>NC_136062.1:309916764-314716764 GCF_964261635.1 Lissotriton helveticus
AAGAAGAGATCACCTGTGAAGCGAACTCATAGAATAATTTATTCCATCTTGCTTGTGTTTTGTTCACTCCAGGCTATTTCTGCTTCCCAGTGACCCATGAAGAGATTTGCGTATGTAGGCGCAAATGATGTACCCTTGGTGCTCCTTGTACTTGTAAAAAGTATTTTGATAATTTCTAACGACATATCTGAATGTTCCAGCACAGAAATTGAGTGAGTCTGCAGGAAATATTTACACTATTCAATCCTATCTGAGTGTTGTGTTGAAGTATATAAAGAAACCACATCTGGGTTTTTATGTGATAGTTTGATTTCCATGGCAACTCATTTATTCTTTTCAGAAAATCTTGCAAATCCCGTAAATAGGAGAGAAGCCATTTTACATAAGGAAAGAGAACTATGTCAATAAATATGAAGGTACTTTCTAACAGTGCACCTATGAAGCTGACTATAGGTCTACCAGGAGGATTTATCTAGTCTTTGTGCACTTTAGGCAGAAAGTAATTTGTGGGTATGATTGGATGCATAGTTTTTAGATAGTTGTGTTCCTCTAGATCCAGAAAGCCTTTGTTTAGCCAGTCTGTGAGCAGTAGAATAAAAGACTCCATATGATCTCTGATTGGATTCCCAGAAAGTTGTTGGTAATGATTTTTATTGTTTAGTTGTCTATTGGTGGTTCGAGAGGATACATTTATTAGCAATTGTGCCAACTAGACATGCTTACAAATGATTCCGTATCAAGTTCTTCCACTTTGACCAAACTGTTTCCAAATCGTGCACCAAGTGTTGTCACAAGAAGTTAGTGCTATGTTTCTACATTGTTGTGAAGGGTTGTTGATGTAATACCCATCTGAAGCACTATTGTTGTAGTGGGCAAAGCCTGTTGTACATTGTTATTAGCTTGTTGTTAAAGGAACCATTTCTGAATCACATGGTTCCTGATCATTAGTGAAATTAGGCTCCAACCGCTGCACTGAATGCACGTGTAAACTCTTCCAACGTGCAAGCGGTAACTGAAGCCAAGCACTCTGGTATGTAAACCACACCGCCTTTGGTCGCGTGCTTTGCTTTGTGGATTACCAGTAATTACTTGGCTCCGGACCCGATCGACGTGGCTCCCGCTCCCCGGTCTCATCTTGATTCGTTCCTGACTTCAATCGACGACTTGCGTAGTTCTGGTTCTGGGCATTCGCCGACGCTCCTTCCGATTTCCTGTAAGACACAAAAGAAAGGTTATTTCAACAGGTTGCTAGGCAACGTAGCAACAAGAACATTTAAGCTTTTTTGAGAACAAGACATCGCGGTAAGCTAAAATAATATTTAACAGATTTGTCAAGACTGCGAAACTGTGTTTAACTATTGGACATCTCTTGAAATGCTGCATAACTTTGCTATTAATGCGGTAAGCCTTTGAAATAAAAACTATTGTAAAGAAAGAAAAGAGGAGGTCCTAAATACGTGAATATGGATCTTTCGGTGTTTTGAGTTTAGAAAAAGAGATCAAAAGAACTATCTGATATTTGTTAAAGGATATTGATCCATAAAGAACTTGAGTTTGAGTTTGAGTTCTTCAAAAAACCATGTTAATGGACAGTTTTTACTGCTGAATATTGGATTCTCTGTAATAAGTACTTTGTTTTTTCTTTTATTTCTTCTTTTAGTTTATGAATTGTTTTGAGCATGACACAAACATAGTTCAGGTATGTGAAGCAACATAAAACTGAGTTATGTTAAGATCAATGAAGGTAAATGCTGAACGCTGACTATTGACATTATGTTTTAATGTTTAATTCACAATGGTATGCGTAATTAAGAAGTGAAATCATTGATGTCTTTAGAAGAAGTGATTCATGACATTCTGTTAGTCCGGTAGGTAGTCAAGATAACAAATAGTATGATAGAAGTCCAATAGAATTGTACAAAAGCATTAGTGATGGTTGTTGTCTTTGCTTTAGATAACTGTTCCTGAACAGTCACAAGTAGAAACCTGAAGTCCCATCATATTTCTTAGTCCTCAAGAGACGTTAAAAGAGACTTTATCAATGAGTCATCCCGCAGGAATCCAGTCGCTTGTTTTCTCTTGTCTTTCACTCCCATTCTCCTTCCCCTTAGGAACTATCAGTCGGATAAGTACCTACCTCTTGCTATTCTGGTAGTTCCCAGCATCAAGAAAGGAACAACCAGAGTCCAGGTGGGTGACTATCTTGACAGAAAGAGAAGCCCTTACCTATGTTCCTTCCTTGATCCTGGATGTATGGAGTTCGGGTAAGACACTCTGGATTCAGCACAGTTGACCACTTTAGTTCATAAATTAACCGAAGAAATGAAATAAATAAGACAAGAAAATCAGGCCCTTAGGCAAGCAGTAGTTAGGACAAAAACTGGTTTACAAGTTGGAGGGACCCTCAAGTTGGTGAGAACCGGCCCATCCTGGCCGCTTCAAAATTTGGTCCCAGCCCCCATTTTCCATCAACGTCATCAGGCCCTAATTCTGATCAGAACCTTCTAGTTACAGTGGTTTCTCCCAGCTAGGTCCCTTTGGCAAAGCCCTGAATGTAATCATTTTGCGGCTTTCATGACTCAATGTCAGGTACATTTTTCCGTGTTAGCCACAATTTTTCACCACTGACACTTCCACAGTTGCCTTCGTCATCTCTTACTTGGGAGGGGTAGTGGCTAACTGGGCTATGTCTTTATTCGATACTAATGATCCCTTATTGCACAATTTGGTTGCCTTTAAGACAGCAATGTCGCGTCTGTTTGCAAAACATGTATTTATTCAAGCTGCTGATAACGAGTTCCCAAACTTACACCAAGGGTCCAAAGATTTAATAACATTTGTAAAAGTTTTAATAGATTATTATCAGAAACACGTTGGCCTGAAGAAAAAAAAATATTGCTATTCTACCAGGGCCTTAGAGATGAATTAACAGAGTCTTTAGCACATATCGTGAACCTGCCAGATGATTACACAGAATTCCTAGATTTAGTGGTTACGCTGGATCACAGGAGAAATACCTAGAGGTGACCTAATAACATTACACTTTAAGAATGAGAAAAAGATTTAGAAGACAAGAATAATAATGTAGAACCAATGCAAATTGGTGGCCTAAAAGGACCACTTTCTTCTGAAGAAAAGTAAAGGAGACATAAAGGTAATCTATGTCTTTACTGTGGCAATGCTGGTTATTTTACCAAGGATTGTCCAGTGAAAGCTAAAAAAAAGAAGCCTCCAGCTGTCTCTTATAAACCATTTAGTGAGTCGGAAAACTAGACTTCTCGAAGGAAAAAGAGATTGTTTCTTCAAGAACTAACCCATTACAGATCTCACAATATGCCACTAATGTTGTGAATCGTACTCCAAAACATTTGACTATTAGATGAACATTCATAATAACAGCCAAACAAAGGCCCAGTCTAGCTGTTTTAATTGACTCAGGTGCCACCGGCAATTCTTTTGATTTAGAACTAGACAGAAAACTAGGGATAATTTGAATCCCAAAAACGGAACCAGAACCAGTCAGAGCTGTTGATGGCTCAGCCTTATCATCTGGTTTAATTAAGTTTCATACAACACTTCTGACCATTGTAGCAGAGAACGGTCAGACTGAGGAAACAATTTTTTACCTCATTGATACACCCACTTGTGGCGTCATACTAGGAGTTCCTTGGTTGGAACTACATAATCTAATAATTGACTGGATTAAAGGAACTGTAACATTGGATTCCCCCCACTGCATAACTTGCTGTTATATGGAAACTCAAGATCCCATAGTTCCCTTATTCTGTTCTGCTCTTCAACAAGATTGTCCTCAGTTACCGAATGAATATCAAGATTTTTCCAGGCTACTAAGTTACCCCCACACAGGGTATAAGACTGCAGGATAAACTTGATTCCTGGTGCAGTCTTGCCCTGTGTATTTGAAAAAATGTTTGCACCGGGCACAGTGCTAGCTATTTAATTGTGCAGCAGTCATACCTTGGATATTTGAACAATAACATACTTCATACTTGTCTTATGCAAAAATATATCTTTTTTATTTCTTTTGCCCTTTTGTTTCTGATGATTGGTATCAAATATTATGAAAAAACATATACACATACAATATAATTTTTTTTGTATTTAAAAAGACATTTCATATCAAATCCTTTTCTATACAATTGTAACCACAAAGACAAAATGAAGTTAAGGCCAGTTGAGCACAAACAAGAGATAATCACAACTGATTTTGCTATTTCATTTACAAAGTACTAATATATAGGTGTACAGTTATTAGTTGACAGTTGTCACACTTATAAGCTAAACATGTCATAGAGAGAAACACTGGTTACTAAACGTTATTGTCACCAACGCGTTTCGGGTTTGAGCCTTCCTCAAGGTGTTTTGACAAGTGGTATACTAAGAGATCTCAGTTATATCTGGTTTTAATATCTTTATACTTGATGTTCTAACATCTTCTGACAAAAATGAATACTTCAGTTTGAGGACTCGTCGTAAAAGCAAGTACGTATTTTCATCCGATTAAATGGATGTAGGGAACGTGAATCTTCGTTATATTAATGATCTTCATTGATTGGACATGAAAATGTATGAAATGGACATCTCACATCATGTGGCTCATTGCTATATTTCAAATCTCTCACATAAGTTGGAATTGGTTACAAACTATTCATATAGCATGAAACCACTCACAAGTAGTCACTTGTGTCACTGGGTTCCGGACAGGGTATGATGATACCTGCCTTTCTCAAAATGTCGAGCCGCCGGTCACCCTGCCTCAAATATGGACCGACGATCGCAGTCTTGCCCTATAGCAGAATATATTCTTTAACTGAGCCTAAAAACCAATACTTCAAAACCTATTTAGAAAAATTATTAGAGATTGATTTTTATTAGACATTCAACTTCCCCCATCTCTTCGCCACTCTTCTTCGTGACAAAAAAGTCTGGAGACTTGAGAGTGTGCATAAATAATCACGCAGTGAATAAGGCACCGATTAAAAATCGTTATACTTTGCCCCTAATTCCTGTGCTGCTACACCAAATTTGATCTAAATTGGACCAAATTGGATCTGCAGGGCGCGTATCATCTCATCCGCGTTAAGGAGGGAGCCGAATGGAAGACCGCATTTCGCACGAAATACTGTCGGTTTGAATACCCAGTCATACCATTCGGTGTCTGTAATGCCCCGGCTGCGTTCCAATATTTCATAAATGAAGTCTTGCATGATTTACTTGATGTTTGCATCATCGTTTACAACGATGACATATTGATTTTTTCCAAGACTGAGGAAGAGCATACCCAGCATGTTTGTTCTGTCCTACAATGTTTGAGAGATAGTTCCTTATATGCCAAACTTGAGAAATGTGTTTTTAACACAAAAAGGTGGAATTTCTAGGATACTTGCTCTCTCCTCAAGGTACACTCATGGACCCAACCACACACCACCGCACCCAGCAGCTGCCTCGCCACTGCTGGAGCAAATTCACCGAAGACCAGCTGATCACCTCCCTCGCCAACAACTCACCCACCGACCCCACCAACCCAGGCGCCGCAGCCCGAAACCTCAGACAGTGGATCGACGACTGCGCCAACACCCTCACCCCGCTCAAGAAACCCTCCAACAGCCACGCCAACAAGAGAGCCATCTTGTTTACCGACGAGCTCCAGACCTCTAAACGCGCATGCCGGAAACTGGAGAAGACATGGCTCCACGAACGCACACCGGACAACAAGGCAGCCCACAAGGACGCCACCCGCAGACACCACCACCTCATCAGATTAGCCAGGAGATCCTCCTTCAAAGACCGCTTGGATAACAATGCAAACAACAGCAAAGACCTCTTCAGCATCGTAAATGAACTCTCCAGCCCCAGCGCCAACGCCAATGACATCCTGCCCTCACAAGAACTGTGCGACTCTCTAGCCATCTTGTTCCACCGCAAGTTCGCTCACATCCACGACAGCTTCAACACCACGACCGCCCCGACTACGCCAGACTCCACCTCCCCTGTGAACACCACCAGCGCCAACCCCCTGACCTGTTCCAATGTCAACGACCACGAGACATGCAAGGTCATGAACTCCATTCACTCAGGATCTCCGTCTGAACCGTGCCCACACCACGTATTCAATAAAGCAGGCGCAGCCATCGCACCCCAACTCCGGAAGGTCATCAACATCTCCTTCGAAACAGTGACATTCCCGGAAAGCTGGAAGCACGCCGAAATCAACGCCCTTCTCAAGAAGCCCAAAGTGGACCCCAAGGGACTCAAGAACTTCCGGCCCATCTCCCTGCTCCCGTTCCCGGCAAAGGTCATCAAGAAAATCGTCAACATGCAACTGGCCCGCCACCTCGAAGACAACATCATCTTGGATCCGTCCCAGTCCGTATTCAGATGAAACCACAGCACCGAGACAGCCCTCATCGCCGCCACAGACGACATCAGGCGCCAACTAGACAACAACGAACCATCAGCCCTCATCCTCCTGGACCTGTCAGCCACCTTCAACACGGTCTGCCATCGCACTCTAAAGACACGCCTTCCAGAAGCCGAAATCCAAGAGAAGGCTCTTGACTGGACTACCTCCTTCCTCTACGGCAGAACCCAGAGCGTCCGCCTCCCACCCTTCCGATCCGAAGCCACCGACATGATCTGCGGCATCCCCCAGGGCTCATCCCTCAGCCCAATGCTGTTCAACGTCTACATGGCCCCCCTTGCACAAGTGGCCCGCCATCACAACCTCAACATCATCTCCTACGCTGACGACACCCAGCTCATCCTCTCCCTCACCAAGGACCCACACACCGCCAAAACCAACCTCCTCGAGGGAATGAAGGCCATCGCCGATTGAATGAGGAGCAGCCATCTGAAGCTGAACTCGGACAAGACAGAGGTCCTCATCCTCGGACCCACCCCCTCAGCCTGGGACAACTCCTGGTGGCCGACCACACTGGGAACAGCACCAGCACCCACCGACCATGCACACAATCTAGGATTCATCCTCAACTCCTCCCTCTCCATGTCTAAGCAGGTCTACGTCATCTCCTCCTCCTGCTACAACACCCTCCTCATGCTCCGCAGGATCTACAAGTGGATCCCAACTGAAACAAGAAGAACGGTGACACAGGCCCTCGTCAGCAGCAGACTGGACTATGGCAACGCACTCTACGCAGTAATCCCAGACAAACACCTACGACCACTACAATGCATCCAAAACGCCTCCGCCTGACTGATCGTCAACGTCCCCCGCCGCAGCCACATCACCCCCCCACCTGAGAGAGCTACACTGGCTCCCCATTGACAAGAGGATCACCTTCAATCACCTCACCCACGCACACAAAGCACTCCACAACGCCGGACCAGCCTACCTAAACAGCTGACTCAGCTTCCACAACCCCAGCCACCAGCTCCGCTCCACCAGCCTCGCCCTCGCCGCTGTCCCCCGCATCCAACGAACGACCTCCGGCGGCAGATCCTTCTCCTACCTCGCCGCCAAGACCTGGAACACCCTCCCTACCCACATACGGCAGACCCAAGACCTACTCGCCTTCAGAAGACTCCTCAAGACCTGACTCTTCGAGCAGTAGCAGCACCCCCCTCCCCTCAGCGTCTTGGGACTCTCACTGGTAAGTAGCGCGCTTTACACGTACTCTGATTGATTGATTGATTGACCCTAAAAAGGTGAAAGCAATCCTGAATTGGCCCTCCCCATCCTCTGTAAAAGACACACAAGGTGTACTGGGTTTTGCCAATTTTTATAGGCGCTTCATATCTAGATTTTCCGACATAGTGACACCAATCACTCAGTTACTTCGAAAAGGTCAACAATTCCAATGGAGCTCAGAAGCTGCTTTTAACAAATTAAAACAGGCTTTCACATCTGCACCCATTTGATACATCATGACCCTTACAAACCATTCTTTGTAGAAGCTGATGCCTCTAAAAATATATTGGGAGGAGTGCTAATGCAAAAAGATGCTACAACAGGACACCTACACCCAATTGCCTTTTACTCACACAAACTATTACCAGCTGAGCAAAATTACACCATAGCATATCTACCAGCCCTGACACACTCAGTGCACTATACTAGAGACCTACTGGTAAAACAAATAGCTAATCATGGATAACCAATCACAATAACAATTTACACAGAGAGCATATGCACGTTAGCACTGATCAGCAGTAGTAAAGTCCCCAAAATCCTATAGCCAACAACCACAGGTCAGGAAAAACAAAGGAGGAAGAAGCAAAAAGTTTGGGGATAACCCTACAAAAAGGGCCATTTCCAACAGTTCAGGAGAAGCACGCTCAGATGCTCTGTGACTCACACAACAATGTGTAAGGTGGCAATACTTGTGATGGTGGAAATATAACTAACGGTGCACACCCACTACAAAAAGATTTTCTATACAAAGTGTAGGTTCCCTCTTTGAATGCTAAGCAATTGCACCCTCGGCCGTGGTGTGGAAAGTTAACAGGCAGTGTTTAGTGCACCCTGGCAGGTTCCAATCAGCTGCAGCACACAGTAAAGGTTTATAAACTTCACACTGAGGCTGCTTCAGCTGTGCTTTAGATGTCCCGTATATATTCAACAGCTTGAATAGGGGAAAATGGGCATAGCCGATACTGCAGCGCTTCAAAGCAGATGGCGTGAAAACAAAAGCAGTCACGGCTTAATCTTCTGGTCAAAAGTGAGCCGGAGAGAGAGAGTCCCTCACACAACCAGTGATAAGAATATGTAGGAGCAAATTCAGTATAAGCTCAGCAGGCAGGCTAGAAAATGCCAACTCACAGTAGGTGAGTGTTCCTCGGTATCAGTCTGCCAATTCATATGATACTGGAAATACTAGATTGCTTGTGATGAAATCAGCAGGCTCCTTACTGAGTGCAACAGTAGAGGGTGAAGGTGTTGCTGTCCCCTCACAGGCAATCATTGCCAGTGTTATAATAAATAACTGTGGCCAAGTATGATGAACAGGATTTTTGCAAAACTATTAACTCTTCAGTCAGAGCAACTGTCAATAGTAGAATGTACATATATTACAGCTTCAACAAAAAGGATGATTCCATGAGAGCAAGGAAAGGGGGGAATATGACTGGGACGATAGAGGCAAAGATTGTGGAAAGGGACAATCTAAACCAGGAGAAGGGTGAATTACAACAGATATTAATTGTATTCCTGCATTGCGGTTGGTCCGGGCATTTTTCCAGGGATTGTGCCATTTCATCTAAGACAGCTATGGCCATTCCGGGTGAGCCACGTACTATGGAAAACTAGACAGCCTGATTGAGATTTGGACCAATTTGTGGGAAAGCTAATAAATACAGTCTCACATAGTTTGAAGAACATTATGGCAAAGAGTAAAGAACATTTATATATGCCAGTAGTCCTAATAATTTCCTCACAGTGCCAGCTGTCGATTCAGATGTTAAGAGCCACTAGACCTTTTTCAATGTATTGTTCGCATGCATACAAATCTAGCAGGACATTGCCATGCGCTGCAGTGGAGTATGTGTTCATATCCATTGGGCCAGGTGGTTCAGCCAACACTGGACGTGCCACTGGCAATGGGAGAGGTTGAAGCCACAGCATGTGCTGGGGTAACCTCCCAATATTATACACAGTACCCTCGGCTCTCCTCTACTTCACAGGAGGATATATGCTCACTGAAAGGTGAAACACTCACCACCACCCTGGGTTAAAGGTTATCTCAGGATAGGTTCTATGTGGACATGTTCAAATATAAACTAATCGGTTAGACGTTTGAGGATCCTAGTTTGTGGAAATGGCGTCTCACAGATTAAAATCTTTTCCAGTAAACTGCACTATGCCACAATATGTCATCTCTCTGGGTCTTTCTTCCTCTGGCCATAACAGGAAGCACCCAGGCTCCCATGACCAATCACAACTCTACAATGTAGCGTTGTGATTGGTCTAAGTTCAGAGGTTTGGCGCTCAGCAGGGAACCTGGGCATGCAAAGTGTGCATGACTGTTTGGCCGGCCCAAAGGGCCGGCCAAACACTCATTGTGCTTGTAGAGTGCCTACCACTCCTCCCCCCTGCTCTGCGAGCAGAGCAGCCCCACCCCGCCGTCCAACGACACCGCAGTAGGAACAAATAAAATGACAATAACAATGAATTATTATACTTTTATTTTTCCTTCATTTACACTGCTGAAAACAGTGAGGCGACGCTCCTCCGCCTTAGCGGAGGAGCCGCCACTGCTTTGAGAGATTTCACATCAAGTACACCAATGATGCCCCCCTTTTGGGACAACGATGGCTAAAAGTAATAACTCTCTTTATCATCAACAAGAAGCAAACTATGAGTCCACATTCCTCCCCTCAACATCATGACATCAGTGCACACAGGGACACTTATACATTTGGGTAGCATCTGGTGGCCCTCCGCATTTTATTGACCGATACATCTCCCCCATTGTCTGTGCTGTCTCCAAATTTTTAAAATGGGCTTGGATGATCCGAGCAAAAAGGCTTTCCTTTTCAATTTAATCTTATTTTAACTATTTATTGTATTTTTTATCTGAATGTTGTATGAATTATAACTGATTATCATTATAAGCCTTGGAATTGTATTTTGTAATGCATCGCTTTTAAGATATTTACTTATCGAAATAAAGCTTTTACAAACGGAACGGACATTTGGGTAGTAAGAATGCAGTGCTTGCCAGCCTTCACAGTTCTTTTACTTCTATGCAAAGCAGAATAAATGCACTAGCTGCCTCACCACAGGTGCACAGAAGTCAGATCACATCACCCTGTTCTATAAAACATAACTCTCCTCATGTTGTTCCACCTCTCCATCCTTGAATACACCTTGATAATACTCTGAATTGTCACATGTTTACAGCCCTGTTACACCCTGCCGAATGACTTTCAACGGACTGTACATTCTGCACAGTCTTGACCAGTTTATGCTTCATCCCTACAACTCTATTGCGAAACATCCTGTTGCAAACATCCTGGATTGTATCTTTTACAGCTGCTTCAGTGCTGACAGGCCAGCATCTACCAGCATGTACCAGAGCTTCAACACTCCCCGGTACAGTTTCCACAAAGAAATCATCGGTCAGAATGTTTTGACTTTTCTTGAAGGAAGAGGATAGAGGCAGAAAAATCCACTTTAAGTATGCACCTCTGAGTCATTTCTCTCCACCCTATGAAGGGACAGAAAAACCCCAATTCAGGCACCCCTGACATAGCTATGGTATGTTGCAGCAGAGGTGTCTATACTTTGTCAGTAGATATTTTAATACTTTTAATGAAATATAATGCATCTGAATTGATAAAAATAAAAATCTGAAACTAAGTTTAATTCAATATGAAGTACTAACGTACCAGCATATTTTTACTTTGTTTCAGTATAAAGTAATATTCGTCTCTGATATACCATGCTATGGCGATTGCCCTAATTAATAAAAATGTATTCATTCAGTAAAATTATGCGTTTTCGCAACAGGGAAAATATATATATTTTATCACACTGAAGGATTTAATTTTTTGTACTGTAATTGCGAACATACCTCTGGCAGGTAATACATTATAAATGTGTTCCCTAGTGAATAATTCAGTGCATATTCTCAACTTTGTTTTACACTATACAATTATATTAATTCTATTATAATTTGCCTTGAGGAAAGTCAATGTAGGAAACTTAACCTAGAAATTACAGCAAAACTCGCAAATATTTAACTGGTATCATATAGTGGTTTGGCAAAACTGATCCCACAACACTGTAGTTGTAACCCAGCAATGACTAAAAACTGTTACTCTAAAGATTATCTACTATAGTCAATCATTAATCTATAAAATTTGAAGACTCCCTCAAACCAGCAGTAAAAACCCCTAATAAAATTAACACTCTAACTAATCTTGTATACAAATCGGTCTCTTTCTCTTTTCTATGAAGAGAATACTAGGGCCTTCAACTGCATAGGTGTGGGGCAAATTCTTTTGAATAAGACAGATATTGGGCAACAAAGTTGTCTGTTGAGTTGAAGACATACTTGTTGATTTGTCTCTTGGTTAATTTTTTTGATACTTACCAATATTTCCCTAGTGGCCACTTCAACTTTCTATGTTCGCCATATCAAATGAAGGATGGCTTATTTCATGTTGGGCAGAAAGAGCATCACGCCACTGTGGTGGTGGAGGCTATGCCTCCCCTGGCCAACCAGCACTCTGCCCTCCATGTTTACAGTTTCTTCCAGGCCCGGAGAACTTTTGATGAAGGTGCTGAATGTCAGATGTACCACCTTGTCCTTGCAGTATGGTAGATCAATTGACATATGTTTCTTTCCAAAAAATAAAGACGCTGATGCGCTGGAAGGTTTTTTCAGTGCATGAGGGACATTGTTATTTTTTCCTGTCTGGTGGTTACATCCTACAATAATGTAAATACTCTAGGGCTACTTCAAACAGTTAAATCCCTCAAATCATTATGAGGTAAAAATACACAATAGTGACACTGAACATTAGAAAAATATAAAAGGGTTTATTTGTTAAATATCTTTATCTTTTTTTGTAAATATAAAACACACATTAAGAGAAGAAAAAATCATACAGAGACTGGCAAATACACAGCATTCTGGCCACATTCATTTACAACCTCAAGCATACTACATACACATAATCATATTGATGTATATGATCTTTTTGACAATCATGATAGGATTTGTAAGGAATGCAGCAAAAAACAACAAATTGATGAATGATTGACTCTTTTGGGTGGTTTCTAAAGTGACTCTACACGCGTTTCGACAGAAACCTGTCTTCATCAGGAGTTCCACCTCAGAATGTTGTGCTCAAAGAATGATAGTTAATGTCCATGAGTTGAAGATGACTGAATAAGTACTCTCCAAGGAAAAATATTCAAGTCTGTCAGACGTGTATACTCAGAAAAATAGGCCGTTTAAACAGAAAAGAGTCGAAGTAAAATCTTGAATCATCAAGAAAAGTGCTTGTCACCCAAGATGCATCTGTGGAGAAGTGTGGCTCACCGGTTAGAAGCGGCAGACCCTGAAGCAGAGGTCGGCCCGGGACCAGGGTTCAATTCCCGACGCGGCAGGGTCTTGGGTCAATGTCCGCGGACTCGATAATTCTCGCTTAGGTGCCTACGCTAACCATGGGTCCCACTCTGCAACTCTGGGCAATAGCTTGCTTAATCTCCACAACGGCCCCAGCAACGCCGGGGATGCCTGGCTTCACCTTGGGGTGCCCTCTCACAGGGAAAGCCAGGACGGGTTCCCCAGCGGTATACAGCGCCAGGACACCACGTAACGAGGTAACAGTGCGCTTTACAAGTATACATACATTACATTACATTACATTACATCTGTGGGATTCTTAAGCAGTTGGTGACCTTTGTCAAGAAAAGATGTTTATTGTAGTTGCTGATTCCTCATAGTAAACGAGAAAAAGGCCCTTTTTGAAAAAATATATCCGGCAGGATGGACGAGCTGCTACTCCTTCAGATGATTAAGATGGATACGGTATTAGACGGTCCAGAAAATGCTGGCAGCTCTTATCTCAGTATGACAGCCACCCGATATCGGTGGGGCTGGAAGATGCCGAATACACAGGACAGGCTTTCCTTTGCTTTGGATATTGTGGTTCTCGTGTGGCTGAACCACCACAAAGCTGCTACTAACGTCAGAAAAGGCCAAGGCTTCATTATAAGAAATTTGAAAGTTGTCCTATCGATAAGTGAGGTGGGAACCACAAGCAATGTAGAGAAAGCAATCCAATTTTCTGGTGGGCAATCCAAAACCACCTGCTTAAGAATATGCCATGTTACATAGCATGCCATTTCAACGTGGTCGTTACAACGACTGCGTTGTTACAATGCAAACCATTAGAACACAAGTTGTTACAACGACTTGCTGTAGGGGGCGCTGGATGTTGGAATAGTATAATTTACTATTCCAACTCCAGTCTGTGCAACAGTAGGGAAGATGTTGGATTTTAAATCCAATGCCTTCTGCCCCCTACAGTAAGTCTTTGTAACGGCTTGCGTTGTAATGGCTTGCGATGTAACAGCGAGGTTGTTGCAAATACCGTGTTTTAATGGCATGCGATGTATTGCATGCAATGTGAAGGATGTCTCACCCGCCTAAAAATGACCTCTAAATCAACTGGGAGGTCCGGGCATCATGGGTATGTAAGTGGGAGTGCCTCTTTGAAAGGGGATTTGTTTGTTTGTTACATAGCTGTGTCATGTAATCCACCTTCAAAAGTACTTTCCTTTTTAGGCTCCTATTGTAAGTGAATATATCAAGCCATGAAACGACGCATAAAATTCAGAAGCAAAAAATCTTTCACCTATGTATTTATATGACAGAAGGCTTAGTTTATGCTAGTAAGCTCATAACGATAATTGATAATATTTACAAATGTGAAATCCCCATTATAGTTTTCAGTATGTTTCAATGTATAGATTCTAAAGGAGGCAAGAGGGACAGACAAACAGAAGCAGTATCACTAAAGAACGTAAGAGAGATGATCTTTTCCTGGATACATGTAGCATTCTAACACCAGAATGATTTTAAAGAAGTTAGTTTCAGCCTAGATGTTGGCAAGATTAAGGATTGCTCAACACAAGCTTGGTAAAGTCCAACTACTATTCATACACACAGCCAAATACTGTTATGGAACAGCAGAAAGCATAAAACTAATATAAGATTTTTATTAATGTTTTGGAAGGAGACCTGATAATACTTATAACCAGTGTATGTGGCTGAGTAGTTAGATTGTGGACAAGTCACAGAAAGAATGGATGAACATTTGGTTTCATGGGTCACTGCTATAAAAGAAATGTTAACTGATTATCGTGCCTGAGCTTTTACTTAGAGCATTATACAATATGAATTGTATTAGGAGCGGAAAGTCTACGTTAAATATTAGAAAGATTGCACAGCTATAAAAAGAAACTTTGGGTCTTATTCATTATTAATATTAATAAGAAGCAAGCATGTAAAGCACATGGTTACACTGACTAGTGTGTCCCAGCGCTGCTGTACAGAAGAAGGAAAAAGGAACAAGAGTAGGGCATACAGTGCCCACGAAAGGGTCTTAACTACGGAAAAGCCAGGTTTTCAATTTCTTCCGTAAGAGTGAGTCTGATGGTACATTGTGTAGTGAGAGAGGAATAGTATTCCAGTGTTTAGAGGCTAAGTAACTGAAAGAGCAAGCGCCCATTCTCGCCTTTCTTACTCTGGGGATAATGACCCAACCTGTCCCTGATGGTCTTAGATGCCGGGTAGAAATATAATGGTTCAGTAAATTGTGTAGTTAGCTTGGACCCTTCCCCTGCAGGATCCGATGACTGATACATAAAGCTTTAAAGAATATTCTCTCCAGCAGAGGTAGCTAGTGGAGAGCTGAGAGGGCATTCCTGGCAGAAGATGCATTGAAGTCTGTGCATACATGTTTTACTTGCTCCTAGGTAAAGAACATTCCCATAGTCCAGGTGGGAGGTTACTAACGGATGGACTAGGGTTTTCCTGCCTGCAATGGGGAGCACAACTAGAGTCTACCTTAGGCTTTTTAGGATTCCGAAGCATTTCCCTACCACCATTCAAGTGCGGCACTCAAAGGAGAGCTTGGAGTCTAGCCACATCCCAAATTCTTAACCCGATTGCTCGGAGAGTCCTGCACTACTTTTGCACCATGCAAAGTAGTACATGCGTGACACAGGCCTCTCATAAAGATTTATGAAGGCACACAATGCATGACTTTGATGGCCTCATAAATAATGAGTAAGGCAACACCGTGCAATCGCTGTGTCACATTACTCTGGCCCGGGAGGCTTTCCATGGGCATTACAGTGGGTTTTCCCATATAACACCCACGGAATTTACGCTGCCCCACATTTACAAAGTGATGCAAACCTGAAGAAGCATCAAATCCGTATGCCTCCCGAGGTGAGGCATAACGAGGAAAAATATGTGAATTTTTCCTTGTTTTTTGCCTTTCCATGTGTGCTGCATTCGGCAGAGCGCATAAAAAGAGGAAAATGCCTCGTAGGATTGTTTTTGTGCAATAAGGTGCCCCTTCCTCCACAAAAACACTCCTACATGCAACAGAGGCGCCCTTGCACCATGACTAGGGGCCTATGTTAGCGCAAGGCGACAAAGGCAGTGCCAGCGCAGGAATAAAGGACAGGACTAAATCGTATTGCTTAAATACGGTGCATTTCTGCCCTTTCACTTTGGCGTAGGGTAGCACAGCAAAATGCCATAAATGAGGCCCTTTGATTTAACAAATCCGCATGCCTGAGCTTTATATTTATTGTTTGGACAAAGACGTAAATGCATGCCTATGTTCAAGATAAGCTCAACAATAAATTACCTTTTTTCAATTGCTGAGGGAAATAATCAGAACATGTGATGCATATTGGCTGTCTTGTTATCATTTACAGTGATAGATTCCTATAGATCGGATAGCTTGGTATAGGTTAGTAAAGTGTTTTATAGGTAGGTTATAACAGGCAGTTTGCATTATCACTTAGAGTTACATTTAATAGAGAAACAAAAGAGATTTAAAGAATTCTGATTAGTGGGCAGACGGGCAATTTCTGCACAGGGCATAGTGCAAGCCGGCCAGGCTACTTAGTTTGTAGACTTCAGGAGCACTACAAATGTCCCAGGTTCAGTGCCTCAAACACTGTTTTTTACACCAGTGGGGAACATGCCACCTAGTGCAGTTCTACTGGAGATATGTTATCTTGGCATTGGAGCACAGTATTGTAATTTTGGGATATTTGGATAGCCATAATTTATTGGACTAGTCGCAATCAGGATTCCGTGCAGGCCACAGCACTGAGGCGGCATTGGTGGAGGTCATGGACACTATCAGGATGTCACTGGATAGAGGAACTCCCATGATGCTGGTGCTCCTTGATTTGCCGGCAGCCTTCGTCACCATCTCTCACCGTGTCCTGCTGGATGGTGTGTGGGATATTGGTGTCGAAGGCTTGGCCTGGCCATGGCTGCAGAGCTTCCTTAATAACAGAACACAATGTGCCCAATTAGACACATTTGTTTCTCTAACCACGGCAGTGGACAAGGGTGTTCCACAGGGCTCCATCTTAAGCCCCACATTATTTAACATCTATGTGGCTCTGCTGGCTACCATTGTTAGATCCTGTGGTTTTGAGACAATCTCGTATGTGGATGACACTCAGGTGATAATCCCCATCGAGACGGACCCAGCAGAAACCAGAGCAAAGTTTAAGTCATGCATGTTGAAAATTGCCACCTGGATGAGCAAGAATTTCCTGCAGCTAAACTCCAATAAAATGGAAATCCTCTTGTTTGGGAAGGCTACGGAGCTATGGTCCTCGGACTGGTCGCCCGGTGGAACTGGGGGAGGCACCTAATCCAACCATTTAGGCACAGAACTTGCTTTTGCTAGAGGAACATGTGAAATCAGAATTGGACACTTGCTTTGGGATCATGCGGATGTTAAGGAAGATTTTTCCATGGATCCCTTTGGAGTCCAGAAAGACCCTGGTGCAGGCACTAATAGTCTGTCAACTAGACTACGGTAATTCACAACTAGTAAGAATCAATGAGGACCTCGCATCTAGGCTACACGTAGTGCAAAATTCAGCGGCACGATTGGTGCTTAATAAACCAGTGCATACCCCTGCTCGGCCTCTCCGGCAACTTCTGCGCTGGTTTCCTACGAGGAAGAGAGCAGTGTTTTAGCTCCTGTTTACGGTGTTTAAAGCACTGCAGGGGACGGGACGGTATATTTAAGGAGGAAGTTAACACCTTATATACCAGCCCGTGTACAGAGATCCAACAAGCGGAATCTGCTCCGTCCTGCAAAACCAGAAAAGCCAAAATGGGAGGGCGTGCATTTTTTCATCTAGCCCCTCTCCACTGGAACCATCTGCCGGATGAGCTACATGCCTGCACGAGCTTGGGGCAGTTCAAGAAGTAGTTAAAAACCTGGCTGTTCTAAACCGCAACTTTGTCTTAGCCACCAGGAATGTTCAGTCAAAAGCGCCGAGAGATCCCTGATGGGATGATTCATTGCACGATACAAATTCTAATAATAAGAATAAGAATACCCTCTTTGCACAAGAACTCTATAGCCATATCTTTGTTACTGGTGGAGAGGCTGGTGCCTGCCTTTAGGGCAGGAGCAGAACTCCTAAGATCAATTCATGGCTGCAGTCCTGTGGAGTTTTAGTTCGTGTACTGAACATCATCTACGCCATCTTGCAGACTCACGTATGAGCATACACGACAGCCATTTTAGGTACCATGGTCTCCCTGTTCACGATCGCCCGTCAGCACACTTCCCTGAACCTTGCAAGCCTTCCCCGCGCCTCCTGGCTGCCCCCGCGCTCACATGCACAAGCCATGAAACCCCCCCCATGACTCTGTCTCAGGGAATCACACCCCGCGCCTGACCAACACCTCCTTTCCGCCCATGAATACCCCTCCTTTGATGACCCCTTCCTCTGAGCCCGACTGCCTGTACGAACCGCTGGTCATCCCTTAGCCCGAGGATACAGTTTATTGCCCACTACTGCATGCACTCGCTTCTCCTGAAAGGGATCACTATTGATCATGACGTCCCCACCCCCTGAGATTCGATCAGGCGCACACATTCCAAAGGAATCGGCAGAACACTCAGCTGCGTGATGGCCCCTCCTAATCATATGAGGGGAAAGGGCCTCTACTGTTGTCATGTGTTGGAATGGGCCGGAACTGGGGGGGGGGGGGTGCCGGTGATGTCGTTCTCATACTTCACAATGTCCCTGTTGTAATAAAGGACGTTCACATGCCTTAAACCAGTGTATAAAAGACCAGGTCTCAAAGAGGTTGGAGAGCACCTCGAGACGATACCTTGTTGTCTGATCTGATGTGTTCTACTCCGACGGAATAAACTTGTTTCCTGTCTTCCTGTCTCCAGCGCCTGCCTCTTTATTGAATAACTTCGTATGGTATTAGAGGCGTTTTACGCCGGGCAAATTTAACTTAGGAAACATCTACTGAAATCGCCTGACCATTTTGAATTGATCTTTAACAATTGGCGTCCCAAACGCGGGGCCCATCAGCGACACGTGGATCCAGTGGGAGAGGTCCCGACGACAGAGTGAACAACTGCAACGATCGGAAAGAGCTCCTGTCCGATAGACCCTCGTCTGACAGCCGATCATCTGAACTTCACTGATTCCGAGCTGACCTCTCCCGAGTGATCTACGGTCCTGACTGGGAACCACCAGGAGTGCCGCGATAGCAACAGAGAGTAGAGGACGATCGGGCGCTGGAAGCGGAAGACGAGAAACTGTCCATGCGGTCCGGGTAAGGTCGTGATACACAACAAATTGCGAAATTGATTGATTGATTGTTTGAAAATACTAGTATTACTTATTGACTGTTCCTGAGGAATTCTCTATTTACAAACAAGTACAGAATCGCCATACTCTGTTTAGTCTTTGCAGATAGTGAATAGTAGGCTTTAACACGTCGTGCCTATTTTTTTCTCCTCATTGATTGATTGATTGAATCGAGCATTGAATTGTTCGAAGTTGGTTCTCTTAAGGATCTTCTCTGTCCGCAAACGGGGAAGAATAGGAATATTCTCTCTCCCTTTGCCGATAGTGAAGGGTAGGTAACGCAAACCTTTAACACGTCGTGCCTATTTCGTTCCTCATTGATTGATTGTTTGCCCGAACATTGACTGTTTTGGGAATTGGTTCTTTTCGGAGGTATTCTCTGTTTGCAAATAGCATAGAATAGAATATTCTGTCCAGTCTTTGCAAATAGTGAAAAGATAGGTAGTGCAGGCTTTTGCCCCCATTGTAATCCGTCATGCCTATCTTCTCCCCATTGGTTCATAGTTGGGTCAACCCGGACCGCTTATTAGAGATGAACCATCCAGCTCCACTGGAAGGCACCCCTAATAAGGACATGTTTACTAAGCAAGGACTAGTCGCTATAGCTTATAGTAGGTTATGGCATAAATATACAAAAAAGGATTCTAAAAATCAGTGGCCACTGATAGGTTCTTTTGATAAAAATAAAATAAAAACACTAGAAGCAGCTGTAAAAATAAACAAGGCAACGCCCACTATGCTCGATAGTATTGGCATGTGGCGCAAAGAAGCAGAACATCGCAGGAAAAGAGAGGAAGCGAAAATAGTGAAAGAGTTACGAAAAACTGCCCATCTGGCCGCAAAAGAACTAGATGAAGAAATAAGAAGAAGAGAGGAAGTTAAACAAACACAAGAATCAGGAATGGCAGGCCAATGCCCTGTCAGGACCACCTCTGCGCTCTACCCGGAGATGCCCTCCAAACAGCGGGCAAATGACGAGTTACTACTCGGTCCTCCAATTATCTACATGCCTCCTCCTTATGCTCCCAGCCAGCCTCTAGCACAACACTCACCAGTCCAAAGTGCAGGCGTGGGTGACTCTAGCGCTAGTGCCCCGGCTCTTACGGCCTTCGCACCAGCCGCATTGGTAACAACAGCAGATGAACATGAGACTAGCAGGCACCTAACAGCCAGACCAAATAGGTTGAGCAAAGATGAGCGGGATGGAATCGACAAGATAGCAAAAACATTGGTAGAACGGAAGGAGAGCGAGGAATATACGATGAATATGCATAATTCACATGCCGGTAGTCACAGACGGCATTTCATTTTACGGTTCAGCTACCACACCCTGAACGCGTATGAGGATAGGTACCAGAATAAAGGTCCTGCTAAATTGACGGCTCTATATAGAAGGGTCGATGTTGGAGATGGAACTGAGAGCGATCTGACGGACCTCTTCATGCAAACGCTTGAGGTCTTCCGCCACCTCACGGAACAGAAACCAGAGGTCAAGATCACAGTCCCTGAGACGATTGAGCCCTCAGTAGAAGCAGCCAACACGATGATGCCCATCAGAGAAGCCGCCCCCTATTGGGTTCCCCCAAGAGGTCAGGGAACAAACGATGATATCAACCACGCAGATGCAAAAGGGAGGGTTGTGTACAACTGGGTTTACCAACCATGGGATCGGCAAGATATTTTAACCTTTAGGCAAACCCTGCCCGATCTGCGAAAGAACCCTACGGCATTTTATACAGAACTAGGCACAGCCTTGGGCTCAACCATAATGACTCTAGCGGACATTGATTTGTTTTTTGGGTTGTGTCTGCCGGCTGATGTGTGGAAGCAAATCCGGAAAGCTGACCACACAGACCTGTTCGGACACACCTGGAAACAACTCGATGACCTAGATAGGCAACGAGAGCCCGGAAAGAAACCTGTAAAAGACATACTGGAACTCCCCGACAAAATAGTGCAGAAGCTAAAGACGTTGATCCCAGAAAAGAAGGTAGACTGGTCGGTAGTCACGGCTTGTCGCCAGAAGCCTCAGGAAGATGTATCAGAATACTTCTCACGATTTGAAACAGTGTTCTCCGACTACAGTGGCCAAGATATGACCACCGCAACCGGACAACACCTATTCGTGCAAAACTACGTAAAGGGGCTATCGCAAGAGGTCTCCCAAAAGTTACAGACTAGCGAGAGTAGTTGGGGAGCCTCTAAACCTGCAGCTATCCTTCAGATGGCTCAGTATTACGAACACCAAAAGAACGAGAACGAAAGGGCAACTGAGAAAAAGAAAAAGGACTTAAAGGAACGAGTAATGATTGCTCAACTGCAGGGAGTGACTACAGGAAGGGAACGGTATAGGGGAAACTACCAGTCGAATGCCCCTAGGAATTCGGCCCCTAGAGACCGCAACCCCACACCTGGCGCTCCACGAACCGACCTCGATGAGAACCAGTGTGCATTTTGCAAAGAATTTGGGCACTGGAAGTCTCAATGCCTGGCCCTTCGGGAAATGATTAGAAATAAAGAAACAAGGGACATGACCAATGGCTCCAAAACTGGAGGGCAAGGACGAGGGCAGACCCGCGACACCACCAATGACCGATCTGACAGACCAAACACATTTGACCGCCCCCGACAGAATCAGTGCCAACAGTCCGACTGCAACAATGCTCACGACTCTGCATAGGACTGCCAGGGGCAAGGGAGGGATCCAGTCGAGCTCTGTGTTGACCAGCAAGGTCCTTTCATCACTGCTAAGGTCCTGGGTACAAAGTCTCCATTTTTGGTAGACACTGGAGCGACACGTAGTGTATTATCAAAATGACTGATTCCAAGGGCACCCTTGTCTGGCTCACACATTACCTCGATAGGTTTCGATGGAACGCCCTCCACTAATCCCCTGTCTGTACCTATCTCCTTTGACCTAGGAAACAATCCCACTGACACAACGTTTCTGCTCTCCTCCAGCTCCCCTGACGCCATTATGGGTATTGATTTACTGAAACATTTCCGAGCTACTATTAGGTGTTCCCCGGATGGAGTCCGAGTCATCCTGTACGACAACCCGAGCATGTCCAGACCCCACCCCGCACGACATATGTACGCCATAACAGATGCTGACCTATCCTTGCTCGATACCCTACCCCTGTACCTCTGGCCCAGAAACGACTCGGATGTAGGACGAATGATGATCGATCCTGTACACATAACTGTTCGACCAGATGCAATACTCCCGAAACTCCCACAGTACCGGATATCGCCCGAAGGCGAGAAGGCATTGGTAGCGATTATTCAGTCCTTGGTAGATGCAGGAGTGGTAGAGGAAGTGGTTAGTAATGTCTGCAATAGCCCTATCCTACCCATTGTTAAGAAGCAAGGTGAGGGAGATGAGAAAGCGTACCGCTTCATCATCGACCTGCGAGAAGTCAACAAAGTGGTGGTACCACAGTACCCCGTAGTCTCAGACATCGCCACCATTCTGACTCTCATCCCGTCCACTACCACCACCTTCACCGTTATTGATCTTAAAAATGCATTCTTCTCTATCCCCATCCATCCAGACAGCCCTTATCTCTTCGGCTTCACTTTAAAAAACCGTTCGTACCGATTTTGTAGAGCTCCCCAGGGCTACACTGAAAGTCCCAGCATCTACAGCCAGGCCCTCAAAAGACAGCTGGACGCCGTCCAGCTACCAGATGGAGTGGTGTTGATCCAATATGTCGATGATATCCTTCTGACGGCCGACACCACTCCACTTGCAATCACAGCCACTATCCAACTCTTGCACTTTCTTGCGGAGAATGGCCACAAAGTCTCCAAAAAGAAACTGCAGTTCTGCCAGCCCCAAGTAACATACCTAGGCCATCTCCTGTCCAAAGAAGGGAGGAAACTTACGCCCGACCGAATCCAAACCATCCTAGACACCCCCATTCCAAAAACACAGAAGCAAGTCCGTTCATTAGTGGGCCTTACTTCTTTCTGCCGACAATGGTTACCAAATTTCAGTCTCATTATAAAACCCCTACTCTCCCTGTTGGCCAAAGATGTTCCGTTCCCACTCCCTTGGACTCCCGAATGCCAAGCATCCTTTAAGGAGTTGCGGGATACCCTTTGCTCGGCACCCGTTCTAGGAACACCAGATTACTCCAAGCCCTTCTCCCTCTTCACTCACGAAAGGGAGGGATGCGCATTGTCTGTTCTAACTCAGCCCATCGGCGCCAAACAACGCCCTTGTGCCTACTTCTCTGCCACTCTTGATCCAGTCGCCAGAGCTCTACCTGCCTGCCTTCGAGCAGTAGCCGCTGCTGCTGTCTCTATCCGCCAGAGTGAGGGAATTGTGCTTTCAAACTCCCTCACGGTATTAGTGCCCCATGCAGTTGACACCCTTTTGAACCAGACTAAGACTCAACATCTGACTAGCGCACGACTAACAGGGTACGAATTGACTCTACCTGCACCCCACATCACCCTGAAGAGATGCACGACATTGAACCCTGCTACACTGTTACCCTTGCCCGAAAATGACCCCGATGTGCCCCCTATACACGACAGACAACGTCAGCACCCAAGAAGAGCTCCTGAACAAAGACCGACCATCACTGAACTGCTATCCTGATACCGAGGCACTTGAACTTGCAAAACACTCTGATCCCACTGTGCCATCCCGAGAAGGGTATTTCCTGCGTCGAAAGGAGGGAGCTTCGGCTAAGTAGGCCACTGACTAAGTTAAAAATCTCAGAACGGTGACCCAAAGCAACCAAGGGTTACCCGGAGAGAAGCTAAACGAAGTCTGTGGTTCTGCCCACTACCGAGCACCTTGAAGATGAAGATGATGGAAGCGCCAGATAAGAAGATGATGAAAGCGCCATATAAGAAGACGTCGGAAGCAACAGGAAATACCCACTACAGGAACCCAAAGACTGACAATTTGCACAAATCAAAGACAATCGCTCTCTTCATTGTCTTTCTCTTTTGCCTCCTCCTCATGACTTCCTTCTGGATCTTGGAGGAAAGCACACCCGCTCACCAGATGTTGCCAACCACTGTCCAGCCAACCACCATGAAAGAGCACCACCTGATCACCCTTTCACCTCAGCTCCGAGAAAG
Source organism: Lissotriton helveticus (assembly GCF_964261635.1). NCBI lineage: Eukaryota > Metazoa > Chordata > Amphibia > Caudata > Salamandridae > Lissotriton > Lissotriton helveticus. The sequence continues at coordinate 309,941,249 of NC_136062.1, forward strand.
GCGTAGGGAGTTCTGGAACAATTCCTTAGTACAACTGTTGCACCAGCACAACCTTGCTGCAAATGCCACGAACTGCTGGATCTGTGGGTTGCTCCCACATGCTACCGGACACTCCATCCCCTTCATCCCTTCTCCTTTCTCAGTTCACGCTCCTGCCTCGCCTGGTTGATCCTCATGCAGGAAAGCCACAAGGACAACGCCACTTCTGGTCAAACCGTGTCACACTTCTACTATGGGTTCTGGCTGAACAAGACAGGAAAGCCCTTTTGTCCTGCAATTTCAGGTTCAACCTTCCTTACGAACATCCCTGCCAAAGAAAGGGTCGAAATGCAAGTGCTCCACAATCCAGCCAGACCCACCTTCTCCCACCTGCGGAAACAAACGGCTGCCACCCTGACCGTGGCCCTGTCTGTCATCAATGTCACAGGACTCGTATGCCTCGAAGGACAAGGAACGCAGCTGGTGGGTCACAGTTCTTGTCGCATCACCAAAACATTGGTCTCAGCTGACCCCCCCACCTTTGTTGCTTCCCCAAATATGTACTTTGTTTGTGGCACCAAAGCTTACACTTGGCTCCCAAGAGGCTGGAGGGGTACGTGCTACATCGCCTTCATTCTTCCTCCCACGTATGTGGCTTCAGCCAACCACCACCGGCAAAAGCGTGCTGGAGATGCTGAACAAGCCGACTCCACCGGAGCACAGTTCCTGGATGCAGCAAAGGGACATGTTCCTCTGTGGGGACCAATGGCAAATAGCCGCGCTATCCGGCACCTGACTCAGGCATTAGAAACAACCATTAACATCACCGCTGGCATCCTTGCTAACAACACGGCTGAGCTTCAGGCCGTCCGCCTGGTGGCTCTTCAAAACCGTCTTGTTCTAGATGTGGTTCTGGCCGACCGCGGAGGTGCATGCCGCATCATCGGCTCCAGCTGTTGCACCTACGTGCCAGATAACTCACCTTCAGTCTACAAAGCAATCGAACACCTCCACAGACTGTCCTCGGAGGTTCACCAGGAGCAGGAAGGATGGTCGCTTGGAGGCTGGTTCTGGGACACTTTGAAGAACTGGGGGTGGAGATTGTTCACGTTTTTATTGATACCAATCATGATACTATGTGGGTGTTGCTTAGGTATTCAATGTTTACCACCTTTATGTGCACTCATTTCCAACAGTATGTGCCCAAAGACTTTGAACTTTAAACCTGAGCACATGAGTCCCCTATACGAGATAGAGGTGCGTGGTCTCATGGGGATTGATCCGAACTGACAAGCTGGCGAGACGTGTTAAAGGGAGGACTGTGGAATTTTAGTTCGTGTACTGAACATCATCTACGCCATCTTGCAGACTCACGTATGAGCATACACGACAGCCATTTTAGGTACCATGGTCTCCCTGTTCACGATCGCCCGTCAGCACACTTCCCTGAACCTTGCAAGCCTTCCCCGCGCCTCCTGGCTGCCCCCGCGCTCACATGCACATGCACAAGCCATGAAACCCCCCCCATGACTCTGTCTCAGGGAATCACACCCCGCGCCTGACCAACACCTCCTTTCCGCCCATGAATACCTCTCCTTTGATGACCCCTTCCTCTGAGCCCGACTGCCTGTACGAACCGCTGGTCATCCCTTAGCCCGAGGATACAGTTTATTGCCCACTACTGCATGCACTCGCTTCTCCTGAAAGGGATCACTATTGATCATGACGTCCCCACCCCCTGAGATTCGATCAGGCGCACACATTCCAAAGGAATCGGCAGAACACTCAGCTGCGTGATGGCCCCTCCCAATCATATGAGGGGAAAGGGCCTCTACTGTTGTCATGTGTTGGAATGGGCCGGAACTGGGGGGGGGGGGGGGGGGGGGGGTGCCGGTGATGTCGTTCTCATACTTCACAATGTCCCTGTTGTAATAAAGGACGTTCACATGCCTTAAACCAGTGTATAAAAGACCAGGGGCCAGATGTAGGTAGGGTTTTACCGGTCGGTAACGGCCGTTACCGACCGGTAAAAGGATTTTGACATGTAGGGGGAAGAATCGGTAAATTTACCGTTCGGTAAATTTACCGATCGGTAATTTTACCGATTCTGTAAATATACAGGTCGGTAAATTTACCGACCGGTATTTTTACAGATTCGGTCAAATTGATATGTAGGTGGGACTCTTATGAGTCCCACAAGGCCTAAGAAATCGGTATTTTACCATCAAATTCAATTTGATGGTGAAATACCGATTCAGGTGTGCATGCACATGTGTGCATGCACACCTGTGCCATATGACAGGCAGACCTGCCCTTAGGGCAGGTATGCCTGCCATATGGCCCCCGACCCTTTTTTGGGGGTGCTAGAGGGTGTCAAAGTGACACCCCCTGCACCCTTGTCAAAATCGGTATTTACCGATTCGGTAAATACCGACCGGTAATGCCCCATTCATTCCTATGGGCTTCAAAGCCCATAGGAATGAATGGAGCATTACCGGTCGGTATTTACCGATTCGGTAAATACCGATTTTTACCGAATCGGTAAAATACACATCTGGATGGACCTACATGTCCACCCTTCATATTTACCGATTCTTAATTACCGAATCGGTAAAATTCGGTAATTAAGAATCGGTAAATATTTTTTACCTACATCTGGGCCCAGGTCTCAAAGAGGTTGGAGAGCACCTCGAGACGATACCTTGTTGTCTGATCTGATGTGTTCTACTCCGACGGAATAAACTTGTTTCCTGTCTTCCTGTCTCCAGCGCCTGCCTCTTTATTGAATAACTTCGTATGGTATTAGAGGCGTTTTACGCCGGGCAAATTTAACTTAGGAAACATCTACTGAAATCGCCTGACCATTTTGAATTGATCTTTAACAGTCCCTTACATACTGCAATGCCCAACTTGAATTATTTGTGGACCATCTCTCGCCCACATCCAGACCTGGGATATATGGCAACCGACATAGGCTAATCAGCATGTACCATAGTAATCGAATGGACAAAATTGACACACTCCTTGGTTTTTTCACTACTAAGGCCTGTATTCACACAGGGTCAGTTCAGCTGGTGAGACAGTAAACTTGTTGCATTGCATCTTGTCTGTATGTGCCTCCTGCTTTTTGTGCCATTCAGAACATTGCTATTTCTTACGGGCCTCCTATTCCTGAGCTGTTATTATACAACAAATGTGGTGATTGTGGTGTCCTACAATGCTGTAATCAGCTGCGGCTTCTATGCTAAAATGGGGGAGAGTCGCCACACTGCTTTCCGAGCAGTACAGAGCAAAAATAAAATGATAATAACAGAACGATATTATCAATTTATTTATAGTATGGAGCCACGTTGGGGCAGGACAGGTCTGAGCTCATGTCAGATGAAGGAGGAGTGGTTGGTGCACCTTAAGTGAGGGGTGAGGGGTTGGCCTAACGGCTAAGGCGCTCGACCTCGGACCTGGGGTCGCGCAAGAAATCATTGTCCACATCTCTCTTTTAGGAGCAAAAAAGGCCACTTTATTTTAGGACAGGTGCATCATAATATTCACGAAACACATTTCATTATTTATTTATTACAAAATCCAACTCTACAATGATCTTAGAAAACCTGAATCCCAAAACCCAGAACGAAACTCCTATCTACTACCCCTAACCTACCCACGCTACCCTTCAGGATGGCCAACCCGCTCCAGGCTGCCCACCCCCACTACCAAAAACCCGCCTATAAGTAGAACAAAGGCACCCATCCTAACCGTGGCAGGCCAAGAAAAAGGAGCAGCACCTAGGGTACCACAGAAGAAAAAACACCCCCCCCACCCAAATGGAAAAGAAAAAAGAGGGAGGGTGGGTGGGGCAAAACAAACCTCCCTACTAGCCTCCCGCTACGCAGTTACCCCACTGCCAGCCTAACCCCCTTATATCAGTTCCCTAATCAGCCCACACCTGTTTTCCTGCTTCTCGCGCGAACCTACCCAGGGAGAGACCGGCTCGCGCCTGGCTCTCCCTGGGTCCCCCCATCTGGGTTCGAGTCTCAGTAACGACGCCAAAAACCTCCTGTGATTCTGGGCAAATCACTTAATCTCCCCGTGCCTAAAAAAATGAAAGTGTGTCCTCATGTAACGTAACTGGTGCTATGTAAACCTGATTCGGTTCGGGTCTAGTTCGCGCTATATAAAACTCTGCAAAAAAAAAAAAGTGCACATTATGGTTTAGCCAGCCAAACCGCCATACGGACTTAGCATTTCTCCACCTGGTTGCTCAGATCAATCACAGCGCGTCATACTGGTCATAACAGTGTCGTGATTGGCTAAGGGGAGTCTGGGAGGTTGGGTGCTGCGGGGAGCCAGGAAAAGAGGGAGGAGAAGAGGCGACCGTCGAGTAGCAGAGAAGTCTATTTTTTTGCCTCCCCCTCCCTCAGCCACAGTTCAGCCGTTACTGGCTAGACTACTAACCAGTCTACTTGATTTTTGGTTGTATTATCACGAATGAAATAAAAGTTTACTTAAAAAATATTTTGAAGTTGCATCCATTGTGACAAAGTTAGACATTTACTCCAATGCTAGGATTCTGGCCACAACTGTGCAATGTCTAGCCAGCGAAAAATCACAAAAGTAAGTGCGGAGATTTAAAGTAAATCTGCCTGAACGTACTTTTACCTTAGTTTTCAAATCACAAACATTCCTAGTAGTGCGCCCAGAAAGGTATGCTAGGCCTGGATTCCTATGTCTATTACATCTATTCTAATCGCACTGTGTGGAGTTTTATATTTCACAGAAATCTGAACAGAGGGAATCAAGCTATCTGTGCAAGTGTACAATTGTTTTTCACTGAGAGGACACTAAGCCTTTCCCAACACTCCTAACACGTCTGGGGATGATCCATTCTCCTTCCCTTCCTAGAAAGGGTGGTAACTCTAGGCCTTGGCTTTAGTAATTTCTGGCAATTTCCAGAGTGTAAAAGAATCAGAGAGGAGTTAGGGAATTTCCACAAACGTACTTTGTGGACAACCCCAGGCTTCCATAGCACTTATGGGACTGTCCCCAATATACCCCTTAGAGTTGAATTTACGTTATTGGATTTACGTTGTGTATTTCTCCGTACTCACGGTGGAGTAAGTGCAATATGTAAATGCATTTATGCCCACCGGAATCCCGCAGTAACTCACTAGTATGCGTTAACGGGGTATTTTTGGACATACAATCGAATTTACCTTTATAGATAGACCCTCTACATTTAGGATTGTTTTTCTGGAGAATCAGACCCTATCTGAATAGGATAAAAGCTACCGATTGTAAACAGTTTCGGTGTGCTTCCGTACTTAAAATGCGCAGTTCATCTATTGCATTTCCACATTAACATTTTAAAACACGGATTTGCTGATGTCTTTCCCATCGATTTTTATATTCTATGAGCTGCACCTTCGTTTTGCAAAGCTCCGTATTTTATAGTCCTTGGGACATTATAATTCTACTGACGTGCTTCCTACAACAATATTGTAAGTATTTTGACCTTCAGCCTCACAAGCTATGCATGGTGAAACACAAACAGTAATTACAGTGAGGTCTCTGCCGTTCTGCAATACTACATAATACAAATATGTTTTTACATGAAACTTTAATGTAGAATCTCTAGAGGCGGAGGGCATCCCTAGTGCATCACATTTAATTTCACTGTGTTGCTTTCTGTGTTGGGGGTAATACTTTATACATTGTTATTAACTGGAAATAAAGCAAAATAAACAGTATTTGTGAAAAAATACCACAGTTATGTTTGATCCGGAAGCATTAAAATGATGTAACTACAGATAATGTTGACAACAAAGGTTTCTTTGAAAGACTCTACATCACCCTCATTGTTCAACTCAGCGTGAAGGTCGATTTTCTAATTAAACACAATCAAAACTCAGCAGTTTAAGATGTCTCCATCTCCATTGATGTGTACGGCATTGTGTTTGTTCCTAGCTGCACAGAGCAATACAACATAGTGTTGAAACAATGGTCTTTAATCAGACATTTCTGGATGAAATTAAAGTGAATTTTGTCACTTGTAAACCATTGACACACATTCTGAAGACAGAGCATTGCCCATCTGCTTTTTTTCTGGTAATTGAGGCTAGAAGAGAAGACCACCTGCGATGAGTGCTCTACAATACACAGCATTTCACTGACTCACCTTTTTGGCCACATTACCCTTACAACATAATATTATCCTTATAGCTCACTGCAGAGGGTTTTAGCAGTTGTTTAAGGTCCTGAACTGTGGCTGCGGGCGAGGGCCTATATTAAGGCAGAGGGTTTTTTACCACCAGTATGGCCTGAGACAGAAGAGCTATAATGGTATTAGAACATTCCACCCACTGAGGGTAGTATGCTTTAAAAAGGGAAACCGAAAGAAAAACATTGGAATGCCTTAAGACTGCCGTAGCCCTGACACCGAGGTGGTCGACGCATGGTATTTTTTAAAAACTAATTGTGCATTTTAACTCACTACGAAACTTTCTTTATTCACTATTCCTTACCTTCTATCACTGCCATTTGTACCTGAGGCAGCAGCTGCATGCCATTGCACCCCGGTCCATCACGGCAAGTGCCGATTGTACGGAGGGTGCGGCGGGCATGGTCAGCACGCCGTCACTTCCGGCAGGGAGCCAATTCCGGGGGTGAGCGGGCTAGTTGTTGGAACCCAGAGACTACTTTAGCGGCTGACAGAGCGGACATGGAGTCTAATGCCTTAAGACTGCCATAGCCCTGACTCCGAGGTGGTCGACGCATGGTATTTTTTTAAAACTAATTGTGGATTTTACCTCACTACAAAACTTTCTTTATACACTATTCCTTACCTTCTACCACTGCCATTTGTATCTGAGGCAGCAGCTGCACGCCATTGCACCCCGGTCCGTCACGGCAAGTGTTGATTGTATGGAGGGTGCGGAGGCCGCGGTCAGCACACCCTCACTTCTGGCAGGGAGCGAATTCCGGGGGTGAGCGGGCTAGTTGTTGGAACCCAGAGACTACTAGCGGCTGACAGAGCGGACACGGAGTTTAATGCCTTAACACTGCCGTAGCCCTGACACCAAGGTGGTCGACGCATGGTATTTGTTTTAAACTAATTGTGGATTTTACCTCACTACGAAACTTTCTTTATTCACTATTCCTTACCCTCTATCACTGCCATTTGTACCTGAGGCAGCAGCAGCATGCCATTGCACCACGGTCCGTAACGTCAAGTGCCGATTGTACGGAGGGTACGGAGAGCGCGGTCAGCATGCCCTCACTTACGGCAGGGAGCCAATTCCAGGGGTGAGCGGGCTAGTTGTTGGAACCCAGAGACTATATAATCCATGATAGAACGGATGCACAGCGGACACGCGCAGGTGGCGTGACGGCGGCGTGCCTAAGGCAAGCCCGTCTGCACCCGTCCGCACCTGGCTAGGGCCTAGGGCCAGAACCCCTGCCTAAAGGCAATAATAAACTACCCAGTACGGTTTATAGTAGCATAGAAATGATGGAGCTGTGGACCAGTCTGGGTTGCGCTATACTAAATCCAATGGCAGAAATCAAACACTGCCCGAGTTGTGCACTAACCCTCAGCTACACATTATGTGGGACAATGCTCACATGTCGGGAAAAAAGTGAATAAAGTGGTCAATGCAGCTCTGCTAAATGCAAGGTCCCTAGTTAAACACAACACAGAAGTAGCCAACCTGATTGACACACATGACCTAGATGTGCTGTTTATTACGGAGACATGAGCAGACAAAACTTCAGATATTGATCTGTCGTTAGCAGTCCCGGGGGGCTACACTATTCTTCGGGCAGATAGAAATGGGAAACGAGGGGGAGGGCTAGCCATCATCAGCAAAGAAGAATTACAGTTTCGAAGCTTGGCTTCAGGGAGTAGATGAGACTGTGAGACTCTACCCTTCAAAATTGGCATCACTAAAAACTACACCTTTGAGGGCCTTCTGCTGTATAGGGCGCCAAAGGCTAAAACCCCCCTGTCCCAATCACTGGGACCTTTTCTCAAGTCCAGTATAAAAAGGGCAGACTACACCATTTTGGGAGACTTCAATATCCACCTTGAAAAAGGCACAGATAAAAGCACAATACTCATCTCAGAGACAATGGCTAGTTGCTCCTTGACCCAAATGGTCCAACAAGGAACACACACTGCAGGTCACACCCTGGATGGGATGTTTTCCTCCAACCCCAACATTAAAATAGGCGAAGTTATCCCGGTCCCATGGTCAGACCACAAAGTCATCAAATTCACCTTAACTATAGACATGCAAAAATATCAAGGGCTCCCCAGGGTAGGCACTACACCTACCAGGATTGGGATAAAATTGATATACCCAAATTACAGGAGCAGCTTAGCTCGAATTTATCAGGTCTAGACCGTGAGAGTAATATAGCCACTGACCAAGTACACACCTGGATCAAAGCGGCGGTCCTTTCAGCTGCCCCATCATAAAGAAAAACTCTAGGAGGAATAACATTTCAGAGCCTTGGTTTTTAGAGAAGCTAAGACTACAAAAGCAGGCATGTAGGCAGGCCGAAAGGAGATGGAGGGTTAGTTATGAGGTTAAGGCTAAAGAAATCTACTGCAAGACATTAGCAACCTATAAAAAACTAATAGCTGAAGAAAAATCTGCCTACTTTGTAAAGAAAATAAAGGAGGCCAGAAACTCAAGTAAGGAACTGTTTGCTACAGTCAAGAAACTTACAGAGCCATCATCTAACCATATAGAAGGCAGCTCAGGACTATGTAATGAGCTGGGGCAATTATTTGTTGACAAAGTGAAATCAATTTACAAATCCATCTCCACTACTAACAACATCAACCAGGAAAAAGGTAAAACACTTCTAAGCTCTTATAGGCACACTGAACCTGCAAAAACAGAATTTCATTTCACAGCCCCATCCGCAGAACAAATCTGTCAACTAATACTGACAACCAAGTCAGGGGGTCCAATGGACCCTTGTCCACCAAAGGTTCTGCACATGTACCCAGAGCTGCTCAGTAAACACCTCCAGTTGCTCTTCACTAAAATAATACAGGCAAACTGCTTCCCGGACTCGTGGAAAGCTGCTTCAGTTCTTCCTCTGCTGAAAAAGCCTAACCTAGACCCGTCTGTCCCAGCAAATTATAGACCAATTTCAAGAATTCCCTTCCCGGACAAAATATTAGAAAAGCTTCTGAATACACAGCTTACTGGGTTCGTCAGAGCCTTTCAGGCATTAGATGTATCACAATACGGATTCAGAGAGGAACATGGGACTGAAACCTTTCTGATTATGGCGGCGGAGGAGATCAGGATTATACAGGATGCTGGTGGGAAGGCTGCCCTGATCCTTTTAGATCTATCAGCATCCTTCGACACCGTCAATCATGACATACACCTGGCTCGTCTAAAAGAAATAGGACTGCATGCATCAGCACTCGCATTGCTGGCCTCATTTCTGGGGGAGAGTACCTTCACTGTTAAACTAGGGGATTACTCATCTAAATCCTTTAAATTCCCATGGGGGATGCCGCAGGGCTCGTCCCTAAGTCCCACCGTCTTTAATATTTACGTTACACCATTAGCAACTATTATTAGGAACTGTGGTTTTCTCCCCGTATCATGCGCTGATGACACCCAAATAGTGGTGGCAATCTCGAACAACACAGATGAAACAGCAGACAGATTTAGGCTCTGTATGGATCAGGTCAGTCGATGGATGCAATTAAATTGCCTAAAACTAAACGGAGATAAGTCAGAGGTTATGCTGCTAGGGGTAGATCCTAACATTTGGTCGCCTAGCTGGTGGCCGGCCAGCTTAGGCTGTTGTCCATCACCAGTGGACAATGTCAGGAATTTGGGGTTCATGTTTGATTCCAAATTAACATTTCGGGCCCAGATTGACAAACTCTCCTCCTCTGTTTGGCACACTCTGAAGTTGATAAGTAAGCTTCTGCCTTTTATCCCAAAAGATACCTGCAAAACCCTAGTAACTATGCTGGAACTATCCAAAATGGATTACGGAAATGCTCTGTATGCAGGGCTTCAAAAACAACTACTGCTAAAACTCCAGCGCTTCCAGAACGCTGCAGCCAGGCTAGTTCTGGATATCCCTGGGCTCGAGCCGGTGGCCCATAGACTGAGAAATCTCCATTGGCCGCCGATGGAGAAAAGAATTGAATTCAAGATAGCATGCCTGGCGTATAAGGCCTTGCATGGGACAGGCTCTCATTTCCTGAAAACTAACCTGAAACAGTATGATCCGCCGAGGACGCTCAGATCTAGCAGTGCTAAGCTACTCAAGACTCCCAGATTTAAACAACTAAGATGGGGGGGTTAGCTTATTGCTGCATACAGCTAAAACCTGGAACCAGATACCAGTATCAATAAAAAATAGCCCATCTTTGTTATCTTTTCGAAAGACTTTAAAAACCTTGCTCTTAACAGCATTGTTTTTTTCCTCCCACCTCCGGCGGGCATGGACACTCTTAGTGCCAAGACGCCCTAGGGCATTCGCACGCTTTACAAATTCAGTAATCAAATCATATCAAATCAATCAGAAGGCTTATACCAGCCATTACTAAATCTGAGCCACTTCATTTTCTTCAATGGAGCGCCCAACATTGTAACGTTCCAATCAAAGTTCAAAATACAACAATACCACACCACAAGTGGACAAATGAGCAAGCGTCCCAAAGAAATGAGAGCCTGATGAAATAACAACTAATAATTAGCATTAAATAAATGGTTGTTGTATTAAACACTGCTAATGACAGATGTTGAGTTGTTAGGATAAATGGGAATGTTTAGCATTTATATTCAAGTAAGGCCTTTATCACTGCCTGATTGATATGTAACATTATTTTTACTGGGCACAGCAGATTATGGTGTGATTGAGAGTAGTATACTGTTCAATCAGCAACAAAAAAGAGTAGCTGTGAACAAACTTTACTTAACAGAGAGGGATGTAAATTAAAAAACATCATTAAGTATTCATTCTAAGACAAGTTCTGTAAGCCACCCAACAAGTGAGGTCTCAGAGGAAAATGAGGAGGCGTTTTTAGCAAAACGTAAAATAATATAGTTCAAATATATGGGCAATATTAATATGCAGTTTTAAAATGAACAAAATGCATATTTAAGAAGTGAAAATGTAGTAACGAACAATACTTACACGCATAAGGTCTCAAAAGTGTTTAATGCAGCACTGCTGAGAAGTGGTTTGACTAAAATGCAAATAATTGTCTAATTCCTGACCCTTCCATGATCGTGTTTTTATTAAATAAATGCCTCACATATCTCTGCAAAATGTTTCCTCCTATACCAAGAAGTGATGAAAAGGCCTGTTTGGAATGTATATATACTAGAATTATGATGAATACCTACATGGAATGTAGCACAAAATTGAATCTGCTTTCTTTTAACATACTTGCCTTATTTCCTAAGGTTAAAATATTGAAGAAAATGTTCTTTCATTACTGTAGAAGTTTCGTTTTTTACATAGCTTGTTGTTAGTTAACACCTCTTTGCTTCATTAGAAAAATAGAAATGTAGTGCCATTCCTGGGAAAGGATGTTTGCAATAAGGAAGCCTTGTCTATGCTCTAAGGTTACAGTCTGAACACTATTGTATTTCCATATGAGAAGATTAGGAGTGAACCTGTTCCCAGGAAGAACCTTGAAAGATGATTGGACGAGGGGAGAAGAAGATGCAGAATTATATGCAGCAATGAGGTTTGACTGTTTATAATAGTAGGTGCTCCTAAAGTAAGGACACACTATTTTCCATGCTTTTCACACATTCCTGACACTCCTGCCATCCTACTGATTGCAGTTGCTAGTGCACATTTCCTTTGCTTTATTTTCTTTGCGATTCACTGATTTTCAAGAACATTTCTGTATGGGAATTTCAGCTTTAATTGGTTGATGACCGTTGGATATATTTTTAGCTTTATGCTTCGTTCTCACTCTCTTTCGAACTTGAACCCTCTATGGTTTCTGACTGACACCTTTTCACACCATTCTTAGAATAGGAATTTTCTTACTTCATGGAACACGCTCAAGTGCATTATTTTTGATTGAATTATGCATTATTTCCCTACCAATTCTGTAATTGATTGATTATTTGATACTAACACGAATACAACATATGATTTTGAATAAAGAGGATTTACTAAACTTTAAACTAATAAAACCCCTACAAATCTTCAATAACTCTCATTATTGGCTGAACTTTTATAAAAGTTGTGATGAATACTTATGTAATGATTTGCTCCTAATCTTCTCAATCACAATGGTCAAGGTCTGTCAACCTGTTGGGCTGCAGCAGGAGGAAGCAAGGATCAACCCTAAGTGCTTATGAAACTGGAATTGTATTTAAACTGGTTATAGCTCTAGCAAAAGTATGTATGTTCTCACAAAATACTTGTTTCTTCACCAAAAATCCAATATGTAAAGAGTAAATTGGAGACATTTTCAGGGATGGCCTATATAATATCATCCAAGTAGTTTCTTTAAATGCAGGGAATGGTCTTTTCTGTGGAATCCATATTGAAAAGTTATGACCATCTGGTAAGTGCTTGATGTCTGTATGAGGTGGTGCCCAAAAGGAGAAAACAGTACCTAGCTGCCCAGGGAGAATACTGGGATAATTGAGTGGAAATGCACCTAATTGAAACAGTGTAGAATATGCTGCTGCTCTGATCTTTTTAACGGCATTCCCGCTCAGAAAGATGGCATCCTTGGGTTACTGCCATAGTTGGGGCAACAGCAACAATGTCGGATGCAAGGGAGTCAGCTTCTTTGTGCACTATCAGGGTCTAACATTCATACACACTCTCAGAACAGTGTCCTTCAACACCACAGGAGAGGATGCAGGATGGCATACTTTGAGACTGTAGGAAACTGGGTTATTACTAGGTGGGGATATTCACCTTTAATTAGTAATAATACCACAATCACTAATAGGTCCAGTCATGTCTCAGCAAATTAATCCTTGCTTAACCCTTGGTAGCTTAGCAAACGAGCAGTCAGGTTTAACTTAGGAGACGGGTACATGTAAAGTATTTAATACCACCAAAACAGTAAGACACAACCGAATAAAAATCCAGTACCAAGCTACATCAATTGTGAATGTTTATGTCTTTAAATAACCCCATATTGATAGGAATACAATGAAGAGAACCGAATATTTGATATTTTAAAGAATAATTAAAATATTATGCATTTTAGCACCAAAAAGCATAAAGCCCGCTCGTGGCTCTATGGACGCAATGGACCCGGACAAAGTCATAATCTTTGGCTAACCTTGAAGGAGCACAGTACAGATAGGTTGAGGGCTAGATCCCAGTCAAAAGTTTACCTTCGAACTTAGGGCCTGATTTATATCTTGGTGAGACTTCATGGTGGAGATTGCAAGTACCATGCCAAGTTGACGGAATCCCACCCACCGTATTAAGAATTGTGCAGGCTGAATCGTCATCGGCGTCGATTGAATGCTTTCCATCACATAAACTGATAACTGCTGTCAGCACAGTGGACATCTCAGCTGGCTAACATTACTCTGTTACCATCAGGGTGGCGGGATTGCACTGAGCCTATTTAGATTTCACAATTATGCTGGTGGTGTTCTAGTGGTGGATTGCCGATGTGGTGATTCCATAGCGGGATGTATTCATCAATTGGACTATTCCTGTGTCTTCTGAATGGATGCTAGCATTACACACCTGATGTGTTTTGTGTAATTGTATTCAACTGCATGCCACACTATAAGACACACTCCATTTCAGACCAAGATCCTTTGCCATTCCACTTCACCACAGATTTTTCAAGCAAAGATTTTGCCAATTAAATCAGGTCTATTGTTTTGCTTTCTCTGTTTCTTTTCCCTTATTTCTTCTCTCATTTATTTTCTTGTCAATCATAACATTTATTTAAATTTAGTTTTTTTGATAATGGCATGGAGGAGAAATCCTCATTTTACAGAGGGCAAATTGCCAGACATGGTGGATGAAAATTATTAGAGTAGAATTGTTGGAGCCCAAGTTCAAAATCTAACCATATCGTAGAAAAGACAAATGTGGGCCATAATAGTTGACAGAGTGAATTCTGGAGCAAAGACCTGTGCACACAGCAGGAAAGTAGGAAAAGGTGTAATGACCTGTGAGGGGTAGTGCATTCCCTGGCCTCTAAGCATCACCTAGAGGCCAAGAGGACTGGTGGTGGTTCTCCCAGCCCTCTTACATGTTTTTACCTGGGAGGAGAAGGTCTTGCCGATCCTTCATCCTGAAGGCTTGGCAGGAATCCCTGGTTAAGTGGAGACTGGTAAGTTACACTTTTGAATGTGTAGTTAAACCAGAATCTCATTTTGGATTTTCATATAGCTGTTGCTAATGTGATTTGCACCTTTTGGAAGAATATAAACATATATTTATATATATTTATCAATCCTTTTTATCTTGTTTGTTAGTTTGAATGTATTTTGTGGCATAGAAGCTTACAGGTTTCAATCTCCATAACATTTCCTGTGATGTAATTTTGTTTGTAAGGGTTTTTACAACAAATAACATATTGCATATATGTTTTTTATATTGTAAATGTATGTTCTATTTAACAGCATAATTTCACTAGGTATGTTTGCTTAGAAAATTGCAAGTGTTGTTAATGTTAAATAGAAATGACTACAACTACCATGATGCCTTGTTTTTGTCTTGAGAAAGAAACATTGTAATGTTATCTTGCTCGTTCTCTCTTTCCGATCACATTTTCACATATGCCAAAGTATTATGTATTGATCAATCTCTACATCGTGCTACATTTTCAAATATTTTTGTGTCTAATTTTGTATGTTGTTCTATCCCTGTTGGAACTGATGGTATATGTTTCACAAATCAAAGTGTATTTCCTATGAAATTTAAGGTATGCAATTATGTATGCTGAATCAGGAAATCAGGCAAGGAGAGGCAAGGAGAGGAAGTCAGCGGGACGAGTTTGAGCGAGTCTGGGTAGATGCGGCTGATTGAGGCTGATTGCGGCTGGTTTTAAAACCGTGATCCGCGAACTGAAAAAGTTCTGAGGACTAGAGGGCCCGGTCCCGGTCCCAACCTGATCTCTGGGGTGTCAGCAGCGGGATCGGGTGTCAGCAGCGGGAACCGGTAGCCTGTAGCCACGAGCAAAGCTGTGTGCCCCTTCCGTCAGCTGTTGCAGTAGATGCCGTGAGTGGGGGGGCCACGGTTCCAGGGTCCTTGGGGGCTGCCAGTAGGTCTGCAAGCAAGAGAAGCTGTAAGCCAGGCCCTGGTCCCAGTTCCAGGGACCGCATCAGCTGAGACAGTCATGTCAGTTGCGGTGAAACAGCATGAATAGAGAGCCACACAAGAGCACAAGAGTACTGGTGCATTGGAGCTGTGAGGAGAATCGGAGAGCTGGCTCGAGTACAAATGTTTGGGCTACCTGCTGCAGTGAAGCGGAAACAGTAGCAGAAGGAAAGATGAGACAATCACGTTTTTAGAGGGTTGGTGAACGGCGAAGAATTTGACAAACACATTTTGCCAAAACAATGGTGCAAGGGTGCAAGGGTGCAAGGGTGCAAGGGTGCAAGGGTGCAAGGGTGCAAGGGTGCAAGTACCCGCTGTGATTCCTAAACAATACACGTCAAGAGGTTGCACAAGAATCTAATCTGCAGCAGGCAGCCTAGGCCCTCACCCATCGACTGTGCCCCGCGACGAAAAAAACATTGGACCCCGGCAGGTCTTTACTTGATCTGAAGTGGAAGGCTATGGAGCGGGATGGAGGGGTGAGCCTGGAGTGCAGTGAGGCAGAGCAATAAGTGGGCTTTCCAAGCTGCTGTTGCTGTTGCAGACAGCTTTTAGTGTTCAGTGACGGGGTCCCCACAGAGGCCAATACAGAAGATATGGACTGCGTATATACACACCAAAAAGCTCTAACATCAGTACTGGAGCACAAGAGCATGAAGAAGCAAGGACTTACCTAGTATTCAGAAAAGGAAAAGGAGCGGGGGGAGAAGAGGCCATAAAGGCTTCAAAATGCGCTCAGGAAAAAACAGAGCTGATCAAAGACATGGCACAAACCATGGCCAAAATCAGGGGAAACAGAGGCAACCAAAGAGATTAAGGAAAGACTCCAACAGCTGGTAGTCTTTACAGGACTCGGTCATAATCCTGAATGACACAAATGAGAAAAAATCTCCCAGCCCAGTCGCTGCTGTAAAAAAAGCAAGGACGGCTGAGAGTAAAAGAAAAGAAGGGGTATAAGATAACAGAC
Organism: Lissotriton helveticus; assembly: GCF_964261635.1. Lineage (NCBI taxonomy): Eukaryota > Metazoa > Chordata > Amphibia > Caudata > Salamandridae > Lissotriton > Lissotriton helveticus. Next base: position 309,957,510 of record NC_136062.1, read on the forward strand.
TTCCTAATAGCTAAAGTTCTACACCCCAGATGAAAACATAACCAAAGGCGTCCTCGCTCTAACACGGCAACCTGGCCAGAAAATTGCAACCAGAAAGTGACAGTGCTGACAGAAAGCAAGGACAAAACCAAGAAGGTTTTGTGGACGCTACAACCCAGGAAAGTACAGTCAACATAAATACAGCAATAGATTCGGCAAGGAAAATAACAATGGAAGTAGTAGTTCATAATCAAATTTTTAGTAAAACTCTTTTCTCCTTAAACCTCGGCAGTTGGGAAGCACATGGGCAGATAGTTGATCAACCCCAGCAACAGGAGCAATTAAATCGATTTGCCCCAGGGTAAGCCCTGGAACACCCACTAATAGAACTATCAGAAACAACTTCTCCCTTACATAACAGGAGGATACAAAAGTGACCTCATCAGTTAAAGGAGAGGTTGTGTCAACTCCGACATCCCAAGCAATAGGGATAGAAGAGAGCAAGGCAGGAGGCACTTCTCCATCAGACAAGAAGTCATCAACCTGTCAGATCACAAGCACAATGAAAATGCCAAGGGAAACCAACATTTTGCACCTACTAGAGGGCCAACATCCAGTACTAAGTTATCATCTATCTCCTATTACAAACACCTACCCCAAAGACGTGAAGGACCTAGTCCCTCCTAGTACCTGGGGAGTCTTCCTATCTGTCAGAACACTAACTTATCAACTATGTTGTCTTACCGATTCTTGCACGGGAACAGAGATGATAGGTCCCAAATCCCTCTCGGCAATGCTAGCAGGTCTTTTCTCAGAATCTGCCAATCATTACCTTGGGGGACGGGGGAATTGGATAAAAGAACAAACCGAGAAGAGACTGGTCCAGAATCAGTTCCTTGGTCAGCCTTTTGCAGACTTCGCCTGTTCTTCAATGGAACCTGAAATTTAATACAACATTACTATTGAATCACCTCTACTCTAATCTAGAATTGCTCTGCTATCACTTCTCACCCACCCTAGCTCTTCTGGACTTGTGCTTCTCTTCTATTTTATTAGTGACGTTCTTTCTTCCTCATCAGTTAGTTGTTACTATGGAGAAAATAAATATTAGTTCTTCTAGTCCTTTTATTTAACTAATCTTTACTATTCTATTTATTAAAAGTGCACTTACTTCACTAACTGATAAGTCTTTCCTTTCTATGGGGTTCTGGTATTCCTTGTCTTCTTAACTTCTGTTTTATAGTGCTTCTTCACCTCCTAAAGCTGTTTTTATCTCTTACAGGCTTTCTGCTGAGGTTCGACTTTTAAACTAGTTCAGGTAAGTATTTACAGATGTACATTGTGAATATCATTTGCATGTTAATGTCCTTATTGGCAAAACTAACTTCCTTCTTCTCTCTCTTTCTTTTTTATTTCTTGGCTCTCTCTAGCAATTCACATTAACTCATAAATCAGGTAAGTTTTTACTTTCCATATATTTCTTAAACAGGGTTTTCACTTAGCTTCGTTGTCTCTTTATCTCCTCAGCTGGAAACGCTTTCACTCTCTCTCTGTCAGCTCCGACTGACGAACTCTTACTCTCTCTACTCGCGCTGATTTCCGGGCACCGAGTTGTGCTTATAAGGTTTTTTCAGAGTTTCTCTATAACTAAGAACAGTATATTATTCTCTGAGTGACTGAATTTCAGGAAATAAGGCTAGCGCCACTTCAAAACGACCTTTCCGGCGGGATTCTTCGGTGAGGTGCGTCGTTTCTGAGGTGCTCGCACTGCGACTTAATTTCCATGCAGCTGCGGATTGGAGACTAGACCGCTCACCTGCAGTTCCCCCTTGGCGGCCCTCTTTAGCCTCCATTGTTGAACCTGATCTGTTCATGTGCAGCGGCTAGAGGATGCATGATCGTTTTGAAGTGAATCTATTCCGCAAATGATAGGGCCAGGTGTAACGGTTCTGACACTATCAACATTGGAGTCCATCTCGACAGCAATTTCTCACCAAGCAGACAAACACGACCTCAAGCGGACCTATTAAACATAATGGCAACCTATGTAGTAGGAATCGATAAGGAGCTACAGACACTCAATGATCTGATCACGAGAGCCCAAAAGCATAATTATACGCAGCAAGTCAACTGCCAATGTACAATGACAGGTAGAAACCCGCAAATTTTAACAACAATCCTGATGGACATACTGACGGAAGTGAGAGCACACGCTGCTAAGCCATTTACAAGAAAAAACGCCCATAAAAATGATCAAAGTCGAATCGTTTCAAGAAGGCGCAAACAGTGCTCAAATAAACCAAACACTCTCTTCGGAAATATCGATTTAACAGGAACGAGCAAAAGTAATTCCAAGAGAAAAGATATTAAATCCACCAAGGACAGAACAAAAGACAACAAAAAAACAGAAACAGTGGAGGTAAAGCAGGCCTTCTCAAAAAGAGAAAAAAAGAGGCTGAGAAAAGCATGAAATAAAGGGAAAGCAGTTCTCTCTCTCTAATTAGCCCACCCTCTAACTCTAACATCAAAAATCGATCGATTTTGCCAACATCAAGAGTCAGTCTCCGACTGGCAAATTTCCAGGGCACACATGTGTCCAGAATCCTCAAACCATAGTCAGGTTGGCAAAGTTTCATCAGAACGACATGTCCAAGGGAAATCAGTGAATAGGGCAACAACCCACGAGGAAATGAGGCCAAGAAGTCCCCCCAGGCAGGAAGGCGGGGGAATACCGCCACTGTATGAGAAACACACAAATAGGCTTTTGGAAGCATCAAGGCCACAAAATGTATTCCTCCTAACTCAAAAGACGGACAATGAAACCCAGTTGTAATGATTGAAAATCAGTCAAATAAATTAGTGTTACTCCCAAATGACATCTTAAGATAAACTTCGACACTTTAAATAGAGGTACGATCTTAAAACTGATAAAGGAAGTACAAGATATTGTCTATATCAACTCTGCCAACTTGCTATCAATTGAATTTAAACCACATCCATTTTTTAATAAGAGAGAGATAACAGTAACAAACTGGTCTTCACCTGAAATTGTAGACCATATAATGTCTCATCACAACAGTTTAAGGTCTGGGGGATAGAACTACAAAGGATGGAGGTCCCTCGTTACCCAGGTCTGCTTCTCCCCACAAAAGATGGAGGGATCCTTACTAAGGGGTGCCATTGGTGCGGTAACAAAGCAGAAAGCTTTTGAAAATCTAATAATCATCAGGCCCCTAACCATGGTTCCAACTGAAGGAATCTCAGAGAATTGCCACACAATAAAGCGGGTGATTAAAGAACAAAGGATGGGGTCATCGCACCACCATTCCTACACAGTCCTGACAAGAACAAAAGTATACAAGAAAATAAAAAAATCTTTAACATCTGCTCTTGGAATATACATGGTCTAGAAAATCTCTTAGAAAACCCAGATGTTTTGGAATTCATTCAAGATTACGACATTATCTTGGCTCAGGAAACTTGTAGCACAGCACCCCATCATATCATGGGCTATATCAATCATTACGAACCAGCAACAAAATCATCAACATTTGGCCACCCTCAAGGGGGTTTGTCAACATATTTCTCAACAAAACTAGACTGGTCATCAGAAAAACTACTCATAGGGACAAATTGGGTTCTCGTAACGAAGTTGGAATATCAAAAGACAGATGTGGCATCAACAACACTCATCCTCTTAAACATCTATATCCATCCAAGAAGGGAGACAAAAGACGACTACATGAACTTGTTGTTTAAAATGATAAAATCATTGCAGAGGCAATACTGTCAAGCACAGTTTATTATCACAGGCTACTTCAATACAAATCTATGTAAAACCCCAAGGAACCAGCACAAAAAGGGAAATAAATTCAGACGTCAGTTAGAAACACTAGGCTTAAAACATCTAAATGGAAAGAAAAAAGAGGATTTACTGGCAGCAATCACTTTCCTAAGTGGGATTAAAAGCTCAACTATTGATCATACCCAAGTGAGTAAAAACATAGTCCACCAGATGTTTAAATTCCAAATTACGCCACACACGGAGAGTGATCATTTTCCACAAACAATGCAATTGGAGCAAACTACAGCTTGGCTGACAGCAACTAAAGAATGAATCTCCTTGCCCCGTGCATGCAATCTAAAAAGATTGAAATGGGAAGGAACAGGGATCAAGAAAGTGATGGTTGAAGTTTACTTCCAAGGAAACTGGAAGCCCAGAGTCATTAGAAGCAGTAAAGGGTGGGAGATTATAAGCTCCACCCTACTTGAAAATTTTCCCCATAAAAAGATTCACCAGCCCCCATATCACCACAGGAAGCTGAACCGGACAACCAGTTATCACCCTTGGTTCAGTACCGAATTACGTAAGCAAAAAGGTTTAATATCACTAGAAATTAGATCTGACTCAAGCCAGTTAAAAGAAGGAAAAAGACGAGATAGAAGTGAGCTTAAAAAATTAAGAACACATTACAAGAAAAACTGTTGTAAAGCAAAAATCAGCTACCGCGTCACAATGTGGAATAAACTTCCTCTAGCAAGCAAACAACAGAATGGAAAACACTTTTGGCATCAGATAAATTCCCTGACATTTGGGAAAAATAGACAGCAAAACGCAGGGATTAATGAGGACATATGGTTAGCCCACATAACGACAATGTACAAAGATCCAGAGTTCAAAACAATTCTAGTTTGTCAAATTGCAAGAATCAACAGCAGGTGGAGCACAGTACAAGAAACGCATACTCCCTTTGGGGTAATATACTTGAACAATAAGCACATCGCTCTCCAGAATAAAAACATCGACAAGTTAACGAAAGTAGACCAACTGACAACAATCGTAAAGAAACTAAAAACAGAGGGTGCAGCAGGCCCCAACGGAATCCCTAACACACTCTTCAAGAGAGAAGTGTCATATTGGGCTCCCTGTTTTTGACAAATGGAATTCCAGAATCATGGAGGGGTAGCATTTTCCACCCAATCTTCAAAGGTGGAAATCCAACAAAGCCGACAAGTTACAGATTAATCGCTCTAATAGATGTTGAGGCCAAGTTATATGCCAGCTGCTTGTTGACACATTTGAAAAAATGGTCATATGACAACAATTGCATCCCTAAGACAAAAACAGGTTTCAGGGCTGGTACAGGGACCTTAACAAATCTAACGGCATTAACGTTATTAGCCGAAAAAGCAAAACTTAAGAATAACTGCCTATTCGCCTGCTTTTTGGACCTTAAATCCGCTTTCGACAGTGTACCACAGAAACGTCTATGGGACAAATTGAACAGTCGGGGTATCCCAACAAAGTTATTAAACACCATCAGAGAATTATACACAGGTACTTGGACGTGGGTAAAAATAGGGGATGGCTCCAGGATAACAAAGTAAATAGACACACAAAACGGATTGCAACAGGGGTGCGTGCTAGCCCCCACCCTTTACAATCTGTACTTATCTGACCTTGAAGATGCCCTCTAGAAAACTAACAGCCATCCACCATCATTAGTCAATGAGGAAATCAGGTGTCTGCGGTACGCAGAGAACATTGTATTAGTAAGCCAAACTCGAATCGGTTTAAAACATGGAATGAGCGCATAAGCCAAATACATGGAAGTGCAAGGGCTAGAATTAAATCGATCAAAAACAAAGGTAGTACGGCTAGTGGACGCTAAACATAAGAAATACAAATGGCACCTCGAGGGAAACAAAGTAGAGGCAGTTGCCTCACACAAATATCTTGGATTTAAGGTGGAACATAAATTGAGTTATAAATCACATCTCACCGCAATGAGGACCAAAACCTCACATATGGCTTTAACCTACAAAAAAAGAAACTACGGGGCAGATTTACAAGCACCTTGCGCCACTTTTGCATCATTTTTAACATGGGAAAAGTAATGCAAAATTGGCACAAGGGGCTTGTAAATCAGCCCTTACGTTGTCCATCCCATGGCAACCTACTATCTGTCATGCACTCTCAGTTAATGCCAACAGTAATCTATGGTACAGAAATAGTGGGGGGTCGTGAAATCCCAGCTTTTTATAAGATACAAACAAAAGTTTATAAAAACGTTTTCCACATCCAGCAAAGTGCATCACCGACCCGAGTGCGTCTTGAGTTCGGACTGCTAAACCAAATATTCCGGAGTAAAGATGCATTCATCAAACTATGTTGGAGGCTATGTGCATCTGAAATTGGGTCCATTGACCATCTGTGCTGGAAAGAAATAGATAATCAAAAAGCAAACAAAATTCAAGGATCCTGGGGTTGCTATCTAAACCAGGTGATAGAGGACCTATGTGCTGAAGAAATTTGGAACGCCAGCTTTGGGAAAAGGGCCTTTAACAAACTAATCAATTCCACATTAGAACTCCTGTCAAATTCAACAGATGAGAATACTTTACTACAAAGACGTCACGCCTGGACTGTGATCAGCTCATATGGCACAAGAAAGCCTCAGGAATATTTATCAGCTCATTTTTCTTTGATCTTAAAACATCAAGTTGATGAGACTGCGTTTCGGCATGTGAGAAACAAGGATCTTATCCCTTCATGGAATGAACAAAACTGAGACTGCAGACTGTGTGGCTATAAATATGAATCACTTTAACATCTTCTCTGCACATGCCCATAGCTACTAAAAGAAAGGAAGATTTTATTAAAAGAAATATTTAAAAACATGAAAATTTGAACAAGTAGAGAAGAAGTAACCACCTGGCTTGGTGGGTCCTCAATCCCCCTCGTTTGCAGGAGGGTAAAACTTTTAAATCTGTATTTAAATAAAATTGGTCAAAATCCTGTGGAGACCCATACGGGTTCTTAGAATTACAATACAAAATGGGTTTTTATAATGACATCATTTTTTCAATTTTAAAATAATTTTTATTAATTGTATTTTAGATGTAGAACAAAGACTAACCGCCTGATTCATGAAGCAAAATTGCGCCCGCAATCGCTGCGAAAATGCAATTGCGGGCGCAATGTCCGTAATCGGCATTCAACACGAAAATAGCGAAATCACAAACACATAATAGCGAAATCGCAATAATATTCGCAGAATCCCGGGAGGAGAGCATTAGCGAAACGGAAAATGCGACAATCCACGGATTCTGCGAAATAAATTGCGAATTCGTTAAACAATCGCAATCGGTAATCATGAAAAATCGAAAATAGCGAAAAACCCAAAAATCGCAGTTTGCGCGGCGCAAATTAAGGACAACTCAAAGCAGGTGGTAACCATAAAAGCCATTACAAAATTGCTTTAAGAAAACCGTTGGCCAATCAGTAACAGGTTCAGGCCTGACCAATCACACATAAGGACATTCAGCAGCAGCATTAGGAGTTCCACAATGCCAGGAATGTACATGGTGGTCAGGCGGCGAAGGCTACAGCGAGCAGCACAGAGGAGATGCAGGATCCAGGACAGGATATTCCGCCAGCGGGTCACCTTGCTGGGCCAAACCAGAGAGCAGATATATGCAAAATACAGGCTGAATGGGGAAATGATAATCCAGCTAATACAGGACCTTGACCCCCTGATGCAGCACCCAACAAGGCGTACCAATGCGGTGCCTACACATGTGCAGGTATTGTGTAGCCTGCACCTCCTGGCCTCCGGGAGCTTCCAGGGGATAGTAGCGGTTGCTGGGGGGATCTCCCAGCCCACCATGTCACGCTGCCTCAAGAGTTTTCTTGACGCCATGCTTACCCAGCTACACCGACACATCAAATTTCCCACCAGCCAACAGGAATTGGACTCGACCAAGCTACAATTCTACAACGTAGCCCATTTTCCACATGTCCTCGGATGCATAGACTGTACCCACATCGCCATCTGCCCTCCAGCTGCCACGGAGTATATGTTCCGCAATCGGAAGTCCTACCACTCCCTCAACATACAGATGGTCTGCAATGCTAAGACATACATCACTGACATTGTTGCCCAGTACCCAGGGAATTCCCATGACTCCTTCATATTCCGGCACAGCGGCATCCACACACGACTGGCCAGGGGAGACTTTGGGGAAGGACACCTACTTGGTAAGTACACTTTGTCGACAATGTCACATTGCTATGAAGTAGCATTGCAGCACAGGCACTCACCCTCTGCTCCTCTCATTCAGGTGACAGTGGCTACGCCCTCCGTGAATACCTCCTCACCCCATACCTCAACCCTGCTACACCCCAGCAACGGCGCTACAATGTTGCGCACATACGGACAAGGAATTGCATAGAAAGGACATTTGGGCTGCTCAAGAGCAGGTTCCGCATACTGCACAAGACAGGTGGGGCCATGTATTACAGTCCTGCAGTGTGCTGCCGCATTGTGGCTGTCTGCGCAATACTACATAACATTGCAACCAAGCGCCGGATACCTGTCGACATCTCTGGCAGTGAATCTGAAGGGGACGACCGGCCACCTGCACATGCGCACCATGCACGCGGGGAGAACCCAGCTGAAGGCCACAGACGTCGCAACCACATCACAGTGAACAGTTTCTAGTGAACCCTCTTCCCTCACCCCACAAATCACAAATGCATGCAAAATGTAATAAAGACACAACGCCAATGTGTGCTGCAAAAACATATATTATTGTTTCTTTCACAATAATGGTGCCACTTTGAATAACGTCATTGCGAACAGTATTACTGCATACTGCTGTGTGAAAGGACAGGGCAGGCTTATACTCAGCCTGTGCCTGTAATAGTCATATGTTGTCAATTGCGCCTCCTGCGCATACCACCCAAGCGCCTATGAGGCTCATCCTCTTCCAAGGCACGTGTTCCTGACGTTGGCCTGGTGCTGCGCCTGAGTGACCCTACTTGTGTGGCTGAGTGGCTGCTCATGCTCGATGTCCCCTCACTGACATCATCACCCCCAACAGTGGTAGGTAGAGCAGGAGGGTGTAGTGCTGTCACCGCCGTGGTCAGGTGCTCCAGGACCCTGGTCATATCCTCACAGCACTGGATGAGTTGGTGCTGCTGTGCAAGGGACCGCCGCGACAACTGTGATGTGGCATTGGCTGCAACATAATTGGACCTGGTGTAGGCCGCCAGCCGGCTCAAAATCTGATGGTGGCGCCGGCGTGCTGCTTTGCGCTGAGTTGTCATCGCTGCAGTGTTGGCCTCCATGGCTGCAGTCATGCGGGCCATTCCCTCCCCCACACCTGCCATGGCCGCCGTCATGCGGTCCATGCGGTCCCTCACTCCGGCCACATTGCGCCCAATGTTGTACAGCTGTAGCTGTATGGCACCTTGCTGCCGTGCCTGCCGCTGATGAATACGCAGCATGCGTCTTTCGACGCTCATTCGTGCCAGCCGCTGTCCATTGCCCCTCCTGCTGATTGCTGCATTGGTGTGCTGGCGAGACCTGCCAGGCCTGCTCTGCTGGCCTGACACAGTGGCTGGCTGCTGTGTTGCCGCTGTCGCGGGTCCTGATGTAGTCGCAGCAGCTGCTGGTGGTGTCACAGCAGGCGTTGCTGGTGCGGCAGGGACTGGAGGCACACTAGTCGTGGGCCTGGCTGCGGCTGCAGTTGGTGCGGCTGAGGCTGGGGGCACACTAGTCGTGGGCCTGGCTGCGGCTGCAGTTGGTGCGGCTGAGGGCACACTAGTCGTGGGCCTGGCTGCGGCTGCAGTTGGTGCGGCTGAGGCCGGGGGCACACTAGTCGTGGGCCTGGCGGCGGCTGCAGTTGGTGCGGCTGAGGCTAGGGGCACACTAGTCGTGGACCTGGCTGCTGGTGTTGTTGCTGCGGCAGGGGCTAGTGCCTGTGTTTGTGGCGGCACCTCCTCATCATCATGGGCCTCCTCCTCAATTAGCAGCCTTTCGCTGTCGCTGCTTTCAGCTCCACCTGTGAGGGTAAGTGGACGATCATTAGTTGCATGTATCTGTCAGACGTGCAGTTGCTACATGCATGCTGGGTGACATTCCCTGACTGGCTATGGCTTTGCGTACTTTGGAACCTGCCTGGCTGCATTGTCGTACTACTACATTGTGGCCACACTACATGTCCCACAATGCTTCAGGGCATTACCTGATGTGCAACAATGGCATGACTATGGAAGATTATGGGAGCCTATATGGTCATGGACATTCATAGGAGACAGGGTCGCAGTTGCATGCCACTTACCTTGGGTGTCTTGGGTGGGGCGGGATGAGTCCAGACGCGTGAATCCAATGCACGCCTCCCTCTCAAGCGTGTCTTCCACTTGGTCCTCCAAGGCTGTGTTTGGAGGGACTGTAGGTCCTCCCCCTCCAGTGCCCGATGCCTCTCCAAGGCGCTCCGCCACCTTCTCTTTGGCACGACCTCGGAGGTCGTACCATCTTTTTTTAAGTTCGTCCAGTGACCTGTCGGCCACACCCACGGAGTTGACGGTGGACGCTATTCCCTGCCAGATCCTCCTTTTTTCCTGCTCCGGCACCCTCCTGGAGTCCTTGCCAAAGAGTTTGGAGTGGTTGGCCACCACCCCTTCTATCAGATGCTCCAGCTCCTGTTCTGAGAATTTCAGCTTCCTCTTCCGCCCTGTGGTGTTGCAGGGGCCAGGAACAGCTTTCTCAGACATGGCAGCACTGTTGTTGCAGAGTAGGAATCAAAAATGGGATAGCAGGAGCTCTCACAGTTGCTGACTCGAGGTCTGCCTCACTGTGGTGAATGGGGGTGGGAACTGGCTGCTTCCTGGTTGTGATGTCATCACTGTGCTCGAAAAGCGACTTCCCATTTTCCCGATCACGTGTATTAGCGATCTCGCAATCCCGACGCGAGTAGCCGGAAATACCGATTTTTCTGCGATTATCGTTAATCGCTAACGGAATTTGCGCCCGCGTGCGAATCGCTTTTTATTATCCGTAATCTTCATGAATTCCGATTTGCGATTTCTCTATAGCGATTCGCAATTTTTCGCTATTTGAGACTCGCAAATCCCGTTTTTCATGAATCAGGCTGTAATTGCTTTAAAATTCTATCAATGATTTCTTATTAGTGCTGCTAAAAATGTTGCTTGGTGTAATGTTTTTCTAAGACCGAACACTTAAATAAATAAACTTGAAACTTGCAAACTTGTATGCTGAATATGAGCAGTTATTTTTGCAAAAAGGTAGTCTGCAATGTCCATATGATGACTGATGCTTCTAATTTGTGTAAATGTCAGAATATTATCTGCTAGGTCTTTGAATGGTTATGTCAGATTTCACCTCTCTACTGTGTTTTGCGAACTTTTTGGTATATTTCATGTATACTTTCTCATCATCTTACTGCATTTCAGGTCAGCTTTCCACCTGCTTGTTGAAGTAGGTTTGGGTAACGTATCATAATATCACTGAAAGGTAGAATCATTATAATATTTTAACTTTTACTTTTAGGTTGCTTCATATTTTTGCGTCAAAATAATTAGATGTATAATACAGATTACTAAAAGTTTTTATTAACTCTTAGTAGGTCCAACAGCTAGAGCATGCTGAGATCCATCTACCACTGAGGATACCGTAACTCCAAACCAGAATCAAGCCTTCAGTGAGGACTACAATCCTGTAAGTCCAGTCCATGGAATCTGAGGGGCAGCAAAGTGAGGCCACTTGGTTCATTGTGACCCAGGCCACCATCGACCAAATCTTGTGATACCTCCATAAGTCCAAAGACATGATGGGCCAGGTCCTGACAGAGCTCCGATACATAAAGCAGTTGCAGAGGGAGCATAATATACCGATTTAGAATCTGAACTCCAATTTTGGTTCCTTGACTGGGGTGCTGTATGATATTTTCACCTATATGTGCAGGGGATTTCCAGCAACAACTTCCCCTTTCTGTGGTCCAGCTACATCTGCCACCGCCCTAGAAAGTGAGGTCCTGCCACAAGAGGAAACAGCTGTAACCACCTCTGACCATGCAACTGTGGGCCACCCTCCCTCAGGAGAGGACGTTCAGGCAGACTACCAGGAGAGGATGGCAACATCTCCACCACCACCCCCAAACCTAATTTCCTCTAGTGTGTGACTACCATTCACTCTGTGGACTATTTTCTGGACACATTTACCTTTCTGATGTCAGTAGTATTTTGAACATTGGACTTCAAACAATTTTGTTTCTGCAATAATAGTTTAATTCACCATGATTAATTTTTTTAATGTTGGCTTGGTTTTTTGATTACATCCTTGTTTTTTTGTTGGTTATGTTGAATAGAACAAAACTAACGAAGTCAAAGACTCAACTGGCTCTTTTTTTTACATCATACATTTTAAAATGTTAACAATAAAATGATTGATTAATCCTAAATCATTTCCACGTGTGCAATGTGTCCTACATTTTGCAAAAATAACAGAACAATAAATGAAAGATTGATGTCATCAGCTGGAGCCAGATCTCCAGGCCCACAATATTCTAAATCATGGCAGTACTCCATTTAGTGACCACAGGGTCTTTCCAATACAGTGTTGCAGTATTTGCTGCAATGTTACAAACAACTTTAAGTGTTGCGCTACAAGAACTTTTTTCTACAATCTACAAACACACATCAACAGCCTCAAACAGTTAACACAAAATGAGGATTTTGCAAATGTGAAGTGTGATTAGTTTGCCTTGTGTCCACTACCACATGTGCTTAGAGCAATTTAACCCCTTCCCCGCGGCACAAATTCGGCCTTGGCGAGGAGAAAGGAGGGTGCGAGCGCAGAGCTCCCTTATTCATGACAACCCCACTCCGTCATGAGTCACGGGCGGCGTGTGCTCATGACGGCGTGGAGCCGTCATGACCCCGCCTTCTCACTAATTACACACAGGCGGGGAATTAGTGCCACGTGGGCAGAGCAGCAGTTGTATGATGGCTCCAGCCCGTCATGAGCACACACCGCCGGTGGCTCACGCCTGCGTGGAGCTGTCATGAGCACGGAAGCGGTAAAGCTACAAATATTGGCTAGGTGCCAACATTCCACAGACAACAAGTCTAATGCAATCTTATAAACTTCAATTCAATCATTATGCAAGTTGTCTTTGTACAAGATATGTTCACCCAAAGTCTATGTGTGTCTTTCACAGGACCAACCCAGGTTCCCTCTGTACTTCTCAACAGCAGCATATAACACTTTGAAATGTTTATTTATTTATTTGAAAGGTTATGTATAGTGCTGGCTCGTCCAGGGGCTATCAGAGTGCTTTACAAGTGCACAAACAGTTGCAAGACAAGGAACAGTTGTTCAATAGCAAAGCATTCAGACAGGTAATAGAAAATCAAATTAATTAAACAAAAATGGTCAAAGAGCAATATACATGAAAAGGCGCTCATGGAGGGCTATTTTAAACAGTGACAAGAATCGCAGGTAAAATTAAGTAAAAAGTGAAGGTGGGAGAAAAAAGATTCTGGGCTGGGCTGCGTGTGAGGAGTAATTAGATAAGAAAATGTGGTTAGGAACCAAATTGGGGAAGAGGAGGACAAATAGACAGAGAGAGATTTTTGGAGCAGAGGGGTAAGGGTAGTAGATGGAGGAGAGGGGAGAGAAGGGGGTTGGGAGAGAGTGAACAGGGTGAAAGATACATAGAGGGGGGAGAGGTGAGAGATGGGAATGAGGTAACGGAGAATCAAGATGGGAAAGCAGAGTGTAGGGTCAGAGGCGGGGTTATGAACCCCAAAACTAGCTAGAAGGTGATGTTTGAGGTATTTTTCAAAGCTGAGGTAGGAGGGGTTACATCGCAGGTCCTAGGAGAGAACATTCCAAATGTTCAGTGCATTGCAAGAGAAGGAGCGTAATTGTGTGGTTTTCGTCTTTGACAAGGGGAGGATGAGGAGGAGGATGTTAGTGCTTCTCATTGGTCTGGAGCAGCCCACTTTTTTGAGTTTGTTAGCGAGGTACAAGAGGGTATTTGGGTGGAGAGCTTTATGTATAATTCATGCTGTCTTGTAGGAGGATCTACCTTCAACGGGCAGCCAATTAAGGGCCTTAAGGGCTGGGGAGATGTGGTCAAAACATTTATAGACAGTGATTAGCCTGGCCGCTAAGTCGAGCACAGATCTGAGGGGGGCTAAGTGTACGTAAGGGGTAACTGTGAGGATAACGTTACCATAGTCAATTTTTGAGAGTACTAGAGATTGGACAATCCATTTAAAGTCTTCAGATGAAATGAAGGGTTTGATTTTCTTGAGATGACAGAGAGTGAAGAGAGCTGCTTTAGCTGAGTTTTTTATGTGGTCGTTAAGAGTTAGGTTTTTGTCATTGGTGATACCAAGTGATTTCACTGAATTAGATAAAGAGAGCAAACCATTGAGGACATTTAGGTCAGAGATCCATGATTGGATGTGGAGCCTCGTGTTTTTTGGAGAGAAGAGGATAACTTTAGTTTTTTTGGGGTTTAGTTTGAGATGATTGGAGTAGAACCGGGATTGGATCTTGCTCAGTGTATTGTTATGATGAAGTACATCAGAGTGGGACCTAATCTTGTAGTAAAGTTGGCTGTCATCAGCATAGAGGTGATTATTGATTCCAACTTGTTTCAGGATGACAGTGAGGGGTACCATACATAGGTTAAAGAGAAATGGGATAGAGAATAGAGCCTTGAGGGACACCTAGGGAGACAGAAGAAGGGTTTAAGAGGCAGTCATTGATTTTGATTTGTTGTGTTCTGTGTTGGAGATACGAGGCAAACCATTTGTAGACCAGACCATTAAGGCCAAAGCACAATCGAGTTGTGTTCGGAAGATGGTAACCTTTTCATTGAAGATTTGTTTCTTATAAGTAGATCTAGCGGCTCAGAGGAGGGCTAGATAGGAGGGGAAGGGGTGTTGTCTCCATGTTCTTTTCGTCAGTCTAAGTGAGCGTCTTTTGTTATTGAGATCTGAGTTGTACCAAGATTTGGATGGAATATTTCTTTGTTTTTTTAGTTTTGGCTGAGCTAATAGGTCTACGGCATCAATGATAGTCTTATTGAAAAGCTCAGTGAGATCATTAGCACCTTGTGAGAGAGAGGGGTGAGAAGACATCGTGCTTGGAGTTTAGACTCAAGTTCACCAGGGGTGATTTGATTAAGATGTCTGGTCTAGTTCATGGGTTTGCAATTTTTAGTGGGGGGGGGGAGTGGATTTGATCTTGAAAAAAATGAGGTAATGGTCAGACCAGTCGATGGGGAGAACGTTTGCAAGGGAGGCTAAGTCCTTGTTGGAAATGGTAGCGTTGAGAGTGGCCCCTTTGGTATGAGTAGGAGTGTGACATAGTTGAATAAGTTCATTGATCCCTAGAAGATTAATGAGGTGGCTGACTATGGGATCAACAACCTTGTTCCAGTAGATGTTAAAATCTCATAAGAAGAGATTTGATGAGGATTGTGTAAGAAGGTCGGATATTTCCTCAGCGAAGGGAAGAGGATCACCCGGAGGGTGGTAGATGTTATGTAGATGAAAAGGAGAAGAACCCTGCACAGTCAGTTTGGCGCCAAGGTATTTAAAGGTGAAGTGGTCTGTGTTCTGAACAAAGGTGAGTTGAAGTTCGTTTTTATAGATTATAGCTAAACCACCCCCATTTCTGCCAGGTTTGTCTTTCCTAATGATAGAGTAACCAGGGGGTGAGTAAGTCAAGGATAGCTGTCGAGTGGTCATTAAGCCAGGTTTCTGTAAGGTAGGCAATGTTGATAGTTTCACTGAGGATGGTTACTGATATTTCAGTCGCAAGTCGGACAGCTGAGTGGCAGTTAACAAGCATGCATGAGAGGGGATTAGAGTTGACTTTAGTGGGGGAGCAGAGTGTATGGTGGCAAGTTGAGCTGGGGGCTTTGGAGAGATGGGAGATGGGAGATGGGAGAGGAGGGGATTATGCTAGTTCCCAAGATCACTTATATGCTGCAATAAGGGAGGGGACGATCAATAATCAAGGGTTTTGGTAGGTAAGAGTTGCATTGGTCTATAAGGTCATAAGAGGAGAGGTAGTTTATCGTGCGGAGATGCATATGTGATCTGATGCAAAGGGGTGTGGTTTTCCAGTGGTTAAGTTGAGAGATGTTTGGGAAGCAAGAACAGGTCGAATCAGTAAGCTTGAGGAAGGTCCTGGCGTCAAGGGCGTTGAAGTCCTCTCTAGGTCGCGTTAGTTCCGTCTTCACGGTTGAGAGATTACATTCAATGTTAGATAGTGTCAGAGCAATAATATTGAGGGGGAGCTCAGTTGAAAAAAAGGTGGGACACAGAGGGTTCCATGTCTGGGAAGAAAGTCTGATGTGGGGAGGGGGAAGATGCCGGGAATGGGAGTCAGAGGAGTGTTTAGGTTGTTGGACGTGGTGAAGGACGGGTCATATAGACAGGCCATGTGGTAGAAGATGAAGATATGATGGAGTGAGGGATGAAGGGGGAAATTACATCAGTTTGAGGGAGAGAGTACAGTTCAGAGAGGGAGATATTGGTGCAGGGGGTAAAGTCAAAAGTACTGGGTGAGGGGGTTTAGAAGTAGGAGAGAGGTTAGAGGTAGTGAGATGGGGTTTAGGGTGTAGGTCATTAGATAAACAGTGAGATTGGATGATGGTGTGTACAGTTGTGATGTATGGGAGGGGGTCAGAACCGGGGGAGGACACCAGAAGGGTGTCAGACAATTGGGTGGAAGAAGGGGTTGGGACTTGTTTGGATATATGATCTGCCAGGGTACTGAAATGGTGGTCACAAATGTTGAGGTGGCATTCAGATGCTTGAATGAGGATATTACTAATTTTGAATATGGAAATGTCACTTTCACAGAGAAAAGCTGGGGATGGGGAAGTAAATAATTTAAATCCGTAAGGGAGTTTGCTTGATTTAGTGACTGTAAGATGGAGAAGGAAAATGCTTTTCCATTTCGAGGGGCGTTTGGAGTAGAAAATAAGGTGTGTATTTATAGGAGAGAAGAGGCTATGGTAGGTATCAACTATTAAAGTTTCGGGGTGACGGGTCAGTGATTTATGTTTAAAATTTCTCTTGGCTTTTTTGGAAAGATTAGAAGGGTATAAGACGTTCCAAGAGTTGGAGCCATGTCTGGAGAGGGCAGGGTCCGGAGGTGTGAGGACAGAATTGGGAGGGGGACATATTAGGTCATTAGAAGAGGACTAGGGGGTAAGAGAGAAAAGGGGCTAGAACAAAAACAAAGAAAAGAGAAATAGGAAGAAGGTGAGTGAGGAAAATCAGGCAGAAAAAATAGCAAGAGAGAGAGGAGAGTCAGTGTTAGGGGGAAAAAGGAGTGGGTTTGTCAAAGTGAACACAGATTAAGAACATTACTATGAGAGAACATGAAAATTGCAAAAAATATTTTTTTAATTGAAACAATATTTTTTTATATATATTTATATAATTTTCTTTTGTTCCACATTTTTTTCGGAGTTGCGCACCCAAAGCGTACACATCACGGTGGGTGCGTGGATTCTAGCCGCCATTTTAGACAAGTCGTGAAGGATCCGCGTACGGTGTGCGACGGCTGAGTGTTTTTCAGTTACATCTTATACATTTAATATTACGTGATGTGCGCGATTGGTATGCGACCAGTCCACGACTCCTGCTCCCGCGCATTTGTGACACATGCACGATGGTGGGTCCCGCGTGACGTCATATATGTGCTAGGGCGCGCTGGGTGCGTGAATCCCGCAAAAAATGTTGATGTTCTAAAATTATATGTATGTGTCTTTAATATACATATTAGGGCAAAAGATTATCTAAGATATTCATAAAAATAATATATTTGTACTTATAATAAACTTATATTATTTTTAAATATATTTTTGCGAAGTCGTGTCGGGTGCGTTATTCGTAAGCGCAGAGTGCGTGGATCCGATGTGGCCTACAAAAAAAGATTTCATTGCTTCATAACATTTCCCACTGTAACTATTAAAGGACCTCACCCATTTTATTCATTCTTGTTGGAGCATCTTTAGAGAGACATCTCTTTTCCTACAAGAACCCTTCCTGCTTGTTTTTTTGGTGTTTTAAAAAAAATATTAAACAAAATGGCATCTGGACAGCAGCAGCAGCAGCATCAGGAGGAAGTATCTTCTGAAGAAGAATTCTTGCAGGAGGCACCACGTCCACAAAGGCCGGAATCTGTTGTGAGGAAATTCTTCACTTTTCCACCTGGAGAGAAGAGAGTAAATGTGAGAAAGGTGACGTGCAAAATTTGTGACGAGTCCTGTCAAGAGGCATTGTAAAAAATACTCTTGTGGCACTGCTTCTATGTACAAGCTTCTCCGGACCACACATCCTCTCAATCTTGGTCGGGAGGAAATGAGGCGAGCTGCTTTGAACCTCTCACCTGCTGTGGCAAGTACGTCTGGAGCGTCCTCAGAAACACCTGCAATGGACATTAGGCCTGAATTTGCCTTTCTCGAGCAATACTGCGTGTAGTGTTGCAAAATTACATGCTTCAGTGAGCTGTCAGTGGATGCAGTTTGTGCTGCGCAATGCAACCATCGTTAATTGTGTTTGTGGTTGTTTTTGGAATGATAAGTAATTCCAAAAGTTTAGTTTTTTATTGGTACTTATTTTTGTTAATTTTTTTTAAAAAACTCCAAAAAAATACAAAATTGTTAAAAAAAAACACATACAAAAGAAAAAAAGAAAAAAAAAGTTCAGAACTACCTTATCTGGTTAAAGAAATAATTATAATTGCAGGGTAATGTGTGAACGTTTTGATGAATGTTAGTATAGAGCATGATTGACTGAAAGAATGCATTAGTAGTGTACGGTGAATTTATAGGTGAAGATTTATGAGGAAGTACTGCAGCGTGACACTGCAAGCTCTTTAGCTGCACTGCACTGTGGCACTTCCAAAGCACAGGGATGTGACATATGTATATGAATATGTTGCAACTCTGTGCTTCCCTCTGCACTGCTGCACAAACTGCAGCCATGTGGTGACACAGGCACCCTTGCACCATGGTGCAAGGATGTCTTTGTCATGTGGAGATTGTTTTTGTGCAGGTAGGGACACTTTCCTGCACAAAACAATCAGTAAAGGCATTTTCCTCTTTCAATGTATGCTGTGGAATGCAGCATGCATTGAAAGAGGAAAAATGAGGAGAAATGAAAACATTTCTCCTCGTTGCGCCTTGCTACACCAACTCTAGGATGGTGCAGCATTCACACACATCTCCAGATTTACAATTTCTCATAAACCTGGAGCTGTGTCTTGTTCTGTGGGCGTTGCCTGGGAACACCCACAGCAAAACCTATGGAACGCCCCTTCAACACAAAGTTCTGTGTATGAAGGGGTCGTATTTACAAGGAGAGGAAAAACCATGCAGGGTGGCTTTTCCTCTACTTGTAAATATGAAGGAGTGCCTGGCGTCATCACTACGTTACAAAAAGTGATGTACTGGTGTCACAGGGTGCTTGTAAATCTGCCCCATTAGTGCTTAGGTATTGGCAGACTGATACAATAAGAACATAGTGCTGGATGGGTGATTGAAGAATTGCATGAGACTGACAGGAGGTATCCTACGCTGCATGGGTACTACTTCAGTATTTAATGGACCGTACCAATAGTATGTATCTGATTAGAGATGTGTAGGGATTATGCACAGAATATTTTATGTGTACTTGTGTTGATGCCTAGGTCATTTTATAAGAATACCACTATTAACTGGAGTAATGACAGTGCTGCAAACAGAGTGAACACTTAATTTATGAGTGTTTACGTATTGGTGGAGTGATGGGATAAATAGATAGTGGTAGATAAGTGATTAAAGAAGTGCATGGGACAGGCTGGATGACTCCTACACTGCATGAGTACTAACTGGGTATTTAGAAGAGTGTATCAATAGTGTGTAGCTAGTTAGAGGTCTGCTTGGATAGTGCACAGAATATTATAGCTGTACTTGTGTTACATAAGTTCATGACTAGTAACTAAAATAATTACAGTATTAAAAACAGTGTATAGCGAATTTATAAGTGAATTTATAAGTTGTTAGGTATTGGATGGAGTAATAGGATAAGTAGATAGTGCTGCATGGGTGATTAGCGAAATGCATGGGACAGGAGGATTCCTGCACTGCATCGGTACTAACTGGGTATTTAGAAGAGCATATCAATAGTTTGTAGCTGGTTAGAGGTGTGCATGCATAGTGTAAAAAATATTATACCTGCACTTGTGTTAATGACTACCCCATTCCTTAAGTGTATGACTAATAACTGGAGTAATTTCAGTGTTGCAAAGAAAGTGCCTGTTGAATTTATAAGTGCTTAGGTATTGGTGAAGTGATAGGATACGTAGATAGTGCTGGATGGGTGAATGGAGAAGTGCATGGGACAGACAGAGGATTCCTAGACTGCATAGGTACTAACTGGGTATTTATACGAGTGTATCAATAGTATGTAGCTGGTTAGAGGTCTGCATGCATAGTGCACAGAATATTGTAGCTGTACTAGTATTGGTGTGTCTATGGTTTTGAGAATGGTAGTCTGTATTTTAGGGTGTGAGGAGGTGCATCAGATGATCAAGTGATGATGTCATCAGTGATGTCATTTGAGATGTCATCAGTAATTTCATCAGTGATGTCACTGACCATGTCATGAGTGATGTAATATGTGACGTCATTAGCAGTGCATTGCGGGGCATGAGTTATAGCTAGCACAACTAACTATAACGGCTGAATTTCTCTTGTTTTGTACGAGTGAAATGTCCAACTAACTATAACGTCCCTGAAACCTGTGTTTTTTTTCTGTGAATTCCTGACGTTTTTTAAATGCGAATTTCTAACTATAATGTCCCTGAAACTTGTGTTTTTTTCATTTAATTTTATTTATATGTATTTAATCTCCTCTCACTCTGGTAAGGTAGGAGTCAGCACTCAGGTTGTTGTAGTTTTGAAGTATTTAATCTGCAAAGGACATGATCCACGCGTTTCGGCTCGTCCGAACCTTGATAGCGATACAAGACGTCATTGTAGCATCCTTATTTAAATGTGCAAATGCCTACATTTGCCAACATTAACAAAGGACTACATATTACTTTATTTCAAAAAGCTGGTGTCCATATTGGCCTGGTCACAATGTGAAAATTCAGGAATTGATACAATAAAGAAAAGAAAACAAGTGTTAATATGCACACAATGTCATTTTAGCATATCTTGCCCCGTGACTCCCATACCTGTATGTTCGTCGACGTGACTTATTCATAATAAACATACTTAGGATTGCATACATAAACATAAACAATGTACTACACATTACTTTAAAGTGAAAGGCTGTCGGCCATATTAATTTGGGCATGTTGCATATTATAATGGTTCTTACATGAAAGAAAAGAAAAAAAGGGTGTTAATATACACACACTATCCCTAAATAAAGTTCTAGCGATTATAGTTCCATTCCATTCACAGCTCGTTTGAGATGTCATGAGTGATGTCATGAGTGATGTAACTGACCATGTCATGAATGATGTAATGTCTGAGGTCATTAGCAGTACATTGCGGGGGCGTAAGTTATAGTTAGCTCAGGTAACTATAACTGCTGCATTTCACTGGTTGTGTATAAGTGAAATCTGAGTCTAACTATACCGTCCCTGTAATCTTTGTTTTTTTCAGCAAATGTCTAGTTGTTTTTTTTAACGTTAAGTAAGATGCATATCACAATGGACGATGGCTGGTTGGAAGCAGGGCTGGCATTGTGCTGCCCCCAACCAAGCTTGCTGCTCCTGCCTTCCCTCCTCCTAGCCATCCATTGTCCAAGTCCATGTCTCTGCTCCCTTATTACAGCCCTGTGTGGCTGTTGTTCTGCCACTGACCTTCCCGCCTTCTCTGAACAGTTAGCTTGCTGCCCCATCCACCTCCTCCCTATCCTCTGTCGTCTGAATCCATGGACTAGACTCCTCACTCCTGCCATGCATAGTCTTGTCATGGAGATGGGTTTTGCCTTTACACTGTGTTAAGTTAGCATGAGCTTATTAGAAATTTAAACCTCATTTTTCCTCTCTGTTGCTTTTGCGCTCGGCACACAATATTATATATGTTTAAAGTCTAGCAGAATATTTTGCTTCACACGAGAATAATATGTTTTCCTATAGTTTGAGCCTTACTTGAAAAGCTATGTCTGAACAGTGAGTGCCGAGGCCTTCAAGGTTATTTCAACACAGTGGTTGTTGTTCGGTCTGATCAGCGCACGTCCTAGACATAACACATGCAGCTGTGGCCACCTCTGAATTTGGCACGTTTAATAATGCACTGCGCAGAGCATGCACACACAGTTGGAGAACATTTGCATGCAGAGAGCTGGTGTAGAAAATTATGTGATACCTTTCTACTAGGACCAGAGGTATGGGGCCGCCCTTGTAATCCCAAAGAGACCTTCTGTAGATATAATATAATATACTAGCAAGGGAGGGTGAGACTGAGGTGCAATTTAGCCTTCTTCCCTTTAGCATTTTAACATGCTTTCTCCCTTTGTATTTTATGGAATATTAACTATGCTGAAAACCTTGTTGCTTATAATATGTTTGCTTGTATTACCTAAGATACTGCACTTGAGAACACGGCACTAGAAATACATTTTTCAAACTTGCACGTGTCTTCATTTACTCCTCGTTTTGGACTGGTATGATAGTATAAAAAAAGAGTGTTTGTGTGTTCCACGTTGCCTGAGGTATTCTAAGTTCATGTTCTGGGTTGTCTAATCATTGGGGGTATGAAAGAACCAATGAGACACTGATTGCTAGTCTGGTAGGGGATTTTGGATACTAAGGTGAGTTTTGGCACACCCTAATTCACTGAGGTTCCAAGTCTCTGTGCACAGTTCTGTGTAGGAGCAGAATCACTGCGACAGTCTGATGTGCTGCCACTGCCCTCCATTTAGCATGATGTACCAGTCCACTCCTCCTGCCCTCCATTGCCCAATTCTATGCCCCATCATTGACCTCCTACTTAGCCTCTGTGCTTAGCTTGCTGCCCCTATTATCCTTCCCCCTGCCCTCCGATGTCTGTGTGCATGCCCCTGCTCCATCCTTTTTGCCCAACATGTTCCATGGACCTGCCACTCCTATCTACTCTGAGTGTTCTGTTGAGCTACCACTTCCCTCCCCCACCTTCCTAGCATTGTCAGATGACTGTAACCTTTCCCTGCCACCTTCACCCTGCCTGTCCACATTCCATGCCCCTACCCCCTTCCTCTGTCCCCCATGGTCCATTTTACTGCCATACCCTTCTGCCCTCCTTGGTCTATTGTGCTGCAACTTCTCCTCCTGCCTGTCCCGCATGGTCTGTTGTGAGGACCCTTCCCCTGAACTCTCTTGTCTGTGCCCAGGTCCTGACCCTCCCTTCTATCCTCCATGGTCCTTTGTGCATGCCCCTGCACTCTCCTTCTTGCCCATCATAGCCATTGTGCTGCCACT
The DNA here is from genome assembly GCF_964261635.1 of Lissotriton helveticus. Classification (NCBI taxonomy): domain Eukaryota; kingdom Metazoa; phylum Chordata; class Amphibia; order Caudata; family Salamandridae; genus Lissotriton; species Lissotriton helveticus. The sequence goes on from NC_136062.1 coordinate 309,980,792, forward strand.
AACCCTCCTGCTTGCCATGCATGACCTTCTGTGCTGCCACGGCCCCTCCCACCTTCCTTGTGTGGTCAGCTCGCTGTCCCTGACCCCCTCCCACCGTCCCTAAATGGTCTGTGTGTATGCCATTATAGTCTTACTGTTGATCTCCATGGTGTGTCTTGCTTTTAGTGCCCATCCTGCCAGACCTCCATGGCCATCTTGCTGCTCCTGCCCTGCCCCCTTGCCCCCAGCCCTCTGTTTCCATGTGCAGACCTTACAAAAACCAGAACCTAGACCCTAGGCACTATATAATTTTATACTTAATGGTGTATCATATATCGCAAAATATTACATTAGAGCTAGCCTCCACTATTTCAATTTACTGGGGTAGGAGATACATCCATATTGTGCCGTATTTAAAATTTGCCCAGTCCCTACTTGTAAAAATCACACAGTTGCCAGAATACAAAAAACACACACCCTGGTGTCACATTCAGACAAAGGAAAAAAGTGTGTGTGAGCGAGATGGCACCTCACGGGCGCACCACCAACGGGAACCTGGCAGGTACTCACCAGGGTTGCCCTGTTCTCATCATTGGTGCCATCAAACTCGAAAATAATTGTGTCCAGATAAACAAACAAAGAATATGTTTGTGACAAACGTGCAGTGTAAGATAAAAAAAAGAGAAATGACATACATATAGTCAAAACAACATGAAAACCACAAACAACACGGATAACCAATTTTATTCTCTCTCCGTAGTGTTGGTTGTGGATGATAAAAAAGTGAGTGTGGTTACTACTTATCCAACCATACTCCACTTGCCGACATGTTTCATTGCCATTTAACTTTTTGGCAATTTCTTCAGGGCATTACGTATTTCAAGCCACTGCAATGGACATATATCGTCTTGACAACTGTGAAATTATAAATTATAAAATACAACACTTTAGTTATTGTCAATCTGCCTTGTGAAGTAATGTTATTGTAGCCAAACCAAATTGCACAAAACTCCAACATATTTACCCTCTATCAGCTAACTTGTCTCGTACCAGCCGAGAGGTAAACCCTGTTTGTGGTTTTAGAGATGCTCCAAACGTGAGTCTCTTGTCTTTTCCATCCGCGATTTACACTGCAGGAATTTTAAAACAATACAGGGTTAAATGTGTATCCTATTTTCCAAACCTATATATTTCTTAGTTCTGTGCTTCATCTCGATGTTGTGAGTATTTAATAGACTGCCCACTCCTTTATCTCCAAACAGTCTAAGCTTTCTGAAAGTCTAGCTGGTTGTGCTCAGCGTTCCGAAACTTCGTGCACCCAACAATTTAAGCTTTCTAAAAGTCTCACTGGTTGCGCTCAGCGTTCACCTTTTCGAAGCGAAAAAACGGAATGTTTTACTGCCCGCTTTTTTGTCTGGAAAGTGCACTGACCTTTCTCATACCCGTGCCCCTTACTCCTTACCGGTATAGAGCAGCCACTAGCGTTTCATCAGCCCGTGTGTACCTCCTCAAAGAATTCTCCCGTATAAAACCATCGGGTGTTCCGGTGTTCTCCGTATTCTCACGAGATCTGCTACATCTCGACTACGGGCTACATCTTTGAATAGGCAACTATATGTTAAAGTGTCATATTTTAAACCCGAATACCGTTGTATAATCAAATATACAGGCTATGTTAATATGTTTTGAATCTTTTTAAGTGACCGATCGATATGGAATTATTCCCGTTTAAAAAAAAAAAGTTTTACAATTCATCTGACCGATTCTAGATCTGTCTACAGGTGGAATGGTGTAACTAGATTTTATAATAGTGTACATTCCAAGGAGATGATTGCCTTTCAATCTTCCCCCACATAATAAAAAAAACAAAACACTTTATCCAATTTAGAAACCGTATTTGGAACATTTTGTCTTGAAAATCACATTTTGCCAAACACATGTTCCAGGGATATATGGTCTATACATTCCCTATTTCGATTTTATATATAACACCTCAACAAATTATGGCGTATTAATTAAAACAAGGCTGGATTTATACATAGCTGGTCTATGGAGGTATCAAGCTAGTACACCTTCACACATGGCAATTAAACACCTAGGTTAGACGGTTAGACTTGAAAATAATGAGTCCTGCTTTCTCAACCCAGGTAATTTTTACTGTACTTTATTCCATTCCAACAGGTCATTAAGACCTATTTTCTCACTTTTTTCCTGGTAGATCCATCTGGCCTCTTTTGCTATGAGCAGGCGTTCAATTGAACCAGAATCGCCTGTCACCTTTTCTAGCACCATCCACTTGAATGTGTGCCTATTGCTGTGACAATGTTGAACCAACTTTGTGGAAAGTTTTCCAGCCTTGATCGTGCTCAAGTGTTCCTGAATACGTGTTTTTATTTTACGTTTAGTGAGTCCAATGTATTGTAGACCACATTCGCAGTCCAACCTGTATACCACATTGGTGGTGTTACAGTTGCTGAAGTGTCTAAGGCTCCACTCTTTACCTGATTGTAACCTTACACTTTTTACTTTTGATGTTAAAGGACACACCGAGCATGACCCACAAGGAAAGTGTCCCGAAGGGACCGTGCTGTTACTCGTTGTATTGCATATTTGTGGGCGTGTATGGACCAACTTGTCTTTGAGGTTGCTAGCACGCTTAAAAGCGAATCTTGGCTGGGGCATTTTGAACTCTTTTGTTGATAGCAACGGCCAATGCTTCCAGATTGATTGCCTTACTTTGGTGGCCAAAGGATCGAATGTCATTACCACCGGCAGGCAATCTTCCCTGTCCCGATGTTTTCATATCCATGTGCAGAGCCCCATTCCCTCCCTTCTGGCTTGTCTGTTCCATTGTAATGCCCCTGATCCATCCCTTCTGCCCTTTATGGTCCATTATGCTGCAGATTTCTCTCTTGTCTGTCCATTATGGTCAGCTAGCTACCATTGCCTCTTTTCCCTCTGTTCTCTGTTGTCCATGTGCATGGTCCTGTCTCTTCTCTATTGCTTTCTCTGGATTGTTGTGCTGCACTCCTGTCCCGCATGCCCTGTGTGGTGTCTGGTACTGCTGCAAACCCTGATGCCTGCCCTGTAGGGGCAGTTTGGTGCACCTCTCCATGTCCCTCCTGTCCTCTGTTATCCGAGTCCATGTCCCTACCCCAATTCCTCCTGCCTTCCATGATCCAATGAACCATACTTGCTAACATTTTGAACTTGGTAAGAGGGAGATTTTCAAAAAAAAACTGGGGTATTGATTTTCCCCTTTGACTAACATTTAAAAAGAGGAGATTGTAGACCGGAGACTGATCAAATAAAGCCCATTTGGGCTTTAAAACATTGGGCGTTTCCTGGCTGAATCGGGTCTGTTGACATGTATGGTTGTACCACCACTACCTCTTCCTTCTGCCCACAATGGTCTATTATATTGCCACAGCCTTTCTTGCCAATGCTGTATTGTTGGTTTGTTGCCCCTGCCCCCCTTTCCACTGCCCTCCATAGGCTGTTGTGCTGCCACTACCCTTCCTGCCTGCTCAGAGTGGTCAAATTGTTGTCTCTGCACCCTCCTACCTTCCTTCAACAGTATCCTTAGGAACAACTAGATTGCTAACATTCTATATTAATTACAAAAGTGTGGAACTCCTGGCATCATCTTGATGTAATCAAAACAGTAATACCTAGAGTATTTTCTTTAGAAATTACATATATGAGAGGGTCATATTGGCATCAAAATGATGGTTAGTGATCTAAAAAACTAAAATGAGGATATATTTTCTGAGTTTTTAAATAGCGACAAAGCACTTTTAATTATTTGTTGACCACTTGATTAAATGTTGCACTTAGGGTAGAGAATATGGCGTTACTTCCAGAGCGGCAGACTTTGCAACTGGGGAACAAGGTTGGAGTTTTCGCTTCAGCTCGACATTCTGTCATTCTGGTCAAATCACTTAATCTCCCCATGTCTACAACTAAAATGAATTTGTCCTTGTGTGATGTAACCAATGCTCATGTAAAGCACTCCAATACCTGACCAGTCTGCACTATATAAAACTGTAAAAACACAAAAAATAAAATGTGTTTTGCACACTTCTGGCATTGGGCTATCCTTGGGCTACATCTGGGTGATGTGTGTGCTACATTTTGGCTCTTTTGTCTCTGGTGGTCATCTTGGGAGACTTATTTGTTATGAAGTTTCCTAATTTCCTCATTTACTACAGTCTCCTCAGTAGCAAATACTTTCAGTTTTTTACTTTGATTCCATCAAGAAGGCATTCAGATGTGTCACACATTTGCCATAAATTCTGAATGTTAGCAGTCTAGTGGCTTATTAGATCACTGTAGTAAAGCTACTGCTCACCGGGAAGTCTGCTGCTGGTATTGAAAGTGCATGTTTCAGTCTGCATGTCAGAATTCTTTTAATGAAATAGAAGAGGATTTGAGAAGTCACTCAAAATGTGCCCTAAATTTTCTTTCTGCAGCACTAATCATACTTTCCATGGCAAAATGAACCCCCTCATTTTGTTCCTTTTTTAAATTAAATGTTTTAAGAGTTACCCCTTTATTCCAATCAAGGTAGCTTCAGGTGTGCAATATGTTTGTCATAAGTAGGACTGTTAGCACTCTAGTTGTTCTTTAGAACACTCTGGGAAGCTGCAGTAGAACACAAAGAAATTAACTGACAGTCTCTGCCCTTGTTGGATGTACATGGTTTACTGAGAATGGCCGACATAACTGAAAAAGATAATGTGAATTTACAGAAAATATGCACTCAGTTTAGCTTATAGACCACCTTCCAAACCTTTGTGGGAAAAGCATGAGAAAATAGTTTTTTCTCAAAGATGATTCATGATATCCCAGCAGAAGGCTTTTTCACATGGTAAAATTACCTTAGAATACACCACCATTCCTAAAATGAGTATGCTACCATCAACAAAAATGATTTATAATGTAACTAAAGTATTAAAACCTTCTATTAACTGCAATGCTTTTTAATGAGGTGCTATCATGCATATTAGTCCCAAGATGGCTGCCAACACTTCTTGGATGAAGTGCTGACAGCCAATCAGAGCTCACGATGAGATGTGTGGTTAGGCTCCGCCCATATATATATTTATTTCTTTTTCCCTTAACATTTGAAAAGCTACTGAACGGATTTACACCATTTAACAAAAAGGGCTCTTTCTGAACCAAGGGCTACCTTTTTGCCAAATTTGATATAATTCTGCTCAGCAGTTCGGGCTGTAGCCGTGTCTAAAGTTTCCCAATGGAAAATTGCATGGAGAAAACACGTTTTGGGACCCCCTTTCTTCTCGGCCCTTGCTTGCCGAATCACCCCAAAACTTTCACGATAGGAGCAGACCAAAGCGGGCCATAAGGTTTAAAAGTTTCATGAACATTCGTCAATCGGTACCAAAGTTATTGCGAATAGAATATTACGATTTTCCTATGGTAACTAGGTCCTAAATGTGTCTTACTGAATGCATGGGTTAGGGACTAAACTGTGTGAATGGCTTTATTAGTATGTTAGTTGGTGTGTAAGCAGCTGCATAGCTTGCTGAATAGCTACATTTTTGTCTATATGGGTTATTTATTGGTTGTCTGAGGAATTGAAGGAGAAAATAAGAAGTGTGTAAGTGGGTACAGGACTGTATGGGTAGGGCATAGGGGATTGAGCCAGTGATCAGTTAGTGTATGGATCATTGCATGAGTACATAGCTACTGACTGAAAGATTAGAATACTGCAAGGTGAATTTATAAGTGCTTGGGTATTGGCGGAGTGTTTGGATTAGTACATTTTAGTGGCTGGGTGAGTGGGGGACTGCACGGGAGTGACAGGGTGATTGCTGGATTGCACAGGTACTACCAGGGGACTTGAAGGAGCGAATGAGAAGTGTGTCGGTGGTTAGAAGACTGCATGGGTAGTACACATGGATTATAGCAGTGCATGTGTTAGTACCTGAGTCATTATATGACTACATGGGTAGTGACTGGATGATTAGAGTACTGCGAGGAGAGTGCATGGTGAATTTATAAGTGCTTGGGTTTTGGCACAGTGATTGTTTAATTAACATAGGACTGGCTGTGTGATTGGAGGACTGCAAAGGTAGTACCAGGGAGATTACTGGACTGCATAGGTAGTCCTCAATGGATTAAGTCCCCTTAAATCCTGAAGGCTACTGGGGTCCAACTAGCCCACCAGGTATCTCCTTTAAGCACCACAGTGCTGCGTTGCAGGGAGGTGTACAAAGGGACGTGGTCTTGGACCACCTCTCTGCAGCACAGCCCTGTGGCACTTACTGGAGGTATCTGGTGGGCTAGTTCGCCCCCAGGGACCCTCAGGATTCAAGGGGACTTAATCCCCCAACTTAAAACACACCCACCTCTCCCTTCACCACTCTGTATCGTTTTAAGTTGAGGGCATTAAGTCCCCTTGAACCCTGAGGGTCCCTGGTGTCCAACTAGCGCATCAGGTACCTCCAGTAAATGCCACAGGCTGCATTTTCATAGTGTTGCTGGGAGGCGGCATGCCTCCAGCGTGATGCCGGCTTTTTTAAAATTTATTTTTTAGAAGGGGGGCTGTGTGGCCCCCTTCCTTTCCTTTTTTTTGGGCCCTGGGTACCCTATCCCCCAGGGCCTGACCCCTATTTTGTATTTTTTAAAACAGAAGGGGGCCCTCCCAAGGCCATTTTTAGCTCCTGGGACCCTGCATGGCAAGTATTTTTATTTTTATATTTGGAGGTGGCCGCCCTCATCAGGCCATTTAGGGCCCTGGGGACCCCATCCCCCGGAGACGGACTTTCCTTTTTAATTTTTTTTTAAAACAATTTTAGGGGAGAGGGGCCTTTTGGCCCCCCTCCCCGGCCACTTCTGACCCCGGCGACCCTATCCCCCAGGGCAAGTCCTATCTGTTGGGGACCCCAATTCCCCCACGGTCCAGCCAGCTCCCCGCCTTCTGTGGGAGCCGGCATTGATTTTCCACACGGGATCTGCTGACATGCAACTCCCCGTATGGAAAAGCAATCTGCTGTGGATTGTGGGCACGCTTCCAAAATCCAAAGCACTGTTTGCTATGGCAGGTCGGGAGCCGCACGGCTCCCAGCCTGCCATAACAAACAGCAGTGTCCTGGGGGTCTGCACCCTGGGGCTTGGGGTCTGTTACGAACCCCTGCATTTGCATATTAGTGCCCCGGGGAGGTGACGGTCCCCAGGGCGAGTGGGGGGCTTCTGCCCCCCACACAGGTTTATTTTATTTCTTTTTCAAAAGCCTCGGAGGTGGCGTTCCCCGAGGCAGCGGGGGGCTGTGTGCCCCATGAATATTTAAAGAAGCCCCGGGGTGGTGGTCCCCAGTGCTTGGGGTGTCTTGGAGGCCCCCCCACACATTAAATACCAAACCCCAGGGGGTGGCGGTCGCCAGGGCTGTGGGAGGGCCATGTGCCCTCCCGCATAGTTTTTTGTTTGTTTGTTGATAATCAACTTTATTAACAATAAGAAAAATTAATTGGTTGCAGTTCAATATTCATTGGGAAGAACATGTCAGGACTGATTGCTGACAAGGAGAGGGGCAGTCCATCAGGGTTTAGCAGAGCAGTCCATACATTAATTACAGTGATACCTGGAATAAAAGGAAGGCAGATCATCATTGTGGCAGCATATTAAACCATTTACCCCACACTGTGCTGAATAATGCAGGACATCCCCGGGCTTCAAATAGGGCCTCCTCCTGGATCCCACACCAGTCCACTCCCCTCCTCCATCTATGCACAGTAGGTGCCTTGGCCTGGGACCAATGCGCGGCTATGTCTCTCTTAGCCACCGCCACAGCTGGCCCCAAAAGGCGCTTGTCCATCCTAGAGCCATCCAAGCCATCAAACACCCCCAACAACATACGCATTGAATCATGGGGAACCTCCCATCGCAGGGCCTGCGTAAGCTCAAGCTCCACCCCCTTCCAAAACGGTGCCAGCGCCGGACAGCACCATACCATGTGATAAAAATCGGCAGAGGTGAAGGCACATCATGTGCATGCAGAAGATGGTTTAAACCGGGCCTGAAACAGACGTGCCGGGGTGAGGTATGTCGCATGGAGGTATTACAATTGGACCAGGCGCAACTTGGAGGATGTTGTCAGGGTTTTGGGTGCCATGAGGGCATCCCTCCAGTCCGCCTCTTCTAGGAGGCCCAGCCAACCCTCCCATCGAGGCCTGAGCCGATCTAGGGAAGCGGGACCATTGTTTACCAAGGACCGGTATATGCGGGACACTCCCCCAGTCCTAGGTTCCCCATCATCACCTGAGCCTCCAGCAGGCTGAATTCTGGAAGGGAGACGGGAGGTGAGATATGCTTATAGAGGGTGTGTCTAATTTGCAGGTATCTATACAGTTGGCAGTGAGGAAGGGCGTGGCGTTGCTGCAGGTCTGCAAAGGAGCGGATGTGGCCCCCCACCCAAACATCTCCAACCACTGAAACTCCAATGAGGTCCCATCGTCGGAACCCCTGCAGGGACGAGACCTCCTGCATCCAGGACCAATGCCAAAGTGGCGTCTGTCGAGTGAGTTTCCGGTCCCAACGCACGTGACGCAGGGCCGTGCGCCAGGCCAGAAACACCATGGTGACCGAGGGCATAGCCTGTGGCACTGGGCTACCGTATAAAAGCGCCTGGACCTGCGTGAAGTTCGACATGCTAAGTTCCACGCGATAGGCAGGGTCGGACCACCCGTCCACATACCAGTCGTGGATGACGATGAATTCCATGGCCAGGTAGCAGAGGTGGAGATTGGTCACCCCCATACCCCTGTCAAAGGGGGGATACGATAGTGTGCCAGGGATAAGCGTGGTCTCCTGCCTCCCCAGAAAAACCGGATGAGGAAGCCGCCAAGCTCGCGAAACCAACTCCCCAGGAGATGGATAGTAATGTTCTGCAACATGTAAAGGAAACAGGGGAGGACCATCATTTTGAAAAGTGCACTCCTGCCCACGGGGTTTAGGGGGAGGGTCTGCCATCTCTTGAGATCCGCCTTCATCCTGACGACCAAAGGCGTAATATTCAAGGCCCACTCAAGCTCAAGTAGAAGAGCTACCCAGATGCCAATGTATTTGACCGAATGTCTCCTAAGGGGGATATCCGACTGCCAGTCGTAGCACTCTCTGGAGGGATGCAGTGGGACCAAAGTGGACTTCGCCGCATTGAGGCGAAGCCCAGAGACCCGTTCGAAATTGGAAAGAACCTCCAGGCACCTGGGGCCAGGGCTATCCGGGTCCGCCAAATATAGCAGAACGTCATCTGCATATAGGGCTATCTTATCCTCCTGGCTCGAGTCCCAGGCCCAACCCCGGATAAGTGGGTCCTACCGGATGAGCACCACCAGGGGCTCCATCGCTGGTGTGAACAAGAGTGGTGAGAGTGGACACCCCTGACGCATGCCCCTCCGGATCGGGAAGGCCTCAGAGAGCTCTCCATTAATGAGTACACGGACTCTGGGATTGGTGTAGAGAACTTTGATCAGATGGCGGAACGAGAGACCAAAACCCATCGTGTTCAGCACATCCTGCAGATAATCCCAATTCACAGTATCGAAGGCCTTCTCGAAATATATAAAAAGCAGTGCTAGGTACGGGGTTAGCCGAACCCGTTGGGCCAGAGCCAGGTGGAGACGACAGATGCAGTGGCGAGTGCCACTAGCAGGCATGAACCTGCACTGGTCGGGGTGAACCAGGTCTTGCAGGAGGGGTCGGAGTCTCTGAGCCAAGACAGTGGCGAAGAGCTTGATCTCCATGTTGACCAGTGAGATTGGTCGGTAGTCCGCACAGCTCAAGGAGGGCGGCTGTGTCTTTGGAATAACCACTATCGTGGCCACATCCGACTCAGGTGGGAATGTTCCTGTCTCCGCCATATGACGGAAGAGGTGCAGCAAATGGGGGGGCCAAGATATCCCGAAAGGCCGTATAGTACTCCTGAGAGTACTTATCGGGACCAGACATTTTACCGGGGTGTAAGAGCGAGATGGCGTCCAGGATTTTCTCCAGGGTGAAGGGGCGGTCCAGAGCCTCTGCAGTCTCCTTAGAGAGACAAGGCAATCGGGTACCAGTCTCGTCCAGCAAATCAGTCAGAGGAGCGCCCGGGGGACGAGCAGTGAAGAGGTTCGCTTAGAAGGTAGCAAAAGTTTGCGCAATGGCCGCGGACGTCACTTTGAGGGCCCCAGTGCTCAAACGGACCACAGGAATAATACGGTTGACTTTTGGATAGGACACAAGGTTGTGGCGAAGCTTACTGTTCTTATCCCCCCCCCCATAAAAGCGAGCAACCAATGAGCGCCAGAGCAGCTTAGCTGATTCCAGCGAGATCCGGCGGATCTCCTCGCCAACTGCTGTCAGTTGCCGGGAGGAATCCCCTTGATCGCCAGGGAGTTGAGCAGCTTCTAGCTGCGCCGCCCGGGATTCCAGCTATGCAAGCTGGGTCGCCTGCTCCGATCGCTTTGCATGGACCAACCTTCGGGCCACTCCTCGGACAATGGCCTTGCCAGCCTCCCACAGCATCCCCGGCGAGGGAACCAAGCCCGCATTAGTGGAAAAATAGTGATGCAGCTCCTGACCAAGTGATTCCACTAACTTCGAGTCCTGCAAGAACCAGGCGTTCAGTCGCCAAATCGCCCTTTGGACCCGTCAGAGGAAATCCTAGCCGGAGGAAGACGGGAGAGTGGTCCGAGATCCCCCTGGGCAGTATCGTGGCTCCAGAAACCAGCTGGCAGCCCTTGGCCGGCATCAGAAGAAGGTAAATTCTGGAGTGAGTATGGTGGGCTGCCGACGTGTGGGTGAGCTGTTCCCCACGGGGGTTCCAAACCCGCCACACGTCGCAGAGACCCAGGGCCGAGGACCCGCTTGATAGGATCCTAGCGGAGGTGACACGGGCCTCGGACGGGGTCCCCGTCATATCACGCAGAGGCTGCAGAACGGCGTTGAAATCTCCCCCAACCAACGTAAGTCCCTGCGGGATGGAGGAGATCACTTGTGTAAGATGGTGAAGTGTCAGAGGCAGGAGTGCAGGGGGAATGTAAAGGCTTAGGAGGCTCAAGGGGCGTCCTTCTATGGTACCCGAGACTACCACATAGCGGCCCTGTACATCTGTCTCGGATTTAGCCAGGGTAAAGGGAAAGCCTTTCCTAAGTAAAATAGCCACCCCCGGGAGCCCCATGTGAAGCCAGAGTGCCAGACCCTGTTGAATCCGTAACGACCTAGAAAGTTGCATGGTGTACCTAGAAGGTGCGTCTCTTGGAGGAAGAGAATGTCCGGTGTGTGGCAGTTAGCAGCGCGGAGGACAGCCGTACACTTGATGCGGTCTAAGAGGCCATTAACCTTCCAGTAAAGGATGTCGATAGGTCTAGTGAGAGTGTGCGTTATCGGAGGAAATGGAATGTGGAGGGACGGATATCTACATGGGACCACGCCCAGCCAGAGGAGGGTACCCACCCAAATGCAGGCTCAGAAAAGGGGGCCATGGAAATTGGTGATCTGCTCGTCAACTGTGAAAGCCAAGGGAGAAGGAAGCATGACTGCCAACGGCCGCCCCCGATGGCGGCCCTTAGGCGGCCAAAAATAACAAACTGGTGGAAGATGTGATCTGCGTGTCAGCTGTGGACCTATCTGCGAGACATAGCTACCATGGAGAACTGCAACCAGCGGCCCGTAGGCGGCTAAGCAAAACAAACTTTCGAGGAACAATGGTCCCCCGTCCCTCCCAACTCCACCCACCCTACACTTCTGAAGTGGAAGCATCTGTCGCCCCAAACCCCAACAACTAACTACCCCACGAAGAGGTGATTCGCTACTCTAAAACGATTAGCAACAGTCAACCAGGAGCATGGCTGAGGTGGGCACCCCTCCATGTATACGGATGCATGCCCACAGTACCTAAACATGGAGTGGATAACAGGAAGTCACAGAATGGTACAGATTCAGGATGGCAATAAGAAGGTAATCCCTGGCCAGGCCCTCCAGAGGAGCCAGGGAGGAGCCCCGTCTGCGGGGCCGGGGACGACCCGCTACATCAGGCCTCAAAGGGTGGAGTGTAGGTAGGCAACCCGTAAAATGGATCACACCCCCTCCTCCCCACCAGAGCCACGGATCACGGGGCTTCCAGACAGGTCAGAGTCCAACATGGCCCTCCGTCGAGTGACGTCTGATCGTGGGACGCTACCCATGTCGATAACTGAAGACACCAGGGCAGGGGAAGAGGCCCTCTGGCTCGAGGTCTGAATCAGGGTGTGTCGGGACCGTGCCCCCGGCGACTGAAAGTTCCTCCCCCGGCGGTTGCCTCGTCTTCTGGATCCAGTTCGGCACCACTGCGCCTTGGGTGTCTCCTGGCCGGGTTGGATCGCTGTTTTCCGGACAGGGGAGGGGGCCGTACGAGGTAGGAGGGTCCGCTCCTCCGTAAGCCACGTCCATGCAGCCTGTGGGGTGTCAAATAAGAAGGTCTTGTCGTGGAAAAACACCTTAAGGCGAGCCGGTAAAAGGAGTCCATAGCGGAGGCCCATGGCCCTGAGTTTCTGTTAGACCTCGTCGTAAGACCAGCGTTGAGTTTGCACCTAAACCGGGAAGACCATAATTTTGGAGTTTTGGAAGTGCAGTGGATCTAGAGTCCTGGCGGCCTCGAGAATCGCGCCCCTGTCTCGGAAGTTAAAAATACGGAGGATAATGGGGCAAGCGGGAGCTCCAGGAGGGGGTTTGGGAGCAAGGGAGGGGTGAGCACATTCCACCGCAAACCAGGGGGAAAGTTTCTCTTTGGGGATCCAAGACCGGACCCACACCTCGATGAAGGTGTCAGTACATCCCTTCTACACTCCCTCCGGAAAACTCAGGAGGCGCAGGTTGTTTCTCCGGGCCCTATTTTCTGCGTCCTCAGCCCTTCGTTGCAGCTCCACGGTCTGTGTCTGCAGGCGGGCCACTTGGGATTTCATAGTGCCCACGTCATCCTCCACCATGGAAAGACGAGACTCAGCCTCTGTAATGCGGGCCGTGGCGCTACGAAGGTCTTGTTGAATCAGTGCCACATCGACCCTCACCTCCCCGATCTTGGTTTCCACCGAGGCCTGTGAGGCACTGATCGCCTGCAGGATAGTGGCAAGTTCGCCTCCGGCTGCCCCAGGCTGGATCGCGATCAGGCTTGGTGTATTGGTCCATTCTTGTGTGGGTGGAGGAAGTGGCGGCCTGAGTAGCGCAGTTTTTGCCCATGGTCCCAAAGAAGCAGGTGAAGTTACTTGATGGGGGGAGAGGAGGGGACGCACTGGCGCCTCCGTCGCAGCCCCCCGCCACCCGGTATGGTGGTCGATTCTCCTTCCGCTCCCCTACGGTGAAGGGGGGCGGCCGCTCTCCAAGGCAACACCACTCCTCGTGGCAATGGCGGCCCTCGGGGCGGTCTCGGTGGGCTCACAGCCCCAGGGCCTCCCACAGGCCTCAATTGCAAGGTCCTGGGCCTCCAAGGGAGAGGAAGGGGGGGACAGGCACACATGTGCGCCACCTGACACAGCAGCCGATCTGCCCCTCCCCCAGTCGTAGTGCACCTCACGGGCCCGCAGGTATTGGATGAAGAAAGCCCTCTCAGACCACGAGTTCAAGGTGTACCAGGAAGCCTGCTGGCCCCCAGAATCGGGCACTCCTGCTACCCGGCCCCAAGGCAGGCAAGGAAGATGGCCCATGGCATTACAGGCCCTGCTGCCAGCAGACGACTACCTCCACTGCAGTAAGAAGGAAAGTCTTGGGGCAGCCAACCCCCCGTCGCGGGCCTCCCAGCACCCGTCTCCCCATACCCCAAAGGCAACGGGGGACTCAAAGAGTCACTGCAGGCCAAAGGGGGGAGAGGAGCGCTCCAGTGGGGGCACATACTGAGGCCCGATGGTGGGCCCACGCAGGTCCCAGAGCAAAGCCAGGCCTCAGGGGCGGCCCAACCATCCCGCCAGCTCTGCAAAACACAGTCCCGCCTTCGGCCGTGGCCTCAATCCCACCAACCCGTGTCACCGCGGCCCGACACGGCCGCTGAAGGGTTCAGGGGAACGGAGGCCCACTCAACAAAACCCTGCCTCCTCACCTCCTCCAACTGCAGCACCGGACGTCACCGGTTCCAGGCCCCTCCGCAGCCGCTATGTTGGCCACGCCACCCGGGGCTCGGCGACCACTCCTGTGCCCCAAGGCAGGAAGGCTCAGGCCCATCTGCCCAGGCTAGCCCAGGCCCAGACGCGGCTCGGCAATCAGGAAACGCCACCTCTGGCGCCGCCCAGCTGCAATCTCCTCCGGATGTCTCCGTCGCTGGGGGGGCTGCGAGCGCCGCTCCGCTCCCCAAGCGCCGCCACGGCACTCCAGAGCCGGCCCACACTCCTCCGCACGCCCCTGGTAGAAGGGCAGTCCACACGTCCAGTCCGCCGCCGAGAGGGCTTCAAGGGGGGGCAGAGAGGATGATATCAGTCGGGCTCCAGGCTGCGAGATCAGGCCTAGGAAGCCGAAATTTTTGGGGATGTAGTCCGCCCAGAGCAGAGGGCCGGCGAGGGTGGCACAGGCATCAGGCAGGTCACCAGAAGGATCAAGGCAATGCAGGTAGGGTGCAGGATGTGTCCCCGAGACTCTGGGGCATCGATGGCTGGGGAAAGTGGGCCGATGCGAGGTGGATGATGGAGGGGATCCAGAGCACTCTTAGAGTGCGACTGCCATCTTGACGCCTCAAGCCACGCCTCCCTGCATAGTTTTATTAACACAGCGGGGGGCCGTGTGCCTGCCGTGAATATTTAAGAGAAGCCCAGTGGGGGCAGTCCACAGGGCTTGGAGGGGCCTTGGAGGCCCCCCACATTAAAAATCAAGCCCCAGGGGGGTAGGAGTCCCCGGAACTCCGGGAGGGCCATGTTCCCTCCTGCATACTATTATAAACATAGCCCCGGGAGGTGGCAGTCACTGGGGCTACTGGGACCCCGCAATATCTAAATTAGCAATTGGACAATGCGCCCAGGACCTGGCCCTCCCAGGGGCCTCATTTAAATAAAGCACGGGAGCCCATGCATCATTTTTTTAAATAATGTCGGCAAGATTTGCGAACAAAATGCTTTTTTTGTCCCTGGGGGTCCTTGTGGGACCCACTGAGCAGGCCTTGGGGTCAGGATGTTTCTACCTTGCCCCCTTTTCTTCTGTTTCACCTTTGTTTCCCTGTTTTCTTGTGACTCGGTTCAACAAGATGGCTACCAACACTTCCTGGTTTGGAGTGCTGGCAGCCAATCACAGTGAAGCTAGTGCTCGGGAGGGGTCGCGACTCCACTGCATCCCTAAATATCGAAACTTTTAATTTTGAACTTCACAGCAACTATTTGGATTTACACCATTTAAAAAAAGGACGCTTTCTGAACCAAGCACCACCTTTTTGCTAAATTTGGTGTAATTCCGTTCAGCAGTTCGGGCTGTAGCCTTGGCTAAAGTATCCATGGGAAATTGATTTTCCTATCTCTAGTTTTTTGAATTTCTCATGAACTACTGAACAGATTTACACCATTCAAGAAAAAGGTTGCTTTCTGCACCAAGTGCTACTTTTTTGCAAAATTGGTGTAAATCCGTTCAGCTGATCGGGCTGTAGCCTTGTCTAAAGTTTCCTACGGAAATTAACATGGAGAAAACACGTTTTGGGACCCCCTTTTTTCTCGGCCCCCGCTTGATGAATCACCCCAAAACTTTCAAGACAGCAGCTGACCAGAGCGGGACACTAGTTTTGAATATTTCACAAAGATTCATCAACTGGCGCCAAAGTTACTGAGAAAAGAAAAAAATGCTTTTCGTATGGAAACTAGGTCCTAACTATAACTGCCATGTTTATATATATATATATACACACACACACACGCACACACACATTATATATATATTTTTATTATTATTATTATTTTGTAAATTTGATAAGTGCATGTGAATTCTACAAAATTAGCATCACATTATGCGTAATATGTGTTAATACAAATTAACACATATATTTAGTTGAGTTAATTTTTTAAGTTGCGCAAGATCATATTTGCCTATACAAATTAAGGGAAGGCTGCATTTATTTTACATTATCATCATCAGTCTGCCGAAAGCAGGGCCTGATAGTTACAAGGCGTACATACTTTGGGTTGATTGTCCCCAGCTTGATGGGCAGCTGAGAGCCTATCATCAACAACAAGGGAGAAAGTTCTTTTTGGAGTTTTTCCTGTTATATAACAATTTTTTGTTAAACGTCGAAGTTTTGCACAAGGTGTATGATGATGTGTTTTGTATGTGCATTTTTGAAAATTATTCCTCTGTATTTCTGTTTACTACCTAAGGACTGTTTTGAGCAGACACATACCTGCCTAAACAGCAAATCACATGAGTTTGATAGATGTTATAAGGGACATTAGTACCACACAGGCCACAAATTATAGTAACATTAGCCCTTTTAATTGTGCAATAGTATTAAATGCTCTAATGATACAGTGGATGTTCCAACCATCGCATTGATGAGTTGGTATTATAAACAAACAATAGTGAGCATGCATGCCAAAATGGCTGGAAACATAAGATTAAATGGCTACATCTTTTATTAAAAGCATCTCACAAATATGTTTTGAATCAAAAAACTATTTAATTTATGTTAAAAGGGACAGAGTTGCATGATGTCTTACTACTTCACAAATGTGCATGTAAGCCTGTCTGTGTTTTGAAAGAAGAAGTTGATATGCATACATTTTATAAAATACAGATACCAATGTGTACACATTAGTGACAGAGTGACACAAATGCCCTTTTTTATGTCCAGATACATCAATGAAGAAAAATAATAGGATACTTAAAGGACTTTTGCAGATGGAATGTTCCGTCACATATATATTGGCGAATTTCATCTGGAAAATTCCAAATCAGGCACAACTCATGACACATTATGAAATTGTAGGATTGCATTATGGTTTGATTGATTGCATATTGTGATTTGCTTTTTAATTTTGTATTAAAAATGTGTTTATGAATCAGTGTATAAAATATTTACTGTGATGTTATACAAATGTTTGCCTACAGTGAAAACAGCATATTTTAAAAATATTTTCACAATGGTAAAACAAACTGGAAACAACATAAGATATTTTGGAGTCAAATGTACAAATATTTTTGCAATGTACTAAAAAGGATTAGATATGTATCAAGCCCTATGTAATGTAGTGAAGACGAGATCTGCCTGCACGCATTGCTATGTTAGCATAGGCGCATTGGAAGTTTAAACGCCATTTTACAACTTTGCCACTTTTGCACACAACCCTACATGTATCCGTTGTTGTAAGTTAACCTGCTTGATTTTCTTCACATGAGAACGGTCTACTTTCCACATCCCTAGACTTACAAGGCAGCCTCAGTCTGTACAGTTTGTGCTCCCAGTGTCAAGGTCAAATAACAATGTATGCTGTTGATTCAGGGTGATCGCCCCATGCTCTGGACGTAACATGCACCCAGCTGCAAGAAGCTGAAATTCAAGTGCCTTTAATATTACACTGCATGCATTTTTGCAGGCACTTGGAGAAAAACCTTTCCATCTACAAGAGAGCGTGCTGATCCTTTGATGTGATTCACCTAAGCTGATCTTTGAGGAATGGTATTCCCTGTTGAAACCTAGAGACCTTCTATTATTATAAAACCTAGTTTCGAGCAAGGGGAGGGCGGTACACAAGGCGCTACATGACCTCTTTTCACTATCAGTATAATATGATTTCTCCCTTTGTATTTTATGGAATTGTAACAATTCTGATTGTTTTATTTCTAATCATATGCCTGATTATGTTAGCAAAAATACTGCATCTTAGAGCATGTAGTTAAAATATATATTTTAAACTTTACTGTGTCTCTGATTACTCACGTTGTGGACTTGTATGAGAACATAAATGAAAGAGTGTTCTTAATTCCCACCATTCCTGAGAGTATTCTAAGTCACTTGTTTTGAGTTGTCTAATCATTGGTAGCTTTGCGGTAGGACATAGAACGAATGAGACACTGATGCCAGTCGGATAGGGGTTCTGGGTGCTGAGGTGAGTTTCTGGCACAGCGGAAGTCACTGAGGTCCTGGTTTCCTGTGCACTGTTCTGTGCCAACACAGAATCCCCGTAACAGTATTTACTTTTGCTGTAAAAGTCATTTGTAAATCCCTCCAGCCTTTTTTCTTAGTATGCCCAAACAAAGGAGAGGCTTTCAGTTCATACACATATTGGCACAGCATTGCAGGAATTGTTGACACACATGGATTCATATGCTAATGTTTATGAACGGAAATAATTCAGCTTTTGTTGCTTTGCATACACACTGTACAAATGTATTTTTCCTTTATATGATTATTTGTGACATCTCTTCACTATTCTAAACAACTATTCAGGCTCAGTCAGACTTGTTAAAGACTTTCTTGAGAGCTTTGAAAATAATGAAGAGAAAAGATCAATAATGATATAGGAGCAATAATGGGAACTTACAAAACCATGACCAAATGGTTTCTGAAGATGCTCCCTACATGCATGAGGTAGTGATCAACAAAAAGTGAAAGCAGTGAAGCAGGTGACCTATGAAAATTAGGAAAATGTTTTGAGAGAAAACTTAATGATCAGTCCTATTTACACAGATACAATAAAACTATTGTATACATCTTTTCAGCATCTTCAAGACTAGTTGATGGGGACATTGGCCACGCAGGTGGGGAAGCAGCTGTCTACTGTGTTTCAGGTGGGGAGACCTCGGACACCTAAATACACAATGGCACAGAGGGTAAGAGGAATGGAACGGAGGCCACTAGCTCATCATCATCTTTGGAAACCTCCATAAATGACAATTCCCTAGTGGTGGCAGGCCCTACAGGAACTGTACCAACCACATCCTTGGCTGCTACCAAGACACCTATCTTCACCCTCCCACTTGCCCCCACCCAGTTAGCCAAACCTGCCCCAAAAAAAAAAAGGTCTTTGGTCTACTTCGCCATAGTCACCTCACCATCTGCCCTGTACACCCAGTTGCTCTCAGTGAGGAGGCTATTGAGCTCTTATGCAGCATTACTGTGTAGAAGTGTGGCTCAATGGTTAGAGCGGCAGACCCTGAGGTCTAGCCCGGGACCAGGGTTCAATTCCCCGCCTCGGCGGGTCTTGGGCTCAAAATTCCACAGACCTGTTAATTCTCGCCTCGGTGCCTATTCCAATCATGGAGTCCCACTCTGCAACTCTGGGCAATAGCTTGCTTAATCTGCACAACGGCCCCCACAACGCTAAGGATGCCTGGCCTCCACCTTCGGGGTGCCCAGGAGTGGACACCTCACAGGGAAAGCCAGGATGGGTTCCACAGCGGTATTCGTACAAGCGCCTTGAGACCCTTGCTGGTGAGTAGTGCGCTATACAAGTATCAATTTACAATTTACATTTACCAGACTGCACTCCAGAATTGCATCCAGGGCCTTAGTTGCCAAATGCAACAAATGGTAGCATATCTGGAAGCCATTTATTGTTCAAAGTCTGGTTTGCAGAGAACACTTGCAAGACTAGCCTCCTCACTGACCGCAGCCTTCCAACCAGTCCAGCCTTTTATCCCATCTCAGGTCCCTTCATCATCCCAATTACAAAGTACCACCCCTATCCCAAGCACACTCACTTCTTTGAAGACACAAGCAGCACATCATACACTCACACACACAAAAACACAGAGAAACACAAACACCCCAAACAAAATGCACACACAATATAGCCACAACCACCACAAAGACTACCTGAACCACACTCACAACTACCACCACACCCACAACCACCACACCACTACCACACTCAAAAACACCAGGACTACCACCACAACCACCACCACAGCCATAACTAACACAACCATACCCATAAGCACCACCACACCCATGTCCACCAGCATATTCACAAGAAAAACATCCACACAAAACAACCTCAAAAACTCAACAATCCTAACCAACACACTCACACACAAGCACACCTAGATACATAACAACACCCACAAAACCCAAACTTACACACTCTTCCCAACACCTGCAAAACCGAACACATTCATACATACACAACATACACCAAATCCACATGCAACTGCAAAACATACAGACACCTCAAAAGCAGTTATCCAAAACAACACACTCACACACAAGCACACCTACACCCAAAATAATGACCAAACACAAACACACACACGCAACAGACGCAGGGTGAGCGCGCCAGAAGGCGCATTAAAAGTGCGGACGCCCCGGCAGAGCGGGGGAGACACACACCTACCTTGCCTAAACGCCGCCACCGCCAGGAGTCAAACGAAGGGCCAGGTCCTCAAGCCGCCACCGCCGAGAGTCACACGGACACGAAGCCTCGCGCCGCCGCCCCGGGGACTACATTACCCGGTAGGCCTAGCGGCGGCACGCATCAGACGCAGCAGACGCGGGGTGAGCGCGCCAGAAGGCGCAATAAAAGTGCGGACATCCCCGCGACGCGGGACGCGAGCGGGACGCCCGGGGCTAAGCCCGGGCAAAGGGCGGGCCCTCTACGGCCCTCAGCGGCAGGTAGCGACAGGGCCAGGGCTAGAAACGCTGTTGGATGCTTGAGGTAAACTGGAATAACCAAGTAAGCCATTGTTGTGTTTATATCTACACGTAAGATTGTGGGACAGTTCTCTTGCATCAGGGGCAGGATGCCAAAAAGAGGCGCGGTTACTGCTCCAAACACTATGGAAAACTATTTGGTCCAAACTGTGCAAAAAATAAATATACAGAGAAGAGAATCTTTGGGGTTGAGTCAATCACCAGACCTACAATGCTTGACCCCTAGTATACTTCTTCCCACTGATGATATCATATCCTTGGAAACTGACCCTGAGGTTCGTTCGGCTCTTTCTATTAACCAGGGCAGCTGCAATCTAACTGAGAATACAGTGCCAGCCCCCGAGGTACTTATTGCGGACCCGGTGAACAATATAGACAGTGACTTGGATCAGGAGATACAGTCTTGTCCCTCAGATGAAGATCAGTCCTTATCTGGCCATGCCCCTCGGACAGTATGTTCTGGTGTTAAAACTCAGCCAAAACGGGCAGGGCTAAGATCGGGGACAAGGAGGAAGAGGGCAAATATTCCAAAGGATAAAACAAAGGAAAATGGAGAGGGGAGAGCAAAACCTAATGTTGATGATGACTTGTTTGTAAAAATTGCTGAGCTGATTGAAAGTAAAATTAAAGCTATTATTAAACCTCTAGTAGCAAAGATAGATAAAATACAAACTGAGGTTAAAAAGTTAGGAGGGCAGCAGAATAAGTTAATGGAGGGAGTTGAAAATATTACCACGCTGGTTGTTAACATGGGCAATAACATTGGTGAGCACGCAGATGTTGACGGTGAAGGAATATATGATCTGCCGCCTAATAACTCCCCAACACAGTTATCGCTACCAAATGCTAACAAAACAGCTGGTAAAGGGGATGGTCCTTTAACAGTTGAAATCCCCCTAGTACAAGCTCAGACAACGGACCCCTTACAATTTATAGTTGAAGCTTCACCTGTTGTACTAGTACTAGCCAATGTTCCCCCCTTAGAAGCAGGCATAGTAGAATCTTCCACTTCTTTATCAAATAAGGCATTGCAATGGTTTACAAATAATGTGAGGCTAGCTCGGGGGGGGAGGTCAGCAATTAGCTCAAGAGATTAAGACCGCAAAAAGGGTTTCCTGGCTAGGAAATCGCCCCAAAAAATTTAAAGGGGATTGTGTGGCAGTGAGTTTTTCACATGCAGGCGTCCCACCAAATATTCTCACTAACCTACTTCCGCCCCAACGCAGGCAGGGTACTGTTGTCCCATTAACTTAAAAAAAATTCTATGGAGAACAACAGAATGTCACCTACCCCAGGACTCCTGCATTCGGGTGGGACAACAATAGGGACATAAATAATAGATGGGGCCAAGATCATCATCGAAATACTGAATACCACCCACCTCATCCAGTTCATCATAATCCTTTTGCACAACCCCTTTTGCTGTCTAACCGTTATGCTCCTCTATCCTTTTTGGATCAAAATGATTGACTTTCGCCTGCACATATATGCCATGAGGAGAAACAAGTACAAGTATTTAGTATGCTTACCTGGAATATTGCAGGAATTAAGTCTAAAGTAGGAAACGTGGCATGGACAGATTTTATGACAAGGTTTGACATAATTGCTTTGCAGGAAACATGTGATATAAATAATAGTTTTTCTTTAGATGGCTATAGTCATTTTTGTATCCCTGCAGTGCCTAGCGCTGCAGGAAGAGCCAAGGGAGGCTTGTTAAGCCTTTTCAAAATAGATATTAATGGTCGACTAAAGAAATGTGATTCTGGCTCCGAACAATGCCTAATAGTTGAACTTTTGTCGGCAGAATCTCCCAATATTTTATTTGTAAATTTGTATAATTCCAACACATCTGACTGTACTTTATATAGCCTAGATAGATTGGACCAGTTTCTGTCAGTCTACAGTGAAAATGTTAATTCTTTTGAAATCATTTTCTTGGGTGATTTTAATATACACCCGTGTTCATTAATGTGTGTTTGCGATGAAGTAGAATCCCCCCCGAATTGTTCACCTATCCATCTTCAACATAACAAACAGGGGGAATGTTTAGAGAATTTTTTAGCAAGATGGAACTTATATGAGTCTGGGTGCGGGGAAGGGGGGGTTAGGCTCCCTACATTTAAGGGAACAGACAATGGCTCTATTATTGATTACATATTTATTTCATTGTGTTTTTTAGATAAGGTTTTAATGTATAAAACTGTGGTTTCTGTTTTTAGTGATCACAATCCTGTCTCCTTGGACCTAGTAACTACTGGTCTCATAGGGCGTAAACATGATCCCTGTAATGGTAAACAAGCATTTAAACTTAAAGACCAGGGACGTAGACTAAAATGGGATAGTATAATCCCTGAACCCTTTGTACAAGAGGTACTCGCTGATGCTGAGGACGAGGTTGGTGTGTGCCTATCTAGTGAGGCTGAAAACAGGGAAGTGATACTTGCCTTTGGTAGCATTTGTTGTAAGATTAACCACAGACTGTCTACTGCCTCTAAACCTAAGACAGTGCCCATCAAAAGATGGTTTGATCATAAATGTTCAAAAACACATTCTGCACTACTAAACGCTTTAAAGGCTGTCCCAAAAGATCGAGATCTTATCACTATCTGCAGAGCTCAGTATAAAAAAGCTATAGCAGCCAGGAAAAAAGAGATTAAAGAGGAAGCCTGGAACAAACTCTTAGATCCAGCAATTTTGAAAAACAGTGGAGAATTCTGGAAGATTGTCAACCAACCTCTATTTACAGGGGAGGAGAATTCCCCCCTTGAAACAAACATATCTGACGAAGGTTGGATTAAACATTTTAGTGACATATATTCCAGTCATACCAGTGGAGATCCTGGGGCTCAGTAGGATGATATTAAAGCCATTGGGACTCAATTGCACTTTGAGATATCGGAAGTTTTACATGCAATAAACTGTACACTAAAGAAAAAGGCGCCAGGACCCGACGGCGCCAGGACGCCTTTAAATGCTTCCCTAATTTTTGGTCTAGATTACTTTGCAGGGTATTTAATGCATTAAGCCATGATAATATACCTACATCATGGAAAACATCTATAATTATCCCTGTGTTTAAAAAGGGAAACAGGCAGGACCCTGCATGTTATAGACCAATCTCACTGATTGACTCATCAGTTAAGATCCTAGGAAGAGTCATCTTAGTGAAATTAAATGAGTGGGCTACTGAGAACAGTATCCTCACAAATGTGCAATATGGTTTTAGACCACAAAGAAGCACCCAGGACCAATGTCTTAATCTCCACTTGTTGATAGAGAAATACACCAGGGCTAAGGAGGGGTCCATGTACCTTGGTTTCATGGACCTCTCCTCTGCCTTTGACCTGGTTAATAGATCGAAGCTCTGGGTAAAATTGCTGGAAATGGGTCTGGATAGGACCATAGTCAACTTACTGGCTGACCTGCACTCGGGCCTCACTGCCAAAATCAGAGTTACCTCGAGAGGCAGGTGTACTGACGCCTTGGCTTCTGAAAAAGGGGTTAGACAGGGGTGCATTTTGGCACCCCTGTTGTTCACTCTATATGTGAATGCCTTGGAGCCTGCTCTTAGGGACGTGACCCCTGATATTCCGCGTGCAGGGGAACAGGCGATTCCTGTCCTCCTCTACGCGGATGACGCGGTCCTTCTTGCGCGTACTGGGGTGGGGCTCCAACGCCTTCTGGATGCCTTTGAAATCTTCATGGCCTCACTAGATTTGAAAATAAATACAAAGAAATCTCAAGTTATGCTCATGGGCAGAGTAGCAAGAAAAAATTGTCACAAAACTTTTCTTTGCGGGCAGGAGAAGCTTGCCCGAGTAACTGCCTTCCCTTACTTAGGAATTACATTTGATGAGAAGGGAAATTGGGGCCCCCAGGTCAAGAATAGAGTAACTGCTCCAGCAAGAACTTCTGCAGCCCTTCAGGGGTTCTCTAAAAAACTTGGGGCTA
Organism: Lissotriton helveticus; assembly: GCF_964261635.1. NCBI lineage: Eukaryota > Metazoa > Chordata > Amphibia > Caudata > Salamandridae > Lissotriton > Lissotriton helveticus. Next base: position 310,005,309 of record NC_136062.1, read on the forward strand.
GGCCAATCATAGCCATATTGAAAATCTATAAGGCTAAATGCATTTCGGTGGCAACCTATGGAAGTTCTATATGGGGATATAGGGTACTGGATTCTCTACAAATCATGGAAAACAAATTTTTTAGATCTGTCCTTGGTGTTCCACAAACGACCCCGTCCTACACTGTACATATGGAATTAGGGGAAGGCTACATCACAGACCTGATAAAAACAGCACCTTTAGTAGCATGGCTGAGGTTGTGGCTTAACAAAGAAATCCCCTTAAACCATATCATTACGAAAGATTGTTTGTGTTTGGACAAAGCTAATAATATTAAATGGTTGACTTACATCAAGGAAAATTTTTCCAGGATGGGGAGGCCAGAACTTTATTCTGAAATAGATTCTATAACACCTAAAGACATTGCGCTCACAAAAAGCGCAATGAGAGAGCTTCTATCTCTGGAGAGAGAAGAGCGCGAGTTAAAAAAATCAAGTGTTAGGGCTAGTCTAATATTATCTATACCTGACGGCCCAGAAAACTACTTGAACATTGTGACTCACCCTTACCACAGGTTTATTTTAACTCGTTTTCGTTTTAACTTGATACATTTTAATCTTGGTTTTTATCCTGTTTGGAGCACCCCAGAAAAGGCGTTACCGTGCTCTTGTGATCATTTCTCCGATCAAAATACAATGCACCTTGTAATGTTTTGTAGTCACTACAGTGATGCTAGGAGAAAGTTCCTTGTGCCAATTCTTAAGAAGGAGGGATTTATCCAAGTTAAACCTGCTCTTATCTTTTTACAGCTTTTACAGACTCCCAGGATTATGTTTCATGTGGCTAGTTTCCTGGTGAGTGCTATTAGGAGCAGGAACATTAGACTAAAAATTTGGCTACCTCCTTAAGTAATACAGACTATCTACCTTAAAAAGGTTCTTTGTATTTATATCATGGCTTGTAATTAGGGCATATTTGGCCCCTGTTATGTCTGTCCTGCTGGGGTTTTCCTTTTTAGTATTTGTTTTTAGCTTTTTAGCATTTTGCACTTTGTATTCCATACTGATGCGAATTGTAATATGTAGTGTGGTTTTTAGTCTCATTGTATTTTAATTGTTTTTAAGTATGAACTTTTCGTATATGTATTTTGATCAATTTGTACATTGCCAATGTCTTTATATGATATTAAGTTATCGCAATAAAGTATTTTGACTGACTGACTGAAACACAAACACTCAACCAAACACCTGCCAAACCACACACATACAAACATAGACAACAGACTGCAAAACAGACACATGCATCACACCATCCACTTCAATAGCCCACTCATCCAAACTAACACAGGCACACACAAATACACCTACACCCAAAACAACACCCACCAAACACCAACACGCACATACCTGAACACCGAGCACCTGCTAAAAACACACAAAACAGAAATCCAAACCTGTAAAACATAGACCAGACCCACATGCATCTGCAAAACATACAGATACACGTACATCACTAACTCCAGCTCCCTCTACCTCACAAACCCTATCCTCAACCATCCCGATACCTGTACTCCTCCTGATTTTACATCTAACCTGAACCTAACCCCTGTCAAGCCTAAACCCACCACTACCAAGAAAGATCTTTGAGGTGCCTGCTCTGTGCCTACTAGAGGCCCCTTCCTAAGGAGGTTAACCTTTGGCAGTATGTTTCGGAGGAATGTTCTGTGCAACAATCCCAAAGGCTGTGTATAGTGTTTCTCCTACCTCTATTATATTCTTAAAGAGAAGTAGCTCATTTATTATGAAAAAAAATTATTTGTATAAAGTTTGTCCTAATATTATTATTCATTTACATAATTGATTATTAACAATGTTCATAATGAAAATGTGTGATACCTATTCTTACTTTCACATTTCAGACAGTAAAGACAAAAGTACAGTAAGTCTACTGGGGTTTTTCTAAACCTGCATGACCTACCATATGCTAGGGACTTACAGGTAGGTTGTCTTAGCTTGTTATAATTATACCAATTACCATATACATTTAGAGTACAGTGCACTGGGTCTGGGCCTTGTTAGAAGAGCCCAGGACACTTTCAGATCAGTAACCACCAACATCAGTCAGACAAATGGGGGTGACCAGGGCAAAATGGATGAGATCTCAAGGTGCAAGCAGTTTTCACGTAAGATTAGGAAACAGACATTAGCAATCTGTTAGTCAAGCAAGTACAAGCACTTTGAAGGCGGCGCAGCTTGTTCACTGGCCTGCTGAAGTGGAGTATCCTAAAGACGTCAAAGATAGTCACAGAAGGTCAAGTATTATGTGAAATTCTGATGAGAGTTGCTAGCGCCTTGAGAAAGCCCCAGGCCTAAGCCGTGAAGGGGTGAAACATGTGTGGGCTGTCTTTTCTAGCAAAACTCTCTTGGATCACAAGAGAAATAAACGTATTACAAGAAATACGCAGCAGCTTTTTTGGGACTTTCCTATCCATTTTTGAATCAGAACAAACACTAGTTATCCAGCCCTGCCTTTCCTACAATATATGTACTTTGCTTCAATGGATTGGGGGTTTCCCATGGAGACATCAGGATCCTTTCCAAAACTGCCCAATAAACTAGGATGGATCATTCCCAGTATATCTTACCCCTTGTTGCCTCTAAAAGGCTTACCTTCAATGTATTTGCAGCAAGACTGAAAGTTTAATTTAAGTATTGACCACACCTAATATAAACAAGCATTTACAATGCGATAGGTCTTGCATTATTAAAGTTTGAGCTATTGGCATTGCTAAAGAATGCAACACCAATAGCTCAAACTTTCATATTGCAAGACCTATTGCATTGTAAATGCTTGTTATTTATGTTTTTAAAAACCAAAACATAAAAGGCATTCAAAATCGTGTACTTGCGAGACATATTGCATTGCAAATGATTCTTGTAGTTGTAAGCCATCAACACAAAGTGGTCCTTTTAATTATGCTCACTCTTCATACACAAATGACAATATTATCCTGATGCTGCCCAGGACACAGAGCAGTGACCAGGACTGTACCAAACACCAACAGTACATGGGGGGAAATAAGGGAGGGGGAAACATTTACAAGGTACAAATTGCATTGCAAATGCTTGTTCTCATTGGTGTAGAGCGTCTTGTCGATACTGCTGTCCCCCGCACTGCGTCCGGTTTGATGCTGTGACTGTGAGTGCTGCACTCAGTCCTGGGCAGTGATTTTTTGTTACTCTGTGGGCCCTTCCCCAGCCACAGAGTCACAAACCCTGTGCTCTGAGGCACCAAGGGTCTGTATAACCCCGATGCATGTTGTTCTGCTGGGTGTGGTGACGCCCCGCGCCCTGAGATGTGGATTGGGAGCAGACACCAGTGTTTGTTTGCACGGCAGGGAGTGCTCGTGGGTCAGACACCGCCATTATGTCTCTGTTTGATAGGCTCCTGAGAAGGGAGCAGACACGCGTCAGAACTGGGGAGTTTGTTCGCCCTAATAACAACCTTCCCACCCTTCGGGTTGCGGGTTTACTTTTCCATTTAACTTTAATGCCCATGAATGTTATATCGTTAATAAGAGAGAGGATCAGACCAAGCTAATGGCAATTTATAGCTGACAGCGAACATGGAGCCCGAACAGGGTAGGCGTCCAAAGACGGCGATTTACTTTTGAAAAATGAGAAATAAAGATCGCACCGGAAACATCTATTTCACGCTCCAGAAAACGAAGGGCTTTTTTGACAGCGTGTGTTCTTAATGGCAATGCTGAATGGAAATATGGCATTGTTGAATGTACGTGTGTGTATATGAATATATATATATATATATATATATATATCAAAACAAAACCGAAACACTGTGTCAGGGGTTGCTTTTATTCATTTCAGGTTGGCTTGAGGTGGTATTTTACCAATTCAAAGCTGTAATACTGTGCCTGGAGTGAAAAATGGCTTTTGTCATTTTACAGCTCGGCAAGGACAGCACTGTGCTAGTCCTGTGCTTAAAGACTTTGCTGTATCCGTGACAAACTCTGCAATGTTTTCAAACACAGATATTAAAAATTGATGAGTTTGTCACGGATAGTAATGCTGCTTCAGGTTTTAAATGTAAGTCCACCTTTCTTCCTCCTCTACCCCATGATTCACTTGATACCTTTAATGATAGTATCAGCAGAGCACTTTGTACATACCGTCACAAGAAAAACAGGTGGGATAATATTGACAACAACATGTCAGCATGTGAAAGACAAGCACTCAAGTCCCTGATTGATGACGACAACATTGTCATCTGCCCTGCAGACAAGGGTGGCAATGTTGTCGTCATGGACAAGGACCAATACATCAGGGAGGCTCTCAGGCAACTTACTGACCTGAGGTATTATCTTCCTATCACACAAGAGGCCTACAATGAAAGTATAATGACTATCTGGGATCGGCTTACCCACTGGAAAGACATGGGTATCCTGGAATGGGCAGAGTTTGGGTATCTGACGAATAATTACCCTGTTCTCCCTGTACTCTACCTACTTCCCAATCTCCACAAGGACCCTGTCAACCCACCTGGAAGACCGATTGTATCTTCCAGGTACAGTGCTGAACACATCTCTAAATATGTGGATAATTTCTTACGAGAATGGGTTAACAGCTTGCCTAGCTACATACGTGACACCAAAGATTTCCTTACCAAGATTCAGGAGATTGAATGGCAGAAGGAGTACATCTTGATCACTCTTGACATGCAATTGTTATATACGATAAATGATCACCAACAGGGCCTCGATGCATGTGGCCAGTTCCTGGAGATGCGTCCCCTCAGATTCAGGGAGCACAGTAAGATGTTATTCAGTATGATGGATTACTGCCTTAAAAACAACATCTTCTTGTTCAATGGTGTTCTGTACAGGCAGGTGGTTGGCACCACGATGGGTTCGTGTTTTGCTCCCAGCTTCGCGAATCTCTTCATGGGAATCTCGGAGCGTGAGGTCTTTGCCAGCCCCGCTTGTGCAGAATACCTTGAACACCTAGGTACTTGGTGGAGGTACATCGACGATCTTTTTGTCATCTGGAATGGCAGTGAACATACAGCCATCCAGTTCATCGATGTACTTAACGAGAACAACAGAAATATTGTCTTTACCTATCACATCAGCAAAACTATGGCAGAGTACCTTGATGTCAAGATTGAAATCATAAATAGCAAGCTACACACTGAGGGCTAAAAGGAACTGCAATACTGACACAGCATATGAACTTGAATGCAGGGAGTTGCTTGCCCGCTTTAGAAGTAGGGGGTATCCCAACTGGGTCCTCAACAAAGCGAAGGAGAGGGCTGACAAAATCCATAGATCCGATACCCTGAATGATAAGAACACAACTGAAGGAGATGAGACGAAATGTAGTACGCATCTTATCCTTACCTACAATGCAGAATCCAAGAACATCAAGAAGATTGTAACCAAGAACTGGGATATCTTGAAATGTGACGGTGTCATTGGCAATGATATTCCAAGTAGACCTAGCATAACTTACAGAAGAGGAAGGAGTGTAAGGGATCTACTTGTACGAAGTGATATCACACCATATAAATTATGGTTAGTGCTATAGAAAGAAAAATTAGGACATGTTTTAAGTGAGATCTCAAATATCTTCCTGTTATATTTCAACAGGAGCAGCCTGGCAGTTGATTCCTCTGTGTTCTACTCCAGCTTCCCAGAGTGTTCTAAAGAACAACTAGAGCGCTAACAGTCTTACTTACTTACAACATTATGGCACTCCTGAAGCCATCCTGATAGGAATAAACTGGTAACACTTAAAACATTCAATTTAAAAACAAAATGAGGGGGTTCATTTTGTCATAGAAATTATGTTTAGTCTTGTAGAAAGAAAAAGTAGGGCATGTTTTAAGAGAGATCTCTAATCCTCTTCTATTTAATTAGAAAATTCTGACATGCAGACTGAACAATCACTTTCAATACCAGCAGTAGACTTCCAGTTAACTCCCTGGTGAGCACTACCCCCTACACTACCCAATCACCACTGTACTACCCTAAACCCTAAACAACTACCCCCAGCATGACCCCCTACACTACAAAAACACCACTGCACGACCCTAAACCCTAAAACACTACCCCCAGCATCACCCCCTGTACTACCCAAACACCACTGCTCTACCCTAAACAGTAAAACACTACCCAAGCACGACCCCCTAGACTACCCAATAACATCTGCACTACCCTAAACCCTAATAAACTACCCCAGCATGACTCCCTACACTACCCAAACACCACTGCACTACCCTAAACTATAAACATACCCCCAGCATGACCCCCTACACTACTCAAACACCACTGTGCTACACTAAACCCTAAAACTCTACCCCTACACTCCACAAACACCACTGCACTACCCTTAACCCTACAACGCGACCCCCAGCACGACCCCCTACTCTTCACAAACACACTGCACTACCCCAAACTCTAAAACACTACCCCCTACACAACACAAACACCATTGCACTACCGCTAACCCTAAAACACTACCCTCAGCATGACCCCCTACACTACACAAACACCACTGTACTACCCTAAACCCTAAAACACTACCGCAGCACGAACCAACAAACACTACACAAACACCACTGCACTACCCTAACTCTACCCCAGTACGAACTCCTAGAATACCCAAACACCACTGCACTCCCATAAAGCCTAGAACACTACCCCACACACTACACAAACCTCACTGCACTACCCTAAACCCTAAAACACTACCTCCAGCATGACCCCCTACACTACACAAACACCACTGCACTGCCCTGAACCCTAAATCTACCCCCTGCACCACCCCCTACACTACCCATTTACCATTGCGCTACCCTAAACCTTAAAACACTACCCAAGCACGACCCCGTACACTACACAAACACCACTGCACTACCGTAAACTCTAAATCTACCCCCGGCAAGACCCACTATTCAACATAAACACCACAGCACTACCCTAAACCCTAAATCTACCCCAGCACGACCCCCTACACTACCTAAACACCACTGTACTCCCCTAATCCTTAAAACAATACCCCCAGCATGACCCCTACACTACCCAAACACCACTGCGCTACCCGAAACCCTAAAACACTACCCCGGCACAACCCCCTACACTACCCAAACACCACTGCGCTACCCTAAACCCTAAAACACTACTCCCTGCACAACCCACTACACTACCCAAAAACCACTGCGCAACCCTAAACCCTAACACACTACCCCGGCACAAGCCCCTACACTACCCAAACACCACTGCACTACCCTAAACCTTAAAACACTACCCCCTACACTACACAAACACTACTGCACTGCCCTAAACCCTAAAACACTACCCCAGCATGACCCCCTACACTACCCAAACACCACTGCGCTACCCTAAAGCCTAAACCTCTACCCCCCAGCACGACCCCCTACACTACCCAAACACCACTGTGCTACCCTAAACCCTAAACACTACCAAGTACGATTGCCTACACTACCCAAACACCGCTGCACTACCCTAAACCCTAAAACAGTACCCCAGCACAACCCCCTACAGTACCCAAACACCTCTGCTCTACCCTACACCCTAAATCTACCCCAGCACAACCCCTACACTACCCTAACACCACTGCACTACTCATAAACCTTAAAACACAACCCCATACACTACACAAACACCACTGCATAATCCCTAAACCTAAAACACTACCCCCAGCACGACCCCCTACACTACACAAACAACACTGCACTACCCTAAACCTTAAAACACTACCCGTACACTACACAAAAACCACTGCACTGCCCTAAGCCCTAAAACACTACCCCAGCACGACCCCCTACACCACCCAAACACCACTGTGCTACCCTAAACCCTAAGCACTACCAAGCACGACCCCCTACACTACACAAACAACACTGCACTACCCTAAACCTTAAAACACTACCCGTACACTACACAAAAACCACTGCACTGCCCTAAACCCTAAAACACTACCCCAGCACGACCCCCTACACTACCCAAACACCACTGTGCTACCCTAAACCCTAAACACTACCAAGCACGACCCCCTACACTACACAAACAACACTGCACTACCCTAAACCTTAAAACACTACCCCCTACACTACACAAACACTACTGCACTGCCCTAAACCCTAAAACACTACCCCAGCATGACCCCCTACACTACCCAAACACCACTGCGCTACCCTAAAGCCTAAACCTCTACCCCCCAGCACGACCCCCTACACTACCCAAACACCACTGTGCTACTCTAAACCCTAAACACTACCAAGTACGATCGCCTACACTACCCAAACACCGCTGCACTACCCTAAACCCTATAACAGTACCCCAGCACAACCCCCTACAGTACCCAAACACCTCTGCTCTACCCTACACCCTAAATCTACCCCAGCACAACCCCTACACTACCCTAACACCACTGCACTACTCATAAACCTTAAAACACAACCCCATACACTACACAAACACAACTGCATAATCCCTAAACCCTAAAACACTACCCCCAGCACAACCCCTACACTACCCAAACACCACTGAACTTCCCTTAACCCTAAAACACTACCAGAGCACGACCCTCTATGCTACATAAACACCACTGCACTGCCCTAAAGCCTAAAACACTTCCCCCTACACTACACAAACACCACCGCACTACCCTAAACCCTAAAACATTACACCCAGCACAACACCCTACACTACATAAACACCATTGCACTACCCTAAATCTTAAATCTACCCCCAGCACAACCCCCTACACTATCTAAACACCACTGTACTCCCCTAATCTTTAAAACAATACCTCCAGCATGACCCCCTACACTACCCAAACACCACTGCGCTACCCTAAACCCTAAAACACTACCCCCGGCACAACCCACTACACTACCCAAAAACCACTGCGCAACCCTAAACCCTAACACACTACCCCAGGCACGAACCCCTACACTACACAAACACCATTGCGCTTCCCTAAACCCTAAAACACTACCCCCAGCATGACCCCTACACTACCCAAACACCACTGCGGTACCCTAAACCCTACAACATTACCCCCAGCACGACCCGCTACACCACCCAAACACCACTGCGCTACCCTAAACTCTGAAAAAACTACCCCCAGCACGACCCCCTACACTACCCAAACACCACTGCGCTACCCTAAACCCTAAACACTACCCCAGCACGACCCCCTACACTACCCAAACACCTCTGCACTACCCTAAATCCTAAAACACCACCCCAGCACGAGCCCCTACAGTACCCAAACACCACTGCACTACTCTAAACCCTAAATCTAACCCAGCACGACCCCCTACACTACCCTAAAAACACTGCAGTACCCTAAACCTTAAATACAACCCCCTACACTACACAAATACCACTGCACTACCCTTAACACTAAAACACTACCCCCAGCATGACCCCCTACACTACACAAACACCACTGCACTACCCGAAACCCTAAGACACTACACCGTACACTACACAAACACCACTGCACTACCCTAAACCCTAACACACTACACCAGCTACTCCCTACACTACACAAACACCACTGTACTACTCTAAACCCAAAAACACTACCACCAGCACGAACCCACAAACACTACCGACACATCACTGCACTATCCTAAACCCTAAATCTACCCCAGCACAATCCTGTACACTACCCAAATACCACTGCACTACCCTAAACCCTAAAACACTACCCCCTACACTAGATAAACACCACTGCACTAACCTAAACCCTAAAACACTACCCCCAGCATGACCCCCTACACTACATAAACACCATTGCACTACCCTAAAGCCTATATCTACCCCCAGCACAACCTCCTATACTACCCAAACACCACTGCACTACCCTAAACCCTAAAACACTACCCCAGCACGACCCCCTACACTACTCAAACACCACTGCACTACCCTAAACCCTAAATCTACCCCCTACACGACCCCCTACTCTATCCAAACACAACTGCCCCACCCTAAACCCTGAATCTACCTCCAGCACAACCCCCTACACTACACAAACACCACTACACTGACCTAAACCCTAAATCACTTACAGATCCAGCGAATACTAGTGCGTGATTCTGCTAAACCACGTTTCCAAATGCATGACACTTGATTTTCAGCGCAGGTTACGCCACCCTAAGTCTAACGGTACGCAGATGCTTAGGACATGCATGATAGCTAAATGATGGTATAAAAATAACTGTTGCATTTTCCTTGTTTCCTTTTCAGGTACTCTTCTCGCTGGATCTGTAAGTGACCTGATCCACTGCACTCACAGCGCACTTTAGGGTGTGTGCTGATTTATACTCCACGGTGGCCTCACATAATCCTTTTTGGCCCACCCACACTACTCTTGGTCCTGAAGAAAGCCTCACGATTAGCGTAGAAGGCTGAAACTAGTTGACCTACACCTTTTTTAGGGGTATTGAGGCTTATCTACACCTCACATATATCCCACCTATGTTTTTACTCTTGCCATAGGACCCTTTCATTAAAACTTTTACAAGGGTATTTCCTACATGCATTTTTATCATTTAATTTCACTTCACATAGCACTTCACTTTGCACAATCAACCTGCTCCACTGTAAACAGGTGTTGAAGCACAGCTGGATTGCATTCGGCCTCCTATACGCCCAGTTCAACCCCGGGTGTTTTCCTATAACAAATTGTTATGAAATACAAAGTGGGGAAGCACATTGTAGATACAGAGGGACTACATATAGGAACATAGGATTAAGAGCTGCACATAATGACAGCATGCGATTGGATACACTTACATTGGTCGGAATCCACAGCAAGGAAGTAGGGATGTGAGGATGTGAAAAATACCTAACACCGAGCGCACAATGTAATCTAGGATGAACTGGGCGTATATTGGGCGGAAGTTTCTTTAAGGTAAGATCCTGAGACATGGGTCAAGTCTGACAAGTTTTGGAGATACAATGAATGTAATCAAAGGAAAATTGCCCATATGTCATAACAGTGCTATCTATTCCTATAGGGAGTGTGAACTACACAAGTATCGGGAGATAGAGTACTGTACAAATCGGAGTTTTGGTGAACTCCCCCTTGCTTTGCCCTCTTGGTGTAGATGTGCCTGGGAGCACACAGGGTTTGATACTGAGCACATATATATGAGATGTGGTGTTGTGGGTGTTTTTTATATATTCATGGATCATACTGGTGTGTTTTCTCTTTTGTGTGCTTTGGGTGTCTCTATTGTGATGGCATTGGGTACATATCAGTGGAACCAGGCTAACTGCATGGCACGTGTATTGGTGATCGCACATGGTGGCTGTTCTTTTTGCACTTCCGTGCCTCATGTGTGGCAGCACTAAGATTGCCTGTAATTCTTGAGGACTGATAACAAGCATGAGGATGGTGATGAAGAAATCATTGGTGGTTGTGTCACATATGGTTTCATATAGGATTTTATGAGGAGATTTCAACATCTATTTAGATGGATGGATTAACCATAAATTAATATGTATTTAATAACAATAGTTTGGTAATATAGAGTGTAATTTATTGTTTTATGTATGACTTGCAGCCTTGAGAAAGCCCATAGGGGGCGAAACGCGCATCGGCTGTGAAGAACTGTGTTTTAAAAGAAATAAAATTTGGATTATGGCTACACTACGTGATTCCTTTGGACAAAGAAAGCGTGTCTGTGCGTGCTTACAGCACATGGATGAAAGAGACTTTCTGTGATGTGCATTGATGTTATTGTGTTGTACATGCCACCTAGTAGGTAGGTGCGTGAGGGGTTTCATAAGACACCTATCTGTTGTCTGCGTTCCTCTGCTAGTGTACAGGTGAACAATCTCAAACTCAACCTGCTACAGGACTTGTCCACGTTGTTTTGTATACATTACTGGGGAATGGGACAAGTACCAAGGTCTTTTCCTCACTCTCAAGTTGTTGTTTTGTAAAACTTGTACCTCAACATAACCAAGTTCACTTCTTTCGCAAATCTGGTTTCCAGTCGCTTAACAGCCTCCTTACATATGTTGGAAATAAGTTGCCCTTTTGTTCCTATTGCTACTGGTAAGTACTTAAAGATTCTCTGTCCCTAATTACCTAGTACACTCAGTAAAAGTGCTTTTTTTCCCCAACTGCCAAAAACTCTTGCGCATCTAACGCAATGATATAATTTTCCATCATCTCTATCCTGTCTTCCCATGGTAAATTTGGAACTCCAGGTGAGTTCACGAAAAAAGGCAGCGCTATGATATTATTATTTGAAGCCCTATTCGTTGTGAGAATGACTGAGGTTATAAACACTTGTAGGTATTAGACTCTCAATATTTAAACCAGCTAGGTAATCAATTTTGAGATTTAATAGAGACTAACCCAATGTTATTTGCTAATGCTAGGATTTAGATTAAATCACTTCTTGATAAGCTTCACAGAAATAGTAGAAAAACAAACACAAAGTCACTAGGTGCCGATCACCGAAAATCAACACGAAGCAGGTTGCTGAACCTCCTTGCCAGCGCTTCTCTCACCCTGAGGATAAGTGGTGTGCAGATAACAGAACTTCTGTGTCTGCACTCTCCTCAGGCTTCAAGATACCCACACGTTACATGCAACGCTGCGCTCCAGTAGTGTGATGACAAAAGAATACGTGACCTGGAGGGGGTGAAGCATGCGTGCAAAGATGTGCCTGCTCACCCTGAGCCTGCTTGTGTGAGCACACAAATGCAAACTGCCTCCTGTTCTGGTCCGCAAGCTATGGTAAGCCAAAGATTTGCACAATACCTTTTCTCTCTTGCCACCGCGCTCCCAAGAAGTTCACTTTTTTTTGTTGTGACTTCCAATCTTACTCAACCACGTCCAACCTAAATCTTGTCGTCAATGTTGACACGCTGGACCACCCAGGCTGTGTTAGTGCTCGTAGATGCACATTCGTTCTCCATGAATCCCTCATGATCATCACCAAATTGTAGAGAGGGGGATAACTACTCTACACTGCATTAGGTGTATATTATCAAGCTTTATTGAGAGAACACAATCTGGCATCTGTCCTCCACAAGGTGCCAGGGGAAACTGCCGACCCTGGAATTATTAGCCTCACACTCTAATCAGAACTTAGAACAAAGAACCAAGAACAAGACTCACAGTTCTATTAACTTCATAACAGAAACCCCCACTTATAGGAAACCATATAACAGATGTACATCAATGATATTAGGCGTAAATTACATGAATAGGTTAGATACCTATAAAGGGGATTCACGAAAAGCAACCAGTCCTGCTCCGGGGTACCTTCTTCCTTCTTCATATCGGTTTGCAGATGATGCAGTTCTTGGATAGCATGGACTAATGTCCTGTTCTTCAGGTCATTCTGGTGGTCCTAGGTGCAGATTAAGTTGCAGGGCTCAACAGCAGGATTGATCTCTGAGCGTTCAAGGCAGGCTCCAGATAGAAAAACAGTCCATCTAGGTACAGCAGCAGTCTCGTACAGTGTACAGCAGATCACAGCAGCAGGTAGTCCTCTGCAAGGTCTTCCGCAAATCCAGTATTAACTGAAGAGGGGGACTGAAGGTCTTTTGTTTATACTGTTTATACTGTTGCACCCTTATTCTGAAAGGTGGCAGAAGCTTCTGGAACGGTACTTTGAAGTACATAGAATATCTGATTCCCCAGCCCTGGCTCCGAGCTGGGTGCTGTGACAAAGCAGGTCCTTTAGGCCCTTTATGTCAAGGAAGAGTACAGGTGCTTCAGTTGTAAGTGGGGCTGTGTCTAGCTCTGCCCTCTGCACAACCTGCCAGCATATTGTCCATTGAGGCACATCCAATCCCTCTATTGTGTGACTGTCTGGGAGGAGTTTACAAAGTCTAACTATCAGGTACACCCAGTCATGTGATGTGCTAAGATGTAAGACAGGCTGCAGGCACAAAGGGCTAAGGGAAGGAAAATTCCAACTTTTTAAAAGTGGCAGTGTCAAAATTATAATGAAAAATCCTATTAAAGAGGGTTTTCATGGAAGGGAGGGTGTGTGGCTAACTGCCCAAGATGACAGACGCACTTTGAGTTAGCTCTGTGCCCTGTCTCTCAATTCTTCTGATCATCCTTTGAGAGCCTGATGGAATTTGAGCAATAAAGTGCAGTGAGCCCCGTCTAACATTTGGTTATTACAGCGGCACCTTGCATGGCACAAAGAATGCCCTGACACCTTCAACCAACGAGGCACAGCGTGGCCGCAGCGATCCTGGGGTGAGGTGAGCCTGTTGGTGCAGTCTGGGCAGCGAATGAAAGTGCCACGGAGGGTGCTGGCTGCGACGTGACTACAGTCCGGATGGCCCAGAGCTGCTGAGGGAGACAGCCGATGAGAGCGGATTGACTACCTGGAGTGAGGACCAGTCCCGGTGGACTGTGGCGAGTTGAGGTGCCTCCGGGAGCGGAGAGAGTCTCTGGGAAAGACCTGGAGCCGTGGGCAACAATACCGAGAAAGGTGCCACCATTTGAGTAAAGCGCAAGGGTCCTGCAGCCTACACGACCCAGATTTGATTCTAGAGGTGGCCCAACTCAGGGCCTACCAAGACTGAGCCTGCAGCAGTGGCTGGAGAACTGAGGAGGGGACCGGGACTCCACCCACCTGAAGCACCGGAGAGCACTTAGAGAAGGGAAGACGTAGTAGGCACTGGACATGCTCCAGGGTCCGTGAGCTGCCACAGATGAGGTGTGCCGGGTGCAGGAGATCTGAGGTGGCGAGTGCGAATCATAGGGGAGGGCCTAGGTCCCCCCTGGCAACAGTACGGCATGGTGGGGGGCATTGCGACAAGGTGGCGCATTGCCCGGCAGCGCAAGGGAGGTGGTACTAGGGTCGGTTCTGGCCTAGGCTGCCTCCTTTCTCTCCAGCCCAATGAGGGACCAAGTCTCTGTGTGGCTGACAGCAGTTGCTCCTCTCATAAACCGAGCACCACGGGGCACAAGTCACGGACGCTACCACTGCACCTCGCCCCACACCCATTCAGACCCCCCCATGGAGGGTTGAGAATGGTCCGCCTGATACTGTCTTGGCCACGAGGTGGGGGGAATGAACATCGGGAATCTATTCAGCAGTCCAACTGGGCCCAGTGCAGTAGCTCCTAAGAACGGAGGCCAACAGAGCCCGAGCCCCAAGGACTTTCAGTTGTAATCATCTTACAGACTGAAGGGGGTGCTTGTGGGGTACTGGCCTGGGGTCACCGAGGCACTGAAACCTGTAGCACTAGCCTGCCAGCCACAGAACCCAGGGCGTAAGGAGCTGCCCCCAAGCATCAAGGTGTGGGGACTATGACTGGCTCGGCTTTGGGGTGGCTCATCAGCATCAGAAGCCTGACATCCTTACCAGGGTGTTGATCCACCAGTGGACCAGACTTTTCTTGCTGCAGGGCAGTGTGAAGTTTCACAAGCCAGGGTGAGTGGTGACGATGGTGCTGGGTGGCACAGCCGTTAGGCGAGTGGCTGACGATCTCCCGCACAGTATATTACGCAAAACGGTGTCTGGGATAGGCCAAGGGATGCTGCATGGAGAAACCGGCCCAAGACCATCACTCACCGGTGTGGCCGGGCACATCATAGCCCACACCCCTTGATGCCTAGTGCACAGTAATTGGTCATGGGCTGCCTCCGCTTGTTTGTTCCGCAGTGAGGTACCCCCGATACCCCAGAGTGGGGGTATCCTCATGGGCAGCGGGAACTGCAAAGTTGCAACAGCTAGACCTCTCATCCAAAATTGACTCAGTACTGACTGCTGTCAAAAAGATTGGCACAAAACTGGAGCAGACGTGTACTTTCCTTGAGACCAGGATTGACAAAGTGGTCTCAGACTTCACACTCTTGAGGGGCGATCAACAGAAATTATCTGAGCGTATGCACACAGCTGAGCGCACGCTCACTGATCTGCAACCCCAGACTCGCAATCGCACCTCGACCGCGCAGGACCAGCTGGATCGTGTCTGCATCCTTGAGGACAAGATTGATGATACAGAGGGTCAGTGCCGTTGCAATAATGTACACGTGGTTGGCCTACCAGAGGGGGCAGAAGGGAAAGACCCAGCAGAGTATGTGCAGAGGCAGCTGTAGGAACTGCTCCTGCCCGGTGTTCTTTTCCCACAATTTGTGGTAGAGCGGGCCCATTGAGTGCCAGCCTGCTGGCTGCCGCCCGGATCCAACCCCAGATGGTTCTAGTTCAAAGTCTTGAACTTTAGAGACAGAGACACAATATTGAGAGAGACTCGGAAAACCTCCGGGGCCTAAATACAAAATGCCACAGTAGTCTCTCCAGATTACACCGCCCAAGTACAGAAAAGACGTGCCCCCTTCAGGGCAGTAAAGCCACAACTGCGGGGGCTTGACATACGATATTCCCTGATGCTCCCTGCCAGAGTTAAAGGTTGGAACCTCACGATTCCTCGACACGCCTTCAGATGCATGGAACTGGCCAGAAGGGTCTGCCCTGGGGACATCAACCAGGCCACATGACAGTGGATAACCATCCAGGCAGGACAGGCGTATCCGGCAGAGAGGTATGAGAGGAGGAGGGAGGAGCCGAGCTTTGTCATTGAAGTTGCTCGATCCAGAAAAGATCCTGATGGAGCAGCAGGAGGCCCTCCTGGTGGCAGCTGCCCTTCAAATTGTACATTCGCTGGTGCCCTCCAGGGTGTCACCATCCAGGTTCTGTGGTGATGTTGACTCTACTCGGGCCTGGTTTGGTGACTCGGGGTCGCCTGGCCCTCTGGATGTCACCGCTTAGGCGTCAGATATGATTGTTTAGTACACGGCATAACTGACCTCTCTTCATGATGCAGAGATGCGATTCGCTGGGCGTCTATCAAGTAATCGCTGCATCTGCGACACTGCGTGGTTGCATACTAGCTAACCTTGCATGCACACTTGATGGATATCTCTCCCTTCTTTCAATTAAAGTCGCCAATCTGGGGGATAGGCCGGACAGACCACCACCCTCAGCAGTTTCATAGCGTGGCTGAATATGAGTTGCTGCATTTCTGGCAAGACTGTTTGGGTCAACCTCAAACCTGGTTCACTCTTATGCACAACCTAGTTGTTGTTTATTTGTTTTTCTACTGTTCAGGTTCGGCATTCGCACATGAACTGCTGCTGCCTCCCACACTCTTGTATACCGCGGCAAACGGGAGTAGCCACACAGATAACTACAGATCATCCACATAACGTGAGTTACCATCATCACCTAGAATGTGAGAGGGATTCACTCCCCCTCATGTAGGTATTCCATATTTGTATATGTGCAGCAAAGAGCTGCTGGTATCGCCCTACTACAGAAGACACATCAGACTCAGCTGGAAGCTGCCAGATTACTGCAGGGGTGGAGATGTCAAGTATACAACACAACCTTCTCTTCCATGATAGGAGGTGCATTGATTTGGGTGAGGACAGGAGTGCCCTGGGAGGAGGAAGAGGTTGTGACAGATTCATTCAGGGGATACATACTCCTTCCGGGCAAACTAAATGGGTATCCTGTTTTGCTGGTATCCATATATGCCCATAACGTAGACCAAAATGCTTTCCTGAGCAACTTATCCAGGGTTTTGTCTCACTGGAGTGGCATTTCCTGTCTCTTAGGATGCGACTACAATGCAGTGCTAGATGTCTCCTCAGACCACTCTTTCCCTCTCCTCATGCGTACATCATTGTCCAATGC
Organism: Lissotriton helveticus; assembly: GCF_964261635.1. Taxonomy (NCBI): domain Eukaryota; kingdom Metazoa; phylum Chordata; class Amphibia; order Caudata; family Salamandridae; genus Lissotriton; species Lissotriton helveticus. The sequence goes on from NC_136062.1 coordinate 310,023,030, forward strand.
ACAAGTCTTGTGTAAACGGCTGGAGTGTTGGTCCTAATGCACGTATATATTCGTTCTAATCGCCAGTTCACAACCTGCACGTGCGGTTATACCGCATCCTGGCCTCCCCCGCATTGCTACCCCTGGTCCAAGACACTGAGTACCTAGGGGCCACCCACTCAGATCACAACCCTTAGTACATGACAGTTACCTGGGAGGGGAGAGCCCACCCAATCCCCGCCTGGAAGCTGCAACCAGCTGCACTAGAGAACACGGCATTCCGTAGCTCATTAGAAGCATCACTACTGGATTACTTCAAAATCAATGTGGGCACCATGGATTCCCCATCCACCGAAGGGGAGACCTTCAAGGTGGTGAAACGAGGCGCTGTCTGGGCCTGACATGGAGCATACGTAAACAACTTTCATAGCTCCCTGGGAACCATTGTGAAAAAACTCCTTCGGCAGGAATCCCTATCAGTCACACACACTGAGGCTAAAGTGAAACTTGAAGCCATGCAAGCCGAGCAACTCACTCTTTTGGAATTGCTGAGATGTCATAACTTCTCAGCTCATTCTGTTCGCACACATGCCACAGGGGATAAGGCAGGTAGGCTGCTGGCTTATCTGATATGCCAGGAACACCCCCACAGTCCAATCCACGCCATACAGGATGATCTGGGACTCATGCATACCACGCAGTATGACATAGACACAGCCATGACTCACCACTATGCGTTTCTCTATGATTCCCACACAGGTCTTCCCAGCAAATCAACACTTTCTTAGGCACTATTCACCTGCCCACGTTGGCTCTCGGCCAGTGCCTCATATTAGATCCCCCTATCACAGTAGAGGAGATGCGAGAAGCATTTCCATTCCTGGCATCCAGGAAGACACTGGGGCCAGATGGACTCCCAGCTGAGTTCTTTAAAACATATGCCGATACAGTCATACCTCACCTGCATGCCCTCTTTTTTGCCTCAATTGACCACTCCAAGTTTACGCCATCTTTATGCACAGCGAATGTGGTCTCTCTGTTGAGACCGGTCAAAGAGCCCTTCGTCCCTGAACTCCTATAGGCCCCTTGCAATCTTAAATACTGATTATAAAATCCTTGCAAAAATTCAGCCAATAGGCTAGCGCCCTGCATCCCCACCCTGGTCCACACTGATCAAAACGGGTTTGTTCTAGCCCGCAGCAACTCTCTCAACTTCCGTCGCTATTTTAGATTGGCAAAGTATGCCCCGTCGGACTGGCCGCTGGGGCTGCCTACTATTCGACCTGGAGAGAGCATCTGATTCACTAGAATGGGATTACCTATTTGCCACTTTGTCTAAATTTGGCATTGGGACCTTTTACATAGGGCTGAGCCAGATGTTATGTATGCGCCCAATCATCCGAAGCCCATATATCTCAGAGGTCATTGCAGTGGGACGTGGGACTAGACAGGGATGCACCCTGTCTCCCCAGCTCTTTTCTTTAGCAGTGGAACCTCTGTGGGCATATGTCCAAACACGAGTGGATACAGGGATTCCTGTTGGGGACAGCAAGCATACAATTTCATTGTATGCTGATGACATACTGCTATATATCAGAGACATCCACGCTTTCCTACATCATTGGATCTGACATTGACAACATTCGCTGATGTATCAGACTTGCGGGTTAATGCCACAAAGTCTATTCTGTTTCCTTTCAAGGAGAGCACCCCCGATCCTGGATATTCTCTAAGTGGCGAGCCAGTGACACAGTGTGCCGGCATTTTTCAACACCTGATTATTCGCATCTATCGTTATCCATCTCTGGCAGAACTGCTCTCCCTAAGATGGTGACCCTGCCCCAGCTCCTTTACTGTTTTACAAACCTACACCTTTACTTGCCTCCAGAACTTTCCAACAACAGAAAGAATAGCCAGATATGTTATCTGGGGGCATCCAGACACAGAGTCTCTATTAATAAGCTCTACCTACCCGTTGGGCAGGGCGGCCTGACCGCTGCCAATCTTGAGCACTATTATCTAGCTGCCCTGGTGCAGTGGATTTCCAGATGCCTGGCCTTCCGCCACCTAGAGAAAACGGGCAGTACTCTGCAGCCTATTTCGCACTCTGTCCTTCTGCACTTATTCCATCAATGCCCGTGACCCAAATGCATGGCCCCCTGCCACTTGCAGTAGCTTATAAATGCTTTCGTAGATGCTTTGTTCATTACCTGCACCACAAAACCCTATGCCCCTGCTATTCCCCTGCTGTGTAGTCCCAGGGGGCAGCGAACCACCTTGGCAGAGGAACTGAGAGACTGGGACACAGCTGGCAATAAAGATATTGGAGCTCTGTTCCGAGATGGGTCCCTGTTTCCACACGCAGAACTGGTGAAGGGGGAGGGTCTCCCCTTGGGGAGCTTCCTCCTACACATTCACTTATAGTCTCTCTATCTTCCAAATGGGGCTGCCTAACTACAGAGCCTCCTTTACATCACACAATCCAATACCTGCATGTCATAGGAGAAGGGGGCCACCTGGTTCCACGGTTCACAGCGGTACTCCGGCAGCATACTGCTATCTCGTTAAGCTCCCACTGGGAGGGGGATCTGGGTCGGGTATTCTCTGAAGCAGAATGGGTGGCTGCCCTGGAGGGACACTCTCATGTTCCTCGTAACCAACAGTTTTGGCAGTTACAATTTTTTATTCTCCACCGGACATACCTTTCTCCAGCCAAAATAAATAAATATTTTCATTGTGCGGACTCTGCTTGCCCTAGGTGTCACTTAACCGATGCAGACATTCTGTATATATTATGGGGGTGCCCAGAGCTTTCTGCATACTGGCACAAGGTGCCGCTGCATTATCACATTGCACTGGGTGAGACATACCTTTTAGTTGGGAGGTCAATATCCTTAACCTGTTTAAAAGAGGGAGGAAATAGAGGGTCACTTCCCGCTTCCAGGACTTGGGCCTATCTGAAGCCAAACGCCTAATCACAAAGCATTGGTAGGCATTGGGCACCCCACACATAGCAGCATGGTGCCGCTACCTACCCAACTGAGCCAAGGTGGAGAGTGTTGCCCTACACAGAGAGGAAGGCTTGGGACTCCGAAAATTCCCATTGGCCATAGAATGGGAGACCATATTATCAGAGTTGCAAGAGGCAGATGAGTCCATGGGTGACTCCTCATTGGAGATAGAGGTTACCACTAAGACAGGGGTATAGATGGAAGGATTACTCTGACAGCACTCTCTTATGAGCTAACAAGGCCCATTGATTGACATTTGAGCCTGAAGCTTTCTTGCTGTTCCCTTTTTTGGGAAATTCATTCTAAGATCTGTTTGATTTATTTGTCTCTTACACTGTCATTCCACCGCATTAATTTGCATTCCCCATTTTCATAGGTGCTTTTTAACTCCCCTCCACCCTGTCCTGATGAAGACCCCACTCCCAAGGCTGAAATTCTGCTGTTTCACTTAGGGGTCGAAACGTCAACATTGTTTTTTTCTCTTGTGTTCAGACATAGATAAAAGAGATTTATTATCTGCATCATGTTTATTATGTTATGATTTAGCATTTATGTACATGCCAGACATCTGGCTGGATAGGTTGTAAACACTGGATGTTGATGTATATATGCACACTACCTTCCTCTTGGCACATCACTTCCACTGTTTTCCTCTTGCACTCACCACCCATCCCCCTTGCACCTTTTCTAAAAATGTTATAATCTTGAAATGTATTGTGATGTAATGTTTAGGATATAATCCAACACGGTGATGCAATTAGATCACAACCATTCATGGCAAATGACTAAGTCGGTGGTTTCTAATTTTCGATAATAATATTCTTGATCCTTTCAAGTTTTATATGTAATTGCGATTGTCTTCCAGTGTGACTTGTACTACTCTTACTTAGATCACCAGCTGGGCAGATGTGCACATAAGAAGGTTTCTTTACACACAGCTCGCACATGTGGACCGACGAACAAAGGAAAGGGAGCGGCAGAGTTTCACACAGATTTACCCCATTCCTCCTTTCTTTTACTTTATCCTCATTTGGTTAATAACCTGTCCCACCGTTCATGAATTTAGCATAGCCATTGCAGAGAATGTGAGAGCCTTAGGGGCACTCCACATGGCATGAAATATGTATATCGCGGGAGCAGGAGCATCATTTTAAGTGATGCCCCTCACAATATATGTGCTGATACTTCATACAGGAATAATTTGTCTTAACTCTTGATATGCACTGAAATGTATAATGTAACTGTAGTGCATGCACTGGCAACACTCATTTAAGAAACCAATTTAAAACTATGAACAATGTTAGAAAACAGATTTAAACAAAAAAAGGGTTTTCATGGATGGCAAACATGACAGAGCTATTTGCTCCCTATTGGAAGGTACAACTTATTAGAGGTAAAAAGAAACCACCAATGTTATCCTATTGGCGGGGTAGGCCTCACCATAGTGAAAAACAAATTTAGGAGTTTTTCACTACCAGCACATGAAAAACTTAAAAGTGCATGTCTAACCTTTTAATTACACAGTACCCTGCCATATGGGCAAGCTATGGCCTCCCTTGGGGTGATATATATAACAGAAGGGGAGTTTAAGACTTGGCAAGGGCTTTTAAATTCCAAATCAATATGTCAGTTTAAAACTGCATTCAGGCTGCAATGGCAGGCCTGGGACTTGTTTTAAAATGCGAATTCAGTGGGGATCTCAATGAGTGATGCAGGAGGCCCAGTTGTAAAATGTAATTTTCAGGCCCCAGGTACATGGTATACCACTCTAAAAGGGGCTTATAAGTAAATTAAATATGCCAATTACGTTTATGCCAATAAAAACATGTTTAGGGGAGAGAGCACACGCACTTTAGCGCTGGTTAGAAGTGGTAAAGTGTACAGTCGTAAGGCCAACAAAAGTGATTTTGGAGGTAAGTAGGTAAAAGCTTTGGGGTTGAACGTGCAGACAGGACAAGGTCCAACACAGAGTGGCAGAGGCCCTTTGTAATAACCTATAGGTAAAACGCTTCTGTTGGTTTACAGTGAAGTTCAATTTTGATGACTAAATAATGCTCCTCTGAAGCTTTACGTATCCCTCATCACTTGACCTGAAGCTCAATTTCTCCTTTGATACTGCAGCTCTCCTCTGCCCTTCCTCCCCCTCATGCAGCTCATTCATCTCCCTGTAATGTATCCTACTTCAATAAAGCAGTCTGTCTGCTTAACAGGAAACTCCTTTATTTTGAAGTAAGCTACTCTGGCAGATTAAGAAAATGGGGTGTGTTTTTAAGCATCACTACTGATGGGTTTTGACTACTATCTAAATAATAAGAAAACAAACAAAACTAGCACACTTTTAAATCTCTGCTGAACATGCTGTGTTGTATTGTAACTGTGCTTATAGAGTTTCATATTCTTGATGAGTTTCCAAAGTACTCTTGGAGATGGGAAGCACACTAGATAGCCCTTGGCTGGACCAATGTTGAGTTTTGCTGAAGCCTATGAGTGAAACATTTTGGTCTTGTGCATGGTGACCAGACTGTTGCTCTTATCCTGACATTGTTTGATGCACTTAAGTGGGTTGTGGAGTGAAGATGAGTGAGGGATTAAATGATGAGCTTTCCATTGCTTTACTGTGTTTATCTGAAACACTGTGAGTTATCAGTTAAACCTATATAGGAAACATTTGAAGGCATGATGCATAGTGGACTACATATCAGAGAAAAACGCCATATGTTTATCAACAAGAACTAGCTACAAGTGACTTTTTTATAAGACTCTGACTTCTTTTGTCAGCTGGCACCTGTTAGGTGTGTTCATGAAGCCCTCACCCACCAACCTGGTGAGAAAAACACCATCCATAAGTTACTATAGGGACCTCTGAGTGCCGCCCGGATTACTATGTGGGTTTCCGACGACCTGAACATGGAAGTTCAACCCCCTGCCTTGAGTCATCAGAAACAATGGATTTGGGGTGCATACTCACCCAAATCAACTTCACCCAGACAGTCTCCAGTGGGATCCCCTTCTCCAGGTCCCCCTACACAGCAGCAGCTTAACCCCGAAGACTATGTCCCTGTGGGGGCCAGAATGCCATAGGTGGCATGTATCCTCATTAACTGGACTGTGCACAGATCACCACACTCCAGCAATGAGGTACATGGTGCACATGGCATATCCCCACATATGTCATGCATGTGTGTATATATCACGTTTCTTGTGATTTTTCATGCACTTGCAACAACCTATTCAGGAGTATGTGAAGCACCTTAGATGAAACCGCCACTCTAGCAGCGGTTGCATCATAATACAGAGGGAGCCCCGAAGGTCGGAATCGAATCGTGGTCACAGCGGTAAGACAGTCGGTCCAAGGGGCATTGCAATCAGGCTCAAAGTATAGGTATAGAACAATAGGGAAGAATGAATAGGAGAGGAAGCATAGGATTAGGATTTGAAGGGCAGAAGAGATAAGTAGGATTTTTGAACTCTTAGGAGAAAGAGTAGCGGTGGAACTAAAGATATTATGGCAGTGCAGTATTGGTGGACTGATGGGAGTAGACAGGAGTGAGAGATAAAAAGAAGGATAGATGTATTAAACCTACATTTACCTAAATCACAGAATTTGCCAGTACCTTTGTTGATAGGCTGCATTGTTTCAGGTTCATAAACTAGTCAGTATAGTTTTCACTTCCTTGGTAGGAAACACAGATTAGTACATTGGAACATAGGTCTTTAGTTCAAAATAAAAGTGGAGGACTAAAGGTTTCACATATATTGAAATTTTGGATTTACAGAGATTCAATCAATGATTATTGGCACAAGGTCATGGCTGTCTGTGACACCATGAAGAGAGTACAAATGTAGTCACTGGACCCACCTATACCACTGACACTAGTTGAAAGCAGGTACTTGCCTCTTCATGTCTCTCAAATTCAGTGGAAAGAAAGGCTATTTCTCGTGTTTCCATATATCACAGTCACAGGATTATGGGTCGAGTAATCTTGGGAGCAGAGGAGGCACATGAGGCACATTGAAGGAGTGAGTAACAGCACAATCTGGTTGGTATTTGGACATAATATTGTATTCCTAATATCGAGCTACGCAAATATCGAACTTTTTATATCATGACACAATAATATTGTGATGCAGGAATATCATGGACAAAAATTTAGATTTTTAGGTGATATCGTTTACAAGAACAGCTGTGTTTTAATATCGTTTTCAAGAATATCTATGTTCTTAAAATCGTTTTCAATAATATAGTTATATAAATATATTTTTTTAATTATCTATATGTGTTTTAGTTCATATTGTAATTGTATATGATATATATCATTTGTACAACTGTTACTAATATTGTTAAATATAGTTTCTAATATTGTGATGCAAAATTGTTTTTTTTTTTCTAACCTATATAGCGCACGTCTACTCAGAAGAGTCTCCCAGCACTGACAAAAGGTATGGGCACCCAACTTAACAAAATTACTTCATTTGTTGAACAGCCAGGTTTTTAATTGTTTCCTGAAAATGGGCAATTTAGAAGTAGCCAGGAGTCCCAGCGTAAGTTGATTCCAGGCTTGAGCACCCGCCGGTTCTAGCCCGGCAGACCCTGGAATGGTGGCTAGATGACAAGAGGTAGAGCGTAATCTCCTGGAACGGGCATAGTATGATAGCTTCTTCCTAAGGTAAATGGGGCCATTTCCATGTAGGGCTTTGTGGCCCAGGACTAGTGCTATGAATTGGATCCTCTTTTTCACAGGAAGCCAATGCAGGGAATCTAGGTCTGGAGTCATACAGGTTCTAGAACCAAGATTGAGACTTAATCTAGCCGCTGTGCTCTGAAACCCCCTTGCAAGCAATTCAGGAGATATTTCGGTAGGCCCAAATATAGAACATTTCCGTAGTCAAGTCTGCAAGTAGTTAGTGCCTGAATAAGTTTTCCTTTTATCAATCGAGAAGAGGGGTAGAAATGTTCTCAGGGTACATAGCATCCCGGGACAGGTGCCAACCAGAGCTTGAATACCAAATGTGATTGTTAATAGCAATTTATAGTGCTGTAGCTGGTTGTGAAGTTTGCAGAGGGACATGGTGGAAAGTTAATTCAGTATAAATAATTGACAATTATTTTTTAAATGATATTATTTAATTGATTGATAACTATGCAAATTGGGTAATTAATATATTTTAAAGTTATATTATAGGAGTGGATTGTTGAATTTGTCGTTTGTATAGGGTGAGAAGTTAATTAAGTATTAATTGGTCAATTATTAATTTTCGATTAGTAGTAGTAGTTTATTGCGTGATTATTTAAAATCATTACAAAATTGCATAAAACTAATTTCACAATAAATCCGTGGTATCACATATAAAAAAGCTTCATTGGTACATAATAAAATTCTAAATACAAGGTGGTTTGACTAAAGTCAAAAATGTCTTTTTGTATTCCACTAACATAATAAAAAAGTCATTATCACAAACCACAATTGACTCACATTTGGGGATGTGCTGCTAGCACTGGTACATGAAAAACTTCAAATTTAAAACAACCATACGGTTAAAATGGCTTCAGAGTGCCTAGTGCTTTATAACCTTGTTCAGACGGCCTATAATCGTGTTATTTTTTTATTTTTATTTTTTTCAACCAGTGTTCACATTTAATTTATGATTAGTTAGTTAATTGATCATTAATTATGCAAATTGTGTAATTATTATATTTTCCAAGGTATATTTTAGGTGTGGATTGTTAGGTTTGTAGCGATATAGGGTGGGAAATTAATTAAATACTAATCATTTACCAATTAATGATTAATTTTTATTACCATAGTTAATTGATTTATTATTATGTAAATTATTTTATAATTATATTTTGTATGTTATATTTTAGGTGCGAGTTGTTTTAATTGTAGGAGAACAGGGTGAGAAGTTATTTAAGTAATAATTAACAATTAATTATGAATGTATTAAAAACTATTTTATTGATTACCTAATATGTTCATTGTGTTATACTATTGTATTATATAGCATTTCATTGTGTGTTGCTAAGTTTGTGGGAGTATACTGCGGGAAATTAAGTAAATGATCAATTAATTAAAACAAATTATAGAAATTATTAAACATTTTAATAACTTTGTAAATTGGTTCATTGTTTTTTATATTTATTTATAAGTTTTGCATTTTTGGTCAATTAATAGAGTTATTAAAATATGTGTTTGATGTGAACTACTTTTTCTACTGTTGGAAATAGTACATTTGACACCTATGGAGTCCAACGTTTTCCCTACTGTTGCACAGGTTAGAGTGGGAATAGTAATTGTTACCCCTCTGGAGTCAAACGCTTTCCCTACTGTTGCCAGGCTAGAGTGGGAATAGTACATTTTGCCCCTCCTTAGTCCAACACTTTCCCTACTGTTGCATAGTGTGGAGTACGAAGAGTAAAATTGACCCTTCAGAGTCCAATGTTTTCCCTACTGTTGCACATACTGGAGTGAGAATAGAAGGTTTTACCCCTTCGGAGTCCAACACTTTCCATACTGTTGCACAGACTGGAGTGGAAATAGTATGTCTATTTTCCATAGACTTTACAATATTTTTAATTTTGTTTAAATATATGTAATAGTATTTGTTTAGCTATACATTATCTATATATATATATATTCACTGAAAAAACCATAGGTTATAGACCATATATAGTTAGGAATTAGCATTTAGAAAACCTTATTTTACTCACACAAAACCATTGAAATTCCATATATAGTTAGTTGCACTAACTATATATCGCGCACCCGCAATCCACTGCTGATGATGTCACATATTACATCATTCATGACATGGTCAGTGACATCACTGATGACATCACTGATGACATCATCCAGTGACTGTGTGTTTCTGAAAAGTTTAAATATGTTTTACATATTGAAGAATGAGTAGATGTAGAAGTGTCTGGATGAAGGATTTAGTAGGTGCGTGACTGACTGTATGAGTGAGTGATTAAATGTGTCTCACTGAGTGCATGGGTTAGTGACTAAACTGTCTTAATTTGTGCATCATTATGTCTGTTGTTCTGTAAACTGCTGCATGTGTTGATCAGTAGCTATATGAGTAACTATATGGGTTATTGATTGATTGCCCAAGTATTTGTATGGGAGACTGAGTGTGTGTGTGGCTAGCTGGGAGGTGTGTGACTCTGTGCAGATCAATCTGTACTTGTATCAATGATTGTATAAGAAGGTAAGTATGTGTTAGTATATGTTTGAAAATGTAAGGTGCTCTATGTTTAACTGTATAGACAAGAAAATGGAAGTGTCATTGATTCTTTACAGGACTGACTAGGTGTGTGAGTAACTCCATGGATGAGTGGCAGACTGTGAGTGTCTGTATAGGTGTATGAGTGCATATGATAGTGTTGTAAAGATGAGTGATTGTATGTATGAATGATTGTATGGGTGAATGAGTGAAGGTGTGTGTAGACGTAGCAATCAGTGAGTGCGTATGTAGTAACTAGTATTGGTGTGTCAATGGTTTCAAAAATTATACTCTCTTTTTAACACTGGGTGAAACAGAGGTTATATTAAAATGTGAGGAGATGCATTGTATTGTCACATGAATGATATCATCAGTGATGTGGTCATTGATGTCAAATGAGATGTCATCAGTGATGTCATCAGTGATGTCATTTGAGATGTCATCAGTGATGTCATCAGTGATGTCACTGACCATGTCATGAATGATGTAATATGTGACATCATCAGCAGTGGATTGCGGGTGCGCGATATATAGTTAGTGCAACTAACTATATATGGAATTTCAATGGTTTTGTGTGAGTAAAATAAGGTTTTCTAAATGCTAATTCCTAACTATATATGGTATATAACCTATGGTTTTTTCAGTGAATTTTCAAGGTTTTGTAAATGCTAATTCCTAACTATATATGGTCTATAACCTATGGTTTTTTCTGTGAATTTCATTGGTTTTTTAACAGCTAATATCTGTAGCTGTAAAATGTATTCTTCTTTAAATCCAAAAATATATTTTATATGTTTATGAATAATTTTTTTTTTAAATATTTTGTTTTCTTCGTTCCCACTTCGCGAATCGGGAAGCTTCCCGTTAGCTGACCTTGATGCCGCGAAATAGACCGCGAGCCGGTAAACGTTTCTTTACCGCAAGTGCCGCGTTAGAAAACAACATCGTGACGCCTCCCGTCCGCATGACGTTTCACGTTGTCGCGTGATACGTCATATGACGTGCTACGTTAGCGAACTGGTACGCGAAGCGAGTCGCAAAGCGCAGGTTTCTGGAAGCAAACCGGGAGGCCCTGCAAAGCGCTTAACGTAAACACAGCAAGTCATGTGACTTGGTAATAACACTTTTCATTGGTTCATTTCACTTTTGGTTTCCTAATGATGTAAGACTAGGTCATATAATCTAAAATGAACACTTTTGATTGGTTGAGAACTCTTGTTTTTCCCAAATGATGAAAATCCCTCCTTCTTTCCTCACTCTGACTTTCATCATTGTGAGAGAAAGACCCTTTGTGATCACTGAGCAATAGCTTCTTTAGTAGCTTCAGCTGGTGCTTCCCCACCACCTCCACCACATCCAAGGAAGAGTGGACCACCTGCTCAAGTTATAATTCAACAAGAAGAAGAAGAAGAGGAACAGGACGACGAGCACGAAGAGAGGCAGTTTTTGCCTGAGCAGCCCAGGACGTCTCACCGGAAAGAAAACTTCATTTGGCAATTTTTTAAAATTCCCAAAGGTCAGAAAAAAGTAAATGCAAGATACGTAACTTGCCTTATATGTCAAGATAGACTGTCCAGAGGAACCGAGAAAAAATACAGTTTCGGAAACTACACAATGCATCGCCATATGACTAGGTGGCATCCTAACAACTACAGTGCTGCACAGTTTCGGAACGACCTAGATAATCTCCCTATTATGGCCAGAAGATCTGTTGTACCGGAAGTAACGGGACCAGAGGGCAGGGAGATGGTGCCAAATATACAAATGAAATTTGGTGAAGTAAAACACATCTGCGTATTTTGCGATGGATTCATTTCCTACGGAGAAAAAAGCATCACTCTGATCAACAGAGCTATTGACTATCATATGCAAGTTTGTACGAAACGCCCAAAATAATAAATACTTCTTTTTTTGTTTTGTTGCTCCTGTTGAGCCCTTTACAATGAATCGTTTTCATTGCCCCCTCCAAGAAAAACCCAAAAAAATATAAAACTGTTCAGAAAAATTCAAAAAAAGTAAAAAAATGTTCCGAAAAATAATAAAAAAAATATAAAACAACAAAAACAATAAAAAAAAAAGTTCTTTTCAGAACTACCTCCCCGTTATTAAAAAATTGGTACAATATTTGGAACTGTGCCAACCTCTATTTCTCTTAGTTCGCTTCCCAGTTCGCTCGCCGGTACGCGAACCAGAAGCGAACCAAAAACAGTAAGTATAAGGGAAGGAAACAGACACTTATGTTAAAAGAAAGACAGATATAGGGGAGTAAACTAGAGATACTATTACCCGTAATCCACTGCTGATGATGTCACATATTACATCATTCATGACATGCTCACTGACATCATCAGCAGAGGATTGCGGGTTTTTTGGCAACGTGCCTTATCCACGGTTTAATAACGCTGCCTTTTGCTTTATATAAGTTTTCAAATTGTATGAAATATATACCAATAGGTCGTTATGAACCTTTAGGTAGTGCTTTTCTTCATGAGGTCTGGTCGCTTCCATACACATACAGATGTTTCAAAGATGATCAAGAAGTTTATCTGAATGGAGAGGAATGCACTGAGACGCCAGATCATTCACTAATGTGTAGGCACATACAGTTACACGGTTCATGCAACAAACACCGACCAAATATGGCTTGCGTGTTGCAAGGCACGCCAGTTCCTGCTATCATCCCCACGTTCAAGTTGTTGGAAAATGGTAGTTATTTGATGCTCAATAATGAAGATTGTTCTGAGTTAATTAAAAGTATTCCTTTTATCGTAACAGTAAGTGAACGGGTTATTTGCTGCAGAAATGTTCTATTTCCTCCCACACATGAACATAGGGAGTTTTCAATCTGGCCACAAATACCAACCTTGGGACAGATTTCAACGGCATGGCAAGAATAAGAGCTCTTTTGTCTCAGAGAGAGGTGGCCTTGAGTTCGGCCCGTGAAACTTTCGTGCTTCACATAGCGAACACCCGTACAGAGGTGCAGACCCTTTTCAATTCAGATTTGCCTTTCAATTTCAGCAAGATGGTTCCGACTATCTTTAACGCATCCTCCACAAAGACCCTGGCGCACTTTTTTAAAGTTGTTACCAGTGGTCTCGTGACTTCATTTGAGAAAATCTTTAGAGTCATCCCTGCTTCCTTTCATTCTATTTTCTCCACTCTGGTTCGTGGATTGGCATTTTTACTTGCATTACCAGCGGACGCTCTTGTGCTTTTTTACATTTTTAAATATGGATGTCCCTCCTATGCAACCTCCCACCCTGCAGCTGCTGACACTGTTCCGCAATCGCATGCTAGAATATTATGGCACAATGCCGTTGGCGATATTAAGCACGGCATATGGATTATCTTTTCGATTCTCCTACTTCACCTGTGTCCAGCCTGTATTTCACTGCCTGACCTGTGATTTCGATTGGGCCATTGATTTGTGTCTCTGCGGACCGGTTTCTCCTGACGTCGACTTTAATCAGCTGATGACTCCTATCATTACTCACGAGTTGGTTTGTCCTGGCGAAAGGATTATGGCTGTGGCATTGATGCATGGACTACTTGGTCCCTGGAATTTACTGGCGGCAGCACAGTCTTTCTTGGAACAGAACTTTCTTGAAAACCCACCGAGCTGTCCTCTGATGGTGATAGAGGATCCGGTGCTGGGAGAGCACGTATGTTCTTTTCCGCTTTTAAATTGGATGGCTGAACTGTTTTCGGATGAAGACGGTGACTTCCTATTGGAGGCTGTTGCAGCTTATTTTGCATACACAGTTATGTCATAGACCTTTTTCATGTTTGATATGCTGAGTACTAGCATTTCATTGACAATTCATTGACTTATTTGTCAAGTTTTTATTATTTACCTTGCCTATTGGCTTAAGACTCGATAAAGTACTTGGCTGTTTTATTTTTCTTTAGCATTAAATTTTCCTAGTTTTTAATGCTTTACCTTGCGGACCGTCCACATATAAACTTGCAATCTGCTCTCATGAGATGGCACTTCTATTATCTTATTCAGTTCGTTTCCGGATCATGGGGAGGTGTCATCTAGGTCCTGGATATCTTTACACCGTGTTAAGTTAGCATGGGCTCATTACCGGTTTAAACGCCATTTTTCCTTTTTTGCAACTTCTGCACACGACACTTAGTTGTTGCTTTAGCTTTCCACCTAGTAGTTCATCGTGGTTTACATGAGAATAATATGTTATTGCTCTACTATCTGCTTTGCTTGTTAAACTATATCTGTACAGCGAGTGCTAAAGTTTCAAGAACAACACGATACAGAATTGTTATGAGGTCTGATCTCCACGACTTCATACTCATAACATAAGTGCAACTTCTGCCAATTCTGGGCATGAGGCGGGTTTTATATTGCTTTGCCGAACACACATACACAACAGTTGATGCGGTTCACATGAAGAGAGAGCTGGTGTATGCTGATGTGATTCCTTCAAATCTAAGACACTAAAGTATGGGCACGCCCTAAACCAACACAAAGAGACCTTCTTAGCAAATAATATAATATGTGTATTAGGGAGGGTGAGATATAAGCAGCCGCGGGCCGTGGAGGGAGTTACGGTGAGGCAGGGAGGCGGGGAGGGGGAGAAGCAGGGTGGAGCCCTCTCTACCTTGCCCCTCCCCCTCCCCGCCTCCCTGCCCCACCGTAACTCCCTCCACGGCCCGCGGCTGCTTATAAGTGTTGCTAACTCTTATTCATTTACAGCATGTTAACATACTGTCACCATTCGCTTTTTATGTACTAGTAACTATGCTGGTAATTTTGCTACTGATAATATGTGTACTTGTATTCTCCACCCTGCTTCTCCCCCTCCCCGCCTCCCTGCCTCACCGTAACTCCCTCCACGGCCCGCGGCTGCTTATAAGTGTTGCTAACTCTTATTCATTTACAGCATGTTAACATACTATCACCATTCGCTTTTTATGTACTAGTAACTATGCTGGTAATTTTGCTACTGATAATATGTGTACTTGTATTATCTAAGATACTACGCCTGAGAAGACGGCATTAGTAAATAAACATTTCAAATACACATGTGTTCTTCTTAACTCCATGTTCTGGTTTCTAGGAAATATATAACGACCGACTGTTCATGAGTTCCACGTATCCTGAGGTACTATAAGTTCATATTCTGGATTGTCTAAACATTGAGAGTTTGTTATATCCAATGTGACACTGTACCTAGCTTGCTAAGGAGTTTTTGATTACTAACGTGAGTTTTGGAACACCCTAATTCGCCGAGGTTCCAATCCTCTGTCCACAGTTCTGTGTGAGAACAGAAACCCTGCGACAGGGGCACCCCCGACCCTTGCTGGAGCTTCATCACACTTGCGATACAACTCCAGCAATGCGCCACCTTTACGGCACAGATACATCACGCATCTGTGCTGTTTTTGCCCCATGATGCGCCGCATTGTAAATGCAGCACACCATAGGTGACGGAACAGCGGCACAGAATGACTAACACATCCCTGGTGATGCGCCAGTCATCATAAATGTATCCCTATGTTTCTTATCTTGTTAGAGAAGAACCGCCATATGTATCATCAACGTTTTTTGCATTTCCTAAATAGCGAACTTTAAGGAATAAATAGCGATTCTTTACCATTCCTAGTTTGCGATTAGCTATTTGCTAATTACAAATTACCCATTCATTTCCTTCATTTCCATAGGGCGGTTGGACTCACTTTTAGCTCGAACGGCTGAATGGATTTCCACGAAACTTGGCAAAATTGTAGGGACTGGTAGCCCGATGTGCCTTTGCTATGTCTCAAGATATATGCTCCAGTGGTTTTTACGAAAATTAACTTTGAAAAATATATATTGGGCTACATTGGCCTATATATATGTTGGAGCCCAAATGTAGCCCAATGTAGCCCAATGAAGCCCAATGTAGCCCAATGTAGCCCAAAGATGGCCGCCAGACACACAAAAAAACAAATGTAGCCCAAATATCAGCCAGATGTAGCCCAACTATAGCCCAGTGACAGAATGACCAATCAGCTTCGCAAACCTCCGTTACGCGAAGCGGAGCGCTGTTACAGATATATATCTTTTTTTGAACGTTAATTTCTCAAAATCCACTGGAGCACATATATTGAGACCTAGCAAAGGCACATCGGGCTACCAGTCCCTAATATTTTGCCAAGTTTCGTGCAAATCCATTCAGCCGTTCGATTATTATTATTATTTTTTTTTTTTGCCCCGCGGGGCCCTTTTAAAACCTCCACATCAAACCTAGGGGGTCAGCGAGGATCTACTATGCCCCCTTATAGTTATTTCCCCCTTTGTTTTGACCTCCTCTTGTCTCTCGATCCTACCGAGAGACAAGATGGCGGCCGCTACGGACTTTTTGGAATGTTGACAGACGCCGGAGAACCAATCAGCTTCGCTTCACAAAGCTCCGTTGCGCGTAAAGTACGCGTCCTGGGACGCTGCCAGGTCCGCTGTTACAGATATATATCTTTTTTTAAACGTTAATTTCTCAAAATCCACTGGAGCACATATATTGAGACCTACAAAAGGCACATCGGGCTACCAGTCCCTACAATGTTGCCAAGTTTCGTGCAAATCCATTCAGCCGTTCGGGCTAAAAGTGAGGCCAACCGCCCTATGGAAAACTCAATGTTAAAAACACGTTTTGGGACCCCCCTTTTTTCTCGGCCCCCCCTTGACAAACCCCCCCCAAATTTTCAAGGGCTGCTCAGAAACAAAATGTGCCATTTTCCTGAAAATGTCAGCCAATTCCGTCCACAAACGCCAAAGTTATTAGACATAGAATTTTCAAAAATCCCATAGAGAAAAAATCCTAACTATATATACCTACTGGCGACCACCAGTAGGTAATATACATATATATATATATACACGCTCCTTTGCCTGACACCAAAGATTGAGCAGCACCCGAACACAGGACCAAGGTGGCAAGCCTTTATTTTGGAGTACAAGTGGCACGCTCCAGGCAGTTTCGATCTGGCAGCCACAAACGCGACCTAGCCTGACGCGTTTCGAGGGTGTGTCCCTCTTCCTCAGAGGCAATCGCGGTTGCAGGTGTGCTCCGGTTCCTGTCCCAACATGCCTATTTAACGCCCAGGATGGGCGGATCAATTGTCCCACGGCATCATGGAACTTGTGGTCCCGGTAAATCCAACCACTGATGGTGCACTAATGTTCTGTCCTTTTCAAGTCCACAGATGGGCCACCGCTCACAGCATCCACTTTAAGCCCCGGTCTGTGCTCCACAAAGACGGCATAGGCATATATCCTGCCGTGTGGCCCCCGCTCTTTAGATAGGGTGGTGCGGCTTGACGCCCACCTTGCGCCCCCTGTACCCACCACCCTTTCCGTTTATTACCTCAACACCAGGTCAGCAGTCAAGCACTGCCATGAACTTTTTGTGTTATTAGACCTGCACAAACCAGACCTACTATTTCTCACTGAGACTTGGTTCGCTGACCACTCCCTCCCCTCTTTGTTAGCTACCCTTCCCGTCACATACTACGCTCTGCGCACCGACCGTCCTTCCGGAAAATCAGGAGGCGGCGTCGCACTGATTGCTCGTAGAGAGTTCTCTTTTCAGTCCTTAACCTTTTCCTCCATTGGCTCAGCCGACTTTTTAGTTGTGCGCTCAGCGTCTTTCGGAGTCCCACTTACCTGCCTGCTCATGTACCGTCCCCCCCAGCCCTCTCAACTCTTTCTCCCCGGGTTCCAAGATCTAGTGGCCACCCTTGCGGTCAACAACTCCTCCATATTGGTGTTAGGAGACTTTAACTTCTGGCCCTCCGACCCTGCAGAATGCCCTACTTCCAAAGAATTCTCAGAAACCCTTCGTACCCTCAACTTCGACTCCCACGTTCACTCTCCCACTCATAATCAGGGTCACATCCTTGATCAGATTTGGTCCCTCAACTGCCCGATAGCCTCCCTGTTTATCTCCCCTTGCACCTGGTCTGATCACTTTCTGATATCCTTCTCCCTACACCTTAACCCAGTCACCAAGCCTCTCCTTCCCAGAAACACCTGGGCGCGCTCTTGGAGCAAGGTGGATGTGGTCTTCTATCTGTCACACTCTCCGCATCTAGCCCGGACCTAGACGGACTGTCATCTTCCGCCCAAGCCGACTCTATAAATTCCTGGCTCCTATCGGCTTGCGACTCTGTCGCTCCCCTCAGGCGGGTGTCTTCCAGACGTCCGAATGACGCTAATCGCTGGTTTAATGAAGAACTCAAAACCCTAAAACTCTCAGTACGTCATGCTGAGCGGGCCTGGAGGCGTGACTACTCCCCAAACCTTAAAACCCAGTACTCCGTTCTCCTATCCCAGTATAAAACAGCAATTCTGGCCACTAAGACCGCCTTTTTCTCCTCAAAAATTTTAGCCGCTGAAAATCAGCCCAGGGAAATCTTTTCTATAGTACAAGATCTGGCCTACTCTGACAGAACCACCCTCAAACCTTCTCCTTCCCAGGATCTTTGCGACTCCCTTAATACCTACTTTCTAGATAAAATCTCTAATATCAAAGCAAACATCCCTCCTCCCCCCCTACTTTTGTCGACCCCCAGTGTCCGTTAGGCGAGGCTCGCCTCGTATCCCTCCCCCCTTTGACAGAGGAGGCCTTTCTTACCCTCCTCTCGACGGTCGAATCAGGCTCACCCCTGGATCCCTGTCCCCCTCACATCCTCAGACATATCTACTCCACCTGTGTGCAGCCCCCTCTCAAACTTCTCAACAGCTCACTGTCTCAGGGCATTGTTATCCAACCCCTAAAAACAGCCACCATCTTGCCCATCCTAAAGAAACCTGGAGCCGACCCCTCCGCCCTTGTCAACTACCGCCCTGTTTCATTATTGCCCTTCCTAGGGAAGGTACTAGAGCGCCATGTCACCCGTACGCTTAGCACCTTTGTGGAGGAGAGTGGGGTTTTAGCCCCCCGGCAGGCGGGGTTCCGCCCCGCACACTCCACGGAGTCAGTGGTGCTATCGGTCCTTGACAACCTCAGAGAGGGTATGGACACCAACCTTCCCCAGGCCCTGGTCCTCCTCGACCTCTCCGCCGCCTTTGACACGGTTGATCATTCCATCTTACTTTCTCGTGTTAGGGCGGCGGGGATCGGAGGTTCGGCCCTGGTCTGGCTGTCCTCCTTCCTGAGGGACCGCATCCAGGCAGTACGCCTGAGCGACTTCTCGGCGGACTTCCGGAAAGTCCCATGCGGGGTCCCCCAGGGTTCCTCCCTTTCTCCCCTTTTATTTAATTTGTACATCGCCCCTCTTATTTTCGCCCTCCACCAAATGGAAGTCACCGTTCTTAACTATGCAGATGACCTGCAGCTTATTTTCACCCTGTCCCCATCCCCAGAGTCCATGGTGAATTTTCAGTCCACTATGATCTTCATCCGGGACTGGATGAATTACAACCACCTAAAGTTAAATCCAGATAAGACCGAGTTGATTCTGACAGGTGGTTGCTTCAGTCCCTGGACCTCTCTCTTCTGGCTCCCCTCACTAGGTCCCCCTCCATCCCCTTCCTCCTCCGTAAAAACGTTAGGGATCAAACTGAATAACCAACTCACCCTGCACTCCCAGGTCAGTTCAGTGGTGTCCTCTTCTTTCCTTTCACTTCGCACCATCCGCAAAGTTTCCCGTTTTTTTTCGTTCTCTGCCCTTAAACTCATTGTCCTAACGATGGTGGTCTCCCGCTTGGACTATGGAAATGCTCTATATTGCGGTATGCCCGCCTATAGCATGCGACGTTTACAGCTGGTTCAAAACCAGGCGGCGCGCTTGGTCTACAACTTGGCAAAATTCCATCACGCTACTCCTCTCCTAAAGTCCCTACACTGGCTCCCTATTTGAGAACGAGTCCAGTTCAAGATGGGATGCATCACCTTTCAAGCCCAGGCTGGCACAGCTCCCGCCTTTATCTCTTAGGAAATCAAGGCATACGCCCCCGCCAGGGAACTTCGCTCATCTTCCCAACACCTGTTGGCAGTCCCACGCTTCAGACGTAAAAAGAGGGGGGGCACGAAATTCTCCACACTTGCCCCCGCCTTTTGGAATTCTCTTCCTGCCAACCTCAGATCTTCCACTCAATACTCCCACTTCCGAAAGGCCCTAAAAACCTTTCTTTTTTTCACAAGCCTTCCCTTCATAATCCACCCCTCCTCATCTTCCCCGACTTCCCTACCCTCTAGGGCTCAGTACCTCATAGCGCCATGAAACCGCCAGGTGTACGCGCGCTCAATAAATGTTTTGAACTCAAACTCAAACTCTTGGTCCTGTGTTCGGGTGCTGCTCAATCTTTGGTGTCAGGCAAAGGAGCGTGTATTTTTTGGCGGCAGCCCAGCCGTCGAGCGGCACCACTCTATCTAAAGAGCGGGGCCACACGGCATGATATATGCCTATGCCGTCTTTGTGGAACACAGACCGGGGCTTAAAGTGGACACTGTGAGCGGTGGCCCATCTGTGGGCTTGAAAAGGACAGAACATTAGTGCACAATCAGTTGTTAGATTTGCCGCGACCACACGTTCCATGATGCCGTGGGACACTTGACCCGCCCATCCTGGGCGTTAAATAGGCATGTTGGGACAGGAACCGGAGCACACCTGCAACCGCGATTGCCTCTGAGGAAGAGGGACACACCCTCGAAACGCGTCAGGCTAGGTCACGTTTGTGGCTACCAGATCGAAACTGCCTGCAGCGTGCCACTTGTACTCCGAAATAAAGGCTTGCCACCTTGGTCCTGTGTTCGGGTGCTGCTCAATCTTTGGTGTCAGGCAAAGGAGCGTGTATTTTTTGGCGGCAGCCCAGCCATCGAGCGGCACCACCCTATCTAAAGAGCGGGGGCCACACGGCAGGATATATGCCTATGCCGTCTTTGTGGAGCACAGACCGGGGCTTAAAGTGGACGCTGTGAGTGGTGGCCCATCTGTGAGCTTGAAAAGGACAGAACATTAGTGCACCATCAGTGGTTGGATTTGCCGGGACCACAAGTTCCATGATGCCATGGGACACTTGACCCGCCCATCCTGGGCGCTAAATAGGCATGTTGGGACAGGAACCGGAGCACACCTGCAACCGCGATTGCCTCTGAGGAAGAGGCACTCACCCTCGAAACGCGCCAGGCTAGGTCGCGTTTGTGGCTGCCAGATCGAAACTGCCTGCAGCGTGCCACTTGTACTCCGAAATAAAGGCTTGCCCCTTGGTTCTGTGTTCGGGTGCTGCCCAATCTTTGGTGTCAGGCAAAGGAGCGTGTATTCTTTGGCGGCAGCCCAGCCGTCGAGCGGCACCACCCTATCTAAAGAGCGGGGGCCACACAGCAGGATATATGCCTATGCCGTCTTTGTGGAGCACAGACCGGGGCTTAAAGTGGACACTGTGAGCGGTGGCCCATCTGTGAGCTTGAAAAGGACAGAACATTAGTGCACCATCAGTGGTTGGATTTGCCGGGACCACAAGTTCCATGATGCCGTGGGACACTTGACCCGCCCATCCTGGGCGTTAAATAGGCATGTTGGGACAGGAACCGGAGCACACCGCCAAACCGCGATTGCCTCTGAGGAAGAGGGACACACCCTCAAAACGCGTCAGGCTAGGTCGCCTTTGTGGCTGCCATATCGAAACTGCCTGCAGCGTGCCACTTGTACTCCGAAATAAAGGCTTGCCACCTTGGTCCTGTG
Source organism: Lissotriton helveticus (assembly GCF_964261635.1). NCBI lineage: Eukaryota > Metazoa > Chordata > Amphibia > Caudata > Salamandridae > Lissotriton > Lissotriton helveticus. The sequence goes on from NC_136062.1 coordinate 310,044,932, forward strand.
TTCGGGTGCTGCTCAATCTTTGGTGTCAGGCAAAGGAGCGTTTATTTTTTGGCGGCAGCCCTGCCGTCGAGCGGCACCACCCTATCTAAAGAGCGGGGGCCACACGGCAGGATATATGCCTATGCCGTCTTTGTGGAGCACAGACCGGGGCTTAAAGTGAACGCTGTGAGCGGTGGCCCATCTGTGGGCTTGAAAAGGACAGAACATTAGTGCACCATTAGTGGTTGGATTTGCCGGGACCACAAGTTCCATGATGCAATGGGACACTTGACCCGCCCATCCTGGGCGTTAAATAGGCATGTTGGGACAGGAACCGGAGCACACCTGCAACCGCGATTGCCTCTGAGGAAGAGGGACACACCCTCGAAACGCGTCAGGCTATGTTGCGTTTGTGGCTGCCAGATCGAAACTGCCTGCAGCGTGCCACTTGTACTCTGAAATAAAGGCTTGCCACCTTGGTCCTGTGTTCGGGTGCTGCTCAATCTTTGGTGTCAGGCAAAGGAGCGTGTATTTTTTGGCGGCATCCCAGCCATCGAGCGGCACCACCCTATCTAAAGAGCGGGGGCCACACGGCAGTATATATGCCTATGCCGTCTTTGTGGAGCACAGACCGGGGCTTAAAGTGGACGCTGTGAGCGGTGGCCCATCTGTGGGCTTGAAAAGGACAGAACATTAGTGCACCATCAGTGGTTGGATTTGCCGGGACCACAAGTTCTATGATGCCGTGGGACACTTGACCCGCCCATCCTGGGCGTTAAATAGGCTTGTTGGGACAGGAACCGGAGCACACCAGCAATCGCGATTGCCTCTGAGGAAGAGGGACACACCCTCGAAACGCGTCAGGCTAGGTCACGTTTGTGGCTGCCAGATCGAAACTGCCTGCAGCGTGCCACTTGTACTCCGAAATAAAGGCTTGCCACCTTGGTCCTGTGTTCGGGTGCTGCTCAATCTTTGGTGTCAGGCAAAGGAGCGTGTATATATATATATATATATATATATATATGCAACCAAGTCCTGTAGCAAACATCCGTATCCCCTTGAAACTCGGAGAAGAAAAGAACAGGTACAGACCACTGGTTGGCTCGTGAAATTACGGTGCTGTTTTATTTACACCACGACCTCCTTTGCATGACGCGTTTCGACCGGTAGACATATATATATATGAGAGCACGAGCTCGATAGACTGTGAGTTTCCAGTTTGCTCACTTTTCAGTTTTGTGACCCCGAGAGGAGAGTATATTTATCCGGACCCTGTAGCATGTATAAATTAGAGCGTGACACTAATACTATGGCAAGACTGAAAGTGATTTAATGGTTGAGGTCAGAGGTCGGGCTGTTACGATCTTGGCATCAGCTCGAGAGAAGCTCTTCTGTGACACTGAATGACATTATTGTGACATGAATAGAAATGCTCTATAGTAGCGGCTTTTTAAATTGTCTTTTAAATTGCTTTTGACATATATTTTTTTTCATTAGGCACTATAGGATTTATGGTTTTGTCACGGAGGTTAAATACCCATATTAACTCTCACTGTCTATAGCGTCTGATGTGATTTATATGCATAAACAAACTATGCAGTCTGAATCTTAGGTATTTTGGGCAATTTTAATATAGGCATTATGCACAATAATTGTTGATGGTATGCCTTACTTTCATTTTGCTGACTTCCAGCTACAGACTACATGCATTAGATGTTATGTTACTTGAAGAGGATCACATACACCACAGTATGGTCTCTATGTTCACTCATAAGTCCAGTGGGAGGGGCTATATAATACTGTTGCAAACGGTGCCAAACCAGATTGACAAAGGCCTCCTGAGGCCGAAACGCGTCTCTCCTTGTGCTCGGGATCGAGGACGACATCAACTAATAAAGAGATGCCGTATCCTAAGCCACTTCGTGTCCATGCTTCCTTCCATGCTGTCACTGTGGGAGGTGGATTATTTGTTTCATATATATATATATATATATATATATATATATATATGTGATCCTTACTCCAGATTCAGTCACAGCTACCGCTCATAAGCACAGTGGGTTCTTCCAGCAGGAGATGGCGGACACGCTTAATCACATCACCTTTCTGAGAGACGTTGGGCACTCCGGGCTTGAGACAAATACTATTTTATCGTAAATTCACAGCGTGTCACCATGGCTGACAAACACATTTTGGCTCCCTGGCCTTTGTCAATATCAGCGCCACATTTCATTTTTGTCAATTAAATACCTCAGTGATGTGTAAATGATTCAACAAGATCAACTAAACATGAACATAGGACTCCTTATTAAGTATCAGCAAAACAAATAAACAAGTGTGGTGGCCATTTTGTAATGGTCTTGTGTATGCTCCTTGCACATAGGCTTGTAATCTTGCCATTTATCATTCAAATTAGGACCATTCCTTCGATGATACCCATGCCTATATCTTTAAAAATATCTAATCTATTGGCCTACCAACCCAACATATTATGCCCTGTATGAGCCTTGGATTCAATTGCGATACACATTGATATACGAATGTAAATATTAACATGATTCCAGGACCTATTTCCGAATTTCGGAAAACTATCATACTGATAGGGTGGGGACATTTGATTTTGCATATCAATATGCCATATCCCAATCATATTTGCATCTATGCTGATGCCAATGACCCAACTTATTCAGCCCTGAATTGGCTATCGATTTCTAGTTAAAATTATTTTTCCTTTTCCGCCCCCAGCCAATTGTTAATTGTCATTTCATATGCATTCAAGAAACCAATAAAAAAAGAGGTTCCTATAGTTCATGATTCATAACCATTTATTAGTGACATAAAGTGCAATAGCTGGCAGTGAAACTCTCAAGGGTCCCTAGGATCCTTTAAAATAACGCAAATCGGCCTTCCTAAATTAATTTATAGATTAATAACTTTCCTCACGTTGCATCTGATCCTTTTTTAAAGCACCAGGACTTATGTGCATGTATTGCCTTCCCTGATGAATCTTCTTTTAGGTTCGATTCATCAACTTTTGGAGCCTTTCTCCTCCTCTCTACTCTAGTTCCTGATTGTTATTATCCCGCATGTATCAACAATTCCTCCTCCGTTATTCAGCTCCTTCTGGATCTTGGTTTGAAGATCTACTATATATCTGGATTCTATTTGTCTGAGTGCTCTCACTATATCCCCTCCTCCCTCTTTATGTTGCACCTGGTCAATACTAAAGTATCTAAATCTTTCTCCTTTAAATGTCTTGCTCTTTTGTACTCTAGAACCCTTTTATTTGCCTGGTGCACAGTACTTCCGATGTATTTCTTGCCACAAGGGCATACCAGGAAGTACATTACAAAATCAGAATTGCAATTAAGCAGTTTTGAGATTTATCTGTTAACAGTCTTCCCTTGTATTTCGTACACCTTGACCTTGATGCTGCCTCTGCACGCCTTACATTTGGTGCAAGGAAAGAAACCTACCATGCCAATGTCTTTGATTTTCTTATTTTGGAAGTGACTGTGCACCAATGCGTCTTTAAGAGACACATTTATCCTATAAGTAATGTGAGGCTTATCTTGTTGTTCTTTCTGTAAAGTTGAGTATGCCTGTAGTATCCCCCAATTCTTCTCGATGATTTCTCGTACTTGCTTAGATTCTGTCAAGGAACTCAAGATTAGTCTGGTACCATCTTTACTAGTGTCTTCCTTCCAATTTGATTTTCTCCCCCACTATATGCAAGGAGGTCCTGCCTGTTCTTTAATTTTTTTTACTGGCATTCTTAAGGACTGCATTGGTGTAGCCCCTTTCCCTGAATCTATGTAGCATTTCACTTTGTGCACAGTCTGCCTCCAGGGTGCAATTCCGTTTCGTTCTTAACAGCTCACTATAGGGTATGCTATTAATAAAACACCTTGGATGCTGACTTTCCGCACGTTGTCAGCTGTTGGTTTCCTGAACACTTTTATACAGAGCCTATTATTATTAGTAAATACCATTAGGTTTAAAAATGGTAACTTCGTTGTGCTAATTTTATAGGTAAAGATCAAATTCAATTAATTCACATTAAGATCTTTTATGTATTGTTCAGCCTCGCCCTGGGTACCTGGCCATATGATAAAAAGGTTGTCTATGTACCTAGACCATAATAGAATCTTTTCAACCAATTGTTTGTCACAGGCCATTTGCTTCTCCCACGACCCTACAAAAAGATTTGCGTAACTGGGGGTTAAGCACATGCCCATCTCTATTCTTTGTTTCTGCCAGTATAGTTGCCCAGCAAACATAAATATGTTCTTTTTTAGACAGAATGAAGCCATTTGTAGGAGCCTTTGATTATGCTCCACATAATTTAACGATCTTTTGTTTAGAGAGCCCTCCAAGGCCATTAGTCCTGTTTCATGGTAAATGCAGGTAGATACTCTTGTTATGTCCATGATTATCATGATGCAATCTGCTTCCCATTGAATGTTTTGTGTTTTGTGTTAGAGGAATGAAATCTGTGGTATCTTGTAGAATTGAGCTGAGATCTCTTACTAATGGAGAAAGAAAGGAGTCCACATAAATTGACGCCTTCTTCCGGAGACTCCCCTTGGATGAAACTATTGGACGACCTGGTGGTTTCTCCTTATTCTTGTGGACCTTGGGTAAATAATAGAAAGTCGGTATCACAGGATAGACCACTTTTATGAAACTGTACTCTTCTTCCAACAGAATGCCTTTATCACAGCAATTTTTAAGCATTCTTTCAAACTCCACCACGCTGGCATTGTAAGTTGACCTTGACGTCCTGACGTAGCTTTCCTGATCACCTAGTAATCTGTGTGCTTCCTCCAGGTACTGTTCCTTTGTTAATATGACGATATTTCCGCCTTTATCTGAGGGTTTGATAATTATGTTCTGGTCATCTTGGAGTGATATTACAGCATGTTGTTCTTCCTTACTCAAATTAAATTTCTTTTTTCCTGATTGTCCTGAGTGGTTTCCAGTTCTCCTACGTTTGTCTAGATCCCTGATAACCGTTTCATGGAAACAGTCCACCACATCAAATGGTCCTTTGGGTATAAATCTAGACTTTGCTTTAAAGTTACTTTTGACATTTCTCTGTTCGATACCCAGTTCTCTAAGAAATTCTACTGAATCACTTGTTTCTTGTCTGCCTGTCTCATCCACTGTTGCTTCCAATTGATACAGTGTGACTGGTGGGCTTAGATCATTACCAGTCAAAGTGTCCCTGGGGGTGCTAGTTGCATTTGTTGGTGCAGTGCTACGCCTTGGATTAAGTGCAAACATTCTCTTTAGTTTGAGTTTTCTTATAAAAAGATACAGATCTATTCTTGTTTGAGCATAATCCCAATTTCTTGTGGGGCAGAATGTCAATCCTAATTTTAACACTGTTTTCTCCGCAGGCATTAATTTATTTTCTGTTAGATTGGCAATTGTTAGATTTTGATTATTTATTTGCCATGGAACGTTTTCCTGTGTCTTGTAACCTGTTCTGGTCCCCCGGTATTTCCTTCTCTTTGTGCTTCTCCTGACATTTCTCCTACTGATTCCGGGGGTCTGGTTCAGGATGGATATCTTCACCATGTCTCTTTAATGATTTGGTATTCCTGAGGAAAATTTGGTCCCGAGCTTGGTCCTGCTGTTTCTCTTCTTCTTCCAGGAACCAACTCTTAGTGATCAGTGTCTGCCTCTTATTCCGAGGTGTCCCTAATAATATCTACCTCTCGCAGATTCCTGTTGTGTTGTAAAAATTATTTGTATTCATTTGTTGTTTTTGGTTATGATAATTAAATATATATATATATATATATATATACATATATATATATATATATATATATATATATATATATATATATATATATATATATATATATATAGAGAGAGAGAGATAGATATATAGATATAGATATATCTATATATCTCCAATGTACGTTTGATCCTTCTTGACGCCGGCGCTCTACCTTCTGCGTGGTGCGTTCTTTTCGGCAGGATACAGCCGATACGTGTGAGCACACGCGTTGGGACTTGGCAATATTGTCTAAAATAAAGCCGCTGTAATTTTCATACTGAACGCAAGTGTATATATATTCACTGAAAAAACCATAGGTTTCACACCAATTATAGTTAGCTGAACATTTTACTCATACAAAACCATTGAAATTCCCACGTTATAGTTAGTTGGACTCACTATAACTCGCGCGCCCACAATCCACTGTTGATGATGTCACATATTACATCATTTATGACATGGTCAGTGTCATCACTGATGACATCACTGATGACATCTCAAATGACATCACTGATGACATTTGTCATCAGTGATGTCATTTGAGATGTAATCAGTGATGTCATCAGTGATGTCATTTGAGATGTCATCAGTGATGTTATCAGTGGTGTCACTGCCCATGTCATGAATGATGTAATATGTGACATCATCAGCAGTGGATTGGGGGCGTGCGAGTTATAGTGAGTCCAACTAACTATAACGTGGGAATTTCAATGGTTTTGTATGAGTAAAATGTTCAGCTAACTATAACTGGTGTGAAACCTATGGTTTTTTCAGTGAACTTCAAAGGTTTTTTAAATGCTAATTCCTAACTATAACGAGTGTGAAACCTATGGTTTTTTCACTGAATTTCAAAGGTTTTTTAAATGCTAATTCCTAACTATAACGTTTGTGAAACCTATGGTTTTTTCAGTCAATTTCATAGTTTTTTTAAAAGCTAATTCCTTTGTATATCGACTTTGTAACCTAGGATTTTTTTTTATTAGCTGTTTTTTACAACTATTAATTATATATATATTTTTTTAAATTATTTGTTCAATGTATATATTTTTTTTAATCATTTTTTCCTGGTGCACTCAGGGTGCGCGCACCGGTAAGCTTACCCGTATCATTTTGACTTGGAGCGCTCAGGGTGCGCGCACCGGTAAGCTCTCCCGAGAGTGCAGCGAGAGGCTAATTCTGCGCTCGTAAAGAAAAATATGTATGAAAACTAAATATTAATGCAAGACATTCTGTACCATACTTATAAAAGCAGTATTTTTGATTTTCTGAATGAAAATGATTTTGCATTTCTGTAAAGCTACCAAAACGTCACTCAGGCGCGCCGCGTAAGCGCCCCCGGAAGCGCCGACGTTTGCGCGGCGTAAGCGCCCCCGGAAGCGCTCCGGTGCGCGCAGCGTAAGCGCGTCAAGTCATTTGATCTTAAAATAACAATTTTCATTGGTTGCTAACAGTTTTTTTTTTCAAAGAATGAAAACCCCACCCTTTTCTTTCACTTCTTCTTTCACTTTGGTGAGAGCAAGACCTCTTTTTTTCTGTGCTAACAATCTGTGGATAGAATGGCTGCCAGAGCATCCAGCAGCAGTGAGGAGTCAGATGGTTTCATAGATGAAGAGCCTCCTCAGCCGAAGGTGAAAGAACATTTCATCTGGAAAAAATGTTCTATACCTGAGGGACTTACAAAAGTAAATGCTCCAAAGGTGGAGTGTAAGATCTGCCATACTATACTTTCCCGAGGAGACCCCAGAAGGAAGTATAGTTTTGGTAATTCAACTATGATTCGGCACGTCCAGAGGAGGCACCCCCAGAACTATGCCCGGGAGAGTGTCAGGGCTCTGGCACGAGAGGCTCCAAGGGATGGTGCCTCTACTTCAATTGGAGGAGCAACTGCATCAGTGAGGGGGCGACCAGAACAGCTGATCCCAAATATTCAGCCTGTTTTTAATGAGGCCTCAATCAAACGCAAACATTGTGATGCACTACTTTGTTACGGGGAACAAAGTATTATGATCATTGCTCGAGCAATAGAGAACCACCGCTGCCGTCCCCAGCCCTAATTTTGATTTTTTTTTTTGCTCCTGTTGAGCAGTTTGCCATTCACTGTTTTTGTTTTTGTTGAGAAAAAAATGAAAAAAGAAGAAAAAAAAAGTTCTTTTTAGAACTACCTCCAATTCTCAAAAAAGAGATATATTCTTAAAAAAATGAAAAAGAGTAACTGAAGTGGAGTGCAGTGAGAGAGAACAGGAAAATGAGCGAGAAAGCAAATAAAAGGGACGAGAGGGGAAGGGAAGTGAAGTAGGGGGACTGAAAGAAAGTGAGTGCGGGGAAGGAGAGTGAGGAGAAGGAGAGTGAACATGGGGAATGAGGATAAGTGAAGAAAATGTAGTAAAGGAACGGGGGTGTGGAAGGGTAAGTTCAAGTTCAAGTTCAAGGATTTGTATAGCGCACTACTCACCCAGAGGGTCTCAAGGCGCTTGGGGAGGGGGTACAATTTTTATCGAATAGCCAGGTATTCAGTTCTTTTCTGAAGGAGATGTGGTTCTGTGTAAGGCGGAGGTGAGTGGGGAGTGAATTCCAGGTTTTGGCTGCCAAGTAGGAGAAGGATCTACCTCCCATAGTGGATCTTTGGATACGCGGGACTGCAGCGAGGCCTTGATTGAAGGATCTTAGTTGGCGGGTGGGTGTGTAGAAGGATAGTCGAGTGTTGAGGCATTCGGGTCCTAGTTTGTAGAGGGCCTTGTGTACGTGGGTGAGGAGACGGAATGTTATTCTCTTGTTGACGGGAAGCCAGTGGAGGTCTTTCAGGTGGCCGGTAATGTGATCTTGGCGAGGGATGTCCAAAATGAGTCTCGCCGATGCGTTTTGGATGTGTTGGAGTTTTTTCTGTAATTTGGCTGTAATTCCGGTGTAGAGGGTGTTTCCGTAGTCTAGTCGACTTGTAACCAGTGCGTGGGTGACAGTCTTTCTTGTCTCGTTGGGGATCCAATGGAAGATTTTTTTGAGCATACGAAGTACGTTGAAGCAGGAGGATGAGACGGCGTTGACTTGTCTGGTCATTGAGAGGGAGGAGTCTAGGATGAAGCCTAGGTTACGTGCGTGGTCTGTGGGTATGGATGCGGATCCCAGGTCCGAAGGCCACCAAGAGTCGTCCCAGGCAGAGGGGGATGATCCTAGGATGAGCACTTCCGTTTTGTCTGAGTTGAGTTTTAGGTGGCTATTTTTCATCCATATGGCTACTTCTTTCATGCCTTCGTGAAGATTGCTTTTGGCGGTGTTGGGGTCTTTGGTGAGGGAAAGGATCAGCTGGGTGTCGTCAGCGTAGGAGATGATGTTGAGGTTGTGTTGGCGCGCGATGGAAGCGAGTGGACTCATGTAGACGTTGAAGAGGGTGGGACTAAGTGAAGAACCTTGTGGTACACCGCAGATGACTTTGGTGGCCTCTGATTTGAATGGGGGGAGGTGGACTCTCTGGGTTCTTCCGGCTAGGAACGAGATGATCCAGTCCAAGGGTTTACCTTTTATGCCGATGTTGCTGAGGCGTTGTATGAGGGTGCTGTGGCAGACAGTGTCGAAGGCTGCGGAAAGGTCGAGTAGAATGAGGGCCACTGTTTCTCCGTTGTCCAGTAGTGTACGGATGTCGTCTGTTGCTGCGATGAGGGCCGTTTCGGTGCTGTGTTTGGCTCGAAAGCCGGATTGTGAGGGATCGAGGGAGTTGTTGGATTCGAGGAAGGCGGCGAGTTGGCTGTTGACGGCTTTCTCGATGACTTTGGCCGGAAATGGGAGGAGGGATATGGGGCGGTAGTTTTTAAGTTCAGAGGGGTCAGCTGTGGGTTTCTTCAGGAGGGCGCTGACTTCGGCATGTTTCCAATTTTCTGGGAAGGTAGCAGAGTTGAAGGAACAGTTGATGACATCACGGAGATGGGGTGCGATGATGGAGTCTGCTTTGTTGTAGATGTGGTGGGGACATGGGTCTGTTGGCGAGGCAGAGTGGATGGAATTCATTAGGCGGATGGTGTCTTCAGTGGTGATTGGGTTCCAGGCGCTGAGGTTGTTAGAGGGCGTTTTAGAGTCTGAGGGGGGTGGAGAGTATTGTTCGTTGGAACTGTTTTCGAAGCTGTTATGTATGTCGGCAATTTTGTTGTAGAAGAAGGTGGATAACGAGTCGCAGAGGTCTTGGGAGGTGATGTCGTTTGAAGCTGCGGTGGGGTTGGTGAATTCTTTGACGATGTTGAATAGTTCCTTGCTGTTGTGGGCATTGTTGTCGAGTCGATTCTTGAATGCTGATTTCTTGGTGGATCGAATCAGCTGGTGGTGTTTGCGGGTGGCTGATTTGAGGGTGGTCATGTTGTCGGGGGTTGGGTTTTTTCTCCATGTTTTCTCGAGAGTACGGCATAGCTTCTTGGATTTTTTAAGTTCATCGTTGAACCAGGGGGCCTTTTTGTAGTCTTGTTTGGTGAGATGGTTTTTCAAGGGTGCTAATTCGTCAGCGCTGTGAGTGATCCATTGTTTGAATTTGATGGCAGCTTGATTTGGGTCCGTTGAGAGGGTGGGTGGGTTCTGGTTGAGCGATGTGAGGAGTTGGTCGGTGGTGATTTTGTTCCATTTTCTTCGGGGGATAAGTTGTGGGGGGTTGTGGGTCGAGGTGGTTTTGTAGCTAAAGTGAACACAACAGTGGTCCGTCCAATGGAGAGCTGTGGTGTGGTCGAAGGAGATGTGTTTGCTGGAGGTGAAGATTGGGTCGAGTGTATGTACGGCTACATGGGTGGGGGTGTCAACAAGTTGTTTGAGGCCGAGATTGGCCAGGTTGTCCAGAAGGGTGGAGGTGTTGTTGTCGTTTTTCAATTCTAGGTGGAAGTTGAGGTCTCCTAGTAGAATGTAGTTCTCGGAGGCGAGGGCATGTGGACTGATGAAGTCAGTGATGTCTTCGCTGAATTGTTTACGTGTTCCTGGAGGCCTGTAGATGAGGGTGCCTCTGATTGTGGTTCTAGGGTCGGTGTGGATCTGGAAGTGGAGGTGTTCGGCGGTTGTAACGTTATCGTCGGAGCTGGTCGTGATTCGGATGGTGTTCTTATGAATGATGGCGATGCCTCCTCCTGTTTGGATGGTGCGGTCTTTTCGGATGATCTTGTATTTGTCCGGGATGGCTATGGCGATGTCGGGTGTTGATGATGCGTTCATCCATGTTTCAGTAAGGAAGGCGACGTCTGGTGATGTAGTGTCGAGTAGATCCCAGAGTTCCGTGGCGTGTCTGTGGACCGAGAGGGTGTTCAGCAATATGCACTTCAGGTGGTTAGCATCGGAACTGTGTTTGGGGGTAGTGGATGTGGAATGGGTTTTATCGCTGGTAAATTTGCAGGAGCGGCAGGAGAAGGGACCGTGGGTACGTCCCGGGGCAGCTTCGTAGCATTGTGGTGTGTGTCTGGGGTTGAGGGCGAGGAGGGTGGCGGCATCGTACGTTATGTGTGTGGAGGGGGATGTGCGAGGACCAGGGGGTCTGGCGCTGGGCGCGGTCCAGGCGCGGACGGGCGTAGACGGGCTTACCTTCGGCGCGCATTGGGCGCGACCGCTGCGCGTGACCGCTGTGCGCTGGAACATGTGTCATATGCGGATAGAAGAGGGGGAGGGGCGAGGGATGGTCAGCTGGGAGGCGGGAGCTGGGCGGGGATCTGGGCAGGGAAGACACCGAAAGCAAACAACAACAACTGCAAGCTCAAAATGGCCTCAGCCAAAATCGAAACCGGATTGGGGCACAGAGATCGATAACGCGATCCTGATGTCAGTGGCACCGGTGAGATCAGGCAACAATTAGTTAGGCAGGCAGCGCATCAATTTTAAAATATTGATTACAGCGTAGTTAGGCAAACGGAGCGCTACGGTAGAATAATGCTCAAACAAAGTCCCAGTTTAAACGATAATGGGTACTTGCGCTATCTCGAGGCAGGCAATGGCAGGCAGAAGAGCGAGGCGAGGAGGCAGAAGCACTTCAGGTGGCAGACAGAGCGGGGAGCAGCGTCTGGAGCTACCGTGTCTGTGTAGAACAGGAGCACTAATGTTTAGGAAAGAGTAGAGATACAGACTGGATAAAGACAAGTGAGTGTGAGACAAGGTGAGTAAGGGAGTGAAGAGACAGAGAAAGTGAAAGAAAAAGTGAGAGTAGGCGACTGAGGGCCTCATTAATGAGGCCATGCGTCACTTTTACACCGCCGGTGCGTCACTTTTTGTGACGCACCAGTGGTCTAAAAATTGCACCTTGTTGAGTCATATTTACAAAGTGACGCATCTAGGTAGATGCGTCACTTTGTAAACCCCTGCGCCACATTATACCTGCGCCTAGGTATAATGTATGCAAAGGGGGTGTATTGACGCAAGGAAGGGTCGTAGAAGTGACGCAGTGAAATCTATGAGATTTCACTGCGTCACTTTTAGGACGCCGTTGCGTCAAAATCTTGCGCCTGCCTCACAGCAGGCGTAAGATTGACGCAGGCCCTTTCACATGGGGCTTGCCCCATGTGAAAGGATGCATTGCTGGAGTTGCGTCACTTTTGTGACACACTCCAGCAATGCGTCACTTTTGCGCTTACAGATACGTCAGAAATACTGACATATCTGTAACTCCTTGCGACATGATGCGTCATACATTAAATATGACGCATCAGGAATGTCGCAAGAAGAGCGCACTGAGAAGTGACGCATCGCTGCTTTCACGCAGCGATGCGTCATTTCTCATAAATGAGGCCCTGAGTGAGGGAGGAAAGAAACATAAGTGAGGGAGTGTGGCTGTGTTATAGGGAGTGAGCGTGATAGAAGAGGAGTGACAGACTAAGGGGTCAGAGAGAATGAGGCTAACAGAGAGAGAAAGAGGGAAGGGGAGTGTAGAACTAAGAGGACAGAGGGAGTAAGAGAAGGAATTAGTGAAGTGGAGTAAGGAGAGTAAGGGAAGAGAAAAGAGTGAAGGAGCAAAAGAAGGAAAGAGACAGGAAGGAAAGTAAAGGTTAAGGTCTGAAAGAAGGTGAGTGTGGCAGTATGGCTGAGTTATAGGGAGTGAGCGTGACAGAAGAGGAGTGAGAGACTAAAGGGACGGAGACAATGAGGCTAACAGAGAGAGAATGAGGGAAGGGGAGTGTAGAAGTAAGAGGACAGACAGAGTAAGATAAGGAATTAGTGAAGTGGAGTAAGGAGAGTAAGGGAAGGGAAAACAGTGAAGGTGTAAAGAAAGAGAAGTGAGAGGAAGGAAAGTGAAGGAGAAGGTTTCAAAGTCAAGTCAAGTCAAGTCATAAAATTTATATAGCGCACTACATACCCAGAGGGTTTCAAGGCGCTTGGGGAGGGGAGGGGGGTTATTTGTCAAATATCCACGTTTTAAGTTGTTTTCTGAACGCTAGGTGATTCTGGGTGAGGCGAAGGTAAGCGGGGAGTGAGTTCCATGTTTTGGCAGCCAGGTATGAGAAGGATCTGCCTCCCATGGTGGTTTTGTTGATGCGAGGGACAGTGGCGAATGCTTGGCTGGAAGATCGAAGTTGGCGGGAGGGGGTGTAGAAGGACAGTCGAGAGTTGAGGCAATCTGGTCCGATGTCGTAGAGTGATTTGTGTGCGTGGGTAAGCAGTCGGAAATTGATCCTCTTATTGACGGGTAGCCAGTGGAGGTCTTTAAGGTGACCAGAGATGTGTTCGTTGCGTGGGATGTCTAATATGAGCCTGGCTGAGGCGTTTTGGATTCGTTGTAGTTTCTTCTGTAGTTTGGCGGTCGTACCTGCGTAGAGGGTGTTTCCGTAGTCCAGTCGGCTCGTGACCAGAGCATGGGTGACTGTTTTCCTTGTTTCGGTGGGGATCCAGCGAAATGTTTTTCTGAGCATGCGAAGGATGTTGAAGCAGGATGAGGATACGGCGCTGACTTGTCTGTTCATTGAAAGTGAAGAGTCCAGGATGACGCCAAGGTTCCGTGCGTGGTCTGTCGGGATGGGTGCTTTTCCGAGGGCTTCCGGCCACCAGGAGTCGTCCCAAGCAGAGGGGGATTTACCTAAGATGAGGACTTCTGTTTTGTCTGAGTTCAGTTTCAGACGGCTTTGTTTCATCCATTCGGCGACTTCTTTCATTCCTTCGTGTAGGTTAGTTTTGGCGGTGCTGGGGTCCTTGGTGAGAGAAAGGATCAGTTGAGTGTCATCCGCGTAAGAGATGATGTTGAGGTTGTGTTGGCGGGCGATGGTCGCGAGGGGGCTCATGTATACGTTGAAGAGGGTGGGGCTGAGTGAGGATCCTTGTGGTACGCCGCAGATGATTTCAGAGGCCTCGGACTTGAATGGTGGGAGGCGGACTCTCTGGGTTCTTCCGGAGAGGAACGAGGTGATCCATTCCAGTGCCTTTCCTTGGATTCCGATGTTTTTGAGGCGCTGTAAAAGGGTGCTGTGGCAGACTGTGTCGAAGGCTGCAGAGAGGTCGAGGAGGATGAGGGCGACTGTGTCTCCATTGTCCAGTAGAGTTCGAATGTCGTCTGTTGCTGCGATGAGGGCGGTCTCAGTGCTGTGTTTGGCTCGGAATCCAGATTGTGAGGAGTCGAGGGATTTGTTGGCTTCGAGGAAGGCGGCGAGCTGGTTGTTGACAGCTTTCAAAGAAGGTGAGTGTGGGAGTATAACTGAGTTATAGGGAGTGAGCGTGACAGAAGAGGAGTGAGAGACTAAAGGGACGGAGAGAATGAGGCTAACAGAGAGAATGAGGTAAGGGGAGTGTAGAAGTAAGAGGACAGACGGAGTAAGAGAAGGAGTTAATGAAGTAGAGTAAGGAGAGTAAGGGAAGGGAAAACAGTGAAGGAGTGAAGGCAGGGAAGAGAGAGGAAAGAAAGTAAAGGAGAAGGTCTGAAAGAAGGTGAGTGTGGGAGTATGGCTCAGTTATAGGGAGTGAGTGTGATAGAAGAGGAGTGAGAGACTAAGAGGACAGAGAGAATGGGGGTAACAGAGAGAGAGTGAGAGAAGGGGAGTGAGTAAGTTAGAGGACAGAGGGATTGAGAGAAGGAGTTACTGAAATGGAGTAAGGGGAGTTAGGGAAGGGAAAAGAGTGAAGGAGCGAAGGATGGGAAGACAGAGGAAGGAAAGTAAAGGAAAAGGTCTGAAAGAAGGTGAGTGTAGGAGTATGGCTGAGTTATAGGGAGTGAGCGTGATAGAAAAGGAGTGAGAAACTAAGGGGACGGAGAGAATGAGGCTAACAGAGAGAGAATGAGGGAAGGGGAGTGTAGAAGTGAGAGGACAGAAGGAGTAAGAGAAGGAGTTAATGAAGTGGAGTAAGAAACTGCACATTTTAATTGGTGGTACTTTTGAACACTTTGAAAGTCACATAACATTCACCCATCCCCCCAGTGCTCATTCCCCTGTTACCATGGTAACTCCCTCCTCACCCAGCACACAGTTCAAAAGTTCATCATACTATGTTGCAAAAAAAAAAAGCAGCAAGGATGTTTGACCACTCAATGTACCCGCTAATCATGTGCAATGTTTCTTGAAATGACTTTTCCTCAACCATTGAAATGACTTCCTTCAAAAAACAAAAGCATGCACCCTAGTTTTCAGTGGAGAATGTTAAGAAAGCACCAATCATTTTTTGTTTTTCAAGTGCACTGAATCTCAACCATTACATAACTCCTACTTTCAAACTGCCATTTCATTTCCACAACTCATCTGAATACAAGCACATCTACCTTCAAGATCCCAAAAGTCTGGTTTGTGGGTCATAGCTTTGTCCACTGGAGTCAAAAATACGCAGCTAACAGAGGTATTTACAACCTTGATTTATCAAATGTGGACATTGTATGGATTGGACAGAGAGGATTGAGAAGTCACCAATTGATACCATTGGTAAAATCCTTTATGCATTTACCACACCCTGACCTTATAATTGTGCACTGTGGTGGAAATGACCTAGGCACTTTGACTGGGGTAGGTCTGGAAATGGTTTTAAAGGACATCTTTGGGCAATTGATGTCACTTTTTCCAAAAACTGCCTTGGTATTTTCTAATATATGCCAAAGGCAAAAATGGAACTGGTCCAACCAATTTTGTCCACAGATTGAGAAAGCAAGGAAACATGTGAATAAATCAGTTTCTGCTTTCCTCAGAGACTATGGTATGGGTTCCATTTACCACAAAAACTTGTTTTACAACATGCAAGGCATGTATTGGAGAGATGGTGTGCATTTTACAGATGAGGGGAATAGAGTTTTCCTCTTGAATATAAGACTCTGCATTGGTACCTACTTGTAGGTACAAAAAACACCCACATAACACAACAGCTCTTTTCAGAGCTACCCTACTTCTAAGCACTCTAAATGATTTTTTTACTATAATTTTTTACACTGTTTTTCCCTGTGTTGCGCTCAGGGTGCGCGTACCGGAGCGCGCACCTGGGAACGCACCCAGCGCTTACCCCACGAAAATTTCAACAAAAAAAAGTTTTTTTGCCCTTCAGGGTCCTTCTAGGCCCCCCTCAGAAAACGTAGGGGGTCAGGGGGTGTCTACTCTGCCCCCTTTTAATTATTTCTCCCTTTCCTTTTCACCTCTTGTGTCTCGATTCTACCGAGACACAAGATGGCGGACTCTCCGGACTGTTTAGAATGTTGACAGACACCCGACAGCCAATCAGCTTTCTGCTCGCGCACTCCCGTAGCGCGCCAGGTGCGCTCACCGGTACGCGTACCGGTGAGCGCTCGGAGCGCGCCTATAGATATATATGTGTTTTTGAAGTTAATTTAAAAAAAAAACACTGGAGCAATTTTCACCAAATATAGCAAAGGAACATCTGCGTACCAGTCCCTACAATTTTGCCAAGTTTGACGTAATTCCGTTCAGCGGTTCGGGCTGTAGACTTGTCAGACCGTCCTATGGAAATTAACATGGGAAAAACACGTTTTGGGCCCCCCTCTTTTCTCAGCCCCCACCCCACGAATCCCCCCGAAACTTCCAGGGAAGGAGCGGAGCTGGCCAAAAGTTTGGAAAATTACACACAAATTCCTCAACCGGCGCCAGAGTTATTCCCAATAGAATGTTGCGGATTTCCTATGGTAGCCAATCCTAACTACCTACTAGCGACCGCCAGTAGGTTATATATATATATATAAAATATATAATTAAATCCATGACATCCTCAACCTCCTTTCGGCGATGAAGAGACACACAAACACCATTTCGTGTGATTCCGGTTTATTTTTCATTTTTGTATGCAGTGCTACCGCAACCTGCCATTACGTGTTTCGGCCAGCCAAGCTGGCCTTGATCACATGTAAGTTCCATGCGAGATCAGACATATAAGTACACACCCCATTAGTGTCACATGGTTTTGTATATGGCAATAGAAAAAATACTACAAGACAATATGCATGTTCCAATTCCATGAAAAAAAAATATACATTATTTGAAATTTCATTTCATGGCAGGCAATTTAAATAAATGTGCTATATGTCCAAAAAATGCCTACAACATCCTAATTAGCAGTTGTAAGTAAAATACAGTATACCCAGTACAAAATACTGCAAAAGTGCCTACATTTTGATGTCCGTCAGATTCTTGATAAACCAATACTTCCAAAACTCATATCTCATGTGCAAAAATAGCATACCTGTTTACTATTTAACCAGTGCAAAATACTTTGTGTGGAAAACATCGCAAAATGTGCAAAATACGCAATCCTGAGTTTGCCACCTACACTTGGGGCCTTAATGATGGTACAAGCCGGTTAAGAGTCATGACGGAAATTACAGTACACATGAAAACTATCAGTCCGTAAAAACCATGTTAAAAATAATTTGTGATATAAAGTGCAAATAGTTACTACATTAACAAAAATTCCATGTAATTGGAACGATGGGAGGTCAGGTAGGCTGTTCTGAGATGCAACTCCAGTTAGTCAAGGAGGTTTCTGTCTGAAGATATATTTCATATAATTCAGAGACAGCATCCAAGGAGTGAACATCATATCTACAAGAAAGTAAAAAAGATTTATGTATATCTTATTCTCTGTCTAAGAATATACATGGACATATTCACTAATCAAATGGGTAGTTAAAAATCGAATAGAAGATGAAAGTTAAAATATGTACAGAACCCCTGTGGATGGAGACAAGAACATATATGGTAGGCCTAAAAAAATGCTACATTGAGAAAAACAGGACACTCATTGATTAAAAGCTGATTCATTAAACTACATTTGTCTTATAAAAAGTTATGTAGGTCTTCCGTATTGTTGAGACCATTCGGGGCCTTGCTGTCGAATTCCAAAATGTATGGTGACTCTAGCTGCCTAAGAAGTTTTTCTCTGTTCCCACCTCTATGCAGAGGTGGGATGGCATCAATGACAACATAATTGAGACACTGAAGATCATTGGCATGTGTCTTTTTAAAATGTCGTGCTACCGGATAGCTAGAGTCACTGTTGACAATGGCCCAAAGGTGCTGTAAAATACGTGCATGTGCCTGCAATTTCGTGGTACCAATATATGAGAGACCACATGTACAAGTTAAGACATATATCGCAAATTCTGTGTGACATGTAAAATGTCCTGTGATTGGTATCTCATTAGGGCTGAACGGAACTTTGTATTTTGTTTTGTTCACCCCAAACTTGCAGGCTCTACACGTAGAACATTTAAAAAACCCATTCCTGGGTTTGAGCCAAGTCCTCTTGTCCATATATATATTTACATATAAATGTGTGCATGTGTATACATATATGCTTTTTTATAGTAGTCAATTGAAAGAAAACATAAAAAAATAATAGAAAGTATATATTGTTGCTAATAGTGGCTACATTATAAATATTTTTATAGAAACATACATACTCATATCTATTTGTGTATGTATGTTTATATAAGTATATATGTATTTTTGATATTAAATGTTACAGACATGTATTTAATATTTAATATACATTATAGTAATGCTATGTGTTAGAATGTTTAGAATTTACTATTTTAAACTGTATTTATAGAAAATTGTATTTTTGTCTTTTTATGATATCAGTGTGAATTTATATTTTTCTGGTAATTTTGTACTTACCTTTATAAGTAAAGGGAAACAATATTTGTGTCAACAATATTTTTGACATGTTATTTGAGTGTCACAATATTTATGAAATCGATGTGATGTCAGTGATACAATCTGGTTATGTGTATTACGACCTCTAGCCATAAAGGTTTAGCTCTACTACCTGTCTTTGTTTATATGTTGATGTTCCATTCTAGCTGACAGGTGGACGGCGCACAACACAAATTAGCTGGACAACACAGCAGAGACAATTTTTTCCTCCTCTACCCTATTCTAATGAGACCCACTCACACCCAGAACTGCATACGTAATCCAGAGGACCAGATCGGAGGACAAATCCACAACTACATCAGTAGATTGCAACAATCCACCAGGTATCTTGCTGAACAACTTGCCTCAACCCCTAGTACAGGGTGTACTATGCCAATCATCCGCAATTGCACTCTTATATATACACAAAGGTGCATACTCCTGCATTATGGCTAGGGCAACCCATGACTAGAAGCCTTAATAGGTTAAATTGGTTTGTTCCCCAATCCGTCTTGCGCATACTCCCATCTAACCCCCTTTCAGATTTCATCCTCCCATGATGCCATCAAAGAGGACCATATATAGTTTTTAATTTTGTTATTTATCATTTTTAATTTAATTGTTAATAGTAATTTATAGTGTCATAGCGGGATGTGAGGTTTACAGGGGTAGAGGGTAGGAGGATTAGGTATAAATCATTAATAAATATTTTTTGTAATTATTATAAATTATTAAATTGATAATTATTTATGCAAATTGTGTAATTAATTTATTTTAAGTTGTTTTATGTATGAGTTGTTGGGTTTGTAGGGGTCTAGGATGGGTAGTTAATTAAGTAATAATTGATTACTAATTAATTATTAACTTATTCATTATTTAACCCGAATTCAAATGTTTCAAATGTTTGGGTAATATGACAATACTAGTTAATCAGTGATACTATGTTTATATCTTATTATATTTTTTGAGTATGAAATATGTCGCTCATGTATGTCTGTACGGTGCAGAGGCAGGGAGTTTGAATGTTGCGTAGGCTGTGGAAATCATGTCCGCAGAACAACAGTGCCCGGTATTGTGGCAAGGTTGCGTTGTCTCTGGAAATCCCATCGGGAAAACAATGCACCGTATTGCGGCAAGCAGTATGTGGGGTGCACATACAAGTAGTGTGAGTGTTGCTTGGGCCATGGAAATCACGTCCGCAAAACAACGATGCACGGTATTGCTACATCTTTGGAGCAAATATTATAATATGGAGGAGGGGGTTGCAAAAACAAAGCACGCTGTTGCGGTCTTCATTTAAATAGGATTCTGAGTAGTCTACTTCTCTGGAACAATGTTTACTTATAATGTATACTTATAGTGTGGTGAATACTTCTGTCGCGGGGAGAGCTACTTCCTTGCAGCAAAATAGTAGGTGTGGTTGAGCTGCGACAATTTCAGTCCAGGTTTGAAACAGTTTTTATTAAGCAATCACAAATATTCTTTCTTAGGAAAGTGTAGCTGTATATATCAAAGGGGTAACAAATAAAAACGCAATTCATAAGATATCCCTTAAGCGTGGCCACACCCTATCTTTTTTCCCCGCAGGCTATATTTTCTCGCCTATAGTTTGGAAAAGTGTTGCCCCATATTCTTGTAAATATAAGAGGGCATCAGTTACTTTTAGATAAAGTAGAAAAGAAGTGCTACACTCCCGCACTACATCATCTCAAGTCACAACAACAATAACAAGTAAAAAACAGTTAAACACAAGTATGGTCATATTACATTTAAATGTACGCTTCATCAAAACATTAAATGATGCACTATGTAAAAGCTTCTTTTCTCCGGGACTTCGAACTCTTTCTGCGCCGATGGGTCAATAACTCAAAAATAATAAATCTTTAGTCTTCGTGTTGACGGGTCACCAACACCTCTGAGGTTTGCTATACTCTGATTATTACAATGTACATAGTAAGAGTATATGACCTCAAAGGAGCCAGAAAAGGAAAAGTGTTTCCTCTATTCTGGGTGTTTCTGAATACAAGCTGCTGACGTTACATATAAATGGCAAAAACAATCAATAACACTTTTTTCAAAATACAAATCTTTAAATATTCGTAAATAGCTATGTATTCTACTATGCTATCATCAAACAACTTACAACTCAGTAATATGTTTTGTTGCTGCAAAAAGAAGAATCCGAAGCTAGAAAAAGAAACCTCATCACAGAATGGACACACCTCTGAGAGCATATATAGCGCGAATTTTTACAATATACATACTCACACTATATGATCCCAGGGGGGAAACAGAATAAGAATCAGTAGCTGCTCACATTACATATAAATCTTTAGTCTTCACGTCGAAGGGTCACCAACACCTGTGAGGTCCGTTATACTTTGAATATTACAATGTACATAGTAACAGTATATTACCTCAGAGGAGCCAGAAAAGGAACAGTGTTTCCTCGATTCCGGGTATTTCTGAATACAAGCTGCTAACGTTGCATATAAATGGCAAAATCATCCAATAACACCTTTTTCTAAATACAATTCTTTAAATATTCATAAATAGCTACGTATTGTAAATATCTACTATGCTATAATCAAACAACGTACAACTCGGTAATATGTTTTGTTGTCGCAAAAGAAGAATCCAACGCTAGAAAACGGAACCTCAATCACAGAATGAACATGCGTAAATAACTCGCTAAAACAAAACTAATTGATCAACGGGTGTGGTTTATATACTTTTAGGTTACTGAGCAGTCTATGGAAGGAACATGCGGCTTCACCCATTTAGATGTCACGCTTTATAGTTGACACATGCTCACGTTGAAACTGTTTAACTTGTGCACGTGTTGGGAAAAGTTGCAAAATGTGAAGTGGTAAAGGTTTCGATTTCGATCCTCACACGTATAAGCAGCATAATATGTACATACGTTGGAGAGTTTCAAAACTGTTACTCGGCAAACCGTTTTATTTCCTTTCTTGTGACTAAAAACATCTATTAAAATGCCATGATTCTAAATAGAAGACATATAAAAAATATCTTTCAGAATAGAAGAAAAAAAATAGGTGCATATATTTCTTATCCCTATGGTATTACATTTTAAAAAATGCTAGCATTTGTAAAGCGTGCAGCTACATCCAGAGAGGTGTCCCGGCGATTGGGGACATTAGGAAGATTAAGCAAGGTATTGCCCACAGTGACATAGTGGTGGACTAACATGCCGCTGGAACCGGGAATCAAAATGTGAACGCTATTTTTTGAAGTCAGGTATCATAGCTGCTGCGTCACACTTTTTCCAAACGTATATGTTAATTAGTGATAATTAAGTTTTAATCATCGTTAAATTATATCTTATAACAGACTACTGTTACAGTTAGTTTTCCTCTACAAAAAGTATGCACGTCTTTTTAAAATTTACTCTAAAACAATATAGGTTTCAGGGACATTATTGTTAGAAATTAGCATTTATAAAGCCTTTGAAATACACTGAAAAAAACATAGGTATTAAGAACGTCAGATTTAGAAATTTGCATTTAAAAAACCTTTGAAATTGACTAAAATACAATAGGTTTCAGAGACATTATAGTTAATTGGACATTTCACTGATGTAAAACCAGAGACATTCACCCGTTATAGTTAGTGGAGCTAATTATAACTTGAGCCCCCGCAATGCACTGCTGAAGACATCTCATATTACATCACTCATGATATGCTCAGTGACAACACTCAGGACATCACTGATAACATCTCAAATTACATCACTCATGACATCATTCACGTGATCATCTGATGCAGTTCTTCAAAACCAAATAACACCTTTCATACACCCACTCACAACTACAACCACCTATATAGAAACCATGGTCATACCAATAACATTTACTACATAGCTGTTTACTGACCATCTGATGCAGCTCTTCACAACCATAAAATACCTTTCATACGCTCACTCAAATTTTCCTACCACTAATATGGAAACCATGGTCATTCCAATAGCAGTTACTACATAGCTGCTTACTGATTTATAGGTCTACATAAACATTCACCCACAAATTCATACAGTGTGTTATACACACAGTCATTCATCAATTCAGTCACTAATATATCCACTCATACACCTATATAAATACTTACACACTGCTACTTACCCTAACAGTTAATCTAAAACATAGTGAGCAACCCAAAGAATACTTTCCATGGCCATTTACTTTTTTACACAGTTATACACACAGCACATCACTTATTCATACACATATGTATGGTGTTTAACAATTAGTGACATAACCACATACTTATCCATGGACTCACTGTCACAATCACTTTCTGTCACATATACTCACATATATACTGTAATTCTATTAAATTCGACCTTTTACGTTTGTTATTACTTTCACATATATCAGTAACACATCGTTGCATTTACCAACAAAGCTATACATCCGTTCAGTCACCAATGCAGTCCTTAGCTCATACACTCATAAATGCATACATGCACAGATTTATTCAGTCACACATCAATGCAAACAGTCACACACCCACCCACGCATACAGACCATTTAGCACATGAACAGGTTCTAATGCAACAAATCACTCTTGAATATACATTAGCATATAAACATAAAGCATTCTTTAACTTTTTAGAAACACACAGTCTGTGGATGATGTCATCAGTGATGTCATTTGAGATGTTATCAGTGATGTCATCAGTGGTGTCACTGAGCACGTCATCAGTGACGTCAACAGCAGTGCAAAAAACAATACTAATGACAAATAGCAAAATAGTAGTTCCATATTTAAAAACCTTTGAAATTCACTGAAAAAAACATAGGTTTCAGGCACGTTATAGTTAGAAATAAGCATTTAAAAAACCCTAGAAATTCAATGAAAAAACCATAGGTTTCAGGGACATTATAGTTAGTTGGACATTTCTCTCGTACAAAACCATAAAAAATTCCCCCGTTATAGTTAGTGCAGCTAACTATGGCTCGAGCACCTGCAATGCACTGCTGATGACGTCACATATTACATCAATCATGACATGGTCAGTGACATCACTGATGACATCACTGATGACATTTCAAATAAATTCAAATGCTTTCATACCACTCCTCTTTGCAATTGGTAGAGGAATGAAAAAGCCTTTTCACAGAGCAGAAAGTATTTTCAACTAGTGAAAGGCTTTTGTACATTAAAAAAAATAAGCCATGTTGTTGTTGCAAACCCTGTGATTTGGTGAATCGGGCGATTTGCGATCACAAAAGGGCTTTTTGTACATTAAGCGAAATTGAGCCACTCGCAGACCTCTGAAATTGGTGAATAGTGGCCATCTGACCCCAATCCTCACCTGGTCGACTCAGTCAGAATTAGCATTAGACCTTGTTCTATGAACTAATAACCTTGCTACAGTTACAAATCAGTGAAGTGCACCAGGGTTTCCATAGGCTTTCGAACCCAAACCTGTCTTGTAAGTTTTTCCTACTCTAGCAGCGCAGGACAATTCTGTATCCCACTGCAACCTTCCCCTCCAAACACTATTTTCCTCTCTCTTCCTTTGAAGCTGGGCTCTCGAGGCACGGGCCACACCATATGTCAATTTCCTTGTCAATCTTTAACCTCTCCATCTATTCTGACAATTTCGGCTCTTGTCTTTCAACTCGTTTTATCGAATAAATTATAGCCCCTAGTACTGCTGTCAGAGACCCAGGACTTTAAGCTGTCAGTAAACCTCCGTTGTTAGGCCCGCATCTCGCCAGGAAGTAGTTGATCAAGCTAAGGGTGAGTCAATTACTGAGCTGTGCCTGGTTATAGCCTTTGTACAGACAATTCTAGGGTTTACATTAGAAACATTTAGTTTAATTATCGTAATTACTATAATTATACAGCAAGGTGCAAGCAGAGTGCATGGCGCGTTCTCATTTCCATTCAGCCTGTTATATATCTTACAAGCAGCCATTATTTTGAAGATTCCAGAAAAATATCACAGTAGAGGGTATTTTTAACGTTGATAGGCATTTTTCTTACAAAGCTTCGCTTAAATGTATAACATCAATTGCATTAGATCATTAATAATATATAGCGCTGCTTTTGTGTTTTTTTCAGCACTGTAACCATATTTATGTGTTTCTTTTCAATACTCCCACACAACTGTACACGAATTCGCCTGCAAAAGCAATTTGATGATAGGGACGACAAACCAAGTGGGAGTCCTGTCTTCTGCTTCGTCCTTTTTAAATGGCATATTTGTATTCTTTTTTTTTTTTAATTTTAAATTCTTCACCTTAAAAGCTTCCAGTATAAAATACAGATGTGCTGTATTCAGTGTCATCGCCTGAGTTTTACTCTTGTTGCAGCAACATTCCATCATGGTTTAATCTGGCTTTTAGGCTTGAAGCAAAAGAGCTGCAAAGACATTAATAATTAAAGCCACAATCACTGCCCGAGCTCCAGCCAGTTATTTTACTCAACCCCTGACATTTCATGAGTCAACACAACCAGACATCAATATAAAGCTGATTATTTTTAGCAGTTTATTACCCATAGTGTTGAGCACTAGCTTTTTGGAAAATATTGATATTGGCTAAAACAGGCATATTGAATGGTTCTGACCGATAGATTCTAGGAGGCTCCGTACATGACGCACAGAGGTTTTTTGGCTTTTTTTGCATTTTACTGGACAATATTTTTAAATAAAGTTTGTGTTTAACACCAAATGAATTGCTACAATCATGGAACTATGAGCAATGTATTAGTAAAAAAAACAACAGAGACCAGCTCAAGACGCTAAATGTACATTTTGTTTTGCACAGGCTATTGCTCACTATTACTTGAAACATTTTAAGTTTGTCTAAAGTATCTCCTTGATGTTAGTAGTTCTTTTTTAACTAACCATACAGTAGATTGCATCTGTTTTGTAAATGGGTTTCGCCGATTTAGGCTGCCAGGATTTTATTTGCTTTTGATCACCCAGTTTTTTTACCTTTACTGCCGTTGAATTGCATTATTTGTGTCTCACTCATGTTAAATTTCATGGTAATTGGACTGAGTGTGTTTACCACCAATGTACACCTTTTAAGGTAAGGCGACTGCTGCGCAGCAAGGGTAAGGTGCACTGGGCTGATTGCATGTAAACTAGTGTGTGCACATGTGAAGGCTGCAATTGAGAGAGTACCCTTGCGGGCAATGTGGTAGCTGCTCACACGTAACCTGTATGTGGCAGTTTTCAACTGCAAAATTACACCTTTCAAAATAACCCTTTTTGTTAGGCCTTACCCTTCATTTTACCTAATAATAAGTCACCTCTAAGTAGTCTCCCATAAAGAGAGAGTGCATTCTATTTAAAGTTAGGGTATGTAAACGTTAATGTTGAGCATGTTCTTACAGTGAAATAGCCCCAAAAAACTATTTCTACAGTAGCAAGGACAGCTGCTTCCATAGGGAACATTGGGTTTCATGGTAATATTTGATAAATGGTCAATTTGGATTGACAGCAGATAGAGAAATAGCTCAAGGACTTATTTTTAGAGTTATCTAAATTCCAATTTAATAATAAAATATAATTTTTCCTACATATTGATCAAAAGGCACTTTAAAAAAAAAGTTACCAATTTCCTGCTTAATGTTTTGTAAGTATTGAACTATCTATCACCTGGCAGCTGAATGGGTCCTCTCTGTGTGAAATGTGAATTGCACCCTAGACAGATGACAAAGGGCTTGGGTGTGGAAAGGTGCTGGATCTTCCTTGACAGAAAGGACTGGTAGCTGTGCCCAAGGACTAAATCCTCTTCAAAAGGGCTTACTCTGTCAAAGCAAATACCCCTTATACCAAGCCTGTCCCTCTACCTTTGTCCCTCTAGCCAACCTGATTCAAAAGCAGTGGGAGGGGGAGCGGCCCCAGAACTGGTTTGGAGTGTCCACAAGAGAGAGTATGCTAATTACTAAAGACACCCCTCTGGGTGGCCACTGGAAACTCTAAACAGGAGAATAAGTGTTCTGCTATACTTTATTGTCCCAGAATGTTGTTAAGGAAGGTTGGGACAGAGGTGGAGGGATGATGTGTCATCCTAGGATTGTCCAGGGGTACCTTGCATCAAGAACGTTCCACCCACGCGTATAAACCCCTGCACAATGGATATATGGAGAACCAGTTTGGGGAAGACTTGGGCTACACTGCCCCCAGGTGCCCTGCAAGTTGGTCATGCTCTCCACAGGCCGTGGGACAACAAAGCAGAGGAGAAGATGAGCACAGGGAGTAAGTAAAACCAGCTCTCTGTAAAGTGCACCTTTTATGGGCAAGAATGCCTGTTGCGGGTATTCCTGGTGGCTAGAGCTCACCACTAGAAGCAAAATTAAACCAAGATCAAGAAAACCGTTCCAAAACTGTTTTGTTACGCATCTTTGAACACTGCTCATTTAAACCAAACAGTTCAAATGAGAGCGTGGTGCTATGTTATATTTTCAGGAAATACTGCCTGGGTAGGTCAGTGCCAGGTGATCGACGCAACTTTAAATATTTACTTTATGGAGATAGGGTGTGCCTGTGTCCATCCCCCCCCCAGAAGCTCATTTGCTGGAGGGACCCCTGCCCCAACTCCCTGAATGGTGTTGTTGTGCCCCTGCTCCTCATGACCATGTCTTGGGGAGAGTAGGGCATTCACTGGAGAGCCGGAACCCTGCCCACAAAGAGGTAGCATGGACAAAGAGGATGTTGGCTCCATGGTGGCAACCGGCCGGGCGGGAGCTGCAGGAGAAAAGAAGGTTTGGCAACGAAGGAGCGGGCTCCCTAAGCTGCTCCCAAAATAAAGGCCCCTCTTGGTGTACATAGCAGTCGTGGCACTGGAGACCACATCTAAAAGAGAGGAAGCAGCAAAAGGATGTGGAGCAAAGCCGCAGCAAAGAAGGCAAACCTACTCATCTAATATGCATTATCCCCCCAAGAAGGGCCACACACGCCCCCGCAAACTCATTTAAGTATTCTTTGTGCTACCAGGATGCCCCAATCTGTGCAAGGGCCCCACCAACGACCTACCAAAGTTTTGTAGGTGACTGCATGCGGTTTTGTGGATTGGCCTTGGTTTCTGGGGACAGTAATTAGGACCTTCAAGGCTGCACTACATTAATTTCAAAAGTATTCCTAAGGCTGGAGGTTATGCTCTACAGTTTAGGAGTGCATGTTTATCCTAGAGGTTTATCCTACATGATGCAGCCTGATGAATGAAAAGAAAGGTTCTGAAACATGTTATTTTTGTTTGCTGTGTTCTAATCAAATTACTTTATCACCAATGATTATTCAGAGCCATCGCAAGGATTTTATTAAAGATAATGTTTGCATTTTAATATGGTTATTGATTGGTATGATGGTGACTTCTAACATGTAATTATTCTTAGAATGTGGTCAATCCTTGGCATAGCCAATAGGCTGACCCTTCGACAAAGCCAAAAGTCCTGCTTTATTTAACATGACACCTGCTTATATTATGATGTTGCATCGGGTATAGTTGGAGGGGCATTGTGGTTCCCTACCCACAAGGTGTCAAATGTGGTTTGAGAATGTCACCAGGGTATTTTTACCTACCTGATGTATATATTTGTAAATTAGTGTGTGATATGTAGTAGAGAGTGTAAAAAAATTTAGTTTTCGCTTTTAAAAGAAACGCACTGACTGGTCAATGATTTATTGAGTGTTGTTGTATGCCAGTGAATGAAGATTATCTTCCCACACCAGCTCCCCTGAGTAGCCTTGAACTTCTCTGCTTCCTTACCCTGAGAGAGTCAAGTGCTACATCTGGGTGCTTGGTTCTGATATAAGGAGCCAATTGTGGAACTTTTAATTGTGCAGTCCTCTCATCCTCCAATTTCCTACAGTCAACATGTATAGCACTCTGGGCAAGGTAGTACTTTTGCTGATGCAGTCTCCAACATAAGATATAAAGCTGTTGTTTAATTGAGATTCAAAAGGAAGTCTTTTCCGTGTCAAAAGTTCAGGAGTTCCTAATTGAAAAAAATCTGACTAATGCAAAAAGGTATTAGCGTGTGAGGAGAATCCTCCTTTAAACCCCACTTTCAGAATTATGCCATGTCCCATTTCTCATTAACTGAAGTGAGCTCCTGAAATTGGGTGAATAGCATTGAATATTATACAACGTCCAGGAAATCCTTGTCCACCATCCATGATAATAGAATTTTTCCTGCCCCTAGAATCAGTCATCACAGAGATTAGTAAAAGGTATGTAATGGAAGGTTGTATTCCAAATTGCCCAAAACTTGAGTAACTCTGTAAAGAAACATAGCTATACCCTTCGAATCATGTACATTTGGGTCAATCGCAGGTACCCATTTCTTGGTTAAAATTCTGGAAAACTTTGTGACCATGAACCTTGCAGGTTTCTTCAACAGTGGAACTACATGGTCTACTGGGGAGGTTCCAGTAGGCTTTTAGTCTGAGCAGTAGCATCTGGTTATAAGAGATAGGATACTCATTGCAGCAGATGAAGATCCTGGGATCGCTATTAGTGCTCTACAACATCTCCGCTCCTTTCAGCACCATCTCCAG
This sequence comes from Lissotriton helveticus, assembly GCF_964261635.1. Taxonomy (NCBI): domain Eukaryota; kingdom Metazoa; phylum Chordata; class Amphibia; order Caudata; family Salamandridae; genus Lissotriton; species Lissotriton helveticus. The sequence continues at coordinate 310,074,294 of NC_136062.1, forward strand.
CAAGAAGCTGGGGCTTCCTAGGCATCCCGGGCTCACTGCCACTGGAACCAAGCTATTCCTGGCTGACGAGCCCTAACTAAGGCGAAACCAGTCCTAGGTTGCTTGTGTTCCGGTTCAGGGAGGACCTGGCCTGGCATTTCAGGAAGGACTGTTTACATGATGTGCAAGGTCACGCCTAATTTGCATATGGCTGAGTCTAGACTGAGGTGATGTGGTGGGCAAAAGACATTGGATTGGTATGCGGCCTGAGTGATTGCCAGTGGCTGAGATTAATTCAAACATTCCATCCACCAGCTTTGCTTTTGTATTGTTGGGAAAGCAGCATAGCTAGTCTATATTTCCGTAATGTTCACAGACCATTACACAAAAATATTTTTTCATTCTTTCTCTACCTTCTCACTTAATGTTTTGGTGTGCATCTTTGACTGAATGTATATATGTATAAATATTTATTGCAAGAGTTTACATAAAATCAGTCAAAAAAATAAGTTACTCTTTAAGCTTCGCTAGATAAATATAAGTCATTGTTAAACATTTCATTAAGCATTCAAAAAAACATTTGAGCATCCTTGGAAGCAGTAGAGACTGGCATTTCTAAAATTAGTTATATTTTCTGTTCTAAAAAACAGTTGTAAATATTTTATTCAAGTTTCTAAAAGTTCGAGGCAGGAGCAAATTATGTACTCCAGAGTCTTGTTCACTTTGTTGCATGGCGACATTTCATTTTTTTTTTACCTGGAGTTATCCAGCTACTCTCAGATTGAAGAATTGGTATACTCATAATCGAAATCAAAGATAAGGTTTCTTTGTATCTGCTTTTAGGTTTGAAGCTAAATCCCATCCAAATATGTATGCCTTTTGTTAGACCTGGCATCCTTAAGGTGGTCTTCCCCTGGACTTTTTGCCTCTGGCGTCCATGTTTTGCGCATTCTCTTTATTGGCTTAGGACTCGGAGCACTTTCCCACTGCTAAAAAGTACCAAATTTCATGTGCTTCTCCCCTAAACATGATGACTTAGGTGTATGCCTGATTGGCATATTTGTTGTATTGGTAAGTCCCTTGTCAAGTTAAATACCGTATACCCAGGGCCTGTACTTCAAATGTAACTAGTGGGCTTCAGCCCTGACTGTGCCCCACACAGAAGTAGCCTTTCAGACCTGTCTCAGGCCTGCCATTGCAGTGCCTGTGAGTGCAGTTTACCACCACTTTCCAACTAACTGCCTTATAACTACTTTCCAAGCCTTAAACTCCCCTTTTATTACATATTTCACCTCTACGCTAGGCCATAAATAACCCTGAGGGCAGGGTGCCATGTAAAAAGGTAGGACATGTACCGGTTTGTTTAGCGTTCTCCTGGCAGTGGCAAACAGCCTATTTCATTTTTCACTACTGTGAGATCCACCCCTCTCATAGGTCAACAGTAGGAATTCCTTAACACACTTTTAATCTGTAATTCCTGATCAGAGAGGAGAAACGGTTTCATGTTTCATATCTTTGGAATGGTAATGATAAATCCTCCTTACTGGTGTTGCTGGATTTAACATTACTGCTTTAGAAATGCCACTGGACATTTCTCTACACTTCTGTGCCTGACAGTCTATCTTCAATAAACATCTGAGGTGGGTGGCAGCTACACTTTGTGCATGCCCTCTAGACAGCCAGAAACACAAGAAGGTGGGTGTTCATCTGCATTCTGAGCACTCATCTGCATTCTGATGGGTCTTCATGGGCAGGGAGGAATAGGAGGGCCTGACACTTACACTTCAATAGGCAGTGTCCTGTCGACAAATAAAGCACTGATTTACTCTGCACTTGTGGCAGACAGGACTGGGTTGAAAGGTATCCTTGTGCACTTCATAGAGCTACTTTGAAGTCACCTCGCACATTAAAGGCACTGTTAAATAAAAGTACTAGGTCTCTGACCTCCTAAAATCAGTTTTGGATCTTGAACTGAACCTGTGTGAGAAGGAATGCTGTGCTGCATAAATGACTCAACTTGACTGTTTTTCTGGAAGGACTGTTTTTCTGCTTGTTCCCCTGCTGATTGCTGCTTTCTGACTCTGCTGAAAGAGAGCTGGACACTGCCTTCCCTTCAAGTGATCTCCAAGGGCTTGCATGCTTGCCTTCTGTTTTTTGAAGTCCCAGGGACACAGAGGTCTTCCTGCAATTCTGTTGATGCTGCTGGACTCTGCCTTCTGTGCGTCGTACCTTTGCATGAGGTACCCTCCCCAAGTTCTTTGCCTCAGAAGTGAGTTCTGCAGCTGTTTTGTTACAAAACCGACGCATTGTCACCTTTGCGGCGATCAGAACTGACACATTGCACTTCAAAGCTGACGCAAAGTCTGTTCGAAGACAGCGGTTCTACAGTGTGCACATACCAACGGTGATGCTCTGTGCAGCTCGACGATGAAGCATTGCCTTCATCTCAGCGAAAGTCACCAATGACGCAGCGACCCGATGCATAGAAAATATTGATGCATCGAGCCCTCAGCATCAACGCTTTGCTCATATAAGGAATTTACGCAGCGGACCCTACATGGGTCTTGTAGCCAGCCTGCCCTTCATCGAGTTCGGCCTGAACTTTTGATTTGCACCTATACTTTAAGACTTAAAGTAACCTTTTGAGTTCTAAGCACTGTTTTTGCATGTGATCTTTAAAAATGTATAGCTCAAGTCCTACCTATTGGAGTTTTGTTGTTTTGGTCCTATTTTGCTCAGATACATATTCTCTATTGTTCAAAGCTTTTTTTTTCGTGCATCCCGGCATCCCGGCTCACAGCTGCACAGTCAGATCGATTAAGCGAGGCCAGACGAGGCAAGGCTACGACCAGCTGGAAGGAAGCAAGCAAACACGGCCAACAGCCAGGGAGGGGTGAGACAGCGCCGCCCGCAGCCCGCTTGCAGCCCGCCCACCCGCCCGCCCACAGCCCACATTTTGCTGGCATTTTGTAGCCGTAGCTCCCGCATCACACCGGCTCCCGAGGGGGGAACAGCCATATTATCTATTACTATTACCCGGTCAAAAAGACATCGCTGCTGCCCGGATTTTCACCATTTCTTGCCCGGCTCAGCATCCGAAAGCCAGCAGATCCTTCCAGCTGACACCTCCCGGGACCCCTCCTAGACTCCTCCTAGAGAGCAAGGTAGGCTGGGCGAGCGGGCCGCCATTAGCAGGCGGCCGGTAAGTGCGTGCCCGTGGCAAAACAGCTGAGGCGGCCTGACTAGGTCGGGAGCAGCTTGCAGTTTTGCCGTGTGTGCCCCACTCGTCTGCATTTTAAAAGCACAGATTCACTTCCTCATTGACACATACCTTCGCGTAGAGAACAGAGGCCTTAAGAAGCAAGATCAAGGAGTAAGATCCAAGGCAAAATCAAGGCAAAAATCCACCTGACTCATCCGACTCAGCAGCATTAGCAAGAGGGGGGCAGCACAACATCACCTGTCCAGTGACTAGTGCTTGGCTGGCCAGCGCTACGTATTTAAAGTACAACAAGACTTGTCTATTTAAAGTACAGCTCCACGACCCTTGCTCTACCCACCTAGCCAGCTGTCTGTTCGGTATGAGGTTAGGAGGGGTTCGGCTGACCGGTCACCCCAAGCCCTCAGGTCAGAGAAAAAAGGGCAAAGCAGGACCCCCCTCGGATTCCCCTGACGAAAGTAGTGAGGATTCAGCTCTGATTGCGACCATAAGCGACCCAAGTGCAGGGGAATCACAAAGAGAGAAACTCAAAGCACCTCTGGTTCAACCAAAAATCTTCACAAAATTCAATTTCATAAAAGATATCGGGGCCACCTTGTACTCCAGCAATGACACAGTGAAAGGCCTTCAGACGCCCTTACTACCTGACCAAGCACCAGAACCAGCACCACTCAAACCCAGCAGAAGCAGCAAATTATTGCACAAGTTCATAACCAAGCTCACAATCAAGCCACGCCAGAAAAGATGGAAACCCCCGCATTACACTCAACAACAGTTTTGTCTGCTCACACAACTTCATCCACAATGATGGATTTCATAAATGAAGGAGCACCGACCAAATCAATACTGAGAAATTTACAAAATAACACAAAAGCAGAACCCCCTTCAACCAACCCTTTAGCCAGCCCCTCGGTTCAACATACAGTGCAGTTCACGCAACCTACAGGAGACGCAAAACCTACTGGTCTAACCCAAAGTAACCATGAGGCATCAACAAATGCACTAGGATTTCAGGAGTCTCAGTTATCACTACAAGCAGCAGTACAGCACTCATCATCAGTAGCCAGCGCCACACTAGCAACAACTTCAACCATAACAGCAGGAACCCTGGAGCTCACCCAGGCTTTAAAGCCCCCAATTGGAGAAGGCCAGCCACTTCCAAAGGAAACAAACCAAGGGGCTAATCAGAGAAAGCAGCTGGGTATGGCTGCTTTCTGCCCAGAAAATAAGCTGACTAAGCAGGACTTTCCTTGGGTCACTGAAGGGGCCGCCACTGGATCCCAGGTCTCAAGCAATCATAATGGTGAAAGGAATGTTACACCCAGCGGTGACTTTAGTTCCATCAGCCAAGTCACCCATAAGTCCACACCCCCGTTAGTCAACTCAAAATCTCTAATGCAGGAGGAAGACAGGACTGATTTATCCTACTTAGGAACCCAGGAATGGGAGGACATGCTGGCAGCATATTCCCCAGTCCAACACCTGGCTCCTCTCTCGCCGAAGTTGAATCACCCGCATACGCGTTCAGCGGACTCTCAGCCCTCGGGGGGCACGAGGGAAGCGGGCTTCAAGGAGCGGGGGGGCCCAAACCCGCATGATGGGAGCGCTTGGGCCTCCCTCCTAAAAACTATGCAATAGTCAGTAGAGGCGCTTCAATACCAATCAGAAAAGATGGATATACAGCTCTCATTATTAAACACACTGGCTGTGTTCACATCAGGGATCGATGAAAAACTGGGGGATCTCAACTCACTAATAAGAAGGGCACAAACAGCATCCTATCCCCAATGTGGGTGCAGTCTATTTGTGGATAAGTTGTCAAACCTCCCGGCAATGCTCTCCACCATGCTCAACGAGCTGAAGGAAAAAACATCCGGCACTGCCAGGATAAATTGCCCCACAGATGACATCAGCGCACCTCCGATAGCAGAAAATAATACCAAGCAGCCCTGCAAACTAAACGCAACTGACACACTGCAAAGTGCGAGCATCACGACCAGCAGCGACGACTCTCCAAAGATAGTAACGGCTACTACGGCAGTGACAATAATGAACGCAAAACAATGCCGCCTGCTGAAAAGAAAAGGTCGTAATCAGAAATGACTGCCACTCAATTAAGCACTGACTTATCCAGAGAGTGGCATTCTCACCGGAGGGGAACCAAGCAAGGACCAACTGATTCAGCACTCTCTCCTTAGGCATGATCAGATTCAACTGGGGGAGAGGTGTGGCGCCGCGGCCAGGGTGACTGACGCTGGAATCTGGGGACCACGGTTCGATCCTCGGCTCCGGCGGCAGGTTAGCCCAGCACCATGTGACTCTGGGCAATAGCTCGCTTAATCTTCCCGACGGCCCCCCAGCGCCTAGAGACCCTAACAGGTGATTGTGCGCTATACAAATGTGGATTATTATTATTATTAACTGGGAATAACAACCTCACCAGCCAAGAAAAAATGAAACGGTAAAGAGAAAGACCTGCATATCCCAGGTAGTGGCATTCCTAGCGGAGGGAACTAAGCGAGGACAGTCCTCGACCAACCAGCTTAGCCCTCTCTCCTCAGGCAAGTTCAGATTCATCTGGGAATACCAACCTCGACAATAATTACGGAAAAAAGCCCCAACGATTTATGTGTAGCTGTGCAACAAGATTAGAAAGTGTCTTACCAGCCATCTCAGCAAAATACTGCTGCCAACCGACCAGGGTCACGGGAAATCACAGACTATCCACCAAATGATCGGACATTGTCCCAGAGCTACATATTGCTCAAACCAGAGTATACCACGAAAGGTCGCCATCACGTGCTGAACCGTGGGAACGTTCTAAAACTGCTTCAGGCCATTCCCACCTTGGCTGACCTGAATACTACAGATCTGCTTGCAATTGAGTACCTCCCCGCAGACAATCCAGCAAAACCGGAAACAAGTGTATTATGGAAATCAGAGGCTATAGCGCAAAGAGTATTAAACTATCATACCACCTTCAAAGACTGAAGTATTCAAATCAGCCCCTATCATCTTCCAGCTTATCCGGCACCGCTACTAAGCATGAGCCCAAGGCCAGGATCACAAACATGCTCGCCCTCTACCTCTATGTTAAAAGGGGCTCTCAGTCGTTCAGAGCATAGAAAGGCTTTTAACAATCTAAACAATATGGGCCTCTAAGGGCGGAATCATCAAGCGGACGTAACTCTGGGTTTGCCGACCAATGCTTAAGGACAATAACCTTTGCAACAGTGACCCTATGACATAACAACTACCCAGACCAGGGTAAAGACACGCAGAAAGAATCAGCGATACGCCTTTGTTCGTGGAATGTAAACAGTTTGGCATCAAAAATCCATGACCCAGATTTCTTTCAATATCGCAACAAGTTTGACATCATCATGCTACCGGAAACATGGCTCACGGAACCACAACACATTTACGGATTCCGCTGTTTCGCTCGCCCTGCCACCAAGAGAAGTAAAATGGGCCATGCTTCAGGGGGGCTGGCGACCTACATTTTCACAACATCCTTACCAACAGCGGAGGTAACTGGGCTGGAAACGGATGTAGCACTAGCAGTTAAACTCACTCTCCCTCGGGCAGAGGCAAATACTGAAGTAACCCTGTTCAATGTATACATTCATCCGAAATGAACAGCAACTGACTCAGGAAAAATATCAGAACTAGTAACTTCGTACGTAGGTTGCACAGAAGTCTCCAATCTCATTCTATCAGGGGACATGAATGTATATCTAATGGGAACATCTGAGTCAAAGGAAGTCTGTCTTCAATCGTCATATTACAATTTACCATCGCAAGGATCCTTTATGCATGGGAGGCCCAACAGGGTAAACTGACATTTCCTGGAAGATCTAGAACACCTAAACCTGAGGGCCCTTAATGGAAGAACAGTCAATGACACTCCCCCAGCGGCAAGCTACCACACTGAGCTAATAAGTTCACTTATAGACTATACGTTTGTCAGCCTTTTGCTGTTTCAATACGTAATAGGCTTTAAAATGGGCGATATGGAGGATAGTGCTCATCGCCCACAAGAGGCTACTTTAGCAGCAACGGTTGCGCATAGCATCTACCCTGCTCCACAACTAGGCTCAAGTTATACATCCAACTACAAGAGGATCAAGTTCTCGACAGAAACCATAAAGTCCCTGACAGATACAGCAATCAACCTTCTATCTGCTCAACCACCTGGCAAGAACCAGATACATACCTGGGAACGCTTTACAATCAACCTCAGCACTTTAAAGGCAACAGAAATAAAAACAAGGAGCTCTCTGGGACAGATACAACAGAATAAGCTAACCAGGAGTCAAAGAACACAACTAAAAGCACTTAATAAATCAACAAACGGCTTGATAAGATCTTACGCCATGACCCAGGCAATACATGGCTCATTTCTAACCTGTGGGAGCAGAGAATCAAACTGAAGAGGTTGAAATGGAACATCAACAACAACAATGAACAGGATCTCTGGGCAAAACTCCTTCATAACATTAAGCATAATGCCAGTGATCGATTCTGGAAAACGGTTAATATGATAATACACCCGAGCCATGGGGATCTCACCTCCTTCATATTAGAGGAAACATGGGAAAGTTATTTAAAGTCCCACTTCAACAGCCAAAGATTCAATCAACAAACGCTGGTGCAGAACAAAGCAGCCAAGGGTGCAGGCGACACCATCAATTGAAGCAGGGAAAGTGGTAGGACCCTTTCTGAAAACTCCGCAGCGGTTTCACGTCCAAGGGCAATTAGTACACCTCAACCTGCCAGAGGAAAACTGCACAGGGACAAATGCTCACCTGCCACTGAACAGCTTTCAATCAAAAAACAGATAGGGAAGGGAAGAAAGGAGGGAGCGCCGGGCCGAATGTAATCCCACCAGCAGTGTTTAAGGAAAAGCCGGATGATTGGGCACAAATATTCCATTCACTATTTCTGGAAGTAAGACATCTGGGCATAATTCCAGAGTCATGGAAAGGTTCGACAATCATCCCAATCCACAAAAGCGGCAGCAAGAATTTACCAGCCAATTATCGGTTAGTAGCCCTGATCGATAATGAAGCCAAATGTTTTGAGGGAACACTGCTGAAGGAATTGACAACCGGGTCAGAAAATAACGAAATAATCGCGCCAAACCAGGATTCAGAAAAAACTCTGGCACAATATCTGACATCATGGCAATGTCACTGTTAATGGGCATGGCAAAAATCGGGAAAACTCAGTTGCATGTCTGCTTTATTGACTACAGCGCAGCGTTTGACAATGTGGAGAGGCCCAAACTGTGGTCTAAGTTAGCCAGATGGGGCATCCCTAATAACCTTCTATCAATGATCATGCTCCTACATAACGACACCTGGGTTCAAGTCAAATTGGGCTCAGGGACGCATCTCTCAAGGAAAGTCAAAACATCCCATGGTCTTAAACAGGGCTGCGTGTTGGCCCCCATGTTTTTCAACCTATTCATGGCGGACTTAACTCTGGCACTTAACTATAATTCACACACACCCAGATTAGGGGGCTCCCCATTATCCAATTTACTTTACGCGGACAACATAGTCCTACTCAGCCACACGGCAGTCGGCCTTCAACATCTCCTGAACTGCCTAGAGGTCTACGAAGAAGAAAACAGTCTCTCAATAAATTTGAATAAAACTAGGACCATGACAATCAATAGAAAAAGAAAAAAGAGCTACCTATGGCACCTAGGTAACAAACATATTGAAACAGCGGAGGTTTACAAGTATTTGGGAGTCTATATAGACAAAGAAGGATCATTCAGTCGTCAGCAAGAAGAGATTAAAAGGAAAGGGATGATCCTTGCACAGTCCATGAAAGGTTTATCAGCTAACCTACTTGGCCCCACTCTGAGCCCTCTCTTAATGGTAGCCCGGGCTAAAAGTCCACCTTCTATTACCTACGGCACTGAGGCCCTGCGAGGGAGAGTTAGCAATCTCCTGGATAAAGCACTTGTCAAAGTATACAGAACAATGTTCAGCCTCCCGTCCTACACCTCACCGGCACAAATTTGATTGGAGTTTGGTCTGATAAAGCAAACCTGGCATAGCTACGGAGCTTTCATCAACTGCTGGCACACGATCAGGTCATCAAACCCCAACACATTAAACCATCTCCTGTGGCAAGAGATTCAACAAAGGCAGAACTCGCCCGCAAGTCAATATCTTCAGGTGGCACTGACAATTACAGGCCTTTCCCCTTATGGGACACACACTGCTCCATGCAGCGTTAAAAAAAACGGTGTGGAAGATGCTGAAAAACACTCATTGCTGGAGGACAAGGCGACCTTTTCTGTCAGAGCGCACGCTTGGATGACTCTGAACTCATATAAGACCCTAGCCCCACAACAATATTTTATCTTGGGATACTCAAAAGTACTGAAATTAAAATTCTCAAAGTTCCGGCTGGGTGTGTTACCAACTACGCAGCAGCTCCCTCCCTGGAAAAGGGTGCAGACCTTCACACTATGCAGCCTGTGCAAAAAGGACCAGGGTGACATCATACATACTATCTGCACTTGTTCGGAGATGCTTCAAGAAAGGAGGCAGCTGCTAAAAACTCCCTTTAATCAAAGAGGGATTCGGACAAGGAGACAAGCAGTTTTGGCATGTTTTGATCCCTCATCACCACAATTGAACACAAAGCTAGTCAGTTACCTTGAAGCAGCTCGGGCACTCGGGCAAAAATGCCAAACTGACTCTCAATCTGCAGGGTATTGGAACATTGGGGTAATTTCAATAAAGGGACGACTAGTTGTCACAGCGGATCGCATTCTTTTCACAGGTTGCAAAGACAGGGCCAATCTGTTTTTTTAACTGTAATGACACAGAAGCGTTTTTAGATTTGTAACACCATGACACTCCTGAGGGAGCACGAACATTTTAAATACGGTTTTATTTTTGTATGTTTTGCAAAGGTTTTAAGTAACTCTGCAAATAAAGTTTTACCTTACCTATTGTTCAAAGCCTGTGTGGAGTATTTTTGTGATTTATTCATTGTGTTACTGTGAGTGTGTTGCACACAGACTGTACATTGCCTCTTTAGATAAGCCAGACTGCTCTGTTCCAAGCTACTAGACGGTGAGCACATGTTATCTTTTAGTGTATCTAGATTGCCCTGACTAGAGAGGTGGTTCCTGCCTGGGCTGAGTGCAAACCTCACCCGAATAGGAATCCCATTTCTAACATCTTTTTTACAACTTCTTTTGGAGGTAAATCATAATTGGTAATGGCTGAATCGACCTTGTATCTCCCTGGATCAGCTCCCTGTCAAGGTTTCCTCTGCCCTCTGAAAGTGTAGGCACACGTATGGTAAAAAAAAAACACCCACTTACCCGTGCAACAAGCACCTAGGGTTGTGTGGTGATTGTTCAACTGTATGAACATATATGGTGATTGTGTATAGTACTTGTGCTAACTGCATGAATACGCGCTGGCACTGTGTGTCAGGTTTTGGTTCCAAACATACTCAATATTGCCATGTATGGACTATTTGATTGTTGTTTTATTGCATGCCATTTAGTCACAGCTCCAACACCTCCTCAGGCCTCTAGCACTCAGTGCTAATAATTCTGCTCATGTTCTGCACCGGTAACATGAGATCTGCAGAGAACAGTTGTGGCAAATGATTGTGGCCATCTTGGGCATGGCTCAGCTATTTAAACAATGAGAAAAGGGGGGAGAAGGAGGGTAAATGAGACTAGGTCAGCCTCCTAGAGTACAGTACAAAAAGTATGGATCCCACCTTCAGGATCCTGAGACCTAGCTCAGCTTGTGGTGAATGATTACATTGAATCAGTGTACCAAACGAGAAAGAAAAATTTCTTTCTAGTGTCCCCTCACTCACCGGGGTTGCCCCACGGTGACATGCTTCATCATTGGGGCCATCCCAGTTCTCTACGAAAAGGGGCGTGCTGCGACTCATGAACTACGCAGGAGCACTTGAGTGTGAATGACTATGTGTGGTGCAGAAAAGTACCACTTTTCTGCACCACACATAGTCATTCAAACTCAAGTGCTCCTGCGTAGACTATGTGTGGTGCAGAAAAGTACCACTTTTCTGCACCACACATAGTCATTCACACTCAAGTGCTCCTGCGTAGTTCGTGAGTCGCAGCACGCCCCTTTTCGTAGAGAACTGGGATGGCCCCAATGATGAAGCATGTCACCGTGGGGCAACCCCGGTGAGTGAGGGGACACTAGAAATAAATTTTTCTTTCTCGTTTGGTACACTGATTCAATGTAATCATTCACCACAAGCTGAGCTAGGTCTCAGGATCCTGAAGGTGGGATCCATACTTTTGGTACTCAGCTATTTAAACCACACCCATGCTTTCAGAACTTGCTTTTCCTTGAGGAAATCCAACAGGCAACACCACACACCGGTGCTCTCTAATTGGCAGACTTTAGAGGCCCGTGTTGTTCTATCCTTAGCAGCAAGGATTCAGAGAGCCGCGCGATGTCTGGACTTCAGCTGTCAAACCTCATCGACAGCAATCGCTGCTCGACCACACAAAACAAAAACTGTAAGTACGCTGTCCAATCTCTGGAAGAAGTGGAGAATTGCAAATCAAAAAAGAAGAAAAGATAGGTACCCAACACAAACAAAAGTTTGCAGTGCAACTTTGGCCATTGTTGACAATCCATTCATAATTATACAAACTAGTATCCCCTGCAACCGGTTTGAACTGGGCTATGAACAGGGACACCAAATGTGCCCCCGTGCAGACTTCAAAAGACTCTCAGAGTGCACCCAACCAGCCCCAGTACACTAAAGCCTGTCTGGAAACCTATTGTCCAGGCCTCCCCTGCCAGAGTTTCATCCAGCAGCAGGAGGCCAGACTCGTGTCTGTGGCTGCAGCATCCATTTTGTGATGCCAGGGCTTCTTTTAAACTGGTACCGGGTATACCGGTGTGTACATGTCTCTCCCTTTAGAAGAGTGGAATTCTACCCCCGCCGCCAGGACTGGTGGGGGGGTAGGATTCCAAAGTGATTGACTCAAACACAACATTTTTCCGTGCAGCTATTCCAAAGTTAGCATTTACAGCGAGGTTATGAACTTAAGAGTATATGGTCTGGCTGCATCACAGAACAGCCCCAGAGAATAGGTTCCAAAGGCGGCAGAGGGGCCCTGCTCTTGCATGGGCACCCTCTTGTTGTAATTCAACAGCGATTAGATTAAGCATTAGCAGAAGATATCTTAGTTTTAGTTATTTCGACATTTAGTGAACTCCATTTTGTATTTGTGGCAGCCATTTTATATGCTACATGTTGCCTAGTGCCGACCATGTGCTTTGTCCTCTCTTCCTGTCCACGGCGCTTGGAATCTGCCCAGCAACAAGTTATATTTAGCATCCCCCACTTTGCTCATGTCCGTTAGGGTCCACATCTGTTAGTGATTAGTTCCAGATAGGAATGTGTTTGTCAGCCCCCAAGACTGTTAGCTCCTCCCACTGATCGATTGAGCTTCTCGATATTACCTTATATGTACATAAGTTGTGCTCTTGTGTTTGTACCACCTTCTTTTGAGCCCCTGTGCGGGTATAAATAAACCATGCTTTCTTAGATCGTGATGCTACTTCTTGCAATACCGAAGGGTACTGTTTGAACCGTAGCACCACCTCATGAGGTGTAATAAATGTTATGTTTTCTATTCCAGTTTCTGTGCCAACTTCTTCCTATTGGTCTGAGGACTTTTGTGCAGAGAAGGGCGAACCCCTTGCACTAGCGGGTCTGGCTGAGGCTTGCTACGACAAATTGGCGCCCGAAAGGTGGGGCTCATGGGCGACTCGGATGCCCGAAGGATTGGTCGTGACGAAGGTTTGGAAACTCGCCGCGGACGTGATCACTGCCTGAGGAGACCCGAGTCTTGGCATCCAAGGCGTTTCTTCCTTCCTTTCCGATCTGACCATCCAGGCGGCGCCGGTCCTCGACTGAGATCTCTTCTGTCGATTCGCTGTGCAGTGGCCGTTTGGTCGAATTTAGAACTTGGCAGTTGGAATCTGGACACCCTATGATTGGTAAGGGCCGTTTTGCGGCACGTACTACGGGTTTTGGATGCCTTTTGTATGGTAAGGTAGTTTTAGGAAACACTTACAGTGGCATATTTCTATTTGGAAAAGACTAGTCTAATTTGAATCTTGCATTTGGTAAATATATGTGTTGCAACTCATATAGGCAGGCAATGTCGAGATTTTTCTTCAATGAGTCTAATTTGAACGGCGCAACATACTAAAAGTACTTTAATTGCTACTTTGTGGATAATACTGCATATTTTGCATTTTTTTTGGGCATGCCTGTTTTCAGCGCACTTCGTAGGATGTGTTGCTTTTGTAATAGTACTAGCTTGAGATTCGAAGAATCGCAACCGGCTCCCCAGAGGGGACGCCTAATAGGTGTACATAAAATTTGGTCTTTCTCTCATAATTTACAGCACATTATGGCATAAATACACCCGCAAAGATCCTGAATTACGTTGGCCTTTGCATGGGTCATTTGATATACGAACGATTAAGTATGTGGAACAATGTATGTTTGAGCGGAAGTCTAGACGTGATATGTTTGAATGCGTGCGTATGTGGGAAAAAGAAGTGCGTGAACGAGCGAAGCGTGAGAAAGCATTGATTGAGAAAGAGTAACGGAAGAATGTGTATGAAAAAGCGTTGGAGTTGAGAAAGAAAGAAGTGAAAGAGTTGAAAAAGAGAGAGGAGAAAGGACACAGATTGCAGGTATCTGGCCAATATCCTGTCCGACAACCTCTCTACCCTGTCCTTAATAAACCACAAGATGATTTTTTGTTATTAGATCGACCTCCACCTCCACGTCCGCTCCGTCCGAAGGCGATGAGGATTCTGATGCGGATCAGCGAAAGGCGCGGGACACTCGTTCTATGCTGCCTGCTCAACGTGCGGCCGATATCAGACAGGCTGCTCGTAAAGCAATACGTAGTACTGATTCTGCTTCTGATCTTTTAGCTAGTATACAGGGGTGGCCGGAGAAAGAGCAGAAATATTTCACTGAGATGTTTGCCTCAGAAGTTGTTGAATTATTTCGGAAATTCTCTCCAGATTCAGAACCTGATGATGTAGCAGCTGATTGTAAGCAAATGCGTGATGGTCTTTTTATTTTCTCTCAGGTGGCTGATACAATTAGACGGTTGGTTAAATTACGAACTGATGCGGTTCACTTGAAGGAGAAGAAAAAGATTGCAGACGCAGCTGCGCAGAAATCTCAGGCCAGAGAATCACAGTCCTCTATCTTCAAAGCAGATAAGATAATGACAGTTGATATGAAGCCTATGCGGGAAGCCGCACCCTTGTATGTCCCCCCTAAAGGAGCGGGTGACAATGACGATAAAAATTCTGTTGATGCTAAAGGTTATTTTATTTATAATTGGGTGTACACTCCTTGGAATAGGGTGGATGTAATGGCGCTTAAAGCAGGATTGCCCGATCCACGTAAAAATCCAGCCACTTTCTATGAGGAAGTTGAAGGCGCTATAAATTCTTGTACCATGATCTTATGTGATATTGATTTATTTTTCAGATTAATATTACCACCAGATATGTGGAGGACCGTCCGTAAAATTAATGATCTTACTAGTTTTGGCATGGAATGGAAGGATCTAGAACAATTGGATGTAGAGAGAGAACCGGCTCAAAAGCCACCTAAGTTAATATTAGATCTTCCTGCAGCTATATTAACTAAGCTTAAAACAGTTATCCCCCCTAAAAAGATAGATTGGACTGTTTTAGCATCATGGAAACAAAAAGTAGATAAATCGGTTTCTGATTTCTTTACACGTTTTGAGGAAGCTTTTCACGACTTTAGCGGTCAGTCTTTGACGGATGATACAGGCAGACATCTTTTTGTCTACAAATATGCCGTGAATCTGTAACCCGGTATAGCTAGCCATTTAAAAACTAGTGAAAGTTCTTGAACTACATCTTTTCCAGCATCTGTTTTAATGATGGCTCAATATTACGAGCGTCAAGAATTAGAAGCGAAAGGTAACGAAGAAAAGAAATCTAAAGATTTAAAAACGAAGGTTATGTTAGCCCAAGTTTATGGTCCGCCCTCTAGAGGCTATGATAGAGATGGACGTGGATCTTTTAATACCCCCTATACTCGTTCGAATCTGTCTATTAATCAATGTGCGTATTGTAAGAAACTTGGCCATTGGATAGCTGATTGCCCAGTGTTGCGTGCCCAACAAAATTCACGAGGGCGGGGACAAATGAGAAATCGTCCAGGATATTCAGGGCCTAGGGGAAATGCGAATGATCGTGCTCGATTTGATACTAATGTGTGAACACAGGATGGGTTTAATACCTTTGAAAGGCGAAATCAGTATCAAATGCCTGATTATGCTCAGCCTGACCTTTACGATTCTGTTCATGCATAGGATTGCCTAGGATGGGGTAAGGAATCAGTTGAAGTTCCAGTAGATCAGACAGGTCCCTATGTTACAGCACATGTTTTGGGTTCTACTGATCGGTTTCTGGTTGATACAGGAGCTACTCGTAGCGCTTTGTCTAAACAATTGGTTCCAAGGGCTCCCCTGTCTGGCGTAACTATTACTTCGATAGGTTTCAATGGAACACCTTCCCTTAGCCCATTGTCACAACCACTTGCATTTTTATGTTGACAAATTTAGTGCTCCATGTCCGTTTTTGCTTTCTCCAAACACACCAGACAATATTGTGGTTCTCGATATCCTCAAGTATTTCAGAGCCACAATACGATGTTCTCCTGAAGGAGTGCGTGTTATTTTGAATGATAATCAATCTGTGACTGAAAGAGCTTGTCCTGTTAAAGAGGATATTGCATTGGCTCACTCCCTAAAACTTTGTGAGCTACCCCAGATACTGATGTGGGTCAGATGGTTATCCCACCGGTACATATTAGTGTCAAGGAGGGGGCTGTATTGCCACGTTTGCCTCAATATAAGATTTCACAGGAGGGTGAAGAAGTACTCGTACGGATTGTACATGATCTCATTCAAGTTGGGGTTGTTGAGGAAGTTCCATTTAATGTTTGTAACAGCCCGATTCTTCCGATTTTGAAAAAAAACACTGACACGAGGGTTTATAGGTTTATCAAAGACCTGAGAGAGGTAAACAAGATTGTTGTACCACAGTATCCTGTGGTTTCTGACATTATGACACTTCTTACTTTGGTTCCCCTGACTGCAACCACGTTCTCTGTTACAGATTTTAAGAACGCTTTCTTTTCGATCCCTATTCATCCTGATAGTCGATATTTGTTCGGTTCCACTTTGAATAATCGATCGTATAGATTTTGTAGAATTCCTCAAGGCTATACGGAGAGTCTGAGTATTTACAGTCAAGCATTGAAAAGACAACTTGATTCCTTTGTTTTGCCTCAAGGTGTGGCTCTCATACAATATGTTGATGACATCTTGTTGGCAGCCGATACCCCAGAACAATGTGAAACGTGCACTCTGTCTTTGCTTTCTTCTCTTGATTCACATCATCATGAAGTGTCACGAAAGAAAGTGCAATATTGTAGACCAAAGGTAACCTACTTAGGTCACCTTTTGTCTAAGGAGGGACGTGCATTGACATCAGATCGTATACAAGCAATTCTAGATACTCCAGCACCTACTACACAGAAAGAAGTGCGTGCATTTCTGGTCTTACTTCTTTTTGCAGGAAATGGATTTTGGGGTTTTCGTATATTGTTAAACCTTTGTTAGCACTGTTGACAAAAGACACTCCAATACCCCTTCCATGGACAGATGAATGTGAAACTGCCTTTCAACAGTTACGACAAGCCCTTTGTTCAGCACCAGTGTTAGGTACATCATATTACACGAAGTCTTTCATATTTTACGTGCATGAGAAAGATGGATGCGCATTGTCAGTTTTAGTCCAGTAACATGGTGATAAGCAACGACCCTGTGCTTATTTTTCAGCAGTTCTTGACCCTGTTGCCCGAGCATTACCTGGGTATTTTCACTCAGTTGAGGCAACGGCTGTGTCAATAGGACAGAGTGTAGGAATAGTTTTGTCACATAAGCTGTTAGTGTTGGTACCCCCTGCGGTTGATGCCCTTTTAAATCAGACAAAGACGCAGCACTTAACTAGCGCTCATCAGACAGGATATGAACTAACATTGCTAGCTCCTCACATTACATTGAAGAGATGTGCAACCTTAAACCCAGCTACTTTGTTGCCGTATCCGACGACTCAGCCTCAGTCACAAGAAGCACATGATTGTATATTCTTGACTGAGGAACAGACAAAGGGTCACATTGATTTGCAGGATACGCCCCTTCCAGATGTGGATGGTGAATTGTGGGTTGATGGGTCTTGTTTGAAACTGCCAGATGGCACGACCTCAGCCGCATATGCAATCACCACTCTTGAGACAATAGTGGAGACAGCTCGCATACCACAGAAATCGGCTCAAGCAGATGAATTGATAGCTATAACACGAGCATGTGAGCTTAGTACTGATTTATGTGTGAATATTTATACAGATAGCCGCTATACTTTTGGAGTGGCGCATTACTTTGGCCTGCTCTGGAAGGAAAGAGGCTTTCTTACATCTCAGGGGATGCAAATAATGCACGGAGACTTAGTACATAATCTTTTGACTGCATTAACATACCCGAAGAAAATAGCTATTGTGAAGTGAAGTGCGCGCAAGAAAGTGACAGATAAGATTGGACAAGGTAATGCCTTTGCAGATCATGTGGCACGAGAAACTACGACGCAAAGAAGTACTACTTCTATGTATGTAGTGAAGTCACAAGCTGAGTGTTGGCATGATGCTAGGCAAGAAGTATTAGAGATACAGAAGTCTGCTTCTGTGAAAGACCGTGAACAATGGTTTGATGAAGGGAAGTTGGATGATGAAGGTTGTTGGCGGAATAAGCAGATGGATAGATGGAAGCTGCCTATAGCCTTTGTACAACCTATGGTACAAATGGCACATGGGCTAGCACATGTTGGAGCTCCAGCAATAACGAGATTGCTTACACAAGTTTGGGAGCATCCAGAAATTGCTTGCACAGCTAAGAGAGTAGCACAGTCCTGTTTGCTCTGTTCGCAATATAATCCTGGAAAAGGGACGCAAGCTCCAGCTGGAGGATTTGCTACACCAACTGCACCTTTTGAAGTTTTGCAAATGGATTATATCCAACTTGAGCGTTGTAACAACTTGAAGTATGTCTTAGTGGTGGTCTGTGCCTTTAGCAAATGGATTGAGGCATATCCCTCGAAGGACAATACTGCTATCACTACTGCCAAAGTGTTATTGAAGGAATTTTTCCCGAGGTTTGGTGTTTGCAGACTCCTATGGAATGATAATGGACCTCATTTTGTTGGGGAAATTATCAAATATGTCCTGAAGGGATTAGGAATTAAACAGAAGTTTCATGCAGTGTTCCATCCACAATCAGCAGGATTGGTGGAAAGATATAATGCTACTCTGAAGCTGAAAATAGCGAAAATTCAAGCTTCTACACATTTGACTTGGCCAGATGCATTGCCACTGGCATTGTTGTCTATTAGATCAGTACCACACTCCAGAACAGGTCTTACTCCTTATGAGGTTGTATTTGGGAGACCGATGAACATTTGGGGAGTTCCGAAACCGAGTTCTGTGTATGATGTACCTTGTGTCTTGATGAATGACTATTTGGCACAGTTAACTGACAGATTGGTTTCTATTCATCAACAGGTTCAAGAAGCACTCCCCGACAGATCTACAGGTGAAGGCCATGAGCTCCGACGCGGAGATCATGTCATGGTGAAGGTGTTTGAGAGGGCCAGCAGCTTGGAGCCGAGGTGGCGTGGACCGAACAGGTGCACCTTGCCACGAGAACAGCAGTCCAACTCACCAACAAGAAAAACTTGGTGCATAGTACCCATTGTCGATAGGTATTGTCGACCTTGGTGGAACCTGCTGTGCTGACTGATCAGCGAGAGATCCTGACTACGGAGAAAGGCCATGCTGTATCACCTGACGAATCTGAGGAGTTCTTCCCGGACCAGATGATCCCTGAAGCATCATGATACAACTTGAGACCGAGGAAAGAATCTACAGTTTTGAGAGAGACAGGTTGAGCAACCGCCCTGGGTAGTGGAAACAGAGTGCCGATATGACAAGCGGGGGATCAGCCCTGCGTAGTGTAGTGACACCCGTCTTGATCTTCGGTGAAGAAACCAACGTCTACCCACGGGAGAAGAGCTCCTACGATTATTTTTGTTTTTGTTTTGTTTTTTTAGAAAGAGTTGATTTTGTTACTAAAATGAATAAACAGAACAAAATTTTAGGTTGATATAGGAGTTTTTGCTGTTTTGACAATTATAGCAGTAATCACCTGGTCTGTTGAAATGATGGCTCCTGCTTATGAGGGTTTTGTGGTTACTACTTCAGTCCCAGAGGAACACCAGCATTTCACTCTTCCATATCATGAGCAGAAACATTGTCAATCTTATCTAAATAACACATTTGTTCAAATATTACACCGCATCCACAACGCTACGAACACCACTAATTGTTGGGTATGTGGAATGCTTCCAGCGCATCAAAAGAAAGGAGGAACACCTTTTATCCCACTTCCTTTCTCGCATAATGGCTCTTGTCGAGCCTGGTACACTCTTTTGTTTGCAACTAGAAAACGTGCAGTAGGTGGGCTTCTTTTCCGTTTGAATAAGGAGTGTTATCAGGACAAAGATGGGTATCCTCAAGCAAATGGAACTGAATGGGAATGGGAGGAATACCGACCGGACAATATTTCTACGCCATATGTCTTCACCCACACAAGAGACTTTGCACAAGGGAACAATCTGTGATTACTGTTACAAAGACTAAAGCAGATTTGTGTGTACAAAGTATTGGACGGATCTCAGTTGGAATAAGTGATTGTATTGCAGTTTTGAATATAGATGGAATAAATAATAGTTCTTTCTTAGCTTCTCATAACACATATCTAGTATGTGGCAGTCATGGATATCATCGGCTACCAGTTGGGTGGTCAGGTGTATGTTATGTATCCTTTTTGTTACCTCCTGTTTTTCTGGCACATGCATCATATCATCGAGATTTTAAACTGTTCAAAAATATTTCATTGAATCGGAACAAAAGGACAATAAGTACTCATGATGTGGACCAGACAGATACTAGTCTGCAGCAATATGTTGATTTTAATTTGGGTCTGTTTCCTTTTGTGGGAGCTGCATTAAATAGCAGAAAGTGCGACGATTAACTAGGATTGTGCAAGCTGTCACTAATCAGACTATTATAGCACTTGGAAACATCACTGAAGAATTACAAATTGCCAGAATTGTAGCGCTCCAAAATAGAATGGTTTTAGACGTGATACTAGCCGATAGAGGTGGTGCATGTAAAATTATCGGTAGTAGTTGTTGTGTTTTTATTCCCGATAATTTGCCTTCAGTATATGATGCAATTTTTAAACTGCACAAGATTGCTGCCAATATTCACACTGAGAATGGCACCTGGTCTTTTTCTGGATGGTTTTGGGCTCTAGTTTCTGCTTTGGGTAAGAAATTACTAACTATTCTATGTATTGCAATTGCAGTAATTTTCACCTGTTGTATGTGTATCCATTGTGGCCCAATGCTATGTTCTATGTGCATTACTGCTTGCATACCAACTAATAAAGATGCTGTAGAAATAAAGGCACAAGCTGACATGATGCGTATAGATATACGGGATGAATATTTAGACTATCCCAGAAAAGCGTATGTCTTCAGCTAATGCTGAAAGGGTCGTCTGTTGTAATTCAACAGCGATTAGATTAAGCATTAGCAGAAGACATCTTAGTTCTAGCCGTTATCTCAACATTTAGTGGACTCCATTTTGTATTTGTGGCAGCTATTTTATATGCTACATGTTGCCTCGTGCCGACCATGTGCTTTGTCCTATCTTCCTGTCCACGGCGCTTGGAATCTGCCCAGCAACAAGTTATATTTAGCATCCCACACTTTGCTCATGTCCGTTAGGGTCCACATCTGTTAGTGATTAGTTCCAGATAGGAATGTGTTTGTCAGCCCCCAAGACTGTTAGCTCCTCCCACTGATCGACTGTGCTCTTCGATATTACCTTATATGTACATAAGTTGTGCTCTTGTGTTTGTACCGCCTTCTTTTGAGCCCCTGTGCGGGTATAAATAAACCATGCTTTCTTAGCTCGTGATGCTACTTCTTGCAATACGAAGGGTACTGTTTGAACCGTAGCACCACTCATGAGGTGTAATAAATGCTATGTTTTCTATTCCAGTTTCTGTGCCAACTTCTTCCTATTGGTCTGAGGACTTTTGTGCATAGAAGGGCGAACCCCTTGCACTAGCGGGTCTAGCTGAGGCTTGCTACGACACTCTCACATAAAACTCAGCACCCTGCCTTCAGGATTGTTAAGGCCTGCCACAGGGGTGAATGATAGGTGTATGTGTGTTGTGATTTAAGGTAGATATAGGTCACATATATCTCAGTAAGGGGTCCATGCCCCACCTTACCCAGGCAGCAGTAGCAGTCCTGTGGTGTCATTTTGAAAGTCTTTCCAGGGGCGGCACAACACATGCTGTAGCCCCTGGTAGGCCTCTGGGGTACCTATGCCCTAGGTACTTATACTAGGGACTCATAAGAGTACCCCAGTAAACAAACTGGAGTGTACCTGTAGTACATGGAATCAATTTATAGAGGAAGCAGCTAGGCTGTGGTCCTGGATAGCAGGGCCCCAGCCAGACTAAAGTCGAAAAACAGTGAAACATCAGCAAAAAGTGGGGGTAACCATAAGAGCAGATCATACTCTCTTACAGGACAAATCTTGTTTTCCGCCTTGGAAATGAAGACAGTTGTAAGATTCATATGTTTGTTCAGCCTATTCACCTAATAGTGCTCTAAGTGTTAATATTAACATTCCATCAAGAAAGAAAGATATGTAAAACTGTGCCTGATAAATAGTACCTTGTCAAGATGAGCTGATAACATTGAACAATGCTATCCATCAGGGCTTTAAGTGGAATAAAAAAACTAGGGAGGTCTCTCACAGGGGTGTGGTCTATGTAATTAAGGGCGTCGCTTAAATATACGCAATCTTGAAATCTGTGCTTAGCATAGTGTGCCAACAAACTGGTATTTTGCTGCTTCTGTCATTGCATACAGATATATAATACAGATGTAACAAATATTTTCACACTTACAAGAAGCTAGGGCTATTGACTTTGCCAGTGTTTGGTATTAGTGTAAGATAAATCAGCAACAACTATGGCTTCCTTGTATGGAATATTGAAAATGCCTCAGTTCTGAAATGATGAGTCTGTGAAAGTACTATTGTGACCCTCTTTCAAGTCACCTCAAAAGCAGTGAAGGGTGAAACTGCTGCAGAGGTAAGATTTTTTTTTTCACCCGAGGGCAAAAATGGAGAGCCTGACAGAGATCCGGTTCGGCACTTGCTTTACAGAACTGCCGGTGCTGAGCACTGGCAAGACCCGGCCCACTTAAAGCCCTGCTCTCCTTCAAGTTAATAACTTAGCCGAGGAATAAACCTTTTCTGAAATAATTGTAGCTGTCCTGGAGGCCAAAGTTGAAGTAATTCTATTGTACAATCAAACTTGCCCAATGTATATAGGAAATTAGATCCAAAGCATTTTTCTTGTTAGTAGCAGAAAACATTTCTTGGTTTTACTATTCCCTCAGAGTTCCCTTTGAGGAATGAACTACGCAGTAGCCACACCAGGCTATCTTTGCAATCACTAGAGACACTAAATTCCAGGCACATGGCCTGGCCTGGATTTGTCTAAAATGTTCATAGGATCTTTCCCTTGTAAAACTTTAGAAAATACCAATTTACGTTAACTTAAAGTAGGTGTAATTTTTATTTTATAAACTTCCAGTAAATTAATAAAGGCACTTTGTTGTCAAATCACAATTTTGGGACTTAAGTATTTGTATGTCTTTTGTGGGCTCCCTTGTTTGAATTCTTCTTTTTTTTTAACTGTCTTTTACCATGTAAGTTTTGTGCAGCTTTTATGACTTGAACAGTCGAAATAAAGCTTAATGATGACGATGATGGATAAAGGGTCTCCTCCCTATGGACTTGTTTAACGCGCCTGTATGAACTAAGACTTTATTTCCTAATTGACTCCAATGGTGTTTATTGTTTAAATCCCGAAAAAAGGTTGTTCTAAGGAATATCTGTATTTTCTATCTCACCTTTTGCATGAAAAAGTGAAAAACTGGAGTGTGGGAAACTGCCCACAAAAGTGGCCATGCTCTTCTGAACTCTGTTTCAAAGACGGAGGAAAACAGCTTTTCCCTCATTCATAGCGTGTGACATTGGCCATTGCTGACACTGAGGAATACCATAAAAGACTGGAAAGACATTTCAATTTCCGATGAGCAATGTAGGAGTTCAGCCTATGAGGGCTTTACAAACTGCAAAGAGTGCTGAAGGGGAGCGTTAACATATACTTGGTTCCCCCCTCACAGGAGTTGAATATATGCTATTGAGTGTTTGCAGACTACTAACCTTAATTTTCAACCACTATTTTTGTGACCAGTAAATCATTTTCCAAACAATCAGCATTCAGAGTCAGAGTGAGTCACAATTCGGCCTACCCCATTAGTATGCATGAGGTACGTCACAAATTGTGATTCACTCTATTTGAAGGTCATCGCAGGGACCATGACCAGTAGAACACCATGTCAGTGATTGCCTTTCAATAAAGTAATTTTTTTTTTTAATGCAGCCAGTTTTCCTAAAGGGAAACTGGGCTGCGCTTAAAAAGAAAAATGTGCTTTCTTTTTTGTTTGTTTGAGAACTAGAAGTGGTCCCATGGACCACTGCCTATTCCTCAATAAACTTATTTTTTTTACATTCACTAAGGGAACGGGGTCCTATGGGAACCCCTCTGCATTTGCGACAGGGTTACCACCCCATACTTGGTGGTAGGTAAAATGTCAAAAGTGTGCCACAGCAATTTCAATTCTAAACCAAATGAAAAATATAGAAGGGAATCACCATTTGAAAGGGATGCCACAACACATTTCAACTTAACAACCCATATTCACTACTAAACCCATTTTAGGATTTGAAAAAAGTTACCAACTCCTAAAATGGGTTTAGTTAATTGAAAAAAGCATTTTTACTGTTGACAACTCTGAACTGGAACATTTGCAACTACAAAAATGCTTACATATCTGGCCCTTCATGCTGGGTAGATTGCCCCCCCCCCACGGAAGTCATCCACATGTTACACCATATCCAATGTACAAAGGGTTGGGAGGCACATTCTAGGAGTGGTTGCATTCATATCTTACCTGCTAAAACACATCTGTGGTTTTCTTACACTTTTCTCTAAAAAAACATTGATCTGAGTGCATTTTTCTAAGGGATCATCTTTATTAACATATATAACCCATGCACAGAGAGGTTTACATGAGTACTTCAATGATATACACTGTTCCAGAAAATTTTCAAGGTCACGTGCTGACCATGTAATAAAGCAGGGCAGCCAGTGGATTAAGTTAAAAACTCATCTAAAAGTGTGGATATGTGCTGGATACCACAACAAAATCTGGATCTGCACCTAGTGACTAACATGGGTGTTTAGCTTCCTCTAATAGCTGTACTAAGAAACTGGACATGGGGAATGGAAAAAAGCCCTGGTAGTGCTGCTAATAAGAAAGGAGAGCTCAGATCCTGTGGTTCTTTTAAATTATCGACCGATCTCTCTGTTGCCATTGCTGGGAAGATAGTGGAGAAACACATTAATCATCTCCTATTTAAGTCGTGAACAAATAGTTGGCTCAGTACAGTCAGGGTTTTGCCCACTACATAGCACATAGAAAGCTCTGTTAGTCATGGTGGATGACCGTCACATACTTTTGAACGAGGCAGAATGTTTTATAAGTTCTATCTGCATAATTTAACATGCTATCTCATTCTATCTTTCTGACCAGGCTACAGGAAATCAGCATTGGAGGAAAGGCATTGTAGCGGTGCATATCCTACCTGACAAATAGGTCCTAGATACCTTTCCTATTTGTCGTACATGCTTATCATCTCTCTGGATGGGTCAGTGTCAATCTTACTGAACCATTTCATTGCTTTATGACAGCGGTGTCTGACAGGCTGAAGTTCAATTCCCTCAAATGTAATGCATACAAGACTGAGGTACTA
This sequence comes from Lissotriton helveticus, assembly GCF_964261635.1. NCBI lineage: Eukaryota > Metazoa > Chordata > Amphibia > Caudata > Salamandridae > Lissotriton > Lissotriton helveticus. The sequence continues at coordinate 310,099,696 of NC_136062.1, forward strand.
TAGATTAAACATTCCTGTGTACTCGTATCACTGCCATATGAGTTTTGGCCCACTAGCTGGATGACTGTTACTACTCCTGCTACAAATATAACAATAGAGTTAGAGTCAGTAACAACAAAAGTCCAATATCATCTCGCCGTGGAGAATTGGTGTAGAGCAAATAAAATGTTTAAAGTGCAGAAATAACCAAAAACAACAATAGAATGGCGAGGGGCCGGGGGCTGAGAACATAGGGAGGAAGGGGATATCAGTGTAAGGTTACAATCACCGTTAGAGTCAGTAACAACAAAGGTTCCATATATTTTCAGCGTTGAGAATCGGTGGTCTTGGAAAAGGTGATAGTCTTAGATTTGTCAGGCACAGTGTGGTGGTTGAGGGCAAGCCTTAGATGAGGTATTTACCCATGTGGAAGGTTGTGGCCTCCTTTTTGAAACGTGCTAGCGAAGGGATTCTTCTGCTGGCAGGTGGGAGGGAGTTCCAAATTCTTGGTGCTGCTCCGGTGAACGCCCTATTGTAGGTTCTTTTTTTCTGAAAGAAGGCAGGTTGGAGTAAGAGGTTTCTAGTGGACCGGGAGTTCCTGCTACCTCCGGATATCACTAATTTCTGTGCCAGATAAGCAGGGGAATTTGTGTATAGAGCCTTGTGTGTAATGCATGCCAGTTTCAGCTGAATTCTGGGCTCTAGAGGGAGCCAGTTCAGTGCTTTCATGTGTGGGGAGATGTGGTCGAATTTCCTGGTGCCTGTAAGTAGTCTGGTAGCCGCGTTGAGGCAGGCTTTTAGAGGTGCTAAGGAGATTTTGGGTAATCCTGTAAGGGTGGAACAACCATATTCCAGTCTAGAGATGACTAGTCCTTGAACTGCCATTTTTAAGTCAGGAGCATCGTTAAAAGGTTTCAGCTTCCAAAGGTTACTCAGGTGGAATCGGGCTGCTTTAGCCATCGAGATAATGTGGTGTCGCATGTTCAGGTTACAGTCGAGGATTATGCCCGTGGATTTGGCAGAGTCAACAATGGTCGGTGGGCAGTTCAGGGCTGTGAAGGCCTTGATCCACATTTGAAACTCAGGATTGGCTTTAGACAGGGAGATTAGGAGAAATTCAGTGTTCTTTGCATTAAGTTTGAGTTGGTTATTGGCTAGCCATTGGACAGTCAGTTTCAGGGTCTCATTCAGGGAGAGGATCTCCTCGAGTGAAGAGATATTGATGTATATTTGGGTATCGTCCGCATACATATGGTAGGAGATGTTGGTGGTACGGAGAACTTCGGTGAGTGGCTCTAAGTAAAGGTTAAAGAGGGTGGGGGACAGGGTTGAACCTTGGGTGACTCCGACCGTGACCGGGGTGGGAGCTGATAGGTTGCTATTGATGAGGAATCTGTCAGAGCGGTTGTGGAGGAAGGATCTGAACCATTTTAGGACCACGCCATCCAGACCCATCCTAAATTTGAGAAGTTAAAGTAGTTTTTCATGGTTGACCGTATTGAAGGCGGAGGATAGATCAAGGAGGATTAGAAGGCAGGTTTTGCCTTGGCTTAGGACTTGGAGGGCATCGTCCACGATGTGGAGCATAGTGGTTTCAGCGCTGTGCCCTGGTCTGAATCCAGATTGGAAGTCATCCAGTAGGTGGAAGTTGTTGATGTGCTGACTTAATTGCTGTTGTACACACTTCTCCAATACCTTGGTTAATAGTGGGATATTGGAGATAGATCTGAAATTGTCTGGGGAGGCTGTATCCAGTGAATGTTTTTTCAGAATAGGGAGGACTTGGCCAGCTTTCAAAGGGTCCGGAATCAGACCCTGCTGGAGAGAGGCGTTGATAATTGCAGTCCAGCATGGAACAATGGATTGGGAGGTGACAGCGAGGAAGTTGGAAGGTAGCGGGTCATTTAAGTGGTTATTTGGTTTTAAGGTAGAGAGGATTTTGGAGATGGACTCTTCGTTATAGTATTCAAAGTCAGTCCAGCTGGCTTGGTTTTTAGGTGAGGCCAGGGTGGTTGGTGCAGAGAAATGGGGCAGGGGTTAGGAGTAGGAGGCGGTACTAAGTTCAATTCCTAATGCCGTGATTTTATCAGTGAAGAAGGAGGAAAATTCATCGGATGACATTAGCGATTTGGGGGATTCTTTCGGTCTTTTAGTCAGTTTATTAGATTGGAGTTTGACCAGTTCAAGGAGCTTGCGGGGTCTATTCTTGACGTTCCCCAATTCCGATCTGAAATATTCTTTTTTGGAATTGAGGATGTGCTTGTTGTAGGTGTTTCTCACCTGGCGGTGAAGTTTTATATGCGTTGCAGAGGGGTGTTGTCTCCAGACTCTTTCAGGTTGCCGTAGGGATCTCCTCTCCATGTTGAGGGTACCAGTGAACCAGGGGTTTATGTCTTTGATTTGTGTTCTTTTTAGCTTTAGAGAAGCAAGGTCGTCCAGAATGTTCGAGATGGATGACGAGTAATGCTCACTGAGGTCACTGACTGTGGTTATGTGCGAGGGGGGGAGGACAGATTTGCAGTGAGCCTCTAGTTTCATGAGGTCAAGGGTCTTAGTGTCTTTGGTCCAGCGTTTGGAAATCACCGGACGAAACGACTTTGTCTTGCGGGTCCTGGGTAAAATAAAAGTAATGGAGTGATGGTCAGACCAGCCACATGGGTTTATGGAGATAGGCTTGACTGTGGATTCCTTAGAAATGATCCAGTCAAGGATGGCCCCTTTTCAGTGGGTTGGCAGAGAGCAGGCTTGAGTCAGGGCTTGGTAGGTTAGGAAGTCTTTGATGGCGTTGACGTAGGGATCTTTAGTGTCATTCCAGTGCAGGTTGAAATCACCCAGGAAAACCTCTTTGGCATTGGAGGAAATCTAAGTTGTGATGATTTCCAAGAGGGGATCAGTGATAAAGTCGTTAGAACCTGGAGGGTGCTAAAAAATGTGCAAGTTGCAAAGGTGAAATGAGTTGCTACAGATGGAGAGTGTGAGGTATTCGCATAAGTCGGTGGAGAACGTCGAGAGTTCTGTGACTAGCAGGGAGGATCGGTAGATGCAGGCAATGTCTCCACCTTTCTTGTTGGAGTGTCTGTCCAGTCTGGCGATGTTGTAATTAGGAGGGACTAATAAGTCCAGGCAGAGGGACTGTATTTATTTAGCCGGGATTCAGTTAGTATAGCTAGGTCAAGGTTTTTGTCCAGGATGAGGACAGCAATATCAGCAGCATGCTTGACTGCTGACCGGCAGTTGATTAAAAGACCAGATAGGGGGGGTGTCTGGGGGAGTATCAGGAGACTGGATGGATGGAAATACAGGCGCAAGGTTGCTTTTTACCACCCTTCTGCTATGGAGGGTAGCTGACCTGTTGGGGTTGATGGTGATCCTGCTGAAGGGGTGTTCAAGACTCGTATCTAGTGGACGGGGGATGGCTGGGACAGAGGTGTGGTCTTGGAGGATGGCTAGGATTTCGTTTCCCGTGAGGTCTAGAGGATTAGAGGAGGCAGTGGGAGAGTTGTAAGAGAGTGCAAGAGCTCAGGATTCCTCCTCTGAGAGGAGGCAGGGTTGTTTACGCGAGCAAAGATGTCTCAGAGGTAGCGGGAGTGGTTGCTTGGGAAGCTCAGTGTTCGGTGGGGGGAAGGTATGAGGTTGCTTGAGGTTAGCAAGTGAGAGCTTGGCAAGATGAAGGAGGTTCATAAGGTCCAGAATAGAGCTATGAATGCTCTGGGTGAGTTTAGCCGCTCTGGAGTGTAGAGTTTCAAGATCAGTATAAACTGGGGGTGCTAAAGAGCAGGGTTCAAAGTTTCGGGAGCAGTCCAGGGGGCATGTAACAGAGGAGGGGGAGAAGGATTGGTTTGAGCAGATTCCGGGGTCTTTGGAGGAGAAGTACCTAGCTCATCATTTTGGTGAATGGCTGGCAGGGAGGAGGTCGGAGCTCTAGGGGCAGCTCTGTTAGAGGTGGCCGGGGACAAACTATTATGGTAAGGGTGATCAGTGGTGGGAGCCATTAAAGGGCTAGCTTTATCAAACACAGGGGTCTTTGGGAGCGTATCAGTCTCCCCGTCAGTGGGGGTGCTAGGTGGGAGAAGATCAAAGGTGTAGGGGAGATTCTGTAGTCAGGGACAGGAGATATGTTGGGGGAATAGGATGAACTGAGAAAGAAGCCCTTGGAGGGTTGGTATGTGGATGGCTAGGCATGTTGGGATGACCGGATGGTGGGTCATTGGTGCGGGTGTTAGTTACCCTATCAGAGTCGTGCACATGGTTTCTGAGGAGGAGGAAAAGGTCTGATGGCCTCATTTATGAGGCTGTGCGCCACTTTTACGCCACCAGTGGCGTAAAAAATGCGCCTTGTTGTGCCATATTTACAAAGTGACGCATCTAGGTAGATGCGTCACTTTGTAAACCCCTGGGCCACATTATACCTGCACCAGGTATAATGTATGCAAGGGGGGCGTTTTGATGCAAGAAAGAGTCATGGAAGTGATGCAGTGAAATCTATAAGATTTTGCTGCGCCATTTCTTGGCCGCTAATGCGTCAAAATCCTACGCCTGCTTCATGGCAGGCGTAAGACTTGCCCATGTGAAAGTACATATTGCTGGAGTTGCGTCACTTTTGTGACACACTCCAGCAATGCGTCACTTTTGCGCCTACAGATACGTCAGAAATACTGACGTATCTGTAACTCCTTGCAACATGATGCGTCATATTATAAATATGACGCAGCAATCATGATGCAAGGAGTGCGCACTGAGAAGTGACGCATCGCTGCTTTCATGCAGCGATGCGTAATCTCTCACAAATGAGGCCCTGAGAATTTATTGAGGTTACTGGTTGAGGCTTGGATTAGAACAATGACGTTTTTGTAGAGGGTGATGGTGAGGTCAGCTTGCAAGATTGGGGAGGGTGCTATTGCGAGCTTGGTGCCATATGGGATGTTCCTGGTTAAGCGAATATTGAGAAGGTGCGCAAGGGTTTTGCACCAGGAGGCGGTTCTTCTGGAGTAGAAGATGTCCGCGCTGTAGCGCAGGTCGGATATCAGCGTCTCAGGGTGTCTTTTTAGGGTAGCGTGCTTGAATGATTTAGCGGTGGTTTTGGAGAGGTTTGGGGGGTAGACTTGAGTATAAGAGATTTCCCCAGTCACGGACAGGCCAGGACCCGACATGATGGTTGGGTAGTGTAGGGACCAATAGGCAGTAGGGGGGATGGGTCTCCAGGTATCACCGCGTGATGGAACTATAGCGACTGAGATAGGTCTCTCAAGAGTGTTGCTCGTCAATCACCAGGGCAGGGTGATAGCTCAGACATGTTTCGGCATTTCAAATGAGCAGGAGATGATGAAGTCAACAAAGACCCTAAACCCTAATTGTTGAAGAAGGTCTTAAAGTGGGCAACGACAGTCAAGAATGCCGGTATTTCAAAGGAGCAGGAGATGATGAAGTCAACAAAGACCGTAATTGTTGAAGGTCTTAGAGTGGGTGACGACTGTCAAGAGAGCCACTCTCCAGCATACCAGTAAAAATGGAGTTAAGTTATAAAGTGAGTGTTGTTTTTGTTTCTAAATGAAACAGAATTAGCCGTTACAAGATGGCTGCCGTAGCTGTAGGCCAAATTAGAAAGTTGGTGCTGTTTTTTTTTGGTGCCAATTGTGTGAGAGTTAGTAATTGCATGATGGCTGTCAATTCAGTAGGATGGCCGCTGTTTCCATTTGGGACTGTTTTAGGAAAGCTGCTGATTATGGTGGTAGCCGTTACAAGATTGCTGCCAAAATCCACCATATGTAATCAGTAGGTAGCTGTGTATTTTTTTTATTTTTTTTTCCTTGAGAAGATATCAGGAGTTCGGCCATTTTTAAAGGCTGGAAAGTTAAGAGGGATAATGGTTTGAATTAAAATGGCTTCCCCTAGTAGTTAATGGATTTTGAGGAGGGTGCTTTTCCTTTGCCAAACATTCCCAGTGAGAGGATTCCAAGATCCGGTAGTACCCCGGTTCAATCCCGGGCAGCTCCTCATTTTTGGGTGTCCAGGCCCTGAGTTAGGAGGTGTGGTAGGCTCTGCACAGGTCGCAGGGGAGCCTGAGTCTGAGGAAAGGTCGGAGGAAATTGACACGGATGATGTCATAGAGGCCGCGAGGACTCCAGCGCGGGTGAGGGCTCTCTGCTCAGTGAGGGTACCCACGTGCTGACTGTCTGCTCTGGTGAGCAGTGCGGGGGGCCTCGGGAAACAGCGCGGGTGAAGGCTCTTTGCTCTGTGAGGGCTCCCACATGCTGACTCTCTGCTCCGGTGAGCACTGCGGGGGGCCTCGGGTCCAGTGTGAGGGCAGAGGGCTCAGATGCAGGGCCGCAAAAACTCCACCTCGGGAGCAGGCCCAGAGTGCAGACGTCCACCGCAAGGGGCCTCGCTCAGCTCCATACCTTAGAATGAGAGAGGTTGGTATCTGTTTCATGGACTCGATTTCCCAACACCCCGCAAGGGGAGTCAGAAACACTGGAGCTGGATTTCTCGGAACGAGATGACAGCTTCTGGTCAGTGCGTCAGCTGGAGAGTTGGCTTCCTTCGGCATTTGCTCTAGCGAGCTGGTCGTGCAAGTAGATAGTCGAACTGCACCGAACCACACCGTGCTTTGCTATAGCAAGTGAAGGTATATTTATACCTTGAAGGTGTTTGGGATTGCCATCTTTGACGTAAAGTTGGGCATATGAACTTCATGAATGAACCCCTAAGGAATTGTTGTTCATGCACAATAATGGGTTTCTTGGAGAAATCAATATCCAGGCTAGGGGAAGTCCTTTCTGCTTAAGATTCTGGTTTTCTAAGAAACCGTTGTGATGTAGATGAACGGATGGAGACAGCCATGCCTGTATTTGGGTAGCATGGATTATGTCTAAATAAGGACTGGATTTCTATGCCTATATAAGGGCAATGTGAATCGGGAAAATGCATACGGAATCTAAATCGATACACAACAGTGATGTCATCAGTGATGTCACTGACCATGTCATGAGTGATGTAATATGTGACGTCAACAGCAGTGCATTGCGGGAGCGGGAGTTATAGTTAGCTGAACTAACTATAACTGGAGAATTTCTCTGGTTTTGTACGAGTGAAATGTCCAACTAACTATAACTTTCCCTAAAACCTATGTTTTTTTCAGTGAATATATATATATATTAAATCAAAAAGAGTTGTCCCCAGATGAAGTGCACTCTTCAAATCCTTGATCCATGACTCGCTGCCCAAATAAGCATGCTGCGGTCTGTTACAATCTCACAGTGGTTCACTCCATGGCCATGCCAGCCGCACTAATTAAATAAAAAATAGATGCCCCCAGACTCTACAAAGAGGACATTTATTTGCAAAGAGCTGCTCTGGTAGGTAGCAAACAAACAGCAGTATATTACCTGACACGTTTCGGATTACATATCTTTTCTCAAAGGCAGCACACATGCAGAATGGCAAACATTTAACCACCAATTCATTCCCTTTTTAAAAGACATCATTGTCCTCAGGTGAACTAAGGCAAATGTAACGCATCACGGCATTGGTAGTTCAATATTGCCCATGTGGATTGCCATAATTTTGCGTGCCCGCTGTTGGTTCACCTGCTAGTGTAGCTATCACCAGAGTCGCCCTCCGTTATCTGTCAACCTGTTGATCCACGAGTCGCTGCCCAAATAAGCATGCTGCGGTCCGCTTCAATCTCGCAGCAGTGCACTCCATGGGCGTGCCAGCCGTATTCATTAAATCAAAAAGAGTTGCTCCCAGACGAAGTGCACTCCTCAAACAGGACATTTATTTCCACAGAGCTGCTCCAGTAAGTATCCCACAAACAGCAGTGCATTGCCTGACGCGTTTCAGATTGCATATCCTTTCTAAGCAACAGCACGCGTACAGAATGGCACAGGTTAACCACCAATCCATTCCTTTTTTAAAAGACATCATTGTCCTCAGGTGAATGGAGGCAAGTGCAATGCATCACGGGATCAGTAGTTCCATATTGCCCATGTGGATTGCCATAATTGTGCGTGCCGAGTGTTGGTTCACGTGCAAAATCACTTAGATTTATGAAAGAAAACTCTTGTTTTATCTGCATGATACAACCATTGTTACATAGAACACATTGATACTTATTTGTTTAGTTTAAGTCCATTTATTGTTATCGGAAAAAGTTCAATCACAACTTTTTTCAGGATTCTTGCAACATCGTAAACTTTTTTTAAAGCAAAATTTACACTTTCCTTTATGACAGTGATTATGCTCTATAGTCACCATTAGTAGGATGTGGGGAGAAAGTAGACTCTGAAATGAGACCTTTTCACAGGATAACAACAGTGTACAGTACGGTGGTAGGAGATACTTGTATCTCACTGACATCTCTCCACAACCTAATACATGTGTATAATAGACTAAAGGGAGAGACTGGCCTCTCTAGTAAGACCTTACATCAAGGTCACCAGTGTGTAAAGTACGGTGTATAGAGATAATGCCTCTCCACTCACACCATTCACCAGTGTCAGAAGCATGCATAGTAGGGTCGGGAAAGGTACGCACCTCACATGTAAGACTTTACTGTTCCATAGTAATTAAAACAAATACTGGCCTCTCCACTGAGACCTCTCCCCAGGACAATAACTACATATATTAGGGTATGGGAATGGACTACACTGTCCAGGCACAACTCTTTCCAGGATGACAGACAGACAAATATATTTTAGTGTGTAGGGAAACATTCTCCTCTCCACTCTCACAACATAATGTACAATACCATGTTGGCATGGATTAGCCTTTCTGTTGACACCTCTCCCTAGATCAACAGGGAAATATATAGGGAAGGGAGCTAACACATCTTACCAGGGTGAGAGGTGTCTGTAGTAGGGTTTGAGAAAATTGTATCTCTCTGCTCATACCCCTTCCTATGATGACAGGTATGCATAGAATGCTGTTGGGAGTACTGCCCTGATTGCTGACAGATCTCTCTTGCATGATAAGTCTGCATAGTACAGTGTAGGGAGAGACTGGTCCCTCTCTTGTGACCTGTGCCCTGGATGATGTGTGTGTAAATTACAGTGTGAAAATGGGCTTGTCTCCCAGGTCACAGCTCTCCCTAGGATTACAGATGTACATGTATGGTGTAGGGATGACATTATCTCTATGTTGAGAACTCTATCTTGCATACCAACTATAGAAACTATGGTATAGAAACACACTGTCATGTCAGTTAAGACATCTCCCCAGAGTAACATATGTGCAAAGTAAAATGTGCGTACCTGTCTTCATAATGATGAATGTCCATAGTAGAGTATAAAATGGAGCCTCCTCTCTCTCAAAAACAGTCTTGTCCAATTGGGGGCAGATTTATGAGAGTTTGGCACAGGACAGTGCAGCAAGTAAACATGCTGTGCTGCTCTGCATCAAAAGGAAAGGGCAGGAATGCCCCATTTCTATGCCATACAAAGCGTTCCTGCCTCATCTGCCTGAGCTGGTGCAGTTTTAGCAGCCTAGCGCCAATGCAGGCATCCTTCCACCATGCTGCAAGGACATCTGAGTTGCATGCATGTTTGTGTTTTGTGCAGGGAGTGACATCTTCCTGCACAAAAATAATTCTTAGAGGCTTATTCCTATCTCTGTGTGTGCTATAGGATGTCCTTGTGGGACAACAATTCCTCCTGGTACATCTATCAAATCCCACACAGAGCCATTGCTGAGAGGTCTTTGGAGGCCATGTTGAAGATTGGAGGGATTTGTTAGCATGAGCTGAAAGCCATTTTGTATTTTGGCAGCCATTTTAGTTAGCCATGTGCTCGCTGTGTGCTGTTTCCCTCTTCAGAGCCTTGCACATGCTCAGAAGGGCCTAGCTAGTAGAATGCACATGCTCCTCTAGTGTAACTGTCAGGCTATGTTTGCTGCTGTATGGAGAAGTAACTCTCCTACCACTTTGTTGAGCAAGCAGATCTTGTATGCCCATATTAAGCATTTTGCATGCTTACATGAGCCAGGACCTCGCCTTGGTTTTATGCTGACTATGTAACCCTAAGCATATATAAGGCCCCTGTTTTCTGTACTCCTTAGATTGCCTCATTCATTTGCTAAGGCTTCTGTGTGATGTAGTCTCCCTCACCTGAGGTGAATAAATGCATTCTTTTTTTATTTCAGCTTCTGTGCCAATTTCTTCTTTGTTGGTTTAAAAGGACCAGGTATCAGTGAGACACCTGAGAAGGTTTCTATGTTCTTCAGCCATGCCCCCTTTCTCCACCACTCTTACAAGGAGCCTCCCAGTGCATTATTGGTTGAAAAATGAAGTCCTTTTGGATGCTGAGGGTCAAGGGGTGCCAAGACCCACTCCTGTTACCTCCAGTTAGTCCCACAATGCGAGATTGCTGAGAGCTGATCAGAGGCCCGCCCCCTTTCTCCACCACTCTGCACATGCACCTCCTGGCACACTAGTGGTTGGGGGTGAAGTCCTCTTGGATGCTGATGCTCCTTCAGGGCCAAGAAGCTCTCCTATTACCTCCAGTGAGTGTGACACAACAGGATTCCTAGGAGCTGGTCGGAGTCCCTGCCCCATTCTCCACCACTCTGCATATGCTACTACTAGTTAGAAAATATAGAAATTCGCTTTAAAAAATCTAAGGTTTCAGGGATGATGTAGTTAGGTAATTGAATTTGGAAAACCTTAGAAATTCACTGAAAACAACAAAGGTTACAGGGACATTAAAGTGAGGAAATGGAATTTAAAAAACCTTTGAAATTCACTGGAAAAAACAAAAGTCACAGGAATGTTATAGTTAGGCTTAGATTTTACTCACATAAACCATAGAAATTCAGCAGTTATAGTCACCTGAGCTAACTATAACATATGCCCTCACAATGCACTGCTTTATGACCCCACATATTAGATCTCTCAAGACATGGTCAGTGACATCACTGATGACCTCAGTAATGACATATAACATGACATCACTGATGATATGTTATGTTATGTTAATTTAAATTTGTAAGGCGCAACAGCTACCCAAAAAGAGTTTCCCGGCACCAAATAGGAGAACCATAAGGAAGGGAATGATTATTGATTAAACAGCCAAGTTCTTTGGCTTTTATGAAAATTCGCATATACAGTTTCATTGCGAAGCGGCGCAGGGAGAGAGTTCCACAAAGTGGGGCCTAAGTAGGCAAATGATCGACTGCCCATACGTGACACTCTAATTCTAGGTAGAGAGAACTTTGCCTGAGTGGCACAGCGGAGCGCACGTGAGGGCAAGTAGGGGTGAACCAGAGCCTGCAGGTATTGAGGGGTCGCTCCAGATTTGATTTTGAACATGTAGCTCAGGGCTTTGAACCTAATTCGGCTCTCCACCCTGAGCCAATGAAGGTCACACAGAAAGCCTGAGATTGAGGCAGTTCTGGGAACCTGACAAATCAGTCTGGTGGCAGAGTTCAGGACTGCCCGTAATTTGCATGTTACCTCCTTCTTTGGCCCCCAAATAGAGGATGTTGCCGTAATTCAGTCTTGAGGTGACAAGAGCTTGGACCACGGTTCTCTGGGTAGAGCTGGGCAGCATCCAGATCATCTCTTTGAGCCATTTCAGTATGGTAAAACAAGTTGCAGCCACCTTTACTGCTTGGTTTTTCATAGATAATAAGTCGTCTATGATGATGCCTAGATTGCGAATATGGCAAGAAGGTTGAGGAACAGCACCTGTTTCAATGGGCCAATGTTGGGGGCCCCAAAGGTCTTAATTCTTCCCCAAGATCATTAAGTTTAAGAAAATTAGCCTGCATCAATATGCAATTTTACACAGACCTAGCTGCAGAGCAGATGTCATGGATGCTTTCTCAGCAGAGAGGGAGAAGACAATCTGGGTGTCATCCGCATAGGAGAACAAGGACAACCCAGCCTCTTCTGTAATCTTCCTCACAGAACCACTTACACCCACACTCACACCACCAGACAATATGACGTATGCCTACTCACACACCCGCATAACCACTCACAGACCCATTCGAAGAGCTATACCAGTACTCACACACCCACTCATTCCTCCAGAGAGCCACTGACATACCCACAAACTCACTCATAAAGCCACTCACATGAAATTCACTCACTCATACAACCACTCATACAACCAGTCAGTCGTAAAGCCAGTCACATAGCCACACACTCACCCATACAGCTACTCACACACCCACTTATTTACCTACACAGACACTCACACACTCACTCCCTCACCCATACAGCCTCTCAACACAGCCACTCACTCACCCATAAAGCACTCACATATTCATTCTCACACCTATACAACCACTTTTATAACCATTCACACATCCATACTGGTGCTCACACATCTGTTCACCCACCAATCCAGCCATTCGCACACACTCACTCTCCAGTACAGCCACTCACACACCAACACACTTAAACAAACACCCACTCAAACAGCCATTCACTCACCCATGCAGCCATTCACTCACCCATGCAGCCACTTACACACCCAGTCACTCACTCATACAGCCATTGAAGCACCCACTCACTCACCCATTTAGTCAATACACACCCACTTACCCACCCATTCAGACACTTATACTGCCACTCGCATACCCATAGAGCCACTGACACACCCACTACTCACCAATTCAGCCACTCACACAGCAAATCACTCACCCACACAGCTACTCACAATCCACTTCACCCATACAGTCACTGACCAAACATTGTACACAAGGATACATATAGTCACACAGGCACTTACATAATATATGTTAGAAGTAGTATCGCTCAGTAGTAGTTCACCTACTATACTAATTGAACTTTTGTAGTAGGTTAGTATATATGTGTTACAATCATAAACTCTTAGAAAATACTTACACTCACTAGAAGATGTAATCAATGATGTCATCAGTGATGTAGTCTGGATATAATTTAAGATGCAATCAGTGATGTCACTGCCCATGTCATTAGTGATGCAATATATGAGGTCATAAGCAGTGCATTGCCGGAGTGTAAGGTATAGTTAGCTCAGGTAACTTTAGCTGCCGAATTTCCATGGTTTTGTAATTTTTTTTTAACACAACTACAGTCCAAACTGCTGAATAGAATTACACCAAATTTTGCAGAAAGCTGGATGTTGGTCCAGAAGGTGTGCTTTTTGTGGTTTGGTATAAATACCTTCATTCGTTTTTAAGATATCAAATGAAATAAAGATATCTGAAAACGCTAGTCCTTGAAGTGGACTCGTGGATCCCACTTAAATTTCATTTCCTGCCAACACTTTAACCAGGAAGTGGTGGCGGCCATCTTGGGACTCGGCTAGGACTCGTCTTAAAGCTGAGTTCTATAAAAAATTAAGAAAAGTGGGAATACCCTGACCATCCAAATATGGTGTTGGGGGTTGTTGGACTTGGCCCTTTCGGCAGGTTCAACCCTAAACTTTCTGTCTGTCTCCTAGCCTCTCCCTGTGTGGTGTTGGTGGTTTTAGGCCTCTGGGGGCTTTAGCACTGCTGTCCAGTGTAAAGTGCGTGCACACTGGCTTACATTTAGTGAGATTGGCCTGCCCTCCCATAGAAATGCATGGGGGATTCCCTGATGAATGTGGGTCAGTGGTAAATCCTGATATGAGTGGCGCAACATCTTCAAGTCTGGTATGTATGAAAGAGTATTAATAAATGCTGCGCAATGGTGTGCTTGTTCTTACTTTGGGGGATACTCTGCCAGGACAAACCGCCGCAGGACCCAGATGCTGACTCCTGGGGGTCCCTGCGTGCTGGCCTGCCTGGATATGCTGTGCTGTGGTCTCCCCAGCACCAAGGACTCTTTTATTTCTGCCCCTTTTAAGGACTTTAGGGCTCCCTAGCGCCTCGTGAGCACTGTATAGTAATTGACTGAGGAGAGAGGAGCTGGCCCTGCTGTGAAGTGGGGCCTAAGTAGGCAAATGATCGACCGCCCATACGTGACAGTCTAATTCAAGGTATGTGGGATTCCCCCCTGAGCTCCTTATTGAGGCGGGAGCCCACCCCGCATTCGTGTGCACTTGAGCGGGTGCCCACCCCGCAATTACTGACCTATACCTTTGTGGCCAGACGTGGGAGCCCACCCCGCGCTTCATTGAGTAGCCAATGAGAATGCTGAGGGCCGTCGCGTTGCCCACAGTGACCCGGAAGACGAGCAGTACAGGCCTGGTTGCGGACGGGGCCTGAGAACTGCCCGGAAGAGACACGCGGCCGGGGGTCCCAGGCGGGAGCCTACCCAGTACTGGGACCTACGGAGGCGAGACATCGAGGAGTAAGCTGGCGTCTCCAAACGGGGCTCCCGAGAGCAAGGAAGAGCTCCGTGGTGCCAGCTGAGAAGCGGAGAAGTGCTGCAGTTACTGGCGGGGCTCCCGTGTTGGAAAGAGGAGCCACGCGTGCCGCCTGATCATCTGGAGCCCCTGGTGTCTGCAACAAGAAGATCCCAGTGAGTCTGCCAGCTGCAGCAACAGCAGAGAGCGAGTCCGGCTGTGACTGCACTTGCCTAGCCCCCCCAAGGAGAGGTGTGTGGGGCTGGGCTCTGGCTGTCAGGAGGTGGGGGGCCGCCTCCAAGCGTGGTGCTGTTGCTCCATCAGAGGAAACCCCGCAAGGGAATGGGTGCTCTCCCGTGGCACGGTGGTCGCCAAGCTGACTCCACAGCTGCACTAGAGGTTAGCGGGCAGCTGCAACAAGGGGTATATTTGTTTTAGAGAGTCCCAGAGCAGGGCCTTGTTGTGTATTCACAGCTTCCCCGCTGTAGCGGACCGCTGCACATTCTGGACATTTGTTCAGAGGGCACAGTGAGTGCCAGGTCTTACTTGATTCACAGCTGCACGGCAATTAGCGTCAGCTGCTACGTTTAGGCGTCCAGTTCTTTGGGCATTTCTGAGTGAGGTAGAAGGGAGATGCACTCCTCTGCCCAGCTCAATTGCACACAGCGAATTCCGTTGCATTGGCAGCAGCCCTGACATTTGGGACATAGGGCATTTGAGCCTCTGAGTAGGCCAGTTGGACAGGGGGACTAATAGGTTTGTAGGGCACCAGGCCCTAAAGTGATTTATGTAGATACGCAGGAAATGTGATTCATGTACTGTGTTTATGCACCGTGATTTATGTCTCTACTGTGGTTTATGATTAGGTGATTTGTGCATCCTGTCTTATGTTGCAAGATAATGCTGAGCACAGTGTTTGCCAGTAATGACTGGTTGTGATCTGCTTTTATTATAAGTTCTACATTTACTCTTTCCACTTGGTGATGGTCCTGACAGTGGCCCAAATGGCCCTGTCAGTGTATATTGTGTGATTACTACTCTAATGTGTTTCTGATAATACAAAGGTTATTTTTTATATAATCTTGTGTGGAGCTCCTTTTGTGGTGTTCCTAGTGTGTTGCTGCTGTGTGTGTGTGTTGCACAAACGCCTTACACCATGTCTATGGGATAAGCCTGACTGCTCATGCCAAGCTACCAAGGAGGTGAACTGGGGTTATCTTTGGCGTATAACTCCCTTGCCCTGACTAGAGTGGTGGTCTCTGCCAGGCTTTGGCGCAAGCCTTAGGCAACCAGAGATCCCATTTCTAACAGGCGTGAAAAGCATTTTTTTGCAAAATGTTGCTGTGGACTTATGGCTGATTAACAAATCTGTGGTAAAATAAAAAAAGAAAGACGCTCAGGCTCCCACTCATCTTTCTTTAAAGCCTTAGGGTAGTCCAAATCTCAGATGCCCTCCCCTGTCAGGCTTATAAAAATCACCCTGGGCTGTAAAAATAAACATAAAGGGGACCAGCTCAGCCCCCCGCTGCCCTGGGGGACCACCACCTTCCCGTGGCACATACATTATTCAAAATAAGAAAGTGGGGGAGGCCCTATGGCCTCCCCCGCAGCTCCGGGTTAGCCACCTCACCAGGTAAAAACACAACAATGAGGAGGTTCCGTTGTGGGTCCCCAGGCCTGGGAACCACCACCTGCTGTGGACTAAATTTTACATTAAAGGGGGGGAGGGCGGACAGCCCCACCTTCTGGAGCTCAAGATGGTCCTGGACCCGGCCACCCCCCAGGGCTGGTTCCAGCAATGTCCCAGGTGCCCATGCCCTGGACATTGCAGTTTGCTATGGTTTGGCAGGAGCACCATGGGGGTGAATGATATCCACTAGCCTCCTGAGGGCCTCAGGACTAAAGTGGACCTCCTCCCCCACCCAGTAGTATCCCACGAGGTGGGTTTGCAGAGTGAAAGCGTGACCTCTAACAATCTCTTAGCAATCCAGCTATGAGGGACTTACTGGAGGTGACAGGAGCAGTAGATGGCCCCCAAGGACCCTCAAGTGTCAAGGGGACTTCATCCTCCAACCACTTCTGCTCCAGGAGGCGCAGACGTTATAGTTAGGCTCAGGTTTCACTCATACAAAACCAGTGAAATTCAGCAGTTATAGTTAGCAAAGCTTACTATAACTCGCACCCTGCAATGCGCTGCTTAGGACCTCACATATTACATCACTGATTACATTGTCAGTGGCATCCCTGATGACATCTCAAATGTAATCACTGATGACATCATCCACAGCATCTCTGACGCACACAATCACACCTTCATATAACCTTTCACACACCCTCTCCAACTTCCACACTACCGTTCTCAAACCCATTCACACACCCATACCAGTACTCACACAGCTACTCAATGATTCATAGATCAACACAAACATCCACTCACTCACCCTTACAGCCAATGTATCAGTGAGCAGAGGATGCGGTGTGTTTGAGGGCAGCCATTGGGAGCTCAAGCAAATGCAAGTCTAGAAGCTTTAGACAGATAAAAGGTGACTTTTTAAAAGTACCTTATTTCGAATATTTGTTACAATTCCGACTTAACCAGTGAATTGAAATTGTAATAAATATTTTACAAAGTCTAAGAATTAACTTTTTATAAGGTTTCTGTGCAGAGATACATATTATAATACATACTATAATGTATCCCAATGCTTTCCTTTGGAATGGCTAACCCTGCTACAAAATAGCTTTTGGGGCCTTGTCACTGTAAGGACATGCTTAACATTAAACTTTTACATGTCCTAAATATAATGAAACCTGGCATTTAGGGGCTACTTATGGGTGACTTATTAATATTTGGATGGAGGGTTTAGGCTTGTGAAATGTTTTTTTTTGATAGGTCAAGTTTGCAGTTTAAACCTGCACAGCCAGGTGACTTGTGGCAGGCCTGCAGTTATGCTTTGTATTGTGACTTTAGTGGTGGCACACTATGTGCTGCATTCCATTAGGGACATTTAACTAATAGACCTTGGGTACACTGTGTACTCTATACTAATGGAGTTTATGTAAATTATTTATGCCAGTAAGATTATAGCTAATTTTGACATGTTGTAAGGGTCAGAGCTCATGCACTGGGCCTGGTTAGCATACTCTCAGGGAAGAGAATAAAAAACAGCAGAAGCAGTCCAAAAAAATAGGGGCATGAAAAAAGAGGCATTTTCCTAAAATGGTGACATATTTACGGCGTTCTAAGTCTGATCTGGGTAAGGCAATAAGAAAAATCATGTTCCATTGAACTTAGAGAAAGTAGGGATTATTAATGATTTTGCCAAATTAGTTCATCCTCTGAAGGAAATAGATAAATGACGAAGAAGTAGTAATGGAGTGATGAGTCACGTGTGACATTTGAGGCAGTAAATAAAGGGTGGATGACGCTCCATAACTAGGCAGCATTGATGTGAACAGGAAAACTAGTTGACATTGGTTTCCAGTTGATAAGGACTTAGAGTTGCTCTATCACAAGTAGATGTGGCTTTTGCTATTAGGGCTCGTAAAAGAGGAGAGTCTAGTATCTAGCCTAGAATCGAAAAATCTGGCAAAAAGACGAACATTGGCCTTTTATTGGGACATGGAACCCTTTATATGTTGTTACTTGCAGGAGTTTTAGAATGAAAACCGATTACAATCTTTTGGAGCATATGTTTTCTTGTAGAAGCTCAGATAGATGGATGACAGAAATGAAGAACGTCAGAAAGGCACTAAAGGGTCGATTGGGATAGCGGCTCACCGGCCTACTGTCACAGTGGTCAGGAGACCGGCCAGTCCGACCGCCCATGAGACCGGCCAACAAGCAGGCGGCGGTCCGACCACCCAAATAGGATGCAACTGCGAGGCTGGTGGTCACAAATTGCTCACTTATATGGCAGCTTGTGCTATGGCCCAGGAAAAGGGCAGCAGCACAATCTGGGATGTAAATGAGCACTTCCTGCACCTCCATGAACCGTGTACCATGCACCACTTGTGGTGGAGGGGAACACCACACGTGTCCCCTGGTGGCCCCACGAGGAGTGGGGAGTCTGTGTAATCTAAATATACAAAAGAAAATGTTTTTGTAAACTGGGCCTCCAATTCTACAGTGGTCACCTTTCTTAGCTAGAACCTGCAGCGTGAGTCCTAACGTTTGCAATTTTCTATGTACTGGTCCATGCTAAACATTTTAAATATAGCTTACAGATATCAAGCACTGGCTTCATTGTATGTCTATTGATTATCCATGGAGTGTTGGGTCTATATTGAGGAAAGAACTTGACTTACAAAAGCAGTCAGAGTTAAAATGGATCATAAAAAAAGTTGTGTGTAAAGATAATTCAGAAAGGATTTCAATTTGCAGGTAAACAAAATAATGACTCAGTAGAATTCACATTCAAACTTTAATAATGCCTGACATTTGATTTTTGATTAACTCCAGTGGGCGATATATTTCTAATTTTTATTTAGGGCACAATGTTTAATAGACAATAGTCAGTCTCAATATTCTGATAACACAGTGTAAAAGTATTTGCTCAATTTCTTGTTATGTAAAAATAGTAAAAATAATGTTCAATGCTTTAGCTTGACAAATCATTTGTTGTCAATTTACTATTCAGCTACCAGCAAAACTGTTGTCCTATGCATTTTGTACATTTAGCAGCAGGTCAAAACTTCAGCAACATGACCAATGCTAGCTACATGGAGGGAATAGGAGTTGTTAGCCTTAGTGAATATCCTATGGAAATTATTCATTTGGAAAATTGACTCTTAAACCTTGCAAATATTCCCTAGAGGTTTTAAACTCTTCCGTAGTTCCCAGTGTTCGTGACGCAGGTTCTGCAATGCGTGGGAGCCCGCACTCGAAACTCCTCGGCTTTGTTTGACTTCTTCAGACAAAGAAAGGCCCATCAATCAGTGTGATTATAGGATCCCATGACAGTGATGACTGAGGTATGTGACAGCTAATAAGAGACTGTCAACACAGTATTTTGTTGACTCAATCTAGGCCCACGATAGAGTGGATTCTGCAATTAAATGTGCACAGAACTGCATAAATAAAGTCGCACTCAATGTTATCATGACTGTAGCTGAGTCGATACAGAAACAAGCAGAGGCACACGCATAGGGCTTTTTTTGCAATTAAATTGTACTTTTTAGCACACATCGTGATTTAGATAAAGGCTTACCGTGTGCAGTCGAAAGGACTGATTGATGGTGCTAAAATGGCACTTTTCACCTAATTTGGAGTTTCTAAATTCCAGAGTTAATGCACTTCACACCAGTGTTATTGTAACAAGGTCAGTGGTGTCCCTCCATGCCGGGCACTGCTGAGGTGTAGCTTATATTACCCATACATAAATTATGACGGAAAACTTGGCAATGGGCTGTGGGGCCTTCTTCTATCAACTTTTTTCTGTGCAGATTATACCATGACATTTTGCTATATCGCCTTAAAATGAAATTCAAGATGACATTGTATTCATCAATTAGTATACTGAACCTAAACAGAAGGTACGGTCATAAGGATGAAGGTTTTTGTAGTATCTGGCAATATATTTAATTGTTACTGTATAAATCCTCTGCGTTCATTATGTTTTTACAGTTTTGCCAAGTGTAGAATAGTACCAAAAATATTAGTAATGGATGAGTTTGTTGGCGCTTTTGTAAAATAGGTTTTTACCTGAAACACTGAAGCTGTGCATGCTTGTAAGCCTGCTACGTAGGCGTGGAATAATCTAATAAAACTATTATCACTCACAGCCATGAACTGGCTGAGGTCTGTCTTTTGAAATTGCCAGGTCAGTGCTTACAGTGAAAAGACACTGCACAAGAATGGGAGATACCCTTCTAGCAAAAAGGGACACGGTCAAATGCCAATAAACAAGAAAGGATCCATTTTGTGTCACACACTCTTACTGTTATCACTCTATGTTAGGTTTGATTATATTGAATACATTAGACATTTCTACATTAAACAGTGCTCAATGTGAGGATAGCAGAGTGGATGAAAGTAAATTGTGGATTTCCTTTATGAATATATGATATATTTGTATATACAGTGTTGACAGTAAGAGTGTGTGATGCTTTTCTTGTTATACAGTGAAATAACTACTCGTGCTCACAAATTATGTGAAGACATATTAAAATCGATAACTGCACAATTTTATATAGCTTTCTGTAACTATAAAGGCTTCAGTTAAGAGTTAGGCGCAGGAACAGTTACGGGTTGAATCAAGTTCATTTAGCAAATTGTCTGATTATGATATGAAGACCGTATAGTTATTTATCTATGAATCACATGCACTATTTATTATATGATAAATAACAGTATGAGATATTTACTTTTTGCAATACATACCTCAATTATTAAATACAACCCAGTTACCAGTATATTGTCACTGAAAGCTAATGGAAAATAACATTTAAAAAAAATGCCAACGATCAGGTGTCAAAGGCTCCTGAGAAACAACCAAGGGAAGGCACAAACAGCTAATCTCAAAGTTTCCTGACTGTACCTTCCCACCATAACCCCACACACTCTGCACTAATCACAAGACAAGACGAAAGTTACACGCTATGACCCACAACAAAAAGCACACATATGCACAAATATCTCAAAGTCCACATTTCTCTAACCAAACAACCTCCCTCCCTTCCTCCTCCAACAACAGCCATAAGCAAAATTTAGCCGGAATCTACATCAAAATAACATACCCCCCACCTTCACCCTTACTGCAAGACATGAATATGAAAGACACTGACCAACTTAAATGTCTTCTGTTCAAGCAAGAAATTGCTTTAATATCTCTGACCTACTCTCAGACCTCACCTTCATTACAGAAAGAGGGATCAGCGAAGATTCTGCACTCTCATGCCATAAAGCCATCCCTCCTGATTTCCACATAATTAACAAAACTAATGTTGGCAAAATTAGAAGAGGCCTAGATGTAGAAAAGTCAGCCCATATCGCACCCGATGCCCAGGCTGCTGGTGCAGGGCGACTCTTCGTTCCCATCATAAATAATTACCAAATGAAGAGACGGGCACTGGAAGTAGGAAAACAAGAACAGAGTTTATTACTCATGAGGAGAGCATGTCATTTGGGACACTCGCATAGTGTCTTCGGGAGGTGCTCTAACAAGTTTCTCTGAGGCTTCGCCTTTTATACACAGGTTTGTGGCACACAGGCATCCTTTATTACAATCAATACATTGTGAAGTATGAAGATATTCCAACACGTGGCTACAGTAGGGGCCCTTATCCTTCATGCAATAGGAGGGGGCTGTCACGCAGCTGGGTGTTCTGCTGATTCCATTGGAATGTGTGTGCCTGATCGAATCTCAGGGGGTGGGGTGGCCATGATCAATAGTGGCTTCTTTCAAGAAAGACGAGTGCATACAGTAGTGGGCAATAAACTGTATCCTCGGGCTAAGGGATGACCAGCGGTCCGTGCAAACAATTAGGTTCAGAGGAAGAGGTCATCAAAGGAGGGGTATTCATGGAGGGACAGGAGGTGTTGGTCAGGCGCGGGGTGCGATTCTCAGAGACAGAGTCATGCGGGAGGGGAGGGCTCATGACTTGTGCATGTGAGAGCGGGGGCGGTCAGGGTGCATGGGGGAAGCTTGCAGGGTCAGGGAAGTGTGCCGATGATCGATCGTGAACTAGGAGACCATGATACCTAAAATGGCTGTCGTGTACGTGTGTGCATGGGTCTATGCTAGCGGGATGACACAGTCAGTGTTTTAGCGATATCCGTTCTGCTTACAACAAGGGGTACAGTGAACACAAAATGAACGCCGCTTATGTACATACACATTGCCATTTTCAACAGTCGCCGCTTTTTTACATAAGCAAGTTCAGTTTCTACATAGTTAATGCGATAGGCAGAATGCACTACATGTTAATTTACATTTGTTGGGTTCTTCATACAATCCTAGAGATCGGCATAATATT
Source organism: Lissotriton helveticus (assembly GCF_964261635.1). Taxonomy (NCBI): domain Eukaryota; kingdom Metazoa; phylum Chordata; class Amphibia; order Caudata; family Salamandridae; genus Lissotriton; species Lissotriton helveticus. Next base: position 310,121,907 of record NC_136062.1, read on the forward strand.
TTAGTCGGAGTCAAGAAAAGAGGTTCCGAAACATTACAGCATCAAGTTCAGACTTTTTCTCCGATGACATTAATTAAGAGTAATCTGATACCTTCGGGTCTTATCAGTACTTTGGAAAGCTAGATACATGGGTGACCGGTGAAACATTTTTGTAAGCAATAAAATTGAGGGGGGGGAATGCAATTCGATGTAAGCAACTAGTTAAGGGGTGGGTAGAAAGTTCAGGAAGGGGGGTCTTAGTGAAAATGTCTTTTTCAACGACGAGCCACCACTGGTAGACTCTGGTAGTCCGTTTTCTTTTCGTTGGCGCTTTTGAGCACCGGCGGTGGAGCTATAAGTCCAGCTCGGAATCATCCTTACGCGTTGCAGGGTGCGATCAGTCCTCTGCTGTTAGATCACAGTCCTGTTTCCTAACTCATTTTCTTTGGGGTGCCTCATGCTGGGCACCTGCGTGTCTTTTTTTTTCCGTGGCAAAATCCCATTCCATAGTCAAAAGTTTATATGAAAGAGTTTGTTGAATAATCGAGGGAAGAGAGGGCGGAGTGGGGCCAGATCTTCGAACACACCAAGAGCAAAGGACAATGAGCAGGCAGGCCCATCAGTCGGACTCAAAAGGGGACGGGGACTTCAGGCACGAGTGGGTCAGCAAGTCGAGGGCTTCAAGGTAGCCCTTCATTCTTTCATCTGCCGAGTTTGAGAGTTGTGCCTCGTCCCGCGTCTTGTTGCTCTGCGGCTCCACCTTTGGTTGCGGTCACATGTGCTTCATGATCTGTGGCCAGGCTGTGCGTCACATCCAGCTCCTCTCCTCCGGTTTTTATATCTTTAAATGAGTAGAAAACAAGTTTTTAGAAAAACTGGCAGGAGAAGACATTTATACATCTCAATTCCGTCCCCAATCCTATGTAGGTGGGGGATAAGTTCATCGGTCACAGTCAGAAGTCGTCATTTATGGAGTCTGTAGGAGTGCATTGCTATGGAATTCATAACCCTGTTTGGCGCTCATTCGTGACGTACGTGGAGAGAAATTGGACTTTTATACACAGTGTATTATAGCAAACTCAAAGTCGAGTCCTTATGTAGAGACTCGCCCTTCCCTTTAACCCAAGCATCGACAATCTTACATCTCCCTTCGGGGTCGGCTAACTCTTGTAAGTGGGGCGTTATCGTCATGAAGAAGGGGGAGGGGGTGGACGTAAAACATGCTCTTCTTGGGGAGTGAACGTTAATCAAGGTCATCAATTTCGCTTTCGAGGGTAGATGACATGAAGCTGGGGTTAATCGGGGGAAACGGGGACGTTTTGGGCAGGGAGCTGGGGTCGATCGGGAGAAGTGGGATACTCTGGACATCCACCCTTTAGTGCAGAGGAGCGAAGTAATCTGTGCATTGGGAATTGCATTTTTAGCGAACTGAGAAACAGGAGGCCATTGACGTTATAGTCCCCCTATAAAGGCCAGATTAGGGGACGTTAGTCGTCTGACCCGTCCTTTCTTTCATGACCAACTCGGGTTCTATTGTTTTGCAGAAAGGAGAGGTAGTAATATGGCAAGTTACAGTCGTTTTAGTGACTGTCAATTTTTCCAAACACCTTTGTGTTCGAGGAGACCCAATTAGGTGTTGTGCCGGGAGGGGCACAACGTCACCAGACGTGAAAAGAGGAAACAGGGGCTTTTTGGAGAGAGAGAGAGAGAGAGAGAGAGAGAGAGAGAGAGAGAGAGAGAGAGGAAGAGAGGAGAGAGAGAGAGAGGGAGAGAGAGAGAGAGAGAGAGAGAGAGAGAGAGAGAGAGAGAGAGAGAGGAAGAGAGGGAGAGAGAGAGAGAGGAGAGAGAGAGAGGGAGAGAGAGAGAGAGAGAGAGAGAGAGAGAAGAGAGGGAGAGAGGGAGAGAGGGAGAGAGAGAGAGAGAGAGAGAGAGAGAGAGAGAGAGTGAGAGAGAGAGAGAGAGAGAGAGAGACCGCACTCTAAAGTGGTCCATTCAGTACACGTATGAGAGACGTGTACAATAATGGGCCATTCAGTGCGCGCACAACGCAGAAACAACAGTGGTTAAGCAACACGGAAACACAGGCAGAGGGATGACGTAGATCATGCATCACGTACACACAAACTCAGACGGGGAAGACAGTACATGTATTATGTACGAATATCCAAGACAAAACATAAAACAGTTATTGGCCAAAATTATCCCTTTCTGTATGCTGTGCATTCTTAGCATCCTAAGCTCTTTTTACCTTTTTCTTCTCTTTTAACCGTCGGCTGCCCTTACTGGTGGCTTTGATTGTACACACTTACGCCTTTGGCAATTGGTCATGAACTAACCTGGTCGGGCTAATGCTCACGGTGGTTTATTCGAGTCATTTTTAGCAAATGCGTTTCCAGGCTGAGACAACGGTTGGTGTCAGTTGGAGAACAATGGGGCAGCTTGGAGTTATATGTCTAGGAGGGTGCGAAGAAGGATGCAGTAGATTTTAAATGTACCTCACCCCAAAATATTCCTTAAACTTTCCCTATTTAATTAATTGTGGGGTGCTTATTCATTAGCGCACGTCATTTTAGTTGTACTATTCGGGGTGCCAAGCGAAGTTTACATTTTGTGGTTTCCCCTTCAGGCTGCCCTCCCAGGCGCTAAGTTCAGAGAGAGAAAATAGTCATGGTTTGCTTGTTGCGGTTAGGTACCATAATCAAACCCTTTTTCCCGTTCTCTTCGTCCGTTAGATCACCGTTTTCATACATTGATCGATATTCCGATGTGACCTGCAGAGAGAGGGAAAAAGAAGGGGGGCAGGGGCTACATTGATAGACACATTAGCGTGCATAAACCCAGAAAGGCTTTTACTTACTGCATACTCGGCCTATCTCCACGGGATGCAGTCCCTGCCAACTGGGCGTTTTTAAGCCCCTGGTGGACCGTTAGTGTGACTCTTTTTATACAGGTAGCACATAAAGTATAGGCTAAACACCAGGATTTTTAGCGGTTGCTTTTTGGCTGCACAAAATAGAAAACGCACACAACGAAAACTTGGACCCTTCATTTTTGCAATATTTCTACGTACTATACTTTTTAATCCTTTAAACAGTGGTCATTTAGTCGAAAATTACCAATTCACACGTGACAACTACGTTTGCTTTTTCCAAAAATCTTTAATAAGAATGTCGGTGCATAAATATGGGCCTACAACCCCGTGGGCCGGCCACGGAGCAGGCTGGAACTGTAGATGTGGGGATACTTTATTAGTAAAAACTTTAGTGGAGTCGGTGGTCGTTTATTTCATAATCTAAAAGTGCGACAAGTGCAACAAAATCATGTCGAGACTTCAGTGTGAGCGAGTGTCATGAGTGTTGGGCTTCCAACTTTCAATAATCATGATGCGCCAAACTTAACAACAATTCATTGTCCGAATGTTCAATTAATACTCATCTGATGTCAATTTACCGTCTGAACACATAATCAGTACCCACCCAATATCAATTCATTGTCCGAACATATAGCCAGTACCCATCCCATATCAATTCATTTCCCGAACTGACAGTACACATCCTGAATCAATTAATTGTCCGAACATATAATTAGTACACATCCTATATCAATTCATGTGGTTAAAAAACCCTTCATACATATCTCATGACACCAGGGCTGAACAATCGGGGTACAACAAGGAGTTGAAAGTTTCATTTGCATCGGCGCCATTTTGGGTGCGGTCAGGCAGAACCAGGCATAGTCTAAATTTCTACTAACTCGTGGTTGGCCCAGAGCTTCTTTTGGCAGTCCAAAAGTTCCGTTAAAGGGCAAAAGAAAGGATCGGTGGTCTGAACCATCAATCAAAAGGGGAGGGAGGCAACAATGTTCCTACCGGGTCATACTGTGCTTTCACCGGAACTGATCCGAACTGTAGTCTGCAGGATTCTAGTCATTCAAACTGAGGATGGCGACAGCATGGAAGCGCCGACGTCCTGCGGCTACATTTCCATTGTTCCGTGGGCAATCATGGCAGTCATTCCCCATCGGGGGTATCTGCGGGGGTCGGGGACTCCCGCGGCTCCTCTAGAATCTTCAAGGTCGTGGAGAACTATGATGGTGGAGTCAACAAGTGACCGGGCCATTCCTTCATGCTGGGCCCGCTCTTGCCAGGTCGATCGCCTGTCGATCGAGAGTTCGGCAGCTACCGGCGATCGCGGGGTCAAATGAGCGGACGGGCTCCACCCTGCCGGGCGAGGCGTTGCAGCATCGCCACAGTGGAAGAACCCTTTTCCGGGCGCCTGGAGCGCTGAGGGTGCAGCTGGGAAGCCTCCACCTGGGGAGGCGGGAGAGGCTTGTTCGCACCGTCTCTCCCTCCCAGTGCACCCCACGGCGTCTCGCTTGACATTTGTTGTGGCCGGACCAGGCGATGAGGACGCGGGGGGGGTCGGAGGCATGTGCAAGACATCCCCCCCCCAGTGTTGTCGCTGCCATTATGGAAGAAAAAAGAAAGAAGTGGCGCCTGGCATGTTTTCGGGTCGGGCCTCCGGTTGATGGCGGCCGGACGCTCTTCGCCCTGGCCCCAGGAACGGGTCCCTTAGTCCATCCTTGGGACAGACCTTGGTGCTTGGCGCCTCTCCTGGGCCTTTCGTGTAGTGGCCTCTCCACTCCCAGGCCCTCCATGGATGCTGGTCCAGACTGGGAGAGAGAGGGGAGGGTCGAGGACATAGACATTCCCCCCCCTGCAACACTCCAGGGTTGTCGTAGCAGTCCCCTTGGCCGGGTCCCTTCGGCCTCGGCCTCTCCTCCGGCTACACCCTATGTGATGATCTCCGGCCGACGGTTAGCAGCAGGACCCGCCCTATATGTGTTGCTTCCGGCTGGGCGTAGCCGCAAACCTGTTGCACTTTGGAAGTTTCCAGAATGGGGGCGGATGTCTGTTGCTTTGTATCTTTCTCAGGTTGCCGTTATTGGGCGTGGCAGGCGGTGGGACAGACATGTTTGGGGCAGTGAGGGGCGATGAAGCCTCGTTGCCTTGTGGCCGTTGTAATGTCACGCTTGGTTTCTCTTACTGTTTTCAGGTTTCTTATTACGGGCTTATTTCTAACGTTTCTTGTTTCTAGGACAATAATAGATTTTATCATTAAGTATTGTTATCGTTTCCTTGTTCGTTATTTAATAAAAAGTTCATCAGTGGCCTACTGATTTCGTTTTCCTATTCCTTTCTTTCCAGGTTGTTTCATGCTAAAGTTTCTATTAACAGGATACAGTGATCACTTCGTTATTATTACATATGTCCTTTTCACTAGGGGTGCTCTCTGGTCGGGCCAGATGACCTACCTCTAGTAAATGGTCCGGGTGAAACTGGCGTATCAATCAGTGGGGAGTAGATAGGCATGACAGATTACAACGGGGGACAAAGGTCCGCATTACCTACCCTTTCACTACTTGCAAAGATTTTCCTACGTTTATTTGCAAACAGGGAATACCTCCAAAAAGAACCAATTTCCAAACAGTCAAATGTTCGGACAAACAATCAATCAATGAGGAACGAAATAGGTACGACGTGTTAAAGGTTTGCGCTACCTACCCTTCACTATCTGCAAAGGGAGAGAGAATATTCCTATTCTTCCCCGTTTGCAGGCAGAGAAGATCCTTAAGAGAACCAACTTCGAACAATTCAATGCTCGATTCAAACAATCAATCAATGGGGAGAAAAATAGGTATGACGGATTACAATGGGGACAAAAGTCTGCATTACCTATCCTTCACTATCTGCAAAGACTAAACAGAGTATGGCGACTCTGTGCTTGTTTGCAAATAGAGAATCTCTCAGAGACAATCAATAAGTAATACTAGTATTTTCAAACAATCAATCAATCAATTTCGCAATTTGTCGTGTGTCACGACCTTACCCGGACCGGACCATGTGGACAGTTTTTTATACACAGGTTTGTGGCACACAGGCATCCTTTATTACAATCAATACATTGTGAAGTATGAAGATATTCCAACACGTGGCTACAGTAGGGGCCCTTATCCTTCATGCAATAGGAGGGGGCTGTCACGCAGCTGGGTGTTCTGCTGATTCCATTGGAATGTGTGTGCCTGATCGAATCTCAGGGGGTGGGGTGGCCATGATCAATAGTGGCTTCTTTCAAGAAAGACGAGTGCATACAGTAGTGGGCAATAAACTGTATCCTCGGGCTAAGGGATGACCAGCGGTCCGTGCAAACAATTAGGTTCAGAGGAAGAGGTCATCAAAGGAGGGGTATTCATGGAGGGACAGGAGGTGTTGGTCAGGCGCGGGGTGCGATTCTCAGAGACAGAGTCATGCGGGAGGGGAGGGCTCATGACTTGTGCATGTGAGAGCGGGGGCGGTCAGGGTGCATGGGGGAAGCTTGCAGGGTCAGGGAAGTGTGCCGATGATCGATCGTGAACTAGGAGACCATGATACCTAAAATGGCTGTCGTGTACGTGTGTGCATGGGTCTATGCTAGCGGGATGACACAGTCAGTGTTTTAGCGATATCCGTTCTGCTTACAACAAGGGGTACAGTGAACACAAAATGAACGCCGCTTATGTACATACACATTGCCATTTTCAACATAGATGTCATTCATATAAAACAGCAAATAACAATAATTGAAAATGTTGCAATGGATGGCTGTGAATCTGTGATGATAAGATGTCACCCAACTACAACTATTACCAAATTGATCTTATTAACATACAGGCCAACATGTTGCAATGCACACTTTAAAATTGCCCTACTAGACACGGTAACCAAAACTCATCTGGACAAACCAAACCTATACATTCTAGGAGACCAGTGGTGTCATAGAAAGAATTTAACAGTCATACCTATAACAACCTACTATGAAGCCTGCAACCTACAACTAATTGTTTCTGGCCCAACTCAGTGTGCAGGACATACACCGGACATACACCAGATGTCATATTTGCACCCACAGGACAAACCACAGTAACAAACAACTTCCCCATAAGCTGTGGTTACCATATCATCATCTTCTTCAAGATTCACACAACTATCAATAACAATAAAACAGCATAAACCACTAATAAGAAACGCTTGCACGGACAATGGTAAAATCTAGAAATTCAGCAACCCAACACCCGCTGTGAAAATGTCCCAATAGACATGCGGTCAATGACATACACACCTTTTATAACTGGATCTCCACTACAGTGGACAGATACCAACAAAAACCACATCCAGAATTAACCATAAAAAGAACACAACATGGGTTAATGACAACATTAAAAGAATGAAAGCACAGCTTAACATTCTCCAACGCATATGGAGAACATCAGGGGATGAAACAAACAAAACTATATTACGCACTATAAGATAGCCTACAAAAGAGCCATCAGAACTGCAAAACAGACTCGCAAAACAGACTACTACTCCCTGTGCATAAGCATACTCTTCTAAAAAACTCCATAAAATTATAACATAATTCCTCAATCTAGAGTGCCTAAACTCAGAAACACCATGAGCACAAGACACCTAAGGCCAAAGCTTCAAAGAACTGTACTCAAAATTATAAAGGTTATAAATTACCCAAAGGAGAACACAGACAACACCACACCAATGCATGCCCTAACTACCACAGAAAGAGACACCAATAACCATCAATCAATTCCTACCTTCGATACCTTGACACAAAAATATTTCCTTAATATTATCATTGCACCCAGACCCTCAGATTCACCATCAGACTCAGCACCACCAAGAATCTTTAAAGGTATCCTACAGTCAAATTGTGCAGGAGAGGTAACCAGATGCCTACTCAATAATTCTCTGGAACAAGGTTCCTTCCCACCTGATCACAGAACCTCCTACATCAGACCTGTCCTCAAAAAGAAGTCCCATATCAAATGTACCTTTCTTAGAAAACACTTTTGAGAGAGCAGAGTTTTCTCACCTCTCTAATTTTACTAAACATTATGGCTTACTGTCCGACCAACATTACAGTTCCAGACCAGGGCAAAGCACTGAGAATGATCTAAAACTCACAGTAGACAAAAAACGCAGTAGCTTCCTTATTACTTTTGGATTTATCAGTTGAATTTGACTCTGTCAATCACTACACACTACTGCAAAGACTTCACAATGTCAGTATACATTGAAATGTTTTAAATTGGATTGCTTCTTATCTCACAGATAGACAAAGTGTAGGTTTCCTACCCCCGTTTACATCAACTCCTCACACACAACACTGTGGCCTTTTTCAGGGGTCCAGATTAGCCCCTCTATTATTCAACATCTACCTACCCTCTTACCAAATCACCAGTTACAACTATGCAGATGACATCATCTGATGGGAATGTGGAGGAACAGATTCTGCTGCATGTAGGAAGAGGTGTGGCGCCGCGGCCAGGGCGACTGACGCTGGAATCTGGGGACCACGGTTCGATCCCCGGCTCCGGCGGCAGGTTAGCCCAGCACCATGTGACTCTGGGCAATAGCTCGCTTAATCTTCCCGACGGCCCCCCAGCGCCTAGAGACCCTTACGGGTGATTGTGCGCTTTACAAATGTGGACTTTACTTTACTTTATCACAGTTTATTTTCCAGTGCATTATGTTTAAGGCACTCTGTATTATACCATACATAAGGCTCTCATAATCATAGTATTACTGGGAGCTTGTGGTACCAGTTCTTACCAAGCTGCATAGCAAGACTACAGTGCCCACACACCCAAGGGCATTTGTCACATCATATCATAAATCACAGAAATCTTTTTTGAAAATTGATAGCCCCAATTGCCTGTATAATTCAACCCTTGATGACTGCCTTTTTGCCATAAACACATGGATGATGAATAACCAAATAAAGCTCAATATTGCAAACGCAGAGTATGGCATGTTGACAATCACAAAACTACCAGCCTACCACCATAGGAACTTAAAGACCCTCCGACAACATCAAAGGAAATTAGAAACCTAGGAATGAACATGAATTCAGACTTACCCTTGGTACCTCTTGCTAACAATGTCACAAAGAGTACCTTCTACACACTCCATTAAATCACATCTAGCCATACCTTGCATTCCACCATAAACTGCAAGCCATCCTTACACTCGTAAACTCCAAGCTTAACTATGCCAATAACCTATACTTTGGTGCATCTGCATTCATTCTAGGCAAATTGCATCTCATCTAAAATGCTGCTGCAATGCTTCTACTCTGCTTTCTTCCAGGGGAACGCATATCCCCAGTCCTGCAATCAATCCCCTGGCTACTTATAGCTAGAAAGGCAATGTTCAAGGCACACTGCATTATCCACAGAGCTTCCCAAGGGAAAGGACTACTATGCCTACATGTTAGGTTCAAGCAATACAAAGAAAACACTGCGCTCCAGGAGTATATACACTTCCAAAGACAGATTAAAAATTGCTCTTTCCTGGATAACTGAACTTCCTCTATCTAGGCATTAGAGCCCAGAAAACAGTCACACCATCAAGCACAATCCTCTGCTTACAATCCATGAACTGCAAACAACTCAACCAGGGAACTGCCTTCACTATGCAGGTAAGCAAAATGGGCTGACCTGTGGATCACTGTGGCGTTATATAGTTATCTACTTCAATATATACCATGGTATGTCCCACAATAATATTAAAACCGAAACAACATCCTTTCAACCAGATACCCTGCATGGTGTAGCATGCTTCTCATGTAGGCAAGCTCTTTGGCACCTCACACAGGGGGTAGTAAGTGCAATAAAATGCAATTCAATACAATGCAACACAATACAAGGGGAACTGACTGTTCTCATGTAACATAATTGAAAAGAATGCTTAGCACAAGTTGATGACTGTGAATCACTAAGCATCACAGTGTATTTGAAATAGTATCACCACAGGAATTGATACCAAAGGACAACATGGGACAGCGATAATGTTAATCTTTCATAGGCCCTGCATAACTTGAATGTTTATATTTCGTCTGGGTAAGTCCATGATTCAGGAGTTACAGGGACTCCTGAGATCTCTTTTAAGATGCCTTGCTCTAAAGTGGACAAAATTATGTGAGACATTCCAGCCACTGCCTCTGGTGATAGGTTGTACTGGGGCATAGGGGATACTCTGCATTTGTTTTGTTTTTTGTTATTCTCATATTCTCAACATCCTTGATCAGACCAATATCTTTGCCAGAATAATCCCAGGCTTCCTACATCACTGAATTCTTTAAGTCAGGGGTAAATCTTCTTTTGTCAAAAAGGGGAGGAGCACAATGTCTGGCTTTTGAGTGTTCAATTTAGAGTCTGCATCCTCATCATGTATTTGGACACAATTTAGTTTACATAAATGGTCTCTACCATGTACACAAATACATTAACTGGGCTTGAGTCACATTTTACAAACAGATGAACCTCTGCGAGTAGACCTTAACAGGGACTTAAACTGAAACAGAATTCTTCCCAAGGTGTTTATTTGGAATTCCTACAACTTGGACATGTTTTGCTGAACTCTGGAGTTTGGGTTCATGATAAATCTTGGGTTATTCAGATTATACGTTCAATCAAGAAAAGGGAGGGAGAAGCAGAGATTCGTTCGGCTTCTATTGAGTATAATCAAAATCACATGTCCAGTTTTTGCCAGGGTCATATGATCTCATATTATGGAGACCCTCATTCACATTAAATATACAGTGCGGTATATCTTGATTATCCGCTCTGTTGGGTAAGTGAATAACATCATCATTAGGTCTTTTATCACCGGAGGGCTCAGTTCTCCAAGTGATCGACGTTCCTCCACCTTGAGGGAGACCGGCTGCTTTTTTTTCACAGTTGTGATTAGAGAATAAAGAAATGTCTAAAAAATGTGGGTGAGATAAAAATTTCCTTAATTTCTTAGTTCGGTCTTTTATTCACCAAGGAAGGGGCAAGATGAAAATGAGTAGGTGGTGCTTTTGTGGAAGAGTTAATGTTCTACCACACTGGTGTGAGGTCATGGTAGGTCGACATGTTTTGACCCTTGGTAGCCCTGACAGGTCTTTGGGCTTTCTTCAGGACCAAAAGAAAGGGTTGGCTACCTTTTAGGTAGCTTGTAGAGAGTAAGTGAATCACTTACCCTTCTTCAGCGGTGAGCTCTATTGCTCAGCTTCTTGTGTGAGTTGAGGGTACACCTTTTGTCTATAATTTTCTGAGGATATGTTTGTTGCTCCTTCGGAGAACGGAAAGAGAAGGGACTCCCTCTTTGCGGCATCCTGTTCATGCTAATGCTGACTCTGTCCTTCGTGCCCCGGATATAGGACCTCCTCCTCCTCAGAAAGTTATAGACAAAAGCTGTACCTATAACTCACACAAGAAGCACATTCCTAGGACACAGCAACTACTTCAATAGTGCCAGAACACAGCCAGTTCGCCGAGCCAGCCCTTAGAATCTTGGAGATGCAAACTGGACTGAGGCAGATTTGAACTATCTCTGAGGCAAACTCTAACTCTCTAATCATTAGTGAGAACAGTCCGTTGGGCCATCTGATGTAGCAGACAAGGACAGTGTTTCCACCATGCGAAAGCTGGAGTAAATCTCAAAACTCAACGGCACCCAAGTGGATGGATCTTTGGCTCGAATTGAGGATTAACATAAACAGTTCAACGACATATCAATAACAGTGAATCACATTTTGTACACAAGAATGACAGGAAAGGAGTAGATTTGCAAACCATTATGGTTTTATTAACAAATTAGTAAATTTAAAACATAAATCAGTTTAATGAAAAATTAACAATCACCATGTGACTGCAATATAGTCCAGACAGGTCCAACAGCAAATGGGAAGAAAGGTTTTATAAAAAAATATAGTATGCAAATCATGAAAGATTCAGTTCCCCTGAATAGAAACTCTCTAATGCTAAACTACAGTTTTGAGTAAAGTTGGAGCAGATTCTATGCCACAGATTTCAATAAACATTGCCTTCAAGGCAGAACAAATTGAAGGTCCCAATCAGGAAGAAGATAATTGTGCTTACTCAAGATTAAATCTATGATCACAAATGAAATAGGTATGAGGCCTCAAAAGTAGGGAAGGGACGTCCATCTTCAAGAATGGAAGCGAGCAGGTTTCACTATCTAAAGTCAGTAATTCACAATTAAAACGTGAAATTCAACAAAATAGATACTAATAGTTATTTCCACAATGAAAGAACAATTCATCTAAACATTCACAAAGCTTTCGGTGTCTGCCCTCTTCTCATGACTCACACAAAGTAAGATTTTCCAACATCGTAACCTTCATAGATATCATACAAAGAAGGATTCTCTCGTGCACAGATTTATTGTCCGACTCGTTAAAAAGATAGTCTCAGAGGCCTTCAGACTGAGTCTAACAATAACAATATAGTTTAATAGGAACATTGCTGGTCTTGTCTTTCTGAAACAAGAGAAAATATTATACACAGCTAGCAGAAACACAACATTTCATTTACCATTGGGCCTTTCAAACCAAGACCTAAAATGGCTATGGCTAACATAAAGTGAGTACACTACAGCAATGGTTAACGGTTAATGTGAAAATCACTTATTGTTAATATAAATATAAATGTGTGTGAATATAAAAGAGCGGTGATTATATGTAATTAGGTGTAGTAAAATGAAAATTAATAATAGTGATAACACGTCACCATGTGTGCTTACTGTAAGAAGCACACACTTATACAAATGACAATCTAGATTTGCCTGTGCATTGCTGGTAAACAGTTTAGAAAGCGAGCTGAGTGCTGGAGGTCTGACCTGCCCAGGACTGATAAACTCTGGAAACTCTGGAAGAAGAAGAATGATGAATGAATGATCCTGACAGTACTGGTAAACTATATGGAAGAAGAAAACACTAAACAAGGCTGATTTGGTTAAGATTGATGAATTCTGGGCAACATGGCCAAGCAAGATGCACAACAAAGTGTGCTAGGGGAGAGCTCCAAGCACCCCACCGCAATCCTGTAAAATCCTTTGCCTTACCACATTTCTGAGATGCCTTGACTCCACAAGTGGTAGATTCCTGGGGGGTGAACTTGGAGAGGCCCTCGAACAGCCAATTAGTGCTGCAGGGCCAGCGCAGGGTGAGGCGGGCCCTGTTGTGGAACAGCTGGCACTAAGAAGCAGTTTGTGGCCTGGAGGCCGTGCAGTTTCGTGCCACCATCACACACAGAAATATCAACTCCTGAGCCTACAACCAATGAGAAGTTGAATAAGTGTGGCCTGGAGCCATAGGCTGAAGAAGCTGGAATCGGGCAGCCGACTTTCCACACACAGACGGACCAGAGCCATGGATCTCTGCAGAGCATCAACAGGGTGGTCCTTATCTCGTATCTCGTTTTCTCCCTCCGCCCGCTGGATTTGCTGCCACTGGGGCTGGACCATGCGGGTGGCCGCCCCAGCCTGAGACGATGAGGAGAAGCGAAGCCGGACGGCCTGGAGCCACGGGCCACTGTGTCCAGTATCAGGCAGCCTGCATGACAGCCACAGATGGACCTGGTTATGGGGCCCTCACTGGACAAACCTCTCCTTATTTGTCCCCTCCCCCAAATTGAACCCGTCTGAAGCCAGGAAGCAGGAATACCACAAGAGATCCCCGGAAGATGCTGCGCTCCCCTGATGGACAGCCAGAGTACACCACGTGGAGCAGACAGCCTTGGTGCCAGGTGCGGCATGCCTTGAGAGTTGGCACAGCTGAGAAAGTGTCAGGTGACCCAAAGAACTGAACCAGTGTCCTCCACCCCCCACACCCTTTTTTTGCTGCAGGGCTATTCTGGTGGGCTGATGCCTACCTAACCCACATATCAGGAGAGGAGGTAGCGGAGCTGCATTCTGACCTGGGACCAGGAGAAAGAGTGAGCAGAGATACAGGGGGCAGCTTCCTAATTACCCCCACCTAGGGAACAGGTGTGTAGCTTACCCTGAGGGATTGCTTTTGAGACTGGTTTCACCCTGTGGGAGATTGGACATAGGAGCGTGAGTTGGTGAGTTGGTGCTGGAGGACTGGAACCAATGTACAACAGGAACTTGCAGGACACGGAGCCCCTGGGCTGCAACTGAGACATGGGGTTCTGGCCTGCTCTCCAGGGGAACACAGGGACCTATTGTCCACAGTGTCCAGATAGCGTAAGGCCCCACTACACATTTGTGGATCCACCATCCGGTGAGGCACTGCACTTGACAAGGACACAGGTTAGGTCTCAGGAGGACATGCAGTGCTCCATACTGTCTTGGAATGTTAATGGACTGGGTAGCAAGGTGAAATGGGGTTTGGTCATGTGGCATATACAATGTCTATAAGCTGACAGTGCTTCTTAGGAAGGGAATATATGTTATGTTATGTTATATAAATTTATATCTAGGCGCAACAGCTACCTGCAAGAGTTTCCTGGTGCCCAGCGGAGGCAACAGCAAAATAGTTAAGAGGAGTTTACTGATTAAAAAGCCAGGTTTTAAAGGATTTGCGAAATAGTGTGACATTCATCTGAGTACGAAGAGACAGGGGAAGAACATTCCATAGAACAGGGCCCAAATATGGAAAGGAACGGCCGCCCATATGGGCAAGTCAGATACTTGGCACCTGAAATTTAGCCTGAGTAGTAGATCGGAGAGTGCGAGAAGGTAAGTAAAGATGGACTAAATTTTGCACACACATAGGAGTCGTGCCATGCTTAATTCTGAACATGTAGTTCAGAACCTTAAACTTGATCCGATTCTCAATTCTCATCCAATGAAGATCTCTCAAAGAAGCAGCAATGGAAGCAGTTCTCGGAGTCCGACAGAGCAATCTGGCCGCTAAGTTGTACTCTCTGAAGCTTTTTTATAACATCTTAATTAGCTCCTAGATAGAGGATGTTACCGTAGTCCAGTCTGGATGTAATAAGAGCCTGGACTACGGTTCTCTGAGTAGGGTTAGGAAGCATCCACACAATTTTTCTCAGCCACTTTAGAGTGGTGAAACATGTTGCAGAAACCTTCTTGGCTTGATGAAGCATAGATTGTGAGTCGTCAATAATAAAGCCAAGGTTGCGAGCACGATGAGAAGGCTAAGGTACTGCTCCCATTTTTGTGGGCCAATGTTGAGGGCCCTAGAGCTCTTTATCTTTCCCCAGTACCAACATCTCAGTTTTTTCACCATTCAGCTTGAGAAAATTGGCATGCATCCAAGATGCCACTTTGCTCAACTTCAGCTATGTGGGGGTCCATGGAATGTGGGAGAGGACATCAATCACCCGGATAAGTGTGTATGCTCCCCCTGACTACCAGCACCCAACCTGGAGAAAGTTGCGATCATTCTCCTGGAGGCCAAATCCACCTTACACATTGTGGTAGAAGACTTTAATAACTTCATGGCCCCAGACACTTCAATGATGTCATGGCCTCAGACCTGGACTGCTCTGGCACGGCTGTGGTCCCCCTAGTGAAATACCTTTAGCACAATTAGTGGCCACGCTGTTTCTCTCCGACCTGTGAATGCGCCATCATTAGAGAGACAGAGGCTATCCATATTTTTTCTGGGACTCAGAGGGTCTTTTCCAGGATCGACTGCATATTCGCCTCAGCGGGTGAGGTAGCCACGGTAGACAGGGAGACTGCCTGACATGAGGACTATCCGACCATTCGCCTTTCTGGATCACAGTGGGTGGGAAGCTCGTCTCTGGGGTGTGGGTTGGACACTTAATGCATGGGACTTGAGGGTCGTGGCTGTTGACCAGGAGCTCCAGATTGATACGGAACTCAACTTCAAGGAAAACAAGGGGTCAGCAGACTCAGCAGTAGTGCTCTGGAAAGCCTATAAGACAGTCCTTAGAGATAGGACACAGAACATACTAGCATGCAAGAAACAGAGAGAGACGATGGAGATAAAGGAAATTGAGCATCATCTGATACACCTTGAGGAGCCCCCCCGGGACCTGGACAGATTTGCTAGTCCTAAGCAAAATTGATGGACTCCATGCAGAATGCTGGGACCTGGCGCAGGAAGAGGCTGGTAAGTTGCTAACTTGGTTGAGCAAGAGAGGCTGCCCGCTTGACAGATAAGGATATAGGAGAGGCCTATGCAAGGTATTAACAATCGTTCTATAGAGTACACCCGCTGGTTGAAGCCGAGTGAATCACAGACTACCTAGACAAATTAGATATGCCAGTGGTGCCCGCTGAGGGCCAAATGGCACTTGAGGAGGAGATCACACTTACTGAGGTCCCAGCAGCCATCGCAAAATTGAAATCAGGGAAGACTCCGGGGCCCAAAGGCCTCCTGGGTGAATTCTTCGAGCAATATGCAGGGCCGCTGGCACCGTATATGTTGTAGCTTTTCTGAGCGGCCCGAGACAAGGGGGAACGGCCCCTGATTTAGAGTGCTCTACCACTGCTGTGATCCACATGAAGAGTAAGCCAGTGAATAATTGCTATTCATACTGCCCAATATCTTTGTTAAACATTGAAACAAAGGTGCTGGCTAGTCCCACTCATACTCAGAGACCAGTCTGGCTTCATGCACAGCAGGTCCACCAGTCACAACCTGCGTTGGTTGCATAATTGGATGTCAGAAGAGTGTCACAAGGAGGAACCTCATGTATTTCTTGCATTGGATGCCAAAAAGGCGTTTGACACAATCTATTGGCCCTTCCTTCACCAGACACTGAGAAAGTATGGTTTTTGCCCTACCTATAGAAAATGAAATGCCCTACTATACCAGGCCCCCACAGTGGTGGTGTGGGTGAACAGTCTCATTAACATTCCTGATGGAGAGGGGTACCCGTCAGGGGTGCCCCCCTGTCCCCTCTGCTCTTTGCCCTCACTATTGAGCTCATAGCCTGTTTGGTCCGCACCTGTCCAGATATCTGGGTATTCAGGTCTTGGCTGCTAACCCGGAGGAGGAAATGGTCTCACTTTATGCTGATGATATACTGCTATATGTCACTGAGCAAGAGACAATGATTTCGCCCATCCGCCAGACATTTAAGACTTGTGGCGTTCACTCTGGATATCACACCAACGGGGGTAAGTCAGTGCTTGGCCACTCATATAGCCCACTAGATGTGACCACGCTCCCCGGAGGCTCCAAATGGAAACAGACAACTTCCAGTACTAGGACATTTATGTAAGTCCTCACTGTGTGTTGTGTCTGGTAAGGTACCTGGGACGGGTCCTATAGAATTTCCAGAAAGAGGCAGAGCACTGGCGGCATTGCCTCTGACACTGTTGGGGAGGGAGGGCATCTGTTTTTAAAATGATTACACTCCCCAAACTTTTATATGCCCTGCAGAACACATATTATCCAATCCCATAGGTTACATTTTATTAATATTGATGTCGATGTATGCAAAGATACATGTGTGCATAAAAACGAAATTGGATCACTGTTGTCAAAATCACTCAAGATGACCGCTCCATCAACCCGAGTCCGAAATAAGTGGTCAGACAGGTCCCGTGACCTAGGCCTAAGGCAACTGATTGACAGATAACAAGTGAGGTGGCACGTAACCAGAAGAACAATTGCATGAACAGGAACAACATAGATTAGTCCCTCAGATAGGCAGAGACACCACAATGGTATGGGAAGATTGGCCCCAATAAGATGCACATGGAGGGAGGGACGCACGTTCCCAAAACATCATAAAGTTAGATTTCATATGAAGCTAGCAACACTCAGCCAATCAGGACACAGAACACACTACACATGCAGTGATCACGCTCTCCCTATGCTGGACATCTGGATAGGTTACCCACTGGCCATTATTGTGTCCATGCAAGTACAAGACCCACCTGCATTTGTCATCAGGTGGGTGTATTTTATGGCTCCTTGACTAGGCCCACATTCCTCTTTCTCAACAGGGCCTATGAATTGTTTTATGATGCTCGAAGAAATGTATGTAAAGGCGTTGAAAACTACTGTACTTTGAGTCAGTCCTCATTACCGTTTCTGTAAGCTGTACCCCCGGCTGCAGTGTTTAATTAAGCCAACTGTTACTGATTTGCCATATGCCTCTTGTCTTTATTTCACAAGGTAAATTCATATTCAAGCAAACGTTTGCCAAACTACAGGGAAACATTAGGACTTTACTGAGGGGTACCCCAGAATAGCGCTTAAGACGCTTCAGGCAAATCCATAAGATGGTGGGATCACTTTCCTGGATAGTTAGGGACTACTACTTGCAGCACATATGATGGCCATAAACAATTGGTCATTCTCACTGCAGGGAAATGCCACAATAGACTGGAATTAGCACAGTTTTTGAACCATTCACATTTGCACAGAGAGAAGGGCATTCAGCAGCTGCTGCCGGCGATGCAGATGGCATTGGAAGCCTGAAAGAAAGGCATTAAATGTATGGGCTGGGTGACCAAGGTAAACAACATAACCCCCATTTGGGAAGGAGCGTGGATGCGGGAATTGGGAAAACTCAAGGGCTTTTGGCCATGGGATACGCTTGGGATCGCCCAGATCAGAGATCTCTTGGAGGATCGCAACCTGATGCCCTTTTCCTCCCTCCAGAGGGAATACCAAACTAACCTGAACCAATACCTAAAATATGCGTAGATGTGACATGCTTGGGAAGCAGATGGGTTGAGAGAGATAGGCATGCCCAAATACGCCCCCCTGGAGGGTAGGTTGCTAATGGAAGAGCTTGAATCAAAGGTGATCTCCCTCATCTATAGGAAACTCAACAACAGCATGCCAGATACTCTGATTTAGCTGAGAGACAGGTGGGTGAGGGGTGTGGGGAAGATTGAGGATGTGGACTGGGAGGCGGCCCTGATGCATCCAAGGAAGGTGGCCATAAAGTCCATACTGCACCTGATACAGCTCAAGATTTTACATCGAGTTTACTTTAATTACAGAAAATGGGAAGAATGGTGTCTCCAGACTGTGTGAGATACAGAGGAGCAAGGGGTACATTTGAACACACAATATGGGGCTGCCCAGCTAATCAGAACATATTGGGAGCAGACAACCTTCTCGAGCCCAAATATAATCTATTTGGTATCCCGAATGATGTGGCCTTCCCCTAGGCTCAACTCCTTTTTCGTAAAATGGGTCTGGCAGTGGCTAAACAAGAGATAGCACATAGCAGGGGGGGTGCCAGAAGTCCAGACCTCGGGTAAGTGCTGGGGGGGATGGATCTATACATGGCGGCCAACAAAGTTACTTATAAGAGTAGGGGATGCCCAAGTAAATTCTCAAGGTTTGGGGGCTTGCTAAATATTACGAACTAGACCCCGCTGAGATTCAGCAGATTCTCCACTGTCATATCACCCCAAGTATATACCGTAATATCATTTAGGCTATCCATAAACTTCATCCTTCTTGATGCTATTCCTTGTTGCCATGTACTAAACCTGTGTATTCCTCCCTCTGATGTTGTACAACTGTTCCGAGTGTGGGTTCATGCCAAATTTTGCTGTTTACTATGTCATAATAAAATTAAAAAAAGAAAGTTATAAATTCTATGGCTGGAAGTGAAAAGCAGAACTGGTATTCCAACAGTACAGGTAAGCAGTACTGGTATTTTGGCCCTTTTCCCTTCTTTCCTACTCCCTGTAGCATTGTTTATTATAATAATCATGATCATTTTTTATACAGTAATACATATTTCACTTATGGTTTTTTTAACCGCTATAAATTATCCGATTTATGGCATTAATATTGCTTTTAAGGAGCTGCACCATTATAATAGGGTACTGCTCTCAACTTTATTAGTGATGCTGAAGCTAATATGGCCACTTTTTCAAGAGTATCTATAACTCCACCACTGAAGTTTGTAACTTGTTTCTGGGCTGAAAACCAATGATAGAGAACTGCAAAAAAAATGAGAGGGAACATTATATTACAAAAAGCAACTGCAAATCCCATAATCCTGCTCACCTAAGCAGGAAGTAACAGCAGAGGAGATATACAGCCTAATTCTATGAATAGAGTAGTCCATTAGTAATGTCCTCTTTCCTTGATAAACCAAAGTTTTTAACCCTGTTTCGTAAATACCAATCAGCTCCCATCTTAAATGACAATGGAAGGTCATCCACCATAATACTCTCATGTGTAGACAGAACTTCCACAGATCATTGACGAGCTCTGCTAGGGCTTTTGACCTTGTTTCCCTCAGCCAGTTTACGTACCTGACTGCAGTCACTGTCCACATGAAGGAGCTTCACACATCTTGCTCTGCCTTTTACAAAGCTCTGGATTACAAAGGAGCCTACAAGAAGCTCTAAGTAAATTATGAACATTGAGCGATCTTTCCTGGACCTTCTTACTCCAGTCGAGAAGGTGCCACTCCTATCCTAACCCCATCCCCAGCGATTTGCATCTGATTCTAGGACAGGATCTTGATATGTAGGGAAGATGGCCCATCCATTCTAGGCATGTACATGGTCTAACCACCAATTAACTTCTGCTCTTCCTTCCGGGTCTAAGGGATCATCTCTGAGTGACTTAACCCTCTGTAAATACCTTACTTTTAGTTGCTGTAGTGAGCTGTAATAAAGGCAGTCTGGACAGATCCCCTGAATAGATGGTAAAAGAATGTCCAATAGTCTTGTGAACTGACTGAGGGAGTCTGGGGGCAGATATATCCATTTTTCTGAGTCCACAAGGAACCCCAGGAAATCCATTCTCCCTGAGGGGAGTATTTCTGTCTTCCCTATGTTTATATACCCCGGCTTCTAGATTATATTTGCCACCGCTTGTAGCTGACTTAATAGCAGGTTCTTTTGTTGCGACAGAAATAATATATATATATTTTTTTATTCTTTTTATTAAAGTAACAGGGTCCAAAAACAGTTGCATACTGTAAAGCATAAGAGAGTGTGTGGACATACAGAAGGCAAGGTAATTTATAATACAGTTCCAAACATTTCGGTCTGCGTACAAATACAAAGATGCATACATAGCACTAGGAGGTTACGGAGTAAGACTGGTTTTCCAGTAAATCCCCCCTGTACATTATCCATGCTGCCCATATTTTCTTCCATTTCTTGGGACATCCTCTACTTTTATATATCACTTTTTCAGCTCTTTGGCACCAGTCTAGGTCATTCTCCCAGTCTTCCACTGATGGTAAAACATTGCTACCCCATAATCTCGCTATATTTCTTTTGGCCACCATGCTCGCTAATGCCAGCCAAATCTTTTCCCACTTGGGCCACGTAATGTCACTCGTGACTCCTAAGATGTGCCATCGAGCCTCCAGTGGAACCGCCGTGCCGACCACTTCAGACATAATGTCCGCCAGTCTGGACCAGTATGTCCGGATCCTGGCGCAGTCCCACAAAATATGGAAGAAGGTTCCCACCTCTCCACAGCCCCACAGACAGTACTCCATGTCAACGTATCCCATGTGGTATTGTGTCCTGCGTGGGGTGTAGGAGCGGTGCAGGATGCGCAGCTGGACAAGCCTAAACAGGGCATGGATTGCCAATTCTCGCGGACTCTGTAGGGCCTCCCTCCAATCGACTTCCTCCAACAACCCAACCTTGAACTCACATTTTTTGTGCAGAGGCCCCAGGGGATCAGCTATGTTATTATTTAGATTTTTGTAAGTGAGGGAAATGGCTTTATCAATCATGGGATTTAGTAATAATCTATCTTCCAGTGGGGCATATTCTGGTAGTTGGTCCCCGTGGTGCATGTGTTGGTACAGGGCATGTCTAAGCTGTTGGTAGTGAAGGAACTCCCCCTTTCCCATTTGGAATTCTGTCAGCAGGGTAGTAAACTCTAGCATTTCCCCTCTTTTCCAGACATCGCCCAATACGTCGATACCAATTAGGCTCTACTTGCGAAGGCCCTTCAATTTAGCAACCTCATGTAGATAATTCCCAGCCCCTAGTGGGGTTTGTGCCGTAAGCTTCGCTTCCCAACCCAGCAGTTTAGTCGCCTTCTTCCATGTCTCCACTACTGTGGCCATTTGAGGTGGCAGAGGCAGACTGCGTCTACCCTCATGGTAAAGAGCGGCAAGGTAGGTATCCCCCCAAAGACCATACGGTCCATTCTATACGCTGGTCCGTCCATCGAAGCGAACACCCACCCGTTGACGTTGATTAACTGTGCTGCCTAATAGTAGAGCCTGATGTCTAAGACGGCGAGCTCCCCTTCGCAGTCCCCCGCTGGAGCTTCCTCAGTGGAATTCTCGGGCACCACCTCCCCATAGAAGTGTGCGCTGCTCCGATTCGATCGCCCGGGAGATCTTCTCCGGACGTGAGGAGGGAACATTTTGCAGAATATAGAGCAATCGAGGAAGGGCCATCATTTTAAAGAGGACGCTGCGTCCCATCAAGGAGACCGGGAGAGTTCTCCAATGCTCGCCATCTCCTCGTAGCCTCTCCAGTTGAGTTTATACATTCAATCGCTTGAACTCCTCATCCTATTTCGTGATCCAGATTCCTAAGTAGCGAAAGGCCTCTTTCCAGACCAGCCCCCGATACTCCTCGGACAAGTTCGGCAGAGGTCCTGCCATCAAATGACCTAGGGACTTGTCTCAGTTAATGCGATAGCCGGAGTACTCGCCAAACGTGCGCAGGATCTGCATGATTCTATGGATAGATTCGGCCGGTCTTTGGACATAGAGTAGGACATCATCAGCGTATAAAGATATACGCTCTTCCCAGCCGCCCCCTAGATCAATACCCCATATCCTAGGGTCCGTCCGTATCCAGGCCGTCAACGGCTCCAAGGCCAAGGCGAACAGTGTCGGGGTGAGCGGACAGCCCTGCCTCGTGCCTCGCCGTAGTTAGAACTCCCTAGAGAGGGTACCGTTAACGCAAACCCTCACAAGCGGAGCAGTGTACAACAACCTCACCCATGCCCGAAAGTTGTCACCAAATCCAAGTTTGGCCAAGACTGCATATATATATACTGCCATTCAATACTGTCAAAGGCCATATGGCCATATGGGCA
Organism: Lissotriton helveticus; assembly: GCF_964261635.1. Classification (NCBI taxonomy): domain Eukaryota; kingdom Metazoa; phylum Chordata; class Amphibia; order Caudata; family Salamandridae; genus Lissotriton; species Lissotriton helveticus. The sequence continues at coordinate 310,144,760 of NC_136062.1, forward strand.
TCCAGTGACAGTAGGGTCGCTGGTTCATTCAGGCACTTAGACACCGTTTGAATCACCCCAAATAAGTGCCGGGTGGATCAGGGATTGAATAACCGCCCCCAGTCTGGTGGCCAGGATTTTGCCAAGGACCTTAGTTTAATAATTGAGGAGCGAGATGGGCCTGTAGGAGCTGCATAAATCCTGTGGCTTTCCAGGCTTATGTATCACCACTATAGTTGCAGATCTAAGATCCTTCGGAAGTAACCCGTCCGGTTTAGCCTCATTAAACAGTTTTAACATGTGGGGTGCTACCCTTCGCGACACACACCTGAAAGCCTCAGCCGGAAACCCATTGGGGCCCGGCGCTTTCCCTGCCTGTAAATCTCCCATATCAGCCTCTACCTCTTCCACTGTGATGTCAGAGTCGAGGATGTCCCTATCGTCAGGATCTAGAGTAGGTAGGCGGATGTCATGCAAGAATTCATCACACTCCCATTCTCGTCTCTCAGTGTGCCTCTGATAGATAGCCTCATAGTATTGCACAAATACCTCTGCTATGTCTATGCCCGTGTCTCGTATAGTCCCATCTATTGTTCGAATCCCAGGCACCCAATTACGGTCCCTGTCCCGCTTCTCAAGCCAGGCTATCATCTTATTAGCCTTATCCCCCAGGTCATAAACTCGCCTCTGCGTGGCAATAGCGCGCAATTTCGCTTGGCCGGACATCACGTTCTTCAGTTCTTTTTCTTTAAGTCGCAGCTGATGACGTAGTTCCTGTTCCTGTTCCTGCTCCTGCGTCTCACCCCAAGCGCACTCTAAATTGTGGAACTCTCTTTCCAGTTTATCAATTTGTGCGTGTTTTTCTTTTCGGCGTTTACCCATCTCCTCCTGCACAAAGTCCCTGGCAACTGTTTTATAGGCCTCCCAGAGGGTACAATGAGATCTAACGGAGCCCACATTATCCTCAAAATATTGTTCCACTCGCTTCCTAAATTCGTCTTGAAACTCCTGGTCCTTAAACAGGAATACATCCAATATGGGGGGTGTAGACCAGTCTCTCTCGGGACCCCTTAACTGCACCACCACCGGGGAATGGTCAGATATACCTCTGGCTTTATGACAGCTATTGTGAAAGAGGCCCATGTGACCCACTGGTGTAAGGAGGTAATCTATCCTGGACCCCGAACCGTGCGCCGCGGAGATATGCGTATACTGTCTAAGGTGGGGGTTGTGCACCCTCCATAGGTCCACTAAACCCATCGCAGGCACAAAGTCCCTGAGATGGTGCATTTCCCCATGATCAGGCAGGGCTGTGGTCCTATCTTTGTTCCTAGCCATCACATCGTTCATATCTCCCCCATGATCAGGGTTCCCTCCGGCACTTCCAGTGACAGTTTCCCAATATCTGGGAGGGTTGTGCTATGCAGCTTTGGTGGAATGTAGACAGAGCAAAGATTGATTGTATGACCCTCCCACCGTCCAGTAATAGCCGCATAGTACCCCAAAGGGTCCAGCCACTTACGCCCCACCACCAATGGAAGAGAGTTTTTAATGAGGATCTCGGTTCCCCTGGACCCAGTAGTGAAGCCTGCCTGGGCCTGTAGCGTGTATCCGAACCTGTTAAGGGCCTTATAATGATTACCTATCAGGTGCGTCTCCTGGAGGAAGACTATATCTGGGGCATGCCTATGGAGATACTGGAGGACCATAGTGAGCTTTATCTTATTCTGCAGACCATTAATATTCCAGGATAATTTGTTAACGCTTTGTGCTTTCGGTGTATGCATCATACATGTCAGGTATAGAGAGCATCTGAGATGAATGCCCACCCCCAAAGTCACCCAACACCCAAGCGCCCACAGTTGATGCCCCAGGAGCCAAAAGTACAATACCTTGCATGAACCAAAATGTACAGAACAAACATTTAAGTTCCAACTCGCAACGCCCTGTGCCCTCCCCCTCCCTGCTACCCTGCTTCTCAGGTCAACGTGACCAGACATGCCCCAACGAGCAGAGAGCCTGTCGCCCATAAAACGAAAACTTTGGGGGGTGTGCTACAACCGGTTAGTCACCCTGAGGTCATCGCCCAGCCCTCAGCATTGCAAATCTAGCCGCTACAACATCACATCCTAGGGGAGACAGGACAGTAATTATAGCTAGATCAGACGGATACATGGTTCATCCTCTCCCCCCCAATTGTACCGTGTCCGCTGCACCAAGTCTGATAGGGACCCAGCGCCCCTCATTCCATTCGTTCAGGCTAGGCTCCCCGCAATACATCAATGTCCCAGCAACTCTGCACACAGGACAAATGTCATACTTTACGTGCATCCCATCTCGACACCACCTCCCAGTCCTGGGTGCTCTCCACGTCATCATCCATCTCCAGGCGAGGCAGACCGACTCCGCGACCTGGACCTGGAGGACGATCAAAGTCCGTCAAGTAGCAGTCCCTCTCTCTCTGTCGGACCCGTGGAGGAGGTCGGGGAGCACTCTTCACTGTTTCTCCAGCTGCCTCTCGAACGTGGACTTTGGGTTGCTTTGCGTTCTCCTCTAGCCAGGCTTGAGCATCCTCCGGGGACGTGAAGAAAAAGGATTTCCCATTGGTGATAATCTTGAGACGTGCCGGGAGAGAACATCATGTATTTAATGCCAGGGTCTCTGAGCTCCTTCTTAATGCTATCAAACGTGCGGCGCTCCTGTTGGACTTTAAGGGTAAAATCCGGAAAGAATCGTATGGTGGCATTGTCGATCCGGAGGTCTCCATGTTGTTGTGCGGCCTGTAGGATGGCGCCCCGGTCCCTATAATTAAGGATCCGGGCAATATTTGTTCGCGGGGAAGCTCCAGGACGTGCTGGAGGAATCAGTGCTCTGTGCCCTCTTTTAATGACAAAAAACTTTGAGAGCCTTTTGGATTTAAGGTGGTTTAAGATTATGTCCTCCATGAACAGGTCGACACTCGGCCCCTCCATTGTCTCCAGCACTCCCACCACTCGGATGTTATTCCTACGGGCCCTTCCTTCCTGGTCCTCCAGTCTAGCGGCTGTCTGCCTCTGTTGGTGGGTTAGCTGGTGGATCCTCGCTTCCAACATTTTGGCTGTTTGTAGAAGCTCGGCAATAGATGTGGCATTTTGGGTGGCCTTCTCTGAGGTCTTATTCAGATCTGCCCGCAGAAGAGTCATTTCAATCGAAACTTTATCAATTTTAGTCTCAAGTGTCATGCCCAGAGTTTGTATGGCCTGCATGATGGAGGCAAGGGATGGCTCCGCAGTGTTGGCTGACTCCCCAGGGGCAGCCTCCTCCGTTCCTCCCGCCGAGGCTGTATATTTGTCAATTGTATTAGTTTGCGTGGTGGTGGACTTCTTAGGTTTCATTGCTACAGCTGACAGGACCCTTGAGTTGGTTTAAGAAACACTACACTCACTGTTTCTACTGTCCGCCTGCTGCCGCACCGCCGGGCCGCCCACCTGCCACTTCCTGATCCATCTGGCTCGTTTCAGGAGTGTGGCCGCGTAGAGTGTACAGTGTTCTGCGATAGGTTAGTCAGCCCCTCTGGCCCACGAACGCTTGGTTACCAACTGGCGTCCCACTGTCCCCAGCACCGCTTCGTAGAGTGCAGGGCACTGTCTAGAAATATTATATTTAGCAGATAGACTACCATCTTCAATCGTTGAAACTGTAAAAACCGCCACCACTGTTTTCAGTTTCTTGGTGAAACAGCATGGAGTGGAAAAAAGACCAAATGGTGGTCATCTAAACCTGTGTGCCAATGGAATTGAGGACATTTTCTATGTGCTTTACATATTGGCGTTGGTTAATGGGCATCCTTTAAATCTAAACACATCATTCAACACCCCTGAAGTGTGATATACCAAAGGCTGAAGATCTTATCCTTCTTGAAATGGCGGTACAGCACAAAGTTTTTGAGATCCTTCAAATATATTACTGGTTTGAACGTTATGTTGTTCTTTTGGACCAGAAAATTATTGTGGGCATATCTTTCGGTATGTAAATAGTGATAGAAATAAAAAGAAAGAAATATAGCGATTTTCAAATTTTACAGGCGAGCACTAGTCTCGAACGCCCAACCCAGATAGAAAACTCAGTGCTTCACCTCTGAGTCACATGCCCCTCTACACAGTTCTCACTTTAGAACTACAACAACTTGCACAGGAAACAATTAGTAAATAGCAGAAGAGTGAATGAAATTGACTCTCCTTATGGTCCATGCCTTCCTCACCCAATGCGTCCCAATTGTAACAGAGGGCCTGATTATGATCTTGACGGACAGGGTTACTCCATCACAAACGTGCTATGGAAATTGTTATACAGCAGATGGGTTATGTAGCATGTTTGTGACAGAGTATCCCATCCACCAAGATCATAATCAGAACCAAAGTATCAACTACACTCTCAAATGTGAGTGTGATTAAGGAAACAAAACCATTAAAAGCAAATAGTTACAAAGGAACGTGCTACATCCTGCACCTCTGATTAAGGTTGGCTGCACAGCAACTCAACACATATTCTCCTTTACAAAAAGCTGATCGTCTTACCTTAGGTTCCTCTGACCATGAGTCCTGAACTGTTGTTTGAGGTAGAGCTGCCATGAAGAAGCACCTGTAGGAACCAAGCTTTCACGCTTGTGCTTCAAGACTACATCATACAACCTGTGCTTCAAGCCATGGATACTCTTTTAGATATCTTCAACATCACTGGGAAATGTGGATCCCTTATTCATTTTGTCCGATATCTTGTGTCACAGTCATGTTCTGGTTTTGTGAGGAGTCTTCAGCATAAGATGGCACACCAGCAAGTAGCACCAGCTTTGGATTGGTGAACTTGTACAACCTAAGCCTACCTGTGTCCAAGATGGAAGGTTTTGTAGGTTTCTGGTTGTGGTAACTAAGTGGTGTGAGAGGATTGTAATTTATCCAATTGGACCGTTTTTAACTGTTTAAGGGCTGCGGTGTATGCACACCTCTGGGCCAGAGCATTGTTTTTTTTTAATGGTGATGTCATTTAGACAAATACATGTTAAATCCAAATGGAAGAAGGACCCTCGCACTCCTGTTGATCTTCATAAACCAAAAGGTGTTGAGGTCATTGGTGTAAATTGGGATGGGTAAAATGGTTAATTTGCGCTGGTGAAAATAATTAAAAACACAGTGAAACTGATCAAAACGGAACAATGTTAGAATGGTGAAACTGATAAGGGTGAAGCGGTGTAGGTAGGAAGGTGATGAGGGTTTAAAGTGATGTCGATGGAGTGATTGGTTATCCAAATCTGAATCGGTGACATAGCTTAAAGCGCAAAGACGTCCCCAATTGCACTCCGTTGATTTTCAATAAAGTGGGAGCAGCGCAAATCAACCATATTATCCATCCCCAAACTCAAGGGGATTTCCAGATACTGGGTATTGTCTATTCCTGGAAGAATAGGAAATCACTCTAGTACTGTAAATCTCAACTGGCTTGTATTGTGCATCATTGAGTTGAAGTGGACTGACACCATATACTTAACTATAGAAGCTGGATCGGCAATCTAATCATGTATAAAAGATACATATACAACATCTTTATCCTGTGGAAATCTTCCAAACAAGAACTCACCCTGGCTATCACAGAATTGGATAACATCAACGAGAGAATACGTTTTACATCCAACATCCAAATCAAACAAAATCACATTTCTGGATGTGCTAATCCAGAATCAACAAGGACAGTTAACCACCTGTGTTTATACAAAAGTAACAAATCGCAACAATTTGTTACACTATGGGAGTTTCCATCAACCAGCCCTTAAAAAACACTGGCCATTCTCACAACTGTTATGTATCATAAGAATTCGGAGGAATCCTACTCAAAAAGCAAGGAAAACACCATTGAGAAATTTCAACACAGAGGTTATCCGGAGAAAAGTTTGCGAGAAGCGGTCAACAGAGTTGACAGAGAGAAAAAAGAGAACTTGCTCCTGCCCAAACCCACAAAAAATGAGGCACAAAAATGGTATTCGTATCCAAATTTTCCACAAGGAGAATGAGCATAAAAAAGGCAAATATCAAACATTGGTCTATCCTGACACTAGAACAGGATTTTAAAGGCATCTTAAGTCAACCTCCCAGATTCGCGTTTCTACGAACATGCAATCTAAAGGAAATAATAAACAAAAAAACAGAAAACCAGGATACTAAATATAGGGGTACCCTACCCTACATGAATTGCGAGAATTGCAATGCTATCATCAAAGGAAATCATTTTCCTCATCCATCAAAAGGAACTCCAATAAAATTAAGAGTAACGCCCACATGTGACAGTACAAACGTGTTGTGTATGTTGAAATTCCCCTGTGGATATGCTTACGTAGGGTAGACTGAACCCAAAATTAAAACTCGTTTGACTGAACACAAGAGTAACACCCGGATGAGGAACCATAAATCTACGGTGGCAGTCCACTTCAACTCAATGATGCACAATTCAAGCCAGTTGAGACTTACAGTACTAGAGCGAGTACCTATTCTTCCAGGAAGAGACAATACCCAGTACCTAATACAGTGAGAAGTTTACTGGATAGATCATCTCAATAGCGTCAATCGAACGGTCTAAATAAGAAATTGGACTTAAGTTGTTTTATATAAATTCAACTGTTATGAAAATGGAGATGCGTCCCTTTGTAAACCCCTGCGCTACATTATACCTACGCCAGGTATAATGTATGCAGAGGGGGCGTTCTGACACAAGACAGGGTCATAGAAGTGACGCAGTGAAATCCATAATATTTCACTGCGCCACTTCTAGGACACAAATGCGTCAATTTCTTTCGCCTGCCTCACAGCAGACGTAAGACTGACTCAGGCCCTTTCACATGGGGCTTGCCCCATGTGAAAGGACACATTGCTGGAGTTGCGTCACTTTTGTGACACACTCCAGCAATGCGTCATTTTTGCGCCATACAGATGCGTCAGAAATACTGACGTATCTGTAACACCTTGCGCCATGATGCGTCATACTGTAAATATGACGCATCATTGGTCTCACAAGGAGGGCGCAGTGAAAAGTGACGCATTGCTGTTTTCACGCAGCGATGCATCACTTTTCATAAATGAGGCCCCAGGTATTTACCTGCTTCACTTTTCATTTTTTAGAATGTCTAAGTGGATAACATAATGTCGTTCTGAAGACAACACCTCGTAAGTTATTTCAGGCACTCATCTGAGTCTAATAAATCACAAGCATGTTTTTCTTGATTGACACTACACCACTTCTTTGCACTTTAAGCTATGTCACCGCTTCAGATTCTGATAACTAATTACTCCATCGCCATCACGTTAAACCCTCATCACCCTCCTACCTACACCGCTTAACTCTGATCAGTTTCACCATTCCAACATTGTTCCGTTTTGATCAGTTTCAAATTATTTCCACCATGCCCACATGCAAAGATAATCTATCACTTTATTTAGACCCCGCAAACTTTGAGCTCTTCACATTTCAACAAACAGAGCTTAACTGTTTACATAAATTATGGTATGATTTCAACACAAAATGTATGTACATCACAAAACATTTACTATGTGCATAATCATATAGTATCACATAATTTTCATATGTTTTTATGTTTACCAATCGCACTATGCCGAATATTACCTCTATGTTTTCAGATAAAATCCCCTGATGAAGGGCAAGGACCTAAATGCTTTGGGCACAATATAACAACAAAAAATGTGAAAACAATATACTTCAATATTACTGAAGAAAGTGATAAATTATTATGAACTGAAAAAGAAAAAGAATACATTTGAATTTGAAAATATTTATCCGAGTTAAACTTTATTGAAAATCAAAGGAGTGCAATTGGGGACGCCCTCCCCTAGTGGGAGCAGCGCAAATCAACCATTTGGACAAATGTACATCAATGGCCTCTTTGCGCACCCATGCTGCAAACTATAGTTATTTTTGGCACATTCAGGGTTATGTATTGGTCCAAATCCCACATGAGTATCTCATTATATATGAAAACATAATGACAAAATGTGGATATTTTCACACAAACAAATTTGCTACATAGTTTTTTACATTTCTCAAAGAGCAGAATGACTGTACATGGTTCACTGTTTTTTTGATGACATATCCAACTCAAGACTACATGCAAAGTATTAATACTAAGGGCCTTATTTATGAGGCCTTGTGACAGTTTTGCGCCTCCATTACGTCACTTTTTGTGATGCATCGGCGGCGTAAAACATGCCTCCTGTTGCGCCCTATTTACAAAGTGACGCATCTAAGCAGATTCATCACTTTGTAAACCCCTGCGCTACTTTATACCTGCGTCAGGTATAATGTATGCAGGGGGGGGCATTCCCACGTAAGTAAGCCCCGTAGAAGTGACGCAGTGAAATCTACCAGATTTCACTGCGCCACTTCTAGAGTGCAAATGCGTCAATATCTTACGCCTGCCTCACAGCAGGCGTAAGCCCTACGCAGGCCCTTTCACATGGGCCTTTCCCCATGTGAAAGGACACATTGCTGGAGTTGTGTCACTTTTGTGACACACTCCAACAATGTGTCACTTTTGCGCCATACAGACACGTCAGAAATACTGACGTATCTGTAACTCCTTGCGACATGATGCGTCATACAGTAAATATGACGCATCAATCATGCCGCAAGGAGGCGCACTGAGAAGTGACGCATCGCTGCTATCACGCTGCAATGCGTCACTTCTTATAAATGAGGCCCTAATTATTTTCTATTTCTGGATGACCTAAAGAATCTATTGGTTCATACCAGCCACTCTTGGCCGGCTGGTAGGAAACACTAGAGAGATTTGAAACATGTTTTTTCTAAAACATGGTAATTTCCTCCAGTCTCGGTCATGTGGAAACATATCCAATCCAAGCCTTGATCACCAACATCATTTTTCTGTGTCTTCTGTGCACAGGGATAACACCCATGTATAGGTTTTCTATGGGTTGAACATTCACAAAGGCAGTACGCTGAGTTGTATGCATTTCAGTGATGTGGAAAATGTAGCAAGCACTTGCAAAAAAAAAACTGTTTTTGGCAACCTGTCTTTTGGTCGCAGGTATCACCCCTGGGTGGAAATTAAAATATACCTCATCCATATATTTCTTACAACTACACATTTAATGGTTCAATTTTTGGGTGCAATATCTCCCTCATGCTAATTCACAGGCACAGAGATCACATTGAATGTTAATCTTGTCTGATTTTTAGCAATATTTGCCCAAACATAGTAGTACCCTCCAGGCTCAATTCTGCAAGAACATACTAATGAGCAGAGGGGTAGTAGACATGCATGAGTTGTCTATGGGTTAAGGTGCCTATGGGCAATACATATTTTTACAAATGGAGAAAGAAACGGCAAGCAAAATATCTATTTAAGGTACCTATCTTGGGGCAGCACATGTCACCCCTGGTCTGTTTGGAAATGTACCATAACAATAACAGCTGCACATCCTAAGGTTTCTGTTACTGGGAGACCCAAACCCCTCATAGTCCCGGCTCGCCAGGCATTGTTTTGGCTGTTAAGTGTGGCCCCCAGCATGGTGTGATGGTGCAGGAGGGCTGTACCTGGTAGACCTCTGGTGAGTGCACTTTAGGTGTACCGGTGGGACAGATGACCGTGGAGAAGGTATTCAGAAGGCAGGTGCTCCCAAAATGGTACCATGGTGGCCAGGTGAGCCCTAACTTACGTGCTTCAGTCTCGGATCGTTTTACCCACTTCTGTCTGAGGGGTTTGCTTTGGGTTGTCAAACATGCAGCTGTTGAGGACTTAACCCTGAAGACTCCAGCATGGTGTAGTTCAGGTGCAACAGTCTAGGGTGCTGCCCTAAGACCCCTCAGAAGTGCTGGTTCACCAGGCAAGGGCTTAGCAGGTGGAGCAGCCCTGTGCTGAGTGAGGTGAAAGGAGGCAGTGCGGGCCTCACGCTGACCTGTTGAACCTTTTGCTGAGGGATCTTAATGGGCCCCTTATTAGTCTTTGTGTTTAGAGCATGGAAGTTGGGAAGGGGCTTTGAGAGGGGACTGGGCCAAGGCATGTCCCAATCAGTGCCAAGCAGGGCTTCCTGTTGAACCCGATGGGGCTTGCGGGAGCTCATGGATGAGGAGTTCTGGGAGCATTCTGTGATTGTGCTGGGTGTAGTGGCAGAATAGATCTCAGTGTAACTACTGTGAGTGAGGGTCAGAGGCCCGGCAAAGGTGCCTATGTAGTGACCCGGTTCGGTGAGGGTAATGTGTTGTGTAGTCTCCAGACAGGGAGGAACCAGTGGCCCATGGGACATATTTTAGACATGTCTGTTGTTTTGGTGTCTTTGCTGAGGCCCTGAACCCTTGCTAGCAAAGATGTGGTGGATGCCACATGGAAACGGTGGACCCAGACATGCTCTAGCCAAGTGGGTGGTTAGTTTCCTAGATGTGTCTTATCTAGAAACTGAAGGGCTCTTAGTGCAGTCTTTGTTCCCTGCAGGGCTAGATGGCCATATTGTTGAGTTAGGTGGGTGGACTTAGTATAGAAAGGCCAGTGGAAGGTCTCAGTGGAAGCGGACAACTGGCAAATGGTGTGTCTGGTCTAAACCCATTGCCACTTGTAAAGGCTGACTAGGTAAGAGTATCCATGAGTGATAGCTATCCTTTGACTACTTTCAGCTGGCAGCAGCATGTGTTGCAAATGGGTTCCACCCATTCAGTACAAACAGATTGCTTGCTTTTTGGATCACCTGGTTTGGACTTTTTACTGGGAGTAAGTCTCACTACATGTGTCACCCACGGTAATCACTTGGTAAATGGACTGTGCGTGTTAACGGCCAGTGTCTGCCTTGTCAAATAAGGTTGCTGCGATCAGCTAGGGTAAGATGTACTTTGCTGGTTACATGTGAACATGTACACATGTGTGAGGGCTGTGCACGTGAGATAGTCATCATTCACAACCTAGTAATTGAGCACAGGTAGCCTGGCGCAGAGGGGACTCTGCAGGAATCAATGAGGTAGGCCTCTGTAGCGGGATGAGGTCTAGGGGGTAGAGGTCAGAAATGAGGTCCACTTCACGTTGTGACGAACACAGCTTTATTTTGCGGTATACACAGCATTTTAGGTACGTCAGTGTCATTTGTTTTGGGTTCTTCAGGGATAATGCTTCTTATCTGGCTTTTGCTGCTTGTGTACCGTAGCCTCCCGTTGTCGGCTTCTTGCGCTCAGAGGCAGACTTCCACTTGGGTCGGTTCTCTGTTCCCAAAGCAATAAATGAAAATAAAAGAGAAAACCACAGGTCAGCCGGCTTGTACTTTTGCTGCACCATGGGGTAGGGGAAGTGTGGGATCACTGGTGAAAAAATGGAGGAAGATGACGGCCGGCTGAGAATGCTCGGTCGGGAGCTCCGAACTCACCAGCGTGAATCCTTAGAAGGAGATGCACTTTCCCGCACAAAGAATATAAACAGCGAAATAATTAGGTAAAGCATTTCTGCAGCACTCTACCTGCTTCTAGAGTGGTACTCAGGGCTGTATTGAAGCCGCGGCATGATCGACGCCCCCCGCGGAAGGTACCCAGAGCCAAGCGGACTGCCGCACGCTGGAATCTGGGCTGTGGCGCTGGGAGCAAACCGAAGTTGCCGCAAGGCATTTGGAAGGATCCCCTTCCTGTTCCAGGGCAGAGGCGGCAGAAACTGCAGATCCGCCTGCAAACAGGGAGGTAACTTGCTGGGAATAACGCTGTCAGTTGCAGTTGCGGGGAAGCCGTTGTGCTGCCAGACGCTGAAGGGGGTGGAGAACAAAAACGAAAAAGAACTGCAGAACTTCAGAGAGGAAAGAGGAGTAAAGGCTACGGCGAAAGAGGGGTACGGCGCAGGGCTGTGGCGAAATTTGCATATTACACACTGCACTTTGCACAATGCATTTGCGGGAAATTCCAAATGGATGCAAGAAGAAACAAGATCTCACCTGGTCCTAGAAGTTGAAGAACACAGTGACCAGCAATCCAAAGAACAGAAAGAGCAGGCACCGACCTACTGCAACTATTCATCAAAGCTACAGGTAAAAGGGGGGAGAAAGGCCAGGGAGCAGCAGCCCCAGATTTAATTGTAGGGTGCAAACAATACTCCTTGGTGGTGGCAGAAGGTGGGGGGGAAGCCAGGTGGGAAAGAGACACTCAATCCCAGACGGGAATACAAACTGATGTTCACAGTGCAAAATCCAGAAAATCCAGAAAGACTGAAGAAGAAAAAAATACTCAACCCCAAACTGAAAAAGAAATAATATCGGAGAGTGGAAGTAGGGGAAGGTATACTTACTGCCTTAGAAATCGGCAGCTTGTTAAACCAAACCTCCTGCCTCAACCAAAAAAGACTGTGACCCCTAAAAGCACAAGAAGGAAGCAAAGGATATCTCCCAGTCTCGTGGAATTATCTGAAAATATAAAATCTAGATCCACGAACTTAAGAGAGCAAGGATTGCTTGTGTCAAAACAGAAAATCAAAGTGACTCCCTCCTTAAGATCTTTCTTCAAAGTCCAACAGCTGGTGCAAGGGAGAGGTGGCCACCCTTCACCACAGAATAAGAATGTCTCCCTACTCTCAAACACTGGTGATAAATTAAATATAATCTCCCCGACAGAGAAGGAGCTAGATCCTAAAATTCCAGAGGAAAGTGCACAGATAGTAAGTAAAGGAGAAATGTCAAATGTACCCTCCAGGACGGCACTACAAACAGAGTCATATGTTGGAGCCTCAACGCAACCCATAGCAAAACCCTCTGAACAGCCTTTAGATCAAGCAGGAAGTGACCCTCTGGCACATAACCAAACTGGAAAACTCATGGAGATGTTCATGGATAAAATAATGAGTGAAATGAGGGAAAAATTTGCAGTGTCTGAAGCAAATCAGAATAAAATACAAGAAGTATGCGAAAGCCTGGACCAACAATTAAAGGACCTGGGGGAGAGGGTCACAGCAGTAGAATCGACAGTTGAGTCACTAAAAGACAGTGAACGAGCCATCAAGGAGAAGCTAGAATCACTGGAGAACCAGGGAAGAAAAAACAACTTAAGAGTGCTAAATGTACCTGAGAACATGGAAGGAGCAGACATTAAAGCGTTTATCGTTTCTCTATTTGAAGAATTTTTTCCCTGGACCAAGGATAGCAATCTGATGGAGGATATCCAAAGGGTCCATAGGGACCCGTTCAGGAAAAACAAAGAAAGAAAATCCCCAAGGAAAATTTTAATTAACTTCAAGACCTATACATTGAAGGGAAACATTTTAAGCGAAGGTCTAAAAAGCGGAACACAAAACAAAGATAACTGGTCCTTCAAGATCCGCTCTGACATATGTAAAGCCACACAAGATAGACAGTGGGAATTGGGGCAGCATATGCAAGAGCTAAAATCCCTTGGGGCTACTGTCAAGGGAGCCCCAAGAGGTATAAAGTTTCATACATCAGATAAAGGACCAGCTTCAAATGGAGAAATCTAATTAAGGAAAGTGATCTTCAGAATAAAATAATCAAAATAAAATAATCTGGTGGATACGGAGCTTGAATCGGGTGGAAAATACCACCCAAAAGAAGAAGGGAGGCTTCCTCAGGGTGGGAAAATCGAACCTCACAAATATTTAATAATGTAAGTCTCAACAAAACACGGGTGGGGAGCAAACTAGGGAAAAAAACAAGAAAAAATATCCTCATTAATCAAAAGTTAAGAGTCAAACGGGAGTCAAGTAGAAATTATAAAACACATCTCAGCCTAGAATATGATCCAACAAAATTAAAGGAAAGATGACAAAAGAAACAATAGTTAATGTTCTTTCATGGAATGTAAACGGTCTTAGAACTTCTAACAGAAGAAGAAGAATTCTTGAATATTTAAAAGAAGCTGAGAGTGAAATTATTATCCTTCAAGAGACTCATCTTGTAAGCACTGAGTGGGACCAAATAATCAAAAAACTCAACTGGGTGGATGCTTGTGTATGCACCACTCAAGACTGTAACATAAAAGGGGTAGCAATTATTCTAAAAAAGTCACTAAAAGCCAAGATCGAAAGTAAAGTGGTAGACAGTAATGGAAGATGGGCTGTGATTAAAGTTAGAATAAATGATAACTTCTTCACTATAGCCGGTTACTATGGCCCAAATTTGGACGATCCGTCTCCTCTTCAAAAACTTTATATAGAACTTCTATCAACCTCTGCCCCTATAATATTAGGTGGTGACTATAACATTATACTCGACCCCAAAATGGAGAGATCCCCTCCTAGTAAACAGAAGAATCTACTTAAAATGAGGGAATGGCTAGGTAATTATAAACAAGACCTGGATTTGATAGATATGTGGAAACAAAGAGGAGACAAAACGCACCCCTTTACATTCCACAATAAAAAATTGGGCCATAGGTCAAGAATTGACTTCTTTCTACTAAATAGGAGACTCCTAGGTAGCGTCAAAGGCATTGAACACCTTTCAGCGCATCTGTCTGACCACTCGGCAGTACAACTAACCCTCTTAATGCCAAAAAACATAACTCCTCCCAGATGGACAGTTGAGCGGACTTTATTTAATGAGCCGCGAAATGTGGATCAGCTAGAAATTGTTTCTACACACTACTTTGAAGACAATTTAGTCGGCACGCCGAAACAAACCACTTGGGACGCTTTTACAGCGGTGGCCAGGGGGAAATTACTAAACTTAGGAGCCCATAAAACTAAGATCAAGAAACAGGAGATCAAAAAAATGGAAATGGGTATTAAACTAGTGGAGGCACAACTAGAGAGTGGAAACCATTTAGATCCGAAGGAAATAGTAGAAGAAAAGAGTCGAAAGCTCAAAAAGAATCTGGCCAGCTATCTGGAGAACATAGTGAGAGAAAAGTGGGAAGTTAGTAAATTATCAAACCACGAATACGGGGAAGGATGCGGGAAAATATTGGCATGGAGAATTAAAACAGACCAGTCAAGGAATAAAATATTATGCATCCAGAACCAAGAACAAACGCTACAAAGCTCTGATGACTCTGTAATAAGACAGGAGTTCTCAAAGTTCTTTTCTAATCTATATAAAGAAGATATAAATCCAACCGAAGAATAGATTAGGAATTACCTGGACACTGTTCCACTTCCAACGTTAACAGAGGGGGAAAGGAGAGAGTTAAACCCGAGGAAGTCAGAGCGGTCATAAATGGCCTGAAAAGAGGAAAAGCTGCCGGCTCTGATGCGCTTTCCAATGAATTTTATATGGCGCTAAGGGAAACTTTAGTTGACCAGTTAACAGAACTAATGAACATCATATATCTGGACCACGAAAAAATTCCTGACTCATGGAATGATGCAACGATCAGCATCATCTTAAAACCTGGGAAAAACCCTAAGCTATGTGAGTCATATAGACCCATCTCATTACTCAACTGTGACTACAAAATATGTATGCAAGTCATAGCAAAAAGATTAGCCAAGGTAATGCCAAGATTGGGCTTTATAAAAGGACGGAAAATTTATGAGATCACTCACGAGTTATTTGCAGCAATAGACGTAGCCACTTGTGAAAAATTACACTTAACTATAATCACCTATGATGCAGCCAAAGCTTTCGACAGAGTCAACTGGGCCTTTTTAAATGAAACCATCAGCAAAATAGACTAGGGGAGAGCTTTGGACACCCCCGCGCCGCACGGCCACCAGCTGCTGCGTGTGCCCCTCCGCTGTGCGCTGCCTCGCTGCCTGTTTTGACTTCATTTGTGCTTGCTTTGGTTTCTCTTGTCTTTGCCCGTGTTTTGCGTTCTACTTGTAATTTGTGCTTGTATTTTTGTCTCCCCTAGTCTTTTTGGCCCGTGTTTAGCGTCTTTATCTGGAATTTGTGCTTGTTTCGCCGTCCCCTGTCCTGTTTCCTGCCTCCCTCGCCGCCCCCGCTTCCCGCCACCACTTTCGACCCCGCCCCTTTTTTCCTTGTGTTCCCTCCCCGCTCCCGCCTCCCAGCTGACCCGCCCACCCGCGCACTTCGCCTTAAATGGCGACCGTGCGAACGCGCAGCGTTGACGCGCAGCGGGCGCGCCGAAGGCGCGCCAAAGGTAAGCCCGTCTGCGCCTGGACCGCGCCCAGTGCCAGGACCCCTGGCCCCCACCGACGGAAGCCGACCCGACGAACCTACAGCGCCGCCGACCTCATCGCACTCAACACCGGCCACATCCCAGGATGTCACCGAGCCGCCCCGAAGCACACCCACGGACCCTTCAGCTGCCACGCCTGCAAGTTCACCTGCATCCGGACCTTCCCTGCACCCGCCAAGCCGAACTCCAGCAGCACCCACCTCAAGTGTATCCTGCTCAACACCCGCTCCGTCCACAGACACGCCGTAGAACTCTGGAACCTGCTCGACACCACCGCCCCCGACGTTGCCTTCATCACCGAGACCTGGATGAACGCCTCCTCAGCCCCAGACATCGCCATCGCCATCCCAGAGGGCTACAAGATCACCCGGAGGGACCGCGACAACCAGACCGGAGGAGGCATCGCCATCATCCACAGAGACACCATCCGCATCACTACCAACACCGATGACACCCTCACCACCGCTGAACACCTGCACTTCCAGATCCACACCAACCCGAAGACCACCCTCAGAGGCACCCTGATCTACCGACCCCCGGGACCACGCACACGATTCAGCGAGGACATCGCCGACTTCGTCAGCCCGCACGCTCTCCCCTCCGCCGACTACATCCTCCTGGGGGACCTCAACTTCCACCTGGAGAACAACAACGACCGCAACACCATCAGCCTGCTCGACAACCTCGACAACCTCGGACTCAAGCAACTGGTGACCACCCCCACCCACCTCGCCGGACACACACTCGACGCCGTCTTCTCATCCAGCAAAGACGTCACCTTCAGCCACGCAACAGGACTCCACTGGACGGACCACAGCTGCGTCCACTTCACCTTCAGAAGAACGACGATCCACCACCACCAGCAACAGGTTGCTCGAAGAAGCTGGAACAAGATCACAGCCGACCAGCTCACCGCTTCCCTGAGCCAGCACCCTCCCGCCAACTCAGCGAACCCCAGCCAGGCCGCCGACAACCTCACGAAATGGATCAACGACTGCGCGGACGAACTCGCCCCTCTGAGAACCCCACCCAGCAGATCCTGCAGCAGAAAAACACCATGGTTCACCGACGAACTCAAGAGCTCCAAGAAGAACTGTCGAGCCCTCGAGAAAGCCTGGAGAAGGGAACCAACGACGGACAACATGACCACCCTCAAGCTCGCCACCCGGAAACACCACCAACTGATCCGCGCCACCAAGAAAAATGCATACAAGGACCGGCTGGACAACAACGCACACAACTGCAAGGAACTCTTCAACATCGTGAAAGAGCTATCCAACCCCAACGCCGGAAACAATGACATCACCCCGTCGCAAGAACTCTGCAACTCCCTCGCGTCCTACTTCCACAACAAGATCACGGACATACACAACAGCTTCAACAACCAACCAACGCAAGCCACAACCGCAACGACGCCACCCACCACCACCCTCCGCACCTGGACCCCGATCAGCACCGAAGACACCATCCGCACCATGAACTCCATCCATTCCGGATCTCCGACTGACCCCTGCCCTCACCACGTCTTCAACAAAGCCGACGCTGTCCTCGCACCCCACCTGCGGGACATCATCAACACCTCCTTCGACTCCGCCACCTTCCCTGAGAGCTGGAAGCACGCCGAACTCAGCGCTCTCCTCAAGAAACCCACAGCAGACCCCACTGACCTCAAGAACTACCGTCCCATCTCGCTCCTCCCGTTCCCGGCCAAAGTCATCGAGAAGACCGTCAACAAACAGCTGGCCGCCTTCCTCGAGACGAATGGATCCCTCGACCCCTCACAGTCCGGCTTCCGAGCGAACCACAGCACCGAGACCGCCCTCATCGCCGCCACCGACGACCTTCGAACCCTGATGGACAACGGAGAAACAGCGGCCCTCATCCTCCTGGACCTCTCCGCGGCCTTCGACACTGTCTGCCACCGCACCCTAGTACAGCGCCTCAGCAACATCGGAATCCAGGAGAAGGCACTGGAATGGATCACCTCCTTCCTCGACGGAAGAACACAAAGAGTCCGCCTACCACCGTACAAGTCAGAGGCCACCAAAGTCATCTGCGGCGTCCCTCAAGGATCCTCACTGAGCCCCACCCTCTTCAACGTCTACATGAGCCCCCTCGCGACCATCGCACGCCAACACAACCTCAACATAATCTCCTACGCTGACGACACCCAGCTGATCCTCTCCCTGACCAACGACCCCGCCACCGCCAGAGCCAACCTGCACGAAGGGATGAGAGACGTAGCCGAATGGATGACGACCAGCCGCCTGAAACTGAACTCAGACAAGACGGAGGTCCTCATCCTGGGCTCCACGCCCTCCGCCTGGGACGACTCCTGGTGGCCCCCCGCCCTGGGCACCGCACCCAAACCGACGGACCACGCACGCAACCTGGGCTTCATCCTGGACTCCTCCCTCTCCATGACCAGACAAGTCAACGCCGTCTCCTCGTCATGCTTCAACATCCTGCGCATGCTACGTAAGATCTTCCGGTGGATCCCCACCGAGACGAGGAAGACGGTCACCCAAGCCCTCGTCACCAGCCGACTGGACTACGGCAACGCCCTCTACGCCGGAACCACTGCCAAACTCCAGAAGAGACTCCAGCGGATCCAGAACGCCTCGGCGAGACTCATCCTCGACATCCCCCGACGCAGCCACATCTCCGGACACCTGAGAGATCTGCACTGGCTCCCGGTCAACAAGAGAATCACCTTCCGTCTCCTCACCCACGCGCACAAAGCCCTACACGACCAAGGCCCGAGCTACCTCAACAACCGGATCAACTTCTACACTCCCAAGCGCCTCCTCAGATCAACCAACCACGCCCTCGCCGCCGTCCCCCGCATCCGAAGAGCGACAACAGGAGGAAGATCCTTCTCCTACCTGGCCGCCAAGACCTGGAACTCACTTCCGACCAATCTGCGCCTGACCCAAGACCACCTCTCCTTCAGGAAGAAGCTCAAGACCTGGCTGTTCGAGCAGTAGCGGCACCCCCCCCCTCCCAGCGCCTTGAGACCCTACGGGTGAGTAGTGCGCTCTACAAATGACCTGATTGATTGATTGATTGACATGGTAAGGGAAGTATACAATAAACCAAGAGCAAAAATAATAGTTAATGGGAGCCTGACCAGTAACATCGAAATACAAAGAGGCACAAGACAAGGCTGCCGGCTATCGCCGCTACTTTTCAATCTTTACATCGAACCACTGGCCTGTTCGATTAGAAATCATCCCTTAATAACACCCTTCAAACATCAAAACTGATCAAAAAAAGTGGCATTATACGTGGACGATCTGATGGTATTTACAGACAATTTTGAAGATGCCAATCAAGCGATAAAGGACACGATAACTGACTTTGGTAAAATCTCAGGCTACCTAACAAAGCAGGAGAAAACAGAAGCGATGAGCTGGAACACGAGTCCTAATACTTCATACAACAGAGACAAAATTAAATATTTAGGAATTATGTTGGTTAAAGAAATTGAAAAAATTCCACAACTAAACCTGAACAGAGTGGCAGAAGAAATGAGAAGACTTCTTAGAATCTGGACGGGATTACCACTAAGCTTTTTGGGAAGATCAAATGCAATAAAAATTACCATCATTCCTACATTTGCTTATCTTTTTAACACAATCCCACTGGAATTTAAAATAGACGCTCTGAAGAAAATCCAGGGAGAAATAGCCAGCTTTATTTGGGCATCTAAAAGCACAAGAATAGCCTGGAATAAACTAAGGAGGAGGAAAGAGCAAGGCGGAATAGCTAGAGCCGATTTATTTGAATATTACAGATCCTTTCAATTTAAGAACTTTAGACCACTACTAAGAAAACATCAATTCTACCCAAATTTTCTACAGAATATGACAGACAGAACAGATAATTTCCTATTTAAGTTTGGCCACCCAAAATTTAAAAAATAAATAAAACTAAAGATCCTACATAATGCTGCAAAGCTTTGGAACCAGATCAGAAACACTGTAAACATATCGTATCATAGCCCCGATATGGGATTCCCTAGGGACACCAGAATGTTTGAAAGACTCTCTAGCGTTACCACTTTTTTTTTTTTTTTTTTTTTGGAGAGTTTTATATAGCGCGAACTAGACCCGAACCGAATCAGGTATCAGAGCGCTTTACATAGCACCAGTTACGTTACATGAGGACGGACACACATTCATTTTAGGCACGGGGAGATTAAGTGATTTGCCCAGAATCACAGGAGGTTTTGGCGTCGTTACCGAGACTCGAACCCAGATCCCCAGGTCCGAGGTTGAGCGCCCTAGCCGTTAGGCCAACTCCTCTCCCCACTTAAAACAGCAGGACTTGAAAGATGGGGACAACTGATGGTAGGAAATTCTATAATTACGTGGGACCAACTACATGTAACTACAGAAGCTAAGTTATCAAAATTGAAATATTACCAATTGACTAGTTGGGCTAAATCTCTAACAGAGGAAAAAAGGGGAAACGAGAATCTTGAAAACAAAATGATAAAAATAACACCAGTAAAAAAAGAAATATCAAAATGGTATTGGGCTCTCATCGGGGCTGGAGAAGAAGACTTCTTAGTCCCGGAAGCAACATGGAGGAAAGATATGCCTGACCAAGACCTAGACTTACTGTTTATCTGGCAAAAATCTCTAGAAAAATGTTGGTCCTGTATAAAACTAGCCTCATTGAAAAGGAACCATATGTTCACAATACACAGGGCATATTGGACCCCAAAAAGACTATCAAAATTTAAAGGTACCGTCATAAAGTCATGCCCTAAGTGTGGAGAGGAGAAAGCAGATGACACCCACATGTTCCAAAAATGCCCCGCATTCTGCTCCTACTGGCTTGAGATTGGTAAGACGTTAACTGCGGTATTGGGAATCCACATAACTGTAAGTACCCCTCTCATTATCTTTGGGATCTACAACACTAATGAGGTGGGTACGGGTAAGCTAACTAAAAGGCAGGAAAATCTCCTGTTTGTACTGATATTGCTAGCGAGGAGAGAGATCTGTATAAACTGGGTTAAACCAGCACCTCCTACTCACGCGAACTGGTTAAATTCTATAATAAAAACTAACAAACTTGATAGGAAAGGAAATAGCTCTAATAGAGTAAACTTTTGGGAAATTGGGGAACAACACTTCCACATAACTTGTTAACATCTGTTGGGTCATCGGAAAATAAAATCCAATGATTAAAGCGATGGCAATAATTCCAGGCAGAAATTATTTCTGCTGAGTAGCCAGGAAGGCTAGCTCCCCCCCAAACAACGGAATTATTGTGTACGATAAAGGACATGGGAGAAAGCTGATTGGTCACGACTCCCCGGGGCATATGTATGAAGAAGTTGATTTGCGATTCGGAATTTGCGAATTTTACCGAATCGCAAAATCTGAATCGCAAATCGGCATGTATCAACACAATCGCAAATATTTAGCGATTCGCCCAGAATCGCTAAATATTTGCGTGAAAGTCAATAGCGATTCCTTAACCTCAAAAAATTGTGAAACTGCGCGGTCGCATTGAGAAAATCGCAATTTAGCGAATTTTCATTGGAGAAAATCGCAAAATTGCGATTTTCTGGAAACATCCAAACACAATCCTGATGCTTTTTGATGACATCACCATCCAGGAAGTGACTGATTACCCATGGGGCAACAGCATTGATTGTGAGAGAGTGTGAGAGTGTTGATTGCTATTCAGGAGCCATGGCTGAAAGTGAAAATAAGGTGTAGTGAACACAGGACCTGGATGTGTGTGGGTATGGCTTGTGTCCTCCGGGTGGGGTGTTCTAGGTAGGGTCTGAGTTCCTCTATTAAATCAAGTATGCTCTCTTCCTCCTATCTGTAATGGGTGTAGATGTCCTCCTCAGTGCGCTGGAAGATGGTGGTGCGCGCACGGAATATCCTCTCCTGCCGTCTTCTCCTCCTCTGCGCCACAGCTCTCAGTCTTCGCCTCCTCACTATCATGTAGAGCCCAGACATTGTGGAAAAGAGTGTGTTGCATTCTGGGCTTCATTTTATACTTTGCACCTGGTTACCACCTGCTCCCACTTGATGGTAATTGCGATTCCTTAAAAGCGATTTTCATTACATCGCTATTTGCGAATGGTTGATACATATCATTGCGAATTCTTAATTGCGATATCCAGATTAGCGATTTTCGCTAACCGGTTTCTGCGCAAATTTGGAATTCGCTATGGAATTCGCAGTTTAACACTTTCGCAAAGTTTGGAACTCGCTAAATAGCGATTCCTTGTTTTGCGTGCATTTTCGCCTTCATACATTGGGATTTGCGATTTTTCTGTGGCAAACGTTATTTTTACCGATTCGCAGCGTTTGCGACAGAAAATTAGCTCCATACATATGGCCCCTAAAGGGATACTCCCCAAACCCAGCCGATAACAACGGGGCAGTGAAGGTAAAGAACGTTGGACCACTAGACTCCCGAAGTCTCCTTATTTACATAATCGCAAAATAAGGATTAAGAAAAAAAAAATGGTTGTTCAAGGGAAAGAAGTGCTTGAGAGCTAAGGAGGAAGGGTCAACGTTGGAGGGGACTCCTGCTCCCTCTCCTTCCTCCCGACCCACCCTGAAACCCGGTTCAGTACCTGTGAGAGCCTCACTCCTCCGGGAGCGTGGCTGGGCAATTCGCAGGGTCGTTGGCCTCCTGGCGTTTGTTCGGTCCTCGCTTCCTCGAAGGTTCGGGTCAGTGTTAGGGTTTCTTCTCCTCGTCTCGTCTCTGGTCTCGGCTTCCCTTCTCTCGCTCTCCTTGCCTCTTTGTCTTCCGGGTTCTTCTTCTCTTTCACCGCCCCAGCCGCTCAATGTCATTAGTTCACTCCAGGAGGCGTCACTCCTCCATGAGCAAAAAACAACAAGTGATGGACTGAATGTGGATCAATGTCACACACTCCCCCAGTCAAAGGATCTGGGCCCAAATCCATCGTTTTTTTGCACTCCACACCACCCTGGGTCCGATAATGGCTTTATGCAAATCAGCTCTGACCCTGTTGCCCCATGGGAACAGTCCAGTCCGAACTACAACAGCCATATCTTTCCCAGACCGGAATCAAGCATCCGAGGACCGGACCGGTTTCGAGGTAACACCTCTCTTCAGCCCGGCTAGCTTGACTCCAAGTGGTGTGGAGTGCCTGGGACCCACGTCTGGGCATCCCCAGCGCACTTAGGGCGGCAATTGCAAAAAACAACAAGTGATGGACTGAATGTGGATCAATGTCACACACTCCCCCAGTCAAAGGATCTGGGCCCAAATCCATCGTTTTTTTGCACTCCACACCACCCTGGGTCAGATAATGGCTTTAAGCAAATCAGCTCTGACCCTGTTGCCCCATGGGAACAGTCCAGTCCGAACTACAACAGCCATATCTTTCCCAGACCGGAATCAAGCATCCGAGGACCGGACCGGTTTCGAGGTAACACCTCTCTTCAGCCCGGCTAGCTTGACTCCAAGTGGTGTGGAGTGCCTGGGACCCACGTCTGGGCATCCCCAGCGCACTTAGGGCGGCAATTGCAAAAAATCAACAAGTGATGGACTGAATGTGGATCAATGTCACACACTCCCCCAGTCAAAGGATCTGGGCCCAAATCCATCGTTTTTTTGCACTCCACACCACCCTGGGTCAGATAATGGCTTTATGCAAATCAGCTCTGACCCTGTTGCCCCATGGGAACAGTCCAGTCCGAACTACAACAGCCATATCTTTCCCAGACCGGAATCAAGCATCCGAGGACCGGACCGGTTTCGAGGTAACACCTCTCTTCAGCCCGGCTAGCTTGACTCCAAGTGGTGTGGAGTGCCTGGGACCCACGTCTGGGCATCCCCAGCGCACTTAGGGCGGCAATTGCAAAAAACAACAAGTGATGGACTGAATGTGGATCAATGTCACACACTCCCCCAGTCAAAGGATCTGGGCCCAAATCCATCGTTTTTTTGCACTCCACACCACCCTGGGTCAGATAATGGCTTTATGCAAATCAGCTCTGACCCTGTTGCCCCATGGGAACAGTCCAGTCCGAACTACAACAGCCATATCTTTCCCAGACCGGAATCAAGCATCCGAGGACCGGACCGGTTTCGAGGAAACACCTCTCTTCAGCCCGGCTAGCTTGACTCCAAGTGGTGTGGAGTGCCTGGGACCCACGTCTGGGCATCCCCAGCGCACTTAGGGCGGCAATTGCAAAAAACAACAAGTGATGGACTGAATGTGGATCAATGTCACACACTCCCCCAGTCAAAGGATCTGGGCCCAAATCCATCGTTTTTTTGCACTCCACACCACCCTGGGTCAGATAATGGCTTTATGCAAATCAGCTCTGACCCTGTTGCCCCATGGGAACTGTCCAGTCCGAACTACAACAGCCATATCTTTCCCAGACCGGAATCAAGCATCCGAGGACCGGATTCGAGGTAACACCTCTCTTCAGCCCGGCTAGCTTGACTCCAAGTGGTGTGGAGTGCCTGGGACCCACGTCTGGGCATCCCCAGCGCACTTAGGGCAGCAATTGCAAAAAACAACAAGTGATGGACTGAATGTGGATCAATGTCACACACTCCCCCAGTCAAAGGATCTGGGCCCAAATCCATCGTTTTTTTGCACTCCACACCACCCTGGGTCAGATAATGGCTTTATGCAAATCAGCTCTGACCCTGTTGCCCCATGGGAACAGTCCAGTCCGAACTACAACAGCCATATCTTTCCCAGACCGGAATCAAGCATCCGAGGACCGGACCGGTTTCGAGGTAACACCTCTCTTCAGCCCGGCTAGCTTGACTCCAAGTGGTGTGGAGTGCCTGGGACCCACGTCTGGGCATCCCCAGCGCACTTAGGGCGGCAATTGCAAAAAACAACAAGTGATGGACTGAATGTGGATCAATGTCACACACTCCCCCAGTCAAAGGATCTGGGCCCAAATCCATCGTTTTTTTGCACTCCACACCACCCTGGGTCAGATAATGGCTTTATGCAAATCAGCTCTGACCCTGTTGCCCCATGGGAACAGTCCAGTCCGAACTACTTCATTCCGCTTGATTCCGGTCTGGGAAAGATATGGCTGTTGTAGTTCGGACTGGACTGTTCCCATGGGGCAACAGGGTCAGAGCTGATTTGCATAAAGCCATTATCTGACCCAGGGTGGTGTGGAGTGCAAAAAAACGATGGATTTGGGCCCAGATCTTTTGACTGGGGGAGTGTGTGACATTGATCCACATTCAGTCCATCACTTGTTGTTTTTTGCAATTGCCGCCCTAAGTGCGCTGGGGATGCCCAGACGTGGGTCCCAGGCACTCCACACCACTTGGAGTCAAGCTAGCCGGGCTGAAGAGAGGTGTTACCTCACAACCGGTCCGGTCCTCGGATGCTTGATTCCGGTCTGGGAAAGATATGGCTGTTGTAGTTCGGACTGGACTGTTCCCATGGGGCAACAGGGTCAGAGCTGATTTGCATAAAGCCATTATCTGACCCAGGGTGGTGTGGAGTGCAAAAAAACGATGGATTTGGGCCCAGATCTTTTGACTGGGGGAGTGTGTGACATTGATCCACATTCAGTCCATCACTTGTTGTTTTTTCCAATTGCCGCCCTAAGTGCGCTGGGGATGCCCAGACGTGGGTCCCAGGCACTCTACACCACTTGGAGTCAAGCTAGCCGGGCTGAAGAGAGGTGTTACCTCGAAACCGGTCCGGTCCTCGGATGCTTGATTCCGGTCTGGGAAAGATATGGCTGTTGTAGTTCGGACTGGACTGTTCCCATGGGGCAACAGGGTCAGAGCTGATTTGCATAAAGCCATTATCTGACCCAGGGTGGTGTGGAGTGCAAAAAAACGATGGATTTGGGCCCAGATCTTTTGACTGGGGGAGTGTGTGACATTGATCCACATTCAGTCCATCACTTGTTGTTTTTTGCAATTGCCGCCCTAAGTGCGCTGGGGATGCCCAGACGTGGGTCCCAGGCACTCCACACCACTTGGAGTCAAGCTAGCCGGGCTGAAGAGAGGTGTTACCTCGAAACCGGTCCGGTCCTCGGATGCTTGATTCCGGTCTGGGAAAGATATGGCTGTTGTAGTTCGGACTGGACTGTTCCCATGGGGCAACAGGGTCAGAGCTGATTTGCATAAAGCCATTATCTGACCCAGGGTGGTGTGGAGTGCAAAAAAACGATGGATTTGGGCCCAGATCTTTTGACTGGGGGAGTGTGTGACATTGATCCACATTCAGTCCATCACTTGTTGTTTTTTTGCAATTGCCGCCCTAAGTGCGCTGGGGATGCCCAGACGTGGGTCCCAGGCACTCCACACCACTTGGAGTCAAGCTAGCCGGGCTGAAGAGAGGTGTTACCTCGAAACCGGTCCGGTCCTCGGATGCTTGATTCCGGTCTGGGAAAGATATGGCTGTTGTAGTTCGGACTGGACTGTTCCCATGGGGCAACAGGGTCAGAGCTGATTTGCATAAAGCCATTATCTGACCCAGGGTGGTGTGGAGTGCAAAAAAACGATGGATTTGGGCCCAGATCTTTTGACTGGGGGAGTGTGTGACATTGATCCACATTCAGTCCATCACTTGTTGTTTTTTGCAATTGCCGCCCTAAGTGCGCTGGGGATGCCCAGACGTGGGTCCCAGGCACTCCACACCACTTGGAGTCAAGCTAGCCGGGCTGAAGAGAGGTGTTACCTCGAAACCGGTCCGGTCCTCGGATGCTTGATTCCGGTCTGGGAAAGATATGGCTGTTGTAGTTCGGACTGTTCCCATGGGGCAACAGGGTCAGAGCTGATTTGCATAAAGCCATTATCTGACCCAGGGTGGTGTGGAGTGCAAAAAAACGATGGATTTGGGCCCAGATCTTTTGACTGGGGGAGTGTGTGACATTGATCCACATTCAGTCCATCACTTGTTGTTTTTTGCAATTGCCGCCCTAAGTGCGCTGGGGATGCCCAGACGTGGGTCCCAGGCACTCCACACCACTTGGAGTCAAGCTAGCCAGGCTGAAGAGAGGTGTTACCTCGAAACCGGTCCGGTCCTCGGATGCTTGATTCCGGTCTGGGAAAGATATGGCTGTTGTAGTTCGGACTGGACTGTTCCCATGGGGCAACAGGGTCAGAGCTGATTTGCATAAAGCCATTATCTGACCCAGGGTGGTGTGGAGTGCAAAAAAACGATGGATTTGGGCCCAGATCTTTTGACTGGGGGAGTGTGTGACATTGATCCACATTCAGTCCATCACTTGTTGTTTTTTGCAATTGCCGCCCTAAGTGCGCTGGGGATGCCCAGACGTGGGTCCCAGGCACTCCACACCACTTGGAGTCAAGCTAGCCGGGCTGAAGAGAGGTGTTACCTCGAAACCGGTCCGGTCCTCGGATGCTTGATTCCGGTCTGGGAAAGATATGGCTGTTGTAGTTCGGACTGGACTGTTCCCATGGGGCAACAGGGTCAGAGCTGATTTGCATAAAGCCATTATCTGACCCAGGGTGGTGTGGAGTGCAAAAAAACGATGGATTTGGGCCCAGATCTTTTGACTGGGGGAGTGTGTGACATTGATCCACATTCAGTCCATCACTTGTTGTTTTTTACTCCTCCATGAGGGCCTTTCTCGATCTCCGTGGAATTTAAGGTATACTCCTCCGTGTCCAGAGAGCTATCAAACCAGACAGTGTTCGCTGCAGTTTTCCAGTGCTCCGGCTGAAACGAAAAAGGGACGTTGGTTCTCAAAAGGGTTGGACCACCACTCCTCTTTGGACTCTTTCTCTTCGGGGGCTCATTATGTGGGGGAACCCCTACCCCGTGACATACCCCTCCCCTAGGATTCTCTCAATCGGGGAGAGGAAGAACCCTTGATAGAAAGTCAGCGTTCCCGTTGTCTGACCCTCTACGATGTTTAACTTCGAATGAGAAAGGCTGTAGGGCCAAAAAACCATCATATTATGCAAGGATTCTGGCCCATGTTCTGACTCATCCATTGCAAAGGGGCATGGTCAGTGTATAGGGTGAAATGTGTCCCGTCTAGGTAATATCGCAATTTATCCACTGCCCATTTTATAGCCAGGCACTCTTTCTCAATGGTTGGATATTTCCTTTCTCTCAGAAATAGCTTTCTTCTTATGAACAGGATGGAATGTTCCACCCCGTTCGGAGATATCTGGGAGAGGACGGCCCCTAAGCCATGCTCTGAAGCATCTGTTTGGAGTATAAACGGCCTTGAAAGGTCAGGGGAGGACAAGACCGGAGATGTAGTGATGGAGTCCTTTAGATACCTGAATGCTTCTTTCACCTCCTCCAAGGGGTGTAGCAGGGTTCGTGTTTGAACCCCTTTTTTCAGGAGTTCTGTCGGGGGATTAGCTATCTCTGAGTATTGTGGTATGAATCTGCGGTAATACCCCAAAAGTCCCAAGAAGGCCTGAACTATTAATTTGGTGGATTGGAAAGGAGTGTTTTGGATGGTCAGCACTTTCTCTTCTTGGGGTTCGATTAGTCTGTAGCCCAACACATCCTAGGTATATAACTTTTTGAAACCTTATTCTTGATATCTTGGAATTTATGTGAAGGCCGGCTGTGGATAGAGTAGTCAGGACTTTCTGGAGGTCTGTGAAGTGTTTCTCCCAGGTGGGACTGTCCACCACAGGAAACATCCTTTACAACGCAACTAACACAACGCACTACCATTACAACAAAACTTTTACAACGCAGGATCCATTACAGCGCATGCCATTACAACGCATTCCATTAAAACGCAGCTGCTATTACAACGCATGCCATTACAACGTAAGTATGGGTAAGTATTTAATTTAATTTTAACCCCTACACCATTCAACACTTACCCTGCTATTACGCCCCCCTGGAGTTAGAATAGTAATTTTAACCCCTACACTATCCAACACTTACACTATAAATTACTTACCCATACTTACATTGTAATGGCATGCATTGTAATAGCAGCTATGTTGTACTGGCATGCGTTGTAATGGCATTCGTTGTAATGGATCCTGCGTTGTAAAAGTTTTGTTGTAATGGCATGCATTGTGAAAGCATGCGTTGTAATGACATACATCCGTACACCACAGTATTGTCCAAATAGGCCAATGAGAACATTTGGTGTTCACGGAGCACCGTATTCATAAGATGTTGGAAGGTGGCGGATGCCCCGTGGAGACCAAATGGCAGGACTGTGAATTCGTAGAGTTTGTCAGGGGTGATAACGACAGTTTTCTCCCTATCAGTTTCACGGAGTGGGACCTGCCAGTAACCCTTAGTGAGATCGAGGGTTGTTATATATCGCACTTCTCCTAGCCTACTCTGGGGATGGGGTAGGAGTCAAATTTGGATATAGCGTTCAGAGCTCTGAAGTCCATGCAAAACCGCGTGGAGCCGTCAGGTTTAGGCACCATGACGATAAGGGAGGACCACTCACTTTGGGAAGGGTGGATAACGCCCATTCCTAACAAACTCTGAACTACCCTTCGTATGGCTTCTCTCCTGGCCGCCGGTATACAGTAGGGTCTGAGAATATAGAACTGAAAGACAACAACAGGGCATCTAGCGATCGTCTTTCATGTTCTTCCAGATCGTTGTTGATCACCAGTTCGTCCAGGGTACAGTCGGTAATAGTGCTAGGTATAGAAAGTCTGGCAGGGGTGGGAAGCAGACCTAACCACTTTTTTAATAGATTAATGTGGTAGGTTTGTGTCCCACCAGGTTTCATCTGTATTTTATAGCTGGTCCTACCGACGGTACCTACAACTTTATATGGACCAAGCCATTCGGCTCTCAACTTACTCGAGGAAGAGGGTAATAGAACCAAGACCCAGACATTTAGGTTCAGTCTCCACCACTTCTTTCCTCTGTCATAGAAATGCTTTTCTCTCTCTTGTTTCTTTTCCAACTGGGACTAAGCGAGATCTCGGAGTTTCCCTATCTTGGACTTGAGGTTCTGGGTATAATCTAGGAAATGGCGGGTGACCTCTTCTTCCTCTTTCTCCCATGCTTCTTTCGCCATGTCCAAGAGAGTTCTAGGTTGCCTTCCATAGAGTAACTCAAAGGAGGAACATCCTAGACTGCTCTGAACCTGACTTCGAATCACATAGAGAGCCAGTGTGAGGAGCTGATCCCAATCTCTTCCCTCTACTACTAGCATTTTCCTTAATATCTTTTTGATGGTCCCGTTATACCTTTCCACCAAACAATTGGTCTGAGGATGGTAAACGAACGTTTTGATATGGCGTAGGTCGAGGATCTTGCACACCTCCTTCATCAGTCGGGAAACAAATGGGGTTCCCTGATCCGTCAGGATCTCTTTAGAGAAACCAACCAGAGTAAAGAGCTCCAAAAGCCGATCGGTAAGACACAAGCAAACAACAAATTAACCTGTACTTACCCCCTTGGTAGCTTGGAACATAGCAGTCAGACTTAACTCAGAGAGGCAAGGTGTAATGTATTTTGTACAATACTTCAAACAGGAACAGAGTGACAATACATCACAGAAGGAGTCCACAACATTATAAAAAAAATGGAATGATACCAAAATGACAAAAATCCAATTGGTAGAACCTGAGATATTGAATTTTAAATTTTTTTGAGAAAATAGTACCAAATAGCCCAGAATGCCAACTGTAGATACATACTTGGTCGCACCAGACTGGGACAAATTCACAAGTTCAGACCGACTGCGATGGAGCATGGGCCAGTTCCAGGACCTAGTTAGTCCCACTGAACAAAGCACCTTAAATCCTGGTTGTGGAGCTTTGCGAGGATCCGTGTCGATGAAGCTCTGCGCAGCTGAAGCGATGCGTTGGTTCAGAGATGCAGTAATGCTGCGGTGTGAGGTTCTGTTGCATAGGCATCAAGGAACATGTCGACTGGGCTTCAGATGCGAAGTCCAGCATTAGGAATGCGCTGTGCAGTCGGGGCAATGCATCGGCCCCAAAGAGCTGCGAGGCTGCGACGCGGAGTCCGTCATTGTAATTGAGGCTGCTATCGACGAGAGATGTGAGGGTCTGTGCCAAGGATGCATTTGGCAGCAGCGGTTCTGAAGGCGATGCGGGTTGCAACGGTGATACGAGTCCTTGCTATGAGTCCAATCACTGCAGCAGCAGAGATGCTGCTTAGGGTTGTGCCACACAGCAGACGAGATGGTGTGGTGACGGGACTGGGGTGACACTACTTGGCAAGGTGTAAATGCAAGGTTATTGAAAACCTGTAATGTCCCTGAGGCTTCAGTTCAGGAGGCTAGTCAACTACCCTGGGAGTCACTCTGGGTTCAAGAGATGTAGGTACACACCTTCTCACCCAAGCTAGAGGGCAGCACAGCAAATCAGGAGTCCAGCAGAGTGCAGTCCAGCAAAGTGGCAGTCCTTCAACAGCACAACAAACCTTTTTTCCTGGCATCGTATCCACATGTTTAGGAGTGTACTGAAGTGGTGGTTGTTGAGGTCCAGTATTTATATCCAATTGTGCATTTGAAGGGGGCGGAGAAGCTTCTAGTTATTTTCCTTTGAAGTCCCTTGGGATCCTGTCTAACCTGCCGTGGCACCAGACTAACTACAGGAGGTATGCAGTCCTTTGTGTGGAGACAGTTCACAGCCTATTCAAATGTAAGTGAAGCTAGACCCAGTTCCTCCTTCCCATCCTGCCAGTGATAGCTAATCCTTCACACCTAAGCTCCCAATGTGTGTGGCTGTCTAGGCGTAATACACAAAGCCATACTGACAACTACACCCAGTCATGTGGCCAGAGACATCCTGCAGCCACCAAATGGCTATGGCAAGAAAATGCCACCTTTCAGCCATTTTTTGAGAAGTACTCCTCAAGAGAACAGATTGGCCCCTCTTTTTGCTCTCTTACAGTTTATATGAGATTAAATCATATAAGTTTACTGTAAATACAATGTGTAAAGAGAACAGTGTATTATTGGCTAGGGAAGTGGGGGCTCTCCGAGGGAAGGCTTCTGGATATCTGGTTGCGTAGTCAACGCCTACTAAGGCATACTGATGTCCTCGATGTGTTTTCGGGAGGGGACCTCCAATAAGGTCCATTCCTATCATTAAAAAGGGGGTTCCTATCACAGGGAGGGGTTTTAGAGGCACAGGGAGTGGTTTATAGGAGCTCAATTTCTGGCAGGTACCACACTCCTGACAGCATTTCTTTATATCGTTGAATATCCCTGGACAATAGAAGTGTTGAGGGACGATTTGGGCTGTTTTTTTGCTACCTATGCGTCCTGTCGTAATGTGAGATTGTGAAAAGAAAAGGAGTTGGTCCCTAAATGAGAATGGGACCAGAAGCTGGGGGTTATTATCTTTTGCTCCTATGAGGTACACCAGGCCGTCTTTGACCTGGAAACCGAGAAAGTGGTGTACAGGTTCTTTCTCACTCTTAGAGGATGACTGCCAGGCGTTCTGGAGGGACGGGTCATTTGCTTGCGCAAACCGGAAACTGCTGGCGTTTGTTCGGCACTCGCTTCCTCGAAGCCTCGGGTCAACATTAGGGATTCTTCTCCTCGTCTCCTCTCTGGTCTTGGCTCGCTTCTCTCACACTCCTTGCCTCTTTGTATTCCGGATTCTTCTTCTCTTTCACCGCCCCAGCCACTCAATGTCATTAGTTCACTCCAGGAGGCATCACTCCTCCAGGAGGGGCTTTCTCGATCTCCGTGGCATTTGAAGGTATACTCCTACGTGTCCGGAGTGCTATCAAACCAGTGTCCGCTGCAGTTTTCCGGTCTTGCGGCTGAAATGAAAGGGGACGTTGGTACTCAGAAGGCTTGGACCTCCACTCCTCTTGGGACTCTTTCTCTTCGGGGGCTCATTATGTGGGGGAACGCCTGCCCCGTGACAGCCTCATAATGGTAATGTACATTCATAGGAAAAGCCATTGCGATTTACTGCCTTTTCTGCAGCAACAGTCCATTATATACATGGGAAAGTTTTACTTCCCTTCAGCCGACAAAGTCCAGTGACATATTAAAATTGAGTGGAACATAAAAGCCAAACACATGTCAGAGAGTTCCGAGAAGATACCTGCACAGCTTATGGGTCCTTTAGGATTGTTATAATTCTCTGGATCGGCCGAGGATCAGAAACAAGGCCATTTATCACCATACTGGACAACGATAGTTACATTTCTCTTCAGTAGCAGGCACAAAGGTCTCCCCATTCAGAAGGAGTCTTTAGCTGTGCTTACTGCAGCTCCTGAGGAGGGAAGGGTGGGGGGTAA
Organism: Lissotriton helveticus; assembly: GCF_964261635.1. Lineage (NCBI taxonomy): Eukaryota > Metazoa > Chordata > Amphibia > Caudata > Salamandridae > Lissotriton > Lissotriton helveticus. Next base: position 310,178,061 of record NC_136062.1, read on the forward strand.
AAAAATCTGCATCTGTTAATTACCTGTCACACTGCAGCAGAGCTTGGGACAACACAGGCTCAACAAAGGAGGAAGCCCAGACATTAGAGCCAACACAGGAGGGGGTCCTTTTTGAACCTTTGGTGGGAAAGACCCTGGCAGTGATGTCAGCGCGGGGTGCAGCTGAGACCCAAGGAACAGATGTGACCAGTGACTCCTGGATGACACCATCTTGAACTGTCCCAGCATGCTGTGTAGGAGCGGTTGGGACAGGGATAAAGAGGTGATGTTGCATCCTAGGAGTAGTCAGGAGTACCTGGCTTTTAGAACCCTCCATCCCTTTTCCAAAACTCTTGCACAAGGGAGGGAGTAGACTGTTGGTGTTTTTTGTACTTATCACTACTGGACCTGGGCCTGCGACAGCCATGGACAACTAGAATGAGAAACTCCCTGATGCCAAAAAGGACTAAGGACTGTGCCCTCAGTTGACCCCAGTGACAATGGGTCTCCCAACGGGTCAGTGAGGATGGCCCGCTTACACCTCCAGAAAAGCAGTTAAGGAAGAGTACTGCACTTCTCAAGGAGGAGAATTGGCGCAGAGAGTCAGTGGAGCCCTATCCTTCAAGTGCACTGCCTTGAAGGTGTGCAAGTCTGCTCCTAATGAGTAGAGCATGCAATTAGAAATAGAATGAGCCCATGATCTTCCAAATCGGCTTAGCGGGGTACAAGTTAGGGCTGTTTGAAGGTCGGCAACTTATTGACATTTATTGAAATTAACAATTGCTTTTACACATCCCTATTGTAAGAAATTGGGTTGTTGGTTGACTGGAGTGCAAGCCCCGGTCAAGCAGCAACCACAATCCTTGTCAGGGTAAGACACAAGCAAACAACAAATTAACCTGTACTTACCCCCTTGGTAGCTTGGAACATAGCAGTCAGGCTTAACTCAGAGAGGCAAGGTGTAATGTATTTTGTACAATACTTCAAACAGGAACAGAGTGACAATACATCACAGAAGGAGTCCACAACATTATAAAAAAAATGGAATTGTACAAAAATGACAAAAATCCAATTGGTAGAACCTGAGATATTGAATTTTAAATTTTTTAGAGAAAATAGTACCAAATAGCCCAGAATGCCAACTGTAGATACATACTTGGTCGCACCAGACTGGGACAAATTCACAAGTTCAGACCGACTGCGATGGAGCATGGGCCAGTTCCAGGACTTAGTTAGTCCCACTGAACAAAGCACCTTAAATCCTGGTTGTGGAGCTTTGCAAGGATCCGTGTCGATGAAGCTCTGCGCAGCTGAAGCGATGCGTTGGTTCAGAGATGCAGTAATGCTGCGGTGTGAGGTTCTGTTGCATAGACATCAAGGAACATGTCGACTGGGTTTCAGATGCGAAGTCCAGCATTAGGAATGCGCTGTGCAGTCGGGGCAATGCATCGGCCCCAAAGAGCTGCGAGGCTGCGACGCGGAGTCCGTCATTGTAATTGAGGCTGCTATCGACGAGAGATGTGAGGGTCTGTGCCAAGGATGCATTTGGCAGCGGCGGTTCTGAAGGCGATGCGGGTTGCAACGGTGATACGAGTCCTTGCTATGAGTCCAATCACTGCAGCAGCAGAGATGCTGCTTAGGGTTGTGCCACACAGCAGACAAGATGGCGTGGTGACGGGACTGGGGTGACACCACTTGGCAAGGTGTAAATGCAAGGTTATTGAAAACCTGTAATGTCCCTGAGGCTTCAGTTCAGGAGGCTAGTTAACTACCCTGGGAGTCACTCTGGGTTCAAGAGATGTAGGTACACACCTTCTCACCCAAGCTAGAGGGCAGCACAGCAAATCAGGAGTCCAGCAGAGTGCAGTCCAGCAAAGTGGCAGTCCTTCAACAGCACAACAAACCTTTTTTCCTGGCATCGTATCCACATGTTTAGGAGTGTACTGAAGTGGTGGTTGTTGAGGTCCAGTATTTATATCCAATTGTGCATTTGAAGGGGGCGGAGAAGCTTCTAGTTATTTTCCTTTGAAGTCCCTTGGGATCCTGTCTAACCTGCCGTGGCACCAGACTAACTACAGGAGGTATGCAGTCCTTTGTGTGGAGACAGTTCACAGCCTATTCAAATGTAAGTGAAGCTAGACCCAGTTCCTCCTTCCCATCCTGCCAGTGATAGCTAATCCTTCACACCTAAGCTCCCAATGTGTGTGGCTGTCTAGGCGTAATACACAAAGCCATACTGACAACTACACCCAGTCATGTGGCCAGAGACATCCTGCAGCCACCAAATGGCTATGGCAAAAAAATGCCAACTTTCAGCCATTTTTTGAGAAGTACTCCTCAAGAGAACAGATTGGCCCCTCCTTTTGCTCTCTTACAGTTTATATGAGATTAAATCATATAAGTTTACTGTAAATACAATGTGTAAAGAGAACAGTGTATTATTGTAATTTTTGTAAATATTTCACACTCATGGTCATGAACTTTTGTTTATTTGTTTTCATACCTAGGAACAGTCTTGAAATTTAAAAAGAAAAAGGTTAAATAAACAACCAGATCTAAGCGTAAAATAACGCTGGTTCTCTGTGTACATATGTTGAATTAAAGAGCAGAAACACGAAACAGTAGCCAGGTAACTATCCCAGTTTCTTAGTTTAAAAGGCCCTACTTGGCTACGATCCCAGGGCCAAACCTCTCTCTGCACAACTTTCTAAGAATTGCATTTTCAGAATTGTAATTTAAAACTTCACCATAAGTTATGATTTTAAATTGTGATTCCAGAGACACCAAACTTAAACAGGTGATCTGTTCCCATTTGGAAATTAGACTTATAAAAGATAAAAAGGCAACTCCAATAATATCCTATAGGAGAGTTGTGCCTTGCTGTAGCTAAAAACAAATTTGAGAGTTGTTAACTACTAGGACATGTGTTAGAAGTGGCCCTTTCTGCAGGCTCACCCCCAACCTTTTGCCTTTTCCCTTCCTCCTCCCCCTTTTGTTGGCTTTACAACTCTGGGCACTTTACAACTGCTGACCAGTGCTTAAGTGAATGTGCTCTCTGCTTAAAATATGGCAACGTTGGCTTTTTCACAATTGGCACATTTAATATTCTTAGAAGTCCATAGTAAAGTACTCTATATGTGCCCAGGGCCTGTACATTAAATGCTACTAGTGGGGGCCCGCAGCACTGATTGTGCCACCCACTTAAGTAGCCCTTTAAACATGCCTTAGCCTGCGATTGCAGAGCCTGTTTTAAACTGCCATTTCAACCTGGCAAAACAAACCTTTTGCCAGGCTTAAACCTTCCTTTTTGGATATGTACTTTTAGGTTTTGCATGTTGTTAGAAATTGGGTGGCTGGCTGGTAAAGGTATAGACCGTGTCCAAGCAGAAACCACAATCCTAGTCAGGGCAAGCATAGATATTAATTTTTAAAGATGGAATACAAAAATAGTGCATAGAAGTAGTAAGTGCTTAAAGTGTTGATTGGTCACACTGGACTAGGAGAAAGTCAAGAGTCAGTGATGGTGAGCCCAGAATGGTGGACTTAAAGGAGCTGATACCACAGCACTCACAATGAGGCCCTTTGAAAAGAAGCTGAGATTCTTTAAAGAAAATAATGACAATTTTGGGCTGACGCAAAATAAGATTCCACTGTAGGAAAAGGACAAGGGGAATGTATGTTCTACCCAGTCCTTAGTTTGTAAAAAAATAAGTGCCAGGGCCCTCATCCCTAGGCCACCACAACTTGCACCACCCATTGTCCCTGTCAGTGCAGCCATCACAGTACCTACACAACTACTAATCATCACACTGCTACAAGTGTGACAATCCACACTGTTCGAGGACCCTAAAGCTATAAGAATGACATGGGTGACGGTTTTAGTTGTTTTTAATGTATATTGAATGAATAAAACAAGTTTTGTTTTATATTGAATTAATAAAACAAGTCTTCTGCTTATCTCTAAATCAAACAAACAGCGACACAATGTGGCAGCTATCATAAGTGCCAGTGTTGACAATTAAGTTGTGGTGCAAAGCACCAGAAAGCACCGGCTCAAATTAAGCACTGGTCCTACCCTTTCCTTTATAAGACAGTCTCTTCTGTATGGCACTTGCATTATGGATGCAGCTGGCTGCCAAAGCCATGCCGTGCCCACTCTGCTCACCGACAGCCATAGCAATTTAATTGGCACTTACTATCGGCACAGGCAACCCTGTGGCTGGTGGGAGGTAGGAGATCTGCATAAGAGGGACCAGGACTGGGAGCCAGTGCCAGTAAACGAAGACGAGATAGGAAGTGCAGCCTGACTCACGCTATCGGAAAGCAGGGACTGTCCTCCGGATCACACGTAAACATGATCGATGCTCCCCTGCCTTCCCGTGACCCCAGGAAACCTCCAGAGCGAAACCTACTGGTACCGGAGCCGCCTACAGCCGCCTACAACGACCTCTCCGCTATCCATTCAGCTGCTGCTGGCTCGTCTGCCATTTGGAGGGGGAGATCGGCTACAGTTTCCCTCTTGATTCTCGCCAATCGCCGCGCCTGACTCCAAAATGGCGGCTCACGAGGACTCCTCTTGACCGGAGCCCCACCGGAGCCTCACAGGAGCCACCCACCACCTTCCAGAGGTATGGGCTGTTGCTAGGCCTTTTGTTTTGTGGCGATGAGATGTTTGCCACCACCTATGCGGAGTCACATGGGCTGCTTGACTCTCGGCTACGCGCCTGACCCCAAAATGGCGGCCCGCGAGGACTCCTCTTGATCGTAGCCTCACCGGAGCCTCACAGGAGCCGCCCACCACCTTCCAGAGATATGGGCTGTTACTAGGCCTTTTGTTTTGTGGCGATGAGATGTTTTCCACCACTTAAGCGGAGTCAGATGGGCTGCTTGACTCTCGCCTCCGCGCCTGACTCCAAAATGGCGGCCCGCAAGGACTCCTCTTGACCGAGCCTCACCGGAGCCCCACCAGAGCCGCCTACCACCTTCCCGAGGTCCTGGCTTTTGCTGGGCCGTCTGTTATGTGGTGATGGGATGTTTGCCACCACATAGCTGTAGCCATTTGGGCTGCTAGTCTCTCGCCGATCACCACCTCCACGCCTGACTTCAAAATGGCGTATCGCGAGGACTCCTCCTGACCGGAGCCTCACCGGAGCCGCCTACCACCTTCCCGCGTTCTTTGTTGTTGTTGGGTCGTCTGCTATGTAGAACTGAGATGTTCACCATCACATAGGCTGAGCCCCCTGGGCTGCCTGTCTCTCGATGTTCACCTCCTCCGCACCTGACTTCAAAATGGCGGAGAACGAGGACTCCCCCTGACCGAAGCCAGAGCCTCACCAGAGCCGCCTGGCCCGACTTCCCCGCAGTCTCGGATGTTGCTGATCAATCTATCACATGGAGAGGGGATGATCACCACCACATAGGTGGAGTCACTTGGGCTGCTTGACTCTCGTTGGTCGCCACCTACGCGCCTGACCTCAAGATAGAGGATCCCGCGGACTCCTCCTGGCCGGAGCCTTACCGGGGCTGCCTGGACCGACCTCTCCTCGATTTCAGTTATTACGAGGACGTCCAACACACAGAGATCCACCAACGCAAAGACTGATTCACGTTGCAGATCCACTGGATTCTCACAGTTCATCACGCCCGCGCCTGTCCTTGAAATGGCTGACACCAAGGACTCTCCGGCCCTAGAATACCAGCTATAACGACCCACAGGACCTATTGGACTCCGCGGCACAGAAACAGCCCCCTCCTGTGAAGTAAAGCTCCAAACCCCCCACGCCCATCCAAAAATAGGCTGTCCACAAGGACTCTCCGGCCCGTGGACACCAGATACAATGACCTACAGGACTCCGGGACACAGGCTTAGGTGAGTCGCGCCAGCGTGAAGCCCTGACGGCCTGACTCCTGCCCTCCCGCATCACCTAAGCGTAACACCGTAGCTAAACCAGGTCCCCTCACGCTCACACTACCTTCAGGATGGCTTGAGACGTGCCTTCCCCTCCCCCACAAGCACTACCTACCCACCTGAAACCCCATAGCCGTAACTCTTTCACCATCATCTTCCCTCCCCTCCTCTCTACAAAGTTGAGACGCACTTTCAAACAGAAACTTATCCGCCAACATAGGGAAACCCTAATCACAGACATCTACCACTCGGCCTCCAATGGTCCGATTAAGATGGACCTTATATTCCACACTGGGAGACCGGACTACTGGATCTCCGTGATCAGAATGCAACTGTTTATCGCCAAAACCACATCCACTTCCCATAGTTGCAAACTTACCACTATACTCCCTTTCAGATCGGTCGGTAGAGGCTACACAACCGTGACCATCTACACCAACGGCACGGTCCTCATTCAAGCTAATAACGAGAACCTTGAAGCCTTCGACTCCCTATTTCCCGCTTTAAGATCAGCCCTCCCAACCCTACCTCACCCCGCCTCAACCCTTCTCCACCCGAACACACTGCTAACAGAGAAGACTATGATCCGCTCTTCCGCGATACCATTACTGCCCGCTACGCTCCTCTTCTCACCGCCGCATCACAATGCACACTTACTGCCAATCAGCCACAACAAGAAACTCTAACCCCACCTTCAATTCCTCCTTCCAACCGCCACACCTCCCCCAGCTACCACCTCCCACAGCCCCTCATAGAAAATACTATCTCGCCTTCAGGAACCCCCCTCCCCACGAGCCTCATCCCAGCTCTCAGTCACTCAAAGCCTTCCCCTGTCCCTTCCCCTCCCCTTCCTCCGTTTTCTCCCCTGATCCCTCAATCCCTCAACCTGAACCACAACACGCCTGGCGTTACCCTAGATGCCGCCAACACCTCCATCAATTCCATGTCACAACGCCTCGCGGCTCTCGCAAACCAGATTGACGCAATCTCCCAGGGTTTAATGGAAATCCTCTCTAACCTAGGTATGGCCCACAGACCCTCTAAACGCCCTCCGCTGACTGCCCACATCGTCAACGCTAACAGCACCCCTAGGCCCACAGAAACCCCTAGTACCCAGCTTCACGATCCCCCCTACAAGGTCTTGGGATCCTGTCCACAGCTGACCGCAAAAACCGGAGTCCCCTTCCCTAGGACCAAGACTCATACTCTATCACATACTCCATCAGACACTCTATCACACACAACACACCTGACCTCAAGGCCTTTCAGAACAGAAGCACCAATGTCAGACAGTGAAGCAGCCTTACTAGCCGCTGCATACGACACTCCCGCCTTAGATTCACCCAAATCAAAAATCCAAGTAATCACAGGTCACCGGAAAGACCTTCCCAGAACCAAACCACAGAGACACCCGGTCCTAACCGCCATACCTAAGGAGACTAAAGATAAATCTGCCAGTAATCAGGAGCAATTCTCCAATTGTTTACTAATCAACTGCAGATCGGCCTCACTTCATGCAATGGAACTTGCTGAAGCTATCCTCACTCATGATATTGACATTGCGTTTGTCACGGAGACCTGGCTGAATACGATATCTCCTCCCTGCCTAGATTTGCTGGTACCACCTGGTTTCTCCCTCATTACCAAAGACAGGTTAGAGCACCGTGGAGGAGGGGTGGCTATCATCCACAAGGACAGCTTGGACATCTTGGAAACCACCTCTTTTGATTACGATTCATTCGAATGCTTATCCGCCATCATCAAGACCAAAGATAAGGATTCTTTACTGTGTCACCTGCTCTATCACCCCCCAGGCAGAAACAACGCTTTTGGAGAACAACTATCCGACCTGATAGCACAAGGCGCACTCGGCGATTCCAATAACCTAATTCTTGGTGATCTGAATCTTCGCTGGAACGAGACACACAATCCTCTAATCCAATCGTTATCCAGCCTCCTCTCTGATAACAACCTTAAACAACACTGCACTGAGGAGACTCATTACAAAGGAGCCACATTGGATGCCATCATTTCACAAAAGAAATCAATCACGGTCAACCACATCCTTCCCGTCGACTGGTCAGACCACCACATGATCTTATTTTATATCAATCACCCCGTTATCTCTCTTTTTTTTTTTTTTTTTTTTTTTAAACTTTATTTACCATTTTCAGGAGCATCACACATACACCATCAGCAGTGGATAAGAAAACACACCAGAATACAGTACAGGTCATTTTTGACTCCCAGTTCCCGGCGCCTAAGCAAACACAAAGTAATTAAACGGCAAAAGGGGGAATGTTGACATCCTCAGTCGGCCCAACCCAGCCTCCCAATAGCCCCAGGTTCCACATCATTCCCATCCGACATGTGCAGTCGACATGCCATGACCGTGCAGTACTTTTTACAACCAAACACACTAGCCCACTCCCTCGGGGTACAGGTGATTGTCCAATTGCTCCTGACGTTCTGCTGTGAGCTTAGCAATGTATGTGCGGTAAGGACCCCAAATGTCTCGGGGCCTAGAAGACGTAGGGATGGTGGAGGAATATTCCTCACAGTTCACCTTGCAGGAGGCCAAACTCTTCAACCAGGACTTCACTGTCGGGCTCCTCGGGGAACCCCAGAGCAAGGCTACCTCCCGTTTGGCCAGCAAGAAACCTAATGTAGCAAGTCTCCGAACCGCAAGAGGGAAGTTCGTTACGAAGCCTAACAAAGCAATTTCAGGCGTCGGGGTCAGCGGGATACCCAATACTTTACCAAATGTGGTGTGTACCTGTAGCCAGTAGTCCCTCAGTCTGGGGCAGGTCCATGAGAGATGCGCAAAATCAGCACCTGTGGTTTTACATTTCGGGCAATCAGGGGAGCGCGTGGGATCTATCCTGTGGGCCAGAGCAGGGGTGTGGTACAGGCGTCGCAGAAACTTAAAATGGATGAGTTTGTGTCATGTGTTCAATGATACTGTTTTAGTCACTGCGCAGCACTGCGCCCACTCTACATCTGAGATCGGTTTCCCCAAGTCAGTTTCCCATGCCAGGCGGACCCTCGCATCTGCAGCGGGAGTGGCAGCTATGCTGAGTCTGTAGATCATAGCAACCATGTGCGCCCCCGAGGAGTGTTGTATGACCGTGGTTAGGGGGGGGGCCTCCTCCGGTGCCAGCGGGAAGGTGGGGAATGTTGCTCGTAGTAAGGAGCGCATCCGAGACAGCACAAATGAGTCCATAAAAGTGCGGTCTTGGAGGCGGGGGTCCTCCGTCAAGCTGAAGGCGTGGCCATCTGGGAACAGATCCCCCAACGTGTGGAGGCCGAACTTGGAGAGGGTAGTGCGTACCACCTGTTCGCCGGTGATTGGAAGCCAGTGTGCATTAGGGAGGGGGAGGTACGGGGAATACAGGATATCTAGTTTCAATAGTCTTCTGAGTTTCTCCCACGCCCAACATGTGGATGACACCGTTTGGATGTCCTGGGGGTCGCGCGGGACACCCTTCGGGAGCAGCGTGGCCAATGGGTGGGGTAAAACCAGATCTGCCTCGGGCCTTAGGAAAAGGATGCGCGCATCTGGGTGGAACCAGGGGTATGCAAAGGAGCACTGGGCCGCCAGAAAATACAGGTAAAAATCGGGGACCCCCAGGCCTCCTCTCTCGTAGGGCAGGGTCAGCACATGCCACGCAACTCGAGGGGATCTGCTGCCCCAGATCAACCGCAGTAGTAGCGTTCGCAGCTGTGTAAAAAATATTTTCGGGAGAGGCACCGGGATGTTAGTAAATAAATACAGAAACCGGGGCAGCACCACCATCTTAACTATAGCAATGCGCCCCAACATAGAGAGCGGCAGCCGGAGCCACTTATCAATGTTATCTTCCAAAAAGTCTAGTGCCCTGCCATAGTTGAGGCGAATGATGTCTACTGTATTAAGGTGAACGTGAATGCCTAAATATTTCACCGAGTCGTCACACCATTCCAAAGGGTATTCGCAGTCCCAAGGGAGGGTGGCGGGAGTCAACGGAAAAATGAGGGATTTGCGCCAATTCACGCGTAATCCCGAGTAGGTGCCAAACCGCGTAATTTCTTCTAAGAGCGGTGCTAGGTTGTCAGCAGGTGTGCGGACATAAAGGATTAGATCGTCTGCATATAGGGATGCCAGCAACGGGCCGGTGCGAAATTGTAGGCCTCGGAAACTATGTTTTTCTTGGAAGTGACGGACTAGGGGGTACATCGCCAATATGAATAGTAGGGGGGACAATGGACACCCCTGTCTCGTGCCCCTGGACAGGGAGAATGACTCCGTGTGAAGGACTGGACTTTTAACAGTACCAGCGGTGCCAGGGAACAACACCTATAACCTTCATGGGATACCTGTTTCGGCGCACAAATTTACAGAGACACGGGAAACTTCCTTCGGCGTCAAAGATCAGCGTTTATTACTGCAGGGAGGCAAAAGTCACAAGAAGTACAACAGTGTGTAGGTTCTGAGAGTCTGCTTCAAATTGTATACGTTGGTCGCTCTCTTTTATACAGAATGTTGCCATTGCATAACATGTGGACAAAAGATTACAATTCAGTTCCCACAGTAGACTTCAAAAGGGTCGCTTTCATGTGTTCAGAATCCCGGAACATAATTACAATAGCCATGCCGGTTCCCAACTGTAAAAGTACACATTCCCACCATTAGGCACACCCATTAGAGTTTGTAAATGACAAAGAAGAAGAGACAAGAGCAGCTGCAAGGAAGTCAGACACGTGTAGAGAAAAGAGTGTGGGGGTAATATAGGAAGCATGATCGTAGGATCAAAGAGTTAGATCCCATCGCCTGCAAGGCTGTCACAATAAGCCGGCACGACCAGATTACCCTCAAGCTGGGCCATCTGCCTTTGCCGTGTCATTCCTCCGGCCATAAAGATGCATGAAAGGAATATGCGTCTTCCGCAAGGCTTGGGAACTAGAGGGTCAGGGGGCGAACAGTTATCTGCTCGCTGACTACGTGAGGGCAAGAAACAAAATGGATGCCGTATCTAAAATGGAACCCGAGGGTTCAGATGAGGAACGCGTAATATTAGACGAACCCTGGCAGGTAGTGTAGCGAAATTTCGCACACTTGCCGAACTCGTCATTTGCGGTTCGTAGATACCAAACTCGTCCATATTCGGTAATGCCCAGAACATCGTAATAATTTTCACGGAACCTCAGACGGTCCTTTTGCCCTCATGTAGGCAAGCACTAGTCGGAATCATAATCGATTTCGATACTCATCAGATCATCCAGATGTTGTTGATACATTATTCTATCCTTCAATGCCTCCTTGGTGACAACGGGCTGTCTTATACACGTCGTAGCACAAAGGCCACATAAGGCAGGACCACATTGTACACAAAGACAACATGAGAATAGAAATGTCACAACAATCCCTATGATCATCAGAATCTTCCAACCCCAAGTCGATATCAGACCCCAAAACCATCCCAGAAGCGTCCAATTTCCTTCGTCCACGTGTATGGACTCCGAAATTTTGTGCAACTTAGAGATGGCTTGATAAACCGTTGGAGCGTTATCAGGTATGAATATGCAGCAGCTCGAATGGATGACTTTACAAACCCCACCTCTATCTGATAGAATGATATCTAGAACCATACGGTTCTGCAACATCATCAGTCTATCCGCCTGGACTTCGGCTGTTAAATTTCCAAGGGCATTTGCAGTTATGTTGGCAGTTGATTCTACTACACGAGTTAACTGTCTCAGGTTCCTGCTATTAACCATCGGTCCCCAGAATGGTAGGAAACCCTTAAAGAAGTCTCCCGCTTCTTGTCCGGAAGTATCTTCTTTGCTAACCACGCCTCTTACAATTCTAGTTCTGTGGTAATCAGAGGCCACAGTGAAAGTGGGAGGCAAAAGATTCGCAATATAGCAGGTACCCGAGAAGTCATGAGGTAACCATGTATAGGCTCGATCATAACATACAAAGTAAGTACCCTTGGCAGGCAGGAAGACAGGGGAAGAGAGCGTCGGTAAGACATACGTCTCGGTACAAGCACTCTCCCCAAACTGAGCTCTCGGATTTCGACCAAGACCTTTCAAGCAGAAATTACCAAGGTGAGGTACAATCCATATCGGTGGTGAGCTTTTAAGCTGCCTCTCACCCACTGATAAGCTGTACTCAGCCTCACTTAGTTCCTTATACGCTCGCACCTCTTCCTCTGGGATGAGCGATGCGTCAAAAATATCTCTATCTAAGTCTGCAATAGCTCTCGCCAGAGTCTTGTGGTACGGGCCAGGACCAGAGTTTGCTGAGCGTGGTTCTCGATGGGGGTAGGAATCTAGTGCGCTACGGAACATAGTTTGAAATGCTCGAGCTGACCCTTGTGCACTATAAGGCAGAACTAGGTACGGAATACCTTTATCCATAGTATGTGGCATTAACCCACACACCCAACAATTGGTAGTGTTTACCACTAATTGATGCTGATGCAAAAGTTGGATAAAAGAGTTGTTTCTGAATTCTGCACGTCTGACTTGTTCGTGTTGAGGCAAAGGATAAAAGGAATGTGGAGAAACAGTAGAAACGAAATATTGATCATGAGATGGAAGAGTAGGTGTAGCAGAAGACAATAAGAACTGAGACCCATAATATATTCCTCCTACCAATAGCATAGATATGGTGAGAAACAGTATGATTACTTGTGAGAAAAACCATTTCGTATGACATATTTTCTGTAATGTAGATCTTTGCGCCAACATTTCTTCTCTCTTCGACAGCTCAAATGATGATTCCATCCCCTAACGACCGTCCGCGACGTTCTTGACGCACTTCGTTCTGAGTAGCGGTTATCAATTCCCAGGAGTTCCCAGAACTTGATAATAGAAACCAACCTTGTGTCGGTAGCTGCTAAATAGAAGGAAGTACCCGCACGGCCTTACGGTCAACCTGGATGGTAGGTTCTAGCTAAATAATGTTCTTGGCTGTACGAAAAAGAAAAAGATACACAATATATAATGTCCACTATTTTCAGAGCAATGTAGAACCTAGAAACAAAAAAAAATCTTTTTATTCATGGCTTGTTCGTGGACGAAGAAAATATCGGCTACTTCCAGGGTGAGTCTGATCTTCAAACAATGGATTGGACGGTAAAGGAGTGTTCAATTGTTCAGGCAATTGTTCAACAGTCGAATTTTCCAAGGTTGACGTGGAGGAAATTGTTTGAGAGGAGTCAGCAACGGTGTCAAATACAAGCCGTGCTTCGCTGAATGGAACGAAATGTGGTGGAGTGTCAGTCTCAGATGAAGAAAGACCTCTTCTCATCCAGGTGTCCGACGGCAAAGGAAGCGGGACTCTTTTGGTATGGGTAGCGTGTACCCAGTTCCGGCGTCCGTGTAGTCGAACCGCCGTCCTCGTAGCCAGCTGTACTTGAAACGGGCCCACAAATCTTGGTTCTAGGTTTCGTTTTCGTCCGTAGTTTTTGACAAGGACCCAGTCCCCTGGTTGAAGTCGATGACCAGGACCCTCTGTTTGTGACGGCAGAGACTCAAAGACCTGTTGATGAATCAAACTCAATTTAGCAGTCAGATCATAGAGATAATCAATCAACATAGGGTATTCAATTCTGTCAAATTCTTTTGGTCTTGGGACTCCCCATACATTAGCAGGACGGCCGAACACAATCTCATATGGGCTGAGCCCTACTCGAGAGTGTACAGTTGCCCTGGTCGACAGGAGAGCCAAAGGCAAAGCGTCGGGCCATGATAAACCAGTTGTTGCCTGAATTTTAGCCAATTTCAGTTTTAAAGTGCCATTATATCCTTCCACCAATCCTGCTGATTGTGGATGATTTGCACTATGGAATTTTTGTACTATCCCTAAACCGCGACACACACTCTTCATCACACTCCCAACAAACTCACTTCCGTTGTCCGACCATACGACCCGAGGCATTCCGTAGCGGGAAAAATACTCTTTGAGCAACATTTTTGCCGTGGATAAGGCCGTATTATCCTTAAGGGGGTAAGCCTCAATCCACCTAGAGAATGCACACACCACAACCAACACATACTTCAAGTTATTACATCTCTCCATGTGGATAAAGTCCAACTGGATAACTTCGAAAGGGTACGTAGGAGGGGCAAAATGGCCAGGTGGAGTGGGGGTGCCCTTACCAGGATTGTGCATCAAACACACCATACAATTCTTAACCACTCTCTCGGCACACTTAGTAATCCCATCATTTTTCCATACATGAGACAACAACTTGCATATGCCTTTAGTGTTGATGTGTGCCATACCATGAGCCATTGTAACAACAGCAAGCACATACGCATCCGGTAACATCCATCTCTGTTTCTCTGATAAATCAACCCAACATCCATTCTCATCTAATCTTCCCGTGCTCTCTCTCCATTTAGTCCTTTCCGTCTCGGTGGCTTCATTCTGTATTCCTTTCACACTTTCAAATGTGTCTTCACACATACCAGTCTCTGTTGGCCATCTCACTGAGCTCGTAACATACATTCTGTTCGTTAAATCTCTAGCCGTTTCTTTAGCCGTTTCATCTGCAAACGCATTACCACGACCCACATCGTCCGTTACTTTCTGATGTGCGCTACATTTGACTATGGCCACCTGTTTAGGCAATGTGAGTGCATCTAAAAGATCATTTACAAGCTGACCATGTTGAATCTTCGTGCCATGCGACGTAAGGAATCCTCTCTCTCTCCACAATCGTCCAAAACTATGTGCCACACCAAACGCGTACTGGCTATCTGTAAACACATTCACCCGTTTATCTTTAGACAATACACACGCTCTCGTCAAAGCAATTAACTCGGCAGCCTGAGCCGAATTCTGACTTAGTCTTTCGCTTTCCACAATCGTTCTCAATGTAACTACAGCATACGCAGTCGTCACATCACCGTTCGGCAACTTGAAACAAGAACCATCCACATACAAAGTACCATCGGGATCTGTCAATGGAGTATCTTTTAGGTCAATACGACCCTTGGTTTCCTCTTCAGTTCTGAGATAGCAGTCATGTACTGCTTCACCACTTGATTCTGTGTCGATCGGCAGCAATGTTGCTGGATTCAACACATTACATCGTTTTATCCGTATGTGACTGGCCAGCAACGTCAACTCATATCCAGACAGTCTTGCGCTTGTCAGATGTTGAGTTTTCGTTCGATTCAATAGAGTGTCAACTGCATGCGGAACCATTACCGTGAGCATATTATCCATAACTAAACCTGCGGACTGTCGAATGGACGCCGCAGCTGCCGCTGTTGCCCTTAAACAACTTGGCAAGGCTCTTGATACTGGGTCTAAAGTCGAAGAAAAATAGGCACATGGGCGTTGCTTACCACCAAAAGGTTGTGTCAGAACACTCAACGCGCAACCGTCCCTCTCGTGAACGTATAGTGTAAACGGCTTACTGTAGTCAGGAGTGCCCAACACAGGAGCCGAACACAACGCATCACGTAATTCAGAAAAACTTTTCTGACACTCTTCAGTCCAAGGCAATGGGGATGAAACATCCTTGCACGTAAGGGCTATCAATGGTTTCGCCAACAATGAAAAATTTGGAATCCATTGTCTGCAATAGGACGTAATACCTAAAAAGGCACGAACATCTCTCTGGGTTTTTGGCACAGTCATTCGGGAAATCGCTGCAATTCTTTCTGGGGTCAACCTTCTCCCTTCTCTTGACAATAAGTGACCTAGATAGGTAACTTCTTGACAACAATACTGTAGCTTTGAAGGCGATACCTTGTGATGTAAGTCATGTAGATAGTGTAACAATGATACTGTAGCCGTTTTGCAAATAGCTTCTGTATCAGCTGCCACTAAAAGATCATCAACGTATTGAATCAAAGCTGCACCTTTAGGTAATACAAAGGCATCAAGTTGACCTTTAAGTGCTTGGCTGTAGATTGACGGACTCTCACAGTAGCCCTGTGGAGCGCGTTTTAGCCTAAAACTACGACCACCTAATGAGAATCCGAATAGGTCTCTGCTTTCCTCGGCAATCGGGATGCTAAAGAAAGCATTCTTTAGGTCGATCACTGTGAACCAGGAGGCAGATGCCGGAATCATTGTTAGTAATGCCGTAATGTCAGGTACCACAGGAAATTGTGGAACCACTATTTTGTTCACCTCTCTTAAATCTATTACAAAACGATACACAGGAGCTTTAGTTGGGTCCGTTCGTTTCAGAATTGGTAATATAGGGCTATTGCACACATTTCCACGAGTTTCTTCAACAACACCTTTTCCAATGAGATCATGAACGATTGCTAACAGCGCTCGTTCGCCCTCAAGAGAAATACGATATTGAGGTAAACGCGGTAATCGCGCATTTGGTTTCAATTGAATCACATAGGGTGGAATGTCTAACAGGCCCACATCATTGGGACCTGTGGCCCATAAGGACGCAGGGAGGGAATTCAATTCCGGTGGGAATTTATCGACCGACAAATACATGGGAGAGATCACTCTCCGTCCCAATGTAAGCTCCACTCCTTCGGGGGAACAATACAATGTTGCATATAATCGTTTCAACAAATCCAGGCCCAAAAGATTTTCACCACAACCTGTAGATAGAATCAGTGGAGCCGTTAGCTCACGAGGACCAATCATAAGGGGCAAAGGACTAGAGACTGGATTGCTAACAGGGGTGCCAGAGAATCCAACGGAAACGTTCGTTAAGCCAGACAAAGGTGCGCCAGGGAGTTTCGAATGCATGATGGAACTTTTCGTCGCACCAGTGTCTAACAGAAAAGGCTCAACTACACCCGATGTAGCCACTGCAACGTAAGGCCCACTCTGATCGACCGGAACTGACACTACTCCCTCTCTTTGTCGTTGGCTGTCCTAGTAATGGTCATTTACAACAGTCTCATGCTCTACGTAATAATCGTCAACATTATATTGTGCAGATCGAACTGACCCTGCATTTCGCTGGTCAAAACAATTATTTGCATCTGATTGATTTTGATAACGATCACTCTGATTGTGGGATGAACCACGACCTCTACCTCGTGATGCCTGTTGGGGACCACTACCACGATTTCCTCGTGCTGACACACCATTTAGGCGATCCCGTAAGGCAAGACAATCATATTTTAGGTGTCCCTCTTTCTTACAATATGCGCACTGATTATACCCAAGGGAAAATCTATAATCAAAATTGTCAGAACGCGGCTGTGTCCTATTGGGCTGTGCTCGTGGTCGATACTGCTGTTGTGAATCAGTTTGGTTTGATCGTGGAGGGTATGCTTGCTGTAACAAAACCTTCGTCTTGAGCTCCTTCGTTTTCTTCTCTACACGATCACTTTCTTCCTTTTCCCTATTCTCATAATACTGGGCTGTTGCTAGTATTTGCGCAGGGGTTGAAACTGCCCACGCACTCTCTGAATTTTTCAGTTTGTTGCTTAATTCAGGCAACAAATTCGACACAAATTTGTCAACAAATAACCGCTGGCCTCCCTCAGCGCCCATATCCTGGCCGCTGTGGTCGACAAACGCTTCCTCAAACCTTGTAAAGAAATCCGAGACACTCTCGTCTTTCTTTTGCTTACAAGCTGATAACTTATCCCAGTTCACCTTCATCGCTGGCATGAGAGTTTTCATGAGCGTAATTATTTTCTGAGGCAAATCCAAGATCAACTGGTCAGGTTTAGCCCCACCAACTTGTAATGCATCAGCTGCTAGCAGTGCAGCCCAATCACCCCCTAACTCAACTGCGTGGTTGGCTTGACGAATTTTGGCCCAAACTGGTTGCGGTACAACATTGCCAAACAACATGTCGATGTCGGCAAGGTTCATAATAGAAGCTTCCACCAGTTGCGATAACTCCTTATAATAACCAGCCGGATTTTTACGCGGATCGGGTAAGGATTGCTTCACTTGCAAAACTTCCGATCGTTTCCATGGAAGATGTATCCATACCCTTCGAAAATGTGGTAGAACCACAGGGTTTGCATTAGGATCACCAGGCACCCACAGTGGCGGAACCTCTCTCATGGGATATTGACCAGGAACCGCTTTCCAATTCTCGGTGGTATCATCTGAGGACACCCGAGAATGTGCTGTGGATCTAAACGCTAATAAGCGTTCCACGGCACGTCGTACATCTTCACCTACGATCATACCGTTCGAAAAGTGACTCTGAAGTTCAATTATGTCGGACGGTACATTATCTACATCATCATTATACCATTCTTCCCTCAAAAAGTTACACATCTCCTCAAACACGAATCTCTGCGTAGGCTCATTAAACTGAGAAAATGTATCAAAGACCACACGAGGAGTGTAATTAGCAGGATGTCTTATCCACCTATGTGCCATGGTTATTAATGTCTCTTTCTCCCTACCACTAGGGATCTGACTCCGTCTCTGAGGAGTTTCAGATGAATCAGACGAAAATAACGGACCAGAAAGAGGTGAATAAAGGGTAGCAACAGAGTTAGGAACACGCTTACGAACAGAAGGGGAAAGAAAAACAGGGGCAACAACACTGGAGGTGAAGGAAGGCATAGTAGGAACGGACAAGGTAGTCGGAGTAGCAGAAATAACAGTTTGTGAAGGTACAGGTACAGGAGCAGTAGGAACAAGGACAGGTGGTGGAACAAACGTAGGGTTAACAGCGGGCTGACCCGCAGCCGCTGGAGCAACAAGGGGAACAACAGGAGGTACTACAGGAGGAGCTACAGGAGCAGTAGCACCCTGTACATAAGGAGGTGGTGATTTCATTAAATACGACAGCAAGGAATCCTCCTTTACATCTTCTTCTTTCTTTTCTAGATTATTCAGTAAAATTGGGTAACATTTATCTATTTTCATATGATGCAATCTAGTAGAGATTTCCATTTCCTTTTCTTCCTTGTCCTGTTTACATTCTCGTATAGCTTGCATTATCGGAACGAACCCTTGCTTCTGATCCTTTTTAAGTTGTTTGATTTCTTTCTGCTTGGCCTCTTTACGCCATATCCGAAAGGAATCAAACATAGCTGGCCTAGCTTTCTTTAAGAATAATTTAGCCTCAAGATTATCTAAAATCGAAAGTTCAAAAGTTCCATGTGGTGGCCATCTAAGGTCACCGTCTTTCTTTGTATAACGGACCCAGTAATCATTATATATTATAGGCCCCACCCCATGTCGACTATAAAGATCATGTATCGGAGTTCCAACTGGAGGTATCGGACACGAATCCTCCAACCGGGAATCCATTGCGCAACATTTGAAAATACGAAACAAATTACTATGGCTAGGCATCGTGCACACTAACCTAGTATCAAACTTCAAGGATTACCGAAGTAATTAAACCTCGTGTAAGTCAAAACCCTCGGTTTTTGGCAATTGCAACTGTCAAATAATACTAAGAACCAATACTAAGAACCACAAATGCAATGGAACCATGCAATACAACAAAGCCTTAAGGCTACTACAAAGCTCGGAGAGCTAACCACAAAGCCTGAGGAGGCTATTACAAAGCTCGGTGAGCTATTACAACAAAGCCTTAAAGGCTACAACAAAGCTTTCGAGAAGCTAGAACAATCACTAAGGACTGGGAGCGACCCACAAATACTTAACTCAGAACTTCAATGGCGTCACCAGGAAGGCCCGTCTATCGTCTCGCTTGTACGTAAGGTCTGCACCGGGCGTCGAAGACAGGTCGACAGTCAGGGCATCGGTCCGTCGCAGCCGTCAGGAGGCGGGAATCTTCGCAGGGAAAAACTTCGGGCCACTTATTTCGACAACAAGATCGATGAAGCGGGGTGCACCTTCCCTCGGAGATTTCACACGAAGTTCCTCACGATCATCAGGCTTTGGACCGGTACCGCTGAAGTCGCCCCACGTTGGGCGCCAACTGAAGGACTGGACTTTTAACAGTACCAGCGGTGCCAGGGAACAACACCTATAACCTTCATGGGATACCTGTTTCGGCGCACAAATTTACAGAGACACGGGAAACTTCCTTCGGCGTCAAAGATCAGCGTTTATTACTGCAGGGAGGCAAAAGTCACAAGAAGTACAACAGTGTGTAGGTTCTGAGAGTCTGCTTCAAATTGTATACGTTGGTCGCTCTCTTTTATACAGAATGTTGCCATTGCATAACATGTGGACAAAAGATTACAATTCAGTTCCCACAGTAGACTTCAAAAGGGTCGCTTTCATGTGTTCAGAATCCCGGAACATAATTACAATAGCCATGCCGGTTCCCAACTGTAAAAGTACACATTCCCACCATTAGGCACACCCATTAGAGTTTGTAAATGACAAAGAAGAAGAGACAAGAGCAGCTGCAAGGAAGTCAGACACGTGTAGAGAAAAGAGTGTGGGGGTAATATAGGAAGCATGATCGTAGGATCAAAGAGTTAGATCCCATCGCCTGCAAGGCTGTCACAATAAGCCGGCACGACCAGATTACCCTCAAGCTGGGCCATCTGCCTTTGCCGTGTCATTCCTCCGGCCATAAAGATGCATGAAAGGAATATGCGTCTTCCGCAAGGCTTGGGAACTAGAGGGTCAGGGGGCGAACAGTTATCTGCTCGCTGACTACGTGAGGGCAAGAAACAAAATGGATGCCGTATCTAAAATGGAACCCGAGGGTTCAGATGAGGAACGCGTAATATTAGACGAACCCTGGCAGGTAGTGTAGCGAAATTTCGCACACTTGCCGAACTCGTCATTTGCGGTTCGTAGATACCAAACTCGTCCATATTCGGTAATGCCCAGAACATCGTAATAATTTTCACGGAACCTCACGTGATGGTGCCATTCAGGCGTATTCGAGCCGTGGGCTTGGTGTATAGCAATGCCACGGTGGAGATGAAGCACTCCGGCATGCCCATACGTCTCATTACCGACAGGAAAAAGGGCCATTCCAAGGAATCAAACGCTTTTTCGGCGTCGAGGAGTATTGCGGCTGCCGGTATGTTGGGGTCTACACGATGGAGTATCGCGAATAAGGTACGTAGATTCAGCGAGGTGGATCGATGGGGGACAAACCCTGACTGCGCGGGGGATATGATATATTCCATTAAAAGGGCCAATCGTGTGGCCACTATTTTTGCCAAGATTTTATAATCTGTATTTAACAGCGAAAGGGGCCTATAGGAGCCACAAAGTGTTGGGTCTTTGTCGGGTTTCGGGAGCAAAATGATCACTGCCTCCCGGAATGTGGGGGGCAAGATACCCATCTCCAACGCTTCGGAGTATACTTCTAGGAGTTCCGGCACCAATTCCTCCTTGAAGGCCTTGTAAAAATCGGCCGAAAAGCCGTCGAGGCCTGGAGCAGCGGAGCCTCGTAGAGCGTCTATGGCCTCCACCACCGAGTCAGCAGTGATTGGGTGGGCAAGGAAATCCTGCATATACCGCTCCAAAAAGACCAGTGCAATTTCGTCGAGGTACGAGCCCTGGGCCCGTAGGTCTGTGGCAGCCGTTGAGGAGTAGAGGGAAGTGTAATAGGACAGGAATGTGTGGGATATTTCGGGGGTAGTGCGCAGTGTCCTCCCCTCCGGTGATGTTATTTCTGTTATGTAGTGCGCCTGCCTTGGAGGGCGGAGTAGGTGTGCCAGCAATCTCCCGGGTCTGTCTCCCTCCCCATACTGACGCGCTGAGTATTGCGTAGCAAGGAAATGAAGCTCCCTGTCAGCCGCCTCGCGGAACTCTAGCAGCAGTGAACGGCGTCGCGCATCTAGCGTCTCAGAGGGGTTACGCAGCTGTTCATTTTCTGCAAGTCGGATATCATTCTCTATGCGTGTCAGGGTGGACCGAATGGAACGAAGGACACCCACATGAGTGGCGATGGATACTCCCATGATGGTGGCCTTAAACCCTTCCCACAAGGTTGCATGTGTGTCGACCGACCCCGTGTTCAGTTCAAAATAATCAATGATGGCGGTGCGGATTGTGTCGGTGAAGACAGTGTCCGACAGGGCTTTACCGGGAAATCTCCATTGCCGTTCAGAGCCGCCAGGACGTGGAAAGACTAGTTGTAGCGCCACCGGTGAGTGGTCTGACAGTGTACGCGGCAGTGTAGTGTGGGATGACACCCAAGACGCCACCCCGGGAGATAGTAGCCAGTAGTCTAGACGTGTCCATGTGTTATGGTAGCCAGAATGGTGTGTGTATTCCGGGGTCTTCCCATGCATCCTGGCCTCTATATCTATGAGGGAGTAGTCATTACAGATGTCCACCAGGACTGGTCTGGAGTGTTTTTTGGGGTCGGTAGCAGTCGAGGTGCCGTCACGTGCCGGGTTAAGGAGCAAATTAAAATCACCCCCGGCAAGCACGTGGCCCGTGGCTGTCACGGTCAGTTTCGCCTGGAGCTCCTGAAAGAAGCCGGGGGAATCAGTATTGGGGCCGTACACATTTACCAGTGTGATCGTTTGATGCAAGAGGGAGCCCGTCACCAGCAGGTACCGGCCCTCCGGGTCTGCTACTGTGGAGAGCGGTATGAAGGGTAGTCTTTTATGTACCAAGATGGCCACCCCCCTGGAGTATCTGCTAAAATCTGAGAAGAAGCGGTGTGAACCCCAACTCCTAGCCAGGAGCCGGGACCCCGTTGGGTTTAAATGGGTTTCCTGTAGAAACACAATGTCAACTGCGTGCCTGCCTAAATAGTTGAAGACTTGCCTACATTTCCTCGTGTCATTTAGTCCCCTCACGTTCCACGTCATCAGGGTAATCAAAGTCGAGTCAGTCTGCCTGGGCCGTCCAACCATGATCGTCGGGAGCATTATATCTGTTCCAAGGTGTGTCAGGGTGTGTCGTAGTGTGCGATGGACTGTGGTGTGTGTTCACAATCTGAATATAGAATAACATCAAACTAACCAATAAACTTACCCCCCCTCCCCCCACCCAGCCTCCGAAGAACCCGTGGAGGCACATCCCCATAAACCATGCAGCGAGCCAAACATAGCACAGGGTAGCAATGTACAGTTCTGGAAATAAGCTCGGTTGCATTAAGAAACAGAGTACTAAGACAACAATGGCGTCCGCCATGGGGTGTGGCAACGCCACGCCGGTCGGGGGAACTCCAGATCAAAAAAAGAATCCAAGTGCGTGTAGCCCAACCAGGTCGGGTGACCGATAAGTAAACAGATTGTAACTTCGGCCTTGTAAGTCTAGGTGCAACGGTCAGCCATTGCCCGTCTCGGCAAATAAATCATTGCTGGCTTGGGAAGCATTTCTGACCGGGGAGGACTGCGGGAGTGTTCCAGATCGAGCACCGTCCTCCTCGCGCCTTTTATAGTGCTGACAAAATTCCTGAGCCTCCGTTGGTGTCTCGAAAATGCGGGATCCACCTCCGATGTCCACTTTGAGCCTAGCTGGGTAGAGCATTCCGTATCGCAGGCCCAGGTTCCGTAGTGTGGCCTTAACTCCGTTAAACTTTTTTCGCGCCTCCTGGACTGTGAATGTGAAATCAGGAAAGAAGGACAGCATGTTTCCCTGCCATTGCACCTCTCCACGTTCGCGAGCTGCTCGGAGGACAGCGTCTCGATCTCTAAAGTTCATGAGGCGGGCAATGATCGGGCGCGGTGGGAGTCCAGTTCGGGGTCTAGGCCCCAGTGATCGGTGAGCTCGCTCTACCACAAACCCTGAGTGAAGGAGTCCCGGCCAAAGAGTTCAATGAGCAGTTTTTCGATAAATGTGTCCATCCGGCCAGTTTGCGTTGTCTCTGCCAGGCCCGTGATTCGTACGTTGTTTCTTCATCCCCGGGCCTCTAGGTCTTCATTCTTGACCGCCACTTCTTTGAGGATCCTTTCCACCCTCTCCAGCCGTTTCAAGGATTTTGCCGCGCCGTCTTCCACATCCGAGACTCTGGATTCTGCCAGGTCCAGGCGTCGGTCGTGTGCCTGGATCTTGGTGCTCATGTCCGCCATTTGGCGCTCCAGATTGTCGAAGCGCCCATCTAGCGCCTTGAAACCAGCTCTCATCTCCGTCATCATGGCCGTCATGAGGGAAGTGGGATCCTCTCGTTCTGCACCCCCAGACGCCTCAAGTCGCGTTTCAGGAGGGGGGTCAGCGATGGGGAGGGAGGCTCCCGGAAAGGTCAGCTTACGCTGATTGAGGTCTCGTTTCACCATCGCGGCCGCGTTGCAGGGTCACCCTACCCTGGCCGTGGAGTGTCGGTTCGGTCTCCCGCAGCAGTGGGTTCTGTGCTGACCAGTCTGCTGTGGTGCGTGCCGGACCAAACACCGTCGCTGGAGGCAAGCTATGGCGCAACTCGGGCCAAATCCCAGGCAGTAATGAGTGGCGGAGGGTGGGGTGTGAGCCGGTTGAGCCTGGAGCAGTATTGACCACCGGCACCCACGTGGTCAGTCTGGCCTTGCGGCACGTCCGGTCACCCAGTACTGGCACTCCGGGGTCAGCAGCGACGCAGCCACGGACCAGGGCGGCAGCAGCCGTGGAGACCCCCAGGGCAGTCCCGCCGTCCGGCCGCCAAACAACCCGTCCCCCAGCGCCGGGCCTACGCCTCCCGCCGCAGCCCCCGCTGAGCTCCCGGCTTAAACCCGCCTCCAAGGCCAGAGGCCCGCCAGCGGGTCCGGCGCCCAACGCCGCCCAGGGGGAGCCGAGGCTCAGCAGGGCCGCCGCGGAGGCGAGCCCCCAGCCCCTAGGTCGCGGGAGTTATCGCGGACCGGCCTCGCAGTCCGCCCAGGCGCCACACACGCAGACCGCCCTACCTGCGCTCCGCGCCGCCGCCTCCACCGTCACCTCCTTCGGCTGCCGACCAGAACGCCGTATCGTCGGATCCGTTGCCTCTTCCACCACCAAAATTGCACCCGTCGAGCTGGGTAGGATGTGTTGCAGGATCGCAGGTGTGGATGCGGTGCAGGATCGGGGGTTACCGCATTATTCGGGTCTTAAATTCCCCGAGCCGGCGGAGCTTCAGCAAGAGGCGGCCATCTTGGTCTCCTCCTCGGCCACGCCCCCTTCACCCCGTTATCTCTCATAACCCTCCTCAAGCCCCCCCCCAAATGGAAGAGAAACCTCTCTCAAGTACCCCTGGATATCCTGGAAGGTCAGTTAAGCTCTCTTCTACCGATCAACAAAGCGCACCTTTCCACCAATGATCTCACCGACCGCTATAATTCTGAGCTAGTGTCCATACTCGGCAAACTAGCGCCACTAAAGCTCAAAAGAAGCAAAGCTATCCCATCCAGAACATGGTTCAACGCTGACCTCAACGCAGAAAGGAGAAACCTAAGAGCCAAAGAAAGAAAGTGGAGAAACAACCCAACCGCCATCCTTCGCGACCAACTGAAATCAGCCCGCAGGAAATACAACAACCACATCAAAAACAAGAAATCCAGCTTCTTCAGCGAGGCACTGGACAGAGCCAAAAACAGACCGAAGGAGCTTTACAGCATCATCGGACAACAAACCTCAAAGCCACTGTCCTCATCTGTGCAGGCGTCCAAAGAACTATGCGACAATTTCGCCCACTTCTTCAACGATAAGATCACAAAAATTGAACTATCACTTGACAACAACAAATCACACCCCAAGAAGACCAGCAAGGCTGTACCTCAGGCCCTCTCTCCCGGCTCTTCGATCACCCCCTGGCTTAGCTTTCGCCCCGTTCCAGAAGCAGAGATAATCTCGCTGATCTCGTCCTCCAAACCATCAGCACATATCTCAGACCGCATTCCTCCCTTACTAATCAAGAAAATGAAGCATGCTTTTGCACCTATATGGGGCAAAATCATAAACAGCTCTTTAAAAAATGGAGTGGTCCCTGATTGCCTAAAAATGGGGCAAGTCACCCCCCTGCTTAAAAAACCCGGTCTTGACTCAACAGACTTGAACATTTTCAGACCAATATCTAACCTACTTTTGCGTACTTCTGCAACTGATTCAGCATCTGGACAACATCAATCTCCTAGACCCACTCCAGTCTGGCTTTAGACAAGGCTGCAGCACAGAAACAGCGATGTTGAACATCATAGATGATGTCCACCGATCTCTTGACTCAGAAAAATGTTGCCTCCTCATGCTCCTTGACCTCTCTGCAGCATTTGATATGGTGGACCATAAACTCCTCATCAAGGCTCTTCAAGAAAGAGCTGGCCTCGGTGAGGTAGTTCTCAAATGGTTCTCCTCATTCATACACAATCGAACGCAAATAATAGAAATTAAGAACTTCACCTCCGAAACCCAGCAAGCCAACAAGGGCGTCCCCCAAGGATCGGTGCTCTCTCCTCAGCTTTTTAACATCTATATGGAATCACTATCCAAGCTACTCAGGAAAGCCAACATCCGCTTCCACCTCTACGCGGACGATACACAAATCTATCTGGAAACTTCCTCTCTTAATGACATCCATAGACTAAATGATGTCCTGAAAGATGTTCAAGAATGGCTGACAAACAATCACTTGAAACTAAATCCAGACAAGACCGAGACACTCCTCCTCTCGAACAAGGAAGACAACCCGCAAATCACCGAATGGCTAAAAGCAATCGATGCGCTCAAAGGGAATATTACTCTAGCAGACTTTGTTAAATCTCTTGGCATCACCTTAGACTCCAAACTAAACATGATAAAACACATCAAGAACTTGGCCAAAAGTGCATTCTTTAACTTCAGACTTCTGAACAAAATCAAACCCTACATTCCTAACAAGGATCTCAAACTGGCAACTCAATCTTTAGTACTGTCAAGACTGGACTATGGGAACGCAATCCTAAATCGAACTTGGCCCCGATCAAAACAACATTACATGCGGCAGCCAGAATGATCACCGGCATCAAAAAATCTGATCACATCTCTCCAGCACTCAAAGAACTCAAATGGCTCCCAGTAGAAATGCGAAGTAACTTCAGAACGGCCTGCCTAACCCACAAAGCCCTCGATACCGGCAAACCCGAATACTTGTCAAAAAAACTCAAAAAAGCAGGCCAAGCCAGGAATCTGAGAAGCTCTAACTCCTTCCTGCTCATCCTACCTAAAACCAGAAAGAAAAGAACAGCGGACTGCTCTTTCTCGGGAAACGCCCCCAAAATCTGGAACTCCATCCCCCCGCACATCAGAACTATACCGTCTTTTGTGGAATTCAAAAGCCAACTCAAATCCTTGTTCCTTATCCGCTCCCTTGGTTGTGGTTAACTCGGGGCAGAAAGCAACCCCTGAACTATGCGACTACACTGAATCCTGTAACCAAAGAAGTTCTGCAGTACAATTATGCTCCGCTCACTCTGACACTCGTTGACTGCTAATACCTTTCATATGTCATGTCTCTGTTGATTTTTATGTCATTCTCTTACTGTAAAGCGCTCTGTTACCTCCGAGTCTTGATAGCGCTATAGAAAACTTTCTAAATAAATAAAAATAAAATAATTTAAATAGAGGAGATGAAATAGCACATGAGATACTGGAAGGGAATGAGAAAGGGCTTTCCCTTTAAAGACAGGGTCGGTCTTTTGTAACAGAGCAACAAAGTTCCCTTTAGTCCTCCATAAATTTGTGTTACCAAGGTCCTTCTTAGCAGACCCCAACCCTATCCTCCCCCTTTATAATAGGCAGAGGAACACCGGGTTGCCTCTGGTTTTTGCTGTGCCCCACTTTCATTTAATTGTGGAATGGGCAGAGCTTCACAGTGCGCTCCTGGGTCACCCATGTGCAGAAGTCTGTTCTCATGCATGAGTAGGTCGCTGGTATGCCCACACCTCTTTACATGTCTGCCAGGTGCCATAGCAGCCATAATCTGTCTCACAGTAGGTTACTCGCCTTCTACTACCGGAGTGCACTTAATAAATGTATGAAGATGCAGACACGCGTATTAAAAGGTACAATTTATTCTATATCAGAAGGACCAAAATGTACCTTCTCATCACGAACACCAAACACCAATTGTCCCCGCTCCCCGTTGTTCTTGAATCTCCTCCCCACAACATTCTGTGCATTCCACTGGTGAGAGTGACCAGTGACACCAGAAGAATGTAAAGAATGCAACCCAAAATGCAGATGGACCATGTAGATATTCAATACCATTGCCAGTCATCCACAAGACCCAGCAGCCCCCAACTACCAGGGCAGACTTGGGGTCCCCTCTTTGCCACAATGGCAGGCCTACACTACACTTCTGCAACCTTATCTCATAGCCAGTGCTCCTCCTTCAGGCCAGAGCCAAGCTATATTTAATAGAGGGAGAAAAATGGTCTCCCACCCCAGGGGTTATATCTACCTTCACTGCAGTCAAGGTCATCGAGCCAGCTTCACTGGTCCTCTCAATCCTGGGGCTGTCAAGGACTATGGTGGCATGCCCTATGTGTATTTAGTGGTCTCCTGTGCAACATAATGGCTAGGAAGCTAAAAGGGCACATCTCTCTGTCAGTCTTGTGCTAATCAAGGAAGGTCATTTGTGGCATAAAGAATGGAGAATGGGCTACCTATGAGAATAAAAAATGCCCCTATAGTTTCAGCGGTGCAGACTGGCTCCCAGGTTTCACCGTCATTCAAAAAAAGGGCAAGCCACTGTGATTTCCACGAGCAGGAGTGCCCATCCTTTATATTGAAACATCCACACATTTGTCGTTGAAGGTAACAGTGAAGGGACTGCTGAGCCTAGTCATTAGATAAGACTTTCATACCAGGCGGCTGTACTGTCAATGTTAAATAGGGTGAGTTGGTCGATTTTGAGCATTAAAACCAACTCATTACTCCGTACAAACGATAGAAGCGAAATATTTTATCTACACATTGGCAGTCAGAAGTACGTTCTTTGAGTGTCGAATCCCGTACAGCTCAGCTGTCTCCCAAACCTTTACAAAAATATCATTCATAATGTACATTTAAGGGCTTTTGTTCAATGGTTTCATTCACTGGGCTGTTCAAGTGCCACTCACATTTTGTTGCCACCCATCACACCATTCAGCCTTGAGCACGGGGTTATTCCACTTGAACCACACCACTGGCTCCGATCACTGTCAATGACAATCAGGGCACACTGTCAGTATTTTGCTTGTGCACAATGTACAAATGCTCATAAAAGAGTCCTCTATTAGCAGCTCTAGTGACCAATATGTCCTTTCTAGTCACCACCGCCATGTCACCGACACCCACACTACAATACTATCTGCACAAAGGAGAAAGAGAGATGTGACCCCCTCTTCGTGCAAGGGTCAGTGAGCTAGAGGGATTAAGAGTTTCCTGCATGGGCCACCATTAGCCCACCCTCTTATCCTTTATGCTTCCATCCCCTGGAATTCTCATTCATATATTCCCTGGGATACCACACTGTTCTCTGTCCCCCACCGCTGCTGCTCTGCAGTCTCCTCTTTGCTTCTTTTCCACAACGTTGCTGCCGCCTAATGCCAGAACCACAGATTCCCTCACTCTAGGGCCATATCCAGTCAGTTTCAGCTATACTGAACGAGTGCTTAAACTTTTCTCCCGCTCCTCTCTCTGCTCCGTTCATCAGATCCACATTCATTTTTTCAGTCCGAGGGCAGGACAAACTCACCCTTGCTGCTTTCCTTCACTCTACATATTCATTGCTGTAATTGCGAAACAGACATGAACTGTTTTAAAAGCACTAATAATATTACTGCACAGGCTGTTTCTGAATGGTCTCTGAGTGCTTGCCAGGCGGGTCTATTTCTTGAGAGCAGGGTTTTCCAAAGTTGGTCCTGGCGAGATGCTGGATTTTTAAGATAACTACTTTTATCTAAATGGGGATATGCTAAAAACCTGGCATGGATCCAGTCCTCCAAGACTGACTGTGGAAAACCCTGAGATAAAGGAACAAACTACCAGAGCTGCTCTGTAAACTCCAAGTAGTAGAGCCTGGGACTAAAGCATTATCCCTAGAAGCTTGCATCTTGCATAAGCCCGGATCATGAAGTGTCTCCGAGTGCTGGACTTTGGGATGTAGTCACAAAATGCGGTTGTGTCCATGTATAGTTGGGAAAGAAACTGGGATACATTAAATGCAAATACAATGTACCTCTCCTGCTAATTTTGGCAATTATTCAAAATGATTTTGACTGTCACCTTCAGTCATATCACACAAAATAATTGTAATTCTGCATTAAATGTCAAATTGCAGCAACATTTTTGACTGTGCGTACAAACCATGGAACAGAGCACATACTTCCAACATTGATTATGTAGCACAAATAAAGATACACTAAACAAGTGATCCCCATCAAGTCAGGGCAATTCTGCTTCCATCAGATTGAATAACCATGAGTACATTTCTCTAAAAAGTTGTGTTAATACAGAATAGCAAAATTGGCAAACAGATTAAAACACGTTCTGAATTTTTTTTCAGTCCAAAATATTTAGTTCATCCACTTGGCATAATATACAATTTGTCGACTTTACGGTCCTCTTCAATAGTTTAGCGGGACCATCATCAGAGCTAGGTGAGAGCTACAGATGTATTTAAAACAAGGATACTGGTATCACACAAGAGTATCCACACATTTGTTAAAAGTCTACCTCATTTTTTCTCAATCACAAGAAATCTCAAAACTCATCATTGGATATTGAGGAGCATATTTACAATGAAGTGGAGGAGCGTGGTGTTAGCTTTCTTGGCTAACAAAACCACGTTACGCCACTTCTGAAACGCAAGGTGGCACCATATTTATAACAATATGATGCAGCCCTGCGTTTCCTCCTGTGCTGGAGCTAAATTTAACATCCTTGTGATCTGCAGTTTAACAACAACAGATACTCCACTACCGTATACTCACCTGGGCCCATAAACTTAAAAGTAGTTAAAACCGCTGGGTGTCATGTTTATAATTTCCACAGTATTTAGGATTAGTTATTTAATATTCCTAACAATCCTTTCACTGATCAAAAAAGTTCTTTCCTCTGGTCGATGGACCATTTGTTGAACTAGTTGATGGTGAAAATTACATAAAACTATCTGTTCTTTTAATCAATGTAAATAACCACAGACTCGGGAAAGTTTTAAATCTTTATATAAATTTCAAGAGCATGTGAACCATCTCAAATACACAGTCGAAACACCATCATTCTTAAGAGGGAAAACTCAATTAAATCATCAACATATACTTTGGACTCATGCAATGGTCGATGCTCAGAAAGGAAGAGGACAGAGAGGAAAGAACATCTGCAAATTAGCGGAAAAATATAATTACCAAAATTAGTGTGAAGACCAACCCCTGCCCAAAGGACTGGTAAGGGTCCCCCTGGATAGATTAGGTGTCAAAGACTTCAGGACAGGATAGATGACCTCTCTAAAATACCGACAATTGCGTAGCACCCCTCTCTGATACTCTCTTCCTCCTCGAAATCCTTCTGCAATCTTCTTATCCAACCCATTTAAATTAGGAAAGAAGGTTCTGCATTCGATTCTTTATCAGCATCTCACAGCATCTCTCCCAGCATCAGCATCTCCCGCTACACAGAGAGCATTCAGAGCTCTGCTAACTAACTAACTAAAGCTATCTGAATTATACCTTTCATTCTTCATGTTCCACCCACTAAAGTTTCAGTATTGTAAAAATACGAATTCTAATTGGTCAGGCAAAGGGGAAGATCATCACACCATGCTTACATGTAATTTAATTCAGTTAAACCATTGTTCGCAAACGCATCCCCTTAATTTTTATTCAAAATATTATTCCCATCCACTACATGTATTCATTTTGAAAAATTAATGACACTACGATGAATGGAACATCTCATTGCTGAACTCTGCACCATCCGTTCCCAGGGTAGGACACTGGAAACCTTCGCATCCATTCAGCCTCTTAAGTCATCATTCCGGGTTAACTTTTAGTGGTCATGCGCAGTAGTCACGTGTCTCAGCTTACTTCAGTTATACATGAGGCCCAAATACGCTCTAGTAAAAAGAACAAAAGACAGATGGTAATTTCACAAATAAAATGGTTGCACTGTATACCACCCACCTCTACTCTATCCCAGTTTATTTATTAGATTTATCCCCACGGTAGCTTTCGTAAATAACACTCGATTTAGTTCAAGCCAGCAGATGCCATGCACGCGAGTCTTCAAGACTCCCTTTTAGTACCTTCTGCTCATGCGCAAGAATTTCCCTCCAAGCGATAGCTCGTTATACTGCGTAGATGCAGTTGACACATGCACAGTAAAGATTTCCCCGTTTAGAGCGGGATTAGTCCTTCGTTCATGTTATTTTAGTTAGTAAACGCATAAGCAAGCTTCACTAACCTGCATATTTGTGTGGTGCGCATTGGTTTAACACAAAACAATTTAAATAACTTGTTAGTGAGTTAAAGGAGCAGATTGCTTCTGAGCAAGTCTCTTTTCTACGAGTCCTTGCTCTGTCTATCCCCTCTCTGATGGAATTTTGAGCCATCACAAAATTACCCATTCCAAACAGATGTCACCTTTAGTACATCTCAGTTTCTTTTCCTTTGTTCTGATTCTTATCAGTTTCCCCTTCTCCTTTCAAATCTTTAATCTTTTTATATAGCTTTCTTTTATTTCTTCCATCTGGATCTCCTCATAGTCCCTCTTCCATTTCTTTCCTTTTCCTTCCTTTTCTAAATGTATTCTTCCTTTTCCCTTACTTCTTTAATACTTGCATGTGATCATTACTATCAATACTATTGTCATTTTTACAACTACCGGTAATATTAATTGACCTAGAAAACTATTTCCAAAATCAGTTAACCCTTCCCCTATTGATGCTATACTTGTTGTTATTCTCTCTCATACACTGTCAACCTCCAGTGGTTTCAAATCTTCTTGAAGTTTTGTAATATTCTTAATGCACCCTCTAATTTCCTCAATCTTATCAGGAATGTAAGTGCAACAATGTTGGACTTTAAGCATTCTACAGATTCCTGCCTCTTTTGCTAATAAAATATCAAGCGGAAGTCAGTTTTGTAAAACCATAGACCTAATCGCAACCATTTCTGTATGTATCATCAAGAAAACCCCAGCAGTGTCCGTAGTGAGACAATCAACTATTGTCGACAATTTACAAATTCTATGTGAATTGAGAATGACTCCCACCGAAGGTATCAATGCACCAAATAGGTCACCTACTATTTCTGAACAACTAGCTCTCTTTCTTCATGTTAGTCCATTAGTGTTCTAATTTTTTCCAGTGATTCTTTTTACATGGTCAATTTTTGGAAATACTATCCCAAAAGTAGCATCTTCTATAACACCGTGTAGGCAACTTAAAATAGGCATTTTTCCACACACGTAGTAATCCCCAGGAAATACTGGATCAGTTCCCCCATTTAGTCCCCAACCTCCCAAAATTAGGAAGTTTTGTTTACAGTCACTGGAACCAATGAATACATTATTATAATCTGTCTTTAACCTATAAAAGCAGGTTTTCCCCTTCTTCACAAAATCCAAGGACATCGCAGCATGAGCCTTGCCAGTTGAATAAATTCCCTCTTTCCCAGCCCATGGTGGTACATGGGTTTTCTGTTCAGCAGCTTTCTTTTGGAAATCCTGTCTACTTCCCTCAACTAAATTCAAAAACACTTTCTCTTCTTCGCGTAATGTACATGTTAAATTATTCTTGTGTGCCTTGACTATATCTATTGATTTAATTGTTAAGAACAACACACCCATGAACTGTGCATCTTGACTACTAAGTACTGGATTCATATTCTTTCGAATAGGAAGCTCGAAAAACACTACATCTGAGTTTAAATAATAATAATGAACTTTTCCCATTGCATAAAACAGACTTGCTAGAACACTACTTGATATACAATATGTTAAAGGTAAATAGTGATATGTAATCCCCTCTGATACTGACGTTGGTAATTTCATACAGACATAGCAATCACTAATCTCCATTGTATCTACATATTGAAATAACAATTTTGTAAAAACATTTAAAGACATGTCATTATCTGATACTGTGTGAAGAAAATCTGTCTCATCTGCTGCATCTAATTCTACTCTATCTTCTTTTTGTGGAAGTGGTGTGGCGCAGCGGCCAGGGCGAGTGACGCTGGACACTGGGGATCACGGTTCGATCCCCGGCTCCGGCGGCAAGGGTCTCCCCAGCACCATGTGACTCTGGGCAATAGCTCACTTATTCTTCCCGACAGACCCCAGCGTCCTGACACCTTCGGGTAATTTGCTCGCGCTTTACAAATACTGGTCATTTACATTTTACATATTGTATTGTAGCTTTCTTCTCTTTAGTAACTGTATAATTGTTTTTACTTGTTATCATCAAATAAGGCACTGCCACTGTTATAAATAACCATACTGCAATCACTAATAAAATGCTACGTATGCCAGCTTTACAACATCTTCATGTTAAACTGCGTTTTGGTTGCTCAGTGACTCCATTTCTCGCTATTTTAATCTGAGGAGATATTCTCTCTTCTTTCTTTCTTCACTTGGTGATTCACTCTTATTTTTTTAATTTGAACTCTGTTTTTATTTCACCCCCGAAGTAGGGAGTACGCAAAAAAGGTGACATGTACACGGCGATAAGCCTACAACCCTACAAGGGCCGACCGCGTCAGAGGAAATGCAAAAATATAACATGGGAATTGTGCATACTTCTTAGCATTATACACAGCATTCCGCCTACAACCAAATAGGGTGGGCCGCGTCTGAAAGATAAAAAAAAAAACCTCTGACATGCCGGAAAGTCACTACCAACAATAGCCTGGCCTCTAGGGCCGAGTGAAGATCAGGAACTAGAACTAATAGAACTACCAGACCAGAGTGGTCCCAACTATAACCAGGTGCCTAGAAGAGAGGCAACAGGACAGAAATGGCAACAGAAGAGAAGAAAAGGAAAGAATCAGGAAATGGGATAGAAAGGGCCCAGAATACAGTGAAGGGGCAGAGGGGGAAGAGTCCCCACAGGTCTCGCAAACAACAGGAGCGCACGCCATACGCTACAGTTCGGGCTCAAGGGCTATTATACCACAGGCCTGTGTGAGGTAGGAGGAAGCACAGCATCGTCCACTAAATACAGTGCCCTAAGTTTAGGGGGCATGTTTCGCGCATGTTCTATTTTGCACAAATAGTTCACTAGAGGTTGCCATATTGCCTTAAAGCGTGTATTACGAGACTGCAATCTAGCTGAGAGTAACTCCATGGTAATGACATGCCAGAGTTTCACAAACCACGCAGCAATGGGGGCGCCTCCGTCTTCTTCCAGTACAGGGCAATGAGTTGTCTGGCAGCACCCAGCATTTGTAGCACTATCGTCCAATCACTCCGGGTCAGCGCTAACAGATTCGCAGGTTTGACTCCCAGCAACAGTGTACTAGTGGCATCAGGCAGAGGAAACCCCAGGACCCCTCTAATGTGGCTCAGGACCTCCTTCCAGAAGACAGTTATCAAGGGACAGGTCCACCAGATATGTAGAAAGTCTCCAGGCGCAGCTCGACACCTCCAGCAGTCAGGAGAAGACGCTGGGAACATTTTACGTAATCGCTGGGGCGTGTAGTACTACTAGGTCA
Source organism: Lissotriton helveticus (assembly GCF_964261635.1). Classification (NCBI taxonomy): domain Eukaryota; kingdom Metazoa; phylum Chordata; class Amphibia; order Caudata; family Salamandridae; genus Lissotriton; species Lissotriton helveticus. The sequence goes on from NC_136062.1 coordinate 310,213,360, forward strand.
TCATTTTATATGCGTTTTCTTGTTGCGATTTACTACGATACACTTTAGGAATATCCCGCCACAGACGGAGCCACTGCGCAGGTGTGATATCGGCCCCTAACATAGTATGCCACCATTGTTGATAGGCCTGTGAAGGCGGCACATGAGGGTGTTGCAGAATCTGGTATATCTTGGAGATCAAGCCCTTCGTTTCGGTGCAAGAACGGGCTAATCGCTCGAACGGGGTAAAATCTCGGGTAGCCCCCAGGTACGTTGCATCCGTCAGGACCCAGTGTCGCAGCTGGATGTATTGCATCTCGGCCTCAGGTGGGAGTCGAAATTCCTCCTGCAGTGAGTGAAAGACTTAAGGGTGCCCCCATCAAAGAGCTCTGTAAGGACCCTACAATCACCCTGGGACCACCTACAGAAGGCTCTAGTACGGAAAGCCAGCAGAAACCATGGGTTCCCCTCAATAGGGGTGTGCGGGGAAGGAAAAGTCGTGAGGCCTCTACGCACCGCTACTCTGGCCCATATTTCCAACACTGTTTTCGTGGGGACCGCCAAGTAAGCGCTCGGGGAGCGCCCTGCCTTATGGTTCCACGCCAAATCCAAGATGGTATGGCCTGTTACAGCCCTATCCATGTAGAGCCACCCCTTTTCGCTCTCTCTAGTGCCCCACTCTATCACGAAGCGTAAATGGGCAGCCCAGTAATAGTCCACTAAATTAGGACATGCTAGCCCTCCACGGACTCGCGGCGCCATAAGGAGTGCCTGGGAAAATCGTGGCCTCTTCCCCCCCCCAGATGAAGTTGGTTAAATCTCTCTGCAAACTCTGAATACTATGTAAGGGGATGGGTGTAGGTAGGCACTGAAACAAGTAAAGAAGTTTGGGTAGGATGGACATCTTTATCGCATTGAGTCTACCCAGCCACAATGGTATCAGTGACTTCCATCTCCGCAGGTCTTCAAGGACCGACCCGCGGCAGTCCCTCCAATTAACATGAGACCAACCAACTAATTAAGGGGTCAGCTACAAGCCGAGAATGAATGTGGTGTTTCGTCCAGCGATAAGGGCACATCTGCTCCAGGGGGGAATTTCGGCTTTGGGGATGGTAAGGTTGAGTGCCCAGGACTTGCCGTGATTAATTTTCAGGCCTGAGACACGCTCAAAGAGGCAGAGCGTAGAATGGACCGCTGGTAAGGACACTCGGGGCTGACTGAGGGTGAGAATGAGATCGTCCGCATAAATCGCCACTTTATGGTCCTGTCCTCCTAAGGGGATGCCATGAATGTCCGGAGCACGACGGATCATGTCTGCCAGAGGTTCAATCGCCAAGGCGAACAGTAAAGACGAGAGTGGGCAGCCCTGTCTGGTCCCTCTCCCTATACTAAACGGTTCCGTTAGCTGTCCATTCACGCGAACCCTGGCCTTTGGCGTAACGTAAGGCGCCATTATTCTAGTGACCATCTTCGGGCCAAGTCCAATCTTGCAGAGGACCGCCCGGAGGAACGACCAGTCCACCCGGTCAAACGCTTTTTCAGCGTCCAGCGAAAGGAGACAGGCCGGGATCTGCCAATGGTGAGCCTTCCCCACCAGATGAGCCATCCTTCGCACATTGTCAGCCCCTTGACGGCCGCATATGAACTCCACCTGATCTGGGTCAATCAGGTCAGGCATATGGGGGTCTAGCCGCCGCACCAGCAATTTGGTGTATATTTTAAGATCGGTGTTTAGTGGAGCTATCGGGCGGTAAGACGAACACAATGTGGGGTCCTTCCCAGGCTTCAAGACTAAGACAATTTCAGCCATTCTCATATCCGGAGAAGGGCCCTGTTCGGCAGTGAAGGAGTTGAAGAGCCGGAGAAGGTAGGGTCCCAGCTGAGCCTGAAACATGTGATAGAAGAAGAGCGGAAGCCCGTCGGGACCAGGCGTTTTCCCTAGGTGGAGCTCACGAAGAGCCGAGGTCACCTCCTTTTGTGTTATCGACTCCTCCAGGAGCTCCGCAGAGTAGGGGTGCAATGTTGCCCCACCATACTGCTCCAAGACTTCCTCCACCACTTCAGGAGACGGCGTCTCCACAGCGTAAAGTGAGGCATAGTAATCCCGGAAAGCCTGGCATTTATCCCGAGCCGCCGCAACCCTGGACCCATTTGGTAGCTGAACATTTGCTATATGAGACTTAGCAGCCCTGACCCGCAGTCTCCTCGCTAAGAGTCTCCCAACCTTGTCTCCCCCCTCAAAGTGTGTCTGTTTTAAAGCCAAAAAGGATCCTTCCGCCCTATTCGTGCGCAACAACCGCAGTTGGCCTCGAAGATTCGCCAGGCGGCACCTCGTCTGCAGAGTAGTGCCGCCCTGATCTTGCGGCTCCTCTTTCTTTAGGTCCTCCACTAGGCCATCCTCTACCGCTCGTGCCTCACGCGTTCTCGCGATCACAAGGGATGTAATATGGCCCCGGATCGTGGCCTTAAAGGCGTCCCAGACCACTGGGAAAGGCGTCTCAGGTAAGTCATTGCTCTCAAAGTAGGAGGTAATGGCCTCACGTATGTCCTCGACATTTGCTGCATCCCGGAGGATACTTGGCGGCAAGCACCATCTCCGCTCTCGAGGGGGGCACGCACCCGTATTCTGTAGGAGCAGTTCTACATGAGCGTGGTCCGAGATCAAATATCGGACATCTCTACGCCTGCGACATCCCAGACGAGGTCGTGCGACAAACAGATAATCGATCCGAGAGTAGGAGCGATGAGCACTCAAGTAGAATGAGTACTCACATTTATCCGGGGAGAAATACCACCACGCATCGAACAGCCCTAAGTCACCAATCTGCTAGCGGAGCGCCAAAGACATTGCTCCAGCCCCACTGAAGGAGCCCTCGCTCCGATCCATCTTCGGACACCACACCATGTTCAAATCCCCCCCTAGTATTAGCGAGGGGCCGCCCTGGGGTACCTGATCCCGCAAGAGGTCCCGGAGGCATCGATCCTGCGCCTGATTGGGGGCGTATACGTAGCACAATGTTAAGCGGCGACGTCCTACCTCGACACGCACCCTGAGAAAGCAGCCATCGCCACCCCGGAAGGGTCTGTCTTCCCCCGCCTGATGCCAGCCCTGCACAAAATCGCTACTCCTGCTGTTTTCGTGTCCACCGCTGCCCAGAACTGAAGAGGGTACCTAGGGTGAGCCATGCGCCCAGTGTCAGCCTGTAGGAGGTGGGTCTCCTGCAAAAATATGATATCTGGATTGTGATGCAGGAGATAGTGCCACACCTGCTTGCGCTTATTGGGCGAATTAAGACCCTTTACGTTGAGGGTCATGACCTTCATAGGACTAGCCACATTCACAGCCATACCAAGGTGTCACAAAGGCCATCCTGACCCACACTGCAAACAGATCACTCTCAGCCCATTCACCCTCAATCCGGGGTTATATGCCACCATCCCCCACCCGTACCCCACCTCCCCTCCCCAGGCCCCCACAAGAAGAAAGGAAAAGAGGAAAAAAGAGCAGCCAGAAACCAAGGAAGGTAGAAAGAGATAGAAAGGGAACTAAGAGCCACAAGGGCCATCCATCAGGATAAAACAGTCGCGGCCAACCGGGCCGTAGAACACTGACCCCATTACAGGGCATCCTACACCCACAGATTCGGACGCTCTCCGGGATGTCACTCCCTAAGGGGCAGATCAAGAACACACAGGGGGGTGTGACGGTCTCAAAGGGTACATCGCTAAGGAGCCCCCGCCGTCCCAGCAGCACACAGAGTTGGAGTCAGGGGTGGTAGTATGGAATCTCCCCGCACCTCCCCACTCAGAGCCCAACAGGCTCAGGGGCAGACAATGAGATAGCCCAAGGATGAAGATGTAAGGGGGCCCTCGTCTGACTCTGCCTTATCCCCCTCCAGGGATCGTATGTGGGCTATAATGTCTTGCTTGGCTTGAGTAGGGGAGATCCCTTCTGCCGGGGGGGGGGGTACGACGATGTCGATGCACCGTAGTCCAGTCCGGTCCCGCCAGCGCCCTCTTTTGTCTGCGGGGCTGTGATGGGCTCGGCGGAGGGGTCGTTACCAGGTGCAGGAGCTGCGCCACCTCCGTGTAGGATCTCTCCGATCTGCGCTTCGACTCCCACTGAAATATAAGTGCGAAGGGGTGTCCCCATTGGTAAGCGATGCCCAGACTCCGCAGCTTCTCAGTCACCGGTCGGAATGCGCGTCGTCGCTTAAGGGTGTTGGGCGCCAGGTCCTGAAAAATTTGAATCTTATGGCTGTTGTATCTCAGATCCAGGTTGTCACGGGCATTTTTCCAGATCGCCTCCTTTTCAGTGAAAAAGTGGACCCTGGTCAGGATATCCGGCAGGAGTCCCGACCTCCCCGCTGGGGCGGCCACCCGATGCGCCCGATCCAACGTTGGGGTTGAGGCGTTCTCGTCTACCCAGACCTCGTGCAGAAGCTGCGCCACGTAGCCCATTATGTCCTCCCCTTCCTCTCCCAACGGAATGCCCCGAATGCGGAGATTGTTGCGTCGACTTCTATTCTCCAAGTCCTCCTGCTTCACCTGGAGCTCGATGTTCTGCTCCTCCAGGGCCGCTAGGCACTGCCACAACTGCTCTTGGTCCTCAGTACGCGTGTCCATTCTCCGTTCTAGCCCGTCAACCCGGTCTCCAAGATCTCACCTCCTTCCGAAGGTCCTTCACACAGCTGTGGACCTCGGACCGCAGTGAACCTATCTCCGCTTTCAACTCAACCATGAAGGAGGACATGAACGCTTGGGTGACCGGTGGAGAGCCGTCCGCACTCCTGGATGGGCCTTCACTAGCCGCAGGCGCCCCCGCTTTGCCCCACATGGCCACAACCGTATTGTCCTTGGGGGTTGCAGCTGAATCAGCCTTGCCGCCTTTATTGGAGCGTGTCATCGCTGAAGGTTCGTCAGAGCCGGCTCGACAGGCAACTCTCCCACTGACTAGGGGAGGAGGTCGGCTCACCTTAGGCTAGACGAGGGATATAACCAGGCCCCCCACCGATCACCAAGGATTTGGGCCTCGCACCAGGGCAGGACCCCCACTCACAAACCAAAGGTCCGGTCTTCCAGGAGGGCACTCTACTCCAGTCCGTCATGTCCCGGAAGGTGATCAGCCAGCCGCGCCATTGACCAACACTGCACCACACATGGCCGCCCCACACAGCACCAGGCAGGGAAGAGTACTCCAATTATTCAGTTAAGGGACCGGTCCGTCCAGGCCTAGGGCTCCGCGGCCGGCGGCCTCCACGAGGGGCGAGAGCGTAACCCCGCAACCCGCCCCTGTGCCACTCCAAACACCTCCGGGGCCGGGGCACTCCACAGCCAGGGGGCCTGATGTAGAGCGGGAAACAGGGCACTCCCGCAGCTCCCCGGGGGACCCCACTCAGGACAGCAGGCCTCCCAGGAGTCCGAAGATAGCGGACTGCTCCGTCCTCCTCCGCCAAACCCACCGGGACAGTATCGCTCACCTTTGTGCTTTCAGGCCTCGCTCACCGCCAGATCGTTGTCGGAGGGCGCCACTCCTCACTGCAGCCAGCAAAGTCAGAACGGCAAAGGCCCCGCGGGGGGGGGGGAATCGGGCCGGGCAAGCACCAACCCACAGTAAGTCCGGGGCCGGCGCTGTCCGGGGCCCCGGTCCTCGCCACCCGGCAAAAGTCCCCACCGCCGCCCGCAGAGGCGGCACCACGCACCTGCCCCGCAGCACTCCGAGGGCTTCAGCAACCTCCAGCGCACTCAGGCCTCTCCCGCAGATTACAAGATGGCGGGTCACGGTGGCCGAAAGGACTCCCTCTGACACTCCTCTGCTCCCGCTGTTCCGGGGAGCCCCGCTCAGGACTCCCGCGCTCTGCACCTCAGGGTAGCAATTGTGAGAGCGCCCTCAGCACCCAGGATCCGGCCCCCGGACCACAACCTCGGCCCCCAGGCACACCAAGATGGTGGATCTCCTTCGCCCGAACTGTGTCGGGGCCCAGCACCTCCGCTCGTCCGCAGCTCACCGGGCCAGGAAAAGGGCCAGCCGCAGCTATCCAGCAAAGTTTGTCCACGGGGGCCCCCCAGGAGTACACCAGCCGCGCTTACTGTCTCGCGCTCTCCTCCCGGTCGACCGAAGCGATACCAGTATCGGCCTGGGGCTCCAAGATGGCGGGTCACCACTCCAAACCTCCGATCGGCGCCGTCAAGGAGCTTTCATCCACCGCTCTCCTTCCCAATCACCAGACCGGACCCCACTCCTAAGCCAGCAGCCCCCACCTGAAGCTCCGGGGTTGAGTATGAGACCCCCCGACTCCTCTTTAATAGCGTATGAAAGCAGGTAACGGCGGGAGCTCCGACGAAGCGCGTCTGCTCACATCACCATGCAAGCCACGCCCCCTCACTCTTATTTTTAAGGTGGTCTCAATTTTTTTCCATCAATCTGTGTAGCATCTACTTCTTCTGATTCTTTGCTTAAGTCTAAGTTCTCAAATTCTTCTAATATTACATAGGTCCACTCAGGGGCCTTGTATTTATTGTTCAAAATTCTCAGGCTTGGGCTTCTTCATGTGGCTCTCACAGTAGACTGTTTAGACTGAGTTTGACTAGTAACCTCATTCACTTGCTCTGGTCTTTCGCTTATTTTTCTCAGATAGTACCTTAGTCTTTTCGCTCCACTGGCCAGTTAACACCTCTTCTGACCGTTTTAACCTGAACTGCACTTTCGCCCTCTTCGTCTTTTTCCAGAGTTCTTTTATTTTCAGTATGTCTAGGCACAATCCGTTCTTGTTCTGAATCACTCTCTACCTGTTCCTGATCAGGTCTTATTATTGTTATTTCATCCGCCTGAACTTGTTCTTTTTCCTCTATCTGGTTCTGTTTGGCTCTTATTTCAAATTGATCTCCTTCTTCTGCCCAAACGTGTTCTTCTTCCCCTAACTGATCATGTTCAGGTCTTACTACAATTTGCTCTTCTGCTGCCTGAATGTGTTCTTCTTTCCCTGTCTGTCCCTGTACAGGTCTTTGAGTAGTTCTGTTTGCCTTTGCCTGAGTATATTCTTCTTTCAGTGTCTGGTCCTGCTCAAGGTCTCGAGTAGCTTTTTTCACTTCTTCCTGGGTGTGTTCTTCTACACCTATCTGATCCTTACTACTTTCTTATCTCTCTAATCTGGTTCTTCTTCTTTTTTAAATAAAGACTTCAGGCATGTCAGTCACTGGTATCCATCACTCCTGACTTGTTCTCGGTTGTTCCCTGTCTATCACTTCTGAATCTATCACTCTAGATTCTTCGACTTTACAACCTTCAGCTGTTGCAACTGGTTCAATCAGTTGCTGTTCTTCTTCAGGAGGGCCTGGAACTCTTTTGGTATGACTTGCATGAATCAAATTGGGTAAACCTGCACACTTCACTGTTGCGTGTTTCTTCACTACCACCCGGTCTCCAGGATTCAAATCATGCACCTGTGCTGGCTGCCTGGCAACTGCATCTTCTCCAACCTGGTGAGAGACAGAACGCACTAGGTCAGCCAATCCTTTGCAATAGTCCAATACCAGTTCATCAGTTATACTCCTCAATTTATGTCCAGGAATACATGCTTGTCTCATTGCCCTTCCCCTTGGTATTTCATCTGTACTCAATCCTGTTTTTCTGTCAGGAATACTTTGGAATCCCATCAACATAAGAGGTAATGCAACTGGCCATTTCAGTGATGTGGATGCACACACCTTCCCTAACCTCGACTTGATTGTGCCATTTAGTTGCTCAACCACTCCGGAAGCCTCTGGACGGTATGTACAGTGCAGTTTTCGTTCGATGTTAAATGCTTCACAAATCAATAGAATTATTTCATTATTGAAATGAGGTCCTCTATCTGATTCCAAAGTGACTGGGAAACTGGAACGAGTAATTAACTCCCTCAACAGTAAATTAGCAAATGTGAGACTGTCATTTCTCCTAGTGGGATATGCCTCTACCCATCGTGAAAACAAACACATTATGACAAGGACGTACTTCATTCAGTTGCTTGGAGGAAACTCTATAAAGTCAAGCTGCAATCTTGTGAATGGTCCTTCTGCCTTTCCCATTTTTCCCTAACTGACCACTGTCTTCCTGCCTAGATTCTGCTGCTGACAAATTATTTGGCAAAGGCTATCTGCGACTACCCTGAACTTCGGATTGTACCAATTCTGTCTGAATAATCTAACCATCACGTCCCTACCAACATGTGTGTCCCTATGATACATTCTTGCCATTTGAGAGAGTCAGCATCTGGCATTACTGGTCTCCCATCAGTGTATACCCATACATCATCTTCTGGCCGTCTTTCATAACCTGTCTTTATCCAGATTTCCTTTTCATTTACTTCAACTTCATCCTGCAGTTGTTTAACCTCATCCCATGTTTTTAGAGCTGAGAAAAACATACGTTGGTAGCTGATTTCACTTGTTTCCACTTTTCTGTTAAGTGCCATGCTATTTCTTGAACAATATTGAGGAATTTGGTCAGCATATATGTTACCTGCTACCACATAGTAATTTCCTGACTGGTGAGCAGCACACTATACCACTGCTATTTCCTTTGGCAATTGTATTGCTTCCAACAATTCTTTATCGTTTCCCATTTATTATAGGAGATCCTGAAGAAGTCAGAAATCCCCTCTGCATCTAGAGCTGGACAAAATCGTGCACCAACCCGAAACCATATTGACTGTCCGTGAATATGGTTATCCTCCAATTTTTCCCAATTTTGCATGCCACCAATTCAGCTACTTGTGCAGATTTGACACCCGGTAATGCTTCAATGACCCCCGATATTTTACATACAGCATATGCTGCACTGAGTCCACCAGCTCTGTTTGCATGCATGACCCATCTACAAATAGTTAATGATCTGATTTTTTCAAGGGCCCTTTTTTTATATCGGGTGGGGCTTGGTACACATCTCAGTTACATCCAGACAATCATGGTTCACTTCATCTTTCACTTCTTCACAACATGGGTCTGGCCGGATTCATTATTGTACATCTTATTACTGTCACATTTCCCGCTCCCAGAATCACTCTTTCATACGTAGTCATCCGACTAGGAGCAAGGTGCTTCATTTGAGTTCTTGTTAAAATAATCTTTACTGAATGTGAGACGTAAACTTTGACTGGATGTCCCATCACAATTGATTCACTCTGTTCCAGACTCATACAAGTAGCAGCAACTGCTTTTAAGCAGCCAGGTAATGCTGAAGCCACAGGATCCAGAGTAGCAGAAAAATATGCTACTTGACGTCGGTTTAATCCATGCCTTTGAGTCAAAACTGAAGGTGCACAACCTTCTCCCTCACAACAGAAAAGTGCAAATTCTTTCGTATAATCGGCATGCCTAAGGCAGGGGCCTCACACAGACAATTTAGCAATTTCACAAAGGCTTCCAAGCACTCATCATTCCAGGCAATCGGATCTTTTGCTCGTTTCCGTCTTAACAGAATCAATGTTTTTGCCACCAGGGAAAACACAACTATCCACTGCCTACAGTACCCAACTACTCCGAGAAACATTCTCATCTCCTTTTGTGTCTGGGGCAGTTGCATTTGCTCGATTATCTCTATTCTTTCTGAGGTCACTTTTCTAACTCCTCTTTCTATTTTATGCCCTAGTATCTAACTTCTTGTTGACAGAACTGCAATTTGTATGGAGATACCTTGTGTCCTCCTTCAGCCAAATGGTTCAGTAATGCAACTTTGTCAGTGACACAATCTTCTCGTGATTTTGATGCCACCAATAGGTCATCAATGTATTGAACCAGAACTGAATCTCTGGGCATGACCAATGTTTCTAGACACTTTTTCAGGATTTGATGAAAAATTGAGGGTCTCTCTGTATATCCTTGTGGAACTCAACACCATGCCAAGACACGGTCTTCAAACCAAAATGCGAATAAATAATGGCTGTCTGGGTGCAAAGGAATAGAAAAAAAGGTTTGGCATAAATCAATTTCTGTAAAACACCCTGCATTCCAGGGTATCTGATAAAGGATCACTGCTGGATTTGGCACCACTGGGCAACAAGGCAGTACAATTTTGCTGATCTTTCTCAAATCCTGCACTATCCTGTATTTTCCACTAGGCTTTTTCAGTCCCATTATTTGTGTATTACAAGGACTGCTCATTATTTCTTTTAAAATGCCTTGTTTAATCATTCGGTCAATTTCTGGAGCACCTCCTGCTTTTACTTCTGGACTCATTTTTTACTGTAGTGTGTTTGGATAAACTGCACCTTCCTTCACTGTCACTCTCATTGGATCTCAATTTGCCATTAGCCCAATATCTTCTCCAGTAGTAATCCCCACACTTCTGGATTCACTGTTGTTCTCAACTCTTCTGGTAATTCCTTTTCAGTCATCAAAGAATATATCTCATCTCCTTCAGTGCCTTGCTTAGCAAGCATCATTTTATTTACAACGTCTTCCTCAGGGGTTGGAAAGCAACACTATCTGGTGTACAATAGATCGTGCAATTCATTTTGCACAATAGATCTCTTCCCATCAGATTTACTGAACTGGAATCGCAAACTACAAACCTATGGATGTCTTTAGAATTTCCAATATGTACCTTCATTGGTTTTGTGATCGGGGTCCTGATTCACCATATCCTGACATATTTATGTGTTTTATCTTTTCCCTACACTTGCTTTCAGACTGTTACTCAGCCATTAACACTGGATATAAACCTTCTGATACCATAGCTCTTCTCCATTGCTTCATCTGACCTTCGCGTGACTCATGCAAATACCTGGGAAAAAATCCTCTATACCTTTTTCTGCCTCTGCATTTTGCTCATTCAAACAACTCAGTCTCCCATTCTTACTAAGCCTCATACTGAGTTAACCTTCCAAATCATTCATTCTCATCCTCAAATTCTGAAGAATTACCCCATTAAACGTACCATGTTCTGGAAAAGCTAGAACTCCATCACCTTTTGTATATTCTATCCAATTTTCGAATCATACACAAGTATGATATCCTCTTTCCATCATCATAAAAGAAGCAGGTGTTTAAGGTGGCGGAATAGGAATTCCCTCACTAGCCAACACAGGCTTATCTTTCTTAAAGAAATTCTTAATTTTCTTTACTAATTTCATTTTTCTCTTTTCTCCATTCATTCTGGATGAACGATATATAAAAGAATATTATGCAAACCCTTGAACTCTTTTATCGGCATGACTCACACTAGCAGTGAAATCAGAATCCAACATACAAATCTTTTTCGGCCAATATTAACCCGGCTTCTATATATTAACCATTCAGACTTAGGCTCACGCTAGTGGTCTGACCAATACCAGTGCGGCCTTTTGTGATGTCAGTATTGCTCCTCACTACTTACCGTTCCTTTACAATCTGCTTCTGTCTCACACCCGCTGTTTCAACCAATCCCAGCGCGGCTCTCTGTGACGTCAGCACAAATCCTGTGACTGACCCTCCCTTCTCAAGGTAATAAGAAAACTTATTTCTACACTTTTCTTAAAAATAAAATCGGTTAGTAACAACGTAAAAACATTCAGTAATCTGTCAGTTACACTAAACAAAGGATAGATTTCAACTTACTCTTGTGTTTCAGAATTACTCCTCTTATACTGTGAGTAAAAACCTCTGTGTACCCTTCATTCAAGCTCGGGAGAACCTGTTACTCCTTCAGTGTTACCCCTACTGGGAAATAAGACCAAAGTTTCACCAGCGAACCCTCTGTTATCACACACACTCTTCTTTTATACGAAATAGTCCCTAGTTCAATACTACCAGCCCAACGTAGCTTCTCAGTATTATTCCAGCAGATGAGTAACCTCACTGCAGTGTGAGTTCTGTCACCACCCGCTATTAATTTTCCTGGAATTGCCAGACAACATAAAACAAGAAGCTAACTCTTTTGTTAAACATAAATCAATAATCAATATTTATTACCAAACTAGTCAATAATAACCATAACTCTGCTACCAGAAAACAAACTGATCCAGCAGTTCAACAACAACAGATACTCCACTACCATACACTCACCTGAACCCATAAACTCATGAGGAGTTAGAACCTCTGGGTGTCAAGTTTATAATTTCCACAGTATTCAGAATTAGTTATGTAATATTCCTAACTATCCTTTCACTGATCAAAAAAAAAATTCCTCCGGTCGATGGACCATTAGTTGAACTAGTTGATAGTGAAAATGACATAAAACTATCTGTTCTTTTAATCAATGTAAATAACCACAGACTCGGGAAAGTTTTAAATCTTTATCTAAATTTCAAGCGCATGTGAACCATCCCAAATACACAGTGCAATCACCAGCATTCTTTGGAGCGAAAATTCAATTAATTCATCAAACATATACTTTGGACTCAGGCAATGATCTATGCTCAGAAAGGAAGAGGACAGAGAGGAAAGAGCATCTACAAATTAGCGTGAAAATATAATTACCACAAATGGTGTGAAGACCAACCCCCTGGCCAAAGGGCTGGTAAGGGTCCCCCAGGATAGATCAGGCGACGAAGACTTCAGGATAGGAATCAGGACAGGATAGATGACCTCTCTAGAATACCGACAATTGTGTAGCCCCCTTCTCTGACACTTTTTTCCTCCTTGAAATTCTTCAGCAATCTTCTTATCTAACCCAATTACATTAGGATAGAAGATTCTGCATTTGATTCTTCATCAACATCTCACAGCATCTCTCCTAGCATCAGCATCTCCCGCTACACAGACAGCAACCCAAGCTCTGCAAACTAACTAAAGCTATCTCAATTATACCTTTTGCTCTTCATGTTCCACCTTCTAAAGTTTCAATATCGTAAAAATACAAATTCTAATTGATCAGGAAAAGGGCAAGATCATCACACTATCCTTTCGTTCTTCATGTTCCACCCACTAAAGTTTCAATATCGTAAAAATACAATTTCTAATTGGTCAGGCAAAGGGGAAGATCATCACACCATTCTTACATGTCATTTTATTCAGTTAAACCATTGTTCGCAAACCCATCCCCTTAATTTTTATTCAAAATTGTGTTCCCCGGGGGCGGGCCAACCGCCGAGGGAAATGGCCGCACGTTTGCTGTGCTCCGCTGCGCCATTCCTGTTAAATCTGCATAACCTCAGTCTGCCCCGGCCGTCTTCGCCCTTTTCTGCGCTTGAATGCACTTACAGCCTGATTCATGTACGGGCCGTTTTGCGTGTCCCTAATAGCGATTAATAGCGACTCGCTATTGAGGAAACGCAAAACGGCATTCATGTACTTTTCGGGGAAAAAATAACGACTCGCACGCGGGCGCTAAAGCCGTTAGCGACCTACAAAAAACGCAGAAAAATCGCTATTCCCGGCTACCTGCGATCGGGATTGCGACTCGCAATCCCGATCGCACGGGATTGCGGCTCGCAATCCCGTGCGATCGGGAATGCGAGTCGCATTCTCGCGGGATCTGGAAAACGGGAAGACGCATTCCGAGCACCGTGATGACATCACAACCAGGAAGCAGCCAGTTCCCACCCCCAAACACCACAGTGACGCTATCCTTCGAGTGTGCACGTCGGAAAGCAGACGCTAAACCACCGTTAGCGACTCCCGAAACGGCAGAAATAGCGACCGCCATGTCCGAGGAACCTGTCCCTGGCCCCAGCAACAGCGCTGGACGCAAGCGCAAGCTCAAGTTCTCCGAGCAGGAGCTGGAGAACCTGATTGAAGGGGTGGTGGCCAACCACGACCGGCTCTTTGGTGCCAACTCCAGGAAGGTCCCAGAGCAGGACAAGCGGAGGATCTGTCTGGGGATAGCCTCCAGCGTAAACTCTGTGGGCGTGGCGGACAGGTCGTTGGAAGAGCTGAAGAAGCGCTGGTACGACCTCCGAGGGCGTGCCAAGGAGAGGGTGGCGGAGCGCCTTGGTGAGGCATCGGGCACTGGAGGTGGCGGACCGACTGTCCCACCCAACACACCCCTGGAGGACCAGGTTGAGAACACCTTGGAGAGGGAGGCGTGTGTTGGCGTGACCCCTCTGGACTCCTCCCGCCCCACCCAAGACACCCAAGGTAAGTGGCATGCGACTGCGACCCTGTCCCCTATGACCGTCCCTGACCAAATAGGCTCACTCATTGGCCCTTAGTCATGCCTATGTTGTGCATCAGGAAATGCCCTGAAGCATTGTGGGAGACGTAGTATGTCCACAATGTAGTAGTACCACAATGCGGCCAGAAAGGTTCCAAAGTCCACAAATCCACAGCCATCCAGGGAATGACACCCAGCATGCATGTAACATCTGCACGTCTGACAGTCACATGCACCTAATGAGTATCCACTTACCCTCACAGGTGGCGATGATAGCAGTGACAGCGAGAGGCTGCAGATTGATGAGGAGGCCCAGGAGGAGGAATCCCTACCCGAAACCCAGCCACCAGCCCCTGCCGCTGCACCAACACCAGCAGCCAGGCCCCCCACCGTACCTGCTCCTACATCTGCCGGCCAACCGGCTGCCAAGGCCAGGCCCCCCACCGTACCTGCTCCTACATCTGCCGGCCAACCGGCTGCCAAGGCCAGGCCCCCCACCGTACGTGCTCCTACATCTGCCGGCCAACCGGCTGCCAGAGCCAGGCACCCCACCAATGTGCCTCCAGTTCCTGCCGCACCAGCAACACCAGCTGCTACACCACCTGCAGCTCGTGCAACCAGATCTGGGCCAGCCACATCCGCAACACAGCGGCCGAACAGCAGGAGGGGCAATGGGCATCTCCATGCCTGCATGAGCGTGGAGCGGCGCATGCTCCGAATCCACCAGCGCCAGTCGCAGCAGCAAGGAGCCATCCAGCTCCAGCTGCATAAAATTGCCCGCAATGTGGCGGGAGTCGGAGAGCGGATGGACCGCATGACGGCGGCCATGGACCGCATGACGGCGGCAATGGAGGACAATACTGCAGCGCTTGTCAAGCACCGCAGTGTTGCAAGCAGGCGCCACCACCAGCTGATGAGCCGGCTGTCGGCCTATAGTAGGTCAAATTATGTGGCAGCAAATGCCACCACCCAGCTGTCGCGGCGCTCTCTGACCCAGCAGCACCAACTGGTCCAGTGCTGCAAGGACATAACCCGGGTGCTGGAGCACCTGACCACCGCCGTGACCGCACTGCATACACCTGTGCTACCGGCCATTGTAGGGGGAGACGATGCGAGTGAGGGTGCCTCCAGCGTGAGCAGCCACTCTGCCACGCAGGTCCCGCCACCTAGGCGCAGCACCAGGGCAACGCCTGGTACAGCTGCCCAGGATGAGGAAGAGCCTCACAGGCGCCTGGGCATTACGCGCCGGAGGCGCCAATGACATTGTGTGAGGGACACTGCCACAGGCTGACGCTAAGCCTGCCAAGGACCTACTTCACACTGCAGTATGCAGGAATACTGTAATTTGTAAATAGTTGAAACAATAACCTTTTTCTTGTGAATGGAACAAATACATTTATTTTGCTGCACACATTAGCCTTGTGTAATCATTACATTTTGCATGCAATTGTGATATGTGGGTTGGGGGAAGAGGGTGGGCTAGAAATTGTTCGCTGTGATGTGGTTGCGACGTCTGTGGCCTTCAGCTGGGTTCTCCCCGCGTGCATGGTGCGCATGTGCTGGTGGCCGGTCGTCCCCCTCAGATTCACTGCCTGAGATGTCAACAGGTATCCGGCGCTTGGTTGCAATGTTATGAAGCATTGCACAGACAGCCACAATGCGGCAGCACGCTGCAGGACTGTAATACATCGCCCCACCTGTCTTGTGCAGAATACGGAACCTGCTCTTGAGCAGGCCGAATGTCCTTTCTATACAGTTCCTTGTCCGGATGTGTGCAACATTGTAGCGCCGTTGCTGAGGTGTGGCAGGGTTGAGGTAAGGGGTCAGGAGGTATTCCCGTAGGGCATAGCCACTGTCACCTGAATGAGAGGAGCAGATGTTGATTGCCTGTGCAGCGCAGTTACTTCATAGCAATGTGACATGGTCGACAAAGTGTACTTACCAAGTAGGTGTCCTTCCCCAAACTCTCCCCTGAGCAGTCGTGTGTGGAGTCCGCTGTGCCTGAAGATAAAGGAGTCATGGGTACTCCCTGGGTACTGGGCCACAATGTCAGTGATGATGGTCTTGGCATTGCAGACCATCTGTATGTTGAGGGAGTGGTAGGACTTCCTGTTGCGGTACATATACTCCGTGGCAGCTGGTGGGCAGATGGCGACGTGGGTACAGTCTATGCAGCCGAGGACATGGGGAAAATGGGCGACATTGTAAAATTGTAGTTTTGTCAGGTCCAATTCCTGTTGGCTCGTGGGAAATGTGATGTGGCGGTGGAGCTGGGTGAGCATGGCGTCAACAAAAGTGTGGAGGCAGCGTGACATGGTGGGCTGGGATATCCCCCCAGCAGCGGCTACTATGCCCTGGAAACTGCCGGAGGCCAGGAGGTGCAGGCTGCACAATACCTGCACATGTGTGGGCACAGAATTGTTTCGCCTTGTTGGGTGCTGCATGATGGGGTCGAGTTCTTGTATCAGCCAGGTGATCATTTCCCCATTCAGCCTGTATTTAGCATATATCTGTTCTCTGGTTTGGCCCAGCAAGGTGACCCGCTGCCGGTAAATCCTTTGCTGCCTCATGCGTCTCCTCCGTGCTGCTCGCTGTAGCCTTCGCCGCCTCACCACCATGTACATCCCAGGCATTGTGGAACGCCTAATGCTGCTGCTGAATGTCCTTATGTGTGATTGGTCAGGCCTGGGCCTGTTGGTGATTGGCCAACAGTTTTTCAAATTTTACTTAATCATGGCTTTTATGGTTACCACCTGCTTTGAGTTGTCCTTAAATTGCGCCGCGCAAACGTCCGAATTAGCGCTTTTTCGCTATTGTATTTATTTCATGAATGCCGATTGAGACAATATTGCGTTTCGCTATTCATTTCGCAGATTCCGTGGTTGGTCGCTATTTCCGTATCGCTAATGCTCGACTACCCGGAGTCTGTGACTATTATTGCGTAATCGCTATTTAAATCGCTATTCATTTTTTGCGAATTTGCTATTTCGTACTTGAATGCCGATTCCGTGTTTTGCGCCCGCAATTGCTTTTTCGCAGCCATTGCGGGCGCTATTTCGCTTCATGAATCAGGCTGTTAATCCCCTGCCTGACGTATGGAGAAGTTTAGTGGTCTGTGGGGACGTTTTAGCAGAGAGATGGGCCCTGTTTGACAGACGGGACCGGAGTCCCGGTGCGCGCCCAACACTCTCCTGGGGGCGCGCAAAAATCGACGCCAAGGTCGTGGCGTAGTGTGTGGCCCGCAACCAGCGCCGAATATATCGTCCGCCGATGGGCGCCATTGCACATCGATGATAACTGTCCTAATTGGTGGGGGCTTGCACGAATCATCGCCGGCGTCCTCCTGGAAGCAATAAACGTCCGATATCCTGGATTGCAGTGACCTGTGGCACCCCGCAGATTACTCACAGGTACGAGCTCACAGAAAGGTGCCTTCAAGAGGCATAGCGGGACTCTCCCGGTTGCGAGGGACTTGCCCTCACCTGATCTCCTTGAGCCTGCGCACACACCACAACCGGCAGCGGACCTGACTTTAAGGGCTGGGGAGCTGTGCTGTTCAGCTCCTGCACAACCTAACTCTACAACTAAAGTCTGAAGGGGTCCTTTTTCCACGCTTGTATTGCCCCTATTGGTCCTCACTGCGCTACCTGTGCCCTGGTCAATAAAGCTGGTGAGGGGAGCGCCTGATAGGCAAAAACCAACAGGCCGGTGGGGGTGTAATCCCACATCAGGCGGCGGTGAGAAGCCAGAAGGGCTGGTCCCCCCCCCCTACCATTTCTTCACCGGCACGAATTCGGTCCCTCGCCTAACAAGATGGCGTCCGGGCGCAGCGGCCACAATGTGGTTCAACCTAAAATTGTTACATTTGCATGGCAAAGGAACCACGAGGGGGATCAATCTAATCCGAAGACCCCTGGGGAGCACCCAGAGCCCACACTACAGGATATCCTATTAGCAATAACAACGGTGCGCACCTCCCTTGAAGCCAGGTGCCACGGTGGCCACAGAGGTATCCCTGATGAGAGCAGACATGCAGAAAATATCGGAACGAGTTGGGGCTGTTGAGGTTACCACTAAGGAACTAAAAACTGACTCTGAACTTCTCAAGCGCCAAGTATCTGAGCTCCAGTCTACACAGGAGGCGCTAACGCTGCAACTTGACAACTATGAAGACATCATGAGACGCTTTAATGTCCGCTTCTTGGGCGTACCGAAACATGCGGAGGAGCAGGGGCTGACCTCTTCATGGAAGACCTGATCGTCCAGCAACTCCAGCCTCGGGGCCTCTCTAAATGCTTTTCAATCGAACATGCCCATTGGGTGCCTGGGGGTAGGCCCCGACCAGGGGCGCCATCTCGACCTCTCCTGGCACAACGCTATACTGCAGACAGCGAGGGCGGCCCCAACAATTGCCATCAAGAACAGTAGGGTCACCTTCTTTCCCGACTTCACTCTGCGGGTCCAGAAACAGCAGCGCTGCTTCCTGGAAGTGAAGCGAGCTCTTATAGAGCAAGAAATTAAGTATGCGATGATGTTTCCAGCCAAGCTACGCTTCGAGTCGGAGGGAAAACTTTGGCTCTTCACCAGGCCAGAGGTGGCATGGGACTGGTTTGAGGGATGGAGAACCGTTGGCAAGTGATCCCATAGATCTACAGGCAGTGTCAGGGGCCCCAGCAGCCACCGATAGGGATCGCCTGCGACGGAGGATTCGACAACTCGCAGTCCGGTAGGGTGACTGACTCAGAACTGCAAGTATAAATTCCACGGAGGGGGAATGGGAGTTCCCAATTGCTCTGCACCCCGGGGCACGGACTGCCACTGACTAAAATATATCTTGCTTTGTTTGCTCTGCTATGTATATTGCCAGTGAGAGGGCGGGATGGGTAGCGGCTCGTTTAATGGAGAGTTTGCTGGCTGCGGGTGTGTTGGTACTGCAGTCAGGTTATATCAGTTGACTCCGGGACTCAGATCTTAATCGCTGTGGTGGGGTTGGTGGGCCGGGGTGGGAGTAGTTTTCCTTTATTGCGGCTCTAGGAAATGGGGTTGCATCACTTTCCTTCAATGTTAAAGGGGGGCGACTGGCTCTCTGCAAGTTGGGGGTAGCGGGTGGTTCAATGCCCGTCCCGCAGGAAGGCAGGGAGGGAAGGGGGGGTGAGTTGGGAGTGTGGGGGGAGGAGCAGCTTTTGGATTTTGTAATTGCTATTTATGTATTTTTATCCACTGTTCTTTTATGTTTTGTATCAGTGAATGACAATGCTTGCTCTCCCTGACTCGATATGGCTACCATATGACAAGAACTACTGTGCACCACACCACTTGCTCCAGTCAGACGATAATACAAGACTATACGGTGGGAGGGGGCATAAGGGATTCCCCTCCTGGCAGACGCATCTTGCTTTGCTCTCTTTCCCCAGACTTACACGATGGCGACCGACTGCAAGCTTAAGTTAGCGACATGGAACGTTAATGGTCTTCGGTACAAAATTAAACGGGGTATTGTGTTACACTACATTAAAAAACAGGAACTAGATGTAGTGATGATGCAGGAGACGCATTTAATTGGAAATATTTGTGAAGCCTTGAATAGGAAAGGATATCGGCTTAACCCACTCTGGATTTACCACGGGCTCCAGGGGAGTGGGGATTCTCCTACATAAGAACTGTCCGTATATAGTACAAAATACATGGACCAACACGCAGGGCAGATACATGGCAGTCACGAGCTCCTGGGAGGGGCACGTTCTTAATTTGGTCTCTGTGTATGCCCCCCTGGGCTGCAGAAAATAACGTTGTGAGACATAGGTGCCCTACTGTTGGACCTGCCCTCGGGAACTCTGATTATGGGAGCGACTTTAAGTTAGCAATGGATGGTACACGTGACGGTCTCCCAGCTCGTGAGGATCCACTGAAGGGCTCGCAATTAGTTGAGTTCACTAATGCCCTGGGGGTAGTTGATATCTGGAGATGGCTTAATCCACTGACCACACACTTCAAGTCCAGTCTGGGGCCCACGGTAGCCCATCTCGCATCGATCACATATTCACACACGCCCACAACATCCATGCCTTCACAAGCGCCACGTGTCTGGCTCGTGGGAGCTCAGATCACTCTCCTGTTCTTACGTCTTTTGCAATACGACGGGTCAGACGACTCGGTACTATCACTATACAACCTTGGGTGCTGAAGATCCCACACATCAAGGATGCTTTACGAAAAGACACGGAGCACAACTTTGCCGAAAATGTGGGAACAATGTACTTGGCATTGACACTATGGAGGGCGTTGTGGGCAGTAATAAAGGGCAGACCCTCTCCCTAGTGGTGGGACACGAACACAAGAGGTCCAGGAGGGT
This sequence comes from Lissotriton helveticus, assembly GCF_964261635.1. Classification (NCBI taxonomy): domain Eukaryota; kingdom Metazoa; phylum Chordata; class Amphibia; order Caudata; family Salamandridae; genus Lissotriton; species Lissotriton helveticus. The sequence continues at coordinate 310,233,741 of NC_136062.1, forward strand.
GGTGAAGATTGTAGTGGAGATTCTAGCTCTGGAGGAATCGGTAGCGAGCGGCACTGACCACGTCACTCAACATAGCCTGAAAGTCAAGAGAATGGACTATACACAATTACTTCTGGAGGAGGACACGATGCATTCCCTGTCCTCTCAACATAGGGTTTACGAGCAAGGGGAGCGAACAGGCAAACTTCTGGCATGGCTGGAGCGTAAAGAACAGGCTTCGAGATAGGTCCACATAATCTCAGCCTCGGATGCTACACTTCTCACGGACCCTCAATCTATAGCTTACACCTTTGCATCCTATTTTGAGGAAGTGTACACTAATTCACCGACGTCTCAAGCTCCGATGTCAGCGGAACTATTAGCCACGATCGAGGTGGTCAGCATCTCCCCACAGGATAGGGAAGAGCTTGAGATGTATATGACTGTACCGCAGATTCAAAAGGCTATTTATGGTGTCCCTTCTGGAAAGGCGATGAGTCCTAACGGACTGCCCATTGAGCTCTTTAAACCCATGGCCATGCTGTTGGCCCCTCACCTGTTGAATCTCTACCAGGAGTGCTTCGAGCTGGGACACGTTTCAGACGGAGTCTGAAATGCTGCCATTGTGGTCGTCCATAAACCCAATAAATCGGTCGGTCCTATCATCCTATTTCCCTCCTTACAGTCGAAGCCAAAACGCGATCCTGTTTTCATTAGATGCCAACATGGCGTTCGATACCGTTGAGTAGAACTTCCTTTTCGCAGTGTTGGCTCGTATGGGATTTGGGCCTAAGTTAATACGATGGAATTGGTTACTCTACACTCAAACCACAGCACACGTAGTTGTCAACAATCAACAATCAACCACTTTTACTCTACACCGGGGCACAAGGCAGGAGTGCCCCTTGTCCCCCTTATTATTCGCACTGATATTGGAGCCCTTGGCTGTTTGGGTTAGGGGGACCCTGAGATCCGAGGGTATAAATGGACAGCGGACCATGAAGACCGCATTTTGTTATACGCTGACTATATTCTATTATATCTAGCCACACCTGCGCGGTGCCTACGGCGTGTGTTGCACATTTTCCATATTTTCGGATCCCACTCGGGGTACAAGATAAATTGGTACAAATCTCAGATGTATGTGCTGTGGGGTGCTCCCCCTGAAAGTCCTCGAGGATATGAGATACCGGTCGCAACACAGAGGTTGAGTAACAGGGCTAGCTAAAATGTTGACGCATGCGCAGTGCAGATTTCCCCGTTTAGAGTGGGATTAGTCCTTCATTCCTGTTATTTTCCATAGTAAACACATAAGCAAGCTTCACTAACCCGTGAATTTGTGTGGTGCGCATTAGTTTTACACAAAACAATTTAAATAACTTGTTAGTGAGTTAAAGGAGCGGATTGCTTCCGAGCAAGTCTCTTTTCTATGAGTCCTTGCTCGATCACAGACATACTTGCACAATAGTGCAAGGGTGACTGCATTGAGGTGAAGATTGTTTATGTGCAAGAAGGTGTCCCTTCTTGCATATAAACAATCTTTAAATGGCGTTTTGTCACTTCTATGTGTGCTGCTTAATGCAGCACACATAAAATATACAAAATTTAATTTAAAAAAAGATTGTTTATGTGCAGGAAGGGTCACCTCCCTGCACATAAACAGTCCATGGCCTGTTGCTGTTTCTATGTGTGCTGTACAACACAGCACACACGGAAACAGCAAAAACACCTGTTTAAGACCAGGTGTCCCCTGGTCTTAATTTTGGTGCGGCCCCTTGTAAATAGGGGGCAGCATCATAAACAATGGGTGTTGCGGTGGAACATCTATAGTAACACCCATTGCCCTCTTGTTCCACACTAGGTACTGCGTAAAAGGGTGCCTTATTTACTAGGCAGCGTTAAACAACGTTAAGTGGCTTGACGCCGCCTTGTAAATAAGGCAAAGCACATATAGCCACTGGAACTTCACTAAAAGTGATGTTTCTGTGGCAATAGGGGCTTGTAAATATGCCCTTTAGTCTGCTGTTCCAAGCAGAAATCCAAACCTCTTCAAACAAAGCATGTGCCCCATTCCTGACGGTCAGTACACATAACCCTTAAGGAATACTCAGCCTGCTAATAATTTATCTCTGGGGAGAAACAAGTCTACTGCTTTTAAAACTGGTCTTTTACTCCTGAGGCAATTCCACAAATTTTGCTCCATATTTTATACTGACCGCATCCAATTCAGCCATTTATGCATCCAGTGCGGTGCTGAGCACCAAATTAAAGGTAGAGGTTTTATAAAAGGAGCAAGGTGTGCCTTTTCAAACAGGGATATGTTTTCTTTTAAATTGTGGCTAGTTTATGTACAGTTGCCTCTAATAATGTTTTTATTTTGAAAGAGGTGATTTTCAACTATGTTCTGAATTGAAGCTGCATTAAGTTAAGGCAGGTCTGATGCACACAGGGATGTTGTTCCAGATCCTGGTTACATAGATGGAAACGGCCTTCTGCCTTGTGTTTTTTCTTTTTTACACTTCTGCAGCCTGATTGCATCATGACTGCTGGTTTTCCCAGAACAAGATACCAGTAAAACCAGTTCTAGGTTTCTTGTGTTCCAGTTCAGGGAGGACTGTTCCCATTGAAGGAGGATCAAGATTGATTTACCTATCACTGGGTCCTCACTGAGGTGGGATGGTGTGCAAAATAAAGATGGATTGCGATGTGGCCCGAGTGATTACCACTGGCTGAGATTAATTCAAGCATTCCATCTATCACTTATTTTTATACTACAGTCTGTAAATGATACAGCTGGTATTGAAGATGTTTCGGGTCAGGAAAGGGAGCCACTGGAGTTCCAACAGATATACTGATGTGATCATATTTTTCAGGTCATGGATCAGACATGCTGTAGCGTTTAGGAGGTCATTAAGAAGTGCCAGTGTGGAGTCTGGAAGGCCATGGAGCAAAGCATTTCCACCATACAGATGACAGTGAGAGGGCTTCAACAACAGTTCTGGTCACTTTCTGGATGCAATGGTTTCATTTTCTTTAGAAGAGAGAGCTGATACCAGGCTATCTTTTTTTTTGGCAACGTGTTCCTTCAAGGGTGAGGTTAGTAATCAGGGAGAGCTCAAATGACTTGGAATTCAGTGTCAAATGGGATCCGAAGCCACCAATGCTCATGCCATTGAGCCAGGTGTGTACGTCTTCTTGTTTGTAGTTCTTGGCACACAACAGGAATTCTGTGTTGGTTGGCTTGAGCTTCAGGTATTTGCTGTACAGTCAGATCAGGCTGATGTGCAGACATCGTTGAGGTGTTGGATGTCTGAAGGAAAGTGACATTTATGCATGGTAGTAAGGAAATCTAGAGAATGTCCACCAGCCATTCTGTACAAATTTCTACATTTATTAATAGTATTTAATAGCATGTGTAATAAAATACTTTTCCATTTCACAGGAAAATGCAATGAATGGACAATGATCTATTAAGTGTTGATTGCTGCATTGCTGAGTGCTGATTCTGTCCCACAACTCCCAAAACTAAGGGGTTGATTATGATCGCGATGAACCCGGCAGCCTGCCGGTGGCGGGTTCACCACCATCATGGGGCCATTCTCTGCCCGCCAGATAAGGATGGTGGGCGGAGTTCTGGCATATGGAAAGCCCCTCCATCATTGGTAGGGTCTAGCCAGCATACCTCGAATGATGGTGGCACCTAGCAGACACCGCCAATACATTAGGATGCTGCATTCCGCTAACCTTTGAATGGTGGTTCCTCCGCCATTCAAAGGTTGGTGGAGGTTGACTATGGGGCCTGTTGTGGGCCCCCCTTGTGCAGGGGCAATGCAATTGTGACCTTTGGGGGGCCCTCTACAGTTTCCTGCACCAGGTGGCAGGCACCATGTGCCATGTGGTATAGAGTCAAAATATCGAGTTTTTAATATCGACTAGACATAATATCGAGTAAAAAATATAGAATGGACATAATATCGACTAGACATAATATAGACTACCAAAATATCGACTAGAAAATTTTAATATCGAATAAAATGGACATAATATCGAATCAAAAATATAGAATGGACATAATATCGACTAGACATAATATAGACAATAAAAATATCGAATTTAAGGTAAGTTAATATAAATTTTTATTTTTTGTGTAATATAATACTGTAGCGGGTTGTGGGTTTATAGGGGAATAGGGTGGGAAGGAATTTAATTATAATTCATTAAATATGTTATTTATTGTTATTTATTTAGAAATAATTGTTAATTGGTAATTAATCAAAATATAATTGGTAATTAAATTTAATTGATTAATTGATAAATATGTTAATTTTAGTAATTTATTTTCTGTCGCAGGTTGTGGGTTTATAGGGGAATAAGGTGGGAAGTAATTTAATTATAATTAATTAAAGTTGTTATTGTATTTATTGGTATTTATTGAGACTTAATTGTTAATTATTTATTAATTGGTAATTAATTAAAATATAATTGGTCATTAATTTTAATTGATTAATTGATAAATATGTTAATTTTAGTAATTTATTTTCTGTAGCGGGTTGTGGGTTTATAGGAGAATAGGGTGGGAAGTAATTTAACTATAATTAATTAAATATGTTATTTTATTTATTGGTATTTATTTAGAATTAATTGTTAAAAGATTATTAATTGGTAATTAATTAAAATATAATTTGTAAATAATTTTAATTGATTAATTGATTTATATGTTAATTTTACTAATTTATTTTCTGTAGCGGGTTGTGGGTTTATAGGGGAATTAGGTGGGAAGTAATTTAATTATAATTAATTAAATATGTCATTTTATTTATTGTTATTTATTTAGAATTAATTGTTAATTAATTATTAATTGGTAATGAATTAAAATATAATTTGTAATTTATTGTAATTGATTAATTGATAAATATGTTACTTTTATTACATTATTTTCTGTAGTGGGTTGTGTGTTTATGGAGGAATAGCTTGGGAAGTAATTTAATTGTAAGTAATTATATTTTTTAAATATTTTTTGTGTCTAATTTTTATTTATTTTATATTGTAAATTAATTTATTGGTACTTGGTAAATAATTAGTATTAGTAGGTAATTTTTATATGTAATTTTAATTGATTAATTAATATATTTTAAAAAATTAAAAAATATTTTAATTATTTTGTAATTGGTATTAATATTTATGTTATTTATATTTATATATGAAGTATTTACTTTCCCTACTATTGCATTCACTGGAGTGGGAATAGCAATTTTTACCCCTACGCTATCTAACGTTTTCCCTACTGTTGCACTCTCTGGAGTTGGAATAGTAATTTTTATCCCTACGCTATCCAACGCTTTCCCTACTGTTGCACTCTCTGGAGTAGGAATAGTAATTTTTACCCCTACGCTATCCAACGCTTTCCCTAATGTTGCACTCACTGGAGTGGGAATAGTAGTTTTTACCCCTACGCTATCCAACGCTTTCCCTACTGATCCACTCTCTGGAGTTGGAATAGTAATGTTTACCCCTACGCTATCCAACGCTTTCCCTACTGTTGCACTCACTGGAGTGGGAATAGTAATTTTTATCCTTACGCTATCCAACACTTTCCCTACTGTTGCACTCTCTGGCGTAGGAATAGTAATTTTTATCCCTACGCTATCCAATGCTTTCTCTACTGTTGCACTCACTTGAGTGGGAATAGTAATTTGTACTCCTACGCTATCCAACACTTTCCCTACTGTTGCACTCTCTAGAGTGGGAATAGTTATTTTTACCCCTACACTATCCAATGCTTTCCCTACTGTTGCGCTCTCTGGAGTGGGAATAGTAATTTTTCCCCCTACGCTAACCAATGCTTTCTCTACTGTTGCTCTCTCTGGAGTGTTAATAGTAATTTTTACCCTCTCACTATCCAAAGCTTGCCCTACTGTTGCACTCTCTGGAGTTGGTAGAGTAATTTTTAGCCCTACGCTATCCAACGCTTTCCCTACTGTTGCACTCACTGGAGTGAGAATAGTAATTTTTACCCCTATGCTGTCCAACGCTTTCCCTACTGTTGCGCTCACTGGAGTGGGAATAGTCATTTTTAACCTTACGCTATCCAACGCTTTCCCTACTGTTGCGCTCTCTGGAGTTGGAATAGTAATTTTTATCCCTACGCTATCCAACGCTTTCCCTACTGTTGCACTCTCTGGAGTTGGAATAGTAATTTTTATCCCTACGCTATCCAACGCTTTCCCTACTGTTGCACTCTCTGGAGTAGGAATAGTAATTTTTACCCCTACGCTATCCAACGCTTTCCCTAATGTTGCACTCACTGGAGTGGGAATAGTAGTTTTTACCCCTACGCTATCCAACGCTTTCCCTACTGATCCACTCTCTGGAGTTGGAATAGTAATGTTTACCCCTACGCTATCCAACGCTTTCCCTACTGTTGCACTCACTGGAGTGGGAATAGTAATTTTTATCCTTACGCTATCCAACACTTTCCCTACTGTTGCACTCTCTGGCGTAGGAATAGTAATTTTTATCCCTACGCTATCCAATGCTTTCTCTACTGTTGCACTCACTTGAGTGGGAATAGTAATTTTTACTCCTACGCTATCCAACACTTTCCTTACTGTTGCACTCTCTAGAGTGGGAATAGTTATTTTTACCCCTACACTATCCAATGCTTTCCCTACTGTTGCGCTCTCTGGAGTGGGAATAGTAATTTTTCCCCCTACGCTAACCAATGCTTTCTCTACTGTTGCTCTCTCTGGAGTGTTAATAGTAATTTTTACCCTCTCACTATCCAAAGCTTGCCCTACTGTTGCACTCTCTGGAGTTGGTAGAGTAATTTTTAGCCCTACGCTATCCAACGCTTTCCCTACTGTTGCACTCACTGGAGTGAGAATAGTAATTTTTACCCCTATGCTGTCCAACGCTTTCCCTACTGTTGCGCTCACTGGAGTGGGAATAGTCATTTTTAACCTTACGCTATCCAACGCTTTCCCTACTGTTGCGCTCTCTGGAGTGGGAATAATCATTTTTATCCCTACGCTATCCAACACTTTCCCTACTGTTGCACTCTCTGGAGTGTGAATAGTAAATTTAACCCTCTCGCTATCCTACTGAAAAAAGTATTGTATATGTTTTGTCAATAATATGTATATATTACCTACTGGCGGTCGCCAGTAGGTATATATAGTTAGGATTTTTTCCCTATGGGATTTTTGAAAATTCTATGTCTAATAACTTTGGCGTTTGTGGACGGAATTGGCTGAAATTTTCTGGAAAATGGAACATTTTGTTTCTGAGCAGCCCCTGGAAATTTGGGGGGGTTCGTCAAGGGGGGGGCCGAGAAAAAAGGGGGTCCCAAAACGTGTTTTTAACATTGAGTTTTCCATAGGGCGGTTGGCCTCACTTTTAGCCCGAACGGCTGAATGGATTTCCACAAAACTTGGCAAAATTGTAGGGACTGGTAGCCCGATGTGCCTTTTCTAGGTCTCAATATATGTGCTTCAGTGGATTTTGAGAAATTAACGTTCAAAAAAAGATATATATCTGTAACAGCGGACCGGGCAGCGCTCCGGTTCGCGGACTTTACGCGTAACGGACCTTCGCGTAGCGAAACTGATTGGCTCTCCGGTGTCTGTCAACATTCTAAACAGTCCGGAGCGGCCGCCATCTAGTCTCTCGGTAGGATTGAGAGACAAGAGGAGGCCAAAACAATGGGGGAAATAACCATAAGGGGGCATAGTAGATCCTCCCTGACCCCCTAGCTTTAATGTGGAGGCTTTAAAAGGGCCCCGCGGGGCAAAAAAAAAAAATGTTTTTGTTTTTTTGCGTGGGTAGCGCCCGGTTCGCGAACCGGGAAGCGTTCTGGGCAGCGTACTATAAGGAAAAAAGAATGATAGACTTTTCAAATACTGTATGTTAATTGATTGTTGGTTTTGTTGATTATTTTTTATTTTTTTTTATTTTTTAAGCAATTATTTATTATTGTGATTGTGTTTGAAAATTTAATAACATTTCTAACATTTAACTAGTTTATGAATTACATATAAAAATGATTAAAGACTCAAACAATTTTTTAATATTACATACAATTTTATTTTTCGGATTGTTTTTCAAAATTTAATAGAACGTCTAGCATTTGACTGTCCGATATGTCCTCTTGTTGAGTGAACATAAGTTCCCACATTTGACCGTCATCATAATGAAGTAAATGATCCACAGATTCTACACATTGAACTAATTCATGGTCCCGTGATTCATCCATGAAATCTGAGTCATCATTGTCCTCAATATCTTTTTCTGTGTTGTTCTCCAGAACAATTTCGAAGGAAACATTCTGCTCACCTTCCATTTTATTGCTGTAATTTGCATAAAAAATAAATATATCAGTAGAGATAGGGCACTGTTGGGTTTAAGTTCAGACAGGTACTTGTGAGGCGTGAAGTAGTACTATTAAAAAGTGCCTGTGAAGAAGCCTAAGTAAATTCATAATTATACCACAGAAACCTAAATCAATCCATAATTATAATAAACAAGCCTTTCTCAATGTCTAACTCTTACAGAGGGATAGTATATAACTATCTGAAAATGTTTTCAAATTTATAAAATAATATCTCACCTTCTAAAAACAAGTTTAAGTTGTGAGTGAAAATGATCTTGCAATGTAGTTCAGGAAGTAGTAGTCAAAATGGCTGTGTTTCTCTCTCTTCCTTTATATATATTCAGGTACATAGCCAATCAAATGTCAGGTAAAAAAAGTAGAAAATTAAAGTAACATTTTAATTGGTTGTCAATTCCAACACTTCAGATGTGTTTTGTGAAGTAATTTACCTCAGGGTATTTAGAGAGGTCTACAGGCTAAATGGTTAAATGGAATTTCAATCAAATTTGTGAAAATGGTAGGCATTGGTATGTAGTATGAGGTAATCTATATTTGGTGAAATTGTCTCCAGTCGCTTTTCTGTAAACTACTTTCCCACCTTTTTTGATGGTGCGCTTCCCAGGGAGCGACCCGGTACGCGAACTGGCGAGCGCCCCGGTTCGCGAACCTTAAGCGTTACGGGAGTCCACCATTTTGTGTTTCGGTCGAATTAAGATACAAGATGGAGGGCAAATAATGTTCAGAATGGGTAGAAGGGGGCACAGTAGACTTATCTTGACCCCCTAGGTTTTCTGAGGGTGGCTGAGGAGGCCCATATGTGCGAAAAAAAAACATTTTTTTAAAAATTTAGCGAGGTTAGCTCCCGGTTCGCGTACCGGGTAGCGCCCCCAGGGAGCGTACTTTGTTGAAAATTAGTGAAAAAAGTTAGAGTAAAATAATAATTGTGAGTGATCAGATGTAGGGTAGCTCTGAGAAGAGCTTTTGGGTTTATGGTACATTTAGGTACTTATAAGTAGGTACCAATGCACAGTCTTAAATTCAGAATGAAAATTCTGTTGCCCTCATCTGAGAAGTGAACTCCATCTCCTCTGTAGATATCTTGCATGTAGTAACGCAAGTTATTGTTGTACAGGGAGCCCATTCCATGGTCTCTCATGTAAGCTGAAACAGATTTGTTTACATGCTTCCTCGACTTCTCAATTTGTGGACAAAATTGGTTTGACCACCTCCATTTCTGTCTTTGGCATATATTTGAATATACCAAGGCAGTCTGAGGAAAAAGTGCCATCAATTGCTCAAAGGTGTCCTTTAAAAGCATTTCCAGACCTACCCCAGTCAAAGTGCCTAAATCATTACCTCCACAGTGCACAATTAACAGGTCAGGTTTTGGCAAATGCATAAAGGTTTTCACCAATGGTATCAATTGGTGACATTTTAATCCTCTGTGGCCAAACCACTTAATTTCCACATCTTGTAAATTGAGGTTAGGTAAATTCCTGTTCTCAGCATACCTCTGAGCCCAATAGATGTAACTATGTCCAACAATCCAGACAGAAAACATGGTGAGAGAAGGTTCTCCTGCAGTCAGATGAAGTGTGGCAATGAAATGGCAGTTGAAAAAATAAGAGTTTAAAATGAAAAAAACTGTGGAGTTTCTGTGTTAATGAAGCAGTAACAGTGATTGGTGGATTTTGATTGCTGAAAACAGAAAGTTAGGGTGCATGGATGAGTTGTTTGAAAGATGTATTTTGAGTGGTCAAGAAAAAATCATTAAATGAAAGAATGCACTGGATATGAGGTGCACTGAGAGTTCAGAGTTCAATTGCAACATTGTTGTGTGAACTTGCAAACACCAGAGGTCTTCCAAGATGTGGTTGCCATGCAGAAAAGGCAGAAAGGGCTGAGGGGGGAAGGGTTTTCATTTGAAAAAAAGTGAGGGAAGAGTTTTGATTGGGTGACATGAGAGATATGTGTGAAGAATTACAGCATTTCTGTGCTTTTGATAGCTGCAGACTCTGGAGTGCATACCTTTTGCTCTGCTGAAGACAAATTGGTGTGTTTCTGAGACTGTTTTGAAACTCAAAGTATTTGCTAAGGTGAGAAAAGATTTCTTTAATTTAGATAGAGAATAATGTGCTTTAAGGAGAAAATTATGAAGAAAGTTGTGTTCTTCAAATGTTGCTTTGTCTCAAGTGTTTTACAAATAGATTTTGTTTCTTTGAGAAAATGTAATTGGAGAAAATGTGAAGTATTAGTACTGACAGGGTGTTATTGTGCATAGGAGCTGTGGAGTCTTTTCAAATTATGACTTGAAAATCGTTTTTGAGGAAAATGAATGGTTATAATATTTATGACAAGGACATAATGGTGTATGCTTCATTATAAGGCAATTGAGTGTCTCTGATGTTATTTTTCCCATTTTAATGTAAGACCTTTCTCTGTGGAGCAAATTGCTTGTAAATATGCTCCCACCTGTGCATGGCAAATTTTGATTTTGAATGTTTGCGTTACATAGCCATGTTAAAAGTGACACAAACATGCTGCAAAGGCAATCAAAAAACGCTTTTATGTGTCTTAAGGACATTTTAAGTCATTTCTCCATGTGCAGTGTTTTGAAATTATGATTTGAAAATCGTTTTTGGGGAAAAGGAATGGTTTTTAAATTTATGACAAGGACATAATGGTGTATGCTTCTTTATAAGGCATTTCAGTGTCTCTGATGTCATTTTTCCCATATTACATTAAAAGACCTTTCTCCGTGGGGCACATTCCTTGTAAATATGCTCCCACCTGTGCATGGCAAATTTAGATTTTGAATGTTTGTGTTACATAGCCATGTTAAAAGTGACCCAACCATGCTGGAAAGGCAATCAAAAAACGCTTTCATGTGTCTTAAGGACATTTTAAGTCATTTCCCCATGTGCAGTGTTTTCAAATTATGATTTGAAAATCGTTTTTGGGGAAAAGGAATGGTTTGTAAATTTATGACAAGGATATAATGGTGTATGCTTCTTTATAAGGCATTTCAGTGTCTCTGATGTCATTTTTCCCATATTACATTAAAAGACCTTTCCCCGTGGGGCACATTCCTTGTAAATATGGTCCCACCTGTGCATGGTAAATTTAGATTTTGACTGTTTGAGTTACATAGCCACGTTAAAAATGACCCAAAAACTTGCAAAGGCTTTAAAAAAACACTTTCATGTGTCTTAAGGACATTTTAAGTCATTTCCCCGTGGGCAGTGTTTTCAAATTATGACTTGAAAATCGTTTTTGAGGTAAAGGAATGTTGTTAAAATTTATGTGCGCCATATGCCCCCAAATTTCTTTTTATGGGGTGCAGCAGGGTGTTCTTGAGACACCCCTGCACCTTTGGAAAAATTCCTAATTTGCGATGAGCTAATTGCTAATCGCAAATTGCACCTTCATTCCTATGGGCCTCCTGGCCCATGGAAATGAATGGGTAATTTGCAATTAGCAATTTGCTCATCGCAAATTAGGAATGGTAAAGAATCGCTATTTATTCCTTAAAATTCGCTATTTTGGAAATGCAAAATAGTTTGATGATACATATGGCGGTTCATCTCTAACAAGATAAGAAGCTTAGGGATACATTTATGATGACTGGCGCAATGAAGTGGACATCACTTACTTCATTGGTAGAGCTTTACATGTATTATCTCCTCTGTATTCTTCATCAAGCGTAACTTTCATCTGCAATCCTGAGTAGGCCTCACCTTAAACAAACCTCTTGATAGGCCACACTTTATCGTCATCCTGAATTAATCATTTAAAATGCTAGGGACAGATTTATGATAGGTGTATGCCTCTTTTGCGCCACTGTGCGTCACTTTTCTGATGCAGCGGCGGTGCAAAAGATTTGCTATGATGCGACAAAATTACAAATTGATGCATTTAGGCAGATGTGTCATGGTGTAAAAAAAACGTGCCACATGAAACCGATGCAGCAGTGATGCAAAAGATGCACCATGTTGCAAGACAGGCCTCACTTGGGGCCATATGTATCAAGCTAATTAGCATTCGCAAAGGCCAAAATTCTGTGAATTTCAGCCTTTGCGAATGCTAATTAGACAAATGGTATGTATCAAACAAGTTTGATGCAAAATAAGGAATAGCAAAATTTGCTATTCCTTATTTTGCGATTGCACTGAAGGATTTGCAAATTTTGCGATTCCTTAAATGCAATGTATCAAACAAAAAATATGCAAAAAATGCCATTAAGGATTTGCAAATTACCACCAACTTCTAGTTGGTGGTAATTTGCGAATTCTTTTCAAAAAGCTTTTTTTCCAAAAAACAAAAGGTGCCATATGACGCCCATACATGCCCTTAGGGCATGTATGTGCACCATATGCCCCCAAATTTCTTTTTCAGGGGGTGCAGCAGGGTGTTCTTGAGACACCCATGCACCCTTGGAAAAATTCCTAATTTGCGATGAGCTAATTGCTAATCGCAAATTGCACCTTCATTCCTATGGGCCTCCTGGCCCATGGAAATGAATGGGTAATTTGCAATTAGCAATTTGCTCATTGCAAATTAGGAATGGTAAAGAATCGCTATTTATTCCTTAAAATTCGCTATTTAGGAAATGCAAAATAGTTTGATGATACATATGGCGGTTCATCTGTAACAAGATAAGAAGCTTAGGGATACATTTATGATGACTGGCGCAATAAAGTGGACATTACTTACTTCATTGGTAGGCCTTTACATGTATTATCTGCTCTGTATTCTTCATCAAGTGTAACTTTGATCTGCAATCCTGAGTAGGCCTCACCTTAAACAAACCTCTGGATAGGCCACACTTTATCGTCATCCTGAATTAATCATTTAAAATGCTAGGGACAGATTTATGATAGGTGTATGCCTCTTTTGCGCCACTGTGCGTCACTTTTCTGATGCAGCGGCGGTGCAAAAGATTTGCTATGATGCAACAAAATTACAAATTGATGCATTTAGGCAGATGTGTCATGGTGTAAAAAAAACGTGCCACATGAAACCGATGCAGCAGTGATGCAAAAGATGCACCATGTTGCAAGACAAGCCTCACTTGGGGCCATATGTATCAAGCTAATTAGCATTCGCAAAGGCCAAAATTCTGTGAATTTCAGCCTTTGCGAATGCTAATTAGACAAATGGTATGTATCAAACAAGTTTGATGCAAAATAAGGAATAGCAAAATTTGCTATTCCTTATTTTGCGATTGCACTGAAGGATTTGCAAATTTTGCGATTCCTTAAATGCAATGTATCAAACAAAAAATATGCAAAAAATGCCATTAAGGATTTGCAAATTACCACCAACTCCTAGTTGGTGGTAATTTGCGAATTCTTTTCAAAAAGCTTTTTTTCCAAAAAACAAAAGGTGCCATATGACGCCCATACATGCCCTTAGGGCATGTATGTGCACCATATGCCCCCAAATTTCTTTTTCAGGGGCTGCAGCAGGGTGTTCTTGAGACACCCCTGCACCCTTGGAAAAATTCCTAATTTGCGATGAGCTAATTGCTAATCGCAAATTGCACCTTCATTCCTATGGGCCTCCTGGCCCATGGAAATGAATGGGTAATTTGCAATTAGCAATTTGCTCATTGCAAATTAGGAATGGTAAAGAATCGCTATTTATTCCTTAAAATTCGCTATTTAGGAAATGCAAAATAGTTTGATGATACATATGGCGGTTCATCTGTAACAAGATAAGAAGCTTAGGGATACATTTATGATGACTGGCGCAATAAAGTGGACATTACTTACTTCATTGGTAGGCCTTTACATGTATTATCTCCTCTGTATTCTTCATCAAGCGTAACTTTAATCTGCAATCCTGAGTAGGCCTCACCTTAAACAAACCTCTGGATAGGCCACACCTTATCGTCATCCTGAATTAATCATTTAAAATGCTAGGGATAGATTTATGATAGGTGTATGCCTCTTTTGCGCCACTGTGCGTCACTTTTCTGATGCAGCGGTGGTGCAAAAGATTTGCTATGAGGCGACAAAATTACAAATTGATGCATTTAGGCAGATGTGTCATGGTGTAAAAAAAACGTGCCACATGAAACCGATGCAGCAGTGATGCAAAAGATGCACCATGTTGCAAGACAGGCCTCATTTGGGGCCATATGTATCAAGCTAATTAGCATTCGCAAAGGTCAAAATTCTGCGAATTTCGGCCTTTGCGAATGCTAATTAGACAAATGGTATGTATCAAACAAGTTAGATGCAAAATAAGGAATAGCAAAAATTGATATTCCTTATTTTGCGATTGTACTGAAGGATTTGCAAATTTTGCGATTCCTTAAATGCAATGTATCAAACAAAAAATATGCAAAAAATGCCATTAAGGATTTGCAAATTACCACCAACTTCTAGTTGGTGGTAATTTGCGAATTCTTTTCAAAAAGCTTTTTTTCCAAAAAACAAAAGGTGCCATATGACGCCCATACATGCCCTTAGGGCATGTATGTGCGCCATATGCCCCCAAATTTCTTTTTCAGGGGTGCAGCAGGGTGTTCTTGAGACACCCCTGCACCTTTGGAAAAATTCCTAATTTGCGATAAGCTAATTGCTAATCGCAAATTGCACCTTCATTCCTATGGGCCTCCTGGCCCATGGAAATGAATGGGTAATTTGCAATTAGCAATTTGCTCATCGCAAATTAGGAATGGTAAAGAATTGCTATTTATCCCTTAAAATTCGCTATTTAGGAAATGCAAAATAGTTTGATGATACATATGGCGGTTCATCTCTAACAAGATAAGAAGCTTAGGGATAGATTTATGATGACTGGCGCATCACCAGGGATGTGCCAGTCATCCTGCGCTGCTGTTCCGCCACCCATGGTGTGCTGCATTTACAATGCGGCGCAGCATGGGGCAAAAATGGCACAGATGCGTGACGCATCTGTGCCGTAAAGGTGGCGCATTGCTGGAGTTGTATCGCAAGTGTGATGCAGCTCCAGCAAGGCTCAGGGGTGCCCCATCTCCACAATGTTGCGTCAAGACCTATGCCTGCTTCAAGCAGGCGCAGGGTTTTGACGTAGCTTTCTCCTATCTGATTGTAAATGCGGCACACCATGAGTGGCAGAGCAGCGGTGCACGTTAACTGGTGCATGCCTGGGGATGTGCCATTTAACATAAATCTGCCCCTTTACATTTAAGTATGTGCAGGGGACACAGAGTCGGTGAGGCTTATCCAAGGTTAAGAAGAGATGAGTCCTGTTCACTGAAAAATTAGACATAGGCTTCACCTGCTCAGCATCGTTGGACATGGCTATATAATAGCTGCAAAATGTTACTCTTGTTAAACAATTTTACTATTATAATCTCTGAGATTTGTCTCTTACTCTGCAACATCTCATTGTTGTTATCTTTCTTTAAAGATAAAGACAACATCAACATGAGCGACAATCAGCAATCAGTTGATTTTGACCTCATCATTGAACTCGTAATTGAAACATCAGTGGATGTTGATCCCTTGGATGATTTAAATTCTGAGGATGAAGAAGAACGTGATGAGGATGCAGATTTGTCCGAATTATATGACATAGGATGGGAAGCTGACGTGCTTGAGCCTATGGAACTATAAACATTTATTTTAAAAATTTATAATAAATAAAAAGTAAAAATGTAAACCGTTTAATTTAAAAATAAAGACACCTTCAAAAACAGGTTATGTGTAGTGTCTTCAATAAAATATTAAAATATGCTCATAAAATTAGATCAGATTCACATATAAAATAGCACAGGTAACATGAATATAAATTCCATTTCTTTTCTGCTATTTCTGTATTCTAAATTTGCCAAGCACTAAAAAATCTTCTATGTAAAAATGTCAAGTAGTGTTTTAAGTTTTTGATTACTGTTATTGATTTACTGTTGGGTAATAGTGGTTAATAACATTTTTTATTATATTTTACCACAGATTCAACTGCAGATCATTTCAAGATTTCAGCATGCCAACCAAAGAAAGAGTGAGAAAGGCTGCAAAACGTCAAAGACAGCAGGTTAATGAAAAAAAGCAGCAGTCCTCTAACAAAAAGATTTGTCAAGTCACCAAGAAAGCACCGGGTAAGAGTACAAAAACATTTATAAGAAATATTTGTAGTAAAAAAAATATTACTACAGAAAATGTTTCAGTCCAGAAAAAGAGAAGCAATTCAAACGGAAAGGAAAGGCCAATGAAAAATGTTACTGCTAGAGCAAGAGATAACTCTGTGCATGATAGTAGAAGGAAACAACAGTTTAGGGACATTCGTAAACGAATGTTCCGCAACAGGATAATTGGCAATTTGTTAAAAAATATTAAGAAAGGTCAACAGAAAGTGGTTTTTTATAAGAGAAAAAAAAAGTTGAGAAAGTTATTGATCAGGCATTTGAAATTAAACGTAAGTTATTTATTTTGATAATCAATAGAATTAGGAAGCGAAACAAGGCAATTTATGATTTCAAAAGAAATAGTAGATGGAAGTGAATAGTTAATCGTAGTAATTTTTGTGAAGTTTTTTCTGGAGAATGGATGCATAGTTCAAGCTGTGAGGCATTTTTTAATGAGGAGAGTTATTTCCAGGATAATGATTTGGTGCATGCAGTTGACACCAGTGGTCGAGCTTATGAAGTGAAAGATGGTTGTCCAGTTGAAAAGAAAAACTTGTGACAACAGAGGCAGAAGAGGTGTTAGGTAATGAGGTTTTAGGAAGACGTGCTAAGGGTCCTGTGTACACCTGGAAGTGTAGTAGTATTTGCAGTGTGCGACAGGATTCCATCAATTTGCTTTGTGATTTTGTACGGTCATTTAATAAGAAAAGTTTGAAGCAGAAAATGAGGTTGTTGCAAGAATTAGATCCTTGCAGAGTGAGAGAAGTGACCAGTTTGCATGGTCATTCACTGGCTTGTCTTTCCAGGAGAGTATGCCAGAGTGTTTTTCATCATTTCAGGATGCTAGCAGTGCATCATAATAAAGTGAGGAAATTAGTTAGAATGTTGTATTATGCTAAGAGTCCAGCAATTATGCTTAAACAATTATGCGCTGCTCTTTTGCATGGTTCTGAAATAGATGTGAAGAATATATGTGAAGAAATTGAGTTTTGTTACTTTGGAAGTAAAGAGGAGAATGTTGAAATTGACCAAGAAGAAGCAGGTAATGTGGAAGATAGTGTACAGGTTTCCAGTACAGATAATTTCCAGAGGGAAATTGCGACGTTTCAGGTCAAATCAAGTGAGAGGCCAAATTTCACTTGTGTGTGTTGTCGACGCACTTATTATAAGAATCAGACTAAGTTAGTGGATTTATATGCAAAAAGTGAAAGGGAAAATAATAGTGAATGGAAGGATTTCGCAACATACTTGATGGCAGAAAATTGTTTTGATTTGGGATTGGATCAACGTGTGTGTACTTATTGTTGTTGCAAATTAAATCAAAACCAGATGCCTGCTAGAGCAGTTCATAATAATTTGGAATTGGTTGAGATTCCTTCTGAATTGAAGGATTTAAATACTTATGAATCTATTTTGATTCAAAGTATCCATCCCTTTCAGGCTATTGTAAGAATGGAGCCAAAGACAGGGAAATTGCCTCCATCAGATTTACAGAGAGGATTAAAGGGAAGAGTTGTTTATTTGCCTCTAGATTTGAAGAAAAACATTAACACAATTGGAGTAGAAAAAGTGGAAGAGGAACCTCTGGTTATCTTAGTTAATGGGGTTCCGACAAAGAATAAGAAAATATGGCAAGATTTAGTGGATGTTAGGAAAGTGAAAAAGGCAACATTGTATTTGAAAAAAAATAATAAATACTATAAGAATGTATATGTTGCAGAAGAGGAAGTAAGTGAGGAAGAGGATAGCGATTTGTGTGCTGGTCAAATTGAGAAAGTAGAACCCTCTACTAGTGAAGAAATATATGAACATTATAGTGTTCATCCTTTGCATTCCAAGGAAGTCATGGGGAATGCTATTGAGTTGTTTCAAATGAAACAAGCCAAAGGGAGTCCCATTAGTGTTTGGGAGGAAAGTTTGGAAGCTCGGTGTTTCCCACAGCTTTTTCCAACAGGTCAGGGAGGAAGATATGATGAGCGACCTCATCAAATTCCTGCTTCTAAATACCGGACTTTGCGATTGTATGCAGGAGATGCTAGGTTTCGACAATGCATTCCTTATTTGTTTCATCTCCTGTTTGAAAGCGATCTGTCTGGACTGTCATATGCAGTGAACCACATCTTGAAAAGTGGTATACACATGCAAAACATCTCGGCAAGTGACTTTATGGATAAAGTCAATGTCCAAGACAGTATTTTGGATTCTCACCTGATTAATCTCATGGCGTGTCAGCGTGGTACTAATGAGTACTGGTACCGTCGTCATGGTGATTTAAAATGTATGCTGAGGAACTTAGGAACTCCCACATGGTTCCTCACTCTGAGCTGTGCCGAGTATGGCTGGGAAGACTTACTTGAATTTCTACGAGAGGCAAATGCTAACGTAGAAAACATCGAATTCAAGACACCCGGAGAACTGTGCTCTTTGGATCCAGTCAATGTATGTAGGTACTTCAATCATAGATTTGAAGCTATGATGTCTTTCATCATGAATAAGAAGAATCCACCTCTTGGAGAGGTGTTGGATTTCTTCTGGAGAAAGGAGTACCAAGCAAGAGGTGCTCCTCATATACATATGTTGCTGTGGATCAAGGATGCACCTAAATTTGGAACGGATCCAGAAGACTCAGTGATGAGTTTTATACAACAGTATTCTACGTGTGCTGTTCCAAATGCAAAGGAGAAGAAAAGCCTAAGAGAAAAAGTTCTGCGTTTCCAAAGCCATCGATGTGGAAAGTACTGTCGTCGTAAATTCCGAAACAAGGACAAGTTCTACACCAAATGTCGTTTCGGCTTTCCACGACCGGTGATTTCTAAAGGAAGAGTAAACAGTTTGATGTCTTCGCTGCGACATAATGTGATGAAGAACTCACCTAAAAACACATACAATTTGAAGAGGAACGAAGAGTCCAAGTACATCAACGACTACAACCCGGTGATTTTGTCCATGTGGAATGCTAACATGGATATACAGTTTGTGGCTGATAACTGTATGGCTGTGGCTCGGTATGTGACAACTTACATCACCAAAAAAGAGAAGACAGAATTGAAGGATATGTGGGAGGACATTTCCCATGAAAAGAGCCTCAGCAAGAAGTTGTACAGTTTCAGTCTGAAGATGTTGTCGCATCGAGAAATTGGAGCGTACGAATGTTCTGACCGGTTGTCTTCAGCAAGTCTCTATGCCAAGTCCAGGAGTATCGTTTGGGCGAGTCTTGGTCTTGCTGCAACGCGTAATCGAGTTCTCAAACCTGTGCGGGAAATTGAGTATTTGGCGGAAAAGGAGCCAAACAGTACCGACATTTTGAAGACCAACATGTTGGATACTATATTATCCAAATCGAAGCATTCACCTCGAGAATGTTTGTTTATATGAGGTTCTTCAAAATTACATATTCAAGAGGAACATCAAAGAAGATACTGAGAAAGGAGTGTATGCTGTAATAGGAAGTGAGGGATGTCTGGTCAAGCAAAGAAAATGCCACTTGGTAAACCATCGAAAATTGAGTGGCGAATCTCCTGAAAAAAAGGAGTTTTTCTATTTAGCACTTTTGCAACTTTTCAAGCCTTGGCGTGCAGAAGAGGAACTGCTTGGAGATTTTCTCTGTTACGAAGACTCTTTCAATGCCGCCAAGGAGACCATAGAATGTCCTGCTTTTCCCAAATATGTAGAAATGTTGAATGCGGAAATTGAGCAGGAAGCAATGATTGCAGCCGAGATTGCCAGAGACAGTTCTCAGGACAGTCAGAGTTCTGCTTCATTGAGTCAGGATCCACTAGGAGGACCTGTTATCGAAAATGAAGCTGCCACTGCTATGAATGAAGTGGAAAGAGCCATGGCACATGCTCAGGAGGATGCGGTTAACTTAGAAGAGTTGGAAAGACAACTCAACGTTGAGCAGAGGAAAATATATGACGAAGTTACCATGCAAATTGATCATGGATTAAGTCATGACAAGAAAGAGTGCTCATGTACGTCGTTGAAGCCTGTCCGACTGTACGTGAGTGGAGAAGCGGGAACTGGAAAAAGTTTCCTTATTAAAGCAATTTCATGTTATTTGCAGGAAAGGACAGAGTCATCGCTGTCTTGTGTTGTCACCGCTCCAACTGGACTGGCAGCACATAACATTAAAGGGATTACTTTACATCGTTTACTGATGCTGCCAGTGGAGCATGACAACAAATTACAATATCACAAGCTATCTGGAGATGCTTGTTTTGAAGTTTCAAGAATCTTGAGGAAAATGAAACTTCTTATCATTGACGAAGTAAGCATGGTTTCCAATGTCATGCTTGCCTTTGTGCATTTGAGAATGCAAGAAGTTCTCAAAACAGAGTATGATGTGTTATTTGGTGGCAAACACATCATTGTTTTCGGAGATCTTCTGCAGCTGACACCAGTGAAAGGGCAACCTGTGTTCAAAATGCTCACGCATGAAGATACCAGGAAGTGCCTAGGCAGCATTGGCAACGTCAATATATGGTTAAACTTCAATTATGCTGAACTGCATGAAAATATGCGTCAGGCGAAGGATGAAGTTTACAAGACTATTCTACAAGATGTTAGAATTGGAAAAGTGACCGAGCATGGGAAAGAAGCTTTACATGCACGATTACTGTCAAATTTATATCCAGAACAAGATGTTGTGCCTGAGAATATTTTTCAGAAAATTACTGATAAGAAATCTGGAATATGTTTGATGCCAACTCTTGCAGAATGTGCCAAATTCAACAACAAAATGTTGCATTTAGAAAAGCAAGAGATTGTGAAACTGGAAGCTATTGACAGAGTAGAGCATATGGGATCAACAATTATTTTGTCTGAGAATCTGAAAACAAAATTGGATTCATTAGAGAAGAGTATATCTAAAACTGCAGGTTTTGAAAAGACTCTGAATGTGTGCTTGAACTGCCGTATAATTTTAAGAAGGAATTTACATGTTGAAAGAGGTCTGGTAAATGGATCAATGGGTAATGTTGTTGATTTTGTAAAATACAGAAATAGAGATGGAATTTAATTTTAAAAAATTAAATTTGATGGCATTGAGGAAGTACAGCTAATTGGTCGTTGTTCTGCTAGATTTTTACTTGTAAAAGACTTATATGTTCGCCGTAAGCAGTTTCCTGTTTGCTTGGCATATGCGGTGACAATCCATAAATCGCAAGGTTTAAGTGTAGACAGTGCATTGGTGAATATGGGCAGTTCTGTGTTCAAGGAGGGTATGGCATATGTGGCATTGTCACGAGTTAGAACTTTATCGGGATTGTACTTGATTGAGTGTGATGTCACAAGCATTTGTGCGGATCTAGATTGTGTTAAGGAATACAATAGGTTAAGAAGACATTTGCGCCACATTTGCCTCAATATCCTTTGTTTGAGAAACGTGTGGTAGGCCGGAAACGAAGAAATGTGACCAATACTGGGGAGGTTGTAGCAAAAAGACGAAAAGTCGATGAACCTGAAAATATAAGCAGAAACAAAAAGAATTCTGTTGAAGATGTTGTTGGTTTTCAATTTGAAAACAGTTCTGGTGTCAACTGCTATGCTAATGTAGTGGTTAATGTTTTGTTTTCTCTAGAAAATGTAAAAGAAGAGATTGTGGTCAATTCTGATCAAAGATTTTGCAGTTTGTTAAATTCTGTCTTAGAAAAATGTAGCACTGATAGAACAAACATAGAAAGTGTGTCTGAAATTCGAAATCTGTTAGACAGATGTTCAGGCCAAACACAATTCTCTCAAAATATTCAGCAAGATTGTCAGGAGTTTTTAATGTATATGCTTGATGTATTGCATGCTGAAGGTGTAGATGTAGATCAGCTGTTTGGGCTTTCTTATCAATGGCAGCATGACTGCGAGAACTGTAGGGTATCAAGTACTACTAGTGTAGACTCAGAAAGATTTATATATTTAACTTTGCCAGACAGTAAATCAGTCTCCTTTAATAAGCTAGTAAAAGCAGCTGATCACAACATGGAGTGTAGCCAATGTAAATCTGAAATGATGTCCACATTATTTATACGAACATATGGCCAGTATGTCATTTTAATGTTCCAACGATGTAGGCCTGATGAAACAAAATTGACAACTTTAATTAAAAATGTTGTGGCTTCGCAGTTGTCAATATCAGGAAGGACTTTTGTAACTGCAGCAATTATATATCATGACGGTCCTTCAACAACATCAGGACATTACACAGCTTATTTAAAGTCTAGAAATGGCTGGTCATTCTGCAATGATTCTGTTTTAATTTTTAAAAAAAATTGCCGTATGACCTTAAAAACTCTTACCTGGTGTTTTTAAAACCAAAATTTTAGGGAAAGAATCTCGGGATGTGCTCTGAGGAATTTCAAGAAGTTCTAATGGCTCCTACACGATTTGGCCTTGAGGATAAGTGTAGTTCAGAGACATAACTTCTAACCATAAGACTGGACGTCATGGAGAAATAAGTGCACTTTGAATGAGTTCAGAAAAACTATTTCTTTTTATAAGCTAATTGAAGCAGCCAATCAAAACATAGAGTAGAGGGAATGTAAGTCTGCAATGCTGTCTACTGTTTTACATTGCTTTGTGATTAAAAGTGATGTAGAGAATTAAATAATTGTAGTAGTCATAGAGGTAGTGTAAGTCTGCTTCATAGTAAGCAGTATCAGTGTCATAGGAAATGTAGAACATGACTGAGGAAGAAGGGGAAGATATTACTAGTCCAGGATTGTGAAAATGATCTTCAACATTTTAATTCTGAAAGTTGCGGAAATGCCAAATGACGGGATTGGCTTACAAGAAATCCAAGAGTTATAAATGGCTCTGACAAGATTTGGCCTTGTGGAAACTTGTGGTAGAGAGCAAGAAGTCATTTATTGTATGTAACATGTTTTTCAAAACGATGGAGGTTTTCTTTCAGAAAGTGGCGGGCTGAAAGTAATAACAGCACAACAGAGTGTAAGCTGTTCATAGGACATCCTTTGACGTCATGGAAAGTAAGTTAACTTTAAGGAGTTCTGAATTCTGATTTGTTATGTTGTATGGGTTTTTTAAACACAATCATTTTGATTGTGTTTTTTTTTTCCCCGCTGTTATATGATGAATACCTTCAAGTCACTGTTTTTAGTGAAATTTGATACATTCTGAGAACAGCAAAAATAAACCATTTAACATGTATAATTAATTCTGTACTGTTTCCATTTATGATGTACATTTAGAACTGTGTAGGAGGCATGGAGAAGGAGAGGCTTCTGTAAGTGTCAAAGTTCTTGCATACAGTGCTCATATTCTACGTAGTCTTTCATATGATAGACTACATTTCCACAATGAGATACCTAAGCAAAGGAAACACAGGTCATATGATTGTGGAATGAGCAAAAAAATTTGCATGTTTTTCAATTATATTACCTGTGTTTCCTAACATTACACACCACATTGTGTAGATGAGGTTTAGGCCTGTTCCTGGAGACAGAGGAGGTCTGACATTTGTTCAAGAGTGAAGTGGACATGACTCACTTCATTGGTAGGCCTTCACATGTATTATGTCCTCTGTTCTCATCAAACAACTCGAAATTTCATTTGGAACCCTGAGTAGGCCTCACCTCAAACAAACCTCTGGATAGGACACATCTTATTGGCATCCTGAAGCAATCATTTAAAATGTTAGTGTCTTGCGACACTTTTCTGAGACAACAGCAGTGCAAAAGATGCACCATGTTTTAAGATAGGCCTCACTTCATCTGCATCAAGATACTGTTAGTTTAAAATGTATATCTTTAGGACTGTGTAGGGGGCCTGGAGAAGCAGAAGCTTCTGTCAGTGTCAAAGTTGTTGAAAAACTGTTTGTCCTTCAATCTTTTCCCTTGTCTTTTGTAATTTTTTAAATACATGTTTTAATATTTTTCAAATGTTTGCTCTCTCTTTCACAGATTGAAAGTATAAAAACAAAAAGTGAGTAATTTAACGACAATTATAAGGTAAATGTTTTGTATTCTTTTCGTTACATTTCTATCACATTCACCTACTATTAGTTCCACAGCTTCATTTCTTTAACCCTCAGTTTCCTGCCTTTGCTACTTTCCTCATTCCTTTCTCTATTACCTACTTACTCAACTCCTTCCACTCTTTTTCTCAGTCCCTCTCTTCTCATAGTTCCTCACTCTTGTTCACTCACTCCGTCTCTATTACTCTTAGTGTCTTTGACTGATCACTTTTCCACTACTTGTTCATAATGCTTTCTCTTTGTAGTTGAAGCACACTAAGGGGCATATTATGAACACAGCCAATAAAATTATTGCTGTTTTTATTGGCAGAAAACTGGTGCAAAAGTGGTTTTAGCGGCAGTTTTCTGCCGCAAAAGTGGCTTTGGTGACATATTTCTGCCGATAAAAGCTGCAAAACTTTTATTGCCTATGTTGATGATATGGCTCTATGTTATTTACATTTCTTTGCTGTTTCAATTAATCTTTTTCTGTTATTTTTTGTTTTCTGTTTTCTATTTTTTCTCTCTGTTATTCCCCATGTTTTAATCTTATTTTGAACATTCACTCACATTCTCCAAGAAACTCTTCTTTGTTATTGTTCTACTCTCTTTTTTTTCTTTCACTTCCTTATCTATTTTGTTTTCCACAATTATACCCTCTTCCGTCTTTTCTTCGGTAAATAGATCTATTAAACAGTATCTCTGGTTTACTCCCTATAGCTGTCTTTCTTTTAACATCACTCTCTGTTTACTTTCCTTATACTTACTCTTCTTTTTTTAAAAAAAAAAAACAATTTTTGGTTCGCTCCCTGGGAAGCGAACTGGGAAGCGAACTAAAAGAAATAGAGCTTGCTAGAGTGCTAAACATTCTAGCAATTTTTTTTTAAAGGGGAGGTAGTTCTGAAAAGAACTTTTTTTAATGTTTTTGTTGTTTTATATATATTTTTTTTTTTGAACATTTTTTGTTTTTTTTGTATTTTTTGAACAATTTTATATTTTTGGGGGTTTTTTTGGGGGGGGGGAAACAACAAAAAACAGGCATTGAAAAGGGCTCAACAGGAGCAAAAAAAAAATAACTGTGTGGGGCGGTTAGGGCAATTATGATTGTTATAAGCCAGGTTGATGGAATTAATACTCATGTTACCACATGATATCAATGCACCGCAGTGCAGACAAGTATATTTCATATGCCCAAAATTCTCCTGGATGTTTGGCACGGTTTCCCGTGCCTCTGCTGCTGTCAATGATATTAACGATGTTGACCTGGCCACAGGAGTTGCTGTTGGGTTTTGTTCCATGTCACGAATTTCCGCCCGGCTGTAATTGAGTGGATGCCTCCTGCTCATGTGCCGATGCATGGTATAGTTCCCATAGCTATACTTTTTATCAGTCCCTCTTGATAATTTGTCTTTGCAAATGAGGCAGGTGACATACCTCGCATTCACTTTCTTCTGCCCTGGAGGGATTGAAAAAAACTGCCAAATGAAACTGGCTTTCCTATGGGAAACCCGGGGCACCTCTTCCAAGAACTGTGGTCCTTCTCTCTCCTCTTCCTCTATTTCTTCCTCTTCCTCCTCTGTGTTGGTGATGACCTGGGGAGGTGGTCCTCTCTTCCCATGAGGAGGTGGAGGTGGTGGTGGGGGTGCACCAGCTGAAGCAAGTACTGAAGCCATTGCTCTACTATGAATAAAGGTCTTCCTCTCACAATGATGAAAGTCAGAGTGAGGAAAGAAGGAGGGGTTTTCATCATTTGGGAAAAAGAATAGTTCTAAACCAATGAAAAGTGTTATTTTTAGGTCACCTGACCTAGCCTTACATGATTATGAAACCAAAAGTTAAATGAACCAATGAAAAGTTTTATTAACAAGTCACATGACCTCTCACGCTTAGGTTACGCGCTGCGGAACGCGCCCGGATCGCTTCCGGGTCGCTGCGCTTCGCGCCTCGGTTCGCGCTCCGGAGCACTTCCGGGTGCGCTAACGTGGCGCGTCATAAGACGCATTACGCGACAACGTGATACGTCGCGCTTCCGCGACGCGTCACGATGTTGATTTCTAACGCGGCAGTTGCGCTAACGGAACGTTTACCGGTTCGCGGACCGGGTCGCGGCATCAAATTGAGCTAACGGAAAGCTTCCCAGTTCGCGAACCGGGAGCGAAACAAAAAAAATATTTAAAAAAATTTTATTAATAAACATATAAAATATATTTTTGGATTTAAAGAAGAATACATTTTACAGCTATAGATATTAGCTTTTAAAAAACCAATGAAATTCACTGAAAAAACCATAGGTTATAGACCATATATAGTTAGGAATTAGCATTTACAAAACCTTGAAAATTCACTGAAAAAACCATAGGTTATAGACCATATATAGTTAGGAATTAGCATTTAAAAAACCTTATTTTACTCACACAAAACCATTGAAATTCCATATATAGTTAGTTGTACTAACTATATATCGCGCACCCGCAATCCACTGCTGATCATGTCACATATTACATCATTCATGACATGGTCAGTGACATCACTGATGACATCACTGATGACATCTCAAATGACATCACTGATGACATCACTGATGACATCTCAAATGACATCACTGATGACATCACTGATGACATCTCATTTGACATTACTGATCACATCACTGATGACATCATTCATGTGATAATACAATGAACCTCTTCAGACTCTAATATAACCTTAGATACACTCAGTGTAAACATACACTCACAGACTGTCACTCATCCATGGAGTTACTCAGACACCTAGTCAGTCATGCAAAGAATCAATCACACCTCCATTTTCTCAACTATACAGTTATACACACCTTACTTATTCAAACATATACTAAAACATATTTACTCTCTTATACAATCCTGGATACAAGTTCACAATGATGCATACAGCCACTCACACATTCACTGGCTCCTATGCACAGTTATTTATATATGTCAACTCTCACATGTACTGTATTTTACATATGTACTTACTTTGACATGTAGCACTGAGATATCCATTCACTCACCAATACACTCATGCACACAGTCAACCGCCCATACAGCTGTTTCCACATGCACTTTTGAACCCATACATCTAGTGAATCAACTGCTC
The DNA here is from genome assembly GCF_964261635.1 of Lissotriton helveticus. Lineage (NCBI taxonomy): Eukaryota > Metazoa > Chordata > Amphibia > Caudata > Salamandridae > Lissotriton > Lissotriton helveticus. The sequence goes on from NC_136062.1 coordinate 310,261,284, forward strand.
ACACATATATGCACAGAGTCATACACCTCCCAGCCACCCACACACACACTCAGTCTCCCATACAAATGCTTGGGCAACCAATCAATAACCCATATAGTTACTCATATAGCTACTGATCAACACATGCAGCAGTTTACAGAACAACAGACATAATGATGCACAAATTAAGACAGTTTAGTCACTAACCCATGCATTCAGTGAGACACATTTAATCACTCACTCATACAGTCAGTCACGCACCTACTAAATCCTTCATCCAGACACTTATACATCGACTCATTCTTCAATATGTAAAACATATTTAAACTTTACAGAAACACACAGTCACTGGATGATGTCATCAGTGATGTCATCAGTGATGTCATTTGAGATGTCATCAGTGATGTCATCAGTGATGTCATTTGAGATGTCATCAGTGATGTCATCAGTGATGTCACTGACCATGTCATGAATGATGTAATATGTGACATGATCAGCAGTGGATTGCGGGTGCGCGATATATAGTTAGTACAACTAACTATATATGGAATTTCAATGGTTTTGTGTGAGTAAAATAAGGTTTTTTAAATGCTAATTCCTAACTATATATGGTCTATAACCTATGGTTTTTTCAGTGAATTTTCAAGGTTTTGTAAATGCTAATTCCTAACTATATATGGTCTATAACCTATGGTTTTTTCAGTGAATATATATATATATATATATATGTTTTAAAAGTATTTTTTTTTTAAAGTTACATTACCTATTTATTAATTTCAAGTTTATTTAAGTATTTTAAGTATGTTTAAATTAATTATATTTATTATTATATTACTTTAAAATTACTTTTAAGATATTTTAAAAATTCGATATTTTGACTGTCTATATTTTTTCCTATCGATATTTTGGAGTCGATATTTTTGTACTTACCTGTTTGTAGATAGGAAGTCGATATTCTGGCGTTCTTTATTTTTACCTCAATATTTTGGCAAGTCGATATTTTGACTGTCGATATTCTGGCAGTGATCCGTGCCATGTAGTGCAGGGAAATGTACCACATGCATTTTTGCCATTGTAGTGGGTGCTGCAGCCAGCAGCACCCCCTGCAATGGTAAACATGCACAATGCTAGCGCCACATTGGTGGTCGCATTATAATTGCATGTGCGGGACCTCCGCCATATGGCTGGGCGTTAACGATTCCCGTGAAGATGGCGGATGGACTCAAGTCCGCCTACCATCGTAATCACCACCTAATTCTTGGACTGCACTGCCTTGCTTACTTGAGAGTTAAGTGATAAATAAAGGTACTTGGGGTCCCAGTTAATGCAGGGGCCAGAGGACATCAGTTATTACAACTGAGACCAGTACCACCAGTCAGCCAAGGGATCTCTGACCTAGGGTCCTAAAATTGGATGCCACACAGGAATGCCTAGTTTCGACTTTGAGGGCGCATAAATACAATTTAATACGTTCAGTTCTCTGCAGTATTGCCTAGACACAAAGGTACAAACATCCGGGAGAAGGCTTAGAGTAGGATTTAAAGTTGGGTTGAGGAACTCCAGATGGAACAAGGAAAGCATTTCCATCCTTATGTTCAGGTGAAGGCATGGTTGAGTTATATGTGTGGATGTATGTATATATTACCTACTGGCGGTCGCCAGTAGGTAGTTATAGTTAGGACCTAGTTTCCATAGGAAGAGCATTTTTTGTTTTGCTTATAGGGTAGTTTGATAAATCTTCATGAAATCTTCCAAACTATTTCTTTGTCCATATCAGCTCCTATGTTTAAAGTCTGAGGGTGATTCGTCAAGGGGGGGGCTGAGAAAATAGGGGGGTCCCAAAATGTTTTTTCTCCATGTTAATTTCCATAGGAAACTTACTTTAGACAAGGCTGCAGGTCGAACAGGCAAACAGAATTACCCCAAATTTGGCAGGGAGAAGGGTCTTGGTCTAGAATGCACACTTTTGTTTATTTGGTGTAAATCTGTTCGGTCGTTTTTGAGAACTATCGAAATTTACAGATATCAATATTTGGGAATTCTGCCATCTGATTGGCTGAGATGTTACGAACACGAGCTTGCTGCTTATTGGTTGCGAGCGGTTGCAACTAGGAAGTGTTGGCGGCCATTTTGTGATTCCGTTGAACCGAGCAAGGGGAAAAAGGGCTAAAAAAAGTAGGAAAGTAGGGTAGGAGCACAGTAAGCTCTGTGGGGGAGTGTGAAGCGAAGTAGTCACTCCTACCGGTCTGAAAGTGCGGTGTTGCTCAAAGTGACATGGTGCTGAGATGATATGCTGCTACACTCGGGTATGAAACCGAAAGCCTAAACTGTGAGCTCATTGTTCTAAAGTGATGTGCTCTGGTCTTTGTAGCATACGTCTGCAAGTAGTGTTAGTACGCCTTTATATCATACAGGGAGTGGGAAGCAAACTACTGACCGCTATCGTGGGTTTATACTTTACCGGAAGCGGGAAGATAAGTACTCACACCTACCGGTGTGAAGACTTGGGGATCAAACCGAGGTGATTGCTGTAAAGGGATGGGCTCTGGGCGCTGTAGTATATGTGTGCAAGTAGTGTTTGTAGGAGTTTATACTATACAGGGAGTGGAAAGCGAATTACTGACAGATACCATGTGTTTATACAATACCGTAAGCGAAGTACTCACGCCTACCGGTGTGAAGACTCGGGGATCAAACCAAGCTGATTGCTGTAAAGTGATGGGCTCTGGGCACTGTAGGATACTAGCCGCTGTAGTGTAACTGTGTAAGTAATGTTAGTATACATTTATAGTATATAGGGAGTGGGTAGCAAACTACTTTCTCTTACCGGTCTGAAGACTCTGGGATTAAACCGTGAGCCTAAATTAGGAGCTCATTGCTATAAAGTGATGTGCTCTGCGCACTGTAGTATACCTGTGGAAGTAGTGTTAGTTTGCGTTTATATAATACAGGGAGTGGGAAGCGAACTACTCAACCATACCGGTCTTAAGACTCCTGGATGAAACCATGAGATCATTGCTGGAAAGTCATGTGCTCTGTGTAGTATTCCAATGTAAGACATAGTAGAATGTTAGTATGTAATTCTACTAGAATGTAAGTATGTAATGTTAGAATGTAGGGTTGTTATGAGGGGAACCTTAGGGAGTTTGTACACGGTGCTGGAGAAGACGGTTGCCTTGCTGTCTGCTGCTGTTGGTGGGTGTTTAAGTTGTCTTGTTTTCCTGCAATAAATCTACTTATCGGATCCACTGCTGTCTGCCTCTTCCCTACATAAATTTGGCGACGAGCGGCAGAAGGTAAAAATAGGGCAGCACTCACCAATACTTCAGAGTTGCTTGCGTTATGTTGAAGACCCGTTTTCTTTGTGTAGCTGTTTCTACTCATCCCAGGGTCGTCGGCTCATTGAACTATGTCATCTGACCTCTGGTAGGATTTATATTTTTAGGTTTTGCGCTTTCTCTGCTTCTTCACTACACTCTGGTCGCTGTACTACACTTGTGTGCGTAGTGTTAGTATGCGTTCATACTAACCAATGCATCATGGTCCTAGAGAGTGAGACCTCCCAGGCGCAGCTCATACAATGTCCCGGGGTGTGCATCCGTGGGACATTTATGTTTGCTATTAGAGGGCTGGTGCATGGCTTCCACCCTGTGATAGCAAATCCTTGTTTGACTACTTGAAGCGAGAGGAGGAAAATCACGTATCGCTTTAAGAGAGCGGATCCGGATGGTAAAAATGGAGGAAAAAAATGTGGGGTCTCACTCGTTGATTTAAATTAGGCTCCTGGTGGGTAATGTTCCGTGGTTAATACTATTAATATATTGCGGGGTCTCTGTAGGACTGGGGATCTTCATGTCACATGTAAATTAGGCGCGGAAGGGTACAGAGATGTTTCGTAGCCTAGGGGATCGCCACCTTCTTGGGTATTGTTTACTAATTATTCGGGGGCTTAGAGGCCAACTGAAGTCTGGGGATCGCCACCCTCTGGGGCTTTACTTAAATATGCCGGATGGGCCTCGGCACTCCCTGTAGTCACGGTTGTCCTAGGCAGTGCCTTATTGGTCCTGTAACCACAAGGGCAGTACTCATGGTGGTAAAAAGTGATACACGCATAGAACACTTGCAGTTGTAGAATTACGCAGGCTTAATTTATGTAAAAGTCTATTGGTTTATATTTGGTAGATGCACCATAAAATTACAAATGTTTTCTCTCATAAACTCCTATAACTAGACGAATTTCACAATAAACTACGGACAAGTGTTGTCAGAAAAAGAAGACCTATACACTCACTTATTTAATGGATAAAAGAACCTTTATTAAAACAACACAAATAAATAAAAACGCAAGTTCATTAGAACAAACAACAGTATAACATGAAATACGTGGGTGGGACTCCTCAGGCAGCAGCGTACAAAACCTGAAAGACAAAAATGAAACATAAGTATGTGTGCCATGTGGAAGAGGAAAAGAAAGGTAGTCCGAATGAAAGGAAGATAGTGAGAATGGGAGAGAGAAGGAGTGGGTGGAAGGGAGAATGGGAGGGAGAGTCAAAAGAACAGAGGGAGGAAGAGACAGAGCGTCGGCCTATTGCACCCAGCCCTTAGTGTTTATGTCCCGTCACACGTTTGTCTAGGACGCTGGGGTCCGCGAGAAAGAGTGCAGTCGAGCAAGTCCTTAAAATGAAACATATGAATGAGGCCAGAGATTACAATATTAGCTACGGGAACATCGCTTGCCTGCACCTGTGCACCTAGGGTGCAGCACCCCAGCAACTTCCCCCTCACTGTGCTCACTTGTATATCTTGCACACCCAGGCTTCACTGTTCGCCTGCCACCATCGGTGTGTCCAATGACGTGTTGGTGCAAGCTCCGAGTCCGGGGTACCTTTGTAGGGTGGGAGAATAGGTCTCCAGTTGGGGACGGTGTCTTGATACCACAATGTAAGGCGTCAGAATGCTGAGGCATCATGACGGAGTGAGCACCCGCTCCACCCATTTTGGCTCAATCAATTCAGTGTCTGAAAAGGGAGAAATAATGTAATGGTGGAAACGTTTAAAGGTAAATGAAGGTTTATTTCAAGCTTAATAGAAAACACTAGTTGAGTGCATCGTTCGTTTTTGAAGTACAATCTTCCAACTGTTAGTGGTAATTGTGGTTCAAAGAGGAGTTGGAGTGCACGACAATACATAAGATTAAATAATAATATGTCATACCAAGGTTCACATACAAAGGTACATAGCGCATGCTAGAAGCATAATGTGCGCATGTAATGCAGTGGCGAAAACCTGTGTGCATCTACACTTAGTAATGAGCTCACTACAGTGCCCCAAAAGCCAATGCCACGTGTCTGTAGGGCAGCGCTGCCTACAGTACTGTCCAGCAGGTCCTTAAAATGAGACAGACATGTGACTGAATGAGGTCAGAGATCACTTCATTACGCAGGGCAACATCGCTTGTTCGCACCTACGCACCCAGGCTGATGCACCCCACCCCGCCTGCAGCACCGTGATCAACACATGTCTGTAGGGCAGCGCTGGGCACTGGCTCAGGCCTACTGTACGGTCCAGCAGGTCGTTAAAATGAGACACCGATGTGACTGAATGAGGTCATATCACATCATTACGGACGGCCACATCGCTTGTTCGCCTAGGCTGATGCACCCCAGACCCTTCCCCTGCACTGTGCTCAATTGTAGGTCCTGCGCACCGAGGCTTCACTGCTCACCTGTCACCATTGGTGTGTCCAACGACTTGCCGGTGCAAGCTCCGAGTCCGGGGTACTTTTGTAGGGTGGGAGAGCAGGTCTCCTGTCGGGGGAGGTGTATTGATACCACGATGGAAGGTGTCATAATGCCGAGGGCATCATCACGGGGTGAGCACCCGCTCCACCCATTTTTGGTCAATACAGTGTCTGAAAAGGGAGAAATAATTTAATGGTGGAAACATCTGGACGTAAATGAAGGTTTATTTCAAGCTTAATAGAAAACACCAGTTGAGTGCATCCTTCGTTTTTGAAGTACGACCTACCAACTGTTAGTGGTAATCCTGGTTCAGAGAGAAGTTGGAGTGCACAACAATACCCAAGATTAAATAACAATATGTGATAACAAGGATTCACATACAAAGGAACAGAGCGCATGCTAGAAGCATAATGTGCGCGTATAATGCCTGTGTGAATGTACACTTAGTAATGAGCTCACTACAGTGCCCTAAAAGCTAACGCCACGTGTCTGTAGGACAGCGCTGCACGCTGCCTCAGGCCTACAGTACAGTCCATCAGGTTTTTAAAGTGAGACAGACATGTGACTGAAAGAGGTAAGAGATCACATCATTACGCATGGCAACATCACTTTTTTGCACCTGCACACCCAGGCTGATGCAGCTCACCCCGCCTGCAGCACTGTGCTCGACACGTGTCTGTAGAGCAGCGCTGTGCGCTGGCTCAGGCCTACTCTACGGTCCGGCAGGTCCTTAAAATGAGACAGACATGTGACTGAATGTGGTTAGAGATCACATCATTACGCACGGAACTATGCTTGTTCGCACCTGCGCACTCAGGCTGATGCAGCCCACCCCTCCCGCAGCACCGCGCTCAATTGGAGCCGCTGTGCACCCATGCCCCACTGTTCACCTGCTGTCATTGTTGTGTGTGCAAACACTACGGGCAGCAGTGTTCACAATTCAGTTGTAGTGTTGATTGCAGGATGGTGAACACCTCATGAATCCCTTTGGAAATACGACAGGCAGTAGGGTTCACAATTGATATCCAGTGTTGATTGCCAGGATGGTGTACACCTCATGGATCCCTTTTTCTTTATTACTTATTGTGATATGCGAGGTGGATGTGGCCATATCACCTGAGGCAGTGTAGAAAAACTGGGACATGTGGCATCGTCATTATCCTATTTATACGTATGCAAAGTGGGCTGGGCTTGCGTACGCAGGATAGGGGTGTGAATAATTGTTCTGGGGATCTGGTTGTTGTTCAATTCCTGCCTGGCCACGAAGTGTACTTATGTGTGTTTCTTTTGCAGTTTTGACGTTGCACAATGCGCAATATATATTAATGTAGCATGTATCGGGAGGGCGGCAACTATCACTAATGAGATGCTGTTCGAAAAGATTGAATGGCGAACATTACAAGGCGTTTTCAAGCTTGTGGATATGCGCAGACATGCATGTGAATGGTGTGCGGTATTATTGAAAGTGTTGCTATCGCGAAGTTTACACATGTGAATGTGCTCGGATGGAGGGAGGATCACCAGTGAGGCTACGTCATACACAGTGATAACGCTCATTACAGTCAAGCAATGTATGTTAAACGTGAATCTGAAAGTCTCACGTATGACACACTCTTATATTGGTAAAGCCTGACAACAGAGCGTACAGCAATACAAATCTACACATTACTGTTTACTGTTTGTCACATGTGATCTAGGATGTGCACTCTGCCCGTGGTTGATGATACTCCTTAGAGCCACCAATACCCAGGCCGAAAGGCAGCACAATAATGTGCACACTCACCAGGGGCATCATGTAACAAACATTTGTTTTTTGATGTAACTATTCAGATGCATGGCTATCACACGTGGAAGGATTAATGTACAGACCATGAATATTGATCAAGATGATCATTGCATGTTCTGTGTAGTATAAGAAATGTGTACACAGAAAAAAAACTTTTCAAAAAAGCTGTTTAAGGTGAAGTGGTGTCTCTCATCAAATGCTGTAGAGAGAATGACTAAAATGGGTGGGGTCGTTCAACTGTTACAATGGGAAATGTTATGAAGCAATCAAATACTTTTTTTTACGATCACATGGCAATCGCGCACCGAGCATGCAAAGAGGCCACACCCGACGCGATTTTGAGAAAATATATTTATCATAATATACGTTTATTACAGTTAAAAATATATAAATGTATAAAATATTTTAGATTATTTGCTTGCTGTCATATGCTGTTTAAAGTTATTCAGATATAGTTTTGAGATAAAAAAAAAGAGGGAAGTGCGAACCTGGCGCGACACCGTACGTCTGTGACGTAACACAAGTCCTGGCAGCGTGCACTCGTCGGGCGCGACCCCATACGTACATAACGTAACGTGTAGCTTGGTACTGCGTACCCGTTGGATACCAAAGTAGCAGCTTGGGCGACTTTATGCGTATATGATGTTCCGTGGGACCTGGTGTCACGAACCCGTCGGATACAAAATGCGCATCATTTACGAGTTTAACAATATGGTGGATAAGATTCGCGTGGTGATGGAGCTTGGTACGCTACAGGTATGAGAATGCAGTTTTCTCCCAAAAAAAAAGAAAAGAGATACATATTTTTTGGGTAAGATATAAAACATTACATCATTTTTAAAGTTAAAAAAATGAAGTATAATAGCGTTCCAAAGTATTTAAAAATATAATAGAAAAAATATAGGTTTTATAAACATTAAAATATGAAATTAACATTTAAAAACCTTTGAAATTGACTGAAAAAACCATAGGTTTTACAGACGTTCTAGTTAGGAATTAGCATTTAAAAAAACTTAAAAATTCACTAAAAAAAAACATAGGTTTCAGGGACATTGTAGTTAGTTGAACATTTGACTCATATAAAACCAGAGAAATTCACCAGTTATAGTTAGTTGAGCTAACTATAACTCGCGCGCCCGCAATGCACTGGTAATAATGTCACATATTACATCACTCATGACATGGTACATATATATATAAGCTGTTATATTTTACCGACATATGAACAATATATTGATAATAACATAATGTAACCAATATGTGCTCAAAGGAAGTGTAATTGCCATCCAGTATTTCTTCACTTTCCATAGTCACATGGTGTTTTGAAATGAAAAAATTAGTAGTTAAATGTTACCTCGTACTGCATGAAAGTTATGTGATGAAGGGTATTCGTTACCTGAAACGCGTCATGCCATTTGAAACTAAGAGGAGATAACAAACTTGCCAATTTACTCGAAGCTGCTTGGTGGTCCGTGATTTCTGTGTGCCGCATTGGAGAGACAGAAGCTGCTCGAATATATATATATATCCAAAACGCCTTCCAGAAAGAAGAGTCTGAGGCCACTTGGGGGGAAATACAGCGGAGAAACTTTATTGCAGCAAAAGCACCGTGGCGCGGGCGGGCGTATGCATTTCGGCCGTGTGGCCTCCTCAGCGCCCAGCATGTAATGAGGAAGATGAAAGCGCCTCTCAACAGTTCTGCCCCACCATGTTCAGGTGAATACTCAGGTTAGCTCCTCCCCCTAGCCGTAATCAGTGTCACCTGCTCGGGTACTTCCATGTGGATAGGAACTACTGGTCCCAGCATGCAATGTTCTGCCAGGAACGTCAAATGTCAGTGGGGATGACAGAACTGCAGGGCAGCAAAACTCTTCGTGTCCCGCACTGCCTGCCACAGCCAAAGACCTCCTTGCGCCCCCCGTTACCGCACAACCATCACATCCAGGTACGTTAATCCACGGGGACCCGTGCGGCAGTGCGCCGAGTCCAGAGCAGAGTTCAGTGACTCTACCACCGCGTCTCTTCCTCCTGTATGCAGTGGTGGGCTTGATGCTGTCCGAAGCCTCGGAAAAAAGGAAAAAGATGCGCCGGAGCACATCACAGCCAGTACGATCAAGCCAACAAATGTGCAGGAGCCCCAGTAGCACTACACTGGCAAGGTAGTGCAAATTAATCCAAAACGCCTTCCAGAAAGAAGAGTCTGAGGCCACTTGGGGGGAAATACAGCGGAGAAACTTTATTGCAGCAAAAGCATCGTGGCGCGGGCGGGCGTATGCATTTCGGCCGTGTGGCCTCCTCAGCGCCCAGCATGTAATGAGGAAGATGAAAGCGCCTCTCAACAGTTCTGCCCCACCATGTTCAGGTGAATACTCAGGTTAGCTCCTCCCCCTAGCCGTAATCAGTGTCACCTGCTCAGGTACTTCCATGTGGATAGGAACTACTGGTCCCAGCATGCAATGTTCTGCCAGGAACGTCAAATGTCAGTGGGGATGACAGAACTGCAGGGCAGCAAAACTGCTCGTGTCCCGCACTGCCTGCCACAGCCAAAGACCTCCTTGCGCCCCCCGTTACCGCACAACCATCACATCCAGGTACGTTAATCCACGGGGACCCGTGCGGCAGTGCGCCGAGTCCAGAGCAGAGTTCAGTGACTCTACCACCGCGTCTCTTCCTCCTGTATGCAGTGGTGGGCTTGATGCTGTCCGAAGCCTCGGAAAAAAGGAAAAAGATGCGCCGGAGCACATCACAGCCAGTACGATCAAGCCAACAAATGTGCAGGAGCCCCAGTAGCACTACACTGGCAAGGTAGTGCAAATTAATCCAAAACGCCTTCCAGAAAGAAGAGTCTGAGGCCACTTGGGGGGAAATACAGCGGAGAAACTTTATTGCAGCAAAAGCACCGTAGCGCGGGCGGGCGTATGCATTTCGGCCGTGTGGCCTCCTCAGCGCCCAGCATGTAATGAGGAAGATGAAAGCGCCTCTCAACAGTTCTGCCCCACCATGTTCAGGTGAATACTCAGGTTAGCTCCTCCCCCTAGCCGTAATCAGTGTCACCTGCTCGGGTACTTCCATGTGGATAGGAACTACTGGTCCCAGCATGCAATGTTCTGCCAGGAACGTCAAATGTCAGTGGGGATGACATATATATATACTAGCTGCACCCGGCCACACGTTGCTGTGGCTCAGTCTGGTTAAATGGAAGAGAAAGAAAAGAGTAAGCGCACGTTTCCAATATGTTTAATTTGTCAATGCTTGTGGGTATACAATATTTGTTTGTGATTATTGTCTGTATGCATCCCCTGTATATGTTGTGCAGCATCTCTATGCGTCCTTTCCTAATGTTGCAAAGTGAACCAACTCCTCCCCCCTCCCTCCACCCACTTCCCGGTCTGCCATCCTGACACCAACTGCCCATCCTAATATATGTGGACTATTGTCTCTATGCGTCCCCTTCCTGGTCTACCATCCTGACACCAACTGTCCATCCTAATATATGTAGACTATTGTCTCTATGCGTCCCTTGTAGTTGTTGCACAGCATCAGTATGCATCCTTTCTTAATGTTGCAAAGTGAACCAACTCCTCCCACCTCCCTTCACCCACTTCCCGGTCTGCCATCCTGTAGCTGTAGCCGGACACGCGTTGCTGTGGCTCAGTCTTGTTAAATGGAAAAGAAAGAAATCGCTGTGCTCGCAGCCGTGCATCCTCAAGTCTGGCTGCACGCCGCTCTGCTGCTTCCTCGGCACGGTGATGCCCGTTCTTCCTTAGTTTGATTTGCAATTAGTCGTCGCACTGCTTCTGCTCCGTGAGTTCGACGACCTAAGTTTGATCTTCTGCGAGGCATTTTGAATCCAACATTGTGTATTTAAAAACATGCGCGTATTCGAATTCTACGTAACTTTCGGAGATTTAAGATTTTGAACCAACAAACATTTACATTTTTATTTGTCTGTTCTGACTTTCGATTAAAAACACAAGCGTATTGGACACACGCGTATTCAAATCGAACGTGTGTATATAAAAACACGCGCGTATTCAAATCCAACGTTGTGTGAAAATTTCAAAGCAATCGGTGAAGAAATTTCAGAGAATTGCGATTTCGAACAAACATTTACATTTTTATTTATATAGAAGATATATATATATATATATTATTATATATATATATATATATATACGGAAGCTTAAACTTCAAAAATCCCATACATTACAAACACATGCTAAGGGTGATGGAAGGCACTTGGAATAAATAACATCTTGCCTGGATAACGTGGGGTCTGTCTCTTCTCTCGCCGCTGCCGCTGCATGTGGAGGTTTGAAGAATTTGCAAATATATTATTATATATATATATATACGGAAGCTTAAACTTCAAAAATCCCATACATTACAAACACATGCTAAGGGTGATGGACGTCATCCACAACTCAGGTCTGATACTCCAGGATTAGTAGCAGGAGATTACGACCTACTGTCAGATCTTCAATTGCTGGTTAATTCAACCACTCCATCTCAGAATTCTAATCCTTTTGAGAAAAGTGGAACCAACATGGAAGGATTTCCTCAACTCAATGCTCAGAAGAGGGTGAGAATGGGCAACAAGAAACCAATAACTCCATTCAAGAATAAATCGAAATTCCCTCCAGTAATGGCAAAAGATTCAATTGATGTTTTCAATGAAATGGTAGTGGTGCAAGTCAAGAAACGTAATGTGACAACAAATATGACCAGAAGAAAATTCACTAGTCAAGGAAGAAGATATGGACAGCTAATGGATAAATTAAAGAAGGAAAAAAACATTATGATCAGAGACTCCGACAAGGGGGGGAACATAGTACTTTGGCCTCTTTCAGAATCCATGGCAGAAGCACATAGTCAACTAAATGATACTGAATGTTATCATAGAAGTTCCCCTATCCAGTATAAAACTATGCAGGAACAGTTACACAGGTAAGTAAAGGACATAATTAGCAAACAATAGGATATCTACTGCCCTGAAATAATTAACATATCGTTTTCATATAATAATAAATGACATCCAAAATAGAGCACATGATAGGTACTGTTTGAAATATAATTTATTTTTGATATTTTTAGAAAATTATTATTTTATCCATTACATTTTTTTCTTTCTTATATCATTAAATTTTCAAAACATATAAATTTTACATAAACAGAAAGAGAACACAAAAAACAATTACATAACATAATTTTGGTCGATGTGTTTACAGATGTAGGCAATATGTTGTTAAACCACACAACGCGCGTTTCGGCCTGTAGCCTTCATCAGGTGACCGTCCTACATATACGACACAAACATTTACAGAACAAAGAAATACACAAAGATTTATAAAATGCCTCATGCGATTAATTAATCTCAAGATAACACTGCTATTATAGTTCCTCCATTGCTGACTCTTAGCTTCACTGTATTATCTATAGACTTGTAGTAAAGTGGGGTTCTCTGCTATCCGCTCACGCGTATCCGACGGTAAATTTTCGAAAAGGAACATTAGTTGGTGTGTGATCTGAAGCAGGCACTAAAGGTTCTCTGAAACTAAAGTCTGTACCAATCGTTGAAATCACCTATAAACAGAACCCCACGCTACCGCTTTACCGATAAAAAACTAAGTTTTATGACAATATACTAATACATCGAAAAGAGGAGACATTAACGACGCTCCAAGATAAACACAAGAATACAAATAGAATCTCGAGTTCTTCCCCTAAGATTCAACAATGGAGGAACTATAATAGAAGTGTTATCTTGAGATTAATTAATCGCATGAGGCATTTTATAAATCTTTGTGTATTTCTTTGTTCTGTAAATGTTTGTGTCGTATATGTACGACGGTCACCTGATGAAGGCTACAGGCCGAAACGCGCGTTGTGTCGTTTAACAACATATTGCCTACATCTGTAAACACATCAACCAAAATTATGTTATGTAATTGTTTTTTGTGTTCTCTTTCAGTTTATGTAAAATTTATATGTTTTGAAAATGTTATGATATAAGAAAGAAAAAAATTTAATGGATAAAATAATAATTTTCTAAAAATATCAAAAATAAATTATATTTCAAACTCAAACAGTACCTATCATGTGCTCTATTTTGGATGTCATTTATTATTATATGAAAACGATATGTTAATTATTTCAGGGCAGTAGATATCCTATTGTTTGCTAATTATGTCCTTTACTTACCTGTTTGATTAATCCCTACAATTAGCAAACCCAACAATACGTAGGGGTCCCCTGTTTACAAAATAATAGGATCAGTTACACAGCAAATTACTTGCCTGGAGAAGTTTGAGACTATTGAGTCTAGATGAATTCAAATTTTTAAAAAAGTAACATCCCAAAACGCCCGTCATATACTTCATACCGAAGATTCATAAAAACAAGGAACGACCGCCAGGCAGGCCAATTATATCGGCCTGCGATGGACCCTTGGAAAATTTGTCTAAATACATAGATTTCTTTTTACAGGAGCATGTACAAGGGTTGGAATCTTTTATTAAAGATACAGGTGATTTTGTATGCAAAATTTGTAAAGTAAAATGGCAAGATGGATACCAACTCTTTACTTTAGACGTATCCTTGCTATACACCTGTATAAGGAACAATGACGGTTTAAAAGCGGTGGAACATTTTTTATCTATAAGACCTATTGAATTCAACGCAACACAATAGAATGTTGATGGACATGTTGATTTTCTGTTTAGAACATAAATTCTTTCTATTTAAAAAACAAATGTTCCGCCAGGTGCAAGGTGTTGCGATGGGGACCAGCTTCTCCCCCAGTTATGCCTGTATATTCATGGGCTGGTGGCAGGAGCTGGTTCTCAGGAGGCACTTTCAGGACACGTACAGAGAAAAGGTAGTATCCTGGTTGAGATATATTGACGACCTTATTTTTATCTGGAATGGGACAGTCAGTGAAGTTGAGGATTTTATTAGATGTATCAATTCCAATAATGTGAACTTGAAGTTTACGTCCAGCATAAGTAATCCTAGTATCCCGTTTCTTGATGTAAAGGTTACTGTGCTATACACAACAACAGAATAAGTACATCTTTGTTCCGTAAGGAAACTGCAGGCAACACGTTGCTTCATGCAACAAGCGTACATCCACCGCACTTAATTCATAGCATTCCCTATGGGGAGATGCTTAGATTGCGGAGGATATGCAGCAGTGATAGGGATTTAGATAAACATCAACAAGAAAGCAAGATACGCTTTATTGACAGTGGATAGAGTGCTAAGATGATCGATATAGAAATCAGGAAGTCTAGGCTAAAAGCAAGGGAGGATCTGTTTCAGGAAAGGAAACTCCCAAAAAATATTCAGGAGAGCAACATGTCAGAAACCAGGGATCCTCCTAGGGTAATCTTAACTTTTAGCAGACAACAAAGAGAACTTCGCAAGATCATTCAGCATAATTGACACATAGTCAAAAACGACCCTATTATAGGCAGTTCACTCCCAGAATTCCCTTTAATAACTTATAGGAAATCCACCTCCATGGCCGATATTCTGGTCAAAAGTAGTCTAGAGTGCAAGGAGGAAGCCGGATGGCTTACGGCCAGGAAGGGATTTTTTAAATGTTCGAACTGTAAGGCCTGTAATTATGGGTGCAATAAAACCTCATTGCTGACAGCCTTCAGTGTGAAACCCCAAATGATCAAGTATCACTTAACATGTAGAAGTGAATTTGTGGTGTACGTGCTAGAATGTAGCTGCAACTTATTGTATATTGGGAGTACTAAGTTGGCAGCACATAAAAGGGTGTTGCAACATATTAGGGCCATAAGCAACAATGATCCGAATTACCCTGTAGCGCGCCATTTTAAGGAACATCATGAGGGAAATATGAAGGATTTGAGGCACTATGTCATTGACACTGTTCCAATCCAAAGAAGAGGTGGAGACAGGGAAGGGAAATTACGTTGTTTGGAAACTCACTACATATTGCAGCTCGATACCAAACAGCCCAACGGACTCAATATGAGTGAGGATCTTTATACATACTTAGAATAATCAATCCTAGTTCCGCGCTTTATGATAGTTTGTACCTTCATACTTGCACTGTTTTTACAAGAGAGGAGTGACTCTAAATCAGTTTATTCCTGAATTGCTTTTTGCACTATGAGATCATGAAATGTTTTATAAGAGATTTGTCTACATTTTTTATGAAAATTTTTCTATTGTGGATTTTATAGAAATTTTAATGATGAATGAATTATATTTATATGACTTTTTTGACATAAGTATTTATTTATTACTAAATATTTAAAGTTGATTTTAAAAGGTTGTATTTATAATTGTGGGAATCATTTGTCAATTTATATCTCTATATATCATTTTTTTGTATTCCCCATATTATGAGATTATGAGAGACTTTGCACAAATTGCTTTTTTTTGCACATAATTTTGTACATAACATGGCTATATTAGCAATATTATGAGTCAAAGGCAAGAAGAACAAGCTGGAGTTGAACCAAGTCTCAGTAATTGCTAAATAGGCACATCTGCACTTTTCTTTTTTCCAATTTTTGGATATACTAAGTTGTAAGTTTGCACATTTAGGAGTAAAACCGCGTGGTTTTATTCCCAGCACACTATGCACTTTAGATAATATGTTTCCATTAGGGTTACATATGGGTTCAATTTTATCACTTTAAATTGTTTACATTAGCAAGGACAAGAATAACAAGAGGGCTCTTTAGGAATAATTAAGCATTTATGCAATGAAGTGTTAAATTCAATATATTCTCAGACAAATATATATATTGAGCTTCAAGCAATGAGGGCACAGAGTATCTGGTTAAGACTTTGTTTATCCTTTTAAATATCAATTGTATTAAACTTAGGATTGGATTTCTAGCATATACTGACAAAAATAAGCATTTGAGCCTTTATTAAATATTTTGTCTAAATGTATTAAACAAGAAGAAAAAAAAATCCCATGCCTGTGAAACATTGATAAATACCTGAGTCCGGAATTCGATATGTCTTTATGTCCATGAATGCACTGTCACTTTAAAAATGGAGGTGGTACACGTCAATGTTGTCATGTGATCAAGGCAGGGATCTGCCGAAATGCGTTGTGATGACGGCTGGTGGTGTTTCTAAATAAACTAAATTGGCACTAAATCTGGGTCTACGCTCATTTCTTCACTGATCTGAGGAATTGTGCAAGGAGCGAGCTTCACGACATTATATATATATATATATATATATATATATAGTTATAGTTAGGATTGTTTTCCATAGGAAATCCGCAACATTCTATTGGGAATAACTTTGGCGCCGGTTGAGGAATCTGCCTGACATTTTCCTCAAATTTGCCTCGTGGTGCTCCGGTCCTTCCCTGAAAGTTTGGGGGGAATTCGTCAAGCGGGGGCCGAGATAAAAGGGGGTCCCAAATGTGTTTTCCCCATGTTAATTTCCATAGGGCGGTTGGACTCACTTTTAGCTCGAACGGCTGAATGGATTTCCACCAAACTTGGCAAAATTGTAGGGACTGGTAGCCCAATGTGCCTTTGCTATGTCTCAAGATATGTGCTCCAGTGGATTTTGAGTAATTTAGGTTAAAAAAAATATATATATCTATAAGCGCGCCCTGGTACGTGCACCGGGGCGCGCAATAGCACGTACCGCGAATACGCGAGCGGAAAGCTGATTGGCTTTCGGGTGTTTGTAAACATTCCAAACAGACTGGAGTGGCCGTCATCTTGTGTCTCAGTAGGATAGAGACACAAGAGGGGCCAAAAACAAAGGGGGAAATAACCAAAAGGGGGCAGGGTAGACCCCCCTGACCACCTAGGTTTGATGTGGGGGACATAAAAGGGCCCCGGCGCTGAAAACGAAAATAAAAAAAAAACTATTTTCGCGGGGGGAGCGAACGGTACGCGCCCCGGTCCTTGGGGATTGAAAAAAACGGCCAGATGATGTGCTCTTTAGGTTTGTAGGTAATATTATCCTCTGGGAGGAATCTCCTCTCCTCCTCCTCCTCCTCATCCTCCTCCTCTTCTTGATCTCCACCACTGTGAAGTTTGGGGTGGTCCTTGTGGTGGTGGTGGTGGTCCAGAAGCTCCAGCAGCTGCAGCTAATGTAGCCATTTTCTACTGAAATAACTGCAGGTCTACCTCTCTCAAAGCACAAAGGTAGAATGAGGAAAACATAATATAAATAACAAATAATAATAATAAAATAAAATAATAAATAAAAAAGGTGGGGTCTTTCATCATTTGGAAAAGAAAACTGTTCTGAACCAATGAAAAGTGTTATTTTTAGGTCACATGCCCTGGCCTTACATCATTAGGAAACCAAAAGTGAAATGAACCAATAAAAAGTTTTATTTTCAGGTCACATGACCCGATGCGCTTACGCTACGCGCCACGAGCGTCATACGCACCGCGCGGCTAAGTGGTACATCACGATGTTGTTTTCGTTCGCGGCAATAGCGTTAACGGGACGCATCGGGGCGCTTACTGGGGCACTTACCGGGAAGCGCACCGTGCGCGCTCCATGGCAAAACACAAAAAAAAAAAAAACATGATCACTATAGAAAAAAAAATTTGTATTACATAAATATACAATATAGGATTCATTATAAAAAAGTAAAATATTTAATAGCTACAGAAATTAGCTATTAAAAAACCTATGATATTCACTGAAAAATCCATAGGTTTCAGAACAGTTATAGTTAGGAATTAGCATTAAATTGAAATACTGACATAAAACCATTCCCACGTTATAGTTAGTTGGACTCACTATAACTCGCGCGCCCGCAATGCACTGCTGATGATGTCACATATTACATCATTCATGACATGGTTAGTGACATCACTGATGACATCACTGGTGACATCTCAAATGACATCACTGATGACATCAGTGATGACATCATCCAGTGACTGTGTTTCTGTAAAGTTTAAATATGTTTTACATATTCAAGAATGAGTGGGTGTATAAGTGTCTGGATGAAGGATTTAGTTGTAATTGATCTTTATGTTTCATTCAATGGACTTGCCACTATAGGGGCCTTGATTTGATAGTAAATTGTCTTTTCTTTTTCCATGATTGAAAGTATCAGAACCATTGTTCGCTTACTCCGTTGATGCTGGCATGGCAATATCAAACGGCCAGAGTGTTTCTCTAAACTGAGGGGGAAACTTTCCATACAGGAGGATTTCGGATTTCTCTTCATTACATTTAAGTTGTGCAGAGGCCAGCCGCTGAAAGACTTTGGTCAAACAGTTTTTAACGGAGGAGGTGGAGCACTCATTTTTCCCCCATGTGAACAAAAGCTGGGTGTCGTCAGTGTAGGCAATGATTTTGGCCCCCAGATCCTTCACCAATTGGACCAAGGGAGTGACATAAATGTTAAAAAGGAGGGGGTTTAAGGAGGACACCTGTGATGACGATGGGGGGGAGCCATACCTATTGCATCCGGTCCTCCAACAAGGATTTGAGCCAGCCCCAAGCAGTGCCAGATATGCCAATCTCAGCAAGCTGGGTAAGCAGCAGCGAGTGAGAGACAGTGATGAATGCTGCCGGGAGTTCAAGCAAAATCAAGGCTGACCTCCCGCCAGCATCCAAGCAGTCTCAGATGGCCTTGGAAAGTTCCACTAACGCCGCCTCGGTGTTATAGGAGGCCCTGAACCCCGACTGGACCAGATGTAATAGGCCCCCGCTTTCAATGAACTCAGTCAGCTGTTTGGTAACTACTTTTTCACATACTTTTGCCACGCTGGGCAAAAGGGTGATGGGACGATAGCTTCCTGGGCTCAGAGGATCAAGTGATGGCTTTTTTAATAGAGGTAGAATTTTGGCCGGATTTCAGGCTGCCGGAACATAAGCCTCCTGAAGGGACATGTTAACAAGTCTGTTAACTTCCAGGTTAACAGTTTCTGCAAAGTTGGCCAAATGTCTGGCATCACAGGGGTCCGATGGAGAGCCTGATTTCAGTCTTTTTAGGATTCTGAGTGAGCTAGGCAGGTTGATAGAACCAAAGGCAGACAAAGATTGAGACATTATCTGAGCAGACGATGGCCCTGACTGTGGAAGCTAGCTCTCAGACAAACAAGGCACTGGAGAGTGTTCCTTTTATCATTTCACACTGCACTTAACTCGTAAGATCTATTGATAATGCCTTTTTTGGGTGAAACTGGCACTTCTGGCATTTGACATGGAGTACTCTCTACATAAAACAAACCCTCTACTTAAAACTCAAAGGCACTGAGTGTCTGCTTGCCAGCAGTGTTACTCCATCACAATGTAACATATATCCCCACACATAATTACAAGTAATTTTCTATATAATGCACTTGTAATAATGTTGACATCTTATACATCACATTATCATAAAATAACTTGTCCAAAAAGTCATAAATCAGCCACAGAGCTTGATTTCAATGGCATCACACAGCATTGAGTGATGGCCAAAGTAAAACAAACACATTTGGCAACAATCTTAAGACACAACAATGACTTTCATTTTTAGGATGCTTCACATGCTACTCCCTCACAACGTTATGTCACCATATTACAAGTTAAAAAGTATATTATACACTTGTAAAAAGGCAGAGGGTAGATCACTCACATGTGTGCAATATTTACACATCCAACAAACTGAAAATCAGGGACCAGGTATGTTAGATAAATGAAGATCATATATACAAAATCATGTTATACGAATTGTGAGGTTTACCATCACATGATTATCAATACCATGTTTTAGTTTTTCTTATCTCCCTCTGGGCAGGCCAGCCCCATCAAAAGAAATGATTTGATGGGCCAAAACTAGACAAGTGAGCCAACAGAGGTTGTTGGAAGCTAGTTTATTAGTTGGTGCAAGCAGATACAAACAACTAGTAATAACACCACAATCACAAAAAAGGCACAGTCAAGTTCTCAATAAATTAATCCTTGCTCAACCCTTGGTAGCTTGGCTGCAAGCAGACAGGCTTAACTTAGGAGACAAGTGTGTAAAGCATTTAAAAACACTGCTACATTAAATAAGTAGGACACAACACACACTAAAAATCCAACACCAATTTATAAAAATAGGCAATATTTTTATGATTAAAATGGTACCAAAACAACAAAAATTGAATGAACGGATTCTGATATATAAAATTATGAAGAATAAATATTTTCTAGTTCCTAAAAGCCAAAGGTGCCAACTTGAGACATCTGGTTGAGCTTGACTGGGACAAAGTCAAAGTTTCATGCCTACCACAATGGAAAGCGGGTCGGACATAGTGAGCGGTAGGGCCCAGTCAAGTTTTCACTTTTCTGACTTCAAATGTCACATTTTTGGAGCTTTTTCTCTCTACGTCAAGCGAGGCTCCTCATCAGGCCGGCTTGTGAATGGATGACGGCTACTTGCTCCAGAGTGAGGCCTCTGTGTAATCCTGGAGGTTTTGGGAGCTCCGAAGCTTTCAGCAGGACAAACCTGAATTTCAGGCCGGGGCGTGGTTCGATGACGGTGGCTTGCCTCTTGACGACAGGCCCGTCAGCTTATGGATCTTCTTCACAAAAATTCTCCAAATTATTTCAAACTTCTGGATCTTCTTCCAGAAGATCTCTTTGGGTTCTTGATGGGTCCATAACCCCAATCCAAGGTTCCAGAATCTCTGAGTTGCTCCTTGGGAACACAACAACAATAATAATGGTAACGGTTATGCAGGAGCGCACAGCGTGTATAAGTATGTACATATGAGAAAATTGTAACCAATTGGTGCTCCAAGTGGAAATGAGTAGGTTACCACTACTCAAATTATAAAGCCAATGGCTTTAAAGCAAGTCCAGAAGATCCACCAAGCACTCAAATTATCAAACAAAGTTCCAATATATCAAAGTCAGAGTCTTCCAGAGTTATCATGGAGTTTATTTCTTAGCTTTATTCCATATTTCAACGTGATTTTCAAAGCACAGCCAACACGTGTTTCGTCTTGTCAATCTCAGACAGACTTCTTCAGGGCTGTAAACGATACAGTAACCAATATTCAAATACCATTTCTATACTAAACGATATCATAATACAACCAAAGTTCAATGAGTACTGTGAAAAAAAGTAAAATAGGAAAAGCCTTTCACCAAGAAAAAGACCAGAATCACCTAGCATGTGATGAAAAGAGCCACAAAGGCAATGCCAGAGTTTATAGTTCCAAAATAAATTGGAGTAATTATTAGCTGGTGTAACGTACCCTAAAAGAAATTTCAAAGGATTCAATTCTTCCTTGTGGGTTCAGTAGGCTATTCAATATTGGGTATTCTAAAATAAAAAGGAGGGGGCCCCGATCACAAAAAAACTCTTCGGAATAAGAAGACTAGTAAATATGAAGAGAGTAATGTAACTCACCATCATAATGTGTCATAAGTCATGTAGCACGAATAAACAAAAGTAGTATCAAATTCCGTAAGTTGCAAGTAGTAAATAAACGCTCCAATCTGTAAGCAGATAAGTGTCATGTAACAACTGGGTAAAACGTAAAAAACCCAAGTCCTATTTACATTCTATGAAGTTCGTAGTCTTACCCAATTCAATAGTTCGATCACTTAGTCATCAAAATCAAGAGTAATCCGTCCACAAATCCAATTGCTAAAAAAGAAAATATTCAGCTCCTTAATATAAATTCACAAAAGAATCATGTCGATGAAGTAAATTACACCGCGCTCTACAAGAGAACTCACCGCATATCTGCTTGGAAATCGTCATGAAAAGCTCTGCGTGCTACACAGGCGCCATCTTTCAATGGCAATTTATAGCGAAAGTCCAGGCGCGCCATCTTTGAACGGCTAAAGTATAGTATTATGTACCAGCGCGCAAAATGGTACGGTATTAGTAAACTTAATGCGCGCTATCGTAAATTAATTAGTAAGAAACTCACCGCATATCTGCTTGTAAGTTATCATGAAAATCTCCGCATGTTACATGGGCGCCATCTTTCAATGGCAATTAAAAGTAAATACTGGACGCGCCATCTTGGAGTGGCTAAAGTGTAACGCAATGTACCGGTGCGCCAAACGGTACGACATTAGTAAACTATATGTGCACCATCATAGAATGGTTAGTAAATAAACTAAACTTCTGTCTTAGTAATGATAATGGATTATTTATCATCCCATAATTTAAGAAATCATGTATATACAGCTCAATTATGTAATGAGTGATATTATAGTGTATATACAACCATAATACCATGATTAGTGTAATCGTGTATTTGAAAAGCAAAATTGAAAAAGTAAAAATACTGCGCGTCGGAATCAAATAGTTAAATCAAGTGTGTACTCAGCATTAGGTTAGTAGACCACCACAGTAAATAGGTTGTCCCTAATATTTCGAAAAAACATGTCTGCCCCGGGGTGAAAAGTATAAATAAATTATAAATAAATAATTATGAGCCAGTATAACGGTACTAAAGTGTCAAACCAGCAAAATCAGAAAAGGGAAGGATAAGCAGAAGGGCAAGGAAAAGGCATAGGTGACAGTATACATGAAAGATCAGTTCAAACTAACAGCAATCAGTAGCTATGGACATACGGTTTTATGAGCTGTCTCATATGACCATAAACCTAAAAAATGTTATAATTCACAGTTTACAGTTTTAATCATTCCCTAGGTAGTACTCAAATTCATGATCAATATTTAAACCCAGTTCAACCGCTTTAAGTTTAATCAGCCAAAGTACCTCTCTTCGTCTTAGTTGTAACTGTCTATTCCCACCTCTTGGATTTTTTTCAATATGATCGATACCATGATAACTAAACTTATGTTTCTCCCTCTCCTGATGATTTCTAACAATGTGGGAAGCAATAGGATAACGGGTATCGCCTGTCTTTAATGCTCTAAAATGTTCCATCATTCTCTCTTTCAGTTTCCTAATAGTGCTGCCTACATAGATTTGTTTACAGGAACACACTATAACGTAAACCACAAAGGTAGTATCGCAGTTGATGAACATATTTATAGAGTGATCACCAGTATCATTGTAATTAAAAGTCTTAACTTTACTTTTAGCCCATCCACAGGAGCTGCATTTACCACATTTGTGGAAACCTATCGTCCTTTCAGTAAGCCAATCAGGTTCTATTTTCTTTATCGGGTAACTGGGACAAATAAAATTAGACAGAGTGCGTCCCTTTCTAAAAGTCAATCCTGGTCTGTTTCCAATATGGGACACAAGGTCCTTATCCATAGTCAAAAGATGCCAATGTCTGTTAAGTATACTGTACAGTTTGGCACTATCATTGCTAAAATTAGTAATCAGACGGATCCTTACATCCCTGTTCTCACAAAGTTTTTTGTCTAAGGTTTTAGACCTCTTAAGTTTCTTAGCTCTTGACACAGCCTTATCAACCACTTTATTTTGATAACCTCGTTTAAGAAATCGCTGTGACAAATCAGTAAGGTTTTTTTGAAATTCAATATCCATTGAGCAATTGCGCCTTGCCCTCACCATTTCTCCATAGGGAATAGCATTTTTTTGGCTGACTGGGTGACAACTTCGGGCATGTAAAACAGCATTGCAGCTAGTAGGTTTGCGATACATTCGGCTGCAAATCTTGCCCTCTTGAATATATAATTCAATGTCCAGAAACGTGATGCTATTAGTATCATAATGAGTAGTAAACTCAAGGTTCAGTCTGTTGTCATTCAGGTAATCAAAAAAGCCTTTAAGATCATCCACTGATCCAGTCCAAATTAGAAGGCAATCGTCTATGTACCGCCCCCAATAATAAATGTATTATATCAATTTTTCGCCTGATGGGCCCCAGATTTTCTCCGCCTCGAACCACCCCATAAAGAGGTTCGCAAAAGACGGAGCCAATCTGGAACCCATCGCAGTACCGAGACGTTGTCTGTACCATTTGTTATCGAAGAGAAATACATTGTTTTGCAACACCAATCTTGTCATCATTAGAATCATCTGATTATGGTCAAAAAATTCAGCTGGCCTGTTGCTGAGAAAGAAGTCAATAGCACTAATACCCAGGTCGTGATCGATGTTGGTATAAAGTGATACCACATCTAATGTAACCAATATCATTCTGTCATCCCATGCTACATCATTCATTAAATTCAACACATGTTTAGAATCTTCAATAAATGACGGTAAATTCTTCACATACATCTGCAAAAAGGTATCAACATATTGGGATAGGCGTTCTGTCGGCCCCCCAATACCTGAAATTATGGGTCTTCCTGGTGGTTTGACCCTTGACTTATGAATTTTAGGCAGTATGTACATGCATGGTGCTTTGGGTGTCACAACCTGCAAGTAAAGAAATTCATCATGATCCAATAACATCAAATCATACCAAGTTTTCAGTTGATCATTAATAGTTTTGGTTAGAGATAACATAGGATTAGCAGATAGCCTTTCATAATATTTGTTGTTATTCAATTGTGAGTAAACTTCATCCTTATAATCAGTAGTATTGAGAATAACTACATTCCCACCTTTACCTGCTTTTCGTATTGTAATCAATGGGTTACTCATAAGCACTTTAAGTGCTAACCTTTCTGCAGGTGACAAATTATCATTATACCTCTTATTTTTCTCACGACATTTAGCATCAATGATTCTGTCAATATCACAATTGACTGCTTTATAAAATGCCTCTATAGTACTGCCAGATGAGATTGTGGGTGTCCACTTAGATCTATCTTTCAACCCACTACCTTCGCTCAGAAATCTCTCAATCTCCAGATCATCTAATAGTTTGTATAGGGTCACTGGGTCATCTTCTTTCTCAGTAAGGGATAATAATAATTGAGTCTCTTTAAGTTCTTGGATCGTAATGTTGCTCAAAGGTTTTAATTTTCCATGTTTACTTTTCTCTGGTACATTAGCAAAGTGCTTTTTCAATTTAAGTCTCCTAACAAATTTAAACAAGTCAATTTTAGTTAAGTACCAATCCGCCTCAGTCATAGGACAGAAACCCATCCCTTTACAAAGTAAACTGTTCACATCATCAGATAATTCAATTGAAGACAAGTTCACAATTTCAACATCTCCACAGACATTTGCATCATTTTCTATTATGGTTTCCAAGATCTCGTTCGCATCCCTACCCTTCCTCCTTGACCTCCTACCGCCTCTGCTACCTCTCCTGGTTTTTGTACATTTGGTACCCGATTCCTTTCTGAATCCCTGTTTCCCCGACGTAACCTGCGCACCTCTACTAAAAAATTATTCTCGGCTGTTGGGAGGGTGGCGGAATCAGGAATGTCATCAATATCACTACTAGAGATATTACTAGAGCCAGGGTCACTATCACTGGCTAATGGGGTGCCACTCTTCTGTTTCCCTGTAGGTGATTTAACCATCAGGTAATCAAATTTCCTAGCGAAGGTATAGACACGACCAGAGCGATAATCTCTTTCGTCGCGTTTGATTTTTCTTGCCTTCCTTTGTTTAATATCATTTTGTAACTCTGTTAGTTTTTCATCTAAGACAGTATAATTTTTAATGGTAGCCTCTGGTAGGTTCATCTCCTTAATTTCATCTTCCACCTTTTGAATCTCAATCAACAGTTTAGCTATTTTCCTCTCAGCATTTTCAATCAGAATATTAATAAGATTCCAAGAGCTTGCATTAAGTTCCTTTTCCCAAGTCAGATAAAGATCAGGCTCTAGATCCTCATAGGTTGGTATAATTTGGGATCTTAGCCCACGTGGAATCCTGTTAAGTTTTAAGTATTGTCTTAGAGTCGCCGCATCCCACCATTTATTTAATTCTGTGCGTTTGAGGGATTCTAGCTTCACAAACTTGGCTCTGAGGCTTTCCTTCTTAGAACTTTGTTTGATCATTTGAGTGCTTGGTGGATCTTCTGGACTTGCTCCTTGGGAAGATGGGACTGCAAGACCCACAATGCACCTGGCCAAATCCTTAAAAGTCCACCGAACCTTGTCCAGCTGGGTTCTTCTTGGTTGAGATGAAGTAGGTGGAGCTCTTTTAACCTGTTGCCCTTAGGGAGTCCACTCCTGTTGAGTTAGGCAGATGCCTTCTGTTGTTGAATCCCCAAAGTGTGCAGCAGGTGCACTCCTTCAGAGTGCAGTCCTCTTGGCACAAGCCAGGGGTCCAGCAGGGTAGTCCTTCTTGTTTCTTACAGGTAGGGATATGAGTTGCTGGGTAACCCCCCCCCCCATATTTATTCAGGCTTCTAGGCTGCCAAGCAAGGGGGGACCTTCATCTGAAGTGTGGCAAATTCTTGTCCCAGAAAGCTCTGTTCCTTAAAAATCAAAGTGAAGAATATCTGTAATGGAGCTTCAGGTTGGGCTAACACAACCTGCAGGTATGGTTAAAGGTCCCCCCAACCCCCCCCCTGCCAATTCAAATCCAGGGACTCCTATCTGGCTGAGGGTGCAGAAAGTGGGAGTGGGTCTATGTCCTGTCCTATGTATCTTTCTCTCTTTGAAGACCAGTTTGTCTACCCAGCCCCCTTTATGCCTTTTGCTGGGAAGCTTGCAGCTGTCCTCCCACCAGATGTCTCTTTATTTCCTTTCAGATCACTTCACACCTCATCAGATCAGCTTGGCTCAGTCGGCGAAAAGCTGCTCAATCAGGAAAGGTTGCTCTAGAGATGAATTCAGGCCCCTCAGAAAGCAAGTTCTATAATTTCTTTTCTGTCATAGTTATAATGACCATGGCAAGTTGCTGGGTTAATTCAAACTATTATTTAGACACTTTGAATTATTATTTTTAGCTCACTCCTGTCAATAGGTAGACTTTATTAAAGTTTATTAAAGCCTATGGAGCTAATGCACTATCATGGAGAAAAAGAAATTGGCAGTTTTTACCTCACCAGGGCTTCAAAAACATCTGTTATAATGTCCCTGCTTATTTTAACATAGCACCATACATTTGGGGCACCTTGGGTAGACATTAGGGGTGCCTTTTATATAAATATAAGGTTGTTCAAGACTTTAGAAGTACTTTTAATTCTAAAGACGAAGTTGGACATAGTTTTATTTTAAAACAGTTTTCAAAGCAGGGCTGGCTTTTAAAAAATTGCAGAAGGCAACACAGCATTGCACACTTAAGTTCATTAAATCTGCTGGGCCTCTAAACCTGCATGCCCTACCATATACCATTACACCTAATTACCATATACCTTTTAAATGGAGCACTGGCACTGGGCCTGGTTAGCAGGGCCACGGCACTATCAGAATCAGTAACCACCAGTATCACTCAAAACATGGGGGTGATCTGGGCAACAAGGATTTCTTTCTCACAGGGATTGCTGTACATTTAGCAACTACTAGCATGGAGATTTTCCATAGATGCTGGCAAGTGCAAGGACTTTCAGAATAAGTTCTTGGCTTCATTGATTTGACTCAAAATCATGGAATAGATGGTCATGCTGGTGTGTGGAACAGTTCTGAATCTCATAGCACTGGATGATACCTTTGTAATTAATTTCTCACTGCCCTTCTGGCTGAGGGTCTCTCGGACAGAACAGTAAACCCATATCATTCTATTATTTCTGTGAGTCACTTTGCACTAGCAGATCATCCGGCAGCTGAACACCCTTTAGTGTCAAATGTATTGCGGGTGTCAGATTCTCTTATCCAACTCAACCTCGGAGCTCCTTTCTACAGATGTCTCTGTTGTTCTTAAGTTTCTTCAGTCTTGGCCTGACAAGATGATTCAGAAAAGGGGGTGGTGATGAACAGAGTGCCTGAATTAAGCAGACCACTCTTACCCAGTCCAAAGATCAGGGCTTGATCCATCACCGTTTTTTAGCTCACTGCACCATCCCAGCTCAGAACTTGGCTATATGCAAATTAGTCTGTTCCTGTCCCAGTGCATGATGGGAACAGGGCAAACCAAACTACCAAGCCAATTCTTGTACTGGGAAGGAAACAAGCTTCCGGGGACCGGTTTCTGCCATTTCAGGCGTCGTCGGCCCGGCTTGCTTGAATCCTGATGGTGCAATGAGCAAGGGACTCACATCTGAGTATACCCTTCCACGCTTATGGTGGACAAAATGATTCAGAAAAGGGGGTGGTGATGAACAGAGTGCCTGAATTAAGCAGACCACTCTTACCCAGTCCAAAGATCAGGGCTTGATCCATCACCGTTTTTTAGCTCACTGCACCATCCCAGCTCAGAACTTGGCTATATGCAAATTAGTCTGTTCCTGTCCCAGTGCATGATGGGAACAGGGCAGACCAAACTACCAAGCCAATTCTTGTACTGGGAAGGAAACAAGCTTCCGGGGACCGGTTTCTGCCATTTCAGGCGTCGTCGGCCCGGCTTGCTTGAATCCTGATGGTGCAATGAGCAAGGGACTCACATCTGAGTATACCCTTCCACGCTTATGGTGGACAAAATGATTCAGAAAAGGGGGTGGTGATGAACAGAGTGCCTGAATTAAGCAGACCACTCTTACCCAGTCCAAAGATCAGGGCTTGATCCATCACCGTTTTTTAGCTCACTGCACCATCCCAGCTCAGAACTTGGCTATATGCAAATTAGTCTGTTCCTGTCCCAGTGCATGATGGGAACAGGGCAAACCAAACTACCAAGCCAATTCTTGTACTGGGAAGGAAACAAGCTTCCGGGGACCGGTTTCTGCCATTTCAGGCGTCGTCGGCCCGGCTTGCTTGAATCCTGATGGTGCAATGAGCAAGGGACTCACATCTGAGTATACCCTTCCACGCTTATGGTGGACAAAATGATTCAGAAAAGGGGGTGGTGATGAACAGAGTGCCTGAATTAAGCAGACCACTCTTACCCAGTCCAAAGATCAGGGCTTGATCCATCACCGTTTTTTAACTCACTGCACCATCCCAGCTCAGAACTTGGCTATATGCAAATTAGTCTGTTCCTGTCCCAGTGCATGATGGGAACAGGGCAAACCAAACTACCAAGCCAATTCTTGTACTGGGAAGGAAACAAGCTTCCGGGGACCGGTTTCTGCCATTTCAGGCGTCGTCGGCCCGGCTTGCTTGAATCCTGATGGTGCAATGAGCAAGGGACTCACATCTGAGTATACCCTTCCACGCTTATGGTGGACAAAATGATTCAGAAAAGGGGGTGGTGATGAACAGAGTGCCTGAATTAAGCAGACCACTCTTACCCAGTCCAAAGATCAGGGCTTGATCCATCACCGTTTTTTAGCTCACTGCACCATCCCAGCTCAGAACTTGGCTATATGCAAATTAGTCTGTTCCTGTCCCAGTGCATGATGGGAACAGGGCAAACCAAACTACCAAGCCAATTATTGTACTGGGAAGGAAACAAGCTTCCGGGGACCGGTTTCTGCCATTTCAGGCGTCGTCGGCCCGGCTTGCTTGAATCCTGATGGTGCAATGAGCAAGGGACTCACATCTGAGTATACCCTTCCACGCTTATGGTGGACAAAATGATTCAGAAAAGGGGGTGGTGATGAACAGAGTGCCTGAATTAAGCAGACCACTCTTACCCAGTCCAAAGATCAGGGCTTGATCCATCACCGTTTTTTAGCTCACTGCACCATCCCAGCTCAGAACTTGGCTATATGCAAATTAGTCTGTTCCTGTCCCAGTGCATGATGGGAACAGGGCAAACCAAACTACCAAGCCAATTCTTGTACTGGGAAGGAAACAAGCTTCCGGGGACCGGTTTCTGCCATTTCAGGCGTCGTCGGCCCGGCTTGCTTGAATCCTGATGGTGCAATGAGCAAGGGACTCACATCTGAGTATACCCTTCCACGCTTATGGTGGACAAAATGATTCAGAAAAGGGGGTGGTGATGAACAGAGTGCCTGAATTAAGCAGACCACTCTTACCCAGTCCAAAGATCAGGGCTTGATCCATCACCGTTTTTTAGCTCACTGCACCATCCCAGCTCAGAACTTGGCTATATGCAAATTAGTCTGTTCCTGTCCCAGTGCATGATGGGAACAGGGCAAACCAAACTACCAAGCCAATTCTTGTACTGGGAAGGAAACAAGCTTCCGGGGACCGGTTTCTGCCATTTCAGGCGTCGTCGGCCCGGCTTGCTTGAATCCTGATGGTGCAATGAGCAAGGGACTCACATCTGAGTATACCCATCCACGCTTATGGTGGACAAAATGATTCAGAAAAGGGGGTGGTGATGAACAGAGTGCCTGAATTAAGCAGACCACTCTTACCCAGTCCAAAGATCAGGGCTTGATCCATCACCGTTTTTTAGCTCACTGCACCATCCCAGCTCAGAACTTGGCTATATGCAAATTAGTCTGTTCCTGTCCCAGTGCATGATGGGAACAGGGCAAACCAAACTACCAAGCCAATTCTTGTACTGGGAAGGAAACAAGCTTCCGGGGACCGGTTTCTGCCATTTCAGGCGTCGTCGGCCCGGCTTGCTTGAATCCTGATGGTGCAATGAGCAAGGGACTCACATCTGAGTATACCCTTCCACGCTTATGGTGGACAAAATGATTCAGAAAAGGGGGTGGTGATGAACAGAGTGCCTGAATTAAGCAGACCACTCTTACCCAGTCCAAAGATCAGGGCTTGATCCATCACCGTTTTTTAGCTCACTGCACCATCCCAGCTCAGAACTTGGCTATATGCAAATTAGTCTGTTCCTGTCCCAGTGCATGATGGGAACAGGGCAAACCAAACTACCAAGCCAATTCTTGTACTGGGAAGGAAACAAGCTTCCGGGGACCGGTTTCTGCCATTTCAGGCGTCGTCGGCCAGGCTTGCTTGAATCCTGATGGTGCAATGAGCAAGGGACTCACATCTGAGTATACCCTTCCACGCTTATGGTGGACAAAATGATTCAGAAAAGGGGGTGGTGATGAACAGAGTGCCTGAATTAAGCAGACCACTCTTACCCAGTCCAAAGATCAGGGCTTGATCCATCACCGTTTTTTAGCTCACTGCACCATCCCAGCTCAGAACTTGGCTATATGCAAATTAGTCTGTTCCTGTCCCAGTGCATGATGGGAACAGGGCAAACCAAACTACCAAGCCAATTCTTGTACTGGGAAGGAAACAAGCTTCCGGGGACCGGTTTCTGCCATTTCAGGCGTCGTCGGCCCGGCTTGCTTGAATCCTGATGGGGCAATGAGCTAGGGACTCACATCTGAGTATACCCTTCCACGCTTATGGTGGACAAAACACATTTTGGAAAAGTTGGTTATGCTCCTTTGTTATGTTATGTTATGTTAATAGAATTTACAATAGCGCACGTCTCACCAGGGGGCATCTCGGCGCTGTGAACAGATCCTGGTTTGATATGTGCCAAAGTCAAATTAGTATAGAAAAGCTTTGAGGATTTTTCTAAATTTGCGGTATGTGGGAGTCTCTCGAAGAGTTTAGGGTCGTTTATTCCAATATGTTAGGGCGAGATAGGAGAAGGTCTTGCACCCAGAGCATGCATGACGCATCCGGGGCACGCGCAAATGGGCTTGGGTACTTGATCTCAGGTAGCTCCAGAAATGTAGTTTAGCATTATGTCGAAGAGTCTAGGACGTTTGAGCATTAGACCTGAAAAGTAAGTTTCACTCCACACTGAGCCATCTTTGTAATTCAAAAAAGAACTATCCAGCTTTTCTTGGAGACCCAAAGCACTATGTACTCAACTGTTTACAAACTTACAAAAGAGATAAGGGGCTTTCTAATATCCTTCCCCTTTGGTGAACTCTTTGGGGGCTTATTTACAAGAACTTAACGCTTCCATAGTGCCATTTTTTGGATGTTACAGTGCCTTTTTTATCGCAGTATTTACAAGTTGCCGCTAAGTGCATATAGCTGAACTTTTCCAGTGTAAACATTAATTTTCAAGATAGCCACTTCTGTTAGCAGGACTTAACGAAAATGAGATGTAAGGTGGGTGTTTGTGTGCAGAAACTGCTGCTAATCCCACTTTACAATGAAATTCCTGTACAGCTATAACCCCCCAAAACTGCTGATAAGTCAAGTTAGAGACAGTTTATTAAGACCAGAAAATAGCTGGTCTTAAAATTGGTGCAAACACTTGGGTCCACATATAAGATGTTTGGGTGCTGGACAGCGCCACAAGGAACTTTGCTTGCTGCCCTGCGCCAAAACAAAAGGTCAGGGATGTGCCCTATCAATAACATAGGGTGCATTCCTGGGCCCCATTCATGAAAAGTGTTGCATCACTGACAAAACAGTGTTGTGACAATTTTCACTGCGCCCTCCTTGCGACACCATGGATACGCAGTATTCATTGTATGGCGCTCCATGTCGGAATCATTGACAGATACGTCTGGAATTCTGAAGTATCAGGCAGTGCTAAAGTCATGCATTGCTACAGTTGTGTCGCAAATATCACGCAGCTCCAGCAGTGAATGGGGCCAGCCTATCCCTATGACACTTCGCCACCCTTAGGTCTGCCATGAGGTTTTGACGCAGTGGTGTCCTCGAATTGTCGTAGTGGGTCAGTAAATATACCCTTTCGTTTCGATTGTGTGCTATTACCGCCCTGTTCTATGCCCCACCTAGGGCAGAAGTCTTAAGTGGATTGTCTCAGAAGCAGGCATAGATGTTTCCATCTTTGGAACACATTCGGTGAGTACTGCTATGCCATCCAAATCCTAGACAATAGACGCATACCTTATGGACATCTTACATAAGGCAGACTGGTCTTCGGATTCCCTGTCTAAGGTGTTCGATCCTAAACTAGTGAGCAATCCATTTTCTTTTGTTCCAGAGTGGCTTTGAACTTGTAGAATCTGAGCCTCAAGCCCTGACATAGAATAGACATGTTTCTAACAATCATAAACAAGCATTTTCAACTTTGTTAACGACACGGAGGAAAGGATTAGGCCACCCTCTTTAATTCTTAATTGTTATTTCAAAGATTGCTGGTGCTTCATGTTTATGATTGTCTGTAATATTTCTTGCCCCCAATGGAGCGTTGTGAAAATATTCATTGATTCAGTGAGTATCTAGTATGTTTGCTTTGTTTATTTTCAGATAAAAAGCAGAGGTGAAGTGTAGAACACGGCCCAAAACGATGGATGTTCCTTACTTCCAGCATGAAGAGGCGCTGCCTTAGCTTGGCCAGAGATGGCTATATGAGCATCGAGACTGAAGCTGGTTACAGACTTTTTGTGTTTCATTGCCGTTGTAGTTTGTGTTTGCATTATTGGTGTTGTCATTTGTTTGATTCACTGTAGACAACATGTATTGTTTATGATTCTTCTCTTGGCTGCTGTAATAAAGTAAGCAAGAAAGGGATTGCATTACCCTGGCCTCCGTGTCACTAGCAGATTGCTAGAACATTTTCCATTGTCTCGATGAAGGGAAACATTTTAAAATCTTGCACACGTTACAACTAGATGATGTCTGCAGACCACGTGTCTTTGCTTTACAGCCTCTGACTCCCACTTTACATGCCGCTCGTGATCCACTCCTACTCACCCTCTGCCACTTTCTCTATTAGACGGGGGCGGCCTTATTGATAGAACAGAATGTTGGGTACTATTCAAAATATTATAATCTTAAAAACAGATTGTACAATATTTTCTGTGCAACCCAAAAGCGTCAGACATGTCTGGTCATTTGTTAAAAAAAGGGGGCTCATGAAAATGAGCAAAACGAAGTTGCGGC
The DNA here is from genome assembly GCF_964261635.1 of Lissotriton helveticus. Classification (NCBI taxonomy): domain Eukaryota; kingdom Metazoa; phylum Chordata; class Amphibia; order Caudata; family Salamandridae; genus Lissotriton; species Lissotriton helveticus. The sequence continues at coordinate 310,295,362 of NC_136062.1, forward strand.
AATAATAGCACCTGCTATTTAAAGTGCTTTGTAAGTCTGTGGCAGCCAGCACTTTTGATTTTTTGTTTGGCAAGTTTTATAAAGCGCGAACTCGAGCCGAGGATATCAGAGGGCTTTACATGAGCACCAGTTTCATTTCAGACGGACACACTCATTTCTAGGCACGGGGAGATTCTGTGATTTGGAAGAATAACGGGATGTTTGAGCCTCTCGCCTGACTCGAACCTGGTTTCGAATTCAAAGTCGGCCGATCCAGCCGTTAAGCCACATCTCCATCACTCAGGCAAGAATATCCTTTCTTCCTGTGCACTATATTAAAATATTTCTCTTATGTGAACAGCCCTTGTGTACATCTTTGGTTCGAGGTTAAGTGCAGGGAGTTTCTTTCCACTTTGTTTCATGGCGTTCAAGACATTCAGCTTTATGCGCAGCCCGGGTTTTGGTAACAATTAGGTCAATGTCAAGCCTGGAGTACTCTAAGCTCTTAACTTCTACAAATGGCAAGTGGTATTATTTCGGAGTTAAGTCTTTTGCAACTTGCCACTATATATGTTAAAACAGTTGTGACGAGGCAACCTGACCTCCTCCCCCAGTCACAGGAACCAAGAAGGGCATGGCCACCTAAAAAATGAACAATTCTTCAATTAAACTGAATTACAGTATACAAATAATGTCCTACCAGGAGTGTGATCACTTCTTTGTTTATTCGCACCTCTGGTCTGGCTGACTGCAAATACACCACTGACATCATTGACTGCATCCTTCTCCACCAGCACTGCTTAGCAAAGATGCTCACACATGGACCAAGGGACAGTCAGGGCACCACAAACCTCCCTCTTAAACAACCACCAAGCAAAAGGGAGGAACTCACAATACATTTATATCACACAACATATATCTTCTGAACACAATACAGTGCAACAGGAGGTAGTATAAACAAAACAATGGAAAGTCACCATTTGCACATCACTTTGCTCAGACCAGCACATAGAATACATAGTAAATTCTAGCCCACATCTGCTTCTATCCCATTATTCCTACTAACAATGATGACTGCTAAAAATGATTAGCACATCCTCTATACAGCATGACTATGTGCATTGACTATGTTTTATGAACACAATGCCATCTCTAAGTTTACCGGCCCAATGCCACAAACTCCTCATAAGCCAGAATCCACTGACCAAATGCCACACACAGAACACCATCCTGTTTACAGACTCAGTACCACACACACCATGAAGTGTTTAGACCCCCACAAAACAGAATCTTTCTTCTGAAAAATGATGAAGTCCATTCTCAGACTTGTCTTAGAAACTTTTCAGAACTTGCCTACTTCCAGGCCCTATCAGGAACAATGTACTTAGTGTGTGCCTCCCGTACTCCATCGTAGACAAACTCAATTTGAACCACAACCATTGACTATTATTGTTTTTTTTTGTTTTTCCCACTTTTTCCACTTAAATCTTTCAATATTCATATCTCTGTTACCCCTTTATCAATGTCTGTCATTTTGCTGCCTCATTCTTTATTTGCTTAAATAAAAGTGGAATTCTTATTGTATTGTTCTTTCTACTTGTTGACGGTTTAGACAGCTCTAAATGCTTTACACATGTTCTATAAGTTAATTATGAAGTAGATGCTTCTGTAATTTGTAATAATTTTGCTTATGCTTATTTGTGAATTTGGCCCTTTTTGCAGGGTCATCCCTGAACTTTTTACCTTCCTCCTAGTCTTTTTTTCTGACCTGGTGTCCGTGGTTTTAGGACTCTAGGCACTTTAGCACTGCTGTAAAGTGTGTGTGCTCTCTGTGGTAAACATGGTAAGATTGTTCTACACCTGTGTGGCGTATTTAATTTACCTGTCAGTCACTTGTAAAGTGGTATTTCATATACCCAGGTCCAGTAAATTGAATGCTACTGGTGAACTTGCAGTGCTGCTTGTGCCACCCACCAAAGTAGCCTTTCAAACCTGTCTAAGGCCTTTGCCATTGCAGGGCCTGCTTGCGGAGTTTACTGCCGCTGTGCCATGGCACATAAAGTGGGTGCCACGTCTGTGACTCCCCTTTTACTACAATCAGTCACCCCTAAGTTAGACCTAGCTAGCCCTATGGGCAGAGTGCAATATAGGTAAAAGGGAGGAAATCAAAGCACAGTGCCTACTAAAAGACTCAGAAAAGGAGATAGATGGCCAGGGTTTGTCAAAAGATTGAAGTTTCGCCTAAAAAAAAAAACAATACATGAATAACCAGAGCAAGTAAATGAAATATCAAGTCAAGCTGCGCCTTCCACAGAGCAACCAAGAAGGAGAAGTCCACTATTGAAAAGACTAAATAATAAATTCAGAGGCCCTGAATGCACTTACGTCATCCTTGAAGATTTCGCACACTACGGAATAAGTGATGAAAGTGGTGACAAAATAATTGCTGATCAGACTGACGAAGAAGTGAGACCAACTTGAAAGAAAATACACAGGTTAAAAGACTGTGTAAAAGTTACAAAGAGGGGTTAAGTCTCCCTAGTCCGCAATGGCTGATCATACTGTTAATGGAAGACTGAAAAGAAACTGTTTGAAAACATGCTGTAGAATATACACATGTAGTATAGTGATAGTACTCGTAGTATGGTTAGGACTGACAGTAGCTATTCCTTATATAATGAGTAGAGACATAAAGAATAACACTAACGTACCTGAAACAATAGCTATACCTAGAAAAACAGATACACAACAAAAGGCACTTAGCATTAGACAACAGAAGGAAGATTTAGAAGCATCAGATGAGGAAGGATTATATTATACTAGAATTAAGAATAGAACTCACTTAAATGTATTTGTAAACCTATTAGTACACTATGTAGAAGCTATGGAAATTGAAAATTGTTATGTCTGTATGAAGTTACCTACTTCGGTAGCCAAAGGTGTGACTTACCACCATTTACCCCTAACATATGGTATTTCATGTAGTATATTAGCTAGTTTATTTTATAAGAAAGTACCCTTACAGTACTATTATTCTAACTCTGATGTGATATTTTCTGAACTTCCTATACGTAGTAACCTGAATCCTGTACAAACTAAGAGTGATGTAGCACGTTATATGGGTGAATATTTTCTAACCATAGGTACAATAGATATAGCCGAAGCACACAAGAATAATTTAACATGCTTTTTACATGAAAAAGAGAAAATATTTTTAAATATGGTTGAAAATTTCCAAAGGAAAGCAAAAGACAAGAATCATAAAACACATAAATGGGCTGTAAATGTAGGGTTCACCTCAAATGGCAAGACTCACGCTGCTATCTTGTTGGATTTTGAAAAGAAAGGGAAACTCTGTCTACCACACACAGAGGAGGTCCCAGGGGTAAGTTTATGGACCCTACTGTTAAGCCCCCTGTACATAAGTGACACCAACCTAAAATTAACAGAGAGTCAAGAGGCAAGCAAACAATGTACCCGAATAAAGATGCAAAGGAAATAGTTGTTAAACTATATGAGTTCCCATCAGTCTACCATCGAGACCGCCCTTCATCATTTGGGATCTCTTATGCATAGATTCTGTCACATTAAAGGGTAAAAAAACCTGTGCTGGCAGATGACTACGCCAGGCACAGGAAAAACCACAATGTTGTTTGCAGATGTGAAACAGAATGGCGTGTCTGGTTGGGAACTGAGTAGCAGTGCGTGAAAAAAATATGTGATGTGAAAAGAAAAGGCTCTAAAATTAGGTAGTGAGCGGGAAAACAATTTTAATAGACAACCTCACACTCCTAAATCAATAAAAACAGTGCAATAGTGGTTTAACAAATAGCCACTAGAGATGTAAGGTCGACATGTTTCTGCAGACGCACGGAGTCTAGCGATCTCCTGCTGCTTCTTCGGGACCATTAATGCTACTGCTAGAACAAAATAACATAAACCATATCACCTGAAAGTGTATGTATAATCATCTTCTCATCCCACTTGATGGGAAGGAACCACTCCACCTCACCTGGCACGAGCTCAGGTAAATGGATGCGCCGCACTCTCCGTCGGTGCACCGGTCGTCCCTCTAAGCTCTATCGTAGGGAGGAGAAACTCTGTCTCCATGGAGAAATAACTAGTTATTATAACAATATATTAATTGGTTCCAGTGAGTGTGAACACAATTATAAGGTAATTGGGCGTTGGGGTTTCAAAGATGGAACAGAACCAGTATTTCCTAGAATGCATTTTATATGCGGAAACAAAGCATATTACAAACTGCCAGATCATTGGTATGGGAGCTGTTATTTTGGAATAGTATTCCAAAAGATATACCATGTAAACAAAATCACTGGAAGCAATGAATAAACTAATGGATTAATAAGTAGTAAAAGAGCTAGTTTTGCAGAAATAGTAGGTGATATATTTAGTGCAAAGATACCTACAGTGGGAGTGGTTCTGAATACGCAGAGAATTTGCAAACTATCTACAGTGGTGGGTCGTTTATCGTCTGACCCTGCTGGAGGATTCTTGATGATCAATACTGAATTGGTTGCGATCAGATCAATGGTTTTACAAAATCGACTTGCTCTTGATACATTATTAGCAAAAGAGGGCGGAGTCTGCAGAATGTTGAAATAGCAACATTGTTGCACTTACATACCTGACAAAAGTGTTGAAATTAAGGGGTATGTAAGGAATATTACACATTTGGTAAAATAACTCAAACCACGGGAGGTTGATAGTGCATGGAAGAGACTTACAGATGGTCGCTCCTCTATAGGTAGTTGGTTTTCTAATGTAGGAAAGAGCTTTGTAGGTAGAATACTAATGCCAATGGTGGCAATAGGCCTACTGATATTAGAGTACAGTAAATGTCGTAAGCACAAGAAGGCATATACAGTAAATAAGTAAGGGAAAAAGAGAAATATTGATGAAATTGAGTTAGAAGACTTACATGGAAATGTATACAAGAAAGTGAAAAACTTTCACACAAACAATGAAAAGAAACAAAATAGAACACTTAAAGAGACTGAATTGGGAGAGTTGTGAAAGTTGGCATCTGATTCATTAATTGGTGAGGATAGAAAATATCATTAAAGAGGGGATTGATGGAGCAAGGACTCGCACGTAAAGTGACTTGCTTGTACTCACCCTCTCAAATAACTCATAACGTACTAATTAACATGTTTTGTCTAATTAATATTGCATTACCCGACATATCTAGCATCTAGGGGAAGCTTTTCAATGTGCTTTTTCTAACCATAATCCTCTTGCATTAAAATGGCTGCTGCTACGCAGGATTTCCTACTGCGCATGCGTCTGTCATACTCACGTGACATGACGTACTATCTTTACTTGGAGGGAAAGTTTTGCTTCTGCGCAGTAGAATTAAGATGACTGCTTTGTGTTACAGCATGCATGAAGCTTGCACTGTTGCTTTTGCTATGCTGTTTGTTTTGCCTAAACACTAAACGCAATAGTTAAAAGAAATCAATGGGAATAGAGTAGAGATATGTGGTATACAGTGCATTCATTTATTCTGTATTCTAAAACTGTTTCTTTTCTATTTTTTATGTATCGCAATCTTGGGCCTGGGAGGTGCTATTACTCCATCTTGAAAACCCACACTGCGCATGTCAAACTCCAGAGGGAGCTTAAGTCATTTGTCATTGAATCAAAGCCAAGTTTTCATCACACTAGAAGTTGCGCCTTGGAACCTGACTGGATGACCCCAAGCAGAAGACAAACTGTTAACATTGTATTTCTATAAGAACATTTAATTGTTGGGTAGAATAAAACACATGGGAAAATAAATTGATGGAAGGGAACATTAAATTAAATATTCAGAAAATAGTTTCAATTTGGTATGGTGTGATGACTTCTCATCCTTTTGTCCAATCAAAATTGGGGATCCTTACACTTGCAACATTGGGGGGTGGTACACTGCCTTGGAAAATAGTATAACTAGAGTAGGCTTAGTTAGTTAGTTTGGCTGACTTGTCCGAATAGCTGACCTGTCATTGACCCAGCGCACTCAATAGGTGATCAAGAGCAGAGGTGCTGGCAGAGCACTCTGTCAGAAGAATCTATAACCCAATCGGGGTTACTGGGAAGGCAGATTCAAAGACCCAATCAGGGATTGGCTGTTGGCTGCAGAGAAGGTGCAACGCAGGCGTAGCACATTAGCTGTGGGTGCCGGTCTTAGCCTGAGGTGGTCCTGTCCTGATCCAATTTGGTCCGTACCTGTCCTGATTCTGGTTTGCATCTATTCTTTCCTGCTGGCACCTGCACTTTGGGGTTCTGTCCTTTGACCCAGCCCGTGGCTAGGGTTGGTCTTCACACCATTCTAGGTAATTATAATAAATGTGGGTTCGTCATTGTACTGTTTTTCCTTTTTCCACCCTCCCTATGTTTCAATGCTAATTAAAGTTTCTCATTCTATCTTACCTTAATCATGTTTTTATTGATTGATCAAGTTTCAGTTAATGTAGTATGGACACTGACATTTAATAATTTACATTAGATAAAGAATTTAAACCTTCCCCAAGTTGTGGTTATTATATGAGTGCAAATGTTTATTTACTGCCTATTATGCTAACACCCTTGATCCCTTAGGACTTTAGGTACCATTGACTTGGATTGCTAAGTCAAATGGTATAGGACCTGAATGGTTAAACGAAATTGATTAAGCGTAGGTTTACCTGTTCAAAGTGTGTATGTGATTTATGGGCCCAGGTGAGTATGGTGAAATTTAGGGCAGGTGAGCCCGCGCTCTATCACCAGCCCGAGCCTCGCTCATGTCTTTAAGTTGTGGGCTGCAAAAGGTGCGATGGCTGCACCTCTGAGGCGCATGGTGGACACTGTTTAATTACATTCCCTGAGCCCAAGACCAAGGCTCCAACTTCGCTCGCAGTGTCCCAGATGCCACTGGAAGTCAGGCGCCTGTTGCCTGATGGTGAGCGGAGCTGACTAGTGAGGAGAGACCTAATCGTGAAGCAGAACCGACAGAGACTGCCTGAAGGTGGGCGGGGCTCCCAGGTTGCCAGTGAGAGACCCGCGTGTTACACAGAGAAGACGGAGCCTCGCTGCCTCCCTCCAGCCACATCCCGCATGCCTGTGTCCCGGTAGCCTGAGGAGAAGAGAGGCCCCGGTGAGTGGGGCCAGTACAGAGCACTGCCCGCAGGGGTCTGCTTACAGCTATATGGCCAGATCGCGGGTAGCTGCCACGAAGGAAGAGAAGCCCTGGTGAGAGGGGCTCACACAGCATACTATTGGTGCCTGCTTGGGCCGATTTTTCCCCAAAGAGGAGCCCCAGTGAGAAGGGCTCCCAAAGCACCCTGTTGGTGCCTGGTGCAAGTAATACAGCTATACCCCCAGATCACGGCAGCTGCAACGTGGGGAGCATGTTGGTCTCATTAGGAGACACGGGTGAGTTACACCCTCGCCCACATTTTTGGTACCGGCCTGTTGGGACCTGTATCCTGCTGCAGTGGCAGCCTAGTGGCAGACGAAAGCCACATACTCAGAGTCCTGACTTTGTGGGACAAAGGTTATACGGAACAGCCCAGATGGGCCCCCGAGGAAGGCCAGTTGGCCTGGGATCACTTTGTGTCCTGGTGGGGCATAAGGCCTACTGGCGATGTGGGCACCTTACTAGTGGTACTATGGTGCCCATCTAAATGTGATTTATGCATAATGTGTTTATGCCTAATGTGAATGCATAATGGGTTTAAGCCTAATGTGGTTTATGCATAAGTGTTAAGACCAGTAATTTGCTGGTGGTTTAATTTTCACTACTTGCATTTTAATGGTTATGACATTGGCCCGATTGGCCCAGTCATGTATATAATCCCCTGTAAAGTTATATCTAGTGCCAGGTGGCACAGTGTACATATGTGATTACATTCTAATGTCTTTATGAGTAATACAAAGGCAATTTTTTATATAAGCTTGTGTGGAGTTTCCTTTGTAGTGTGCCAAGTGTGTCGCTGCTGTGTGTGTGTGTTGCTCAAACGCTTTACACATTGCTTCCAGGATAAGCCTGACTACTCGTGCCCATCTACCAAGGGGGGCTATCTTCAGTGTGTAACTCGTTTGTCCTGACTAGAATGGTAGTTTCTGTCTGGCTTAGGCGCTTGCCCTAGCCAACCAGAAATCCCATTTCTAACACTTATCTTCTCTCTCCTCCCCTCTATAGGTTCCTTACATTCTCATTTTGATTTCTGTGTTAGTTTTTTAATTAACTTGGCTTTGAACTATTCTTTTGTCTTAATTTTCCTAAATTTTGTAATACTCCCCCAACACACTCACACACACTTTTATTTTCTCAGTTATTTCAGATTGCAAAATTGATGTAAACTCACAATTTACATTCATGAAGGTTTTAGTTTCCCCTCCCACTCCTTATTGATCATCAGATATTTTCCAACCATTACTGCATAGTAAATTGTTGATTTGTCACATGGAATAAAATTAGCATCCCGATTACTTGTTTCAGAAGTCTGAATGGAAGGGGTTTGGTCCCAAGCACACTCATAATCAACTACCCAAGCAGTCTAGGGTAATGGTCTATAGCTTACTCAGGAAATGAGAAATGCATGCTGAATGTTCAAAGGACTGGTCCTCTGCCCTTTGTAATGGTCCTGCCAATCATTACCTCCTCCTTCATCAAATTCTGTCAATGAATATCTGATTTGTCACCCGGAATGGTACCGGATTTGGGGTGTAATCTTCTGTGTTTTTTATGTTAACTTCTTTCTTCCCCAACAACTGATCAAGTGTGTTCTCTAAAAGCATCTTTTGAAGATCTGGGGCCCGATGTAGGTAATTTAATTTTACCACTTCTTAAATACCGAATCATACCGATTCAGTATTTAAGAAGTGGTAAAATGTAGGGGGGGGGATGTAGGTATTTCAGAATCGGTAAATACCGAATCGGTAATGCCCATTGATTCCTATGGGCATTGAAGCCCATAGGAATCAATGGGCATTACCGAATCGGTATTTACCGATTTGGTAAATACCGATTGCAGCAAGGGTGCAGGGGGTGTCACTTTGACACCCTCTTGCACCCCAAATACAGGCATGTGTGCCATGTGGCACACAGACATGCCCTAAGGGCATGTCTGTCTGTCATATGGCACAGGTGTACATGGACAGATGTGCATGTACACCTGTATTCGGTATTTTATCACCCAATAGGATTGGGTGGTAAAATACCGAATTCTGAAGGCCTGTAACACTGTAAACAGTGCTACCTACATCTGGAATTTACCGAATCGGTAAAATTACCGAATCGGTATTTTACAGAATCGGTAATTTTACCGATTCGGTAAATTTACAGATTGTGCAAAATATTGCCTCCTACATCTCAATCACCAAATACCGGTCAGTAACGGCTGAATTCGGCTTTTACCGACCGGTATTTAGTGACCTACATCGGGCCCTAGATGTCTTATTAATTGGGTATGTATCCACCACTCGTCTAATGATCTTTTTGGGTATAGTGGAGAAACAACTCCACTGGCCCTTCCAGCTGATTGTCTCTATTATGGCCATGAACTGCCACTACTGTCTTGCAAGATACTCTAGAAAATCCCACCTTTGCAAATGGCCTCTGATCCTTCCACCATCACGTTTGCCCCTTCCCAGAAAAAGGGCATGTTAAACCCACATAGAGCAACAGCTGGGATCTAAATCACACTAGCAGAGTTCCACGACATGCTCACTTCACTAGTGATTGCCATCTTGTCTCTTTTGCCAGAGATTACAGCATTATTGGGTTATATGTATCTTCCTCCTTTCCTATAAAACAGAAAAGGTAAGAGTGTCGGGGTAAGATGGGGAAGGGTGTTAATAAGGGAAAAAAGGCAAGAAAGAAGAAAATAACAGAATGCAGAACCACAAATAAGCAATTATAGTGAACGATGTTATAGCACAGAATGGCTTTCTATATTCATCTTAACATTTGGCTCCACCAGTATTAGCTCTTGGTTTCTATGCTTTGCTACATTATTTAAACAAAAACACACATTGCAAGCATCAGTGATTGGGAGGCATGACACATGCTTCTTTATAAACAGGTGGGGAGAGTATGGTTAACCCTCCACTCCCTAGCTGCACTGCGTATTTTTGGATACCAATTCCAATAGTTCGTCTTTCATTAATCCAATTTTAAGCATTATTTCAATCTTGATCGTGTCGCTAATGATTATTGCTTCCTCTCCTTTAACTTTTCCACATTTCAACAATTTGTAGTAGAGAAACTTCTTGCATAAGCGTGTGCCCATCCAGGCCTCTTTTTCGCAAATACGATCCCAATACAACAGATGGTAACGGAATGGAATGCCTTGAGCTCCTGGTTCATGGGGTTAAAGAGTAAAAAGTCATTCATAAGAGCTTGATAGATTGTAAGTTACGTAATGATATGCATGAAGCTTGATAAGAATGTTTTTCTTTACTTGTAACTAGGCAACATCAGCATGTAATCAATAGATCTAAAGTACTGTTTTGTAATATTGATTTTCAGTTTCCCCTGACGAAGGGCAATAGAATGCCCGAAATGCATTGGGTTTCGAATAAACAACTGCTGCTCTGAACCATCTGTTGTACTGGAGGGTGAGGCGAGCCGCCATCTTGGGTGGGGCTGGACCGGATTTAGCGGTCTAGCTCTCCCGGGAGGCAGGCAACAAAACGTCTCCAGACACAGATTCTTCCGAGAACGCTCGGTTGGTGGCAGCAACCTGGCTCTCTTGGAACTCAGCGAATCACTCCTGCTTAATGCGCAGTCATTGGTAGACATTGTCGCTGCTCTGGCGCGATTAAGGCGCCAGCGCTCTTAAAATATTTTATGCTCTTTTAAAAATTGTGAAAACCATTTATTTCATTTTCCTACCGATTGTACTGATTTAATTCTTGCAGCCCGCCCTGTTCCATCGCGGCTGGTGCCGTTTGCGTGGAGGGTGAGGCGAGCCGCCATCTTGGGTGGGGCTGGACCGGATTTAGCGGTCTAGCTCTTCCGGGAGGCAGGCTACAAAACCAATGTGTACTCAGGAGCGCAGCGGACGAGCGCAGCGGGAGCGCCGACTTCGCGCCGAAGTCGCGCACAAGTCAAGCCCGTCTGCGCCCGTCTGCGCCCGTCCGCGGCCGACCGAGGCCTGGGGCCAGAACCCCTGGTCAAAACTACAAATATTCCTCCTTGGAGCTATTGCAACTCAGACCCTTAGTTAATGCGGTATCCGCCCCACCCGCCTACGCTTTAAAGCGCGCCGCCGCTTATGGCATCCTGAACCCCGAGTTCATCATTGATAAAGCCGCAAGGCCTAGTCCCTCTTTTTCTCCCTTACCTTCCCTTGACTCAGAGATTACTCTCAAATGCTTTTACTTAAACACTAGGTCCATGGTTAAACACCATATGGACATTTTTCTTCTGCTTCAAGCCAAGCAACCTGACATCCTACTCCTTACAGAGACTTGGCTTAATGCCGACTCTCTACCTGACATTTTAGCAGCAGTCCCCTCCAATTATTACATTCTGCATGTTGATAGACCTGCTGACAAAAGGGGCGGAGGGGTTGCTGCAATTATTCATAACTCCCATAAAGTCTCTCTCTTACCACCTCTCGACCTCATAGGATCAGATAACCTGATTTTTAAAATGGACACCAATAGCGGATCTTTACTTATGGTCCTCATCTACCGTCCCCCTCAAAACATGCCCACGTTCGCGGCGTCTTTAGCAGAACAGCTTGCCCCTCTAATACTCTCTCATAAAAAAATCGTGCTACTGGGCGATCTCAACCTCTGGTTGGACTCGGATGAGTTAGATACTCAGGCAGCAGCACTGAAAGAGATTCTTTTAGACATGAACCTTACCCAACAGATACACCTCCCAACCCACGAAAAAGGGCATAGCCTTGATCAAATATGGTCTCAGAACATCTCCCTGGCTATCAATTCCATCACGCCCTGCATTTGGTCGGATCACTTTCTGATCAACTTTACCATGATTACCGAAAAGAGCAGGAGGCCCCCTTCTCAGAAAGGAGGAAAAACCAGAATATGGAAGAATGTCGACATTCCCGCTTTTATTGACACTTTAATTACTTCCCTTCCTCCATTAGATCAGGATATCGAAGAGATCGAAGAAGCCTTCTCTAGGTGGCTACTTCAGGCAGCTGACGCACACGCCCCTTGCACCAACTTTCCCCGCTCTCGCCCCAATGACGCTCACAGGTGGTTTACACCCCTGTTGAAAACTTTGAAACTGGAAGTCCGTCAAATGGAGCGTAAGTGGCGAACAGCATACTCTGAACAAGATAGAGCCAACTACTGCAAGGCCCGAAAGGACTATCAAAAACTCGTCCATAAACATAAAACAGACTATTTCTGGAAAAAAATCCTTAACGTCCACAATAAATCAAGAGAACTGTTCAACATTGTGGAAAACCTTAGCGGCAGCGATAGAATCTCTCTCCCGGTGGCCCCCACTCAGGAATTTTGCAATTCATTAAACTCCTTTTTCTTCGACAAGATCTGCACCATAAAACAAAGTATCCCCACCACTCAGTCCCCCCTCCTTCTGGCTGGCACTTCTTACAATTCTGAGACCTTGGAATTGTTTCCCCCTATTGACAGCTCCATCTTATCTAAACTCCTTGCCAAGGTTAAATCAGGTTCTCCTGATGACATCTGTCCCCCTCACATTCTGAAAGAAGTGGGAACTAGCATTCCTGCGGGGATACTTTCAATGCTGAATGGATCGCTCGCACAGGGCAAAGTTCCAGACAAATTTAAAAAGGCCCTCCTTATTCCCCTGATAAAAAAAGCTGGAGCCAATCCGCAAGATCCGCTTAACTATAGGCCCATATCTTTGCTGCCTTACTGCGCCAAACTACTGGAGGCTCATGTTTGCGACAGCATCTCCAAATTTTTGGAAGATTCAGAATTTCTTGCACCTAACCAGGCAGGCTTCCGCCCTTGTCATTCTACTGAAGCTGTTATTCTTTCGGTGCAGAATTCTTTGAGGCGGAATGCGGATGAGGGGATCCACCAGGCTCTGGTGTTACTGGACCTCTCAGCTGCGTTCGACACGGTCGACTATACCATCTTGGTCGACCGTGTCGAGCAGGCAGGTCTCAGGGGCCCTGCGCTGAGCTGGATCCGCTCGTTCATCACTGGCCGTACTCAATCTGTCAGACTAGGTTCCTTCACTGCCCCCACTATACCTACCATCTGTGGAGTACCTCAGGGCTCTTCCTTATCACCTTTGCTCTTCAACTTGTATTTACGCCCCCTTTTGTACTCTCTTAGGAAAGCTAAAGTCACCATCTTCAATTACGCAGATGATTTGCAGCTCATATTTCCCTTAAACACCAAGGACTCAGTGGTAGAATTCCAAAACACCATGTCCCACATCTTGAGTTGGATGAACTGCAATCATCTGAAGCTTAACCCAGGCAAGACCGAACTGGTCTTGCCTGGACAGAGTGCACTTAGTTGGAACCCCAGTTTCTGGCCTTCTAGCATGGGAGCCCCTCCATCAAAGTCATCCTCGGTTAAGAGCCTGGGAATTTTTATCAGCGAGGACCTCTCCCTAAAAAAACAGGTAGGAGCAGTTGTGTCATCCAGCTTTTTCCAGCTGAAGAAAATTAAGAAAATTGCCTGCTTCTTTTCTCCGGCTGCCCTCACACAGATTGTCATCTCCCTGGTCCTGTCCAGATTAGACTTTTCCAACAGTCTCTATTTTGGGCTTCAAACTGGAGAGCTAAAGCGCCTCCAGCTGATTCAGAATCAGGCAGCCAGGCTTCTCTTGAATCTCTCTAAAAGGCAGTCTGTCAGACTCGGCCTGAAACAGCTGCACTGGCTGCCTGTTGAACAGCGTGTAGCTTTCAAAGCCGGGTGCATTCTATTTAAGTCCCTGCACAACTCAGGTCCTCTATTTATCAGAGACTTATTTAAGAGAAACAACCCTTCCCGCAATCTCCGGTCCATTCACAAATCCCTTCTAATTGTTCCGCCCTACAAGAGGAAACGCCTTGGCGGCAGCTGTTTTGACCATCTCGCAGCTGTATTCTGGAACTCCCTCCCCCTTCAACTAAAACTGAGTGACAACATCCTCAGTTTTAGACACTCTTTGAAAACCTGGCTCTTTTCTCAGGCGCACTGCTGAGCTGCTTCATTTCTACTGTGACCGTCGCGCTACGTTCCTTCCTACAGCGCCATGAAGCCCCCGGGCGTACGTGCGCTCAACAAATCCATATTAACATTAACATTAACATATGCAACCTTCATATGCTACAAATAAGTAAATACACATCCACCACGTTCTACCCTTGACATTAAGAACAATACACTATGAGAAACAACATATTTTCATAGCAGAATAATATTTCAAATAATATAGCTTGGAAGTATCACTTATATGATAATTGCTTTTTCTTTCTCCTGTGAGATTCCCATTCTGCTCGCAAGCCTCAACATTAACATCATCTACCAAATCATTTTGGATGTCAACTACGTTGTCTTTTTTATCCAGTACAAGGGCAAGCCTGTTGCACACCTCGTCATATTTCTAACAGTGTACCACTCATCCTTCTCAGTCACTACTTTTCAGGCTCTGAGAATATTTGTTCATCTTGTGAATCAAACAACTTTATTTTACCCTTAATATATCTCTCACATATACATAATTTTCCTCACTTTTTACTTGGCATGAAGAACAAGCCGCACACCAACCAACCCTGTCACTTACTCCACATTAACCTGCTTTCTCCCTATCCAGTCTCTATAAAGCAAGAAAACTGCTGCTTTTCCTCTTAGAATTCCAAAAAGAGATACCTTTGTACGCACATATAACTTGGTATAAATTGCCTGCAGTTGATCGCACAGTGCAGCATTCCAACTCATCCCATTGGTCATAGTCATCTACAAATGATCTTTGGTCATCCTATAAAATCGGTAAACCAATTCATTCCTCTCCGGCTAGTACGTGGGGTTTCTGGTGAGTCTGACAGCCATAAATGGTAAATAACTCTCAACTACTCTTCAAATTGTCTATAGACAATTCTTAATGTTAGCCATTGTTGCACTGGGCAGGTAGCACGTGAAAATATGGTTGGTGGTATACTCTCGGTTTATTCAAATTTGGGTAATTAATTGCAAAAGTACACAAAATAACATGGTGGATGGTGACGTCGTCGTCAGGGGGATCGGATCTTCTCCCTCTTTGGCGTAACCGTGGATCTGGTTCCCTCAGGGACTCAACAGGGTATGGGAAAAAGAAAAAATGCACTTCCATTAGTGCCTGGCTTTTGTGTGTTTTAAAGGGGAAAGGGAGTGAGGAGGGTTCACCCAGTTATCTCTGGCTGGTATAGGGGGAAGTACTGTCACCAAAGAGGAGAAGAGGGACGTGCCAGATGCTCACTATATCGCAGCTTCAGTATGGCGCGAGGTCTCAGAAGCCTCCCCAGCTCCCTCATATGCCGTCTCCACCAATTTCCCCATTCCTGGGAGACACATTCATACCTGCTCAACCCACGTCACTCCGGGAACGTGGCTGGGTGCTGCATGGGGACGGTGGCCTCCTGGCTTCTCCTCGTCTGGTCCGTCAGGGCGGCCCCGCTTTCCTGGTTCCTGTGTCAGAGTCCAGCTCCTTTGTTCTGTCTCCGCGCTCTGGCTTCTGTCTTCTTTCTCCTTCCAGATATTTGCGCCCTGCTGATAGGCTCCAGCCATCTTATCCAGGACTGACGTGGTGTAGTCCCACACCCAGGGGGTGGGGCCAGAGTCGTCCTTCAGTCGGGAGTTAAAGGGCCTGCCCTGTGTGGCATATTTCTCGTCCTGGCCTCTACAGCTGAAGTCTACAACGGTGGCTGTAAGGAAAAGAGAAGGGTGGTCCCGTGAGGCGATGATTGGCACAACTGCTTAGGGGTGAGGGAAGCCGGATCCTGATAGCCATCCTGGTTAGATATAGTCATGAGAAAATCTAAATCTCCATTTTTGCTAACATGATGAACAATAGGCGCAATGGGCAGCACAGACTGATAATCTTGCATGAATAGAACTTACTTGTGAGAACCCCCAAATATCCGCAGGGTGGAGATAAATTGCATTTTAATTTATACAACGGGTGTTCTGCAACCTCAAAAGTTTAGCTGAAAAAGAAACAATGACCTGTGATGTGTTACTCAATACCCAAGCAGTAAAGAACTCACAAAATACTCTACAGATCTATAAAGATTCAACCACCAAAATCCTCCCTTTTTCTCAACCCAGTTCGTGTTACTAACAAACCCAAAGCCAGATTTACTATCATTTTGCAACAACGCAAAATGCTAGTAGATATTACAAAGCTTTGCAAGGGGTGATTTGCACTGCCTGGTGCGTCTTTGTAAAGAAATGTAACACAACGCAACAACTTGAGTTGCCTTGCGTTACATTTAATTCTGTAGGCATTCAATGGGTGGATCATGGGATTTCCAATGCATCCACCCATGGATTTCACACATTCCCAGACTTACAAAGGTTGCCTGGGATGGCGTAATGGGAAGTGCTCGTTAGTTCTCCTTTCTATGTGTTCTGCATTGTGCACCATGCACAGAAATAGGAAAATGCCATGAAGGATTGGTTTTATGTAGGAAGGTATCCCTTTCTGGACAGAATGACTCTTTTTGTAATTTAGGCACCCTTACACATTTGTGCAAGGGTGACTGCCTTGGCCCATGGTGACTGCCTTGGCCAAGGTTGCCTGCAGAGGCTCAAGGTTACTTGATACCCATGTTCACATGTACATTAGGGTTGCTCTTGTTCTTGTTGAACTGTACTTTGAGAAACTCAGGTAATAAGTTGCAGAAGGTTCAGTCCAGTCCTTTCACTGCTCAAGATAGAAGAAGCTACTGCAGGCCAACACAGCAGAACACACAGCAAAGAGGTAGTTCCTCCTGACAACGTCTCCATCTCTTCTTCTTGGCAGGTTCCTTAGTTCAAAAGAGCTCTAAAGTTCTGAGGTCAGGGCCCCAATACTTGTACTAAATCTGGCCTCTAAAGGAGGCATACTTCAAAGACAGTCTTTCTTGCTCACAAGATCCAGTTCTTTCCTGCTCTGTCCCAGATACTCTCCAGGAGGTGGATATTTCTTTGTGCAGGACAGGTCCAGCCCTATTCATGTGTCAGTGGCAATTCCTCCCACTACTCTTAGCCAGGAAAACCCGCAGCCTGGTGACAAGTCATCAGGATATGCAAGGTACAACTGATCTACCTTCGTGTGACTGTCTAGAGCGAATGCAGGAAGCCCTAGGTGTCACATACGTGGATTACCTCAGGCAGGCACAGAATATATACATTTTTTAAATGGCCACTTTCTAAAAGTGTCATTTTCAAACAAGCAATTTAAAAATCATCTTCACTAAAAGATGTATTTTTAAATCCTGAGTCCAGGGAACCCAAACTCTAATTCCCTATCTCTTCCCATTTGAAAGTTACACTTGTAAGTAAGCAACGCAGCTCCAATTCTAACCTATGGGAGTGATAACCCTTGCAATAGTAAAAAACGAATGAACAGTGGGGCATGTTCTCAAGGATTTATCGCTGAGTTATCTGCACTTTATCACAGCCAAAGTAGCGATAAATATATTGCCCCATTCACAAGCTGGTGCTAACAGTTGATACAACCAATTTACCTGCAAAATCAGCCGCAAAAAACATCGCCACAGATGACACCGGCAACTATCGCTAATGAGATGCAGAGTAGGCGTTCCCATGCAAAAGCCGCGACAACACCACTCCGCAACATTCTCAACGACCAGCCAGATCGGCGATAAGAACCCAAAACAAGCAATAAGGCGCGTCAGCTGCAGGAAATTAACACATGCTCCGACCTGGTGTAAAGTCGGATGACAACCTGCACCAGAAAAGGGAGCCCAGCCTAGGGCCACACCAGTAGATCAACAGATGCCATGGAGCTACTGATCATGCAGCTCGGAGCCCCAACAGGGCCACAGCACCCACCGCCACCACCCCCCACCCCTCCTGGACCCTCCTGCCCTCCCCCCGGACCACCACAGAGGCAGCGCAGACTAAGACAGCAACCTTCAAAAAATGCACCAACCTCACAGACCCAACACCAGAGATTGTCATTGCCCACTACAGGCTCAAAAGGACAAACAGCCTCCGCCTCCTGAACATCATGCCCACAGGCTGATTGTACCAACACAGCAGACAACCAACATCCCACCTCAGACACAGCTGTTGGTCATGCTGCACTTGTTGGCCTCTGGTACCTTCCAACCAGCAACACACCACACACTTCATCTCCACAATCATGCAACTCACAACTGTGGGAATGCACATGTTATAAACTCACAAATAACATGCCAAACCGCATGCCCACCCACCAGACACAAGAGCAAAACTTACTGTGAGTACCTGGGCCAGCCATGTACATAAGCCATCGACGGCATGGCACCTCAGACACACAATTGCAGATTGTGGGGAGTGGTGGGGACCAGGCATGTGCGAAGGAGGCAAGTGACCCATGAATGAGAATGTACACAATGCCAAGTGTGGCATGGATGTGATGGCCAGACTGCAGTATGCAGACCACACACATATCAATGTCTACGTACACCGCTGGTGTATGGAGTGTAGTGGACAGTGGATGCAACCATCTCACCCCAAACCGTGGGGAAGATCACTGAAATGTAGCTTGTTACGTCCCCCCCCTGTAAGCATGAGCGGAGCGGGCTGGCCCGGCGTAAGCCAGGCCAGAGTAGGGGTGTGAATAAAAAGCACGTAACTCTGGGCGTGGTTCTCTTCCGGAATGCCCATCATCTCTGCCAGGGCAGCGCCTCTCACCCTGCCATGAGGCTGATGCCGTCGCCATTAGCGGTGTTGCCTACGATCCTGTGTGCCTGCTGCACCCCGGGCCGCTGGACCCAGAACCCGTCTTGGCCACCCCTGCGCACCGAGGTCTCACTGCTCGCCTGCCGACACCGGCGTGTGTCAACGAGGGCCCACCACGTGCTGGTGCAAGTTCCAAGCCTGAGGCCCGCGACCTTGGCAGCCTCATGGCCTCCGTGACACAGGTCCCCAGTATTCCTTTCTTGTTGACGTACTCCACCGGCATACACAGCGGACTAGTAGGTCACACATTTGGAACTGAGTCTTGATTACACTATGGCAGAGTACATTTTAAATGGCAGAGTTTATATCACTATACTCCCTTCGATGTGGTGCCACCAAGTCTGTGTATAGCATTCCAACCACACGTGTGTGTGTGGGCCCTTGCCGACTACTGCCCTCGGGCCACACTGCGCTCGAGTAGGTCATACATTTGGAATTGAGTCTTGATTTCTTCATGGCAGAGTTCATATCATTGCAGACAAGTTGAGGTCTAAGAGGAAGAAGCATTTCAGTCAGGAGGAAAAATGGATCATCGTTACGGAGGTGATCAAACACTACCAACAACTGCCCTGGCGTCTCTAACTCTGTTCATCGCGAGCCAACGACACAAGGCTGTGGGACCCTGCACACCGCTGCCTCCAGACTACACTGCGGTCGAGTAGGTCACACCTTTGGGACTGAGTTTTGATTTAGCAATGGCAGAGATCATATTAATGTACCGACCTCATCGCAGACCGCATCTCCTCTCAACCACGGTGCCACTAAGTCTGTTTCCTGACATTCATGGACACTCTCTGGTAGATTTTTGGTGGCATCTGAGTCTATGGTCTGGGGGTTGTCTTCATCCTCATGTAGCTGATACCGACTTGGTGGTAATAACGAGGCTGTAGCATTCCACTCCTCCATTTGCCGCTTCCGGATGGCTTCTGCCCTCTGCATAATGCCCTGGAGGACACCTTCCACTGTCCCCCGCAACCCTCTGCCACATTCACCTTCGACATGGACGAGGACATGTTCAGTCCGCATGGCCCTACCTCAGTGCACCTCAAGTTACCGTCCTGTGGCGGTGTGCCTGTGCCAGCCACAGTGCATCCTGGGCCACTAACTCTGTGCAGCTCAAGTCAGGGACCCTGTCTGATGAGATATTGAATGGCCTCTGGGACGATGGCCTTGGGGTCATCAACGCCATGAGTCTGTGGCCATGTGCTGTCCGCTGCCTCCAGCCTCAACTGCGGTCCACTAGGGGGTGAACAGTCAAAATATCGACTGGACATAATATCGAGTTTTAAATATCAACTGGACAAAATATCGACGGGACAGAATATAGACATAAAAAATTTCGTTTTTAAGGTAAGTAAAGTAATATCGACTGTTAAAAATATAGACAGTTAAAATATCAAAGTATTTATTTTACGTATTTATTTATTTATTTATATATGTGTGAAAAGTGTGTATTTATGTTATAAATAATAATAATTAATTACATTTTTATTATTTTAATTTTTGCGTTATTTAATTCTGTAGCGGGTTGTGGGTTTATAGGGGAATAGGGTGGGAAGTAATTTAATAATAATTAAATAAATATGTAAATTTATTGTTATTAATTTTTAATTATTTGTTAATTAATTTATATTTGGTAATTAATTAAATTTTAATTGGCAATTAATTTAAAATAATTGATTAATTGTTAATTATGTTAATTTTTCTAATTTATTTTTCTGTAGCGGGTTGTGGATTTATAGAGGAATTGGGTGGGAAGTAATATATTTATCATTAATTAAATATGCAAACATATTTATTAGTATTGTTGTAGAATTAATTGTTAATTAATTTTTTATGGGTAACTAATTAAATTAGAATTGCTAATTAATTTTATTTCATTGATTAATTGCTAAATATGTAAATTAATTATTTATTTTCTGTAGTGGGTTGTGGGTTTATAGGGGAATATGATGGGAAGTTATGTATTTATAATTAATTAAATAAATCAAATTCAATTTATTGAATTTAATTTGAATTTATTGTAAATTAATTTTTAAATGTTAAATTATTAATTGTTAATTTGTAATTAATTTGTATTAATAGTTAAATAATTATAATAATTAAATTTTATTTGTAATTTTAATTGATTAATTATTATATTATATTAAATTCGTAATTACTTTTAATTAATTTGTGATACATATTAATTTATATTTCTTGATATAATATATGAAGTATTTAATTTCGCTACTGTTGCACTCTCTGTAGTGGGAATAGTCATGTTTACCCCTACGCTATTCAACGCTTTCCCTACTGTTGCACTCTTTGGAGTGGGAATAGTAATTTCTACCCCTACGCGTTCCAACGCTTTCCCTACTGTTGCACCCACTGGAGTGGGATTAGTAATTTTTACCCCTACGCTATCCAACACTTTCCCTACTGTTGCACCCACTGGAGTGGGAATAGTAATTTTTACCCTTACGCTATCCAACACTTTCCCTACTGTTGCACCCACTGGAGTGGGAATAGTAATTTTTACCCCTACGCTATCCAACGCTTTCCCTACTGTTGCACCCACTGGAGTGGAAATAGTAATTTTTACCTCTACGCTATCTAATGCTTTCCCTACTGCTGCACTCTTTGGAGTGGGAATAGTAATTTTTACCCCTACGCTATCCAACACTTTCCCTACTGTTGCACTCACTGGAGTGGGAATAGTAATTTTAACCCCTACGCTATCCAACACTTTCCCTACTGTTGCACCCACTGGAGTGGGAATAGTATTTTTTACCCCTATGTTATCCAACGCTTTCCTCACTGTTGCACCCACTGGAGTGGGAATAGTAATTTTTACCCTTATGCTATCCAACACTTTCCCTACTGTTGCACCCACTGGAGTGGGAATAGTAATTTTTACCCCTACGCTATCCAACGCTTTCCCTACTGTTGCACCCACTGGAGTGGAAATAGTAATTTTTACCTCTACGCTATCTAATGCTTTCCCTACTGCTGCACTCTTTGGAGTGGGAATAGTAATTTTTACCCCTACGCTATCCAACACTTTCCCTACTGTTGCACTCACTGGAGTGGGAATAGTAATTTTAACCCCTACGCTATCCAACACTTTCCCTACTGTTGCACCCACTGGAGTGGGAATAGTATTTTTTACCCCTATGTTATCCAACGCTTTCCTCACTGTTGCACCCACTGGAGTGGGAATAGTATTTTTTACATTTTGCTATTGTACGTTAATAATATTGGATATTATTTAATTATATTATGTTAATATATATATATGTTTTAACAAATATGATTGCTAAATATTTTTTATAACTTTTATTAAATATTTAATTATTATAATTTAATTTAATTACTTTTAAGTATATTTTAGTAATTAATTTTACATTTTAATTTAATTTAACACTGTTGTTAATAAAGTTGATTTTTTTTAAACTATATTTTTGTAAACGATATTTTGTACTCAATATTTTTGTACTTACCTGTTTGTACATACAAACTCGATATTTTGTCTGTAGATATTTTTTCCTCGATATTTTGGGTAGTCGATATTTTGTCAGTGATCCCCACTAGGGCTCATACATCAAATCGAGTCCTGACCAACCCAGACGTCGCATCACCGCAGGAGGCACACACCACCACCGCCAGGACCACCTCCAAACGCCAACTGCCAGATTCGAAACAGTCATACTGGCAGACTAACGGAGTTGCTCACACCTATCGTGGACGCCATCATCTGCTTGATACCCTGATCAGCACTCTAGGTGCCACTGACTCAGTGCACCACAACTCATGGACCATTACTGATTGAGTTGTATGGTGGGGAGAGCTCACATAGCAATGTCACCTCAGGCAGTGTGGGAGACCTAGGGCGATGATGAGGAAGATGATGCAGGTGTAGCACACACCACTGCAGCTGCATCAGGAATATCGTGAAGGGACACAATCCTAGACAATTTCTTCACATGAGCGTGCTCAGCTCTATTGGCCCAAACTCAGTGCACTGCAACTCACGGACACTACTGTTGCATATTGGGTGACCTCTGCACTTGCTCCGGCTATCACCATGATGCTCCGCGGTTGTCTCTATAATGCTGGTATTTTCAGATTCCATGTCAATAGTGTTCACTGTTCAAGTTGTTGCCAGCACCAACCACTCTGTGCGGGCTGGCTTATACTCACCCCACACACATCCAGCACAGGCGTCACTGTACATGTGACCCTGCCAATAAAGGGGCCGAGGGCACGTGCCCGTAGCCAGTTCCACAAACTATCTGCGTGTGTCTGTGTGGTCATAATGTGTGCATGAGAGACCCGGGCTCCACAACATTACATTGTGCTGTGTACAGCGGACGCAACCATGTCCCCGCTGGCAGCTGGTAAGTCCTTGGACATGTAGCTTTATCGTCATCCACTCAATACGTAAGAGGAGTAGACTGGGCCATCGTACCGAGGTCCAGTGTGGGTGTGTGAATGATAATTGCGGGGCTGTGGGCGTGGTTCTATACAGGAAATGTGCAAATGCATGTGTCTCTGTCGCAGTGTGGATCTCCTTTGTGGGGTGTATGTGGTCTCTGATGGGACTTAGACAATCATATATGTGACCTAGTTCAGCTGCCATGAGCTCTGACCGCACCCACACCTGTTCGGCCACCTCCTTTTGGCATTCTAACACCTGGCATTGGAATGCGATGTGTGCCTCAGTGAAATATTGGGAGCCAGCCATGGTGGCGGACGCTTCCTTCAGTGTGGTCTGTGCAGGGGCTGGGATCTCCTCTATGTAGCTAGGCTGCCCTGCTCCTGGGGGTGGGTTGCATGAGATGTCCATGAGCTGTTGTAGGGCATCTGTGTCTAAGGTGTGGTGATCCTCTCTAGCATCACTGATGAGTTGTTTGGTCTGCTCTGCTGGAGGTGTTTTTTGTCCCTCTGCAATGTGAAGATGAGATGCATGTTGACATTGTGTTTACATGTATGTTGGCACATTGCTCTTGTTTACATGCAAACTGTATGACAATGTACATTGTGACTGTTTGGGAGGTGCTGAATATTTGATTCGGGACAATGACATTTGGACTACTAGACAGATGTGAGGTTGTTCACGTACATTTCCATCTCACAGTTTTCGGCTATGTTAGATGTGATTGGCCTGTTTCTGTAGTATCCTCTGTTCTGCAACGTCGGTGTTGCACTTTCTACCACATTGTCGTTGGATGTGCTGTTATTGCTATGTGTGTGTGTTGCAGTGTGCCACGGGGATCAGGTACATGATCCCGGGTCATTGTGGGTGTGTAGTGTGCTACACATCGTTGTGCATGTGTGCCATTGTGCCCATCTCCCCCTGTTCCCCCAGTCCCTGGTCGTTACTCACCGTGTTGATGTTGTGTCAGGTCCTATTGAGCTGTGTCCATACTCCCTACTCCTTGCACCGTCTGCACACTGATGACTGGGGTCTCCATTTCCTCCAGCTCCTCCTGGGGCGCAGGACTCCCACCTCCTGTCGCCATTGCTACCTTCTTTTTGGCAGTGGAGTTGTGCTTGGTTTGCCTTTTCACATCATGCCAGCGCCTCTGGGCCTCCTCCATTGACCTCCTTGACACTCAGACTGCATTAACGTTTGTTAAATTGACGTTCAGTTGAAAGTAGTGTTCTGTCACCTCCGTGATGCTGATCTAGTTTTCCTGCATACTGCACCCAGTCTTCCTCTTCTCCTTGGCCTTCTCTTACCTCGGGGTTCCTTGCTGGTGGCCTGTGGGGCTTGTGGGGTTCGCGTTGGCCTCTGCACTCAGTCCGGGTGCATCCATGGTGCTACGCAGTTTGTTTTTGTTTCCCTTTGTTTTTGTTCTGCTTTTAAGGTGCCTTTTCCCGCTTGATGCGTGGGAATTGCAGACCATTCGCTGGTTATCACTGATTTTTGTATCGTGATTGGCCTCATCCCAACTTTTTTTGTGTTCGTGTTTTGCAGTTTTGCAGTGTCACGTTGACTTTATCGCGGACATTGGACATTTGTATTTTTATGGTATTTATAGAGCGCAAACAATCATCCCCAATGGGATATCACGGCGCTATCCTGACAGTAGTGAATAGTTAACAGATAACAGAGTGGGGATTGTGTTTAGTCAGATTTTGGAAAAAGAAATGTTTTTAGTTGCTTCCTGAATGACAAATAACAGTCTGTTAGTCTGAGTTCCAGCGGCAGCTTGTTCCAGTTATTTGGCGCCAGGTGGGAGAACGCCCGTCCACCCATCCTAGCTGTTTTCACACGAGTGTTGCTTGCTCTAGCAGCCGTACAGGAACGCAGGTTCCTCGTTGGAGCATAGAATCTGATTTTATTTTTTAGGATGCAAGGGCCCGTATTGTGCAATGCTTTATGTGTTATGCACATTAGCTTGAAGATAGCTCTCTGTCTCATTGGTAGCCAGTGAAGCTCACGCAGGCAGCTTTTGGCTGGGTCGTACTTCCTTTTATTGCAAATTGCCTTTGCTGCAGCGTTCTGTACGACTTGTAGTTTCGTGAACAGATAGTCCGCCATTCCCATAAACAGGGAATTTCCGTAATCCAGCCTACTCATTAATAAAGACTGGACAAGTATCTTCCTACATTCAGTGGGGATCCATGGGAAAAACTCGCCGGGGCATCTTGAGTATTGCAAAGCCTTTGCCACAGATTGTGGATACATGGGTTTTCATACTCAGGGTATTATCTAGAGTCACACCTAAATTTTTGGCCGTTGATGCTGGGATAGGGGCGGTGCCCAAAGTTGTGGGCCACCAGCTGTTATCCCATAGGTGTGTATGTCTACCAAACAGCAGAATCATAGATTTGTCTGCGTTTAGTTTGAGACAATGGCTATGCATCCAGTTGGCTAGTTCGGTCAGGCAGTTCAGTAGCCTATTCTTAGGGTCGTCTTCTTCATCTAATGAAATCATTAGTTGGGTGTTGTCTGCGTAAGAGCAGATCCCAACACCCCACTTTCTCCCTATATCGGCTAGTGAGGAGACAAACACATTGAATAGGGTTGGGCTCAATGAGGCCCCTTGTGGGACCCCATACTTGATGTTCAGGGGAGGGGAAACAAAATCACCCATTCGTACTGACTGTGTTCTGTCTTGCATGAAAGACTGCAACCATCCTAATGCCTTATCCCGGATACCCTTGGCTGCTAGGATTTCCAGGAGTCGGTGGTGTGGGACGGTGTCAAATGCCGCCGAGAGGTCTAGTAGAATCAAGGCGACTGTCTTTCCCTGATCAACCTTGGTTCTGATATTGTCTGACACTGCCAGGAGTGTTGTCTCAGTGCAATTGTTAGCCCGGAACCCTGTCTGGGAACTATCCAATAGATCATAGGTCTCTAAGAATTTGGAGAGCTGCCTGTTGACCAATTTCTCCAGCACCTTAGACAAATAAGGAAGTTGGGAAATGGGCCGATAGTTTGCCGGGTTATGAATATCAGATCCTGCTTTTTTTAGTAAGGGAGTAACTATGGCGTTTTTCCAATACTTCGGGAATTCAGCAGAGTTCAATGATAGATTGAAGACTTTGGTTACAGCTGGGCAGATTGTTGATGTTAATTGTGAGAAAATATGATGCGGGCATGGGTCCAGTGGGGAGCCTGATTTTACTTCCAACATAGCTTTGCCCACTTCCTCCTCTGAGAAAGGGCCGAATCTAGGACAGCTAGCCAGAACTGGGGATGTTATACAAGGTTGTGGTTGCTTTGATTCGATGTTGGAAAAAGAGGCATAGATCGTATCAATTTTTTCACAGAAATAATCATTAATTTTATTGCAGCCTTCCTGCGAGGGGGTAAGATCCACTGATAAATTAACTGGGCTGCATAACTCTTTGACTATTTTGAATAGTTCTTTTGACGAATTTTTGCTTTCTGTTATCCTCCGTGAGAAATAGTCTTTCTTTGCTTTCCTAATAGCTTTGTTGTAGAGCGCAAGTTCCCTTTTGTATATGGCTCTTGTTTCTAGGGTTTTATTGAGCCTCCAATTGTGTTCGCAAGATGTACATTTCCTTTTTAAAGATTTTAGTTCAGGTCCATACCACTTCTCTGAAACTGTGCCTCTCCGTTTATGTTTAGAGAGCGGAGCTGAGCAGTGTTCCAGCGCACACTTGATATTATTCTGGAGCTCTTCTATTTCATTATTAATATTGGTATTTCCTATGAATACCTGTGAAAAATGTTTCTGGAATTTTTCCACAGAAATTTTTTTCCAGCTCCTAGCTGGACTTGTTATCGTGAGCCTATCGCATGGTACCGTGGTGTGGAGAATTCATTGTTAACATGGCATTATTTTCCCGTAATAGACTGCGATATGAAGAGTTACGTTAAGCTAATTTTGCGATAATTGTCACACGTTCTTCAGAATATCCCGCCATATTTCACTATCAGCCCATGTAAAAACACACCATTACATGCCCTACCTCTTAAATACACTGAACCCTGCCCATGGGACTGCCTCGAGCCTACCTTAGGGGTGGCTAAATGTAATAAAAGGTAAGATTAGGGTCTGGCAAGTGGGTACCCTTGCCAGATCGACATGGCAGCTTAAAATGAGCGCACAGACAATGCAGTGACAGTTATGAGACACACTTGAAAGGCTACTTGCACAATTAGTGCTGTAGGCCAACTAGAAAGCATTGGACTTACAGGGCCTGGGCACACAGTGCACTTAAATAGGGACTTATTAGTAAATCCAATATGCCAATCGTGGATAACTAATCAGTAACACAGTTTGCAGAGAGAGCACTTGCACTTCAGTATTAATAACAGTGGAAACAGTGCACAGAGACAACAAACCAGTAAAAAAGAAGTACATCACAAAGAACCTCCATCTTAGGGAGTTGGCGTTCTAGTTCCTCTGGCGCACCGGGCTATTTTAATGCATGCTGTGTGGAGGTGGGCGCCTTAGGGGTTATCTGCTTTCAGTTACGCACGTTATGCTGCATGCTGCTAATATTTTAATCTTTTGCCCTCATACCTGCATTTTAAAATCTGAAAATCTTGTTTGCACACATTTTACTTTGTTTCTGGCAATTCGAACGGAAGCTGGTGATGCTGTTGCACACTTCCTGTTCACCCTTGGTGCCACAAAGAACCGCCATCTTGGGGAGTTGGCATTCTAGTTCCTCTGGCACACAGGGCTATTTTAATGCATGCTGCATGGAGGTGAGCGCCTCAGGGGTTTTCTGCTTTCCGTTACGCACTTTATGCTGAATGCTGCTATTATTTTAATCTTTTGCCCTCATACCCGCATTTTAAAAACTCAAAATCTTGTTTGCACACATTTTACCTTGTTTCTGGTGATTCGAACAGAAGCTGGTGCTGCTGTTGCACACTTCCTGCTCACCCTTGGTACTGCCACAAAGAACGTCCATCTTGCCATCTTGGGGAGTTGGTGTTCTAGTTCCTCTGGCACACATGGCTATTTTAATGAATGCTGCGTGGACAGGCAGCAGACACGCACAGCGGGAACGCCGCTGGCGCACCCAAGGCAAGCCCATCTGCGCCCGTCAGCATCCCGGAAGAGGCCAGCGCCAGCCATGCTGCCCGTGAGTCCTCTGTTATCAGACGAAGTTATACTGCGGCCGCTCTCTGGGCCCTTGACTCTATTCATCATTTCCATTTTGGGAGTTGGGATGTGGCTGAGTACCAAAACAGGCTTGTCAATCCTGTGGGTTTAAGCTGTCCCTGGGTCTTGCTCCTTTGGATAATAACTGTAATCCCCCTGGCCAGCTGTTTAGGGTCCCTCCTATTCGGGCGGCCATTATTAATGCGCGTCCTCTTAGGAAACATCATGCAGACGTCTTCGACCTTTTAGAGAACAACTCACTTGACCTGCTGTTTTTAATGGACACCTGGCTGGATCCCTCTTCAGATCCAATTGTAACGCTTGCCACACAAATGGTCTATAAGATTTCTGGAGCTGATGGCCCGGAGGGGAGAGGGGGTGGTATTGCTATTGTTTATAAAAACAAGTGGGATCTCCGCAGGGGATTTGCCACTTCATGGGGCGGATGCCAAGCTCTCGACTTCAGTATTCGCTTCTCAGCCCATTTTACATTAAAAGGCTCTTTGATCTATAGGACCCCCTGCCCAGTGGGACCTTTTCTCCAGGCTTGGGGAGATGCTGTTATCACCAGGTTGGTTAGATTTGCCCATTATATGGTCCTGGGTGGCCTTTATATCCATCTGGATCAAGCGGACAGTAAGGATGCGCGTGACCTGCTGGATATGTTACATCTGGCTCAGCTTGACCAGCATGTCAGCCTTCCTACTCATCAAGCTGGACATATACTTGACCCTTTTTGTACCAACTTCCCTATTTTATTAAGGGACCCTTGCCCTGTCACCTGGTTGGACCATTTCATAAACCCCTTCTCGTGGGAAGTGTCTAATACTGAGCCTTTAGCACGTTCATGCTACAAATCAGCCTTTGGTAAAATTGACCCACTTGAACTTAATATGGCCTTGGAAGCTTCTAGGCCTAGCCTGGTAGGGGAGCTTGAGGAACATTTGGCTGGGTTCTCTAGCTGGGTCTTGAATGCATTTGCTACTTTGGCCCCACAACGTTCCACTAGGTTGGCTAGGGAAAATCCGTCCAAACCATGGTTCAACCCAACCTTTAAAGCCTTGAAGCATGACTGTAAGACTCTTGTGCAGACCTCGCGGAGGAGTGGTTATTACCCGGCTGACAAGCGGAAGTTCAGAGATAAGCAGAAAGTATACTATGCAGCTATTACGCTGGCTAAAGGGCAATTTTACTCGGCCCATATTGAATTAGTCAGTAATGACTCTAAGGAAATGTTTGCTATTGTTCAGAGCTTCACGTCCCCTCTGGCCCCAGCAAGTGGGTCGCCATCTTCACCTACCTGGTGTAACACTCTCTCTTGCTGCTTTAGGGATAAGATCTGAGCTACCCTAGTGGCAACATCAGAATAGAGGCATCTTTAGAGTGTCAATCTGCTTATACAGCTCATTCCTTGTCGGTATTTAGGCCAGTCGACCCCTTGTAATGTCTTAAACTTCTTAAGGGTCTAAATTCTGGCTCACCCTCGGACCCCTTTCCTGCTAGATTAGTAGCAGCAGTTGCAGGGGTCACAAAAACAGAAGTGAATATCATCATTAACATGTCTCTCCAGAAAGCGGTGGTACCACAGGCTTGGAAGGAGGCTAAGATCTTGCCACTCCTAAAAAAGCTGTCATTGGACCCCCTTTGTCCAGGGAATTACCGGCGTATCTCCCTCCTTTGGCGAAGGTGGTTAATAAACAGCTCACGGATTTTGTGGAAAGGGACATGCTCCTGCATCCAGCCCAATCAGTACAGAAATAGTGCTGGTTGACGTGGCGGAGGCCATCCGGGAGTGTTTGGACGCAGGCGGGAGAGCTGTATTAATTTTGCTCAACCTCTCGGCGGCGTTCGACAAGGTCCTGCACTCACTTCTCCTGTCACGTCTGGCCAAGATTGGTCTGTCAGGTGCCCTGTGGGGCTGGCTTTAGTCCTTCCTGGAAGGGCGGGTTTAGCAGATCTGGATCCCACCGTCCTCCGCCTCCCCTCAGCCAGTAACAACGGGAGTCCTCCATGGATCCTCTCTTAGCCCCCTGCTTTTCAATATCTATGTCACTCCTCTGATATATCTTGCGGAGGAGCTGGGGGCCACGGTGATGGATTACACTGATGACACCCAGCTGCTTTTTACCTGGGACAAAGATGCGGACTCCGTACTACTGGTTCAACATTGCCTATCCTCTATCTTTAAATGGCTGGTGGAAGCGCAGCTTAAGTGCAATGAAGACAAGTCAGAGTTTCTGCTATTTGGTAAATGTCCCCTTAATTTTAGAGAGCAGCTCTGGCCTCCTGAGTTTCCATTACATTCCTCGTCAGGGAAGCCAGGTAAAAATCTGGAGGTATGGTTTGATGACTGTCTTTCCTTCTCGACACACATTAAGAAGCTGTCTGGCTGCTGTTTCGGCCTGCTTAAAACTCAGAAGATTCTTCCCCCTCTTACTTCAGGCGGCGAGGAAAACTGTCACCTGTGCACTGATTCTGTCACGGTTGGACTATGCCAATGTCCTTTAGGCTGGTATCCCGGGTTACCTGCTGAAGAAGTTAAAGGTGGTTCAAAATACGGCAGCCAGACTCTTATTGGGCATTTTGGCTAGGAACAGTGTTCATCAACAGCTGCGGTCTCTCCACTGGCTTGCCATTGTGGATATCGTTAAATTTAAAATATTAGCTTTGGCCAACCGTGCTCTCCATGGTTGTGGTCCTCTTTACTTGCAGAGGCCTCTCTCCTTCTATGTTCACGCGCGCTCCCTACGATCCTCATCCTTATGTTATGCTCATGTCCCTCGTTTCAAGCTTCAGAGGATAGGGGGCAGCTCATTTGCAGTGAAAGCGGCGGTTGCTTGGAATGCTCTTCCTCTTGTCCTGGAAACTGAAAACACATCTATTTTCCTGAAGTTCACTGTCCATACCCCGCTAGGCGCCACGCCGGGACACTCATCAGTAGCTGTGTGCGTTATAAATTTATATAACATAACATAACACCATACCACAAAAACAGGAGGTCAGAAAGAAAAATAAACAGGGAACCATACCAAAAGATGACAGGCCTAACAATAGTCTTCTGCAAACCCCAAAAATTAGCTTAAATGATCCTTATTAAGAGGGCTAAGTACAACTATAATGGCCTACATAAGACACATCTTCCCACCCCACCCACTCACAGATATTCTGCATTTCTCTCGGCAATGACATACCACTCTATCAAAATGCACAAAACAGTCTCCTTGAATAGTTTTTTGTCTCCTGCAAACTCAAGTATGTCAACTTGAATATTCCCTTCTGCCGGCACAGTTGGCTGAATTATAGTAACCCGCATTAAGTTCTGGCAAAATTCCACCAATTGCCGTGTGGCAGATTTTCTTCTCGTGGTCGGCTTCAGAATAGTAAGGAAGGTTTTCGCTCAAGTAGAAAATCTACTCGAGCAGCAGCAAAATCAATTCAGGCAGCTGTGCCCACTGGTGCACCACGTGGGGTCGTTTGTACTGACCTTCAGTGAAGAATGCGCTCCCGGTGCTGAATCTCTGCCAATCAGCAGAACTCCGCGGAATCTCAAAGACTTTTTTTGTAACTCTGCGGAATTCCGCTGACTCAACTTCTGCAAGTCCCTCCACCTCTACAAATACTGTTGTTGAATAACAAAGCACCTTAAATAACCTGAATACCCTTGGAGCTCTAGCTGATGGTTTTACGATGACAAGTCAAGCATAACAAACACTCCTTTCAAGATGTCTAGCATCTCTATGAAGTTCAGCAGTTGATGGTTATCAGCTCAAATGTGGTTAGCCTTCTCAACTCCACACAGATCCTCCAGCTCAGGGTGATTTGCATCTATTACAATATGGAGATCTTTCTGTCACCACACCTCAATAAACATTACCCACACTTTGATACATACACTCCTCCACCCACTACATTGATTTTAAACCTCAGGTTAGTACTATATATGTCCAGAATCTACACATTTTATCTCGCTATGTACAAATATTGACATTTGATACCTCTTCAGGAAACTTTTGAAATTCTTCTTACACAAATTGGCTTATAAAAAGCCTATGCATCTCCATCACTCACAATTCAGATTCCAATATGGCGATTACTATTCCTTCCTTCCGGTGCTTTAATTGGAAAAATAAATGTGCAGGTACTCTGCATCAGAGTACCTTCTTGTTTCTGAGAAGTACTGGTACTCTCCAATTATAGGCATTTCTCCAGAGAAGTCCCGGTACCATTCCTCCTCCAAGTCGTTGTAATTCAAATGTCGGTCCTTACGTTTGTACAAGTGCGTTCACATTTTTATTCCCTTGATAATTACTTTACACACAATAATCTCTGTTTTTATTGCACTTATAACACGAGGGCACCCAAGCCAGACATGCTTTTGCATTACAGCTACGCTATCTATTCCCAATTTCTACTTATGCTTTATCAAACTCAGCATTTCATCATGGTTACTGACTTGCATCTGATATACTCTGAATTTATGTCACCGACATAAAGTGCAGCATGTTTGATGGCCTCTCAATGAATGCAGTCTGATCCAAACTCAGATCTTCAGTCTATAACAATCTTCCCTTCTCTTTTCTAACACTATACTTCTTTGTTAAGTGATCTGGATACAATTTGTCCTTGAATTTTCTGCATGTGGCAGCCAACGACTTGCTGGATGCCAGATCTGTATCTAATGATTCACGCTGCCTTTGCATTCTTTGAAAAATCTGTGGCTTTCCAACAACACAGTTCTCTTCGGATTAAATCTCTTAAGGACAATTTGAATGCAGATACAGATTCACAAATAACATCCCTTTCTCTCGCACAGTCACAAGATCCCTAAGCAAAGGTTTGGGCATTTACCTTCTTTAGGAAGAAGCTGTGTATTTCTTGTCGGAGATAAACACATTCCTTCGAATGGTGTGCCTCAGATCCCTCTTTCTCCTGTTCCAGAACAAAGGAACAGGAAGTACAAAAGTTTCCACAGGTATCCCTGCCATCTACTATCACAGTCTAGAAGATTAAAGAGCTGCTCTCAGCATATCTTATTGTTCATTTTATATCAGAAGGTTATCCAGACAATCCCACAGCAGCATGTGCATCAGGTATATATGCTGCATTTTATCAACTGCATTGGGGTAACGCACCTGGCCACAACTTCCTCAGCCCAGTGTACATGGTGCAATCACTGAGAATAACATGATGCAGACAGCACCACCATTCGCCTGTGGGACGTTAAGAAAACGATCACCAACTTACTATGGCTGTTGTTTTTATATCAGCTATGTTTAGCATCATTTGCAGCAGTATGCAGTGTATGTTCTAAGGACCAGTCCAATACGGCCACTAAGTAGTTGTACAACAAAGTGTGGCATCAAAACACAAGCATGTTGTTAGACCTGGCATCCTTGGCGTGGTTTCCCCTGACTTTTTGCCTCTACCTCCTGTATTTTTGACGCGGTGCTGGAATCCATACAAGGTATCCCCATACAGACCGGATTTGTCGCAACACGCCCGCTGCGTGCAGCGGGGTTGTTGCATCGCCTCCCTAGGGTCTCAGGAGTGGTGCATTGTTTGTTTTTCAACGCTGCAGCTTCCACTTGGAACTTTTGTCGCATTTACAGGTACTTTGGACTAAAACTGACGCAACTGTGGATTCTTTTTTTTTTTTTTAACATTTTTTATTAGGAAGTACATGAGTAACAAAAATAAGCTGGGCCCATGCGGCAAAATCACAAATACATAAATGCACTTAATAATCATTTTTACAAATCGCAAAAAAAGATTGTAATAGTAATCAAACTGAGAAAGAAAAACCACAAAATGATAGAGATATCATACTAATACCCCAAATAAACATACAGTCAGATTTACATGTCTATATCCAAACAGGACATAACTGCTCCCCAGATTTGCTGACCCAGTTTTCGTTTGCGGCAACCTTTGAGAGCATATAGACTATACTCAATATTAAACATAGCAAAAAACCTTGCCCTCCAAGCCTCAAATGATGGGGCGTCCTTTTGTAGCCAACAAGAAGCAATACAAACAATACACGGGGAGAGGAGTTGGCCTAACGGCTAGGGCGCTCGACCTCGGACCCGGGGATCTGGGTTCGAGTCTCGGTAACGACGCCAAAAAAAAAACCTCCTGTGATTCTGGGCAAATCACTTAATCTCCCCGGGCCTAAAATGAATGCGTGTCCTCATGTAACGTAACTGGTGCTATGTAAAGCACTCTGATACCTGATTCAGTTCGGGTCTAGTTCGCGCTATACAAAACTCTGCAAAAAACAAATACATCATCTTAACACAGCTGTGGCTAAAAAAATCAAATATATATCCATACTAGGTACTACATCTGCCTCAGCACCCATCTCTACCCCCAGCAAAATCTGCATAGGTGACAAATGTGTAGGCAATCCCAGAATTTCAGTTAGGAACTTATCCAGTTGCTCCAGTAATTGTGAACATGCATAAAAAATATGTACAACATCAGCAGCTGGGTTCCCACAGCGAAAGCATTTTCCCTCTTGATCCCCACCCCATTTAGCAATCTTATCAGGTGTAAGATACAGATAGAAGACAGTCTTATAGTGCTGGGCGGATAACTTGGCAAATAGGAATAATAGTCCAGCTAATTCGATGGAAGTCTCTAGTTGTATATCCTGACATCCCAGTCTATTCTCCCATTTACGACCATGCTCCTCCAAATCATTAGGCTTTGTCTAAGCATGAGTGTATACAATGTCCCATTTCTTGCTGCCTTTCTATTTGCTTCTATCAGGGGGTTAGATTGAATATTCCATCGAGCCTTCAGAAGATAAATTCTATTTAAAGATATCCGCCCGGGGCAGCTGATATTGCTCCCTCAGCTGTTCAAATGATTTAAGACAACCTTCCGAAAACAGGTCCCCAACCATAATAATGCCTTTAACTCTCCAGTTATGTACAATCCGATCCCAAAATACACTCGGGAAAAAGGCTGTAGCTGTCAGTGGGGTATACCAAGATATTTTTTCTAGTACATACATCTTCTTAATGGCTTTCCAAACTTTATATGCAGAAATAAGTATCTTAAATCTTGTGCGCTTATAATAACTCCAGTCTAGATTCAGAAACAGACAGTTTTTTACTTCAGTGCCTAACAACATCTGGTATATAGAAGGGGACTCTGCAAGGTCTATAGGCCCTACCACTGTGAGCAATATTTTCATATGTTGTAACATACAAGCGTAGTAGTAAAGAGTGAAATCAGGTACCGCCCACCCGCCAACAATTCTAGGTAGTACCATATAATGCATTGCCCTACGCGCTTTCCCACGAGCCCACATAAATCTCATACACACGGACTGTAGTTGTGCAAGATTAGCTAGCGGTAATGAAGCAAAGCTTCGCATATTTTGCGGACTTGCTGTACTCATGAACCTCGTTTATGTGTAACAAGGTAACAAGTGTACGTCTTACTAACATTTATATTAAGTTTGAATAAGGATCATGAAGCTTGCACATGTGTTTTACTAAAATAATTTACTCAAGTCACTTAAAATGTCTGCCGCTTGTATTTAGTTACTGCGCATGCGTCAGCCACACTCACGTGTCCTAACGCGTCTGCAGAGTTGGAGGGAAAATTATGCGCATGCGTAATACATAGCTTGGCCCATCATGTGGTACTGCTCGTGCCACTGCTCTTGTCACCGTTTCTATGTAGCTAACATTTAGACTGCATAAGTATATTTTTATGATGATAAGTTGAAAGTACAACTCTGTGATGTGATTTCATAACGTTATTTCTATGTATTAATTTGTTCTCGCTTACTTTTCATGTACCGCGGGGAATGGGGGTCCGAACTGATTGGGAGCCATATTGACGGTCTCTTCTGCGCATGCCCATGGAGCATTGAAAGGTGGCCACTTTGGACAGTGGAACTCAGCCAGCTGGCAGCCACAGTCAAGATGCGCCTGGGAAAGCCACCTCTGCGCTACGAGAACGGCGAATGTTGCTCCTCATGTGTTACATTGTTAACTTGCCATTGTATTTCTGCACAGTTTCTCATGGGAACCCCAATCTTGCTAGGCGGTACCCAAATATGTAAAGTAGGCATACAAATCTTGTATTTTGATTGGTGTGTTACCCAAAGCCTACCTTAGGACCAATCCAAATTGAGGGATTCTGACACTTTGCAACATTGGGGGGTGGTACACTGTCCCAAAACAGTATATCTACCCTGGGTTCACCTAGGGAATTGTCCGACTTGTCTGGTTTAGCTGACCTGTCACTGACCCATCGTACTCAATAGGTGACTGAAGATACAGAGAGCTGCGGAGCACTCTGTCCGAAATTGACCATAGACTAAGGTTTTACTGAACCTTAAAGTGCTGGCGAAGCACTTTGCTGGGAGTTCGCTGATCCAATCGGGGTCTTGATCGATTGCTGCAGAGAGGGTGGAGCGCAGGCGTTGCTTCCAAACTGCGGGTGCGGTCCTGTCCTGAGCGGTCCTGTCCTGAGGGTCCTGTCCTGATTCCTACTCCGAGGGTATCCTGTCCTGTCTTGGGTGTCCATTCTGCATCTGCTGTCCTTTGAGGGGTATCCTTCCTTGAGGGTTTCCTGTCCTTAACTGACCTGTGGCCAGGGTTTGGTTTCCACACCATTCTAGGTAAATATTGCTCTGAAATTCTTAAAATCTTGCACCTCCTGAATTTCTGACTTTTGCTTCAATAAAGTTACCCTTTGCATATGTTATTTTTTCCATGTCTTTCCGCAAACTATTGAAAGTCATTTGCAAATCTTTCTCATAAACGTGTTCCCATGTAATCTCACCTGTTAGAAATTATATTTTGCATTGCAGTTTGTCATTTTCTGATATGGTCTAGAACCTCCTTACCTAGACTGTTTAAAGGTCCCTTCACCTTAAGCTTAGCGTGTTACTCTTTATAGGCCCTTCTATAGTTACACATGCATAGTCTGTCCATGCTTAAACATTACTGAATTTGCATAGTATTTTCCCATTGCATTTCATGTCAGTATTTCAATGGTTACCCTGTCTTTATTTCTCTATAGTTATATCATTTACATTATTTTAGTTATTGAATGCCTTATTCTTGTATACCTCATGCATAACGAAAACGAACTTTAGATAAACATTTTAAAACTCCCAGTTGTCCGTGGTCATTTTACACAGTATTTGAATGATATTGGTTGGGTTTGTATTTTGTTGCCTTTCCTTTTCAGCTAGCTCCCTGATTCATTGTGGGCATTAGGTACCCGTGTTGGTGGATGGTAAGTCGGGTACACTGAGAAACAATAGTAGAGAACACACACAAATTGGTAGAGCTCGTGAAGTCACCTGGTTAATGTATATGGTGATTTGAAGTATATGGGCCCGAAGCCAGAAACGGCGAAATTATTAGTCGGGTGGCCTCGCGCGCTTTATCAGTTTTTCTGGTAAGCAGAGGATGGTTAGGGACTAGTTGAAAGTAAGGCAGGGACTAGTTAGTCTAGTCAAGTCGGTAGCTGCTAGTACATTAATGCTGCTATAAGAGCGGCCATTCCAGGGGATCTGATCAGTCTCTTGAAGTGTGTTGCCTTTGAATTCATGAATTATTGTATCGTTATTATTCTTGTTCTTATATTGTTATATGTATTAATCCATGCGTTAGTAAACCGTATTGTTTCTTGTTGTCCGAACTCCCCGGGGAATTGAAAGGGCAAGTGGTGAATAGAATCCATTGTCCTGAGGTCACAGGCTTAAAGGAAAGTTAGGTGCAGGTTAGGATAACCGGGAAGCACTAACTAGGGTTTTCTGAATACATGTGTGAATAAATGTCAGTAACGAGGTTCATTGGCAAAATTCCCATAGTGGCGAAACCTAGTAAGGGTCACATCGGAAAAGTAGCAGGTTCCTCGGAGCTTGGGTGAAAACAAAGGGGTCCGCTGAGAAACCTTAGACTCGGAACATATCCCGGAAAGAAGTGGATGAGTTTAGGGGAATAACAG
This sequence comes from Lissotriton helveticus, assembly GCF_964261635.1. Classification (NCBI taxonomy): domain Eukaryota; kingdom Metazoa; phylum Chordata; class Amphibia; order Caudata; family Salamandridae; genus Lissotriton; species Lissotriton helveticus. Next base: position 310,333,785 of record NC_136062.1, read on the forward strand.
GTTCACCGATGCTAGAGTGAAGGGTAGGCGGAAGAGATCTGCCCGCAGCGCGTGAAAAGTAAATGGAAGTAGTTTACTTGCAGTAAAACAAAGCTATCCTGTCTAGACACTTGAGCACTGTGGCGAATGTGTATTTGTTGTTAAATAACCAAGCACTGAGCACTTTAGAAAGAAAGAAAGTTTCCGTTACCTTGTGAAGGGAGGGAGTCAGCCGCGAAGCGTCTCTGACGTCACTCCGTGCCGCGCTGGGATTGGTAGAAGCAGCGGGCGGGTAGCGGGGCTGGAATTGTAAAGGAGGGGTGAAGCGCCGAGGAGTGGGAACTGTCTCACGAAGGGGCCGCGCACCCATTGGTCGAAACTATTTGAACGCGTGCACCTCATTGGTCGCACAGAATTGCAAGGCGCGTTCTGATTGGAGGTAGCTTTGTAAACAAAGTTAAGCGTAGAAATCGTATGTGGCACTCGTATTGTCCAGAGACTAGACCCGATCCGAGAAACCAAGGGTTTGAAAGGGATCAGTGGAAAGCCAATAGATACGATATTATGTACGGAGGAAAGAGAAAGATGTCCCTTGTAAGTAGGGTAAAGAATTATTTCAAAACGGACAAACCGATTAAATCAAGAGAAGGCGTTATTGTCCCGCCACCGAATACTCCTGCCTCATTCATGATGTTTGACCGAGGGTACAACACCTGTGTGTGGTTGGAGAATTGGGTAAAGTACACAAAAGATGACGGAGTATTGGCTTTTCCGATAGACGGTACTTTCAATGGCAGAATTTTATTTAATTTGAGAACCCGCATGAATGAATTGCATCCCAGACCGAGACTAACGCAGTATGAGGCATTAGAGGAATGGGAGATTGAGGCTTTCGAAAGAGAGAAACCCCGAATGGACAAAGGTCTGACCAAGTGGTACCCCAGGCTGAAACAAGAGACAAGGGACAAGAGGATGAAACAGTGGAGGCAGAGCATGATTGTTGAGGGTCTGTTTCCCATGATGCCAGCAGGTAACCCTTCTGGGGGAGAGAAAAGGACAGAAAAAAGTAAGCATTGGGGGGCCCTTGGGGAGTCAGACGATGAATTGTTAGATGACATCTTTACAAGAAGTCCGCCCCCTTATAATGAGGGAGCCCGACCTTCCAGTACAGGAGAAATTGCCCAACGTCCATCTATTAAGGAGGAGGACCGATCCCTATGTAGGGGGGGAGGGGGCCAGGTATTGCCCTATTTTGAGAAGCCCGAGCCCCCGGAGGTACGCAATATATATCCTAGAATGCCCGAGAGCTCAGAGGAAAAATATTCTCGTGAAAGAACATATTACCCCAGACCTCTTTATGAGAACGAAGAAAAACCAGTAGGTTCAGGGGTACCCTTTTTGCAGCCTCCATATGGGGAAGAGCGTAGGTCATTTGGCACAGGAACTTTGTTCCCGAAACCAAATTATGGTGGGGGTCCAAGTGAGACGCATCCTACTGCCCCGAGTTTTACGCCTCAACTGACCCCACAGATGATACCTGACCGAACATTAGGAAGAGTGTTAGATGAAAGGGAGCAAGAGGCCATAGCTAAACAGAGGTCAGAAATAATTCAGAAAATTTCCCAGTTAAATACCAGTCCTGAAGCTTTGACTATTCCGGTAACAATCGGACCAGTGGTTCCATTGTACGGGAATAATCAAGGAGGTCTGAACCCTCCAGTTATGAACCCGATAATGGCCCCGCCGAGGCAAGAGCCCCTACTGATAGACGATCAGTCCAGTGAGTGTGGGTCCGAAGTGGTGTTCTTGGATCTACCAAACAAACAGACCGGAAAGGGAGTGCAGAAGAGGCATAATCCTTTTGATACGAAAGAAATTAAATTAGAGTCAGCAACGGGTACCAGGAGTGTCTCTTTGGTAACGCCGGAAGAAATTGAAAATTGGAGTCGGGAATTAGAAAAACAGGCTCCACAAACGAAACCTTTAGACCTCTACAAACTGAGAGTAGAAATAGAGGAATTAATGGCAGGAAATGTGGGGCTAGACAGACTGAACACCTATTCTGAAGAAGAGTTGCTGTTCATGTGTAAAAGCCTTGCCAGAAGTACTAGGGTGCTCCACGAGAAACTGACCGACACCGCAGCTAGTATGGGAATAGATATATCCAGATCAAAGCCCTTGCAGAAACCATACCGAGCTGAATTCTCAGACAAAGATTTAGAGAATTTGAATGTGTCAGGAAGAAAGTCGCAGATTAAAGAATTGCTTGCAGTTTTGCAAAAATGGGGAGACGTGGAAAAATGGAAAACGAGGTGGGCACATAAGAAAGAGGAGGCCCGCTCCAGACAAGCTACCCCTGAGTTCCCTCTGAGAGAAGTAGACAAGCCCGAAACTTTATGCCCCATGCGCGAAGTACCCGGTGGGAGGAATGTGCACGTTCCATGGTCCAGACAGGATATTGTGTCCTTTACTAACGATTTCCCGAAACTGCGGGAGAAGCCAGTTGAATGGTACCGGCAAGTGGAAAGGTTTGTAAAGGTACAGAAATGCCTGTGGAAAGACCTGGATGGGTTTTTCGACATTGTGGTCCCGGTCGATCTATGGACCGAGTGTAAAATAGCCATAGCCTGGCCTAGTGAGGAGTATACAAGAGATAAAGAAACAGGGGAACCTTCGAAGGAAGTCATGAGAAAGTATGAACAAGTAATTCAGCACTTGAAACTAAAGGTGCCAGCTAAAGAAACTGATTGGACCAGGATAGATAGAACAACGCAGGAAAGAGAGGAGACAGTGCACTCCTATTATGAAAGGCTGTTACAGGTGTTTAAAACATACAGTGGTATAGATAACATCGAGATGAAGGACATGACGCACTTCATTTACAGGTTTGTAAACGGTTTAAGACCTGAAATTTGTCAGTGGATAAAAGATAACAAAATCTGTTGGCACTCCAAAAAGGTAGACGAGGTCCTGCGGTACGCAAAGTACTGCGAGGACGAGATGGCAGAAAAGAAAAAGGCTCTAAAGGAAAAAGTGATGTGGGCTCAGGTGAAGCTCGCAGAACAGCAGGAAAAGCAGTTGAGTAACATGGTCAAAAATGCAAAGAACGAAGGCCCTGGGGGAGGGGGAGGAGGCAAGCCCCGGCCCAAAATGAGCAGAGAGGAGGCTATGAAGAAATTTCCCTGCCATCAGTGCGGCGAAATTGGACACTGGCGTAACGAGTGTCCAAACTTGCCCGAAGATAACCCTAAAACTCCTGATTTAACTCCACAGACGCAGAAAGAGAGACCGAGAAAGACTCAACCACAGGTAAAAACAGTTCAGGTGCCCCGAGCACCAAAGCAAGTGTACAGGGGAAAACAGGCAGAGGGAGATGAGATAGAAGTCTGGGAAAGCAATGAGAACAGAAATGCAGCAACTTCGCAGTATCTTCTGAATGATACCTTCCTTTGTGATGACCAGTACTGACGGGGCCTGAGAGGGGAGGACGAGGAGTGCGTACTTGGCGCCTCCTTGCCGGTAGACCAGTCCGGACCATACATTGAAGGAAAGGTTGACGGAAACGATGTCACCTTTCTGTTGGACACTGGCGCTACCCGTTCTACTGTGAGAACAGTGGACGTTCCAAACCTACCCCTCTCGGGAGAAGCCATCCAAGTAGTGGGTGTATCTAATCAATTGATTAGTACTCCTGTTACCAAGCCCATGGAGATCTCAATTGGAAACTTTAAGGAAATGCATAGATTTGTCGTTTGCGACACCAGTCCAGTAAACTTACTGGGACGTGATTTGCTGTGCAAAATGAACTGTACCATCTTTTGCACACCAAAGGGTGTTGAAATTCAGACCCCAGATGAAGACGGCATTTATAAATTAATGTTAGTCCGCCCTGACTCGGAAATTAAACGAATGACCATGCAGGATTTACCCCAAGAACTCCAAGAAGCAGTGAAGCCAGAGGTGTGGGACTTTACTGGGAAAGATGTAGGGTTAATGAAAAATGTGGACCCCATACAGATAGCAATAAAGGACAATGCGGTATACCCCAATACTAAACCCTACAGGATGAATGCAGAAGTGAAAGCTGGTGTTGCTGTGGAAATAAAGAAATTGTTAGAAGGAAACATCATACAGGAGGTGATGAGTAGCCCATGTAACTCTCCGATTATGGGCATTAAAAAGCCTAGTGGCAAGTACAGAGTAGTACAGGATTTACGAAAAGTTAACAAGATAGTAGTTCCCTGTTGCCCTATTGTCCCGAACCCAGCAGTGATTCTGTATCAGATTCCCTGGGATGCTGAATGGTTCACTGTGATAGACCTGTGTCATGCATTCTTTTCCATTCCCTTGCATCCAGATAGCAAATTTATTTTCTCATTTGCCTTCGAGGGTCACGTGTATTGCTGGAACCGGGTCCCTCAAGGGTATACAGAGAGCCCCTCTATCTTTAATCAGATCTTGAAAAAATGTTTGGAAACTTTGGTCTTACCTGGGAACTCTGTCTTAGTGCAATACATAGACGACCTCTTGGTGGCGTCTAAAAGTCATAAGGATTGTGTGATTGACACCATTGCTCTACTGTCACCTGTGTGAAAAGGGACATAAAGTGTCCCCTGACAAGTTACAGTTTTGTGCAAAATCGGTGAAATATCTGGGGCACAGATAGAAAAAGGTGTCAGAAAAGTGACATCGGAGAGAGTGAGGATAATTCAAAAGATGCAGTTACCCCGTACTCAGAAAGAGATCAGAATGTTCCTGGGCGTGATAGGATACTGCAGGCAGTGGATTCTGGGATTTGCAGTCCTAGCCAGGCCTTTGATAAAAATGACTAAAAGAGGAACACCCGAAATTGTAGAATGGGATGATGAAAGCTTAACAGCCTTCACCAAACTGCGAAATTGTCTGTGCACAGCCCCTGCACTGGGAATGCCAGACTACTCCAAAGAGTTTGCCCTATTCTGTGACACTCGCGATAATTGCGCATTGTCAGTCCTAACTCAAGAACATGGCACAACGAGAAGGCCTGTGGCATACTTCTCTGCCACCTTGGATCCAGTGGCTGCTGGATTACCTGGTTGTCTGAAAGCAGTAGCTGCTACCTGTGCCAGTTTAGAACAGAGTGAGTCAATTGTCATGGGACATCCGGTAACTGTGTATGTCCCACATGGAGTGGTAATTTTGTTGACCAGAACAAAAACACAGTATCTCACCCCTAGTCGGCTGACTAAATATGAGAGGATTCTTGTGGGTGCTGCAAATGTAAACATTGTTAGGTGCAGTATTCTGAACCCAGCCACCTTACTTCCCGACCTAAAGGATATGGAAGGGGGGGTGGATGATGAACATGATTGCATAGACTTAACAGAATTCAACACCAAGCCACGCCCAGACATAAAAGAAACGCCCTTGCCTGAGCATGACAAAGAATTATTTGTAGATGGTTCATGTCTAAGGCATGAACGAGGAGGCCTGAGTGCTGCCTATGCGGTAGTATCCTTAGAGAAAATCGAGGAAGCAGGTTACCTATATCATATCAAGTCTGCACAAGTAGCCGAATTGATTGCTATGATAAAAGCTTGCCAAATTGGGAAGAACATACGCATAACAGTGTATACTGACAGTCAGTACTGTTATGGGGTTGTGCATGACTTTGGCCAGTTGTGGCTACAGAGGGAGTTCCTGACTTCATCAGGTACCCCCATTCGAAATGGAAAGGTTGTTCAGGACCTTTTAGAGGCAATCCAGTTACCAAAGGAACTGGCAGTGGTAAAATGTGCTGCTCATAAGAAGAGCATGGACAAGGTATCACTGGGAAACGATTATGCTGATCGAGTGGCCCAATGGTGCACAAGAGATCGGTATATTGTAAATCCAAAACGAGGGGGGCCAGGAACCAGCTGCCAACTTCAAGTGTTTGAGGAAGTGCCTACATGGGATGAAGTGAAAGAGTGGCAGCAGGCGGCACCTTGGCAAGAAAGAGAGAAGTGGAAGGATGATGGGTGTCGACCAAGGCGTGTGGATGGTGTCATTATAGGTCCAACTGGTATGCCTGTGTTACCTAGACACCTACTTAGCACAATGGCAAGGTTGATACATGAAGGATCACACATTGGTAGGGACGCCATGATTCTAGTGTTCCAACAGACTTGGTACAGTAAAAAGTTCAGGAAAGTAGCAGAGTCCCTCTGCCAGAGGTGCCTGACATGTCAAAAGATGAACCCAGGGAAAAAGACTGTAGTGGAACTGGGGAAAGTTGGGAGGTCCGGGGGTCCCTTTGTAAGGATACAGGTTGATTTCATCACCATGCCCCGTTGTGAAGGGAAAAGATATGTCCTTGTCATGGTCTGTTTATTTTCCAAGTGGGTGGAAGCTTTCCCTACTCCCCAAAATGACGCAAAGACAGTAGCTAAGTGTTTACTAAAAGAACTGATACCTAGGTTCGGGGTGCCAGTCACTATTGAATCAGATCAAGGCTCACATTTTCATAATGACGTCATCGACGAACTCTGTAAGGCCTTTGGAATTGCACAAAAGCTACACTGTGCCTACCGTCCAGAGGCTTCTGGAGTGGTGGAACAAATAAATGGAACTATCAAAAACAGACTAGCAAAACTGTGTGATGCAACTAAATTGAACTGGGTGAAGGCCCTGCCCTTGGTCCTGATGGGACTCAGAAGTATCCCTGATCGCAAAACAGGCCTAAGTCCCCATGAAATCATTATGGGAAGAGTGATGAGACAAGCATGGGTACCAGGAAGCAAACTGTTGAGTATTACTGATGATTTGGTGCTTGAATACTGCAAGAGATTGGGTGACCAAGTGCGTTCTATCTCTCGCCAGATCGGAGAAGACGCCATCCTCAATCCAACGACTCCTCTCCACAAACTGGTCCCGGGGGACTGGGTGAAGATAAAGAAGCACACTCGGAAGACCTGCCTAGAGCCAAGGTGGGGAGAAAAACGTCAAGTGATTCTGGTTACTACCACAGCCGTCAAGTGTGCCGGGGTTCCGCGTTGGATACACGCCAGCCACACCCAGAAGGTACCACCAGACGAAGTGCCTGAAGCAGAAGGACGTCCAGCAGAGGACTCTGCAGGAGCCAGACCAGAAGTAGCTGACAACATACAGCCCAGTACCAGTCAAGCTGCAGAATCAGCAGACGTTGGCCCAAGAATAGTTGACGACGAACTACCAGGAGCCCAGCCTGCTGAAGGGGTCCAAGAAGCTGAGCCAGAAGTAGCTGAAGACGAGCTGCCGAGCATATGGCCAGAAGAGTGGATTCCATTGATTGACCTCACTGAAGACCCTATTCGAACAAATGAGAGACTTTGGGAAGGTAGAGAGTGGACTAGTCAGGAAAAGCAAGGCATAGGCGAAGAGCCTCAGAATCTTGAGATTCACATCAAAACTGAGGAAGGAGAAGGTCAGACAGGGACAGACCACGTGATTGATACAGAACAAGTGAATAAGACTGAACAAGTGCCCGATACTGAACAAGTGAAGGATCCTGAACAAGAGAGGAATACAGAACAAGTGATTGATACTCCTCCACTGACACCTGATATCGGGAAGGGACAGACTAGAGATAGTGTAATAGTTCGAGCAGAAGAAAATCAAGAGATCGAAGTGCTTGAACAGGATCAGATAGGATTAGGAGAAAGTGTTCAGGAAACAGAAACAGAGACATTTGAAAAGCAAAAACAAAATTCTCCTGAACAAGGCCAGATTAGTACCCAGGCAGAAGAAACAGATGCTAGCCCTGGAATTAGTCAGATAGAAGAAGAAGAAACTGAAACAGAAGTGACACAAGCTAATGAAAATAAAAGGGCAAGAGAAGAAAACGAAGTCCAAGTACCAACCAAAAGACTTAAGAAAAGAAAGCATCTTGAGCCTAAATACATAAAGAAATTGAGATTGAGAATAAAAACAGTAGAAGAAAAACGTGCAGAAGAAAGGAGAAGTGCTCGTATAGAAGAACAACCAGAAGACTCTTCCAAAAGAAGGAGTGATCGGATAAAGAGACAAAACAAAAAGTACAAGTCACCTGAATGGACACTTGTGTTAGAAGAACTTGAAGATCTCGATATCACTGACGTAAGCGACGGAGAGCCCGTCCCTGAGTACTCTGACGAAGAGGAAGAAGAGCCACCGTGAATTTGCACAAAGTAAGATACTTGTGTAGAGACACAAAGAGGGGTTGACAAACTTCTTCTGAAGCCAAAATGTCTGATTCAAACGTGAGTGGTAGACCTAGTCGCAGCTGTTGCAAAACATGCTGCAAGGTATGTGTCTGTAGTGTAGTTGTCCTGATATTACTCTGGATAGGACTAACAATCTTTATACCCTTTGCTGTGAGTAAAGATACTAACATTGTCCCTACTGAAATTGTAAATACTGACAGTGAGGAGCTGACAACACAGAGTGTAGCTAGACATGAGAGAGCACTGAGACAAACAAAACAAGACTTAGAAGCATCAGATGAGGAAGAACTACACTATCATAGAATCAAAAACAGGACACGCTTAAATGTTTTCGCAAACTTGTTAATACACTATGTAGAGACTATGGAAATTGAAGATTGCTATGTCTGCATGAAGCTACCTACTTCTGTAGCTGAAGGCGTGACATACCATCACTTGCCACTGACATACGGAATTTCCTGTAGCATTTTAGCTAGTTTATTTTACAAAAGAGGACCGTTACAGTACTATTACTCTAATAATGACGTGATCTTTTCTGAGCTTCCTATACGTGGGAACTTGAATCCTGTACATACCAAAAGTGACGCAATACGATACATGGGAGATTATTTCCTGACTATAGGTAACATTGACATAGCGGACGCACACAGAGATAACTTGACTTGTTCTTTGCATGAGCAGGAAAAGATGTTCCTAAACATGGCAGAGAAAAGGAGAATTAAAATACAAAAGAAGGCCAATGACGAAAGTCAGAAAAAGCCAAAGTGGGCAGAGAACATGGAAGGCACCTCAGCTGGTGGGGCTGGTCCTGCTCTGTTGCTGGATTTTGAAAAGAAAGGCAAGCTATGTCTTCACCGCGAGAAGACTAGCTATTATAATAACATTTTCATTGGTTCCAGTGAATGCGAACATAATTACAAGGTAATTGGAGGTTGGGGTTTCAAAAATGGGTCAGAGCCTGTGTTTCCTGGAATTTATTATATTTGTGGGGACAAGGCTTATTTCAAATTGCCGGATCACTGGTATGGAAGCTGCTATTTTGGCATTGTCTTCCCGAAAATATACCATGTGAATGGAAATGCTGGAAGCAGTGAATATACTAATGGCTTAGTGCGTAGTAAAAGAGAAAGTATAGGTGAAATTATGGGTAGTATTTTCAGTGCACTGATACCTGGAGTGGGAGTGGTTCTGAACACTCACAGAATTTGTAAATTGTCTACTATAGTGGATGTATTGTCTACTGAGACAGCTCATGGATTTCTGCTGGTCAACACCGAAATGGTTGCGATCAGATCAATGGTTTTGCAGAATCGACTTGCTCTTGACACCTTATTAGCGAAAGAGGGCGGAGTCTGCCGGATGTTGAAGGCGCAACATTGTTGCACTTATATTCCGGACAAAAGTGTGCAGCTCAAAAGATATGTGAGAAACATTACTAATTTGGCAAAGGAACTCAGACCACTCGAGGTTGATAGTGCCTGGAAAAGACTGGTAGATGGTCTCTCAAATGTAGGTCATTGGTTCGCTAGTATAGGTAAAGGCTTATTGCTCAAAGTACTGATGCCAATTGGAATTATAGGTCTCATCCTATTTTTCATATTTGTCTGTTGCAAATGCCGCAAGCACACAAAGAAGTATGAGGTGAATGCGAGAGAAGAAAATACAAGAGGAGTGAAACGGAGTGTGGATGAGCTCGAATTAGAAGAGATGAATAATCAGATCTATAAAAAGGTGAAGAATTCTCACCCTACCAAAAATGAACGAGAAAAGTTGGAACGCTTGCTGGAAGAGATTGAATTGTATAAAGTGTGAAAGAAAGTTGGCATCTGGTTCCATTTATTTTGTGATGATAGTAAATATCATCAAAGAGGGGATTGATGAAGCAAAGCTTCGCATATTTTGCGGACTTGCTGTACTCATGAACCTCATTTATGTGTAACAAGGTAACAAGTGTACGTCTTACTAACATTTATATTAAGTTTGAATAAGGATCATGAAGCTTGCACATGTGTTTTACTAAAATAATTTACTCAAGTCACTTAAAATGTCTGCCGCTTGTATTTAGTTACTGCGCATGCGTCAGCCACACTCACTTGTCCTAACGCGTCTGCAGAGTTGGAGGGAAAATTATGCGCATGCGTAATACATAGCTTGGCCCATCATGTGGTACTGCTCGTGCCACTGCTCTTGTCACCGTTTCTATGTAGCTAACATTTAGACTGCATAAGTATATTTTTATGATGATAAGTTGAAAGTACAACTCTGTGATGTGATTTCATAACGTTATTTCTATGTATTAATTTGTTCTCGCTTACTTTTCATGTACCGCGGGGAATGGGGGTCCGAACTGATTGGGAGCCATATTGACGGTCTCTTCTGCGCATGCCCATGGAGCATTGAAAGGTGGCCACTTTGGACAGTGGAACTCAGCCAGCTGGCAGCCACAGTCAAGATGCGCCTGGGAAAGCCACCTCTGCGCTACGAGAACGGCGAATGTTGCTCCTCATGTGTTACATTGTTAACTTGCCATTGTATTTCTGCACAGTTTCTCATGGGAACCCCAATCTTGCTAGGCGGTACCCAAATATGTAAAGTAGGCATACAAATCTTGTATTTTGATTGGTGTGTTACCCAAAGCCTACCTTAGGACCAATCCAAATTGAGGGATTCTGACACTTTGCAACATTGGGGGGTGGTACACTGTCCCAAAACAGTATATCTACCCTGGGTTCACCTAGGGAATTGTCCGACTTGTCTGGTTTAGCTGACCTGTCACTGACCCATCGTACTCAATAGGTGACTGAAGATACAGAGAGCTGCGGAGCACTCTGTCCGAAATTGACCATAGACTAAGGTTTTACTGAACCTTAAAGTGCTGGCGAAGCACTTTGCTGGGAGTTCGCTGATCCAATCGGGGTCTTGATCGATAGCTGCAGAGAGGGTGGAGCGCAGGCGTTGCTTCCAAACTGCGGGTGCGGTCCTGTCCTGAGCGGTCCTGTCCTGAGGGTCCTGTCCTGATTCCTACTCCGAGGGTATCCTGTCCTGTCTTGGGTGTCCATTCTGCATCTGCTGTCCTTTGAGGGGTATCCTTCCTTGAGGGTTTCCTGTCCTTAACTGACCCGTGGCCAGGGTTTGGTTTCCACACCATTCTAGGTAAATATTGCTCTGAAATTCTTAAAATCTTGCACCTCCTGAATTTCTGACTTTTGCTTCAATAAAGTTACCCTTTGCATATGTTATTTTTTCCATGTCTTTCCGCAAACTATTGAAAGTCATTTGCAAATCTTTCTCATAAACGTGTTCCCATGTCATCTCACCTGTTAGAAATTATATTTTGCATTGCAGTTTGTCATTTTCTGATATGGTCTAGAACCTCCTTACCTAGACTGTTTAAAGGTCCCTTCACCTTAAGCTTAGCGTGTTACTCTTTATAGGCCCTTCTATAGTTACACATGCATAGTCTGTCCATGCTTAAACATTACTGAATTTGCATAGTATTTTCCCATTGCATTTCATGTCAGTATTTCAATGGTTACCCTGTCTTTATTTCTCTATAGTTATATCATTTACATTATTTTAGTTATTGAATGCCTTATTCTTGTATACCTCATGCATAACGAAAACGAACTTTAGATAAACATTTTAAAACTCCCAGTTGTCCGTGGTCATTTTACACAGTATTTGAATGATATTGGTTGGGTTTGTATTTTGTTGCCTTTCCTTTTCAGCTAGCTCCCTGATTCATTGTGGGCATTAGGTACCCGTGTTGGTGGATGGTAAGTCGGGTACACTGAGAAACAATAGTAGAGAACACACACAAATTGGTAGAGCTCGTGAAGTCACCTGGTTAATGTATATGGTGATTTGAAGTATATGGGCCCGAAGCCAGAAACGGCGAAATTATTGGTCGGGTGGCCTCGCGCGCTCTATCAGCGGTATCTCCAAAGGTACACATCTGAAAAAGTTTAGTATTTTTGGGAGGATCATCATCTTTGACACATTCCATTTCCCTACTAGCGAAAGATGCAAGCATTCACATTTTGACTAATTGCCTTCGGACCCCCATCATCAGCTTCTCCCAATCGGACTCAACCAACACTGCCGCCGAGGTCCTTATCCAAACTCCCAAATAAGTAACTTCTTGTAACATCCTTTGATCCGTATAAGAGCCAGCATTCAGACATAAAAACTGAGTTTTAAAAGGGTTTAGCTTATAGCCCGATACAGCCCCAAACTCTGTTGCAAGTTGTTCTATCTTCTGCATTGCCACTGCTGGTTTAGATGATACGATGGCCACATCATCTGCGTAAGCAAACACACGGTATGGTTGCTGCTGAATAATTACTGGCTGTATCCTCGAGCTGGATTCAACCATTTTTAAAAACGGATCGATATATAATGAAAATAATATTGGGGAGCATGGGCAGCCCTGTCTGGTGTCCCGCCGGATAAAAACTGCCTCTGATTCAAGCCCATGGTGCATATCCTGGCCACAGGTTGGCGGTGTAGCGTTTGTACAGCTGTAATGTACTGTTGTCCAAAACCACGACACCGCATCACATCCCATAAGAAGCACCATGAAACTCGATCGAAAGCCTTCTCGGCATCTAGTAAAATAAAGCTGAGTGCATCCCCGGTAGCATTAGCGTAGTCTAATAACATTATTACCCGATTCACATGATTTGTCGTTCCGCGATTAGGAATGAATCCGTGCTGTCGGATTGACACCAATGGAGTAATGACTGCTACTAACCTAGTGGCCAAAATCTTTGAATAAATGTTACCATCCGTATTCAGCAAGGATATAGAGCCGTATGATGCCGGGAGATCTGCAGGTTTGTCTTTTTTTCTGAATATAACAATACTAGCTTCATCCCAGGATTTAGGAGCAGCACCGCTCTGTGCCCTTCTAAATGTGACTAACATGTCTGCCTTTAAAACATCAAAAAAAGTCTGTATAATTCCAACGGCAATTTATCGGGGCTGGCAGCCTTACCGGCTGCTAACCCATTCACAGCCAATTCCAGCTCAGCCATCGTAATGGGGACATCTAACCTTGCTGCTTCCTCCTCCACAAGACCCTGTTCACAGTATACCTGTAAAAGTGTTTCAGCTTTTTGACTGTCATATTGTTCTCCAGCATATAGTGTATCATAAAAATTCTTAAAGACCTCTAATATGCCAGTGTCGTTCTTAATGGAACACCCGCCAGAGTCCAAGATAGTATTAAATCTTTGAGCCGCTTCTTTTACTCTGAGCTTTTGGGCTAGGCACCTGTCACTTGCCTCCCCATATTCATAGTTGAACTGCTGCTTAATAACATATTTTTTCGCAGCCTCCTGACTCCAATAGAGATTTATTCTTTGCTTGGAGCGAGCTAATTCAGTTGCCAACTCACCAATATCTGCTCCAGCATGTATACCCTGCATGAGCTTTTCTTCAGCCATTATAAGACCGTGATATAGCTCCTGAAGTTTTAACCCCAACTTTTTTTGATTATACAACCCAAAGCTGAGGGTTTCCCCCCTAAAAGTGGCTTTGAAAGCATCCCAAACATAACCGATATCAGTGCTCTCACGATTAGTACAGAAAAAAGCAGCAATCCATTCCTTCATGTATGTAAGAAATTTTTGATCCAATCGCAGTTTTCGGTCGAAGGAAACCCCCTAGGCTTGGTGGATGCACCAATGCCACAAATGGTTAAAACAACCGAGCCATGATCAGACGTCACCCTCGGATAAACCTGAATAGAGGCACCATTCAACAAACACTGCGAGGCAAAAAGATAGTCCAGTCTCACTAGCTTTTGGTGCGGGCAGGAGAAAAAGGTATATCCAGCTTCAGTGCCCCTGAATAAGGCCCAAGTATCTACCAGACCATGTGCAGAAATCAATGATTGGAGTGCTTTGAACACCCTTGGTTTCCTACCCGTATACCTAGAGTTTTCATTACACAATATATTTGGTGCCAAATTTATATTTAAGTCCTCACATAGAATCACAGGTGTGGGCCATGCTGCAAGTTCAACATTAAAAAATTCTATAATTGCTGCTTCGTCTAAATTAGAGCGATATATATTGAACACAGCGTGAATTTCATTGCCCCTACAAGACACTCTACTATTACCCATCTCCCAAGTCCATTCGTCAAGTTCCTACCTGTGTTGCCTATATGTTTTTTGCCAAAATTGCTACACCCCTAGAAGTGCAAGCCTGTTTGGTACATGCCACTACATCATAGCCTAGCTCAGTTAGCAATTTCTGCTTGGCCCATACTATATGGGTCTCCTGGAGACACATGACATCACAGCGGAGCATCCGAAGTTCCTGTGCTACCCGCTGTCTTTTATCAAGAGAGTTCAAACCCCTAACATTCAGTGTACCTATTCTGATACCCTTAGCCACCCCATCAAGTTCTACTCTACCACCATAGCCAAGCCGCATACACCCAATAAACCATACTTTTCAGAAAATGTAAGAAACCGTACTCATGTATTAATTTTATCTTTTTCACTCCACCCCTACTGCCACCGCCCCCCCCAAACCACCCCCCATCCCCTCCACCCTCCCACACCACCCAAACCGGGGTTTAAGGACCATGTTCTCTGCGATGGAGAGTGATTGCATGCTGCTACCCCCCCCGGTCCCTCACCTAGCAGACACCCTACCTTACTACATCTCTTCCAGTGCTTTACAATTTCTTTCCCTCTATCTTCTTTAGAAACTAAATACCTAGAACTGAACATGAGAACTGTGCATCATATGTTTTTTTCCCCCGGATAGCAACCGCATATTATATTCATATATGGTTCCAACTCTACTCAGTCCAGTACTAGGGATTCTTAGAATCTAAGGAACTTAAGCAAACAAAGACAGAGAATAAGAGAAAAAGAATAAGAATGAAGAAGCACACAAAGATCAGCACTGAAAGAAAACAAGACATCTGAAATGTTACTTCGTGCAGTGAGCAGGTACAGTACTTTACTCGCTACCCACAGTCTTCAAAAAATCTTGTGCCAGAATCTCCGAGGTAAAGCAGCGAGTTTGTTCTTTATATATCACTTTTAATTTTGCAGGATTGAGAAGGAATGCCTGACCACCTTTAGCTTGGAAGGCTGATATCAACTGCCGCAATTGCCACCTTGGTTACACTGTAGAAGGGCAAAAATCAGGACGTACAAAACATTTGCACCCCATACCAGTTCGCCTTCTATCTGGCCGAGCCAGGTCATAAATTGCCTCACGTAACGAATAGCTATTTAAACAGATTAGAATTGCCCTGGGATGTGCATTCGTGTCTCCTCTGAGGCCACCTTTTCTCCTGCGTTGAACAAACGGAAATCTATACACCCTGATGTGCTCAGTCTCCCAGTTCCAATCTTTTAAGTCAGGAAAAGCCTCCTTAAACAATTCGACAATGAATTTTCTTGTATCCTGCCCTTCTTTAGACTCCGCAATGCCCAGGACGCGTAAATTATTCCGTCTTGATTGATTCTCCAAATCTGTCAACTTTCAATCAACATCCGCCTTGGTCTTTTGGAGCATTTCAATAGCCGACTGCTGTTTAACTAAAGAGTCCTCGGCACCAGAAATACGCTCCTCTGCCTCCACTACTCGCGTGGTAATGTCTGCACAGGATTTAGCAATGCGTCTTACCGTATTTTGTAATTTCCGCACAGCTCCCTGTGTGCGCAGACCAGCAGCCTTTGACTCTGCCCGATGGGCCATGATACTCTTATAAATTATGTTTAAAGTAACTGCAGTATCATCTTCGTCATCTATCTTATCTGCCGGGTATACATCTTCAGGACCTAAGTCTACCGCTGCAGCTGTTTCCCATCTAGGCTGATCAATAGGTACGATCAGTGCATGGGGGGAGCGTTCGCCAGGATCCACTGTTTTTATCACAGTTTCTTGATACAAGGATTGTTCTATTTCATCCTCTTCATCCTGTCCATCTCCCCAGTCCTCCACTGTACTCGAATTATCATTCTCATTCTCATTCTCATTTTCAATATCATTTTCAGAAACTGCCGATAGGTCGGACATAGAATAGAATTTACCCTCTGAGCCCGCATATTCAACGTCATTTCCTTTGTCCAGCAAGGAGCTATCACCACCTGAGGTTGTGCTATCAGGTAGTGCTTTGCTCAAGATCATTGAGTTACTAACAGGTAGCCTACCTATATTGATGTCTATATCTGGTTCAGAACTTGGTGCATTTACCATCTCCGTCACTGAAGCAAATAATATATTGTCCATGGGAGCATTTGTATGTATAGAATTCTGATTAGGCATACCCAAGTCTTCAAGTGCTTTAGCTTTTAGCGCAGGTCGTTTATTAAAGATTGCAAGCACTATGCGATTTAAAAAAGGATACAAAATATGGCGGCTAAGCTGGCTCTAGCGCGTCCTCGATCTGCCTCTGCCACGGGAGCACTGGCTGATCTCCATTGGCTACCTGTCCAGCAGAGAATATTGTTCAAGTCAGCTTGTCTTGTTTTCAAGGCCCTGCATGGACAGGGGCCAACGCCGATCCAAAACCTGTTTTCCTGGTACTGCGCTACTAGATCATTAAGATCTTCTTCGGCGTTCTTAGTGACGGTCCCGAGGATAAATAGAGTGAGGATGGGCGGCCGGGCGTTTGGCTTTACGGCCGCTACACTTTGGAACTCACTCCCGTTGACATTGAGGAGTACACAGGATCTCCCCTCTTTTAAAAAGGACCTGAAAACGTTCTTGTTCCCTAGGAAAATGTAATGATAGACCTGTTGCAGCACGGACGCAGTCTCAGCGCCAGGGTACCCTTTGGGTGGCAGTTGCGCTTAATCAAGTAAATAAATACATACATACATACATACATACATTTTTATTACAAATGTCCTACTGTGCATCTTGCTGTGAATGTCTGCTCTCCAGCACCTCAATACCGGGATCTACAAGCTCACCTGTCATAGGAATATTACCAGCTCGCTCTCGTTGTCGACGAGTATTGGGTGTCTGGGAGGTTGCTTCAGTGCCCGTTTTTCCAACACGCCCAGCGTGTTTAGCATCTGCGTCACCACTCTTTGCTATCGCTGCTCCAGCAGATGCTCCACTTGCAGCCGTCGCTAAGCCTGCTGAGCCTGCCACGGCACCCCCGTGGGTTTTTGCGCCTCTCCCTTTCGGCGCCATATCACTATACACACTTCACACGCTGGAGCCTACCGCTCTGTCAGGCTCAGGTGTTTTGGCGTTCTCCCTCCGCAAGCCTGCTACGCCGTATTCCACCACACTCCGGCGTGCTTCGCCTCCGCCTCAGGTGTTCTCTGGAATGCCGCAGCCCGACCGATCCACCGCTGCCTTGCTGCCTTGCAACTCTGTCCTCCACACTGTGTACTCCGTACTCCGCGCTGTATAGTTATCAATAGGACCCCCAAGTCAGAGAAGGATCCAACGCCAAACGAGAGTCCTGCCCGCACCCTGACTACCGGTAGAGTCATACCAGGTGAGGAGCCACGGGGAGCAGTTCACTGACCACTCACACAGCCACAATAGCGTCCGCCATCTTGCCCGCTGTGGATTATTTTGATGCAAACCCTAGAACTCTTTTAAAATCATATTCTTGAAACGCTGTATGTTGTATTTTTGTTGTTTTGGTCTTGCATAGTTTACATAAAGATACATATTTTTCTAAACTGGTGTGGTGTCCATTTCTAATGTTTTCACAGTGTTAATGTGAGTGTCAGTACAAATACTTTACACATTGTCTTTGATAAGCCTGTCTGCTCGTGCCAAGTTACCAAGGGGGTGAGCAGGGGTTATCTAAAGAGTATATACCCCTTACCCTGACTAGAAGCAAGGGTCCCTATTTGGATATTGGTACCTACCTCTGCCAACTAGAGACCCCCAGATCTAACACATGTACATTAAGATGGCTTCCATGGTACACCTGAGTCCGACAACACTACTTGGCAACTTTACTTGGCAGAGACCTCTTTTCTTGTAACCAGAATGTGCTCTTTAGGACCAGGACTGAAAGTTTCATTTATATGCCTTGAAAAAGCCCTTGACATGGCGAAATACTTGCCGGCTGTTCATTTACCTTAATAATTTGGTTGGAAATAAACATGGAGTATTTCACATAAACCCTGGAAATTGGGAATTTTTTTCCAAGACCCCTGGAAATTGGGACATTTTTCCAAGACCCATGGAAATTGGGAAATTTTTTCTAAGAACTGAATTAAAATTAGTAGGACCTGTATTTTCCTACAATTGACTCTTGAAGCTAGGTGGATCTTTGATGCGTAACCACCTGATAGGTTGTCCTGCCTTCTGTATATTAATTAGGGTCCTGTCTGGTTGTGCGTGAACCCAACTAGACACACACCGTCTCATAAATTAACTTCACTTTACTTTTGTGTTCCAGTCTGGTATGGCATTACCAACGCACATCACACACTGCTCCGTACTGTGCCATGCTAAGATAATTCACTGTTGCCCGCAAAACTACATCTTTCCTTTCTAACATCAGACCTTGATCCAAAATTACAGAGTGAGAATGTACCCTGCATCCATCACTTGTTGTAGCAGCACGTAACTGTGGTCTGTCACAATGGAGTGCTCGATCCCAAGTCTTGCCTGTAAAACTGGATGTGCACTGGCACCACCTTTAAAAGGAACCAGGACACACGCTTCTTGATGAACTGGTTGGTTTATTCCACATAGAAAAATATGTATCTGCACCCTGACTGGCTGCAACTCACAAATCTGAATTTTTCACAGCCCAACATCAAGTCCTCAGAAGAATTCAACTTAGTGAGGAATCGGAAATAATGCCTTCCATTCTAATTATCAAGGCATCTCTCCCCTCAGCAGCTGCCACTATCTCTCCCTCCCTCCCTCCTTGTCTCCGCCATCTTGGTCTCCTGGCAATCATAACCCGGGCAGCTATTACAGATAGAACAACTGTAAGCCACCTTTGATGCTGATGGGTGTGTGCATAATCAGTACATGATATAGTTGCTATTCTTTCTACCGGAATTGCTTTATTAATGCTCAGGGTGATAGTGATTTAAAGATTACACATTCTCAGTTAGCTTCAAATACCTTTATCTTCCATACGCAGGGTCCTTAAATGCACCTGCAATATAGTGAACCAGATCTTTAGATGTGTGCAACACAGTTACACATTTCCAGTAATATAAAATAATAAACACACTCTGTGCAGCTCGTGTTTAATTTTAGTCCATCGGGAGCTTCTCTTTGTCACAAAATATGTCTCAGCTCTTTGCAACGTGGCAAAGGATCTTGAATATTTTAGCCAGCCACTCATTCTTGCTTCTAATAAAATGGTACATGAACCACTGCTCTTCGGTACATTTACTTATATAGAGGTTAAAAAGTAGCACCCTCTTTTTTCTCCATTTCTCTTCTTCTATTTCATATTCCTTATAACGTTTAATAATTTAATGTGTAGGTTTCTTTACATTTGACCTTAAACGCGGATTTCGTGCAATCATTGAAAAAATAACTGAATGTAATGGATATGTTCTTGTGCTCGCCATTATTCACTTTAATCCTGGTTCATCCCGCATAAAAGCAGATGTTTCCAGAACACCGTACTTGATGTCAACTTAATATAACATTCAAAAATAATTTTAAAGTAGATAGAACTTATAAGGATATGGCGCAATAGCTAAGCTCCACAAATCATAATGGAGACTGGCATGCTTACCCTAGCGCCTAATATTTTGCAAAGCTGCATTCCACACTTCATAATTAGCCGTGCCCTTTGGGGCTTTCATTACAGGAGCTCGCAGGTGAGACAATTTTAAAAAAAGTTTGGCAAATACTAAAATTCAAAACATAAAAACAACAAACTTTGCCTGGGGCTTTACAATGCTTGGTTTTTATGCATTGCGTTTTTTAAAGCACATTAAACCTCATTGCAGGTAATAAGAAAGGTGGGATGAAAGTTGAAGAAGCCTAACTTTACAAAGAGTTTGCACTATTTAACAAATAGAGTACTAACATAACGGGAGTGTGTGTAAATTGAAAAAGCAGTCTCAATATCAGTTTGAAAGCGGTTTCGGTTTCCAGTCACCAAACAGCGATTTAAATCTAGGAGTGATTTATGCTTCCAATATTCACTGCTTTAATAAAGTCGTACACTAGCAATCTACTCTTTCCACCAGTTTATGGCTTATTCACTACCGTGGGATGACGTGATTTAGGACGCCTAAATTGGAAAATAACAACTTAAATTGTCATTCCCAGTGTAATAGTGCTGACTGACCCTTTCATGTACCTTTGAAAGGTTACAGACAATTCCAAGCTCCTGTATGCAAAGACATGATGTATGTGATTGACCACAGAGAAAAAGAGATGTAATTGAATATCAATGGTTTCCAATGTGAAAGAAACCTCGGATGGGCTGATGCAGACGAGTCTTGCGGTTAGTACAGAAAGGTTGAATCACTGGCAACCCTGCACCATACCAACTTTGGAGCACATTGTATATGCCACAATACAACAGCTTGAATACGCCTGTGTGTACTGCAGAAAGCATATAGGACCCTATTTAGAGTTCCTCGTTAACCCCATGGCGATATCCCAGGGAATAATTAACAATTAAATTCTCTCCATTAACAGGGGTCACAAGTTTAACTCATGGAATGTGGCATTGCCTGCTGAACCAGGATCCTTAAGCACTGGTTTCTTCGACTCCAGGGAGCTTAATGCTTTTACTTACAAACTGTTCTGAATAAGGGTTAAAACAAGTGGCAGCCACTAGTTGAGGAAATTCGTGAGCCAGTGCAGTTGGGGATGGGGACAAGGGCGTGGGGGAAGGGCGAGAGAGTAAAAAAATAAAAACTTACCTGCAACCTGACGTCCGCTGCCTCGCAACCTCTTCAGACGATGCTCACACCGGCTCCCAGATTACCCTGCGCCAACCCAGACGCTACTCCCATGCTGGTATTACAAAGCATAAGAAAAGCATAAGGAATGGGAGGACCGGGCTGTTTCCATGCTCCAGTAGGAACCGGGAGCCTATGCTCCTGAGCACTGCCGTAATCGCCAAGTAATAGCCTGGAGACATCCACGTGCGCATGTCGGTTCTGCCGTCCTAAAATGGCCGGCCAAACCTACATGTGCACTGGTAGAGCCTTAAGCCCACCAGTCCTCCCGCTCCTGATAGCCCCGCCCTCAAGACTCGGCGGTGGCTCTGGAGTAAAATAAAATGATAAATAAGCAGTTTTATTAACTGCTTTATTATCATTTTATTTTACATGCCTCGGGCGATGCTCCTCCACCATAACGGAGGAGCCGCCCCTGAAAAACATCTGTTAAGTAAGAACAGTGGGTTTAGCCTTGCTAGAGGGAGCACTGGCTGCTCCTCTCACTCAAGGTGCTTAAGTGCGAGGGTAGGCGCAGGCTGTCTTGTTGCCGGGCCCCTCTCCCCTCATGGCTACAATACTAGTTTTAGTGTTTCCAGGCTCAGTAATTTCAGTTCCAGAAACACTGGACTACTTGTAGTTGCCTGGGGTCATAGTAGTGGCCCAATGTTATCTTGCCTAAAATAAAGAAAGCGATGAATGGTTTAGAAAATATGCCATAGGCTCTGTATGTGAAAAGTTAAACCCAAAAGTAAAAGATACATTTTTATGACTAAATGATAAAAACAACAAGCATTTGCAGTGCAATAGGTCTCACATTAGGAAAGTTTGAGCTATTGTTATTGTAAATGACAATTTTTTTATTTATGTGTTGGTTTTGAAAATAGCAACAGTAATAGCTTTGTCATTTACAATGCCAATAGTTATAACTTTCGCAAATGTGACACCTATAGCATTTGTAATGCAATATGTGGTGTATTTACGTGACTTAGATGTATTGATATTACAAATAACAATGGCTTTTAATTTTTTAAAATAATTAATACTAATAAAAGTTATTGTAATTTTTGATGTTAACAGCATACATTTTTGTAAATAACTTTTGTGAAGATTATGTTCAGTATTTTATTTATAGTTCATAGTTATGTATTTTATTGTGACCAAAATCCAAGAAAGGAAGTGAAATATTAACATCTTATTGTGACATTTGTAATAAAGCTTGAAACATTGAGAGAACATATTTGAACCAGTTGTTGTTGAATGGTTGCACAGATTGATGCTGTGGTGGCACTGAGTGATGTAGTGGTGGGACGAGTGATGCTCGGTAGCGCATAGTGATGTTGTAGAGCCCCTGAGTGATGTGTGGTGGTGCTGAGTGATGCTGTGGTGATGCGATAGATAGATTGATAGAGTGAGTGTGATAGATAGATAGTGTGAGGGTGATAGATAGATAGGGGGAGGGCGATAGATAGATAGAGGGAGGGCGATAGATAGAGTGAGGGAGATAGATAGATAGATAGATAGATAGATAGATAGATAGATAGATAGATAGATAGATAGATAGATAGATAGATAGATAGATAGATAGATAGATAGATAGATAGAGGTCGATAGATAGATAGACAGATAGATAGAGTGAGGGTGATCAATAGATAGATAGATAGATAGATAGATAGAGATCAATAGATAGATAGATAGATAGATAGATAGAGATCAATAGATAGATAGATAGATAGATAGATAGAGGGCGATCAATAGATAGATAGATAGATAGATAGATAGATAGATAGGTAGATAGATAGATAGATAGACAGATAGATAGATAGATAGATAGATAGATAGATAGATAGATAGATAGATAGATAGATAGATAGATCGATAGATCGATAGATCGATAGATAGATAGATAGATAGGGTGAGGGCAATAGATAGAGTGAGGGCAATAGATAGATTGAGTGAGGGATATAGATAGAGTGAGGGTGATAGATTGAGGGTGATAGATAGAGTGAGGGCGATAGATAGATAGATAGATAGATAGAGTGAGGGTGATAGATAGATAGATAGATAGATAGATAGAGTGAGGGTGACAGATAGATAGAGTGAGGGCAATAGTTAGATAGAGTGAGGGCGATAGATAGATAGAGTGAGGGCGATAGACAGAGTGAGGGCAATAGATAGAGTGAGGGCGATAGACAGAAAGAGTTCAGTTCAAATAATCTTTATTTCAGTCATAGACCATAAAACATGCAAGCACATGATAAAAAACATAATTTAAGACAATTTACATCGGCATTAAAAAGAAATACTCAGATGGAGATCATAAAAACTAAAAAGGTAGGTAAAAACGAAGTACAAAAGTAAAAAAAATAAAAAGAGGAACAACAAGGACAGATCCTAAGCAAACAAGACACATGTAGGACACCTAATAATGGCTGGGGATGACAGTTTCATCGAGTGGTGTTATTAATGAATGGCCAACACCTACTCCACATGGCGAGCAAGAAGTGGGAAACTGAGAATACCACAGGAGGAGAAGTCTCAGATTTCAGAATTCAGAATGCCTGATGGTAATGTTTAAACCCCAGATTTCTACATAGTTGGACAAGCCAACGCTGCCTGATGGGCTTGTAATATGGGCAGTGCTCAGTTTCCTCCTGTTAGCCACATGCTGGACAATTTAGTGGCCTAGTTTGGGACCATTTGTAGGAGAATACCCTAAGTGGTAATGTGCCATGCCTAAATTGTACATAGAGTTTCCTTGCTAGACTGGGAAAAATCATATCCAAAAAGGGATCGAGCCTATACTCCTCTTTAATACTAAGAAACTCTATGGTTAAGGGACCCAGCGTAGAGTTGCTAAGAATGTCCATCGTCTGGTGGTTACGATAAAGTCTCACCAGGTGAGCGCGTGACATCTCTGCGCAGGCTACTTCAGGATTGCTCCAAAACTCTAAATTACCCAGCCTCTTGCTCTCGTTTTTTATGTAAGCAAACCACTGGAGTTTTTCTGTCCCGGGCAGGCCCATAAGTTCTTTAACTTCGGATCTAAAGTGCTTCAGTTCCGGGGTGACCCACAGTCTACGCCAGTATGTTAGTGGGCGTAGGCCGATTTCTTCATCAACTAATCTACTTCCTAGATCCATTCTCAAGGGAACAAGAGGAGTACTGGCTGGAAGAGCCAATAGGGATCTTAGAAAACAGTTTTCTGCCGTGAGAATGTATTCTGATGAAGAGTGCCCCCACAGTTCCACCCCATAGATCATAGCGCCTCTTGCTTGGGCTTTATACATTTCTAGAATGGAGGCAACTGGTTTAGAGGTGGATTCCCTGTGCAATTTTAGGACACCCCCAGATATGTGCGCCAGACTAAGTTTAGCCTTAACAATCTGGGGGCCCTATTCCATACTGTCTGTGAGGGTGACACCCAGATATTCGAATACCGTTACCCTTTCCAAAGTAGTGCCATTTAAAGAGGGGTTGGGACGGGTGGTCTTAGGTGGATTACAGACCATATATTTTGTCTTTAGCGTGTTAATTTCCAGGCTCCTTTTCTTACAAAAACTGGCAAAACTGTCTAGAGCATACTGTATTCCCATTGGGGATTTCGACAATAGAAGGGTGGCGTCAGCAAACATCAGTGCCACTACCTGTTCATTTCCTAATTTCGGGGGATCGATGTCTTTGACCCCCCCTAAGATGGACAATCAGGGCATTTATAAAAAGACAGAAAAGGGTGGGGGCCAGGACACACCCCTGCCTGACTCCTCTATTGGCCGAAAACCTAGGTGTTAAAACACCACTCTTACCACTCCTGACTTGTGCAAAGTTATTCAAATGCAATCTTTTAAGAACATCAAGAAGGTAAATAGGGACCCCCATATCCTCCAGTACCACCCATAAAAGTTCAGAGGTACCAGATCGAACGCCGTCTTAAGGTAAAAAAAATCAAGTAGAGGCTGACACCCTCTACTTTGACCGTTTTCCAATACAAAAGTTGCAATGTAAGCAGTTGGTCTACGGTAGATGTTTTTTCCCTAAATCCGGCTTGGTATGGGAAAATCCAGCTTGGTATGGGCTCAGTATCTCATGCTCCTCCATCCATGCCTGAAGTCGGTCAAGGATAATCCGCGCAAAAAGTTTTTGGCTAACGTCGATCAAACTGATCGGACGGTAGTTTGTGGGGATTAATGGAGATCCCTTTTTAAACACAGGTACGATCTCAGCCCCAAGCCAGATTTCTGGTATGGGGGAACCCTGGAGTATAGCATTAAACATCAGGCAAAAATATGGAATCCATCCTTCTGGTTGGTCCCTTAAGAGATCCCCGGGGATTTTATCAAGGCCCGGTGCTTTGCCCACCGGGAGTCTCTTGATCGCACCCTCTACCTCCAATAGGGTTATCATTGTACCGACAACAGTTTCCGTTCTGGGCAATATGGGGGCATGGGCAGGGCTATAAGAGAAACCGGTGTGTTTTACGTAAGATGCAGTCGGCATCGTGGAAGTTGCCATTTCAGTCGAATACAGCAGCCGGAAGTGTTCAATCCACTTCTCAAGCGCAATATTCGGCTCATCTGCTGCCTGGCCATGTCCACTTCCAGTTCTCACTATTGCCCAAAATTCCCGCATATTCCTATTCCCCGGAGCAGTTTTAATACAGTCCCATTTACAGTTTTCCCATTCTTGTTTAGCCTCTACAATGGGCAGCCTAAACTCCTGTCTCCTAGTTTTAATTTGGGTCCTGTCAAGTGCTTTAATTGCCTCAATTAATAAGGACTTTGCCTTCCTACAAATGCAGTCAAACCATGATTGGGTCTTCTGTTTACACCTGTGTTTGGTCACTATTGGATTG
Organism: Lissotriton helveticus; assembly: GCF_964261635.1. Taxonomy (NCBI): domain Eukaryota; kingdom Metazoa; phylum Chordata; class Amphibia; order Caudata; family Salamandridae; genus Lissotriton; species Lissotriton helveticus. Next base: position 310,359,694 of record NC_136062.1, read on the forward strand.
AGTTGATCTGCTAGGTCAGCCACCAGCCCCGCGTGTAGTTTGTGCATTATATCTGTGATCATTTCCTGGCCAAGTTCAATGAAAACGCTTATTTCCACTAGGTAATTTTGGACAGTTGAATATAAAGCACGCATTTTGTCTGGGGATTGTTTTACCATAGGCCATTTTAACCTTCTTCTATCATTGGAAAGAGTCAAGACATTTTCCTTCCTAGTTTTTTCCCCTAGAGTGATACTTGTCTCGGGAAGCTCTAATAATCCATGCCCACCCCAAAAATGTTGCTACTGCTATGGTCACAATCTTAGATGTGTTAGTTCTTAAAAGCCATAGCGCCTCCGTGCCCACCCATGTTCTCATCTTAGTACAAAGTGGTTTTAACCATTTTCTCCGGGGGGCTAGGTAAGCGGGGCAAACAAAGAAAATATGACCTATTGATTCCTTTTGATCCCTACACCAAGGGCAGTACTCTGAAGACTGTCCACGCCATTTGTTTGTAAAGGTCCGCACAGGTAGCGTCTCAACTCTAAGCTGGTGATAAAGCTTTCTATCATTGCTCCTGGTAATGACATCCCAACAATCCTCCAATAGGAGGTCAAGCTTATGGACCAAAAACCTGCCAGTCAAAGAAGTGGACTCTGTCTGGACAACAAATTGGTGTCTTGTGGACGCCCAATAAAGTGCTTTAAATTCTTTTTCCGATGGAAAAACATTATTTCCGGGGCCGTCAACAGCAGGCTAAGACCCATATTTCCCAACATAGACTTCAAATCTCTGAACCAGGGAAGATTACCTGATCCCACGATTGATCTTAGATCTGAAATTTAGTTAGCAAAGAGGGCCAGTTCTGGGGATTTCCATATTCTCCACCACAGTGCTACCATCCTATACCGCGCTACATCGACAATAGAGCGACAGCCCATATCAAGCAATAAGGGTTTCATGGGGGGGATTGTGGAAGACCAACCAAATTACGTAAAAATGTATTTTGAATTCTGACCAATAGGGAAAGATCTAAAAAGCCCCATAAGTCCGCACCATACAGGTTTGCAGAACTTATTTTTGCATCATATATTTTTAACGCTGCGCTATCCTTTTGGTTAAAGAGGTTCTTTGTTCCTTAATTAGGCACCCTGTTAGTCGAGCAAGTTTTAGACAGAGTGCATCAAGTTGTGGTTTCCATCTTAACCTATATTCCAAAACTACCCCAAGATAGGTCATTACTTCCACCTGCTCTAGTTCAATACCATTCATGCTAACATGGCTCTTCATCGGCCTATTTTTGGTTAGTACCATGAATTTGGTTTTGCTCACATTCACCTGTAAGTCATTAAGTTTACAAAAAACCTCAAACTTATTTATCGCAATTTGGAGTCCCTTTTGTGTTTTGGAGAGGATAAGGGTGTCATCTGCAAAGATGAGGAGAGGAAACTTTGTACCACCCAAGGCAGGGGCATCAGTTGTTGTGTCTGCAAAATGCTGCACGACTTGGTTTATAAATAACAGGAACAAAGTCGGGGCGAGAACACACCCCTGTCGGACACCGCGGGTGACAGGAAATCGCTCGGTTACCTGCCCCTGTCGACCCCATCTAACCCTTGCAAAATTATCCTCGTGTAATCTTATTACTAAATCCAAAAGTTCGCGAGGCATTCCCGTTTTTCCTAAGGCAGCCCATAATTTGTCTCTGGGGACGACGTCGAAGGCGGACTTAAGGTCCACAAACGCTGCATAAATGGTTCCTCCACCCAAGAGCACCACCTTCCAGTATATCAGAATAAATCTGAACACCTCGTCAATTGTGCTGACGCTAGATCTAAAACCAGCTTGCATAGGGGATAAAATATTCTCGTTATCAATCCAAACCTGAATTTTGGCCAACACCATCCTAGTGATGACTTTCGTCTATTAAGCTTATGGGGCTATAGTCCCCCGGGGTCGAACCATATGGTACTGCCGCTGGAGGTAGGTTATTAACTGGGAGGGGGGAGTGTTTGAATTTCTCTTAGTAAAAGACCAGCACCGGCAGTACCTTCAGTCGGTATATTGGCCAATGCAACTTTGCTGGTTATATTCGCCCCTATGCACCGATTTTGTATTGGTGCCTCCCTCCCTGAGAGGAGATTAGATTCTGTCAGACCCTGTGATCCTAATTGGGCTTGCCCATCTAGTATAGGAATAATCTTTTCTACAGCTTTGGTGTTAACTCTTGGCATACGACAATTAACTTGAACTGGGGCCGGAGCAGCTTCTATGTTTAGTTGGGATAACCGTGTTTCGGGTAAATTCTGAGGAGTCTCGGGCCTCGCTTTCTGGTGCAAGAATGGTATGCTAGAATTAAGATTTTGTTGGGGGAGTAACTGTGCTTTGGTCACAGGAGCTGCTAGCTTTTGAATGAGTTCAAGAATAGAGGCAATCTCTTCCTTCACAATAGTTCTACATTGGGCAAGAAGATCTGATAGAAAGGTTTGGGCCCATGATGGATAGGGGGTGTGTGATAAAAAAGCTTGGTTATTACCGATATTGTTTCTGTACTGGATCTATTTGTCATACCTTTCGTATTCTCCCCCTCAACCTTTTTACCCTTAACACCCTTACAATTCACCTGCTTTCTTTTTCTAGCTTTCCTAGGCACTGAACCATTGCCCTCTGTACTGACTTTTGTACTGGGTACAGGAGTTAGCGGGAAGTCAGGTGGGGGGCATTTCCATGGGCTGAGGGTTCCGGGGAGTTCACAGTATTTGCTAGGGTCGGCGATACCATGGGCGGAAAATCAGGGGTTATAGATAATCGTCTTTCAGTGAGTTCAATTTCCGAGGTAACTACCCCGATCGCCTTCTGTAGCATTAAGTCAATAGCTGTAGGCAGGGTAGGCGGTGGACTGTCTGACTGTGGGCGGATCCGTTTTATCGCACATGCACGTTTCCCCTGGATGCAGGCGGGAACATTTCCTGAAGGCATTTTATGTGGAAAAAGGGAATGGCCCAGCCCGGCCACCTTTGGGGAGCGCGGGACTGCTGCAGCACTTAAGTGCGCATGGAGGCTCCTCCCCCTGCAGCTGTGGCCAGTTGGAACAAGCGCTGTGTACCCTGGGACATGGAGTCCCACCAGGGCAAAAGAAGCCGGCAAAAGGCTGGTCCCCCAAAGCAAGAGTCTTCACTGTGGCCCACACCACAGGACTGCTGCGGCGCTTAAGTGCACGTGGAGGCTTCTCCCCCTGCAGCTGTGGCCAGTTGGAACTAGTGATAGAGCGCGCGAGGCCACCCGACCAATAGTTTTCGCCGTTTTCCGGCTTCAGGGCCCATATACTTTCAAATCACCATATACATCGATCAGGTGACTTCACGAGCTCTACCAATTTGTGTGTGTTCTCCCTACTAATAATTTTCAATGCACCCGACTTACCATCCACCGATGCGGGTACCTAATGACCACAATGAATCAGGGAGCTAGCTGTAAAAGAAAAGGCAGCAAAATACAAACCCAACCAATAACATTCAAAATACTATTGAAATGACCACGGACAACTGGAAGTTTTAAAATGTTTATCTAAAGTTCATTATTTTCTTGCATGAGGTACAGTAAAATAAAGCAATCAATAACCAAGATAACGTAAATTATATAGGCATGAAGAAATAATGACAGGGTAATCATTCAAATGTAATATGGTATGTAGATGGGAAAAATACGATAAAATCTCAGAAATGTTTAAGCATGGACAGTTTATGCATGGATAACTATAGGAGGGCCTATAAAGAGTAACACGCTTCACTTAAGGTGAATGGGCCTTTGAACAATCTAGGCAATGAAGTTCTAGACCAAATCAGAAAATTGCAAACTGCAATGCAAAATATAATCTCTATCAAATGAGAAGACATAGGAACAAACTTATGAAAAATATGTAATTGACTTTCAATAGTTGCGGAAAGGCATGGAAAATATAACATATGCAAATGATGAACTTTATTAAAGCAAAAGTTAGAAATTCAGAAGGTGCAAGATTTTAAGAGTTTCAGAGCAATATTTACCTAGAATGGTGTGGAAACCAAACCCTGGCCACGGGTCAGTTAAGGACAGGAAACCCTCAAGGAAGGATACCCTTCAAAGGACAGCAGGTGCAGAATGGACACCCAGGACAGGACAGGATACCCTCGGAATAGGAATCAGGACAGGACCCTCAGGACAGGACAGCAAACCCTCAGGACAGGACCGCTCAGGACAGGACCGCACCCGCAGTTTGGAAGCAACGCCTGCGCTCCACCCGCTCTGCAGTTATCGATCAAGACCCCGATTGGGTCAGCGAACTCCCAGTAAAGTGCTTCACCAGCACTTTAAGGTTCAGTAGAACCTCAGTCTATGGTCAAATTCGGACAGAGTGCTTCGCAGCGCTCTGTATCTTCAGTCACCTATTGAGTGCGTTGGGTCAGTGACAGGTCAGCTAAACCAGACAAGTCGGACTACTCCCCCAGGGGAACCCAGGGTAGATATACAGTTTGGGGACAGCGTACCACCCCCCAATGTTGCAAAGTGTCAGAATCCCTTAATTTCGATTGGTCCTAAGGTAGGATTTGGGTAACACACCAATCACGACATAGCGCTTCAAGCCTACATTTGCATAATAGGGTACCGCCTAACTAGATTGGGGTTCTCATGAGAACTGGTGCAGAAGTACATTGGCAACTTTAACATTGTTGCTCTGTGAGCACATATGATTGGTTCAGCCGAGTTTTCGGGTCGTTCTCAGGAGCATCTTGCTCATCACTGCCAACTGGCTGCGTTCCATCAGTCAAGGTCTGTTTAGGCCTCGGCAAGTCGCGCAGGCGCAGAAGAGACCTCCAAGATGGTTCCCGGCACAGACAAACCCCATTCCCCGCGGTACATAAAAAGTAAGCGAAAAACAAATTAATACATAATAATGTCATTATGAAAACACATCACAGGATTTATACTTTTGACTCATCATCAAGAAATAAAAAACTATTGCATTTAAATGTTAGCTACATTGACACAGTCACAAGAGCAGTGGCACGAGCAGTACCACATGATAAGCATAGCTATGAATTACGCATGCGCATAACTTTCCCTCCACTTCTGCAGACGCGTCAGGACACGTGAGTGTGGCTGACGCATGCGCAGTAACTAAATACAAGCGGCGGCCATTTTAGATGACTCAAGTAAATTATTTTAGTAAAACACATGTGCAAGCTTCACGATCCTTATCTCAACTAAACATAAATGTTAGTAGAACATACACTTGTTACCGTATTACACATAAACGAGGTTCTTGACTTCGGCAAGCCGCAAAATATGCAAAGCTTTGCTTCATCAATCCCCTCTTTGATGATATTTACTATCATCACAAATTATAATGGAACCAGATGCCAACTTTCTTTCACACTTTATAAAGTTCTATCTCTTCCAGCAACCGTTCTAACTTTTCTCTCTCAGTTTTAGTAGGGTGAGAAGTCTTCACCTTTTTGTATATCTGATCATTCACTTCCTCTAATTCAATCTCATCCACACTTCGTTTCACTCCTCTTGCATTTACCTTGTGCTTTTTGGTGCGCTTGCGGTATTTACAGCACAAGAAAATGAAAAGTATAATAAGACCTATAATACCAATTGGCATCAGAATTTTGAACAATAAACTTTTACCTATGCTAGCAAGCCAATGACCTACATTTGAGAGACCATCTACCAGTCTCTTCCAGGCACTATCAACCTCGAGTGGTTTGAGTTCTTTTGCCAAATTAGTAATGTTTTTCACATATCTTTTGATCTGTACACTTTTATCCGGAATATAAGTGCAACAATGTTGCGCCTTCAACATCCGGCAGACTCCGCCCTCTTTCGCTAATAAGGTGTCAAGAGCAAGTCGATTCTGCAAAACCATTGATCTGATCGCAACCATTTCAGTATTGACCAGCAGAAATCCATGAGCTGTTTCAGTAGACAGCACATCTACTATAGTAGATAATTTTCAAATTCTGTGAGTGTTCAGAACCACTCCCACTCCAGGTATCAGTGCACTGAAAATACTACCCATAATTTCACCTATACTTTCTCTTTTACTACGCACTAAGCCATTAGTATCTTCATTGCTTCCAGCTTTCCCATTCACATGGTATATTTTCGGGAAGACAATACCAAAGTAGCAGCTTCCATACCAGTGATCCGGCAATTTGAAATAAGCCTTGTCTCCACAAATATAATAAATTCCAGGAAACACAGGCTCTGACCCATTTTTGAAACCCCAACCTCCAATTACCTTGTAATTATGTTCGCATTCACTGGAACCAATGAAAACATTATTATAATAGCTAGTCTTCTCGCGGTGAAGACATAGCTTGCCTTTCTTTTCAAAATCCAGCAACAGAGCAGGACCCGCTCCACCAGATGAGGTGCCTTCCATGTTCTCTGCCCACTTTGGCTTTTTCTGACTTTCGTCATTAGCCTTCTTTTGAATTTTAATTCTTCTTTTCTCTGCCATGTTCAGGAACATCTTTTCCTGCTCACGCAAAGAACAAGTCAAGTTATCTCTGTGTGCGTCTGCTATGTCAATGTTACCTATAGTCAGAAAGTAGTCTCCCATATATCTTATGGTGTCACTTTTGGTATGTACAGGATTCAAGTTCCCACGTATAGGAAGTTCAGAAAAGATCACGTCATTGTTAGAGTAATAGTACTGTAACGGTCCCCTTTTGTAAAATAAACTAGCTAAAATGCTACAGGAGATTCCATATGTCAATGGCAGGTGATGGTATGTCACGCCTTCAGCCACAGAAGTAGGTAGCTTCATGCAGACATAGCAATCTTCAATTTCCATAGTCTCTACATAGTGTATTAACAAGTTTGCGAAAACATTTTAGTGTGTCTTGTTCTTAACTCCATGATAATGTAGTCCTCCCTCATCTGATGCTTCTAAGTTTTGTTTTGTTTGTCTCAGGGCTCTTTCATGTCTTGCTACACTCTGTGTTGTTAGCTCCTCACTGTCAGTATTTACAACTTCAGTAGGGACAATGTTAGTATCTTTACTTACAGCAAAGGGAATGAAAATTGTTAGTCCTATCCAGATAACTATCAGTACTACTACACTACATATACACACCTTGCAACACGTCTTAAAACGGCTGCAACTAGGTCTACCATTCACTGTTGTATCAGACATTTTGGCTCAGAAGGAGTTTCTCGACCCCTCTTTTTGGCTTTACACAACTAGCTTACTTTGTGCAAATTCACGGTGGTTCGTCTTCTTCTTCAGCTGAGTACTCAGGGACGGGCTCTCCGTCGCTCACGTCAGTTATATCAAGATCTTCAAGTTCTTCCAAAACCAGTGTCCATTCAGGAGACTTGTATTTCTTGTTTTGTCTTTTTAATCGTTCACTCCTTCTTTTGCTAGAGTTTTCTTCTTGCTCTGCTATCCGTGCACTTCTCCTTGCTTCTGCACGTTTCTCTTCCACCGTCTTTATCCTTAGCCTTAGTCTCTTTATGAACCTAGGCTCAAGGTTGTTTCTTTTCTTTAGTCTCTTAGTTGGTACTTGGACTTCACCTTCTTCTCTTATCCTCTTGTTCTCTTTAGCTTGTGGCAATTCTTCTCCACTTTCTTCTTCTACTTCCCCTATCTGGCTAGTTCCAGGGCTAGCATCAAATTCTTCTGCCTGGTTGCTAATCTGGCCTTGTTCAGGAATATTTTGTTTTTGGCTTTCGATTGTCTCTGTTTCTGTTTCTGTTTCCTGAACCCGTTCTTCTAACCCTCTCTGATCCTGTTCAAGCACTTCGATCTCTTGATTTTCTTCTGCTCGAACTATCACTCTATTTCTAGTCTCTCCCTTATCTGCATCAGGTGTTAGCGGTGGTGTATCGAACACCTGTTCTGTCCCTGTCTGACCTTCTCCTTCCTCAGTTTTGATGTGAATCTCAAGCGGCTGAGGTTCTTCGCCTGTGCCTTGCTTTTCCTGGCTAATCCACTCTCTACCTTCACACAGTCGTTCTCTTGTTCTGATGGGATCTTCGGTCAGATCAATCATCGGTATCCATTCTTCTGGCCATATGCTTGGCAGCTCGTCTTCAGCTACTCCTGGCTCAGTTTCCTGGACCTCTTCAGCAGGCTGGATTCTTGGCAGTTCGTAGTCAACTACTCCTGGGCCAACGTCTGCTGTTCCTGTAGCCTGACTGGTGCTGGGCTGCTCGTTGTCAGCTGCTTCTGGACTGGCTCCTGCAGGGTCCTCTGCTGGTTGCCCTTCTTCTGCAAATTCTTTGTCTGGTAATACCTTCTGGGTGTGTCCAGCGTGGATCCACTGGGGAACACCTGCGACCTTCACTGCAGTGGTTGTTACCAGGATTACTTGGCGTTTCTTTCCCCACCTTGGTGCCAGACAGCTTGATCGAGTGTGCTTCTTTATTTTGACCCAGTCTCCTGGAACCAGGCTGTGGAGAGGAGTCGTTGGATTGAGGATGCCGTCGTCTCCAATCTGGCGAGAGATAGAACGCACTTGGTCACCCAATCTTCTGCAGTATTCAAGCACCAAATCATCAGTAATACTCAACAGTTTGCTTCCTGGCACCCATGCTTGTCTCATTACTCTTCCCATAATGATTTCATGGGGACTTAGGCCTGTCTTGCGGTCAGGAACACTTCTCAGTCCCATCAGGACCAGGGGCAGGGCCTTCACCCAGGTCATGCCAGTAGCATTTGTCAGCTTTGCTAGCCTGTTTTTGATAGTTCCATTTACTTGTTCCACTATTCCAGAAGCCTCTGGGTGGTATGCACAATGCAGTTTCTGCCTTATTCCAAAGGCCTTACAGAGTTCAGCCAGTATTTCATTCTGGAAATGTCCACCCTTATCTGATTCAATAATGTATGGTATTCCGAATCTAGGTATCAGTTCTTTTAGTAAACACTTCGCTACTGTCAGTGCGTCACTTTTGGGAGTAGGGTAAGCTTCTACCCATTTCGAGAATACGCACACAATGACAAGGACATATCGCTTTCCTTCACAACGGGGCATGGTGATGAAATCAGTCTGTATTTTTATAAAGGGACCCCCTGATCTCCCAATTTTGCTCAGTTCAACCATTGTCCTCTTGCCTGGGTTCATCTGTTGACATGACAGGCACCTCTGGCAGAGGGACTCTGCTACCTTCCTGAACTTTTTACTGTACCAAGTCTGTTGAAATACCAGAATCATGGCATCCCTACCAATGTGTGATCCTTCGTGTATTAATCTTGCCATTGTGCCAAGCAAGTGTCGGGGTAACACAGGCATACCAGTTGGGCCCAAAATCACACCATCCACACGTCTCGGTCTACACCCATCCTCCTTCCATTTCTCTCTTTCTTGCCAAGGAGCCGATTCCTGCCACTCTCTCACTTCATCCCAAGTAGGCACTTCCTCAAACACCTGAAGCTGGCAGCTGGTTCCTGGTCCCCCTCGTTTTGGATTTACAATATACCGATCTTTGGCGCACCATTGGGCCACTCGATCAGCATAATCGTTTCCCAGTGATACTTTGTCCATGCTCTTTTTATGAGCAGCACATTTTACCACTGCCAGTTCTTTGGGCAACTGGATGGCCTCTAAAAGGTCATGAACAACCTTTGCATTCCGAATGGGAGTACCTGAGGAAGTCATAAATTCCCTCTGTAGCCATAATTGGCCAAAGTCATGCACAACACCATAACAGTACTGACTGTCAGTATACACTGTTATGCGTAAGTCCTTCCCAATTTTGCAAGCTTTTATCATAGCAATCAATTCGGCTACTTGTGCAGACTTGATGCTATATAGGTAACCTGCTTCTTCAATTTTTGTAAAAGAGACTACTGCATAAGCAGCACTCAGGCCTCCTAGTTCATGTCTTAGACAGGAACCATCCACAAATAGTTCTTTATCATGTTCAGGCAATGGCGTTTCTTTTATGTCTGGGCGTGGTTTAGTACTGAACTCTGTCAGGTCAATGCAGTCATGTTCATCATCATCCCCACCTTCCATTTCCAAGGGGTCGGGGAGCAAAGTGGCAGGGTTCAGAATACCGCACCTGACAATGCTTACATTTGCTGCACCCACAAGAATCCTCTCGTATTTAGTCAGCCGACTAGGGGTGAGATACTGCGTTTTAGTTCTGGTCAATAGAATTACTACTCCATGCGAAACATACACAGTCACAGGATGTCCCATGACAATGGACTCGCTCTGTTCCAAACTTGCACAAGTAGCAGCTACTGCTTTCAGACAGCCTGGTAACCCAGCAGCTACTGGGTCCAAAGTGGCAGAGAAATAGGCCACAGGCCTTCTGGTCGTGCCATGTTCTTGAGTCAGGACTGACAGTGCGCAATTATCGCAAGTGTCACAGAATAAGGCAAATTCTTTGGAATAATCAGGCATTCCCAGCGCAGGGGCTGTACACAGACAGTTTTTCAGTCTTGTGAAAGCCATTAGGCTTTCATCGTCCCACTCTACAATATCTGGCATTCCTCTCGTGGTCATTTTTATCAAAGGCCTGGCTAAGGCTGCAAATCCCAGAATCCACTGCCTACAGTAGCCTAGTACACCCAGGAACATTCTGACATCTTTTTGAGTACGGGGCAACTGCATCTTTTGAATTATTCTCACTCTTTCTGATGTGACTTTTCTGACACCCTTTTCTATCTGGTGTCCTAGATATTTCACTGATTTCGCACAGAACTGTAGTTTGTCAGGGGCCACTTTATGCCCTTTCTCACACAGATGATTTAGGAGGGCAATGGTGTCAACTACACAGTCCCTATGACTTTTAGACGCCAGTAGAAGGTCGTCTATGTACTGCACTAACACAGAGTTCCCAGGTAAGATCAAAGTCTCTAGACATTTTTTCAAGATCTGATTAAAGATAGAGGGGCTCTCTGTATACCCTTGAGGGACCCGGTTCCAACAATACACGTGACCCTCGAAGGCAAAAGAGAAAAGAAATTTGCTGTCGGGGTGCAGGGGTATCGAAAAGAATGCATGACACAAATCAATCACAGTGAACCACTCAGCATCCCAAGGAATCTGGTACAGAATCACTGCAGGGTTCGGGACAATAGGGCAGCAAGGAACTACAATTTTGTTTACCTTTCTCAGGTCTTGCACTACCCTATACTTGCCGCTAGGTTTCTTGATGCCCATAATCGGTGAGTTGCATGGGCTGCTCATTACTTCCTGTATGATGTCTCCTTCTAATAATTTTTGAATTTCCAAAGTGACACCTGCTTTCACTTCAGCATTCATTCGGTAGGGCCTAGTGTTAGGATATACTGCATTGTCCTTGATGGCTATCTGTATGGGATCCACATCTTTCATCAACCCCACATCCTTCCCAGTGAAATCCCACACCTCTGGCTTTACTGCTTCCTGGAGTTCTTGGGGCAAGTCCTGCAGGGTCAATCTTTTAATTTCTGAGTCAGGTCTAAGTAACAATAGTTTATAAATGCCATCTTCATCTGGGGTCTGTATTTCAACACCCTTTGGTGTGCAAAAGATGGTACAGTTCATTTTGCACAGCAAATCACGACCCAGTAAATTCACTGGACTGGTGTCACAGACGACAAATCTATGCATCTGTTTAAAATTTCCAATTGAAATCTCCATTGGTTCGGTAACAGGAGTACTAATCAATTGATTAGATACACCCACTACTTGGATATTTTCTCCCGAGAGGGGTAGGTTTGGAACGTCCACTGTTCTTACAGTAGAACGGGTAGCGCCAGTGTCCAACAGAAAGGTGACATCATTTCCGTCTACCTTTCCTTCAATGTATGGTCCAGACTGGTCTACCGGCAAGGAAGCGCCAAGTACGCACTCCTCGTCCTCCCCTCTCAGGCCCCGTCAGTCCTGATCATTACAAAGGAAGGTATCATTTAGCAGATACTGCGAAGTTGCTGTATTTCTGTTCTCACCGCTTTCCCAAACTTCTATCTCCTCACCCTCTGCTTGCTTTCCCCTGTATACCTGCTTGGGTGCTCGAGGCACCTGAACTGTTTTTACCTGGGGTTGAGTCTTTCTTGGCCTTTCTTTCTGCGTCTGTGGATTTAAATCAGGAGTATTTGCATTATCATTCATTAATTGAGGACACTCGTTACGCCAGTGTCCAATTTCGCCGCACTGATGGCAGGGAAATTTCTTCATAGCCTCTTCCCTGCTAAATTTTGGCCGGGGCTTTCCTCCACCCCCTCCCCCAGGACTTTTGTTCTCAGCATTTTTAACCATGTTACTCAATTGTTTTTCCTGCTGTTCTGCGAGCTTCACCTGAGCCCACATCACCTTTTCCTTAAGGGCCTTTTTCTTTTCTGCCATCTCGTCCTCGCAGTACTTAGCGTACCGCAGGACCTCATCCATTTTCTTTGTATGCCAGCAGATTTTATTATCTTTTATCCACTGGCAAATTTCAGGTCTTAAACCATTTACAAACCTGTAAATAAAGTGCGTCATGTCCTTCAAATCGATGTTATCAATACCACTGTATGTTTTAAATACCTGCAATAACCTCTCATAGAAGGAGTGCACTGTCTCGTCCCTTTCCTGTGTTGTTCTATCTATTTTTGTCCAATCCGTCTCCTTTGCGGGCACCTTTTCTTTCAAATGCTGAATTACCTGCTCATATTTTCGCATGACATCCTTTGATGGCTCCCCTGTTTCCTTATTTCTTGGGTACTCCTCACTGGGCCAGTCTATGGCTATTTTACACTGGGTCCATAAATCTACTGGAACCACAATGTCGAAAAACCCATCCAGGTCTTTCCACAGACATTTCTGTACCTTCACGAACCTCTCCACCTGCCTGTACCAGTCAACTGGCTTCTCTCGTAATTTTGGAAAATCGTTCGTGAAGGACACAATATCCTGCCTAGACCAGGGGACATGCACATATTTCCCTCCTGGAACTTCGCGCATGGGGCATAACTGCTCAGGTTTTTCTACCTCCCTTAAAGTAAATTCAGGAGTCACTTGTCGGGAGCGAACCTCTTCCCTCTTTTTCGCCCACCTGCTTCTCCATCTTTCCACATCTCCCCATTTCTGCAGTACCCCCATTAATTCTTTAATCTGCAGCTTTTTCCCCGCCACATTCAGGTGCTCTATATCTTTGTCTGAGAAGTCTGCTCTGTACGGTTTCTGTAAGGGCTTGGATTTTGAGATATCTACCCCCATACTAACTGCTGTTTCGCTCAGTTTTTCGTGGAGCACTCTGGTGTTCCTTGTAAAGCTTTTACATATGAACGACAATTCTTCTTCAGAGTAAGTGTTCAATCGATCCAACCCCACATTTCCTGCCATTAATTCTTCTATTTCTACCCTCAGTTTGTAGAGGTCTAAAGGTTTCGTTTGCGGAGCCTGTTTCTCTAATTCACGACTCCAACTCTCAATTTCATCTGGAGTTACCAGAGAGACATTCCTAGTACCTGTTGCTGATTCTAATTTAATCTCTTTCGCATTAAAAGGGTTATACCTCTGCTGCATTCCCTTTCCGGTCGGTTTGTTTGGCAAGTCCAAGAACGCAACTTCAGACTCGCACTCACTGGAATGATCATCTATGATTATCGGTTCCTGTCTCGGGGTTGCCATGACTGGGGTCATAACTGGAGTAATCGGATTTCCCTGACCATTTCCGTATAACGGGACCACCGGTCCAATAGTTACTGGAATAGTCAATGCCTCAGGACTGGTATTTAACTGGGAGATTTTCTGAATTATTTCTGTCCTTTGTCTAGCTAGAGCCTCTTGCTCTTTTTCCACTAGTATCCTTCTTAAAGTCGTGTCCTGTAATATCTGTGGGGTCAAGGGAGGAGTAAAACTCGGGGCAGTAGGATGCGTTTCACTTGGTCCCCCACCATAATTTGGTTTCGGAAATAAAGTTCCAGTGTTAAAGGACCTGCGTTCTTCCCCATATGGAGGTTGAACAAAAGGCAGTCCTGAATTTGATGGTTTCTCTTCGCTTTCATACAAGGGTCTGGGGAAAAAAACTTTCGTACTTGAATATTTTTCTTCCTGGCTTGCGGGCACTTTGGGATATATATCCCTTGTTTCCGCCGGTTCGGGTTTCTCAGGATAGGGCAATACTTGACCACCCCCTCCCAGTCCTAAGAATCTGTCTTCTTCCTTGAGGAAGTGGCGTCGGGGAGCATCTCCTACACTGGAAGGTCGGGTTCCCTCATTATAAGGTGGCGGACTTCTGGTACAAATGTCATCTAGCAATTCATCATCTGATTCCCCCGGACCCCCCCAATGTTAACACTTTTCGGTGCTTTTCTCACCTGCTCCAACGTTATGACATGCCGGCATCATGGGAAACAGACCCTCAACAATCATGCTCTGCCTCCACTGTTTCATCCTTTTATCCCTGGACTCCTGTTTCTGCCTGGGGTACCACTTGGTCAAACCCTTGTCCATTCGGGGTCTTTCTCTTTCAAAAGCCTCAATCTCCCATTCCTCTAATGCCTCATACTGCGTTAGTCTTGGCCTGGGATGCAGTTCATTCATTCGGGTTCTTAAATTAAATAAGATCCTTCCATTGAAAGTACCATCTAACGGAAAGGCCAATACTCCGTCATCTTTTGTGTACTTCACCCAATTCTCCAACCACACACAGGTATTGTACCCTCGGTCAAACATCATAAATGAGGCAGGAGTATTAGGTGGTGGGACAAGAACACCTTCCCTAGATTTAATCGGTTTGTCTGTTTTAAAATAATTTTTCACTTTACTTACAAGGGACATTTTTCTCTTGGTTCCGTACATAATATCGTATCTATTAGTCTTCCACTGATCCCTTTCAAACCCTAGGTGCCTTGGATCAGGTCGAGTTCCTGTAGTCTGCGAGTGCCACATACGACTTCTGCGCTAAACTTTGTTTACAAACTACCTCCAATCAGAACGCGCTTCAGAAATTCGTGCAACCAATGGGTGCGCGACACTAAATAAGCTCCGCCAATGGGTGCGCGGCCCCTTCGTGAGACAGTTCCCACGCTCCGGCGCTCACCCCTCCTTTACAATTCCAGCTCCGCTACCCGCCCGCTGCTTCTACCAATCCCAGCGCGGCACAGAGTGACGTCAGAGGCGCTTCGCGACTGACTCCCTCCCTTCACAAGGTAACGGAAACTTTCTTTCTTTTAAAGTGCTCAGTGCTTGGTTATTTTACAACAAATACACATTCGCCACAGTGCTCAAGTGTCTAGACAGAGAAAGAATTGTTTTACTGCAAGTAAACTACTTCCATTTACTTTTCACTCGCTGCGGGCAGATCTCTTCCGCCTACCCTTCACTCTAGCATCGGTGAACCTGTTATTCCCCTAAACTCATCCACTTCTTTCCGGGATATATTCCGAGTTTAAGGTTTCTCAGCGGACCCCTCTGCTTTCACGTTAGCTCCGAGGAACCTGCTACTCTTCCGATGTGACCCTTACTAGGTTACGCCACTATGGGAATTTTGCCAATGAACCCCGTTACTGTCATTTATTCACACATGTATTCAGAAAAACCCTAGTTAGTGCTTCCCGGTTATCCTAACCTGCACCTAACTTTCCTCGAGCCTGTGACCTCAGGACAATGGATTCTATTCACCACTTGCCCTTTCAATTCCCCGGGGAGTTCGGACAACATGAAACGATACGGTTTACAAATGCATGGATTAGTACATATAGCAATATAAGAACAAGAATAATAACAATGCAAAAATTCATGAGTTTCAGCAGCGTATTCACAAGAGAATGATCAGGTCTCTTAGAACAGCCGCTCTTCTAGCAGCATCAATATACTAGCAGCTTCCGACTCAACTAGTCCAACTAATCCCTGCCTTACTCTCAACTAGTCCCTAACCATCCTCTAGCTACCAGAAAAACTGATAGAGCGCGCGAGGCCACCCGACCAATAGTTTTCGCCGTTTTCCGGCTTCAGGGCCCATATACTTTCAAATCACCATATACATCGATCAGGTGACTTCACGAGCTCTACCAATTTGTGTGTGTTCTCCCTACTAATAATTTTCAATGCACCCGACTTGCCATCCACCGATGCGGGTACCTAATGACCACAATGAATCAGGGAGCTAGCTGTAAAAGAAAAGGCAGCAAAATACAAACCCAACCAATAACATTCAAAATACTATTGAAATGACCACGGACAACTGGAAGTTTTAAAATGTTTATCTAAAGTTCATTATTTTCTTGCATGAGGTACAGTAAAATAAAGCAATCAATAACCAATATAACGTAAATTATATAGGCATGAAGAAATAATGACAGGGTAATCATTCAAATGTAATATGGTATGTAGATGGGAAAAATACTATAAAATCTCAGAAATGTTTAAGCATGGACAGTTTATGCATGGATAACTATAGGAGGGCCTATAAAGAGTAACACGCTTCACTTAAGGTGAATGGGCCTTTGAACAATCTAGGCAATGAAGTTCTAGACCAAATCAGAAAATTGCAAACTGCAATGCAAAATATAATCTCTATCAAATGAGAAGACATAGGAACAAACTTATGAAAAATATGTAATTGACTTTCAATAGTTGCGGAAAGGCATGGAAAATATAACATATGCAAATGATGAACTTTATTAAAGCAAAAGTTAGAAATTCAGAAGGTGCAAGATTTTAAGAGTTTCAGAGCAATATTTACCTAGAATGGTGTGGAAACCAAACCCTGGCCACGGGTCAGTTAAGGACAGGAAACCCTCAAGGAAGGATACCCTTCAAAGGACAGCAGGTGCAGAATGGACACCCAGGACAGGACAGGATACCCTCGGAATAGGAATCAGGACAGGACCCTCAGGACAGGACAGCAAACCCTCAGGACAGGACCGCTCAGGACAGGACCGCACCCGCAGTTTGGAAGCAACGCCTGCGCTCCACCCGCTCTGCAGTTATCGATCAAGACCCCGATTGGGTCAGCGAACTCCCAGTAAAGTGCTTCACCAGCACTTTAAGGTTCAGTAGAACCTCAGTCTATGGTCAAATTCGGACAGAGTGCTTCGCAGCGCTCTGTATCTTCAGTCACCTATTGAGTGCGTTGGGTCAGTGACAGGTCAGCTAAACCAGACAAGTCGGACGGCTCCCCAAGGGAACCCAGGGTAGATATACAGTTTGGGGACAGCGTACCACCCCCCAATGTTGCAAAGTGTCAGAATCCCTTAATTTCGATTGGTCCTAAGGTAGGATTTGGGTAACACACCAATCACGACATAGCGCTTCAAGCCTACATTTGCATAATAGGGTACCGCCTAACTAGATTGGGGTTCTCATGAGAACTGGTGCAGAAGTACATTGGCAACTTTAACATTGTTGCTCTGTGAGCACATATGATTGGTTCAGCCGAGTTTTCGGGTCGTTCTCAGGAGCATCTTGCTCATCACTGCCAACTGGCTGCGTTCCATCAGTCAAGGTCTGTTTAGGCCTCGGCAAGTCGCGCAGGCGCAGAAGAGACCTCCAAGATGGTTCCCGGCACAGACAAACCCCATTCCCCGCGGTACATAAAAAGTAAGCGAAAAACAAATTAATACATAATAATGTCATTATGAAAACACATCACAGGATTTATACTTTTGACTCATCATCAAGAAATAAAAAACTATTGCATTTAAATGTTAGCTACATTGACACAGTCACAAGAGCAGTGGCACGAGCAGTACCACATGATAAGCGCAGCTATGAATTACGCATGCGCATAACTTTCCCTCCACTTCTGCAGACGCGTCAGGACACGTGAGTGTGGCTGACGCATGCGCAGTAACTAAATACAAGCGGCGGCCATTTTAGATGACTCAAGTAAATTATTTTAGTAAAACACATGTGCAAGCTTCACGATCCTTATCTCAACTAAACATAAATGTTAGTAGAACATACACTTGTTACCGTATTACACATAAACGAGGTTCTTGACTTCGGCAAGCCGCAAAATATGCAAAGCTTTGCTTCATCACTAGCGCCGTGCACCCTGGGACATGGAATCCCACCAGGGTTAGTGCGAGTCTATCACCGTGCTGTAGGCACTACAGGAGGACGAAAATAGCAGGAGGAAAGCCCTGGGACAAGGGTCCCACCAGGGCACAAAAAGTCGGCAAAAGGCTGGTCCCCTAAAGCAAGAATCTTCGCTGTTTGTGGTAACGTTTTTTTTTCTGATTAAAAACAGCGTGCTGACTTCACGCTGCAAAAGCTCATCCCCGAGGGGGTGAGGGGTGCAAGCAGCAGGATAGGACCACCTGGCCGCCACTCCCCGCCGCTAAAGACCGGTCCGCAGCAACCGCCGCACACGGCCACCCCTCACGGTACCAGCAATATGGGTCCCACACAGCTACTGCTGATTTCAGCACGGCTCCAGTGCCGGGTGAACTTGCTGGTGTTTGTCAGCGAAGACTCATGCTCTCGCGGATCAGCCCCAGTACCACGGCCAGTCCCAGCTCTCCCGCGCTCCACTGCCACTGCCGCTCTGCTCTGTGTTGTTTCCAGGAAGGCGAAAGTGACAACGGACTACCCGTGCACCGATAGATAGAGTAGGGCGATAGATAGATAGAGTGAGTCCGATAGATAGATAGATAAAGTGAGGGCGATAGATAGATAATGTGAGGGTAATAGATAGAGTGAGGGTTATATATAGATAGAGTGAGGGCAATAGATAGAGTGAGGGCGATAGATAGATAGTGTGAGGGCGATAGATAGATAGATAGAGTGAGGGAGATAGATAGAGTGAGGGCGATAGATAGATAGATAGATCCATAGATAGATAGATAGATAGATAGATAGATAGATAGATAGATAGATAGATAGATAGATAGATAGATAGATAGATAGACTGAGGGCGACAGATACATAGAGTGAGGGCGATAGATAGAGTGAGGGCGACAGATAGAGTGAGGGCGATAGATAGAGAGTTAGATAGTTAGATAGATAGATAGACAGATAGATAGAGTGAGGGTGATAGATAGATAGATAGATAGATAGATAGATAGATAGATAGATAGATAGATAGATAGATAGATAGATAGATAGATAGATAGATAGATAGATAGATGGATAGAGTGAGGGAGATAGATAGATAGATAGATAGAGATAGATAGATAGATAGTGCTAGATAGATAGATAGATAGATAGATAGATAGATAGATAGATAGATAGATAGATAGATAGATAGATAGATAGATAGATAGATAGATAGATAGATAGATAGATAGATAGATAGATAGATAGATAGATAGACTGAGGGCGATAGATAGCTAGAGTGAGGGCAATAAATGGATAGAGTGAGGGCAATAGATGGATGGAGTGAGGGCGATAGAGTGAGGGCGATAGATGGATAGAGTGAGGGAGATAGATAGATAGATAGATAGATAGATAGATAGATAGACAGATAGACAGATAGACAGATAGACAGATAGACAGATAGACAGATAGACAGATAGATAGATAGATAGATAGATAGATAGATAGATAGATAGATAGATAGATAGATAGATAGATAGATAGATAGATAGATAGATAGATAGATAGATTGAGGGCGATAGATAGAGTGAGGGTGATAGATTGAGTGAGGGCAATAGATAGAGTGAGGGCGATAGACAGATAGAGTTAGGGCGATAGATAGAGTGAGGGGGAGATAAATAGAGTGAGGGTGATAGGTAGATAGATAGATAGATAGATAGATAGATAGATAGATAGATAGATAGATAGATAGATAGATAGATAGATAGATAGATAGATAGATAGATAGATAGATAGATAGAGTGATCAGTGGCGGCTCCTCTATGGGGGCGTTTAGGCGACGCCCCCCTGCTTTCTCGCCGTGCGAGAAGGCAGAAACAAATGGTAGTTATTACCGTAATTACCACGTTCCTGGTTGAGAGTGGGCGGTGTTACTCGAGAGCAGGGGGGAGTGGGTTGCCCACTGTTGTTAATACTGTTTGTTTTGGCAGCCTGAGGCAGCCCAAACAGACAGTATTAACAACAGTGGACAAGCCACTTCCCCCTGCCCTCGAGTAACACCGCCCACTCTCCCTATTCTCTCTGTATGCTGCAGCATACAGAGAGAAAATGACGTGGGTGGGGCAGCGGCCTAACCAATCAAAAACGCTGCGCTGGAGAGGAGGGAGGCTGCCTGCAGCCTTCCTGATGACGAAGAGCCCAGAGGAATTCAAACGCAGCGACGGCGGGAGGCAGGAGTCTGGAGTCTCATGAACGTTAAGGTAAGTTTACTTTTACTTTTATTATTTATCCCGCCCCCACCTCCCCTTCAAGGTGCGACAACCCCATTTCCCCCCTCCCCACCCACGCGACTAAACTATGGAGAATCGTCTTCTATCCACTGAACTTTGTGGGTCCTTTAACTCAAGCTAGACTCTGAAATGAGAACCTCGGATTGAATGCTCTGGAGTGGATTTTGTTTTTGTGAGTGTGCCGTTCAAGCAAGTAAGTACTTATAAACATTATGAAAAAGCAAGTGTTCATAAACCTTAAAAACCAAACCACGGCACAACGCGGGTGCGATTTAAATTACCTTAAAGCCTCATCATGTTGGAAAGTGGGTTATTGGTAGGGGCAAATGTAGGTCTGCCACTGGCAATAAGGCCACTAACACATGATAGGACTCAGCATAGGTCTTAGAAAATTATTCCTTTGCTCAACCCTTGGTAACGTGGTTGCGAGCAGTCAGGCTTAACTACAAAGACAGGTATGTAAAGCATTTAAAAACACCATTTCAGTAAATAATTAAGACACAACACAAAATAAAAATCCAACACCAATTTATAAAAATAGGTAATATTTTTATCTTTTAAATGACACCAAAATGAAAATAATCCACTGTAGGGAACCTGATATATGAATTTTTAAAGATTAGTCACTTTCTAGTGCTTAGAAACCAACAGCGCCCCTTTAAGTCTTTTTGTTTGCTCTGTCAGGGACACACCTTTATAAATTGTTCTGAAGAATTCTCACCACTGTAGTGGGCCGCCTTCTCACCACTGTAGTGGGCCGCCTTCTTCAGCAAGCGGGGTCCAGTTAGAACACCTTCCTGGCGTCCTGCTTGCAGGTCCCAAAGTATCCAACACGCAATCCAAGGTTCTGGAATCTCCAAGAGGGTCCTTGAAAGTGTGAAACTTCAATTCCGCAATCCACTTGAACAAAACCCCTTACAAATCCACTGTGCTCCAGGCTTGAAATTCTTTGTGGGGCTGTCCAGGGGTTGGAGTGTCTGCCTCTTTGGAGTATTTTCCATGTACTTGTGTTTGGTGCCCTTGTGTAACATGCACACACCACTTTGCCCTTGTAACACACGGTTTGCTACCTCTCACATGTTTTTACCTTTGATACTGGCACAAGTGCCACCTTTGCCTACATAACGCTTGTTCTTGTGCCTGAGTGTCTAGCACCTTTTGCAGTATTATACCTCTAATGATACTTTGTTTTCTCTTGTAACTGCACACTTGTCACTTTTTCCTCCTGTGCACTTTTTACTACCTCATGTATTTTTGGCTGCTCACAATTTTTACTACCTCATGTATTTTGTTTGCTCACAATTGTCACTATTACCTTTACTACCTCATGTATTTTTGGTTGCTCACAATTTTTACTACCTCATGTATTTTGTTTGCTCACAAATGTCACTATTACCTTATGTAACGTAATGTATGCTTTTGTAATCTGTTCTTTTGTAATGTTTCTCATTATGTTTCATTTCTGTTCCTTTTGTGAAGCGCTCTGACACCTTCGGGTAAAGTCCGCGCTATATAAAAATGCATAAATAAATAAATAAATCATCCTTACCAGGGCTAGGTGAACATGATTTCCATTTCATGGTTAGTGGAAACGATCACTGAATAAATCTGTGACATTCTGCCGATCTGCTTCCACTAGCGGCTAGCGGCTAGAGCGGTTGTTCGGCTGGAAGCTGGGGAACTGGGTTCGAGTCTTGGCAGGGACGTTCAACATCCTGTGATTCTGGGCAATTAACTTAATCTCCCTGTGCCTAACAAACGTGCCGGCTGGGGTACATGTAAACCGATCTGATACCTTCGACCGAGTTCGAGCTATTTAAAAAAAAAAGAACTACTTTCCGTGATCTTAAAACAATGGAAAAGGAAGCCATAATCCCCGAGCAAGTGCGAACTGTGTGATTCTCTGGACCATGTTTTATTCACCAGGAAGAACCACACAAAATGCATTACCTGCACGAAACGCCGGGAATTCTCCCTGTATTCACAGTTAATTCTTGGAAAGTGTAAAGTGCATTTTTCAACAGATTTTAAATACCTGTATTAATCCCGACCTATGCAATCAAAACGCTGAAGGGTCAGATTCTCGGAAGATGACTCAGTGAGTTATGTTTTCGCTCCCGATAGCTGTCTTTTGCCTGCAGGTGGTGAGTTTCAATCCAGCGTGGACAATTTAGTCTTTCATTCTTATGACGCCGATGAGTGACTACCATTAGATTTAGTAACACCATGATACATACAGAGCTTAGACTGTGCCATAAAAAACGAGATATTTTTTTCTGGAGGTGAACCAGCACGGCCAAGGAAAGAGCTACAGACAGTTTCAACAGCAAGAGTTTTATTGTGGCCGAAAACTTACTTTTAGAGCCAAAATACCTTTGTGAATTGGACCTTATTGTTTCGCACACTACGAAGGCGGAGGCGTTCTAAAGAGCAGATTTTGGACAAAACTTTACTTCCCGTATACGACTTTTCTTCCTTTATTAAAAATGATCTGGACCCCCCACCACGCGCTCTGGAGATGCAGAGAATAAAACACCAACATCTTTTAGAAGGGCCCCTGGCCATCGCTATGATACGTGATACACCGGCAGTATTTCATCCTATACTTCTCAGCCACAGGTGGGAGCTGGATGTAGTATTTTTTTTTCACACACGTGCTTTGCAGTAGATGACCAACTGTGTATTCGGGGATACAGACAGAATGAATGATGCAGGGGGCATTTTTCCACGGACCCGACTGAGCCGCCACCATACCTGCTGGGCTCCTGATATTCCTGCCGCACCTGGGGGGCCAACGCTGTGTGTCTCCCCTGCCGCCGCTTTCATCCATCTTGCGGCCGCAGTCGGGGGAGACTACAGCTCCCAGGCTGCATAGCGGCTAACTTCAACTTCCGGCCCCGAACAGCATCCCGCCCGGAGGCGGTACAAGAGAGGAGAGGCTCCCTCGGTGGAGCGGGGGCATTTTTCCACGGACCCGACTGAGCCGCCACCATACCTGCTGGGCTCCTGATATTCCTGCCGCACCTGGGGGGCCAACGCTGTGTGTCTCCCCTGCCGCCGCTTTCATCCATCTTGCGGCCGCAGTCGGGGGAGACTACAGCTCCCAGGCTGCATAGCGGCTAACTTCAACTTCCGGCCCCGAACAGCATCCCGCCCGGAGGCGGTACAAGAGAGGAGAGGCTCCCTCCGCGTCAGAGGGGACGAAGAGGGACGGGCCACCCCCCTTGGCTCCAACGCTTTCCTCTGAGAACACTGCCAGGTACTGTACTGCTTGTTTGCGCAGGGAAGCTGTATAGGGTATTGAAGCCCTTTGAAAGACATTAGTCTTACCCTTTGACCTCAAGCAAGAGGAGTGGCAGTAACCCACGCTGCATAGATTTGTCGCGAAAAGGCAGGATTCTCCAGGGGAACTATGTCTACCCATCCTAACACTCGTTCGGCTGGGAATAAAGCAAATAAAATACCCACCCTGAAACCATCCAGGGGGGAAACAACAAAGGAGGGAGCCCTTGTAAACGGGAACAAACCAACGGCAATTGACTTAATGCTAAAGAAAGTGACAGGTGAAATTGAACGCATGGAACGGAGTTTATCCTCCTCGCCGAACCTTAATGCCATCACTCAAACACCCTCCAGAGATGTCTTGATAGTAGATAGCCCAAATACTCAGGGCAGTGTATCTCAAATAATTAATGATATAGAGGACATCCCTTGTGCACAAACCTCAGGTCTAGAAACCTCTGAGCTAAATGATATAACCCCCAGGAAAAAAAGGAAGCGACTGGGGAGAAACAAGGGACATCAGAGACAGAGGAAAGCACCAGTAAGAGACAATTCTCTAATACGCACCCAAGAGCACACATTAGCAGTAAATGTCTCTCAAGTAGAACCTATACCACCAGGGTGGATTGACACGGTAGTTATGGACCTGAAAAAACAACTAGAATCATTCATCACGGCACAACTAAAGCCGATTATAAGTAAGGTGGATAAAATAATGTGTGAGCTCGCTAAACAAGCTAAGGTACTAGAGCACACACTTATTAAAACTCCCCCCGACCCGCCCCAATTAACTGAGGAAGTCATAAATGATAAGGTATACCCAAAGAGAGCGCAAAATAACAATTGTGTCAGTCACTCCCAGCAAGAAATAGTCCAGATTCACGAGGCCCCTAAAACTGTTCAAAACCCCAAAGGGGGTACTAATGATAACTCAAGAGGGAGACATAACCAAGGGGCAAATAATACACAAAGAGATAAACCTACCCCACAACCTTTAATGCAATGGAGACAAGACGATCGCACCCAGAGGGAAGGGAATTATACTTACTGTCACACAGACCCTGACCCCTTTCATAACAACAATGCTCCACACATAGATCTCCCCCCCGAGGAGTGCCCTTTTGTAGTTATCTTTGCAGGGGTCCCGGAAATTAGGCCAAATGAGAGAGAAACCCAAGACCAACTGCTGTCCAAAATCTCCAAGTGGCTGAACATCCATAGGCCCTTAAACAATGGGGAGAGAGGAGAGATAGCAAGTGTAAGAAGGGCAAGCTGGATTGGAGGGAGAAATAAAGATATCAGAGGTGATTGCATAGTTGCACACTTCACGGATACGAGTTTGGTTGAGTATATCTTGAAGAATTCCAATAGGAACCAAACCAGCACCATTTGCGCACTCCCACTTGGGTATTTTTACCCTAGGTTTAGGAATAACAATCGCGGGGGTGACGAAGGAGGGTGGACGCGGGTTAGAGCACAACGTGCATACAGACCGAGACTAGCAAGCCGCCCCGAACAGCCCTACCCCCCCCCCCGAGATAACGCACAATGGTCAAATAGATTTGCCCCATTCCAATCACTAGAAGATATTGATTGACTCATACCCACAGAAAATAATAGCAACGTAAGCCTGGCTACCAGTGGCTGCTCTGGCCCAGAAACACAGGGTGTACGTGGGACTGAGGAGAGCATCCAAACTGGGAGCACAGACTTACCGTGGAGGCAGGGGGGAACCAAAGTATCTAAAATAGATTCACCAATAGCTGGGGAGGACAGACTAACCCTGACACCCATAACAAAAGGCAAGGATAAAAGGAGGGTCTGACTATCCTTTCTTGGAATATCGCAGGGCTGGAAGCCAAATTCAAAAGTAAGGAATGGTTAGCATTTATAAAGTGTTTCCATGTCATAGCACTCCAAGAAACTTGGGCAAAGGATTCAGGCCCATGCCAATTGGAGGGCTATAAGTGTTTTTTTAAACCTGTCCAAGGAACAAACTCGGGTAGAGCAAAAGGAGGCCTAGTAGTCTATGTAGATTTAGATCTGAAAGGTAATTGGTCATATCCAAATTGTCTCTCAGACAATATACAAACAGTCAGACTTCTTCACAAGGGGGAGAGTCTACTGTTTGTAAACTTTTATAACTCCGGACCAGTGGAAGGGAACTTCCCAATACTAGCGGAGTTGGAAAGTAGACTAAATGAGGAACTAGAGCAAAGGACAACGGGGCCAGAACCAACTGTTCTGTTAATGGGGGATTTTAATTGCCATTTATGCCCCAAATTACTCCCCCCGACCCTTGACTGGTCAGCTTGTCCATTAGAAAAGGGCCCCCACTTTACTCACTGTAAAGAGGGAACAACCTTGATGAAGTTAATAGAAAATTTTGCCCTCGTTCATGTTATGGATTTAGCGGCTCTCAAGGTAGGCGAATCCCCAGCACCGACATTTAAGGGTAAAGGCGGGGGGTCCATAATAGATTACATAATGATCTCAGCTAGTGCAAGAGATCAGATTTTAAACACAAGGACAGAGTGGAGCCCCTTCAGTGATCACAACCCCATTACAATAGAAATAAAAGGGAATGATTTAACCAAAAAAGATCCAGGGTTGATTCACCAATCAGAAATTCAACCTATTGCCCAAGGGAGACGCTTAAGGTGGACAGTAATAAATCCCCAGGAATTTTACGCTAAACTAGTGGATGAAGGGAAAGCCCACATAGAGACCTGTCTAGAACATACAACAGAGGACAAAGGAGTAGTAGAGGCATTTGAGAACTTGACTAAAATAATTGAGAGACTCCTGACAACTAAGAAGCCAGTAACGCAGCTATCCACGCCAAGATGGTTTGACTCTATCTGCTCTAAAGCGCTAAGAGACTTGAAACTGAGCATGAAAAAAACCCCAAGAGACAAGGTTGAAATCACTCGCTGCAGAAAAAACTATAAAACCCAGGTAAAGATCAGGAAAAGGACTCTTCAAAAAGAAGTTTGGGCAGACCTAAGGGAGGCTGGTGAGAACAAAGACTATGCCCAGTTCTGGAAAATCATAAATAGACCATGTTTTCGTGATTCAAACTCCCCAGTCATCAGCTCTAACATCTTACCAGAACAGTGGATTGCTCACTTTAAATCCCTGTACAATCAACAGGAGATAGACACTGGTGATGGAATATGGAGGGGACCAAGGGCTGACAAATTAGAACTATCTTTGGATGAAGTACTCAAAGCAATCTTGGGTCTAACGCGAAATAAAGCTCCGGGTCCGTACGGGACCCCCCCTGATCTTTTCCTGAGTAACACTGACCTATGGGCCCCAATGGTAACAAGAGTATTGAATGCAGCAATCAAAACGGGTCTGCCGAGATCATGGTCCACTGCGGTGATTGTCCCGATTTACAAAAAAGGCTGTAGGGACAGCCCGCAGTGTTACCGTCCGATCTCGCTCATTGACGTTTCTGCCAAGGTACTAGGGAGGGCATTTCTCAACCGTCTACTAGATTGGACTGATACCAATAACATCCTGGTGGACACCCAGTATGGGTTCAGAGTAGGCAGGTCCACCACCGACCAATGCCTTAACCTATACTTGCTCTCCGCTAAATACACCAAGGCATCGGATGGCACCATTTACATGGGGTTTATGGACTTAGCAGCAGCTTTTGATAATGTTAACCGAGCTAAACTCTGGACACTCATGTCAAACCTAGGCATTGACCCGGATCTCATTAACATCTTAAGGGAGCTACACTGGAACACTACTGCCAAGGTCCGCTACAGCGCGGGGGGGGGTGAGTACTGATCCCTTCCTGTGCTCGGGCGGGGTGAGGCAGGGGTGTATCCTGGCGCCATTCCTGTTCTCCCTCTATATAAATGGCCTGGAGAATGACCTCATAGCATTGGGAACCGACTGCCCCAAGGTGGGCACGCGTCATCTGCCAGTACTCTTGTACGCCGATGACGCGGTTCTCCTAGCCCGAACGGCTGTTGGTTTGCAACTGTTAATCAAGGGTTTCTCGGATTTCATGAGGAAATTGGACCTCTCTGTCAATATGACAAAATCATTTGTCATGATAGTGGGGAAGAAACCTCAAAAGAAATTTGCATTCAAACTCGGGAATCATGTCTTGGACACTGTTAAAACATTCCCATATCTGGGCCTTTTATTTGACGAGAAGTTAAACTTCGCCTCTTTGATTGAGGAGAGGGCGAGGAGACTAGTATCAGCTAATGGGGCCATATTGAACTTTGCACGCCGAATGGGTCGCTGGTCCCCAGAACAAGTGATGACTTTGTATAGATCAGTGAGTATCTCAAAGACCACTTACGGAGCAGAAGTGTGGGGCT
Source organism: Lissotriton helveticus (assembly GCF_964261635.1). Classification (NCBI taxonomy): domain Eukaryota; kingdom Metazoa; phylum Chordata; class Amphibia; order Caudata; family Salamandridae; genus Lissotriton; species Lissotriton helveticus. The sequence continues at coordinate 310,387,546 of NC_136062.1, forward strand.
GCAGAGATGCACAACTAATCCAAAGGGAGGAAGATAAATTTCTAAAAAAACTACTAAAACTTCCGCCGAGCATCACTGCAGCAATTACTCACGAAGAGCTGGGAACCACATATATTGCTGATATTATTAGACTGAGACCTATATGGCCTGGCTCAAAATTTGGACAAATCCCAAGGCAGAATTATCCAGACAGATTATCCAGGATTGCTTGCTGAAAGAGAAATACCTTCAAATCCCATGGCTGAAATACGTCAAAGATACTCTGGGGGATATTGATGAACAAATGCTATTCTTGGACCCCACCAGGGTGGATATATACTCTAGACATTCCGTACAAAGCCTACTGTTGGATATATTTAATGGCAGGAGGAGGGAGTTGGATTTATCTAAATCCTCGGCAGTTGCCCACTCCCTTGTCTCTAATCAAGCTGGCATGGAACCGTACCTCTTTTTAATGTACAGTCAACACGAGAGGTTTTTAATGACTCGTTTTAGGCTCAATTTGTTGCACCATATTTTAGCTCACCCATCAGGTTTCACTCAAACAATTGAGCAGAAGGGTGCCTGCGGCTGCGACAATAGGTCTCCGCAGGACACCCTTCACCTTGTTTTATTGTGTCCTTTTTATAAAACACCGCGCCAAAGATTTTTGGTGGGTGTTTTGAAGGACTCAAACATTATCCATGCTAAATCTGCCTTATTGTTCCTGCAAAGAGCCACTGAAACGCGAACCCTATTTGCTGTTATAAGTTTCCTTAAAATTGCTTTTAAACTGAGAAATACAAGGGGATGATACATTGGTGGGTTAGGGAGGTATCTGAAATAGTATATGGGGTCCTGTATCACATTTGCTCACAGGTTTTAATCTGTCACAAAAATCCTTCTTTTTTAATTGGACGTCTTTTTCTCTGTCCTCTTTTTAACAATTGTCATGTTACCCAGAATGTTCCTTCTTGTGATTATGTATTATGATGATTATGTATTTTTATGATGGTTTTTAACCTTCGAAACAAATAAATGATTTGAATTTGATTTGATTTGATTTGAATGATGCAGACCACCTGTACTGTGGGTTTAAAACCAAGAGTTTTACAGGTAAATAAAAAATAGATGTCATCACTCCTCAGCGGCAGAGATACTACAAGTGGACATAGACAGAGAAAAAAACGAAAATAAAACAGTTGTGAATCGGCGTGAAGTGCCCTTGCCAGCGCTGGAGCCTGCTCTCCCCTGCAGCTCATTCCAAGTACAGCACGAGGTGGTCGTAGAGGTGAGTGCCCTCTGCCTCATGTGGAAGAAAATATACCTGTGGTTTGCTGCAAATACTTTAGCTTAAGCGTCTCCAATGTTGGCCTTTCAGGCCCGACTCCATGCAAGATTTTTAGGCTAACCACTAGCTGTGCACACAATGGAGGCTGGACTCAAGGAGGTGCAGCAGCCAGACCTGTGAGGGAATGTGCATACCTGTATCCAAGAAGGGTGAGTGAGCACATTTTATTTCAAAGTGTTGGGGGTGGCATTGTAAAGAGATAGGGCGGCCGGCTCTCTTACAGTTTATGCACAGACTCTCCAATGCAGCGCGCCCATTGTGATCTACATTGTCAGTGCATGTATTGCCTCATATGAATATTCTTAAATCATTCGTGGATCTCTCCCTCGAGGACCAATGGTGGGCACACCATGTAGACCTTGTGCTTAGACTTTTATTAGGATTTTGAATATTTTATTTTTGGCAAGTGTGGTGCTGTGTTGTCCACCCAGGGATAATTTTTCAACACAACAGTGTGCACCGGCTGCTGCAATGAATGCATTTACTTCCACGTGGTCCACATTTGTTCCATGGTGAAAAACTGCCCGGAGTATCGGATCTATCTTGGGCACAGGGTCAACATTAGGAACCCAGGGAAATCTCTGTGTTCACAGTTGTCGCTTTATGAGTTGTTTCTGACCCCTCATGAGCTGTCTGGGGTATCAGAACACACTGGGGTACAGGCATGCTCACAGGGTGCGCAGGGGTATCCAAGGATGCTGCCCAGGTGCTGTTAGGATCTTTGAAGGGCAGAGCTGGAGCTACCTGAGGCTTAAGCTACATGTGCCTCTTATGACGATCAGCCTTGCTCCCTACGCTCACTCGCCATAGGGCACACATCCCAAACTGTTACGCCCACCTCTTTCAAATGTCACCAGCCACCACTGAGAGTGAGTGAGGGCGATAGATAGATAGATAGATAGATAGATAGATAGATAGATAGATAGATAGATGGATAGATAGACTGAGGGCAGTAGATAGAGTGAGGGCGATAGATTGGATAGAGTGAGGGCGATAGATGGATAGAGTGAGGGCGATAGATGGATAGAGTGAGGGCGATAGATGGATAGAGTGAGGGCGATAGATGGATAGAGTGAGGGCGATAGATGGATAGATAGATAGATAGATAAACTGAGGGCGATAGATAGATAGAGTGAGGGCGATAGATGGATAGAGTAAGGGCGATAGATAGAGTGAGGGCGATAGATGGATAGAGTGAGGGCGATAGATGGATAGAGTGAGGGCGATAGATGGATAGAGTGAGGGCGATAGATAGATAGACGTATATTAAGTATTGCTCCTTTGCGCACACAAATCATGCTGATGTTTAAGCTCAAGTTCCAATTACATGTAAACTACTTGTGGAGGTATACCATTTTCCACTTCATTTTTTTTTCGCAAAAAAAGGATTATTTAATGTTCAAAAAAGGACAAACAAATATATATGTTCACTTGTAGACAGACATTCCAAAAAATAAATAACATGAAACTGTGAGCCCTTATTATTATAATGATGAAAATAACTTTGGGACCCGTTCTCAACCATGCACTGGCAAAGGTAATATCTTGCCCTTTGGACCTATTGTCTTTGCCAGTTGTTTTCAGCTAAGCTGTACAGCATCTGCAGTGTTGTGTAACATGGCTAGGGAAAATAAGTAAATGTTTCTTTGTTTTTTTAAATTAAAAAGGCGCTATTACATGGCGGTCACGTTATTTTGAAGGAGTGTATGATCCACCTATGCTCATGCCTACAAAATGATACGTTTTGTTTTTTAATTTACTGAACTGGAAACGTAAATTTAAAAAAAACTGCTGATAGCAGAGAAAGACAGAGGGGAGGGTTGGTGTGGGCAGAAGCAATACTGAAGGCTCAGATTGGGAGAAGTAACACAGAGGGCCAGGTTTTGTGGTGGAAGTCACATGGAGGTAGCAGGTGGGAGTACATGAGCAACACCAGAGGGCGGGGGCGAAGAGGAGAGCAGGCGGTGTGGGTGAGGTGAATTAACAGAGGGCGTGGGTAGGTAGGAGAAGCAATGGGTGAAAGAGCAGTGTAGAGCGGGTGGGCGAGAAGGACGCTGGCGAAAGTGCACAGAACTGGGTGGAAGGTTGACAGGCAGTAACAACAAGCAGGAAGTGGGATGAGGGAGGGGGTGGCAAATGGTGAGCAATTTCGCAGCTGCTTTGATGTTCTCAGTGGCCACGCGGCTCACTGAGATCATCAAAGCGGCCGTGAAATTGCTCCCAAAGGCTGCAGGCGGACAAATGGTGGTGCCCGGCGCACATGCACTGTACTTGATCCGCCTGCAGACTTTGGGAGCATTTTTAAAGGCCCCTTACTTAATTCTCACAAAGCATCGCTTACGCGATGGCTATAGCAAGACCTAAAAACTAATGAGTTTGGCAGCTCAATGAAATTGAGATGAATAATCCAAACTCTAACATACAGATACACATACAAACAGAGCAAGGCACTTACAGACTTGATATGATTTTAGGCTTTTAGAGTGCTCGTGTCGCAATCCTGTGATCAAAGTGGAGAAAATGTGTTACAATAAAGTCACGTTTTTCAATTTTTCTGAAGGCCAGGATGGTAGATGCGTATTTTATATCATAGGGCAGATCATTCAATTGTTTCACATAGCTTCTCATAAAACTTCTACCTCCTCAAGAGACAAGCTTATAGGGGGAAACAACCATATATTTTGTGGAGCAGAATCGAGGCGATCTACTCGGGGTATACCATCTGAAATTCTTTTTCAAATAGTTGGGGCCTATGCCATTCAGAGCTTTGAATGCAATGCACAATGCTTTAAAAGTGGTTCGTTTTTTATTGGGAGCCAATTAGGCTCATTTAGGGCCTGAGTTAACGAGAGGAATTTGGGCAGATTTAGTAGCATTCTAGCTGCAGAGTTTTCCACAGTCTGCAACTTGGTTCACAACTGCTTTTGTAGATTTAAGTAAAGTCCATTGCAGTTGTCCGAGCAGAAAAGAACTAATGCTATGACTACAGTCTTTAATAGCTCGAATGGAATCAAATGAACAATTCTCTTTATGGTCTTTAAGGCAAAAAAAGATAAGGAAATGACTGTATTAACCTGGCTTTTATAAATAGGTCTAGAGTGACACCTAAGTTTTTAAAATTTTTGTAAGGGTTGGAAGTGTTCCTAGTTCTTGCAGCCAACAGGAGGGCGACCAGAAGAATGCGTTGTGCTGAAACAACATCACTTCTGTCTTTGATTAAGGCAATTTTTTCGCATCCAATCACTGACTGCAGATATGCAGTATCAGGATTCATCTATGCTATGCCCAGTGTTGGACAGAGACACCACAATTTGGTTCCCATCAGTGTACGACACTAACAAAAACCCAAAGGATTTAGTTACAGCAGCCAAAGGATTGACATATATATTAAATAGTGATGGACTTAGCGATCAACCCTGTTGAACACCAGAGGGAAAGATGTATGGTTCTGATGTAAAATCACTAAGAGTCACCAAAAGTATCTTGTCAATAAGAAAGGAATGACGCAAGGGTAGGCTGTATCTTTAATTACCAGCTTCCCCAACCCGTCGATCAAACATGTGTGATCAACCATGTCGAAGGCTGCTTATAGAGCCAACAGGATAAGGGCGCCTTGCCCACCCCTGTCCAGTATGGATCTGGTTTCCTCAGTGGCCACAATAAGGAAAGTCTTCATACCGTGGCCACTGTGGAAACTGAACTGATTCCCACCCAAATGATCATTCAGTTTCATAAGTGACGTCAGCTGTGGGTTCATAGCCCTTTCAGCAAGTTTGGCTGGAAAAGGAAGCCTTGATATAGGATGATAATTGTTAGTATGAAGAGGATTAAGATTTGGTTTCTTTATAGATTTTTGTTAAATGTCCAACAATGATATCTGATGCAACATGGATAGTGGTGGGCGGGTAGGATTCAGATGGATATGCCAATTTAGGGCCCTATTACGGTGTCGGTCAGACGAGTTTTTTTGCAGACTGCGAGGTGCCTGAAAAGGCCTGCAGCACAAGTTGCTACAGAAAAATTGATATTTTCAATCAACCCTGCACCATGCGGCAGGCACCATTTGGTGCCTTCCACATGGTGCAAGGATGTGGCCACCGTAGCATATGGCCAGGGGGAAGGGGGCCCTGCTTGGGTCCCCAGAGTCACTTTCTGTCTGCCTTTTCATGGCGGGCAGACCACCAAGAAAGGGCAGGCGGAAAGTGACGATTTATTCCTGATGGTGGAGCCGAGGATGGGGCTCCGCTGTCATTTTGGGATTACAATTCACCCGCCGCCCCAACGGGCTCCGTGATCCCATCTGAAGCGGAGCAGAATTCCCCTGTGGGTTTCCATCCGACCGGCAGTTTCAGAATATGGTGTTTGGATGGAAACCTATGATGTAGGGCGTAAAGCCGCAGATGAGCTGTTGGATGGCTTTCCTCCTGATATCATAATGAGGGCCACAGTGGTAAGAATCGTCTGGCTGACTTGCTTAACCGACAAACTAACAAATTCTCTGAAGGAGAATGCTGACAGGAAGATCTATACTAAAATCTTAGCTTCTCACCTAGCGAAAGTCATTACCCTACTTGTATCCCTGAGTTAACATGGGTTTATACCCAACAGGGGTACTGTAAACCACATTAATAGGGTGGTAGCACTGTTGGATAAAGCTAATATACAGGACACTATCCTAGGTCAGCTTTTATTAGACGCCGAGAAGGCATTTGACCACGTTTCGTGGAGCTTTTTATGGGGGATACTATGCTCCATGGGGTTTGGCCCTGGGTTTATCCAAGCAATACAAGCAGTTTATAAAGACCCCCAAAGCTGGAATCTGTATTAATGGTTTAGAATCAGAACTGGTATATATAACGAGAGGCACGAGGCAGGGTTGCCCGTGCTCCCCACTTCTATTCGCATTATATATAAATCTGTTTTTGACGATGTTAGAAATATGCTTGAGAATTAAATCTGCAGGCTATGGACGAGAACTGCTCTGAGTGCTAGCGTACGCATACAACATAGCGGTCATAACAGTTGACCTGGCAGTAGCAATACCCGAGATATAACGAATAGTACATAAGTTCGGAACTGTATCCGGGCATAAACTCAATGCATCCAAGACACAAATCCAACCAGACCTGTTTCCAAGACCCTAGGGTGACTAATGAAGTAAATTATTTGGGGATTAGAATTAGAAGTCAACTGGAATTCTATTCTCACAAGTGTAAAGAGGCAACTAGATAGAATGGAATGCCTTCACCTCACAATGGTGTGGAGGTGTAACATATTTAAAAATGGTAATTCTACTTAAAGTTTTATATTGTTTTCGGTCTGTGCCATTAGAGCTATCCAAGGAACAGTTACAGCAATTAGAATCATGTTTTACTAGAATTTTATGGGCCCAAGGGAAACCACAGAGAGCATTGCATTTTACGTCACTACCCCGAGAGAAAGGTGGGTGGGCTTTACCAGATTTTACATTCTATTATGAAGCATGCATTTTACAAACATCAGGATAATGCTTACTGTAGAGGATATAGCTAACCCTGCACAATACCCATCTATATATCAGATGTTATTTGGGGCGGAAGTAAGAAAATGCCTGTTTGGAAGGTTGTTGTTCAAGTACTATAAAATAACAATTTTTAAGGCGGTAATAGCTGCTTATAAGGTATGGAGAGCAGTACGGAAAAAGCTACAAATTGAGGGGTTTCTTTGTATGCACCAATAAACACACCCATTTTATTATTTGCTGTCTTCTCCGGTAGGGTTGCTCATAAATGGAAAGATAAAGGAGTTACATGTATAGGCAACCTATATAAGGACGAAGAACTGCTCTCCCTTCAGATAGTAGCTGAAAAATATAAACTCCTTAAAAATGAATTTTTAAAATTCCTCCAGATGAGGGAAAAACAAAAAACAATAGAGCCATGCTTGTTACTCGAGGCCATTAGACATAAACAACGGATTGGTAGGATTTATAGCTGTTTATTAGATGCGTAGAGAGATGATCTAGAGGTCCAAAATACACAATGGAGGAACCAATTGAGATATCAATATATACAAATAGAACAATCAATTGAAATGGCAGGCAGAATTTTAATATCAGCCAACCTAAGAACACAGCATTTTTAAACCATATTTGATTTATATCTTACCCCTGTAAAGATGATGAAAAGTGAGGGGGAGGCTTAATGATGGGAATTGCTTTAGATGTGAGGCAGATTTGGCCGATATTGTACATATCTTTTATGCGTGTAGGAAGTTAACTCAGCTTCTGGGCCATATAGAAAAGTTCCACTCAGAAATCACTGGTGTAGAAATAAATATCACACCGCCCACTATGCTAATGGACATATGCGAAGATATGACTGAGAAACATCCAGCTTTTGAATTTAGATACCCACACCTAAAATGGGAGGAAAACCCGCTGTGCCTACCAACCACTCACACACTTCTCTGGTTGAAACATCAACATGCTTGTGATAATCCTGACCCTACTCTCTCTACCTCACGTAAAATGGAAATTTAAATCCCAAACAGCGCAGAGATTTATGTACCAAGGGATGGATGTCCTTTGAATTACCAGTTTTAACCATCCATACAACACTGTATATATCCTGGTCACATTTAGCAATTGTTTCGCACTGTCTTCACTTTATCACTGTTTGAACAATTTGTATGTTCATGAATTGTAATATCCCTTTAATGTTTTCTCAACACCATAAAGTGTAAATTGATATATTGATGTATCCCTCAATACAATTTTAGATGTATTCAAATATTCTGGTGTGTTTTGTTCTGTTTTCTCTTTACTTTTTATTCATTTTTACTGAAAGGTATGAGTATTCTATTTTTATATTATTCAGTAAACCAAGAATCAACTCTGTACCTGTTGTCTCCATGGCAGGCTGGGCAGATTTATCAGCTTAGAGGATGCAATCATATTGATCTAGAGGCATTAATTCAATTGCCAGAGGATGTTCTTGTTCATACTGCAAAAAATCTTGTGTTTGTAATGTAGAGTCAAATCTGTAGTGAGAGAGTTAGCCCACTGCATCCAGCGTGGAAGTAAAGCTTTGCCATTTGAAATGCTCTCTTTGGTGATGGTCTCTAAGGTGGGTACTGGGGTTGTGACAGTTTTCCCTGAGCTAGTGCTCTCCCTCTCTTACCACAGCAGTCTGTACAGCTGTAAGAATTTTCTCAGTAGGTGCAAAACACATTTCAGCATTTGTGTACAAATGTGATTTGTATGCTATTGGTACTGTATCCCCTTCATTGAATGTGATAGTTTACCCAGATGGTCCAGTGAATAAGCGGATGACCAGGTGTAGACGCTATCATATCAGCTTGTACACAACACATTTTGGTGTGTTCCTGTGTCCAATGTATACTTGAAAAGCCTGGTCTTATCAAGTCATAGAATGGTTTTACACGTTGTGCATAATCCAAAATGTGTGTTCTGCCAAAATGTAAAAATCCTAAAATGGATTGCAGTCTTTTCAGGGTCGCTGGAGGTTGGAGCAAAGCACATTTATGTAAAAAATGGGTTCCAACGCTTTTACCTTCAGTGGACAACTCATATAAATGTTAAATGGCGTATACTTGTAAAGCGCACAGCTGCCCCAGCAAAGGGGCGTCCCGGCGCTGTATACCGTCCTGGCTTTCCCTGTGGGATGGTCCCTGCTGGGAATCCCCAAGGTGGAGCCAGGCATCCCCTCCGTTGATGGGGCCGTTGTGGAGATTAGGCAAGCTAATGCCCAGAGTTGCCGAGTGAGACCCCAGGTTAGAGTAGGCACCGAGGCGAGAATTGTCAAGTCCGCTGACCCAAGTCCACAACCCTGACGCATTGGGAATTGAACCCTGGTCCCGGGCAGACTTCTGCTCCCGGGTCTGCCGCCTCTAACCAGTGAGCCACACCACTCCACTATCCAATATCCTAAAAAGAGGACATTAAGATGAGCAATTTTAGCTTTTTTTAAATAAAATTTGTAGTCCAAATGAGCAAACCTCAAAACTATGCAATCTACTCCATCCAAGTTTTTAATTTATTAATTGTCTGTTAGATATATATCATCAGCGTAGAGCAACGCCTCCTCATCAAAATCTTTAAGTGACGCTATTACTCTGGATGAAAACAGCCTAGGGCTATTCTTATTCCCCTGAGCCAATCAACAAAATTGCCTCTGTGAGCCTAGCTCTGAACATGTTGTCAAATATATACCCCCAAGCACCATATTTTGGCAGAAAAATCTATTTTTCCACATAATGTTATTCATTAGTACAGCACTGTGTGCATTTTGTACTATGATTGTGCTAGTAGATGTAAGATGTTTGTAATCAAACACCAGATGGTATGAATTGTCCAGTTTCACTACGGGAAACAAAGGATTATTCATTGATGACGTGCAACTTTCTATTATACCTTGGTATTCAAGTTGTTCTAGGATTTAATGGGATATTGAATTTTATTTGATATTTCATTGGATATTGTCTTTGGGGTTGAGAAATTGTCCTCAACCGAATCTCGTGATGAGGTGACTCATTATCTCACCCTACTACATGACTGTGGTATAATGTTATGTTATGTTATTTTGATCTAATTTGTAAAGCGCACGGCTACTCAGCAGAGTGTCCCAGCACTCAGGCTAAGGGCAGCAGACCAAGGCACCTAGACTGACTGCCTGAAGAGCCATATCTTCAGTTTCCTCTTGAAGGCAGTGCGATTACTGACCAAACGGAGGTCTTTTGGAAATTTGTTCCAGTTGAGCAGCTCCAAGTAGGACAAGGATCCCCCGCCTACTCTAAGGTAATTGATCCGGGGCACTTTTACAAGACGCACAGTGGATGAACGAAGGGTACGCGCTGGGATGTATTCTCAGATCCTCTCTCTGAGATAAACAGAGCCTCTATCGTACAAGGCCTTATGCATTAAAACCATGGCCTTAAAAACAATCCTTTTTTTATAGGGAGCCAGTGGAGGGCCCTCAAATGAGAGGACAAGTGAGACCTGGGTGGGAGTCTAAGTAGCAGGCTAGCCGCCGAATTCTGCACCACCTGGAGTCTATGGAGAAGAAAGTCAGGGAGACCAAGGTAGGAGGCACCAATGCAGGAGCTAGCACTAACTTCCACTCCCTAGTTTAAAAATGTTTCACTGATTCTGCAACGAGGTTGGAAAACGCCAGTAAATTTACTGCTTCCCCGTTTGGGCACTCCAATACGAACTCCGGGCCAATCTTTTTCAGCTAAAAGAGTATCCCCTCCAAATGAAGTGTAATTTTGTATAAAGAATGGGGAACATTTACCCTAGTATCCAGTGTTCCACAGTTATATGTTCACTCAGTGCTACTGCCACCAAATAATCCATCAGGTTTTGGTGAGCTATTGTTACTTCTGCCGCACTGTTCAACATCATCACTACCCATTCCCCATTCAGAAGCAGAGTCCTTAGTATTTTGGACATGCCTGATTTTAATTCTGGATACCTTCTTCTTTTTTAATTGAGGTTTAGTAGTTTTTGATTTTTCTTCTTTATTAATGATGTAGTCAGATGAGCTTTGTGATTCCATCTTCTGTTTCACATACTTTTCCGATCTGCGCTCTGACCTTCCAAATGTCTCCAAACGTGTATCGGATGACTGCTGAAAGGAACGAGAGGAACGTGTATCAGTATCCTGATACCTATCAGGCTTCCTAATATTATCACGGTTTATGAGACTGTTAGACCTGCCAGCCTTGGCGTGGGTTTCCCTTGCATTTTTTACCTATGTTTCCTGTATTTTTACTTTGCGATGGATTTCGTTTGGCTGGTCAAGATGCTTTGGACACTTTGCCACTGCTGAACAGTGCCATAGTAAAAGTGCTCCCTTAGTGAATTGTTATTATTATAGATTGGTGTTTGCATGATTGGTTTATTTGGTTTACTATTAAGACCTTAGTACAGTACAACATTTGTGCCTAGTGCCTGTAAACTGAATGCTGCTAATGGGCTTGCAGCACTGATTGTGCCACCCACACAAGCAGCCTTGCAACAATGTCTCAGGCCTGGCATTGCAGTGCCTGTGTGCAGTCTAGTACTGCCATGTTGACTTGGCAAGTGCACCCACTTACCAACACCTAACCTTCCAATTTCTTACATGTGAGTCACCCCTACAGTAGGCCGAAGGAACTTCCGTTGTCAGGGTGCAGTGTATGTGAAAGGTATGACATGCCCTGATGTGTGTTGCATGTCCTGATAGTGAAATACTGCAAATTTCGTTTTTCACTATTGTAAGGCTATCTGTGTCATAGGATAAAATGGGGAGTTTGCTCATAACATTTTATGAACATTAATACCCATGGGAACAAGATAGGAAAATAAAGTTTGAACTCAGCATGTTAAGATGCATCTTTTAGCAAGGGTGATTTTTACATTCTGGGTTTGAAAATACCACTTTCAGAAAGAGGGTATTTTCTTGCCTAACCAACTAGTGTGCCTCTGCTAAGTTGTGTATTGACTGTCTGGCTTTAGAGTGACAGGGGCTGGGGATGTGCATTCTGTTCAGCCAGCTACTTGGGGGGGGGTTAGGTGAGGCTTGCCCTTTCCAGAATGAGCCAGGGCTGGGCTGAATAGACCTAAGCTGCATTCAGAGTAGGGGGAGGAGATTTCTTTCACACCTGAATGGGCCTGCCCTGCCAAGGACAATACTGTCTCCGCCTCCTGCCAGGTAGCTGTACCGAAGAGGACAGAACTGGTTTTGACTGGGCAAGAGCTTCTCTGCCATAGAGAACAAAGGCTTTTGTATTATAAAAAGAGGGATCCAGACCCCAGACCTTTAGATTACTTCTGGGAATCAAGAGGAACCTTTACCAAGGAGAAGAGCTGGAGAAACTGAGGAGGAATACTCCCCCTGTGCTGTTTGCTGCCTTGGGTTGTCCTGCAGTAGCTATGTTCTGCCAAGGAAAGGAGAAAGACTTTGCTGTGTGTTGTGTCCTCTACTTGAGGAAGATCCCCATAGGCTTGAAATAACGCTTGCCTCCTGTTCTGAAGTCTCAGGGACACAAAGAATCTACCCCAAGTGCCCCCTGAACACCTTTGCTGGGAGTTCTGACCTGCTGATAGGTGCCTGCTAGTGTTCTGGACCTCTGGAGGTTGTTTTGGGGCGGGAAACTGCAAGAATTGTGAAAAATGACGCATTGCCTGTTTCCAATGCATCGCAGCTGTGTGAGAAGAATTTTCCGCCACATCGCTACGGCTGAAGAATCGACACAGCCCCTGCACGTGACTGAAGTGTCTGCCATGCAACGAATCCTGTGCACCGAACTCTGACCTCCAAGATCACTGCACTGATTCTGACGCAGGCCCTGGTGTGGAAGAACCGACGCATCAAGGGGACGCAGCTGAAATCATTGCAGCACACCCCGGGTCTTCACAAATCACATCTTACTGGATTGCCACTCATTGCATCAAAGTGTCAAGTCTGTCACAAAGGTTGAGCAGAAAAAAATAGGTCTTGCAGTCACAAAAGTGAAAGAAGAAGTGAAGGAAATGGGTAGGGTTTTCATTTTTTGTAAAAAAAAAAACTGTTAGCAACCAATGAAAAGTGTTATTTTAAGGTCACTTGACTTGACGCGCTTACGCTGCGCGCACCGGAGTGCTTCCGGGGGCGCTTACGCAGCACGAACGTGGGCGCTTCCGTGGGCGCTTACGCGGCACGCCTAAATGGCGTTTTGCTAGCTTTACGGAAATGCAAAATCATTTCCATTCTGAAACTCAAAAATACTACTTTTATAAGTATGGTACTGAATGTCTTGCATTATTATTTAGTTTTCATACCTATTTTTTTTTACGAATGCAGAAATGGCGCTCTCGCTGCGCTCTCGGGTGAGCTTACTGGTGCGCGCACCCTGAGCGCTCCAAGACAAAATGATACGGGTAAGCTTACCGGTGCGCGCACCCTGAGCGCCCCAGGAAAAAATGATTAAAAAAAAGAAAAATACTTTGATTTTTTTTTTTTTTTTTAAATAAATTATTAATTAATAGTTATACAAAACAGCTAATAAAAAAACACTAAAAATCGTAGGTTACAAACTCGATATACGAAGGAATTAGCTTTTTAAAAACCTTTGAAATTCACTGAAAAAACCAGAGGTTTCATAATCGTTATAGTTAGGAATTAGCATTTAAAAAACCTTTGAAATTCACTGAAAAAACCATAGGTTTCAGATTTGTTATAGTTAGGAATTAGCATTTAAAAAACCTTTGAAATTCACTGACAAAAACCATAGGTTTCACACCAGTTATAGTTAGCTGAACATTTTACTAATACAAAACCATTGAAATTCCCACGTTATAGTTAGTTGGACTCACTATAACTTGCGCGCCCGCAATCCACTGCTGATGATGTCACATATTACATCATTCATGACATGGTCAGTGACATCACTGATGACATCACTGATGACATCACTGATGACGCGTCGGCAGTGAAAAGGAGAGCAGAAGCTGCGCTGAAACGCTCGCTTGATCAGAAATAAAAAGGACAGTAACCTACCTGGTTTGGTATGCGGACTCGTCTTTGAGGGGCAACTCTTGATGGATATTTAACGGCAGTCCTAGTCGTAGAGTATACGCACCGCCCCAAAAACAGGGGTACCTGGCATCTGGAACCGGTCCGCCATGCCCTTTTCAAACCAGGACTGTGAAACGAAGCAAGCGAGAGTCTCAGCTCATCGGCCCACCGGAGGGCGGCTCCCCTATCAAACTTAGGAGTTGGCGCAACCCCACTGAAGGGGACTACCAGGATACTACAAGAACCATAATGCCCCGCTCGACTACACCATAGAAAATCGAGCGGGAGCGCCGGGAAGGCAGTCACTGTATGCGGGCTTGTGGCAGCGTTGCGGACCTTCAACATCACATAAGCGCCTTTGAAAAAGGAGAATGTTTTCTCAGAAACGCGTCGGCAGTGAAAAGGAGAGCAGAAGCTGCGCTGAAACGCCCGCTTGATCAGAAATAAAAAGGACAGTAACCTACCTGGTTTGGTCTGCGGACTCGTCTTTGAGGGGCAACTTTTGATGTATGTATATATATATATATATTACTCTCCGACTTGAAAAACGGCAGCGCCTCTGCCTGTTTTCCCAGCGCGCAAACAACAATGATCGTCCGGAGTCAGGCTTGTCAAATCGCTTCTTTTATTTTGTCATTAAAGTGCAGGGTGCAGGAATCATCAAACAGACGCGTTTCGGGCGCGGACGCCCTTGCTCACTGTCAGCGAGAAACTGGACATGGTAACCATTAAATAACAAACACTAATGTTCAAAAAGCGCGCCAGTATATATATATATATATGTATATATGTATTGCAAAGGACCAGCGCTTTGAAAAGCACTCTCAAATCCAGTCACATTAACTGCTCAGCGGCTTCTCTTCCCTCGGGCAATTATGTTTTGCCTAACGCGTTTCAGAGCCGTAGCGCTCCTTGATCACATTCGTTCATGACGAGCACAGGAATACAAAAAAAGGCATTATGGCAGCACGCCTTTTATTTCGCCACCAACCAGTGTCACAACGTCACTCACCAGAACTTCCAGAGTCTCCGATTGTTTCCTTCTTGGTGCTGTGTGTTCCAGAATTCCCCCCTGAACCAATCAAACCAACAAAATTATAATAATTCCAGTCAGTCTGAGTGATCCCTGGTGGAAAGGGGGAGTGGAATGAGAAAACAAGACAAACACTAGACTGCGTCTTCTTGAATTAGTCGAGCAATGTTTTCTCCACAGGAAGGGACTCTGAGCACTCTTCCCTTGTAATCTGCATATAAGGGCAACAAAGTAACTATATAGCATATGCAAATATTATTCCAAATTTCTGGTGCAAGCCTACCTGGATTCAAGAGATTTCATGCACACACTTCAAAAGATAAAACGTCCCTTAAGATGACTGCAATGTACTAAAAGAACCAAATGGCAATAACATTAAACGTTTTATGTATTGCTGCCTTTTTTAAGTTAGGTGGTTGGTCGTGTTAATTTTGGGTTACTTGATTTCAAATCATACCTTTTCTTCTTTGGGACGACTCTTCTAAAGGGATTTTGAAATTAAAATAATTAAAGAAAAGAAAATAATTTATATATATATATATATATATATATATATATATATATATATATATATATATATATATATATATATATAATGGACACTCTCTTTTCATGGATCAAATGTAGTGTCTTTTTATCAGAATATGCTGCACTGCTGCTTGTGTTTTAGGTTTTAGCAGCCATTAAATGCTAGATAAACATAAAGTATCAGTAAAGTTCTACTAAATGTCTTAAAAGCACTGAACAATCGTCTCTCAGTTCGCAGACATTCTTACAAATGTCTCCTGGTGCTTTGTTTCCTCAAAGTATTTTTATGTCCAATGTCTTAGCATTAATTATTCTGAGTTGCACAAAAGCGTTCCATTTAAATATTGCAAAAGAGCATAACAGTGTACATTAGTGCTAAATACGCTTACAGGTATCCTTCTAGATAAAGTTCTGCTCTAACTGGATTTACCGATTGCCTCGTTTTGTCTGAAACTCTGTACTTTCTCTTTTCTCTGCAGGTTTAAAAGAAAGCGTCGGGAGGGGCGACGAACCAGGAAGTCATCGGGAGAACATCCGGTAGGAAGAGAGACAGCCGAGGATGCAGCCGGGGAACAGAACAAATCAGGAGCGGACTGGAAGGCGGCCTCTCTTCAGGTGAGCAAGTCGGGGAGTTCTTGCGGTGAACGCAATGAAGCGAAGCACCGTTCAGCGGAGGGATGGGGTTTTTATAGGTTCAGCGCGTGAATGTCAGTTGGGAACTAGCGCTGTACACATGTTCAATTAAAGCATCGATGCCACGTGTGAGCGCTTTAGAATTCATCAGCAAGCTACCGGGTAGATACCAATTTTTTTTTATTTTTTTTTAGTAGTTTTATATAGCGCTTGCTAGACCATAGGGTATCAGAGCGCTTCACAGGATATACAATACTGACCAGACATGAGATACAGGAGATTGGGGGAACAGGAAGTTGAGGGGGCGAGGGACTGGCATATGGTCACAAGTTCATCCTTCCACAGTCTGTAATAGAAAAGTTTATACATAGAAGGGTTTCTTGAGCTGCATCAGAAGATAGGAACTGATAGTCTGATTGACAATAAGTTTGAACACCCAAGGATTTCTCGTACTGCATCAGAAGGAAGGTTCTGATAGTAGTCATAGGTAATCTGTAATCAGACTGATTATACACGAACGGATTTCTTGAGCTGCGACCATTTTGTCAGTCTCGGGTATTAGTAAAGATGGAGTGTCGGTTGGGTGCCTAACCAGGGTCTGTCATTTCCCTTGAGGGCGGTCGAGGAAAACATTGCTACCTACAAGGCATTACATGTGAACAAACATCATGAATGCGTCAGCACAATAGCATTTGGTTATCTGGAATTCTTTTATAAGGGCAAAGGGCACATGAATGCTTCTGCACAATAACATTAGGTTATCTGGAATTATTTTATAAGGGCAAAGGGCACAGCAAGAAAATGACAAGGATTGATACCAAGGAAAGTTAAAGAAATATTTATGATGTCAATAGGTATTCAGACTGAACCCTTAACAACCAGCACCAGTTAACATTGTGTTGCATCCTGGTACTTTGAACCTATAGTTGGATTTCCTGTAGTGGGATTTGTGCCTTCTTTGCCATTTGTTCACCATAGTGGGTCCTGGGCATCCTCATGGAGTAATTGAAATTAAATTAGCTCTTTAGTGGGCCCCCCAGGGCGAAGGGCTTCTGACAATGAAGCTGACTGGATACTCCGACCAGAGACTTCATACAGTCCAAGTGTCTCCATGGCCCCTAATATGGGTGGTGCAGCTTTGCGACAGTGGACTGCCGCTAAACATTTGTATTGCAAAGGACCAGCGCTTTGAAGTGCACTCTCAAATCCAGTCACAATAACTGCTCAGCGGCTTCCTTTCCCTCAGGCAATTGTGTTTTGCCTAACGTGTTTCAGAGCCGTAGTGCTCCT
Source organism: Lissotriton helveticus (assembly GCF_964261635.1). Classification (NCBI taxonomy): domain Eukaryota; kingdom Metazoa; phylum Chordata; class Amphibia; order Caudata; family Salamandridae; genus Lissotriton; species Lissotriton helveticus. The sequence continues at coordinate 310,404,899 of NC_136062.1, forward strand.
TGATCACAGGCGTTCATGACGAGGACAGGAATACAAAGAAGGCATTATGGCAGCACGTCTTTTATTTTGGCACCAACCAGCACCAATTAACTTCGTGTTGCATCCTGGTACTTTGAGTCAATAGTAGGCTTTCCTGTAGTAGGCTTTGTGTCCTCTGTCATTTCTTCACCATAGTGGGTCCTGGGCATCCTTATGGAGTAATTAAAATTAAATTAGCCCTCTAGTGGGCTCCCAGTGCGAAGGGCTTCCGACAATGAGGCTGACTGGAAACTCCAACCGGAGACTTCATACAGTCCAAGTGTCTCCATGGCCCCTAATCTGGGTGGTGCAGCTTCGCGACAGTGGACTGCCGCTTAACATTTGTATTGCAAACGACCAGCGATTTGAAGTGCACTCTTAAATCCAGTCACATTAACTGCTTAGCGGCTACCCTTCCCTCAGCAATTGTGTTTTGCCTATGCGTTTCAGAGCCGTAACGCTCCTTGATCACAGGCATTCAGGATAAGCACATGAATGCAAAGAACCCGAGTAACCCTCCATTTTGACCCAGAGTATCAACAAGAGGCAGCATACATTAACCAGTCAGTCAATTCTTGGGCCGGTACCTACAACCAAGTGTAACGAAAATGTAAACATACATTAGGAACACAACAGATTTTTGTATCAAACTTTATCAAATTTCCCTCACAAGTTGGTCATCTATAATGCTTTGTACAGTTGATGTCAAATCATTGTATACATCGATCGTACATCAACTGGGGACAGAAGCAATTGAGCAAACCTTGTTACGATCTGATCTGGACAGAGAGTTTCAACTATTCCTGATGGAATTGTTATATTTTACACTCTATCAAAGTTTATTTTAAATGGAACGATCAGTGGTTCCTCCAACTCGCTGGAACATTAAAGGGAACTTGTGCCGCACCATCCTATGCAAACATCTTTATGAATCACTTCGAAGAGAACAACATCCTATCTAAAAAGATTTGGAAAACACTTTTATATTATGGACTGGATCTCATACAATATTCCAAAAAGCATTGACTGCACTTAATCAAATAGATGAAAAAATTCAATTCAATTCTGAGATACAGACAGAACAAATCACCTTTCTGGATGTGCTAATCAAGAAAGCCACAAACGGTTTGGAAACAGATATCTTCAGGAAGAAAACAGAAATAACATCTTACACTAAAGAAGCTTTCATCAACAACCTTTAAAGCAACATTTACCATACTTGCAATTACTCCGCGTTAAACGAATAGTTTCAAATCCCAGGAGATACACAGTTCAAAATAAAGAAATTTTGCTTCGATTCACACAGAGAGGTTACCCTGGATCAAGCTGAAATCCGGAGCCAAAACAAATCGAGAGAACAACTGATGATAAATACACCTAAAAAAACACAGGATCGAATAATGGTAGTCACTAAATTTCAACTTTGAGTCAAGCCTATAAAAAGGTGAATAAACATTGGTCAATTCTCAGGATGGAACCAGATGTTAAGAACTTATTTGTCCAGGAACCTATTTTCGCTTACAAAAGAGGCAAAAACATAGGAGAAATACTCAAGACCAAAGCAGATAACACTCAAACCAGCACAGCCAAATGTACACTTCCATATCACAACTGCAATAACTGCCATAATATCATCCCAGGAATAGTGATAACACATCCCAGAAAGGGCACGAACATCAAATTGAAAGTAACAGCAACGTGTGACTCTATGAATTTAATCTACCTTTTAAAATGCCTGTGTGGCAAAGTTTAAGTCGGGTTGAAGAGAAAGAAAAAGAAAAACGAGAATAAATGAACATAAAAGTATTATACAAACGAAAAATACCAAGTCCGTTGTAGCATGTCACTTTATAGAAGAAAGACACAACATCAGTCAACTAAAATGTTTTGTCTTGAAAACCATCCCCAAGACAGAAGGAAGAAACAACAGTAACTGTTTGTTACAAAGAGAGAATTTTTGGATAAAAAAATCTTGAATCCCTCAAACTTCATGAACTTATCGAAAGAATGGAATTTGTATGTTATTTGTAAAAGTACTGATCATGTATACTCTCATAGTTTATTTCATCAACAGACATGAATATTTATGTTTTTTAACATTTGTTCCAGGTTATTACATTTTGAGCAAAATATGCACATATGCTTTACCATATTCATAAGATTCTACGTCACGCAGTGACTTATAACGCCTGTGAAATTGTCATCCCAAATCAAACAGGTTAGAAACCAGAATACCAAAACATTAAAGCAAGCACCATGCATACAGCACCATCACGATATGGCTACCGCTGTTTCCAGCATACTATAGTAGTCCTACAACATTGTAGATTACACCGTCATCAATAGCATATTTAACCACGTAACACAATGGCGGCACCTCTCATGCCGACAATATATTAGCCTGCATTCACCAACACCCTATTCCACTATAAACCGCAGAGTATCGAGAAACAAGGTACCAAAGAGCATAAAAGCACTTCGCGAAATCATAGCGATTTGCTAAATCACAGTGTAATATTTACACCATACAGCTAGCCGAGTGCAAAAAAGGATAACAACAGAAAAGCAAGAGTGAGCGTTCTTCACTGATCGTGATCCATTGTACCAATGCGTGTAACAGCACTTCGAAATCAAAGCAATTTGCTAATTGACAGAATTACATTTACACCAGATAGCTAGCCACTTGCAAAAAACGATAACAGCAGAAACGCGAACATAAGCATTCTTCACTAATCGTGAGTCGTTAACCCATAGAGACCTAGCATAAACAAAAAAAGGTGATTTCATAATTAGCAAGGCTGACTGTGTGGTATCCATGGCAATAGTAGAAACGTGAACATGAGCAACTATTATTTACGGTGTCCTGCTAATCTACAAAGATTCATCAGAGTCTGACATTTACAATCAATCTCGATTCAACATACGAGCACATAACATTAACAATATCATCAATGTGTAAATGAGTTACATACACAAGGCTACAAACACCAGCAGGTTGACGCCCTGCAGTGAAACACACATGGTTCTGCTTCAAAATCCGTGACAGCGTTGGAGCAGGAGCTCCGCTGTAAACCTTCGTTTTGCCAGTGCCTTAAACTCCCCAAACTCTGCCTAGCTGCTGCTGGCCCTGCCTGTAGTCCCCCCGCCGCCACCACTACCACCGGGCGGCCGCTGAGAGGGGACTACCTTTTCCATCAGGCATAGCGCCGGGCACGCCAGGCACGCGCCAGGAGGCGCTTTAAATCAGCGTCATTGCCGGCAGAGCGGGTGTTCTGCTTCAAAATCCGTGACACCGTTGGAGCAGGAGCTCCGCTGTAAACCTTCGTTTTCCCAGTTCCTTAAACTCTCCAAACTCTGCCTAGCTGCCGCTGGCCCTGCCTGTAGTCCCCCCGCCGCCACCACTACCACCGGGCGGCCGCTGAGAGGGGACTACCTTTTCCATCAGGCATAGCGCCGGGCACGCCAGGCACGCGCCAGGAGGCGCTTTAAATCAGCGTCATTGCCCGCGTCGCGGGAGCGCCCGGGCGAAGCCCGGGCCAAGGGCGGGCCCGTTGTTGCCCGTTAGTGACCGTACGGGACCGGACCGGGCCACCCCCTTGTCTTCCCAGACCTAGAGTAAGTACTTTTTCTCAAACATTTCGTGTGATCCGTCTATTTGTCCAAAATGACCCGAGGAACCCGGAAAAATGCTAAACCAGCCCAAACAGTACATCACCTGACAGGGCCGATAGACCAATTTATTTCACGTACCAACAATGTCATCGACCAGAGCATTTCCATTTTGGAACACAGAGTATCTCTAGATCTCGCAAATGCCAAGCGTTCCTCCATGGGCCATTTGGCTACTGTGGTCTCTCCAAACCAGCCAGGTCCTACTCCACCTATCTTGACTATTACAACCACCACCGCAGCAGATATCCACACACTTCCTTGCACAGTGGACCTCTCTGCTACGCAATCTATATCTGACTCTCTTTCTTTGGAGGATCTAGAGACTACTCCTAATCTGGAGCTTTGCCAAACTCTGGAAACATCACTAGTTGACCACCTTCGTGGGATCAGAGAGGGTGCAGTTCCAAAAAGGGGAAATGGCAAACAACAACATTGTACCTCCAATAGATCTGAAGACTCTACTTGTTCAACCAAGCACAATTATAACAAATGTTACTAATCCTATAATAACCAGTACCAATACTGAGAATGTGACTGTAAATCCCCCTAGGACCTCCCAGCACGAAAATCGATGTCTAGTCTGTAACGCCACCCCTTTTCTATTATCCATCTTCAGGGAACTCCTCACCGAGCAATTAAAACCCGTGCAATCGAGCTTGAGGAACCTAGAAAAACAGCTGGCACTACTATCCTCCAAAACACTCACTCAGCCCAGCACAGAGCTGACAAATCAGGGGACAGGGAAACCAAAACCTCCAGTAAAAATTTTACAAGGATTCCGACCAGGCCCCGCTAGCAAGATGACAGCTACGTCCAACCCATCCAACATTTCACCTAAACACCCAGCCCTCTCAGCATCCCATCTGACCAATTCCCTAGCAGGTGTGCCTCCGGCTGGACCAAGTACTGTTCAGTCCCCGGTTGCACAAGGTTCGGGGAATAAAACGAACCAACCCGTTGACAAAAAACAGGTATCCCTACATCCCAAAACACTGGAAAGTAAACCTTCAGAGATACCAAAAAGGGGAATGCGCTCAAGGCGTCCAGCCCATCTTCCACCTGAGGCATCCCCCTATACGGTTATTCTCACCGGAGTTCCCGAACTTACTGAAGGCACAAACGAATCTTACTGGTCCCTCAAAAATAAAGTCTTACAATGGCTAAGCTTAAATAGACCATTACAGAGGCACCATAACAGCAGAATAACTACAGTACGTAGAGTAACTTGGATAGGGGAAGAACAAAAATCAATTCAGGGTGATTGCATCATAGTGAACTGTGTTGACCCTAATACAGTCATTCACATTTGCTCATGGCCATCCTTGGAAAAAAAGGGGGGCATAGATGCCTACCGCCTTTCCTTTTTTTACCCTCGAGAGAACACCCAAAACTATTTTCCTACGGGAAACTGGCAACAACTCCCTGAAGAACATTGGAACCAGGTGGCCTACACTAAAAGAAATAGTAATAGAGACTGGCAGACACAGGACTGGCACCTGCAGCCCTGGCTTCCTAGAAGATCCCAGTTCCATAGGGAGGAGTGGCAGGGCTTTCCAACCAGAAATCGTTACGATTGTCTGGATATGGTAGATTGACCGTTAGCCAATATAGTACATAAGACCCAGGCCTCAACGATTCCTGTTGTCTCTACCAGTCCCGAACAAAAATTAAGCCTGACTAAACACCAACCTCCTATACTATCGAAATTGCCCATTCCAACTACTAGTGAGGACGGTCGTCTGAATGACTCTTCTCACATTGATATAAGTAAAGTGACATGTGTTCCCCCGGAAGCCTCCATTGGAGTAAATATCACAAACCACTGCCAGACTCAAAATAGTGATAAACATATACCAGGTGCAATCTCAGCAGAGGACCTGAGCATTCCAATAGTGTATTGGAATGTTGCAGGCATCCGAGCCAAGTGGGCACTCCAACCATGGCTGGACACAGTCTCCATTCATCAGATAGTCTGCCTCCAGGAAACCTGGTCATTAACCCCACAACACCTATTAGGTTACAAAACGTTCCATAATCCAGCAATCCAAGGAGTCATGGGTAGACCAAAGGGTGGTTTGGCGGTATATGTTGCTAATACTCTGCCCCCCCTAACTATATGTATGCTCAAAGAAGATCCTAGTTACCAAATACTACAAATACATTTTAACAAAAACAGCACCTTTATTTTGATTATTATTATAACAATTCTGAAGTAAACGACTGTATAAAATTGTTAGCTTAAGTTACCACTTTTTTAGAATCCTTCCAAAATGATTTACACTCAACCACCGTATATACAATTTGGGGCGGTGATTTTAATACTGCATTATGCACAAACCACAATAATGGGAACTGTGGCCTGTTGGATGACCACGGCTGCCCATTGCCACATTTTGAACATTCCACCTGTGGAAACAAACTAAATGAGTGCCTTTTCTCCCTAGATCTCGAGTTCGCAAACAACCTAGTAGAACCCCCCATAGATTTTTCTCCAACGTTCCATGGCAGAGGGGCCTCAACCATAATAGATTACATTTTGACCTCACAGACCCTGAAGGGCCAATTGACCAACTTTTATACAGGGACAGATGTGAGCAGTGATCATTATCCGATTAGTGTAATACTCTCCCCAAAAAATGTTAAGATTCATTCTACCCTTACCAGCCAACTAACGCAAAGTTCCTTAACCATGAACAAGGTGAACGGCTATTCAGTTAAATGGGCCAAAGTCGATCCACGTAAAATCACGGAACGGGTACTTGACAGAGCCGGTCCCTGGGTTCTCGACTGTTTATCTGCGGATGCCTCGCCCAAAACAACTGTGACAAGTTTCCAGAAAGTTCTAAAGGCTATTGGGGAGGAGTTTACCCGTAAATCCAGGAATATAAAATTCAACTCTGAAAGATGGTTCAACGTAACCTGTCGCAAGGCTCTTTCAAATCTAAAGGCCGCCCTTCATAGTCCTCTGAGGGATACTTCGGAAATTTCCAAACTACGGAAACTCTATAATATAGCCAGAGCGGATCGCAGGAAAGAAATTAAGAACAATCTATGGGCACAGTTACATCTTAGTTGCCTTAACAAAGACAGCGCTCTCTTCTGGCAAGTTATCAGATCTCCCTTTCTGGCTGATTCATCGAAGGCCCAACATCTGGACGTGACCATCACCGCTGAGGAATGGGTCGCCCATTTTTCGAAAATCTTTGGATCCCTTCAAGCAGTTCTCTCTGAAGATGAACAAAGAACTGGTGACATCCCAGGGATGATTACCTACTCGATCTTCACTCATGGTGAGGTTCTAAAAGCTCTAAAGGCGTCCAAACCGGGCAAGGCCCCAGGGCCTGATGGTGTGCCCTTAGACTTTTTTCTATACAATCTCGAACTTTTGTCACCCCTCCTTACCCAGGTCCTCTGTGCTGCAACATCTACAGGGCTCCTAAAGTCATGGTCGAAGTCAATCCTGCTTCCCATTTTCAAAAAGGGTGATCGCAATGATCCTGCCTGCTACATGCCTATTTCCCTTCTGGACTCCATAGGTAAAGTTGCAGGCTGGGTGATACTGGGCCGACTACAATCTTGGGCCCAGTCAAACAACATCATGACCGACCTGCAATATGGCTTCCAGAAGGGTCTTGGAACTGTGGAGCAGGCTCTGAACCTTGCCCTTCTCATAGGGAAGTATGCTGCAGCGAAAGGGGGTAACATCTTCCTAGTGTATGTCGACCTTAGTGCAGCTTTTGACTGCGTCCAGCACTCCAAACTCTGGGCTATTTTAAACAACCTCAAAGTTGAACCAGCTCTCATAGCTTTCTTACGGGAACTCTACGGGGACGCAACGGCGTCCGTCAGATATGGAGTCAATGGCGAGTTGTCCCCATCTTTTTCCATCAAAAAAGGGGTAAGACAGGGATGTGTACTGGCTCCCTTCCTGTTCAACCTTTACACCAATGGTCTCGAGTTGGCCATGCTAGAAGGGAGCCAGGACTTACCCCAGATCAACCATCGCCCTATACCAACGCTGCTTTATGCAGATGACTCAGTCATTTTTGCAAGAACACTCAATCAACTACAAAAGCAGCTTGATAAGTACTCTTCTTTTATGGGCTCCCTGGGTCTCAAAATTAATATAAAAAAGACGTTCACTATGCATATCGGCCCCAAGGTCAAGAAACCAAGAGTAATTGTCGTGGAAAAGTCAAGATTGGAAAAAACGTCGGCCTATCCATATTTAGGGATATTGGTGGATGATTCTTTAAGCTGGCGGCAGGCCACGGCCAGCAGAAAACTTCTTTTCCAGCGAGCAACAACGGCCTTGGTCTCATTCTCCAGAAAACTTGGTAAACCTGCTCCCCAAGAACTCCTAAAAATTTTCTATGCAAAATGCCATAGTGTGGCCACTTATGGCGCAGGAGTCTGGGGCCATGCTCCAATTGATCCCATCCAAGTAGTGGAGAACGAGTTTGCTAAATACCTGCTGGCCCTCCCACAAAGTGCTCCGAACTTTGCTGCTCATAACGAGCTTGGAATGGAATTTATTACAGACTATATACGTGTCCAACCAATTCTCTTATGGCAGCGTATATGGTCAAAACCAGAATGTCATCTGACACGCTCGCTGATTGAGGACTGTATGACCCTAACAAATTGGCGTAGGATTTCCTGGCTAGCATACGTGGAGAACTTCTTCAAAGATTTAGGTCGTAGCTCATATTTCGACGACCCACCGAGTGTGGAGGATATATCTAGAAAAGACCTAAGGAAAATAAGCATGGACCATCTGAGAGAACTACGCAGCTCAACTGAGATTCAAAAGTCTTCTAATCTCCAAATCCAAGCAATTCAACCCGTCAAGCTCATACAACCTTACCTGTCATATTATTTGTCTAATTTTGAAAAATACCTTTTGACAAGATTTCGTTTTAATACCTTTTTTCGACTGGTTTCCTTTCCTCGAACACAGTATTGGTCGAAAGACATCATGAACTGTCCATGTGACGGAGTATCGACCCAATCAACCCTACACATTATCTTTTTTTGTTTATATTATAAGGCACCACGAAAAACATGGATTTTACCATTGCTCCGATCATCTGGCATTAGGTCCTGTCATCTAGCCTATCTTTCTTTACAACTTTTGAACTCAACTCATTCTGCAAAATGCATAGCCACATTCCTAAAAACTACAATCAAAATACGAGAAGCTCTTGTTTGATATTATGTCCTTCGGTGAATTTATATCTATTTTATTTTTTCTTGTTATGTAAATCAATTTTATCTCTATTGTTTTTATCTGTACTTTTTATGGTTGCAATCAAGTGGTAACCGAATAAAAGAAATAAAACGAAACGAAACGATTGTATTGAAGTTTGATTATTGTCTAATGACTGATTGCTTTTATCAAATGATGGTTTTCATTACTCACTGTTTTTGTTAGCATTCATCAAAAATCAAGGTTTCTTTATCATGCTAATATGGGAATTTATGGACTGATTATTATTTTGTTTTTTTACATTTTTTAATTATTGCAAAAATGTAATGTTATGAAACACACAGGATGGTTTCCTCATGATATATGTTTATGTTTCTTATACATATATCCCTGATGAAGGGTGCAAGGCCCGAAATGCATTGGATTGATATATGAATTGGGTCATGAAAAACTGATTGACCAAATATATACACACCATATATTGATTTGTCTTATAACAAATATGAATTGAAAGAAAAGCCAAAAAATATGAAAATTCTAAATTACTCGAGGAGTACTTGTTTTCATTACCTGGTCTAATTTACTACACCTGTTCAGGGCTTTTGACTATGCCCAAGAGCATTCATCCCATGGCTTAGGGATTGAACAAATGTATTCAAAATGTACTCTTCCCACTCCAGTAAGTGCAACAGTAGTGAAAGTGTTGGATATCGGAGGAGTAAAAATTGCTAGTCCCACTGCAATTAGTGCAACAGTAGGGAAAGTGTTGGATAGCGGAGGGGTAAAAATTACCATTCCCACTCCAGTCCGTGCAACAGTAGGGAAAGTGTTGGATAGCGGGGGGACAAAATTTACTATTCCGACTCCAGTCAGTGCTTCAATAGGGAAAATGTTGGATTGCGGAGGAGTACAATTTACTATTCTCACTCCAGTCAGTTCAAAATAATAAAAAAAACTAAATTTCATAAACAAAATACAAATATATATTTTTTAAGTAATTAAAAAAGATAAATATGTTAAAAAATATTTAATATTAGAGATAAAAACATAATGTTAAATACATACCGCAAATACCTACAAATATTATATTAAATACAATAAAAATATTTTTTGTAAATATTTATCAACAAAAACATTAATCATTACATGAATTTAGTCTATTTACTTTCCACCCTATAACACCACACAACTCACAACACACTTCGAAATAAAAAAGACGTATTTGCATAATTAGCATAAATATTTATCAATTAAACACATATTATTAAAACACAAATTAAAACACATAAAATGTAAATAACTTACCACCCCTTACACCTGTAATCTCCACAATCCACACCTAAAATTGAACTGTAAAAAAATTAATTACACAATGAAGACACTTTTTCTATTCAATACCTAATAGTATTTAACAACTAATAATAAAGTAAGCATAATTAATTTAACCAGCCTGCACCCATATAAACCCAAAACCAACACACAAAAAATATTAAACAGTAACACTAATTAATTATCCATTAGTTAATTAGTATTCACTTTCAACTAATAATTAAATAATTAAAAACAAATTACTTCCCACCATGAACACAACGAAAGACCCCAAAACCTGCACCTAAAATGAATTACACAATTACCATAATTAATTGTCAATTCATTATTTAATATTAATTAACAACTATTTAACAATAATTAAAAATAAATTACTTCCTACCCCTTACCCCTATAAACCCCACATTCTGCACCAAAAATTTACCCTAAAAAACAAACAGTTAACATTATAAAATCTCAATGAAGAAAATATTAATATATAATATATGAATTAATTTATTATAATTAAATTCCGTCCCACCCTATTCCACTATAAACCCACAACATGCTACGGAAAAAAAACGCAAAATGTAATTAAAATAAAATTAATAACTACTAAAAATGTAACACATATTAAAAAACACAAACAACAATTATACAAAGAAATACATCACATACATTTAAAATGTATACTAAAATGCATAACACTAATTAAAAAAACTATATTTTAAAAAACTATATTTTTGCAAACAATATTAATGACTTCTATGTTTTTAAAATCGATATTACTTACCTTAATATGCTTGACCACGATATTCTTTCAGTCGATATTTCTTTCTCACGATATTTAAAACTCGATATTAGTGTAAGTCGACATTTCAAACTCGATATTTTAACTGAATACCTGTCCATATATTCTAAAGGAGACACCTCTGACATTCAAGGAACTGCATGGGTAAATCGAATAATAATCTTTCAAAAAAAATGAAGGTTAGTGTGCACATATAACAGGCAATGTGGTCCAGAGGGAAATGGAATAATTAAGAAAATGAATAATGTTGATGTGTCTGCAGTGCACTGCAGCCAGGGTGTCCAGGAGGGAATTGATTATACCTTGAAAACTGAATGCTGTTGTGCAGATTTGCACCTGTGGTGGACGGATAGATGGATAGATGTGTGGATGGATGGATGGATGGATGGATGCATGGATGGACTGAGGCAAAATGCAAAACAAAATTAAACAAACAAAATGAAATAAAAAAATGTATATATTTTTGTGAAAATAGTTGAATACAATTATAAAAATATTTACAATTTAAAAAGAAAAAACATTTAAATTAAAATGAAAAAGAAAAAGGAAAAAATTTAAATTAAAACATGAATACTTAAAAATGAACATAAAAAAATAACATATGGAAAGATAAATGATTGTCAATGTTTGTATGGGGGATGTGAAGAAACCTATTGTGAGGCAAGGAGGTACACAATAAAAAATGCAAAAAAGTGTGTTCACATATATAACTATTCATCAAAATCCTATTCTTCATATAAATATACTACAATGACCCTGAAGCATATTATTAAACTGATATCACATTCATACATGCAATCCTATGACAAAGGCACACTGGCTGTATGCATAAAATGACTGCCAGCCACATGGTCAAATAACAATAGCGAGCAAGGAGGCATGAGGAACAAAGAACACATGCAAGCCTTTGGCAAATACACACTGACTTGGTGCACAAAATTGCCACATACCCACTAGCCACATGGTCAAACAACAGTAACAAGCAAGGAGGCATGGACACAACAAAGAGCACATGCAGGTCTAAGGCAAAAGTACACTGACTAGCGACACAAAATGGCTACAGAGTCAAACAACAACAAGCAAGGAGGCATGGGGAACAAAGAACACATGCAAGCCTATCGCAAAAACACACTGGCTGGATACACAAAATGTCTGCCAGCCACATGGTAAAACAACAACAGCGAGCAAGGACGTATGGGGAACAAAGAAATAATGCAAGTCTATGGCAAAAAGACACTGGATGGATGCACAAACGGCTGCCAGCCACATGGCCAAACAACACCAGCAAGCAAAGAGGCATGGGGAACAAAGAGAATATATTCAGGGGTATGGACTCCACAAAATGGCCGCGGGCCACGTGGCATGTAGAGCAAACACAAATGGTGGTTTATGGCAAGCATACTTACTGGCCAGATAGAGGAGACATGGTAACAGTGAAAAAAACACTACCATTAATGCCAAAATCAAAAATTAACTGAACAGAAAAAAAACACACATCCACCCAAGGCATCAAATATTATGCCACATTTTCACTATTTGTACACAAAAAAAGTGAAAAACGAAAAAAAAGATACATTTTTAATGTATTCAAATGCATCCCAGTTCTAACTGATGTTTTAAAACAATATATACTACCGAAACAGTTGTTTAAAGCACCCATGACTAATACTGGCCTGGGCCTACTGACTGGATGGCCCTTAGGCAGACTAGCCCATAGTAAAATAAATACATATTGCAAATTTAACAAAACATGGAGAAAATGTACTGAACTGTGCAAAATTGTTCCTTTACAAAAGAAGAAAAATGAAATGTAAAAATATAACTAGACCCCTACTAAAACTGCAGGCCACCCAACACAAATTTTTTTTTATATTTGAATCAAAATTACAACTAAATACTGGTGCATGCCCTTTATCAAACAAACATCATCCTTACTTGTGAAATCTCAAATACAAAGTACCAAAATCCAATGGTATATATGCAGCAGACAAAGAGATTGGTCCTTCCAGCTCCAAATCCAAATGAAAAGTGACAAGTAGATTGACAAAGCACTGGGAGGAGCATCTGAACAGGGACAGGAATTTGAAATCTGTGGGGCACTTCCTTCCTATTGGGAAAGAAAAGTAAACAAAAAAAGGCTTTTCGCATTAAAAAAACAACTTGAACGGTCTGTTGGAGAATGAAAACCTCTTTTTATAGATTTAGCTGCTTCTTGAGCACAAAAGCTACTCGCGTGGTGCTAAATTGGCGCCTTCTCAGCAAGAAGCCATGCGAGCTGGCGCAAAGTCTTGTATGCGGGTCACAAGTGGCCTGAGAATATTGTTCCACTCAAGAGCACCAAAACAAATCTCGAGTGTGAGAACGGGAACAAAAACTCCGCTTTGCATCTGTAATGTGGAATCCAGGTACTCAGCACTCTGCCGCGGAGTGCCCAAATTCCGAAAACATCTATGAGAGGAGTAAAGTTTTCTGCCCGTAGCTATTTAAAACTTCACACACAGTCTCTGTAGTGGCAGGCCTGATACATGCTAAAAGGGCTACTGAAGTGGGTGGCACAATCAGTGCTGCAGGCCCATTAGTAGCATTTCATTTACAGGCCATGCGCACATATAGTGCATTTTACTGGGGACTTTCAAGTAAATGAAATATGTCAATTGTGGATAGCTCAAAGTTACCATATTTTGGGGGAGAGCATACAGGAAGTTAGAAAAGCAGGTCAGAAAGCAAAAAAAGTCAGGGCAGACCACAGCAAGGATGCCAGCTCTAAGAGGTGTCCCCTACAGCTGAAAGTGGGGCGAGCTACCCAAACCCTTGGGTGTTCTCTTCACTAAGTAAGAAGAACCTGGAGAGACCATCAGCATTGTTGTAGTCTTTTCCAAGATGGTGTCCCACCATAAAGTATTGTCACAGAACCAAAAAAAGTATTACAATTAAAACATTATAATCAACGTAGGTACAAAAACATCTAATTTTCTTAATACATTGTTATTGGTATACATCACAAGACAGCTACACAAAGGTCGACACAGCGTTTTGGTGAGATGTATCTCTTTCACCTTCTTCAGGACAGAGTTTTCTAAGTAGTGGGAAACAATTTATTATTACTACTAAACAAAGACATCTGATTGAAAAAAATCAGATTAACAAACATACAAGTGAATGCTAACATACATTATACAGCATTTAGTTAGGCCAATTTAACAATATTCTACAACACATGATTTAGAAATGTGTTGGGTAACATCTAATATCATGGCCTACCTAAAAATGTCTTCACATTTAATATACTGGAAATGGAAAGGTAAAAGAATTTCTTCTGTAGGTGTTATTATTATTAAAAGAAACCTAGAAAGAGGTAAGGAGTTACATTTATCAAAAAAGAATGACTAATGTTTCACTATAAAAATCCAAGCTACTCATTGCATACCTCAATATTGGTAACCACTCTATTAAAGTTGCATTTGTTAGAGCCACCGGTCACTCAGGTTAAATATCAAAACATGAATTCCTAGGTAAAGCAATAAAATTATCAACAGAATCAAATATGATGAATACTCCATATAAAAAATACTCCATATAAAATGGAGCTTACCATATCTAAACTGATACATCCATAGGACAACGAATATGCCGTGAGTGGAGTTTCAATTCTCAGGTTTTTTCCTTTTTTTCCCTTTTTTTGGGGATTGTTTCACCTATTTCAGTAATTGGTACTACATTAATAAAAATAGACTTTTTTATTATAATGCTAGTTGAGCACACAGCTTATTTGTCTTTTAATGGTTAACTACTAGGACATATCTAATAGTTACCTGATATGGTTGCTATGAGAATAATGCAACAGCAAAAGTTAAAATCTGTAATAACAAAGGAAAGCATTGTATTACTGATACATGTCATCTTATCAGCCTATTCAACTCATATGACCTATTTAGTGTTAAATTTAAAATATATATATATATATACATCATCTGGGCTTTAACGGAGCCTATATACTAAAAAGATATGATTATACGAAATTGGATGTCTTATTGTACCAATTCGTGGTTTACTGGTCTAAGGTTCGAATACAGCGGAAGGTACTAGGAAGTTGTTAAACCTGACAACATCGTATTATAGGTTACATTCCCGTTTGTATATATGGGAATATGGGCTAACGTTTATCCTACACAAAAGAGAGAAGAACCAGAAAACAGATTACCATCTACTCGCATTTGCCATTAGTGGGGCCGTAACAAAACATAAACGCCTGCCACAAATTAGCGGGGCAAATAAATAACAATTGTTTCAAATCAGAAAACAAACAAGGGAGTCCTCCAGTGAAAATAAAAACACCCTGCATGCTATATTTATGGCAGAGTGTTATCTCTACCAGTGATAAAAATACATCGGCATCCCTGCTTCCAAACAAACGTCTTCCGGGTCAGGATGCGTAACAGTAATAACCCGGAAGGTTAATTGAATACGTTTATTGTACACCACGTGATATGCGCTTGGTACTCAAAAACATTTTTTAAACCTCTTCCTCGATTTAAAAAGATTTGATTGTCAGAACTATTGATTTGAAACTATTTATTAAACACTAAACTCTAGGAATCTTACCTGCAAAAGCCGATGTGTTACCTGCCATAGATTATCATAGAGATGTCTTACATATAGCAACCATTACGAAACATTACACCCATCAAGTGGCTAATAATGATTGTAAACTTAGCGGCCATCTTGGAGAGGGAAAATTGAAAAACATTAAACTTGCAAATCTCCATGTAGTTGGTGTAATATATCTATTATTTAACTGCACTCCGTCTTATTGCATACTTCATTAAGCATCCATATAGCTTCGATTTTCTTATAGTGAAACATTAGTAATTTCTTTTTGATTAATTCAACTCCTTACCTCTTTCTAGGTTTCTATTATCAATAATAAACACTACGTAAGAAATTATTTTACATTTTCGTTTCCAGTATATTAAAAGTGAATACATTTTTAGGTAGTTCATGAAATTAGATGTTGCCCAACAATTTTTTGGATCATGTGTTGTAGAATATTGTTAAATTGGTCTAACTAAATGCAATATTATGTGTATTAACAGTCACTTGTATGTTGGTTAATCAAAAACTTATTTCAATCAGATGTCTTTGTTCAATAGTAATAATAAATTGTTTCTCACTACTTAGAAAACTCTGTCCTGAAGAAGGTGAAAGAGATACATCTCACCGAAACAGTACTGTGACAATAGTATGTCTATTGTTTTTTAGTGACTTTGTATTTGTTGTATGTATTTTAGATAATCTTAATTTTAAACTGCACTGCACAGTTACTTGTCCAGCACATGATCCTTACACTTATTGCGTTTTGATTAGTGACTGACTTTGTTTTTCTTTATTGTATTATCCTGTCCTTTTTCTTAGTATCAGGGTTCCTCCCTCTCTTTTTATATAAGTTCCACCATAAAGTCCATTCCCTGTACGGAGATGGACCAACTCAACAGTTTGTGATTCTCAACCCTCACCTACATTAACCTTCTGAGGTGCCTGTGGTCTGTCTGAATCTGGCAGTGCGTGCCAACAAGGTATGGTCTTAGCTTTTTCAGTGCCAAGACCACAGAAAAGCCTTCCATTTCTATTGCATTCCACCTCGGTTCCCTGAGAAATAGCCACCTACTGATGAAGATTACAGGCTGATTTAGGCCCTCTTCATGCAGCCATCATGTTCAGAGGCATCTATTAGAATTAGTTTTGGGAAGAAGTCAGGAGCCTTGAACATGGGTGCTGTGCATATCCTCCTGCAGTGTCAAAATAATATTAACATTCAAATGAAAATGAAAACAATAAAATTAAAACATTAAAAACATAACAAATAACATACGAAAAGATAAATAATTGCAGATTTTTATATGGGGTGAGAAGAAACCTATTGTGAGGCAAGGAGGTGCAAATTAACAAAAATGCAAAAAAGTGTATTTCATTTATAACTGTTCATCAAAGTCATATTCTTCATATAAATATACTCCAGTGAGTGCAACAGTGGAGAAAGTGTTAGATAGTGGATGGGCAAAATGTACTATTCTCACTCCAATGGGTACAACAGTAGAGAAAGTGTTGGATAGCAAAGGGTTAAAAATTACTATTCCCACTCCAGTGAGTGCAACAGTAGGGAAAGTATTGGATAGGGGAGGGATAACATTTACTATTCCAACTCCAGTGAGTGCAACAGTAAGGAAAGTGTTGGATAGCAGAGGGCTAAACATTACTATTCCCACTCTACTGAGTGTAACAGTAGGGAATGTATTGAATAGCGGAGGGGTATAAATTACTATTCCCACTCCAGTGAGTGCAACATTAGAGAAAGTGTTAGATAGTGGATGGGCAAAATGTACTATTCCCACTCCATTGAGTGCAACAGTAGGGAAAGTGTTGGATAGCGAAGGGGTAAAATGTACTATTCCGACTCCAGTCAGTGCTTCAAAAGGGAACGTTTTGGATTGTGGAGAGGTAAAAGTTACTATTCTCACTCCAGTCACTTCAAAATTAAAAACCAACAAAATATAATCAACAAAATAAAAATATGTGTTTTTAAAGTAAATAAAAAATGGAAATATGTTAAAAATTTAAAATATATTCAATATAAAAATTTAAAAAAACATATTATAATATTAAATACATATCACAAATACCTACTACTATTATATTGAATAAAATAAAAAAATATGTTTTAAACAAATACATATTTTTATTTAGAAAATATTTATTAACAAAACATTAATCATTATATAAATTTAGTCTATTTACTTCCTACCCTATAACACCACACAACTCACAAACACATCGAAATAAAAAAATGTATTTGAATGATTAGCATAATTATTTATCAATTAAACAAATATTATTAATGAATCAATCAATCAACAACATTTGTAGAGCGCGCTACTTACCCGCTAGGGTCTCAAGGCGCTGGGGGGAGGGTGGGGGGGCCACTACTGCTCGAACAGCCAGGTCTTGAGTTGTTTCCTGAAGGAGAGGTGGTCCTGGGTCAGCCGTAGGTGGGTGGGGAGGGAGTTCCATGTCTTGGCCGCCAGGTAGGAGAAGGATCTTCCTCCGGCGGTGGCTCTGCAAAAGCGTGGGACATTGACGAGGGCGAGGCTGGAGGATCGGAGCTGGCAGGTGGGTGCCTAGAACGTGAGGCGGCTGTTGAGGTATTTGGGGCCCATGTCGTGGAGAGCCTTGTGTGCATGGGTGAGGAGTCTGAACTTGATCCTCTTGCTGATGGGGAGCCAGTGCAGGTCTCTCAGATGGGCAGAGATGTGGCTGTGACGGGGGATGTCCAGGATGAGTCGTGCAGAAGCGTTCTGTATGCGCTGGAGTCTTTTCTGTAGTTTGGCTGTGGTACCAGCGTAGAGGGCGTTCCCGGAGTCTAGTCGGCTGGTGACGAGGGCCCGGGTGACAGTCTTCCTGGTTTCGGTGGAGATCCGCCGGAAGATCTTTCAGAGCATGCGTAGGGTGTTGAAACAAGATGACGAGACGGTGTTCACTTGTTTGGTCATCGTGAGGGAGGAGTCCAGGGTGAAGCCCAGGTTGCGTGCATGGTCTGTGGGCTTGGGGACGGTGCCCAGTGCAGGGGGCCACCAGGAGTCATCCCAGGCAGAGGGGGATGGTCCCAGGATGAGGAATTCCGTCTTGTCTGAGTTCAGTTTCACACAGCTGTGCTTCATCCATTCTGCGACGTCTTTCATTCCTTCCTGGAGGCTAGCTCTGGCGGTGGCGGGGTCATTGGTGAGGGAGAGGATCAGCTGGGTGTCGTCAGCGTAGGAGATGATGTTTAGGTTGTGTTGGCGTGCGATGGCTGCGAGGGGGCTCATGTAGATGTTGAAAAGGGTGGGGCTGAGCGAGGATCCTTGAGGAACGCCGCAGATGATTTCGGTGGCAGCGGATAGGAAGGGGGGAGGCGGACTCTCTGGGTTCTTCCGGAGAGAAACGAGATGATCCACTCCAGGGCTTCCCTTGGATTCCAGTGTTGCTGAGGCGCTGTATTAATGTGCGGTGGCATACGGTGTCGAAGGCAGCCGAGAGGTCCAGGAGGATGAGGGCAGCTGTTTCCCCGTTGTCGAGCAGGGACCTGATGTCGTCGGTAGCTGCGATGAGGGCGGTCTCGGTGCTGTGGTTAGCTCGGAAACCGGACTGCGGGGGGTCGAGGGATCCGTTTGTCTCGAGGAAGGCGGAGAGTTGTTTGTTGACGGTCTTCTCGATGACTTTGGCAGGAAAAGGGAGGAGCGAGATGGGGCGGAAGTTCTTGAGGTCCGTGGGGTCCGCGGTGGGTTTCTTCAGGAGGGCGCTGAGCTCGGCAGGTTTCCAGCTCTTCTGGAAGGTGGTGGATGGGAAGGAGCTGTTAATGATGTCCCGGAGTTGGGGTGCGATGATGGAGTAGGCTTTGTTAAAGATGTGGTGTGGACATGGGTCGGTTGGGGAGCCGGAGTGGATGGTGTTCATCGTGCGGGTGGTTAAAAAACAAATTAAAACACATAAAATATAATTACATTCCCACACCTTACACCTGAAAACTCCACAACCCGCACCTAAAATTAAACTGAAAAATGAATTACACACTTTTTCAATTAAATATTTAATAGTATTTAACAACTAATTATAAAGTAAGTTAAATTAATTTACTTCCTACCCTTCACCCCTATAAACCCAAAAACCACACACCCAAAAAAGTATTAAATAATTACACTAATTAATTATCAATAAGGCAATTAGTATTACTTATCAACTAATAATTAATTAATTAAAAATACATTACTTCCCACCATTAACCCCTAAAAACCCCACAACCTGCACCTAAAATTAATTAAACAATTACCTTAATGAATTGTCAATTAATTAACTAATTGTTAATAATTGAAAATAAATTACTTCCAACCACTTACCTCTAAACCCCACAACCCGCAACTAAAATATTTACAAAATTACCATAATCAATTGACAATGAATTAGTTAATATTAATTAACAACTAATTCTTTATTAATTAAAGGGGGCAGAGCTTACCACAGCACAAGATGGCCGCATAGTTGCTGAGCTCCGCGAGCCGTCAGCACCACTTGTTAAATATCCTGCGTAGGGCGTACATTTTAATGTGAGCTCTCACCTGATCTGGAAGTGGCGTCTCCAGACTTCTCCAGTGACATCATTTGTGCCCCGAAGGAAGCTCCAGAAGGGCCACGACACGCGGAGGACCTGAGCTGCGCAGGAAGTGACCGAGCGTGGCCGACCGGACACCGTGCCTCTGCTCTTGTGAAGTACGCAACACGGGGTAGTTGGCCGGTTCCACTGCTGGATTGCGTGAGAGACCTGCCGGACTGAGCCCTAACCGAGGATCGATGACATCATACCACGTGGAGCAGCCTGCGATGAACCGCTAAGTGAGCCTGATACACTGTGGCCTGCAGCCTTAGGGGAGGTGAGCAGTGGTAACCTGCAAGAGCTGAGTTTGGCAACTGCTTGGCCGGGGGAGGTGGACGGCACCCACATCATCAAATAAACTCCTTGTGACGAGACGTGGCTGCCTCTCGCCACATCGCTTGCCGAGGAAACCTGCTCCCCTCAGGAGTTGCCGTAGTGCCTCTTCGCTCACTGCTGGCCCCTGGACTGAGATCCGAGCTGTAGCTGTGGACCGGGGGGGCTAGAGGCTGCCGGGTTCAGCTGCTGCCTGACCAGGAATTTGGGGAGGTGTTTAGACTGCCTGTGGCCCACCCCTGCAGCGAGGCGATGCGGCCCTTTGATCTACGGCGCACCGGGGGTGGTGCCGTTCCCTAGCTATTATCGCCGAGGTGAGCGGCGACCTTCTTGGTGTTCAAACACTGCAGTGGACTGTGTGACTGGGTGCATAGAGTTGCGGGGGCACATTACATGACTCCAGGGCGACCGACGCCTCCTGCGTGCTGGGGCTGCTCTCCATTCACTGGCTGGGGGCGGTCCTCAGATCCTGTGCTTTCTGATGCTGTGTGCCAAGAGACATAAGCACATGCACTGGTGACTGCAGTGAGACCCCACTCCCTCTACACCAAAAGAGACTGTGGATAGCCTGCTAGTGAGCTGAGGTGTGCTTGCTCCTCCTCCGCAGGGAGGTGATACTTTCCTTTTTTTTCAACAGTAACTATAGAACATCGGTGTGCCTGGGCAACTTCTGTGCTGCCGACGCCTGCGCCACCGGCGCCACCTGGCCGGCAAGCCTCTCCATCATCATAGTTATCACCCTCCAGAGCCTGGTACACACCTCATCTATAATACCCCTTCCTGGGAACAAGCCGCTGTAAGGGGTGTGAAGGAATGCCTATTGCTATCAAGCACAGTGACGGTGTACACTGACCCCCCGGAAGTGCAGTTTTTGACTAACCAGCCAGGGGCTGCACTGCACGACTGGACGGAGCTCTCTGGGGCAATGGGGTCTTCCACTGGCGTGCCGACACGGATTACAGTAGTTGTGGATCCACTACTACAGGCTATGTTGGCATAGTGCACCACTTCATCTCGATACATGCTGAAAGGTGCAAATGTCCTCAACCAAGGTGCCTGCTATTCCGCGCTGCTCTCCGCCAGTGATGCCTCACTCAAGTGACAGCGACGATGCATATCACTGGTGCTTCGGAGGGTCACCTGGGAGCCTGGGGTGAACTTCAATCGCTGTGAGCCTGCTGCTGCTATCCCTCTCAAGCACTATTGCCCTACATTGACTCCTGCGCTCCTAACTTGGAACTATGTGCAAGCTGCATACACACATACAGGCTGTGCGGTATGCCAGTGCCACAATATCATGCCTCTACACACCCCCCGGAGGGCTTCCTCCCTTTCCCCAACACCACGTGCCAGACAACGCTATGGGTAGGGTGGACAAAACTCAGAGGAAGCTCCCGTTTGACTCCAAGCAGTCCAAAACTAAAGAAATGGAAGAAGCTCGCTCCACAGACACACAAGGCGACAACTCCGAAGAGGAGACGGGGGAAGTTAAGAGAAAGTTTACGTTAATACAGAAAAGTCTCTCGGCAATGGAAGGGAAGATAGACTCCTTAGTCTACCATATAGACAGGATGTCGGAACGTTTGGATAAGCACTCTGAGAGAATAGATATGACCGAGTGCAGGGTCACAGAGGTAGAGGAGGCACAAACGGAACCAGATTCTGCACAGAAACAGATGACTAGTGCCCTCACCTCACTCCAGGACAAGGCAGAGGATTTGGAGGCATGCTCTCGACGGAGCAATATCCGCATCACAGGCCTTCCGGAGTCCACACCTATGCCCAATGCAGAACAATTCACGGAAAAACTACTAATCACCTTACTAGGCCGAGAAACTTTTTCAGATATTTTCGTAATTGGACAAGCACATCGTTCTCTGGGTCCGCGTCCCGCTCCGGGAGCACCTCCATGCCCGGTGATTGCCTAATTGCTTAACTATTGGGACAGGGATTCTGCCCTGAGGCGTGCCAGGGAACTGGGGCAACTTCAATATGAGTGTTCAGCAATTTCGCTTTATCCCGACTTTATAATGAAGGTGCAAGAGGAGCGCCGCCAATTTACTCCTCTCAAATGGAAACTGAGAGATAATAACATCACTTATGCCATGCTCTACCCTGCCAGACTGAAAGTCAATTTTGCCGGCTCACCACGCATCTTCATGGATCCCAAAATGTTACAGAAATCACTTAAAGATTACCTCAAAAAATAAAAACGTGACGCTGATCAGGAACAGCTGTCGATGGAGTGCGAGAGATTGGCCTAGACGACACGGATTAGAATTCGTACACTGCAAAGACCTTAACTCGAAAGTTCTTCAACTGCTGCTCTCTACCCCTGAGCCTTACACCGCACTGACCAGACCTGACAGTGCGTTTTATCATCGTTATCCTTCCGAGAGTGATGAGCGCCATCACATGAACAATTCCTACCTGGACAGTTCGTAAGTACTTTTTGGATTTCGACTTATACTGGGGGAACGTTTGCGCTACACTTATATATTCCAAAATGACCTTGAGCTATATTACGATACTCTTGATAGCTGTAGCCGTTTTACACTTGTTAATTACTGGTTATGTGATACCCACCTTCCTTATTTTGGTTGCGAACTACTTAAGTTAAGATTTAGATTGCTCTAATATGTTTCTCAATATGTGGGTTTAAGCTGACATTAACTCGTAGTGCTTAGGAAACATCTGCCCCTGCGTGTCACACACCACATGGCCTTTTGCCATACTAAGTTGGGGGTCGGGGAAGAGGGGATTGGCGTTATTTTTGACTTTGCACAGTTTGGGTTGCCATGTCGTGGGGTGAGATTTGTTGTGATTTTGTGTTTTTCTTATCTCCTTTTCGAACTATGGATCACCATGTTGCACGCAACCATGAGGCACATACAGTGAGGCACAGGTTACCACCACTCTATCACTTATACATTGACTGTGACTGGATAAAGTTGCGAATGTCTTGATCATCCCTTGTTGCCTCTTAGTATGGAAGACAGGGTGAAACTTCTGACGTGAAATATTAGAGGTCTCAATGATCAACGTAAGATCAGGAACGTTATGTCATATCTCACCAGACATAAGATAGATGTAGCCCTACTACAAGAAACTCTCGTCCCTGTTGCACACTTCTCACAGCTCGGTGGCAGGATCCGAGGCACGTTTCATGCTGCGGGCTTCACCACACATGCCCGATGAGTTCTAACCTGGATCAACCCCACTGCCCGGCTCACCCTAGAAGAGCTATGCATTGATAACAATGGAAAATACTCTATCTCAAAATGTAAGGAATATATACTTATCAATATTTATGGCCATAACCATGATTGCCCGCAATTCTTCAACGACCTCATGGTTTAATTCGTAAACTTTTTTGTGAAGAAGGGAACTTTTCCCGAAATGCATTGGGCATGAGGGCATGATCAAGTATTCATGTTTGTTTGAACAACTCATTGTTTAACCTTATTGTAGTCCCACTACATAGTGCAGAAAGTTTATGTTTGTTTTCACATTGATTATCAAAGTATTACAATTCATGATGTTTCAATTTCTTTAAATGAACAACCTATATATAAAAGTTTGGTTTGGAATAATTTGAAAGTGTGGAACTGAGTTTCTTTGATCCAATTTTGTATAAATGTGGTTGTTAAATATTGTCAGAACTTACCATACTGTATTTATAGCTGTGCACCTGGCATACTGGTGGTTCTCCATCAGTCAGCAGTTTTCTCTAGTTTCTGGCTGGCAGACTTTGTACCAGGTAGCACGCATTCTTTGTTCAGTTTTTATACATACTAGTATCTTTTGAATAAACAGGGAGTGCGCAGACCTTTCTCATTAATTCGTAAACTCCCAGACTTGCCACAGATATGGGAAGGTGACTTTAACTGCGTCCTAAACCCCACGCTGGATCGCTCAGGCGGCCTGCCACGATGCCGGTCATTGTCTGCGGAGGCTATTCTGGTTGCATTGTCAGAACTAAACCTAATAGAGCTCTGGCGCTTGCTCTCCTCTATAGCAGGTGGCTACACACACTACTCTGTTCCACATAATCTTTATACCAGAATTGACAATTGGTTCTTGACTTGTTCTTTAAGATCTGGAATTCGTGATTGCGAGATCCTTCCACATACATATTCGGATCACTCTCCGGTTTTACTTACCCTGGCGGGCCCCACCAGACGCCCCCCTTCTTACACCTGGTGCTTTCCTCCCTATGCACTATTAGATGAGGTATTTAAGTCAGAAATGTTGGAAGTAATGGAGACCTTTTTTGCTACTAATCTTGGCTCCATTACACACTTCGCCACAATCTGGAAGACTTTTAAGCCCTATATACGCGGTATAGCTTTTTCCAAATTAGGCAAATACACAGTGACAAGAACGTACGGGGAGGGTGAGCGACCTGGCACAGGACTAACGAATCTTATGAAAGCACGCCACACTACCACCCAACCTATAGAATTACAATTAGAAACCAGCAAGATGATAGCTGACCTAGACAAGGTGGCAGATTGCTTCCGATCATACTACACTGAACTTTTTCATACTAGAACACAAGACTCTAGTTCAGACATGGCAGATTACCTGGATTACATCCAGCTGCCCTGGTTATTGGCCGAACACAGGGCGTACTTGATGCGCCCCTTAGAGGTATGGGAGATATATGAAGCCTTGTCCTCCATGCGACCTGGCAGAGCACCGAGGCAGGATGGCCTTAAAGTGGGATTCTACAAGACTTTTAAAGACTTTCTTATCCTGCACCTCATGAGACTTTTTGAGGAGATGACTGAGGTTGGCTCTATGCCTCCCACGATGCGAGAGGCCATTCTCATAGTCATTTCTAAACCTGGAAAGACCCCATATCACTGCTCTTCTTATCGCCCACTCTCTCTACTAAATGTAGACACGAAAATGTTTGTAAAAACTCTGGCCAACCACTTGGCCCCCCTCATGACAACACTCGCTGGGCCAGAACAAGCTGGGTTAATTTCTGGATGTTTGCTTACACACAATCTACATACAGTTTTTGAGACTATCCAACATATTAACCAGCACACCAAGATTGCCGCAATATTCTTAAATGCTGAAAAAGCATTTGATTCGGTGGAGTGGAATATCAAGCGACCAGTGTTGGGTCGTATGGGGTTAGGACCCATATTTCTACAACTAATTAATACACTGTATAATGCCCTTACTGCCCATCTGCGAGATGTTGTTAGCGTCCAATTGTGGATATCGAGAGGCACCCAGCAGGGCTGCCCGCGTTCGCCACTCCTTTATGCCTTAGTAGCAGAACCACTGGCTTGCGCACTAAGAGAATCCGATTCCCAAGCTTCAACCTAATAATCTCATCCTATGCGGATGATACTCTCCTATACATTCACGACCAGGCCAAAAATGTATCCCAAGTGTTTCGCGAAGTAGTGAGATTTGGTACTTATTCTGGACTAAACATAAATTGGATGAAATCCATCCTATTCCCCCTTATGCCAGCGACACTCCCTGAGGAGTTAGAATTTCACCTCACATGGACTACTGACCCAGCACGCTATTTGGGGATTCAAATACACACAGATTCCGAGCTAGTGTTCAAAGAAAACTATGGTAGGGCAGTCACCAAATGAGTAGAAAATTTCAAGAAGTGGATTTGCCTCCCCCTTTCCCTCTTAGGCATAATTTCCATTATGAAAATGGTAATTCTCCCCATGTTCCTCTTCCTTTTTACAAACATGCCAATGGTCTTGCCGACACATTTCTTCAAACATCTTCCGTCATTATTAATTAAATTGGCCTGGGCCGATAAACATCCTTGCGCCAGCTGGGAACTCCTCACTCTTCCATATTCCATGGGTCGACTGGGTGCCCCTGACCTAGAGCTCTACTATCGGGTTGTGCAAGCTTCCTACGCATATTATTGGATACATCGGGAATCCCCCCTCCACACCTAAGTATAGAATGCCTTGCACTTTCCCTAGCTCCCATGGCAACAGCATTGTTCCGTAGACCTAGACGTGTCACAGGAATCCTAGATTCACTTAACATCACTATACATGCCAGGCGCAACCTCCTCACTAGACAAGCACTTTCCATACTATATTCCCCTCAAACTCCCATTGCATGGTGTTTGTGGCTTCCACTTCTCGCCACCCCGGAAATTAATACGCCACTTCATTCTCAGGGGATTAACAACATAGGTGACTTCTTCACCGACGGGCAGAGTAAAGACTGTAATGACCCACTACAGACAGACCCACCTCGACCGCGCTGACTTGATTCCAGTACTTTAGAGCCAGAAGTGCGTTGCGAGGATTGCTTGGGGATGAACTACTAGAACTCCCGGAGGAGCAATCCTTCACTACCATACTTCGTGCAGACACCCCAAGCTGACTGGTTTCACTTCTGTCCTCAAAAACTCAAGAACTACGTTGCAACCAATATGTCAAGGCCAGACTAGAATGGCAGACAGATCTGGCCCTGTCAATCGATGATTCTGTGTGGGCATATTGCTGAGAGGCAACCAAACGTATATCACTTAATAGCAGGCACGGACTAATATGCCCACTATGTAAATTCGGGTTGCGAGACACATCCAACTGTGAAGGATGTGGTGTAAGCAAAGCTGATTTCATACACCTCTCATGGCTCTGTCCTCCTGTAGCAAATTTCTGGCTCAAAGTCTTCTCGGAATTAAGTGCTGTCACACAAGAAACCCAGACCCACTGCCAGCCCTACTTGGCTACTCCAAAAACATTCATGAACAATGTTAGACGTTTAATAGATATGGGCCTCCTGGTTGCCAAATGTGTACTGGCAATACACTGGTCCCGCGGCCCTTCCCCCTCAAACACCCAATGGTCCAGAGACATGATATTTTGCAACACACAAACGGAAGCCTATGGGGAACTTCTTCCCCCTAAAAACCGTCCGAATAACTTTTGGAGCCTGTATGCTAGCTACATCGAAGCCAAATCTCGGGATCATTTCACACCACTAACACCTACACGTGATGACCCATAGTTATGACAGGCCCTATCTGTAATAAATCATAGCAGCTGTCTCAAGACCACTGTACGAGTCATGATGCAAGGTTAATTTACAAATTAATGCGATCAATGTTATTATTTCCTTTTGTCGAATTTGTTGTTATTTGCTCTTTCGATTTTGTTTATGTAGTATTTAAAAGAAATGTGAAAAATAAATTACATCCCACCCCCATAAACCCCACAACCTGCACCTAAAATATACCCTCAAACAATAAAAACACAATTAACATCATAAAATCTCAATTAAGAAAATATTAATATATATATATATATATATAATATATTCATTCATTTATTAAAACTAAATTCCTTCCCACACTATTCCCCTATAAACCTGCTAAAAAATTCAAAATGTAATATTAAAAAACACAAACAATAATTATACAAACAATACATCAAATACATTGAAAATGTATACTAAAATGCATAACACTAATTAAAAAAACGATACTGTAAAAAACTATATTTTGGCAAATGATACTAAAGACTTCTACATTTTTAAAATTGATATTTCTTACCTTAAAGTCAATAGTATTGAGCACAATATTCTTGCTGTAGATATTTCTTTGTCACGATATTAAAAACTCGATATTAGTGTAAGTCGACATTTAAAAACTCAATAAAAACTCAATATTTTGAATGAATAAATGAAAAATTAAGGTTAGTGTGCACCTATGACATGCAATGTGGTCCAGAGGTAAATGGAATAATTAAAAAAATGAATGATGTTTATGTGTCTGCAGTGCACTGCAGCCAGGATGTCCAGGAGGAAATTGCTTATACCTTAAAAAACGGAATGCTGTTGTGCAGCATGGCACCTGTGGTAGACGGATAGATGGATGGATGGATGGATGGATGGACTGAGGCAAAATGAAAAACAAAATTAAATAATAAAATTATATAAAAATTGTAAAAAAATAGTTGAATACAATTATAAAAACAAGTACAATTTAAAAAGAAAAAACACATTAGAGTTAAAAGAAAAAAGAAAAAAATGTAAATTAAAACATTAAAATTAAAACATAAAAAAATTAAAATTAACAAAAAATTAACATTAGATAAGATAAATAATTGCTGATGTTTGTATGGGGGGATGAAAAGAGGTGCCAAATAAAAACATTCTAAAAAGTGTGTGTAATATATAATTGTTCATCAAAATCATATTCTACATATACGCATACTACAATGATCCTCAAGCATATTATTAAACTGATATCACACTCATCTATGCAAGCCCATGATACTGGCTGTATGCATAAAATGACTGCCAGCCACATGGTCAAATAACAATAGTGAGCAAGGAGGCAGGAGGAACAAAGAACACATGCAAGCCTATGGCAAAAGCACACTGACTGGGTGCACAAAATTGCCACATGGTCAAACAACAGTAACAAGCAAGGAGGCATGGACACAAAAAAGAGCACATTCAGGCCTAAGGCAAAAGTACACTGACTAGCGACACAAAATGGCCACAGGGTCAAAGAAACAACAAGCAGTGAGGCATGGGGAACAAATAACACATGCAAACTTATGGCAAAGGCACAATGGCTAGGTGCATAAAATGGCTGCAGCCACATGTTAAAACAACAGCAAGCAAGGAGGCAGTGGGAACAAAGAACACATGCAAGCCTATGGCAAACACACACTGGCTGGACACACAAAATGTCTGCTAACCACATGGTAAAACAACAACAGTGAGCAAGGATGCATGGGGAACAAAGAAATAATGCAAGTCTAAGGCAAAAACACACTGGTTGGAAGCACAGCTGCCAGACATATGGTCTAACAACAGCAGCAAACAAGGAGGCATGGGGAACAAAGAGAATATATTCAGGCCTATGGACTTCACAAAATGGCCCCTGGCTACATGGCATGTAGAAAAAAGACAAATGGTGGTTTATGGCAAGCATACTTATGGGCCATACAGAAGAGACATGGTAACAGTGAAGAAAACACTACCATTAATTCAACAATGCCAAAATCAAAAATGAACTGAACTATAGAAAAAACACATATCCTCCCAAGGCATCAAATATTATGCCACATTTTCACTTTTTGTACACAAAAAAAGTAAAATAAAAAAAACGATAAATGTTTTATTTATTCCAATGCATTCCAGCCCTAACTGATGTTTTAAAACAACATATACGGGGGTGGCCAAGATGGTGAGCGGGAAGGTCGTGTTCCCCTGAGTCTACCCGCTCCCGTTGCCCAATCCGGCCTACATACAGCAATTTCCCACCCTCGGTTCTGCACAGAGTGACCTAGCCACCATAATCACCACTGGTGGGGGCTGACTGGAACGACATTGCACTGGTAAACGGCTGGGGGCAGAGGAACCGGAGTCCCAGCGTGCCAAGTAGCTGAGGAAGGAAATGGCAGCCAACACTTACTGGGCCTGCTGCAGCCGCGGCTTGCTGTTCGTCCGGTTGTGCTGATTCCGACGAGGTTGAGACGCCCCCAGATGCCGGTGTGGCCGAGGAAGTGAACGGAGGAGTGGGAGCCATCGCGAAGCAGAGTCCGATTCCAGTGAGAAGGTGACTGACGGGAGGCAGATCGGGCCACGGCTGGTGGCGACCTGCGCCAGCAGGAATCAGGAGTACGTGCAGAGTGGCCGCCCCAGCACGAGGAGCATCAGCCAGGTAAATCGACTTGCGGGAGCTACAGAGACACTCGGCTGGCCGCTGGAGGGGCGGGGCAGGCAGATTAAGCCCCAGGATCGGCACACATGGCGAGGGTGTGCACTACTACACCGCGGAGCAGACCCCGAGCCAGGGACTGAAGGCCAGCATCGCCGTGGAGACGCGGCCTTAGTCCCGACGTGGCCTAGCAATGAGCGGGGGCTGGCACGCCCACAGGTGCTGATGAAGGCCTACACGAGAGGGGGCAGCGGACACAGAGGTTCCTGGCCCTGCCGAGCAAAGTCCTGCTGAGGTGAGAGCTGGGAGAGAGAGGCACCGCAAGCTACATCTACACTAGCGAGGGCCAGTAACGGAGGCGAGGGCTCGAGGAGGTCACATATGTGAGGCGCAATACGGACCCACCTAATTTTGGTGCAGACAAGCGGACCGGCCCAGTTGGGGTTGCACCCTATGGCGCATGGGCCAGGGTTTTCTCCTGGCAGGCAGGGGCCTCGGAGCGACTAGGGAGGTAGCGCGGCTGGAGTGCGGAACAGCTAACTGAAGGGGCTCCAGGGACAAGAGGGGACGCAAACGTGCAGTTAGACAAACCGGCTGGAGTGAGAGGCATATAGAAACGGTTTGGAGGCTGTGTAAGCAGCGTGGAATGCTCATGTTGCCCGTTTCAGTGTTTGAGCACAGGCCTGCAGCGGCACCCATAGAGCCGTGTCCTGAGACAGCGGGTGACGGAAAGCGATGGTAGATTGTGGCCTGGCAGCAAATAGGAAGTAGTGGAGAGGGCCCACACCGGACCATGCATCGGGCACCGCGGGCATGTCCTCGCTGAGGGAGAATAAGGACAGGTCCCTGAGGGACATGTTGACCAAAGCGCCACAACTGGGCACAGAATGACTGTGCCGTTACATCGTTCACCTGAAACGGAGGAGATGGAGGCCCTGTACACGTGTACCTTCCTTGAAACACTGTTCAACAGCCTGCGGGAGGACTTTCAGACCCTAAAAAACAAGTTGGTTGGCGAGGTGAAAGAAATTCAGCGTGATGTGGATGCGATCGGCGAAAGAGTGGCAAACATGGAAGACCAAGAACAGGCTAGAGAGGAAGAGGTGGCGCAGCTCCAGCAGGAGGTGATACAACTGCAAGACCAGCAGATCGACCTCCAGGCGCACGTGGAGGACCTCGAAAACCGCTCCCGGTGGAGCAACATCTGCGTGAAGGGTGTGCCTTCGGATTAAGAGGGGGCCCACGTAACTCAGTACCTGCAAGAGATGTTTTGGGACATTTTGGGGGCTCCGCCGGACTTTGAGATCCGAATAGACGATGCGCACAGGGTGGGGTTGAGGAGAAAAGCCCCAGCTCCCCCACCAGATATCTTGACCTTCCTCCCGGGCTCCCCTCTAAAAGAGGCAGCCAGAGCTAAGTAACCGGTTCACTATAAGGGGCATTCAATACCCTTATATCAGGACTTGGCCGACATCACGCTACAGAAAAGAAGAGAGTTCAACAAGGTAACTACGCATCTGAGAGATAAGGGAGTGGCGTACTCTTGGGGGCCCCCTTTCAGACTGATTTTTAAATGGGAATGCAGGCTCGAGCAAATCATATTCCTGCAGGACGCTTGTAAGCTGCTCGGTCTGGAACAGAAAAAGGGAAGGAGGCTATGGCCAGTAAGGAGCGCAGGCCACCACGAGGGCACTGGCAGAGAGTCGGCAGGCGGTGTTCATCTGCTAATACCATGGGGCCAGATCCCACAGCCATGGCGCAGGAAAGACAGTCCGCCCTAGAAACGGTTCTCAAGGAAACTGCATCACAGGACAGCTCATGACCCTTGGAGGGACGCCACATGGATTCAAGATAAGCATGACTGGAGGGGGCTGCAGGGGGGTGGGGGGACGGGGAATGCTTGGTCACAAGATGCCCATCTAATCTTTTATTTCCAGGCACTTGCGACTAGGTACGCGGACTCGGGACACCGCGGCTGCACAATGCAGCTCCTGGACAATACCTTGGGGTAACTGTTGTTGGGTTAGTTGGGGTTAAGGAGGGGGTTGGGAGGAGGGGGAAGTCCAATGTCCAAGTCACAAGCCTATGCTAGGTCCCTGGATTCTACAGAGTATCCATGCCAGGGTACACACACAGCCCTACATAATTTTGGGCCACAGACCGACGGTTCCCACACAGCGGAGGATAAAATACACCATGGTAGCCAACACAGCTCAGCCCACACAAGCTCATTATGGCTCGTGAGATAGTGAAAATTGTCACTCTTAATGTCAAGGGGCTAAACAACCCAGTGAAGAGACGTGCCATCCTCCAGGAGACGCACCTCCTTGCTAAGGACTGCCACTGCTTGCGCTCGAGGGCATTCCCCCAACAGTACTTTTCTTCCACAGGGGAAAAAAAAGCCATAATTAAAGGGGAGGCTCCTGGCGTACACTATTCAGTTTGGCACTCAGACTCTTTTAATAGGCTCACTCTAGGCCCCTAATTCAGGGCAAGAGGTATTCCTTCAAACTGGTCATGGATTCAGCCAGGGACAGATCACACACTTCCTACTTTCACAAGGGAGAGATGTTGGAAGTGGGGAAGAAATGCCAGAAAAAAATTGGGCTAGTGGACATTTGGAGGGAGGCACACCCCAACTCCACACTCTATACATTCTACTCTCACACCCATAAGTCTTATGCACACCTAGACTACTTCCTAGGTACAGGGGAGTTTAACAGGGTGGTATAAGCGGCGACTATTGAATCTGCAGCCCTCTGCGATCACAATGCACTGTCCATACAGATACAGATAACAACGTGCCAATGCCACTATGGAAGCTGGCGACTTAAAGAATTCATGCTCCATAACAAAACGGTAGCAGAACAGATCTCCAAATGTATTACCGACTACTTTACTCTAAATGACACACCAGTTATGGCTGCCACCACAGTATGGGAGGCCCTGAAAGCAGTAGTACGGGAATAGCAATCTCAGCAGCACACAACAGAGAACGCAGGGAACTACGGGCCAATTTAGCAGCACAGGTGCAGGAACTGGAGCGGGTGCACAGTAGGACAGGGGAGTCAAGAGTTTGGCGTCAATTGAAGGCTGTCAGGGCATAGCTGGCGAGTATCGACTTAAATAGAGCGGAGTATGCCGCAGTCCGACTGAAACACTCCTATTACGGTGGGGGCGATCCTAAAGGCTGGCTATTGACAAACAGGCTGCGGACCCAAAGACAGAAGACAATGGTCTCCTCCCTGCATAAGAATGGCCAGACATCCCAATAGGGGACCAAGAGATAAACCGTACTTTTAGGGAGTTTTACTAGAATCTCTATGCCGCAGATACACTGGTGGAACAAGACATCGCAGCATATCTGCGGTCCGTCGAAATATCCTCACTAACTCCAGATCAGGCAGCAACTTAAGACACCCCCATTCGCATAGAGAAAGTTATTACAGCGATCTCGCGTCTCAAGGTACTGAAGTCACCGGGCCCAGACGGGTTCCCTGCCCTTTTTAACAAGAAATGTTGTTTCATCCTAGCCCCGGTGCTGACGAGGCTGTTCAACTCCCTCTGGCAGCGGCAATAGTGGTTTTACCCAAACCGGGCAAAGATAGACAGCACTGCGGCTCCTACCGCCCAATTTCTGTACTCAATGTAGACTATAAAATCTTTACTGGAATACTTGCCACACACCACAGCCCCCATATGCCCAACGTAATTGAACCCAACCAAGCCGGATTTATTGAGTCTCGCCAATGCGGAGACAATACCAAGCGGATACTCCACTTTATAGACCAAGCCCATCAAACACAAATGGATGCGCTTTTACTAACGGTGGATGCAGAAAAAGCGTTTGACAGGGTGGATTGGGGATTCTTGGGGCAGGTGATGACAAAAATTGGGTTGGGAGAGAAATTCCGGGGTTGGGTGCGATGCTGCTACAATGGGGCCGACAGCCTCCATCAGAGTTAACAGCCACCTCATGACCGTTTATATTCAGAGAGGAACTAGACAGGGGTGCCTGTTGTCCCCGCTCCTATTTGTGCTGTACATCGAGCCGCTGGCGCAGAGGGTCAGGGACAGCCCTGGCATTAGAGGCACCCCATTTGGGGGAAAAACACACTCCGTAAGCCTATATGCAGACGGTGTGACAGTGGCACTGTCTGAACCGGAGACTTCACGCCCCGTTTTCCTGGAAGAGTTAGAATCATTTGGTACGGTTTCTGGCTTCCGGGTCAACGTGGGTAAATCACTGATCCTAACTCTGGATGTGACACGACACACACTGGACCCAACCGAGGGATGGCTGTCTGTCATTAAAGTGGTAGACTCTTTCTCATACCTAGGGCTGGAATTAGCAGCCACAGTAGGCCAGACGGCTTACCTGAATTACGCTAAACTACAACATCAAGCCGAAAAGGAACTGGGAGTAAGCACCGTCTTTTCTTAATCGGGAGGATAGCAGCAGTTAAAATGTCGCTGTTGCCAAAGACACTGTACTTCTTTCAGACCCTGACGGCACTGCCCCCAAGGGGTTGATTGTATCACTGCAATGAAGTATCAACAACTTTGTGTGGGCAGGGACCCGCCCTCAAATGGGCAGGTCTTTAAGGTACATGCGCCCAGAAGGGGATACCACACCTCCTCAAATACTATAAAATGGCACAATTGAGATATCTTGTGGAGTGGGCGAGACCAGAATCCAGGTTATTCCAGGTTGTTCCAGGATCGGGCGCTGGCGGGTATCCCACTGTGGAAGGTCCCCTTCCTGAAAAGACAACAGCGACCTCGCGGCTTGATGGGCTCGCCGATCACCAGGTCCATGCTGAAAGTATGAGACAGAGTAGCGAGCACTAAGAAGCTCACAACATTCTCGTCTCCCTTGACCCCCATATTTGGGAACAGTGACTTCACACCGGAGATGTCAGATAAGGCGTTTGTGGAGTGGCGGGAAACCTTGTGCCGTTCGGTGGGGCACCTCTTCGACATCTCAGGCATACTCTCATTTCCTCATATGAAATTAGAGTACGGAATTCCCAAATCCAAAGAGTTTAGATATTTACAATTAAGACACTGGGTGCTCCAGAAGAGGATGAGGGAACAGGGGAGCCACAAAATGACCAAGTATGAAAAATGGCTATTCACCAAACTCACAATAAGGGGCTGATCTCTGAAATGTATGCTATGCTCTGCTCCAGCCCGCCGTCACAGGCCACACCGAGTTAAAAAAGAGATGGGGGAGGGAACTAGGGTGCGACCTCACAAGCAAGGATTGGGAGGGGATCTATTACAGAGCAAAACACACAGCACGTAAAGTGGCCAGTATTGAAACAGCTATGAAACTAGCTACCTCACACCGGCACCTATTCACCGAGGCAACCCAAATCGTAGCCCCACCTTTTGGAGAGAGTGCGATAACGAGGGTACACCGCTCCATATTCTATGGGAATGCCCATTGCTGACCAATTACTGGACTAAAATCTTAGACAAGGTGGATGTGTTATTTGATACAGAGATTCTGCAGCTCCCAGTATATGTGGTTCTGGGTCTCCCTAATCCAATCACATTCCCTGCTCAAAAGCATGAGAGGCCATCAGATGGAGCAGGCATTGGGGGCAATCTACAGAACATACTGACATACTGGGGAACATCCACACCTCCCACATACGTAGGCTGGCTGCACCGGATGTTGCACATCTTAGGGATGGAACACACATCTGCCACACTGAATAACTCAGATACTGTTTTCTCAAATGTTTGGAGCCCCTTCTTGAAACTGCTCTCAACAGAGTTCAAAGAAATCTCAACCCAAATATCTGAGAGTGCTGCAGCTCACAGACTCGGGGTCGGAACAACGAGCGTCCTCAGTTGCTCAGTAGGGGACATCAAGGTTAAGGGGCAAGGTTGGGATGGGCGTGGACCTTGGACTATCGGACAGGGTGGGGGGGGGTATGTTCAAGTTTATGTTTCACAGTAATAGGCTGACTCTCCAACTAAGTAATTCATGTGCCGTTTCAGAACTGATTGCATTGATTGACCTAAGGCAATGGTACACTGTCCAATCTAGCGCAAGAGCATATGAGCATTGTACACCATGCAGTTAATGCCTATGTCTGTGTATTGTTTGGTTCTATTGAAAATGCCATTAAACACATTTAAACATAAAACAGAATATACCACAGAAACAGTTGTTTAAAACCCCCATGCCTAGTACTGGCCTGGGCCTACTGACTGGATGGCCCGTTGCAGACTAGCCCATTGTAAAATAAATAACTATTGCAAATTTAACAAACATGGAGAAAATGTACTGAACTGTGCAACATTGTTCCTTTACAAAAGAAGAAAAATTAAATGCAAACATATAACTAGGCCCCAACTGAAACTGCAGGCCTCCCATCACAGTAAATTTTAAAATTTGAATCAAAAGTACAAATAAATACTGGTGCATACCCTCTATCAAACAAACAACATCCTTACTTAGGAAATCTCAAATACAAAGTCTCTAAATCCAATGGTATATATGCAGCAGACAAAGAGATTGATCCTTCCAGCTCCAAATCCAAATGAAAAGTAACCAGGAGATTGACAAAGCACTGGGAGGAGCATACTGAACAGGGACAGGAAGTTGGAATCTCTGGGGCACTTCCTTCCTGTTGGGAAAAAAAGTAAACAAAAAAAGACTTCTCGCATTAAAAAATATTTGAACAGTCTGTTGGAGAAGAAAATCAATAAGAAAACCTCTTTTTATAGATTTAGCTGCTTCTCGAGCACAAAAGCTACTCGAGTGGCGCTACATTGGCGTCTTCGTAGCAAGAAGCCTTGCGAGCTGGCACAAAGTATTGTATGTGCTCACAAGCGGCCTGAGAATATTGTTCTACTCGCGAGCGCCAAAACAAATCTTGAGCGCGAGAACGGGAACAAAAACTTCGCTTTGCATCCGGAATGTGAAATCCAGGTACTCCTCACTCTGCCGCGGAGTGCCCAAATACCGAAAACATCTATAAGTAGAGTGGAGTTTTCTGCCCATGGCTATTTAAAACTGCACACATAGTCTCTGCACTGGCAGACCTGATACATGCTTAAAGGGCTACTAAAGTGGGTGGCACAATCAGTGCTGCAGGCCTACTAGTAACATTTCATTTATTGCCCCTGGGCACATATAGTGCACACTGCTGGGGACTTTCAAATAAATTAAATATGTTAATTGTGGATAACCCAAAGTTACCATGTTTTAGGGGAAGAGCATATCCACTTTAGCACTGGCAACAGTGCCTATAGTTCTAAAGGCAGCAACAAGGAAGTCAGAAAAGCAGGTTAGTAAGCAAAAAAAGTCAGGGCAGGCCACGGCAAGGATACCAGGTCTAAGAAGTGTCCCCCCCTTCTGAAAGTGGGGAGAGCTACCGAACCCCTTGGGAGTTCTCTTCACTATGTAAGAAAACCTGGAGAGACCATGAGCATTGCTGTGATCTTTTCCAAGTTGGTGTTTCACCATCTTGGAAAAGACTATTTCCAAGATAATGTCTATTCCCTGTAGGGAGATGGATCAACTGAACAGTTTGGGATTCTCAACCTTCACCTGCATTAACCATATGAGGTGGCGGTGGTCTGTCTGCATCCGGAAGTGCATGCCAAACAGGTATGGTCTTAGCTTCTTCAGTGCCCAGACCACAGAAAAGGCTTCCATTTCTATTGCATTCCACCTCTGTTCCTTGGGAAACAGCCTCCTACTGATGAAAGATACAGGCTGATTCAGGCCCTCTTCATGTAGCTGTGAGAGCAGAGCCTCTACATCATGCTCAGAGGCATCTGTTTGAACAATTAATTTTGGGAAGAAGTCAGGAGCCTTGAACATGGGTGCTGTGCACATGGCCTGCTGCAGTGTCAAAAGCTTTCTGGCACACCTACATCCATATCATCTGACATGGATGCTTCCTGGGAGTCGGCTCTGTCATAAGAGCAGCAATGGTGTCATATCCCTTGACAAATATTCTCTAACAACCATTGAGACCTAAGAAGCCTATCACTTCTGTATGGGTCTTGGGAGGGGGGGGGGCGGTTCCAAAGGCATGATGGTTTCAATTTTGGCCTGGAGGGGCTGCACTTTGCCACCTCCCACTTGGTGACTCAAGTAGACCACAGAACCCTGCCCACGCCGGCACTTTCTGGCCTTGATAGTCAGGCCTGCACTCTGAAGAGCCTGAAGCACTACCCTGATGGGGCACATGTGGTCCTCTCAGCTACAGCTGAAGACCGCAATGTCACCTAGGTAGGCGACACTGAAGTTCTCCAACCCAGCCAACCTCTGGAAAGTGACAGGTGTATTCTTAAACCTGAAGGGGATGACCTGGTACTGGAAGCACCCTTCTGGGGTAGAGAGCGAAGACCTCTATTTTATTCCTTGGTCAAGGCAGTCAAAAGTGCTGAGGAACCTGGCGGCTCCAAGCTGATCCATGAGCTCATCAGCTCTTGAGCTGCATCTATCTTGGTGACCTCATTGAGCCCATGGTAGTCCACACAGAACCTAAGTTCAGGCGTGTCACCCGCAGGGGCAACCTTGGAGACCAACACCACTCAGCTGGACCAAGGGCTGCTTGAGGGCTCTATTAACCCTATCACAGCATCTTGGAGACCTCCTCTTTAATGCTGGCTCACACCTTATTAGACAAACTGTTAATTTTGTTCTTCACATGTGGGCTGTCCCCATTATCAATATCATGGGTACACCATTTGATGAGTCCTAGGGTAAGGGAGTACAAAGAGGCAAAATGCCACAGCAACTGGGGGCAGGATCTTTGTTGGTCTAGGGTCTATGTAGGGAAGAGGTTGACACCGTCCACTCACCCATCCTGCTACTTGGAAGTTAGGAGGCAGGGAGAGGTTCACTTTCCTCTTCCACCCAATCATTTATAACCAGAAGTATAGTAAACTCAGAGCTCACCAAGTGGGGCGTGAGGAAATTAAGATGCTGGACCTTCAAAGGGTTCCTAGGAATCTTAAGGTCCGCAAAGTAGGATACACTGCTCTTGCACTCCTCCACCTATTAACACCCAGACCAGTGGTACTGCAGGGCCCATGGCTCCATAACCGACACTTTTTGGCAGGGCTGAATCTCAACCAGAGTGCCATTCTGTGCATACCAATGCTTCATGTCCTCCTGGATTACTTCCAAAATCTCCTGGGCAAGCTCCCGGAAGTGCACTGTTTGGTTGTGGGGGCCAGCATTTAGCTGGCAACATCCTGGGGGACACCCTCCAGGAGCTTGTTCCCAGCCCTCTTTCACCAAACTGAGAGGCCCTTTCATAGGGTGTCAATACAGATGTTCAGAGGGGCTGAAGCCGACCCCTTTCTGCGGTAATTCCCTATATGCAAATAAAAGACATGGCAGGAGGACATCCCACTTATACCTCATGGGTTCTGGGAGACCCATAATCATGTCTTTCAGGGTTCCGTTGAGTCTTTCCATCAACCCATTGGTTTGTACGTGGTAAGGAGTAGAGAACTTGTAGGTTACCCTACACTCCTTCCACATGGCCTTCATGTACAGAGACATGTAATTGGTACCCAGGTCAGATACCACCTCTTTGGGGAAACTCACATTGGTAAAGACCAGAACAAATCTGTTGCCCATGGATGTCTTGGGGTGCTGATGCCCAATGATGTTGATGCCCACCCTCTCAAATGGGGTGCAAGTGACAGGAAAGGGAGCCAGGGGGCCCTGCACTTCCCCCCTGATTTGCCACTCGCCTGGCAGAAAATGACCTACAGAATGCATCTGAGACCTTCCTTATTTGAGGCCAATAAAAGTGGGTGACAAGCCTGTTATAGGTCTTGTCTTGCCCCAAAGGACCTGCCAGGCACATATCATGAGCCAGACCCAGTAGGAAGGCACTGTAGCACTGGAGTACCATCAAAACATGGGTTGCACCAGGCTCAGAAGCCTTAGGCTCACTATACAGGAGACCATTCCCCCAATAAATCAGCTGTTTCGCAGAAGCATCACCTAATGCCTGGTTCTCAGCCTGCTGCTGAAAATCCACAAGAGTATGGCCTTCCCACTGTACTATGCACAATTCCTGCCTGGTGGGGCCACCTTTATTCTACCAATTAGACAGCTCAGGCAGGTTCCCCAGTTTGGCTACATCCTCCCCTTTAGGTTCTGGGTTGTCCCTCTCAGGTTCTGCCTCCTCCCAAGCCATGGGAGTCCCTGGAGCAGGTTTACCATGCCCCTTGCTCTTTTTGGCAGCCACCTGGGCCATTCTTTAAGGCTCCAGGTCATCTTGACCACCCTCTCTAGCTGCCTTGAATCATGTGCCTAGGCACACTCACTCAGGTACCCCTAACATCTTGACCTGAGCTTCAGCCCCTTCCAGAAAGTATGCTCTAAGTCATTACCAAGCAGGCAATCCACAGGAATG
Organism: Lissotriton helveticus; assembly: GCF_964261635.1. Lineage (NCBI taxonomy): Eukaryota > Metazoa > Chordata > Amphibia > Caudata > Salamandridae > Lissotriton > Lissotriton helveticus. The sequence goes on from NC_136062.1 coordinate 310,445,525, forward strand.
GATGGACTCACGCATGGAAACCCTCAAGGAACCTGAGAGCCCCCCCCCCTCAATTTAAAGGGAACCAGAGCCACTGGGTAGTGGCTCTCATGGCTGTCAGCTGCAACAACTTGGTAGAACACATTAGGGACTACCTGCTCTGAAGAAACCAGATGACACCTGACTGTTGTCATACAGGCTCCTGTGTCTCTCAGAGCCTACACCCTCTGCCCATTGATGGTAACCCACTGACTGTACTTCCTAGTATTGCCAGGCATGCAGGTTCTCGGCACCATCTCTCCATCACACAGGGACACTAGGGTAACCTCTACTCTCTTCCCCAAACTATGGGGCACATTATGATGGCGGACGGACCTGAGTCCGTCCGCCGCCATAGAGTAGGAGGGAACCTCCGCATGGGCTGAGGAGTTCCCTCCTGTGCAATTAGGATGTGACCGCCACCCTGGCGGTCACATCCTCTATTTTTAACATTGCGGCGGGTGCACCCGCAGCAATGTTAAAAATGCACGCATTGCATTTGTATGTAGAAAGTGGCAGGCACCGCGCGGTGCCTGCCGCTTTCTGCATACAAATGCAGGGTGGTACCATAGGTACCCCCCATGTGCACCCCCCACCCCCACATCACCTAGGGGGCCCGCAACGGGCCCCCGCAGTGAAGTTACACATGCTTTTCCACAGCGGAAAAGCCGCCGCGGAAAAGCATGTTTCAGAGCCCATCCTAATCTGGCTGACGGTGTCTGAGAGACACCGTCACCATATTAGTGCTTTTCCGCCGCGGTTGTAAGCCAACCGCGGCGGAAAAGCTGCGGACGGAAACCAGGACCCACCAGCCATCCTAATGTGGCGGTGGGTCTTTAGTGGGTCCGCAGAGGATTTTCTGCATCCTCCGGGCCGGCGGTGGCTTCCGCCGGCCCGGAGGATGCGGAAAATCCTCCATCGTAATAGGCACCAAACTGAGGCAATTTCCTCCCCAAGCGCTACACTAGCCAACCACAGTGGCTGCCCACTAATGAGGGTGTCTCATGGTTAGGATTGTCCAGGTTAGAAACACCATCATTTTACATGCTCATATTTCTTAAGTAACCTTCTTTCTTACACAGTGTCTTTTGACATAATTAGCTTACAAGTCTGTGCAGTATAATATTCTCTGAAACTGTACTGCTTACCTTTTCACTTCATAGGTGCATTTTCAAGACACCTTGAACATTCTGTAGAAGGGATAAAGTTCATTTGATCAAATGTTGTTGCATATTGTTGTGCAGTAGATGACAAAGGTATCACAATTAGATAAACAATAGCCGTCCAACTGGGACTTCAGCACGGCAGCATGGTTGTTGTTATTATATAAACAGCAATGCTTCCTTGTTTAAGGGAGAGGAGCATTTCGCAAGGCTGCTGAATGATGGAATTCCAGCCAAGTAGATTCATGTTTACCCCTGCGAACAAGGATGCCCAGATTATGACCAAGACGGGCATCCTGATGACACTTACCCATAGATAATGGGGAATTATACAACCTGACATGGATTTAGAAGATCACCCACCCTAGGGAAACTACGTTAGGAAGCACAAGGTAGGGGTACAATATAACACAGTAATTATATGCCAGCATATATTCACTGTTATGGTCCAATGGTGGAAGTGTTCATTTTTGTCACTATTCTCATAATGCTAATCACGTTAATATGTTTCATTCTACGGATTATTGCAGCGCAAATATTTTATACAAGAATCACAATGCTTCAATAAATATTGAAATGCCTTGCTGAGAATTTCTTGTGTATTTCTTTCGGTATGCATGAATAACCAAATGAAAAGGTTCTAGATGTGTTACCATGATTTCCTTGGGGGGTCAGGGTTGTCATGTTCTAAGGTTGCTCTCACATTTGTCAACGTGTAAGGTTAGGGGTACAGATGGTGCACTGTGAGCTAGCAGGGATACATGCCAACATATCCTGAGGGTGTGCACGGAATCATTCTAGCACAAACCTGAGGTTTATGTTGTCCAACAAGCACACAGTTGTACCAGAGAGGTACAAGCCATACGATAGGGGGCTGTACCCACTTTGGACATTTGGCATCTCCCTTGAAGTGCCCTTCTTGCTGATACTTCCTGCAGACCTACTGCCTGGGAACCATTTCTTTTTATTCTCAGTAGGGTGATTGGAATCCTGACTAGAAGAACTGTTTTGGGCCCCTTAGACAACTCTTGGTTTTTATTTAAGGCCCCCATACTTCTTCTGGAGAGGGACCTGAACACCTTTTTGGCGATCCAGATGAATACCTTCCCGTGGACCCTCATGCTGACCTTATGGTCTGCCTCCTTATCAGAGAGCTTACTACCAAGAAGGTGTCAGTGTAGATCTGGAAAGCAAAGACTGAACATGTGCTATTTTACAAACAAACTATACAGCCCCTGGTAATCCCTTATCTTACTGCCCTTCACCCAACTATCCAGTGCCTTGCAAGAGGAAACAACACAATACACTCAGGTCTGTTGGGGAAGCTTCTGATTGTCCCTGAACTTCTGACTGTACTTCTCTGGGGGCAGACCACATTTCCTGAGTAGGGCTTCCTTCATGGGGGGATACCTCAACCTGTCACTAGTAGGATGCCCCACCCCTCACTTGGGATATACCTCCACAGCCTAGCCCCCAATCCTCCTCAAGGACCTTGTGCATCTGTAGGGCAATTTCATAAGGCTCAAGCTGTCTATGTTGTCTCACACCACATTGTCAGACACCAGATCCTTGGGTATGTGGGACCCCCCTGTCAGGGGACACAGACGAAATGCTGCCATCATCTTGGCTGGACTCTGCCCTTCTGGCCTTTATGTCCAGCTCCTTTAGACTCAGCTCCTGAACCAACATCATTTTCCTTTGTTCTGTGGCCAATCTTTTCTCCTCCAAAGCTTTTTCCTTCTCCAATTTGAGCTTGGCCAGCTCCAATTTCAACTGTCTCTCCTCCCTCCTGTCCTCCGGCTCCTCTTCGGACAGGCCTCTAGATGACACACTGCTCCCTGCACTGTGGAACCATTACTCCTGGCAGAATATTGGCCCCCTGTCCCACAGGAAGTCCCTGATTTTCCAGTGAATCCTAATCCAGTATCTCATCCTCCTCCTCTGGGGTCACATGTACTGCATCACAAGCTTCTATTCTTGCCCTCATCACCTTTTGCAGCTCCACCTTGCTGGTGAAGCCTTTAGTACATAGCTCCAACCCCTTGCAGAATTCCTTGAACTGGGCCACAATGTAACTCTCTTGTTTGGCCAGCTCAAAATCCAGTTTTGCAAGTGCAGGTGCAGGTGTAGGTGCAGGTGTGGATGCAGAACTTCCAGTCAGAGATAGGATTTAAGGAAAAAGCAAAAATGTCAATCAAGGTTAATAGAAAAAAATGCTAATCAGGCAGGGTAGGAAAGACATGCCAATCAGAAAGAATTGATTTGAATTCGTCTTAGGTATGGGTTGGTAGAGTAAACCAAATTATTGTAAGGTACTGCACAAACGCAAGTCCTAACCTCACCGCTGATCACCAGTGTTAGAACTTGGGGGCCAGATTTACTAACCCTTCACGAAAAGCAGTGTAGCAAAGCAACATGCTTTAACTGCCTTGTATGAAAGGGAGAGAGCAGAAAGTGCCATATGTACTAAGATATAGTGCACTACTGATTTCTCATAGCACTGGCACACTTCAGGCAGCCTAAAGCCAATGCAGGCACCCTTGCACCTCTGTGCACAGGTGCCTGAGTTGCAAAGAGAAATGTCTTGTGCAAGAAGGGATACTTTCCTGCACAAAAACAATAATCTCTCAAGGCATTTTCCTCTTTCTATGTGTGCTGCAGATTGCAGCACACATAGAAAGAGAAAATAACAAGGATAACAAAAGATGTTGTTCCTCGTTATGTCATACTCTGAGAGGCGAAGTGATATTACACACTCCCAGGGTTACAAACATTTGTAAGGCTGGGTTTGCATGAAATCCATGAGTGGGTGCATGGGAACACCCATGTTACACCTATGGAACATCTGCCAGAATGCAATGTATTGAAATGAAGCTCAGGTTTCTGCATTGTGTTAAATTCTTTTTAAAAAGCCAGCCAAGTTGGCGTAGATCACCCTTTGTGTGGCTTTGTAAATATTTACTAGCATTTTGCATCATGGTTATGCCACAAAAGTGGTGCAACCATGACACAAAATGTTAGTACATTTAGCCCTCAGCTTCTAGTTGGATGTGCACCTTGTCCAAGAAGGGACCCCAATCCTAGTCAGGGGTAAATAAGTTACACATAAATTAACCTGTCCTCACCCTCTGGTAGTTTGGCACAGAGCATGCAAGTAGTAGCACACAATTTATAAAGTATTTGTGCAACACTTAAAACAGTGAAAACACCAATCAAAAAGAATCCACACCAGGTGAGAAAAATAAGACTTAATTTAATGAACACAACAAGAACATAAACACAAAAACCCACTAAGTAGAAGCATAGTTATGGTTTTTTAAAGATTAAACTGGAAACATAAAGCACACCAACAGGGGATATCTGGTTGTGCTTGGTCAGGGTAAATTCAAAAGCTCAGGCCGACCGCGATGGAGCATGGGTCAGATACAGGAACCACCCATGCACTGAAAAAGTTCCTTTGTTGGAGGATGCGCTGATGTAGAGGGCGAGGTGCGAGGTGCAGGGATTCGTTACATTGGTTCCAATCCTTATGGATTTGTAAGTGTTGCCTCATTGTCGAGCTACGCACTCGGGGATTTGTAGTTGTCGAGCATCCCTGGATGTAGGTGATGCACCACTATTGGGCCCCACAACCCACAATGCAATGTCTGTGTTCTCAGTGGCAGCGGCGATGCGTTGGCCTCAAGGGGGGAATGTCTTGATTCTGACCAGTGCAATGACGGCGATGCCTGGATTTTACAGGAAACAGCCAGATTACCCACTTCCAAGGGTCCAGGACTGGATTGGCACCACTGACCAGGGCAAGATACACAGTTGGCAGAGTCCAGAGGCTATAGCAGGGTTGTTGAAAGTCTTAGATGTCACTGAGACTTCAGAACAGGAGGCAAGCCAGCAAGCTCTTAGAGTCACTTTGGTTCTGAGAATGTAGAGATTCAGGTCCAGTCCATCTCACTCGCTTTAAGAAGGGCAGCAGGGCAGGCACAGTAAAACAGGATTCCAGTAGATTCCAGTAAAGTCCAGAAGAGCCCAGCAGAGTCCAGTAGAGTGACAGTCCTTTCAATAGTACAGGGGTCCTTCTTCCTGGCAGAATGTCCTCAGGTCCAGAAGTGTACTAAAGTGGTGTTATCTGAGATCCAATGCTTATACCCAGTTGTGCCTTTGAAGTGGGGGGAACATCAAAGAGAAGCCTTTGAAGTACACAAAGTCCCTGCCCTGGCTCCGGACTCACTACAGGGGGGGAGGTCTGCAGTTCTTTGTGTGTGGACAGGCATACCCCATTCAGGCGCAAGTGTCAGCTCCTCCCTTCCAACCTGCCCCGACCTATCATGATGTTGTTGGCCCATCAGTCACACCTAAACTCCCTTTGTGTGTAGCTGTCTGGAGACAATGCAAAAAGCCCAGCTGCCTCCTACCCCAGATGTGTATTCAGAGACAGGGAGCAGACACAGAATGGTTAAAAAAGGAAAGTGCCAAGCTTGTAAAAGTGCCATTATCAGACTTGGAACTTAAAACCCAACCTTATCATAAGTTGTGATTTTAAATTGTGAGCCCAGAGGCACCAAACATGAAATGTGCATCTTTTCCCAATTGGAAATTGCACTTACAAAATCTAATAAGGTAATCCCAATGTTAACCTACGGGAGAAAAATGTACTTACAGGTTTTCACTACCAGGACATGTAAACTTGAAAGTACATGTCCTTGGGGCTGTCCAGGGCCGACATTAGGGGTAACTTATATCTATTAAAATGGAAGGTTGGGTGCCTGGCAAGTGGGTTAACTTGCCAGGCCAACATGGCAGTTTAAAACTGCACACACAGGCTCTGCTGTTGCAGGCCTGAGACATGTTTAAAGAGCTATTGCAGTGGGTGGCACAATCAGTGCTGCAGGCCCACAAGTAGTTTAATTTACAGGCCTGAGTCACATATAGTGCCCCACTAAGGACTTATCAGGAAATTAAATATGCCAACTGTGGCTAAGCCAATGTTACCATGTTTACGAGGTTAATAAGAGGATACACTTTAGCGCTGGTGATTAGTGGTAAAGTGCCCAAGGTAAAGTGGCCATCACCTTAGTTAGCTAGTTAAAAACATCATATTAAGGATGTTACGGCTCAGAAGCTTGCAACCGGATCAATTCAATTGTCAGAGAGAAATAACACTAACTCTCTCCTCTTGTCAAAAACAGCAACCCCATGATATCCTCAGGTAGTTGAGGCTCCATAACTTGGCACAGGCAATCTAGTCAATTACTTGCAGAGAAAGGTGAGACTAACTCTCCTCGCATTTATAATCAATCTCTTAGTGAAAACAAAATATAGAGAAAACACGGAGGGGGGTGCGGAGCACAAAGAAGGCTGTATTTTAATCCCTCATATTATCAAAAAACTGTATCTCATAGCGGCACCCAGGGTGGGTTGATTTAATATTATGTGTGTTATCGCTAAAGTATAAATACACCTGAAAGGATGCATGTGGTTAGTATAAAGAGAGCAGTCTCTCTTGCACTGTCTAATAGGTGGACGCTAATTGGATGGTGGATTTGTTTTCTCTTTGTCATGTCACGTTGGAGGGACTGCAGAGATTTCGACCTTCTTGGCATGGTGTAAAAGGTTACAGAACCAGGGAACAGAGGGTAAAGCTCTGATGGAACTATCTTCAAGCGATTTCACTCCATGGATGTTATCATTCAATCCAGTTTTGTAGGTATTGAAGTGAAAACCCCATCTTTGTTCTTTAAAAAAAGGTGGGGCTGTAAGTTCATGTTCGCTTGAATGGATTCAAGTATACACCACTCCAAATAATTTTCTGAGTGTCCTACCTCCAGGTAGGGTGTACTAATCTTAGTTGTTATTCTCTTACATCTGATACAGCTCCTCTGTTCACTGAGGAGCAATTTAACAGCTCTTGTCATCATCCCTACACATTTCATGTCCAAGTGGCATTTTATCAGATACACACAGTTCCTTGTGTTAAAGTTTGTATGTTTCCTGAAGATCCATTTTTGCTATTACCTCTTTTAATAAACTTTACAGGTTTGGTGAACCTGCAGACATTGTATTGGCTGCATAGCTAAAGGCCAATTATCATGGGTAGTCTTCCTTCTTTCAGGGAGTATTGATCAGAATGTCTCTCAAATTTCTTGTGCATTTAAAAGCAAACTGTGGGCAGTCAAACTTGAAGGTGCCGCTACTATTGATGTTCCTTCATTTTTTAATGATATTTTTTACAGCATCAGAATGGAGAGAATAATGACACAGCAGTGTCTTGGTGGTGGTGTGCTCGTGGGTTCCAATAGTTGTTCCCTGTTGTTTTTCCTGGCTTGTTTACAAGCTTTGTTAATGACGTGATGTGGATATTTCCTCTTTTCGAGTCTCTCTCCCATAGCTGTTGCTTTTAGGTCATAATCCCTAAGTTCACTAGAAGTCTTACTGCACTACAAGTCCTCCTGATCCTGAAGTATTTTCTAAAAGAAAGGTTGTTCCTGAGAGCTCGGGTGACTATGAAACCGGAAAAGACTACTGTAATCTGTACTTTTTTGAAGATTTTTGTCTTGAGTATTCAACAAAGTTGTCAGCAATTGTGACGTCTTCTTTCCCAATTATCAGAATGTCATCTATGACTCTACACCATAGGTTGATCTTATTCTTATATGGGTTATTGTTATACAAGATGTGACGTTGTTCAAAGTGTGTCATTTATAGGCATGCCAAGCATAGGGGAAAAGTGTTTCTCATCAAATTTCCCTGTTTTTGGAGGAATAGGGTATTCTCAAATGGAAAAATGTTTTCTACAATGCTAGAGAACGACATTGTTAGAACTGTGGGTCTCTAGTTGGCAATGGTATACACCTTTGACCAAATAGGGACCCTTGCTTCTAAGTCAGGGAAAGGGGATTACACTACTGGATAACCCCTGTTCACCCCCTTGGTAGCTTGGCACAAGCAGACAGGCTTATCTCAGAAGCAGTGTGTTAAGCATTTGGGAATATACACAGTATTACAGTGAAAACACTACAGATGAATACTGTGAGAAGTTGGCCTGGCATATGCTGTCCACTATTCTAGTGGGCACCTTGCACCAGTCCATCGACCCTTATTGATGGTAGGTTAAGGACAACCTTTATAGAAAGCTATCCTAGTGGTAGCTGTATGTAGAGAGCAGCCTTCAGGCTAAGTCTTGGAGGAATGTAAAGCAGTTTGTTTTACCAGTCTATAATCTCGTGAAAGACCAAATAAAAGGAGAATCACACCAGGTATATATATATATATATAAAATATATGTATTTATTCTAAAAACATCCCTCTAGTCTCTTCATGAGGCTAGAGGCAAAAGTACATTGAGTAAACTTAATATCAGACAGTAAATTAGCACAATATACATTGAGCCCTAGGAGCATACCAAACCATATATTAGGAAAGTGGTATAAGAACAATGACTTGCATAGATACAAGGCCTAGAGCCTGTAGAAGTGCTGGGGCCACCAGGAACCAGCCACGGTAGTGACACAGGGGACCCATGGGGAATGCGTGCAGTGTGTGAACACAGCCGCGAATTACTGTTAACGTCTATAGGGAAAATCGCGGTTGATAATTTAAAGATGAAGGACACTTAGGAAAGGACTTGAAGCAAACCCCTTCAGACTTAATGTGTTCTAGAGCCCACACCCACGGGAGCACCGGAATACTCGAGTTACCTCACCCAGGGAAGGTGTCTTTTGGTGTCGGATTTCGTCATCGTTTTCAATGGCGATCTGCTGCAAAGTGCTGCTGCCGTCCAAGTGGAAAGTGTCCGGTGTGATCCAAGCCTGGATTGAAGGTGAGAAGAACCTGAAAGCAGAGGGGACAGAGTCTGGGTCACTTGCCAGTGACCAGGGGCACAATAGTTGAATGCCCACCGATGTCGGGTTATTGCAGGTGAAGAAGGTGAAGCTTGACTCTTCAGCGACGAGGACCAGGAGGCGTTCATGACAACCAGAATCTGGAATCAAGCTGTCCCATGAAGGATGTCAAGTGCTGCTGTGTTGGTGCCCGTATTGGACCCAACAAGCCTTGGCAACAGGAACCCATGCAGGAATCAAAGAAAAGCTCCAGTGCACACCAGCAAGGTCTGAGGGACTCACCACTCAGTGGGAAGTCAGTGCATGTCTGGAGCAATCAGGGAAGCCCAAGGAAAATCAGAGTTACCTTCACATGGACCCACCAGTCGATGAATCAGGGATCGCAAACGAGCCTCAAGTGGAAATTCAAGAAGCAGGCTCACAGAACACTCATGGAGTGTAGGCCCACGAATTTTAGTGCAGATGGTGTTCGGGGCTGCGGCTACAAGTTGCCTAAAGCCCATCTTCAAGGGATGTCAAGAAGTCAATACACTAGCAAATGTGTATGGTGTCCAGGCATTCCGGTTCCACGTCACTCACGAGGGCTGTGGGTCTCAACTTTGCTGGGGACTTGGGTCAGCCTCTGAGAAGTCTGGAAATTCTCTTCCTGGGCTGCAAATACTTCAGAGTCCAGCTGGAGCTTCAGAGATGCAGTCTGGCAAATGCTTCATTGGTGCCTGCTTGAGCAAGGGAGTCACTCCTTGACCCCAAGGGAAATTCGTCCGTCCTCTAGTCTTTAGTAGAGCATCGAAGTTCCAGGATTCAGTTTCAGAGTTTCGTTCAGGTGTAATCTAAAGTCCTGTTGTGAGGGGTTCCTTACTTATACTAAAGAAAGGGGTTGGACATACACCTATGGGAGGGTCTGGAAAGAGGGGTGGTTACACCCATTTCCTTTGTCCAGTTTCACACCACAGCAGGGGCTGGTAGCCCCTGCAACCAGTTTGAACTGGGCTATACACAGGGACACCAAATGTGCCCCCAGAGTAGACTTTCAAAGCACTCATGGAGTGAACCCACCCAGCCCCAATACACTAAAGCCTGTCTGGGAGGTGTTTACTCCTCCCTGTGACAGGAAACCTATTGTCCAGGCCTCCCCTGCCGGAGTTTCAGTCAGCAGCAGGAGGCCAGACTCGTGTCTGTGGCTGCAGCATCCATTTTGTGATGCCAGGGCTCTTTTAAACTATTACCAGTTAGACCAGTGTGTACATGTCTCTCCCTCTAGAAGGGTGGAATTCTACCCCCGCTGCCAGGACTGGCAGGGGGGTAGGATTCCAAAGTGTTTGACCCCAAACACGACATGCTTCCATGCAGCCATTCCAAAGTTAGCATCTACCGCGAGGTTATAATGAACTTAAGAGTATATAGTCTGGCTGCATCACAGAACAGCTTCAGTGAATAGGCTCTGAAAGCTGCAGAGAGGCGAAGCTCATGCATGTGCACCCTCTCACATACAACCAACCTTCAGGATTGATAAGGCCTGCCATAGGAGTGACTGATAGGTTTATATGTGCAGTGATTTTAAGGTAGATATAGGTAACCTATATCTTAGTAAGGGGTGCATGCACCTCCCTACATAGGCTGCAGTAGCAGTGCTGTGGTGTCATTTTGGAAGGCTTCCTAGGGGAGGCATAATACATGCTTCAGCCCCTGGAAAGCCTCTGGGGTACCTATGCCCTTAGTTCCTAGTGTACCATATATTAGGGACTTACAAGGGTACCCCAGTAACCAAACTGGAGTGTACCTAAAGTACATGCAATCAATTTAGAAAGGAAGCAGCTAGGCTGGGGTCCTGGATAGCAGGGCCCCAGCCAGACTAAAGTAAAAAAAACTGTGAAATACCCTCAAAAAAGTGGTGGTAACCATAGTAAGCAGATCCTATTCTCCTAAAGACACAACACAGGTTTTATAAAAATAAATATTCTTTAAATAGACTTAACACAAGACCACAAATGACAAAAATCCACAATAATGTACTTAAAACAGACTTAAAGATAGTAGAAGTCATTTAGTTCAAGTTGATGATAAATGCAAGAAAGTTCTCACAAAAGTACCTGGAAGCGTAACGCAAAACAAACAAAAGGCTCGCAGAGTGGGAGTTGCGTCGGTTCCTTGCTTCGGGGTGATGATGCGTCATGCCTCAATGCTTGCGCAGAGTAGGGGATGCATCTTGATCCTTACCGGAGAGGAGGTGATGCGTAGATTCTCGTACTGTAGCCCGGTTGCGATGCGGCAAGATGGCGCCGTGATGCGACAATCTGGTGCGATTGTTTAAGATGGTGCCCTTGATGCGACGACGTGAAGACGATGCGTGCACGCCCGTTGGCAATGCAGCGAAGTCTGTAGCTTTGGAGCCGCAACAGGCCCTGCGACACGCTTCTCCGGTGATGCGACGGCGACCTTACGGCAGCGACACGCTTCTACGGGGATGCATCGGGTAACAGCTTTGACGAAGGCACGCTTGGTAATGCGGCGGCGACCTCTGCAGCGGCGATATGCTTCTCTGGCGATGGGACGGTAACAGCTGCGACTGCAAAACGCTTCCTCTCGATGCATCGCGCTTCCAGCTCCCAGCGACACGCAGGCTTCAGCAGACAGAATTCCCAGCAAGGAAATTCAGAGGGGAGCTGGTGGTGAAGTCTTTTGTCCCTGAGACTTCAGCAGGAGTCAAGCACAAGTTCAAGCCCTTGGAGTAATATTCTGCAAGATGAGGAAAGTTCTTTAAAAGTTCCTTCTCCTTTCCTTTGCAATAAAGAAACCACTGCAGGACAACCAAGCAACACAGCACACTGGCAGGGGGGCAGTCCAAACTCCTGCAGCTTCCATGGTTCTTCTCCTTGGCAAAAGGTTTGTCTTATTCCTAGAAGAGGCAGAGGGACCTTGGCATAGTCCAAACCAGTTCTGGTCAGTCCTGGAGACTTTCTTTCCTTTCACAGTGTAGGCCAGGGACATCAGACACACCACAGGAGGTGGAGCCAGCATTGTGGAGGGAAGGTACAGCCCTATTCAGGTCCCAGGTGCAACTCCCCCCACCCATCTCCATGCAGATCTCTCTATTCAGCCTTGTGCTGACTCACCCTGTCTCCTGGAATCCCCCAGCCCCTGTCACTCAAACGCCAGACAAGGAATACACAACCCAGCAGAGGCATGCTTGGATAGTTAGACAACAAAATACCTACTAGTGGTATTTTCAAACACAGAATGTTAAAACCAACATTACTAAAAGATGTATTGTATCATTCTGAGTTCAGGCATACTAATTTCGAATTTCTACCGTGAGTCAGTTAGGACTAGAAGATGTTATAATTAAACTGCCCATTCTGGCCTATAGGGGGACAGGTAGCCTTGCAATAGTGAAAAACAAAAATGGCTGTAATTCACTATTAGGACATGCCACACACACCAGGGCATGTCCTACCTTATACTTACAATGCACCCTGCCCCGGGGCCTACCTTAGGGTTGTCTGAAATGAAGATAAGGGAAGGTTTAGGGACTGGCAAGAGGGTGCACTTGCCCAGTCAACATGGCAGTACTAGACTGCACACTGGCTCTGCAATGGCAGACCTGAGACACATTTAACAAGCTGCTTCTGTGGGTGGCACAGCCAGTGCTACAAGCCCACCAGCAGCATTTGATTTACCAGCCCTGGGCACAGTATTAGGGTCTGACTAGTGAATCAAATAACCCAATCATCGAGTCACTAATCAATACATCAATTTAACACAGTGAGCACTTGCACTGTGGCCCTGAATAGCAGTGGCACAGTGCCCAAAGCATCTAACCACCAAAGCAGATCAAAAACAGAGGAGGCAATCAGTAAAAAATGGGAGACTCATGCTAATGGTACCAGGTCTAACAGGAATGTACAGGAATGTACAGGCTCTTAGGGCCTCTTCGATGACATCGAGGGTACTATCCTGGTGAATGCGGAAATAGAGTGCCTCCACATCTAATGTAATCAGGAGGTCTGTGGGACCCACCGTGTTGATCTCATTGATAAGGCTTAGCACGTGTTCTTCAGAAATGTAGGAGTTTGTTCCACTAATAGTTGTAAAGAATGGATGCAAAACTTTGAAAGGAGTTTAAAAAGTGAGTCAATGCCTGAAACAATGGGGCATTTTATGATTATGCAGTCCTTTATTGATAGAGTGTTCACAGCTTCACTTTCATCCTTGAAAAGGTTCACAAAAGTGTTTTTTTTCATGTTTTTCACATTATTAAGTACGGCTTGTTCAATTGTAATGATCTCTGTAGGAATACTGTTGTTTGCCGGTGTAAATGACGAGGAATTTCCCAATCCCAAATCCCTTGTTTCTTCCTCGTCTGGTTTGTTTTGTAAAAAACTTGTAGACTAATCTTTCGAAGAAATTCTTCAGTTCGCAGTTCAATTTAAATCTATGCACCTTTGGGGTGGGCAAAAAACAAAGGCCTTTGTTAATAACCTGGCGTTCACTGGTCATGAGTTATCTACATGACAGGCTCACAATTCGGTCTTTGTCTTTCCCTTTGATTTGCTCTTGTTTGTCTTCTTCCCATTGGACCCATCAGCCCGTCCTCTTGTACTTCCTCTCCCTCTGCCTCTTCCAAAAAAAGTAAGAGCAAAAGGGGCCTTCTCTCTTGGGGGATACATTGAGAATGGTTGTGGCCATAGTGTTTGAGGGTAGTGGCAGGGTCCCATCTGGTAAGTATGGTATCCAGAGGGCCCTTCTCTTTTCACCTCTTCTTTATTCACCCGAATTGTAATTACTGCTGAAAGATCGTTCCTTTTTAAGTGTGTCACTACCCTCTCCAAATGTTGGTTCACCATCTAGGAGTGGTCTTCTCATGTATAGGGCAATATTTTCTCAGTATTAATCAATCAATCAAACAATCAATCAATTGGTATTTGTAAAGCACAGCATGTTACCCCGTAAGCAATCTAGTTGCTGGTGTATGGTGAGCCTCAGTCGAAGAGCCAAGTCTTGAGTCCCCTCCTGAAGTTGGCGAGCAGGGGGGAGGTTTAGAAGGGGAGTGGGAAGGTCGTACCAGGATTTGGTGGCAAGGTAGGAGAAGGAATGACCTCTGTAGTGGCTTTGTCGAATGCTGGGAACGTGCGCAAGGAAGAGGGAGATGGATCACAGTTATCTGGTTAGAAAATGGAAGATCAGATGGTGCTTGATGTAAGGGTCTGGCATTGTGGAGGGCTTTGTAGGTGAGGGTCAGCAGTTTGAACTGAATCGCTTTGGGACGGGAAGCCAGTGGAGGATTCTGAGGTGGGGGGTGAAGCTGGTCTGTCTGGGGAGGTTGAGAATGAGTCTGGATATGCTGTTCAGTATGGTCTGTAGTCATTTGAGGAGGTGGGTGGTGATTCTGGCATAAAGTGCATTGCCTTATTCCAGTCGGTTGGTGTTGAGGGCTTGAGTACCGTTTTCCTGGTGCAGAAGGGGTTCTACCAGAAAATCTTGTGAAGCATGTGGAGGGTGTGGAAACTGGAGGAGGCTATTGCATTGACCTGATGCTTCATGGATAGATCACTATTCAGGATGATGCTGGGGTTGCGGCCGTGGGTTGCGAGAGTAGGTGAGGGTCTGAGTGCCATATACCACCATGTGTCATCCCATGGGAAGGTATTTCTTCCAGTCTTGAGGTCACCAAGGAATATGTAGTGCCTGGAGTCAATAGCTTGGGGGCTACGAGATCAGAGATTGCATTGCCAAAGTCGTGGTGGGGGCCTGGGGCCTGGGGTCTGTAGGTGAGGGGTCCACTGATGGTGGTGTTTGCATCAATCTAGATATGAAAGTTGAGGTGTTCCATGATTGATGAAATGTTGTTTTCAGTTGAGGTCAGTGGAGGGTCTCTGTGTGGATGATACTGATGCCTCCTATGTGTTTGCTGGTGTGGTCTTTGTGTATCATCTTGTAGCTGTAGGGTGTTGCAATCGCAATATTGGGGGTTGAGGATGGTATGAGCCGGGACTCGGTGATGAGCATCATGTCGGGGGTGGAAATTGGGATGGTGCCCCAGATTTCAGTGGCATACTTGCAAAGGGAACGAACATTAGCTTGCAGGTAATGGAGCCACCTCTTAGGGTGGAGGTCAGCTGAGTAGGCACAGCAAGGGTTTCTGTGCTACAGGAGAAATGGCAGAGGTGGCAGGCGTATGGCACTTCCGTGCATCTTTGGTAGGAGATGCAGCAATTTTTGTTGCGGCCTCTGGGAGCCAATTCTCAGAACTCAGCGGTGGTGTAGCCACAGTTGGCAGTGCTGGGCGTGGTCAAGGCATGGATGGATGCAGACGGATTTGCTTTAGGTGCACTTTTGGTGCGCCGGTGCTGCGGCCACTTAGCGGCCTGCATAAGTAGTCCTGGGAGAAGGGCGGGCTGTCAAGGAGGTAGGAGGCTGGGATCATGAAACCTATGGTGAGAAAAATGGTGGAAAGTGTGTGGGGCCGAGCTCGCTGATGGGGACCAGGGAAGCTGTCAAATGAGGCCTAACAATGCAACACTATGCTACAAAAGCAAATAAAAGAAGTAAAGTAAAACTAACATAAAACTGATTGCCCAAACAGTGAGAACAGCAAGATGAAGCGAGCACCGGGGCCATGGGATCAAGTCTGTGGTCTCTGAACTCGAGGCCGGAAGCACTAGACTGAGGTGCTAGGCCGAGGCTACGGGGAACAGTGCGCAAGCCAGCAAGGTAAGGCCTCCTCCTACTGAATCTCTTAATGTCCTTTTGTCGTTTAGTAATCTTTTGCTGCATGAGTTGATCTCTGCTAGGCAGCATACTTTATACTTTATACTGAATATGAATTTTCTAGGCGTTCATTCTCCGACTCGTGGGAAGCCTCTGAGACATAACACCCTAAATATGGTGCCCAAACCAGCCTTGTTTTAAACTAGCAGCGCTATGGGGCTTATCCCGAATTACGTGATTGTGACATCCATACTTCACATGACCCAAAGACTTTGCAACGCTAGAAGCAAAAATATGGTCTGTCATAAACGGTTCCCCGCATCCGGGACCATGGTGAACAGGTGGGTGCAGAGATTAGCATCGAAGCTCCTCAAAACTGATGAATCACCAGCTCCGTGCTGCATCTGCAATTCTGGACTTTGCATTGCGAGCCCCGCTGATGGGATTGCTGCCGACAATTCAACAGGACCTCACACAGCAGCCTCGCCGCATATCGGAACACAGCATCGCTGCAGCTGCATGACGCATCTTGGACACGGATTAAGGTAGCGCTCCACAACCAGTATTTAAGGTACTCTGTTCAGTGGGCCTAATTAGGTCCCTATAGTTGGAATGTGCTCCATCATGGTTGGCCGGAACTTGTGACTTTATCCGATCTAGTGGGGCCAGATATCCCCAAGTGGCGCTTTCGGCATTTTGGCGCTTTTTCACAAAAAAATGTCAAATGCAATGTCTCCGATTCTACTAATTGGATTTTTATCTTTCTGGTCTTGTTTTATTTATTACAAATTACACTATGTTTCTAAAACTGTTGTGGGCTCCTTTTGTGGTGTGTTTTCATTTTTTTACTGTTTGAAGTGTTGCACAAGTCTTTACATACTGCCTCTGAGTTAATTCTGACAAGCAACTAAGGGGGGTTTGCTTGCACATTACTCTGACAAGTGTGGTTGCTGCTTGACCAGGGCTTACACCCTAGTCAACCGGATATTCAATTTCTTACATATTATTTATTTAATTATACATCAAACAATATTAATTGAACATGTATAGGATTTGCCTCACCTTCCTCTGTCTGAGCTAGACATCTTACATTTTGAGACATTGCAATGGGTTCACCATTTGGGGGTAAAATGCCTCAGTGACTATGGGGTTAAATGTTTACAATAGATTTTTGAGATTCTTTGTGATCCTATATATTTAATTATGGTTTGTGCAGGCATAAAGCAAAATTTCTGCTATAACTACACCTCTGATGAAGAGTCCATTGTCCACACTGCGAGTTCAACCACTGTGGCAAAAGCTGACAGGAAATTAAAGAACCAATGGGGCAACTCTACATTAAAAACATAACAGTAAAATATAACTGGGGTCTGGTCATAAACCGTGGACATGGGAAAAGAAGGCAGGCCACATAGCCTTTTTCTCGATTGTTTCCCTCCCAACTGTGGCCTGTCTTCATTACCTTCTAAGAATTCAGCAGAGAACTGAGTTAGAGTAGCAGCAAAGCAAAGAAAAGACCGA
Source organism: Lissotriton helveticus (assembly GCF_964261635.1). Lineage (NCBI taxonomy): Eukaryota > Metazoa > Chordata > Amphibia > Caudata > Salamandridae > Lissotriton > Lissotriton helveticus. The sequence continues at coordinate 310,462,773 of NC_136062.1, forward strand.
GGATCCCAACAGACACAAGAAAGACAGTCACCCAGGCCCTCCTCAGCAGCAGACTCGACTTCGGAAACACTCTCTACGCAGGAGCCCTGGCCAAGCTCAACAAACGACTACAACGCATCCAAAACACCTCGGCACGACTGATCCTCGATGTATCACGCCACAGACACATCACCCCCCACCTGAGGGACCTGCACTGTCTCCCCGTCAACAAGAGGATATCCTTCTAGCTCCTCATCCACGCACACAAGGCACTCCACAAGACCGGCCCAGCCTACCTCAACAGACGACTCTCCTTCTACATCCCCAACCGCCAGCTATGCTCCGCCGACCTCTCACTAGCCATCATTCCACGCATCCGAAGAACAACCACAGCGGGAGATCCTTATCCCACCTCGCCACCAAGACATGGAACACCCTCCCACTGAGCCTACGACAGACCCAAAACCTGCTGACCTTCAGGAGGATGCTCATGACCTGGCTGTTCGATCAGTAGCGGCCCCTCCCCCCCCAGCGCCTTGAGACCCTCCCGGGTATGTAGTGCGCTTTACAAATGACCATTTGATTGAGAGGAAGTGAAGAGTAGAAAATGTGAAAACATATTGGATGACAGATGGTAAGGTGTGGATTGCTCCCAGAAAGAGAACAAAGGACTTGAGTGTGAATATGTTCTTGTGTTCCCTTGATAGGAATATCTGAGGGATGTGCCCAAGGAAGAGTCCATCCAGCCAATTTGGCTTCAATACTAGAGGGAGGGTGAACTGTGTAAGAAGAGGTTTAGGTGACCACAAATGCAGATTTGCCTGTTATCATTGAAACATCTCTGGGTGGGCATATGAGCTCTGGCAACAGGAAGAAGGAGTCTGCCATATTGGAATGTTCCAAAATGTTGTGCCGGAGGGTTGGTACAGGGGTGGAAGGATTGTATGGCATCCTAGGATTGACCATGGGTGCTGGCATCTAAAACTTTTCACCCACACTTATAAAACCCTGTACAAGGGAGAGACAGAGAGCTGGATCTGGATGGCAACAACACCAGAATAACGGGCAGATAGAATGATAAGCATTCCCATGCCTCTGATGGACTAAGGACTTTGCCTACAGTTACTAGGTTGGTCACTCCAGGGCTAGTGGCTTTGGCCTCTTTATTCCCTTTGGGGAGAAGTTGGGAAAAGACTTGGACTTCACTGTCACCCTGGGTGCCCTGCAATACAACCAGGAGGTAAGGGGGCCTGGGAGAGCAAAGCAGAGGAAAAGGCTGGTGCAGCTAGCCAGTAAAACCATCTCCCCACTAAGTGCACCCTTTTAGAGGCCGGAAGGCCTGCAGGAAACGCACCTGATGGGTAAAGCTCACCAATCAGAACAAAATGAGAAAAAGATCAAGACAATCGGCCCAATTTGGCCCAAGTTATGCACTTATAAAGATTTCCATTTAGTTCTGCCTTTGAGGAGTGCATGGAGCTCCGCAGCAATTTCCTTCAGTTATCCCCAGGGTGGACCAGTGCCTGCGGTTGGCTGCTCTTTATTTGAATTATTTCTGGGGGAGCTGTCGTGCATGGGGTTCCTTCCCCTGTATCCAGAACCAAGGTGAAAAGGGACCCAGCCACACTGGGCAGCTCCTGCTTGCAACAGCTCCATGTGCTGTCCCTAATGGCTACAGTACAAGGCCACATGTATAAATACAACAGCGGGTGAACCCACACTGCTCCACAGAGAGACTGCCCTCATAATGCCCTGTGATGGGGCTTTTTGAATTTGTCTACTGCTTGTGGTGCACCAACGAGGGCAGGGGAACCACCAACATATTTGCAAAGTGTGGCAGGGGATGCACGGAGTGTAGCAGCCCCCCAAGTGCTGCTTTAAGAAACATTAACCCTATGTCTGCCAGATCATAGGATGCATGCCATGGGAAGACTTTTCAATGTTTTAAGCAGTGTCACAGCTGGGGGTTGAAGCTTTAAGGATATGGAGTGCAGGGACTCCTAGAGGCTGGTCCTATGGCTACACAGTATGTGGCCTAAGCTGGTAAAAGAAAGACACTGAATCATGCTATTCTTATTTGCAATGCTTTATTCAAAGTACTTTATTGTCTCTGATGGTTGGTGAACATTCCAATGCTTTTCATTAACAATAATGAATGCCTTTTAATATACTTTGGGATTTTTTTGGTTCTAATGTTGAATCATAACTTGTGATTATTGTTCGTATAATGTGGTGACCACTTGACAAAGTCAGTATGTTTGCCTTATATATTAATGTGGTGATCACTTGACCAAACCAATAGGCGGTTTTATTTCAAATTACACCTCCTTACATTGTGATATTCTATATGGCATAGGTGGTGGGTATGGTGATTTTGAGGCTCATGACCCACTAGGGATCAAATGTGATTTCAGAATCATATCAATGGTATTGCCACATGTCTGTTGTATATATTTGTAAATTAAATGTGCAGTATTTAGTAGTGTGTGTTTCAAAGAAAAAGCACCGACTAGACAATGAATCATGGAGTGTTCTTGTTGCTTGCCAGTGGAAGAAAGTTACAAGCCAATGCCCCCTCCCCATGTAGGCCTTTTTCTGCTATTCTTCGCTAAGCTGAGAGAAAGTGCTACAACCGGGGGCTAATTTGCCAGTAAGGAGACAAATGAAGTCCTACTACTTGTGCAGACCTCCTATCATTCACCACTATTAACTCAATTTCTTACACTGAATTTTTCCTCTGGGACTCAGTACTTCTGTCTCTTAACATTGTAGTAGATTTCAACAAGGATCACAAATTACTAAAGATCTACCTCTTCCCCGATGTGGGATTGAGCCAGTTTTAGAGCCTGATTATAGTTAGTTGATAATGGAAAATGTCCAGTTTCTGTAGGTCGTGCTAGACACAGAGGATAATCCACTTGTATCCACATGCATAGTAGCCATAGTGGGTGGGAACTCCCATCTAATTTAATTTGCGATCTGTCTTTAATATGGTTACTAAAGCCACACCGAAGCCTGACAATTTTGTTTTGCCTACTGAAATTTAGTGTGGGACCTTACCTATGTTGTTCACACTCTATTCTTCCATTTGTTGGGCACATTTTGGTCTGCTGGGTGCTTGAAATTATCAAATGCTGACATTTGCATTCAAGTTGATGTCTCGAATAAGCCTTTGACATTCACCCCAGAAGGGAACTTGAGAGAAAAGAACAAGAATAGCAAAGTTAAGTAGAGCCAAGCCCTGGTGCAAATCCCAGAAGCATCTGAATATATTTTGTGCAGACTATTAGAACAAGTGTAAGACAAAATTGCAACAGCAGAATTAAAACTATTTCTGGGACAGGATAAAAGTAGATTTTAGGAGAATCAATCCATGACAAAAGGATTAAAATGTGAAAAACAGAGTCTTGGAAATTGTCAATTTAATCCTGCAGGAAGTCATAGGACATTTTCTAAAAAGCTGAAAAATGTTCTTGCTGCCTGCATTTACATTGGTAATGTTGAACCTTTGCTCATGTTTGCTAATCTTGTAGTGTCATTTTTTTTTACATTAGGAGAATAGTAATGTTGGCACTCCTATACTATCATGCCCGGTTCCTCAGAAGTGATACTGCCAAGATGCCCTCCTACTGGCAACAGCAACTCAGAGCATTATATTTCACGACACTAATGATGTGGCCAAACGGGAGGAAGGGAAGCTTTGGTGGACACTGGCGGGAAGGGGACCTGGAAAGAAAAAGCTTAGTCAACAAGTCTTAGTACTTCTTTCACAAAGAATTCTTTTTACAGTTCGCATAAGAAAACACTGATTCTTTCCACTGAGTCCAGAGTTACAGTTCCTTATGTTAAATACCACAAAGTTCTTGATATTTCTGAATCAAAATCTGTAACAGTCCTTTTCAAGGTTCATTGCAAGTTCCCAAAAAAGCCTTTATATGTAAAGAAAAATCTCTATTGTCAGTCAGTCAAAAGCTTTTATTTCGGTTAAAAACTATAAAAAGGCATATTTACATACATCAATGCAATTAAGTAGGGTTATATATAATAAAAATATTAAAAGACCTCAAAGGATCCAGTTTTATAAATAGAGATTAAAATGTTATAATTACATGTATAAACGTCTCATTAGCGCTCCTAAAATTCCCACCGGCGCACCAGTTTTAAAAAAGAAACGCTCGCCATCCATTTATCACAACAGGTTACCCCGTGGGGAGTAGTTGGTGAGATTACCCCTTTTTAGTGTGGCGCACCTTGTAAACCACATGGACAGAAGGAATTTAGATGTTACAAAAACTGTCAGGAAGGCAGTGTCTGCTTTAAGTATCCTATAAATCTCTCTATAATCCCTCATGCTCCTGGACTTACAAAATTGGATTATCCATTTCGCTCTAGCCCGAGAGTACGAGGGGCAGAAGAGCAGAACATGCAGATCTGTCTCTCTGCTTCCCTGGCACCCTGGGCAGATGCTTACCGGAGATGTGACTTTTGACCACTTGGCAGTTACATCCCTAAGGGGGAGAGAGCCATGCCTGAACTGAGTATAAAGTTTCCTGGCCAGGGGGGCCTGGATGTCATCAAAAAAACTCTCAAGGAAAGGGTGAGCCTTGATCTCAAGGAAGGTGTCAGTCAGCCTACCCAGGGAAGGGCTCGAGACTAAGAGAGCTAAACCATGCTCTCTCACTGCCACACTCAGAGTTTTCTTAGAGACCACAGAGCAAGTCTCCCCAGGGGATGACCACAGTTTCCCCCTGCCAATGGCCCTAGAGAGGTGCTGGATGTGCTTTAGCCATGGAATGTTACCCGCACCCCTGATTGCTAGCAAGTCCCGTAAACCCTCCCTGTAGCTCTAAAGTTCCGGGGTGGCCTATAGTCGTCTCCAGAAAAACAGAGAGCGATTCGAAATGACATCTTAGATAGGGACCAAGCCTAGCCTTAGTGGAATGAGGGGTGTACTCTGAGGTAGCCTCAAAAGGCGCCTCATAAAACTATTCTCGGTAAGGGAGACGGGGGCCGCGCTGGCATGTCCCCAAAGGTCCGCTCCATACAGTGCGCCACCTCTCGCCTGGGCTTTATATATTTCAACAAGCGGCGCCACCAATTTAAGGGAAGATTCATTAAAAACTTTTAAAATACCGCCCGAAGATTGGGCAAGCTTCAAATTAGCTTTGGCAATGTGAGTCCCCCAATCCATTCTGTCATTTAGAGTCACCCCCAGGTACTCAAAAGTGGACACCCGGTCCAGGGCCACAGCATCCAGGTGTGGGTGGGGACAGTTAGAGCGTCTCAAGTTGAACACCATGTACTTGGTTTTAGTAAAGTTAATTTCTAAGTTCCTCTCTTTACAAAACCCAGAAAAGGCCTCCAATGTGCGCTGGATACCCCCCGATGATTTGGACAATAGGAGGGTATCATCAGCGAACATTAGTGCCGGTACCTTCCGTCCCTCTAAACTGGGGGAGTCCAGATCTTTTGCTCCCAGTAGGAAGGTGATCAGGCCATTGAGAAATAAGGAAAATAGTGTCGGGGCGAGGACGCACCCCTGCATCACGCCACTTTCCACTGGAAACGGGGATGACATCTCACCGCCCCTCCCATTCCTCACCCTGGCATACGTGCCCTGGTGCAAGCGATTAAAGAGATCGCACAGGTGGGCCGGAGCTCCCATCTCCTTTAGGATAGTCCAAAGCTTGTCCCTCTGGACCAGGTCAAAAGCGGACCTCTATTGAGGAGTTGGTTTCCAATGTGTCTCTTGTGCTATGGTTGGTTGATTTTCCTTCACCAACCACTAGTTGAGACCTAAACATGTCCCCCATCTCACCACCTTACTGGAGGGCTATTATTTCTTAATTTGCCGGAAGAATTTTTGTTCAAGCGTCGGAAGATAGTAGTTCATTCAAGGGAAGGGAGGTGAGCGCGGACTGAAGCGTGCAGTTAGAGAGGGCAGTGTCAGGAAACACATGCAGCCTTGATCTGTAGGAAGACCAGAACAGCTCTCTGAAATCGAGAAAACTTCTTGGGTGTTTGGCTCCTCAATGTGGCAGCTCCTTTCAAAACCAAACATGAATAGCAAGCGCAGCTAAAAGGACATAGGGCCATATTATCAAGTAAATGCGATAGTGATCACAAAGCGCGCTTAGCGCATTTTTGTCTTTCGCCGTCTACCACTGAATTACATCGCTTTGCCAACAGGTGATGTTCAAACCAGCGATAAAGGGCAATAAAGGTCATTAGCGTGGGAAATTAAGTGATGATTTCACAGCGTTAAAGGAAAGCTTGTAAATATGGGAGTGTAGACTTAATCTGTCAATCCACCTCCCATTCAAAAGATAGCTAAGTCAGGATTTTACCTGACGTTAGATTCCTGTGATAACCGCAGTTAATGCAGCTATTATTATCGCATCGCGTGTCCTGGTCTGGCTTGCTAATAGCGCGATGTTGTCTTGTCAACTACTTTGCTGTTGTTTTCTGAAGGAACGCCTACTTTGCATCTAATTAGCGATGCGAGGCGAGGCGTTAGTAAAACTGCTGCTAACATGCGCTGATGCATGTTAGCAGCGCATTGATGATATGGAGATAAATAGTAAGTCACATAGTGAAGCCCCTTATTGGAATGAGTGTTAATACATTACCGTAATACAGCATATCTTGTAGTTTAAGCATTGGTACATTATTGGTACAAACATGCTAATGAGATGGACTATTAATACTTGTTTTAATACTTGCAAGGAAGGAGTTTATGATATATACCAGTGTGTCAGCCTTCCAATATGAGTGGTAGCATTCCTATACCAATTACTCAGACTTCCATACTGAATCACTGTAGGTAGATGTAAAATGATAAGAGATAAAACAGCTGAAGAGAAAGAGTGATACCAAAACCCCTTTATGATTCTAAACAAAATGCTCTTTTGTGCATGAGTATGTAGGTTGAGAATGCGACTAATTCCAGATAAAGGCAGTCAAACAGCCAGATGATACCTCATTATACAGAGCAGCAGTTGATAATAGACAAACCAAGAAAGATACACTGTACACCTTTATTCTCCCCTATCTCATTGCACTTCCATCCGTTCAGAAATATAATCTCGACTTCAGTGTCTATGGAAAGGTAATGGTGCAATCCACGTGACCTCTGTAAGACGTTGGTGCTGAAATATATTTGCCTTACAACATAAGAAGGAAAAAGCCTAACATACAATAATCTACAAATTGTTGGCAGTTATAGCAGGACTTTTCTTGCAAGACTGAAGATTTGGATCTAGAAAAGATCAGGACTGTAGCAGAGATGGAGCTGGTAGACCAGAAGTAGGGCTGGATTAAGGCCAGGACTGGAACAGGACCGGAGCTGAAGGTCTAGGAGCAGAGGTGAAGTAAGAGCAGGACTGGACAGTGCTGGAGTGCATGGCCAGGCGCAGATTTGACTTAATACCAGAAAGGATCTGGAGCTGGCTGCCTTAGAAACAGAGCTAGAGTAAGACAAGGACTAAAGCAGAGCTGCGGTTGAAACTGCTAGGCCTGGAGCTGGAGTAAGACCAGGACTAGAGCACAGCTGGAACTAGCTGCATGGAGCAGAGCCGAATAAGGCCAGACCTGTAGCAGGTTTAGAGTATAGTCAGGACTGGAGCAAGACTGGAGATGGCAGACCTGGCACTGAGCTGAATTAAGAAGGGAATTGGAGTTGGAATAGAGCAGGAAGTGGAGCAGGGACGTAACTGGAGTGGAGTAGGAGCTAGTCTAGAGCAGAGCAGAGTGAAGAATCAATAGCAAGAGCAAGAGAGAAATGTTGTGCTATACTAGTGCTCTGATCAAAGGCTCTTTGTATTTTGTTAGGATAGGACCCGCCTGACATTAAATGGCTTGTTTCTTAACAAAAACCATCTGATAGGAAGTGGTTAGTATCAGAAAAGAATGTACTGGAATGGTAGTAAAATTTTGTGGCCAACTTGGAGTTGCATTTGAGCTTGGTGTTCATCTTGGAATGGAGCCTCACCAAAGGTAAGTTGGACTGTAGCTTTCACTTACAACCATTCCCACAACACAGTTATTTCCAATGCTATGCTTATGACTATTGTTCCTATTGATTCTTTTGTGATGACTGTGACTGTTGTACGTATGCCTACTTTGTAGTTGCTGTCATTGCTGCTGTGGCCCTGCTGTGTTGGACAATAAGTGTGGCTGTTGCAGCAGGGGTGGTTGATTCTGTAGTTCCTACTGAGGTTGCAGCTGTGATCATTACTTCAGTCACTGATGCCATGGCAGCTGTGATCATTCCTGCTGTTTTCCATCCTGTGGTGGCAATAGTCACCACAACTGCTCCTTATGCTGTGGTGGCAACCGTACTAAACGTGGGGTCTCTGCTCTGCTCGCTGCAGTGATGTCTGCTGTTCTTCCAGCTGTCAGGTTGCTCTAATGTAAAGCGAACATGAGTGATGCTCTTTTTTTTCATCTCTTACCACCCCACCAGCGACCACATACACATGCATATGAGGGCCAGTGGAAGGAATGAAGAAAGGGAAATGCGAAGACTGAGAAAACAAAATCACAGGGCTCCACCACTCTGACTCACCACCTTTGTTGGTCAATGAGGTCTGCAGGATGCAGTGGAGATCACTGCAAGGCAAAGGGATATCTTAGGTAGCTTGTCATTATTAATGCTAGGTGTAACTTTATTGCGAATGTACATACCTGAGCAATATTCCGAGTCACCAGATCCCTTTACATTGATATTAAACTGGGAATTTTCAAATCCTAATCATATAAATATCTCAAAAATAAATGTACTCTAATGTGAAAGAAAAAAATCTTTCCAAACGAACTTGAATTCTAAAACATGTTTATTATACAAAATTAGTAACAACAGGAATATTGCAGCTCAGAGACACAAATCTTTAGCCACTCCAATTTAGTGAGCTTGCAATGCTAACCCCTCACACAATTGCCCTGCATTTATACAATGTATTCACATAGTTAACAATAAAAACGTTTGCATGACAGAAACGAAACCCAGTGCACTTGGGGCTTGAGGATGCACGTCCTTCTTAAGAGACATGCACAAAATAGACCTTGAAACTTTGCGGCAGATTTACATGAAAATGGCGCAGTGCTGTGCCACAAGAGATTTTGCTGCACCGAGCTGTGTTATTGCCAAAATGCAGGGATGTGCTGTATTAACAAGAATATGGCACTCCCCTGTGCTCCCCTCTGCGCCGGCTCTAAAAATGCAGTTTAACGCCAATGCAGGGACCCTTGCACCATGGTACAGGGGTGCCTGCATTGCAAAGATGATTGAGCTTGTTCAGGAAGAGACACTTTCTCAACAGAAATAACCATTAATTATGTGCTGCTCCTACTATGTGTGCTGCAGAATTCAGCACACATAGAAAAAGCAACGAATGTGGAGAAATGAAGGTTTTTCTCCTTGTTGCCCCACATTAACGCCTCCTTTTGAAAGACAGTTTTTGGTGCCGACTCAGATTAACAGATCTTTGTAAATCTCGAGCTGTGGCAAAAAGCTATGGGTGTTGGTGGGAATGCCCATAGTAACACTCATTGCATGCCTCTTTGCTACAGAAAACTGGGTGGCAGAGAGCCACATTTACAAGGCTGTGATAAGCCATGCATAGTGGTTTAGAGCAGCCTTGTAAATATGGGCTAGCAGACAGCCCCGTGCAGCGTCAAAAAAAGTAATGCTCCAGTGGTGCTAGGGGCTAAGATCAATGGAGGGAGCCTTATCTGCTGAGATATGAAAATTTTGAATTCTGCCTTTCGAGTGCTAGGGGCAACATAGAGACTGCACGCTTCCAAAGGAAAAAGGCCTGAAGAACGGTATATAGAGGCATATAAAATGCCTGCAAACAAAACACATGAATGTTAATAAAGCATCTAATGAATATGAAAAGGCAATTTTACAGTGACTTCTCCCTATGTTTGAATAATTACCACAAACTATGTCACTTTGCACTTTATTGTGGAAGAGGATTTTCTACTAGACTGCAAAACAATAAATACTATCAACACCCTGTTGATCCCTACTCTGAGCAATTGTATGTAAATACTAGAAGTCTAATAACTTGGATATAACATTCACATATATACATATGCATTCATATTCCTGCTTCTTCACGGAGAAACCGAGTAGAATACATAATCTCAGTCATAAGAGTTCAGATAAAAGTTTAAAGAAATAGTTAAAAATATGTTTTCATCAACAACTTCCAAATGCCTATCAAAACAATCCTTTAGTACGTAATAGGCTGTGGCAAAAAAAATATGAGTTTCATGCAACAACAATATAGCAGAATTGCCTTGCAAAGGAAGTTGAGAACTACAAGGGCATTATGTCTAGAATCCAAGATGACCACTCCTCTCTAATTAGAGCAGGGGTTTGTGTTTTGGCAGCTGGGACAGTTTTGCAGTTGTGCTGGAGCAGCTACTGCTGTGGCAGTTAAGCTGTTGTTGCTAGAGTCACACATATGGCCACTGTTGTTGGTATTGCCTTTCAGACAACTGTTGGTGTTGTTGTCACATTGGCAGGTTCACCTTGCACACTTCCAGCTAGCCATCACCACTGCTATGTGAATTCATGCATATACCCCAATTAAGGGCGGAATGGAAGGGGGGTTAGTTTCCTCACTTAGTAAGTACTCGTATTCCTTAAAGGAATAAAGGTATCAGTAGCGGCTTGCACAGGTAAGAGAGGTGGGGTAGGGGTGGCGGGGTGGGGTGGGGGTTGTTGGAAGTCGACAGATGACAGGTTAAGTAATATTAAATAAATAAAACCACTTATCTTGTACTACCCGCCTCCCCATTCCGCTTCTGATTCCTTAGTGACGCATTTACCAGGTGCAATAAATACCTCATATTCTGAGTATTACAGGAAAAAATTAATTACATGCTAAATGAGTGCAATCTGCACAAAGTTCCACACGTACAGTGGTAAAAGCCCTAACATGTGAATTTTAATATGTTGCATTTTTTGGTGGTTTTAATTCTTTTTTATCTTGCCTTGCATTATGTAAATAAATTCGTTAATGATACGTGTTTACAACGGTTTTTATTAATCATGCATAATAATAATAAACTAATAAACACACGTTTGAATGGTATATTTTGTCAGGCTTCACCTGGAACTGGAAAGAAATGTCTAGTGCTGTTGCTGTGCACGTTGTTTAAAGTAGAAATGCTTTAGCCGTGCAATAATTACTCTTTAATCCATATTATGTTGCTTTTGCCTCGAATTCCGTCATCTGGACCGGCGCTCCATGGCAGCATCACAAGCGTGTTGCCAAAAAAGGTGCATATCCACGACACATGCGTATATTTGTGCTGGACACAGCCCCTTCCGGCAGGGTCAGGACTGCGTGTTCCGTTCGGCTGTCCTCGGTTCGACTCCAGACATAACAACCAGGCACATTAATCAGTAAGTAATACGCTCGACGTCAACTTTAGACCCGGCCGCCTGTGCTGGTGTAATGCAGTTTACATTCATAATTACTGAGATGCTTACTTTCAAAAAGTTCCACGTCTTTGAATTCCATGGTCTGGCAGGTGGAATGCAATGTGTGATTTGTTAGTGAGAGTTTTAAGCCTTATAAATAGTCGTTTCCTGTGGAATCTAATGAGTGCAGCTAATCTTTTTATCACGCTTATTATATCGATTTTCATTCATGTAATAACCAGTTTATTCTCCACGAAAATACATTTGGAAGATCTATGAACAAATAGGTGCATGCTACTGACGCCTCCGTTCTCCGTTTAACACGCGCTGTCTGTCCCTCTCTCATTAGCATTCATCCTTCCTGTCTCTCTCTTAATCTCTTTCATTTGCTCTCTTCCATCCTCTTGCACTGAGAACCTTCCTATCTTTCTGCCTTACATTGTGGTGGGTCTGGAATATCATGTAGCGAATATTCGAAAATAAAAAATATTTATGACATAAACATTGACAGGTAACTATGTATAGATTTATTGTACCTAGCTCCTCGTCTACGTACCTTGCAGATTTCTATCATCAAGGTACGTAGATGTAGAGTTATGATTAGTAAATCTTTACTTCCCTATTTACACTTACCTTTCAGTATGTTAGTCCTCAATGTTTTGGGTACAATATTAAGGTATCACAATATTCCCAGCAAGATATTCAAAACTGAAACCGTTTTCATCCTTCCTCTCTCCCTGACCTCAATCTCAGTTTTTCTTCGTTCTCTCTCCCTCTCTTTTTCTTACCCTCCCCCTCTGTATCTCTCTGCTCTCCCCACTTTTTCTTCGTCTCTCTTCCTCTTTCTTCCTCTCTTATTCTCCCTTTGTTCATCTGTTTCTGGGTCATCCCTTTCTCCCTCCCTTCCCATCTCTCGGTCTCTCCACAACTCTCCTCCTTTCTCCTGCATTCTGTATCTATGTCCCAATCTGAAGTAACACAGGCCCCGCTGTGCTGGGGCCCCTAGCTGCAGGGGGGCCCCTCTACACATTCCTTTCTATTATTCCTTATGCCCATCACCATTGGCCAAGTACGTTTCTGCCATTCAAAAAGGACTCCTTACCCTCTGATTCACAAACATCAGTTAAAGAAATGAAGACTATTCCAACCTAGAGTGCCTACCTAAAGAACCCTATTGACACAGGTGCCTAGTTTTGACCAACATTTCCTGCATCTGCTGATCTTAGACACGGGGCTCCTCTATGCTGAAAGGGTTCGGTTTTAATGGCCAGGCCATAATTTGTGCCGGTGAATTTGGGGGCTGGTGTCTAACATTTCATCATCAGATTTTTGACCCTGAGCAATGTAGGAAAATAATGGCAAAGGGAAATATCAGGAATAAAAAAAGAACTTGCAAGAGGAAACTCAGAAGGTTTAGAATGGTGGAAGAAAGAGGCACGAGGTGGAATTCAGCAGAGGCAACCAGGCCATTTGGCTTCCCTGGCATTCTGCATCACCAGTGGTGTGCTTCAAAGAAAATCTTTGAACAGTGCATTTTTTTTTCAAACGAAACACTAATAATAATACTTGACTGCCCCTTACCCAGGAGGCGAGTCCTGGCTGCAAGAAACTTTTTTTTTCACTAGCTTCATGTTAATTATGGAAGATGTTTGAATTCCAAAGACACTAAAATGTGAAGAAAACCTAATTAAATGTGCATGGGATGGCGAAGTTGTACAATGCAACAGTATGGCAAGCTGGCTTGGGCAGCAATGCCCACTGTCATAAATACATTCGCATCGATGTAAAAGTTTCCCCTGCCCGTGGTCCGACCAGTACAATTGTCATTATCCAGTACAACTAATGGCAGAAGGGCAAGTAAAAGTAATGAGCAAAAAAAGGGCAACCGAGTGAAAAACAAGGACAATAACAAACATGTTTCTCTTGACGGAATAGATTTTTAGTCACTCTCTTCTCTGGTGACTCATTTTCCCGGACTGAGAACCAAGCTTTACTGATCCGTGTTCCCTACACTGCATTATTAAGCAGACCTTGACGCCAGAGCCACGGCTTTTATTTCCCTACCGCTGAAACCATTCTGTTAAGCAAAAAATGTACTTTTACATGGATGTTCATTTATTCATTCTACTAAGGGTAGGTATTTAGCCTTCCGCGACGTTGTTATTGTTTTGGTCTATGATTTTAGGAGCATTTTACAAATAACTACCAGACAGGTCTGCCTCTACAGAGCAAAACAATTTGTTTATGCAGTTATCTCATTTCGGTGTAAAGAGTCTGTTTACTGAACATATGGGGCGTATAATTATGAGAATGTGGCGCAGTGCAGCAAGTGCGCTATGCTGCGTCACAGGGGAAGGTCGGGAATGTAACTTATATTAAAGAATATGATGATTTCCTGTCCTTATCCTTGCTCTAGCGCCGTTTTGGCTGCATATCAACACAGGCTTCTTTGCAGCATGGTGCCTGTGTTGCATGCAGGATGTGGTTGTGCAGAAAGGGACACCTTCCTGCACAAAATTAATCCAGAGAGGCAAATTCCTCTTTCTATGTAAAGAGTAAGTAATGAGGAGAAATGAATATATTTCTCCTCATTACTCCTCACCTGGGGAGGCATATCAATTTGGTGCATTCCCAGGTTTATCAGTTATGGTAAATCTGCAAATGCATAAAAAACCATGAGAGTTGCGTAGGAACACTCACGCAACACCTCCCTGGTGCAAACTAAGGCAACACAGCGATTTGCGTTGCGCTGCTCAACTCAAAATTTATGAAGCCACTTCGGCTCATTTTTGAGTTGCACCGCTCTTGCACTATGTTACGTGGTGCAAGAGTGACACAAAGGGGCTCGTAAATATGCCCCTTAATACATATCCAGCAGTCTTAAGTAGGAAATAATATTTTGACATGAATTTATAAACTTTAAGACCATTCTAGTAATGATCGGAAACACATTCTGTTTTTATTTTTGTTTAAATGATTGTACGTATTTTTTATTAGCTTCCTTTTTCTCACCATGTGCTTCTTCCTGACCAAGTGATTCTTGCAACACCTTGCCACAATACAAATAAACCTTCATGCTTACTGCCGTTTCTGCGGGAAGCTAAAATGTGGCACTCGGGGATTACTTGTGTGGTATGCAATGGAAAACATAAGGATTATGGACAAGAGAGGAGATGAGAAGAAAAGGTTAGGTATGGCTAGGGATCTAGGTGGGAAATAACATGGTGAACCGTAAGGCCCTGTAACAAAGTGGTCCTCATCTTTCCTCCGCACTCATAGCAGCTTAGCTGACTTTTTGGCACTCTCCACTCCTCGCATCACAATCTATCCCAACCCCAGTGCACAAAGCATCCATGCACTTGATAGTATTTTACAAGCGGTTGAAGAGATGGGGCGGAGAAGAATCGACACTCAGGGGCAGATTTACAATAACTGGCGCATCCCTGCATATCAGCAGGGATGCGCCAGTTATTGTGCGTCAGGGCTCTGCCAACGCGGATGCGTCGCATTTACAATGCTGCGCACCATGGCGCAAAAATGGCACAGATGCGTGACGCATCAGTGACGTAAAGGCGGCACATTGCTGGAGTTGTGTCGCAAGCGCGACGCAGCTCCATCATTGCTCAGGGGGGGCCTATATTTGCAATGCTGCGTCAATCCTTACGCCTGCTTCAAGCAGGCGCAAGGTTTTGACGCAGCACGGGCTCAAAAGTGACTGAGTGAAATCTTGTAGATTTCACTCAGCCACTTTTAGGAGGCGTTTCTGCGCTGAAACGTCCCCCCCCTACACCGGAACACATACTTCTGGAGCAGGGCTTTACAACGTGACGCATCTCCCAAATGTGTCACGTTGTAAATACCCCGCACCATGGCGCGTCTTTTGCGCCGCCGCTGCATCAAATAAGTGACGCAACGGCAGCGTAAAAGAGGCGCAAGGGGCTCGTAAATCTGCCCCATAATGAGGAGGATTAGGCATGGCATAAGGGGAATTTTTGACAGTCACATGGTTTGTTTGGGCAACTTTGATTAGGGAAAGATTTTGATGTGTACTGCAGTTCGGAGATGCTAGGACTGAGGGCAATAAAATCATACGTTTGTGCACCGTGTTTGGTGGGGACTTCAGTGCTGAGAAGGTTGGTCTAAGGGCAATATATAGATGTAACTGGGGTTGTGGGAACAATTTTGGTAGAGAGACCATCGGCCAAAATACTGATATTACACGCCCAGAAGCAACTACAGACGCAGGAACAATTTGGGATATTTTCTTTAAGACATCTCAACTTACACTGGAAGAACTAAATTACCAATCCAATACAATGGATGTCCAAGTGGACTTGCTTAACATCATGGCAACAACAATAACAGGGATTGATCAAAAATTAGCTAACTTGAACAAGCTGATAACACGAGCCCAAGAATATGCAACCTCCTTAAACACAGACTGTGCCTGTGGGCCTCTCTAATCACAAGGGGTATAGGGGGATAGGAGGTAAGGCTGCCTCCCACTCAATCACAGTCAAACACAATGTAGGCCTACCTCAATCAACACATCCTCAACTTTTTGACCATAACATGGGTAAGTGACCGCAGTGTCTATATCTATACCCTGGGTGTGTGCATTCACACTCCCCCTTAGGCCAGGATGTCTCAATAAATCAACAAGAACCAATTAAAACCACAGGTCGACGTATACTAGAAAAAGTGTGAAGAGTAGAGAGAGTACCTCATGGTCGTAACACCCGAGGGGATTGCCGGTTTAGCAATATCCGGTATACCCACTTCTCATCATTGGTTACTCTCTCTACATGAAAGAAATGATGTACACACAAATAGACTAGTACATTCAGTGAGAATAGTAACGGAATAACACAAACACCACAGTGAGTGAATTTAGACAATACTGTGACAACATGTATACAAACTCAGACCCCAAAACATCCAAAAGGTAAATAAAAACTGGAAAAGTCTTGCTGGCAGTTTCCTTTCTTTATTCTGGTGCTGCAAGACCCTCCATTAAAAATGGTTAAATATATACCATATCCTTTTCCTTTTCAAGCCAACATGTTTCGTTGCTATAAATTCAGCAACTTCATCAGGGCGTAAAAGGGGTTCACTATTCTCGAACTTCACATCAAATTTAGATTGAACAAGGACCTTCTGGTTGCCCAGCCATTATGTACCGGCAACCATCAAAACGACACCGTGTCAAGCGATCACGTGTCTCGCAGTGACTCGTCCTGGTCAGAGCCGCTAGTACCGAGTCCCTCCGGCGCTCCCGACGATCCTCGGGCAACCTGTGCTTAGAGAAAAAGATATTTTAAAAAATTGGGGTATTGGTGTAAGTGCACTAGAACAAGAAAAGTACCCATCAATTCTACTGGAGCCGGTAAACATAACAACCCATACAACGATCGTGTAAGAGCACCCACAAGGGATACTGCAAGGCACATCAAAAATACATTTGTACAAAAACTATAAGAAATTAACCATATCAGTTAGGAGACAGGAGGATATTGACCAGAAGTAGGATTGTAAAAGATGATGGGCTACTGAAAATGTAAACGAACAATCAATTTAATAGTATAAGTCGAGAGTTACAAAGAGGCACTCTTCATTCCTGATGTCCAAGTGGTCACATTAGACACCCTACAGAATCAACAAGGGCCGCTTATCGCAAAACCGATAACATCAGACAGGGCCAGTACGCTCTACATTAATCACAAATCACTTTCCAACTTCAAAATCATCTATTGGAATATGGCAGAAATACGTAAAGCACTTAAACACTGAACAGCCAAAAAAAATACTGCCGGAAGGAAACATTGTATGCCTACAAGAGGCCTGGGTCACAGATTATGTACACCTTGAAGGCTATGCTGTTTTTTATAAACTAGCAACCAAACACAATCAGTTTGGTAGACCTGCGGGTGGTATTTCGATTCACGTAAAACATCTAAAACAGATTTTCGTCTCCTGCATGCCTCAGATGCCAGTCAGATGACGGATCCTTTATACACAGGGTCTGGAGTTGCACAGTGCTGTCATTTCTGGTCGGGGTTCTGTCCTGCCTGGGGTGGGTACTGGGGTGGAACCTCCCAGAAGATCCGTGCCTGACACTCCTCCACAGTACTAACGATATAGGAGGGAACATCTATAAGAGACACCTTCTTTTCCTGGGGCTCACACTGGTTAAGCGCTACATAGCCCAGCAATGGAAGTCCACTTCCCCCCCTGGGGTAGTGGCCTGGAAATCCGCATTAGATAAATGCATGTCTGCCGAGGTGGCTGTGTTTCAGGCCAGGGGTTGCCCGCAGAAGCACGAGAAAACCTGGGCTACATGGGCCAAGTATCGGGGTATTGATCTTTCAATGTCTCACACGTCCTCGAATCAAGATCTCATAGACAGACTCACCATCACATGATGTTCCACTCCTACTCGTGGATTGGTCGGCATGGAGATGTGCTCATATGTATTTATGCCTGTTTAGTCTTTCAAGCGGGTTGGATGGTGCAGGGATGGGAGAAGGTGGATGGCGGGGGCTGTTGGGGTAGGTGTTTTATAGCTTCCTGAAAAATACCCTCGCCAACAACTAAAATACGTATGTTCATTGCCTTGTATGAATATGACTTGTTGGGGGCTCTCCCCTTTGGATGGAAAATTCAATAAAATTTGTTGTAAAAAAAAAACCCATCTAAAACAGATAACAGTATAAAGGGTAAAAATTGAGTCAGATGTATTACAGGCGCTCTTAATAGAGGGAGAAAGGCACAGAGATGATAGTGCTCCAATCTTAGTTATAAACCTATACCTAAACGCATACGGTCAGAAAAAATTGGATGCTACTAAAAAATATTATAACCTCAGTAAAGGAAATTTTACCATCTAATGTGCTATCAGCCAAAGTGATTGTAGGAGACTTTAAACTGCACCACCTAGGAACATAGAATGACAGGTTGGGTCTAACCAGCTCCGAAAGAGTTTTCGATTCCTTTTTGCAAAATTATGACTTAAAGTTCACCAGTGAAACTTGGAAAAGTCTGGATTCCAAGCACTCTGGTACTGCCACATTTAAGAACTGTTCCACAATTGATTACATCTTTCTATGCAGCCTGCTCATTCAGAAAATTGTCAACTTTGAAGTTAAAACACATGAAACTAGCGACCACAAATTGTTGCAGATGGAACTAAACTCTGGCATTACACAGAGGGAACAATCAGCTGTAGTATCCCACTCAACAGGGATTGAAGAACATACATTAGTTAGAAGGCTAAAATGGAACAAGCATCATTCAAGGCTGTTTAATGCATGGAAAGAAAAACAAGAGTGCAAAGATAAGCATCCTGGAAATCAACCTAGTATGGAAAATTGGACAAGGTGGATTAGAGCTCTAAAAGCTATACTTGTCAACAACCATAAATTCACCCCACATGGAACTACAATGTACACCTCTACACTTAGACATAACAACATAAAACTAACCATAATAATACGTAAGCTAAAGAGGGCAAAAAGAGTACAAAAAATTGCAGCAACTCAAGAAACAAGGGAGAGGTGTAAAGACTTATCTCAAAAGCGCAGACATCTACTATGGTCACTTAAACAATATCAAATAGAGAAAGATTGGGTAAGAATACACAAGATCTCAAAACCACACAAACAATGCCAGCTTTGGCAATTCATAGCAAACCGGGAGAAAGGTAAAGTAGATAGGCGTAACTCTGTACATGCAGAGGCCTGGCTGAGACACGTCTCTACAATCTATACTGAAAAAGCAGTCTCCATAGACCCCGAAAGCTCTGAGGTCCGGACCTCTTTTAGTGCGGATACAGAAGAGGAGGCCCAAGTGGAAATCATGGGTAAAGTTCAAGATTGTACCGCAGTCAAACTAGTAATAAAAAGGATAAGAAAAGAATGGGCACTCTGGCCCAATGGTCTTCCAGGAGCTATCTTTAGAGAAGATCCAGTATATTGGGGAAATGTTTTTATCGAAACTTTTCATCGAATGTAGACTGAAAGCAAGAGTGCATGACTCATGGCGAGGGTCTTTTTTACATCCAATTTTCAAGAGAGGAGACACACAGACCCAAAATTTATAGATTAATTGCCCTCTTGGACATTGAAGGAAAAGCCTACGCTAGCACCTTACTGAATGAATTAAATAGATGGATTAAAGAGAATGAAATCCTCCCCCACTACCAAACCGGATTTCGTAAAGGCTGCTCCACAACTGATAACATCGTGGCCATGTCGTACTTAAGCAAACTGCAAAAATAATAAACCAGTCTTTGCATGCTTCGTTGGCTACTCAGCTGCCTTTGATGGGGTGCCCCGACATAAGCTCTGGGATAAATTGCGTAACTGGCATATCCCAGTAGGTCTCCTCAATGCCATTATTTCATTATACCTCAACACCTGGATCAAAGTGAAGTTATCAGATAACACCACAACGAAGATTAAAAACATAAAGATATAGGGGTTACATTGTATGTATCCAATCTATGATGAAAACAAACTGCATTCCACCAAGCTTTGTATGTAACTTTCTTAGCTTGTTTCCAGTTAGAAGTGATCAACTGTAGGGCTATTGCTAACAGCAAGTCAATTAATAAGGGAGTAGGAGAAGGGTGTGGCTAGGAGGGGGCTAGTGAGCCTAAAAAGATGTTAGAGACGGAGAAAGGGATTTGGGTATCAAAAATTGTATTAATTTGGGACCAGACTAAAAACCAAAAACGGGAGAGGGAGGGGGAATAGAAAAGCATATGTCTTAAGTCACCTGAAGAACTCTTACATGACCAGCAGGTTGAGGAGATGTTTGAGGAAAAAGAGGCCAACTTCAATGAGGTGAAAATAATGCGTTTGGAGATAAAATATAAAGTCTGAGATGTATTAGCTGCTCTTGATGTTTTATGAATTTTTAACCAAAGTTTGTCCCAATAGGCAGTAGACCAACATTCTACAAGATCCCTTTCCCAGGCCAATTCAGATTTTTCCTTAGGCCTATCAGAAGAGAAAAATAAATTTCTATATAAAGAAGAGGCCGACGTATTAATTAATAGTAAAGGGAAAAGATTGGAACATCTGAGAGGAACATTGGGAGTGTGTGATAAGAAAAGAAGATAATGTGAAAGAGAAGGAAGGAGCAAGTCATATTGAGGTTTAGAGGAAGAGGGTAAGGAAATATTTAATTGAAGGTCTGAAAAAGAGAGAGGAACAGAATTAGAAACCAGTTGTGAAATTCAAAGTAAACTTTTGAGTCTCCACGTTTTCCAATATATGGTACGACCCTTAATACGTAGTAAATGATTATGCCAAATAGGCTGTTGAGCTAATGAAGTAAGAGTAGGATAAGAGAAAGGAAGAAGAGGCATTAATATTTTACATGTATGAGAGATCCATTGGGAACAGAAGGAGGAAATGTTATTAGTAAAAACAAGAGATTTGTTAAAATGGAAAGGGGCGATAATGTGCAACTAAAGCGGAGGATGGGTGCAAAGATCAGGAGAAAGCCAACAAGAGGATTGCCTCAAAGAAAAGGTATGATGATGATATGTTTTAAAATCTGGAAATTTGAGATCACCAGAGAGTTTATCAGCTTTGAGAGCATTGAGAGCTATTCGAGGAGATTTATTTTTCCAAAGGAATTTGTTTAATATAGAGTCGATTCTTTTAAAAAAGAAACCAGGAATGTGAACCGGAATCATAGATAAGAGATAAGAGATAAAGAATTAACGGAGAGAGCATCATCTTAATAGAGTCTAAGCGACCCCACCATGAGAGGAAAAGCGGATGACATCGGTCAATAGACGTAGATAAAGTTTTGGAAAGATTGTCAAAATTAACTTTCAAAGTTTCTGGAAAGGTGGGAGAAAACCATAAACCTAAATATTTAATTTGAGATGATTTCCAGAAAAAGCCAGTAGATATAAAGTCTTGTTTTAAACAGCGAACATTAAAAGGGAGAACATCACATTTGTCCGAATTAAGGTGGTAACCAGATAACTGAGGAAAGGTGTCAACCTGGGAGAGGAAAGCTGGAAGAGAAGTAGAGGTGTCAGAACAATATAAACGGATATCATCAGCGTAGATTGACATTTTAACATGAGTAGAGTTGAGTTTAAAACCAGAGATTCTGTCGTCCAACCTAATTCTCGTTAAGAAAGGTTCTAAGGCAATAATAAATAGAAGGGGGGATAAGGGACAACCTTGGCGAACTCCCCTAAAAAGAGAAAAATAGTCAGAAGTTTTCCCATTGACAAAGATAGAAGCTTTAGGGCCAGAATATAATAAGGAAATGAGAGAAATTAGATTAGTAGGAAGCCCAATCCACTTGAGTGCCTGTAACATAAAATCCCATCCAATTCTGTCAAAAGCTTTTTCAGCAACTAATGCTATAGCAGCGATGGGATAATCAAGAGAGAAGGCCTTACTTAGAATGTTGAAGAAAACCCTGGAATTGTTTGAAGAGAGACGGCCCTTGACAAAATCGGATTGTTCAGGGCGAATAATGTTAGGAAGGACTGGATCAATACGGAGAGCAAGAATTTTAGCGAAAATCTTATAATCTATGTTAACTAAAGAAATCGGGCGAGAATTTTTACAAAAAGAGGGATCCTTATTATCTTTGGGTATTAAACAAATGACAGCTTATTTAACGGAACCTGATGAAGAGCCTTTTTTTACGAAAAATGTATAGAGCGACAAAAGATGGGTAAGTAACAAGGAGGCAACATGAGCGTAAAATTCAATAGTAAAACAATCCGGGCCGGGTGCTTTACCTCTTTTTAATTTGGAAACAGCATTTGTAATTTCCGATAAGGTGATGTCAGAGTCTAAAGAGGCAAAATCTATGCCATGAGTAGGGGGGGTGAATTGAATGGAAGAATGACGAAAGTGCATCAGAGGAAGGTTGTCGTTCTGGCATGTATACATTTTTATAAAAGGAAACAAATTCATTTAGAATATCATTATCCTTGAATAATGAATCATCTGCATTATTACGGATAGATTCAACTTTAGTCCGCTCTCGACGAATCTTTAAATAATTTGCAAGTAACTTGCCCATCTTATTTTGACCCCTATTATAACGGGCACTGCTCCTTAAAAGATAAGAGGATGCGGCTTCTGTAGAACATTTATTAAAAGAGATTGTTGCTTCAATAAGATTTTTTAAAGAGATTTCAGAATTTGAGCGATAAAAGGAATATTCAAGCTGTTTAATTTTGGCTAAAAGCTGGGCATTTTTGGCTTCAAAAAATGTATTTTTCCGCGTAACAAAATTTATGATAAAACCTCTGGCTGCCGCTTAAAAGAATCCCAAACCATTACTGGCGAGGAATCTGAAGTAGAGTTAATAGAAAAGAATTTGGACATAAAAGAGGTGAATTGGCCTGTGAAATTGGGATCTGATAATAATGTATTATTAAAACGCCATCTACCAGCATGAGGGCAAAAAGGTAATAAATCAAGGTCAACAAAAACTGGGGCGTGATCAGATATTAAAATGGAGTCAATTTCGGCGTGTGAGGCGAGTTGGGACAAAGGTTTACTGAGGAAAAGATAGTCTATTCTGGATTGTGAGTTGTGAGGGGGAGAAAAATAAGTGTATTCCTGGATTACAAAGTCTCCGGATGTCAGTTAAAGCTTTGTGACGTATAGTAGAAGTGAATTGTGAGTGCATCTTGGTGTTGGAGAATTTTACTGAGGAACGTCTATCTAGAATAGGATCAAGGATCTGATTACAGTGACCTCCAAAAATAACGTATTCATCATCAAACATGGCAGGTTTATCAGAAATCTGAGTCCAAAATAAGTTATCAACAGTAACAGGTGCATAAATATTAAACAGTACTAAAGGTATTTGAATAATGAGTAACTTAACGATTGCCCAACGACCCTCAAGATCATTCTCCTGATGGACTACTGAAAGAAGATGTTTTTTATGACATAGTATAGATAAACCATTTTCAACCCAACCTTTTTTTAATTTAGCTGCTTCAGCTTCTGATAAGTGTGTCTCTTGAATGAAAGCAATATCAGCATTTAATCTAGCTATATGGGTTAACACAGTTGTCTTTTTATAGGATTATTAACTACTTTAACATTCCAAGTTGCAACTCTAAAAGTGTACCATTAAAGAAACATGCACAATTAATATAGAAGCATCAAAGTAACATCGATCAATACAAGAGTAAAACAATAAGTAATAGTATAAAGGCGATATAAGAAATTCAGGCCAACTACTACAAGAGGGTGAAATTTAAGACTGCTAGGGACATAGTTAGTATCTGGGCTAATATACTAGCATATTGCAAGACTTCTTTTTTTCATCCGAAACTGCAGCTGTGGGGCAACCCGGGTCTTCCGGGGGTCTTCAACGATGGCATGGCCCTTAGATGGTCTAGGCAGGGAATTAATGTTTTGGGAGACTTATATGGTACACAAGGGTTCTTAGATTTTCACACACTTAAAATGTTATATGATTTACCTGAAACAATGAGGTTTAAACATCTACAAATATACGATTTTCTGATTAGGAAAAATCAAATTTATGATATTCATGATTGTGACATTTGGAATTGCTTATACTCAACTAAAAACAAATCCGTAATAAGAGAAGCCTATAGGCACTTATGTGCCTTTAAAACCGATGATTGTTTAAAACTAGCTGAGAAATGGAGCTGCAAAATGGGCTTAAACATAACATCTAAACAGATAACATGCTCTCTATCTAATATTAATAACTCGGTACAATCATCCAGCTTAAGGCTGCAACAATTTAGAACAACTTGCATGTTGTATTATACACCGGAAAGAATTTCCAAATAGTCCCCAAACAACAGTTACAGTGATCGAACAAAGTGCCCTAAATGCTCAGTTGAAGCAGCAGATTTGAAACATATGCTGTTCTCTTGCCCCAACCTTAGGGACTTCTGGGGGAAAATACACAAAGTTATGAAAATTAAGAAGATCCAGCTGCCCTCTATTACTGCACTAACAGTATTACTCGACATTCATCCTGTTCTTCTATCTCGACCTGCGCTGGTGACGATTCTCATATCTTGCGCTAAATTAACCATGGCTAGAGCCTGGATCTGCCCTAACCCGCCTAACATATAGGAATGGTGGACATTGGTAAATGAGATTCACTCTATGGAGTTAGCTCTGGCAAAACTTAGAGGAGCTCGTTCATTAAGGAAATTCGAGAAAATTTGGGGCAATTTAATTACTTGAACACTGTTTCTAAAAATGTCTTTTTTCCTTTTATTTATTTTTTCTCTTATAAAAATATCGCTTTCCTTCTGGGTAGAAAATTAACTGTGCTACAATGTATCTCAAGTGGAAATCATCGAAATAAGTACTGTGCTGAGAATTATGTAATCTTTTTTCTTTTATTATATGGTTTTCTTATAAAGTGTATATTGGTATGTTTTTCTGATCAGTTTGTTAATAAAAAAATTTAAAAAGAAATTCAGGGCATGAATATTAATAAGAACATGCATAATTCTCGAAGAAAGAGGTAAAGAGTTGTTATGGGATAGGATGTGAACATCTACAATGCAAACAGTAAAAAATTGCAGAATCCTGTAATCTAAGAGGAAGAGAACAGTGAAAGGAAGAAAGAAAAATGGATTCAGGAATATACAGGAAAATATTATATGGAAAAGGAATGAAACTGTAAGAGGTATTTGGTAGAAAATGGAAGTAAAATAAAAGCAAGAGAGAAGGGGAGAGAACAGGGAGGGAAACAAAAGAGAGAACAGGGAGGGAAACAAAAGAGAGAACAGAGATCAAGTAATTAAATAGTAACAAAGAATAAAAAAGAAAAACAACAAAGAGACATACCACAAGAAAACATTGAGACTGGGGGTGGTGGAACCACATCAGGAAAGCAGCACACCTAACCGAGGATATCACAGAGACATGCGCAGGGGAAAAAACCTCCAAGTGGACAAATGGAGAAAAAACAAATCAGAGGGTCACAAAAACCGCATCTAGAAGAAACAAGAAAAAGAGGATATTAACAAAAGGAAAATCATAACTGGTTCAAAAACAAAACAAAATACGGAATACAAAATAAATAGCACGAAATACTTAATACAAAATACAAAACACGAAGGAGGAAAGATACATAAGGGATATCATGAAGAACATCATGACAGAACATCTCTCCAGCGCATAAATAATTTATACGCAGTTTTCATGGACGTGGGATTTCCATCGATTCGCTTGAACAAGAGTTAGGAAATTTTTGAAGAAAAGCCGGGTCTTCATAGTTCGCGTTTTGTTATTATAAGTCACTTTAAATAGACATGGGTGGAATAAGCCGTAGCGAGCATTCAAAGAACGAAGAGCAGGTCTCATGTCCAAAAACCTATTGCGACGATCAGCAGTGCTTGTGGCGTAATCCTGTGCGAAGAAGAGGTTTGAACCATTCCAGTTGATTTTCCCTTTTTGCTTGGCAGCATGAAGGACTTTGAGAAGATCCGTATACTCCAAAATGTATAGAATAACACCTCTGGGTTTCACTGTAGACGAAGAAGAGGTAATGGTGCGTGAAGCTGGACCCAAGCGATGCGCTCATTGGATATTTAACACAGGAGAATTTGGGGGACCAAGTAGCGTAGGTAAAAATGACTGGAAAAAAGATATAGGATTAGGTCCTTCAAGTCACTCAGCAAGTCCGTAAATACATAGGTTATTATGTCTATTCGGTTTTTCAAATTTTTTACCTGTATCTTGAGAAATTGAATTTCTTTCTGCATATTAGGAACTTGGTCAGTAAGGTCTTGTACTGAAGTGAAGGTTTCTCCAAGCTGGTCAACTTTTTGCTCTGTGTGTGACCAATTGTCTTCCAGGTTTTAAAGGCGAGCATTCCTGTCCGCCATGTTGGGTTTGAGTGAACGAATTTCCTCCATATATGGCTTGAGCAAACGAATTTCCTCCAGTAGAAGCTCCATAGAGATAGAAGAGGCTACATTGGTAGGAGAAGGGTGATTCGTTTTTATTCGCTTCCCTGGAGTAGGAGCAAGTGAAGAAGAAGCTAGTTTAGGAGTATTTTTAGTAGAAGAGCGAGAATTGTGAGAAGAGGATCATTTTATGGAAACAGAATCTGAAGCTGCCTCTTCTGAATTCTCCTGTAAGACACTAAAAGGATTAACGTCCACCAAGGATGTCGGAAGCAGCAATTTGTTGAGAAGAATTTCGATGTTGGCGTAACGTCACCATTGAGGAGGCAAGAGATATGTACAAAAAATGCTGCAAAACTCAACAAGTACAGTAAGTATTTTGCTGGCACGAATGAGAAAAGCAGCAAAAATCCCCACAAGAAGAAAACCAAGTATTACATATCAGGAGAAAAATTGACTCGAAGCAGTAATAACAAAGTCATTTCGCACCAAATGAGTGACAAGGTGTCAAAAATGGAGTAGAGAGAGCAAATCCTGAATGACCGTCTTTTTCTTTGAGCGCCTTTGCAAGCGTTATGCAGTGGAAAGAAAAACAAAGTGGCGATAGAATCTATGACGAGAAGATGGCAAAAAGGTAGGAATACGCTCACCCCATCAGATAAAAAAGGCAGCTTTCGAGGCAGCAAGTGTTCCGTGAACCGAGAACGAGCAGCAAAGGATCGTGCAGTCGTTGGA
This sequence comes from Lissotriton helveticus, assembly GCF_964261635.1. Classification (NCBI taxonomy): domain Eukaryota; kingdom Metazoa; phylum Chordata; class Amphibia; order Caudata; family Salamandridae; genus Lissotriton; species Lissotriton helveticus. The sequence continues at coordinate 310,489,832 of NC_136062.1, forward strand.
TCCACTCGGAGGGCTCCCGTCGCGACTGCGTCCTGGTAGAGCTCCTCGGAGAGGCGGCCATTTCCTTTGGCGCCGAAGCCACACCCCATTTTCAAACTTCCTTAATACACTTGCAACAGCCTAATTGTTTGGAACTCGGACTGAAGCAACAAAGTAAAGAATGCCTGGGAATGCATGCAAAGTACTACTATCAAGTTTTAACAGCCACAGCCGGAAGCTTAAACTTAAAGAGCATGCTGAAGCCTTGGCCAGATTTGGGAGATACATGGCCGAGATCCAAATCAGGCTTATGGAAGAATGAGGGGCCAGGCAATATGAAAGTCAATCTGGTTTATAAAATAATTTGTCTCCTGTAACCAGCTTGTGAAGACGTCATTTTAACTATAACATTTTAGAACTCTTATGAAAAATGTTGAACTGGCAATCTGTCGTCCTTTTACTAATGTATACATTTATCCTTTTATTATGTTTTGATATGTAAACGCTCTTTTTTTCTCTTTTTTCTATGAATACTTCTTTAAACAATAGTTGTTCCAACTTTCCTTTTAATTGTATGTAAGCTGTATTGCAAATGGTAACTGTGCAATATAAATAAAAACAAATTCATTCATACTCCACCTGTTAGCATTCAATGTTTGTGCAAGGTGTGAAATTTAACTATATCCTAGAGTTGCTTGGTCCTCCTCCAAACTGGGTGATAGCAAAAACAGCACCTCTGTCTGCAGCCACAGGAGCGTTGGGTGTATCTTTGCTGTTGTGCGTGTTTTCAGCAGTTGCTTCTCAGGTGTGCTATGTCATAATCTATAGCATACAGAAATTGATAGAAAGTCTTCACAAGGTATTTTATGTTTCTCAGTTCCACAACGAGCCAGGAATGATTTCTAGAAGGAAACTGCTGAATTGTATTACACTTGGAAACATGGTGTTAATAAATGAATGAATTCGTACTTGTATAGCGCACTTATACCCTGAGGCGTCTTGGCGCTGTACTCATACCGCTGTGGAACCCTTCCTGGCTTTTCCCTGTGAAATGCCAACTCCTGGGCACCCCCAAGGTGAAGCCAGGCATCCCAGCGCTGTTGGGGCCGTTGTGGAGATTAAGTAAGCTATTGACCAGAGTTGCAGAGTGGGACCCATGATTAGAATAGGTACCGACAATTGTCTAACCCAGGGTGGTGTGGAGTGGAAAAACGATGGATTTGGGCCCAGATCTTTTGACTGGGGTGAATGTGTGACATTGATCCACATTCTGTCCATCACTGTTGTGTTTGCAATTACCGCTCTAAGTGTACTGGGGATGCTCAGACGTGAGTCCCAGGCACTCCACACCACTGGAGTCAAGCTAGCCGGGCTGATGAGAGGTGTTACCTCGAAACCGGGCCGGTCCTCGGATGCTTGTTTCCGTTCTGGGAAGGACATGGCTTTTGTAGTTCAGACTGGACTGTTCCCATGGGGCACAGGGTCAGCGCTGATTTGCATATCGCCATTGTCTAACCCAGGGTGGTGTGGAGTGGAAAAACGATGGATTTGGGCCCAGATCTTTTGACTGGGGTGAATGTGTGACATTGATCCACATTCTGTCCATCACTGTTGTGTTTGCAATTACCGCTCTAAGTGTACTGGGGATGCTCAGACGTGAGTCCCAGGCACTCCACACCACTGGAGTCAAGCTAGCCGGGCTGATGAGAGGTGTTACCTCGAAACCGGGCCGGTCCTCGGATGCTTGTTTCCGTTCTGGGAAGGACATGGCTTTTGTAGTTCAGACTGGACTGTTCCCATGGGGCACAGGGTCAGCGCTGATTTGCATATCGCCATTGTCTAACCCAGGGTGGTGTGGAGTGGAAAAACGATGGATTTGGGCCCAGATCTTTTGACTGGGGTGAATGTGTGACATTGATCCACATTCTGTCCATCACTGTTGTGTTTGCAATTACCGCTCTAAGTGTACTGGGGATGCTCAAACGTGAGTCCCAGGCACTCCACACCACTGGAGTCAAGCTAGCCGGGCTGATGAGAGGTGTTACCTCGAAACCGGGCCGGTCCTCGGATGCTTGTTTCCGTTCTGGGAAGGACATGGCTTTTGTAGTTCAGACTGGACTGTTCCCATGGGGCACAGGGTCAGCGCTGATTTGCATATCGCCATTGTCTAACCCAGGGTGGTGTGGAGTGGAAAAACGATGGATTTGGGCCCAGATCTTTTGACTGGGGTGAATGTGTGACATTGATCCACATTCTGTCCATCACTGTTGTGTTTGCAATTACCGCTCTAAGTGTACTGGGGATGCTCAGACGTGAGTCCCAGGCACTCCACACCACTGGAGTCAAGCTAGCCGGGCTGATGAGAGGTGTTACCTCGAAACCGGGCCGGTCCTCGGATGCTTGTTTCCGTTCTGGGAAGGACATGGCTTTTGTAGTTCAGACTGGACTGTTCCCATGGGGCACAGGGTCAGCGCTGATTTGCATATCACCATCGTCTAACCCAGGGTGGTGTGGAGTGGAAAAACGATGGATTTGGGCCCAGATCTTTTGACTGGGGTGAATGTGTGACATTGATCCACATTCTGTCCATCACTGTTGTGTTTGCAATTACCGCTCTAAGTGTACTGGGGATGCTCAGACGTGAGTCCCAGGCACTCCACACCACTGGAGTCAAGCTAGCCGGGCTGATGAGGTGTTACCTCGAAACCGGGCCGGTCCTCGGATGCTTGTTTCCGTTCTGGGAAGGACATGGCTTTTGTAGTTCAGACTGGACTGTTCCCATGGGGCACAGGGTCAGCGCTGATTTGCATATCGCCATTGTCTAACCCAGGGTGGTGTGGAGTGGAAAAACGATGGATTTGGGCCCAGATCTTTTGACTGGGGTGAATGTGTGACATTGATCCACATTCTGTCCATCACTGTTGTGTTTGCAATTACCGCTCTAAGTGTACTGGGGATGCTCAGACGTGAGTCCCAGGCACTCCACACCACTGGAGTCAAGCTAGCCGGGCTGATGAGAGGTGTTACCTCGAAACCGGGCCGGTCCTCGGATGCTTGTTTCCGTTCTGGGAAGGACATGGCTTTTGTAGTTCAGACTGGACTGTTCCCATGGGGCACAGGGTCAGCGCTGATTTGCATATCGCCATTGTCTAACCCAGGGTGGTGTGGAGTGGAAAAACGATGGTTTTGGGCCCAGATCTTTTGACTGGGGTGAATGTGTGACATTGATCCACATCCTGTCCATCACTGTTGTGTTTGCAATTACCGCTCTAAGTGTACTGGGGATGCTCAGACGTGAGTCCCAGGCACTCCACACCACTGGAGTCAAGCTAGCCGGGCTGATGAGAGGTGTTACCTCGAAACCGGGCCGGTCCTCGGATGCTTGTTTCCGTTCTGGGAAGGACATGGCTTTTGTAGTTCAGACTGGACTGTTCCCATGGGGCACAGGGTCAGCGCTGATTTGCATATCGCCATTGTCTAACCCAGGGTGGTGTGGAGTGGAAAAACGATGGATTTGGGCCCAGATCTTTTGACTGGGGTGAATGTGTGACATTGATCCACATTCTGTCCATCACTGTTGTGTTTGCAATTACCGCTCTAAGTGTACTGGGGATGCTCAGACGTGAGTCCCAGGCACTCCACACCACTGGAGTCAAGCTAGCCGGGCTGATGAGAGGTGTTACCTCGAAACCGGGCCGGTCCTCGGATGCTTGTTTCCGTTCTGGGAAGGACATGGCTTTTGTAGTTCAGACTGGACTGTTCCCATGGGGCACAGGGTCAGCGCTGATTTGCATATCGCCATTGTCTAACCCAGGGTGGTGTGGAGTGGAAAAACGATGGATTTGGGCCCAGATCTTTTGACTGGGGTGAATGTGTGACATTGATCCACATTCTGTCCATCACTGTTGTGTTTGCAATTACCGCTCTAAGTGTACTGGGGATGCTCAGACGTGAGTCCCAGGCACTCCACACCACTGGAGTCAAGCTAGCCGGGCTGATGAGAGGTGTTACCTCGAAACCGGGCCGGTCCTCGGATGCTTGTTTCCGTTCTGGGAAGGACATGGCTTTTGTAGTTCAGACTGGACTGTTCCCATGGGGCACAGGGTCAGCGCTGATTTGCATATCGCCATCGTCTAACCCAGGGTGGTGTGGAGTGGAAAAACGATGGATTTGGGCCCAGATCTTTTGACTGGGGTGAATGTGTGACATTGATCCACATTCTGTCCATCACTGTTGTGTTTGCAATTACCGCTCTAAGTGTACTGGGGATGCTCAGACGTGAGTCCCAGGCACTCCACACCACTGGAGTCAAGCTAGCCGGGCTGATGAGAGGTGTTACCTCGAAACCGGGCCGGTCCTCGGATGCTTGTTTCCGTTCTGGGAAGGACATGGCTTTTGTAGTTCAGACTGGACTGTTCCCATGGGGCACAGGGTCAGCGCTGATTTGCATATCGCCATTGTCTAACCCAGGGTGGTGTGGAGTGGAAAAACGATGGATTTGGGCCCAGATCTTTTGACTGGGGTGAATGTGTGACATTGATCCACATTCTGTCCATCACTGTTGTGTTTGCAATTACCGCTCTAAGTGTACTGGGGATGCTCAGACGTGAGTCCCAGGCACTCCACACCACTGGAGTCAAACTAGCCGGGCTGATGAGAGGTGTTACCTCGAAACCGGGCCGGTCCTCGGATGCTTGTTCCCGTTCTGGGAAGGACATGGCTTTTGTAGTTCAGACTGGACTGTTCCCATGGGGCACAGGGTCAGCGCTGATTTGCATATCGCCATTGTCTAACCCAGGGTGGTGTGGAGTGGAAAAACGATGGATTTGGGCCCAGATCTTTTGACTGGGGTGAATGTGTGACATTGATCCACATTCTGTCCATCACTGTTGTGTTTGCAATTACCGCTCTAAGTGTACTGGGGATGCTCAAACGTGAGTCCCAGGCACTCCACACCACTGGAGTCAAGCTAGCCGGGCTGATGAGAGGTGTTACCTCGAAACCGGGCCGGTCCTCGGATGCTTGTTTCCGTTCTGGGAAGGACATGGCTTTTGTAGTTCAGACTGGACTGTTCCCATGGGGCACAGGGTCAGCGCTGATTTGCATATCGCCATTGTCTAACCCAGGGTGGTGTGGAGTGGAAAAACGATGGATTTGGGCCCAGATCTTTTGACTGGGGTGAATGTGTGACATTGATCCACATTCTGTCCATCACTGTTGTGTTTGCAATTACCGCTCTAAGTGTACTGGGGATGCTCAGACGTGAGTCCCAGGCACTCCACACCACTGGAGTCAAGCTAGCCGGGCTGATGAGAGGTGTTACCTCGAAACCGGGCCGGTCCTCGGATGCTTGTTTCCGTTCTGGGAAGGACATGGCTTTTGTAGTTCAGACTGGACTGTTCCCATGGGGCACAGGGTCAGCGCTGATTTGCATATCGCCATTGTCTAACCCAGGGTGGTGTGGAGTGGAAAAACGATGGATTTGGGCCCAGATCTTTTGAATGGGGTGAATGTGTGACATTGATCCACATTCTGTCCATCACTGTTGTGTTTGCAATTACCGCTCTAAGTGTACTGGGGATGCTCAGACGTGAGTCCCAGGCACTCCACACCACTGGAGTCAAGCTAGCCGGGCTGATGAGAGGTGTTACCTCGAAACCGGGCCGGTCCTCGGATGCTTGTTTCCGTTCTGGGAAGGACATGGCTTTTGTAGTTCAGACTGGACTGTTCCCATGGGGCACAGGGTCAGCGCTGATTTGCATATCGCCATTGTCTAACCCAGGGTGGTGTGGAGTGGAAAAACGATGGATTTGGGCCCAGATCTTTTGACTGGGGTGAATGTGTGACATTGATCCACATTCTGTCCATCACTGTTGTGTTTTCAATTACCGCTCTAAGTGTACTGGGGATGCTCAGACGTGAGTCCCAGGCACTCCACAACACTGGAGTCAAGCTAGCCGGGCTGATGAGAGGTGTTACCTCGAAACAGGGCCGGTCCTCGGATGCTTGTTTCCGTTCTGGGAAGGACATGGCTTTTGTAGTTCAGACTGGACTGTTCCCATGGGGCACAGGGTCAGCGCTGATTTGCATATCGCCATCGTCTAACCCAGGGTGGTGTGGAGTGGAAAAACGATGGATTTGGGCCCGGATCTTTTGACTGGGGTGAATGTGTGACATTGATCCACATTCTGTCCATCACTGTTGTGTTTGCAATTACAGCTCTAAGTGTACTGGGGATGCTCAGACGTGAGTCCCAGGCACTCCACACCACTGGAGTCAAGCTAGCCGGGCTGATGAGAGGTGTTACCTCGAAACCGGGCCGGTCCTCGGATGCTTGTTTCCGTTCTGGGAAGGACATGGCTTTTGTAGTTCAGACTGGACTGTTCCCATGGGGCACAGGGTCAGCGCTGATTTGCATATCGCCATTGTCTAACCCAGGGTGGTGTGGAGTGGAAAAACGATGGATTTGGGCCCAGATCTTTTGACTGGGGTGAATGTGTGACATTGATCCACATTCTGTCCATCACTGTTGTGTTTGCTAGAATAGGTACCGAGGCAAGAATTATCAGGTCCAAGGAAATTGAGCCCAAGACCCGCCGAGGCAGGAATTGAACCCTGGTCCCGGGCCAGACCTCTGCATCAGGGTCTGCCGCTCTAACCATTGAGCCACACTTCTCCACTAATATGATAAGAGTTTTCATTCACTAATGATGCTGGTTCTTAGGCAATCAAAACCACATTTAGGATACCTCTGCAATTACACTTTATAAAGATTAATCAACTAAAGGTTTGAATTAGCTTTTTGCAAAGACTAAAAATGGAACATGGAATGAGGATTTGGTCTAGTCCTGGGCAGATTAGGCATAGTCGTACAACACAGACAACAGTGACAAAAAAACTCTGCTTTGCTACACAGAGTTCTGCAAGAGGGTGGAGCTGCTAGCCAAACTCGTTTGTGTGATGTTTTACATGGTACTCATTGTGAAGTATCTTCTCGCACCGGAAATCATGTGCAAACGGCACCACGTGGTTCGCATGGAGACAGCCATATTGATTGTGCTCTGTTTATGGTGCTGGGGCCTACTTTTCAATCCTTCCTTAATCTCTTTAATTCTCTCTCTAGCAAACCTATCCACACCTCATTTTTATTTATTATATTATTATGTGCCTTTGTGTTTGTGTATTTTTCGTTTTTGTCATGTTTTTGTATTTTTTCTTCACTTTTGTACAATTCTTATCTTCTCTTCTCCCACCTATCGCCATGGCAGAGCAGGGGAGCAGCAGCGCCAGGCCTCCCTGAACCACCCATAGCATCAGTCACCTGCCTTGCAGTCGGTGGTGCTGCAAAGGGGTGCAGCCCAGCACCGTACCTGCGCTAGTTTTTATCTGCAGCGCCACTTCCCCTTCCACCCACGCAGCAGACAGCAGGCCTTGTAGTGAAAATGGCCTCCGGAAGTGTCTGCAGTGCTGGGAGCTCTACTACATAGTGGCATGCTCACCTACGTAATGTGCTTTGAATGGTTTTATCAAAGGTTTGATTCAAAGGGTTGGGGTGATATTTCTGTCTACTCCCTTGACTTACAGTATTTTTTAAGTGAGGTAAATATTATGTATCCCACCCATCATCAATCATAACCTTCCTCCCTACCCATAGTATTTCTCCAGTGCCACCCATAATGGCCTAACAGCTGCATGGTTCAATTAGGCACTGCAGTGTTGCTTGTGCAATGTGCATTTGCTTGAGTTAATGTGGCCTTTATAAAGTTTTCAATGCATGGCAATGCAAAAACAAGGTGCGGTTCCCTTCTGTCCCAGTGCCCACTCAGTCACATCCTAGTACTTCACTCCTTTATTCTTTCCTATGTTCTGTCCAAGACTTCCCAAAATTATGAAAATTCCATTCTTTGCATGCGCCATATTTTTCTGACCAAGTGATACATTTCATCATGGCTTCCATACCGATTTACACCTGTTCAATCTTTGTCAACCAAAGGGACTCACTAGCCAAAGGTTAGCCACATGATGGTGATCAGTAAAACAGCTACTTACCCGGCCTAATCCTTCTAACTTACCCTGCAGTAAAGAGTGAGTTAAGTTTAATTTTCTTACTGCCAAGCAAATAATTACCAAGTATGACGGAGGGCGAGGCCTGGGAGTAAAGTGGGGCTTACGTAAGTACCTTGACGTTTGCAGATGGGATAGTCTGTGACAAACATGCCAAACACAATCTATATCCTGTTATTTAATCATTTCCCTGTACTGCAGTGCATCGCTATTCCCACCCTCTATTTACGGCAGACAGGATTCTGCAGGATTGATTTTACACGTGACATGTATCATTCATATTATTCATCTGCCTTGTTGTCAGGGTAAAATTGAAAGGCATTTTGGAGAGGAGCAAGGCCATTGGAATAAGACAATTGTTTGTTACAACTGCCTCAGCTGCAGACAGCTAAGAGTAGCAAAGTATGACTAATGAGTATGACTAGGGCACCAGCTGAGCTAGCATGCTTCCATTCATTTAACACAAGAGAGAAAATACTTGTACTCCATAGTGCATAATGCCTTACTCATTAATGAAAGGTAATTCATTTTTATTTTTCCACACAAAGTGACTATTTACTTTTTACTAGGAAATACTTCAAAAGAATGTGTTTATGCTGATGTTAATTCTTTTCAGTCAGCTTTTGATTTTCCATTTGCCTTCAGTTTTACGTCCGGCTTTGGTAGGTAATGGCTGCGACTCTAATCATATCAAATCGAATGGCCCTAGGGGACCAGCAATGCATTGCCACTGTGCCACTGTCGGAGGGAGGGTCGGAAATGAAAGCTAGGAGGCCGTATTGGGTGGGCAATTGTGATACGGTATTTATTGCTGTTGACAGTACAGATATTAAGATGGGAAAGGAACACAAAAAGTAAACATTGAAGTAGCTGTTGGAGTTGTGGGATCATAGTGCAGTCCTTGTAGATACAGTTGTGGGTAATTAGCCGTAGATGTAGAGCCTTTGTTTCAATTAGGGTATGTCTCTGTGTCCCCTGGTGGGTCTCAGGATACTCAAAGAAAAGAACAAGAAACAAGCGGTGGTAAGTTGGGTGGTTTGTGAAGCACCTACTGTCACCCTTCACCGTTTTAAGTGCTCAGCGTGCTGTACAGTTGGGAGGACGGTGGGACAAGTGAGGAAGGGTAGTGCAGAGGTAGAGCGGGTCAACGAAATAAGAGTATGAGTGAACCTTAGTGCTTTTCCTTATTTTTGGGGATGGTGGTGGGTTTTGTGTCGAGGAGCTGTAGTGCGTTAATATAAATTCAGGGGTATTGTGGGGAGACAACAAAACATTCAACAAACAAGAAGGAAGCAGACAAATGACCCATTAAAGTGTAAGAGGTCAAAACCAAAATAAAACGAAGTTGAAGGCATAGGCTGGAGCCATTTATTATACAGTGCACGGCACCTCACCTCTCTCTGCCTCTTTTTGTGCCCTCCGTTCCCCCCCCTTCCCTTCTTCCCCTTAGCTGTCCCTGGTTACTGCTACACTCACCGCCACAGCCGTAACTCTCCAGAGTTACGGCGCCAAGTTCGCGTCTCCTGGTGGAGTCCACCAGTCCTCACTCCACTTCTCTGGTTCCTCGGTGGCGTTGGGGATGTGGTCAGTCCTTGGGGTTTCCTGGCTTTGCACCGCAGGGTGGTCCGGTGTCCTGGGTTCTTCCTGCTTTTCTCGGATTCTCTGTACTCCTTGGCTTCCGGGTTCCCACCGTCTTCTCGGGAGAAGTCTTTTTTCCACACCTCCCTTGCTTCTGATTGGTCATTGGCCTCGACGCTTTCCGCGTCATCCTGTAGAGGAGAGGGCGGGAGGAACGCGTTAACCCTATGGATGCTGGCTTCTTTTCCTTCAACTGACGAGGGTAGAGCCCCCGATCGGGGCGTATATGATCCCCATTCGTGTTCTCCCTGACAGCCACCCACTACATCATTTTAAACAAGTGTTTTGCAGAGAGCATTGTTTACAATTTTTCTTTTTTTCTAGTTATTCCTGCTTGTCATCCATTTGGCAGGATATAGAAGCCCGGCTGCAGCAGCAAAAGCTAGAGGCCATACGGGCAGAGCACTAGCGTCTGGTGGCCCAGTAGGAGGAAGGGGAGGAGGCAGCTGCCCAGAGCTCCAGCCAGCCCCAGTGCCTCCAGCCTCTCAACACCACCGGCACCACAGCCTGCTGGGTGCTGCTCGCCGTCGTCATTCCATCACTCCTGCCCCCCTCAATTTCTACTGCAACCTCTGCCCCATACTGCTGAGGCTGACACGTAAACAAGCCAGACAGATACATATGGAGGGACACCTCCGAAAACTCCTGGCCTGCCCTGTTTAATGCCTTCATCTATACCTTTTTTTTTTTATAATCAATTTTATTAGCATTTTCAAAACAACAGACACAGTTCATTGGTAGCAGCTCGACAATCATTAGGCACATTTGGAAAATATCAGCATCATACATAAAGAAGTTATTAGCAATCCAGTCCGACATCACAACATTGGAGTTAGGCAAGAACCAAAACATTGCTTCAAGATTACGGTGGCAGCAGGTTGAACCATTTCCCCCAGACTTTGGAGAAGCATTCCGGTGAACCCCGGGATTCACAGAGGGCCTCCTCCTGGGCCCCGCACCAGTCCACCCCTCTCCTCCAGCCCTTCACCGTGGGAGCTGAGTCTCGGAGCCAGTGGCGTGATATGTCCCGCTTAGCTACGGCCACCGCCGTCCCCAGCAGGCGTTTGTCAGATCTGGTACCATTCAGGCCATCAAATACCCCCAGGAGCATCCGAATCGGGTCATGAGGGACCTCCCACCCCAAGGCCCATCTATCCCTTTTTTAACATTTGTTTTGGTGCGTGTGACTTGTTGGTGGAGAGGGTGGAAAGGTAGGAATTGGGACCGGGACAGTTGGACTTTAGTTGTTGGACAATGGACATTATGGACATTGGTTGGGTAAAAGGAGACTTGTTTGGGGAGAGTGGTGGGTCGGTTGTGGATAGAAGGGGTGAGTTTTATTATATTTCCAGGGTAATACCTATTTATTTTACTGTATTTATGCCTCAAATATTTTTGGGGTGGTTATTTTGTACTGCTGCCTTTTAGTCCAGCCTGTTTTTAAAATCTGCTGATAGCGTAAACAATTAGTTATGTCCTACTACTCTCCTAGTCTCTGCAGACTGCAACTATATTGACTACTAAGTCCGGGAAGAGGTGTTGCTATTGTATATATTTCCTACAAGTATTACTGTTGGACTTGGCTCTTTTTGCAGGTTTATATCCAAATGTTTTGCCTCTTGCCTCCAATTCTTTACCCTGTTTTTGTTGGCTTTAGGACTCTTGACACGTTATCACTGCTAATGAGTGCTAAAGTGCCTATGTCCTCAGTGTAAAATGTGATTATTATTGGTTATTCATTATTGAATGTACTTTATTGGTACATCCCTAATAAACTGCACTCTGTGTGCTCAGTGCTTATAAATCAAATGCTACCAGTGGGCCTGCAACACTGGTGGTGCCCCCCATGAGTAGCCTTGTAAACGTGTACCAGGCCTGCCATTACAGTGTCTGTGAGTTCAGTTTTAAACTGCCATGTCTACCTGGTAAGTACACTCACTTGCCAGACCCTAGCCTTCCCTTTTACTACATGTAAGTCACCCTCAGGTAGGTCCAAGGTACCCCCATAGGCAGGGTGCAGTGTATGTGAAAGGTAGGACATGGGCTGGTGTGTTATAAATGCCCTGTTAGTGAAATATGGCCAATTTTATTTTTCACTATGGCAAGGACTATCTCTCACATAAGGTATTATTGGAGCTGCCTTATAACAAGTTACAAGTTTAACTTTCAATTGGGAATGGCCTTTTGTAGCTACTTGGTGCAATACAATAGTTCTGCTACTGTTCAAGGCCGTGGACCAAGTATATCTAGCAATGGTCCTAATCCTCACATGTAATCTTGAAAGACACTGCAATAGCTACAAAAGGCCATTCTACTCCTGCATGCTTGGACCACAGAATATTTGTGGCCTTCCAATTTCACTGAATTACGAATTTGATGGATAATGTTTGACTCTACTGCAAGAAACCAGCCATACATCTCTGAAGGATGGGGGTGACAACTTCTGTTACTTTTGTTTAGTTCTTAAATTAGTTTTTTGATCTTCATATCTTTTCTTCTTGTCAAACATCTAGCCAGGATATTACTACTGATCTAGTCTTGAAGAAGTAACTGTGGCTGTTCTTTGCTGATCTCAAAATGCATGTCCAAAATTACAGTTACTTATTTATTTATCTTCAATAAACCACAGGTCTGATGCATCTACAAGAATCCTTATTTTATGGTCAGACTGTGCTTGAACATTCATTTAGTGTTTTGGTCTTTTTACATACCTTTCAACAATAGGCCCCCCACCCAACCACATATTTTTAAATTTAAGTCAGCCAGCATACACACTCAGCAGCAGTCCATTTCCCAAATCAAGTAATCAGCGCACCTCTCACCAATCCAACAGATTGGAGTAGGCTTCAGGAAAAAAAAGAGCACCCGTTAGGCCACCAACATTATAAATGATCACAAACGCAATCAAGCTTAATAATTAAAGTTAAAAATTCACTCTCACTGTCAGCCACCACATGAATCATCTCACAGACAACAATCACTCATATATTACTCACTGGTGCATTACTTACCTGTTCCATTCAAGCACAGTAGTACATTGCCAATACTCTTTGGTTCACGAAACACATATTGGACAGTTTTGTAAATTAAATATTCTGGGGTAGTCCGGCTAGGGGATTAAAGAAAGGATCAGCATGTGATGTAGGCAGGCATTGTCTCTCCAATGTCTTTGAAGGGAATGGGGGGCTTCTTCACTGCACACTGGTCCAACTCTAAGTCGGCCATACATGTGTTGGACACCAACTAACAAACAAACAAAATAACATGTTTCTCTAGCTATATCTTTTTTTGTTGTTTTGTCAAAGCAGTTCGATAATAGGAAATTCTGTGGTGGCCCAGACCTACTCAGTAGTCAGGGAATCAGAGTTTGTCCTCAAACTCAAGTGGTTTGCTCAGACGTTCGTCAGCTAACCACTCCCATGACCTGGGTCTGACCAATCACCCTTATCCTCCTCCTGTCGCACTTCAGGTATCGTGTAATTCAGTGGGATAAAGTGCTGATTCATTTTGATCATGGTCAATCTCTCCACTTTTTGGGGCGAGAGACTGGTCCAGACACACTGACTACCGGGCAAGCCAGACACTTCATTGCCAACCTGCTCAGCAGTGGTCATTGGTGCCTCTTCCCATACCAATATATACCAATGGGTTTTGATCCGGATAGACCTCTGTTTGGTCATCCAGATAGGGTTGGACCATCCGCTCAATAGTTATTGGTGCTCCGCCTTGTACGACCTCTTGTGCCCTCGCCTCTGCACTGGTCTTAAGTCCTGCCTATAGAAACCAATCAAGTGCCGATTTTGGGACTGATGCTATGCTCCTGTTCCTGTTGTTGTTGCTGGTTTTCTTGTTGTTGGGTTTGGCTGCTGTGAGCCAACAGCACTGCCCTCAGGGTCTATGGAAGTTGATGACACACACCAGAACTTCTGACCAGAAGTGGGCATCTAACTCCCAGACGTTCTTTTTCTAGGTTTCTGACTTTCTCACCTATCCACATCTGAAAAATCTCCATCTGAAAAAGGAATGAAAGGGGCCAGTAATTATTTATACCGTGGATCAAGAACTGTGACACATATGTATTGTTACGATGACACAAAGTCTCTTTGCAGCCTTGTATTTACAGATAGGCTAAGGATTAAGCTCTCCACCAACTCATGCACATCTGTTTTCATCCACACCTGCGTATAATTCAGACACCTCCTTTAGCTGTTCCTGTAGCATATGCAACAACAGGATAACTCAGCCCATGGTACTGCCCTCCCTTCTGACTTCCCAAGTGAAAACCTCACAAGGAAACAGCATCTCTCTAAGCCTTAAGGCATTTGACTAGACCCCATTGGTCCATCTCAATGATCATGCCTCTCACAGCTGCATCTCCTCTTTGCATGACATATTCATTGATCGGTTTGTACTGATCAAACAGACCTTGCAACATGAAAATCACCATGTTAGGACCTCCTGTATGAGCGCTCTAACTTTCATTCTATTATCACGCTGAATGATGCTCAACTACTTCCAGGCTTTAAAAGAATGTCTGAAACGAGTGCAGATTCTTCTGCATGTGGACTGTAAGTTGCTGACTTGGTCTTCCTTTTTTGGAAAAGTCCCATACAATGATGAACTGCACTAAACACAGGACCCTAAAATAGCCACTATCTGACATGACCTTAACTATATTACTGCATTGTCCGTGACAACAAATACAATGTTAAGCTCTCTGGGTCACAGCCATTCAAAGACCTTTTTATTAAAGGCTTCCAAGATGTTTGCAGTTGTATGGGATTTCTCCATGGCGAACATGGCTACTGTTACATGCTTCTGAGTCCCATTAAATAAATCTGCAGAATTAACGCCTACAGATATAATTTCTCTAAACACAGCAAAAGAGATCTTGTGTGCAGTGATGCACATGTAATCAGTGGCTTGGCAACTGGTCCACGTGTCTGTCGTCAGGTGGATAGTGTGAACAGCACTATGATACAAAGCTTTTCCAATCCCAGCAATTTGTGATGTAGCACTGGAGCAGCAACTCTGGCAAAATAGGTCTGCCTAGGAAGGTCCATCTCAGGTAGATGGCCACCGCAAATTCTAGAAATCCCATTACTTCCACAAAAGAAAAAGGGAAGAGGTCCAGTGCAAATGTTTTAGCCAGCTTCCCATTGTACAAACGTGCCATAGGGTGGTTGCGTTCTTACTACCCCTCCTGCCTAAACAGGTCAGGAATATTAGCCTGGATTATTTTCTTTTCTGGTGCCACCTATGCAGGTAACTTCTTGAGAGCAGAAGATGGTAGGCTCAATGTGCATCTCATTGGGGCAGTCACTGTATGCTATTGCCTTGGTGTCTCAACCCGAATCTGACTCTTGTGCCATTGTGATTTTGCTGATGTGGGCGATACTTCTGCACTGCTGGGACAGGGATGATTTGCGTAACACAAATGTCCCCCTTTTCTTCACCATCACCTTGGGATTGGATCAGATTTCCTGATCTCACCACCTTCACCAACGCCACTTGCAATTTTTTGGCTAAAGTGTGCCTCACAGCGGGCTGCGTGGTGTTTTCGCAAATGAGTTGCTTGGCCTCCGGCACCATAGTTTGTACAAAGCGTACTCCCACTAACACTTGCTTTGCAAATAGAGCATATGGCAATGGTTGTCTCCATTATCACTACCTGTAAAGAAGTCCCAAACTGGGGAGGGGCTTTCTGACACTGGTTCCACTGCTAATGTCAGAAGATGTGGCAGTAGGTGGGTGTTTTGACGTTTGTCACTCTGCACTGCCTAATTCTACCGAGTTAGTTGTGAATGTAGGTCGCAGCCAGGGCCTTGCAAAAATGGAAGCTGGCAGTGGTGGTGGTTATATCTGTGCCACATCCCTCAGAGCAGGTAGAGATGGGGTAATGTCAGTCTCCACTGGGGCTGGGTTAACATCCATGATGAATGTGTCGTTGTGATCCTCCTTTTCTTCATTCATAACTCTACGGCTTTCCGGAACTTTTCTTTTCACTCTCCTCTCCTACTGTGTCTCAGACTGTGGTGGCATCCCAGTGGAGTCTTCATCATTATAAGGTGGGCTTGGAGAAGAAGATGGTGGAGTACACCCCCTTCCTTTTTCGTGCTGGAGATCTGGAAGAAAAGGGTTCTTCCTCAGGTTGAAGCTCAATATTCTGAAGTGCTCCTACTTCAGGGGGAACTACTATTGCTGGCTGCGATTGGGTACTACTTTGCAAAAGAGATAACTCAATTCCAACATCACTGCTTGTCGGCGTTGCTGTGAATAGAGTGGCTGCCTTTGTGCCGTACATGGGCTTGGGCCTAGGTTGGGTTGGAGCTGCTGATGTAGAATTGCTGCTTCCAGCTTCCTTCCTGCAGGCATGTGCCGGCAGGCACACGTTTTTGCCTGAAAAAGGTCTGGGGCAAAATACCAGTAATAGTAAGCTCCTTTTTATCACTGGCCCCTTTCTAGGAAGTACCTTTCTTTGGAGCCATCTTGAAGCAGTCAGTTGGCAGTCGCATATGTCTTCACAAGCTGAAAAGATGCCAGTGTTGTGTGATCATGCTTCACGTCATGAACAGGCATTCCCTCTGGAAGTCCTGTAAGTGATAATGTCTCTTCTCTTGTGCACCTAAAAGCAAAAAGCAAGAAGAACATCGGTTAAACGTGGCATTGTTGCAATTCAATTAGTCTTATGAACAATATAATTTAATGTGGTTACTTAAGTTATAAATTATTAGTAACAATACAGCGTATCCATTCGTAAAACCACATCAACATAAACTTTCATGTACACTCAGGAACAATAAGAAAGAGCAACAATATCCTGATGTAACTGTTTGCTTTATGTGCATCAAGTTGGAATGTGGCACTCAAAGAGGTGCAGGTGACAATGGAATAATCCTTAGAAAAGGAAT
The DNA here is from genome assembly GCF_964261635.1 of Lissotriton helveticus. NCBI lineage: Eukaryota > Metazoa > Chordata > Amphibia > Caudata > Salamandridae > Lissotriton > Lissotriton helveticus. Next base: position 310,506,424 of record NC_136062.1, read on the forward strand.
GCTGTGCAGCTGCAGCAGGTTAGGGAATGATGGATGTTAAGGAAAATGCAAAAAAGAAAAGAAAAAAATGATTCTTTAAAAAAAAAAAAATTTAAGAAAACTATTTTTAAAAAGTATATATTTTTTAAAACATTTAAGAAATATTTTTGAAGAAATTAATTAAAAGACATTTTACACAAAAAAACAAGTTTGTGAAAGAATTATCAAAAAATATCATTGCTGATGTCCTAGTGGACTACCATGAGAAACCCATTGGAATTCGTGAGGCAGGGAGTGGTGCAGGTGAAAAAAAAATTGTATATAATAATATAAAACACTGTTCATACGGTACATTTAGTAAGAGCATTGATCTACTAGGACTCAAGCATTTAATTTATTGAACAGGTATCAGGGAAAAGTATAAAAAAAATGAGCACAAACAAAAAGGCGTAAGCCTCAACATACAAAATGGCTTTGAAAACGGAGTCGTGGCTACACAAAATGGCCATCAGTCAAATGGTCAAACAAGAAGCAGCAAGGAGACATGGTCACGACAAAGAACACATGCTGGCCTATAGCAAAAGTAAACTGACTGACTACACAAAATGGCAGCCAACAACAACCAAAAAGGAGGATTGGCCGCAACAAAGAAAATATGCATTCAGGCCTATGGCAAAAGCACACTGGTTGCCTACACAAAATGGCCACCAGCCACATGGTCAAACAACAACAACCAGAAAGGAGGCATGGTCACAACAAAAAACACATGCAGGCCTATGGCAAAAGCACACTGGGACTGGCTGCACAAAATGGCCGTCAGTCACATGGTCAAACAACAACAACAACCACCAGCAAGGAGGCATGGCCACAACAAAAAACACATGCAGGCCTACGGCAGAAAAAGCACACTGGGTGCCTATACAAAATGTCTACCAACCAAATGGTCAAACAAGAAGCAGGAGGCATGGAAAACAAAGGCCACATGCAGGCCTATGGCCACTGACTGTACAAAATGACTTCTGGCCACATGGCATGGGTAACAAAGACAAATGGTGGCCTATGGCAAACACACACACACTGGCCAAACAAAGGCTAGCATATTAACACAAGAGAAAGCAGCATTATTTCAGCAATACCAAAAACAAAAATTAACTGGGCTAAAAACAATGACAGCAAAACACATCCTCCAAAGTCATCAAATATATTACCCCACCTATACACTGTTTTCAGAACAAAAACTGAAATACACCCAAAAAACACTTTATGTAATTTAATCCAATGCCATCCATTGCCTAAATGATATTTCAATTCAACAGACACCACAGAAACAGTTGTTTCATGCACGCATGACTAATACTGGGCCTACTGGCTGGAAGGCCCATTGGCAGACTGGGCCACATAGTAAATTGAATCAATATTGCAAAGTTATTAAAAAACAATGAAAAAATGTGCTGAACTGTGCAAACATTTTTCTTTATAAAGAAGAAAAATTACATTCTATAAAATAACTAGGCCCTTAGTGCAACTGCAAGCCACCAACCACAACAAATTTAAAACAAATTGAATAATAGTACAAATAAATCCTGGTGCAAGCCCTCTATTAAACAAGCAACACCCTTATATAACAGTTTCTAAATTTACTTGTGATAGCACAAAATCAAAGTCCTCAAATCCAATGGTATTTATGCAGCAGACACACAGAGTGATCCATCCAGGTTCAAATCCAAATCCAAATGAGAAGTGACCAGGAGGTGGACAAAGCACTGGGAGGAGCCTGCTGGAAAGGAACAGGAAGTTGGAGTCTCACGGAAACTTCCTCCTTGTTGAAAAAAACATGTAAAATAAAAAGGTCCCCCGTACACAAAAAGCCAATGCAAACAGTCCATCTGACTCTAAATTGTATTTTTGATGAGATTTAACAGCTTCTCGAGTAGAGAATCTTCTCCAGGTGGCAGCCGCGGTTGATCGCGCTCAATCACACTCGCCTACAACACAAAAGAAGCGCTGGAAGTCACTGGCATGGCCTAAAGCCGAGCTGGCGGGCGCAAAATCTTGTGGGAGCTTGCGGGCTACTAGAAAACCTTGTGGGTGCGCGCGTGCATCCATCAAGTCTCATCGTGCACCCTGAACGGGCGAAACAATGTTATGAACACGCCAACAGACAATCCGCAAACCCCACGAGTGAAGCAGAGTTTTACGCCCAGGCATAATTTGGTCACTTGTACATGCAGGAAAGCACTACAGTGGTTGAGTATATAAAGTTTGGTAAATATCTTGTTGTAAATAAATACATTAAAGGTATTCATGAAAATATTCTTATAAATACATTTTGGAATGAACCCGAAAATGCACATTGCAAAATATTAAAGGAGAATCCATTTTTATTGGTCAATTTAGTAAAAATGAATTTGGAATCAGTTTGAGAAAAAGCTTTTTTCCCAACATTCGCCTTTATAAAACATGTTACTCTCTGCTTTCTGAACAGTGTTACAGTTCTTAGGACAGATATCATCTTCGCAAGTGGAGAGGGTTCCTCGCTCATTGCTGGACAGAAGGGCATCAGTCACATCGTCTTTGTGTAGGTTTTGTTTAGATTTGAGCTTTAAACTGCATGGCTAGCGCTGACAAAGGTGAACTGGGAAAATAAGCAAAATAGGGTAACTTTGCAGAATCTGCATCTTTGGAATCTGATGCACAAAACAACAAAGTTTGCATAGAAGTGGTGCCATCTGATTGCTCAGGAACAATAGTGTCATGGGTATGTCATGTTTTTGAACCATTAGACAGTACAGACCATGAATATGCAGAAGGGGTAATCTGTTGACAATATGATAATGTCCTTAAGTGTAGTAAGCATCATTGCTGGTAGAATCTCGGTACATCCACAATAATAGGATGCCTATGAACATTTCACTACAAAAGCATTCCACACAAAATATTTCTGCAGTAAACTGCAGGTTGTAGATAACACTACATTGAAGCAGTTTAGTCATTTGCACAGTAGCATGTATGGGACATGAACATGAGGGATCAGGTGTTGGACTCGGCTGAATCTACTTCTCAATATCAGCACAGAATAGGCAATTATTGGAGGTATCATTCTCCTTGCTGTGATTTCTATACACTGTGAACTTTTCTTTAATATTTAATTTTTTCCATTTTCTAAAGCTCTGTATTTCCGGTGAGGTAGGGGGAACCTGGGCAGGAGGAGAGGAGTAGGGAGACAAGCGGAGATGCCTGCGTGCACAGCAATGAGAAAGAGATAAATAAACAGCCAGCTCACCTACCTGAGATCCGTGTGAAGTCTTGTTGGGCCCAGGGGAAGTGTGGAGGGACACAACACCTACTACCCTTTTGCCCGGATGAGAAGGTCCGGACCAGCAACCTGAACCCACAGGATATTCTCTTGTAACCAGCACCTGGACTCTGCAACTCTGAGTTCTACCATGCCAAGAGGTGCTACCCCAGTGCTGGCCCCTTGGAAGTGGGCTTGAAGGTGCTCTGCCAGCCCATCTGTGGACCCAACAGAGCTTATGCATCTTGTCTACTGTGCAGCTCAATCCTGAATAGAACTGTTGCATTGTCTTTGCTTTGAGGGTTCTCCCAGCACGAGGAATCAACATCAACCTCATAGCCCACATCAGAACCGTCGCTTGTGTGACGCTTTCCTGATGCAGGGCCTCAAATTGCAAACCTCTCATCAACCGCAACCTCAACAATGACTCATGTTCTCACATCCCAGCCTCTCAGCTCTTCTGAACAATTTCAATGCCTCGACTGCGCAACACATGCTCAACAATGGATTTCGTGGCACAAGCTCAAAGGGACAGGATCCTCAACGACAATGCAGGGCCTCGCATTGCTGCGTGACACATCCTAGGCGCAGGACCTCGCAATGCTTTGCAATCAGGATTTAAGGTACTCTTTTACAGCGGACCTAACTGTGTCCCTGTAGCTGGCACATCAGCCTGATTTTGTGACTTTGACCAAGTCCAGAGGGACCAGAGTTAGCTCTTTGTGCTTTTTGGCGCTATTTTCACTGAAATCTTGAAACCTGCATATCTTCGGTTATTTTTGTCTTGTTTTATCTACCAAAAATTACTCTTTTCCTAAACAGGTGTGGGATCCCTTTACTGTTTGAAGTGTTGCAAAAATACTTTACACATTGCCTCTGAGTTAAGCCTAACTGCTCTGTGCAAAGCTACCCGAACATTGAGCCCAGGTTAATATAGGGTTTGCTTGTGACTACATCCTGACTACGATTGTGGTTCCTGATTGAGTAGAGTTTCATCTCCCCCATCAACTAGTAACCCAGTTTCTTACAAAAGGCATGTTTAATTTGCCTACCGCTTTGAACCCATTGTCCAGAGTTGCACCATATTTGCACTCTCTACGACTGCTGAGGTTAGGTTAACCAGATTTAGTGTAGATCTGGACTGGATGTCCCAAAAGTATGGCCCAAAAATGTGTTTTCCAATGAAAGGTTCCATAAGAAATGTAATCCATTTTAGTCCATGAATGCACAAATCCAGGGACGGTGCACAGAGTGCATTTAAACAACTTAAGACCTCTTATTGGCTGGGGGAGGTTATAGGTCCTGTCATACATTTTGAGTTATTTGATCACAAGTAGAGGCTGCAGACCAAAAGGCTCTGATTCGCTAGCTGCAAATGAAAAATCTCTTTTGCAAATGCCATCGTAGGATGTGGGGCACAAACCCTGCATATCTAAAAAAAGAAATAAAGGAATAGAATGTGCAGGGTAAGCACACAGTGACCCATGGGCCAATGCAGATGAACTCACAAAGACCCCCTTCAAACGTGCAAAAAATAAATGGTTCCATATTCCACAGATTATTTCTTGAGGCCAAAGATGAAAGCACCTAAAATGCCACTGGTAGTTCACAGCCTCGACACCAAGGCTGAGGACTTAATAAAGCAGAGATGCATCCTTCGTCCATGGCCTTGGCAACTAAACCAGGGACTATGGGTGCCATCCTAGGTGCATCATTTCTGTGGATTAGTTGTTGAGGCCATGAATCGTCAAGTGCATGGCTTAGTTGTTGTGCAGGAGTAAGCATAGTGATGCTGAATATGAAGTGATGTATAGCAGATGAATGCACTGTATCAGAAAGAACCCCCAGAAATGCAATTAAAAAACACAGTTAGAAACTAAGTTATGGTTCTTGCCCAAATGTGAACATTCTCTGAAGTACAAAGTACAAACCATTAATCATGCCACTCCTTGCAATGGCCCGGATATCGATCACTGGTGATGTCATAAGTGATCTGATCAATGATGCTACTCACTTACGTCATATCATCAATGATGCCATGTGTGATGCCATACAGACTTCAAAAGACTACGGCCCATTTAGTTATTTTTTTGCTTTTGAGCCAGAACCATAAGTCAGTTTCTAACTCTGTTTTTTCATTCATTCTTATCTAGATATATATATAGAATAATTTGAGGCGCAAGAGGGTCAAGGATAGTTATAGTGTTCCCTCGCAGGATTGGTGCACCTCTGCCACAGGTATCATGCTATAGAAGAAGAAGCACTCAGTAGAACATTTCAGCTTGTTTACAGTGTTTTGTTGTGATGTATGACAACTAGCTGAGGGGTATCTTTGAAGATTCTATATTAGTCTTGGTTCCAGGATGGTATTCAAGTACAGCAGCCCCTCCAGGAGCAGCCTGTCTGCTGCTCAGCCCATACTCCAACCATCACACCTCACCACACAGGCACTCAAACATCCCATTCATGTCCATCACACCAACATTCCACTCAGAACACTCACACTGGCTGAGCAGCTAGTAGCTAAGGTAACAGAAGAGATCCATGGATACCTAAGCAGGATATAATATATCCTCCCCCTTTGAAACACAAACTAAAATTAAGATACTAGGAGGAAACAACTATTCACAAAAATGTACACATGAAGCAAAACAGTTCATAACACAAGGATGCAAAGTAAAATAGAACATCTCGGGAGGAACTGAACAGTAAAGACGGCAGAGAGGAGGAATAAATGGATACGCAAGAAATATCACCCATCCTCCCCCCTTATATAAAACATATTAAAATGTAAAAACAATGACATAATGTAATCTAAACTAGACAGATGACTGCGAAAAACTCAAAAGCACTAAATGAGAAACTGATACAGAAAAGACACGTAAAAACACAGCAGACATGGGTGTGAAGCACCAGATCATACATCTCAAAACAGGGCAAAAAATCATAACATGTAGCCATGGGTGAAATGCACCCCCAGAATTCTATCCCTAATGCAAGGAGAACAAGTGAAAAATTTAGAGAAAGGAGAACTGCATACAATCCAGAAATCCCTCATGTGAGGAACTGAAAGGTAAAGTGTAAAAATGGGACTGGAACCCATCTTGACACCCCTCATCTAAGTGTCAATAAATTGTAGAAATGGGACTATAACCCATAGACACATCACTCGTGTAAGGGTTTGTAGCTAACATCGTAGAAATGGGACTTGCACCAATTTAGACATCCCTCATGTAAGGGTCAGTAAAGTAACCTGTAGAAATGGAACTATAACCCATTTAAACTTCATGTTAAGGTGTATAACCTGTAATCTGGGAAATGATGATAACCACCCATTCAGACCGTAGTACTACCCTAATGTAAGGGTACCTAGACTAACCACAGAAATGGGCTCTAAACACCAATGGCACAATCACAAGTAAGAGAAATGTAGCATTCCAATGAGAAAATGTATTGTAAGGCGTAAAGCGAACTGAAACACACAAAAAATACAAGTATGCAAGTGATGAAACTTACTCCAAAATCAACAGTAAATCAAGCAAAGGTAAAGAACAATGACTTTAAACGATGATTTAATGGCCAGAAAACTCTTTAGCGGAGAGCGAGCTCCCACCCGAGTAATACTACCCTGGGCACGCTCTGGTCTTGTGCACCCTAGATACAGAGTCATTCTCTTTACTTTAGTGACCCTAAAAGGATTATACAAAAACATTGATTCATGGCTTGACCTAAAAATGTGAGTGTTGCAAACTTAAATGTTACCAATGAGGCCGTTTCAAAAGTCACACTAGATTTGTAGTCAGAAGACATCACTAATTTTCACAACCATTCAAGTGCAAACCAAGAGCTTGCATCCATTTGCACAACTACCACGTCATGTCAAAACCATTGTGACATTCAGACACGGCTGCATTACACTTGATAACACGTTTTGTGGCAGGCTGAAACAAACATCAATAAAGCGTGTACACTGAAGTGAGCCTTAATTAATACATAAAGTACTCAAAGATGACCCTTCGCTGGCCCACATGCTGATGTGGGTCCCTAGCTCACTTTCCACTGGATTCAAGCTGGCCTGGCTGATGAGGGCTGTTAGCCCGAAACATGTTCCAGGATGCTTGTTTTCGGTCCAGGGAAGACATGGCTTGGTAGCTTGGGCTGGACTGTTCCCATGAGGCACAGGGTCAAGTCTGATTTGCATATAGCTGTGTCTGAACTGGGGTGGCGAAGTGAGCTAAAGAACGATGATGGATTTAACCCAGATCTGTGACTGGGGGTGAGTGACTGAAAAGTTTCAGCGCTCCGTCCATCATCTCCTTGTCTTTGCTTTGTTCGCCCTAAGTTGGCAGGTTATGCCCAGACTTGGATCCTTTGCTCACTTTGCCACTGGATTCAAGCTAGCCTCGCTGATGAGGGCTGTTAGCCCAAAAGAGATTCCTGGTTGCTTGTTTTCAGTCCAGGAAGACATGACTTGGCAGTACGGGTTGGACTGTTCCCATGATGCATAGGGTCAATTCTGGTTTGCATAAAACTGTGTCTGAACTGGGGTGGCGAAGTGAGCTAAAGAACAATGATGGATTCAATCCAGGTCTGTGACTTCGGTGAGCGTCTGAAAGTTTTAATGCTCCGTCCATCATCTCCTTGTGTTCACTACCAAGTAGTGTCTGATGGTATCAAAGGTTAACCAAACACTCCTGAAAATATATCAATGACCCTCAGACCTCATCAATGTCTGCAAATAGAAACACCACATAAAGTCAACCTTCACTAAGTTATAAAGCCACCAAATGCAAATTCTCATTGGTGATCTCGAAAAACACATGCCGGCAGTGTATAACAATTAGGATATAAAAATTACTTCACATCATCATGCCTGTAAGCTCAGTGGAGCCCATGTAGATACCTGACATGCATGCCTCTTGAATCTTATCAGTGAGGATGTGAATGGCCAGAAGTGTTCAGTCTGCTGTGAAGTCTGAAGCAAACAATACTAGTAAATATCTAAAACTTAACAAATGGTTTGTATACAATAGTACACTCTCCTTTCAAACACAAGAAACAAGAAAATTTAATGGAATTTAATGTATTAAAAATACCAATACAGGTGCCGTATTGGAAAAGGTGAACCTAATGAAAACAGGGCTGAAACATACCACAAATGACTGACAGTACATTTCATTTGTTAAGCATCACATTGTTGTGATGGCATACCCTAAACAAAAAAACTGGAAAACAAAATAGTAAATTTTCAACAATGTTATATATTTAAAGAATTCCTAGAGAACAAATCTTTCAGGAAAAAACTCAAAACATACCTTTTCACACTATCCTAAAATAATCCCTTCTTTTTATTCTCACTCATAACTGAAAAACTAACAGCAAAATAAACAGCATAAGCAAAAAAAGCGCAGAGATATCCCTTCGGGAATTGAATCAGGCGCTCAATAAGCAAATAAATGAATAAATAAACAGAACCTCTTTGTGTATGAAGTTACCCTTTTCACATGCCCTTATGGTGCAATTTCTCTCAAGTATATAATGAATTCAAAATTATCTCAAAATAATCTGTGTCAAATATAACGCGGCAACAACTCATGTACAAATGCTCAATTGCAAATACGTTCCATGTTCAACATAAAATTTCGCAAAAGTATCCATCATAATGCAATAATTTTTTTCTTGTTTATTTTCTTATTTTCTTATTCTTCAGTGCTCGAAGCAGAGTATTTACATGTCCCAATGCATTTCTGTAAATACCTTCATCAGGGGAAGACTGCCAATAATACAATTAAATATATGAGAACAACATTATCTTCGGTTTGAAAACACAAAACATAAACAATGTTTAACATGGGGAATGTCAGACAAACACACCGGTCCCATCATGTAAGTGTTATGTGTTTAACCTGCTCATTACTCAAAGAATCCTAAATCATGCATAATGGACATATCATGAATACCGTGCTATAATGAGAGTGTATGCACAACTGTCGCCCAGTGTCAATATGTGAAGAGAACCAGTGAAATAAACCTGAACGCTAAGCCAAACTCCAAAAGCAAACTGCACCGCCTGTGCTACCGTGTGCTTGTAAAACTTGACACTGAACCAAGATGCTTACCTCTGCGTAAGCTGCAGAGCTGTATTTATCAACCGCTATTACGTCTGTGGAAAATAAATCGCAGTTATAAGTAGATACACCATCGTATACAAAACGGTCTAAGTCACATACCCCTGTAAAGAATTCAAAATGTGACCTACATGTTGCCGAGATGTAAACTCTCTCTGCTTTTCTGAAACGTTGTAAGAGGTAGACCCCGTGTGCTGCTGTAAGTAACAAAAAAGTGTCATTCAGTACCTGTTTTACCACGTTAGCTGTATCATATCCAAAACCTCTACTAACAACTGTATGAGTAATCGTACCTGTCTGTAAATCAACTCACCCGACGTTAACTCCTCTTTCCTGCATCATTAGTGATTGCCGGGGAACTCACTCACTGTTAAATCCCGCGTCTGCGTATGAAGTATGAGCCACTCAATGAAAATGGAGAACAGACTCTGGACCGATGCCGTAGTCCTGAAACATTAAATCTGGTGCAAAAAGCACATAATACTTCCGTGATAGGACCGGTGTGTTTGTCTGACATCCCCTATGTTAAACATTGTTTATGGTGTATGTTTTCAAACTGAACATAATTTGGTTTTCATACATTTAATTGTATTTTTTGCAGTATTCCCCCTGATGGAGGGATTTACCAAAATGCATTGGGACATGTAAATACTCTGCTTCGAGCATTGAAAAATAAGAAAATAAGAAAAAAAACAAGAAAATAAATGAGAAAATGATGATTGCATTGTTATTCTTGCGAAATTTTATGTTGAACATGGAACATATTTGCAATTGAGCATTTGTACCTGAGTTGTTGCCACGTTATATTAGACACAGAATATTTTGAGATCATTTTTAATTCATTATGTACTTGAGATATATTGCACCGTAAGGGCATGTGATAAGTGCTACTTTATACACAAACAGGTTCTGTGTGTTCTCTAGGAAGTGTTGTACCTGACAGGGGCTAGTCGGGATTAGAAAATTGCACCAGGGATTCATTTTTGAATTTTGAATGTTGGATTAAAATTGATCAATCTAGGTGTGCAGGTTTTCATCATAATTATAGATATATTTGAAGAGAAAACATGACATTTCCAATTTGCCATTCCTCCCATTCGGTTGTAAGGTATCCAACCATTTGATCCGGAATATCTTTCTTTGTAAACGTTTTTATGGTTATCTATGTCAAGTTGTCATTTGACAATTTCTAAAATCTAAAATTGAATGTGACTGATGTTGTGACCTTGCTCTATCCCATGTGTGGCATCATAGGAATTCTTGTTCTGATTTCTGATGTTGCTTCCGTGTTCTAGTCTTCATTTCCCTTTCCATTTTTCCCGACATATAAAATGCCACATGGACACTTTGGACTGTAAATAAGATTTTTAGTGTTGCAATTTCCAGAATGTCTATGTGGAATCTTGTGTCTATTCGTTGGATGTGCCATGGAATTTTCAATTATTACATTAGTTCAATGAATACAATTGTGGCAATTCCTGGTACATAAAAATGTCCCAAAATAATTATCAATGTTGCCAGTTAGAACATCTTTGATGTTATTTGAACAGTTGTATGCAAATAATGGTTATTCGGTGCATATCCCCATGAAAATCAGATTCAGCATGCAACAGTTACCAACATTTGTTAACAATTTTTTGCATGACAGGGTTTAGCAGAAAGTTTTGAGACCAAAAGTATCCTCAAAGATTTATATTTGTGTACCTTTTGCAACAAATTCTCACTTTCCATTGCATGTACTTGTTGAATAGAATTCTCCAAAATTGATGCAGGATATAATTGGTCTGAAATCTCTCCCCATAAAAATCAAGGGTAGTTGTGAAGTCTTCTGGATTGGAAGTGATCCATTTTGTTCTCATGAACAGGGAGAAAGACAAATGTTATTTAAGAGTTTTGAGATGGAACTTCTAAAAATGTAAACAGTTATTTCTGTCAGTTAGTTTTTTATATACCTTATTTTCGCCAAAGATTACTTAGCCCTTCCCATATCTAAAAGATGTCATCTGTGAATCGTAGATAAATCAACAAATGGTCTTCCATGTCTCTTTTTAAAAATTAAAAAATTGAAAAAATTTCCCATAAAAATGTTAGCATAATTTGGGGCTCTAAAACAAACCCATAGATGTACCATTTTTTTGTAAAAGGAATCTATCCTTCCATTGGAAATGACCATGAGGCAAAGCAAAATGTAGTTATGCCATTAAAACAATGAGTTGGCACCAATGTCATCCTTCTGTAATAAAGCCCATTCTACAGCTTCCATTCCTGCTGTATGTGGAATGGATGTGTAAAGGGTGTTCATCTCATTTGTACAAAGCCACCAGTTTTGAATATGGTATGTGGGCACCTGTGACAGCTTGTTAAGAAAAGCAGTGGTATCTTGAATGTACAATTTCCATTTTTGCACTATGGGTTGTAAAATGGTATCCAGATATTGCCACAAAGATCATATATAGAACCATGAGCTGGCACGATTGGTCTAAACTGAGGTTTTGTGGTATGTTTATGAGCCATGATCACTCCCGCTCATCGCTGTTGCCACCTGGATTGCAGCTGGACTCCGAGGCCTCCTCTAACCGGTCAGACCCACTGCGAGATGCCCGATCGCTCCCACGGTGCCCTCAGATCGACTGAGATGAGCCTTCCCACCCCTGGCCGCAGCTGAGGGTTTGTCTCTCTTTTCCTCGCTGTCCCCTGGCCTTGGATTCTGGTGCCCCGTTTCCTCCACTTGCCCCCCTCTATTCCGGGGATCTCTCAATGCCGCTGCCCTCGTCTCCCCCGTCATGCTGAGAGGTGCATGAGCGATCGGGAGCTGGGAATTCCATTGTCCAGGCCGCCATCCTGACGAGACCTGCTGGAGGAGTTGTCTCTTTCCCGGTCTTGCTCTGTGACCGGCCTGTGCTCTCTCCACTGTCTGGCCATCCCGGTTCTTGTAAGAGGACCGACTCAGCTTTACTGGTCCTGGCACCTCTTTTCCTTAAACTGTACTTCGTGGTTGAGGCCCGCCCTGCCTCCCAGCTACCTCCCAATGTCCTCCACTGATCCGAGGCCATATTTGCTGCAGCAATCCCTCTTGGTGACTCTCATATGGCTGTTGCTCACTTGACTTTCCAGGGATGCAAAGATGGATGGTGGAACTGTAATCTGGACACCATTTTATCCCGTTCTAAGTAAAATCTAATCTCCATCTTGTCCTTCCTTACCCCCCCCATCCTGGTACAGAAGGTGATAGAGAAGAAGGACTCTTTTCACCCCTCGGCCTCAGTGGTCATCCTGAAAGGGAGTCAGCCTTATTTTGGGGTTTCAATTTTTAAAACCTAACTACCCTATCATGCTCCTAAATATGTTTTATTTTCAGTCAAAGCCCTGTCTCTCCCCCACTCATTAGATTCTCTCCTCCCCCTCTTCCTAGTTTTCTACCTTGAAATAGCCCTTCTCTAGAATGTCAGGCTTTCCTTTCTCTGGTCTACTTATTTAAATGACAGGATATTACTTTTCCAATACGTTTCCTTCTTCTAATGCCTCTCCTGTTTACTCTTACAACATGCCCTCATTGTTAAGTTATTTATTTACTGTCAGGATCGTTCTTGCTGTTTCGAAATTTATCAATGATTGTTGTTATTTGTTACTTACCCTCTCTGCTAAATTATTTATTTACTGTCATGATCATTCTTACTGTTTCGAAATTTATCAACAAATGTTGTTAATTGTTACTCACCTTTACTCTATGTATTCTCAATGGTCTACCTCTCTATTCATCCTTGCCTCACATATACTTGTTATGGTCTACCACACTTTTTTCTTCTTTTCCTTTTGTTCAATTCTCTATTCTTAACTCTATCATCTCTTCTGATTGTTACATAGCCCATCATTGAATAAGACACTCAATCTGCTCGCTCTGTCTTTCATCTCCTTGGTCCTTTCTAATTTGTCCCTTTTCTTCTTACTATTATCCCTCTGACTTCTTTATTTTCATTATCCCCCTCAGTCTCGTTCTCCCCCCTGACCTCAACTTACTTCTTCCTACTCTCATTCATTCCTGCTGGTTATGTTATGTTATGTTACTTTATTTCTTTTATAGCGCACGGCGACTCCAGAGGAGCATCCCGGCGCTTTGGCAAAGAATAACATGCATAAAAGGCAACCACACAACAGAAAAGGGCAGAAATGAAAAGACTATTTCCTGAAAAGCCATGTTCCACCTTCCACTCTCCCCCTCTCCCACCTTCCCCTCCCTCTTCTCACCTCACATGTAATCCTCCTCCTTTCTCGACCCCCTTATCTCTTGGTGATACCACCCCTCACTGTCGTCCCTCTGCCCCGTTCTCCCCTTTGTCCCCAATTTCACCACTACACCCACCACTTCTCCCCCTGCTCATCTCCCTCTTTCACCACCTGACCACTGTAGCAAATCTCATCATGCCTCCCTCCATCCATACCCCCCTGACTCCAGAATCACCCATCCTTAGACATGGCTCGAACTCTTGGTCCATCCTGTACCCCCCGAACCTTACCAAAAATGGCAAGAAAAACTTCAAACACAAACTTTCTTATGCGTCACCAAGAAACCCTATTTGCTGACATGTACCTTAGCCCTACCTCCATCATAAAAATAAACTACATCTTCTATTCTAAACGTCCCTCTAAATGGAAAAGTATCTTACTCCTACACCTTCCCATCTCCAATTCCTGCAAAATCCCTTATGGTATGAAACTTTCCACCACTCCTTCCCCCACTTTCTCTGGTGAAATCGACATCTCTATTTTTAAATCAGGTAACATCATTGTCCAAGCCTCAGAATACCACCTCTCCATCTTTGATCATTACTTCAGCTCCTTTTCACAATACCTTCAACCTTCCCTTACCCCTGACCTCCCAGGCTCCCAAACACACGCTGCCGCTTTGTCCCCCATCTCCCCTACCCCTTCCCTCTCGGTCCCTGACTCACTTAACTTCATTGAGTCCCCTGACGCTCAGATGTATTCCCCCACGGCCGCATTAGCATCCCCCCTCCTCCAGACTCTCTTACTACTTCCACAGCATCACCCCTTCCCCGTTTCTCTTACTACCACCTCAGCATCCCCATCCTCCCGACTCTCTTACTACTTCCTCAACTTCCCCCCCCAGCTCCCCCGCCCCCTGATCCCCCTTCGACCTCTCGAATATCTTCTGTCTCCCTCTCTCCTAGTTACCCTACCATAATGCCCTCTACTACCTTCACCCCACCTCCTCTTGCTCCACCTCCCCTAGATCATCCATTAGTTCCACAAATTACTCCTATCTCATCGACAACCCTATCTCCTCCTCCTCCTGCTACACTTCCCCTTGATCCACCATCAGCTCCTCCAAAAACTCCCATCTCTTCTCCTAGTAGTCATCTCCCACTGCCGCCCACCCTCCTCCCATCCCCCCTCTACCACACAGGTCTCCCAGACGACCCCCGATAACACCCTCCCACCCCCTACAACACCACCTCTACCCTACAACCTTAATAACCCTCCCTCTCTCCCGCCGATCATCCCACCCTTCCCCCACCATAGACCCTCCTTCCCGTCCAACTGGGACCTTCCTCCCCTCCCCTCTGATCTCCTAACCCCCTTCCCTTTCTCTCTCCTTACCCAATCTCTCTTCAATATAGAACTGCACCTCTCCACCCTTGTATTAGAACTCTACTCTCTCAGAAATGACTTCAACTCCCTCCCCACAAGGAACCTCTCTAATCACTCCTCAGACTCCACTCAAACCCATCCCAAACCCCTCACCCTTGTGAACCCCACCCCTTATGACATTTCTCCACATCTTCCGCCTTGTAGTAATTGTCTACCTAGTTCACCCCTCTCCCCTAATCATCTCCCCTCCCCTGACCTCCCTGACCTTCACAAAAATTATCCCCCCAACTCTCTGTTTACCAACTTCTCTCCTCCTCCCTCAGCTATCCCGGTGATCCTGGGACTGAGTAGGTCCCCGTCCTCCCCAGTCTCACCTAGACCTCCCCAACTACTCACCAGCATCCACTGCTCCTCTACACTATTCAGCGACCCTAAACCCCTCAACTGCATGCTGGTCAACTTCCGATCGGCATCCTGTCATGCTTTGGAAACCGCTGAAACCATTCTCAGTGAAAGCATTGACATCGGTTTCCTCACAGAAACATGGCTCAATGTCCCCTCCTCTTCTACCCTTGACATGCTTTCTCCCTCTGGTTACTCCATCATCAGAAAAGACAGGCCTGACAAAATTGGAGGGGGCCTCGCCTTAATCTATAAAAAAGAACTTCAACTTCTACCCATACAGCACCCTGACTTTTCCACTTTTGAATACCTTAGTGCTGTACTTACTACTCAGGGCTCCCCCCTATTCACCTCCAAAACATCTACCATCCCCCTGGTGACCCTCTTCCCTTCGTTGAGGAACTGTCTGATCTCCTTATTCAATCTTCAAAGTCCAAACCTAGAAACCTCTTCCTTGGAGATTTTAACCTCCACTGGAATAAAAATGATGACCCCCCTCGATTAAACTCATCAATGACTTACTTGATATTAGCAACATGAACCAACTCTGCAACTCTCCTACTCATTCCAAACGTGCCACCCTTGATGCTTTCATCACTAGCAAGGATCTGGCCTCCCTCTCACACATCATCCCCATTGACCGTCCACCACCTCATCCTCTTCTCGATCAACTGCTCTGTGCCCTCCCTTTCCTAATTCATTAAAAAAAAAGTAGCTGACCAGAAATCTTCACCTTATTCCACCGAACGAACTGGAGTCTAAAATCAAAGCTCACCTACAGGCCACTCCCCACTCCAAAAGTGCTTGCGATCTTACATAGCATTACAACAATTCTATCATTGAAGCTCTTGACCAAATCGACCCGGCCAAACAAAAACTGCAAAAAAATAAACCCTCTAAATCCTGGTTCAATACCGACCTCAACAATGAGAGACCGGTCCTCAGACTGACTGAACGCACCTGGAGGCAACAGCCTTCCCGCTCCATTCTGGTCCTCCTCAGAGCCGAAAGGGCCAACTATAAAAAACACGTCTTCTATGAAAAAGCTTCCTTTTTCCGCTCTCAACTAGACAGGGCTAGAAGTCGACCTAGGGAACTCTTTAACATAGTTAAAAAACAAACTGCCTCAGCCCTCCCAAACTACTGGCCACGGTCAAGAGATGTGAAGAAATTGTCAGCTTCTTCTCAAATAAAATCTCTAAGATCGATTAATCGTTCGTACTAGCCCCCCTTCCCCAATGCCACTCTATCCCCATCAATTCTCCATATTTTTCTCCCCCGACACCTATGCCCCCACCGGATTCGGCCCTTCACCCTCTCAATGTCACCTCCTCTGATGCCTCCTACCCCACCCTTCAACTAAAAACCAAAAAAACATGGCTTCCTAGAATAATTTCTGTCCAGTCTCAGAAAGGGATGTCCTTAACATCATCTCCAAGCTCAAACCATCCTCCCATACTAAAGATCCCTTCCCGGTCTATCGTGTACAAGACCTGAAACACATCATAGCCCCATACTGGACCACTATCATCAATTCCTCCTTTGCCTCTGGTGTTGTTTCTGCGTCCCTCCAACTAGGTCAAATCACCCCCATCATCAAAAAAGCCACAAGCGACCCTAATGACTTAAATAACGTACGCCCGATTTCTAACCTTCCTTTCTTATCTAAGGCCCTGGAAAAATGCACCCTACTTCAATTGGACAACCACATTGACGCGTTCAACCTTTTGGATCCCTTACAATCCGGTTTTCAAAAGGGTTGTAGCAGTGAAACAGCCATGCTTAACATCATTGATGACATACACCACTCCCTTGACAAACGGGAATCCTCCCTTCTCATTCTTCTTGACCTCTCGGCTGCTTTTGATACTGTTAACCATGCCGCCTTACTTAATGTTCTCAAAGAACGCTTTGGTTTTGACGGTACCGTCCTCAAATGGTTAACCTCCTTTTTTCAAACACAGAAACCAACAAATCAAAATCAGCGATTGCCTGTCCAAACCCCTGCAAGTCACATTGGGGGTCCCGCAAGGCTCTATTCTCTCTCCCACTCTATTCAACCCCTCACCCTTATTCTCAAACAAGCTAAAACCAACTTTACTATAAGATCAAATATCATGCTGATGTCCTTCATCTGAACGATGCCCTGTCCAAGATCTAATTGTGGTTCCATTGCAACCACCTGATACGTAACCCTAAAAAAACTGTAATCATCCTATTATCTCCCAAAAACAACTCTCTCCCTATTCAACTCTAGATTTCTGACATCAAAGCCCGTACCTGCTCTCTCTCCAGCTCTAACTCTGTCAAATCTCTCGGCATCAGCATCAACCTGAGCCTCAGCCTTACACCCCACATAAAAAATTCCGCCAAAGATGCTCTCTTCGCACTACATCATCTAAAAAAATTAAACCCTTTATTCCTGCTGAAGACTTCAAATCAGTGGTGCAATCATTGGTCCTGTCTAGAATCGACTAAGGCAATGCCACTCTCACCGGTACCCCTAAATGTCACCTTGCCCCTCTCAAATCCTTCCTGAACCTTGCTGCCAGGCTCATCTCTGACTGTAAGCATTTTGAACACATATCTCCCATCCTCAAAGACCTCAATTGGCTCCCTGTTGAAGGCAGATTCACCTACAAGACTGCTTTCATCACACACAAAGCCCTCCCTCAATATACCCCATCCTCCCTCTCCAACAAACTCCACAAAGCTGGTTGTTCTAGATCATTGAGGAGCACCAACGCTCTTGTCCTTGTCCCCCCTCTATTAAAAAAGAACTCAACACAATCTCGATCATTCTCTGGCAACGCACCCTCCATGTCGAATGCACTCCCCAAAGAACTACGTTGCAACTCCTCCTACTCCAGCTTCAAAAACGACCTCAAGCTTCTACTTCTCAACAAATACAGGGGTACTTAAAATATCGTCACTGGCTACTACCTAACCTCTTTACTCCCTCCTCTTTTATGTGTCTACCCCCCATCCCATCCTATTCTCTCATTCGGGCCACCCCTGCCCTACTTCCCAGGATTAACCTTATTTCCTACCCCTGCTCTCTCCTTCCCCTCTCCCTCCCATGTTGCCCTCACTCTCCGGCCCTCCCCCTCCTCTCCCTCTTTCTTAACCTCGCATTCTTCCTGTCCCTCTATCTTTGATCTGCTGTTCAACCAAGATTTTTTCCTTCCTTGCAAATTACTCTCCATTTAAGTCTATTATGTCTCTAATCGTTTAATCGTCTCTGGACCCTGATGTACTAAATACATACTGTAATTTCAGTTTTTTACCTTAGCCTGTATTGCCTAAATGCCTGTGAAGCGCTCCGATACTCTTGGGTCCAGCCAGCGCTATATAAAAACTTTAAAATAAATAAATAAATAAAAATAAATAAATCTTTTGTACCATACACATTTTCGGTTTTTGTGGAAATTCTACTCTCAAAACTGTTTGGTCTTTTGACTCATCCATTTCATTTTCAAAGCCTTTTCCGAAATCTCTTTCAAGATTACCTGAAAAACCCAGGTGGAGTAAGCATTATACGGTATATAGAGGCTCCATTTTTTGTTAGTTAAGTTGTTAGATCTGTGTTGATCGTAATTCCGTGATTTCAAATCATGTTGACCAAAATCTCAAATATATTCAATGTTTTATGTGACAAGGGAGACACAAAATAGCTTTTGGGTTTGAACTCCTTATATCTAGGCATTATCAATCTTTCATCATGAGTTTCAACAGTAGTGGAAAATAATTCAAGCATAAACTCTGCTTGAATTTGTAAAAGGCCATTTCACTTCCTAGTGCATAGCTTTTATATGTGGGCACAAAGGATGCTATCCAAAAGAGCTTCCCCCCTCCTCAAACGCTCTATGGTCTTCCCAATCCAGATCAACCTTGCTCGACAGCTGACAGTCTTAAAAACTTCACCCCGGTCACCCTGGCCCAAACCAGAGATGCCATTCTCTCGTGCAAATCCGGCTCCCCTTCCGACCCATGCCC
This sequence comes from Lissotriton helveticus, assembly GCF_964261635.1. Lineage (NCBI taxonomy): Eukaryota > Metazoa > Chordata > Amphibia > Caudata > Salamandridae > Lissotriton > Lissotriton helveticus. Next base: position 310,525,834 of record NC_136062.1, read on the forward strand.
TCCCAAGATCCTCCATCAAATCATTGATGAGATAAACCCCATCATCAATGACATTATCAACCTGTCTCTCAGTTCTGGATCTGTTCCTCGCTTATGGAAAAGGGGTGTTGTCAAACCGCTTATGAAAAAAGCTAATAAATCCCCAGTGGACTTGACCAATCTCCGTCCTATCACCCTTCTCCCCGCTCTGGGAAAAATAACAGAACAGTTAGTCCATAAAGAACTCAAATCCTTTCTGGAAACCCACAACTTACTTCACCCTCAACAATCCGGGTTTCGGCCTAAACATTCAACCGAAACTGCTTTAATTGAACTGACCGACACCATCAAAACGCTGCAAGATCAAAGGAAGAAGGCCATTCTGATCCTTCTTGACCTCACGGCAGCATTCGACACCATATCCCATTCCATTCTGATCGACAGATTAAGGGATATCGGAATCTCGGACTCAGCCTTATCATGGTTCAGATCGTTTCTCTGTGACAGGTCCCAAATTGTTGCCCTGGGCCCCTTTCAATCTAAAGAGAAAACAGTCTCCTCCGGAGTGCCCCAAGGGTCCATCCTTAGTCCCCTTCTTTTTAATGTTTATCTCATCCCTCTCCTCACCCTGATTGAATCATTCGGCATAACTGTCACCTCATACGCCGATGATACTCAGTTGATCATCCCCCTAGACGACAACTCCAACAATGCAGAGCTCAATCTTAAACATTGCCTAACTGCTGTATTCCAATGGATGGACTCCAACCACCTCCGCTGTAACTCAAATAAAACAGAGATCCTCCCCATCGGAAAGAACGCCTCTTTCTGTCCTGCTCTCTGGTGGCCTAATAATTCTGCCGCCCCCCCCCAGACCGTCTCTACCGCTAGAAACCTCGGGGTATTCTTCGACTCTGATCTTTCATTTGACCATCATGCCACGACCGTGGCCGGCAGATGCTTCGGCATAATCAAATCCCTCAGAAAGTTTTTTGACTTTCTCCCCTTAGATTCTAGAAAAACGGTAACAGTAGCCCTCATTCTTTCGCGCGTGGACTACTGCAACGGCCTCCTGGCAGGGACCAAGAAGTCCACCCTCTCCAAACTCCAAAGTGTTCTACATACTGCTGCCCGGCTGGTCTTAAAATTACCTCGCAAATCTTCAATCTCTGCAGCCCTTAAGACCTTGCACTGGCTCCCCCTGCACAAGAGAATACTTTTCAAAATTCTCATCGTTGCCTTTCGGGCCTACAATAAAACAGGCCCTGTTTACCTCACTAGACGCTTCCCACACTACAACCCGAGTCGTTCCCTCCGCTCTGCCCAAGAAAATCTCATGGTCTCTACCAGGTTTAACCTGAAGTCTAAAGGAGGTAAAACCCTAAGCTCCCTGGCTATAAAAGCCTGGAACAGCATGCCCAGACACCTAAGACATCAGACTCTCGAGAAACCGTTTAGAAAACTTCTCAAAACATGGATTTTCAATCTCCCCGACGAATGGTCCAAAGCTTCCATTTAGCCTCCCCCCTTACCCTCTGCGACCTGGCCTCAAGGATTACTCAGCGCCATGATGCTCCTTTCGGAGCGAACGCAGCGCTTTATAAATACCCCTCCAAGATGTGCTTTATTTAAAACTGCAATTTGTTTTGTGGTTAAAGCAACAGAAGAGATGTTTAGTACAAGGTTTTAGAGTGACTGCGTAGGTTCATCTTCTCTTTTCCCTTTTCTTTTTCTCCTCCTTGTTTTTCTATGCCAGATTCGTGTCTGTCGTTGACAGCTGGAATTATGGATTAAAAAGTAGCTTTTTTGGTCTGGCTATTTGTGGGCTACTTGTAGGTGGTTTAGCCACTGGACACTGCTCTCATGGTGAGAGCAGGGTCGGGATTGGTCGGAGCTGACTGGTTTTGCACTCCATCAGGATCTGGGAGCCTCTGCGTGCTAGTCTCTTCACCCAGCAAGGCAACTGGGTTGGAGAGAAGTCAGAGCATGACAGGTTGGCCGTCCTAAGATGGAGGGACCTTGTGGGTCCCACAAGGCTCTATTCTCTCTCCCACTCTATTCAACCTCTCCATGGAACCCCTCACCCTTATTCTCAAACAAGCTAAAATCAGTTATCACTTATATGCTGATGACACCCAACTTTACTATAAGATCAAATCTCATGCTGATGGCCTTCATCTGAACGAGGCCCTGTCCAAGATCCAATGGTGGTTCCATTGCAACCACCTGAAACTTAACCCTAACTGTAATCATCCTATTCTCTCCCAAAAACAACTCTCTCCCTATTTAACTCTAGATTTCTGACATCAAAGCCCATCCAGAACGCCGCAGCCAGACTCGTCCTTGGACCCCACGGCAGGAACACATGACCCAACACGTACGTGACCTCCACTGGCTCCCCGTCGAGAAGAGAGTATCCTTCAAACTGCTCTCCCACGCCTACAAATCAGTCCACAACATTGAACCCAAATACCTCAATGAGAGAGTCTCTTTCCACGTACCCAAGAGGGACCGCCGTTCCGCAGACCTCATCCTCACAGAAATGCCTAACATCCGCAGAACCAGAGCAGGCGGAAGAGATTTCTCCTATGTCGCAGCCAAAGCCTGAAATGAACTCCCTGTCAACATCAGATGCTCCCCCAACCTCCACACCTTCAGGAGGAACCTTAAGACCTGACTCTTCGACTGATGCGGAGCTGCATTCCCCCCTCCCTCCCTTGCACCTTGAGAACCTTACAGGTGAGTAGCGCGCTTTATAATTCCCTGATTGATTGATATGAGTGAATTACAAGAATAGGTCCAGTCTGTTGATACAAATACAAACGTTTGCAGTACATGTCGCTTCACGTTTCCAAATGATCAAAACATCAACTATGAACTTTTTCAATAGCATTACCTCACTTTGTAGGGGGTTTTAACAGTGTAGTTGTAGGTTGTCTCAAAATGATGCATGTACAAACATGACAAGCTGGGGGCAGAGGTACTCTTCAATGAAGTACCTTGGTGTCGTAGGTAAAATGCTTCTTTGAATTGGAAATAATTTTCTGTTTGTGCTATTGTAACACTTCCATAATGAAATTTATGGGTGTGACAGAGGTTCAAGTTTACATCCTCAGGAGGTATTTGAGTACCAAAAGAGTAGCTTCTTGAAGGATGCGGGTATATAAGGTTTTTACATCAAGGGAAATAAGGGTAATGATTGTTCCCTCAATATCAAGGACATTCAATAGATTTATAACATCTATGATGTCCTTTAGAAAGGATGGCATTATTGTACTAATAGGGGTAGGAAATGTTCACTAAAAATATATAGAGGTTCAAGTGTAGAATCGAACCTGGAAACAATAGGTCTATCAGGAATTGGAATAATATCCTTATGAATTTTAGGCAAAATATACAAATATGGAATATTTTTCTTCTGGAGATTATATGCTTTTTTGAGTGTGAGCCATCCTTCTGTATCTGCTTTGAGCACTATGGCTTTAACTTTTTTACTCAAAGTTGGTGTGTGGTCTGTTCTGTTTTTGTGTAGTTTGCTGTATCAGATAAGATCAAGGCCAAGGGTATAGGGATGATTTTGATACGGTTGTTTCCTTTTCAGATGAGCCTCTGAAAGTAATGTTAAGGGATTTAAACAGCATTTAGGAATGTTCAAGATGAGTCTTGGCACAGTGTTTTAAATAGTTTGCAGGCATAGCCGTAGTCAAGTCTCGCTGTTATCAAGGCATCAACAACAGTTTTTTAAAAAGAGGTAAGGAGGATATCCTGGATTTTGTCATGGATTTCAAAAGAGGAAAGCAAGTACCAGAGCGAGTGCCAACCTATTAAGTAAAGGATACATCTGCAGCCCACCAGGCAGATGACTAAACAAAGCAGGGTTTACCAAAAATCAAAATATCCGTTTTTTTCAGAGTTCAGTTTAAGGCAACTCCCTTGCATCCACAAAGCCACTGCCTTTAAAGTTTCTTTTGTTGCAATAATGTTCTATGGTGTTGTGAGAGTGCAATACGATATTGAAACCTTAGGATTGGACCAGTTTAGTAATAGAGTTGTATACACATTAGTGCCGGGCTAAGGAAAGGGCACACTATACTTAAACTGGCTGACTGATTATTTGTAAGAGGAGAGAGTCACTATCTGGGCATACTCAGGGAGGAATGAGCAAAGCCAGGTAAGGGCTGTGCTGCAAATGCCAAGATAAATAAAACATGGTGTGAGACCAAGTCAAAAGCCACAAATAAATCGAGTAAAATCCAGGCGGCAGAGGCAGGGCAGAGTCCCCATCCAAAATGACTCAAATGTGTTCTCTTTCTGCCAAAAGCGCCGATTCTCTGCCGTAGAGTGGCCCGAAGCTCTAATCATCTAGAAGAGGGTTTGATTCTAGAAAGCTTGAGAGTTGGATATTTACAGTTTTTCCAACATATTAGATACTGAATACAGGTAGACCTATAATTGTTCCACTCTGTGGGATATGTGGTTTCATATCTGTATTAAATGCAATAGATTTCACATTCACAGTGCAAGCCTTGTGCAGGTGAAGCACATTGCAACCGTTGTGCAGGGAAAAAATAAAAAAGGAAAAAATTGAGCAAGTATTTCACTGTTGGAAACTTGCAAAGCATATACCATGCTGTGGAGCTTGTAGTGTCAGAGGGAACTATGCCCAGCCTTCATCTATTTTTTAAAACACAGTCCACGCACAGTGAAAGTAAGGCTGTGGGAGTCTCCCAAATAAAACCCATTCAATGGTAGTAATTCAATACAGTGTTTAAAAACTAAAACATAATTTTCAACAAAAAGATGCTTTGCGTTAGGAATCACTAGTTTGAGGATGCCTTTGATGTTACCCAAAAATAAGGAGCCTTTTAATATAGTTATATTTGGTTAAGCATCCTATGTGGGCTGAGCAGGAAAGTGTAAGATCACAAGTTCAAAATCTTTGCTTCCGTCACAATTCAGATTTTAAAAAAACACTGCCTCATGTGTGCTTTCTTAACTGCTGGTATATTTTGAAATATATGTACAAACTATTTACGTGCATTTAAATTTTGGGATAAAAAAATATAACATCTTACAGCCTTTTTTCACACTTCTTGTAATCATGCCAGAATATCACTAGTTCTCTTTACAAAAACAGCTCGATTTTGCAGCCAGAAAACGAAATGTATGCACCAATCTCTGTGTTAAACAAGTAAGCAGGAATTTGGCAGAAGACATTTGACCTCTTGTTTTAAACCAAGCAACACAGTGGAAGGAGACAGATAGCAGACACATGTGCTCTACTAGAGTGCATCTAAAAGGGAAAAAGAGGAGGAGGAGCTTGGCGGGCATCCGAGATGGCCGCGTGAGCACAGCGCTCTCCGGACCCCCGCCGCTCCCGGCTTAATATCCTGCTTCAATCCTGATTTCTTGCGAGGATTTCAATAGAGGACGTTGGGCTGATCTACCTGGACCTTTCAGGAACCGAATTGGACATCGGGTGACTGAATTATGTTCAATTGAACTTTTGGGCTCCGCCCTCGAAGTGCGCCCGGGACTGGGTGAGGTTCGGTGGCCGTCTTGGAGTTGAACAACAACGGCAGGGGGATCGGCCTTGTGGGTCCCCTTCCTAAGTTTCGGTTTCGATTCTGCCTCAGACTGGGACGTTGGTGAGAGGGTCGGGCCAGAGCTGCGGCCAAGACCAGAGTCGGTTGTCGGGCCCTTGGCTGATCTCTTCCTTGAGTTGGCTGCATTTATCCTAGTGTTACCCCTCTTGTGATCCTTTGGTCCCGGGGCCTCCATTTCTGGTGCCCGGTCCGTCGACCCTGGCGACTTTACTCGTGACGCATCTTCAGGATGGCGGGCAGAGGGGACCGAGAGACGCGCAAGACGAAGACACCTCTGCGCGGGGGCCCGGTTCAATCTAATGTTATGGATCGTTATACCCACTCTAAGGGGTCCCCCGGAACTGCCCTGCCCGGTCCCACCGCGTCTGGCCAGGTTGTGGATGCGTCGACGGAGCCCTCCTTGCAGGACATCATGGGAGCCATTTCTGGCATGAGGGAATCCATAGGCCAACAGTACGAAACTTTGGCCCACAAACTTGACACTGTGGCAATTGAGGTGAACTTGATTCGGGCCGATCTCTCCAAAACGAACGAAAAGGTGAAGTCGTTGGATATCAAATCATCCAGCCTCACGACGGACGTCTCTGATATACAGACGGAGATTGGCAATCTCCGTAGGGTGAACGACTTCATGACCCGGCGCTTGGAGGATTTTGAGAACAGGGCACGTCGCTGTAATGTTCCTGGTTGAAGACCTGATCCAGAACCACCTTTCTCCGTCTGGCCTTAGTAAATTTTTCACAGTGGAGCGCGCACACCGTGTTCCGGGGGGCCAGGGCAAACCAGGCGCCCCGCCGAGACCGATTGTTGCGAAGCTTTTCCACTACAGAGATCGGGACGCTATCCTGCAGGCCTCACGGGTGAAGGGCCCGGTGGCCTTTGAAAACGCCACGGTGAACTTTTATCCGGACTTTTCCCAACAGGTCCAGAAGCAGCGTATGGGATTTCGTGGTGCCAAGAAGCGTCTTAGGGACATGGGGATGCGTTATGCAATGCTCTTTCCGACCAGGCTGCGGGTTGAGTATAATGATCGTACTTTCTTCTTTGATCGGCCAGATGCGGTGAATGACTGGCTAGACTCCCTGCCTAGCCGACCTCCTGAGACTGAGTCCGAAGCCCACCCGGGCGGTGCTGAAGGTGGTGTGGAGAGCTGAACGTCTCGTTTTTGACTGATGCCTTGTTTTGTATCACTTCTCCAGGGATGTATGCCTATGTTCCTCTACCTCATATGTGTTTTGCTGTATGTTCCTTTTCTCGTCATTGGTTTGTGCGGGGGGCGGGTGGGACGGAGCCTTTCCTCCTCCGGGGTCTTTGTGTAGAATAGGGGTTTTTGGGCGACAGGCACACTGCAGGTTGGGGTGGCTTTTTAGCTTTTTGCAGGGGTGCAGGGTGGGGGGTGTTTTCTTCTTAGTTGGGGGGTGGGTGGTTGGGAAGTTCGTTGTTTGTGTGTTCTGTGTTCAAGGCGACTTTCTCCTATATTTGACTTTGTTTTTGCGGTCATGCTCATTGGTGGGGGGTTTGGGCTTTGTCGGGTGGGATGGGGGGTAGCGGGTTGAGATTTGTTTCGTGGAACGTTAATGGTCTGGGTGATCGTATCAAACGAAGTGTGGTGCTGAAATGTATACGACGTTTATCTCCTGATATTGTTTTCCTGCAGGAGACTCATTTGATAGGCAATGTTTGTCATGCAATGAATAGGTGGGGCTATCGCCTCGTAGCACATTCAGGGTTTACTTCGGGTTCCAGGGGTGTGGGTATCCTTATTCGGGCTTCCCTCCCCCTGGCTATTGATGATGTGATTCAGGATGACCGGGGGCGGTACGCTGTCCTTGTGGGTCGGTATGAGGGCCGTGCCCTCTCCCTATTAACTGTTTATGTGCCCCCCGGCTTGCAGACTTCTACATTTTCAGATTTGGGCCGTGTCTTGTTGGACCTCCCTGATAGTATGCTCTTTTTGGCTGGTGACTTTAATTCTGTAGTCTCCGGTCTCCACGATCGCCACCCCCCTAGGGTTACTCCGGCGGCTCAGCAGTGGTTGGGTGGATTTTTGGATACCTTTGGCTTGGTGGATTGCTGGAGGCTTTTGCATCCTACTCAGCTTCAGTACACCTTTCACTCTGGGGCCCATGGGAGTCTGTCCCGACTGGATTATTTCCTGATGCCTGCGGCTCAGTCCCCAGCGGTGCGTGAGATTGTGCACCTGCCCCCGGGTATCTCTGACCACTCTCCGCTCTGGCTTCGTTTTGAGGTTGGGGTGGAGTCTGTGGGCCGGGTGGCCCCCATTAATCCGTGGTATCTTACCTCCCCCGAGACCCGCAGCCTTTTGCTTCAGTCTTTGGACGCGTATTTTCTGGATAACGAGGGGTCGGTTTCCTCGGCTGTATCTCTATGGGAGGCCTTTAAGACAGTGATTCGTGGGCAGGCCCTCTCCCTTATTGTTGAGGCTAAGAGGGCGAGGAATAGAGAGGTGGTGGATCTTGAGGGGGAGATTTCTGCATTGGAGGAGGATTTGGAATCTGGTGTCACGTCTGAGAAGCTCCATGCCCTGGGTCTGAAACAATTCGCTTATAAGTCCATAGTCACAGATGCAGCCAAAGTGATGTTTCGGGAGCAACAGGGCCGTTTGTATGATGTGGGTGACAAAGCGGGTAAACTGCTGGCGTGGCTGGATAAGAAGGAGAGAGCTAATCGTGTGGTACCAGGGATTCAGTCTGCGTGTGGTGTGAGTGTAACGGACCCGCTTGGAATAGTTGACCGATTTGCCGAGTACTTCCGTGTGGTTTATACCCCGGTGTCTGTGAGGGATGTGGCTGACTCTCGCCTTCTGTTGCGGGATGTCGCCCTGCCCAGTGTTTCCGATTTAGACCGTGGAGCGTTGGACTCCCCCTTTACAGTTGATGAGATAGCTACTGCCATCCGCTCTCTCCGTTCGGGCAAAGCATTGGGCCCGAACGGATTGCCTATCGAATTGTACAAGTTGCGTCCCGACAGGGTGGCTCCGTATCTTCGCGCCATGTTTCTGGAGTCCCGGGAACGGGGTATTCTCCCGTATGATCAGCGACTGGCCACGATAGTTGTCATCCCCAAGGATGGTAAACCGCGTGATCTTTGTTCCTCCTATAGGCCAATATCCTTGCTAAATGTTGAACCCAAGGTATTGGCGAAACTCCTGGCATCCCGTCTTTTGACGGTCATTAGTGACTTGGTCCATCCGGATCAATCTGGCTTTATCCCGCACCGCAACACGGCTCTGAACCTACGTCGTCTTCACGGCGCGGTGGCGAGGGCGGGGCATCTGACGGAGCCGGCCATTTTGGCATCGTTGGACGCATCCATGGCCTTCGACACGGTGGAGTGGCCTTATCTTTGGGCGGCCCTTGAAAAATTTGGTTTTGGACCTGAATTTATCGGTTGGGTCCAGTTACTGTACGCGGAACCTCTGGCGCAGGTAGTGGTCAATGGTAGAGTCTCGGCTCCTTTCACCCTCGGTAGGGGTACCCGTCAGGGATGCCCCTTGTCTCCGTTATTGTTCGCTCTCGCCATGGAACCATTGGCTGCTTGGCTTAGGTGGGAACCTTCCCTTAAGGGGATTCGCTGGTCTCCGGACTTTGAGGACCGCGTTTCACTTTACGCGGACGATATTCTTTTGTATCTCACCTCCCCGCGTAAATCTCTGTCTGTTCTATTTGACGTTCTTGCTTCCTTTGGTGCCAACTCGGGCCTTGTTATTAATTGGACCAAGTCGTGTGTGTATGTTCTTTCGGGTGTTTTACCCCCCTTGCCTAGCAGACTTCCTATTCAGGTGGTCCAGTCGGGTTTCAAGTATTTAGGGATTTTTATTACGTTGGATCCGTCGCTTCGCTTTGAACGTAATCTCCTCCCACCGTTGCTTAGATTACGCTTGGATGTGGCCCGGTGGCGTAAGCTTCCTTTGTCCCCACTGGGCAGGGCGGCCCTGTTTAAAATGATGTCTTTGCCGCGATTCCTTTACGCGCTCCCAAACTCCTATGACGCTATCCCTACGACCTATTTCCGAGAGATTGAGAGTCTTCAACGGCAATTGATTTGGGATGGGCGTCCGCGTATTGCACTCGCAAAGCTCACCATCCCTTGGTATGACGGGGGCATGGCGCTCCCCGATATTAAGCGATATTACTGGGCTTCTCAGTTGTCTGCCATTAATCATATGATGTTCTCCCCGGGTCGTAATCCTGCATTCGAGATGGATAGACTCCAGCTTCCGGGTGGGGACTTTAATAGAGCGCTTTATTCTCGATCGGCCGGGCGCCATCTTGTGGGCCCGTCCAGGATTGCAGTAACTGTTTGGCGAGCCGCGAATGTGAGTTTGGGGTGGGAGGATCGACTGACGCTGGCGACGCCGCTTTTTGCCTCGGAACGTTTGGGCGGTCTCTGGTCTACCAAGGGTTTCGACCGATGGGATGTGATTGGGATTTGTAAGGTGGGTGATGTGTGCTCGAACGGTCGTGTGAAATCGTTCCAGGCCCTTCAGGCGGAATATGGTTTGAGTGAGAGGGAATTTTTTCGTTATCTGCAGGTCCGGCACGCCCTCACTTCAGTTCTGGTTCCTGATGAGGCCCCTCCTGAGTCTTCCCCCCTCGAGGACCGTGTCCTTGATGGGCATCTTCCTGATAGCACTATCTCTCTGATTTATAAAAAATTGATCAATAATCGGGCGGACTTATTGGTCCGACTTCGGGAGGCTTGGGTCGGCGATGGGTTGGAATTGGATGACGAGGATTGGCAGTCAGCACTCTCTTCTCCCAAGGAGGTGGCCATCCCTGCCCGTCTTCGATTGGTTCAATTGAAGATCCTCCATCGAGTATATGTCACGGGTCCGCGACTGGTGACGATGGGCTTTTCTTCGGATGGGCTCTGTAAGCGTGGTTGTGGTTCGAGTGCGACCTTTTTGCATATCCTTTGGGAATGCCCGGCGGTAGCGGCTTACTGGACTGCTGTGCTTGAGGTGATGACTGATGTGACTGGTGTGGCCCTGCGGCCGGAGCCTCGACGGTGTCTGTTGAATGTGTGGGAGCCCACTGACTACTCGGTGGCCCAGACCAGATGGGCTACCCTGGGTTACATGATTGCGAAGCGAGATGTTGCGCAACTCTGGGGAGCTTCCAGGCCCCCTGAGGTCTCAAAGTGGGAGGACAACATGGACTGGTCCATGTTTCGTGAGAAGACGGTGTATGTAGCCAGGGGCAGACCCAGGGCGTGGACAAAGATTTGGGGCCAGTGGAATGGTTATCGTGGGGATATCTGCACCCCTCCCCTTGTGGGCACTGCTGAGATTGTCCTATCTCCCTAGGCGAGCGTTCCCGGAACTCTTCCATACTGTTTTTTTTTTTTTATATTTCCGGTTCTCCACGCTGCTCCCCTCCCCCCTCCCGACTTGGTTGGAGCCTTAGGGCTCTGGGTGTGTTCTCCTGACCGTAGACCATCCCCTCCGTTTCTTTGGGCTGACCTGACGTACCGTGCATTCGCCTTTTAATGTTTGTTTTTCTTTTTGTAAAATAAAAAGTCAAAGTGCTCTGTGATATCTGTAGAGTAATGCTTTGTGCTCGAGCTTTGCCTGACCATTGGTGTATATTTTTACTTAATGCATTGTGCCTTATTATTAGCGGCCAGCCCGTGAGGTTGTAGGCCCATTCTTGTACCTTTTTCTGCTTACTCCAATAAAGGTTTTTGAACACAAAAAAAAAATAAAAAATAAAAATAAAAATAAAAGGGAAAAAGAGGGACCGCAAGAAAGTTTAAACAAGCATTGGCCTAGCCAATAGGTCCCACCTCTGGGACCTTATAAGTGTTTAGCCAGAGGTTTTGAATCTGCCACCTTATAAGTGTTTAGCCAGAGCTATTGGCTTTGCCAATGTATTTAAGCTCTGTTGTAGAGCAGTGTGGCTGCAATGCAGCATGTTGAGAAGTTATACTAAAAAAGTGTTATAAGCATTTATTGTTCCTTTATATATAACCAATAAAACATTATCTACAACTGAACAACCCACTTAAACAAGATATATGGGGAGGTGTGGGAACAAACAAAAGGCAAACCTTTCTGACTCTGGTATGTCAAAAACTGATCCTTTATGTTTTGCCCCATTTTCAGGTTGAAATTTTGGAACAGGAGGCCCTTACGATACCTGGTAACTACCTCACTCCTGGGTAATATTATTTACTATGGGCCAAACATATGTAGCTCGATTTTTTGCTATTCCCCAATTGCAAATCACAAGGATTTGCAATTAAGAAATAGCAAAATGCAATGTATGAATGTGTATAGTACACCTTTTGCGATTCCTGAGGGGTCGCAAATGACCTACCTCATGAATATCAATTAGGTAGGTCGCAATTTGCGACCTCCTAGGAATCGCAAAAATCACGGGATGGTGGCTGCTGAGATCAGCAGACCACCATGTCTGTGATTGCTTTTCAATAAAGCAATCTTTTTTGTTTGTAAAGCAGCCGGTTTTTCTTTTTTTTAATATATTTCTTTTTTTATTAATACAAGGCATTCAAAAAGTGCATAGAACAGAGGTCAGACATTTCCACATATCATTACAACAGATCATATATACTTGGGGGAATGTGAAGGGAAAGAAGGAGGGGGAGACGAGATACCGTCACAGGCAATGGTCACGGGGATTCAAGTAAATCAATACAAATCTCACCCCTGTATCGATTCCACAGCCCCCAGTCACCCACTTACGGGGTCAGCCTCTGGCCAGGTATACGGTCTTCTCACGAAACATACACCAGTCCATGCTCTCTTTCCATTCCTCAAGCGTAGGTGGTCTTCCGGAACCCCACTTCTGTGCTATATTCCTTTTCGCTATCATTGCCCCTAGAGTGCCCCACTTGGTCTGTGCTATGTTTAGATCTGTGGTTTCCCAGATATTAAGGATACATCTGCTCGCATCATTTAAAAATGGCACCCTCAACACCTCTCGCATAACATCATGTATCGCACTCCAGTAATCCACCATATAGCGACATTACCAGATGATATGAAGGAACGTGCCCACATACCCACATCCTCGCCTGCACAAATCGTCATCTGAAAGCCCCATCCGGACCAAGCGTGGACCTGTGACATACACTCTGTGTAATATTTTCAACTGGACTAGCCTCAATCGCGCGGGAATCGGTACCTCCTTCGGGGATGAGATGGCAGTTTGCCAGTCTTCATCATCCAGTTCAATACCATCTCCCATCCATTTGCCCCTCAACTCTACAAGGAGACCCGCTCTGTGATTGACCAATTTTTTATAGATGAGGGAGATAGTTCTATCCGGCAAATGCCCATCCAATATCCGGTCCTCTAACGGCGAGGCCTCGGGCAGTTCCTCCCCTGCCGGTACTACCGCCTGCAGCGCATGCCGAACTCGCGCATAGCGGAAATACTCCGCTCCATTCAACTCGAACTCAGTTTGTAATTCAGTGAACGTCTTAGTCCTGCCCTTAACCCAAATATTTCCAATTGTAGTAATCCCTATCAGGTCCCACCTATCGAAGTCTTTTGTGTTCCAAAGCTTCGCAAGTCTGGCCGAGTCAAATAGTGGAGTGGCCTGCGTTAAGCGGCCTCTCCACCCCAAAGAACTAGTGGCGTCATGCCATATCCGCACCGCCACCTTCATAGGTCCCGTCAAACTTTTCCCCGCCGATTTGGCATATAAAGCTCTACTATAATTTCCACCCGGGAGTAGCCATCTGTCCATAGCGTATCCAGGGTCCGAACCCGGCCCATAAGTACCTTGGTTTATAGCTGCCAATTGAGAAGCCCAATAATACCTTCTGATGTCAGGGAGGGCGATACCACCGTCATACCACGGTAACGTCAATTTGGCCAAGGCAATACGAGGCCTACCTTCCCATAATAAACTACGCTGTATCCCCTCCACCTCTCGGAAATAACTGGCAGGGACCAAGTCTAATGTATTCTGAAGGGCATAAAGAAAGCGAGGTAGGGACATCATCTTAAAAAGGGCAGCCCTCCCCAATAGGGAGAGAGGAAGCTTCCTCCAACTATTTGCGTCACTTTTCAACCTAACCAAAGTGGGGGGGAGGTTTCTCTCGTATTGGACTGCGGGATCCAATGAAATAAAGATTCCCAGATATGTAAACCCATCCACGGCTATTTGAATTGGGCAGTTTCGTGGAGGAATCGGGGCATCACCGCTCAGCACAAACAAATAGGATTACCCCCAATTTATAGTGAGCCCCGAGTTCCTACCGTATGAGGCCAAAACATCACAGACAACATTCAAGGATTTTCTGGGTGAAGTCAAATAAAGCAGAATGTCATCTGCATACAAAGAGATCCTGTCCTCCACCTGAGGGGACCATCGAATACCTCGAATGGACGGCTCCTAGCGGATCCAGGCCGCCAATATTCAAGTGCCAATGAAAATAAAAGGGGAGAGAGCGGACATCCCTGTCGGGTGCCTCGCCCCAAACAAAACGGTGCCGAGACCCGATTATTGACTACCACCTGCGCGAGAGGGTCAGTATACAACAGACGCACCCAACCAATAAACTCCGGTCCAAATCCAAACTTATTCAAAACTGCCCACAAATATGGCCATTCTAACATGTCGAAGGCCATTGTTGCGTCGAGCGATGCTATTACAGCCTGTTCCTTCAGAGTATGAGCTCTGGACAACAACCTGTGCAATCTGCAAAGATTTAAGGCCGTATTTCTATGGGGAATGAAGCCCGATTGATCAGCATGTACCAAACCGCCAATAACCTTGACAAGCCTGTTGGATAAGAGTTTAGCAAGGATCTTACGCTCCGCATTCAGTAAAGAAATAGGCCTATAAGAAGCACAATTGGTCTTCGATTTCCCCTCCCTATGAATAGTTACAATAGATGCCACTCTCTGATCATATGGCAGCACTCCCCTTTCCCGTGCCTCCACAAACATACCTCGAAGATAAGGGGCAATCCTATCGGGTCTAAGTTTATACAGTTCAATTGGAAGCCCATTAGGACCCAGCACCTTACCAGAGTTCAAGGAGCGCACTGCAAGGGCCACTTCATCTACAGTGAGAGCACTATCCATAGGGTCACGGTCTTCCTTAGTCAGGCCTGGAAGGCGGATATCTCGCAACAATAATTGAGAGTCCTCTTCTGGCCGCCCCGCGACAAAGGTATACACTATACGAAAATATTCTGCAAAATTATCTACAATGCCTTGGGGATCTGTTATTAGCGTTCCGTCAGCTGCCTCTAGTTTCGATCGGCCCTGTCTTTCTTATCTAACCATGCAATAAGTTTCCCAGCCTTATCCCCGACATCATATAACCGACCCTGCTGCTCTCTACTCAGCGCTTTGGCACTTTTAGTAACTAGCGCTCTATATTCGAGCTGCTTAAGATTCAGGGCATTCAGTTTAGCACGAGTCACCTCTCGCTCCAAGTCTGCCTCAATATGAGCTATATCAGATTCTATTGTCACAGTTTCTGCGTTCCGGTCCCTCTTAGCCCTTGCAATCAGTGACAAGGCCTGGCCTCTTATGACCACCTTAAAAGCCTCCCATAGCGAAAGTGAGGATGACACCTATCCCTCGTTCTCCCGAAAATAATGGTCCAACGCCTTCAGCAACTCCTTACGGATTTTAGGATTGCGTATGTACCAGGGATTAATGGGGGCTATCCTACCGCTTGACCCCGAGGACACATCGAACCTGATCCAAAGCGGCGAATGATCGGATATACCTCTCGCTAGGTTTGTAGCTTCTGTGATATAATATGCCTGGGCTGCAAGTACCAAACAGTGATCAATACGTGATAGACTACCATGTGCGCCAGAGTGAAAAATGAACTGTCGTTGATCCGGATGAAGCAATCTCCAACAGTCAATCAGACGCACTGCATCCATAAACTCAGGAAGCCATCTTTGCGCCTGCCCCGTATCTCTAGGGGGATGCCCATCCATAGTACTAGAGACCACAGCATTAAAGTCCCCTCCCATAATTAGAAGACCCCTCGGGAGGCCCAGTAGGAGTTTCCCCAAATCCACAAATGTGGTTGCTTGCATACCTTGGGGGACGTACACTGATAGCAAGGAGAGGTTATGCCCCTCCCAGCGACCCGCCACCCCTATATATCTGCCCCTATCATCTTCGATAATAGAGTCAATCACCACAGGGAGCGTCCTCCTAAGCAGAATCCCCACCCCCCTGGATCCTGATGTGAACCCCACATGTGCCACCAAACGGTAGCCCATTCTGTGCTTTGCTCTACAAGAGTTCCCCACTAAATGAGTTTCCTGTAGTAGTACAACATCCGGAGCCTGACGTCTAAGGAACTGAAGAACCACACGGCGTTTGATTTTGTCCCCCAACCCATTTACATTCCAACTTAAAACCGTTAGCCCCCTACCCCCCATCATAAAACGTGTAATGAGTCAGTCTCCCCTTCAGTTCCTGCACCATAAACACATCACAATTCTTGAAATACGATGCCTACAAACAACAATATAAATAAATTACATACATTACCACCCCAAACAAACCACCCCCCTCCCTGCACCCCTGCTTACGGTGTTCTTCTGCCCCCAACTTACAGTGTGCCTGTCGCCCCATACTCAAACTACTAAACAACCGAAAAGTAACCCTGAGGAGGAGTACAACCCCCGATTTCCCCACCCGTCCCCATACCTTCCATAAGACCGTGACACAAAGTGTGTACAACTGACTTATCCGCGTACTCTGTTCATATCTACCCCATCTCTCAATTTAGTCAGACATCATCAGCAATAGTGTTAGTTTTTATTTTTGCTCTTGCGCACCATCCTCTTTGTCTCCACTCATTCGCCGCTGATCATTCTCAGAGGAGATGGTCTCCAGCCAGTCAGAGGCGATTTCGAGATTGTCAAAGAAAATTGCCCTGCCCGCATATTCAACTCTCAACTTGTGGGAACAGCATGGCATATTTGAGTCCTTTATCCCGAAGTTTCTGCTTGACGCCCATGAAGGTCGGCCTTTGTTTCTGCACCGCCTGCGTAAAGTCCGGATAAAAACTTAGGGTGGAGTTTTCATATTGGAGGGGGCCTCCGATCCTGGAGGCTTGCAGGATAACATCTCTGTCCCTAAAATTGAGCACCCTCGCAATCATCGGCCGGGGAGGTGCACCAGGTCGCGTTCTCCCCCCTGGTATCCTATGTGCTCTTTCAATCGTGAAGAAATGTCCCTGGCCCTTGTGTTTCAAGTGGTTGAGAATGATGTTTTCGACGAAAAGGTCAGCAGCCTGTCCCTTCGCCTTTTCAGCCACTCCAATAATACGCACGTTGTTTCTACGGGCCCTCCCTTCATATTCATCCAACTTGCGACTAGCAGCCGTACTGGAAGTTTTAAGCTCACAAATTTCCTGCTGTAAAAGAGTCACATCATCTGTAAGACTGGAGGTTTTGATGTCTAGCGATTTAACTTTTTCACTGGTCTTCGTGAGGTCCGCTCGGAGCAAATTAACTTCTATAGTTAAGGTATCCAGTTTATGATCTAGGGATTCCATCTTCTTGCTGAGTGAGGTTTGCACCCTATCTATCGCTGCCATCACATCTCGCATCGTGGGCTCTGCTGCAGAGGCCGAGTCCCCAACATGTCCATCCTGCGACTTCCAAAACCCAGGTGGCGACCCGCTGGGTTACGTGTAGCGATCCAACTTGTTAGTTTGGGTGTACCTAGCTCCCCTAGTCGCCTTGAACTGCATCTTTTCAGTTTCAGTTTTAGTCGCCATTATGCGGATAAGGGGGGGAAAACAAGAAGTAGCAGCGCTCCCACGACAATGCACTAATCACGGTGTTCAGCCACACCAATCACCTAATAAGTCATCCTGTTTATTCATATTTATCTCTCAATTGCAGCTCATACCCAGACACATGTGGAGGGAGGGCCGGTGATCATCTCAGTCTCACCATCCATTTAGCTCAGGTATACCGCCGTGATCTGTAAGGCTCAAGACAATGATCACTTCACAGGGCGCACTCTCTTCTTGGAGGTCTCGCACTGAGTACACGCGGACTTCGATGTAGGATATTCTCCACCTTCCCAAAAACTGGTAACAACTATGGCGTAGCCCCGGCCTGTTGCGTCTCAATTCAGGCATTCAGTCCGCTTATTCCACAGTGGGGCCCTCTTAGTTGCCAGCAGGTTTGTCACCGGAGATGCTGGTTAATAGCCTTTAACTCCACTGTAGCGCTCGTGGCAAGGCGAGTCAATTGAGCCCACGATCATGCAGCAGCTGCCTCTAGATCTCCGCTACGGGCCCCGCCGATCCGAAAACCCCAAAACACCCCAAGTGTGTGGTTGTCCACCTCCGTCTGTTCAGCCATGCAGCCCCGCGGGGCCATCGAGGGAGAGGGGGGTGGGGGGGACGCAGTCAGACGAGCGCCAGTAGCACAACCGGAACCTCCACGGGGCCCGACCGGGGACCTCCGGCGTAGGCCGCGTTGTTGATGCACTGTGGCCTGGGTATGCTCACTACCAGAGGCCCCGGCTTTTGGGCCTACCGGTCGCGATATTTAAAGCCACTTTTTATCTGTTTCTAGCGGGCCGAGAAAGACGTGGTTTGCTGCATCCGGCGCCGCTTAATCTCCGATGACGATTTCGACGGTCATAAGGCAGGATTATTGACAGGATACGCGCCGGGGCGTCGGGGGTCATTTTGGTCGCCCTCGAAGCTCCTCCTCCAAGCCCGTTTTTCTTAAAGGAAAACGAGATGCTTTACAAAACGAAAAATGAAAAGTTTTCTTTTAATTTTTTAAGAGCAGGCAGTGGTCCATGGGACCACTGCCTGCTCTTAAAAAAAAAAGTTTTACAAGCACTCACAAAGGGGAAGGGGTCCCTTTGGGACCCCTTCCCATTTGTGAATGGGTTACCACCTACTTGTAGTAGGTGGTAAAATGCGAATGCTTTGCGACCGCAATTGCAGTCACAAAACCTTCATACATACCAATGTGATTCTGTATTAGGAAAGAATGCCCTGAACACGCCCCTTCCTAATACCCAATTGCAAACCCATTTTGCAATTCGGTAACAACCGAATCGCAAAATTGGGTTTTGCTGCATCAGAAAAGCAATTTTTGCGTTCGTAAACAGGTAGATTCTGCGAATTTGCCCTTTTGCAAACTCAAACATGCTTGCTACATCTGCCCCTATGTGTGGTAAATATTCCACCTTACTCTGCACAACTTGTGAGAGGCACCTTTCAGGACAAAAAAATCCTGCTGGAGAATATTTTTATATTTGTCTATTGATAACATTTAACTAAGATTATAAATGCAATCTCTTTAGACACAATTTAGCACATTGTATAGAAAATAGGACCTACCAATATTTGCCTGATTCTTACGTTGATTGCACAAAACATATTTATGTAACCTCTAAATACTTGAGTGTACTCTGCTACCTACACTGCATACTTTATGACTCAAAAGGTAATTCTAGGCAGCACTTGCATTATACAAAAGAACCGGTCGCCTTAAAAACGGTCAAGTAAGATAAGCTCCACTTCAACTTCATATTCTATGTTTGAAAGAGGCACAGAAAAAAAACTAAAATATCAGAACAATTGCATGGATGCGAGCACATTAAACGTAAAAGACAACAGACTACATTAAATTTCAAGTAATTTGAGACCTATTGCATTGCTTGTTTAATGCCAACTGGTGAAATGATGCTGCAGAAAAACAATGTAAACAAACAAGACACTAATAACCAGGAAAAAGCCATAACTGTAAGCAACTGGGATTTTAATCTCAGTCGAAGTGTTCACAATTCCAGATTTCACTCACTGGATCAGGCTGAAACAAACCCTGAGTAGTGAGTCAACTGAAACGTCTACACAGTAAGCTATAACACAAAGACATACGGGCATTTGAAACTTTACGACATTGTTTCAGGAGTCAGGAGCCAACTGAAAACATATTTATGCAAATGTGCAGAGAAAACTTCCATTCCAGCACCTGGGCTTCAGAAGCACGAACAGGAAGGAGAAGCGAGCGCTAGACAGGACTTGTGTGTTTTAGAAAGACTTGTAGTGTTTTAGAAATACAATTCTGAAACGAACAGTGGAGTGGTGGGGTCCAGAGGAAGTGAAAGGCCTGGTCACCCATCAGAAGAAACAAAGAATTTGACATGAGTTTGTAAGCTAGGACTTCGTTTACATGAGGCTGTTGCAAAAGTGTTTGCCAATAGAGCAAGCAAACAGCTCTTCTGATTATGCCAAACTCAACAAATGAAACAATTAAACTGGAGAATTTCAGAAGGAACTGTTAATACTGGTAGCACAAAGTTGAGGCCAATTATTAGATTGTTGATCAAGCTGGAATATACTGTTGAGGGTGTGGCCAAGCGCCAAAGCTGGCGTACGGGTCTTGCTAGCGCACGCAATAAATCCCCCGTTTATCCTGAGCATCCTCTGAGATCTGCAGTTTCTGCAGTGGCCCGCATCTGCAGTGCCTGCGAGACTTGGCGGTACCTGGCGGGACTTCCTGAACGGCGGCCATTTGTGAGAGTCCCGGGCGCTCTGGCCTGTTACACAGTGGGAGCCGGCTGTGACCCGGCCTCGCGGCGGCCCCGGCAGGGGACTCGAGGGTGCCATACTCTGCTGCTCCCTGAATCGGGGACTTCTTGGAAGAGGACAGGACTGGACGCCGGCGGCGATCTGCAGGGACGTGGATACCGCGTTTGAGCCTACGCGGACCTAGGCTACAGTGCGGGTTGCTGTTCCCGCTGGCGGCCTGGTGATGGTTGGCGAGGTCTTGGGGGAACAGGTAGGCCTGTGGTCTGTGATAGCTGCGACTTCCCGGCATCGGGGGCCACGGGTGTCGGTCGGGCCCAGGGCCCCCTGGCTAAACAGGGAGCGGGGGTGGCAGCATGACTACTGGGGCGAGCCCTGAGCTGGTGCGGCAACGTGAGGTGGTGGGTGGCCACGGGTGTCGGCAGGGCCTAGGTCCCCCACCGGGGTGCTGCACTGAGGTCCCTAAGTGAATGTGGAGGTGGTCTCTTCCCTGCAGTTGCGGCGCCTGATTGGTATCGGGGGCCACGGGGGTCGGTCGGGCCTAGGGCCCCCCGTCTAGACACTGAGCAGAGGTCGTCACGTGGCTGCTGGGGTGAGCTCTGTGGCTGGGGCTGCTGAGCTCCCAACGTGATTGTGTAGGCGGCCCGCTGATTGCTGCTGTTGTAGCTGCCCTGTGATGGGAGGCCACGGGAGTCGGTCGGACCTGGGGCCCCCGCCCGGACTCCACATGCCCTCGGTGACATGGTTGCTGCTCTGGGCCTGCTAGCGGGAGCTGCGGCACCTGGGCTGGTGTGGTGGACCACGGGGGCCAGTCGGGCCTAGGACCTCTCACCTGCAATTGTCTGGAGATCATCAGGTGCTTTGAACCGGTGCTGCTTCGTCCTTTGGGGCACGGATATGTGGGGCAGTATCGCCGACTGGGTATTGTAGACTCTGCTTGTCCACCCTTGTGGAGGGGCCCCAAGCTACAGTGGGCCTATACAGTGTTGCTGCATTTGTGCCCATGAAGACAGGTAGCCCGAGAGTGGCAACCCCGCTGCAATCCTGAGGCCGCCTCCTACCCTGGTGGTGCCGCGAGCGGCAGACGGTGCCCTGTGCTCTCTGCAGGTCGATGGCAGCTCATGGGAGGTACCCGGACCTGGCGATGTGGGCCGCATCTACAGGGTGGCCGGCGCAACGCTGAAGCAGCCCGGTGCGGCCTTCACCACAGAGGTAGGCCTGCAGGGGACGCTTGGGGTGCATGCTGTTGGCGGTGGGGAACCACAGGGGCTGATCAGGCATAGGGTCCTCCAGCCATGGTAGCGGCACCGCCGCTCCTGTGTTCCGGATGGGCAGTGCGAGTCACGGGGCTGGTCGGGCCTAGGGCTCCAGGAGTGGTGACTTGTGCGAGGGGTCCGATTGACTGGGTGCATGTGATGGCCCCTGCAGTTTTCCTGGAACTGTGAAGCCCGTGTGAGGTGGGGGTCCATGGGGGTCGGTTGGGCCTAGGGGCCCTCATCTGCATGGGGCTAAGCTGCTGTGGCCTGGGAGAGGCGATTGCACTTGTACCCTGCTCTCCCTGGCATTAAAAGTTGGCGCATAGTGTCACCCTCACCTCTGAGGCAGTCGTCTGCTGGGGCGGTGGTGGTCCCTCCCGGGACTTGGCCTCTTGATGTGGCGCACTCCTGCGGTGAGACATTTTGACTACAGTGGAGCTCCACTGTGGAGAGCTCGATTCTAGTCACAGATGGGGCCGCTAAGTTGAAGGGGTCGCAGAGACTTGGCGGCTCGGCCTTGCTCCCTATGAAGAGCGCCTAGCAGATAAACATGGGTCACCTGCGCAACAACACCTCTTGCGATGCGCCTCCCGGGGGCCAGACGGGGACATTGCACACGACTCCTGGGTCAGCGACGGTAATGAACCTGTCCGACATTGCCACCAAACTGGACTCTGTGTTGGCAGCAGTGGAACGCATCAGCAACGCATCAGCAATGCATCAGCAACGTCCTGGACCTGACCCTCACATCCGTGGAGGGCCACATGGATACTATCACCTTGGACGTCACACTCCTTCGGGCCAACCAACACAAACTCTCAGACCGAGTGCGTGAGGCTGGGACCACGCTAGCAGGACTCCGATCCCAGAATTGCTCCTCCGCACTTCAAGATCTGCTGTATCGAGTTTGTACCCTAGAGGACAAAGTGGATGGATGATGTGGAATGTCACTCACGCCAAAATAATATCCGCGTAGTCAATCTCCCTGAGGGGGCAGAAGGGCGGGACCCGGAGTCCTTCACGGAGGCCTGGATGAAGGAGCTTATGGCCCCAGGATCACTCTCCCCACAGTTTGTAGTGGAGCAGGCCCCCCGAATACCTGCGGGCATGCCCCCTCCTGGTGCGAGCCCTCGCCCCTTCCTATTTCGAGTCATGAACTTCAGGGACAGAGACACTATTCTACAGGAGCTGGGCAAACACCCCAGCCCTAAGGTGCCAAACGTCTCAGTTTCTCTTTTTCCTGATTACACGGCTCAGGTGCAGAGGAGGTGAGCCACTTTCACAGCAGTAAAGCAACAGCTCCGAGATCTCCGCTACTCCTTGTTCTTCCCGGCCCGTCTGCGAGTCATCAGAGATGGATCTACAAAGTACTTTGATTCCCTCGCTGATGTATGGGACTGGCTCAAGGAACGGGGGTTGGTGACGGCACCTAAACCATCTGAAGAGTCCCATCCTCGTGAACTCCCCGCAGAGGTAGACGCAGAGGGGGTAGGGCCAAGAGCGTGGGTTATACAGTGACCGTCCCTGGTCCCGACCAAATCAGATTGCAGCGTCAGGAGGCCCTGCAGGCGATGGCGGCCCTTAATCCCTCCAGATCCACGTCCCCTGCCGGATCTGCTGCCTCCCCGCTCAGGTACGGAGCCCCCAAGTCCACACCGGAATGGTCCATGGATGCAGATTTTCCCTCACTTCGGGGTGTCACCCAACAAACCGCAGATGGCATTACCTGATGTTAACTTTGCATTCATATTGGACTTCCGCACTACTTCAGGGCTTGTTTGATTCCTTCTAGCAGCCATGTGTTGGGCCCTTACTCTCCCCCTGATTTGCATACTCTCTTGACGTGATTGAAAGGGTCAGCCCTTACATTGTTAATTTCCTCTTTCAGGTTATCCTTTCCCCCGGACGACCCAGCTGTTGACTAGTGCCTTATATACATGCTAGAACACCATAGTGCCTTAGGATATGTGTCTTTTGTGATGCTCTATCTCCTGATCTATTGAGGTAATTAAAGGGGTGGCCCCTACATTGACTCCTCTTATTCGCTGATCTACATTCCCCCCACCCTCAGTCATACAAGAACGATAGTTCCGTAGTCATAATTGGAATGATTGTTTGGGCAGTTCCTCACGTTGGGGTTCTGTTCTCTTCCTGTTGCAAAGTTTCCTATTGCCCCATCTTCTTCATTTTCTTCCCCTGTAGGAGTCGCCATCCCTGCAGACCTGTCGCCTCTCTGTCCTCCCACAGAATGCCTTTCAGTGCCCGGGTTGGACACACTGATCTTAATAACCCTGATGACCAACCTTAACGTCCTAACTTGGAATGTCAAGGGTATCCAGATACCTTCTAAATGATATGCCATCTATGCCTAGTTGCAGCATCATAAGACGAGTGTTGCACTCCTACAGGATACCACCTGGCGGCCATGGAAGTCACACGCTTGCACCGACATTGGCGTGGGCAGATTTACCGCACCAACTACTCGTCTATGGCTAGAGGGGTGATGATATGGATTAAAACTGGGGTCCCATGGTAAGAAAAGGAAGTCCTGACAAACCCAATGGTGCGGTATGTCCTGATGAGCGGCAGACTGAAGGGCTATCCGATTTTATTGGGTTCCTTATATGCCCCCAATGTTGCCCAGTGCACCTTTCTGAGTGATCTCTCTTTTAATGCAGTACTTGCTGTTTCCCTTGACCGTTCCTTTCCCCCCCTCACTAGTACCTCAGCCTCCTCCAACGCTCACGTTTTAAACACATGGCTATGTAACTCGGCCCTTTCAGACGTCTGGCGGGAACGTCATCCTCACTCCAGGATATACTCCTTCTAGTCCACAGTCCATAAGCTACATGTACACCTTGACCGTATACTCGCATCCGCAGCCCTCCTCCCCTTGATACAAGCTACAGACTACGTTGGTCGGACACACTCCAATCATAACCCCTTGTTGATGCACCTGGCCTGGGAGGCGCCACCCCCACTGGTTCCGACCTGGCGCTTACAAATCGCGGCCCTAGAGGATGCCCTATTCCGAAGCTCGCTGGAGTCAGCAATAGCTAACTATTTTGCACTTAATACCGGCTCCGCGGACTCGGTCCTCACTGAGAGGGAGGCATTCAAGGTGGTGATTAGTTGTCATTGTCTGGCACAGAATTGGAGTATTCGCAGGCAGTTACACACCTCATTGACCCACATAGAGGGACGATTGCACCTACTTGAACCACAGGTAGTCACCACCCAACGAAACAGCAACATCTCGATGCTGCTCATACCGAACGAGCGGCACTTCTGGACCGCCTGCACTGTCATAACTATTTGGCACACTCGATCCGCTCCCACTCGGCCACGGATAAAGCCATGAGACTGCTGGCCTATTTGATTAGGCAGGAACATCCCTAGCACCCCATACATCTTTTACTCAACGATCTTGGTCAAGAATGTAGCACCCAGGGAGACATACATTTACTGATGACTGAACACTACACTCATCTGTATGACACCCTTCTGACGGGTAACACACATGACACAGGATCCTTCCTGGACATGGTGGAGTTACCTACTCTCACTGTGGACCAGTCCCTGGAGCTGGACTCTCCTATAGTTGAAGACAAAATACGAGATGCATTCCATGCCTTGTCCTCGGGTAAAACTCCAGGGCCAGACTGACTCTCGACGGAATTTTTCAAAACTTACACAGAACATTTAGTACCGCAACTACACTTGGTGTTTCTGGAGGCAATCTCGGAAGGGGCCCCTGCCCCCCACCATGCGTACCGCTAACGTGGTGTTGTTGTTGAAACCTGGTAAGGACCCCACATCCCCTGGCTCCTACCGACCGATCGCTATATTAAATTTGGATTATAAAATCCTGGCAAAGGTCTTGGCCAACCGGCGGGCCCCGCTAGTTCCTGATCTGGTGCACTGTGACCAGAACGGTTTTGTTCCGCAGCGTAGCACGGCCCTGAATTTACGACGCTACTTTCGAGTGGCGGAATATGCCCCAACCGCCTGGCCGCGCTCCGGTTGCATGGTATTAGACCTTGAGAAGGCCATCAGCTAGCTAGCCTGGAACTTCATATTTGCTACCCTGGTACGCTTTGGAGCTGGCCCCTACTTCCTAGGCTTAGTACAGCTATTATATTGTAATGCGTCGGTCCAGGTTCAGACGGGCCCATATATTTCAGATCCGATTCGAGTGCAACGTGGGGCCCGGCAGGGATACCCGTCATCCCCGCACTATTTGCGCTAGCGGTGGAGAAGCTGGCGGCTCATATCCACACGCACATAGACATGGGAATTGAACTAGGTGATGGCGTACACACCATATCGCTCTATGCCGATGACCTGTTAATATATGCCAGGGATCTTCATGATATTCCTCTTAACCTTGATCGTGCCCTTAGCCTTTTTGCGTGAGCTTCCGGGCTGCGAGTAAACCCGGCAAAGTTCATACTCTCCCCGTTCCTAAGAGACATCCCGGACGCAGGCTATATGCTCGAGGGGACACCAGTGGCCTGGTTCACTGACCCTTTCCGTTACTTAGGTGTCCGGATTTATCACGCAACGGCCGACCTCTTTCACGGAAACATTGTCCGAGCTACACTGCAATTCGATCCCAGATGGGTTTCTGGAAAACTCTCCCATTAGTGATCTCTGGTAGAATCGCCCTGGTTAAAATAGTGGTCCTTCCCCACCGCCTCTATTATTTTGCCACTCTACCCCTCATCATCTCCCTCCTTCTCCAGGCAGTGGGAAGGTGTAGTGCAAGATTTCATATGGGGGACCTCTCGCCATAGGGTGTCCATGGGAAAACTTTATCTACGTACGGAGCTGGTCGGCCTCGCGGTACCCAATTTTGAGCATTACTACCTGGCCTCCCAGGTGCAATGGATCACCATGTGGATGTCTTCCCATTACCTGCTAGACACAGCCTCCCTGTGACCCCCGCTGGTGCTGAAAACTCTACTCCAGGTCTTCCATCCCTGCTCCACGCTAAGACCTCCAGATATTTTCCTCCTCACTGTAGCGCAAAAATGCTTTCGCAGATGCCTTTTCCTCACTAGAACCACACTTCCATATGCACCCGCCATCTCACTGTTGGTAACCCCACGGGGGACACTTGCACGACGGCAGCAGAGTTACATCACTGGACTTTGGAGGGGGTACAAGATGTGGGGAACTCTTTCAGGACGGCGTTCTTATTCCGTTTCAGGAACTTATAATGGGGGAGAATATATATCCTGGGCAGTTTTTACTACATAGAACACTCATAGCTTCATTAGCGTCCAAATGGGGTGCACTCGCTCAGGAGCTTTCCATACACCACACTTTGCAATACCTTCACGTGATGGGGAGAGGACGACACCTCACGTGCTTGTTTTCATCCTCGCTTCGACAGCACACGAAAAAAGATCTCAATCGACTTTGACTTTACTGGGAGGAGGCCCTGGGTAGAGCATTCACAGATAGGGAATGATTGGCTGCCCGTAGCGGTCCGACCCGCATCCCCCAGAATCAATGATTCCGACAGATACCATTTTTCAAATTACATCAGGCCTATCATACCCCAGCCCACATAAACAGATACTTCCTACGCTTAGATGCAGCTTGCCCCCGCTGCCGACAATCGGATGCTGACTTGATACATATGCCTTGGGGTTGCACTGTCCTGACTGACTACTGGAACACCGTGACAACTACCCTCATAAGCTGCACATCCCGCACCATTCCCCTGACCTAGAAAGCCCATGTACTGCACCTCTTCAGCAGACACAAGAAATATAGAGCTGCCACGCGGTTTCTAGACCTAGTTCTAATAACAGCCAAACACTTGATCACCAAGCTGTGGGAATCCCCCCTACTGCCACACCCTCTTGCTTGGCATCAATCCCTATCCAACTGGGTGAGGGCAAAGAGTGCAGCGCTACGCAGAGAAGACCTGCTTGGCATTTGCATGTTCCCCCTGGCACCGTAATGGGATGCGATGGTCTCCAAACTTTTGGAGACAGACACAGACACGGGATCCCCACCTGTGTCACAGATGATTATCACTCAAAATACCTCCCCCACTGACGCGACTGCAGACTAACACTGATGCCCAGATCACCACTGCCCCTCTGCCACAGAACCCCACTGCCACTGAGTCTTAGAGGTGTTTGAGGTCCTCCGGCAAATCTGGCTATGGCGAGAGGTTTTGCGTGACTCTACCCTACTCTTCCTTCGCTATCGTTGTCCTCATTTTGTTGTGGCCTATGTCCTAGGTTACATTTGAACTGCACTGCTCTCACATTACTCACGTGCTATTTGTAGTAAGGCAAGTCATGCTGCTCTCCGGAAGTCTGCTGATAGCATCTTGTTAGAAGGCAACAAGCTAAACGGGCTGCAATGTTTAATGCAAATGCTTGTCATATGAAGCAATCTGCATGCCGTCATCACTTGGGTTGCCTACACATGTCTAACTTCTGCATTTAGAGAGAAGGGATCGGTTAGCCTAGTTGACATTGGTATGTAGGAGTTCTTCCCCATAAGTTCTTACGGGAGAGAGGCAGGCACCGGACGCACATGCACCGGGGAGGAATTTGACAGAGTATGGTTGGGGCCCAGGAGTCATCAAGGCTGGACAGGAAGAGTAGAGGAGGAAGGTGTGTTTATAGGTGGGCCGTGGAAAATGATTTGTTATGGGAGGACGGCTAAAGAATTCCTCGGATAGAGCCAGCTTCAGCTCAGAGTGTGGTGCGAGACATTACAGCACATGCAGACACAGTGTGCTCGCTCGGTGCTTCCCTGTTGCAGCAGCTCAAGAGCACGGGTTAAATTAACACAAGGATTTTCTTCTGCTTGAAAGCACAGCAGAGCTCCGCTCTATTACGTGCCACATTGGCTAAAATGATCTGAGACAGCAGCTGCACTGTGCGCATTCGAAACCTCGCCACAGGCTACTTTGCTTGTCTCACACATAATAATATATGTCCCTCTGTAACTGGAGGCATACTTCCTTGTCCTCCCTTATTTCCATGGATTTAACTTCTGCCTACAGAAGAGGAAGGGTCAGGGGAGAAGTAGCCATCGCGTGTTGTGGGAGGAGGAGGAGGGCCAACAAAACAATCCCTTAGTGTAATCGCTTCAGCTAAATCAAGCACCCAGCGGAAGGACAGTTGAAAGGAACGCACCAATACTAGGCCATTATTGTTGATTTGCATCGGAAACAACCAATGGCAGTTGGTGGGTTTTCCAGAGCCCACAGAAGAGGATACAACAGGTCGATCAGGTTCGACCTAAAAAGCAGCTGCACACAGAAAAAGCAGCCTGACACCCTGGCAGCCACTATCAGAAGAATGCAGCACCCAGGTTGCCCTGCAGCCATGGGGTGCTCTATGAAACTGCAATTAGAAAGTGTTAGAAATGGGGGTCTCTAGTTGGCAGAGGTAGGTACATTTGTCAAAATAGGGGCCCTTGCTTCAAGTCAGGGTAAGGGGGATACACTTCTAAAATAACCCCTGCTCACCACCTTTGGTAGCTTGGCATGAGCAGACGGGCTTATCTCAGAGGCAGCGTATAATCATTTGTGAATTCATACAATAATACAGTGTAAACACTACAAATTGACACCACACCAGTTTAGAAAAATAAGTAATCTTTATCGAAACCAAAAACAAGACCAAGCGACAAAAATCCACAATACAGTTATCAAAATATCCACAAAAAATAGGTTATTCTCTTATTTTAAGTCTCTAGCAACAAATAACTCCAACTAGAGTTATCACGATGTCGTGACAGATCGAAATCCCAAAGTTGGTGCCACCCACGCGAGGTGCGTGGCGTCGGGCACGGAGTCAAACAGACCCACCCAGAACAGTACCTTAGAAATGATGAAAATAAAGACGTCGCACTGTGTCGGGCAGGGGATGCTTCGGTGGTGTTGAGCGGCGTCTGTTCCTTACGACCCCAACGGAGGTGAAGCCTCTGTTCCTAACTGCAGCGCAGGGGAGGTGAGACGTCAGTTCCTTACTGTGTCGGATAGGTGACGTCACCACTGCAGCGAGGCGTCTGGTCCCTACAATGGTGCAGTGTCGACGGATTCGGGAGTCACCCATGTCGAGTTTCGGCTCCGCGTTGATGAAGCACCGGTGTCGGAGTCAATGTGACGCGGCATCAGCAGGTGTCGGGCCTCCCACGCAAGTCAGGGCAGTGCATCGTGCTCTTCACGAGCGGTGCCCACGGCTTCGATGCAGGTTACAGCATTGCTCGCTACCGTTGGTGTTGCAATTTCATTCTGTGGCAGCTCAAACAACAGTTCCAGATGCAGAGAGACAGAATAAATGAAGTCTTTGTGTCCCTGAGACTACAGACCAGGAGGCAAGCACCGTTTCAATCCCTTGGAGATCTTCTTCCTCAAGTAAATGACAAAGCAAACAGTGAAGTCCTTTTTCTCCTTCTCGTTGGCAGCAAGGAGCCACTGCAGGCCAACCCGAGACAGCAAACAGCACAGGGGCAGTATCCTTCATCAGCTTCTCCGGATCTTCTCCTTGGAAAAATGTTTCTCTTGATTGCCAGAAGTGATCTAAAAGTCTGGGGTCTGGGCCCCACTTTTTATACACAAAAAACCTTTGTTCTCTGAAGGCAGAGACTGTCTGTACCCAGTCAAAACCAGTTCTGTCCTCATTGGTTCAGCTTCCTGGCAGGAGGTGGAGACAGCCTTGTTGAAGGCTGACCAGGCCCATCCAGGTGAAAAGGAAATCTCCTCCCCCTACACTAAATGCAGCCCAGGTCTATTTCGCCTAGCCCTGACTCATCAGACTTCTGGAGCCACAGCCCCTCTCCAGCCCCTGCCATCCATAAGCCAGGCATGCAATACATAAACCTAGCAGAGTCACACTGGATGGTTAGGCAAGAAAATACCTACTTTCTAAAAGTGGTATTTTCAAACACAGAATGAAACAGTCACCCTCACTAAAAGATGCACTTTAACATCCTGAGTTCAAGCATACTAAACTTCTAACCTTTATTGTTCTACCTTGTTCCTTGGGCAAGTTGTGTTTATACAATGTTATAAACAAACTCCCCATTCTGTCCTACAGGAACATGTAGCCTTGCAATAGTAAAAAATGGAATTGGCAATAATTCACTATCAGGACATGCCACACATACCAGGGCATGTCCTACATTTTACATACATTGCACCCTGCCCACAAGTGTACCTTGGGCCTACCTTAAATCAATCAATCAATCAGGGGTTAGTGAAGCGCGCTACTCACCTCCGAGGGTCTCAAGGCGCTGGGGAAGGGGTAGGTCTAGCAGCTCCAATCAGTTGAAAAGCCAAGTCTTGAATGCCAGTCTGAAGGTGAGTAGGGTAGTCGAGCATCTTATTTAAACTGGGACAGTGTTCCATGCTGTGGCGGCTGTGTAGGAGAAAGCATTCCTTCTGGCTCTGCTTTGGTGGATGTGGGGGACCTCTGCAAGGCGAGGTCGGAAGAGCGAAGGTTCCTCTTGGGTTTGTGGAAACTCATTCGGTCGTTGAGGTATTTGGGTCCGATGCTGTTCAGGGATTTGTACGCGTGTGTGAGTAGTTTGTAGGTGACCCTCCTCTCAATGGGGAGCCAGTGGAGCTCTTGTAGGTGTGGCGTCATGTGTTCCTGGCATGGTCATCCTAGGACGAGCCTGGCGGCGGCGTTTTGGATGGTTTGAAGTTTGTGAAGTAGTGATTTGTTGATTCCGGGGTTGAGGGAGTTGCCGTAGTCGAGCCTGCTGGTGATGAGTGCGTGTGTGATGGTCTTTCGGCAGTCTGAGGGGATCCATTTGAAAGTCTTTTGTAGTGTTCGGAGGCAGTTGAAATTGGCGACGGCAATAGCGTTGATTTGGCAGTTAATGGAAAGTGAAGAGTCGAGAATTATGCCGAGGTTCCGAGCGTGGTCTGTTGGGGTCGGAGGGTGGCCGAGGTCGAGAGGCCACCAGGAGTTGTCCCAGGCTGAGGGACTGGGTCCAAAGATGAGAACCTCAGTCTTTTCGGAGTTGAGTTTGAGGCAACTGTCCTTCATCAAGAGGGCTACTCCACTCATTCCTTCCTGCAAGCTCATTCTAGTGTCTTTGGGGTTGCTGGTGAGGGAGAAGATGAGCTGGGTATCGTCGCCGTAGGATATGATGCGGAGTCCGCGCTGTCTGACGATGGTGGCGATGGGGGTCATGTAGATGTTGAATAGGGTCGGGCTCAGAGAGGATTCCTGGGGGACCCCGCAGATGATGTTGGTGGGTTTTGAGAGGAAAGGGGGAGCATGCCCCTCTGTGTTCTGATGGAGAGGAAGGATCGGATCCAGTTGAGGGCGTCTCCGCGAATTTCCATGTTGTGCAGTCTGGTGGTTAGTGTGCGATGTGAGACGGTGTCGAAGGCTGCAGAGAGGTCGAGGAGGATTAGGGCTGCGGTGTGTCCCTGATCGAGCAGCATGCGCATGTCATCGGTGGCCACGATTAGAGCTGTCTCTCTGCTGTGGTTGCTGCGGAAACCAGATTGGGAGGGGTCCAGTATGTTGTTTTCTTCGATGAAGGTTGTCAGCTGGGTGTTCATGATTCGTTCTGAGATTTTAGCCGCAAAAGGAAGGATGGAGATGGGTCTGTAGTTCCTGAGGTCGGTTGGGTCTGCCAATGGTTTTTTTGAGGAGGGGCCTCACTTTGGCGAGCTTCCAGTCCATGGGGCAGGTGCCTGAGGCCAGGGAGGAGTTGATGGTGCGGGTTAGCTCGGGAGCGATGGCCGTGATGGCTCTGTGGAAGATGTGCGGGCGGCAGGGGTCCGTGGGGGCGCCCAAGTGGGTCTTCTTCATGGTGGTAATGATTAGTTCGACCGAAGCGGGGCTCCATGTGGAGAGTGTTGGGTTGGCGCTGGTCATGATTGTAGGGGAGAAAGCCGTAGTTGGTTTGTTGAAATTGTCATAAAGGGTCATAATCTTCTGGTGGAAGAAGGTGCTGAGCTTATTGTAGAGATCTTCGGTGGGTCTGATGTCAGTGGCTTTGCATGATGGTTTGGTGAGACGTTTGATGATGTTGAAAAGTTCACTAGAGTTTTCTGCGTTGGCGTTGATTTTTTCCCTGATTAAGTTTCTTTTGGTGTCCCTTATTAGTTGGTGGTAGTTCTTCATGGCAGTCTTGTGGTTGATGAGGGCTTTGTTTGTCTTCTGGTTCCTCCATCTTTTCTCGAGTCGCCTGCAGGCGTATCTAGTCTCTAGGAGTTTGGTGGTGAACCGGGCAGCTTTTGCGGGGCATATCTTGGAAGACTGCCGGAGGGGGGCTAGTGTGTTAGCGCAGCTGGTAATCCACCGGTGGAGTTCCTTGGCGGCGGCGTCTGGATCGGTGGTGGCTGCAGGAGGGGCGTGGAGGATCTTGCTCCAGTTCTGTTCTGCTAGAGTTGGCTAACAGGTAGAAAAGGGAAGGTTTTCGGGACTGGCAAGTGTGTGCACTTTCCAAGTCGACATGGCAGTCCCAGACTGCACACAGGCTCTGCAATGGCAAACCAGAGCTACATTTTACAGGCTGCTTCTGTGGGTGGCACAATCAGTGCTGCAGCCCACTAGCAGCATTTGATTTACAGGCCCTGGGCACACACAGTGCAATATATACTAGGGTCTGACAAGTAAATCAAATATGCCAATCATGGTTTCACTAATGCATAACAACAATTTACAAAGGGATCCCTTGCACTTTTGCACTGAACAGCAGTGGAAAAGTGCCCAAAGCATCTAGACCAGCAAAACTGAGTCTAACACACAGCAAAAACATAGGAGGCAGAGGTAAAAGATGGAAGGGAGACCCACGCCAATGGTGCCAGGTCTAACAAAAAGTATGCGATCCCCGATAAGCCTGAAACAGGAAAATGCAGCGCCCTGGGTGAGCACCAGTATAGTCAGCAGCGCAAAAGCAGCTGCACAACAAAGAGGACACAGACCCTGGGTATCTGTTTACAAACAACATGCAGTGCCTGGGCAGTAAAGAGTCTGCAGCATGGTGCCCAGACAGCCCTCATAACAGTAAGCCGCTTTCCCAATCACTACATGGCATTTGTGCAGCTGTTACAGTGGCGCAACAAAGAGGACGCGGAACCTGAGTAGCTGATTACAAAGAAAATGCAGCGCCCAGGGTAGTGAAAAGTCAGAAGAACTTCTCCACAGGATGAGACAAACAACAAAAAACAAGCACCTTAGAAATGCATGCGGACAGGACGAAACAAACAACAAATCAAGGACATTAGAAATACATGCAGATAGGATGAGGCAAACAACAAAAAACAAACACATTACAAATGCGTGCAGGCAGGAAGGGTGAATGGAACAGATGAATGGTTGAATTGATTTGAGAGCACACTGCTTTCAATTAATCATAACGAAACTGTCATGAGCCATGCATTGGCAAATGCACTACTAACGCCGGGGGGCCTGGACAGTGTGTGTTGCCCCGTGAGGACTGGTGAGAGCCCTTGAGATCAGAGCATGCAGCTCCAGGTTTCACTGAGGCTTTAACTCTGAGATTACGAGGGCTAAACAAACAGCAAGTGCTGTGCAGCTCAGGTGCACCCTGGATAGCAAGAACACTAGAACAATGACCTTTGCTGACATCGAGAGAGTAGCCTCTGAAAGAAGTTCGGTGGCTGAAAAGGAGTACCTGGTCCTTGGGACACTGATATGAGCAAACACGCGGAACCGCAGGAAATGGTGTGCGAAAGTCAATAGAAACAGAGGAAAAGTAAGCGGCAAGCACATAAACCAATAAAAATTAAGGGTGTGATGTAAGCCGCTGTGCAGACGAAACCTTAAAATGTGATGTTGGCATGGGACTGATGTAGAATTTGCTACCTGAAGCACTTGTATCCACCAAAAACAGTAAAACTATGCTTGAGTGACAAATGCAAAAAGAACAATCGATGGACATAATACAGAACAATGTCATACATTCACCCCAGTACAGAGATCTGGGCCTGAACCCATCACTTGTTTGCTCCCCATGCCATTCCAGTTTGAACCCAGCCATATACAAATCAGTCTTGACCCTGCGCCCAATGGGAACAATCTAGCCCAAACTGCCAGGCCAGGTCCTCCCTGGACTGGAAACAAGCATCCTAGGACCGGTTTAGGGATTTCACTGCTCATCAGCCAGCTTAGCTTAACACAATTGGCATGGAGAGCACAGGACACACGTCTGGGCATGGCTATCCTACTCTGGGTGACAAATGAAATGTAGTGTAGTTCCTATTATCCCAATAGGCTCTGCACATTGGAATAATATCTTCAATAGTATAGACGTAGGACTGTGGTTAACTAGGTCTTCTACTGACGATATTAGACTTATTAGACTTAAAGTTATGTGTGCCAGCTAGCTCAGAGTTCACTAGAAACTTTCTCGAATAGGCAAGGAGGAGTTTAACCTCCCTGGATAGACAAGAAGGGATTTAGTTTCTGACAACCATAGAACATGACAACTTTGCTCCACCCTAATCAAGAGTATATCTCTAGAGTCGTGTGAAAACAAAAGACAACTAATTTACTCAGTCAGTACGTGCGTTCTTAGTTTCACCAGTTTGTAGAGAAATAGGAGATGGGCGTGCTTCAATAAAAAGATGTTATTTATTGAACAGTCTCTTTTCTCATACAAGAGAAATGAATCGCTATTATTGCAATACTTATAGTTAAGTAAAGTGCATACAGTAAAAACAGGATTATAAAATAATACTGTAAAAGCATTTATATGGTTTCTTAGCCATATGATACTTAAAATGGATAAAAGATATACATACATATATACATTGACTAATCGTTCTCAACTGATGCTTCTAACTACGCCTACCCCGGTGTACCTGACCTAAGCCTAATACTTGGGAGGGAGTAAGTAAGTAGCAGTTTAAGTTAAGTTTGTTTTGCCAAGAATCTGACTCAAGAATTCTCTGTAAGGGGTTAGTCAGTTCAGTACCTGGGATTTAGAAGGCTGGAGGGTTGGTATCTCTGTCTCAGGACTCGATATCCCAGTTACCCGCGAGGGCGGCTGGAAACGCCAGAGGCTGGATTTCTTGGCAGGAGAAAAGGCAGCGTCTCTCTCAGCGCGTCAAAAGGGAGGGGCAGCGTCCGTGGGCTTTTCTGCATCAGCTGGGCTCTCCGGCAAGTAGCGCTGCTCCAAGCTCGTCACCACCGTGTCTTAGCTTAGTGCAGCGTCAGTATATTTATACCTGAAAGGTGCCGTGTTTGACGTAAGGATGGACATAAGACGTCAGCAAGAATGTCATAAGGACTGGTCGTTCTTACATTCTTTGCAGGAGTTCTCGAGCGAAATCAAAACAATAGCTGCGGGGGATTTCCCAGGTCTGTTGGAGGTTTGATTTGTTTTGAGAACTCGGTGTGCTTTCTAGGGGG
Organism: Lissotriton helveticus; assembly: GCF_964261635.1. Taxonomy (NCBI): domain Eukaryota; kingdom Metazoa; phylum Chordata; class Amphibia; order Caudata; family Salamandridae; genus Lissotriton; species Lissotriton helveticus. The sequence continues at coordinate 310,561,599 of NC_136062.1, forward strand.
CTGAAGGGATAGTGCTTGCTTAATGTGACAGCATGCGCTATGACCTAATCTGAAAACGGGTTTCTGTGCCGGTGTATGGACATTAGTGAATTAATAACCGGACAAGGGTCAGAAATAGGAGTATCAATATAGGTACCTAGATAAACACACTACACCCACTCCACGATTTTATGTACATATTTACTAACCTAAGCAATAGTAAACATAACTAACAGTGCATGTGTATACCGAACCACCCCAAAAACATTTTTTTTTGTATTTGAAAAATGGTGTATGCGAAATGCACGAAATGAGTATAGGTACTGTATGCATTCAAGCAGTATAATCATTCAATAAGGAGATGCATATTTTATATCAGCTTGAATAATTTGCGAAATGACACATGAAATGGCTCTTGATACAGAAAAAAATTGCGAGACCATCTCATCACATATAAACACAATTAATTGCATATAAACTAGAGGTTGAGGTAATGTAATGTCTCTAGTATTCCTAAGAATAGAAGTTCTGTTCTTTAAGAATAGTTTTACTTTAAGCAGAAGATAAGTGCCAAAAAGGTAAATATTTTGGAATTGGTAAAAGTTTTCGCTATTCAGGGGAGAAGAGAAAAAATAGTTCACAGTCACTTTGTTTTCAAAAGACTGAAGGCCAAATTCAGAGTTCAGGGAACGCCGTGTGCAAGTTTGTTTAAAATCATTCTCTCTGTTCCGGTGAAAACATAATTTCAGACAGACTCTCGAAAAAACAGTCTACAGCTTCTGTTGAAAGTTCGACTAGGTTCGAAAATGTCGCTACCATGCAGTCATGCGCATGATTGCTTTCAATGATGGTTTGATCAGAACTGCTTACAGAAGGTCGTACCTGGTTGATGCTGCTTTCATCTTGTACTCCACTACCCTTCAATCGTAGTGGTGAAGTCTCCACGAATGCCGTCATCAGGATAGGTAGCCGCTGGGGACAGCACAATGCATGAGCCTTTACTGGACCCAACAAAGTATCTGCATCCAATGGTACGTCTGATTGTAGTGTAAGACAGGTGTCCAACACGCATTCTTCGCCGCATAGCATGCACCTTAATACAGGCATAACACAATTCTGCCAGATGGGTCTGAATGAAAGAAACCAGGTCATATTTAGATCTCGTAGCCGGGCTAAGCCAAGGACTTTAGTTATGCGGTCCCGGTAGCGGATAGCTAGGATCGTTTCTTCCATTGTTGCTGGAGTCTTGTCTGTGACATGGCTTGCCATAACGAAGCAATAGTAGCAAGAATAAAATGCCTGCTACGAGTCCCAACAGGAGTAGAAGTCCGCCAAAGATGGAATGGACGAAATTTGGAAAAATACCCAGGATCGCCTTGAATGGGGTTAAAGCTCCTGAAAAGACTGTCTTAAATACACTTGCGATACCACTTGTATCAGAAATTTTTAAGATTTCGTTCAGCATTCTGCGAAGTGTAGGGGGCAATTTGTTGATAACATTGAATGAATCTCTGCCGTTGTCCTTGCAACTTGGAGATCATACGTTTCTTTTGATGACGTCAACTGGGTTGGCGTCTGTAGGAGCACAGTCTTCATTCTGCTTAAAGTATCAATTCGAATAGAAGAGATTTTTAAACTGAGCCATAACCTTCCCTCCCTGTCTGGAGCATCATTCCGGAACAATACTCTTTCACAGCACATGACCCTGGAAGTCACGCTTACAAGATAATGTTTTCCTGGCAGCAAGCCACAACATCTGTGATCTACAATTAGAATGTAACTCCCGTTCGAAAGTCTTCTAAAGAATGGTTCTATTTGTGTTGCAGGTGTGCCTAGCTGGTGACATGAAAGGTTATTTGAAGTCCCTTCACAGGCCCCATGCAAACTAATACCCTGACACAGAAGTATGCCACTTAGTGATTTTTCACAATTATTACCACTAAGAAATACACTCTGTCCATTATTACTGACACATGTGTGTGTATAGGGCAAGTTCCATGTGGACTTAATGTATCCTTTACCCAACCTTTCATACTGGCCTGCCTGTATATATTTTTGGCAGTATTGAAACTGGAAAGTTGTTATCGGTATATTTATTATCCCATGTATTATCCATTCAATGACAGGTCGTTCTGACATTGTCAATGGTAATCTCTCAAGTTTTTCAATGCTCAGAATTGTATAGTCAGCACCCTTTTGTGCCAAACTGATTTGTTTATCAGTAAGGTTAAAGATATTAAATAGTGACGTTGTGTTGATTAAACGCCAAGGCACATAGCCTGAACGCAGATTTTGTAATGTCCAGCCAAGCTGTACAATAGAACGTAATTGAGACTGACCGTGTTGCAACATCAGTAAGTCTTGTTCTATTATATTGATTGCAGAAGATACAATACTGTCCAGTGAATAAATTCTGGAAGACAGAGTCATTAACCCATTGTCCACAACAGAAAGTGATTTTTCCAAATTAACACGGTCAATTTCCCGTATTTTTTCCGCTGTCTCAATTTGAGTTACTTTCCAAGCTTCGTTGTAAGCTGCATATATAGAGGCCGCTATGAAACGTTTTTGACGCTGTTTGCGTGGTCCCATGATGAAATCACGCAAGTCAGCACCTTCTTTAAGTAAAGTTAAGTGTTGCTTAATTTCTGACAGTGTGGGTGTATGTAGCCATTGAAGGCAGAGTTTCCCCACACTATAAGTAGTTACAATCCCTGGATGTTGTCTCTGGGAGTATCTTGGGTCTGGCCTGGTCAATGTGAACCCCTGTATTTTGTTCAGGAATCTGTCTTGACAGTTATTTGTGTCTGTGGGCCAGATCAACCATTGTTTCCAATCAGCATGTGTTCTGTTTTGGTTTAAAATATGGGATACGTCTATCTCTACCTCCGTAGTGCTATTACTGTTAGGTGTTGGTTTTGGAATAGACGGTTTATTTAAGTCTTTATTTTTGGCTAAGCCAAGACAGGATGTCTGTTGAATTGTATCATTCAAAAATATAATTTGTTCTGGGATCCTGCAGGCTCTAAATAATGATTCTATACCTTGCACTTGCCAATCTTTTATGCCCCAGATCGTTTTTGTTTCAATGTTATTGTTCCAGAAATCAAAACCGAATGTATTCATTTTTTCAAAAAATGAGTCCGAATATATCAATTTTGTGTTTGTAAGCATGGTTTTCACTCCTGTCTTATTTAACATTTTGAAATAAAATGATTCTGCATTACTTGTGTTGAACCCTGAAAAGTATGAATATTTATCAAAAAATTTCTTTGAACTGCCTTTTGGTGGAGTCGCACAATGTTCCCATGGGTAAAATTTTAAAACATTTCTAGGTTGAGTAGATTTATGCAGATAATGGTTACCATAATGGTTGTAACAAAACATTTGATCGTAATTAGATGAACCTTGCAAATAATCATGTTCTGTAAATTTAGCTGACATTACTAGATCAGACATCATATCATTAATACTTTCAAAGTCCCAATCATCAGCAAACGTGCTTGGTTTTACAAAGTCACTTAATGAAATCTTGAATTGATGAGGATACTTCAGGAGCTCAACCGGACCATAGATTTCGTAATCAGTTTTGTCCCATGCTACCCCACCGGGTATAGGATTGGCTGTGAAGTTTACTGAAGAAAGTTCTCTTTTCTCTATGTGTGAAGACTTGTGTGGTTTCAGGACCAAGTTGATGTTCTGACTTGCTGTGTCCATTGTAGCATATTTTCCCTCAATGAAATGTCCCAAGCATAGTACCATGATGAGCCAAAGTATGAGGATGAATACTCCTAATGCCACCCAAAGTTCAATCCATGGAGAAATCAGATAGGTTTCTTTTAGTTGATGAAAGAGTTCCTTTGCTTTATCTTTAAAAGTTTTTGTTGTCGGCTGTTCCTCAGGTTCCCTCAGATCTTCAGAAAAATCATCGAAGTTGATGAAGTAGCCTGATGCTGTTCTGTCAATTGTTTCAATTGCTTCTGGATTCCTTTTCGTTTTTGGAATTTTCTTTGTTTCATTAGCATAGTCTGTGGTTACATCATTGTAGACTGGTGTTTCTTGATTTAAGATTTTAATTTGGGTTTCAAGAGGTTTAAGTTCCATGGCTATGTTGCATAGTCCTTGTTGTTTTACTGTAGGTTTATCAATTGTGATTAGTCTTTCAGTTTGAACCTCTGTGTTTGTAGCAAACTTTGGTGTTCTGCTACTTCTTGGGAGTCCACTTGGCCTACTACTTGTTATCGGCCACATGATTGTGGTTTAACCAGGTCGATTGATACAACTCGGTTCTCCTTTTTACCAGCAAGGGGCGGTAGTACTACTGATCTTGTCCCGTTGACAGACAAGACAGGAACTGCTTTTCTGTAAGAAGGCCCAAATTTCTTCTTCACCACGATCTTCTCTCTGACCAGATCCCCGATTTTTGGAATCCAGACAGGCCTTGCTGGGACAGGTGGTTTCTCTTCAGTGGTTATTGGCTGCTGTTTCCATTTTATATTGCTCAGGTCTTTTCTTGTTTCGTTTAAGTCCTGTAAAATAGCCAAACGATCTTTGATATCAAAGCATTTTTCTTTAACCACTGAAGTTTGACTATCAAGGCCCTGGAATAACATTCTAGTCCCAAACAATAGTTCGTACGGACTGAGACCTCTCAGAGAATTTCTTGGCAGATTATTAAGACTACGTCGGACACTTATTAAATGTTTGACCCACCCAGCTCCTGAACCTAATACCTTTGCTGTTATAGATTGCTCTGTGCCTTGGTTTTTTCTTTACACCATCCCGTTTCCCTCAGGAAGGAAGTGACAAGAGTGCCGCAATGCAATGCCCATTCTGGCCATACACCCCCCACAAGCTCAAGAGCTAAAAGCAGTGCAATGGTCAGAATGTAGCATGCCCCATGCGTATATGCCATTATAGACTCGCAAATCTTTTATAACAGTTCTGGCGTCAGCCGATCGCTGGGGCCACATTTTAAGTGATGATAGTCTCTATATGTTAATTTGACGCATTATTCATACTGGGTATTTTATGTCGATAGCCTAATCCTTATTGGGTGAAACGCCATGGCAATACACCGTCTCGGTCACCACTGCGATCTCTGTTGCAGTTTGGACAGTTTTTTGCAAATATGTGATGTTGCAGGCTCATTCCTGGCCACCAGTATGTTGATTGTAATTCTTCTAGAGAAGCCTTAAGTGTAAGGTGTCTAAGACCCTCACCCATATGTGCGTCTGCTATTAACAAGCCTCTCCTGTCCATGTTTGGAATCACTCTATCCCCCACTCAAAGGGATTCGAGCAAAAGGAACGGAGTTTGCATCGAATATGTATGTATAATTGAGTGGATACATGAGGGGTAGCGCTGAGCAGTCGCCTTTTGATGACGTTTTTACCGCCAGCATTGTTTCCCCGTCAATGTATTTTACTGAACGCTTTTTTGTAGCTACGGAAGCCGATTTAGTTGTTTCCGCTGTGGCTGTCTCAGCCAATGAATTCCCTGCAACGTGAACGCCATCACGCTGATGACTCAGTGTATGTATCACGTGAGTCTTTTGTAGTTCTTTTTGTAAAAGAACTATTTGTTCCCAAAGCATTTTATGCTTGATTGTGCCACCTTTTGCATCTTTAAAACCGTTCTGAACCCAGATTTGCAAGTATTCATTGTAAGACTGAACGCAATAATATGAATCGCACACTATGAGTGTGGGGAATTCGCAATTGGTATTTTCAAGCGCCATCTTAAATGCTAGTAGTTCAGCTCGCTGAGCTGTACAATCTCCTAGAGATTGCGTTTTAGTGACCAGTGGTTTAAATTTTCCTTCGTGCCAGCAACCTTTAACAATCGCGCACGCAGCACTGTAAACTTGTTTACCCCCAACTGCGGGCGTGCTGATCCGTCCGTATATATTATACAGCCGTAGCGTTCGAGAGGCAGGATTTCAGTCGGCAGAGTACATTCGAATTCATATTGGAGAAGATCTTGTGTTTTTAAATTAGGGTCAAATTCGTATACCACGTCTGTTGCAGCAAGAGAATTAGCCCACTGTATCCATCTCGGATGTAGTGCTTTAGCATTTGGAATGCTTGCCTTTGTTACCGCCTCCAGGGCTGGTATTGGTGTCACGATGATTATTCGTTTACCTTGTGCCAGGGCTCTTTCTTTCGCTACAGCAGTCTGTACCGCGGTTAGAATTTTTTCCGTTGGGCTAAATTTCATTTCAGCTTTTGTGTACAAATGTGATTTGTATGCTATTGGTACCGTTTCTCCCTCATTTGAGGTTAGGTATGTGAATCCGCATCTTCCTGGGATGACTCGAATCACAAGGTTGCGTGTGTTATCGCGTGTTTGCAGTTTTGTTTTAACTAACATGTCTGTTTGTAAAGATCTCAAAATTTCTGTGTGTTTTTGAGTCCAATTGATTCTTTTAAAATCTGGTTTTATTAGATCATAGAGAGGTTTAACCCTTTCTGCATAATTTATAATGTAAGTTCTTCCGAAATTCAGGAAACCTAGAATTGATTGCAACTTTTTCAGTGTTCTAGGTGCTTGGATTACAGCACATTTCTCTAGGAAATTGTCAGTCAGGCTTTTGCCTTCACTTGATAATTCATATCCTAAAAATAGGACAGTCAGATGGGCAATTCTTGACTTCTTGAAGTTGAATTTGTAACCCTCTGCTGCGAACCCAAGTATTATGGTGTTCACTCTTTTCAAGTGAGTATCCAAGTCATCGTCTGTTAGATAGATGTCATCGACATAAGATAATGCCTCATCATCATACATTTGTACTAACTCTGTTACCCTCGCTGAGAATAATCCTGGGCTGTTCTTGAACCCTTGGGGCAAACAACAGAATTTTTTCTGCGAGCCATTTATTGAGAAAGCGGTCAAATATCTGCTTTCAGGTGCTATATTTTGACAAAAGAATCCATTAGAGATGTCTAATGTTGTTTTTTTTTTTTTGCGCACTATGCTATTCATTAGTGCTGCACTGTGTGAGTTTTGTACTGCAAACGTTTTGCAGCATGAGTTAAGGTGTCTGTAGTCCAAAACTAGACGATATGAATCATCTGGTTTGGAGACAGGAAACAAAGGATTGTTCATTTGTGAGGTGCATGTTTCAATCACCCACTGGTATTCAAGTTGATCTAAGATCTCCCTGACCTGTTTTTTTAGCTTATTGCTTAATTGGGTACTGCCTCTGTGCAGTCGGTTGAGATTTTAACTGGATCTTGTGGGGAGGAGAGTCCTCATCCCATCCCACATGATTTTTATATAGTGCAGGAGCCTGGGCTACTGCCCACTTTCTTGCAAGTGTATATTTTTTATGAATAGGAATATGATTTGAGAAGGCAGGCATAATCATTTCTTCGCCATGAAGGCACTCCCTGACAAACTCTGGTGGCCAGTCTTTTTCAGCTAGAAGGATGTCATAGCCCTTGGAGAGATTATCCCAAAATAGACCCCTTATTTTCCTAGTCTTATCTCCCTCTATACGTAAGGTTTTTTCATATATTTTATGAGGTTTGCTAATTCTGGTATCTGCAGTTTCCACCTGAATGTATTCATTCGTGTCCACTGTCTCCAGATGATTCATCGGGATCTTGCGAGCTATGCTCACTTCTGCTGCGCTGTCTAACATTGTCTGAGCCCACTCTCCGTTTTTCAGCTGAGTCCTCAGGATCCTCGGCATGTTTGATTATTTTAATGCTGGCTACCTTCTTCTTTGGAAATTGTAACTTTTTACTCTGATGAGCAGGTTCTTTGTCTTTGGACTTGACGTGCTCTTCCCTGTGTTCTGACCGTCCTCTTCTTTCCGATTTCTGCGAGGAAGTCTGAAAAGATCGAGAGGGACGTGTATCAATATCTTGATATCGATCAGGTTTCTTCAAATTATCCCTATTTCTAAGGTTGTATTTTTTCTCAGAGGGCTCTCTCTGGGGAGACTTGTGTCCTTGGTCCGGAGATCTTTCTCTCCGCCGAGGAGACCTTCCTCTGGACTGGAATCTTTTTTCTTTGGGAGTGGATTGTTTATTTCCATCCCAGTTCTTTTTTGAAGTGTTTAGATTATTTTTAATAAATACCTTTTCAGGATTTTCTATTAGTTGGGGTTTCACTGGTTTCCCACCCAAACTATCTCTTCCTAGTTCTTCATAGGATTTTTCTATGATTCTGGCAAGTTCAAATGGTTGGTCTGCTATATCTGTTTCCTTCAATCTTTGGTGGATCGCCACATTTGCTGCTTCCCCTTTTATGTTTGCTAGTAATATTGCCGAGACCTGCTTGAAGTCTTTCAGTAATTTCATACCCAGAGTTAAAGCAGGTTCTTGACCGTATTCATTTTGAATCTGTTTTAGCACCTCTGGTATTACCGCCATGGACGGAACACCATGTGTTTTTGTGTAAATGGAAGCAAAGACTGTACCCCAAGTGTCACAGTCCTCCACATGTGGTGCGATCCCCATAGGGAGACAGATAGTCAGAATTCTGTGTTTCTCCACAGGGGTGGTATCTGGAAATACCGCCTCTATTTGAGTTATTTTCTGTGCTAACCAGAATGGGATTTGTTCCCTTTTAATGGGTACTTTACCTAGACAGGACTGTATGTTCTGTGGTGTGATTTTTATTTGTGTTCCCCTGATGAGGGGTCAGCTGTGGAATTTTAATAGCTGGTTGGACTGTTGAAGTCCGCATTACATATTGGACTAGTTGTCTGTGTATTTTAATCAGTTGTTTTAACTGTGTTAAAAGTTCTGGTATTGACATTTTTTCAATGTCTGGATGTGGTGTGTAGCTGGCTAGAACCGGCCACGTTGCTCCTGGTCTACCTAGTGGACCGAGCCTGGTGATGTGATCATTATGTTTTAGGGCGCCTTTAAACCAGAGCAGGTGCTCTTGGTATTTGAGTGGTATTTCCACCTCCTCGAAAGGGGTGTACTCATCCGGAGGTTCCTCTATCTTGTAATAATGGAACTCCTTTGTTACAGCGTTTGCTGCTGGAAAATTTATCCATGAATAGAATACCTCTGTCTGCCGATATTCGTGTGCCTCAATTACGAATATGACTGTACCACCTCTTGGTGTCAGTCCATTTTCTATAAGTTTTAAGGTTATAGTTTTTCTTATGCTGACCGGGATGAGTAGTGCATCCGGGTCTTGCTGTACGAGACTTGTGTCTTCCGCTAGGAGTTGAGCTGCTACTCTAGCTGTCTCACTTTCTTCTTCAGTTTCTGACATTTTACTGTCAAGAAGGGTTTTTGTTGCAGATCAGGTTTCAACGGAAACAAAGATTAGATGCACAATATTTTGGAACACTGTATCCTTCAACATTGAATAAACCAAAACCATACATAGGAGTCTCCTCTTACTAAGTTTGGCGGATTTTAACCTTTCACCCACTCCAGACGTCTTTGGAGTTTTATGGGCAAAAGGGTCTGTGTGAAAAAGCACGACTGAGTTATTCTAATGTCTTGCGTTAGATTTATCGCCTATCCAAACCGTTGGGCGCCATGTAGTGTAGTTCCTATTATCCCAATAGGCTCTGCGCATTGGAATAATATCTTCAATAGTATAGACGTAGGACTGTGGTTAACTAGGTCTTCTACTGACGATATTAGACTTAAAGTTATGTGTGCCAGCTAGCTCAGAGTTCACTAGAAACTTTCTCGAATAGGCAAGGAGGAGTTTAACCTCCCTGGATAGACAAGAAGGGATTTAGTTTCTGACAACCATAGAACATGACAACTTTGCTCTCCCCTAATCAAGAGTATATCTCTAGAGTTGTGTGAAAACAAAAGACAACTATTTTACTCAGTCAGTACGTGCGTTCTTAGTTTCACCAGTTTGTAGAGAAATAAGAGATGGGCGTGCTTCAATAAAAAGATGTTATTTATTGATCAGTCTCTTTTCTCATACAAGAGAAATGAATCGCTATTATTGCAATACTTATAGTTAAGTAAAGTGCATACAGTAAAAACAGGATTATAAAATAATACTGTAAAAGCATTTATATGGTTTCTTAGCCATATGATACTTAAAATGGATAAAAGATATACATACATATATACATTGACTAATCGTTCTCAACTGATGCTTCTAACTACGCCTACCCCGGTGTACCTGACCTAAGCCTAATATTTGGAAGGGAGTAAGTTTAAGTTTAAGTTTAAGATATTTGTAGAGCGCTACATACACCTGTGCGGTTTCTTGGCGCTGAGATAGCAAACAACCTGATAGGCGGGGTCAACCGCTGCGACATAGGCTGAGGGAAGGAAAAAAGGTTTAGGAAAAAAAGGCCTGAGTGAATAAAAATGTTTTCAGGGATTTGCGAAAGATAGAATACTGGGTGAGGGACCTAAGATGAAAGGGGAGGGAATTCCAGAAAACAGGGGCGAGGGTAGAAGTAAGTAGCAGTTTAAGTTAAGTTTGTTTTGCCAAGAATCTGACTCAAGAATTCTCTGTAAGGGGTTAGTCAGTTCAGTACCTGGGATTTAGAAGGCTGGAGGGTTGGTATCTCTGTCTCAGGACTCGATATCCCAGTTACCCGCGAGGGCCGCTGGAAACGCCGGAGGCTGGATTTCTCGGCAGGAGAAAAGGCAGCGTCTCTCTCAGCGCGTCAAAAGGGAGGGGCAGCGTCCGTGGGCTTTTCTGCATCAGCTGGGCTCTCCGGCAAGTAGCGCTGCTCCAAGCTCGTCACCACCGTGTCTTAGCTTAGTGCACCGTCGGTATATTTATACCTGAAAGGTGCCGTGTTGGACGTAAGGATGGACATAAGACGTCAGCAAGAATGTCATAAGGACTAGTCGTTCTTACATTCTTTGCAGGAGTTCTCGAGCGAAATCAAAACAATAGCTGCGGGGGATTTCCCAGGTCTGTTGGAGGTTTGATTTGTTTTGAGAACTCGGTGTGCTTTCTAGGGGGCTGAAGGGATAGTGCTTGCTTAATGTGACAGCATGCGCTATGACCTAATCTGAAAACGGGTTTCTGTGCCGGTGTATGGACATTAGTGAATTAATAACCGGACAAGGGTCAGAAATAGGAGTATCAATATAGGTACCTAGATAAACACACTACAGAAAAAAGAACAATTGATGGACAGAATACAGAACAATGTCATACATTCACAGAGATCTGGGCATAAAGCCATCGATTTTTTGCTCCCCATGCCATTCCAGTTTGAATCCAACCACATGCAAGTCAGTCTTGACCCTGCACCCAATGGGAAAAGTCCAGCCCGAACTGCCAGGCCAGGTCCTCCCTGGACTGGAAACAAGCATCCTAGGACCGGTTTTGGTGTTTCACCCCTCATCAGCTAGGATAGCTTTACTATAGAGGCATGGAGAGCACGGGACCCACGTCTGGGCATACCCGTCCCACTCGGGGTGACAAATTTATTTATTTATTTATTTATTTATTTTATATTCTTATAAAGCGCCAGACTAGACCCCTGAAGGGGTATCTCCGCGCTATTGCTGCAACACTAGAGTGTACTAATTCTGAATGTGTGCCCAGAGGGAGTGGGGATGTAAGCTAGAAAAGCAAATGCAAAAAGAACAATTGATGGACAGAATGCATAACAATGCCATACATTCCCCCAGTACAGAGATCTGGGCCTAAATCCATCGTTATTTTGCTCCCCATGCCATTCCAGTTTGAACCCAGCCATAAGCAAATCAGTCTCGACCCTGCACCCAATGGGAACAGTCCAGCCCAAACTGCCAGGTCTGGTGCTCCCTGGACAAGAGACAAGCACCCTAGGACCGGTTTTGGGGTTTCACCCCTCATCAGCCAGGATATCTTGACTCCAGAGGCATGGAGAGTGTGGGATCCACGTCTGGGCATACCCGCCCCACTCGGAGTGACAAATGCAAAAAGAACAATTTCTGGACAGAATACAGAACAATGTCATACATTCACCCCAGTACAGAGATCTGGGCCTAAATCCATCTTTTTTTTTCCACATGCCATTCCAGTTTGAACCCAGTGACACCATTAGATCCACTATAGCAGTTATCATGAAGGCAGTAGAAGTAAGAAAACGAACACTCCATGAAATATGGGAATTGGGCTCTGCTTGGAACGCGCTAAATCACATAGTGGATATGCTACACAATCTTGCATTAGACACATAACCGCCTCTTGACTAATAACTAAAAGTACCAGTGCTGGAAAGAGTTACAATCAATGCCACATTTAGATGTTTATCAGGAAGAGGTAGGAAATAGTTTCTACCCTCTAGTACTTTAGTTCCCTTCTCAAACTCCAGTTTGTGCAGGGATCGCAAATTCGATGAAATGCAGATTTCACTCGGAGTTTTCACTCAAAAATTTCAGCTTGTCGAACTAGCAGACTTTTTCTGGGTAACAAACGCACAGCAGATATCCCAATCGTTAAAAGACACTGGCAAAACATAATATTTATCAAATCCAATACATTTAGATCCCTGGGTTATCAGTTGTTATCCACTGCTATAAACAGGAAACCACCGTCCATTACACTCGTCACAATGGCTTTGGTGTTGACTTTCCTGTCACTCTGTAAATACTTCTAGCATTTCAAGGTGTGAAATGATGAGTTACTTCTCTGAAATGTGTTCTTACAAAGTACCTTTTTCTATTGAAACTTTACTACATTTATAATAAAGTGCTAAAGTTTAGACTATAGTTCTAAATCAACTCATAGTTCTGTCATGAAGACGTCAAGTAACAAGATGACAAATCATAGATTATAAATGCAACTCATTATGAAAGCGCTATAGGAGCTTCATGGATGCATACCGTAGTAGAAATGAGAAAAACATAAGTAAAAACGAGGCCACCGGGGGCCAGAATGACAAAATTCAATTACGTCAAATCTACATTTGAGACCTCAATGAATTACTGCGATATTTACTATGTTGGCCACAGCGCTCTAGTTCTAATTACCAACAGCATTTCACTTTCGGCTGTACTGCTAAGTACTCTGTCAGCTGCTATTTTTTTAAAGGGCATATGCTTCTAGCTCTCCTTTCTGACCTTACAGCTTTGATGTGGTTGACGCACACTTGATGTCATTTGCAGTTTACAGTTAGCCTCCTTCACACGTGTCATGTCATTACACCCTTTATCGCTTTTAAGCTACTCTAATTATTTTACTTTCTAACATTGGATGCTCAACTTAGTCCTAATATATTATTCGCGCGTCCTTTTATTTTGTAAAAGGAAATAATTATAGCGTTTAGTTTTACTCGGTCACTCCGTTACAAAATGTAAAAAAAAAATGTCCTTGAAATGCCTAAAATCTTCTACAAAGTGCAGCCCTGAAAATAGCCGTTTATTCATATCTACATATTAAATAACAATGTCTTGTAAGAGCTGCAAATAAAGTATGTGACCAATTATTTTTATACACATTTTAATATCCTCATATCAATACATGATATCATTTGTGTGCCATTTACAAATTTTTAGTAGCCTCAAGATAAAAAATCGTATTTTGCATAAATGATAATTGTATTAATGGAAAACGTTCAAGTATATGGCTATAGAACATTTAGTAACTGTTTTGCTACAATTATTATGGAGCTGAATAGAACACTGCTAACACTGCTAACGACAATACACAAGTCAACACAGTGGATCGCATTTCTGCAAACTTAACAACCCTTTTTAGACATGACTTTTTGTTTAAAAAAAGATCTTAAAAATACATACATATAAAGGCATACATACACGGGGCTTTCAGTAAGCCCTCTTCATCCATTGGTTGGTTGTTAAGTTATTCACATTGTGTTTCCGCCCACCATAGTATACAGCATAGGGCAAGGAGCCAGCCCACCTCAGTCACGGGCTTCTCTCACTGTGAATGATGGCATTTGGTCGACTTTTTGCAGCTGGTGCCAGCTTCCATGCATGGAAGCAGCATTGACACGCTAAGTAGTCCCTTTATGTGAGAAGCACGCTTCTAAACTCCAGGCTACAACGGGTTGATCAGGTCCACAGAAGCTCGAATTTACTCCAATCCAATCAACTCCCTTGATACATCCAGAAACACATTATCCTTCTTCTCAGACTGACTGCAGCCAAATACTAAACTACCACACTCCAAATTCGTGCCTAATTTCACACATTTCCTTCATTCACTCTCGGAACCCCTTTTGACAACATTAACAGAATCCGAACATGCAGCACCTCCTTTCTTTGAATACCAAAGAAGTGTATTTACCCTGACATTTTTGCCAACCTTGATGTCCACTATATTAGTTATTATTAAATCCTCTCCTATGATCCACGTCCTCTTCTATTTTTTTTTTATACTTCTAAGCTCTATTTTAGTGCAGCTTCACTAACTTAATCACTTTCCTTATTGCACCCCTTCTCTTGAAAGTTCCAAGGGGGAAATTCCAATGACAGAGTAGCATGTTGTCCTGTAAGTCATGAATGTAACATATAAACCTTCTTCCAGCAGATGACACTTTTGACTGGTAGCCGAACTGCCTCTCCATTAGAATATTTCCATTGTGCTATATGGCCTCGGCATGACACACAGCAAGCTTATTGTGCCTAAAAGCACATCTTGTAAAATATTCGTTCAATCTGGCACAAAAAAACCCAAGGGTGTTGTCTTGAGACTAGCATTTCTGGTAGCCCTTCCTTGTAAAACACAGCCTCCATCAACTCAATCACAGCAGAAGAGGTAACTTTCTAAACTGACCTTACTTCAGGACACTTCGAGCTATAGTCCACTACAACAATGGCAAACTCTTCCTTCCTAGGAATTACGGCAAAAGAGCTACCAACGTTTGTCAATGTCATACCGGAAACTCCACCTGAAGAAACATCTCTGGACATTTTCCACCCCTTATCAGGGAGCTGTTCTACAGCTGTGCTCAAAGCGTTTCATCTGGGTCTTCTCTAGACCCCCTCCCTCATAAGATCTGCAAGGAATATGGGCAAGAAATACTTCCTTGGATGTAACAGATTTGTTGTCAATCCCTAGAAGACGGGGTGGTACTAGAGGCTTGGAAGCAGGCAGTGGTAACCCCCCTGCTTAAGAAACCCTCTCTGGATCCCACAAACGTGGCAAACTTTAGGTCCATACCCTTCTGCCCTATCCTATAAAAATACTGGAAAAGGTGGTCAGCAAGTCATTATCAGGTTACCTTGAAGAGAGCAACCTGCTGGACAGGGATCAGTTTGGTTTTCACCCAGGACATGGGACGGAAACAGTCTTGGCCACCATACTGGATAATCTGCGAATGCCTGCCGACAATGGTAATTCATCTGTCCTAGTGCTACTAGACATGTCGGCCGCATTCGACACAGTGAGCCATGAGGTGTTGCTGGGTAGGCTGGAGCGAATGGTTGTGAAAGGCCGAGCCCTGAATCGGCTGCAATCGTACCTGTCGGAGAGACATCAGGTGGTAACTATGATCCCGTTTGCCTCCGCTAAATCTGTGGTATGACACGGGGTGCCACAGGGATCGGCAATAAGCCCCATTCTCTTTTATATATATCTATGCCCGCTGATCCCCATTATAAAATCATTCAGGATTGACCTGATAAACTGTGCTGACGACATCAAATTAGTGTTCTCCCTTGAAGGGAAGCAGGCAGTGACCATGGATACCTTTCAGGAATGCATGCGCCAGACTGCCGGTAGGCTCAAAGAAAATTCTTTGCAGTTTAAAGGGGGGAAGACAGAGGTGGTATACTGCTCCACTGCCAAAAGGGTGCAACATCTGCCGCTAGAGTTTAAACTCACTCCTGGGGATGACCCTCTTGCTCCAGTTAAGTCCGTGCGCAACCTGGGCGTCTTGTTTGATGACAATTGGCGTCACAGGCCAATAAAACGGTCAGCGTCTGCATTGCTCTTTTGAAGGCATTGCGACAGGTACTTCCACTTTTGCCTGAGGAGACAAGACCCCTGGTAGTGAGGAGGATAATTCTATGTAGACTGGACTAATGCAACTCCCTGTATTTGGGAGCCCCCCAATACATCTTGCAGGGGTTGCAGAGAGTCCAGTCTATAGCGGCAAAGCTGGCACTAACCAGGCAACGCAGATCTTCCACCACTCTGTCTTTGAGAGACCTCCATTGGCTCCCCATCAAGGAGAGAATCTGTTTTAAATCTCTGTGTATGGTGTTCAGAGCGGTACATGGCACGGGCCCGATCCCCATGCAGGAGAGATTTACTGTAAGACATCTCCGCTCTTCGAGCGCCTATCTGGTAACAACTGCTTTATTCAAGAAATCCAGGATGGAGTTAGGGCCTTTGGCATAGGGGCTTCAAGCCTCTGGAACGATCTTCCCCTGAGTATTAGACAGGTGACCTACCTGCTATGTTTCATAAAGATTCTGAAAACCTGGCTTTGCCCCAAGAATGAGAGCAATGCCTCCCACTGATAGTCTGGCTCATTGCCTGCTGTTGTCACATGCTAAGTTGCAGCGCCAGGATACCCTTGGGGTGACAGTTCACGCAATATAAGTACTGCATACATACATGCATACATAAAAGAAACGTTACTATGCCTGATTTATCTCTTATATACAAACTGCATTTTCAAACCCACCTCTTCACGGTCTCAATGATTCCTGAACAGGTAACAGCAGTGCCTGGTGTCTCACCTGAAGTCATTGAATCTATGCTCTTGTAGCTGAGTGTGAGAGCAGGAGCTGGCATTCTTGGACACATTCCTAGGTTGGGCACAGTTGTGCTTCACAAGGGAGGAAAGGTTCTGCTGTGTTGGATTTTAGTAGAGAGGGGCACTGTGGGTTGATTGCAGCAGATTTCATAGGAACTCAGAAGTGCTGCAAATGTTGGTAGGATTACCTGTGGGAACATTTCCATATTAGTCACTGAAGGTCCAAGAGTTACCCAGATTCACAGGCTAGTGCCAGGTCTAAATGTGGCACTACTGGGCACCTCCTCGGATTGTAAATGGGCCTGTGAAAGACAGAAGAAGGACTACACCTGCCGCTGAATCCTGTGAGGAGAATCCACAGGGCTGGACCTGCTGCCACTTCTACCCAGGACAAAGTAGTGGATTCCATTGAGAAGTTGGTTGACCTCTTGGTAAGCTACAGAGACACAAAAGCTACAAGAAGCCACTTTTCCTGAAGGAGCAGAGCTGACCCGTTTCAAATGGCCCTGCATTGGACCCTACTGGTGGCTTCAGTGAAGTTAGTAAAGTGCTGTTCCAGAAGTCCTGGAACCCTTTCCTGGCCCTGCCTAATCCTAAAACCTGCCACTTGGATGCTTTTCTAAGGCTCTTTGCTTGAAGAACTAACAGAAGACGAGGACCCAACCTGCCAAGCTACGCTTTTCTGTGTTGCTGCAAATCTAATTTAGCGGGCCCGATGCTGACATGCATCAGATGATGTTGTACCCTTTCTGGCAACAGCCTGCTGTCCGTAGTTACAAATCCTAATCAGATTTGAGGCTGAGAAGCATCCAACCGAAGTTGATGACTTCCTGGGTGTGAACTCGTTACTTTGGTTGTTTTGGGTTTTTTCCACTTTCCACATCTTCAGATCCAACTGGCGGCCTTGCTCCATAGAGGACTCTACGTCCTCAGAAATTTTCAGAATGTATCTGATCTGTGCCCCTTCGAGGTAGGCCTTAAGACTTACTTTTGTCCCGGTATAGACTTGTTCCCCTATGTTGATACTTTTGCCTTTTTACTGATATATTTCTTTAAACATTAAAAAATCATATCTACAGTTGTCCTTATTGTTTTTTTTAATATTTTGGTGTCATTTTGTTAATTAAAATATGCTGTAGTGTTATAAATTGGAGTGGAATTTTTGTTGTGCTACTTTTTTTACTTTTTAACTGTTTTGATACTTCTAAATGCTTTATACATTTTCTTAAATTAAGCCGGACTGCTATGTGCCATAAATACCAGGCATTGAGCTCATGTTTAAATTAATGAAATCTTTACTGGTACTAACAAGAATAGTGCCAATATTACTTTTCATGGACTACCATCTACCTCAAATAATAATGCACTTTCTCCCAGGAGGGAATACAGGATATGAAAGTGCAGGCCTGGGGCGAAATTCATTCATGTGGTGAATTGTAATGGTTATAGGGGAGAACAATCAATACTACTAAATCAGTAGCAATAGTGCAGCACCTGCCATACTCCATGAGGCAAAGGATAATTTAAGACTGTCAACAGAACTGTGTTGCAAAAGGATAGCTGTTGCAAATGGGCTCCATCTATTTAATCCACCTAGAATTGTCGTTTTTGATCTCCCGGTGTTGGACTCTTTACTGTGAATGAGTATCACTACTTGTGTCTCACCCACGGGAATCACATGGCAAATGGACTGCACATGTCTACCGCCAGCGTCCGCCTTTTAAGATAAGGCCACTGTGACAGATGTGTTGGCTGCTCGTGTGAGACTACCGCTGCACACAGCCCGGTAACTGCGCACATGCACCCTAGCACAGAGGGGACTCTGCAAGGTTAGATGTTGACCTGAAATAGGCCTTTCATATTAGCGGGCACTCACAGCTAATATCAGAAGGCTTTATTGGTTTATCTGCTGTGTCACTGTATTATACACACAGGGGAAATAAACCTTAAAGAGGCCCCCAGTGTAGATGTGCACAGAGGCATCTTGACGGTGCTGTCTAGGATTGTTAGAGCATGCTGTGCAGGATGGTTGGGAAAGGGCTGGAAGAGAGATGTGGCACTCTAAGTTCACCTACGAGTGGCTGGCATCTAGAACTTTCCACCCCCATTTAAAAGCTCTTGCACAAGGGAGAGAAAGAGAGTTGGACACTGGAACTGGGCAGTGCCAATTGCTAAAATAGCTGAAAGCACAAGCCCCCTGATGCCCTAATGTTCTAATGATTCTGCATACAGCTGACCCCCCAAGACTAGGGTGTGTCTCTAGGAAGAGTGAGGCTGGCTCCCTTACACCCCTAAGGACCATTTGGGGGAAGATCTGGCCGTCTGCACACCAATAGAAGGAGAGGAGCACCAGGAACCAAAAAAAGGGTAAAGCATGGCACAGGGAGCCAGTTGAACCAGCTCCATGCAAAGTGTGCCACCTTAGAGGCTTCTTGGCATTGGCCCCTACCCAGAGCTCTATAAGCCCCAGGTACAACACCACCCATGACAATTTGCCTGGGACTCCATCCCGTAAACCCCCACGAGGAGAGAGGAGGGGGAGTGTGGTCACACCCCTCACAGCAGAAGGATGGGGTTTAGGACTCCATCCCCGGGCCCTGAGCAGAGAAGAAAAAAAGGGGAGCACTGTTGCACCCCCTTGTGGTGGTGGGCTTGCCCCCACCACCTCTTGTCTGGGGGGAGCGGCGTGGCCACCGCAAACCAAGCACTGAGAACATAGTTGTTGGCTCCCACTACAGAAGGACATCTTGGAGCCAGCCAGGGTTACTGGGGTCTTGGGGCTGCCCCCATGGACCCCAACTTAGAAACTGCCATGGGGGTATCCCTAGTGAGATGGGGCACCACTGAAAAATGGAAAGAAAACAAAAATGAAGACCGCACCAATAAAGAATGAATCCGAAACCGCTCAGAACATATTCATGGCTCCTGAGCTGGGAGCACCCTACAATGCTCTGCAGGGCTAGCTCGCATATTTTTTGGTGCTTCTCTTCAGCATTGTGGGGCCCCAGGAGAGCAGGGAAACAACACCAATAATGTTGTGGGGACAGCAGGAGGAACAGCAGCCCCCCAGAAAACACATTTCTAAATGTAACCCTAGTCTTCTAGGTTTCTGAAAACATGACCTGTGGAGTTTCATCAGTATTCTAAAGGTGTTTCTAGGCTGGACTCCCAAAACTCTTGTGCAATAACAAACATGTTGAGGTAATAGTATTGTAAATTGATACTTGTATAGCGCACTACTCACCCGCAAGGGTCTCAAGGCGCTTGTACGAATACCGCTGTGGAACCCATCCTGCCTTTCCCTGTGAGGTGTCCACTCCTGGGCACCCCCAAGGGGGAGGCCAGGCATCCTTAGCCTTGTGGGGGCCGTTGTGGAGATTAAGCAAGCTATTGCCCAGAGTTGCAGAGTGGGACTCCATGATTGGAATAGGCACCGAGGCGAGAATTATCAGGTCCGTGGAATTTTTTAGCCCAAGACCCGCCAAGGCGGGGAATTGAACCCTGGTCCCGGGCTAGACCTCTGCATCAGGGTCTGCCGCTCTAACCATTGAGCCACACTTCTCCTCTTTTCCTCTATTCACATGAAGTAAAATTAAAGAACAAGTTACTTACCTTTGGTAACGCTCTTTCTGGTGGATACTGTAACCATAGGCTTCTCACTTTGTCAATACCCCAGGTACCAGCATCAGACTGCTCCACACTCCGATAGGTGATGGTGTGTCATGCCCTGGAAACGATGCCAGAGCCACATATATACACCACAATAGTGCTGATGTCAGCTTCTTTCTTGACTGTCCACGCCATCGGACATGGAGTTTAATAATTGATCAGATATAACAGTGTCTAGATGCCAAACTGGAAATCTTTTTATGGATGGTGAAATGAGTTCATTATACAGAATGGGGAGAAGGGAGTGAGGTGAGGAATTTGTATTTAGGTAGAGTATCCACCTTTCAGAGCCTTTGCTGGAGGTAAGTAGTTTATTCTTCTGATAGATACTTGTAACCACAGAGTCTTCACCTTGTGAACAGATACTATAGCAGTACCTCCCCAGGTGGTGGTCCTGTGGAAAGGCTCAAACCCGAACATCCTGCAGGACCAAGCAAGCAAAGTGCCTTTCCCACAGACCTGGCTCTCTCAGTAATAGAGCTTTGTGAACATATGAAGTGATGACCATGCCACTGCCTAACAGATGTCTAGAACAGACATCCTGGGTGCAAACACTGTGGAAGGTGCCTTAGCTCTGGTCAAATGAGCCTTCTGCCCTGGAAGGTACTTCTTGTCCAATTGGGAACAGATCTTCATACAGAGGACTAATCACCTTGATATGGGTCTTTTGTGGGCAGCTTTAACCTTTTTTGCCCCAGTGAACCCCACAAAGAGCAATTCAATCACCGAGTGGTCCATGGTACAATTGATGTAAACACTTGAAGCTCTTTTGGGGTCCAAGCAGTGGTGGAAACAGATGTGAAACCCATTATTTATCCCAGAATCTATAGTTTTCTTTCTTAAAAGTAGACAAAATTCTGGATTTGTCAAAGGGTCACTTGTGTAGCTTCCTTCAGGTTCTCCAAAGAGACTAACATATAAAATAAAAAACTATTGAATATGAGTAGGAAAATACAGCAGGTTATGACAGCATTTTCATCTTAGCTACTTGTCACAATGGGCAATTTACAAAAGCAACAAACCATTACTGCCACTAGGCCCATTTAGTCACAGGGATGTATAAGGTTTGTAGGTTCTTCAAGAACCTGAGGTACCCAGAACCAACAAAGGAGCTACATATTACAGTGTTTTACTTTGTGTACTGACTCTACAGCAATTCACTTGATACAATATAAAGAATGTATAACAGTTATGAAGGAACCAATGTAATTCTGATATGTAGAACAGCTACTGAATTGAGGAGAAGTGATTATTCGTACGTCTCTGAATTTGCGAGCATCCATATGAGTAAGTAGTGTAGAGGGCATTTTACAAAATGTCTTCCTTACACACTGGCTTGCACTTGGAAGGCACAAGTGCACAGAATTTCAAGTAGTGATAACTAATGTTCTACTTTCATATATTCCCACATCTCATGATAAAAATCGTGCCTCACTTGTGTGGCTGGGACTCGAGGCTCCAACACAATACACCACAAAACATCACCAGGAGACATCATATTTCACCCTAGAGAATCCATGCTTTTTTTCAACAGAGTGGCTACATATTTTGGGCTCTAGCTCAGCTGCACCCCTGGAAAACCTACCATAATCAGACATTTCTGAAAACTAGATACCTGGGCTAATCCAGGGTAGAGTGATTTGCATGGCTCTCTCCAGGTTTTCTTACCCAGAAGCCATTGTAAACTGGGCTGTTGGTTGCTGCAAGGAGACCAACCAGCACCCCAGAAGACATAAGGGGACTCCATATCCAACCTCTCTATGCACTAGTTGGCACAGCTGCAGAGTCCTGTATGGAGGGGTTATGGCCTCCGTCATCGCGCTATAAAGTGCACACTGCTGTCCTGTGGCATAAGGGCTGTCTGTTGCTGCAAGGGAGCCGATGTAAAGTCAAAGGACGATCCCTGGACAAGTTAATATAAGAGAATCCTATAACACTCACTAGCAGTATATAATTAAAATAATATCGGGATCACTGATCACAGACTAGTTTGTAACGTTCACAGTTTTTTTATTAAAAAACATATTTATTAAAATTTCAGTATGAAGTCAATTATACTGAAAACATAAAATATAAAAAAGAAATTCTTTTATATACACCAACACACCACAATATGCAATGAAATTAAAAACAAAAGGACATTATCATGTTAAACTATACAACACAAAAATTGAACAAATACACATTTTCTAAATAGGCAACACACTTTTCATCCTTGAAGAAAAAGATAGACGAAGGAAAGGAGAAAACCCCACATGCAGGAAAAATACCTAATATTTTAACAGATAATTCAATTCAACCGCCTATAAAGTGATATACTAAGATTTCTGGTATTACAATATGCAAGATATATAGAATCCCAGAGGCTTGAATTTCATATAAGGAAAAAAGCGTCGACGCGTTTCGGTGTATCAAACCGTAGATATGGTTACACCTTCATCAGGACAATTTCATTTGGGGTCATCTGATTCAGTAAACAGATATCCTTGCTGTGTATGAGAGAATTATTGGTCAGTATAAGTAACAACATTTATTTTTTTGGCAAGATCTTCAGATTAGATTGCCCTAGGCCAGTTAGCAACATTTCTCTTAGCTCCATCTATACACGTTTTTGTTTAACCGCTACCTTCAAGTACTCTCATTACATTTTTTATTATTGTTTACATCAATAAAGTTGTGTCGGGGGGAGGAGCCTAGCTCGCGACCGAGATGGCCGCGTTTTAGCTCGGCTCCGTTCAACCGCCTGCTTCTCTTCGTTTATCCTGTATTACTCCTGCCCCGGGAAGCCCTACTTGCTGTGTGTGGTATTCAAGTCGCTTCGCCGACACTTACCCGTTGCTCCGGTGATCCTGAGTGCGGTCGATCCTGTGCAGTGATCCCGCTCGGAGCCTCCGGGGCGGACTGGCCGGACCTCATTGCGGCGCCGAGACGCTACGGAGCATGATGCTAGGCCCTTGCTGGCGCTGTGGAGCGGGACGCGGGGGCTGATGTGCGAATTGGCCGGCTGTGCCCGTTGGCGACCCGACTGACCTGGGCCCAGAGGTACGAACGCTGCCCCTCGCGGGAGAGCCTACTCAATTGTTCGGCTGAGTCCCCCTTCTGTTCCCCGGCCCGGCCATTTTGAATTTTTCCGCCCGGGCCCGGAGAACGGGGCCGGCGGCACGGGGGGACCGACGGACATCCTTCTTCTGTTGGCTCTCCTTCCTGCCTTGGGGCGCCTTGCCGCAGTTCGGCTGACCTTCCTTTGCTCTGGTCTTACCCCGGCCGGGGTCCCCGAAGACCGAGGACTTGCTGGGCTCCTAAGATGGCGGCCGGCCCTGGGAGTCTCTGCCGGGCCTGGGCGAGCACTGGGGGCCCGCCGCATGGCCCGGATGTCGGATCTTGTACAGATTTTCCCACGCTTCAAGTTGTCCTGGATGCACTGAACTCCTGGCGGACTACCGTGGCGGCGCCTGTTTCCGCTGTGAGGGCGGACCCTCCTTCTGAACTGTGCGGGCCCCCGTCATCAGGTTTGGCCTCCTCGTTGCTGGTTGCGGCTGGTGTGCTCCTGGACTCTATGCTCCCGGCGGGGACTGCATCCTTGGGTCGGAAAGTCTCCGGCGCTCCTCGTCATCCTGTTCGGTTGCCTCGGCCCCTGGTCTGCGGTCCGCTTATCTCCTGGCCTGGCCTCGATGATCTTTCCAGTTTCTCATCGCGTCTACACCCCGGCCTAAAAGCCTATGCCGGCCCGGCTGGGCTTGCCTCGTTCGCACTGTCCTTGGAACTCAGCCTGCGATGCGACTGTTGTGCTATGCCTTTCCTGAACCATCAGTATTTTCTTTCACGTTTCTTCTTAGGACTGCCGCGGAACTTACTCCTGTGCCCTGTGTCCCTCACTGTTTGCTCTTTGTTTGTTCGGATGGTTACAACTTTGGACAAAAGCGGACAGGGCTGAAACTATTTCTATATGCGGTAGTCTTGTTTCTTTTGATATGTGACTGACAAGTGCTGTTGTAATGTTGTGTACTTTCTTGAGACTCCTGAAACTTATCCTAATATCATTGACTTTCCGTGGGCTCTACTCCTCCTTTGTGGCAGGTGGCGGGATGGAAGCAGATGATCCTGTTTTTTCGCCCTCCCCCCGTGTGTGCTGTTCTCTCCTTCCCCTGTCCCTTCCCTTTTGTCTTTGTTTCTAGCCTGTTTCTTCTTCTACATTTCGGGTTCTATTTAGGGCGACAGGCACGCTGCCGGGGGGTAGGCCGTAGCCCTCTGCAGGGGTGTAGGGTGGGCTTGTGGGGTGGGTGGGAGGGTCTGTTGTTGTTTGTGGAGGGAGCATCTGTCTCCTCCTCTTTTTCTCTATGGCCCTTGTGTATCCCCTTTTTCGGGGCTCTGTCTCGCCATCTATCCCCCTGGTGTCTTTCTGGTATATTTCCCCGGTATTGCAAAGATGGGGATTTGCTATGTCTGTTTTCCTATTTTGTGATCGATTTTGTAACGGACTTTCGTTTTTCCTGTTTTGTCACCTGGGGGCGGGTGCTTGGGTTGGGGTCCCTTCTTTTCTTTTTTCCCCTTTTCCCTTCCCCCTCCCCTTTTGTGGGGTTTTCTTCTACCTGGGGGTGCGTTTCGTATTGTATTGGTATTTGGGTCCTTTATTGTGCTGATTGGTGGGATGGGTGGTGGCTGCGGTGGGCGGGCAGTGGACAGTGTGCGCAGTTGACTTTCATCATGCTCGTGGTTTTGCCCGGTACTTATTGGTATACCTCTGTCGTACTTGCTTCTCCTGTGTCTTTAAGATCGCTGTGTGGCTGCCCGCCGCGACCCCGCCCCTCTGGTTTGTTTCCCGGCCCGCTATGCGCCTGACCTCTCATACCCGTTCCTTTTAAAAGAAAACTACCTTTCTATTTGATTGCTCCTTAGACTGCTCTACGATGCCTGTTCTTTCCCCTGACTCGTTGCCTTTGTATACTGTGACAATTGGTGTATGACTCCTGATACGTTTGCTATGTGGTGGCCAGCCCTGGTGGGTTGTAGGCCCGTATTTGTGAGCTTTCTCTGTCCAATAAAGGTTTTCAAAAAAAAAAAATAAAAAAAAAAAAAAAAAGTTGTGTCACTTTCCCTGAGCTCCATTACAATGTAGTCGATGACCAGTGCTCTTTTCACTATGGTAATGATATATGGCGGGACTACTAACCTTAGAATAAGGATGCTCGTTATATATGGCAGTGTAGATCAATTTTCTTACACCGCCTCGAGTGGGATGGGAACAGTTCAACCTTCACTCTGGTCCGATCTAGTGACAGAATTAATCCGTATATAATCAACCTACTACTTATTTAAACGTCTCCAGTTTGTGATGACTAGATATTTAAATCAAAAGTTTGGCATTACCGTTTTTTGAAAAAAGGTTTTGTGGAATATTTCTTCCTTCGCTTATTTGCTCGAACTCTCAGTTCCCTGGTAATGGATTATTTCCTCAATTTTGGTGCGTGCGAGAACCCTTAAACAAGAACAAAGTAACCTATTTAGGTGCGCCTTGCAGTTTAATAACATAGTTCGACTCCAACCTGATAAGTCTAATCTCTACATACCTTAGATTATCAAAGGTGTCCCCTTCCCCGTGGTTCGCTTTGTATTTCAGACTCGTTTCTTGCTTTGTGATAACGATTTGTAGATATTCACGTATGTCTGTTTGGGAAACGGGTCACATTGTTTACTACTACTGGGCGGACACAATGAATCTAACAACTGTAACCCCACTTTAGTCATATATTTTAATTTTAATTTAACTGATAGTGGGGATTTCTTTTCTCGATAAAAAAGGTGGCACTATTATTTTTAAACACCCGGGGCATGAGAAGATTTATAACTTATCTAATTGTTCGCGCTAGTCGCCCAAATTATATTGTGCTGGCTATTGCGGCAGAGGGTCTAACAGATCTTAAAACACCTCCCTTGCCTAATGTGTTACTTCTAAACAAAAATTCCATTCTCGGTCTAAAATTCTCGGTCTAAAATTCAGCGCGGGAAATATCGCGAAGTCATTATTATCCCTGCTTACCTTTTAGTTCTTCATGCAGCGCTCGCCACGGGTACATCCGTTCTAGTATTTTCCGTTTGGTCTAGTAATGTTTTTTTCCCAGTCTCTTATATATACGGCGCCCCAAGTTAGATGTATCACAGCTGTGGGGTATTGTAACCACTACATTTCCGCGCATGCCTAAGGGGGTGCTTTCTTTCCTCGTAAATTGTGGCCATTTTGGGAAAGCATAGGTAACCAGATACGTTCAGTGTGGCTCTTAGGTCATAGCCTAAGTAATCCTTTCGTGTATAGGTTTAGGGTTTTAGATGATATAGCGTACTTAAAAACATACATTTACCAGTATGAACGCAGCTCTATATTATGAGATGGACAAATACCCATTACACTATCCCACACATTGGCCTTGGGGGATTTGGAGCCATACATTTAGTTTTATTAACATTTATCTCTAGACCCTTCTTCACACAGTATGTGTTAAAGGAATTCAAGAGCTCCTGGAGACCTTTCTTGGTTTGGGATAACAGGATGGTATCATCCGCGAAAAGTAACGCAGGCACCCTCTCCCCATTAAGTTTTGGGGAGTCATTAATACAACTGTTCAAATGGTCAGGGATATCGTTAACAAAAAGTGAAAATAAGGTGGGAGCCAAAACGCATCCTTGGCGTACACCACGCTCTATGGGGATGTCACGTGCCAATTCCCCATTTGGTCCCCACCTGATGTTAGCATGGTTCCCCTCATGTAGCTGCACTATTTGAGCCAGTAGACAGCCGGGTAAGCCAGCTTCGCTAAGCGACCTCCACAGCAGGTTACGGGGGACAAGGTCGAATGCCGCCCTCAGATCTACGAAGGCGACATACAAACGACCCTTCCTGATGAGTACGTACTTCCAGTATATACAGCAGAATCTAACCTCTCTATGCACTAGTTGGCACAGCTGCAGAGTCCTGTATGGAGGGGTTATAGCCTCCGTCATCGCGCTATAAAGTGCACACAGCTGTCCTGTGGCATAAGGGCTGTCTGCTGCTGCAAGGGAGCCTACAGCATTCCAGCACCCACGACGACTTCAGGGGACTTCATGTCCCAGCTCTCTCTGCACTAGGTGGCATATTTGAAGAGTTCTTTTTGGAGCGGGTCCTGGCCTCCGCCATCATACTATAAAGTGCATACTGCTGTCCCAGGCCACAGAGCTGTTTGTTTCTGTAAGGGGGCCCACAGCACTCCAGCTCCCAAGAAGAATTCAGAGGACTTTGTGTCCCTGTGCTCTCTGAGCTTGGTGGGACATCTGCAGAGTCCTGCTTGGAAGGGCTTGCGGTGTGTAAATGTAAAAATTGATACTTGTATAGCGCACTACTCACCCGCAAGGGTCTCAAGGCGCTTGTACGAATACCGCTGTGGAACCCATCCTGGCTTTCCCTTTGAGGTGTCCACTCCTGGGCACCCCCGAGGTGGAGGCCAGGCATCCTTAGCGTTGTGGGGGCCGTTGCGAAGATTAAGCAAGCTATTTCCCAGAGTTGCAGAGTGGGACTCCATGATTGGAATAGGCACTGAGGCGAGAATTATCAGGTCCGTGGAATTTTTGAGCCCAAGACCCGCCGAGGCGGGTAATTGAACCCTGGTCCCAGGCTAGACCTCTGCATCAGGGTCTGCCGCTCTAACCATTGAGCCACACTTCTCCACTGTGGGCAGCACGTAGGCCTACTAAGGCCACGCCTGGGCCAAGGGTGTACCCATCCGCAACCCTGGCTACTCATAGTGGTATCTGGGTCTGGAGAACTCTGTATTCCTTTGATAGGCAGTTGCTGTGCAGTTGCTATTCACATGCACTCTCACGCCTGCCCAGACACAGTCCGCTGCCAATGGCCAACTCCATCAAGACCCGATGGCTCAAGTCAATCCTCCCTCTGTCGACCAACTGACTGATTATTGTCTTTGCTACTCTGTGAGTGCCGCTAAGGAAGGAGGGCAAGGGGTGAGGGACATCTATTTTAGATCACAGGCCAACCAAAATTGAGGGGAAAGGGGGGAAAAGAAGAAATTTACCACAAGTTCACGAAAAATATAACCCACATGAAACCATAACCAAGATGGAAATTGATATAATTGGGTTTTTACATACCCTTCTACAGAAAGTCTCAAAATTAGAAGGCTTGGTATACTCCCTGGTAAGAAGGTTGGGTTATTGCATGTGCAGCTGGTATCCTACCCTTGTTCCAATGGGCAATAACTCCCACTTCTGGATCCACCACGTCTACTAGCCTGAACAACCAGGTCATAGCCGACCCATTGTCTAATTCATCCCAGGGGGAGAAACTCAAAGAAGGGGGTAGTATCAACACATTCAATGCCAAGCTTCATGTGCATATCCTATATAGTAGTTCTGGCCAATGTACCCCCACTAAAACAAGGTGAGATTGAATCTTATAATCATCATCAAAAATAAGGTGTTACACTGGCTATGAGGGAAACTCTTTACTCCTTATTGCCAGTAGTTATTTGAGGAAATAATAATGATCAGGAGAACAGGATGGCTTGGGAAATGCCCCAACTCAATGGGTGGCAACTGTATTGTGGTCAAATTTACTAACCCTCAGAGAGTAGGTTTTAGTCTGAGTAAAATCTCATCCCTCCCTCTCTCCTCTGGGTAAATTGCTGTGTTTCCCTTGGGTATCTTTCATAAACCACCCATGTGAGAGTACCGGGCTGGCCAAAGGGAAACATTTTACTCCAGAGAGGTGGCAAATACCATTCCATCCCAGTTACTGAGTGTCTCTATCCCCTTGTGTAACCAATTTCAAGCATTGGGTGGGCTGAATGAGCTGGACTGACTGGATCGAGATAAGGTTGGTCCTACCCCGTCCTGTGCAAATCCAAATATGAGTTCTACTAGTCAGATGTGAATTCTGAGTTGGAATATTGTGGGCATCCACGGTAAAGAAGGGAACTCCAAAGTTATATACTTCCTTAAATAACATGATATCATTAATTTGCAGGAGACATGGAATACAAATTGGGAATTCTTCTTAGAAGGTTACATGTCCTCTAGTGTAAAGTTTATCTCCAGGTCACCTAGTGTAAAGTTTATCTCCAAGTGACCGAGCAAGAGGGGGTCTAGTTACACTTGTGAGGGTAGATCAAGTTGATTCCCACCGACTACCCACATTTTTTAGCAGTGCTACTGAAATTTTATTATCCTCCTAATATATTATTTACCAACATATATAACCCCCTGAATGGCAATGAGGACACTGAGACCTTTGTGGAAGTCGGGAGGTTCCTTGATGTTTTCCTTCTTTCTCCTATGCATCAAACTGAGTCGATTTTATCTGGGGATTTCAATCTACACCCATTCAGTTATTGCTTCTTATATGATCACAATGCTACAGAGGGGCTCCCAATCAAACAAGTGCCTGTTAGGGCACTCTTCCCTAGGTACCACCTTAAACAATCAGGTTGCCAATTTTAATGTATTTAATCTCCTTTCCATACGAGCACTCAAGCAACCGAGCATGTTCCCACTTTAAGGGGCAGGGAGTGAGAGCTATTGATTATGGCTTTGTATCTAGAGGGATTTATTCCTCTTTCTTACATTTATTCTCAGAATGGAATCCGCATTGTGATCATAATCCCTTGATTGCTACTTTTGAGTGGGAGAAAAAGTCCTGAGGGATAAGTGCCTTTTATCAAATCCTGGTCTCCATCAAAGACAGTGGGCGTAAAATCGAATGGGGAGATATAATTCCTGGAGAATTTAGCACTAAGATGCTATGGTCTTGTCAGGAACAGTTCAGGATCTGCCTTGATGACGACTATTCAGATTTTGACATATTAAGATTTTTGAATCTATCTGTGCATATGTAAAGCAGGCTCTTACCGTCCCAAGCTAACCTGACCCATCTAAGCCCAGTAGATAGTTTGATAAAATTGCACCAGATCAAAGGGAGATCTATTGACATTTCTTAAAAGCACCCCAAAAGATAGGGACGAAGTTAAAAGGAGCTGATTAGTCTATAAAACAGCAGTTACAACTAGGAAACTGCAGCTTTAGGAGGAGCTATGGTCTGTACTAGCTATTAGAGGCTAGTGCATTTAAGAACAGTACTAAGTTTTGGAGATCTTAAATTATCCCTTCTTCAAGGAATATGAGCTGCCAGACCAGGATGCCTCTGTCCTGGTACAGGCCTGGACAAACCATTTTTCAGCTCTGTATATTTGTGAGGCAACCAAACCCGGGCCCAATCCCACCAATAGTTCGGAAACGTTTCGTGGTCTGAAGTCAAAGACTCAATCTTATCGCTACCCCAGGGCAAGGCACTTGGTGCTAATGGAGTTCAGGGTGACTAGAGGAAATCATTAGTGGACCTCTGGGCTCCTGTATTAACTTTACATATAAAAGTGTCCATTGGACGTCCACACCCAGAGACCTGAAAGCACTCAGTAAAAGTCAGACAGGATGGACTCTGCTTGCTACAGGCCCATTTTGTTAATTGATGTTGTAGTGAAGATTCAAATGAAGGTTATCCTGGAGAAACTTTCCACCTGGGCCAATGAGAAAGGGGTCCTTTCTAATCTGAAATATGGTTTCAGATCCAGGCGCGTTTCAGTTATGAAAAATTTAAATCTGTACCTTCTGATGAACAAATACACTGTGGCTAAGGGGGGGGCTCAGTTCACCTGGCTTTATGTACTGTGGAAAAGTAAATTTTGCCATGTTCTGTGTCCCTACGAGTCCTCCATCATAAGTTATCTGTGCATGATTAATATGCATATGTATTCCCTATGTTCGATTAAAGACGCAATTACAGTTGTGTCTAAATCTAGTATGTCAGTTTCCAGTTCTCGTGAATACTACGAATATCAGGCCTATGTAAAGTTACGTTGCCACGTTTCTCAGTGTGCACGTTATTCCATTGTAAAGTCCCCGTTTCTAGGCCTCAGAAGGGCCTGGACACCAGATTCAGCTCCTGTCTCCTGTCTCCTGAAGCCTCGCTGAGGAGCGATACAGCCCCCACCTGTATCCTCGACCCTTCACTTACTTCCTGCCTCGCAGTGCCCGGCTCAGCCTGGTTCTGCCTCTGAGTCTGCCAAGAGTATGTTATGATTCCAGTTATCAGTTCAGTCCTCCTTCTCTGCATTCCTAAAGCTACTGAATCGCATCAATAGTTTCCGTCATTGTCTAGCCTTTACGTCTCCATGTAAGAGAAATACTGCATTTAATGGTCATTTCATATTCTTCATCACGCACTACATATAGAATAATGCATGCTCCAGTCTTAGAGTCCGTTAGCCTCTCCCCTCCTGACTCTTAGTTCATATCAACATGTTCTCTAAACATCAGATACTAGATACTGCTTAGGTACATGTCGCCCTGACTCTCCAGACTTTAGTCTCTGCTCCTAGCACAGAGTTCGAAGCCCCCAGCTTCTCCTAGTGATACGTCATTGCCAGTTTGCGCGCACCATCAGGTTAGAGGTCCCGGCTCCTCAGGTAGCCCCCTCCATGGTTTCCGCCCCATTCATGACATATTCTGTTACGTTTGCATCACATGTCTATGTATACGCCTCTGTTACACCCACTTTCACCCTTATCTTTCGCGACTGCTATTGACCACACCCACTGCTCCACCTATCGTATGTATTGTAATGCAACTGTTTTAGTATATATGATCGTGTATTGTTATTAAATGTTAGCGCGCTCATCCCAGATCCAGCCCAGCAGCTGCTGGGCCCTCCCATCCTATTCCTATGCAGGTTGTCCTGTTCCTGTCCTTATGCTGTATTAAACCTGCAAAACTCCTACTACCTCGAATCTTGACTCTTATTTATTGAGCTATCTGTTGACAGCCATCGATTCCGAAGCCACGTTCTTTACTGTAATTGACCTCAAGAACGCGTTTTTCAGTGTTCCCATTCATCCAGACAGCCAGTTTCTTTTCGGATTTTGTTTAAATGGAAGGAGCTATATGTTCACACGAGCTCCTCAAGGTTTCACAGAAAGTCCTAGTATTTACAGTCAAGCACTTAAGAGACAACTAGACAACATTTACATGCCAACTGACACTGCCCTGCTCCAGTATGTCGATGATCTACTGATCACAGCCCATTCTGAACGTGCTTGCGAGCGAGCATCCCTTACAGTCTTGTATTTCCTAGCCGAGATGGGACACAAGGTGTCCCCTTCGAAGCTTCAATTCTGTGTCCAGCAAGTGGTCTACTTAGGACACTTACTGTCCAAGAGGGGTAGGCAGTTGACACCTGACCGTATCCAATTAATAGCGAGTCTTCCTCAGCCCAAGACCCAGAAGGAGGTACGTGCTTTTATCGGCCTCACTTCTTATTGCAGACAATGGATTCCTCAGTATGCATTTCTAGCCAAGCCACTGATACAGTTAACGTCACAGGAGGCAGCCGTATCGACTGTCCTCCCTTGGACATCTGAACATACACTCAGTTTCAATGAGTTAAAGAAAGCCCTATGTCAAGCTCCAGTTCTAGCTACACCAAACTACAGTAAGCCTTTTACACTTTTCGTCACTGAACGCGAAGGTACAGCATTATCTGTTCTCACACAAGATCAAGCAGGACAATACAAGCCCTGTGCTTATTTTTCGAGCACATTAGATCCTGTAGCCCAGGCTCTGCCTGCGTGCCTCAAGTCAGTTGCAGCCACAGCACTAGCTATCAGACAAAGTGATTCCATAGTATTAGGACACTCCCTGACAGTACAAGTTCCACACTCCGTGGAAGTTCTTTTAAACCGAACACAGACTCAGCACTTGACAATTGCACGTTTAACAGGTTATGAATTGACACTGTTTCAGCCACACATAGAAATCAGACGCTGCAATATTTTAAATCCTGCTACACTGTTACCATCAGTTACTTCGAATTCTGCCACACACGACTGTGTGGAAATAGTTAACATCACGACAAAGCCAAGACAAGATTTGACAGATATTCCATTTCCAGATCCAGACCTGACACTTTATGTGGATGGTTCATGTATGAGAACAAGTACAGGAGAACTAGTAGCCGCGTATGCAGTGACTACTGACACTTAAGTTATTGAGACACACCGTATTGATACCCTGTCCGCTCAAGCAGCAGAGCTAGTTGCTCTGACTCAAGCCTGCATACACGCCAAGAACTTGAAAGTTAATATTTACACCGATTCACGTTACGCATTTGGAGTTGTACACGACTTTGGAGTGCTCTGGCAAGAGAGAGGTTTCATGACTTCTCATGGTACCAAGATTCAGCATGGTCTCCTTATTCAAGCTCTGTTAGATGCCATACATTTACCGACATCCATTGCTATCATGAAATGCAAAGCACATACGAAAGTTACTGACACCATTTCCCAAGGTAATGATCTAGCAGATCGCACAGCCAAGCTTACAGCACAGACTCCAGACATTCCAGTTAACATGACACACACCCTAGATCCGACTACATGTATGACAGTTAAGGACCCTACTCAAGATGTCATAGATATCCAGTTACATGCTACTCCCGATGAAATCAAGAAATGGTCTGAACAAGGAGGGGTACAGACGGATCAGGGATGGGTGACGAAGGGAAAAGCCACATGGTTTCTCCCCGACTCTATGGTTCAAGTCATTATCAATACCGCACATAGTCCAGCACATTTAGGAGAAAAAGCTATGATAGACAGTATCCAGAATATTTGGTTCAACAAGCATTTACGAGCTGCAGCCAAACAGAAAGTCCGTACCTGTATGATATGTTGCCAGTTTAATCCAGGTAAAAGTGTCCCGGTGGAACAAGGGGGATTCCAACCTCCTGACCACCCTTTTGAAGTCCTCCAGATGGATTATATTCAGATGGAGCGATGTCGAGGTTTCAAGTATGTCCTTGTAGTTGTATGCGCTTTGTCCAGGTGGACAGAAGCATATCCAGTTCCAGATTACACAGCCGCGACCACTGCCAAGCAGTTGGTTCGTGAGTTCTTCCCCCGTTATGGACTCCCTAGGGTCGTATATTCTGATAACGGCCAGCCATTCTCCTCAGAGTTAATGAAACATGTTTCCCTTTTGTTAGGGTACCAGTGGAAGTTCCATTGTGTACGCCATCCTGAAGCAGCTGGTCTCGTAGAGAGACATAACCAGACTTTGAAAATCCGTATCGCAAAAGTTTGTCAAGAGAAAGGTGTAGACTGGCTAGTAGCTCTGCCAGTTGCTCTATTTTATATGCGCATGGTCGCACATTCCAGATCAGGTCTGTCCCCGTATGAGGTCGTATTCGGCCGCCCCCCTAACATGTGGGGTACACCCAGACCCCGAAGTATTACCGATGTTTCAAGTAATATGCTGACAGATTACCTAGCTTCCTTGATGTCTGCCCTCAACTCTTGTCGTTCACAGGTTGCCGCCGCATTTCCAGACAATACCGAGGTGGCACCGCATGAAATCGTTCCAGGATCCATGGTCCTGGTGCGAAATTTCGATCGCTCAAGTCCGCTAGAGCCTCGCTGGAAGGAGCCCCGACAGGTCCTCCTCGCCACCCGTACAGCCGTGAAGTTGGAGGGACGCAAAGGCTGGGTGCACCTTTCGCACGTAAAGAAATTTTATGGACTGAAACCCGTCTCAAAGAACATTTCCCAGGATTTGAAGGATTGCCAAAGTACTATTTTCAAGGACTGTCCCGCAAAGAACAATGATACTGCACCCTCCCCGTTAGAGAAAACTCCGCAACAGGAGTATAAGTTGAAACTCCGGTCTAGTAAAATAAGTCAGCCAGTTTGATTGTCTAAGTCCTCCCCTAGGTGAAACGGTTAGACTGTTTCTGACATGTATAAAATAGACCCCCATAGTGAGAGAGTTAGTCAAAACTCAATCCGATGTATCGTTTTTCTATGTTTCATATTATTTCTCAGCATTATGATTTCCTGCACCAGTTATGCATTTTATCTGTATTTTTCAGTTTCTCATGTAAATAAGTCTGCTAATGCTACAGTAGAACACACGTTTAGTGATCTGCCTCCTCATGAACTCTCTTACCGCCTCGCTATGCGAAATAATTCTTTCATCCGCATGTTACATTATTCACACCAGACCAGCAATGCCACAGATTGTTGGGTGTGTGGTCGACTCCCCCCTTTCCAGACACCGAAGGGAGTTCTGCCACTCTTTCCTTATCCATTTTCACATAATGGTTCGTGTGGAGCATGGTCCACGTTAACGTCATCCTCAACAGATATGTCTTTTCTTAACAGTACATGTTTTCCAGACAAGCAAGGTCTTCCCCACAGAACAGGGTTAGATCTAGAAAATGAAGTGTACAATTTAGGTAATTATTCTTCGAATTTCATGGTCCTGAATGTTCAGTCTGATACTACTCCAGACTTACCTGCTATTTCAGTACTACCAGTCAAAGGCGAATTATGTGTTAGAAATAATGGTTCCGTACATGTAGGACATAGCGATTGTACTACTATTGTCAAGTATAGTGACAGTGGGAAATCTATTTTCAAAGCTTCACGCCATTCTTATTTTATTTGTGGTCAAACTGCATATATTCGTCTGCCCCTCGATTGGGAGGGAACCTGTTACATTGCCTTCCTACTGCCACCAGTTTTCCTAGCCCCATCTGATTATCATAGAAATACACATCTAGTACACATTAGACATAGAAGGGAGTCCCCCATTGTCGATTATACTGAAACTGCCCTAGAACAGTATACAGATTTCAACAGAGGTTTCTTTTTCTTTATAGGACCTATCCAGAATAGTAAGCTAATCCGTAGGTTAACCAGAACCCTTGAAGCTGTAGTCAATGAGACTGCCTCTGCTCTAGGTAACTTAACCGAAGAGCAATCTGCTATGAGATTTGTCGTTTTACAGAATCGTCTCGTCCTTGACGTCATACTGGCCGATAGGGGCGGGGCCTGTAGAGTCATCGGATCTAGTTGCTGCATTTTCATTCCAAATAACGCGCCGTCTGTTTATTCAGCTATAACCAGACTCCATAAAATTGCCCATCTGTTACACCAAGATCCAGGCACCTGGACATGGTCCGGTTGGTTCTGGAATATAATTTCCGCCTGGGGATGGAAAGTCTTGTCCTTTCTAGGTATTGCAGTAGCGATCATATTCAGCTGCTGCCTCTGTATACAATGTGGCCCTGCGATTTGTGGCATTTGTGCTACATCATGTATTCCTAGTCCCAAGCCTCGTTCTAGATCCCGTTCCAGGATAATTCGAGACGAGCAAATGATACTGTATGAAATGATAGATGGTATCATGAATATTGATGTTTTCTGATGGAAACGTAGTGACAAGGAGGGAATGTGGAAAAGTAAATTTTGCCATGTTCTGTGTCCCTACGAGTCCTCCATCATAAGTTATCTGTGCATGATTAATATGCATATGTATTCCCTATGTTCGATTAAAGACGCAATTACAGTTGTGTCTAAATCTAGTATGTCAGTTTCCAGTTCTCGTGAATACTACGAATATCAGGCCTATGTAAAGTTACGTTGCCACGTTTCTCAGTGTGCACGTTATTCCATTGTAAAGTCCCCGTTTCTAGGCCTCAGAAGGGCCTGGACACCAGATTCAGCTCCTGTCTCCTGTCTCCTGAAGCCTCGCTGAGGAGCGATACAGCCCCCACCTGTATCCTCGACCCTTCACTTACTTCCTGCCTCGCAGTGCCCGGCTCAGCCTGGCTCTGCCTCTGAGTCTGCCAAGAGTATGTTATGATTCCAGTTATCAGTTCAGTCCTCCTTCTCTGCATTCCTAAAGCTACTGAATCGCATCAATAGTTTCCGTCATTGTCTAGCCTTTACGTCTCCATGTAAGAGAAATACTGCATTTAATGGTCATTTCATATTCTTCATCACGCACTACATATAGAATAATGCATGCTCCAGTCTTAGAGTCCGTTAGCCTCTCCCCTCCTGACTCTTAGTTCATATCAACATGTTCTCTAAACATCAGATACTAGATACTGCTTAGGTACATGTCGCCCTGACTCTCCAGACTTTAGTCTCTGCTCCTAGCACAGAGTTCGAAGCCCCCAGCTTCTCCTAGTGATACGTCATTGCCAGTTTGCGCGCACCATCAGGTTAGAGGTCCCGGCTCCTCAGGTAGCCCCCTCCATGGTTTCCGCCCCATTCATGACATATTCTGTTACGTTTGCATCACATGTCTATGTATACGCCTCTGTTACACCCACTTTCACCCTTATCTTTCGCGACTGCTATTGACCACACCCACTGCTCCACCTATCGTATGTATTGTAATGCAACTGTTTTAGTATATATGATCGTGTATTGTTATTAAATGTTAGCGCGCTCATCCCAGATCCAGCCCCAGCAGCTGCTGGGCCCTCCCATCCTATTCCTATGCAGGTTGTCCTGTTCCTGTCCTTATGCTGTATTAAACCTGCAAAACTCCTACTACCTCGAATCTTGACTCTTATTTATTGAGCTATCTGTTATTCATTTATTCATCCAAAAATAGAGGTATTATTTATTTATTTACCACAGTACCGCAGCTCATCCTTTGACTGAGGTAACAGAGACAGGCTTTGGACTGAGCTGGGGTGGATCAGACATTTATTCCCTTATGAGGGACCTACATAGAGATCTAACAGGAGAGGTCACATCCGGACCAGACGGGGAAGGTACCCAGCCCTTTAAAATAAATAAAGGTGTCCGTCAGGGCTGTATCCTTACACCTTTTGTATTCATTATGCATATTAACCAACTAAAGAAGGTGCTAATTGATATCGGAGCTGATGTCCCTAAAGCTGGAAGAGCTATACCCGTTTTGCTATAAGCCGACAATGCGGTTCTAATTGCTCGTACTGCAAAGAGTCTTTAACAACATTTAGATGCATTTGTCGATTCTATGAACAACCCGGACCTATCTACGAATTTTTAAATAATCCTATTTTATTTTATGTTGGTAGGCCCCAGGACCACTAAATGCTGCAGTCTTTTGGCACAGGGCCAGGTCTTATCCAGAATGGGCTTGATTCTTAACCAATAAACACCACAATGACAACAGTTAAGTGAGCGCACAGCAAATTTAGGAAATGTAGTTCACAAAGTAAGTTGGTGCTCAAGGTAGATACAAGCCTGTTGCCTTGACTCCAAATAAAACCACCAGGGTGGTTCGACCAATTAACAAAATCCACCAAGCACTCAAAATAGTCAAGTAAAGTCCACAAATGTATTGTCCTTCTTCAAATTTTCTTTTTTTCTGTTTTATTCTTAACTTTTCTTCTTCCAAATCAAATTTCAACAGAACAGCCAACACGTGTTTCGTCTTAGTCAGTCTTAGACAAACAGACTTCTTCAGGGCTGTAAACAATTACAATAATCTTAGTTGTAACCTGAATACAATTAATATGTTGTACAACAATAAACTATACTTGTCTTTAAGAAGACCACCGAATTAATGTGGAGTAAAGTATAGACATCACAGATAGACCCTAATGCCAAGTATAAAACTAAAGTCAC
The DNA here is from genome assembly GCF_964261635.1 of Lissotriton helveticus. Classification (NCBI taxonomy): domain Eukaryota; kingdom Metazoa; phylum Chordata; class Amphibia; order Caudata; family Salamandridae; genus Lissotriton; species Lissotriton helveticus. The sequence continues at coordinate 310,600,377 of NC_136062.1, forward strand.
CACAGTGAGTTATAGTTGAAAGATCAATGGTAAATTAAACTAAAGGAAAGTAAAGCTACCAAGTGGGCAGGACCCCATTATAGATTTCAGAGTTACAGTAGCATCTGATGTGACATCATCTTTAGAACCTACCAATATATAGTCCAGTTGAAATAATAGGTCCTATCCACTTCTTCCAAATTAGCAGATGCTACTGTAACTCTGAAATCTATAATGGGGTCCTGCCCACTTGGTAGCTTTACTTTCATTTAGTTTAATTTACCATTGATCTTTCAACTATAACTCACTATGGTGACTTTAGTTTTATACTTGGCATTAGGGTCTATCTGTGATGTCTATACTTTACTCCACATTAATTCAGTGGTCTTCTTAAAGACAAGTATAGTTTATTGTTGTACAACATATTAATTGTATTCAGGTTACAACTAAGATTATTGTAATTGTTTACAGCCCTGAAGAAGTCTGTTTGTCTAAGACTGACTAAGATGAAACACGTGTTGGCTGTTCTGTTGAAGTTTGATTTGGAAGAAGAAAAGTTAAGAATAAAGGAGAAAAAAAGAAAATTTGAAGAAGGACAATACATTTGTGGACTTTACTTGACTATTTTGAGTGCTTGGTGGATTTTGTTAATTGATTCTTAACCAAGCCTCAGTTGGAAACTACTCTATAGAGAGCCATTTCTGGGTTATATAACTTTGCTAGGCATATTGGGCACAAGTCCCACAAACTTTTATTAATGTGTATAAGACCTGATGTGTCCAGTTGGTCACCTTTTATTAGGGGATATGCCAACACGGTTTTTATCTAGGTGATAGAAAAACAAATTACTGAGAAATATATTGGTCATCAGTCAAGGAACCCCTACCTAATTTGCTCATGAAGAACTGGGCATGTCCTCTATTGCAGATTTTATTGGGGTTTGTCCGCTTTTTTGTGGTGCTCCGTTTAGTACAAGAAAGATTTACATTTTAATAGGGCCATACTTCAGAGCTGGTTGCTTTTAGATAATACAATCCAAATTCCATTGTTACAGTTTATTATTTTTATGAATCAAAAAAACTCTCCCCAGTGTCTAGTGTCTAGTGAGCTTTCTGCTCCCAGCAGTCCCCCTGGCATAAAGACCTCCTATCTATCCCCGTGGGAGGCAGAAAGGCTTTTGTGGTGAAGAGGTGAGCCATCCCCTTCTCCAAAAACACTCCCTAGTGTCTAGTGGGTGGATCCCTGCTAGGGGATCCCCCTCCTGCAGCAACCCTGAAGCATTAATCCGCTACTGATGGATACCATTGGAAAGAGGAGATTTTCCACTTTCAACAGGTGCTTTGAGGGTAGAGAAATGCCTGAGCACCGATGCAGTTTTATTGCAATGAAAACATTACTATTTTGCACGCTGTTCGTCTTTACAAACAACAAAAAAATGACTCGTGCTGCTGGGCAAACTCTAACGCCAGGAGCCAAAAGAGAAAGTAAAAAAAATATTTCCAACCCCTAACACTAGGATGTACTGGAGCAGTCCACAGCACACGAGCGCTGCTGCGATGGATGTCTCCAGCACATCCTTAGCTCCTTAGCATGGAAGTCGTTAGTCTAAATGCAAACAAAAATCAAAAATGGCTACAAAGTAACCTTTAACTTTGCCCATGGCAAATCCCTGTTGGGCCAAAGACAGTAAAAAAAAAGCATAATATCCAATACATTTGCTAGTTATGGGTCTGTCTGATGGGAATTGCATCAGACCACAAACTTGTCCCAGCATGCAGCTTAATTAGATTTTGTAGGTGGATGTTTGGCTGCTAGAATGACATCCACTACTTCTGGAGGGTGATCATATGCAGTCAGCTGTCACCACAGGACCCCACCCTGCTGCTGCAAGAGAGGATGCTCCCAAAGCAGCAGCCTTATAGGAGGACACATACTCACGATCACATGTTCCGAGTACCACACTCTCCTGGCCCAATACAGAGCCACTAAGATGTCTTGAGATCAGTTGTTCCTGATCTTCTTCAGAACTATGACCAGGAGAGGCACCGATGGGAAGGCATACAGGAGTCCTGTGCTCCACTCTCAGTGGAATGCTTCTCTGATAGTGGGCATCTTGTAATCTCTAAAGAGAAAGTGTTGACAACTCAAACAGATTCATGTGGAGAGAAGTCTCTGCCAGAGACCAGAGTCATCTGACTTCCATTTCATCTTCCAGATGACCTTACCACTGTCAGCTCTTGGTGGGGCAGGGAGCGGTGGAGATCAGAAACTCTAGCACCCATCTCCACTGTAAGCTAGGGGGGCAGGGAGAGGGGTCTGGTGCCAGTCCAATTGCCGTCAAGTAGCCACCACTGCAAGTCTTTTCCACCAGAACCTATATGGAGTTTGGCATGCTCTCTAGGTGCTGGTCCCACTGAGACTTTAGATCCAACTTCAGATTCTGCATTTGCCATCTGGCATAGTCCTCCATATGGATGCAGGAAGCTAAGAAGTCTCAGCGCCACTCTAACTGAGACCCAGGACCGAGTCTGAAATATCAGGATCATTGCCTAAAAATCAGGGGCTCGTTGATCTGTAGGAAAGGCTCAAAATTGCATCATATCTAGAATGGTTCTAATGAACATGAACCTCTGTGAAGAATTCAGGTGTAACTTCAGCACGTTAATTTGGCACCTCAAAGATGTTAGGAGGTTTTCTGTTCTCTGGAGGTAGTCTAAGACTGAATGTGTTAAGCCTGTTTTCAACAGGCAGTCGCCGAGGTAGGGGAATACTGATATCCACAACCTCTGAAAATCTGCTGCAACTATTGCCATCACCTTTGTGAAAAAATGAAGGGCACTGGTAAGGTCGAACTAGAGTACAGAAAAATGAAAGTGCTCCTTGCCCACCTTCAACCGCAGGTGACGCCAATGAGACTGCAGGACGGGTATGTGAGAATAGGTGTCCTGCACCATCACTCAGTTGTTGAGATTTAGGGCAGACAGAACTTGGGACAATATAAGCATTCATTTGCCCTTTTTCAGGAAGAAGTTGAGAGGGCTAAGTTATAAAATAGGACAGAGGTATCCCCCCCTTCTTTGGCACCATAATATAACTGGTGTAACAATCAGTTCCTATTACTGATGCTGGAAATCTCTCTGTAGCTCCATTGTGCAATGGTATGTCTATTAGTGAAGCTAATATGGTGCTACGGTTCCACAGACGTATGATATCCATGGACTTGAGAAGTCCATGGATCTCATAAGTGTGTGGAACTGAAGTGTCTTGGTTCTGGGCCGCGGCTCTAGGGGCACACACTCCTGTTCATGTGCATTGTGTGGCAAAATGCATAGCGCCAAACCTATAGCTCGGTATTGGTGGCGATGTTATCAAACTACACAATGCCTAATATGAACAGAACTCAGGTGTGCATATGTTTATTGTGTTATCAAACTGCACAGTGCCTAAAAAGAACAGAACTCAGGCGTGCATACGTTTATTGTGATGCTTCCAAATATATTGCTCAAATATTGCTGAACATATTACTGAACAATCTCTATGTTTAATGAATCATGGGCACACAGTCATTGCCTTTACCATGTTGTGCTCACTGTTTTATGTATGCACTGCCTTTGCGTTCATTTATGTTGTTTTGGCATTGTTCATGAAGAAGGGGTGCTCTAGCAGGTACAGATGTACCCTTTGATGGGCGCTCAGGCAAGGACGACGCACTTTTGTTTAAGCGCAATGGTAAAGGACTTGACGGGCGCATTTAAACTGCAAAAGCTAAAGACACGCATCATTGTGTAAAGCTTTTCCTGCGGTCTTGTTTCTACCGTGACACGTGGAAATGTCAGCTACGTACAGCGCGTCCTTGTTCCCTTGGGTGTGGCACAGGTATAAAAGAAAACCACACCCAAGGCAACGTGCTCAGTATTCTCAGCGTTTCTATGAAGGCACCGTTTCCGGTTTTTGCCGTGAGGATGGAGGGAGGCGGCAAATCTTCCAGACAGTCAGGCAGCAAAGAACTGAAAAACAATTCCACAGAGGTAATTAATCACCAAATATCGAGGTTTCTGAATCAGGGTAAGCCCCTCTAAGAATTATTCTGCCTCAATGAAATATTTTAGACAGAGCTCACATCATTAACAGGATTCCATTTCATTTAGTTTCTGACTTTGAATTATCCAAGCATATCAAGAGATATGTTGATTTGCTGAGTTTAAGACAATTTAGAAATAAAAAGGTGAAGACAAATCATCAAGGAACTGAACTTTTTACTGCAAAGAAAGACTTTTCTCATCTAGAGACTTTGTATAAAGTTGCGTGGCTGGGGGACGCTAGGTGGCGCGCGACCAAGATAGCCGCACACCAGTAAGGTTCCTGCCCGACCAGGCGGAAATATCCTGCAGCACCATCCTGTACAGAACGCAAAACTCAGTAGGCACACTGACGAAGAGAGCAAATCCTGCTGAATATTATGGTGTGACTCGTGTATCGTAGGGCAGCACCGTTACTGAGTCAGAGGCAGACGACAATTTGAGCGAGGGGAGATGGCAGCAACAGGGTACGATTCGGTGGCTTAAGAAACCAGGAAAAACCGGGGCTGATCGGGCCCGCTGGTGGAGGGGACCACTGCGATCTCCCGCTGTGGTGGACTGAAGGCGGGTCGCGGAGCTCTCCTGCAGTGTATGTCCCACAGATTACAGGGCCTGCACACCACCATAACTCGCCAGCGGAGCTAACTCCCGGTAAGAAGAGATCCGCGCTCGGAGCGGGCCACCCAGAGAATGCCCACCCCACGCTCCGAGCCGTTACAGGAGGAGACACGCTGAGAATTGCTGCGGGGGGAGCTGCGGTGCCGCGTAGACACCCAGGGGCTCTATGCGCAATAAACAGCTTGGTGCTGCCTGCCCCGATTTCATCTAGCGCATCGGGGGTGTCCATACATACCTGTGGGGGGCCTGCCAAGAGAGTATACGCAACATCGGCTGCCATTTTGAGGGCTGAATGAGGCGGTGGTGGAAGAAGGGTCGGCTGCTGTTCCGGACCTATGGACGAGAGCCCGACCCTCCGTGTCAATATATGGAAGCAGCCACGAGGTGCTACGCGCCCAGGAGCGACAAAATGTATGGGGGATCTGCCAGCAATGAGTTGAGGTCTGCGTGATTAGTCTAGGAAGCCATTTCATGAGGGGGCTTCTCTAGATTGGCGGGTCTGGCCTGGACATTCTTACCATTTAAGGGTGTGAGCAGGGACTGTGAACTGTAGACTCAGATCCCGCACATAAACAAGAACCTACTATAGTGCGCCCCGAGGGTGGTGAGGGGCCTAGCTGAATAGTGATCCAGTGGATTTACTGTCCCATGTACTTGGCGCCCCGACATTGCCAGTACCCACCCTACATGATCCCAAAGGCCTGAAGCTGAACACTCCCGCTCCACAACTAGTAAACACCTCTCCATTAACTCGAAGACCCCATACACTGGATATTGAAACAGGCAGGCCTGGGAATTATAAAGTGAAGTCCAACACCGGTAACTGACTGATTGTTGACCCCACATCTGCAGCAGGCAGCCAACATGGGGCGCAATGATGTCAAACAAGCGAAAATCTCATTTGAATCCCGCAGGGCACCACAATCCAACTCCACGGAGCAAGCAGACTCTGATACTGCGGACAACCAGGAAGAGGACTGAAAGACCCTGTTGCTGGGCATGAAACAGAGCCTCTCCTCTATTGATGCCAAAATGGACACAATGAATGCAAGAATGGATTCGGTGGTGAACAAACTCGAATATCATGACCAGAGAATAAAAGAGGCCGAAACCAGAGTGTCGGGGCTGGAGGATGGAGCAGTAGCAAATAGAGAACATGTTCTCCAAATGGACAAACTACAAAAAATAATTGCGCACAAGAACGAGGATTTGGAGGCCTGCTTCAGGAGGAACAATGTTCGCGTTTTGGGCCCAGCCGAATCAACAAACACGGGCCGCATGGAAGATTTCATGGAAAAGCTGATCACCGATCTGTTTAGGAGAGATTCCATCTCAGCGCACATGACCATAGAAAGAGCACACAGATCGCTACCAGCTCGACCACCCCCGGGAGCGCTGCATCGTCCTGTAATAATGCGCTTCCTGAACGACCACGACAGAGACACGGTCCTTCGTTTAGCTCGTGAAAAGAAACAGGTGCACTATGAAAATACCACACCAGCATTTTTCCCAGACTTTACACAAACGGTGCAGAAGCTAGGCGCAAATTCGCAGCAGAGAAGAAACAAGCATTGGAAATGCAATAGGTCTTGCATTTGTTGGAGTTGCAGCTATTGGCATTGTAGATTGCAATGTTTTGTACTTGTGCAATAGGTCTTGTATTTGTTGGAGCTACGCTTATGCGAGTTTAAGCTATTGGCATTGTAAATGACAATGCCTTTTATTTATGTTTTTAAAACGAAAACAAAAATAAAAGGCATTGTTATTTGCAATGTCAATAGCTCAAACTTGCGTAAATGGGAGACCTATTGCATTACAAATGTTTGTTCGTCTTGGTGTCAATGCTGCTTGGCTGTTGGTACACTCGTCCTGTAGTATATTGTAGTATATTTTTATGTGTACCCTGTTAGGGAGTTTCAGTACCTTCTCTTCTCAGTGCCTCTATTGTCTGCCTGTGCTATGTACATTGTGTGGCTTGCCTCTTTAGTCACCCCAAACCTGAGAGTCCTCTCTGTCACTTGGGTCCTTTATATGTGAAGGCATGTTGGACAGATCAGGTGTTATCAATATGCTTTGACACTCTGTGTACTCTCCCTAGCCATTGACTGTAGGTGCCCTCACCCAATACCCCTCCCATGTCCTCATGCCCATTAGAGGTACTGCCTGCTCCATCAGGGCTTGAATCTCAATGTATAATATGTTGATATGCAGAGGATGTGGTGTAACAACCAGAGCTGCCAACTATGGGGTTGGTGAACCAGTTTTTAATCTATGCATTGGCATAACATCCTGAGATTTTTTGGCAAATCTCTTAATTTCCAATTGCCTTTAAAAAATAAGTCTTACTGTGTGCACTCTAACTGGTGGTAATGTAAAGCATGTTTGCTTTGTTTGCCCTAAGTTGGCAGGGTATTCCCAGACATGGGTCCCTTGCACACTTTGCCACTGGGATAGCTTTCCTTCTAGACCTTCTAAGAAACAACTCTGGGGCACCAGAGTCCACTGAACCTTTGCGGATTCCATCATTACTGCACCCTGGTGACCATTACATGTTTTTCCTCGACAAACTTTCATCCAGGGCCACAGACAGAAAACAACGCATATCTTCTTAGCTAAGCTTTCAGCCCCGGCACTTATTGTTTTACAAATTAAGCACTGTTTCCCGCAGTATTTGGCAATAGTTGAATGAAGATGAATGCTGCAGACTATAGCAAGAAGATTCCATTCCACAACTTATTGTGTATATGTAATCTTGTGTAGGCTCTCAATATTTACCCAGCCAAAGAACAGTGCTCCAGTTAAGAATCTTTAGTAAAATCTTATGATGGTACCACAGTTGGAGTCTTGTGCTTTTGTAAACCTGACGTGTACTTGCCTGTGTAACCAATTTATATCATGGCGAGTATGTCTAAATTACAAATCTGCCTTAAGATCCTTAACGTGGCACTGTATGGGTGGAAATGCACCGTCTTTTATTTTTTTAAGCAAATGTTTGTAGTGATATTTGGCACTGCACACATTCGCTGTCTGGTTCCTGGCGCACATAGCCATGGCTGCAGCGCACAGAGATCCTACACTACCGCTCACAGAGGACAAAAATTGAAGGGAACATTGGTGGGTGGCATCATTCGGTATTGCATCGCAATGCAATTTGGCATTACACTGCAGATAATTTCCAATGCTGCTTATAGTGCCTAGCCTGGTTCTGTTTGCTCTTAACCGCTGCCTAAGTGACATGTTCCTATTTTATAGTCAGACGTAAGGAAAAAGTGGCAGCCAGCAATCAGCGCGTGCAGGCCCTTGCGTCAGCGAATGTGGAGGAACCCGAGGGTATGTTCCATTACCAACGTTTCTAGAATCCATTAGTATCCAGTTATTTCATACCGTGAAAAGTGGCGGTGTCTGGTGCGGATAGGAGGTCAGACTCGCATCAAATCCCTGCAGGTCCACCAGGATACAACCGCACACCTGTGTGCACCCCGATGGCACGAGGCCGATATGGCAGTGGGCAGCGTATGGCTGCTGCTGGACTCAACGTGCCCGGCCTGTGGTTGCTCATTGAGTTGACTTGTCTGCTTTAGAGATCTGTTTGTGAACAGCAGGTCGAAGGTTTAAGCCCCGGGGCAACTGGCTCAATGGGAGTTGCGCTTCCTGGGGAGTCCAGGTTTAATCTGAGGCATGGTTGTCCGTGTCCTGTAGCAAATGTACAAATAAACAAAATTACCGCCCAGGCCGTCTCAAAGAGCTGGCCTAAGGCTCTAAATGTAAAGCAGTTGTCACGGGTCAACTAATCCTCCAGGGATCAATATATTATAATGAACACGAGGATAATAATCATGAGCATTGTCATTAATTAACGCCCTTCAGAGTTGTTGTAATGTATCACAAAGCACCCTGGCTGATACTCCAACTGCTCACTGCCCCGGAAGTACACCTTGACTAGCTCTGTGACAAAGGGCAACAAATCCCCTCCTGACGCAGCGCTTATTTATCTCCTTGTGAGGGAGCCTCGGTGCCCCTGCCACAGCGCAACACGATTCCTTTGTTTGACTATTACTGATAGGACCCAAAGCAACACCACGCCACCCTCTTGAAAACATACCTGGAATCCCTGCAGGCACCGTCACCTGTGCATTTCATTAATAGCAGAAACACGCGATGTTCCATCGTGTTTCCGGTATCAACGAAACGTACAGGTGACCTTGTGTATGTGCACATCATAGGTGATGTCACTGATGCTCCCGCTTAAAAGAACACCACGACAAGTACGCCTGTGCATATTTAAATCTTTGATACCGCCTCCAGTGCCATAGCTTGCAGTTGGGACCTACCAGTTCTCATTTTTTGGGGGAAGGGACACGTTTTTCCTCATCAGACTTTGACCCAGAGCTTTCTGCTGCTGAAAAAGTCCCTGGGGAGAAATGCTCTAAAAAGCTATAAAACCATAAAACAAAAGCTCCTTCCACAAGATGAATCCAAAAATAGGCACGGTTATTGTACGTGCTGCTGCTGAATGCGGGGATGCACAGTGCTGCCTGAAGGTTTAAATATGTGTTGCACGACAATTCTTTCAGCATATATCTGGTCATGCTCGACATTAGATCGCAGTGGCTGCGGCTGAACACAGGGATCCAGGAAGGTTGTAGCATTTTTATGTTGCTTTAGCTGCTTAGGGACCCATTAAAAGCTGCCACTCTTTCAATTTGTGTGGCTGTGCATAGGAAATAAAGCATGACAGATGACACACCAATAATTATTGGACAGGGAAGGATGAAACACAGAGAAAACAAGCAGCACTGAAAGCGATGGCTTTCCCGATCACTATTGTAAAACGAGACCTAATAATAAAAAAAACGCCCGCGCGTGGTGCGCATGCGCGCCACTGCAAGCATATGGTTTCAATTATCGTGCCCGTGTCTGAGCGTGATAATTGAAAACATATGGGCTTTGGTGCTCTTCAGCATCGTCAAGGAGTTCTCCAACCCCAGCACTGGCAACAACGACATCTCCCCTTCACAAGATCTCTGCGACTCTCTCGCCTCGTTCTTCCACCGCAAGATCGCCGACAGCCACAACAGCTTCGGCGCACCATCCACGCACCCAACCGTCGAACCAACGCCCCCCACCGCCAGCCTCCGCACCTGGACCACGGTGACCACCGAAGACACAGCCCGCACGATGAACACCATCCACTCCGGATTTCCGACCGACCCCTGCCCCCACCACGTCTTCAACAAGGCCGACTCCACCATCGCACCCCAACTCTGGCACATCATCAACACCTCCTTCAACACCGCCACCTTCCCGGAGAGCTGGAAGCATGCCGAGCTCAGCGCCCTTCTGAAGAAACCAACAGCGGACCCCACCGACCTCAAGAACTTCCGCCCCATCTCGCTCCTCCCTTTTCCTGCCAAAGTCGTCGAGAAGATCGTCAACAGACAGCTTGCCGCCTTCCTCGAGACGAACGGATCCCTCGACCCCTCGCAGTTCAGTTTCAAAGCCAACCACAGCACCGAGACCGCCCTCATCGCAGCCACCGACGACATCCGAGCCCTGCTCGACAACGGGGAAACAGCGGCACTCATCCTCCTGGACCTCTCTGCAGCGTTCGACGCGGTCTGCCACCGCACCCTAGTTCAATGCCTCAGCAACATCGGCATCCAAGAGAAAGCACTGGAGTGGATCATCTTGTTCCTTGCCGGAAGAACACAGAGAGTCCGCCTCCCCCGTTTCGATCCGAGGCCACCGAAGTCATCTGCGGCGTACCACAAGGATCATCACTCAGCCCCACCCTCTTCAACATTTATATGATCCGCATGCTCTGTTACTGCTATGGAGTAAGATCCAAGCGATAGGGGCTACCTATGTCATCTGGGGGGGCGATTTTAACACGGTTGTGAACCCACAGCTGGAAAGATCCAGAGCCTCGCCCACGCACTACACAAACACGCAGCATAAGCTGAAAGACACTATAGAATCTAACTACCTCCTCGATACCACAAGACAAGAAGGCACACACCACTCCACAGTACACGCGTCATGGGCTAGGATAGATTACCTAATCGTAACACTAGGGATGGCACACTGGCTGGACAAAGTGACACACCTCGCCCGTACATTCTCTGACCATTCCCCCGTAGTGGCTGTCCTGTGGCCCCCTGTTGACCAATCCCCCTATATAAACTGGCGACTTAATCCCTAGCACCTCCAAGACCCGGTCTTCAAAGCTGAAATAGAGCAGGAAATTCAGGAATTTTTCACTCGCAATGTGGCGTCGGTATCGAATCTCACAATAGTCTGGGAGGCATTTAAGGTCACAGTGAGGGGGTGGTGCATCTCGAAAGGCGGTAGCATTCTTAAAGACATACGCAGGGAACTGAACAAGCTTGAAGGAGAGATCAAAATACTGGAGAGAGCTCTCTCTGCTAACACTGGCAACAATATTGTTGGAGCTAAATTGCGAGGCACAATTACAGAATAGGAAGACGCTGCCGGTAAGGAATGCAAATTCCGAGGTAAGCCCCACATATGAAGGGTCAATGGCCTCGGGGAAGGCCTTAGCTTAGGCGATCCGTCTTCCCAAGTTTGCTAACTATGGAGCGGAAATAATGGACAAGCAGGGTACAGTTCACAGAAACCTTCCGGGGCAACTGGGCATATTTGTAGAGTATTATCGCACACTTTACACTTTCCAAAGAGGCTCCCCACTAAACTTGCCGCATTACTTTGAGGATACTGCCCTGGTGTGGCTGGGAGACACTCAGCAAAACTTTCTCAACCTAGATCTTGAGGTGGATGAGATCACAGGCGCAATAATGTCCTTGAAATCTGGATGCGCACTGGCGTCCGATGGACTTCCAGTGGAATTTTACAAAACATATGCGCAAATACTGGCCCCAATTCTAAAAGAAGTCTTCTATGTGGCAGCGGAGGAGGGATGTCTGCCAGATACCATGAGAGAAGCCCAGATTGTTTCCCTTCTGAAACCTGGCATGTCCCCACTCCAATGTGAGCCATATCGTCCTCTGTCCATGTTAAACTGCGATACTAAGATTTTAGCAAAAGTCTTAGCCACCCGCCTCAACCTCCTGATGGAGCGGCTGGCATTGCCGGACCAGGCAGGGTTCATCCAGAACCGAGCCACATCCCTCAATCTCAGAAGCCTTCTCATTGTCATGCAAGATATAGACCCCAACAGTTCAGCGGTGGCAGTCTTCTTAGATGCCACTAAGGCGTTAGACTCGGTGGAGTGGGACTACCTGATTGGAACGTTGGGATACATGGAGATGCCACTAACCTTTTTAAACTGGGTTCAACTGCTATATAAACAAGCAAAGGCCACGGTGTTACTGAATGGTACCAGATCTGATAACTTTCCCGTCTCTAGAGGCACGAGACAAGGATGCCCCGTATCTCCAATTTTGTTTGCCCGGGCAATAGAACCCTTAGCGGCAAAATTGCGGCAACACCACAATGAGAGGGCACTGATTTACTCAGCCAGACAACTACTTATATCCTTCTATGCGGACGATATTACCCTTTATGTTCATAAACCCCAGGAAAATCTTAATCCAATATTACGAGAAATAACTAGATTTGGGGCCATATCAGGCATACAAATAAACTTGGCTAAGTTCGAAGTGTTCCCCTGACAGAGAGGACTGCCCAGTTCCAACTGGAGTACCCCCTGTTGTGGGAGAGTGAAGAATGTAAGTACTTAGGCATCCACGTCACGAGAGACAAGGACGTTCTTATGCGTGCCAATTATGGCGTGGCTATTGACAAAGTGACAGAAAATGTTAGCAAATGGATATGACTGGCCCTCTCGATGGAGGGAAGGATATCCCTCATAAAGATGGTGATACTACCAAAATTCCTATACCTATTTACCAACATACCTTACCATCCGGGCAGATTTTTTTTAACACACTTCAGACACAGCTCATACGGCTTATATGGGGAGAGAAACAAGCATGGCTTAAACTAACCACACTGATGCTACCATATCACCAGGGAGGGTATGATGTCCCCAACTTTGAGCAGTACTATTACAGTGCACAGGCGCACTTTGCAGTATACTGGCTCCACCCGCCCCCATTTATGCCTCATCTGGTGGTAGAGGATGGCTACATAGCCCCGACACCTCCAGAGGGGTACCTGTTTGAGTCTTTCAGGGAACGGGAGTGCGACCCATCCACTGTGGACTGCACTGTTGCTGCGTGGCGGTGGATAGCCGGCAAGTTGGAAACCCCCTAATGTACTCCCCTAGGATGGCCTTGGCACGCACTCCGCTTTTACCGGTCACGTATGAAGGATTATGTCGCAGAATGCTGGACAAGCTACGTTATAGCACCAGGGGGGACCTATACACAGCGGGACAGTTCAGAACAAAGGAACAATTTTTTGGGGAGCAATCACGCACTACCATGGATCTATTCATGCATACTCGACTCAGAAAAAGTGTAAAGGCCATAACCCTATCTTTTCCTACAGAACCTGATACTTTTGCACCACTACACGCATTGCTGCAGGCTGAGGCCCCTAAACACGTCACTTCCATGTTATGTAAGTATGTACGAGACTCCCTACTGCCTCATCCCCTACGAGCCACACTGGACTGGGATACTGACTTGAAAGCTCACCTCACAGATGAACAATGGGACACTAGTTGCACACAGACCGAGGCGATCACAGCTAACAGTAGATTACGTCTAAAACACTTTAAATTCTTACACAGGATATATCACACTCTGGTCAGGCTACATAAATTTCTCATCAGGGCTGATGATAAATGTGATAGATGCGGGCAAGAGGGGGCGAACCTCATGCACCTGGCCTGGAACTGACCGCAAGGGGCGACCTACTGGGCGGAAGTTTTTTCGAGGGCATGTCTGCTATAATAGGAGTACAAGTATTGCCAACCCAGCACGTAACCCTCTTGGGTCTCACCCAAGAAATCGTTACAGTACAGTTCAGAACTCCAGAAAACTAAAATACTCGAAAGAAAAAGGAGACCTTTTGAGTATTTGTCAAATCCCTTCCTTACGAACCACCGCAAGCGAGCAAGTAGCTCATTTAACAATCAACATGACTCTGACAATAACTCCAAAACAAAAAAGACATAAAATCACAGTTCTCCTAGATTCTGGAGCAACGGGGAACTTTGTGGACTCAACCTTAGCAAACAATTTTTCAATACCTTACGAAACCAAGAAAAAACAAGAAATTGTTCAAACAGTTGATGGACGTGTCCTAACTTCAGGACCCATTACAAAACTAACCCAAGCTATGCAACTAGAATGTATCATTGCCAACCAACTCCATGTTGAAATTATTTCTTCCAATTTAATTGATGCCCCACAATACGGATTCATTTTAGGACTGCCTTGGTTGCAAACCCGCAATCCTCAGATAGATTGGATGAAAAAGAAGATTATTGAACTTTCAGACTCTTGTAAACAACATTGCGTAGTCGACATATACGAACAACCAGAAAAGAGATCAGAACTCAATCATGCTATCGCCACCACTGAAGAAAAAATTCCCATCACAATATGAAAAGTATAGTGAAGTCTTTAATGAACAAAAAGCTGACAAATTACCACCTCACAGGGTATATGACTGCCAAATAGCTTTAGTACCAGGAGCTGTAATTCCAAACTGTAGAATCTATGCTTTGGCTGAAAAAGAGAACGAGCATTTGCAAGAGTATTTAGACAAATATTTAGATAATGGTTTCATCCGTCCGTCCAAATCTCCAGCGGCCTCTCCTTTATTTTCTCGTACCTAAACTCAATGGTGAACTTCGCGCTTGTATTGACTACGGGGCTGTAAACAAGATAACAGTCAAAAATAAATACCAGCTTCCATTAATTCCAGTTCTTTTAGACCAAGTGAAGTCAGCGGTAGTCTACACGAAATTAGACTTGAAAGGCACTTATCATTTGGTACGAATGAGGTCTGGTGACGAATGGAAAACAGCCTTCAAAACCAGATATGGCCTGTTTGAATATACAGTCATGTCGTCTGGGCTGTGTAATGCCCCAGCGGCATTCCAATTTTTCCTGAATTATATTCTGCGAGAATACCTAGACAGATTTGTCATTGTAAACATAGATGATATTCTCATCTATTCAGAATCACATGAGTGTCATGAACAACATGTGTCAACATCTTTTACTGATTAACGGTTTGTACTGGAAACTCAGTAAATGTGACTTTCATGTAACTGAAGTCGAGTTCCTTGGTGTCATCTTGACTCCAGGAGGTTTTCAGATTGCAGAACGAAAGATGCAAGCAGTCCTTAATTGTCCTAGTCCTAAATCTGTCCGTGATGTTCATTGTTTCCTGGAATACGCAAATTTCTATAGACGATTCATTAGTCATTTCTCTCATACGATCACACCCATCTGTCACTTGTTACGAAAGAATGTTCCATTTGTCTGGAACTCGGAAGCCCAGAAGGCATTTGAACAACTCAAGCACGACTTTACATCTGCTCCAGTCCTGGCACATCACAACCCAGAACAACCTTAAATTGTGGAAGCGGATGCCTCTGACTCTGCAGTAGGGGCTATCCTATCTCAAAGATACCTGATTAATGGTCAACTGCATCCAGTAGCATTTATGTCTAGGAAACTCTCACCAGCAGAAAAAAACGGTACTATTGCAGAAAAATAACTATTGGCAATAAAAGATGCTTTCACCGAATGGCGCCATCACCTATTAGGAGCAAAACATACTATCACAGTTTTTACGGATCACCGCAATTTACAATTCATGAAAACTGCTCGCTCATTAACTCCCTGTCAAATGAAGTGGATGTTATTCTTTTCTGAATACGATTTTGTGGTAACCTTTTGCCCTGGCTCAGACAATAAAAAAGCTGATGCTCTCACTCGTCAAGAGTCTACACAACTCAACACCCCTGAAATACCACAGGCTATAATTGATCCGGACAAGGTAATTTGTCTAGTAACGACCAAAAACTTCTAGATTTAGCACGAGACAATTTCCCTGTTCACATGTGGAAGAAGTGGCTCATACAAGAAGCTAATCGACAAATCATTCAAGATCTACCTTTTCATGAAAACGCCTTATATGTACCCACAGAACAGTTACAAAAGACTGTTTTTGATTGGCACCACAATCATCCATGTTCTGGACATCCAGGTAAACTTAGCACCATAGAAGCAATCTGACTGAACTTTTGGTGGCCAAAACTAAACCAAGACGTTGCCAAGTGGGTTGCTGATTGTGAATTTGTGCTCGGAATAACTAAAGGTCTGTTAATGCCATTACCAACTCCTCAGAGACCTTGGGAGCATTGTTCTGTGTACTTTACAACAGATTCACCAAACTATCAAGCCCATACCTGCATTCTTGTTGTAGTAGACAGCTTTTGAAAAGTAGGAAATGTTATTGCGTGCAGGAAAAAACCAACTTCTAGTGAGTTAGCCAATTTGTTTTTGTTCCACATAGTTCGTCTTCATGGCCTGCCAAAGAAAATAATTTCTGACCGTGGATCTCAGTTCTCTGCAACATTCTGGACTCAATGGTGTTGAGCATTACAAATATCTCCAGCACTTTCCTCGAGTTATCATCCTCAAACGGAAAGATTAAATCAGACTCTAAAACAATATCTTTGTTGCTACATCTCAAACACAAAAGATTCTTGGGTTAATTTACTTTGGTTGGCTAAAATAGCCTTACAACTCAGCTCATCACACTTCTATACAATCGTCTCCATTTTATTCAAACTATGGATTTCCTCCCTTATATCTGCCAATCAGTTTACCCAGAGAGGTTCCTTCAATTTCAGCCGTTGTAAAACAAATCCTGAAGGTTCATTCCTCAATCACACAGACCCTAAATTCTGCAAAACAAAATTATAAAGCCTCAGCTGATAGACATCGAATGCCTGGTCCACAGTATAAAGCAGGAGACAAAGTATGGCTCTCTACTAAGAACATCCAATTCAAATAAAAAAAGGCATTTCATCCGAAATTTATAGGACCATGCAAAGTGATCAAGCAGATTAACCCAGTCATTTGAAAATACATCCAGTATTCCATACCTCTCTGTTAAAACCAGCTCCTTAATATTACTCTTTTCAGCCTGGTCCTCTGTTGATTGATGGGCGAGAAGAGTATGAAGTACGCCATATTTTAGACTCACGTAGGAGGAATTCCCATTTATGGAATCTAATTTCTTGGAAAGGCTGTGGTCCTGAACATGATTCCTGGGAGCCTTCTAGTAACATACATGCACCTGTCTTTCTGCGTCGTTTCCATGACTCCTTGCCGTCACAGCCCGCCCCTAGAGTCCGCTTGGGAGGGGGGAGTACTGTCATGGTTCTGGACCGTGGCTCTAGGGGCACACACTCCTGCTCACGGGCATTGTGTGGGAAAATGCATAGTGCCAATCATATAGCTCGGTATTGGTGGCAATGTTATCAAACTACACAGTGCCTAACGTGAACAGAATTCAGGTGTGCATATGCTTATTGTGTTATCAAACTGCACAGTGCCTAAAATGAACAGAACTCAGGTGTGCATTCGTTTATTGTGATGCTTTGTATCCTCTTCCAAAAATAGTGCTCAAATATTGCTGAACACATTACTGAACAATCTCTATGTTTAATGAATCATGGGCACAAAGTCATTGCCGTTACCATGCTGTGCCCACTGTTTTATGCATGCACTGCCTTTGCGTTCAATTATGTTGTTTTGGCATTGTTCATAAGGAAGGGGTGCTCTAGCAGGTACAGATGTGCCCTTTGATGGATGCTCAGGAAAGGACGACATGCTTTTGTTTAAGCGCATTGGTAAAGGAGTTGACGGGTGCCTTTAAACTGCAAAAGCTAAAGACACGCATCATTGTGTAAAGCGTTTCCTGTGGTCTTGTTTGTACCGCTACACGAGGAAACGTCAGCTACGTACAACGCGTCCTTGTTCCCTTGGGTGTGGCATAGGAATAAAAGAAAACCACAACCAAGGCAACGAGCTCAGTATTCTCAGTGTTTCTATGAAAGCAGCGTTTCCGGTTTTTGCTGCGAGGACCGTGGGAGCCAGACAGTCTGGCAGCAAAGAACTGAAAAACAATTCCCTAGAGGTAATTAATAACCAAAGATCGAGGCTTCTGAATCAGGGTAAGCCACTCTAAGAATTTTTCAGCCTCAATGAAAGATTTTAGACAGAGCTCGCATCATTTAACAGGACTCCATTTAATTTAGTTTCTGACTTTGAATTATCCAAGCATATCAGGAGATATGTTGATTTGCTGAGTTTAAGACAATTTAGAAATAAAAAGGTAAAGACAAATCGTCAAGGAACTGAACTTTTTACTGGAAAGAAAGACTTTTCTCATCTAGAGACTTTGTATGAAGTTGCGTGGCTGATCCAGCAGTTCTAAAACAAGAAACCATTTAACAACTGTGGGAAAGAACAGCAGTGGTATGTTAATAACCAATCGGTTGATTTAAAGGTTATCATAGCTAACTGTGATAGTTGACTTTTGGGCAAATGTTTAATCCTTGAATAATTCTGTCTTGTAGTAATCCTCCTTTGCAAGCAGTCGGTCTCACAGTAGGGAATGACAGGTGTATATCTATCACTACATGTAATTAGAAGTTTAGTAACCCCAAAACGAAGCGGTCATTGATGCTTGAAGTATTGTGTGTTTCTCTTTCAGATCTCCTTCCCCGCTGTTCCTTTCCCACCTCCCTTTCCCCCACCTGGCCACTCTAATACTCTGTGTCGTTATGACATCCCAGAGTTGGAGCTGCCTGGAGATGGACCCTTTTAACATCGAACAAGCTCTGAGGAATCAACGTCTTGACACGAAGCACCATATTGGTACCAAGCAGTCAGCTGTTTCCATCCCAGAAAAGATGATGTAGTTTGCTGCATTTTGGATAATCTGCGCCCCATGGGTGAGGAATTCTTATGCGGCTGTCTGACAGATCCTTCAAACTATATCCACAATGCATGTAAGTAGCGTCCCAGGAGACAACTAGCATTTACTGAACAGAGGGCGAGGCTAGCGAGGAGAACATCCTCTTCCGGAATGCCTCGACCTCCATATAATTTGATTCCCAATCAGGCTTAAGTGAACGATTAGGAGTTAAGGCTACATGTCAACGTGTGAACCACCAAATTTTGAGGCATAGGGTGTTGCATAAAGGAATAGGGGATCACCAGGTGCAGGATTGTGTAGTCTGGCAACCTATTTGTTAAATGGTCGGCAAGAACCAGCCTTGCCCAGGTACTCATCAGTCAGTCAATCAGGGCTTCATTAAAGGGAAGAAGCGGTTCTTTGGAAGTTTGCCCGTGTTAAATATTACAAAATGATTAGTCTTCTTTACATATAGATGTCTGGGCACACTAAAATATTGAAACCTGAAGTGACATCTACTAAACTTGCTCAATATATTCTTTGGTTCCCCAAACATTCCACAGCAAATCTCTCTAGAAAAAATAATCATTTAATTTTTAGCAATCCTTTATCTTCTATAAGCACTTTAAATTTCATTTTAAATACATCTCAGGCACACAAAAATTCTTATTTGACATCAGCAGAATAAGTTCCAGTGTTAATGCGCGAGAGACGGGTGAAGATCGAAGCATTGGATCCAAAGTTGGGCTGGCCTTGGAGCTAGGGTGGAGCCTGCATCAGGGTCAAGAGGCACAGGCTAGCCAATGACGGATCCGTGACGGTAGCCCACCTGGAGGCCTCCTCAGATTCCAAAGAAGACTCCATTTTATTTCTGGCAATTATTTGTGACACATAACATGAGCTTGCTGAATATCTAAAGGCCTGTTGGCCTGTGTGGATCTCGAAATGGTCAGAAGGCTTTTAGAAATGATAAAATCATGAATGAGTGTGCGTGACAAACTGATGCATTGCTTGATAGTATAATTTCATAAGCGTTTAGCCATATCTAGTCATATGAGTAGAGCTGATAAATGTTTGGTAGATTATTAAGAAATATGGAACACTGGGAAATGTACAAAAACCTGTATAAAACTTTATTCAGAGACTATTTGCTCTGGACTCCATGCAGTGGTTGATTAAGTTTCCCTTTGAACTGTGCTGTGTATTTGCCTCATCAATTTGAAGCTTCCACAGGATACTTGTGGCCCAAAGGTGCATCAGAAGGCGCAGACAGGGTGCAAAAGATGCGCAACATGGCCTTGAAGGCTTCAACTTGCTGTTCTATCGGTAATTAACCTGAAAATTCAGGTTGCATTGTTATAAATTGTGGAATCAGTCCCACTGTAAGGGACTAGGACCTAGATCGAGATGCACCTTGATGTCTACACGACTGCACTTGGCTAGAGTGACGGGAGTCACACTTCAACTTCTAATGTTTTTTTTTTATTTGAACTCATATGATGACTTGAAATAAGAAGAGGAACTTTTGTGGAAATGGCCTTGAGAATGGGAATGGGTCAATGTTCTCACCAAGACCGGGCTTTAATGTGTTTTCAGATAATGTTCGGTGATGTGGAGCTTCCGAGCTCAATCCCTACAAATCCTTGGGCCATGCAAAGATCCTAACTGTCATAGACATACATGGTGTGGATGGGTCAAAGACATCTGTTTGTGACAATCCATTCAAGGTTTAAACTCTGCAGTCTTCGAACAAGACCTGACCCCTTGCACACAGAGAGAAAAGAATGAGGAAAATTACAGGGCGCAAGCTCCTGATACGCGCCCGAAGACGCTGATAGAAAATAACTGATGTCAGCACGTGATGGTGGTGCATATATGTGGCTGTGGCATAACTTCAGGAGTGGGGAGATGCAGCAATGGAACTGCATGACGCCACCTATAGGCACACACGATCCAGTTTGTTGCCTTGGGGTATTGAGAAGGTGAGGTATCTGCAGTTGGATGTATATATCGGACTCATTATGTTTGGCAAAAGCAGCTATAGATTTTTTGGGCGCAGATCTGGCTTTGAGCATCTAATCTAGCTGCAAGAAGGGTATTTTCAAATTTCCTGAACTTCGAGCAATGTGTGGGAGAGTGGTATGATCTATGTGTAAGAGGATGCGAGGCCCAATATAGTTGCCACATTGTATTTTAGTTTGCACGTTACTGTGCCATGAAATGTCTACTTTTCTGCTTCCACACACTCACCTGCTTTCATTGCTTTCACAGAGCCTACTTGAGTTCAGCTTTTAGGTTTCACCCGGCTGTGCTTGCGAAATCAATTGTTTTTAATATAAGATTTAAAGGGACTTACAGCCTACCTCCTCGCTTTCCTGGTTTTTCATTGGCTCCTGTGCTTGCCACCCAACTCTCCTCCATTTCTATTGGCTGTGGCATATTTTCCTGGATTTACCAATGCTTGTTCCTCATCTGCTTCCCTTATCAGTTTCCCATAGCCGAAATACTGTTAACATCCGCTGTGGTGGAACTATTTTTTCTCCTTTATCTGCGTTTTTGTTTTGGAGCAAAGTTATACAGCGCAACTCATCGCTGGGAGAGATTAAGGGCCTCATTAAGATGTTGGGCTGACTTAAGTCCGCCTGACACTGTTGTGGTTTGGAACTTCCCGACCTTAGGTCAGCAGTTCCGCCCACAGGATTAGGAGGCGGTCGCAAACATTCATTTTTCAATGGTAGCTTCCATTGAAAAATGGATGTTTGTAAACATCCCTTCACCGTGTGGCAGGCACCATGAGGTGCCTGCCACACGATGCAGGGATTTTTAGAGGGGCACCGTAGCTGGCCTCCAGGGCCCAAAGCGGAGGGTCAAGGGGGAAGTGGCCCTGATACGGGCTGCAAAGTCACTTTCTGAGAGCGATTTCCATGTCGGTAAGCCAGACGAGGAAAGGCTGACGGAAACCGACACTGCAATCCTGACGTTGGAGACGAGGCTGGTGCCGCTGTCATTCAAGGGATTACAATTCCGCTTCTCTTTCGATTAGCTCTGTGAGCCTGTCAGAAGAGGAGTGGAATCCCCCAGCAGGTTTCCCTCTGACCGTCGTCATCATAATACAGCGGTCGGCAGGAAACCCTGGATGTTGACCAGAGAGCCTCCAACAGAGTTTCTGATGGCTTTCCATCTGACATCAAATCGGGCCATTAGTGTTTTAACCAGAATCACAGGATGTTGTGCCACCGAGACTTGAACAGGGATGACTATCTCTCCAGTCAGCAGCTCTGGCCACAGCCCCACATCCACTCCACTCCCTTGATACTTGTTCTATTTCTAGTCAGTATGTTACTGTCCTGTAGTCCCTGTTTGTGTTTATCTAGAAAGTGCATGGATTCTGAATTTCTCTTGGTTTTGCAATTATAACGGATGTGAAATTCATTTTACGCTAGATGATCGTTCGAAGATTACGAATGCATATTTCAAACTACAGTGTTATAACTGAGAACAGTGAATACATTTTCCTGCGCACCCACTTAGCATTTTTTAGGAAACCTATTGGCTTTCCCCTAGCCTGTCTACGTCTTTAGCAAGATTCGACTCTTTAGGGCTCCTTTTTACAGTTGTTTTAGTTTTATTTTCAAGCCTCGCAGCACTGCTCGCAGAGGTTGCATAGAAGTAAAACTACAAGAAATATGACCTCTTCTGGAAAGGCAAGTTTAACAGGCACTTCAGTAGGTATGTGGTCACTTGCTTCAGCGCAGCATAGAGCAGCTGATAGGTCCTCTATGTATCTGGTCACTTGGATTTCCAGTACTATACAATATTTACTGACATTTCTAAATTCTGTGTATACCAATGTTTATCTACCTCCCCTGTTTTTCTAGAAGCTTCGTCAAAAAGAGATCATGTTATGCAGATTGTACTGATTGACCCTTTCCCCCAAGAATTAATGCAAATCCCTTCCTTTCACAGAAATGTTGAGACAAGAGGATATTAGTTTACAAGTCAACATTAAGGAACAAGTCAACAATAATTTTAAAAGACATCAAAAGTGGTGATGTTGCATTAAAAAAAAGACGAACATCATGAAGAGGAAAAAACTATTTTCTGAAGAGGGAGAATTGCATATTCAGTTCAGTTCAAGAAACTTTATTCGATTGAATTTACAATCATAAAAGTACATTGTAGAAAAATATTTACAACGATTTATAAAAAAGTTTCCAGGAAAGCAGAATTGACTAAGTAGTACAGTAAACATTAGATCAATCTTTAAAAAAAGTCGACTATACAATGGTACCCTAAATAACAGTAAGAATAGAGTTATATGCACAGAGACGGAAGAAAAAATTTACTATGCAGAAGCTGCTATCTGAGAACGAATTTTCATGCAAGTCTTTAAAAACCAAGCCACTGATTTGGCAACAAAAGGGAAGTCTAAACACTGTAGTACCAAGAGAGCAGGTCTGCATCTTCTCAGTCCTATTTGTCTTAGCAGTGGGACCAACCAACGTTTACGTGGGGTCTCGTAAAAAGTACAAAATAAAATTACATGCAATGTAGACTGAGAGGAACAATTGTCGCAAGGACATTTACTCAATTCGCGGGACCAGTCAGAGGGCGCAGGGAACGAGACAAGACGATAAAATGAGTCGAAACGAAATCTAGTTAAAACATACCTATCGTAGTTTGACAAATAAAAAGACAGATAGGGTTGAATGCCGTATGAGGATTGAATCATCACTAGGTGTGTGGTTGTCTGTTTGCCAATTTCAGAACACATGCGTAGGTCTCTTAGATGGGACACACATAGGTTCTTTAAAGACTTTCTGGGTATGGCCATTAGTGAGGCAGGATTGGTAAAAAACACTGATCTATTCAAATCATTCAAAAAGTTAAAAACATAAAATAGCCAGGGAATCTTTTTCCAGTGGGTCAGTGACAGGCAGTCTGTTATTAGCGACCGAGTGAGGAGACATTGCTCCTTAGTCCATATACGGTGCCAGAGGAGGATCGGCTGGTACCTAGTGGTGTCAGAAAGGTAGTCCCAGCCGAGCTCTGTGTGGCTACCGTAATTGGAGGCGCTGCGGGGGAGAGCTAAAACATATTTCAGGAAATCATTTTCAATTACTTGAAGCTCGGTGGTAGGAGCATAGCCCCATACACCTGCTCCATAGGTCGCCACACTCAAACATTTGGCTTGATAGATTTTCAGAATCACAGCCGGAGCGGGCTTGCCCAGCTTTCTTGAAAAAGAGGTCAGCGCAGATGTAGTGCGCTGAAACTGCAGTTTCTTACTGGAAATGGCAGGTTTCCAAGACATTTGGTCATCAATGAGGATTCCTAAATATGGATAGTTCCTAGCACTTTCCAACCTAATATTCTCGATATAAAGGGGTTTGCATTTCTGGGTTTTCTTGCCAATATGCATAACGAAAGTCTTGGATTTGTTTACTTTTAAGCCAAGAGAAAGCATATATTGGCAATACTTGTCCAGTTGTAGCTGGAGCTGATTGGGGGTCCCCGCTAAAATGACAGAGTCGTCAGCATATAATAATGCAGGGATTGGACGGGTACTTATGCAAGGGAGGTCCTTGTTGCCTGCCAACATCGCTTGTTCCAATCCATTTGTGTAAATATTAAATAAAAATGGAGCAAGGACGCACCCCTGCCTGACGCCTTTTGTAATGCTGAATGAGTCTGATAGCTCTCCATTGGTGCCATATCTCACTCGTGCTTTGGCACCCGAGTAGAGCTCGCGGAGAAATTTCAGAATTGGAGGATCTACTCCCAAGTTACTCAGAATCTCCCACAGCTTGGAGTGGATTACGCAGTCAAATGCGGAACTTAAGTCCACATAGACCAGGTACAGGTTACCGCCTTTGGCACAGACATATTTACCCAAAAGTAGTGATAGGTTAAGAGCCTGTTCTACAGTACCCAATCCCTCTTGGAACCCAAACTGGAGGTCGGTAATGATCTTATTCTCCTTTGCCCAGTCCTGGAGACGTTCCAGGATGAGTTTCCCAGCGACCTTGCCCAGCGAGTCCAAGCATATTAATTTACAGGGCTCATACAAAGCGTTACAGAATTCTTCCATGTTGAAAAGCAGATCCTTACGAAATGAAGAGCACGCCACAAGGAGTGCGTCAACGTAGTTTATTCGTACAGGCAGGGCCGGTTTCTATGATTTGCGAGGCCCTGGGCCAAATGTGAATGCGCGCGAGGCCCCTCTAATTTACTTAACGGAATGCGCGAGGCCCCTCTTATTAACTTTAGGGATCCCTTGCAAGGAAACTATTCAGAGACACCGGGAGGCCCATTGTACTGGATTTTACAGCCCCCACAGTTTCAACTTTCAGCCCACAAGCAATTCTCACACCTCCAGCCTGATAGGTGTAAGAATTGCTTGTGGGCTATGAGTAAACACTGTGGGGGAGCTAAAATCCTGTACAATGGGCCTCCCGCAGTGTCTCTAAATGGGTCTCCTTGCAATTGGGACAAGGGGAACCGTCTCCCTCCCCTAGGCCTCCAGACACCATCCCTGAGAGGCACAGGGAGGAGACCCCTCCCATAGACCCTAATTGCAAGGAGATTGGGAAACAGGGCGCATGATCAGTTCAGGCCCCATGCCGGTGGGCTGAGTGCGAGGCCCTGGGCAGCTCCCCACGCTGCCCATGCCTAGCGCCAGCCTTGCCTACAGGAAATTCATTGCAGCTATGGGCTGGGCTGTCAGTTCCCAGTCTGAACCAACAGACCAGCTTCTCCTCACACATTCAGTGGATTTACATGCTGGGGTAGGTGGCACCATAGGATGGGAGCAGGAAACAACTGTATTTTGCCAATCACATTGTCAAGTATAGTTGCTAGAAACTGACCTTTCCTGCTCCTACATGAACCGCTGGTCGCAAATAGGTGAATTACACTGCTGTCATCAATGCGGGTGTACGATCCCAACGTGTCTTGCCCATCTATTTACCTTTACAGTAAGTCTCTGCACCGCTGCCATTACAGTCCTACTTATATGTAGAATTACTTTGCTACTTTAGTGTGCTCTCCTCAGCAGAAACACACAACAACCCTGTAATCACTACGCATACATTTTGCTGTAGAATCTGTTCTCCGCTATCATTATTGTGCAGTGTTTGCCTTTGCCTCTATGAGCTTTTCGTTATTGAGATCTGGGGTAGTGGTCTTCAGAGTTTTATAATGGCAGATGTAATCTCCTTCCCACCATTTTATCCCTCTGTGAAATGTATACCTTTTTCTCCCCCACATCTATAAGAAAAACTCATCTTTGTATTTTATCTTTGTATTTTATACATCATCATTTCTTGCCTCGTTTGCATCTTTTTATCACTCTTTCCAGCAAGTACTCCCTTTCATCTTCTTCACTTCACTACCTTGCATAAACAAAGAACCCACTCACCTGTAAGCACTGCATTTTCATTTTCTTTAGCCCTGTAAATGTGTTGAGAGCTGCGTTCCTCCTTCACACACTTTTGCACAGAATCTCAATTATGATTGGCATTTGTGCACTAGGGTTCCAGCAGCAAGAAGTTGCAGTCACAATGGACGGAGGCATGAGGCAATATGTAAAGAGGCCAAAGACTGGATGAGCATGTATTGTGAACACCGTTGTGCCCTACCCCAATTGCACGCACTGGGAGGTATTTACAATGCCTTTTATCCTCTGCTCCAGAACTTGCAAACCTGCTGCATTATAATAAACAGGCACAGGGTCAGACTGATTTGCATATGGCCATGTCTGAACTGGGGTGGCGGAATGAGCTAAAGAACGGTGATGGATTAAACCCAGATCAGTTGACTGGGGGTGAGTGTTTGTATTGTCAACGATCCGTCCATCATCACCTTTGGTTTTTCTTTGTTCGCCCTAAGTTGGCAGGGTATGCTCAGACGTGAGTCCCTTGCTCACTTTGCCACTGGAGTCAAGCAAGACCGGCTGAAGACGGCTGTAATGCCAGAAACCGGTCCTGGGTAGCTTGATTCCGGTCCAGGGAAGACATGGCTTGGCAGTTCGGGCTGGACTGTTCCCATGAGGCACAGGGTCAGACTGATTTGCAAATGGCCATGTCTGAATCGGGTGGCGGAGTGAGCTAAAGAACGGTGATGGATTAAACCCAGATCAGTTGACTGGGGGTGAGTGTTTGTATTGTCAACGATCCGTCCATCATCACCTTTGTTTTTTCTTTGTTCGCCCCAAGTTGGCAGGGTATGCTCAGACGTGAGTCCCTTGATCACTTTGCCACTGGAGTCAAGCAAGCCCGGCTGAAGACGGCTGTAATGCCAGAAACCGGTCCTGGGAAGCTTGATTCCGGTCCAGGGAAGGCATGGCTTGGCAGTCGGGCTGGACTGTTCCCATGAGGCACAGGGTCAGACTGATTTGCATATGGCCATGCCTGAACTGGGGTGGCGGAGTGAGCTAAAGAACGGTGATGGATTAAACCCAGATCAGTTGACTGGGGATGAGTGTTTGTATTGTCAACGCTCCGTCCATAATCACCTTTGGTTTTGCATTATAATAAACAGCCACCCACAACATGAACTTGCACAGACACTTACAGATGACCCGGTTTATTGTATGGAATATTGTATGTCTTGTATGATTTATTTTTTTCCAGTTCCCTTCTTCAGGTGGGGTGAGAGCATTTCATAGCTCTTAGCAAGTTTAGTTCACATGAGCTCGCTAGAGTATGGCATGCATAATCAAACACGCTTTGGGTGCTGCATGTTTTTTTTCTTTGTCCTTCGCCATATACCTAATCTCCCCGCATTATATTACCACCATTTACTGCATATTATATTGGCTTTCTCAATAAAAAAGTCATAACACTTTTATGGAGTTTCAGTAAGCTATATCGCACAACGGCTCACCGAGCTAAATCTTACAACAACAAAAATGTATATTATTCACATAGGCGAAACATTTACCAATGCTTGTTCATGTGTTATAACCTGAAAAAGGATATCTGCTGAGTATTCAGGATCTTGGATACAATAAAGACCGATTTTGCAATGCTTTGGCGAAATAGAGCATCCCTGTGCAGACCTATGTCCAGCATTGTCAAGTAAGTGTCACTCCAGCCCTAGTGTTTCAGTCCAGTGCCCCCTATCAGCAATGGCATCATCTGACCCGGATTCCTTACAGTGGGGGCAGCATTGCTATTCTCAGGACATGGCGTCTCTGAGGATCTGACAGTCAAGTCTACATGACGTGACCAAATACAGGCTTTTTCTCGCTGGCAGGCCACCTTGTCCATAAAATCTAAAATCTCTAAAATTGTAAACTTCTGCCCTAATAGCTTTACATAGCTGCTTGTTATTAAGGCTTCCTTGCTGCATCTAGAGAATCCTCCTCTGTCTGTACTCCTTTCAAGCTCCTTGGCTGAAGACGCTCCTCAGCAGTAACCTGTGGTCCTCCAGACAGGTTACACCCCCCACTTGCACATCCCTAAACCAATGATTATATCACCTTGCCACTTGCAGTGATGCGGTACAAATGTGTCTTAGAACCAAATCGTGTGTGTGAAGAGATTCCAACACAGCATGCGGCCGTATGGTCCCTGTGACGTTAAATAAAGGTCCATATGTGTACTGCACTTCTTACGATATGCACAACATTGGTGAGTATCTTTACCCAATGAATCGTAAAACATTTCTCCAAAGCGCACTTTAGTTTTGGCTGCGCAACATATATTTAGGTGAATAACTAAGACATCACATTGTGCTATACACATAATGTTATCAGAGTGAACATATTTGTACCCCTGGTGACAAACTGAATACGTTTTAGACATGCCAGTGAATATGCAACGTCGTAATGTCATTCTGACCTTTCTACAGGCAGCTGCCGATCGGATTATGTATTTTAACAACTTGCATATGAATTGGACAAGAAAAGCGCGACACTTGTTAGCAAGATGACACTGAATGGCCAGATCCCGAGTCTTAGAGTTTTACACTGATTAGAGAACTCTGAATGACGTAAAGGCTTTTAGATGAAACAACTGACACATCATTGCAGCGATCTATGAATGCTGATTTAGAACGCTCTGGATACCGTTTGAAGTCGCTAATTAAGCCATGTCAGCTGAACATACAATTTGAATATGTGTATTTTCAAGCAATAGATGTTTATGTTCGTTTATTTAATGAATATAATATAATAAAAATATATAGGATGAGATGATATATTTCATTTTTATATGTATGCTTGAACTTAAGTTTTCTTTTGGTCTACAGTTTAAAATGACCTCTTGATGATGGACCTTTTGTCCGAAATGCAGTGAGGGCCTGTACTTCATGATCATGATGCTTAATATTTTTGCAATTGAGCAATGAATTTTGTTGACTATAACAGATAAACCAAAAATGGATAATAAATACTGAAGTCTTTTTAATATAAGTTTTTGAAAACACACAATATCAATTCATTTTTAAATTTTACGAAACCAGTGTTGAATCCTAATTTGGAACACTGCACCAGCCCGGTACAGTGCATGATTGATGAGTCTAAAGGACACTCAGGATCAGCGAGAGTATCCCATCCCCTCCCACCCAGCTTACCTACAATTACATTTTGATCATAAACAGGGGAGTACACGGATCAAAACAATTGTCACGTTTTCCTTGAGTTAGCCATTTACTGTCTGTAACCTGTCTCTGGTCACATGACTGGGTGTAGCTGACCAGTTGAACTTTGAAGAGGGTCAAAACTGATTGCATATGGCTGGGTCCAAACAGGGGTGGTGTGGTGAGCAAAAGAACAATGGATTAAACCCAGATCTTTGTGACTGGGGGTGGGAGGGTGGAGCTAAGCACAGACCCACTTACACCTGAGTAGGCTATGCCCTGCCACAACACATACAACTGCTTACCACCTGTAGTTAGTCTGGAGCCAGGGCAGGGGAGGCAAGATGCCAGGGTACTTTAATGGGAAACCTCTAGATGCTACCCCCACTTCAAAGGCACAACTGGGTGTAAATACTGGACCTCAGACACCACCACTTCAGTACACTTATGGACCTTTGAATACTCTGCCAGGAAGAAGGACTGGTGTGTTGCTGAGGGGCTTCCACTCTGCTGGACCGATTGTTTACTGTGCTGACCTGCTGCCTTCTTGCCTGGGTGAGAAGGACTGGACCTGCACCTCTTGAACCCAGAACGACTGCAAGGGCTAGTTGGCTGACCTCCTGATCTGAAACCTTAAGGACATAACAGGCTTCCAACAACCTTGCATTTGCACCTGGACTCTGCCATCTGTGAGTCTATTCTGCTGAATGGTACCATTCCAGTCCTGGAACCTTGGAAGTGGCTTAAGGATCTTTGCCGGTAGAGAAGATATATAGACAACGTCTTGATCATATGGACAGGAACTGAAACCGAGCTCTCACTCTTTCACGATTGGATGAACAACTGTGACCCAGATATCAAATTCACTAAGCAGTCACATCCTACAGAAATCGATTTCCTGGACATAAGGATTTGTCATGACAACAAGGCACTGTTTACCACCCTTTACTGCAAACCCACGGAAAGGAACTCTTTGCTTAGATATGAGAGCTACCACCCGAGAGCTCTACGGGATAACCTACCTGTTGGCCAGTTCCTTAGGATCAAGCGGAATTGCTCCAAGAAATTCGACTACATGGCAGAATCATACATCCTGGGAGCAAGACTCTTAGTCATGGGTTATCCGAGAAGGATGATCAGGAGAGCCCAGAAGAGGGCATGATTCAGCCCGCGAGATGATCTTCTAACATCAAGAGATCGACAGGATCCGTCTCTCAAGAGACTAATCTGTGTAACCACTTTCTCGACAAGGAGCAACGCCATAAAAAAAGTAATTAACAGGCATTGGGGCCTGGTGGCTGAGGACATCCAGTAACAAGAACCACCGATGCATGCCTTTAGAAAAGCCAAGAGCATAAAAGACCATGTGGTCAACTCTTTTCTTCCCAGCGACGATAACCCTACAATTCAATCAATGTGGAGTTTGCCTCCAATAAAGGGCCATCACAAGTGTAGTAAGTGCAAAGCGTGTGCAACCACCATACAGACAAAAACATTGCATACAAACAGCAAACAATTGATCTACAGGATTTCACTAATTGCAACTCATCAAATGTAATTTATATAATCTTCTGTCCATGTGGCCTAATATACGTAGGTCAGACACAACAAAAGATCAAGATGAGGATCCTTCAACATCAGAGTCGGATAAGATGTCAAGTACAGGGAGCGTCTTTAGTTGAACATTTTGTTGAGCAGGGCCATACACCTGACCAAATGCAGTGGCTTGTTCTGGAAAAGGCACAACTGGGCCCAAGGGGAGGAAACATCAGCAGTGTCCTTAATGTAAGAGAATTGAAATGGATGATTAAATTCGATTCAATCACACATGGGCTGAACGAACTTGATACAAGTAATGCACAACTAGCCTGCCTGAGCTTGAGATAACTAAGATTGGACCTCACACCCACACAATCTTGTAGTATTCGCATTACCACTCCTGTACTCACGATTGTATGAAACCTTACAACCTGTATTTTGCTACATTCATAATCAATGTCATTTAAGACCCAGCGAATGGCATTGACAAATGTACTGGAAAAATAACCCTTTTGTATTAATATCCAATGTCTTGCCAGAGACTATTGAACCCTTTCTGACAAAATGTATAATAATCTGTTTAGAATGTCCGTTGTATACCAATCAATTGAGTATACCATTTTGTGGGATTCGTCTATCAACATGTATGATTTCTGTCCAATTCAACAAATAGTGGTATTAAACTAACCGGGTACTGAATCTATGAAAGTTTATAATCCCCAGCAATATAAATGAATTGGTATTAAGTTAAACCAGCTGTTCGTTTTTATGAACCTTTATGTGCCTAGCCATGTTAATTAATCAGCCACCATTGTTGACTTCATTAATTAATAAATATTTTGCAAACAATTCCAGGTACTATTCGTTTCGATACCCCATTCCCATCTCTAGATTACGGGCTCACTGAGTATCTTCTCTATGTTTATGACCGCCATGCATGTCACGCACAATCTCCAATGTGCATGATTGAGGCGGATCTTTCCGGTATTTAACACACAGCGCGCTGAGTGGGGGGGTTCCTGACAAACGCGACTTAGAGACCTTGCCGGTAAGACGCTCCATCAAGCGGTCCTTTAGCAAAGACAGGCTTCGATTAGTTTTTAAAGAATGCCCCTTTTGCTACAAATGTCGAGCTTTTTAATATCTTGGGCCAATGATTAGAGCACCCGTTTATTGCATTGGTTGTTATATTTCACAGCGTGACAGGCTTCGAGTAGTTTTTTAAGAATGAGCCTTTTGTAACTAATGTCGAGCTTTCTAATATCTTGGGCCAATGATTAGAGCACCCTTTTTATAACATTGGTTGCTATAATTCACAGCATGGTGTCCATCAGGCATCAGCTACTGATTGTGCCGGTATGACACCTCATCTAGCGGTCCTTGGTTACAATCAGGCCCCAACTAGATGCCGTTGAGATTTTGTAGCAAACTTTCTCTAATACAATGTGATCATTTCACGCTAATTAATGGAGGTTACTGTTAATCTATGTAATGCTGCAGCATTCTTTTGCTGATACTCTCCCGGGTCACCTACACACGGCCATTATTGCAACCCTTGAGGTTTAGACTTGAACATAAGAGCACTTATAATTAACATCACCCAGGCATGGTTGCAGCTTTCTTTTAGGTCCGTTTCTTTATTATTTCTTTTAATAACTGCACGAAGCGATCAATACCCACACTGTCCCATTGCAACCTTCTCTCGGCTCCACGACTGATACCTCTTCCGCGTCCTCTAACATGTTGCCATTTCTGATTTGTCTTTATCACTAATTGCCATATACACACCCACACCAAGTCAAGCCCGCTCCGGCATGATGTGGCTCATACTTGCACTTTAATACCACTACCTATGTACGAGCCCCATGCAATCGCTACATATTTCCTTCACCCTGTGACCATAGCAGGTATCTATGTAAGTCCCACGCATGATGTATATGTGCAACCATACACATGCATTACATTGTGTCTTTTTTAACTGCGGAAACGCTGTTCTCAAACCAATCTCATTTTTGACTGGTTTTCTTAGCTGGTGGTTGTTTCTCTTCCTCCCCAGATTTAATCTCTGTCCATGCCCTTGATTGACTCGGGTGAACAAGCTCTTTAATTCATGTGATTAGTTCAATTACATAGGCTGTATGAAGAAATAGGAACCGGGCGTACAACACAATCCAATCCAGTAAGTGAACAGGCTCGCCACCACGGGAAATTGAATCCTAGACCTGTTTCATTTAGGTTAATGGTCACCTT
Source organism: Lissotriton helveticus (assembly GCF_964261635.1). NCBI lineage: Eukaryota > Metazoa > Chordata > Amphibia > Caudata > Salamandridae > Lissotriton > Lissotriton helveticus. The sequence goes on from NC_136062.1 coordinate 310,633,322, forward strand.
TATTATTTAGGTGACGCCTCACTCCTGCCTACGCTTGATGAAATTTGGAGAGCCATGGAGCCCCCTCTCTTGTCTACTGATATGCAAGAGGCATCCCTTCCCCCCGCTGTTTCAATCCTGGTAATTTCTTTTAACTTTAGTTTAAAGCTCTGATTTTCTCCTGCATTATCAATATTGGCCATGCATTCATTCAATTCCCCCATTTCTTTTAGGTGTCATCCCCACGCTCTCCCACACCCCACCACGTGTCCTGAAGAAGACCCCAGCAGTAAGGACTGAAATACCTACAGACATAGGGGTCGAAACGTCGACTTCATAGCATTTGCCAATACAGAATTGACAGTGTTTAATTAACTGTGTTCCTAATTGCTATATGGCAGATATGTACAATAACTGTGGACTTTGACTTTCTGGTATATGATGGATTTATACCAAAAGTGCATGTGATTTTTTGTCGCTTCCACTCAACTTTCCCTTCCATCCACTACTTAACATCCCTTCCTCCCCCCTTCCCCTTTTCTCTTTGGCACCGCACATTTTAATGTGATACTTGTTAAGGTGTTTTCTTGCTAAAAAATATATATATATATATTTTTTTTTTAAATGTGTTTTTCCAATGTGATTAAACAACATTGGTAATATATTGTGTTTCTCCTTTCATGTGGTTCTATGACTTGTATTATCAAAAAACTTTTTTTCTTTCCCCTTCTCTACTAAGCCAGTAACACACTGGGACCACTCTTATACATATTGTAAGGTCCTTTGCCAGCCTCTATGGTTCCAACGAAAACCACGTCATCAGCTCTGCTGCACCACTTAACCCCAAGTAGAAACAACACATCTCTGCTGTTGAGTGGATTGGACCCGTCACAAAGACTCGCATTACCTTGAGAACTGCCACTGCGTGACGGATCCTCAGTGCATGCCCTCGTATCTCTCGCATTGATAGCAAAATCAATGACAGACTCCGCATCACAGCCGTGCAACTCCTCAGAACTGACGCATCGCCCTGACTGCGCGATGCATACGATACTTCAGGCTTCACAACTCAAGCCATCGTTGATGGAATCCTCAACATTGACACAACAGGACCTCGCACTGCAACCTCGCCGCATGTCGGAACCGGCGCATGGCTATGGCTGCGTGATGCATCTTCAATGCGGATTCACGCAACACTACGGAAACCAAGATTTAAGGTACTTTGTGTTCTGCTGGCATAATTGAGTACGTTTCGCTGGCCCACACTCCATTGTGGATGGGCTGAGCGTGAGACTTTGTCCCGACCTGCCAGTTTACAACTTTTGGTGGTAATTTCTCAAAAAACTTTAAAATTCAATATATCCGGTTCTACCAATTGTCATTTTGGTCTTGTTTTATTAATTGAAAATCACTCTGTTCATATTATTCTGTTTTGAGCTCCCTTTGTGGTGTGTTTTCATTGTTTTACTGTTTGTAGTGTTGTACAAATACTTAACACATTGCCTCTAAGCTGTTTGGGGCATAGAGGACGGGAGGTGCACCCCACATGCTCTGCCGTTAGTGACCCTGCCTCCTGCCAGCATTGCTATTTGGGTTTGAACATGGCCGCTACAGAGGCTACTGTGGTAATCTCTCCGTTGACAATCCTTTACTTTAGGAAAATGCAAATGCAGCTTCACGGTGGGATGAAAGAGACAGGTGTCAGAGTTTGTTGAAGTCCGCTCACCCAAGGATGGTAAATGGACTACGGAGTGGCACGAGCAGCAAACTTTGCTGCAGCAGGTGCTACTGCTCTGGCAATGCCATTGCCACACCAGCAGAGGTGAGTGCTACCGGTCGCAAGGAGTTGAGCGGGATAGGTCTTCACCCTGATCCTGTTCCTGGTATTGGTGATTACATGTGTTCAACTGTGTGCAGGAACCATTTTATTTAGGAGCACGATTCTCTTAACTTTGCTGGGAGCTGAAACAGCGGTTGAGACCGACTTTTTGTTATTCATGGAGTCTTAACCCCTTCGATGCGGATGACAAAGCCAGCTCGTCATGGGCGTTACCTGCGCTACGCGGATGACGAGCTGGCTTTGTCACAAACCGCGCGATTTTCAAATTTCAGCGCACAGCGGGAAAACCCGCTAGCGCGGTAGCGGTTAAAGAGGGTCCTCGGGGCTGAAGCTATGCCCGATGGTAATAGTAAAGTTTAAATCTAAATGATACTATAAAGCTCCTTTGAAATATGCAAAAGCAGCCACTGCAGTTAGTAAATACTGGTAGAAACTTTCATTCATCTTCATCCCGCTTAGAGGGCGAAAAGGCGAGCCACACAGGCAAAGTTATCTGCTGCTCAGTCTAAACGAGGTTTCCAGTTACGAATGGACTCAAAGTCGCCAGAAAATTCAGTGAGCCCTGAAGATAAATTATAGTTTATAGAAGGGAACTGCGATAGGGGCTAGCAATATAACACAGGAGCAGGTAGCAGAAAATTCTATTGAATTAGTTGTTTCTTCTAGAAGGGTTGAATTCCAAGCTCAGAATAATGGTAATATTGACACACACCCAGAGCCAATTGCTGAATTGGGTTCCAATTAGCCTAAAACAAAATAATATTCCTTATTTACAAAGGTGAAAGTAGTGGTATCTACCCCTATTGCTGCTTCTCAGGATACAGGTATACAAGCTCTACCAGCAGCACAGGCTTCCGCTTCTATGACAAGCCTGGGCTCTTCAAAGGCAGACTTTCCAGATTCCGATATATCATTGCCCCAGGCGCAAAATCTAGCAGTGCAGTACATGATCAATCACAACCCGAGTCAGTGGTGGCACCCTGCCCCACGAGGGGCAACAGCAGCTGAATAAGCAGCAAGAATACATTGGGGCACAGCACAGGCGGTTTGACATTAGAAGTATGCTTTATATTGTTATGGATGAAATAAGAGACTTCAAGCAATTGAAATTGCATCCTTAAATAAGAGACTGTCTAAAATTGAACAAAACATGGTGCAGCTCCCAGAGAGGTTGAAGGAGGCTGAGGGCGTTATTATGAGTTCGGTGGTGCGGCTCCCCCACTGCCAAACCCATATCTGAACCACTGGTCTGATTAAGAGTTTTCTCTTGTCTGGCAGGCGGTTCATTGGCGTTCCCAGGGTTTTGCCTATGAAATAGGCACCACAATGGGAACATCAAAGGCACTGCTGCAGTCCATGTCATGCAGGTACTGGTGTGCATGCACACAGGGGGGCACATGGCGTGAGGCACCGGGAGCCCTCTAGGGCCTCTTTTGTTTCCTCACCACCACCCTTTTCATGGCAATTGCACCACCATGAAAGGTTTGCTACGTGAAAACTTGTAATATACTTGGCGGGGCTGCAGCGGCCCTGCCAATCATATGGAGGCCTCAAGACCACTGCGCTACCACCAGGGTTCTCTGATCCCTGGGGATTGCAGTGGTCCCAGGGCGGCCAAACCCCCTGGTCGTTATTGGGCAGTCAGAAGATCGCCACTGCCATGCCCAGCGAGTCTGGAGGTTCGTGGAACACAGACTCGTAATAAGCCCCGGAGTCTAGAATTTCTGAACTCGAAGATCAGGTTACTACTAAACAGGAAGAAGTTAGTCAGCTTCTTGAGCAGATCTCTTTTTTTTTAAAACAAGATCGAGGAGCTTGAAAATCACTCACAACGCTCAAACTTGCGTATAATACGCGTTCCAGAGGGATGTGAGTGTCAGAAGGTTCCCCAATGGTTTGATTCATTTATAAGAACTCATGTGCTGCCTGAATACGCGGGTATCCCGCCATAACAAAGGCTCATCAGGTTCGGGCCAATGTCTTCCCAGCTCGAACTTTCCATGTACCACTCTGGTGAATTTCTTAGATTATGAGGTAAAGGAGAGCATCCTAGCCAAGGCAATTGAGAAAAACCAGTTTTCAACACTGGAGATATCGAATTGTCATATATTTGCATATATATCAGTATCAGCAGCTCATCGTCAAAAAGACTTCATAAAAATGCTGGACTTGTTCAGGTTGCAAGGGTGCCCAAGCCTCTAATGCACAGCAGTCGAAAATCAAGGTGCTGGTTAAAGAGCAGTTTCTTTTTTTTTTACTAGTCCTATAGAGGCTCAGGAGTTCCTACAGACGGTCTCTAATCAATCTTGAATGATTCTCTGTTCTTGTCATGAAGTTGTTGATGAAGTCAGTGCTCTGTGTGTGCTTGCCAGGACTGGTGTAGTTGACAGGGACACCATGCTCAGTTTTTTTTTTTTTACTTGCATACTGAGCGTGATGTCAGTTTCAGGGACAAAAGGCTCTGTTTTTTTGTTTTTTTTACTTTAGCACTGAGCGCAGCGCCTGTTACATGGACACAGGGCTATGTTTGCTTTATTTTAATTTTACTTTAGCACTGAGTGTGGCGCCCGCTTCAGGGACACTATGCTCTGTTTCTTTCTTTTTTTTTTACTTTAGCATTGAGCGCTGCTTCTGCTTCAGGAACACCGCGCTCTGTCTTATTTTGTTTCTTTTTACTTTAATAGTAAGTGCGGTGCCCACTCAACGGACACCTGCTCTGCCATAGGAATCGCTTTTGCAAAAGTTTAGACTATTGGTATTGAAAACAACAATGCCTTTTAATCTTATGAAAGGCATTGCCATTTACAACACCAATAGCTCAAAATCAAGCAATTGCGAGACCTATTGCATTGTAATTGCTTGTTTATACTTGTCATATGCTGGGGCAGTTCTGGGAAAAGCTTTTCTCTGCTACTTGTCTTGGTCTTCAGGCTAAGATAGTTCCAGAAGCTTGCTTGGCATTGTTTGGGGTTTCTAAGCAGCGTCAGAGCTCCAGCATTGGCAAATGGGGGCAAATGTTTGTAGCAATTTAATTTTTGCTTGCTCACTCCGTAATACTCTAAAAATAGGCAGGGTTCCAAAATACCAGGGCTGGCTTGAAAAAATGCTCAGAAAGTTTTGTATTCACTGATGCTAGCCTTCTATTATTATATCTACTTTGGATTACAATTACCAATTGGTTTTCCCGTACTCCGTGGTATCGGAGGCCGCCTTTGCTAATTTCAGGGGCTGCATTCGAGATGTGGCGTGCTGGATGAATACTAACAAACTGAAATTAAATGCGGGAAAAACGGAGGTCATCTTTTTTGGGAAGGGCGCCCGCCCCCCGGCCGAGCTCTGGTGGCCTGCCGAGATGGGTCCAGCACCGCTCCCCAGCACAAAGACCAAAAACCTGGGGGTTATGTGGGACGATGGTCTATCCTTTGCCCCCACATACAGCAGGTTGTTGGAGGCTGCCTAAGCAAACTTAGGAACTTACGGAGCTTTCTTCAGCTGCTCCCGGAGGGATGCCGAAAAACGGTTATCCATGTCATGGTCACCTCTAGGCTTGACTATGCCAACAGCCTCTATTTAGGCCTCACGAAATTTCTGCTACAACGGTTGCAAACCGTTCAAAATTCGGCTGCAGGACTGTTAAGGCATGTTCCTTTTAAGCACCACATCTCTCCACATCTGCGCTTGCTACACTGGCTGCCAGTGGCCAGCCGGATAAAATTCAAGGCTCTCACTCTGGCTTATAGAGCCTTACACGGTACATGCCCGAACTATCTAAAAACACGATTGCCTAAATATTCTCAGGCTAGACTCCTCCGTTCCAACCGCCTGGTTCAACTTCTCGTCCCTCGAGTCAGAAGGGCTCGCATGGGTGGGAGGACGTTCTCTGCATGTACGGCACTTCTCTGGAACACTCTGCCGTCGGGAATACAACAGGCATCCTCAGAATCTAGTTTTAGGAGACTGATGAAAACCTGGCTTTTCACGCAATAATCATAATTCCTGCTGCTCTGGCTCTTACTGTTCAACTAGCGCCGGGACACTTCCTCCGGAGGTAGCCGCTCGCACTTTATAAGTCTCGGTATTATTATTATTATTACTACTTAAATGTCATTTTATAAGTATAGATCGTATTAAGCACGATAACACTTCACTTTTCGTCTGTACTGTATTTTTGAAGTCTTTACGCATGGACTGTTTAACATCAATTTTAAGATCGTGTCTACACGTACCTACTAATTGTTGGTGAATTTATATCTATTGCTGCTATTCAGTTTTGACGAGACACACAATGTCACTTTAGTCAGTGTTACAGTACGAGTTACTTACCTTCGGTAACTATGTATCTGGTAGAAACGATTCTAGCCACAGAGTCCTTAACTTAGAATGATCCCCAGCCATGAGACTGATTCCGGAAAACTTTTCTGCCACAGCATCCCTGCACGCCGGGTGGACGGACCGCGTGACTCTGCCCTGACTTTGACCGCGTTCGTGACGTCAGCGAGGATACATAAGTCCCACCCCGGCGCACCTACATCACTTTTTTTCTGAGAACTTTTCCACGCCTCAACGCGGAGCCATCACAAACGAAACGGTGAGAATACTGGAACCAACTAGACAAAAGGGAAAGAAATGAAAGTTGAGGAAAAGCACCATCCAGAATAGTGCCAGGCACCAAGGCAAGGAATGAAAGAATAGAGCACAGCTACTGCAACTGATGGGGTTCTTGTGAACTTTGGGAAGGGTATAAATTACTGGTAAGCGAGGGGATTTTACATTCAGAAAGTTAAGTTCCTTCTTACTTAGACAACCTTCAGAGCAGGCCTGGGATGTTAGTTTCTGAATTGTCTCTTGGATTTCTTTAGTGGGGTTACCGGGTAATCTTTGGTAATGTTCAGTGTTGCCGAGTTGGCGTAATACTTCGGCTTTATATGCATCAGCCTCCTGAAGCACAATGCCACCGCCCTTGTCTGCACTTTTTATCAACAAGGAGGCATTAGTCTTAAGTGTATTGATTGCTTCCTTTTCATGAGGTGAGATTTTGTAAGGAATGTACAATTTCTTGTTCTCCAAGTTGGAGAGATCCTTCAATACTAATTTTCCAAAGGTAATAATTTCTGAGGGTATCATCCCAGCCGAGGGTGCAAATTTGGAAGGAGGGCGAAAGGGGGTGTTTGAACTGGTAACAGGTAATGGATGGAGTTGGAAAAAAGCCTTTAGACGTATTAGCCTGAAGAATCTTAGGAGCTCGGTTTGTAGCTCCATGAAGTTGGGGCGAATGGTGGGCACGAAGGACAGGCCTTTTTTGAGGAGTTAAGCGCGTGTTGATGCAAGTACGGCCCAGATCGGCCCTATTATCTGAGACGTACACCAGTGCCTCTCAATCGCCTGTAAGCGCTCTAAAAACATTTTGAGGCTCTAGTATTCACTCACCCCTTTTCCTTGCTCCTGTGTGCCGTAACCACCTTTGACCTTGCCCCAGAGCCGGTCACTCACTTACGATTTCACGGAAATGTTCCGCCTACATGCTACCCCTAGACAACCCTATGAGCTCACCATTTTTCCACCATAACGGTCACAATTTCCCCCATGCATACCGATTGGTTGTTCTTATTTCTATTAATGCCTGCATCATAGCATTAAGCTTTTAAAGCATCATCGCAATTATTGCTAATCAAATGTTTTCGAATGTATGCCACAGGTCACAACTGTCACCATTTTCGAGTCTTAATCTTTCGCACCAATGTTTACACTTTTGCATAACACTGTTCGAATCCGAATACAGTGTTTGTCTAAAACCATTTGTGCGCCCCTCTTAACACTCTCATTGTTTGTTAATGATCCAGTTTTTCTTCTCCCTTCCCTCCTGTTTTCTCCCAACAGGCCGTAATTGTTAACTCCAGGCAAATGTTATATTTATGTCCTGATGATGATCCCGTATAATTTTGAGCAAGGGATCGAAACGTCGACCTTTTCTAGTGGTTTCACAACCAACCATTGTGTATAAATTGTTGTGTTATTCCACTATTGGCTATATTTACTGGAATACTGATTAACAAGTAGCCATTTTTCGCTCAGTCTTTGCCTGAAAAAACCCTAATTGTTGTTTGTCACCCCCTCCCCCTAGTAAGGTACAGGCTTGTGCCCTACGACAACTGTTGTTGTTCTTGATATTCATTTTTCTAGTTCTTAAAGCTCTCATAAAATAAAATCCATGTCCGGCTGGGCATTGGAACCATATAGCAGCCTATTGTGGTCTATATGCTATCTTGTCTCAGTTCTCCCTAATTGCGGAGGACCCCGAAAAACCAGTAGCAGGGGCACCAGGCCTCCCTCCAAGGGCCTTGGCCGTGGACCAGAAGAACTGGCGGGCGATGCTGGGTGACAACCAGCAACCAGTCGAAAAACAAGAGGAGAAACAAGTAGGACGAACCAAGTCGTCAACCCAGGGAAATAACCCTTCTGGACACCAGACAGAGTACCAGGCCAACAGCAAACCAGAGGCAGAAACACCACCCAACGACGCAGCTGCCCAAGAAAATGCACCAGCGACATACAGCAACACCAAGGAAGGGCAAGGAACCCACAAGGGGAAGTCCACCCCTTCCCAGTGTAAGACAGGGCTATCCAATAGCTACAAATACCCCACGTAGGGTAGGACACGGCCCAAGAATTATGGGAACCACTCTTAGGGAAGAAATCCTGCATCAAAAAACACATTCGAAACCCTGTGGCAAAAACCACAGAAGGCTTAGTATACGGCCAAAAAGAACACTCTTTCCAACGGAGGCTGAACCAGTAGCCAACTCAGGGCCCGGAGTGCACAGTATCCCTCACAGCAAGTGTAACGTTCAACCCACATCAGATTCCAGGAGCAGTGGGATAACACCTCCCACTAAGACCCGGAGGATCAACAAACCACCTACTGAGCGGGAGGAGGAGGAGTACGGAGCCCCGCAAGAAGGCTCTGAATGGTGGAGTCTGCATGAGTATTGAACAGCAGGACCCGTCAAAAGGGAGGTCGCCCAGACGCTCTCTAATATTTTCAGCGAAAATTGCATCGCATAGTCAGGCATGGCAACGGAGAGCCACAGAAGTGGCATTAGCACGGCCAATAGCATCAGCAACATCCAAAGCCGCACGAAGAATAAACGCGGCCTACTCTCTACCATTCAACACATGGCCCGCAGATCAGCACGGGCACCCTCATGAGAGAAATGAAAAAGAAGGGACTTCACAGAATCCCACAGAATAGAAGTAGCCCTGGTCAACACACACAAAGTGTTAAGCGCTCTCAAGGCAGTACTGGAAGAAGCAAAGACATAACATCCCCATGAATCTTACCACCGGGCCTCCCGAGATGGAGGGAACACCACCACAGGCAAACACGGATAGGCATTTCACAGTAGAGCGTCTTGAGTAGAAGGGTGGAAAAAAAGAAAGACCGGGTCGTGCGGAGCAGGACGATGGCGGTGCAGTAGTGCCTAAGAAACCAGATCACCTGTGGCCGGGCACCCCCAGGTCCCCATAAGAGAATTATGGAGTGAAGCTTCAAAAGGAAGGAACAACTCCCGTCCACCAGAGCCCTGGTGGAGAATCTCCAAGATGTTGTCTTTAGGGCATGGAGTGACAGGTTCACCCATCCTCAGAATACCAGCAGCCATTGAAATAGCCCGAACAAAGGCAACACTGGCCTCAGTAGGGCGCCGCAGAGGTGAAATCAATTCCTCCTTGGGTGACGGTTGCAGACTGAGCCGCCCATCCCCAAGTCCAGGGGGGAAGCGGAGGAGGAGGATCCACAGAGAAATGAGGGACCTGAGGGGCCTTAGGGGAAGGTGTATAGAGCGGTGGAGAAGCCAGCCACGAGTCACGGAAAGAAGGGTTTGAGGATTTTGGCCGTGGGGACGGCAAAGAGCCTTCTCTGGAAGATGCCAGTGAAAAGGCAACTACATGGCGCCCTGTCTCCGGGGAGGAACACACCAATAGATGACGGACTTCAGGAGAGAAAGGGACCTCAGGAGACAAATCCAGAACCTGCCGCCGGTGCGGCTCCGTGTGGCCCGACTCCTGCCACCATGTGCTCAGCATGAGGGTGGGGCGGGGTCGGTGCCAGAACAGCGAGGGATCAGCGTCGAAACGGTGGCGACTCTGCCTCAGATGGAGCAGCCGCCCGCGTCGAGAACCAAGGGGGACTCGAGAAAGCACCCTAGGTCCCCGCCTCTACCCACGACTCCACCGTAGCCAAGGAGGAGGGCCCCTGGTGCCAAACCGGTGCTGGCTCGGCCTTTGGTGAGGCAGCTGCCTGCTCAGAGGACCGAGGGGGACCCGGGAACAAGCCCGGAGTCCTGGCGATCACCTGCGACACCACAGGGAGCCCCGTAGGGATTTGCAGTGAGACAGGGACACTAGGCGCCGAATAGGGGTACCCCGAGGGACCACACCCCGACGACGCCACTCTCCTAACACCTGGAGCGGAAACCTTCAGCGTCGGCGAATCCACGAAAGTCTCCGTGCGAGGCAAGGGATCCGCGGACATCTCAGGAGGTGGAGAAAGGGCCAAAGAAGTCTGCAGAGCCGCAGCGTAGGCTGTCATTTGGGATCTAGTTGCCTCCGCGGCGGGGTACGGTGGGTAGGGAGGCAACAGGCAGACGTGCACGTCCCGGGGGAGATGGCTCCCGCTGCTGAAGGAGGACATGGTCTCGGAGACAAACTGAAGGACCTACCAGCCGGTGATCCGCGCCCAAGGGGCCACTGTGAAATATGATGTTGCAGATGAAACCGGCGGTTCCTTGCTTCCGAGGTGGGAGACGGACGCTGAGAGGACACCGACCTGGATAAACGCGCTGACAGCAGCTTCATCCGGTGCTCCCACTGTAACTCAGGCTTCAGGTGCTGGCAGGCGTCTCAGCTCTCCGAGTCGTGGTGCTCACCGAGGTACCACATGCAAATTGGGTGAGCGTTGGTCGCCGACATAGGACGTGCACAAGGGGGACACATCTTGAAGCCCGAAGGCATTCGCACACTGTTCCACTGAACGGCAAGCGTGAAAAAGGGATAGAAGGCCTGAAAACAGGCCAGGGCTCAACCGGATCCGCGTTCCACACGGAAAAGAGAAAAAACTGACATAGGCGCGCTGGTGTGGGACTATCCTCACTGACGTCACGAACGCGAACAACGTCAGGGCGGAGTCACGTGCTGCCGTCCCCCTGGCGCGCAGGGATGCTGTGGCAGAAAAGTTTTCCGGATTCAGTCTCACGGCTGGGGATAATTCTAAGTTAAAGAATCTGCGGCTAGTAGTCTCTACAAGATAGTGATGTATTAATAGTGCAGAATTTTATGTTGAGGCTCGATTCAACTAAATAAAAGAAAATAAACATTGCCTCTAAGTTAAGCCTGACTGCTTGGTGCCAAGCTACCAGGGGGTTGAGTAAAGATTAATTTGGGGTTTGCTTGTGCCTTACCCAGGCAAGGATTGTGGTTGCTGCTTGACCAGGGCTCACACCCCAGTCAACCAGTAATCCAAATTCTCACATCAGCCACCACTCAATCCTGGGTATCCTGGGTATACATGGGAGTGGGCCAAGGCCTTACGGTCTCTGAACAGGTCACAGACAGTAGGTACAATCCTTTTCAGTTAATCCACAGGTCCAGATGTGTTCTGGTGATATGTGTGTATGGTGTCAGTTTTGTAGAATTCACTAGTTAAGGGTGACCCCTAGAAACTCCATACCAATAAGAAAAAAAATCTGAGAGGCAACCCTACCCACTTTTGCATCACATATTGTCTACCTAAAGTAAAACCCAACATGGCAGCATCCATATTCACTTGGATGTGGCTGGTGTCTCAGCCAGGAGTATGTTTACGGAAATGAGCTATCCCCTCCTCCTCAACCACACCAGACTGGCCTTGCTTCCACTCCCACCCAGCGGGTACTAAGCTGGCCAAATTTGGCACTGAGAACAAAGGCCTCTCTTCCCAATATCCTTCTTTACACTTGAACATGAATGGGGAGGCCTCACCCTGACCCCTTACTAGTTAGTGAAGTTTCTCAGCCCTCCCGAGATATTCTTCCTGAGCTGAGAATAGTCACATACATCAAACCCAGGTCTTGCAGATAAAAGGCATAAACCACTGTTTCTGCTCTGGGAGCGGTATCCACGCCTCAATAAGGGAAAGCATTGACAGGCACCGGCTGCTGGTAGGCTATTGCTAATTAGCCATTGGAGTTCCAGGCAAAGTCTATCTTTTGTTTATGTTTATCAGAAATCCAACTTCGCTGATTGGATTTTTAATGAATATTTAAAACCGTGTTAGAATCATTTCTAAAGCCTATCTCATAGTTTAGTTTGCATAAATAATATTTTGTCCTAGCCTCCGTCCCCAGGATCCACAAGACCAGAACTGGTGGAAGATCTTTCTCTTACCTCACTGCCAAGACCTGGAACACCCTGCCTCTCCAACTCCGCAACACTGACGCAGTTTAAAAAGGTCCTCAAGACCTGGCTCTCCGAATGCTCCTACAGCCTGAGGGACCCCCCTAGTGCCTTGAGACCCTCATGGGTGAGGAGCTGCGCTTTATAAGCCCCCGATTGATTGATGGGCCCTACCTTGTGGTGGTCTACAAGGCCTACATAAGGGTGACTTATTTAATATATAAAAAATAGGCTTCTTTTTTGTGAAAAGTATTAGTTTGACAGCTCATCCTGCATTCCTAAAGCCATGTTTTCTTTGTCAGCCTTATGGGTGGTACAACATGTCGTTACCATTGGTCTACCTTTCTATACCAAATAGCACAACCTTACTTGAAAGCTAAATACAACAATTAGGAGTTAGCAAAATCTGTCATGTTTTAGGAGCCAGAGCACTTTCACTGGGGCCTGAACAACAGCACCCCAGTGTGCAGAGTTAAAGAATCTAGCAGTAGGAGACCACAACAATAGGAATGACCATGCCTGAGAGGAACTTTCTCACACCCTGGCACCAAGGTAATAATTTTAGTAATACCACTCCTCAATAAAGCATGATTTATCACTTGGCCTTCCTCCCATAATTTTGCCGAACTTAGACTCTACTTACTTAGCCACTGCTGACCAGTGCTAAAGTGCATGTGCTCACACTTTAAAACATAGTGCCATAGGCTTATGTCATATTTAATTTACTTACAGTGCCCTGTTAAAGTTGTCCTACATGTACCCAGGTCCTCTAAATTAAATACTACTAGTGGGTCTGCAGCACTTATTGAGCCATCTACTGAAGTAGCCATTTAAACACATCTCAGCCCTGCCATTGCAACTGCCAGTTCGACGAGGCAAAATACATATTTCGCCAGGCCCTAAATAGCCCACAGGGCAGGTTGCAGTGTATTTAAAAGGTAGGACATATACTTATATGTTTTATATGTCCTGGTAGTGAAAAACTCTTACACTTTCACTGCTGCAAGGCTTACCTCTCCCACAGGATAACATTGGAGCTACCTTGTTACATTTAACAAGCTGTAATTTCCAAGGTAAATTTCAGGTTACCAGTTTATAGTCTGCTCTCATGGTAAAGTCAGATTTTAAATAACATTTTTGAAAAATCTACTTTTAGAAAATGCACATTTTTCTGCTTTAGTCATTCAATGCCTGTAACCTCTTTATGGGTCCCATGACTAGGTGTAGCTGACAGCTGAGCTTTCTGTATTCCTCCTAGACAACCACATTCAATAGAGAGCTCAGGTGTGCCTGGATGGGCCATCACTGGTAGGAAGGGAGGGCGGAGCTGGGGACAGACCATCTTACACTTGAAAAGACTGTGGCCTGCTTCCACACAAAAGGCCAGAATACCCCTGAAGTTAGTCTGGAGCCAGGGCAGGGAAGGTAGAATGCCTAGGGATTTCAAAGGAGAACCTCTAGAACAGTGGTCTTCAAACCCTTTAATGCCACCCAGTGTGAAAAAAAAAATCGCACCTCCCTCAACATTTTTTACAATTATTCTACTAAATTGGCAATATTTAAATATGTCTAGAATTATTTGAACATTGCAGTTGTTATGGTACCGTTATAAAAACACAATAAAATGCATGATTGCCAAACATACTATTGTGGTCAAGCAGTTTCTTACTAATTGCAAAAGTTTTCACAATGTGATTATTAGAAATGGGGGTGGGGGTTTTGAAGAATATTTGGAGTCCCATCCGTTTTGACACATTCTTCCAGCCAGGATATCAATAACAAAACATTATTGTCATGGATATCTTGAGAGCAGCTTACTGCTGCTCCATTTTTCCACTGAAAACAAAGCACTGTTATCAGCAGAATGCTTCTTTTGGACAGAGCCTAGAGCCCTCCTGGGATCACTTGAGACCCCCTTAGGGTAGCCAGCCCCCAGTTTGAATACCCCTGCTGTAGAAGCTTCTCCCACCTTCAAAAGGAAGGGAACGAGGTACAAATATTGGACCTAAGACACTAACTCTTCAGTACATTTCAGTATACTCTGACAGGGAGATGCACTGTTGTGCTGCTAAAAGGACTGCCACTCTGTTGAACTGATCCAAATGACTGCTGCCCTGCTATAATGACCTGCTGCCCTCCTGCCTGTCTAAGAAGGACTACACCTCTGGACCTACATCTGTTGAACCCAGGACCCCACATGACTCCAAGGGCTAGTTGGCTGGCCTCCTGACTACAGCCTCAGGGACAGGAGGCTCAAATAACCTTGAACGCAGCACCTGGATTCTGCCATCTGCGATTCTATCCCCCAATCTCTCTGAACCACTTGAAATTGAATCAAGACAAAACGGAAATCCTCCTAATTTCCAACAAAACGGAGAACCCCCAAGTCGCAGACTGGCAAAAAGCAATTGATGCTCTCAACAATAATCTCTCCAAGGCCGCCTCCGGCAAATCGCTGGGAATCACCCTGGATCCTAAACTAAGCATGGTCAAACACATCAAGAACACTGCTAAGAGCGCTTTCCTCAACTTGAAACAACTCAATAACATAAAAAAGTCATCCCGACCAACAACCTCAAACAAGCAACTCGAAACCATGTACTTTCCAGATTAGACTACGGGAATGCTACCCTCACAGGCACAGCAAAATCTCACATAGCTCCCCTACGATCAACTCAATGCAGCTGCAAAAGTGGTCACTGGAGTAAAAAAATACAACCATATATCGCCCGTACTCATAGTTGAAATGGCTTCCAGTTAAATTGAGAGCCAGTTTCAGAACTGCCTACCTCACGCACAAAGCCCTCCAAACAGGGAAACCTACCTACCTGGCAGCCAAACTCTCGAATGCCGGTCAGACAAGGAGCCTCAGGAGCTCCAATACTCAACTACTCATCCCACCGAAAACCCGCAAACAAAAAACTGCAGCTAGATCCTTCTCCGGAAATGCACCCAAAATATGGAACTCCATCCCAGTCCATATCAGGACGCTCCCCTCCTTTCTAAAATTCAAAAGGCAGCTCAAAGACCTCTACCTCAACCGTTCCTTCCCAAATGGATAGATTAAAACCTAAATTCACAATCGTGCACACCACTGCACCATGACACTTTACAACCAAATCCTCTACCACACTCCTAGCCCGACTCCTCCTCACCACCCCCCTGGATCGGAAGGCTGCGCGGCCTGTACAACTGTGTTCACTATTACGAGACTATGAAACTTTCCTTCTATCCTCATGCAACGCGCAAAGGCCTCCACTGCACGCGGTGGTTTCACTGCTATAATATGTGTTTTCCTTTTTACAAAGTGTTGTGAAGCGCTCCAATACCTTCGGGTCTGGCTAGCGCTATATAAAACTCCTTAAAAAATAAATAATCTGCACTATTTTTACTAAAGTTTTTAAACCTGCATATCTAGGTTCTACGGATTGGAATTTTGTCGTTTTGGTTTATTTTTCT
This sequence comes from Lissotriton helveticus, assembly GCF_964261635.1. Classification (NCBI taxonomy): domain Eukaryota; kingdom Metazoa; phylum Chordata; class Amphibia; order Caudata; family Salamandridae; genus Lissotriton; species Lissotriton helveticus. Next base: position 310,649,028 of record NC_136062.1, read on the forward strand.
GTGTTGTGGAATCCTTTTGTGGTCTATTTTCGCTGTGTAATGGTCTAAAGTGTTGCACAAATAATTTACAAATTGCGTCTGAGTTATGTTATGTTATGTTATGTTATGTTATGTTATAACAATTTATAATGCGCTCAGCGACCCCAGCAAAGGGGCATCCCGGCGCAAAAGCCTGACTGCTCTGTGCCAAGCTACCTGAGGGTTGAGAACAAGATAATTTAGGGTTTGCTTGTGACTTTACCCTGACAAGGATTGTGGTTCATGCTTGAGTAGGGTTTCACCCACATCAACCAGTAACCCAATTTCTTACAAAAATGTATTACAAATCCAAGTGCATGATGAATTACAAATTTAGGTAAATGATTTTTGCATTTGCACTCGGAGCCTGATTTGACTTAAAAAAGAGACTATTTCTTTTTCAGTTAAGTCAGTGCAATTTTGGTATTTTGATGCAGCATGAGTACAGTAAAGCACTAGAGACTCACTATCGACAAAACAAAATAGGGCATTTATTTATTTATGAGTACCCTGTTAAATTATAAGGCCTGCCCATGCAATAATCAATTTATTAAACATACCATCTGTGATAGGCTGTCTGTCTGCTCACTAAGCACGCACATGGGTGCACACGTGATCATATGTAACCAGTTCAGATCATCCTACCAGCTACGCGGCAGTGGGCTTTAAGTTAAAAGATAAGCACTGACAGCACTCAAGTACAATATTCACAAACATTATATGGCAAAAAAAGGTTTTAGATTTGGTGTACTTGACAATTCCTTATCTTGTGTAACAAGTGATTGTTCTACAAAGAAGGAGTTTTTGCTCCAGAGAAAAAAAAAATAGGTTGGATCCTAACATTCTACGTTTTTGGATCGTGCCACAGAAACATCTTCCTACGCGATCATCCAGGCACTGGTAGAATCTTCAGAGTTAGGAATCATCTTATTGCCATGGTATTTTGGTACTAACAACACAGCCTGTAGGACATTTTAACATGTCAACATTACAGCTAGAAGTCATCTTGGCATTCTAAACAGACGTTCTGTATCCTAATTCGCAAATGTTTAACTATTCCTTTGTCATAGACCTTACATCTTTTTGGAACAAAATTGAGCCTGATTTAAAAAAATCAATTTTATTAGCATGACTACAATTTTATTTGGTCTACGATTCTGAAATGTAATCTTTTCTGCAAACATTATTACACTTTTTGATGTTAATAAACTAGCTGCTATTGTTACCATTCCATAAAATTCAAAATAACATAGAAATAAATATATTTTATTCAAAATGATGACATACAATATGCCCCATACATAGACTTGAAAAGAATATCGATATACAGGTGAATTCATAAAGTTTGCGAAATGCTGGACTCCATAATATATTTCTATTGCCTAATGTTACAAATGAAGAATTACAAGAACTAGTTTGGTAATGTAACCTGATTGTGTCTGCCTTCTAAAATACTGAAGCATTAACTTCTATCTAACTTATAGCGCGGGGACACACTAGTTAGTGTAACCAGGCGCTCTATAAATGTAATAACAATAATAATGTTTAAGATACATCATGTGGCTTTTAGTCTCCTCTTTCCATTCCCTACCATCACCCCCTTGTTGTGTTCATTTTAATTAACTTTAATTATGTTTGTTGAATATATAGTGTAACCTGTAATGGAAATGACTACTTTTTAGCTAGGAAATTGTCTCTGACCTTATATTGTGCACTCTATGTTCTATGTATTCCATTGCTAATTGTATGATAAAATCTTCAAGATATTTAACAATGAAAAACACATCCCCCCCAGCCAAAACGGACAGCGCTTGAGGTCGATATTTAACTGTCTAGTATTGCCAAACCCCGTTGCTATAACATGAATATACCTGATAGTCCCACATGTGTTCTACTGTGCGCCTTCGTAGCTTGCTTATGTGGCCATTGTATCTTTTGTTTGTTCAAAACGCAATAAAAAGATTTATAAAAAATAAAAAAAATCTAAATAAACAAACAATGAAAAACACTACACTTGTTCTGCCAGCTTTAGCCCAGTCTAATCTATTTAAAATATGAATGGAATGGAGTATTAAGATTACTCACCGCTAGCACTGGAAAACAGAAATACAATAAACGATATAAAATGTGTGTGTTTATTATAGATTTCAAGGAACATTAATAACTCATTGTGCGTTTTCAGTTGGTGACGTTTGTTGGGATATTAACATACTTGACAACTTCTAATTATGCAAGCTAAAGTAAAACGATTTTATAGCCACAATCAAAGATTAGGTCGTATTTTATATACTTCCAGGCACATTGGTATTTGGAGGAGTAACGCGTCTTTATTTAAAACAAATATATGTAGTTTCCATTCCTACAGCTTGATAGCTGCGCGAAGCTTGGCGGATCTGCCTCTCGGGTTGTCTTGAACATCCTTGTCCTGTGGGGTTCTCAGCTTCTTCTGTATGCATGTCCACCTTGTGTTGGGGTTTGGGCTTGAGGTTTCCTCCTGATCGTCCAGCTCTTCATGGTCCTTTAGTCCACGATTTATCTTCCCTCTAATAGACAGGTTGGGTTCTTCTGACATGTCTATGCCATGAAGGAACCTCTTTATGATGCGGTCTTCTAATGAGTGGAATGAAATGGCTACAAGTCTGCCTCCAGGTTTTAGAAACTTCTCTGCGGTTAGGAGCCCAGTGTACAGCTCGTTCAGCTCATCATTGACGAATATTCGCAGCGCTTGGAAGGTTTTGGTCGCAGCGTGTACTGGTCTCTGGAGTAGGTCTTTTCTTGTGTGCAAGGCTGTAGCTGGAAAAGCTCCTGCAATGTGCAAAATAATGATGTTATGACAATGTTGCTAGCATACAGGATATTTGTGCTACAAACAGAATACATTATAGTAATACATCTATTGTTGTTGAAGTGGACCAACATATTATACTATCATCTGACTAAGCAAAAGTTGAAAAAAAACAATAATACTATAGCAGACATCTGTGACTCCTTGACCTGGAGTGGGAAGACGGGAAAACTGAAGCAAGGCAAATCCATACTCAAGTGTTTGCATCTGGCGGCCTTGGCTCCCCCTCAAGCAGATAAGAGTTACATGTGAGGCTGGAACTGAAGCTGGAAAACCACTAGAAGCAACGCGCCAAGCAGGGACATGCGCCAGGTTTCTGCTGTAAAGAAACATGGGTTCTCTAGATAGGAGCTGCATGAGGTCATCTAAGAAATGCAGATGCAACCAGTCGTCTTACATAATGGCAACCCGGAAAACCCGAAGAAATGCGAGACGTTTACATGCAAGAGGATAAAGGGATCAAAGATCACATCTGTGACACACCGTACAATCCTGATGAATGAAGGCAGGTGTGAGGTGATATACACTTTCTAAGAATACAAAATTACTCTGACATGAATAATCAAATAAACATGATGCAAAGGAACAAACACCAGCAAGCCTGGGAGGAGTTGTTCACAAACAAAAATCAAGGTAGTGGTGCATAAGTGTTGAATATATAAAACGATTTACCCAAGTATGCTAAGTAATAGCCAAGAGGAAACCAAAGGAGTTTATACATTGACTGAATCATTACAAGTTTGTGCACGGAATGTATCTGTGGATACCACACGACTGAGCGCTGTGAATGCACCCACGGACTGTATGAGGTTGGTTCTTACAAACAAGGTGCATAAGATGTGCCGAATGCCAGCCCTCTTTTAGCATGGAGCCCCAGTCTCCAATTATTTGCTACATTTACAAATCACGTTGGCATCTCAGGGTTGTTGTTCTCCGGTTGCACCGAGACTCCAGGAAATCCCAGCAAGTGCTAAATATTTACAACTTCCCCACCAGCGCCACAAAAATGGCACTGGAAGAAGAAGGTCGACGTTAAAGCCCCTGAGGCCTTGGGCCTGGGAAGTATTTTTTGTTTTTCTGTGACAGAAGGTCTGCATACCTTCTCGGAGCAATGTTGGCCTCCAGTACTAATTGGGCATCTTGTGTGGCAAGCACTTGAAGGGGCACACATAAGGTTTCCCAAGATAATGAGCAATGCATGCTCTACACGAGTAATTACATTCCTTTAAGACTGCTGAGGCCTTCAAAGGGCCCCAAGGTCGTTATGCCAAGGCTCACAACGTGAGTGTACTAAGATTTCCCAATGCGCCTGCAACTAGATTTCGATATGTGTAAAACCGCCGATGTAATTAAACATCTCTGTAAAATTAAAAACTTTTGCTGGTGAAAACGAAAACTTGTTATTCATAAAAACAGACCAGCAGTGGTGATTAAAGGCGATGAGTCCACAGAAAGGTTGAAATTTGGCGATACTCGAGATGTTGAGACCCTATTCACTAGTCCCCTCGACTGGATAGTAACTGGTAAGTTAATAGTGTATCAAGGGGTGTTTGTATAGAGTTCCACAACTGTTGCTAAATACAAAAATGTAAATCAACAACAATCTTAGAAGGTTTCGAAGACATATCATAAATATTAACAGAATTCACGTGCTGACAGAACCTGCCACTGATTGATTACAAAGACACCAAAAAATAAATGTATTAAATAATTTACTTCTCTCTAGAAGACCCTTAATAAAGTAACAGTGTAATACATAGAAGCTAGTTGTATACAAAAGTGGCTATAATTTTCTTGTCACATGCTACCTCTGACATCACTGCTCACCTATAGTAAAAAAACATAACGCTACTCATTAATTGACAAGATGGTATTATGGCATTTTTTGAAATGCTAGATTTTATTACATTAGAGGGGGAACCTTTCTACATGTGACCACACATTCTTAACAGAAGTCGTATTTGTAGGCGACTTGCAGTAAACTGCTTTAAGTATTTTGTAAAAAAAAAAAACAAATACAGACGCCACATACCCATGTTATTTTTCACAGGAAAGAATCTACAACAATTCCACAAATCCGCAATCATACTTTCGTTGTTTTAAGCCCTTTGGTAGAACAATGACGGGGTACGCATGATTTATTATCAATAAAAAGCCCTCTATTAAAATGCCCTCTGTTATAAGTTATAAGTTATGCGGAAATTCAAAGTAATCACATAGTACGGTGACCTCATCAAGGAAGTTATCCTTCAGCCTCTTTCCTCTGTCATGGAACTTCTTTCTCCACGACTTGCAGCAAATACCCTTACAATGTACACTTCCAGCAAGCAATGACGCTATATACACTGTAAGAAAACTAGAACAATGGGGGTCCTTTGAAGATAATTATGTGAAGATGGTACACAGTGGCTGTTATACGTGTTTTCTAACACCCCGTGCTTTTCTTTCCTTTTCCTCCTGTTTAACTTAGAGCGTTTTGATCTCAATAGGTGGAATAGTCTCAGTGGGTGGCAACTGGGTGTTGGCTGTTAAAAAAATGCCTTCTATCTCATGGCAGGCTCTTGCATGGCACTTCGGATTACACCTTGTTTACAAAATAAAGGGTACTACAGTTGGCAGCAGGCTATACAACAACGTTGAGACAGATTTCCCACAGGAGAGCTCTCCTTTGTATAGTTCAATCCTGATACACTGTTTCCACAGTTTTGTAGTGTAAACTCCTAACATTTATCGCAGGTCTGTTCAAAAACTAGAATGAACATAAATTGCTTCTAACTCCTTATTGCAACAAGTGCTAAAAGAAAATGACAAAAGAAATGTTACTTCCAAGCAATATATCATCGACTTAGGGGTCAAAACCACCAGGAGACAGAAACTGTTACCCTACATAGGAGTCAGGAACCATTGCTGAATGTCATTGCCTTGGACCCAGACACATAGTATGTCAGCCCCAGGTAAGGAAAATAAACAATGGACCTGATGCATAAGTAGTTAACGCCGGATGCATCACAGCCTTTGCTTTCTTGTTTTACTAAAGCAAACTCTAGTGTTTGAAGTTTCATTAACAAAATCAAAAAAACAGAATGCCAAGCCGGTGAAAAACATGGCACTCACTCTGTTTGTACCTGTTCCTTCAGTGCACCAGCCATGCTGGTGGATGCAAGGACGGTGTAGAGATCCCCGCAAACAGCAAGTAGTTCTAATCATGGCACATGATACTTTGCCTGGGAAATGGACACAAGAGCCTGCACTGATTAAGGGGTCCGGCAGAGTGACCCACACATGTCTAAATTAGCCATTGAGCTAAGCCAAAAAGTCTTTAAAATGATACATCATGTACAGACCAGTAGAAACTCAAATACTGTGTATACATGAAAGGATCTTATATGGTAAAGCATAAAATCAAATTATGAAGTTGGAAGCTGACCTTCTTTTGGCAATAGGTGGTCCACCCGAAAGGGTTGGTAAAGTACAGGAGGATCTTGAGATAGCCAGACTAGACTTTAGAGGGAAGTTGGACGAGAAATGTAGGGCTCATTGGTTAAATAAGAATATGGAGAACTATGAATACGGTGAGAAGGCTGGCGCCTTGCTGGCATGGAAGGCTAGAACTGACCGTGTTAAAAATAACATAAGCGAGTTAGTTATAAATAGCAGTGGGGATAAATCCACAGATATAGAGGACATAAAGAACTGCCTTCTCTCCCTCTTAATAGATCTCTATAAGGAGGACCTGAAACCCTCAAAAAATCAAATACAGACCTGGCTGAGTACTAAATTTCTATCATCCCTAACGCAGGAGGATAGAGACCTTCTAGACTCCCTGATCTCGTTGGAGGAAATAAAAACTCAAATAAAGTTATCTAAAAATAAGAAAACAGTAGGTTTGGATGCCCTCCCAAATGAGGTATACAAACTTCTGGAGGATGAGGTAGTGCCAACATTAGGAACCTTATTTCAGTCAATTTATAGTCCAACAGGGCAATTTCCCAGCTCATGGAGAGAAGCGACCATTGTATTAATACCTAAACCTGGGAAGGATCCTTTGAGAGCAGAGTCCTATCGGCCAATCTCCCTGCTAAACTCCGATTATAAAATCTTTATGGGTATCCTGGCAGGGAGATTGGCCAAACTGGTCCCTGGACTAGTTAGCTCTGTTCAAAATGGGTTTATGAATGGACGCTTCATCCAGGAACAGACACAGCTCCTCATCTGTAATATTGATCTGGCCACAGCAAGATCCGAACCCTTGGCGGTAATCGCTTTAGACGCCGCCAAAGCGTTTGATAGGGTCTGCTGGTCCTATCTTTGGGAGGTTCTGGAAGTAATGGGCGTAGGTTCTGTGTTTATTCATACCCTCAGACAATGCTACCAGGGTGCCTCTGCAAAAATCTTGGTAAATGGGTCGATCACTTCGAGCTTTGAGATTCAGAGGGGAACTAGGCAGGGGTATCCTATTTCCCCCCTGCTGTTCGATCTATATATAGAGCAGTTGGCCCAAGCAATAAAGCTGGACGATCGGATTCTCCCTTTTAAATCTCAGCAGTATGCATCAAAAATAGAGCTTTATGCGGATGACATTATTCTCTATACCAGCGATCCAGCAGTAACAATGCCAAGGGTCAAGACCCACTTGGGGGAGTTTGGCTCAATTTCTGAATATCTAGCCAACTCCTCAATGACGGAGGTAATGTGCTGGAATGTAACACTCTGGACGGGGCAGATCAGTACAGAGGTTAAGTATCTTGGCATTACCATAGTTAGCGAGTTGGATAAAGTTGCCCAGTTGAATTTGAAAAAAGTCTGCAATGAATTAGATTGTTTGTTTGTAAGGTGGAAGTATCTTCCTCTGACCATTTTTGGCTAGGTAAACTTGTCAAAATGACTATCCTCCCCAAGCTGACGTACATCTTTAATGCTGTTCCCCTGAGGTTCCCCAACCTGATATTTCGAAAATACAGGGCAAGATCGGGAGTTTTATATGGGGAGACAAAGGTGTGAGGTTGTCTTGGAAGAAATTGAGGCGGAGGTTGGTCAAAAGCTGGTTAGCTCTCCCAGATAATAGTTGGTACCTGGTAGCATTTCAATTTAAAGCCACCCGGATACTCTTGACAAAACCCACACTTTCAGCTTGGGTGCTTTTGCTTAGTGAGCTGACAAACAACGAAGAAGAGGGCAGTACAGAAGGGTTCCTTTATAAATTTGGAGCACCAACATTTTTTAAGAAAGTGCGCCTGAAGGTCCTGAAAAACGCATTAGAAACTTGGTGTAAAGTAAGGACTAGGTGCGGGATAGGGTACTATTCAGATCACGCCCTCATTTGGGATTCCCCGAGGACTTCTCCCTGCCTTAAAGATGGATTGACTGCCCCTATTAGGGAAGCTGGAGTTTCTATTTGGTCAGATCTGGGGGATGTTAATGGGGTGCATACGTGGGAAATACTGAGAGCAAAGATAGGCCCTGGAATATCCAAATTCAAGTTTTTACAATTGAAATCCTGGTTCGAGGCAGAAAGTGGGGGTATAATGGGAGATTGGGACAATGAGCTTCTCTTTATATCGGACCATCTGTTAAAGCGAGAGGTATCGATTTGGTACAAGAAATTGATTGAAGCAGACGATAAAGATATCCCTTCTCAGGCTTCGGTGTGGAGTCAATCTCCCTTTGAAGCTACTATAGAGGAGTTATTAGAGCCCTCCCTAAAACTTCTTTATAAATGTACAAAATCAGCTAGTTTGAAGAAAAATCATTTTTTTGTGACTAATCGAATCTAATATACCCCAGCTAAAATAGCAAAATTTGACCCAACCCCAGAGCCGAAATGTTATAGATGTACGGCCCCTAAAGCCAATGACATTCATGTTTTTTTTTAGTGTATAGAGCTGGCAACATTCTGCAAAGGGATTGGGAGTTACCTGCTCAGGATGTTTGGTATAAATATCACAGTCAATGGGACTCTAGTCTTTTTTGCGGATGACTGCTCCTCAACAAAGAACTTGGCAGCGAAGGACAGAGGACTACTACTATGTCTTATCTTGCTAGCGCGTAGAGAAATTTGTTTGAAATGGAAAGATCCAAACCCCCCAAGAACGGAAGAATGGCTGAATTCAGCACTTGCAATGGCTCGCCTTGATATTGCTAGTTCCAGTAGCACTTCAACTAGTCTCTGGCAAACCTCTAATTATCATGGGCAGAGTCTTGAGACTGTGTAGGTAATGAAGTGTGAAGGGTCCCGGTCCTATGATTACAGCTTAAGACTCCAGTGTAAGGAGTTGGTCGGGGGACCTAGGCTAGTGCAGTCGGCTGGAGGGAGCCCAGGTCCATAATTATGGCTGTAACATTCTGCAATATGCTTAAAGGTGAGATGAGGACAAAAAAAAAGCATAACATCTAGCAATGTAATAGGATACAAAGCAGCATATCCCATCTGTCCCAGCAATTGCTAGCTAAAGCAATCACAGCCTTGGTTCTCTCCAACTCTACTAGAAGAAAAATGTTGCTGCAAGCAGCACAAACGCAAATGGCACTTGACCGATAATGCAGACAACCCGTCTCTCTTCCGAAAGGCCCAGAAATCCTATCATAAACTTGTCGAAACAACAACAAAAAAACATATTTTACCACAAAAATTGAAGAGGCAAACCAGGACCCAAAAAACTATCTTCAATAGCTCCAAAACATTTCTGCAGCCCAAAACCCTTTCAGGAAAAATCCCTTCCTCACAGGCACTCTGTGACCAGATCTCAACCTTCTTCGAGGAGAAGGTCCAGGCCATACAACAGGGATTCAGTTTGACCCTTATAAGCTACCATGCTCCTAACACCCTCCACAATGGAATCAATGTGAGTTTGTCTGAATTTGAAGACATTTCTCTGACATTGTCGCATCAAACTATTATATCCTGTAAATCGAGCTCGATTCATAACATCCGTCCAGCAACCATTCTCCATGTGGCCATAGACACTGTCAGTCTACTCATTAGCCAGATCCTAAATACGTCCTTAGTCTCAGCAGAAGTACTTTCAGCTTGGAAATTGGCAGTCGTCAAGCCTTTACAAAAAAGCCTTTAGTGGACCCCTCCACTTTTTCCAATCTTAGTCCCATCTCCCTATTGCCCGTATTATCGAAAATACTGGAAAAAATTATGAATAAACAACTGATCCCCTTTCTCGAAAAGTCTAACTCTCTTCATACACAACAATCTGGTTGAAGGCCTAAACATTCCACCGAGTCAGCTTTACTCGAGGTCTAGGAAACCATTTAAATGACTCTGGAAACAACGCTGTATTGATACTGTTGGATCTCGCTGTAGCATTCAATACCATCTTTCATGAACTATATTCCATAAAGAGCAGTACACTTGAACAACAAACTTTTCAGTCTCTTTGTATTTTCTTTCAGACATTTATTATCAAATCCAAACGAAATTTCACTAAAAAGCAGCCAACGCGTTTCGTTCTATTCAGCTACATGCCACGAGAACTTCTTCAGGGCTGCAGACAAAGTAACACAACACATATATAAGACACAAAATCGTATCAATTGACTGATGGACATAATTAAGACTTGTTACAATCTTACAAAGATACAAACAAAGACACAACATATTTAAAAACTCAGACCCTTAGAGTCAGAAATGTACACCCCCTTTAAATAGCACCTAGAGATGTATATAAGAAACCAAAAAAGATAAAAAAAAATCTCATATTATTTTTTTATTACTATTATTTTTTTATATAGTGTTTTCTAAGAAGTAAAAAAAGAGGAGATTTATAGAGAAAAGAGATATGCGTAAGAAGACAGCAAAACACCTTGTGCTCCATATACCGACAAGGATGGAAATAAGTGACAGCCTGACTCTGCCACAAAGACTTAACCCAAGATGGAAAGAAAAAATAATAAAGGGGAATGAGATGGAGACAAGATGAGATAAGAAGAATTATTCTTCCTCCCCTCTTTAGTCCAACTACAAGGACTTAGTAATCATTATCCGTAGTCAGTTCACAAATTTGAAAGATTAAGTAACCTTGAGGCAATAATATACCTCCGACCCAGCATCTATAATAAATTATGTAGAATACTATTAAAGTTAAAATACAGATGTCATCAAATCCCTAGCATCTAAATAGGTAAGCAGAAAACACCTTACAGATTTTGGGGGTCAAATAGTTCCTTACTATCAAAATTAGCATTGTTGCATTATTCATTATAACCAAGAAATACACACAAGAATATTAAGAGTTGATAACGAAGATCTAATATAATTTGCTTATCATAAAAAGATCTGAACTAATAAATTATGCACCTGAAATAATAACTCTCAGTGATATTATCCTTACTACCTGTGTAGAAATACAAGAGAAGGAGAATAGAAACATTAAATGCCCTATGTAGAAATACCGAAACAGGGAGAATAAAAAGCATTACATGTCTCTAATTCGACTTACCGAGTCTACTTAGCACCCCAAAAACAAAGTACGTAAACAGTAGGGAAGATACCCTTAATCTGTACCCTTAATCCACAGTGGGATATAATCCGACTAAAAATAAGGAAAAAGGAGAACACTGTTGCTACAAAAGGCTTATCAAAAGTGTCATTGCTGTACCCATATCTCCCTTATACCACTATTGATTCAAAGAAGTCACCATATAACAGCGTGCGCCCAGTGACCTTCAGTCTGTCAAACTCAGCACTATACAATTCACATTATAAAAACGGGTGTACTCCAATGCAAAAAGGCACATCCAATAATCAGAGAACCTGAATACCAGAAGTAATTATACCTCAGTATTTTATATTAAAATATCATACCCCTTCAGTGTAGTGGTTTTCTGCATTAGAATGTTCCTTTAGAAACATTTAAAACATTTCAGACCCAGCGGATAAAGTTACCAAAATCCTAACCTTGTAAACCCCAAAGTGAATAATGTTATGTTACTAAGTTTTGTATAGCGCACAGCTACCCCAGCAAAGGGGCGTCCCGGCGCTTCCAGCATCAGTAAAGAGGACCAAACACCATAACAGAACAACACCGAAGAAAGACCACAGAGACTAAGTTAAAGGGAAGAGAAAGGTTTTAATGGCTTTCCTAAAGACCAACAGACACTCCATACTACGTATCTGCACAGGCAGAGAGTTCCATAACTTAGCCGCCAAGCAGCGAAAAGAACGGCCCCCGCCCGACAGCATTTCACCCGGGGAACACTGACCAAGTGCTGCCCCGTGGAGCGCCACTGGCGGGGGGGGGGGACATAGGGGGTAAGCAAATTACCCAGTAGGCTAGGCATGGTGAGCTTCAGAATCTTAAAAGAAAGACACAACTTCTTAAATTGGTTGCGCTTCTCCATGGGGAGCCAGTGAAGTTTCCGAATGACGCCAGCAACAGGGCAGAACCGCGGGAGCCCCACCAAGGCTCTGGCAGCAGCATTTTGAACACGCTGCAGCCAAGTTATTTCAGCCCTATTTGCCCCCAGAAGGAGGGAACTGGCATAGTCCAGACGAGATAGAAAAGTCGACTGAACAATCAACTGGCGAGGTCGATGGTTCAAAGAACTTCAAAAGGGGCTTAGGACCCCGCAAAAGGCCAAAACATGTACCAGCAACTTTTTTGGTATGGACTTGAAAGCTAAGAGAGGAGTCCATCCATACCCCCAGATTTCTTACCACTTCCTTTGAGTTAGAAGTCTTTAATGACACTCCCGGGCTCCCAAAAGAACTTACCAAGGTAAGCGGTCAACCGCACCTCCCGTATGACATACAACACCAAAGAGCCTCTGTTTCGTATAAACGCAGGCTTTAAATATGTGGGAAAATGGTCTTAAGTAGCTTCACCTGTGAATTAGGAAGCTAGGGAGCTCCGAGGTGACGGAAAAAGGCCAGCGCCATGTTTAAAAGACACTTAGAACATAATTGGAGCCTTCCGTTGTAAATACCTATACATTAGGCTCCATCTTTGAGTAACATGAGTAAAAGGGTAAATCCACATACACTAATCATCGAATATAATTAACACGCATACCTTTAAAATAAAAAAAGAGATCATTAGATTTTAATCAAATCGAAAACCACCCGTCAACGTAGAAGACAATGTGCTCAGTGACGATTATATAGAAAAGAACCAGGGGGGGCGTGGCCAGCAGCCAAGCATGGCGGTCGTCTGCTAATCGAGCTCCGGACCCGGGCTGACAAAATCCTGAAATTTATGAGCCGCACGCTGTAAGCAGCTAGTTGCAATTGAGAGATAATGCAGCGGAACTGAGCATAGACGCTTGATGCTGGTCGAGAATGGGCAGTGACGAGCAGAAAGCTGAAATATTGCCCCTGATGCCATACTGCGTAGCCGACGGAGTAGAGATGTCGCAGGTCTAAAGATTACCGGCGTGGAGCCTTACAACACCGGGATTAGAGCCGGAGCGGGCACACGCCGAGGACAGGTGATAGTTGCACGGATCTGGGACTGCGCAGAGGAGGTGAGCGTTGCGGTGGGTGGCACACCGGAGCAGAGAAGGACTCGCGGACTCGGGAGCATTGCTACGCGAGCCCGTGGCTGCCTGGAGGCCTGTTTTTTACCCTAGTGGCAGTCAGAGGCGGGCGACATCTAGTGTGGGACGGCGGTGGTCCCGCTCACGTGCAGTGAGGAGGAGGAGGGAGGATTACGCAGCCCCTCAAAACACAGCCGTATCTGGGGTGATTCGGATGCCTACCAGGTGAATTTACAACGGAGGCGGCCATTTGTGATTGCGTAGATTGCCGCTGGCCTGCCTGGCAGTGGATGGCGGTAGACATTGCTCGGCGGCACCTTGCATGAAGAGTGGTGCATAACCAGCCCCCACCCCAGGAGACCAGATCATACCCCCGAGAACAGATTGCTGGGTTGGGATGCACGCCATATCGGAGGCAGGGATGAGCCCACATTGGTACATAGGGGTCACAGTGGGGACACTACCTCTGCCTTGTGCAGCCTGTTGCTGGGGTACTGCGGTGGATGTGGTGAGCCGCTGCAACCCATCTCTGTGCCCAAAAGCTGCTGGGACTGCGGCAGTGGAACTGTTGACGTGGTCACGTTGAGGCCCCACTGACGCATCTGACGATACCCCCAGCTCCACGGCGACAGGAGAAGGGCTGAAGTGCAGGCGGTGAGAGGTGGGCTGTGTGGAACCGTGAATGGCCTTCACTGGCATATAATCTACTGGGACACTGCCAGTGACTGCCTGCTTTGTGGATCCCCTGCGTGAGGCTGCGCCCTGTGTTCGGAACTGGGGCTGAGGCAGAGGCTACTATCCGACAATATAGCGAGGGAGCTGAGAAGCATTGTAGGGAGCAGACAGGAAAGAGTTTCTAAAGTACTTCTTTGGCTGCGACACCTGGTTGCTGCAGTAGGACCTGCACAATCGCGCTGGTCTGCTGTACTGCACGTATAGAGTATTTGGTCGGGGAAGAGGCTGCAGGATTTGAGGCACGACAGCAGGGTATAGTGCGGATCGTTTGACCTGAAGGCTACAGTGGTTACTGCTGTGTGATATCTAACCTGATGCCAAGGGACGCACCAAGACGAAACAGCAGGAACTCAGCGGCACGGACTCTGTCCACAAAAGAGGGAACAGCGTGGATAGCACGCTGGCATCTGGTTGTATCCCTCCCACTACGGTGCCTGCTTCGGCACCGGAGGATAAGCTGGATCTAATATTAAAGGAAGTGCGAGACTCCAGAAAAGCAACAGAGCTTCAAATAGGAACCCTGACCACTGAACCTGCTCAGGGCGGACCATGCGAAGACGGCGAAGAAAGTGAAAGTTCATGCGGTGACGCTGGCAGAGGTAATACCGAAACAGAAGCAGACCGAAACGGACGTGAAACAGCTACAGACACAAGTGGCCACCTTAATGAAACGCGTGGAGGAAGCAGAAGGGAGAGCGCAAAGTAACAACATCCGAGTAATTGGACTGCCAGAGAAAAGCGAAGGATCTGACGCTGCGGGATATATGGAACAGTGGTTGAGAGATCACGTCACAACAAAGGGACTCTCCACACAATACTGTATAGAACGAGCACACAGAATAACTACCAGGAGGCCGAAACCAGGTGCCCCACCACGGCCTCTTATAGTAAAACTGCTGAACTTTCGAGATCGGGACACTTTATTGCAGAAGGCCAGAGAGCCAGCGCCGATCACTTTTGAAAACGCGAGAATCTCCTTATACCCAGACTACACGATGTTAGTTCAGAGGCAGCGGTCTTCATTTAGGGCGGTGAAACGACGGCTCAGGGACCTGAACTTACAGTATGCACTGCTGTTCCCGGCCAGATTAAAAATAATGCACAAACAAAAAGCTTATTTTTTTTAAAGTCCTGGTGACGTTGAGGACTGACTTGAAGTAATGGAACTAAGCAAAGCTACACAAATCGAAGACAGACAACGATCCCTTGCTGGCGCCTCAACAGGACGCAGAGGAGGCAGACCGAGAAGGACTACTGCCCGTGTACGGGTCACCTCGCAACAAAGCCGACAGAACAAGACGCAGGCGATCATCGCTACGGCAACCTTCACGAATGCCCCACGAACGGATAATAAGTCATCCACAAAAGATGAGGCGACGCAGGGGTCGGACTCTGAGGCCAGTGTGGCCCTGTTCCCTTCTGCCACTCCGCAGCTGATCACGGACCTGTTTGGTTGATGGACATGTGCAAGTATTGTTTTTTCTTATGTAAACGCAAGCTGTAACTCTATTTACACCCCATAATTCCTATTAGATTCTTTACAGAAGGCGAATCGTAATTAGGGCCCCTGTACCGTAGTAGCTTTAAATTGGAAGACCTAAGATGCTTACCACCGCATGCAGAGCGCAGGCGCAGCCCCCCACATGGCGAAGGCTCTCTACAGGACTGTTTTGTTTTTCTTAGTCCAGCTTTGTATTATGGTCTGGTATAGTTTGGAAACCAGAACGAGTATTGGGATTGTTGGGGGGTGGGAAGGTCACGATGTTCATGAATATGTGGATACATTAGCTCCATTGCGAACCATGACTACACACATGTGGATACACCATCTGGATGAATGCATACGTTGGGTAAATATACCTTCGTGACGTGGAACGTACGAGGTATGGGCACAATACACAAAAGGCATAGGATACACGCACAACTTCTGCGCCGTGAAGCACAGATAGCGTATTTACAAGAGTCACATATGGTAGAAAATGAGGTGATGAAACTTAGAAAGAAATTGCGAGGTCAGGTTTTCTCAACCTCCTATTCTAATCACGCACGGGGGACCACGATCTGGGTGCGGCATGGTGTACCATTCGTGGCGCATGAACAGAGGATTGACAAATGGGGTAGATATGTGTTTGTGAGGGGTGCCCTGGATGGTCAATTGGTAGTGCTGGGATCAGTTTACGCCCCTAATTTTAATCAGGATAAGTACTGGGACACCGTGAGCGGGGCGTTAGCGGGTTGGGACACAGGCCCATGGATATTAGGGGGGGGGACTGTAACACAGTCATGGACGTGCCCTTAGATAGATCGCACCCGCCACTGCGCGGAGCGGGGGTTTTTAAACAGGCTGAAGCACTGGTTAGATGGGCTGCGGGCTGGGATTTATGTGATGTGTGGAGGATGCGTCACCCCGGACAACGGGAATATTCCTTCTACTCGACGGTGCATGACCTGCACACTAGAATTGACAGAATTTTTTGCTCTAATGGCATAGCCATGCAAGTGCTACACTCCACGTACTTGCCTAAGACTTTCTCAGATCACAACCTACAGGAGATAGTTATTACATGGGGAAGGATACCCACTCCGGTCCCCACGTGGCGGTTCTGGCCGCAATTATTGGGAGACTCAGTGTTCCGTAGCGATCTTTCACACACTATAGATAGTTATTTTGCAGAAAACAACAACACGGCAACAAATAGGCTGGTAGAGTGGGATGCCTTTAAGGCGGTCATTCGGGGTAAGGCGATCAGTGTGATGGTGGGAGCGAGACAGGAACTCCACAGATCCCTGGTGGAAGTAGAAGAAAGAATGGGAAAACTAGAACATGAGGTTGTGACTAGCTCGGAACATAAGGGCCCACTCCAGGAGGTGTCTATTAAACACGCTGAACTCTTGGAATCACTTCGAGTCATGGACTACCAGGCATATACCCAACGTGCGCACGCAGACGCAGATAAAGCAGGAACTTTGTTGGCTAGATTGGTCTGGGACACCCCTCCCACAGTAGTGATAAGGGAAATCAGCTTGGATGATGGAACAAGGGTTTCCAGCCAAGGAGAGATCAACGAGGCTTTCCGGCAGTATTACGCCATGCTATATAGTGCGACAGTAACGGCTACTGATGAACAAACGGAGGCTTTTCTGTCCTCATTACCATTCCCAATGCTCCCGCTAACAGCACAAAAAGACCTGGCGGGACCCATTACGCCACAAGAAATTAAAAGCGCTATGAAGGGGCTCCCACGTAATAAGACCCCTGGTATGGATGGGCTTCCCATCGAATTTTACTCCATGTATACAGAGACATTAGTACCCCAATTGACGGACCTGTATAAGGCGGTTTGGGAGGAAGGTTTCTTACCTCTCACCATTGCGCAGGCGCTAGTGATATCACTACCAAAGCCAGGGAAAGACCACATGGATATGGCTATCTATCGCCGACTATCGCTACTGCCCACTGAGTACAAAATACTGAGTAAAGTGCTGGCCAATAGATTATTGCCATATCTGTCAAGATTGGTTCACATAGACCAGACCGGGTTTTTGCCGGCGCGGAGCACATCACTGAACATTAGGAAATTGCATTATTTACTGACAGAACTGCGAAAACGATTCCCCTACGCGGGCTGCATTTCCTTAGATCTCAGGTAAGCGTTTGACTCGATAAACTGGGAATATATGTTTAAAGCGTTACTGAAATTTGGGATACCGGTACAAGGCTGTACAAGGCCCTGACAGTGCGAACAAGAGCAGGTGGGCAAATATCGGAAGAATACACGATACATAAAGGGACAAGGCAGGGGTGTCCATTGTTGCCTCTTATTTTCATTCTGGCACTGAACCTTTGGCACTGGCAATGAGACAGAACTTTCTAGATCGGGGAATGCTGATAGGGAACACGACACACCTCTTCTCGGCCTATGCCGACGATATTATTGTATACATACGAGACCTCCGGCTGCCCTTAACCCAATATTTGACTTATACAGGCAATTCGAAGGTTTGTCAGGGCTTGCTTTAAATACTACAAAGTCACACGCATTTTTCTTTACGGAACATGCGGCAGACATGGACAAAGAATTTGGAGACGCCACACTTCAGATAGCACCAACTACGTTTAAGTATCTGGGAATCCACATATACAGGAGGCATGAAGATATGCTAGAAGGTAATCTTAATAGAGCAATTAGAGCTTTACGGTCCAGTGTCACCTTATGGACAGCACTGCCACTGTCTGTTATGGGGAGAGCCGCAATAGCGAAAATGGTTGTTTTGCCGAGTTTGCTGTATTATTTTACAAACCTGCCGTCACTGGTGCCACACTCCACCTTCACAACACTGAACACTTTGCTAACAGATCTTATTTGGGGTACGGGTATGAGGCGTATACGTCTGAAGAAGCTGCAGGTGAGTACTCGTATGGGGGGCTGGGAGTTCCAGACCGCCGTGCATATTACTACGCATGCAAACTACAATGGTTATCGTACTGGACGCGGGACGTAACCTGCAGGAAATAGGGTACACTGACGTGGATATAGATAATGGCACATTACACGCGCTATTATTACCGGGACATCGACCTCCAAGAAACTTGCCCCCCCTGCTGGATATTGCGCTCAAAGGCTGGAAAGCAGCATTGCGCTATGCGAACGCGCCCTCTGCATACGCTGGCAATATACCGCTGTTAGGTATCCCACTAGCGGGTGGCAAACTCACCAGACGCAAGTTAGCGCTGAAGCAGGCATTAGCACGGTAGCGGACCTCTTTGGAAATGAGACACTGCTTGATCACGACACTTTTACAAATGAGACTGGCGCCCCAGCACATCTGTATTTAACGCACGCTGCACTCATACAATATGTAAAAAAGTACTGGGCGCCACAAAGAAGGGAATCTACCAGCAATGAGCTGGTTAAGATGATGCATTATATGGGGAAAGGGAGAAACTTGATCCGTTGGATATACAATGGCATTAGCGCACATACACGGGTCTCCCTGGATACCGTGAAGATCAGGTGGATGGGGGAGACAGGTAGAGACCTGACAGACAAGGAATGGACGGCAATAATTGAGCATCCCAGAAAAGTATCGAGAAATTCGAAATTCAAATTTATACAAACTATGGTATTACACCGTGCTTATTTGACCCCGGGTAGACTGGATAAAATGTTCCCACAAACATAACATTCATGTCCTAGGTGTAGGACAGAAGGGGCGGACTTAATACACATGCTGTTGGCATGCCCGATGATAAGGGGATACTGGACCACGATTCGGAGGATAGCCGGGGAGGCAGCGCATCACAGGATTCATGATTCAGTAGAAGAATGCCTTTTGGGTCTGCAAAAAAAACCTATCCAAACACAAAACACAATATCGATTCATAGATCTTGCACTAATATTGGCGATTAGAACCCTTACTATGCGATGGAAGTCGAGAAAGCCTCTGGAGGTGTCGAGCTGGCATGCGGAAATGTTGCGCTGGGGCTGTGCAGAGGGGTCAGCGCTATGCAGGGAAGAGATTAGGGGATTGCGTAAAACACCAATAGCGCTAGAATGGGAGACTATGCTGGAAGAGCTGAAATTAACTGATGTGGATATTGATGTATAATGATGCTGTAAGTAAAATGGTAACATATGCCGCCTGTGCCTCGAGTTGCCAAGCCACACAGATGTACAGTTTGCTCAATCACATGCATGTTAGTAACATGATATGGTTCACATGGTTTGGAAGCACTGCAGTAATGGACTGTGACCAGGGATGTTCGGGTGGGGGGGGAGTTACGGGGTTTGGGAGTATACAAGAAAATTACATATTTTATGTAAGTCCTAAATGAAGAGAATATTGGTTGTTTCGGTAACATGGTGACACTAATGTAGACTTTTTTGTAATATTGTGATGGAATGACGCATGGGGTATGATTTATGAATACTCTAGAATATGTTCGATGGAGGCGACTATAGGAAATGTAAAAAATGCTGTACGAATTTATGCTACGACTAAAAATCAACGAAATATGTTTAAAACAAAATATAGGTCAATAACAACAGGAGAGGTAGGGCAAGAATAGGCACTCCTATACCCCAATAAATCTATATTTAACAACAAAGGAGTGACTGTGAATAAAAAGAACTAGTGAGGAGTAATGATAATCCGCTGTGTGCCGCAAATGCGATCAATACTCACACACGTGCGTGCACACAGCGAAATCTCTCTATCTCCCTATATACGCCCTTTAGGGTCCTCCTCAAGGGAAAGTCCTCCGGTGGTGTGCGCGCGCCAAGGCGTACCCTTCCCGGGAGGCTCTAAATGTGAAAAATCTATACAGTGTGGAAAAACCGGATCGTTTCCGTGAGTAACCCACTACAATATCAGTAGGGATATGAAAAAATCTCCCGGAAGACAGCAGCCGAGAGAACAGGTACACTGAGGGGAGCCGCGTTTGTCCAAATGTACATCGCGTGAAGATGTCCCACGCTGTCTTTTCCGAAGGGGCGTGATTATGCCTCGTAGGAAGATTTTTTCATATCCCTACTGATATTGTAGTGGGTTACTCACGGAAACGATCCGATTTTTCCACACTGTATATATTTTTCACATTTAGAGCCTCCCGGGAGGGTACGCCTTAGCGCGCGCACACCACCGGAGGACTTTTGTTTAGGTCCTGAAGAAAGCTGAGCTAAATGCAATTTGACAGCAGAAACATGTTGACCAATGTTTGATCCTAATTAGGACTCCGGTTCCTTGACTAAGAACCTGTGGAACCCGCTCACTCTGTTTTTATCTAATGCAAGTTGGCCATTATTAAAGATTTTTGTAAAGGCACAACTTCTGCATTTTTTAATACACTTTACACATTCACGTTTAGTCACCTCCTAATTTGGGCACTGTTGCACTCACCACATCCTGCTCCGCTGTAACCAGGCGTTGTAGCACGCTGGGGGGACATTCGGTCACCCCAGCGGGGACCCAATGATGAAGCATGTCACCAACTAGTGGTGAGTGAGGGTCCTTCTAATAAGTAAGGTTATTTCCCTCCCTTTTACACTGGGTGACCAACAAGCCCACCAGGTTTCTTCCCTTGAGGAGGACCCTAAAGGGCGTATATAGGGAGATAGAGAGATTTCGCTGTGTGCACGCACGTGTGTGAGTATTGATCGCATTTGCGGCACACAGCGGATTAACATTACACCTCACTAGTTCTTTTTATTCACAGTCACTCCTTTGTTGTTAAATATAAAACAAAATATAGACAAGTACCAGCACCTTGTTTAAAGACGATTAGAATATAATTAAAACCATCCCATATTCATATATATAAATTTGGCACCATCTTTAAGTGGCATGCGTAACGGAATAAAAGCACAATCGATAGTTGTCAAATATCCTTGATACGTATAGCTAATGTCCTAAAATAAAAAAGGGAACCTCAGATTTCCGTTGCATCAAGAAGACAAGCCATACTGTTAAAAACGGACGCCATCAAAGGGGCATGTACAATACTGGCAAAAAGTTTTTATCACACAATATTTGGTGGTATTACTTTATTTAAGGTATACCGCTAATAACCGGCATCCTAAAGTCAGTATTATAAAACGATGTTCTAAGGAGAGCAACAGGCGACATCTTAAAAATAAGGAGTACCTCGTATAGGCGTACTGTACTGAATAGCGGAACCAAAGAAGTAACAGGTGATGTCTTGGAATAAAAAGTGCCATGTTCGAGTGTACTATGCTAAATAGCAGGGCCTTTGAAAAGTAATAGGTGAAATCTTAGAATGGAGAGTACCCCATGTTTTAATACTATGCTGAAGAATCCTCCACACCAAATGAAGAAAATAAAACAATCTTCCATAAATGTCTCCATCCCTAATACCACATCTTCCTATCTTTAAAGTCACTATATTCAATTGGTCAGATCGCCATCAATTTATAATAGAAAGTGCCACACGACACTAGAATCGAGGACAGAATGAAGACCCTCAAGAATTATGTCAGTATAAAAACTCCAAAAAATATTATTAAATGAGAGAGGTAAGTAAAGGAAAACAGAAAGAAAACAAAGAGAAAAAGGAGGGGGTAGGTTTGGAGGGAATGGCAAACGGAGTTTCATTTTTCACATTTACAAGAATTTCACAATGACACATGCACAGTGAAATATTAACATAAATTTCGGTTGTCAATACATATATGCAAGGGCACTGATTATACCCAAATGGACATGACAGCATATTGACAAACATGCCATCAACAGAATATATGCCCTATATGAGCAAACTAACCAAAGTACCATTGAATGAAAATAGGAATATTCATAAGGCAGAAAAGAGTCAGTACAATGAGATAAATATAGATTTAATTTAAGAAGTAATGGAATTCATTGTCTGTATTATGGCTGCACTTAATGGAGCGCAGTCTACAAATCCACTTAGCCTCCTTTTGCCTTAGTACTAATTCTCTGCTCCCACCTCTATTGTATTCTGGCACATGTTCTATACCATGGAACCAAAATGCAGAGTCAGATGTATGATGTTCCTTATAATGTTCCGCCATCGGGTACCTGGTGTCTCCGTTCAGAATCGCTTGCCGATGCTCTTGGATTCTAAGTTTGAGACTCTGTACAGTGCTACCCACATATACCATGCGGAAACTGCAGCCGAGAACATAAATAACGTAAGAGGTGTTACAATTTATGAACTCTCTAATCTCATATTGTTTTGGACCATTGTATGCGAAATGCTAAATTTGATTCATTTCAAATTTGCAAATAATGCACGAAGTGCATGTGTGAAAACCACATCGTTTCTTAGACAACCATGTTCCAGTAGGTTTAGATGTAATAATATAACTGGGGCATAGTTTGTCCTTTAAAGTCTGCCCTCTTCTATATGTTATTGAGGGATTTGGAGTAAGATCTTTCCTCAAATTGTTTTTTAAAAAAAAGTAAATACCAGCTCTTTTTCAAAATACAAAACAGTTTGCCACTTTGTGAGGTGTACTTAGTTACAAACCGTAGTTTGTTGGTATATCAGTCAGTCAAATACACTTTATTCGATTTGTTAAAAATCATAAAAGGCATAAAATCACATACATGGTTAAAATAGACAATTCATAAATGTACAAAATCATTGCTAACCCCAAGTAAGCAGGTACACTACAAGTTACACGCAATAGACTCAATGTGGGACATACCGTGATTTAATATAATGCATTTGGTGGCGCGTGTTTATTTTTAATTCCAAATGCCGCTGCTAAAAAACTTGCCACACGATAAATAACGCGAGTGTTACTCAACATCTGTAGGTAAAGTAATGCAGGCCTGACTTGGATAAAGCCGGCCTCCCTCAAGATTGGTAACAAGTATTTTTTCCTTATACCCACACAGAACCCACAAAACATAATAAAATGCATAGTAACTTGATGGGAAAAGTTGTCACAGTAACAGGGAGGAGCCCCTTCAGGTTTGGCCCACGATTGATAGCTGCCCAGTGTAAAATGTATCAAATTAAACCTAAACTTTGTCAATAAGAATCTATGTAGGGGTTTGGTGCCAATTTTAAGATAAGGCTCGAGTGAAGGGGAAGTAGTTAACATCAAATGAGATCTTACTGAAGGTGTCACTAGTTCCCGCTCATCTCTAACCAGACTAGCCCTCTCTAGAAAATGACTCTTGATCCATTTGACATCCTCTCTCCTGATGTTAGAAGGTGACAGGTAGAGTTCTGGGTGTCCTAACTGTGTAAAAGTATTTCTCAAATATTCAAACCAGGGTATTTTCATGGCGTTGACCAAAGACATGACATCCGTCAGAATTGCGTGGTTTAGAATTATTTCTGAGTTAAGCCATGGTTTTGCCCAGAAGACTAGAGGGGCCAATTTCAATCTATCCGTTATGTAAACAGTGCCCACCTCTGAATGGATAGAAAAGGTGGGGGAGGACTTGGGGACAGACAAAAGATGTCTTAAAAGCCAGTTTTCTACCCTTTGGATCTTATCTTGGGCAACATAGCCCCACATGGCTGACCCATACGTGGCAATTGGGATGCATTTGCTATTGTAAACTTTCATGAGGGCCTCCATCGGCCTGGCCCCAACCTTTTTGAGAAACCCATCAGGGTAGACGTGGAACAGGCCGGCGATAAGCTCTTGGCCTTAATCTGGGGAGCCCACGACCCCCTCTCATCGGACAGGACCCCCAAATAAGGGAAAACGGTGACCCTTGAAACCACCTCGCCCTTACAGACAAAGGTTTTAGTTTTAGGTTTACTTCTCTGTTTGCCAACCACCATCGAATGGGATTTTTTAGCGTTGACCCTTAGGTCAAGGTGCTCCATAAAGGCCCCAAATAGGTCCAACAGTGTCTGGAGTCCATTACCAGTGCGCACTATTAACACTGCGTCGTCCGCGTATAGGAGAGCCGGTATTGTGGCTCCTCCTACACGCGGAACATCCGCCCCCCCACCTCTAGATGTTTTCCCAACCCATTAATATAAATGGTAAAGGGAAGGGGGGCCAGGATACAGCCCTGGCGTACCCCTTTCTCTGATTTAAATCTGGACGTACACCTGCCTTCCTTGGTGACCCTGACCGTGGCGAATAACTCCTAATGGAGGGAAGCCATACATTTAACAAGTGAGGGATCGATTCCAATCTCCAATAGGATGGACCACAACTTTGACCTGTTGACTAAATCGAAAGCCGAGGAGAGGTCCATAAAGGCCAAAAAAAGGGACCCCTCCTTGGCCACCGTGTATTTTGAGATTAGGAGATGCAGGTTAGAGAATTGCTCCAGGGTGCCCCTTTTCTCCCTAAACCCATATTGTAAGTTTGAGAGTCCTCCGCATCCCTCTAAGTTGGCCCTTAACTTAGACAAGAGGACTCTGCCTAGGATCTTAATAGCATAGTCTAGGAGGGAGATGCGTCTGTAGCACGCTGGGTCATCACGCTGCCCCTTTTTAAAAATTGGCACAATGATTGAAGTTGCCCAGGTGGTAGGGAATGTATTGTAGTTAGTGGCACGAAAGACATTTGTTAGCACCTCTGCCCAGAGTTTCGGGGAATGTCTGTATAAGTCTGCCGGTACACCATCTGGCCCTGGCGCCTTATTCTTCGAGGGCTCTGAGATGGCTTTCTCCACTTCATCGTAACCAAAGACTAAGGGGGCGGGCTCAGAGGCTGCCGATGGACCGCAAAAGGCGACACAATCAGGGTCACCGTATACTTCTTTGAAGTGAAGAAGCCACCTGTCATCAGGAATACCACAGTCAGTGACTGCGTTATCTGAATCGGGGTAGATGTCAATGCTTGTTTAAGTGCCCTGTCTGCACTTGAACATTTGGCGTCAAACCATTTATGAGGCTTATGCCTTCGCTGACCCAAATTTGTCGTCCGATCCTTCGAAATTTGTGCACATGCCTGCTCAAAGGCCCCCATGACTTCTGAATTGGGAGCTTTTTGGTCCAGACAAATCGCTATATAACCCTCAATTGTGCGGAGTAATTTAGCGGTGAAGCTTTCGGGGTCCACCTTTCCCCACTTGAGCCTTCTGCCCTGGTCTGTAGGTACCAAGGTAGACCCTGACTGGGGGGGACAGGCCTGTTTACACGTGGGATCACCCCATAGCACCTCAAGCAACAATGGTTTATGGTCACTATAGATCGAGACAGTTACTTTGTACGTCGTGACCTTAGCTAATATTCCTGGGGTCAAAAAGATTAAATCTACAACAGAACCCTGGTTCGTGCCCTCATATGAGCATAATCTCTTACCCCCTTCCCCTGTATGGATTGGTTCAAATATATTAAAATTGGCCAGTAACTCTTAAAGTGCTTCTCCTGACCTTGTGTGCTCAAAGTGAGGGGCTGTCGCACCTGGGGGACCCTCGTACTCTCCCATGTAGCAAAAATTGCTGCAGAGGTGAATATTAAAATCGCCCATGAAGATGAGCTCGAAATTAGTGTAGTTATTTAGACTGAGATTACCTAATTTTTTTTCCAAGGAGGCAATATGGTCATAATCCACTTCCCTTTCCCAGGAATTATAAAAATGAATTAAAATAAATATACGGGCGGGAGAAACTGCCCATTCCACCATTAAAAGGTTATATGAACCTGACTCAAGCAACTTAAATGACCCAGTAAGTTTTAATGAAAAGAGGAAAAGAAGACCCCCCCTTAGCTCTGCCTGCAATACTAGGGGTGGCCGGTACGGCAAAGCTAGTATAACCATCCAGCCAAAAGCTGGCAGAGGTGTCCCATGATTCCTGTATGGCTATAACTTCATGACTGGTAACAAAGTCAATCCAAGCTGTATTTGTTGGTACATACTGTGTCTTTCTTTTTCTTAGCCACCAAAGTACTTTCTCTGTTTAGTTGTTAAGCACGTGCCTCTGCCTTTCTCACATCCTGAGCATCATAGCCTCTTTTGAGAAAACGATTACGCGTGTCTACAATGATAGCCTTAAAAGCAGTGGGTTCAGAACAGTTTCTCCGTACTCTCACCATTTCCACGTAAGGGATGTTCTTAATTACTGATCCCGCATGTGCACTTGTGGCATGTAATATTCCATTACATGCCGTCTCCTTACGATATAGGGTACTTTGGACAACACCATCTTTTATATAGAAACTGAGATCTAAAAAATCGATCTTTTCCTCATCACAAGACATTGTCAATTGTACATTGAAGGGATTTTCGTTAAGGTACAGAAAATATTCTTCCAGGCTTTCCCTTGATCCAGACCATAAGCAGATAATATCATCAATGTACCGCCCCTAGAACACAATATGTGGTGTCCAGGAGGCAGCACCTCTGCCCCAGGCATGCTCCCTCTCGTACCACCCCATAAGGAAGCAGGCATATGAGGGAGCAAACCTGGTGCCCGTGGCTGTCCCTCGAACTTGATGGTATCAGTGCCCCTCATGGAGGAAGAAATTCTTTGTCAAGAGCAGTTCAATCATTTTGAGTACCATGAGGTTATGCTCATACCGGTCAGCCCATTCCCTATCAATGTAGGACTCCACTGCCATCATTCCAAATGTATTCTCAATACAGGTATAGAGGCTAACGACATCCCATATCACGAAAAAAGGTCCTCCAACCAAACAAAGTCCTTCAATTTAAGCAGCACATCCATGCTATCTTTAATATATGATTGCAAATCAATCACACGTTTTTGTATTCGCAGGTCAACATATTCAGACATTCTTTCTGTGGGAAAACCTACCCCAGAGATAATAGGTCGCCCAGAGGGAAACAGAGCTCCTTTATGCACTTTAAGAAGTGCATAGATGCAAGGGAATCTTGGTTGGCATACCTTCAAAAACCTATATTCAGAGTCGGACAACAAACAAATATCCTTCCACTCGCTAAGCTTGACATTAATCAAAGACACAAGTTCAATCACTGGGTTCCCATTCCCTAGTTCAGAACATGAATTGTCATTTAACTGACGTTGTATCTTGTTCATGTATTCCATTTTATCCATCACCACTATGTTGTTACCTTTGTCGGCTTTGCGGATGACTATAGTGTTATCTTGCTCTAATCTCTTCAAAGTTTCCCTTTTACCCTTTGTCAAATTGTTATAATCCTTTTTTAAGAATTTTCTGGAACTTTCCAATTTTTACAGGTCCTCTGACACCTTGTCAAAAAATAGGTCAATGTTTTGATGGTATTATCCACTAGGTATAAATTTGGATGTGGCTCGCAAACCACTGTCCACACAAAGATCTTCAACAACATCTAGATCTTTTAATAGTGTCCCCAATTCAATTTCTGTCCCCATCTCAATTGACAACAAACACTGGACATTGCGATATCAGTAACGCTCAATGCAGGGGTGAGACTCCAATCTATTGGCTCAGAGGCATTACAACATCGATTGCTGAAAAAATCTTAATTTCAATGTTCTTGCAAACTTAAATAAATCAACATGAACGTCAGTTACATCACCCAATTAAGACGGACAAAACTCCAAACCTTTATTCAAAAGGCTCAATTCATGTCCATCCGTCAGTCAATTGATATGATTTTGTGTCTTATATATGTTTTATGTTACTTTGTCTACAGCCCTGAAGAAGTTCTCATGGCTTGTTGCCAAATAGAACGAAATGCTTTGGCTGCTTTTTAGTGAAATTTCGTTTGGATTTGATAATAAAGGACTGAAATAAAATACAAAGGGACTGAAAAGTTTTTTGTTCAAGGGCACTGCACTTTATGGAATATAGCTTTTGAATCTGTGAACAGTGGCATCCAAGGTCAACAGTTGCTGAGAAGTGTGCACAAACTATCCTGCTTATAGGATTGTAGTATAACCGTGAGGTGCTTTGCTACAAGTCCGTTGCTCAAGTTCTTTTGTGTTGGATACAATCTTTCATGAAATCCTCCTCCAGCAAATCCAAGATATAGGGGGTCTCTGAAAAAAGCTTCCTCCTGGATTAGATGTTTCCTAACTGATAGGAGACAAACAATTGTCCTAGGAGAATTTTCATCTGAAGAAAATTTGATCACTAGGGGTGTTCCACAGGTGTATCTCAGCCCGCCCTTGTTTATATCTATTCATCTCCCTCATCTTCCTGAATGCCTCCTTTGGAATTGCGACTACCTCTTACATGGACGATACACAGATGATACTCTCGCTACACAAGGGGTCAACTGAGTCCAAACACAATTTCTAAATATGTCTCTCTAATGTAATTTCATGGATGCAAACAGCCATCTCATATGCAACTTAGAGAAAACAGAGTTTCCACTCTTTGGGACAACAAATCTATTCTCTTTTATATAATGGTGCCCAAAGCTCTTCCCTCCAGCACTGGACACTGTCAAAGTAGCAATGAATCTGGGAGGCTAATCTGGCACCAAACTATCCTTCCAATCTCAAGCGACGGTGATAGCAGGGATGTGTTTCAGCTCGATTTCACCCCTTAAAAATGTGTTCCACTTTTTTCTCTTACCACTAGGAAAACAGTAGCTTCTGCTCTCATCACGTTGAGACTCAACTACTGCAACAGCTTATATGCGGGCCTTTTCCAAACAGCTAATCAACGGCTTCAAATGGCTCAACATGCGGCAGGCAGGGTGGTGGTACTGCTTCGTAAATGGAGCTTTGCATAAGCTGCACTAATGAGACTCCATTGCCTGCCAATCCACAAAAGAATCATATTCATGACTATGTTGCTAGTCTTTAGAGAATTCAAGTCCACCAACCCTAAATAACTCACAGTCGGGATTCAGTCATAAGACCCAGAGAACATTGAGATCCTCAAACGTGAATCTTCTGAAAACTCCCACCTTTAGACGAAAAACTCGAGTTGGAAGTCCTTCAATGTGCTGGGAACCAACTGCCTGCTTTACTTCGCTTCATGGAAACTGAAGATTCATTTAAAAGAGTTTTAAAGATGCAGCTCTTCCAAGCCTTGGGCGCATTTTGCCTCGCCCTTAATTAATTTGATCTTTCCTGTCTACGTAAGGGTCTCACAGCATAGTGCCAGGATGCTCAATCTTGAGTGATAGTGCACTTTAGGAATGTATTAATCATTCATTCATTCATATCAGAAGTAAAGGATCAAAATCAAACCAGTATTACAACATTGTCTATATGACAACCCATTACATTGTCATGTATTCCTATAGGTTCTGAATCGATCCCCCTATTCCTGACCCTATTCTGGTTAAACTAACTATCAAGTTAACTAACAGTCAGCCCATGAGGCAAGAACAGCCCCCATGATGCAGATACCGTTATCTGACGCAGTCACACTACGGCACAGGAACGTGTTATCTGATTAGGTCATAACGCTTGAGATCTAATTAGACAAGCGACATTCCTCCAGCCCCTGATAAGGCATACGACGTTCTCATAACAAATCAAACCTATGACAACCTGGAAAATCCGTGCGGCCATTGTTTTGATTTCACAGAGAACTTTAGTAAAGAATGTGCTAACGAGCAAGTCGTATGACATCTTTATTGACGTATCTATGTCCATCCTTACGTCAATCTCGGCACCTTTAAGGTATAAATATTGCCGATCTTGCCCTATGCAAACACACGCGTGGTGACGAGACGGAGCAGCCATACTTGCCGAAGCCGAGAGCAGAAGCAGACCCCGCTGGCAGCAGCCCCGCCTTCCTGACGCGCTGAGAGACGCGCTGCTATCTCAAGCCGAGAGACCCAGCACCGGCGCTTTCGGGCAGCCCTCGCAGGCAGCCTGGAATATCGAGAGCAGAGAAAGAGATACCATTCCTCATTCATCCTAAATTCCAGGTACAGAACTGAATAACCCCTCACAGAGAATTCTTTAGTTATTCACTTGGCAAAAACAAACTTAACTTAAACTGTAACTTTCTATTCCCGCCCACGCATTAGACTTAGGTTAGGTACACGGGGTAGGCGTATTTAGAAACACCAGTTGAGTACGTTTAGTCAAATGTATATGTGTATGTAAATATATTTTAATCATTTTAAACATCATATGGCTCAGAAACCATATCAATGTTTTTACAGTATTATTTTATACTATTGCTTTTAATGTATGCACTTTACTTAACTATAAGTATTGCAATAATATCGATCCATTTCTCTTGTACGAGAAAAGAGACTGATCAATAAATAACACCTTTTTATTGAACACGCCCGTCTCTTCCTTTTCTCTACAATCTGATGAGACTAAGAATGCACGTACTGACTGAGTAAAATAATTGCCTTGTGCTCACACGACTCTTGAGATTGACTCTTGATTAGGGGAGAGCAAAGTTGTCATGTTCTATGGTTGTCAGAAACTAAATCCCTTCTTGTCTAATCAGGGGAGTTAATTCTTTCCTGAACATTCGAGAAAGTTTCTAGCGAACTCTGAGCTTAGCTGGCAAACCCAAAAATTAAGTCTAGTATCGACAGTAGTAGACCTAGTTAACGTCTGGCCTAGGCCTTTACTGCTGTAGGTACTATTCCAATGCGCAGAGCCTATTGGGAAAATAGGAACTACACTACATGGCGCCCAACGCGTTTGGAAAGGGCGATAAAACTAACGTAAGACATTTAGAGTAACTCAGTCGTGCTTTCTCACTCAGACCCCTTTTCCCAAATTCTCCAAAGACGTCTGGAGTGGGTGAAAGGTAATATCCTCCAAAACCGCACAGGAGGGAACTCCTATGTATGGTTCTTGGTACAGTCAACGTTGAAGGATACACTGTTCCAAAATATTGTGCATCTAATCTCTGTTCCATAAGAAACCTGATCTGCAAACAAACAAAATAACCATCCTGACAGTAAAATGTCAGAAAGTGATGAAGAAAGAGAGGCAGTTAGATTAGCAGCTGAAATAGCAGCAGCAGATACTGCACTAAAGGATGCAGACGCGGATATAATACTCATTCCGGTCAGCAAAAGGAGATCTATAACCTTAAAACTTATAGAAAATGGACTGACACCTAGAGGTGGCACAGTCATATTCGTAATTGAGGCACACAAATATCGGCAGACAGAGGTATACTATTCATGGATACATTTTCCAGCAGCAAATGCTGTAACAAAGTACTTCCACTATTACAAAATAGAGGTTCCACCCGACATTTACACTCCTTTCGAGGAGGTGGAAGTACCACTCAAATTCCAAGAGCATTTGCTCTTATTTGATGGCGCCCTAATACATAATAATCACATCACCAGGCTCGGTCCTTTAGGTAGACCAGGAGCAACGTGGCCGGTCTTAGCCGGATACACACCACACCCAGACATCGAAGGGATGTCTACTGGAGAGCTGTTAATACAGCTAAAACAATTACTAAAAATTCATAGACAATTAGTTCAGTATGTAATGCGGACTTCAACAATTCAGCCAGCGATTAAACTTCCACAGCTGACCCCTCACCAGGGGAACACAAATAAAATCACACCACAGAACATCCAATCCTGCCTAGGTAAAGTTCTGGCTAAACGGGAACAAATACCATTCTGGTTGGCACAGAAAATCACCCAAATAGAGGCGGTGTTTCCTGACACCACCCCGATAGAAAAACACAGGATTCTGACTATATGTCTCCCAATGGGAATCGCACCACACATAGAGGACTGTGACACTTGGGGTACAGTCTTTGCTTCAATCTACACAAAAACGCACGGTGTTCCATCCATTTCGGTAATACCAGATGTGCTAAAACAAATTCAAGATGAATACGGTCCAGAACCAGCTTTAACTCTTGGTATGAAATTACTGAAAGACTTCAAGCAGGTCTCGGCTATATTACTAGCCAATATAAAAGGTGAAGCAGCAAACGTGGCGATCCGCCAGAGGTTAAAAGAGACAGATATAGCAGACCAACCAGCTGAAATTGCCAGAATCATAGAAAAATCCTATGAAGAACTAGGTAGAGACAGTTTAGGTGGAATACCAGTAAATCCGCAACTGACTGAAAGTCCAGAAAAAATGTTTTTTAATAATAATTCACCAAAAAAGAACTGGGATGGAAACAAACAATCCAATCCAAAAGAAAAGAAATTCCAGTCCCGAGGAAGGTCTCCTAGGCGAAGGGAGAAATCTCCGAACCAGAGACACAGGTCACCCCAGAGTGACCCCTCTGGGAAAAGATATAACCTTAGAAATAGGGATAATATTAAAAAACCTGATAGATATCAAGACATTGATACACGTCCCTCTCAATCTTTTCAGAATTCCTCGCAGAAATCGGAAAGAAGAGGACGATCAGAACAAAGAGAAGAGCACGCCAAGCCCAAAGACAAGGAACCTGCTCAGCTAAAAAAGAAATTACAATTTCCAAAAAAGAAGGTAGCCAGTATCAAGGTAGTTAACAATGCCGAGAATACTGAGGACACAACTGAACAAGCATTTACAATGCAACGGTTTCGCCTTTGGAAAAGTTAGAGCGATTGGCAATGTAAAGGACAATGCCATTTATTTATCTGTTTTCAAAACCAACACAAATACAAATGTTGTCATTTACAATGCCAATAGCTCAAACTTTTCCAAAGGCGAAACCGTTGCATTGTAAATGCTTGTTAAGGTTATGGCGCTATTGTAAAGCACTCGGACACCTTTGGTCAATGTCCGCGCTATATAAAACTGCAATGAATGAGAGTGACCAGATGTCCCATATTTCACGAGGCCGTATTGGTTTTCAGAAGCTTGCTACGGTGATTTTAGCAACTTCAAATACAGATCTTATTATTTTAAAAGAGGGACACTGCTCCCACAAGTCCCTGCTCTGCTGCCTCCCATGTGCACCTGACACTGCTCCCAGAAGTGCTCTCAGTGCACTGCTGCCTTCCAAGTGCACCTTACACTGCCCCCACAAGTGCCTGCTCTGGTGCCTCCCATGTGCACCTGACACTGCTCCCACAAGTCCCTGCTCTGGTGCCTCCCATGTACACCCGACACTGCTCCCACAAGTGCCTGCACTGCTGCCTCCATGTGCATCTGACACTGCTCCCAAAAGTGCCTGCACTGCTGCCTCCCATGTGTATCTGACACTGCTCCCACAAATGCCTGCTCTGCTGCCTCCCATCTGCACCTGACACTGCTCCCACAAGTGCCTGCACTGCTGCCTCCCATGTGCATCTGACACTGCTCCCACAAGTGCCTGCACTGCTGCCTCCATGTGCATCTGACACTGCTCCCAAAAGTGCCTGCACTGCTGCCTCCCATGTGCATCTGACACTGCTCCCACAAATGCCTGCTCTGCTGCCTCCCATCTGCACCTGACACTGCTCCCACAAGTGCCTGCACTGCTGCCTCCCATGTGCATCTGACACTGCTCCCACAAATGCCTGCTCTGCTGCCTCCCATCTGCACCTGACACTGCTCCCAGACTGCTGCCTCCCATGTACACCTGACACTGCTCTCACAAGTGCCTGCTCTGCTGCCTCCCATGTACACCTGACACTGCTCTCACAACCCAGAATGAAATTTTTTTTTGTATTTGTAAAGTGAAACGATTCGCTAACATGCAGTAAAAGTATGGAGCGGAGAACAGCAACTCAAACGTCACTGAGAAACTAGCAGCTGCTGCTGTTAACCATGTACCCACAGTGCTGTTTGTCACTCAAACCTGCAAAGATCGTTATAAAACCTGAAAGTAAAACTGTTTACTGTTACCAATGAGGGTCTATTTTGTCCTGGCTGCATCAAGTCTGGGCTGGCGTTCCCAAGTGATGGATTCAGCAGCTCTCAAGTTGTCCTAACAGTCCAGACTCGAGCAGCAGTTGTCTACTGGTTTTAACGGTATTAGCAATAACAATTTTGCCGTTCATCTCTGAAAACAGATTGAAGGCTGGCAGGAATCCTTTGCACCTGCAGACCTTCACCGGGCTAACCCAGAGTGCAAGTGAAGCATGTCCACGGTGTTCATTTCAAGAATTCATGAAGTGTGGTGTTTATCATCTCATGAATGTGTGTTGAAGACCCTGCCATCGCCGGCCATTTTCAAAGAAGCGGAAATTATTGCTATAAACACATTATCCGGTTTAATAGGTCAGTAAACCCAAGGTTTATGAGGATTTTTAAGTTGCATTTTTTTATTTTCATAACATAGTTGACTGGTGTCGCTAGCTTAGAGTGTGATTGGTAAGTAGTATTGCGCCTACTCTGTCTTTTCCTGGATAGGTACTTACTTCATTGCATACTTACTAGTTGCTGTTGTCAAGAGATGAGTTACTGGTATTTATGTCTAATACTCTCCTGAATAATGTATTATACGAGGACACAGGGGGCGGGAGAGGACACGGACGGCGGGAGGGGGCGGGAGAGGACACGGACGGCGGGAGGGGGCGGGAGTGGACACGGACGGCGGGAGGGGGCGGGAGTGGACACGGACGGCGGGAGGGGACACGGACGGCGGGAGGGGGCGGGAGTGGAGCAGCAACTCAAACGTCACTGAGAAACTAGCAGCTGCTGCTGTTAACCATGTACCCACAGTGCTGTTTGTCACTCAAACCTGCAAAGATCGTTATAAAACCTGAAAGTAAAACTGTTTACTGTTACCAATGAGGGTCTAATTTGTCCTGGCTGCATCAAGTCTGGGCTGGCGTTCCCAAGTGATGGATTCAGCAGCTCTCAAGTTGTCCTAACAGTCCAGACTCGAGCAGCAGTTGTCTACTGGTTTTAACGGTATTAGCAATAAGCGGGAGAGAACACGGACGGCGGGAGGGGGCGGGAGTGGACACGGACGGCGGGAGGGGGCGGGAGAGGACACGGACGGCGGGAGGGGGCGGGAGAGGACACGGACGGCGGGAGAGGACA
Organism: Lissotriton helveticus; assembly: GCF_964261635.1. Taxonomy (NCBI): domain Eukaryota; kingdom Metazoa; phylum Chordata; class Amphibia; order Caudata; family Salamandridae; genus Lissotriton; species Lissotriton helveticus. The sequence continues at coordinate 310,684,364 of NC_136062.1, forward strand.
CGGACGGCGGGAAACGTGCACAGGACAGCGAGGGGGGGGGCGGAAAGGCACACGGAGGGGGCGGGAATGGACAGACTTTCAGTGAAAGGGGAGGGAACGGGAAAAAACGTAACTCCGCCCTGGAAAAAAATCTCGGGAACGCCCCCGAATCTGGTCCGGCCTTGACGGACAGATCTCTGTTCCAATGGCTAGCCTCCATTTATGGAGCTAGCCAATGGGACAGGGGGGCGTATTCCATTTTCCTTACTGGAATCAAGAGATTTCTCTGGAGGCGGAGCTAAGAGCTCCGCCCTCCAGCGAAACCTAAAAACGGAGAGTGGGCTCAGACAATGCTAGACAGCGCAGCAGAAGTGAGCATAGCTCGCAAAGTCCTTATGAATCATCTGGAGACAGTGGACACAAATGAATACCTTCAAGTGGAAACTGCAGACACCAGAGTTAGCAAGCCCCACAAGATATACGAGATAACATTACGTATAGAGGGAGATAAGACTAGGAAAATAAGGGGACTATTTTGGGATAACCTCTCCAAGGGTTATGACATCCTTCTAGCTGAAAAAGACTGGCCACCAGAGTTTGTCAGGGAGTGCCCTCATGGCGAAGAAGTAATTATGCCTGCCTTCTCGAATCAAATCCCGATTCATAAAAAATATACACTTGCTAGAAAGTGGGCAGTGGCCTTAGCACCTGCTTTATATAAAAATCATGTAGGATGGGATGAGGACTCCCCTCCTCACAAAATCCAGTTAAAATCACAACCTACTGCACAAAGGCAGTACCCAATTAAGCAAGAAGCTAAAAAACAGGTAAATGAAATACTAGATCAGCTAGAATACCAGGGGGTGATTGAAACTTGCACCTCACAAATGAACAATCCTTTGTTTCCGGTCTCCAAACCAGACAATTCATATCGTCTAGTTTTGGATTACCGACACCTTAACACATGTTGCAAAACCTTTGCAGTACAAAACTCACACAGTGCTGCACTAATGAATAACATAGTGCGCAAAAAATACAAAACAACCTTGGACATCTCCAATGGATTCTTTTGTCAAAACATAGCACCAGAGAGCAGATATTTAACTGCATTCTCAGTAAATGGCACTCAAAAGCAATTCTGTCGGTTAGCCCAGGGGTACAAGAATAGCCCGGGAGTATTCTCAGCGAGAGTAACAGAATTACTACAACTATATGATGATGAAGCATTATCTTATGTCGATGACATTTACTTAACAGATGATGACTTGGATACTCACTTGAAAAGAGTGAACACCATAATACTTGGGTTCGCTGCAGAGGGTTACAAATTCAACTTTAAAAAAATCCAGAATTGCCCATCTGACAGTCCTGTTCTTAGGATATGAGTTATCAAGTGAAGGTAAAAGCCTGGCAGACAATTTCCTAGAGAAATGTGCCGTAATCCAAGCTCCTAAAACACTAAAAAACCTACAGTCAATTCTAGGCTTCCTAAATTTCGGAAGAACATACATTACAAATTACGCAGAAAGGGTCAAACCCCTTTATGATCTAATTAAACCAGACTTTAAAAAATCCAATTGGACTCAAACACACACAGAAATTTTGAGATCCTTACAAACAGACATGCTAATTAAAACAAAATTAGAAACACGTGATAACACACGCAATCTTGTGATTCGAGTCATCCCAGGGAGATGCGGATTCACATACCTGACCTCTAATGAGGGAGAAAAGGTACCAATTGCATTCAAATCACACTTGTATACAGAAGCTGAACAGAAATTCAGTAATACAGAAAAAATCATTCGTGCAGTTCAAACCGCAATAGCTAGAGAAAAAGACATAGCTGACGGTAGACATATCACAGTCAGAACAGCAGAATCAGCGTTTGAGGCACTAACAACACCTTGTAATTTACCAACAACACCATTGAATCCAGAATGGATACAATGGGTGAATTCAATCACAACGGACAAAGTATACTACTACTTTGATCCAGAACTAGAAGAATTAAAAAATCTAAAATATGAAAAGACGTATCCTCTGCCAATCGACATTCTGCCTCTACGACATTACGCCTGTGTAATCTATACAGACGGACAAGCTCAACCCTCCGTTTGGGGAGAACAAGCATACAACCCCACATGTGAGATTACAAAAGAAGTGTGGCGGGGAGGTAAACTAAGACCCCTATTAACAAAATCACACTCAGTAGAAACTAATTCAGAACTACAAACTGAAATAATAGCTTTGAAAATGGCGCTAGATAATGCGGATCGCGAATTCCCGACACTTATAGTGTCAGATTCATATTACTGCGTCAAAGCATATAACAAGGATTTGCAGACATGGATTCAGAACGGTTACAAAGATGACACAGATGCACCAATAAAGCAGAAACTGCTCTGGGAACAAGTAGCTCTTTTGAAAAAAGAACTACCAAAGACTCACGTGACACACTCACTGAGTCATCAGCGTGATGGCGTTCACGTTGTAGGGAATTCATTGGCTGAAGCAGCCGCAGCGGCAGCCACTAAACCGGCTCCCGTAGATCGAAAAAAGCGTACATTAAAATACATTGACGGTGAAACAATGCTGGCGGTGAAAACGTCATCAAAAGGCGACTGCTCAGCGTTACCGATCAACTATCCACTCAATTATACATACATAATCGATGCGAACTCCGTCCCTTTTGCTCGAATCCCTGGAGTGGGGGATAGAGTGATTCCAAACATGGACAGGAGAAGCGTGTTAATCGCAGACGCACACATGGGCGAGGGTCTCAGACACCTCAAACTGAAAGATTCTCTGGAAGAATTACAATCACGGTACTGGTGGCCAGGCATGAGCCTGCATTACACCATGTTTGTAAAAAACTGCCCAAACTGCAACAGAGATCGCAGTGGGGAGAGAAACAGTTTAATACCTCGTCGTATCAAGGCAGATAATATCACCAGTAAAAAGCAGGGCTTGCGATTAACATATACAGGCTAGTTTCCACTTATAATGTAGATCACCAGCACTTGGCTGACGTCCGGACTGTTATACAAAGATTTACGAGTCTAAATGGCATATACGCTAAGAGCATGCTACGTTCGACCATTGTTTTCACTCAAGCCCTCCGGCGGGGGGGGGAAACATGGCCTAATGAGCACAGCCCAGCGGGAATCTTCTCACTTCCTTCCTGAGGGTACTGGATGGTGTAAAGAAAAAACCAAGGCAAAAAGCAATCTATAATGGAAAGGATATTAGGTTCGGGAGCTGGGTGGGTCAAACATCTAATAAGTGTCCAACGTAGTCTAAATAACTTGCCAAGAAATTCTCTGAAGGGATTCAGTCCGTACGAATTATTATTTGGAACTAGAATGATAATCTCTGACCTTGATAGTCAGACTTCAGTGGTTAAAGAAAAAAAGCTTTGATGTCAAAGACCGTTTGGCTATTTTGCAGGACTTAAACAAAACAAGAAAAGACCTGAGCAACATACAGTTGAAACAACAGCCAACAACCACTGAAGAATCACCACCTGTCCCAGCAAGACCTGTCTGGATTCCAAAAATCGGGGATCTAGTCAGGGAGAAGATCGCGGTAAAGAAGGAATTTGGGCCTTCTTACAGAAAAGAAGTTCCTGTCTTGTCTGTCAACGGGACAAGATCAGTTGTACTACCGCCACTTGCTGGTAAAAAGGAGAACCGAGTTGTATCCATCGACCTGGTAAAACCACAACATGTGGCCGATAACAAACAGTAGGCCAAGTGGACTCCCAATAAGTAGCAGAACACCAAGGTTTGCTACCAGTACAGAGGTCCTAACAAAGAGGCTCATCACATTCGAAACGCCTACAGAAGAACAACAAGGACTATGCAACAAAGCAATAGAACTCAGACCTCTGACAACCCAAATAAAAACATTTAGCAGAGACACACCAATCTACAATGAAGTACCAAGTGACAATGCAAGAAACAAAAATCCTGAAGCAATTGGAACAATTGACAGAACTGCATCCGGGTACTTCATCAACTTCGATGATTCCTCTGAAGGCTTCAGTGAATCAAAGACACAGCCATCATCAAAATCCTTTAAAGACAAAGCTAAGGAACTTTTGAAACAACTGAAAGAAACATATCTGATTTCTCCATGGATTGAATTTTGGGTGGGTTTTGGTGCATTTATCCTCATACTTTGGCTCATCATGGTATTTACTTTGGGACGCTTCATTGAGGGAAAATATGCTAAAATGGACACAGCAAGTCAGAACATCAACTTGGTCCTCAAACCACACACATCTTCACACGTCGAGAAAAGAGAACTTTCTTCAGCCAACTTCACAGCCAATCCGATACCTGGTGGGGTAGCCTGGGACAACACTGACTATGAAATTTATGGTCCGGTCGAGATCCTGAAATACCCACACCAAATCAAGATCTCCATGAGTGACTTTGCAAAACCAAACTCATTTGCTGATGATTGGGACTTCGAAAGCATTAACAACATGATGTCTGATCTAGTAATGTCTGCTAAATTTACAAAACATGATTATTTGCAAGGTTCTACAAATTATGATAGTATGTATTGCTATAACCACTATGGTAATCATTTTTTGCATAAATCTGCACAACCTAGAAATGTTTTAAATTATAATCAATGGGAACATTGTGCAACACCTCCAAAAGGGAGCTCAAGAACCGTTTATGACAAATATTCATATTTTTCAGGTTTTAACACAAGTAATGCTGAAACATTTTATTTTAAAATGTTAAACAAGACAGGGATAAAAACCATGATAACAAACACAAAATTGATATATTCAGATTCATTCTTCGAAAAAATGAATACCTTTGGATTTGATTATTGGGACAAAAATGTTGATTTGAAAAGTGTTTGGGGTACAAAAGATTGGCAAGTACAAGGTTTAGAAGCTTTGTTTATAGCCTGCATGATCCCAGAACAAATGATATTTTTAAATGACACTGTTCAACAAACCACCTGTCTTGGCTTAGCCAAAATCAAAGATTTAAATAAACCGTCTATTCCAAAGCCAATAATGTTTAGCAATAACTCTGATACAGATGAAGAGATAGACGTAAACCATATATTAAACCAAAACAGAACACATCCTGATTGGAAACAATGGTTGATCTGGCCCACAGATACAAATAACTGTCAAGATAGATTCCTGAATAAAACACAGGGTTTCAAAATGACCAGGCCAGACCCTAGATATCCCCAAAGACATCACCCAGGGATAATAACAACCTACAGTGTGGGCAAATTATGCCTTCAATGGCTACAAACTTCCACACTGCCTGAAATTAAGCAACACCTAACTTTACTTACTGATGGTGCTGACTTGCGTGATTTCATAATGGGACCACGCAAACAGCGTCAAAAGCGTTTCATAGCAGCCTCTGTATATGCAGCATACAATGAGGCCTGGAAGGTTACTCAAATTGAAACAGCAGAGAGAATACAGGAAATTGACCGTATTAATTTGGAAAAATCACTTTCTGTACTGGACAATGGGTTAATGACTCTGTCCTCCAGAATTTTTTCTTTGGACAGCATTGTGTCGTCAGCAATCGATATATTATCGCAAGACTTACTGTTATTACAACATGGTCAGTCACAATTGCGTTCTATTGTACAGCTTGGCTGAACGTTACAAAATCTGCGTTCGGGCTATGTGCCTTGGCGTTTAATCAACACAACGTCACTATTCCAAATCTTTAACCTTACTGATAGACAAATCGGTATGGCGCAAAAGGGTGCTGATTATACAATCTTGAGCATTGAAAAACTAGAAAGATTACCAATGACAATGTCAGAACGACCTGTCAGTGAATGGATAATCCACGGAATCATAAATATTCCAATCTCAACCTTCAGGTTTCAATACTGCCAAAAATATATACAGGCTGGCATGTACGAGAAATTGGGAAAGGGGTACCTTAAAACAACTTGGAACCTGCCCTATTCACATGCATGTGTCAGTAATAAAGGACAGAAAGTGTTTCTTAGTGGCAACAATTGTGCTATGTCACTAAGCGGCACGCTTCTGTGTAACGGAATTAGTTTGCATGGAGCCTGTGAAGGGAATTCATACAACCTTTCATGTCACCAGCAAGGCACACCTGCAACTGAAATAGAACCATTCTTTCAAAGACTCTATAATGGGAGTTACATTCTTATTGTAGACCGCAGATGTTGTAGTCTTATGCCCGGGACTCCTTATCTAGTCACTACGACGGCGAAGGTCAAGTGCTGTGGACGTTCTTTATTCCCCAGCTCCTTTCCAGACAGGGAGGCAAGGGCATGGCCCAATTTGAAAATTACTTCTATTCGAATAGATACTTTAAGCAGAATGAAAACAGTGCTTCTTCAGACGCCTACAAGGCTCACGTCATCAAAAGAAACGTATGATCTACAAGTCGCAAGGACGACTGCAGAGATACATACATTATTATCAACTAATTCTCCCGTACATTTCGCGGAAATCCTGAGCGAAATCTTAAATATTTCTGATACCACTGGGGTCTCAAAGGTATTTAAGACAGTATTTTCGATGGCATTAACACCATTCAAAGCCATACTGGGTATTTTTCCAGATTTCGTCCATTCGATTTTTGGCGGACTTCCCCTGATCCTGGGACTAATTGCAGGAATCCTATTCTTAGTCCTTATTTTTCGTTATGGCAACCCATGTCACAGATCAAACTCTCGCGACAATGGAAGATACGATCCTAGCCATTGGATACCGGGACCGGATATCAAAAATCCTGGGACTATCCCGGCTTAGAGACCTGAACATGACTTGGTTTCTATCATTTCGACCAATGTGGCAAAGATGTGTTTTACCTGTATTGAGATGTCTGCTATGCGGAGAAGAATGCGTGTTAGACACCTGTCTGACGCTACAATCGGATGCGCCAGTGGATGCAGATACATTGTTGGTTCCTACCAAGGTTCACGCTTTGTGCTGCCCTCAAAGGCTACCAATCCTGATGACGGCATTCCTGGAATCTTCACCACTACGATTGAAGAGTAGTGAAGTTCAAGATGAGAGCAGCATTGAACAGGTACGACCTTCTGTCAGCAATGCGAATCAGAATGTCAATGCAGACAATCATGCGCACGAATGCATGGTTACCCCTATTTCCGACTTAGTGGAACTTTCCCATGAAGCTGTTGACAGTTTTTTCGAAAGCCTTAATGATATGATGTTCTCTCCGGAACAGAAATAGAGACTTTTGAGCAAGCTCGCACACGGCGTTCCCTGAATTCGGCCTTCAACTTTAAAAATAAAGTCACATGAACAATTCTTCCCACCAGTTCACGGACAACAATTTTTTAGCAGCCCCAAATTATTTTTCACAAATTTTTCGGGACACTTATCTTCTGCTTAAAGTAAGAAACTATTCCTAGAGAACTAAGATTTCTATTTTTAGATACTTTATAAACTTTAGTTGCCCGCTGGGATGTTCACATATATTTTATTATGTGATGAAATGGTCTCGAACTTTCTTTCTGTATAGCCATATTAAGAGCCATTTCATGTGTATTTCTCATATACCAAATAAGCAATAATGTCTACAAATGCGTGTTTACTTTAGCGTTTAATTCATAGCTTAAGTGCATACAATATATATGACTGCAATTTTTCAGTATATTTGAAAATTTCAAAATGCATTTATGTATTTTGGGGTGGTGAGGTATACACTATACTCTATAGTATGTTGTACTATGTTATACTATGCATAGATTAGTAAATATGACCATAGTTAGCGTGGAGTGGGTGTCATGTATTCCTATAGGTTCTGAATCGATCCCCCTATTCCTGACCCTATTCTGGTTAAACTAACTATCAAGTTAACTAACAGTCAGCCCATGAGGCAAGAACAGCCCCCATGATGCAGATACCGTTATCTGACGCAGTCACACTACGGCACAGGAACGTGTTATCTGATTAGGTCATAACGCTTGAGATCTAATTAGACAAGCGACATTCCTCCAGCCCCTGATAAGGCATACGACGTTCTCATAACAAATCAAACCTATGACAACCTGGAAAATCCGTGCGGCCATTGTTTTGATTTCACAGAGAACTTTAGTAAAGAATGTGCTAACGAGCAAGTCGTATGACATCTTTATTGACGTATCTATGTCCATCCTTACGTCAATCTCGGCACCTTTAAGGTATAAATATTGCCGATCTTGCCCTATGCAAACACACACGTGGTGACGAGACGGAGCAGCCATACTTGCCGAAGCCGAGAGCAGAAGCAGACCCCGCTGGCAGCAGCCCCGCCTTCCTGACGCGCTGAGAGACGCGCTGCTATCTCAAGCCGAGAGACCCAGCACCGGCGCTTTCGGGCAGCCCTCGCAGGCAGCCTGGAATATCGAGAGCAGAGAAAGAGATACCATTCCTCATTCATCCTAAATTCCAGGTACAAAACTGAATAACCCCTCACAGAGAATTCTTTAGTTATTCACTTGGCAAAAACAAACTTAACTTAAACTGTAACTTTCTATTCCCGCCCACGCATTAGACTTAGGTCAGGTACACGGGGTAGGCGTATTTAGAAACACCAGTTGAGTACGTTTAGTCAAATGTATATGTGTATGTAAATATATTTTAATCATTTTAAACATCATATGGCTCAGAAACCATATCAATGTTTTTACAGTATTATTTTATACTATTGCTTTTAATGTATGCACTTTACTTAACTATAAGTATTGCAATAATATCGATCCATTTCTCTTGTACGAGAAAAGAGACTGATCAATAAATAACACCTTTTTATTGAACACGCCCGTCTCTTCCTTTTCTCTACAATCTGATGAGACTAAGAATGCACGTACTGACTGAGTAAAATAATTGCCTTGTGCTCACACGACTCTTGAGATTGACTCTTGATTAGGGGAGAGCAAAGTTGTCATGTTCTATGGTTGTCAGAAACTAAATCCCTTCTTGTCTAATCAGGGGAGTTAATTCTTTCCTGAACATTCGAGAAAGTTTCTAGCGAACTCTGAGCTACGCTGGCAAACCCAAAACTTAAGTCTAGTATCGACAGTAGTAGACCTAGTTAACGTCTGGCCTAGGCCTTTACTGCTGTAGGTACTATTCCAATGCGCAGAGCCTATTGGGAAAATAGGAACTACACTACAACATAACATAAAATATTAGAAAAAGATTGGTAAAAAGGGATGGTAGTCAGTATCTAGTGTAGACCTATACAATCACTACACCAGGGTTCTCCAATCCTTTCTGCAATATGAGCTACTTATGCTTAATGGAAATCATCCAGAGCTACTAATATTAGTGTTCTAATAGTGACCACCCTATCCAGGACTGTGAGCAGTGATCACATCATAGTATGAGGAAGGATTGCAGCACTAATGTAAAAAAAAATCCTTTGAAAATGTGATGTGCCTGTACATAGGTAATACATAAAAGCCATAGCTGCAATCCACCTAGCACTAAGGCAAATAATATGAGTAACAAACCTTACAAACACAATAATAGCTTTAAAAAACCGTTTAAAATGTAACTATTTTCTGCCAAACATGATCTTATTAGTTCTGAAAATAGACACATTTTCATCTGGAGAACATGCTTTTAAATGTTAGTTTACATATGCTAATCAAGTCAAGCAAAAGCTTCTATATTAGTAGGCCTGGGCTTGACACAGGATACTCACAGGTAGCTGGACAGCTACTGCTAGCTCAGAAGCTACTTGTTGGAGTCACCGGATCTAAACAAACAAACATTTACTCAGGAATCCTGATTGTCAAAAGACCATGTTACTAAAGTTTTCAGTTACTTTACCCTGAAAGAGTTCAGTTTTCTATTGCATTTTGGACTAGTTTAGTTATGCCTGTGTTCCATTTTCCAGTTGAGAACCCAGTCTGGACAAGGTAGTTTCTATATTGCTGCCTTGCTCAATGCAACTGGTTATTCCAGGCCTTCTGCAGCCCCTTGTGTTATTTCTTCTGATGGGTGCGGTCTTCTCCATCTTGGTCACCTCTTCCCTCTTTCCACAAGGGCCTTCTCCAGTTTGTAGATATTTAAATTTAAACTGATCTTCTATGTCCATCCCGTTCAAGTTCTTGGAATGGACATTATCAACCTCTGCCATTTTCTACAAATCACAAGTTTTACCTTGGGTACAAGGGACAGCATCAATCGAGTTTATCTTTCACAGCGAGATCCAATGATGCTCACCACCTGAGGTTTTGTTTGCACTCGTTGAGGCACTCAAAATGTTCTTATTCTACAATACTTACAGACTTCTTTGCTTTCATGTTGTTTCATTTGCTACTGAAAGGCTCACAGTTGGCTTTTGAAGCAGTACATACAAGATGAGCTCCTGAAGTGCATTATTCTAAAAGGGCATTCCCTCATTTGCATGCAGACGGGTTTACTTTGAGGGAAACTCAGGAACTGCACCTACCTTCATGGGGGTACACGAGGACCACACTCAAAGTTTGGCCATCCATGCCATGACAAGGTGGCGGTCAAAATTGTTGCTTTGTCAGTATTCAGCTGTGTAAGCAGACACACAATTACTGCACACCAAGAGATGTCAACTTCATTCAAAGGAGAGAATCCAAGATAAATAATGAGGCAAATAAAGAACTACAGATTTGTAAAGGAGGCATCTACTTGAGTTTGCCTTTGTAAAAATTTGCAATAAATTCAGATGTCCTCTTTACTGAACCCATTCACTTGCATGTTTTATTTCATCAACATTGGCTTTGTTCTGTTAGGTATTCTGAATTTCTGTAGATTTTTTTTAAATATAGAAGTTCATCACCAGCCCCCAATCACCACATCTATCTCCTTTTGCCATCTTACTCACTCATATTATATTACTGCCTCATTCCAATCCACCACACGTCTCCTGAATCTTTTGCCTTCTTTGAAGGGGTGGGGAGGGATAAAGGAGATTGGAGTGAACAGCTTTTTTCTGGGAATAATCAGCTGGCAGTGCTCTACCCATTGCATCTCTGCCACCCTCCTTGTTAAATCATATCATGTTTCTGGTATGTAGTACAGCACCCTGGATATGAACTGGTGTCCTTCTTTAAATTTACATTCACAAATTACTGCACTTATACATAATGTTGTTCTGTAGTCTCTCAATCTTAGTTATTGTTGACTGAGATTGTTTAAAGATTATTTAAAGAATGTATGTCCATAATCACTTTAAAAAACAACCTAGAACATTTTCACAAAAGTTTAAACAGCATTAAGGGAGAATACGATCACTCTTTTTAATAATACTGTGCGGATGGACCTGGCATTGGTTATCATCTTGAACATCTCAAGTTTTACATAGACACGCTATCCCTATCAAGCAACAACTGAGTGGTGAACCTCAGCTGTTTACCTCCTGATATCAGTCACTCAAACAGCTAGACAAACAAGATTCAGCCCACTTTTTACATAAGATACATAAGTACTCTGGGAAAAGGATGAGTTACCATGACAGGAAATGGACCCCACAGAGGCACAATACCTATGTATGAAAACAGGCTTTTTGCCTCCATTGGACTACTAGCTGCTGGTTTATGATTCTGAACGTGCACTGAAGCCTGCCAACCAGACCCCAACTGCCAGTGCTCTCTCCCTGAATATAATGATTGTGGATTTGTAATCCCATTTGGCAAGGACTTTAACTCGCTTATAAGTCCCTAGTAAGGGAAACAACCAGTATCCAGGACATGGGAGTTAAAGGGGTCACCAGGGCCTGAAGCACAGTTGGTACCATCATGAGTGACCCCAGTAAACAGATGACAGCAGGCCTGCCATTGCAGATAGCAGGACCAGTGCAAACTGCTCAAACTTTATTGTTCCCACCACATGTGTGACATGGTCAAAGCACTATTTTTTTAATATATGCCAATTACACCTAAGGAAGGCCTCCTTACCTCAGGAGGCAGGGTGCATTATATTAAAAGGTATGGACATATAAATGCAAGCTTATATGTCCCTATAGTAGTCTCTTTTCATTAAGGGGTACTAAAAGTGATCAGCAGGTCATAGCATAACATGGGCTGGCACCCAGGCACCTCGAGCTAGCCAGCTTCAATATGGTACAGCTAAAAATGTCATGTTTGGTATCAAACAACTTTTCTCATCACTCCTGACATAATTCTCATGGCAGAGTGGATGTAACATGCACCCTTGTGGCTACCTTGGAAATGGCCCACCTGATTGCCCCAGCTTTTCCTGTGCCCTGGCTGACAGCCTATGCCTCAGGGCACAGGCTGCAGACAGGCCAAGACAGGAATCCTATCCCCTGCCATGAGGCATGAACACTCCCAAGAGTCAGAAACACAGTCCTGCCAGGGAAGAAGGTGACATCTCTCTCTGTGACAGGATGACTAGTGAAGTGACACATCAAGGTTGTGGACGTCAAAGCTTACACCGCCTCTGATATGAATACAGGATGCCTACCAAAGGAGAAAACAGCCCTGCCCTCAGGCACATTTGCACCCACGCAGGCAGAAAATTATGGAGTCAGGAGTTGTACATCCCAAGAAGGCTAGCCACACCCCTAGAGTGGGCTACCTGGTCTGTACAGCCAAGGAAGGTTTCTGCTATTTTTGAAAGTGGCAGAATAGAGAGTTTGGTAGAAAAGGTGGCACACACCCCTGAATGTGGTTACCTCTGGGGCGGATTAGCATCTGGGGCTAGTAGCTGCTTGGCTACTTGTACCCACACCCATAAAACCCCTGAATCTAGGATTTAAGTGGAACCCTGGCACCAGATCCCAGTTCTGATCTCACTTGCAACAAAGGACAAAGAAAAGAGCTGTCTGTGACAATAAGATCCGTACAAAACAAAGGCGCAATACTTCGTGGAACTGCATGACTGCGACTTGTCCTGGACCAAAGACCAGATGCCCAGACAGAGGAACCCCTTTGAGAGCCAAAGGCAACTTCAGAGTTCCTTTGACTAGTGCACTAGTCCCCTCAAGTCCACAGGTAAAACAGCATACCGGAGTCAAAGATTTGCTAGCCATCGGGCCCTCAGAGGGATCGCCAAAAAGTAGATGGTCTAGTGCATTGTGGGAAATTTACAAGCCAAATCTTGATGGTGACAGTCCGGCAACCACCGCCTTTACTCGACACTCAACTCAAGGGAACACTTCAAAACCTTCATCCAACGACAGTGGTGGCCTCTTGTTGACTTCTTTGCACCAGTCTCCTCACCAGCACCATGTAAGCAGGAAACCAGCTCTCCCGCGGTTCTCGCTTCAGCACCTCGGACAGCATGGACAACGCTACACCTGGGCTTCTCAAGCCAGGTAAATTCGAATGACTGTCATGGCTTGGTCCTGGGACTCACATCACCTTAATCCTCCTTTGGTTGCATGAACCCTGAGCTTGAAATGACCAATTGTCATTAGTAGTTTTTCCCATTGACCACAATGCTACAGTTTTGCAGTAATGTTTTGCACTGACTTAATTTTGCTTCTAAAATCCATAACTCCGGTTTATACATATCCGATTAACTTTGTTTGGTGTCTAAAATTATAGTAAATCTGCTTTAGTTTGATTTCTTTTAAGTCACGTCAATTACTTATCATCCATGTTCATACTCTGAAATGCTTAAAGTGTTCCCCTTGTAAAGCTGACTGCTCTTCGCCTCTCTAGCAGGACTGAGCTATGGTTTTAATATTGTGAATCAAAGGACCATATTTGAGAGTATTGCATAGTTAAGCCTAACCAGCATCACTACATAATACTCCACCTTCCTACACTATATATAGTAGGAATATTCCCTTAGTTAGGCTACATGGTAACTAGGGTGATGAACCTACACATAAGCAGGCACCTTATGTAGGGGTAATGGCTCAGCTCCAAGGCTCTCTACTATCTTCAGCACATGGTGCAATGGATAAAGTGTTCTTGCAGTGGAACTAAACCAGAACGGTCTGCAGCCATTCGGTGCTTCACCCAGTTACTCAATAAGCAGCATTAAATGCCCGAGTAGCGCAAATGATGACTCATCTATAGAAAAGAACTCCTGTGAGTTGCTCAGTGGATGCAGAGTTGTTGCTGAGGAGCTACTATGGAACATTCACCCGAGTTACAATGACTTCTACCACTGACACACTTCATGCCTCTCTCAAACTAAAGTCATGGGTGTCCTTCAATGTCTTGTACCCCCCAGCCGCAGTACACAGGCTCCACAAGACCCCCTCTTACCCTTAATTTCCTCATGACAGAATGGATTCTTTGTTTAGTGACAGACACACATTCTTCCTCTCTGTGTACGAAAATATTGAGTATGACACTACAGAAATTCTAAATGTTACAAAAAGGGCTATGATGTGCAAACAAAGGAAGCAGAATTGTGTTGTACAACTGAGATAATTATGTAAAAATGCTTCCCGCAGCCACAAACTGTCAAGACTCAAGCGGGCTTTGTCGTTTTAGCTCACAGACCTAGTAAATATTACTATAATCAATATTATTATTGTAAATATACGAACACCATAAACTATAAATTGATTGCTGACAATTTGCAGAAAGAAAAAGCACTCAACAAGTAATGCGTGCCAACAACAAAGTTCTAAAAAAGGACAAATTATTTTATGGAAAGGAAGAAAGATGGTTTTCATTCATAAAAACACGGAGCTGGTGGCGAGAGAAATGAGTCACAAAGCCAGAGAGAGAGAGAGAAAGACATTACCATTTTCAGTCAGGGGGTACCTTGGTGCTGCTTACAGTTTTTTTTATATAATTTAATAGATTCAGATGTTAAAATGCATTGAAATGTTGAAGCCTGTGAATGAAATTAGTAACGTGCTGTGGATGTCAATGCGATGCATTAAAATCCCCAGTGTATGTGAGAGTGGTAGAGTTTAAAAATTAATTCAGATCTCGCACCTGTTTGTAAGAATTCATCTCTTGAATTTACATTGCATTAAATAAGCCTCTATGACGCAACTCGTGTCCTTTTGTTAGAGCTCCTTTAATATACTGTTGAATTTTGGCCAATCGAAAATGCAAGATATATTACAAATTTCAGGCTGTTAATTAAAGTCTGTGAACTGCTATATAGTCGAATAAACACGGCCAAATTAATCAGATCCTTTAAAAAAACTTTTCAAAATTAAGTCTTAAACTTTTGGTATGTTATGCTTGGAGCAGTTTAAATCCAAGATTGTCGAAATATAATTTACAGTAACGGGAAGACTGGATTTTTTTACTCACCAAGACGTTTAGTAATGTGAGATGCCAACAAAATATTACCAATGATTTCCTTGCCAATTTTTTCTAAAAGAGAACTATCTCAAACTCTTTATAAACTTCCCACTGCATTACAGCACAACCATAGCTAGGTGCGTGTCAACATGCCACTGTTGTCCTTCAACTCACATGTGTTTTTTTTAGGTGGAAGTGCCCAGAAAAAAAGGAGTAAGTATGTATTTGCTTTAATATAAAAGTATAATGGGCATGCTGGCAAGAGTGGATTATATAATGCCAGGCACAGGGGGTGTTTGTCACAAGTAACAAGTCTATAAATAAGTGTTGTTTGCTTCTACTTTAGAAGAAAAGTTGAGGCACTATGTTCTCCTCCCTTTGTAAGCACTGCAGAAAACACAAATCATGCGATTACTCTGTCCACCTTAGTACTTGGTCAGATTGTAACGAAATTAAAATAAGACATTCATTAATGTAAGTTGGAAACGTAATGGAGCAAAGGTACTCTTTCTAGAGTGTAGATAGAAACAGCAACAGCGTTCAGAGTACTTCATTTGGTTAAAAAGAAACAAATGGTAAGTGCAGGCCTCAAAAATGGTCTTCGGAGCCGGATGCCAGCACGTCAAATACTGGGGTTACGAGATAACAAGGCTGCCTAGTTGTGATTTCCCCCATGCCCCTTTCACAACCCTTTGCTTGGGGACTTTATTTTACTCGTGCAGATTTGTTTTGTTTTCATCCCTGCTTTCTCCTGGTGTCGATGTTTTCCTCTTTTTTTTCTTCCTTATTTGTTGCTTTACTTTCTCTCTCTCTCATGCCCTGAGTCACAGTCTAATGATGATAAATAAGTCTTGGTCCCAAAACATTAATGCTGCTGCTCAACCACCAGAACCACAGGCAAAATTAAGGAGTGTACAACATTTGCACCGACCTAGAGGGCAGGTGAGAGTTCAGAGTCGATCTGACTCACTGGACGCCTCACTGAAGCAACTGAGCATTGGCAATCCTCAAGTCTTCTAGGACACCCCAGCAACTCTGCCTCCACCGGTGTATTATCTTGACACTTGAATTTAATATTATAGCAGGAACATTCGGAACACATGAAGGATTTTGAGTGACATAATGTGGAACTTTTCAATGCAGAATGAAGGGTTCATTGCAGTGGGGAGCTTGGATACCTACGCTGACCTTCTAGAGCCTTGAAAGAAGACTTGGTGATGACCTAGAGTGTGCAATCCAGTCATGGGTCAATTTCAACCGCCATCCAGGATTCATGCAAATGGACAACATGAATACAGTTATCTAACATGTTTGACACCTCTAATTTGTCCTCTTGATCTATTGTCTGTGTACATCCTTCATTGACTATATTGCTCAGGCAGCTGAGATGAATGATGCCATCTTGTTTTGGAGCACAGTCATTGCCCCATTTTTTTAAAAACGATACAGTACCCGAATTTACTTAATTTGTTTCCCAACAAGCATGGGTATATCATTTCTCAGATATTTTAGATTTCCATTATGATAATGCTCATTCGTTCGTGGGTCAGAGCGTGAACCATTTATATCATTGTACTTTGGATATTACTTTGAATGAGGTTCTCCTTGCCCTAGTACATAGTGCCAGGTGTAAGGCATCCGGCCCTGTTGGAGTTTGTTTGATGCCTTCAGAGCATCGGGGAATTATGGGATACTATTTTGACCTGAGTGTTTAACGTGGCTGATGAGGGCACGATTCCATTTAGCTCAGCCTATTTAATTATAGCACCTATCTTTAAGACAAGGACAAATCAGACCCTAAATGCTACTGTCCCATCTCCCTCCTGGATTCATCGGCTAAAATGATGAGTAGGGTTCTTATGGAGAGATTAAAGGAGTGGGCAACAGATAACTCTATCCTGTCGGAGGTCCAGTATGGGGATGGGGATTGTGGAGCAGCATGTGAATCTTGATCTGCCGATAGGGTAATATCTAACCCAAGTCAGAATTCATCTATTTATGTTTTGCCGACATCAGCAGCGCCATTGATTTAGTGGACCACACAATTCTCTGGTCTACCTTGTTTTCTCTCTGGTGCCCCAGAGTCTTGTTCTTATCATGGTTGTATGAGAACTTGTCTGCCAAGGGTCATTACGGTCCCAATGGTGAATGTTCGCCTTCACTTAAAAATAAGAGAGGAATTAGACAGGGTTGTGCTTTGGTACCTTTTTATTTTAAAAGTTTTATTAATGGGGTTAATGATGTCCTTCAGGCACTGCGAGTCAATGCGCCCATCGTCGCCGGCCGATCAGTCCCCCTTTGTTGTATGCCGACAACGATGTGTTCAAGGACTCCTGTAGGCCTGCAGAGACTGATGGACTCATTTGGTGATTTTATGGAGGACAGGAAAATGAAGATTAACAAAATCAAAAACATGTTCGACGGACTGTGGAAATAAAAATGCAATATATAGTCAAGTCAAGTCAAGTCAAAGAATCTTGTATAGCGAACATATCATCAGGAGGTCTCATGGCGCTTGCGGAGATTCCAAAAACTAGATCATAATGTAGTTCCACTTAAAACAGCCAGGTTTTTAATTCCTTACGGAAACGAAGATTGTGTGAAATATACGAATTATGGAGCGGCAGCGCGTTCCGGAGGTGAGGGGCAAGAAAAGAAAAAGATCGACCCCCGTTCCGTGTGGTGCGAACTCGTAAAAGAGTAAGGAGAACCTTTGAACAGGACCTTAAAGTTCTTTGAGGCTGATATGTTTTAAGTTTTTTCTTAGGTAGCCGGGACCAGTACCATAGATACTTCTATGTGTTAGGCATAAGATTTTAAAGTAACCTCCTTTCCTGACTGGAAACCAGTGGAGAAGCCTTAGGCTGGGGCATGAGGGGGACCTAGGAGGTAGGTTTAAGATCAGTCTGGCCGCAGTATTCTACAAAATCTGCAACTTTGAAAAAAGATCCTAATTGAGTGAAGCCAGCAACGCATTTCCATAATCCATGCGGCTTAGAATTAAGCCCTGGACCAATGGCTTCCTGATTTCAGTTGGTAGCCATTTAAAGATTTTACGTAGCTTCCGCATGATGCCAAAACACGATTGATACGGTTTTTCATGGAAAGCTTATTGGCAATCGTTATTCCCAAATTGCAGACTGTTTGTTTTGGAGACGGACATGGACCCAACACCTGGGGCCACCAGCTGCTAGACCAAAATTCCTCGGCCCTGCTGAACAGAATGATCTCGGTTTTACTGCCATTTAGCTGTAGTTTATTTTGGCCCATCCAGCTGTTAACGTGGGTCATACAGTTTTTAAACCGGATCATTGTGTCTGCAGGGTCCGGTCCAAATGTGATCAGCAGCTGGGTGTCGTCAGCATATGATACTGATTCAAATCCATACTATCTAATTATCTTGGCCAACGGTGTTACTTAAAGATTAAAGAGCATAGGGCTCAGGAAAGACCCCTGGGGACTCCAATACTTACTGGTCTACTACATGCGGCCACAGAACCCAGATGCACAGTGGTGGAAGGGTCCTTTAGTTTTTGAATCAGTCCAGGGCTTTCCCTCAGACTCCCATCTCCCAGAGCTGTTGTATTAGAATATCATGGGAGATGCGGCTGACAGGTCCAAGAGAACCAGCATAGCTGATTCTCTTTTATCCAAAGCCAGCCTGATGTTGTCTACCATCTCCACTACTGCTATTTCGGTGCTATGCTCCGATTGGAACCCAGACTTTTTATAATTACTTGGGAATCTTATTCTCTAACAATGGCTCATGGTCCCAATAGATACAAAATGCCCGTTCAAAAATGAGCAAAGTATGTAAAGGAGTCTTTAGGTTTTCATACAAATTTGACAGTCACCCAGTCAAAGTAATGACTACAAGGCAAGAGCGCTGTCGACTTCCATGTTCGGTGGTGGTCTTTGAGATCAAATGTCTAGCTGCTCCCTTCGGGTTGAGGAGAACGCCTTTCTTAGGCATGTACTTCGAATTCGAGTGAGCCTCTTTACCAACTTCCATTGTCCATAAGGAAGCTAGTCTAACTTACCTGGAAGGCTCACTCTTGTTGAAGCCAATTCTACTTGGGTACTACATTTGTGCAAAAGTTGAAACAAGTTTTACCAAATCAATTATTTTACATTGCTTAACATTAGCTTATGCTTTTAAAATTCCCTGGCTCTCCTACAATAATGAAACTTTCATTCTACTGTTTCATTTGTCCATACCGCATACCTCCGTAGTATAGTAGCTCTTTACAAAAGTAAAAGTAAGGTCTAACTACTAGGTAGTAGAAGCGAAAAAGAGTTCTTGTGGAATCAGTGACATCCTTGGCCATTTCCTACCTTTCGAACATTTCTCAGGAGGGATGCCACCCATATTTGTCTTGAGTGACTAATATTCACATTGCTTTGGTCTAATAAGGCTACAGTTGAGCAGAGCACCTTTTATATTTGCCTTTCCTATTTTGAAGCAACATCCTACGGATAATACCCCTTACCCATGTAATGGCATCTCAAAACAAATCATAGAGCACCTTATTTTATTCTGTAGCTTTTATGAAGGTCTAAGGAAATATTATTTTTAAATGATTTTGCTTGCACAGAATATTAAAGACAATAACGCTTCTCTACAATAACTATGTGCACTGTGGACTCCCTCAATATGTCTTAGCAATGAACTTTATATATGGTGTGCGATTCAACTCAGGAAACGTTTTAGATGTTTACAGTTCGATTGAGGGTGTGGTTGTGGATTTTTCATTGAATTACTTTTTAATGTTGCCTATTGTACCTGTTTTTATACATTTAGTTATTTATTGTATACTGCTTTTCTATTTACTTTTATGGCCATTAAGATTATGGCAAATAAAGATTATTAATCGAATCGACTATATTGCTCTTATTTGAACTAATACATTTCAATGCTTCTTCATAACTAGCCCTTCTAAAATAGGAACCTTTGCACTATTTCTTCCACCTTTAGCATATTGAACTGAGCATCTGGTCCTGACCCTTTCTCTAGATTTTCTAAGCTGCAGTCTTGAATGTACCTTCTTATGGATTCTCTCAGTACACTATTTTTACCTCATAACTTACTTTACCCAAATACTAGAATAAAGCTGCCCATCCTTTATATAATCATTCAAAGTACATTTCAAGGTCTTCCCTGATAATTATTTCCGATGATTATGACTCTTTTAATACAGCTCAGAATGGTGATTTGGCATAAAGTGCAATATACATGAAGTAGGATATAAAAATGCAGACATGAGGTCTGTGATGGAATTATTATGTTGCAAATGCCCGCCCTACATATATGCAACTTGCTCTTCATCATCACAGCCCTTTCAGTAGGAGAGTAAGTCCCCACCTAGAGATAGACACTACTGTAGCCTCATTAACAAGTTCCATTTAAAAGGAATATTTGCCCTTGTTCCTTTCTAGGAAGAATATTTATAGCACCTTCTTTCGCCACTCACTCGGTGATTCATACAACAAGCAGATTCTAGCTTCAAGCACAGCATCACAGAGAGTGGGAGAGCTTCACGACGGTGAACTGGCAGAGTTGAACTAATGTGAAATGGATTCCTTCCAAGTAAAGTAATTGGGGTATTACAGCTTCTTTCATTTTATTTGCCACAGTGTAAATATTAAGAGAATACGGTGCATGTTATTCCAGCTTCACCACAGCATAGACCAAGGACACACAAAATTGTAGTAGAAATATATACCGTTAAAAAGTATAATAACAGTTTGTTACAGTGTGTCTGCGCCAAACTAAGCCGACATTACTCCCAATCTGGAACTTCTAATGTGACATAAAACTGTAATGATGTATCTCAAGCTACGTGGATGTTTTCAAGAGTGATGTTGACAGCAATTAGGGCCATTTCAGTGCTGTGGTTTGCTCTAAATGCTGATTGGGAGGGGTCTAGCAGGTTTTTTCTCTCCAGGTGTTCAGTTGGAGGTTGACAGCCTTCTCCAGGACCTTGGTGGGAAATGTGAGCAGCAGTTCTTGAGCTCGCTGGGATCTGCGAAGGGTTTCTTGAGGAGGGGAGTGACCTCTAAGTGGTTCTAGGAGTCGTGAAAGGTGGCTGTGGCGTTGGAGGCATTGAGGATGGTGGTGTGCTGGTGGCTGATCTCTTTGCTTCAGAGGTGGAAGAGTCGATGGGGTCATGGGTCAGAGGTTGTTTCCGTGTGGATGGAGTACATTAAGGTGGTGGTGTTCGGTGTGTTGAGCTGTTCCCATGTGGGTAGCGGGTGGTCGGTGGTGATCTTCGTGGGCGTGGGGAGGCTGAGGAGGTTGGTGGGTTGGGGGGGGGGTCGAAGTTTCTGTGTATTGTGGCTATACTGTTGTGGAAGTGGTCTGTTAGAGCTCGCAGAGGGGAGGATTGAATTTCTGGTGGCGGATGTCCAGGTGAACCCTCTGATGATGGCAAAGAGTTCCTCGGTCTGATTGATGCTGGCCTCGGCGTGGTTTACAGAGGATTCCTTTTTTGCGTCTGAGTTGGTTGTGGTTGTTGTTGAGGGCGGACTTGAAGGTGGCTCGGTCATTGTCGTTTCTGCGGGTGTGCCATCTTGTTTGCATCTGTGTTTCACTGCACTGAGTTCTGGGGTATACCACCTGGCTCATTTGATGGATCTGTGTGTTTTGGCTGGTTTGGTGGGGCCAACTCAATCGGCGATACTGGTGATCCAGGAGTTGCAGTTCTCTAACACCCGATTCAGGTTGGTGGATACTTCGAGCTGGGGGATGCTAAGGGTGTGGGTCCATTGGTGTTGCGTGACTTTGGTCCAGCTGCGGAAGGGGGGCACTGTGGCTGTTGGGGGTGGTGCAGGGGGGTCCTGCAATGGTGAAGAGGATGATGAAATGGCCAGACCACGTGAGTTCTGTAGTGTGGCTAATTCTGACTGTTAAATATAATTTCTGAATAAGGTTTTGCCTCTAGAAGTTTGGTCCTTTCAACTGTGCACAACACATGTGTTCTAGGCCCATATGTAAACATTATGTGGGCGCAGTAGAAAGTGACCATTCTCATCTTTCCTAACCACATAACAAAGCCCTTTTCCAGACTTGTCAATGAGAGTTCTACAGCCTCAATTGAATCTTTACCTGCAGTTGTCACCCTATGTCTTCCTACTTGGATGTGCTCTACTGGCATAGCTTGCATCTTGGGAGAAGTCCCAGTGACCCTCATGAAAGCCCTTTGGCAGTGAGTAGATGTTTGCAATAATAACTAGTAAAGAAAGCTATGTTGTTTTACTAGTAATTATTAAGTTATGACTAAGGAATATGCAAATATGTTTAATTTAAATTACAAATCATACTAAAACTAAACATATATGTTAGAAAATTAAAAAATTTGGGAGCATCTATCAGTTTAATTAATTAGAAGAGAAGATTTAACTGGATTATTGTTCCGAAAGCGTTATACCTTTTAAGAGTGTATATATTCTTATCACATTCATTAGGTGCCTTAACCTACTGATTTCCTTTAGGGTCACTGCAGCACAACATGGAACCACTAGATACATGCCCAATTGTAATTTATAATTTACGCCACAAATTCAAATATATAACTTGCACACCTCTATAGGCAATAGATTCAACTCGGTAGCCACACTACATTAACTATGATATTTTTCATACCTTAATGAAAAAAAGACAATCATTTTCCCGTACTTTCCCCACAGAGAGGGAATGCCCACATGGTGGTGGCAATGTCCACCTGCGTGTACAAAGTTGCTGGTATTAGTGTTGCATGCCGAAATCCTGTTTTAGGAGGCTCCAAACCCTGACCTGACGAGGAGGAGACAGGTATGCAAAAAGGTGCAGCTCTTCTCCAAAAATGTATAGAGCTGCACCTAGGTGCAATAGTAAATGTACACAATACAACTGTAAAATTATCTTCGAAAAATAGGCCCCAAATGGAATGTTGTAAGCAAAATGTCTGCAGTCCTCACACAACTCCTAGGATATATGGTTGAATACATGAAAGACTAAGTCTAGTTTTATGAGGATGTGAGAGTGATCAATGAGATCAAGGTTGAATAGCCGGGAGTAGGTTTTCATAAACAGAAGGCACTTTCTATCACTGTGCAGTTATTATTCCCTAGAAATTGCAAGTAGAATTGTACAATAATCTGCAGAACAAAAAATGCAGCACCATGATACAATTCACCCTTCCCATTCCCCATGCTATGAAGAAGCAAGGGGCATGCTATTTACCCTCAGTCTTGGCTGAGGGTTTTACCAAACATATTTTCACCTCTTCAAATTATGATGTGCTTAATAAATGAAGGGAGGAAGTATCAGTAAAAGTCTGTCAATAACTGCCCTAGCATATTTGGGATATCTTGTCATCCTCTTCTTACCACTGTGCATCCTAACTTCCATACCAATTATTTATTCAGTGTGCATGATGGTCAACAACTTTTCCTCCCAGGGCATTTGATTAATATGTCTGGGAGGCCCCCCACATGTCCCCGCTGCATGTTTTTGAGGCTGTGCATGGAAAGAACTGTGTCTCCCCCACAAATCATTGCATTTTCGTGGGTATAATCTTCTGAGCATTGTCGACTGGATATTTATTGTGCATATAAGGAAGTTCGTTCTGCAAACCCTTTAATTCTACTACTGGGCGTAATTATGCGAATGTTACCAAAAACTAAGATGCTGGCGCTGGATGCTTCCGATTCCTAGTACAAGCAATTAGCAAGGTTATCTGCTTCGTCAGTGCTTCCCAAAATTTTTAGAACCACAGCCCAATTTTTAGAATTTTACACTTTCGAAATGGACATGATGAAGCAAGGGAAATTTGTTTAATGTAATTGAAGATATGCTCTCAAAATTATGTGAATTACCAAAATAACATTACTAGAAATTGGATTCCTGGTTGGCTGAGCTATGCATCCCGTCCAGGCAGGAACCACCACTTTTGTCTGGTCAAACATAAGCTTTGCATTTTTCTGTGTACCTCTCTTGCAGCATCTTTTTGTAAATGTCAAGCCCTTGACCACACCCTTCAATATGTCTTTATTGGACTGTGGCCAAGAAATTGATGTGCCTATACAAGAGGCAGATAGTGAGCAGCACTGAAGCTGGAACACTTGTCAAGCGTGGGGTGCAGGCCTGTGGCATCTGTTCACTAACATCATAAAGCCTCTGAAAAATCTTGATGTCGATTGTGATTTTATTTAAAATAAAACTTCTGCAGCAGAGTATAGGATAAGGCCTCAGATCAATTTCTGTGTTAAAACAAAGCCTAGTGGTGCATTTTGGAATATATATACACACCCTAAGGTAAATATAACTTGCACCCCTGCCATGAACAGTTTTCCCATCAATACTTTCACTGCGTATGTCCCAGTGGGCGCTCGTTTATTATTCTTATTTTGTGTTATTTATACTTTTTCTGGGTGTTACGCTCCTACACAGGACACCCACAGTTTTTTTATAAAGGTCAATGAGGAGATGACCTGCCAGCTCTCTGCATGCGACCCAATTTCATGGGACTGCACAGGAGCCAGCATTTTGTTTAATCGGCAGAATTCCACTGGTCCATTTCATGTGGCCACGCAGGAGCATTAATTTTTTTAATTGATGGGGTGCCACCATTATAATTTTTGGAGGGCATGAGGAGCCAGAGGGCCCTAGTGGCACCGCCAGTTTCCTACTCCGGCAGGAGATGTTTTTTTTTTTTTTTTGCTTAAGTGGGGTGCCTCAGTGCTTACCCGGGGTACCAAACAGACTTGCCTTGGTAGGAGCTGCAGGGTGAGGCCCAGGGCCCCCACAGCCCTGCCGGCTCCTATTCTTGAACCCGTCACAGGTGCAGTGAAAGCAGGCATTTCTCAAACCCCGAAGGTGCAGTTTTTTGGGCCCCGCGTGGGTGGAAGCAGTTCAAAGCATTTCCCTGCCCAAAAGTGTGGGCAGGAAAATGTTTTGTGGGTGGATCGTCCCATGGGTGGATTGCTGACTTTACACCTACACACAGCGTAAGGTTTGCATAGTAGAAACACGCCCGATTACTGGCTACTTTATATACCGGCGTATATCCACTGTCTTAGCACCATAGTAGAACTACATCTACTATTTACTCTTTTGGTGCCTGTAATCACTTTCCCCTGATTCTGTCTACTGATTTTCACAGCACATGTATTTTATACAAGAATAACATTGGTCCAATAAATATATTGTAAACATCCCAGTGTGTATTCTCTGTATATTTCTCTGAGAAAAAAAGAGCACGAGAGACTGAGCAAAAGGTTTTGATCTGTTAACACGATCCCTGAGGGCTCAGGGTTGTCATGTTCAGTGGTTGCCAGGAACCATTTGCTTCTTGTTAGGTTTAGGGGGGCTTATGGTGGCACAGTGAGCTAGCTGGTCTCTAGGCCAACTTATCCTGACGGCGTGCTCAAAATCAGTCTAGGCACCTCACCCAAAATTTAAATTGTCCAATAAACATGCAGATCCTACAAATTAGTTGGAACTACATGACATGGCGCAGCCAATGTTGGTTGGGTTATTATTTAACGGTCTACCTGAGTAGTTCAGTTGCACTTTCTCAGAGACCCCTATTCCCCTCCAAACCGGAGACGTCTGTTGTGTAGGGAAACCCGCTCCAGCTGAGTAGATATATCCAATGTATTGGTTGTAGGTTATTCAAGCTTGTAGGATCAAAAGTATCCCACAATGATAAATCCTATCTCCATAAATTAATTTATGAAATTCCTTCCTCTTTTAAAAACATCATTCACAAACTGGGATAACGGAGTAAACAATGGAGAAGAAGTAGAAGCTCTACATTTTACAGAAAATTGCAGACATTCAGTCACTTTAAAAATATAACAATATGGTCTCCCGGCAACAGGTGGAAACATTATATTTGTGGTTGAGGTGACGAAGCATTCAGAACAGAGGTATTCTATTCCTGGGTTAAGTTACCAGCTGCAGATGCTCATACACAATTGTTTCAAACATGTCCTACAAACGCGTAGTTCCTTTGGATTAGTGGGAACTATACAACATCGGGGCGCGCACCCCTAAGCGACTAGTTTCTTTGCCCGCCCTGGCACAGGCAGGTAAATATGTATTTATCTCCCCCTTCACTTTTATTTAAATTTCAGCCTTGGTGACGGGATCCCCAGGGAGGAGAGCTGTGTGCCCACTCCCTTATTTTTTTGCCCTAGGGGATGGGGGTCCTGGGGCCTCTTATAAGCTTGGGTATGGGGGCCAAAGACCCCTGTCCTTTTAAAAGAAAAAAAAACATTATGCATCGTCTGCCCCAGGGGTTAAGCACGAGAGGAAGAGCTTTTAAACCTTCAAACTTTGCTCTGGGTTTGTGCATCCTTTGCAAATTTGCAGCAATGTGAATGTAAAGACAGTGTGTAAAGTATTTGTGAAATAAGTAATACCGTAAGACAGCAAAAATACCATAAAACGACTACAAAACAGTTTAGAAAAATAAAGTATGACTTTATAAATAAAACTAAACTAAAACAACAAAAACTAATGTGTAGAGGTTGAGATATTGAATTTTGAAGAAATAAATGCAGTAATGTGCTTAGAAGCAAGTAGATAAAAAGGATACTTTATCTTGAGCTGGAGCAAGGCACAGTCAAAGGCTGAGCTGACTGCGATGGAGCATCAGCCGGCTACGGGACCCATATCGGCCCCGGTGAACAAAGTACCTTTCCTGGTTGGAAGCAGCGAGGTGCGTCCATTTTCTCACAGTGAAGGCGATGCATCAGTTCCAAAGATGGGTGCTGGAGTCGAGAGGCATTGAGCAATGGGGGAGTTTCTGCCACACAGTCGAGGAGATGCGTCAATCTCACCACGCTGCAGCGGTTGCAATACGCTGTCCGATGCATTAATATCTGGAAGCAAAGTGCTATTTCTGAAACGGTGTGCCGATCTTACTTCTTCAATCAGATGGTTACACCAGCTCTGCTACAAGTAGACAAGAAATGCGTTGAACTCCATGTTGCAAGTATCTAGGCCACTTCCAGTGAGCCAGGCACAGGAGCCAGGGGCAAAGACTTTGATATCCCTGAGTCTCAAGCAACAGGAGGTAGGCCAACAAGCCCTTAGAGAACACTTGGAAGAAGGCAGAGCACAGATCTCCTTCAGCAGAGCCAGAGAGCAGCAGGGAAACAAACAGAAAAGCAGGCCTTTCAGATCAGCAGTCCAGTTGAGTCCTTTGAGCAGCATAGCAGTTCTTCTGACACAGGTTCAGGTATAGGTCCTGAAGTATCTGATTTGCTGAGGTCAGCAACCCAGTACATATACCCAAAAGTACCTTTGATGTGGGGCTGACTTCAAAGCAGCCTTCTGAAGTGCACAAGTATCCTTTACCAACCCAGTCCTGTCTGCCAGGCAATTGAAAGTATGAATAAAAAAAAAAGGTGTTCACTCTCTACCAGCCCTAGGGGGTCAGGGTATCCCACCCGGTGTCTTATGTATATTTTTCCACTTTGTTTTGGACTCTGGACTGAATCCCTAGTCACAAGATGCTGTACCCACTTCTTTATTGATGTCAGTCAGATCCACAGGGACTCAGCATCCCCAGATATACAAAGTTTGTGAGCATTAATTGCTCATAAACTACTAGACGAATTTACACCAAATCATAAAAAGTACTTTTTCTGGAACAAGATATAGCTTTCTGCCAAATCTGGTGTAAATCCAATCAGCTGTTTGAGCTGTAGCTGTGTCTAAATTTCCTATGGAAAAAATATTGGGGAAAACATTCTTTATGACCCACCTCCCCCTTTTTCTCTGGCCACCACCTTACTGAACACCCCATAACTCTCCATGCGCAAACTAGTCAAAAAGTAGCACTTTTTTGTAAAGTTTAGTGGAGATTCAACAAAAGGGCACCAAAGTTATTAAGCAACACAAAAAGGCATTTCCTAAGGAAACACAATCCTAACCAAGAGGACCGCCACTGGGATGGATATATATTCACTGAAAATAA
Organism: Lissotriton helveticus; assembly: GCF_964261635.1. Classification (NCBI taxonomy): domain Eukaryota; kingdom Metazoa; phylum Chordata; class Amphibia; order Caudata; family Salamandridae; genus Lissotriton; species Lissotriton helveticus. The sequence goes on from NC_136062.1 coordinate 310,712,533, forward strand.
CAAAGGTTACAGGGACGTTATAGTCAGGCTCACATTTCACATGTACAAAGCCAGTGAAATTCAGCAGTTATAGTTACCTGAGCTCATTATTACTTACCCCCCTCAATGTACAGCTTATGACCTCACATATGTTATGTTATGTTATTGGTTTTTATTATGCGCACAGCTGCTCCAGCGAAGGAGCGTCCTGGCGCAGTGACAAGGTAGGACACAACATAACAGAAACTAATCATTGAGGCCCCCGAAGAACATTTTAAAACAAGAAAGTCTTGATAGCTTTCCGAAAGAGCATGAAGTCCTCCAGCAGGCGGATTTCAGCCGGGAGGGAGTTCCAAAGGATTGCAGCATTAACACTAAACGAGCGTCCACCCGCCCGACAGAGCCTGAATCTGGGAACTACAACCAGAGCCTGACCTTGAGATCGAAGAGTACGTGTGGGTACATAAAAAGACAGAAAACTAGACATGATTTGGGGGCCTATGCCTTTCAAGATTTTAAAAGCCCAACACAGGATTTTAAAATGAATTCGCTTCCTCACTGGAAGCCAGTGCAAGGAGCTGAGGACGTTTGACACAGAGCAGAATCTGGGCAAGCCCACAATTGCTCTGGCCGCGGCGTTTTGTACCCGTTGTAAGCGGGTAATTTCGGCCAGGTTAGCTCCTACCTATCATTAAATCACTCATGACATGGTAAGTGACATCACTGATGACATCTCAAATGACATAACTAATAGCATCACTGATAAGATTATCCAGTAACATAGTGCTTTTTAAAGTTTGTGAGTGTTACAAATATATACCAAGGGACCACTAAAATTAAATTGTAGTGTGTGTTCTACAAATGAGTGATACTATTTTTAAAATATATAATGTGGGTGGCTGTGTGACTGTATCTGTGTGTGAGTGGCTGTATGAGTATGTGAGTGGGTGCATTAGTACCTGTATTGGTCAATAAGTGGGTGTGCAAGTAGCTGTATGGGGGGATGAATGGCTCTGAATGGCTGTAATGGTGAGTAAGTGGGTGTGTGAGTGGGTAGGTGAATGGATACATGAGTGGCTGTATGGGTGAATAGGTGTGAGTGTCGCTGAGAGGTTGTATGGGTGAGTGTGTGGATGTATGCGTGGCTGCATGGGTGGGTGAGTGTATGTGAGTGTGTATCAGTGAGTGAGTCGGTGTGTGAATGGCTCTATGGATAGGTTAGAGTGTGTGTAAGTGGCTGTATTGGTGGGTGAGTGGTTGAATGGGTGAGTGAGTGCCTGTTAGAGTGTTTTGGTTAAGTGAGTTAGTGTGTGAGTGGCTATTTTGAAGAGGGAGTGTCTGTGTGAGAAAATGTGTAAGTGGTTATATAGATGTGTGAATAGGTATGAGAGTAGTTGTGTGGATGTGTGAGTGGGTGTGTGAGTAGTTGTAGGGGTGATTAAATGGTTGTGTTGAGTGGCTGTATGCTGTGTGACAGGCTGTGAGAGGCAATATGGTTGAATAAATGGGTATGTGAACTGATGTACGGGTGGGTAAGTGTGCCTGTGTGAGTGACTTTTATGGGTGAGTGACTAACTATATGAATGTTTATATGGGTGAGTGTGTCTTTGTGTGATTGAGTGAGTGTGTGTGTGTGAATGGCTCTATGGATAAGTGAATGGTTGTGTGGGTACTTGTATGGGTCTGTGAATGGTTTTGTGAGTGGTTGTGTGTGTGGGTGTTTAAGAGGTTAAATAGGGGTATGAGTGTGAGTAAAAGTAATTCTGTGGATTATGGCATCAGTGATGCCATTGGAGAGGTAATCAAAAATGTCACTGATCATGTCATGAGTGATGAAATATGTGAGGTCACAAGCAGTGCATTGCGAGGCCATAAGTTATAGTTAGCTGAGGAAACTATAACTGCTGTTTGGGGCAAGATGGCGACCGTTGCGGACGCTTGAGCGGACCTCTCTTGCCGGACCCTGCTAACGAGTCTTTTGAGTGGAGTGGAGAAAGGAATTTCTTCGTTGCTGCTGTCCCCCTGAATTTGAAGTGCTTTTTGGGCTGACTATTATTCAGAAATACAGAGCATACCTGGGACTTTCTCCTTATTTCAGACTTAAGCTGCTGATCTTTTCCGGGCGCTGGACGCCGATGCTGGAGTTCCTGCAGCTGCTTCTCTCAGCCGCGGAGCGGCTGTGGAGCCGGCGCGGTCTGTGGGCGTTGCTTTCGGTTGGTGTGCGGAGCACCTGGAGGCCTTTACCTAACCTTGCTGCAAAACTAGGATTTTCTTTCTCAATGCTGCCAAAAAGCTCTTGCGGCAAGCCCCACGGCCAAGAGGAGGGAGCAGCTGAGGCAGTAGAAAGCTCTGTGGTGGCTGTACAGGTGAGGGGGAAGAACGCTCAGAATGGTAATAATTTAGCTTTAACCAAACTGCAAGAGTCTGCTCCTGCTCCTGGGACAAAATTAAAGGGCAGTCAGGGCGAGAAGAAGATACCCGCACTGTTTGCTGTTATCAAAGAAAAGGATAAAAGGAAAGATAAAGTAACGGAGGTTGTAGAGACTGCAACTGTTACGAATACCAAGATGGCGCCCTGTGGTGCTAGTGCTCCTGTTCTTGGGGATCCAGCTAACGCTGCCAATAATGGTAACACTGTCAATAGTGTAAACTCTGTGCTGGATAATAGGATTAATATGCCGCATTTAGATCACCCGGTGACTCCTGGACTTATTGCATTGAATGGAGGGGGTGGGGGGGTGACAATATTGGTGAGTCTGAAGGGCTCTCTCCAGGCGCCGATAGAAACTCAGCGGAGCTTGATGAAAGGAGTGATCACAGCGGCGAGGATAGAGGGCAGGGTATACAAACCCCTGAAACAGATTCAGGCGATTTTTACTCTCTCTCGGAGCAATCTACGTCGTCTTGTGAAGACTTGGCATTGCAATACTCTGCTCAACTTTCGATGGTGGATGGCAGTTATCACAGTAGTTTACTGCTGGAAGAATCCGAAGAGCTAGAGAACGGACAACCTTTGCTCCAAGGGGAACAAGGAGTAGCGGAGGGGGAGGAAGTTTCTTTATCAATGATATATCGCTCCATCATGTCTCATCGGGATGAAACGAGAGAGGAAAGCCAAAGAGTTCAAAACTCCTGTCGTAAATTACAGAACTCAGTAAGACGGCTGGTAAAATCACATGCTGACTTTGTATCTAGATTTAATGGGGCAGAGGCCCGGATATCCACTTTAGAAGACGAGCTGGCTCAACATAAGGCGGCCACTGAATTAGGTATGGCTACCAAGGAAGACAATATTTGGAAATTAACTGATATTGAAAACCGGGCACGTCGCAATAACTTGAGGGTTCTCCAGATTCCTGAGGGGAAGGAGGGGCAAGACCCAAGGGGGTTTATTGTTGATTTGTTTAAAAAAGCTTTCCCTGACTTGACCCGGTGGGACTGGGATCGTGATATAGAACGTGCACATAGGTTTCCTTTTAATATTCGTCTGAGACCTGGTCAGGATTCTAAACCTAGGGCTTTTTTGACACAATAAGAAGTTTTTACACTTGCACGACCTGATAAGATACGAAGAGGGGGCGATGTTGAGTTTTTTGTGCGGGCAGATTTCTGCCAACGCTCTGTTGAGCTCCGCTGGCAATTTCGTCAACTGATTCCTGAATTGCAGTCCAAAGGGGCGTCAGTTTACTTAATGTTCCCTGCTAAGTTAAAAGTTGTGTTTCAGGAGCTTACTCTTTTCTTTACTAGCATCGGCCCCCGGAAAAGAATTTTTAAGCTCTATTTAGCTTGTTATATACTGTTTAGGCCGATTTACTTCACTTCATTTTGTCTGGTTTTTGTGAGGGCACTATTGGTGTAAAATGTCTCTTCAGGGGAAGGCAAGGGGCTTTGGCGAGCTCGCATCTACAGGACTATGTGTCCTAAAGCCTCGTTTAAGGGGGGGTGAGCTCTGAGGGTGGGGGGTCGGAATGGGGTCACTAGGGTAGGAAGGGGTGGGGGTTAGGTGGGGTAGAGTAACACCTAGGTGGGGTAAAAAGGGGGGGTAAAAATTCACAGCAGCAAGTAATTGTTTAATGGTTATGGAACAAATAAAGATAACATTTTGGTGTCAAAGGGCAGATGAATGCTACAAGCCGTTTAAGTGTGTACCCATTGGGTTATTTCCTTTAGGGTTAGGATTGTATGTTGTAGAAGGATGGCAATATCATATTAATGGCACATAAAGGATTAAAAATCTGTTCATTAAATGTGTCAGGTCTTAATAATTAGGCAAAGCGACAGAGAGTGGCTGCGGAACTATGGCACATTCAGCAAGATCTACTTTGTATTCAGGAGACCCATATACCTTGGGCTAAGTGTGGTAATATGAAAGATTTGGCATTTTCATTAATATCTGCCTCTCGACAAACGGGTATGATTTGAGGTGTTGCCATTTTAGCTAAATTTGATCTTGTCACCACTGGACGTATCCTGGCAGATAAATATGGGCGGTGGGTTATAACTGAATGTGGGTTTGAGGGATATAAGATTACGCTCTGTACTATTTGTGGTTCAAACCTTGATGATCCTGGAATTTTAGTTGAATTAAATATTGAATTGGCCACATGAGAACATCCTTTGGTAATTTGTGGCAATATTAATATTAAGTTAACTAATCATGCACTACAGGAGGGCACCCAGAAATATAAAGGATGAAAGCCAAAAGTTTTTAAAGCACTTTATAATTTAATTTGTGATCACGGCTTAGTGGATGTTTGGGGCAAATTAAAGGAACACGATATGGGTTTTACTTTTTATTCCCACCCACATAAAAAGTTAGTTAGATTGGATTATTTTTTTGCTCCTGCTTCTTTGTTAACAGATGCATCCGAGGATTTCATCGGATCATGCCCTTATTGTTTTAGAATTAGCTATATCTAGGAGGAGGACTTTATTTTAGTCTTTCTAATTTATCTGAAGCTCTGTTCAAATGAATAATTTAAGAAATATATGAACCATTGGATTAAGGATTTTTTCATAAACAATAACTTGTCCGCTCATACTACTATTATTTGGGATACCTTCAAGGCTTGTTTTCGGGGGGAAGTCCTTAGTTTCAGCTAACACCAACAAAAGAAACTAAAGCTGGATTTATCTCGGCATTATGAGGCTCTGAGAGAGGCGGAAGGGGCCTTAACTGCAGGGATTGCTACATTTAAGAATGATATTTCTGGACTGAAAAATAACATTGCTAAACATCGTGAAAATCTTTTAGGGTTCTGGAATGTGGAGAATGCAAGAACATATCTAATATTTAAACAGGAAAATCATGAATTTGGGGAAACTATTGGTAGACGGCTGGCTCTACGACTTTGGATGAAAGAATCTGCTCGAACTATTCAATCATTGAAGGATCAGAGTGGTTGTTGCACTCTGATCCACAACAGATACTTTCTTTTTTTCACGGGTTTTATACTACTCTTTACAGGCAGCAGAGAGGAATGGCTGGGGGTGAAAGTGTATTTTTACAGGAGGGATTGGTGCAATTAGAGCCTCTCCTTGCAGAGCAACTTGATTGCCCGATCTCTATGATTGAACTAGAAAGTGCAGTAAACAGTTAAGCCTTAGGGAAAGCGGCAGGACCTGATAGGATTCCTGCTGAGGTTTATAGGCTTTTTTTTTTTCATCAAATCAAGGATGAGATGTTGAATGTTTTTCGCATAGCTCAATTAGGGCATCTGCCTAAATCTTGGTCAGAAGCAACGATTGTGGTGTTCTGTAAAAAGAGCAAATCACCGGAGTTTGTGGGATCATATCGCCCAATTTTGTCATTAAATTGTGATAATAAAATGTATTCCAAAATCCTGGCAAATCGATTATCTAAAGTTATCACTTCTTTGGTTTCTTTAAATCAACACGGCTTTATTCCTCCATTTTAGGACGCAAGACAGCAGAGCGGCTAGCGCTTTCCTTAGCATTGAGCATAACCTCTGTTGCCTTCTTTAATTGTACATTTTAAATCGTGAATACTACGTTTTAACTTGCATCGCTTTTATTTCACTAATGAGCACAATTGTTTTGATATTGCAACCAGAGTAGCCTGCATGTATAGATTGCCTTCTCTGCACACTTGAATTACAAATTGCATTGCTTACTTGACACCCCATTCCCCGTTCCACCGCGGGAAGTCCCGTTAGTAGCGGAGGGAATACAGGGCTGTTTGCAACATCATCTGGCCACAAGCCGCCATCTTAGGTGTGGTGGTCGGGGGAGACGCGCTCTAGCTGCCGCGACTTCCGTGACACAAGCCTATTTAGACAGGACTCGGACGGAGGCTCGGCATTAGGACGCAAGACAGCAGAGCGGCTAGCGCTTTCCTTAGCATTGAGCATAACCTCTGTTGCCTTCTTTAATTGTACATTTTAAATCGTGAATACTACGTTTTAACTTGCACCGCTTTTATTTCACTAATGAGCACAATTGTTTTGATATTGCAACCAGAGTAGCCTGCATGTATAGTTTGCCTTCTCTGCACAATTGAATTACAAATTGCATTGCTTACTTGACACCCCATTCCCCGTTCCGCCGCAGGAAGTCCCGTTAGTAGCGGAGGGAATACAGGGCTGTTTGCAACATCATCTGGCCACAAGCCGCCATCTTAGGTGTGGTGGTCGGGGGAGACGCGCTCTAGCTGCCGCGACTTCCGAGACACGAGCCTATTTAGCCCTATGTCTTTCCAGTCGCGCAGCGGGCACGCCGGCGGCGTGCCGAAGGCGTGCCAAAGGCAAGCCAGTCTGCGCCGGACCCGCGCCCAGGGCCCAAACCCCTGCCCCTCACACTAAATATACCTCCTCAAGAGAGGGACTATTGAATCTAAGACATAACGCCTGCTCACAAATCTCGCCGCTCCGCGATAAGGGCGTGATGGTATCCCGCAAATGCCCTGACCGTAGTGTTATGCAATATGGAATGCCATCGGAGGGCTCACCCAGTAAGCTGAGTCCGGGGACAGTGGCAAGTTGGCCCTCTACCCAATGTTCGGATGCGAACAATTTACGCAACCGTAACACTATGACTTTGAAAAATATCCTCATAAATGTAAGGTCGATGCCAAAACACAAGTACGAAATAGAGTCACTTATCTTTGACAATGGGGTAGACTTAGCTTTTTTAACTAAGACATGTGCTACAGACACCTCGGGCCTGACTGGAACAATGTAGTACCCGCACACTACTCCGTAGTACATGCCGACAGACAGGGATCCATGGGTGGGGGAATTGCTATCATTTATCGCTCTCACTTCAAAATAAACATCCTCCCACAATCTGGGTTGGAAGCGGAGTCCATGTCTTTCACGGTAAAACGCAGTCACCAAATAATATTCACTGGTCTATTGCTCTACAGACCCCCGGGGCCTAGAGGTCCGTTCATTAATGCCTTACAGACTTTTCTGGAATCTACGCTAGACCAAACAACATTTACGGCATTAGGAGACTTCAACTTCCACTTAGAAGAAAATAACTCTGTGAAAACCTCCACTCTTATAGAGAATTGTTGTAGTTACGGGTTGCACCAATTAGTGGCAGGACCTACTCACACAGCAGGGCACACCCTGGACGCTATCTTCACTAATAACAATCACTTAAAGATCACTTCAATTGCCCAGGTTCCATGGTCTGACCATGCGGTCATTTACTTCAGTCTTAGCTTAGTACTGACGAATATTAGGCGGAAAGATCTATCTCTACCTAACAATACTCGCCCGTGGAAGAATCTCGAAGTCACCTTACTCTCGAACACACTTGCAAGAGATTTGCCTTCTTTTACAGGTTGCGATAGTAACAGTGTTATGTTATGTTATGTTATTCAAATTTTTGAGCGCACAGCTGCCCCAGCTAAGGGGCGTCCCGGCGCTATATTGGAACAGATAACACAACTGATGGCACACAAAGGGAAAAAGAAGGTTAATAAGGCAGAGGAAAGAGATGAGTTTTAACAGCCTTTCTAAAGACAAAAAGGTCCTCCAGGGAGCGAATATGGACAGGGAGCGCGTTCCATAATTTAGCGGCCAAGATCGCAAACGACCGGCCACCCAGTCGGCATTTTTTAAAACGGGGAACTAATGCCAGATTTTGTCCGGCAGAACGAAGGCTGCGCGAGGGAATATACAAGAACAGAAGGTGCTGAAGTATGGTGGGTGTGCCAAATTTAAGAATCTTAAATGCAAAGCAGAGGGCCTTGAACTCTATACGTCTAATTACTGGCAACCAGTGCAAGGTGGAAATAGTACTACGGGCTGAACAGAAACGCGGTAGGCCCACTAGGGCCCGGGCTGCCGCGTTCTGCACCCGTTGGAGTCGTAAAACTTCCGCCTGATTGGTGCCCAGAAACAGAGAGCTCGCATAGTCGAGCCTAGATAACACACTGGCTTGGATCACCATCTGGCGGGTAGGGGCATCGAAAAATTTGAGGATAGGCCTCAAACCACGTAGGATGCCAAAGCACGTGGACGCCACCTTCTTAGTGTGGAGCGAGAAGGTTAATTTGGGGTCCAGCCAGACGCCCAGATTTTTGAGTTCGGTGACAGGTTTTGGAGGGGGTCCCAACTCCTTAGGCCACCAGCTAGCACCCCACAAATCAGGGTGCTTCCCTAATACCATCACCTCAGTTTTGAGGGCGTTGAGTTGTAAACAGTTGGTAGTAAGCCAGCTAGCAACAGCCCTCAAACCATCCGCAAAGTTTGATGCCAGTTGGTCAGATTCCCCATTAAGAGCCACTGCCAGCTGGGTATCATCGGCGTAAGATACCATAGTGAGACCCCAACTCTTCGCCACCTCCGCCAAAGGTTGGACGTACAGGTTGAAAAGAGTGGGGTTCAACGCCGAACCATGCGGGACTCCTTTGGTGATAGCATGGGACTTAGATCTAAACGGTGGCACCACAACCTGAAAAGATCGCTCCGAAAGGAACAATTGAAACCACTCCAATGCCGTGCCTGAGATGCCTGCCTCACTGAGCCTACGAATCAGAATGGTGTGGGATACAGTGTCAAAGGCGGCACTTAAATCCAAGAGGATCAGTGCCGCCGTTTGACCTGTATCTAGTACAGAGCGGAGATGTTCCACCATAAATAAAAGTGCCGTCTCTGTACTATGTCCAGATCTAAAACCATTCTGTGTTGGATCCAGTAGATGTGCAGAGGCCAGATGATTTGTTAAGATGTTATTAACATGGGCCTCTGTGATCTTTGCCACCCAAGGGAGAAGGGAGATAGGTCGATAACCCTCCGACTTCAACGGATCCAATCCCGGATTCTTTATGATAGGCATAACACAGGCAGCCTTCCAACTAGGAGGGACAGTGCCGATGGTAAGGGACTGCTCCACCAGATGGCGAATAGGAGGAAGGCAAAGGGGTGCCAAGTCCAAAAACTGGGCAGGTCGCAAAGGGTCGTCCGGAGAGCCAGACTTGACCTTGGCCGCTAGGAGATTAAACTCCTGCTCCGATGGTATGGAGAGAGAGGCCAAACACTGAGGCGTACGCAATGTCATAGGCGTACTGTCAGGTTCAACTTTAGGAAAAGAGCAATAGATGACATTGACTTTTTCCACAAAGAAGCTGGCTAACGCCTCACAGTGAGCTAGGGAACAGACCTCCGTAATAGGAAGTCTGTTCACTGTGAGCTCCTTCAAGACTTTAAAAACCAGTTTGGACGGGTTAGAACTCGCCTGGAACTCTCGTGCATAGTAATCAGCGCGGGCCCGGCAGACAGCTCTATGGTACAATTTTACCTTGGCCAGATAGCAGACTTTCAGGTCTTTGTTGTAAGTGGAGCTCATAAATTCCACACATGGCTTACCCACGCTATGGACGAGCTAGCTCCAGTAGAAACTATAAAACCCAGGACACGCTCAGCCACCGCACAGTGGTATACTCCGGAGGTCAAACTGATTAAACAAAAATGCCAGCGATATGAAAGATTATGGCGCGCCGACTATAGTTCTCAGACCAGAAAGGAGTACACAGCAGTCCTACAAGAATATAAGCTTAAGATTCAACAAGCTAAGGCGACCTTGTATTCAAAGAAAATTCTTGAATCCTCGAACTCCCCAAAAGAACTGTTCAAGACGGTTGCTTACTTAGCCAAAAGCACCAGGGATATAATATTCATGCCGGATCAGCACTTTGTGGAGAACGTAGCCTAATTTTTCCAGCAAAAGGTCCAAGCAGTCTATGATGACCTTCGTTCATAGCGGGGAAACCTGCCACATGACAGACCACCCATCTGTTATTTCTGAACTTTCCCAATTCTCGCCGCTAAACGACACTCAGGTTACCACCCTGCTTCTACAGACTAAATCTGGATCCCCAATGGATCCCTGCCCCCCTTACATACTACATGCGGTCCCGGAAACAATTAGTCAGGCACTTACCCCACTTCTTAACATCGTCTTAAGTTCCGGACTTTTTCCCAGTAGCTGCAGGAAAGCTTGCATCAGGCCCATCCTTAAAAAGGAGTCATTGGACCCGATGGAAACTAAACACTACCGGCCAATTTCTTGCCTCCCCTTCCAGATAAAATGCTAGAGAGCGCTATGAATCAGGAGCTTACAAAACACTTAGACAATAACCACCTATTGCAATTGGGGGTGGGGTCGCACACTACTCACACACCAGCGGGATCGCCCCTAAGGACTGTGGTAAGTGTAGTTTGTGTTCCGCGATGCATCTTCTTTCGATTCTCTGCTATCTTCGCTATCTTCGCCATGGACCCTACACAACACGGCTTTAGGGCCAATAACTCCACCGAATCTGCTCTGATCATAGCTACTGAAGATATTCGCAGGACCATGGATGATGGGGGAAGAGCCGCGTTGATACTATTGGATCTAAAAGTGGCGTTTGACACCGTTAACCATGAGGTCCTTTTAAATAGGTTGCGGATGCTGGGCATCACCAATACGGCCCTAGCTTTGCTTGCGTCCTTTCTAAATGCCCGCACTCACCAGATCCACTGAGGCGGCCTCCAATCAGATGAGATTCATCTCCCATGTGGTGTCCCTCAGGGATCAGCCCTCTCACCCACACTTTTCAATCTTTATGTCACTCCCCTTGCCGCACTGATAAAATCCCATGGCTTGCACCTGGTATCATATGCCGATGATACACAACTGGTTGTCTCACTTGCGCAGTCGGTGGAAGCCACTGCAGCCAGTTTCAGGAACTGTCTGTCAAATGTAATGAATTGGATGAATGCTCATTTCTTAAAGGAGAAAACCGAGGTGATTGAGTTCGGCCAAAAATCATCCATCTGGAGCCACCTATGGTGGCTCCCAGAGGCAGGCAGCTGCCCGGCTCCGGCAAACAATGTCAGAAATTTAGGTTTCATAATGGATAAAGATCTCTCCTGCATAGCTCAAATCAGCCAAGTCACTTTGGCGTGCTTTTTTACATTAAAAAACCTCAGGAAAATTCTACCTTACTTACCTCTCACCCTCAGGAAAACTGTGGTGGGAGCTCTGGTTATGCCCAGGGTGGACTATTGTAACGCCCTGTACATAGGAGCCGGCGAAAGACAGCTCGCCAGGCTCCAGTCAATCCAGAACACAGCGGCCAGAGTCCTGCTCGACCTTCCCAAAAGACATCCCACCTCTAAAGCCATTCGGGAACTTCATTGCTCCCGATTAGGCGCAGAATTCAATTCAAGGCCATGTGCTTGGTTCATAAATCTCTTTATGGAAACTCCTCCAAGCAGCTCTCCGGCCTTCTCCCCCGTTACGTGCCCGCACGCGCACTTAGATCTGGCTCCCTTGACCTAATTCAAATTCCCAGAATAAAAAGAGCTCGTTGGGGCAGTAGATCTTTCTCCTATCAAGCCCCTAAACAATGAAACAGTTTGCCCACCACACTGCGCTCAGAAAAAAACGTAGCCAGGTTTAGAAGAGCCTTGAAGACCTGGCTCTTCCTGTCGCCGTAACCTCTCTCTGCTCCACTTGTGTCCTATAGCGCCAAGACGCCTCGGCATAAGAGCGCTTTATAAATGCTTCAGTCAGTCAGTCAGTCATTCCTCAACGTGGAACTGTTGCACATGTGAATAAAGTTATAACACTATTTGATATTGCTTGTTCGGAAAAGAGGGATTTAGCTTTGATTATATTAGACGCAGAGAAAACTTTTGATCGTGTGGAATGGGACTATCTGTGGCAATTGCTGGCCCGAACTGGCTTTGGTAATAAATGTATTACAGCCCTGCAAGCCTTGTATAATACCCCTAGTGCCAACATTTCTGCTATGGGCTTTCTATCAGAGGCAGAGTCTATTACTCGGGGCACCTTTTATTTGCTCTTTATACTAATACTTTTGTAGAACAACTATCTCCCAATGCTTGTATTCCTGCATTTGTGATTCATGATTACCAATTCTCTGTCTTTGCTTATGCGGATGACATAGCCGCGACCACAGTGGATCCCTCTCTTGCGATTGTCGGGATTGGGCGGTTAGCGACAGAATTCGGATTAATTGCTGGGTAAAAGCTCAATGTGGCAAAAACGCAAATTTTGTGTTCAGATAATATTGCATGGATTGATGAGCGGGTAGTTAAAGAGGTGACATATTTGGGTATTCAAATACGATCTTCTATGTCTGAAGTGATGGATGTGAATTGGAATTTATTGATACGCAATGTTAAAGATTCATTAGATAGATGGGGGCGGCTATACTTCACTCTAATTGGGCGTAGCAATATCATTAAAATGAATGTCTTGCCTAAGGTTCTATATCTATTTCGCTCACTGCCATTGGAAGTGACAAATGCTAGACTACAACATCTTCAATCGATTTGTGGAAAGTTTATTTGGAGTCCTGGTAGGCCAAGATGTGCAATGCGCTTTATGACGCTACCTGTTGAGAGAGGAGCGTTAGCAGTACCTGATTTTGCTTTATATTTTTAAACTTGTTTTTTGTTAAAAATGCTGGTTTTAATCACGGGGAAAGAAGCTGTGAGTAGTGCTATGGCACCAACAATTTATGAAACTCTCATGGGCCCAATTGCCAGACAATGTTTATTTAAACAAGTGGATGGAAGTTTATTTTAAACTAACACGGTTTAAAGTCTTGCATAGTGCTTATACAGTTTGGAAATGAATACGAATGTTTGACTCAATGGGGAAAATCTTATATTACATGCCCCTGAATGCAGTAAAGATTTTAACTTCTATATTTGGGGATAATATAGCTCAAGGTTGGAGAAAGAAAGGTATTAGGTATTTAGGGGATTTTTTTTCTCCTGATGGGGTGTAAATCTTTTGATGAATTAGTCATACAATACGGCTTGCCTAAAATGCAGTTCTTTACATTTTTGCAGATTATGGACTTTTTATTTCAGACTATTGTTAATATGGTATCCTACTCTCTTATAGAGACGGTTAGACGACAGGAGAAAATTGGTGTGCTATATCAGTTACTATTATCAGATAGACATGACGATCTGGATAAACATAATATCAAATGGTCTAGAGATTTGGGAAAACCAGATATCTCGGCTGAGAAACTCATTGTAATTTCTAGGGAGACCTTATTGTCAGCGAATTTGAAAGTTCCGTTTTTTAAGAATTTATTTGATTTATATTATAATCCCACTCAGATGTCTAAATGGGGGGCTGGGTTTGATGGAAAGTGTTTCCGATGTGGGGAAGACAATGCTGATAGCTTACATATATTTTTTAGTTGTGATAAATTGTTTAGATTTATTTCTGCCATAGAACATTTTTTTGTCTCTGCTTATGAATACTCGGCTGACAATACCTCCTACTACGATGTTATTAGGGAAGTTGCCTGCTAATAGTCACTTGAATGTATTACAGCAGCATCGACAGTTGGTATTTTTTTCTATGACTGTCGCTCTCGTTCTTGAATTAGTGGGGAGTGGCTGCAGAAAGATCCCCCACCATTTGAACTCTGGCGGGCAAAAATGTATAATTTATTTAAGTTAGAAGGAAGGTTATTTTCTGTTAAAGGGCTTAAAAAATGCCAAATTGGTATTAGCATTTGGGGATCTTTTCGTGATTATTTTGAAGGTTGAATTATTTATTTGTAAGTGTATGTGTTTTGTCCTTTTATTCACTGTTGGTTATTGTATATTGTTATGTGATATCTTGCTGCTGTGAAGTCATAAATAAAATTCTTTAAAAAAAAGGAAACTATAACTGCTGAATTTCCCTGGCTTTGTACAGCTGAAATGTGGGCCTAACTATAACATCTCTGTAACCTTTGACTTTTTCCAGTGAATTTCTAAGGTGTTTTAAATTCTATTTCCTAATTATAACGTCCCTGTAACCTCTGTTGTTTTCAGTGAATTTCTAAAGTTGTTTTACTGTTGATTCCTAACTAAAACGTCCCTGTAACCTTTGGTTTTTTAAGTGAATTTCTAAGATTTTTAGGGATTTATTTCCTAACTGTAACCTGTAGCCTGTAACCTTTGAGAATAGTTGTGTGAATGAGGCATGAGTCTCTCAGTGGTGTGTGAGGGAGTGGATGAGTGTCTCAATGGGGGAGTGAGTAAGTATGTGAATATCTGTATGGGTCTGGAAGTGGCTACATAAGCGTCTCACTGGGTGTGTGAGTGGGTGCATGAGTATCTGAGTGGGTGCGTGAGTGTCTGAGTGAGTGTCTTAGTGGGTCTGTAAGTATGTGTGAAAGTATACAAGTGGGTTAGCGAGTGCCTAAATGAGTGCGTGAGTCAGTCTTGTGAGTAAGTGCATGAGTGTCTGAGTGGGTCTGTGGGTGGCTGTGTGGATCTGTGATTAGGTGCAGGAGTGTCTGAGTGTGTCTGTCAGTGGGTGTCTAAGTGCCTGTGTGGGTGTGTCAGTACTTGTGTGTGTGACTCGGCCACAAAGGAACCGCACCTGCATTTTTCAAGAGTCCACAGTTTTGCACAAAATAGCTACTAAAGTGGAGTTCTTTCTACTGGCAATTATGAAGTGCTACAGTATGTATTCTACACTACATCTGTGTAATGGATGGCAAGGAAATGCACCAGTGACCTTGTGTGCATTTTGGCAATGTAATTTGTCAAATGCAGACAAATCAATCAATCAATCAATCATGGACATTTATAGAGCGCACTACTTACCCGGAGGGTCTCAAGGCGCTTGGGGGGGGGGGGTGCTGCTACTGCTCGAACAGCCAGGTCTTGAGCTTCTTCCTGAAGGAAAGGTGGTCTTGGGTCAGGCGCAGGTCGGTCGGGAGGGAGTTCCAGGTCTTGGCGGCCAGGTGGGAGAAGGACCTTCCTCCTGTTGTCGTTCTTCGGATGCGGGGGACGGCGGCGAGGGCGTGACTGGCTGATCGGAGGTGGCGTTTGGGAGCGTAGAAGTTGATGCGGTTGTTGAGGTAGCTCGGGCCTTGGTCGTGTAGGGCTTTGTGTGCGTGAGGAGACGGAAGGTGATTCTCTTGTTGACGGGGAGCCAGTGCAGGTCTCTCAGATGTCCGGAGATGTGGCTGCGTCGGGGGATGTCGAGGATGAGTCTGGCGGAGGCGTTCTGGATCCGCTGGAGTCTCTTCTGGAGCTTGGCGGTGGTTCCGGCGTAGAGGGCGTAGCCGTAGTCCAGTCGGCTGGTGACGAGGGCCTGGGTGACCGTCTTCCTGGTCTCGGTGGGGATCCACCGGAAGATCTTTCGTAGCATGTGCAGGATATTGAAGCATGACGAGGAGACGGCGTTGACTTGTCTGGTCATGGAGAGGGAGGAGTCCAGGATGAAGCCCAGGTTGCGTGCGTGGTCTGTCGGTGTGGGTGCGGTGCCCAGGGCGGGGGGCCACCAGGAGTCGTCCCAGGCGGAGGGCGAGGAGCCCAGGATGAGGACTTCCGTCTTGTCTGAGTTCAGTTTCAGGCGGCTGGTCATCATCCACTCGGCTACATCTTTCATCCCTTCGTGAAGGTTGGCTCTGGAAGCGGCGGGGTCGTTGGTCAGTGAGAGGATCAGCTGGGTGTCATCGGCGTAGGAGATGATGTTCAGGTTGTGTTGGCGTGCGATGGGCGCGAGGGGGCTCATGTAGACGTTGAAGAGGGTGGGGCTCAGCGAGGATCCTTGAGGGACGCCGCAGATGACTTTGGTGGCCTCTGACTTGTACGGTGGTAGACGGACTCTCTGTGTTCTTCCGTCGAGGAAGGAGACGATCCATTCCAGTGCCTTCTCCTGAATTCCGATGTTGCTGAGACGCTGCACTAGGGTGCGGTGACAGACAGTGTCGAATGCCGCGGAGAGGTCTAGGAGGATGAGGGCCGCTGTTTCTCCGTTGTCCATCAGGGCTCGGATGTCATCGGTGGCAGGATACCTTTGTGGAGGGATACCTTTGTGCAAGCATGCCCTGGTCTTGCCTTTGGCAAAGAAAGCTGGGGTAGATGCCTCAATTCTCTATTTTGCCATATATAGCTAAAAAGTGTTGGCAAGAATAGTCAATGTCCAACTATCACGTTTTCTTGAAGTTAACAATCTGCTGGACTCTACTGAAACATGGTTTAGAGCCAAGACAGCACCTAATACACCTTGTTGGCAGTATTGGACAGTATTAGATAAGGAGCGGATTGGGTTAAGGCTGTGGTCCTTATGGTATTCGATTTGTCCACAGCCTTGGATACAGTCTCCCATCGCCTATTGATGTAGAGGCTGCATGAAATTGGCCTGCACTCTGATGCATTTCAATGGTTTGGATCTTTCCTGAGTAATAGATCATACTCTGTACATCTGGCCTCTTTATAAGTCTAAATCCCACCTGCCCAGCTCTGGGGGTCCACAGGTTTCCAAACCCAGCCCCACCATGCTCAATACATATGTTGCATCCTTGGCACATATTGTAAAGGCCTGGGGCTTTGAGATACTCTCTTATGCTTATGATACTCAGCTGATCATCTCTATTGATGAGAGACACAGGGCAACACTCAAACATTTAATAGGATGTGTATTAGAAGTAGCCACGTGGATGTGGTATCACTGTTTGAAACTCAGTGCTGAGAATACAGAGATCCTACTCTTTGGAGGGGCTGGCAGAGTTTGGAATTACTTTTTGTGCCCTTCGCTCCTAGGTCCTGCCTCTAAACCATAAAGCGTAGTTAAGAAGCTGGAATTGTTAATCTACTATCCACACTTGATGCAAGATCAGGTAAACGCGATTTGTGGAAAATATTTTAGTCTTCCACACATGCTGCAAAAGCTTTTAGCTGAATTCCGGTAGAATGACGGAGAAATGTCATCCAAGCTTTGATTACGAGTAGGCTGGATTAAGGGAATGTAGTATACATGGGAATGGTTGACTTCTTATTTACTCGCCTTCAATCTATTAAAAATGCGGCAGCCACACTGATTTGTAACAGCACGTGTAGGAGTTTGGCCTCTGCCTGCTTGAATTCACTGCACTGACTTCTGGTACGTAAGAGAGCCAAATTCAGGCTTTTACTTTACGTACAAAAGGCTTTCCATGACACCGGTCCAGATACCCTGCCGCTTTTAAGTCAACGTGAGTGCTTCAATAATCAAACGTAACTTTGTAGAGTACAAAGCGAATCAAAAAAGCCTAAATGGGTGGACATTCCTTCAACCACCTAGCAGCCTATCACTGAAATCTTTGTCGCTTGATCTTCACCTTACTTCTGACCTCCTCAATTTTCAGAAGAGGCTGAAGACTTGGCTACTTCCACTCTAAACCAGGGGTCTCCAACCTTTTCTGTACTTAGAGCTACTTATGTTCAATGAAACGCATTGAGAGCTACTAATATTATTAGTGTTGTATAATCTCAATATAATTATATGAACATTCAACCAAGCAAAAGCTTTCTAATTTAATAAGCTGGGATGCACACTGGCGAGCTACTCAGAGGTAGCTGGAGAGCTACATTAACTCACAAGCTCCGGGAGAAGTGTGGCTCACTGGTTAGAGGCGGCAGACCCGTAAGCAGAGAACGGCCCGGGACCAGGGTTCGATTCCCGACGCGGCAGGGTTGTGGACCAGGGTCAGCGGACTCGATAATTCTCGCCTCGGTGCCTACTCTAGTCAGAAACCACACTCGGCAACTCTGGGCATCAGCTTGCCTCATCTTCACAACGGCCCCCCAGACCGCCGGGGATGCTTGGTCGCACCTTAGAGATACCCATCAGGGACCATCTCTCAGGGTGAGCCAGGACGGGTTCCCCAGCGGTCGAAGCGTGGAGATACTCCTCCGGGAGTCGATTCCTAGCGCTATATAAACCCGCAATTAAATCAATTAAGCAATGGTTAGAGGCCCCTGCTTTAAAGGCAAATTAGTGGATGGAGCTTTGCAATTCCATCCAGCGCCGGTATATTCCCTTGGGACTGAAGGAGTGCTATACAAATACTGTAAATAAATATAAATAAATAGGCAGTCAAAGAGTTTCACACAAAATTTTCAATAAACAAAAATATTGCCATCTAGCCTTGGCATCAGATTATGGTATAATGCCTGAAAGGCATTGGATTCAGACTGAAGTGAAGTACACTGTAAATTCAAAACAAGATACAATGATGCACACTGTAAATTCAAAAAAAGATACAATGCTGTACAGACAAACACAAATTCTGAGAGTTCTACTGCAAAGAGAACTTTATTCAGCAAATATGTATTTTCTGCATAACCAACTCAGATTTTCAACCTTTTCCTTGACCCTATTATTGCCAATATTTGAAATATATGCCTTGTGATCCTGCTAATCAGTGCAATTACAAGTGTGCTACGGTCCTAAAATAGTACTAGTAAAGTTGGTTTTCAGTGTAAGACCCTTGTAAATGGCATGCAAGTTAAATGTTATGGGCTACAGGGTGTGCTTACACCACTGGGATACAAGACAGAAATATACATCTGCGAAGAGCACCATTGTGCTTTGGCAGGGCTTCCATTTAAATGTAGTGCAGTGAGACATGGCAGGGACAAGTGTCTTTGCTATGTAAGAAAAGCCAACTTTTTTCTTTTTATGAGTCACCTTTAAGGAGGGCTTGTAAGCCCAAACAGCAGGGTGCTAACATATAAGACAGGGCATCCTACATAATGGAATTGGCGGGCTGCAATAGTGAAATAAAACCTAAATGTTATTTTGCTGTGTAGAATTTGCTAGACATGCCTAGATATGATTAAAATATTACTTTCTGCTCTCTGCTTCGAACACACTAGAAAATTGTTTCTAAGTTATTTCCTACTTAATTATTAACATATGATTTAATTGTTAAATCAGATTTCTGATAACTTGTGGAGAAGTAACTCTATAAAAATGTACTTTAAGTAGTTGTAGTCAGAACAGGAGTAAAACCTGTGCTTCCACTCATCATGCATTTAGAGCTTTAATACACAAACTTGACTGGAAGAGTTAATGCTTGTGATGTTGTGTAGTTCCTAAAAATCTATATAGGATATGCATGTTTAGACAACAAACTGTGGGACTGGTGTCCAGACTGATTCCAGACAGCCCCACCGGATATCTCCACCTGTATACCAGTTAGCGCACAGTGCCACTATGAACCCCTCTAACCAAGAAGCAAATAATTTCTGGCAACTATAGAACATGACAACCCTGACCTCTCAGAGATTGTGGAAACAGGACCGTATTTTACGCTCAGTCACACGTTCTCATTTTATCTCAGAGCTACACAGAATAAACGATGGGGACTATTTCAATAAGCATTTATTGAACCAGCGTCATTCTAGTGTAAAATGTGGGAGCTGCAGCAACCATAAGACAGAAACAGGTATAAACGATTATAAGCACCAAGAGAGTATACGGATGGTAGATTTCTACCCTAGTGCTAAAACAATAGATATATGCAGGTATATAGATACATGACAGTAATAATACGTACTATTATGGAGCTAACCCTAACTAGATGTACCAAAATGTACCTAGCATGTATGTAGGTGTAGAGCCAAGAATCCCACTAGGATAAAATAAACCCCATTACCTGAAGTGAGAATATGAAGGACCCCGTCTTGGTCTCAAGTCAGACAGCCAAGGAGGGATGTCAGACTAATGCGTGCTGGAGTGTCTGTGTGCAGGAGCCTCAACGTCTTGTGTCAGCATGGAAGTCTTTCTCCTCTACCCACCCCAGCAAAGATATGGTACTTATATACCCAAAGGTACCCTCAGGGGTTCTACCTTGCTGTGTCATGTTGACCGAGGATGACGATATAGATGACCCTTATACATAGTTATTATGCAGAAGATGGTAGTCCTGTGTGATTCTGAGAATCTTCAAAACCACACAACATTTATGCAGCACCTAACTAGGTAAAAGGTCAGCACAAACCCGTTATGTAGTACAATGGCACTGAAAATGTAGATGAAAGCCTATATTGGGGTACATTATATATCCTAACAGCCACTCTTCATCTGACCGGACGATACACTAAAAAGGGAATGTCCTTCTAATCAATTATTAAACATCGTAAAGATTTACAGAAACAGAATTCTAAAAGTTTTTTAAAAATGGCTAAAAAACTCTATAAGTCCTTTATATATGTTCATATATATAGTTTGAGCAACTGAGAGCATCTGAAAGCCATGGTGCTCTGGTGCTCAGTAAGAGTGAAAAAAAAGAATGATTTTGTTTAAAATTCCAATTTTGGTTGCTTTAGAGAAAAGGCCAAAATCTTCCCAGCACACGGAGAGCCAAATGTTTATGTGTCCAGTGTGGGAGAAGCAACATCACTGCTGCTTCCCTTTACAGACGACAGTCCCTGTAACACCTCACAGATCAGGTCAATCTAACAAAGATGATCTTCTTCAGTTCCCACAGCCGATGCTGGGGAAGCATATGAAACTTCCAAAGCATGTGTGCCTGTAGTAGAGCTGGTATCCAATCCAACAGGAGCTGAAGCATCCTGTGGGGGCTATACGAATGCCGAAATCAACATGGGAATATGCTGAGTACACTACACTACGTGGGCCATTAACGGGTCCAGCAATACATTCACATCCGGTGGCGCAGTCGATGGAAGCGTTAGACAGAGGTCCAACACACATTCATCTCTGCAGAACAAGCAGCAGAAAACAGGCAAAACACAGTCAATCCAGAATGGTCGGAATGATAGGAACCACGACTCGCTTAGCTCCCAAAGTCGAGATGTGTCCAGATGGAGTACCATGCGGTCACGGTAACGTCGCTCCAAGTGAGTTTTTCTCATCTCCTTGGTGACTGGGACGTCCATTGCATAGCAGAAAAATTTAAATCAGGATACCCACTACTAGTAGCAGGATTAGCTGGAGCCCTCCAAAAACGCTTCCCAATACAGAGAGTATAAAAGCTGAAATCACTCCAAAGACTATCTGAAAGGTGCTTAACAGTCCAGAACTTGTGGTCTTAAATAGGTGTGCTATACCCTTCGTATCAGATATGTTAAAGATACCCTGTACCATTTCACCGAAATGGAAAGGGCAATTAGTTTGTACAAGTGCCTGTATCTCAGCTAAGGGGCTTGCAACCACAAGATCAAAAGTCGCTCAGGCTGCCGTTAAGGGCACATCCTTCTGTAAAAGCATGGCTTTCATTCGGCTCAGAGTATCAAACCGTATAAAGGAAACATTCAATGAAGGCCATGATGGCACCTCCCTGACTGTGTGGGTCGGTGGAAACAATACTTGCATACAACAAGTAACCCTGGAACTTACTGTGACTAGATATGTGATCTCTGTAAGCATCCCAAAACAACCTTGATCCTTCAGCATTAAGTAACTCCCATTTGAGAGCAGCTTGAATACTGAATTAATCATGGCAGCTGGGGAACCCTTTAAATGACGGGATAAGTGTGCAACTGAACCGTTACAGGCCCTGTGAAGCATAATATCCCAGCAAAGTAGAAACCCGCTTAGTGAAGTCTTGCAGTCTGTACTGCTGAGAAACGCTTCAGTGTCCCCATTCCTACATCTAAATCTATACAGTAATTCCTAAGATTCACTGATGAATTCCTTACCCATTACTTTATATCTGCCTACCTGGTGGTTTCTAGGCAATATTTAAATTGGAAAGATGTTATTGGCAATGTTACATGGCCATGAGTTAACCACTCTGTGGACAGTGACTCTGCCATGGTGAAAGGTAATTGGTCTAATATTTCAATGTGCAGCATCGTATATTTTGCATTTCTTTGTGCCATTCTCATCTGTCTCTCTGATAGATTATATGCGGAGAAGAGAAAAGTACTATGAATATATCGCAAGGGCACATGACCAGAGCGCAAAGATTGTAGCGTCCAGCTTAAATATAGAATGGATCGTAACTGTAATTGCCTGTGCTGTAAGATGGACAGGTCCTGTTCCATTATATCTATAGCAGAAGACTCAATGTTGCTCAGTGAATAAATCCTGGATGTCAGTGCGGTCATACCATTGTCAACCACATCCAAAGCCTTTTTTAAGTCAACTATCAATTTCATGTAATCTCTCTGCCGCTTCCTGTTGAGAGATTTTCCAAATTTCATTATAGATAGCGTATATAAGAAGCGTTTATGACATGGCTTTCGGGGACCTAGCAAAAAATCCCTTAAATCCTTGTCATCTGAGAGTAAAGAAAAGTGTTATATTACCTGTGACAGTGTTGAGGTTCTTAGCCAATTGAGGCATGACTTGCCAACACTGTATGATGTCACCACCCCCGGATGTTCTCATTGTACATAGCATAAGTCAGGCCTATTGATACTAATCCCTTTGGTGGTACCCCTGAATCTTTACTGACACCTATTTGTGTCGATAGGCCAAACCAACCATCCCTATCAATTGGGATCTAGTAAATTGTATAAAACGCCATGCTTGATGTCATCTAGTGTACCCTCACCATTTTCTGTATAGTTTTGCTATCCCTCCAAGAGTGAAAGTGAGGGAATAAGAGGTGTGTTCACACCCTTGATCTTGGCTAACCAAGACAGGAAGTCTGTTGCACAGTGTTGTTCAGGAAGATAATTTGTTGTGATATGAGGAATGCTCAAAATAATGCCTCAGTTCCCTGAACCTGCCATTCCTTAATACCTCAGACTGATTTTATATGTATAGTGTCTTTCCGTAAGTCGAAACCCTATTCAGACAGTTGGGCAATAAAGGATGCAGAGTATATCTGTTTTGTATTAGTAGGCATATTTTTCTGTGCAGATATAGGTGCAAGCTTATAATATTATGATCGTGGATCAGATGTTTTGAACCCAGAAAAATATACAAACTTTTGTGCAAAAATATGCGAACTACCTTTCGGTGGTGTTGGGCAATGTTCCCATTGGTGGTATGTGAAAACATTAAGTGGTGTACTCGCTGAATGCAAAAAAATTGGACCATAATGTTGGTAACAGTACATGGAATCAAAATCAGAAGTGTTGTCATACATTTAATTTTTTACGAACACAGCAGATTATTCGAAATCAGACAGCATACTATTTAGTTTCCAAATCCTAATCGTCCGAGTTTGTACTGGAGGTGATGATATAATTTAAAGAAATGTTAAATACATGCAGTATTTTCAAAAGTTCAGTGGGACTAAATACATCATACAAAACCCTATCCCAAACTATTCCTTCAGGAACGGGAACTGCTGTAATGTTTTTAGTCAAAACCCACTTTGGGAAAGCATACATACACAGATACAAATTCACATAAACAACCCAGTATCACCAATATGAAAACAATGAACACAGGAACCACAAGATCATGACATCAAAAAGACTATACCAGTTTATTCTACTGATGGAGGCACATACCCCTTGTTGTTCCCAGCCGAGTACAGATACTGGAATGGGAGATAAATGTGTTCAAGTACCTACGTGATTAGAGTGATTGGAAATGGGCACAATATTAAATAAACCCTTACAATGAAAGAGAATCAAATATACATAAGTAAGAAACTACTCCTATATGCCTTTGACTTCGATTGATAACCTAGAGGCATTGTATTTTAGTCTGGGAATCAGATCATGCCCTTGTGCACATTCCTGAGGCGAGCTTCGACCCAGAATATAGGGCAATAAAACTATCAAGATACTGGTAGGAGCGAGACAGAGTTGTTGCCCTCGTTGAAATTAGACTGAGGCTGATTAAGTCGAGTCTATTACTGAAGAATTTGTTGTATATTTGGGTGCTATTATATATTTTTTCCTGAAGAAGGTGATGGTCACAATATAGAACCCACGAAACGCGTCGATGCATCAGAAAGGGAGGCCTACTACGAATCCATGTGGACAATTGTTATTGTGAACATATTAGGATTGATCATTTTTAGTAAAATACAATAACGGTAATCCATACAAGATTGAGTGGTTCCCTCCATGATTAGGAATAATTTTCCTGCTTTTTCTCCCAACTGTTAGTGTTGCTGCTATATGAAACTTTTGTGTTTTTTTAATATTAGTAAATTGCAAGGTTTTTATTGCCATCACTACATGTACTTATAAAATGATTGTGACTTTTAACATGTGTTTCATATAATTTCTGTACAGCACATTGTATATATGTATATTGAATAAACTGGTATAGTCCTTTTGATGTCTTGATCTCGTGGCTCCTATGTTCATTGTTTTCATATTGGTGATTCTGAGTTGTTTATGTGAATTTGTATCTGTGTATGTGTGCTTTCCCAAAGTGTTTTTTTCTCTGACTAAGGTCTATTCTGGTACCCTCCTCCTTTGGTGTTTGGGCCCCTCTTTCTTCTCTTTGAAACTGCTGTAATGTTCACATAGGACAGGTCTCTCTGTTCACAATGAGATGATCCAATAGTTCAACATCTGTCAGATAAATATCTTCTACATATGCCAATAGCGCCTCATCAAATGTTTGAAGCAACTCTGTATCCCTTGCTGAGAACATCCCGGGAATATTCTTATACACTCAACAGAATTGACGCTGAAAGCCTAGGTCTGAGAATGCTGTCAAATATCTGCTCTCAGGTGGTATTTTTTAGCAGAAGAATCCATCTGAGGTATCTAGTTTTGTTTTATATTTTTTCCACACAATGTTATTCATCAACGCAGCACTATGTGTAGTCTGTACTGCAAATGTCTTTGTGCAAGTGCAAGTGCTCAAATACCTGTAATCTAAAACAAGATGGTATGAATTGTTAGGTTTCATTACGGAAAACAAAGGATTGTTCAATGAAGAGGTGCAATTCTCTATTACACCCAGGTATTAAAGTTGATCTAAGATCTCCCTGAATTGTTTTTTTGCATCTTGTACTATCTCTGTGGGGTTGGAGCAGTTTTTACTGGCATTTCATGGCGAGGTGACTCAGCATCTTACCCTACATGATTGCGGTATAATGCAGCAGCTAATGTGTACTGCCCAGTCCTGCGCGTATGAATATTGTAGTGATGTGGGAACGAGGTCGAAGAAAGCTGGTAAAATTACCATTTCCCCTTTTGGGCAATCCATAACAAACTCAGGTGGCAATCTTTTTCAGCCAAAAGGATGTTGTAACCAAAGGTGTGGTTCTCCCAAAAAAGCCCTTAAAATTTCTGGGTTTGTCCCCCTCCATTTGGAGTGTTATTTCATATAACGGGTGTGGGACACTTATCCTGGTATCAGGTGTTTCCACCATGATATATTCATTCAAAGCCACTGTCACCAGAAATTCCATAGGGTTATGGCGAGCTATTGTTACTTCTGCTGCGCTGTCTAGCATCGTCAGAGCCCATTCCCCATTCAGAAGTTGAATCCTCTTCTTCTTAAATTGACGTTTTGATTTTGGTTTATCTTCTGTTTTGATATATATAGTCCGAAGTACGATGTGTATCTCTGGACTTTGTTCTTTCTTCTGGTCTGTGTTCTGAGCGTCCTTCCCTCTTGGAGTTTTTTGATGATCCCTGAAAGCAACGAGAGGAACGTGTTTCAATATCCTGATACCTGTCATTTTTTTTAACGTTATCACGATTCCTAAGATTATACCTCTTTTCAGAGGGCTCCTGTTGAGGAGACCCACCCCTTGATTGTGACCTATTATCCCTATTCTTTTGCTTTTGATATTGCCATTTTGTCTTGAAAGAATCAGGTGCTTAGTTGGTGATATCCTTTTCAGGTCCACCCATGAGTTAGGTTTTGATGCTATAGCTCTCAAATTATCTCTACCTAATTTGGCATATTTATCTTGGATCATTTTAGGTAATTCTTGCTCCTGTTGTACAGGAGTGCATTCCCTCAAGCAGTGGCATATAGCCACCCCTGCTGCTGCATCCTTTTATGTTTGACAACATAATCGTGGATACCTGGGCAAAATTTCCTGACAATTTCGTCCCCAAGTTTAGAGCAGGATCTATTTCATACTCATTCTGTATCTGTCTCAATACATCTGGTATCACTGCTAATGTGGGGATACCATGAGTTCTGGTACAGATGGCAGAGAAAACTGTACCCCAAGAGGTACAATCCTCTATTAGGATGCTTTCCCATTGGCAAGCAATATGTTAACATTCTGTGTTTTTTTGGGGGGCCTGTGTGTAGAAACACTGCCTGTAACTGTGTTATTTTCCAAGCTATCCAGGAAGGGCATAACTGGGTTGAGTGCTTGTGGAGTTATTTTAGTTGCAGTTGTTGAATTTGTCCTGCTGGTGTAACCCTTGTAGGTTGAAGTGTGAGTGTTCTGATAATGAACTGTGTTAAATTTCTGTAAAGTTGTTTTCCTTCTTTGTGAAGTGGACGTAAGTCTGCTACTGGCATTGTGTCAATGTCTGGTTACGGTGTGTAAGCATCTTGGACCGGCCAAGTCGCTCTGTCTCTGCTGAGTCTCACTTTATCTGTTGTGTGTAGGAGTGCGCCTATAACCAGTTTATGTGCTCTTGGTAGGTGAGCGGAACTTCAATGTCCTAGTATGGACAATATTCTTCTGGTGTTTCATACGGAGTGTAAGTATGAAATGAATTTGTGAGTGCATCTGCAGATGGGAATTTGACTCATGAATAGAATACCTCTGACCTGAACGATTTATGTGCCTCAGTCACGAAGGTAACAGTCCCACCTAAGATGTGACTCCAAAATCTGCTAATTTTAAAATAAGGGGATTTCTGACATTTTCTGAAATGTTTATAGCACTTTCTTGTTCCCCCTCCCCCGCAGCATTCGCACGTAATACTGCTGCAGCGTCCGTTTCGACAGACATGGTTGAAAGAATTTCAAGGAAACTGAGATAAGGTTTTATGCACAATAGGGAACTATAATTCTTCAAGCTCGAATAAACCTACAGCCAATACATAGGATATGCCTACTACTATTTTTCCCTTCCCACTCCAGACGTCTTTGGATAGATATGAGTAGGGGTCTCTGAGAAGAGCCAGACTCAACTACTCAGATTTGACCATTAAATAAGAACCAAACCAACGTTGGCGGCACCATGTCGTGTAGTTCCTATAAATCTAAATAGGATCTGTGCGTTTAGAAAAACATAACCTGTGGGACTGGTGTCCAGACTGATTCCAGACACACCACCGGATATGTTCCCCTGTATACCAGCAAGCTCATGGTGCCACTATGAATCCCTCTTACCAAGGAGCAAATAGTTTCTGGCAACTATAGAACATGAAAACCTCACCCCTCAGGGATCGTGGAAACAGTACAGTACTTTTCGCTCAGTCACCTGTGCTCACTTTGTCTCAGAGAGATACACAGAATAAATGTTTTCAATAAGCAATTATTGTACTAGCATCATTCTAGTGTAAAATATGTGTGCTGCAACAACCATAAGACAGAAACAGGTATAAACGAATAAAAAGATTATAAGCACCAAGAGAGTAAATGGATGGTAGATTTCTACCATAGTGCTAAAACAATAGCTAGAGGAAGGTATATAGATACAAAACAGTAATAATACTTACTCCTACAATGCTAACCCTAACTAGATGTACCAATTTGCATCTACCATGTATGTAGGTGTAGAGCCAAGAATCCCCCAAGCATAAAACCAACCCCATTAACTGAAGTGAGAAAATGAAGGACCCCGTCTTGGTCCAAGTTGGACACCCCGCGATGGAGGTCAGACCACTGCGTGCTGCAATGTTTGCATGCAGGAGCTGCAGCATCTTGTATCAGCATGAAAGTCTTTCTCCTCTGCCCGCCCCAGCAAAGATATGGTGTTTATATACCCAAAAGATACCCTCAGGGGTTCTACATTGCTGTGTCATTGCGGCCGAGGATGACAAAAGGGATGACCCGTATACATAGTTATTATGCAGAAGATCGTAGCCCTGCTGTGATTCTGAGAATCTTCATGCATAATAAATTAGGCTACTTTTCGGAGAAAACCACACAACATTTATGCAGCACCTAACTAGGTAAAATGTCAGCACAAACCTATTATGAAGTACAATGGCACAGTAAATGTAGGTGAAAGGTTAGGTGACTACCTAAGCCTATATTTGGGTTCATTATAAATCATAACAGTGGGGCAGACCACTTAACAAGGAGTAGGTATATGGCAGTGGACAGAAATAGGTAGCAGAACAATGGACAGTCTGGCACTGTTTCCTTTAACGTGGAAATACCAGGAAGAGCTTCTTCGGTTCATTCCAGTGACTCTCCCAGACAGACTGGCTCCAGTCACAGTAGGTGATGCATCCAGTTCTGGCCCAGTCAAACGGTTAGAGGGCTTATGTAGATAGGGAAGGAACTATGGAGGGTAGTTCTGAGATCCTGAAATAGGACCCCTTGGCAATTTTACTGTAAGGTAAAGAGGAAGTGCAGCAAAAGGCGGTGGAAAGACTGTAAGAAAATAGGGCTGAGTAATAGAATATCTCTCCTCACTGGTTATTGCACAGGATAAATCTGGTATCCCAGCCACCACCCCCTTAAAACAGTCTTGGGGCTGGGTTGACTCTACATGAAGAAGAAGGACATGCTGGAAAAAGACGCAGGACTCATGCTGAAAGAAGAGGATTCTCTAAAAGACTACTGAATCTTGCTGGAACCGAGGTCTCACATGGGCCTTCAAGGATCAAATGGTAGGCCTCCTGTTTGCCTGATTCATGGACTCAAAAATCATATGCACTCCTGATTCCAAGAGGGCCTGTTGACCACAAGGACTCAATCCTGCAAGAGAACCTTGGCGGCTAGGAAAATAAAACAGGTTCATCCTGCTCTAAGCGTTTTGCCCTGTTGAGGACTGATCCAGCTGGACCTCACAGCGGAGGTATCTGGGCTAGTGGAGCCATAGCCAGCTACAGCTTCGTTTTGGCCAACTGGAAGATTAAGACTTCCAAAAAAGTGACTGTTTGAAGGTAAAAGGTAAAACCTTGGATTAGTGCAAGGTGGCAAATCTATCTGACCCACGAAGCGGCCTCAGGGGGTTCATATTTATACCCTTTGGACTTTTGGCATCAAAACCAATGGCTTCAGCAGGAGCTTGGCGACAATATATCTGACTTTGAGGGCCACGACCCTGAATCTTTCCTACTATCAATGGCACTGTGATTCAGTCAAAGAGCCAGGTCTAGAGATCCTTCCTGAATTGAGGCAGTGACAGTGATTGCCTGAGGTGGAGAGGCAGGGTGTTCCAGTTCTTTGCTGTGAGGTAGAGGAAGGATCTTCCTCCAGCTGTGGTCTTGCGGATACGTGGGGCAGTGGACAGGGCCAGTTGAGTGGAGCAGAGGTCTCTGGTGGGTGCGTGGAATGCGAGGCAGTGGTTAAGATACGCAGGTCCCGCGCTGTGTAGGGCTTTGTAGGCACGTGAGGAGCTTGAAGGTGAATCTTTTGTTGAATGGGAAGCAGTGGAGTTCTCTCAGGTGGGCGGTGATGTGGCTGTTGGTGGGGGATGTTCTGCAATTTCTTGAGGAGTTTCTGGGTGAAGCTGGCATACAGTGCATTACCGTAGTCGAGTCTGCTGCTGATGAGTGCGTGAGTGACCGTCTTTCTGGGCTTGGTGGGGATCCACTTGAAGATCTTTCGTAGCAGGCATAGTGTCTGGAAGAAGGATGATGAGACGGAGTAGATCTGCTGGTTCATGGTGAGCAAGTAGTCCAGGATGAAGCAGAGGTTTTGTACGTGATCTGTGGGTGTGACAGTGTTCCAAGTGCTGAGGGCTATCAGGAGTCATTGGAAACAGTCCAGGCCGAACTGCCAAGCCATGGCTTCACTGGACCAGAAACAAGCATCCCGGAACTGGTTTCGGGCTACCAGCCCTCTTTAGCCAGGCTAACTTGAATCCAGCAGCAAAGTGAGCAAGTGACCCACGTCTGGGCATACCCAGCCAACTTATGGCGAACAAAGCAAACACAAGGAGATGATGGACGGAGTGCTGAAACTTTTCAAACACTCACCCCCAGTCACAGATCTGGGTTGAATCCATCACCATTCTTTAGCTCACTTTGCCACCCCACTTCAGACACAGCTATATGCAAATCAGTCTTGACCCTGTGACTCATGGGAACAGTCCAGCTCGAACTGCCAAGCCATGTCTTCCCTGGACCAGAAACAAGCATCCTGGGACGCCATGGTGAGCAGAAAACGATGGATTTAGACCCAGATCTCTGTACTGGGGTGAATGTATGACATTGTTCTGCATTCTGTCCATCAATTGTTGTTTTTACATTTGTCACCCCGAGTGGGACGGGTATGCCCAGACGTGGGTCCCAGGCTTTCCATGCCACCGGACTCAAGCTATCCCGGCTGAAGAGGGATGAAACCCCAAAACCGCGCCTAGGATGCTTGTTTCCAGTCCAGGGAGGACCTGGCTTGGCAGTTCGGGCTGGACTGTTCCCATTGGGCGCAGGGTCAAGACTGATTTGCATATGGCTGGGTCCAAACTGGAATGTCATGGTGAGCAAAAAATAGATGGACTCAGGCCCAGATCTCTGTACTGGGGTCAATGTATGACATTGTTCTGCATTCTGTCCATCAATTGTTGTTTTTTCATTTGTCACCCCGAGTGGGACGGGTATGCCCAGACGTGGGTCCCATGCTCTCCATGCCACTGGACTCAAGCTATCCTGGCTGAAGTGGGGTGAAACCCGGAAACCGGTCCTAGGATGCTTGTATCCAGTCCAGTGAGGACCTGACTTGGCCTGGCAGTTCGGGCTGCACTGTTCCCATTGGGTGCAGGGTCAAGACTGATTTGCATATGGCTGGGTCCAAACTGGAATGGCATGGTGAGCAAAAAAACAATGGATTTAGGCCCCGATCTCTGTACTGGGATGAAAGTATGACATTGTTCTGCATTCAGTCCATCAATTGTTGATTTTGCATCTTTTAGAATCCCCAGGATGTTGAAAAAAAACACATTGGGCATTGATACCTTACGTGGAAAAACATACTTATGAAGGCGTAAGCACAAAATGTCCCATATTGCAAAAAAGGACTCCATGCTAGGGGCGGAAAAGCCTACGCAGTTAAGGGGTTAAGGAAATAGATGGATATTTGCTAATTTGTCCAGTTCTTTTTATTCTTTGTTTGTCAAACTCATATTTGTCTTCTGCTTTCAATTTATTAGTTACCAATGTTTTAAATGATTCTAAAATTGTGTGACTCACTGGTGGAACTAATTTAGAACCTGGTTTGATTCCTTTTATTAAGCTGATACTTCAATAGTAATGCTTGTACAAATGTAACAAAGGTAAAAAGGAGACCTCAGTATCCAATAAAGGTGTGCTGTATGTTGGAACATGAGATGGTCCCTAATGCAGTGATTTTTTTTCTAAATTTAATAGCTTTTGCATATTATCCACAATGGTTCCTTTGGCTCTTTAAGAATCATTTTCTTTCTGTTTCCAAACCCAGATTGTTCATTAGTTGCATGGCTAATCTATAAAATAGAATAATTATCTGAACTTGTGGGTCTTTCAACTTGCATGTCTCTCTTGTCTTTTGCACCCTGCACTCCCTCTATGGCCGTGCTCATGCCAGCCCACAGATCTTCGCCAGATCTCAGACTGTCGTCAAAGGTGTTGGAATCAGGAACCAGGAGTTACAAGCTTCCGCTTTTGCTTCTGTAAAGAGGAGGTTGAAGTCAAAGGAGAGCGTGTTACAAGCCGGTAACCAGTAACTTCCACTCGGTCCTTTGAACTTGCAGGGTGCTCTTCTCCGTGGCTGGAGCACTCACGTTGAGCCTCTCCGTAGGCTGCTTTAGAATCAACCCAAATATCCCAGTCACTGTTCGGTACATGTTCAGCATAATATGTGCTCGGCATATCGCAGCTCTTGCAGTGTGTAATCTACATCCTTCCCACTTCTACGTGTGCGCTGCAGAGGCTTTACAGCACGGTTACTGGAAATGTGGTGAGTACCAAGGGGTCCACTATGAAATGTGGTACCCCGCACTTGGGGAGCCACGGATGGAGCACAGTATTTGTATATCTGTAGGCCCCCAACTGAATTTTCAAATTTTACATTGGCAACAAATTTGATCAACTCTCCAACCATTCGTACGCAGAGAAAAAGGAAAGGTATGCCGTAAGGCTGCTGAACGACCATTTGCTTCAACTTTAAGACCACTGAAGGCATCAAGTTCACGTTTGTGGGTAGAGGTGGCTATCGCAAACTTCTTGGAGAGAGAGGTGACTTTGGCGTGATTTCTTTATAAAGATTTTCTCAGTAGTTTGGTTCACAACTGAGTCCTTCTCTCCCCACTATCTAATGGTCACCACTACTAAAAACAAATTTGTACTAGGAAAGGCCGATAGCATTAAAACAAAGGAATAGAGTAATGGAAGAAAAAGGAAGAAAGCAATCAAAGGATTACAAAAAGAAGGTCTTGAAGGAAAAAAATTAATCCATATGTTAAGATAAGAGTGCAATATATTATCAGAAACAGTGAAGCGATTGGAAAAACATCTAATCTCCCCTCACCTACAGAAGTGATGTAAGTTGTGCTAAATGAGCAAGCTCCTGAATTTTCTGAACAAAACCTTCGGCGGAAAGTTGGTTATCTACTTGTTCTGCTCCACCAATAAATTCAACTAGTGAGTTTACAAAAGTTGAATTTACTCCTAGTTACTTCAGAGGCCTTGAGATCATTGATCTCTTTCACAATGGCAATGGGCCGTTATAATATAGACAAAACCTTTTTGGGTTATAAGGCAACTATCCACAACTATATTCTCTTTTTGTCATCAGAAATAAAAGTGGTCTCTTTCCCTAAGAAGTACGATCCTATCCACAGCGCAATTAGAATTCTATGTCAGGACTGGAGGCGAGGATTATGCCTTATTTATGCCTTCTTTCTTCACTTTAATGAACAGCAGCGAAGATACAAGAAAACTACATTTCCCTTGAAACAAAGGGAACATGTAGTCAAGCAAAAACACATGGTAACAACCAATCAAAGTACATAGGTCCAACCAGGGCTCAGGCAGCCCAACATAGTCCATCAACAGTGTCCTCTCTTCCTCTTTCTTCGCTGCTAAGCAGCAAGTTAAGAACTCTTCAGTTCTCTGTCTAGTGCTTTGTTATGCTAATGATGTTTTTTTGACGGGCTCGGCTTCGCGCCGTAGTTACGAGTGCTTGGTTATGCTAATTATGTTGTTCTAGGACGGGCGCTGCTTTGCGTTGTGTTTCTGAATGTTTTTTAATGCGGTATATGCTAATTAGGTTTTTTCCTAGGTCAGGCGCTGCTTCGCGCTGCGTCTTTGTTGTCGCGTGTTAATCTGCGGCTTTGTGCGCTTTGATTGGCAGCGCGTGTGTGTTTTCTTCACAGCAAGCGTTCCTTGCAGGTTATCTTCCACAGCGTGAGGGCTGGGCTGTGGAGATTTTAGCCGCGGGCACAGTCTCCCGCCCCTACGCGGCTCCTCGCTGGTTGTGGTTCCTGGCCTCCCGCCGCCAGAGGGCATGGCAGGCAGTGCAGTGCGGTGCCGTTTGATCACTCTTGAGGAGTTTTTAAACGTCGTGCCCGAGCAACTGTGGAACCGGGTCTGAGGGAGACGCCTCGAGGGGTGTGGAATGGTAGCTCTGAGCAGTCGAATTGCCATTTTTCCTGTGCCCACGCTTTGTGCCTTGGCCCACAACCTCCTGTTGAAGACAGAGCCTGTATTCTAAGCTGAAGCTTTTACGCCTGTTAAGGTTTTGTATTTCTTAGAGGGCACTGGTGAGGGACACTACCCAGACCTGATTACCCTGTGAAAGGGTTGATTAATCTAATTGTCCAGTGTTGTCCCTGGGCTTGGACCCCTATATATTTCTGCGGTTTATCTGCGCGCATAAAATCATTTAGGCTGCCACCCAGCATGTTAAAGCCTTAGCTTGCGGGGCCGCTGTTTAACCACTTTGATTTATTGTATGATGCTTGTCAAGGCGTCAGTATGGAGTACTATGAGGATGACTATCAGGAGGAGGAAGACCCCCTCGCTGACATGCCATGGGGTGATGCTTTCTACAAGGCGGTAGATACCTTTATTTACAGAGCTGTTGACCAGGCTATCTCCCCTCTCAAGGATAGGCTTTCATGCCAAATAGCGCAAGCCTTTGCCAAGATTTCACAGCAAATCGCTCCTCCTGTTCCCCAGGTTCCGTCTACCTCTTCCCAGTACCCTCTTAGCTCCCCACCACCTAAATGTTCCCATGAGGCGGGTGTGGATGGGGATGCTTTCGACCGCCTTAGGCAGGCCTTTATGGCTAGTCGCACAGTGGTTCCGGCCACGGTTCCCCCTGCCCCAGACACAGACTCCCCTTCCTGCTGTTCCAGCTCTTCAGTCTCTTCCTGGGACATCTCAGGATCCCCCAAGTACCGCTGACATGTTGGATCCCAACAACAGTGCACCCGCGGTCATCTGAATGGACCCCAGCAGATAAAGTTGCTACTTATGTGGCTGCCCACATACGACGTCCTCTTGAGAAAGAGGCTCACAATTGCTTACGAGCGGAATGCCCCCGCCCCACCCAAGATGGCAAGGTAGCCTTGACGCCCGATATCGACCCATGGATGGGCAACTTCCTCCAGAAATTCTTAAGGGACCCCAAGAAGGGGATAGATAGATCCTTGAGGGCCTTCCAGGATAAACTCCTGGACGCCCTAGGCCAAATTACGAAAATTCTAGATATGGCAGAGGAGGCGAAAGAGTCAGGCTCTATTATTTACCCCAAGACCCTCTCAGACTGGGCACAACGTGTTGTCATCTTTATGGGAAATGCAAATTGTGCTCTTTCCACAGAACACCGCCGCTCCCTTCTCATTAAAATTGACCCGACGTTAAGGGACCTGGCAGATTCGGAGGCGGGAGCTGTCGCCCAAGGAGGCCTCTTTGGCGAGCCTTTCATGAAGAAGCTCAGTAAATTTGTAAACACCTTCACTTCACTGGACCGGGCTCATCCACTATCAAAAAGGTGTTCCCCCGTGGTTTTCGCGGGGCCGGCCGAGGTAGGGGCCGCTCAGCCTGTCGCAAACAATGCCCGAACAACCAAAGAGGCTCACACCAGTACCAGGACCTATCCAGGTTTGGAAACTTTTACCCTACAAGAGGAAGGAGGGGTAAAGGGAGAGGATACCGTGGAGGAGCTGCAGCCTCTAGCCCAGGTGAGAGTTCTCCCTTCTTCCCCTCAAGACATAGGCAGGCGGTGGGCACGGTATTTTCAAGCTTGGTTGACCATCACACTCGATGAGTGGGTTCTTCAAACTGTGAGGGGCTTTCACATAGAGTTCAACGGGGTCCCCGGTGCAAACATCCCCTCCTCGTCCTATCCAGTTTTCGGATCAGGACGCTCTCTTAGTGGACGAAGACGTTTCTTCTCTGCTCAGGAAGGGCGCTATCTCCCTCACTACCCAACATTCCCGGGGTGTTTTGAGCAATATATTCCTGGTCGACAAGACCGATGGGGGCAAAAGACCGGTGATCAGTTTGAGTGATTTCAATCAATGGCTGGTTTACTGCCATTTCAAGATGGAGTGAATCCATCTCCTCAGTGACGTCCTCCGGCTGCTCGACTGGATGGTTCGGTTGGACCTCAAAGATGCGTATATTGTAGTTCTGCTTTTCCCACCACACCTGCGTTTTCTTCTATTCCACTGGGGTTCCCACACTTATGAGTTCACGTCTCTCCCATTCGGTCTCTCTTCGGCCCCTTGGTGTTTTACCAAGGTTCTTAAGCCAGTGGTGGACTTCCTACGGTCCAGGGGGTTTCGGATGATAGTAAACCTCGACGACCTACTCTTGATGGTGGCTTGTCCCAATCGCCAGTTACAGCATCTATGGATGGAGGTATACCTCCTTCAAGATCTAAGGTTTGTAATTAACGAAAAGAAGTCCATATTGCAACCACCCAGAACATTACATTCTTGGGATTCGCCATAGACTCCACGGTCTCCACACTCAGCCTTTCGGGCAGCAAGGTGGCCAAAATCCGTCACAAACTGCATCGCGTTGTCACCAAACAACGGATTTACCTTCGCCAGATAGCTTGGGTGGTAGGTCTCTTGTCCTCTTCCATCCAGGCCAGCTTCCCGGGCACGCTCCATTACAGGGCCCTGCAGCGCCTCAAAGGATTCTTCCTTCGCAAAGGATATCCATATTCACACAAAGCTTGCTTGTCCACAGAGGCAAGGTCCGAGATTCAGTGGTGGCTGGACCACATGGATGCTGCTTAGAACGGAAGAGCAACCTTCGGTTCTGCTCCGGACATGGTGATAGAGTCAGATGCCAGCCGGCTCGGTTGGGGTGCCAGATGCAGAGATCTCTCTACAGGAGGGTTGTGGTCACAATGACGAACAAAGGTTACAAATAAACTGTTTGGAGCTTCTGGCGGGGTCCTTTGCGATACGTTGTTGGACGAAAGATTCTGTACAGTTGTGTGTGCTCCTGAAGATGGAGAACATCTTAGCAGTCGCTATGTGAATCATCTGGGGGGCACAAAGTCAAAAGCCCTGTCAGATCTGGCGGCAAGTTTCTGGCAGTATTGCCTCGATAATCAAGTCTCCGTCGCGGCGGAGTACCTCCCGGGCAGGGACAATCTGGACTCCGATTTACAGTCTCACCACTTTCGGCATTCCAGTCTCTAGCGTTTAGATCAGTCGGTCTTCGCGAGACTGAGCGACCTTTGGGGCCTGTTTTCGGCAGACCTGTTTGCGTCCAGACTGGATTATCAGATCCCGCATTTTTTCAGCTGGCGGACGGATCCTCTGGCAACAGCTACAGATGCGTTCCTCCAGTACTGGAGTGAGGAGCAGGGCTACGCGGTCCAGCCCTTCGCAATAATTACGAGGGTGACTGCGCAAGTTCGCAGGCAAGCGGCATATCTGGTGGTGATCACCCCGCTGAGGAGGTCTCAAGTGTGGTTTCCAGTTCTTTTGGAACTTTCTTGTGATTTTCCAAATCTTACTTCCCTAGTTTCCCACTCTCCTCGTGAGTCCGAACGGGTCTCCTCATAAGCTAGTGGTCACGAATTCACTGAGGCTCATGGCGTGGCGGATTTCAGGAGCAGATGGGAAGCCTCTAGCCTTTCGCGAAAGGCTGAGTCCTTTATCTCTAAGGCATGGGGGGACAGTACGGTCAAAAGGTACAGATCCGCATGGAACAGTAGGACCCATTGGTGTGTGCAACGGGGTCTCGATCCCTTGTTCGCTGAGGTGGACCACATTGTGAATTTTTTGTTAGAACTGGCCTCCGACGGTCTGGCTTATCGGTCGGTTAATACCTTCAGGTCAGCTGTGTCGTCTGGCCACGTCCCAGTGGATGGCTCCCCTGTGGGGGAACATCCCCTGTTTTGTTGTCTGTTGTGGGGCATACGCCTCTTCCTTCCTCCGGAGCTGCGCTACTCCGCTCTATGGGATGTTAATCAAGTCCTTAACCTATTTCTGTCCTGGCAACAGAATAGGTACCTCTCCAGGAAAGAGTGGTCAGCGAAATTGGCTATGCCTCTATGCCTCATTTCTTGTAGAAGAGTGTCAGACATATGTGCTTTAGACATTTCTCACAGAATATTTACTCCAGATGGTGTTAAGTTTACTTTGCTTAGACGCTCTAAGTGCCATACCAGGTCTATTTCCTACCCTGAGTTTCCAGATTCCCCGAAGCTGTGTGTGGTTCTTTGCCTCAAGGCTTGTGAGGAGATGACGGAGGAGTTCCGCCCCCCTGGGGAGAGACAACTCCTCATTTCGCTTCGGAAACCAGTTAAGGCGGTTTCCTCACCCACCATTGCAAATGGGTCCGTTGGGTGATGCAAGAAGCAGGCATTAGCCTTAACCAGTTTGGAGCTCACTCCGGGAGAGGAGCCATGGCCTCAAAGGCTTTCAATCTAGGGGCGCGTCTAGAGGATATTCTCAACTCAGCAGACTGGTCCTCAGATTCCACGTTCAAGAGGTTTTATTTTAAACCAATCTTGAACATGGCTCGTTTGGTTGCGGGCAAGCTTTAAACAAGCATTATCCTCGCCTCCAGTCCTGACAGAAAATGAAAAATGTCCTAGATAACAGAAAGTTTCAATTATATTAAGGAAGTGGAGATGAGGATTATCCCGCCCATGACTCCTGGAGGAGATCCCTCCCCGTATTACAGTAAGTAATATGGTTAAGATTTTGACTTATTCTGCACTGTTGGATTTGCATGTGATTGCTTTTCAGTGCTCCTCTGGTAATTTGTTTCCCCTTGTCCTCAGGCTCGGATTCCAACAAACAGGATTCCTGAAGAGTGAGGTGAGGCTGTCTACGCGCTCCGAAAGAGGAAGAGAGGACACTATTGATGGACTATGTTGGGCTGCCTGAGCCCTGACTGGACATTGGATCTATGTACTTTGATTGGTTGTTACCATATGTTTTTGCTTGACTACATGTTCCCTTTGTTTCATGGGAAATATAGTCTTCTTGTACCTAAGCTGCTGTTCATTAAAGTGAAGAAAGAAGGCATAAAAAAGGCATAATCCTCGCCTCCAAGTCCTTAGAATTGAAACTTTCCGTTACGTTAGCTAGGAAAGTTTTCATTCTGGTCTAACCTGAGCCCTTCAATAGTGGCACAGGACAGTGAAAGGCTATATAAAATGGATTTGATGTTGGAGGAGTTGCATATCTCACCCAGTTCAGAGTTTAAGTCAAAGACATGATACGGAAGCTAATGTCTCATCCTCTTTCTCTCTCTTTTTTTAGTAGCTTTTATTCGAGTTTTATGTTTTTAATACATTTACAATACAGTGTAATTGTTGTATTACACTAAAGTATGCATCTAAGGCAAGTGTCTAAGAGAATTAGGCAGAGACAGCACAACAGTATACAACTATGCAATCAGTAAAGGCTGGACGCCAGTGTGCTGACATCAGTTAGGATCCCAACAACAGTGACAGTAGCAATTAATATTTCTGAATACATACAGCTGAGGTCTATTGGAAGGTATAATTGCCAGGGAGTGCAATTATGAACAATCAAGTACATAGGTAATAAAGAAACCCCTAGTAAATGAATAAAGAACATTGAGAAACAAAGTAATGGGCACACTCGTTCATAGTGATGGAGTAATGCATCACAAAGGCTGCAAAGCCGGTGAGCATCAGTAGGACTAACAGAGTAGTGTTGTTAAGATAGAGAGGCCCAGGTGTTATAACAGACACATCGTTTAGTGTGGAAAGGGGGGCGGGGAGTATGCAGTCTGCAGGTGCTTTCAGGAAGAGTGTGGAGTGGCTGGTGCCTCCTCATGGAGCTTCTCCAAGAGTGTATCCAATGTCTAAGAAATGGGGTATTTACAGAGTTCTTTCACCTCCTTTCTGTGCAGAAATGTGCTCTCCGCCTAGGCCCATCCCAGCATGGATAGAACCCAAACGCGGTATGCCCATTTCCATTTATGGGGGATCAGCTGTTACACGGGAAGAAAGGCAAGGTCCACAAAACGATTGCGGCTTTGTATCTTTAGGCACGGCGATGGAGCCCAAGATGAATACTTTCCAGGTGAGTCAAGTATGTAATGACATCATTCCAACATGGTGTCAGTGAACCAGAGCATATGGACTAGTTCCACGCCTTGTGCAAGACAACAAGGGCAGGCAGATTCAGTGCCGTGGGAATAATGATTTATTTACCTGGGAGTCATGTAGGCGTAGTGTAGGATATAGAATTGAATCCATTTGAAACATGCATTTGGAGACACTGAGGAAGGCTAGGTTAAAATAGCTTGCATCTCACCATCTATACAGGCGCGACCAAGATCTGCATCCCAGTGTCTTCACAATGTGGTGAGAGGAAGTGCTGTGTGTGCGTAACACATCAGCCCGCCATTGGGCCTGGTGGCCACTCGCACCCAAGACGTGTACATATTGTACAGTATGATGTTGTATGGGTTCCTGTTGTGTCTCTCCCCAGGACTAGTTCAGTCGACTGATTAAAGGATGCGTGTAGCAAGAACTGGCCAGGTGGGAGCTCAAAACCAGCCAATAATTCTTCTATAGAGAGGAGGGTTACATCATTATATAGCTTGTCTACACTATGTAAGCCAGTGCATGGCATGGTGTTAATTCCAGGAGGGAAGTGGACATGTTTCCTCGCGGCATAACAAGTAGTAGGCGTGCCAGAGCGTATGCTGTGGTTGACCGGGTAATGAACAGGGTACTGCTGTAGCACCGATAAGCAGATTGGGGGAGGGGCACATTTGGTATTGGACCCTGAGCAAGGGGATGGAAGATGGTGAGTAAATGCTCCAAGTCCCCAGGGGGGAGAAGTGTTGTAGTATAAGCTAGATTTGCACCAGTAAACCAGTGTGATATCCACTTAAGTTAGGAAGCCTAATAGCAATGTTCAAAGTTGGGAACGTTGAGCCTGTAGTTTTCCGAAGGGTGACCAAGCTTGGGTAGGGCTACTCTGCGATGCATGTTGTGCCAGATAGTATCACCCATCATGCGTTCTAAAGAGCAGAAAAAAGGTCAGTGTATAAAAACAGAGCGAATGGCAAAATAATGTAAGTCTCTGTCGAACCACCATTTTTGTCAGGGCCACCACACCCACCACTGACAGCGGTAGAGTCTGCCAAAATGACATCGGCACATGTAACGCAGAGACAGCTCGAACCAGATTGCAAAGAGGTCTTCTGGAGTCCGATAGATACGTACCCCTAAATGGCAAAACGTAGCAGGTTGCCATTCAAGTTGGGTGCTGTTGACTGTGAACACGAGGTTTTTGAGTATGAGTGCTGAAAGGGAATAGGCGTGATTTAGTCCAGCTAACCCTAAGGGCAGAGATGTAGGCAAAGCCAGTTAGTAGGGGACGAATAAATCTCACGTCCTTAAGTAGCATATCCCCTGTGTAAAGGGAGACCGAGCATTTACCGTCTACTAATGGGATCCCCTAACGTTGATCCTGAGTGTGTAGATGGTGTGTCAGTGGTTCAAGTGAAAGAAAATAGGAGGTGAGATAATGGCATCTCTGTTTGAGTCCCTTGTTGTATTATGATGTGGTCGAGATATTTTGATTTTTACTCTGACCATCGGATTTTTTTTTTTTTGTTGCAGAGTTTTATATAGCGCGAACTAGACCCCAAACCGAATCCGGTATCAGAGCGCTTTACATAGCACCAGTTACGTTACATGAGGACACACATTCATTTTTAGGCACGGGGAGATTAAGTGATTTGCCCAGAATCACAGGAGGTTTTGGCGTCATTACCGAGACTCGAACCCAGTTCTCCAGGTTCGAGGTCGAGCGCCCTAGCCGTTAAGCCAACTCCTCTCCCCATTGGATTGGTGTATGACAGTGTAACCAGTTGGAGGAAATGGAGCCCTATCCCGTAACAATGTAGTACTTTAAATAAAAAGGGACACTCTAGAGAGTCAGATGTCCAGTACCAGGGACCCCAAGTGGGGTATCCCTGTGGGGCATGTACAAATACACAAAAAAGTCAAAAGTTTAAGGAGTTATTTCTGGTAGGTACTAAACTGTTTTGGTCCAAGTGGACTAGCTGTAGCACCAAGGAGGCCAGACGATCCGACCAATATTTTTGCTAGGATTTTATAATCTCTGTTTAACAATGCAAGAGGCTAATAATAAGACTCTAGTCCAATCGTATCTCTGTCTGGCATGGGCAACAAGATAAGTAGGGCTTCACTCAATTTGGGTGGCAAGGTTGCAGCAGTAAGAGTGGTGTCATACAAAGCCTTCCGGCGGGGTGCCAACAATGGGACGTACACCTAAAAAATTCAGCTGTTGAGCCATCCGGTCCAGGGGTTTTGATGATGGCAAGCCCACGGATCACCTCATGCACCTCAAAGAAGATGATCTCCCCACTGAGCTCCTCCCTGCATTGCAGTTTAGTGATTTCCCTTCTGGGCCCAATTTAGTTCTCCCTTAGTTTTGAGTATTATATGTTTTAGGCACACTATACATTTGTTTTCATGGCTTTATATTAGGGAAACTTCTGAGTGATTCTTCTCGGGAGTCAGTCTACACATTTTGCACAAGGTTGCCTTAAATA
This sequence comes from Lissotriton helveticus, assembly GCF_964261635.1. Lineage (NCBI taxonomy): Eukaryota > Metazoa > Chordata > Amphibia > Caudata > Salamandridae > Lissotriton > Lissotriton helveticus. The sequence continues at coordinate 310,754,802 of NC_136062.1, forward strand.
CATAACAACATGGTGTTATGTATTTAAGCAACAACTCTTAACATATTAGACATGACACAGTAGCACAGCTGCAGCTATTCAACACAGTAGTTTTATCTTATAAACTGTGCCTTATACTCTTGGGGGCTGAGAGAAGAATTCCAGCAGAGAGACCAGTCCTGGAACGAATGCACATCGAGCCTAAAATACAGCCTTGCGTAAACTAAATTTACTCTCATGAAGCAGGCCACCTTACTATATACTTCTGGCATGGGGTCTGTTGCCAATCGGAGAGATCACTTATATAACTTATATATCTGTATCCTCACCGTACGGGTAGACCTAGACAGATGGGTAATTTGCCATGATGGGGATGTCTATTTTATAAAGTCTGATAGTAATACTAATTACTTTGTTTAGTTTAATCTGCCTAGTGATCGCATCTCATTTGCTTCATAATAGACTACAATAGCTTCAATAAATGTATTGTAAACTTTCTTCATGTCTTTCTTGTGTTTACTAAGGGCATGCATGAGTGAGAGATGACAGGGGATAATATGTTTGCCCAGTTCCCTTGGTGTCTAGGTTGCCAAAATCACCTGCTACTCTGGGAAGATTATGAGTTCAAATGAGGCACTGTGAGCTAGTCAAAAAATCCTATCTGCCTGATACTGATATAACATCAATATCAGACAGATACTGTTGTAGAGAGACTCAGTCCCTACATTGTGGCTTCCTGTCATCCCAAGGCACAGTTCTGCTTTACGTCAGAATCCTGGCGACATGGAGCTACCAACAATTGGTCAAGTACTTATTTAACAGGTCTCCTGAGAAGTACTTGTGCATGCCCATAGTACCCTTACACCTCCTACGGAGAGACCTGTGGTGTTGTGGATTTCTCCTCTACAGTATTTTAGGAAGCACTTAATTATTTCTATTGATTGTTCAAGCTTGAACCTTTAAAAGGATTACCCAGGCTAGCTTGGATCCAGTGGCACAGTGAGTTAGGGACCCACGTCTGGGCATGCCCATCCCACTTAGGGCAAAAAGTGTCACTTCAACAAATGATGGACGGAATGCTGAATGATTTCTCTTGCCCACTACGCCACCCCAGTTTGGACCCAGCCATATGCAAATCAGTCTTAACACTGTGCCTCATGGGAACAGTCCAGACCAAACTGCCAAGCCAGGTCCTCCCTGGACTGGAAACAAGCATCCTGGGACTAGTTTCATGGTATGTCGCCCTTCATCAGCCAGGCTAGCTTGGATCCAGTGGCACAGTCAGCAAGTTGACCCACGTCTGGGCATACCCATCCCACTTAGGGCGAAATTTGTAACTGCAACAAAAGATGGACGGAATGCTGAATGATTCAAACATTCTCCCCCAGTCAAGAGATCCGGGTAATTACTGGAGGTGCCACAACCTATAGCTAACAATGGCAGACCTGCAGTCCATGCACATTTAACTTTATATGGACGTGGCAATGCAGGAAGTGACATAATCTTTGTGGTTGAAGCCCATGATGCCTATAGTTTAGAAGTCTTTTATTCTTGGGTCGATTTTCCAGCTGTGGATGCTATACAGGAACACTTCATAAATACATTAATGAAGGACCACTACAATACATAGTGTAGCAGCTCTAAGAAATACCACTTTCACATTAGAAACATCACAATTAGTTTAGATGTGCCCAAATAGGCATACTTAGAAATGTATGCACGGGTCCCCTTAGTAATGAAGGGGCCACCTGTCCAGTGGCCGGCATGGCTCGCAGGTGGGGGGGGTGAGCACGTGTGTAGCGCGCACGTTGGATAGGAGGGCCACAATTGCTGGAGGGAGTGCGCATAAGAAGAAAAAAGTTTAACTTCCCTTGCCGCTGGGTCCGGCGTCTCTGCTCCCGCTCTCCTCGAGGAACAAGAAGCACAGCCAGGTCCCACTGACCAATCACAACGCTGCAATGCAGCCTTGTCATTGGTAGGCACCCAGGCTTCACTGACCCATCACTACGCTGCAAAACAGCGTTGTAATTGGTTTTGACCATCCTGGTTCGACTCTCAACCAGGGAATGGGGCCTGGACATGTTCTCCACGCATGCTGTAATGCAGCCTGGATGGAGAATGGGGAAAGTGTGCATGACTGGTTTGCGCACTTAGGAGTGGGCAAAACACTCCTCCCCTACCCTGCTCTGAGAGCAGAGCAGCCCCACCCGTAAAGCAGCACAAACATAAAATGATAATAACTCAAAGTTATTATCATTTTATGTTTCTGCTTCTCGCACAGCTTGAAAGCAGTGGGACAACGCTCATCGTCATAGGGGAGGTGCCGCCACTACTCCTGAACAGCATTAGCTGTTAATACACCATTCTCTAATTTACAAAATCTCAATGCTAATAAGCTAGTACAATTATACAATTGTTTAGTTAAACAATATAGACGCTTAACCCCTTGCGTGCTTCGTAGAGGTGCGGTTAACTCAGTATGTTTCACGCACCATGATGGCTGTAACAGCAAAAGGCAGCTTTAGTAGGGCAACCACAGTTGCCTGTAGTACCTAGAATTAGTCCTGTAGTTCTACATTCAATTATGGGTCGAATTCCTGCAAACCGTGAGGAGATTCCTTTTCGGATAGCCCAAAACATTTATCAAATTGAAGCAGTGTTTCCCCTTACAGGACTGGAAGAAAAGCATATAATATTGACTATGTGCTTAATCCATGGGTTGGTTCTCCAAATAGGTGACTGAAACACTTGGGACACAGTCTTTGCTGTAGTCTATACCATACACACATGTTACTCTGTGTATGGCAGTCTTGCATGAGGTGTGAAAACAAATACTGAACGAACACGGGGCAGCTGCTGCCCTGGATTGGATTAAATGAACGGGAAACTTTCCCATGGTTTCCTCAATTATCCTGTCAAACATTAATGGCAAATCAGAATCTTTGGCTATATGCCAGATGCTCCTGCAGGTTGCACCGGTCAAACAGGAACATAAGCTACCTAAAGTACATACATCTACAGTTTGCAATAATTTGGGAGCTAGACCCAAAAAACCACAACCTTTCAAACCTGGTTCTGACAAAAACACTGCCAAGCAGAACGCAGAGTTTATTGAAAAATTATCAGATAAACCTGAATCTAAAGAAAAAGCTACTCTAGAAGGGTTGGCAACCAGGCCGAAGGTCAGGCGCACAGCTGTGGTTGAAACTGTACCAAGGAAATGCTAGTCACAGTGAACTCTAAGAGAGAAAGGGACAGGTTACCATACAGTCCCCGGAGAGCCCTGAATAAAAATCCAGAGATCGTCAAAGCTCCACAAAACAACAGTAATGCAAACTTTCGCAAATTGTTATAAAGAATAGTTTTGCGGCAATTAAGGAACTTCTTACTAAGCCATGTCGGAAACAGAAGGCTAAGCAACCCAAAGGCTGGTATAATAAAAATTGTAGAGATGCCCACAGCATTCTTATTGCTGCGGTTAAATCTAGAAACATCCCGGATATCAGGGCAGCGAGACAGGATTACAAACGTATTGTAGGGGAATCTAAAAGGGATTGGGATGATTCCTATTGGTTTGATCTTCTTCAAGCATGTGAATCATCTAACCAAACTAGGTTTTGGGAGATAGTCAGACGGGGCAGGAGTTCAGATTCATTATCCCCCGAAAACCATGTTTCTGCAGCAGATTGGGTAAAAATGTTTTCTGCCCAATTCATCAACCCTAATGCTCCCCAGCTGGGTGAAGGGCTTTCAATAGAGACCACATTAGTTCCTATTGGGTCCAGACTTATTTTTAGTACCTCAGATACCAAACATGCACTAGGTTCTATTCAGTCTGGGAAAGCACCAGGTATTGATGCTGTACCAGCCGATCTTTTCAAATTGAATTTAGATCTGTGGGTCCCTTATATAACAACTTTAGCAAATTCCATCGCAGAAGGGGAAAGGATACCGCAGTCCTGGAAAGGGGCGGAGATAATCCCGGTTTTTAAGAAAGGGGATCGATCTTCACCGAATAACTATCGCCCCATAAGCCTGATCGATGCTATCCAGAAGGTGGTATCACAAATGGCCCTAGCTAGAATACAGGGGTGGATGGAGGAAAACAACATTCTCTCCCCCATGCAGGCAGGGTTCAGATCAGGCACTAGCACCCTTGACCAGGTGTTTCGTCTTACCATGATGTACTGGAAGGTGGTCCTCTTGGGCGGTGGTGTCATCTACGCTGCTTTTGTCGACCTTAGGTCGGCATTTGACCTGGTTCCCAGGGCAAAACTATGGGATGCTCTGAGAATCATGGGACTTCCGCCAGAATTATTAGAGTTGGTTAGGCGCCTTCATGAGGATAATTTTGCCCGTGTAAGATGGGGTAAACAGGGTCAGGTGACCACTAGCTTCCCTGTCGAACGTGGCGTCCGGCAGGGTTGCGTGCTGGCCCCTACCTTGTTTCTCCTGTTTATCAACCGGGTGGTTGCATTCTTCAATGACACTCATACTGATGCACCAACCCTGGGGGGCACAAGGTATCCCATGTTAATATTCGCCGACGACACCCTGCTCCTCTCAAGGACTCGTAGCGGCCTACAGGCTGCTTTGAACAGATTTGCTGAATTTTGCACAATAAATGACCTCCAGATCAACACTAACAAAACTAAATTCATGATTTTTAATAAAAACAAACCTATTACTAGTTAATTTTCATTAGAGGGAGCCCCAATAGAACAGGTCAAAGTCATGTCATACCTGGGCGTGACTCTTGACCATCAACTTACATGGAAACCCCAGTTGGAGGTGATAACCCTCAAGTTTGTTCGCCTTACAGGATGCCTATTGAAGGAGCAGAAAAAAACCTTGACAAAACGCATCACACCTGCGTTAAAAATTTACGAGGCCAAGGTAAATGCTGCTACCCTGTATGGTGCGGATATTTGGGGATACAAAGGCTTGTCGGCTCTCACTATTGCTCAGAATAGGTTTTTTCGGAACCTAGTGGGACTTCCTCAATCTTCCCCCATTATACCACTGCTCTTAGATTTAGGCTGCAGACCATTGGATGAGATGGCACAGTACCGTCTTGTAGCTTTCTGGCGTCGCCTCTGGACGACGCAAGAACTTAGCTTATTTGCTCACGAATTAGGCGAGGTCAGAGCACTGTGGGGTGCCCAGAAAATTCCATGGCTACGGGAGGTCAAACATATACTGTACTCTATGGGCCTCCCAGAACTATGGTTACATCCCGAATGCTCTAGCTTCCCTTCGAAAGTGGAATTGAAAGAGCTTTATTGGGCTGTTAAAAAATCTGTATTGGTTTCTAACTCCTCAGTAAATAACCTAACGGGACAGTTTCTTATGCATAAGATTACCCCATTTCTTGAATCTTATTGGGACTTGATAAGCAAGACACTCGATCGCAAGCTGTACCATCAGTTCCGGGTGGGAACCTTGCCGATCAAGTCCTTTACTGCAAAGTGGGCAATAAACTCAAGCAACAAATGCCCCTTCTGTCCTGATCAAGTTGAAAGTCTAGGTCACATCTTTTTTGCATGTCCTGCTTATCGATCACCTAGACTAAAATGGTTGAAACCAGTTTGTAAAACATTTAAGTGTGGGGGTAGCCAAGCAGCCCTGCTCAAATTGCGAGACTCACGCACTACTAAATCAGTGATTTGTGTCGCTAAATTCTTAAGTTGGTTATGGCTAATTCGTGCAAAGAAACTGTAAATCACTTTTAATAGTAATTAGTTTTTAATGTTTGTATAATGTTGCACTTAATCTTTTATGTATCTGGGGATTTAATGTATAATGTTGTAATATTGGAAATGTTTTTTTAAAATAATTCTGATGTCTTTTATGAATTTTTTTATTCGAAATAAAGACTAATTGATGATGAGTATAAAGAATAGTTCAACTCAAGTGCAGGAGTAATGTCTTTTTTGAGGGAAGAAATATTAGTTGAAGAAAGGTGATCCACAAATTCAATGTAACGAAAATCCAATGTCTTTTAATAGAAGATTCTTCAGATATAATATCCACACGGCCACAGCCAACACGTGTTTCGTCAGATGCTGGTCAGATTGCATCGCTTGACTTCATCAGGGCTGCAACCCAGAAAATAAGACAATATATATATATGTCAATCAAACATAAGTTGTTATAAACCCATCACCAAAATCCAAAGGTGTGGGAAAAAGAAGTTCCAAGAGAGACTCCCAAGAAACTAGAGAGAATTGATGTAATGACACCAAAATGAAAGTGCATATGTACCTTAGAAACAAGTATGCTGATGTAAACAAAGCATGAAAATGTAGTAAAAGAAAAAGTCCCAACGAACCAAGTAAAAAACTAAGAATAAAAGGCAAATAATTTACCTTGGACAATAACAAGTCCAACGTTTGGACAATAAATCAAAGTAATCCAATTCTGAGACAAGTGTGGAATTACCTGGAATAAAGGTATACTGTCCTGAACATTCATAATCGAAAAAATGTCGAAATCAACCGTCAACTGGTCAATAATACGCCATGTCATACATCCTAGAATCCTATTAGTAAAAACAACGCATGTCCGAAACTATTAGTACGTCAACATACTAAAATTATGTTCTCACAAAGGAAGCGAGGTAATAAACTACATGTCTGCCAAGTTCCACTGAACGTCCCTTTTATTAATACCAAATGCTGCATGTATATATACAAATCATATGTAAGGAGTGTAGCCTCACCTCATTTCACACTCTTCTTATACTCTACTCGTTCTGTAATCTTAAAATTCTTGCTAGTTGAAAGTTCATCCGAAATACAGGATACACGAGTACATGTACCTGTAAGAAGGTTACCAGTATGTTTAAATATCAATACCACTAATAAGCAACCCTGTTCCCCTCATTGTCGGCACTCACCTGTCCTGTTCAAAGACGTGCTTTCTCATTCATCTCGTGGCTCTCGCATTGGCGTTGTACCCACGCGCCATCTTTAAATGGTTTTTGTAGGTCCGAATAACGGGCGCCATATTAACCCACCTAATATTTCTGTTTTGAGCAAATAACTCTTACTACTTTGATATATAAAGACTGAAACGAAATTATCAGATTAGAACCGTGATCCATGAATATTGTAGTCACGTAAATTAACTAGATATTAGTATACTATCAATTCATTAATATTAGCTCCTGTGGATTAGTCATATGCCCCAATTAACTCTTACGTCGTCGCATATCATAATATGTCAATCGTACAATTATATATGTCTTAAAACTCCACCATAAATCAGGCAGTGTTGGGAAACCGTAATAGTCCTAAAACCTTTATTCCAGGTAATTCCACACTTGTCTCAGAATTGGATTACTTTGATTTATTGTCCAAACGTTGGACTTGTTATTGTCCAAGGTAAATTATTTGCCTTTTATTCTTAGTTTTTTACTTGGTTCGTTGGGACTTTTTCTTTTACTACATTTTCATGCTTTGTTTACATCAGCATGCTTGTTTCTAAGGTACATATGCACTTTCATTTTGGTGTCATTACATCGATTCTCTCTAGTTTCTTGGGAGTTTCTCTTGGAACTTCTTTTTCCCACACCTTTGGATTTTGGTGATGGGTTTATAACAACTTATGTTTGATTGACATATATATATATTGTCTTATTTTCTGGGTTGCAGCCCTGATGAAGTCGAGCGATGCAATAACCAGCATCTGACGAAACACGTGTTGGCTGTGGCCGTGTGGATATTATATCTGAAGAATCTTCTATTAAAAGACATTGGATTTTCGTTACATTGAATTTGTGGATCACCTTTCTTCAACGAATATTTCTTCCCTCAAAAAAGACATTACTCCTGCACTTGAGTTGAACTATTCTTTATAACAATTTGCGAAAGTTTGCATTACTGTTGTTTTGTGGAGCTCAGAGGGATACCAATTAAAGAAAAAGCTAGGTCTCGAGGAGATCGCACACAATTGAAAGCACCTTATAGGTATTAGCATTCTGATACTAAACCTTCTTGTTCCTTTCAGGACTCATCTGAAAAGAAATACTAGATAGGAGGATGGTCTAAGTGAAGACAAGCAAAGTACGTGAAACTGAAGTAGGACTCGCAACGCTCGTCTGACGTAAAGATAAAGAAGGATGCGAGACATCCACAATTTAAGCCACAATTTCAGAAAAAGAAAGTGGTGGCTTTAACTGCCAAATATGCTACAAACAATGAGAACTCTCCACCTGAAAAGGAGGTGGGCGGTGACTCTCCTCGACAGCCGGCAGAGGTCATTACAATGCACCAGAATCTCCAGGAGTTTCTGGCAGTGCAAGCAACACATCAATACGTTACAGTTGAAACCCATGACAGCCCCTCCATACAGATTATATCATTTGAATATACAAATTGAGGGTGACAGACAGTGCACCATTTGTGTAATAGTCTGGGCAAATGTAGCATTATCATAAGAAATTCTCTTTGCAGAGGTCAATTGGCACCCAGAGTTTGAAAAAACATCCCCACAAGGTAAGGATTTATTAATACCATCCTTTTCTATGCTTGTCCCTGATGAGGTCAGACAAGCCTCTGCGACAGAATGGGCTCTTGTACTAGCCCCAGCTTTCTATCGGAATCAAGTTGGCTGCGAAAAGAACTCTACTTATTATGTAATACCCATACAGTCTACCCCACAAGTACAGCTACAATACCCAATAAAACGGGATGCTAAAGCACCTGTTAGAGAAATACTCACATAAATAGAGTACAATGGAGCAAGTGAACCCTGTGTCTCCCACATTAATAATCCCCTTTTTCCTGTCTTAAAACCGGAACATTCAAATTGTATCATCCTAGACTATAAACATTTAAACAGTTGTACACCCACATTTGAAATACAAAATACAGACAGTACAAAACTTATAAATATTATAGCCAGTAAAAAATACAAACCAACATTGGATATTTCCAATGTTTTTTTCTGCCAAATCATAGCACCCAAAAGCAGAGATTGGACTGTATTCTCTGCACTAGGCTTTCAAAGTCGCCTTGTTCGACTCCCCATGGGGCATACAAACAGTCCAAGACTGTTTGTTAACCGCTTTACTTTCATTGTTGGCTGAACTAATACCATTGTTTCTTGCACTAGAACATATTGATCCTGAATTCTTGACATGTAAAATGTGTCATTTATAATATTGTGTCCATTCTTTTAATGACAACTTGCACTATTGGCACCAGAATGGATTCTAAGGTTCTAAAGCGGGGGTCTCCAACCAGTAGCTCATGAGTAACTGTATCTCTCCAGCTACCTCTGAGTACCTCACCTGTGTGTAGCCAAGCTTAATAAATTTGAAAGCTTTTACTTGGTTGAAATATTATACATATAACAAAATTGAAATTATACAGCACTAATAATATTAGTAGCTTTCGATGTGTGTCATTGACCATAAGTAAATATCAGTACAGAAATGGTTGGAGATGCTTGTTCTAAAGGCAACACTTTAAAATTGCTATGGGTGAAGGTGGAAAACTAAAAGATAGGTTGCCATGGACTCATGTTGTTCATACTTCGAGTCATCAGCATGTGGGACGACAAGTTGTAGGGAATTATTTGGCAGATGAAGCGGTCAAATGAGCGGTTGTGACTGCAACAGTTGCTGCAATTACTCATTTTCATACATGGATGAATGACGACATCCTGGCAGCTGTTAATGCTACATGCAAAAACACCACTTTACCTAGAGGCTTTCCAGCTAAATATACACCCAAAATGTTCCCTTTGTTACAAAATACAGGGGTTGGAGATCATTTGATTCCAAACCAAGACTGCAGACTAGCCTTAGTGATAGCTGCGCATGAAGGTGTTCCTTCTGCACATGCAGGTGTTGCAGCCACAAATTGATTACTACAGCAATGTTATTGGTGGGATGGCTTATATGAAAAGAGCAAGAGATATGTTCTCAGTTGTGAAGTTGATCAACAAATTCTAAGTTCTACCATAGTATGCCAGCTTCAGACACACCTTTTGATTTCAAGCAAACCTGGATTTATTTGGACCATTGTGGTCCTTTTAATTTGGCTGTAGCATTTACATTTATCCTCCTTGAAGTTGATTCTTGCTCAAGGTTCCTCTGGGTGTGGCCACACTGTTCAGATGACACTTGCCTTGTTATTAAAGATTTGGAAGTCTTTATTGGAACACATGCATGTACTACATTCCATTCGGACCAGGGCCCTGCTTTTGCCTCTAAGGCTAACAGGGATACTATGGTTGCACCGGGTGTAGAGGTGCATTACTCTTCCCCCTAGCATCCTGTGAGAAATTTGGTAGTAGAGAGGATGAACCATGGCTTAAAGCAATCCTTAACAGCTAGCGTATTAGGTAGAAGGTGTAGTTGGAATCCATTCCCTACATGGGGTACAAAGAGCACTTAATAATCTCCCTAAACAAACTCTGGGTGGCCGGACCCCATACAAGGTCCTTTTTGGCATGAAAGTGTATGTTCCAGAACTTGACGGCGTAGACATCATGGCGACAGCCACGTCATTTGATGTGAATGATCGTTGTGCTGTCTTCCAGGATTTACAAAATGTCTGCATCAGCCAACCCAATGAACAGCTGAAGACGTCTGCTTCCAGCGGAATCATGGAGTAGCCAGCACCTTCTGCTGGATTCCATTGATTGGGGATCTTGTTCGAGAAAAGGATGCAGTGCAAAAGGAATTTGGCTCATCATACAGTGCACTGGTGCCAGTCCTTGGCATTCAAGGTACAGGAACTGTAATATTGCCACTTCTTGCTTGTTGTAAAAACAATTGTTTTGCCCCCATTGATCGCATCAAGCTACTTCATGCGGTTGATTATAAACAGTAATCCACAAGGAGTCCCTCTCACTACCATACAAGCAATTCCTCTACAGCGTGTGAGCATCATCAAAGCTGCTTCTCCCCAGGTGGGGGGTGGAGAATGAACTTTAGTTAATTCCTGATACCGTTACAAACGCCAGATATATGATGGAATTGGGTACTGTATTTACTACTGCGTCTACTCTGTACTGCGCCTGCTGTAGACGGTGATCCTCCCTACGTGGAATCTGCCAGTTCTCTTAATGCACCTATGTGCCTATCATTCAACAACCTGCTTCTGGATAATTTATGGGAACAGATGATTTTGTTTTATCTGATTCTTGATAGTTCCACCATTCTAGACACTACACCTACATGGGCCTGTGTTTTCTTTTCACGGCTGAAACATACTTATCCGGTCCCTCCTTGGATATATGTTTGTATAACACTTTCCTTGGCTTTTGTATTTCTTTGGATTGGATTTGTGACTGTTTTTGTCTTGCTAATAAATGGCCTTTACCATCCAAAACACTCTGCCACAGAACTGGTTGATGAGGTGTGGACGCCTCACTCATTTTTACATAACCTGAAAAGAGACCTGTCGCTTGTGAACATTTAAGCTGTCCCTGTAACTGGCAAAATTATTTGCAATAAGGTCCCCTATATTTTTGGCCCTACAGAAATACTGCAGATTCCTTACATTTTCAAGGTGTCTATGGGTGATGTTATTGTGCCTGGGTTACATTCTGATGACTGGGATGTTGACACTGTAAACTCCAAGCTCTCACCGCTGGAATATTATGCTGTTTTTGAAAGTGAAGACCAGTATCTAAAATCTGCTACTTACGGGGAAATGTTCAGTTATCCTCATTATGGACATCATTATTTACATCTAGCTAGTGTTCAACAGACACTTACAACGGGAACATTGTCCAACTCCCTCACAAGCAGCTCAAAATCATATAGGGATACATTCATATATTTTTCTGGCCATGATTCATTAGATCCAAATTCTTTTTATTTTAAACTTGTCCCTATACCAGCAAATAAATATATGGTGACACAAACAAAGCTAATATATACAGATCTGCTTTTCAAACAATCATCCTTAAAAGGCTATGAGCATTGGAAAAATACCATTGAAATGACATCCAATTTTGGGTATTAAACACAGGCAGGTTCAGGGAACAAACAACTTATTTAGAGCCTGTTTAATTCCAAAACAAATGATTTTTCAAAATCACAAGTTCTACGATCTACTTTTCTAAGATTTGCTAAAATTAAGGTCATGAATTGCCCTAACATTTCTTCCATTGCCTGATTAGATAATTGGCAACGTTTAACAAACTATACTGAAGAACTGCTAAATAGTATTGTGCAGAATGGTACATTTAACTCCATACTTCCAGGTCCAAATGGGTGATTATTGTGGCCAGTGGTCTCCAATTGCTGTTATGCTGGTTTATTTAATCCCAAACAGGGTTTTAAGGCAAGCAGACCAGACACTTGCTATTCCCAGTGCCAACACTCAGGGATAGTCGCCACCTATTCGGTAGGGAAATTGTGGCAACATTGGTTAAACATTCCACACTGTCTGCAGTGAAACAATGTCTTTCCCTCCTGTTGGAAGGACTGGACCTATCTGATTTTTAATTGGGTCCTAAGTCCACATGCTCTAAAAGATGTATTTATGCAACTTACAATGAAAGTTGCAAAGTGTCACAAAGGGAAGCAGCTGCACATTTAAGACAAATTGATCAAGAAAATTTGGATGAAGTACTTGCTGTTGTTGATAATAGCCTTATTATGTTGTCTTCTCGCGTTTACAGCTTTAATAACATTGTGTTGACTGTTATCAATATCATGCAAAATTACATGTCTTTATTACACCATGGGCAAAGTCAGCTTAGATCTAGTATGCAGTTTAGTTGGACATTTCAGGTCCTCAAAAATTGCTGGGTATCTCTTATTTGAGGATGAAATACAGCTGCTTAAAATTCCCTTCTCGTGGTCTAGCTAAAGGTGTTTGTTGCTTTACATCTTTAATTAATGCATATATTCCATGAATTTCATACTGCCAAAATCATAGAGTTATAGAAGAGCCAAGAATTATTACTTTCTTCCCTATCTTTAGTGGCATCTTGGGCAAGAAAAATGCAATGGACCAAAAAGCTATGCAGAGTAAATTATAAGTGGTCGATATTTTATTTATTTATGCAAGGTTTTTTTTTTTACAGTACAGCTGTACTAAGAGGTATTTGCAGGCTTGACAAAGAACAACTGTATACAATAAAAGTGACTAATATTCAAGGGTACCTTTGGGAAAGTGATACATCTAGGAACAATTGGGGGAATAAGGATCAGGGAATCACACAGGTAAAACAATATTTAGAGTAGAAACAGGTGATTGGGGGAATTGGTCACAAAAAAGAGTAGGACACCAAGAGCTAGATTAAATACTTCTTTAATGAGAGGTTCTAAACCAGTAGTTAATGAACTACTGGTTGCTCTCCAGCTACCTGTGAGTGGATCTCCTATGTGCCTTCTAGCCTACTAGATACGAACCTTTTTCTTGGTTGAATTAATGTTTGTATGCCAAAATTGTATATTTAAAGTTTCAAGAGGCATCCGCCAGGGATGTGTACTGGCTTCCCTTTTATTTTCCCTTTTCATCAACCAAATTGACTCTATTTTGTGCCAGACCCCTGCAGATGCACCATTGATAGGAGGGAAGTCGGTCCCTATATTATTGTATGCGGACGACGCGGTGCTACTATCCCGCACACAGATTGGTCTGCAGCGCCTTATTGATAGATTTATGTTGTTTATCCAAAGCAGGAAACTACTTGTAAATAAAACCAAAACCTTTGTTATGTCCTGTGGGATGAAAACCAAGAAAGCAAATTCTTGTTTCTTTATGGAAAAGGTTAAAGTGTCACAAGTTAAATCCTTTTGCTATTTAGGAATTACTTATGCAAAGAATGGTACATGGCAATCTGAGTTTGATAATATCAGTCTTAAAATGATGAGGTGCACCAACAGTATCTTTAGATTCTCATCCAAACTAGGGGTGAGAAGTATTAGAGATATGTTGAATATTTACAATGTAAAATGCGTGACCTCAGCGCTGTATGGTGCGGGGGTGTGGGGTCACTGCGTTGGCCCATCTGTGCAAAGAGAGGAAAACAAGTTCATTAGAAAACTGCTATGTGTCCCACCCTTAGCATCAGTAGAACTGATCCACAAAGAAGTTGGTATCGAACTCATATCGGACTTAGCAGCCTTACGCCCTCTGATGTTATGGCGTTCGATCTGGGCCAAGACTGAAACACTATTTACCCAGGAGATCATCCTTGACTGCCTTAGGCTGGACCATTCCTCATGTATCACATGGCTTAAATATATACAATGCTGGTTCCATCTTCTTTTTCAGCTCGATATATTTCTTGACCCCAAATCTGTTGTTTCTATCGCCAAAAATGTCATAAAACAAAGGTTTTTAAATTATAAAAAGGAGTACCGTGAAAGGGTGTCTGGAATGACACAATCTGTGATGCTTTATCGGGATTGCAACCTAATTACGGGTTTCCAACCCTACCTCTCTGGTGTTACCCGTAATTCTCACCGGTTTGTCTTAACACGCTTAAGGTTGGGAATCGTACACCACCTTGTTGCATTTCCCGTCATGAAAGCCAGATCTGATACCGTATGCCCCTGTGATAACATCTCACGTCAGAGCTGTTGTCACTTTTTACTGTTTTGTAAATTTTACCATTTCCTCAGGGTAACATATTTAAAGCCCATCTTTTTAAAAAATAATGTTCGCTCTACGAAGACTGCCCTACAGCTACTGTATTCTTTGAAGGATCTGGACATTTGCTTTTTTGTAGCATCATATATACTAAAATGTACAGCTGCCAGGAAGGCCATAATTATCTGATACATCTAATTGAGCCATGATCTAATTCCTGATCCCTGTCTGTATATTTGTATATTTGTCCATACAGCTGTATGATTTCCAAATGAATGCAGTTTTCATCGAGCGACAAATAGTTTTGTATTATCATTAAAATGTACAGCTGCCAGGAATGCCATAGTCATATGATATATCTGATTGAGCCATGTCTCAATTTTGGACTCCTGTCTGTATATTTGTATATTTGTTTATATAGTAGTATGTTTTAAATTAATTTAGCTTTTATCGAGCAACTTGATCTTATTGTATTTTTAGGAAATGTTTGTTATATATAAATCTGCTGCTTGTATGATTTGTCTCACAAATCGAATAAAAGCTTATGAACTGAACTGTATATTCAAAACAAAAATGTGTGTATTTTCAGAACTCATGAGCTAATGTTTGGATACAAATTGCTGGATTTCCAAAATATATTTCAAGCTGATTTTTTAGTGATAAATCATGAGGGGATACTTATTAATACTAACATTACTTTCGTGCCAGGGGCTTTGCATCTCTGGCTGTTTTCTATTACCCATGTAGAGGCATTCCAAATTGACAAAGCTTTTTTTTTTTTACATTACTGCTGGCAACCCTGTCTGATGCACTGAGGTGATCACTGCTAGTAATTTTACATATAGCAGCCACTAATGTAGGCTTGTCTGATATGGTCACTATTCAAACAATACAAATAATAGTAGCACGCAATGATTTTAATTGAACAGAACTAGCTGTTATTGCACAAAAGGTGGGATACCCCTGCATTAAACCCTTTCTAAAGGACAATAAGGGAGACTGTATTCTCCACTTTATAGGGAAAGAGTTCCATAGACTAGTTGCTGCACCAGTGGATAGATGTTTCAAGGTTTGAATCGTACTGAATTTAGATGCCTCAAGCTGCAGTTAGTGTTTATTTCTCACAGGTTGTTTGCTAGCAGAAATGGTCAATAAGTTGGTCAGATATGGAGATTTGTTCAGGTGAATGGTTTTATCCACCAGGCGGCAAATTTGAACTTAAAACTAGCTTCCAGAGGAAACCAGTAAAGTATTTATAGGACTGGTCAAATTTTGCTTGTCCGAGGTTAATTTATCTTTGAAATGAAAGATCATTTTGGACTGCTTAAGTGACAAGGGTGGGGGTTAGTTAGAGTACAGAAGACCTCATCCTCCTGGACTTCTCAGATGCCTTCGACACCATCTCCTACTGCACACTAGCCACCAAACTCCATGACGCCGGCATCCGCGGAAAGGTCCTCGACTGGATATGCTCATTTCTCACAGGCAGAACTCAGTGAGTCACACCCCCGCCCTACCTCTTGGAACCAACAGAGACCAGATGTGGAGTGCCCCCGAGATCCTCCCTCAGCCCCACACTCTTCAACATCTGCATGGCCCCCCTCGCAATCCTCGTCGGTTACCACAGGTTCAACATCGCCTCCAACGACACCCAGATCATACTCTCCTTCGCCAAAGAACCCAACATCACCAGGTACAACTTCCAAGAAGAGATGAAAGCTATCGCCACCTTGATGAAGCAGAACTGCCTGAAACTCAACTCAGAGAAAACAGAAGTCCTCATCCTTGGCTCTACCCCTACCGCATAGGATGATACCAGGTGGCCCCCCTGC
The DNA here is from genome assembly GCF_964261635.1 of Lissotriton helveticus. Classification (NCBI taxonomy): domain Eukaryota; kingdom Metazoa; phylum Chordata; class Amphibia; order Caudata; family Salamandridae; genus Lissotriton; species Lissotriton helveticus. The sequence goes on from NC_136062.1 coordinate 310,771,180, forward strand.
CTTGGAAATCCACCCACCCACTGGACCACGCATGAAAGCTCAGCATCATGCTAGACTCATCGCTCACGATGAACCAACAGATCAACACCGTATCCTGGGTCTGCTTCAACATCCTCCGCATACTCCAAAAAACATTTAGTTGGATCCCATCAGAATCCATAAAAACAGTCACGCATGCCCTTATCAGCAGGAGATCGGACTACGGCAACACTTTCTACGCTGGAATCCACAAGAAACTCCTTCACAAGCTCCAGACAGTCCAGAACGCCGCAGCCAGACTGATCCTTGACATCCCCCGTCACAACCACATCACCCAACACCTCAGCGATCTCCAGTGGCTCCCCATCAAAAGAAGAAATACCTTCAAGCTCCTCACTCACGCATACAAGGCCCTCCACAACATCAGACCAGAATACCTAAACCGCCTCTCCTTCCATGCATCCAAGAGAAACCTCCGATCAGCCGACCTCTCTCTGGCCACATTCCACTGAATCTAGAAGACCAGAATGAGAGGAAAGTCCTTCTCCTACCTCGCAGCCAATACCTAGAACGACCTCCACCTCCGGCAAGGCCCTACACTTCTCCAGTCAGGATGGGCCTCAAGACCTGGGTATTCAGATGACCCCGCACTTATTGGAGCCACCCCCTCTAGAGCATTGAGGCCATCGCAAGTTAGTAGTTGCTCTTTAGGAGGAATACACAAAGCTCAACTGCCAGTTACACGCAGTCACGTGACCCAGGTACATGCTACAGGCACTAAATGGCTAAGACAGGAAAAGAACAACTTCCTAAAAGCGGCATTTTCCAAACTGTAATTTAAAATCGGACTTCAACGTGAGTTCGTTTTTTTCATTATAACTGCAAAGACACCAACCATAAACTGGTTACTTGTTCCCAATTGGAAACTACAGCTTATTAAAGGTAATAGGTAACTCTATGATAGTCTACGGGAGAGGTAAGCCTTGCTGTACTGAAAAACGAATTTAAGAGTTTTTCACTACTAGGACATGTAAAACTTCAAATTACATGTCCTACCTTTTAAATATAATGCACCCAGGGCTGTCCATAGCCTACACTAGGGATGATTGATATGTATAAAAATTCAAGGTTAAGGCCTGGCAAAAGGTTTATATTAAAAGGTAAAAATGGCAATTAAAAACTGCACACACAGGCTGCAATGTTTGAGACATGTTTAAAGGGCTACTTTTTTGGGGACACAATCAGTGCCAATACCCAGTAGTAGTAATACATTTAAGGGCCTGGGGGCATGAAGGGCCACTTCAGTAGGGACTTACAAGTAAATTAAATATGCCAATTGGAGATAAGCCAATATTACCATATTTTTAAGGAGTGAGCACATGCCAGCAAAAAGGAGATAAGCAAAAATGAAGGAGGAAGACAAAAGGTTTGGGGAAAGACCATCCTATGGCTGACATGTCTAACAACTGAACACAAAATTTAATTTTTTTAATAAGCTGAGATATACAACTTTGAATTTTTAGAATAATACAAACATTTGAAATGAAAAAATAAAATTGGAAATGGAATAGTACATTGCCAGGTGCCAAGTCTTACTCGCCCTGCCATATTACTGGAATGTATTACGTACATTTGTCATAAAGCAAAAGGTACAATTCCACCGTGATATTACAAGATACATCGAAAGGTTACATTTAGTTTGTAAGCAGAAGAAAATAGATCGTTACCTATGTTATTGAGTAGTAAAAGAAAAAATAGGTTTTATAGTCGTGCAAAAAAAAATCAATGGGATGGGTCTATTAGTACACTGAAGCTCGCTAGAAATATTAATGTGGTGGAAAAGTTGTAGCTGTAAAAACTATACTTCAATGAGATGACATTTACTGGAATTTTTCTAGCATTTGAGATATTTCTCTGATATGCACATGCACAGCGTAGAGCAAACTGAACTCGAAATGACAGACAAGGAAGTGTACTGTCACAGGCTCTAGCAATTAAGTCTATGACTCATAGGTAACCCATCCAAACAGTACTGTGCATTTGACCATTGCCTTTTACATGAAACCAGTGTAATGACACTTTTTACTTACGCCCTAACAGCGTCAATGTTATCCAGGCGAGATTTCTTATTTGTGACATTTAGCTTATTAAAATTTTAACATCATAGCACAGTCACATTTACCACAAACAACGACAAACTGGTTTCATTAACAGTGGAGAAAAAGAAGTATGCCTCTAAAAACTACATGAAATGTGCTGCTGTTAAAGTTAGATTAACGCGATTCTTTAAAAAAAAAAATGTTTGTTAAACTTATTGATCGCTCCATTATCAATTAATATATATTTCTGCCACTCGAAGCAGTAAGCTCAGGAAACGTGTATTGTTGGCCTGAGGTCAGGAATTCTAGGTACTGTCAGCAAACTGAGCTGTACCTAGAAAACGAATGAATATTGATTGGGTGTCAAAACTCCAGTCATTTGTGAGTTAATTGTGTGCCGTATGTGGAAAAGCACTTAACTTGCAACTACTGCATGTCGCAAGGAACCCAAGCTCTTGGGCGATGGCCTTTCAGGATCTTAATTATCTGGGCGCACCCGGCCTGTCTGCCTCCCGTTTAGTCCAATAATCTGAGAGCAACAAAAAGGATGTTTACTGTAAACATGGCTGACGCATCTCCGTGACAATTAGGAGTACTCCCAGTTGGTGAAGGGAGCCATGATGACCAAGTCCAAGTGCAAGCCGCCTGCTTAGATTGAGTGGTCTCAACAGGTATGCCCTGCATGCATCCTGATATTAGTTCAACGCACATTTTCACAAGGAATAGGACGTCATTGGTCAGCTGCAGTAGATGGCTTTGGAAAAAAGATTTTTAAAGTTACTGACTGACTTACGAGAAATTCAGACTCCACTATAGGTAGAAAAAAAAACAGATTTTGTAAAGACCTTGGGTAAAAACGTGAACATATGACCCAGCCCTGCTATCGTCAGTGAATGAAGAGAAGACATGGTCTCCCGGGACAAGGACCTAGTACAAACCTCGGAAAAGGGAATACGAGGAGCCTTCATCAGCTTGGAAAGGGCAACATTCAGTACTGAAATCAGGACTCACATGTGAAGTGATAAAGTGTCTTCTCTTCATGAGACTCAGGTAAATGTTGAGCAATCTTCCATGGAGGCTATGCGGATGAGGGACCCCCCTCCATAGGAGAAATGTAAATTAAGCACATACAGAACTAGTGTTTCCTTCTCACAAGAGAGAATGGCATCTACTGTAGCAACCAATTGTATATCTTCCCGTTGAGTAACACCATCTTGGAGCAGACTCCTTGTCTCTCAGGCCTTTTCTATACCATCAGGAGGAAGTTGATACTGCCTAAATCGAAGTTCAATAGGAGATATGTCCAATTTAAGACTGCACAGCTATGAAGTTGCACTCACCTTGATTCCTCAAAGGAACCCTGATCTGTTGGGCATTTTGATATGATGTGCAGCAGAAAAGGACGGATGAAAACTAAGAAAGTTGCTACCATTGGATTAAATTTAGCGCTAAGATGTATAGATAACTTGTCAACAGTGCCACTTGTCCACAACTAGGGTAGTCTCTTGTAGCCAGTTTCAACTGCCTTCTCAACCTCCGTAAGACCTTCAACGGGATCTCCCCGACTGCAGAAGTACCGGCACCCACGCACTCATTACCAGTAGACTGGACTACGGTAACGCCCTCTATACCAGAATCAACAGAATACTTCAGCACAGACTCCAGACCATCCAGAGTGCCACAGCCAAACTTGTCCTCGGGACACCGCACCATGAGCACATGACCCAACACGTACGAGGCCTCCACTGGCTCCTCGTCGAGAAGAGGGTCACCTTCAAACTCCTCACCCACGCCGACAAATCCCTCCACAACATCGGACCCAAATACCTCAACGAGAGATTATCCTTCCACGCACCCAAGAGGAACCTCCGCTCTGCCGAACACGCCGTGCCAGAGGACCCCCCTCATCCACAGAAACAGAACCGGCGGGAGAGCTTTCTCCTACATCGCAGCCAAATTCTGGAACGAGCTCCCTGTAAACATCAGATGCGCTCCGGCCCTACACATGTTGAGGAAGGACCTCAAGACCTGGCTTTTCTGCTGACCCAGATTCCCCCCAGCGCCTTGAGACCCTCACGGGTGAGTGACGCGCTATATAAACCCTCTGATTGATTGATTGATTATTCTTTGGATTGAAAATTTTTCTTTCAACTGACTCTTAACAATTTTGTTAACACAGATTTCTATTTGGCGCAAAGGCTTAGGGCTAGGGGCATAACTGGTGTGGCAGGAGCATACTGAGAGGCTTAGAAGAAACACATGCAAACTGGGGAAGATCATCTCTACATACCTCCACAATCAGCATTTGGCTTTGTATTTCATCTCTATGACTTTGAGTAAAGAAGGAAGTATATTTTGCAGAGTATGTTACACAAGTAAAATAAACAAACAGAGAACAAGACAAAACTGGGAGTTCTTAATTTCAAACATATACCATTGAGTAACCCACCAAAATGTAAATGTTTTGTAAAACTGAGTGTGAATCTCCGAGTTGGCAGAGTCTGCATTATTTGTTTTTGGGGAGTCTCTTAGAAATGTTTCTCCTTTACCTTGTAAAGCGTTCACTTGATGTTCATGAGCCAATTCAAAACTCAACAGAATTTCTTAGAAGACAAGGAGATGGCCAACATGCTCTTGCTTTGAATCATGCTCCATACACATAAGGTCATATTACTTCTGCTAAAACACACTCATGTCTTTTGGAGCAATTTGCATAAAGAAGTATGAATTACTGTAATGGAATATTGCCAAAAGTTCACTAGAATCAGTGTGTTAGAAATGTGAGTAGTAGTTGAGGGGGCTTAGTAACGACTTTAAATAATCACCACAACCCTTGCCAAGTGAACTGCTAAAGCCACTAAATAAACCTGAGCTCAACCCCTTGGTAGCTTTGGCACAGAGCAAACAGGCTTAAGTGAGAGGCAATGTGTAAAGTATGTTTGCAGTACCACAACAGTTGTATAGTCAAACCCAACACAAGAAAAATCTCAAACATATAGTAAATTTTAATGAATAAAATTACAAAAAAGTAACAAAAATCCAATGGGGAAACTGGAGTTATGAATTTTTAACATTGAAATGTAAAAAAGCACCAAAAAGTGTAAAGCACCAACCGCAGTCATCTGGTTGAACTTGACCAAGACCTCGGTGCAAGTTAAGGCCAGCTGCAAGAGAGTATCCTTCAGATAGGGAAACCAGGTTCAACCCGGTCAGACGTTTTACCATTGAACTTAGACTCTGAAATGAACATCAAAAATACTCTGTAGGAAATTGAAGAAGACTCTTGCCGAGGAAGAATCCACCACAATTTTGAAAGAGGTACCCTTCTAAACAAAAGGGACAGGGTTCAATATTAATAAAAACAACAATGGATCCCTTTTGTGAAACTCACTCTGCATATTACTCTTTTTATAAAGAAACCACATGCATTTATCATCCGCAATACAATCAATGCACTGGAACCTGTTTGAAGTAAAAATGTCTCTTTATTGTATTCAATGAATCCTCAGCATATGAAAATTCTTATATATACGTATATATATAAATATTCACTGAAAAAACCAAATGTTTCAGGCACGTTATAGTTAGAAATTAGCATTTAAAAAACCATTGAAATTCACTGAAAAAAACTTGCATGACTGACTAAGTGTGTGAGTAACTCAATTGATGAGTGGCGGTGGGTGAGTGTATAGGTGTATGAGTGCATATGATAGTATTGTATTGATGAGTGACTGTATGTATGAGTGATTGTATGGGTGAATGTCTGGATGTGTGTGTAGACCTAGGAATCAGTGAGTGCGTATGTAGTAACTAGTATTGATGTGTCGATGGTTTCGAAAATGGTAGTCTGTATTTTACAGTGAGTGTATCAAAGGTTATATTTGAGTGTGAGGAGGTGCATCAGATGTTGACATGGATGATGTCATCAGTGATGTCACTGACCATGTGATGAGTGATGTAATATGTGAGCTGAACTAACTATACCGGGGGAATTTCCATCATTTTGTATGAGTGAAATGTAAATGTAAATGTATGTAAATGTATTGCGACTTATATAGCGCACGTATCACCCGAAGGCATCAAGGCGCTTGCCTTGGGAACCCGTCCTGGCTTTTCCCTGTGAGATAACCCCTACTGGGTATCCCCAGGGTGAAAGCCAGGCATCCCGCAGCGGGTGGGCCGCCGTAGTGGAGATTAAGCAACTATTGCCCAGAGTTGCAGCGTGGAACCCCATGATTAGAATGGCACAGAGGCGAGAATTATCGAGTCCGTGGACATTTTTGGGTTCAGTACTCTGCCGCGTCGGGAATTGAACCCTGGTCCCGGGCCAGACCTTTGCATCAGGGTCTGCCGCTCTAATCAGTGAGCCACACTCCTCCACCTCCACCATGTCCAACTAACTATAACGTCCCTGAAACCTATGGTTTTTTAAGTGAATTTCTAAGGTTTTTTGAATGCTAATTTCTAACTATAACGTGCCTGAAACCAATGATGTTTTCAGTGAATTTCAATGTTTTTTTAAAATGCTAATTTCGAACTATGCCTACAAAGGTAGGACATGTGAACAAAGAGGAAGAAAAGCGCAGAAAGAAGCAAGACAAATGCTGAAAGAGTCAACAGAAGTCCAGAAAGTTGAACAAAAGTGCAGGAAGAAGCAAGAGATGTGCAGAAAGAACCAACAGAGGAGAAGAAAGTCCTCCTGTGCCCCCAACATTTTACTGACGGGTACTGGTGGTAACTGACTCTGACTAACCAGGACCTGAGCCAGTGCTATGCTAAAAGACACTAAGAATACAGTGAAAACACCTACATACGCTAGGGAACACTATGCGTTGGGGTACCCCTGTGATTAGCATGACCTCCTCTGTATTTGCCATGAGTTAGTGCCTGGGTCCTTGCATGAGTACATGGGTACTGAGTGGATGATTAGAGTGCTGCTAGGACAGTGCATGGTGATTTTATAACTGCCTGGGTTTTGGTTGAGTGATTGGATAAGTAAATTATGAGGGTGGGTGATTTGAGAAGTGCATGGGTAGTGAAGGAGGGATTTCTGCACTGCATGGGTAAAACCTGGTTAATTGGAGGAGTGAATCAGTACTGTGTAGGTGGTTAGAGGTCTGCATGGGTAGTGCACAGGGGATTGTAGCAGTGCCTGGGTCATTCCATGAGTACATGGGTACTGACTGGAAGATTAGAGTACTGCAAGGAGAGTGCATGGTGAATTCATAAGTGCTTGGGTTTTGGTTGAGTAATTGGATAAGTACATGGTGCGGGCTGGGTGATTGAAAGAGTGCATGGGTACTGACAGGGCAATGGTTGGACTGCATGGGTAGTGCTCAGAGGATTGTAGCAGTGCATGTGTTAGTGTCTGGGTCATTGCATAAGTACATGGGTACTAATTGGATGATTAGAGTACTGCATGGTGAATTTATAAGTGCCTGGGTTTTGGCGGAGTGATTGGATAAGTACATGGTGCTCGCTGGGTGATTGGAGGAGTGCTTGGGTAGTGACAGGGTGATGGCTGGACTGCATGGGTACTGCTCAGGGTATTGTAGCAGAGCATGAGTTAGTGCATGAGTCATTGCATGAGTGCATGGGTAGTGACTGGATGATTAGAGTGCTGCCAGGAGAGTGCACGGTGAATTTATAAGTGCTTGGGTTTTGGCGAACTGATTGCATAAGTACACACATGTCACTCAGGCTCCACCCCCTCCCTTCACCACTGTGTAAACGCGCCCCCCTGGCGGGTTCTAAGTTGGGGGATTAATTCCCCTTGAATGCTGAGGGTCCCTGGAGGCCAACTAGCCCACCAGGTACCTCCAGTAAGCGCCACAGAGCTGCATTGCAGAGGTGGTCTGGGGCCACGCCCCTTTTTACATCTCTCTGCAACGCAACTCTGTGGCACTTATTGGACGTACCGGGTGGGCTAGTTGGCCCCCAGGGACCTTCAGGATTCAAGGAGACTTAATCCCTGAACTTAAAACGAGCCACAGGGCGCGTTTGCATACTTGTCATATCAGGCCACGCCCCCTCCCTGCACCACTGTGCAAACGCACCCCCTGGGGCATTTTAAATAGGGGGATTAAGTCCACTTGAGCCCTGAAGGTCCCTGGGGGCCAACTAGCCCACCAGCGACCTCCAGTAAGCGCCACAGAGCTGCGTTGCAGAGTGGTGTAAAAAGAGGGCGTGTCCTTGGACCACCTCTATGCAACGCCGCTCCCTGGCACTTACTGGAGGTTCCTAGTGGGCTACTTGGCCCCCAGGGACCCTCAGAATTCAAGGAGACGTAATCCCTCAACTAAAAACGCACCACAGGGCGTGTTTGCACACTTGTCACATCAGGCCACGCCCCCACCCTACCACTGCGCAAACGCACCCCCTGGAGCGATATAAATTGGGGGATTACATCCCCTTGAGTCCTGAGGGTTCCTGGGGGCGAACTATCCCACCAGCTACCTCCAGTAAGTGCCACAGAGCTGCGTTGCAGAGAGGTGTAAAAAGGGGCATGGCCTCTCAACACCTCTCTGCAACGCAGCTCCCTGGCGCATACTGGAAGTACCTGGTGGGCTAGTTGGCCCCCAGGGACCCTCAGGATTCAAGGGGACTTAATCCCCCAACTTAAAACGTGCCACAGGGTGCGTTTGCACACATGTCAAATCAGGCCATGCCCCTCCTGCACCACTGTGCAAACACACCCCCTGGTGCATTGTAAATTGGTGTCCTGAGGGTCCTTGGGCACCAACTAGCCCACCAGCTACCTCCAGTAAGCGCCGCAGAGCTGCATTGCAGAGGTGTAAAAAGGGGTGTGGCCTCTCAACACCTCTCTGCAACGCAGCTCCCTGGCACATACTGGAAGTACCTGGTGGGCTAGTTCGCCCCCAGGGACCCTCAGGATTGAAGGGGACTTAATCCCCCAATTTACAATGTGCCAGAGGGTGCGTTTGCACTCTTGCTATATTAGGCCCACCCCCTCCCTTCACCACTGTGCAAACGCGCCCCTGGCGCGTTTTAAGTTGTGGGATTAATTCCCCTTGAGTCCTGATGGTCCCTGAGGGCCAACTAGCCCACCAGGTACCTCCAGTAAGCGTCACAGAGCTGCATTGCAGAGGTGTAAAAAGGGGCGTGGCCTCTCAACACATCTCTGCAACGCAGCTCCCTGGCGCATACTGGAAGTACCTGGTGGGCTAGTTGGCCCCCAGGGACCCTCAGGATTCAAGGGGACTTAATCCCCCAACTTAAAACGCTCCACAGTGCGCGTTTGCACACATGTCACATCAGGCCATGCCCCCTCCCTGCAAAACTGTGCAAACGCGCCCCCTGGCGCCTTATAAGTTGGGGGATTAATTCTCCTTGAGTCCTGATGGTCCCTGGGGGCCAACTAGCCCACCAGGTACCTCCAGTAAGCACCACAGAGCTGCTTTGCAGAGAGATGTAAAAGGGGCGTGGCCTCTCAACACCTCTCTGCAATGCAGCTCCCTGGCGCATACTGGAGGTACCTGGTGGACCCTTGGGATTAAAGGGGACTTAATCCCCTAATTTACAATGTGCCAGTGGGTGCATTTGCACACTTGCTGTGTCAGGCCTCGCCCCCTCCCTGCACCACTGTGCAAACATGGCGAAAAAAAACCAAAAGGGACCACCTCAGCAGGTCTATGGGGTCAGGGTGTTTCTACCCTGTCCCCTTCTCTTGTTTTATATCTTTGTTTCTCTGTTTGCTGGTGACTTGCTTCTACCAAGCCACAAGATGGCTGGCAACACTTCCTGGTTTGGAGTGTTGGCAGCCAATCACAGTGAAGCTCGTGCTCAGGACTTAGGATCCGCCCAGATATCAAAATCCTTTATTTTTCTAATTTCTCAGCAACTACTGAGCGGATTTACACCATATAAAAAAAAGATCGTTTTCTGATCCAAGCACTAACTTTTTGCCAAATTTGGGGTAATTCCGTTCAGTAGATTCGGCTGTAGCCCTGCACAAAGTTTCCTAAGGGAAAATGATTTTTTCACTCATTTTTTGAATTTCTCAAAAATTACTGAACGGATTCACACCATTTAAAAAAAGGTCTCTGAACCAAGATCTACCTTTGTGCCAAATTTGGGGTAATTCCGTTCAGCAGTTCGAGCTGTAGCTCGTCGCAAAATTTCCTATGGAAATTAACATTGGGAAAACGCATTTTTGGACCCCCCCTTTTTTCTCAGCCCCCGCTTAACGAATCACCCCGAACTTTCAGGATAGGAGCTGAACTGGATAGACTTTTTTTGGGGAGATTTTTGCAAAGATTGGTCAAACAAAGCCAAAGTTATTAGCAAATCAAAAAATGCTTTTTCTGTAGACTGTAACTAGAACTACCTACTGGCTACCACCAGTAGGTAAATATATATATATATATGGCAACAGAGAGAGAACTTTAAGACAACTGGAAAGTAAATATATATTACTTTTGGATACTAGGATCCCTAACAGGATGAACACAGGGGAGGATTTGCACTGTTTTTTATAAACAGAAAGATAATACTAGTTTGATAGGCTTATGCTTTTCTGATTGAACTTGTGCATATGGATAGACTCATAAGTCACCCATACTAATATTATCCCTGTGTGCTATTATCATCTAGCATTAGCTACCATCAGTTTTTGTCGTGTTACAACCTGATCTTTATATCTCTGGTAATCAGCTACCTTACCCTTGTGATTTCCCATCCCTTAGGTGTAGTCCTAGGCAACTCCATTATTATTCATAGTAAATGTATATGGATAGTGGCAACAGTGGAGGATATGTAGTTCTATTGGCAGAATTTTGTATTGGAAAAAGGGCACTATGCCACAATGGTCCAACTTAATCAGGCTGTCATGTGAGGGTTAACTGTCATATATCCAATTTGTAGAACTATTTCTGGTTTAATGACAACATGTAAACCATCATAACAGTGGTTCTTAACATGTTTTCTTCCAATGCTTTCCCTTTTATAATTATATCATTTTGAACTTAATAATATGATGTGATAAGTCTATTCATATCTTCAAGTCTATAGACATTTTGCACTTTGCAGGATCTTGCACTTTATTACAAGTATTTGCACTAGCACTTTTTCCAACATGTATGAGTTTTTTATACATCTGATGTTAACGCTGTGTACATAGATACATTTTTTAAAAACTATTTATCTAATATACTTTCTGTGTTGGATAGACGTGGTAGGACTTATTTACTCAATATGTCATGTCCTTCAATGATTCCATTAATGAGATTTTTTTACTCATCACGTCTTAGTTAAATGGATTTTCTTCGGATTGTATTTTTAAGAATGTGTTTTCTATGTCTATTTGCTGTTAACGCCCATCCATTTGATTGTGCACGGTATTTAATCACAGCTATTGGTTCCTATTGTCATGTGATCAAGGCTACAGTGACGTAGCCGAAACGCGTCATGCTGGAGACTAGGGGTCAATAAACCACCTCTGCAAGTATCTGAAGCGCTTTTGTGTGGTCTGTACCTGTTTTTGTGTCGGAATCCAGATCCGATTGGCAGGAGTTTAGAACGTATATATATATATATATATATATATATATATATATATATTACCTACTGGCGGTCGCCAGTAGGTATATATAGTTAGGATTTTTTCTCTATGGGTTTTTTGAAAATTCTATGTCTAATAACTTTGGCGTTTGTGGACGGAATTGGCTGAAATTTTCAGGAAAATGGCACATTTTGTTTCTGAGCAGCCCTTGAAAATTTGGGGGGGGTTCGTCCAGTGGGGGCCGAGAAAAAAAGGGGGTCCCAAAACGTGTTTTTAACATTGAGTTTTCCATAGGGCGGTTGGCCTCACTTTTAGCCCGAACGGCTGAATGGATTTGCACGAAACTTGGCAAAATTGTAGGGACTGGTAGCCCGATGTGCCTTTTGTAGGTCTCAATATATGTGCTCCAGTGGATTTTGAGAAATTAACGTTTAAAAAAAGATATATATCTGTAACAGCGGACCGGTTAGCGCTCTGGTTCGCGGACTTTTCGCGCAACGGAGCTTTGTGAAGCGAAGCTGATTGGTTCTCCGGCGTCTGTCAACATTCCAAACAGTCCGTAGCGGCCGCCATCTTGTCTCTCGGTAGGATCGAGAGACAAGAGGAGGTCAAAACAAAGGGGGAAATAACTATAAGGGGGCATAGTAGATCCTCGCTGACCCCCTAGGTTTGATGTGGAGGTTTTAAAAGGGCCCCGCGGGGCAAAAAAAAAAAAAAATAATAATAATTGAACGGCTGAATGGATTTGCACGAAACTTGGCAAAATATTAGGGACTGGTAGCCCGATGTGCCTTTGCTAGGTCTCAATATATGTGCTCCAGTGGATTTTGAGAAATTAACGTTCAAAAAAAGATATATATCTGTAACAGCGCTCCGCTTCGCGTAACGGAGGTTTGCGAAGCTGATTGGTCATTCTGTCACTGGGCTATAGTTGGGCTACATCTGGCTGATATTTGGGCTACATTTGTTGTTTTTGTGTGTCTGGCGGCCATCTTTGGGCTACATTGGGCTACATTGGGCTTCATTGGGCTACATTCGGCTAATTAGCAAATAGCTCATCGCAAACTAGGAATGGTAAAGAATCGCTATTTATTCCTTAAAGTTCGCTATTTAGGAAATGCAAATAACTTTGATGATACATATGGCGGTTCATCTCTAACAAGATAAGAAGCATAGGGATGGATTTATGATGACTGGCGCATCACCAGGGATGTGTTAGTCATTCTGTGCCGCTGTTCCGTCACCTATGGTGTGCTGCATTTACAATGCGGCGCATCATGGGGCAAAAACAGCACAGATGCGTGATGTATCTGTGCCGTAAAGGTGGCGCATTGCTGGAGTTGTATCGCAAGTGTGATGAAGCTCCAGCAAGGGTCGGGGGTGCCCCTGTCGCAGGGTTTCTGTTCTCACACAGAACTGTGGACAGAGGATTGGAACCTCGGCGAATTAGGGTGTCCCAAAACTCACGTTAGTAATCAAAAACTATTTAGCAAGCTAGGTACAGTGTCACATTGGATATAACAAACTCTCAATGTTTAGACAATCCAGAATATGAACTTATAGTACCTCAGGATACGTGGAACTCATGAACAGTCGGTCGTTATAGATTTCTTAGAAACCAGAACATGGAGTTAAGAAGAACAGATGTGTATTTGAAATGTTTATTTACTAATGCCGTCTTCTCAGGCGTAGTACCTTAGATAATAAAAGTACACATATTATCAGTAGCAAAATTACCAGCATAGTTACTAGTACATAAAAAGCGAATGGTGACAGTATGTTAACATGCTGTAAATGAATAAGAGTTAGCAACACTTATAAGCAGCCGCGGGCCGTGGAGGGAGTTACGGTGGGGCAGGGAGGCGGGGAGGGGGAGGGGCAAGGTAGAGAGGGCTCCACCCTGCTTCTCCCCCTCCCCGCCTCCCTGCCCCATCGTAACTCCCTCCACGGCCCGCGGCTGCTTATATCTCACCCTCCCTAATACACATATTATATTATTTGCTAAGAAGGTCTCTTTGTGTTGGTTTAGGGCGTGTCCATACTTTAGTGTCTTAGATTTGAAGAAATCACATCAGCATACACCAGCTCTCTCTTCATGTGAACCGCATCAACTGTTGTGTATGTGTGTTCGGCAAAGCAATATAAAACCCGCCTCATGCCCAGAATTGGCAGAAGTTGCACTTATGTTATGAGTATGAAGTCGTGGAGATCAGACCTCATAAAAATTCTGTATCGTGTTGTTCTTGAAACTTTAGCACTCGCTGTACAGATATAGTTTAACAAGTAAAGCAGATAGTAGACCAATAACATATTATTCTCATGTAAACCACGATGAACTACTAGGTGGAAAGCTAAAGCAACAACTAAGTGTCGTGTGCAGAAGTTGCAAAAAAGGAAAAATGGCGTTTAAACCGGTAATGAGCCCATGCTAACTTAACACGGTGTAAAGATATCCAGGACCTAGATGACACCTCCTCATGATCCAGAAACGAACTGAATAAGATAATAGAAGTGCCATCTCATGAGAGCAGATTGCAAGTTTATATGTGGACGGTCCGCAAGGTAAAGCATTAAAAACTAGGAAAATTCAATGCTAAAGAAAAATAAAACAGCCAAGTACTTTATCGAGTCTTAAGCCAATAGGCAAGGTAAATAATAAAAACTTGACAAATAAGTCAATGAATTGTCAATGAAATGCTAGTACTCAGCATATCAAACATGAAAAAGGTCTATGACATAACTGTGTATGCAAAATAAGCTGCAACAGCCTCCAATAGGAAGTCACCGTCTTCATCCGAAAACAGTTCAGCCATCCAATTTAAAAGCGGAAAAGAACATACGTGCTCTCCCAGCACCGGATCCTCTATCACCATCAGAGGACAGCTCGGTGGGTTTTCAAGAAAGCTGTGTTCCAAGAAAGACTGTGCTGCCGCCAGTAAATTCCAGGGACCAAGTAGTCCATGCATCAATGCCACAGCCATAATCCTTTCGCCAGGACAAATCAACTCGTGAGTAATGATAGGAGTCATCAGCTGATTAAAGTCGACGTCAGGAGAAACCGGTCCGCAGAGACACAAATCAATGGCCCAATCGAAATCACAGGTCAGGCAGTGAAATACAGGCTGGACACAGGTGAAGTAGGAGAACCGAAAAGATAATCCATATGCCGTGCTTAATATCGCCAACGGCATTGTGCCATAATATTCTAGCATGCGATTGCGGAACAGTGTCAGCAGCTGCAGGGTCGGAGGTTGCATAGGAGGGACATCCATATTTAAAAATGTAAAAAAGCACAAGAGCGTCCGCTGGTAATGCAAGTAAAAATGCCAATCCACGAACCAGAGTGCAGAAAATACAATGAAAGGGAGCAGGGATGACTCCAAAGATTTTCTCAAATGAAGTCACGAGACCACTGGTAACAACTTTAAAAAAGTGTGCCAGGGATTTTGTGGAGGATGCGTTAAAGATAGTCGGAAACATGTTGCTGAAATTGAAAGGCAAACCTGTGTACGGGTGTTCGCTATGTGAAGTACGAAAGTTTCACGGGCCGAACTCAAGGCCACCTCTCTCTGAGACAAAAGAGCTCTTATTCTTGTCATGCCGTTGAAACGTGTCCCAAGGTTGGTATTTGTGGCCAGATTGAAAACTCCCTATGTTCATGTGTGGGAGGAAATAGAACATTTCTGCAGCAAATAACCCGTTCACTTACTGTTACGATAAAAGGAATACTTTTAATTAACTCAGAACAATCTTCATTATTGAGCATCAAATAACTACCATTTTCCAACAACTTGAACGTGGGGATGATAGCAGGAACTGGCGTGCCTTGCAACACGCAAGCCATATTTGGTCGGTGTTTGTTGCATGAATCGTGTAACTGTATGTGCCTACACATTAGTGAATGATCTGGCGTCTCAGTGCATTCCTCTCCATTCAGATAAACTTCTTGATCATCTTTGAAGCATCTGTATGTGTATGGAAGCGACCAGACCTCATGAACAAAAGCACTACCTAAAGGTTCATAAAGACCTATTGGTATATATTTCATACAATTTGAAAACTTATATAAAGCAAAAGGCAGCGTTATTAAACCGTGGATAAGGCATGTTGCCAAAAAACCCGCAATCCTCTGCTGATGATGTCACTGAGCATGTCATGAATGATGTAATATGTGACATCATCAGTAGTGGATTATGGGTAATAGTATCTCTAGTTTACTCCCCTATAGCTGTCTTTCTTTTAACATAAGTGTGTGTTTCCTTCCCTTATACTTACTGTTTTTGGTTCGCTTCCAGTTCGCGTACCAGCGAGCGAACTAGGAAGCGAACTAAGAGAAATAGAGGTTGGCACAGTTCCAAATATTGTACCAATTTTTTAATAACGGGGAGGTAGTTCTGAAAAGAACTTTTTTTTTTATTTTTCTGAACTTTTTTTACTGTTTTTGAATTTTTCGGAACAGTTTTATATTTTTTTGGGTTTTTCTTGGAGGGGGCAATGAAAACGATTCATTGTAAAGGGCTCAACAGGAGCAACAAAACAAAAAAAAGAAGTATTTATTATTTTGGGCGTTTCGGACAAACTTGCATATGATAGTCAATAGCTCTGTTGATCAGAGTGATGCTTCTTTCTCCGTAGGAAATGAATCCATCGCAAAATACGCAGGTGTGTTTTACTTCACCAAATCTCATTTGTATATTTGGCACCATCTCCCTGCCCTCTGGTCCCGTTACTTCCGGTACAACAGATCTTCTGGCCATAATAGGGAGATTATCTAGGTCGTTCCGAAACTGTGCAGCACTGTAGTTGTTAGGATGCCACCTAGTCATATGGCGATGCATTGTGTAGTTTCCGAAACTGTATTTTTTGTCGGTCCCTCTGGACAGTCTATCTTGACATATAAGGCAAGTTACGTATCTTGCATTTACTTTTTTCTGACCTTTGGGAATTTTAAAAAATTGCCAAATGAAGTTTTCTTTCCGGTGAGACGTCTTGGGCTGCTCAGGCAAAAACTGCCTCTCTTCGTGCTCGTCCTCCTGTTCCTCTTCTTCTTCTTCTTGTTGAATTACAACTTGAGCAGGTGGTCCACTCTTCCTTGGATGTGGTGGAGGTGGTGGGGAAGCACCAGCTGAAGCTACTAAAGAAGCCATTGCTCAGTGATCACAAAGGGTCTTTCTCTCACAATGATGAAAGTCAGAGTGAGGAAAGAAGGAGGGATTTTCATCATTTGGGAAAAACAAGAGTTCTCAACCAATCAAAAGTGTTCATTTTAGATTATATGACCTAGTCTTACATCATTAGGAAACCAAAAGTGAAATGAACCAATGAAAAGTGTTATTACCAAGTCACATGACTTGCTGTGTTTACGTTAAGCGCTTTGCAGGGCCTCCCGGTTTGCTTCCAGAAACCTGCGCTTTGGCACTCGCTTCGCGTACCAGTTCGCTAACGTAGCACGTCATATGACGTATCACGCGACAACGTGGAACGTCATGCGGACGGGAGGCGTCACGATGTTGTTTTCTAACGCGGCACTTGCGGTAAAGAAACGTTTACCGGCTCGCGGTCTATTTCGCGGCATCAAGGTCAGCTAACGGGAAGCTTCCCGATTCGCGAAGCGGGAACGAAGAAAAAAAAATATTTTAAAAAAAAATTATTCATAAACATATAAAATATATTTTTGGATTTAAAGAAGAATACATTTTACAGCTACAGATATTAGCTGTTAAAAAACCAATGAAATTCACAGAAAAAACCATAGGTTATAGACCATATATAGTTAGGAATTAGCATTTACAAAACCTTGAAAATTCACTGAAAAAACCATAGGTTATAGACCATATATAGTTAGGAATTAGCATTTAGAAAACCTTATTTTACTCACACAAAACCATTGAAATTCAATATATAGTTAGTTGCACTAACTATATATCGCGCACCCGCAATCCACTGCTGATGATGTCACATATTACATCATTCATGACATGGTCAGTGACATCACTGATGACATCACTGATGACATCTCAAATGACATCACTGATGACATCACTGATGACAACATCCAGTGACTGTATGCTTCTGTAAAGTTAAAATATGTCTTACATATTGAAGAATGAGTGGATGTATAAGTGTCTGGATGAAGGATTTAGTAGGTGCATGACTGACTGTATAAGTGAGTGATTAAATGTGTCTCACTGAGTGCATGGGTTAGTGACTAAACTGTTTTAAATTGTGCATCATTGTGTCTGTTGTTTTGTAATCTGATGCATGTGTTGATCATTAGCTATATGACTAACTATATGGGTTATTGATTAGTTGCCCAAGTATTTGTATGGGAGACTGAGTGTGTGTGTGGGTGTCTGGGAGGTGTATGACTCTGTGCATAGATGTGTGAGCAGTTGATTCACTAGATGTATGGGTTCAAAAGTGCATGTGGAAACATCTGTATGGGCGGTTGACTGTGTGCATGAGTGTATTGGTGAGTGAATGGATATCTCAGTGCTACATGTCAAAGTAAGTACATATGTAAAACACAGTACATGTGATAGTTGACATATATAAATAACTGTGCATAAGAGCCAGTGAATGTGTGAGTGGCTGTATGGATTATTGTGAACTTGTATCAGGGATTGTATAACAGAGTAAATATGTGTTATTATATGTTCCAATAAGTAAGGTGTGTATAACTATATAGTTGAGGAAATCGAGGTGTGATTGATTCTTTGCAAGACTGACTAGGTGTGTGAGTAACTCCATGGATGAGTGACAGTCTGTGAGTGTCTGTTTACACTGAGTGTATCTAAGGTTATATTAGAGTCTGAAGAGGTTCATTGTATCATCACATGAATGATGTCATCAGTGATGTGATCAGTAATGTCAAATGAGATGTCATCAGTGATGTCATCAGTGATGTCATTTGAGATGTCATCAGTGATGTCATCAGTGATGTCACTGACCATGTCATGAATGATGTAATATGTGACATCATCAGCAGTGGATTGCGGGTGCGCGATATATAGTTAGTGCAACTAACTATATATGGAATTTCAATGGTTTTGTGTGAGTAAAATAAGGTTTTCTAAATGCTAATTCCTAACTATATATGGTCTATAACCTATGGTTTTTTCAGTGAATTTTCAAGGTTTTGTAAATGCTAATTCCTAACTATATATGGTCTATAACCTATGGTTTTTTCTGTGAATATATATATATATATATATATATATATATATATGAATTTCAAAGCAGAGCTTGATGTAAGCAGTGCTGCCTTGCAGAAATAAAGTTATACACAAGACGTGTGGCTCACCAAGTCTGGTGTTCTCGTGCTGGTGTTGAATTGCAGCCTGCCGTGGTCGCGGTGAACCCCCCCCCCCCCCACGCATGCAGTATTATCCAGCAGGTTACTATATCCATGCGATACGGAGCCTTGTGTTTTCTGCTAACAAAGGAAGAAATACAGTACTGCCACATCCGGTAACTGACAGAGAAACCTACTAAGGTGATTGGATTTAGAAACATGAATGTGGCAACCGCTATAATGCAAAACTTACCTGAGAAAAGAAAGGGAAAACACGAGGGTTTCAAGACTCACTCCAGCAGAGGCCCGCAGCAGGGTCCACAGAAGATCCAGTTGCAAGTTGTTAGCAGCGCAGGAACAGTAAACAGCCTCTTGCAGTTTATTGTGTACCTGTAGCTTGAACAGGAGGCCTGCCTTATGACCCTTTGAGTCCATTTCTTTGTTTTGGGTACAATAGGGAGAGCAGGCCCAGTCTTCTAGGCTCTTGTCAGGTTCAGAAAGTGTTCTGAGAAGGGTACCTTCGGTGCACATTTATGCCTGGTATCAGCCTTTGGGTGTGGGAGGAAATGTTGTTGATTCCTGGCTATTCCCTAACTAATAGGGTAAAGGTTACTGGGGTGATCCAACCCAGTTTTGCAACATTTCCTTTGTGCCCTACTGCAAACAATCCCACAGTGCCCCTCTCTACCTACAACAAAGATGGACTGACCCTTCTTTCCCTGTGAAGAAATGGTGTGCCAACCCCTAGAGGGGTATGCTTTTTACTTTTCTACACACTATGAGCTCTCTTGACTCCTATATGTACACTTGAGCACTCATACTTACACGTTCCCTAGAACATTCTCCTACCTTCTTGACCCTCTTTAAATGAATAAATAAATATATTGTAATAATACTGAGTGGTTTTTCTGCACATCTGTTTGTTTTAATTATTTTCACGATTTACAGACGTTTGTGAGCTGATTAATGTTAGCTCAAATAAGTTGATAATTCTGTTAATCTACCTCTTCCTTGAATAATCGGTCCAGTACTTTTGTTTCTTTATAATACCCCAGAGGGGTGGCAGGGAAATGAGCAACCCTCCTCTATGGTCACTCAATCAGTTTTGGGGGCAGCTCTTCTCCCACTAGGATTGGTACCTTCCTGACTGGGAGAACAAAGCAGGCCCTTGCCCATGTGTCAGTTAACAGTTGCCTGTGACAGGGTCGGCCTCTTTAAAGTTGACTCAAGCTTCTGGGCACAGGCCAGATGGTCATCATGTCGGAGGAACAGACACAACGTACCGCGCTCACTGGGAGCAGTTGTCACACATCATCAAGGGGGCTGTTGAGCTTCCATATGACAATTTGAGTTCATCTCATTCAAAGTGGCCTCCAGAGGCTTTAGGTAGGGAAAAATAAACTTTCTAAAAGTACCTTTACACAAATATACATTACAAATCCCACTTTACCAGTGAATTAGCTCTGCAGTTAATATTTCAAAAGTCCAAGAAAGAATTTTGTAGCTGCTTTGTAGTGGAAGTAACAATATTAAATACTTTCCAATCAAAACAGCCAACCCTGTTACAGTAAAAATAACGTTTGGTGCCTTTATAAGGTATGGACATGTTAATGGGCATTACGGCCTAATTAAGGGGAATTCATATTTAAAAAAAAGGTTTAGGTCTGTCAAAAGGTGTTATTTTAATAGGTCAAACTTGCAATTTAAAAATACACAGGCAGGCTTTATTTGGTAGGTCTAAACTCATGGTTGCTCTGTCAATGCGGTGAGTGTAACACTGGGCGATATAGTCCACTAGTGACATTTACCTTACAGTCCCTCGGTACTGTTTTCCACCATATACTAGAGACTGGTAAATTAAATATATGAATCAGGGGAATGCCAATTTCATAATGTTGAAAGGGGAAGCGCAGGCACTTTACAACTGGTTTCCAGGAGTAAGATGCACAAAGTTCTATAGCCAGCGAAAACAGCCAAGGCAATAATCTGAGGGAAACCAAACACATGGTGGTCATTTCCAACACACTTTAGTATCAATATCAGAGTTCAATGAAGTTTCTCATAAGATATCAGTTAGTATGCCCTACGTTGACGTTCCTTCTTTAAAAAGCACCTGGAATCTCTCTCTAAGTATCCTCTTAGGTTCGTAGTGAGAGTGAGATACAGGCTGAGATTGTCAAAGATATTTTTCCCATGACAACATCTATTATTATAGGTGGCCCAGAAGCATGTGCATCAATCAGAGAGTGTGTTATATGGAGAAAAGTTATTTAAGGACTACTAGCACAACTTGCAATTTGTGGTGCCCTCAATCTGGAATGCCCTACCCATAACCCCACTTCCTACTGAATTCAAAGCACCCAACAATGGGTGTAAGGCAGTCTATTGGAGAACTCAGGGTCCAAAAGAACACCTACACTGACAAACACAAGGGACAGAAGCGATGCAGCTTCTCCCATGGACACCCTTGAAAACATCAAATCAAGAATATACAAGATAATTGTGAAACAACAGGATTTATAACAAGAGGAGCAAGATCATCAACATTTCTCTGAGCCCATGTGTAAAAGAGAACACAAAGGAAAAAGGGGCAATCCCCAGGGCCTGCACTCTTTGTGTGGAATGCATAACATTTGAACCTGCAGGACAACACAATGTTTATAATGAATGCATAATCCTTGAACCTGCAGGAGAACATGAGATACAATCATGTGCACCCCCAGAAAGCACACTGTACAAGCTATGCTAAATAAAGAAAAATTACAAAGCAATAATAACTTTGGCGTTTTTATTTATTTGAGAGGACCATGACATTCTCTGTAATGAAACTGACCATTAAGCAGAGACATGACCATTAACATAGCAGGAGTTTAACCCTTAACCTTCTGGATAAGCATCTAAGACCTTACCCACTAACCCACAAGCAACTCTCGAAGGTTCATTGGTTTTTAATAAACATTAAATAAAAGCATAGCCTGAACCTCCTTGACTGCACCACCCCGGACATAGCATTCTTCACCGAAACATGGACCAACAGCACCTCGGGACCGGACATCGCCATTGCCATTCCCCAAGGATACAAGATCTCTAGGAAGGACCACTACACCCGCCCGTGAGGAGGAATCGCCATCGTCCACAAATCCAACCTCCACCTGAGCACACTCCCTGACGAGCCCACAGACCTGACGGAACACCTTCACTTCAAGATACTGGCCAGCCCTACCACCACCCTCCGAGGAACCCTCATCTACCAACCCACTGGACCCCGCGGACTTTTCACCAACTCTATCACGGACATCATCTCCCCACATGCTATCGCGTCCACCAACTACACCCTACTGGGAGACCTCAACAAACAACTGGACTCCAGCACCACATCCCTCCTGGACAAGCTCCACAACATTGGACTCTGCCTGATCGTGACCGAACCCACGCGCTCAGCAGAACATCCCCGACCCCCTCTTCACAAAAGGCAACTCCATCACCTTCAGCCACACCACCGAACTACCATGGACTGACCATCGATGCGTCCACTTCACCCTCAGAACACCCACCATCCACAGACACCCGCACCTGCTCCCACAAAGAAACTGGACCTGTTTCACAGACGACCAGCTAACCTCATCACTCAGTAACTACACCCCAACCATCGAGGAAAACGACGACCCCGACACCGCAGCCCGAACCCTGCACAGATGGATCTCCGACAGCGCCAAAACCATAGACCCCATCAAGAAAAATAAGAAAACCCACTCCAAGAAAGCCAGATGGTTTCTCACCAAACTTCGATAGACCAGACACACTTGCCGCCAGCTCGAAAAGGCCTGGAGGAACACCAAATCCACAGAAGCCTACAACAATTTCAGAGCCGCCACCAACGCCCACCACCAACTCATCAGAAAAACTTGGAAAAAAGCGATTGAAGACAGAATCTCCACTCACGCACACAACAGCAAAGAACTCTTCAACATCATTAAGGAGTTCGCCCAACCCACTAGTGAGTCCACTGACATCCCTCCCTCACAAGACCTCTACGAAAAACTTGGAAACCTTTTTCCACCACAAAATCAAGAGCATCTATGATAACTTCGACGAAGTCAACTAACACACTGAACCCTCACCAACCAACCCCGACACCCTGAAGCCAACATTCGACACCTGGACAGCCCTCACCACCGAAGACACACTGAAGATGATGAAGTCAATCCACTCCGGGCCCCCACGGACTCCTGCCCCCACCACATTTTTAACAGAGCCGCCGACACCATCGCACCTATGGAAACACGCAGAGATCAACCCCCTCCTGAAGAATTCCTTGGCGGACCCCACCGACCTCAAAAACTACAGACCCCTCTCCCTTCTCCCGTTCCCAGCGAAAGTCACTGAGAAAGCCATCAACAGCCAACTTGCCACATTCATCGAAGAGCACAACATCCTCGACTCCTCACAATCTGGCTTCAGAAAAAAAAACACAGTACGAAAACCGCACTCCTCGCTGCTACAGACGACATCCGCACCCTACTGGACAAAGGAGAAACAGCAGCCCTCAACCTCCCCGACCTCTCAGCGGCATTCCACACAGTCTCTCACCGCACCATAATATGCAGACTCCACGACCCAGGTATCCAAGACAAGGCCCTCAACAGGATCTGCTCCTTCCTCTCCAGCAGAACGCAGCGGGTCAGACTCCCCCCTTTCCTCTCCGACCCTACACCTACCGCCTGCGGAGTCCCCCAGGGGGCCTCCCTCAACCTAACACTCTTCAACGTCTACATGGCTCTGCTATCCCCATCGTCAGAACCTACGGACTCAACATTGTGTCATACGCAGACGACACCCAACTCATCCTCTCCCTATCCAACGAACAAAATACTGCCAGACACAATTTTCGAGAAGGCATGGAAGCCGTCGCCAAAAAAGACTACGGCAATGCACTCTACGCCAGAATAAACAAAAAAAAACTCACCCGCAAGCTACAGTACATCCAGAATGCCGTCGCAAGACTGGTCCTCGACCTGCCAAGACACTGCCACATCTCCCAGGGCCTGCGCACACTCCACTGGCTCCCCATCGAAGCTAGAGTCACCTTCAAGATGCTCACCCACAAGGCCTTCCACGACACCAGACCAGCAAAGCTGAACAGCCGACACAAATTCCACGGACCCCAGAGGACCCTACGATCTGCCCGGCACTCCTATGCTGTGGTCCCCCACATTAGAAAGACCAGAATGGGTGGCCACTCCTTCTCCTTCCTCGCAGCCTGAGCCTGGAACGCCCTGCCGGTCCACCTCAGACAGACAACATCGCTCCCCATCTTCGCAAGAAACCTCAAAACCTGGCTCTTCAACAGACCCCCCCCCCATTTGATGGACTGGAGCCTGCTAACCCCCCCCCCCCCCCCCTCCACCCCCCAGCGCCTTGAGACCCTTGCGGGTGAGAAGTCGCACTTAACAAACGCCTGATTGATTGATTTAACCTTAGTCAGCAAAGCAAAATATGAATGCTACCTGAATGGAACTTCAGTCGAAGAAGAAAGAGAATAGGCCATTGGGCATGCAAGCAACATACTGCAAGAAGAAAAACGTACACTAAGGAAAGCAAAAGGTGGGGGGCAAAACTGTAAAGTCACATCAAATATAACATATTGGACTAAAGATCGGTCAGAAATGGATTCCAAGCCTATTTACAAAAAGAAATGTCAAACAAGAGGTAAAAGAGTTAAAATTCTCAAAATGAAAACTGGCCTAGCATGTAAGACATTCCAAAAAGTGTTTGGTCACTGCTGTAACCATGTTCATGCCTTCAAGTTTGTAATACAAGAACTACACTTACCCTTCTTGTCTTTTTGCAGAATTAAATTATTATAGCCTCCCGCTTGCGCACTGCCACAAGGTAAATGGATTTACAATGTGCATACCTACAGCTAGCGCACTGCATTATCTGAGAATCAAATGATTCTTATTTTTTCTTTTTCAGGCAGTGGCGTAGCTAGGAAGGTGGGGGAGGGGTGATGTGCCCCAGGTGGCACTCTTTTTCAGGGCAGCGGTGGTGAGAAAGTTGGGTCTGTGACTACCATCCCCGTTCTTAGCTGAACTGGCAGCAAACCTAGGGGCTGCCCTGGGTGGCAGTAGTTGTAGCTACGCCACTGTTCTCAGGTGGTGCTGACTGGACGTGGCCTGAAAAGCTAGCTAGGTGGTGGAGTGAAGAGCACAAAGTCCAATCCAAAAAAATGGCCATGGCCTGAGTACACATTGTATCAGAAACACTATATCCATGGGACTCATTTTGAAAGGTAATCGTTACGTTTGGATCAGTGGTAACCTAATTCAATTTGTACTTTATAAATCATAATTTATATTTATAAGTATCTTTAGATTTTTCTAAGACTTTATTTGCTTGTTCCTGAATATCTATCAACTGTTCTTTAGAAGAAGGAACTGGTTCAGACAGAGACTAATCCATCAGTGGGAGGTGAAGCTCTTCTCACCACTGGTCCTGTGTACTCGTTCAGAAAGGTAACTATAATGTTTGGATCAGCAGTAACCTAATTAAATTTTGACTTTCATATATTACTCAAAGTGAATATCAACATATAGTTAGAATTAATACAATAGGGAATCTTTCATTAGGTTTTGATTGTAAATATTCTCCTGTAAACATCGTTTTTATGTAGGGACATGACACAATCAACTTCTTTGTGACAATATCAGAGATGGCACAGTGCCGGAAAAAAGGTGAAAACGTGACATATATGGCTAAAAAACTGCATTACCAATCCCTGGTTTATATAGTAATCTTTACAATTTCCTGTTAACTCTTCACAAGTGTTCCTAATAGGTAATCATCCTTATAAATTAAGTGATTTTTTGTTGATGTTTCAACCCATAGGTCATTCATAGGATCGTATCAGGAAATGTAATCTGATTGTTGTAAGCATCGAGAGAATCATCATCAGAGAAAATTAAATAGTTTAAGTTCTGCAACTTAAGGTTCAATTAGTAAAAATCTGAAACCCCTTCCCACACAAGTTACTCGAGTTCAAAGATGTCTGGGCAATAAAAAGTCTCTACACTTTGTCTCTAATATCCCGGCCCAGATGTGCTTCCTTTGTTCACCACTGTGCCTGCTCAAGGACACTTATAAACTTTTTG
Source organism: Lissotriton helveticus (assembly GCF_964261635.1). Taxonomy (NCBI): domain Eukaryota; kingdom Metazoa; phylum Chordata; class Amphibia; order Caudata; family Salamandridae; genus Lissotriton; species Lissotriton helveticus. The sequence goes on from NC_136062.1 coordinate 310,797,223, forward strand.
GTGATCGTACGAGAACTTCAGCACCCCAATATGTGGTAGGTGAGAAGGTACGTTACTAACAAAAAATTTCATTTAAGACACCTTTTATACTCCAACCTAAGTTTGTGAGTCCATTTGAAATTGGAAATATTGCGAATCCAGTTACCTATGATTTGAATTAACTTAGTCTATGAAAAGCCACCTAGTTTTTCCAATATCTTTGTTAGAACTCTGATATGCAAAAACAAAACATGTTCTTGTCTTTGGTAACGCTCCTTCTGGTGGATACTCTATCTTAGTGCAGATTCCTCCATTTAAATATTCCTGGGTGCCAGACTTGATCTGGAAACCTTCCCAGCACTGCTCCCTAACTCTTGCTCTGGTCCCATTTGCCCCGATGTTGGCTAAGTACTGCCACAGACGTGACTGAGTGGAGCTACATATAAGTGCCTCCCCTGCGCACATTTTCAATTTTTTATCTCTTTGCATTTCCGCGCCCAAAGACGAGAAGTGTAGATCAATTGTTGGTGACAATGTGTTGATCTGTAACCTGGAACGGCAGTGAGAAATTTTCTACAGGATAGGGTATCCAGCAGAAACAGCAATACCGAATGTAAACAACTTGTACTTCTAACTACGAACTAAATATCCATCTATTGAATAGATACCTAACTAGTACCTTCTCAAGGTGGAGGGTCTGTGGTGTGGACTTAAATCCGTCCTGGAAAATCGAGTGGGTGAAGTTACCCTCCTGCTGGAGCTGGCTTTCATAGCAATAGCGCTTTGTGAATGCAAGTACTAAAGCCTATGTTGCTGCTTGGCAGATGTCAACAACAGGTACTTCCAATGCCAGGGCCGCTGTAGCATCCTTGGCTCGGTTAGAAAGCCGTCCGAGGGTTGCTTCTTGACCAGGAAATGTTAGATTTTGGTACAGAGGATTATCTGTCTTGGCAAAGGCCTCTACTGCACTGTCTTACCCTTCTTTGCCTCTTAAAGTCTGATAAAGATATGATTGGTCAACCAATGGTCTTTCAGGCAATCCAAATAAAAATTCAATTATCTCTAAGCCAAGGCGAGGGAGCAACCCCTCCCTTTTTGAGGGCTGACGTTCCACATTCGGACCGGAGGGACACAAGTAGGTGCCTAAAAGAGGGAGGTATCCTCGAAGCAAATTGTACTGGGATACTGAACCCCTCCGAATCCATGGGGCAAATTTAGGTCCCATGACATGAACCACGTGTTTGGATTAAATACGTAGGTATTACTGCATGCACTTATTATAGCTTGCTGCAATTTAATTTAAATTAACTTATCTTATTGAAAATAACTCATCACTGAGCCAAGGAGTGGCGAACACAGGGCTGGTCCCTGTGTAGTCCCGAAGAAGTGCTTGGGGTATGCACGAAACATGTTGACGATAGGAGTTGATAGGTACACCTTGACACATTACGTTTAGGGCGCCCTATTTTTCCACCCCGTTTTTAATACTACCACCTAGAGGCAGGAATAAAGTTTATTGTAAACCTACTGGGCAGGTATTTTTAGATACATCACATAGTCCACTCCACAATTACAGATGCATCACACATAGTCTTTGAAAGTGCTCCTACGTAACCCGCAAGTCGTAGCACGCCCCAACCCGTAGAGGACTGGGATGGCCCCAATGATGAAGCATGTCACCGTGGGGCAACCCTGGTGAGTGAGGGGACACCTAAAAAATGAGCAATTTCTCCTTTTTTTACCTAATATGAATTTCCCATGACCGACCCCATTGAGTGTTGTGTATGGTTCATAGTAACTAGCAAGGCTCTCAGGAATCTGGTAACAGAGACCATTTGTTGGTTCCACAAAGGAAGTCAGTAATGTTATCCACAAGCCACCCCCTGCAAAGCATATTGAGGGGGCCCCCTCTGTACCCACTCAGGGGTGGACAGGCCAGGGGACTGTGTTGAGAGGGCCCCTTGGAGCTCAGGAGCCACCACGGGCCTGCGGAGGCCTTTGTTACGCCACTGCTACATGCAGAGCATCAAAGCACCCAATCTTTTAGGATAGGTACAAAGAGTCCAAAGATAGGTGCCAGAAAAGTCTAGCACAACCATTCTTTGTATCAAAAAGTTGCAGGCTTTGTTGTGACGTGGTAAATTAGGACAAACATTCAACATATTTAAAACACAATGAGTTTTTGAAAAGGAAGTTGATTACTGTATCTTGCAGTTAAAGGGCCAGCACACTTGAGATATAGGCTCCCTATTTTTAGGTTTTACCAGTATGGACTACATGAGCAAATGGGGTAGCCAATCGCTCTAAACAGACTACTTAAGTGCCAGGGTTTATTTTGTATCCCAGGTACCGGTATCCCAATCATTTGGAAATACCCTTACAAAGGCGGACAGCTCAGAACTGGACATTTGGGCTCAAGATTTCTGGACCTGTGAGTCTTGTTCAGAAATACGGCCAGCAAGCTAAATTTAAAGAGCTATATATCCTAGCTGTAAACTTTAGCTAGAGGTTCCCTACTCGGGACAAAAGAGGAAGGAGGCGTAGTTCCTAGGGAATAGTGTTCAAAGTGTAATACACCGGCTACTCTTCCTCAACGCTATTGAGGGATGAGAAGCACAGACCAGACACTTGCTATTCTGTGTTATCGGCATATTTTGGGATTTTTCTAGTCCACCGGACCAGCTTCTCCATCGAAGATAGAATGGTCTTCCCTTACAAAGGCATCACAAGTCTCTTGGTCAGGACAATGATCTGTGGGATGATGCCAAAATTCTCTAAGAACTGAGGCAACTTGCGGCGCCATGACGAGCCAAACAGCAGACACTGAAATCAGGTCAAAGCCCAACTGTTGTATTTGGCGGGAAACTGCATCATGCCACTCTACATTCATGTGAAGTGAATTGCACTATATAAGAGTGGACTAAAGGGACGAGAATTCATTTAAGTAGCTGCTCACAGGTCCAGCTATAAGCAACAAAAAACCTTCATTCAAAATTTAAGTGGCAAGTCAACCAGCAAAGGGCGTTTTGCAAGTATTCAAGCATGCAAACAGGTGGACCTGATGTGAGAGGGAATTCATATGATCCTCAAGTAATACATCTATTAAAGAAAATCCATTTGACAACATCTGGCTCAAAAGATGCAGTTTACAGTGACAACACAACTTCTTCTAGTAGGGGACAGAGACATACACTCGCAGCCTTATCCCACAAACTTGGACAATAAAGGGCAGCACTATAGAAGAACGTTAGTTATTCTTGTAGTCTTGTGTTTACTTCAGAAATAAAATCAATCCAACAAGTATAATCCCATAAATAAGATTCACAACAGCACTAAAACATTCAACTCTTCAAAAAAAAAGAAATCTCTTGTTCAAAAACAACCACAAAGACACCCTTACAGGTATGTGCACACGTTATAACAGTTAAATCAAGCAGCTTTAATTTCAGTTGCACACTGCCATCCGGACAATTCCCTCTAAGATACAGGAATTTTACAAAATCACTTGCAGGAAGTTAAAGTGAGAATGCTGTGGAGCACAGGATAAAGAGCAAAACTGTATACAGTATAATTTTGAAAGCGCAGTTATATCCCTAAGCAGATAAACCTGCAAGAACCACCTCACAGGAGGGCAATATCACAGTCCACTCCAGCCAGAAGAGAAGGTATGCACAGGTTACTTGCTGCAAAATATGGTTCTAAGGTAATGAAATATTAACCTTCTATAACCCCAGAAATTCTTTACTGCTTAACCTCCAGATCCCGTGCAGATTTAAAATGCCAAAATGCATATTATCGTGTTCTGTACAAAGCCACAAACCACTTCTGTGATCTTATTCCATAATCCTTAAAAAATAAAAAACCGTCTGTACCAACAATTCTCGTAAGTTCTGAAAGCGTGTAGAGGGTGAAGAGAAAAACAACTCACTTTTATTTCCAACTGCTTATTTTTATCAGGTCGAATTCTACCATGAACCTGAGAAAAAGGGGAAATACCAGGACCAAGTATATATTAGATGCTAATGCTCTGTGAGCCAATCCACACAGGATTCCATTACCCTCGGCACTTTGTTCAGGTAAGCTGCTTCTAGAACTATTAATATTTTGGCTTGATTAACTGATTTTAACAAGTGTTATTATAAGTATACTTTCAGGTTCTATTCAAATGGAGTTTAGACTGATGCCCTAAAAAACATAAGCTGCAATGTATTACAGACAGGAATGACATAGATCCTGCTTACAGTTAATATCAATAAGCTCCCCGATTATTCGATTCACCCACAGTTACCACCAGATGAGAACTGGCTGGAAAGGTGCTTTGTAGTCAATAGACCTGACCCCCACTAGTTCCTCAGAGGTAGTAGAGGAATTTACTGAGGTAAAATACAGATACATCGCAAACATTAATTCGACTACAGGAAGACGTTTTACTTTAAATGATCCACCATATAATAGCATGGATTTCTTGTTTTTATGCTGGACAGGTGATCAGAGAGCATGACACCCAAACACCACCACGCAGATACATAGCAGCAGTAGTGGTCAGCTTTAACTATTACAACATTGGTGAAGACTTTGAGCAACGCACACACAAAGCAAATGTCTCTCACTTTTAAAATAGGATTTATTTATTTTAACAGTCGGTGTAGCTAGTAGACCCAACACGTAGTCACTACTAATGCAGCAATCGTCTGCTTGTCACAATTGGTAGGTTATTCAATGTAGATGAAAAGAATAGACTATTCGGATGCTTTTCAGGCACACCGTCAAGAGCTCTGCCTACCAGAACTCCATTATTTCACTGCAGATAACCAGGAGATCTCTGGTGATAAGGCAAACAAAATAACATGGAACGTTGGGGGGAGGGAGGTTGGAACAGAAACAAACATGCTTGACTGTTGCGTTTACAATCAACCCAACAACAGAAGATCTTTAGAGAAAAAAATAAGGCAGGCAATTCAACAAGGCCTAGTTTGTTAATCCACTCTTCCTAAATTCCAGATCAAAATTTCTCTATGGGCAATTCTGGAAATCAATCTAAGTTGGCAGAAAGTAATCTGCTGCAAAGGCACTTGAACGCTCAGAGAACAGGACCAAAAACCCAACACTGAGGGAAACAAGAAACATAAGGCTGCATGACAAGGGGAAAAACACAGCGAGGTAAGAAACATTATTAAATCTACCAGACCAAAGTGAATAATGCAACACAAATTTAATGTAAGCACCTAAAACTCGGACAGACTGGGACTCACCTTAAGGGCTGAGGCCGGGCCTTCAGCTTCAGAGGCAGGCACGAGACAGGGCCGGGGGAAGGCAGGGCAAGGCTAGCCAGGCAGACAGGGGCTCTAGTAATAATTTAAATTATGGCCCGTGAGTGACGGACGATCCTTCACAGTCTCTGTCGTGGCTGGGTACTGGGATGCCCCACCTCACAAGTCACGCGCACTTTAATTGCATGACAAATTCAATGGAATGGGTCACCAGCCCCACCCTGGACTTGCACAGACGCGGAGACAACGGCGCACTGCGCACCCACTCACCATCATAGCTGCCAAGGTTTCAAATCGCTATGATAGACATGTTCATAATTTCAGTATCATTATGAGTGACATTACAAGGACAATGAGTGATACTTTGTCACAAGCAAAATTAAGCAATGAAGACCAGGGAAACACCTAAATATCAGAAAATACACCAAATTGAGTAACAAGAAAGACTAAGAAGAACTTAGAACTTCTACAAAGCACTTGAAATGAATGGAAGGGCAGAAAAGGCACACTTGTAGCCTAGGGGTCACAGCCTGGCCGCAGGCTGTAATTTATTTTACAAAAAGACACACAAATAAAAGAGTAAGTTGCACAGCCTTACTAGTCCTATAAGCAATTATCACATAATTTGTGGCACAAACAATGTTTACTTAGTTTAATTAGAATAAATACAAAATACACTTTACCTGAGCTCACCCTCTCTTGAATTCCCTGGGAGAGCGGACTGAGGCCTTAGAAAAGGTGGTAAGTGTTACCTCAGAGGGGGCTTGTGCGGATGTAAAACAATTGAGACAGATAAAAAAATAGTCCTGGAGGCAATGGAGAGACAGGAGAGCAAGCCATGAAGAAATATCCTCCGGATATTAAATGTTGCAGAGGGGGCAAAGGGAAGTGGCATAAAATTATTTGTAATCAAACTTACTGAAGCAGTGTTGTCTGTCGATACGGGGATAGACTGGAGCGGAATGAATTTGGCAAAAGAAAATCAGAGAGTACACAGAGCCCCGTTTATGGCACATGCACCACGTAAAAAACCACAAGGATTTTGATAAATTTCTTGATGTATACAACAAGATTAAAATCCTTTGAGTTGCCTTGAAAATAGGAGTCTTGAGAGAAAAGGGGCAGACCTTTATCATCAGGTCAAACGTGTCAAGAGAGACTCAGGCCTGTCAATGGGAACGGGTAAAGTGAATATAGAATTTAAGAGTTTTGGGGGTGACTGCAAGAGTCTCTTTCCCTGCAATTTTAAAAGGCTTGGATAATAATACTTTGTACAACTTTAGAGTTCCAGGAGAGGTGAATCAGTTATTATACAATTAAAACAGAAGAAGGGATTGTAGAGGAAAGAGGTGAGCTCTCTGAGGGTCGGATTTTTTTTTAAAGTTATTACCCTACACCGTGGCTCAAAAGCTGACATGAGTAATGTCATTGGGGAAGATGGGAGTGTTCCCCAGGGAGGGCGTGGGGGTGGTAAAGGGAAAGAGAGGGGCTGGTTTGGAGAACAGCAGGTGAGGAGCAAAGGTAGAAAAATAAAAAAATAAAAGTCCTTGTATCACCACTACAGCATGGAAAATACTTTTATTTGATCTGGTAAAATCATAAAAAGAGTGGGACATACCACCATGATGAAAACGTCACAAAACAGGTACAGATAAAAATGACATTAAAACATTTTTAGTTATCGTAACCCTCGTATGGAATGGAACCAAAGAGCAGCGGATTATGATAACAGCAATGTAAACATGTCCATGGTTTCTGGTGAACTTAAAATGTTGATGCCAACGGAAGATGGAGAGGGAGCGAAGTTCAAAATTGTTATGCATCATTTTCTGTCCAGTTTCTTAAGTCACTATATTTTCATATCCTGGAACATTTACAGGTGAGATCATGTTTGTGCCTAGGGCTTGTCATAGAAAGGGGCTTTGGAAGAAAGGGAGTACATACACAGGTCTGAGAAAGAATTAGGCCGGATACTTTATACCCTACCGCCAAGCCATTCTTTCCAGGATTTTGTGCTGCTTCTTTTTTTTCTAATTCTTGTGTTGCTAGGGACAAAAATTTGACGGTGTTGCAAGACAGTTGAACTGAAGAACCGCTGAGGCATTTTATGACGGCCGCTCTGCAAGTCCGGATTTGAGTTTCTCTTAGGATTGGCCTTAAAAATGACATCCTTATGTTATGTAGTGCCGGACAGATGCATAATAGATGTAGTAGTGACTCTGCTCCGTTGCCGCAGAGGCGGCAGTCCAGGGATGGCCAGGTCTGTAGTCATTTTGGAGTGAGATCTTTGTTGGAAAACGAACCCAATGTCAATAAGGTCAATTTCCGCTTGTAGAGGTCTCTGAAGCATTCTTGCGGATAGGGCTGTGGTTTCATATGCTTATAGGATGGAATCACCGACCATGCATGACTTTTATCGGCAAAAATGGTTTAATCGTATTGAAACGATAATGTTTTTATTGATTTGTTTGTTATTTTTTTTAAAACAGGGTATGACATGGGTGTTTGCCAGGCTTCCTCCAGATTTAGCGTTTGAAGCGCTTGTTTCAAAATTTGGCCATTTGTTATCACCACTAAATAAATAGGAGAAGATAGAGTTCCTTGCAGGCTAAATGAATAATAAAGATGGGGTTCCTGCTTGCCGTTCATGAATTGAGATGTTAATGGCAATAACTATGCTTCAGGAGACGCATCAGTTGAGGGATGAGTTATTAGTGCTTTGTAGGTGGCATACTTGGTTTGTACCAAGTTTTGGCACATTGCAAAACTTCTGTGCAAGGGGAGTAATGATTATCATAAGGAAACGCGCGTGTTGAAATTTTGAATTATTGGAAGGACTCAGGTGGCATGTGGGTCATAGTTAAAGCCAGGTTAAGGGCAAAATATTTGCTTGAGTTGGATATTATTATAAATGGGGCTTCTTGTTGGCTAGGGTATGCACCTAAGCCTGGAAGAACATGCCACGCTAGTCAGGGTAAGGGAGTTATACACCCAAGATATCCCCTGCTCAACACCTTGGTAACATGGCAGAGCAGACAAGCACACAGAAAATACACCAAAAAAGAGACTCCACACAAAGTTATATAAAAATATCTCATATATCGCATATAAAACACATAGACCATATTCACATAAATCACTTACCAACTAGGAAATTGTCATAACATCACATAGATGAAAAATCACTTTGTCAACTATGCACTTGTCATCCCATCACATTTAGTGCAATAAACCAAATACTTTGCAGTGTGCACATGTCATAAAAGAATTATGAAAACAACATCTTTCACCATCACTGTAGATAACATGCAGTTTCTGGAAATAACACGTGTTATGCTGTCTTAGTAAGGCATAAGAATGACCTACATCCATACACCAGGGCATGAACATGCAGCAGTTAGATCACGCATGAATCACTAACCATCATTGCACAGAAATCTCCAGTAAATGTAAGTTAAGGAGTTGTAACCCTTAAAGGTCACAGGAGTATACCTGTGCACCTACTACGGGTATTAAGGTATTTTTGTAGAGCTTTCGTGCTAGCAAACACAACAGGGGTCCTCCGTCGAGGTTTACCCCTTATGGCAAGTCTGGTCAATGCCCCCAAGGTAGGTGATACAGCAGCTGCCAGGTATTGTGCGGTGTGGCTGTGACTGAATCCAGAAGGAGGTTGGGGGAGGACACACATACGCCTCCCATCGGTGGGTAACCCTGTGCCTGGGGACAACTCCAAGAAAAGCTGCCCACATCCCTGCAGTGCAGCTGAGGGCCCATGTACACAAATACTGCTGAGAATACTGTGGGGACCTCTCCAGGTCCTGTGCGCCCGGCTACGGCGGAGGCTGTAACTGGATCCACCCTATACCTATGGTGCTGCTCATGGACGCCGCGAAGTTGTGGAGAAGGCGGGTGTGTCTGCCGGTGTCTCCTTGATAAGGCGTCCGCTGGGCAATGCCAATGGCTTCCCTCCTGATGCCCAACAGCTGCAGAGACTCCGGGCCAGAATTCTTGTACCCCCAGTAATTGGGTGGGGCTACTCTCCACTACTGTGGGTTTCTTGGCAACAGCTTAGGGCGGAGCAGCATTGGACCATGCCGAGGTGGCCCCCAATTTTTCTGTCCCCTCACGTTGGTCTACTGCCAATCACAGAGGCTCTAATGAGGACACCAATAAAGCGTTCACTGCACACTTCTTGCAGGCATCCTTTTCACGGTGAGAAACAAAGCACTCCACACGTTGGACTGCAAAAAAAACGAGCTCCACACATTTCAAGGGCAGCCCTCCTCTCACAGCTACCAGGCCTCCTTCCAGGCAGGTTACTCTTAGATCCAGCCACAAACTTTCCTTTTACCTCACTGAGACTTCCCACAAGAGGCAAGCACACACAAGCCCATGGTGATTCTTCATAAGCAGGATACCACAACAGGGCAAAAGAGTCAGTCCTTTTCATCCACTACTGAACGAAGCAGCAACTGCAGGCCAACAACCCACCCCTCACATAGAAAAGGCAGTGCTCGTGACTCAGCTCTTCATTTTGGCAGGGTCCTCTTGTTTCCAGAAGTTATCTAAAGTCCTGGGATTTAAGGTCTCATACTTATACCCCATTTTCTCATTGTTCTCTTTGCTACAGAGTCTTTGAACTCTAAAACAGTGCTGTCCTCCATGGTCCAGCATGACCATCACAGGGGGTATGGACAGCATTGTACAAAGGAGAAACAGCCTATTAAGGTGCTAGTGAAACTCCTCCCACCACTCTAAATGCAGGCCAGGTCTAGTTAGTCTAGCGATGTGTCACCCAGACAAGGCAGGACACACCTCAAACCCCCTTGTGACTATCTAGAGGGAGTGAACATCCTCACCTCCTGTCACTCCAAAACCAGACGGTGAATACACAACAAGGAGAGGCACACGGAATGGTAAAGCAAAAAAATGCCCAGCTTCTAAAAGTGGCATTTTCAAACACACAATTTTAATACCACCTTCACTAAATGGTGTGTTATTAAATTTCGAGTTCAGAGAGTCGAAACTTAAGCTCTCTATCATGTTCCGATTTAAAGTTACACATGTAAAATGTTACAGTGCAGCTCAAATGATAGCCTATTGGACAGACAGCCTTTTAACTGTGAAACACAAATACACAGTATTTAACTATCAGGACATGTAAAACACATCAGCACATGTCCTACCTTTCACATACACTGCACCCTGCTCATGGGGGTACATTGGGTCTACAGAGGGATGCCTTAAATGTAAGAAAAGGAAAGGTTGGGACTGGCAAGTGGGTGCACTTGCCAGGTCAACATGGCAGCTTAAAACTGCATGTGCAGACACTGCAGTGGCAGGTCTGAGTAACATTTACAGGGCTACTCATGTGGGTGGCACAACCAGTGCTGTAAGCCCACTAGCAGCATTTGATTTACAGGCCCTGGGCACCCACAGTGCACTTTACTAGGGGCTTACCAGTAAACCAAATCTGACAATCATGGATGACCAAACATAATCACGATTTACACAAAGATCATATGCCCTTTAGCAGTGATCAGCCGTGATAAAGTGCCCAGAGTCTAATAGCCAACAAAAACAGGGTCAGAAAAATAGGAGGCAAAAGGAAAAAAGTTTGGAGATAAACCTGCAAAAAGGGTCAGATCTAGCAGACATTATGGTCCAAATGTGGACGATCCAAATCCCCTGAAGGATATCATTATGAAAGTCATAGAATTTAATTGCCCTTTAATTTTGGATGGAGATTTTAATATCCTACTAGATAGTACTTTGGATAGGATGACTAAAAGGAATGTAGTGGGTTCTCTGAAGTCTTGAGCCTATTTATTCTGTGTAATGAAGGAATTAGGGCAGTCTGGTGTATAGAGAAGCACGTAGGGGCACACTAAGGGATACATGTTTCATTGTAAGAAGCACAGCCACTTTTATTAGACAAGTGAGAGTTGGAGAACGTTAGCAAGTTAGAGCATCAATGTTTTAAATTATCTGACCATACAGCATTGTATCTAGAATGCAGGACTGCCTGTAAGAAGGGGGCAGGGGGAGGACGCGTGATAGAACACTTTTTGTAAGGCCACACTGTAGAGGAATTGAGAAGAAGCTCTGATTTTTTTTGCTCCAAATAATGTGACAGCGAGGGTTCAGGTAGTCTGGGAATGCACACAAGGCATATTGAAGAAGACAGCTGAAAAGTCTAAGCCATCAGAGGTAGAATTGTGGTAAAGTACTACCATGGAAGGCGAGGGTCGACCGAAGCAGAAATTGGATAACAGAAATGTGGCTAGCTTAACGTGGAAGGTCGTCCCTAGATATTGGGGCTGCTCACCACAGTAATTGTTTGCAAATTATATCAGGCGAGTGTTAGAGCAGATTTGGTAGAAGTTAAACAGTGGTTAGAGAGCAAAAACTTTAACATGCTAGGCATTGAGAACAGCGAGTGCTTGGCAGAGAGAAGCAGAAACCATGGAAGCTCTAAATACATAAGAAAAAGCTGGAGTCTGGACCCGAGGGTCTCCCAATAGAAGCATACAAGGCTTTGAAGGAGACGATTACAACATATTGGAAAGGCTTATTTAATAATACTTTAGAAAGGGGAGGTAGGTTTGCCGGAACCTTAGCTGGATGCAACAATTTGTTTAATTTTGAAACCAGACAAACCCTCAAATAAGTGTGAGTCATATCGACCAATATTGTTACTAAATTGTGACTACAAGGTTTTTGCAACTGTTATGGCAAAGAGTCTGGTGAATCAGATGCATAAGTTGTTGCACGAAGATTAAAAGGGGTTTATGCCAGGAAGGTATTTTCACTAGCTCACGCACACTTTGGTTGGAGTAATAGATATTGCAAAGATGGAGAACCTGCCCTTAGCGATGATCACATATGATGCAGCAAAAGCTATTGATCAAGTGGCATGGAAATATTTAGGTCAAGTGCTGAAACATCTAGGGCTGGGCTCACTTTTTGTGGAGGTATTAAAATGATTTAAGACTCCCCACAAGCTTGGGTTCTGGTGAATGATTGCTTGAGAGTGCATGTGAGGATCAATTCAGGGACAAGGAATGATGATCCGCTATCCCCTTTGCTTTTTATCCTGTATATAGAGCCTTTTGCACAGACTTAGGCAGAACATAAATATAGTTCCTGTCTGTATAAAGGGTATAGAGAAGAAATTAGGTCTGTATGCTGACAACCTAATTTTTTTACACGTCGGATGAAAGTAAGACTTACGTTGCAATACAGCAGGAAGTGGGTTTTTTGGTACATTCTCAGGATACCAAGTGTACTCAGACAGACAGAAATAAAGGTACAGAATTGCCCCTAGGAGGGTCTCAAAAAGAAGGAATTCATCAGATATCGGGGCATTAGGGAGGTGAAATATCTGGGGAAAGGAGCAGAGACTTACCTGATTAGAGCCACTAAGAATGGTAGGAGTAGGATGGAGAAATGGAAATATTTGCCTCTAACAATTATTGGGCACAATAACCTGATCAAGTTAATGATCCTCTGAAATTTACTTTTTTGCTTGATAATAGCTCCCTTTCTTTTAACAAGCTAGGTCTGAAGACATTTCAGGGTGGGAGCAGCAGTTTTATCTGGAGTCCTAAAGGGGTCAGATATCCTGGAAAAAGCTTAGGAGGAAGGTATTTATGGGAGGCTTGGCCATCCTGAATTTTCAGCTCTATTGTTAGGCTTTTCAGCTGAAGAACCACAGGGAGCTGTTGAGGGAACCTGAAAAGAGTTGAATAGGTATGCTACAAAAGAGTCTGACTGCTTTTATAATTAACTCTGCCTTTTTGTATAAGTTTGATTCACCATAATACTTTAAAAAGATCAGATTGTAGATTTCACAAGCTGCAGCCAGGTTGTGGTATGATGTCAGATCGTATTTGGGTATCCCGTGTTACAGCTCACTGGCCCCAATATCGGATTATGCAGGTATACCGCAGTATCTGAAAGATAAACTGTGTAGTTCATTTAGAAGGGGCCTGGTTATGAGGTGGGAGGGCCTTTGAAGTGAGGGAACACCTCTATCATGGGAATAAGGGAGGGTGAGAACAAGCAACCCCTTTTCTAGGTTTATGTGCATTCAGATAACGGCATGGGTTAAACATCAGGAAGATCCTATGGTAGAACGTGTCAAATGGAAAAAGACTTGCATGACAGTGGAGTGGTGTGGCTCACTGGTTAGAGGCGGCAGACCCGGAAGCAGAGGTCGGCCTGGGGCCAGGGTTCGATTCCCGACGCGGCAGGGTCTTGGGCCAAGGTCAGTTGACTCGATAATTCTCGCCTCGGTGCCTACTCTAACCATGGATCCCACTCAGCAACTCTGGGCAATAGCTTGCTTAATCTCCACTTACGGCCCCATCAGCGCCGGGGATGCTTGTCTTCACCTAGGAGATGCCCAGGTGGGACCATCTCACAGGGAAAGCCAGGATGGGTTCCCCAGCGGTATACAGCGCCGGGACGCCCCTTTGCTGGGGCAGCTGTGCGCTTTACAAGTATACAACATTTAACACATTTAACATTGGGCCAAAGAAGAAGGAGTTTTCAAAGTGGTATTGGAACCTGGTGACAGCGTTAAAAAAAAGAGCAAATCCACTTTTCAACATTTGGAAGCGGGATTTGCCAAACCTGGAGACTGAGATGATCTGGCAAGTATCTTTAAAATTATTATATACTACTGTGAGATTATTTTCTCACCCTTCATAGATCTTCTTGCACTCCCGGAAGAATGGCACAGTTCAAGAACGAAGCGTGGTGTCAATGTCTCAGATGTGCTATGAAGGAGACTAATGACCTATACATGTCTCTGGAATGCCCAGGGCTGGCTTTATTTTGGCAAGATGCTAGTTTGCGATGTAAAAGTAAGCCCTATTCTGATTACCTTCGGAGTGGAAGGTGATACAAATAAAAGCAACCAAAGAAACACAATAAGCTTATATTTTACATAATGCTGTTTGCAAATTGAGTAATCTGCATGAAATGGACACATACGGAGCCCCCCTCGATAAATGAATGGTTAATGGTGGTGGTCTGGGTGAATACGCTGCACAGAATAAGTGAAAAAAGAAGGAGAAAATGTGGAAGCCTTTCGAATTGTGGCAATCATACTGTCAGATGACTGGAGTTCAATTATTACACCTTGCATTTTATCTTTTCAAAGTGCGAGAGTTAAGCCAGGCAGCACTATGAAAGAACAGATCTTAAGAGAAGCAAAATTTTGGGCCGGTACAAACACGAGTAAGACTCTGTTGGTGACGAGCAGACAAAAAAAAACAAGGGTTGAAAAAATGCATCAGTTTATGTCAGAAGATTACAGTATAATTATACCATCATCATAGAAGATGATATGTAGTTTGGAGGGTTGGTGCAGAACTAGATTTTTAATGCAAAAATATCAATTGATGGACAGAATGCAGAACAATGTCATACATTCACCCCAGTACAGTGATCTGGGCCTAAATCCTTTGTTTTTTATTCCTCACCATGCCATTCCAGTTTGAACCCAGCCATATGCAAATCAGTCTTGACCCTGCACCCAATGGGAAAAGTCCAGGCCGAACTGTCAGGCCAGGTCCTCCCTGGACTGGAAACAGGCATCTTAGGTGGGTTTCGGGGTATTACCCCTCATCAGCCAGGATAGCTTGACTCCAGTGGCATGGAGAGCACGGACCCACGCCTGGGCAAAGTCGTCCCACTCGGGGTAACAAATGCAAAAAGAACAACTGATGGACAGAAAGCAGAACAATGAAATACATTCACTCAATTACAGATATCTGGGCATAAATCCATCGTCTTTTTGATCACCATGCCATTCCAGTTTGGACTCAGCCATATGCAAATCAGTCATGACCCTGCGCCCAATGGGAACAGTCTAGCCCGAACTACCAGGCCAGGTCCTCCCTGGACTAGAAACAAGCATCCTAGAACCGGTTTCAGGCTTTCAGCCCTCATCAGCCAGGATAGCTTGACTCCAGTGGCATGAAGAGCACGGGATCCACGTCTGGCACACCCGTTCCACTCGGGTGACATATGCTCACTTTGCCACTGGATTCAAGCTTGCCTGGCAGACGAGGGGTGTTACCCCGAAACCGGTTCCAGGATGCTTGTTTTTCCATGAGAAATAGTGTCCATCATCTGCTTGTGTTTGTTTTGTTTGCCCTACGTTGGCAGGGTATGCCGACACGTGGGTCCCTCGCTCACTTTGCTACTGTATTCAAGTTAGCCTGGCTGATGAGGGGTGTTACCCAGAAACTGGTCCCAGGATGCTTGTTTCTGGTCCAGGGAAGACCTGGCTTGGCAACTTGGGCTGAATTATTCCCATGAGGAATAGGGTCAAAACTGATTTGCATACAGCTGGGTCTGAACTAGGGTGGCGAAGTGATCTAAAGAACAATGATGGATTCAACCCAGATCTGTGACTGGGGGTGAGTGTCTGAAAAGTTTCAGCACTCCGTCCATCATCTCCCTGTGTTTGCTTTGTTCGCCCCAAGTTGGCAGGGTATGCCCAAACGTGGGTCCTTTGCTCACTTTGCCACTAAATTCAAGTTAGCCTGGCTGATGAGGTGTGTTACCCCGAAACCGGTCCCAGGATGGTTGTTTCTGTTCCAGGGAAGACCTGACTTGGCAGTTCAGGCTGGACTTTTTACCATGAAGAATAGGATCAAGACTGATTCGCATATGGCTGGGTCTGAACAGGGGTGGCGAAGTGAGCTAAAGAACGATGATGGATTCAACCCAGATCTGTGACTGGGGGTGAGTGTCTGAAAGGTTTCAGCACTCCGTCCATCATCTCCTTGTGTTTGCTTTGTTCAAACTAGATTGTTAACCATAAGAGGTATTTGTTTTCAGATGGTGAAGATCTCATATGGTGTAGTCTGCACTTCTGTATCACAAGAGAATTAAAAGGTACTTCTTTATAGATCTATATCTCATATCAGGATACTTATCTGCAATGCATGTCTGGATTTAAGGAACCATAAATTTGACATGTATTTCTCTCCAATCTACTTGTTTGGAAATGCATTTAAACAAGGCTTGTTACCACCATTTCCCAAATGTAAAGATGAAAGGAGGCACTGTTCACACCATAGTAACAACATTATCAATAATGTTTTCCTTCTTATAAACTTTATGTGTTAGTGTAAATGTATGAGAGGGAGCAGTGATGCATGAAACATGAACACTATAGGAGCATTTAACTGAGGTGATCCAGGCTACATTCAAAATGGCCGAGACAAAGCACACCTGCCCACATAAAGTGTGAAACTCACTCCTTTTGAAGATCACCCAAGCCACTCCAGTTTCTAACTAGTTTTACAAACCACCTGAAGGCTGGTTGTTCTAAAGTTAAGGATCAATTAATAACATATGTAATTTAGTGTTAGATCTGACAACTTTTGGCGTGGTCATTTCACGAACGTTTTGCCTTTGCCCCACCTGTTCTCTGATATTCATTTTTGTTGGTATTGGGACTCTAGAACTGGTTAGCACTGCTAAAGCGCAAATAAATGTGTGTGCTTTCTCCTTTACACATGGGAAAATTAGTTTACACCCAAATGGCACATTTAATTTACCTATAAGTCATTAGTTAATTGGTACAACATGTATCTAGGGCCTGTAAATTAAATGCTAGTAGTGGGCTTGCAGCACTGATTGTTCCACCCATTTAAACAGTCCTTTACAGAAGGTCTCACCCTGTCCCTTGCAGCCTGTGTAAAGTTTTAAACTACCAACTCAACCTGGCAAAATAAACCTTTTGTCAGGCCTAAACCTCCCTTTTTAATATATATAGGTCACGCCTATGGTAGGTCCTAAATAACCAATAAGGCAGGTAGCACAGTATTTAAAAGGTAGGCCCTGTGCTATTAGGTTTTACATGTCCTGATAGTGAAGAACTCCCAAATGTATTTTTCACTACTGTGAGGATACCTCCCCAATAGGATAACAAGGGGGTACCTTATTACATTGAATCAGTGCTAACATTTGATATGGAACAGTTTCATATTTGGTGTCAAAAGAATTTTAATTTAAATCCTTGTTAGTGGTAAAGTGGGGTTTACAGTCACAATTTTGAAAATGCCACATTTAGAAAGTTTAGACACCAAGTGGTTGGGCTCTATTCGTCAGTAAGGCAGGGCCACTAAATATACTAAAATCACAATAGATGGCCAGTACTGATGTAATTATTGGCCATCTCTTGTGATTTTAGCACTTTCAGAAAGTTGGCATTTTCTTGTCCTAACCATTTGGTGCCTACAGCCTGTGTTCTGGGTCACATGAAGGTGACTAGTTGGCAGTTGGCCTTTGATATATTCCTCACAGACAGTGAGACAAATGGGGATTATGTGCTGAAAAGATGGGTAGGGGAGAGGTGTTCCCTGCCACATCTATATTTGAAACGCTGCCTCTGGCACACTCAGAAAGGAACTTGACAGCAGCAGTTTATCACCTTCGACCACTTGAGCCTGGGCAGGGGAAGGAAGTAAATTTACAGAACCAGATGTAGGGATTGCCTCCAAGTTTCACCTACTTCATAGGATGGCAGCAGGTATAGATAGTGGACAATCAGACACACTTGTCTGTATACTCCTGGGCCTATGGACATTACAGAGGAAGGACTGCCTTGTTCCCCAGAAGACTGCCCTGCTCTTTGAGGTCTGCCTTGTTTTCAGAGAACTGCTCTGCTGCTTGAGGTTTGCCTTATTTTCGAAGAAGACTATTCTGCTGCGTGAGGCCTGCCCGGCTCTCTGAGAACATAGACTGAACTTGATCCCTTTATTCCAGAGTACCAGAGTGACTCCAAGGGTTAGTTGGCTGACCTCTGTTGTGTGCTCCAGGGAAACAACAAGGTCCAGAGTCCTCGATGCAACTACCAGCACGCCTGCTGCAACCAGACCTGCCTGGACCAGCAACTGGACTGCCTGAGCCCTGCTGACATCTGCTAGAGTGATATCCTAATCCCCAAGAGTTACCTCCCTAAGTCCATTGACCCTTGGCTGGCATCAGAGTTCACCCTTCTACAAGAAAAGGAGAAATCCTTAAGTTCTGGACTTTAAGTGCCCGACTTTGAGAAGGTAACTTTTTCAGCTGGACTAACCTGGTCCCTGAACCCGACCCGTGCTTCATAGTAGACGGGTTGAAAAAGTGACTATCCCTCAGTCTAGCACAGATGATTGTGAGTGGTGCTTTGAGCTTTTAGGTGCTATACCTACCTACAAATATTACTTTGCATATCTAGTGTACTACTGATTGAGTTTTATAGTTTTTGTTCTCATTTTATTTATTAAAATGTACTCTATTTGTCTTTATTGGTTGGGGATTTGTCTTGTGTTTTTACTTAATTATTGTTTGTGTACTCAATAAATACTGTACACATTGCCTCTGAGTTAAGCCTGATTGCCTTTGTGCCAAGCTACCGGAGGACCAAGCACTTGTTAATTTAGTGACTTTTGTAGTTAACATTGAGAAGCCTTTTGATTGCTGCTTGAGAAGGGTTTCACCCCACACAAACAATAACCCAATCTTAAAGAGTGCCGAACGTTGATATAGGGCCTCTTTATTGGTGCACCCGATCATTCTGTAGAGCAAAGTCTACAGTTAATAAGTACATAAAGAATGTCATTCTTTTTTTAGATGCGCTGTTAGTTAAGTCAAAATCCCTAGTCACTAAATTACCCAAAGTACATGATTTACTTAGAGAAACAATGAGGTGTGGCAGTTTTCAAGAAACTGAGTGACCTCCTTTAAAATGTACAGCACAGATTCCAGAATGGTAGGTTTCCTCCCATGCACTGTATTGTTTTCTATCGGGAGTCGTTCCAATTCCCACCATTCAATGGTCTGCAGCAGACTAGTCCTATGCATCCCATAGAGATGCTGAAACAAGATTCCTCATTTTCTCATTTTTTTGCCACCTATTTTTCTTCTTTTTCAAAAAAATTTGGTAAATGTCATGTGCTAATGTGGCCACTTTGTGGGTAACACTGTGACAGATTTTATCTAACAGTTGGAAGTATATTAAAAAAACTCATTAAATCAAACTCTGAGGCAACATTCCATTTAAGTCAAAGCAAACACAAAAGGTAATTCTGGACCAGCCATGGGCTGGTAGTTTAATTCTTATATATTTATGTTACTTTTACTAGGTGCTGCATTTTTAATACCACACAGATTTTTTTCATGCATCCGCAAACTTTTTTAAAATCACACATGCTCGTTAGAAAGGTGTGTTAATATTGGTGAATGTGATGTCAATGTACACCATGATATATGCACGCATAAGAACATTAATACCAGTAAATGCAATTTCAATGTACGCCATAATCAATGCATGCATAGCAATGTCAATACAAGTAAAAAGTATGTTGATGTACATTATGTCAAATGTACGCATAAAAATGAGAATGCCAATAAATATGATATTAATGACCGCCATGTTATATGTGCACGTAATAATGAACTTGATTATTGCTTTTGAATTCACCTGGGAAGACCTCCACATCAACCCCTAGTCAGAGATATGTGGTAAGACAGGCCCTGCCTCCCGATTGATAGGTCACAGGTGCGGTTACACTTAGCCCAAAGACAAACACGCAAACAGGGAAAGCCCCGATTGATCCCTCAGGTAGGCTATTACACTACAAACACGTCTGAGGAGATTGGCCCCAATAAAACGTTTGTCTAAAGTTGGGTGTTCCCGAAATACCACAAAGTCAGATGCCACATGTAGTTAGGAAAACTCAGCCAATCAGAACATAGCATGCCAACCACACACAGTGATCAGGCGCTCCCCATGCGGACATCTAGACACATACACACTGGCCCACACAAGCTCTCCATGAGGTCGAGAGTCACCGGTGCTCCCCATATCAGATGGTTGTATTTATGGTTCATGACTAGGCCTGGATCTTCATGCTTTCTAAGAATGTGTAATCGTTTTATTGTACCTCAAGAACTGTATATATTACCAACCAAAACGTCTGTACATTCAGACAGACTCTGTTGATGCTCTCCGTGCCGCTACGTTTAATTAAACCTACGCGTAACTGTTTGGCCAAACTCCTTTTGCCTTTTCATTTTTTAAAGGTATATTCTTACCCGAGCAACAGGTGCAGTATAAATAATGGTGTTGAAAATCGAGAAATGCCCGTATGCATCTTACCTTGAATTCTGGGAGCCACAGATAGCAACCAATAGCCTGAGTGTAGCATTTCAACAAGCCACCGTGGCCGATTATGTTGCCCATGACGACTTAAAAGTAAAAAGACTATTTTTGTTTAATTACATTGTATTCCTCAAATCGTTTTTCTGAAAATAATAACACAGAACAACCTAAAAAAAAAGACCAAATGTGTCCGATCTGATATGATGACATTTATCAAGAGCAGTGATGGCCCACAGAATCCCTCTGGTTCTCACAGTTCATGTTTTACTGTGGAAGATACACTCCACAGCTCATTCTGTGCAGAATGTCTTATCAGGCTAATTTGTATTATCAAAAAAGGGAAGCTTACAAAATAAAAAAAAACCGTGACATCAGATAGGGATAGGCAGGATTAGATGCTACACGATTTCAAGAACAAATAGATCCCTCTGGGATTTGGGGGATTAATATTTCCCCTCTCAGACACTGTTCAGAATTAATGAGCATACCTGCAACAATGCTGGCAAGCTGCTGGGTCCTGGTGATGGGGTAGATGCTGCGTGCCTGAACGATGGCTGAAGCTATTTTCTTGGCGTACCTCTCCTCCCCGTATGTTTTCAGGATGGACGCAAGCGCGTGTTGATCTAAAGCGTTCACAACATCAGCCGCGGTGGGCATGTCAGAGTACCTACGCACAAGGAAAGCCAATTAGTCCACTGACGTCAGGTTTCATTGACAAGAGGTGAAGCTTCATAGCACGGAGGCATAAAGCCAAATCCGCGAATCTCTAGCGAGCGCCTTTGAGGTTTTAAAATAAGCGACAGCCATCCCCTGCAACAGAAATAGATTCCACTTCTTTTAAAGAGCTCACAATACTTAGAATTGTCTAAGAGCATTTAAATAGGAAAGAACCTCAAAACAATAGCTTTCATCCTGAAAATGTGACTGTAGTGACCAACATCTCTATATAAAGCCGAGAAACTTCACAGTAATCTGATGTAAACATTACTAAAGCATTCACACATCTAGAATTAAAAGGCAAGAAGTGTTATAAACAATGTTTAACCTGTTCAAAAGTTTAGACGTACATTGTACATAGAATGCATTTTTTATACAGTCACACACACACACACAAGTATTATAGATTTGTATATACACACACACCTACACAAATATAGAGTGAGCGAGACAGCCATTGAGGGGGTACATAGTCATAAATTCGTGCATGCAGATGTGTAGTATGTGTAATAGTAGGATTACTTACTTGTGCTTTTCATTACTCCAACTCTCCCTTCCTTGTCCCAGAATTTACTCTGAGGAGGATGTGCTACCTTCTCTGATTAGGCATTCCCTGCCTTGTTGGTTCATACTGCATACTGGTGTACACTTATGGAGACATTGTGCCTAGGTACACAGGCATATGCACAGGTGTTGTGGGTTGGTTCGACCAGCTTATGTTCCTTTTCTAGCATGTCCTCCTGATGGTGATATGTGACTAAGGTAACAAGGGCCCGGCTCTTGGCAAGGCTGACGTGAGGGGCCTAAATGTGGTAGTCCGTCCTGCCTCATTGGCTTACTTGCAGAGCATGAACATTGTTGATGGACATTCAGGTATGTGTCCAGGGCAGTGTTGTGGCCCATCTAATGTTCCCTACTGTGCCAGCCCTCCTGCCAGAGACGTTGCCGTGGGTGCAAGGGTCCTAGTACACAGCATGGCGGATGAGGGGGCCGTAGTCACAAGAAGCACACCATTAATTGCATGATTTAGCATGTTATGAGAGACTCCAGAGTAACCAGATGACAAAAATCATAGACGAGTATAAGGAAAAGTTAGAGGCACGGAGACATAGGACCACTAGTTGCAACAGCACCACATGCCATGATGCCTACCATTTACTTCCTACTGAAAGTCCACACAAGAGGTAGGAATTGGATAGTTGACTTAACTAGGTCTCTATCTGGGAAAACTATCATCTACAGTGAACTTAAGTTCCTACTGATGTGATACCACCAACACCCCGAGGCAATCGCAGAACCTTCCTTGGCAAAAACACTTAGATAACACGTCCCGGTCTCAAGGAAGTATTTAATTAACATGAAGACTGTCACCGAATGCAATGTGTACAGCCCCAAAAAACATATGCCAATAAGTAACAACATCTAAAAACATTTATAGGGGAAGGGAGGTAACAGTTTTGCTTTGGTGAAACAAAATTATGCTAATTTCTTTCAAAGCTCATTTGATGTCTCCTTGAAGAAGTGAAATTGGTTCACGAAAGCTAGCTATTAAATTACTTTGTTAGTCAAATTAAGGTATTGATTTTTCACTTTCTTCCGATGATATGTCTACGTTTGAATATATGGAACATTATAAGGCTGTTGTAACTCAACAACGAGTTTCGTGACCATGTAAGGGAATAAAACCAAAGAGCAATGAAGGGTTTTGGCTCCAATCAGTAAGGCTGAGCCCTATTCAAACAATACAACATCACAATGCCAGTACTGATACTCATTTCGCTATTTCTTGTGGCGCATAGAAGTAAATCAATGTCACCCTTAACACTTAATTCCAAATAGAATTTAATCAAAATCGATTAAAAAATTCACATGTATTAATTAAGTGAAGAAAATTTGATCAATCTAAAATTTTTCTTTTTAAATGCACACCCAAACAGTGACCGAACCTTATTTATACAAAACAAAAGTCAATAATCAATTTCATATTTCCAAAAACGCTTGCACCCAGACTTTAAACTCTCTTTCAATCCCATTCAAACATATCCCATCAAACATTCATCCAAACCACTATCATTCCAGCATACCAACACTCAAACTCTTTTCAGTACTTCATATTTATATACATCAAACAATTACAAACAAAAGCCAAATTTCAAAATTTCCTCCCAAGTGCAACCCTAACAAAATATACACTTCATTATTATACACAGCCAATTACAGGTGCACAATTAAGGCATTCATTTATACACTTGTTTGGCTAGAAAAAAAGTCAACACGTTTCGAAACCTGAATTTTCTGCTTTGGGGTTCTCCTCAGGACCAAAAAGCTGGAAAAAAGAAAAGACAACCATGTCTTATTAGTTACCAACTCCTATTTTGATTAAATTCTGTTTGGAAATAAGTATTCAAGGCGACATTCATTTACCTCTATGCGCCACAAGAAATAGGGTATCAGTACTGGCATTGTGATGTTTTTTGTTTCATGTAAGGGAATAAGCATGACATGAGTTCATATGGCAGAGCGTGATTACGTGAAGGCAGCGATTGGGGCTGAGTACTTCAGAGAATGTGATACTGAGTGTGTTTCTGTTGAGTCCAGCAGCGGTCAGCCGTGTGTGGAAACAGATGCAGGCTGTGGTGACCTGTGCACGAGTCGTGGGTACATGCGGGTGGACAGCGTTCACCCACTTCTTTCACAGGGTGGACACAGTCCACCCTGCCAGGAAGGTAGGCCCCTCTGAAAAAGATGCTGAATTCGTCCTGGTGTCATTTCCAAACACTGGGACACTTTCAGCAACGCCTGCACGTTTCCTGCTTTCCATCGGAAACAATGTGCAGGTGGGACGGGATGGGGCTCTCTTATTTCTGACTCCTAGGCCCATTACAAAGGAAGTATATGAGGGGTCATCAGGCCTCCTTTTGTTCAAGTCTCCTGGCTGGCAGCAGTCAGGAACCTCGCACCTAGAAGCAGATGGAGCAGAGGGGAAATAAAGGCTCACACCTTGTTAGCACTTCACACATATTGCAGCTTTTTACTTTGTTCAGGCTCTGTTTAGGAGATATGCATGCACTGTAAGACGGTCATTTGTGTTGAACTTTCCCAGTATTAGCACAAAATAAATAGCATTTACATAGCGTTTACTACCCCTGAGGAGGTGTTGTAATAATTTAAATATCACAATTTTGTTCTTTTAAAGCACTATGGCTAGAGGAAGCTTTACGCTGACTAGAGGCAACAGTGGTTTATGTGAAGCTTACAAAAGTGTGAATCTTCTGCCTAAATCAGGAGGGTTTCCCTGTATACTCGAAATAGACCTGCTAAACATATATGTGAGGGCTTAAGATCTGATGTCACTTCTTGTGATGCCACTTCCTATGATGTCACGCACCTCACGTGCCGCGATGTCAGGTGGCGTGATGTCACATGCCATGACACTTGCATACTGATTAATTAGGTTAGTCCCCCCTCTTCTTTTTTTAGGATTTGTGCCCTGTTGGTGACAATGCATGCAGAAACACATCGCTTGGAGAGCACAGGACGCCATTGCTACCTGCACTCGATCAAGCTCTGCCTTACAAACAATAACACACGATTGTATTGCTTGCGGTTCTAGTTATTCTGTCCCATGGTGGGTACAATCTTACCCATGCAATCGGTTATTCTGTTCAGTGACTTCTCTTTCACACTGCCTATACCTTTGGCAGTTACTCGAGTAAAACATCTACATTTTATTATTACTGGCGACTAGTGATATAACAACTGGACTCTAATAAGAACATTAGAGACAGCTTTTCATATAAGGAATGCAGGCTGCTTTAAAACAAAGTCAGGCGTGGCTAATACGTTTATAGTGGCAAGGCCATAAAAAAGTATTTGCAAGTTAACAACCAAAGTCAACCTTAACTCCCAACCCTGTCATTGCTGCATGAGGCTTGTGATGGTATGTGGGATTTATAGACTAATTATGTTAATAGTTAAATGAAAGACTATTCTACGGTATAATAAAAACATTTAAGTGACACTGTCAAGCATTGTTCCAATCAAATCAAGTTTATTGATTCAGATTTACAGAAAAGCCATACAATAATAAAACAAGCAAATTAACCCCTGGCTTGTGTAATCAATATAGGATTCATTATCCCAATAATACAAGAAGCTGTAAAATAAGAGGGGGTTTAACCATGAAAATCCTTGTGTCTAAGCAAACAATACTTTCATGTGCTTTCAAATGCCTAATAAGTGGTACAGAGTTTAAATAACAAACTGATACAAAATAAATTAAAAGTGATTTGTAACCAAGTCAAACCATGCTTAAAAGGAGAGAGGGCCATGAGAAACTAAAAAAGCACAGGAACAACTAAAATGCAACCGTACATAAGAAAATAAAGCCAGTTGGGGAGGGCGCACAAGATCATACAGTTTGCAAATTAAGATGCAGGGTATAATTGCCAACACAAAAAAGTAAAGACTGTTAGTCTTGTAGGATTGTATGTGCAACTCCCGCAAAAAGTGCAGCTAAGCAAGAACAGAGTTATTCAAAAAGATCTTATGAATCCATGTAGCAGACAAAATAAAGTGCTGCGTGCAGCTGCCAGCATTATCTGGCTATAAGTGCCTCCTAAGTCAAAAAATGAATGAATATGAGGTCATGTAACGGGCTTACAAAAAGAGTTGGCAAAAAAACTCTTTGGGACTTTGTTGGAGAGCTTAAGTGGGCAACAGCCACAGAAATCATCTATAACTGGTCAAAAAGGAATACAATTGGATAACAAAGTATTTCTTGATTGTGCAACCTGCGGGATAGAGTGCAACTTGTGTTTGCCAGCATAGGGAGCTAACAGGCTATTAGTATGGCTTGTACGCAAAAAGTGCAACAGTGTAAAGAAAACATTAGTTGGAAGATCTTACATATCTGGGAAGAAAGCAAAGTAAAAAGCTACATACAGTTGCCAAGAGACAGTCCCATCCAATAATATGCAGATACAATTCAAATCACTAAAAGCAGTTTATAACAGTTACAATCCAGACGTAAGACTGGTGCTCCAGACATAAGTAACATAAGGTAGAAAAGATAGTAAAAATATATGGGCTTCGTGATAACTATCTTAGAGAGTGGTGCTCTCCATTGCCTTTGCTGTGACCAGTTGTCTTTGTTTCCAGATGATGTATATATGAGGCTTCGGCCTGGTAGACCTTCGGGTGGTCAGTTCTGTAGCACAATAGTAGAGCATCCTTACAACTCCTCGTACTATATTTAAAAACCAAGGGACAGAAGTAGGTCCTATGAAGGGCTAGGGAGTTATTGCAGAGTATCAGAAAGTGCTTCAAAGTTTCTTGGTCACCAAGCAGGCACACATCCCATCTCTGCTACATTAGCCCTTGGACCAGGACTTAGTATATGAGTGGACTGTGATTTGATTTGATTTATGAATTTGTAGAGCGCACGATTGCCCATGGGCATCTTGGCACCGTAACGTGCCTAACCTGAAACTGAGAAAAAGAGTAATTTGTTTTGGGTGGAAAAATCGAATCAATGTAAGGTTCCCACCTGGGTTTGGCCTATAAGTCCATATATTTGATTAGCAAGGCACTGCCTGTATCTTCGAACGTTTGCCACATAGAGTCCCAGTATTTCCTTTTCAACAGTAGTAGTGTATCTTTGTTGATAATTTCTGGGTGAAGCAATGGATCTCTATTTATTTATTTATTTATTCGAAAAGTTTTATAAAGCGCGAACAAGATCCTAGCGGATATCAGAGCACTATACAGAACGTAAATGTTACATATACAGGCATTAAGAGTAGATCCACACAGTAATACAAAGAATACAATAAAGAAAGACAATATAGTTACATTTGGCATCATTAAGTGTCTTGTGGTTGAGAGTTTATCTGCCTTTCATCACATTTATTCAGCAGACAAACTCATGTGTATTTAGCCATGAGGATGGATTTAACTTCCTTTTTAAAAGCAGTAGTGGACGGGTTAAGTCTGATTTCAGGGGGTAAGGCATTCCAAATTCTGGGTGCCATCCCAGAGAAGTATCTGTTATAGGTTTTTTCTTATGGAATTTTTGCGGTTTTAGAAGTCATTTTTCCGCATTTCTTGAGGATCTGGTACCACCAGAGATCGTCAGCTTCTGTGCCAGGTAGCTAGGTGTCTTTTGATGTAAGGCTCTGTGCATCATGCACGCAATTTTCAACTGAATTCTCGCATCTAGGGGTAGCCAGTTCAGGGATTGAAGGTCCGGGGAGATGTGGGAGCTACGTTTAGAACCAGTTATGAGTCTTGCTGCAGCGTTAATAGAGGCTCTAAGGGGTGCAGTTGATGCTTTGGGTAGGCCACAAAGGGTGATGCAACCGTATTCCACTCTGGGTATAACCAGAGCTTGTACTGCCTGCTTAAAGTCATTGTGTGGTAGGAAGGGTTTTAGTTTCCTCAGTGTGTTTAATTGAAGGTTGGCTCCCTTTGTAGCATTGCTGATATGTTTTTGCATGTTGAGGATACTGTCTAAAGTTATTCCAAGTGACTTAGCTGAATCCACAATGGTCGGTTGTACGTTGAACGCCGTAATATGTTTGATCCAGTCTTGCAATTTCGGGATTTGAGCCGGTGGAGCTATTAGAAGAAATTCAGTCTTTAGGGCGTTCAGTTTAAGATGATTTTCTGCCAGCCAAGTTTGGGTGTTCCTTAGAGCTGTGTTGAGTAGTTTGATATCCTCTAAGGAGTGTATCTTGAGGTATAGCTGTGCATCATCTGCTTACATGTGGTATTGTACTTTAGAGGTTTGTAGAATTTCCGTTAGAGGTTCCAGGACGGGCTTGGACAGGGTGTTCTTGATTTTGAATTGTTGTGTCCTGTTTTGGAGAAATGAGGTGAACCAACTTATCACTGCCCCAGATAAGCCCATTCTGTGTTTTAGGAGGTCTAACAGGTTCTCGTGTTTAACCGTATCAAAGGCTGAAGATAGGTCAAGTAGGATGAGTAAACAAGACCCATTTTGGTCAAGTATTTGCAACGCATCATCAATGATGTGCGTCAGGGCTGATTCTGTGCCGTGGCCAGCACGGAAACCTGATTGGTATTGGTTGAGTAGGTCAAAATGATCCATATGTTTCGTTAACTGTAGATGTACACATTTTTCCAGCAGCTTTGCTAGGGTGGGAATATTGGAGATTGGGCGATAGTTGTTTAGGTCCATGGGGTCTGCCGTGGGCTTCTTTACTATGGGTGAGACCTGGCCTATTTTAAGGGTGTCTGGGATGCATTCTGGTTGGAGGGAACTGTTAATGATCTTAGACCAGAGAGGTAGAAGGAGTGAGGTCGTTGACTGCGTTTTCCGGAAGCGGGTCAGCGGAGTGGTTGGCTGGGTTCAATGCACTGAGAATTTTGCCTAGGGCCACTTCGGAGTAGGGGGAAAATGATGACCAGCTTGCATTATTTTTAGGATTGTACTTTGAAGGAGATTGGCATGGCGTGGAGCTAGGAATAGGAGGGATTGGTGTAGTCGGTCCCGCGTATAAGGTTAGGTCCTTTAGGAGGTCTTTCTTGATGATGTCAGTCTTCAGGGAGAAGAAGGTGGAGAATTCTTCACAATTTGGCTGTGAGCATTCAGTGTCTTGTGGGCAATGAGGTGCTGAGTTTTGATCAGCTCAAGAGAGTTTTTTGGGACGGTTTCTTGCCTGGTCAAGTTGGAAGCTTAAAAAATCGGCTTTTTTGCGTTCGATCTTGCGAAAATATGCATTTCTCTTTGACCTGAGGATCATAAGGTGATTGGTAGACGGTTTTGACCTCCATATCCTTTCTGCAGTTCTGAGGGAGCGCCTATCCTCGTTGAGTATACCGTTATACCAAGGTTTAGAGTCTTTCAGAGAGACTCTTTTTTGTTGCAAAGGAGCTACCTCTTCTATTATTGATGTCATGGTCGAGAGGTAGTGGTTGGTGTGCTTGTGTACTGTAGTAGATCCTACGGGAGGCAGCAATAGGTTGGTACAGGAGGGCGGTAAGGTGTTGGGCTTAAGTTTTTTTAGGTCTCTTTTCCACACTTTCGGTCTCGTGGGTTGGGCTGAGCTCGTTTTCACCTTTTCCTTAATGGTGAAGGTGATGATGTGATGGTCTGACCAATCACATGGTAGGATCGAATCGAGCTGAATGGGGCCTGATTTAGAGATTAGGAAATCCAGGATCGATCCTTTGTCGTGTGTTGGGATGTTGCAAAACTGTGTTAGGTGTAGGTCCGCCAGGAAATTCTTAAGACTGTTCACTGCTGAATCATTAGGATCATTCCAATGGAGATTGAAGTCTCCGAGGAATATTTGGGTATTTTGTCGACCCATGTATGATGACACCATGTCCATGAAGTGTTCGGTGAAGGTGAGGTTCTCACCTAGTGGGTGATAAATGATATGCAGAGAGCAAACCGGAGTACCATTACTAGAGATATTAAGGCACATGTATTCACATGACTGGAAAGAAGGGGAGATTGCTCTGCTTACTGAGATATTGCTACGATGTATGCAGGCCATGCCACCCCCGGACTTGGGGATAGTAGGACTTAATGATGCAACGGGTGTGTTAGGCTTTAATGAAACGGGAGTTGGTGATGGTGGAGGTGTGATAGGCTTCTTAGAAGCGGGAACGTATGAACTCACCAGGGCAAGGAGATCACTCTCTGAGAGCTGGTTGGTGCTTCTAATTGGTCGGGATGAATTGTTGGAGAAGGGGACTGATGACCAGCTGGGACAGTAGGGATTCGTGTCAGTGGTAATTTGGCTTCTAGGTTGGCAGATTTTGGGATGTCTAGTTGTTCTGTTTGTTCTGTCACCCCATGGGTGTTTCGCTAGACGATCATTGAGAGCTTGGAGTTCTTTTTTGATTTGGTACAAAGAGGATATGATTTCTTCGAGTCTGGGGGTTATGTGCAGGTGGGCATGTGATATGTGGTTGTGTTATGTGTGTGGGTTTGGATACGAGTGTGGATGCCTGCATTGGGGTCTGGCCTGGTGTAGAGGTTGTTGAGTGTATAGGTGTGGGTGAGAGGAGTGCTGTGGGCGTGAGTGTGTCTGTAAGGTGGGTTGTAAGGGTGACTGTATGGGTGACTGTAAGTGGGGTCTGGTCTGTGTGAATAATTGTGTGTGTGAGTGTGGATGGGGGGATGCTGCTGGTAAGGGAGTGTGTGCTGGGTGGGCTCTGGGGGTAGCTATGGGAGGTGAGTGCGACTGTGTTGAAGGTATAGATGTAGGTGTTGGGGACTGGCCTGGTGTGTAAATTGGGGCTAAAGTGTGCGGGTAAGGTACGTGTGTTGGCGGGTAAGGTAGAGGTGTTGTAGGAGCGAGTGTGTGTGTTAGGTGGGCTGTGTGGGAGGATGGCCGGTCTGAAGGTGTGGGTACAGTTATGGGTGACAGTGGATGACCAGTGTTTGCTGGGGGTGTGTAGCCAATTGTTTTTTAAGTGTGCGCTATATGTCTGATCCACAGCTGTTTATTACAGTTCATCAATCTCAGGATGTCTCTGAGGCCCTTTTGGTACTCTACAAGAACCGGTATGGACCAAAGACGGGTCCAATAGCTTGCAGGGCGGAAAGCAGACGGGTCCAATAGCTTGCAGGGCAGAAAGCAATATAATCTGCCACAGACCTTATTCCCAGTTCAGCTCTGAGTGCTACCATTGGAATCCCTGGGCCTAGGTGTAGGAGACGTCTCAAGAGGCATTTTTCACTTTTTGTAAGGTCTCTGCATTTGTATGTCTCCAGATTTCTCCCCAGTAGGTGCTTGCAGCTATTGCTCAAGTTTTATAAACAGACAGAGATGGTCTCTACAGGCGATTATTGCACTGGTTCGCAAATCTCCGTACTGCCCGGATTGTTGAGAGAGGACCATTTTAGACTTGGATACTTGGCTGTCCCAGAGCAACATATCATCAATCCGTATGCCGAGATAATCAAAGTTTATTACCTGTTCTATTTGGTTGCAATATATCCTGAAGGTTGATTTTAATTTGGCATTTCATTTTATTATCATGAACTTTGTTTTCTGGAAATGTATTATTAATTTTTTGGGTCTACAGAAGAGTTCAAAGCCTTCCAATAGGGGATGCATAGACAGTTGAGTGGATGCTAGAATTACAAGTTACTTACCTTCGGTAAGGATGTATCTGGTAGAGATGATTCTAGCCGCAGATTCCTTAATGTAGAATTATACCCAGGCATGAGACTGTACCCGGAAATCCCTGCGTGCCGGGGGGACGGCACCACGCAACCCTGCTCAGGCATTGTCTGCATATGTGACATCAGCGAGGTCACATAAGTCCCACCCCGGCGCACCTACGTCAGTTTTCTTCGGAGAACTTTTCCACGCCAGAGCGCGGAGCCAGCAGACAAAACTGTGAGAGTATAGGAACAGTGTGCGAAAGAGCAGAAAAAGTGGAAAAAGGAATGGTGAGGAACAACACCATAAAGAGCAGTGCTAGGCACTTCAGTACCCAAATCCAGGGAAAATAATACAGAACAGAGCCCAGCCCTGAGCAGCAACCCTGCCAGTACGGAGATAGCCCCCCTAGGAGACAAAGAACATATGTCAAAGTGACATGATAACATGTAGCAGGACTACACCTCCAACCGAAAACAATGAAGGGGAACCAGTCCGGGACAAACCGGGAAAGGCAAAACTCCAAGACAGCCCCATCACAGAGTATGAAAACCCTCATAAGGAACAAAAGGCAGAGGCACAGCCAAAAAACCCCAACCTAGAGGATAGCAGAGGGCCCAGAACCCTAGTAATAAAGGGGGAGGGAGGGGTGTAGGCCCCAACCTGGAGCAACCAGAGCATAAGGGCACCGAAGTACCTATAAACCTATCCTGCAATATGCCAAAAGGGGAGGAAAAGGAACAAATAAACAGGACGAACATCCTGTCAGAAAGAATGTACTCATAGTAGACACAGCTGCCCGCAGGGAGGCGAGTGCAGAAGACCAAGCCAAAAGTCCTCGCAGAACGAGGAGGAAGTGGGGGTCGTGAAGGAATCTGCGGCTAGAATCGTCTCTACCAGATACATGGTTACCGAAGGGAGGTAACTCGTACATCTGATAGAGATTACTAGCCGCAGATTCCTAAATGTAGAATAGATACTCTAGCCATACCCAGAGGGGAGGAGGGTCTGCAAGAGGACTCCACCCGTCTGGACATAACAGAGAGTCCTACAGGGGACGGTTCAAACGGACAGGGCGAAGAGCCCCGTCCCCCCAGGCAAGGGGGAGCCCCAACACTTAGAGGACCACCGACCCCAGAGGGGTACGAGAAGACAAGAAAAGAGGTAGGACGTCCTCACTCAGCAGAGGAAAAGTGAACCGAGCGAAAGGAGGCCAAAGTACCCCTCGCCCATGCAAGGCAACAGAACTTCCAACCTAGGCCAAGACAATAAGAGGAGCACCGATGGAGAAGAGCAACCTAGAGACTCCAAGGAGAAGAGGAAGAGCAAAGGCAAGCCCCCCACCCCACCGGGAGCACACCCAGTGAAGAGGGCAGCCGAGTCTATCACAGCCAGAAGGCAATAGACCAGACAGAACGGTGCTGCCAACAATAAGCAGGCGGAAGCAGACAGGGAAGCCCGAGGACACCCAGGAAGAACCATTCAACGCTCCACAGGGACAGACTGCGCCCGAAAGAGGGAGAAGAACACAAGAACCTACTCATCCCCAGGGAAGAGAGGTGGAACTGAATGCAGGGCCCACTGGAAGAAGCGGTCAAGGCAAGGATGACAGTCCCACTAAAGCGCCAAGAAGGCACAATGGTGCAGAAAGACAGTAGGTCGGCACAGGCAAGCACAGCCAGATGCTGAGAGCACCCCGAAAGGATTCACTTAGGGCAAGCCAGAAACAGGGAGCAGGTAGCCGAAGAAGGGTCCGGACATGCTCCAGGGAGGAGTCCGCACACTCGGCCCAAAAAGAAGTGGAACCAGACAGAGCCAAGACGCCAGGCAGCCGACAGCAGGCCAGACCAGGCAAACAGCGCAGTGACCCCGGAGAAGGACACCCCGGGGCACAACTCAAGCCATTCCGAGCCAGCAACAGCAAGAGGATTGCATCTGCAACATATCTTAACGCCACGGAGAACAGAGGCTCGAAGGCGACCACAGCTCTCCAGCACATGACAGAGCTATATAACAGTTACCACTGCCCCACATATGGCACGTTACATCCCAAGACACGGGAACCTCTAGGAAAAACCTCTGCAGCAGAGGGCAACAGAAAATACCTACAGAAAAACCTGCAGAAGGCTTGTCAAGCAGCCAAAGAGGAAAAACAAAAGGCCTAGTCTCAGGGCCAGCTTGGTGTAGAACCCAAAGCAAAAGCACACAGTCAAGAAGGGCCGGCCAGCAGCCAACAGAACCACAGTCCCAACAAGGAGGACTCAAATGCACATGAAGCACACAGACCACACAACTGGGGCGACCCGCCCCAACGTAAGAAAACCTCCCAAAAAAAACAGATCAACTCACAAGTGAATGAGAGGGAGAAGGAGGAGGATGAAGACCCGCCAAGAACCTCTGAAGGGCCGCGTCTGTAGGGGCGTGGCACAAAAGAGCACCATTGTAAGGAAAGTCCACCAGCCGTTCCCGAACGTTCTCCGGGGAACACACTGTCCTGAAGCCAGGCATGGCGATGAAGTGCAACCGAAGAAGCCGTGGCACGAACAAGCACCTCCGAGATGTCCAGCGAAGAATAAACGCCGCCAGCTCCTGGCCATTAAACACATGGTGCCTCAAATCAACACAGGCACCCTCCTGAGAAGCAGCAGACATAAGGGACTCCACCGAGTCCCACAAACAAGAATTGGCCCTAGCCAAAACACACAGCGTATTAAGGGTCCACAGAGCCGCACTAGTTGAGGCGAATATATTGAGTCCAGCCAGCGGGGGAGACAACAGCGGCGGCAGAGAGGGAAAGGCATTCTGCAAAAGAGGGCCTCTGGTAGAGGGGTGTAGGGAAAGACACACCGGATCTTACGGCGCCGGATGGTGGCGGTGCCGAAGGTGTTGGGGCACCGGGTCACGCCTACTCCCCAAAAGAGAAGAATGGAGCGCACCTTCAAAGGGAAGCAGCAGCTCCCTGCCACCAGAGCCCTAATGAAGAACCTCCAGAAGATGATCCGCGGGGAAATGGGCAGCCGGATCACCCATGCGCAAAATTCCCACTGCCGTGGAAACAGTGCAAGCGAAGGCCGCACCACCTCCGTAGGGCCCCACGATGGGGAAAGCGGGTCATCAGTAGGCGGAGGCTGCAAGCTAAGACGTCCGTTCCCCAAGCCAACTGGAGGAAGGAGGGACCAGGTCTGGAAAGGAGGAAGAGGGACCGAGGAGTGGGGGACCTGCGGCACCTCCGGCGAAGACCGCGGTCGCGGCGTGGAGCCGTCCATAGATGACGTCGGGGAAAAAGCCACGACGCGTCGGCCTGTCTCCGGCGAGGATGACACGAGCAAGTGTCGAAACTCTGTAGAAGAGGCGTCCGAGGACGAGTCAACGGCCACGAGACGGCCTGGCACCGTAGAGTCCGCAATCTGAGGCAGGTTATCGTCGTCCGATGCCAGGGGAGACGCCGGAACAACCTCCGCCAAAGAGCTCGGCGCAGGAGACCCGGGCTGGGCCGGAGCCAGGGCGGTGAAGGAATGGCGCCAGAAAGGTGTCGACCCGACCTTCGACGAGGCAGCCGCCTGTGTGGAGGAGCGAGAGGGACCCAGGGAAGGACGAGGGGTCCCCCGCCAACCTCGGCCCGTGACTGGACGAGAAGGGCCCTCCGCCTGCCAGAAATTTTAGTATAGTGTCCCCCTTACCATGACTAGGTAGAAGGGTCCCTACTTGGACAACAGTGCAAACCATTGCCAACTAGAGACCCTCATTTACAGCACAGTGCAAGGTTGATGAGTGTCTTCCCTATGTCGTTGAAATAGATGTTAAATAGGACTGGTGCAAGTACGCATCCCTGTCTGTCCCTCAACTGTATTCGAAATACATATATACACTCACCTTTGGGGCCATATAGTACTTGGGAACAGCATGATCCTCAAGGATCTGTCATAGTGTAGTCCGGTCCACGCTGTCAAAAACAGTCTTTAGATCAATAAAAACCAGGAAGTGTGGTGTTTTCCGTACCGTGACGTACTTCAAACAGATCATATAAAGGCGCAAGACTTGGCCAATCAAACTCTGGCCCTATCCGGATTGCAAGTAAGACATTATGCCATTGTTCTTCATCCATGTCTCCAGACGAGTCAACAGCAGCTTGCCAAAGATTTTACCTTCTCCGTCCAATAACAAAATTGGGCGTAGTTGGAGGGGTCATCCCTAGGTCCTTGTATATGAATCGGGCAATATTATAGATGTATTCCATGAATCGAGGACCACATCTTCCAGTACAACTGCATTAACCGCTTCAGCGCAGCGCAAATTGTCGCGCTGTGCTGAACGTTCCATTGAGCTTATGGAACCATGACGGAACGGTTCCGTCATGAGCACAGCTCAACCGACGCTCATGACGGAACCGTTCCGTCATGAGCATGGAAGGGGTTAAAGGCAACGGTCATAGGGCCCAGCCACATGTCCAGGTTCTTTTTAAACACATCTGTGGGCACCTGGTAATAGCCTGGAGCTTTTCCCAGGTTTTTGTAATGGGGGGGAGGATGTGGCATAACAGCTAGAGCGGGCAACCTCAAAGCTGGGGAACCGGGTTCAAATATTGGCAGAGTAACATTCTGGGATTGTGGGCAAATCACTTAATCTCCCAGTGCCTAACAAAAAAACGAATGTGCTGTCTGTAACACAACTGGTATTCAGGAACACCAAAATAAGCCTGCACCATATAGTGCTTCAGAGGAATTACTTTAGTCATAAAAATGTACTAGACTCCATTAAGGCACAAGGTTTGACTATCCAATCACTGTGGTGTTTGTAGTGTACCTTGTGGGAAGTTTTTACAAAGTGGTGGCAAGTGGTTTAGAGCAAATGGAAACTTCATATGTTCCTGTGCAATCTATGTTTCAGAGGATTTTTGATCATAGCCCACCAAGGTGTGGTCTGTAGTCACGCGGTCTTAGGAATGTGTGCGGTCTGTTCCTTTTAAGTAAGTTCACAATTGTTTATGAACACCAACGATGGTGCAAAGTGCTTTCTCGCAAAATGAAAGCCTGCACACCCCATTCAAGAGTGTCAAGCACTGAATGTTAAGGTTTGTAGGGTAAAATTCATTCTTACAGACTTGTAGCCCTTGATTGAAGATGAATATTAATACAAAAGCTTTTCACAAGGCACTAAACTCACTCTGACATCAGGGATGAGAACTGATCCAGGCAAGAACATCAGGAAGTAGGTCCAATAGAAGTTCTAACTGCAAGAAGACAAAATTAAAGGCAAAAATAGTAGCAGAGTGGGGAAGAACCCAACAGAAAGAAAGTAAATTAATGCAATGTGATACCTCCATCGCTTATATAGGCTTCTTACAGGAACTGACATCACAAGCAAAGGCTGTACTGCATCGTGGATTGGGAGCCTGGGTGAGGAATTTCTGAACAGACTATCATCCAAGAAAGAACTGTTTATAAAGCTTATTCATGCACCATTTCGAAATTTCATGGCATTGGTTTGGCCCAAACAAGAAGCCCAAGTTTAACATCCTTTGCTCTGCTTGCTTCAACTCCCAGGATGGGAAGGGGAACCCGCACCCACAGATTTGTTGGAGGTGTATATGGAGAGATTGCTTCATGTAAAAAAACTTGACTTCGCTGCAGAGAATTATTTTTTTTATTTGTAGAGAGGGTTACATTGACTCTGTGTAGGCACAGCAGGAATTGGAGCCCACAGGAAATACCACATGACATTTCCAGTAGTATGCCAGGAATGCCATGCCTTGCACAACTATCTAGGCCTACTAATGAAGAATGCTTGTAAATTAAAATAAAACATATACGTTTGCATTGTTTTTTTGAGGAATGTATCCAATTGCACATCACATCATCTTTATATTGTGAAGGCATAATAATTGCTTTTCTGCAGTCAAGTATCGACAATTGGGGGGCATGGCTCACACGCATGGACAAGATGGGGCGGTGTGCTGTGCTCTGTCTCCACAGGGGGGCTCAGGAGGGTACTTTTGGCTGCTTTGAGACATCGTTCTGCTCTTCCCTGGCAAGATGTGTTCATCGTTATACGGCGGCTCACTGCTCTGATGACGGGTGAGTTTGTGGCTCGGCTATTGAACAAATTTGGCACAATGTCGTCTTCCTGACAAGAGCGGCCGCCATCTTGTTTTATCTCATCGACAGTGAGGACGCCACCAGCGGTCAGACCTCTGTGGTAATACTAGGATATGCCTTTGTGCTGCAAATGTCCCTCTCAGTTACCTCAGCTCCTCATTATCTGGGACCATCAGCCAGCCTATTTTGTCACTAGTTTTGAGTCTTTCATTCCTGCCTTCCACACAGAATCCAGGTTTTGACTTTACATGCTGCCTTTCCTTTCATGTTGACTGGACCCCCACACTTCCAAGTAATGCGCTATTAGAGGTGTTTTAATATTATAAATGGCATGGAGCACTAAATAAACCAAAACCACGATTGTTTTTGGCTCAAGGTTTTTAGTAAAAGAAAAAGGGAAAATGTGAGAGACCTTGAGAGACAGAATCTCATCAAAGAAAATGTTTCCTTACTACTGCCCTGCCAGCTCACTCAGTCTATCAATTGTCCACTTTAAGCAAACATAAGGGCACATTCACAGGAATACCCTCATACATGTCTGAATAATCTGCCAGCTACTTTAGTGCACAAGACAGCACACTCTTTGTTATAATCCTATAACCGCCCATGGTGCTACTGAGCACAGTAATTGTTATCCAGTTGAGGCCTTTTACCTGCCTTGCTGCTCTCAACTATGCTCTCAGAGCCCCTATAAATGACACGATATATGTGTTATACTGTCATTACTGAAATGGTCCTACCCTTATTTTCTCATTAAGCTGAATCTGAGGGATTACCTCAGTTGACACTTCACATCCTACTTCCTACTCATTTACAAGTTTGTGGGTGCTTCTATTACTCATTACTATATATTCTACCATACTGTTATAATCCTGTCACCTAGAAACTGGTCTTGACATTCCTTAAATACAGTGATTGAACATTTCATATCTTCATTGAAAAATATATAATTGATCATCTGTTTTATTGGCAGGATCTCCATCATCAAAAAGCTTCCTCGATGTCAATTGCATATCGTCACGATGGCTAGTGACTCTCTGTCTCTCCCGAAAACATCTTCATCTGGCACTAAATGAAAAAGAGCCAAAAATGACCATCCATCTCCGGTCCATTCATCCTCAAATCCGGTCATGGGCTCAATTTTAGATGAATTACATGCTCCAAAACCCTTTATGAACACCACCAATGAAAAATTACAACTGATTGAGGACAGATGGATTAACATGGAAGGTAACATTTCTGAAATGCAACAACGTATAATTGATCTTCAAGATGTAGCTGCAAAGGTACCATTGCTGGAACAGGAAATACACAAGCTTAAACTTCACACCGAGATCTTGAGAATCGCAACAGAAGGAATAATCTTTGCCTGTATGGCATACCTGAAAATGTTGAGGGTAGGGATCTTCTTTCATTTCTAAAGAAATTTCGGTCTGACCTTCTTAAACTTCAATCCTCTGCTCCTCATAATATCCAGCGGGCACATCGTCTTGGTCAACTTCAACCTTAATCTAGCAGACCATGTGGTATCCTAATGCTCTTTTTAGAATTCACCGACTTGATGCATGAATTAAAGGTTGCCAGAGAAAAACGTTGTCTTGCATGGTCAGGTCATAATGTCTTCATCTCACAGGATCTCTCCAATGCAAACAATGCCAGACGCAAGGAGTTCCTAGCTTTTCGTCCTCAGTTAAGAT
This sequence comes from Lissotriton helveticus, assembly GCF_964261635.1. Taxonomy (NCBI): domain Eukaryota; kingdom Metazoa; phylum Chordata; class Amphibia; order Caudata; family Salamandridae; genus Lissotriton; species Lissotriton helveticus. The sequence continues at coordinate 310,836,298 of NC_136062.1, forward strand.
CCATGAATATCCGTTATGGCATATTGCATCCTTGTCTTTGTAAAATTACACATGAAGGTGTCTCTCGCTCATTTGAAGATCCATCTAAACTAAAACAGTTTCTACAATCCATCACTAGAGCACCTATGGACAAAACTGCTTAATGTTCTCAAATTGTTAAACTGTTGATACTTCTAGACTCCTCATTTACATTTTTACTTCCTGTATTTTAAATATACGTTATGCGGCCTTAATATCTTATTATTTATATTTTCTTACCTTTTTTAGTTCCCTCTTTATCCGTTGTTGTTCTTGTTTCCGAGTGTGAACATGCCCCATTCATATCTCATTCTCTTCCTATCTAAGATCCCACTTTATTTCTTTGATCTATCCCTATTTCTCTTTATTTGTTCTATTCTCTTTTCATTTGCACTATCCCTATACCCTCTCTCTCTCTCAATCTCCCCTTTCTTTCCTACCTCCTATCTCCTGTCCTTAAATTCACATGAGTGCATATTTGTTTTAACTCCTTATGAACTTATTAATTTCATCATGTTACCTTTCTTTAATGATTGGTGTATTTTTGTTCCCTTTGGTATCATCATTATCCCTGTAACCCTGTCCCTTAAACATCAACATGTTTAATGTTGTACCGTGGAACGTTCGTGGTCTGGGTCACCCTGTCAAGTGTCAAAAGGTACTTTATCATTTATCGAAACTTAATTGCCAGATTGCTTTTTTGCAAGAACCCCACTGTAATGATGTTGAATCTCTCAAACTCAAACGTCAATGGGTGAGTCAGGTTGTCTTCTCCTCAGCTGTCATAAATCTTTAAATTTGCAAATTGTATCTACTGAAAATGATGTGAGTGGACAATGGGTAATACTTAATGCTACGGTTCATAATAAACAGGTCACCTTCTTCAGAATCTATGGACCAGTTAAGTTAGATCCGGACTTTTGGCATACTATTAAATTAAAATTATCCTCCATCGCTAATAATAATATTATTATTGATGGAGACTTCAATAATTGGATGGATCCCTTTCCGATAGAAAGGAAGATTGTAAATTCAAACCAGATAAATCACACAAAGCATTTCAAGCTGCTATTACCTCTCGTCCACTCTAGGACACCTGAAAAACTAGTAACCCTGATAAACAGGAGTTTACATACTTTCAACTGTCCATCATACCATGTCATGGATGGATTACATTTTGATCTCAAAACCTTTACTTTCCACACTCCAAGCTTCTAAGATTGGCTCCATTTTCATTTCTGATCATGCCCCTGTTTCAGTCTCTTTTGATTAATCCCTTGTTACTCCCAAACATGCTAGAAGGAAATTCAATAATTCCTTACTATCTGATCCAACTTATATTTCAGACACTACACTCTTTATAAAATTTCTTTTTCAATTTAACAAACCTATTGATACATCTGTTCACACTGCCTTTAAAGCCTCTTTTAGAGGCTTTACCATTGCCTATACTACCAGAAAGAAAGAAAAGAAATTAAATTCCCAATACCTTTCCACTCTCACATGCATCAAAACTCTTGAACATGCTTTTTATACCTCTAAATCCGCTGATCACCTTCCGGACCTCATCAAGGCTAACTATGACTTAAATAAATTAGCTACGTCTGATGCGTGTAATCTACTTAAAATAAAATCTAAATACCATGGGGGTCAGAACAAAACAGGTAGAATGTTGACCAACTATTTAAAAGTCAAATCCGAAAGGAAAACCATTAGACCTATTCTTAATGACTGCACTAACACTTTACTACATTCTGACTCAGATATTGTCATCGCATTGCAAACATACTATCACTCACTATACCCGGAAGACACGCATCCCCCTGAAAACAATACTCAAATGTTCTTTGATGATCTTCCTCCCTCTCGTTCTATACCTGATGTTATGGCTCTCTTGGAAAGAAATCTAACACTTCAGGAGATTTTAGATGCAATTGAATCTCTTAAGAGAGCTTAGGCCCCTGGCCCTGATGGTTTTTCAATCCCATTAGCCAATTATGACTGCAAAATATTTGCTAAAATCCTCGCTTCTATACTAGAAAATATTATCCCTTGCTGGTGAAAGCTGATCAATCTGGCTTTGTTAAGGGCAGGCATTCCTCAGGCAATGTTAGAATGTTCTCTAATATCCTTATTATGGCAAAACAATGTCCTGATCCTTTAACTGCATTACCCTTGATGCTGAAAAAGCTTTTGACCATATGAATATGCAGTTTATTTTCAAAACTCTTCAATGGTTTGGTTTTGGTTCCAAATTTATCTTGTTTCTCAACTATTGTATTCAGTACCCCATGCATGTGTTTCTGTTAACAGTTTTTTATCCTCTTATTTTAATTTACATAGGGGTACCAGACAAGGACGTCCCATTGCTCCCCTTTTATTCCTTGAACCTTTTCTTCAACGCATTTGTTGTAATCCGGTGATAACTGGCTTCCAACAGAACTCTCATGAAATTAAGTTATCCGCTTATACTGACAATATTTCGATTTACATTTCGAAACCCTTAACCTCCATGCCTTATTTTCAACAGGAATTTTGACCTATATTCTAAAGTATCTTGCTATAAATTGAACTTTTCTAAAACTGAGATGTTACCCTTAGATTCCTTATACTATCAATTCATGTTTGCTGATACCAACTTTAAATAGTGTAGTTCTATAATTAAATACTTAAGAGTCTGGTTCTCCTCTACCATCTCTCAAACTCTCTGCCACAATTTTAATACTTTAAAAATCAAGATTCAAAACGTATTTTGTCCTGGTCCCCCCTCTATTTATCCTGGTGGGGTAGACTGGATACCATCAAAATGATGGTTGTACTACTCATTTTATTCTTACTCTCTATGCTACCCTTTAAAATCCCCAATTACTATTTTATTCAAATCAACTCCCATTGTACTAAATTTCTCTGGAACAACAAACCTGCTCGTATTGCTCTATCTAAATTAATCAAACCAAAAAACTAAGGGGTGCACGATTTCTTAATTTTAAATTATATCACACTGCTTTTTTAATTAGACAAATTCACGCATTGAACACACAATACCATGATAAATCGATACCTAGTTGGATTAATTTTGAACGGTCTTTATTACATAAAGACTCTTTCTATGATTTTTATTTTATGTCCAATTGAACTTTTATTTCCAAGCACCCTATATTAAAATACTCCCAACACCTGATACACTCACTTTTCACAGATGGCTCTAATTTTCTTGCCTCCTCTATTTGGTATAATAAATTAATTAAGTTTTGCTATAAATCATTCTACTTCCAACATTGGAAGGAGAAGAATATTATATATATCCACCAACTTATCTCACATAATTCTGTTGTACCTTTTAAGACCATTATGATTTACCCTCCAATTGCTTAGCCCAATCTCCCAATTATCACAGGAACTTCAATCATTTCTAAAAACTAAATATTTATCTCCCGATGTTACTCAATTTATTCCCTTGACTCCTTTATATAATATTCCTCCTGATTCTAACCCGAAAGCTTCTCTTATAATAAACTTTTATCTAGCCCTAATTCTGAAAAACCAAAATCATCAGTTGAATTAGCCTGGGAACTAGATCTCTCGATGTCCCTTTCAATGAACAAATGGGACAAACTATGGCACAAAGTATTTACTACCTCTAGAGCTGCTAATATTACTAAATCATTATTTTTCCTATATAATAGAGCAGTTCGGAAACCCATATTTATACACACAATCAACCCATCTTCATCTCCTCTTTGTTAGTCATGTCTTTCCTCTAATGGCACATTACCTCATTTGTTATACTATTGCCCTAAAGCTTTCAAGTTCCTTTACATAAGGTTGTACCTTATACATTGTATTTTTTAACATGTTATTTCTATTCCTTGTGTAATATGTACTCTTGGTACTTTTTATTTTACTCAATAAAAATTATTTAAATCTAAATATGGAAACAGAACAGGCAATTAAAATTAAATTAGCTTTGATGATATATCGATTACGAAAAGAAAGGATTAATCTGTATTCACCTGTTGCCATCCATTCTCATGTCCAGCGGCCCATCCTGTCGAAGGGAGAATCCTCGTTCAGGGGTGTCAAACTGCATGGAAGAACAGCCTGCGTCCAGAAGTACACCATCCAATGACCCCGGCTTCACTCCAGCTGAAGTTAGCAAAGACTCCGCCTCACTAAATCTGCCCAACAAGGAATTAATCTGTCCCCTAAAACAGAAGCATTAAAAGAGAGAGTGAATATCAGCATTTACTCTTGCGCCATTGCCAGGACCAATCTGCCATGAAACTCTAAAGCCGAGAATCATCTGTTACAGGTCGAATGCAGTCTTATTCCCCTGGGGAGTGCCTTCACTAAAGTGTGAAACCACTGATTCTGAAGATGTACATACTTAGGCGGTTATATAGATGCCTGCTTCATCTGAAAACGTTGCTTATTAGAGAATGAACTTGTTTTAAGTCGCAAGCTAATATCAACTTGGAAAACATAGTCTTAAAAGTATTACACTGGTAGATTGCGGTGTTGCTCCAACTTTCTGAAGCCTGCAAAAATATCTCGATATATCAAAAACATAAATCTTATTCTTAAAAATAATACTAATACCATTCATGCTACTTATACAAACACAAATGATTGCTATTTTTGAATATTGGAGCCTTTAAATTAAGATGGGTAAGGATACATAAGTGGTTTGATGCACTACAGGCATTTGCCCTGCTTTTCGTGCTCCTTGTGCACTTCTGCATTGTTCGATGCGCCGCAGATGCACGCGGTTCTCCGGTCATACAAAGTGTGTGGGCTCAACTTTTACACCTACATAATCTGAAATGGCGTTTCCTCCTCTAAGATGCGCCAGCACCATTTTAAATAAGCAGAAGCCTCTTAGAATTGGCACCCAATTAGTGCCCCCCACCTCCCCCTTGAGTGTGTCATTTAGGAGGGGATTTGAAAAGCCTTAAAGCCTTACAGCAGGGAGGGTAGGGGAGACACATGGGCCTTTTTCAGACAACCCAGTCCCACCTGCAGCAGCAGTTTGAACCACTGCGCCACACTTTACTGTTACTCTGTTCCGCATTGGAGAGAGGGCCTTTGTCAATGTAATGAATCATGTGGTCCAATAGGTGAGACTGAAATGGTGTGGTCAGATCTGGAGCCAGGTATTACTATTAAGCTTATTACAGGCTTTTACCAAAAGCCATAATGACAAATTCTATATATTGTGGCTTTCCTGGCAGGATTCTATTTTTTCAGATCTGCAGGTGTTAGTGGTAAATAAATTACAGAATTTTAAGTATTCTATTTATATTGATACCAAGAGTTCTAGTTTTTTGGTAAGTCCTACATTTTATTACCAGGAATTATACACATTCTAAAATACTATAACAGAATTTATAATATATTTTTACTTCATATTCACAGTTATGATGACCCTTGTGGGAAGCCCCAATCTAGACTGCTAACAGGACTGCATGTTCAAATTAACAAGAAAATCAATAAATAAAAACTATGCAAAGTAGATTTTTATTGATCTGGAGCTAGGGCATTCAGAGTGCAGTATATGCTTAAGCAAAGTGGGGTCCCAAAAAGTGTTTTCTCCATGTTCATTTCCATAGGAAATTTTATTAAAGGCTACAGCTCTAACTGCTGAACGGAATTACACAAGATTTGGCAAAAAGGTAGAGCTAGGTTCAGAAAGCGACCTTTTTTTAAATGATGTGTAAATCCGTTCAGTAGTTGTTGAGAAATTCAAAAAATAAAAGTCAAAAAATCAATTTACCATAGGATACTTTAGCCAAGGCTACAGCCCGAACTGCTGAACGGAATTACACCATATTTGGTAAAAGGTACAGCTTAATTCAGAAAATCAGCAGCTACTGAATTGTGTAAATCCGTTCAGTAGCTGCTGAGAAATTTAAAAAATAAAAGTTTCGATATCTGGGGCAGCGGTGGGTTCATGCACCCTCCCGACCACAAGCTTCATTGGGATTGCTGCCACTACCACGAGCTTCACTGTGATTGGCTGCCAACACTCCAAACCCGGAAGTGTTGGCAGCCATCTTGTGACTCGGTAGAACCGAGTCACAAGAAAACAGTCGAAAAAAGTATAAAAAAGAAGAAAAGGGGGCAGGGTAGAAACACACTGACCCCCTAGTTCTGCTAAGGGGGTCTCACAATGGGACACCTTAGTCCTGCTAAGGGTGTCCAAATGCACGCTGGGTGTGCGAATCTGGACGAAAAAATAAAGGAAAAAATGAATTGGGGGCTCCCCCACTTCATTTAAATGAGCCCCAGGGTGGGCCAGGTTCTGGGGGCAATCTTATAATTATATTGCAGGGGCGTGTGGGTCCTCCGCAGCCCCAGGGACCGCCACCTCCCTGGGGCTATGTAAATTAGTTACTGGAGGGCACACAGATGTCCCGCAGCCCTGGGGGCCACCACCTTCCCAGGCTTGTTTTGTAATTATAGGGGGGCCTCTGAGGCCCCTCCACGCCCCGGGGATCGCCCCCCGGGCTTTAATTAAATATGCAGAGAGGCCACGCGGGCCCGGGGACCACCACCTCCCCGGGGCTATGAAAATGGAGGGAGGGGGGCCGTATAGCCCCCCTCCTGGAGCCCTTGATGGCCCTCGGTACCGCTACCCCCCAGGGCCGGCTCTTGCAATGTCCTGGGGAGCCCACCCCCGGGACATTGTTGTTTGCTATGACAGGGTGGAAGCACGTCTCCCGCCCTGTCATAGCAAACCCTGCTTTGCTTCGTTGAAGCGAGAGGAGGAAAACCTGCTCTCACTTCAGTGAAGCAAAGCAGTATTGCTTTTAGGCAAGGGCTCCCCTTGCCCAAAAGTAATGCCAGTTCCCGCAGGAGGCGGGGAGCAGGCCAGACCGTGGGGGCATTGGGGCTCCCCCCATGGTCTCCAACGAAGAGGCCAGGCTCCAGGGGAGGGGGTCCCCAGGGCCAGAAGTGGACAAGGGAAGGGGACTACGTGGCCCCCCTTCCTAATGATTAATAAAAACATTCAAGAATTGATCCCTGCGGATGGGGTCCTCAGGCGAATATAAATTAATGGAAGTGGACCTTTTTAAAAAAAAATGTTTGGAGTGGTGATCCTAACGCGCCGCTCAGCTCGGCCCCCTAGTGTGAACGCGCTGGGTGCACGGCTCTCAGCGCGATCCCCCTATTGTGACTGCGCTGGGTGAGCGGCGCTCAGCGCGGCTCCCTAGTGTGAACGGGCTGGGTGCGCGGCTCTCAGCGGGGCACCAGAGTACTTCACAGGTCTTTAAAAGACCATTTACCTGTTAATGAGGCTTTGTTGTGTTTTCACCCCATTCTTGGCGTCCCTGCATCTCCACTCTGCCTATGACTGGAAGAATTAGCCCCCCCTCGAAATTTTTATCAGCCTCCCCTGAAGTTTGGCTCTAGTTTCGCCCCGGACTGACATACGCCGGCTCTGCCGACTCCGCTTAGTCTCTATCTGCAGTATGTCAATGATCCAGCTGTGGGGCTGGGAATATCTTGCAGACAGAATTCTGGACCTTTATTACCAGTGTTCCACAGACCCAGCAGCTCCCTTTAGGGGATCCAGTGGAAGGGACTCCGGGGATGCGACAGTCAGAATACCTTGATCCAGAGATCAATGACCTGGGAGGGTATCCATTGAATGAGAATGCAGTATACCACAATGAGAATTCCAAGCTCCTGGAGTCGGTTTTCCAGGCACCCGTGCAGTAATCCCGCTAGCCAGTGGCCAAGATTTTAGTGGGCGGGACCCCAGGGTACTAGAGCAAAGGCTGTGTGGATCCCGTAGCAAAGAAGGTGGTGCCTCAGGAACTGGTGTGGTGCCTAATCATGCTCCGTGCGTAGCGTCGGCTCTCCCGAGGCTTGGCTTGGAATCCTGATGCTCCGTCTGGGTTGCCACTGGTTGGCACTTGGCAGCCAATTAAAGCCAAGCTCGTGCTCAGGGTTAGGCTCCGTGCAACATATGTACTTATCTAATCACTCTACCAATCCTGAAGTACTTATAAATTCACCATACACTCTCCTTGCAGTACTCTAATCATCCAGTCTCTACCCATGTACTCATAGAATGACCCAAGGTCTTCCCCACTATCAGAGGTAACATGGTTGCGTGTGTAGTCAACAGCACAATGTAACGTGGTAGGGCCCAGGGCCATCATGCATACATAATGAAGACACAGACACAGTTGGATAGATAGTGGAACTGGCTACGGGCACGTGCGCCCGGCCCCTTTTTATTACCAGGGTCACATGTCCAGTGACGCCTGTGCTGGATGCGTGTAATCAATCAATCAATCAATCAGGTCATTTGTAGAGCGCACTACTCACCCGTAGGGTCTCAAGGCGCTGGGTTGGGGGGGGGGTGCCGTTACTGCTCGAACAGCCAGGTCTTGAGCTTCCTCCTGAAGGAGAGGTGGTCTTGGGTCAGGCGTAGGTCGGTCGGGAGTGAGTTCCAGGTCTTGGCGGCCAGGTAGGAGAAGGACCTTCCTCCTGTTGTCGCTCTTCGGATGCGGGGGACGGCGGCGAGGGCGTGGCTGGTTGATCTGAGGAGGCGCTTGGGAGTGTAGAAGTTGATCCGGTTGTTGAGGTAGCTCGGGCCTTGGTCGTGTATGGCTTTGTGCGCGTGGGTGAGGAGACGGAAGGTGATTCTCTTGTTGACCGGGAGCCAATGCAGATCTCTCAGGTGTCCGGAGATGTGGCTGCGTCGGGGGATGTCGAGGATGAGTCTGGCCGAGGCGTTCTGGATCCGCTGGAGTCTCTTCTGGAGCTTGGCGGTGGTTCCGGCGTAAAGGGCGTTGCCGTAGTCCAGTCGGCTGGTGACGAGGGCCTGGGTGACCGTCTTCCTCGTCTCGGTGGGGATCCACCGGAAGATCTTCCGTAGCATGCGCAGGATGTTGAAGCAAGACGAGGAGACGGCGTTTACTTGTCTGGTCATGGAGAGGGAGGAGTCCAGGATGACGCCCAGGTTGCGTGCGTGGTCCGTCGGTTTGGGTGCGGTGCCCAGGGCGGGGGGCCACCAGGAGTCGTCCCAGGCGGAGGGCGAGGAGCCCAGGATGAGGACCTCCGTCTTGTCCGTGTTCAGTTTCAGGCGGCTGGTCGTCATCCATTCGGCTACCTCTCTCATCCCTTCGTGCAGGTTGGCTCTGGCGGTGGCGGGGTCGTTGGTCAGGGAGAGGATCAGCTGGGTGTCGTCGGCGTAGGAGATTATGTTGAGGTTGTGTTGGCGTGCGATGGCCGCGAGGGGGCTCATGTAGACGTTGAAGAGGGTGGGGCTCAGGGAGGATCCTTGAGGGACGCCGCAGATGACTTTGGTGGCCTCTGACTTGTACGGTGGTAGGCGGACTCTCTGTGTTCTTCCGTCGAGGAAGGAGGTGATCCATTCCAGTGCCTTGTCCTGGATTCCGATGTTGCCAAGGCGCTGTACTAGGGTGTGGTGGCAGACAGTGTCGAAGGCCGCGGAGAGGTCCAGGAGGATGAGGGCCGCTGTTTCTCCGTTGTCCATCAGAGTTCGTATGTCATCGGTGGCGGCGATGAGGGCGGTCTCGGTGCTGTGGTTCGCTCGGAAGCCAGACTGTGAGGGGTCGAGGGATCCATTTGTCTCGAGGAAGGCAGCCAGCTGTTTGTTGACGGTCTTCTCGATGACTTTGGCCGGGAACGGGAGGAGCGAGATGGGACGGTAGTTCTTGAGGTCGGTGGGGTCTGCTGTGGGTTTCTTTAGTAGAGCGCTGAGTTCGGCGTGCTTCCAGCTCTCAGGGAAGGTGGCGGTGTCGAAGGAAGTGTTGATGATGTCCCGCAGGTGGGGTGCGATGACAGCGTCGGCCTTGTTGAAGACGTGGTGAGGGCAGGGGTCAGTCGGAGATCCGGAATGGATGGAGTTCATTGTTTGGATGGTGTCTTCGGTGCTGATCGGAGTCCAGGTGCGGAGGGTGGTGGTGGGTGGCGTTGTTGTGGTTGTGGCTTGCGTTGGTTGGTTGCTGAAGCTGTTGTGTATGTCCGCGATCTTGTTGTGGAAGTAGGAGGCGAGGGAGTTGCAGAGGACTTGCGACGGGGTGATGTCCTTGTTTCCGGCGTTGGGGTTGGAGAGCTCTTTCACGATGTTGAAGAGTTCCTTGGAGTTGTGTGCGTTGTTGTCCAGCCGGTCCTTAAATGTATTTTTCTTGGTGGCGCGGATCAGTTGGTGGTGTTTACGGGTGGCGATCTTGAGGGTGGTCATGTTGTCCGTGGTTGGCTCCCTTCTCCAGACTTTCTCGAGGGCTCGACAGTTCTTCTTGGAGCTCTTGAGTTCGTCGGTGAACCATGGTGTTTTTCTGCTGCAGGGTCTGCTGGGTGGCGTTCTCAGAGGGGCGAGTTCGTCCGCGCAGTTGTTGATCCACTTCGTGAGGTTGTCGGCGGCCTGGCTGGGGTTCGCTGAGCTGGCGGGAGGGTGCTGGCTTAGGGAAGCGGTGAGCTGGTCGGCTGTGATCTTGTTCCAGCTTCTTCGGGCAACCTGTTGCTGGTGGTGGTGGATCGTTGATCTTTTGAAGGTGAAGTGGACGCAGCTGTGGTCTGTCCAGTGGAGTCCTGTTGCGTGGCTGAAGGTGACGTCTTTGCTGGATGAGAAGACGGCGTCGAGTGTGTGTCCGGCGAGGTGGGTGGGGGTGGTCACCAGTTGCTTGAGTCCGAGGTTGGCGAGGTTGTCGACCAGGCTGATGGTGTTCCGGTCGTTGTTGTTCTCCAAGTGGAAGTTGAGGTCCCCCAGGAGGATGTAGTCGGTGGAGGGGAGGGCGTGCGGGCTGATGAAGTCGGCGATGTCCTCGCTGAATCGTGTGCGTGGACCCGGGGGTCGGTAGATCAGGGTGCCTCTGAGGGTGGTCTTCGGGTTGGTGTGGATCTGGAAGTGCAGGTGTTCGGCGGTGGTTAGGGTGTCGTCGGTGTTGGTCGTGATGCGGATGGTGTTTCTGTGGATGATGGCGATGCCTCCTCCCGTCTGGTTGGCGGTGCGGTCCCTCCGGGTGATCTTGTAGCCCTCTGGGATGGCGATGGCGATGTCGGGCGCTGAGGAGGCGTTCATCCAGGTCTCGGTGAGGAAGGCAACGTCGGGGGCTGTGGTGTCGAGGAGGTTCCAGAGTTCTACGGCGTGTCTGTGGACGGAGCGGGTGTTGAGCAGGATGCACTTCAGGTGGCTGCTGCTGGTGTTCGGCTTGGCGAGTGCTGGTGCAGGGTGAGTCCGGATGCAGGTGAACTTGCATGTGTGGCAGCTGAAGGGTCCGTGGGTGTGCTTCGGGGCGGCTTGATGACATCCTGGGATGCGGCCGGTGTTGAGTGCGATGAGATCGGCGGCATTGTAGGTTCGTCGGGTCGGCTTCCGTCGGTGGGGGCCAGGGGTCCTGGCACTGGGCGCGGTCCAGGCGCAGACGGGCGCAGACGGGCTTACCTTTGGCGCGCCTTCGGCGCACAATCGGCGCGCCCGCTGCGCGTCAACGCTGCGCGTTCGCACGGTCGCCATATGAGGCGAAGTGCGCGGGTGGGCGGAGCAGCTGGGAGGCGGGAGCGGGGAGGGAACAGAAGGAAAAAAGGGGCGGGGTCGGCGGTAGTGGCGGGAAGCGGGGGGCGGCGAGGAGGGCGGGAGACAGAGCGGGCAGAGATGACGAAGGGGCAGGCACAGATGGAAAAACAAAGCGCACTTGCAAAACAGGCACAAAAGATTGGAAAACAGCGGGAAAACACACTAAACACGGGGAAAAGACTCTGAAACAAGCACAAATGATTGACAAAAACGCTTAACACGGGGAAAGACTCTGAGACAAGCACAAATGATTGACAAAAACGCTTAACACGGGGAAAGACTCTGAAAAAAACAGGCGCAATTGATTGACAAAACAAAAACAAAACAAACTACAGCCGGGTCGGCCGGCAGCGAGGCAGCTAGGCACAGCGAGGGGGCACACGCAGCAGCTGGTGGCCGTGCGGCGCGGGGGTGTCCCACAGGTGAGTGTAAGTCAGCCCTCAGGGAATGGTTGGTGCTGGCCACAACTACAACAGTCATCATCGGATCACACACAGAGATTCAGTTATAAAGAGTTCATGACTTGTGGTGCACTAAGGTAGGGGCATAAAGATCTAAAATCATACACAAAGGATTGTATCGTAAAGGGTCCTGCTGCCTGAGGTGACATTGTTGCGTCCAGTGTCTACAGCACGAAAGTCAATCATAAAGGGTCCATCAGATGTGATGGACAGAGTTAGTGGCACCTGAAGAGCTCAGCGTGTGCTCAGCCAGCGATGATGGCTTGTCCTTGCAGGTCAGGATTGGATTGGATATGTGTGAGACCTGCTGACCGCAGTGTAGGCCGGAGGCAGTGGTCAGCAAGGACCCACAACCACGTGGTGTTGACTTATGGTTGTTAGTGGCAACAGTGGCGCTCCGCGTGTGCGCAGCCAGCGATGATACGTGGTTCAGGCAGGCTGCACTGGGAGCAATGTCTTTTGCCTAATGAATTCTGCCTCAGTAAGGCCATGTGGTGGTTACTTGTGGTGCACTGAGTTAGTGGCATCAGAAGCATTCAGAGTGTGCGCAGCCAGCGATGATGCGTGGTGGGGGCAGGCCACACTGGAAGCAATGTCTGTTGCCTACTGGGCTTTGTCATCTGCAATCGTGACTCAATCTGAATTGTGTGCACTGCTGTCCGTAGTAGATGGAAGGCAGTAGTCAGCAGAGACATTGAGGAATGCTTTTTGTTACTTCCTTTTGACAAAATCCAAAGACATAGAGTACAATTCTCTCTGCAATTAATAAATCAAGACTGAATTCGAATTGTGAGCCCTGCTGACCGCAGTGTAGGCGTATGGCACAAAAGATGAAATATGTATGGAATACATTGTTGAAATGTGTAGGTTTCAGGGATGTTTTACTTAGTTGCCTACTGGACTCTGCAATTAATGAATCAAGTGAAATTTTAATTGTGAGCCAGGATGACCACAGGGTAGGCTGGAGGCAGCGGTCAGCAGGGGCCCACAGCCACGTGGCATTGACTTGAGCTGCACAGTTATTGGTACCTGAAACACTCAGCGTGTGCACAGTCAGTGGTGATGCGTGGTCCAGGCGGGCTGCAATGGTAGCAATGTCTAATGCCTACTGGACTGCGTCATCTGCAATCGTGACTCTATCGGAATTGTCAGCTCTGCTGACCACAGTGTAGGCCGGAGTCAACAAGTGCCCACAGGCATGTGGCATTGAGTTCAGCTGCACAGTTAGTGGCACCAGAAGCATTCAGCGTGTGCGCAGCCTGCGATGATGTGTGTCCGGGCGGGCCCCACTGATAGCAATGTCTTTTGCCAAATTAATTCTGCCTTAATAAGGCTATGTGGCAATGACTTGTGGCCCACGGAGTTAGTGGCACCTGAAGGACTCAGTGTGTGCGCAGCCTGCGATGATGCGTGGTCCGGGCGGGCCGCCCAGGGAGCAAGGTCTGTTGCCTACTGGATTGCGTCATCTGCAATCGGGTCTCGATCTGAATTGTGAGCCCTGCTGTCCGCAGTGTACATCGAAGGCAGTAGTCTGTACAGACATAACTCTGCGGTGCTGTGCCGCTGGTTTCGCAGGGCCCTGTGTCGCGGAGGCCGGCGGTCACAGCGGCGGCCTCGTGGCATAGTGAGGGCCGCCGCTCTGGCAGACCCTTTGGCCATCCCAGAAGTAAACCATGCCCTTGAGACCCGGCCTATTTATTCACACTCCAATGCTGGAGTGGCGTACGTTGGACCAGCCCACCCTGCTTCCGCTTCCATGAGGGGACGACAGAGCTACATGACCAAGATCCTACCCACTGCCTGAGGTAACATGGTTAAGTCCACAGTCCATAACAGTAAAAGCAACAGCAGTAAATGTACACATGTAGAGGTCTGTGGTCTGTATAGTGAGATCTGTCCAGCACATCACCACTACACTTGGCATTGTGTGAATTTTTATTGATGGGTGACTTGCCTCCTTCACACATACTTGGTTCCCACGCCTCCAAACATTCAGCTATTGTGTGGGTGAGAAGCCATGCCGTTTTGGGGAGGTCCGTTATTCTGTTCTGCGCTGCCTCGGTGGTATGGGGGGAGGTCCTAGGGGTGGTGGCAGTGGGTGTTGTGGCCTTCTTGGGTGTCGGAGCTGCATGATCAGTAGCTCTATGACATATGTTGGTCTTCAGATGTGGCTCTGGGCTGGGCTGTAGTCGTCCAGCTTTACACCAGTAAAAGTCAGATGTTAAATTCTTACTGCTCACGCGGCTTATCGCCTGTTTTTGGATTGCATTGCAGATTTGGCTGGTCGTTGAAAATATCGGGAAGTGGTGTTTTCTTTGCACGGCAACACCTATTCTGCATATCATTTGCAATAGTTATGTTATGTTATTTGGAGTTTTATTAAGCGCTCAGCTACTCGAACCATGTGTCCCGGCGCTATCAGACCCAACACAACAAGACCATGACAATAGAGGAGGATTATTTGCAGAACAGCCACGTTTTAGGCTCTTTCCTAAAAGACAATAGATTCTCGCTTCTTCTTAGTGACAGTGGCAGTGCATTCCAGGCCCGGGGTGCAAGATATTTAAAAGAGCGACCCCCGGTGCAGGCGCGCCTAACTGCCGGGACAGTGGCCAGGGATGTTTTTTGCAGAAGCTATTCCTGGAAAACTGGCGATATCTGCAGTTTTCATTAGGTTGAGAATGGGATGATAATTATTTTGCTGCGCTAAGGTGCCGATAAGTCCTTGAGAATACGCCCCATTGGTTTTTTTTATTTTTTCGTCCGGATTAGTGCACCAAGCCGCTTTAAAAAATAAATAAATAGTAATCATTTTTTGGCCCTGGGGCTTTTTGTGGGATCCCCTGAGCAGGCCTAGGGGGTCAGGGTATTGTACCCTGCCGACTTTTTTTGTTTTTTCATCTTTTTTCTTGTGATTCGCATGTAGCTCCAACAAAGTAGTAATAAACACATGGGTTTGTTTTAGAGTCACCCTATAACTCAACAGTTGGGACTTATCGCCAAGTTATCGGCACTTTAGCACACCAAAAGTGGCAAAAGAATTATCGCCCCATTCTCAAGTTGGTGCACACTGCTACGTTGCCCACAGGCTGACGGTACCAACACAGGGGACAATCAACATCCTTACGCAGACAAAGCTGCTGGCTGTGCTGCACCTGTTGGCCTCTGGTACCTTCCAACTAACAACTGCAAGAGTCGGAGGAGTCTCACAGTCAGCCCTATTAAACTTCCTCACATGTCTTGGATGCATATCTACAAAAGCAATGTAGGGCCCCTGTATCCACATCACCCGCTCATCTCAATTCGTAGTATTCCTGCACAACTAACCCCAGCCGTTGCTGGGGTTGGGGTTGAAGCACAGAGCACGCCTCTGTGCTCCAGATCCAAGATTGTAGTCACTGAAATGGGGGTGCACCAGGTCATGAATTCTAGTAGTCAACAGTAGTGGAAAGACAGTACTTTATTAGGAAAACAAATTAACAACACAAGCACATCAAACAACGAGTGACATTGCCAACTGGGAACATCAACTTGTGGATCGAAATAACTGTAGATCTTCTTGGAAATCCCAAAATCCATATTCAGAAACCTGTTGGAAAAATGAAGACAATGGTCAAGTGTTAGTATGGTCACAAATGTAATATGGTACAATGTATTACACATTATTGACAAACCCGAATGCTTACAGGTATGATCAATCCTGCACAAAATGACCGTAACAGGAGTTCGTGTGGTCGTAACCTTTGTAGGAAAGAAAAGAAACGTTACAACCACACAAACTTCTGTTACGGTCTCATTATGCAGGATTTATCACACCAGTAAGCATCACAGTTCGTTTCAGCTTGATACACCTGCATGTTCACTTCACCCACACTGCGCAGGAACAGATGGAGACCAAGCGAGGGAACCACGCCATAGCAGGATTCCGGCACGTGTTTGGGGCAACTGACTGCACACATGTACTACTTGTGCCTTCTGCCGACACTGCACACAATCACTGCAACAGAAACCATATGCATAGCACGGGTCTGGTGGCTCAGTGGACTAATGCGTCTACTGCAGGGGCCTGTGTTCGACCTCATGGTCACAGGTTCAAATCCCGGCGGGTCCACTCAGCCTTTCATCCATTGGGGTCGATAAAATGAGTACCATTGAGTTGGGTAACAACAAACATCTGTTATTTCAGCGCCAAGATGCCCTTAGTGGTGAACGTGCGCTTTACAAATACTCATGTTATGTTATGTTATGTTATTCTAGCAATGTGCAGGCAAAACTGGACCACCGGGGCCTGTACACTAATTTTGTTGCAAACATCTCAGGCAGTGTGCATGATTCCTACATCTTTCGCAAGCATCCCAGCCCTGGTCCCCAGACCAGTCCGCCGCCCAGTGATGACTGCCCGACCCTGCGCACCCTGACCTCAATGCTCACCTGCCGCCACTGGCGTGTCTCCAAGAGGGCCCACCATGTGCCAGAGCAACCTCCTCAGCCGTCGCTGGATTCCGCGGCACAGGCCCCCAGCACATCCTGCTGCACTGCGCAGTGGAGTCATGTCTGTACAGCCAGCTGCCTTTGGCGTACACGCAGTCGAGCCGAGCTCACAGTTCAAATCGGGTCTTGATTGCCAGGATGATGTATCGAGGCCTACGCATCATCGCAGGCTGCACACCTGCTCAGCTCTGGTGGCACTAAACTCAGTGCAGCTCAAGTCATCGCGACGTGGCGGGAGTCCCAAGTCGGTCAAAATGCCTCAGCTGCCACCAACTCTGTGCACCTCAAGCCATTGCCACATGGCAGGAGGCCAGTGTCCAGCAAAGTGCTTTGGCTGCCACCAACTCTGTGCACCTCAAGTCATCTCCACGTTGCGGGAGGCCCGTGTCGGCCAAAGTGCCTCGGCTGCCACCGACATAATAAGCACACGGATACACCCACATAGAGAGTGGAAATGGTGTCGAGCACATGCGCCTGGCCCTTTTTATTGGCAGGGTCACATGTTCTGTGACGCGTGTGCTGCATGGGTGTGGTGTGGGTGTACACCAGCCATGAGGGAGTGGCTGTGGCATGCTGACAACTAGACCTGTGATCACACTACAGGGAAGACCTGGGACATGTAGCGTTGTAGTTCCTTCCCTGTACGCGTAAGTGGAGTGGGCTGGCTGAAACGTGCATCCTTCATGACTTTACCAATATGGCGGTTCGAATCCGCACACCCCCCGAAATAGGTACACGATGAGTGCACGACTCCACTTTTTTCTCAACAACAAAAAAGTTAATATTCAAGGACACAGAAGACATTATATTATTTTGATAAACAAAAAAAATTACAAAAACCTTTTAGGATTTTAAAAATACAAAATATCACTAAATTGTTTTTTAAAAATGACTGAAAAAAACAGATTTAAAGAACATTATAATTCGAAATTAGCATTTAAAAAACCTTAGAAATTCACAGAAAAACCATATGTGTCAGGGACGTTATAGTTAGTTGGACATTTCGCTTGTACAAAACCATAGAAATTCCCCCGTTACTCTAACTCGCGCCCCTACAATGCACTGCTGATGACGTCACATATTACATCATGCATGACATGGTCAGTGACATCACTGTTGACATCTCAAATGACATCATTTATTACATCATCCGTGTGAAAATCTGATCCACCACCTCACACTCTAATATAACCTTTGATACACCCACTGTAAAATACATACTACCATTTTCGAAACCATCGACACACCAATACCAGTTACTACATAGGCACTCACAGTTTTCTAGGTCTACACACACATCCACTCATTCACCCATACAATCACTCATACATACAGTCACTCATCAATACAACACTATCATAAGCACGCATACACCTATACAGACACTCACACACCACCACTCATCCAGAGTTACTCATACACTGAGTCAGTCATGCAAAGAATTTATCACAATACAGTTATACACATACCACATCACTTATTCAAACAGAAACAAATGCATACTTACTCTCTTATACAATCACTGATACAAGTACACACTCATCCATAATCACTGACTTTCAAGTATAGTGATTTATATCCTTCAACTCTCACATACACTGCCTTTTACATATGTAATTACTAGGACATGTACAATTGAGACATCCATTCACTCACCAACACACCCATACACACACTCACCCACCCATACAGCTGTTTTCACATGCACTCTTGAACCCGAACACAGAGTGAATCAGCCACTCAAACATCTATGCACATTGTCACACACCTCCCACCCACCCACCCACCCACACACACAGCCAGCCACCCACACAAATACTCAGGCAACCAATTGATAACCCATATAGACACTCATGTAGCTACTGACCAACCCATGCAGCAGCTTATACAACAACAGACAGACTGATACAGACATTCACACAGTTTAGTCACTCACCCATGCATTCAGTAAGACACGTTTAATCACTCACTTAGTCAGTCACGCACCTACTAAATCGTCCATTCAGACACTTATACACCCACTCATTCTTCAATACACCTTGGCATATATATAATACATATTTAAACTTTTTTTTTTAAGCCCAGGCTTAATCACGTACTACAGAGCCTTTCAATTAAAAAATATTCGGATACTCTTTCGCGCCCACAAATTCTATCCCAGCTATTGGAAAGCTGTAACAGATTATGACCAATGCCTTTATAAGTTCGGCCACCCTAAATACTTCAAAAAGATCAGACTGAAGGTTCTAAGATCAGCATACAAAATCTGGTTTGAGATTAGGAAAATATGGAAGTTTCCGTATTATAGTCCTCTGGCTCCGATATGGAATTCGCCGGGCACTCCAGAATGTCTGAAAGACTCCCTGGCAGGCCCCCTGAAAAAAGCAGGATTACAGACATGGGGTGATCTTCTAGAAAATGGAAAGCTTAAACAATGGAACGTTTTAACAGAAAGAACTAACAATTAAATATCGAGATTCAAATACTATCAGATGGCCAGCTGGGCAAAAGAACAGCTCATATCGCCAGACCTTAGCGGAAAGCTGGAGGAAGATATACTGAAGAATCCAACTCGAAAGCAAGTATCAAAGTGGTACTGGCACCTGATTGAAGGACTTTGATATACCTGACGTTGAATGGAAGAAAACCTTCCCGGATAAAGACTCGCAACATATTTGGCAAGTATCTTGCACTTTTTTATGGCACATTATTGTTTCTGCACCACTCAGGAGAAATCACCTTTTTACCTTGCACATGTCGTATTGGACTCCTGAAAAATTGTCAAGATGAATACACAGGTGGTGAAAAAGGGTCCCAAATGCGGAGAGATGAAAGCTAATGATATACATATGTTTCACTCATGTATCTATCTCGACGCCTACTGGCATGCAGTTGGTAAGATCGTTGATAACGTTTTAGACACTAACATCAAGGTAAGCTCTTTCACTATTATATTTGGTATTTTAGATAAGGATGATTCTAGCATTAACTTGAGTAAAAAACAGAATTATTTTCTTTTTACTGCTATGTTACTAGCTAGACGCGAGGTTTGCAAAAAATGGATTCTGTCATCACCACCTACAGTAGAGGGATGGTTTAGAGCAGTAAGAAAGTTTAGAAACTTGGACGAGCGGAGAGGAAACAGTAAGCGTACAAAATATTGGGTGCTATGGGATGGAGCGAAATGGTAGGGTAGGGAGGGAAGTTCAATGATTTAAAGCGACACGATCAAGCAAGCTTCTGAGTGATTTCTCACTCATGATGGTACACCATGGTTTAAGACTCAATGGAACTTGCTGGTATCCTTTTATGAAATGGCCTAACCTTGTCTCTCTGGGCATTTAACTCCGTGCACGATCTTGAGACGCCCTGGTAGCCAAAATCATAAAGATCGTATAAATGAGGACAAAAAAATAAATAAATCAAGTAAAAAAAAAGCTTTATTTCGATAAAAGTCATTATCATAAAAGCAGATCAATTGTATAAAAAATTTACAGTTAAGTACAATTTTAAAAAGATTCTATATCTCTGTTTCAAGCAATAATTTCAAAAGATGTATGTTCAATTAAACATAGCCAGCTAGTTTGTTAAATTATAAAGGTAAAACAATTATAGCAGCATTTCCAGTTTAAGAAATTTTTCTAAAAAGGAATTAAACAAATTATTTTAGCTTTTTGGCTCGAATAGCCCAGGCCCAGGATAGAAATTTGGCTAGGGCACAAGCATAAGGTACATTACTGTCCGTAATAAGTATCCTAATTGCCACAACATGGCTCCTAGTCCCCAGCTGCCGGCATAGGTTTTTGAGCCAGACCCTCCTTGGAGTAGCATACTCGCCGCAGACAAACAAAAAATGTGCTAATGTCTCCGGTTTAGCAAGACACGATGGGCATAAATCAGACATTTCTATACAAGATTTCCATCTTTTAGTGAAGGTGTTAAGTGGTAAGGTTCCCGTTCTAAATCTGAAATACAAGGCCCTATCAAAGGGTTTTCCAATTGTATCCAGGTATAGTTCACGCCTGGGACAGTCTTTGAACATCAGAAAGTTCTCTGTTAACCTACCTAGGGATGTACTAGAGTGTCTTTGAGAACAAATCCAGTCCCAATAAAGCTTTTTAAGTGTTTGCTTTGGGGGTGAAGTTCTACTTAGCCATGATTCAAGTTGGCCCACCTTAGTTAATAGGCTTTTCATGTCTTTTAGCCATTTGATTTTATGCCAGCTTGGTGATGACATAATTTCTTTAAGGCCTCTGGCATATCCACTCAGTTCTTCTACCCGCCAAATACGGGCCCATAGTAGTAACGGGCGAAATTTCGCAATTTCGCCAATCTGGGTACAGCCAAGGTCCATGAATAAAGGAAGTGTCGGGGTGCCTTGTGGAAGGGACATTATTTCTCTGCAAAATTTGTTCTCAGATCTTTGCAGAGCGTCGATGGACGAAAAGCCCCAAAGTTCCGCTCCATAAAGGGCAGAGCTAACACCTTTAGCTGTATAAATCTCAAGGGCTGTTCCTATAGGTCTTGTTGTACTGGAACGTTGCTCTCTCAAAATGGCACCTGTAATCCTTTTGTGGCTCAACAGCATTTTGTCTAGGTGTGGCATCCAATCCATTTTGTCCGAAAGGCGTATCCCAAGGTAATCGAAGACTTTCACCCTTTCCAGGAGCTCAGCGTTTAGGGTGGGGGAACGCACATGTTGTTTCGGTGGATTGAGGACAAGGTACTTCGTTTTGTTTGTATTTATGACCAAGCCTCGAACGGTACAAAATGATTGGAAATTGTCCAAAAGTCTCTGGAGTCCCATTGGGGTTTTGGAGATTAAAAGCGTATCATCCGCGAAGAGGAGGGTTGGTATGCGTTTGCCAGCCAGGGATGGCTCATCAGAGGGATATTTAAGGAGATGCTCGACCACCCCATTGATGTAAAGAGAGAAGAGGGTGGGAGCCAGAACACATCCCTGGCGGACTCCTCTCTCGACCGGAATACTGCCCGTTTTCTCCCCTCCAGGGCCCCACCTGACTTGGGCAAAGCTGTCCTGGTGTAGTCTGACTAGTAGAGATAGTAGATAATGTGGCAGCCCCATGTCAGCCAGTACTTTCCATAATAGGTCCCTAGGTACGAGGTCAAAGGCAGTCTTTAAATCGATAAATGCGAGATAAAGACTGCCCTTGCCTATTACCACAACCTTCCAATATACCATCATGAGCCTGAATGCTTGCTCAATCGTTCCAGTGCCCACTCTGAAACCCGCCTGAAAGTCGGAAAGGATTTTATTTTCTTCTACCCAGTTAAGGATTCTGAGTAACAGGACTTTGCCGACGACTTTTTGGCTGGTATCTAGCAAGCTGATCGGCCTATAGTTAGATGGGTCATCCCTCGAACCTTTCTTATGGATGGGGACCACCTCCGCCCCCTTCCACGATGAGGGAATAGGGGCACCCCTACAGATGGCAACAAGGAGGGAGTGAATCAATTTACCCCATTTGGCGCTATCGGATTTTAGCAGATCCCCGGGAATCCCATCAGGTCCGGCCGCTTTTTGTGGAATAATAAAGCTTATTGCGTATTCCACTTCCTTTAGCGTAAAGTCGAAGTCACTGGGGCAAGATACATAATTAGTGGTAAGCGGAAATATGACAGGCCCTCTCCCGTTGGAGCCGTCGTGACAGGAGTAGAGTTTAGAGAAGTGATCCTCCCACACCTGGCTTGGGATGTTGCAGGTTAACAGATCACTGTCTGGTCTGTTACGTGCCCTTATAGTGTCCCAAAAACATTTAGAGTCTTTTTTCAAGCTGGCTTCTTTAAGGGTTAGCCAGTAGGCATCTTCCCACTCCCTTTTGGCTAACCACAAGACCTTTTTATGATCCCTTCTAGCTATTTGGATTGATAAGGGGGACTTCCCTTTAACTGCCTCAATTAGACGTGCCTTGGCCTTTCTGCATGATGCAGAGTACCAGTCATGTCTGCCTTTGGGTTTGGTTAGGGGTTTGGATTTCCCTATAGTCCCTTTTGCCCAAAAAAGGTCCCCTATAGTTTTTATGGCTACTTCATAGATAGTTGTTACCTTATCTGCTGCCATACATGGATCTATGGAGCTGATTTAATCCTGTGTGCCTTTAATTACCTCTTCTATAGTGGACAATTTATCAGTATTACACAAGATTTTATAAATAAATACATATTTAAACTTTAAAGAAAAACACAGTCACAGGATGATGTCATCCGTGATGTCATCACTGATGTCACTGACCATGTCATGAATGATGTAATATGTGACATCATCAGCAGTGCATTGCGGGGGGCGCGAGTTATAGTTAGTGAACTAACTATAACGGGGGAATTTCTATGGTTTTGTTCGAAAGAAAGGTCCAACTAACTATAACGTCCCTGAAACCTATGGTTTTTCAGTGAATATATATTTATATCCATTCATATCTCCTTT
Source organism: Lissotriton helveticus (assembly GCF_964261635.1). Classification (NCBI taxonomy): domain Eukaryota; kingdom Metazoa; phylum Chordata; class Amphibia; order Caudata; family Salamandridae; genus Lissotriton; species Lissotriton helveticus. The sequence goes on from NC_136062.1 coordinate 310,859,267, forward strand.
CTCACAAACTAACCTCTGTCCTCTGGTTGACTTGAAGGAGCAGGAGCAACAATTATCTATGGTGTCATTTATTATTACATTGTGCAAAATATGGCTATCTTACTACTCCTCTGTAGTTAAAATTTTGATTCCCAGAGATAGGAATTTCTCAGATTTTTGCTTGCTAATAACTTTGCCACCGTTTGACGGATCTCGAAAAAACTTTCAAGACCTAATGCTTTTTTCTACATTGGCTGATGATACAACGTTTTGTGGCGATTAGTTAAGGGGTGTAAAGAAAAAAGGGGGGTTTCAAAACATATTTTTCCTCCAATTAATATTCTTTATAGACTTTTTACTTAGAAGTAGTGCCACAATGGCTAAACAGATTTAGATGAAATTTGGCATGAGTATAGATTATGGGGTGCAAAGAGTCTTTTTTGCTATTTAAACTGATTTGGTTCAGTACTTTTACATTATAAGGGACAAAAACAGTGATATATTGAACTGAGGTATACCACAGTAACTTTGCAGTATGGCAACCACAATAATATTGGCTAATGACAGCCCTTACAAAATTAATAGGCAGCCATATTGTTCTGACCACACTTTGTGTGTGTTCTTTGTTTTACAGTAAAACCTAGATAAGTACTATTTTTGTCATTTCTAGGAAGACATGGGGCACTTTAGCAAACTGGGGAAGGGAAGGGAAAATTATATGTAGTGACAAATATATTTTTGAAAAATGTTTAAAATGTACCATGGAACTAACTAGAAATTATCAGGAAAGTACCCCAGTACTATTAAAATGTAAAAAAAAAAAAGTTATGCCACTGGACTCTACTCTGCGCCACTGAGCTCTACTCTGTAACACTTTACTGTATGCCACTGCACTCTACCCCACTGTACTCTGCGCCACTGCACTCTGAACCACACTTTTCTGTGCCACTCTAATCTACACCAATGATATGATATTATATGCAATTTATATTGCGCACGGCTACTCCAAGGGGTGTCTTGGCGCAGAAGCAGCAAGGTTGGAGTTGAAAAGACAGGCCTTCACAAAAAAACAGATGTACATTTTTTTTTAAACAGCGATGTCTCGTTCATGGTCCGCAGCTCCAGTAGAGGCTGATTCCATGCTGTCGAACCCAGGTACGCTAAGGATCTTCCTTCTGCTCGATCTCGCTGAAACCTGGGGCTCTCTGCCAGAAATGTGTTGGTGGATCTCAACTGTCTTGTAGGGTTATCAAAGCTGAATCTGGTTCTGAGGTTGGGGGCCCTGTTTGATACAGGACATCATGTATCAATATGAGAGCCTTAAATTTGACTCTTTTCATAATGGGCAGGCAATGGAGTGCACAAAGATGTGGCATGATATGTGTTTGCATCTGTACATTTAACAAGGGCCAGGCCGCCGCATTCTGGATCACTTGGAGTTTTCCCATTAGTGCTCAGGTAAGTCAAAGTATAATACATTACCATAATTAATCTTGGATGATATCAGTGCCTGGATGATCGTTTTCTTTTCTGAGAAGGATAGAAGGGGCAGAAAATTCTTTAGGGACCTCATAATCCCAAAACAGATACCTACCAACATTTTTACTTGAGGCCTAAGGGACAGCCTGTTATCCAATGTAATACCCATATTTTGTACTGAATCTTTTTGGGGTCCTGGGGCAGAGACATCGTCTGGTCAAAAGGTTTGCCAGAAAGCTGGTGGAATCTTCCCAAAGAAGAGAATTTCTTTTTTCTCCTCATTTGAATTGAGTTGTTGCTAACCAATGAAAAACTGCAGTTAGTCAAGTTTTAATCTGTGTGCCCTTCAGCTCAACCCCCTTCTCCCAAGAGAAAGACAGTTGTGTGTCATCTGCGTAGGAGATCACTTTCGCTCCCATTTCTTCTGCTAGTTTAACCAGAGCGGTAAGATATAAATCAAAAAGTGTAGGGCTTAGGGCACAGCCATAAGGGAATCCCGTAAACACCTCACGTGGGCTGGCAGAGCATGGGGGAATCCAAAATTCTTGGCTCCTATCTGTTAAGAATTATGTTAGCCAGTTCAGAGCCTGTCCTGTCACTCCAATGACTTGCAGAAGATCCAACTGCATCGTGTAGGGGACCGTATCGAATGCTGCTGAAAGGTCAAGCATAATCAATACGACCAATCCCCTTGCAACCAGGGTTCCTCTAATATATTCTGATGCCTCCACCAGTGCAGTTTCTGTACTATATCGGGCCCTAAAACCTGACTGACTAGGGTGAAGCAAGTTACGCCACACAACTTTATGCCACTCTACTCCATTCCCATCAATGCCACTCTACTCTACTGTACTCTACCCCAGTACACTATATGCCACACTGCACCATTGCACTGTGCTCTACTCTGCATCACCATAATCGACACCACTATATTCTACCCCACTTCGCTCTACACCATTGTACTTTCTGTACTTGGCACCACTCTAAGCCACTGCACTCTTCACCACCACACTGTACACCACTGTACTCTATGGCACTGTACGCTAAGCTATTTAACTCTACTTTGTCCCACTGCACTGCATGCCACTCTACCCCATTCTACTCTAGCCTACTTTACTGTATACTCTTTTCTATGCTATTCCAAGTCACTCTACTCTAGTCTGCACCAATGCACTCTATGCTACTCTACTCTACCCAATCTACTCTAACCGATATTACTCTATGCCACTCACTCAACTCTAGGCCATTGCAAGCCACTCTACTCATTCCCATCTATACCACTGTACTCTACTGCACTCTACCCTAGTGCACTATATGCCACTCTACACTACACCACTGCACTGTACTCTACTCTAAACCACTGTACTCCACCCACTTCCCTCTATGCCACTCTATGCCGCCCTACTCCATTCCCATCTATGCCAATTTACCCCAGTGCACTATATACCACTCTACTGTGCACTCTACACCATAGTACTCTTCTGTACTTTGCACCACTCTAAGCCACTGCACTCGGACACTGCACGTACACCACTCTACTCTATGCCAGTGCATTCTATGCAACTGAACTCTACTCTGCCCCACTCTATGCCACTCTACTCTAGCCCAGTTCACTGTATGCCACTCCAAGCCACTCTACATGGCTGTACTCCACTCGACTCTAGTTTGTACCACTCTCCTCCCCTCTCTCTAGACCACTGTGCTCTATGCTACTGCACTCTACACCACTGTACTCTGCGGTACTCTATGCTGCATCACTCTATGCCATTACACTCTTCTGTACTTTGCAGCATTCTACTCTAGGACACTGCACTCTGCTGTGCACCACTGTACTCTATGCCATTGCACTCTACTCTGCACTCTATGCCACTCTATCCTACCCCACTTCACTTTATTCTGCTGTACTCTATGCCACTCTATACCACCCTACTCAATTCCCATCTATACCACTCTACTTCCACTGCATTCTACACCAGGTCACTATACCCCATTCTAATCTGCATCACTCCTCTGTAGTCTATACCATTATACTCTGAAAACGTTGCTGACCGAACTTGCATGGAGGTCGGGGTATCGCAGAATGAGCCACACCAAATTACAGCTCCCGTCAGGCGCTGGGGGAGTAGGAGCTCCCGACTTCAAGGCTTACTGCTTGGCTGGGCAGCTGTAGTGGCTGTCCCTCTGGTTGGCGGGCCACAACCCTTCTGAAATAGGATTTATTATTCTACAAACAGTGAGCGGGTAGCTCCAAAGGCTGGTCTGCCCTGAGGTTGGGTTGCCTCCCATGACTCAGCTCCCGGCTACTGCAAGTTGCTCTGGACTACTGGAGAATAACGCTTAAATACACAGCAACTCCTCACCTGTACGGACCGATTGTCCCAGTTTCTTCAGGCACTCTGACAACTCATTAGCTGGAGCCCTGGGAATGGAAGGAATAACGACTGAGGTGCACTAGTCCAAAACAGCACACTACTGACACACAGAGATTTTGTGGCCACTCATGTTTTACTGCATACATTATTTTTGGCACATGCAAGCATACTCCTTTACATGCAACTTGAATGGTTCCTCAACAGACAGGAACCTAACATGCATGAGTTGCTGCAGTCACTCATATGTTGGCTATACCTGGGCACCACACTCACTTATTTGAAACTTAGGTGTGAGACTGACCTAATCTAAGAATTATCTGACGTCGACCAGACACATATGCTTGAATACCCTAAAAGAGTATTCCGCAATAGTTCATCCAAACCTCCATTTTACACAGGCCTACTTAATACAACATTGAATTGCCAGACTGTTTCCCTTTGCCTAATCCGCTTGTCCTCGCTGTAGGGCCCCGGACGCTGATTTGTTACACATGTTAAGGCAATATTCTGGCAGGGTATCGCAGTGGCGCTGACTGATCCTACAGGACTTGACCAGTGAGGCACTCCAGCACAATGTCTCCTAGGCCTCCACCCAAGTCCCCTCGGCTCCAAAATAATGCTATGTTTTCGCAGATTTAGCATTGCTCTTAGCATTGCTCTTAGCAAAAAGGCTCATTACAAGACAGTGGAAATCCAGAATGGCTCCACAATAGGAGAGTTGGAGGGAGAAGGTGGAATGGGTAATGGCAAAAAGTAAGGTCTTTGTAAGAAAACCATTTCCCTTGAATGGGACGCACTAGTAGAATGTTTCAACACACAGGACATGTCAACGAATAGTCCGATAGCCTGGGGCACACACTGAGCATGTGCCCCAATAAGGGATATATATGTAGTGAGAACTGAGTACCATAGATTTGATTACGTACACTTTTACACCCACAGTCATGGCCACACCGCCTGCTAGAGGGGGCATCACTGGAGTCACCTTTCTGATATTCCACGGGTGAACCCCACCTGACGGCTGCCTTTCAGCACATACAGGCAACCTCCAACAATATTGTGCTGAACATGAAAACTTTGAAGTTGAAGATGGAGACATTACACAGCAGGCCAGAGTTTGCTGAGCATTAGGTTGGAGATCATGTTCAAGAGTGAAGCGAAGTCTAAGCAGCTGTAGAAGAGTTAAAGAATGACAGAGATCCATGCAGTTCCAAGACTGACCAGTGAACTCCATAACTGAGCTGTAAGTTAAAGGGGTGAGTCCAGAGAACAGTATGAAAGACTCCCACTTGGAGACTCTGTGTTTTCCATTAAGAGGGCATGTGTCAGTCAATTGAAGGGTAGTACTTTATGAAGCCTGAAGTCTTGTCTGGTGAACAGAAAGATGGAACTGTGGTGAGGAAATTAAATGAAAATTAAATCAATAGAGTGCTCTCCTACCATGGGGTGCCTAGGTCGCTACCTATAGACTAATTGGCTCCACCACTGCTCTGGGGACCATGATTTCAGAGCTGAACTCTGGAAAGGAGGGAGATGCTGTACTCCACTATGCGATGCTAAGGAAAACAGTCCTCAGGCGGAGAAAGGATCTATATTTTTTGGGATTTGAGCAGGGACCCTGCCAGACTAAAAGGAGTTTATGATGGGACAGTCCATATCTTTGCACGTCATCGCTGTCAGGGTCTTCTTTTACGAGATTAGAGGTCCTAGATTGGGTTAGGTTATTTTAGAACTGGCACTGCTCATCAAGCGAGTACTTTTGTTTGGGTCTGCTCTCTAGCCATGCCACGACGCCAACTGGATATAGGAAATGATGAAAACATAGCATTTTCCAGAAGTCTTGCAAAATGTGTGGAGTGGTGTATACTGCCTGGACTAGCAATGCTTAATGCCACTGTTGATACTTTTCCCCCAATTCTAAGGTTAAGGTTAAGAGCCTGGTGCTCCAGATCTCATTGACCTTCACTGATATTGACATTTTAAAGAGGTGTGAAAGTTGCATTGCACGGAACCAAATTATATTGCTTATGTTGACGTAAGTTCATTGAGTTTTGATCTGTCTCTGCAGGAAAGGAGAAGGAACTTTTTAAGGACTTTCATCATCTTACAGAATATTCTCCAAGGGCTTGAACTTGTGCTTGCCTCCTGCTGACGTCTCAGGGACAAAAGACTTCATCTCCAACTCCCATCAGAGTTTCCATGCTGGGAATTCTGTTTGCCAAAACCTGCGTGTCGCTGGGAGTTGGAAGCGCAACGCATCGAGAAGAAGCGTGATGCCGCCGCAGCTGAAATCGTCCCATCGCAGGAGAAGGGTGCCTCCGCCGCATCTCCCAGGAAGTGTGTCTTCGTCAAAGCTGCCTGCTGTCGCATCACTGGAGAAGCGTGATGTCATCAAGAGTCGCCGTCGCATCACCGGAGGAGCGTGTCGCAGTGCCTGTCGCGGCTCCAAAGTACAGAGTCATCGCAAGGCTGCCAGGGCATCTACGTATCGTCATCGCATCGTCACATCAAGGGCGCCATCTTCTCGCATCGTACCAGGATCGTTGCATCGCGGCGCCATCTTGCGCATTGCAACCGGACCGCAAGCCGAGAATCTACGTATCAACCCCACAACGGTAAGGATCACAACGCATCCCCTACGCTGCGCAAGCATTGAGGCACGATGCATCATTTCCCCCGTATCATGGAACTGACGCATCTCCCCTTTTGCGAGCCTTTTGTTCATTTTGCGTTACGCATCCAGGTACTTTGTTGAGAACTTTGTCGCATTTATCATCAACTTGAACTAAGCAACTTTTATCATCTTTAAGTCAATCTTAAGTACAGTATTGTGGATTTTTGTCGTTTGTGGTCTTGTGCTAAGTGTATATAAAGAATAATTATTCTGATAAAACCTGTGTTGTGTCCATCTGTAGTGTTTTTTCTGTATTACTGTGTTTATTCACAAATGCTTAACACAATGCCTCTGAGATAAGCCTGTCTGCTTGTGCCAAGCTACCAAGGGGGTGAGCAGGGGTTATTTAGGGGTGTAATCCCCTTATCCTGACTTTGAAGCAAGGGTCCCTATTTGGACAAAGGTGAATACCATTGCCAACTAGAGAACCCCAGACCTAACACAATGCTATCCGCTACTGATATATTGGCTTCAAAAAGGGCAATCCAATAGGAACATTCCAGCTCGAACTGCCTCGCCAGGTCCTCCTTGTGGCAAAAAACGACAGACTGGGATGCAGCCCGAGCTATTGCCAGTGGCTGAGATTACTTCAAGCATTCCATCCGTGACCTCTTTGTTGTTGCAGTTGAAGCCCTAAGTGTGATGTGTATGCCCATCATGGGCCTCATTCTGACTGTGTTACTGGAACAAAGCTATATCCGACTGATGAACCCTAATCAGGAAAAAACCTGTCTTGGGTTGCTTGTGTTCCAGTACAAGGAGGATCTGGCCTGGCAATTCAGGCGGGGATGCGCAGGGTCAAGACTGAGTTGTATATGCCTGGGTCCAAACTAGAGGGGGGGTGAAAAACAATGCACTAGGATATAACCCTCGCGATTGATTGCCAGTGGCTGAGATTAATTCAAACCTTGTTGCTGCAGTAGATACTACTTCCAGCAGACATCATTGCCCTGACATCAGATCCCTGACAGACAAGGGAGAGACCGTGGCACTCATACTCCTGGACCTCTCCGCAGCCTTCGACACGGTGTGCCACCGTACTCTAATACGGCGCCTCAACAACGCCGGCCTCCGAGGCAAGGCCCTGGAATGGATCACCTCCTTCCTCTCCGGAAGAACACAGAGAGTCCGACTCCCCCCCTTCAGATCTACAGCTACTGAAGTCATTTGCGGCGTCCCACAAGGATCCTCCCTCAGCCCCACCCTCTTCAACATTTACATGACCCCGCTGACGAACATCGCACGCAAACACGGACTCATCATCATATCCTACGCCGACGACACTCAGCTCATCCTCTCCCTCACCAACAACCCCACCTCAGCAAGAACCAGACTACATGAAGGCATGAAGGAAGTAGCGGACTGGATGACAGACAGCCGGCTTAAACTCAACACCGATAAGACGGAGGTCCTAATCCTCGGCCCTACTCCCACCATCTGGGACGAATCCTGGTGGCCCCCCGCCCTGGGCAGCACTCCCCAACCCACCGACCACGCCTGCAACCTCGGCTTCATCCGGGACTCGTCCCTCTCCATGAACAGACAGGTCAACACGGTGACATCGGCATGCTTCAACACCCTCCGCATGCTCCGCAAAATCTTCCGCTGGATCCCCACCGACACCAGGAAGACCGTCACCCACGCCCTCGTCACCAGCCGCATGGACTATGGGAACACTCTGTACGCCGGCATCACTACCAAGCTACAGAAGAAACTTCAACGAATCCAGAACGCAGCCGCACGACTCATCCTGAACATCCCCCGCCACCACCACATCTCCGGACACCTGAAGAAACTTCACTGGCTCCCAGTCAGTAAGAGGATCACCTTCAGGCTACTCACCCACGCACACAAAGCCCTTCACAACCTCGGACCAAAACTCATCAACCACCACCTCTCCTTCTACTGTCCTCCTCGCACCCTGCGCTCGACAGGACAAGCCCTGGCAGCCGTGCCCCGCATCCGCAGGGCCACCGCCGGGGGCAGGTCCTTCTCCTACCTGGCAGCGAAGACCTGGAACTCTCTTCCCAGCCACCTGCGCGCCACACAGGACCACCTCTCCTTCAGAAGGCAGCTCAAGACCTGGCTTTTTGAGCACTTTATATTGTTAGCCACTGTTATCATACTAGTATTACTTTCACTACTTGTGACCTAGTCTTTAAGAACAGTAATGTGTTACCTGCCACTGATGCCAGCTAGAGGGAGCAACTTCTACCTCCGGTTTATCCTTTGATATTCCTGCATTAGGTCAAAAAAGCAGAGGTGGGGCCAAAGAAAAAAGGAAAGCAAAGGACTATGGCTTACAGACTGCTGAGCATCAAATACGAGACTGCAGAGGAGCTAAGGGTGAGGCATTAGGCCCGCCTTGTAATGGATAAGTAAAGCGTTCCAGACTTCCGGTTCACCAGACTGGCGACAAGAGGCCTCTTAAAGGGATACATTAAGATCCAGCATCTTCTACAACCTTTGGAGAAATATATTAAGAAAAACATAGACGTTCTCTCCTCCAAAATGTGAAACATGAATGCATTAATTGTATCGTTGCAATTCAGTCTCAGATAAAGCTGCTCTTAGTAAACAGTAAAATACAGTATTTAATGTAGCTGTTCACAAGAAATGGCTAATTAAATATTCTAGACCCACCATATGACTGAAACGACCCATACATCAATTTTAATTATTTGTAAACTGCTAATATATGCCTACACCACTTGCTTATTTCTGCATCGAGGAAGAGGCTTTAATTGGTCGACAGCAGCCATGAAATTTTAACACTGCTTCTGAAAACAAAAATGCCAAAGGGTATTGCTTCACTAACGGGTTGCAGCAGAATAAATAGATGTTCTGACGTCAGAACTTTGTTTCACTCCAATAACTGGCTCACTTGGGGATTCAGGTACAGCAAGTTACATGTCAGTTTTAAATAAAGTTATAAAAATAGAATGCATGGTGAACCATACTGTCGCTATGCAACCTGACACTATATGATTTATGTCCAATAAAACATTAACAAATAGTATCTGTGGCCCAGCGTGCCCTGCTCCTTGTGTTCCAGACAGAAAAAATGAGATGTCGGGTTTCACTGCACAGTTCTTAGGATGTAACCAACTAAAAGAAGTATACACTTTTAAACAATTACATTTTAAAAGTTTATAATGTCTGAAAAAAGTACAATTTCTTCTTCTTTATATAAAATATAAACGTTTAAAATGTACTTTGTTTAAAAGTGTTTAATTATTTTGGTTGGTTACATCCTACAAACGGCAGTAAAAAAAAAAAATATATATATATATATATATATATATACCCGTGAAACCCTGTAAGGCAGCATATTAAGTGGCAAACAAAACTCAAAACTGAAATAGCTGATTGTGTTTAGTGTTTCTAACATATTCCAGGTAGAGGGCTTGTAGAGCAGGCCTTACTATTCGAATTTGAGTCGCCATACTGAAAGATGCATGATCCTATTTGTGTGTACTCCTCCCATCTCTTGACAAAGTGTAAGCCATGCTAGAAAATCAATACTCTTGCATCACAGAGGCTGTAGTCAGAAAAAAAGAAAGTTTAAAGAAAATAATAAAATATTTAATTACACAAAACATGCTCAACTATAAAAAGTTCTAAAATTACAGGAAGTGATCCATCAAATATCAGCATATTGATACAGACGCAAGCCGATTGGGACAGTGCAGGGCCTCATGTTCTAAGATGTTGGCAGTGGCAAAGTCTGTAATTCACATAATCATTGGGTTTGCGACAGCAAAATACTTCTAATAGTGCCTTTGGTCCCCATAAGATGTGCCGGGCCAGGCAGATGGGGAGTTTTGTGCACGGGTCAGTGCACCCGCTACTGCCTCTATTACCGGCATCTCTAGCATCTCCGGCACTTCGGCAGCCACGTCACGCTTACGGCGAGTGCAGCTGGCGGTAGTTGACAGCCACAGAGCACAGGCTAGATTCGGGTGCGGTCTGCAGCTGCCTGGGGGACCCCCACTCACCAAAATAGACGGTCAGACAACCGTAGCCATATAAAAAGGTGGGAGAAGGGCAGTGAAAACCCCAACACAACTACCAACCACTGACCATCATTCACCATTATCAACCACCAATTAACCAGCAACTAACTACCAATTAACCATTAACAACTAACTAAACTGCAACTCTCATCAACATCTTAGCGTGCTTTCCGGCATCCCGGCACCCCAGCGATTTGGGGCACTTTGAAGCCACCGGTGGGGTCGTGCCGAAGCCGTAGACCAGGCTACTGTTGAGGTAATTAAATCAATTAAACAACTAAACAGCACCACTAATCAACCCCAGCACCTCCCTCCACCTGTGGGGAGCAGACCGGTGTGGCGGAGGCCTGGGAGGGGCTTGCAGTCGAGGGGTTACCAACAGCAGTGGCGGCTAGACTGCAAGTTGATGCGCTCCGAAGGCTGCAGCCACTCTCGGAGCTCCACGGGAAGGAGAAACTGTGGGGCAGACCGAGGTCGGATAAAGTGGCTTGACAGCGGAAGGAAAAAAACGACGCACTGAAGAAGCAGCGAGTTACGCTGTAATGTCTGAATCCTGAACATCTACTTAAGGTAGCAAGACCAAGTCAAAGTCAAATTCCTTCTCTGGCCCACGAATCAGCAATTTTCAAGGCAGAGGCGCCCACTCCATCACCAACAGAGTCAATCACCTGCTGAACCTTACTTACCCATTTTGGCCACCCATCCCACTGTCTTGTGGGCGGTCCTGCAGTGGTCACCTGCTCAAAAGCCCTCAATACCTCAGGCGCATCATGAGGTCAGGGAAAGAAAGGTGGTCAGCCACCTCTTTGATCAGCAAAAGGAAAGGGAAGAGTAAAATGCTGAGCGAGTCTATCAAGGGCCAGGCAAAGTTAGGAGTCCAAGACACACCGACCATATGATCCTGGTACAGATAGATGTTGTGTCGCCAGCAAAAACTACAAGCACCGGCTACCAACCAAAAACAACATTTTCATTTGTGAAGGATGCAGGGATAGTACTGAATTCCAGCAAAAAAGAACTCAGGGGTCTCTCCTCCCCTCTGCATCCAGAAATTATAACTCAAACAGATGCAACACTCGCGACCACAACTACGGCAAACATCAAGAAACAAAACATGGAACAAACCTAGGACAAAAACAAAGAAGCACGAGACACAGAAGGCATATATGGATATACAGCTCATGAAGGTGAAGGTGAAAGGTACGAACAGCCAATGGGCAACATAAATATGCACGCACAAATAGGGAATGTGGCAGCAAGCACACCGGCATCAGGCAAGGGCTCTGAAGGCGCCACATCCTTTTATATGCCAGGGGCCCAAGGGCACTGCTCGAGCCCAAAATTACAATCCTCTCCAACTTGCACTCAAAGTCTTATTCATCTCTGGAACCAAATCCTAACATGCTGCCAATAACAATGCCAACAACATTCATAATGAGAACCACAAACAGATCAGAAAACGCTTCAAGTGACCATCCAAAAGGTATTAGCTCTGCCATTCCAGCACAAGCACAAAATAATACCAAGAGATACAACAACTGGGTTTTAAAGAGGAAAGGAGAGTAAATAATACCAGGGTTCTGGCACCAGACACAACTGAATTCCAGTCAGTAAATTTGCAGGATAAACCAGATTGAGGCATGGAGACAGGAGACACTGAATCAGCGGAAAGTATCAAAGCTGAAACAAGCAACACATTTTACCTCACAACAGAAGAGTTCCCAGGATGAGGGCAACAAAAACCAGCAAGACAGGGAAACTGAGGAAACGCCAAAAGAAACAAAAAATTATGGTCATCCCTGTTAAATACTGTGCAACTTTCAATAAAAGCAATGCAGTACCATTCAGAATAAAAGGACATTTAACTATCGCTTCTTAATCTCCTGGCAGCACATGTCACAAACATCGACAGCAAACTAACGGAGGTGAGTAATATGATCAGGAGGGCTCAAGGCAAAACTCAAATAATCCAACCAAGTTGCATCTGTTTCACTATCGTCGACAAACTCTCAATATTACTATCCCTGATGGGGGAGCTCCTAACTGACCTAAAAAAGACGACAAACATCGGAAGAACAAAACATTCCAACAGCCAAAAAAAATAACACAGAAAGACTACATTCCAGCAGCTCAGGGGCAATGATACAGTGGTGCCTGGAGCAAGAACCTCTCGTCTAGCGCTCAAGGGACTCTTGATCAATCCATCCTTGGGGAGCGCACAGGATTCAGGCATGGAGACTCAGGATCCATTGGAGTTGCACACCTAAAGGAAACTGAGGAATGAACCAACCCTGAGGAAAGCACAGGCTCTGGGCCTTAGCAACCAGAGCCTATTGACACCCTGCAACAACAAGTAATCAAACAATAAGTCAGCAACTGCCACGGCTCGAAAGAGCAGCTTAAAGGAGAAGAAGAAGCTGGCAAAAAACGGCAAGAGTAGAAACATCGCTGGAAACAGAGGAGGAAAGAGAGGAATAAGAACACCACTATAATGTCATTTTCATGCAGGCACACAGTCTCCAGACAGTCGACAAAACATTTCCGAGGACAAGCAAGGAATCGATAACTTCACATACCATGCAGACCCCCCAAGCCAACCGACCCAAACGAATGTGGATAGTATTGGAAGGGGAAAAAGAAGTGCCCATAAGGCAAACCAAACCGCCAGTCCCAAAATAGGATTTCAGTTGGCACATCAAACACACCAGGGATTGAAGCACGCTCAACTTCGGCAGCGACAAATCCTCTGCACCATGAAGATGCACTAGCCGCAGGAATCAATTTCAGCAGTAACCAACAGAAGGAACCTAAGACAAACCTTTTCATCACAGAGTATAAATATAAAGGTCGGGGAGACATCTTGAACAGAGGGAACATCCTGCGACTGCTAACATCCATCAGTAACCTAGCTAAGTAAAGCTCATGAGATATGGAGTCCATTGAGTTTAAAGATCTTAAGCAGCAAACAACTTGGGCTACACAGGAAATAGCTAAGAAAATTATGAAGGAGGAAAACCAACTAAATGTCTGGGGCATCTGATTAAACTATCATAAAATCGGCTATCCAGAGCTTCTGCTTCAAAATCTGTAGGCCCAGAAAAATGAACGACTTAGAGCAAACCAAATCGTTGCTCAAAGGGGCACGAAGTACCTCTGTCTTAGCGTCAGAGACTAAAGCTGGGAGCCCTTACCAAATAGGGGGAATCAATCGACCAAATGATTGGACCTGGATAGCAAGAACAATAAATACAAGAAACAAGAACACCTGACCAGGCATAAAACAACTCAAAACAACTCAAAACAACCACCTGCCAGCTAAGACTGCTCCTGGAATATAAACGGACTAGAAACAAAATCACGGACATGCAGTTACTGTTGTATTTTCAACAATTTCACCTCATTTTAATACAAGAAGCCTGGTTAGATAAATCATTCCAATTACAAGGTTACAAATCATACCATCTTCAGGCAGACAGAAGCTCCAAATTCGGGCACTCAAAAGGAGGCTTTACAATCAAGAGCATAAGCACAATTAAAGAATTGGCCATCAAATCGAAAACAACTAATGACATTACAGGAATAAAGATGTACCTAGGAGGTGATAACATCAACCAACAATTAATACTCTTAAACATCTATCTCAACCCATGCAACAAAAAGCTGGAGTGAATCTCCTGGGTTCCGAGCTGACGAGGATACTCACAGAAGAGTCAAGCCCGAATCTCATTGAATAGGGCAAATTTATTATGAACCTCTCGGGCCCCCAGAAAGGGACTATTTAGTAGAAGAACAACTTCTGGCATGGAGGATTCCTCACCAAGAAAAATGCAAATGGGGAAAACAAACCAGGCTAGCTAAAAACTATTAAAGGACTTAGAAAACCAAAGTCTGTTAGAGCTAAACATACATCTCACAGGGGATGGCCTGCCAGCGGACACTTTTCACAATGCTTCACGAAATACAACAAAAAATTACACCTTTGCATCATTATCAATGTTTGATAAAATTGTAGACTTCTGGATAGGAACATCAGTCTACAGCGATCATCTACCACAAGAGCTCACACTGAACATACAAGAGATAATATTTACCCAGCCTGCGGTGGACCCAAGTACAATGCGCACAGCTAACTGTAATAGAAGTAAATGCAAAACGCGTAATCTGGAAAAAATCGTGGTTGAGACAAAAAACCTCTGGGAGGAAAACAAGTCGATGAATACAAGTATTTTCACCTGCTGGGAAAGCTTCACCAAAAGTCTAGGGGTAGCGCACTCAAAAAAAGAAATGTCCCATGCAACAAAAGGAGTAAAACCTCAACAGAGAATACTCACCAGGACATATACATCAAAAAGCAACCAACTCTCAACAACACAAAATATCCAACTACGGCATATAAAGAGAGAAATAAATAGAGCTGTACGAAGGCTCTGTCAAATGGGTCCAGAAGATGATACCCAAAAGGAACTAAGGGTATGAAAAATCAGCAAGAAGAAACTCATCTGGCAAGCAAAACGGGAAACAGCAGAAAAGCCCTGGACAAAACTTTTACGTGATGCAAAAGCTAATAAGAGCACTAGATTTTGGTGCACAGTGAACAGCCTACAGAAGCTAAGGGCACCCAGAATTAATTCACATCTGACAGAAGAAACATTGGCTAACTATCTCTGGCATCATTTCAACACCGAAAAAAGACGACATCATGCACGAAGTACAAGGAACTGGAAGTTACAAGCCTGGCCCAGACAAACCAGTAGATGCTGCTAACTATGTCTTATTGACCAAACAAATCGTGAACAGAATTGCAAAAGGCAGGGCACCAGGTCCTAACGGCATCCCTCCAATTCTATACTAGCAAGCCCCGGATATTTGGGCGGTAGCACTACTACCTCTGTTCAAACAGATCATGTAAGTGTAAAGAATACCAGACTCCTGGAAGGGGTCAAATAATTCTCCTATTTACAAAAAAAGCAGCAAGAATGAAGTGAAACATATTAGGCTTGTCGCTTTAATAGATAATGACGTTAAATACTTTGAGGGCCTTCTATTGGTAGAACTCACAGACTGGGCGTCCGAAAAGGCAATAAATCCCATCAACCAAATGGGATTTCAGAAAGTCACTGGAACAACAACAAATAGACTTGTCTTGTCGCTTCTAATAGATGCCTTCAAAAACATCAATCAATCACTCTTTATTTGCTTCATAGATTATACAGCTCTCTTCGATAACATCGACAGGAAGATACTATGGGGCAAACTATCTAAAAGAAAATCCCTCCAAGTCTCCTGTCGCAATTGACTGTCCTCCACACCGATACATGGGTACATATAAAGCTGGGAGCTGGTGATCGCCTATCTAGGAAACTACCAACGACTAAGGGGCTGAAGCAAGGATGTGCCCTGGCACCGACCCTCTTTAATATTTTTATACCAGATCTCTCACTCGAGCTAGACAGCTGCAACCACCATGCTCCAAATTTGGGAGGACTCATCCTCTCAAATTTACTTTATGTTGACGACCTTGTTCTAATAAGTCATACTCCAATTGGCTTGCAGCATATGGTAGACACCACAAACACCTTTTCTGTCAAGAACGGAATAAGCATAAATTTAAATAAATCCAAAGTGATGGTGCTAAATCCGAAAAAGAATGCACACAGGCATCGCTGGGAACTGGGGGGACCCCCATCAGATACGGTCGAAGATGTCAAGCACCTGGGCATAATACTGGACAGTAAATGAACATCCTCGCAACCAAGAGTAGCCATGGCAGGAAGAGGGACTGCCATGGCGGTGGCCTTAAAAAACATTAAACACAAAATAACTGGCCCAAGTCTCACATCTTTACTACGGGTAATCCGAGCAAGGCTCCTCCCCACTATCACCTACGGGGGCGAGTGCCTAAGAGGAAGAGATGCAGGCAGTCTGAGCAGTACGGTGACCAGGGAAATTAGAATAATATTCAACCTACCAAAATACACCTCGCAGACAAAAATAAGACAAGAGATCGGCCTACAGAATCAACAAATAGCACGTAAAGGAGCCTTTGTTAAATGATGGCACAAAATAAAGGGAGCCGACCTAGGGACTCTGAATAAGTACCTGTGGAACGAGCTTAGGCAAAAAAAGGGCATAGCGGCCATGACCTATCTACAAGCCTCGATAGATTATCTGGCCTTATGAGATCTTTGGGAGAACGCTGGGTCCCACAAAAGTTTGAAAGAACTGGTAAATAAAACAGTAAAAATGATGTCCCTGGTGGAGGACAAATCCACATTAAAGGAAAAGGCAAACGGCTGGTGTGTCATATAGGGTTATTCCAAATGCTCCCCCCAACCATATCTAGGTGCAGGCTTCCCAAGAGCAACAAAGGAAAGAAACCTGCATAGGTGACTGGGCATCCTGCCACCATTGCGGCATCTGCCCCCATGGAAACAACCTCTGTCAACAACTCCGCATCGATTATGTGGAGAACCAAGGGAGGTTGAGCTACACCTACTGTGCATATGTGGGAGACTAAGTAAGGGACGTAGACTTCTACTAAAACCGGTCTTGAAGAAAAAGGGGATAAGAACATGCAGGCAGCAGTGCATGCTTTGAAGGAGGAGATATCCAGCTAGCCTGCCGCCTGTTCCGATTCATGGGTGCAGCAGAAACAAAGCAAAATACCAGTTCTTAGCTGACCTACTTGTCACTTTACCAGGCACACAAAATTCTGCCACAGCTGCGCCAGACCGGATAGAATTACCCATTGTACTGTAATCTACGCACTGTGCTCGCCTAAACAGCTGGGGTCCCCACCCAAGCCTACAGCTTGAGTGTATTAGGATCTCACTCTGTGAAAATGTCTTTCTTTGTGAAAGAACGTTTTATCAACAGTTGAAAGGAGTGGCGATGGGGGCAGTGTACGCCCAGGATATTGCCAAAATCTATGTCACCGATTTTAAAAATAAGTTCATCCAGTAATCCATTTGAAGCCAACTTTGGATGTTGGCTGCGATATATAGATGATATATTTTTTATTTAGAGAGGATCTGAGGAACTCCTAACCCAATTCCACCATTGGGTTAATTCAAGAAACCCTAACTTGCAATTTACACTGGCTAGTGATGAAGTTAGTATGGACTTTCTTGACATTTCCATTAAAGTGGGCTTAGAAAACACATTATACATCACTCTTTACTAAGCCTACAGCTAGAAATACCCTGCTCAAATACAATAACCACCATCCACAGACTTTGAAAGACGGCCTCCCCTTTGGGCAGTTCCTCCGTCTTCAGGAAGATTGATTATTTCACTGAAGCTAAAAAACTCAAAGAAAAATTGAATGCCCAAGGATATCCAAATAAACTGTTGAAGCAATCTTTGAAAAGAGCTTGGTACAATAACCGTGAAGCCTTGTTGTCGGCTAAACCCAAGACTACACAACCACACTTAGTCTGTGTCACCACATTTCGGACTGCCGCCAATTCTCATTCAGAAGAGGGACAAACATAAGAGATAGATTAGTGCATGTCTATAAAACACCACAACAGAATGTGGTTGATGATATGAGGCAACTCACTCCAGTGATTGGACATTTTAAATGTAACCATTGCTCAGCCTGTCAAAGTACCAGTAATCTCAAATCCTTTGATCTGAATAGAGAAACAGTGATGCTCAGAAATTTCTCCAATAGTAATACTTCAAATGTCGTTTATTGCATTCAATGCCCTTGTGGCTTGATATACATTGGCAAAACGACACAAGTGGTCAAAAAGCGGATCCTCCAGCATCAATCGAGGGTCCGCTGTAAAACCGAAAATACTCCACTTGTTGAACACTATGTCCATAAGAAACACACCGAAAAAGAAATGTTGTGGTGGGTGATGGAACCCACCATCAGGCAAGTGTGTATTGACAATGTTCTCACATTGAAAGAACAACGTTGGATTTGTCGTGCTGACACTGTGAAACATGGCCTCAACTCCCAGACTGAGTGGCATACATTGGCATGCCTTTAAAAGCACGTCATTACTATAAACATTATGTATATACATATTGTTGTGAGTTTATTGAGAAGGGCTTTTCTCACTACATTGTTGTCATGAACATAAAACTACTGAGGTTGCATTTTATTTTTTTATTTATGATTGATTTGTGATACTTTGATATCTGTGTCTAAGTAAATGTGAAAATATTGTACACTCTTATTCAAATGACTCGTTGAAGGTTTAAATAGACTTTCAATGTTTTCTGTTGACCATAAGGATATATGCTGTGATATGTAGATCAACATTATGTATTCATATATCGTTGTAAGTCTACTGATAAGTGCATTTCTTTTTCTTCCTATATCGCCATCATAAATATGAAATGATTGTGGTTTTATTTCTTACTATGTGACCGACTTGCGATACTTTGTTATCTCGACATTTGTGTAAGAGTAATTGCAATAACATTGGAAATATATATTTGTAAGATTTGCTACAGTGTATAAACAGTCTAGGATTATCTTCTGTTGACTAGAAGGATATATACTGTGACATGTCTATTAATTCATACCTTTTGAAACATTTGTGCTTTGTGATATTAGTTGCACTCCCCAAGTGTTTATATCAGTTGTATTTTTGACAAAGCAATATGGACACCTACTCCTTTTTGAGTTATTTATTTTCGTTGAATATCGGCAATAACACTGTGTCTTGCCCTTTTTCGAGTTTCATTAAGTCCCAATATACACATTGGAAGATGGTCGTCTGGCGTAGTGGCAGATTGAGATCGTCTTTCGTGTTTAGTTTTTCCGGAGTGCTCAACCCAGATAAGTATTTCCGGGTCGTGCATTTTAAATAACAGCATCGGCAAACGCGACTTCGCATTCTGCCCTGATTTCCAGACTCACGCTGGTTGTCACGCTACCCTATCTACTTTCGCCATGTGAGTAATTAATAGACTTTGTGCCACTTGATGTGCTGTCTTGTGGGTTTGGGTTTTGTGACAGTCATAAGCGATCGCAAGAACGAGCATTTTAGCATATAAACATAACCCAAGTGGTCTTTTTCGTGTTTATGCTATGAGTGCTCATGCAAGTCATTTAACTTTAAGTGACCCTCAGCTTTTCCGTATTACCCCACGTTGTCTTAACTTGATGCATGTGCGGCCGGTGTTGATCCTCGGCCACAATGTTTCGTCACATTCGTTAGCTATCGTAACAATAAGCAATTCGGCTTATAAACATAACTCTAGTGTTTTTATGGTGTTTATGCCAGGAGTGTTCATTCAAGTCATTCAACTGTTAGTTTTCCTGAAATATCCCGCTTTGTTTAAACTTGAGGTATGTGCGGTTGGTGTGTATTCTCGGCCGCAATGTTTTTCAAAAGTAAGGGTTTCTGCCTCTCTGTTGCAGCGGACTAGTTCGGTTGCCTCAGAGCGAATTTGTATTTACACATCACCATCAAGTTACTATGTTGAAGCATGCATGGTAAGCGGTCCCTTAACATCTGTGTTCCGCTACTCATGGCCCAGTTTCAATTCTTAAACATTTTATTCGAAGAGACTCATGCAGTTGGCTTTTCAGTATTTTTTTTTTCCTTTCATCAACTATTGTTTTTACACACGCTGTGTTTTTACACAGACAGGATGTGTGAATTCTTTGATGTTAATCAGTCAGGTTCATTCTGCATTTACTCACCAATGTGAGTAACGCCGTGTTAACTGCATTCCACCGCTATTGTGTCATTTAGTGTCAGATTTTTAACCCCATGATCACTCATGCAGCGCCCAAGAGTTAAAAGCAACTAGTGGCTTTGCATTGATGTTGTCTGATTCGATATCATAGTGTGACCGTTGCAGCCTCTGACTGTATGGTTGACTCTTTGATAGAACTGCTGTTTATCCTGATAACTTGACAATATGACGACTGCCTTTTATCAAGCACACACCCCTTTTTTAAACTTAATATTTTTCTGCGCTTTACCTAGAGAAATTAAAGATATAAAACGCATGGAAGATTGGTCTCCTGCATAATATGAATAGTTCAGTTGACTCTAAATATATGCACGTACCTTAGACGTCAGGTATGGACACATTGAGTATTCCTAGTGGTATATAACGACCTACAGCTCACCTAAGTACCATCACAGCTGATGCGTGCTTTTTCTTTTTCTTTGACAGTGGTAATATTGCCGCTTGCGACCATTGTACTGTCTCATGGTTTTTGGCCGCATTACATTATCCATACAAGTAAGCATTTTTTTCACAATCACCCATTGAGGCGACGGTGGTCACATTAATTTAGGATGTTTTTACCTGGGTTGTTCATCTATTTCACAACAGTATCTTTTTATGATTATTGAAATGAAGCACTTTTCTTTCACACAGCTTTCCTATTCTTTTTATGTGTTCTTACATGAACACTATGTTTGAATTTTTTTTATCATATTGTATTGTATCTGTATAGGAGTCTTTTTCTAGCAAACATCATTGCCCTGAAGATAGTCTAAAGGACGGAAGCCGCAAGACCGAAACGTCGACTCCACCTTCTATTCCGGAGAAACTGTGTTAATCTTTTACGACATACATTTTCATTAGGAGATTTGTCGTGTTGTGCATTTTGTTGGAATAGTTGTTGGTCATGAATTATTAGGATGATTAGATTTTACTTCCTTTCATGATCTTTTGCTGATTCAATTCATATGTCTGTACTCCATTTTAACTATTGCTTTATACAAATGAATTTACATCTTCAAAGAATTAGGATCTCCTGCGTTTTTTGTGCTTGTTAAGCTCATTGCTTGAAGTTGTCTAGTGACCCATTAGGGTTTGATCCAGATGGACTAATCCTGGAAGTAATTTTACATTTATACTAGTTCATTGCAAATAAATTCCCCTGTTGGCACCTTTTACTCACTATTCCTCGATTTTAGTCATTTGTTTATGAATTTGGAGATAATTTAATATTGTTGTTTCGTTTCTACAATGGTTTTAAGTAATCATGCAAATAAAGCTTTTTACTTACTTACAGGATGGTGGCCTGCTTCCAAGTGCAGCCCACCACCCTTTACTTTCACATTCATACATAGAGTGTCTCGAATTGTAATATTCATTGGGATGGTCATTTTGAAACAATCTCCAAATGGACATTTTGTGAGCAAACATATAAGTACATAGGTTGCATTGCAAAATGACAAGGAGATCGCAAAAGGTTGGTGCACAATTTGCACTCACTGTATGTACAATAGGCCCTAAATCAGTAAGAATTGAGATTACATATGTAAAAGCCAAACTAAGTGTGCTCTCAAAGTGTGTAGATAAGGAGTACAGGATCATTTGTAAAAATGAGACAGAAATTGACGAGAGAAGAAGCGATCATGGTCGTGTGATTGCTATAAGTGTAAATGATATTGTACTTTTCAATAATAATCTGACTGGTACTGTGCTACCAAATTGGTTACTTAATAATGTATTTGATATATATTGTTCTTTACCATGTTTGCTATTTAGTAGCCTCATAAGTAACTATTACTAATTAACTCTTTACTAATTTAGTAGTAAACATTTGACAATCACAGCATAAAGAAATTTTAAGTCACCAATCCTGGAGTATAGATCTCGACATTGATGGCTTAACTCACTGGACTATTGTTTATGTAGCAATTCACCACTGGGTGTCTAGTTTTCAGCAATGTCTAGGGTTGGTGGTTTTCTCTCTGTGCTGAATCCAGGTCCAAATATTGAGGCTAACGACATCACAAGAATTAGCGAATTTCAAATGAAAACTTTTGTATTTTGCAGAATCTCTTGTCACAGGTGATCGGGTCAGCCACATAAATGGAGTACTGTTGTGATTAGGAGAAGGGTGGGAACGCTGTGTGATAGGAATGTTGTCGATCCCTGCAGGTTCCGGACAGTTCCCTCTCCGAAATACGAGGAAATCTGAGATTTCCTCAAAAAAATATTACATTTGCAGGGATCAACACAAGTCACATAACCATGTACTCCCCTAGGTCTCTAGTTTTTGGAAATGTCTGGGGATGAAAGGTTTCCCTGGGTGTTGACTGAGCCCATGATCAAATGCTAGAGCTAACCACATCTTGAAAAAATTTGAAATTCAATAGAAAAGCTGTTGATTTTGGGGACTTTCATGTCGTGGGTGATAGGCCCATCCAAATAAGTGCAGTAGCAGTTTAATGGGAGAAGTGGGAGACCAGAGAACATTTGTTAATATCAACTCAATTATTCTCTATGTTTGGCTCTCCAATGTAAGCCAGTGGGCAAGAAAGTAAACATTTTGCAAAATGATCTGTAAATCATATATTATATGTAACCGCAAATTCAGAATTGTACATGTAACCAATATTGTTACATTGGAGTGAGAATATGAAATTGACCCCTCCAAAATTCAACACTTTCCTTATATCTGCTCAAATTCGAGTGGGAATAGTGAGATTTACTTCTCCAAGTATATTTTTTTCATTTGGAATTGTTTTAGTATATATGTTTTGTTTTACATTTGAAAGTTAGTTTAAAGTAATTTCTTCTTTGTCATGTTTTTAGGTTGTTATTTTTATACAAATTGTCATATCTAATGTTTGATATTGTAAATTTATAAGAATTTGTACGGTATGTATTGAATTTAAAGAATATCTGTTTGCATTCATTAATAAGTATATATTTTTTATGTTTGTAAGTTACCATTTTTATATAATTTTGTAATATTAAAAGTATATTTGTTCAAACGTAATATGTTTAAAGTTAACATACTTGTTTAAGTTAATATAGTATACAATAGCTAAAATTCAATATACTTATCCATTTTTGTGCTCTTCGATATTTTTGTTGTTGATATTGCTGACTTTACCTACAGATTATCTAAAGTAGATATTTGAATGTTCAATACTTTTTGGGGGATTTTTTTTTCTGATACTTCTACAGACAACTAAACTTTGCTTGAAAGAGCTAGTTAATGCATCTCATTTGTTACATTAGTGATGTTAGACTCTGAATACAGCTATAGTAAACAGACATGCCACCACGCCAGTCGCCACAGCCACATTTACTAATGTTTGCTCTGGAGCATTTTTTTTATCTGTCAGCCGTGGAGTGAGTCCTTACCCTCTTTGGTCCTATTAACCAGGTTTTAAATGGGCTAAATTCGAGTGTCCCCTGAAATGTGAGAAATGCTTGTGTGCACAAGCATTTAAATATAACTTCCTGTGTATCTTGGAGCAGCTCTGATCACTTCAATGATAACCTAGGCATCTGAGAGAGACGGTTAAAGATTTCTATCCTGACTTTCCCAATGAAGCGCCGACCCTACTGGCGCTACACATGGCTATTACAAACTCTAATAACAAGCACCTTGTGTCCAAATGTTATAAGCTAGTGCAGGAAGATATAGCAGGGAACACAAGTAAAGCTTGGGAACGATGGAATACATATCTGCACACACCACTAGAGGAGACAGACTAGCAAGATTGCTGTGCACTGACTAAAATGCTCATTCCTAATGGCAATTTAAAAGTGATACACTTTAAACACCTACATCAAACATATCACACTCGGTTGAAACTGCAGAAATGCGGCCTGCGAGCTGATGCCCGATGCAAGAGATGTGGGGTAGACAACGCTGATTTTATCCACTTAGCATGGAACTGCAGTAAAATGAGGAAATATTTGGAGGATGTATCTACAACGCTGGGTAAAATACTAGGAACCACAGTAGAATGTACAATACAGACTTTTCTATTGGGCCTTGTGAAACAGCTGCGTTCTGTAAAGAAAAAGCTATGTGCTATAGCACTATTATTAGCAAAAAGAAAAATATTGATGTGCTGGGATAGTAGAACCAGCCCCAGCAGGAAGGCCTGGATAACAGATATGGTATATTGTAAAGATACGTTGCACACATACGAGGAAGAACTCCCGACACGCTCAAAACCAAAAGACTATTGGTCACCCCTAACAGACTTTTGTGGAAATCACCCAGATGTCCTAACCTCTAACACTGGGTAAAGTTTAATATACGGATTGTAATGAATAAATGTATTGTACTATCTCTATATCAGAACAAAATGTCAATTATGATGTTGTGACAAGTGACACTACAGCCTGAACTGTATTTCGTTGTATATGTTTTATGTACTGTAATACAAGTTTGAAAATTAAAAAAAAATGATAACCTAGGAATTCACTGTTCTTTTTCTACTGAAAATCTTAGAAACATGTAGGTTTTCATTCCTCCTTAAATGCAAACCCTCAATCAGAATTAGAACTTGTATGGTAATATTACTCTTGCAGATATTTGCCTATACTGTTTGTGCTAGATAAAAACTGGCACAATACTGGCAAACAATGCACTTTATTTGTTTGAATCCATGAGAAAAGGTTAAAATGTGACGTGAAACCAGATTATCCTCTATTTGGCTATCCGAAACTCAGAGTGTTGGTGTTACTGCAGTTTGGGTGATACTGCAACTAGCCATATAACTATTTGGTGAAACACAATCACTACCCAAGATTTGGCAGGGGTTTGCACGAGCTCATTAATGGTTTATTTTAACTTGCTTGCTTTCTACTATGGAACAAACACTTATTGCAAATAGTTTTAATATGTCAGGATATAAAGAGACAATTGTAGCCAGTGTTGAAAATTAAATACTTCCAAGTACACGCATTTTCATATCTCTGAAATTCTGGACACTACCAGGTCATGTTAGTCACACTACCTTTCACTTAACCTTAACAATAGGAGAAAATGGGGTAACCAGGCTGCTGACAGAAATAAAGAAGCAAATAGCACTGTTCACCTTGGAGACCACTTCACTACCAAATCACAGTGGGGCTGGAAGTTGGCAAATTTCACGAAAGGCATAACACTAAAGATGACTTCAGAAACCCTTGGGGCCCACTAGACCTTTTCAGGAACATGACTTCAGTATTTCTCCCTCACAGGAACTACCACATTAATAAAGAGGGCATTGGTAGTTCCTGGAATGCATAACATAAGGTTACAAGTTGAACCTTGAACATCTCTTCAGAAATGGGTAGTCCGGAATATCACAGCCAGGTCCTGTAGTAATTCCATAAAGTTCATCAGGAGAATTTGTGAAGTGTCCAAGTCAAAAAATGTTGAGGCGCTATGTTCCCACAGGACTTGTACTCACGATTGGGGTGGTAACTAATAGTGAGAACCATGGAATTGCATACAAACTGCAGATCTGTGCTCTTTGTTTTTGTTGCTTGGTTTTGGGAGAGAAGGTTTCACGCTATAACGTCTGTAGTAGTAAATCCACATAATGTTTTTGGTTATAACCATGACCAAAGTTGATGCATATAAAAAGTTTAAAAAACGAGGTTTGCCTCTCTCACATCAAAATCAACAGAGATACAGTCTGTTTGCAGATTGATCTATAGCTTCTGATTGAGTGACCCAGTCACAAGTAACAGCAATAGCCATTGTTACAGCCCTCTTTTCGGACCGCCGTCTGTTGGCCGCAAGAGTTGGGTATACTTCCTACACTAGTTAGGAAGGCTCAGAATTTGGGAGGATTAATTGATGATAAACTTACATACACAAACCAACTCAATGCTATCACTTTCTCATAGTACATTTTAAGCAGAAAATGATAGTCACATATTTAGTGCTCCCAACAATTGACTACTGTAATGGCTTATATTTTAATTAACATCAGCATTTAATGAATACCTTACAGATCCTACAAAATTCAGCAGAAAGATGACTGCTGCAGATTCCTAAATACCACTCAGTATCTAAATCCATCAGGAAATTGCACTGGTTGCCAGTTAGACAAAGGATCACCTATAAAAACCTGTGCATCTCTTATAAAGCATGGCATGACTTAGGCTTGGAATTTCTTAAAAACAATTTTAACTGGTACATCCCAGGTAGGATATTACAGTTGTCGACGGCCAAATGTGCTTCAGTGTCCTAGCAGCAAAAGAATGGAACTCCCTCCCTTTGCATATCAAAGCCATGCCCATCCTGCTAGTCTTTAGGAAGGCTTTGAAAACATGGTTGTTTAATACTGACTCCTAACATTGTTTTGGGGTTCTCCTCTTACAGTAGCAAAGCAAGTGCCAAGAAATGTATTTAACATAACATAAGTGCTTTTGCTGTGCACCTGTGTCTGTTTCATATTAATTAATACTATCCTAATAGATATTCATCACCAATAATGTGAACATTCTAAATAGACTTGAATCAACTTTTTCTGGAGTGGAAACTGGCAGACCCTTATCTAGTATTGCATCTAATCACCTAATTGCTTATGTTACTTCAGAAAGGTCAGTAACACACCTGTCTTAATGTGACGTTTTCCTCCCTTACATTACTTATTTTTTGTTTTTGAGCTCTAGCAAATACTCAACTGTAAATATAGTATAAATATAAACAATCACCCATTCCTGCCAACAAATGGTACAATTAAATTGGTCTGATTGCAGAAATATTAGTGAAAGGGTAACATTAGATACTGTGTGTTTTGAAAGTTAGTACTTAATGAGGGCATAATTTAAGCAAATGGCAAAAAATGTTATCGAGAAGTGAAAGCCTCAACGAAAAAAATCTCAAGGGTGGGACACTGTATTTTGAAAATAGGGTGCAAAACCAGTGACAATTAACTGGCGAGCAGATTAGAACACAGGGTACGATCTGGGATCACTTGCTGGATTTACTTGAAAATAAAGGAAGGAGGAACCTTTCTCCCCTGCACCATTTGTTATTGTCAGACATTGCTTTATTGCAGGATAACTGTTAGGAGTATAATAAGAAGAAATTAAATATGCTGGTCAATGAAATCTTTTCTATTTAACCGAGCCCAAAAAATAAGAGTTGGTTCACTGGAATGATCATCTCAGTCAGCGTCATTCAACTCGTTTAGTACCTCAAACATTTAAGAAGATTCTTTGCTCTCCTGCACCAATTGTTTCTGTCTGCAAAAAATCTCTTGTGAATAGCCTCAAGCAATTTGGGGGGGGGACGTCGAAATGTATACTGAAAATACCTAAATTCATTTCAGAGTGTAAAACAACCCTGAAAATCGAGCTAAGAAGAAATTGAATATGGTGGTTAATAAAATCCTTTATATTTACCCAAGCCCAAAAAATAAGATTTGGTTCACTGGAATGATTGTCTCAGTCAGTGTTATTCTACTGTTTCATACCTCAAAAATTTAAGAAAACTATATGCTCTCCTGCACCAATCGTTAATGTCTACAGAAAACCTCTTGTGAAGCACTTCAAGCAATCTGAAGGGAACTTCCAAATGTATACTGAAAATACCTAAATTCTTTGTGTGTGTAAAATAACCCTGAAAACCAGGCTAATGCTACTGTATCTGGACCAAGGTTTCAACTGAATTAAGGACAGCTGCCTCTGCATAAGTGGAAATCCTAGTTATGTGCTGGACTTAAGCACCATCCTACATCTGGTCTGTAAGCCCAAGAAAACTCCCAACAAAAAGGTAATCTAATGATTATGTAGAATGCAAAGTTCTTTTGCATGCTAAGTCAATGCATTAGTAAAAAGGTGTAACACGCAGCTCTCATGCCTGTATAAAATCTTTCCCCTTCTCTAAACCTATCACGACCTGGAGCTCACCAGAGTACTGTCATGACATGCCTTGGTTATGGTAACATTATACACTGCAGACTCCCAAATAAACATATTGATAGCATTCAAAACCTCCAAAACCAGGCAGCCAGATTTTGCCTGAACATGTGAAAGTAAAACTACATCAGACCAGTGGCTACTGGTGAAAAGAACGATCAAATTCAAAGTCCTTTGCATCATCCACAAAGCCTACTGGGAGGAAGGTCCAAAACATGTGTAAACACTAGTCCTCTTTATTCACCAATCATGAAACTCTGCTCAACATTGACTCACCTCATTGTCCAACAATCCCATTAACCAATAGGTGAAAGTCAAAGGCTTTGAATTGGATATGTTTCTCCCTCACTGATAAGCTTCTAATGATAGTCACCACAGCAGACCTAAACCTCCAAGGCCCTCATTACGATTGCGGTTGGATGAGCATTCGACTGCCATCGTTTCGGAATGGAGACCTCCGACATGTAGCCGGTGGCCCTATCCCGCTAATTAGGAGGTGACCACTGTGAAGGCAGTTGTAAACATGTATTTTTCAATTGTGGCTTGTGCTGTGGCCCTGAAAAGGGCCGCAGCACAAGCCACAATTGAAAAAGGGATGTTTGGGATGGGACCACATGTGCCCACAGCAGAGGCCCATGAAGGACGGAAGCCCTGTGAGGGGCCCCAAAGTCCTATTTTATCTGCTTTTTACAAGGCGGTTGGACCACCTTGTAAAGGCAGAGGGAAAAGAGTCATCCTAATCACTAAAGTGGTGCCCCGCAGACACCACCGCCATTGTAGGGATTACACTCCGACCGATGCTCCAACAGGCTCCTTGAGCCTGTCTGAAGCACCGGTCGGTCCCTCTGACTGCTGCGGTCCAACAGTATTATAATGCGGAAGTTGGCCCGCTATGCTGGATGTCGGTGTGACTGCCAATGATGGCCTGCTGGTGGCGGTCCCACTTACATCATAATCAGGCCCAAAGACTTTCAGTGCATTGAATTAACCGAGGGGAGAGACACAGCTCTTTACAAAACTCCTAAATAAACAAAAAAATATCATGTGTACACGTAATAGGAAAACTGTGCAGGAACAACAACAGTTATTTCCTAATGCTGAAATAATTACAAGACATTTAGTTAATTACCCGCACCTCCCTAAAGCAGTAGTTTTTAACATTTTGACTTTTGTAAAAACCTCACACAAACAGAGAGAGAGAAAAACAATTGGTTGTGGAGCCACGCTTGGTCCCCTTAAAATAAATCAATAAACAAAGAAAGAGTGACTCCGAATGGAAAGCATTGCCTGAGGTGTCACAGAGTGTGTCTTAAAAAGAGCCCTCACTCACCAACCTAGTTGGTGACAGGCTTCATCATAAGGTTCCCACCCGAGGGGCCGAATGCCTCTCAGGTGTGCTACGACGCCTGATTACAGGGGAGCAGGTTTGTTGGATTATGCAGAGAGTCAGAAGTACCATGAAGTTTAAAATTACCTTTACTTATTCCTAAAAACTTTTAATCGAGGAGGAGTAAGGTAAGGTTAAAAGGTGGTGAGTGTGGATGTTACCACTGGCTTTGATGACCAATAACATCCAAAGTGAGTCAATAGTGGCCAGTCTACATGTTTCATCCTCTTCGAGTTTTTTTTCAGAACCAGGAGAGCCACGGGGGAATACTCTTTCTATATCTAAGTAAGCCGTGAATCTCTGTTTCTCCCACATGTTCGTAAATGTACACAAGCCTTTTCGCCACCGACTCGGCTGTGGTGATTACCATCCCTCTGAATCTCAATTAGATTTCTAAAACCACATCCTTTTTTAATGTTGTAATAACACAGTGCACTAAATTATTCTGCCAAATGTAAGCTTGACTTGGTACAAATACAGAGGGTCTCGGGCTCAAAATTCCACGGACTCGACAATTCTCGCTCCGGTGCCTACTCGACTCACGGGGTCACACTCTGCGACTCTGGGCAATAGCTTGCTTAATCTCCACTACGGCCCCTCGCGGCGGGATGCCTGGCTTTCACCTTGTGGATACCCTTCCGGGGTATCTCACAGGGGAATACCAGGACGGGTTCCCTAAGCAAGCGCCTTGATACCTTCGGGTGATACGTGCGCTATATAAGTCGCAATACATACATACAGGTTGAAAAATTGTGAGAGCACATTATTCTCTATCTCCCACTCTCCTGAACAATCTATTTCCGGACTTTTAATTTATCGCCCCCCCGGCCCGATTGGCCAATTCATAGAAGGACTAACCGAAACCATTCTGGACTCGGCCACTAAGGTATCTAATTTTATATTATTAGGAGACTTGAATCTCCATTTCAATAACCCTTCAGACACCATCGCCATGGAATTAACTAAAGACTTAGCCGCATGCCAACTCAACTTGATTGTTCAACACCCCACTCATTCCAAGGGTAATCTTTTGGACCCAATTTTCTCCAATGTCGCGAATCTGTCCACATCTGTACCTTATTCTATCCCCTGGTCAGACCATATGGTAGTACCATTCATATGGAAAATGAACAGACCTTGTACCAATCAGCCCCTCCATAAAATTCTAGGTAGGCGCTGGACAAAGTTAGAGCCTAACGATTGGATAGACTCATTGAAACAGAGCGAACCCATAAATAGTCAAAATATTGACAAAGCCAACACTGATTTTAATCAATGGATAGAACAATCATTAGACAGTGTGCTTCCTAAAACACGCATCGCTAAGAAAAAAGGTCCGAATAAACAGCCCTGGTTCAATCCAGAGCTGAGACTCCTTAAACAGGAGTGTAAACGAGAAGAAAGACAATGGCGGAAACTTTTCAATGAGGAGAAAAAAATCAAGTACAAACTCACTATCAAGAAATACAAGAGGGCACTCAATGAAGCCAACTCCACCTTTTACGCCGAAAAAGTTGAGAAATCTGCCAATGCTCCGAGAGAAATGTTTCAAATTGTAAAAACATTGATCAAGGTCCCTGACCCCCCTACATCCGACTTCTCCCCGGAAGAATCCGGTGCTCGTTGTAATGATTTAGCAAATTTCTTTGCCACGAAAATTGAAACAATTCTACTTTCCCTCCCCCCACCATCAGAAGTAGCGTCCAACCCTCCATCGAGGGACGATACTAATCCCACCTCACCCCGTTTAGCATTTTTTCACCCCCTCAGTGACGAACTTTTCCCCTCCCTTTTCAATTCCATAAAGAGTGGCTCCCCTCTTGATCCCGCTCCTATGTCCATTCTGAAACTGGTCCTTCCCCATGTCAGTAGAAATATCATTGATCTTGTTAACAGCTCCTTGGACTCTGGGATAGTCCCTCAAGATTGGAAACTAGCCATGGTAAAGGCCTTGTTAAAAAAAAAAAACCTCAACCCTGAAGATTTCTCTAATTACCGCCCCATTTCCCTTCTCCCCGGCATTAGCAAGCTGGCCGAAAAGTGGGTCAACAAACAACTGGCATCATACTTGGAGTCTCAAAACCTGCTCCATCCTACACAAACAGGCTTCCGAAAGGGACAGGGAACGGAGACAGCCTTGCTGAGGGTGGTTGAGGTATCCAGGAGGATTCTGGACGCAGGTGGCAGTGCGGCCATTATCCTCCTGGACCTCAGCGCCGCCTTCGACACGGTTAATCACCGTGTCCTACTCGCCCGCCTAGAGAGAATTGGAGTTACAGGCAAAGCTCTCGTATGGCTTGAATCTTTTCTCAGTAACAGATTCTTTAAAGTCTTCTCAGACACCAACTGCTCCCTCCCAATACCATTGCAGTGTGGGGTGCCACAGGGTTCTTCCCTCAGCCCCACACTGTTTAATGTGTACATGGCACCCTTGGCAGAGGTAGTAGCCCCTTTCGGAATCCAATTGGTGAGCTACGCTGACGATACCCAGCTGGTAGTCTCACTCACCCAGGCAGACCCCCCTCAAAACAATCTCTGTAGCTGCCTGGTTGAAGTCGCAGGATGGATGGATGCCTCCCAATTAAAACTGAATGGAGGAAAGACCGAGCTGATGTTGCTCGGAAGAAAGGCCTCCTTTGACACCCCCTCCATGTGGCCTCCCTGTATGGGACCCGGACCCACCCCCAAAGCGGAGATAAAAAGCCTAGGGATCTGGCTTGACACAGAGCTCTCCTTTAAAACTCAGGCGAAAAAGACAGTGGCTACGTGCTTCGGTCTAATAAAAACAATCCGGAAAATTCTCCCCCAGTTGCCGGAAACTGCGAAGAAAACCATAGTCCAGTCCCTCATTCTTTCTAGGCTGGACTATGGGAATGCTCTCTACCTAGGAGCCCCCGCCTCAGTGATCCGCCAACTGCAGATAGCTCAAAACTCTGCAGCAAGGCTACTCACCGGAACCAGCCGTCGTATCACCGCAGCCCCTGCATTAAGGGCCTTACATTGGCTCCCCATAAAGGAGCGAATCCATTTCAAGACCCTCTGTCTGGTCCACAAAACACTTCAGGGGAACGGCCCCCCCATTTTGAAGGATATGATCAAACCATACATTCCAACCAGGCACCTTCGGTCCAACCATCAAAACCTCCTCATAACGCCCAGGACCAATAAAGCCCGATCTGGGGACCGCCTTTTCTCCCGAAATGCAGCAAAACTATGGAACGCCCTACCATTATCACTCCGTCTAGAACCCAGCCTTCTGATGTTCCGAAAACAACTAAAAACTTCATTGTTTCCCAGGCCATAAACCACCCTTCTCTTTTTCCTAGTCTTTGCATCAACTTCCATCTTTTTTAAGCGCTGGGATGCTCCCGAGTAGCCATGCGCTATATAAGAACCTTCCAATTCCAATTCCAATTCCAATAAATGAATAGTGCTTTAATCTATGCACTTTACGACCGTTACGATAGGCATCACAAACCGTTTGAGTCCACAGTTGAATAGCACAGAGGACAATGTGTGTCACTGTATCTTTTCCATTAAAGCACAATGGTCAATGTAACTAATGGCTTAAGTACTTTGATGTGTGCTTTTTCTTTCAGATACTTTTGCCTTAAGACAACATTGAAGGCTCAAAACCGTAAGTTCAACGGTAAAACCGGCCACAGGTGGTGGTGCACCTTGGCGCATGCATACCCCATGGCTCTCCTGGTCCTGACGAAAGCCTCGCTAATTGCGTGAAGAGGCTGAAACATGTAGACCGGCCACTATTGACTGCCTTTGGATGTTATTGGTCATTAAAGCCAGTGGTAACATCCACACTCACCACCTTTTAACCTTACCTTACTTCTCCACAATTAAAAGTTTTTAGGAATAAATAAAGGTAATTTTAAACTTCATAGTACTTCTCACTCTCTGCACAATCTAACAAACCTGCTCCGCTGTAATCAGGCGTCGTAGCACACCCGAGAGGCACCCGGCCGCTCATGTGGGAACCCTATGATGAAGCATCTCACCAACCAGGTTGGTGAGTGAGGGTTGTTTTTAAGACACACTCTGTGACCTCACAGGAAATGCTTTCCTTTCGGAAGCACTCTTTCTTTGTTTTTTTGTGAAAACCTACCTAATCATTACTAGAATCGGGTACTACGGCTTAAGCAACTTGAATAATTTGAACCTCAAAACAATTCATTAAAATAGGGAAACAAGCATTCATCAAATAAAAATACAAGGATGAAATATTATATTTAATTCAAAAACAAATATTGAAAAAAATCAAAATTTTAATTTTAATGAGAAGTTTTGGTCTCTTTTTTAAAATTCAACTGAGGACACATTTGTCCATACCATATTGTGTTTGGCGCATTTGCACTGCTCCCACGAAGCACCAACTTAATTTCCAGCCTCCAGCTGCAAATTCCTTCGCGCTTACTTAATGTATTATCATTTTAATTTTACAGTTTGCTTCTTTATTTACGCATACTTTATTAATCTGGTAATACTATTTCATATTTAAGCAGCCATAAACCCCCTGAGTAGGAGTCGCAGACCAGAACCACTGCCCTAGAGTACTGGTGTTCTAGGAGCGATTAGGTTAAGGAGGGGGAGTGACATGGAGGCAAAAGGTGAGATGTATTCTGCTATTTTGAACAAGACTACGGAAGTAGGAGGTAGAGTAGCAGTTAAGTACTAGCACTCGGTATTACGAGGGGATGGGGATTCCAAACCATTTCAATCACATCTATTTGGGATATTGTTAATTCAATGCGATTGCATTGTTCTGTGACCAATATAATATCTGAATCAAAAACATGTTACATTGAATTCTATGGCCATTCCTGTTTTGTAGAACAAATAATCTCAGAAGAAACTACATCAAACAATATATTATCTCCAGAACAATACCAACTAATTGGCATACATTCATCGCATATGTTTTGCACAGATCTTTAGATCTTTTAACATCCATGTTGAGTATGATACACTTTCAGACTGGCTCGTTCCCTGCCACAGCATGCACTACTTGCACCATTTCTCTGTGGATGTAGGGGGAAGAAGGGTGCAACTGCACTGATGAAATATTATGTACTACTCTACGTAGAGATGCAATTTGAGCAAATGCATCATTTATGGGAAGGGTTAAACTCCCCTGGTCCCTTTGCAATTTTATCTGGAGTGCTGTTTTCCTGGAACAAAATCTAATTGAAAGAACTCAGTTCATATTCATCATGGAACAACATTTCTGAATAATCAAATACAATGCTTTCACCCTAATAATCCCACTCTTAGATTTGTGTACCAGTGCTTTAAATCCTCTTACTACATTTAACTATTGTTATTTTACACGCGAGTGCCAGCAAGGACAAAACATATTAAAAAAAATTACTGCCATACAGCGCATGGGTACTAGGCAAGTGTCTGTCTCGGGGCCTGCTTATGTCACTGCAAACCCATTCTGTTTTTCCATCTTAAAATGAGATTACTTCATATAGAAATGCAGGCGGCAAAAAATATCAAATCCCTCTTTTTACCGGACATTTCAGAAATTGAGAGTGCCGTTTCCAACAATGTGATTATCCTCAGTTGCCACGCCAGAATAATCTTTGTAATCCATACCCTCCTACAAATATTACAGACGAGTCTTTTCAAAAACAAGAGTTTGAAACTAAACTTAGCATTTCTAAATGCTACGATCTGTTGAAGTGGGATTCTCAGATAATCGTATTAATGCTGACTGCCGCCAAAAGACAAGCACTACAGAGCAGAGGAGTTTTTTCAGTGGGGCAGTTGCAGGAGCCACCAATGCCTCCACAGGCAGGAATGTAAGGGTTCTTACACAGTGTGCTCGGTCTGCCTGGGAAAGCTGGCATCATAGCACCTCCCAGACAAGCAGCCAAGGCATAAGGGAGGTCATGTAGGGTAAGTATTGGTACAGTATAACCCAGATATCGCAGGTGCAATAAAGATGTGAATGTTCAGTCAGAGTTGTGAGAATGAGAGAGCGCAAACTGACCTAAATGTATGAGTGCATCACACTTACCCGTAGTAAGCACAAATCATGAGGAGAAATGCCATGAGTGCTAGTAGTATCTGCAATTATATTCTGAATGTATAGCTAATGTAGAGATTTAAGTAGAAGTGGAACTAATACAGAAATGTGTGACACTATATGATTTTATTAGATGTGATTATTCCTGAATCCATGTCGTGTAGCTGTTAAAATGTAAGATGGCATGTGGTTAAACGCAGAATGTGGTAGGCCTCAGGGCCAGAGCTAGAAGGGAAGGTGTTTCTTTTCACGACATGGATTGCACTAATGTTTTGGTCATTGCATTAATGGGCCATGATTTATAGATGTGTTTACTGAATAATAGAATAAGAGTATTAACATGCTTTAATTAATGAAGAAGTTGAATGCTATAATTATTATGAGAAATGCTGTAGGCCTGAAATGTTTTAACATTGATTTACACGTACTGGTCTGGGCCGAGAAATGTTGCAAAACTTTTTGGAAGTCTATGAGAGTTGGGATCTTGGCTGCAGATGTCTGTCTGCAAGAGAAAAGGGGGGATCCAATTATAAATAATATGAATAGAGGTCTGTTCAGAAGACGGCCCAGACATGGAGGAGGGTTCCGGAATGTTTTAAGGGGTATCAGCGGGCCGGAGAAGAGTCTGAGAAGCAAGGTCAACTCCAACGTATGAGGCCCAATACAAAGCAGCATGGAAAAAGCCAGAAGCTACACCACGTGAGGGGCGTCTCACGAGGGGCGTCTCAAATGTTGTTGACTGTTTTGTATTAGGGACAGCACCCCTGGGTGGAGTTAGAGCAGATGCCTGAGGACCCTTTAGAGAGCGGATGGGTAGGCAGAGAGGGGTCATGACTGGAGAACTATAGGTTTTCACCAAGAGACTAAGAGTGAGTGACTTCCCTTGGGGGTCATTCACTGCTGACACCTTTTGTTAGGTTGAGACTTGGTTAAGTAGGGATACCATCTAGAGCAGGGTAGGGACAGCCTAACCTGTGTGTTTTCCCTCCAACTTAAATGAAGGAGAGATCTCAATATGCGTCAATGCTGATAGCTTTATTATTCTTAGAACTTGTGCTGGTAATTTCCGTTGCTCGTCTGAGGGCTTTCAGAGAGCACATGTATGTAGTTGGACCTGTGTATCTCGTGAATCTCATTCTGAGATGCCTGTATTTGCAGCTTATCCTAACCTTACAATAAACTTTTGAAAGCTAGAAGTTGTTTGTGATCTTTTGGAGCGGGGTCCTTTATTGGGTGAACTAACTTGGTAAGAGATGCACTTTCTTCCCTCAATGACAGGCAACAAAGGTTCAGTCGACCAGATCGAGGTTTAGATCAATAGTGATAAGGTATCGATCAAAATCTCGCCCTTCCAGTTGGTAGCTATAGAGGATGGTTGCCTTCTTGAGGACGGTGACCTAGGCCAGGTTAGCTTACCCCAAGGCCCCTAGAGATCGATGATCGGAAGAATCGCCCGCCGAAGAAGATCCGGATGACGTGAGACAGAAAAAGCAGCAGTATCGGTCGAGAGTGAGTATAAAGGGTCATGCGTGTTAGATTGCGGTGTTTTTGTATTGTATCTATGTTGTAATGTCTGGCGGAGTTGAATGTCTGTAGAGTGACTGTGGAACAGGTTGTGAGCGCGCGCAACCGGTGGAAATCTTAAGTTCAAGGAGAGCTTAAGTGGTTCGGGTGTATCGGACACCCAGAGTAATTGTCAACTAGTGTGAAGGGGGTCATGAGGTACCATTGATCACCCGAAAGACCGAGATAGGGGGAACGTAAGAGTGAGTGCGTGAGTAACGGACGCTGGTCGGAGGTTACTGTGTGTGTAAGCAACCTATCAGAGAGACGATAGACATTTCGTCAGTTGTGTTGACAATTACATATAGACTGTGGACGTACAGTCGAGGGAAGTGACCGCTTGGTCGGAAGTAGTCATTTTTCGGTGTATGAATGAGACGCATGCATGACCGAGAGACGAGTTGAGAAAGGAGGGGTGCTGCTGCGAAGCGGAGAAAAGTGACGTCAGGAAGTGTCGCGCTGTGATTGGCCGATCGGAGAAAGACCGCGCTGTGATAGGCCAGCTAGCAAAGACGTCAGAAAGTGTCGAGCTGGGATTGGCCGACCGGAGAAAGACCGCGCTGCGATAGGCCAAGTTAGCAAAGCCGCGCTAGGATTGGTGGATTGTCATCAGGAAGTAAACAGAGTAGCGAGGCTGGATATTGTGCGTATAATTATGAAGTGTTTTAAATGGCTGAGAGCGGCGTTTAAGAAAGAGAGGCGGGGATCGGATGAAGGGGAAGAAGCCCCGCCAGAGGGTACGCCGGCTCGTTACATGGCAGTGAATGTTGGGCTGCATACGATCCTTTGGATAACAGAGTGGAGTAAGATTACGGAAGGAAATGAGGAACTGACGTTCCCGAAGTACGGGACGTTCAGATTAGAGGTGTTACATCGATTAAAATCAGTCATGACCTCAATGAGACCCTTGCCTAGACCGACCCAGTTTGAAGCCCTTGATGCATGGATTAGGGCAGCGCATGTAAAGAATATGAACAGACGACAAGAAAGGGTGAAACGATCGGTAAGGGCAGTACAGGATGCCAGATGGGATGCGGATGCTAAAAGATGGAGAGTGCATAACATGGAAGTCAATAAACTGTACCCAGTGTTAGAGGTGCCCGGAAATAAAAGCCCCCTAGAAGAAGATGATGAGAGCGAAACAGAGGACAGCCTGATAAACAGATTATTGACAGACAGGCCACCCCCGTATAATAGAGCAGGGGGAGAGGTCGAGCATAGTGAAAGAGAAAAGGGGGGCAATGCAGGAGAGCATGGACCGCTTCCCAGTTCAGAGTGGGATCCTGGGGCAAAGAAAGAGCTGTCCCAGCCTAGTCAGGTGCAACAGGTAGTCGGGAGGTTTGTGGTACAAAGAGCGCCGGAAACGGAGTGCGCCACATCCTACGCATTACCAGATGCACTACAGGTACCTGTTACCATAGGTCCTATAATATCGATATATGACCCAGAGAGAGCAAGAGGGGAAGAACGGGTACGGAAGGACGGAGAAAGAGCAGAGACGGCAAGGAGGAACGATACGATCAATTTCCCAAGTCAGATGCCGATACCAAGAGAGTGGAGCACCCCGGTGCACACAGCAGGGGATCCAGGAGGGGATCCTGGGGGCCCTAGATGGCCAGTGGATATGAGGGGATCTGGACGAAAATCCTTTCAAGAGCTAAATGAGTACATGAAGAAGTGGGATGAGGCAGTGGAGGCTCACAAGAGCATCATAGCTGCGGAAGCTGAAAGGGAAAGTCAGGACAGCAGAGCTCGGACTCACTGCGGGGCTGGGGAGAGCAGCCCGGAGTGGGACTGGAGAGAGAGAGATAGTAGGGGAGTCACCCATTGGGCCCGGAGTGGAGATAGAACGGACCTGGAAAACGGGGGCCCCGGGAGTGGAGGGGTGGCGCGCCCAATACTCAGTGAAGGGGAGAGGAGAACGCAAGAGTACAGAAACAGCTTTAAGTGTACCCACTGTGTGCCCGGCACCAGAGAACTGAATGGGAGTTGTGAGAGGTCGCACCATAGTCCCTGTGATGACGGACACGAGCGCAGCCCAGGGAATATGGGGAACCAGGAAGGATCGTATCGGATACTGAGCGATACTAGGCAAAGGGAGAGTAGCGACCAGAGGGAAAATAACAGAGAGGCGTACGGTGAAAGGAGAGAAGAAGGAGAGAGTGGGCAGAGCAAGAGTGGGGGTAACAGGCCCGTGTTCCATCACCTTCCAAGATCGGATGGCCGAGCATGGGACCTGGAGAGATGGGAGCAAGGGAGAGCACTCATTAACTCTCCCGAGCCCAAACGTAGAGCTCGGAGTTGGGATGGTAGGGAGACCAGTGAGCCCCCTTCGAAAGACATATTGCGAGCTGAGATAAAAGCCAAGAGACTCGATGTCGCCAGCTTAAGGTCAGACCTGGATGACATGGTAGATGGTACCCTGCCTTTAGAAAGAATGGAAATGTATGAGCAGGATGAAATACTGTATATGGCAAAGGACATCACTCGAAAGGCGAGAGCAATCCATGAGAAGTTAGTCGAACTAGCAGGCAAATATATGGTGGACCTGTCAAGAACCAAAGCATTACAGGGTAACCACAGGCTACATTACACAGATCGAGACCTAGATGAGAGGAGAACGATCGGGCTGAAAACGCACATAAGGGAACTGATCACTGGAATAAGGACATGGAGGGCACTAGATAAGTGGGAAGAGAGGTGGTCCAAGAAAGGGACCGTCAGGAGAAGCACGCTTGGTACGACACCAGGAAGGCTGCAGGGAATAGGAGCATACCCTTTGCGTGAAGTCGCAAATGGGAACTATGTGCATGTCCCTTGGAGTAGGGGAGATTTAGCTGCTTTTACCACCTCCTTCCCCAAATTGCGGGAAAACCCAGTGGAGTGGTACAAGCAAGTTGAGAGATTTGTAAAAATCTCAAAGGTCCTATGGATAGATCTGAACACGCTGTTTGACATTGTAGTACCAGGAGATCTGTGGACAGCATGCAAGGTTAGCGCTGAGTGGCCCACAACGGAGCCGGAGAGAGATGCTAAGACTAATGGGCCGTCCGAGATTGTGATGGCAAAATTCGAGAGAGTGATGACTTGGCTGAAAGAGAAAGTGCCAATGCAAGACATAGATTGGGTCAGAATAGACCGAACTAGACAGGAACCCAAAGAGACAGTCCACGAATATTACGAGAGATTGCTGAAGGCGTTTAAACAGTATAGCGGTCTGGATGTAATGGATCCAAAAGACATAGGGCAATTTGTGTCCAAGTTCGTCCTGGGACTGAGACCGGATATTAGTTTAATGATTCAGCAACACTTGATTTGTTGGCAAAATAAACCCCTAGACGAAATACTGAGATATGCCAGGTACTGCTGTGATGAGATAGACTCCAAGGCTAAGAAACTAAAAGAAAAATTGATGGTGGTACAGATGCAGGCAGCAGGGAAGGGGGGACAGCAGCAACAGCAGCAAGGAACAGGTACAGGAGGAAAGAAGCAGTACAGTCAGAACAAGGGCAATGAGGAGAGTTCCACCTTTAGACCCAGAATAGACGTAGCTGCCTTGAAGAAAACGACTAGGTGCCACCAGTGTAACGAGGTGGGGCATTGGAAACGCGAGTGTCCCTACAATGTAGAGATAGGAGAACAAGGGATAGAGGAGGAAGAGGTCCAGAGCGCGCCTACAAGAGGGGTGACGCCATACCAGG
Source organism: Lissotriton helveticus (assembly GCF_964261635.1). Taxonomy (NCBI): domain Eukaryota; kingdom Metazoa; phylum Chordata; class Amphibia; order Caudata; family Salamandridae; genus Lissotriton; species Lissotriton helveticus. Next base: position 310,900,088 of record NC_136062.1, read on the forward strand.
GAAAGGTGCTCAAAGGGGGGGGGGCTCCTCCCCGAGCCCAGTTCCCGCAACCTCCCCGAGTAGGGACTATGGGTAAGACCTATAGACAGATGCCCCTGTTTGTAGAAGGAGAAGAGTGCTATTATGTGGACCCATTAACCGGACAGAGAGTGGAAAGAGAAGACTGCACCCTCGGGGCAGCCTTGGAGGTGGACCAGAGGGGACCCTATGTCGAAGCAGAAGTAGCAGGGTGCCCCACGACATTTCTGGTGGACACAGGAGCCACTAGATCCACGATCAGATCAGCTGCAGTTCCAGACCTGCCCATGTCTGGAGAGACCATACAAGTGGTGGGGGTCGCAAACAGGAGAATAACCAGCCAATTGACAGAACCGGTACAGGTGAAAATAGGGAAGTACAGCGATGAGCACCAGTTTGTGGTTTGCGATTCAAGTCCTGTGTGTCTGCTAGGCAGAGACCTGTTGTGTAAATTGAATTGTACAATATACTGTACACCTCAGGGAGTGGAGGTATTGACCAATGATGATGACGCAGACTTCAAAGTTGCAAACTCAAGAATATGCGTGGAGCTGTACCCTACTTTGACAGTAGATGAGCTCCCCTGGGACTTGAGAGAGACAGTGGCACCAGAAGTATGGGATTTCACTGGGGAAGAGATTGGATTGGTCAAAGGGGTGGACCCAGTGAAAATTGTAGTGAAACCGCATGCTGAGTTCCCAAGAACACCCCAATATAAATTGACTCCAGAAACGATTGCAGGCATAAAACCCGTGATCGAGTCCATGATTAAACAGGGAATACTGAAAGAAATCGTGGGTAGTCCATGCAACTCCCCGATTATGGGTCTGCAGAAACCAAATGGGAAATTCCGGATAGTGCAGGACCTCCGAAAGATTAATAACATAGTCGTTTCGTGTTGTCCAGTGGTACCGAATCCATCAGTGATACTGTTTCAGATTCCATTCCAAGCTGAGTGGTTCACTGTGATTGATCTTTGTCAGGCTTTCTTCTCGATCCCTCTGGACGAAGAAAGCCATTTTCTTTTCGCATTTAAGCTGGAAGGTCGCGTCCTAACATGGTGTCGTATTCCTCAGGGGTATACAGAGAGCCCATCGATCTTCAACCAGCTTTTGAAGAAAAATCTTGAAAGTCTAGTGCTGCCCCAGAAGTCAGTTCTGGTCCAGTACATAGACGACCTCCTCGTGGCGTGCAGTACTGCCTGACAGAAGTGCAGTACTTGGGACACCGAATAGAGAAAGGCAAACGAAAGGTGTCACCAGACAGGATAGAGGCGATCATGAAAATGAATGCGCCTAAGACACAGAGAGAGGTCAGGATGTTCCTAGGGATGGTGGGTTATTGCCGACAGTGGATCGCGAACTTTTCACTGAAAGCAAAGCCCTTGCAAAAACTGACGCATAAGGAGGTGAGCGATCCGGTACCATGGGACAAAGACTGTTTGATGGCATTCTTACAGCTGCGAGAGGACCTGTGTCGTGCTCCGGCATTGGGAATGCCTGATTACAATAAATCATTTTTGCTTTACTGTTGTGAGAACAGGAGACAGGGAGGATCCGAGCGGTGGTGGTGTCCAGTTCTGAGCCCATCGTCACCGTGGAAATACGACTGTTGGTACCCGGAGTCGAACAAGAAGGGTCACTAACATTCATGCTCCCCAGACCTCCCCGCCTCAGCAAGTTAAAACACATGTTTCTCTCAGAATTGCAATTCCCCGACTTTGGTACAACGATAACAGCCCATGAAGAGCACAATCTTCGTTTGGAAATACTGAACTTTGCTATCGAAGCTGCAGGCACAAACCTGATAGTAGATGCTTAAAGGACTTTGTAAATAAAGCGAGCAGAAAAAGAAGATTACCTAGCGCCCAGGAAGCAGAGAATAGTAGGGACCTTCCCTTGAGTTGATGGAGAAGGGCTAGGGTTGTCTTTATTGAACTGTTAAAGGACCTTTGCGAAGAAGGTTGTCAGCTTCCAGTTGTGTGGATTCTAAAGACAAAAGGAGTAAAAAGAGACTGTAAAGGAACGAGAAGAAAAGAACTTTGTGCCAAGATAAGAGAGAGCCATATTGTCTGACGAAATGGAAGCCGGCACCCAGAACCGCAGAGCTAAATGTATAATAGGTACACTAATAGTAGGAGTGATAATATTAATAGCTTTAGTGGTAACAATTTCTTATGTAAAGGGACATGAGGAAGAGGCGAAGGTAACTGATGTGAAATCTGTAGAAACGCTTACACCCACTGTTGCTGGTGAGAAAAGGGAAAACACTCAAGAGAAAGCGTTATTAGCTGCAGAAGCCCGCAGGTTACACGTAGATGAGTCCCAAGGAGACTTTAGGTCAAATGCTTATGCTAAACTCTTATATGAATACGTGGATGCCATGGAGGTTAAGGACTGTTACGTCTGCATGCAGTTGCCGGCGTCTGTAGATGAAGGCATTAGATATCATCACCTCCCGCTGACATATGGCATTACATGTAGCTTATTGCTTAGTATATTTTATGGGAGAGATAGTTTTGAATACTATTTCTCCAACTATGATTCAGTGTTGCCAGAAGTCCCAAATTATAAGCAGATGAACAAATGGGACTACTGGAAGAGTGAAGACAGATTGGCCAAGTTCTTCATTCCTTGGATTACCTTAGATACTTCACATGCCCGTAGAAATAACCTGACATGCAAGGTGTCAGAAGTCGAGAAGAAGTTCATAGGGCAGGTGGATGATCGTTACAGGAGACAAAAGATTTTGAAAAAATCAGGACAATGGAAAACAGATTGGACCGAGGAAGAGAAGGCACACAAGAGAAAGGGTAGTAGTGGTCCAATAGCTTTAGATAAGACGCAGAGAGGAAAGCTATGTCTACACCGAGCCAAAACGTATTACGAAAATGTATACGTGGGAGAAGTCAGCTGTGAACATGCTTTCAATATAGAGTACTATACTAAAGATTTCCTGAAGGGAATGCAAGTGATTCCAAATGTGTATTTTGTATGTGGAAGAAATGCCTACGTGAGACTACCTGACAACTGGTATGGATCATGTTACCTAGCAATTGTCTTCCCCAAAATATATCATGCACAAGACTTAGAGATCATCGAGGGCAAGACATCATCGAGGGGGAGGAGAGATATAGGAGATGCAGAAATGGTTGGAGATGTCTTTGGAGCTGTGTTCCCTCTTCTGGGACTAATCCTTAATGATGTTAAAATTAGACGACTGGCAACAGTCGTCGACAGGTTGTCTGCCAGCACTGCTCAGTCCTTAATGCTGGTAGAAGGAGAGATGCAATCGATAAGGGCTATGGTTCTTCAGAACCGTCTTGCGTTAGACGTCCTACTAGCAAAAGAGGGCGGAGTCTGTAAGGCTTTGAAGGTCCAGGAATGTTGTACTTACATTCCAGACAATTCAAAGCCCCTTGAGAAAGTTATTAGGAACATAACTGATATTCACAAGGAGATCGAAGACTTGAGTAGAGAAAATGTCTGGGAAAAGGTGGGCCACGGAATGAGTGAAGTTGGAGGGTGGATCTCCACCCTAGGCAAAAGCTTTGTGTGGTATATACTAAAACCTATCATCATAATATTGATCTGTGGGATCATATTGTGGGGATTGGTGAGGGTATTCAAATGGTACAGAGCAAAAAGGTCAGAAAGGGCCCAAAGAGAGCAGCTGCAGAGATTGGCTGCCATACAAGATAATCAGTACAGGAGTCTGAGGGCTCTGGAAGCGCAGAGACAAGTTATGCTAGCAATAACTGCAGTTTAAATGTTAGTGATGACCCCGAGAGGTCATCAAAGGGGGGAACTGAGAGAGCGCAAACTGACCTAAATGTATGAGTGCATCACACTTACCCGTAGTAAGCACAAATCATGAGGAGAAATGCCATGAGTGCTAGTAGTATCTGCAATTATATTCTGAATGTATAGCTAATGTAGAGATTTAAGTAGAAGTGGAACTAATACAGAAATGTGTGACACTATATGATTTTATTAGATGTGATTATTCCTGAATCCATGTCGTGTAGCTGTTAAAATGTAAGATGGCATGTGGTTAAACGCAGAATGTGGTAGGCCTCAGGGCCAGAGCTAGAAGGGAAGGTGTTTCTTTTCACGACATGGATTGCACTAATGTTTTGGTCATTGCATTAATGGGCCATGATTTATAGATGTGTTTACTGAATAATAGAATAAGAGTATTAACATGCTTTAATTAATGAAGAAGTTGAATGCTATAATTATTATGAGAAATGCTGTAGGCCTGAAATGTTTTAACATTGATTTACACGTACTGGTCTGGGCCGAGAAATGTTGCAAAACTTTTTGGAAGTCTATGAGAGTTGGGATCTTGGCTGCAGATGTCTGTCTGCAAGAGAAAAGGGGGGATCCAATTATAAATAATATGAATAGAGGTCTGTTCAGAAGACGGCCCAGACATGGAGGAGGGTTCCGGAATGTTTTAAGGGGTATCAGCGGGCCGGAGAAGAGTCTGAGAAGCAAGGTCAACTCCAACGTATGAGGCCCAATACAAAGCAGCATGGAAAAAGCCAGAAGCTACACCACGTGAGGGGCGTCTCACGAGGGGCGTCTCAAATGTTGTTGACTGTTTTGTATTAGGGACAGCACCCCTGGGTGGAGTTAGAGCAGATGCCTGAGGACCCTTTAGAGAGCGGATGGGTAGGCAGAGAGGGGTCATGACTGGAGAACTATAGGTTTTCACCAAGAGACTAAGAGTGAGTGACTTCCCTTGGGGGTCATTCACTGCTGACACCTTTTGTTAGGTTGAGACTTGGTTAAGTAGGGATACCATCTAGAGCAGGGTAGGGACAGCCTAACCTGTGTGTTTTCCCTCCAACTTAAATGAAGGAGAGATCTCAATATGCGTCAATGCTGATAGCTTTATTATTCTTAGAACTTGTGCTGGTAATTTCCGTTGCTCGTCTGAGGGCTTTCAGAGAGCACATGTATGTAGTTGGACCTGTGTATCTCGTGAATCTCATTCTGAGATGCCTGTATTTGCAGCTTATCCTAACCTTACAATAAACTTTTGAAAGCTAGAAGTTGTTTGTGATCTTTTGGAGCGGGGTCCTTTATTGGGTGAACTAACTTGGTAAGAGATGCACTTTCTTCCCTCAATGACAGGCAACAAAGGTTCAGTCGACCAGATCGAGGTTTAGATCAATAGTGATAAGGTATCGATCAAAATCTCGCCCTTCCAAGAACACAACACTTTTATAAATAACTTAATATGTAAATATATTTTCAGTATAAATAAGTGCTCAAAAGGCAGACCACACAGACACAATAAACAAAATTAAACGATGGTGCAAACTGGCTTCACTTTCAAATAGTGTGATGTCAGTGCTCTGTATGCACTGTGTGTCTCTCAGCTTTAGGATGCCTGTTTTTCAAGCTTGGATACACAGAAAGTTTTTTTTTTTTTTTTAAAGTGAACATCGGACAATGCATTGTGCTTTGTGACTTTACTTGTCCGATTTGGCATACAATATTTGTAATACAAAGCTGCCCTTAGGAAGCCTTTGACTGTGCTTGTGCTTTTCAGAGGAGGAACCCGAATTAAAAACAAACACAAACAAGAAAGACCTACTACTTTTATCTATGTTGCTCTTTGGATAAAGATACTGTGTATACAAGTTGTTTTTTAATGCCTCTCGTTTTTATTTAAATGTCTCTAATGTATGATCAATGAGCAGCTGGTTATTGGAGGTGGGTGACTTGTTATTGGAAACAGAGTGATGACTTCAGGTGGTACAGCATTGGGTCCCCTGGCTGCCATAATTTGTAAAGTGCTCAGCTGACCAGAGGCAACTGGAACTGTACTGGACCCTGCTGTTAGCCTCTGACTGACACTGAGTCTCCAAATGCCTCCCCTGAGGTTCCGGTGCACATTAGACGTGCATTCCTGAGTAGAATTATGTAAGAAATTGGGATATTGGTGGTGGGTGTACACAATAGTCATGCAACAACCCTAATCCTTGTCAGGGGGAACTCACAAAGTCACTAAATCAACCTACTTTTTCGGCTTTGTTGTTTTGTGTATGACAAACCACAAAGATACTCACTAAACCGCTAAAGCTCTCATCCTACCACGGACTGAAATTTTATACACAGAGGGTCATTAGGAAGGATAAAGATGGATCCGAACCCTATGGTGCTGCAATTACCACACTACTTGCACTCGCACCTGTTGTATTAGTGCGACATAAAGATTAAATACTGAACCAAGGACCGCAAAAGTTTTTTTTCCCATTAGGGACTACACATTTACACACCTGGGTCTTTGGAGGAAGAACAAAGAGTGTTCCAAGATCTGAGGCTACCACATCACTGAGAGGAAAATACCAACCCAAGCCCCATAGGAATCCTGTTGGGATAAAATGCGTTTGCTACGACAAAATAAAAATAATTTTTTAAAAATGAGACGATCATGAATAAAGGAATCAATTGTAAAAGAAAAAATTACCATTGAGTCTGTGCATTATGTGATTTAGTTGTGATTTCATTCTATAACTTTAATTGATTTTCATATCATTTTAAACCATGATAACTAGAGGGTGCTGAGTCATTCTTTTTTTACTAAATTAACCTGTGCTTAATTTAACTCTCTGGTAACTTGGCACAAAAGCAGTCAGGTTTAACTTAAAGGCAATGTGTAAAATATTTATGCAGCACACAAACAGTAACATAGTGAAAATACAACATAAGAAAAATCCCACACCAATTTGGAAAAAAGTACATTTTTGTAAATAAAAGGAAACCAAAACAAAAATCCAATCAGTAGAATCAGAGACATGCAATTTTCCTTTTTTTGGTAGGTCTAGCACCGAAAAGCACAAAACGCCACTCACAGTCATCTAGTCATGTTAAACTGCAGGAAAGTCACATCTTCAGGCCAACCGAAATGGAGCGCAGGCCAGATACAGGGACCAGGTTAGCATTCCTGAAAAAATGACATCTAACTCCAGTGTGAAGAGTCCAAAACTTCAGTAGTTTTCCTTTTCTTGTTGATGAGGGCACTCTAATGCCATCTAAGGGTCCAAATCCTCTGGAGACACCTCTTGGGAATCCGGAACTAAATCTAGCAGAGTCCAGAAGAGTTCAGGCAAGCCTAGTGCAGCAGATCAGCTTGGCAGTTGCAGGGTGGCCTCTGGAACTTGTTGTGTCACTCTAGCTCGGAACAGAAAATCAGCAAACTCAGGTATCCTGGGATGAAGGGAGCAGATCCAGTGTTCATTCGTGGAGATCAGCGCCTACCTCAAGATGCAAGGCAGTCCTCTGGGGAACAAGGCAGGCCTCAAGCAGTAGGATGGTCCTATTGAGAACAAGAAATTCCTTCCTCTTGTAATATTGGCTGGTCCAGGAGTGAGCTCAAGAGTGGTTCAGGAGGTCCAATATGTATACCTGGTGCCATCCTTTCACGTATGTGAATTCTCAAGGTCACTCCTTCATCAGGTTCTATTAAGTTGTTTGCCTGCTAAGGTTCCACGACATCTGGAGTGACAAAAAACTGTGACATGTTCCTTTATGAGTGATGGAGGTAAGCCTTTTGAAATGTAGGCAAGACAGACAACAGAGTCACCCCCAACCATCCTGCTCACATTTAGACCTCTATTGTTCACTGTCTGGGTCCAATATGCATTTTTGAGGGGGTCTTTAACAGGGTCAGGAGGCTAGAAACTCCCTAAAAGGAGGAGAAGCTTTTGGGCAGGATAATAGCAACTTTCTAAAAGTGGCATCTTCAAAATTGTAATCTAAAACCCAACTTTAATTCATAAATAGTTTACAGAGGGCCCTACGTTGAGCCTGTCTACGCTGTGCCACAGCTACTTTGGGGTTCAGCGTAGGTTAATTGATTTTGATGGTTTACCATGACAAGGGTTGTGATTATTCTATGACCTGGTGTCAAAGCTCCATTCAGAGGGCCATGGGGTAAGAAGGAGGTACTAGGACCCATGGGTTGAGGGTTTTTCCTCACGCTATAACTCCTTGCGTGCTCGTGACGGAACCACTCCGTCACGAGCCACGTACGCGCTGTGCTGGTGACGGAGTGGTTCCATCACGGCGCGGCCGCCCCGCCCACGCTGCAGGAATTCCGCCCCTGCACGGGTGTTCTATTGAGCAGGCGGGGCCGTGACGGAACCACTACGCCACAAGCACAGCGCGCTCATGGCTCGTGGCGGAATTACCGCTGCGGCCAAGGGATTAATGACTCCTCCAGCACATGACTCTTAGTGGTAGCGTGGTTCGAGCAGTTGAAGGCTTTTCGGGTGGGAGGGGAGTTGACGCAGGGGTCAAACACACAACTCAAAATACATTCCGCAGCAGCAATAAATGATTGTCTAGTCAAATACTTGCTTTTATGAAAAAGGAGTATTTATATACAAACACGAAGTAAAATCTGAAAATCACAAACAATATTCGCTGAGGTGAGGGCTCCAGTGTCGTATAGGCGGGTCCCTGAGTCCCACTTCCCTCTCGCTAGCGATAGTGGATATTTCACATTCATTATAGGTGACATTCAAGTTAATCGTCACTAGTAGTCCGAGTTTTAGGAGTTCCACTCCAACTCTTTATTAAAGTCAAAAGAGCTACAGCACCGAATCGCTATATGGCAGGAAAGTTCACCCGAGGGCCGTCTGGCCCATAAATCATTTTACCTGAACCAGCAGGATCTGTGTGACCAGAGTTTCCAAGCACACTTCCTACACGTCGCATTGAAGCCTAAGTGGCTGTCTCTGGAAAGTTCCTCACACACTGCCCAAGAGGGGCAGCGGTCCGTGGTCCTCAAGCTCCTCACAGGCTGTCCTGCTGAGGCAGAGGCCAGGGGTCTTTGATAAGCCACCAGTGCTGGTAAGTTTCTTAGGATCCTTCCCACAGTTGGGGGGGTTGTGACGCTCCTGGTGCTGGTCCTCCGTCAGGTCTTGGACCTGCTCGAGTCACTAAGGTGGCCTACTAACGATGACGGTCTCAACCAGACCATGCTCCTTACCTTGTTCCGGTGGCCTGCCTGGTATACAGGAGCACTGGCTCCACTCTGTTTAAGAGCTATGGCCCAATTGGCATAGCAGCAGTTCTTCAAGGCGACCCCATCTGGCATACGGGATCTCAGACTTATAAACTACACATGGGCGACAACCCGATTGGCACAGCAACGGTCATAGTTCACTTCACGGTAGCCCTCCGGGGGTCACTGACTTTTCCCTGCGCACAGGCAATTACCTGATTAGTGCAGCAGCCATCTCCTCACATCTCGTCACAGGAAACCAAACAGGATCCCAACTGGACCTACAGCGCTCTCCTCTTCCTCACAGGACACACTGGTGTTGGCAAGCAGGCAGGCACTAGTGCTTCAGAAGTAGGTGGTCTTGAAGTCCCTGGGTGATGTCCCCTCATCGAGCTACGAGAATGACTAGCCTTGGTACCCATTTCTAGTCACAAGCAGTAGCCTGGCATAGCTACTCCTCCTTGCTCAGTCTAACTGTTTGCTTGACAGTTGACAATTTTGGGGACCTTGAGCTCCTCTTCTTGTAGCTCATTTCAATCAGGTATTTGTGGAGCGCGCTACACACCCGTGAGGGTCTCAAGGCGCTGGGGGAAAAGGGGTTGGGGGTTTCGTGCAGCTCCGTATTATCCAAAGAGCCAGGTCTTAGGAACTTTCTACACATCAAATGTGATTTAGAGTCTGACTCTTTGACACTTATGTTGAGAGTTTGCTTCCTTTTGAAGTGCCCTTTCCTCTGCTGTGTCCTTCCTCCTGAAAGCAGTCTGTCACAGCAGGAGCTACTCCAAATCAGGCAGCCCCACATGCTATGAGAGAAACTAGAGGTTCATAACTCGATGTAAGCCACAGTGATGTGTATTAAACGGTTATTCTAGGGCCTCAGCTCTGCTCTTTATGATTCTCTTGCCAGCCCCATCTCCTTCCTAAGAGGTGCCCAGGCCAATTCCCAGTGACCTCTCTCTGAATTAAAGAGCATCCTATGAAGTCTACTGAAGAGCCTGGCTCTCCCCTCCTTCAGTGTGGCCCACCCAGCTCACAAGAATGCAGCAATCCACAAATCTGTCGGAGGGTAGAGGGGGGGAGTTTTTCCACATCCTAATGTTCCTCCAGTTTGCCGTGAGTCTCCTAAAATAGAACCTAGAATCTTTCATGTATTGGCCCATTCATCGGCACAGACACACCCAGCACATGCATATAATATACACACTAAACAGCACTACATCCTTCATGTATTGTGCCATTCACTTATAATATACATGCCCTGCACACTGTAATGTAACAATCACAGGCACAAATACACACACACAGGTATAACGCGCACACAAACACACACACACTGTGCAGCTCTACACACCAACCCAATGAGGGACAAGGGTGAGTTAAGTATACAGTAGCCGAACATTAAATGAGTGAGCCTGTAGGCCTCACTCCATTGACACAGGTGATAAGGACCTGCTCACTTCTACTGATCACTACACGGTATGCTGCCACCACACACCCATGCTGCTTTACTCCTGCCAATAGTAGTAACCTTTCACCCCTATGAACCTTTCACCACGCTTTTGGCACCCTTACTGATCCAAAAAGACAGCAATCCATAAGAAAGGCCTATGTCTTGGCCCACACACATGTTCCATCTTTGACCATGACAACAAAACTCAGAATCAAGGATCCAGATATCATTACAGTAGGGACACTCAGGTCAAGGGTGCACATCCATCATCATGTGAGGGACTGTTCCAATCTCAAAGGTAGGGTAGTCATCAACCCCAATTAATAATATGATTTCTTACAATTCCTATTTCAAGAAGTTGTAATATTTAGAGGCAAAACTATTGTTTCAAAATCTATTTCAGTTGATATTTGAATTATACTTTCTTTTGAGCATTTCTGATATATTTTTGGGTTCTAAACGGCTCATTCTGCTATGGCATTTATACTGATAAAACATATTTAACACATTACTGATGTTAATACAGCCTGATGCACCAGGTGGTAATTATCCTAACTGGAGTGATCACTATTGTAATTTGGAGAGACGATGGTGAGAAGGAGCATTGGTGATAATCTTGTAGGCAAGACTCGAAGACTGGAGATTTGAGTACTGTAAAGACATGACTATGTTGAGGGAACTGGAGAGGTAGAATGGGGTAAAAAGTCTCTGGATGACATAAAAACATACATCGACTGAGTGAGCAGCCAAAGACAGGGAGAAGCAAACCAAACTGGAGAGCACATATAACTTAAAGAAATGCCAGCACCCCACCCAAAATATGTTTAATTAAAGATAGTGGTAGCATGCTATTTCGCAGTCTGGCTTATACCCTTTAACTATGTACAAGACATGAAAAGATATGAAGCATCTTTAAAAGCAGTTTTTGTTGAATTGTCGTTTTACTACATCCTTGAAGTAGTACATGACCAGCATGCTGTAACGAAGACAAAGGATCCTTCTGGTCAATAGTTTGATGTCAATAAAACTGAGAGAAGCAAATGAGACATTTGTTTCGAGATTTATTTGTGGACAAATGCTTTCCACTTGTCTGCGGAGCAAGCATGCAAGGAATGTTTACACATAGTATAAGCAAACACTTTTCTGAATAGTTGAGATACCCTAACTCTTTGACCTCAGGTGCCAAATCGCTAAGTTCGGCTCTGCGTTGACCCTGATGTTGAATGAAAAGGTTGGCCTAAGCGGCAGTTTCTCATGTAAACTGCCGGACGTCTCTAGATGCATGGAGTTCCAGCGATGTCTGGCCCGGTTTGGTCCAATACGATGAGTGTCAAGGATGCCTGCCTCAACATCACCACATTTGTGATGAAAGAGGGAGAAAATCTTAGGGAAATGTCCTTGATCAGTTTATCCATAGTGAATTGCCCATTGACTGTGGGTACCCGGATATGAGGTTTGGCATTTCATCTGGGTGCGGGGGTGGCGAATAGGTGATGTTTGGGGTGGCTCACTGATGGAAGTACCTCTGAAAGATTTGCGGCTGGAGTTCCCACTCAATGACTTGTTGATGCGTCCTGCTGAGCAGGTCTGTAAAGTCGTTTTCCACCCCTGGCAAGTTCTCTGTCAACAGGCGGATCTTCCGGCAGGATGCCCAACATTAGATCTCCCGAGCCAGCGTAGACAACTGCGGCGAGCAAGGCCACGTGCTTCTGAATATAGTATGTGGCGGACATGTTGTCCATCTTTATGAGGACTTTTTCCCATTGGATGAACCTGAAAAAGGCTCTCAGAACTAGAGAGATGCCAGACCTTCCAGGTCATTAATGTGACTGCCCTGGTGCTGGGGAGACCAAGTGACTTGAATGGTGATGTGATATAAGTGTGCCCCCACCACACAGAGGGGCATCACTGGTGATGATTACCTGCAGGAGAGTGTTGAAGGAAAACCTGCTGAGTAACAGATTGTTGCTGTTGCAACATTGAAAAGAATGCAGAGTATTGGCCTTTACGAACACTAGATCGTCCCTCTGGCCACGAGAATATGGCCACTACTGTGTAAGGAACTCTTGAAGGCAGCCCATGTGCAGTCTTGTGTGCAGCACTATTGTGATGCTTGTAGACATCATCCCCAACAGTACCATTACAGTCCTTACTTCAGCCCTTTATGTGTCCCTTGCTTTTCTGTGAGTCCTGAAAGGACTGCCATTGATGATGGTGATCTTGGACCTAACTGGCGGGAGTGCCCTTAGCTCTGTCTTTGAACGCCCATCTTTAAAACCTGGTTTTCGGGGTAGTGGATTGAAGAGCACCAATAACCTTAGCTGTCTCAGTATCTATCTTTATTTTCTTTAGCACCTTCTCACCCTGAAGGTAGAAGAGATGCTCCTCATCAAATGGAAGGTTGAAGAAGTGGCGCTGCACCTCTGGCCTGAATCCTGAGATGCATAGCCAGGCATCGTGCCACAGGAGGGTGCTTGTGTTGATGCAGCAGGTGTATCTGCTTTTTGGGCACAACAGAGATGAACTTTTCCTTGGCCATAAGCTTTTATTCTCTTTTCCTCTTGGTTTCTCGGATGTGCTTTAGCAGCCCATCCATTTTACTCCCAATGGTATCTATTGTTTTCGGAATAGGAGACCCATAGAAATGGTGATGTGACAAAGGGTGGCAGCCACACACTTGGCAGCTGCATCAATATCCTTGCTCTGCCTGTCTGGCCACTGCGCTGTATGCATGACAATGAAGTCTGGGGGGATGTGACTGTGAATGTAGTGTGTGTCACAAGGTGGGGCCTTGTATTTTTTTGTCAACATAAGAAATAACAACCCATTTTTCCCACATATCTTTTTTTTTCTGATGATATATACCCAATAAAGGCTCTGGCTCCAAAACCTTTCCGTCCTCAAATTAGGACCACACCTAGGTCTGTCGCTAATAAACACAGGCCAAGTAATGAAGCGTTCACCCTAAAAGCGTAACCAGGCTGAGGCAGAGCACCAGTCCAGCAAGAGTCAGGCATCAAGCCCAGAGCCAAGCCAACAACCTTCCGATAAAGAACATACCAGCAGATAAACTGGTACAAAATGAAAGACCTAAAAATAAGTTAATTAATGCATTACGATACATATATATGATCTCAACAGAAGGTTACGTAAAAAAAAAAAGAGATTAACTATGTGTTGGTTTAGGAGCTTCAGGCAACAATCTTTGAAACTGCCTCAATCCAGAAATAGGCCATAAATAAGGCTATATTTTCCTGCCTCTTCAGTAGTATAGCGAAGTTTTGTCATGAGAAGAAACCCAAGGAAGACATCTACCTTCACTTGAGATCGACCATGCTGACTGAGAAGAAAATGCTGGTGTAATTCCTAATTCATTACATAGAGCCTTCCAAAAATGTGAAACTTATTGAGTTCCTCTGTCAGAAATTAGAGAATCAGACAGGACATGAAGATGACATTTTTTTGTCAAACATCAATGAACACTTTCCTCGGTTGTAGATAACGTAGGCAAAGGGGGAAATGTGTGCTTCTTTGGAAAGTATCAATGAACAAATTGGTTAACTTTGGTAGCATTCATTGGTGGGTTTCAGGAAGATATCCTTGCCACCGAGGGATACAAATGTGATTGGGATTTGCCGGACAATGCCTGCTCAGTTGTATGACCTGGCATTCAGGACGCCACCAGGTGGGATCTAACCACCTCCAGAGACACAAGTCCTCTTGACACAGGACCCCACTCTGCCCTACTTGTTTCAGTACCACTTTGCGGTGATGTTGTTCGTGAGAACCTGCACCAGCCTCCCTTTGGTGGACAGCACGAAAACGTTTAGGGCCTAACTAATCGTCTGCAGCTCCAGCAGACTGACGTGGAGCTGGCCCTCCAAAGGCGAGCAAAGTCCTTTAATATCTGCTGCCCCCAGCCAACCGCGATTCCAGCAGTGATGTATTCGTTACCACAATAAGGTCTGGGCTGGGAGGGAGAAGGGCCTGCTGGTGGACGAATCAATCAATCATATCATTTGTAAAGCGCACTACTTACCCGTGAGGGTCTCAAGACGCAGGGGTGGGGAATGCTGCTGCTGCTCGAAAAGCCAGGTCTGATGAGTTTTCTGAAGGTCAGCAGGTCTTGGGTCTGCCGTAGGTGGATGGGGAGGGTGTTCCAGGTCTTGGCGGCGAGGTGGGAGAACGATCTCCCGCCTAAGGTCGCTCTTCGGAAGCGGGGGACTTTAGCGAGGGCGAGGTACGTTGGTCCGGTGTTGTGGAGTGCCTTGTGTGCGTGGGTGAGGAGCTTGAATGTTATCCTCTTGTTCGACCGGGAGCCATTGCAGGTCTCTCGGGTGGGGTGTGATGTGGCTGCTGCGAGGGATGTCGAGGATCAGGCGTGCAGAGGCGATCTGGATGCGCTGGAGTCGTCTCAGGAGTTTGGCCGAGGCTCCTGCGTAGAGGGCGTTTCCATAATCCAACCTGCTGCTGACAAGAGCCTGGGTGACTGTTCTTCTAGTTTCAGTGTGGATCCATTTGTAGATCCTACGCAGCATGCGGAGGGTGTTGAAGCAGGAGGAGGAGACGGTGTTGACCTGTTTAGTCATGGAGAGGGTGGAGTCGAGGATGACCCCTAGGTTGCGTGCGTGGTGGGTGGGTGTTGGAGCAGTTCCCAGTGCGGTCGGCCACCAGGAGTCGTCCCAGGCCGAAGGGTTGGATCCGAGGATGAGGACCTCTGTCTTGTCCGAGTTCAGCTTCAGTCGGCTGTTCCTCATCCATTCCATCCATTGTGACTGATTGACCACGAATTGTGGTCAATCAGTCACAACTGGAGATTTCGAGTTGTCTTTTCTGATATCTGGATGGTGTCAGAAAGGGTGCCTTAGTGCTAGGCCAACTGGAACTTTAGGTTCCACTGCAGAGCATACATGTGTCAGCTAGAATAGTTTACAGGAAGGATGCACAACGCTAAGAGGCCAAGAAGCTTCAGAGCCACCCTCACTATGATTTTGGACTGAGCCTGAAACATAAGGATTATAGCACAGATTCACTGAACTCACTACTACGGAGGAAATGCCCTGAACATCGCTGTGTTCAAGAGTGCCTCAATAAATGAAAGTCTCTGCAAAGGAAGCAGATGGAGCTATGGCTGGTTTATGGCAATATACAACAATGTCAAGAGTTGTGACGTTATCTGAAGCTGGTCTGTGTCTGACTGTGGTAAGCCCACACTCAGCAGCCAGTGGTTGAGCTACGGGACTGACTTCTGACCACCAAAGATGGGCAATGACTACCACCATCCCTCACATGAACACCAAAAAGGTGCTGGGGAGGACAAGGGGAAGAATGCTCCTAGCTGACCTTGAACTGGAGGTAATGCCTATGTGATTGCAGGATGAGTATTTGAAAATATGCATCCTGTAAGTCCAAGGACACCAACCAGCTTCCCATGTCCAGAACAGAAACAACCACCCATATTTTGCGTACAGCATGAAGGAAGTTGTGTACCCCCACTCTGATGAGAGAAGGGGATTTGTATCTCTAATGTTTTCCTTATTATATTACAGATATACTGCGAAGACTAGGAATCGTATGTAATTTCACGCATGCTTTTATTAGTAGCAGCGTTCACCTTTTCTTTATCCTTTAATATTTGTTTTCCTATTTAGGGTTCAAACAGGAGAAGGGGCTGCTCCCTGTGTGCTCCTGAAGAAGAGCTAGGGGAAGCTTGAAACATGTCGACCAAACACGGATTCCATCTCCATTACAGACTGGCATATAGTGTTCCACCCCATTTTTAACCATACCAACCTAGGAGCAGGAATAAAATTGTTTAGGCCCACTAGCACTGTATTTTTAATCACCAACATCCACTCCACCTCACATTGCAGCACACATAGTCCTTCACAATATAGTGCTCCTACGTATTTCGCAAGTCGTAGCACGCCCCAGTTCGTAGAGAACTGGGATGGCCCTAATGATGAAGCATGTCACCGTGGGGAAACCCTGGTGAGCATTTTTTATTTGTCCTTCTGAAGGAAGGCATTCGGGGTGAAAGATCAAGAATAGCCTGAGGTTTCCATCTTTTTTCAGGATGAGGAAATAGTGAGTAATAACCCCGCCTTTTACCGTGCCTGGCACCCTCTCTATCGCATGTATGGAAAGAAACAGGAAAACCAGGAGCAGCAGGGTGGACAGATGCTCTTAAAAAATTCGTTTTGGTGTGGGAAGGAGGATATAAAAGGCAGGGCAAGTCTTTTTGAACAATTTGCAATACCCATCTGTCAGATGTGCTGAATTGCAAGTCAAGGAGAATGTGCAGGCCCCTACCTTTACTGCTAGTGGCAAACTAAAGCGGTGTGTTGGCTGCTGTAGGAGGGGGAGGAGAAGTTGAATTACTGGTGCCACTAATGGCCTGCACACTGTCTACCAGCTCCCTGGCCACGGCCTCGAAAAGACCGGGCTGTCGGCTGCATCGCTGATTGTGAAGGTGGTCTTTGGCCTATTTTCCAGGCCCCTGGAATAGCCCTACATTTTCAGTGTGGAATTGTTTGGCAGGTGTCAACAACCCCAAGGAACATGCTATAGCTCTGTAGAGTATCTTCTCTCTGAAGAGGCGAGACCCGACAAAAGGCATGTCCATTAGTGAAGCGTGTACTTTGCTAGAGAGCCAAGTAGACCATAAGTAGGCATGTCTATGAAACATAACAATGGTACCAACCACTCTGTTAATGCAATCTGTGGTATACAGACCTGCTTTGGTAATATACTCAGCTGTGTCCTTGCCATCATGGGTTGTCTGGGCTTATGAGGCTCCAACATCCTCTAGGACCGCTGGGAAGATCTCAGTGGCCATATGCCAAAGGGCACGTGTGTAGCAGCCCAAGAGCCAGAATGCGTCAGACAGGCAGAACAAAACATATGCTTGCAAAAGGCATCAATCCTTTTGGATGCTCTGCCTGGAGGAGTGGTTCAAAATTAATTAGGATTCACCTCACTGGTGGAGCCCTGTACAAAAAGGCTCTCCGTAGTGGGGTGCTTGGTGAAAAAATCTGGGTTACTAGGCACCGGTCTGTGATATCTAACACGTTGCATGTTCACAATAGGGCAATAACATGTCTTCAACCAGGTAGCCACTAGAGTATCTAGGCCTTATACATGAAAATAAGGCCATAGATGTCACTGGCCTAGGCTGCAGAATTTACATCAAAACAGTTGTTTTAGACTCAATGGAGTGCAGATGTAATTTGAGCACAGGCTTCCCTCTGAACCACCAGTGCAAATGAGGTACTTTTTTCATCAATGGTCCATGTCTCAGGGGAGGTATCATGCCCACTGGCCTTCTCTTAAGTCACGGTATAAGGCATCATCAGCGAATGAGGCAGAAACAGGATTTTGGTAGTTGCAGAACTTTATATCCAGTTCCAAGGGTCCAGAACTGGAGTGGCACCACTTGACAGGGCAAGACTTGCAGCAAGCAAAGTCCAGGTGCTGTTGTAGGAGGATGAAAAGTCTTTGATGTCCTTGAAACGTAGAGTAGGGGGCATGCCAGCATGCCCTTGGAGTCACTCTAGGTTAAAGTGAGATGGGTCAAGTCCTTCCTCAGCAGGGCAGAGTGTAGCTGGCAGCACAGCACAGCAGAAAAGCAGTTCTTCCAGAGAGGCTGTCCAGCAGAGTGGCAGTCCTTGTAGTAGCACAACAGTCCTTCCTCTCGGCAAAGTTCTTCACAGGTCCAGTAGTGTCCGATTTGGTGGGGTCAGACACCCACTACTTATACCTAGTTGTGCCTTTGAAGTGGACGTGACGTCAAAGAGAGCCTTTGAAGTTCACGGAGGTCCTCCATCCCAGCTCTGGCTCCCGAACCACTACAAGGGGATATGCAGCCCTTTGTGTAGGGACAGGACATGCACTATTCAGTTGTAAGTGTAAGCTCCTCCATCCCATTCTGCTCAGGATGGCCAATCAGGACGTGGATAGCCACTCAGTCACACTTAAGCTCCCTTTGTGTGTGGCTGTCTAGAGGGAGGGCTAAGAGCATGAAAATGGCATCTTTAGATAATCAACATTTTCAGAAGGGTTGTTATAAATTCATCAAAGATGATTTATCATTACCATTCCAGTGATCTGAACAGGATAGATCTATTTCTTCCCAATCAGGATTAACAGCATATAAAGTGTAATAAGGAATTGCCAATATTAACCTATGATAGGGTTAGGCCTCAAGGTAGTGAAAAATGAAAAACAAATTTGAGTGTTTTTCACTACCAGGACATGTACATCTTAAAAATACATGTCCTACCTTTTGATCATACAGCACCCTACCCTATGGGCTACCCTGGGCCTACTTTAGGCATGACTTATATGTAATAAAATGTAATAAAATGGGAGTTTAAAGCTAGACAAGAGGGTTTAAATGCCAAGTCAATATGGCAGTGTAAACTGCACACATAGGCTCTGAAGTGGCAGGCTGGAGACATGCAAGAAGAGCTACTTGTGTGAGTGGCACAATCAGTGCTGCAGGTCCACTAGTAGCATTTTAATAACAGGCCCTCTGCACTAGTAGTGCACGGGTAGCCCCCATCCCCAAGTCCCAAAAACCTGCTCCCACACCTCATTAGAATTCAGATTTGGCAAGACACTTTCCCTCCAACAACTCACGATGGATGTGGAAAGCCTATTAGAACTCACCTCCGACTTGTCTGACAATCAGTGGTTAAGTTGGTCGCCAAAGACTAAGTGCCACAGTCACTCACAGTCACTCACATCAATCTAACTCATGTACTAGGCCTTTAGCACGCCACACATCCACTGGGACCATGCCAATATTGGCTGCTACCCACCAAAGAAGGAAAACCTCACCCCACACTAATTAACCCTCTCGACCCATTAGAGTAAAGGATCCACTGCATGACAAGGATATGCTATCCCTCCTACTCTCATATGATCCAACATACCCAGCTAACACAGATAGTATGTGCCAAATTCAGGCAATCCACTCAGACCCGTTCAGAGAACCAAGGGCAAACTCCAGATCCTTAAATAAGAACAACCTCACTCGAGTCCCCACCACATCTACTACTTCTGTTGATTCTAAGCCACAGCTTAAATGCATGCTTCTCAACTGCAGATCAGCAGTACGACATGCTGCATACATTGCTGCCCTCATCCTTGATCATGATCCTGGCCTCCTAATGCTGACTGAAATCTGATAAATGATTCATCTTGACCTCTCCTTGACATGCTAGTGCCTACTAGCTAGGACATCATTAGATTAGATAGATCTAGTTGACAAGGTGGAGGCATCATCTGTATACATCGTAATAATCAGTTGAAAATTACAATCTGCTGGCCTGTCGTCAAGCGAATATCTGTGCACTGAGGTTACATGTAATGCTCTACCACCCTCCACAAGACAACCTTCCTTTCATAGAACAAATAATGAAAATCATCTAAACTAATGCAGAGCTTCACGGCACCCAGATCTTCCTCGGAGATTTTAACTTCCATTGCAATAACATGAATAACTCAGCAGTCAGTAGCGTCAAATTCTTCTTAGTAGCCCTCCACCTAACCCAAATATGTGACAGCCCTACTCACATCAAGGGAGCTACCTTAGATCTAGTCATCAGTAATGTCAACTCCAGTCATCTTGAATATATCACCCATTTTGACTGGAAGGACCTGCATTGCATCACCTTCTGCATCACAGAATCAGCTAAAGAAGCCCAGACACTGGCAAAGAAGTCTGCGAAACATTAACTTAGATGATCTGACTTCCCTCAGTGATAACAGTCTGCCCCTTTCTGTGGACATGTCTGATGTCCGTGACCTTGCAGACCACTAAAAGCGCTCCATGACAAACATTTTAGATTTAATTGCGCCTTTACAACTAGAAAGAATGTCCTCCAAAATATCCAAACATTGGTACAATGGTAGTCTAAATACAGCAAGAAGAAATCTGAGGCTAGCATAACGATTGTGGAGATCTTCTCACTCCCTCAAACATCTCAATCAGCTGAGATTATTGAAAAATATCTGTAACAAACGTATTCGATGCTCTAAAGCTAGTTAAATCAGAAACCAACAAGAGCAAGCCAAAAAACGACCCAAAAAAAGTTTGAACTCATCAAGCTTCAGCCAAATAGTCGACTTAACCTTCCATCAGTGGAACTCTGTCCGCAGCATAACTGAGAGGAATTTGCTGCCTTCTTCCGTGAAAAGACAATAAAGATCAATTTGGATTTGCGGTCAGCTTTGGAGAATTTACCGAACACACCACCTATCACTCTCACTCCCCCCTGATTTGGCGTTCTCCAGCCCACTCTGATTCTCCCCCCTAAAACAATGCTTCAAGGAGCCTATTCAAAACTTTGGATGCAATCCCTATTCTCAAGCCTCTTGCCGCACTGAAACCCTTCAACCACTTTAGTGACCCCTTGCCATCGAACTTCTTCAGTGATATCAGATCATCCATACTCCCACTTTGGATGAAGATAGTCAATGCCTCACTACTTCAAGGTTCTATTCTTAATTGCCTTAGGTTTGGGCAGGTAGCCCCTATTCTAAAACAACCGACTGCAGATCACACTGACCTTCACAATTTGTGTCCAATTTCCAACATTCCTACTCTGGCAAATCTCCTCAAGAAATGTGTCCACATCCAACCACATAGAACAAGTCCGACTGCTAGACCAATTCCAATCCCGCTTCCGTCAGGGTCACAGCACTGAATCAGCTCTTATTCACATTGTAGATGATGCGCTAAGAATGCTGGATCAGAATGAATCATGCCTGGTGATCCTCCTCGAACTATCGTCAGCTTTTGATATGGTTAAACATGACAGTCTAATTGACCTACTGGAACACAGGATGAGTATATTAGGGACTGTTCTAAACTGGTTCTCCTCATTTCTCTACAATAAAACCCAAAGATTCAAGAAAAACCAGTCTCTTTCTAATCCCTCACCGCTCACTCTGGGGGTGCCACAAGGGTCCACACTCTCACTCACTCTCTTCAACTTGTTCCTGCAGCCTCCAAGAGAAATTCTGAAACTATCCAACATCCACTATCACATGTATGCCGATGACACCCAACTGTACCTGAAAGTCTCCTCCCAGGAGGACATCAGGACAAACAGAATTCCTCTTAATTGCCCCATCTAAACAGTCACAAGCCATCGAAGAATGGATGAATCCACTAACAGCTCTCAACTGCATGCCAAAATTTGATGAATCCACAGGCTCATTGGGAATAATGCTGGAAAAGCGTTTGAACATGCAGAAAGATATCAGTGCTCTTGTGGAAAACCTGTAATATTTAACTTGGCATAAGCTGCCGCCATTTTGGCTGTGGTATCCATTTAGGTTTCCTTCATAATTCTTTTGTCCTTTCGCTCTACTTGTGTTATCTATTTTTTTTTTTTTAATTAAAATTGTTTTTCACTGCTTACTCAGCTTCTTACCCACTTGTGTCTTTCTTCTTGGTCCAGCCCACGTCCGCCGCGTCCATTGTGGGCGTTTGCGCGGAGGGTGAGTAATACACCACTTCCTGCCTACTCAGCGCTCGGGTTAGCGCTCTAGTTTTTGCTTTCTGGTCCCCTTATAATGACGTCAGGTCCGCGTCCGCGCCGAAGGCACGCACAAGGCAAGCCCGTCTGCGCCCGTCCGCGACCGAACGCGGCCAGGAGTCCTGTTACCAACTTTGGGAAAACGGTAAAAAACATAAAGTACACGGGTGAGCAACTGTTGAGTCTCGGCCCTTCTGTTAATGCGCCTGTATTCATAGTATTTTACCGGGAAATGGGGCGATGAAGTGCAGGGTGTGTCATTTTAATCCTGCCCTGGCCCTGACGAATACCAAAAGTGGGGACCAATTAATGGGGTTTTTAGTTAACTGCCGCTCATTCAAAAAACATAGCTAAGACATCTATGATGTCCTCACCGATTATCAGGCAGATTTGATGTTCTTAACAGAGACGTGGTTAGATGAATCATCGGCACCTGAGATTTTGGAGGCCCTCCCACCAGCATATAGTCTGCTGAGAATTGATAGAGGGGTCCAAAAAGGGGGAGGCATTGCAATGGTATACAATACTAAGTTTGAGTGTTCATTGGAGCAAGTAAAAATGTGTAATTGTGAAGTTGGTCTTTTTTCCATTAAGATCTCCCCTGAGTGTACTATCATGGGCTATCTCATTTATCGCCCCCTGGGGGCTCTACACTGTTCGCTGATAGCCTATTGGAATCAGTGACTCAGCCGGCCTTACGCTATAACAAATTCCTCATACTAGGTGATCTTAACCTACACTTTGAGGATGCGAAATATGTAGAGGCTCAATCTATGATCTCCTCTCTGAAATCCCTGATGCTCACTCTCTCGGATGAGATGCCAACGCATCAGGCGGGTCATCTTCTGGATCCCATATTTTCTAACTGGAATGGAATTAGGGTGCTTCCCCCTATCAGAATTGCGTGGTCTGACCACCATCTTATCCCATTTACTATAACAGGCAGACCCAGAAGGGATATACTTAAGCAACCTATTTTACCTAAAAGCAGGAAATGGAACAATTTTAGTCAGGAGACATTTGAATCCATGCTTATGCTGGGGAAACCTCCACTCAGTAAAACTTTTAAGGAAGCACGGAAGGAGTATGATGAATGGGTATCAAAGGCGTTAGATAACGTGGCCCCATGGACCCTTAAAGCCCCAGCACGCAGGACTAAGTCCGCCCCCTGGTATAATGAGGAACTGTGTGTAGCTAAAGCCAGATGTAAAAAACTGGAACGTCTGTGGCGCAAAGACTACGATGATGGCCTGAAAGAGTTATATAAGAACAGTCTGAAGGAGTACCATGGGTGGATTAATAAGGCGAAAAGACTATTCTTTAAAGAGAGGATTGAATCTGCTGAAAACTCCTCAAAGGAGCTCTTTTCCATGTATAAGGAGCTCACGGCACTCACTAGGACTGAGACCAAAGACCTCGTCTCCACTGAAATATGCGAATCTATCGCTGATCACTTAGTAAACAAGGTGGAGCGGATATACGTGTCTTTTCAGCAGGGGACACCTGAAGAAGTATTGGCTAGGGATATCGGCAAAGGACCGACTATGAACGCATGTCTTAAAGAATTCATGGTCCCTCTGAGGGAGGAACTGATAAAGATAATTATGAGCATCCAGTCAGGTTCCCCTACGGATGTAGCACCCCTTAAAATTCTTAGGAACCATGTTCACCTCCTATGGAGCTATATAGGCAATCTGGCTCTTCTTACCTTCCAAGAAAGACAAGTGCATGAGGAATGGAAACTTGCACAGGTAGTCCCGATTAAAAAGAAGGCTAACCTGAGCATCTCTAACTTGGACAATCTTAGGCCCATCTCTCTCTTACCGTTCTGTGCCAAAGTGGTGGAAAAACTGGCCACCAATCAGTTGGTTAAATTTGTGGAAGATCATCATCTTTTACACCCCTCCCAATCTGGTTTTAGGGCGAAGCATTCGACTGAAACTGCCCTTCTTTTCTCCACAGAACTGCTTCGCCAGAAAGTGGATGAAGGACAGACTGCCGTCCTGATATTGCTGGACTTAAGTGCGGCATTTGATACCGTATCGCACTCTAGACTGCTTGCCCGTCTGAGTGAAATGGGAGTTGCCGGCCCGGCGCATGAATGGATGGTCTCCTTCCTGGCGGGTAGAAAATTTCAAATACACTGCCCCCCCTTCAGATCCACGCCTCGAACTTTAAATCAAGGGGTCCCGCAGGGTTCCATTTTAAGTCCTGTACTGTTTAATCTATTTATGGAACCCCTGGTCAGGATGGTGGAATCTTATGGGTGGATATCGTATCATATGCGGATGATACGCAACTGGTGGTTACTCTATCCCACAACCCAGTTGAGACGGCAGATAATTTCTCTGCGTGTCTTGTGGCACTGGCAAATTGGATGAAGTGTAACAGCCTTCGCCTAAACAGTAATAAGACTGAACTGCTTGTGATTGGCTCCTCTCCTTCAATCTGGTCATCAGCCTGGTGGCCCACTGACCTGGGTCCTACACCTATCCCCTCTGACACCGTGAAGAATTTGGGTGTTCTCTTGGACTTCAATCTCACATACTCCCAACACATAGGTAAGATGGCGGGGATATGCTATGGCATATTGAAGGTCCTGCGTAAAATCTTGGATCTCCTACCTATTAGAGACAGGAAAACTCTGGTCCACGCACTGGTTACGTTCCATCTTGATTATGGGAATGCCTTGCTCTGTGGCCTCAGTAAAAGGGGAATAACCCAGTTGCGGCGGCCAGGCTTGTTCTGAAGCTGCCGAGGAGGTCGTCAGGAAAACGTGCGCTTCAGAGCCTGCACTGGCTCCCCATGCGGGAACGCATTAGGTTCAAGACCATGTGCATTAGTCACCGCATTGCACATGGCAGGGGCCCGGCCTACCTTCACAAGTTGCTAACTATCTACCGTCCTAGGCGTCTTTTGAGATCCATGGGCAGTATGGAGTTTGATACCTCGCATATATAAAGCACGGATGGGAGGGCGATCTTTTAGATTCCTGGCCAGCAAACAATGAAATGAACTTCCTGTTGAACTGCGGATGGAGCCGTCAGAAACCAGGTTCCGGCAGAAACTGAAGACCTATCTATTTCCTGAAGATTAGTATAAACTTAGGGTTTTCTTCCGCTGTCCCCTCTCCTCTCCGTGATCTGATCTTGTTTTCTTAGCTGTGTTGGAACGCATCCTAGCGCGGAGACGCACTGTTTTTAGTGTATTGAGGCGCTTAATAAATGTTTTTATTATTATTATTATTAGTAGACTTTCTCACTCAGTCGAAAGCAATATGCGTGCTAAAGAGTTTGTAGCTGCCAGAACACCTGGTCTCAGACTCAACTGTCAATCTCTCAGTGCTGCCATAAGTACTCCTGTTCCCCCTCCCACTTTGCTGACTAAGTGATCTCCGTTCTGCCCATGTTGGTCGGTAACTATTCCTGTGTAGTCCTGTACCTTCTATTTATATCCACATGCTAACCAGTGCAGAAAAAGATGTATTTAAGGCCTGTGATCTGTGACTTCAATGTACTACCTCCTGGAAAACTTGAGGGTGTTGTATGGACGCAGTCCCAATCATGAGTGAATAAACTTGTTATTTTGAATTCCAGTTTTAGTGCCAATCTCTATATTGTTGGTCTAAGGACCCATGGACCAAGAAGGGTGACCCTTGCACCTGTGTGCTCATTCAAAGGCACATTTCCATAGTTGGCGCCCGACACATGGGTCCTCATTGGACACGCAGCCGTCCAAAGGAGTGATCATGACGGAAGAGTGGAATTTTGCTCAGGAGACGTCCTGCATGAGGAGACCCTTGTCTTTGCAGCCAAAGTGATTTTTTGGGGGTTTCTCGATTTGACCCTCCAGGTGGGTGTCGGTCCCGACTGAGGTATCCTTTGGCTTAATTTTTTTGCAGTGGCCATTAGCTCGACCAAGAGATTGGCAGTTGGAGGTTGGAGACTCTTGTTTGGTAAGGTCGCTGTAACAGCACTCTTGATTTGCTTGGCCAAAATTCTGGTTTTGTTTGTTTGATTTATTTTTTGCAAAAAAAATAAAGGCAGGTAATATGGAGATTTTTCTTTATTTTTGACTATTTTGGAAGGGTAATATTTCACAAAAACATGGTAGCATGCCTGTTTCCAGCACACTCTGTACGCTGTGTTGCTGTCCTGGAGGTACCAAAATGGATTTAGACAGAAGTCAGCCGGCTCCCCCAGAGGGGACACCTAATAGGCATTTGTAAATTAAATATGGTATTTCTTCCGTATGAGTAGTACACTGAGGAACAAATATCCGAAAAAGGATCCTTATTTACGATGGCCTGTAAATGGGTCATTTGACTTAAAAAAGATTCAATATTTAGACAAGTGTTTATTCAAGAAAAAAAGTCGACAAGATATGTTGGATTGTGTACGAATGTGGGAGAAAGAAGCACAAGAGATAGTGAGGAAAGAAGAAGCTATAGCAGAAAAAGAACAGCTTAAAACGATATATCAAAATGCACTGGAATTAAAAAATAAAGAGGTGAAGTCAGTAAAAGAAAGAGGAAAGGGAGCGTCGTTTAGTGGTAACTGGTCAGTACCCTGTTAGGCGCCCCATTTATCCCATACTTAATAAACCTCAGGATGATTCCATCTTATTAGATAGACCGCCGCCCCCGTATAAGTTTTCCTCTGCCTCTGAGGATGATTTTTCTGATGAAGAACATCTTTCTTCAGACGATAAAGACATAGATAAGCAAAATGGCCAGCAGACTCGCTCTACTTTAACTGTTGATGAAAATGCCAATATTAGATCCACTGCTCGCAAAGAAGGCCGTGGGACTACTTCTGCTCCAGATTGTAGCAATGGTACAGCAGTAGAAAGATCTAGAGCAGTCATATTTTGTAGAGAAGTTTGCCTGGGAGGTAATACTTGGTTTTAGAAACGTTCTAAAAACCTGGAGCCCAAGGATATAAATTCTGATTATAACCAATTAAGTGCTGGAACTTTCATTTTGTTAAATATATCTGATCTAATTAGGCAAGTAGTTAAATTAAGACATGATACACAAAGTTTAAAAGCGGAGCAAAAATCAGCTGGTAAAGATAAAACTGCACAAACAGTTCAGACCCCAGTGCAAAAATAAGTTTCGGGACAGACAATGACCCTAGTGATACTGTGGTTACTATAAAACTGATGTGTGAAGCTGCGCCTCTGTATGTTCCCCCAAAGGGTGCGGGCACAAATGACGATGCAAAGGGATATTTTGTGTATAATTGGGTCCATACTCCTTGGAGTAGAACAGACGTTATGGCTCTTAAAGCTGCTTTGCCTGACCCACGAACAAATCCGGCCGTTTTCTATGAAGAAATGGAAGGCGCCATTAGCTCCTGCACTATGACCTTGCCAGATATTAATGTTTTTTTGGACTAATTTTTCCCCCTGATATGTGGAGAACAATTCGTAAAATAGATGATAATGTAACATATGGTGATACTTGGGTGCACTTAGAAGAAATAGATGGGCTAGGGAACCTAGGTAAAAACCACAACAGTAGATATTAGATCTTCCCAAAGCTATTGTGACTAAGATGAAAACTCTCGAACCCCCTAAGAAAATAGATAAGACAAAATTAGTGTCTTGTAAATAGAAAGCGGATGAGTCAGTTTCTGATTTCTTTACACAATTTGAAGAGACATTCCATGATTTTAGTGGTCAGTCAGTGGCCGATGATACGGGTAAGCATTTGTTTGTTGATAACTTAAAGGCCAGAGAGAGAACTTGGACCACATTTTCCCCAGTCTTCCTTTTGACTATTGCCCAGTATTATGAGCGTCAGGAATTAGAAGTGAAGGGCAAAGAGGATACGAAGGAAAAGGATTTAAAAACGAAAGTTATGTTGGCTCAAGTATTTGGTCCACTGTTCAGAGGAGGTGGAAGAGGCGGACGTGCAGTATATACCCCTCGTGTACCCCCTTTCACTTCATCAACTTTGTCTTCTGATCAGTGTGCCTATTGTAAAGAGATTGGACATTGGCGTTCTGAGTGCCCCCTCTGCGAGGTCAGCAGTATCAACAGGGTAGAGGATTTATTCGAGGACGCCCAGGAAATTCAGGAAATAGGGGAGGAATATGAAATTGTACCAGATTTGAGGCAGTTGAAAATGGGCCAAATTATTCTAATACTTTTGATAGACGAAATCAATATCAAATGTCAGATTATTCGGCTGATGGTCCTGTGATTCTGATTATGTATAGGAATGCCTAGGATGGAGTAAGGAACTGGTTAAGGTCCCAGTAGATCAGAAAGGTCCTTATGTTGATGCAAATGTTTTGGGCTCTACTGATCAGTTTCTGGTTGATACAGGAGCAACTTGTAGTGCTCTGTCTAAAAAAATGGTTCCTAGGGCTCCCTTGTCTGGCGCAATGATAACAACGATAGGATTCGAAGGGAAACCTATATCTAGCCCACTGTCACAGCCACTTGCATTTAGTTTTGATAAATTCACTGCAGCATGTCCATTTTTGCTTTCCCCAACCACGCTGGATAACATTCTGGGGATCGATATGCTCAAACATTTTCGTGGCACAATGCATTATTCTGTAGAAGGTGTGCGTGTTATTGTAAAGAACAATTATGCAATGGTTGAGAGATCCCATCTTATCAATAAGGATGCCGCTCTGGCATCCTTACCTAGTGTGAGAGGAACACTGTTATTGTGATCATTTCTTGCCTCCCATCATCACAAAGTCTTGCGAAAGAAATTGCAATTTTGTAGACCGCAAGTTACCTATTTAGGTCACCTCCTGTCTAAGGATGACGTGCCCTCACACCAGATCGCATTCAGACCATTTTAGACACACCTGTGCCCCATACTCGGAAGAATGTCCGTGCACGTATTGGCCTTACTTCTTTCTATAGGTAGTGGATCCCTAGCTTTTCGTACATTATTAAACCCTTGTTGGCCCTTTTGACTAAAGACACTCCGATGCCTTTCCCATGGACTACTGAATGTCAGAATGCCTTCCAACAGTCACACCAAGCTCTTTGTTTTGCACAAGTATTAGGAACTCCAGACTACACTCACTAACAAGAACATGTGAAATTAGTACAGATTTGTTTGTTAACATTTACACTGATAGCCAATAGGCCTTTGGCGATAGCTTTAGCCAGCCAAATGTGTTTTTATTGGTGTCAATCTCCTTGGACCGTTGTGATGTCGCTGCCTATCTGTGGGATCAATCTGAGTTTTTCCGGTTTGTGCATTTGTCTACGGGCTACTTGTTATCCTATCTGTCGTCTGCCAATCAGTTGCTTCAGGCCCAGGCCACAGGTCCTGCTTGACCACGTTTTTCTGACTCGAGGTGGATGGGGAGGTCATATTGGGTGTATTCGACAAAACACTGATGTGGGTTTGTTGAAATGCGTACATATATCATGGCATGAATTGACATCATATTTTCCAATATTACCGTTCCAAAATGCCTACTGCTTTTATTGCCCACAAGGGATGCTGTGCACTACAAGTGGCAGCAAGTGATTGTTATACAGTTTGGGAAGCTGTTGGGTCATCACACAAAAAGGTAAAAATAAAAGAGAGGCAATTTAATCTGATGAAACATGCAACCAAAGGGTTCAATGGGCAAAATCATTGACACATATAAAAACTTTAACAAGTATACCCTATGGCCATTGAGGCATATGGTACATTATTCTTACCCCTCCATCTTGGATTTGTTCTTTTTAAATCAACATTGATAATAAAATACATTACAAAGCATGTTTAGTTCTAACTTATTAATGGGAGTCATGGTGGTTTGATTTTATTACAATATTATTGATTTTATTGTAACTGGTTTGTATAATTACATGCGACCTGACAAATGTAAACTTCAATTAAAACAACAGTTGTGAGAAACCAAATTGTGCAGGCAACACAGATATCACTGGCTGGAGACCACAGCACAGCACCAGAAAGATAAAGTATGAACTTAAAGCAATAAGCTCAAATCTTACTTTTGACCAATACTGGATGGGATTTTGGAACCTTTGCATCTCCTAGTATAATTTTATCCCCAATCTTCAAACCATGTCCTGCATATTGATAAAGTTCCCCAAGAATGTTTAAGAACTACTACAACTTAGAGATACCTTCTCAATTATTTTTTGTTCCTATCCTCAAAACTATGGGCCTGGCGGTCTGGGAACTGGAGTCGCTTTTTGGCAGTCCAACCGTCCGCATACATGGCGGTCCAACTGCAAGATTACGATGAGGGTGGAGAGACCACCTCCTGGTGTCGGCTCCGCCAAAATTTCTGCTCCTGCTGCGGCAGGAGAGGCAGAAGCCGCCAACAGAGGCGGTCCCCGCTCCTGCATCGCCGTCCTCACTTCAACCTGCCTTTCAATCAAACTTTTCATGGCGGGGACACCACCATGAAAAGGTGGAAGAAAGGCAAGTAATGGGCCAATAACAAATGGCACTAGAGCAAAAATGCTCTTATGGTATGTGGCTGGTGCTAAGCTGGTTGCCTCCAATGTCATCATATCGGTGTGTGCACTGTTTTCCTTGCACAACATGGTGCAAGGATCAGTGCGCCCAACTGACTGGTGGAACCGCAGTATGGCTGATATTGGCTTGAGGTCTTTCCTAGGGCCGCATGCATGCCGGCAACACCAGCCCCGCAGGAATGTCATAATGCAGCGGTTTGGATGCCTTCGACTTGGCAGCGTTCTCCCAAATGCTGCTGCTGCGGGTCAGTGGTGTGACCGCCAAAGGCTAAAATCAGCCTTTGACTTAAAGAAATGCACTACTATAACAATCAAAACAGCACAACCCTACTTAAAACATTAGCATATTACCATTTTAAGTCATAAGTTTGTAGTGACATCAGTGGGCATCCAATGATCCACTGAAAAAAAATGCACACTATATTTAAATACTTTTGAATCGTGTCAAAATAAGGTACAATGCTCCAACGTCTGTAGTAATTGGAAGCCTCTGGCATCATTATTTTTCTTTCATCTTTAGTATTTTCACAAAATATGGGTTTATTTGTTGTGGACCTGCAGCATCAGCCAGAAACAAAGACAAGTCAGTACCGACCCGTAAGCGAGATTTATTTTGCTTAATGTGGAAGGTAAAAAGAAAGAATTACACTTAAATCGCATTAAAATATACACAAATTGTTACTTTTTAATGTTATTAAATGGAGCCATGAACTTGCTAAGATGAATAGAGACCCTAATTTAACATCCACTCCAAAAAGCAAATAGGAACTATTTTTGGGAAAGGAGGAAAACAATAGTAAAAGTTATAATGTGGACAAAATAAAAAGTGAACACACTTCATGTTACCCCAAAAATGATATGATATTTACTTAAACAAATATAAAGGTCTGATATAATAAAATTTGGACCTGAATGTGCATCTTCCATCTTCCAATGATTACAACTGTATCTTGTCTTGCAGCACCATGTCACCAAATCGCCGGCTCTCCGCTTACAACGAATAATGTAGTTTACATTTGGGGACAGCTAATGGAGCTGATTCTAAGGCAGGACGAGAGGCTCTGACGATGCTTCTCAATCTTTGCTACTCAAAACACAGCAGCCAAAAAAATGTAGAGAGGCGTAATTTTTCCTGCCTCTTTCTTTGCTGCTCCATAGTCAAAATAAGTGCCTCTCTATTTTGATTCACTTGTAGATTCTTTTATATTGTTTAATGCATTGGTTGTGTCTTTGGTGATGATCGCGCTCACAGCATTGTAGAGTTTGGTGTATCTATTTTTTCTTCCAGCCTTAATTGTGGGAGCTCTGTGCCTGTTCCAGTAACGTGACCGATCCATGGTACGCGCTCAATCCCTTTCACTCAGTGCGTGTTCCATCTTTGTTTTTCCCCTTTGCTGCCCATTTTGTTTATTTCTTGATCCCCTGTTTGCCCCCAGAGCGTTTGTGCAGCTGCAGTGAAAGCGGCACGCCCCTCCCAGGAGTAAGGTCGCATGTTTAGACCAATTGGATTACACGCGAATTCCTCTGGAAAAGCTTGCAGGAGCGTCTTTCTCTTGTGCTCGGCAGCTTCCCAATTACATCGCTGGTGGCGCCTCTCCACGGGCTGCAATAGTAGGGGATTTCCTGCAGTCAATTGAGACCTATGAGTTTTTTGGGGCATTTTTTCATTAGCATTGTTCACTAATTTTTGTAAACTTCTGAATGTTAATTGGTGTCTTGCTCCCAGCTAGTTGTTCCAATTGATGTCCTGACCCCTTTGAGCTTGGCAGGGCTGTAATAATTAACCCCTTCTCTTCTGGGTAGCTCTTGAGGAGCAAATCGCTGTGTTTTCGGTTAACAATAGGGATTCGGGTATTGGACTGAGTGAAGGATAACTGTCCCCCTGGAACATTTTCAGTGAATGTGACATTCACTCACAATGATGAAATAAATAATAAATAAATACAAAATATTCATCAAGAGGGATACTCAACAATATATAAATACAAGCCTTGATGAAGTTCAACACTGAACGAAACGCGTTGGCTGGAATGTTTTTTACTAATTGGATTTTACGATTGTGAATAAAGCTGGAACTTTCCAAATCGACTGAAGGAATCTTTGATTAACTTGGTTCTGGGTGCACCATTCCACTCTTTTGTGTTGACAGCTCTTGAAGACCCTTTCCTTCCCTCTGGATATTTTGATTGCGGGAATTTTCCCTCCAATGATCATGTCTGACTATGAGACGTTTGATCCGGGCCTTGAAGTCTATGGCCCAAATGAAGATGAGAATTATTATTTCAATGAGGGCGATGAAGAAGTTATTGATAAATCAGTCCAAATATCCCTTGATAAAGCCCTCAGCTCAACTCTGCCACCCATTTCTAAACGTCTTGATGAGCTTGCAAGCTGCCCTCTGCCCTTTCCCCATCTGGAGGTCCCTCCCTTCCCCATCCTACCTTCTCCACAGAACTCTCTAGGCCCCATTCGGATGCCATTATTAAAATGTCCCAAGGAGCGTTGCCTGAACATGCTTACAGTGCAGGAGCTCCCACTCTTCTCCATCTCCACCTGCCAAGTCTCCAACTACTGACACGATTACCGATTCACCTTCTACTCACACATCCCAGACTCCTAAACGCTTTAAGTAATACATGCTTTTACAAACCCCTTCTCCTCCTACCCCTTTTAGCTTTGACCCGTCAGAGATTATCCACCCCAGATACTCCGATTGGACCATCTTCTGCAGATTCTAACTATATGCAACAACATCTCCGCAGAGGGTTCGAAAAAGAAGCCCGGCCCGACTCAAGTCTGAACGCCCTGGGCCTGATCTCTCTCACTGATCTCATCCCTGACATAGATGACACTATGCTAACCTTTTAAAAAAAGTTCAACAAGGACCCTTAGAAAGGTATCAATAGAGCCCTCTGGGCTCCTCAGGATAAACGTCTCGATGTCTCCGGCCCCTTGGCTACGATCCTTAAACTGGCCCTCCATGCTCAGGAGATGGGTGCCTCCACTCACCTGGAAGTTCTTGCTGGGTGGAAGCTGCAAGCGTTCTGCCTCCTAGGTAACGCCAACTGTGTGCTTTCCTCAGAGCGCTGCTAATCTGTACTGCTGCGTATCAACCCTCAACTGGTTTCTGCTTAACCAGGCCCCTTGGCTGAGGGACAGATATTTGGAGATCGGTTTATCAAAGACATTGCTAAATTTCACAACTCTTGATAAGTCCCAATTATCCTTGAAGAGGATGTTGAACACTCTTTTTGACCGGGCCGGTTGTGGCAGAGGACGCTCAACTGGCTGCTTCAACCAACAAGGTAAGGTGCTCCACGTGGTTTCAACCCAATGTACATCGGTTATGGTCAAAACCCAGCCCAAGCTGGCTTCTGCCCCATGAGATCCAGGGGATACCAAGATATCCTATTAACAGAGGCGTCAACAGGAGATATCGCGACGTGACAACCGATCTACTGGTAATGAGTCCTTCTTAGTTGACTCTTCCTCTGGGGGCAGGTTACGCCATTTTCTTCCTAATTGGGCCAAGATCTCATCGGTTTGTTGGGTGCTGAATACAGTTCAGGGCTATCGTATAGAACTGTCCACACGCCTGTTGAACCCTCCCCTCCCCCTCCTCTACTTTTTCCCCACCAAGACGTGTCTCTTTGAAATTCTAGAACTTTTGACAAAACAGGCTATTGCACCAGCATCCCAGCATTCGCAAGGTTTCAGCAGCAATGTATTTCTGGTTCAGAAGAAGGGTTGAGGTCAGAGACTGGTTCTCATCCTCAGAGAATTCAACCCTTTTGTAATTCATTGCCACTTCAAGATGGAAGGTATCCAACTGCTGAGGGATCTGCTTCAGGAAAGAGATTTGGTGGTTAGTCTCTATCAAAAGGATGCCTATCTGTCAGTCCCCATTTATCCCTCTCACAGACGATATCTTCAGTTCTGCTGGAGAGGTCAGTGATATGAGTACTGGTCCCTTCCCTTTGGTCTCTCATCAGCCCCCTGGGTGTTCCCCCAAACTAATGAAACAGGTGGCAGTTCCCCTTTGAGAGATGGGGGTTACCATGATCGTCTATCTAGATGACATGATTCTCTTGGCACAAGAAAAAAATCAACTGCTGACGCAACTGTCTTGAGCAGTGTCTCTGCTTGAAGATCTGGGGTTTGTGTTCAACTCCAATAAATCCATGATAACCCCTTGCAACAGATTGAATTCTTGGGGTTTCAGATGGATTCTATCAAGGCCCAATTGCTGTTTCCTTCTCTAAAGGTGAAAGCCAGCAAACGGGAGTTGAGGTCTACTCTAGCCAAACAGATGATGTAGTTGAGATCCTATGTTCTCTACCACCAGCACAGTCTAGATTAGCAACATTGCAAACCTTCAGCAACAACCATAGGTAATCAGCTGATGACAGCCACCCATTATTGGGTGCCATCCATCAGTGCTGGGCCCATTCAACAGATGCCCTGTCTGCTGACTAAGGCACATAAACTCACCAGTGTTTGTAGGCTCATCCCTGCATCCTAGGAACAGGTGCCAATGCCCTCTCACTACACCCAGAATCATAAAATCCATGCATCTGGCTGTGTGTGCTATCTTAGACCACTCTGTGGTGAGGGGATATCTACACTACAAATAAAATTCCCCAAAACCAGTGCTCGTTCTAGGATCCAGCATAAATCTACGGGAGTAGAACTGGTTAATCTTTCATCACAAGACTGAAGGGCTTGGGCAATCCTCCCAAGGATCACAGACTCAATACAATGGAGTGCATGAGAAAATGCCCCAACACATTTATTTTTGGTAAAACAGTCAATATACCTTAAAGAGACAGGTGCGCCTTAAAAATATATATATATATATACATAGAGCAGCATGCAGTGGTTGCCTGGATCACTATCAGTACCTCTGAGAAAATCTGCACAATTCTAAAAGCTGAAATTATTTCATGGGGACAACTTCCCCTTTGTAAATTTTTACCACTCCAACTCGTGAGTCTGTAAATGATCAATGTTTTGTAAACACAATTGAAATCACAAATAATTAATCTATTACATTCTGGGTTGCAAATCGGAAGGGTACGTCCTTTTTACAATACTTATTTTTTGCTATAAAACAAAACATACATTAACAAGTGAATAAGACAGACGAGAAACAGAAGACATTAGAGTGAGTTCTAATTCTCATGTTTCAGTCTGTCAGATAGTTAAAGTATTTCTACTGTTCAGGCATTATGGATCGTCGTATGTGTGTCCATGAGGAAGAAAGTTAACTGGTTGAAAAAAAATTCCAAATATTATCTGTAGAATTCTGTTAGTTCTGGAGAAATGTACTTCTCTGAGAAAAAGAGGGAGAGAAGGAGAGTGCAGGAGAGAGGAGGCGAGGGGGTGGGGGCAGTGGGATATCCCAAGATTTAGCGAGAGTGGTCAGATAGTGTGGCTGTATTTGGGAGTGAACATCTAGCCGGGATCATAAGAGTCTTCACTTATGGTCAAAAGTTTGGTTAAGGATGATGCTGTCCGAGCTCCGAAGAAAGCAAACCCAGGCCCACCAAGTGTGATAAGATATAAATTTGAAATCTTTCCAATCGCAGAGGATCATCTTAACATCCAGTGTGAGTAGCAAGTCAAATAGTAGTAGTTCAGTTGTGTTGACTGAAGGGGGTTTGAGGAGTGCCCAGGGGCCTAAGGCGATTAAAACTGGGTCTAGAGGTACCTTGAAACTGAAGATATTGTTAATTGTTTCGTTGATGCTTTGCCAATTCGATTTGAATAGGGGAAGCAGAAGAACACGTGCTCAAGGTTGCCGTTCTCTGAGGAGCAGATCCAACATTTGTTTGAGTGAAGAAGGCCTAATTTGTCTATCAGGGGTCCAAAGGTTTCTGTGTAGCAACCAGCATTTGCACTGAAGCAGTGTCTCTGGGTTCTCACTATAAAATGAGACCCACTGTGCGGATGTGCCGAGGGCGTGCCTCTGACAAGCCCGTCTGCACCCGTCCGGGTCCAGGAATACTGGTTTTTTTCTAGTAAGCAAGCTAACATTCTCTTCTCCATAACTTTAAGCTTTGCGAGAAGAATCTTTTAATGAAAGTTATCTCCACTCCATTTGTTTATTTAAAGGAGAAACTACATCTAGACACTGCATAATTTCCCTCTCACAGACCATTGTTCCTAAGCCTCCCATCAATGAGCAAACCATTCATAGAATGTTTCTGATTATCTGCAGATAACTTAAAAACATAAATTAAAAGTTTTTACTTTCTTAGAAGAGGAAAAACTGGATGCTGTATTTTTGACTGAAACATGGCTACATACAGAATCGGGGCAAGGCCGTATTCAAACCCTTCCCCCTGGATATGATTTCCAACACAGAGAAGTTGGAACTAAGAGGGGTGGAGGTATTGTATTCATCTTGAAAGATGTTTTCAGTTGTCTCGTCGAATCCACATAGGTGTTAGATTGTGAAAGCATGACTTTTGCAATCTCGTTTTCCCCATCAGCACTTTTAGGGTATTTTAGTATGTAGACCACCTGGATCAAGTGGTAAATTCCTTTAATCCCTTTCTGACATTGTTGGTAATTTGGCAAGTACAAGAGCCAACTTTTCTCTGTTAAGAGATTTTAATCTACATTTGGAAGAGCCCATGAATACTGGAGCTTCCAACCTTCTTTAATACCTTTACCAATTCGGTTATCGCAAATGGGGGTAGGATCCACCCATGATAAATGGCATCTACTTGACCCTGTCTTCTCCAACACTGAAATGCTAAATGTTCTAGACCCAGTCCCTGTAACCTGGTATGATACGCAATTAGTCTGATCACGGTTATCTTGGAAACTTTGTTGCTGCCCCATAACCTTAAACCAATTAGTGGCAAGGATTTATCTTGGTCCAAATTGCCTGTGGGGCAATGGAAACAAGTTTCATAGATATATTGAATATTAGCGAGAGTGGTGGACTCAATACTCCCCTCCTTGCCTGAATTAATAAATCTTTCTGTCACTACTGGATGTGTTCCATTGGCATGAAAGCATGCCATGGTCAAAGCATTGCTAAAAAAGCCTAAATTGTATCGCTTGATGCTAGGCAATTATCGTCCCATTTCACTCCTTTCAGGGATTAGTTAAATACAAGAAAAACACGCTAAACAGACAATTTCAGAATTTCTAGAAAGCCATGAACTATTGCATTCCACTCAAAACTGATTTTTACCCATCCATGAAACAGAGACTGCTCTTCTGGCAGTGGTCGCAGAACCTAAAAGACTACTTGATTAGGGAGGTTCAGCTGCCATTATCTTGCTCGACCTAAGCTCGGCATTCGATACGATAAACTACAATATCCTTGTAAAAAGACTTGTGAAAGCTGGAATCTCCAGAAGTGCTCTCTCTTGGCTTCAGCCCTTTCTAGAAGATAGGACATTTCAGGTCTTTGAAGTATGCACTTCCGATATATGCCCTCTAAAATGGGAAGTACCTCAGGACTCCTATTTGAGCCTAACTTTGTTTAATAGATATATGAGGCCACTTGAGGATATCGTCCTTCCCTTTGGGATCTCAATAGTTACCTACACTGACAATACGCAACAAGTCTTCTCCTGTTGTGTAGTTCCTGAAAATACATAGGATTGGGGCCTTTATTGAGCAACATAAACTAAGGGATTGGTTTCTAGACTGATTCCGGACACCCACACAGGATATGTCAGCCTACAGACTAGCTAGCTCACAGTGCTACTCTAAGCCCCCAAACTCTACCAAGGAGCGAACAGTTTCTGACAACCATTGAACATGACAACCCTTGACCATTCAGGGATCGTAGAAACAGTACAGTACTTTTCGCTCAATCAATCATGCTCATTTAGTCTCAGAGAGATAAGCAGAATAAACATTGGGGACGTTTTCAATAAGCATTTATTGAACGAGCGCCATTCTAGTATAAAACATGTTTGCTGCGACAATCAATAGACAGAAGCAAATATAAGAGATTACAAGCACCAAAAGAGTAAACAGTAGATACCTTTCTTCCATGGTGCTAAGCAACGAATATATGCAGGCATATATAAAAACAGTAAGCCTATCTGGTGGCTCAATGGACTAATGCATCCACTGCAGGGGCCATTGTTCGACCTCATGGTCACAAGTTCAAATCCCAGCGGGTCCACTCAGCCTTTCATCCATCTGAGGTCGATAAAATGAGTACCATTGAGCTGGGTAACAAT
Organism: Lissotriton helveticus; assembly: GCF_964261635.1. NCBI lineage: Eukaryota > Metazoa > Chordata > Amphibia > Caudata > Salamandridae > Lissotriton > Lissotriton helveticus. The sequence continues at coordinate 310,938,817 of NC_136062.1, forward strand.
AAACATCTGTTATTCAGCGCCAAGATGCCCCGTCAGGGATGAACGTGCGCTTTACAAATACACATGTTATGTTATTCCTACTATGGGTACCCTACCTAAGTGTACCTCAATGTACATAGCATGTATGTGGGTGTAAAGCCAAGAATCCCCTAGGAAAGAGCCAACCTCATTCCCTGATGGGAGAGAATGAAGGACCCTGTCTTGGTCACGAGTTGGACACCCCGCAAGATATGTAAGACCGCTGCGTGTTGAAGCTTCAACATGCAGGGACCTCCGTGTCACTGTCAGCGTATAAATGTCTCCTCTCGTTACCTAGTGAAGTAGTGGTTGTTTTATACCAAAGATGTAGCCTCTGGGTTTCTACCACAATCGATATATTGTGAGTACGATTACGTAAATGAGCCTAAATCAATAATTGTTATTATGCAAAGTAACCCCGTAGCCCAAGGATGAAGATAGTGATGACTTTTGAACAGAGTATGTGAATCCTGGTATGTATGTCATGTACAGGGGATTAAGATATGATGCTGAGAATCCTTATGCATAATAAATGATGGTAGTTTCAAGAAAACCAATTGACATTTATTCAGCACATTAATGGGTAAAAGGTCATTGCTAGAACCATTATACAGAGCAAGGTAGGACAAATGTAGGTAAAATGTTGCTTTGCTCCTTAGGCCTAGGTAGGGGAACATAACACTCCCTGACTCAAAATCAAGACTCCCCTCCTTATTCTCTAGACCTCTGCCCTGCAAAGGTAGCTAAGTGGATGGTACATTTTTGTCTCAAAATCAATGGGGACACAACTGAGCTCATGCTCCTGGGCAACAACCTAAACCTGAGCAGGGACTGGTCATGTTGTTTAGGTCCATCTTCTCTCCCTAAAACCATCATTAAAACCTTGGCATGCGGCTGGATAAATTCCTCAAGTTTGACCATCAGTTAGTGAAGCTTGCAGCCTGGTAAGGCATGCTCAAAATGCTTCAGAAGATTCTTCCTCTTCTTCCTTTTATAGCAAAGAGGCTGATAGTCCAGGCCCTCATCCACGTTCACCTAGACTATGGTAACTCCCTTTATCTAGGAGCTCCAAAGGCCCCAACAAGGAAACGTCAGGTGATACCGAACTGTGCAGAGCGATTGCAGTTCAATATACTTAGGAAGCAATCCGCCCAACAAGCTTTGAACTTTTTTATTGACTCACTGCGGCTGAGAGGATTAGGTTCAGATCCCTCTGCGCAGCCCAAAGGGCACTGTTGGGCAAAGGATCTCTGATTTTCCATTCCCTGCTTTCCTTCTATCTTCCTCGAAGAACCATGTGTGCCTCTAATGCTTATGGAACCAAAGTACCCCTAGTTAGAATGGATAGATTTGGAGGCCGTTTCTTCTCATTTAATGCGGCCAGGCTGTGGAACACCCTCCTCCTTTCGCATCGTTCTATAAATCAGCTACTTCCCTTCCGGAAAATGCTCAAAACCTGGCTATGGCAGAAGATTTCCCATCAACAGAGAAACTAAAATAAATCCCCTAATGCTTCTGTGGCGCACTATCAGCGCTGGGATTCCTACGGTAGCTATATGCTTAATAACTGCTTCATGAGATATGATAATCATAATTTAGGAAATCTTCAGTTTGGTGGCAGTTTGCAGATTACGCGGCAGTCACACTGCCCTCCGAGTTTTCTGAATTTACTCGTACTTCATTTCCCGCCCAATACTATCTGTGACCCACACTTCCTCTTATTGCAGATTTCCGACGTACCTGATACCCGACACACGTAAGCGTTACATCATTATCTTTCTCACCTTCCTCACGGGTTTAGGATAGTTCATGGTGACCCATTAACATTGTTTGCACACCCTTTCCCCACCACCCGTAGCTTCCCCAGCACCTTACTCCGACTCACTTCCTGCATTCTCATTACACCTTATCTGATCTTACTTTTTCAGTATCCTTTCCCCGATGAAGGGGCAATGACGCCCCGAAATGCATTGGATTCATACAAAGGACAAGTGTTGTAAATTTGAAATGTTGAATAAATCATGAAGATCATGAGAAAAACGAAAAACCGATAAAAGAACAAAGTTGCTGAATAAAAGCCACTGCTATAAAATAAAAAAAACTGTGTTTGGAACCTCTGTCACGTGAGAGGAATAGTGTGTGCGCCACAGGATGGGATCAGTGACCCACTGACCCCACTACTTTTTTGGCTAACACTTGCACTTCCAGATCCACACTGATCCCAACACCACCCTCAGAGGAACTCTCGTCTACAGACCCCCCGGACCCGGGCCTCAGTACGGTGATTTCATCCTCGAGAACAACAACGACACCAACTCCACCACCCTGACTAACAACCTCGCCAACCTCGGATTCAGACAGCTCGTCACAACGCCCACCCACTCCGCTGGCCACACGCTTGACCACATCTTCCCTGTAAGCTCACGCGTCACCTTCACCAACACCACCGAGCTCCACTGCACCGACCATTGCTGCATCCACTTCACCTTCTGGAAACCCCCACGCACCACCGCACCCGACAGATCCCCCGCAGCTGGAGCAAAATCACCGAAGACCAGCTAAACACCACCCTTGCCCGAAGCCCACCTGCCGACCCCGTCACCGCTGCCGGCAACCTCAGACGTTGGATCGACGACTGCACCAACACTCTCGCCTGATCAAGAAATCCTCCACAGACGCACTAACAAGAAAGCCAGCTGGTTCACCGGGATCTCCAGGCCTCCAAGCAAACATGCTGAAAACTAGAGAAGAAATGGCACAGCGAACAGACACCGGACAGCTACGCAGCCCACAAGAACGCCATCCGCGGATACCATCACCTCATCAGATCTGCCAAAAGGGCCTCCTTCAAGGACTGACTCGACAACAACGCGGACAACAGCAAAGAGCTCTTCAACATCATGAAGGCACTCTCCAACCCCAGCTACAACACCAACCACTCCCTGCCACCTTCTTCCATCGCGAGATCGCAGACATCCACGACAGTTTCAACAACCTGACCGCCGAACAGCCCCCGACACCTCAGACCCCACGGCCACCACCCACATCGATCCCCTGCTCACTTGGACCTACATAAACGACAACAACACCATCAAAATCATGAACACCAACCCCTCCGGCTCTCCGTCAGACCCATGCCCACACCACATCTTCAACAAAGCTAGCGCCACCATCGCACCCCATCTCCGCAAGGTCATCAACATCTTCTTCGAGACCGTGACCTTCCCGGAGAACTGGAAGCACACCGAGATCACCGCCATACTCAAGAAACCAGAGGCGGATTCGAGGGACCTCAAGAACTTCCGGCCCATCTCCGTGCTCCCGTTCCCGGCGAAGGTCATAGAGAAGACCGTCAACAGACAGCTGACCAGCTAACTCGAGGAGAACAACATCCTGGACACATCCCAGTCCGGGAACCGCAGCAATCCGAGTACCGAAACTGCCCTTATCGCCGCCACCAATGACATTAGTGCCCTGCTGGACAACAGGGAAAACGCAGCCCTCATCCTCCTGGACTTATCAGCCGCCTTCGACACTGTCTGCCACCGCACCCTACGCACACACCTCCACAATGCAGGGATCCGAATCAAGGATCTGGAATGGACCACCGCCTTCCTCTCCGGCAGAACACAGAGCGTCCGCCTCCCTCCTTTCCGTTCCGAAGCCTCTGAGATCATCTGCGATGTACCCCAAGGATCATCCCTTAGCCTGACATTGTTCAACGTCTATATGGCACTGCTCACCCACGTCGCCCAACCTCAACATCATCTCTTATGCTGACGACACCCAGCTGAGCCTCTCCCTCACTAAGGACCCCCTCACCGCCAAAACCAACCTCCACGAAGGAATGAAGAAGAGCCGACTGAAGCTGAACTTGGACAAGACGGAGGTCCTCATCCTCGGCCCCACCCCCTCAGCCTGGGACGACTCCTGGTGGCCGACCGCAATGGGAGCAGCACCGACACCCACCGGCCACGCACGCAACCTGGGGTTTACCCTCGACTCAACACTCTCCATGGCCGAGCAAGTCAACGCCGTCTCGTCCTCCTGCTTCAACACCCTCAACATGCTTCGCGAGATCTACAGGTGGATCCCCACTGAAACAAGAAGAGTGATCACCCAGGCCCTCGTCAGCAGCAGGCTGGACTATGAAAATGCCCTCTACGCAGGAGCCTCGGCCAAACTCTTGAAACAACTTCAACGCATACAGAACGCCTCTGCACGCCTGATCCTCGACATCCCTCGCTACAGCCACATCACTCCCCACCTGAGAGACCTGCACTGGCTTCCCATCGAAAAGAGGATCACCTTCAAGCTCCACACCCACGCACACAAGGCACTCCAAAATATCGGACCAGCATACCTCAACAGACGACTCACCTTCTACACCCCGTACCGCCAGCTCTGCTCCACTGACCTCGCCCTCGTCACCGTCCCCTGCATACAAAGAACGACCACCGGCGGCAGATCGTTCTTCCACCTCGCCACCAAGACCTGGAACACCCTCCCCATCCTCCTACGGCAGACCCAGGACCTACTAACCTTCAGGTGGCTTCTCAAGACATGGCTATTCGAACAGCAGCAGCACCCCGACCCCTCCCCCCAGCGCCTTCAGATCCTCGCGGGTGAGTAGTGCGCTTTTCAACTGTTCTGATTGATGGATTGAGTAAGTAGTCTATTGTCGAACGCGAATTATGCGGGCTGGAGTAGCAAGTGAACTTACTGCCTGTGAATTGAAAAGCAATTTGGGAATTCATGTAGTGTTTTATTCAGGTCGATCCAAAATGTGGTGCAATCTGCACTAGGTGCATATACGTTACTGGTTGTCTTTCATTAGTTGTGTGATGACCTATCTGCCTTCTGTGTTATTAGTACTTTTGATTACTTTTATTCCTGTGGATCTGACAAAGATGGTGAGAACACCATTCTTTTTGTTTGAATCAGGTGAGCTGACCAATTCAGAATATCAATTGTTTAGGAGATTTTGGCATATGTGTTAAAATATTCTGGTCTCCTGGAGAAGGAGGATGTCTCCTCTTAGTTTGTGGCAAAATTAAACTATTTCCTTCGTTTTTACCAGATGATTAAGGCCTTTAACATTAAGTGATACGCTCTTTAAAGTATTATTAGGCATGGTAATTTTATTTGATTACATTGATGATGGTTATATTAATTTGTCGGGGAGGTGTAGTTACATAGATAGATGTATTGGATCTGTGATTTGGAGAATATAGTCACGTAGGGTTGGGATATACTCTGGGGTAGAGAGGGAGGGGGAGGAGGAGGTGGGAGGGGTAAAGAGTGAATGGTAGATGATAGGCAAAATGAGATAACAAAGGGAGTAAAGCGGGAGAGATAGGAAAGAGAATAAGGGAAGTAACAACTTTAGGGGATTACTAAGCACACAAGAGGTTGAGACAGTGGTCAGCATTGAGCCACCTGTTGGGAGCGTCAGCAAGACAGAGGGGGAAGATATGTGATAGCCAGAGGACATGATAAGAAAAATGGCTGAGATTACAAGTAAATTATGGTGTTGTGCAAGAGGTGTTACCATTCTGATAGTAGGGCATTATGCAAAGATTAGAAGAAATATCTGTGTTATAAGCGGCTTCTTATGACATATATCATGTGCATTACATTTCTACAATGATGTATTATACATTTCATGGCAATGTTAATGATGTTACTATTTTAAGCTTTATGTCTAAAAGGCCTAGGGGACGGGAAAAGCCTCGCTCATTTGAATATACATTCCATAAATTTAGGTTACCATGTTAACATGCTACATATTATGTTACAATACATTAGCATCATCAACGTTAATCTTCTGTAGTAGAATACGGCTGGTACATTATCCTGTAGTAATTTATGTTGTCATGTTACATTTCATACACAAAGGACCCAAGGCAATAGGACAATCATTGCTTATTATTAGCATTACAATTCTGTAGTGAAACACATTCTGTTCATTAGGTTAAGATTGGTAAAACTGCAAACAAGATTGTTAACTACATGCAGTCTTAACTCAGACATCTTAAATACTAGAGGGAGAGGGCATTATGGTTTGTACTGTTATGCTAAGCGCTGCTGGTAGCTTTTGTGTTGAGATGTGGTTGAGTGATATGGTGATAGAACGATGGGGAGAAGATGTTATAGTTGCTGGCGCTTAGTGATTATCAAAGGGTGGTTGTGTTCAGGTATGCTTAGGTGGAGATCACTGTGATAGAGTCACATATCCCTTTGATGGGATCATACTTGTGCCAGGTAGGTGTAGGTTGATGTAGATGAGTGCACGTCCCACTGTAATGGTTTTGTCCGGGAGTGGTTTTGGGTTGAGCTTTTAATGAGAATTGGGGGAGTAGGCATTAGAGTGTAGGTGGAATTGGTAGAGTAAGGCGCCATGATCATGTCATTTAGTGCTTCATGTAATAGGAGGTTAATCTTCATTAACATTGATCAAATAGATGTAACCTAAATCAACCACTTGACACCAGAGCTGCAACAAAAATAGGAGCTGTAACAGAGAACTGTGAGGGTAGCAATCTTATCATTCTTAACTACCTAGGCTTAAGATATCCGCTCAAGCGAAAACAGAATCGCAGTGTTCCTCAATTTTAATGAGGCAGTATAAAGATAGTAATAATTAAGCCTTATCTGATCACTCCAAGAGGAAAAGAATGTTGGGGCGGTCATTGCACAGGGCTAGTGAAGTTGAGGAACTACGAAGACATCTCTTGTTGATGCTGGTTCGATACTTAGGTTTCAAGTTCAGAGGGTTCATCGCAGACGAAAAACTTTCCCATTTTTTTTTTTTGCAAATATATTTTATTGCTTTTCACAAAAAAAAAAGACAAATGAACCGTGTATCATTCAGTAATTCGCATTATAACAGTGCGTGGTGTCTCCTCGAGTTATTCAAGCAATACAGTGTTACATCACAGTTAGTACATCATCTGGCTCATGTCTCATGCAATCTAGTTGTAGTGGCATATGGGTAGTTTCAATAGCCTTGCAACGTGTGAGGTACAGTGGTCCCTGCTCCTGTCAGCTGCCATCAGGCCGCGGTTACTGGGGGGGGGGCCCATCTCGTACCGCGTGACTCAATGCTGGTGTCACGGTTTTGTATATCATTGCAGCGGCAGCCGCGGGGCCTGGATAGGGGTCTGACGCGCCAGTCTCATGTGTCGGGGTTTGCAGGAAGGCCTGCCGCCGCCGCGTCTCGGTTCTTAACCTGGTTTTCCATTGCGAACAATGCCATGTCAGATGCGTTAGTGTGTATCTCCCCCACTCAAGCAATCCGATGTGTATACATCGCTGTGCGGTAGTGGTCAGGGGTGACGGCCGCACCATAGACATGTGTATCCCAAAATAGTCCATCAGTGCGGTCAAGAGGTCGGCTGGGAAGTGAAAGGGAAATTCGCGACTGCGGCAGGAGAAATGGAGGAGGTGGAGACTCGAGGAGAAGGGTAAGTGTGGGTGCAATTGGTGAAGAAAGAAAAGGATGGGGGAGAAGGAGGGGGGGAATTAGTCAATTTGGAGGTGTGTATCGTGTGTTATGGTGAGGACGCATCAGTGTGTCGGGGAGCTGGGAGGTGTTGTCGCATGCTGCTCATGACAGCTTGATACAAACAAAGTGGTCCCAAATACTAGAATGAATAAAACATAACTAAGAAATTTTTAGAAAATATAAACAACATTGTTTTTATTCACAACGTGTAACATAAAAATTATTCATAAATTACATCCATAAATGATCACATTTAATGCCCCTAAAGAAAAGGACAAGGGAGGGTAGTGTTGGGTAGTGAGGGTACTGAGATGAATACAAGAATGGTCACTATGACCTCAATGAACCAGGAATAATAATTAACACACTGACAAAATCACAATTCCTAAATTCATTCAAACAATATCATGCCTAGCAAGATCACAAATGATAAATCAAAAAAAGGCTGAAAATGAAGAGGAGTGTCGACGTTTCGACCCAAAATAGTGCACGTGTGGAATGAAACCTTCTTAGAGGGTCTTCATCAGGACAAGGGCACGGAAGGGGGCAATGAATGTTATTCTAGGGAACGTAATCAGAGATGGAGAGTAATCCGTCACGTAACTCAGGATCCTGAAAATCTTAGTGTGATTATAAGACCGAGGGGGTTCTTATGTGATTGGTCTCTCCGCTACAGCACTCAATCTTGTTCTGACACAGTACAGAACGCTGTGCTTTAATGCGGGGGTCTGGATAGATAAATAATCGTGGTTGATGGTATCCGGCTTCTTAAAAATTCACCAGCTGTCTCACGGATACCTCGTGTATAAAATCAAGGAAGTCACAGCCGTTGGTAAAGGATCTTCAAGAGATAAACGTGCGTTTCGACAAGGGTTCTGTTAATCCACATCAGTCGGCGTTCGCTCATGACAGCTTGTCCGCTCACGGGAGGTTAGCATGCCAGTCAGCGGGTGGGTCGCGGTGCATGAGAGGGGCGCTGTTGTGTAGGTCAGGCATAAGTACTACCAACAGGTCAAAGGGGGCCCCAATCTAGTGGTTCGTGTTGATTTGCGAGGGAGCCATCGGGGTCATGGCTTGCGGTGTCCATCCTGCAAGTTACACCGTGTCCGTGTCAGGGGGGGGTGTTGTTCGAGGGAACTCCCTACGCCTGGCATTCTCGATGGAAGGAGCTCAACATCTCGTCCCATAGAGTCGCAATGGGGAATTTCCGCAGTCCCGCTGTCTCTTCATTGTGAAGATTGATACTCTCTGCTCTCGCCCAGTTGTCTAGGGAGGTGCGCCAGTGTACAGCGAGTGGTGGCTCTGCGCGTTTCCAATGTTTAGTGAGGAGTCTTTTGGCTGTGAGCAGGCCTAGGTCCCAGTAGCGGGAGGGGACTTTGTTAAGTTTAGTCCTCCTACAGAGGCCTAGCAGACCTGCCTCCCATGTGTGCGGTATTGGCATGGCCGTGCTCCGCTCAAGTATCGGCAGCACCGTCTGCCAGTATGTCTGGATCCTCGGACAGAGCCACAACATGTGTAGCAGGTCCGCCCCTATCAGCATGCATCTCGGGCATCCCGCTGAGGCTCCCGGGAAGTACTGGTTAATTTTGCCTGGTGATAGGTACGCTCTGTGTAGAATTGTATCAGTTTAAAACGTGCGTTACGTGGGATACGTCTGGGACTCGCTATTACCATCGCCCACTCCTTATCCGTCCATTTTTTCCCCCTATCTGCCGCCCACTTGTCACGTAGTGGCTGTAGAGTATGCTGCGTGTGTGATAATAGTGCCTTTGTCAACCAGTGTACCACGTGTGTGCCATTCCCCATAACGTGTAGGCATTGTATTAATTGGTGTGTGGGTGGTTCCTCTGCAATACTTCCCCATTGCTGTATGTATGCCCTAACTATTGAGGCATGCTGCAGGAACTGTCCAGCCGGCAGTCCCGTATCATCAGCAAGTGTTGCAAAAGGTATCAGGGCGCCTTCGGCATACAGGTCCGCCAAGGTGTCCACCCCCGAACGTGTCCAGTGCTCCATCGCTGCTTCGGTTACCACGTCCGTAGTCTTGGGGGTGCCTAGGAGCGGGAGTGCTGGGGCATATGGCTTAATTTTGTGTGTGAGCCAAAGGCTCCTGATATAGCATTTAGTGGCTACAGCTATGTGCAGCTGTGCCTGTCTCTTGACTTTTGTCAACGGGTGGAACAACGTGTGTATCTGCAGAGGGGACATCATGTCTGCGTCAGTGGCCGTATCTTCTAGGTTTCTGCCGTCGAGCCAGGCCACCACCCACTGTAGCTGTGCCGCCAGATAATATAGCTCCAGATTGGGCACTGCGAGACCTCCGTCATCGACAGGTGTGTATAATTTACTCAGTGCCACTCTGGGTCTCCCAGCGTTCCAAATTAGATCTCTGACCAAGGTTTCCAGTTCCTTGAACGTGCGGGCCGGGACATATATCGGGATGTTGGCATAGTAATATAATAGCCTAGGCAGCACGATCATTTTTGCTAGTGTCACTCTGCTTGGCACGTTGAGGGGGAGGGTCTTCCAAAAGTTGACCTGTGATCGTATGGACGTGATGGCACGTGTCAGGTTGCCATCCAATATGTCTGGAGGGGTTCTATATATGTGTATTCCTAAATATTTGAACGTGGTGTGGTGCCATGGTAATCGTTCGCCACTGATCCTGATATCTTGCTCTGGGGTGTCAGGGTCAAATGCATATACCCCTGATTTGACCCAATTTACCTTGAGGCCCGACATAGCCTCGAAGGTTCGAAAGATGTCCGACAATTCCGGTGGTATTTGAGTTAGATCTCTAATGTATAGGAGCAGGTCATCTGCGTACAGCGAGACTATATGTGTGCCATCCACCAACGGAACACCCCAGTGCGCACCTCTACTTCGCAGTATCTCTGCGAGGGGCTCTATCGCTAGCGAGAAAAGCAGAGGGGACAACGGGCACCCCTGTCTGGTGCCTCGTCTGACTTTGATGGCACCAGACAGTAGTCTGCCCGTGCGGACTCGGACTTCGGGGCTTCTCAATGTAGTCATCCCCCAGGTCGAATTTACGCAATACTGTCAGCAGATAGGGCCATTCGACTAAATCGAAAGCTTTTTCAAGGTCTAATACCAAGCATCCCGACCTCGGCCATCGTCGCACCGCGTATTCCTGCACTCGGAACAGCCTCCAGATATTTTGGGAGGTGCACCTGGTGGGCACAAAGCCATTCTGATCTCCGTGTACTAAGGTGGGCACCAAGGTCGCTAGCCGCCGGGCTAGGGTCGACACCAGAATCTTGTAGTCTGTATTTAAGAGTGCCAGGGGCCTTTATGAGCCGAGTTGTGTGTCGTCTCTGCCTGGCTTGAGAAGAGACACTAAGGTCGCTTCGTTCATCGACTGGGGTAAGGATGAGTCCTCCGGCGCCACAGAATATATCTGGAGGAGCTCCAGGATCAGTATGTCAGAACAGGCTTTGTAGTACTCGGCCGGTAGCCCATTCGGGCCAGGAGCTTTGTCATTCGAGAGGGCGAAAAAGGCTTCACGTATCTCGTCTGGTGTGAGCGGCAGCCCTAAGTCATCTCGCTGGTCGTCAGTCAGGGTAGGCAGTGCGACCCCGTCGAGGTAGGTGGCAATGTCCGGCTGGGGTGTCTGGAGTCTCGACTCATATAGTGCACGATAGTGTGTCACGAAGGCTTCATGTATCTTCTCCTGTGTGTACGCCACTGTGCCGTCAGCGGATTGGATCGTCGTCACAGGGGACGATCGGTCCTCGCGGCTGATCAGCCAAGCTAACAATTTGCCAGGTTTATCCCCGGCATGATGTGTGCGGGCCGAGTGAGCTATGTAATTAACGTGTCGTAACCTATTCAGTAACTTTTCATGTTTAGCTCGCGTCGACAGCAGTCTAGCGTCCGTGCCCTCAGTCGCTTCTTGCTCTGCCTGTAGTAGGTCAGCTTCTAAACGCGTCAGTTTCGTTTCTATCTGCCGCCGTGAGTGTATCTGCGTACCCAGACATTGCCCCCTGAGTACCACTTTGAATGCGTCCCATTCAAGTTGTGGGGTGGACGCCGTGCCCGTGTTTTCTTCAAAGTAGTGTGCTGTTTGTGCGCAAATGGAGTTTCTGAATGGACCGTCCAGTAGCAGATCTGGCTGCAGTCTCCAGATAGGTACCGGGGGTCGTGGCTGTTCCCATGTCAGGTCCATGAAGTGAGGGTTGTGGTCTGAGTGCGTGCGTCCCATGTAAGAGGTGTTTGTCACGTAAGGAAGTATCTCGCTGGTGACCATGTATCTGTCCAGACGTACGTGTAGGGCGTGTGCTCCTGAAAGGTATGAATATATCCTGGCGTGGGGGTTGTGACTGCGCCATGCATCTTGCAAGTTCCACTTTGGCCTTTGCAGCATTCTGTGTCTGGGAGCCTGGTGGCGGGGGAAGTGATTGGTCTAGTGTCAGATCAAGTGCACAGTTGTAGTCTCCACCCAGTACCCATGGAATTCCGTGCCAGGGCGCTAGTGTGTCTGATAGTTGTGCTAGGAAATCCGCCTGACCCGTGTTAGGTGCATATATCGAGGCCAAGACCACTGGTCTCCCGTCCAGCCTACCATTCACCACAACATATCTCCCGCCGGGGTCGATATGAGTTTCCATTACTGTCAAAGGGGTGCCCGGTCTTACCCACACCAAAGTCCCTCTGGCGTAGAAGGAGTAGTGCATGGCATATAGTTGCCCTCGCCATCTACGTCGTAAGACACGAGTTTCTGTCTCGCTGAGGTGTGTCTCCTGCAAGCGGGCTATTTTAATGTGGTGGCGCTTGAGGTATGAGTAGATCTGGTAGCGCCGGGACGGTGTGTGCATGCCCCTCACATTCCACGTACAGATCTTAACAGTAGATATTGTAAATCATCAACAAATCTCCCTCTCCGGCCCTTCCACCACCTCCCAGAGGACCGCAAAGTTCCCAGCAAGAATACGCTCCCTTCAGTGCGTCTCGAAATTGTGTCCATATCTACACACCACATCATTGGGATAAGGGGGGGGAACCATGACTAGTAAAACGATAAGCCATGAAACGTGATATACAGGTAAAATACCAAAAGGTCGGGTGCCAAACGTGCTCCCGTCCATACTCTCGAGGAGAGTAACAAAGTCTAGAGCTAAGGGGGTTGCAGTGCAAGTAGCACTGTAACTGCGTTCAGTTAATGAAGTCTGTTGTTGAAGGGCCCCTCACCCTCCCGGGACATGTGTATCAGACTAGACCATACTTGAAAAGGCAAGTAACTTGTTGCACATGCATTGAACATCATACATTACGTGTCCCAATCAACTCGTAGCCAGGCAGGTCAGCGCAGGTCCCGCGCTCTGGTCACACCCGGGCTTCTGTTCTGTCCCCGTGTTGTGATTCCATTGGATAGACATCCGGCGTGCTCCCGCCTCACTAAATGCAGTTGGGCTCAGGGGCGTCTCTGGCTACGACAAGCGTCCCTAGTGGTCGCGGCGTCGCGGTTCAATCAGCCCCATGCTCGGTGTCCTCCATGGTACTCCTCAGCAGGCGACCCACGGGCATCATGTCCCAATACTCAGTTAACTTATGAAATCCGCCGTCTGCGGTGTGACGTCAGGCCGTTCCTCTGAGGCCTGAGAGTCTGGTATGCCATAGATGGCCTCGTCATCACTAGGGAGATTCCGAGGGCTGCCGCCTGTCGTTTCACTCTGCGTAGGGGATCGGCTGAGTTCCATCACCAGGCGAAGTGCATCTTGTTTCTCTTGTTGCGCGGCGTCCGCCGGGGGAGGGGGTACGCCTGCCGTGTCTCGCGCACCGCTCTGTGGTCTCTGTCGGGGTCTGCGTCTCCGCCAGGTTCCTCCTGTGTGTCGCCGGGTGGCGACGTTGGTGGCCCCCCTTGGGGTCGTGTCTGTGCCATTGTCGAGCCATGCCTCCACTTCGTCTGGGTCTGTGAAGAAGTGCGTTTTCTCGCGAGCCACCACCCTCAGCTTGGCAGGGAACAGAAGAGAGTATTGGAGGCCGAGCTGCCTCAGGCGCCTCTTCACTGCCAGGAAAGAGTGTCTTTGTCTTTGCACTTGCACCGTGTAATCTGGAAAGAACATCACTGTCATGTTCTCGATCTGTATGTCTTGAAGCTTGCGCGTTTCGCGCAGGATGAAATCCCTGTCCCTGTAGTTCAGTATGCGGAGCAGCATGGGCCTTGGGTTGGAGCCCTATTGTGATGGCCTCGTCGGAACTCGGTGCGCACGTTCCACCACAAAGTGCGGGGAGAGTGACCCCTCTGGTAGTATGTCCCTTAACCACTTCTCCATGTGCTCCTCCGGGTTCCTCCCTTCCCATTTTTCGGGCACCCCCACTAGTCGCACGTTGTTTCTCCGTGCCCTCCCTTCCGCATCTTCAGCTCTTTCTTCTAGGAAGTCCACCCTGTTCAAGAGGTCCTGTATCTGTTTATTTGACTGGCTGACTTGGGGCTGGAGGTCTTTCATGTGTCCTTCCAGGGACGTGGTGCGGTCCGCCAATTTTTTATGGTCAGCTCGCAGTCTCTCCATAGCGGCCAGCATGGTGTCATGCTTGGCCGCCGTTTGATCCGGGTCGGTGTTCTTCCCAGTCTTATCCATTTTGCCCTTAGGGTTCGAGCCCCCGGTCCTGGTACGGGTCCTGTCCCGCCAGACATCGGCGCCCTGGTGCGCACTCGGTTCCGTCAGCGGGAGCGGCGATAGCTCATCCACCGGTCGGCAGGCCGGGCCGTGTAACTGCAGGGGTGTGGGTCCCAGGGCAGTAACAACTCGCTTGCACTCTGTTAGCGGTCTGCGGTACCTCCGGACCGCTCCCCGCCCATCACGTTGGTTTCCGGTATATCCCAGTGTCCGGCCGTCGGTCAGGTCACGGTGCCGTCGTCCATATACCACGTCGCGGCGGAGCCTCTTCCTCGGGGGATCACGATCCTGCTGCCCAGTCCAGCGGCTCCCTACTTGCCGCACTTGTGGATCCTCTTTGCGTACTTCTGCTAGCAATGGGGGCGTTTCGTGCCTCACCCCTCGTTCCTGTCTCTGCGCGCGTGTGGCCCGTCAGCGGCCAGGCGTTTCTCCTCTCGTGGGCATCCGTGTTTATATGTCCTGTTAGCGGTGGTCGGCTGCGCTGCCTTCCGTCGTCCTCACTTGCGCTTGCAACCCGTGTGCCGTCTTGCCACTCGCACCTCGGGCCGCATCCGCTTACGACTCCGTAGCCACCGCCGCTCGCCCTTGCAGTCCTCAGGCGGCCTGGCGCGATCTTCGCGTGTGGGAATCCAGTTCAGGGTCTCAATGCTCGCCGGTTCCGGGTCTCTGGTCCTATGGCGCCACTCGGTCACACTCCGTTCCCGCCTTCAGTGCTCCAGCCGGCGCGGTGCGTCCTCCCGCCGCCGCCTCGTTCTGTCTTTCTCCCTGTGTGCGGGCGTTAAGGTGGGCAGTGCTCGGGAATTGGTGCACTCTGTTCCTCAGGAGTGTTTCTCGGGCATGTCTCATATGTGTCCGGCCGGCCCCGCCAGCCCCGTCAGTGCTAGTTGTAGGCCGCACCTCCGGGCCTACCTTTCCCGCTGGAGCCTCGGCTTTTCCTGTGCTCGCGCCGGGCCCGGCGCCGATCCGCCCGGCCTCTGTTCCGCAAAAACCTCGGGGTCGTTCAACGTCTCCGATTGTCCCCAAAATCGGCTGGGCACTCGTTCACGTTGCTCTGCAGCGGCGCCCGCTCTTTTCGGCCAGCTGTGGGTGTTATTATGGCGGATAAATTCGCCGGGAAGGGGAGCTCTGAGTGGAGCTCTACCCTAAGACGTCCATTGCAGTCGCGTGCTTAGCCACGCCCCCCACAAAAAACTTTCCCATGTTTGAGATTCTGAATCTATCTGGCCCTATGAAGTAGAAACTGACTGTAAGGGGGACATGCATCAAAGTTACAATTTGCGATTATCAATTAGCGATTATTAAGGAATCGCTATTTGGTAATCGCAAATGACTATGAATGTAGAACTTGACAGAAAAAATGCGATCCCTTAACATTAGCTAATAGCGATACGGAAATTGCGAATCGCTATAAGCTAATGTGATTCCCTTCATTCCTACGGGTCAGCCCCCGTAGGAATGAAGGGCATTGCATTAGCTAATTGTGATTACCAACTGTTAATCGCAAATAGCAAATGCAAATCCAAGAGTGCCCGGGGCCTAAGACCCTCCTAAAACACCCCACAAAAAAAGGTAAGTGTGCACATGTAAAGCACACACATGCTCTAAGGGCATGTGTGCGCTACATGGCACATTTAAAAATGCATTTTTGTACATATTCAAAGCATGCACATTTTACCACGAACTTGAAGTTGATGATAATTAGCGTTTCCTAAATGCACTGTTCGCATTTAGGAAAGGCTACATACATCAGCATTAGGGAATCGCAAATGCATTAGCAAATTAGGTAATCGCAAAAAATTGTGATTACCCAAATTGCAAATGACAAAACCTACATGCATTGGAAAAGGCCCATTTGCAAACAAAAAAGCGCTTGTAGCATGTGCCACTAAGTGAATGCTGAAGGACAAAAAATCCTTTCTTTCTGAAAACAGTCTGTTTGGTAAAGTCTTGGGCTAGTCCAATATTCTTGTTGTTCCACCTTAGTGCATTAGTCTTTCTCGTGTGTGCTAATATAGATTTGGATATTGAAGTTGAGGAACTACGAAGACATCTCTTGTTGATGCTGGTTCGATACTAAGGTTTCAAGTTCAGAGGGTTCATCGAAGACGAAAGACTTTCCCATGTTTGAGATTCTGAATCTATCTGGCCATATGATGGAGAAACTGATATTTAAGACTGTAAGGGGGACATGCATCAAAGTTACAATTTGCGATCATCAAATAGCGATTATTAAGGAATCGCTATTTGGTAATCGCAAATGACTATGCATGTAGAAATTGACAGAAAAAATGCGATCCCTTAACATTAGCTAATAGCGATACGGAAATTGCGAATCGCTATTAGCTAATGTGATTCCCTTCATTCCTATGGGTCAGCCCCCCATAGGAATGAAGGGCATTGTATTAGCTAATTGTGATTACCATCTGTTAATTGCAAATAGCAAATGCAAATCCAAGGGTGCCCAGGGCCTAAGGCCCTCCTGAAACACCCCACAAAAATAGGTAAGTGTGCACATGTAAAGCACACACATGCTCTAAGGGCATGTGTGCGCTACATGGCACATTGAAAAATTTATTTTTGTGCATTTTTAAAGCATGCACATATTACCATGAACTTGAAGTTGATGGTAATTAGCGTTTCCTAAATGCACTGTTCGCATTTAGGAAAGGCTACATGCATCAGCATTAGGGAATCGCAAATTGCGATTCCCTAAATGCATTAGCAAATTAGGTAATCGCAAAAAATTGTGATTACCCAAATTGCGAATGACAAAACCTACATGCATTGGAAAAGGCCCATTTGCAAACAGAAAAGGGCTTGAAGCATGTGCCCCTAAGTGAATTCTGCAGGACAAAAAAGCCTTTCTTTCTGAAGACAGTCCGTTTGGCAAAGTCTTGGGCTAGTCCGATATTCTTGTCGTGCCCCCTTAGTGCATTAGTCTTTCTCGTGTGTGCTAATATAGATTCGGATTGCTGGAATCTGAGAAGCCTGAAGAGTGGTTGTGTATTTTTTGCACCCAGGATAGGTCTGGTGGGTATTCTTGTATGCTCTTTAGATTTTAAATGGTCGGTCGAATTTCATGCCACGGGTTTTCAGAATCCATTGTTGTAGAAACACAACGTAAGAAGGAGCTTAATTTTCTGTTCCTTCCAGTAGTCCAAAGATTTTCAGATTCCCTCTTCTGTTCTTGTTTTCAAAGTCGGTGATGGTTCTGTAGAGGGGGTTGATTTGTGCTTTGGGCAGAGGATTTTTTTATCTTTGTGGTTCACATCTTCCAGTGCACCTATTCTTGAATCAGCTTCTCCAATTCATAAGTGTAGTGATTTGAGGTCATTTTGCATGGCTGATATCTCAGTTTGTAAGAAGTCAGTGTTCTCTTTGGTGCTTTGAGCCAGTTCTTGAAGGGAGGAGAGGAGAGGATGTGGAGAATCAGGTCAATTTTTTCACTTACATCTAGTCTTTGGTTTCTGTTTAACAGGTGACTCAACGACAGGCGGGTCTTGTTTTGCCCTTTTGATTGATGCTTTCTGGTCTTCAGTTTCTCTATGATCTTTCTTACCTCTGAGATCTTTTTTGTCAGCCAGTCTGTGGACTATTCAATCTTTGGGAAGTTGCACTGAGTTTCTCTTGTTAGTGATGTTGTGATCTGATTCTCCGCGCGGTTTTGGCTCTGCCTGGCTTAACAATTTCTCTGTAGGTTCTGGGCCTGCACTTGGGCCTGTATTCTTTATTGATTATGCTGCGATTCGTAGATTATACTGGTATTTGTGCCTGTGTTCTATGATCACTAGTGATCTGTTAGTATTGCTGAGCTAGCCAGAGAGTATTGAGCAGCGTTGGATGGATGGCTTTGTAGCTCTCCCAACAGTCTGGCAGACAGTTGGCTGATACCAAGCCATGGTATTGTTATTTTTATAGATTTTTGTTAAATTAAGAATTAGATAAACATTTGTCCACCTTTACTAGAGAATTGGGTGTAATATGGAGTCAGTCAGGCTGCATGCTCTTGTACTTGTTTTGCTCATCATTACTCTTTTGTTTGTTTGCTATTTTGGGTCAACACATTTTTTGCTGCCATTTCCTGGGCTCTGTCCAACTAATGAGTTCTAGAATGTTCCTGGCGTGTACCCAACAAGAAAGTAGATCGCTCTGTAGACTTAATAGGGTAGGCTTACTCGGACATTACTGTGATGTGTTTAGTGTGTAGTATTTAGCTAGATATTGACCAATTGTTGGTTAAGGGGCTTTGTGAGAGTTGAGATGATTGCTCTCACTTTCAGTTTTTGACAAATCTGTGGCAATCTGAGGCCTGGTGCCACTGCTCCACCCAAAAGGAGGCCAGGTGTTCCGGTCCTTCAGCGGTGCCTCCACCGCATTCCAATCCTGCGGATTTGTGAGGGCTGCAGGAGAGGCCCGTCACAGGGCGTTACCAGATGTAGGAGATGATAGCTAGTAGGCGGGCCACTCTCCAAACGCTGGGTTGCTGGGAGCTGGGATGCAACGTTGCTGGGCAGCGGAGAGGCCGTGGCAAGCGGGGAGGTTTGGTTCGAATTACAGTGCTGGATACAGCTATGCACTGCTATCCTAGTACAGTGTGGCGGGCAGATGGAGGTTGAGTGTGTGCTAGGGTGTTACTGTTAGCTATTTAGCAGGCACTGCAGTGGAGGAGTGGTTATCAACTTGGTGTTGGAAGGCCGGTGAGTGTCGGTATAGCAATATAGAAATGTAATGCTTGAAACGATTGATGTACACACCCATCCAGTTGTGGTGTTCGTGTTGGTGCACTTAGGAGTTAAAGGTGCAGGCAAACTGATCTAGTTTCAGAGGCACCGGTGTCGCCAAATTAATCAAAATAGCAGGTCTCCAATCTCCCAGGGCCCAAAGAGTGGGGATGGTGCAAGCAGGTGATAAGCGTCTGGGGGCCTGTGGGGCGGGCGTGTGTAGTGGGGGTATATGCCCCCATACCTTGATTCCACATCTCAATTGTTATTGAGGGGCGTGAGCATTAGGATGCAGATTGTCCTCACTTGTTCGGCCATCGAGGTTCTGCCATCTTCGTGAGCAGCCCACAATAAGTTATCAATTTCTTCGGCATGTTAGCAGTTATAGGGAATGTGGGTGTAGCTGAGTGTAAAGGGGTTTGTGCAGCATGTTATTATGCAGTTTGGGACGGTGGATTTAGATACTTTTAGCGGGAGAATCTTCTCAGCTGTCGTAGCACCCACTTTAGGAGGCCATCTTCTCTGGGCGCAAGCCACACCCCCTTCTTTACAATACCTTTTAACTGTGCTTGGAAAAGGTGTGAAAACCTTTTTGTAATTCACAAGCTTTGAAACAGCAAAATACTTTTGCAAATGTGGCTCTTAGCTCTGTATTACGTTTTTGGAGGTAACCTGTTTTGGGAAACTTAGTGCATGTAAAAAGTAAAGCTTGATCAAGCTACATTTTTTGTCACAGCACCCATGTCATGACTGGCAAGCGAACACTCGATGGGTACATTATACAGAGCCAAAAACAGAGAGCTTAAAATGAACTCCAATGCGTTGCATTCACTCCCATCCAAAAGCTCCACCTTTCCAGTCAGTGCAAGTTCCACACAGAGTTACTCACTGCAGCAAAAGACTTAGTTGAGCAACGGCAACCTTTCTTCATTTTTCTTTATACTGCTCATGCTGTGTCCGTAAATAGTGGCTGGTAACCACTGTCAGATCGTTTGGCAAGAGCTATTCACACAATAAAATGTTGCTATAAAATTCTGCTGCACTTTTAGGTGCGGCGTTTGCGGTGACCCAGCATTACAAATATTAGTTTTTGCAATGGTGAACTACAATCTTGTTGGATATTATTATTTATTGTATATTTTAATAAGGCTTTGTGAATGGAAATCGCCAGATGATCGATGTTGATTCTGCAATAATTTCTTGGTTACAGTATATCACATTATACAGTATTTCTTTTAAACATAATGCTTAATAAACATTGTAGTGGTTTGATTTATAACGGATTACCCGTTTTGTTTGATTTTATGGGCTGGACTGCAGTAAACAAAAAAAAACTCACCAGAAGGATGAAGACCACTCAGAATCGGAGGCCAAAATCACTCTCAACCTCACACACCACATCACACCCGAACACCACACCAGCACAATTCAAACTCCTCACCCACACTTTCAAGGCCCTAATTAACACTGGCCCAGCATACCTCAACAATCGCATCTGCTTTCACAAGCCTTCCAGATGCCTTCTCTTTACCTGACTCCTACTAGCACAAATCCCATGCATGCGGAAAACCAGATCTGGCGTGCGAGCATTAATCATTCCGAGAGCATGGAATGACACAAAACGCATTAGAGCCTCCTCCTCCCTTCTTGGTCTCCGCAAGAGGCTGAAGACCAGGCTTTTCTAGCAGTGCGCTAGGCTCCAAGTGTGCCTAGACTCCCACCTGCTCAGCACCAGGATTCCCTGACAGGAGACAGGGTGCTCTACAAATCTGCATAACATAACCTTGCTGACCTAGTAAAAAGGGAGATGTCTCAGTAGACCATTTATAGGGAATATGTCATGTATAAAATCATATCTGCGTAGCTCAACAACTATTCCCATCTCTTATTTTGGTATCTTAAATTATGGACAGTATTCAGCATATGAAATTGGAAAGAACAGTTGTACTTTTACGTCACTTACCAACATTAAGAAATAAACGAAAAAAGAAAAAGAAACAAAATAGTGGCATTGGCGTTATACTTTGTGTGTACACTGCTAATCAAAATTCTGTTCTGTTTCCAGTGATTTTTTTTTAGTAATAACCATTACATATGGTTACATTAAATAGATGAATCAGATAAAAAACATCTAACCACAGACAGTACTGATGCAAGCACCCACTACCTACATGCTAATAAAGTCACGCCATCATTTTCCATCATTGTAGCTGACGCGGACAGTGAACACTTCAAAAATGGATTACCAAAGTCTGCTTGTGTCACATACTTTTTACATCTCAAGGCCAGTGCCCTCTTAGTTAGCAAGAAAGAAATCAAGAGTAACAATAAAAAGAGCTGCATTCAAATAACATATGAAGAACGAACAGCCAGCACACCTATACTTCAGCTTTTAAAATGCTGCTGTCTGCAGGCATGCAACTCTCAAACAAAAAGCCAAGAAGTAGCTGTGAGTCATGCTGTTAAATCACAGTACCAGGAGTGCAGATTACAGGCAAGTGTTCAGAAAATGAATTTTTGACAGTTGTTATATAAATTACAGCAATTTTCTGCAAACCAGAGGGAATTCCGAACTTATTGTGAGGACAAAAGAGCTGGGTGTAATGTTCAGGAGAATTAGTCAGGCTTTGATGGGGGCCGGGAGGAAGTGATGGGGTAAGAAGAGTGCTTAGGGAAGGGATTAGACGCAGCTGTTTTACAAACATGAAAGATGAATGCAGGCGCCGAGCAAGGATTCTGAATGACTATTTCAGTTGAGAAAGTGACCACCAATGTGAAGGCTTTTTTTAACTGAGGTCGGCTGGAGACAGCTTTAGCGCACGCTGTCAGTTTAATGTATGTAAAAACACACATGGAGCCTCTTTGCAAATCATGAAAAAATGCTAGAGAAAAGAAGGTCTTCTCGGGCTAGGAATGCTGGTCATTCTTGACTTGCAAACGTCAGGAATGACATTGACTAAGTCATGCATCATTAGAGTATTCCTTCTTGGCTATTTGTTGGTACTGAGGCATTGAGATTTTTATGTAACAGTCTAAAGGACACAAATAAATCAAATTGCACTGTATACAGTATGCAAACCCATCACACAGTAGGTTAAAGATACTGACCACAATGTGTTTTGCATCCCACAGACAATCACCTACTGCAAACCCCTACGTAACATGAAAACTAAGTCAATGCACTGCATACAAGTGACACAAACCCAGGGAACAATAATGAATCATACCACACAATATCCTTTACTTTGCTAAGTTTTGTGGGTACATCAAGCCCTAGAAATACAAATCCACTGTATGCAACCGGTCACAGCATTTTAGTCGTGGCCCAAATATTAGAATATCAGGGAGGAGCATACTGACCTCCACAGCAAGTACATTTGTCAGGAGGTTTGAGTGACACACTGCTCTTTGGATCTGTGCTTTGCTATTTCAGCAAGAACAGCGAGCAGTGACATCCAGCAAGCTTTTCAAATAACAAACATTTGGGAGGGTTGATTCTGTGTCCATTCTCCCCACCACCAAAATTTCCAAAGTTGGTGATGGCCACCTTTTTGCATGGTATGCCTCATTTGGCAGAACCCGTTTTTGTTGGCCACAGTACTCTGACCTTAACACCTACCAACCAGAGGTAAGGTGCTTGTGATCTCCCTTCTAAACATAGGTATATTGCAATACACCTAATTGGCACATTAATTGTACTTCGTTTCATTTTCATTTCATAAAGCTTTATTCGGTTTGTGTAAAAACAACCATAAAAGCACATAGATAATAATACATAATTAAATAGATTGAGACAATTTGGTACAGGGATATTCATCTAAAAAACAGGTTAAAAAAATCATAATTTTCCTTGCGTTGATAGATTTAAGTAAAAAGGTAGCAGTAAAAAAACAAATGTCAGGTTCCTGCATCATTAAAAGCAGCCTCATTGCTGCCTCCACGTTAAAAATACCATATTTTAAAAACATAGGTTTCAAGTAAGCAATGCGATAATTCATGTAAAGATTACAAATAAAGAGAAAGTGCACTGTGCTTTGTTTAGTTTGACCATCACACGGGCATGGACCTACCGGGTGCTTTTTAAGATGTGGGAAAGCTACCAGGTGGTGCACCAGCCCAAACCTTAATCTGGTAAGAACATATCTATGTGAAATTCTTGTCACCTGGCTCAAGTATATCTGGAATCCTTCAAAAACAAGATATCTGTTATAGAACATACATATCTTCAGTTGCCAGCTGTTATACGACAGCCTTTTTGCTCTATATAACAGAAACAAGTTTTTCAATACTGTTTTAGGCATCTCTACCACAGAATAGGGATCAACCAGAATATTTAAATCAAACATTTCTTTAAAACTATATACAATATACTTTGGCCAGGGTATCATAAGATAGTTGTCCAATTCAAGGCAATCTTTAATTATTCGGGCCGTGGTCTTGGACGCTGTAGGTTTCCTAGAGGGGAGTCGCCTGGGATAAAATGACCCGGGCGTGAAGATTTTCCCCCTACCACGCGCCCATGGGGCTCTACTCTTGAGCTAAACGAAAAATTCATCTCTCACGATTCGGGGAGGATGCACGAGGAAGTACCTGTGCCTTAACTACATACAAGTTTGTATGTTTGTTGTCTCGCTGTAGTTGGTTTTGGTGCCTTAGAGTGCAACAGCCACCAAGCAAGTCTTTTTTCTTCTTGTTTGGTCCTGATGAACGCTGAGCTTACTAATAGCTCTCTATAGCAGAAACATGTCATGTCGACCATTGTTGTTTTTCTATGTATAGGACTTCTTGGTTTGAATTAACATGACCAAATGTATGTCCGCTTCCACTAATGTTTTTAACGGAGTTAGAACTACCCCTCTATTAAAATAATTTTCTGATCTTGGGAGTAGTCCACACTCCTTTTAAGATTCACTTTTTCTAGCACTTGTGATTACTATATCACATTTTCTCTAAGACCCCAATGAAGACAACTGGCATCCGACTTTCAGTTGGAGCCTGAGGGTTCTTTTCTTACCACTCTATAACTGCATTACCTAATGTGTTCCTGTTTTCTATCCATTCTTCTTCCTCAGGTGGTAGGAATTGCTCTACTGCTTTTGATTTATATTTAAAGATTTTGTCACTCTTTTGTTGGTATTCATCAAATCTTTAATTATTAGTCTGTTAAAAGCAGTCTCCTCTTTTTGCCAAATGGATCGCCAAATCATTAAAGGCCTTAAAGCTATCAGATCTGACAGATAACTAATCCCAACTTCTCTATGGATTAGTTCTGTAGGGGCGGAGGTTGGTAAACATAGCAGTTTTTTGAGAAAATTATGTTCCTCAGTTTGTAAACTGCTATCAGGATAATGTCCCCATACCCCAGCCCCATATAATGCAATAGAAACGCATCTGGACTGGTAGATCTGCGTCATGTCCCTTATGCGTCTGTCACCTAGTTTTACAGAAAATCTGAAGACTCCGTGGGCACTTTTTGCCATTTTAGCCCGGACGTTAGTTATTTCGTGGGACCACTTTCTATCTCTTGAATAAGTAATCCCTAGATAGCAAAATTTGACCACTTGTTGGACTTTCAGTCCGTCTATAAAAAAAAGGGATAAAACTTATTATGACCGCTACCGCAGACCATGGTATAGGTTTTATTCTTGTTAATCTGAAACTTTCTTTCACTTATAAAATGTGTGAACCTATCTATCAGCCGCAGAAGGCCGTTTGGGGTCCTGGACAATAACACAGCATCATCTGCGTAGAGCAGTACAGGTACCTCTATCCCTCCTGCTTGTGGGGCATCTGATTTTACTAATTTTAGTGCAGCGTCCATCTCATTAATAAATAACGTAAAGAGCAGAGGGGCGAGGACACAGCCCTGTCTGATGCCACATCTCACATTGAATTTTGGTGTACATTCCCCTCTAACCCATACCGGATAGAGGTCTGTAGTTTTTCGTACAGCCGTGCTAGAAAATATATTATTTCTTCAGGGGCCCCAAGTTTCAATAGTGTTCGCCATAAAATTGAATGATCTACTAAATCAAACGCACTGATTAAGTCCGCGAAACAAAGGAAGAGAGAACCTTGTTTGGCATAGGTATATTTCCCAATTATTAAATCTAAATTAATGTATTGTTCAAGTGTTCCTCTTCCTTTCCTAAAACCATATTGAGTATTAGTTAAAATCCCGTTAGTCTCAGCCCGCTCTTCTAACCTAACTAACAGAATCCTACTTAATTTCTAGCATCTGATTTATCCCCCTTCTTATAAATAGGAATAATGATGGATTCTCCCCAAGAGGGTGGGGCTCCATTACTTACAGCAGCATTAAAAACAATTGTTAATATGGGACCCCATAGTGCAGGGGCAGCTTTATAGACGTCAGTGGGTACCCCATCCGGGCCCTGTGCCTTTCCTCCCTTACTTACTTTAATACCCTGTTCCACTTCATCTAAAGTGAAGTTTAACGGTACTATAGGCAAGGAAACTACAGAAAACCAAGAAAACAGAAACACAAGTGATTGTTAGTGAGACTCATAGACAAACATTGGATTCCCATCAAAGTCTTGTCATGATCAATATTCTCACTTGGTCATCCAGAGTGGGATGGTATGTCTCTTGATCATTGAGACCTTTTCCATTGCCCACATGAAGTTGGGTCATGCCCACACTCACTTCTTAACCATGAGAGTATAATGTTGATGGGACCATGTGCAGTGCAAAACAAGGAGTTTTTGGTTGGTTTAACAGTACTATAGGCCAGGGATCAGTATTGGCATTAGAAACATTATTAGATTTAAATATCCCCCCAGAGAAATGGGTTACCCAAGCCTCGCTGCATACATGGGACAATAACTCTGGAACCAAATCATCTTTTAAAAATGGCGAATTAACTGTCGCCCAAAACAGTTGACAATTTGAGGTTTCTGCCGCCTGTGTGAGTTTATCCCATGCCTCCTGTTGCAACTCCTTTTTCCTCCGCTTAAGAGCCAATTCATAATCTGTTCTTAAATTAGCTATAAGCGGCGGGTCCCTCGGTCTGTTCGTTAACGCCTGCTTTAACTGTGTGAGCAAAGTGGTACAAACATGGTCAAACCATCCCTTATTATGGGTGGTTTCCCTGTTACTAGACCGTGTAAAAATGGTATCTATATAATAATTAATGTTATTAAAATTCATTAAAATTGATGCAGGCTCACTATTAATATTCAAATTGTCATAAATCTCCATGGAACAAGCCATTACTATATTGTTTAACACTTTGTCCTGTTGCTCCCCTTTCCATTTTATCCTAGTGCCATTTGGTCTATGCGGTTCGATGTTACCCACATTTCTCGTAGTATTAACAGACCTGGATTCCCAGATTACAGTTGTTAAAATAATACAATTGTGGTCACTAAGATGGGATTCCTCTATCCTAGGAGTCATACGAAAAGGGGAGATGTTGGAAGATACCAAAGTGTGATCAATGACGGAGCTAGAGTTCCTACCAATAAAAGTAGGAATCACATTACCGCTTCCATTTCTTGCAGGTTGCAGTAATTCCAGGTCATAATCTGCCATGATTTTATTTAATGACTCACCATATGAATTGTGAGGAAAATGGAAGTCATCTTCTCCTGCAACTCTCTGCACCCCACAGACCCTTGAAGTAGACATGGGGCATATGGGAGTGTTAAAATCTCCCACCCAGATAAAATTAAAAATAACATTTTCCTCTGTACTTAATTTCTCAACCATGTTCTCGAATTCCTTAATAACTTTGGACCGTGTATTATCAAAAATGGTATTATAAAAATGTATTAAAGAACATCCCGGGCATGTTTTTGAAAAAGCCAAAGGCTCTGCCAATGAGCCCCAATATTCAGATACCTTTTCACTTCCAATGACAAGCTTGTCAAAACAAGAATTAAGAGGCCACCCTTTGCTCTGCCAGACACCGAACTATGTGCAGGTAAATTATACGAAACATACCCATCATAACTGACCAGTTCGGTACACCAAGTCTCTTGTAGACAAATAATATCGTGGCAGCTAAGGAAGTCCATCCAGCCCAACTTTTCCCTTTTTGAAGCCAGCCCAGCTATATTCCAGCCAGCTATAGATATCCCTTTGGTGTTACTTATAGCTGACGGCTCTAATATTGGGATGTTGTTATCTTCGTGGGGGGCCCCTTTCCCTTTACTAATATTGTTTTCACCTCCTAAATGTGTACAATGCTGTGGGGTATCCCCAGTCACGGCATCCTGTTCATCTCGATTTTCCCCTACTGTAATAGTGGACCTATAGTTAGCCGCCAAACCCAATGTAGGGCGGTCCAAAGCCTGTCAATCGTTTAGGTCGAGGGTACTAAATAATTGGAATCGATTAGACACAGGTACCTTAAACAAGGGTTCTAATGGTAAAGCCCTTCCTTTAGAATGGGGGTCCAATGATGTCTCTCCCCGGGTTTCATACATTTGTGGACTATAAAAACAAACAAGTGGGCGTAGCGTAATACCCTGTATTACATGTGGTAACATTGCAGCTCTAAGCAGGGAGGTACTGGCATATTGGGGATTTTTAAAGTTAATAATAACACAATCGCCCCGATGCTCTTTTTGGATGGTCCTATCCAATTGACCCTTCTGGTTGTAAGGATCTGATCAGAACAGTTCACCGGGAACCCACAGTTATTATTAAGCCAGTCTACCGTTTTGTTCTTAAGCGAATCATGGGTTTCTATTTGGGTTCGATTTAGTGCCGAGACATTCATCAAAACTGTCACGTATGGGGCACAATCCGGGAGTACGTTTATTGTATTACAACGTTTTCCCACCCGTGTTGCTGTGTCCTGGATGTTCGTCGTGTTACAAATAACTTGATTGTCATCCCCCCCTCTGGCAATATTCTCCCGTCCATCATTACCAGTTGCTTCTATCGGTAATGTTATTGTAGTTGCATTTCTAATATTTTTGGGGAGTTCCACCGATGCATCTTTTACCGCCATAAGAAGCTTATTTTGGATGGTTAGCTCCCCACTTAACCTGGTGACTTCTCTGCTCAGTGAGTCTAATTGATCAGACAGTGGTTTAAAATAACTGTCAATTTTAGCAGTCAATACATTGATAATCTCATCCATCTGTGTTCCAGTTAGGGCCCCAGAGTTAGTGTTAGCTAATCGCTCATCTGTATTGAGGACAGGGGCAGATTTCGATCCCTTATTACCAGAAAATTCCCCCCGTTTGGATTGGGGCTTCCTACATCCCCTTTCCTACTACTAGGAGACAAACTGAGGGTATCAATATGCTCATCAGACAGTGTTGTGGAGGCTACCTGGTCTCTTACTTTATCTGGTTCATCACCTGTTCTAGGGGAATCACCATGCTCGACAAGGGGTACAGTACCAGTGGCGGTGTTGGCAGACTATGCACACCCAGCGAAAGTCGACGTTCGGCCCTATCGATCTCAACATTGATAGCACTCACTGCTTTAACTAAATAACTATCAATTGTTGCACCCGCATGTTCAACAGGAGTTTCAATTCCCTTGCGCTTAGACATTTGTAAAAACAAATTAAACTATACAATCACAAAAACCACAAACCCTAAAGCCTAACAATAAAAAATAATACTCCAATAAGGCTTATAAGAAAATATGCCTTGCCCATAGGGTGGCGCTAGAATATATTGGGAAGGCCGGCAGCACACTATTGTTATCAGCATACACGCTTCACAAATAAAAACCAAGAGAAATGGCCCAGCCTTGTACAGTCTCAGACGGGCCCGCACTTGGCCCGGGCTTCGCCTGGCGCGCGCCCGCATGTGTCCCGCGTAGCGACCAAAGTGCACAGTTAAGTACAGGCTAGGGGAGGGGCTTGACAAGCCTCAGGTGTTCAAAGCGCTGGGTAAAGCAGTGGGCTGATGGGACACGTAGTCTTGCAGTTCCTCGCGGCAGGTGGGGGGCGGGGAGCAAGCTGGCGTTCTCCCTCAGCTAGACCCCCACCAAAGGTAACCTTGCACTCCACGAAACAGGGCCCAGCAAAGAACAACAGCAGCAGCACCCCACGGTGAGTTCCTTACGGCGAAGTGGCACCCCATTAAATGTACTTAGAAATCCCTAGTCTATTGTACTAAATGTACCTAGGGTCTATAAATTAAATGCTTGCACCACCCACTACTGTACCAATATAAAACATGTCTCCAGCCTGCCCCTTTTAAACAGCCATTTTAACCTGGCAAAAACAAAAACTTTTACTAGGCCTAAACCTCCCTATTTAATACCTATATGTAACGCATAAACTAGACCCTAAATGTCCATAGGGCAGGGTGCATGCCTTTCTAAAGTAGGACATGTATATTTTATGTTTTGCATGTCCTGGGAGTGAACAACAGCAAAAATCGATTTTCACTGTGGTAAGTGTAGCCCTCCCGTAGGGAAACACTGGGTTACATTATAACAATGTGTAATGCTTAACTTCAGTTTAGGTGCAGCTAGAACCATGATTCAAGGACTCATCTGAACGATAATGTAAAATTCAGATTAATGGACAAGTTAGATTTTATGTCACCATTTTAGAAATTACACTTTTACAAAGTTGTTATTCGTCTGCCTAAGTCAAATGTTCCTTTTTGCCCGTGTCTAAGGTAATGTGACTGATTGGTTAAGGAGTGTCCAGGAGTTTAGCCACCCACAGGCTGGCAGTGGGCATAAACGTGTTATCCTCAGTACCCTGGTCAGACCACTTCTGGACCTATGTAAGAACAGAAGAGGATTGGACCCGCTGCCTCCGACCTGAGGAGACCATTGAAGACTGGATATGCTTTCCTTTTGTACCCAGGACGAAGAAGTGGACTATAAGA
Organism: Lissotriton helveticus; assembly: GCF_964261635.1. Lineage (NCBI taxonomy): Eukaryota > Metazoa > Chordata > Amphibia > Caudata > Salamandridae > Lissotriton > Lissotriton helveticus. The sequence continues at coordinate 310,968,533 of NC_136062.1, forward strand.
CCGACAGGTACACAAAAAGCTAAGAGGCACTTTTTCTGCATTCCCAGCTGACTTATTCTTACTCCACCTGCTGGCCTCAGCCGGAGTGAGTCTTTACCCCCAAGTGCTGTCCCCAAGGACCTGGACCTTAGGCTGGGCTGGTGGTTAAATGTACTCCTCCTGAAGCTTTCTGTAACCTGATTCTTAGAAACCTTTTTCTATGAGAACTGAAGGGGGGCCAAGGACCAACCTGCTACGCTGAGCCCTCAAATGACCATTGCCGCTGGGCCAAAGATACAGGGTGCTTCTGCTACATTCTTCACAGCTGTAAATCTGATTCTATGGGACCTATTGAAGAAGGTGTCTGGTCTCGTGGAACTTTCTTTGGTAGAATGAAAGAATGCACATGAATATCATTGGCTTTGAGTAGGGGTATGAATGCCCTTCTGGGAATGCTGATATCACTACATGGGAAGATTGGCTGGCTCAGATTGGAATAAGCACAGAAGGCCCGGAAGTGACCACAGCACTGCTGTAGGTGTGCCAAAATATTTCTACTGTCAAACTTGAGACATGCCCATTTGTTTGTAGTTCGTCTCAAAGAACTTTATGCAAAATCATTTTTGGTACAATTTTTAAAAAATGACTGTTGTACTTGGCTCTCTCTGCAGAGTCACTTCCAAATAAATGTTGGCCGTAGGACTCTGGGCACTTTACCAATGCTAACCAGTGCTAACGTGCTTGTGCTCACTCCCTAAAACAGGGTAAAATTGGCTCACACCTCATTGGCATATTTAATTTACTCATAAATCCCTAGTAAAGTGGTATACCATATACCAAGGGCTGGTAAATTGTTTGCTTCTAATGGGCCTGCAGCACTTATTGTGCCACCCCCTTAAGTGGTCCGCTAAACCCTATACCAGGTCCAACACTGGAGCCTGTTGGCAGTTTTAAACTGCTAATTTGACAAGGCAAAATACTCACTTGCCAGGCTGAAAACTCCCTATTCAATACATACAATTCACCCCTAAGTTAGGGCCTAGATAGACCATAGTGAAGGGTGCACTGAAATTAAAAAGTTGGACATGCACATTTAAGTTTTACGTGTCCTGGTAGTGAAAAACTTCTAAATTCAGTTTTCACTACAGTACTTGACAAATCTTAAAAATCGTACTTGACCTGCAGGTCTAGTGACTAGAATTTTCCACTCGACCTAACATCAACGCACTTGACTCACAAATTGGTTGCATTCACATTTTCTTCAAAACATTTGCAGCGCAGTTGATCTATGACCAGTAAGACATGATCGAATTTTTTTGCCTCATTACTATTCTCACTGCAATGTTTTGAAAGTTACGAGCATGGCCGTGGATAAACACTTTCAGCAGTACTCTGGTACACTACTGAACCTTAAACATACTAGAGTGCGGCCTCAGATAAACACTCTTAGCAGTACTCGGGTACACTACTGTACATAACACACACTAGAGGGTGGCCTGGATGAATGCTCTTGGCAGAACTCAGGTTCACCGCTGTACCTTAAACATACTAGAGTTCGGCTCTGGTGGCTCAGCATCCTGTGATTCTGGGCAAATCACTTAATCTCCCTGTGCCTAACAAAAATGAGTGCGTCGTGTAAAGTAACTGGTGCTCATGTAAAGCACTCCAATACCTTCAGGTCGAGTAAGCGCTATATGAATCTGCAAAAAAAAAAACTCTTAGCAGTACTCGGGTACACCGCTGTACCTAAAACATATTAGAGTAGTACAACCCGGATAAACACTCTTCCCAGTACTCGGTACACTGTTGTACCTTAAACATACTAGAGCACAGCCTAGGAAAGGGCAGATCGCACCATGGCTTGGGACAGAAGTCACTGTATGACTGGAACGTTTTTACAGGGTCTTGCATTGTATTTTATGTCCCAGCTATCAGACCAGGCATGCTGTGCAAGAACAACTAGGGCCACATAAATAATACTGCCCTGCTTGCTCATGACATGATATTGTCATTTTCCATCACTCTCCTTTCCAGGTCGCTGACGTGGGGACCGGTCTGTCAAGCGACAGTGAAGCCTTTCAGAGCGATTTCACACCATAGATTGTGATTACAATTTGCCCATTACATATGTTTATTTCCTGGTGTGCTTCACGGCCTGGCCTTTCAAATTAATGAAGTTGGTGCCAGCTAGGTCCTCCTTGTGATCGGCCGTGCTTCATATACAGTTACTTGCAAATCACCCAAGGAAATAAAATGCGTTTAACGTGATTGGCTGTAAATTTGGAGTGGGCATATATATTTTTTTCTTGTCCCCTTTTCTCCAGCCTCCTTATATTTATCCCACTTTTATCTTTGCAAACCCACCCATTCACTCCTTTCTTACTATTGATCGTATTATGCAGCTAAATATGTTTGTAATAAAAGAACAAAGGGAATCGTGGGGTGCTGTTTACCCTTTGCATCCCGCTGGTGCACCCCCGACTACACCCGCCTTGCAGAGCTGGGTAATCCAACTTCTAAGCTGTGAAAAAACACAAAATGTCCTGCGCTGACATCTGGCGCCTTGATGGGCACCGCAAACAGCTTGTTGGCACCTCTTGTGCTACCATTGGACGAGGCACGTGCAGTAAGTGCCCTCTGGCTGCCTGTGCCGCCCTCTATTAGATATCATGAATGCTTTACAGTTTCAAAATCTCAAACCTTTCTCATGTGCCTCATCTAGCTGTGGTTCTCTGAGCACTAACATCCTTCTGATCATAGGCAGTTCGCAGTGCTATTGTGATCGCACACGTTAATTATAATTATGTCTAATGCCTAATTTCTAGTCAACTCGGTTTATTTACGATGCCGGTAAGTTTGTGCTTTTCCAGAAGATTTCAAGTCTGAAACAATAAAAGTATTACAATAGCCTCCTCTGGGCGTCAATCCCCTTCAAAGCCACCTTCCCCAACAATCGGAGCAAGAGCCCCTGACTCGCGGCGGTGTTCCCATCTCGTACCTTAGGATCTCCCGCAGAGAGATCGAGCCGTCCTTGGCAGGCGCAGGCTTACATCACAGGCCGAGCTCCACTCGCACGGCTCCCAGGATCATGATAAAACACCCAAGGTGCAGGAGGAGAACTCCTGCTTCGCTAGGGCACCAGTGTCGTTCATGGCCTGCCTCCGGTCCAGCAAATTGGGTATAGGGGTTGGCAAAGGCAGTTTACACGCTTCTCATGCAGTATATCCTGCAGCGGCTCATTGTAATCAACCAATGAGAAGAGTGTAAACTTTACTTAGCTACCACCTGATTGCCTGATTGCAAGTAGGCTCAGCAGACCAAGTTCGCGTTGCAATCAGCCAATCAACACCTTTGCTTTTCCCGCATTTTGTCACAGCAGTTCCTGAACATTTCACCCAGCTGCCTTTGAAAGCCTTCTACCGACATTGCACTTTAGCACAGCGACAAAGCTCACTCGCCAGGCCTGTCAAGTAGGCCTGAAAACTGCCTTGCCCTGAAAGAAATGGACTCGCATTTGCGAGCGGGCGAGTACATTTTTCGAGCCCTGCACTACTGTGAGGCCTACCTCTTCCATAGAATGGCATTTGGTTACCTTCCTACATTTAATATGTGCTACCTTTTAATTGGGGAAAGGAAGGAAAGTCATGTCTGGTGTCTGAGGAATTGTAATTTTAAACCTTTTTAATAGTAAAATCGATTTTAAGTCACAATTCTGAAAATGCCACTTTTAGAAAGTTAGTATTTTCTTGATCTAATCATTTGGTGCCTGTAGCCTGTTTCCTGGACACATGAATAGATGTAGTTGGCAGATGACTTTCTGTATTATTCCAAGACAGTCACACAATAGAGGAACTATGTGTTGCCCAGATGGGTCATCTCAGGCAGGATGGGGGCACTGCTGTGCACAGCCCCACTTGCACTTCAAAAGACTGCTTCACCTCTCACACAAAGAAGCTCACATTAGCTTACTGTGTCTGCAGATAGACTGGGACCAGGATAGGGTGGCAGGAAATTCCAGACAATTCTAGGGGATTGGTGGGGGGGGAAGGCTACAGACACTTCTCCCACTTCAAAGGGGGCACCAGGTATAAAAATAGGACCAATTTTCAGTTCACTTATGGACTAACCACTGCTTGAAGCCTGCTCTGAGCCCTCTGTTTGAGACCTGCTTCTCTCCATAAACCCAGAACTTTCAGAGTGACTCCAAGGGCTAGTCGCTGGTCTCCTAATTAGAGCCTCGGGGACTGAAAAAAATCCATCCATATTGAACCCAAACCTGGACCCAGCCTAAGTGAGTCCTGACCTTCCTAGTGGTACGTTTAAAGTACTGGACCCTTAAAAGTGGCGCCAAAGGTGCCCAGAAAGCCCAAATCCAAAACTTGAGTCCTAGGAATTTTTTACCCAAAAATGCTTTTAGAACCAATGGCTGACAGGCATATCTGTTCTTTGACCCGCCCGAGGTGCATCACCGGTCGGCATGACTTTGCAGCAGCTCCCACTATGTTCTTCTCCACAGCAGCAAATCCTGTTCAGTGGCTCCTCTCAGAACAGGTATTGGGCTCGTGAATCCCTTGTCGACTATAGCCTGCAGCTTTGTCCAAATGTGGGGATCTTCACAACAACTTTAACCAGCAGCTCCCTGATGACGACGCCTCTCTTTTGGACACTAAGATGCCTTGCAGAACTTTACATTCTCATACATTTTTTTTCAAAATGTCTTCTAACTCTGATTGTAAGTAGTGACCAAGATTAAATAAACTTGTGTATCCAAACCTCGTACTGTCGCGATCGGCCATAAATTTTGACTTTGCTCTTGTAAGTGGATAGAACCTTGAGGTACTCAAGAGCTGAATGGTCATAGATGCAGAAATAGAAATGAGGCTAACCACTTAGTACTCTGTGCTTGTCAACAAGAGTTTGAGTAAAGACTGTTGATCAGTGATTTTGAAACCACAGAGAAGTCTAACAGAACCAGAAAGGTGTCACTGTAATCCACGAGGAAAAGTATATTGTCTACAATTTCAACCATTAATTTCTGGGTCCAGCACTATGGTCATAAATTGACTGGGCATTACGAATATAAATGGTCTGGGTTTTTAACAGGACGCCAACTGATTTCTCAATTATTTGTACAAGTAAGCTTAGATGTGTGAATGTCCAGTAGTTGGTGAGGCTGTCTGTCACTAGGGTATTGTTCCTATTTGGAGGAGATGAAAATAATGTTGGGTTGTATTGTAAATAGTTGTCTTTCAATGCTTTCCAAGATGGTGTTGGAAGGACGTTATGTCCATATCCAGTGTTGCTGAGAGATATGGAGTTGTGCAATTTAGACTTTCACCCTCTGCATATATTTCATTCATATGTTACAGCATATAATGCGTATATTTAACATGTGCATTAATTCATTTACTTGTGTGTTTCACATTTATGCGTTACTATATAACATTGCTGTGCACATTTAGAAGTCACAATATAGTAAATTAAAGTTGATAGATAGCACATGTATTTGCCCTTATTGAATATTCACGATTGTACTGATGACAGCTTGCTTTTGTATGGTTAATAACGTCCTAATTCGCTTTCATTTTGATTCTCAAGTTAACATAGCTTTACTTTAGGCCTTCGCTAAATGCTGCAGATTTTGAACAGTCAGCATGCTGCTTGTTCATTTCTTTGCAGGTGCAATACATTTGTTTCTCTATGGAACATTCAATCTATAAAATTTGCATTATTTAACTAGTGATTATTTTGATTCTGTATTGTATAATATCACGCTTTAGAGTGTGTGAGCATCTTACAATCCTGCCTGTAATGATATCTTTGATTAACCCTTGATAAGTTTTATGATTGAAATAAACGAATAATTTGAAAATAAACATTTGTGGTTGCATACTATCCTCTGTCGTCATTATAGAATTGAATTGGTTTATTGAGATGCAAAGGGCTTCTAAATGCTAGCTCTCCCACAATGCTTCAAGGCGACAATCAAAGGTCCATACAACCAGTGGGGAACTCCGTTTGATGACTATACTAAGAGAACGAGGTTTAGAGACCACCGCTCCATCAGCAATTAGGATGTTGGCAGAATTGGAATGCTGAGTCTCTTCAAGGAGGTCCACTTGGAATTATTTAAATCGTGACATAGCATGGGATGCTTGATACTAACTGTGATGCCCAACTTTTCTAATGAAGAATTGAGTCAAGACATTGCATGCAGTGTGGAAAAACATTTAGACACTCTTCAAGTTTTCCTGAAGATTTATTGATAACAGAGCAATCTACTTGCAGCAAGGGTCCAGAGCAACTGTCTCATCCTGGAATGTGCTTCTTCATTAGAGCTCCAGTCTCATTAGATGATTGCATGAGCTTAATGATATTACGTGAGCACCATGAAACCACATGAGAACCCCACAAACAAATTAGTGTAAATGCCATCACAAATTGGGAAGAAACTTTAAACTACGTAAGGATAGAAATTCATGTTCATAAATTACAAAAATTATTAACAGAGCAGTTTATTAATGTACAACATAACCCTTAAATCTATTCAATTCAATTCAATTTATTTATATAGCGCGCTACATACCCAGAGGGTCTCAAGGCGCTTGGAGAAGGGTGGGGGATTACTTGTCGAATATCCAGGTTTTAAGTTGCTTTCTGAATGCTAGGTGGTTCTGAGTGAGGCGAAGGTGAATGGGAAGTGAGTTCCAGGTTTTAGCCGCCAGGTAGGAGAAGGATCTTCCTCCCATGGTAGTTTTGCTGATGCGAGGTACAGCAGCAAGGGCTTGGTTGGAGGAGCGTAGCTGGTGGGAGGGGGAGTAGAAGGAAAGTCGTGTGTTGAGGCATTCGGGTCCGAGTTCGTAAAGTGCTTTGTGTGCGTGGGTTAGGAGACGGACTGTTATCCTCTTATTGACGGGGAGCCAGTGGAGGTTTTTCAGGTGACCAGAAATGTGGTCGTTACGCGGGATGTCTAGTATGAGTCTGGCTGATGCGTTCTGGATGCGTTGGAGTTTTTTCTGAAGTTTTGCGGTGGTACCGGCGTATAGGGTGTTTCCGTAGTCCAGGCGGCTTGTAACCAGTGCGTGGGTGACCGTTTTTCTAGTTTCGGTGGGGATCCAGCGAATTTTTTTTGAGCATGCGAAGAATGTTGAAGTAAGGTGATGAAATGGCGTTGACTTGTCTGGTCATCGAGAGTGAGGAGTCCAGAATGACGCCCAGGTTCCGTGCGTGGTTTGTCGGGATGGGTGCTTTTCCAAGGGACTCTGGCCACCAAGAGTCGTCCCAGGCAGAGGGGGAGGTACCTAAGATAAGGACTTCTGTTTTGTCGGAATTCAGTTTCAGACTGCTGTGCTTCATCCACTCGGCTACTTCTTTCATTCCTTCATGTAGGTTGGTTTTGGCGGTGTTAGGGTCTTTGGTGAGTGAGAGGATAAGTTGAGTGTCATCAGCGTAGGAGATGATGTTGAGGTTGTGTTGGCGTGCGATGGCCGCGAGGGGGCTCATGTATACGTTGAAGAGGGTGGGACTGAGTGAGGATCCTTGTGGCACGCCGCAAATGACTTCAGTGGCCTCTGACTTGAATGGTGGGAAGCGGACTCTCTGGGTTCTTCCGGCAAGGAAGGAGGTGATCCATTCCAGTGCTTTTCCCTGGATTCCGATGTTTTTTAGGCGTTGTATCAGGGTGCTATGACAGACTGTGTCGAAGGCTGCGGAGAGGTCGAGGAGGATGAGGGCGACTGTGTCTCCATTGTCCAGTAGAGTTCGAATGTCGTCTGTTGCTGCGATGAGTGCGGTCTCAGTGCTGTGTTTGGCTCGGAAGCCGGACTGTGAGGAGTCGAGGGATTTGTTGGTTTCGAGGAAGGCGGCGAGCTGGTTGTTGACAGCTTTTTCGATTACTTTGGCCGGGAATGGAAGGAGCGAGATGGGGCGGTAGTTTTTGAGTTCGGTGGGGTCAGCTGTGGGTTTTTTCAGAAGGGCGCTGAGTTCGGCGTGTTTCCAGCTTTCCTGGAAGGTGGCGAAGTTGAGAGCAGTTGATGACGTCTCGGAGGAGTGGTGCTATGATGGAGTCTGCTTTGTTGAAGATGTGGTGAGGGCATGGGTCTGTGGGGGATCCTGAGTGGATGGAGTTCATCAGGCGGATGGTGTCCTCAGTGGAGATTGGGTTCCATTCGTTAAGGATGTTCAAGGGGGGTGAAGGTACGGCAGAAGGTTGGGTGGGTTGGTGTTCAGGTTGAATGTCGAAGCTGTTGTGGATGTCTGCGATTTTGTCGTGGAAGAACGAAGCTAGGGAGTCGCAAAGGGTTTGAGAGGGGGTGATGTCGTTGGAGTTGGCAGTGGGGTTGGTAAACTCTTTGACGATGTTGAATAATTCCTCAATGTTGTGGGCGTTGTTGTCTAGTCGGTCTTTGAATGCGGCTTTCTTGGCATTCCGGATCAGTTGGTGGTGTATGCGGGTGGCGTTTTTGAAGGCGTTCCTGGTGCTGGTGTTTGGGTCTTTTTTCCAGGCCTTCTCAAGGGAGCGACAGAGTTTCTTGGATTTCTTAAGATCATCGTTGAACCAGGGGGCCTTTTTGTTGCCTAGTATGATTTGACGTTTTTTCAGGGGTGCTAAGTTGTCGGCGCTGTTGGTTAGCCATTGGGTGAGGTTAATGGCTGCTTGGTTGGGGTTTGAAGAGTGGGCAGGGGGGTTTTGAAGAAGCGATGAGGAGATCTGGTCGGTGGTGATTTTGTTCCAGTTTCTTCGTAGAGTAGGTTGGGGATGGTTGTGGGTTGCGGTCTTATTGTAGATAAAGTGAACGCAGCTGTGGTCCGTCCAATGGAGAGCTGTGGTGTGGCTGAAGGAGATATGTTTGCTGGAGGTGAAGATAGAGTCGAGTGTGTGACCTGCGTAGTGAGTGGGGGTATTAACAAGTTGTTTGAGTCCGAGGTTGGAGAGATTGTCCAGGAGGGCGGTGGTGTTGCTGTCGTTGCTTTTTTCCAGGTGAAAATTGAGGTCTCCCAATAGAATGTAGTCCTCGGAGGGGAGGGCGTGTGGGGTGATAAAGTCAGTGATGTCTTCACTGAATTGTGCACGGGGTCCTGGTGGCCTGTAGAGGAGGGTGCCTCTGAGTGTGGTCTTGGGGTCGGTGTGGATCTGGAAGTGAAGGTGTTCGGCGCTAGCGAGGTTGACGTCTGAGCTGGTTGAGATGCAGATGGAATTCTTGTGGACGATAGCGATGCCTCCTCCTGTTTGCTTGTTGCGGTCTTTTCGGATGATCTTGTAGCCTTCCGGGATGGCTATGGTGATGTCTGGAGCTGATGAGGCGTTCATCCATGTTTCTGTTAGGAAGGCGACGTCCGGAGAAATGGTGTCTAGTAGATTCCAAAGGTCGATGGCGTGTCTGTGGACCGAGCGGGTGTTGAGCAGGATGCATTTTAGGTGGTTGGTGTCAGGTCTCTGTTTGGTGTTAGTGGATGAGGAGTTGGTCTTGGTGCCGTCGAACTTGCAGGAGTTGCATGTGAAGGGTCCATGGGTGTGTCCAGGGGCGGCTTGGGCGCAGTTGGGGAGTCGGCCGGGGTTAAGGGCTAGGAGGGTGGAGGCGGTGTATGTAATGCGGGTGGGGTGGATGGGACGGGGGCTAGGGGGACAGGCGCTGGGCGCGGTCCAGGCGCGGCGGGCGTAGACGGGCTTACCTTTGGCGCACCTTCGGCACGCATGGGGCGCGATCGCTGCGCGTGAACGCTGCACGCAAAAGCATCTGTCATAAATGGGTGATGTAGGGGGGGAGGGGCGAGGGAGGGTCAGCTGGGAGGCCGAGGGCGGGGTGTAGGTCCGGGCAGGGAGGCACAAACAACAAACTTAAAGATGGCTGCAGGCAACAAATGAAACTGGATTGGGGCAATACTAATCAAAACACGCTGTGCTATGCAATCATACAATACAGACAAGTGAATTAATTTAAGGCACAATGCGATCTCACTGACTGCGCGCTTCTAAATTGTAGCGTTGTAACACCCGACAGCAGACAGTCACAATCTCTGTTGCCTATTTATGGAATGTACACTACCCCTCACCTTTGCCGCATCATCTTTCTCATTACCACTCACCACATCACACACAGAATTCTCTTTGTATTCCTACTCTACAACAAACTTTTCGTCATTGCTTGCAGGTAACAAAACCACATGCAGGATAAACCCATGACTAAATTGTTGGATTATGAAATTTAGACATCCACTTCCTCAACAAAACAGGATTTGTAACTTAAAATCGCCAATCCTCAATCTACAATATCCTTTCTCAGAGAATCGGACTGCTTCTGGTATTAGACCTTGACTTGGGCTCTCTACACACCGACTTGATAGCTTCAACTTGCTCTACTGCTTCACCAGCTATAAGAAAGTGGATTAATATTTGCGTTAGACAAGTATCCGCCTAAGAGGACATGGCCACCACCTACTAGATGTCACACAAATTAAATTAAGTTGGGCTCAATCCCTCGTTACATGACACAATGCAGTCAGACAAAGGCAATGTGTTAAGTATTTATGTGATTTGGTCAAATCGACACCATTGATATGACAAGCAATAGTTCTGTTATACTTGATTTGTGCATGTCACAGGTTGAAGTAGGACCTGGCTCACTACACTATTATTTTTGATATTGGACTAAATGTGGTTCTCATAGTTCTATACAACTTTTTGGTTTTGTGGTAGTTACCCCTGGTGGAGGGTCGTTTGGCCTAAAAACATTGGATGGTATAATTTGATTTGATTTGTGTAAATAGTCATTTCGTGGATGTATGGGATTACATCGCAATATTAAGGGAAAAGCACAATATGTAATGCAATTATTTTTAAGAGAACAACCAACAGCAGCTAATCAGTTGACATATTATTTTCTAAACACATCATCATAAATTGTTGAACCTACATGCCACACTTTGGTGCATCTTCGGAGAGGGCACACTACCAGCGATAGTTCAAGTATTTAGGCAGTGTATAAAGAGTTGACTGAGATAGAGCCCGGTTCGATATACCAAATGGATTGGCCACGATAAAAGTCTGGCAGTCAAAAAGTTAAGAAAAGTTTATAAATCCCATTTCAGAAAAGGGATTTGTCACTTTCTTGGAGATAAATGCTGAAATAGTTTTCTAAGTCTCAACACAGAATGGGCTATTTTGAGAAGAAAAATCCTCTCCAGGCAGCATGCTGCTGAAACTGAGCAACTGGCATGGAACTGGAGAATGTATGTCTGAAGCAGGCTGGTCCTACTAGAGCTTTTGGGATTTCTTGATAAACATTTTATAAGTCCCAACTAAAAATGGGACTTTGTCAATTTATCGGATGTGCGGAGGTCTCCACACCAGACGTAGCTGAAATCCAATTTGTTACTGTTGAACTGACAGTCGTATACCTTTTAAAGAGGATCCTGCTGAAGCCATGGAGGAAATATTTTCAAAAGTTTCCAATCTTTCTTCGGTTATCCAAACAACAACATGAGTACACTTCTAAAACCCTCAGGACATCAGGGGGAGGCATTTAGTGACTCTCAGAGTGCCAGACAGAAGACAATAGCAAAGTCCAGTTCACTCAAATTCTTCACAGAAATGTACTTCTCAGCATTTTTATGTTCCTGGAGTGGCTCAGGGCATCAGCTTTATGATCCTTGGGTTCGGGTCCTTGGATGTAAAGTGAAAGAAGATCGAACCTCCACAGATCCTTCTCACAAGTCATAGATGCCAAGTGCAGCAGATTCAGTCTGCCTAATATGATTTCAGTGCTTTGAGGGAGGCTGGGTGGGAGTTCAGCTTTGTTCAAAATACAAAGATTGTCGCGTTGTTCCTAATGACAGAGAAAGGTGTTGGTACAGTCTGTAGTGCAAGTGGATTAGAACAGGGTAGCCTGGTGGTCACCCTGGGAATCCATTTTGTTGGATTTAATGCCCTCACACACCCTTTCAGGTGTCATGCTTCATCATTTGGGCCTGCTCCTCGTCAATCAGTCAATCAATCAGGTCATTTGTAGAGCGCACTACTCACCCGTAGGGTCTCAAGGCGCTGGGGGGGGGGGGGGTGCCGCTACTGCTCGAACAGCCAGGTCTTGAGCTTCTTCCTGAAGGAGAGGTGGTCTTGGGTCAGGCGCAGGTTGGTCGGAAGTGAGTTCCAGGTCTTGGCGGCCAGGTGGGAGAAGGATCTTCCTCCTGCTGTCGCTCTTCGGATGCGGGGGACGGCGGCGAGGGCGTGGTTGGTTGATCTGAGGAGGCGCTTGGGAGTGTAGAAGTTGATCCGGTTGTTGAGGTAGCTCGGGCCTTGGTCGTGTAGGGCTTTGTGTGCGTGGGTGAGGAGTCGGAAGGTGATTCTCTTGTTGACCGGGAGCCAGTGCAGGTCTCTCAGGTGTCCGGAGATGTGGCTGCGTCGGGGGATGTCGAGGATGAGTCTCGCCGAGGCGTTCTGGATCCGCTGGAGTCTCTTCTGGAGTTTTGCAGTGGTTCCGGCGTAGAGGGCGTTGCCGTAGTCCAGACGGCTGGTGACGAGGGCTTGGGTGACCGTCTTCCTCGTCTCGGTGGGGATCCACTGGAAGATCTTACGTAGCATGCGCAGGATGTTGAAGCATGACGAGGAGACGGCGTTGACTTGTCTGGTCATGGAGAGGGAGGAGTCCAGGATGAAGCCCAGGTTGCGTGCGTGGTCTGTCGGTTTGGGTGCGGTGCCCAGGGCGGGGGGCCACCAGGAGTCGTCCCAGGCGGAGGGCGTGGAGCCCAGGATGAGGACCTCCGTCTTGTCTGAGTTCAGTTTCAGGCGGCTGGTCGTCATCCATTCGGCCACGTCTCTCATCCCTTCGTGCAGGTTGGCTCTGGCGGTGGCGGGGTCGTTGGTCAGGGAGAGGATCAGCTGGGTGTCGTCGGCGTAGGAGATTATGTTGAGGTTGTGTTGGCGTGCGATGGCCGCGAGGGGGCTCATGTAGACGTTGAAGAGGGTGGGGCTCAGTGAGGATCCTTGAGGGACGCCGCAGATGACTTCGGTGGCCTCTGATTTGTACGGTGGTAGGCGGACTCTTTGTGTTCTTCCGTCGAGGAAGGAGGTGATCCATTCCAGTGCCTTCTCCTGGATTCCGATGTTGCTGAGGCGCTGTATTAGGGTGCGGTGGCAGACAGTGTCGAAAGCCGCGGAGAGGTCCAGGAGGATGAGGGCCGCTGTTTCTCCGTTGTCCATCAGGGTTCGAAGGTCGTCGGTGGCGGCGATGAGGGCGGTCTCGGTGCTGTGGTTTGCTCGGAAGCCGGACTGTGAGGGGTCGAGGGATCCACTCGTCTCGAGGAAGGCGGCCAGCTGTTTGTTGACGGTCTTCTCGATGACTTTGGCCGGGAACGGGAGGAGCGAGATGGGACGGTAGTTCTTGAGGTCGGTGGGGTCTGCTGTGGGTTTCTTGAGGAGAGCGCTGAGTTCGGCGTGCTTCCAGCTCTCAGGGAAGGTGGCGGAGTCGAAGGAGGTGTTGATGATGTCCCGCAGGTGGGGTGCGAGGACAGCGTCGGCTTTGTTGAAGACGTGGTGAGGGCAGGGGTCAGTCGGAGATCCGGAATGGATGGAGTTCATGGTGCGGATGGTGTCTTCGGTGCTGATCGGGGTCCAGGTGCGGAGGGTGGTGGTGGGTGGCGTCGTTGCGGTTGTGGCTTGCGTTGGTTGGTTGTTGAAGCTGTTGTGTATGTCCGTGATCTTGTTGTGGAAGTAGGACGCGAGGGAGTTGCAGAGTTCTTGCGACGGGGTGATGTCGTTGTTTCCGGCGTTGGGGTTGGATAGCTCTTTCACGATGTTGAAGAGTTCCTTGCAGTTGTGTGCGTTGTTGTCCAGCCGGTCCTTGTATGCATTTTTCTTGGTGGCGCGGATCAGTTGGTGGTGTTTCCGGGTGGCGAGCTTGAGGGTGTTCATGTTGTCCGTCGTTGGTTCCCTTCTCCAGGCTTTCTCGAGGGCTCGACAGTTCTTCTTGGAGCTCTTGAGTTCGTCGGTGAACCATGGTGTTTTTCTGCTGCAGGATCGGCTGGGTGGGGTTCTCAGAGGGGCGAGTTCGTCCGCGCAGTCGTTGATCCATTTCGTGAGGTTGTCGGCGGCCTGGCTGGGGTTCGCTGAGTTGGGTCGGCGGTGCAATACCCAACGGGCAACACCTCATAGAGCGTCCCAGCGGCGATGGGTAGGTGCTTGATACGAAGCTCAGGCACTCACTAACATTGTGGTTGAAGATCTCCTGAAGCTTTACCCGCTGGACACTGTTGTTGTCTGATTGTTTTTAACCTTAGGTATTAACAATCGCAACCTGAAGAAGGGTAATATAGTAATACTACCCCCCCCCCCTTTTTTTCACCCACTAGAATGGTAGCCATATGAGCTTACATACACCATACCATGTGGCAATAGTGTAGACAGTTACATATACTCCTAGATACTTGCTAAATTAGTCCCCCTGGTCCTGAAGAATCGCTCAATAAATTTTAGAGTAGCGAGAAACATGTTGACCGGACTCTAACACATTCCAGAAGAGAGTGGGAAACATCACTTTCCACTACTCTCCTCTAGGATATCATTTTTAACTAAAGCAGTGGCCTTCCTGAATAAAGTGTCTCTGGTACCACTAGCTTTATTTTATCTCACTTAGCTACGTCTACCCTGAATCCTGGCCCCATACCCGCACTTCATCTACACGGCAGTTGGAAAAAGATCTCCGCCAAAGAGCCCCTCTATGAGGTGTTGCCCGTTGGGTATTGCACCGCCGACCCAACGAGGAGCAGGCCCAAATGATGAAGCATGACACCTGAAAGGGTGTGTGAGGGCATTAAATCCAACAAAATGGATTCCCAGGGTGACCACCAGGCTACCCTGTTCTAATCCACTTGCACTACAGACTGTACCAACACCTTTCTCTGTCATTAGGAACAACGCGACAATCTTTGTATTTTGTGTAATTTGGGCACGTCGTGTATGGACCTTCTGCTCCGTAAGAGCAGTAATAGCCCAAGACTCCTCTCTTTTGATACTAGTTCAGCTTTGTTGTCTGTTGTTGTGGGACAACGTAAAACATTCCCAGTCCCTCTCTGACCAACTGAGAACATTTTCCCAGGCCCTTACCTACCTACTTTTTCAGAAGTTCCTGTTAGGTTTTCTCTAAGATGTCCAAAATGCAATGTGTCAGGGCAAATCGGAGATGGCCAGAGTTTTGAGCCACACTAAACTTGGGCTATATGAGCAGGGGGTGTGTAGGGGAGCGTACTATTGAAATTGCCATTGTCCGTCCACATTTAACACCAACATTTTGTTTGAAGCAAGCCTTGGACCCACAAAATAAAATGAGACAGATGTCCAGCAAAGCAGGGTCCTTCAGTAATAAGGTGGGATACACAAGAATAGTGATCTGAATCTTTTTGATCCATTTCAAAGGCAGACCAGCTTTACATGTGCTTCAGACAGGCCTGCAATGTTATATTTAAGACTGTTGTGCCAGCAGTAGGGGCACCAGCCTACCCTGAATATTCTGCTGAGCTCAGATGGGACATGCCAACCCACCAGCCTATTGTGCATCTGGAAGGAATTTCACATCTCATCACATGCAGGGCAGGGCTAGTTAGCAGCTGCAGACTAAGGCTAATTAGCAGACAGTGGTTCAGGAAAATAAATCTAGCTTTTCTGAAAGATACATCTCCAAATTAGTTAGAAAAATACCAGCTTTACCGAATTCATTGTATTTTTTAAAAAAAAGGCTAAGAAAAATTCTTGAACCTTTTCTGTGGTTGTTTCCTACTGGATAATGCAAAATTAGTAATTTAATTTGCATTGTCGGTATTTACTGCTTCTTGTAATTTATTCACTGTAGGTAGATGCTATCATTAATTTAGGCATGCCCATTTCTAGACAGTAAGCA
Organism: Lissotriton helveticus; assembly: GCF_964261635.1. Lineage (NCBI taxonomy): Eukaryota > Metazoa > Chordata > Amphibia > Caudata > Salamandridae > Lissotriton > Lissotriton helveticus. Next base: position 310,984,399 of record NC_136062.1, read on the forward strand.
CTCTACCTTATGAGCAACAAGTTAATTATAGGGGTGACTTACTTGGAGCTTATAAGAGGGTTTTAGACCAATAAAAGAGCTTATTTTTACAAGTATGTCTGCAAACATACGAATTTGCAGGCTGCAGGGGTTCAGACCACAGCGGAGCCTTCCGTCATGTTTTCAGAGACACAAAGAGGATGGAACTACATAGTGCTTCAGTCCATATGACATTTATTTTTAAATGCCACAGATATAATTTTTTTACACCGTATTCAATAGCCTCATTGTCAAATTCGGTATGCCAATAGGGCTTTAGGCCAATTTTAATGTGCTGTGGGGGTCAGGGAAAACACAATGGGCCATGAATAGCAACGTCTCAGTATTTGAGTTAAAAATTATCAGTCGAAGAGACCTCTGAAAGAAAGTAAAAACTGCCGATGACCACCCAAAAAGAGATCAGTTGACAACACCACCTAAAACAGACATTAGCTGAAACAAAGAACTACCAGTGGACACAAGGCATCATTTTGTAAGACTAAATGAGATACTGCCTTCACCACAATCATTCGGTTTCCAAAAAATGCTCGAATTCTTTCCATTCACACTTTCCTAAAAAGCTCTACTTTTCCATTAACCTAGCATTGGTAAAGTGTAGTTTTGATATGCCTAGTAACACACAGACACACACACAAAATCATATCAGAAGAAACAATCTGCTCCCCATTATCACTAAGCATCTCTTTTGGGACATTCACCCTTCTGAATAGCTATTGAAAACACATTGAGAACATTCTACATCCTTAGCTGCTTCACAAACTTGACTTACAACCACCTTGACAAATTATCATTCAATCAATCAATCAACATTTATAAAGCGCTCTACATACCCGTGAGGGTCTCAAGGCGCAGGGGGCGGGGTAGGCGGGGGGGGGGGGAGCTGCTGCTTCTACTGGGTCGAAGAGCCAGGTCTTGAGAAGTCGTCTGAAGGCTAGCAGGTTCTGGCTCTGACGTAAGTTTGTAGGGAGGGTGTTCCAGGTCTTGGCGGCGAGGTAGGAGAAGGATCTGCTGCCGGCGGTGGTTTTCCGGATACGTGGGACTGTGGCGAGGGCGAGGTCGGCAGAGTGGAGGTTGTGGGCGGGGATGTAGAAGCTGAGTCGGTCGTTGAGATATGCTGGTCCGGTGTTGTGTAGGGCTTTGTGTGCGTGGATGAGGAGTTTGAAGGTGATCCTCTTTCTGACGGGGAGCCAGTGCAGGCCTCTCAGGTGGGGGCTGATGTGGCTGCATCGTGGGACATCGAGGATCAGTCGTGCCGAGGCGTTCTGGATGCGTTGTAGCCGTCTCAGGAGCTCGGTTGTTGTTCCTGCATAGAGGGCGTTCCCGTAGTCCAGTCTGCTGGTGACGAGGGCATGGGTGACGGTTTTTCCCGTGTTGGAGGGGATCCATTTGAAGATTCTGCGGAGCATCCGGAGGGTGTTGAAGCAGGATGCAGAGATTGCGTTGACTTGCTTGGTCATGGAGAGGGCGGGGTCGAGGATGACCCCCAGGTTGCATGCGTGGTTGGTGGGTTCTGGGGCTGTTCCTAGCGTAGTGGGCCACCAGGAGTTGTCCCAGGCTGATGGGGTTGGGACGAGGATGGGGACCTCAGTTTTGTCTGAGTTCAGCTTCAGCCTGCTGTCCTTCATCCATTCAGTGACGGCCTTCATTCCTTTGTGGAGGTTGGCTTTGGCAGTGTGGGGGTCTTCGGTGAGGGATATGATCAGCTGGGTGTCGTCGGCGTAGGAGATGACGTTGAGGCTGTGTTGTCATGCGACGTGGGCGAGTGGTACCATGTAGATATTGAACAGCGTCGGGCTTAGGGAGGAACCCTGAGGGACGCCGCAGATGATCTCGGTGGTCTGGGATCGGAAGGGAGGGAGGTGGACGCTCTGGGTTATGCCGGAGAGGAAGGATGTGGTCCAGGCCAGGACCTTCTCCTGGATTACGGCGTCGTGGAGGCGTGTTGCTAGGGTGCGGTGACAGACCGTGTCAAAGGCTGCGGATAAGTCCAGGAGGATGAGGGCGGCTGTTTCTCCTTTGTCCATCAGGGTCCTGATTTCATCGGTGGCCGCGATGAGGGTGGTCTTGGTGCTGTGGTTGCTCCGGAAGCCGGACTGGGAAGGGTCCAGGTAGTTGTTCTCCTCGAGGTAGCGGGTCAGCTCTCTGTTGACAATCTTATCTGTGACTTTCGCCGGGAAGGGGAGCAGGGAGATGGGCCGGAAGTTCTTGAGGTCCTTGGGGTCCGCCTTGGGTTTCTTCAGAAGGGCTTTGATCTCAGCGTGCTTCCAGCTCTTCGGAAAGGTTGCTGTCTCGAAGGAGATGTTGATTGTCTTCCGGAGGTGGAGTGCGATGGCTGTGCTGGCTGTGTTGAAGATGTGGTGAGGGCATGGGTCAGATGGTGGTCCGGAGTGGATGGAGTTCATGGTCTTGATTGTTTCTACGACGCTGATGTTGGTCCAGGAGGTCAGGCGACTGGTGCGTGTGGGGTCCTGCGAGCAGGTGGTCTCGGCGGCTGATATGAGGTTGTCGGAGTAAAGCTGTCGTGGATATCAGTGATTTTGGGGTGGAAGAAGGTGGCCAGAGAGTCGCAGAGGTCTTGTGACAGCGGGATGTCGTTTGTGTTGGAGCTGGGGTTGGAGAGTTCTTTCACGATGCTGAAGAGCTCTTTGGAGTTGTTTGCGTTGTTGTCAAGGCAGTCCTTGAAGGTGGTCCACTTGGCAGTCCTGATGAGTTGGTGGTGTCTGCGGGTGGCGTTCTTGTGGGCGGTGTAGCTGTCTGGTGTTTGGTCTCTGAGCCATTTTTCTCCAGCTTCCGGCAGGTGCGCTTAGAGGTCCGGAGGTCATCGGTGAACCATGTGGCTTTCTTGTTGGTGTGGTTGGCTGTGGAGGTCTTGAGTGGGACGAGGATGTTGGCGCAGTTGCTGATCCATTGTTTAAGGTTGATGGCGGCGGTGTTAGGGTCGGTGGGGTCGGCGGGTGGTCCTAGGGCAAGTGTGGTGGTCAGTTGGTCCTTGGTGACCTTGCCCCAGCAGCGGTGTGGCAGCTGTTGGGTGCGGTGGTGTGTGGCGGGTTTCCTGAAGGTGAAGTGGACGCATCTGTAGTTGGTCCAGTGGGGTTCGGTGGTGTGGCTGAAGGAGACGTGGGGGCTTGTGGAGAAGATGGGGTCCAGTGTGTGTCCGGCGGCGTGGGTGGGAGTTGTCTGTTTGAGTCTGAGGTTGGCGAGGTTGTCGATCAGTATGATGAAGTTGGCGTCGTTGTTGTTCTCGAGGTGGAAGTTCAGGTCTCCGAGGAGGATGTAGTCTGTTGAGACGAGGGCGTGGGTGATGATGAGGTTCGCAAGGGTGTCGCTGAATTGCTGTCGGGGACCAGGTGGTCTGTAGATGAATGTTCCTCTGAGTGTGGTGTTGGGGTCGGTGTGGATCTGCAAGTGCATGCGCTCGGCGGTGGTGAGGGTGTCGTCGGTGCTGGTTGATACTCTGAGGGTGTCCTTGTGGATGATGGCGATTCCTCCTCCCACTCCGTTGGTGCGGTCTCTGCGGGAGATCTTGTAACCCTCTGGGATGGCTATGGCGATGTCTGGCGGCGAGGTGGTGTTCAGCCAGGTCTCCTTCAGGAAGGCGACGTCGGGGGCTGATGAGTCTAGGAGGTCCCAGAGTTCGATTGCATGCTTGAGAGCGGAGCGAGTGTTGAGGAGGATGCAGTGGAGGTGGTTGGGTTCTCTGGTGGAGGGTTCGGCGTGCCGGATGCTGGTGAAGCTGCAGTTCCGACAGATGAAGGGCCCTTGGGTGCGCTTCGGGGTGACTTAGTAGCAGGGGTGGTTTCGTCCGGGGTTGAGTGCGTGGAGGGTGCTGGAGTCGTAGAGCAGTCTGGTGTTGTGGCGGCCTCGGGGTCCAGGGGTCCTTGCGCTGCGCGCTTCCGCGCGGTGTCCTCCATAAATGGCGAAGTGGGAGGGAGGAGCAGCTGGGAGGCGGAGTGGCCAATGGGCGGGAAACAGAAAGCAAAGGGGGCGGGGCAGCAGGGGAAGAGCGGAGGGAAGCGGGGGAACCGCCAAATACAGACACTGGGGGAACAATAAAACTGAAAAAAACGCATTAAAGATTAAAACAATAAAAAGACAGAACACAGATCAGGCAGCACAGGGCTCACCACCAGCGAACTCGTGGCAGCAGCGGTGAGGGGCAGAATACTATAAAGATTTAGTATCTCATACGCAGAGGGAACAATAATGATACACCCTAAAAGATCTACTCTGTGTCTTTGCCATGCCATTTATTGTTTGAAGACAGCATGCTCCACATGGTCTACTTCCCTGAACAAACCTTTATCACTATTATGGAACCTCACATGTTCTAATGTTTAACCTCTGTCAACTGCAGGCCATCAATGGTCATTTCTGATGCTCACTCTGGTGATATTAATGCTCAGATGACCACTGTTGCAGCTTCTAAGAGTTACGGAAACCAGTGGGTGGAGCCAATTTATCTCCTCCCGCCAACGTCTTACTTTCTAAGTACAACTCTTCAACCTTTACAGTTGCAAACCCACTGTAACTTTTTCCCTTTAGGGCAATCTTAAATGACACATTCCAAACAATGGTGCAGATCTAATCAATTTCCAGGCCCTCTCTGGCTCGTGATATGCTATACATTGGGCACGATTTGTGATTATTGAAGGAAAATCAATTAACCGCACTAGGGGCCACCTTAACATACCCACTGGTGTACTCAACAGCCTGCTTGCCACAAAACTATAGAAAGTCCAAGAACACAAAAACACACTTTTAGTTTTCCTGAAGATTTATGATAACTGGCAAACAGCAGTCTACATGCAGCGCTTGCGCCAGGGCCTTTTCATGGAATTTAATTCCTACTTCAAGCACTGTGATGCATCGTAGGGTTGTATGAGCTTCATGGGATTCCATGCAAACCATAACTCCACGAAGGAAACAACATTGCATTTGTCCATTGTGAAAAGCATTTGGGGTCTGGGGCAAGGTTTATGCAGCTCTAAAAATCTTTGAAAAAAGCTATGAAATTGTTGGATGGTTCTATAATGCTGTACTCATAGTGGTGACATACACACATACACTAAATATTCCCTGTTTTACTGTGACAATTTTACATTGATTCTCTTGTTGCTATTGCAAACTGTATACTAGACATTTGCAAAATACTTTTATTCTACAAAGCAATCGACTGATGGCAGTACAAAAATGTCTAGAACAAAATTAAATAAAATTGGTGGATTTAGTTGATATGCTTAGTTTCCTGCAAGCACAGCAGAGACCTTTCAAGTTTGAGAGGTTGCCTGGAATTTGTGCTCTGCCCTTTTCAGGTCGAGCCTAGCAGCAGCGCACATGCGCTGCTCGCTCTGCGAGACTGCTATAGTGCAGTATGGCAGAGAAGCTGTGCACACTTTCCTTCCATATTTTTTTGGGCTTGTGTCATTGTCTTTCGTAAATGCTGCCTTCGGATTTGTTAATCGGCTTGTTAGGTCCTCCTTAGTACGGCCTTGCCTTCATTTGTACCTTTACATGGCGACTGGACCTTTTACTTCGGATATTACACGGGACCTGTTGTTTAGTCTGTAAGCACTATTTATTTTATTGAGTTTCTCTTTCTGCAGGCCGGACATGCGCTGCTTCAACTGAAACGGCTTGCGTTTATTTAAGCAGCACTCTGCCCCAGTAACACGGGCGCCGGCTTTTAATTACTTTAACCGGCATTACCTTGTGTCCGTTTCAACCACCCACCCCAAGTTAAATGGATTTAGAACTGATTGGCCAATTAAGTCATGTTAATTCCTGGTAGCACATAATCCTGGGCTAATGGGCTGAAGCTGACAACAGCACATCTGTGTTACATGTCATCTGTACTAAAGCCACCTGACGGGTTGTTTTCAAAATGATGTTTAATTAACAACACTACCACCACCAATACCACCATATCCACCAATACCACCACCACCAATACCACCACCACTAACACCATCACCACCACCACCACCAACAGCACTACCAATACCACTACCAAAAACAATACCACCACCAATACCAATACTACTGCCACCAGTACCACTACCACCAACACCACCACCTATTATGCCACCAATACCACCGCCACCAATACCACCACCATCAATACCACCACTAATAGCACCACCAATGCCCATACTAACACTACCACCACCACCAATATCACCACTCGACAATTCTCGCATTGATGCCTACTCTAATCATGGGTCCCACTCTGCAACTCTGGGAAATAGCTTGCTTAATCTCCACAATGGCCCCAGTGGCACTGGGATGCCTGGTTCCACCTTGGGGGTGCCCAGTAGGGGGCATCTCACAGGGAAAACCAGGAAGGGTTCCACAGCGGTATACAGCGCCAGGATGCCCTGAGTAGGGTGGCAGTGCGCTTTACAAATAATCCCACATTTACATTTACAATACCAATACCACCATCACCAATACCACCACCACAACTAATACCATTGATACCACCACCACTAATACCGCCACCACTAATGGCACCACTTACAGCACCACCAATAACACCACTAATACCACCAATGCCACCACCACCAGCGCCAATACCACCACCACCACCAAAAGCACCACCACTCCAATACCACCACTACCACAACCACCACCAGTACCACAACCACCAATATCACCACCAGTACCACAACCACCAATACCATCATCACCACCACCAATACAACCACCATCAAAACCATCACCATCACTACCAATACCACCACCACCAATACCACCAATATCACCACCACCAATACCACTACCACTACCACCACCAATACCACCACCACCACAACACCACAAATACCAACACCACCAATAACACCACCGCCAATACCACTACCACCATCATCAATACCACCACCTCCACCAATACCACCACCACTACCACAATCACTAATGCCACCATTACCACCACATCCACCATCACCACCACCACTACTACCACCATCACCACCACCACCAATACCACCAATACCACTACCAAAACCAATACCACCAATACCAATACGACTACCACCAGTACCACTACCACCAACACCGACACCTACTATGCCACCAATACCACCTCCACCACCACCAATACCACCACCATCAATACCACCACCAATGCTAACACTACCACCACCACCAATATCACTACCACTACTAATACGACCACCACCAATACCACCAATAATAATACCAATACCACCATCACCAATATCACCACCACAACTAATACCATTGATACCACCACCACTAATACCGCCACCACCACCAATAGCACCACTTACACCACCACGAATAACACCACTAATACCACCAATACCACCACTAATAACACCACCAATGCCACCACCACCACCAATATCACCACCACCAATAGCACCAGTATCACCAACACCAAAAGTACCACCACCACCAAACCACCACCACCACCACTCGAATACCATCACTACCACCACCAGTACCACAACCACCCCTACCACCACCAGTACCACAACCACCAATATCACCACCAGTACCACAAATACCAATACCACCATCAGCACCAATATCACCACCACCAATACAACCGCCACCAAAATACCACCACCATCAAAACCATCACCATCAATACCAATACCACCACCAATACCACCGCCAATACCACCACCACCAATACAACCATTTCCACCACTACCAATACCCCCATCAATACCACCACCACCAATATCACCACCAATACCACTAATACCACGACCACCAATACCACTACCACCACCAATACCAACACGACCACCACCAATACCAACACCACCAATAACACCACAGCCAATACCACCACCAATAGCATTGCCACCAATACCACCACCACTAGCAAGACCACCAATATTACCACAATCACTAATACCACCATCACCACCACCATTACCCCACCACCGATATCACCACCACCACCAATACCAATAAAATACCATCACTAATACCACCACAAATACCACCATCACCACCAATACCACCTCCACCAATACCACCACCAATACAAATACCAATACCACCACCACCACCACTACCAATATGGCAACCACCAATACCATCACCTCCAATACCAGTATTACCACCAATACCAGTATTACCACCACGAATAGCACCACCACTAGTACCACCAATACCAGCACCACTAATACCACCACCACCACCACCACCACCACCACTACTAATACCACCAATACCACCATTACCACCACCACCAATACCACCATTAATACCACCACCACCAATACCACCACCACCAATACCACCACCACCACTACCAATACCACCACCAACAATACCACCACCACCACCACCAATACCCCACTGCCAATACCACCACCACCACCAATACACCATCTCCAACACCAGTACCACCACCAATACCAGTACCACCACCACCATCACTGCCACCACCAATACTACCATCTCCACTAATACTACCAATGCCACCACCACCAATACCAGCACCACCAATACCAGCACCACCACACATACCACCACCTCAGCACCTCTCGCTCACTAGTAATAGCAGGGGCACTGTACGAGGCCGGAGCTGCAGCCAAGACCATCTCTCCCTCCCTCCATGCCTCATTGCACACTCAAATCACGGAGAGGGCAGGAAATAGCTCCTCCCCTCCCGCTCTTCCTCCTGAGCCGCGACAGTGTAATCATAGAGCAAAAGGTGTTGGAGCAATTTGCTAGTCTATAGAACTCGGATCATTTGTAACTCTCACTTTACACTTTATGCCTGTGTAATTTACATCACTTACACATCTTCACTGTACTATTCATCACTACTTTGAAGACGTCGCAGGTCGGTCACTTCCTCTGATATTTACAGTCTAACAAGCGGTCGAGCAGACCCTTTATTGCAATGCAATAAGCCTTACATTCGCGAGAGTTCAAGCTATTAGTATTCTAAATGACAATGCCTTTTCATTTGTGTTTTGAAACCCAAAACATAAAAGGGACTGTCATTTACAATGCAAATAGCTCAAACTCACGCGAATGCGAGACCTATTGCATTGCACATGCTTGTTCTATTCTTTTCTGACTTCTAGAGCACTTGTTTTCTACTGAAGAGATACAAGGTGAAATAGGAAGTTGAGAGTTTTGTTTTCATGAACACACTTTTATGAGAGTATGTGTGTCAACTGTGATCTTCGGGATAGTGTTAAATGCATTCAGGATTCATCTTCAGCTGTTCTGTCTGAAGTGGATGCCATGGTGCCAACGTGATGTTGATAGGGACGTCCTTAAAAAAACAATGTTTTTGGCAGGTACAGGATTTTTTGCATGGTGGCAAGGTAAAGGGTGAATACTTTGAAGTCGGTTGGTTTGCTGATGAGACAAAACTGAAGATTGTTTTCTTTATAGTCTTGTTAGCAGCATCTTCTGAGAGGTTGAGGTACCCGTGAAAGATTTTGTTGCAGTGGTTGATGGAGAAATCTCTTTCCTTAACCTGACTTTCTTCTCATATGGAAAATGCTCTAACATTGGCCAAGGTTAACCCTACATAACGAGGCAAAATAAATAAATAGAAATAGTAAGATATACACCGTTTTTTCTCTGTGTGGCATTAAGCCCGATAGAGAAGCTGGATGGATCAACGTCCATCAACCAAATACGTAGTGTTTATGATGGACTTGCACGTTACCAGTCTAGACACAGGCTAATGTACATACTTGGTTTTTATTATATCCAAAATAATAATTATCTGTTTATAAATTCTAGGTATTTATTTCTGGTGATGTACATCTGTTGTACAGTGAATCATTATTTTCCTAGAGCACATTTAAAGCAACAAACAACTGACGGACATGGATAGAGAACATAATATATCCTTTAACTACTTCTAATACACCTTGAACATGAAAGTTGCACACATGCTTTTATTAAGAATAGTGTCAGTGAAGTCCAAGTTTTTGTCCACTTGAGCAAGAAAATGTGAATTAGAAAGACATTTAAATTCCACTCAACTGTATGTGGCCTTTGACAGAAGTTCACGGACAATCTGGGACCACGTGTGGTGGCCTGCAGAACTCCGACCTACACCCACACCTACTGACCATGCACACAACCTAGGCATCATCCTTGACAACCAACTGACCAGAAAATGACAAGTCAACACAGTCGTCTCCTCCTGCTTTCACACACTTCACATGCTCTGTAGAATCTTAATATGGATCCCTGCCAACACCAGAAAGACTGTCACTCATGCCCTTAACCCCAGCTGTCTTGAGTACGAAAACGCCCTCTATGCAGGCATCTCCAACCAGCTCCTCAGAAGACTCCATTTCATACAGAATGCTGCAGCCAGACTCATCCTGTACCTCACCAAACAAACCCACATCAACCCCTCGCCACCAGAGAGACCTCCACTGGATCCCCATCCAAAAGAGATGTCAGTTCAAAATTCTCATGCACACCTATAAAGCCCTCATCGACCTAGGACCTGCCTTTATCAACTATAAACTGGATCTCCACCAAACCCCTAGACACCTACGCTGCTCTTCACTTGCCCTAGCACACATCCCCAGCATCCATCGCAGCAGTGGTCATTCCTCCTACATCGATGCCAAGACCTGGAACAACCTTTCCCTCCAGCTCCGTACAGCACCCTCGCTGGCAGACGTCAGAAAGGGACTCTTTGAGAAACACACAGTGCCCAGGTACCACTAGGCGTGCTAGTGTTGTTCTATACAAATGCTGTTTGATTTCATCTGAGAAACGAAGGAGGGTGCTTTGTGGTATTTTAACAAGTTTGTTTTCAAAAAGTAACATTTGCTGATTTTGTAATTGCTTCCAAGATGAGTCTTCAACAATATACAATGTACACTTCAAAGGACTGAATAAACAATACTATGTAGGAGCGGGACGGATTATTTTATTGTGCAGTGGGGAGCAGAGTACAAACCAACAGGGCACATAGGTAAGGCTCCAGATTTTTTGCAGGAGCTCCACCTACATTTTAAAACTAATCCGAAATCGAACAGTGCAGCGGATCTCGAAGAGTTTGAGGATTTGCATTGTGAAATGTGCATCTAGGGTTTCAGAAGGGATTTCTTACAGAAACCCAAAGCACAATGCAAATATGATTTACCTTAAGTCATTTTATAGAGAAGGAGATGCCCTGGTGTAAATAGAAAAAAAGTAAATGCATGATCCACAAATCCTGTGAATGATCTAAAATACAAATCCTGTGAATGCTCTAAAATGTTGTATATGATTTCAGGCACTTGAATAATGATAAGACGTTCCAAAATTGACCTGATCAGTTTTTAGAACTACTTCGCAGCTGATAACAGCTCAGTTTCAATACTAAAATACATTGCTGGTTACGGTAGTGGACACACCAGCTACACGTTCTAGCACTCAACACACCATTTTGAAATGTCATTGGCAGATTTTTTAAAAGAAGTTAAGTAAATGGGAAAAGGAATCAAATAAAAACTATCTGACGATAGCTTAGCTGGCTGTTCAGCATATACTGCCGTAAAATTAAGTACCGCTCTCTCTCTGGCGTACTTGCACACAGGGTCAATTCTGCAGGTGTCACCATTGTCATATTTAATTCGGCAAATCTGACATAAATGTTGTCTGCCCATGAACAGTATGAGCACAATACTTTACCAGACTAAGGCGCTCATAGGCTCTGTTCTAGCTATTACAAAATAATAAATAGCCCGTTGCTTGGTTACATGTACATAACTGAAATTGGATCAGCTGTCTTATTTGAAAAAGTCCCAGGAAATGTTTGGCATGCATTTTTTCCAAGTTATTCATATATAACCAATAGCTCATAAACCGAGGAAGTTATCCTTCCTGAAAGTAAACTTCAATGGAAGTCAATGTAATTTGTTATGATAGACAATTACCTCTATATTTTTCAGAAATATTACATTTGGTGTCAGTAAAAAACACGCACGCCAAAGCTCCCAAAAGACACACGTGGACTCACACAGCTTAAAAGAATAGTTTATAAAAAAAAAAAATACGTACATTGTTCCTTTTCAGCGTGCTAGCTCTGAAGAAATCCTGTAACATCTTTTGCTGCATCAAAGCTACATATGTAAATATTGTACGGAATATGTAATAATTGTTGCTATAAATGATCGAATTAATGCATTTTGTACTAAGATTGCCACTTTGTATAAATGGCAAAATGGAAGAGGAATGTCGAGTCAGTGTTCATTAAAAACAAAATGGACTATTGATGCATTAATGACACGTGCACTGACTGACTGTGTGACTGAGTCCAGACTCTGCTGCACAGTCTTCAGGGACTATGGTATTGGCCAGACTGCCGACTTTGTCGACAATTTTACGGGTAAATATCGTTCACAACGAATTGTTTATAAAAGGACATTGACCCCGCATAGTGCACCTACCCCGCATACCATTACTCCGCATTTTTTTTACAACGCGTGTGCATTTACCACACATGCCTTTACAACGAATATCGCTGTAAAGTTATGTATGGTAAATGCACATGCCATGAAAAAAATTAATTTTGGCGATCTACATCATTGTGAGGAAAGAGGGGCTCTTCCGTTTCCGCACAACGACGTGCACCGCCCCTCAGAGAAGACGTGAAGCAGGAACCAGGAGGAGAGAGGAACCACGAGGAGAGAGAGGAACCACGAGGAGAGAGAGGAACCACGAGGAGAGAGAGGAACCACGAGGAGAGGGAGGAACCACGAGGAGAGAGAGGAACCACGAGGAGAGAGAGGAACTATGAGGAGAGAGAGGAACTATGAGGAGAGAGAGGTAAGGGGAATTGGGCCTGGGGTGGGGGTTCATTTTTTAGGGTTTAGGGTAGTCTTGGGGGGTCGTGCGGGGTAGTATTTCTGTGTAGGGACATGACTGGGGGTCGTGGGTGGTCATGCTGGGGGTAATGGTTTAGGGTAGTCTTTGTGTAGTGTAGGGTAGTGTTTTAGAGTTTAGGATAGTCTCGGGGGGTCGTGCGGGGTAGTGTTTCAGAGTAGTGACCGGACTGGGGATCGTGCTGGGGGTAATGTTTTAGGGTTGTGTTAGTGTAGGGTAGTGTTTTAGGATTTAGAGTAGTCTCGGCGGGTCATGTTTCAGTGAAGGGACTGGACTGGGGGTCGGTGGGGTTGTGCTGGGGGTAATGTTTTAGGGTTTAGGGTAGTGGTTGTGTAGATTAGGGTAGTGTTTTAGGGTTTAGGGTAGTGTCTGGGGTAGTGCAGGGTAGTGTTTGAGTGTAGGGACTGGACTGGGGGTCAGGTGGGAGCGTGCAGGGGGTAGTGTTTTAGGGTTTAGGGTAGGGGTAGTGGAGTTCGGGTAGGGTAGTGTTTTAGGGTAGTGGTGGGGGGGTCGTGCAGGGTAATGTTTGAATGTAGGGACCGGACTGGGGGTCGGGGGAGGGTCATGCTGGGGTAGTGTTTTAGGGTGGTGTTGTGGTGAGTGTGTAGTGCAGAGTAGTGGTGTAGGGTAATATAGGGGGTCGTGCTGGGTACTGTAAATGTAGGGAGAGGACTGGGTGTTGGGGGAGGGTCGTGCAGGGGTACTACATTAGGGTGTAGGGTAGGGCAGGGTACTCTCACTTACCTTTAAAACTTTTACTATTAGTATACCTTTATCACGCATACCTTTGCGTTGTAATGGCACGCGTGGTAAAGGCATGGTCGTGGTAAAAGTTTGAGTTGTCATAACTTGCGGGGGCATTGAATTTGCACTGTAAAAATGTTGTGGGTCGTTCTGGGGGTTGTGTTTTAGGGTAGTGCAGTGGTGAGTGTGTACTGCAGAGTAGTGGTTTAGGGTAGTATAGGGGGGTCGTGCTGGGTAGTGTAAATGTAGGGAGAGGACTGGGTGTCGGGGGAGGGTCATGCAGGGTACTCTCACTTACCTTTAAAACTTTTTCTATGAGTATACCTTTACCACGCATACCTTTGCGTTGTAATGGCATGCGTGGTAAAGGCATAGTCGTGGTAACATTTTGAGTTGTCATAACTTGCGGGGTCATTGAATTTGCGTTGTAAAAATGTTGTGCTGATTGTATGTAGAGTGTTTGTTAGAGGGGTAACATCATATATTCAATTTTGAGATATGGGCATTTGGAATGCTCGTTCACTTTTGCCTTCTTGGTGAATTTGTATAATTCTGTTGTACTTTTTATTTCATTTTTTAGTTATTTTTTTCTTTTCCTAATTTATATTTATTAATGTAGTCATATTTATTATTTTTTATTTTAGAGCACGCTGCTAAGCCTACGTCAAGGATGCACATAATAGAACGAAGAAGGCAGCATGATGAGAACAAGCATTTGCAATGCAATAGGTCTCACATTTATGAGAGTTTGAGTTATTGGCATTGTAAATGTCAATGCCTTTTATTTATGTGTTGTTTTTACAATGCCAATAGCTCAAACTCTTGCAAATGTGTGCTATAAAATTTAAAAAGCATTAGGAGGAAGCGTGTTCTGCCTGCAGCAACAGGCAGGACAAAGTTATTTGAGAAAATAGTGCTCGGAGGTAGTAATTAAAGCCTACAAATCAACAAGACATGTAACAAGGGGTTTTGCCATCGGAGGTTACAAAATGAGACAAGGCGGTACTAAGGAGAGACTACTAAGCCTTTTGACCAATGAACAACCACAGTTTAGAGTGACGATGAAACAAGCCAAAGAAAAATGTGGGTGGAGCTTCAAGTCACTACATCAATACAGCATGACAGTGCGACAGATGTTACTAAAAAAAATAATCACTGATATAGCTCCTCTGAGATGCACAGGTAGTAAGAGAGATGATCCGGCCAGCTAACAGACCAACTGGGATGGAGATAAGAGGAAGAGTGCAGCTGGGTTTTCAGATACCTTCTTTTAAAAGAGTTTTTGGAAAGATGGGTAATTAAAATCAAGAGCCCATGAAATAAGCACTAAGTGGCAGGTTTCCCCAAAAGATTTGCTCAACTGTAGTTGCGTGCCAAGGATTTAGTCACAAATTCTAGATCTGTATTAATATCCAGGGAGTTAAGTTGTCGCTACCTACTGGGCGGGTGGCCCATGATTCTTCCCTCAAAGCTAACTTGGCGAAGTTCCAATTCTGGGACATTCAATCCTGTCAGAAACTCGACAGATTGTACCCACAGACTGGAGCATACCCAGAAACGGATGCATTAGTATGCTAAAAGAAATTATATGAACATGAGGAAAGTGAACAGAATGAAGAAACTAAGAACAAATTACTCTAGATACATTTCACATGTGACCTAGCCCTAATTAGCACTACGTCTGGTGTTACTAGAGATGGGAACAAGAATATGTATACAAAATACAGGTCTTTCCCAAATGACCGCAATGGTGGGCACCTCTAACATACAGATATGGCCAGCAAATGATGATGTTGCGCCCTGTTAGAGGCGCCTAAGAGATGCTCCGCCATCAATGGCACATTGTTGGACAAGCAAGAGGCCCAGATATCTTTGGCCAGATCTGCCAGGAGTTTCAATCTGCTGCCTCCCAGGTGGATATTGTAACATACCGGGAAAAGGTTGTCCATCTTGAGAAGGACACAAATCACTTTGTCCTTGATCCAGCACTGAAACGCAAACAAGCCTGTCATGAGTTCAAGACAATTTATGTGTAATGACTGCTCTTCGGCAGAGCATTTTCTACCGGTAAATGAGTCCCCGCAGCAAGCACCCCGTCCAGAATTGTTGGCATTGTACTCAATGATTGGATCGGAACCGAAAATGTCTCACTCGTTCCTGGATTGCATGCACACTAGCCACCACAGCATTTCATTCCTGACCTCTCCCACCAGTGGAACTTGGTTTGAGTACTGAGGCCCCTGCGGAGGAGGGAGGCTTTTATCTATTGCATGGCAAGGTAATGCAGCAGGCCCAGAAAGATCACTTTGATCGAGGAGGATAGGCGACCCACCACCCGTGTCAACTGTCGCAACGAGGTTGTAGGTCTGGCAGTGTTTTCAAAACTCCAGCCGGTTTCTCATTATCTTCCGAGATGGGAGACTTAAAGTTTTCTCTGGGGAGCTGACCACAAAACCCAGAAAGATGGTCTGCCTGGAGGGGTGTTGGAAGATACTTTTTTTCATTGATGATAAGCCCCAAGAGCTCCAACAGGTGAATTGTTGTTTGCAGTTGTTGTGACAGTGTGACTGGACACTGATCCATTAAACGGAGATCGTCTAGGGGCTGAAGAGCGACAGTACGGTAGAGTCCTGAACTTGTAACCCTGAACTCGCCACTTAAACTAGAGGAATTTGCGGTGTGGGGAATAAATGACGACTGTTAAGTACTGGTCCTTGAAGTCTAAACGCACCATCCAGTCATCTGGTCTCAGAAGATCATGCAAGAGTTGTATGCCCTCGATCCTGAAGTGGCGATATACTAGCCATCCATTGAACTTACCAAGGTTGATCACAGGGCTCTGGCCTTCGTCCCGCTTCTCCAACAGAAAATGATTGCTGAGAAACCCACATGGTGAAGGTAAGTAGGGGAAATCGTCTCCTACTGGAGCTTGTCTGCTACTTCCTGAAATATCAATTCGGCCTAGTCTTCTGAAAAAAATTAGTGGACGTGAAGTCTGGACGGTAGAACTGTAAAGTTCTATCTGGGAACCCTGCACAGTTTGCAGAACCTATGCATCAGAAGTAAGAGCCTCCCAATTGTGCAAGAAGAGAGCCAAACAACCTCCCATCTTCAGTTGAGAGGAAGGCAGAACACTCATCTGTTTGGCCCGACTGGAACTGTCCCTTGGAGCCACCTCTGTGGTAGTGGCCTCTGTAGACTCTCCTGGTGGGGAAGAATTCCCCGGACCAGGATTGGGTGTGTTCTTTGCGGAAGCTTTGAGCCTGGGGAGGGCTTGTGTGTAGAAATGGCCAGCTGAGTGTCCTATGACCCCCACAAAAACCTGAGGGTGGCAAATTTTCTTATTTGAGGCCTGCGCCTTATCGAGAAAAGTAAATGTGGCAACCGGCTTGCCTAACTCTAAGCTCCCCAAAAAGCCCTCCTTGCGCCACTGCTTCTGCCTCAGTTGTGGCCAAATTCCCTAATTTGGGATCCACCTTTATTAACAGGAAGTGGTGCATCTCTGCTGATAGGGCACAATTAGCGTTCCCCAGGAAGATTACTGCGTGTTGCATCCAACCACATAGAGACTCTGGGGAGATTGCCATCCTGGAAGCCTTAGTCTCTTTCAAGAGCTTCAAAATGTTGGTGAGGGGACCAACAACATCTAATAACTTGTCCTGACAGGACTTCTATGATCTGTCAATACCTTTTTTGAGGTCTTGAATATACTCTGGAGGAAAGTAGCCATCCTAGTATCTATTACGGTCATAAGGGCCACCTTGCCAGGGAGGGGTACAAAAGGGGGTGGTGATGGACGGAGAAACTGAATCAATCAAACACTCACACCCAGTCAAATGATCTGGGTTTAATCCATCACCGTTCTTTAGCCCACTCTGCCACCCCAGTTCAGACATGGCTATATGCAAATCAGTCTGACCCTGTGCCTCATGGGAACAGTCCAGCCCGAACTGCCAAGCCATGTCCTCCCTGGACCGGAAACAAGCTTCCGAGGACCGGTTTCTGGCATTCCAGCCGTCTTCAGCCCGGCTTGCTTGAATCCAGAGGCAAAGTGAGCAAGGGACTCACGTCTGAGCATACCCTGCCACACTTATGGCGGCCAAAAGCGGTACAAAAGGGGGTGGTGATGGACAGAGCATCGAATCAATCAAACACTCACACCCAGTCAAATGATCTGGGTTTAATCCATCACCGTTCTTTAGCCCACTCTGCCACCCCAGTTCAGACATGGCTATATGCAAATCAGTCTGACCCTGTGCCTCATGGGAACAGTCCAGCCCGAACTGCCAAGCCATGTCCTCCCTGGACTGGAAACAAGCTTCCGAGGACCGGTTTCTGGCATTCCAGCCGTCTTCAGCCCGGCTTGCTTGAATCCAGTGGCAAAGTGAGCAAGGGACTCACGTCTGAGCATACCCTGCCACACTTATGGCGGCCAAAAGCGGTACAAAAGGGGGCGGTGATGGACGGAGCATCTGAATCAATAAAACACTCACACCCAGTCAAATGATCTGGGTTTAATCCATCACCGTTCTTTAGCCCACTCTGCCACCCCAGTCCAGACATGGCTATATGCAAATCAGTCGGACCCTGTGCCTCATGGGAACAGTCCAGCCCGAACTGCCAAGCCATGTCCTCCCTGGACCGGAAACAAGCTTCCGAGGACCGGTTTCTGGCATTCCAGCCGTCTTCAGCCAGGCTTGCTTGAATCCAGTGGCAAAGTGAGCAAGGGACTCACGTCTGAGCATACCCTGCCACACTTATGGCGGCCAAAAGCGGTACAAAAGGGGGTGGTGATGGACGGAGCATCTGAATCAATCAAACACTCACACCCAGTCAAATGATCTGGGTTTAATCGATCATGTTTTTGCCAGGGAGGGGCGCGGACACTCGGCTCTAAGGCATGCACGGACTTTCTTCTCCAGTGGTTTCCACTGTCGGCCTGCCTAATAATTGCTTACCTTCGCTAATGGGAACCAATCTGCTGATCGTGGATGTACCAAATCGTTAGCGCCCAGCATGTCAGAAGTATTTTCTGTCTGGCAGGCTGCATCATGGGAAGAGGCTAGGAGCTCCAGGGCCTGGATGGTTTTGCCTCATTGTTAGAACTCCATGGGAATCCTCATCCTTCCCTAGTGGCAGTGAATGGGAGAAGGCATCTTAAGCGGCCCGCCAAAGGTGTCTTCCTCGTCATCTTCAGGAGAATCAGTGCGTGGGAAGAAAGCCTATATCTATAGAAGGGTCCCCTTTGCGCTTGTGGGGTCGCAGCAGGGGCTGCTGAGTATCTTGCAGAGAACCAAAGGTGTTGACAGAGCTCGGGACAGGTCTAACGGGCCTGCATAGCAATGTACGGCAGTTGTATCAGGTGCCTTTCAAAGGGCCCCATGGCGGCTGCCACTGCCTGGTGGATGGACACCTCTACTCCCTCGTAAAACTAGTCATCCAAGGAAAGGACCATAATGGGCTCATCCTCTATGGTATTGCAGCATGGCAAATGTATGGCAACAAGAGACAAAAAAAGGATTTAATCAAGGGCAAGTCGCAGCTCTAAAGCAACCAGGCAAATGTTGTCACGCAAACTCTCTATGAGCTTAAGTCCTTATTTATGGCAGCCCAGGGGGCTAACTTTTGGCACTGGGTGATGCCAGTATAACATTATCGTGCAAATAAGCACTATGGGGGTCCACTCCTGAGGCTATAGCTCCCTCACACTCAGACAGGGACGTGAACAACTGCCTCGCGGGCCCAGCCATACAAGCACCAATGACCGTGAACACATTGACAGAATTCCTCACTTCAATATACAGACCCACCTCACCTGGGCATCAGCTGCTTTAAAAGAGAAAGATCTGCAGCCTGCCCTGGCCCACTTAAACCTGGCGACTTTAGGCAAGGCTTTATCGCAGGATCTAAGGAGTCTCACTGGAGCATAGGGCAGAATCTTAGCAGTTAGAAAAGAAGGCCCAGGGCCATAAAAGGCATGGTGGGTTGGGCAGCATAACTAAAAAATGATTCTCTTTTTCACAGGAAGCCAGTGTAGAGCCTGCAGAAGTGGGGTTGTAGCTGAGTGCAAAGGGATGTTGCAGACAAGGCACGCTGCAGTGTTTTGGAGTGTTTGATGGAAAAGGGAGCATACAGTTGAACGCTGCTGGAATTAATAAAGGACGAAAGTTTGAGCATAATCCTTAACTCAGGTTCTGACAGAATTAAGGTACACATCAGCAGACCATTGCTAACTTTATATGTGTTTATCTCTTACTGGGCAACTGAAAACATGTTCAAAGATACATATTGTTGATGGTCTTCATGAGTATCCTGGAGCAGTTATTTATTTTGTTTCTTCTAGGCTTCACTTAACCTGTCAATATTTGGTGCTGTGATCAGGGATTATCTTCAGGTTGTTCAGTCTACCCTGAAATGTCCTGCAGGGTCACTAACACTTAGGATTTAATCGCTGCACCCTTTTTTTGATGCTGTAGTGTCCGCATGCTTTCATAAGAAGACAATGCCTCATCCCTTCTCCAGTGGCACCTGGATACTGAGAGCTTTTTTATACTCTACCAAGGAATAGCTGTGGTTCTAGTAAAGTCGCTGAACTTCACTGGATCGCAAGTAGGTATACCCTCTATAATCCCAAGCTGACTTTAGCTGGTTTACTGGAAGGCAAGTTATGCCTGGTTGGCAAATAAATCATGGTGCTAGCTCAGATGGTTATGAGTATCCAAACATGCTCTTCTATATTTCCCCATATCAGATTTAGGGTCTGAGACTATCATTACGAAGAATTTCAGGATGCTTACTCAATAGTTTAATTAAGAAGAGATTGCTCTTGTAAGCCAATAAATGTTTGTAAAGGGGTGGGTGCTTAAGTGCAGGAAAAGACATCAGAGAAATGCTTTCACACAGTCTAAACCACTGACAATCGCTCTGGCAGTATTCCAATCCATCATTTGCTGCCCACTCTACAACTGAAGAAATGGCCCACCTAAAGCAAATCAGTTACAACCCTGCCCCTCATGGCAACAGTCCATCCTGAGCTGCAAAGCGAGGTCCTTCTAGTAGGGAAGACAAACAACCCAAGACATCTTTTCAGCCTTTTAGGCCTTGTCAGTGAGGAACAGCTTTGATTCAGTGACACAGCGAGCAAGGGACCCATATCTGACGGATGTATAACGTATTCACGCATGCTTTTGCAACGCATGCCTTTATAAAACACGGGCAATACAATGAACGCGCCGTTACCACGCGTTCCATACCAACGTAAGTCGTTACAACGACTTGCCTTAGGGAAGCGATCGGTTTTGGAATAGTATATTTTACTATTCCAACTCCAGTATGTGCAACAGTAGGGAACATGTGGGATTTTAAATCCAATAATGCCTTGCCTAAAGCAAGTTGTACAGTGAGTGAGCCTCTTCGCTGTTCTTATTATTAAAACCAGCCAGTCTCATATGCAACTCCATGCCACCAGAGACAAGTCTTTTTTAAACCCTTTATCATCTAGGAAGATGATAGGTTCACTGGTTACTATTATTGCACGGGGCGTAGTTAGAGCTCTGTAAGAACTGCCCCATGGAGCAGTTTCTTTACGTGGGATCTTCTGATTTCCACTAGTGTCCCAATCTCCCGACTGAGTGATGGTTTGTGCTAGTGTTGTGTCGGCCAACATTAAAGGTGCTGCTAAAATTGAAGATACCTTATCATCATCAAAAGATATCCCCTCCTTTATGAATGTGTGAGCTGTCCAACCTAATGTTATGTTATGTTATCTAGGTTTTTGTAAAGCACACGGCTACTCCGTGGAGTGTCATTCGTGTCCTGGACCCTGCTGACAAAATGGCTCTAGCCGCCGCATTCTGGACCACTTGTAGGCAGCCGAGTAAGTGGTCTGAAAGACCCAGGTACAGGGCATTTGCATAGTCCAATCTCGATACCACCAGGGCCTGGACTACCGTCCTTCCATGTGAGACTGGAAGGCGAGGGAGAAAGTTCCTTAACATTTTCAATAATCCAAAGCAGGTTGGATCTGAGTCTTCATAGACAGGGCCGCATCGAACTTGACCCCAAGATTTTTCACGGTACTGACTGAGGATGCAGGGGGGGACATATCTGGCGGCCACCATTGATGCCAATCCACACAGAGATGGGAGCCAAAAAAATAATCTCTGACTTCTCGGGATTACATTTCAGTTGGTTTGCCTGAGCCACCGAAATACTTCCGATAGGCTGGTGTTGATCATACTGCCGTTGAAAATGGCACCCCTCTCACAGGAAAACAACAGTTGTGTGTTGTCCGCATGCGATACTATTTTAGCACCGTGTTACTCAGCGAGGAGTGCAACCTGGTGTAGTTGTTCAGTCCAAGAGTAAAGCCAGCTCAAACCTATTGGTTGTTCCAAAAACTATTATCACGAAAGAAAGGGGTAGAGGAAATTGCACCCATATGTCCCTCCCACAAACAACTAGTATATCACATGAACGTAGATCTCAAATAGATCGTGGATTTATGAGAAATATCAAAGCCTAGCTTTTAGGAGAGGTCAGTCCACCAGTGCTATACTAAGCAAGGGTCAAATTAAAATGGGAAGGCCATCCTAAAAGGAAGAGGATGTCTACCAAGGATGGCCTTCCCATTCTATTTTGCAAGCACTCTACTTTTCTAATAGGTGTTTTTCGAAAATCAATTCTAAGAAAAACCAGGTAAGACTGGGTGGTTCGTTTTTGGTGATGCACTAGCATTACCAGGTACGATAGACTAATTTTACTATCTATTTGTAGGGATACTACAGCCGCGATGAATGCCCCAGAGCTGAAAGGCTAGTTATTAAGAGAAGAAACATGTTGGTGAATAGTAGACAGGTCTGAGCCATTGTGCTCTTCCTACGCACCGAGAAAAGTGTTTTAGACATACCCAGCATCCTCACTAATAAAGGTGATAACAGATGAACCCTAAGGTATTTTTAGATTATCTGGATCCTGCCTTGTCAACTAGTGTTATTTAAGAACTCCCTCCTACCGCCAAGTCTGCGTGGAGGTTGAGTCTGCCCTAGTAGTACCATCTTAGCAGGATGGGAAGAGGATGCCGATGATGAAGCATTATGCTATTATGTGTATGTGTGTGAGACATCCTCTTACATTAAAGATGGCCTTCTCATCCTAATTTAACCCTTGCTTAGCTCTTAGTACAGCACTAGTGGACTGACCTCTACTAAAATCTAGGCTTTGGTCTTTCTCATGAATCCCTGATTTATTTTGCAAGCACCCATGGGATTTGCTAGTTGTTTGTGGGAAGGACGTATGGGAGAAATTTTCTCCACCCCTATATTTAGTGATAATAGTCAAATTGGTGACTTAATTTACCTATAGAAATGTGTCTCGCCCCAGCCGTCCTGTCTCCCATACGTCCCCTAAGCCTATACCGTGTTGTGGGAGTGCTGGGCTGTTTTTTGCTGCCCACAGAATGAATCCCTTTCTCAGTATTCTAATTTCCTCCTGGGAGCTGTTGGGTGGGCAGGGTAGATCTATTTGGCATATTGGGGGAGGTGGGGGGCAGACAAAGTGGGTGTTTTTGCTGTATGCTTTTTGCTTGTTTTGCCACTCAGACCTAAGAACTGTTCTATCTGTGCTGCACACACCTGCACAACACTTTTGGCCTCCCACCTACCCCTTTGCCTTTCGATGGCCACTGTTAAATGTTTGACTTGGAACAATAGGGGCATGAACGACAGGTGCAAAGTGGGACACGTCTTTGTGTATTCACAACGCCACAGTATAGACATCTTCCGGCTGCAGGCGTTGCACCTGACGGACGCAACGCAGCTGTGCCACATCAGTGGCGCATGCGCCAAGCATTGTGCGACCCACACTGATGGGTCTGCGCTAGGTGAGGAGGATGGGCCTGGAGGCGGTGCTCTGCGGAAGGGACTTCAACGTAGTACTGGACCCCAGTGCAGATCGATCTGGTGAGATGCACAGCCTGCACCAGCAAGCAGCAGTACAACTGTGTACCATTAGCACTGATACCAATCTTGCAGACATGTGGCGTGCCCGCCACATTCACAGCTCCCAGAGCACCTATGTAACATCCACACATAATACATTGTCTAGGAACAACTTCTGGCTGGCCACCAGGATATTGTTTCCTGGACCTTAATGTCTAGCACCTATCATGCACACTATCTGATCATGCCCGGTTGTGCTGGAGCTCCACCCGCCTGAAACTGCTTCACGGGCGTTCTCTTGGAGAATTTGCCCAGGGCGCTGTGAGATCAGGTGTTTCGAAGCGGGATTCGGGTGGCCATTATAGAATATTTCAAACATAACATGCAGTCTGTCACTTCCCTGTCCAAACTGTGCAAGGCTTTCAAGGTGGCCATCAGCGGGGTCAGAATTGCCAAGAAATCTTTGCACGAACTTGACCTCGCTGGAGGCAGAGATTTGCGCTTTAGAGATTCAGTATTTTGAGAGTTGTGATGGGGACCTGCGTACGTCTATCCGTAGAAAACTGAGGGAGTTTGAGGAGGAGGCGGCATTGCTGGAAAAACATTACCTTGGGATAGAAGCCAGCATAATGAAGAGGGAGACAGGGCAGGCAAGACATTCGCTGGGCTGGGCTACTGCGCAAAACTTGGGTAAGTGACTACGTTGTCAAACTCTTTTTGTGTGATCACCTCGAGATCCAGACAGACGCAGAAGCTATACAGTGCACCATGGTGGGGTTCTACGCAGATGTGCAATCCTCCACTCAGCTTTCCTACCCCCACCTGACTTAAATCCTTACCTGGACTCAATACATTTGAATTGGTTGAATGAGGGCTATCGCCTTTTACTCAATGAACCCTTCATGGCAGGGGAAATTGTTGAGGTTATTGGGGGTTACCCGATAAGGCTCTGGGCCTTGATGGCCTTTCCATCTCCTTCTACTAGGAATGCACAGCCCTGCTTCCCCACACCTCCTTAACATGCATGAAGAGCCCATGCAAATTGGAGTGCTTCCGCCATTCCTGCGAGAGACCCTCATTGCCACTATTTTATAACCTGATAAAGATCCAGAGTGCTGAGATTTTTATAGGTCGCTTTCCATAATAAATATTGATAACGATATCTTGGCTAGGTTGATTGTCTCACATTTCTTCCCTCGCCACTCATTGTCCAACAGGATAAGTCTGGCTTTGTGCCGGGCCGGTCAACAGGCCATAATTTGAGCATGTTGCTCGCCCTCCTTCACACGATTGATCCCAACCTCAAGGCTGTCGCTGCATTCCTGGATTCCTCTAAGGCACAGCTTTCCAAACTTTTCATGTTGGTGACACACTTTTTGGAGATGCATAATTTTGGAACGCAGTAAGGCAGTGTAGCGAGCGAGCGAACCCGTACCACCTAAGGTGGATTCGGGGGGTTCTCACTCACTCTCTCTGTCTCCCTCCCTCTGCCTACCTCCCTCTGTCTCTCTTGGTCTGACTCGCTCCCTCTGTCACCCTCCTCCCTCTGTCTGTCTCCCCCCTCTGTCTGTCTCCCTCTGTTTCCCACTCTCTGTCTCCCGCTCTCTGTCTCCCTCTGTTTCCATCCCTCAGTCTCCCTTCCTCTGTCTCCCTCCCTCTGTCTCCCTCCCTCTCCTTCTGTCTCCCTCTCCCTCTCTCCCTCTGGCTCCCACACTCTGGCTGTCTCTCTCTCCTTCCCGCTGTCTCCCCTGTCTCCCTCTGCTTCCCTCCCTCGGTCTCCCTCTCTCTGTCATCCTCTCTCTCTGTCTCCCGCCCTCTCCCTCCCACTGTCACCCTCTCTCTCTCTCTCTTTGTCTCCTTCTATCTCCCTCTGTCTCCCTCTCTGTCTCTCTGCCTCTCTGTCTTGGTCTGTCTCAGTCTCTGCCTCTGTCTGTCCTTGTCCCTGTCTGTGCCTCTATCTGTCTGTCCCTGTCTGTCTCTGTCTCCCTCTTCGTCTCTGTCTGTCTCTGCCTCTATCTGTCTGCCCCTGTCCCTGCCTCTGTCTGTCTCTGTCTGTCTCTGTCTGTCTCTGTCTGTCTCTGTCTGTCTCTGTTTGTCTCTCTCTGTCGGTCTCTCTCTGTCGGTCTCACTCTGTCGGTCTCACTCTGTCGGTCTCCCTCTGTTGGTCTCCCTCTGTCTGTCCCTGTCTGTGTCTGTCTCTATCTCGGTCTGTCTCTATCTCGGTCTGTCTCTATCTCGGTCTGTCTCTATCTCGGTCTGTCTCTATCTCGGTCTGTCTCTATCTCGGTCTGTCTCTATCTCGGTCTGTCTCTATCTCGGTCTGTCTCTATCTCGGTCTGTCTCTATCTCGGTCTGTCTCTATCTCTGTCTGTCTCTATCTCTGTCTGTCTCTATCTCTGTCTGTCTCTATCTCTGTCTGTCTCTATCTCTGTCTGTCTCTATCTCTGTCTGTCTCTATCTCTGTCTGTCTCTATCTCTGTCTGTCTCTATCTCTGTCTGTATCTGTCTCCCTACCTCTCTCTCTGTCTCCCTCCCTCTGTCTCCTTCCCTCTGTCTCCCTCCCTCCCTCTCTCTGTCTCCCTCCTTCTCTCTCTCTGTCTCTGTCCCTCTCTGCCTCCCTCTGTCTGTCTACCTCCCTCTGTCTCTCTGTCTGTCTCGCTCCCTCTGTCTCCCTACCTCTGTCTTCCTACCTCTGTCTCCTTCCCTCTGTCTCCCTCCCTCTACGGCTCGCTCTGTCTCCCTCTCCTTCCCTCTGTCTCCCTCCCTCTACGGCTCGCTCTGTCTCCCTCTCCTTCCCTCTGTCTCCACCTGTCTCCCTCTGCCTGCCTCCCTCCCTCTACCTATGCCTCTCTCTCTCTCTCTGTCTCCCTCCCTCCGTCTCCATCTCTGTCTCTCTGACTCTCTGTCTCGGTCTGCCTCAGTCTCTGCCTCTATCTGTCCCTGCCTCTATCTGTCTGTCTGTTCCTGCCTCTACTGTCTGCCCCTGTCCCTGCCTCTATCTCTCTCTGTCTCTATCTCTGTCTCCCTCCCTCTCTGCCTCCCTCCCTCTCTCCCTCCCTCTCTCTCTCTGTCTCCCTCCATCTCTCTCTCTATCTCTCTCCCTCTTTGTATCTCTCCCCTCTCCCTCTGTCTCCGTCCCTCTTTCTCCCTCCCTCTGTCTCCCTCTCTCCCCCCTCTGTCTCCCTCTCACTCTGGCTCCCTCTCACTCTGGCTCCCTCTCACTCTGGCTCCCTCTCACTCTGGCTCCCTCTCACTCTGGCTCCCTCTCACTCTGTCCCCCTCTCACTCTGTCTCCCTCCCTCTGTCTGTCTGTCTCCCTCTGTCTGTCTGTCTCCCTCTGCCTGTCTCCCTCTCTGTGTCCCTCTCCCTCCCTCTGTCTACTAATGACTCTCTCCCTCTGTCTCCCTCTCTCTCTGTCTCCCATGGTTTCCCTCTCTCTCTGTCTCCCTCCCTCTGTCTGTCTGTCTCCCTCTATCTGTCTACCTCTCTCCCTCTGTCTGTCTCCCTCCCTAAAACAGGTGGGGGCACTGTTTTATTGTGAATCTGCCTATCTGCGCTAGCTGTTGACGCCGCATTAGCCACTCGCCATTCCTGCTTTTTTTTAAAACTGTGTTCACTTCACTTTTACTGCCAATTTTGTGCACCACACTGTTTTTAAAAAAAACCTCAAGGGAAACGTTACCAAAATCATTTTCCATAGGGAGTACCTGACTCACGAGGACTCCCCAAGCTTGCTCCGGCTTCTTCCCCGGTCCACCACGGGCTTTCATCCCGATTGTGTGGAGGGAAGTTACTTCCGGGTAGGCTGGAGGTCGACGCTTTGTCTCCTCCCCTCTCTTTTAACTAATATAAACCCATGCAGAGCGGAGCGTGCAGCGGACGCGCCAAAGGCAAGCCCGTCTGTGCCTGTCCGTGGCCGACCGGGGCCCCAACCCCTGACCCTTTCACCTCAGCACCAAGGACTTATGGTTCTAGGAAGCTCGGACCACTAGAAACCAGCACAAGATGTTTCTCCTAAACTGCAGGTCACTCGTAAAACATTCTCTGGAAATCCACCTACTCATAAAAGAGCTTAATCCAGACATCCTATATCTAACAGAGACATGGCTCAACGATGAATCGGAACCAGATCTGGTCCAGGCCATCCCCCAAGGCTATCAAATATCCAGCCTAGATCGTAAAGTGGGGAAAGGGGGGGATTAGCAATTATCTACAGGGACTGCTTCCAGTGTCGCAGCTCCTTCAATCTGATACCGGATTGTGAAAGCCGCTCGTTTGTGATAGACTTTTCTCCCACTAATACGTTCTAGGGAGTCCTCTTATATCGCCCACCTGGAACCTTGGGAGATTTTGCTAACAGCCTCCCCTCCATTATCGCCAGCCTAGCTTGCACACCAGCGATTTTACTTTACTGGGAGATCTCAACATTCACTTTGATGACACCACCAATCACACTGCTCTTCACTTGCTAGCTAGTCTCTCGGCCCTGCAACTGACCCAATTAGTACTTGAACCAACCCACACAAAAGGCCATTTACTCGACCCTATTTTCAATAACTGCACAGATCTGAAAGTAGGCACTCCCTCCCCCATCCCGTGGTCTGACCATCATTTGATCCCTTTTGTCTGGATCGCTCCTGACTGCCACCCCCCTCTCAACACTATAACACTCATGCAAAGAAACTGGGCGAAACTTCCGCTGGAAGACTGGCTGATAGCTCTAGATGACACTAGACCATGTAACAATCCAGATCCCATCTCACCAAACGAGGAATATAACAGCTGGATCTCTAAATCTCTAGACTCAGTTCCCCTTGAAATGCGCGGAATCCAAGCGCAGCTCAAAAACCGCTCCATGGTACTCCTCTGGATTACGGGAACTAAAATGTATATGCAAAAGACTAGAAAGGAAGTGGAGACTGGATTTCTCCCCTGCCAGGAAAACTGCCTACAGAGAAATGCTTAGAACTTATACAAACGAGATCAAATTAGCACAATCTGCCTTCTTTGTAGAAAAAAATCAACGCAGCAGCCTCCAAACCAAAAGAGATCAACCGCATTGCAAAAACCCTTCTTAAACGCCCAGAACATCCCCCTGACCCTTCCAATACACAAGCCTGCTGTAACAATTTGGCTGAGTTCTTTTTCCACAAAATTCAAAATATCTACACTTTTTTCCCCCCTATCCCCATCACTGCCCAATCAACCACCCCCTCCATCTTAGATACTCAACCCCAGGCTATCTTTGAATCCTTTC
Source organism: Lissotriton helveticus (assembly GCF_964261635.1). Classification (NCBI taxonomy): domain Eukaryota; kingdom Metazoa; phylum Chordata; class Amphibia; order Caudata; family Salamandridae; genus Lissotriton; species Lissotriton helveticus. The sequence continues at coordinate 311,013,220 of NC_136062.1, forward strand.
CTCCTCTCAACCTCACCACACTAGAGTCTATTCTGCCCCAGGTAAAATCAGGTTCTCCCAATGATCCAGCTTCCCCAAGTTTTCTGAATTTGGTAAGCCACAAGATTCTTCCGACAGTACTCAACTTGCTCAATGCTTCTTTATCCACTAGCTCTGTCCCCCCTCCTTGGAAGTGCGCCATGGTAAAGGCCCTTCTCAAAAAACCTAACCTTGACCAGAGAGATCCTAGCAACTACCGACCAATCTCCCTACTCCCTTGGTTGAGTAAGATACTGGAGAAGCATACCAACACCGCGCTAGTAAAATTCATCGAGACCAATCACATGCTCGACGTCTCTCAAACCGGATTCCGACCTATGCATGGGACCGAAACTGCGCTGCTTGCAGTGACGGAGGAGGCAAGGAAGATCTTAGAACAGGGGGGATCGGCTGCTATAATCCTCCTCAACCTTATTGCCGCCTTCGACACTGTTAACCACAGCATTTTACTTCATCGGCTCTCCAGCACAGAGATCTCAGGAAAAGCCATCTCCTGGCTTGAATCCTTCCTTTCTGACCGTTCTTTTCAAGTGTTTGAGGGCAACATCACCTCTCTGAGCAAGCCTCTTGTCTGCGGCATACCGCAGGGCTCCTCCCTGAGCCCTACGTTATTTCATATTTACATGTGCCCCCTAGCTGAGATAGTCCGTCCGTATAGAATAAAAATCATTACCAACAATCTCAGGGCCTGCCTGGAAGAGGTCTCCAAATGGATGACCTCGTCGTGCCTCAAACTCAAAGGCGAAAAAACTGAGCTTATGCTCCTAGGCAATTCCTCTCCTCCTGCGATCAAGTCACTGTGGCCCAACTGTCTCGGCTCTCTCCCCATTATCAAATTAGAAAATCAAGAGCCTAGGCATATGGTTGAACAAATCCCTCAATTTTAATGCCCAAGCTGCAAAACTATCAGCTACTTGTTTTGGCCTACTCAGGCTAGTACGGAAGATTCTCCCCTATTGCCTTTCCAACCAAGACAGATAATGATCCAGGGGCTTGTTCTCTCCAGGCTGGACTTTGGGAATGCCTTGTGTCTAGGGGCCCCCCAATCCACCTTAAATACGCTCCAGTTCATACACAACTGTGCAGCACGAACACTACTTCAAATCCCCCGCCGACTTTCTGTGAAAACTGGCCTGAAGAGCCTTCACTGGCTCCAGGTCAGACAATGAATTGAGTTCAAGACCCTCTGTATAACTCACCGAGCATACTGGAAAACTGGAGCTGCCATCAACCACTCATTGATTACCTCATATAGCCCTGCTAGACAGCTCAGATCATCATCCTCTCTCCTGGCGACGATACCCAGGATTAAGAGAGCCAGATGCGGAGGCCGATCCTTTTCGTACAACGCCTCAATGCTTTGGAACTCCCTTCCCTACCATCTGCGCGCAGACCCCAAACTCTTATTTTTCTGCAAACAACTAAAAACCCTGCTCTTTAAAAAAAACTTTTAATTTTTAATACTGCCCCAACAAGCACAAGTCTGCAGCGCTAGGACGCCTCAGGGTAGCTACCGCGCTCTATAAATGACATTTTCAGTTCATTTCATTTCCCTCTGTCGCCCTCCTCCCTCTATCCATCGCCCTCTGTCTCCCTCTTTGTCTCCCTCAGTCTCCGTCCCTCTGTCTCCCTCCCTCTGTCTCCCTCTCCCTCTGTTTCCCACGGTTTCCCTCTCTCTCTGTCTCCCTCCCTCTGTCTGTCTCCCTGCCGCTGTCTCCGTCTGTATCCCTTCCTCCCTCTGTCGCCCTCCTCCCTCTCTGTCTCCGTCCCTCTCTGTCTCCGTCCCTGCCTCTGTCTCCCTCCCTCCCTGTCTCCCTCCCTCTGTCTTCCTCCCTCTATGTCCCTCTGTCTGTCACCCTCTGTCTGTCACCATCTGTCACCTCACCCCAGCTTCCCGGGCACACACACACAGCTGCACCCGAGTACGTCACAGGTCTTTAAAAGACCATTTACTTGTTAATGAGGCATTGTTGTATTTCACCTCTTCTTAGCCCCCTGCAGGTCCACTATGACTATTGCTGGAATTGCCCGGCCCCCATAGAGCAGTGTGTCTCAGAGTCCGTGCTGCTGCGGCGATGTTTGCTAACACTCTTTCAAAGGAATGCCTCTTAATTAGCAACAGTTATGTGCTAAGTGCCCGTTAATACCTGTGTCATCCCGCGACACACCCACCGTTTGCAGACGACACAGTACTGTGTCGAGACACACAGTTTGGAAAGCTCTGCTCTAAGGCATACGACTCACTCAAATTACCATACCTTTTCCAACTGCTTGCGTGTTTATGGTTCAGCACTAAATTCATACTCCTGATTTGTTTACTCTAAACTTGGCCCACTGCATGCTTGCGGATTAATGGGATTATTTCTGCTCCTTTTGTGGTATCCCGGGTAAGTGGTAAGGGTGCCCATTATCACACATTTTATTCACCATTGCGATGGGACCCCTTGTCGCCTGACATCATCGTCACACTGCAGCCTTACATTCCGCCCCTGGTGGTCTCCATATATGTAGATAACATCACCCTGTATGTCAGAGAACTGTTTGAAAAATTAGATCTGTGACTCTGCAAATTTGTTCGCTTTGGCGGCACTGCAGGGCTCACTATTAACTGGGTGAAATCCATCTTACTTACACTCACGGAGGTCACCCGGACCTTCACCTCAGACTTCCCACTGATGTGGGCGTTATTTGGGGGTCTAGGTTAGCTGGGAAATGGATGAACTTTGGAAGAACTTTGGCAGGTTGATGACAGTGCTTGAGAACAGCATTGCAGCCTTGGCGTAGTTACTGTTGTTCCTTATTGGGAGGTTAGCTATATCGAAAATAGTAAAACTCACCAAATTCCTATACTTGTTCGTCAACCTACCACTCCTTCTACCGGCATACTTCCGCAATAAACTCCATTCTCACCTTATCTCATTGGCTTGGGCTGGCAAACCACATGAGTAGCCTGGGAGGTACAGACGCTTCCTTTGGAGTAGGGAGGGCTGGGAGCACCCGATATGGACGGAATCATTTCTGTCCTGTGACCCCAGTTCTGTAGTAGGGGTATCTCTGTTATAGTCATAATCTAGTGAATAGTCCCGCCCATGTGCGTGGACCCCGGAGCAATCAAAAATAATCTCTTAAGTTGTCAAAACATGCAGAACTGCACAGACGCTTAAGGGAGTATTTAAAGACAGATAATGCAGCTTATATCCACAGGCTACACTGTCCAGTACTTCAACTAGAAATTCCACCAAACAACCACAAACAGCACAGCCTGCCCAGGTTTCTTCCACAGAGCAAAACCTTGCCTTTAACAGCAAAACCCTCTGGAATGATAGAGAGGAAGAAGTGGACAGACAAGCCCCATAGGCTGCCATTATGTGGTTCAGAACAGGATACTGTGCCTTTAAGAGAACTTTCCAGAAGTCTCACAGTATCCCAGAATGCACTGCAGGTCCCTTTTACTTTCAGTTCTTTTTGAAGGCGTAACACGCCAGACCTGTAGCATTCCTTGCATGAATATCTCTCTCCACCGGGGAGGAGGGCGGGCGCTTATGACTATAACAGAGCTACCCCTACTATAGAACGGAAGTTACAGGACTGAAACTACTCCTTCTGTAGTAGGGGATCTATGTGTATAGTCATAATCTAATGAATAGAATGGCAAGCCCATCTACACACCAAAGCGGCGGTGGAGAAAAAAGAAATAACACCACTACTGTGCGAACAGATTTCGCAGCGAAGCATCTGCCTTGGCATCAGTGTCCAGACAGTAATGCTTAGCAAAGGAATGGACCGGCTTCCAAGTGGCCGTCTTGCAGATTTCTGCAATCGGAACATTACGTAGCAAAGCAGTCGTGGCAGCTTTGCCCTTGGTGGAATGAGCCTTAGGTTTACCCCCTAAGGTCTTATTAGCCTTTTGGTAACACCATTGTATACAGGACACAATCCACCTCGAGATTGACTGCTTAGAGGTAGCAAGACCAGTCCTGACTGATACATAATTAATAAACAATTGGTCTGACCTATGAATATCTTCGGTTTTATCCAGATAAAATTTCAACACCCTCCTAACATCCATGGAATGCAGGGACCTTTCCGCTGGAGATGAAGGATTCTGAAAAAACGTAGGTAAAGTTATGGTCTGGTTAACATGGAAATCAGATATAACCTTTGGAAGAAATTTAGGGTGAGTACGCATAACAACCTTAGCAGCATGAAATACAGTATAAGGTTCTTGGCAACACAACGCCTGAATTTCACTCACCCTGTGGGCCGATGTAATGGCCACGGGGAACGCCGCCTTCCAGGATAGGTGCTGCAACGAAGCCTTATGAGTAGGCTCAAAAGGCTCCTTCATCAATCTGGACAGCACCACATTCAATTCCCATGAAGGCGAAGGAAGCCAGACAGGAGGGATCACTTTCTTCAAGCCTTCCAAAAAATCTTTGATCACAGGGATCAGGAAGAAGGAAGTCTGTGAAGGGCATTTCCTGTAGGCAGTCAGCGCAGCCAGATGAACCTTAAAGGAATGAACATTAAGGCCAAACTGCGCCAAATGAAGAAGATACGGAAGGATAACATCTTCCTTACACGTCGTTGGGTCATAGTTCTTGGACTGGCACCAGATGCAAAATCTCTTCCACTTGTAAGAATAGGAAGTCCTAGTGGAAGGCCGCTTAGCCTCCTTCAGTATGTCCATACAATCTTCTGGTAGATTCAAATGGCCATATTGCACTATCTCAGGAGCCATGCCACCAAACAAAGACGAGAGGTTGGGGTGCACCATCTGCCCCCCGAACTTCGTGAGAAGGTCCGGCCTGCACAGCAGCCGTATGTGATGAAGGAGAAACCGGTGAAATAGGTTCGTGAACCACCACTGCTGGGCCATTCCGGGGCAATCAGGATCATCCGCGCCCTGGACTGGGACAACTTGATGAGCACCGCCGGAATCAGGGGAATGGGTGGAAAAGCGTACAGAAAGCTGTTCGACCAGTTGATCCATAACGCATTCCCCAGCGTCCCCTGCTGGTAGTACCTGGAGGCGAAGTCTCGGCATTTGCTGTTTTCGGCGGTGGCAAACAGATCTACGTCTGGAGTCCCCCACCTTGCGAAGACTTCTCTTAGTACTTAGTTGTGTATGACCCATTCGTGGTTTTCCTGAATCAGTCTGCTCAGTACGTCTGCCTGAACATTCTGCACACCTGGCAGATGGGTAGCCGTTATCGTCAGTCCTCTGGCTAGAAGCCAGTGCCAGATCGCCTGCGCCTCCTGCGACAGAGTGCGCGATCTCGAACCCCCCTGCTTGTTGAGGAAATACATCGTGGTCGTATTGTCCGTCTGTACAAGCAGAGAGTTGGTCTGGAAGGACGGAAGAAAGGCCTTCAGTGCCAAGTGAACAGCTCTGAGTTCCAGGAAATTGATGTGATACGTGGACTCCGTCGGGGACCACGTTCCTTGTATCTGTAAGTCTCCAGAGTGCACCCCCCAGCCGTGGAGAGACGCATCTGTCACGATAGTCTGTGTGGGAATGTTCTTGTGGAAGGGAACCCCTCAGAGGAGATTCTCTGCTGAACACCACCACTTCAGAGACTGAAGAGCATGCAGAGACAGTCGTATCTTGTCGTCCCAAGATCCTTTCCTCTGATCCCACCGATCCTCCAAGCACTCCTGCAATGGTCTCATGTGCAGCCGTGCGTGTGGCGTGAGGAAGATACAAGAGTCCATTGACCCCAGTAGAGAAGACACCGTCCTCACTGTTGTAGATGGAGCGGTCATAAGAGCCTGAGCCTTCCGAAGGAGTGATAATCGTCTCTCCTCCGAAGGAGACACACTTGCTGACAGCGTATTGTTGGAGGCCCCCAAGTACTGTATGCACTGGACCGGAATCGGGACAGACTTGGACATTTTGATGTGCAACCCCGGCTTGTTCAAGAGAACGCACGTCTTCTGGAAGAGCGCTTGAGTTTCCGAGAAGGAGGAGGCCTTGATCAACCAATCGTCCAGGTACAGCTAGACAAACACCTTGTTCTTCCTCAGGTGTGCAGCTACCACTGCCATGCACTTCGAGATCATTCTGGGCGCAGATTTCAGCCCGAATGGCAGTACTATGTACTGATAATGATTGGTGTCGACTTGGAATCGCAGGAACTTCCTGTGTTTGTGTGCAATGGGCACATGGAAGTACGCATCCTGTAGGTCTATAGCACAGAGCCAGTCTCCATGTTGCAGCTGAGGATAAATCTGATGCAACAACAGCATGCGAAATTTCTCTCTGCGAATCCACTTGTTGCAAATCCAGAATGGGCCTGAACTCGTTCTTGTCCTTCTTGTGAACCAGAAAGAACCAAGAGTACAGACCTCTTCCCCTTTGAGACAGAGGTACGTCTTCTATCGCCCTTTTCCTTAACAGGATATCGGCCTCCGCCTGGAGAAAGGCAGATTGGCCACCCGCTACTGAGCCTCTGGCTTGAGCGACGTAAGGCGAAACCAAGCGTGGCGTCTTTGGTTTACACCATGACAATACCCATGCGCCGCCAGAAGAGACGCATCAGCCACCGCGCTGATGAGTTGATTAGACACCAGCATCCCCTCCTTCAGAATCTCCTGAAAGTCCTCTTTCTTCTCACGAGGAAGGAGCTCGGCGAATTGCTGGAGGGACTCCCATAGGGCACGATCGTACCGCCCTAGCAAAGCCGTGGCACTAGCCGCCTTCATTGCAGTAGATGCCGTCCCACACACCTTTCTGCCTGCTGAATCCATCCAGCGGCTCTCCTTATCAGGAGGGAACGTGGAAGACGGGGTGGTGGCATGCTGCTTTCTAGCCGCTGTCACTATGACAGAGTCCGGTGTCTGATCCATCCGCAGGAAAGCCGGGTCAGAATCCGGGGCCCTGTACTTCTTAAGGAGCCTGGAAGGAGCAGCCTTCGTCACCGCGGGAGTGAGAAACAGCGACCGACAGCGAACGCCTCCTCTTCGACGGCGAACGCCTTTGCCTCGACGGCGACCTTCGCCTCGACGCCGAACGCCTGCGAGACTTCGACGTCATCCTCGACGTCAAGGATCCCCTCGACGCTGACCTCCTCCTCCTCGCCAACGGCGAACGGCAGGGTCGCCTCGATAGCGAGCGCCGACGCAAGGCCTCTCTACGTCGATAACTCGACGACGACGACGATGAAATCGTCACCGGTGATCTCGACGGCGGTCTATTCAGTTCCCTCGACTCCGAACGTCAAAGCCGCTTCGACCCAGAGCCCTGGGGAGACGGAGAACAGACTGAAGTCATCCCTCTCAACGCCGTTGTCGGTGCAATCTACGCCAACGGAGAATGGGGACGTTTGCTGGTCTTCCTGCCCCTCGGGAGACCCCCAGAGGCCTCAGCATGGGCAGAGGAAGTCTGCCCAGACCCACCTTGTGCCTTCAGTCTTCTGTCTTCCAGGCTTTGGAGCCTGATCTTCATTCTATCTCTCAGGGTCCTGCTGGAGAAGCACTGGCAAATGTCACACTCCTCTGGGACATGAGATGAGGGAAGGCAGATGATGCACACCTCGTCTGGCTCAGACCTCGCCTTCTTCCTCGAACACTCTGGGCATTTGTCAAATAAAGCAGGCATGTTGACAATAAAAGGGTGCCCAGAGACACACACACAAGGAAGAAAGCAACAAGTACTTCAATGAAATACAAGCAAACACTTGAAAAAAGTGAAAAATCACTAAATAATCCCTTAGAAAGGGAGAGCTCAATTCTCCAGGGTCCTGCTAGCAGGAGCCGGAAAAAAGAACTAAAAGTAAAAGGGACCTGCAGTGCATTCTGGGATACTGTGAGACTTCTGGAAAGTTCTCTTAAAGGCACAGTATCCTGTTCTGAGCCACATAATGGCAGCCTATGGGGCTTGTCTGTCCACTACTTCCTCTCTATCATTCCAGAGGGTTTTGCTGTTAAAGCAAGGTTTTTCTCTGTGGAAGAAACCTGGGCAGGCTGTGCTCTTTGTGGTTATTTGGTGTAATTTCTAGTTGAAGTACTGGACAGTGTAGCCTGTGGATATAGGCTGCATTATCTGTCTTTAAATTCTCTCTTAAGTATCTGTGCAGTTCTGCATGTTTTGACAACTTAAGAGATTATTTTTGATTGCTCCGGGGTCCACGCACATGGGCGGGACTATTCACTAGATTATGACTATACACAGAGATCCCCTACTACAGAACTCTAATTTTCAGTGTCTAGGCACCCCATCCAAGGTCAGACCCACACAGCACGGGAGAATGACCATGTCTCCCATGCCCGCTGCAGATGACTCTCTATGGCCCAGTCAGCGGAGTACGGCATCAGGTGGACCAGTGGTCTGCATGGTGTGGGCTTGGAATGAGTTGACAACCTGTTTGCCCCATCTGTTACGATTCCGGGACACCCGGACTTGGAGACCCAGGCGTGACTCCTCCGACTTTCTTTGGAGTTGGAGAGCTCTGTTGCCCCCCAGCAAGTATACCAGAACTCTGCTGCCTTGCTTCTAGACACCATGACCTATTATCATATCCTTGCGTCCCATCACACATTACAGGCAGCCCCCCCTCAATGTTTGAGGTACTGGATTAAATGCTTACTAATCCTTGCCCCACAAGCTGATCACACACAACTATGCTCGAATGCAGGTACTGCTCCGGTCTGCTCGCTACGTCTGGTCAGACTGCTTCAATGTAGTGATTAGTGCGAAACAATCAACGTTTTGATGCTCCCAGTCCAAGGCCTTATCCCCGAGCTAAAGGTTGCGCCCGATACACTTTAAATACTTACACAGAATATACCACACACCAGCGTGGCTGCTGAGATTGGGACTTGTGGCAGATGCGTAGTTGAGCATGCTGCAACTTGTCTGGGACTGTCCCTAAGTGCTAGACTTTTGGACGTTGGTGCTATATAGGGACTATCACTGGCCATCTCCCTGAGCGCCCTCCACATGTCGCAATATTAGTCTATGTTAAAGAAGCCCCCTCCAGATGCCCACCAGCTGACGGCAATGCAACTACTGCTGGCTAAGAGCAGGGTGGCAATGCACTGGGGCAGATTGCAGGCACCCAGCAAAGACAAGTGGCTTCCGGATGCTGATTCCTGTAAGGAGCTGCTTGATGCACATTGGGAGCTGATGCCCATCCGCTCCCGCCTGAAAGATATCTGGGCCCCTTGGGTGACCAACCTCAGACTTTATGACATTGAACATTTCATATTGCTTAAGAACGCGCCTACACATTCCTCCCCACACATCGGCCAGTCAACCAGCCCTGTCAAAGAGGGGTGCTGCTCCTGCCCACGTCAAGGTGTGATGCTTCAGAGAACTAACGATTGTGTAGGATATTGACAGTGCTTATTGGCGAGTTCTTACCTTTTCCCAAGCTCCTTTCCACCCACGCCTTTCCTCTCCTCTCCCCCCCCCCATTATTTCTCCTGTCTCCTATCCCATCCTTGTGGGTTCCGGAGATGTGGGATTTTAAAGTTGAACAGCTCAGTTATGATTTTCGAATGCATATTGACTTGTTACTATGTTATAATGGATTCCTACAAAATGTAATTAATAAAAATAAAAAATTAGAGAAAAATCAAACATAATACAAAAAATGGGGATCAAGTGGTCAACCCCTTTAGTGCCTTTGATGGTCACAAGGTGTGTGAGGTCACTCCTGATACCCTTACACAATTGACGCAGTTAACAAAAAGTGTAAGGGAACAGTTTTCGCCAAAGGGAAATATTTTTCTATCAAGAAAAAAAGAAAAGTGATGCAGTGGAAATGTGATACATTACATGTACAAGTTCAGAAATAGAAGCTTGCTACAATTCTGAAAGTGTAAGCGTTATGCATGCGAGTACTTCTGGAAAGTTGCTGCTTATTTGTCAGAAACTTTTTGTGCATTCCAAGAAATTCGGGTCCTTTTTCAATCATAGGAAAACTCTTAGGTGCCAAGTTCTGGCTTTCTTTGTTAATCGCCTTCACAACCAGTATTTTGCCATAGGTGATGTTCCGATGTCATCCAAAGAATTACCTACGACTGACTGGAATGTTTGCGTCGGTTTTCCTAAACTTTTTGCATCTGTTAAATGGTGTTGGATGTTTCACTGTTTATGAAAGGAAGCAAAAGGACAACATTGAATGAAAGACTCTTTGAAGTGATTGTCTTGTCGGTGCGGCACAGTGGCTATAAAAAACGAAAGCACTAATACCATCAGAGTGGACCTCATACTCATGTTGGTTTATGATGTTGGTCAAAGTTGATTAATTAAAACTGTTGAGTGACTCATAAAAAACCAATATCTGCGCAGTGTGCTGCATACTAATGCAGTCACTTGTGTGAGGGGGCGGATGCTTAAAGCGTTTTTTATTAGCAAGAAAGATGAAGACATTGTATATCTCATCCTCAAACATTAAAAAAGATTCAACAATCCATATTTTTCATAAAAAAACACCAACGCATAGAATATAGTTTAAAAAACATTACTTACCTTTGGAAGTGAAAGATTTTATAAAACAAACTATTTTGTCACAATTTGAAAACGTCTGTCAGGCCTTCAAGACCTGGATGTTCAACCAATCAGAACAGCAGCAGGACCATACAGTGCCTTGAGACCCTCACGGGTGAAGCAGCGGGCTCTACAAAGTCTGGTCGATTGATTGCTAACTAGATCTTTATTACGGCTACTAACCTGGCCATAATTATTTGATGTCCAATTATCTCAGGAATTCATTCAGAGGGAGATACCTCACTGTACGAAACTGTAGCAATTACATAAACTGCACAATGCATAACCTTTTTGAATTTCACAACCTTTCTGAAAGTTTTTCAAAGTGAACTTCCCGAATACCATTTAACTATGTTTTCACTTGGTACCTGGTACCTCATTCCTATACATTGGACACACATTGGACCTTTAAACAATTATGCAGCTTAAAAAATGCTGAACGCCATGATCGAGATATGTTATGTTATTACGTATTTGTAAAGCGCACAGAGAAGTGTGTCTCAATGGTTAGAGCGGCAGACCCTGATGCAGAGGTCTAGCCTGGGACCAGGGTTCAATTCCCCGCCTCTTCGGGTCTTGGGCTCAAAAATTCCACGGACCTGATAATTCTCACCTCGGTGCTTATTCCAATCATGGAGTCCCACTCTGCAACTCTGGGCAATAGCTTGCTTAATCTCCACAACGGCCCCCACAACGCTAAGGATGCCTGGCCTCCACCTTGGGGGTGCCCAGGAGTGGACACCTCACAGGGAAAGCCAGGATGGGTTCCACAGCGGTATTCGTAGAAGCGCCTTGAGACCCTTGTGGGTGAGTAGTGCGCTATACAAGTATCAATTTACATTTACATTTACAGCTACTCAATCGAGTGTCCCGGCGCTCAGCAGAACGAAATGCTACCGAAATCAGGACCGGCTCTCAGAGTGAATTATTGCTGGAATAACCAGGGTTTGAGTTGTTTCCTAAAAAGCCATACATATGTCAGTTGTCTAATTGTAGTAAGTAGCTTATTCCAAAGATGTGCTACCTGTTCTTGAAATTAACGGCCTCCTCTGCGAGAGCATGCAAATTTAGGCACGCTCATCAGATGCTGTTGGGATGATCTTAAAAATCTCCCGGGCGTGTAAAAAGTCACTTGTCTCCTAATATAATGTGCTCCGGTACCATGCAAAGCTTTAAAGGCCAGTGTCAAAGCCTTGAACTGGATTCTGCAACGAATAGGGAGCCAGTGAAGATTTTTTAAATAGGGAGAGATCTGTGCTCTGGGGTCTAGCATAGGAATGGATCTAGCTGCAACGTTCTGGACAACTTGAAGTTTATTTAATAAACACTCCAGAAGGCCCAGGTAGAGGACATTTGCATAGTCCAGCCTTGAGGTATGCAGGCTGCACAAGCTTTAACAATGACTCTATGGCCCGAAAGGCAATCTCATAACTAGGTGTACACCAGAGGGGCAAACCCTGGATTATCAGACTGGAACTAACCTCAAGTCTTTAAAGAGTCTGACCTAATTACCTTGGCACTGAATTGAAGGGAATACATAGAAAGGAATTTAAACAATTATAGATGAAGTGGTTTGGTAAGCCTAAGTTCATCAGCAATAAAACTATTTTATCCTATTTGTCAGTTGGATACCGGTTCACAGCAAGGTCTTGGTACCACACATAATAAGTAGCTTTCAGCTGTTCCCTCAGTGACCAGGACAGCTTCAGCAGATCCAACCTCCTGCTAAATCTACAAAAAACCCGACTCTTACAGGGAGAGAGAGTGATTCACTGTTTTAAAATCATGAATGATACCAATAGCCCATCATAGCATTTTTGGTGAGCAGCTGGTGTTGCAATGCCAGATGTGTACCAAAAGATAGCATCAAACACTCAAAAGGTGATGGAGGAATGTTTGGAAATAGTCTGACGACTGACCCTTGCTCGGGGTAGCATTCCAACCCATTGTTTTTGCACCTCATGCCACCTCAGATTTGACCCAGCCATATGCAAATAAGCCTTGATCTTACTTCAATACAAACATTCCAGTCCGACCAGCCAGGTCCTGTCTGAATCAGAACACAAACAATTTAAGACTGGTTTTGGCCCTTCAGTCAGGTGCAGCAGGCTTCTAGTGGCACAGAGAGCATGAGACACATCTCTGGGCATACGATTGGCTACTTAGCACATTACATCATCACACAAAAGGAGGAATGTTTGCAAATAGTTCAGCCACTGGCAATCAATCGAGGTAGCGTCACCCAAACTAGAAAGCATCCTCAAATGTGTTCCATAATACCCGAGAGATAGACTGGATCCCATCAAAAACATATACATTTTGTTTTAATTGACTGAGTGAGATACAGAAGCCAATGAAATCTAATATGCTAAATGATCCATTTTTAGTATTTAAACAAGATAACTTCACAATGATTTATAAAACTGAAAACAATGAGATCAGTTAGTGTACTGTAAGACAGTCTGGTAATGAGCACTATAGAAATGCCTTAGTTAGTCAATGTAGAAAAGTAGGCTCTACTTTCATGGTTAAGCCACTTTTGTGCCTGTCAGTGTGTTTTGACTGCAGGAAGCTTTGATACTGCTAATCAGATACCCAGCATCAATGCTCTCTCTCTCAAAATGGCTTTGGTAAGTACTTTTGTACCTCCACAATTGGCTACTGGTGTACCCATACAAGTCCCTAGAATATGGTTCTAGGGGACCGAGACATGAGTACCCCAGGGGTCTCCCATAGGCTGAAGCATCAATTGTGCCACCCATGGAACTCCACTTAAACTTAGACTACAGGCCTGCTATTGCAGCCTGTGCGAGATGGTGCTTGTACCTCTCCCAACAGATATAAGTCCTCATATCTGAGGCCACTACACTTAAAATCTATAAGTCATCTCTATAGTAGATCCTTCAGTCCTGAGGGCAGGGTGCTCTGTTATAAGTGTGCAGGTGCTCCTGCATGAGCCGATTACCCCTACAAACCCTTGAGTCGATTCTCCAGGCTTTGTACGTGTGGTGAGCCATTTTAAGACACATACTGGACATCAGTCATTACAAGATGTCTTACTATATAATGGCTGAGCCGAAGCTGGACATGTTTGGTATCAAGCATGTTGGAATTATACCCCAAGACCGATTCCGGTGTTGGAGGTATGATCTCATGTACTGGGGGGCCCCTTAGGTGAGTCCCCTGTACTCCAGGTTAGAACATTTTAGGTTCTAACAGCAAGCTTGTGCCGATCACAGACAGGATTCAGCCCTCCTGCTGCCTGGCTGAGCTCGAGCAGGGGAAGGTAGAACAATAGGTTTCCTGTCAAAGGGATGTGAGACCACCTCTTAGACAGGGCTTAGTGTATTGGGCTAGGGTGGAGCGCTTTCCATCGCCACCAGACTGCATTGAAGGGCACATTCAGGAACCCTTGGTTTGCGCTATGGCGCGAAACTGGACTAAGAACAAGGGAGTATCCTCCACTTTGTCGAGCCCTCCTCTGGGAGGGACCACCGAGTTGTGCCAACCCTTTCATTGGGTATTTAACGGCTCCCCCGTGAGTGGGTCCTCAGATTCGTTGTGGAGCAAGACTCACTTCTGAAACCAAGACACTCTTTGGATGTGTGGACACTTGGAGTTTGACTGGAACTGAGACTGCATCAAGGAAGGCTCCTGCTGCTCCTAGTTTTGCTATTTAAGCCTTCTGCCTCGTTTGTGTTTGTGTTTCGCTCAGGTTTTCCAGAAGACCTGTAGGCATCAAGGACGTCCGATGAAATCTTTCTTGCAGTGAAGGAGTCACTCCCCTGAATCTGTAGGCTCCACAATGAAGCTGACTGTTCTGCTCCTCCTGTCTTCCTATGGACTTCCTGAGGCCCATAATCATAGGTTGTGGTTCTGCAGCTCTCCAGAGACATGACCTGTCTTCCCTGCAATTTGGAGGACAGTACCCCTAGCCGCTTAGAACAAACCCTTGTGCACCATGTCAACCTACTGTTGCCAAGGCTTGTTGGCTCTGCACTCCAGAGATCTTCAGGCTACAAGAAGCTCCTGCCTCCAGCACCTCATCCATCGAAGATAAGCATCCTTCTGCGTCTCTTCCACTGTGGCCCTCCATCTTTGGTGAGCTGCCCGAGTTCTTCTTGCGACTTCTGTGCCTTTTACTTTGCGGGTCCTCTCAAGGGCCTTCTCTGCTTTGGGAGGCTCGCCTGCTTTTTCGGGGCCTGCTCGGACTTCCCTGTACTGGTGAGTACCTTGGACCTTGCGGGGCTTAACAATCTGGTTGTCTTCCAAGCCAGTTGCGGCTACTAAGATTTGTTGGTGCTCCCACCAGACACAGACCACCTAGACACCAACATCCGATGTGGGACAGCTTGTTTAGGGCTCCTGGTCTTTCTCAGCATCACCTGGTCCCCACAGCAGCCGGCACAAGGTCCTCGTCAACTTTCCTGAGCTCCCTGCCTAGGGTGGGCATTGTTCTTCCGTGCCTCCTGGTCACCTAGAATGGCACAGACTCTGTACTCTCTGCTTGCAGGTTCTCCTCTTTAAGAATCTACCCTTGGATTCCACCAGACATCTTCAGTGACTACTCCAGTGGCCTTTCTTCCCAGGTCTTCAATTGTCAACTACGAGAGGTTCCAGTGTAAGTTCATCCCTATGCGCCTGGTTTCCCAGGTGCATTTAACCTGGCTACTGGGGCATCCACGGGTGGGGTGACTCTCCAACCTTCCGTCCTCCAATGGGTTTCTTTGGGGTCCTTTGGGTAGGATCCTTTTTATTTAAAACTGCAACCGCGACTTCTCCATAGACTTCCATTGGGCACGCTACTGTCTTTCCACTCTGCACACAGGCTCCGTGGGGTTCCTCGGTACTTCCCTTGGGTGGTACCTTGGTCTTCCAGCTCCTCTGAGTCCTTTAGTCAAATCCCGGTCTTCTTTGCAGTTCGCATTCCACTTTTTTAGTATATGGTTTGGTATCCCCCTGGAAACAAGGTATATTTGTGCTTCTTACCTGATTTCTTTCAAGTATTTTCATGTGTATTGTTGATATCTCCGGCTAGGAGATATACCAATGTGCTGGTGATTGTGCTGTGCTATAAGTAGACTTATTTTTTCAAACACTGCGTGGTTCTTTTACTTTTTTTGTAAAACTTTAGTTTTCAATTTGGTGATAACACGGTGGGTGACATGTGCGGGTAGCATCTTCGCACCAATGCAAGCTCAATATACCATGAAAATCATTGACAAATGGGATTCAACCAACTGCAGATACCAATAATCATATTCATACAGTTACACATATATATATATATTCACTGAAAAAACCATAGGTTATAGACCATATATAGTTAGGAATTAGCATTTACAAAACCTTGAAAATTCACTGAAAAAACCATAGGTTATAGACCATATATAGTTAGAAATTAGCATTTACAAAACCTTATTTTACTCACACAAAACCATTGAAATTCGCATATATAGTTAGTTGTACTAACTATATATCGCGCACCCGCAATCCACTGCTGGTCATGTCACATATTACATCATTCATGACATGGTCAGTGACATCACTGATGACATCACTGATGACATCTCAAATGACATCACTGATGACATCACTGATGACAACATCCAGTGGCTGTATGTTTCTGTAAAGTTAAAATATGTCTTACATATTGAAGAATGAGTGGATGTATACGTGTCTGGATGAAGGATTTAGTAGGTGCATGACTGACTGTATGAGTGAGTGATTAAATGTGTCTCACTGAGTGCATGGGTTAGTGACTAAACTGTCTTAATTTGTGCATCATTATGTCTGTTGTTCTGTAAACTGCTGCATGTGTTGATCAGTAGCTATATGAGTAACTATATGGGTTATTGATTGGTTGCCCAAGTATTTGTATGGGAGACGGAGTGTGTGGGTGGCTGGGAGGTGTATGACTCTGTGCATAGATGTGTGAGCAGTTGATTCACTAGATGTATGGGTTCAAAAGTGCATGTGGAAACAGCTGTATGGGCGGTTGACTGTGTGCATGAGTGTATTGGTGAGTGAATGGATATCTCAGTACTACATGTCAAAGTAAGTACATATGTAAAACACAGTACATGTGAGAGTTGACATATATAAATAACTGTGCATAAGAGCCAGTGAATGTGTGAGTGGCTGTATGGATCATTCTGAAATTGTATCAGGGATTGTATAAGAGAGTAAATATGTGTTAGTATCTGTTTGAATAAGTAAGGTGTGTATAACTGTATAGTTGAGAAAATGGAGGTGTGATTGATTCTTTGCATGACTGAGTAGGTGTGTGAGTAACTCCATGGATGAGTGACAGTCTGTGAGTGTCTGTTTACACTGAGTGTATCTAAGGTTATATTAGAGTCTGAAGAGGTTCATCGTATTATCACATGAATAATGTCATCAGTGATGTGCTCAGTAATGTTATCAGTGATGTCATCAGTGATCTCATTTGAGATGTCATCAGTGATGTCATCAGTGATGTCATTTGAGATGGCATCAGTGATGTCATCAGTGATGTCACTGACCATGTCATGAATGATGTAATATGTGACATGATCAGCAGTGGATTGCGGGTGCGCGATATATAGTTAGTACAACTAACTATATATGCGAATTTCAATGGTTTTGTGTGAGTAAAATAAGGTTTTGTAAATGCTAATTCCTAACTATATATGGTCTATAACCTATGGTTTTTTCAGTGAATTTTCAAGGTTTTGTAAATGCTAATTCCTAACTATATATGGTCTATAACCTATGTTTTTTTCAGTGAATTTCAATGGTTTTTTAATAGCAAATATCAAAAGCTTTAAAATGTATTCTTCTTTAATTCGAAAAATATATTTTATATGTTTTTAATAAAAAAAATGTATGTATTTTTTTTATTATTGCCGCGTTAGAAAACAACATCGTGACGCGTCGCGTAATCGCGACGTATGGCGTTGTCGCGTAATGTGTCTTATGACGCGCCACGTTAGCGCACCCGGAAGTGCTCCGGAGCGCGAACCGAGGCGCGAAGCGCAGCGCCCCGGAAGCGATCCGGGGCGCGCGTAACGTAAGCGTAACAGGTCATATAACTTGTTATCAAAAGTTTTCATTGGTTCATTTCACTTTTGGTTTCCTAATGATGTAAGGCTAGGTCATGTGACCTAAAAATAACACTTTTCATTGGTTTAGAACTATTGTTTTTCCCAAATGATGAAAACCCCTCCTTCTTTCCTCACTCTGACTTTCAACTGTGTGAGAGGAAGACCATTTTTCATTACTTACAAATGGCAAGTCTTGTAGCTGCAGCTGGTGCACCTCCACCACCACCACCACCTCCTAGGAAGAGAGGACCACCTCCTCAGATTATCATTCAACAAGAGGAGGAAGAAGAGGAAGAAGGGGAACAGACGCAAGGGGAGAGGCATTTTTTGCCTGAGGAACCAAGAATTTCTCATATAAAGGAAGATTTTATATGGCAATTTTATTCATTTCCCCAGGGCCAAAAGAAAGTGAATGCCCGCTATGTAACTTGCCTTATCTGCAAGAAAGATCTGTCCAGAGGGACAGATAAAAAATATAGCTATGGCAATTACACCATGCATCGCCATATGCAGAGGTGGCACCCTAATAATTATAGTAATGCACAATTACGTGACCTGCAGGATAACCCCCCCTCCTCTACCCAGAACATCAAATGTAGAGGCAGTGACGGGACCAGAGGCGAGGGAGACGGTCCCAAATATACAAATGAAGTTTGGGAGTATCAACCAAGTCTGCGTTTATTGTGGCCAATTGATATGCTACAGGGAAAGTAGCATCACTCTCATCAACAGAGCTATCGACAATCATGATTGTCCAAAACGCCCCAGAAAATAAATTATCTTTTTTTTTTGTTGCTCCTGTTGAGCCCTTTATAATGAATCATTTTCGTTTCTCCCCCCCCAAAAAAAACAAAAAAAATATAAAATCGTTGAAAAAATACAAAAAAAGTAAAAAAAGTTCAGAAAAATAATAAAAAAAATATAAAACAACAAAAATAATTTAAAAAAAAGTTCTTTTCAGGACTACCTCCCCTTTATAAAAAATTGCTAGAATGTTTAGCACTCTGCAACCTCTATTTCTTTTGGTTCGCTTCCCGGTTCGCGCGCCGGTACGCGAACCGGATGCGAACCAAAAAAAAAATTATAAGGGAAGGAAACAGAGAGTAATGTTAAAAGAAAGACAGCTAGAGGGAGTAACACAGAGATACTGTTTAATAGATCTATTTACCGAAGAAAAGATGGAAGAGGGTATAATTGTGAAAAACAAAATAAATAAGGAAGTGAAAGAAAAAAAGGAGAGTAGAAGAATAATAAACAAGAGTTTCTTAGAGAATGTGAGTGAATGTTCAAAATAAGAAGAAAAATAATAAAGGATGTGGAATGAGAGGTAGGGATAGAACCGGACTAAAAGAACAATCATGAGGGAAAGTGTTAAGAAAACAGTGAGCAAAAGTAAATAGGAATAAAACAAGATGTATGATAGTGACTAAGGTTAAAACATGTGGAATAACAGAGAGAAAAAACAGAAAGCAGAAAAGAAGAAGTGACAGAAAAGGAATGATTGAAACAGCAAAGAAATGTAAATAACATAGGGGCATATTATCAACACAAGCGATAAAATTATCGCTGCTTTTATCGGCAGAAATCTGACGCTAAAGCCACTTTTGCAGCAGAAAACTGCCGCTAAAGCCGCTTTTGCCGATAAAAGCAGCGATAATTTTATCGCCTGTGTTGATAATATGCCCCTTAGTGTGCTTGAACTACAGGGAGAAAGCATAATGAACAAGTAGTGAAAGAGTGATCAGTCAGAGACAGTGAGTGTAATAGAGACGGAGTGAGTGAACAGGAGTGAGGAACTATGAGAACAGAGGGACTGAGAAAAAGAGTGGAAGGAGTAGAGTAAATAAGTAATAGAGAAAGGAATGAGGGAATTAGCAAAGGCAGGAAACTGAGGGTTAAAGAAATGAAGCAGTGGAACTAATAGAAGTTAAATGTGATAGAAATGTAACGAAAAGAGTACAAAACACTTACCTTATAATTGTCGTTAACTTAGTCACTTGTTATTTTTATACTTTCAATCTGTGAAAGAAACAACAAAAATTTAAAAAATATTAAAACATGTATTTAAAAAGTTAGAAAACACAAGGGAAAAGATTGACAATCATCCAATTTTACAAAGAAATAAAGTTAGAGATAAACATGCAGAAAAAAAGAGAAAGAAACAGTGATAGACAGTCAGAGACAAAAAAAATTGAAATAGAGTAAATTACTAAGAGAAAAAAAAGAAGATACTTTCAGTGACAGAAAAGAAGGATAGAAGAGAAAACTAAATTGAAGTTGTGAAAGCTACTAAAAGAAACTGAGTAAGGTAAACTATATAAGGAAAGGGTGAATAAGGAAAAGAGAGTGAGGGAGAGAGGAGACAGAGGAAGTGAAGGAAAGAGTGTCAGATACAGACTGAGTGAGGCATCTACACAATGTGATTCATAATGTTAGGAAACACAGGTAATGTAATTAAAAAACGTTCAATTTTTTTTGTTTATTCCACAATCACATCACTTGTGTTTCCTTTGCTTAGGTATCTCATTGTGCAGATGTAGTCTAGCATATGAAAGACTACACAGAAGGTGACCACTGTATGCAACAACTTTGACACTTACAGAAGCCTCTGCTTCTCCATGACCCTACACAGTCCTAAATATATACATTTTAAACTAACAGTATCTTGTTGCAGATGAAGTGAGGCCTATCTTGCAACATGGTGCATCTTTTGCACTGCTGCTGTGTCACAAAAGTGACAACGGCAGCGCAAAAGAGGTGCACGGCCATCATAAAACTGCCCCTAACATTTTAAATGATTGTTTCAGGATGCCGATAAGGTGTGGCCTAACCAGAGATTTGTTTGAGGTGAGGTCTACTCAGAGTTACAGATTAAATTTAGGCTTGTTGAAGAGTACAGAGGAGATAATACATGTGCAAGCCTACCAACGAAGTGAGTCATGTCCACTGCACTCTTGAACAAAGGCCAGACCTCCTCTGTCTCCCTGGACAGGCCTAAACCTCATCTGCACAATGTGATTCGTAATGTTAGGAAACACAGGTGATATAATTGAAAAACGTGCAAATATTTTTGCTCATTTAACAATCACATCACCTGTATTTCCTCAGCTTAGGTATCTCATTGTACAGATGTAGTCTAGCATATCCAAGAGTACACAGAAGGTGAGGACTGTATGCAACAGAGCAATGTACATTACTCACCTCCCTTGACACTTACAGAAGCCTCAGTTTCTCCATGCCTCCTACACAGTTCTAAATGTATATCATAAATATAAAAAGTACAGAATTAATTATACATGTTAAATGGTTTATTTTTGCTGTTCTCAGAATATATCAAATTTCACTAAAAACAGTGACTTGAAGGTATTCATCATATAACAGCGGGGAAAAAAAAACACAATCAAAATGATTGTGTTTAAAAAACCCATATAACATAACCAATCAGAAATCAGAACTCCTCAAAAGTAACTTACTTTCCATGACGTCGAAGGATGTCCTATGAACAGCTTATACTCTGTTGTGCTGTTAATATTTTCAGCCCGCCACTTTCTGAAAGAAAAGCTCAATCGTTTTGACAAATATGTTACATACAATAAATGACTTCTCGCTCTCTACCGCACTTCTCCTCAAGGCCAAATCGTGTAAGAGCCATTTATAAGTCTTGGAATTCTTCTAAGCAAATCCCGTCATTTTCTTTTTCCGCAACTTTCAGAAAGAAAACGTTCAAGATCACTTTCACAATCCTGTACTAGTAATATCTCACCCTTCTTGCTCACTCATGTTCCACATTTCCTATGACACTGATACTGCTTACTATGAAGCAGACTTACACTACCTCTATGACTACTACAATTATTTAATTCTCTACATCACTTTTAATCACAAAGCAATTTAAAACAGTACATAAAATTATATCAACTCCTAAAATCATTATAGGCCAGTTACCTACCCTAAATTGTTTCTTCTGAAAACAGAAAGTAAGAATATTTTTAAATAAAAAGGCAACATTGTTTCATAGTGCAATGTGAATTATTTCCGGAACATCAGCTTTTTTTACATTTTGAATACGATGTGTAATAAATGGATGTTGTCAAAGGACCATCATGTCATATAATAGCTGCAGTTAGAAATGTTCTTCCTAAAATCAACGACTGTGTAGCCATAACATTTGTAATTAAAGTTGAAAACTTATTTTCATCAGGTTTATATAGTTGGAATTTTTAAATGACATTATAACCAAAAGTTTGATCAAAATATGTCGACAGCATTGCAGACTTACATTACCTCTACTCCATGTTTTGATTGGCTGCTTGAATTAGCTTATTAAAAGAAACAGTTTTTCTGAACTCATTCAAAGTGCAGTTATTTTTCCATGACGTCAAGTGTTATGGTAAGAACACCGTTTGCTTTGGGAAATACTCTGTTGTCCTTTAACTAATCCGTGCCCACCACTTTCTGTAAGAAAACCTTCTTTTTTTTCAGGAACTACTTAAAACTGAAAAATAACTTTTGACTCTGTACTACACTCATCCTCAAGGCCAAATAGTGTAGGAGCCATTAGAACCTCTTGAAATTCTTTAGAGCAAATCCCGAAATTCTTTCCCTAAAATTTGGTTGTAAAAACACCAGGTAAGAATTTTTAAGGTCAAAAGGCAATTTTTTTTTGAAAATTAAAACAGAATCATTGCAGAATTACCAGCCGTTTCTAGACTTCAAATAAGCTGTGTAATGTCCTGATGTTGTTGAAGGACCGTCATGATATATAATTGCTGCAGTTACAAAAGTCCTTCCTGATATTGACAACTGCGAAGCCACAAAATTTTTAATTAAAGTCGTCAATTTTGTTCCATCAGGCCTACATCGTTGGAACATTAAAATTACATACTGGCCATATGTTCGTATAAATAATGTGGACAACATTTCAGACTTACATTGGCTACACTCCATGTTGTGATCGGCTGCTTTTACTAGCTTATTAAAGGACACTGATTTACTGTCTGGCAAAGTTAAATATATACGTTTTTCTGAGTCTACACTAGTAGTACTTGATACCCTACAGTTCTCGCAGTCATGCTGCCATTGATAAGAAAGGCCAAACAGGTGATCTACATCTACACCTTCATCTTGCAATACATCAAGCATATACATTAAAAACTCCTGACAATCTTGCTGAATATTTTGAGAGAATTGCGTTTGACCTGAACATTTGTCTTACAGATTTCGAATTTCAGACACACTTTCTATTTTTGTTCTATCAGTGCTACATTTCTCTAACACAGAATTCAACAAACTGCAAAATCTTTGATCCGAATTGACCACAATCTCTTCTTTTAAAGTTTCTAGAGAAAAGACAACATTAACCACAACATTAGCATAGCAGTTGACACCAGAACTATTTTCAAATTGAAAACCAACAACATCTTCAACAGAATCCATTTTTTTTCTGCTTATAATTTCGGGTTCATCGACTTTTCGTCTTTTTGCTACAACCTCCCTACTATTGGTCACATTTCTTCGTTTCCGGCCTACCACACGTTTCTCAAACAAAGGATATTGAGGCAAATGTGGCGCATACTCTCTTCTTAACCTATTGTATTCCTTAACACAATCTAGATCCGCACAAATGTTTGTGACATCACAATCAATCAAGTACAATCCCGATAAAGTTCTGACTCGTGACAATGCCACATATGCCATACCCTCCTTGAACACAGAACTGATACCAATATTCACCAATGCACTGTCTACACTTAAACCTTGCGATTTATGGATTGTCACCGCATATGCCAAGCAAACAGGAAACTGCTTACGGCGAACATATAAGTCTTTTACAAGCAAAAACCTAGCAGAGCAACGACCAATTAGCTGTACTTCCTCAATGCCATCAAATTTAATTTTTAAAAATTCAATTCCATCTCTATTTCTGTATTTCTCAAAATCAACAACATTACCCATTGATCCATTTACCAGACCTCTTTCAACATGTAAATTCCTTCTTAAAATTATACGGCAATTTAAGCACACATTCAGAGTCTTTTCAAAACCAGCAGTTTTAGATATAGTCTTCTCTAATGAATCCAATTTTGATTTCAAATTCTCAGACAAAATAATTGTTGCTCCCATATGCTCTATTCTGTCAATAGCTTCCAGTTTCACAATCTCTTGGTTTTCTAAATTCAACATTTTGTTGTTGAAGATGGCACATTCTGCAGGAGTTGGCATCAAACATATTCCAGATTTCTTCTCAGTAATTTTCCGAAAAATATTCTCAGGCACAACGTCTTCTTCTGGATACAAATTTGACAGTAATCGTGCATGTAAAGCTTCTTTCCCATGCTCGGTCACTTTTCCGATTCTAACATCTTGTAGAATATTCTTATAATCTTCATCCTTCGCTTGACGCATATTTTCACGCAGTTCAGCATAATTGAAGTTTAACCATATATTGACGTTGCCAATGCTCCCTAGGCACTTCCTGGTATCTTCATGCATGAGCATTTTGAACACAATTTGTCCTTTCACTGGTGTCAGCTGCAGAAGATCACCGAAAACAATGATGTGTTTGCCACCAAATAACACATCATACTCTGTTTTCAGAACTTCTTGCATTCTCAAATGCACAAAGGCAAGCATGACATTGGAAACCATGCTTACTTCGTCAATGATAAGAAGTTTCATTTTCCTCAAGACTCTTGAAACTTCACAACAAGCATCTCCAGATAACTTGTGGTATTGTAATTTGTTATCATGCTCCACTGGCAGCATCAGTAGACGATGCAAAGTAATACCTTTAATGTTATGTGCTGCCAGTCCAGTTGGAGCGGTGACAACACAAGACAGCGATGACTCAGTCCTTTTCTGCAAATAACATGAAATTGCTTTAATGAGGAAACTTTTTCCAGTTCCCGCTTCTCCACTCACGTACAGTCGGACAGGCTTCAACGACGTACATGAGCACTCTTTCTTCTCATGACTTAATCCATGATCTATTTGGTTGGTAACTTCGTCATATATTTTCCTCTGCTCAACGTTGAGTTGTCTTTCCAAGTCTTCTAAGTTAACCGCATCCTCCTGAGCATGTGCCATGGCTCTTTCCACTTCAATCATGGCAGTGGCAGCTTCATTTTCGATAACTGGTCCTCCTAGTGGATCCTGACTCAATAAAACAGAACTCTTACTGTCCTGAGAACTGTCTCTAGCAATCTCGGCTGCAATCGTTGCTTCCTGCTCGATTTCCGCATTCAACATTTCTAGATATTTGGGAAAAACAGGACATTCTATGGTCTCCTTGGCGGCATTGAAAGAGTCTTCATAACAGAGGAAATCTCCAAGCAGTTCCTCTTCTGCACGCCAAGGCTTGAAAAGTTGCAAAAGTGCTAAATAGAAAAACTCTTTTCTTTCAGGAGATTCGCCACTAAATTTTCGATGGTTTACCAAGTGGCATTTTCTTTGCTTGACCAGACATCCCTCACTTCCAATTACAGCATACACTCCTTTATCAATATCTTCTTTGATGTTGCTCTTGAATATGTAATTTTGTAGAACCTCATACAGACAAACATTCTCAAGGTGACTACTTCTATTTGGATAATATGTATCCAACATGTTGGTCTTCAAAATATCTGTACTGTTTGGCTCCTTTTCCGCCAAATACTCAATTTCCCGTACAGGTTTCAGAACTCGATTACGCGTTGCAGCAAGACCAAGACTCGCCCAAATGATACTCCTGGATTTGGCATAGAGACTTGATGAAGACAACCGGTCAGAACATTCGTAAGCTCCGATTTCTCGATGCGACAACATCTTCAGACTGAAACTGTACAACTTCTTACTGAGGCTCTTTTCATGGGAAATGTCCTCCCACATATCCTTCAATTCTGTCTTTTCTTTTTTGGTGATGTAAGATGTCACATACCGAGCCACAGTTATCAGCCACAAACTGTATATCCATGTTAGCATTCCACATGGATAAAATCACTGGGTTGTAGTCGTTGATGTACTTGGACTCTTCGTTCCTTTTCAAATTGTACGTATTTTTGGGTGATTTCTTCATCACATTATGTCGCAGGGAAGACATCAAACTGTTCACTCTTCCTTTAGAAATCACCGGTCGTGGAAAGGCGAAACGACATTTTGTGTAGAATTTGTCCTTGTTTCTGAATTTACGACGACAGTACTTTCCACAACGATGGCTTCGGAAGCGTAAAACTTGTTCTCTTAGGCTTTTGTCTTCCTTTGCCTTTGGAACAGCACATGTAGAATACTGTTCTATGAAACTCATCACTAAGTCATCCGGATCTGTTCCAAATTTGGGTGCATCTTTGATCCATAGCAGCATATGTATATGAGGAGCACCTCTTGCTTGGTACTCCTTTCTCCAGAAGAAATCCAACACCTCTCCAAGAGGTGGATTTTTCTTGTTCATGATGAAAGACATCATAGCTTCAAATCTATGATTGAAGTACCTGCATACATTCACTGGATCCAAGGAGCACAGTTCTCCGGGTGTCTTGAATTCGATATTTTCAATGTTTCCATTTGCCTCTCGTAGAAATTCAAGTAAGTCTTCCCAGCCATACTCGGCACAGCTGAGAGTGAGGAACCATGTGGGAGTTCCTAAGTTCCTCAGCATACATTTTAAATCACCATGACGACGGTACCAGTACTCATTAGTACCACGCTGACACGCCATGAAATTAATCAGGTGAGAATCCAAAATACTGTCTTGCACATTGACTTTATCCATAAAGTCCCTTGCCGAGATATTTTGCATGTGTACACCACTTTTCAAGATGTGGTTCACTGCATATGACAGTCCAGACAGATCGCTTTCAAACAGTAGATGAAACAAATAGGGAATGCATTGACGAAACCTAGGATCTTCTGCATACAATCGTAAAGTCCGGTATTCAGAAGCAGGAATTTGATCAGGTCGCTCATCATATCTTCCTCCTTGACCTGTTGGAAATAGCTGTGGGAAACACCGAGCTTCCAAACTTTCCTCCCAAACACTAATGGGACTCCCTTTGGCTTGTTTCATTTGAAACAACTCAATACCATTCCCCATGACTTCCTTGGAATGCAAAGGATGAACGCTATAATGTTCATATATTTCTTCATTTTTAGAGGCTTCTACTTTCTCAATTTGACCAGCACACAAATCGCTATCCTCTTCTTCACTTACTTCCTCTTCTGCAACATATACATTCTTGTAGTACTTATTGTTTTTCTTTAAATACAATGTTGCCTTTTTGACTTTCCTAACATCCACTAAATCTTGCCAGATTTTCTTACTCTTTGTCGGAACCCCATTAACTAAGATAACCAGAGGTTCCTCTTCCACTTTCTGTACTCCAATTGTATTAATGTTTTTCTTCAAATCTAGAGGCAAATAAACAACTCTTCCCTTTAATCCTCTCTGTAAATCTGATGGAGGCAATTTCCCTGTCTTTGGCTCCATTCGTACAATAGCCTGAAAGGGATGGATACTTTGAATCAAAATAGATTCATAAGTATTTAAATCCTTCAATTCAGAAGGAATCTCAACCAATTCCAGATTATTATGAACCGCTCTAGCAGGCATCCGGTTTTGATTTAATTTGTTACAACAATAAGTACACACACGTTGATCCGATCCCAAATCAAAACAATTTTCTACCATCAAGTATGTTGCAAAATCCTTCCATTCACTATTATTTTCCCTTTCACTTTTCGCATATAAATCCACTAACTTAGTCTGATTCTATGTCAGGACCGGAGGCTTCAGATTATGCTATTTCCTTCTTCGCTGTTTATTACAATCCAACACACAGCAGCCAAAAAACAGCAACATGAGCCCTAAACCTCAAAACAAAGGTACAAGGGCAAAACATCAGTAAAATTGTTCTGAAAAACTACAAGTCCCATGGCAACAAGCCAGGCAGTCCACAGTATAGTCCTTCCTCGATGTCCATGCCAGCTAGAAAGGACGTCCTCCCTGTGATCACTTCCTCTTTCTTCGCTGCTTCGCAGCCAGTTAAGTGCTCTCTCCTTATCCCCTTATTTGTGTGGAAGTGGGAGCGTTTTCTATTGTGGTTATTTGCTCGATTATTGTTCTACATCTGTTGTGTGTATGATTATTGCTCTGTTTCCTTTTCAGAGCCCCTCTTTTTACAGTCGCGGGGACATTTGCGGTCCCATACGCGACTCCCGTTCAGTTCGCGGCACCCTCCGGCCGCTATGGGGCGCCGGAGCGTCTCGCTGGTCCCGGCGCGGTTTTCTCCTCAGGGGAACCGCGCTGGGGAGAGCGAGCCGCCGGAGCCCCTGTTACCGCCTCACCGCTACGCCCAGGTTTCCCCTGGGTCTGTACTTGGCCTGCTTGATATCTGACGCCCCGCTGGGGTCTGTAAAGCGGCTCTCGCCGCGTTGCCGCCTACGGGCGTTTTCTCTCTGTGGGGACATTCTTAAATCCTGCTTCACCAGACTGGTAGCGCGCAGGGAGGTGGTTGGACCCGGTTCTTGTTAAGGGTCAGCGCGCTTGGGGTCTTTGTCCCCCCCCCCCCGGTTCCACCGGGGCCCAAATCTGCAGCTTTGCTCTGCGCCACAGTTCACACAGGTGCTGCCTGTTGCCCTGATCTTGTGCCTTTCCCTGCTGGTGGGGCCTTTAGTTCACAGCCATGGATCAGGTGGAATATTACGAGGAGGAGGGTTCCCATCAATATTTGAATGATGAGGAATTTTATAGTGCAGTTGACAGCTCTATTTACCGGTGTGTGCAGGAGATTGTTGGCCCTATGGAGGACCGCCTATCTGCCCGCATTATTCAGGAGTGTGAAAGGGTAACCCAAGCCCACCTAGGGGTCGCAGACCCATCGGCTGCCCCTGTAGGCAGTGTCCCGCCCGCCCCTAAGAAGGTGTGTAGGGAAGGGGTTTCTGGGGCGGCGCAGGGTGTGGACAGGGACGCCTTTGAGCGCCTCCGTGACGCTTTTCTGGCCAAGGCGACCGCGCCTACCCCTGCGCCTCCACCAGCCCCCGGCACTTCGGAGTCCATAATTACAGCTCCTTCATCCCCGGGTGGCCTGTCCCCGGCAGACACAGATGACGAGGATGGGTCTGTGCGTTCTTGGCGCCCTTCGGGCTCCGCTGCCGACTTGCCCCAGGATAGTTCGGGCATGCTGGACCCGGATGAAATAATGCATCCGCGGTCGGCTGCCTGGACCCCGGGGGAGAAAGTGGCGAAGTTCGTTGCAGGACGCCTCCGCAAGCCCCTAGAGAAGGAAGCGAGGAGTTGTCTGCGGGGTGAGTGTCCCAGACCTATGTTGGAGGGCAAAGTGGCCCTTACTCCAGAGTTAGACCCCAAGATGGCCACCTTTCTGGCGAAATTCGTCAAGGATCCGCGTAAGGGGATTGATCGGTCATGGCGTTCCTGCCAAGATAAGCTTTTGGACGCCATAGGGCCCATCACAAAAATATTGGACATGGCTGAGGAAGCTAAAGTTTCAGGGGCGACCATTTCTCCAGAAGTGCTGTCTAATTGGGCGCAGAGAGTGGTGGTTTTTCTGGGGAATGCGAATTGCGCCCTCTCGACCGAGTGTCGTAGGTCCCTCTTAATCAAATTGGACCCGAAGCTGGGCGACTTGGCCTCTTCTGAGGCGGGGGCGGTGGCCCAAGAGGGACTCTTTGGGGACCCTTTCATCAAGGAGCTGGGGAAGTTTGTTTCCACATTTACGTCCCTGGACAGGGCCCAATCAAGCATTAAAAAGGTTTTCCAACAGCGTTTCTCCCGGGGGGCTGGTCGCGGTGGGGGCCGCGGGACCGGCCGAGGCGGTCAGCAGCAGTCTGGCAACAGGAATCAAGGCTCCGGACGAGGCCAGTTTAACGCCTCCTCCAACTACAACACCTTCTACCCCACCAGGGGCCAGCGCTTCTTCCGTGGCAAAGGTGGTTTCAAGAACGCCGCTGGAAACAATTCACACGGTGAGTGTCATTCCCGCGGACCAGGTCCGCATTGGGGGGCGGTTGGCTCTGTTCCCGGAGGCCTGGGCCGCGATCACGTCGGATTCATGGGTCTTACAGACCGTCCGAGGTTTTCGCATAGAATTTTTCGATCGGCCCTACCAGCGAAGGCCTCCACAGCCTATCGTTTTTTCCCACGCAGATGCGCAGTTGGTCGACAAGGAGGTCTCCGACTTGCTGGGCAAGGGGGCCATTTGTCTTTCGACGCAGCACCCTGCCGGTTTTCTGAGCAACGTTTTCTTGGTAGAGAAGGCGGACGGAGGCAAGCGTCCGGTAATCAACCTCAAGGAGTTCAACGGTTGGTTGGTGTACCGGCATTTCAAGATGGAGGGCATCCATCTATTACGGGACGTGTTGCTTCCCCGCGATTGGATGGTGCGGTTGGACCTCAAAGATGCGTACCTGGTGGTGCCCATTCACCCCCCGCATCGTCGGTTTCTTCAATTCCGGTGGGGGGGCCAGGTTTTCGAATTTACCGCCCTTCCATTCGGGCTTTCCTCGGCGCCTTGGTGCTTCACCAAGCTGCTCCACCCGGTGGTGGAACACTTGCAGAGCCAAGGGGTACGGATGATCGTCTATTTGGACGACATCTTGTTGATGGCGCAAAGTGCCGAGACACTACTGCTTCAGCTTCGACAGACGGTGTCCCTGCTCCAGAGTCTGGGATTTGTCGTGAACGAGGAAAAGTCGGTTCTCTCCCCGTCTCAGACGGTGGTGTTCCTCGGTTTTACCGTGGATTCGGTGCAGTGCACCCTGAGCTTACCTTCCAGGAAGATAGGGAAGATTCGTCACGTTTTGCGTCAGACGATCTCCCGATCTCACACATCCCTCCGCCAGATTGCCCGGGTGGTGGGGTTACTTTCTTCTTCCATCCAGGCAATCTTCCCGGGTCCCCTGCACTATCGAGCCCTTCAGCGCCTCAAAGCGCGCCATTTGCGTCGGGGGTTGACCTACGATCAGGTGGTTCCCCTCTCCGCCGACGTGAAGGAAGAAATGGCGTGGTGGCTCGCCCATATGGAGGCCTGGAACGGTCGGGCGATCTTCGGTCCAGTTCCGGATTTGGTAATAGAGTCCGACGCCAGCAGAGCCGGTTGGGGCGCCCGTTGTGGAGAGTTTTCTACAGGCGGCGCCTGGTCATTTGAGGAGCAGGAACTGCATATCAACTGCTTAGAGTTGTTGGCATCGTCATTCGCGGTCCGTTGTTGGACCAAAGACTCAGTTCGTTCCTGTGTCCTGCTTCGGATGGACAACATCTCGGCTGTCCGCTACGTCAACCATCTGGGCGGTCCTCGCTCCAAAGCCCTAGCGGATCTAGCGAAGGATTTCTGGGATTATTGCCTGGCGCACCACGTCTCGGTGACGGCGGAATACTTGCCGGGTCAGGCCAATCAGGTGGCGGATTGGCACTCCCGGCACTTGAGGGACTCCAGTCAGTGGAAACTGGACCCTCAGGTCTTCCTGTGGCTCCACAATGTTTGGGGCCGGTTCTCGGTGGACCTCTTTGCATCGCGTCTGGACCACCAGCTGCCGCGGTTCTTCAGCTGGAGGCCGGACCCTCTCGCGGAGGCCACGGATGCTTTCCTCCAGGACTGGGGTCCGGAGACGTCGTACGCTTTCCCTCCGTTTTCAATTATACTGAGGGCGGCGGCCCAGCTTCGCCGCCAGCGAGCGGAGGTGGTCATGGTGACCCCCTGGTGGAGGTCTCAAGTTTGGTTTCCGGTTCTTCTGGAACTTTCTTGGGATTCTCCAATCCTACTCCCCCGTTTTCCGCATCTTCTTCTCAACGCGGACGGGGTTCCCCACCCTCTGGTGGTTCAGAGCTCTCTCCGCCTCATGGCATGGAGGCTTTCGGGAGACGCTGGGCGCTCCCAGGACTTTCGGGACCAGCTGAGACTTTCCTCTCCAAGGCCTGGGCCGGTAGCACAACAAAGCGGTACCGCTCGGCCTGGAATAAGTGGTCTCGTTGGTGTCTTCGACGGGGTCTGGATACCATGGTCGCAGGCGTCGTGCCAGTTCTAAATTTTCTGGCGGACTCGGCTTCGGCCGGCCTGGCTTATCGCACTGTCAATGCAATGCGTTCGGCGATCTCAGCGGGTCACCACCCGGTGGAAGGTGCACCGATTGGGATGCATCCTTTTGTCTGTAGGCTTTTGAGGGGTATTCGTCTTTCCTTGCCCCCTGAGCCGCGTTATTCGGTCCTCTGGGATGTCAACTTGGTATTGAATCTTCTTTTGTCTTGGCAACAGAATAGGTATCTATCTTTGAAGGAGCTCTCGGCTAAACTAGCGATGCTTTTGTGCCTGATTTCATGCAGGCGAGTTTCGGATGTGAGAGCCCTGGGTGTTTCAGCGAGGGTTTTTTCCCCGGAGGGGGTCGTCTTCACTTTGGGGCGCCGTACTAAATGCGGGTCGAGGACGATTTCCTACCCATATTTCGTTGACGTCCCCAAACTTTGTGTGGTGCAATGCTTGAAGGCATATGAGGAGGCGACCCTGGAACTTCGCCCTGCGGGCGAGCGACAGCTTCTGATTGCGTTGCGAAAACCGCACAAGGCTGTCTCATCACCCACCATTGCCAGATGGGTAAGGTGGATCATGCAGGAAGCAGGTATTGATACGAAGCAGTTTGGCGCACACTCGGCCAGAGGGGCCATGGCTTCGAAAGCTTTTTCGTTAGGAGCCCGCTTGGAGGACCTTATGCGCGCGGCGGATTGGTCCTCGGATTCCACTTTTAAACGGTTCTATTTTAAGCCGGTGGTGGATATAGCACGGTTGGTGGTAAGTAAGCTTTGAACTAGCATAATCTGAAGCCTCCGGTCCTGACATAGAATCGAAATTTGCCTAGCATAGTAACGGTAAGTTTCAATTCTATTAAGGACACGGAGGCGAGGATTATCCCTCCCGTGCTTTTGGCGGAAGCAGTTCCCCCCCGTACTGCAGTAAGTAGTCAGGTTTTATCTCAAATGTGTGGTTATGGAATTCACTGTTCTCACAGTTGCTTCTCCCTGATGGTGTACATAGGGATTTTATCCTGGCACCGCTGACGCTTTTGTGTCTTCTCTTGCTAGGAAACGATGGTGCGAAACAGGACCAGTGATTCTATTGCGTGACTCGCGCGAAGAAAGAGGAAGTGATCACAGGGAGGACGTCCTTTCTAGCTGGCATGGACATCGAGGAAGGACTATACTGTGGACTGCCTGGCTTGTTGCCATGGGACTTGTAGTTTTTCAGAACAATTTTACTGATGTTTTGCCCTTGTACCTTTGTTTTGAGGTTTAGGGCTCATGTTGCTGTTTTTTGGCTGCTGTGTGTTGGATTGTAATAAACAGCGAAGAAGGAAATAGCATAATCCTCGCCTCCGTGTCCTTAATAGAATTGAAACTTACCGTTACTATGCTAGGCAAATTTCGATTCTTATAATAAGTGCGTCGACAACACACACAAGTGAAATTAGGCCTCTCACTTGATTTCACCTGAAACGTGGCAATTTCTTTCTGAAAATTATCTGTACTGGAAACCTGTACACTATCTTCCACATTACCTTCTTCTTCTGGGTCAATTTCAACATTCTCCTCTTTACTTGCAAAGTAACAAAACTCAATTTCTTCACAAATATTCTTCACATCTACTTCAGAACCATGCAAAAGAGCAGTGCATCATTGTTTAAGCATAATTGCTGGACTCTTAGCATAATACAACATTCTAACTAATTTCCTCACTTTATTATGATGCACTGCTAGCATCCTGAAATGATGAAAAACACTCTGGCATACTCTCCTGGAAAGACAAGCCAGTGAATGACCATGCAAACCTGTCACTTCTCTCACTCTGCAAGGATCTAATTCTTGCAACAACTTCATTTTCTGTTTTAAAGTTTTCTTATTAAATGTCCGTACAAAATCACAAAGCAAATTGATGGAATCCTGTCGCACACTGCAAATACTACACTTCCAGGTATACACTGGTCCCTTATGACGTCTTCCTAAAACCTCATTACCTAACACCTCTTCTGCCTCTGTTGTCACAAGTTTTTCTTTTTCAACTGGACAACCATCTTTCACCTCATAAGCTCGACCACTGGTGTCAACTGCATGCACCAAATCATTATCCTGGAAATAACTCTCCTCATTAAAAAATGCCTCACAACTTGAACTATGCATCCATTCTCCTGAAAAAACTTCACAAAAATTACTACGATTAACTGTTCTCTTCCATCTACTATTTCTTTTGAAATCATAAATTGCCTTGTTTAGTTTCCTAATTCTATTGATTATCAAAATAAATAACTTTCGCTTATTTTCAAATGCCTGATCAATAATTTTCTCAACTTTTTTTTTTCTCTTATAAAAAACCACTTTCTGTTGACCTTTCTTAATATTTTTTAACAAATTGCCAATTATCCTGTTGCGGAACATTCGTCTACGAATGTCCCTAAACTGATTTTTCCTTCTACTACCATGCACAGAGTTATCTCCTGCTCTAGCAGTAACATTTTTGATTGGCCTTTCCTTTCCGTTTAAATTGGCTCTCTTTTTCTGGACTAAAACATGTTCTGTAGTACTACTTTTTTTTCTACAAATGTTTCTTAGGAATGTTTCGTTGTCTTACCCGGAGCTTTCTTGGTGACTTGACGGGTTTTTATTGTAGAAGACTGCTGCAAGCATTTAGTAATCTGCTGTCTTTGACGTTTTGTAGCCTTTCGGGTTCTTTCTTTAGAAGGCATAATGTAGTTTTGGAATGATCTGCAGTTGAATATGTGGTAAAATATAATAAAAAATGTTAACCACTATTACCAAACAGTAAATCAATAACAGTCGTCAAAAAATTAACACACTACTTGTCAATTTTACATACAATAATTTTCAGTGCATTGGCAAATTTAGTACTCGCAAATAGTAGCAAAGAAATAGAATGCTTCTACATTTGACCTTTGCTCTTTTATATGTGAATCTGAACTAATTTTTATCAGCATATTTCCCTATTTTATTAAAGACACTTCACACAAGCTCTTTTTGAAGATGTGTTTAATTTTAAATGAAACGGTTAACATGTTTACTTTTCATTTCCAGTAACTTTTAAAAATAAATGTTTATAGTTCCATAGGCTCAAGCAGGTCAGCTTGCCAACCCTATGTCATACAATTCTGACAAATCGGCATCCTCCTCTTGTTCTTCATCATCCTCAGGATTTAAATCATCCAAGGGATCTACTTCCACTGATGTTTCAATCACAATTTCAATGATAATATCGAGATCAACAGATTGCTCATTATCACTCATGCTTGATGTTGTCGTTATCTTTAAAGAAAGAGAACAACAATGAGATGTTGCAGAGTAAGAGACAAATCTCAGAGACTTTAATTGTAAAATTGTTTAACAAGAGTAACATTTTGCAGATATTATTTAACCATGTCCAGCGATGCTGAGGAGGTGAGGCCTATGTCCAATTTTTCAGTGAACAGGACTCATCTCTTCTTAACCTTGGATAAGCCTCACCAACACTGTGTCCCCTGCTAATACTTAAATTTAAAGGAGCAGATTTATGTTAACTGGCGCATCCCCAGGGATGCACCAGTTAACGTGCGCCACTGCTCTGCCACCCATGATGTGCCGCATTTACAATGCAGAGCACCATTGAGCAAAAACAGCACAGATGCGTCACGCATCTGTTCCACAAAAACGGCGCATTGCACGAATCACGTCGTAAGCGCGACAAGTCTACTGCAATGCACAGGGGCAAGCCACACATTGCATGGTGCATCACTCCTTATGCCTGTTTCAAACAGGCGTAAGGATTTGATTCAGCAATGCCATAAATGTGACTCAGTGAAATCTTCTTAATTTTACTGTGTTAGTTTTACAGGGCTTTCATGCAAATGACTGGCCACCCTACAACAAAACGCTCACATGAAATCTGACGCAGGTTTCATGTGGCACAGGACTTTACAGCATGACACATCTGCCTAGATGCATCAAGTTGTAAATATGTCGCAACATAGCAAATCTTTTGCACCGCCGCTGCGTCACAAAAGTGACGCACAACGGCGCAAAAGAGGCACACGGCTATCATAAATCTGTCCCTAACATTTTAAATGATTGATTCAGGATGACGATAAGGTGTGGCCTATCCAGAGGTTTGTTTGAGGTGAGGCCTACTCAGGGTTGCAGATGAAATTTAGGCTTGTTGAAGAGTACAGAGGAGATAATACATGTGCAGGCCTACCAATGAAGTGAGTCATGTCCACTGCACTCTTGAACAAAGGCCAGACCTCTTCTGTGTCCCTGTTCAGGCCTAAACCTCAACTGCACAATGTGATTCATAATGTTAGGAAACACAGGTGATGTAATTGAAAAATGTGGAATTTATTTTCCTCATTTCAGAATCACATAACCTGTGTTTCCTCAGCTTAGTTGTCTCATTGAGCAGATTTAGTCTAGCATATCCAAGAGTACGCAGAGGATGAGGACTGTATCCAACAGAGCAATGTACATTACTCACCTCCTTTGACACTTACAGAAGCCTCAGTTTAATATTTCTCAGTTCAATATTTATTTAAAGAAGCAGACACCAATATGACCTTCTCATAAATGTGAAAAGCGTTTAAAAAAAAAAAAAGATTTTCTGGTCATAATTTGAAAACACAACACAGGTCCTATGTAGAAGCACATCCTATCAGTACTTAAATTAGCCAAGCACACATGGGGGCATATTTACAAGGACCTTACACCACGGGGAAATAACTTAAATTAAAATGGGGAAAATAACATCAAAGGGACTCAAAGGCCTTTTAAATATGCCCCAAGCAGCCTAACTCTAGCAGTACATATCAAGATACTTAAATGACTTCAATAAACATTTTTAAACACATCAAGTAAAGCAGTTATTCAACTACATTTAAGGGGAAGTGACTTAAAATGCCCTAACACACATGAAAGCGTATTTTGAAGGCCCTTGCAACATTTTTCCATCACTTTTAACATGGCTATGTAACTCAAAGAAACAAAATCTAAATTTGCCAAGCACACATGGGGGCGTATTTACAAGGACCTTGCACCACGGGGAAATGACTCAAATTAAAATGGGGAAAATAACATCAAAGGGACTCAAAGGCCTTGTAAATATGCCCCAAGCAGCCTATGAAACGCTAGCAGTACGTATCAAGAAACTTAAATGACTTCAATAAACGTTTTTAAACACATCAAGTAAAGCAGTTATTCAACTACATTCAAGGGGAAGTGACTTAAAATGCCCTAACACACATGAAAGCGTATTTTGAAGGCCCTTAAACCATTTTTGCATCACTTTTAACATGGCTATGTAACTCAAAGAAACAAAATCTAAATTTGCCAAGCACACATGGGGGCGTATTTACAAGGACCTTGCACCACGGGGAAATGTCTTAAATTAAAATGGGAAAAATAATATCAAAGGGACTCAAAGGCCTTGTAAATATGCCCCAAGCAGCCTATGAAACTCTAGCAGTACATATCAAGAAACTTAAATGACTTCAATAAACGTTTTTAAACACATCAAGTAAAGCAGTTATTCAACTACATTCATGGGGAAGTGACTTAAAATGCCCTAACACACATGAAAGCGTATTTTGAAGGCCCTTAAACCATTTTTGCATCACTTTTAACATGGCTATGTAACTCAAAGAAACAAAATCTAAATTTGCCAAGCACACATGGGGGCGTATTTACAAGGACCTTGCACCACGGGGAAATGTCTTAAATTAAAATGGGAAAAATAATATCAAAGGGACTCAAAGGCCTTGTAAATATGCCCCAAGCAACCTATGAAACAAAGCAACATTTTAAATACACAACTTTCTTCATAATTTCCTCCCTAAAGCATACTATTCTCTATCTAAATTAAATTAATCTTTTCTCACCTTAGCAAATACTTTTTGAGTTTCAAAACAGTCTCAGACACACACCAATTTGTCTTCAGCAGAGCAAAAGGTATGCACTCCAGAGGCTGCAACCAACAATGGCACAGAAATGCTGTAATTCATCACACATATCTCTCATGTCACCCAATCAAAACTCTTCCCTCACTTTTTTCAAATCAACACCCTTCCCCCTTCTGCCCTTTCTGCCTTTTTTCCATAGCAACCACCTCCTGAAAGACCTCTCATGTTTGCAAGTTCACACAACAATGTTTCAATTGAACTCTGAACTCTCAGTACACCTGCGTATCCAGTGCAATCTTTCATAAAATGATTTTTTCTTGACCATTCAAATTACATCTTTCAAAGAACTCATCCATGCACCCTAACTTTCTGTTTTCAGCAATCAAAATCCACCAATCACTGCTACTGATTAATTACCACAGAAACTCCACATTTTTTTTCATTACATACTCCTACTGTTCCAACTGCCATTTCATTCCCACACTTCATCTGACTGCAGCAGAACCTCCTCTCACCATGTTTTCTGTCTGGATTGTTGGACATAGTTATATCCACTGGGCTCAAAGGTATGCTGATAACAGAAATTTACACAACCTCAATTTACAAAATGTGGAAATCAACTGGATTGGCCACAGAGGATTAAGATGTCACCAATTGATACCATTGGTGAAAACTTTTTTGCATTTGCAAAAACCTGACCTGTTAATTGTGCACTGTGGAGGAAATGACTTGGGCACTTTGACTGGGGTAGGTCTGGAAATGCTTTTAAAGGACACCTTTGAGCAATTGATGGCACTTTTTCCTCAAACTGCCTTGGTATATTCAAATATATGCCAAAGACAGAAATG
Source organism: Lissotriton helveticus (assembly GCF_964261635.1). Lineage (NCBI taxonomy): Eukaryota > Metazoa > Chordata > Amphibia > Caudata > Salamandridae > Lissotriton > Lissotriton helveticus. The sequence continues at coordinate 311,051,595 of NC_136062.1, forward strand.
GAGGTGGTCCAACCAATTTTGTCCACAAATTGAGAAATCGAGGAAGCATGTAAATAAGTCTGTTTCAGCTTACATGAGAGACCATGGAATGTGCTCCATCTACAACAATAACTTGCGTTACTACATGCAAGATATCTACAGTAGAGATGGAGTTCACTTCTCAGATGAGGGGAACAGAATTTTCATCCTGAATTTAAGACTGTGCATTGGTACCTACTTGTAGGTACCTAAATCAGCCACAGGACCCAAAAGCTCTTTTCAGAGCTACCCTACATCTGATCACTCACAATTATTATTTTACTCTAACTTTTTTCACTAATTTTCACCAAAGTACGCTCACCGGAGCGCTACCCAGTACGCGCACCGGACGCTAACCGTGCAAAAATTTGAAAAAAAAATGGGTTTTTTTTCGCACATATGGGCCTCCTCAGCCACCCTCAGAAAACCTAGGGGGTCAGGATACGTCTACCGTGCCCCCTTCTACCCATTCTCAACATTATTTGCCCTCCATCTTGTATCTCAAATCTACCGAAACACAAAATGGAGGACTCCCGTAACGCTGCCGGTTCGCGTACCTGGGCGCGCACCGGGAAGCGCTCGCTCAAAAAAGGTGGGAAAGTAATATACAGAAAAACCACTGGAGACACTTTCACCAAATATAGATTAGCTCATACTACATACCAATCCCTACCATTTTCACAAATTTGGTTGGAATTCCATTTAGCCATTTAGCCTGTAGACCTCTCTAAATACCCTGAGGTAAATTACTTCACAAAACACATCTGAAGTGTTGGAATTGACAACCAATTAAAATGTTACTTTCATTTTCTACTTTTTTTACCTGACATTTGATTGGTTATGTACCTGAATATATATAAAGAAAGAGAGAGAAACACAACCATTTTGACTACTACTTCCTGAAGTACATTGCAAGAGCATTTTCACTGACAACTTAAACTTGTTTTTAAAAGGTAAGATGTTATTTTGTAAATTTGAAAGGAGAACTATGTCATCCACTTTAAATTAATTTGGGAAAACATTTTTGGATAGTTATATACTGTCCCTCTGTAAGAGTTAGACATTGAGAAAGGCTTGTTTATTATAATTATGGATTGATTTAGGTTTCTGTGATATAATTATGAATTTACTTAGACTTCTTCACAGGCACTTTTTAATAGTACTACTTCACGCCTAAACCATACAGTGCCCATAGATTACTTCTCTGTTATAAACTCACAAGTACCTGTCTGAACTTAAACCCAACAGTGCCCTATCTCTACTGATATATTTATTTTTTATGCAAATTACAGCAAGAAAATGGAAGGAGAGCAGAATATTTCCTTCAAAATTGTTCTGGAGAACAACACAGAAAAAGATATTGATGACTCAGATTTCATGGATGAATCACGGGACCATGAATTAGTTCAATGTGTAGATGCAGTAGATTCGCTGATTGAAAATGAGGACATTTCTGACAATGTGTTGTTAAATGTTCTGCTAAATTTGGAAAAAGAATCACAAAAATAAATGTATATTTAATAAAAAAAAAAAAAAAAAAACCAACAAAATGAACAATCAATAAACATACAATATTTAAAAAGTCTATCATTCTTTTTTCCTTATAGTACGCTCCCCGGACCGCTTCCCGGTGCGCGTACCGGGCGCTCCCCACGCAAAAAAAACGATTTTTTTTTTCCCCCCGCGGGGCCCTTTTAAAGCCTCCACATCAAACTTAGGGGGTCAGGGAGGATCTGCTATGCCCCCTTATAGTCATTTACCCCTTTGTTTTGGCCTCCTCTTGTCTCTCGATCCTACCGAGAAACAAGATGGCGGCCGCTCCGGACTGTTTAGAATGTTGACAGACACCGGAGAGCCAATCAGCTTTGCTTCGCGAAGTTCCGTTACGCGTCAGGTACGCGAACCGGGCCGCTGCCCGGAGCGCGCTTACAGATATATATATTTTTTTGAACGTTAATTTCTCAAAATCCACTGGAACACATATATTGAGACCTAGCAAAGGCACATCGGGCTACCAGTCCCTACAATTTTGCCAAATTTCGTGGAAATCCATTCAGCCGTTCGAGCTAAAAGTGAGGCCAACCGCCCTATGGAAAATTGCATGGGGAAAACGCGTTTGGGGACCCCCCTTTTTTCTCGGCCCCCCCTTGACGAAACCCCCCCAAATTGTCAGGGGCTGCTCAGAAACAAAATGTTCAATTTTCCTGAAAATTTCAGCCAATTCCGTCCTCAAACGCCAAAGGTATTCGACATAGAATTTTCAAAAATCCCATAGAGAAAAAATCCTAACTATATATACCTACTGGCGACCGACAGTAGGTAATATATATATAGATATATATATATATATATAAAGTGGCTGTGATATTACTGGCGTCTGCGTTTGCAGTTTTCTTTGTGCACCGAGGTATCGGATTATCACAGCCCACCTTTCCAGCACAGGTCAATTGGAGTTTGCTGCCAAGCGGCAGCCCGTTACTTCACGGTCAGGATTGGACACTGTGCCGGCCCTAAACTCTACGGACTCGTGCTGTGGCAGGTTACGATGTATGCAGGGACCCAGGGAAGCCCGAGGACAGAATTCACACCTGCATCAGCACTCTCCGCTCTGCAGCGCGCCACAGCCACATGGACTTTCACCATTCATTTTCCCTCGCAGCACCAACCCAGAGATGATGCATTCTGGGTGCTGTAGGATAACCTACACTACAGCAGGTGAGCGTACACACGATAGGGGAGGCGCTTCTCATTAATTGTGGGAGGTCTGCAGAAGTACTTACAGCGGAGCTATGGGACTGTTATGCAGAGCAACAGGGGATCTGAGGAAGACGAGTGTGTCGAAATGCATTATGCCTTACCTGTTTGTTGGTCCAATTAAAGGCTTTTCCGGCATTTCCCTGAGTGGCCTCTTCCTACAGTTCGTCTGGAGGGTTTGTGGACATTTTCAGCGTCAGCCAGAGACGCTTTAAGAGGCCCCATCTGTAAAGTGGCTGTGATATTACTGGCGTCTGCGTTTGCAGTTTTCTTTGTGCACCGAGGTATCGGATTATCACAGCCCACCTTCCCAGCACAGGTCAATTGGAGTTTGCTGCCAAGCAGCAGCCCGTGACTTCACGGTCAGGATTGGACACTGTGCCGGCCCTAAACTCTACGGACTCGTGCTGTGGCAGGTTACGATGTATGCAGGGACCCAGGGAAGCCCGAGGACAGAATTCACACCTGCATCAGCACTCTCCGCTCTGCAGCGCGCCACAGCCACATGGACTTTCACCATTCATTTTCCCTCGCAGCACCTACACAGAGATGATGCATTCTGGGTGCTGTAGGATAACCTACACTACAGCAGGTGAGCATACACACGATAGGGGAGGCGCTTCTCATTAATTGTGGGAGGTCTGCAGAAGTACTTACAGCAGAGAGATGGGACTGTTATGCAGAGCAACAGGGGCATCTGAGGAAGACGAGTGTGTCGAAATGCATTATGCCTTACCTGTTTGTTGGTCCAATTAAAGGCTTTTCCGGCATTTCCCTGTGTGGCCTCTTCCTACAGTTCGTCTGGAGGGTTTGTGGACATATATATATATATATATATTTATATATATATATATAGATATATATATAGATATAGATATATATATCTATATATATATCTATATATAACCTACAGGCGGTCGCCAGAAGGTAGTTATAGTTAGGACCTAGTTTCCATAGGAAATCCGCAACATTCTATTTGGAATAACTTTGGCGCCGGTGGACGAATCTTCGCGAAAATCTCCATGATGATGGCCTCCTCCGCTCCGCTGCTTCCCCGAAAGTTGGGGGTTGATCCGTCAAGCGGGAGCCGAGAAAAAAGGGGGGTCCCAAAACGTGTTTTCCCCATACAATTTTCCATAGGACCTTTAGCCAGGGCTACAGCCCGAACCGCTGAACGGAATTACACCAAATTTGGCAAAAAGGTAGAGTTTGGTTCGCAGATCCCCCTTTTTGTTAAATGGTGTAAATCCGTTCAGTAGTGCCTGAGAAAATCAAAAGTAAAATCATAGATATATCTTGAGGAGCTTACCGTAATCTTACAGTACACGTACCTTCCCGAGCACGAGCTAAATGCTAATTGGCTGTCAACACTCCAAACCAGCAAGTTTTGGCAGCCATCTTGTGCCTCTGTAGAACCGAGGCACAAGAAAGCAGAAAAACAAACGTGCAGAACGCAAAAAGGGGGCAGGGTAAAAACACCCTGACCCCCTACGCCTGCTCAGGGGGTCCCACAAGGACCCCCAAGGCAACCCCCCAATTTTTATTTTTTTAAATCGCGGGGTACGCATAGGTACGCGTACCCCGCGAAAAAACAAAACAAAACCGTCTGCTTTTTTCAAATTAGCCCCCGGGGGGACCGAATCCCAGGGGCATAATGGAAAAATGTGTGGGGGGGCCCAATCCAATGATATTGATGTGAGGCCCCCCGAGCCCCGGGGATCGCCAGGCTTAGAATAAAAGACATTTTTTAAAAACCTGTGTGGGGGGGCTCAAGCCCGCCCTCACGCACCGGGACCGCCACCTCCCCAGGGCACTAATATTTAAAACAGGGGGGTCCGTGACGGTCAGTGATGTCATGAGTGATATCACAGACCATGTCATGATTGATGTAATATGTGACTTCATCAGCAGTGTATTGTGGGCGCACGAGCTATAGTTAGCTGAACTAACTTTAACGGGGGAATTTCAAAGGTTTTGTATGAGTGAAATGTCCAGCTAACTATAACATGTGTGAAACCTATGTTTTTTTAATGAATTTGCAAGATTTTTTAAATCCTAATTCCTAACTATAACGTGTGTGAAACCTATGGTTTTTTCAGTGAATATATATATATATATATATATATATATATATATATATATATATATATATATATATATATATATATATATATATATATATATATATCCCAGCTCCAAAGTACGCCAAATCGCGAGGCACTTCATAGGCGGGTGCTGCGTCGCGGTGGCGTCCCGCAAATTCAATCAATGCTCAGTAATCTCTCCAAAATCCCTTCTTCTGTGTCAAACCATTGCAGGTTTGGCGGCACCATTTTAAAATCAGTCGTGGTTAACTAAAACAGATGAGGGACATTGCGCGCCTTGTCAAATCGTGGGCGCCATCTTGTAAATACAAAATAGAACATTATCATTGAGCTTCCCAGGCACATTTAAACATTTAACTGTGCAATTGTGACTTGCCCAAGAATGCTAATAAAACAATGACACTATCGTCATATGTTGCGTTCTCTTGCCGTGGATCGGCATTGGCAACCTCTCTTGGTTGCCTCTTCCCCCACATAAAAATTCATAACATTTAACCACTCTGCTGATGCATCTATAAATTCATGTTCAAGTCATAGATCTAATTCACTCAATTGATTTTACAAAATATTCCTAATAAATAAACCCCACTGTTGCCCAAGACACCCTCTTATTTACAGGTGAAAATACAATTTTAGTAGTCCATATACAATACTCAGTTTATCATGTTCATTCTCTGTCTTTTCTAGTATTTTATCTTAATACAGTTTAGGTCCCCAAATGTACTGCTAGCTCTTCCCCGCTTTTAAGTCCCCCCGGGGCTTTAGTTTGTAGATCTACTATATAGCGGGATTCCAACCGTCTAAGTTTTTGTACCCTATCTCCCCCTCTCTGATTTTCTGGTACATGATCTAAACAAAAGTACTGGAGGAGATTTCTATCACTCTTGTGTTTGATAGCAAAATTCCGAGCCACCGGGTAAGTAAAATCTTTTTTCACTATTGCCCGCATGGACTCGAGAATCCTTAACCACATTGGTGCTAAGGCAATTCCCGCTGGGTGCTGACTTCCTTGAATTCCCATTGTTCATGACAAGTTCAGCTCGTCATTAGCACAGGATCAGTGCACTGCATGACGAGCTGACCTTGTCATGAGCATGGAAGGGGTTAATTTTACAGGATTGATGGTACTCCCCACATAGTTCTGATTGCAGGGACATTTTAGGCAGTATACAGCAAAGGTTGTATGACAAGACATAAACTTGTTGATCCTTCTACCTCCCTTGCATCCCTTAACTTCGTATGTTAACATTCTTCTGCTGTGTGCATAGGGTTTACATTTCCCGCAAGGAAAATATCCCTCTGCCTCCTGAAATGTCCCTGTTCTTTTGATCACTGGTCCTAGATGACTGTGTACCAGTTGGTCTCGAAGAGCTCTGGCTTTTCTGAATGTGATTAAGGGAGCACGTGGTACATCAGATCCTAGAATACCATCTGTTTTCAGAACATGCCAATGTTTTTTCATGATCATTCTAAGCCAATTAGAGTCACGGGAAAAGGTGGTTATCAATCTAAATTTCCCCTCACCAGAATTCTTTTTAGGTTTCTTTTCAAAAAGGCTCTCCCTCGGTAGCTGTTTCACCCTCTGGAGTGTATTTTCGAGAAGTTCTGCCTTGTATCCCCTTGCTAGAAATCTACTGACACTTCCCTTGACTGCCTTTTCGTAGTCATCCTCCAATGAGCAGTTACGTCTTAATCTAAGAAATTCCCCGTAGGGAATGCTCTCAATTAAGTTACGGGGATGGCTGCAAGACGCATGTAGTGTGCTATTGCCAGCCATTGGTTTTCTGTAGAGCTATGTCTTGATCTTACCATTGTGTATCTCTACAGTCAAATCCAGATAGCTTGCTGCCACCAAGCTAATCTGGCCAGTATGTATTAGATTATAGTTGTTATTATTGAGTATCCGTATATATTCTTCAGCCTCATCCACGCTTCCATTCCAGACCAAAAACAGGTCATCAATGTATCGATACCATGATATGATTTTATCTGACCATTCTTTATTCCCAGGGGCCCAGGCTACCTGCTCCTCCCACCAGCCCACGAATAAATTCGCGTAGCTGGGAGCAAAGCAGGAGCCCATTGCCGTACCTGAGATCTGTTTAACACCTTGACCGCGGCGCCGTAGCCGCGCCCTGTGCTGGACATTCCAGAACAGGGCGCGGTCGTGACGGAACCGTTCCGTCATCAGCACAGCTCAGCCGTGACTGATGACGGAACGGTTCCGTCACCAGCATCGAAGGGGTTAAACATGTCACCCTGAAAGAGAAAGATGTTATTACATAGACAGAATTCGATAAATTCTAACAGCATCTGATTGTGTAATGCCAGTTTCAATTGTCGTTTTTTCAAAAAGTACTCCTCCGCCTGAAGACCCTATATGTGGTCTATACACGTGTAGAGGCTGGTTATATCCAGTGTAATCATGCAGTATGTCGATTGCCAATCCAATGTCTTAATATGTTCAATGAAGTCAGTGGTGTCTCTAATGTAGGACTTCAAGGCAAGAACTGACTCAAATAGGAAGTGATCAAGAAATTTCAAAAGATTTTCTGTGAGGCCACCCATAGAAGAAACTATAGGCCGCCCTGGCTTGTTTTTCAATGTTCTTATGCACTTTTGGTAAGTAATAAAAGGTTGGCAGAATCGGATGTGTTGTTTTCAAGAACAGGTATTCATTCACATCAAGCATGTGTTTGTCATGCCATTTCTTCAACAAACAGTGTAGATTTTCAATGCTTGATTGATACACATTCCTTGAAGCGATTTCGTAGCATTTAGCATCTCCCAATTGTCGCATCGCCTCCTCTACATACTGAACTTTGGAGAGAAGGACGACATTCCCCCCTTTTTCCGAGGGTTTACAGATAATGGACTGATCATCCGTTAAACTTTTTAATGCCATTCTTTGCGCCTTAGTTAGATTGTCCATCCTTTTTTTTTGATGGTTTACTTACTCTGAAAGCCATCAACTCCTTGATGATTAGATCTGAGAAAGTATCTATGGCATCCATGGGTAAGGTTGGTAGAAATTTGGAAATTGGTTTGAATCCACTACTAGGTGTCTCCTGGTCAACTCCTGCCCGTGTTAGTCTCTGGGTCAAAGTGGTGGTTTCTATAACATTTTCCATCCTCCCTTCCTGTCGTAAGGTCTCAAGCATTTCTAGTGACGTTAAATCATTCACATTTAAGAGATCAGTCTCTTTTTGAGTTGTTCTTAAAAATTTAGTTTCCTTAGGAGTGGGTTTGGTTTTATAGTATTTGTGTAATTTCATCTTCCGGATGAATTTGAACAAGTCAATTCTGGTTTGTGTATATTCCATGCCATCGTTCGGACAAAATGTAAGACCTAATTTCAATACTGATTCTTCATTTGGTGTCAGTATTCTATGTGAGAGATTCACAATGGTCAGATTGGTCTTCATTGTTTACCATCTGGCCCCCCTCTTGCTCCTGGTTATTCTCACATTTTGAGGTGGTTTGGCTCTTCCCTTTCCGGCCGCCCCTTCTGGTTTTTCTCCTTCCTCTGGGGGTTTGTTCTTTCCTCTCCTCAACCAATTCTGTCTTATTATATTGAACTCCTGTTGAAAAGGGGTATTATGAGATGTGCCCGAGGGTCCTGCCAGTTCCTCCCCCGATTGTTCTCCCTCCGTCAAATCTGACTCTGAGGTTTCAACCGTTGGTGGTACCACAGCTTTTTGTGTCTTACTTCTGTTGGCTATTTCTTTCCGAGTCTGTTCATATTTTTTAGCGAATGTCAGAACTCGGCCCATGGCATAGTCGCGTTCGTCGTGATCAAATTTTTCTTGTTTGCGGACTTTGATCTTCATTTCATATTTCTCTAGCCTTTTTTTCATAGATGCTCTCAGTTGTTCCTGTTGAGTTTTATCATCATTCTTGAGTAACTCTTCCTCCAAAGCTTCAATCTCTTTGAGGGTTTTATCCCGGTCACTCCACGCAAATTGTATTAAGATATCCAACATGCCCCTACAAGAAAGGGCTATGTGTGCCGCCCAGGCTTCCAGCAGCAGTGGGTCCGGATTTTCGTACTCCGGGACAGTGAAAATGCGCGAACCCTTCGGGACTCTTTGTACCTCTATGTAACTCTGCAACGAGGTACCCTCCCACCATTTGCGCACTTCCCTCTCATATAGTCTCTCAAGATTGATGTATTGATGGGCTAGAGTGCTCTTCACCTCAATAACGGGCTTTTGTGGCGGTAGCGTAATGTCAGGGTTTTTATTTTTGAACATACCCGCTGCCGCTTCCCTGCGCTCTGTGACATTAAACATTGTCTTGTTTGTCGGCAAAACCGTGGAGCTCCGAGCCCGGGCTCCACTTGTTAATCCCTCGCTGTGTATTCCATCGCCTGCCAGCCACGATATGGAAAAAAGCGTGTTGGGAACAATTCCCAGGCTTATCGCAAATCTTCCTGGTCCTGCCCACGCTTGAATCAAATGATGTGTAACCGTTTTTTCACTCTCCATTATCCTTCCGTCGTGGTAGCGGTGCACTCGCTGTAATATATCCCAGCTCCAAAGTACGCCAAATCGTGAGGCACTTCATAGGCGGGTGCTGCGTCGCGGTGGCGTCCCGTGGATTCAATCAATGCTCAGTAATCTCTCCAAAACCCTTCGAAAAGATACACAGCACTCACGGGAAATTTTCACACAGCGGGTTTATTTGCCAAAGACAGACGCGTTTCAGGAAAGCTCCCGTCTTCTGTGTCAAACCATTGCAGGTATGGCGGCACCATTTTAAAATCAGTCGTGGTCAGTTAAAACCAATTTGAAGGGACATTGCGCGCCTTGTCAAATCGTGTGCGCCAACTTGTAAATACAAAATAGAACATTATCATTGAGCTTCCCAAGCACATTTAAACATTTAACTTCGCAATTGTGACTCGCCCAAGAATGCTATTAAAACAATGACACTATCATCATATGTTGCGTTCTACCCATTTATTCTTCCATCGACATATTTATTTTTCAGAAAGACACACATTCACTGGATGTTGTCATCAGTGATGTCATGTGAGATGCCATCAGTGATGTCATGAGTGATGTCACTGACCATGTCATGAGTAATGTAATATGTGACGGCATCAGCAGTGCATTGCGGGTGCGCGAGTTATAGTTAGCTGAACTAACTATAACGGGGGAATTTCAAAGGTTTTGTATGAGTGAAATGTCCAGCTAACTATAACATGTGTGAAACCTATGGTTTTTTTTTTATGAATTTGCAAGGTTTTTTAAATGCTAATTCCTAACTATAACCTGTGTGAAACCTATGATTTTTTCAGTGCCTACATATGGGCTACTGGGAATAACAGGGCCTCAACAAACAATACTCAGATGTACTAAAAAAGCAGGTTTTATGTTGGTACCGTTTTATCGATGACATTTTTTTAAACTGAGGAGAGAGCTCAAACGTTTGTGGAATGTATCAACTGTATTGCTTTTAATCTTGGTTTTACAGCACAGATGAGTAGTAGCACAATCATTTTTTTAGATGTGGAAGTTTTTATTCGGGATAACGTATTGAATACCAAACTACACAGAAAGGCTACAGCTGGTAATGCATTACTACATGCCACCAGTCACCCCCTGATCCACTTAATCAGGAGCATCCCCTATGGGGAGATGCTTGGATTCGCAGAATATGCAGTAATGATTGTAGAAAAGCACAGTCAGCAAGCAGGAAGAGATTCCTGGATAGGGGTTATTCTGAAGCTGTACTTGATACTGCTATTCGTAAAACAAGGGGGCTAAATCAAACGCAAGCCCTGATGGAGCGCACCAATGTTGTAGAGATACAAGAGGAACAGCCAACTAGACTGATCTTAACTTATAGCTTGCAACACAAGGCCATACGTAAGATTGTAAATAGAAATTGGCCTCTTGTAAGAAGCGATCCAGTTTTAGACATTCAATCTACTCGATCCCCAAGCATAACATTCAGGAAAGCCCAATCCATGAGCAATGCACTGGTTAAAAGCAGTCCTGAAGTGTTGACAACTCAAACTAGTTATGCCCGAAGAAAGGTTTTGTACGCTGTAAAACATGCAGAGCGTGCAAATACGGGGTAAATATGACAAGCTACAATACACCATTCAGACCCAAGCCGGTTCCAATAACGAAAAGTTTAAACTGCAAAACAGAATATGCAGTTTACGTATTAGAATGTACCTGTAAATTGAGGTATATAGGAAGTACGAAATTACAGGTACACCAACGAGTTCTCCAACACTTAAGGGCCATCACTAACAATGACACCGCATATCCGGTCGCACGCCACTTTAAGGAGTGTCATAACAACAATCTAGAAGATCTAAAATACTATGTTATTGACACAATATTGCCCCAAAAACAAGGTGGCCACCGGGAAGCATTGTTACTTAGGTTGGAAACTTGATATATTTTGGAACTTGACAGTAATATTACCTCAGAGTCTGAATTTTAGTGAAGATTTTTATACTTGTCTATAATCTCTATACTGTGTGTTTTACATTGGGTTTTAGATAAGAGGAGATTGTACTGTATATTTATTCTGTTGATTGATGTCTATATGAGATTTCTATTCAATTTCTAATTTTTACCTTCCAATGTTTTTTTCATTTAGCACATTTTTGCACAAGGCAGGTCACGGCTGTGAAAACCTATATATTGATAAGATTTATTTTTGCACTTGCACTTTAGGCCATTGAATTTCATGGTAAACATCTACAACATGGCCCACTTGGGCAATATTATTTATGAGTGTTGGTTTACATTGTATATATACTTATTTATTTATTTATTTTGAAAGTTTTATATAGCGCGAACAAGATCTTTGCAGATATCAGAGAGCTTTACAAAGTAGTGAATACCAACAAGAGAATGAGTAACAGGTCCTTAAGTATATGGATATTATAGGTAGTAAGTGGGATGGGTAGGTACGTGAGGGAACATAAAAACACAGGTAAATCAATACTGCAAGTAGATGGTCAGGTAAGTGAATCAATAATACAGTTAAAACACATGGTCGTAGGGATCGATCAGAATAATACAGGAAAAACACATAATCGTAGGGATCGAGCAGAATAATACAGAAAAAAGACATAGTCGTAGAGGTCGAGGAGAAGAATACAGATCGGTGCAGAGACTTTGCAGATTCATGTTAATAGATCAAGTGTATTTGGCCATGAGAATAGCTTTTACTTCTTTCTTAAAAAGTGTGACGGAGGGGATGAGCCTGATTTCAGGAGGGAGTGAGTTCCAAATCCTGGGTGCCATTCCTGAGAAAGAGCGTTTATACGTCTTTTCCTTCCGGAATCTTCGAGGTTTTAACAGAAGATTGTTTGTGCCTCTGGTGTATCTAGAGCCGCCAGAGATTGACAGCTTCTGGGTGAGGTATCCGGGAGAGCTCAGGTGTACAGCCTTGTGTGTCATGCATGCGATTTTCAGATGTATTCTGGCTTCAAAAGGCAGCCAGTTCAAGGATTTCAAGTCAGGGGAGATATGCGAGTGTTTTTTTGACCCAGTGATGAGTCTCGCTGCAGCGTTTAAAGAGGCTCTTAAGGGGTGCAGTGGTGGTTAACGGGAGACCGCAGAGGGCGATGCTGCCGTATTCAATTCGCGGAATTACTAGTGCTTGTACTGCAGTTTGGAAGTCTTTGGCTGGTAAGAAGGGTTTAAGTTTCCTCAGGGTATTGATTTGGAAGTTCACTCCCTTAGTAGCCTTGCTGATATGATGCTGCATGTTGAGATTGGAGTCGAGAGTTATGCCTAGAGATTTTGCTGAGTCCACGATGGTGGGTAGGACATTGAGTGCAGTTAGCTGTTTAAGCCATGTTTGAGTGGTAGAGATCTTCGCGGGAGGTGAGATCAGAAGGAACTCTGTTTTAGGAGCGTTGAGTTTGAGATGATTATTGGCAAGCCAGGATTGGGTGCTTCTGATCGTTGAGTTCAGGAGTAAAATGTCATTGGGGGATTGTAGTTTGAGATATAATTGGGTGTCATCTGCGTACATGTGAAAAAGAACATTGGATGCTTGTAACAAGGTGGTGAGAGGTTCCATAACTAGGTTGAACAAAGTTGGTGATAGGGAGGATCCTTGGGGGACACCTAACGAAACAGGTACTGGCGAGGACATCAGGTTGTTACTCTTGAATTTCTGCGACCTGTTGTGTAGGAAGGAGGTGAACCACTTGAGAACCGTCCCAGATATACCCATTCTTGTGTTCAGAAGTTCGAGTAAGTTCTCATGTTTAACAGTGTCGAATGCTGAGGAGAGATCAAGAAGGATGAGGAGGCAGGTATCGTTTTGATCCAGCATTTGTAGGGCGTCGTCAATTATGTGAGTCATAGCGGTTTCAGTACTGTGTCCTGCTCGGAAGCCTGATTGATGAGCGTTGAGGAGATCAAACTGATCAATGTGTTAAGTTAGCTGTAGTTGTGCGCATTTTTCCAGTAGTTTGGCGAGAGTGGGAATATTGGTAATGGGACGGTAGTTGTTTAGGTCGGATGGGTCGGCCGTAGGTTTCTTTAGTAAGGGTGTGACTTGTCCGACTTTGAGGGAGTCAGGGATTGTTCCTTGTTGGAGCGAGCTGTTGATAATTTTAGTCCACAGTGGAAGGAGCCATGGGGTGAAATCTTTGACAGCGTTGGCAGGGAGGGGATCCGTGAGGTGATTAGACGGTTTCAAGGTGCTGAGCAGTTTGCCTATTTCTTCTTCGGAGTAGCATTGTTTTTTAGCTCGGTGGGTGTTATGCAGTTGGGTGTGGTGTAGAGGCTTGCGTCAATGCGGAGATCACTCTTTATGTTATCAGTTTTTTGGGTAAAGAAAGCGGCAAAGTCTTCACAGGAGGGTGCTTTGCCCACAGTACTGAGAGGTTGGGGTTGTTCCTTGGCTTGTGTTCTGATTAGCTCAAACAGTTTTCTTGGACGGTTTTTTGCTTGATCGAGCTGGAGGCTGAAGAAGTTTGCTTTTGAGCGCTTTATTTTCCTGAAGTAGGCGTTTCTCTTTTATTTCAGGGTTTTCAGGTGCAGTGCAGAGGGAGCTGTTCTCCAGGTGCGCTCTGCCATTCGCATGGCTCGTCTATCTTCATTGAGACTCCCGTCGTACCATGGATTGGAGATTTTAGCGGAAACTCTTTTTAGCTGCATGGGAGCAGCCTCATTAAATATTGAAGTCATGGCGTTGAGATAGTGGTCAGTCAAGGATTGGACATCTGTAGCGCCCGTGGGAGGGAGCAGGAGGTCGCGGCTGTTCGGGGGTAGGGAGTATGGGTTGAGTTTTTTCAAGTCTCTTTTCCATATTTTAGGTCTGGAGGATTGAGTCATGTTGAGTTTGACTTTTTCATTGATGAAGAATGTGACGATATGATGGTCTGACCAGTCACAAGGTTGGATAGACTCAAGTTGAATAGCGTCCTCTTTGGCAATGATAAGGTTGAGGATAGAACCTTTCTCATGGGTCGGACTGTTGCATAATTGTGTGAGGTCCAGGGCATTGAGGAAATTTTTAAGACTATTTACCACCGCATCATTGTGATCATTCCAGTGGAGGTTGAAGTCACCAAGGTATATTTGGGTGAGCTGTCGTCCGGCGTTAGTTGAAATCATGTCCATGATTTGTTGGGCGAAGGTGAGGTTGTCTCTGGGTGGGTGGTAAATGCCATGAAGAGAGCATATCAGTTTACCCTCACTGATAATATCGAGGCAGATGTATTTGCAGGAAGTTAAGGAGGCTAGGGAAGGTGCGGAGACTTTCAGGACCGAAAGGTTGTTCCTGTATATGCATACAATTCCACCACCTATCTTGCCAGACCTGTCAAGCCTAATGATGTGGTAGTTGGGGGGAACCAGAATGTCCATTATAGGTGTAGAAGAATCGGTTAGCCAGGTTTCAGTCAAGATGATTAGGTCAAGGTCTAATGATAGAATGAGATCGGCAATGGCAGAGGAGTGCTTAGAAGCTGATCTGCAGTTGAGGAGAGTGCATTTGAGACGGGGTGTGTTAGGGGAGGTAGAGGGTACTAGAGAGAGGGGGACTTTTCTAATGTTGTTTGGGACGGATATTCTGTTGTTTAGTGTGGAGGGTCTACTGGGATTTGAGTGTATCGTGGGGATGGGGAGGTGCGTGGCGGTTGTGTGGATTAGGGGAGCTGGGTCGTAGGAGCGGAGGAGGGTGAGAGTGTCGAGATCCGACAGAGGGTTGCATGTGCGACGTGGGCGGTTGTTGCGATTATGAGCAGGGATCGCGGTCCAATGTGGGCGGCGGGTGCGGTTGTTGCGATTGTGGGCATGGATCGCGGTCCTGTGTGAGGAGTGTAGCTTGAGAGCGTCATCAGGACGGGTGGGGAGCCTGTTGAGGGGGGGGGGTGGTGAGTGGGGTGTGTCTGGGGGTGTGATCAGTAGCCCTTTGATGGTGTGAATGTCTTCTTTGATGGTGTGAATGTCTTCTTTGAACTGGAGAAGGAAGGACATAATCTTGTCCAGCGTGGGACAGGTGTTAGTGCTGGGTGAGTGGCTGACCTGTGAATTAGCGTGCGGGTGGGGGGGTGGGTTGGTGTACATGCAGGGCTCCGTGGTGCCGGTGTATGAGTTGGTGTTAGGGAGGGGAGAGGGTATGGGGGCGTTGGAAGTGGACGAAGTACGGAGGAGGTTTGTGGCGTAGAGGAGGGTATTGTTGGCAGGCGGAGAGAGCGGGGTGGAGGTGGCGTGTATGTTGTTGGTGATTGGGGAGCCTGAGGGGTAGTGAGGGCTGAGCGTGGGAGGGGGAATGGTGTTGGAGATGGTCCTATCGTGGGGAGGGGGAGTTATAATAATAGATGTGGCGTGCTCTGTGTGGTTAATTAGCGGGTGGTAGTGGGGACTGAGAGTGGGGGGGACAAAGGGTGGGAGTTGTCTTTGTGCGTGTCGTTCTGATGCTGATCTAGGTTAGCGGGATTGTGGGTGGGAGCTGTGGTGTCAGGGGAGAGAGGAGTGGGAGTGGTATGTGTGGGGGTCCAGGTGTTGGTGTTAGGGGGGCGGCTAGTGTGTGAGGGGGAGAGATTTGTGACTGTGATTGAGGAATGTGGGGTGGTAACAGCAAGTGGGTGATTGACTGGGGTGCTGGGGGTAGAGGTGGGGTGCGTGTCGTTCTGATGCTGAGCTAGGTTAGAAGTGTTGTGGGAGGGGGCTGTGATGTCAGGAGTGATAGTGCTGGAGGAGATATGGGTGGAGGTCCGGGGCTTGGAAAGGTGCTCTTTGAACTTGGGGAACAGGTTGTCTAGAAGTTCCAGGTTCTTGTCTGTGGATTGAATTAGGACAATCCCGTTATTGTAGATAGTAATGGTGATTCTGCCAGGGAAGAGTTGGGATGGTGTGATGGAGAGAGTTAGGCCATGAGCCGTTTTCCTGGTGGTGGAGACGGAGAGTAGGGTGAGGAACGCTTCTCTCCATTGAGCTCTACGTGAGGTGTGGAAGATGATGTCAATGTTCAGGGATCCATTGACCGGTGAGAAGTAGGTGTCGGCAAAGGGGATTTCGGGGTGGGACCTCATGAAGTTATGTTTAAAGCGTTTAGCGGCTTTTTTGGTGAGTGTGGATGGATAATTTATTCTATATGTGTACTTGCCGATGAGATCCATGTTGGGATGGCTGTAGAGGTGGGTATGGGAGGGAGAACGATAATAATACACATGCGCAAATGACAACTGTCAGCCGTAGGTTACTTAGCACACAAGTAACACTAGTGAATGGCCAAAAATAACCACAATATAAGAGGTAGCAGTCGGTGCAGTCCAGAAGTAACGGTGAGTGGATGCAGCTTACCAAAGTGTACAAGGTAAAAGAGGTAGCAGCCAGTTAAATGGAGCCAAAGTGACATTAGTGAGTAGCCAAAGATAACCAGAATGCAGGAGGTAGCATCGGTGTAGTCCAGTAATAAAAGAGAATGTGTGCGGCTTACAAGAATGAGCAAAATATATGAGGTACCAATCAGTGCATAATAGGGATAACAGTGAAATAGGTGTAGCTTACAAACTATACAATATACCAAATAGGAGTAAAATACTAAAGATATACTGGAACCAATATAGGTGCAGACAGAAGGATGCAGTAGACAAGAATGACACTAGTGAGTAACCGGTACAGTATGAGGTAGCGATCGGTGCAATACCGGTGAGGGAAAAGTGAAATGGGTGCAGTTTACACAGAGTGTATAAAATACAAGTAGAGGTATAAAACTGCAATATAAGGCAGACACTTAATCACACGAAGATATAAATACAGAGCTATGTAAAGTCTGTGGTAGGTGAGATTGGTCTAGATAGGCCAGCTCTTAGGGTATGTTCAGATAGTGGGAATGACTAGTCTATGATGGGCGCCAAAGCGAAAGAGAGACCAGACCAAGATGGCCGCCCAATTAGGGGAGATCGAGATGATATCCTCTTTTTGGTGTTGTTGCTTGTAGATCATGGGAGTGGAGTGAGTGCAACTTACAGAAATGTACAGTATACAAATAATAGTATAATACTGATGCTATGCTGGAACAGAGTATAGGTGCAAACAGAAGCTGCTTGAGTCACTAGTAATGACACTAGTAAGCAGCAAAAGAATTATGAGGTAGCGATAGGTGCATTACAGGTGAAGAAAAAGTGACATAGGTGCAGGGTACAAAAATTCTACAAAGTACAGGTAGGGGTACAATACTGCAATAAAAGGCAGATACTTAATCACACATATATGAGGTAGTAATCGGTGAATTACAGGTGAAGATAAAGTGACATGGGTACAGGGTACAAAAGTGCACAGAATACAAATAGAAGTACAACAAATGTGTAAAATAAAAATAGAAAAATAAAAATACAATACTGCAATAAAAGGCAGACACTTAATCACAGTGTTTAAATACAGAGCTATGTAGGTGTGCGGTCGTTGATATTAGACAAAAAAGGCCAGTTCTTAGGGTCTGGTCAGGAAGTGAGAGTGACTAGTCCATGATGGCTGCCGAAGAAAGAGAGAGACCAGTCTAAAATGGCCGCCAAATAGGGGAGATAGAGCCAATAGTCCTCTGTTAGTTGTTGTTGCTTTAAGACCAGGGAAGGGCTATTTCAGTTTCTATGTGAGCAAGCCCAGGTCTTGGCTTGCTGGGAGGAAGTCTTATCTCTATTTTGGTGGTCTTGTGTGGGGGAGTTAAACTGAGGAGCCTCGTGGGTACCGGAGGTACAGGAGGGGATTTATTGCTACAGTTTTATGGCCCCCGCCATTTTGTACAAAGGAGGCTTTTTCTAAAAAGTGTGACTAGTCGAGTGGGGTAGATAAATACCTTTTTGTAGATTCAGTTGAACAAGCACGTTGATGTTGCCAGCAAAGTGATGAATATATCAAGGTCTAGCCAAAAGAATACAGTTGCAGTGTGTAAAGACTACTGATACTTTGATGTGCGTGCGTGGCCAGGTTGAAGTACTGTTGCAAAGTCTTTGTGCCTGTATGTGAGTTCTGCTCAGTAGTTGTGCTGATGTTAACAGCAACGTTTTGCAGGCATCTGGGGGTCTAGCCGGAGTGTTCAAGTGCGGTGACGATTCATTTCTTGCCAGCGAATAACCCACCTTTGCAGGACTGCTCCCAGGGTATCAGTGGCAGCAGGGGGTCCGCAGGATCGCGTCGTCGGGGTCAGAGGCTTCTCGCGGCAGCAGGCAGCAGCGCCGAATGTTTTGTCAGGGGCTGAGACTTCTCGCGGCAGCAGGCAGCAGCGGGCTCATCCTCAATGAAACAATGCCGACTGTAGCAGCGGGGCGGCCGTGAGCCACGCTGAGGCCAAACATCCTCGCTGGTGCCCGTGCGACGGCCATAGATCCTTGCTAATGCAGCCCCTCCCGCCTCCATATGCGAAGTCGATCGTTTCCCGTGTAGCCTGCTCGAGCCTGCCACCGAGATGATAGAGGGAGACCCCCGGGGGAGAGCTCCGGTCATGCCCAGCGGAGTCGACCCCCTCGATGCCTGCAGGGGGGGGGGGGGCGCGGCGGTGACACTCTCCTCGGGGCGCCCTCCAGGTCCGGTGCAGTCACGGGCGCCCTCCAGGTCCGGTGCAGTTACGGGCGCCCTCCTCAGCTCCGGCGGTGACGGGCGGGCCACAGATCGCCAGCAGCCCTCCCGTGAGCAGCACAGCACTCACGTCGATCTCCAGACGTGGCCAGCGGTGCGGGACCCCAGCGAAACCACCACAGCCTCCTCAGCGTCTGCGGTGACGGGCCGGGTCACAGCTCGCCAGTAGCCCTCCCGTGGGCAGCACAGCACTCACGGCGCTCTCCAGACGTGGCCAGCGGTGCGAGACCCCAGTGGAGTCCCCACCGGTCCGGTGCAGTCACGGGAGCCCTCCTCGCTCCCCCCAGCCGAACGACGCCTCCAGGCGATCCCGGACTCCAACTCCTCCGATGTCCAGCGCCCGAGCAGCAGCCCTCTCCCCAACCTCTCCCCACCGTCCAGGGCTCCGCTGCTGTTTCCGGTGAGTGTTTTGAAATCCAGTTACTTGAGGTTAAACCTGTTACTTGTTGTAAATCCAGTTACTTGTTTTTACTCGGCGAAGATGGGTGCTATCCGGGATAATTCCATAAAGGGATCCCAGGCACTAGGAGCTCCGGACTGGAGCTCTTACCAGGCGGCCATCTTGCTTATGTACAGATATATTTAGCATTTTGCACATATACCTGTCATCTAAAAACACAATAGTTTTTAAGATATTATGCTGCTAAATACCATAAAGATGTTTTAAAAAAAAAATTAAACTCCTAGGAGAGTTCGCTTTTTTAAACATTTTTTATCATATTCATGAATATTTAAATTGTGACCAAAGTGATATTTATTATTTACTTTCATGATTGGCAAATAGCAGCTCTCGATACAATTAATGCACTTTAATAACTCATAATGATTGGAATGAAGTATGTTTTCCATGTTTATGCCTAATTTGTAATTTGCACTGTCACTTTAAAAACGAGAGGCACTCCTCATGCGCGTCATGTAAGCAAGGGCACGGAGGTGCCCGAAACGCGTCATGGCGGTGGTGCAGGGCGTAATGGACTGAAATAAAAAAGTATTTGCACCAAACTTGGGTCTGCGCCCGTTTGTTACGAGAGACGGAAATAAGAACGGAACTCTAAGTATATATATATATATATATTCACTGAAAAAACTATAGGTTATAGACCATATATAGTTAGGAATTAGCATTTAGAAAACCTTATTTTACTCACACAAAACCATTGAAATTCCATATATAGTTAGTTGCACTAACTATATATCGCGCACCCGCAATCCACTGCTGATGATGTCACATATTACATCATTCATGACATGGTCAGTGACATCACTGATGACATCACTGATGACATCTCAAATGACATCACTGATGACATCACTGATGACATCTCATTTGACATCATTCTTGTGCTAATACGATAAACCTCTTCAGACTCTAATATAACCTTAGATACACTCAGTGTATACAGACACTCACACACTGTCACTCATCCATGGAGTTACTCACACACCTAGTCAGTCATGCAAAGAAACAATCTCACCTCCATTTCCTCAACTATACAGTTATACACACCTTACTTATTCAAACATATACTAACACATATTTACTCTCTTATACAATCCCTGATACAAGTTCACAATGATCCATACAGCCACTCACACATTCAGTGGCTCTCATGCACAGTTATTTATATATGCCAACTCTCACATGTACTGTGTTTTACATATGTACTTACTATGACATGTAGCATTGAGATATCCATTCACTCATCAATACACTCATGCACACAGTCAACCGCCCATGTAGCTTTTTCCACATGCACTCTTGAACTCATACACCTAGTGAATCAACTGCTCACACATCTATGCACAGAGTCACACACCTCCCAGCCACCCCCACACAAACTCAATCTCCCATAGAAATACTTGGGCAACCAATTAATAACACATATAGCCTCTCGTATAGCTAATGATCAACACATGCAGCAGTTTACATCACAACAGACATAATGATGCACAAATTAAGACAGTTTAGTCACTAACCCATGCATTCAGTGAGACACATTTAATCACTCACTCATACAGTCAGTCACGCACCTACTAAATCCTTCATCCAGACACTTATACATCCACTCATTCTTCAATATCTAAGACATATTTTAACTTTACAGAAACATACAGTCACTGGATGTTGTCATCAGTGATGTCATTTGAGATGTCATCAGTGATGTCATCAGTGATGTCACTGACCATGTCATGAATGATGTAATATGTGACATCATCAGCAGTGGATTGCGGGTGCGCGATATATAGTTAGTGCAACTAACTATATATGGAATTTCAATGGTTTTGTGTGAGTAAAATAAGGTTTTCTAAATGCTAATTCCTAACTATATATGGTCTATAACCTATGGTTTTTTCAGTGAATTTTCAAGGTTTTGTAAATGCTAATTCCTAACTATATATGGTCTATAACCTATGGTTTTTTCTGTGAATTTCATTGGTTTTTTAACAGCTAATATCTGTAGCTGTAAAATGTATTCTTCTTTAAATCCAAAAATATATTTTATATGTTTATGAATAATTTTTTTTTAAAATATTTTTTTTTCTTCGTTCCCGCTTCGCGAATCGGGAAGCTTCCCGTTAGCTGACCTTGATGCCGCGAAATAGACCGCGAGCCGGTAAACGTTTCTTTACCGCAAGTGCCGCGTTAGAAAACAACATCGTGACGCCTCCCGTCCGCATGACGTTTCACGTTGTCGCGTGATACGTCATATGACGTGCTACGTTAGCGAACTGGTACGCGAAGCGAGTGCCAAAGCGCAGGTTTCTGGAAGCAAACCGGGAGGCCCTGCAAAGCGCTTAACGTAAACACAGCAAGTCATGTGACTTGGTAATAACACTTTTCATTGGTTCATTTCACTTTTGGTTTCCTAATGATGTAAGACTAGGTCATATAATCTAAAATGAACACTTTTGATTGGTTGAGAACTCTTGTTTTTCCCAAATGATGAAAATCCCTCCTTCTTTCCTCACTCTGACTTTCATCATTGTGAGAGAAAGACCCTTTGTGATCACTGAGCAATGGCTTCTTTAGTAGCTTCAGCTGGTGCTTCCCCACCACCTCCACCACATCCAAGGAAGAGTGGACCACCTGCTCAAGTTGTAATTCAACAAGAAGAAGAAGAAGAGGAACAGGAGGACGAGCACGAAGAGAGGCAGTTTTTGCCTGAGCAGCCCAAGACGTCTCACCGGAAAGAAAACTTCATTTGGCAATTTTTTAAAATTCCCAAAGGTCAGAAAAAAGTAAATGCAAGATACGTAACTTGCCTTATATGTCAAGATAGACTGTCCAGAGGGACCGACAAAAAATACAGTTTCGGAAACTACACAATGCATCGCCATATGACTAGGTGGCATCCTAACAACTACAGTGCTGCACAGTTTCGGAACGACCTAGATAATCTCCCTATTATGGCCAGAAGATCTGTTGTACCGGAAGTAACGGGACCAGAGGGCAGGGAGATGGTGCCAAATATACAAATGAGATTTGGTGAAGTAAAACACACCTGCGTATTTTGCGATGGATTCATTTCCTACGGAGAAAGAAGCATCACTCTGATCAACAGAGCTATTGACTATCATATGCAAGTTTGTCCGAAACGCCCAAAATAATAAATACTTCTTGTTTTTGTTTTGTTGCTCCTGTTGAGCCCTTTACAATGAATCGTTTTCATTGCCCCCTCCAAGAAAAACCCAAAAAAATATAAAACTGTTCCGAAAAATTCAAAAACAGTAAAAAAATGTTCAGAAAAAAAAAAAAAAAAGTTCTTTTCAGAACTACCTCCCCGTTATTAAAAAATTGGTACAATATTTGGAACTGTGCCAACCTCTATTTCTCTTAGTTCGCTTCCTAGTTCGCTCGCTGGTACGCGAACTGGAAGCGAACCAAAAACAGTAAGTATAAGGGAAGGAAACACACACTTATGTTAAAAGAAAGACAGCTATAGGGGAGTAAACTAGAGATACTATTACCCATAATCCACTGCTGATGATGTCACATATTACATCATTCATGACATGCTCAGTGACATCATCAGCAGAGGATTGCGGGTTTTTTGGCAACATGCCTTATCCACGGTTTAATAACGCTGCCTTTTGCTTTATATAAGTTTTCAAATTGTATGAAATATATACCAATAGGTCTTTATGAACCTTTAGGTAGTGCTTTTGTTCATGAGGTCTGGTCGCTTCCATACACATACAGATGTTTCAAAGATGATCAAGAAGTTTATCTGAATGGAGAGGAATGCACTGAGACGCCAGATCATTCACTAATGTGTAGGCACATACAGTTACACGATTCATGCAACAAACACCGACCAAATATGGCTTGCGTGTTGCAAGGCACGCCAGTTCCTGCTATCATCCCCACGTTCAAGTTGTTGGAAAATGGTAGTTATTTGATGCTCAATAATGAAGATTGTTCTGAGTTAATTAAAAGTATTCCTTTTATCGTAACAGTAAGTGAACGGGTTATTTGCTGCAGAAATGTTCTATTTCCTCCCACACATGAACATAGGGAGTTTTCAATCTGGCCACAAATACCAACCTTGGGACACGTTTCAACGGCATGGCAAGAATAAGAGCTCTTTTGTCTCAGAGAGAGGTGGCCTTGAGTTCGGCCCGTGAAACTTTCGTACTTCACAAAGCGAACACCCGTACACAGGTTTGCCTTTCAATTTCAGCAACATGTTTCCGACTATCTTTAACGCATCCTCCACAAAATCCCTGGCACACTTTTTTAAAGTTGTTACCAGTGGTCTCGTGACTTCATTTGAGAAAATCTTTGGAGTCATCCCTGCTCCCTTTCATTGTATTTTCTGCACTCTGGTTCGTGGATTGGCATTTTTACTTGCATTACCAGCGGACGCTCTTGTGCTTTTTTACATTTTTAAATATGGATGTCCCTCCTATGCAACCTCCGACCCTGCAGCTGCTGACACTGTTCCGCAATCGCATGCTAGAATATTATGGCACAATGCCGTTGGCGATATTAAGCACGGCATATGGATTATCTTTTCGGTTCTCCTACTTCACCTGTGTCCAGCCTGTATTTCACTGCCTGACCTGTGATTTCGATTGGGCCATTGATTTGTGTCTCTGCGGACCGGTTTCTCCTGACGTCGACTTTAATCAGCTGATGACTCCTATCATTACTCACGAGTTGATTTGTCCTGGCGAAAGGATTATGGCTGTGGCATTGATGCATGGACTACTTGGTCCCTGGAATTTACTGGCGGCAGCACAGTCTTTCTTGGAACACAGCTTTCTTGAAAACCCACCGAGCTGTCCTCTGATGGTGATAGAGGATCCGGTGCTGGGAGAGCACGTATGTTCTTTTCCGCTTTTAAATTGGATGGCTGAACTGTTTTCGGATGAAGACGGTGACTTCCTATTGGAGGCTGTTGCAGCTTATTTTGCATACACAGTTATGTCATAGACCTTTTTCATGTTTGATATGCTGAGTACTAGCATTTCATTGACAATTCATTGACTTATTTGTCAAGTTTTTATTATTTACCTTGCCTATTGGCTTAAGACTCGATAAAGTACTTGGCTGTTTTATTTTTCTTTAGCATTGAATTTTCCTAGTTTTTAATGCTTTACCTTGCGGACCGTCCACATATAAACTTGCAATCTGCTCTCATGAGATGGCACTTCTATTATCTTATTCAGTTCGTTTCCGGATCATGAGGAGGTGTCATCTAGGTCCTGGATATCTTTACACCGTGTTAAGTTAGCATGGGCTCATTACCGGTTTAAACGCCATTTTTCCTTTTTTGCAACTTCTGCACACGACACTTAGTTGTTGCTTTAGCTTTCCACCTAGTAGTTCATCGTGGTTTACATGAGAATAATATGTTATTGGTCTACTATCTGCTTTACTTGTTAAACTATATCTGTACAGCGAGTGCTAAAGTTTCAAGAACAACACGATACAGAATTGTTATGAGGTCTGATCTCCACGACTTCATACTCATAACATAAGTGCAACTTCTGCCAATTCTGGGCATGAGGCGGGTTTTATATTGCTTTGCCGAACACACATACACAACAGTTGATGCGGTTCACATGAAGAGAGAGCTGGTGTATGCTGATGTGATTCCTTCAAATCTAAGACACTAAAGTATGGGCACGCCCTAAACCAACACAAAGAGACCTTCTTAGCAAATAATATAATATGTGTATTAGGGAGGGTGAGATATAAGCAGCCGCGGGCCGTGGAGGGAGTTACGATGGGGCAGGGAGGCGGGGAGGGGGAGAAGCAGGGTGGAGCCCTCTCTACCTTGCCCCTCCCCCTCCCCGCCTCCCTGCCCCACCGTAACTCCCTCCACGGCCCGCGGCTGCTTATAAGTGTTGCTAACTCTTATTCATTTACAGCATGTTAACATACTGTCACCATTCGCTTTTTATGTAATAGTAACTATGCTGGTAATTTTGCTACTGATAATATGTGTACTTGTATTCTCCACCCTGCTTCTCCCCCTCCCCGCCTCCCTGCCTCACCGTAACTCCCTCCACGGCCCGCGGCTGCTTATAAGTGTTGCTAACTCTTATTCATTTACAGCATGTTAACATACTATCACCATTCACTTTTTATGTACTAGTAACTATGCTGGTAATTTTGCTACTGATAATATGTGTACTTTTATTATCTAAGGTACTACGCCTGAGAAGACGGCATTAGTAAATAAACATTTCAAATACACATCTGTTCTTCTTAACTCCATGTTCTGGTTTCTAAGAAATCTATAACGACCGACTGTTCATGAGTTCCACGTATCCTGAGGTACTATAAGTTCATATTCTGGATTGTCTAAACATTGAGAGTTTGTTATATCCAATGTGACACTGTACCTAGCTTGCTAAATAGTTTTTGATTACTAACGTGAGTTTTGGGACACCCTAATTCGCCGAGGTTCCAATCCTCTGTCCACAGTTCTGTGTGAGAACAGAAACCCTGCGACAGGGGCACCCCCGACCCTTGCTGGAGCTTCATCACACTTGCGATACAACTCCAGCAATGCGCCACCTTTACGGCACAGATACATCACGCATCTGTGCTGTTTTTGCCCCATGATGCGCCGCATTGTAAATGCAGCACACCATAGGTGACGGAACAGCGGCACAGAATGACTAACACATCCCTGGTGACGCGCCAGTCATCATAAATCTATCCCTATGCTTCTTATCTTGTTAGAGATGAACCGCCATATGTATCATCAAAGTTATTTGCATTTCCTAAATAGCGAACTTTAAGGAATAAATAGCGATTCTTTACCATTCCTAGTTTGCGATGAGCTATTTGCTAATTAGCCGAATGTAGCCCAATGAAGCCCAATGTAGCCCAATGTAGCCCAAAGATGGCCGCCAGACACACAAAAAAACAAATGTAGCCCAAATATCAGCCAGATGTAGCCCAACTATAGCCCAGTGACAGAATGACCAATCAGCTTCGCAAACCTCCGTTACGCGAAGCGGAGCGCTGTTACAGACATATATCTTTTTTTGAACGTTAATTTCTCAAAATCCACTGGAGCACATATATTGAGACCTAGCAAAGGCACATCGGGCTACCAGTCCCTAATATTTTGCCAAGTTTCGTGCAAATCCATTCAGCCGTTCAATTATTATTTTTATTATTTTTTTTTGCCCCGCGGGGCCCTTTTAAAACCTCCACATCAAACCTAGGGGGTCAGCGAGGATCTACTATGCCCCCTTATAGTTATTTCCCCCTTTGTTTTGACCTCCTCTTGTCTCTCGATCCTACCGAGAGACAAGATGGCGGCCGCTACGGACTGTTTGGAATGTTGACAGACGCCGGAGAACCAATCAGCTTCGCTTCACAAAGCTCCGTTGCGCGAAAAGTCCGCGAACCAGAGCGCTGCCTGGTCCGCGCTTACAGATATATATCTTTTTTTAAACGTTAATTTCTCAAAATCCACTGGAGCACATATATTGAGACCTACAAAAGGCACATCGGGCTACCAGTCCCTACAATTTTGCCAAGTTTCGTGCAAATCCATTCAGCCGTTCGGGCTAAAAGTGAGGCCAACCGCCCTATGGAAAACTCAATGTTAAAAACACGTTTTGGGACCCCCCTTTTTTCTCGGCCCCCCCTGGACGAACCCCCCCCAAATTTTCAAGGGCTGCTCAGAAACAAAATGTGCCATTTTCCTGAAAATTTCAGCCAATTCCGTCCACAAACGCCAAAGTTATTAGACATAGAATGTTCAAAAAACCCATAGAGAAAAAATCCTAACTATATATTACCTACTGGCGGTCGCCAGTAGGTATATATAGTTAGGATTTTTTTCACTATGGGATTTTTGAAAATTCTATGTCTAATAACTTTGGCGTTTGTGGACGGAATTGGCTGAAATTTTCAGGAAAATGGCACATTTTGTTTCTGAGCAGCCCTTGAAAATTTGGGGGGGGGTTCGTCGAGGGGGGGCCGAGAAAAAAGGGGGGGTCCCAAAACGTGTTTTTAACATTGAGTTTTCCATAGGGCGGTTGGCCTCACTTTTAGCCCGAACGGCTGAATGGATTTGCACGAAACTTGGCAAAATTGTAGGGACTGGTAGCCCGATGTGCCTTTGCTAGGTCTCAATATATGTGCTCCAGTGGATTTTGAGAAATTAACGTTCAAAAAAAGATATATATCTGTAACAGCGGACCGGGCAGCGCTCCGGTTCGCGGACTTTACGCGTAACGGAACTTCGCGTAGCGAAGCTGATTGGCTCTCCGGCGTCTGTGAACATTCCAAACAGTCCGTAGCGGCCGCCATCTTGTCTCTCGGTAGGATCGAGAGACAAGAGGAGGCCAAAGCGAAGGGGCAAATGACCATAAGGGGGCATAGTAGATCCTCGCTGACCCCCTAGGTTTGATGTGGAGGTTTTAAAAGGGTCCCGCGGGGCAAAAAAAAAAAATAATAATAATAATCGAACGGCTGAATGGATTTGCACGAAACTTGGTAAAATATTAGGGACTGGTAGCCCGATGTGCCTTTGCTAGGTCTCAATATATGTGCTCCAGTGGATTTTGAGAAATTAATGTTCAAAAAAAGATATTTATCTGTAACAGCGCTCCGCTTCGCGTAACGGAGGTTTGCGAAGCTGATTGGTTCTCCGGCGTCTGTAAACATTGCAAACAGTCCGTAGCGGCCGCCATCTTGTCTCTCGGTAGGATCGAGAGACAAGAGGAGGCCAAAGCGAAGGGGCAAATGACCATAAGGGGGCATAGTAGATCCTCCTTGACCTCTTAGGTTTGATGTGGAGGTTTTAAAAGGGCCCCGCGGGGAAAAAAAAAATAATAATAATAATCGAACGGCTGAATGGATTTGCACGAAACTTGGCAAAATTGTAGGGACTGGTAGCTCGATGTGCCTTTGCTAGGTCTCAATATATGTGCTTCAGTGGATTTTGAGAAATTAACGTTCAAAAACAAGATATATATCTGTAACAGCGCTCCGCTTCGCGGAGATAAAATTATATCTGTATTACCTAGCTGTTGCTAACACCAGTTAGCGACGGCTAGTAGGAGATAGCGACCATCTTGGGCCCCACTTTGCATGTGAGTGATATTTATCACTAATGACATGCAAAGTGGGCATGCCAAGATGTTAGCGACTGGAAACAGTCGCTAACATCGCTATCTCCTATTATCAACTTTTGGAAATATTCGAGATAAGCGCGAATATCTCCAAAAGCTAGCACCTGCCCTGAGCAGTTCTTAGCCATGTTATCCAATGGGAGGTGGATAACATGGCTAAGAGCATTAGCTCGGTAATGCATGAATATCGCTGAGTTTTCAGCGATATTAATGCATTGCGGTCGTTTATTATCGTATTTGCGATAAACCTTGATAATAGCAAGGTTTATCTGCGATAATTTCTGACGATGCTTAGCGGTAAAAAAATCGTTGCTAAGCATCGTTAGGGATAAATATCGCTTAACTTTGGTAATATGCCCCAACGTCTGTTAACGTTCGATTCGAAGGAAATCAGGAAGTGTTGAAAAACATTGTCTGCGCCATCTTGTCTTTTTTCAAATGCCACACTTTTGTCGTGCACGGCAGCCATTTTAGATGCCTTGACCAGACCCACTCTGTGCACGCTGTCGATCCTTAGCATGGCTCCCCACCCTCGCAAGCATCTCCCCCAGGCAGTGGTCACCCCCGCTCTCTGTCTTATGCATGGGTAATAAACCTCCCCCCATCTGCGCTGCTCTTCCCTGAGAATCACACCCTGTGCCCGCCCGACACCTCCCTTTCGCCCTATTCACTACCGCACCCTCTGACACTCCTTTTCCTCTGTGTCCGATTGTCCAGGCCGGTCCTAGGGTATCAGCTAGCCCTGCTGATGTAGTTTATGGCCCCAGCTGTAAAGAATCACCCCTCTTCAAAGGAGTTATAGTAGATCAAGGCCCACACTCGATGAGATCCGTCACAGCAGACGCGTTCCTATTATCTGAAAACCATCCTGTATTGTGATTGGGGAGGGGACCGAGCCTGAAGCGGAAGATTCCAGGGATGACTCTTTGTACATCAATGTTTTTACAATTATGTGTCACATTAAAAATATATAGCACTCCGACAAAGTAGTAAGATTATAAAACTTTAATAACGTATAAATATATACAAGAAAACAAAAATAGTAATAACATATAAACATTTTTAGGGAAAAACAACGAAGTAGCGGTCGGCTGTGCGAATAGTCCCAACGCAGCACAACGTCCAGATTTCCGGCGTGGGGCGTCGCGGGGGGTGAGTCATCAGTAGCAAACTGTTGTGCGAATAGTTCCAAGGCAGCAGAACGATGGCACCAAGGTGATGTCCAGTAAGTTGCCGCACTGGTTTTGGTATCCTACAATGCTGCTCCGAATAACGGCGTGGGGCGCCCCGGGGAAGGCGGCGTGAACGGGCCTCTCCAGGTGGAGTGTCATCTGTTGTAGTGGGGCGCCCCTTTACCGTTTCAGTTGCCATTCCGTCCGTTTTTGGTCCACTGTGTCAAAATCCGCCATTCAGCTGAGTTGCGCCCACTCTTGCGGTGCAGCGATAGGCAGCTGTCACAGGACTCTCAAAATGGCGGCAGGCTCTTTCCTTTTTGGGCCTGGTCCACTGAAATGGCCCTGGGACACCTTGGAAATCGGACGCTTGTCTGCTAGGTCTTGGACCCCATTCTCGAAAGCGTCCCCTCCGCCTTGAGGATTCATCAAAAGTTTTGGGGGCCCCCGACTCCTGTAGGCTTCTGGTGGGGAGCCGTTGCCATGATTGCTCGCGGAATGACCACGACGGAGCTACGAGATGGTGGTGCTCTCATGCTGACGCCAGCTTCAGTCTGAAACATCCAGAAACAAGGTGGGGCTTTCATCGTTTGGGAAAAAAAAAAAGTTTTCATCCAATGAAAAGTGTTGTTTTTAGGTCATATGATCAAGCCTTCCATCATTAGGAAACCAAAAGTAAAATGAACCAATGAAAAGTTTTATAAACAAGTCACATGACCTGTTATGCGGCATAGGGTATAAAATGCAGAGAAAATACGTTGGCACGTGAGGCGGCGTCAGTAGCGGACCGATGTGCGAATAGGCCGAAGGCAATACAACGCGCCAAGATCCGGATGGCACCGAGGTGGTGTCCAGCAAGTTGCAGCACTGGTGTGGCCATCCTACAATGCTGAAAGTCGGCGTGGGGCGCCCCGTTGGCCTGTGAGTTTGCGTCAGTAGCGGACCGATGTGCGAATAGGCCGAAGGCAGCACAACGCGCCAAGATCCGGATGGTACCGAGGTGGTGTCTAGTAAGTTGCCGCACTGGTGTGGCCATCCTACAATGTTGAAAGTCGGCGTGGGGCGCCCCGTTGGCCTGTGAGATGGCGGCAGTGGCGGACCGATGTGCGAATGGGGCCAAAGGCAGCGCAACAATATTTTCTGACTGACACCACAAGGCGCTGAGATGCCAAGATCCGGATGGCACCGAGGTGATGTCTAAGTTGCGGACCGATGTGCGAATGGGGCCAAAGGCAGCGCAACAATATTTTCTGTATGGAAGATACCACTAGGCGTTGAGATGCCAAGATCCGGATGGCACCGAGGTGATGTCTAGCAAGTTGCTGTACTGGTGTGGTCATCCTACAATGTTGAAAGTCGGCGTGGGGCGCCCCGTTGGCCTGTGAGATGGCGGCAGTAGCGGACCGATGTGCGAATGGGGCCAAAGGCAGCGCAACAATATTTTCTGACTGACACCACAAGGCGCTGAGATGCCAAGATCCGGATGGCACCGAGGTGATGTCTAAGTTGCGGACCGATGTTCGAATGGGGCCAAAGGCAGCGCAACAATATTTTCTGTATGGAAGATACCACTAGGCGTTGAGATGCCAAGATCCGGATGGCACGAGGTGATGTCTAGCAAGTTGCTGTACTGGTGTGGTCATCCTACAATGCTGAAACTCGGCGTGGGGCGCCCCATTAGTCTGTGAGATGGCGTCAGTAGCGGACTGATGTGCGAATAGGCCGAAGGCAGCACAACGCGCCAAGATCCGGATGTCACCGTGGTGGTTTCATAGTTGAGAGGCACTTCATCTGCAGTGGGGCGCCGAGATCCGGATGGCACCGAGGTGATGTCTAGCAAGTTGCTGTACTGGTGTGGTCATCCTACAATGCTGAAACTCGGCGTGGGGCGCCCCATTAGCCTGTGAGATGGCGTCAGTAGCGGACCGATGTGCGAATAGGCCGAAGGCAGGACAACGCGCCAAGATCCGGATGTCACCGTGGTGGTTTCATAGTTGAGAGGCACTTCATCTGCAGTGGGGCGCCGAGATCCGGATGGCACCGAGGTGATGTCTAGCAAGTTGCTGTACTGGTGTGGTCATCCTACAATGCTGAAAGTCGGCGTGGGGCGCCCCATTAGCCTGTGAGATGGCGTCAGTAGCGGACCGATGTGCGAATGGGGCCAAAGGCAGCGCAACAATATTTTCTGAAGAGAAGACACCAAAAGGCGCTGAGATTCCAAGATCCGGATGGCATCGAGGTGGTGTCTAGCAAGCTATGCAGTTGAGTTGTGTGCGCACTTGCGGCGAATAGGTCGAAGGCAGCATAACAATGTTTTCTGAATAGAAGACACCACAAGGCGTTGAGATTCGGTTACCACCGAGGTGATGTCTAGCAAGTTGCCGCACTGGTGTGGCCATCCTACAATACTGCTCCGAATAACAGCGTGGGGTGCCCGAAGGGGGGGGGGAGGCGGCGTGAACGGGCCTTCCTAGGTGGAGGCTCGTCTGCTGTAGTGGGGCGCCCCTTTACCGTTTCAGTTGCCATTCAGCTGAGTTTCGGCTGCTCTTGATGCTACAGCGACAGGCGGCTGCAACAGGACTCTCAAAATGGCGGCCTGTTCTTTGGATTTGGGCCTGGTCCACTAAAATGGCCCTGGGACACCTTAGAACTCGGACGCTCGATTTTTTTTTTCCTTTCCTGTACATGCAAAAAAAGGTAAATGCCCGGTACGTTACACGCTTCATCTGCCACGATGAACTCTCCAGAGGAACCGAAAAAATATATAGTTATGGTAACTATACCATGCATCGTCATATGGAGAGGTGGCACCAATTAATTATAGTGCTGCACAAAAGAGAGATTTGGAGGAGAACCCCTGACCTGCTAGTACATTCATCAAAGAAGTGGCACTGACAGCATCAGAGGCAAGGGAAACGGTCCCAAATATTTAGAAGAACTTTGGAAAGATTAAAATGACATGTTTAGATTGTGGCAAATTAATTTCATGTGGACAGATGAGTGTTACTCTAATAAATACAGCATATGAACATCATCATAGTCGATGGTTGGTAGAGACATTTTGACTATATCCTGGACCTGCCCGTCCTCGCCCAAAATGGCGCCGGAATAAATGGGACTCGTAACTCCTTGTTGTGTACTGGTTGCAGAACCTTGAAATCACGAGATACGTATGCAGTTTTGAAGCACATGGCGGGCGGGGACGAGAATTGATTGAATATTTCGACATCCCTATTGATATTAAGTTCTGATGTGTTATTGATTACTGTACTATTGAAAGTTCGAATTAACGTCACCCATGGTACTTGCCCGCAAATGTATATCTAGATAATTTTATTGTAACTGGCCCTGTCGTATTTTAATTATAAAATGTGCGTCCACCGATTCCGTAACTGTTAGACACCTTAGTTCTTGCAACCTAATGGCCCGCCCGTTACGTTCCTCTACAGTGTAAATGTCTACTCATCATATACGATTACAGTTTGCTCCGTGGCCGGCCCACGTGGTTATAGGCTCGTATTTGTATAATGAAATTTTCACAATAAAGGTTTTTAAAAGAAAACATGGTAGTAGTATATACATTGGTAAAGCTTTTAATAATAGTCACTGTTTTAGAATCATTAAAAGGCAAGTGAAATAAAGCAGACCAATTACATGAAGGGTAAAAGGTATAATACGAAGGAACGCAGTAAAGATAAATGGTCAAGGGCTGTTGTGTTTTCTATTCCTGCAACATAAAGTGATCGATAAGAATCTCATATTCAGGCGTATCGGCGACTAAGACAGCAGGTCGACCCTCTTTTGCTCAACGGCTCCGTCATGGGACGAAGAAACGCTCTTTTTTTCGAAAAAAGAATATATTTTACTTGCAGGACAGTTGTAAATTTTCCGGGAAAGTACATTAGCCTGGAACATTATAACATATATTTAAGAAAAAATAATGTTCGGAAGTAATAAAAAGCGTAATTTTTAGGTCATATGACCAAGCTTTTCATCATTAGAATAAGAAAAGTAAAATGAACCAATGAAAAGTTTTATTAACAAGTCACATGACTTGTTATGCTTACGTTACGCGCTGCGCGCCCCGGATGACTTCCGGATGCGCTAACGCGGCGCGTCATATGACGCATTACGCGACAACGCAGGTCCAGAATATAGTCAAAATGTCTCCACCAACCAGCGGTCGGAACACAACCCCTTTCAGCAGGCTAAATAGTTCTGTTAAATGACAACAGAAGGGACAGGCAACAAGAACCATCAGTCAAAGAGGGGAGGGCTAGTTCTTCTCTACCGGGTTACATTGGGGCGCTACCGGAACTGATCGAATTGGTAGTCTACAGTGTTTCTGGATGTTTCAGACTGAAGCTGGGGTTAGCATGAGAGCAGTACCATTTCGTAGCTCCGTCGTGGCCATTCCGCAACCAATCATGGCAGCCGCTCTTTATGGTTATTTTGGGCGGGGTGGGTGGCGGAGCCGAGCTGTTTTGCAGCCATCATTGTGTGGAGTTCAGTTCATCTCACTAGTTTTGTATTTGTCATGAGGGG
The DNA here is from genome assembly GCF_964261635.1 of Lissotriton helveticus. Lineage (NCBI taxonomy): Eukaryota > Metazoa > Chordata > Amphibia > Caudata > Salamandridae > Lissotriton > Lissotriton helveticus. The sequence goes on from NC_136062.1 coordinate 311,085,870, forward strand.
TTGTTCCTAATGTTTCTATTTTAGCGAGGTCAAAAAGAGATCCCGTTAGTGGCCTACTGATTTTGCTCGATTCCTTTTCTTTTTTTTTTTTACACTATTTTTCGTTATCTGCAAAGACTAAACAGAGTATTGCGACTCTGTGTTTGTTTGTAAATAGAGAATGAACCAAAGAGAACCAATTCTAAAACAGTAAATACTTGGATAACAATCAATCAAATGGAGAGAGAAGCAGGCACGACGTATTACAACGGGGGCAAAGGCCTGCGTTAACTACCCTTCACTATGTGCAAAGAGAGAGTACTCCTAATAGAAATGAGGGGGGGGGCACCATTCAAAGCAGATCAGTGTGCATAAACACGAAAATGTTTTCACTTACCACGTACTTGACATTCGACAGCTTATGATATTTGCTATTAAAAAACCATTGAAATTCACTGAAAAAACCATAGGTTATAGATCATATATAGTTAGGAATTAGCATTTACAAAACCTTGAAAATTCACTGAAAAAACCATAGGTTATAGACCATATATAGTTAGGAATTAGCATTTAAAAAACCTTATTTTACTCACACAAAACCATGGAAATTCCATATATAGTTAGTTACACTAACTATATATCGCGCACCCGCAATCCACTGCTGATGATGTCACATATTACATCATTCATGACATGGTCAGTGACATCAAAATTGTTGTACCTCCATGCACCCACATGCTAAATGCAGAAAATCAGCTTATTCCCTATAAACATCTGACGGTGCTCACCATTGTTAGCTCTAAAAAGCTGGTGCCGAAACAACTACATATGCACTGCGATTTACTTCCAGCCACACCTTACATGACTCCGGCATCTCTGCCCATGTCCACTGGCAAAACGGAAAATAAACCCCGACAACGTGAACAGAAAAGAGAAAAAAAAATCATCTACAGTATTTTTTTTATAACACGCAATGGTTAATATTATTAAAATAAAATGCTTTGTGGTTTTTTAATATCGTGCTAAGTTTGACTATTTGATATAGTTGTATTAATGAGGCCAAGAGAACCAGCTTTAATTGGCCCGGGTCCTGCCGGTGCTAACCATCGTTGGCTCTACAAAGCTGGTGCGAAAACAAGTACATATGCACTGCGATTTACAAGCATGGGAGCGGCTCAGGTCAAAATGATTCAGTCTCAAGGGGTTAAATACACATGATGCAGGTAATCAAAGTGTATTAGCTTGAAGTGAGCATTGCAGCACACTGGGTGAGTTAGGGTGCAAGCTGCTTTCCATGTCTTATCTCCCATGGGTGACTGTAGATCTCTGTCCCAGGTGGCAGTGTGACCTGGGAGGAGGAGAGCCTTTGAATCAGCCGTCATGGTATTATACAACAACAAGATCAGTCAATGCCCAGTCCCGCAAGTAAGCAAGACATCAAGTGTTCTGGTTGTCTGAAGAGCATTTGGGTATGTACGCCACGTTGCTCTGGCCAAATCTCTGAGGTATGTATGCTGCAGATACTGCACATGCCCCAAGCAGAACCACTCACAAGCCCGTTCATATATGATAAATGATTAATTGAGGTATAGGGCTGCCAACACCTGGAATCCACCCTCTCTCCAGGCCTGAAATGTCATATTTGCCACCATTTTATGACTGGGGCTAGGCTCCAGATATTCAATTCCCTGTGGAATGGTGCATGTCTGAGTATTCGCTCCATGAAAGTTTGCCAGATCTATGCGGTCTGTTTAACCAAGTATGGCAAATCCCTAGGTGCACCCACCCTTTCATGAAAATTGGCAATAAACTGTCCGGCTGTACTCGCCCTCCGAGCAGATGCTTCGCCCAGTTGTCCCACTTATCCAACCACGGGGCTGCATGTTGGAGCAAAGTGTAGGAGAGTAGGGTCTGCTTCCTATGGTTACCCCCACTTGTTGCTGTGATTCTCTGGTTTTTCTACTTTAGTGTGGCTGTGGACCTGCTAATCAGGCCCACAGCCCAGCTGTTCTCTCTCTAAATGTATACCATGTACTTTAGGTACATACCAGATTGGTTACTGGGTCACCCTTGTGAGCCCCTGTATAGTGTACCATAGGTACCCAGGGCATAGGTGCACCCTAGGGGCTCCAGCACGGATTGTGCCACCCCTGGTTTGCCTTCCAAACTGACACCACAGGTCTGTTCTTACAGCCTGGGTAAGCTGGTGTAATCACCTCTTATTTAGATATAGTATACCTATATCTATATACCTATATAGACATATATACACCATTAAGCTGAGTCCCTCTGCAGCTTTCGGAACCATCTCCTTATAGCTGTTCTATGATATAGCCATACCATATACTCGTAAGTGCAATATAATCCTCGTGGTTAATGCTAACTTTGGTTTGGCTCTATCAAAACATGACGTGTAAGGTGTCAAACACTTTGGAATACTACCCCCACCCCCCGGCCAATCCTGGCGGCGGGGGTAGCATTCCACCCTTCTAGAGGGAGAAGGCATGTAGTTACTGGTTTATCCGGTTAAAGTTAAACAGAGCATCAGCATCAAAAAATGAATGCTGCTGCCACAGACACGAGTCTGCCCTCCTGCTGCTGGACGAAACTCCGGCAGGGGAGGCCTGGGCAATAGGTTTCCTGTCCAGGGAGGTGCTGGCACCTCCCCAGACAGGCTCTTAGTGTATTGGATTAGGTAGGGCTGCATTCAGTGAATGCTTTCCCGACACTGCCTGGGGCACACAAGGTGCACCATGCATTTTCCAGTTCAAACAGGTTGCTGGGGCACTCAGCCCCAGCTCCGGCGTGAAACTGAACAAAGGGGAAAGTGTCCACCCATAGTAGGGAACTTAGAGTTAGTACAACCCTAAACTTACTATAAGTATAGAACCCAAGTCTCTAGGACTTTAGATTACCCTGGACGAAACTGTCCAACATATATCCTGGACCTTTGACATTCCATTTCGACTGGAAGACGGAAAAAATCTCCCATGTGGTCAAGGAGTGACCACCCTGTTCAAACAGGCACCAACAGCATCTTTGCCGGTCTGCATTTTCGAGGCTCCCGCCGGACTCTGAAGAATCTGTGACACAGGACATGGACTTCCAGACATCTCTGACCCCTACCTGCGCTCACAGCAAAGCTGAGACCCGTGGCGGGCACGAGAGACGTGGGACTGGAACTCCTGGACATCCTGCATTTTGCTACCTGCACCGACTTCCCGAGGTATCCCGAAGTTGTGCATTGGGGTGCTTAAAGCCCCAGTCCCGAGCACCTTTTGCACCGAAGCTCAGAGGCCCACAATCCACGAGTGTCCCGTTGGCCAGCTTTGTGCATTTCAGCTTGACGCGTCTTTGCGGTTCCTAGTCCGTTGGCTAGTGAGCCCGCAAGAAGACCAACCTTTGTTTCATTTGCATCAGATCTAGATACCCAGAGTAATAGGAATGGGGCCATCCCTCATTAGAAGATCATCCTAGTGGGGTTCCCCAACAGGATTCTGAAGACGATGAGGATGTAGACCAGGAGGTGGTTGATTAACCTATCCTGGAAGAGACAGGACTACTGAGGGTGGAGAGGGCCCCTCTATCCCTCCACGTAGGCCTGCAGGTTTACCCAGAAGGCCCAGATCACTCTCAGGAGAATCTGGACATTCTGATTCATCAGTAGGATCCTCTGCCTCAGCTCACAGGAGGAGAACATCCCCTGAGAGAAGAGAGCATGAAGCTAGAATGAGAGAAGTCAAGCTTAGGATCAAGAGGCAAGAAGTTGCCCTTGAGAAAGAGACCCTAGCTCTTGAAAGAGAGAGGAAATTGTGTGGGCTAGAACCCACTGGTGGCAGCAAAATCCATAGTGGTAGGGATAGGTCTTATGACCATAAAACCCTAAGCAAGATTGTCCCTCCCTATCAGAGTGGGGATGACATCCACAAGTGGATAACTGCGTTGGAGAGTGCTTGCAAAGTACAGCAGGTACCCCAATGTCAGTGGGCAGCAATCTTTGGCTCTCCTTTGCAGACAAAGGTAGAGACAAGCTCCTCACTGTTAGAGACGAGGATGCTGACAACTACAATGTCCTGAAGAGTGCTCTAATAGATGGGTTTAGCCTAACCACTGAGCAGTATAGGTTGGTGTTCAGAGATACCCAGAAGACACAGACTCAGGACTGGACAGACTTTGTAGATTGTGCTACTAAGGCTCTGGAAGGCTGGTTACTGGGCAGTAAAGTAAGTGACTATACGGGATTGTATAACCTTATAATGAGAGAACAGATTCTTAATAATTGTCAGAACCAGATTTTGCATCAACACTTGGTTGACTCTGATTAGACCTCTCCACAGAATTGGGGAAGAGGGCAGATAAATGGGTCAGAACCAGGGTGACGCATAAGGTACAGAACCAAGGTGGTGACCAGAAGAAGCCAGACCAAAAGGGTGGGGAGAAAGCAAAATACCTGAAGTCTTCTCAGGGTCCCCAAAAAGTTTCTAATGGTGGGGGTCCGAAACAATCTAAAAAGAAAGAAGGTCCAAAGAAACCCTGGTGCAAGATTTGTAAAAGTAATTCTCACTGGACCAGTGATTGCACCAAGAAGGAGACAGCTCCAACCACCATTGCCCCTAAGGCAACTGTTCCCCCTAGTTCAGCTCCAAGTGGTGGTTCTCAACAGAAGGGTGTAGTAGGGTTAACCCGGGGAACTGAGATGGGCTCTGGCCTAGTCAGAGTACCAACTCAAGCTGTTTTGATCTGTGATGAAGGCATGGATATGTCCTTCACTGTGAGTCCCAATAACTTGGGCAAGTACAGACAAACTCCTTTAGTCAATGAAATAGAGGCTCAGGCCTACAGGGACACATGGGCTAGTGTCACAATGGTGATACCTGACTTTGTGGACCCTGCACAGATTATACTAGGTGAAACTTACCTAGTGACCTATGCTAGCAATGTCACTATGTTGTGAACCATTTTAGGACTCTATTGTAAATTTCCCGATTCATGCCCTTATATAGGTATAAATCACTATGTCCTTATATAGGCATAAGAATCATAATCATATAGTTTCTGCACCTTATCTGATTTTGCCCTGTTATCCAGGATTTTCTCTACCACCATGCTCTATCGCCTTGTTTTACTCCTTGCACGCTTCTTTTTTTAAGATTTTGATGTTATTCTTACGGTCCTTTTATTTCCTTTTACATCTTGCCTTTGTACGCTTATTGTAAAGCGCTCTGATACCCGCAAGGGTCTTGTTCGCGCTCTATAAAACTTTCAAAATAAAAAAATAAATACAATATTGATCATAGCTCATGCAGTCCAAATACGGCAGGGCTACTTCCACTAGTTCCGAAATTTTACAACGATTTCTTGGAAAACTCGGCTTCAGCAGCTAGGGACTTTCTCTTGCTCGAGAACTGACTTGTCCAAGAACTCATGGAGTGTTTTAAAGAACTGAGAGACTTTAATGACGTTATTTCCACCTTTACGTCGAACTCAGCAATTTCAAGTGATAAATATGCCCACTCTTGCCTTAGCAAACACACAGTGGTTTGGAGGAGTTCGACTATCTACTTGCCTGCTACAGCAATTGCCGAAGGAAGCCGACCCTCCAACAGACCCACTGAGAGAGACGCTGTCTTTTCTCCTGCCGAGAAATCCAGCTCCAGTGTTTCCAAGCTACCCATGCGGATTGCTGGGAAATAGATTCCTGAGCCTAACCTTCATTCCAAACTACGGTACGGAGCTGATTAGACCCTAAGAGAAATCTTGGACAGATTCTTGGCAAAAGAAGACTACATTTATGCTACACCTCACTTCTTCCCTCGTACTTAGCTTAGGTTAGGTACATCGGGGTAGGCGTATTTTAGAAGCACCAGTTGAGTACTTTTAGCCTCTTATTTATGTATGTATTTATCTATGGTTTAGGAACCATACAATGCTCTTACAGTATTATTTTATTCTACTCTTTATACTGTATGCATTTTATTTTACAACCAGTTTTACGATTGCAGCAGTTCATTTCTTATGCTTGAGAAAGTAGACTGTTCAATAAAACCTTTTTATTGAAAACACCCATCTATCTATTTCTCTGCACATCTGGTGAAACGAAGCATGCACGATTGACTGAGTGAAATATCTATCTATTGTTTCCACGACTCTGATGATCAGTTTTATCTTGGGGAAACAAAGTTGTCATGATTATGCGGTTGTCAGAAACGAATCCCTTCTTGTGAATTCGAGAAAGTTTCTAGTGACCTCTGGGCTAGCTGGCACTCACAATTAAGTCTAATATATTCGATAGAGACCTAGTAGACCTCAGTCCTACATCTAACCTATAGGATATATGATTCCAATGCGCAGAGCCTATTGGGAATATAAGAACTACACTACATGGCGCCCAACGTTTGGTGAGGCACTAATTTAACGCTAGATACTAGAGTAACTCAGTCGTGCTTTTCACAGAGACCCCTTTACCAGTAAATACTCCAATAGACATCTGGAGTGGGTTAAAGGATAAAATATCTGCCATAAAACTGAGTAGGACGAAAAATCTTATTTATTGGGTTGTTCAAAATATTGTGCACCTTATCTTTATTAGCTTGAAACTTGCTCTGCAAACTTTCATTAAACAATGTCGAATAACGACAACACCGAAGCCGGTGGATCTGGAAATCATCGATCAGGTCTTGACACCACAGGGTTTAATGAAGAAGATGTGGATGCTATAATCATCCCGGAAAACGCAAGGAAAACCATAGCTATAAAGCTTATAGAAAATGGCCTATCAGCAAGAGGTGGTAGAGTCATATTTGTCATAGAGGCACATGAAAATCGGCAGACAGAGGTATTCTATTCATGGATTGTCTTTCCACTACCAAATCCAACAACACATGTGTTCCGCTTCTATAAGATAGAGGAACATCCAGCGGAATACGTTCCTTTCGAGGACATTGAAATTCCACTAACTTACCAAGAGCATCAGTTTAAAGGCGCCCTACAACATCAAAATCCCATTACCAGGCTCGGTCCACTAGGTGGACCAGGAGCAACATGGCCGGTACTAGCCAGCTATACACCACATCCTGACATTGAGAGAATGTCAGATGTAGAACTGTTAGCTCAGCTAAAGCAATTAATTCAAATACATAGACAATTGGTACAATATGTCATGCGGACTTTAACAGTTCAACCTGCTTTAAGAGTTCCACAGCACACCCCTCATCAGGGGAATACAAACAAAATCACACCACAGACTATACAGACAGTCATCGGTAAGTTGCCCGCAAAAAGGGAACAAATTCCATTCTGGTTAGCCCAGAAAATTACTCAAATAGAGGCAGTATTTCCCGATAGTAAACCTCATGAGAAACACAGGATTCTAACAATCTGTTTACCAATGGGGATAGCACCACACGTGGAGGACTGTGACGCTTGGGGTACAGTCTTTGCTTCAATTTACACAAAAACACATGGTGTCCCGTCCATGATGGTGATACCAGATGTTCTGAGACAGATACAAAATGAACCAGCCTTGAATCTTGGTATGAAATTACTGAAATATTTCAAACAGGTCTCAGCTATTTTATTAGCTAACATTAAAGGTGAAGCAGCATCCGTGGCAATCCGCCAAAAATTAAAAGAACTCGATATTACTGAGCAACGGTATGAAATTGCTAGAATTATTGAGAAATCCTATGAAGAACTAGGACGAGATAGTTTGGGAGGGAAACCGGTAAAGCCCGAACTAACACAAAATCCGGAAAAAGTTTTTATCAAAAACAATCTAACTACTCCTAAAAAGAAATGGGAAAATAGTAGACAGTCACTTCCTAAAGAGAAGCGCTCTCAGTCCAGAGGTAGATCTCCTCAAAAGGACCACTCTGAAAAGAGGTATACCTTAGAAATAGGGATAATTTAAGAAAACCTGATAGATATCAAGATATTGATACACGATCCTCCCGTACCTTTCAGACTTCCTCACAGAATTCCGAAAGAAGAGGACGATCAGAACACAAAGAAGAACGCATGAAGTCCAAAGATGATAAACACGTTCCAAAAAATAAGAAAACTCAATTCTCCAAAAAGAAGGTAGCAAGTATTAAAATCAGACATGCCGAGGATCTTGAGGACACAACTCAAGAACGGGAAGTAGGCCCAGACAATGCTGGACAGCGCAGCAGAGGTCACTATAGCTCGCAGGATCCTGGAAGATCATCTGGAGACAGTGGACTTGAATGAGTACATCCAAGTTGAAACAACTGATACCAGGGTTAGTGTACCCCATAAGTTATATGAAATAACGCTCCGGATAGAGGGGGAGATAACTAGGAAAATAAGAGCACTCTTTTGGGGAAAACTATCTAAGGGTTATGACATCCTTCTGGCTGAAAAAGACTGGCCACCTGAATTTGTCAGGGAGTGCCCACATGGCGAAGAAATCATTATGCCAGCCTTCTCAAACCATATTCCTATTCATAAAAAATACACCTATGCCAGAAAATGGGCTGTGGCCCAGGCTCCAGCATTACATAAAAATCATGTGGGATGGGATGAGGACTCTCCTCACCATAAAACCAGTAAAAAAAAAATCAACCTCCTGCACAGAGGCAGTACCCAGTAAAGCAGGAAGCTAAGAAACAAGTCAGAGAGATCTTAGATCAACTTGAATACCAGGGGGTGATTGAAACATGCACCTCGTCCATAAACAATCCTTTGTTTCCTGTCTCCAAACCAGACAAATCATATTGTCTAGTTTTGGATTACAGACATTTAAACTCTTGTTGCAAAACTTTTGCAGTACAAAATGCCCACATTAGACATTTTAAATAGTTTCTTCTGTCAAAATATTGCACCAGAAAACAGGTATTTGACCGCTTTCTCAATGATGGGGACACGGTGTCAATGTTGCCGTCTCCCCCAAGGATTCAAGAATAGTCCAGGGTTATTTTCAGCCAGAGTAACAGAGTTACTACAAACGTATGATGATGAGGCATTATCTTATGTCGACGACATCTATCTTACAGACGATGATTTGGATGTGCACTTGAACAGGGTGAACACCATAATACTTGGATTCGCCTCTGAAGGGTATAAATTCAACTTTAAAAAATCAAGAATTGCCCACCTCTACGTCTTATTCTTGGGATACGAACTTTCAAGTGAAGGCAAAAGCCTAGCAGCCAACTTTTTAGAAAAATATGCGCTGCTCCAACCTCCAAAAACGCTGAAAAACTTACAGTCAATTCTAGGTTTCCTGAATTTCTGAAGAACTTACATTTTAAACTACGCAGAAAGGGTTAAACCTCTCTACCAACTAATCAAACCTGATTTCAAACCTACTAATTGGACTCTAAAACACACAGAATTTTTGCGTTCAGTACAAACAGACATGTTGGCAACAACACACATACAAAAACACGACAATGTACGCAACCTTGTAATCCGAATCATCCCAGGGAGATGAGGATTCACATACCTAAACTTTAATGAAGGTGAAAAGGTACCAATAGCTTACAAGTCACACTTGTACACACAAGCTGAAATAAAATTCACTTCAACAGAAAAAATTGTGACAGCGGTTCCAACTGCGGTAGCAAAGGAGAGAGTCCTCGCACAGGGTAAACGCATTAAAGTCGTTACATCTGTACCTGCCTAGAGGCAGTTACGAAGGCAAGCATTCCAAATGCAAAAGCTATACATCTGAGATGGATACAATGGGTTAATTCTCTTGCTGCAACAGACGTTGAATACGTTTTTGACCTTTGAAAACACAAGAATTTCTCTAATAGGAACAAGAATGTCCTCTGCCTACTGAAATTCTACCTCTAGAACATTATGGCTGTATAATATATACAGACGGATCAGCATAGCCCGCAAATGGGGGTAAACAAGCTTATAGTGCCGCATGCGCGATTGTTAAAGGACGCTGGCCCAATGGTAAATTCCGACCTATGGTCACAAAAACTCAATCTCTCGGAGACTGTACAGCTCAACTAGCTGAACTACAGGCTTTCAAGATGGCGCTTGAGAATACCGATCGCGAATTCCCCACACTCAGTGTGCGATTCGTATTACTTCATCCATTATTACAATGAATACCTGCAGAATTGGGTTCAAAACGGTTTCAAAGACGCAAAAGGTGGCACAATCAAGCATACGATGCTTTGGGAACAAGTAGTTCTTTTGCAGAAAGAAATACAAAAGACTCACGTGATCCATACACTGAGTCATCAGCGTGATGGCGTTCATGTTGAAGGGAATTCATTGGCTGATGAAGCCGCGAAGGCAGCTGTGCAAAGGTCTACCGTAGCTGCAATCAATCGTTCGAAAACAACAATAGACGGTGAAACCATACTCGGTGTGAATGCCACGAGCAAAGGCAGCGGAGCCGCGCTACCTCTAAATTATCCACTCAAATATACATACATAATTGATGCAAACTCTGTTCCTTTTGCTCGAATCCCTGGAGTGGGGGATAGGGTAATTCCAAACAGGAACCGGACTTGCTAATGTTACACCAGTCTCAATTACGTTCTATAATGCTGTTAGGCTGGACGTTGCAAAACCTTCGTTCTGGCTATGTGCCTTGGCGTTTATTCAACACTACGTCATTGTTTACAGTATTTAACCTTACAGATAAACAAATATCGTTGGCACAGAGGGGAACAGACTATACGGTGCTGAGCATAGAAAAACTGGAGAGATTACCATTGACCGTTTCTGAGAAACCATTGGTTGAATGGATAATACATGGTACCATCACAATACCAGTGACGACTTTCCAGTTTCAGTATTGCTTAAAACACATACCAGCAGGCCTGTATAAAAGGTTGGGTAAAGAATACATTAAATCGACCTGGGATTCACCATATACACACAAATGTTGGAGTGGGGGAAGGGAGGTATTTCTTAGTGGCAAAAATGGTAAAAACTCACTAAGCGGTACACTGTTATCTCACGGTATTAATTTACACGGAGCCTGCCAGGGTTCTTCCAATAACCTTTCTTGCCACCTGCAAGGTTCGCCCCCAGTAGCGATAGATCCAATTGTTAGGCAGCTTTCCAATGTTAAATGATCACCGCTGTTGTGGAATGATGCCAGGAATAGGCTATCTCGTTAGTGTGTCAGCCATGGTCACTTGTTGTATGCAAGTATTGTTTCCTAAAACCAAGACAGACGGGGAGTCACCACTATGGCCTTCACTGAACATCTCTTCTATACGAATTGATACTTTAAGCAGAATGAAAGCCATTCTTTTGCAAAAACTGTGCCACTGACCTCGTCCAGAGACGTATGATCTGCAAGTTGCAAGGACTTCTGCAGAGATACATGCATTATTATCAACAAACTGCCCAATACATTTCGCAGAAATGTTAGGTCGTATCTTTAACATGTCTGATACCAGCGGTATTGCACATGTATTTAAGACTATTTTTTCGGGGCTGTTAGCACCCTTTGAAGCAGTCCTGGGCATTTTTCCTAACTTCGTACACTCTGTGTTCGGTGGCCTGCCTCTCATTTTGGGACTCGTAGCAGGGATACTATTTTTGTTGCTCCTGCTCCATTATGGCAAATCCGGCGACCAGCAATACCCAAATCAGTATGGAGAATGCGCTCCAGGCCAAGAGGTATCGTGACAGAATAACAGATCATTGGCTTGGCTCGTTTGAGAGATCTGAATACCACATGGTTCCTGTCATTCAGACCAATCTGGCAAAATTGCATCTTACCTGTTCTACCATGCCTGCTTGGTGGAGAGGAATGCGTGTTAGATATCTGTCTAACACTACCATCAACTATGCCAACGGATGTTGATGCATTACTGGGTCCGGTAACAGCTCATGTGTTGTTTTGCCCCCAATCGATCAATCAATACATTTATAGAATGCGCTACTCACCCGCGAGGGTCTCAAGGCGCTGAAGGGAGGCGCTACTGCTCGAATAGCCAGGTCTTGAGGTGTTTCCTGAAGGTGAGATGGTCCTGGGTCAGTCGTAGGTGTGCGGGGAGGGAGTATCATGACTTGGCGGCCAGATAGGAGAACGACCTTCCTCCGGTGGTGGCTCTGTGGATCCGTGGGACGGATGCGAGGGCGAGGCTGGCAGAGCAGAGCTGGCGGGTTGGGAGAGTAGAATGAGAGGCGGTTGTTGAGGTATTTGGGGCCCATGTCGTGGAGTGCTTTGTGTGCGTGGGTGAGGAGCCTGAACGTGATCCTCTTGCTGACGGGGAGCCAGTGCATGTTTTTCAGGTGGGCCGATATGTGGCTGGTGACGAGGGCCTGCGTGACCGTCTTTCTGGTTTCTGTGGGGATCCACCGGAAGATCTTTCGGAGCATGCGCAGCGTGTTGAAGCAGGAGGATGAGATGGCGTTGACTTGTTTGGTCATTGTGAGCGAGGAGTCCACGATGAATCCTAGGTTGCGCGCGTGGTCCGTGGGTGACGGTGCGGTGCCCAGCGCTGTGGGCCACCAGGAGTCGTCCCAGGCGGATGGGGATTGTCCGAGGATGAGGACCTCAGTTTTGTCGGAGTTCAGTTTCAGCCGACTGAGCTTCATCCATTCCGTGACGTCCTTCATTCCTTCCTGGAGGTTGGTTTTGGCGGTGGTTGGGTCTTTGGTGAGGGAGAGTATCAGCTGGGTGTCGATGGCGTAGGAGATGATGTTGAGGTTGTGTTTGCGTGCGATGGCGGCGAGGGGGCTCGTGTAGATATTGAAGAGGGTTGGGCTGAGCGAGGAGCCTTGGGGTACGCCACAGATGATCTTGGTGGCTGTGGAGCCGAACGGCAGGAGGCGGACTCTCTGGGTTCTGTTGGAGAGGAACGAGGTGATACAGTCCAGCGCTTTTCCGTGGATCCCAGTGTTGTAGGGGCGGGTTATTAGGGTGCGGTGGCAGACGGTATCAAAGGCGGCTGAGAGGTCTAGAACGATGAAGACGATTGTCTCCCGGTTGTCCATCAGGGTCCTGATGTCGGTGGCTGCGATGAGGGCTGTCTCGGTGCTGTGGTTGGCTCGAAATCCGGATTGGGATGGGTCGAGCGAGTTGTTTGCCTCAAGGAATGCAGTCAGCTGTTTATTGACGGTCTTCTCGATGACTTTTGCCGGGAAGGGAAGAAGAGAGATGGGGCGGAAGTTCTTGAGGTCTTTAGGGTCAGCGGTGGGTTTTTTCAGAAGGGAGTTGATCTCTGCGTGCTTCCAGCTCTCTGGGAAGGTGGCTGATGCGAAGGAGTTGTTTATGACGTTCCGGAGGTGGGGTGCGATGATGGCGTCTGCTTTGTTGTAGATGAGGTGGGGGCATGGGTCAGAGGGAGATCCGGAGTGGATGGTGTTCATGACGTGGGTGGTGTCTTCTGTGCTGATGGGGGTCCAGTTGTTTAGGGTGGTGGTTGTTGGTTTGGAGACTGGAGGCGGAGTCTGGGCATCAAAGCTGTTGTGTATATCTGCGATCTTGCGGTGGAAGAACGTGGCGAGGGAGTTGCAGAGGTCTTGTGATGGTGTGATGTTGTTGTTGCTGGCGTTGGGATTGGAGTGCTCTTTTACGATGCTGAAGAGTTCCTTGCTGTTGTGGGTGTTGTTGTCCAGCCGCTCTTTGAACGATGTCCTTTTGGTGGTGCGAATCAGCTGGTGGTGTTAGCGAGTGGCGTTCTTGAGAGCTGTCATGTTTTCTGTCATCCGTTCTTGGCGCTAGGTTTTTTTCGAGCGTGCGGCATGATTTCTTGAGGGCGTCGGTGAACCATGTAGTTTTCCCGTTGCTGGTCTTGCCTGGGGGGTTCTTCAGCAGAGCGAGGTTGTCGGCGCAGTTGGTGATCCACTGTGCGAGATTGTGAGCTGTGTCGTTGGTGTCAGCTTGTGGGTTCTGGCTCAGTGATGTGGTAAGCTGGTCTGTGGTGCCTTTGCTCCAGCATCTGCGAGGGATCTGTAGCGTGCAGTGGAGTGTTGTAGTCTTCTTGTAGGTGAAATAGATGCAGCTGTGGTCGGTCCAGTGTAGTCCGATGGGGTTGCTGGCGGAGAAGATGGGGTCCAGCGTGTGGCCGGCGTAGAGGGTGGGGGTGTTCACTAGTTACTTGAGTCCGAGGTTGGCGAGGTTGTCGAGAAGGGTGGGAGTGTTGCTGTCGTTGTTGTTCTCCAGGTGGAAGTTCAGTTCCCCTAGGAGGATGTATTCTGGTGAGGTCAGTGCGTGCGGGCTGACGAAATCGGTGATGGTTTCGCTGAATTGTGTGCGCAGGCCCGGGGGTCTGTAGATGAGGGTTCCTCTGAGTGTGGTTTTGGGGTCAGTGCGGATCTGGAAGTGCAGGTGTTCAGCGGTGGAGAGTGTCTCTTCGGCGTTGGTCGTGACCCTGATGGTGTTCTTGTAGACGATTGCGATTCCTCCTCTGGTTTGGTTGACGCGGTCCTTCCGGGTGATCCTGTAGCTGTCCGGGATGGCTATGGCGATGTCGGGGGGCCGAGGACGCGTTCATCCAGGTTTCCGTGAGAAAGGTGACGTCCGGTGCTGTTGTGTCGAGGAGGTCAAAGAGTTCGATGGTGTGTTTGTGGACGGAGCGGGTGTTGAGGAGGATGCACTTGAGGTGGTTGTTGTTGTTGCTGGGTTCAACGGGCGGGGTGTAGGTTGGGAGGCAGGTGAATTTGCAGGCTTGGCAGGTGAAGGGTCCGTGGGTTCGCTTCGGGGTGGCTCGGTAGCAGGCGGGTGGTCGTCTGGTGTTGAGTGCATTGAGTGTGGTGGTGTCCTATCTCTGTCGGGTGCCCTGGCTCCTGCCAGGTGTTCTGGCACTGGGTGTGGTCCAGGCGCGGACATGCGCAGACGGGCTTGCCTTTGGCGCGACTTCGGCCCGCTGCGCGCGTCTGCTGCGCGCGTCCGCTGCGCTGCCACTGCGTGGCCTCCATATGAGGGGCTGTGGGTGGGAGGAGCAGCTGGGAGGCGGGAGCAGGGGGGCGTATAGGGCAGCGGGGGTGGGGCCGCAGCAGCGGGAAGCGAGAGGGGACACAGAATAGAACGGGGCAAAGGGGGCACAGAGGGCGCAACAGTGGGGGGAAAACCGGCGAGACAACAGTAAAAACAGTAAACAGTAGAGACAGTAAAAATACAGTAAAATACAGTAAACAAAGGGCAGTGAACCAGTAAAAACGGGCAGGGACTCACACAGCAGTCCGAGGCAGCGGCAAGTTCGAGGCAGGGGCAGGCGTCACGGGAGAACCGTGTGGCGGCTGGGGGGGGCGACCTGCCTGATGACAGCATTCATTGAGATCTCACCGGCAAATCCAACTGGAGGTGAGATACGCGGACCGACAGGCACCATCTGCTATGAGCATTGCTAATGCGGCTGACGCTGACGGCGATGCTTCACATCTGTGTACAATTGACCTTCTTAATGAAGTAGCTGAACTTTCATCTACTGTGGTAGACGATTTCTTTGCCAGCCTGGATGACTTAATGTTTTCTCCTTACACCGAGAATAACTTTTGAAATTAGCACACAGCGTTCTGTCAAACTCTGAAATTCAACCTTCATTTTCTTTTTCCAAAATAAAAGCTTTCAAGTTTGGAACTATTTCACTACAATTTAATTTGACTTTTTTCCAAAACAAACTGAACTTTGGCACAAAGCAATCTTAGAGAACAAGAATTCTTTGACTACGTCCTAGAAACAATATTGACCTAATGCACAAATCGAACTAGCTTATATATTCTGCTATGGAATAGTCTCGACCTTTTTTCTGCATCTAGAGCCATTTCATGGATGTAAATTTTGTGATTCATTTGGTTAGCATTGCTAATATCATATCATATGCTTACAATGAAATCATTGCCCTTAGATGCATATTGTACAAATGCTCATTTTGTGTACGACCATTTTTTTAATACATTTCATGTATTTTTAGGGTGGGATTGTAAAACACATACTCTAGCTTTTATGTTTAGTACTTAATCTTAGATGAACATGATAACGTGGAGTGGGTGTTGTGAACCATTTTAGGACACTATTGTAAATTTCCCGATCCATGCCCTTATATAGGTATAAATCACTATGTCCTTATATAGGCATAAGAATCATAACCATATTTGATCATAGCTCATGCAGTCCAAATACGGCTGGGCTACTTCCACTAGTTCCGAAAATCTACAATGATTTCTTGAAAAACAGCTAGGGACTTTCCCTTGCTCGAGAACTAACTTGTCCAAGAACTCATGGAGTTTTCAAAGAACTGAGAGAGTTTAATGACGTTATTATGTCCACCTTTACGTCAAACTCTGCAACTTCATGGTATAAATATGCCCACACTTATGTTAATCGGACTTCTATAGCGCACAGCTGCCCCAGCAACAGAGAACCAACTGTCAGAGAAAGTAGGCGGCAGCTGAAAAAAGTTGCAGAGCAGCGACAGAACCTAGATTCTGGGTGGAAAGAGGTGAGTCTTGATCGACCTCCTGAAAGAGATAAGGTCATTCAGGGCACGGATGTGGCTAGGTAGTGAGTTCCAGAGTTTCGCCACTAAATAGCGGAAGGACCGCCCTCCTATTCTACAGCGTTTGACGTGTGACACCGCAACCAAGCCTTGTCCTTTGGATCTCAAAGAGCGGGAAGGGGCATAAGGGGTCAGGAGGGTCTCAAGGATTTTAGGGGTGCCCTGCTTAAGGATTTTGAAGGTCAGGCATAGCGTCTTAAACTGACTCCTTCGGATCATTGGGAGCCAGTGAAGTTTCCGAATGGTCTCCCTCGCGGAGCAGAACCTGGGTAGGCCTACCAGAGCCCTAGCCGCAGCATTCTGTATGCGCTGCAACCGGGTGACTTCCGCTAGGTTAGCCCCCAGCAGGAGAGAGCAGGCATAGTCCAGCCGGGGCATTATAGTGGCCTGGATTATAAGCTGCCTAGTGGACGCATTGAAAAATTTCAAGATTGGTCGAAGACCGCGCAAAATGCCAAAACAAGTTGCTGCCACTTTTTTAGTGGGGCTGGAGAAACTGAGGGAGGGGTCAAACCAGACTCCCAGATTTTTCACCTCAGTCACCGGTATGGGTGTCGGACCCAACACCGAGGGCCACCACTGTTCTCCCCACAGTTGGCTGTTCTTGCCAACGATCATGACCTCCGTTTTGTTGGCATTCAGCTGGAGATAGTTAGCTGACATCCAACCTGACACAGCCGCCAAACCATCCCTGAACCTTAACGCCTCATGGTCTGAGTCCCTAGAGAGTGCAACCGCCAGCTGCGTGTCATCAGCATATGAGACCATAGTCAGGCCCCACTGCTTGGCGACAGCAGCTAACGGCAGCACATAAAGATTGAAGAGCGTGGGGCTCAGCGCCGACCCCTGAGGCACTCCCTGCTCAACAGGATAATCCTGGGACTGGAAGGGAGGTGTAGCTACCCGGAACGATCTTCCTGCTAGGAACGATCTAAACCATTCAAGGGCAAGACCCGCGATCCCAGCCTCCTCCAAGCGATGAAGCAAGACCATGTGTGAAACCGTGTCAAAGGCGGCACTAAGATCTAGAAGAACCAGTGCCGCTGTTTGACCGGAGTCAAGCACGGATCGCAGATGTTCTGTCATGGCAAGGAGGGCGGTTTCGGTACTGTGGCCTGCCCGGAACCCGTTCTGGGAGGCATCCAGAGAGTTGTTAGTCTGGAGAGGTTTAGTGACTATGCTGTTGACATGAGCTTCAGTCACCTTAGCAGCCCAGGGGAGCAGGGAGATAGGCCGGTAGTTCTCCGGTTTACTCGGTTCCAGTGAAGGCTTCTTCAGGATCGGGGTTACAAAGGCTTGTTTCCATTTGGTGGGGACTATGGCAGAGGTGAATGAGGCATTAATAAGTTGGCGCAAGGGGGGGAGGCACAGCGAGGCAGAGTCTCTGAATTGTGCGGGCCTGAGCGGATCGGCGGGGGAGCCTGATTTACCTTTGGCCGCTAGTTTATTAAATTCGTCCTCCGGGATCTCAGGCAGAATAGTGAGGCTGATGTTGGTGATGGGGTTGGGAAATGTCGACTCATTCGGGGGATTTAGACAGGAGAATGTACGATAGATGACGCAAACCTTTTCCAGGAAAAAGGCAGCGAGATCCTCACAGTGCGAGTTTGAAGAAACCTCAGATAATGGGGCTCTCTTGCCTTGCCTTAGCAAACACATGGTGGTTTGGAGCAGTTCGACTATCTACTTGCCCGAAGCATCCTGCTACAGCAAGTGCCGAAGGAAGCCGACCCTTCAACAGACGCACTTAGAGACGCTATCTTTTCTCCTGCCGAGAAATCCAGCTCCAGTGCCTTACCTTCTTCATTCCAAACTAAGGTACGGAACTGATTAGACCCTAAGAGAAATCTTGGACAGATTCTTGGCAAAAGAATACTACATTTATGCTACACCTCACTTACTTCTTCAATCATACTAAGCTTACGTTAGGTACATCGGGGTAGGCATATTTTAGAAGCACCAGTTGAGTACTTTTAGCCTCTGTTATTTATATATGTATTTATCTATGGTTTAGGAACCATACAATGCTCTTACAGTATTATCTTATTCTATTCTTTATACTGTATGCATTATATTTTACAACCAGTTTTACGATTGCAATAGTTCATTTCTTATGCTTGAGAAAGAAGACTGTTCAATAAAACCTTTTTATTGAAAACGCCCGTCTATTTCTCTGCACCTCTGGTGAAACGAAGCATGCACGATTGACTGAGTGAAATACCGATCTATTGTTTCCACGACTCTGATGATCAGTTTTATCTTGGGGAAACAAAGTTGTCATGTTCATGCGGTTGTCAGAAACAAATCCCTTCTTGTGAATTCAAGAAAGTTTCTAGTGACCTCTGAGCTAGCTGGCACTCACAATTATGTCTAATATATTCGATAGAGACCTAGTAGACCTCAGTCCTACATCTAACCTATAGGATATATTATTCCAATGAGCCGAGCCTATTGGGAAAATAGGAACTACACTACAACTACCACACACAGTATGGCAGTTGTTAATTTCTCCTGGGGAGGGGTAACTGGCCTTAAGAAGGTTGTTGTTAGCTCAGACCTCCCTGTAGAATGTTTGCTTGGCAATGACCTAGAGACTTCAGCCTGGTCTGAAGTAGATGCAGAAATGTTAGGCATATCAGCACATGTTCTTGCTGTGACTAGGTCACAGGTCAAAAATTGCAAGACTGAACTAGCACTGGATTCTGGAATAATGGACCAGTTGCCTACCAGGAAAAGGAACAGTAGGGTTAAGGCTGTGCCTTCCCCCCTGCCTCAGAACAAGGATCAGCCTTCTGATGAAGCCGATTGTGAGCCTGAAGAAGGAACTGTCCTAGAAGAGCTTGAGCTTGATCAGGTTGAGTTTCTTGGGGCAGGGGGACCTTCCAGGGCAGATCTGAGGCAGGCTCAGTTGGACTGCCCTTCTCTTGAACCCCTCAGACAACAAGCTGCTGCTGAGGCTGCAGGGAATGCTAGCGGAACCCATAAGGTTAACTGGGATGAAGGGCTCCTTTATTCAGAGGGTAGACCCCCCAAGCCTGGTGCTTTCAGGAGGTTGGTATTCAGGGGCTTCCTTTTGACACCAGCCCATGATATTCCCCTTGCATGATATCTTGGCTAGAATAAAACTTGGGACAGGCTTGTTCCACATTTTTACTGGTCCCACAAGTCAGAAGACACCAAGGAGTTTTGTTGCTCCTGTGTGACCTGCCAAGCCAGTGGCAAAGCAGGTAGCACTACAAAGAGCCCCCCTAATACCACTACCTGTGGTGAGGGTTCCCTTTGAAAGAGTTGGGATTGACATTGTTGAACCAATGAATCCCAAAACAGCCTCTGGGCCCAGGTTTATTCTGGTGATAGTGGATCATGCCACCAGATACCCAGAAGCTATTCCACTTAGGACCACTAGGACCTGTTGTGGCAAGAGCCCTCCTGTGAGTTTTCTCAATAATGGGTTTCCCTAAGGAGGTTGTATCAGACAGAGGTGCAAACTTCATGTCTAGTTACTTGACTGCAATGTGGAAGGAGTGTGGAGTGAACTATAAGTTCACCACACCCTATCACCCACAGTGCAATGGTCTAGTTGAAAGGTTCAACAAGACCTTAAAGGGTATGATTAAGGGTCTCCCAGAAAAGCTCAGGCGGAGATGGGATATCCTGCTACCCTGCCTTTTGTTTGCTTACATTGAGGTTCCTCAGAAGGGGGTTGGCTACAGCCCTTTTGAACTTTTGTTTGGGCATCCTGCAAGAGTACCCCTTTGTCTGGTGAAGGAAGGATGGGAGATATCTCTCAAACTTCCCAAACAAGACATTGTGGACTATGTACTTGGTCTCCGCTCCCGGATGGCTGAGTACATGAAAAAGGCATCCAAATACCTTTAGGCAAGTCAGGAATTGCAAAAGGCCTGGCATGACCAAAAGGCTATACTGACTGTTTACCAGCCAGGACAGAAAGTGTGGGTGTTGGAGCCTGTGGCCCCAGCAGCTCTCCCAGACAAGTGGAGTGGACCCCACACTATTGTTGAACAGAAGGGAGAGGTCACCTATTTGGTTGATCTTAGAACTCACAGGAGCCCCCACAGGGTGCTTCGTGTCAACAGACTGAAACCACATGTTGACAGGGCAGACATGGGCTTTCTCATGGCTACTGATGAATGACAGGAGGAAGAGAGTGACCCTCTCCCAGACCTGCTCTCTCAGAACCCTGATGATGGTTCAGTTGATGGTGTAGCCTTGGTAGGCAGCCTCACTTACCAGCAGCAGAGTGACTGCAGACAAGTTCTGCAGGCATACAGACATATGTTTTCACTGACTCCAAGTCAGACTACCTGGTGCACTCAATACCTTCTTACAATACGTGATACACCTATCCGATCTCACCCAGGAGTGCAGCGGTTTCCACAATTGTTTCTATTCTCCTTGGGTCCACACCGCTTTGCACCCATCCACTATGTCATATGCGGATATCGCTGGTCTTACCACAAATAAAGCAGATACATTTGAATTCAATACCGACGATACCAATCGCATATATTCGCTAATCCAGGAACCTGAATATATCTCTTCCAGTACCGGTTCAGCTCAAGCCAACATTCGCCAATTACTGTACACCGCCAAAAGAGAGATCAATCAAAGACTACACGCCTCAACGCTTATTAGATACCATCGCGTACAACGCATTCCCAGAGGCCTGCGAATACCCTTGAAATCTACATTGTGTAAAAACAATCCTAGATTTACCGAAAAGTGGTACGGTATATTAAATAAGTGTTCCTTAGATTTAATACTTTTGATAGTTGATGAATTATCCAAACTACTAGAAGAACTTGAGAACGAAGTCAACCAACTCAAACACGATCTAAGCACCAAACTTACACCGGAAGAACTTGCTACATCCCTTGAAGATATTAATAAGCAACTGGATAAATACGTGAAAGAAATCAATGAGAGAAAGTTAAGAAAATTTAAACGAGATACAGTTGACTACAAACTGGGTGAAGTATACAATTGGGCCGAAATCTACGTTGCCAGAAGACAGAATCGTACTCAGTGTAACAGATCAACTGACGGTGATACATCTTCGTCAGAAGAAACATCTCGCAAAGGATTTACCAGAGGGCCACCTAGACAACAATCTCCGCCCACTGGCACAAACAGATCTGAACATCCATCAACCTCAGGAACATCGAGTGATCTGAGACTTAACACAAACATTACTACACCATCTGAGTCTTTTTTAGAGACAGGCCAAGTTCGAATCGTAGACCCAGGAGGTCCCGCCGGACCCACAGACTTGCCACCACCCGCGAAATCGACCTGGAGTCACAGAATCTAATATTTAACATCTCTAAAATTCCATTAATTAGTACTCAAGAACAAGTTCTCCAAAAAGGCATGAACTTTGTACCAACGCACTACACTAATGAACTGGATGCTACCATTTCATTCTACAAATTCATGAGAAGTTTACGTTTGAGACATTTTTTTTACTAATATTTGCCCTTCTCAAAGCTCTCAAGAATCAGGGACACTCATTGACCTAAGACACAAAAGTACTTACGTACCACCAACTAGTCACAAAATTCTGGATATGTTTGAAATAGCTGTCCAACAGGACTTACATACAATTTTCAGAACTCCCAAAAAACTTCGTTCTAATTTAACAACTTGTGAATATCAAGCTTTGCGGCAACTTTCCTCTAACACCGATCTCAAAATCTGTAAAGCAGACAAAGGAGGGGCACTAGTAGCCTTAGACACCAGCTACTACATGCAAAACTTAGATGACCATCTCAACAATTCAGACCTGTACATGCGTTTGAATTCTGACCCTACCAAAGATTTCAAGGAAACACTTGTTACCATTATTAATACTGCTGTTTCTACCAACACCATCACAGAAAGAGACAAAAAATACCTAATTAAAGATTATCCACAGGTACCGTACATCTATTTAGTACCAAAAATTCACAAACATGCCACCAAACCTCCCTTCCGACCCATTGTTAGTACTTGCGATTCTATCCACGAACCCACCGACAGATATATTGATAAACATCTACAAGCTTGTGTTAAAAACATGCCATCATTCATTCAAGATACTACTGATTTCTTAACCAAGCTCCATAACATCAACCTTCCTTCAGATCAACCAGTTATTCTATGTACTATAGATGTCAATTCCTTATACACATCAATCCCCCACAACCTGGGATTAGAAGCATTGGAATTCTCCTTGGTACAGACTGACAAGCCCACAGAGTTACAGATCTTCATTCTCGAACTGATGCAGTTTACCCTCCATCACAGCTACTTTAAATCTCCCAAAAATGAATACTACCTACAGCTATCTGGAGTCGCCATGGGCAATTGTGCGGCTCCAGCGTATGCTAATCTATTCATGCATTTATTTGAAAATCAACATATCTTGAACCACCGGGATTGGCAACCATTTCTATGTACCTATCACCGATACATTGACGACATTTTCATCGTCTGGAAAGGCAATGAAACTCAATTAACAAAGGCCATTAATTCTCTCAATCAAGTAGATGACCGCATCCAATTCACACACAATTGCAATACAACAACCATACCCTTTCTGGATGTACAAATCACGCTATCCCACAACCAATTTGTCACATCAATATATACGAAGGATACTGACCGCAACAACTACCTACACTACCGTAGTTTTCATCAACCAAGCTTAAAACGACACTTACCCTACTCACAACTCCTCCGTGCAAAAAGGATTGCATCTACCCCTGACCTGTTCACCCAGGACAGTGCCTCCATTATCAAGAAATTTCACCAACGTGGTTATCCAAGAGATCTTACCCAAAAGGCAGAAGAAAGAGCATCACAAAAAGAAAGACAAGATCTTTTAAAACCCAAAGAAAAGACTCTAGAAAAAGACACACGCTCTGTCTTTGTATCTACATTTTCAACGCAATAGAAAAAAATCAAAGAGTCCATTCGGAAACACTGGCCATTGCTTCAACTTGAAACAGATTTCAACAAAGTGTTTGAAAAACCACCCATCTTTGCTTACCAACGATCTAAAAACATCCAAACTTTATTGAAACAGCCACAAACAATTGAACCTAGAATTTTCAGAGGCACGGTACCGTGCCACAATTGCGGACACTGTAATAGCATCATTCCAGGGAACATATTATCCCATCCAACCCAGGGAACACCGATACCTTTACGCGTCAATGCCACCTGCGAATCCATGAATGTCATATATATGTTGAGGTGCCCCTGTGGCCTCCCATATGTTGGCAAAACAGAACGAAAAATCAAGATAAGACTGACTCAACACCGCAGCAACATTCGCACAAAAAATCTGAAATCTTGTGTAGCTGCTCACTTTGTTCAAAATTCACATAACCCAAGCCAAATACGTTTCCTAGTACTTGAAACTGTGGAGAAACCAAGCCATAAGGACAACAACAAAAATTTGCTCCAACGTGAACTGTACTGGATTTATCGTCTCCAGTCCCTGCACCCTAAGGGACTCAATGACAGACTTGAATATAGTTGCCATTTATAATATTCGTTGAACAATACTTGTTTGATCTCTCTTCATTGACTTCCTCATTGACTTCCTCTTTTCAGTGATACTAACTTCCTAGTATCCTATCTGTCCCTGTTTTTTCCATCGTTTTTTCAACTTACCCTCTGCAGATGCATTTCACATTTTTTATTTTTATTTTTTGCCTTGGTTTCCCTTTCTTTCCCACACTTTCTGTGTTCCTCATCATACCTGTTCTATGCTGCATTCCTGTTACGCATTTCTCAACTCATAACACACTTTATTATTGTCGTTATTTGTTGACGCCGATTTAATTATCAATTTGCAACCTTGTTGTTCTTTCCTTCAACCTGTGACCACTGTATATAATGGCTCCGGTTTTACAATAATTGTTTTTCCATTTTATTTTCACATAGTCACACATTAATCTCTCTGTACCCTATTCACCGCAGTCGGTTCATTACACAGTCCCCTTTCTATGCACATTCATTTCGGGTCTACATCTATGCGCATCGCGCATGCACGGCGTCTTCCGGGTCTCGTATACACGGACATAACCTCCCAAGTAGAACCCTTTCGATTAACTTCTCGTACCACTAGCTGGTAAGTCACTCTACATGAGTTTTTTCTGCCGCGTGTAAGAGTTGCATGATTGCCAGGTTCTTCATATACTAACTCTTTTTTGGTTCAGCCACGCATGATATTTCACGCTATCACTTACACGACACAGTCTGTTTCTTTCTCCTCTCCTCAGCGGACTTCAGTGTTGCTCGCCTCTTTTATTTCAGTAAGATCCTTGTCACGATTCACGTTAGAATCCACTAAGGTGGTCAGTGTTACTTTTCGTTTTTTGTTTCCTGTACACGTCACTAATCAACCTCCTTACACAGTATTGGGCTCGCAAGCATGTTGCATGTTACTTTTGTTCCTTATATCACGGACATCCCACGTATTAACTGCACATACCCCACCATGACTATTATTTTCTCAGGTTCCTGAATTTTTGCTATCTACATAAGGTTAAATTCGTTTTTTTCATAGATTCCCCCTGAAGAAGTGCAGTGTTGCACGAAATGCATCGGGGATTACCTGAAAATTTTGAGAAATCCATTTTTGTTACAACTTTGGAATTGTACGTTTACCAATCATAATGGACATTAGTATATGACGAATTATGATTACATCGCTACAAGCTTACTAACATTAATAATGGAATCTGAATAAAAGACTACCATTACAGCAAACTACCTCAGAAGCACCTAGTTTACTTTCTACCACGCACATGTGTTGTGCTCCCGAGAGTGCACAGGGACAGTCTTTACCTCTGTAAGGCACTATTTTCTTGCACTCATGAAGTGGACACTGGGGACAGTCTGCCTGTTACAAATAAAATTTACAGGCAACCTGATCATGTCGAGGACTGTATCAGGAGAGAAGTCCAGAAAATGTTGGAATTCGGAGTTATTGAACCTTCAGATAGCGCTTGGGCTACTCCAGTAGTCCTAGTACCAAAACCGCACACCCAAGGTGGCAAGAGAGAGATGAAGTTTTGTGTAGACTACAGAGGTCTCAATGCTGTCACTAAGACAGATGCCCATCCAATACCTAGAGCAGATGAGCTCATAGATAAGCTGGCCTCTGCCAAATATCTGAGCACATTTGATCTGACAGCTGGCTACTGGCAAATCAGGTTAGCTGATGAGGCCAAGCCAAAGACAGCATTTTCTACCCCTAGTGGGCATTATCAATTAGCGGTGATGGCCTTTGGTCTCAAAAATGCACCTGCCACCTTTCAAAGGTTGGTGAACAAAGTCCTCTCAGGCCTGAATGACTACTGTGCAGCTTATCCTGATGATATTGCTGTCTTTAGTTCCACCTGGGAAGATCACCTGATCCACCTGAAAAATGTTTTGGAGGCCCTGTAGAAGGCAGGCCTAACTATCAAGGCTACCAAGTGCCAAATAGGGCAGAGTCAGGTTGTGTACCTGGGCTACCTTGTAGGTGGAGGCCAAGTTCAACCATTGCAGAGCAAAATCCAGACCATAATGGACTGGGTTGCTCCAACCACCCAAACTCAGGTCCGAGTTTTCTTGCACCTGACTGGGTACTATAGGAGATTTGTCAAGGGGTATGGTTCCATTGTGACACCCCTGAA
Organism: Lissotriton helveticus; assembly: GCF_964261635.1. Lineage (NCBI taxonomy): Eukaryota > Metazoa > Chordata > Amphibia > Caudata > Salamandridae > Lissotriton > Lissotriton helveticus. The sequence continues at coordinate 311,111,989 of NC_136062.1, forward strand.
TGACTGAACTTCTAAAAGAATGCCTAAGAATGTTCAGTGGACAGCCAGCTGACAAAAGGCATTTAATGACCTGAAGAAGGCCGTTTGCACTGCAGCCATTCCGCAAAGTCCTAACTACTCTAAATAATTCATGTTCAAACAGATGCTTCTGAGATGGGGGTATGTGCTATCACAATTGAATGAAGAAGGTCAGGACCAGCCAGTAGCTTTTATTAGCAGAAGGCTGACCCCTAGAGAGAAACGTTGGTCAGCTATTGAGAGGGAGGCCTTTGCTGTGGTTTGTGCCCTGAAGAAGCTGAGGCCATACTTGTTTGGTACTCACTTCACAGTTCAGACAGACCATAAGCCCCTCTTGTGGCTAAAACAGATGAAGGGTGAAAATCCCAAACTGCTCAGGTGGTCCATTTCCCTACAGGGGATGAACTATACAGTGAAACATAGACCTGGGAGTAACCATGCCAATGCAGATGGACTCTCCAGATATTTCCACATAGAACATGAAGACTCAACTGGTCAAGATTAGTTTAATGTACCTGCATTGGGGGGGGGGGGTGCGAGAGTAGGGTCTGCTTCCTATGGTTACCCCCCTTTTTGCTGTGATTCTCTGGTTTTTTCGACTTTGGTGTGGCTGTGGACCTGCTAATCAGGCCCACAGCCCAGCTGCTCCCTCTCTAAATTCATACCATGTACATACCAGATTGGTTACTGGGTCACCTTTGTGAGCCCCTGTATAGTGTACCATAGGTACCTAGGGCATAGGTGAACCCTAGGCCTACCAGGGGCTTCAGCATGTATTGTGTCACCCCTGGTTTGCCTTCCAAACTGACACCACAGGTCTGTTGTTACAGCCTGGGTAAGCTGGTGTAATCACCCCTTACTTAAATATAGTATACCTATATCTATATACCTATATAGACACATATACACCTATAAGCCACACCTAAGGCAGACCTCGACAATCCTGGAGGTAGAGTGCTTGATTTTATGTGAGAGGGTGCCCTAGCATGAGCTGAGCCCCTCTGCAGCTTTCGGAGCCATCTCCTTATAGCTGTTCTATGATATAGCCATACCATATACTCTTAAGTGCATTATAATCTTCGAGGTTAATGCTAACTTTGGTTTGGCTTTATCAAAACATGTTGTGTAAGGTGTCAAACACTTTGGAATACTACCCCCCCCCACCAGTACTGGCCGCGGGGGAAGCATTCCACCCTTCTAGAGGGAGAAGACATGTAGTTACTGGTTTACCCGGTTAAAGTTAAACAGAGCCTCAGCATCACAAAATGGATGCTGCTGCCACAGACACGAGTCTGCCCTCTTGCTGCTGGACGAAACTCCGGCAGGGGTGGGCAGGACAATAGGCTTCCTGTCCAGGGAGGTGCTGGCACCTGTCCAGACAGGCTCTTAGTGTATTGGGGCAGGGAGGGCTGCATCAGTGAATGCTTTCAAGACACTGCCTGGGGCACACAGGGTGCTCTGTGCATTTCCCAGTTCAAACCGGTTGCTGGGGCTCTCAGCCCCAGCTCTGGTGCACAACTGGACAAAAGGGAAGGAGTGTAACCACCCCCACCCCAGGTCCACCCATAGGAGGGACCTTAGAGTTAGTCCAACCCCTAAAAATACTATAAGTATAGAGCCCCAGTCCCTAGGACTTTAGATTACCCTGGACGAAACTCTGCAACATATATCCTGGACCTTCGACATTCCATCTTGACTGGAAGATGGAAGAAATCTCCCTTGTGGTCAAGGAGTGAGCACCCTGTTCAAACAGGCAGCAACAGTATCTTTGCCGGTCTGCATTTTCGAGGATCCCGCCGGACCCTGGAGAATCTGTGTCACAGGACACGGACTTCCAGACATCTCTGACCCGACCTTCGGTCACAGCAAAGCTGAGACCCTTGGCGGACACGAGAGACGTGGGACCAGAACTCCTGGACATCCTGCATTTTGCTTCCTGAACCGACTTCCCGAGGTATCCCGAAGTTGTGCATTGGGGTTTTTGAAGCCCCAGTCCCGAGCACCTTTTGCACCGAAGCTCAGAGGCCCACGCTACACGAGTGTCCCGTGGGGCCGCTTTATGCGTTTCAGCTCAACGCGTCTTCGCGGTTCCTAGTCCATTGGCTAGTGAGCCCCCAAGAAGACCGACCTTTGTTTCGACTTGCTTTCCTGGTTGCTCCAGGCTTGCTCCAACTTCCCTGCAAAAGAAGTTCCGCAGACCTTGCTGGTCTGCACCGAAGCCAATCTCGACATCCTGTGTGCGTTGCGTTTGCCAAGGCTTGTTGGGTCCAATCCGGATACCGACACAGCAGTCAACTAGATCCTTCGTGGGAAAGCTCGAAACCAGCTCCTGTCGTCATCGACGCCTTCTGGACCTCGTGGCTGAAGAGAAAAACTTCACCTTTTCACCTGAAATCACCCGACATCTGTTGGCACATTTCTATCGCCGCCCTGGTCACTGGCATGTGGCCCAGACTCTGTCTCCTCTGCTTTCAGGTACTTCACATCTCTGATCCACCCAGACACTTTTCCTCTGATCGCCTGCAGCACTTCTTCGCAGCTCTCCATCCGAATCGACGGCGAAACCCGACACGAAAAGACACCTATGCACCCGGCTACCCTGGGTGAGGTAACACGAGTACTCCGGTGCTCCCGTGGATATTGACTCTCCAAGTGTCCTAGTCTAAAAGGGTTCCATCGCAGTTCACCTCCTTGTACCCTTTTTCTTTAAAATTGTAACTTGTTTGTTTCCCATAGAAAGTCAATGGTAACCGCGGCTGTGTTTAGACACTGCACGCGTGTCCCGTGGGACTCCTACATCTTTGGTTGTCCTGAGTAGCCCCAGCGATCCCACATGCCCCAGGCCTGCTTTCTATTCCTCACGTGGTTCTTATACCAATATTTTTGTATATGGTTATGAGGCCCCTAAGGCAAAACGTATACTGTGCAACTTATTGTATGCTAATTAAGTTCCTTGTCTTGTACTTTTACCTCTGACCTCATAAAGAATCCAGAGGGGTTGTGTTTAGAATAAATACATATATATTTGATATATATCATGTGTGGTGTGCTTTCATTTGATACTCAAGAGATTATAAATGGTAAAACAACTTGCTTAACTCGTCTCCAAGTCTTAGCCTGAAGGCTGCTCTCCACAGCTACCACTAAGGATAGCTTTTTATAAGGTTTACTTTATAACCTACCATCAATAGGGGGTGATTAGACTGGTGCAAGGTGCCCACTAGAACTAGTGGACATCATATACCAGGCTAACTTCTCACACAAAGTAGTATGGGTCCAGTCTGGGAGATTCTAGGCCCCCTCTTCATATTGCCTTGTTAGTACCTGCAAGGCCAGTCTACTGCACTTGCATGCCCCGTATAAGGACCAAAGCACTGAGTTCAGCTGCCTAAATACGGCCATGGATAGGCCACATAACGAGTTCTGAAGCGTTTATAGGGAACGGGGCAGGACAACCATTCTGCACACAGCAATTCAACCCATAAGGGATAGCGGCAAGGTGTTCCAGAAGGTCACAGAGCGTTTCAGGGATTCAAGTACTCTAGTCACATTAAGTTGCAATTATTGTGTGTCCCTCTGTGCTATTTGTGTACCTAAATATCGGCAGTGGCAGGTCTCCCAGTCAGTGTACACCAATGTCTCAGCAGGTCTTCCAGTGGTCACGCAGCCAGCCCTGCCAATGGAAAATCAAAGACTTATGCCAGATTAATTAGGGAAGTCGTCTAAAAGCTGCAGGCATTTTGTAATCGCTATTCGGGATGATGCAACATAGAACAAAGCATCATCAGCATATAGTGTGCTAGATGTGTGCGGTCCCACACCCGTACTCCCCATTGCTCAAGATCCTGTCTGACCCACACCATCCATTGGCCATGGCAAATAGCAGCGGCAAGAGCAGGCAACCCTTCCAAGTTCCTAACTCAAATGTCCAGTTTACTGTCCGACTTCAGCCCACCTGGACACTCGGGTCCGTATATAGGAGTTTGACCCATTTGTGGAGTCACATACCGAACCCAAATGCTCTCTGTACATATCCCCAATCTACTGTATCGAATGATTTTTCAAGATCGATGGAAACTAACGCCAATTCATCATTTTCATGTTGTGTATAATGTGTAATAAGCGCCACATATTCATGCCCGCGTTGTGGCCTGGAATAAACCCACACTGGTCTTCGTGAACAAGATAGGTCATATGTGGGGCAACTCGCTTTGCCAGCATCTTGCATAATATTTTAACATCAGAGTTTATCATGGTAATTGCATGGTTCTTTTTCTTCTACACTGTTGATTAAATGTTATAAAACAAGCTGCTTTATATTCCTTCATGATTAGCCCAAGGCTGCTCTCCACACCATTTTGAGAGTCAAAGGTTATCAAAGAACACTAAAATTGCCATAAGGGTTGCCTGGATTATTGCCAGGTGTATCACTTATTTAAATGTGCCCTATATACTAAGCCAGCCTCCTACAGGCAGTCAGATGTTTAAAATGATGAATGCCAAGCATTTAATGCCAACAGTTGACTGCCCTTGAGTAATAGTAATCTTTCTAATGATTTGCTACATTCCACCTGCTTACCGTCATTAGAAAGAAAGGATGGCAGTTGAAAAAGGTAGAAAAATATTGCAAGGATCACCATTCTTTTCAAATTGATACAGTTTGTCGGTGACAAGAGATACTCCCACTTTCTATAGACTGCACATGAGAGCAGTTCAGCATCTAAACATGTCATCTGAGAGCAGGCAGCATTATAGTACTTCCTAAATACCCAGCCTGCTATACACACTTGCAGGCACACGCATTTTCAGAAACTGCCCCTTTGCGACCGGTATTTTTGCATTTGGGATGCATCATCCCTAAAGCAAAAATCGCAATTTAAGTAATCTCTAAATTGCGATTACTTAAATTGAGATTGTATTTAAGGAATCGCAAATTGCGATTCCTTAAATGCAATGCATTAAAGTAAAAAAGATCTACGATTTCGCTAATAGGGGGCGCAAATTACCATGAAGCTGAACTTCATGGTAATTTAGAAAAACTTTGAAAAATGCACTTTTGTGCATATTTCAAAGTTTCATGTTGCGAACACACATGCATGTGTGTGCACAACATATGTGCACAGATCAATTTCAGGGGTACAACAGGGTGTCTTTTTGACACCCATGGACCCTGAAATTGCATGCGCAATTTGCGAGGACCTATTGGTACTCGCAAATTGCGCATGCCTGTAGGCCCATAGGAATGAATGGGAAGCCATTCCTTATTCGTGACTCGCAATTTGCGAGTCCCAAATAAGGAATGTGTAGGAATCGCTATTTTTACAGCGATTCCTTCATGCATAGGCTTTGCGAGTCCTTAATTGCGATTACTTAATTACCGCAATCAAGGAATCGCAAAATCCTACCTTGATGCATGTGCCTGTTGGTGTCCGCTCAAACCTTATCACAAGTTTTATCCACGTAGAGAGTCGGTAGCAAGTCAGTCCCTAACTTTGACGCAACTAATTTTAAAGCCACTGATACAACACAGAGAGGTCTTCAGCAAAGATGGGAGTTATGCCATTTACAGGAGGACCATAGAAAGGGCAGCCAGCCTCTTCTGGGACAAGTGAATAAGAGGTTAAATGAGGAAAGCATAACGTAGAGGCAACAAAGGGCAACTGTGGTAGGTGCCCCTCATGATCATACCTCATCAAGTTGCACCCAATGACAAAAACAATAATATTTAGGTGATAAAAATGCCTGTACCCATTTAACAAAGCTTAAGAGAAGCAACAGCCTTATATCACTGCCCAGTAGGCAATTTACTGCACCCGATAATATGCTTTCTCTGCATTCAAAATATTTCCATGGAGCAGTGGCTCTCTCTTGTCCAGTGAGTCTAAGAGGCTAGTGCATTAACCTGAGAGTTAGTATCTCTACCCTACTGCGATCATGCTGCAGATGAGAGACCACCAGCCACAAATCCAAGGTCTAACTTAAAGTGAAGATGTTGCCATAAATCTGAGCACCAGAATGAAGTAATTAATTTAAAAGAGCTGTGTTCAAGGGCACATGTTCCGATGAGCCATGACTCATAGAAACAATTGTTTTCCGTAAAGAGTGAGCATAGACATCTAGTGTTTTCCCATAGAATTCACCTACCTAGCCCAGAAGCCTTTGCTAAAGAACTTCTTGAATTGCAAATAGCACATTGGCTAAGAGTTCCACTGACTGATACAGTAGTGTCAGCTTTAACAGATATCTCTCCAGAATCCATTTAGAAAGGATGGTGGAATCACTTCATCACTCACAATTGTAATGGATAGCATAGTAGCACTGATGGCAATCTAGTACCTGGTTGGGAGCCACATACACCTTGCCAAACTCATATATGCTGGTAATGGCCATATGAATGAAAAGTACTTGATGGACCAATTGGGTCTTAATAGGTGCTCTAACCTTACTTATTCTTAAAAAATAAAATTATGTGACTAGTTGTGATCTTGTCCCCAAATGAATGACCGATTTCTAAATGAGTCCATTTTTCCCTCTGACACACCTCACAGGCTTTCTTGACCTAGTTTAGCCGCTTAAGATAATGTGAACCGCCATATAGCTCTCTTGCAATGTGGAGGGACAAGCTGTGGCAAATGTTCACATTGCATTTACTGATAATGCTGTTGTCGGGCCTACACACATCACGACATTCATTGACGTCGTAGTCACCCATTCTGACATTACCGCCTCTAGCTGATTCATCAACTACTCTATGCGTCTTGTATGTCAAGACAGTTATGTTGTATGAAAGTGCGTGTGTATCGCGAATGCTTTTTCCTTTGATAAGTGCATTCTTCCTAACTTGCCGACTGCGTTTTTACAGCAAGAAACCCCTACTTGTAGGAAACATCATAACAGAAATATAGCAATAAGATCGGGAGTGAAGGACATAAATACTTTGGATACTTATAAGGGGATCCATGAAAAAATACTATGCAACCAGTCCTCTTCCGGGGCACATCCCTCCTTTTTCATGTCGGTTTGTAGACAATGCAGTTCTTGGATAGTATGGGCTAAGGACCCGGTAACAAGGTAATTCCCGAGGTTAAACGTATACCAGGAAGCACCACTCTTGGCACACACGCCAAAGTCCATAGTGGTCATCAAGTCCAACACATACCGATGATGCATCATCATAAGGCGGATGGCTCGCAACTCCTCCATGATAGGGTTAAGGCCAAGGTAGGTACTGTTTATGAGTGTCATCATTTCCCATTTCGTTATCTATAACCAGCGGGCATCAGCTTTTATTTGCATGGTGAAAAAGAGTATGTGACTGTGAACAGCCTGAATTTGTCTGGAATGTCCTTGTACTGAGTTTAGCCAAAAAACTTGGCAGTTCTTCTCCTTCAAGCCTGATGCAACAGAATTCTTCTGTAACAGATGTTGAGAAAACGCAGATCTTCTTCAAGGATAACCAGGGTTGGGGTGTGTATGGTTACGAGGGTGCAGAGTCCGCGCCATTCGGGGATGAACTGGGTGTAGGCAAGGTCGCCATACTGCCATTATATCTCCATCAACATAGAGATGTCCCATTACAGGTCAGATATATGCATTATCTTACTGCAATTCTTATTGCTGCCCAACTGTACGGTTCCTTTGTTTCTGCAACATTAAGAGTACAATGTCAGTTTCCGTACAATTAGGTGTTGCCCATTACATCCCACCATGTGCACCTATCTGTTTTGCTATCCCAGACTTCTTTGCATGGGTTGTCTATGTTGGAGTTAGACCCCCCTCCCATGGGACTAATTTCTCCCCGAGTGATTTAGATGAGCAGCCCTGCACTGGAATTCCACGTTCAGGGTCCACTGATCATTAACAAAGATGGCCCTAATTATGTCATGGGCCGCCCCTGGACTGAAGACGGAGGCGGGAGCGGATGTGTTTGTGCACTGGTTCGGTGACTTTGCTACCTCCAGGAACCTCTTTTCTACAATGTCCCCGGGCCAAACAGTGTCCTCTTCTATGGTGCCTTTCCTGTGTACCCTGTCTACCTCTGATTGAATATCACATGGCTCGGTGAAAAGGTGCAGTGAGGTTGGTCTCATAGCGGGTAAAATGTCTGTTGTTGGGGCCTGTCTTATTGTTCATTGTCTGTGGTCTGGTGTCTGGTGGTTGTTGTCTGTGCTTTGGTATCTGATGTTTGTTGTGTGGGTGCCCAGCGGTGTTTTCGTCATGGTGTGTTGCAGAAGTAATGTCTCTTAAAAATGAAGTCACAGAGTCAATTGAATTCTGTGGTACTTGAGCAACTGTTTTTTTGAGAGTCCAGATTAAAGGAAAGGCGGGTTACGGCAATGTTGGTGCAACTCACAGTGCTTTGGCAGACCTTAGGGGTAAGAGCTGTGGGTCATAAGTATAATGGGAAAAACACATTTGTTAGGCAATTTATTGGAACATTACTGTTTCATCTGTAAAATGATCCTGCTTTATGGTTTCACAGGAGAGCAGATTTTCCTATTTGGATTAGACAGAGGTGATAGACTTTGTAATGGCATTGGTGAGGTTTTAATGTTTTTAAACTTATTTCAGTAGGCATAAGAATTGTGGGGACATCTGAGGGCTTTTTAAGCCAATTGTAATGTGACTTGTATTATGGGTTTCTCCCCCCCTCTTCTTGCTTTAGCGGAAGCAGTATTTTCTCTGCAGGCTAATCCGGTCAGAGCTCAATGTTTTAGCAGGTTCTGAGGTGTCCTTTTGACCTATCTGGTTTGTTTGCAATAGTGAGGAGAGGCGGATGTTTAATGTTCAGGGAAAAGTTAGCGCTGATACGTGTGTGCCCCTTGGGTCTTTGCACGTGTCATGTATTGAGGTTGCTCCAATTAGGCTGAATTTCTAGGTCCCACCATTCTTCTGGAAGGTTTGAGAACCTTTGGGTTCTTTTGTGTGGGTCTTTGGCCTTTGCCACGTCTAACAAAGGATACTGGAGGCGGTTGGAAGGTTATGTGTGGACCCCTTGTTGGGGACCTGCAGTGAAATATATGGCTGGGATTATGTTTGCTTGCATTGTTTTCTCTGGAAGAATAAAGGATTGCGCTGGGATTTGAGGTGTTCAGCCTGATGGAAGTGGTGTAAACAAACCTGGTGGGATGTTACAGTGGAAAGGGGCCCGTGAGCTGAGTTCTTTCTTAAAGCTCCTTTCCCCAGACTTACAGGGAAGGCTGGCTTCTGCCACTGGAGCAGTTGCCTTGTTTTGGAACTATGGGAGGGCCTCCATCTGGAGGAGACCCGACAAATTATGGAGAATGGGTTCTTTTCGATCTGTGGTGCGCCCCAGTGCCTTTGGGCGAAGGGGCCTAGGGACCTGGGTGCCTGTTTATATGCACCAGTTTGGGACCACCCTGCTTCCTTCTCAGACTGTCCCTCCCTCGGGGGCATGGACATCCAACACCTCCTGGGGGATCAGCAGCTGAGAAGGCCCTGAGCCCCCCCGCCCGTGGGCACCCAGGTGATGGATTCTAGCATGGCAGGCACAGGAGTGTAACTGGGAGTGATATGAAGGAGGTGGATTGTCTCGGGGAATTATTTTGGACTATGGCGCATTTGATTTTGAGACTGTATTAGGGCATTACTGCCCTAGACAGTCACCTCACCTTGCTGTAACTGCAGCAATTGCCGTGTGTTTGGCCATCCACCTGGTGGCGCGGCCACGTCCTGACTTCCTTAGAGTTGATCACATGATGTGTGCATGTTGTCCTATGCTTGGTTTTGAGGGTGGATGTGTTGCGGGGGCTGTCCCTGTATTATTCCAGTGAGCATTGTTTAGTTTTAAAAGACATCGGTAGGCCATGTAGCATATTCTGTAACAGCAGTGACATTCTATTGGGCTGGTTGGTGCCCAGCCTCCTTGGCCTTGGCCACCAGGACTGGGTAGATGCCCTCTGGTGCCCATGAGCGGAGATCCACTTGAGACGGGGGTCATGTGGCTGCTTGTAGCTAGCAGGGTCCCCTCAAGGGTGCTCGTTTTCAACTTATGTTGGACCAATCTGGCAGCATCTCTCTCTGCCTGCTCCTGCTTTTCCCTGTCTCTTCTGGTAATGGTGTAATATGTAGGCTTGTATTTCCTGCCAAGGTTTAGTGTTGAGCGCTATTACACTATCTATTCCAATCCGGATCTCAGTAGGTAGTCTCCTCTGTCCATCAACTGTGTTTTTTGCAATTTTCACCCCGAGTGGGCTGGGTATGCTCAGACGTGAGTCCCAGGCTCTCCACACCACTGGAGTCAAGCTATCCAGGCTGAATGAAGGCTGATAGCCAGAAACCGGTCCTTGGATGCTTGATTCCGGTCTGGGAAAGACATGGCTTGGTAGTTCGGACTGGACTGTTCCCATGAGGCACAGGGTCAGAGCTGATTTGCATATAGCCAGTGTCTAACCCAGGGTGGTGTGGAGTGCAAAAAAACGATGGATTTAGGCCCAGATCCTTGTACTGGGGTGAATGTATGACATTGTTCTACATTCTGTCCATCAACTGTGTTGTTTGCAAGTCTCCTCTTGAGGACATTGCAGAAGAATGCAACCTGGGGACCCGTGCCAGTCCAGGGCTGTCCTGTCTCCTAACCCCATCGTTCTCTCATTCTATCTAGGAATTCAATCATGGTCTCCCGAGGCTTTATGCTTTCTTCCATAAGTCCTCCTAGGTCTGGACAGCCAGAGAACAGCTCTCTTAGGGCTGTCCAGATCTGGTGTCTGAATTAATTAAATACAGCCCGTCATGCTCGGTGTTGGTGAGCGTGACTGCAGAGATGCAGGCTCGGGACAACACAGTGTAAGTCTTCTCCCCAATGAGTCTACTGAACAGACTTTTGACATCACCTATAGCTAAGTTTATCCAAGTGGTGTTCTTTTCAAAACATGAGATCCACTTTACTGCCCCGTCCATCAATTGGGCAGTTTATTTCTGAGACCTTCTTGGTCCACCTGTGCCCAAGGCACGTAGATGTTTCCTGCTGCACCATTCTGGTGCAAAGGACAAATACTGGCTTGAGGCAGCTCTGTTCTCCCAACGTCTCAGACACTCCTGCATGTAGGGGTTGTTCCATTCCATCATCCCCTCCATGATGGATGCAGTCTTCCACAATGGCCATATCCTCAGGTTTGAAGAAACCTACCTCTGGCCAAGGGCGGTCATAGTGGTGGCCCATCCTTTCGTTCCAGCAGGCCAGTAGGTAACAGAAAGGCTGTGTAATGGCCTTATCCTCTTCTCTGGATATTATCTCTTTAGGGGTCGGCTTGTCTGACCAGCGCATCAGGGGGGGTGGATATCCTCATCGTTGCTCTCCTTGTTCATGTGTAAAGGGGCAATGCTGTTCCCTCTACGTTTTAATTGTGTCTCGGTCAGGCTGACTTGGCTACATATTTCCTGGCCCGCACCCCTCCCAAGTCGACGGCTTGTGACGTAAGGGCAGCCATTCAGGGCTTCCTTTCCATCTCATCCCTGGCTTCATCTCTACATGGGGCCCAAAGAAGAGCTCCTGTTCCCTCCTGGGGAAGGAGAGTTGTGCATTTTCCCTGTTGGGGTTCCCAGGCGAGAGATCTCTCTCTTTGCATCCGTAATTCTCACCTTTCCTCTACCTCCCACCTGGGTTGCCGCCTTCTCTCGTGTTGGGTGTTGTTTTTCTAGGGAATGTCAATCTCACTCCCTGATGCTTCCTACGTGCCACAGGGTTGCCTGGTCAGGGTGTAGCCTGCGGCTCCCCCTTTTGAGTCAGATCTTGAGGGGCTGACGCTCCTTTCTCCTCTACCACTTGTAGAATCACCGTCTAGGAGACGCACAAACCTCCCTCTGACCATATGGCACCCGGTGAGGCTGCGCTCCTTGTTTGGTCTGGACCTACTGGGTCACGGCCAATGGGTGAGGGGTTGACCCCAGAAGGGCCTGGTACTGGTACATGGTGCACGCCTGGGCACAGCTCATGTATTGGAGTCTTTCTTGGTTCTGTGAAACGAAGGCACCACAAATACTCTGACCCTGCTCGCAGGCAGGTCGCTCCCTACGCCGCTGTACCGTTTTTCATTTTTCCTCTCCCGTGTGCACTGCTGTTTGCCTGACTGACTGTACTCATAATTAAATAGCCGATTTGCCTTAAAATTGCAGTTTTCTTTTTTGTTCTCCCCCCCTTGTGCACTGCTGCCTGCCTGACTGTACTTGTAACAACGTGCCGATTTCTCTTAATTTGCCGTTTTTTGTGTTTCTCCCCATGTGATAACTGCCTTGTCCTCGGCTGTCTCGCTGTATAATTGCCGTCTTTCTCCCTCCCTGTTCTCCCCTGCTTAGTTCTGTGCCCAAGTTGCCTTCTTTACCCCCGCCCGCCGCTCGTTTTCAACTATTCCCGCCGCTGCGTCCCCGCCACCTAGTCACTCTTTCGCCACCCCGCTCCCGCCTCCCAGGTGCTCCTCCCTCCCAACTCTCCTTATATGGAGGCCGCGCAGCGGGTGTGCCGCTGGCGCGCCGAAGGCGCGCCTAAGACAAGCCCATCCGCGCCTCGACCGCACCAAACGCCAGCACCCCTGACCGACGCAAACGCCATGACACCCGACTCTGCTACGACGCCAGCACCCTCCAAAGTCACCAAAGACCAGCTTTCCACCGCCCTCGCCCAGAGCCCACCCGTAGACCTGACCGACCCGGACGCCGTCACTCACAACCTCAGACAGCAGATCAACGATTGTGCCAACACCCTCGCCCCACTCAAGAAGTCCTCCAACAGCCACACCAGCAAGAAAGCCAGCTGGTTCACCGAAGACCTCCAGACCTCCAAGCGAACCCACCGAAATCTGGAGAAGAACTGGTGCCGCTAACGAACACTGAAAAACTATGCAACACTCAAGTACGCCACCAGCAGACACCACCACCTCATCAGATCCGCCAAAAGGGCCTCCTCCAAAGACCGCCTAGACCGCAGCGCACACAACAGCAAAGAGCTCTTCAACATCGTGAAGGAACTCTCCAACCCCGGCTCCAATACCAATGACATCCCCCCTTCGCAAGACCTGTGCGACTCACTAGCCACCTTCTTCCACCGCAAGATCACTTACATCCACAACAGCTTGAACGCCCCGTCCGCCTAGGCAACCACTGAGACCCACGGCCACCATCCACACCAACTGCCTGCCCTCCTGGATCAACGACACAATCAAGATCATGAGCACCGTCCACTCCGGATCACCTTCAGACCCCTGCCCACACCACACCTTCAACAAAGCCAGCACCACCATCGCACCCCATCTCCGAAAAGCCATCAACATCTCCTTTGAGACAGCAACCTTCCCGGAGAGCTGGAAGCACGCAAAGATCAATGCCTTGCTCAAGGACCACAAGAACATCCGACACATCACCCTGCTCCCGTTCCCGAGAAGGCCATCAACAAACAACTGACCAGCTTCCTCGAGGAGAACAGCATCCTAGACCCCTCCCAGTCCAGGTTCCGCAGCAACCACAGCACCGAAACCGCCCTCATAGCCGCCACCGATGACACCAGGACCCTGCTAGACAACTGAGAAACCATGGTCCTCATCCTCCTGGACCTGTCAGCCGCCTTCGGCACGGTCGCACAAGTTACTACTTGTGTAACGATATATCTGTAAGAGACATTAGTTAGTGATAGATTCCTTACCTTAGAATATCCCCAGGCGTCAGACTGGATCCGGAATTTTTTTGCTTAGTAGTACCCTTGCGCGTCGGTAGGCGTCGTCTGCGGCTCCGCGTCCGTCGTCGGCATCGTGGGCGCCGTGATGACGTCGTCGGAGTACTTAGACGCCGCCTCCGCGTGCTGACGTCAGTTCTTAGACACAGCTTTTCCACGCCAGAAGCGCTGAGCCATGTTAAAAACCAACACTGGTGCCATTGAAACTAGGGCCCTGAAAGGGGGATAACCCTAACCCTAGATATCGGTTCGCAGAACGGGGAGGATGGGTGGGTCGGTAAGGAATCTATCACTAACTAATGTCTCTTACAGATATATCGTTACACAAGTAGTAACTTGTGCATCTGAAAGAGACACGTTAGTGATAGATTCCTTACCTAGAATAGATACCCCAGCAATACCAACCCCGGTGGTGGGTCTGCGAACCAATAATCACACCAGAAAGTCCTGGAGGACAGAACGGCCAAAGAAGCCATCCCTCCGGACTTGGCTGTCCAGGCAGTAGTGTCTTGCAAACGTGTGCAGCGATGCCCATGTAGCTGCCTGACAGATGTCTTGTAAGGGCACTCCCCGGCCCAGGGCAGTTGTAGTCGCAATCCAACAGGGGGCTCCTTCTTAGCCAAGGAGTAACATGCCTGGATACACAAGATGATCCACCGTGAGATGGTCCTCTTGTGCACCGCTTTCCCCTTCGTAGCGCCCACGTAACCAACAAAGAGTTGGTCATCCACCTGGAACTGGCGTGTGCGATCCAAGTAGAATGAGAGCGCACGTTTTGGGTCCAGACGGTGGAGCTGCTCTTCCTCTTTAGAGGGGTGCGGAGGCGGAAAGAAGGTTGGCAAAGTGATGGACTGCCCGATGTGGAAGGCTGTGACAACCTTGGGCAGGAAAGATGAGATGGCTTAGTACGCAACACAACCTTGTCCGGATGGACAGAAAGGAAAGGAGGAGTACAAGAAAGGGCCTGGAGCTCACTCACTCTCCAGGAAGAGGTGTGGCGCCGCGGCCAGGGCGACTGACGCTGGAATCTGGGGACCACGGTTCGATCCCCGGCTCTGGCGGCAGGTTAGCCCAGCACCATGTGACTCTGGGCAATAGCTCGCTTAATCTTCCCGACGGCCCCCAGCGCCTAAAGACCCTTACGGGTGATTGTGCGCTTTACAAATGTGGACTTTACTTTACTTTACTCCTGGCAGAGGAGATGGCAACCAGGAAAGCAGTCTTCAGAGTCAGAAGGCGGAGAGGACAGTTGTGAAGTGGCTCAAAGGGAGCGCACATCAGAAATGTAAGAACAAGGTTCAAGTCCCACTGAGGCATCACAAACGGAACAGAAGGGAACGTAAGTGTGATTGTGACAGTGCGCCAGTGGAGGTGGTGATGGCGAACCCTGCCCCCCACTGGCGTCACATGGGCCTGAAAGCATGGACTAGGAGGGTTTTGAGGCGGATGCTGCGGGGGAAGGTGTGGACTGACCTCGCCGTTGTCCTTTCACGGCCGCCACCGCGCTGGGTATTACCCTGCGGAGCGTGGCTGGCAGCACGAGTGGGTACACCCCTTCCGTGGCCACGAAAGGAGTGAAAGGCAGCCGATTGCTGGCGCGGGGCCGAGAGGCCCAAGGACTTGGCCATAGCCCTGGAGTCCTTAAAGCGCTCAAGCGCATGGTCTGCCTTGTCGCCAAAAAGGCGACGGCCATCAAACGGCATGTCCATCAGTGTGTTTTGGACATCGGCAGAAAAGTTGTCGGACCTCAACCAGGCGTGACGTCTAACCGCCACTGTCGTTGCCATCGCTCTACCTAGTGAGTCGGTGGTATCCAGCCCACACCGGATAGAATATTTGGCTGCATCCCGGCCCTCCACAAGGGCTTGGCCGAGTTTGGCCCGTACCTCCAACGGACACTCTGGCAGCACTTCCGCAACCGTATCCCACAGAGAGTGGGTGTAGCGGCCCAAGAGGCAGGCAGTGTTGGAAGACCGCAGTCCCAGACTAAGGGAGGAGAAGATCTTTTTACCGTACTGCTCGTACCTCTTGGATTCCCTGTCCGGCGGAGCCGACGGGAATGCGGTCTGGGAATTGGAGGCCTGGATGACCAGGCTCTCGGGGGTGGGGTGGGTGGACAGGAAACATGGGTCGCCCGGAGCCGGGCGGTGGCGTCTGGCCACGTTCCTATCTACAGGCGAACCTGTAGCGGGCTTGGACCAAGTGCCCAAAAGAACGGCGGACAAGGCCTCGTTAAACGGCAGCAGAGGCTCGGCTGAGCATGACTGCGGCTTAAGGACCTCAGTGAGGAGGTTAGTCCTCACGGCCGCGACGGGGAGCTCAAGGCCCAAGGCCTTTGCCGCCCTCATCAACACCACACTATAGGTTGCCCCCTCCTCCGTAGCCATGGTAGGAGGTGAGACAAAACCAGCAAAGTGTCCAGACCACTGGCATCCCCAAGTTCACCTGTCCAGTCCTCATGGGACTGACATTCACGTGTCAGAGGGTCCTCAGACCCTTCCCAATACTCCTCATCACCCATCACCTGATACTCAGGGTCAGAAAAAGATGGGGCCGGTTCATGGAAAGTAAACTCTCCGAACGGCGTCTGAAGCGGTGCCCAGCGGCACCGCACCGGCGCCGGAACCGGGTCGAGGGAGGCATCGGGGACGGCGCCGCCCGAGGCTGACACCTGGGAGGGTCGGCGCCGGGGAGGTCGTCAAGTCCACCGGCTGCGTCGGAGCCGAAGCACCCGACGGCATCAGGACCGAAGCCCCCGACCCGCTAGGCCCCCCAGACTGGTCCGCTGGGCCCGGAGGCGCCGCGGAGCCTGTCGGAGGAGAGAGGGACCTCATGACCATGAGGAACCACTCGATCTCCTCCGGCGCCGCGTTAGGCCCAGGGACCGGAGGGTATGAGGCCGGACGCGGCGCCTGCGACGTCGGTGTCACCAGAACCTACGGCCGCTTCGCGCGAGCGTGGGGGGGGAGAGTCGGAAGAGCAATGACGTCTCTTCGACTTCTTGTGCTTACCTGACAACTTCGACCCGGAGGAGTGATGTCGACTCCCGGAGCTCCGATGGCTCCTCTCCCGCGACCGGTCCCTCGACCTTCGTCCGGACCGGGACCGTTCTCGGCGCGGGGCCGACTGCCGGAGTTCGAGCCGCTTACGGGACCGCTCCCGCCTAGCTTTCGAAGTCAGCGCCCGACAGTCGGAGCAGGTCTTGTCGTCGTGATCGACGCCGAGGCAGTGGAGACACCGACGGTGAGGGTCGGTGACCGACATCAGCCGGTCGCAATCCTCACAGGGCTTGAAACCTGGCATCCCTACCGGCACCGTTCGGAGTCGAAGAATTCGAAAAAGGATGATCAAAAGATCAAAAAAGTTTAGTCAAAAAGTGACTAAGGTACCACTTTTTCCGGATCTGCGCTGCTGGCGCGGAAAAAAGAAGAACTGACGTCAGCACGCGGAGGCGGCGTCTAAGTACTCCGACGACGTCATCACGGCGCCCACGACGCAGACGACGGACGCGGAGCCGCAGACAACGCCTACCGACGCGCAAGGGTACTGCTACGCAAAAAAATTCCTGATCCAGTCTGACGCCTGGGCATATTCTAAGGTAAGGAATCTATCACTAACGTGTCTCTTTCAGATTGCCACCGCACCCTAAGCACATGCCTCCACAACGTTGGAATCCAAGAGAAGGCCCTGGACTGGACAACCTCCTTCATCTCTGGCAGAACACAGAGCGTCCGCCTCCTCCCCTTCCGCTCTGACGCCACTGAGATCATCTGCGGCGTACCCCAGGGCTCATCCCTCAGCCCAACGCTGTTCAACATCTACATGGCACCGCTCACCCACGTCGCTCGACTGCACGACCTCAAAATCATCTCATACGCTGATGACACCTAGCTGATCCTCTCTCTCACCAAGGACTCCAACACCGCAAAAACCAACCTCCACGAAGGAATGAAGGCCATCGACGACCGGATGAAAAACAGCCGTCTGAAACTGAACTCGGACAAGACGGAGGTCCTCATCCTCGGATCCATCCCCTAGGCCTGGGACGACTGCACTAGGAACAGCCCCAACGCCCACCGACCACGCACACAACCTAGGGGTCATCCTCGACTCCACCCTCTCCATGACGAAGCAAGTCAACACATCTCTTCCTCCTGCTTTAACACCCTCCACATGCTCCACAGGACCTACAAGTGGATCCCCACCGAAACAAGAAGGACAGTCACCCAGGCCCTCGTCAGCAGCAGTCTGGACTACGGAAACACCCTCTACGCAGGAGCTTCGGCCAAAGTTCTGAAAAGGTTCCAACGCATCCAGAACGCCTCCGCACGCCTGATCCTCGACATCACCCGCTGCAGCCACCTCACACCCCACATGAGAGACCTGTAGTGGCTCCCTGTCAACAAGAGGATAACCTTCAAACTCCTCCCCCATGCACACAATGCCCAGGTAAAATCGGGCTCCCCCGGCGATCCGGCCCCTCCTAGTTTCTTAAGAACTGTTAGTGAGACCATCCTTCCGGTTATGCTGAAGGTACTCAATGCCTCAATTTCCACCAATACAGTTCCCTCTAAGTGGAAAGAAGCCAGGGTGAAGGCACTTACTAAGAAGCCTAATATGAGCATCAACAATTTCAGTAACTATCGTCCAATCTCTCTGCTCCCCTGGGCCAGTAAGTTACTGGAAAAATATATCAACAGCCTTCTGACCAGAGGATAATAGTCTCCTTGATCCCTCGCAGACTGGCTTCCGCCCCAAGCATGGGACGGAGTCGGCTCTGTTGGCGGTCCTGGAGGAAACAAGGGGCATCTTGGATCGGGGAGGATCGGTGGCAGTCATCCTCCTCGATCTGAGTGCCGCCTTCGATACTGTAAATCATACAATCTTGTTACAGCGCCTCCGGGAGATTGGGATACAAGGATGAGCGCTGGAGTGGATTCGCTCATTTCTATCCAGCAGAAAATTCCAGGTCTTTGAGGGAGCGACTACTTCTACAAGCAGGCCCTTGGACTGTGGAGTCCCACAGGGGTCCTCATTAAGCCCGACGTTATTTAACGTCTACATGAGACCGCCCTGCTGGGGTCGTCCGTCCGTATGGTATTAAGATCGTGACCTACGCGGACGACACCCAGCTGGTGGTTTCTCTCACGCGGGCTGGAGACCCTGTGGGCACAGCAGACCTGATGGGATGCCTGAGCGAGGTTAGTAGGTGGATGACCCTGTCCTGTCTCAAACTTAATGGGGACAAGACAGAGGTCATGATGTTGGGACATCTAGCTCCATCTACAATAAACCAGACCTGGCCAGCTTGCCTAGGCACTCCCCCAGTCCCCAGGGATGCCATCAAGAGCCTGGGTGTCTGGTTGGATAAGTCCCTGACGTTTGACCATCAGGCTGTTGTACTATCTGCCACCTGTTTTGGCCTCATTAGAATGTTGAACAAGATCCTTCCGTTGTTACCTTTTGAGGCAAGACAAATTGTGGTCCAAGGACTAATCCTCTCGAGGTTGGACTTTGGAAATGCGCTCTATCTTGGGGCTCCAGATTTTACATTAAAAAAGCTACAAGTAATTCAAAACTGTGCGGCTCGGACTTTGCTCCAAATCCCTCGGAGGACCTCTGTAAAAGCTGGACTGATAAGATTACACTGGCTACCGGTGAAGGACAGGATCAGTTTCAAATCTCTCTGTCTTGCCCACCAATCTTTCTGGGAAACTGGTCCATTAATTAGTCACCCTTTAATTACTCCCTACTTACCCAGCAGACAGCTTAGGTCCACTAACGCTCTACTTGCCGCTGTGCCAAAGATCAAACGGTCCAGATCAGGAGGTCGGTCCTTTTCCCTGAATGCGTCCAAGTTGTGGAACAGTTTGCCTTTTTACCCAAGGTCCAATTCGGACCTCACCTCTTTTAGGAAGCAACTGAAAACTTTTTTGTTCAATAAATAGCTTTTTCTTCTTCTTTTAATTTAAGCCCCACTGAGATCACCTGTTAGCATTTAGCGCTAGGACGCCTCCGGGCAACTATCTGCGCTTTAAAAAACCCATTTTCATTTCATTTCATTTCACAAGGCACTCCACAACACCGGACCAGCGTACCTCAACAGCCGACTCAGCTTCTACACCCCCACCCGCCAGCTTCGCTCCACAGAACGCGCCCTCGCCTTTGTCCACCGCATCCAAAAAGTGACAGCTGGTGTCATATCCCACCTTGCCGCCAAGACATGGAACACCCTGCGGGGAAGAAAATCCCAGGTACTGCCAGCCAGGCACCATCGCCCCCAGCTCAGACCGTTACCAGACACTATGAAACTTTAACCTACATTCAGCTGGCATTGCATCTTTGACTAGTAGTGAGGATTTCTCCTATTAAAATATTGGAAAGACAAGGAGTATTGAAACTGATCTGCAATGCGATTCACAGCTTCTACCAACGCTAGCTCAGCCTAGGCTTTTACCTGTCCAGTACCAGGATTTCATTCCTCCCTATGGCTACACTACTAAAAACAATGCCACATGCAGTACCTTCAAAATCCCTAATGAGGCAGCTTTACTCAAAATTCTAGCCATAATAAAACCCTCCAAACATTTAATTGATCCTCTGACCATCAAGCTCTTTAAACAGTTTAGTTCCTCCTTACTCCCTCTTTGGACCAAGATTATCAATGAGTCTCTAGTTCAGAGCATGTTTCCTGATTGCTTAAAGATTGCGTCACCCCTATTCCCAAAAAAACGAATGCGGATCTCCCCAATTACCACCCAATCACCAACATACCAACACTAGCCAAGTTACTAGAGAAATACCTACAACTCTGCAACCTTATTGAGCAATTTCAACTCCTAGATCAACATTAATCTGGATTCAGAACCGGTTGTAGCATTGAAACACCTGTAACACACATAGTCGATGACGCCTTGAGAATGATGGATCGGAATGAGCCCTGCCTGCTTATTCAAATTGATCTCTCCTCTTCATTTGATGCGATAAAACATGATTGACATTCGCTCTGATAACCACAAGGGTCATGTTCGCGCTTTTTAAACCTCTGAAAATAAATAAAAATACCAAGCAAACATCTGGTGTTGACTGATTGAAGGGCGAGGCTAGGTGAAGAAAATATCTACTACATGACATCTTTTTGAGTCTGTTTGGGAGGTAGGGCATAAATTGGGATTAATCCTGCTAGTAGATGCCTAAACTACCAGACTCTTAAGAGGAGGGTGCTGCATCAGGAAAGCAAGGTTAACAGAAGTAGACTTTTGGTGCTGTGCTTCTTGTCTGTTCACAGGTGGGTTGGAACAACATTTAGCAAAGGTACCCATGAGAGTGTCAGTCAGGGCTTCACTGAATGACAGAAAGTTCTAGGTTGAGGTCTGTCCAGGCTTTAGATCCTCAGTGAAAGACATAGTTTTCACTTCAACAGATGGCAACTTTAAATCTAGAACTTCAACTCATAATATGTGCATGATTCTGCAGCAACAGTCTGTCTTTTCCGTTGAAACATCAGGAAGAGAACCCAGTCCTGTGTCAGTTTAACTTTCCAATCCACAGGCATCTTGTGGGTCCAAATAAAAGTTATCATCATAGTGTGTGGGAAATTCATCTCAATCATCATCAAAAGGTGGTTGACTGTGGTTGGAGTCGAGTACTGGATGGCGGCTCCTAGAAAGAGGTGCTCTTTTGCGGAGTCAGAATGAACTGGGAATGGATGCGTCAGAAATGTTCCAGGGCACAAATTCTGCTGAGGTTAAGACTTATTTTGTTCAGGTTAGGACACCACAGTAGGACCAGCCTTTCCAACGGGGGTTCAGTGGCATCCACTTAGTAGAAACTAGCATGGGTAATGGTGCCAAATGTGGAGTACGAGCTGGACCTGAAATGGATTCAAGGATGCATAGATGGTGCAGATGATAAACCTGCCAGCGGTAATCCCACTGGAATCATCCACAACACAGTGGGGCCTGAAGGCACGCCAGAGGGAGCAGGTAGGTTGTCCAAGATTCACAAAATTGCCTTACTTGAATGCCTCAAACTATTGCGATGTCACTGCTGGCCCCAGAAATTCGGGGTGCATCTAGTTCAGCTGCGTAATCGGTGGGGAACGGGGATCATTACGGAGGGGCACCTGAACAACCTTGCAACTTCTCAGTAGACGATGGGGAGAATGGGAAGAGGCCCACTTGTACTTCCTATGTATCTTCTCTGACTTACCTGAAGACTTTGACCACGATGAACATCTATCCTGGGACTGGCTCCGAGAGTGGGAACAGATCCGTGCTTTCGTCTTTTCACAGGAGGGGGCTTGTGTGACTTTCTGCAGTGCTTGCTATCAGAAGTCATGAATACCCAGTATGCCTTATTACAACTGCATTATGATATGTAATGCTTGTAATAAGGTCGATCTGATAGCCGTCCATTTTGTGACAGACTACCCATCTGAAACACTCAAAATCATGCATAAAATGTGTCAATGAACGTATATCAATTAAAGCTAACATTCCCCAAGTATGCACAACTGCTATCCAATTTCAAACACTGTATCACATCAATAGAGTTTGATGGTGGAGACACTCAGCCACAAATGTAGCATACATTTTGGCCGACATATTACAACTTAGATACTTGGAAAAAGGCTTATGTGTTCTGCCTTGTTCATGAAGCAGCATTCCAACTGTCAAAATCCCAATCACACAAATATTATCTTGTTATTTCAAAATGTAGCTGACTGCAATGTTCCACACATGCTGTGTATTCATAGCCATGCCCTGCATTCACATTTGTAAAAATCTGCTTTAAACTTTGAGGACTTTATGAACTAATTTTAATAAAAACGTGTGTGTGTGTGAAGACCAAGACAGTCTTTGTGAAATAGTGTGATCATACAACTGCCCAGGATCAGGATGTCAAATCAAAAATAAAGCCTGACGTAATGGCCAAGGGATATTATCCAGGTCACAAGATATTATTAATAGCACAGTAGTTGCAACACATCATCTTTTAATAGAAATATGAACTTGTCCAATACTTTTTAGATGACCCACAGGAGCCTAAAGCGCATGAACCACTTGAGGAAGTGCCTGAAGACTATCCTACTGGCACACTTCCCTAGCAATGGCCAGCCACACTAGTTTCCTATGGTGGGTCTGCCCTACACAGAGGGAAAGAAAAAAACTAAAGAAAATAGTAGTAGTCTTGCATCACTCTATTTCCACTTCGGCCTCGATGCGCTCATGGATTTTTGTTCTTAGAATAAAAATGAGTAGTCAAGGACCAACCTACTCAATGTTATGTTTAAGGATGATGTGTGTCAAAGTAGAGTTTTACTTAGTTGAAAACAATTGATCAACTTAATTCGGACTCCACACTTTTATTTACCTTTTATATATCATTTCAATCGTGTGTTTGTTCAAAAATCAAAAGAAAAGAAAATAAGCTCCCAGAACGCAGTGAATGCTAATTCAAAACCCATAACAGGAACATTTTTGTCATGGTAGACTTCAAGCAGTTTTGAAGTTGATATTTTAGAAGATCAAAAGAAAGTGTTATATGAATATGTTAAGAGTCGGTACAGTTTACATGGTTTTGACTAACTTGATAGGTATTTTTACATGTGGGTATACGAATTTGTTGTCCAAATGTAAGATCACGCCTGTTTAACTGTGTTTCTATATGGTTTGAAGATTAGGAGAATATTGTGACAGTGAGTAAATGGTTAACTATGAATACATAGAGTATGCAATGAGTTGTGAAAAACATCAGGTAGTCTACTGTGTGAATAGGTTGTGTTTAGGGTAGGAATTTAAGCTCCGGGTGAGGGGTGTTAAGAGTTTGGAAAGGTTGAATTAGTTATTGAGAGAAAGGTAGTCTTTGTACTAATTAGTCTCCATTCTGCCTACAATTACCCACAATACCTTCAGTTTTGAGTAAGGACAACACATTCTCCTCCCATGGCATAAAGTTGAGGGGTCTGGGAGATCCACCACCAGCTGCAAGGTCCTCTAATTATGCCCTGGAAGTGAGGGGATGGATTCTCCCCTACAGGTCATTCTCTAGCTTGAGGATGTTGTCTTCTGAGCTTCTGATCTTGGAGACAACATTCACCTTATCCACGATTCTGACCCACATTTCCCTTCTCTGACTCATGGTTGTTGTCTAGACCAGTACTCCAAACAACTAGGGCTTGACCCTAATTATCTCATCTACCATCACAGTTAATTCATTTTCCGAGAATCTGGCTTGTGTTCTTGCAGACATTTTACCAGACAATGAAGAAGCAGGTCTGTTGCTGGTGGTTCCTGTTGTGGGTAGAAAATGGGAGCTGCATGTGTTGTTGTTGAGTTGATTTTGATCAGCTATGCGTTGGCACTAACATCTGGTGTCAGAAACCCTGAAAACCCTTGCTGTCCTTTATCGTACGAATGCCTGCTTCTTATTCTGATGGACACATGTCCCTGCTACTAATGTTGACAGAGTGGTCTCTGTTAACAGTGGGTGGGGGATTGACAGTGGGAGTCTGAGGTTTTGCTGATACAGGATTGATATCGGTCGGCCTGGCGGACGGATGAGATCCAACATGACAGAGGATGGACAGGCCGTCCACCAATCTCTAGATCAGGTACCACTACAGAAGAAGGTAAACGCTTGGACCAGGAAAGTTGTTAAATCCATCGAAGCGAGGAAGCAACCTCGACAGCTACGATATTCAGTTCTGTCTCATTGGGAGCTTTTGGCACCAAGACCAACTCTTTCAGCAGGAGCTTAATGCATTATATTCAGACTTTCTGCAGCTTCAGTCTACGACCTTGCCTCTCTGGAAGACTTTGGCCTCCAAAACGTCCCAAGGTAAACATTTTGACAGGGGTGACCTACTTAGTGTATGACGGTGAGCCTGAAATCGTACCTAGGACCTACTCAAGTGTAAACTGATACTTTAGAATGGTGCTTTCCTTTTTCTATGCACTTTTTGTGTAAATAAATTCTTATCTTCGGTTCCCTTATCCAACTTTGATTGATTTACTATATTTTTGCTGATAATTTCTCTATTTCTCCAAATTAGTTTCAGAATGTTATTTTGTTGTTTTCTTGACTAAAGAATTGTTGGATGGCTTGAACTTAACACAATTTCTTTGGTGAACTGCCAGGTGCTTGTCCGGTAGCTACTTAGGGTTGAGCAGAGGTTGTCTAAGACTGTGTTCTAGCCTAACCATACTGCATTTATTGTCGTTAGGGGTACCCTCCTCCCTCCACACAAATGAATAACCTAATTTATATTTCTAGCTCTACCATATGCCCTGCTGCACATCATGGGTAAATAACATACAGATAGGTTCCTTGTGAAAGTACACTATCAATTTCATTGATTGCTCAGGATCACCTAGCCTTCAGAAAACAACTTAAAACATGGATATTCGATAAGTAAACCTCCCCCCCTTCCTCAAGCGCCTTGAGACCCCATGGGTATGTAGTGCGCTATATAAATTCTGACTTGACTTGACTTGATTGCTCATGAACACTTTTGAGATATTCCAGTAGGTAAGTTCACACTTCTGTACTGCACGTTTAAGTAAAATATAGAGCGACAGCTCACTCGCGAACACACAAAATGTACTGCTATACTGTGTGTGAATTAGGAGCATTTTCCTAAGTATGAATTACCTCTATTGCGGTAGTAAGTATGCTTGAGAACAAGTCAAGGTTATTGATGCTGGTCACCTCTATGATGGAGAAGGCGAACATTTTGCCTTGAACGCTTGGGTAATATCACAGACCAGCTTAAAACCAATAGAAAGTAATGGTGTCCTGAGGAACTGTCAGTGCCTAAACTTTGCTCAGACATCTTCCATCTATTGTTTTAACCTTATTTCATTGAAACTCTCCCGCTTCCAGAGTCTGCCAGAGGTTGGTTCTGAGTTCAATGGAGTGGTGTGGCTCACTGGTTAGAGGCGGCAGACCCGGAAGCAGAGAACGGCCCGGGACCAGGGTTCAATTCCCGACGCGGCAGGGTCATGGACCAGGGTCAGCGGACTCGATAATTCTTGCCTCTGTTCCTACTCTAACCAGGGATCACACTCGGCAACTCTGGGCATTAGCTTGCCTCATCTCTACAACGGCCCCCCACATTCGCCGGGGATGCCCGATTTCACCTTGGAGATACCCAGTAGGGACCATCTCACAGGGATAGCCAGGACGGGTTCCCCAGCGGTCTACAGCGCCACGACGCCTCAGGGCAGCAGTGCGCTTTACAAGACACATACATTTACATTTACAATGTACCTGGGCACATAAGATCCACCTTACCATGAGGATGAACAAAGCAGAAAAATGCTTGAAGTTTGTGATTGTGTGCAGAAGGAAAGCGGACTACTAGTCTGGGCAGCTTCTGGTAAATGCCCTTTTGAAATAGCGCAGAGGAGTTACAAACAGTAGAATAGAATGCTGTAGTGGACAATTCGGGGAGTATAAAAAACAAACTTAGAAAAGATGTAGGCGTGCAATGGAAATACAAAAACATATAATATCATGGTACTATTTAGAAGGAACCCGAGAGTACATTGAATCCTGGCAAGAAAGAAAAGTACACCTGCAGCACGCTCTGAAATGCACAGGGGCTGGATGCATCACAGAAACCTCTTTTGAAAGGATTCCTTCGCCCTAGTTAAAGTAAGCATGAGTGGCAAAGGCACATATAACATATATCAACAAACACCCTTATTTGATTATTGTGGAGGAGAACAGAGGCAGGCAGCACGACATTGCGAATCATTCCCCCTGAACTAGGAAACAGCAATATTAGGAGGCGGCAGACTGTACATTGCTCCATGGAACCAGAAAACATCAATAAGCCAACATTAATCAAGCTCTCCATGTACAGCTGCTTGGTCATCCGTACTGATGAACAATGCAAAAAGAAGCTGGCTCGCTGCCAGGTTACTCAGGAGATTAACAGACACCCACAATGCTGCATTAACAGCATATAATACAATACAATTTACATGCAGGTTTATTTTATTTTATTTTATTTTAGCGATTTGTAGAGCGCCTGGTGACCCGGAGGCATCCCCGCGCTATAACATTTGTGGAGACCAGAGGAGAAAAAGAGGGGACTTTATTTTGGGAATAGCAGCGTTTTCAGTTTTTTCCTGAAAATCAGATGACTGGGTTCCAGCCGCAGGGGGCGGGGAAGTGAATTCCACCCGGAAGATGCTTTAACAGAAAAGCGTCGGCCGCCGGTACGTGTCTTCCTGTATCTGGGGACGTTGGCCAGACGCTCATTATCCGAGCGAAGGGACCTGGGGGCCTTGTAAGGGGTAACCAGGTCTCTCAGAGTAGCAGGGCCAAGATCATTAAACAGTTTGTGTGCAGTGCACAGGGCCTTGAATTCGACCCTTTGACGTATTGGAAGCCAGTGGAGGGCCTTAATTGCTGGTTTGGCTGATACTCTGGAAGGGAGGTTCATAAGTAACCGGGCGGCTGCGTTCTGCGTGCGCTGGAGTTTAGCCATGGTAGCTTCTGGAGCTCCCAGATATACCATGTTGCTGTAGTCCAGCCGCGCAAGGATCAGACCTTGGACCAGGAGTTTCCTGGATAGGGGCGGAAGTATTGGGAGGATCCTGCGGATAGAGCGCATGAGACCAAAGCAGGTACCTGCTGTTTTGGATGCTTGGGTTTTCATCGACAGCTCGGGTTCTAGCCAGACTCCTAAGGTCTTAATTTCTTGTTTCGGGGTGGGAATTTCCCCGAGCACGTCTGGCCAGACCGATGGGGGGATGGTGGTCCATTGCTTGCCCAGAAGCATGACTTCAGTCTTTGACCCGTTTAGTTTGAGCGATGACTCGCACATCCAGTTGTGAATTTCCTTGAGGCAGTTCGGCAAATTGTCTGGATAGTTGTCCAGTTGGGAGAGTGAGACGACCAGTTGCGTGTCGTCCGCGTAGCTCACTATTTTGATCCCGAAGGGGGTGACCACGTCTTCGAGAGGGGCCATGTAAGCATTAAATAGAGTGGGGCTTAGTGATGACCCCTGGGGGACCCTGCTTGTGACGGGGAGGGTGGCAGAGTGGAAGTTGCCGTCCCATACCTGGAACGAGCGCCCTGAGAGGAAGGATTCTATCCACGTGAGCGCCGAACCTGCGATCCCTGCCGCAGCCAGCCGATGGAGTAAGACACGATGGTTAACTGTGTCGAAGGCTGCGCTGAGATCCAGGAGGATCACTGCCGCTGACCCTCCTGAATCCAGAATGCACCTTGCCTCCTCGATGACGGCGAGAAGGATGGTGTCTGTGCCATGGCCCGGGCGAAACCCAGTTTGGGACTGCCGTAAGAGGTTATTTGCTTCTAGAAACTGTGACAGTTGCCCATTGACCCGTTTGCTGATGCAAGGGAGGAGTGAAATTGGCCGGTAGTTCGCCATGTCGGCCGGGTCCAGCTGGGTTTTTTTTTAGGAGTGCCTTAACTACTGCACTCTTCCAGCTGGGGGGGACCAAGCCTTGAGAGAGTGAGATGTTTATAAGCTCCGTAATCGTAGGTACGATGACAGGGGCTACTGTTTTAAGGAATCTGATGGGGGCGGGATCCAAAGGGGAACCGCTTTTCATTTTGGAAATGGTTGTGTCAACCTCGTTCCGTGTTACTGCCCTAAAAGCAGTCAGCTGAGGAAGCAAGCTGCTTCCTGTGCGGTTGGTGGATGCCTCATTGTCCATGTGGTTCGGCAGACAGGGAGGGGGAAGGGAAACTAGAATGCGGGCGATTTTAGCGTTAAAGTAGGTAGCCAGTTCGTTACTTCTGTCTGCCGGGGGTGAGTTGGAGGAGGGTGGAGCTGGTATTTTCAATAGCTCTTTGGCAATAAGAAAGGATTCCCTTGCCGAGTTGGTGGAGTTTTTTATTCTCATGTCATAGTGAGAGGCTTTAGTGAGCTTCAGGGTTGATTTATAGATTCTCACTGACCTATGATAGGCTTCCTTGCTGGTGTGCTGCCAGTCTTTCCTCCATAGCCGCTCTGCTTTTTTGCAGTTTTTGCGGAGAGTCCGGAGTTCCGGGGTGTACCATGGGGCAGATCCTAGTTTCCCGTTTTTATCCTCACGGGTTTTTATAGGGAGGATGGAGTCCAATGACGTGGCGATCCACTCCCTGAATTTACTGTCTGCGGTGACCGGGTCTTCCGAGGAGGTAGGGGTAGCAGAGTTCAGGGTTCTGGTCCAATCCTCTGTGGAGAGTCTGGGCCATGCCCTGTCCCTGGTATAGGTGGTGGGTTTGTGGAGTTTCTTGAAGGCTCCTGGTAGGCGGAGAGGGACCATGAAGTGGTCCGTCCATGGGAGGGGGAGGGACTCTTTGGCTTGAAGGGTAGGGATGTTGGTGAACACCGGGTCAAGCAAATGACCTTTAGTGTGTATGGCTCCGGAATTTGAGAGGTGGAGACCGTAGGCCGCCAGTTCAGCAATCAAGTCGGCTGCCCCTGTGTCTAGGGGGTCGTCGAAATGAATGTTAAGGTCCCCTAGTATCAAGAAGTTGGTAGTGGAGTGGGCCTGAGCAGCTATAACATCCAGGAGAGAGCTGGAGAAAGGGCCCGAATGGCCAGGGGGGCGATAAACTAGGAGGCCTGACAGTGAGTTAGTCGGTGCTAACTGGATGGTGAAATGAAGGCTTTCGGAATCCAGGATATGCGCGTCGTTGGTTCTACAGGAGAGATAGTCCCGGTGGATGATGGCCAAGCCTCCTCCTCTACCAGATGGACGAGGTTGGGACTGAATAAGGAAGCCCGGGGGGATAGCTAGAACAACGTCTGAATCCGAATGATCAGTAAGCCACGTTTCCGAGAGGAACAGAATGTCGAGCTCGTGGTCTTCTATTAGATGATTAATTAGCAGTGCATGCCTAGGGAGTGAGCGACAGTTCAAGGTGGCCAATTTAAGAGCTGAGGGCATGGTGGGTCGGCTGGGCAACATAAACACAAGAACATAATTAGAAGTATTAAATATAGACTTACAACAGGTCTACACAGCCCAGAACCCCAGCAGCCTCAATAATGCACTGCAGACAAGTTTTCACACCGTTCTCTCCACATTCAAATAACCACACTCACAAAATATAAGTCAATTTGTAAAATATTACCCAGAAAACACCCATGTAAACTTTATACTGTAATGTTTTTCATGAAAAAGTAGTCTACAATGCATCGCCTTTTAATATTTTTTCTTTTCTTTTTATATTTTTGATGCCACACAACCATTTGTCCCACTCCGGTGCTACCCAGTTCATCCACATCCAGCTTGTTTTTTTTGTGTCAAACCCACGTCCCAATAGCAGTAAAGTGCTACCAGGCATTATGCTTTTATTTTTCCATGTCTTCCTCGCGCCTTTTTACAATTTTTTCTGTGTGGACACTGGACACTGCCCATGTCGGTTTGTTGAGTATAAAGTGGTCACCAGCGCATCATGCATGTGGATATGGTACAACGCATTTGAGCACCAAGTTGATATCTTGAAATGGTCTAAACTCTACGGCATGGGTACTCACAAACTTTCTGTCGGGACCAAAATTACAGTGTGGTTTGTGGCGGAGGGCCGCACTGGTAGGGGTGGGATCAGTGGGGGGCGGGATCAGTGGGGGGGCGGGGTCAGTGGGGCGGGGCTACAGTAAAAAGAATCAAACCTGTTTTAAAACATTGGACAATGGGACAATGCTGTATTTCAAAAGCAGATGTAACTACAAAGAACACATTTTGATAATACATTTTTATTAGCAGACAATAGCAATCTTAAGAGGCATTGCATAGCTTCATACACACTTTCACCCCAATTCCATCAGAGTCTCTCTCTCTGTCAGTCAGTCTCTCTTTCTCTCCTAGTCATTCAGTCTCTCTCTCAGTCAGTCACTCTCTCAGTCAGTCAGTGTCTATCTCAGTCAATCTTAGTCAGTCAGTCTCTCTCTCTGTCAGTCTCTCTTAGTCAGTCAGTGTCCCTCTCAGTCAGTCTTAGTCAGCCAGTCTCTTTCTCTCTCTGTCAGTCTCTTAGTCAGTCAGTGTCTCTCTCAGTCAGTCTCTCTTTCTCTCTCAGTCAGTCAGTCTCTGTGTCTATCTCATTCAGTCTCTCTCTGTCAGTCAGTCAGTGTTTCTCTCAGTCAGTGTCAGTCAGTCTCTCTCTCTGTCAGTCCCACTTAGTCAGTCAGTGTCTCTCTCAGTCAGTCTCTATCTCAGTTCGTCTCTCTGTCAGTCAGTCTCTCTTAGTCAGTCTCTCTCTCTCTGGCAGTCAGTCGCTCCCACAGTCAGTCAGTCAGTCTCTCTCTCAGTCAGTCTCTCTCTCACTCAGTCTCAGTCAGTCATTCTCTCTGTCAGTCAGTCTCTCTGTCAGTCAGTCTCTCTCTGTCAGTCAGTCTCTCTCTGTCAGTCAGTCTCTCTCTGTCAGTCAGTCTCTCTCTGTCAGTCAGTCTCTCTCTCTTCAGTCAGTCTCTCTCTGTCAGTCAGTCTCTCTCTCTTCAGTCAGTCTCTCTCTCTCTTCAGTCAGTCTCTCTCTCTCTATCATTCTCTCTGTCAGTCAGTCTTTCTCTCTGTCAGTCAGTCTCTCTCTATCTCTCAGTCAGTCATTCTCTCTCTCATAGTCAGTCAGTCTCTCTCTCTCATAGTCAGTCAGTATACCTCTTAGTCAGTCGGTCTCTCTCTCTCTCTCTGTCAGTCTCTCTCCGTCTATCTCTCAGTCAGTCAGTATCTCAATCTCTCAGTCAGTCTATCTTTCTACTCTCTTCCCACTCTCTCTCACCACCCACTGTCTCTCTCCACTCTTTACCTCTCTCTCCCTCCACTTCCTCTCTCCACTCTCTCTCTCGCCATCACTGTCCACTCTCTCCCCCTCTCTCTCTCACCCCACTCTCTATCTCTCCCTCCCTCCCTCTTTCTCTCCCTCTCCACTCTCTCACTCTCTCTTGGGGGCCATGGGTACATTACTGCAAGGTCCCCTGGTCGCAAAGGAAGGCCTGCTGGGCTGCCGACGGCCCACGGGCCGTACTATGAGTACCACAGCTCTACAGGATAGATGTAGAGGGTGAACATGCATGCACGTGTCGAGACCCGTTGGTATGTATGCATTGCGACGCATGCTGCACATGCATGGATCATGACGTGCCATAATAACACAAACAGCCATTTTCAAAGCAAATAGTTAGGAACTCATCTTAGCCTTAGGTCTAGAGCAATCGACTTCAAAGCTGGGGAACCGGGTTCGAGTCTCGGCAATGTCGCTCAACATCCTGTGATTCTGGGTAAATCACTTCATTTCCCTGTGCCTAACAAAAATGAATGTGTCCATCTATAACGAAACTGGTGCTCATGTAAAGTGCTCTGATACTCGATGTCTCAGGTCTATGTCGCGCTATATAAAACTCAGAATAAAGGGGGAAAAAAGGTGTGAGCTACTGGCTTTCCCCTTTCTGGGACAGCAGAAAGGTGCTCACCATGCGAATACACCGTTTCTGGGTCTTACTGTACAAAGTGGAAGGAACACTTCTGCAAGATCGCTAGCCTGACTCATGCAGACAGGAGTACTTGGGCAGGGACAATGCTGTAGCCTCTTTTTGAGTACACTAGAACCCAGACTAGAACACATATAACACCTTGAGTATGTTCTCTGCACTGTCAAAATGCTGTTTTACAGTAGATCTCATAAAGTGTGCTCTAGCCACCAAGTCTATCCAATACCTAATTCACATTTAATATAAAGCGTTGGAAAGTGGAGGCCCATGAAAAAGGTCTTAAACGCCCTTTTACAACCTGTAAAAGGGAGTTAAGACTTTCAAGAAGAATGCTGCCCGAGTCCTCAGCACCAACTTGTCCGGGAAAAAGGTGGTGGATGGCGCTTGCACTGAAAGCGCATGGAGTTCACTCATTTAACTGGCTCACATACTCGCGATGAGGAAGACAGTCTTCAAAGCCAGAAGAGGCAGCGAGCAACTATGCATTGCCTTGAAGGGTGTATGATGAGAAATGTCAAGACCAAATTAAGGTCCCACTATAGCATGAAAAACAGCTTGAGAGGGAACTTCTTTGATAAATGTCAGGTGATCTACACAAGGATGGTTTGTCCAGTAAATATTGGAACACCCAAACGTTAACATTGCCCGCCGTAAGGCCTTGCTGGGGCAAAGATAAAACTAACAAAAGAATGTTTGACAGCTTTACTTGTAAAGAATCCCAGTGCCTGACCTAACTGGAATTCATGAAGTGCATCTGGCAGCCAGGATGACATCTATCACCACTGGTGGGTGTTCAAACGCAACCAGTTGCTGCTTAGTCTTCACTCATGTAGATGTTGATTGTGCAGTTTTGGTGGAGGACCCTGCTTGGTTGCTGCAACAGAAGAAACTTTTGAAGTGGTAGCCTGATGGGAGTATAGATGCTCATGCCCAGCAGTTTCAGGGGCCACAATCTCTTGGCACTGCTATGAGCCCCTAGGATGACTTGTGCCTAGTAGTTTTTGATCTTTTTCAGAACTTGGGGTACCAAATGCGAGGGTCCAGAAGGAATACAGAAGTCCTGACTTTCATCCCAGCCAGAATGCATCTCATATTGAGTGTCCTTGTGAAAACTCCAACATTTTCATGACAAAGCATTTTCTTGCAGACAATTTGGCATTGGGGATAGAGAGGAGGAAGTAGTTGCCACACGTTTTTTTACATGGGCATGTAGCCCTCTATGGAGCTCCACATGCCAAGAGAAGGATTCTAACATGTTGAAAGTGAGCAGAATAGCGCATCTGGGATAGCTAGATAACACACTTTAGAGGAAGTCGTCAGTAGGCAGGAGGCGACCTAGTATCCCACTGGCTAGTATTTGCTACATCCCCTCAGCGTACAACTTGTGTATGAAAGTGCCAACCAGACCTCCAACCATGTCTGTACTGGAGAGAGGAGCAAAGGAGGACTGTCCTGCTGTTCCCTGGACCCAGCATAGAGAGGCAGCACCAAAGACTAGACAGCATCTACTACTCCTTGGGCCAGCAAAGAGAGGACTGTGCCTTTAGTGTCCAGTTTGAGGGAAAGTCATCCCCAAGCAGAAGTGTCTCCACAAAATACAAACGGAAACAGGTGTTTATAGAGAAAAGCATATTTGCCTTGACAGAAGAAGGGACTCCAAAAATCAATTTGCTGACTTGATGTTAAAGCTACAGAGCCACAAAAGCTGAAGATGGCTGCCTTGGTATAAAAAAACTTCTATAAACAACACCACAGAGAAGAAGGGTCCAGGGGATTTTGTAAGACCTGCCCACGTTTTGCTCCCCTCAAACTAATCACAATACCTCAAAACAAACCGGGGGTCTAATCAGATGCCAAAAAGATGCTTCCACACAGGCTAGACTGTTTACCAAATAAGTCGAAGGCACCTGATCCTATACCGCCTGTAATAAAGACATAACAGCAAAATAAACACAAGTGATTGTAAGTGAGACTCTCACGAGTGTACATAATTCGTGCATTCCCATCAAATATCGTGTGATAATCAATATTCTCATCTGGTCATCCAACAATGGAGGGTGGTCCGTCTCTTGATCATTGAGACGTAATTCACTCCCCAAAATTAATGTGTATGTGAACCAGTGCAGTGTAAAAAATTATAAGGTCAAGTGGTGAGTTAAAAAAAGAGTGAAGAGACATGAACAAGGAGCCAATTTTAATTGAAAATACGTCTCTTCCCCTGATTAAAAAGCTAGAACAGTGCAATAAGGCAGTTATTCAACAAATAGACTGCCACGAGGGCCAACAAGTTTCAGCCTGGAGGGAAAAAAAGGTCCCAAGGCTTTCGTCAGGGCCTCTGTTCTTACAAAATATTACTACTGCTAAAGTGCACACAAAAAAAGGTGCTCAATAAAGGATACAAGTAGACCTATTTGTCTAAATTCGTACTCCTCCAGATCAATTGGTGTGTCTCACATCTATAAACAGAATACAAAACACATGTGATATAGATTACTGTATGTCTTAAATCAAGTAATTTGTAAAGAAATGTTATAATAAAATTGACTCACCCAGATTGACCGGGGAACAAACCTCACCTCTCCTGGACCAAACTCGGGAAGATCGAGGCCCCGCTCTATAGAAATAAGGTTCAATGTGTACGGAGTGAATGCCCAGCTACATCAAGCCTCATACATTCTAAATCCATACTGCACATTATAGTGACCTAATCCCATTATCGACCAACATACAAACTGAGAAGAAACATGGACCCAGGGGTCCCTTGAAAAAACATCTATGTATTTGAAACAGTCACATAGCAGTAACCACACGCTCATACTCAAAAGCTCTAGCTTCATAGAATATTAAGAGTAAGCTCAGACTAACATAGCTCACTGAGTCAGATCCTAGACCTTAGGTCTCAGGACTTATTTCTTTCACCACTCACTAACCACTCTCAGGATGGCTGAATTTGATGACTCCGTTTTTCAATCTATTTTAGATAGCATGCCCAGTATCTTAGAGGCCTTACCCACTCCCACATTAGGTACAATGGATGAATGGACTACAATACTAACTTTAAAAAAATCACACTCGCGTACTGTGGTCCATGGGATCACAATGGCCCAATATATGAGGTCAGGTTGTGCACCGCCTGGCTTGATTGTAACAAATGCTCCACGTCTTTTTTGAATGATAAAGCATTCTTGAAGGACTGGTCCTTGATAGCATGGCGGTGCACGCGAGACTGGTTAATCCTCATAATCAGCACAGCCAAAAGAGTGGCAGACACAATACTGATTGAAATCCAAGTATTGGAGTCACAAATCAAGACAACCATCACACCGACTCTGTTTAAGAAACAGCAGGATGTGTCGAATAAAAACAATAAAGAGTTTAGGGATTCTATTTTACGGACCAAGATCGAAAAATTTAAAAAGACCTGGCGAAAATCAAACACGATGTGGTTTATCCATACACTAGCGACTCTATGTTGCCCCAGAGTATAGAAAGAACGGCAGAAAGTATGGCTCAAATTATTCTGGTTCTAGCACAGATTCTAACAGTGACTCCGACTCCTCCGCCCAGGGTATACCCATGAGTAGAGGCAGAGGTAGATCCAATACATTTCAAAACTATAGAGGACAACCCACTTCACAATTCCAACCTTGGTGGCCAGCGTCACCATGGGGAAATCCAGGACATCCCCAGTTAACATACCAACCACCGATGGCACCCCTATACGCAGGTTTTCCACCACATTACAATGCTCATCCTTTTTTAGGGTTGGGCCCGCGCAGATCGAGGGGGTAAAGAAGAAACCAACAGCCACAGGTACATTGGGAAGAGTCACTAGGGCCCCATGCAGGAACTCTCAGTCAGACAAGGAGAAGTGTGGCTCACTGGTTAGAGGAGGCAGACCTGGAAGCAGAGGTCAGCCCGGGACCAGGGTTCAATTCCCGGCTCGGCGGGGTCTTGAGTCTTAAAATGTCCATGAACTCGACAATTCTCGCTCCGGTGCCTACTCGATTCACGGGTTCACACTCTGCGACTCTGGGCAATAGCTTGCCTAATCTCCACAACGGCCCCTCGCGGCGGGATGCCTGGCTTTCACCTTGTGGATACCCAGCCAGGGTTATCTCACAGGGGAATACCAGGACGGGTTCCCTAAGCAAGCGCTTAGAAACCGCTCGGTGATTTGCGCTATATAAATTCCTGTACATTTCCATTTACAACCAGGGAACGAGTAGAGTCTAGCCTTGTAATTAATTTGAGCAGTAAGATCCTGAATGAGACAGAAGACTAAGTCCTTAATAAAGGCTTAGGTTTTGTGACTACTTTTCATGGGGATCCTTTTCAATTACAGATAGAATTGGCACAGTTCTATCGGAAGCTCAGGCTGTTCTATTTTTTTAAGGACAAATCTCGTGATGATGACAATACCCTTGAGAGAAATACGGGATTAAGGAACAAATCCACTTCCACCCCACCAGCACACGCAATACCCTCACAGGTAGCTACCTTTGAGAAGGCAGTAAATGATGACATCCCAAAAATCTGGAATGAGAATGAGAGGTCCTCCTTTAAAAATCTATCTAAACTGGAACATCAGACCTTGCGAGCACTGGCGGATGATTTGACGATCACAATTAAGCCTGCCGACAAAGGCGGCTCAATAGTTATTCAAGACTCATGTGACTTTAGAACTGAATGCCTCCGTCAGTTAAGTGATCGGGCATCTTACCAACTTTTGGACACAGACCCTACTAAACTTCTAAGTCACCAAATCAAAATCTTGGTAGACGAGGCTCTGAATGAGGGATGGATTACTAGTCATGAAGCCCGGTTTCTCCAAGCCAAATGCCCTACGGTACCGTATTTTTATACGCTACCCAAAGTGCACAAACCACAAAGGCCACCTCCTGGAAGACCGATAATTTCGGGTCTGGGCTCTCTGCTTGAGCCCCTGTCTGAATTCGTCGATCATTTTTTAAGACCTATTGTCCATACCATGCCTACATACCGGCAGGACACTAACGATGTGTTGCGGGTTATACCTGGCATTGAGTACAATTCTGAAACTGATTATTTAGTTTCCTTTGACGTGGAGTCCTTGTACACATCCATACCCCAGGATGAGACTTTAGACACCATCATGTCCATCCTGGGGGAGACAGAGTTAGACTCCATCACGCCGGTCCAGTTTATAATGTCCCTAGCTAGACTGGCGATGAAAGAAAACTATTTCAAATACGAAGATTCCATCTACTTGCAAGTGTCGGGACCAGCATGGGCAGTATTTTTGCTCCATTGTTGGCGAATCTGTATGTCCATACATTCGAACAGCATCATGTCCTGACGCCCACCAATCTTTTTTTTCAATCTATAAGATGGTGGAAACGTTATATAGATGACGTGTTAGTGGTGTGGAGGGGAGATAGCGAGTCTATCACGCGGTTCCACCATTGGTTGAATGAACAAAACCCTTTTCTACGTTTTACAGTGGAATACAGCAAAGATCGGATTTCTTTTCTTAACCTTTCAATTTATGTTACCCCAACTGGTTTGGAGACTGAATTGTTTCAGAAGCCTATGGCTCGAAACTCCCTGTTGTTGTATGAAAGCCAACACCCGAAATCCCTTTGGGATAATTTACCGTACGGTCAGTTTCTGTGCGTTCGGCGCAATTGCTCCACGACAGAAACTTTCACCAAACATGCTCAGGCTTTATCAGAACAACTTGTGGCTCGTCGCTACCCTAAGAAACTCATCAAACGAGCTATGAAGCGAGCTAGTAATAATTCACGTGAAGCCTTAATAGAGCCCCAAGAGGAAAAAGAATCTCTGAATCGCCTTACCCTTGTGAGTACCTTTAACACAAAGTCGAATCAGATTCAGAAAATTGTTCGGCATCACTGGCGCATCCTCAACGCAAGTAATGACAAAATTGATCCACCTCTATTCGCGTTTAAACGATCAAGTAGTCTACGAGATCGATTAATTCACACTCGCCCCAAACAGACTGATAGACGACCCATTGGGACTCTGTGGGATTTACCTGCAGTGACAGGACATCACCCATGTGGGTGCTGTTCTGTGTGTCCTCAGACCAAACATACCACTGAGGTTGAGATTGGAACTGACCGTCCATGGGAACAACGTCAGTTCTCAAATTGTAATAGCATTAATGTTATTTATTTGTTGACTTGTCCATGTTCCACTAAGTATGTGGGTATGACTACTCGAAAAGTACGTCTGAGGATGTTGGAACACAAAAGTGCCTTTAGGTGCAAGAAGCAAATAACAAAGCTCATGAGGCACTTTGTGGAGAAAAATCATACTGAAGATGATTTTACCTGGACAATCTTGGTAAAACCCTTTGTACCATCATATATCACAGACGTATCGAAACACCTATTCAGGAAGGAACAAAGGTGGATTTTCAGGCTTTCTAGTGCATCCCTTGGCCTGAATGATGACCTTCCGTGGATGGCCCTGTAACAAGAGCCACAATTCAAGTTGTCACATTATAATACATGGGTATAGTTATTCATTTATAGTGCACAGAGCAATATACAGTACAACTAGGATAGGAGCAGTTCCTCACCAGCAGTGCTCTACCATCTGTTTTGCACTGGTAAGTGGGGTCCTTCATCCTGTACGAGTTGCGGGTTGCGACATTAGTCTAACAGAGGCACTCTAGGACAATAGGAATGTTGCCCTACCTTTAGTATGTTACCCTCATACACCATCATCTGTATGTCACCTTGGGAACTGTATTTATACTTTCTTTTTGCAGGGTTAGGCTGCGGGCTGACATCCTAACAAGTGACCCACACACACACTGATGGACATAAAATTAGTAATCCCTTTAGTCCATCACAGTATACCTATCATGTGTGCACCGGTATGCTCATTATCAGCTTGCGGTGAATATACTAAATTATCTGTGTTTATTCATCATTGATAAACACAAGGTTCCTGGTATGCCTTGATTAAGATTAGTTGACGTTGAGTATACTAAATAATCTGGGTTTATTGATGTTTTAACAGACACAAGGTTCCTGGCATGCGAACTACAGGATGAATCCATTATGATGTCATCTTGTAGTTCTACTCCTCGGTTGCCTCCGCATGCCAAGTATCGCGTGAGTTGCAAAAAGAAGTAGTAGCTTCACAAAACGGCTCCACTAACGGAGAGCATGATATCCAGGTAAAGGGTGATTGCGCTATATCCTCCTGTTCTATTTTCTGTCCTATTTATAATAGTGACTTTTTAGAATGAGGAGTTAACCACACTGGCGGTGTGGTCTTCGTAGCTCGCCACCGGTAAACAGCGAACTACAGGATTAATGAGGATGACGTCATCCTGTAGTTCTGTGGGCAATTACGGAGATATGACTGCTAACTTCTCTCATAATTTGGGATTTTGTTAAGTATTTCAACAATATAGACTGCGGATCAGTAGAAGGGCAGACATACTGATTTGGGCATTGTGTTGAGCACCGGATACATGTAATTGAGGGAGTTCCCTGTAAACTCTACCCCCCGTTGTTCGATACAAATAGCTTGACATGGCAGTACCTGGTGCCTCCCCTGACTCAGGTTCCTGAACTGTGGCAACGACGGACAGGTTAGTTTCTCTCTGCCTTTTTACCAGAAGTTTGTTTGCCTTTCTATAATAAGGGAGTATAAGAGTAAGATCATGAGCATGCTGTATTTTGGGAGAATCTGGAAGAGTACTGCTCAGACTTACTTTTTAGACTCTTTTTAACTCTATGTTCTCAGAGCCACACACTCTAGAGCTTTTGAGTATGAGCGTGTGGTTACTGCTATGTGACGGTTTCAAATACATAGATGTTTTTTCAAGGGACCCCTGGGTCCGGGCTTTTTCTCAGTTTTGTATGTTGGTCGATAATGGGATTAGGTCACTATAATGTGCAGTATGGATTTAGAATGTACGAGGCTTGCTGTAGCTGGGCATTCACTCCGTACACATTGAACCTTATTTCCATAGAGCGGGGCCTCGATCTTCCTGAGTTTGGTCCAGGAGAGGTGAGGTTTGTTCCCCGGTCAATCTGGGTAAGTCAATTTTATTATAACATTTCTTTACAAATTACTTGATTTAAGACATACAGTAATCTATATCACATGTGTTTTGTATTCTGTTTAGACAAATAGGTCTACTTGTATCCTTTATTGAGCACCTTTTTTTGTTTGCACTTTAGCAGTAGTAATATTTTGTAAGAACAGAGGCCCTGACGACAGCCTTGGGACCTTGTTTTCCCTCCAGGCTGAAACATGTTGGCCCCTCGTGGTAGTCTATTTGTTGAATAACTACCTTATTGCACTGTTCTAGCTTTTTAATCAGGGGAAAGACGTATTTTCAATTAAAATTGGCTCCTTGTTCATGTCTCTTCACTCTATTTTAACTCACCACTTGACCTTATAATTTTTTACACTGCACTGGTTCCCATACACATTGATTTTCTCTCTTGGTCTTTACAGTGATTGTGGGCTTGACCCCTGAATTTGTACGAGTGGGGAGTGGATTAGGTCTCAATGATCAAGAGACGGACCACCCTCCATTGTTGGATGACCAGATGAGAATATTGATCATCACACGATATTTGATGGGAATGCACGAATTATGTACACTCGTGGGAGTCTCACTTACAATCACTTGTGTTTATTTTGCTGTTATGTCTTTATTACAGGCGGTATAGGATCAGGTGCCTTCGACTGATTTGGTAAACAGTCCAGCCTGTGTGGAAGCATCTTTTTGGCTTCTGATTAGACCCCCGGTTTGTTTTGAGGTATTATAAAAAAACTCCTGACAGCCACTGACCACCAAAGTGCAGCCCGGGAGACCGAGTTCAAAACTTCAAAAGTTAGGGTGTGGCTAAGCAGCCGGGCAAGATGGCTGCGGCGTAGAGGAGCTCCGGGGAAGCGGTAGCCCTCCAAGTAGATCCGCTTATTAATCCCCTCCCAGATCTCCCCCATCGGGAGATTAAATACTGGGCACTCAGAGGCTGCAATCCCGATTCTGAGGGGCTACACAACAGACGCCGGGATGGGCACTGAGGTGATCCATAGGGGCCCACGGTGACTGCTGGAGGTCGGAGCTCGGAGCGGGAGCCCCAAAAGTACAGTGTACAAGGTGAGGGAGATCCACGGGGGCTCTGCCGGGTCCCCACTCATACGGAGGGCATGACCATGGGACAGGGCTGAAGAAGGAAGGTCCTCGCCAGCATAACACCAACAACCAATGGGGGAAATATAACAGACAGTGAATACTGTGGGTGCAGGCCTTAGCAGAACCCTCCCCCCCCATATTGCGGGCGGCGCACTTGACGGGTATACAATGGTGGCACGACCGGTCTCAAGCATAAAGCTAATACGCAGTTCTACCGTCTAATCCACCTGCAATAACACTTGACGGTGTGCCCGGGGCATCAGCCACAGAAACGAAGGGTTGCGGAGGAGCTGGCTGAACTGTGGCCCTTGCCCCCCAATTGATCCTCTGGCGCAGCACAATGTGAGAAAGGGGAGCCTTGGGAACACCGACAGGCCGAGCGGAACGCGGGTTTTCACGGCAGGCTAGTACCAGGAGTGCCTCAAATAGTAAGGGGGAGAGATGGCGGGCAGGGGCCCACGGGCATCGTCCACCCAGTCTAAATTAGACAAATACACCTATAGCAAAGACTTTCCACCGCTACCTGAGCGAAAAGATCCAACAGACAATGCCCAGGGGGGAGAAGGCACGCAGAAAGTAACCCTGGAGGACATAATGGTGGCCCTCACCAATGTTCAATCCACAGTGGGGACAATATCCACAGATGTTTCATTCCTAAGAGCAGACTTAAAAATGACGGCTAGAGTCACGGAGGTTGAACAAGTCACCAAAACTCTTTTAAAGGACACAACAGCACTACAAAAAACAGTAACCCGGCTGGAAGCGGAGAACAAAATGATGGCGGCAAAGCTGGAAGACCAAGAAGGGCGCTCCCACCGGAATAACATCCGAATCACCGGAATTCCCGAAAGCGAAGGGAGCCCAGCAATGGACCTTTATGTGGAGGATCTCATTAAAACAAGACTCCAGCCTAGAGGACGATCAGCCTTCTTTTCAGTCGAAAAGGCGCACAGAGTTCCCGGTGGGAAGCCTAAACCTGGGGCCCCCCCGAGACCAGTGCTGGCCCGTATTTTCAACTTCCGAGATAGAGACACTATATTACAAACTGCCAGAGTGGCTCCGCCGCTCAGAATCCTCAACTCCACGGAGTCCTTCTTTCCAGACTATTCGATGGCGGTCTCCAGACGCCGCAGGAGCTTTATGGAGGTGAAAAAGGAACTTCGGGCTAGAGACCTGCCTTACTCGATGTTATTCCCGGCAAAACTACGGGTTGTGGCGGATGGAAAAACGTGGTTCTTTGATTCGCCAGAAGAGGCACATGACTGGCTCGAGGGCTGGTGACAGGTGAATCATCACAACCGCAAGGAGAGGAGTCTGCGGCACCGGGACAGGACGGAGGAGACCGAGGACCAGGAGCAGCAACGAGAAGGAGGAGACCGCCTACAACAGAATGAAGCCACGAAGTGAAACAGAGCAAGGCCCTTAAACCTACAGTATGAAAACAGGAATATGGGCATGGACTAAGAATAGCCTGTTGCGGACCTTGAACCGGGCGCTTAGCTGAAGTAGTCTTTGGGGGAAGGGGAGGACTGAGCCCGTCCTTGGACTTTTTATCCCCGACACGCAAGTACTTTTTGGGGTTGGGGCTGAGCACTCTGCTAAGTTGGGGAGGCGGGCAGTTGTGAGTCCATCGGGCAGGGAGGCAGGGAGGGGGGTATATGTTGGTACGTACTGGTCTCACGGTTCTTAGTTTTAGTTTACAGAGGCAGTCGCAGTCGCAGATTGGCATAATTCCCAGGAGTAGCACTACGCGAGCAGTCGGTGTACAATGCAATGTAGGCTCCGCACAGTAATTGCAGAAATGGCGTCACAAGTCCTAGTTGAACACGCTACAGAACTGCTCCCAAACACCCTGGTTAACCCCCTGATACTACTCACGTGGAATGTACACGGGCTGGGGGAAAATATCAAGAGGGGCCTGGTACTGCAGGCTTTAAAGCGCTATGCTCCAACGTTGGCTCTACTGCAGGAGACACACCTCATGGGAAATGCATGCAAGGCACTCGATAGGTGGGGTTATAAGATGGTGGTTCATTCAGAGTTTTCATCAGGCTCCAGAGGGGTCGGCATCCTGATGCGGCAACAATCCATATTCATAGTACAACAAATAAAAAAGGATAATCAAGGGAGATTCGCAGCGCCACTGGGCCAATGGGAAGGCAGGCCGGTTAAAGTGGTGTCTGTGTACATCCCCCCGCCCTGCATGCAATAGCGTCCCCGCGCTTAGTGAATTTTTGCTGAATCTGCCGGAGGGGGAACTCCTGATAGGGGGGACTTCAGCGCCACTATGGATAATGTCCTAGATAGGTAACCAGTGAGGTCACAGACGTCCAGAGTCTCTCACCTACAGAGCTTTGTCGAGGCACTGGGGCTTACTGACATCTGGAGGCACAGTTATCCCACAACACGGCAGTATACCTTTCACTCAGGAGCACACAACAGTTTATCCAGAACAGATTACTTCCTGACACCAGTGGGCAATCTCCAGAGAATCAATGAGATACTGAAAAAGCCGAGGAGAATTTCAGATCACTCCCCAATAATGTTAACCTTCTCATATCATCATGAGACCCGCAGGTGGGTCTATCCTATTTACCCCGGTTACCGGCAGGTGGCAAAAGTTCGGAAAGATATTGTCAAAGCGACAAAACACTACTTTGCAGAAAATGCTCTCTCGGTTCACTCTCCTTAGAGGGCAAGCAATAGCCTCCATCGCTGGGCATAGGCGAGAGAAGCAGAAGGAAATACACGATCTTGAGCTCGTATTACACGCAATTGAGACACGACACTCCACTGACCCCACGCTAGCATCGTCCCACACACTTCGTCTTAAGCAGCAGGAATATAGAGAACTACTGAGGGAAGAGACGAAATTGAAACTTAGAGCCACTATACATAAAATATATGATATAGGAGACAAAGCTGGAAAACTTTTGGCATGGTTGGACAAGAGGGAGCAGGCCTCTAAGGGGATAGCGCAGATACAAACGGAGGAGGGGCAATTGACTTCAGATCCACGGGTAATAGTCTGGACGCTGGCGGGACACTTTCAGAAGGTGTACACCTCAACATTTGTGATAACAAAGGAGGAGGCGTTGGCCTCCATCAAAGACATAGCAATGCCCAAACTCACCCCAGAAAAAGCACTCGAGCTTGAGGCGGATCTTACGTTAGAAAAGCTGCAAACCGCGATCCGGTCACTACAATCAGGGAAGGCAATGGGGACAAA
This sequence comes from Lissotriton helveticus, assembly GCF_964261635.1. Lineage (NCBI taxonomy): Eukaryota > Metazoa > Chordata > Amphibia > Caudata > Salamandridae > Lissotriton > Lissotriton helveticus. Next base: position 311,156,555 of record NC_136062.1, read on the forward strand.
TGAAGTTCCGATCGAGCTATACAAAAAAACGGCGGGTATTATCTGTCCGCATTTATTGCAAATGTATACTGACAGCCTGGGGAAGGGGGAATTACCGCTTGACCAACGGCTGGCTACCATAATAGCTATCCCTAAACCCGGGAAACCCACGACAGACTGTAACTCATACCGTCCAATATCACTGATCAACGCAGAAGCTAAAATATTAGCGAAAGTACTAGCATTAAGGCTGGGACCGCACCTCACGACTCTAATCCATCCAGATCAATCGGGCTTTATGCCGGGCAGAAGCACGGCACTAAATCTCAGACGCCTGCACGGAGTAATGGCTAGGATTCCGTCCCTACAGGGGCCAGCTGTCGTGATCTCCTTAGATGCGCGGATGGAATTTGATGTGGTAGAGTGGAACTTCCTGTTCGGGGTCCTTAGGCACTTGGGTTTTGGCCCCAAGTTTTGTGCATGGGTTCGCCTACTGTTCACCAAACCTCTGGCGTACGTCACAGCTAACGGGCACATCTCTGGCACAATCCCACTGGCAAAGGGGACGCTCCAGGGCTGTCCCCTGTCGCCGCTACTTTTCGCGCTGGCGTTGGAGCCCTTGGCGGCTTGAGTTAGATGGGAGCCAATGATACGGGGCCTTCAGTGGACGGACAAGTGGGAGGACCGAATCTCCCTCTACGCAGACGATATTTTGGCATACTTGACTAGCCCGAGATGCTCCATATAGTCCTCCTTGATGTTTGTGAAAGCTTTGGAAAGATTTCTGGGTACACCATCAATTGGTCCAAATCGGTACTCTATATACTACATGGCCCCCACCACTACTCCCCGCTGGCTGCCCGCTCCAAATCGCGCTTGACTCGTTTAAGAATCTGGGCATACACGTCACGCCTAACCCGGAGGTTTTTTTTCCAGAAACCTGGCGCCTTCAATGGAACGTTTGAAAAGAGATGTGATCCACTGGGAATCGCTCCCATTGACCTTGCTGGGAAAGGCGGCACTGTATAAAATGATGGCGCTGCCCAGGTTCCTTTATGCTCTGGAGAACACGCCATTCCCTGTACCTCCGAAATACTTTAAACAGATTGCGGCTCAGGTGTCCACACTGCTGTGGGGTGCCAAGCCGGCACGTATAGCACGGGTAAAACTGCACCGGGGATGGTATGATGGCGGAATAGCACTTTAATGTCCAGCTGTACTAACGGGCAGCGCAACTTAAAGTCCTCAATCAGTGGATACACGCCTCACAAGCGGACCCCGCATACAAGGCGGACAGGTTTCAGCTGGGAACAGGAAGTATGCTGTCTGTTCTTTATAATAAAGGTCAAATTCCGAAACTGATAGGTCCCACAAAACACACAGTAGCGATATGGCATGCAGCGCAGGCACGGTTGGGATGGCAGGGAGTCATCACCCAGCTTACCCCGCTCTGGGACACTAAAAGATTGGGAAATCTTAGAAACAGCAAGGGCTTTAAACAGTGGGATGCCATCGGCATCTCCACGGTGGGGGACCTGTGGGGCAAGGGGCAGGTGCTCCCGTTTGAACGGCTTCAGCAGCAGTACGAGCTAGCGCCGACTGAAATTTTCCGATATAAACAGATTAGACACGCGCTTCTTGCATCTTTGCCAGAAGGTACAGAAGTGCCTGAGGCCTCCCCAATGGAGGATAGGCTGTTAACGGACTATATTTAAAAACGAGCCACATTGTTAACATACAGAGAACTCATTAATAACCTGCAAGACCCCACAGTCTCTCTCAAGGAAAAGTGGGCGGGCGAGGTGGGGGAACTTGATGAAACGGAATGGCAGGAGGCGTTGGCCTCGCCGAAGGAGGTGGGGATACCTTCTAGACTCAAGCTGGTACAACTCAAAGTACTACACCGCATATACCACACTAGATACAGCCTATGCAAGATGGGCAGGGCACACCATCCCTGTTGCCTTAGAGGATGTAGGGAAGAGGGGACATTCTATCATACAGTGTGGCAGTGCCCCAAGATCGCTGACTATTGGAAGAAAATAATGAGAACGGTGTCACAGACGGAGGCGGTGTCCCTAATCCCAGAACCACAAAGGTGCCTGCTAAATATCTGGGAGCCGAATGATCTCACGCATCAGGCGCAAGCATGGGTAACGATGGGGCTAATAGTAGCTAAGCGGAACATAGCGCAGAGATGGGGGGTGGCAGAGGTACCATCTTTAGCAGCATGGTGTAAAGACATGGACGTGGCCATGATGGCAGAGAGGACGGTGCTTATTAATCGGGGCTGCCCCCAGAAATCGAGCAAGATATGGGGGGCATGGAATAAATTCCGGGGAGATATTTGTGAGCCACCGCCTGATCGTGCTGAGGAAAGTTCGGAAGGGGAGCAATAAAGTAGGGGTCAGAATGAACCTAGAAGATTTATGTGGAGAAATGCATAATACCAGAAAGATATGTACCGACGATAGACCTAATTTGTTAATATGGGAAAATAAACTGATAGTGCTGTATGAATATGTACAACCTGTAATGTATGCCGCAGTTTGCTTTGAAAACAATAAAATAGATTAAAAAAAAAAACTTCAAAAGTTGCACTTGAGTAGGTTGGACCCGGGAGAGTCGTCAAAGTGCAGTTTGGTTACCCACCGAGGAAACTATCGTCAGTTATAGGGAATCTGTGTTTTTGCTGCAACCGGAGACTTCGAAGGGATATCGTCCCCTGTGGCCAAAGTCACTGCACCATGTTTGTGTGTCAAGGGAATCCTACATCAAAGACCTGTGTCACCGGATCAGCATCCTCATCATCCCTGAGCATCTTCAGCATCCTATATACTATGCATCAGGACCTCTCCATGAAAGTCTGTGGTGGTTTGCCTGAAGAACCAGGAACTGGACCAGAGACTGCTTTGACTGCAAGATAACTGTCCAACTGCAACTCTCTGGTTCCTATGACTTGCTTCCTGCCGGAGTTGGCAGCCCAAAGCTGGCTTGGATAGTAGTTAGCAACTTTCTTGCGTTAACTGAAAAAGCAGTGATATACTGTTCCTGTGAAAATTCATTTTTCCGGTACCCTCTCGTGGATTTTTGTTGATGAGGGGTCTACAAACTATAAACTTACAACCTATTTTTATTAATGAGTTTTGATTTTTTTTTTGGTCTTGTTTCTTTCTTATTCAACTGTTTTGGTATTTCGTAATGCTTTACATTTGTTCTTTTGATAAAGCCTAACTAGTCAGAGTCACAACTACCCTGGGTTGAGCTAAGGTTATTCAAATGAATCTGACTAGTCGCAGTACAGGTAGAGAGTTTACCCTACAATGATGTTGCACAACCACACCATATAATTAACTGCTTACCTCACACCTGTACTCTCAATGCGATAAGAAGCATTTCAAATATGTTGGATGAATCGTTAAAAAGGCACACATCTTGGGCAGGTTAGGATCTCTTAAATTACACTCCTGATATCAGTTCCCCTAGTCTGGTTCAGTCACTGTTTCTCTATTTCTGCACGTTAGACAGGTTCTTCTCTTCGGCTAAAATCCAACTGGCTCAAAGACTGTGTAAGTTGGGTTTCTTAGCAGTAGGTCAATCCTTGGTTCGATTATGTGAGAAGTTGGCCTGGTATATGATGTTCACTATTCTAGTGAGCACCTTGCACCAGTCCAAACAAACCTTATGGTGATGGTTGTAAAGTCAACCTTATAGACCAGCTATCCTAGTGGTAGCATGGACAAAGCAGTCTTAGGCTAAAACTTCAGAGAGCATGTGAAGCAAGCTGTTTTACCATATGTAACTCCTTGAATACTAAATGAAAGGACACCACACAGGTTATATATAAAATATATATGGATTTAATATAAACACAACCCCTCTGAACTCTTTATGAGGTCAGAGGCTAAAGCACATAACAAGTTACTTAATTATCATACAATAAGTTGCTCAATATACAGTAGAGCCCTAGGGGCACTTAAAACCACGTCACGAACACAGGATAGGCCTAGGGCCTAGGGAAACTCTGGGGCTACACTGAGCTAACAAGAGTTAGGGAGCAGGAGGCCCACGGGATGCGTGTGCAGTGTCTATTTACACACGTGAGTTACCATGGGGAAACAATAGGAACGTAAGAGTTAGAAACTAGTTCTTTTAGGACACTTTCGGATGTACTAGGAGAAAGCCACTGAAAACTAGGACACTAGGATAGTCAATACCTACAGGAGCACCGGAGTGCCCGCGTTACCTCGCCCACAGGAGCCGGGTGCATAGGTGTCAAGTTGTGTCGGGTTTCGTCGCTGATTCCTATGGAGGCCTGTAAAAAGATGCTACAGGCGACCAGGAGAGACGTGTCCGGTTGGATCCAAGGGCGGATCGAGGATGTAGAGTACCTGAAAGCAGAGAGGACAGAGTCTGGGTCACCAGGAAGGTACCAGGAAGGAACCAGGCGATGTCGCGAAGCAATCAAGTGATGTCTTGAAGCTTGACTCTGCAGCCACGTGGACCAGGAGGCATCGACGACTACCAGGATCTGGATACGGACTGTCCCATGAAGGATCTCGCTGTTGGCGGCGTCGGCTTCCGCATTGGAGTCAACAGGCCTTGGCAAATGCAACCCACGCAGGAATCAAATATTCGCTTAGGATTAGACCCGCAAGGTCTATGGGGCTTCTCCTTTGCAGGGATGCAGGGGCCCACCTGGAGCAACCAGGCAGGCGGTTCAGGTTCAAAGGTTCGTTGTCACAGAGGTCACTAGCCAACGGGCAAATAACCAGACAGACGCGCCAAGCCCAAAAACACTAGCAGGCCCCACGTGGCACTCGGGGAGTGTGGAGGGCTGTGCGTCGGTGAAGAAGGTGCTCGGGGCTGGGGCTTCTCAATTCCCAATGCACAACTTCGAGGGTGCTTCAGAAGCTGCACAAGTAGCAAAGAGCAGGTTATTCAAGATGGCCGGTCCCACGTCTCTCGTCGCCTCCACGGGTCTCAGCTTTGCTGTGGCTGTGGATCGGGGTCAAAGTCTGGAGGTCTGGCTGTTGTCGGACTCTGTGCTCGGGCTCCGGCAGGAGCGTCAACAAAGTAAACCGCAGATCGCTGGATGGTGCCTGTTTGCACAGGGTGGTCACTCCTTGACCACAAGGGAGATTCTTCAGTCTTCTAGTTGCAGTAGAATGTCGAAGGTACAGAGTTTCGTTACAAGTTTCAGTTCAGGATAAATCTAAAGTCTCTTGACTCAGCTCCTACCTATATACTAATCTGAGGGGCTGGATTACTTATTAGGTCCGCCCTATGGGTGGGACCAGGGAAGGGGGTGGTTACACCCCTTTCCCTTTGTTCAGTTTCGCGCCAGAGCTGGAGCTGGAGTGCCCCAGCAACTGGTTTGAACCGGGCTATGCATGGGACACCTTATGTGCCCCAGGCAGTGTCTCATTTCATTCAGCCCTCCCTGCCCCAATACACTATGGCCTGTCTGGGGTGATGCTAGCACCTCCTAAGACAGGAAACCTATTGTCCAAGCCTCCCTCGCTGGAAGGACTCCCAGCAGCAGGAGGTCAAAGTTGTGTCTGTGGCAGCAACATCCATTTTGTGATGCTGAGGCTCTGGTTAACTTTAACCGGGATTAACAGGAATAACATGTCTTCTCCCTCTAGAAGAGTGGAATGCTACCCCTGTCGCCAGAACTGGCGAGGGGGTAGTATTCCAAAGCGTATGACACCTTACACGACATGTTTTGATAAAGCCAAACCAGAGTTAGCATTTAACCGCGAGGATTATAATGCACTTAAGAGTATATGGTATGGGTATATCATAGAACAGCTATAAGGACATGGTTACAAAAGCTGCAGACAGGCTCAGCTCATGCTAGAGCCTCATCTCACATAAAACCAAGCACTCTGCCTTCAGGATTGTTAAGGCCTGCCATAGGAGTGACTTATAGGTATATATGTGTCTTTATATAATGGTAGGTATAGGAATACTATACCTAAGCAAGGGGTGATTACACGACCTTGCCCCAGCTGAGTGATCAGTCAGTTGTGTCAGTTTGGATGGCCAGCCAGGGGTGGCATAAGATATGCTGCAGCCCCTGGTAGGCCTTGGGTGCACCTGTGCCCTGGGTACCTATGGTACACTATACAGGGACTCACAAGAGTGACCCATTTCCCAATTGGTGATGTACCTAAAGTACATGGTATGAATTTAGAGAGAGAGCAGCTGGGCTGTGGGTCTGATTAGCAGGGCCACAGCCACATTAAAGTCGAAAACCAGTGAAGCAAAAAGTGGGGTGGCCATAGGAAAGCAGACCCTACTCTCCTACAGATTACATATCTACCCTGACAAAGAAAATTCACACTTGGCACTCTGGGCAATATTCAGATTCCAAAGACTGGTACAGAGTGGTACACAAATGAACACAGACAACAATAAGTACTATTTGATGCATGCTGGTTATCAATCTTCACCGAAAATCTCTGATCAGTAAACTTAACTTTCTCCTGTAGTAGACTTAGGCACTGTGGCGAAGAAGGGCAAACAGTCAAAATAACATGTCTGATAGAATACTTCCCACGCATCGGACTGCATCTAGAAACTTTTCTTTTTTGTTGTGCTTATATGCATCATAAGTGCAGCAATGTGGCTGTTTTGGCTTCATACAGCCGCAGAGCAAGATATAGTGCAACCATGCTCACTGATGCCTTACTCATTTCTGCCTTACTGCAGCTCTTGTCAAGAGAAGCCTCAAGAAACGCTCTGCTGATGAAGTCTGTGCTCCACAAAACAAATAAGGGAGTCATTTATTTAATTCAAATGTATCTAATTAATCACCCTACGTATACCTGATGTAGTATCTAAATAAGGAGGATAAAAACAAATCTCCAGGAGCAGAAATTTCCTACAACTGGAATAGAGGGCTAAGAACTAATAGAAGTTACTACCTAACGTGTGCTGCTTTCTATTTAAATCCAAGTGTGCTTTTGCGCAGCCTATACTGCTACAAGTTTCAACTAGCCCTTTGTGGATGCAGTACCTGGCGTTATACACAGTGGGAAGACTCACGTTAACCTACAGGTGAATAATTATCATATAAGACTCATTTTCATTATTCTGTACTGTCATATAGATGTGCTTTGCCTTCACACTGTGTTTAGTTTGCATGAGCTTTTTAGGAGTTTAAACGCCATTTTACCTTTCTGCTGCTTCTGCACACGACACATAATTGTTACTTTAGCTTTGAGCCTAGTATAATGTTTTGCTTCAAACAAGAATAATATGTTAATGTTCTGATATCAGCTTTGCTTGGTGAGCTGTATCTGTACAGTGAGTGCTGAAGCCTTCAAGGATATCTCGACACTGTGGTTGTTATGAGGTCTGATCTTCACACGTTCCTAGACATAACATACATGCAGCTGCGAAGGAAGTCAGTAAACATATATATATATATTTACTTGCTTTCATTTATGTCTGGCTTAGGAAAATGGTGCAATATTGTCCATTCACATTAGGCAACCTTACCCAATTAGGTTCCTAGACTTACTTCATCGGTTGAGAGAGAGTGGGCATTTCCCTGTAGTCACACTCTTTGGATAAGGTAAGGTATCACTCATTATGTGTTCATGTATGTCTGCTATCACCTCTTTTTACTAGGTGTCTAATGTTACTTTTGTTAGTTATTGGATTTCTGATAGAGCAGTGTTCCGGGACATACAATTGATATATAAAAACATTAACTCCTCTTTTCCATGAGCATCCCACTCACATCTAGATTGCAGGCAGCATGTATTCAACTTGTACACAGTTCGGTTTAGTTTCTATATCAGTGCAAATGCTTCATCCACATGAAGAATCAGCAACACATAACCTCCTTTTCTTATCTTGTTCAGCGTTACCGTGTTTGTCTTCATTATCGACAGTGTTCACACCTACGCACACGTATTTGTTTATCATGCATTTCTCTCTTTTATAAAAAAAATCACAATCCACCATTATATCGGGGACTGCCTGGTCAATTTGTCACTGTAAACATATTTGAAATCAGTCATGCTTCTGACTCCCCTCTCCTTTGTGTAAACATTCCCTAACTGCTAAACGCCACCCCAAGTATCAACAACACCCATTTACTGCATTAAGGGTACAATGCCTCGCCTCTGCTGCAATGGACAAACAGTAAAAAAACATACCACAGTCCCTGGTTCAGTTTTAGCGCAGTTCAGTGGGTTCTGTATTTTTTAAATGTAAAGTAAAATGTCAATCAATGTGCTTCAGGTCATGTGCAGTGTGGGGCCGGGCGCACAGACTGGCTTGTTGCCACGCTCTGTCCCCAACCCACTGTGAGCGCACTACCCGATGCAGTGCACAGCCTTTGGCCGTGTGGAGCATGCTGGTCTGGCAGAGGCCCTGGTCTGCAGATAGGTCCTGCACCCAACCTTTTGGCTTTATCAAGGAGCCAACAAGTCAACATATATAAAGAAGACTCATAATCTTTGTCAAAAAGTCACCAATAACTATATCCAAATGTATATTTCATTAATTCACACAATTGAATGTTTAGGAAAAGTGAGAGTGCTTTTAGTGGGCTGGGAAATTCAGATAGCTCCCGCCCGACGAGGGCAGTGAAAAATACCTGTTCTTGCCAAGCGGGAGCAATACCTGCTACTGATGCACCCAGGATGGGTGCATGTGGGGAATCAGCGAGGATTCAGGGACCCTGGGACTCCCCTCACAGTCCCAAACATAGGGCCCGATTCCGATCTCGTTAGGAAAGCCCTCTGTACAACTCTGATCCGGAGGGCTTTCCGAGCGAAACGTTCTCCGGGAGTCCGAACAAGCGAGTACGATGCAGACATATGCTTATGGACTCTGTTCGCTCGGACTACCATTGAACTCTATGGGAGCCTGTGTACACAGGCTCCCATAGCAAAAAGTGGGGGTGGGGAATAGTGACGCTCTGTGGCCAGCCACACTGTGCAGGCCTGGAGCGGGGGAACCCATGAGCACACCCCTGTGACAGAGTCAGAGGGCCCTGAGTGAAGTGGGGCCTGCTATGGTCCCCCCCCGAAGTAAGATTCTGGCAGCCGTTTCGTCTTCCTAAGGCCGAGGTGAAACCGTTGTCCGAATCGTGCATCATACTCGCTTGGTCGGAATTCGGCTCCATTGCGTGGCACGATTCGGCTACGAATGAGTCGTACGGACAGGTTCGGGTCTCGGAAACGATTTGTCGATGCGTACGTGATCTTTGCATCGTACTTGGTCGTTTGGACCTGTGTACGAATTGGTCGGAAAAAAGGGCTACAAATCGGATAAGGGAAAGCCAAATCCGATTCGGAGTCCTTTCCGAATAACATCGGAATCTGGTCCATAGTGTTTTGTGGGTGCTCTGGTTGGGCACCAGGGCACCCATCAGAGGCTCCGGGAGATGGGTCCACATAGACACTTTTGGCTCAGAGAAGCAGGCCGCAAACCACCCTTCACTTAAGAAAACAACAGCTCTGGGGCCAGGTTCCGTGGGCCCGAAGTGGGGGCCATACGCCCCCTGCCCTTAAAAAATAAGACCCACTACGATGGAGTCCCTCGGACTCGCAAAGGTTCTAGTAGGTGGGCCAGGACTTGCTAGACCTACTTCAGGCTGCACATGTCAGAAGGTCATGTGTGGTGTGGGGCTCTTTGCTCACAATAGGCTGGACGCAGGGCCCAGCTACAGGCCCTGTAGCAAACACCATGCCTGCACGGCTGAAGGCTGTATGGTAATAAAATATTTCTTTACGCTAAGAAAAAGCCTAAAAAGACACTGAAAACAAAGTTTAAAGTGATGTTAAAGTGAGGTGAAAATTGCAGTAACAAACTAACATTTAAAACTATAGCTCGTGCTCTAAGATAACTAACTCGCACCCTCGTCATGTACAGCTAATTATCCCACATATTACATCACTAATGACATACTCTATAACATCACTGATAATCTTAATGCAACTTTGTAATGCCATCATTGATGACAAAACTGTGCATAGTGGGGGTGCAAGTTATAGTTATCTTTAGACATGAGTTATAGTTACTAGAGATAACTGTAACTGGAAAATTTTAGTGTTTTTTTTAGTTTAAAATGTTATGTTGTCACTGAAATTTTCACCTAATCATAGCATCACTTTAACCTTTGTTTTGTTTTTTCCAGGAATTATTATATATATAAAATTATATGAAACGTCCAAGCATCCAGCTCTGAAACGGACATAAACAAGCAAAACCTATGCTGACAACATGCCCAAGGTTTCATATTTCAGTCCATTGGTAATATCCAGTTGAAAACAAGGACAGGTTATCAAAAGTAAAGAGAGTTCTAGGCAAGCAGAGACTTGGTTTTTCTGGGGAAACAAAATGTTTGACTTAGACAGGCCCAAGCACATCTCTAATGCTTTCACTACATCATATTGTAGTAAACGTAGGTGTAGGCCGTTTGAGGAAATGTAAGAAACCTACATCATTGGGGACAGGGCTTTACATAATATTCACGTAGGGGCCTAGAGAAAGGAAAACAAGAGCTAATGTCAATAGGATTAGAGCCCCAGCTCTGATAAACCTTCTAACCAGGATTGGAAAACCTACCTCCCCAACACATTTCTGGTAACTGTTGGGTACTTTGCCTAGTATTTGTGTACTGCTTGCCTTCTATAAGAGTTTGACTAATCAAACAGTCTGTATGGTCTTAATGCTTGCACAGAAAAGACCACGAAAGGAGCCAAAGACTGCTGTAGTGACTACTATAGACAAAAGCCCTTTCTCTTGTAACTATGTACTTGGCTGTGTACAGGAGTGAAAGACTTTGCATGATGGATGGAATGTAAGAAACCTACATCATTGGGGACAGGGCTTTACATAATATCCACGTAGGGGCCTAGAGAAAGGAAAACAAGAGCTAATGTCAATAGGATTAGAGCCCCAGCTCTGATAAACCTTCTAACCAGGATTGGAAAACCTACCTCCCCAACACATTTCTGGTAACTGTTGGGTACTTTGCCTGGTATTTGTGTACTGCTTGCCTTCTATAGGAGTGTGACTAATCAAACAGTCTGTATGGTCTTAATGCTTGCACAGAAAAGACCACGAAAGGAGCCAAAGACTGCTGTAGTGACTACTATTGCCAAAAGCCCTTTCTCTTGTATCTATGTACTTGGCTGTGTACAGGAGTGAAAGACTTTGCATGATGGATCCTGCTTGGTTTGTGGGAATCAAAGTCTACAATCCTTAAAGTGCATATTTCTAGCGAACACTTAAGTACTGTCAAAGGACTTTCTCCACTGTAAGCCAAAAAGTGCCATATCATAGCCCATGTAGTCCTGTTGGATTTAGCCTCCCAGTCCAAAAACTAATAAAAAGCAGAGATTAGCTCTTTTCAGCTCACTAGTACTTTCTTTTCAGTAGGGGTCATTGATGGGCATCTTCCTATGCCTGGAACGTTTTAATCCTCATATTTTATTCTTCCTCTCAGAGATCTATTACCATTTCTGCCTTACTGCAGCTCTTGTCAAGTGAAGGCTCAAGAAACTCTCTGTTGATGAAGTCTGTGCTCCACAAAACAAATAAGGGAGTCATTTATTTAATTCAAATGTATCTAATTAATCACCCTACGTATACCTGATGTAGTATCTAAATAAGGAGGATAAAAACAAATCTCCAGGAGCAGAAATTTCCTACAACTGGAATAGAGGGCTAATAACTAATAGAAGTTACTACCTAACTTGTGCTTCTTTCTTTTTAAATCCAAGTGTGCTTTTGCGCAGCCTATACTGCTACAAGTTTCAACTAGCCCTATGTGGATGCAGTACCTGGCGTTATACACAGTGGGAAGACTCATGTTAACCTACAGGTGAATAATTATCATATAAGACTCATTTTAATTATTCTGTACTATCATATAGATGTGCTTTGCCTTCACACTGTGTTAAGTTAGCATGAGCTTTTTAGGAGTTTAAACGACATTTTACCTTTCTACTGCTTCTGCACACGACACATAATTGTTACTTTAGCTTTGAGCCTAGTATAATGTTTTGCTTCAAACAAGAATAATGTTATTGCTCTGATATCAGCTTTGCTTGGTGAGCTGTATCTGTACAGTGAGTGCTGAAGCCTTCAAGGATATCTCGACACAGTGGTTGTTATGAGGTCTGATCTTCACACGTTCCTAGACATAACATACATGCAGCTGCGGCCAATTTCTGGCTTTAGGCGCGTTTTATATTGCATTGCACAGAGCATACACACACACTTGATAGTGCTTCGCATGCAGAGAGCTGGTGGAAGATGATGTGATCCCTTACCACTAGGATCTGAGGTATGGGGCCACCCTGCTAAAACCCAAAGAGACCTTATTAGATATAATATAATATACTAGCATTTTAACATGCTTTCACCCTTTGTATTCTATGGACTAGTAACTATGCTGATTACTTTGTTTCTTATAATATGTTTTCTTGTATTAGCTATGATACTGCGCTTGAGACCACTGCATTAGAAAATAAACATATCAAATGTGCACGCTTCCTCATTTACTCCTTGTTCTGGATTGAAATGATTGTATAACGAAAGAGTGTTCATATGTTCCACGTTACCTGAGGTGTTTTAAGTCCATGTTCTGGGTTGTCTAAACATTGGGAGTTTGTAATAACCAATGAGACACTGTAGCTAGTCTGGTAGGGGATTTTGGGTACTAAGGTGAGTTATGGCACACCCTAATTCACTGAGGTTCCAAGTCTCTATGCACAGTTCTGTATGAGAACGGAATCCCTGTGACAGTACTTTGGAAGAACAAGTAAAAAAAAGTAGTGGTATTTGTTTTATATTTATTAAAATGTATATTGAGCCAATGTCTCACACTGGAATTATTATTTGAGAATTACTATATATTACTTATATCCGAAGGCTCAATAAAAGAGGGGCAGGGTGTACACATAGACCCAGGCGATCTGCTTGCCAGGTCAGCTGAGGCCCTGCATCTGTTCCTTTGATGGAGGACTGCCTGTCATAATTGGACATCACTGGCTGTCTCCGTGATGAAAGGGCATCAGCAGATACAACTTTGTCCCTGCTAAAGCCTGTTAGCTTACACAACATTTGATTTTCTGTCTCTGAAACAAATCCTCAAAGCATGAATTTGTTTCTGAAAAAGCTAAACTCAGTGGACCGGACACAAATAGTTTTCTCCCTATGCATGGGAGCCATTTTGAGTTTTCTCCATCTGGGTCCGCCATACTTTGCATAGCAGCCCCAGACGTGCACAGGAGTGAGCATTGCATCCTAAATGTGGTGGGATGGCTGTCCCTGTAAGCTAGTGGTCCAATGGTGAGCAGTCCAGCAGGGTTTTTCGGGCTGAGCCGGCTAGGACGCAATGATATTGAAAATCCACCAGTTCCCCATCTCTTGGTAGGTGAATCATGAGGTCAGCGGACAGGACACCTGCCATTTTTGACAATGAAATACATTACTGGCCTATGCATCTAGGCACTATAAAACTGTCAATGCACACATGACTCTAGGCTGGATAAACATATGCATAATGGCATTGAGAAAGACAAGGGAACGTTATGAAAAAAGAGTGCTGACTGAACCACTTTGATAGTTCAGTTAATAACAAGGATAAACGTATCTCATTAAGGATAGCCCATTTTCTGTATATCAGATCCTACAGAAAATTCCATTTAAGATACAGTGAACAGGACCCAGGTCTTGATCTCAGTTGGGCCCATTTAACCCATTAAGCTCGTGTCTGTGATGCCACAGAATTAAGTATATTTTTATAAACTTAAAAACTATAGCTGCGGGGCATTTCTTAATGTGCTGCTGCCACAAAGGAGACACAATTCACCTGGTACACTTTAAATATTGCAGCAAGAAACTTACAAAAATTAAACGACAAGCATTTAAAAAAATGTTATAAATATGCAAAGTATGTAATTTTGTACCTTGAGCTTTTATTAATTCTAGCTTCTGGGGCATTGTTTCGTATCAAGTGCGGTATATTAAAAAGAGCACAGTGTCTCTAGTGTGTAGGTTCTGCGTAGGCTTCTCAACCTTAAAAAAATGCAATGATATTGGTTAATTGCTAGATTTCAGGCACCTTTCTCACCTCCTGCTTGCAGTGGGCGGGAAAGGGTTTATTTGTAATATATATTGCTACTGACAGATTTTTATCTTTTTTTCTCCTGGAACCCCAGCAGCAATTCCCATGTCAGCGGCTTCCCCAGAAAGCACGTCAAAGGGTTCCCACCCACGCAGTGAATATCTAACGGGCCCTGACCCATTTTTCCCTATTAAAGAAGCAGTACTCACAATATAGGGAAAAAAGCATATTAAAAACTTCGTTCCTTCTCATCTTTTCATCTCTTTGACAAGTTTCTTATTTTTCTGCCCATTAAAATGTTCTATTTCGGGATTTTACAGATATTCTATTGTGAGCCTTAAGAAAAGAAGAATTCAGCAGAACCAAAACGCTGGGAGTGAGAAAAACCTACGCGGCTACAGCAACTGCAGGGGGACCTGGTTTTCACGAATACAGAACATTATTGGCGCACGAGGATATCTAAGTAATGATCGTGTACAAAAGAAAAATGTCGACTTAATTTGTTGCATCCTCTCCCTGACGTTTTACAGCTTTATGGAGTTTTACCTTTAACCCGTAAACAATATATTTCACCCCCGTTGTCCTATCCTGCGAAACCACGTCACATGTAACGTTCATGTTCTATGCTGTTCCGAATTTGTAATGGCAGTATAAATCCTGTCTGTTAGTACATTAACCCCTCCGTAAAACAAATATGGTTTAAGGCGCCAGCTTGTGATAGAGTCCACTTTGTAACTTTCGTATTAAAACAGACTTCCAACTAGGTTATTGATATTTTTCCTCTGAGGTTGTGAGGTCTGTGTGGCAAGTGCCACTGCCTACACAAAGTTTGAGTCCTTACTATTTAAAATGGTAAGTGGCGTGTCTCTGCCCTTTCTTTTCAGCCAGAGTAGAGTACTCGTTATGTTTAGAGTGTCTGCAACAAAGTGCGTATATTCCTGAACACACTTTTAGGAGCTACAAGAAAGAAACAAATTATTGCTTCCAGACCGATATCTAGTTAACAAATATTTAAAAAACCTTTAATGTTTACGGAATCTCAAATACATAGATGTTAGGCGACTACAAGTCCTCAAATAAAATACACATAGATCACTGATAGCATAAGCCAATTAGCAAACATTTCCCACATTTAGATGCTAGCAGGGCTCAGCAAGTTAAGCAGATGTTGCAGGCATTTATGTGATCAGAAGATCGCAGGTTTAAATCATTCCAAGCCCAATCTATCTTCCATCCTTGCCAGTTTATTAAACGGGGTCGCAATACATTTGGTGACATTTGCTTCTCTTATATACAGTGCTCACAAGCAGGGACATTACATTACTAAAAACTACATAACATACACGTTACTTGTATGCATTGTTTCGTTCTGCAATTGTAGGGTTGCCCGGGAGATTGGGGGTTTTCCTGGGTTGGTAAGTGATTATCCCAGTTCAGTCCTCCTTCTGTCTCAGCGGAAGGGATCTGCCATCGGCCTATAGAATCTCTTCAGCGTAGCCAAATACTAACTCCAGCGCAATCATGCAAGCTTGTTGAGACCTCTGCTCAGGAAAGGCTATGTGGACCAGTTCCCACAATAAACAGCGCCAAGAGAGTAAGGGGTGTATGACAGTAGCAGTGCAGACCACAAAACAAGTTAACTCCTAAGTTAAGCCATTCAGAAACTACTTGTCTTCAGCACAGAAAAGTATACAAGATGTATTACAATAACTTTTCATAACCAAAACGTGCTTCTCTTGAATGTAATCCTTTAAATTCTGAGAACCAAAGACTCCTGACATATTTTTTCAAGCACCTTATGTGTCAAAGACTGGATGATGAGAAGGTTGTTGATTGCACACGGAAATGGTGAGTCCTCCCAGTAGTCTCTGTGCCACCTTGCCCTCAATAGTACAAATTAAAGTGTCCAGTGTCTATTTAAGAGGATCCCAAACAGAAGGAAAAAAACGACAAATGATAAAAATACTTCTTTGGCAATTTTGTGGCTCTTGATTGAGGATAAAGATTAATTTATTGTTAACTAGCAAGGCATCAAGCTTCTCCTGACATCAGGAAGAAAGAGCCAAGAAAGAATCATCTAAAATACATCCAGCAAAATCTCCAGCTACAAACGATCAAAAATAGTTGGAAATGGGAAACAAACATAATGAAAATTAAGGGAATAAAGGCACTAAAAGACACTCTTCACTTGTAGATGCATCCCTACATATGATCTACTCCACCTTCCAGCAAAAGGTCTTGGATATAAATGTTTTACTACCCCCACAACAAGCTGTGTTGGAAAAATTCCATCCCCTTACCCTTTTCTCATTGCAGTATCTTTTGAAGCGATTAAAATCAGGATCTCCAACAGATCAGGTTCCCCCGGCCATTCTTAACTTGGTGTCAGAGATAGTCTGTCCTGTAATGCAGGACGTAATAAGTGTGTCTCTTCTAACGGGGCAGGTTCCTTGTCTCTGGAAACAAGCTAGAGTTAAAGACCTTCTAAAAAAAAGTAATTTACACCCTGAGGACTGGTCCAATTATCGCCCCATCTCTTTGCTGTCAGGAATTAGTAAATTGGCAGAAAAACATGTTAATTCCTTGTTGTCAGCTCATCTTGTGGATAATAACTACCTCCACCCTACTCAGATCGGCTTTACGCATTAACAGGGCACGGAGACCGCACTTCTCGCCTTGGTCGAAGAGTCAAGGAAAATCTTGGACAACGGAGGCTACGCTACAATTATTTTATTAGATCTCAGAGCAGCCTTCGATACTGTGAATCATCGCATTATGATCCAAAGACTCAGGGAGGTGGGTGTTGCAGGCACTGCCCTAGAATGGCTGCAGTCCTTTCTTTCAGACAGATCTTTTGCTGTCTTTGAAGAAGGTGCACTCTCTAAACAGAGGCATTTGCAGTATGGAGTCCCTCAGGGATTTTCATTGAGTCCCACCTTGTTTAACATCTCTATGAGGCCATTGGCAGAGGTGGTACTTCCCTGGGGGATCCATACTGTTACTTATGCTGATGACACCCAATTAGTGGTGTCTCTCGGTCAGCAAGATAAAGCCGAGCCAGGTTTAGCTGCTTGCCTTGCAAGGGTATCCAAATGGATGGACCTGTCCTTTCTTAAATTAAATGGCGCATAGACAAATTATGATTTTGGGCCATGCGGCCCCTAATAATTTAGATCTTATGTGGCCCAGCTGTCTAGGTTCGCCGCCTGCCCCATAGAAACAAATCGAGAGTCTTGGTAGCTGGCTTGATTGCAACCTGAATGTCAATGCTCAAGCAAGCAAAGTGGCTGCAAATTGTTATGGTTTGCTTAGGCTGATACGGAAGATCCTTCCTCTTCTCCTATTTGATGCTAGGTGTATGGTGGTTCAATCCTTGATTTTATGTCGGTTGGACTACGCAAATGCAGTCTATTTGGGAGCGCCGCAGGGAACTATCAAGAAACTACAGATCACCCGGAATTTTGAGGCCCGTCTATTGATGGATATCCCGAAACGTAAATCGGCTAAGTTGGCACTCGGTTGACTGCATTGGCTCCCCGTTTCTGAAAGAGTCAGGTTTAAGGCAATGTGTATTGTTCACAAGTGCATCTCCGGCAATGGCCTAGCCTTGCTCCAGTCCATGGTGCAACTATATGACACCAAGAGGACCCTAAGATTCAATAATAAACATCTGCTGGCAGTTCCTAGGATCAAACGGTCACTGACTGGAGGACGACGGTTTTCATATAATGCGGCCAAATTCTGGAACCAGCTTCCATATTTTATTCGCCTTGAGTCTGACCATCTTAGATTCAGGAAGCAGCTGAAGACTCTTCTTTTTGCTTGATCAGTGGTGAATGATTGGTGTCACAGGAATCGCTGGGATGCCCTTGGGTAGCCATGCGCTATACAAGTGCGTATTCATTTATTCATTCATTCATTCATATGTTGATTTAAACAGGAACGGGCTTCATAGGAAAAATCATTCATTCATCTTAGCCTGGGAAACTCGTATAGGTTTCACTCGATATGCTACCATCTTGGAATGGTCCATGCCTTTATCCTGAAATTCATGTCGTCGGGTCGGGAAACAAAAAAGAGGCCTAAGTTTGATATCCTTCATTCCACATTATACTGCACCACTTCCTTTCCTGTGTGACGTTCTAAACATCTTGATAAGTATCTGTTCAGCAAATGCGAATGCAAACACCAATGTGGGCGGTATGGTGGAAACACCTGAGCACACGTCAAGCCTGGCATTCAGCCACAAGCCACCCAGCCAAGCAACAAGTGCACCAGTGGAACACTCTCAACACTCTTGGCATTCTCGGTACAGATGTAACATTATGACCGGTGAGATTCCGAAATCTACATCAGTTCAGCCTCAACCAACCTCATGGTGCTTTCTTGTCTAGTCTCTAACCAGGACATTTCAGCACTTTTACCCAGCGACGGCTTTAGGGTGGGGTGACCGGTGCTGCCATATCAGGTGTCGCACTCAGGAGTGCTGTATTTTAAATATCTTAGAGTGTAAAAGCACCTCCTGCAGCGATCCTTGCGTACCCAGCAATTTGTCGTCAATAATAAAATGCCATGATATCATTGGTGATTAATGGAGCTGCCGGAGAGATTTGAGTTTTGCCTAGTTGCAGGTTTGACTCATCATAAAGTAGTGGAGAGGGTTAATAAGCTTGATGCAAAGCATCTGTAACATGCAGATTACACAACTGTATTTTATTTAGATGGCTCAGTGGGATATTACTTATGGTAAAGATCCTTTTGTTACTTGTAGTTCATAAGTTACAATTATTCTGCTATAGCACAGTGAGCTATGAACTGGCATTAAATAGCTGCATTCAAACTACAATGCATAGGATTACAACCTTATGTTTTTCCTAACTTTTATTAAGATGGCTGAAAAGGGTTTGTTTGAGTATAAATATTTTTTTATTAGATAAGCCAACCCTGACCACAGTTAGGTTTTAAATCCTGAGATGTTGTTCTCCAGGGTACGTATTTCTGAAATCTACTGCCAAACAGTAAGGATAAGATGTGACTCCTAAACATGGTAGAAAGCACAGTGGTCACAACAGGAACAATTTAAATACACTACTGATATGTACCCAATAATAACAATCAAAAGATGATGTGTAGTCTTTATATAGTCATATTCATGAAACCCATTAAGTCATGTTAAACAGTTGCTCCAAAGTGATTAATGAAGGTGAATGGGAGTGCTCGTGGGTGGATCAGGAAGGACTAGGAAATTCAAGTGAAATTATATACAGTGTAAATATACAAATTCAAATATGACCTGTCTGGAAACAATTATCGTCATTTAGTTTTCCCCCATAGGGAGCTACAAGATATACATTCTGTATTATCAAGGGTGGAAAATAAGCACAGTCCAGGTGAATGAGAGGAATTGGTGATGTTTCAGGCTCTATATGGCGGGGAGGCCAATGTAACCTTGCAGTGGGGTCTTCATCAGGACAGTAGGGGGGCAACCTGTGTCCCCACCCTAAGTTAGCTTGTGGGAGAATTTGATCAAAGGGAAGTAGACCTCCTCATCGCATCAAGGTGCAATAGGATATAATTCTAGTTCGATAGGAAATGAAATCCGAGTCATTGAAGTCATTATTCAACACATTCTATGTCCCACTGAAATGCAGTGATGACAAAGGTGTAATCCGAATGAATCAGGATGGTTTCTTTAATTATCGCAGTGTGATGTATTCCTATAGGTTCTGAATCGATCCCCCTATTCCTGACCCTATTCTGGTTAACAAACCAACAAGTTAACTAGCAGTCAGCCCATGAGGCAGCAAACCCCCATGATGCAGATACCGTTATCTGACGAAGCCACACTACGGCACAGGAACGTGTTATCTGATTAGGTCATAACGCTTGCGATCTAATTAGACAAACGATATTTCTCCAGCCCCTGATAAGGCATACGGAGTTCTCATAACAAATCAAACCTATGACAACCTGGGAAAAACCCCTGCGGCCATTGTTTTGATTTCACCAAGAACTTCAGCAAAAGAATGTGCTAACGACCTGGTCGTATGACATCCTTATTGACGTATCTATGTCCATCCTTACGTCAATTTCGGCACCTTAAAGGTATAAATATTACCGATATTGCCCTATGCAAACACACGCGGTGGTGACGAGACGGAGCAGCCATACTTGCCGAAGCCCAGAGCAGAGCAGACCCCGCTGGCACAGCCCCGCCTTCCTGACGCGCTGAGAACGAGACGCGCTGCTTTCTCCTGCCGAGAAATCCAGCACCGGCGTTTCCGGGTAGCCCTCGCAGGCAGCCTGGAATATCGAGAGCAGAGAAGAGATACCATCCCTCATTCATCCTAACTTCCAGGTACAGAACTGAATAACCCCTCACAGAGAATTCTTTAGTCAGTCACTTGGCAAAAACAAACTTAACTTAAACTGTAACTTTCTATTCCCGCCCACGTATTAGGCTCAGGTCAGGTACACGGGGTAGGCGTATCTAGAAACACCAGTTGAGTACGTTTAGTCAAATGTATATGTGTATGTAATATATTTTATTCATTTTAAACCATCATATGGCTTAGAAACCATATCAATGTTTTTACAGTATTATTTTATACTTCTGCTTTTAATGTATGCACTTTACTTAACGATAAGTATTGCAATAATATCGATCCATTTCTCTTGTACGAGAAAAGAGACTGATCAATAAATAACATCTTTTATTGAACACGCCCGTCTCTTCCTTTTCTCTACAATCTGATGAGACTAAGAATGCACGTACTGACTGAGTAAAATAAATTGCCTTTTGTTCACACGACTCTCGAGATACACTCTTGATTAGGGGAGAGCAAAGTTGTCATGTTCTATGGTTGTCAGAAACTAAATCCCTTCTTGTCTAATCAGGGAAGTTAATTCCTTCCTGAACATTCGAGAAAGTTTCTAGTGAACACTGAGCTAGCTGGCAAACCCAAAACTTTAAGTCTAATATCGACAGTAGTAGACCTAGTTAACGTCTGGTCTAGGCCTATACTATTGAAGGTATTATTCCAATGCGCAGAGCCTATTGGGATAATAGGAACTACACTACATGGCGCCCAACGCGTTTGGAAAGGGCGATAAAACTAACGTAAGACATTTAAAGTAACTCAGTGTGCTTTCTCACTCAGACCCCTTTTTCCCATAATACTCCAAAGACGTCTGGAGTGGGTGAAAGGTAATATCCGCCAAACATCGCAGGAGGAAACTCCTATGTATGGTACTTGGTATAGTCAACGTTGAAGGATAAACCGTTCCAAAATATTGTGCATCTAATCTTTGTTTCCATAAGAAACCTGATCTGCAAACAAACAAAGTAACCATCCTGTCGGTAAAATGGTAGACAGTGATGATGAAAGAGAGGCAGTTAGATTAGCAACTGAACTCGCAGCAGCTGATACTGCACTGCAAGACGCAGACCCGGATATAATACTCATCCCGGTCATTAAAAGGAAATCTATAACTTTAAAACTTATAGAAAATGGACTGACACCTAGAGGTGGTACAGTCATATTCGTAATTGAGGCACACGAATATCGGCAGACAGAGGTATACTATTCATGGATAAATTTTCCGGCAGCAAATGCTGTAACAAAGTACTTCCACTATTACAAAATAGAGGAACCTCCTGAAACGTACACTCCTTTCGAGGAGGTGGAAGTACCACTCAAATTTCAAGAGCACCTGCTCTTATTTGATGGCGCCCTAAAACATAATAATCACATCACCAGGCTCGGTCCCTTAGGTAGACCAGGAGCAACGTGGCCGGTCCTAGCCGGATACACACCACATCCAGACATCGACGGGATGTCTGCAGCAAACCTTTTAACACAGCTAAAACAATTAATAAAAATACATAGACAATTAGTCCAGTAGGTGATGCGGACTTCTACAATTCAGCCAGCAATTAAAATTCCACAGCTGACCCCTCACCAGGGGAACACAAATAAAATTACACCACAGAACATACAGTCCTGCCTAGGTAAAGTACCAGCTAAACGGGAACAAATACCATTCTGGTTGGCACAGAAAATAACCCAAATAGAGGCGGTGTTTCCTGACACCACCCCGTTAGAAAAACACAGGATTCTGACTATCTGTCTTCCAATGGGAATCGCACCACACATTGAGGACTGTGACACTTGGGGTACAGTCTTTGCTTCCATTTACACAAAAACGCACGGTGTTCCATCCATTTCGGTAATACCAGATGTGCTAAAACAAATTCAAGACGAATATGGTCCAGAACCCGCTTTAACTCTTGGTATGAAATTACTAAAAGACTTCAAGCAGGTCTCAGCTATATTATTAGCCAACATAAAGGGAGAAGCAGCAAACGTGGCGATCCGCCAGAGGTTAAAGGAGACAGATATAGCAGACCAACCAGCTGAAATTGCCAGAATCATAGAAAAATCCTATGAGGAACTAGGTAGAGATAGTTTAGGTGGAATACCAGTAAAACCACAACTGATTGAAAGTCCTGAAAAAATATTTTTTAATAATAACTCAACATCACAGAAAAAGAGCTGGGATGGAAACAAACAATCCAATCCTACAGAAAAGAAATTCCAGTCCAGAGGCAGGTCTCCAAGGCGAAGAGAAAAATCTCCGAACCAAAGACACAGGTCACCCCAGAGTGACCCCTCTGGGAAAAGATATAACCTTAGAAATAGGGATAATATAAAAAAGACATTGATACACGTCCCTCTCAATCTTTTCAGACTTCCTCGCAGAAATCGGAAAGAAGAGGACGATCAGAACAAAGAGAAGAGCACGCCAAGTCCAAAGACAAGGAACCTGCTCAGCTAAAAAAGAAATTACAATTTCCAAAAAAGAAGGTAGCCAGTATCAAGGTAGTTAATGCCGAGAATACTGAGGACACAACTGAAAAACGGAGAATGGGCTCAGGCAATGCTAGACAGCGCAGCAGAAGTGAGCATAGCTCGCAAAGTCCTTATGAATCATCTGGAGACAGTGGACACGAATGAATATCTTCAAGTGGAAACTGCAGACACCAGAGTTAGCAAACCTCACAAAATATACGAAATAACATTACGTATAGAGGGAGATAAGACTAGAAAAATAAGGGGACTATTTTGGGATAATCTCTCCAAGGGCTAGCTGAAAAAGACTGGCCACCAGAATTTGTCAGGGAGTGCCCTCATGGCGAAGAAGTAATTATGCCTGCCTTCTCAAACCACATCGCAATTCATAAAAAATACACACTTGCTAGAAAGTGGGCAGTAGCTCTAGCTCCTGCTTTATATAAAAATCACGTAGGATGGGATGAGGACTCTCCTCCTCACAAAATCCAGTTAAAATCACAACCTACTGCACAAAGGCAGTACCCAATTAAGCAAGAAGCAAAAAAACAGGTAAAAGAAATTCTAGATCAGCTAGAATACCAGGGGGTGATTGAAACTTGCACCTCACAAATGAACAACCCTTTGTTTCCGGTCTCCAAACCAGACAATTCATACCGTCTAGTTTTGGATTACCGACACCTTAACTCATGTTGCAAAACTTTTGCAGTGCAAAACTCACATAGTGCTGCACTAATGAATAACATAGTGCGCAAAAAATACAAAACAACCTTAGACATCTCTAATGGATTCTTTTGTCAAAACATAGCACCAGAGAGCAGATATTTGTCTGCGTTCTCAATAAATGGCACTCAAAAACAATTCTGTCGGTTAGCCCAGGGGTACAAGAACAGCCCGGGAGTATTCTCAGCGAGAGTAACAGAATTACTACAAATATATGACGACGAAGCATTATCATATGTCGACGACATATACTTAACAGATGATGACTTGGAGACTCACTTGAAGAGAGTGAACACCATAATACTTGGGTTCGCAGCAGAGGGTTACAAATTCAACTTTAAAAAATCCAGAATTGCCCATCTGACAGTCCTGTTCTTAGGATATGAATTATCAAGTGAAGGCAAAAGCCTGGCTGACAATTTTCTAGAAAAATGTGCCGTACTCCAAGCACCTAGAACACTAAAAAACCTACAGTCAATTCTAGGCTTCCTAAATTTCGGAAGAACATATATTGCAAATTACGCAGAAAGGGTCAAACCCCTTTATGATCTAATAAAACCAGATTTTAAAAGATCTAATTGGACTCAAATACACACAGAAATATTGAGATCCTTACAAACAGACATGCTAATTAAAACAAAATTAGAAACACGTGATAACACACGCAATCTTGTGATCCGAGTCATCCCAGGGAGATGCGGATTCACATACCTGACCTCTAATGAGGGAGAAAAGGTACCAATTGCATTCAAATCACACTTGTACACAGAAGCTGAACAGAAATTCAGCATTAAAGAAAAAATTGTTCATGCAGTTCAAACCGCAATAGCTAGAGAAAAAGATCAAGCGGACGGTAGACACATCACAGTCAGAACAGCTGAATCAGCCTTTGAGGCATTAACAACACCATGTAATTTACCAACAACAACATTGAATCCGGAATGGATACAATGGGTGAATTCAATCACAACGGACAAAGTATACTACTACTTTGATCCAGAACTAGAGGAATTAAAAAATCTAGAATATGAAAGAACATTCCCTCTGCCAATCGATATTCTGCCTTTACGACATTACGCCTGTGTAATTTATACAGACGGACATGCTCAACCCCCCGTTTGGGGAGAACAAGCATACAACCCCACATGTGGGATTACAAAAGAAGTGTGGCGCGGAGGTAAACTAAGACCTCTATTAACAAAAACACACTCAGTAGAAACTAATTCAGAACAACAAACTGAAATATTAGCATTGAAAATGGCGCTAGATAATGCGGATCGCGAATTCCCGACACTTATAGTGTCAGATTCATATTACTGTGTCAAATCATATAACAACGATTTGCAGACATGGATTCAAAACGGTTACAAAGATGACACAGATGCAACAATAAAGCAGAAACTGCTCTGGGAACAAATAGCTCTTTTACAAAAAGAACTACCAAAGACTCACGTGACACACTCACTGAGTCATCAGCGTGATGGCGTTCACGTTGCAGGGAATTCATTGGCTGACACAGCCACAGCGGTAGCAACTAAATCGGCTCCCGTAGTTCGAAAAAAGCGTACATTAAAATACATTGACGGTGAAACAGTGCTGGCGGTGAAAACGTCATTAAAAGGCGACTGCTCAGCGCTACCGATCAACTATCCACTCAATTATACATACATAATCGATGCAAACTCCGTCCCTTTTGCTCGAATCCCTGGAGTGGGGGATAGAGTGATTCCAAACATGGACAGGAGAAACTTGTTAATCGCAGACGCACATATGGGTGAGGGTCTCGGACACCTCAAACTAAAAGATTCTCTGGAAGAATTACAATCACGGTACTGGTGGCCAGGCATGAGCCTGCATCACACCATGTTTGTAAAAAACTGCCCAAACTGCAACAGAGATCGCAGTGGGGAGAGAAACAGCTTAATACCTCGTCGTTTTACTCCAGAAAAAATCAAGAGTAAAAAGCAAGGCTTGCGATTAACATATACAGGCTAGTTTCCACTTATGATGTAGACCACCAGCACTCGGCTGACGTCTGGACTGTTATACAAAGATTTGCGAGTCTAAATGGCATATACGCTAAGAGCATGCTACGTTTGACCATTGTTTTCACTCTAGCCCTCCAGCCTGAGGGGACACATGGCCAAATGAGCATAGCACAGCGGGAATCTTCTCACTTCCTTCCTGAGGGATACGGGATGGTGTAAAGAAAAAACCAAGGCATAAAGCAATCTATAATGGAAAGGTATTAGGTTCGGGAGCTGGGTGGGTCAAACATCTAATAAGTGTCCAACGTAGTCTAAATAACTTGCCAAGAAATTCTCTGAAGGGATTCAGTCCGTACGAATTATTATTTGGAACTAGGATGTTGATCTCTGACCTTGATAGTCAGACTTCAGTGGTAAAAGAAAAAAGCTTTGATATCAAAGACCGTTTGGCTATTTTGCAGGACTTAAACAAAACAAGAAAAGACCTGAGCAACATAAAGTTGAAACAACAGCCAACAACCACTGAAGAACCACCACCTGTCCCAGCAAGACCTGTCTGGATTCCAAAAGTCGGGGATCTGGTCAGAGAAAAGATCGCGGTAAAGAAGGAATTTGGGCCTTCTTACAGAAAAGCAGTTCCTGTCTTGTCTGTCAACGGGACAAGATCAGTTGTACTACCGCCGCTTGCTGGTAAAAAGGAGAACCGAGTTGTATCTATCGACCTGGTAAAACCACAATCATGTGGCCGATAACAAATAGTAGGCCAAGTGGACTCCCAATAAGTAGCAGAACACCAAGGTTTGCTACCAGTACAGAGGTCCTAACTAAGAGGCTTATTACATTCGAAACGCCTACAAAAGAACAACAAGGACTATGCAACAATGCAATGGAACTTAGACCTCTGAAAACCCAAATAAAAACATTTAGCAGAGACACACCAATCTATAATGAAGTACCAAGTGCAAATGCAAGAAACAGTAATCCTGAACCAATTGGAACAATTGACAGAACTGCATCCGGCTACTTCATAAACTTCGATGATTCCTCTGAAGGCTTCAGTGAATCAAAGACACAGCCATCATCAAATACCTTTAAAGATAAAGCTAAAGAACTTTTGAAACAACTGAAACAAACATATCTGGTTTCTCCATGGCTTGAATTTTGGGTGGGTTTTGGTGCATTTATCCTCATACTTTGGCTCATCATGGTACTAACTTTGGGACGCTTCATTGAGGGAAAATATGCTAAAATGGACACAGCAAGTCAGAAAATCAACTTGATCCTCAAACCACACACATCTTCACACGTCGAGAAAAGAGAACTTTCTTCAGCCAATTTCACAGCCAATCCTATACCGGGTGGGGTAGCATGGGATAAAACTGACTATGAAATTTATGGTCCGGTCGAAATCCTGAAATATCCACACCAAATTAAGATCTCATTGAGTGACTTTGTAAAACCGAGCTCATTTGCTGATGATTGGGACTTCGAAAGCATTAATAATATGATGTCTGACTTAGTAATGTCTGCTAAATTTACCAAACATGATTATTTGCAGGGTTCTACAAATTATGATAGTATGTACTGTTATAACCACTATGGTAATCATTTTCTACATAGATCTGCACAACCTAGAAATGTTTTAAATTATAATCAATGGGAACATTGTGCAACCCCTCCAAAAGGAAGCTCAAGAACCGTTTACGACAAATATTCATATTGTTCAGGTTTTAACATAAGTAATGCTGAAACATTTTATTTCAAATTGTCAAATAAGACAGGGATGAAGACCATGATAACCAACACGAAATTGATATATTCAGACTCATTCTTTGAACAAATGAATACTTTTGGTTTTGATTATTGGGACAAAAATGTTGAATTGAAAAGTGTTTGGGGTACAAAAGAATGGCAAGTACAGGGTATAGAATCTTTGTTTAGAGCCTGCATGATCCCAGAACAAATTATATTTTTAAATGACACTGTTCAACAAACCACCTGTCTTGGCCTAGCCAAAATCAAAGACTTAAATAAACCGTCTATTCCAAAACCAACAATGAACAGCAATAGTTCTACAGAAGAAGAGATAGACGTAAATTATGTATTAAACCAAAACAGAACACATCCAGATTGGAAACAGTGGTTGATCTGGCCCACAGATACTAATAACTGTCAAGACAGATTCCTGAACAAAACACAGGGGTTCAAAATGACCAGGCCAGACCCTAGATATCCTCAAAGACATCACCCAGGGATAATAACCACCTACAGTGTGGGCAAATTATGCCTTCAATGGCTACAAACTTCCACACTGGCAGAAATTAAGCAACACCTAACTTTACTTACTGATGGTGCTGACTTGCGTGATTTCACTATGGGACCACGCAAACAGCGTCAAAAGCGTTTCATAGCAGCCTCTGTATATGCAGC
This sequence comes from Lissotriton helveticus, assembly GCF_964261635.1. Lineage (NCBI taxonomy): Eukaryota > Metazoa > Chordata > Amphibia > Caudata > Salamandridae > Lissotriton > Lissotriton helveticus. The sequence continues at coordinate 311,184,631 of NC_136062.1, forward strand.
ATACAATGAGGCCTGGAAGGTTACTCAAATTGAAACAGCAGAGAGAATACGGGAAATTGACCGTATCAATTTGGAAAAATCACTTTCTGTAGTGGACAATGGGTTAATGACTCTGTCCTCCAGAATTTTTTGTTTGGACAGCATTGTGTCTTCAGCAATCGACATATTATCGCAAGACTTACTGTTATTACAACACGGTCAGTCCCAATTGCGTTCTATTGTACAGCTTGGCTGGACGTTACAAAATCTGCGTTCAGGCTATGTGCCTTGGCGTTTAATCAACACAACGTCACTATTCTATATCTTTAACCTTACTGATAGACAAATCAGTATGGCCCAAAAGGGAGCTGATTATACAATCCTGAGCATTGAGAAACTTGAGAGATTACCAGTGACAATGTCAGAACGACCTGTCAGTGAATGGATAATACATGGGATAATAAATATTCCAATTTCAACCTTCAGGTTTCAATACTGCCAAAAATATATACAGGCTGGCATGTACGAGAAATTGGGAAAGGGGTACATTAAAACAACATGGGACCTGCCCTATTCACATGCATGTGTCAGTAATAAAGGACAGAAAGTGTTTCTTAGTGGCAATAATTGTGCAATGTCACTAAGCGGTACACTTCCGTGTAACGGAATTAGTTTGCACGGAGCCTGTGAAGGGAACTCAAATAACCTTTCATGTCACCAGCAAGGCGCACCTGCAACAGAGATAGAACCATTCTTTCAAAGACTCTATAATGGGAGTTACATTCTAATTGTAGATCGCAGATGTTGTAGTCTTATGCCCGGGACTCCTTATCTCGTAACTACGACTGCGAAGGTCAAGTGCTGTGGACACTCATTGTTCCCCAGCTCCTTTCCAGACAGGGAGGCAAGGGCATGGCCCAACTTGAAAATTACTTCTATTCGAATCGATACTTTAAGCAGAATGAAAACAGTGCTTCTTCAGACGCCGACCAGGCTCACGTCATCAAAAGAAACATATGATCTACAAGTCGCAAAGACGACTGCAGAGATACATTCATTGTTATCAACTAATTCCCCCATACATTTCGCAGAAATCCTGAATGAAATCTTAAATATTTCTGATACCAGTGGGGTCTCACAAGTATTTAAGACAGTATTTTCGATGGCATTAACACCATTCAAAGCCATACTGGGTATTTTTCCAGACTTCGTCCATTCGATTTTTGGCGGACTCCCCCTCATTTTAGGACTGATTGCAGGAATCCTATTCCTAGTCCTTATTTTTCGTTATGGCAAACCATGTCACAGACAAAACACCTGCGACAAGGGAAGAAACAATCCTAGCCATTGGATACCGGGACCGGATATCAAAAATCCTGGGACTATCCCGGCTTAGAGACCTGAACATGACTTGGTTTCTATCCTTTTGACCTATGTGGCAACGATGTGTTTTACCTGTATTAAGGTGCCTGCTATGCGGAGAAGAATGCGTGTTAGACACCTGTCTGACGCTACAATCGGATGCGCCAATGGATGCAGAAACATTGTTGAGTCCGATCAAGGCTCATGCTTTGTGCTGCCCTCAAAGGCTACCAATCCTGATGACGGCATTCGTGGAAGCTTCACCACTACGATTAAGGGGTAGTGAAGTACAAGATGAAAGCAGCATCGATCAGGTACAACCTTCTGTCAGCAATCCAAATCAGAATGTCAATGGAGACAATCATGCACATGAATGCATGGTTACACCTATTTCCGAGTTAATGGAACTCTCCCAGGAAGCTGTTGACAACTTTTTCGAAAGCCTAAATGATATGATGTTCTCACCAGAACAGAAATAGGGACTTTTGAACAAACTCGTACACGGCGTTCCCTGAATTTGGCCTTCAACTTTAATAACAAAGTCACATGAACAGCTTTCCCTCCAGTTCACGGACAGCAATTTTTTCAGCAGCCCCAAATAATTTTTTACAATTTTTCGGGTCACTTATCTTCTGCTTAAAGTAAGAGACTATTCCTAGAGAACTAAGATTTCTATTTTTAGAGAGCTTATAGACATTAGCTGCCCGCTGGTATGTTCATTGTATTATATTCTGTGATGAAGTGGTCTCGAACTTTTTTCTGTATTAAGAGCCATTTCATGTGTAAATCTCATATACCAAATAGCATTAATGTATACAAATGCGTTATTACTTTAGCATTATTCTACAGCTTGAGTGCATACTATACATATGACTGCATTTCTTCCGTATATTTGAAAATTTCAAAATGCATATATGTATTTTGGGGTGGTAAGGTATACACAATACTCTATAAATATATTGTACTATGTTTTACTATGCATAGATTAGGAAATATGACCATAGTTAGCGTGGAGTGGGTGTGATGTATTCCTATAGGTTCTGAATCGATCCCCCTATTCCTGACCCTATTCTGGTTAACAAACCAACAAGTTAACTAGCAGTCAGCCCATGAGGCAGCAAACCCCCATGATGCAGATACCGTTATCTGACGAAGCCACACTACGGCACAGGAACGTGTTATCTGATTAGGTCATAACGCTTGCGATCTAATTAGACAAGCGATATTCCTCCAGCCCCTGATAAGGCATACGGAGTTCTCATAACAAATCAAACCTATGACAACCTGGGAAAAACCCCTGCGGCCATTGTTTTGATTTCACCAAGAACTTCAGCAAAAGAATGTGCTAACGACCTGGTCGTATGACATCCTTATTGACGTATCTATGTCCATCCTTACGTCAATCTCGGCACCTTAAAGGTATAAATATTACCGATATTGCCCTATGCAAACACACGCGGTGGTGACGAGACGGAGCAGCCATACTTGCCGAAGCCCAGAGCAGAGCAGACCCCGCTGGCACAGCCCCGCCTTCCTGACGCGCTGAGAACGAGACGCGCTGCTTTCTCCTGCCGAGAAATCCAGCACCGGCGTTTCCGGGTAGCCCTCGCAGGCAGCCTGGAATATCGAGAGCAGAGAAGAGATACCATCCCTCATTCATCCTAACTTCCAGGTACAGAACTGAATAACCCCTCACAGAGAATTCTTTAGTCAGTCACTTGGCAAAAACAAACTTAACTTAAACTGTAACTTTCTATTCCCGCCCACGTATTAGGCTCAGGTCAGGTACACGGGGTAGGCGTATCTAGAAACACCAGTTGAGTACGTTTAGTCAAATGTATATGTGTATGTAATATATTTTATTCATTTTAAACCTTCATATGGCTTAGAAACCATATCAATGTTTTTACAGTATTATTTTATACTTCTGCTTTTAATGTATGCACTTTACTTAACGATAAGTATTGCAATAATATCGATCCATTTCTCTTGTACGAGAAAAGAGACTGATCAATAAATAACATCTTTTATTGAACACGCCCGTCTCTTCCTTTTCTCTACAATCTGATGAGACTAAGAATGCACGTACTGACTGAGTAAAATAAATTGCCTTTTGTTCACACGACTCTCGAGATACACTCTTGATGAGGGAAGAGCAAAGTTGTCATGTTCTATGGTTGTCAGAAACTAAATCCCTTCTTGTCTAATCAGGGAAGTTAATTCCTTCCTGAACATTCGAGAAAGTTTCTAGTGAACTCTGAGCTAGCTGGCAAACCCAAAACTTTAAGTCTAATATCGACAGTAGTAGACCTAGTTAACGTCTGGTCTAGGCCTATACTATTGAAGGTATTATTCCAATGCGCAGAGCCTATTGGGATAATAGGAACTACACTACAGCAGTCAATTATATTTAAATTGTTCCAGTTGTGACCACTGTGCTCTGTACCATTTCCTACCCAGGTCCCATGGGTTACTGGGTCATTCCACTGATGTGTAATGGTCATAAAAATTGTAGTCCTCATTGTCTTATGTAAAATATGCGAATGTAACAAAGAGCTCTGACAACCTACAATGATATTAGTAGCACTATAAAAACTTATATATTACCAATTATGTCCCGGGCTCACTGTGCCACAGCAAGGCTGAGGAACCCTTATCAGGTTAAATACAATCCTAGGTTGCTTGTATTCCGGTTCAGGGAGGATCTGGCTTGGCAGTTCGGGCTGGACAGTTCCCATGAGGAGCAGGGGCAAGACTGATTAGCATATAGCTGGGTCCAAACTAAAGTGGCTTGGTGGCTAAAAAATGCTGGAATTGGATGCGGCCTCGAGCGATTGCCAGGGGCGGGGATTAATTCAAGCATTCCAGCCATCACCTTGTTGGTTTTGCACTTTTATAAAGTTGACATTTTCTTGTCTGAAACATTTCGTGCCTGTAGCCTGATCCTGGGTCACATGACTGGGTGTAGCTAGTAGTTGATCTTTGTGTATTTCTCCTAGTGAGCTAAAGGGAAGATAGGTGTTGGCAGGATTGGCCACTCTGGGTTAATAAGGGGGAGGTGCTGTCTCCTGCCACATTTGCACATCACAAAGGGTTTGTCACATTTCTTTGGTGACTCAGACCAGCTGGGCCCAAGAAAGGGTGAAATGAGCTGACTGACACCTCAGGGGGGGGTGGAAACATCTAGAGGGTTCCTCACTTCAGAGTGGGCACCAGGTATAAATGTTAAACCCTTAGGCCCAACTCTTCAGTACAGTTTTGGACCTGAGGACTCTACCAGGAAGAAGGACAGCTGACCTGGCGAAAGGACTGCCACTCTTCTGGACTATTGCTCTGAAGGGCAGCTGACCTGCAATGCTTACTTACTGCCTTCCAGCCCTCTTGCCTGGGTGAGAGGGACTGGACCTGCATCTCTAAACCCAGGACCACAGAGTGACTCCAAGTGCTAATTGTCTGGGCTCCTGATCAGAAGCCTCAGGGACATAACATGCTTAAAACGACCTTGAGCACACCACCTGTACTCTGCCATATGGGATTTCTTTTCTGCCAAGTGCTGCCATCTGGACCTTCCGAAGTAGGTCTGAAGGTGCTCTGCAAGCCCATCTGTGGATCCAGCAGAACCAACACATCACCATTGCTGCACGGACTTTCTCTGCACAAGGACTTCCATCACTTTTGAAGCTGCAGCCTCATTGGAACCACCGCTGATCGATGCAATCCTGACGCAGCCCTTCATATTGCAAGCTTCCCATCAATGGGAGTCTTGACGACAACACAGGACTCTGCATCGCAAGACCCCTGGAACCACCTGCTCTACAATTCATCCTCGATGCAGGGCTCCGCATCGCAAGACTGTCATCGAGCAATCAGTTGCAGAACCACGCAGAACCGACTCCTCAGAACCGGCGCTGAGCAAAGCATCTCTGGCCCGGACCTTTCATCACCTCTGCTGTGCACTGCATCTTCAACGCAAGACTCCGCAACTCTTTTGCATTCAGTATTTAAGGTACCCTTATTCAGTGGGCCTAATTTGTCCATGCTTTATCTAGGTCGGCCTTAACTTCTGACTTTGTCCCAGTCTAGCGCAACCAGATATCCACAGTTGGTGCTTTGTGTTAATTTGGTACTATTTTCACTTAAATCTTTAAAATTGCACATCTACGGTTCAACTTATTGGATTTTTCTCCTTTTGGTCTTCATTTATTTATTAAAATGTACTCCATTATTTTTAAATTGGCTTGGGATTTTTCTTGTGTTGTGTTTTCACATCATTACTGTTTAAAGTACTGCATAAATACTTTGCACATTGCCTCTAAGTCAACCCTGACTGCTCTGAGCCAAGCTATCCTGACAAGGACTGTGGTGCCTGAGTAGGGTTTCCCCACCCTCATCCAGTAACCCAGTTTCTTACAGCTATTATCAACGGTGGTTTTCACACATCCTCACCAGGACTTGAACCTGGAGATATATTAGGGCAACAACAAAACAAAACAAGCACTAACCCCGGCCGTCAATCAACCTATCGCCCGCTCTTTTTTTTATACCTCTTTTTATTGAGAGCAGTAGTTCAAATATACAGTAGCATGACAGAGACAATAACACTCTTACAGGTATCAAACAGGAGTATGGGATGGTACAGTTAGCAGGTCCAATTATACATGTTCAGGATTCACATAATCAGCTAACATAGCTTCATCGAGGGCAGGGAGGGTGGGGAAACACGGGAGAACACAGGTATTTCCACAATATTCATTCCATTTCGTCCATATTTGAGACAATTTCTTTGATTGGACATCCCCTGGATATCTATCGCCCGCTCTTGATACGATTGTCTACATCACCCACAAAACACCAGGCCAGCCGTCTCCCCTGCTGACATCACTTCCTGCAACCCCCACGCAACCCAACTACAAACACTAGGCCAGCAGCCTCTGCTGTCGCATACTAATAGCCACTCTGCTGACCTCACTTCCTTGGCATCACTAATGCCCAAGCCACCCCATGCCAACAATCTATTCTGCGGGCGTCACTCCCTGCCATGGCCAATGCCACTCTGCATGTTACCGCACCTTCTAGCGGCATCTAGCTGCGGCAACCACACCCCGTGCCATCCGTACTGTGCACGTGTGTATCATTGAACCCTAGTGAAGGCCGCATACAGACCCCAGCCCTCCCCCTTAGACCCCGGTTAATGTTTATAAAGAGCTGCTGTTGCAGGTAGGGGTCGCCTGCTGATAAACAGCAGAGCAGCACCGGCTGGACAAGAACAGCCTTGTTGCTTATAGCCAGGGTGTGAGTTGAGAATCATTGGTTTCTCAAAGCTTTGGAGCGGCCAGTGGCAAAAGATGGGTGGGTTAAGGGGAGCACCTACCCTCCCATCCCCATTCGGGGAAATTTCAAAGGCCGATCTAGCGCCACGCTGACTTCAGGATGTGCGAAGCGTCGAAATCTGGAGGAAGGCCCATTTCTACCTCGTCGTTCTACTTTTCGTTCACTCCCCTTACAATATATCAAATATTTCACGGCTGCCTATGTCTGCCGTACGGCCCTGCTTTCAGATGACGTCGGGTTCTTGTAGGAGCAGAGAGGGCTGAGAATAAAACATAGGTGGTAGTGAGGTAGACAAGTTCCCAAAGCTAAAAGGATACGCAGAACAGAGTCAAACAAGTGTCCGCATACATAATATCCCGGGAAAAAGACTATTACCTCCGCGTGCTCCTTTTAATAGCCGATTAAAGGAGGGGCTCTCATGAATACCGCTTCATACAGCCGAAAAAAACACCTTTAGCGAAACAGGCTAAACTCATATTCTTCCAGAATGACTTAAGGATGCACACCTGGGTGCTGTATTGCTCATATGAGTTTAATTTGGTGCAAAAAATACATGCAGCATCAAAAGCAAACATTAACTAGATTCGGTTCTGTGAGATTCCGCTGTGACATTTTCCTGTATGGAAGGCTAAAGGGGGATTAGAAAAATCCAGACATCGGTGGTAGAATTTTTTGTAACTAAAGATGGAGTCTTGATACATGAACAGCAGAACAGATGTCTGTTTTGGATACAATGATTTTTGTTAATAAATATTTAGTTTGCAATCGAAGCGCCTAGACACCTTTGGAGTGTGGAATGAGCTGCACCCAGAGACACATACCAACCAGTTCAATGTGCTTCGGGCTCGAACAAACTTTGAGAAGCACAGTGACGGCCCAAAGGCTTTGGGATTTCCTAAGTTCACTTCTTTATACCTCCATTTAAAACAAGTTATCGCATAACGGTGTTCAGCCGTTCCAATCCAGCAATCAGGGAACTGCACCGTGAACTGGAAAAGCACAAGATCACAGAAAGAACTTTAATGCATCTGCTGTCCACGACCCGAGCCCGAAACACCCAATCCCGGCGAGTGAAACGCGAAGAGCGAGAGAAATCCACAGAAGCGCAGCTCGTCCACACCCAGTGTCAACTCACCTGCCGCGCACAGGGGTGATTGCAGTGATATGTTTTGTTTTGTGATTAGCTGTTATCATCTCCACCAGGAGCCTCACCTCGGATCCTAGAACAGCAGAGCACCTCCGCGGAGTACACCACACGCCGAAAAACAAGCATTAAACGAGAGAAGGAAGGGCGGACAGTGCATCAGAGCCCCATCGCGAAACCGAAAAAAACAACAAAACCGCAAGTGGTGCGCGCGCGCACATATGCTTTCAATTATTGCGCTACGTGTCTGGGCACGATAATTAAAAGCACAAGTCAGGAAATGCGTGTAATAGACACCAATAGGCCAGGGGCAGAGCTATGCGCCCGCCTCTGGCCTATTGGTGTCTATTTTACAGACCAACAAGCAGTGAAAGGCCAATAGCAGGCCACAGATGGAAACTCACACGCACGAGCGTGAGGAATTTGCAGGTCCATTTTTAAACCCCCTTCAAAAGGGCTCTTAGCAAGCCCTAAAAAGACAATAGGCCTTCTCCATTTAGGCAGCCAAGATCTAGACCAACATCCCTGTTTCAATCAGGACTCCCCCAGCCTTCCTCCAATTTCGGAAAGAGCTGAAGACACACCTCTTTAAAGAACACTACAGCAAGACAAAAAAGTAACAGTGCAATCACTCCCTCGCTATAACTTTACCTTTTATTCTGTACAACATTGCACATTATTTAGGCTAATGTCACTTATATAAATACTACATGCATACATGATTGGTGCATATCGTTTAAATGTACAACATTCAATCAGATTGTGTGATCTTAGGCAAATATTATATATTACTGAGCCTGCTTTTTTCTTTAGAGTCACAAATGAGAGTACCTTCAAATGCGTACGTTTAGGAAGTGCACTGTACAAAAACCTGGTGTTTAATAAACTTCAATGTTCCTCCATCTATAATAGGTGTCGAGGGGACATAAGGGCTACACCTGGCAACTGACTTTCCTCTGATGTTACCAACCGCATTATTGTCAAGGCAGTGGGGAGGCATGAATATTTCAAAGGTTCAGTTTCAAAACTATTTTAACAAATGCGTTTTAATGAAGTTATAAAATCTGAAGCACTCCGGTGAATCACATGCGCATGTTCCCTTTTTTTGAAAGCGACTTTATCATATATTTATATGTTGTTTGTAGCAGGATGATGATGTAGCATATGTTGTTTGTAGCATGAGTTACATGCCAAATATTTTCATGTCTCAGCTTTTAGAGGCAAATCCGACCCGTGGATTGCTTCTGGCTTGACCCTCTCTGATAATATGTTGGCTTGCACACCTCTACCCAGTCTGCAGCAACTGTACCTTGATATCAATGTGCTGCAGCCAGCCGATCTGACTGGAACTTGCAGGCCAAGAGCGACTAAGTAATTATTAAGGGGGTGTCCCCTTCCACACACCCCATTTCCCCCGGGAATGAGGCCTGAGTGTTACTTGCAGTATTTTCAGTGACCCAGTAGCCAGTACAGAACATTTCAATATAGTTTCAGCAACATTAGAGCAGATAGGTGGTCACTTGGGCCTCGGTGGGCAGCCTTTCAGCCTGCAGTTCAATGGAGAATATGGGCTGTGCTCGCCTGTCAGAGGATCCCCAATTGCCTGGTGGGGATCTCACTACCTTTAAAACAACTGCTGGAGTAGTGGATCATAACAAATAATAATATACATCATCGCAAATAGATCATAATGCATTGTTACCAGAATTATGTAGCAGTACATAAATAGTCATCACAGCTCTTTCAGTGATTTCACATCTACCCGGGGCTTTAAGTGGGGTGAAAAAGCTTTGGGGGTGGAGGGGGGTTGGTCTTTCAAAGGGGCGTGACCGATCGTGGTTTAAAAACACCTACGCTAAAAAATCTATGCTTAGCATAGTGCCTCCCGAGTGGGTATTTTGCTGCTTCTGTCATTGCATCCAGATATATAATACAACAAGTAACATTACACCTGCAACAAGCAACTTCTTTGATCCTCTTTAATCCACTACCCACTGTCCCAATGCAATCCAAATGGGAGCTTAGAGGACCGGAGGGTGCCTGAATTAAACCCCCATAAAAACTTTGCAAATATTTTAAAGCGGGATATGCCACGCCTGACACCAAAATGGCGCCCGCCAGGGAAATACCACCAGAGAGGAAGGATGACCCACCATCGGGGTCCCAATGTATAAACTGGAATAAAGGCATAGCAAAGTAAAAGAATCACAGAACTAGAGGCAAGACCAGCTGCAGAGTCATAGCGATCAACAGATCCCTATAATCAGTGCTCTATACCGGGGGCATAGTGAGACCTGTTAATTCAAGGAAAGGTCAGGCCAGGGCTTCCCTGACTCAAAAATGGCGCCCAGAACAATATCTTCAATGTGTCTATGAGGATCTATAGAGGACTTAATTCTGATGAGGATCAGGTTTCTGTGTACAACTCCTTTTCAGTTTCACTCCCGCCAAGAGGACTGAAGGCAAGAACGAAGCGTTGTCCCACAATTCTGCAGACTTTGGAACTGTCCTTTGCACCTCTTCTCTACCCACTCTTGACCTGGGGGCAAGCTGGAGGACGAGTAGGACGCACAAGTTACTACTTGTGTAACGATATATCTGTAAGAGACATTAGTTAGTGATAGATTCCTTACCTTAGAATATCCCTTGGCGTCAGACTGGATCCGGAAAATTTTGCGTAGCAATACCCCTGCGCGCCGGCAGGCGTCGTCCGCGGCTCCGCATCCGTTGTCGGCGTCGTTAGCGCCGGAATGTCGTCGGAGTACTTAGACGCCGCCCTCGCACGCTGACGTCAGTTCTGATACACAGCTTTTCCGCGCCAGATACGCAGAGCCATGATAGAACCAACACTGGTGCCATGAAACTAGGGCCCTGAAAGGGGATGACCTCAACCCTAGATATCGGTTCGCAGAACAGGGAGGATGGGTGGGTCGGTAAGGAATCTATCACTAACTAATGTCTCTTACAGATATATCGTTAGACAAGTAGTAACTTGTGCATCTGAAAGAGACACGTTAGTGATAGATTCCTTACCTTAGAATAGATACCCCAGCAATACCAACCCCGGTAGTGGGTCTGCAAACCAATAATCACAATAGAAAGTCCTGGAGGACGGAACAGCCAAAGAAGCCATCCCTCCGGACTTGGCTGTCCAGGCAATAGTGTTGTGCAAACGTGTGCAGCGAGGCGCACGCAGCTGCCTGGCAAATGTCCTGCAAGGGCACTCCTCGGCCCAGGGCAGTGGTAGTCGCCGTGGCCCGAGTGGAATGAGCCCTCAGTCCAACAGGGTGCTCCTTTTGAGCCAAGGAGTAACACGCCTGGATACACAAGATGATCCACCGAGAGATGGTCCGCTTGTGCACCGCCTTTCCCTTCTTAGCGCCCACGTAACCAACAAAGAGTTGGTCATCCACCCGGAACTGGCGTGTGCGATCCAGATAGTAAGAGAGAGCACGTTTTGGGTCCAGACGGTGGAGACTCTCTTCCTCTTTCGAGGGATGCGGAGGCGGAAAGAAGGTGGGCAAGGTAATGGACTGCCCAATGTGGAAGGCCGTGACAACCTTGGGCAGGAAAGAGGGTCTTGTCTGCGACACAACCTTGTCCGGATGGACAGAGAGGAAAGGAGGTGTAGAAGAAAGAGCCTGGAGCTCACTCACTCTCCTGGCAGAGGTGATGGCAACCAGGAAAGCAGTCTTCAAAGTAAGAAGACGGAGAGGACAGTTATGGAGTGGCTCAAAGGGAGCACACATTAGGTAAGTAAGTACAAGGTTCAAGTCCCACTGGGGCATCACGAAAGGAACAGGAGGAAACGTGTGTGATGCCCTTCAGAAACCTATTTATAATGGGGGACTTGAACAAGGAAGGCTGATCAGGTAGCCTTAAGAAGGCAGAAAGGGCAGAAAGGTACCCCTTGATAGTGCCCAGTGCAGAGCCCTGCTGCGCAAGAGAAAGAAGGAAGAGGAGAACCTCAGAAAGGGGTGCAGAGAGTGGATCCACAGCCTTTGCTGTGCACCATGCCACACATCTGTTCCACCTGCAGGAGTATATCGACTTTGTGGATGGACGCCTGGCTGTCAGAATGACATTACAGACTTCAGGAGGCAAGTCAAATGGCCTCAACTGTCGCCGCTCAATCTCCAAGCTTGTAGTTGGAGACTGGACAGGTTCGGGTGGAGGACCGTCCCCTGCTGCTGCGACAGAAGGTCCGCCCGAAGAGGCAGACGAATCGGGGGATCGCCTGACATGCTGAGTAGCTCGGGACACCAGTATCTTCGTGCCCAGTCCGGAGCCACAAGGATAACCTGTGCCCAGTCGCACCTGATCTTCTTCAGCACTCTGGGCAGAAGTGGTATAGGCGGAAAGGCGTACAATAGACCGCAACTCCACTCGCGACGAAAAGCGTCTCCGAGCGAGTGCCGCCTTGGAAATTCCAACGCGCAGAACCGATGACATTGCGCGTTCTCTTCTGTGGCGAATAGATCAACCAAGGCTCTCCCCACTGCTGAAAGAGACCTTGCGCCATGTCCGAGTTCAGACGCCATTCGTGATCCATCATGCACCACCGGCTGAGTTCGTCCGCCCTGGCATTCAGAGAACCTGCTAGGTGTTGAACCACCAGGGTCACGCCCTGATGTTCCAGCCACTGCCAGAGGCGCAGAGCCTCCTGGCATAAGGTCCACAACACCACCCCGCCCTGTTTGTTGCAGTACCACATGGCGGTGGTGTTGTCCGTGAACACCTGCACTACACTTCCCCGGACAGAGGGGAGGAATGCCTTCAGTGCAAGTCGGATCGCCCGCAGCTCCAGAAGGTTGATGTGGAGCTGGGACTCCGCCGGAGACCAGAGGCCTCTGATCTCCGCCTCTCCGATGTGGCCCCCCCCCAACCCTGGATGGACGCGTCCGTCACAAATACGTGCTCCGGTTGGGGTAGGGAGAGGGATCTGCCACTGACCCAATCGCGGTCCGTGAGCCACCACTGCAACTGTCTTGCAGTACCCTCCGAGATCAAGACATGGTCGGACAAGTTGCCCTGATGCTAGGCCCACTGAAACTTCAGGTCCCACTGCAGAGCCCGCATCCGCCACCTGGCGTGATGCACCAGAAGGATGCAGGAGGCCATCAGCCCCAGAAACCGCAGCATCAACCTGACCGAGACACGGGATAGAGGCTGAAAGATCGGAATCAGAGCCTGAATATCCCGAACCCGCTGTTTGGGAGGATAAACCCGAAACTGAGCCGAGTCTAGAACCGCTCCGATGAAGAGGAGCTTCTGAGAGGGGCACAGGTGTGACTTCGGCACGTTGATGGAGAACCCCACCAAGTGCAGGAGGTCTGCCGTAGTCTGGAGGTGGCTGACGACTGTCTGGGGCGAGCCCGCCTTCAACAACCAGTCGTCGAGGTAGGGGAAGACTGACACCCCTAACCTGCGCAGATGAGCTGCGACCACCGCCATCACTTTCGTGAACACCCGTGGGGCACTTGTAAGGCCGAAGGAGAGCACGGTAAACTGAAAGTGCTCGTGGCCTACCGTGAACCACAGGTAACGCCGGTGGGCCGGCAGGACGGGGATGTGAAAATAAGCGTCCTGCAAGTCCAACGCTACCATCCAGTCTCCGGGGTCCTGGGCAGCTAAGACCTGAGCCAAAGTCAGCATCTTGAGCTTCTCCTTCCGGAGGAAGCCGTTGACGCTCCGTAGGTGCAAGATAGGGCGTAGGCCCCCTTTGCCCTTCTTGGGTACCAGAAAGTAGTGGGAGTAACAACCACACCCTACTTCTGGCCCAGGAACGCGCTCGATGGCCCCCTTGGCCAAGAGGGCCGTGACTTCCTCTTGCAGAAGTTGCAAGTGATCCCCCGACACGCGGTGGAATTGCGGTGGCATGGCTGGAGGGGTCGCCTCGAAGGGGAGGAAGTAACCTCTTTGGACGATTTGCAGCACCCACCTGTCCGACATGACAGTGCGCCAGTGGAAGAGGTGATGGTGAACCCTGCCTCCCACTGGCGTCTCATGGGCCTGAAAGCACGGATTAGGACGGTTTTGAGGCAGGTGCTGCGGGAGGGAAGGTGTGGACTGGCCTCGCCGTTGTCCCTGACCGCCGCCACGGCAGTTTCCACGGCCACCACCGCGCTGTTGAACATTCTGCGGTGCGTGGCTGGCAGCACGTGTGGGGGTGCCCCTTCTGTGGCCACGTAAGGAGCGAAAGGCACCCTTTTGCTGGCGTGGGGCCGAGAGGCCCAAGGACTTGGCCGTAGCCCTGGAGTCCTTAAAACGCTCAAGCGCATGGTCTGCCTTGTCGCCAAAGAGGCGACGGCCATCGAACGGCATGTCCAGAAGAGTGGCCTGGACATCGGCCGAAAAGTTGGTGGACCTCAACCAAGCGTGGCGTCGAACCGCCACCGTCGTTGCCATCGCCCTGCCCAGTGAGTCCGTGGTATCCAGCTCACACCGGATGGAATATCGCGCTGCATCTCAACCCTCCGCAAGGGCTTGGGCGAGTTTTGCCCGGACCTCCTCCGGACATTGTGGCAGCACGTCCGCGACCGTGTCCCACAGGGTGTGGGTGTAGCGGCCCAAGAGGCATGTGGTATTGACTGACCACAGTCCCAAACTCAGGGACGAGAACACCTTCTTCCCGAATTGTTCATACCTCTTGGATTCCCGATCGGGCGGAGCTGCTGGGAATGCCGTCTGGGAAGTGGAGGCCTGGATGACCAGGCTCTCGGGGTGGGATGGGTGGACAAAAAGCAATGGTCGCCCGGGGCCGGGCGGTAGCATCTGGCAACATTCCTATCCACAGGCGGACCTGTGGCGGGCTTGGACCAAGTGCCACAAGAACGTCACACAAGGCCTCATTAAACGGCAGCAGTCCTCACGGCCGCGACGGGGAGCTCAAGGTGTAAAGCCTTGGCCGCCCGCGTCAACACTACACTGTAAGCAGCCCCCTCCTCCGTAGCCACGGTGGGAGGGGAGACAAATCCAGTGTCTGGCGAAGTGTCAAGACCACTGGCCTCCCCAAGCTCATATGTCCAGTCCTGTTGAGACTGGCACTCCTGTGCCAGAGGGTCCACAGACCTCTCCCAATCACCCTCGTCACCCATCTCCTGAAGGTCAGGGTCAATAGATGGGGCCGGTTCGTGGAAATAGAAATCTCCAAACGACTTCGAGAGCAGCGCCCAGCGGCGCCGCTCCGGCGTTGGAACCGGACCGAGGGTAGGATCGGGGACGGCGTCCACAGTGGGTGCCGGTGAGGTCGTGAGGTCGACCGGCGACGACTTGGATCCAGAAGCGGATCCAGTGAGGGCCTGCGGCGCCGGGACCGAAGTCGCCGGCGGGACCGGAGCCGAAGCACCCGACGGCATCAGAGCCGAAGCACCCGACCCGCTAGGCCCTCCAGCCGGGGCCCAAGGGCCCGGAGGCGCCACGGAACCCGGCTGAGGAGGGAGGGACCTCATGGCCATGAGGTACCGCTCGACCTCCTCTGGTGTCGCATCATGCTCAGGGACACGAAGGTGTGGGGCAGGCGGCGACGTCCGCGACTCTGTCGGAGCCGCGTGGGTGGTGTCACCCGAACCCCCGGCCGCATCGCGCGAGCGTCGGGGTGGGTCGGAGGAACGATGACATCTCTCTGACCTCTCATGCCTCTTACCTGAGGACTTGGATCCTGACGACTGATGTCCACTCCCGGAGCTGCAAGGGCTCCGACCCCGCGACCGCTCCATCGACCTCCTGTGGGACCGGGACCTGGAGCGGCGCGGGGCCGACTGCCGGAGCTCAAGTCGCTTGCGGGACCACTCTCGCCTAGCTTTAGACGTCAGGGCCCGGCAGTCGGAGCAGGTGCGGTCGTCGTGGTCGAGGCCTAAACACTTGAGGCACCGGCGATGGGGGTCGGTAACCGACATCAGTCGGTCGCACTTGGAACAGGGTTTAAACCCGGGCATCCCTACCGGCACCGTCGGAGTCGAAGACTCGAGTAGAGAAAAGATCAAAAGATCAAAAAAGTTTAGTCAAAAAATGACTAAGGGGTAGAGCTTCTCCGGATCTGGGCTAGCTGGGGCGGAAAAAAGAAGAACTGATGTCAGCGCGCGAGGGCGGCATCTAAGTACTTCGACGACGTCATTCCGGCGCTAACGACGCCAACGACGGACGCGGAGCCGCGGACGACGCCTGCCGGCACGCAGGGGTATTGCTACACAAAATTTTTCGGATCCAGTCTGACGCCTGGGGATATTCTAAGGTAAGGAATCTATCACTAACGTGTCTCTTTCAGATGGAGCTTCCCAGTAACACCGGGACCAGTGCTTTTGATGGAACTATGACGATGCCCCCTGGGCAGATACCTTAACTGTTTGTACTTACCGCGAAACCCGAGCAACCTTGGCCGATGCCCGGTGGAGCTGTCCTATGCAGCAATAGAGGAATTTGGCTCTGGTTCACCCCCTCGGCCGTCACCTACCCAGCCGGATATCTGACATTGTTTTCCTCCTCTCCCGCTGTATTTCGTTCCCTCCCCCGCCTCTTCCCCGAGTCTTGGCTATATTACACGCTAATTACCCATATTATTGTGCAATCTCATGTTTTTCTCCTATGTCTATACTTGGCTCCTGTAATTGATGTAATTATGTAACATGTAAATAATAATAATAATAATACTAAGTTTTATAGAGCGCAAAACAGCTACCTCACACGGAGGTGTCCCGGCGCTTAGTGAGCAGCAAACGTGAACTAAGTGATACAGACCAGAGAGTGCATCATTAGATGGAGTTACTGATCAAAGAGCCACGTCTTTAGCTGTTTCCTAAAGCAGGTCTCTGACTTGGCATTGCGAACCGAAAGTGGAAGAGCATTCCACAACCTAGCTGCTCTCGCCGAGAAAGATCTCCCCCCAAGACGAGCTTTCGCAAATCTGGGGACAGAGAGCAAGTTAAGCGTGTTTGAGCGTACGGACCGCACTTGATGGTACTGGGGGAGCCTTAATTTAAGATAGTTAGGGCACTTACCCTGGAGTGCCCTGTATGCCAGGGTCAGAGCCTTAAACTCAATCCTGCTTACCACTGGAAGCCAGTGAAGATTGCGTAGATGCAGAGAGACCCGATGCTTAAACTGAATATGTTTGATCAGTCTCGCGGCCGCATTCTGCACCATCTGTAGCCTTTGGATTGCATACTTAGGCAGACCAAGATATAGGCCTTTTGCGTAGTCTAGTCTTGAAGTTACGGAAGCATGGACTACTGCTTTACGGCAATCTGCAGGTAGCAGATCCAGAAACTTTTGAAGATTTCTAACTTTGTTTAGGCAGCCCGAAGTAACCTGTTGAATGTGAGTTAGGAACGAGAGGCCATCATCCCATCTTACTCCCAGGTTTTTTGCACTAGTACTGGGGAGCGGTGGGGGTCCCATTTCGGTGGGCCACCACAGGACAGACGCAGGTACTTGATCTTTTCCAAAGAAGATCACCTCTGTTTTCCCTGCGTTTAGTTTTAGTTTGTTAGTATTCATCCAGATGGCAATATCACGAAGGCATCCCTTAAAATTACCAAAGGCTTCATCTGACTGCTCTTTGTAGGAGAAAACCAACTGTATGTCATTAGCGTATGAAATCGCTTTGACACCCCAGTTTGCTATTAAGGTAAAAAGAGGGGCCAGATAAATATTAAAAAGTAAGGGACTGAGGGCTGAGCCCTGAGGGACGCCACATCTAATAAGTTTGGATGTAAAAGGGCGGAGAGCAATCTTCTGGGAGCGGTCGCACATATAGGACTGTATCCAGGCCAGTGCCACGTCACCCACGTCAATGCTTTCCAGTCTCTGTAGCAGTCTGACATGATCGACTGTATCGAATGCTGCAGATAGAACCAGGAGCACCAGCATTGCTGATGCCCCTGAATCTATAGCCCATCTCACTGATTCTGCAACCTCTATGAGAGCAGTCTCCGTGCTGAAACCCAGCCGAAAACCAGACTATGTTTCATGTAGGATGGCATTATTTTAAATGAACTGGTTCAATTGGTGTTGGACCAGTTTCTCCAACATTTTGCCTGGTGCAGGGAGGAGCAAAATCAGCCTGAGATTGCTAAAATCAGCCATGGCTCCGTTGTTTTTTTTTTTTCAAGGGCAGCAGTGTGGCATGCTTCCAAACATCAGGAAAAACTCTGGTAGAGAGGGATGTGTTCCAGATGTGGGTGAGTGTATCTAACAAAGTCAGGGATATCCTATTCCATAGTTTAGGTGGGCAAGGGTCATCCGGGGCCCCAGATTTGCATCTATCAATCTCCGCCAGAGCCTCGTGTTGCGAGATAGGCGAGAGGTGTACCAAGGACGGGACCAGCTTAGGAACCAAAGAGAGGTCCGATTACTCTGTCGCAGCCGGTGCGGAGAAGGTGTCATATTCCTTTTGAATTTTGTTTTTGAAGAAATTAGCGATGTCTTCGCACAGACCTGGTGTCGGGGTCGCATCCATCTCAATTGCTCTGTGTTTAAGAAAGGATTGCACTACTCTAAAGTCTTCTTTACTTGGTTGATCTGCTTCCTGAATACAGGAAGCAAAAAAGTTGCCTTTCGCCATTTTTATCGATTTGTGTAAATTTTTCAAGGCGTTTTTGTAGCACCGCTTAGCTGTGTCGCAGTACTTTTGTGTCCACAGACGTTCAAGTCTTTTGCAGTTCCTTTTTTCTTCCATAAGTGCCTCTCAAAACCAAGGTGCTGTTGGAGATAGTCTACGTGATATCACCAGTTTAGCAGGAGCGATGGTATCCACTGCCGACCCAACCCATTGGTTAAATGTCAAAGCATTGTTATTCGGGTCGGAGGTGAGGGCAGGTAGGGATCTTTCTAAGATAGGGCCTAAAGTCTCAGCAGTTAGATTATTCCACTTTCTCTTCATAGTGGAGCACTTACCGCTTGCCAAGCCGAAATTGGCCAGTTTAACTGAGAAAGGGATCAAATAATGGTCTGACTAGACTAATGGTTGCGGCGCATCTGCTGAAATATCCTGAATATTTGAAAAGATTAAATCTAGAGTATGGCCTGCCCTAAGAGTAGGACCCATAATTATTTGTGCTAAATTAGCAGCTTCTAATGTAGCCATAAATTGGGCTGCTTGAGGGCAATTGGGGTTGTTAACGTGGAGGTTAAAATCCCCCCAGAGCCAAAAAATGTGAGTGGGCCAATGAATATTGTATAATGTAGTTGCAAAGATCAAGAGTGATAGCAGCTACACAGTCCGGTGGCCTGTAGATAAGCAGGCCTGTTAACGACACCCTTGGAATGATTTGTAGGCAAAAGTAGAGCCCCTCTATTCCCTTTAGATCGAGGGGTCTCGAGGAGGTCATGGCATACAGATCTTTATAAATGACGGCCACCCCCCCAACTTTTTTGTTATCTGCCCTGTTTGAGAAACTCATTTTAAACTCCGGCAGAATGGCTAGAGTTATTGATGCCAAAGTATCTTCATTCAGCCAGGTTTTAGTAAGAAACAGTGCGTCCCATGATGATTCCGTCAGTGTTAGCCAGATATTGTCAGCATGCCTAGAAAGGTATCTACAATTCACAAGGGCTGCTTGGAATAGCTCGCCATGTCCTAATCGAGTGGTCTTTTTAGGGTGCTCTGCCTCAGTAATAATTTGAAGAGTCGGAGATGTTATGTCAAGTACTGCACCCAAGTCCTTTCCACATGATGGGCAGAGGGGAGGCAGTCTCCTACTAGCGAGATCAATATGATGTAATGAGCAGGAGTTCTTTATATTGCGGGCAATAATATCAGCTCTAGACCAGCTATGCCTCTCCCCTTCTATTTTTCCACTGGCAGAGTGGCTGGCCCTTGGCGCGATCGGGGCGCAGACGGGCTTGCCTTTGGCGCGCCTTCGGCGTGCCAGCAGCGCTCCTACTGCGCGCGTCCGCCGCGCGGCCGGGCCCCCATCTGCTTTTACCCACTACAAGCGGAAGTGTTGCAATTGTGGCGAAGAGTCGCGTCCCTCCGTGCAATCGGCCCTAATGAGCCGCGACGGACCAGGGAGCGTGTAGAAGAGGGTGAGAACAATGTGCAAAATAACAATTTTTAGCAGCAAGTTATTTCCAAATATTAAAAAGTTAGTAGTCAACTTTTCACGTTTAAAAAAGACACACGAACATGAAGGACAGATAAAAACAATGTCCAGGAGGGATATAACATCAGCCCCGAGCACAATTGAAGAGTTCGTAATCAACTTTGTTCACAAGCAATCACACAGCACACGCGCTACTCACGATCGTAATCAACTTTGTTCACAAGCAATCCCACAGCACACGCGCTACTCACTGCTGCGCGGCCGGGCCCCCATCTGCTTTTACCCACTAGAAGCAGAAGTGTTGCAATTGTGGGGCGGAGTCACGTCCCTCCGTGCAATCGGCACTAATGAGCCGCGACAGACCGGGGAGCATGGAGAAGGGGGTGAGAACTATGTGCAAAATAACAATTTTTAGCAGCAAGTTATTTCTAAATATTAAAAAGTTAGTAGTCAACTTTTCACGTTTAAAAAAGACACACGAGCATGAAGGACAGATAAAAACAATGTCCAGGAGCGATATAACATCAGCCCCGAGCACAATTGAAGAGTTCGTAATCAACTTTGTTCACAAGCAATCACACAGCACTCTGATACCTCCGGGTCTAACCAGCGCTATATAAAACTTTGCAAATAAATAAATCACACTCTGAGTTCTCACCCCTTCCACCCTGTATTAAGGGTCCGCCTTGGGTGAAATTGACCATCCTCCTGTACCCTAGTTAAGGAGAATGCGAGACTTTGTCTTTAAAGCAAGGTAGGATTACTGCCAACCATACCATCGGCACCTAGCCTAAGAAGCACGAGAACCTCAAGTACTGGATAAACAACAGCAATATTTGAGACAGAGTACACCTTCAAATTAGGCTTACTCGGCACTCCCACTAAAAGTGAGAACCACTGTTCCTCCAAGTAGTAAGGTGAGGAAGAGGATTCCACAATCTCAATGACTACTGGATGTGCAGAATACAAAGTGCAGATATAAGGTTACTCCAATGCCAGTGTCCAGTTGAAGTCTTCTCATGATTAAATTTGATCAAGATACAGAAACCTTAAAAAATGAAAGGTAGAAGGCTATAAGCCCGCAGACTGCAATGCCAGAGCATATCTGTAAAAGACGCTTTTTGCAGAGCAAAAGCTACTCTTTTTAACAACGTGTATATATATATATATATAAGAAGCAAGGACAGGGGGCTCTGTACGATAGCAGGTGAGCAGAAATAGCAATCACATGTGGGGGGCAGGTTATCAATAAGTGTAATCAGTATAATTCTTTTCGTAAATCAAAGTTCTTTATTCAAAGTTTGAGGCACTCTGCTGCGAGAAAAACACACAGACTGGTGAAAAACAAGAATACATGACATGAGAGAAATTACAAATACGCCAACGGTATGTTGAGTGCTAACGAAAGCAACTCTTACACCAGCTGGGAAAACAGAGTGGGCAAGCAAAATCTGCAATGGTTCCTAAATGTCTTGCACAGAAAAAGACTGCCTCACATATGTTGCATGCTGGACTGTTGCCCATTTCTACCCACTTAACTAACGCCGCTAAAACTGAAAACGTCACTATTGAAAGGGTGGATTAGCTCACGCCGAAGCAGAACATATGTATGTGTACTCTTTGAATGTTAAATGCGTCTGCAGAGCACAACAAATCTTTTTACGCAATCATGTTTCTGTTTTGTCCTCTTTCAGGTAGCAATAACAAATTTATGAGAATTGTAAGTCAATTTAATATGTACTATCTACAAATATACATAGTACAGCTAACTTCGAGGTTCATAATACTTTGAAAAAACGATACAACTTTTACCAACACAAAAGGTAGACACAAAGAACAAGTTACCTACCTTCGGTAAAGCATTCTCTGGTAGAGACTATCTAGCAGCAGATTCCTTACTTTTTTAATTTCTCCAGGCGTACAACTGGATCTGGATTTTTTTTCTTCAGTGTACCTCTGAGCGTCCGTAGATTGCGTCTTTCGGCTACGCATGGCGTTGGTGTCGTTATTCATGCTGAAATTACATGTGAGGTGCCTATGTAGGTGCCACCCCAGCTACTAACATCAGTTTCTTTTTGCGACTTTCCACACCAGGAGAGCAGAGCTATGAAGAACACTTACCATTGGTGTGGAAAACTGGGGCTCTGAAAGGGGAAAAAAACCAAGACCTAGAAATTTGTTTGCAGAGCGGGGAGGATGGGTGGTTCGGTAGGGAATCTTTGGTTAGATAGTGTCAAGGCTTTCACCTGGCAAGGGTGAAAGAAGGAACTACTCGGGATCCGAACGATGCTCTAATGGGTCCACCTCTTGATACCCCCAATTCAGATGTGTGAAACAGAATTTGAGGATGATCAAGTGAGGGAAAGGATAGGGAGGGAACAGCTGGGAAGAAAGAGAAACCTGAAAGAAGAGAGAGACAAGATTAAACACATGGAATAAACTACTCTCAATAATTCTCACTAAATAAAGGAACACCACTTACCTCAACCAGGAGTACGTGTTTCTCTCACTTCTTTCACTGCCCCAAAGTTATATTCTCTATCCTTAAATCCAGAAAACAAGAGATATTAGTCTTCACACATGTACTACCATACATCATTAAGGGTTTGCATCATACTCGGTCTCATACATACCTCTCAAAAATAAATCAAAAAGGATATGCAGAAGCCTTCTCCAAATTAAGAAATAAGTAGTCCCAGTAAAAAGTGCATAAATTAGCAAAGGAGTACTTTGGTTGAATGATTCGAGACGTTACTTCTTTTCTCCAAGGAAAAACATAGGAGAATTCAAAGTCAAAGCATTTCCCAAATGCCAAAAACGAATGCCAAGAAAAAACGTCTCTAGTTCCAAGTTATTAAATCATAACTTTCAATAGAAGTTATTACTATATTCAGGCCCCCACACTAGTTTGTTTCCTGAGTGCAGGACACGATCAGGGAAACCCTGCTGTGGTCACTTCACTGCAGCGGTAGGTCAAGAATGCCAATCAGCAACGATCGAGAAGACGGCTGCTTCTCTTGCCGCCAAAGTACATCAAGCTCACCACAGTGGCAATGAAGCTCTGTCGCTCTCCTCTCCTTTGGAGCCAGGCACGGACATGAAAGGAACAAAAGCAGCTTCCTCAGCCCTCCGCAGCTTGACATCAACCGGGAAACAGCCACACGAAGAATCTCAACTCCAGACCTTCGCAGGAAAGAAAGTATCACAGGAGAATTACACATGCCGTCCGACGTGCGGTGTATGTATATAAGGCCCTTGATTGGCTCATTGAAACTACAAAAACACCCATTGCTTCATGGGAGATGTAGTTTCCGTATCAATCGTGAAGGAATCCTGATGCGTGTTTCTTCGTTGCAAGTCCGCATTTATTTTTTGCAGATGCCATGCGCCCGAGTCCTGACAGATAGAGTCTCGACCAGATAAGGCGTTACAGAAGGTAAGCAAATTGTTCATCTGCTAGAGACTTCTAGGTCCAGATACCCAAGCAATACAATCCCCGTGGTGTGTGTGTGGGCCAATTTCATACGAGGAAGTCCTGTAGGAAAGTACCCACCCTGACGGTCCTGACTCTCCAGCAGGGGTGTGGAATTTAATAAAATATCTACTTGTCCATGGGACATTTAGCTTCATAAATCTACTTGTCCTGTACAAAATCCACTTGTTCCATTGGTGCCATGTAGTGCACTGTCAAATAATGACAGCACTCATTATAGAAGAGCTCTGATTATGGCCTCTCTGGTTATGTCAGGCTCATAGTATAGAAGGATATGAATACTAGTGATTTCCTTATTTTGCTTCTTTTCTTCAGATCTACCCATTCCTCCTTTCGTTCACCCACTGATATCTAGCATTTCACCTCTACATTGGCTTCCATTCATTCTTTTATCAGCCTTTCACCATTCTGTTTGTCAATCCATCCATCCGTCCATTCATATCCAAATCCACCCATCCATCCCCAAACATATCCAGCCATCCAGCTCAGTCATTTGTCTATCCTTTCGCTCACCCATTTTTCTGCTCATCCATCAGTTTACCCTTTCACTCATCCATCCTTTCGCTTACTGATCCATCCACCCTGCAATCCCTCTATATTTTCACCCTATCCTTCATCAACACATCCATCGTCCATCCACCATACCTGTCACTCATCCATCCTTTCACTCATTCAACCATCTAGCAAGCCACTCACACACTCACTCATCTATCCACCCTTTCATCCACACATTCATCCTTTCACTCACTCATCCTTACTCATTAATTATGGGTCTTTGTCTGCTGAGCTGCAGACAGAAGAGGTTCATCAAAAGCTCCACCCCGCGCTGTAGCTGCTACAGCGAGTGGTTCACAATGCACTTGGGGCCAAAACCTATCTTTCCAACTCCAAATCTATCATTCAAACACATCCATCCTTCCTTCAACTCATCCATCCATCCACTTTCACCACCTCCATCCACCCTTTCACTCATTTCCATCCTCACTTTCATTCATCCCTCCATCCAGCCATCCTTTAGCTATTCCATCTTTCACCCCTCCATCCTCCTTTCCACTCATATCCACTCACCCTTTCACTCATTCCTCCATCCATCCTTTTGCTCGTACGTCTTTCACACCATACATCCTCCTTTTCACTCTTATCCCTCCACCCTTTCACTCATCCCTCCATCCACCGTTTCACTCAACTATCCACCTATCAATCTATCCATCCTTCCACCCATCAACCTATCCATCCGTCCACCCATCTACCTATCCATCCTTCCCCCATCAATCTACCCATCCTTCCACCTAGCCACCCACCATCAACCATTCATCCACTCTCTCTCATCCATCAATCCACCCTTTTATTCAACCATCCATCCTTTCACTCATCCATCCACGTTCATCCCAACCATTCATTCACCCTTTCACTCATACATCCATTCTTTCACTCATCCATCCACTTTCACCCCATCTATCTATTCATCCTTGCACTCATCCATCCATCCACTCATCCATCCTTACATCCATCCTTTCACTCCTTCATCCATGAATATATCCATCCACCCTTTCATGTCAATTATGAACCTTTGTCCGGACCTGCAGAAAGAAGAGGCCCATTAAGAACTCCACTGCTGCTGTAGCTGCTACAGCGGCATGTTCAGATGTCCCTGGTGCACGCACAAAGTGAAACGAGAGGCCCAGTGCAAGGAGAGAAATGAGGGTGCGCCTAAGGATTGCATGAATTCCCCATGGGGAAACTAATGAACTTTAATGTAAGCCCTGGATGAGGTAAACTATGATAGGCCAAGGGGAGCGGGTAAGGCAGTCAGAGGGGGCAGCAGAGGGGGGTGTGGTGGGGTGGGGTTAGTAATGACAGGCACCGGGTGAAACATTAGGTGTGCAGGCAAAGCAAAGTGCAAAGGAAGGTTGTGCAGGGGCTGCATGAGAAGGGAAAGCATGGGCTTTACTGTAGGCTCCTGGAGGCAAGGGCAGGAGGGATCTTGGGCCGATTTGAGGCTCAAGGGTGAAGCACAAAATAAAAGGCACAAGGTTAAAGTCAGAGCGGGAGCCAAGAGGCCCCTAATGCAGCTTCTTACATTCCAGTGATGTGAGTGTTCTGGAGCTGCGTCTCGTGCTCGAAGAAAATGAAAAGAACAGAGGAGGGCCTGGAAGCCATACCGGAGCCTCGGGTAGAAAGCAAAAAGACTCTAACCGGACAGCGCTGTAGATGTTTTATATGGAGCTGCAACTTTGTGCTCAGCTCCATCATGTTGTTGTTCTGCTCTGGGGAAATTAAAGTGCAAACCCCAGCTTTTGCATTTACCCTTTCACTGCCAATAAACTGCTCAGAGCTCCTTATTAACGGGCTGTGACCAAAAAGGTTGAACATCTGTGTATCAGATTACCATAAAACTGTCTACTTGTCTTTTGGACAAGTTGGAAATACGAACCTCTTGTCCTTGTAAGAAATCTAGATGTCTCGGGCGTCGGGAGATAGGAATTCCCCACCCCTGCTCCAGACAGTAGTGTTGTGTCAACGTTTACAAGGAAGACCACGTTGTTGCCTGGCAGATACCCAGGACCTGAACTCCGCGTGCTAACGCAGAGGTCTCAGCTTTAGCTTTGGCGGAATGAGAATGCAATTTCTGCTTTTTGGGGAAAGTGTGGCAAATTTTTATACAGAGCACAATCCATTGTGAGATGGTCCGCTTCTGCAAAGCGTTTCCTTTTTTCGCCCCAACATTCCCCTGAAGAGTTGGTGGTCCACCCAGAACTCTTGTGTGTGGTCAAGTAAGAATAAAAATGCTTTTTGGGGTCCAGCCAATGAAGTGGCTCCTCTTCCTTGGAGGGAGGAGGCAGACCAATAAAAGTAGGCAGAGTGATGGACTGGCATACGTTAAACGGAGTGACCACTTTTGGTAGAAAGACAGCTCTTTGAAACACTAATTTGTCTGGGTAGATGTTTAAGTATGGAGGCTTCGGTGACAAAGCCTGGAACTCGCTGACCCTCTGGCAGATGTTACAGTCACGATGAAGGCTGTCTTGATGGTAAAGAGCCTGAGTGGACAATTGTGCAAATGCTCAAAAGGAGCACACATAAGGAAAGAGAGGACAAGATTTAGGTCTCACTGAGGCATAATAAGGAGAAGGTGGAAACAAATTTAGCAAACCTTTCAGAAATGTACTAAAAAAGGGAATTTAAAGAGGGATGGCTGATCCGGCAACCACAGAAAAGCTTAAATAGCAAGAGGGATGGCTGATCCGGCAACCACAGAAAAGCTTAAATAGCAGAAAGACAATCTTTGAGATAGCCCAGAACAGAGCCCTGCTGCGCAAGATAAAGAACGAAGAGAACAATCTGAGAAAGGGGGTCAGGAAGGGGATCAATATGCCTTTCTGCACACCATGTCACAAATTTACCCCAACGGCAGGCGTATACCGTCTTGGTGGAGGGACAGTTAGCTGCCAAGCTAATGTTGCAGACATCGGGCGGAAGGTCGAAAGCTGTCAACTGTTGCCGCCCTATTCTCCAAGCAAGGAGGAAGAGCATTGAAAGGTTAGGGTGGTCCCCTGCTGTTGCGACAGAAGATCCTCCCAAAGGGCAGCCAAATCGAAATTCCAATAGCCATGCTCTACAGCTCGGGACACCAGACTCTACGCAGGCCAGAGCCACAGGATAACTTGGGCCTAGTACATACAGAACTTCTTGAGACCTTTGGTCTGGAGTGGTATGGTCACAAAGGCGTACAGGAGACCTGAGCTTCACTCAAGATAAAAAACGTCCCCGAGCAAGAGCCACCTTGGAAACTTTAACACCTAAACCTACTGACATTGCGCCTTCCAGTCGGTGGCGAACACACCTAACCAAGGCTCTTCCCGCTGCTGAAACAGACCTTGCACCACCTCCAGTTGGAGACGCCATTAGTGATCGCGGGCATTTTTGGCTGAGTTTGCCCGCACTGGTGTTCAGAGAGCTCGCCAGGTGTTTCTTGAGGAAGGGTCCATGACCCCACTCCATCCTTTCTGCTGCAGTACCACATGACAGTGGTGTTGTTCGTGAACACCTGCATCTGGCTTCCTTTGATGGAGGATAGAAAGGCCTTCAATGCTATCCCGATCGCACAGAGCTCCAACAGGTTGATGTGGAGACCACATTCCGCCGGAGACTGGAGGCCTCTGATCTCCACCTCTCCCAGTGATGCGGTTGGGAATGCCCCAGGATTTACGTGGGAAGTGGATGCTTGGACCACCAAGCTCTCCAGGGAAGGGTGTTGTGTGAGGAAGTTGGGGGTCACTAGGGCAGGGCATTGGCAGTGGCACTTGTCCTCTTTACAGGAGCCCTGGTGCTGGGCTTGGATCAAAACCCAAGCAGGACGTCAGAAAGAGCTTCTTTAAACAGGAGAAGCTGTTCTGAGGGTGAAACTCCCGGTTGAAACACTTATGTCAAGACGTTGGTCTTGACTGCCACAGAGAGCAAGTTAAAGTCCAGGACCTCTGCCACTGTCCTCACGACCATTGTAAATGAAGCTCCTTCTTCGGTAGCCACGGTAGGTGAAGAAAGTATACCAGTTTCTGAAGAGGTATCCAGTCTGTTAGCGTCCTTCAAAATCTTAACATCAGTCCATATTTGTGCCACAAGGCTGGTACTTCTCAGGGTCGAGAGACCACTCCCACTCCTTCCAAAGTCCTAACCAATAAGAATAGGGCTCATCTCCAGCCTGGAAGGTATGGCTCCAAGCTGCGTCAAACAACGCCTTTCCAGCTCCATGTCGGGGGTCAGAATGGGGATGATGCTACAAGTGTCCGCATCAAGATCAGTGCCAGGGAAGGTCGAGGTGGCACAACCGGCAATAGTTTGGATCAATCTTTGGGTCCAAGGAGCCTGACAGGTACAGGGGCTATTGGCATGAATCGAGTAGGGGTCCCAACCAAACCTGTGGGTTCGGAAGGCGCACAAGAAAGAATGAGCCAACCAAATATATAAGGTGCTTAAAACTCTCTTATTTGGGCAAGGGTCACTCCGGCTCTTGGAAACTCTGGGAGGCACAGAGATGGCCCCGGCGCTGACTCTACTGCGGAGCCAGGCCTCAAATGTTGATGCTCTCTTGTCTCATCGACCGACTGACAGTGAGAAACCGTAGATCTTTTCGACTTCTTCTTGTTCTTATAGAACTTATACAAATGACCCAACAACTTCGAGCGCGATGAGGATCTCGGACTCAGCGACGGCTTCTGGGACCTTCCTCTCGACTGGGATCTGGATCGTCACACATCGAGTCGCAAGAAGCTTGAGGAATCGCTCCCTCAAGGCCTTTGGGTTCAGGGCACAGCAATGGAAACAGACCTTCGGATCGTGGCTGCACTCTGGGCACCAACGGTATATAAGATACAGGCCAGTCACAGACTTCGAGCGGTGACAGGCGTCACAGGCTTAAAGCCAGCCTTCCGAGATGACATTTCTACCACACCAGGGGAAGATCTCAAAAACTACTTTGACAAAAAGTCAAAAACATTTAGTCGAAAAATGACTAAAGGGTAGCTCTCTCTGGATCTGCGCCGACTAATGCGGAAAGAAAAGAACTGACGTTAGCGGCCTGGGGTAGCCTGTATAGGCACCGCACACATCCCTTTCAGTCTGGACAACACCACACGGAGCTGGACAATACCAGCTAATGGTGCGCAGGGGTACTGCTGATTCAGTCTGACACCTGTAGATAATTCAAGAGACAAGGAATCTGCGGCTAGAAGTCTCTATCAGATGGTATAATAAGAGACAAGATGGAATGAGTAATAGGAAGTGAAATTATTTATTTTGCACTTTCCTAGTGGGGCCCAGAAGAGGAATCACAGGCCCTTCAACCACTCGCTTGGTCTTCACTCAACACAAAATTTCTTTTTATTTTATATACTATATTTATTTTCAACCGAAAACATACCAGACATCTCCCCAAAACATACATTGCATAAATTATCTTTACCATGATGGATTATCCTCCCATCGCTGACCTTTTCATTTTTCGTTGAAGGCAGCCTACCACAAGGATACATGAGGTTTCATGTCTATAGCAAGTTAAAGCTAAGTCCATAGTACTCTTCCCGGATTATTAGACAGCACGTACAATATTTATTATATTTCCGCCTTTAAAGTTGCAACACAGGTGGCATATCCCACCCTTTTTTTTTATCTTGCTCACGTCCTGTTCCACAGGTTGGAATTCCTCATAACATGCTCAAGACTAGGCTTATCTTCCCCCATATCATCGTCAGTCTAAGGTTCCACTGATTATGACCCCATGTCCCCAAATTTTGACCATCCAATCTATAGCATGCATGAATGGGCCTCAAAGAGAATTGAATATAGACAGTCTGTCTTGTAATTTGTACATACTTCTCTCGTATGTAGCTCGCTTGAAGAGTTTGGATGTCCATTTTTGGTGGAAGGCTACTGTCTGAGTACATATCTTTCCCACTATAAGAGACCCATTGTCTTCAGTGTGAAGCGGTATTCTCAATATCAGACACATCATTTTATCTTGCCAGTTTGGTCAAAATTCCACAAAATGGAAGAGGCTAGTGTTATGTAGCACATACCAGATACCCGTTCAGTACAGATAAGATAAATGTCACACCTCCAGCGCACGTCATCTGGTGTAAATTAGGCGTTGCATAATTTATATGCGGACCAATACCAACGGTTGAGGACTTTAAAGTAGGAACACTTCAGTCTGGCTTCCCTCAAGTCTTGATCATGGTGTTCGATAAGGCTAGACCAGACTGTAAGATTTATTGACAGACTAGATTGGGGATCGATTATAGTGACAAACGCCTCGGTGGACTTACCAAACTACTCTGCAAGATTCTATGGAATTCTGCCAATGTCCCACCGTTCACAATTCTTTTTGCACACCAATTGAGATTTCAGGCAGAAAAATGTGTGCAAACAGCACAACGCAGTGGGCAAGGGCGCAACCACTTTCTTTTGCCTGCTCCTGTTTCTTTCTCCCTGGTGGCTGCCTGCTCCACTCAGTCCAACCAAATCTACTCCCATCTGATCTCCCAGTTCCCAATCCCAACATTTGTTTACTTGTTTGTGTTAGTCTCGCTGTCCCAGTGTGTATTTTACATTTCAGCGTGTGTTTTTGTTACATTATGTCTTTGTTTTTTACTTTTCTCAACTGTCCTACTGCTTCCTTCCAATCCCAGCCAGACTCCTTCCCGTCCAACTCCTCTCCCCAATCCTCCATCCCCATCATGGCAGCAGAAGCAGGCAGCGCCACCCACAACCCCTATGGGTGATCCAGGTAGATAGGGGAGCAACTCTGCACCGTCTTCAGCAAGGAGAAGGTGGCTGCACTTATTTTTGGGTGCTGCGCCACCTCCTCCGCATGCTGGCAGCAGACTGGAAATGGGTATACCCTGCGGGAGCGTCAAGCCCTCTGGGGGAAAGTGTTACCGGAAAACACTATCTTACATCTTACAATTAACATCTCACCCTAGAACATTCTCATATTTTTGTATTGAGAACGTGACAGAATAGTAGCCCATCTATGGGTTGTACTGAGGTTTTTAGTCTTGTAATTGACAGTCTTTTGACTTTTTTCTTTGTATAAATTGATACAAAGTTAAATTGTTTTTGACGATATACGGCATTATGACGCATTGCCAATCATCAATAGTATTTGAGATCTAATGTTCAATATTGGTGAATGTATACATCTAAAATGTTTTTGAATAATTTGTTGCATTTTAAGCTTGCCGTTATACACTCTAAGATGGCGGCTGAATGTTGACTGTCGAACTGGTGACTAGTCCATTCTCTATTTTCATACCTGGAAGAAGTGTGTATATACAAAAATGTAAATATGGCTTCGGCGTTTTGTGCAGAAATTGACAAAGGCTAAGCGCGGAAACACGTCTTGTCTGCCCGGAGTTCTGTATAAAAACTTTTGAACTCCCCCCCGAGAGTGCAGTCTTCTATTACGGGTACGATTACCTGATGAAGCGGTGAGCGATGTTGAAGCGGGAACACCCCCGCTTGGCGTGCACCCGTTCCTGAGTGCAACTGGCTGCAAGTGACACCATGAATTTGCTCACCTCAAATGTCTGCTTTTCTATCAAAGTTTTTAAACGAAGTATTAGCACAGTGCCATCCATGTCAAGGTAGAAAGGACGAAGTCTTTTGCCATTTCTACAGCAAAATTTTTAAGCATAGTATTAGCGCAGTACCATCCACGCGAAGCTTTAAATTGACAAAAGCCTTTATCCACTCCAGCACAGTATTCCAGCTATGGATTGGTGAACTACCATCCAAGCCAATCTGAAATAAATAAAAGCCACCCCTGACACGCATATGTATCATATATATTTTTGCATGTGCCCTCTTGTGCAAAAATTACATTTTATTTATGAACATGGTACCATGTCATGCAAGAGGTTTTTAAATATTAGTGTATGCCACTCACTTAAATAAATGCACTTTTAGCATCAGAGAGAGCTTGTATACACTGTCAAAAGGAGTGTGGGAATTATGTACTAATAATACACCAGGGTTTAATAATACAGTGCTGAGTGAATCTGTGGCCAGGGCCAGGGCCAGACAAATCCAATTGCGCACAGGGCAGCAAGACAATGTTCTGCACTGCTTCAAAAGGAAAGGGCAGGATTGTGACATTTAATTATTAAGATGCCTCATTTGTCAGGATCCATCCGTAGCGGCACCTGCCTTACTTAAAACTACACTTCCCAAGAGGTAGTAGGGCGCAGGAAGTAATTAGACGCCATACACATCAACGTCATTGTGCGTAATTCTGTTTGTTTGAGCATCGCGCTCGCTCGGCTGAGTGAGACTGCTTCCCGCGGTGGAGCCTATGGATATTTCCTTTCCTTGAAAGATACTGGCCATGGAAGCATCAGAACTGTGAGTATTGGGGCTGGCCTGAATGAGTCTCGAGCGGAGTGCAGCGGTGTTTCCATTCACCGCGCATTGCCGTTTCGTTTCTGCTGGAGTTCGTGTTTCATGTTCTGTCAAAGAGGAATTGAGCGGTGGTGTTTTCCTTCGACCACGCGTTACCGTGTATGCGGTTACCTTGGGATTCTTAGAATAGCGGAGCGCAGTGGTTTTTCCTTGGCCACGCATTACCGTGTATTCTGCTATCATTTTGGATTACTACATAACGGAGCGCAGTGGTGATAATAACCACACGTTACCGGGTATGAACAGTGGTAGAAAGCAGTAGAGCGGAACGTTGTGGTATCGTCAAATCGCCACACGTTACCGTGACTCCATGTTAAGTCTGGCATAGCGGATTGTAGTGGTGAATTCAACCACACCTTACCGTGTATGCTTTCTTCTTTTGTTTTCAAGATGGATTGCTATATGAACTCTATGGAGTAAAAGTTGTATTCATGTAAAGACTGGTGACCCTGCGAACCTGTGCTTTAAACAGTGCTCTCCTGAGTTGGCTTTGAGGAGAGAACCTTAAGTACCATTTTGTTATACTTCCTGAACTATCCTTACCTACCCTGGAGCATAGGGAAAAAACACTGGTTATCTCCTTTGGTATTTACTTATGGAATAACTGCTGCTGGAACCTTGGTATGTGCAGGTGGGGAATTAGGATATTTAATGAAGGGAGGTTTTACACAGGAAGATATGAAAAGTAATCAATGTGAATCTTGTTGTTACAGATGCAGTATACATACCATATGTGAGCCTGAAATAGCTTATTTCCCATAAGAGGCATCATACAATAAATGTATCTGTTGGTATTGATACTAGTAGAGAATTGGAGAGTAGATATTACATGCACCGTTTTTATCTGTGTCTTTTGTCGTTTCAGGTCCTTTATCCCTCGCTGCTCCTTCCCTTTCCCTCGCCTGATCCCTCGAACACCCCGTATTTTCCACATCGGGTGTTGGTGATATCAGGAGGTGGACCATTACACCGCGCATCTGAATTCTGCGAAGCAAGATCTGACAGAATTACGCACCTACGAAATACCGCTTCGCCCGATTCAGGTGCTCCGAGTCATGGCTTCCATGGAGGATGTTCTTCAGGCGTTGGTTATGTTCCAACAGGAATTAGCAGCCTCTAAGGCAGAAACGGCAGCTCTTAGAGAGAAAGTAGAAAAACTGGCTAGGAACCCCTTTGATGCCAATCCGTCAACTTCACAAATACAGGTTACGGTACCACCCCCCATACCATTAGCCAGTCCTGAAAGGTATGCAGGGGATCCGTCAAAAATTCAGGTCTTTTTGACTCAAATCATGCTACGCTTTTCTTGCAAACCTGCATCTTTCCCAAATAATCATTCAAGAGTAGCCTTTGCCATCTTGTACTTAGTAGGTGATGCTGCTAACTGGGCAGTTCCCTTAGTAAGAAATAATGACCCAGTGCTGTCGGATTGGGCGGCTTCCAGAGCTGAATCTGAAAGGGTATTTGATAGGAGGGCTACTACTTTAAGTGCAGATAAGGAGTTGCTGGAACTCAAGCAGGGTACATCCGATCTGGTGACGTATCTGACCACGTTTAATTGGTTAGTGGCAGAAACCTCATGGCCAGAAGAAAAAAGGATGTTGTTGTATTATCAAGGATTGAGGGAGGAATTAAAAGATGTGTTTGTCCAGATAGACCCACAACCCACCACTTGCTCTGATATGATCAATCTGACTTTAAGGTTAGATGGTAGAATGGCGGAGCGAAGTGGAGAGAAGAAGAAAGTGGTCAGTTATTTCAGACCAGATAGACTGCCTCGGAGAACAGGAGGAGGTACTTCCGAGACCGCAGCCGAACCTATGGAAATAGGGGCGATTCGTGCTCCATTTACTAAAGAAGAGAGAGAAATCCGTAGAGTGCAGGGTTTATGTATGTACTGCGGGAAAAAAGGACATTATGTCAGAGACTAACCAGCTAAACCTAAAACCACAGGAAGCTGGGTAAAGAAAAAGGTGGCGGTGTCTGCTTTGACTCCTGTAGAGAGAGGAAGAAGGGAAACCGAGGAAGAGACCGCTTGGCGGCTCCCTTCATTGGCTACTGCCTCCATACAAGACACTGAGTCCCATATAGTACTCCCTATGTGTTTGGAGTCTGTTCCTCACTTTCAACAGGTATTAGTCATGATTGACTCCGGAGCTACGGGAAACTTTATTGACAGTGGGTTGGTTACCAAATTGGCTCTGAAGAGAGTACTATGAGAAACTCCGGAAGAGATCTTGGCTGTTGATGGTAAACCATTAAAATCTGGCCTGATCGTAGAACAAACGGAGTTGGTTGGGTTGACAGTGGAGGTGGCACAAGGCAGGCTTAAGGAAGAGTTGCAGTTAAGTATCATTGATGCTCCTCAGTATGAGGTGATCCTGGGGATGCCGTGGTTCAACCACCACAACCAGACCATAAATTGGAGAACTAAAACCCTAGAGTTCTGTTCTGAGGAGTGTGAGGAGCATCGCATTAAGAACGCACCGACCCACGCCGCAGCCCTATTATTTCCTCTTGTTGTGGCCAGGGCAGTAGAGAAAGAAGTTAAATTGCCCAAACAGTATGAATCCTTTAGAGATGTGTTTTGTGAAACCAAGGCGGAACAGTTGCCCCCTCATAGAGAGTACGATTGCCGTATTGACTTGATAGAGGGGGCTACTGTCCCTGCCTGCCGGGTATATGCGTTGTCTGTGCCTGAAACTCAGCACCTGAGAGAGTATCTAGATCATTATCTTGATATAGCATTTATTAGACCTTCGCGATCTCCTGCGGCCTCACCACTGTTTTTTATAGCCAAAGCCAATGGTGATTTGAGAGCCTTTGTGGACTACAGAGAGTTGAATCGGAACACTGTACGTAATAGATATCCACTACCTCTCATTTCGGTATTGCTCGATCAGGTGAGAAAGTCTAAGATCTACACCAGATTGGACCTGAGAAGGGTGTACCACTTGGTGAGAATCCGCTCGAGATGAGTGGAAGACTGCCTTCAAGACTCGTTATGGGCTTTATGAGTATACAGTAATGCCGTTCGGACTGTGTAACCCCCCGGCGGCATTTCAGTATTTCCTAAACGATGTCTTGAAGGAGTTTGTGGATCTATATGTAGTCGTGTATATAGATGATATTCTCATTTATTCTGAGGAGGTTGAGAGTCATGCTACACAGGTCATCAGTGTGTTGAGGAAACTGCGCGAACATAGCCTGTTCTGCAAGTTGAGCAAGTGCGAGTTCGGTGTGAGTGAAGTAGAATTCCTAGGGGTCATGCTCAGTCCAGAGGGTTTACACATGTCTGAGCGCAAGGTGAAAGCTGTACAAGACTGGCCTGTTCCTAGAACCATGAGGGATGTTCAATGCTTCCTGGGATTTGCGAACTACTATCGTAGATTCATCCTTCGATTCTCCCAGGTGGCTGTTCCTCTATCCAGGTTGCTCAGAAAAGGGGTGTCTTTTGAATGGTCTAGTGAGGCAGATAGCGCATTGACGTACTTAAAAAAGGCGTTCACCACTGCACCAGTACTCGCTCATCCTAGACCTGAGCATCCTTTTGTGGTTGAGGTAGACGCCTCTGATGAAGCAATAGGTGCCATTTTATCACAAAGGAATCCCACTACTGGACAGCTTCATCCAGTAGCTTATCTGTCCAATAAATTGAACCCTGCGGAATGGAATTACACCATCGCAGAGAAAGAACTGTTAGCAATAAAAAAAATCGTTCCAAGAATGGCGACACTACCTGTGGGGGGCACGTTATCCTGTAACTGTTTATTCCGATCACAGGAATTTGCAATATATAAAGGTGGCCAGGCACCTCTCCCAATGGCAAACGAGATGGATGCTCTTTTTTGCCGAATATGACTGTGTAATCACTTTTCGTCCTGGGGCCGACAACCGTAAAGCAGACTCCTTGTCCAGGCAGGAAACGCTAGACCCATCTGGCAGCACTAAAGTCATGGAATCCATCATTGAATCTTCAAAGGTAATTTGTGCCACTCGAGTGGAAGACTTCCTGGAAGAAGTGCGGCTATATAAGACAAACCCTACATGGGAAGACTGGGCCAAGCAGGATAGGATGCGTGCTGTGAAACAAGGATTACCTTTCTGTAACAACAAATTATACCTACCCATCAAAGATCTGCAGAAAAAGGCTTTCGCCTGGTGTCCTGTGTCTAATCTTGCAGGTCATCCTGGAATAAGCAAAACCCTCCAGTTGATGCAAAGACATTTTTGGTGGCCTACCATAAGTGCAGATGTTCGTTTATGGGTGAATAAGTGTGAGGAATGCGCAAGAGCCAAACATGTTACAACCTGGAAGAAGGGGAAGCTCATACACATGCCCACCCCTCAAAGACCATGGCAGAACATTAGCTTGGATTTCGTTACAGGGCTACCAGTAGATCAGGGATATTCTGCTATTTTGGTGGTCATTGACAGTCTCACGAAGATGGGCCACTTTGTTCCTTGTTCCAACCTTCCCACACCCGGACAAATGGCTCAGTTGTTGTTAAATATTATCATTCGTCTGTATGGAGTACCGGAAGTTATAGTATCAGACAGAGGACCACAATTCATCGCTCGTTTTTGGAAAACATGGTGTCGGTCACTGCATATAGAGGCTACGCTGTCGACTAGTTTCCACCCACAGACGGATGGGCAGACTGAAAGGATAAATCATCCTTGAAAAAATATCTCCGCTGTTATGCCAAAGAAGCTCATGAATCATGGGTAACTTTGTTATGGATGGCCGAGTTGGCATAGAACAATGCCTGGCATAGTTCTGTAGGATTATCGCCGTTCCGGGCAACCCATGGATACGATGCACGAATCCTCCCCATCTGTATACCGGAGGAGGTAGCTTCTCAGCCTGCAGTGTTGGGAATGGTGAGAAATCTACACAGATTACACAAAAAGTTGCGTGAACATCTGATCAGAGCCAAGAAATGCTACAAGAAAACGGGAGGATCTCCATAGAGTGGATGGGCCTACTTATAAGGTGGGAGACAGGGTGTGGCTGTCCACAAAGAACATTTGTTTCAAATTGCGTAGTGTGTTTCACCCTAGGTACATTGGTTCTTACACTGTGTTGAAACAGATCAATCCTGTGGCTTTCAAGCTGAAATTGAAATTGCCTGGAACTCTTCGGATTCACCCCGTGTTTCATTGCAATGTGTTAAAACCAGCCCTGGGTGCTAGGCGTCGTGCTCCTCCTCCAGTAATGCGTGATGGGAATCTGGAATATGAGGTGAAAAGCATCAAGGATTCCAGGGTCAGGAGAGGTGCTCTGTGGTATTTGGTATCCTGGAAAGGTTACACCACTGAGGACAATTCCTGGGAAAGGTGTGGTAATGTACATGCCCCTGTTGCTGTTCGGTCTTTCCATAGGAGGTTTCCTGCGAAGCCTGGTCCTAGGAGGCGCTAGGTGGGGGGGACCTACAGTCAGGATCTATCCGTAGCGGCACCTGCCTTACTTAAAACTACACTTCCCAAGAGGCAGTGGGGCGCAGGAAGTACTTAGATGTCATACACATGAACGTCATTGTGCGTAATTCTGTTTGTTTGCGCATCACGCTCGCTTGGTTGAGTGAGACTGCTTCCGCGGTGGGTCCTATGGATATTTCCTTTCCTTGAAAGATACTGGCCATGGAAGCATCGGAACTGTGTGTATTGGGGCTGGCCTGAATGAGTTTCGTGCTTTAAACAGTCCTCTCCTGAGTTGTCTTTTAGGAGAGAACTTTAAGTACCATTTTGTTATACTTCCTGCACTATTCTTACCTACCCCTGGAGCATAGGGAAGAAACACTTATCTCCTTTGGTATTTACTTATGGAATAACTCCTGCTGGGACCTTGGTATGTGCAGGTGGGGAATTAGAATATTTAATGAAGGGAGGTTCTACACAGGAAGATATGAAAAGTAATCATTGTGAATCTTGTTGTTACAGATGCAGTATACATACCATATGTGAGCCTGAAATAGCTTATTCCCCATAAGAGGCATCATACAATATAGGTATATGTTGGTATTGATACTAGTAGAGAATTGGAGAGTAGATATTACATGCACCGTTTTTATCGGTGTCTCTTGTCGTTTCAGGTCCTTTATCCCTCGCTGCTCCTTCCCTTTCCCTTCCGTCGCCTGATCCCTCGAACACCCCGTATTTTCCACATCGGGGTGTTGGTGATATCAGGAGGTGGACCATTACTCGCGCATCTGAATTCTGCGAAGCAAGATCTGACATCATTCCTGCTCTCTCCCTGCACTGGCACGCAGAGTGGTGCCTAGCGCGCCAATACAGGAGCCCTTACGCTATGAATTTACATGGCACGGCATCCTGGATTGTTTTGTTCATGAAGGGGCACCTTCCTGTACAAAAACAATCCCTAGAGGCAAGGGCAACTGTTGGAAATTACACTCTCCGCAGTGTCATCCCAAAACATTTTGCTTCCTCCCCTTATTTTTGCTGAATTCATTTTTGTTGGCCTTAGTGCACTTTACCACTGCTAACCAGTGCTAAAGTGCCGATGCTTTTTCCCTAAAACATGGTAGAATTGGCTTATACCCAAGTGGTATAGTTGAGTAACTTATAAGTACCTAGTAAAGTGTACCACATATGCCCAGGGCCTATAAATTAAATACTACTAGTGGGACTGCAGCACTGATTGTGCCACCCACTTAAGTAACCCTGTGTGTGAAAATTTAAAAGGATATGTCGACCTGGCAAAATTAACCTGTTGCCGGGCTTAAACCTTCCTTTTTAATCCTTGTAAGTCACTCCTAGGGTAGGCCTCAGACAGTCCAGAAGGCAGGGTGCATTGTATGTAAAAGGTAGGACATGTAGTCTTAACGTTTACATGCTCTGGTAGTGAAAAACTTTTAAATTAGTTGTTTACTACTGCAAGGCCTATTTCCCCCATAGGATTTGAGTTTCATTATGACATTTCATAAGAGTAATTTTCAAATGGGAAGAGATAACTGATTCATGTTTGGGGTCTCTGGAATCCCAATCTAAAATCCTAATTTATGGTTGTGACGGGTCAGGCGGACAAGAGCCGACTATCCCAACGGACTGGTGGTCCGCCACCCCCCTCTCACCTTGCCCCTTTTCCCCACAGCTTCAACCTTGTCCGTGGAACGAGGAACCCGAGTCGGGATGGCCGGATGACAATACCACGTTCGGCTCCTTTAAGAACACGGACCTGGAAGACGAGACCCCGCCCCTCGAAAGCGTCATCACATCAAAAGGCGGAAGTACGGGAGAGAAGACGGACGGCGTTTCCCTGGAGGTAGCGGACATCGAGGAAGACGGAAGGCGGTATCCTGAATCCAGAGAGACCGAGAGCGACACGCCAGGAGGCCAACGGTTTAACGCTTCGCCCCACCACGCTCCCACGGGAGGGGCGTGGCTACAAGAGGTACGGGGCCGGGTCGCGGGTTGGGTCGGGCGGAGGAGGCAGCCCCGTGTGTAAATGTGTACAGTCCTGTGTACAGTATCCTGCACGAGCACTCCCAACACACCCCTTTGAGTAAAAGCGTGCACCTTCTCACTGATGCTTTCCCTCACTCCCGGCCCTTACGAGTGTACCCAGTATTATACTAGTGTCTGATCCAAGTTTCCTTTCTTTTCGGTACCGGAGAGGACCACGGAGCGGAGAGACGTCCCCTCCTGGAATACGATTGCCCCGGGCCACGTACCGGATATAGCCAAGCTGGAGAAACCTGCCTTTTCTTTGGACCCTCATCCCTTGTTAGAGAACGAGCAATCCCTTTGATGAAAAAAACATACATTCCAATAAAGCCTTCTCTGAAACCCTTACTTAAGGCGCCAGTGTTTCTATTTAACCCTTCACCTCCAGTCAGTCCCGTCCCAGTGGTCGAAACCCCGCACGTCCCGGCCCCCTCGGGACAATGGTGAAGTCAGATTTATAAACTACAATTTTGAAATTGCGAATTTGAGAAAGTTAGCATTCTCTTGCCTTAGCCATTTGGTGGCTGCAATCTGTGTCTGGTCACATGACTGGGTGCAGTTGGGCTTTGTGTATTCCTCCTAGACAGCCACACACAATGAGAGCCTAGTATGCCTGGATGGGCCATCCCTGGCAGGATGGGGTGGAGGAGCTGGGGCAAGCCTCACTTACACCTGAATAGGATGTGCCCTGTCTCCAAACAAAGAGCTTAAAAACCCTGCATTGCTATTTCAGCCAGCTTGGAGCAGGACAGGGGAGATAAGGAATTCCATACACTTAAAAGACACTGTCTAGAAGATTCTTCAATGTTCCAGAACCTGGGCACTAATGTATAAAAGAAGTACCTCAGACACCACCACTACAGTATACCTCTGGACCGGTGATACTCTGAAATGAAAAAACATTTATAAAGCGCTTAGCTACCCTGAGGCATCCCAGGGCTATCGGCGGCCGCGGACGGAGAAAACACTTTTATTGGGCAGTGAATGTGAAAAGCCAGGTTTTAAGAAATTTTCGGAAAGGCAAATGGTTGGACTCCTGCCAGATGTACGAAGGAAGGGCATTCCAAAGCCTAGCAGCATTATAGGAGAAGGAGCGGCCAACTCTTCTTGCTCTATTTATTTTTGGAACAACGGCGAGCAAGAGGTTCGCCGATCGGAGATTTCTGTTAGGGTGTTAAGGGGTGATGATAGATTTATTGGTCCTTTCCCCAGGAAAGGCCTGTGGGCGATACAGAGAGCCTTAAATTTAATTATCTTTAATATCAGCAGCCAATGCAGAGTCTTCAATGCAGGTTTTTGCAGATTGCCGATAAGGGATGTCTAGGAGCCTGGCGAGCGGCGCAGTTTTGGATAATCTGCAATCTAGTGGCGGTGGCCGGAGGAGCTCCCAGACAGAGTGCATTCCCAAAGTCCAGGCGTGAGAGAATCAGAGCCTGTACCATTTTGCTTCTTGAGAGGAATGGGAGGAGAGGAAGAATCTTTCTAAGCATCCTCAAGATGACATAGCATGTGGCCGACAGTTTCGCTGTTTGATGGTTAAAAGTCAGGGAGCGGTCCAGCCACATTCCCATGCGTTTGACCTGATTCTTTGTGATGGATCAGGGCCAAGGCAATTTGGCCACAGTAGCCTCAAATTAAAAATTGGGGAGTTGCCTAGGAGCATGAGCTCCATCTTGTCTCAGTTCAGTTTCAAGCAGGAGAGATCCATCAATTTAGCGACCTCCTCCAGACAGTGGCGTAAGCTGGCAGAAGAATTTTCTGGGTGGTTTAAGGCCACAACAAGTTGTGTATCGCCTGCGTATGTGACTATTTCTGTGCCAAATGGAGGAACTATCTCGGCCAGTGGTCTCATGTATATATTAAATAGAGTGGGGCTCAGGTAGGATCCTTGAGGCACCCCGCAGCTAAGGTACATGCGCTTAGACACAACATCTCCTTCGAAGACCTGTAATGATCAGTATTCTAAGAAGGATTGCAGCCAGGTACTAACACCCCAACACTCCAAGACTTCCAATTCTGAGGGCCAGGATATTGTAATTGACGGTATCAAAAGTGGCACTCGGGTCCGAGCGAATAATAGCCGCTGTGCCACATTGGTCCAAGATCCTCCTGGACTCTTCAGCCACCGCTTGGAGAGCTGTCTCCGTCCCATGAAGGGTCCGGAAACCCGTCTGAGGAGTGAAGCATGTTATTAGATTCTAAAAATGTGGATAGCACTGAATTAACATGCCTCTCCAGGATTTTACTAATAACCAGTAGGAGGGAGATAGGCCAATAATTCCCCAGGTACTCCGGCTCAAGATTGGGTTTTTTAAGTAATGCTTTGACCATGGCGCATTTCCAGGCTGGAGGAACCACTCCCAAGGAGATGGAGGTGTTAATCAGATCGGGGAGGACTGGGAGGATTGAGACAGTTTCTAGTTTCAGCACATGACGAAGGGCTGAGTCCCTGGCCGATCCTGATTTAACACGGGCCAGGATGGATTCTAGGGAATTAAGATCAGGTAGAGGAATATGTTCCAATGTTGCTTGGATGCCGGAAGGGGACATATCCAAGGGGGGACAGGTCCTTGTGAGTGGTGGCATGAGGGAAGGTAAGATATATGCAGTGAATTTTATTGTAAAAGAATTCTGCCAGGTTATTACATCGGGCAAGGGCTCCATCAGTGGTAGCTTGTGGGAAGAGGGGTTTAATGAACGTTTTCGCGATGCAAAAGATTTCCCGCTGAGAATTGGACACGAGAATAATTTTTCCCCATAATACGCAGCTTGTGCGCAGTTAATTTTGGCTTGGTAGTGTTGTATGGCGTTTTAGAATTCGAGCGAAATTTACTCATTCATGCCCTTATATAGGTACAATTCACATTGCCCTTATATAGGCATAGAAATCAAAACCATATTTAGACATAAGCCCATGCAGTTCAAATACAGGCATGGCTACTTCCACTTGTTCCAAAAAGCCACAACGATTTCTTGGAAAAATCGGCTTAAGCAGTCAGGGACATCCCCTTGCTTGAATATTGATTTGTCCAAGAATTCAAGGAGTTTTCAAAGAACTACCATTCCCTTGGGGTTCTTTGATGACGTTATTATGCCCGACTTTATTTCAAACTAGGCACCTTCAAGGTATAAATATACCTACACTTGCCCTAGCAAACACACAATGGTACGGAGCAGCTCGACTATCTACTTGCCCGACGCAGCTTGCTACAGCAAGTGCCGAAGGAAGCCGACCCTCCAGCTGACGCACTGATCGAGAGGCTGCATTTCTCCCGGTGAGAATCCAGCTCCAGTGTTGCCAAGCTCCCCTTGCGGGCGTTGCAAAATCGAGTCCCAAGACAGAGATACCAGACCTCCCTCATTCTAAAACCAAGGTACGGAATTGATTAGACCCTAAGAGAAATCTTGGATAGATTATTGGCAAAGAAAAACTAAACTTATGCTACACCTCACTTACTTCTTCCCTCATACTAGACTTAGGTTAGGTACATTGGGGTAGGCGTATTCTAGAAGTACCAGTTGAGTACTTTTAGCCTTTGTTATTTATGTATGTAGTTAACTATTGTTTAGAAACCATACAATGCTTTTACAGTATTATTTTATAATACTCTTCCTGCTGTACGCATTATACTTTCCAACCAGTATCACGATTGCAGCAATTCACTTTACTTGCCTGAGAGAGAAAACTGTTCAATAAAATCCTTTTATTGAAAACGCCCAGCTCTCTATTTCTCTGCACCTCTGATGAAACGAAGCATGCACGATTGAGTAAAATATCCATCTATTGTTTCCACGACTCTGAAGATACGTTTATTCTTGGGGAAACAAAGTTGTCATGTTTATGCGGTTTTCAGAAATGAATCCCTTCTTGTGTATACGAGAAAGTTTCTAGTGACCACTGATCTAGCTGGCCGTCACAAATAAGTCTAATATATTCGATAGAGACCTAGTCGACCTAAGTCCTACGTCAAATCTATAGGATATATTATTCCAATGCGCAGAGCCTATTGGGAATATAGGAAGTACACTACAGTAGATTTTAATAGCCTCCCTATATTTTTGTTTACTAGATGCTGCATAGTCCTTTCTCCATTTCCTTTCTAATTTTTTACAAATTTGTTAACGTTCGCGTAACTTTGGTGAGTACCATGGAGAGGTCTTAGACCTGACTTTCTTGAGAATGGATTTTTTAAGGAGGGCATGGTCTAAAGAAAGCTCGATCCACTTATTAAATGTATCATTGGCCACAATAGGTTTTGACTCGCTGGAAGGCGTAGTGGCAACCAGAGCTGTGTCACAGTGTCCAAAAGTTGCTCAGTATTGGTGAGGATAGGGTCCAGCTGATGTCCTTTAACATAAGTAGCTCCCGAAACTTTTTGGCTAAGCTGGAGCGCTAAGAGATTTCTAACTAACTGGGACCCGACAGAGTTTTTAGGGTCGTCTCTAGGCAGGTTGAGGTCTCCTAATACCGTGAAATTAGAAAGGGAACTGGCTAAATTGGCAACAGTTTCACTAAATGCTTTAAGAAATTGTCCAGGTGCTCCTGGGGGACAGTAGATCAATAAGCCCGAGAACATGTAGGTAGGTGAAAAGCTAATTGAGAAAGCCAAGTTCTCACAATTAGATAACGAGTCAGGTGTAATGCGGTACTTGAAT
This sequence comes from Lissotriton helveticus, assembly GCF_964261635.1. Lineage (NCBI taxonomy): Eukaryota > Metazoa > Chordata > Amphibia > Caudata > Salamandridae > Lissotriton > Lissotriton helveticus. The sequence goes on from NC_136062.1 coordinate 311,229,062, forward strand.
CAGTCCTTATATATAATAGCGATCTCTCCCCCTTTACCGCTTTTGCGGTCTAACCTCTGGATACGGTAATCAGGAGCAAGAGTTTGTGCAAGGACTGGGTCAGACTCATTATTGAGTCAGGTTTCGGTTAAAAATAAAACATCAGGGAGCTCGTCCTCTAGTAGCATTGTGATTTCAGTGGCATGTTTTGGCTAAGATCTACAATTTAAAAGCAGCATTCTAGAAGATGCATTATTCTTACAAGAGGGCTGGGCTTTAATAGATGGTCTAAATGCAAAATAGCAGTGTGGACAGGTGCTATTGTATTTGGATGGACATAATGAATGAAGACAGTTCTCAAGAACAATACCTCTGAGAGAATGGAGATGCTCAGGGGCATAGATGAGTTTGCCTGTTAGAGAACGGACAGGGGGTATAGCCGCCGTGAATGATATTACCTTATGTAGCTTCCAGCAGCTAGACTGCTGACCTTAAGTTTCGCCCCCTGCCTCCTACCCGGAAACGAAGCTCCTAATTGCCACCTGCTAGCTCCACGCAATCAGGATAACCCATAGGGGACCCGGGAGCGGGGCAGTAGGAAGCTGCCAGATGGAGGCTGATGCAATGGCAGGTAAGGGCAAGTGGAAGTGCGAGTGTGCTCCGAATAACAGTGTCAATTCAAATTACAAATTCAAGTTCTTGGTAACCTCGCGGGGCTTTATTGATGCTGACCAACTTTAACAGCTTATTCTAAGCCTCGCGGCCGGCCCTCTAGGGGTTGTAGGCAAGGCGCTGTGTTAGGCAATTAGACTACACAAATTCATTGCCCATTCTTCGCGGCCGGCCTCGGATAGAGGTTGTAGGCTTAACGTTGTGTTATTGTGCCCCTCCCGGGGGTCTTATTCTAAAATAAAACAGACTTATAACAAAAAAGTGCCTCGCTCCTTCGCACGTCGTGAATGACATTACCTTGAGTAGCTTCCAGCAGCTAGACTGCTGACTTTAAGCCACGCCCCCTGCCTCCTACCCGGAAATGAAGCTCCTAATTGCCACCTGTTCCCTCCACGCAATCGGGATAACCCGTGGTGGAGCGGGGAGGTAGGAACCTGCCGGATGGAGGCTGATGCAGTGGCAGGTAAGTGGAAGTGGAAGTGCGCTCTGAATAACTAGTGTCAATTGAAATTACAAATTAAAGTTCTTGGTAAAATAAGATTTTAAAATGAGTTAAAAGTGCCTCGCTCCATCCCACGTCCTGCAAGAAAGAAGGACTGCTATGTTGCTAAAAAGACTGTCACTCCAGTGGACTGCTACTCTGAAGGAGCTGCTGCCTTGCCGTGCTGACCTACTACCTGCTGCCCTCTTGCCTGGGAGGAAGAACTGGACCTGCAACCCACCTTGAACAAAAGACCCCAGAGTGACTCAAAGGGCTAGTCTGTCGTCCTCCTGAACGGAGTCTCAGGTACCTAACAGGCTCCCCAACTGCTCCTGGACCTGTACACATCAAGTTCCTGACCCCCGAAGAGGTGCCTCTTAGGTCCTGGACCCATGGTGTGGCTCTTGAGCTTTTAAATTCAAGCCTTTGGGCTCAAACGCACTGTTCACGCCGTAATTGCGCGGCTCTCACAGAAAATCAGTGCGAGCCGCCGCAAACCCGTCTCTTCGAAGAGCAAGCATAGCCTGCCAGAAAGGGATCGGCAATACGAAGCTCCAGTCCGCCTGCCCTGCGCGCCCTGCCGACCACCATCTGCAAAGCTCTCCTGGCTCCGGCGACATTTTTAACAAGAACTGGACTCTTGGCACAAAACTTAAGAAGGTGAACCTTTAGCATGACTAATCTGGGCAAGTATCCAGGCCGCACTCCATCCCGGTCGGTCTGCTTTTATGCCTTTCACCTAGGCCAGTGCGATCAGATAGCAGCGGTTGCCACTTTATGATTTTAGGCTCCATATTGCAGTTTGTTCCTTAAAAATTAATTTTCTCTCTGGGTCTCAGGCGGGGTTAAATCCTTCGCATCCTTACAAGACACATTTGACCTCGCACAAACGGAGTATTTCAGATACCTGCAGGTCGGGCACTCCCTCCAGAAAAACATCCCACAGGGTACGATGCCCCCACAGGCCTCCCCGCTGGAGGACAGGCTTCTAGATGGTCACATACAGGAACACGCAATCTCTCTCACTTATAAAAAACTGATCAATAACCTCCCTGACTTACTCCTGGGCCTTAAAGGGAGGTGGGAGGCAGACGGTTTGGAGATCGATGAGGAGGAGTGGAGGTGTGCGCTGGCCGCCCCTAAAGAGGTGGCTATCTCGTCCAGACTGCGGCTCATCCAACTCAAAGTACTACATAGAGTGTACATTTCATGCACCAGGTTGAAGAGGATGGGTAGGAGCGAGGAGGGCTGTTGTAGGAGGGGATGCGGGATAGAGGGTCCTTCTTCCACATGGTATGGGAGTGCCCAATACTGCAGAACTACTGGAAAAAAGTAATACGCTGCATGCAGGATGTTTGGGGGGGGGTAGAGTTGCGCCCTGAGGCAAAACTATGCATATTGAACATTTCGGAGCCAACAGACCTAACTGCGAGGGGGAGGCTCTGGGTAACGCTTGGTCAAATGGTTGCGAAACTTAACATTGCAAGACATTGGGGGGCAGCTCCTCCTCCTCGACTCACCGAATGGAAATGGGACATGGACTGGTGCATGCTCCAAGAAAAAACGGTGTATACGTCACGGGGGTGCCCCAAAAAATGGGGGGAGGTATGGGACAAATGGAATGAATACAGAGGCAACATTTGTGAACCCCCCCAGTCTAGACGGACGGTGCTTGAGGTAGACGTGTAAGTGATTGATCGTTCTAATGTGTCTCTGCCGTAATGTTGTTAACTGTATATGATCTCTGGTGCGTCACAACAACCCTTATGTGCGACTTCGTTGACAGCTGTTTGGTCTGCAACTTAAATAAAAAGATTTTTTTTTAAAAATTTCATTTTGTTCCACTGATTGGATTTTTGTCGTTTTGATCTTTTTTATTTCTTAAATTAAGCTCTATTGTGTGGTGTTTTCGCTGTTTTTGCAGTTTAAATGTTGCACAAATACTTTACACATTGCTTCTATGATAAGCCTAAATACTCTGTGCCAAGCTACCAGGAGGTTCAGTGCAGGTTAATTTAGGGTTGCTTGTGCCTTACCGTGACTAGGCTTGTGTTTGCGGCTTAACCAGGGCTCACACCCCATCAACCAGTAATCCAATTTCTAACAACACAAACCCTTGATAGAGTAGTGGTGCATGGTGCTAGCCTGACAGGAAGGGTGTAGGAAGGTAGGAACATAGGAGGGTGAGTGGAAGACAAGTGAATGATACTGTCAGGATTCTGTTCCAGTGTGAGCTAGGCAGGTGCCCGCTTGGACTGATTTAAGGCATTATTGCCAACTCATCAATCATGTCACTCAATCTTACAATGGTAATATATCAGGGGTGTTATGTACATTACGTTCTACTCTGTGGCTTTATGTAGCTCATAGTCAAAATCCCCCTGATGTGCAGTACGCAAAAGGGGACCAACCTGACTCTTCAAAAGGGGGCAGAGAGGAAAAGATTATACTTTGGAATGCATTACTAGTTCAAATTTTTATTTTTTGAGGTGAAGGATTATGAAACAAGGAATAGGCTATCGGATTTAAAAAGTCCAATGCTGTGCCTGTCAATATGATATTTTTCTACAGATTGGTACCCCCAATCATTTCGTATCTTCTTTCTTTCAAAAGCACCCAAAAGCAAGAGGGCACCTGGGCTGGCTACACCACCACCAGGGCTGTAGCGTAACTGTGGAGATAACCACCACCTGTGCTGCAGCTAATGGTCCTGCTGGCCCCTCTAAGTCATGTTTACTATTTCTTACTTTCTATTCTCACTACTGAAATGATGCCCTTGTGTATACTTACTAGTTTTTTTCAACTCTAATTGGATGTTGTTTATCATCCCTGCAGTTCCCTGAGTTTTCTATATTTCCCATTTCCACAGTTGACTTTCTCCTGTCTGTAGCTTTCTCCTGTTCGCTTTTTACGTTAGCTTCCCCTCACCCCTCTTTTACATGTCTTGTTGTGTAACTTGCGTAGTACTATGAGGAGGAAAGATTTTTGGTAACGTACAGAGGATCACAGCCAGGTCCAAGTACTCTACTCACTAAACATGTTGAGATTCTGAACAGGAGCAAGCAGCTGCCCAGACCCCCACCCCCAGGCCAGCAGACCATTGGATATTCAGCTACCAGGCAAGTCTGAGCCCTCCTCTCACATTTGCTCAGGCCTCTTAAGTCCTTGCTGGGTGCACCCCAAATCCTTCTCCTCCATCTTGTGAGTTGCAGCCTACATGTAGCCCAGATTGCAGTGAGCAGAGTCCAGGAAGTGGTAAGGAGACAGACTAGTGCTGTCTCTTCCCAAGACAAAAAGTTGTTTAAAAAACGATTTTCACTTTCTTTGTTTACTGTCTATGCCTATGGTTGTTACAGTTAACAATTGTAGTTTTAACCTGCCTGTAATTGCATATTTTATCACCTGTGTTGTGTTTTAAATGTGTGGTTTTCCCTGCCCATGATTGCCTTCATTTAGTGTGTTGAATTGTGGGATTTGCAGTCCAACCTCTGTAGTTTGTCCCTCTCATTCCTTGGTGACAAATCTGTTTTCCCTCCAAATTTCTCCTTTGCTCTGTGCTTATGCCTGTGTGCTCAAACAGTGCACCCCCAGCCTCCATTTTGTGTTCACAAGCCAGTGAGGCTAGCCCCCTGCCTCCCCCCTCCTCCCCCCAGCAACATGGATTTTCTACATCAGAGGGTGCTTCTGTGAGCTGTTGAAACTGTATTTACTGGGGCCTGTGCACTTCGTTTTTTGGCCAGCAGGGGGAGTAAACCTTTATTCAAACAGTATTGTTAGATTTCGAGTTAGTGAAGCCTTTACCTGCTGAAGTCCAAAGTTGTGGATTGAGCCTGTCTGTCTCTTAGGAGATTCTGAACAGGAGCAAGCAGCTGCCCAGATCCCACCCCCAGGCCAGCAGACCATTGACTATTCAGCTACCAGGCAAGTCTGAGCCCTCCTCTCACATCTGCCCAGGCCTCTTAAGGCCTTGCTGGGTGCACCCCAAATCCTTCTCCTTCATCTTGTGAGTTGCAGCCTACATGTGGCCCAGATTGCAGTGAGAGAAGTCCAGGAAGTGGTAAGGAGACAGACTAGTGCTCTCTTCCCAAGACAAAAAGTTATTTAAAAAACGATTTTCACTTTCTTTGTTTACTGTCTATGCCTGTGGTTGTTACAGTTAAAAATTGTAGTTTTAGCCTGCCTGTAATTGCATATTTTATCACCTGTGTTGTGTTTTAAATGTGTGGTTTTCCCTGCCCATGATTGCCTTCATTTAGTGTGTTGAATTGTGGGATTTGCAGTCCAACCTCTGTAGTTTGTCCCTCTCATTCCTTGGTGACAAATCTGTTTTCCCTCAAAATTTCTCCTTTGCTCTGTGCTTAGGCCTGTGTGCTCAAACAGTGCACCCCAGCCTCCATTTTGTGTTCACAAGGCAGTGAGGCCAGCCCCCTGCCTCCCCCCCACACCCCAGCAACAGGGATTTTCTACATCAGAGGGTGCTTCTGTGAGCTGTTGAAACTGTATTTACTGGGGCATGTGCACTTCGTTTATTGGCCAGCAGGGGGAGTAAAGCTTTATTCAAACAGTATTGTTAGACTTCGAGTTAGTGAAGCCTTTACCTGCTGAAGTCCAACGTTGTGGATTGAGCCTGTCTGTCTCCTAGGAGATTCTGAACAGGAGCAAGCAGCTTCCAACTCCCTGGCCAGCAAACCTTGTCTGAGGTTGCTGGAACTTTATATGGTGTGCTAGTGGTTGGCACATGTGTACACTGATTGGTGGTTGTATCTGGTGTTTCTATTGGGTTAGGGTTAATGTCCTCATTGGTTGGGTATTTGAGGGTTCTGATTGGTTTCTCGGTCTGTGAATCAATCATTGCGGGGTTGGGACTAGGGCTAGGGTTAGGATTTCTATTGGAAGTAGGGACTAGGGCTTCCTATGTTATTGGTTGTTGGGACTAGGGCTAGGGTTAGAGCTTTAATTGGAAGTAGTGATTAGGGCTTCTGGTGTGATTGGTTGTTGGACCAGTTGTGGGACTAAGAGTAGGGTTAGGCTTTCTATTGGAAGTATGGACTAGGGCTACCTGTACCATTGGCTGCTTTGACTTGGGTTGGGACTAGTGGTAGGGCTAAGGCCTTTATTGAACGTAGAGATCAGGGTTTTTGAACTGATTGGGTGCTTGGACTAGGGTTAAGATTGGCTGTAAGGTCCTGGTCTCCTATTGGTTCTAGATGCTAGGGCTAGTGTTGTGATTGGATAGTGTTAGGGCTAGGGTTTCCAATGGCTAAAGGGGTCACCTGATTACTAGGGCTACAAAAAAGGCCAGGCTTAGGGCGTCTCAGCCCGGGCGTCGAGGCTAAGGGTGTAGAGGACAAGGGTAGTTGCCTGTTTGAGCCTGTTAAGGGTGTAGAGGACAAGGGTAGTTGCCTGTTTGGGCCTGTTAAGGGTGTAGAAGACAAGGGTAGTTGCCTGTTTGGGCCTGTTCGAGACTGGTCGGGACTAGGGCCAGAAACGCTGCCCTTTTTCTCATTTAACAATACCCAGCCCACACCATCCACAACGACAAACAGAGCAATACGCTCAAACCAAATATACACCACTCGCCAAAATAACTTTTTCTAGACTCTCTCCTGCTCTACCCCTCCTTGCATCATCTGACACCTCTTTTTACTACACCGATCCCCTAAAACAAACATTTCTAAACTCTCCCCTCTGACTCCTTCCCTCCAAAACTCCTTTTTACTCATCCAAAAGCCTCTTCCTACTGCTAAGACTTTAAAAAAAAAACCTTCACTCTTTTATCCCTCCACTATCCTTTTTCAATAAAAATTAACAGACTAACATGTTTCACTTCTCATATTCCATAATTCAACTATACTAATATACTGCCCAAATAACTGAATAACATATCTACTACTCAAATTACTCCATATTTATACTATACTAATTTTCAACACTAATCCTTTATGGGTTCTGGAGTGGCGTGCTACTCGCCAGAAAAGGGCTTCAAAGCCCATCAGGGGTAACAAGTGCTATATGAATGCAAATCTTTCTTACCCTTTTATCCATCCGCTATCCTTCTCACTCCAATTAACAGACTAATATCCACCACTGAAATTACCTCATATTTCACCATATTAATTCACCACTAATCCTCTATAGGCTCCCTGAACAGCATGCGTCAACAAGCGAGCGATAAATAAATACAAACCTTTGTCCTACTCTATCCTTCTGCTATCATTCCAAATCCGATTAACTGATTAACCTATCCACCACTTAAAATGTACTTGCATGTTTCACTATACTAATTCAACACTAATCCTCTGTGGGTTCCGGAGTAGCGTGCTACCCGCCGAAAAAGCGCTTCGACGCCTCGTCAGGGGTAGTAAGCGCTATATAAATGCAATTACAATACAATACAATCAAGTAGTCAAATAATACAAAGGAAGATAAGAGTGGTCAGCACGATCATGGACCCCCAATGTGGTCTTATTCTAGCAATATCCATGACAGTGCAGCATGGCAGGAATGAGATACCACAACCAACCAATAAACACTATAGGCAGCACCATACTATTGAGGAGGTTATCGCACACAGTCATAGCTCTAAGAAAGCTATACAGTTAGATAAGGAGAGTTATTACAGTGAGAAAAGCGTTTATGTATTAACAGTAGTTTATGCACCATAGCACACCAGGGAGGGTGGTGGCAAATCACGAAGGTCACTTTATATATTTGAATTAATGTTATTTACTTCACAGATTTACCCCTGATGCAGGCGTACACACGCCGAAATGCATCTGGAATAAAACGGATGTAATGGAAGCTATATTACATGGCATTAAGAATGATGTATAAAGGAATATAAAACAGAATCATCTGATGTGAAATAAACATCGGACATGAATAAAAAGCCATATTTGAATACACAAAGGAGAAAAATTCATTTATTGATTTTTGAAGTTTATTGTTGAAGTTTAGCTGGACACTCAGCAAATTATCTAGTGCCCGGGGAGACAGACCAAGAATCCCTTAGACTGCTACCAATTGCTACATAGTATACACTCTCCTGAGTGGGGAGTGATTCCCAGGAGCACAGGAAACCTGAAGATTGATAATTAACATAACGCAGTGCACGTCTATTACTTTTAATCAATATTTAGAGCCTACTCAACCGTCGCAGCAAGCCATTGAAAACCAGCAGTATGAAGAGAACACATCTTACAGAAATCAGAGCGGAAACGTTTGCATTCGCGGAAGAAGCATGTTCACGAATCTATTCTTTGATACATGAAGATACCACCGAATTTGCCACCACCAAAACCAAAGAACAACATATCAAACAATTACTGTACTTAACTAGAAAGGAAATAAACCAACGCCTACATGCCAGCACCATGGTCAGATATCATAAAGCCCAGAGGATTCTGAGAGGCCTCCGAATATCCCTCAAATCATCTCTCTGTAAGAACTCCAAGCAATTTACAGACAAATGGTACGCTATTTTAAATAAATGTAGCCTGGACCTTATACTCTTAATAATAGAAGAACTTTCAAAAATATTGGAAGAACTCAGAACGGATATAGACAAAACCAAATAGGAACTCAACAAACTGATCACACCGGAGGAAATGTCTACAATCATAGAGGACATCAATAACCAATTATCTAAACACACACAGGAAGTCAATCATAAAAAAATCAAAAAATACAGAAGAGACACCATTGACTATAAATTGGAAGAGGTATATACATGGGCAGACATATACGCGAGAAAGAGACAGAGTAAAACATACACCTCACAAACGGGTACATCATCCACAGAGAGTGACACATCAACTACCCACAAACCATGGCCGGCTAACAATCAACAGCCACAAGAAACAGCTAGTACATCTTCCAGGAGAGGACAAGGAAAAAGAAAACGACAGGGGACCCCCCCAGACGAGGAACGTCACAGCCAAGGACAAGACGAAGAAACACCTGAACTAGCAATCATGGAAGACAACCTAGTTTTGAACATATATTGAAATGCCCACTGAACAAAATACAGCTTAAAACTCTTCAGAAAGGCACATCCTATGTGCCCACAGCTCACACTAACACCTTAGAACTGGAGGTCAGCTTATTCAAACTATCCAGGAAGATAAGATTGAGAAATTTTTTCGACAACGTCATAACTGACACACGCCAAGAGGAAGAGGATCAACTAAAAGGATTAAGAACAACGAGCACATATATGGCTCCGATAAGTCATAAGACCATAGATTTATTTGAGCAACTATGTAAACAAGACATCCATAAATTGAATACACATTAAAGAAGCAAACACTTGAACATGACTAAGAAAGAATACGGAGTATTAAAAAGCATCAGCAGCAATGATCAAGTGATATGCCAAAAGGCAGATAAAGGGGGAGCCCTTGTTATACTAGATAAATCCTATTATGAATCCGAAGTAGAAAAGCATCTGGAGGATGATAACATTTATATGCAATTGGATTTCAACCCCACCCAGGAGATTAAGAGTACCTAGCAGACTATATTGCTAAAAGCTACAGAAAGGGGAGTAATGCACGCAAAAGTCAGACAATACTTAACCCAAGAGAACCCAGTGAGTCCCAGTTTTTACATGGTACCCAAAGTACATAAAAATTTACACACACCCCCGTGTCGACCGATTGTGTCAACCAGAAGAAGCATCCATGAGCCAGTCGGGAAATTCCTGGACAAATATTTACAACCAATTGTCATAGCTACCAAATCCTACATAAAGGACACCACAGATTTCCTCAAAGAGCTATCCACTATTCGATTAACGGATAGTCAGAATATTATCATGGCAACCATCGATGTAAAAGCATTGTACACATCCATACCACACAAACAGGGTATAGAAGCAGTGGAAAAGGCGTTACTGTCCAGTGGATACAGAGAAGACATGCAAATATTCTTAATGGAATTATTAGAATTCACCTCGATGCACAGCTATTTCACATACAACAACAAATGGTACCTACAGAAGAGTGGGACCTCGATGGGGAACTGCGCCGCTCCAGCCTATGCCAATATTTACATGAGCACATTTGAGGAGACTAACATATTGAAGAAAGAAACATGGAAACCACGCATCCAACTATATGTCCGCTTTATTGACGACATATTCGTAATTTGGGAAGGCTCCAAAGATTCACTACACAATCAGATAGTTCAACTAAATCTGGTGGATGAAAGGATACAATTCATATGGGAGATCCAGGAGGAAACCATCCATTTCCTGGATGTAGAGATCACAAGAAAACTAACGGGGTTCGCAACGAACATCTTCAGAAAACCAACAGATAGGAACAACTTTCTTAGATATGAGAGTTATCATCCTCCGTCACTAAAAGAACATTTACCGTACTCTCAACTATTGAGGGTGAAGCGAGTAGTCTCGGAATCCGAACAACGAAACGCAACTAATGATATCTTGTTTTAAACAAAGAGGATACCCAGGAAAAAACTCTTCAACAAGCACTAAGTAGATCACAAAAAAAGACCAGAGAAGATCTTCTCAAAACACGATCACAAAAACCAGAAAACCGCATAACTTGTGTCAGCAAATTTTCTAACATGAGCATCCATTTCAAAAGGATCATCAAAAAACATTGGGCCTTACTTAGAGCAGAACCGGACTTCAAGTACTCCTTCATTGAGGAACCCCTATTCGCACACACAAGATCAAGAAACATCGGAGAGTTGTAAAAACAACCTATAGAAAGTCAGCAAGAGGAAATTCACAGGTACGCAACCTTGCCTTTTTTGCAGCAACTGCAACATCATCATCAGGGGTAAAAACATAACACACCCCACCAAATGAAATAAAATCACCCTCAGAGTCAGCGCTACATGCGATACTACTAACATTATTTGTATGTTAAAATGCCCATGCGGAAAAGCTTATATAGGCCAAACAGAGAGAAAATTAAAGACCAGGTTAAATGAACACAAGAGTAACATAAGGACTAAAATGATGAAATCTACCATTGCTACTCATTTTCTGGAAGCACAACACCAAATCAGCCAATTAAGAGCGTGCATATTCGAAATTGTGGAGAAAAGAGAAGGCACGGACAATAAGAAAACCTTACTAAAAAGAGAGAATCATTGGATCTACTACTTGAATACAATGAAACCGAATGGACTGAATGATAGAGTTGAATTTTTGTGTTATTTATAATCACTGAGATCATTAACATATTAATTACTGTGGTATGTAAATTAAACTGACCAGGAGTCTGATGCATGGGCACAGCACACATAAGAACAAGTAGATTAGGAGACATCGATATCCTCACACCGGACTATACATTCACAGACTAAACACATGACTCGGTTATTTAAGCTAAGCAGGGTCGACCCCGGACAGTTTCTGGATGGGAGACCGCCCTGCACCACCAGAGTTCACAAGTTTTATTTGAGCGTAAACACATTATTCCTCTTTTTTGTTATATTGTTCCTAATTCTTGTAAATACACATAACCCCCGAGGTAAGGCTATTCACTAATAGCCATTTATCCAACGACACCGTTTACAAGTCAAACATCCACATTACGGACGGCCTCGGCAAGCGACTTTTTTTCAGGTTTCACCGCTTTATTGACCCCAAACATAGTTAACAGCTATAGCATCTATCACTTTAAATAGAGGCCAGCGTCTTTACGCACGTATCGACGCGAGAGCACACAGAGAGCGAGCATTCATCACCGAGATAGCTACACGCTAGCTACACGGTAAGATCCAAACAACAGCGTCACCACCATAGCGTGATATCAGATCAGATCAACTCATTGTAACTGAGAGCGGACTGACTTAGAGAACGTGGGAGTAAAAGACGTCATATAGAATGTTTGTTGTGTTACCACACTTTCAGCAACTTAAAGGGAAACGCGTTAATGAATCCACCGGCAGAGGCCAAGCAATAGTCATATTCCGTGAAAGACACACACCACTAACTAATTTAGTTTTAATAGGCATCAAGCCGACATGCAACCAATAAACACTATAGGCAGCACCATACTAGCGAGGAGGATATCGCACACAGCCATAGCTCTAAGAAAGCTATACAGTTAGATAAGGAGAATTATTACAGCGAGAAAAGCGTTTACGTATTAACAGTAGTTTATATGCCATAGCACAGCAGGGAGGGTGGAGGCAAATCACAAAGGTCGCTTTATATATTTGAATTAATGTTATTTACTTCACAGATTTTCCCATGATGAAGGCGTACACACGCCGAAATGCATTGGGAATAAAACGGATGTAATGGAAGCTATATTACATGGCATTAAGAATGATGTATAAAGGAATATAAAACAGAATCACCTGATGTGAAATAAACATCGGACATGAATAAAAAGCCATATTTGAATACACAAACAAAGGAGAAAAATTCATTTATTGATTTTTGAAGTTTATTGTTGAAGTTTAGCTGGACACTCAGAAAAATTATCTAGTGCCCGGGGACACAGACCAAGAATCCCTTGGACTGCTACCAATTGCTACATACCACAACCAACGCCATTTGTCCTTTGCATTCACTTCTACGCCTTATCCTTTTGTAAGCATACCTTATACCCTTCCCTTATTATTCCCCCCACCCCTAAAGAAGAAAGAGGTTTTTGGTTGACTCAATGGTTACCTGGTGTTTAAATGTTGTCAAGCAACAAACAAAGTAACACAAACCTCCCAAAGTGAATACTTTCAATAGAATTAGATAGTGACAGATAGCTAACCTAACAGTAGTAAGGTATTGCTGTTGTACCTTGTGCAAAATAAATACTACGGTGGCTAATCTAGTATCTATTAGCCCCTTTGCGGTGTCTTTTCTCCCTCTGCTTGTTTTTAATGCTGTGTTGTGTTTACCTTTCAAAGTGCCAGGACGCCCCTTTGCTGGGGCAGCTGTGCGCGGTACAAATAAAAATAACATAACATAACATCTAAAATGGGTGCATTATGTTTTTCTCTAGGTGCACAGACCACAAGCATTGCCGTCCCAAGCGCTGGGATGTCAGAAGAGGCTCAGCTGTTTGAGGGAGGGGTGGCAGGGACAAGTGGTAAATCACTTTACTTTCTTATTAAAATTAATGTATTTGTTAAGCAAGGCAGATCTCCAGTCCATCACTTCCATAGTCCAGTCCCTGCCCTCGGCATTTTACCACCTAAAACTGCAGCACACTTTAATTTGGTGCTGCACTGCAGGCAGTGAAATCATCTGTGTCTGCTGCAGCACAGAGGCACGACGGACGTCTGCAATACACAAACCGTAAACAAAGCATGTTTCCCAGTGCACACTTAGTCACCAACTAGTACTTCACTTCATCATTCTGTCTTTCTATCCCAGAATACCTAAGAAAGTAAATTCCATATTGGCAAGTGATGTCTGTGCCACATTTCTCTGCCCAAGTTGTTATATTTCATGATTTCCATTATGGATTGAAGGTTCCAATTTTTTACCTCCCATCAATCAATGTGACTAAGCAAAACAGTACTGCATGATTGGTGATAACTTACCATTCCATAGCTAAACCTCTACCTAGGCCAATCCCTATAACTTACCTAACCTTCCTGTGGACCAATTGTCTCCACTGCCAAGTGAAGATATTTCTTGAGAATAATCTGAACTGGAGGCCAGGGTGCAATGTGGGACTAAGGGCCTGATTTAGAATTTGGCAGATGGAATACTCTGTGACAAATAGCATATATTCTGTTTGCCGCAATACAGTGCATCATTTATATTATATGCACGGTCTACTGTAAAACAGAGGATGGGATATGTTAACCGCCAAGTGTGCCCCAATCAATCAATCAGGGGATTGTGAAGCGCGCTACTCACCCGTGATGGTCTCAAGGCGCTGGGGGAAGGGGTGGGGAAGGGGGGTTCAGCTCCGACTCTGCCGAAGAGCCCGGTCTTGAGGCTCTTCCTGAAGATGTGCAGAATGGAGGAGCGTCTGATGTTGATCTGGAGCTCGTTTTAGGCCTTTGCCACGATGTAGGAGAAGGCCCTTCCACCCGCTCTGGTTTTGCAGATGTGCTGGGTCTCGGTGAGATAGGCGGGGCGGAGGTTTCTCTTGGGTGTCAGAAATGGTGTCAGCAATCTAGTCCTCTGTCATTTTTCTCTCTAGGAACTACCTGCCATCCTCCGATAGTGAGGGTAGTTGTACACCCTCCAGAAATGTCATCTAAGACTGGGGATTCTCACTCACTTCAGAGCTGTAAATAGTGCTAAAGAGGGAAGCAAAGGTTTCTGCTATTTCCAACGGGTGTGTCTACCTGGTCCCTTAAGTCCAGAATCCCTAGGTGGGCCTCATGTTGGTGTAGCTGTGCTGCTAGTAGTTGTCCAACCATTTCTTTCCCCCAGCTCACAATGCCACCACTCCAGATGCAACACAGCATAATGTGCTTGTGAAGTAAATTAAAAAATTAGGTCAAATATTGCTTTTTCAAGTTATTTCATAAGTAACGGGGTATGGTGTTGATTGGAGCATCTCATCATTGTGAGTATATCCGCCTCAAGCTGCTGTGCTGTCTTAAGATGTTTTTTTCCATTGGGCCAAGTCTCTCATTAGCTCCCCCTTATGTCGACCTTCCCCATGGCATAAAGAAATTGGGGAGACGAGACTGAGTCCTCGTTGTTATCGGATATTGTTGTAAGTGAACTGTTAGTTTCTGCTTGCCAATGCCATTTTGTGACAGGACATAATTTAATCGCCCTATTTGGCAGTGGGAGCAACATGGCACAATTCCAGTTCTAGCATCATTGGGGAATGATCAGAGTATGGGGTGGTTTAGTAGAAAGAAATCGACCCTTGAGCACATTCCCATGAACACATGAAAAAGGGGTGAATTTCCTGTCTCTAGGGTGTCAGGCACTATAGATCTGTCAGGTCAATGCCCCTCATTCTAACCATTAAAATTGCACAGTCCTTAGCATTGGCTATGTTGAGTGGACATGACATGGATATATAAGTGTCCAGAGCGAGGTTCCAGTCCCCTCTAATGGCTAATTTTGTTTGGCTGTAGTCTGCAATAAGTCTGGCATGTGAAGAGAAGACGCCGGCCCTCTTATGGTTGGATGCATGAATGAATCCCGTTACTAACATCAAAGCCATTGTTCTTGCATTGGCAGAAACACCAGGTCTGTCCACGTTTTCTGTTGGGTACACTGAAGCAATGTTTACATAGGATGCAACACCACAATCTTTGGGGAGGGCAGTGGGGCAGGCATCTGCAGAGGGTTCCCCTGCCTAATAGTATAACTGCTACTAATTACTTTATAAACACAGTCTCTCTTCTGTTTGTCTGCCTCTGATTACAATAGGTGTATCTCTTGCAGTAGAGCCATATCTAGGGATTTCGTGGCTATTTACATGAGGGTCTTCATTCTCTTGATAAAGTGGGTTAAACCATTTATGTTCAGCAATGCTACAAAGAGATTCTTAGGGCAGGAGTGCACCAACATACCCCTGTTGAGCTGTTATCCTGTCTATTACCTGGGTAGATGTGGGAGGACCAAATGTTTTGAATAGTGGCCCTAGATCAATCCATAGCTTGCTGCCTAGAAAGTATGTGTTATTTCTAATGGCCAGGGGACAATTGCACCTGCCCAGGAATATAACCAGGTATGTGCCCAAGCAAGGAGAGGTAGCTACAAGAATGAAAATTGAGGCAGTCTAAAAAGACTAGGTCACACCATATAGAAAAGAATCTCCTTATGTTAAAAATGACCGAACTATTTCCGGAGAGCTTTCTCCTACCCTCTGATATACCTAGCACTAGTAAATCAGGTAGGCCAAAGCAATGGGCCCTGGGGGCCAAAGCCATCACAATTATCGGCAGTACTCAAAAACGTGGCCCGTTGACATTTGGACCTTCTGTCTCAGTGGATGTGCCTTTCCACAGCTAAGTGTAATCATTTTCTAAGTGGCGGGTGATCAGTTCATCATTGTCCAAAGAAGCCCTCTAATGCACATCTGTGGCAAAGACCTCAATTGGACAGATCTTACCCTGAAGTATGGAATATACAGGACTGATGACTCTGTTCCTGTCCCCACCTTCACAGGCATCACGTCTGGTCAGACTTTCAGGGGAAGTGTAACTTATCCCTGTCTCTGGGTTACCATGTGAAAACTCCCTTATGTTCCTTCCTTCCCATTTCTTCATGACGGTTTCTAGTTCTCCGTCGCTCCAATGTGGTACTTCTGAGGCGTCTCTCTTTTATGGGTCACTAGTAATGCCAAATGCAGTTGATGCGTCCGAGGCCTCTTGTTGCCATGATGTATCCTTGTGTGTTCCATCTACCATTTCCAGAAACTGTTAAAGGACTTCAAGTTCCATTAATTCACTATGCATGCCATCGATTGGAAGCAGAATTATGGCGTATTGCAGAAGGCATCTGTGAAGTCTACATTGCGGGGGTGTAACATAAAAATGCTTTCCTCTGTATCACTGTTTCATGAGAGAAGTTCCCCCATATAGATTTTTAGCACCTTTATAGTTAAAAGGCCCACTGTGCAGGAATAAACTGTCAAGCCTGCTGATGTCGCAAGAGGCATGCAATGATCGGAATGGGTGCCATCTGGTTTCTGCCCCTATGTAGTCAAAGTTGATGCGTTCTTTGAAACTCCAACAAGGGAATAAATGTAAGGCCTGTATTCTCTGATAGCAAAGCAGCAAGAAAGTCTTAAATGTCATCAACCGCTGAACGTTCCGGTATACCAACAAATCTAAAATTGTTCCTCCAGCTTCGGTCTCCTACGTCAATGAGTTTTCTTTGCATTTGCCATTGCTTGCTACCAAAGTCTGGACCTCTTTCAAGTGTGGCAATTTAATCTTCCAGGGCCGCCACTATCCTTTCTGTAGTATACAGTGGAGATTGGAAAGCATCCAGATCTCCGCATTACGATTTAAGATCACTATTCATCGCATTGGTATCGTCTTGTACTGAGTCCACTGTTGGTTTTTGTGCAGGTGAGTTCTTGCTTCAGTGTTTCTAACATGATGGTCAAGTATGTCTGTTCGGTTTCTGTCTTTCAGCCACTACCTCTGTGCAAATAAGTTGGCAAATGGCTCTCACTCTGGGCATTCACGTTGGAGGTAGGTGGGTGGGGCAGTACTGAGGAAGGTGTAGGATGTATCCGCCCTCCTCCCCTTTAGTCTGGATAAAGAGCACTTCAGGAAGATGTTAAAGAGTACCTATGGACCCCGATGTGAACTAACTTAGGCTAGGTGATTAGTGCAAGTCTGTGCAAGGTAGGGGTCTCAGACCAGCATCCACCATGTTTCCTGTGGACCTATGCCGCCACTTGCAATGGCATGCAGCACTCTCAAAAGGGCATTAATTCCACATTTATCATGGCAATGTTTTTAGCAGTACTGCCACTGGGTGGGTGACTAAGTATCAATGGGTAATGTTGCAAAATAGGGATTTCTAATAGGGTGGGTGTTGTTAGTAGTCCAGTGTTCTTTTTTGGGTTCATGGTAGTTGGGCAATGAACTGTGTCACTTTCTGCTACACAATGGACTATCTAGCCAGAAGGAGAGAGGGTACTTCAAGAGCTCCCTGCCGGGGTGCAACATCATGCTGACTTCTGCCAGCCACTATGCCTTAGCACAGTCTTATCTCGAAGTGCAGTTCCCTCAGGAAGGCATATGCATTGTAGGCTCCCACTGCGTGCAACATCTATACATAAAGAGCCGCTGGTAATGCATCCTATTGGTCTGCCATTTATGGTCATGGCAGTTTATTCTTCATTCTTACAGCGCTACAAGCAGTAGCTCCGCAAGGGATCCCGGCAGCAGACCTCCTTCACGTTGGAGGCAGAAGTCCAAAATAGTATGTGCTTGGAGCAACACTGTGGTGAAATTCAGTCACACCTCTGCATGGGTGTGTCTGGCCGTCCCCAGCATGCCACTGGTGTATTGTGTACTAATCAATACATTAAGCACCCTCATTCACCATAGATCTAAACTTAGCTTCAAACAGATGTGGACTTCATTATGTTGCGCCATTTGTATGTACCCCAACACTTGTTTTTCCTAAATAGTGTCAATACCAATAAAACGTTGTCACCTCAGACCTCTTGTAGCCCTTTGTCACCTCTGACAACTGAAATTTCCAGAAGCAGCATGGGGGTAAGGGGAGGGTGGCTAGAAATTTCTCCTACTTCGAAGGCTGGCACCAGGTATACATTTTCGACCCTCAGAGCACTCTTCAGTTCACTCCTGGACCTGTGGAGGACCCCCAGAAGGACTTCATTGTACTTCTGAGAACTGCTCTGCTGCTTGAGGCCTGCATTGCTGCTTGATCCCAGGACTACCAGAGTGACTCCAAGGGCTAGTTAGCTGGCCTCCTGTTCTGAAATACAGGGACACCGCAAACTCCAACAACCTTGAATCCGCACCTGAACCCTGCCTGAAGTGAGTCAAACCCTCCAAGTTATGCCCACCAGTCCTGGATCCGTTGGAAGTGGTACTAAATGTGCCCAAATGGACAGCAACTGAAACTTAACATTTGTTCCACTAAATAGTGGCCTGGAAACCAACAGGAGACCAGGACCTATCTGCGCTCAAGATGTATCGCCAATCAGTCTGACTTCGCAGTTGCTCCCGCTGCGTTTTTCTCCGCACCAGCAAACCATGTTCAGAGGCTCCTCTCAGGAATGGTATAAGGACTCGTGGAGCCGTTGTCAACTATAGCCTGTAGCTTCATTCCACTAGATTATCAACTTCCCAAAAAAGGTGACAACGTACAGACACAGAAATCTTCACGAAAACTTTGTCCTGCGGCTCCCTCGGACACTGTCGGCTGCCTTGCTTCGCTATACTTTACCTTCTAAGTTACTTTTTCTAAAAATCTCTTCTATGCCTGAAGGTAAAGCGAGACCACACCCAATCCACTTCTTGTATCCAAACCTTGCTCCACTGCGGTCAGTCATAAATTTGACTTAGCCCTGGCCTCACATGACTGGATGCCTGTGGTTGATGCTTTGATTTTGTAAGCGATATTTGTCACAAAAAACTTTTTTAAAAGTCATACCTAGGGTTCTAGTGATTGAACAACATATCTTATGCTGTCAAATTATTTATTAATTTTGTTCTCTATTTTCCTAAATTGGGTGGGAATTTTTTTGTTTTGTGTTTTAACTGTCTGATTGCATGTTGCATAAATACTTTACACGCTGCCTTTAAGTTGACTGCCGTTATGCCAAGCTACCAGATGTTAAGCACAGGTTAATCAAAAACCCCATTTCTCACACATATATACATGTATGAACTTTATTTCAACTGGAATGGCATTGTTAGTCTATTAATGTATAGGTTGCAAATTTAGTGTTTCATTTTGTGTAGTTATCAAGAGACCAGATGTTGCTGGTCATCTTTATTCTTTTGTAAAGTGCTCTAACAGCCCTAGGTTCTGACATGCACTACAAAAACTGCTGATTAAAAAGATAAATAGGAGAAATGTGTTACAGACAGCAGATAAGGCAATCAAGTGACAAAATTATGATATTTATGTTATTGTATCCTTGGAAACTAGGCAGCAAACTAAGATGCAGACAACGCACTTCAAACGTTATGTGCTCTCAGGGACTTCCTGAATTTTAGAAAAGTGTCTACAGTCTTGAGGAAGCAAGCTTCAGAGGGAAGAGTTTTGAAGGCACGACCACAAATGTTTGTATCTAACCATATTTATTTAGTTGGGTTTCTGTATACTTAACCTTAGGATATATTTGCAAAAACACATTTTTTAAATGCTAGACAAAAGGTTGAAAAAAAGACTGATTAGTATGTTGGACAAAATGAGAAATTAAATGCTTTTCAAGCAGGCGGCCCACCATCTACCACCTTAACTGTAAATGTACTTATATTAGTACAATATTCATCAAAGAAAATATTTATTATTACATATTGTATTGTAGTGTAGTTCCTATATTCCCAATAGGCTCTGCGCATTGGAATAATATATCCTGTAGTTTAGACGTAGGACTGAGGTCGACTAGGTCTCTACCGAATATATTAAACTTAATTGTGAGTGCCAGCTAGCTCAGAGGTCACTAGAAACTTTCTCGAATTCACAAGAAGGGATTAGTTTCTGACAACCGCATAAACATGACAACTTTGTTTCCCAAGAATAAGAAATCAATCTCTAGAGTCGTGGAAACAATAGATAACTATTTTACTCAGTCAATCGTGCATGCTTCGTTTCACCAGAGGTGCTGAGAAAATAGAGAGACGGGCGTTTTCAATAAAAAGTATTTATTGAACAGTCTTCTTTCTCAAGCATAAGAAGTGTACAGCTACAATCGTAATACTGGTTATAAAGTACAGGGCATATAATACGGAAAGTATTATAAAGTAGTACTGTAAAAGCATGATATGGTTTCTAAGCCATAAAATACATAAAATACATAGAGTGATAAAATAATGACTAAAAGTACTCAACTGGTGCTTCTAAAATACGCCTACCCCAGTGTACCTAACCCAAGTCTAGTACAAGGGAAGAAGTAAGTGAGGAGTAGCTTAAGTTTAGTATTTCTCTGCCAAGAATCTGTCCAAGAATTCGCTACGGGTCTAATCAGCTCCGTACCTTGGTTTAGAATGAAGGAGGTCTTGTATCTCTCTCTCTCAGGACTCGATTTCCCACCAACCCGCAAGGGTAGCCTGGAAACACTGGAGCTGGATTTCTAGGCAGGAGAAAAGACAGCGTCTTTCAGTGCGTCAGCTGGAGGGTCGGCTTCCTTCGGCACTTGCGGCTGCAGGGTGTCAGGCAAGTAGTTAGTCGATCTGCTCCAAACCACTGTGTGTTTGTCTGGGCAAATCTAGGCATATTTATACTATGAAGGTGCCGAGTTTGACGTGTGATTGGACTTAATAACGTCATCAAAGACTCAGTTCTTCGAAAAGTCCATGATTTCCCAGATAAATTAGTATTCAGGCAAGGGGATGTCCCTAGCTGCTGAAGGCGGGTTTCTCTAAGAAATCGTTGTTGATTCTTGGAATTTAGTGGAAGTAGCCATGTCGTATTTCTGTTGCATAAGCTCAGTCTAAATATGGTAATGATTTCTATGCCTATATAAGGATCGAACAATCTATACCTATATAAGGGCATGAATCGGGAAAGTTATACTAGAGTCCTAGATTCATTTACAAAAGTATTTTGGGCTTGTTTGAAGTAATGCAGACAGACACTACTGAAAAAGTAAGCAGGCCAGAACCTGGGAACATTTACTTCATTAGTGAGTATTTTAGTGGGTCCCCCACCATAGGCTGAGGAAGCCTACTGAGCCAGACACTCACCCAGCCTTCTTCAGATTACCTTCCTTAACAGTGAAATAACACAAGAAGAACTGCACTTGCTATTCGATACCTGTGAGGTAACCTGAACAGTTGGACCTGCTCCTACTTCTACTCAAGATATAAATATGGACTCAAAGTGTCAGTTGGCTGACCTCCTGTGTGGTTACTGGGACAAAAATAAGCCTTTTTCATAAAGTGCTTAGGTGGCCATTAGCAACTGGACCTGGTTAAGTGTGTAGCTGGAGTTGTCTATGATCTCACTCAGAACCCCAATATGTAAAACATCTACGTAATTCACAATTCACCCATCTAAAATGGTATGTTGTATAAGCCCCCTAAAAAAAACATATAAAGAACTAAAACCTGGTCTCCTGCTACGCACATACACCACCCTCAACATTTTCCCTCCCCATATTAAAAAGTAAATACACGGTATGCTGCCATCCACCATCCTCTAAAGGAATCCTCCCCACTCTTTCCCAGACAGCCAGCACCACACTGACAGGGGCTTTCTAAGTGCAGCTTGCCAGTACGGCCTCACTTCCATTCTCAGCAAGGCTCTCTGACAGGTAAGGTGGTAGCTGACACAGGCAAAATACTACCCATGCTCTCCCAGCTTTCTCAGGTCTGTGAAGACCTGGGAGAGACAGCAAAGAGAGCGAAACACTGTACACTCAGCTCTCTGGAATCCTGGAGGAGGTGATGGAACATACAAAGGGGAGCCTAGTGGTGAGGAGTGACATCACAGTGGTTTGATTTTGATTCGGTTATTCATGATAACGGCTACCAATGGAGGCAGGACATCAATACTATATCATGATTCATATGAACTAGTTTTCTGAATCGCCCCAGAAAAAGCTATCTAACTAACTATATAACTATCCATGTTTAACCAACAAGCAAGGAGTAGTTTCTGTCCTGTAACTCCCGTTCTGTAGTAGGGGTATCTCTGTTATAGTCATAATCTAGTGAATAGTCCCGCCCATGTGCGTGGACCCCGGAGCAATCAAAAATAATCTCTTAAAGTGTCGAAAAAATGCAGAACTGCACAGACACTTAAGAGAGAATTTAAAGACAGATAATGCAGCCTATAAAAGGCTACACTGTCCAGTACTTCAACTAGAAATTCCACCACAAAATCCACAAAACAGCAAAGCCTGTACAGATTTCCCTTGCTTTAACAGCAAACACCCTCTGGAATGATAGAGAGGAGGACCTGGACAGACAAGCCCCATAGGCTGCCATTATGTGGCTCAGAACAGGATACTGTGCCTTGAAGAGAACCTTCCAGAACTTCACAGTATCCCAGAATGCCCTGCAGGTCCCATTTACTTTCAGTTCTTTTTGAAGGCGTAACACGCCAGACCTGTAGCATTCCTGACATGAATATCTCTCTCCACCGGGGAGGAGGGCGGGCGCTTATGACTATAACAGAGATACCCCTACTACAGAACTGGAGTTACAGGACAGAAACTACTCCTTCTGTAGTAGGGGATCTCTGTGTATAGACATAATCTAGTGAATAGAATGGCAAGCCCATCCCCACACCAAAGCGGCGGTGGAGAACGAGAAATAACACCACTATTGTGCGAACAGATTTCGCAGCGCAGCCTGCCCAACCTGAGCGTCTGCCCTGGCATCAGTGTCCAGGCAGTAATGCTTAGCAAAGGTATGAACCGACTTCCAAGTGGCCGCCTTGCATATTTCTGCAATTGGCACATTACGGAGCAAAGCAGTCGTGGCAGCTTTGCCCCTGGTGGAATGAGCCTTAGGTTTACCCCCTAAGGTCTTATTAGCTTTTTGGTAACACAATTGTATGCAGGACACAATCCACCTCGAGATGGACTGCTTAGAGGTAGCAAGACCTGTCCTGACTGATCCATAATTGATAAACAATTGGTCCGACCTACGAATATCTTTGGTTTTATCCAGATAAAATTTCAACACCCTCCGCACATCCAGGGAATGTAAAGACCGTTCCGCTGGAGATGAAGGATTCTGACAAAACGTAGGCAAAGTTATAGTCTGGTTGACATGAAAATCAGAAATAACCTTGGGAAGAAACTTAGGGTGAGTACGCATAACAACCTTAGCAGCATGAAATACAGTATAAGGTTCTTGGCAACACAACGCCTGAATTTCACTCACCCTGCGGGCTGATGTAATGGCCACGAGGAACGCCGCCTTCCAGGACAGGTGCTGCAACGAAGCCTTATGAATAGGTTCAAAAGGCTCCTTCATCAACCTGGACAGCACCACATTCAGTTCCCATGAAGGCGAAGGAAGCCTGACAGGAGGAAACACTTTCTTCAAGCCTTCCAAAAAGTCTTTGATCACAGGGATCTGGAAGAAGGAAGTCTCTGAAGGGCATTTCCTGTAGGCAGTCAATGCAGTCAGATGGACCTTAATGGAATGGACATTAGGGCCACACTGCGCCAGATGCAGAAGGTATGGAAGGATGACATCTTCCTTACATGTCGTGGGGTCATAGTTCTTGGACTTGCACCAGATACAAAACCTCTTCCACTTGTAAGCATAAGAAGTCCTAGTGGAAGGGCCCTTAGCCTCCTTCAGTATGTCCATGCAATCCTCTGGGAGATTAAGATGGCCATATTGCACTATCTCAGGAGCCATGCCGCCAAACTCAAAGACGAGAGGTTGGGGTGCAACATCAGCCCCCCGAACTTCGTGAGAAGGTCCGGCCTGCACGGCAACTTCATGTGAGGAAGGAGAGACCGGTGAAGCAGGTCCGTGAACCACCACTGCCTGGGCCATTCCGGGGCAATCAGTATCATCCGCGCCCTGGACTGGGACAGCTTGATGAGAACCGTCGGAATCAGGGGAATGGGTGGAAAAGCGTACAGAAAGCTGTTCGACCAGTCGATCCATAACGCATTCCCCAGCGTCCCTGGCTGGTAGTACCTGGAGGCGAAGTCTCGGCATTTGCTGTTTTCTGCGGTGGCGAACAGATCTACGTCTGGAGCTCCCCACCTTGCGAAGACTTCTCCTAATACCTCGTTGTTTATGACCCATTCGTGGCTTTCCTGAATCAGTCTGCTCAGTGTGTCTGCCTGAACATTCTGCACACCTGGCAGATGGGTGGCCGTTATCGTCAGTCCTCGGGCCAGAGGCCAGTGCCAGATCGCCTGCGCCTCCTGCGACAGGGTGCGTGATCTCGAGCCCCCCTGCTTGTTGAGGTAATACATCGTGGTCGTATTGTCCGTCAGTACAAGCAAGGAGTTGGTCTGGAAGGACGGGTGAAAGGCCTTCAGTGCCAAGTGGACAGCTCTGAGTTCCAGGAAATTGATGTGGTACGTGGACTCCGTCGGGGACCACGTCCCTTGAATCTGTAAGTCTCCGGAGTGCGCTCCCCAGCCCTGGAGAGACGCATCCGTCACGGTAGTCTGAGTGGGAATGTCCTTGTGGAAGGGAACCCCCTTGAGGAGATTCTCCGCTGAACACCACCATTTCAGAGACTGAAGAGCATGCAGAGACAGTCGTATCTTGTCGTCCCAAGATCCTCTCCTTTGGTCCCACTGATCCTCCAAGCACTCCTGCAGCGGTCTCATGTGCAGCCGCGCATGTGGCGTCAGGAAGATACAAGAGGCCCTCGATCCCAGCAGAGAAGACACCGTCCTCACTGTTGTAGAAGGGGTGGTCAGAAGAGCCCGAGCCTTCCGATGAAGCGATAATCGTCGCTCCTCCGAAAGAGACACGCTTGCTGACCTCGTATCGATGGTGGCCCCCAAGTACTGAATGCACTGGACCGGAGTCGGGACAGACTTGGACATGTTGATGTGCAACCCCAGCTTGTTCAAGAGAACGCACGTCTTCTGGAAGTGCGCCTGAGCTTCCGAGAAGGAGGAGGCCTTGATCAACCAATCGTCCAGGTACGGGTAGACAAACACCTTGTTCCTCTTCAGGTGTGCTGCTACCACTGCCATGCACTTCGAGAAAGTCCTGGGCGCAGACTTCAGCTCGAACGGAAGCACTGTGTACTGATAGTGATTGGTGCCGACTTGAAATCGCAGGAACTTCCTGTGTTTGTGTGCAATGGGCACATGGAAGTACGCATCCTGTAGGTCTATTGCACATAGCCAGTCTCCCTGTTGCAACTGAGGATAAATCTGATGCAACGACAGCATGCGAAACTTCTCTCTGCGAATCCATTTGTTCGCCTGTCGCAAGTCCAGAATGGGCCTGAACTCGTTCTTGTCCTTCTTGCGGACCAGAAAGAACCGGGAGTACAGACCTCTTCCTCTTTGAGACAGAGGTACGTCTTCTATCGCCCTTTTCCTTAACAGGATATCGGCCTCCGCCTGGAGCTCACGCAGTTGATACTGCGAGCTGACCGGAGGAATCGATGGAGGAGGGCTGATGAACCGAAGACTGTATCCATTGCAAACAATATTCAGCACCCACTTGTCCTGAGTAATTTTTCTCCACTCTGCCAGAAAAAATTGAACGCTTCCCCCCACCGGAGCGGGTAACGGATGAAGGGGAAGTAACCGCTCAGGGTCGAGACCCGGCCGGGCCTTTGGTAGCGGTAGAGGACTGTTGTCCACCTCTACCCCTCTGGCGCTTTTGGAAGGGTCGCCGGAACTGCTGCTGTTGTTGCTGCTGCTGTCCCAAAGACTGTCCGCGTCCTTTTCCCTGTGCCCCGAACCATCTCTGGAACGGGCGGTAGGACTTCTTTTCTTTGGGCTTCTCCAAGCCCACAGCCGTTTGGGTCTCCGCCTACGCCTTCATGCGGGCCATCTCATCATCGGCGTGTTTTCCGAACAGTGTCTCTCCGGAAAAGGGCAGATTGGCCACCCGCTGCTGGGCCTCCGGCTTGAGTGACGTTAGCCTGAGCCAAGCATGGCGGCGCTGGTTGATCCCGTGACAGTAACCATGGGCTGCCAACAGCGAGATATCCGCAGCCGCGCTAATGACCTGCTTTGAGACCAGCATCCCTTCCTTAAGTATTTCCAGGAAGTCCTCCTTCTTGTCACGTGGCAGAAGGTCCGCGAACTGTTCCAGGGAGTCCCACAGGGCACGGCTGTACCGCCCCAGCAAATCCGAATCGCTGGAGGCCTTCATGGTCGTGGAAGAAGTTTCACAAGCCTTACGCCCAGCCGAATCAATCCATCGGCTTTCCTTTTCAGGCGGCACGGTGGAGGACGTCGAGGTAGAGTGTAACTTCCTGGCCGCCGGCACTATAACTGAGTCGGGCACTGGGTCCATCCGCAGGAAGGCCGGGTCCGAATCCGGTGCTCTGTACTTCTTCAGAAGGCGGGAGGGAGCGGCCTTCACCACCGCAGGCGTAAGAAACAGCTCCTCCGCAGGCTCGACCAGCCCTGGCACCAATGGCAGCAGAGGGCGAGACAGATGCTTCTTGTGAAGTGTCTCGAATATCACGGACGTCGTAGGTGTAGGAGCCGTCACCGTGATGCCCAACTTCGTAGCCCCCCTCAGGAGAACCTCCTGGAACGTGCGGATGTCGTCCACTGGAGACACCCTTGTCCCCGGGGAATCCGACAAGGTCGGCGAATAGGAGCGCGTCCTGGAGGAGTCCGTGCGTGACCTGGACCCTCGCCTCCTATGGCGGCGCCTAGATCTCATGGAGGATCTGCGCCGACTCCTAGATCTTCCTCTCCATCCGGAGCGCGATCTGGACTTCCTAGGCCTCAGGCGATCCACCGGTTCCACCGGCGCGGGCGTCTTAGGTTTGGCCGGGCCTGCGGCTTAGGAGTCCCCTTGGGAGGTGTCGGAAACCTGGGCAATGAAACCGACCTCGGAGGCACCGGAGGAGGCTTCTCCACCTGAGGTTGAGGTACAGGTTGTGGAAGCGGAGGCAAAGGAGGAGGGGTAGGAGCCCTCGAAGGGAGACCACTCGGCAATGGAGGCGGAGGCATAACTCGCGAAGGCGTATCCACCTCGAAATACATCGAGCCCGGTAAACCACCACCAGCCTGGGACGTCGGGGAGCCTCCCATGGCATCAGGCCTCCTCTCCCGTTTCTTCGATGTCGAAGAAGGGTGACCAGACGGCGAGCGTCGACCCCTCGACGTCGAGCATCTCTTCCTCGACGTCGACCGACGTCCACGCCTCGACATCGACTTCGAATGCTTCGACGTCGATCTCTCATGTCTTGACGACGACCTCTTGTGTCTCGACGGCGATCTCTTGCGCCTCGACGGCGACCTCTTGCGCCTCGACGTCGACCTCGACGGCGACCTCGACCTCTTCCGCCTCGACGGCGACCTCTTCCGCCTCGACGGCGACCTCTTCCGCCTCGACGTCGGGCCACTCTTCGAGGATCCACTCGACGTCGATGTTCTCCTCCTCTTCGCCGACGGCGAACGGCGGTGTCGCTTCGACGGCGAGCGCCGACGCCGGGCCCTTCGACGTCGATCACTCGACGTCGAGACCGACGGGGATGACGACGAAATCGTCACTGGAGACTTCGACGGCGGCCTGTGCACATCCCTCGACGTCGAGCGTCGACGGCGCTTCGCCCCAGAGTCCTGGGGGGACGGGGAACAGACCGCAGTCATTCCTCTCGACGTCGTGGTCTCAGCAATCGACCCAAACGGAGAGTGGGCACGTTTGCTGGTCTTCCTGCCCCTGGGGAGCCCCCCAGAGGCCTCAGCATGGGTAGAAGGAGCCCCTCCAGACCCACCTTGTGCCTTCAGCCTTCTTTCCTTGAGTCCCTGAAACCTGATTTTCTTTCTTTCCTTCAAGGTCCTGCCAGAGAAGCCCTGACAAATCTCACACTCTTCTGGGACATGGGAAGATGGAAGGCAGAGGATACACACCTCATGGGAATCCGATTTGGCCTTCTTCCTGGAGCACTCCGGGCATTTGTCAATTAATGCAGGCATATTTGACATCAAAAGGGAGCAAAAACCAAGAAGAACAGCACTAAAGTACATTAGAAGCACTCAAAACGAAATTAATAGTGAAAAATCACCAATAAACCCTTGAAAAGGGAGAGCTCAATGCTCCAGGGTCCTGCTTGCAGGAGCCGGAAAAAAGAACTGAAAGTAAATGGGACCTGCAGGGCATTCTGGGATACTGTGAAGTTCTGGAAGGTTCTCTGAAAGGCACAGTATCCTGTTCTGAGCCACATAATGGCAGCCTATGGGGCTTGTCTGTCCAGGTCCTCCTCTCTATCATTCCAGAGGGTGTTTGCTGTTAAAGCAAGGGAAATCTGTACAGGCTTTGCTGTTTTGTGGATTTTGTGGTGGAATTTCTAGTTGAAGTACTGGACAGTGTAGCCTTTTATAGGCTGCATTATCTGTCTTTAAATTCTCTCTTAAGTGTCTGTGCAGTTTTGCATTTTTTCGACACTTTAAGAGATTATTTTTGATTGCTACGGGGTCCACGCACATGGGCGGGACTATTCACTAGATTATGACTATAACAGAAATACCCCTACTACAGAACTGGAGTTACAGGACAGAAACTACTCCTTGCTTGTTGGTTAAACATGGATAGTTATATAGTTAGTTAGATAGCTTTTTCTGGGGCGATTCAGAAAACTAGTTCATATGAATCATGATATAGTATTGTTATGTCCTGCCTCCATTGGTAGCCGTTATCATGAATAACCGAATCAAAATCAAACCACTGCATTTTTTCGACACTTTAAGAGATTATTTTTGATTGCTCCGGGGTCCACGCACATAGATTATGACTATACACAGAGATCCCCTACTACAGAATAATACACGTTTATTATCAGTTCATCTGCCAGACTTGTTTATGTGATGACAAACTAAATTTTCTCCTTAGCTACCCAGGCATAACTCCCTCTCTTTGATGTTCTGGTAAATAATGGAGAGTTGCCTTTCATTCTTCATTGAAGTCTAAAATGCATATATGCCAATTGTTTTTTCTTGCAACTAATTTTGTTCCGACTTCTCTACCACCGTCCTAATCCTGGTTTATGAAAGGCTGGATTAGGGCAATGCTATCCTCTCTCACCCCTCAGGATCCTCTCATTCCACTATAAGGGCTGTCCTCTATTCGTTACCATGTCTAATTTCTGGGAACAATACATTTAAGCACATTATGCATGTTTCCTTTTCTATTCGCACCTTGCCTCTTAAACTCAGGGATAAAGTTCAGTTGAATGATCAACAAGGCACTGTTACTTAGTTAATCCTTCCATTTTGTCAGTAAACTGCAAGTTGCTGGTAGTTCCAGACTGACTAGGAGCAAGTATTAACTCTGCCTCAAAATACGCGTATTCACTTCCACATGAGAGTAGACGATTTCATCCTTAAAATCATTCTGAACGTTTACTCTCAGTTTTTTTAATTCAAGCTTTATTCTATTTCAACCTAGCCTTTTCCCCACATGGATTTGTTTCGTTTTTATGAAGTATTTCTTTTATTGTCTCTCTGTAACATTTTAAATTGTTCTTGATTGTTTGTGCTTTCCTGTCACCACTAGTGTTAAACTTTATACATGTTATAACTATGTTAAAAACAAAACTCTTTTTGTGGTCATACTAGATTTTGAAACTGAGACAAGACGCTTTCCAACAGAATCAGAGTGCTTAATTTCTGCAAATACTTTACTAACATCTTTGAAGCATCTAATTAAGGGCCTGATTACATGTGCCCCGGAGGAATATATGAAATTCATTGCATCTGATAAAACCTGATACCTCTGAGTTCGGAATGTATTGGTAGAATAAATTCCATCTATTTAAGTTTTTACTTGGTAATAGGCAACTGTCAGGCATAGCTATCTCCATTTTGTACAGCTTTGACTGGCAAATGATGTCACTACTGAAGAATCTGCCACCCCTTTATTTCTTTGATTATATCAAAAACCTCAATGATGGTGATTTTAAATCCAAATATCTTGTCAAGATAAGAGCAAGAGGGTTACACAAACTAGTACTTTTGATAATTATATCATTTTGTTCCTTGCGTATCTCCAAAGTTGGTATTTTGTATTTTTCTGTGCTGTTCATAGGCAAACATTTGCATTACTAAGGATGTGGGTTTTCCTAACACCTCAATTGCATTACTGCATTTCTAGCAGCTCCCTGTGTGGCGAGCACGGCAGGCTCCCACAGGAGGCAGACAGCTGGCTGGGATCACGGGGGCCTCGAGGCTACCTCCGTGGTCTCCAACAAACTACATTGGGTGCCCTGGGGGGTCAGGGCGCCAATGACTCATGGCTGGGCCCAGGGAGGGTGGCCTTGCAGCCTCCCTCCCCCATTCAATTAAGGCCAGGCCCCAGGGGATGGGGTCCCCTGGCCAAAATCGGCCTGGGGAGGCACACAGCATCATTCCCCAATTAAATTTCTGCCGGGCCATGGGGAATGGTGTCCCCTGGGCTGAAATCGGCCAGAGGCCGTGCAGCCCCTCTCCCCCATTAAGTCAAGGCCTGCGCCGGGGGATAGTGTCACAGGGGAAGTTCTGGTCCTCATTCTCATTTCACAAAAATTAAACCTCAACAGTAAGCACTTACACATATAAACATAGCAGGTGCCCCTGTTAAAGCTTCACTCCTGTAAAGGACATATGATCCTAAATCCTGGGCTTGGGAAATGCAAAGCAAGTGTGTTTTCTCTGCAATTCATTATTGAAAAACGATCCGAAATCCTTTGAAGACGTGACTGAATTGTTGATCAATCTGTATGTGACTGTGACAAGTGGGTTCTTTCCTGTCCTCTCTTAATAAGAGCATAGTTCTACCTTTAAATTGCTAGGAGTACGCAAATGTGGAAATCACTTGGATGCTTCCCTATTTGGCCCCACCCAACTTAGTAGTTTCCAAAGGTCTTCCTGCCTTTTGCCAGGATGATGGACAACTTAACAAGCACCCCTTCCACAGCACATTTCCCACGAATTTTGGTGAGGAGTTCTTAACGTGGAGGAATATAAGGACATCTTCACCAAACACAGAAGCACTTACTTCATACAGTAAAGAGGAAGGACCTTGTTTGGTGGAGATTTACCTCTTTGTAGTCTTGTCGTCTTCTCTATAGGAAGATTCATTTTATCACATATTTCTGGATAAAGACGCACCAGAAACAATTACAAACACCAAAACGCAGACACTGTCACTGGCGACATTTCCTCGTGCCATCAGTGAATTTACTGACCATGTTATAAGTGATGTAATATGTGAGGTCATAAGTAGTGCATTGCGGAGGTGTAAGTTATAGTTAGTTTAGGTAAATATAACTGCTGAATTTCACTGGTATTATATTCAGGGTAGTAATGTAAAAATCACCTACTAGAAATTATGCCATCTGATGATAGGCAGTACCTATCACTCACTCCAAAGGATTAAGTTAGAACATAGGTAACCTTTGCATGGGAAAGAGGTATGTTATTTCACTGGCAGTAATGCAACTGAGGCGCACCTCATTCAACAATATACTCAGATTAGGTCATACATTAAGGGATTGACAAAGTATGGGTCATCAGCATTAGTACATTTAGTGATGGTGCCTCTCGGGACAAAAAACACCCTACTACCTAGGTGTACATATACACGGGGATATCAAAGAAAATCCCCAGGTACCTCAAAATGAATAATCCAATATCCCGGCACTCAAATGTGACAATTTAATTGCTCATATTTTTACCGTAAAGGACTAGATTTGCGCACAGTTCCTGAACATTCAGCCACAAATAACAATTTTGGTTCATATAAATGAATAGGTTTAATTAACACACATTAGAAACACCATCAGAAATTGATATACAAAACAGCCACAGAATGATACAAATTTCATTGGTGAAAAACTGGCCAAGAGAGGGTGATGACCAAAATATACAGGACAAATGAAATATATATGTCCTCCTCTTCTTGATCCTCAAGCAACAACAGCCGACACGTGTTTCGTCACGTCGTGTGACTTCCTCAAGGCTGCAAAGATAATGATTTGTTGTATTTAAAAATCCTTGTAAAAAATATATCTCATCTAAAATTTCTTTTTCACAGATAGACACATTCTGTCCCTGATTGCAGGAAGGTAGCAGGAAAAACCAGATGTGCAAAAGTGGAAGAAAAGTGAAGAGAACTACAGAAGCAGTTAGATTTGATTACACTCTTTGTGTGACAAAAAAAGGGGGAGGGGGGCAAAATTTATTTGACCAAATTACCTAAATAAGACGAAGTGCAAGTAACCGTCACCAAAAAAACTTTGTTTCGAACTGAAAAGAGGCTAACCTTCTGAATATTTGTAGTGCAAGTATATTAACGTCTATGTCCGTAATCTTCTTTCGAATAACCTATATGGTAGATATAAGTTATACATATGGTTTTACTCATTGATTTTGCCACAGGTATCCCTATTGTGATAGTCAGAATTAATGACACTCACTTTGTCCATATACTTTGTAGCTCCTCTTTACTTTAATTCATATGTCCAGCCCATATTCCATGTCTTAGTAACCTCTGTTACACGGAACCATAGTGATGTAACCGTTCTATGATTCAATGGAAATGTAATGGTAATATACGATCCATCATGGAAAAAATTGTTTAGAGCTTTATCTTTTTTTCTTTTTTTATTACTTTCCCCTGGTTAATGGGAACTCACTTGTATCAAAAAGCATCACGGGGCCATCATAGAGTATCCTTAACTCAAGTATAGGTTCTCAAGTAAGTTATAATCTTCTCAGATGGTTAACCTAGAACATAGGGAAATGGATATAGTCATACCAGTGACAGGAATCCATGGTGTGACTTAGGATAACAATTTATTTAGGACTTATCAAGCCTTACCCTTAGGTCACTCTAATGTTTAATATCAATTCCACCTTAGTTTTCCTTTCTTTCTTTGGTAGACTAAGATTACGGCCTGGAACTCGTTTTTCAAGTAGTGAGCGTGTATATTCCTAAAAACTGTTTATATATAAAAGTATTAGTAATTTTAAAATAACATATGTAAGTTACCAATGATAGGCTTGTTTAAAAGCTCTTATTGTAATGCTCACATATTTAAATAGAGTGTACATCGAGTACTCACATATTTGCTTATTTCCGTTTTTTAAGGCGTGGGTGATGGGCTCTGATATGCCTAAAATTCAAATAATCAGACATTTAGAAAATAACGTTCATTTTGGATTATTCATTTTGAGGTACCTGGGGATTTTCTTTGATATCCCTGTGTATATGTACACCTAGGTAGTAGGGTGTTTTCTGTCCCGAGAGGCACCATCACTAAATGTACTAATGCTGATGACCCATACTTTGTCAATCCCTTAATGTATGACCTAATCTGAGTATATTGTTGAATGAGGTGCGCCTCAGTTGCATTACTGCCAGTGAAATAACATATAAAGTTTATGTGGAGAGCGGCACTCACTTTCTCAGATTTAGGACTGATAGGGGAAATATCTCTGTAAAAGAAATTTTCCTGTAATTTTAACAATAACTAGGCAACTATATATCTATCATGGAAAATTTTGAAGAAGAAAGAAATGCGATGTTGCAAGAATGATTTACTGGTGCCACTAATAAAGTTCCCACGACTAATAAAACGATGGAGCAGGAAGGTTTGAAATTGAAATTCATAAAATTGGAACGAGCCCGCAAACAAGAGGTGTCCCCCGTTGGTGGGATGTTATTATTTTGAAACGGTATTTGGACAAAGCAGGTCCCACGTGGTTTAAGAATTATCATTTTTCCAACGTTTGAGGACCTAGATGGAGATCTATTGAAAGAATGGGAAGAGTTAAACTTGAACTCCTCCTATAGAATGATGGATATTTTAATTAGACACGCGAAGAGAAAGAGAGAGACATTACTTTTGGAAATAGAGAAATTGGAACAGGAGATCAAAAACCTTAACTTAGAGGAAACTACCAAGAAGAACTATAAAATTTTGGATGAGATTGTGAGCGCTCATCAGCTTCACATTAAAGAAAAAAAGATGAGAAAACTAAAAAGGGATGAGTATGATTATAAAAACGGAAGGGTGTTTACTTTTGCTAAAAAATTTGACGATGTTCAGACTAAATCTAAACTACCCAAAGTAAATGTTCAAGCAACCAATGCAGTGCCCTCATCTAGTGAATCTGATGCATCCAGCATACACAGTGTAAACACCTCTGAGGATGGAATAGGGCCCCTAACTGCAGACCAAGCCTCCAAACCTAACTCTTCTTTTTTAGACGAGATGGAACGCTACCGCAAGGGCAGTCGAACAAATTATGGCCAACAAAATATCAGAAAACAAGGAGGGGCGGGTCAAAACGCAAATCAAAGAGAGGGGGCAACAACCCGCTCTATATCCAAGAATCTGAACAAGTGATTCCGCTCTCTGTCTCCACTAATGCCAGTATTGACACCACCAAAAATGATAATGTTGCCGTAGTTAACCTCTCTGACCTAGTACTTTCTGAATCAGATAAAAGTGTACTAAGTAAAGGGTTAAGCTTCTGTCCAACTGCCTTCCCAGATTTTGTAAATATTCATGTCGATTTATTCCAGTTTGTACGCAAATTAAAGCTGAAGAAATATTTTGAAAACAAAAGTACTGAAGTAAGGCCAAAAAACCCCGTGTCTATGACCTGTAACAAGACAATAAAGGAAGTACAAGATATACATCTTTTGTTGTCCTTAAATGAATGTGAAGATACCCCTGTATCAATGATGGATTTAATGTATGATTTAGATGTAGTTCCCGACCGTAGTTTGGACAGCGGTCTTAAGCAAAAATCTGTTTTTACACCTACATTACAAGCTAACAATTTGGTGGACACATTCTATAAAGCAGTCACTATAGACCTGTACAAATTAGAGGACAAGCTGAACCAGAAACGTAGTTACATTAAGTTCAATCTCACTAGAGAGGAAAATCAAGCACTGAAAGACCTATCTAACAACAAAGAAGTGGTGCTGAAAGAGGCAGATAAGGGTGGCAATGTGGTGGTGATGCGAGTAAATGACTATGTAAATGAGATAGACAAACCGCTTATGAGCGACCAATCATACATCAAACTAGTGGGTAATCCATTAAAGAATATTACAGCGACTATACTGGTGAAACTGCAGGGATGGAAGGAACAGGGCCTTATTACGGAATTGGAATTTAGATATCTATACAATGCTACACCCAGGGCCCCCTGTATCTATACCCTGCCAAAAATACACAAGCCAGGAATTTTCCCTCAGGCTCGACCCATAATCTCAGGAATAGGTTCCCCAACGGAACATATATCTGAATACATAGATGTATTTTTACAACCTCTCATACATAATCTTCCCTCGTATATCAGGGATACGGGGGACATTCTTAGCAAACTGGAAGACATCGAATGGGCAGACAATCTAACATTTGTCACAATGGATGTGTGCTCATTGTACACCTGTATACCGTTGGAGAAAGGATTGGAGACGTTGGCAGAATGTCTGTCTCATAGGGATGTAATGTAAATGTGCTGGACTTATAAAGCGCACAGCTGCCCGTAAGCGTCCCGGCGCTTGCTTAGGGAACCCGTCCTGGTATTCCCCTGTGAGAAACCCCGGCAGGGTGTCCACAAGGTGAAAGCCAGGCATCCCGCCGCGAGGGGCCGTAGTGGAGATTAAGCAAGCTATTGCCCAGAGTCGCAGAGTGTGACCCCGTGAGTTGAGTAGGCACCAGAGCGAGAATTGTCGAGCCCGTGGAATTTTGAGCCCGAGACCCGCCGAGGCGGGGAATCGAACCCTGGTCCACGGTCGATCTCAGCTTCCGGGTCTGCCGCCTCTAATCACTGAGCCACGCTTCTCCACATCACTGAGCCACGCTTCTAGTTGCTAGTCTGTATGAACACACGCAGATGATACTTGACCTTACACGGGTGGTTTTGGAAAACAATGTTTTCCTACACCAAGGGGAATGGTATAAACAGGCAATTGGTGTAGCAATGGGGTCCAAATTTTCCCCTTCCTATGCTAATTTATACATGGGCTCATTTGAGAAACATCTATGGAAGTCTCTTAATACTAGTCTCACAGAGCATATAATATATTGGGGTCGATATATTGACGATATTTTTGTTGGTCTGTAAATGAAAATGAATTGGGAGAAATGTTGAAACATCTTAACGACAATAGTTACAATCTCCAATTTACATTTAAGAGCAGCAAAAAAGAAATAGAATTCCTGGATGTGATCTTGTACCACAAAGCCAACAAAATAGCAACAAGACTTTTTCGAAAGCCTGCGGCGTGGAACTCTGTCCTACATGTCAGTAGTGCACACCCTAGGTCCCAGGTCAACTCTATACCATTGGGAGAAATGACCAGGTTGAAACGTAACTGTAGTGAGGAAGAAGTTTTTCAGAAATAATTAACACAGCTGGAACAGAGATTTGAAAAGAGGGGTTATCCAGGTGATGTACTGCAGAATGCTAAGTTTAAAATTCAGAAGAAATCACGATCAGCTTTGACCAATTCAAATAAGATTCCAATAAAATCCAAAGAACGCAAAATTGCTGTAATAACTGGATATAACACTCACAGTCATCATGTGCATAGTATCTTTAAGAGACATTGGCATCTTTTGAATATGGATAAGACCTTAGAAAAATATGTCACACCACACCCCATGATATATCGACGAGGTACCACCCTAAGAGAGATTCTGTGCCCAAGTTATCTACCCCCCAAACAGAAACAAACTATTTGGCTTCCACCTAAACCAATGGGTTTTTATAAATGCACAACATGCTGTGTGTGCCAATTCGCAGCAGACAAACTAAAAGAATTCCAATACAATACTGGAGTCAAACACAATATTAAGCAGTTTATCAACTGTAATACCAACTATGTTGTATACTGCATTATTTGTTGCTGTGGTTTAATCTATATTGGCAGTACTGTTCGCTCTTTAAAAGATAGGATACAAGAACATATAAGAGTGATACGCAACAACAATGGCAGCTACCCCCTAGCGGTACACTTTAACCAGACACACACGCTAGAACAACTAAGAGGCATCAGATTTCATGGAATTGCACATGTCAATTGTGGACCCAGGGGTGGTGATAGGGTGTTGACATTGAGACGGACAGAAACACAGTGGATCGTCAAACTTAGGGCGGTTGAAATGGGAATTAATTTTGACAAAGAGATGCATGTGTTTTTGAAGTCTTAGTATTAATGTCCGGACTTTAATGTCAGTTTTGCAGCGATCGGTCTCCTGATGTTGGATACAAATAACATGTAATGCGGGCATGTTGATATACAATGCAATATAATGTGGATTATATGTAAGAACCTCATATATTGAGTGGTTTTCAAAGTTGTCAAGATTGTCAACCCTCAGTCTCTCACATGGAAAAGAGACACATAAACTGAGACAAAATCATGTTGTATACATGTGTCACATTGAATAGTTTTGAAGTTGTCAGGATTGTCAACTCTTAGTTTTTAGATAGAAATGAGACACAGCAACAGAGACTAAATCATGATTTATATATGTGTCATATTGTACCCCAGTTGTTTTTTAAAATATTTTCTTGCCTTCTCTCTTTTTCTTGGAGGTTTTCACTATATCTGTTCCCTCTCCCTTTTCCCGATGTCTTATTATATTTGATATTCAATATGAAACTACTACAGAGATTTCAATCTCGAGTTTCATAATACTGAGCATATGAATGATTTTCCTTTCTTGTCACACAATTTCTATTTTGTCAAAGGAAAACGTATGACCGTCCTTTAGGAGAGATTAAATCGAGTACTTGCTTATGAATGCCCTAAGGCGCGTTTCTTTTTTGTGTACACTTATATATGTACAACGAACAACAGTTTCACATACTGAATCATGAAAATCACTCATTTCCAACATGGCGGTGCAATACGCTTAGGTTGGTGCTTTTTAGATTGGTTTGTAACCACAGCTTCTTTTCGCCTTTTCCCGATCTAACTATGCGATTAGTAGGCGAACACATTGGCTGTTTAAATCATAAAGAATTGTGGTCTTTTAGCACCATCACGTCCACTGATAGTATTGAGTAATAAATAATTAGGAGCACCAGTTCCCAATCTAATGGGACAGGTCACAAATGTGGTAAACGAATAATGGACCACGATATTATATTTAGTGTCCTGTCAGACACCTACACGGTATACTTATGAATAGAGATAAGTATCTTGCAATTGAATCTAAGCAATTGCAAGATGGATGTCCTGCTCACCGACTGTTGGTTTACTCTCTATGGCAGACCAGACATCCGTTTTTTTTTTACTTCCTGATCACTTCCGGCTTGCCGGGCTTCCTGCCGGTATGATCGACACATAAAAATGGAGCGGTTAGTATTGGAAAGTTGCGTATACGGTGACACGGCTAGAGAGGACGTTCAGACATGCGGTAAGTCACTTATCACCGTTGGTGTAAAAACCTTCGTGATGGCTGAGATCATGAGTTGTGTTTTTTAAATGTAAGGCAGCCGCTTACTTGGACGCCTGTACCACGAGTTGACAACGCGAGACCAGGCACACTAACATTGAAATATGTTAGAAAGTCCGCTCTAAATGACGTAGTGTTGCGAGATATCATCCCCTTAGTTTAAGATGATGAACCGCCAACTATCGAAAACTAAACTTAGATATGTTCTGTACTACGGGGGGTCCTATATATGACCAGTGCAGATGGCATCCCTATTTCTTTTACGAGCACTTGAAGTACAAATACTTTCTCTCTTTTAGGACGCCCAAGCTATAAAACCGATATGGATACATTTTGCCCGTGGCGTCTAAACATGTATTCTGCCGAACTATTATAATGGGCTAAATGAACGTTATTTTCTAAATGTCTGATTATTTGATT
Source organism: Lissotriton helveticus (assembly GCF_964261635.1). NCBI lineage: Eukaryota > Metazoa > Chordata > Amphibia > Caudata > Salamandridae > Lissotriton > Lissotriton helveticus. The sequence continues at coordinate 311,268,286 of NC_136062.1, forward strand.
TTTAGGCATATCAGAGCCCATCACCCACGCCTTCAAAAACGGAAATAAGCAAATATGTGAGTACTCGATGTACACTATCTAAATATGTGAGCATTACAATAAGAGCTTTTAAACAAGCCTATCATTGGTAACTTACATATGTTATTTTAAAATTACTAATACTTTTATATATAAACAGTTTTTTAGGAATATACACGCTCACTACTTGAAAAACGAGTTCCAGGCCGTAATCTCAGTCTACCAAAGAAAGAAAGGAAAACTAAGGTGGAATTGATATTAAACATTAGAGTGACCTAAGGGTAAGGCTTGATAAGTCCTAAATAAATTGTTATCCTAAGTCACACCATGGATTCCTGTCACTGGTATGACTATATCCATTTCCCTATGTTCTAGGTTAACCATCTGAGAAGATTATAACTTACTTGAGAACCTATACTTGAGTTAAGGATACTCTAGGATGGCCCCGTGATGCTTTTTGATACAAGTGAGTTCCCATTAACCAGGGGAAAGTAATAAAAAAAGAAAAAAAGATAAAGCTCTAAACAATTTTTTCCATGATGGATCGTATATTACCATTACATTTCCATTGAATCATAGAACGGTTACATCACTATGGTTCCGTGTAACGGAAGTTACTAAGACATTGAATATGGGCTGGACATATGAATTAAAGTAAAGAGGAGCTACAAAGTATATGGACAAAGTGAGTGTCATTAATTCTGACTATCACAGTAGGACATACCTATGGCAAAATCAATGAGTAAAACCATATGTATAACTTATATCTACCATATAGGTTATTCGCCAAACGGGCTTATCAAATCTCAGTTATTCGAAAGAAGATTACGGACATAGACGTTAATATACTTGCACTACAAATATTCAGAAGATTAGCCTCTTTTCAGTTCGAAACAAAGTTTTTTTGGTGACGGTTACTTGCACTTCGTCTTATTTAGGTAATTTAGTACAATAAATTTTGCCCCCCCCCCTTTTTTTGTCACACAAAGGGTGTAATCAAATCTAACTGCTTCTGTAGTTCTCTTCACTTTTCTTCCACTTTTGCGCATCTGGTTTTTCCTGCTACCTTCCTGCAATCAGGGACAGAATGTGTCTATCTGTGAAAAAGAAATTTTAGATGAGATATATTTTTTACAAGGATTTTTAAATACAACAAATCATCTTTGCAGCCTTGAGGAAGTCACACGACGTGACAAAACACGTGTCGGCTGTTGTTGCTTGAGGATCAAGAAGAGGAGGACATATATATTTCATTTGTCCTGTATATTTTGGTCATCACCCTCTCTTGGCCAGTTTTTCACCAATGAAATTTGTATCATTCTGTGGCTGTTTTGTATATCAATTTCTGATGGTGTTTCTAATGTGTGTTAATTAAACCTATTCATTTATATGAACCAAAATTGTTATTTGTGGCTGAATGTTCAGGAACTGTGCGCAAATCTAGTCCTTTACTGTAAAAATATAAGCAATTAAATTGTCACATTTGAGTGCCGGGATATTGGATTATTTTCATTATGGGAAAGCGGTATGAAGGTTGTACACCCATCCAGGGTCCTTGCCAGCATTAAGTGAAAGATGAGGTATGATCACTAGGAGGTTTCATAAATCTAGGCTGGAACTATGCGGTACCTTTCACCATTGTTTGTTTCCTCGAATTATGTCAATAATATTTCCTATTAATGCACCAAAGCTAACCACAAGAAATATAGTCTGTACGCATTTATGAGGGACCAAAGCTTAGACCCAGATGGATCAGTTCTTTGATTCGGTCGTGCTTATCTACATATCTCTAAACTGAGGTATCACGTCTGTGGACACAATGTCTCATGCTTAGGTTATGAATGTGAAAATCAATAAAAAAAAATGTTTCAAAGTTAGAACACAGAACCTCATCTTTACCATGAAAGCTCAGAGTGTAGCCCCTACTTTAACCTAATGTTGCTGATGTTTCGTAGCAAGCCAGAAACGCAATCCTATGTAATCTGATAGACATGCTAAAACTTCATACGACAAACCAAAGGAGCATACTGTGTCACGCGGAAGATATTACCTATCAAGTTGTGTAGCAGAATGAATATATTAGTCAAAGATAAATCCACTTCTGGTTTCTTATATCTATCAGTCTGACAACTGGAGAATCTCTGCATGATCAACTCTGTTTGGTCACTGATACTCAGTGCAGGGAAATCTTCATAACTAGCACAACTCCCATGGATGATTTGGGCTGCGAACAGCTCCATCTGGTAATGAAAACCAAAAAAGGAGATTAATTTCCCTGTAGCTGTGATCCAGTATAAGAAAAGTACCTGTGGAATACAATAAACTAAAGGCTACATAAAAGAGGAGGAAATGACTTGTCTTACACCATCCAAGACGTTTCTTTTGTAAGTGCAAATTAGCAGCATTGTAGGATTGAGGCATGCCCTAACACTCTATGTAAAAGGGTCATATTTCAACATAGAAAAAATAATAATTGGGGCAAACCAGTCTCCTTCAGAAAGATGTCAGAACGCATGCCTGGAGAACTGCAGTTATTATTAAAAAAAAAAAAGAAGATAGAGTATTCTGCCAGTAGAAGGTAGTACATTTCAAAAGTATGGATCCATGAAATATTAAAGGCAGAGAATAAAAATGTTGTGGAATAAATCTAAGAAAAAATAGTCATTATGAATATGCAGGTGCTTAAATTTGTGCTTGTGATTTCTCGTGCCCACAACTTCCACTCATTTGTGGAGACCACCACATTTTCTAGTGATGCCTGTGTTGCACTTGCAGTGCAACACCATGGCACAATCATTAAATACTTAATTTAGGCAAACACAGGTGATAGATGAAGGTAGCACTTACCACAGCACAACTTGTGAAGTGCATCACAAAAGTTACCTTAGCCACAGTGCTCACATCAGTCTTCCATTGGTTTATACCTCAATTGGGTTAGCTATGCTTGGGCAGGCAACGCGTGTCCATCTGTCTAGGTCTGGCCATATACTGCCTCTAACCCAGCCTGAACCAGTTTGTGAGTGGTTCAGTGCCATCGGTCTCCCTCTGTCTACTTATACTGAGCTGCCTGTGCAGCAGCTCCAGCCCTAACACTTCTACAACCGGTCCCCACAGATTGTAGACAGTTCATAATCCAAAAGCAAACACAGTGGGTGTATTGGTCAAATTAGTTACAGCAGAGCAGGCGCAGCAGTGTAGCCAGTGAAGAATTGCAACACCATCAGCCCCCCCACACACACAGACAACCCCCCCTTTATTCCTCCTCTGTCCACAAACATCACACTGCGGCAGACTACCACGGCTCTACCCACACCAGATACCCTTGAACAGTAAATATCCAGCTGTATACAAATTTAAGAAACAGAACTTGCAGGGGGATGGATGAGGAATCTGAAATACGTTTGAATTTTATTGTTGTATTACAGAGCTTTTATTTACAGCATTTCACTTAACTTTGCAGTTCCAGAAGCTGTTTCTAGCACACCTTACCACCCACCTCTCGTTCTTTCTACCCTTCTCTTTCACTTCATCTTCTTTACCACCTTCCCTCTCACTTTTCGTATCTTTGTATTTCTCCTCGTGCGCAGGTAGTATTTACTTCATTCAGTCATTTGATAAAACTCATTAATTATTGTGTTTAAAAAAACATCCCTGAATGTAGGGTATGTTGCGGAAGTCGGCACCGTATGGGAGCCCATGAAGCCAACACTTAGAGGAGTAGACATAGCCTGGTGTGCAGCAGCTCGGAGGAAACGCAGGGCGGACCTGGTTCGGGCTGAGGCCGAAATTGAGGCATAAGAGCTCCGGGGAAGTACGGAGGGTGGGGCTCAAGCAGCGGGATAGCTCCTTTTGGCACAGCAGTCGTATGCGTCCCGGCTAATGGACGAAGCGAAACAGATATGGCTTGCAACACGCAGCCGGATTTACCAATGGGGGGATAAATCGGGAACGATACTCCACCGGCTATGTCAGGGTACGTTCCAGGCTCAGACTCTACCTCGGATACTGGATGAAGAGGTGTCCCGGTCACGGATCCAACAGAATTGGCGGAAGGCTTTGCTGCTTATTACGCAGGTTTATATGCCCCAAACTAATGTCTCCCCGCAGACGTAGTGGACAAATTCCTGGCTGATCTGCCGCCACGCGCGGTCTCGGACGAGGTAAGGGAGCGCATGGAGCTCCCACTGACAGAGGAGGAACTGGACACAGCACTGGGCGAACTTAATACAGGTAAGGCGCCCGGGCCCAACGGGTTCCCCAGCGAATTCTATAGCAGGTACCATTTACTGCTCGGGCCCATTATAGAGCGGCCGTGGAGGAGGCCAGGGAGCGGGGCAGTCTCCCCCTGACTGGAGACATGCAGAGGTGGTTGTCTTTCACAAGCCGGGCCGACCCTCAGAGCAACATGCATCATATCGCCCGATTTCCTTGCTAAAAGTAGAGGCAAAGATCTTGGCCAAAGCACTGGCCAATCGGCTACTACCCTATATAGTGGACCTTATCCATCCAGATCAGGCCGGCTTCATGCCCCAGAGAGCGACCAGGCATAACATTCGGAGAGCGCATGTGGCTGTAGCGGCTGTCCGGAGTACCAGGGTGCCGGCGGCGCTCCTGTTGGCAGATATGGACAGGGCGTTCGACTCGCTGAGCTGGGCCCACCTGTTCGCCCTCCTGCCGCGGCTTAACTTCGGTCCCCACTTCTTGTCGTATTTACGGCTGCTTTACACAGACCTGACGGCCTCGGTCAGGGTGGCAGGTGCTACCTCCCCCAGATTCACCATTGGGCGGGGCACTAGGCAGGGCTGCCCCCTCTCGCCCTATCTTTTTGCCCTGGCCATGGAGCCGCTGGCTGCATGGGTGCGCAGTTACGGGGGTTTGAATGGGATCAGGGTCTGTCTGACAGAATTGCGCTATATGAGGATGATGTCCTATTTTTCCTTACGGATATCAACAAGTCAGGGCCGCGCCTTATGGAAATCATGCAAATCTTTGGCGAAACATCGGGGCTCTACATGAACCCCCGCAAATCAACCTTGTGGGAGCTGGGGGGACGCTCGCGGGTGGGGGATTGGGCATCAGCATTACAGGTAGCGGTAGGGGGCTTTAAGTACTTGGGGGTGTTCATCTCCGAGGCTCCCGCGGTCTCCTGGGAGCAGAATGTGGTACCAGTGTTGGAGCGGGTTCGGGCAGATGTTAAGACATGGTCCTGCATGCCGCTGACCATCTATGGTAGGTCGGCCTTCTTTAAGATTGTGGCTCTCCCCAGGCTGCTGTATCAACTGCAGAATCACCCCATCCTATTCCCTCTCACTGGTTTCGACAAGTGGACTCTGTGTTAGGACAATTCCTCTGGGCAGGGGGCGCAGTACGGGTTGCGACATTCATACATACAGTGTGGAGCTGCACCTTACTTGCTAGGTTCTGGAAGGGGGTGTGCGATTGCATGTCTGAGGTCCTGGGGTGGGAACTCTCCCGTACGCGGCAGTTCGGTCTCCTACATGTGCTGGATGGGGTAGGGGGAAACATCTTTAAGAGACATTTACTATTGTTGGACCTTACACTGGCTAAGAGGGACGTGGCCAGAGCTTGGAAGGACACGCGAGCCCCCTCTGTTGTGGCATGGAAAAGAGGGCTCGATTTCTGCATGTGACTAGAACAGCTGATCTTTGTCGCCCGGGGTTGTCCACGGAAACACTTTAAAATTTGGAAGCACTGGGCGGACTTTAGGGGCCTGTGGCTCGAGCCTCTGGCTAATCAGGACCCTCCGGTGGAAATAGGATAGGGCTACGATGGCAGGTGCATGCATTTTGGTCGGTATATATGTAATGAACTGGAGACAAGTGATGGAGACAGTGCGACAGGGTTGGGTGGGGGGCGGCTGGGGGAGTGGAGAGGGGGAGTTGGGGGGATGGGGGGCTAGTTTTGTATTGATTGTATATGCTTCTTTAATTTTTCTCCTAGAAGAAAACTGGATTGTATTCTAATTATTGTGGCCTAATTGTCCTTCAGATATCTCTGGGGTACAAAGACCTGCGTACTGTATACAATCTCAAATAAAATCTGTTGTAAAAAAAAAAAAACATCCCTAATAAATGTAAAATGATGAGCATTTAAATATTCAAGTCTTACATGCTTGAAAAAGAACTCTTGATCACAGTACCAGGCAACTACTGAAAGTAATTCACTCAAATTCATCACATATGAAAAATAACAATGTTTTATTCAGCCTACAGTTGCATCACACCAACATTACACTCCAAAAGTCTAATAATGAATGCGCATACAACACAGCATACATCAAGGTGGATATATGAGCTAAATAGCACTTCACTACAAATAGGTTGGTTGGAAGATATGCAAATATGATAGCATACACTGAAAAAGGATGAAATATTGTACTTACGTGTATGACTGTGAAAGTTGCTTGGCTATATTAAAAGCTATAGGATCCCGATCCAGTGCAAATATTTTGATGTTACTGGCTTGTTGTAAAATAGATGTTGCATGGCCACCGGCTCCAAATGTCATATCCAATATACACTAGCAGGTGAAAAATGTACAGGATAAGTTACTAATATATTACATTATTACATCATTTACTAAAACATTGTCATTGAAGTTGCAATGATGAAAATGGCAGTCGGGTATCCTAAGCAATTAAATATTTCTTATGAGCTAGATATGAAGTAGAGGTACATCAAGGGATATTTTAACCAATAGACATCACAATAAGACATAAATTAAACTAACTCCAAGCAGATTCTTTTATTTTGTCTATTACCAGCTCTTGGTATCATGCTGTTTGTTCAACATGATGTGATTAATTTTTATGTATGATTTGCAGGTCACAAATATCTTTTGTAAAGCAGCCAAAAAGGAATGCGATGTCAGTGCTATATATAATGCTTGTCGCCATTAGCTGAGCAGAAATTAGATTACGTCTTGATAAAGAATGAAACATTTCCAAGCTAAAGTGAAGGAAATTCTGTGGCAGAACCTTAAAATCAAAACACAAAATAAATTTCCCAAGAACACTGGGAAAAATTCCTGCAAAATCGTGGTCACAGCTGTGTGGTATCCCTCCACAAGCCACACCCGCCGAGGCGGCTACCCGGGTATCTGGGCCCTGGACTCCTGGCACACCGCTGCCTTGCTGCGATCCAAGGCGGCCCAGGAAGCGGATTGCTGCCATCCTCCCTGAACTGAACCGCACAGGTGTGGTCTTGTGCCGACTTTCTCCGGTTTGCTGTCTGCCCGGCCACGCAACTGAATTGGTGGCTGCTAACTGAGGGGGTAGGGAGAGGAGCTGGAGGAGCGCCAAGGGCAGCTCTTTAAAAACAAAACCAGTGTAAAACACTTGGTTACGGGCATGGGGCTGCGTAGTGCATCTCCTGAGGATTGAGCCAGCGGCAAGTGGAAGCGGCCCAGCTAGGTCCGTGGCGCGGCTTGATCTATGCTGTGTGCTCACCCGCCCTAATCAATCACGGCAACCGTAAGCCGGCCCAGGTGCACCCCGCTACAGGTTAAAACCCTACCGTGGATACTCACTCTCGGCTGAGGAAGCAAGACAACATCATGCGCTCAGGCAAGATTAGGGTGGCACTGACAAGCTCGAAGCGCAAACAAAGTTGCCCGAACAAACAACTCAATCGAACGTTCCCTGCTAATGCCACATCACAACGAACAAGATGCAGCACTTTCTCTTCTATCTCCCGGACTGGTTGCCCAATCCAATGACCAGCTGTCAAATCCTCGGAATAAATTCATCATTTTAAAAGATACAATGGACGTATTATTCTCTCACAACAATGACACACAAGGCTTACAAGCTCCCATACACCCACGCACACCCCCCACATCGGACCCTCTACTGGTAGATACCCACAACAGCCATTCGTGAAAAAGTCTAATAGTGCCAAAGAGAATGTGCAAAAAAGAGTCTAGAAGTAAATAAAAAGAGGCTAACCTTGACAACAGGCATTCTGAAAGTGGGCACCATTGCTAATGCAGGAGAAAACCCGGCTCTCGACTCCCCACTAGCTGTCATACCAAATGCCATGGAGGCATCTGCCTAAGATACCTCTGACCCAAAGAGCATCAACTGTATGCTGGACCAAGTTAAACATGCCAATGAAAGGGCAGGCCCCCAGGTAGCTGCCAAGAAACACCATCCTTCAATTAATGAGCCTTTTGATTCTTCCCCAGACAATCAGGGAAAGGACGCGTCTCCCCTAGCAAAATCTACTTGGTTCACGGCCCAGCCATCAATCAAAAATAAAATAGCAGCATACAATCAGCAGAAGCTCCTCCTTTGAAGGAATAGCTTCCCTGCTCATCGAGGTGTCTCCTCAACTTCAAGCCAGGAGCTTGGTCTCTTTGGACTTAAAGAGGCTCTCAGCAAAATCACATTTATCATCAAGTCCTGACATTGACGAGCCTAGTATCTGTTTGGATGACACCAGAAGCCCAACATCATGGCAAAAAAATGGGCTAAGCAATACCTGGGATCCCCTGCTCGATTAATTTTAATCAGTCGATAAGGCTCCAACTTACCTGTCAACCAAGTTAGATTTGCAGGTGAACCTTCTCAACACTATGGTAATCTATGACACAGCAATCACTTGAAAAATAGGTTCACTAAATGCGTTGGTACAACGTGCACAGTCTGATGCTGTCAAATTGCTTTAAATTGCTCTTGCGGTCCTGTGGAAGACAAGTTGGTAGAACTTGCTAGGTGGCTGTTCATCCAATAGCAACAAGGTCTACCACCTGCACCCATATTAGGTCACAACAAACAAGGCCTTCAATTGATACTGGCCAACAGAGCAATACAAACACACAGCCCCAAGTTGCCCGCCAGTTAACTGTTGCAAGTCCTAATGTTAGTGCCCCTACCATGACACGACAACCAAGGGTTCCAAATAAAGTCGCTCAACAGTGTAGAATAAACGCTCAGTCCTCCATCAGATCGGTCACTCACAGCTCTGAGCTAGTTACTGATCAGTCTTGTAATCAAAGAAGAGAGAGAGGAACTAGTATGGCTACTTCGTTTCCCCTGGGGTATAATGTATAAACAAAGAGAACTAGCTATTAGGATGATGTTTGCGCTCTATTTGTCTGCATGAGAAAACATTTGGTTTTTATGAAGGCCCTCACCCACCAACCTAGTTGGTGGCATGCTTCATCATCTGTGAAGAGACAGGGTCTTGATTCATTTATAAAAAACGATGACTTATTTTAAGTGAAATGGATGGAGTGCTGTCTCGAACCAGCAACCTAAGGCATGTTGGTGTGTGTAGGTGAGCACATCATTTTATAAATGAGTCAATACCCTGTCTCTTTATTTAGCCACCTAAGGCACCAACATGCCTTAGGTGGCTGGTTCGATACAGCAACCCATTCATTTCACTTAAAATAAGTCATTGTTTTTTTATAAATGAATCAAGACCCTGTCTCTTCACCACAGTATGGCGACTATTAATTTATTATCCTTCCCGGCTGCTTGATGCTAAAATGAGTAGTAGACATCAATAGCAAGTCCTTAAGACGCGAGCGTATGTATTTTTTCTTTGTCTATTCCTACAGACACGCCCAGCTGTGAGCCCAGCCGAACGCTACACACGTACGCTACTCTCACAAGCCCCGCCTGCCTTTAACAAGCAACACCTGCGGCACTGAGAAGCTATTTGAAGATGCCAGCTTCCAGAGATCATTTCCTACAGAACTGGCGGCCGGACAACAGGTGTATCAAAGGGTCTGGAGACACTGCCAAGTAAATGCTGAGCCCAGCCCTCGCTCGCGGCACAGCCACTAGTCATGCTGCCTTTGACCGTGACTATGCGTGCACGTTTTACCGCTAGTAGCATTTGGACACGTCCTTACCCCTCTATCTCCCCACCTTGTCAGAGTGCATTCAGTCCCGACTTTCCGGCGGAGCTCCTGGGAGTTTGTCCACTGTACTTAGTAGTAAGCACTATATTTCATGTGCAATTTCTCGTGCCAATTTCACAACAATGTACCACCGCAATTAGGTACTAACACCCTTACCGCATAAATCACACCACCGGCAATTGCCATGTTTCTCCACCAGCGCCTATACACTTCTGCCTTATCCGTTCGCACGTTTAGGCACCAGGCGCAGACCCACGAATCAATGTGGTTGAAAATTGCCTGTTTTTTAACAATATGTGTCTTCTGTTTGTCCTGTCTTGTCTCCTCTTGATTTCCCTACAGGTACAATCTGAGAGGAAACACCTCTCACATATAAAAGCACCTTAGCGAGTGCTACACATACAGGGCATTGACACACATATTTATCCATGTAATACCCCCACACATAAAAGGTCCTGATGAAAGCCAGTTAAGAAATAGGCCTGGCGGAAACTAGTCGACCACACTGGACGTTGGAGACCATAAGTCTATCCCCATACAACCCAAGCCTTTGTTTTTAATTACTGTCTGGGGCACACCAATAAAGCATCTTCTTGGGACGCCAAGGACAGTATTTTAAAACCTCACGCAACACATCAGCACAGCACACTCACGTACCAAAACCCGCTCCGCAGTAGTCTAGCGTCGCAGCATACCTGAGGCACACTTGGTGCCTCGGGTGGGGCCCGATGATGAAGCGAGGGCCTTCATAAAAACCAAATGGTTTCCCATGCAGGCACATAGAACGCAAACATCATCCTAATAGCTAGTTCTCTTTGTTTATACACTAGTTACTGATCACCCAGAAAGAACTACACTACCAAGGAAAAGACAGCAAAAAAGGGTAAGACTGAAAACAAACAACAGGCAAAAGGAGCCCCTCCCATGCAGCTTGAACAAATCTACTCCATCTTCAGGCCAACCTCAAAAATAATGAACTATTAGTGGAGGAGGGCTTACTCAGTGAACCTAACTTCACTAACGAGGACATGGTCAATATAGAGACCCCAAAACCGCTCCTCTAGTGCAAACAAATCTCTCTACCATACATAACAATCAACAATCTAAGCATGCTCTCCCAACAAATTTATCTCAAGAACCAAGCATCTGCGAGGAAATTGGCCCTGGGGCTCCTAAAGTCTAATCTATAGGTGCTCAAGCTGTTCAAGTAGTCAAAAATCCACTCCACATGGACCCAAATGGGACGAACAACCAGCCTCGGGCAAAACAAAGAGAAGCCCAGGTGTCTAATTCACCATCTAACTTGCCACCACACTGCTTCTACTCCATTCCAAAAACTGATATGAGACCCAACTCTCTGGTCTACATAAAGTTTCAAACTCTTACAGTCCCATCGCGTCCTGTGGCAAACCGCTAGCTCAGAATATCAGCAGCACCTCTGACAACCTATGCAAGTTGATCTTCACTTCAAATTACAAACCATGCGGCATTCTGATATAATCAACAGAGATTCAATGCTCTGCACAGCTCAGGAAATTCCTATTTTACAGCACATCAAGTCATCAGATATATAGTCACCCTTTTAAGGCCAAAAAGCCTTAAAATTGAAGAATTCACCACTATCACCTGGGCTAGCCCCCAGCATGTCGAGCAGGTGGGTGTAGAGAAACTAGATACTGCAATGTGGGGCATCGAGATCTCACACCACTTAGTTGAAGCTTACCCGCAATTTGTAACTCTTCATAGCTCTGACCAAGGTACTTCCACTTTCAAGAAACATTGGCACATCTATATAAACAAACCAAGCCAATATCAGTCCTCAGAGGGGCACAGAGTCATTTGGTGTCAACAACAAACTGCCATGACACCCACCTAGACAGCAATGACGAGGTCAAACAGTTACTAAGCCAAATCCAACATGCGCCAACTGACTGGGAATGGCTCCCGGGCGCGCTGCAACCAAATACTAACCGGCATAGGAATGTTTGCAAAAGTGACCACCTAGCGGACAGTCATTCTACGGAATATTTGACAGTCTGCTCATGGAATGTCGAAGGTCTCTACATTGAAGCTGTGCATTTTTTAGACTACAGCAAGGCCTTCTATCCAGTAATATTCCAAGAAACTTGGGCCCTGGATGCTATAGATCATCCAGTTTTCCTTGGATTTAGTAAACCGTCAAAACTCATTATGTCGCCCAGCTAAGAGCCTCACCATCTACATATTGGCTGAAAACAATGCAAAAAGCAGAGATTCCAATTACTCATCCAAATCTGCAACATGTAAAATTCTAGGAATGCTTTTTAGCTACTGTACAATCTTTGCTGATTACAAATGTCTACATTCACCCCTCACCCGCCAAGAAACAGAAAACAATTTACATCTTTCTGGTCTTTATTAATCCCCAGACATCTACAAATCCCACGACGCTTATTTTATAACAGGCAAATTCAACCTGAACCCGCTGCAGTTAGGAACATGTGACAAAATCCTGGAAATTCACGATCAGATCTGGCATGCCCCTTCGTTCCAGCCATGCAAACACAGGAAGGACAACATGGGTCGATCTTTTGCTAATTAGTTGGAGCACTTGGGATTGAGATCCAGATATACCTGCACAGCCTACATACCACTCAGCAATGACCAATTTTTCATGGACAACACCTTTATGTTCCTTGCCCACTTTCATATGATTAACCTCTACCAAATAGGAGCCCGCCTGGGAAGCGACCACCAATCCCAGAGGATTCTGCTAAACGTATTCTTTTCGACATATGATCAGGCACCACCGGTCAACGGACAGTCTCCACAATCAAATATAGCAGACTTCATTGGTCAACAGGATCTATCGAGCAGTTTGAATGCAAAGCCAGGAGTAAATGGGCGCTTATTTGAAAATCGACTTCCGACCCATTGGAACAATGGGCCCAGCTTCTGCCTCTTTTTTGGCTGAACATAGACACCACCATGGGAATCCAAAAGCTTCAGTAGGGACCTGTCCAAAAGGCTAACTTCTCAACGCATCACAGCAAAAAAGAAGCTGAACCACGCACTTCTGTTGCTACGAAACAGTTCACACCAAATCTACGGAGGGCGGTCCTGCCTAAGCTGAGAACCTTATATAAAAAAAAACATGGGAGTCATCTTAACCACTCGAAGATGCCAGCGAGTTCTGGAGACTGATGATTCAGGCCTCAGATCCTCAGTCACCCTCTTCATCCTCTAACATTTCGGAAGCTGCTTGGATGATTTTTCTACAGGAAATGTTTGAGGCCCCAAGACAACCCAGGAATAAAGGTACCAATCCTGGAGGCTGAAAGACTCTGTGATTCAATTCTCCCAGATGACGTGAAAAAACAATCGTTTCTGGGCGCTGAAATAGCACACCGGGTCTCAATGACCTACTACAAGCTATTGTTAAAGAGAATCCCAAATACTGGGCCAAACAGCTGTGCAACCTGTATAACTACATCCTTTTCAACCAGGTTAACCCGCACAGCTGCCGGGGACAATTATAGTCCAAATCTATAAACCTGGGAAGAAAAAGTTTCCATCAAGTTACCGGTTGATAGCTTTTCTAGACGCGGAGGTAAAATACTTTGCTAAGCTTCTGCTAGCCGAACTAATAGTTTGGGCAGAGCATGGCCTACTGGTCCCAGTGAATCAAACTGGGTTCATTAAAAAACACAGGCACAACCACCAACATCCTAATGCTGACCATGCTAATTGACTAAGCCTGACATCATTTCGCAGATCTGCACTTGTGTTTTGTGGACTTCTGTTCTGTCTTTGATGCGGTCCAGCATAACATCTTGTGGTCCAAACTACTAACCTCTGGAATTTCTACATCACTCCTCAGTGCTATCCAAATACTCTACACTAACACATTGGCAAGTTTAAGGCTGGGCTCAGGTGCGTCAGTCTCAAGGAAACTATTCACGTACAATGGACTCAAACAAAGATGATTCCTTGATCCGTTTTTGTTTAATCTGTACCTGGCAGAGCTAATTACCATACTTAACGTAAACTCGCATCCCCCTATACAATCTGGATTTAGAGCTTCTCATATGCTGTACGCTGCTGAATGCATTTGAATCAGTTACAAGAAGGTCGGCCTGCAACGACTAATCAACATAACAGCTACAAATGCAGCAAAGCATGGGCTTCGATTTAATGTCAATAAACCAAGACAATGGTACTGCACAAGAAGAACCCACCGCCAACATTTCACCTGGATGGCTCAGCCTTAGAATCCGTGACAGAATACAAGTACTTAGGAACAGCTTTTGAAACAAGAGGTGCATTCAACAAGCAGTGCAGCTCGATACTAAGGAAAAACAACTCCCTAACATCAGCTTTTTGCACTTTAAGGAACTCTATAAAAGTTCTGTCTCTCCAACCGCTCATCCAAGTCATGGTCGCAAACATGTCTCCTCTATAGCATATGGTGCTGAGGCTCTTAGAGGGAGAACTTACCAAATAATCAACAACGCTATAACTGGAACTTATCAGCAGGTGTTTAATCTCCCACGACGTGCCTAACCAGCTCAAATACGCCTGGAGTTCGGCCTTTGGAGACAGAATGTAAAAAGCGTTGGTGTGTTTCTAATAACCTGTTACAAGTTGAAAAAAGAGCCGAGAGCTACACTAAGCAGGATCGTGTGAAAGGCTATCTCTGATCTAGGAAACACCCAGGCACATGATTATTTAAACCTGGCTCTTAAGGCGTTTCAGGTAGAGGCTCTCTGGACCTCAACTCTCCCTCACCCACTTTTAATAGCGCTATAAACTCAGTAGTGAAAAAGCACTCCTCTCTCACGGACTAAGCCCGGCTGTCAAAAAAGACACACACTTGGATGACAATAGGACACATGGTCTCCTAAAGCGTCAACCAAAACTTGGGGAAATGTTTGGGCTTAAGGAAACTTTCAGGCTGCTAAATCATCGGTTAGGTTGCTCCCCAACATGATGCAAAACTCCTGTTGGGAGAAGGAATTCCATTGAGACTGCGAGTCGGCTTTACTTTTTTAAAGGAAGACACTTGTCAGATTGTTTGCACTTGCCCGCTTTAATGACAGAGCAAAGATGTCTGTTGAAACAGCACTTCATAAGGATCGGAATACGCAAGTGCCGGCAGGCAATCAAAGCCTGCCTACCAGGAGAAGATCTAATGCGCTAATGGAAATTCCTGAAATGTATGAATCTAGTGGAAATAAAATGGATTAAGCTGACCCCTTAGTGAGTGGTCATTCTCCGAACGCCCATGCCTGCTTGCACTCCGTCAATTCAACAGCCTTAGGGTTTTACGTTTGGTTTTCCTTCTAAATCGTGGTCACGTTCTACATACCTCCTGCTCTTTCTCCCACTTACCCTCACTTAGCTCACCAACCCTGTGACCCGCCGTAACAATCGGCAGTCATAGTCTTGTGTCAGTTATACTACTAGTAACACACTCCATGGTTTTTAATACATGCACTAAGCACTTTTTTCTCTGTGGCCCAGTTCAGTGAGGACCTCAAGACGTGGCTCTTCGGATGACCTCCGCACACTACAGAGCCACTCCCCCTCGCCCCACCCCAGTGCATTGAGACCCTTACGGGTGAGTAGTTATGCTGTACCAACCCCTGATTGATTGATTGAGCAGATCAACATCACTTGACTGTGTTTTCCACTCAAGCTTTTTGGACAAGATACTCAGCATGCTCCGATATGTCCAAAATGTTTTAGCGTCCCCTGTAACTCACCAGGCCATCAGCCGAGGACTACCTAATATCACAAGGTGATGGGGAGTTATCAATCTGGATGCTGCATAAAAGGGCTTGTAGCTGGGAAATGGACTGGAGGATCTCAGGAAAAATCCAGAAGACCTGCATACCAAACTTGATACCTCTAAATCAGAGTGACAATCACATTATCTGTCTTCTGACTTGATCCCATGTTCTTTTGATCAGGCAAATGGTGTAAATGCATATCCCTTTTCCTGGCACCAATACTCTCCAATATTGCAGAAAGAATCCATCACCACTACCTCCAGTTCGGGCCTTCAACTAAAGTACCTGTTAGTTTGATAATCCAGCTATGATGTAAACAGGTTTAGGAAAACCCCCTGAAAATATTGAATCCAGGACATGGAATACTTCTGGATCAAGTTTACAAAGGTTTGAATCCTGTAGGTGTTATGAGTTCCAGTCCACCACGATATTCGTCCTTCCCAAAACCTATTCCGCTCTCACTACCACTTGATTCTCCAGGTTGAAGTGCCAGAAGACCTTGACTATTTCAGTCAGAATCTTCAAACTCATTCCGCCCACAAGGTGTATGTATCGTATGGCTGAAATGCTGTCCATCTTGTGTGGTACACAACATTTCTGATCCAACGTATCACTATAAAGGTCCCTGGCAGGAGGTCCAGGCAGGTGATGTGCAGTTTACATTCCTTTTCTGACCATTTTTCTCCTGTAGATGACTCTCCACATCTAGTACCCTGACCAGTTCTGCTGGTGTCGGGCTCTATCTCCAAATCTTGATTGATACCGGAAATGTCCCTCTCATTCCTTGCCTGCAGATGGGCCAACCAGCATCGGATCTCCTCCTTGGTCTTCTATTAAAGAAATACTGATTCAGAGTAGGTGAAGCACCATCTCAGAAGGGAAGTTTCCAGCCTCTGGAGCAGTCTCTAGTGGAGTGAGCCCAGAAATAATGCTTGTATTGAGGTTGAGAGTAATGCCAACTATTCTCAAGATCTGTCTTAGCGAGGGTCTGGGTTTGGATTCTGTACTCTTTAATTCCTTGTATATCTCAGCTATCTTCTTGGAAGAAAGGCTTAGAGTGGTCTTGACCGAGTCTAAGACGAATTCCAGGAAGGCCACTTCCTCAGATTTAGTCCATCATGTATTTTTCTCTGTTGATAACAAACCCTAGACCTTCCAAGAGTGAGAATATAATCTTCAGCTGAATGGTGAATCTCTCCTGGGACTCATCCATGATGATGATGATATTGTTTAATTAGACAGACACAAGATGTTCCTGAGAATGGAAATACCCACCATCCAGAACTTGTGGTATACTGGCCACCCATTGAATTCTCTGAGTTTTATTACCAGAACAGAGTCCTCTGTCTCTCTTCTCCACCAGGACACCCAGAAAAGGTTACTGACAAATCATTGTGGATGTATGTGAGATCTTGAGATGGCCTCTTAAGCTTCAATTTTGTTACCTCCTGATCTATATGAAGTGATTTTCTTCTGTAGTGACCAAAGGCCACAGGAGGGTAATCTGCCTGGGGAGCCGTAAAACTCAATGTAGAGACCCTTGATAGATTGGAGGACCTATGCATCAGAGGTTAATTTGAGCTAATAGCGAGAGTACTTTGCCAAGCTGCCTCTGACTTTTGCATGAGAATAAGGGGGGAGGACTTACTAGAACAATTAATTGCTTTAGAATAGCCTTGGGATGATTCTCCTGTGCCTCTTCCTTTCCCAGCTTCTCTAGAGGGAAAGTAGCCTATGAATTGGGGGTGGTTTTGCCAGTGTCCTCTCTTAAGTCACTGTTCTGACTGGGGAGAGTGATTGCACAAAAAGCAGGCAGAACGTCCTCGCCTCGCCCCATGGTAAACCTTTTTGATCAATACCTGGGCTTTATCTAGGGATATGAATGTTGCAACCAATTTCCCTAGGTCTTTAATAAATGGGTCGCCGAAGAGACTAATCAGGCAAACATCCCCACCTTTGAGGAGTCAAAATCTCATAGTTTAGGGTCAACTTTAATGACAAGAGACCTGGGGCATTCCGTGGAAACTTCAGAGTTTCCTAAAAAAAATGATGGCTCTCTGGGTCAATCTGGACACATTTTCAGGTGACATAAGGGACCTGGGCAGTTTGGCTGCTACCGTCATATCGCCAATTTTAGTTAGGGGACCTGCCATATGGAGTAACTTGTCCTGGATGTAATGCTAGGAATGTTTTAGGCCCTTTTTAGGGTCTTTAATCCACTGGTCGGAAACGTAGCCATTTTGGTGTCAATCTCAGGACTTAGAGATGGTTTTCTCTTCAAGTAAATGGCATGGGTCTTAGCCACCCAGTCAGTTAATCGCTCTACCCTCATTTTAACCTCCTGTGCTGTAATTTTGAAATATAAATCCTCTCACTTCAGGGCAGCAGGTTGGTAAAATGAATGAGATTGGGGAAAAGACAAATTGGATATAATTTGAAACTAAAAACAATAAAAAAAACAGAGTTCAAAAGAGTTAAAGCTTTAAAATGTAATAAAAGTTTACCATAAATGAATTAGATACAAAACTCTGCAGTATTTGTTTCAAATTTCAGTCACACAGCAACACGGGCTTAAAACCTTCTGAGTCACAATCTATTGTTCTATAGCCACCAGATGTATTTGTCGGTAGACTTAAAGGAAGCTTCACTAAAAACATCTTGGTTGCTTGAGCAAGCACCCCTTCTACTTTTGGAAATCACCACCCTGGAACAACCACAACATATCTGCAAGCACAAATTATTAGGAGTATAATCCAAAGGACATACATAACTTTACACTTGTAAATGATTAAAAAAAAATGCTTCTGTGACTGATGGGTAGTTTAGCTAACCCACAAGGAATTTCTGTGTCAGAATTCCCTGAGACGGTCACAGAGCAAAGGTTAGTGTGGCTTCCCAGAAAAGAGCGTCATTCAGGAGTTGAGTATTGGGTATAATCGACTGAAGGGTAGCCACTAATTCAAATGATCTTCCCCGAGAAAATGGTTTGTCTCTTAGGCTACACTACCTATAATCAGGGCCCAGGAACATTGGTGAAGCCGGGAAGGGGCATGCTTCTAAAGGGGAAATGGAACAAAGGGAACTGATGACTGATTATTTGATGTACACTGATTGCAAGCAAAATATATGAGATTGTGGATGATTGACTAAGGAGCAGGAGGACTGCTACTGCTAACTATCCTTTCTTGCCTTCTTAAGCTATCAATCAGGATATTTGTATAGCCCCAAATACCCTAAATTAAGATTTCTGGAGAAGTTATAAATGGTGTAATACTTTTCTGAACCATATATTCTGAGATCTTATTATCAAGGACAGAAGATGGATTAGGTTCTAGATAATAACAATGCACCTGTTGGAGTGGTGTTATCAACTGTAGGAATCCATCAATGATGTATGCTGACAAAAAAGTCGTAGTGCCTTAGTGAGGAGTCTGTAAGCTGAAGGGACAGAACCTACATATAGACATCTAAACAACACGCCAGACTGAAGTCAATAGAGGGGCATAGAGAGCTAGCTGCATATCAGCTGAAGGAGATAGGTATCTAGAGATGTCCTGGATTTGTGATAATCTGATTTCATTTTAAAGACAGACCGAAAGAGCTCCTCTACGATCTCTTTTCTCAAACCATCTCTTCAAACAGTCCTCAGTGGGTGCTAACTCTTCTGCAGCTCTACATGGGATGAGCCTAGTATATGAAAGCTTCATCCCCTTTTTCTTGTGACAAGGTGACTAAGTTAAGATAGCCAGACTTCAGGCATCTTATGGAAGAATAAAGGAAGATTAGGAACCAACACTTTCGAAAAATAAGGATTTGAAATGTGCTCTTGGCAGGCAGTCAAGGGAGGGCATTCAGCGCAGGCGTGATGTGGTCATGTCATCCATTTCAGACTGAACAGGAGATTAGAAGGATTCTTTGGATTTCGTACATTGATTTATTTGGGTGCCTAATGTTGAGACATGTTTCTCTGAAATATTAATAAACACTTTGGTTATGAATGGACATCAAACGAACATGTAATCAAAGTACCATGCAGAGGCTCAGTTATTTAACTGAAGTGTTATTAGATCAACGGAGTATAAGGTAACTAGATAGATGATCTTGAAAATTGCACCAATAATTCAATAAACAGTCAACTGCAGTTTACAGAAATATAAGACACAAACATTTACAGAAACCCAGCTATAGATAAATCTGGAACCAGAGTTATACTGTGACATGTAAGTAGGCCATCAAATCTTATTTGTTTCTTTGCATTCTGGTACCAGTAGTATTGAATCTTTAATACGTTAAGCAAAACAAATAGCAGAATTCAAGATAAAAACAGCAATGGGTGAGCTACTCACACCGAACTTGGAGAAAGATCAGTTTTATATATTAATAAAACTATTGGATTATGACCGAGCTCTCAGGTGTCTGTTTGATGCACTTGCACTGTTCCCAAGAATGAATCTGAGGATGCCAACTTAATTTTTTTTGCCTCCAATTTCTAATTCCTTCACATATACAAAATTTTACATTTTATTTCTTTATCAATATTCTTAATTCTGTTCATATTATTTAATTATTCTGTTAATATTTAATTTTCTGAGCATCTGCGGACCCACTGAGTAGGCATTGCAGACCCCCAGGTTACATATGGCTGTTTTACACCATTCCAAAGAAATATGGGTCCAAGCACACAGAAGAAAGTAGGCTGGAACCTGACAAGGGATATTTTCAGACACTTCACTTATGTAGTCCACTTCGCCCACATTAGGTGGGAGTAGGTTGTCTTGTCACTTTATTTTCCACTGCATGCTAGTGCTTGTAGTGTTTCAGTGTATAAAAACAAAAAGTACATGACCCTGAAAGCAAACAAAATATAGGACCAGTAATCTCAGCACTGTACCATATTGCCACTTGGGATACTGTCACACAAAATGTGTTAAATAAGCTACATGTAAATGTCACACACAAGCTCATTGCAAACAGAAGAATGTCACAGGTATGTACAGGAAACTTGATAGCATAACATGTGCCCCCTTGTATGCACCCGATGGCCCTGTGGCAACAGGCCTTTGTTTCCTCTCTGCTAGAGTTTTCATGGCGGAATCACCACCATGAAAACCGTGGCAGAGAGGAAACTTATAATATGCTTGGCAGTGCCGCATCGGCACCGTCAAGAAATTTGCAGCCTCAAGACTGTGGCAAAACTGCCAGGGATGTCTGATCCTTGGCTGTTTCGGCGGTCCCATGGCGGTCAGCACTACTTGTAATAACGTGGTAGGACCGGCAGTGCCTGCACCACCACCATAGTCATAATGAGGCCTTAGTCTGTCCAGCCATCAGCCTGGCTTATGTGTTTCTCTCCCTGTCTGCCTAATTGAATGTGCCTCCTTCACCCCATCAAATATCCACACATAGCACTGCTATAGCCCACATATAGCGTTGACAGGCAGTTAGTACCTTTTCTCTTACACTCCCACTGAGTTCTCAGTAGGCAAATGAGAACAGAACATTTGCCAAGTAGCCCTACCCATCAAGATCTAGTCAACAGTAAATAAAGTAAATGCCTCTTATTTGAAAGTATTTAGCCACATGTGACTAGAGAAAGAAGGGCTTGTGTCTGTTAAATGAAAACCTGGTATGACATGATGCAGCTCCTTCCATACCTTGTGCACCACATGGTGCTAATCTGTGTGCCAATGCACCGAATGTTCATTGCACAGGACTATCTGCTGCTGCTTTCTAGGCATTATAAAAAGATGTTCACAAAACCAAGCCAGCACAATACATAACCATCCCACACCAGGACCTCTATCACAAGACCACCTGAAGGTTGCCTGTAAGGACAGTCGAATTCTGTCCAAGAAGCACTACTCCTCCATCCTAGTTTTACCTGGCACATGGTTGACACCGATAAATGTGCACATTTCTATCTACTCCACTGCTCATGTAGACGAAGAGCACAGAAGTACATTTCGATCATTAGCTTATCAGCAAAAACAGTAATTCAATGGAATGATATGCAGATGCTGTTTAGGGCCTATGTATGCCAATGTCAAACCGGTGGGTGTCAACTGTGAACAAGCATAAACTTGCTGACAAAAGCATTCCCCATGCCTCCACCCTTCTGCCTCATGCCAGCTGGTAATTACTGGAGTAGTGGAAGCAAGCCCAGGGCTCTGGGCTGCTTTGTGGGCTGAACCTGAATTTGAGTGTGCAAAACCAGAGTTTTAGGCCTAGAACTGCAGGCTGAAATGCAGGCGGGTTATTGTTGGCCGTGGCGAATTTGCGGTCAGATTTCCGTACTTATGGCCATTTCTTAAATTAAATAGGATTGTATTTTAAACACCTGAAGTAACATTCTCTCACAACAAAGTTAACAAGCTAAATACAATTGACTCTGTACAGCAAAACTGTTGTTTTTCCCCCTGGCAAATAATATTAAGAGACTTGCTAAAAAGGCGTACCAGCATAATTAGCCCATGCTATCCAATTCTTGTCTTTTTAATCACATACAGCTAAATGGCAGCGCATCCCAATGGCCCGGTGAATAATAGGACAAAGACCATATTGGTTCATCTCACAATTGAGTCACACCTGAATAGTTTAGTTATGAAAGCCCATCACAGTCCCCCTAGGAGTTTTGCATAAGCCGGCTGTGATGACGCATCCACTCATGATGAGGCCACTAGCAAAAACTTCTAGCGCTTCAATTACAATCATTTGCATGAGGGTCTGAAAGAAAAAAAAATACAATACACCCAACACGAAGACGAAGAGACACGTAATTACTTCTTAAAGCTGGCTGTGCGGAGGCCCGAGGCTATGCTACCAGCGACCGCTCCGTGTGCATAGCACATATCATGCGCGAAAGAAAAGTTCTTAAGCAAAATTACATAAAAACAGTTTAACAGCCTTTAATTATTTAGGAGATTCCCTACCAATACATTAACCATGATAACATTAAAAAGATTAGTAATATCGCGGACACTCATGGCCGTCGGTAAGTGTAAAATGTTTTGTCCACGTCGCTCTCATTTTGTTCAAATGAAGGCTTTAACTGTTAGCAGTCCTACACCTTCATTAACTTGGCAACAGCCAGAGGGGCCTACCACAATAACATACTTCACAGAATCGAAGCACCTCTTGCCCATACCAAAGAAAAAAATCGCATCTCCAAAATGCATACTTACGTTTAATGGATTAAAGAAAAGCCAACACGAACTGTCTTCTTTGCTGTTACATTCATTTTACATAGTACTTCACCTCTGTTAGGTGCATACACGCAGATATATGAAAAAAGCTGCACCTTATATGCACATCTGTATGACATGCAAAGTTTGATACGCTATATAACAAGTCACTAGTAGGTAGTTCTAGTTAGGACTTAGTTACCATAGGATAATGGCAACATTTTATTCTCAATAACTTTGGCGCCGATTGACGAATCTTTGCAAAATTACCAAAACTAATTCTTTGTTGATATCAGCTCCTATGTTCAAAGTTTGGGGGTGATTCGTCAAGGGGGGCCCGAGAAAAAAGGGGGGTTCCAAAACGTGTTTTCTCCATGTTTTGCGCGAATAGTATCTATAAACCACGGAATTGCCAGGTCATTCCTCCAACCCCGCCCCTTACCAACCTCAAGACCCCGGCCCCAGTAAAGTGAAACCTACGGCCTTACGCATTGTCTACCTCAACACTCGTTTCTTGGTTAAAAAACAGTTGGACATCTTTCTGTTGTTAATTTTAGACAAGCCAGATGTCTTCCTGGTTACGGAAACATGGTTAACCCCAGACTCCACCCCAGACATATTAGCAGCACTACCTCAGGACTATTACATATTACATGCTAATCAGCCTCCAGGTAAGGCGGGTGGCGGAGTAGCTGCTATTATCCATAAAGATCACAAATTTACCTCCATCACCCATCTCAACCTTCCGGCGGTGGAGAACTTGGCCATCAAATTGGACTCCATCTCAGGATCCCTTATATGTGTCATCATGTATAGGCCCCCACAACACACGCCCTCATTTCCTCTTTCTTTGAATGAACAGATAGTGAACTTAGCAACTAACTACACTAACATACTTCTCATAGGTGACCTGAATTATTGGTTTAACGATGCCCTCAGCGAGCCACACACAGCAGAATTATCTAACCTACTTTCTAACCTCAATT
This sequence comes from Lissotriton helveticus, assembly GCF_964261635.1. Lineage (NCBI taxonomy): Eukaryota > Metazoa > Chordata > Amphibia > Caudata > Salamandridae > Lissotriton > Lissotriton helveticus. Next base: position 311,292,133 of record NC_136062.1, read on the forward strand.
TCACACAGCATATCTCCACTTCTACCCATATTAACCCCTTCGACGCTCATGACGAGCTGGGCTCGTCATGGCGTAGCCTCCTCGCACGCTCATGACGAGCCCAGCTCGTCACGTAAAGTGCGATTACGAAAAACCCAGCGTACGGGCGGAATTCCGCCCGCACGCATGCGGTTAAAGGGCACACACTGGACCAAATCTGGTCCACCAATCTAACACTCTCGGTACCCACTATCTTACCCTGCATATGATCAGATCACCATCTAATAAAATTTACAGCAATAATCCCCCTCAACGTCAAGACCACCACGAATGAGGGTGGTATGATAAGAAAGTGGTGGGCTCTCAATAAACAGGAATCTATTAACTCCATAGCCAACTCAGTGCCCACTCCTGACTACGATATCAACTCCACGGAAGAGACTATCTCTACCTGGCTACTTATCGCATGCAACACACATTCCCCGCTCAAGCGTGCGCGTCAAGCAGACGCTCAGAAATGGTTTTCTGGTGAATTAAAAAGCCAAAATCTAGCACTCCGTCAAAAAGAGAGGAGATGGAGATCATGTTACTCCCCTGAAGAAAATCGAGGATTCAAAGGCTCGCAAAGAGTATGAAATTGCTATTACTACAGCCAAGGCCGTTTACTTCTCTGCCAGAATCTTGAGCTCCCACAATAGGTCAAAGGAAATGTTTGGGATAGTTAATGATTTTTGCAATGCTGAGAGAATCCTCCCCAAACAGTCTCCTACACAATACCTATGTAACTTCCTGAGTAACTATTTTATGAATATAATTGCCAGCATTAAAGCGAGTATTTCCACCGCCAGGCTTGTGGTGCCTTTTGATACCATGACCACCAAAACGAACACCATTGACCACTTTCCCTCCATCTGTTCTCAGACCTTCATAGACTTGCTGGCCCAGACTTTACAGGCTCTCCTAGGCCCCAAAGATCGCTACCACATGTGGGGTCCCAAAAGGATCATCGCTGTCTCCTCACCTGTTTAATCTTTACCTCCTGCCCTTGATTCACTCCCTAAGAAACAGAAAGGTAACCATTTTTAACTACGCGGATGATCTTTAGCTTGTTTTCACCATTGATAATTCCCCTGATTCAATCCAGGAATTTCAAGATACTATGCTTCATATTCAGTACTGGATGGATCTCAACCATCTTAAATTGAACCTGAGCAAGAATGAACTAGTTCTGGCCGGGAGGGCCCAGATCTTATGGGGCCCACACTACTGGCCTACCGAACTGGGCTCCCCGTCCTCTTCGGTAAAAAACTTGGGAGTGACCATTAATGCTGATCTCTCACTTAGAGGCCAAGCAGGGGCAGTGGTTTCCACCTGCTTTTTCCAGCTTCGCAAAATCAGGGAGATTGCGCACCTGATAACTCATGCCGCTCTTATACAGCTAGTGATCGCCCTGGTACTTTCTCATCGATTTTTCCAATTCCATCTACCACAGTTTGCCACTGGGCTTACTTAAACGTCTTCAGCTGGTGCAAAACCAAGCTGTGAGACTAATCCACAAATAACGAAAATGGCAATCGGCCAGACCTCTATTAGCAAAACTTCACTGGCTCCCAATTGCGCAACGCTCAGCTTTTAAGACGGGGTGTCTAATCTTTAAGGCCCTTCCCTGTAGGAGCTTCAAATTCATCATCTGCATGATTTCAAGGCATATCCAGCCCGCAACCTGCGCACAACACATCTCCAGCTGTTAACTACCCCCACTGTTAAGCTCAAACGCCAGGGAGGATGCAGGTTTTCCTATCTGGCCCCCAAATTTTGGAACTCTTTACTTCTCACGATCCGATCCTGCAATAACCTCCTGGGGTTTAGAAAAATGCTCAAAACTTGGTTGTTTGAGCAGGTTTATGCGTAATCCGCTGCTGCTTTGATACTGTTCAAGTAAAGCGCCAAGAAACCTCCTGGTGTACGTGTGCTATAGAAATTTTTATTAACATAACATGACATAACATGAGGTATTGCCTAGAGTCTGTTGCTGCTAAGGTGAGCTGGTGCGGGACTCGTGGATTAAAGCGTGAGCTAAAATTGTGTGTCTTATGCTGTGTAGTCATATGCCATGGCCGCTGCACTACACCGGTGGAAGTAGTGTCAGCATGTGTTTATACCTACTAGGTTGAACTACTGACCTGTTCTGGTCTGAAAGTCCTGGGGTATGGAAAATTTGTGCGGTATTGTCTAGAGTCTCATGGTGCTAAGCTGAGCTGCTGCCAGACTCGGGTATGAAAGCGTGAGCCTAAACTGTGTGTGCTATGCTGTGAAGTCTTGTGCTCTAGGCACTGTGCCATACCTGTCCAAGTAGTGTGAGCATGTAGTTACAGCTACTTGGATGAACTTTTGTTTCGAACATTGTAGCTTGTGTATGGTGCTTAGGGGGTGTTATAGAGGGAGTGCGAAGGTAAATTGCCGCTTATCAAATCAATTCGGTATTTGCGAAGTGCTAACTACTCACTCCTACGGGTCTGAATGCGCTGGGGGCATAAGCTGAGCTGCTGACGGACGCGGGGTAAAGCCATTGAACTACTGACCCCTACCGGTCTGAAAGTGTGGGGTACGGAAACGTATTGCGTAGAGTGTCATGCTGTTAAATTGAGGTGCTGCTGGACTCAGGGATGACACTGTTAGCCTAAACTGTGTGTGCTATGCTGTGAAGTCATGTGCTCTGGGCGCTGTGCCACACGTGTTCAACTTGTATATGGTGCTTAGGTGGTGTTGTATAGGGAGTGTGAAGGTAAATCAATACAGTATTTGTAAAGTGCAAACTACTCACCTGAGGTCTGTGCTGCAAAGTGAGATGGTCTGGCCGCTGCGCCACAGCTGTGTGGAGAATACATTTTGACGAGGGTCCAGGAGTTGCCGTTATCTGGCCCTAAAATAGCGGGCCTAAGTTGTAAGTTATAGGGTGGCTCTAAAAAGAGCCCTTGTGTTCAATAGTTAGAGCTACATATAAGTGTGGATGCACAGCTTTAAGTTATTCAGGAAACCTCTGTTTCCTTGATCCTTGAAGTGTACTCCATCCCTTCTGTATATATCAGTTATATCAAAACGTATGTTGTTGTTGTAGATGGAGCCCATTTTATGGTCTCTGAGGTATGAAGACACAGCTTTGTTGACTTTCATCCGAGATTTTTCAATCTGAGGACAACATTGTTTGGACCATTTCCACTTTTGTCTTTGGCATATATTGGAATATACAAGTTTGAGGCAAAAGTAACATCAATTGTCCAAAGGTGTCCTTCATAAGCATTTCCAAACCTACCCCAGTCAATGTGCCTAGGTCGTTTCCACCACAGTACACAATCATGAGGTCAGGGTGTTGGAGATACAAACAGGTTTTAACCAAAGGCAACAATTGGTGCCACATCAATCCTCTCTGTCCAAACCATTTAATGTCCACATTTTGTAAACCTAGGTCTAAGTCAATAGGTCTCTGTTCTGCATACCTCTTGCACCAGAAAACATAGCTATGGCCTACGATCCACACTAGCATTTGGAAGGTATGGCTTGAAGGTATGGAAAGATGTCTGTAGCTCATGCAGTTCCTTCGTAGAATAAGAGATATGTTTAAAGATGGGGTGTGGGGTGGTGTTTTAGGCTCCGAGTGAATTCTCCCGATTCATGCCCTTATATAGGTACAATTCACATTGCCCTTACACAGGCATAGAAATCAATCCCTTATTTAGACATAGCCCATGCAGACCAAATACAGGCATAGCTACTTCCACCTGTACCGAACGTCACAGCGATTTCTTGGGAAATCGGCTTAAGCAGTTAGGGAACTTCCCCTTGCTTGAATATTGATTTGTCCAAGAACTTATGTAGTTTGCAAAGAACAACTATTCCCTAGGGGTTCTTTCCTGATGTTATTATGCCCGACTTTACGTCAATCTATGTCATTCCTAAACACCTTCAAGGTATAAATATACCTACACTTGCAATGGCAAACTACGGTGGTTCGGAGCAGTTCGACTATCTACTTGCCCGACGCAGCTCGCTACAGCTAGTGCCGAAGGAAGCCGACTCTCCCGCTGACGCACTCATCCAGAGACTGGCTTTCTCTCGCCGAGAATCCAGCTCCAGTGTTAACAAACTCCCCTTGCGGGGTGTTGGGAAATCGAGTCCTGGGACAGAGATACCAGACCTCCTTCCTTCAAAACCAAGGTATGGAGCTGATTAGAACCTAGAGAAACCTGTGGTAGATTCTTTGCAAAAACAACTAAACCTATGCTACACAATACTTACTTCTTCCCGCATACTAGACTTAGGTTAGGTACATTGGGGTAGGCGTATTTATAAGCACCAGTTGAGTATTTTAGTCAATGTTATTTATGTATGCATTTTTATATGGCTTAGAAACTATACAATGCTTTTACAGTATTATTTTATAATTCGCTTCTTGCTGTACGCATTATACTTTGCAGTCTGCTTAACGATTGTAGGAGTTCTCTTCTCTTGCTTGAGAAAGAAGACTGTTCAATAAACCTTTTTATTGAAAACGCTTTCTGTTGAAACGAAGCATGCATGATTGGCTGAGTGAAATACTTATCTATTGTTTCAGCGAATCTAGAGATCTATTTCTTATTCTTGGGAAACAAAGTTGTCATGTTAATGCGGTTGTCAGACACTAATCCCTTCTTGTGAATTGAAGAAAGTTTCTAGTGACCTCTGAGCTAGCTGGCACTCACTATTAAGTTTAGTATATGCGATAGAGACCTAGTCGACCTCAGTCCGACGTCTAATCTATAGGATATATTATTCCAATGCGCAGAGCCTATTGTGAATATAGGAACTACACTACAGGGGAACTAGTTTCTTTTCACTTACAAAACGGTACCTGATTGGGAGATGAAAAGCATTGTTTTTTAAAAGAAGGGTGCACATTCGTTTTGTGGAAAAGCATCTTTGTGATTGGTTAAGAAAAAGCAGTTTGAACGTGGAGTACATATTATAGGATAACATTTTATCAACTCAACCACACCTGCTACTTGCATTTGGAATGCAGTGTTCGAACTTAAAACAAACGTGAACTTTTAACCTGCACGACCCGTGAAATGTTCAAGAAAATGTTTCAAAAAAATATTGTTAGGTTTAAAAAAATTGATGAACTTTTAACCTCCACATGTTGTAGAAAGTGTGTTGATAGAATACTTTGCATTTCTGACTTCTATGTGTACTTAAATATTAATGAAATAGTTTATATGGGAAATGAGAAAGACAGTAACAGAGAGAAGTTTTGAAAGCTTAAAGAATCAAGGAACTATTCTAATTTGTTCTTTATTACCTACTGGCGGTTGCCAGTAGGTAGTTATAGAGTTAGGCTCGAGTTTCCATAGGAAGAGCATTTTTTATTTTGCCTATAACTTTGGCGTCATTTCATGAATCTTCATGAAATTTTGAAAGTAGTGTTAGTTTGCGTTTATACAATATAGGGAAGCGAAATACTTACCCCTACCGGTCTCAAGACTCGTAGATGAAACCATGAGCTCATTACTGTAAAGTCATGTGCTCTGTGTAGTATTCCAATGCAAGTCATAGTAGAATGTTAGTATGTAATTCTACTAGGATCTAAGTATGTAATGTTCTAATGTAGGGCTGTCGTGAGGGGAACCTTGTGGAGTTTGTACATGGTGCTGGAGAAGACGGTTGCCTTGGTGTCTGCTCCTGTTGGTGGCTGTTTCAGATGTCTTGTTTTTCTGTAATAAATCTACTTATTGGATCCACTGCTGTCTGCCTTTTCACTACATGAATTTGCAGACGAGCGGGAGAAGGTAAAAAGAAAGCACCACTCACCAGTATTTCAAAATTGCTTTCGTTGTGCTGAAGTCCCGTTTTCTTCGTATAGCTGTTTCTACTCATGCCAGGGTGGTCAGCTCATTGAACTAAGTCATCCGACTTCTGGTAGGATTTATATTTTTAGATTTTGCACTTCCCTGCTTCTTCACTATAATCTGGTCGCTGTACTACACGTGTGTAAGTAGTGTTAGTATGCGTTTATACTAACAAATGCATCATGGTCCTAGGGAGGGCGACATGTCACGCGCAGCTCATACAATGTCCCAGGGTGTGCGTTCGCAGGACATTTGTGTTTGCTATTAGAGGGCTGGTGCATGGTTTCCACCCTGTGACAGCAAATCCTTGTTTGACTATTTGAAGCGAGAGGAGGAAAACCTTGTATCGCTTTAATAGAGGGGATGCGGAGGGTAAAAATGGAGAGAAAAAAAAAAGCGGGGTCTCAACCGTTCATTTAAATGAGGCCCCTGGTGGGCAATGTTCCGTGGCCAATCCAATTATTATATTGCAGGGTCTCTGTAGGACTGGGGATCTTGATGTCACATGTAAATTACGTGCGGAAAGGCACAGAGACGTTTTGCAGCCTAGGGGACCGCCACCTTTCCGGGTATTAACTAATTGTTCGAGGGGCTCGAGCCCAACTGAAGCCGGGGATCGCCACACTCCGGGGCTTTATTTAAATATGTAGGGTGGGCCTCGGCAGTCCCTGAAGCCTCGGTGGTCCTAGGCAGTGCCTTATTTGTTCTGTATTAACATGGGCATATCCTATGCTGATGATACACAGCTTATCCTGGTACTTGACAGGGAGCTGCCCGGAGCTGAGGAAAACCTTAAAAAATGCCTGACTGCCACATTTGAGTGGATGAAGATCAACTACCTAAAATTTAACTCTGGGGAAACGGAAATCTTACCATTTGGCCCCCACAATCTGTTTTCCCCCAAGCAATGATGGCCTGAAGATGCTGAAGCCCCCCCGACATCATCTCTTCTGCCCGTAACTCAGGTATTACGTTTGATGACTCACTGTCATTCAAGCTACAAGCAATTGGTGTGGCCCAGCACATGCTTCTATATCTTCCGAATGCTCAGGAAATTCTTTGACCTCCTCCCACTATCAACAAGGAAAACGGTAGCGGTGGCACTCATAACATCAAGACTGGACTACTGCAATAGCCTGTATGCGGGAGCAAATAAGGCTGTGCTCCACAGGCTGCAGATGGTCCAGCATGCCACCGCTCGCCTGGTTCTTGGTTGGCCCAGGAAACCATCTGCCTCAGCTGCACTAAACGCCCTTCATTGGCTTCCAATCCATAAACGCATCTTATTTAAAATGTTGGTTATCACTTTTAGAGCCTATCACTTACAAGGACCTAGGTACCTCTCTAAAAATTTCAAACGCCATATCCCCATTCGGAGTCTAAGATCCTCCAATCAGAATCTTTTAGTTGTTCCAAAATTCAGACTTGCCACCAAAGGTGGAAAATCCCTTGCTGTTCTGGGTTCCAGAGCATGGAATAAACTGCCACCTTCACTCCGGCAAATTCCATCAGAACCCCTTTTTAGGAAAGCCCTTAAGACCTGGGTTTTCACGCTTACCGATGCTGCCTGTAGAGCCTTAGTGTGAAGGATTTAATCTCCTGGGAATTGCTTCTGCTAACCACCTTTTCCATTCTGGGCTGGTATTAAGTGCCAAGATGCTCCTTGGAGTGATAGAATGCGCTATAGAAAAACCTCCTTACATTACATTACATAGTGTTATAAAGTGATACACTCATAGAAATCTTGCAGTTGTAGAATTACCCAGGCTTAATTTTTCTAATAGTCAGTTAGATTGTTTGGTAGGTGCACAGTAATATTAGAAAGGTTTGCTCTTAAAATCTCCTATAAATAGATGATTTTCACAATAAATAATAGACAAGTGTTGTCAGAAAATGAAGACCTATACACTCAGTTATTTATTTGGAAAAAAAGGAACCTTTATTAAAACACAAATAAATAGAGACATAAGTTTAATATAATAAACAGTATAATATACAAAACGTGGGTTGGACTTCAGAGGAAGCAGCGTAGGAACCTGCAAGACAAAAATGAAACATAAAAATGGGTGCCACGTGGAATAGGTAAAGAAAGGTAGTCCGAATGAAAGGACGATAGTGAGAATGGAAGGGAGAGGGAGTGGGTGTAAGGGAGAAGGGGAGGGAGAGTCAAAAGAAGGGAGGGAGAGTCAAAAGAAGAGAGGGAGGAGGATACAGAGCGTCGGCCTACTGCACCCAGCCCTTAGTGTTAACCCTCCCGTCACCCGTTTGTCTAGGTTGCTGGGGTTCGCGAGAAAGAGTGTGGTTCAGCTAGTCCTTAAAATGAAACACATGAGGCCCGAGATTAGCGGCCATATTATCAAGGAACGGCAGGAAACTGCAGCTAAAACGGCGATAAGGGGTTGATAAGAAAACAAGTTACTTACCTGTAACTTTGGTTCCCCAGTATTGGTAACTTTCATAGAATCCCATGCTTTGTATCATTCCCCGTCGTCGGAATGGGAGTCTCGGTAACAAAAATACCATAGTTGTAGGTACAAAAGACCAAGGAAAAAGGCCTAGGCCTCCTTCCCTTTTGTAACATATCACCCTCTTTGTGTAAAAGAGACCAAACTTTGGCCTCAGCCAATCAGAAGTGCCTCACCCCATAGAACCTTCCTGAAGGAACCTCAGAGCCTCAGATTTTCGTAGCTGTTGTGTACTTAGACACCATATCCGTAGTAGGCTGAGCTTTCCTCGGGGAGGTGGGTGGGCGCATGGGAATCTATTAAAGTTACCAATACTGGGGAACCAAAGTTACAGGTAAGTAACTTGTTTTCTTACCCCAGTATTGGAACTTTCATAGATTCCCATGCTTTGTATCAGAGTAGTAAGCAGTTAGCAACAAAATCACATTATAGCAATAGGCAACATGACAAAGATACAAAATGTTGTAGCGGGAATTCTGTTCTCCTACAGAACTGTGCATAGAGATTTGGAACCTCAGTGAATTAGGATGACCCAAAACTCACCTCAGTACCCAAAATCCCCTTACCAAGCTAGCTACAGTGTCTCATTGGTCATAACAAACTCCCAATGTTTTAGACAAACCAGAACATGAACTTACAATACCTCAGGTCACGTGGAACACATGAGCACTCTATCGTTATACAATCATTGCAAACCAGAACGTGGAGTAAATGAGGACACGTGCACATTTGAAATATTTATTTACTAATACCGTTTTCTCAAACGCAGTATCTTAGATAATACAAGGAAACATATTATCAGAAGCAAAGTTATCAGCATAGTTACTAGTCCATAGAAAGCAAAAGATGACAGCATGCTAAAATGCTGTAATGAATAGGCGGTAACAACACCTAATTCTCACCCTCCCTAACTAGCATAGGATAGTATATCTATGAAGGTCTCTTTGGGGTTAGCAGGGCGGGCCCATACCTCAAGATCTCAGTGTCAGAGGATCGCATCATCTTCCACCAGCTCTCTGCATGCGAACCGCATCAAGTGTGTTACGTGTGCCCTAAGCAAAGCAATATAAAACGCGCGTAAAACCAGATTTTGGCAGCAGCTGCATTCATGTTATGTCTAGAAAGGTGCAAAGATCAGACCTCACAACAACACTGTGTCGAGTTATCCTTGGAGGCTTCAGCACTCACTGTGCAGACATATTTTACCAAGCAAAGCTGATATCAGAGCAATAACATATTATTCTCATGTAAATCACAACGCTCTTCTAGGTTGAAAGCTAAAATAACAATTATGTGTCGTGTGCAAAAGCAGCAAAAGGATAAAATGGCGTTTAAACTTGTAATAAGCTCATGCTAACTTAACACGGTATATAGGTAAGCAGTAACTATATGACACCCCCCCAATGATCCGAGCACGGACAAAATAAGGAATGATAAGACTAGAATAGGGGAACATCATGAAAGCAGAGTTCAATGGTATGAGTAGAATAAGAGCCCTTTTGTCTCAAAAAGAGGTGGCCCTGAGTTCGGCTCGAGAAACATTTGTCCTTCACATAGCTAACACGCGCACAGAGGTGTAGGCGCTATTGAATACTGATTTGCCATTGCATTTCAGCGCGCTTATTCATCAAATCTTTAATGCCTCCTCCACTTCTGGCCTCGCGCACTACAAATACGGAAGGTGGGAAAGAAAGGAAAGCTCACCAAATATTGGAAGAGGTTCCTCAGGACAGTCTGTTCCACTGCCGCATCATCTTGTTGTAAGGACTCCAAGCAGTAATGCCTGGTAAAGGTGTGAACGCTGCTCCAGGTAGCAGCTCTGCAAATGTCTTTAATCTGCACCCCCGCGAAGAGGGCCGTTGAGGAAGCCACAGATCTCGTGGAATGTGCTCGAATCTTTCCAGTCAGAGGTTTCCCTGCAGCAGTGTGACAATGCAGAATGGCACTCGTGATCCATCTTGAAACACCTTGTTTGGATAGTGGAAGGACCTTGTTTGGACCCCCGAAGGCAACAAATAACTGTGAGGATTTTCGAAAGCCTTAGTACGTTCCAAATAAAATGTCAAGCACCGTTGCACATCTAGCGAATGCAATGCTCTTTCTGCTGGTGTAGCCGGTTGAGGAAAAAACGCCTTCAGAATGACCGTCTCATTCAAGTGGAAGTCCGAGGGAACCTTAGGCATAAACCTCGGATTAGTTCTCATGATCACAGTGTTTCTCTTGAATTGAAGGAAAGGTTCTTGGATAGTCAAGGCCTGCAATTTTCCAACACGCCTAGCCGATGTGAGAGCGAGGAGGAGAGCCAATTTCCATGAAAGGTATTTCATGTCAGAACGATGGATTGGTTCAAATGGGCCCTTCATGAGTTGAGAAAGGACTAGATTCAGATGCAATGTCGGAGGAGGCGGTCTCACTGGTGGATAGACTCTGAACAAGCCCTTGAGAAATTGCTTGACCATTCTGGCAGACCACAAGGAAGGCCCAGACGCAGTCCTTCTGAACCTTGATATTGCCGCCAAATGGACCTTAATCGATGAATGGGCTAGTCCCGACTTTGCCAAGGACAGCAGATAAGGAAGGATCTGATGAGGCTTGGAAGTGAAAGGATCAACGCTTTCTTTCCTGCACCAGCAACAAAATCTTTTCCAATTAAGACGGTAAGTCCTGTTCGTAGAAGGAGCCCTTGCTTGGGAAAGGACCTCTCTCGATATGGGTAGGTTCATAAACTCTCGCTGCTCAGGAGCCATGCAGTCAGGTGTAACGACTGCGGATCTGGGTGCCAAACTTGTCCGTCGGACATCGTGAGGAGATCCGGTAGATCCTCCAAAGGAAGTGGAGGGGCCACCGACAGCAGGTGGAGTTCCGTGTACCAGAACTGCCTCGTCCAAGCAGGAGCTATCAGGATCATCCTGCACGGCTCTACCTTGATCTTCCTGATGAGTCGTGGGATCAGAGGTATGGGAGGAAAAGCGTAGACAAATGTCCTCGACCATGCTATTGAAAGCGCACTCCCCAGAGAACCTCGATGGGAAAGCCTGCTTGCATAAGACCGGCATTTCCTGTTGGTCGGAGTGGCAAAAAGATCGATCTCCGGTCTGCCCCACTGGCTGAAGACCTTCTCCAAAACTCTCTGATTCAATTCCCATTCGTGGCTGACTGAGGATGACCTGCTCAGTCTGTCGGCATTTTCGTTTAGGACCCCCGGCAAGTGTTCTGCCTTCAGCGATATCCTCTGAAGGATCGCCCATTCCCAGATCTGTTGAGCTTCTTGGGACAATGGACGAGATCTGGTTCCTCCTTCCTTGTTCACATAGTGCATGGCTGTGGTGTTGTCCGTCCTGATAGGCACTTGTGAACCCTCCAGGCGAGGAAGAAAAGCTTGCAGAGCCAGTCTTATCACCCTTAGCTCTAAAAGGTTGATGTGGAGACGTTTCTCATGGGGCGACCAATGACCGCTGACATGCAGGTCTTACATCACTGCTCCCCAACCCTCCAATGACGCGTCCGTTGTGACCACTTGTGGAGACGGGTCGCTTACGAAGAATAAACCTTGGGACAAGTTGTCTTGATCTGTCCACAATAAGGCCGCTTCCTCCATCATTGGAGTGACCCTCACTCTGTCCTCGAACGAACCGTGGGCCTGTTTCCACTGGTTGTCTAGTTGCTCCTGCAGAGGACGCATTCTTAGTCTGCAATGAGGAATCAGTGGGATACACGATAAATTACTCCCAGTAGAGACTTGTAGCGACGAACTGAAAGACACTTTTTTGACTGTAAGTCCTTGGCCAAGGTCTGTAATTTCTCTCTCCTTTCCGGAGTAGGGAAGGCTCTTGAGAGCTTTGAATCCAAGATGGCTCCCAGGAAGCGGGCCTATATGGACGGGACAAGGGAAGACTTTTTGTTGTTCAGAGTGAGACCCAGATTCTGAAACAAATTGGTGCAAGCTTGAACTGCCTCCAGTGCTGCCTGCCTGGATGGAGCTTTCAGTAACTAGTCGTCCAGGTAGAGGAAGACTTGGAAATGGTTCCTCCGCAGGAAAGCTGCTACTGGCGCCAGCACCTTTGTAAAAATTCTCGAGGCTGAGCGGAGTCCAAAGGGTAAAACCCTGAACTGATAATGGCTCTTGGCTACTGTGAATCGCTGAAACCTTCTGTGTGCTGGGTGAATCGGAATGTGGAAATACGCATCCTCGAGATCGAGCGTGGCCATAAAATCCCCCGGATTGACAAGCTTCAAGATGTCCTGGAGGGAGACCATCTGGAAGGACAGGGAGATGATATAGGTGTTTAGCTCCCTGAGGTCTAAAATGGGGCGCCACTTCTCCAGCGTTTTCTTTACCAGGAAGAACCTGGAATAGAATCTTTGCCCCCTTTGGTTTGAGGGGACCGGCTCTATGGCTCCCTTCCGGACCATCTGTTGGACCTCGAGCCGCAGGAGACGCTGGTGTTTTGATGGAATGGCTGCCGGGGGCTTGGGTGGAGGCACTTGCGTGAATTCCAAGGTATGCCCTTTCCGAATGATGTTTAGCACCCAACGGTCCGATGTTATCCTGGACCAGTTTTGAAGGTATTTGGTGACCCTGCCTCCAACTGTTGATCTCTTGAAGGAGGGTCCAGTAGGAAGAGCCAGGAGGCCGCTATTGGCGTTTGGACGAAACCCAGCCTCTTACAGCCTGTTTCCCCTTATTGTAAGGCATGGAGTAGTTTGTAGACTGGCCCTGCCGCTGTTGATAAGGCTGACGGTATTGCTGGGAACCTGAGCCCGTGGAGGAATAGCGTTGTTGTTGAAAGGATCCCCTGTAGGTACCACCTCTACCTCTGGATCCCTTAAAAGGAGACGTTTAGTATTGAAGGGTCCCCAAGGACCTGGCAGTCTCCGTGTCCTTTTTTATCTCTTGGAGAGTGTCGTCGATGAGTTTTCCGAACAATGCCTCACCATCAAAGGGAAGATCCAGGACCTTGTTTTGGATCTCAGGCCGAAACCAAGTTGCTCTGAGCCAGCCTTGGCGACGGAGGACTGCCGCCCCAGCCAAGGATCGAAACGCCGTCGTTGCAATGTCCATTGCACAGTCGATGATCTCCATCGACGTCGCTTCTCCCTCTTGCAAGATCTTTTTTGCCTCAGATGTTGACTCCGGAGGCAGCTGGTCAAGGTACGGGGCGATATCACACCAAAGCTGGCGGTCATATCTACCCAAGATCGCCAGGGCATTAGCCGCTCGCACCAGCAAACTCGCCATGGACGAGAATCTCTTCCTCGCATTATCCAACCTCCACCCTTCCTTGTCCGGAGGAGTTGTTAAGGGAGCAGAGGGGTTACGGGATTTCCTCTGCGCTGCCTGCGAGATAACGGAGTCTGGTCTTGGATGACCCGTTAAGGCCACCGGACCATCATCGGGTGCCTTGTATTTATTATCCAGACGCGGTAGCACAGGGACCACCGTCGCCGGGTTCTTCATCGCCTTTAGGCCCTCCTTCCACAAATGATCCACAATAGGAATAGACCTAGTTGATTTCCTGAAGGGTTCCTTGAAATCATATAGGAAACAATCTGTAGTAACCTTAGGCATGGCTAACTTGAATCTTCCAGCAGCTCTTTCCATCAGCTGATGGAAGCCCCCAATGTCCGCTGGCGGGGAATCCGCCGGGTCCGGGACTGGTGATGAGGGATCTGGAATGATGTAGAATTTATTTTTTTTCATAGCCGTAATCCGTTCACCTGGTGTCTCAGCCTGTGTGCCATTCTCCAGTAGTGGTGATGTTGTTATGGTGGTTAGAGATACAGGAACAACAAGGTAACCTTTTTCTGGCCCCCATCAGGCTGCACAGCCTATTATGAATGAATTTAATTAATTAAATTCGTTTTCCTCCATTATTATATTTCATCATTTACTCCATTATTATTTCCTCATTTTTTGATTCTTAATCGTTTCAATCCCTTACACTCATTACTTCTTCCTTTTCAAAAACCACAGGAACAACGTTGATTCCACATGCCACGTTTTATTAACAGTCACCCAATGCATTTCGGGAATCAATACCTTCTTCGGGGGTTTCTGAAGTACAAAAAAATGATCTACATCCGTTACATTATCCTCATTATACAAGACGCGAAAAAACATGCTGACATTATCAATCTTGCACTGCAAACGAGACAGTAAAGTTCACATTGTCTGCAAATTATTTCATAAATACACGCACTTCCTCCACTGAATATCTGCAATCCCCATCCCTTTACAAGTTAAAAAACCGGGCATCTGAACAAATTGTTGATCCGTGACTGAACCATTTTGTTGACCCCTAGAACCCCTCATTAATCTTAGTGCAGCCAAACTCCTACCACGCTTACCTTGGCATGTGGTATTATAAATTTAGTGTTCAGCCTTTCAGCATGTTTTTCGACTAAGCCTCACTCATTGTAAAGCAGCTGAATTCTGCTTTCACGCCCCAGCCAAAAGATACCTTCATTAGAAGCCGCGTTACCGAGTAGTTGCTTTTATTACCCTCAAATACTTGCAGCTGCACTGTCATGTGGAAGGAAACTCCTCCTACACATTCCCCACGGACTCCTAAGCCAGCCCAGTCATGCCTCTGCCACTATTCTTGCAGTGAACTACATTGACCAGAAGGCCTCAGTTAGCTATTTCTACAAAAACGCTACAAACCCACCTCCCCACCCAAACAGGTATTCACTAATCTTGGAATAACAGAACATGAAACAAATGCAAGACTGTTTGCATAAATAAAACTGTTCATGTGCGTTGCTTATTGGCATTTACATCCTGATGCTTCTTGTGAAATCTTTAATCAAATTGTCAGAATACATTTATTTGTACTGCTGTATTACGTGTGTGACCGGGGAACCAACTCTTCCTGCATTCGCGATGTTGTCAGCACTGTCCTTTTTATTTATCAACAACTGACTCTTTTTCATGGGTGCAATCTCTCCGTTTAGGGCGAAAGTTCATTGAGAAGTAGTAGTTAGAGATATAAGTCACAGCGTAGGACCATCAGTGTGTGATCGGTGAGCGCTTTCCCCAGTCACGTCTCTCAAGTTGTGTGCAACGCGCCTCTAATCATGTGTATGTAGTGGAAGTAGTGAGCGCCAGCGGAGGTGTTGGTATCAGCATCGCATGAGTATATCACCTAACGTCCAACCAGGTATGATAAAGGCCTTGTTTTGTAAAATAGAACTAACAAACAGGAACGTGAACCTTGGCAGGGGAAGGCGGGAAAAGAAGGGCTATTAGGGGGTAGGGCGTCTGTCTATGTAAGAGCAGGGGGGGAGCTGCAGCAATAGGTAGGATCTGGCAGCGCGGGCCTAGGGTGAGGCGAGAGAGCAGCGGGGGCGTAGAGGGGGAACCACCACATGGGCCCCTGCGCGACGTCCCTTGGGTGGAACAGTCTTGCCTGTCACGCACAGGGAGCGGGGCGCGGTTTCGTCACCTGAAAGATGGAAGGGTTGCAAAACTGTACGGGTGAGTTAGGTGTGCAGTGGAGCACCAGTAGTTCTGGGCGTGAGGGGGCCACTAATGTGGTACAATATGCGTTTGCGGAGTACAGTTGTTCTGCAGGTATGGGAGGTTTGGTATGGGCCACTCCTTAGAGGGAAGAAAAAGGAGGAGGGGGGCAACCGGTCTCAGAGGTCTTTGAGTGTCTCATGCCTGTGAATCGGTTCAGGTGTAGGCTACCTCAGGTGACCCCTCTGTCTAGGCATTTCTGCTGTAAGGACTTCAGTACATCATCCCAGATCTGGGCAATGGGGAATGTCCTAAGTCCCGCTGTTTCCTCCTGGTGTAATACTGTGCTTTCTGCGCATGCCCAGTTGGTGAAAGACGTGATCCAGTGCTGGATGTGGGGGGGTGTGCTGGCCTTCCAATGTTTAGTGAGCAGGCGTTTGGCCGTGATAAGTCCCAAGTCCCAAAACCTGGCCGATACCTTATTCAGTGTGGTGCGTTTATATAGGCCTCGCATGCAGGCTTCCCACGTGTGTGGCACATTCTCGTTAGTACAGAGCGTTAGCAGTGTCACGATCTCGTCCCAATATGTCTGGATATTGGGGCATAGCCAGATCATATGCAAGAAGTCTGCCCCAACCAGGGAGCAGCGTTGGCATGCGGTAATCGAAAAATATCAGTTTATTTTATCGGGTGTTAAATAAGCGCGATGTAGTATATAGAATTGTATCATTTTAAAACGAGGGTTGCGTGGGACATTAGTCGGGCCAGCCAACACCATTGCCCATTCTTTGTTGGTCCAGTCTCTCCCTCTATCCGTCGCCCACTTCTCTCTCAGCGGCAGGGTGGATTGTTGTGTGTGGGCCAGAAGGGCCTGCGCCAGCCAGTGCACTACGTGGGAGCCGTTGCCCATGACATGCAGATATTGCATGAAGAGGTGTATTGGTGGTTCTTCAGATATGTCACCCCAGGCAGTCGTCAGTGTGTGTACGAGAGATGCATGCAATAGGAATTGTCCAGCCGGTAGGCCTGTGTCCGCGACGAGGTCCGCGAAGGGCATCAGGGCACCCTCTGATGATGTAGTCATCATATTCAGTATTTGGAAGAGTCATGATCCGACTGGTGATCCTCATCCGAGGAATCCTCATGGGCCTCTTGCAGCCCGGAGGAATCCTGTTGGAAGGATGTTTGAGGCAGAGGAGAAACTTGAGCCGGAAAATTAGGCGGCACTGAGGAGGCCGAAATCACTGGAGGCGCAGCAGGCGTTGGCGAGACCGGAATAGGCCTATTCGCCTTAGATTTATAGTCCTGCAGCATCTTGTGCAGATCTTGGAGAAAAGATGATGGCACTGTAACCATATCCTGCCCAGAATGGTGTTGTGACTGGGTCGTCTGATGATGATCAACCTCCTCGTGGTCGTATTCGCCCTCAGAGTCCGTCTCCTGGCATTTGACTAGGAGTTGGGAGGGACTACTTGCATAGCTGTACGGGTCCTGGTCATCCTCCTCGGACTCCCCCTCTTGAAAAAGCATGGTTGGCAGTAGGGGAGACACACTCCTCGGAGAAGTCATCTCTGGTGTGATTCTTGTCATCGAAACCGTAATTCTCCTTTCAGAGGCTAGTATCGTCGACGGTTCTGTCGTCGACGGTTGTATACGCGTCAACGAGATGGCGGTCGTTGAAGTCGTCGACGATGAAACCGTCGACGCGCCAGCTTGTGTCATTGTCAAAGTCGTCGACGCCCTCGTCGACGAGACCATCGTCGGCGGCGGCTTTGTCGTTGTCGGCGTCTTCGTCGCCGTCTTCGACGCTGTCGTCTGTAAATTCCCCATCGACGGCGATGACACTGCCGTCGACGGTACCTTCGTCGACGAAACCTCTGTCGACGGGATCGTCGACGACATCAATCTCGATTTCGATTTCTTCGTCGACAGAACTTCCGCCGTCGACGTATTCGTCGTCGAGGACTTAGAACTCCTCTCAGAAGACTGGGATGAAGGTTTTTTGAAGGCTGAGGCAGTCTTCTCACCTTTGGAAGGCGTAACAGGTCCTACCCTCTCCTTTTCACCTCGGTGAGGAGATTTGCTGGGACCCTGGCTCTCTCACTGGGGGTCTTTTTTGAGGCCTTAGAAGATCTTTCCATAGAGGGAGAAGGGGAACCCCTACCCCTCTTCACTGACCTTCTTGAAGAAGACAACGACGCTGCATCCTCACTGTCACTAGAGACAGTGTCCTTCCTGGATTTCAGCTTCTGGGGCCATGTCATGAGTCTACCCTCACGGTCCCGGAGGGTCTTGGTGGAAAAGGTGCGACAGATCTTACAGTCCGCAGCCTGGTGGTCAGGATAGAGGCAATAGATGCAGTCTTTGTGCTTATCCTCCACAAAAAGCCTTTTCTTGCCACAGGTGGAACATGGCTTAAAAAGGGCTTTTTTCTTCTCCATTTCAGACATCCTGGAAGGCAGCTAACAATCCTGAAGAGAATCTGAAAGAATTTGAAGAAAAATCCTGAAGTAAATCCTTTGAAGAGTAGAAGTTGAGCAGAGCTCAAAGGAGACTCCCTAAGCACAACGTGCGGTAGAAAATCTGAGGCTCTGAGGTTCCTTCAGGAAGGTTAACCCACCTCCCCGAGGAAAGCTCAGCCTACTACGGATATGGTGTCTAAGTACACAACAGCTACGAAAATCTGAGGCTCTGAGGTTCCTTCAGGAAGGTTCTATGGGGTGAGGCACTTTTGATTGGCTGAGGCCAAAGTTTGGTCTCTTTTACACAAAGAGGGTGATATGTTACAAAAGGGAATGAGGCCTAGGCCTTTTTCCTTGGTCTTTTGTATCTACAACTATGGTATTTTTGTTACCGAGACTCCCATTTCGACAACGGGGAATGATACAAAGCATGGGAATCTATGAAAGTTCCAATACTGGGGTAATATGCCCTTGTGAATTCCCATGGAAGCCCAGGTTCTGGTGTGAACCTGGGCTTCTATGGGAATTCACAAGGGCATATTATCAAGTCAATTATCGCCCTTTTAGCCGTTCTTTGATAATATAGTCCTACATTTTTAGCTACGGGAAAATCGCTTGGATGCACCTGTGCACCCAGGGTGCTGTACCCCGGCCCCTTCCCCCGCACTGTGCTCAATTGTAGGTCTTGCACACCGAGGCTTCACTGCTCACCTGCCACCACCGGTGTGTCCCACGACATATTGGTGCAAGCTCAAAGTCCAGGGTAGGTTTGTACGGTAGGAGACCAGGTCTCCGGTCGGGGACGGTGTCTTGATACCACGATAAAAGGTGTCCGATAGCCCAGGGCATCATTACAGGGTCAGCTCCTGCTCCGCCCTTCTTGAGCCAATCAACTGAATGTCGGAAAAGGGAGAAATAATTTGGTGATGGAAACGTCTGGAGGTAAATGTAGGTTTATTTCAAGCTAAATAGAAAACAGGAGTTGAGTGCATCCTTCGTTTTTGAAGTACAATCTACCAACTGTTAGTGGTAATCGTGGTTCAAAGAGGAGTTGCAGTGCTCGAGAATTCACAAGGTTAAATAATAATACGTTATACAAAAGTTCATATAGAAAGGAACAGAGTTCATGCTAGAAGCATAATGTGCATGTGTAATGCAGTGGCAGAAGCCTGTGTACATGTAAACTTAGTAACAAGCTCACTACAGTGCCCTAAAAGCCAACGCCACGTGTCTGTAGGGTAGCCCTGCCGCTGGCTCAGGTCTACAGTATGGTACAGCAGGTCCTTAAAATGAGACAGATATGACTGAATGAGGTCAGAGTTCACATCATTACGCATGGCAACATCGTTTTTCGCATGTGTGCACTCAGGGTGATGCACCCCACCCCTCCCGCAGCATCGCGCACAAAAGTGTCTGTAGAACAGCGCTGCCCGCTGGCTCAGGCCTACAGTATGGTACAGCAGGTCCTTAAAATGAGACAGAGATGTGACTAAATTAGGTCAGAGATCACATCATTACGCACGGCAACATCGCTTATTCGCACCTGTGCACTCAGGCTCATGCACCCCACCCCTCCTGCAGTACCACGCTCAAGAGGTATCTGTGGGGCAGCGCTGCCCGCTGGCTCAGGCCTACAGTGCGGTCCAGCAGGTTTTTAAAATAAGACAGAGATGACACTGAAACAGGTCAGAGATCACATCATTATGCATGGCAACATAGTTTCTTCGCACCTGAGTAGCCAGGGTGATGCACCCACCCGTCCCGACGCAACGCGCTCAATTGGAGGCCCTATGCACCCAGGCCGCTTTGCTTACCTGCTGTCATTGTTGTGTGAGCAAACACTACGGGCAGCAGTGCTCACAATTCAGCTGGAGTGATGATGGCAGGATGGTGTACACCTCATGGATCCCTTTCGTAGACAGGCAGTAGGGCTCACAATTTAGAGTCCGTGTTGATTGTCAGGATGGTGTACACCTCATGCATCCCCTTTTGTTATTGTGCATTGTGATATTCGAGGTGGATGCAGTCATATCACCCGAGGCAGTGTGGAAGAAGAGGGACATGCGTCGTGGTGGTTATCCTATTTATATGTACGCAAAGTGGGCTTGGCTTGCGTACTCCAGGCCAGTAGGTGTGTGAATAATTATTTCGGGGGCCTGGGCGTTGTTCAGTTCCTGTCTGGCCAGTTAGTGTACTTATGTGTGTTTCTTTCGTAGTTTTGACCTCGCAGAGTGTGCAATTTACATTAGTGTAGCATGTGTTGGGAGGGCGGGAACTATCGTTAATGAGATGGTGTTTGAAAAGATTGAATAGGGAACATTACATGTCGTTGTCAAGGTTGTGGATATGCGCAGACATGCAACGGTGTGCGGTATTATTGAAAGTGTTGCTATCTTGAAGCGTACACATGTGAATGTGGTCGGATGGAGGGACGATCAGCAGTGAGGCTATGTCATACACAGTAATAACACATTAAAGTAAAGGAATACATGTCAAATATGAATCTGAAAGTCTCACATATAACACATTAGTATATTGGTAAAGCCTGTCAACAGAGGGTACAGCAAAAAAAATCCACACATTGCTGTTTGTTACATGTGATCTATGATGTGCATTCTGCCCGTGGCTCCTGATACTTCTTAGAGCCATGAATACCCAGGCCGAAAGGGAGAACAATAAAGTGCACACACACACACCAAGGGCATCGTGTAACATATTTGTTTTTTAATGGAACGTTTGAGATGCATGGCAATCACACGTGGAAGACTAATGTACAGACCTTGAATATTGATCAAGGTGATCGTTGCATGTTGTGTGTAGTATAAGATACGTGTACACAGCAAAAAAAACTTTTCAAAAAAGCTCTCTAAGCAGTATAGGGGCCTCGCTTCAAACGCAGTAGAGAGAATGAGTAAAATGGGTGGGTTTGTGCAACTGTTACAATGGGAAATGTTATGAAGCAATCAAAAGCTTTTTTTTAAGGTCACATGGCAATCGCGCACCGAGCGCGCATGCAGGCAGCACCCGATGAGATTTTGCCAAAATATATTTATCATAATATAAGTTTATTACAATTAGAAATATATAAATGTTTGAAATATTTCAGATTATCGCTTGCTCTCTAACTGTTTAAAGTTAATTAGATATACTTTAGAGACAAAAAAAACCTAGGGACTGGCGTACCTGGCACGACACCATACGTCTGTAACGTAACACAGGGCCTGGCAGCGTGGACTTGTCGCATACGCAACGCACAACGGGCACGACCCCATATGTACATGACGTAACTAGTGGCTTGGTACTGTGCACCCGTCAAATACCAAAGTAGCAGCAGGGGTGACTTCATGCGTATATGAAGTTACGCAGGAAGCGGTGCCACGAAGTCGTCGGATACGAAATGCGCATCATTTACGAGTTTAGCAATATGGCGGATAGGATTCGCACGGTGATGGAGCTTAGTACGCTTCCAGTATGGGAGTGAAATTTTCTCCGAAAAAAAAAAATATTTGGGGGGGGGGGGGGGGGGGGGAGATATAAAACATTACATTAATTTTCAAAGTAAAAAAAAAAAAGAAGCATAATAGAGTTGCAAAATATTTTTAAAAAATTAGGAAAAATATATGTTTTAGAAACATTAAAATATGAAATTAACATTTAAAAACCATAGAATTTCACTGGAAAAAACAATAGGTTTTAGGCACATTATAGTTAGGAATTAGAATTTAAAAAACCTTAGAAATTCACTAAAAAAAAAACATACGTTTCAGGGACGTTATAGTTAGTTGAAAATTTGACTCATATAAAACCAGAGAAATTCACCTGTTACAGTTAGTTGAGCTAACTAGAACTTGCCCGCCCACAATGCACTGCTGATGATGTCACATATTACATCACTCAGGACATGGTCAGTGACCTCACTGATGACATCTCAAATGACATCACTGATGACATCACTCATGGCATCATGCACGTGACAACCTGTTGCACATACTGATGCTCTAATGTAAACTTTGATACACCCATTCTAAAATGCTGACTACTATTTTTGAAACCACACACAGAAGAATGCCATATACTACATAGCACTCACTATTTCCTAGGTATACACACACATCCAGTCACTTATACCTGTAGTTACTTATCAATACAGGACTATAATATGCACTCATACATCTATACATATATCCACACTCCGCCATTAATCCATAGAGTTACTCACACACCTAGTCAGTCATGCAAAGAATCAATCACATACCCATTTAGTCATGTATACAGTTATACACAACTTCGTTATATTTAGACATACCACATCACTTATGTATACAGATACTAACACATATTTACTGTCTTATACAATCCATGATAGAAGCAGAAACGGATTTATACACCTACTCTTAAAATAACGTACTCTCATGTATAGTCATTAATATACTCCAACACTCACATCTTCTGTCTTAAAACATATGTAGTTACTCACAGATATAGCACTGAGACATTTATTCACTCACCAACACACCCATAGACACACTAACTTACCCATACAGCCCTTTGCAGATGCACTTTTTAATCCATAAAACCACTGAATCACCCACTCAGACATCTACGCACACACTCATACACCCCCCCACGCACCCACCTGCACAGACACTCAGGGATCCATAGAGATACTCAGACTACAAATCAAAAACCTAGATAGACACTTATGTATCTATTCAGCATTTCATGCAGTTCTTTACACACCAACGGACAGACTAATACAGACTTTTACACAGTTTAATGACTAACCCATGCATTCAGTAGGACACGTTCAAGCACTCACTTAAACAGTCAGTCAAGCACATACGAAATAATCCCTTTCTTCAATATACCTTGGCATATATATATATATATAAAACATAGTTAACCTTTACAGAAACACACATTCACTGACCATGTCATGAGTGATGTAATATGTGACATCATCAGCAGTGCATTGCGGGTTCGCAAGTTATAGTTAGCTCAACTAACTATAACAGGCGAATATATCAGGTTTAATATGAGTCAAATGTTCAACTAACTATAACGTCTCTGAAACCTGTGTTTTTTTGGTGAATTTTTAAGGTTTTTAAAATGCTAATTCCTAACTATAACGTGCCTAAACCCTATGTTTTTTTCAGTGAATTACTATATAAATACTAAGATTCAAACATTTTCATACAGTCTTCATTTTCTGGCCACAGTATTTGCAAAACAATCACCTGGTTGCATTTTCCTTTCTTCCTTAAAAGATGTACCATTCAGTGATGCCACACACTACCCTATAATGTTGTACCCTCACCTGTCATGTTATGGTAAGTTATTCATCACAAGTGTGTAGGGGCAGTCTACCATCAATGCGGTTGCAGCAGTCAGATACAGTGGTGTCTAGAAGCGAAACATAATAGGGTCACACAAATGGCCATAGATAAAAACCACATACAGGGAATTGTGAAGATTGTGTGGGAGTGTATGCAATATCTGCACATATGAGTGTGTGACTAATATATAAATGTATTTTGTAAATTTTAGTTTCTATTTTTGAATATTTGTTTCAATGGTTACATTACAGTGAAAGGAGGTCTGTCACTCTGTCACAAGGATGGTGTCATCAGTGATGTCATGAGTGATGTCACTGACCATGTCATGAGTGATGTAATATGTGACGTCATCAGCAGTGCATTACACGCGCAAGTTATAGTGAGTCCAACTAACTATAACGTGGAATTTCATTGGTTTTATATCACTAAAATTTCCAGCTAACTACAACTGGTGTCAAACCTATGGTTTTTTCAGTGAATTTCATAGGTTTTGTAAATGCTACTTCCTAACTATAACGTGTGTAAAACCTATGGTTTTTTCAGTGAATTTCATTGGTTTTTAAAATGCTAATTCAGAAATATCTCGTGTATACAACCTATACTTTTGTCAATAAAGTTCTGGCAATATTTTTTTCGGAAACAAGCCGTTTTCTTCACTGTTCAAGTTGCATAGAGACTCCTTGTAAAGCGATACAGAATTAGAAAGTCTGTACCTTGCCTTTTTTTCAACGCATTAAAATTTGCCTGTAAATAAAAATTGCCTTTCTAAACTTTCGTGCACGACCCGGTGTGCGCACTCTCGGCAACAGTTCTCAATAAAATGGAATAGCGCATTTCCAGGCTTTCGTGCGCGACCAACTGCGCGCACCCGCCTATATATTTCATGAAAACTTTGCAATCTGAACTTATTGAATTTCTTCATAGACCCATCAAAGAACTTATACTACGTCAAAGACACTAAACCTAGGCTTCTTTTTTATTATTATGAGAATTTACATTAAATGGAGCCGAATGTCTTTTTAAACTTTCGTGCGTGACCGAATGTACACACCTTGGTATTTTTAAAAAAAATATAAAAGGTTTTATACTTTAACAATTGTATGCTTGAATCGAGCTCAGAAGATATATTAAATCCGGATGTGTTTGGATTTACTCCTTTACACGTTTTGAAACTTAGCTGAATTAGACCGCTACTTCCAAATGGCGTACGTGACCAGATACTGTCACCGCCTACACGTCCCGAGACGCGCATGTGAAGTCATGTGACTCGAAAACAACACTTCCAATTGGTTCTTAGTAGTTTCTATTCTGCAATTTACACGAAGGACTCCACCCACTTCCCTCACTATTTTTTGTACTCTCAAAAGAGAACAACGTTCAACATCTTTTGGAAGACTTTGCTGAAATGGCTACCGCCCCGCATTCATCTTCCGAATCTGAAGGAAATGACCGACTACCTTTAAAAAGAAAAAAGGAATCTTTTATTTGGCAATTTTTCACTTATCCTGAAGAACAAAAGAAAGTGAATGCGCCAAAAGTTACCTGCACGATATGCAATTCGGTTCTCTCAAGAGGAAATCCAAGAAAAAAATATTCCTTTTCCATACATACCATGGTGCGGCATGTCAAACAGGTGCACCCTGTGGAATTTGCAAAGGCATCGACAAGAGCCCTGGCCACGCTATTACCATCAGAGGTGGCCAGCACATCTTCTGGTGGACGACCTGTATCTCCATCGAGTGCTGTGATGGACTTGAGACCATATCTTGCAAAGGTGCACATGAAATGCAACGAATGTGGAGAAATTCTTCTGTACGGAGAGCAGAGCCTCATTCTTACTAAACTAAAAATTGAGAGTCATAAATGCCCCAAGAAAAGATAAATTTCTTCATTTCATTTTGATCCTGTCTCACACATGAAAATGTTGCAAGTTTAAAAAATCAAAAACAACATAACACTTGTTTTAAAAAAAAAAAAAAAAAAAAAAAAGTTCTTTTCAGAACTAACTCATTCTACCAAAAAGAGCTCCAGGAGCATATTATAAAGGGGGTTTATCTCCGCTTTTTTGGCTTTCGTTCGTGCGCGACCGTGTGCGCGCACCCGCATATATATATTTCGTGAAAACTTTGGAACTTATTAAATTTCTTCATAGACCCATCAAAGAACTTATACTACGTCAAAGACACTAAACCTAGGCTTCTTTTTCATTATTATGAAAATTTACATTAAATGGAGCCGAATGTCTTTTTAAACTTTCGTGCCTGACCGAATGTACACACCTTGCTATTTTAAAAAAATATATAAAATGTTTTATACTTTAACAATTGTATGCTTGAATCGAGCTCAGAAGATATATTAAATCCGGATGTGTTTGGATTTACTCCTTTTCACGTTTTGAAACTTCGCTGAATTAGACCGCTACTTCCAAATGGCGTACGTGACCAGATACTGTCACCGCGTACACATCCTGAGACGCGCAAGTGAAGTCATGTGACTCGAAAACAACACTTCCAATTGGTTCTTAGTAGTTTCTATTCTGCAATTTACACGGAGGACTCAACCCACTTCCCTCACTATCTTTTGTACTCTCAAAAGAGAACAACGTTCAACATCTTTCGGAAGACTTTCTTTTCACGCGATAATGTGAAATACTGAGATTGTTACAGGATTTTCTATTAGATATGTGTTCCCATTGCTGTAGAAGCACTAACACCGTGGAAAATTCCACCGATAGCAGTAATATTTTTAACGCCGAGCACCGGCGATTTTTATCACTTAGAAGCCTTCCTATTATGAAGGTTTATCTCCTAAGTCTCTGATTCTCAAACTGTGCAACGCTGCTCCCCTGTGTGCCATAATGAAGTGCTAGGGGCGCCGCCCACACTCTAATGTGACTAACCATCTATAAATTCCACAGACATCTCTACCCTGTTATCTACAATTGTGAACATCAAAAGGAGCTGCGCTACGCCCCTGTGAGAGGCCTCACTCCCACTGCTGCAACGGCTTGGCAGTCCTCCAGATGCACAGGAACAGCCCCTCCGATCCATTAAAGTTCTGTGTCTGTCTCAATACCACTTACGAAATGAAAATAAGCACTGAAGAATATTCAAGTATGTAGTACTCCTCCTGCTACAGCATACAAAATGCATTCTATTACCTATAAAAAAGTCAAACACCCACGCTACAATCATATAGAATACTTCCTCTAAAGAAGCCTGTGAATAACTTTAAAACATCAGGTTAACCTTTTTTTACTCTCATCATTGTCAAAAATGTTAAATGAAACGGTTTACATTTTTACTTTTTATTTCCAGTAAATTTTAAAAATAAATGTTTATAGTTCCATAGGCTCAAGCAGGTCAGCTTCCCACCCTATGTCATACAAATCTGACAAATCGGCATCCTCATCATGTTCTTCATCATCCTCAGGATTTAAATCATCTAAGGGATCTACTTCCACTGACGTTTCAATGACAAGTTCAACGATAAGATCGAGATCAACGGATTGCTCATTATCACTCATGGTTGATGTTGTCGTTATCTTTAAAGAAAGAGAAGAACAATAAGATGTTGCAGAGTAAGAGACAAATCTCAGAGACTATAATAGTAAAATTGTTTAACAAGAGTAACATTTTGCAGCTATTATTTTGCCATGTCCAGCGATGCTGAGGAGGTGAGGCCTATGTCCAAGTTTTCAGTGAACAGGACTCATCACCTCTTAACCTTGGATAAGCCTCACCAACTCTGTGTCCCCTGCTCATACTTAAATGTAAAGGGGCAGATTTATGTTAACTGGCGCATCCCCAGAGATGCACCAGTTAATGTGCACCACTGCTCTGCCACCCATGGTGTGCCGCATTTACAATGTGGAGTACCATTGAGCAAAAACAGCACAGATGCGTCACGCATCCGTGCCGCAAAAGCGGCGCATTGCAGGAATCACGTCGCAAGTGCAACATGTCTACTGCAATGCACAGGAGCAAGCCACACATTGCATGGTGCATCACTCCTTATGCCTGTTTCAAACAGGCGTAAGGATTTGATTCAGCAATGCTATAAAGCTGACTCAGTGAAATCTTCTAAATGTCACTGTGTTAGTTTTACAGGGCTTTCATACATGCACCTCTCGCCATTTTGTCGGTTTTTGCGCGTTTTTTTTCCCTTACACAATAGCATAACAGAAACGTGATAGTGCTTCGCATGCAGAGAGCTGATTGATAAAGACATAATGTCTAACCACTAGCATTTTTATATATCATTCCTAAACTGAAAGGCCAGAGACCTTCTTCCATTTATTAAAATATAATATACTTCCTCATAAGAGTGTATAATTAATTTTGCAAAACCATATTCATTTTTCATCAACTATACCGTTTGTATTCTATGTACTACTGACTATACCGATTACTTTGTTTTTTGCAATGTCTCTACTCGTATTAGATTAGAAACTTGCCTTGAAAACAGTGCATTTCTGAATAAACATTTCAAATATACACGTTCTCTCTTTTAATCCATAATCTCAACTAAAATGATTGTATACTGAAACAGTATTCATGTGTTCCACTTAACTTCAGCTGTACTAACTTAATATTTTCTTTTGTCGACCTGATTTACTCATACTAGAACCCACAGGCCTATAACAGCCCGTGAACCCTTTCTTAGTAGGTCGCGCACCATGCAGACAGTTGTACCTCTGTAAAAAAATAATTTATTACTCTTCTCAAGCACCGTCGCAGTTCTGCTTCACTCAGTGTTAATCACTGCTTCCACGCTTCTACAGACCAGACGCTATGTCGTATTTCACTCCTTATCACGCTTTAATCTCCACAATAACAAACACTTCTCCGCCAGCCACCAGAGAACAGAGTGCAGATGCAGAGGCACTAAGTAGTGAAATACAACATACCCTCTGCTCTATGGAAGCAACCGAGCGGTAATTCTGAAAGAAAACATTCACTAGCGCTGAAAAAAAGCATTTCAATTATTTAAATAGTTTTTTGAAAACGTTCCAATTACTTTGATGCGACTATCTGTGTGTGCCTCCACAGCAAAGTTCCTCAGCCCGGACTGAAGGCAGACACAGACAGACACACACACAATAAGATAACACAGGGCAACGGAGACGGAAAACAGAAGAGAGATGAAGATGCAGTCAAACAGCAGGAGTGAGAGAGATATTTTTATACTCCGTTTGGTACCTCAATTTACGAACACATTTACTGCACAAATCTGTGTACAACCTCATGGTCAGAACTTTTCATTTTATTTTACTCGACCACCTCCCCCTCTCACTCCACCAGTACAAGCCGCGGCCACAAACTACAATGTAATTTTGTCGTCTGTCAGAAAGTTTAAGAATTCATTAAGCATTACCACTTTTTGAAGACGATATCACATGTAATATACCATTTCTCTCTCTATCTGCATTATCTGTCTCTCGGCTAATATCATTTTTTCACTTCATAAACAACTTCTCTCATTATATATAAAGGCTTAAAAATCACACAAATAATTACTCTTTATATTAAACATATTTTATACTTCATATATCACATTTAAATTAAAAATAGTTTTAGAAATACAACACATTATGACAGCCAAAAATGACTTTAGTTTCAAACTATGAGGAAAATCATTGTTTGTGAGTAAACCATATTTTACGGTACATGACAAAACAAACAGTTACAGATTTACCTTTACCAATGCTTTGTACGATGTACAACAGTGACAGTCACAAAATAGATATTCGTTTGACGGAATCTCAATTATGCTGCTATCACTGCAACCAAAATTCAATGGCACAGATATACAGTCAATACAGACTCATATATGTCTCTTCAGCCAATCATATTTCCTCCCGCAAAATTTTGTATTCAAATTTACATTTCAGTTGGTTGTCCCTCACAATATTTTCAATGTCACATAAAAGTCACCCATCACCCACTGCCATCTCTGGCTGTTTCCATGGTAACACCTCATTCTGCACCTGGCTGAAGGCACAGGTCAAAAGTTCATATCTCAACGTTCTACAGCAAACTAACAACACTGTTTTCCCTCCAGAAACACCTGCCTATCCACAGCTCTGTTACATGTCATTTTTTTCACACCCAATACTACTTTTTCTTTTACATAACATTAACATGCAACGTAGTCTTCAATCTTCACGTATTAGAATCAACCAATCATTTTTCGTTTTTCAACCACACCAAGCTTCATCCATTTTTTTATCCTGACTTTCAGCTTCTAACTGCCATTCCACTTCCAGAACCCATCGGAGTACGAGTGCATCTGCCTTGAAAATGAAGGTTTGGCTTTTAGGACACAGCTATATTCACTGGAGTGGAAAATATGCAGCAAGCAGACGAATTTCCAACCTTGATTTACCAAATGTGCAGATAACGTGGATTGGGCAAAGAGGATTGAGATGTCACCAATTAATACCATTGGTGAAAACTTTTATGCATCTCCCAGAACCAGACCTTATAATTGTGCACTGTGGTGGGAACGATCTTGGCACATTGACTGGGGTAGGTCTGGAAATGCTTCTAAAAGACACCTTTCGACAATTGATGACACTTTTTCCTCGAACTGCCTTGGTATATTCCAATATATGCCAAAGACAGAAATGGAATTGGTCCAATCAACATTGTGCACAAATTGAGAAAGCAAGGAGACATGTTAATAAATCTGTTTCTGCTTTCCTCAGAGATTATAGCATGGGTTCTATTTACCACAACAACTTGCGTTACCACATGCAAGACATCTATAGGACAGATGGTGTTCATTTCATGGATGAGGGAAACAGAATCTTCCTCTGCAACATCAGACTCTGCATCGGTACTTACTTATAAATGCAGAAAAAACTCAATTAACACAAGGGCTCTTTTCAGAGCCACCTTATATAAAAGCACTCAAACTTCTGATTTATCTCCATTTTCACACTCTTGTAAATAGGTGTGCGCGCCCGGGTGCGTGCACCCCGCAACTTAAAAAAAATATATATATATATATTTTTGCGTTTAAGGGCCTTACTGCACACCCTGAGAGAACCTACGCAGCAAAACAATCTCTACCTTCTCCCCTTTCCATGTTCCAACGCTTTGAAATGACAATATATTTACTCGCAGTGACAAAATGGCGGTCAACACTTCCTGATTTCCTTCGAATCGAACGTTAACAGACGTCACGCAGCAAAAAAAAAATTCCGCTCGCGCGCAGCCGCTTGAGTGCGCGCACCCGTGCGCGCTTATAGATATATAATTGACTTTAAGTTTAATTTTCTCAGCAACTACTGAACAGATTTACACCATTCCAAAAAAAGCGTAATCTGCGAGCCGGACTCTACAGTTTTCCCAAATTTCTTTTAAATCCATTCAGCCGTTCGACCTGTAGCCGTGTCTAAACGTCCTATGGAAAATAACATGGAGAAAACACGTTTTGGGACCCCCTTTTATCACAGCCCCCACTTCACCAATCCCCCCCAAACTTTCAGGGAAGGAGCGCAGCGGACCGAGCCATCTTCTTTGAGAAATTCGCAAAGATTCATCCACCACTGCCAAAGTTAATCCAAATAGAATGTTGAGGATTTCCTATGGAAACTAGGTCCTAACTATAACTACCTACTGGCGACCGCCAGTAGGTAATATATATATATATATATATGTTCACTGAAAAAAACAACGGTTACAGGGACATTATAGTTAGGAAATAGAATTAAAAAAACGTAGAAATACAGTGAAAAAAAACCAAAGGTTTCAGGGACATTATAGTTAGTTGGACATTTCACTCGTACAAACCCAGAAAAATTCAGCAGTTAAAGTTAGCTAAGCTAACTATAACTTGCGCACCCGAAATGCACTGCTCATGAACTCATATATTATATCAATAGTCAGTGACATCACTGATGACATCTCAAATGACATCACTGATGACATCGTCCCAGTAACCTTTGTTTTTTTCAGTGAATTTCTAAGGTTTTTTAAATGCTAACGCCTCACTATAACGTCTGTGTAACCTTTGGTTTTTTCAGTACATTTGTAAGGTTTTTCTAATTCTATTTCCCCAACCATAACGTCCTTGTAACCTAGGTTTTTTTTAATTGAATTTTTAAGGTTTTTAAATGATATTTTCTATCTAAAATGGTTCTATAAGAGGTATTTCTAGAAGCTTCTATTTTCTTCAGTGGATTAATATATATATATATATATATATATATATATATATATATATATATATACACACATTTATTTTTTTTACATTTTATATATTTGCGGCGACGTCCCGATCCCTCTGGCACGTCGCGAAAACGAAAACAAAAGCAGACATTCAATGACCACCAACACATTCAAAAATAATATGTAACAATCCATTCTGAAAATTGTCCTACACATACACCTATATACATACTTATTTCAAAGTATGTTTAAACTCATATTTTTGTAATAGGTTTCCCCAAAAACCTTTTCTCAGACCTATTTTACGTATTCACCGTTATTCGGGAGGTTCCGTTAACCGTCATATTCACGCCTTTTCCATAAAGTGAAAACACATATGCACATATATTACAGTATTTTACACACTAGAGGTTTATTACTGTACACTTCAAAGTCATGTTTTTCTAGTGTATCTCTAGAACAACCATCTCTAAACCTTTTTTTCCATTTTTGCCTTGAGACCGGAGATCGCGAGGACGTTGGCTGTCGCAAACCCCGCCGTTAGGTCGCGACAGAGAAAAGCAAAAGTAGGAATTCAATAGCCACCACCACATTAAAAAAAGATAACTATATAATTAATTCTAACCATCACAGTAAATAACTGCGTAATAACAGTTATCAAAATCTCAATAGCTGTACAAAAATGCAGCTTAATGATTTACTGATACATTTTTTGCATTTCCACCAATATCCATGACGTAGTTGATAGTCAGGATGTCCCTGCGATGGTACATGGGAGACCGCGCTGGCGGTCACGGCATCATCATCATCAGGAATATCGTACTCAATAAAAAAAAAAAACAATTGGACACATAACTTGTGTCAGTAACACCCCCTTCTCAACCATGGGGTCAGAGTATCTCAACCCTGACCCCTTATGTGGGCTTTCACATAAATTTTCATCTCCGGGAAGCGTTCCAGATAGATGTTGGCATGTGCATTTGCGATTCATCGTGAAACCACAGCGAAATATCACTATATAATTAAACTTACATTTCTCAACAAATATTGAATGGATGTACACCAAATAAGCATAAGGCACTTCCTTGAAAAGACATCTGCCTCCCTGCCAAATTTGGTGAAAGTCCGTTAAGCGGTTTGGTCTGTAGGTGTGGCTAAAGGCTCCTATGGGAATTAACATTACAAATACAACCTTATGTCGTGCCCCAAATACTTGGTACCCCAAAACTTTCTATAACTATAGAACACACCATGACACTTTTGGGGAAAAATTTCATGCAGATTGGTCAAACGACGCCAAACTTATAGTTAAGTGAAAAAATACTTTTCCTATGAAAACAGGGTCCTAACCAGAACTACCAACTGGCAATGGCAAGTAGAGTGAGTGAGTGAGTGAGTGTATATATATATATATATATATATATATATATATATATATAACCTACTGGCGGTCGCCAGTAGGTAGTTATAGTTAGGATTGTTTTCCATAGGGAAATCGCAACATTCTATTGGGAATAACTTTGGCGCCGGTTGAGGAATCTGCCTGACAGTTTCCTCAAATTTGCCTCGCGGCTCTCCGCTCCTTCCCTGAAAGTTTGGGGGGGATTCGTCAATCGGGGGCCGAGATAAAAGGGGGGTCCCAAAACGTGTTTTCTCCATGTTAATTTCCATAGGGCGGTTGGACTCACTTTTAGCTCGAACGGCTGAATGGATTTTCACCAAACTTGGCAAAATTGTAGGGACTGGTAGCCCGATGTGCCTTTGCTATGTCTCAAGATATGTGCTCCAGTGGATTTTGAGTAATTTAGGTTTAAAAAAATATATATATCTATGGCCGCGACCCGGTACGCGCACCGGGGAGCGCTCCTGGCGCACACCGTGAGTTCGCACGCGGAAAGTTGATTGGCTTTCGGGTGTCTGTAAACATTCTAAATAGTCCGGAGCGGCCGCCATCTTGTGTCTCGGTAGGATCAAGACACAAGAGGTGGCAAAAACAAAGGGGGAAATAACCAAAAGGGGGCAGGGTAGACCCACTCTGACCCCCTAGGTTTGATGTGGGGGCCATAAAAAAATATATATTTTTTCCGATTTTCGCAGGGGGAGCGCCCGGTACGCGCACCGGGGAGCGTACCGGGGAGCGTACCAAGGGGCAAAATAGTGAAAAAAATTAGTGTAAAATAATCATTTTGAGTGATCAGAGGTAGGGTAGCTCTGTAAAGAGCTTTTGGGTTCTGTGGCTGATTTAGGTACCTACAAGTACATCCCACACACACCCACACGCACACACCCCACACACACACGACACACACACACTCCTCACACATCTCACACGCACACACACACACACCCCACACACATAACCCTACACCCCCACACCCACACACTCCCCACACATACCTCACACACCCACACCTCCACCCACACCCAAACACCCCACACACCCACACCGACACCTTACACATCTACACCCACACACACCTCACCCCCCCTCGACCCCCTCACACACACACACACCTCACAGACACACCCCACACATCCCACACACACACCTCCCCCCCCACACACACACCTTACAGACACATCCACACATCCTACACACGCACACATCCCACACACATACCCCCCACACACACCTCAGACACCCACACCTCCACCTACACCCAAACACCCCCACACACACACCTTACACACTCACACTCACACCCCCACCCACACACCCCACACACCCACACCCACACACCCCCCCACACACAGACACACACCTCACAGACACACCCCACACACACCTCACCCCCCCTCACATATGGGGAAAACCCAGTGAAACAGTAAAATAATATTTTAAAGTGCTTAGAGGTAGGGTAGCTCTGCATAGAGTTGTTGTGTTGTGTGGGTGATATAAGTACCAGCATGTAGGTACCAATGCAGAGTTTTAAATCCAATGTAGACTGTGTCCTCTGTAGATAATTTGCATGTTGTTACAGAAGTTATTGTGGTATATGGAATCTATACTATAGTGTGTCAGGAAAGCAGAAACAACATGGAGGCAGGAGATGAAAAAGAGATGTCAAATAAACATTGGAGATAATATAGTGGGAGAAAGGAAGTAACTATGAATACTATGTAACATAAAAAGGTTGCACAGTATACTATAAGTCTCACATTATATTATATTCATTTTGGTACTATTTCATGAATTACATATAAAAAAGAATAATGTCTGGAACAATTTTTTTTTCAAATTTGTTTTTATTGCAGAATCTATGTGAATCGGTGACTAACACTCAGATATTACTAACATAAGACACATATAGTACCTCACCCCATTATCATGTGGACACACGGCCATTCAGCCCATATCCCGGAGGTCGGGCGGCGAATTTAATAGGGTGTCTTTGACTCGTCCCACATACATTTCTGAGCAATCAAAGAGCATTCACCGCCTCTGCTTTTCCGTGAACTAAAAACAACTCCCCCCCCACCCTCCTTAAACAGCAAGAAACACGTTTTAACCTTTCTGTCCAATTGTGAACCTAGAACCTTGCAGCAGCAGCCCCTTCCCCCCCGCTCCCCCTCTCGCCCTTACCACTAGCACACTACATTGTCCACGTGACAAGTCTTCCCTGCCCTATGACGGTCCATCAACACCAAAAATGATTTACAGCTTGTCAATGTCGAAGTCCTGTGTGCCCCGCTGGCCCCTCCCACCCCTGACACATAAGCCCACCCTCACAACCCCCCATCCAGCCCGTGGTATTGTCTCCATTTGGACCACACTCTGCGGAATTTTTTGGGGCAGCCCCTTGCCCTATAGGTTACCCTTTCCGCTGCCATGTAGAGGTCGAGCCCTCTCCTCCATTCCTCAAGGAACGGTGAATCCGGCACCCCCCAATACTTTGCGATGTCCCTTTTTGCCACCACCAATGCTAGGACCAGGAAAA
Source organism: Lissotriton helveticus (assembly GCF_964261635.1). Classification (NCBI taxonomy): domain Eukaryota; kingdom Metazoa; phylum Chordata; class Amphibia; order Caudata; family Salamandridae; genus Lissotriton; species Lissotriton helveticus. The sequence goes on from NC_136062.1 coordinate 311,327,831, forward strand.
TAAGGAGGGGGCGCGTCAGATCTACTTCATTGGTCATGCCCAATAGCGCTATCTTAGGGTCTTGGAGGATAGGGACCTCTAAGACCTCCTCCAGCTCTTTGAATATATGGGTCCAATATGTTTGTATGACACTACAGGACCATACCGTGTGAAAGAAGTCTCCCACCTCGCTATGGCACCTGAGACACCCTGGGTCGTCTATTTTCCCCATTCTACACAGCCGTTGTCTGTCATAGTAAGTTCTATGTAGTATATTGAACTGAATCAAACGTAACCGGGATTTGATCGCAACCTCCCGCGGATGCATCAGAACAGTGTCCCAATCCAGATCCTCCATCGTACCCACATCTGCCTCCCAAGTAGCCCTCAACTTTACTAGATCACCCAACATATGGTTGCTTAGTGTTTTATATGTCAGGGAGACCGCCTTCTCTGTAATCTGTTCCTGAAGGAGCCGGCCTTCCAGGGGGGCATACTCAGGAATGTCTGTGGGTGTAATGTGCTGGGCATTCCATGCGCGGCGTAGTTGTAAATATAGCCCATAGTCAGATTGAAGCACCCGGAACGATTTGAGCTCTCCCTTAGCTATTACGTCCCCTATAGTGGAGATGCCTATGTCGTCCCACCTCTGAAAGCCCCGTAGTTTGTGGAGTTCCAATAGCCACCGGCAGTGCCACAGTGGAGTCTGACGTGTAGGCCTTTTATCCCAACCCATGCGATGGTTAGCCTTCGTCCAGGCAGCTATCGTCAGGGCTGTCGCCGGGAGGAGTGCAGTACCACGAGAGGGTCCATAGAGATACGATAGTAGGTGTTTGGATGCCAGTTTCGCTCTCTCCAGAGCGTACGTTGGGTGATCAGCTGGTGCATGGAGCCAGTCATTTATTGGTGTAAGATGTTCAGCCCAATAGTACGCCTCCAAATTGGGAAGCGAGATCCCCCCACTGTACTGATGCCTCTGGAGCGTCGACAGGGCTACTCTGGCATGCTTGCCTAGCCATAGGAAGGAGCGCATGTCTGCATGTATCCTACGAAAGACCGCTGCTGGAAACGGGTAGTATTCGTTTTGCAGAGCATATAGGTATTTCGGCAGTGTGACCATTTTAAACATGGCCGCCCTGCCTAGGAGAGTCAACGGGAGCTGCCTCCACCGGTTCATATCCGCCTCCGCAGCCAGTATGATCCGTTCTACATTCTTGCTGAAGGAAAGAGGCTCGTCCGTGGTTATATAGATCCCGAGGTACTGGAAGCCCTCCGAAGTAGTCTGGAGGTCGGCAGGTATCGGACCCCAGTGGTTCCGGCCCCTCGGGTCGTAGAGGACCGATTTATGCCAGTTAATTTTGTGTCCCGCCATAGTGCCATATCGTTCTATTTCTCGGAATAGTTCCGGAATCGAGGCTTCCGGCTCGGTGACATAAAGCAGAACATCGTCTGCGTACAGTGAGATTTTTTCAGACTGCGGGTCCGTGGCATTGCTCCTAAAGCCGGTCATTGCCACGTTTTGTCGCACCCTGGCGGCAAGTACCTCTATCGTCAGGGTGAACAAAAGGGGGGACAGGGGGCATCCTTGTCGAGTGCCTCTCTGGATCTGGAACTCACCTGACAGCGTCCCGTTGACTCGCACCCTGGCTTTCGGGGCCGTGTATAGGAGTCGCACCCATTGGATGAACTTTGCCCCAAAACCAAACCTACTTAGAACCGCAAAGAGGAAGGGCCAATGCACAGCGTCGAACGCCTTTTCAGCGTCGAGGGACAGGAACCAGTGAGGGTCGCTACGGCCTCTAACTTCCTGTAGCCAATTATGGGTTCGCCTGAGATTCAATTTAGTGGCTCTGTCAGGTAGGAAACCCGACTGGTCCATATGTATCAGATCCGTGATGACTGTCCTCAGGCGGACCGCCAAGATGGTGGCTAGGATCTTCACCTCCGTGTTCAGGAGGGAGATGGGTCGGTACGAGGCGCATTCATCCCGCGGTCTGCCCTCCTTGTATATCGGGGCAATGGTGGCCCTAGTCAGGTCTGGGGGGAGTGCTCCTTGTCCAAGGGCGCCCGCAAAGAGACTCTTAAGGTGCCGCGTTAGCAGGTCCGCCGTGCGCTTGAAAAATTCCGCCGGGAAACCGTTGGGGCCCGGGGTTTTTCCTGGCCTCACTCTAGCGAGAGCCTCAGTAATGTCATCCACCGAGATGTCCGCCTCCAGGGCATCCATGTATTCGGGGGGCAGGGTCGGCAGGGGCGTTCCGTCGAGGTACCGGAGCGCCTCTTCTGGTGTTGCCAGATTTCGTGCCGCATAGAACGCCTCAAAATGTGTGGCGAAAGTTTCGGCGATCTCCGTGTCGGTATTAACCTGATCACCCCAAGTGGTTCTGACACTATCTATCCATCTCTCTGCCCTTTCTTTCTTGCTGAGCCAAGCCAGTAGCTTCCCTGACTTGTCTCCTACGTCGTATAACCTATGTAGCGTTGCGAGGGATTGGGTCTTCGCCTCGTCAGTCACCAGTTCCCTGTATTGTTTCTGTGTGTCCAGAAGCCTCCTGAGGGTCGCAGTGTCTGCCCTCGCCAGGTGGTCCCTTTCTCTCTCTAGGATGTCTCGTTCCAATGCGGCCACCTCCGCCTGACGTTTCCGTCTTTCCTCACCCGCCTAGAGTTTATCCTATCCCTAAGTACCGGTTTCATGGCTTCCCACAAGGTAACACTAGAGTCGACCGTGCCCATGTTTTCGGCCAGGTACACCTTAATGTCAGCTCGTATGTCTCTAAGTATGTTTGTGTTCTGTAAGTCCCATGCCGCCAGGCGCCACGATCCAGGATTTCTCCCCTGGGTCTGTCCCACCCCAACTAATAGCGGAGAGTGGTCCGATATACCCCTGGCTCTGTATTCTGCCGTGTCGTCCGCCTTTAGGTATTGGCGAGACATAAAGACGTAATCCAGTCTCGAAAACACACCATGTGCCCCTGAGTAGTATGAGTACGCTTGTTGAGTTGGATGGAGCCACCGCCAGACGTCTGTGAGACCTATGGCTGCCATCTTGCTGTAGAGTGTAGTTTGGTGTCCACTCCTGGCTACCCCACCAGACCTGTCCCTGTCTGTATGCATGACATCGTTAAAATCCCCCCCCACTATTTGTATCGTATCAGAAGTTTCCAGGAGTATGTGTGTAAGCGCAGTGAGTGTACGGGGTTGTAGTTTGGGCGGAGCATATACCGAGACTAGCGTGAAGGTACGCCTGTTCCAGGTACCCTGCACTCCCGCGTAGGTACCCTGGGGGTCTAGCCAAGTGCTTGTGACGCAGAATGGGGACGTTTTTTTAACAATGACTGCCACCCCTCTAGAGTCCGAAGTGTATCCCGCATGCGCTAACACCCTGTGCCTCCCCCGAGCGATAAAGGCGCACTGGTTGCCCTTGAGGTGCGTTTCCTGTAAAAAGGTGCAGTCTGGATCAACCCTTTTAATGTAGGCATTCACTAGACCTCTTTTGATTTTGGCTCCCAACCCATTGACATTCCACGTCAGGATGCTCAATCTCCTATCTCCCTCTTGTGGAGTGATTACAGTGTTCGCCATTGGTGCACATAGGATCCACCATCTCCCAACCCCCGATCTGTAAAGGTGCAGCGTGTGGGTAGCGCGTGCTGCTGTCTTCTTGCAATGTAAACGTGTTTCCCCCAACTTTCTTCCCCTTGAACTCCTTCCAAACAAACAAGATAACTCCCTGTCGTCCCCCCTCCCCACCTCCCTCCCCTTCCAGTACTGTCCCTACGCAGGACATAACTTTCCGCAGGAGTAGGCCTGTCGCCCACCCACAAACTCCCTCCCCGTTAAGTACCCAGGGAACAAAGAGTCAAATAACTTTTGAACTAGTGTAACAAAGAAGCGTGTCAACTTGCGTGCTCTCCAGTCCTCTGGCCGGATGCCACTCCCATGACCCGTATCCATCTTTGTTCAGAGGACGTGGCTGATAGGAGGTGTCTGCTCCTCCCCGACCCTCAGTCAATGATCCATGGCCCTGTGATTCACGATTTAGAGTCCTGTGTCTCCGATTCCGGTGCGCTCAATTGTCCAGAAATGTCCTGTTCCATCACCCGGATCTCCTCCACAAGCGGGTGCGCGGATTGGCCTCCTCCCCCCAAATCCTCTTCTTCAGATGTGTGTCCTGTCAGATCTCCCTCCTCGCCGTTTTCCGATCTTGTGTGCGAACGCAACCTCGCGGACAGGAAGTCCGTCCCGGCCGGCGAGGCCGAGCGTCCCCTGCGCGTGGGTCTCACATCCCTGCCATGGTACGGTGTCGCCTGGAATTGTCTCCTCGACTTCCTCGCAATTCTCTGTCTTTGCGTCTTAGGAAGGTCCCATTGGGCTACACCATTTTGAGATTTCTCCGAGACGTCTCTGCTGACCCTGTCTCTGCTGTTCAGGATCGGGCTTGCCTCCAGCCATTGCCATGCATCGTCCGGGTGAGTGAAGAAAAGTGACTGGTCTTTATAGATCACCTTGAGCTTGGCAGGGAAAAGGAGCATATATGTGATCCGCAGATCTCTGAGTTTCGCTTTGACGGAGTCGAAAGCGCGGCGTTGTTTTTGCACCTCTTGGCTATAGTCCGGGAAGACCATTATATGAGCGTTTTCCAATCGTATCTCTCCCATCTTCCTCGCCTCCCTGAGGATGAGGTCCCTGTCCGCGAAGTTAAGAAAACGCGCGATGACTGGTCGTGGCCGAGCTCCCTCCGGAGGTTTCGCCAGAAGAGCCCTGTGCGCTCTCTCAATGATGAAGCAGGGGGAGAATTGCACTGTAGGGAACGTCTCCATGAGCCATGTGCGCAGGAAGGACACCATGTCCATTTTCTCGATCCCTTCCCTAAAGCCTACGAAGCGAAGGTTGTTCCGTCGTGCTCTATTTTCGGCATCGTCCACCTTCCATAGCAGTTGGCGGTGAGACGCTTTCAGTTCCGCCATGTCCTTGCGCAGGGTGACGATAGAGTCCTCCGCCTCGCCTAGTCGCGTCTCAGCGGCACCAACCCTGTCCGAGAGGTTCCGAAAGTCCTGTCGCAGAAGTGTCACCTCAGAGCGCACCTCTCCTATTTTCACTTCCAGCGCCGCCCTCGATTCCTGAATATCCGTTCGGGACGCCTGGATGGCCTCCATTAGTAGCGCAGTGTCGGATCGCGTGCCAGACATCTCGCCTTGCCCCACTGCGGCCGTGCGTGGTGCCGTGAAGCTGTCCATTGTTCCCTGCTTGGGCACTTTAGGTAACCTGTGCCCCTTCCCCATGACTCACCAATACCGGAGGGATTGCCTGGGCGGCTCCAAAAGCCCCAACAGTTGCTTGGCACACCCGACCACCTGGCAGCGTGTTTTCTGTGTCTCACCCCCCGAAGGGAGGCAGGCGTAGGGGGGGGGGTGCGGCGGAGGACAGAAGTCTCAGCTTGTGGCACTGGATCTCCGGGCCAACCGTCTCTGGCACGCTGCGGCCCGGAGGACTGGCCGCCTCAGGGTCTTCGGTCAGTAGTCCAATGTCAGAGTGCAGGAGCCAGACCGAGCACAGGGGCGGATAAGCCTGCCACTGCCCAGAGAGTCACAGTGGGATCCGGAGGGCCTCCCCTCATGCAAGACAGTAGACCAGTCAGGTGGCCCAGCCCGCGTCTCCGGTCGCTCTCACCCAGTGGCCCCCCAGGCGTCCTCTGCCCGTTTCTGGGACTCCCCCAGCGCTTCCGCTTGCTAGCGGTCTGCTCCCCGCTGGACCCGTCCCTCCTCAGCCGGTATCTGTATGCGCCCCACAATGGTGCTCAGAGTCTGGTTTGGGCGGTAGCTGCCCGTGTTCCCACACTACCTGGTGCTGATGGCCGCCATATTGGTAAGGTCGTCGAGTCCTCCCGTCCGCCTGGGGGAACGACTTCCTCGATGTCTGTAGCCTCCCGGTGCCGCTCCGCTCCTTCTCGCCCCCGGCTCAGGGTCTTCGCGAGTCGAGCCCCCCTCGACGGGCTCCGGGACAGTTTCAGACCCACAGAGCCGGTGCCGCCGCCATGTTGGTAAAGGCGCGGGTCTCTCACCGGGGCTCCTATCTCCCCTTGCCGCCCCCGGCAGGGTTGGTTCTTCGCGTGTGCCCCCTCGGGCCGTCTGTGCAGCCGCGTCCCCGTCCCGCAGGCCACCGTCCAGGTACAGAGTTCCGATCTGCTCCGCTCGCGGCTCCTAGGTCACGCCGCCATCTTGCGGACCTCCGGGATACCAGGGGGATCACCGTCCGGCCGGCGTTGCTCCGGTCACAGCGGCAGGATTTGCCCTCCGACATGTTCCCCAGAGGCAGGGGTGTCAGGGGCACCTCCGATTTCGGTTTATGTATAGTTTGGGTCGGTTAGTATGTTGGATCACGGGGCATCCAGCAGGAGCTCCGGAGAAGCACAACCTAGCTCGTCATGCTGCTGGCCATGCCCCGTCTGGAACAATTTTTAATTATTAAATAAAAATGTATTGCTCTGATTTTTCAAAATTTAATAATACTTCCAACATTATTTCGTCAGGAATGTCCTCATTTGGATTACATGATTCCATTTCTTCCACATATTTAAGATACTCTTCATCAAGAGACTGATCCAAAAAGTCTAAATCATTAATCACTTCCTCTGGGTTGTTCTCGAGATCAATTTCTAATGAAATATTAAATTTCTTTTGTTCTCCTTCCATTTTGTTGCTGTAAATTGTATAAAAAATAAATATATCAGTAGAGATAGGGCACTGTTAGGTTTAAGTTCAGACAGGTACTTCTGAGTTTTTAACAGTGAAGTTATCTTTGGGCAGTGTATGGTATCAGGCAGGAAGTATAACTATTAAAAAGTGCATGTGATGAAGACTAATTAAAATCATAATTATACTAGAGAAGCCTAATTTAATCCATAAATATAATAGAGAAGCGTATCTCAAGCTATAACTATAACAGAGGGACAATAAATAACTATCAGAAAACGTTTTTACTAATTAATTTAAATTGCTCATTACATATTAACAACTTACTTTTGAGAGAGGTGAAGAAGAAAAAATTTGAAAATCCTTTCAAGGTGTACCTCAGGTAGTTGTAGTCAAAAGGGCTGTGTTTCCCTCTTTTTTCATTTATATTCATGTACATAACCAATCAAATGTCAGGAAATAATACTAGAAATTGAAAGTAACATTTTAATTGGGTGTAAATTCTAACACTTCAGATGTGTTTTTGTCAAGTAATTTACCTCAGGATATTTAGAGAGGGCTACAGGCCAAATGGCTCAATGGAATTCCATCAAATTTGGGAAAATGGTAGGGACTGGTATGTAGTATGTCCTATTCTATATTTGGTGAACTTCTCTACAGAGGTTTTTATGTAAATTAACTTTTAAAAAATTGTGGGAGCGCTCACCGGGGCGCGCCCCGGTACGCGTACCGGCAGCGCAACGGGAGTCTTCCATCTTGTGTTTCGGTAGATTTGAGACACAAGATGGAGGACAAACAACGTTGGGAATGGGTATAAGGGGGCACGGTAGGCACCCCCTGACCCCCTAGGTTTTCTGAGGGGGGCTTAGGAGGCCCATATAGGCCAAAAATATATATAATTTTTGCATTTTTCGCGGGGGGAGCGTCCGGTACGCGCACCGGGGAGCGTACTTTGGTGAAAATTAGTGAAAAAAGTTAGAGTAAAATAATCATTGTGAGTGATCAGATGTAGGGTAGCCCTGAAAAGAGCTTTTGGGTTCTGGGGCTGATTTAGGTACCTACAAGTAGGTTCCAATGCACAATCTTAAATTCAGGAGGAATATTCTATTCCCCTCATCTGAGAAGTGCACACCATCTCCTCTGTAGATATCTTGCATGTTGTAACGCAAGTTGTTGTTGTATATTGAACCCATTCCATAGTCTCATGTAAGCAGAAACAGATTTATTCACATGTTTCCTTGCTTTCTCAATCTGTGGACAAAATTGGTTGGACCACTTCCATTTCTGTCTTTGGCATATATTGGAATATACCAAGGCAGTTTGTGGAAAAAGTGTCATCAATCGCCCAAAGGTGTCCTTTAAAACCATTTCCAGACCTACCCCAGTCAAAGTGCCTAGGTCATTTCCACCACAGAGCAAAATTACAAGGTCAGGGTGTGGCAGATGGAGAAAGGTTTTCACCAATGGTATCAATTGATGACATCTCAATCCTCTTTGGCCAATCCATTTTATGTGCACATTTGGTAAATCAAGGTTGTGAAAATTTCTGATAGCTGCATATCTTTGAGGCCAGTGAATGTAGCTATGTCCTATAATCCAGACAGAGTACATGGTGAGAGGAGGTTCTGGTGCAGTCAGATGAAGTGTAGGAATGAAATGGCAGTTGGAACAGTAGGAGTTTGCAACAAAAAAAACTGTGGAGTTTCAGTGTTCTTGAATCACAAGCAATGATTGGTGGATTCAGATAGTTGAAAAGTGAAAGTTAGGGTGCATGGTTGTGTTCTGTGAAAGAAGTCATTTGAATGGTCAAGAAAAAGTCATAAAAAGAAAGATTGCATCTGATAAGCTGGTTTATTGATAGGTCAAACATCCTTGCTGAGTTCATGTGCAACAACTTTTAACCCTGAGAGCTCAGTGAGGAGGGAGTTGCTATGGTAACAGGTAGAAAGGGCTGAGGGGGGAAGGGTGTTGATTTGAAAATAGAGAGGGAAGAGTTTTGATTGGTTACCATGAGGAATATGTGTGTAGAATTAGAGGTTTTCTGTGCCATTCATGGTTGCAGTGCCTGGAGTACATACCTTTTGCTCTGCTAAAGAAATATTGGTGTGTGTATCTGACACTGTTCTCTATCTCCCAAAGCATTTGTAAAGGTGAGTTATGATTCATTCAATATAGATAGAGAGTTCAGATTAAGAAGCACATTGAGCGTCTTTGCTGTTGGTTTGTGTGATGCTTTTTGAAAATGCATGGTATCAATATTTGCAATAGAGAGGAAATGTATTTTGTAAAATAGTGAGTTTTCAGAACTGAAATGGAATTCTTGTACATAGGACCTGCGCTGTGTTTCTAAAATGTTATTCAAAAAACGATTTTGGGGCAAATCGATGGTTTTACATTTTTGAAAAGGAATAAATAGTGTGTGCATGATTACATAAAAATATTTGAACCTTTCACAATCATGTCACTTGTGTTACCTCAGACTAGGAAGCAGAATGAGCTTGCTTGCTGTTGGTTTGTGAAATTTTTTGGGTAATGCCTGGTAGGAATGTTTGCAATAGAGAGGAAATGTATTTTGTAAAATAGTGAGTTTTCAGAACTGAAATGGAATGCTTGTACATAGGACCTGGGCTGTGTTTCTAAAATGTTATTCAAAAAACGATTTTGGGGTAAATCGATGGTTTTACATTTTTGAGAAGGAATAAATAGTGTGTGCATGATTACATAAAAATATTTGAATCTTTCACAATCATGTCACTTGTGTTACCTTGGATTAGGAAGGACACTAAGGGCCTTATTTATGAAAACAGCGATGCGTCAGTTTTCACTGTGCACTCCTTGCGACACCAATGATGCGTCATATTTAATGTATGATACATCATGTCGCAAGGAGTTACAGATAAGTCAGTATTTCTGACGTATCTGTAAGTGCAAAAGTAGTGCATTGCTGGAGTGTGTCACAAAAGTGACGCAACTCCAGCAATGCGTCTTTTCAAATGGGGAAAGTCCCATGTGAAAGGGTTTGCGTCAGTCTTACGCCTGCTGTGAGGCAGGTAAAAGATTTTGACATAACAGTGTCCTAAAAGTGACGCAGTGAAATCTCATAGATTTCACTGCATCACTATTACAAGGTTTTTTACGGGGGAACGCCCCCTCTGCATACATTATACCTGACGCAGGTATAATGTGGCGCAGGGGTTTAAAAAGTGTCGCATCTACCTAGATGTGTCATTTTTTAAATATGGCGCAACAAGGCACATGTTTTATGCTGCCGATGCGTCACAAAAAGTGACGCATCACCAGCGGAAAACTAATGCAGGGCCTCATAAATTAGGCTCTGAGCTTTTTTGCTGTTGGTTTGTGTCATGCTTTTTGATAATGCTTGGTATCTACATTTGCAAGATAGAGGATTTTTATTTTGTGAAATAGTGATGTTTCAGTAGTGAAGTTGAATGCTTGTACATCGGACTTGTGATCTGTTTCAAAATGTTATTCAAAAAACGATTTTGGGGCAAATGAATGGCTTTTACATTTTTGAGAAGGAATAAATACTGTGTGCATGATTACATAAAAAGATTTGAACCTTTCACAATCATGTCACCTGTGTTACCTCAGATTAGGAAGCAGACTGAGCTTGTTTGCTGCTGGTTTGTGTCATTTTTATGGTAATGTTTGGTAGGAATGTTTGCAAGAGAGAGGAAATGTATGTTACCTGTGTTTCCTCAAATTAGGAAGAGGATTGTACAGATGAGGTGAGGCATGTCCAGGGGCGCAAAGGAGTTGAGGCCTGTGTCCATGAGTGCAATTGAGAGGACTTACCTCCTCTGACCCTTAGACAAACATTATGTAATCTGTGGCCCTTCGACAGGCCTCAATACATTGAGTATAATTGATGGTAACAGGGTGGAGATGAGATGAGGCGTGTTCAGGGGTGTAAATGATCTGAGGCCTGTCTAATGGTGCAGATGAGTTGAGGTCTATTCTGGGTTGCAGATAAGGTGAGGATTGTCCATGGGTGCATAGGAGGTGATGCCTGTGTTGAGGAGTGTAGTGGAAGAGAGGTCTGTCCAGAGGTGGAAAGGAGGTGAGGGCTGTGTCTAAGAGTGTAGTGGGGGATAAGCTTCATGAAGTGCAGTCCAGTGGACTCTTAGACACCGGCCTCACCACCTATGTTCCCCAGGATAGTCCTTACCTCATGTGTACAATCTGCTTACTAATCTGAGGAAACACAGGTGATATGATTGTGAAATGTGCAAATATATTTTTTTAAACATGCAGATACTATCTAATCCTTGTTAAAAATGTAAAAGTAATTCATGGGCCCGAAATATTTTTTTAGAATTATATTTAAAAAACAGAGATACGGTAATATGTAGAAGTATTATGGTGTTTATATTGTTTGCTTATTGTCATTGTTTTGTTGTTTGGTAATAGTGGTCTATAATGATTTTTTTTTTTTGTTTTGCACAGATTTAAATCAAGATTTCAAAAATAAGAAAAAATGCCCTCAAGGGAAAGGAGACGAAAAGATTGTAAGCGGAAAAAATCAAAAACAGCAACGGAATTAAAGCAGTCTCCTACAACAAATACTTCAAAAAACAGGAAAAAAGCTCCTGGTAAGACAACTAAGTCTTTCTTACGGAACATATGTAGATCCAAAAAAAATGTTGGACAGTATGTAGAAAAAGAGAAGGAGAGAGCAATTTTGAAGAGGAAGGAGAGATTCCCAAAAAATTTTACTACTGCAGCAGGAGACAATAATATGTATAGGAATAGAAGGCAAAATCAATTTAGGGACATTCGTAAACGAATGTTTCGCAATAGGGTGGTTTTAAATTTGTTAAAAAATATTAAAAAAGGTAAACAGAGATCTGCTTTTATAAGAAAAAGAAAAGTGTAGAGAAGGTTGTTGATCATGCTTTTGAAGTTAAGAAAAAATTATTTATTTTAATAATCAATAGAATTAGGACACTTAACAAGACAATTGATGTTTTCAAATCAAACAGTAAATGGAAAAGAGTAATTAATCGGACTAATTTTTGTAAAGTTTTTTCTGGAGAATGGATGCACAGTTCAAGTTGTGAGCCATTTTTTAATGAGGAGAGTTACTTTCAGGAGAATGATTTAGTGCATGCAGTTGACACCAGTGGTCGAGCATATGAGGTGAAAGACGGTTGTCCGATTGAAAAAGAGAAACTTGTGCCTAGAGAACCAGAAGAGGTGTTAACTGATGAAGTTTTAGGGAGACGTACTAAGGGTCCAGTGTACACTTGGAAGTGTAGTAGTATTTGTAGTGTGCGACAGGAATCAATCGATTTGTTTTGTAACTTCTTACGTACATATAGTAAGAAAACTCTAAAACAGAAAATGAAAATGTTGCAAGACTTAGATCCTTGCAGAGTGAGAGAAAAGACAGGTTTGCAAGGCCATTCACTGGCTTGTCTTTCAAGAAAAGTATGTCAGAGTCTTTTTCATCCTTTTTGGATGTTAGCAGTGCATCATAACAAAATGAGGAAATTTGTGAGAAGGTTGTATTATGCAAAAAGTCCAGCACTTAAGCTTAAACAATTAAACAGTGCTCTTTTGCATGGAACTGAATTAGATGTGAAGAAGATTGGTGAAGAAATTGAGATTTGTTATTTTAGTGAAAAAGAGGACAGTGTAGAAATTGACACAGAAATTCAAGGTAATGTGGAAGACAATGTACAGATTTCAAGTACAGAAAAGTTTGACCAGGAAATTATCAGGTTTAAGGTGAAATCAAGTGAAAGGCCGAATTTTACTTGTGTGTGTTGTCGACGAACTCATTATAAGAATCAAACTAGATTAGTTGATTTATACGTAAAAAGTGAAAAGATAAATAATTATGAGTGGAAGGATTTTGCAACTTATTTGTGGGTGGAGAATTATTTTGATTTGAGTTCTGATCAGCGTATTTGTAAATATTGTTATGATAAATTAAATCAAAACAGAATGCCTGCTAGAGCTGTTCATAATAATCTTGAGTTGGTAGACATTCCTCCTGAATTGATGGATTTAAATACATATGAGTGTATTTTGATTCAATGTGTCCATTCTTTTCAGGCAATTGTTCGCATGGAGCCTAGGATAGGGAAATTGCCTCTTTCAGATTTACAGAGAGGATTAAAGGGAAGAGTTGTTTATTTGCCTCTAGATTTCAAGGAAAATATTGATACAATTGGTGTAGAGAAAGTGGAAGAGGAACCTCTGGTTATTCTAGTTAATGGGGTTCCGACAAAGAGTAAGAAAATCTGGCAAGATTTAGTGGATGTTAGGAAAGTCAAAAAGTCAACGTTGTATTTGGTCAAAAACAATGAGTACTACAAACATGTATGTGTTGGAGCAGAGGAAACAGCTGCAGATGAAGACCGTGATTGTTCAGCTGGCCAAATTGAAAAAGTTGATGTGTCTAGAAGTGAAGAAATATATGAACATTACACTGTTCATCCTTTGCATTCCAAAGAATTAATGGGGAATGCAATTGACTTGTTTCAAATGAAATCAGCTAAAGGAAGTCCCATTAGTGTATGGGAAGTAAGTTTGGAAGCTCGTTGTTTTCCACAGCTATTTCCAACAGGTCGAGGTGGACGATATGACGATCGACCACTTCAAATTCCAGCATCTGAATACCGGACTTTAAGATTATATGCTGAAGATCCAAGGTTTCGTCAATGCATCCCATATTTGTTTCATCTACTGTATGAAAGTGACTTGTCTGGGCTTTCTTATGCAGTAAACCATATACTGAAAAGTGGACCACATCTCCAAAATGTTTCGGCGAGGGACTTTATGGATAAAGTTAATCTGCAAGATAATATTTTGGAATCTCATCTAATTAATCTCATGGCATGTCAGCGTGGTACAAACGAGTATTGGTACCGTCGTCATGGGGAATTGAAATGTATGCTAAGAAACTTAGGAACTCCTACATGGTTCCTCACTCTTAGCTGTGCCGAGTATGCATGGGACGACTTACTTCAATTTATATGCGAGGCAAATGCAAATATACAAAATATAGAATTCAAAACACCTGGAGAACTGTGTTCTTTGGATCCAGTGCATGTATGCAGATATTTTAATCATAGATTTGAAGCTATGATGTCTTTCATTACCAACAACAAAAATCCTCCCCTTGGAGAGGTTTTGATTTCTTTTGGAGAAAGGAGTACCAAGCGAGAGGTGCTCCTCACATACATATGTTGTTGTGGATTACAGATGCACCCACATTTGGAACAGATTCGGATGAGACAGTGATGAGCTTCATTGAAGAGTATTCAACATGTGCTGTTCCGAAAACTACGGAAGAAAACAGTTTAAGGCAACAAGTTTTACGCTTTCAATCCCATCGTTGTGGAAAGTACTGTCGTCGAAAATTCAGAAACAAGGACAAGTTCTACACAAAATGTCGTTTTGGTTTTCCACGAGCAGTGATTTCTAAAGGAAGAGTAAATAATTTGATGTCTTCTCTGCGACATACTGTGACGAGGAAATCACCCAAAAATACATACAATTTAAAAAGAAACGAAGAGTCCAAGTACATCAACGACTACAACCCAGTGTTTTTGTCCATGTGGAATGCTAACATGGATATTCAGTTTGTTGCTGACAACTCTATTGCTGTGGCTCGATATGTGACGTCTTACATCACAAAAAAAGAAAAGACAGAACTGAAGGAAATGTGGGTGGACATTTCACATGAAAAGAGTCTAAGCAAGAAATTATACAGTTACAGTCTGAAGATGTTGTCACATCGAGAAATTGGGGCATATGAATGTTCCGATCGATTGTCATCAGCAGGTCTATATGCCAAATCTAGAACCATCATTTGGGTGAGTCTAGGTCTTGCTGCAACACGAAACCGAGTTTTAAAATCTGTACAGGAAATAGAGTATTTGGCGGAGAAAGAACCAGAAAGTACAGATATTTTGAAGACAAACATGTTGGATACATACTATCCAAATAGAAGTCCTTATCTTGAGAACGCTGGTCTCTATGAAGTTCTGCAAAGATACATTTATAAGAGGAACATCAGAGAAGATATCAATAATGGAATATATGCTGTCATTGTATGTGAAGGATGTCTAGTGAAGCAGAGAAAAGGCCATTTGATTAATCATCGAAAATTGAGTTGTGAAAATCCAGACAAAAGAGAATTTTACTATTTGGCTCTTTTGCAACTCTTTAAACAATGGTGTACTACTTGGAGATTTTCTCTGTTACGAAGACTCTTTTAATGCAACGAAGGATACCATAGAATGTCCTGTTTTTCCAAATTATATGCAAATGTTGAATGAAGAAATAGAGCAAGAAGCAACAATTGCTGCAGAGATTGCGAGAGACAGTTCTCAAGACAGCCAGAGTTCTGCTTCATTGAGTCAGGATCCACTAGGAGGACCAATTATCCAAAATGAAGCTGCCACTGCCATGGATGAGGTGGAAAGAGCTATGGAGCAAGCTCAAGAGGATGTAATTAATTTAGAAGATTTGGTGAAACAATTAAACCTTGAGCAGAAACAGATATATGACGAAGTCACAGAACAGGTTGAACCTGGATTCAGTCATGAGAAGAAAGAGTGCTCATGTACATCATTTAAGCCTGTCCAACTGTACGTGAGTGGAGAAGCGGGAACTGGAAAAAGTTTTCTGATTAAAGCAATTGCAACTTATCTGCAGGAAAAAGAACTGAATCACCGCTGTCTTGTGTTGTTACCGCTTCAACTGGGCTGGCAGCACATAATATTAAAGGGATTACTTTACATCGTTTACTGATGCTGCCAGTGGAGCATGATAACAAATTGCAATACCACAGGTTATCTGGAGATGCGTGTTCCGAAGTTTCCAGAGTCCTGAAGAAAATGAAACTTCTTATCATTGATGAAGTAAGCATGGTCTCAAATCTAATGCTTGCTTTTGTGCATTTGAGAATGCAAGAAATTCTTAGAACAGAGTATGATGTGTTATCCAGAGGAAAACACATTATTGTTTTTGGAGATCTACTGCAGTTGACCTCAGTGAAAGGACAACCAGTGTTTAAAATGGTCACGCATGAAGATACCAGGAAGTGCCTAGGAAGCATTGGAAACGTTAATATATGGTTAAATTTCAAATATGCAGAACTACTCCAAAATATGCGGCAAGCAAAGGATGAAGATTATAAAAATATTCTACATGATGTAAGAATCGGAAAAATAAGTCAGCATGGAAAAGAAGCTTTACATGGACGATTAATTTCAAATTTGTACCCAAATGAAAACATTCTTCCAGAGAATATTTTTAAGAAAATTAACGAGAAGAAATCTGGCATATGTTGGATGCCTACTCTGAAAGAATGTTCCATGTTCAACAACAAAATGTTAAAGTTAGAAAATGAAGAGATAGTGAAAGATAAAATAGAGCATATGGGAGCAACAATTATTTTGTCTGAAAATTTGAAATCAAAATTGGATTCCTTAGAGAAGACTGTATCTAAAACTGCTGGTTTTGAAAAGACTCTGAATGTGTGTTTAAATTGTTGTATTATTTTGGGAAGGAATTTAAATGTTGAAAGAGGTCTGGTAAATGGAGCAATGGGTCATGTTGTTGGTTTTGTGAATTACAAAAATAGAGATGGAATTGAAATTTAAAAAATTAAATTTGATGGCATTGACGAAATAGAACAAATTTGTCGTTGTTCAGCTAGGTTTTTGCTTGTGAAAGACTTATATGTTCGCCGAAAACAGTTTCCTGTTTGTTTGGCATATGCGGTGACAATTCATAAATCTCAAGGTTTAAGTGTAGATAGTGCTTTGGTGAACATTGGAAGTTCTGTGTTTAAAGAGGGTATGGCATATGTGGCATTATCACGAGTCAGAACTTTATCAGGATTGTACTTGATTGAGTGTGATGAAACAAAGATTTGTGCTGATCTAGATTGTGTTAAAGAATACAATAGGTTAAGAAGAGAGTATGCTCCACATTTGCCTCAATATCCTCTGTTTGAAAAACGTGTGTTAGGCCGAAAAAGAAGAAATGAGAATAATTGCAGTGAGGTAGTAGCAAAAAGACAAAAAGTAGATGAAACTGTAATTGTAAGCAGAAAGAAAAAGGATTCTGTTGAAGATGTTGTTGGATTTCAGTTTGAAAACAGTTCTGGTGTCAACTGCTATGCTAATGTAGTGCTTAATCTTTTTTTTTTCTTCAAAATTTACAAGAACAGATTGTTGAAAATCGGGATCAAACATTCTGCTGTTTATTGAATTCCGTGTTTGAGAAATGTAGCAGTGATAGAGCAAAAATAGAAAGTGTTTCAGAAATTAGAAATCTTCTAGACATATGTTCTGGTCAAAATCAATTTTCACAGAATTTTCAGCAGGATTGTCAGGAATTTTTAATGTATATGTTTGATGTTTTGCAAGATGAAGGTGTAGATATAAAAAATCTTTTTAGCCTTTCTTATCAATGGCAGCATGACTGCGACAACTGTAGTTTATCAAGTAGTACTAGAATAGACACTGAAAGATTTATATATTTGACTTTACCAGACTGCAAATCAGTGCCTTTTAATAATCTAGTTAAAGCAGCTGATCACAATATGGTGTGTACCCAATGTAAGTCTGCAAGTCTGCAATGTCTGCAATGCTGTCCACATTATTTTTACAAACTTATGGCAAATATGTGATTTTAATGTTCCAACGATGTAGACCTGATGGAAGTAAATTGTCAACTTCTATTAAAAATGTTGTGGCTTCTCAGTTATCAATTTCAGGAAGAACGTTTGCAACTGTAGCAATTATTTATCATGACGGTCCTTCAACAACATCAGGGCATTACACATGCTATTTAAAAAGTCGTAAAGGTTGGACCCAGTTTAATGACACTCATTTGACTTTCAAACAACGTTTGCCTTTGGACTTAAAAAATTCATACCTAGTGTTTTTAGGACCAAAATTTAAGTTACGGTAATTGGCCTATGAAGAAGGTTATTTTGCAGTTTAAAAATATATTCTGAGTAAAAGTGATCGAGGTAATATAAAAAATTGACTTGTCATATAGGTACTGTAAGTGGATCTCATAGTAAGTGATATCAGTATTATACAAAATGATGAACATGAGTGAGTCAGAGATGGTTTTACAAATACTTAAATATTGTGAAAATGTTGTATGAGCCTTTCTTTCAGAACGTCGGAAAAACGGTAATTTCAGAGTTTCTTAGAATTAATTTGAAAATATACTCATACATCTGACACTATTTGGCCAAAAGGAAAAGTACAGGAATGAGTAAAGAGTCATGACTGAAAAAAAGGAGTATATGAAAATAATGAAAATATTTCAGATGTTCTTGGAGCTTTTCTTCTAGAAAGTCGATGAAATGGATTTTTTAGTGAACAGCAGAGTACTTTCCAACGAAAAAAGGACCTTCATGATATACTATTTGGCCTAAAGGAAAAGTAAGTGAATCAAAGATTAGTGTACATTTGTCATTTGTCAGTATCTAAGTTTTTTTTAAAAACACAATCTTTTAGATTGTGGTTTTTTTTTCCCGCTGTCATATGATGAGTAATTTGAACTCACTGTTTTAAGTGAAATTCAATATATTCTGAGAACAGCAAAAATAAACTATGTAACATGTTGTACAAGTTATTCTATACTTTGGATTGTGTAAATTAAATTGTATTCCCATTGTCTGACACTCACTTTCCTTTTTCCATCCTCTTTCAGCTCTTTTTACTCACTTATAATGTCTTTCTCTCACTCTCTGTAACCCCCGTTCCTTTACTCCACTTCTTTCACAACCCCTCATTCTCATTTCAACTGTCTGCATCCCCTCTCTCCCTTGCATAACTTTTCGGCTTTCAGTCTCTCTGCTTTACTTCCCTTTTCCGTATTTTACTCCTTTGCTCTTTTAGTAATTCCTCTTTACTCACTCAGCAGTATTGTCGCACTCTATCACTATAAATCACCCACTCTCCCTCGCTTATCTTTGTTTGCTCCTTTCTTTTGACCTCTTCTGTCTGTTTTCCGTTCACTACCTCTATGTCCTCAGTCCCTCACTCTCCTTGTGTTATGTTCAGTTGTGTTTATCTACCTTCTATCATTTCTCTTACAACAACTTCACTGCTCCTCTCTCATCGTTCTTCATCCCATTTCTTTTACTCTGGTTCCATTACTATCCCTCATTTCCTATCTTTCAGTGTCCTTTTCTTTACTTTTATCACTGAATCATTTTCTCTCAGTACCACTGTTTTAGTCCTCTTCTCCTTTTTTTCCTTTTTTTGCTCCCTTACTCATTTCCTTTCCTCACTCATTGTACTCCACTTCACTCAGTTTTTCTCTTAGTCTGTCTACTAACTTCCTCACTCCTTTTCACTCAATCCTTCTATATTATCCTCTCTCCCTTCATCCCTTCACTCTATGACTGTTCTTCACTTACTCTCAGTTATCTTCCATTCTTCATTCTTCTAAATACATCCTTAATTAGACTCCTTTCCCTCTCAGTCATTATCTTTTTACTTACTCCTGTTTCCTGATTTAGTTTTGCTAACTCACATTCTTTTAGTATCTTTCTTACCTTCAGTTCATTTCTCTCTTCTACTCTTCCTGTCAGTGAATCTATATGCCTTACTCTTAGTAATTTGCTCTCCTTCTATTTCTTTTTCTCTCTTTTTGTCCTTCTACCTTAATTTATTTCTCTTTCTGTGTCCTTCACTCTTACTTTATTTCTAAATACACTGTTATGATTTGTAACCTCTTCATTTGTATCTTTTATTTTAAAATAGATATTTTACTAATTATAACTTATGTTTTCTTCTATCTTTCACAGATACAAAGTGTAGTAAAAAATGTAATAAAAGTTACATTTATTATATGGTAAGTGTGACTAAAAAAATGTAGTTTGTCATCACCCTTTGCTTTAAC
This sequence comes from Lissotriton helveticus, assembly GCF_964261635.1. Classification (NCBI taxonomy): domain Eukaryota; kingdom Metazoa; phylum Chordata; class Amphibia; order Caudata; family Salamandridae; genus Lissotriton; species Lissotriton helveticus. Next base: position 311,347,411 of record NC_136062.1, read on the forward strand.
CTCACTAATAATTTCTCAAGCAACCTCACTCCTGTTTCCTTACTCTGCTTCGTTCACTTATTCTTATTCTCCATGTTTACTCCCCTTTCCCTATTTCCCCTCTCACATTCAACTTCTTTCAGTCCCCATTCTTTAGTTCACTTACCCCCTGTTCCCTTCCTTTGCTCCCTCACTCATTCTCTTTTTCTTAATTATTTACTTCACTCCTACACACACACCTCATCCCCCTCCCAACACATACACACACCTCTGACATACAGCCCACACACACACCACACACACACATCATACACACACACACCCCCACACACACTCCTCACACACACATACACACACATTCCTTTTTTTATTTTTTTTTATTATTGCAACTCAGAAAAAAATAATAATAACATTTACAGCAATGCAATAGCATACACATGAATCATTCAGCGATACAGGAATTATCATTGCATAAAAAAAGAAAACAATCATTCTAATGCAAAACAGAATACATGATAGGTTTATATATCCTTAAGTATTGCAGGTAATAAAAGGATAATTCTAGTTGAAGATAAATAAAGTAGGAAGAATAAGAAGAAAGAAAAGACATATAGGGCGAGGGAACAGGTTTCATCAGGAAAATGGCCATCAAAGACCGAGAGGTCCCCAGATCCTTTCGAGCCTCAATGTTGACTTCGGACCCCTTAGTCTAGCTAGGGAAGATTCCATACTAAATATTTCATTTAACAAAGCCCACCACTCAGCAATTAACGGAGGGTTAGGGGAAATCCAAGCACGTGCGATTGTAAGTTTGGCGCAGGACAGCATGATAGTGATAATATCCTTATGCGGAGAGTTAATTATATTAATATCCAATAGGACTGAGGAAGCTGTAAGTGATAAGAGGCAATTCAGTTTTTGATTAATTATCTTACCCAGAATACTCCAGAACTCTAATAGCATTGGACATAAGTACAAGATGTGTACCAAGTCCGCTGCTGCCAAAGCGCACTTAGGGCATTTAGTTTGTTCATTATTATTTGATGGGTTTCCAGCCCATTTAGAGATTCTTTCTGGAGTGTGATAGAGCATGCAAGTTGTTCTAAATTGTTGCAGTCTTAAACTAGATGAAGAAACGGCATTGTTAATATTGCACAATGAGTTGTTAATTATCGCCGTTGTGATGTTACTATCCAGCATCTTGCTCCATTTTTCTGCAATTTTATTGCATTCAGTATTTTTATAGTTATTAAAGCATTTATAGCCAGCTCTAATTAACCCCTTTTTTAATATAAATAAATACAGTCACAAAAATCCGTATCCGAGATATTAAAAAGTTTCATCTTTCGTATAAGGAAGTCATGTATCTGTATGTATTTATATCTCATGCAGTCGGTGGCTTTATAAAGAAGTTTTAATGTATCAAAGCTCAGGAATCCCTGTGCTCCATAGAAGTCTCCTAATGTCCTTATGCCAATTGATGACCAGGTGTTTATTGCACCAGTACTAAAGATTTCCGGAAGTCCCCACAGTGATAATTTAGGATGGAAAAAAGAAGTATGACAAAGGTCCAAGATGTTCCGCCATATTTTAACTAAATCCCGGGCGGTCTTAAACCTGACCCTTTTGAAGTAATTGGGATTGTTCACCCTCCAGAGAAACATATTTGAGTCCATGTCTAACATAAAAGTATAAAAATAAAATTGGTTGTCTTCAACTATCAGGTTAATTAGACATCGAAGACGTTCAATGAATGTTGACCAAAAATATAGCTTAAAATCTGGAAAGTTTAATCCCCCTACATCCAAAGGCCCTTTTAACAGAGCCATTGAGCACCTAGCTTTACGGTAGTCCCATATAAAGCTGCTAAATAAGCCGTCCAATTTTTTGAAAAAACAATTATTGAGAGCTAAAGGGATAGAACGAAATAAATATAAGAATTTTGGCAGTATGACCATTCGTATCAGATTGATTCTGCCTATCATGTTTAGAGGGATCTTGTGCCATTTTTTTAGTAGTATACCAGTGGTTTTAAGTAGGGCTTCGTAATTTATTTTGATTATACTCTTTATATTATCAGAGATTTGAACCCCTAGATAAGTTGCAGTCTGGCATAGACCTACAGTTGGCAGCACTGCTTTATAGTTCGATACAATTTGAGTTTTATTTAAATTCAATTTATACCCGGAAATCTCTCCGAATCGATTGGCCTTCTCTATGATACCCTTCATTGCTTCTGTAATATCAGTGGAATAAATAGCAATATTGTCGACATAGGCCGTAATTTTTAATGTGTGAGGGCCAAACTCGAAAGGAGGGATATGGGGTTGAGATTTTAAAGCAAATAGAAATGGTTCCATTGACAAGGCAAATAATAATGGTGAGAGGGGGCATCCTTGTCGGGTGCCCCTAGCTATTAAAAATGGAGTTGATGTAATACTGGCATAGCTAATTTTAGCTGTAGGGTTATCATATAAAGATTGAGTCCATTTCATAAATTTGCCATTAAAACCCAAATTAGACATAACCTGCCAAAGATATCCCCACCCCACTCGGTCAAAAGCTTTTTCTGCGTCCAGCAAAATCATGTCGAGTGGGGTGGATTCCTTGTCTGCAATATCAAAGGCAGTTAGTGCCATGTTAATGTGTGCCGTAGTATCTCTACCCATTACAAAACCGTGCTGATGCAGGCTGACAATTTTTGGTATATACGGGGCCAGCCGAGTGGCCAGTACCGTAGCAAATATTTTAGCATCAGCATTAACTAATGAAATAGGGCGGTAAGAGCCGCAATTATCAGGTGGTTTCCCTTTTTTCAAAAAGAACACAAGATTAACCATATTCCAGGAGCAGGGTGCCTTCCCGTGGTCCCCAATGTAATTACTAACTTGTTGGAGTAGGGGAATCAATTTGTCAGAGCATAATTTATAAATCTCAATTGGTATTGTGTCTTCACCAGAGGCTTTTCCGGATGGTAAAGAGGATATCGCTTGTCTGATCTCCTGTTGACTAATATTATTAGACAGGTGTTCCAAATCAAGGGATTCAAATGTTCCTACATAATAATCCAGATATTTTTGAATAGCTGCCGAGGTGGGGCATACTTCTGGTGTATACAACTTTTCATAAAACAGCGAGAATTGCTCTAGGATTTGAGATGGTTGGTCACATATTAAATTATTAGGGCCGCTAATGTATTTTATCAGAGTACTAGCCTTTTCATCCGCCATTTTATAGGCCAACAGCTTCCCTACCTTGTCTCCGCTTTCATACTGCGAGAAACGTGTTTTATGTAGTTTTAAACAGCTCTTTTCCCAGAAAATCGGTTTAAGTCTTGCCTTCAAACACCCTAGTTGTAGCCCTAATGTAGTCATATTTTCGGGACACGAGCGGATAGCATCAGCTAGTTGAAGTTCTACATTCATAATATCGTTAGCCATTATTTTGTCTCTCCTTCGACGCTCAGTGTTTTGTTGATATAGAAACTGCTTCGTGAACCCGCGAATACTAGCCTTACAGGCATCCCATACAATGAGGCAAGTGGTAGAATTAATATTAAGCTCAATAAAGTCTAGAATGTGCAGTTTAAGTTGGGAAATAAATAGAGTATTTGAGCACAAATGCCTGGGGAAGGAAAATGCTCGGGGCGCTGCGCGGTTCTCTTTAGTATCGCAAGAGAATAAAATAGGGTTGTGGTCAGAATTTATTCGTGGACAAAGTTCTATAGTACTGTCTTTCAGCAGGTTATCTGTTGTCCAAACCATATCAATCCGTGTACAGAGCCTATGGGGAGCGGAATAATATGTGTAACCGGGCACGTTGGGGAATGCACTGCGCCATGCATCCTTGATGTTATGAATGCGGCCAAGCTCTAATATGGCGGCGCGGGTTCTCCGCATTCGTTGGAATGAGTTATGCTTAGTAGTGTCAATCGGATAGTTCATTATACAGTTAAAATCACCCATGATAACTAATTCCCCTTCCCACTGTAGTAATTCCATATTTAATTTATCGAAAATAAATGACGTCAGAGTTTGAACCATAAATCACACATTCCATACACAAACATACATCCCACACACATAACCCCCACACCCACACACCCCTCACACACCCTCACCTCCACCCACACCGAAACACCCCACACACCCACAGACACACCTTACACACCCACACCCCGACCTACACCCAGTGACTCCCTATAAGTCACACACACTGCATTACTTACCTTTTTTTTCTGTTTCAGTCAGACCCATTCAGGCACTGTTTCCTTTACTGTCTCTGTCCTTTCTCTCTGTCACTCCCCATGTCAATTTTTTCACCCTCTTTCACCCCTCTTTACTTACACTCACTGCTCTTTTCTCACCCTCCTTCACCGTTTTTCATTTATCCCGGTTCCGTCACTACCCTTCATTCCCCATTTTTTACTGTCCTTTCTTTTTCTTTCAACACCCACTCACATTCTCCCACTACCTCTACTTTAGTCTTCTTCCTCTCTTCCCTTCTTTCGCTCCCTTATTCATTTTACTTTTCTCACTTTCACCCTATTACATCTTCTCTGTTTTTTACTATGTAATAAACAGTCCCTCTGTGTTTCTCCCTCTAGCTCTCTTTCTCTTAACATTACTCTCTTTGTGTTCTTCCCTCATGCTATCTCCTTCATTAATTTTTTCTTTCTTTTTTTTGGGTGCGCGCCCCGGTGCGCGTACCCTGAGGAAAAGAAATTGACAGAGATTCTTTAAAAATATAGGTTTATTTTAATAAATTAGAGGTAGTTCTAAAAAGAACTGTTTTTTTCTTCTTTTTGTTGTTTTATATTTTTTTTTATGTTTTTTTGAACATTTTGTACTTTTTTTGGCTTTTCTGAACAGTTTTATATATTTTTTTTATTTTTAATGGGCAGAAACAAAAAAAAGGGAATTGAAAATGGCTCAACTGGAGCAAAAAACAAAAAACGTAAAAAATTAGGGATTTTTGGGGCAATTGTGGTTGTCACCAGCAAGGACGACGAGCTTTACGCTCTTTTCACCATAGGAGATGAGCTTACCACAATATATACATGTAATTCGGAAATCCGCAAATCGTGGTTGAATGCAAGGCATCGTCTCCGTTGTCTCTGGTCCCGGTTGAATGGGTTGCTTTCTTTTGGAGGTGGTCCTTGAAGATTGGTGGAGGTTTCTGGCCAGTTCCCTCATCTCTGCATTAGAATAGTTGTTCGGATGCTTGCGCATCATGTGTCTAATCATGGTATTATTACCAAAAGAATATTTCTTGTTAGGGTTCCCCCTAGAAAGTTCCATTCCACATATTAGGCAAGTCACCTTGGCCGCATTGACTTTTTTCTTGCCCTCTGGGATAGAAAAAAACTCCCATACAATGTGTGGCCTTGGCTGGTATGGGGTATTGTCTTCTTGCAGCCATCTTCTCCCCTGCTCCTCTTCCTCTTCCTCCTCCTCCTCTTCTTGACCACCAATGTATTGTTGTGGTGGTCCTCTTGGTGGTGGTGGTGGTGGTGGTGGTGCAGATGCTCCAGCTGCTGCTGCTACTGTAGTCATTTTAAAGTACAAAATATTTCTCTAAGTTTTTCAAACAGGTCTTCCTCAGTCAAAGGACAAAGTCAGAATAAGGAAAAAAGGTGGGGTCTTTCATCATTTGGAAAACAAAACTGTTCTGGACCAATGAAAAGTGTTATTTTCAGATCACATGACCCGACGCGCTTACGCTACGCGCCCCGGGGCGCGCCCGTAGTGCGCCCGGGGGTGCGTAGCGTAAGCGCGTCAGGACGTTGCGCGATCGTATGCGCTCGTGTGCTTCCGGGTGCGCTTACGCAGTGCGTCATATGACGCATCACGCGGCTACGCGATACGTCACGATGTTGTTTTCGTTTGCGGGAATAGCGCTAACGGGACGCTCCCCGGTACGTGCCCGGGGCGCGCCGTAACATTGCGCTCACCCGTGCGTTCACCGGTACGCGCCCCGGGAGCGACCCGGGGCAAAAAAAAAATTTACATAATTATACAATATAAAATTCGTTATAACATTTTTTACTTTTTATACCTATAGAGATTTGCTATTAAAAACCATTGAAATTCACTGAAAAAAACCATAGGTTTTACACCCGTTATAGTTAGGAATTAGCATTTAAAAAACCTATTAAATTCACTGAAAAAACCATAGGTTTCACACCAGTTATAGTTAGCTGGAAGTTTTACTCGCATAAAACCATTGAAATTCCCACGTTATATTTAGTTTGACTCACTATAACTTGCGCGTGCAATGCACTGCTGATGACGTCACATATTACATCACTCATGACATGGTCAGTGACATCACTCATGACATCACTGATGACACCATCCAGTGAATGTGTGTCTTTCTGAAAAATAAATATGTGTTATATATGTATATGTAAAAGTTGATGAAAGAATAAATGTTTAAATAAGTGTTTACATGGATTTAAAAAAAAAAAAAAATTGGTTAACTGGTTTATTAAGTGTATCTTAGTTAATACATATATTTGAGAGTAATGTTTAAATATTTTAATATGTGTATTAGTGTTTCACTTTGTGTATAAGTGGCTGCATGGGTTGGTGAGTAGCTACATGTGTAGGTATATGGGTTATTAGATGTTTTTCTTAGTATCAGTATGAGTGTCTATGGTTTGGTGGGGGTGTTGCTTAGCACATAGATGCATGAATGACTGACTCTCTGTTTGTATGGGTTTTGAATACAGCATATGTGCAGGACTGTATGGGTGGATGAGTGTGTATATGTGTATGTTAGTGAGTGAATGACTGTCTCACTAGTGTCTTTATCAGTAACTACATATGTTTTAATCTAGTATATGTGAATATTGATGTATATAAGTGAGTATATGTGAGAGTAAGAGATTGTAAGAGTTCCTGTTTAAATAAGTATGTGTTTCTATAAGTGATTGTTTAAGAGAATAAATATGTGTAAATTTCCTTAGAAGTAAAATGATAGTGTGTGTATAGCTCTATATGCAAATAAATGGATGTTCAATAGTTTATTTGCATGTGTGAGTATGTGTGTGAGTAACTTTTGGATGACTGTTGGTGTGTAACAGGATGTATAGGTGTATCACTACATATGATGAGTGAGTATATGTATGAGTGAGTATATAGAACCGTTGGTGAATGAGTGGATGTGTATATAGATGGTGGAATTACTGAATTGGTTGTTGTAACTGTTATGGGTATCACAATTTTTTTGAAAATTTTAGTTTCTATTTTTGAATATGTGTTTCAAAGGTTACATTACTGTGAAAGGAGGTCTGTCACTCTGTCACAAGGATGGTGTCATCAGTGATGTCATGAGTGGTGATGTCACTGACCATGTCATGAGTGATGTAATATGTGACGTCATCAGCAGTGCATTGCACGCGCAAGTTATAGTGAGTCCAACTAACTATAACGTGGGAATGTCAATGGTTTTATGCGAGTAAAACTTCCAGCTAACTATAACTGGTGTGAAACCTATGGTTTTTTCAGTGAATATATATATATATATATATATATATATATATATATATATATATATATATATATATATATATATATATATATATTCACTGAAAAAAAACAGGTTTCAGGCACATTATAGTTAGCTGGATATTTCACTCGTACAAAACCAGACAAATTTGACCGTTATAGTAAGTTCAGCTAACTATAACTTGTGCCCCTGCAATGTACTGCTGATGACGTCACATATTACATCATTCATGACATGGTCAGTGCACCCACATTTTTGCTGACTGGTACTGGTGGTAACGTACTCTGACTAACCTGGCCTAGAGCAGGTGCTATGCTAAAAGACACTTAAAATACAGTAAAAACACCTACATACACTAGGGTACACTTTGCGTTGGGGTACCCCTGTGATTAGCATGACCTTGTTATGTTATGTTAATGGGTAACTTATATAGCGCACGGCTACTCCAAGGAGTGTCCCGGCGCTTTCTGACCCATTACTGAAAAAGAAGAAGGATAACAGACATAACAGTATTATTGATTAAAAAGCCACGTTTTCAGGGCCTTTCTAAAGGAAAACAAATTGGAAATGTGGCGGAGACCAACGGAGACCAACCTTCTCTGTAAGGCCCTAATACATAATAGAGCAGGGGGATTAAAATTACCTCTAAGTCAGAGATGCAGAAAGATGCTTCTTTAAGTATAGTCACGTTTGCAGAGTGGTGGAGAAAGGGTGCTGGGCCTCCGACCAGAGCTCAGGAATTCCGCTGCATTGGACTTACAGGAAGTGCCAGGAGGGCTTTTTGCCCCCAAACTCACTCAGGACTAAATTGGACTTCATCCCCCATCCCGTAGATTGCCAGGAGGCACGTTTGCAGACTGGTGGAGAAAGGAGGTGTTGGACTTGGCCCTTTTTGCAGGGTCATCCCTAAACTTTTTGCCTTTCTCCTAGCCTTTTTTTCTGACATGGTGTTGGTGGTTTTAGGACTCTGGGCACTTTAGCACTGCTGTCCAGTGTAAAATGCGTGTGCTCTCTGTGTTACTTATGGTAAGATTGGTCCACAACTGTCAGTCCCTTGTAAAGTGGTATCTTATATACCCAGGGCTGGTAAATTAAATGCTTCTGGTGGGCTTGCAGCGCTGATTGCGCCACCCACCAAAGTAGACCTGTCAAACCTATCTCAGGCCTCTGCCATTGCAGGGCCTGTGCGCGCAGAGTTACTGCCACTGTGACATGGCACCTAAAGTGTGTGCCATGTCTGTGACCCCGCTTTTGCTGCATGTCAGTCACCCCGAAGGTAAGCCTTAGCTAGCCCTATGGGCAAAGTGCATTGTAGGTAAAAGGTAGGACATGTACCTTAAGTGTGTGACATGCCCTGGTAGTGACAAACAGCCATTTTGGTTTCTCACTACTGTGAGGCTGCCCTCCCATAGGAATGCATCTTGGATTCCCTGATAAGTGTTTCAGTGGTAATTTCTGATATGAGAGAAGCAGTGTGGTCAAATTTCGTAGATTTGGAATGGTAATAATAAATGCTGCACACTGGTGTGCACAGATTTATTATAACTATTTTTAGAAGTTGGCATTTCTGTGTGCTATGTGTCTGCCTGCCTGATGTGAAATGCATGTCTGGCTTTTGAGTGGCAGAGGCTGTTGAGGTGTGTGTGGCTCCAGGAGGTGCAGGGTGAGTCAGCACTAGCTGAATGGGACAGCTACATTTGGAGTAGTGGGAGTAGTCCCCTAACCCTGAATAGGATTGAGCCTGCCCTGTACAATGCTGGCTCCGCCCCTCTGTGGAGTGTCTGATGAAGAGCCCCCACCTGACAAAGGGGAAGAGGAGCCTGGTAAACAGAGTGCTCAAATTCCCCTCTGAACCAGTTTCTGCTGGTTCCCCCAGGCCCTGTGCCAGGGCAGACAAAGCCTAGAGAGGTAATATGAATATAGGGGCTAGGACCACATGAATGTGTGCTTGTTCTTGTGCTGCTGGGCTCCAGGAGGAAACGCCACGAGGGACTGCCTCTCTGCTGGAGGGCCCTGTGTGCTGGCCTACCTGGGCCCAGCCTTGTGCCCCTAGAACTTTGCCCTGGACCTTGAGTACTTAAGCGCCAGGAGAGCACTTACACTTTATTCTTAGGAAAAGAACAGTATTTTTGTTTAACTTACAGCGCTGAGCTCCGATATCTGGAGCGGGAATCCCAACGTAGGGATTCCCCTGCATTGCTGTGGGAAGGAGCGGGTGCCCACCCCACATTTTGCAGCGTTTCACGGGTGTCCACCCCACAATTATGCCCATAGGAGCGGGTGCCCACCCCTCAATTGCGTGGTCTTTGGCGGGTGCCCCCCCGTAATCGCGGCCGCATTTGTGCTGTTTTATTTAGAGAGTGCTCACTCCACAATTTCTTTCGTTTGTGGCGGGTGCCTACCAGGTAATTGCTTTTATCTAAAGCGAGTGCCCAACCCGCACTTTGCTGAGAAGAGAGACCAGGCCAGGAATCCAAGCAGGCCACCTGGTTGTGGGCGGGCCGCCTGCATGGTCCGTGGACAAATCCGGAAAAACAAAGAGCCGGAAGTCAGGCGAGGCTATCCTGACTGGAGGTGGAGCGTCCCCCCTCCTGGAGGAGCTAGCCGAGAGCCCTGTGGTTGCCGAAGAAGAGCGAGACCGGTGGCCCAGGGCCGAGCAGTGCCTTGCGGATGCAGCCTGCGGCCCAGGAAGAAAGTGGAGCATTGCGCCTGGCCTGCACTGAACACCTGCCCCAGAAGGGAGACCAGCGGAGTCCTGAGAGAGCCACAGTGAGTGGGGGCTGATGCCACAGAGCGAGGAAGCCGCGTTAGGGCTCCCAAGGCACAGTTTGCTACAAAGTGAGGCGATTTTACTTAAGAGTCCCGAGTGGGGCTCAGGCGGCACAGTGGTGCCAGGCTCATTTGGCCACAGCTGCCCCACCGGATAGTGGGCAGCTGCAACGATTGGTCACATTTGATTTAGAGTCCCAGTGTGGACCCCTCCAGAGGGCACAGTGAGTGCCAGGGCCCAAAGTTATTTTCACAACTGCACCACAATTAGCGGCAGCTACAACGTTTAGGCTAGAACATTTTTAGGAGGCCCAGTGGGGACCCAGGAGGCACAGTGGTGCCAGGGCAATTGTGCACTTTTGATCCTGCTGCAGTGGCAGGCAGTCTGACATTTAGGACATCGGGCATTTGAGCCCTCTGAGAAGGCCAGTTGGCCAGGGGGTCAGTGTTAGGTTGATAGGGTGCCAGGCCCTAATGTGATTTATGTGGTGCCTATGATAAATGTGACTCATGCACCCTGATTTCCTCTAATGTGATTTATGCTTGTGAGGATTACTGCGTAATGTGTTTAGGCTTATGATGCTGATTGCATAATGTGATTTATGTTGCAGGATATAATGCGGAGTACAGTATTTTGCCAGTAATTACTGGCTGTGTTCTACATTTACTATTTGTGCGTAGTGATGGTTCTGACAGTGGCCCAAATGGCCCTGTCATGTGTATATAATCCCCTGTAAATATTGCCTAGTGCCAGTTGGCACAGTGTATATTGTGTGATTACTATTCTAATGTGTTTTGGATAATACAAAGGCTATTTTTATATATAACCTTGTGTGGAGTTTCTTTTGTGGTGTGCCTAGTGTGTTGCTGCTGTGTGTGTGTGTTGCGCAAACACTTTACACGTTGCCTCTGAGATAAGCCTGACTGCTCATGCCAAGCTACCAAGGGGGTGAGTAGGGGATATCTTCAGCGTGTAACTCCTTTGCCCTGACTAGAGTGGTGGTTTCTGCCTGGCTCTGGTGCAAGCCTTAGCCAACCAGAAATCCCATTTCTAATAGGGGGCATGACCTTTGAAGACGTCCTAGTAATCCCACTGTGTGAGACTTACTGGAGGTATCAAGAGGGGTAGTTGTCCCCCATCCTTGGGGCCAACTTCCCCTCCTAACAGTAGTATATGGTAGGGACTAGCCTCTCCACTGAGAACCCTCTCTAGGATAATAGTTGTGCATACTAATGCTCTCCATTAAATTACAAGTATGCAAACCAGAGTGTGAGGAGGTACTGCTCTCTCCTGTCAGATCCCTCTGACAGATGATGGGTGTGCATAGTAGACTGTATGGATAGACTGACAGACTGTAAGGGTGTCTACTTTCAGATCTCTGATGCTGGTTATGGTGGCAGTTGGACAAGAGCAGGAGCTCCCGACTAGCAGTCAGTGTTCCCCCTGTCCTCATTACGATGTGACCGCATTCACGCTGGTCGCAATGTGTCTATTTTGCATAATATAAACATTTGAAACATCCCTACACTATGTAGCAGGCACCATGCGGAGGGCCCCCAAAGTCACTTTCCGCCTGTCTTTTCATGGCGCATTAACCGCCATGAATTGACATCTGGAAAGGGACTTCCTAATCCCTACAGTGGTGCCTGACCAAGCACCACCCCATGTAGGGAATAGGTGTCCAACAGCTGCATTGACGAGATTCTTGATCCAGTCGGACGCAGCGGCCTTTGCCCCGCCAGCCGTGATCCCACTACCTGCATCCTAATGCTGCAGTCGGATCCAATGGGATGGATGGTGGTCAGACCGCCACCGACGGCTTGGCGGTGGCGGTCCCATTGCCATCGTAATCAGGCCCTGTGTCTCAGATAACGAGTGTACGTAGTAGTGTGTGGAGAGGGGCCGCCCTCTCCTTTAAGATCTCTTTCTCAGATAACAGGCATGTGCAGTAGAATGTGTAGATAAACTGCATCTCCTATCAGACCTCTCTCTCGGGTAACAGAGTCTGATAAACGCATCTACAATAAGACTCCTTCCTACAGTAACAAGTGTGCATAGTAGAGTGCATTCACACATCACCTACGCCTTCCTACTTTTTTCACAAACTCACAAGTTTTTTTTAGTTTTTTTTTAGAATAAACGATTTACTCATAACAGTACTTATCTGTTATGCGGACTTCTTCTCAAAAACTAGGACTACAATATGAATTCCTACTAGTAGTGTATTGAGAAATCATTTACTTCTTTTTACTATTCACAATGCCGCCAGAGTTCCACAAGATTGTAAACATTTGTTAAAATCAACATACCTTTATTTTTTTCAAAGTAGATATCCCTGAGACACCTCCTCTCTAAATCTAGGGAGGCAGCATACCTTTCTGCTGCCCCCCTTATATAATTGTGTTACTTAATTTCAACAACACATCCAATTTTTCCACAGTAAACCATAATGGGGACCATTTAATTTCTAAAATTCCAACAGAATCAGAGTGCATGCTCTCACCAGACTCGCAGGATCCTAACCCTCCTGCAAAAAAGTGAAGTCTTATGGGAAAAAGAGGTCTCTCCACCAATCAATGGCCTCCATTTTTGATTTTGCACTCTCTCAGGACGTCCACAGGACTCTTGCAATGCAAACTGTTAAAATATGCAATTATTCTTTACACTTAATATCTCAAAACCTACTTAACAGATTTACAGTAACCTACAAAAAGCGCAATCTGTGGACCAAGAGCTAGCTTCCTGACGAATGTGGTATAATTTTATTCAGCGGTTTTTGCTTTAACCTGCATTAAAGAAGTCTATAAAAAATGCATGGGGATTTTACGTTCTGGGACAGGCTATTTTCTTCAGCCCCTACTTGACGGATCACTCCAACACTTTCCAGGAAGGAGCTGAAGTGGATGAACTTTTTTGTTTGAAAGGTTTTGTGAAGATTCAGCAAACGAGGCCAAAGTTATAAGCAAACCAAAAAACGCTCCGTCTATGGAAAAGCAGACCTAACTAGAGCTAACTAGTGGCGACAGCCATTAGGTAATAAATATATGTATAAACCGAGGAGTCCTTTATGTTCATGAAAGAGAATGTTGGCAATCAAATGGGATGAATCAAACAGTCTTTAGCAAAGTAAATGAACATGTTTTGACATAACACCTTTGTGAAGACAGGAAGTGATGAATGCATTTAACAAACAGAGAGAGAAAAGACTCCATGAAAAAAAATCTGAAATAAATTTAAAGAATGCAAAAGTACAAATATATAATTTACAACAGTATTCCCCGGACGTTGATGGCAGTTTAACCATTATAATTCAAGTGGAGATTCCAAAACATATGAGTTCTCAACAGAGAAAGCTTGGTTATAGCTTTGCTATATAGTTAAGTTGTCCACAGGTATGACAAAAAAAATATAAACATTCTAGCAATAATACAGGCCGGCATTTAGCAAGGCATCTAATATGTCACAATATAACATTGATAATAAAATCATCAGGCACAAAAGGCCCAACACTTTGATGGAGATAGTGTCCTACTACCTACATCACCGACTCCTATATATGACCTCTGAAATATATGCTTCATGCTGCAGAAGGACTGTTCAAAGGTCCGAAAATGACATGCTAACACCAATTAATCCCACTAACCGACCACATCCTCTTTAAGACCAGCTGTATCATCTGTAAGGAATGTTTCAATTAATGTCACCACTGCAGGTGTGTGGAATTTATTAAAATATCTACTTGTCCATGGGGCAAGTTGCTTCATAAATCTACTTGTCCTAAAACAAAATCAACTTGTCCCTTTGGTGCCATGTGGTTCGGCGACAAGTTATGGCAGCAATCTCATTATATAAGAGCTCTTATATAGCCTCTCTGATTATGCCAGGGCTCATACCATAGTAGTTTTTGAATACTAGCAATCCCTTTATGTTGCCACGTTTCTGCAGATCTACATACTGGGACTGAAGGTAGTGGTAAGCAATAGTTCCAGGGTTGGAATGCCCTTTAAGTCTGTGCAAATCTACTAACTTGGATGTTTTAAGGGTTTTCAACAGCGCTTCTCTAATCTTTTCCCATACTGAGAAATGTTGGAAATTTACTCCTGACAATGGCAGACGTAAACCTTCTTCCAGAGTTGGGAAAAAAGTGGTTGATGAGAAAATGACCTTGCAAACACTCGGGTTTTCGCATGAGCAAATCTACACATGCATATTTGCTCATGATAAACTGCAGTTCACAAATATTTTCCAGGAGTACATTTCTTGCCCTACTTCTATAAATTCTTGTAAATTCACGAAAGCCATACAGCTGCACTTAACGCACGGACATATACCAACGGTGCACTTTTGAGACTTTCTTTAATAATAGGGCCCCTAATTTGGTCTGGCGTTAACCACAACCTTTTGTGTTTATTAAAATTCTCTCTCCCTCTCTCTGTATTGGCTGGCTTCACTGTGAGTGATGGCATTAAGCTCTTTCACAAGGAGTATATTGGCACACAAAGTAGTTTTGGTCAGTGGCAGTAACTAATGTGGCAGTGTGTGCTTTTTTTAGACCAATTTGTGTTTGCTTTTGCCAGTGTTTGTTATAATGGTGAGGGCCCAGCAGCTCTCACATCAAGAAGGCTTTACAAAAACCATGCAAAAACAAGTCACGTATTTGCAAAACTAAAAAGCTGACCACTAATTTCAGACCTACTGGCTTTGCCAATGCTTGTTCATTTTTATTTCTCATAATCTTATTGAAACTGGTTACACTGATTTTCCAATATGAATATTTTTGAGAAATACTAGCATGCATCAACACATTTTACTAAATGATGCTGCAAAGAAACGGTACCTGAAATTTCACAGTAGTTTAGCAAAATGTTTTTTTTTCCTACTTTCATTTTTTTAGGAACATTTTATAGTGAAAGCAAAGAGTCATTAATCTTGCTGAAGCTTCTGCAAATATTTGCATCTAATCAGAGAGCATTCTGGGAGCATTATGCATAGCATACAAAGACGTGTTGCACACCGTTATTCTCTCGATTTCTTCTTCCATGTATAAACCAAACGTTTATCTCGTGCGTGCTCACCGTTGACGTGCTAAGCCCACAACAGCACGTGTGGAATACAACATCATCAAAACTTGGGGCTGCTTTTGCCCCAATGCCAGTGGCGACAGCTTTTTTCTTGTTTGCAATTGCATCAATTTCTTTAACTATTCCATTTTTTTCAAACTTCTTATTCATCCTTTTAATCCTGCTCACATTCTCAATCTCATTCATTTAACTCCTCCTGCAAGATTTTGCAATTTTCTAAGTTTCTCATGTTACGGCGGGCCATCCGAACCTCTTAACCAATAACACGTGCTGAGGCAAAGTTCATTAAAAAGCAGTTTATTTGACCCAATGCATTTCAGACCCCACGGGTCCTTCGTCATGGGTAACTGTAAAAACAATCAAACATACTCACCAGTAAATGCATAAATGTATACACTGGTTAAATTTCAACATTTCCTAAACCGGCATCATGTATTGCACTAATCACCGCAAGTTATCAAACTTTCATAATCAAGGTTAACCTCCCTTTCCCTGTGGCTCCATTCTCCCCTTGTCCTCTACGTCTTCCCTCTTCCCCACTATCCCGCCGTGAGTGCCCTCCCTTCTTTTTCCAACCATTCTTCCACTCCTCCTGTACAGCCATCTTACTGAAACCCCGTGCTCGGAGAATTTCTATCTCCCGCTGTGACAATTCGATTATGAAAGTTTGATAACTTGCGGTGATTAGTGCAACACATGATGCCGGTTTAGGAAATGTTGAAATTTAACCAGTGTATATGCATTGGGTCAAATAAACTGCTTTTTTAATGAACTTTGCCTCAGCACGTGTTATTGGTTAAGAGGTTCGGATGGCCCGCCGTAACATGAGAAACTTAGAAAATTGCAAAATCTTGCAGGAGGAGTTAAATGAATGAGATTGAGAATGTGTGCAGGATTAGAAGGACGAATAAGAAGTTTGAAAAAAATGGAATAGTTAAAGAAATTGATGCAATTGCAAACAAGAAAAAAGCTGTCGCCACTGGCATTGGGGCAAAAGCAGCCCCAAGTTTTGATGATGTAGCATTATGCATAGCCTCATATTGCTAAACTTTGAAACCATGAGTACACATTTTATACTATAACCACTGTCAGTAGTGCAGTCAGAACTTACATTTACTTAGAGCGCTCACCCTAATATTAAATGCTTTCAATTAATAAACCATAAATACAAGTTTGAACAGCATTAACATAGGCACACAAATAATAACTTAACTTCAGGCAGTGCCCTTCCCTGGCCCTTAATGTGCTACTGCAAACTGGCAGCCAAAGGGTATGTGCTGCAGGGGGTTGAGCCTACTTAATTTAATTTAATTGTGGGTTTATATAGCGCTAGGAATCGACTCCCGGAGGAGTATCTCCACGCTTCGACCGCTGGGGAACCCGTCCTGGCTCACCCTGAGAGATGGTCCCTGATGGGTATCTCTAAGGTGCGACCAAGCATCCCCGGCGGTCTGGGGGGGCCGTTGTGAAGATGAGGCAAGCTGATGCCCAGAGTTGCCGAGTGTGGTTTCTGACTAGAGTAGGCACTGAGGCGAGAATTATCGAGTCCGCTGACCCTGGTCCACGACCCTGCCGCGTCGGGAATCGAACCCTGGTCCCGGGCCGTTCTCTGCTTACGGGTCTGCCGCCTCTAACCAGTGAGCCACACTTCTCCCAAGTACAAAATACACATTAAAACTTGTTGCCCTTGACCCCGAACAATATGTCTTGGGAGTCGGGCTATAGGAATTCCACATCCCTGCCACTGGTAATTAATCAGAGCTACACTCCAGTCTATCTTTTTTGTGCACTGAGGCAACAACCATATGCAAATCTGCCTTGGTCCTGCTTCAATGGAAGCAGTCCTGCTGAACTGCAAGGCCAGCCCCCTCCCCTCCAAACAGGAACAAAGGCAACTTGAGAAATGGCTGTGCCATAGAACTCGAGCTTTACCTTACTGCCTGAAACTAGTCTGAGGTTGCTTACAATCCCATCCGAAGGGACGGGTCTTAGCAAGTGGATCTGGACTGTCCTATAAGGGGCTGAGCCAGGAACACATTATAAATAGAAGACCCCTACCTGTACAGGCACAGACATGTAAAACAAATATCCTGAGGGAGGGAGTGCAGGGGAAGTACAGTTCCTTCGGTGTTGCCTGGCTCCAAAATGGCGCCCTTGGGACTGCACGGCTGACGATGGAGGGGAAGAGGATTGCAGCCCCCAACTGAAGTACTTCATCAGCTGAGGGGAGGTAGGCGACCGCTATCACTGGGGGGGGCTCGCACCATCACCTGGGAAAGATTGTTGAATTAGATGTGGGATATGCCTGGCCTTAAGATGGCAGCCAAGGCGACCTGAGCGCCCACACTGGATTCGCGCCCTGAAGCCATCTCCCCCTCAGACAAGCCGGTGCGGGGGTTGGGGGGGGGGGCTCTGCTTCCACTCTCACTAGGGGCTGGATGAAGAGGATCACGACATTGAGGAAGAAATTCTGTTCTGCTAAGACACGTCCATGCCTGACTCTAGAATGGAGAACTGACTGCTAGTGACCGTTTTGGCCCCTCACATCCATGCCTGGCTCTAAAATGGAGGGCAGACACCAGCAGTTGTGCAGTATTCCAGCACATTCTGGATGTCTTTTGTTCTGACTTCACTCCAGAAACCATTTTTGAAACCCATCTGGGCTCCCACAACCTATAGTTAAGACCTTCCTGCAAGCTAAAAATAGAAAGAGGACTGGTTCCCCGGAGAAAAATAAGGTTCCAAGCTGGAAACTAAAAAGGGTAATAGGACTTCCAGGACATAAGCAGAACCTTACTAAGCCAAAGAAACGCCCATCTTTGAATGGTACTGCCTGGTCCCATTCACACCAAAAACAAAAATTGAAAGAAAGATGCCAAAGTAAACCATACAGTGCGGATCCCCACCTGGGAACCCCCTTCCGACTGTGCAGACAATCAGCAGTTTGCACTGAGGTAGGGCAAAATGGCGGCCACAGCCATATCATGGTATAACGGTCTACTTTCAGCCAGCCACCAGACAAGAAGAGACAGTGAACTTCCCTAGAAAAATTCCACAGAGGAATTGGTCTAAGACAAAACAAGCACTTCACACATAGAAAAGGAAATAGGACTACGCTTTTGCCGGCCCTGCTAATTGAAAGAGTCATAGAACTATCTATCCAGCTCTAAGAAGAGATAGAAATGAGGTGGCCATCTAGGACCGACCACATCACAATGGCTAAGCCCCTAAACATTCCATACAACATCCATTCGCTTACTCGCCACCAAGTACACAGATCAGAATGCTTTCCTGCTGAAATGCTGTTGCTGCAAAGGCTGTAGCTGCCCTGTCTGTAGATACCTCGCCTTTCTACAACCTCCAAGAAGTCATCCTCAGCCTTATGCTCTGGAGAGTCAACAATCAGCCCTAGAACAAAAACACGAAATCTCTATACTACTCACACTTTCCCCTCTACGGACGGACCCTTCCTTATAGGGTGCCTACTCCCGTCCCATTCAGTCACCATGCCATACGCCACATCATGGTGTCCACTCCAACCTCGACTCTGCAAACCACTAAAAACTGCACAGCCTGAACTCCTTCACGATCAGCTTCCCCCCTAACCTCTCACCCAAAGCAAAAAACAACCTTTAAACAAAAACTGATCAGACAACATCCTGAATCACTATTTATGGACATCTATCACTGTGCCTCCAAAGGAAAAGTAAAAATGGATCTCATCTTCCACACGGAAAGACCTCAAACATGGAACTCCATCCTCAGATTGCAACTCAATTTCTCTAAAATGACTAACACGTCCCACAGCTGCAAACTGACTTTCTCAGCCCCTAACCTCCCTAAGCGAAATCGGAACACCACTGCGACCATCTACTCCAATGGCAAAGTCCTGATACAAGCCAACAATGACAACCTAGAAATCTTTGATGCTCTCTTCCCATCCCTCAGGACTTCCCCCTCCCACGCACTCTTCCACTGCCCACCCATCCTCCTCTCCTTGAAGAACCCAACCCGCCAATAGAACTCACCCACCATCCCGGTGCACCCTAGTAAAACCACCTGCCTCCCACCGCGAGATACCACCTCCAACAGTACCAGAGAAAACAAAACCTCTCTACAGCAACCTCCCTCCCAACCCACTTCGAACAACCTCAACACACAGCACGTGACTCCCAACTCCTCCCCAGTCTCTCATGCTATTTAAAATCCACGCCACAACATGGCCCCCGCCTTCCCACACCACTGACCCCGCCTAGATCCCACACGGACACCTTACCCTCTAAAGGGCAACCCAACACTGTTAGCCCCCCCCCCCCAGGGTTAACTCTCCCACACAGAACACCCACACTGACAGAGACTGGGCAGCAGCTCACCAAGCTTTAAAGCCAAATTACAACCATAATCCAGGGCCTTAAAAATCCTTACCAACCTCGCCGCACCCATAAAGCCTCACCATTACCCTTCCTTCCCCTCTCTCTCTCTTTCTCTCAACAGAGGCCTCCCAATGCTCCCCATTCGGATGGGATCTCTACCCCCCTCTCTCATCAGACACAGAGACCGAAAAGAACTAGAAATGTCACTTCTGCGAGTGAAGCGGCAGCTCTCGCTTCCTCGTACGACAATCGCATTACTGCCACCCTGCCATCCAAAATACAGGTGATCACCGAACTGGGAAGAGAACAGGCCCGTCCGAAATCCCCAAGACCCCCTGGCCACACGCACTATCATCCCTGCGGTCCCCCGAACAATAAAACACACAACAGAGATGTTCCCCACAAACTGCATGCTCATAAACAGCCACCAAGAATGCCACAGAGCTAGCGGAATCCATTCTCACCCATGTCATAGACATAGCATTCATCACGGAGACATGGCTAAATACCTCCGCATTTCCACTCATGGATACTCTTGTCCCCCCTGGCTTTGTTATCACCAACATAGATAGAAAAGATCAAAGAGGTGGAGGCATAGCCATCATCCACAATACAATATTTCCGTGACGAAAATAGACTCCTTCACCTACAACACTTTTGAGCGCCTAACCGCCAACATTAACACTTGCAACAACAAAACATTCATCTGCCACCTCATTTACCACCCCACAGGCAACACCACCACATTTACCGAACACCTGTCCGACCTGATTGCCCACTGCTCTCGCTGAGATATGAACAACCTTATTCTGGGTAACCTCAATCTTCACTGGAATGAAGAAAGCAACCTGCTAATCCAGAACCTGAAGGAGCAGCTTCACAGCAACAACCTTACCCAACACTGCTTAGAGAAAACCCATAACAAAGGAGCAATCCTAGACACCATTATCGCCCAGCACGACACTGTCATGATAGACCGCATCCTGCTCGTGGACTGGTCCAACCACCACTTAATCATTTCCACCTCACTCAGCCTATCACACCTAAACCCCCCACCCAAGACCCTCCGAAATGGAATAGAAACTTCATCCAGATGAACATGACTGACCTAGAGGAAAGGGTTAACTCACTCCTCACTGCCTCCACGGACGATCTATCCACAACAGAACTCACCGCCCACTACAACACAAACATGACATCCATTCTAGATTAAGTAGCCCCCTTAAAACTAAAAAAAAAACAGGAACATCCCATCCAGATCTTGGTTCAATACGGACATTAACAACGAAAAAAGACAACTAAGAGCTACAGAAAGATTATGGAGGAGCAACCCCTCCTCAAACCTACTCGAACAACTCAAAGCAGCCTGAAGGAAATACAAAAAAACATATCAGCAGCGAAAATTCCACCTTCTGCGCCGCCCTGGACAACGCAAAAAAGAGGTTCAACGAGCTGTTCAAAATCATCAGACAACAAACCTCCTGTAGTGTAGTTCCTATATTCCCAATAGGCTCTGCTCATTGGAATAACATATCCTATAGATGTGACGTAGGACTTATGTCTGCTAGGTCTCTATCGAATATATTAGACTTAATTGTAAGTGCCAGCTAGCTCAGAGGTCACTAGAAACTTTCTCGAATTCACAAGAAGGGATTCGTTTCTGACAACTGTATAAACATGACAACTTTGTTTACCCAAGAATAAAACTGATCTTCAGAGTCGTGGAAACAATAGATAGATATTTTACTCAGTCAATCGTGCATGCTTCGTTTCATCAGAGGTGAGAAATAGAGACAGGCGTTTTCAATAAAAAGGGTTTATTGAACAGTCTTCTTTCTCAAACAAGTAAAGTGAACTGCTACAATCATAAGACTGGTTGAAAAGTATAATGCGTACAGTAAGAAGAGTATTATGAAATAATACTGTAAAAGCGTTGTAATGTTCCTAGACCATAGATAAATACATAAATAAATAACAAAGGCTAAAACGTACTCAACTGATGCTTCTAAAATACGCCTACCCCGATGCACCTAACCTAAGTCTAGTACGAGGGAAGAAGTAAGTGAGGTGTAGCATGGGTTTAGTTTTTCTTTGCCAAGAATCTAACCAAGATTTCTCTTAGGGTCTAATCAGCTCCGTACCTAGGTTTTAGAATGAAGGATGTCTGGTATCTCTGTCTCGGGACTCGATTTCCCAACATCCCGCAAGGGGAGCTTGGAAACACTGAGGCTGGATTCACAGCGAGAGAAAGGACAGCTTCTCCGTCAGTGCATCAGCTGGAGGGTCTGCTTCCTTCGGCACTTGCTGTAGCGAGCTGCGTCCGCAAGTAGATAGTCAAACTGCTCTGAATCACCGTGTTTGCTAGGGCAAGTGTAGGCATATTTATACCTTGAAGGTGCCTAGTTTGACGTAAAGTCGGACATAATAATGTCATCAAAGTACCCCAAGGGAATGGTAGTTCTTTGAAAACGGCATGATTTCTAGGACAAATCAATATTCAAGTAAGGGATGTCCCTGACTGATGAAGCCGAATTTTCCAAAAAATTGTAGTGGCTTTTTGGAACTAGTGGAAGTAGCCATGCCTGTATTTGGACTTGTTTGGTTATGTCTAAATATGGGTATGATTTATATGTGCATATAAGGGCAATGTGAATTATACCTATATAAGGGCATGAATCAGTAAATTTTGCTCCGATCCTATAACGCCATACAACACCCACTCCACTTTATTATGTTCGATATTAATAAATTCTAAGCATTTAAAACATATCTAAAGTATGACGTGTTATAAATCCATCCCAAAATACAAAAAATGCATTTGAAATGGCTGTACACGAAAGATGAGCATTTGTGCTGTACGCATTTTTTAAAAAAGCAATATTTTCATTCAAAGCATGTAGTGTATCTTGGAAAATGCTTATCAGATGAATCATGAAATTACATTTATGAAATGGCTCTTAAATACAGAAGAAAAAGTTGAGACCATTCCACGACAAAATGGACAAGCTGAAATATTGTCTCTTGGAAGTGTTTTAAAGAATTCTTGTTCTCTAAGAATAGTTCTACTTTAAGAAGATTACTTTGTGCCAAAAAGAAAAAGCTTTCAATTTTGGAAAAAGTCAAATCGCAAAAAAAATAGAGTTCTAAAGTTGGAAGTTTTGTTTTGAAAATTGAAGGTCGAATACAGAGTCCCATAGAACGCTGTGTGCTAACTTCAAAAGTCATTCTCGTTGCTTGGAGAAAACATCAAATCTTCTAAGCTGGCAAAGAAATCGGCTACCACAGTAGGTGAAAGTTGGACCACTTCGTTAAGTAAACCGATAGCACAAAAATGTGAAGCATCGCCGTCAGCGTTAGCCGTATTAGCAATGTTCGTCGGAAATGGAGATGGTACCTGTGTGCCTGTCGATCCACGTATCTCACCGTCAGCAGATTGCGTCTGTGAGATCTCAATGAATGCCGTCATCAGGATTGGTAGCCCCATTGGCCGTTACCGTACCAAGCAGGTTATCAACATCCGTTGGCAGTGCTGATGGAAGTGTTAGACATCCAACACGCAATCTTTTCCACATAGCAGGCATCATAGAACAGGTAAGATGCAATCTTGCCAGATTGGTCGGAATGATAGGAACCATGTGATATTCAGGTCTCTTAGACGAGCCAGGCCCATGATCTGTATCATGCGCTCACGACACATCATTGCCAGGAGAGTGTTCTTGATGGTAAACTGGGTGTCGTTGCTGACCGGACCTGCCATATCGGAGCAGAAGGAACAAGAATAGTATTCCTGCTACGAGTCCCAAAATGAGAGGCAGGCCGCCGAACACAAAGTGCACGAAGTTTGGAAAAATGCAGAGGACTGCTTCAAAAGGTGCTAACAGTCCAGAAAAAACTGTCTTAAATACATGTACAATACCACTGGTATGAGACATGTTTAAGATACTACCTAACATTTGTACGAAATGTATAGGACAGTTTGTGGATAAAAGGGCATGTATCTCTGCAGAGGACCTTGCAACTTGTAGCTCATACGTCTCTTTGGACGAGGTCAGTGGCACCGTTTTTTGTAAACTAATGGCTTTCATTCTGCTTAAAGTATCAATTCGAATAGAAGAGATGTTCAGTGAAGGCCATAGCGGCGACTCCCCGTCTGTCTTAGCTTTAGGAAACAATACTTGCATACAACAAGTGACCCTGGCTGACACTGTTACGAGATAGTCTATTCCTGGCATCATTCCACAACAGCTGTGATCATTCAACATTATGTAGCTTCCGTTAGAAAGCGGCCTAAAAATTGGATCTATCACTGCTGCTGGAGAACCTTGCAGGTGGCAGGATAAGTTGTTCGAGGAACCTTCACAGGCTCCATGTAAATTAACACCCTGGCATAAAAGGGTACCGCTTAGTGCGCTTTTGCATTGTGTACCACTAAGAAATACTTTTTTTCCCCCACTCCAACATTTGTGTGTATGGTAATTCCCAGGTTGACGAAGTATTCCATACCCAACCTTTCATACACGGCAACTGGTATATGTTTCAAACAGTATTGAAAGTTGAAAACTGTGACAGGCAGAGTGATTATCCCTTGTATTATCCATTCTGTTGCAGGCTTTTCTGAAACAGTTAATGGTAATCTTTCCAGTTTTCCAATGCTCAGCACCGTATAGTCTGCTCCTCTTTGTACCAAAGTGATTTGTTTATCTGTAAGGTTAAATACAGAAAACAATGACGTGGTGTTGATTAGACGCAATGGCACATATCCAGAACGAAGATTTTGTAACGTCCAGCCTAAAAGCATTATAGAACATAATTGTAACTGTCCAAGCTGTAGCATGAGCAAGTCCTGTTCCATTATGTCAATGGCAGTGGATACTAGGCTGTCCAAAGAATACATTCTGTATGAAAGGGTCGTTAACCCATTGTCAACTACAAAGAGTGCTTTCTCTAAATTAATACGATCAATTTTTCATATTCTTTCTGCAGTCTCTGCCTGTGTCGCTTTCCAAGCTTCATTATAAATGGCATATATACCTGTGTATATGAAATGTTTATGACGTCGTTTTGCCGGACCTGATAAGAAATGACCCTTAAATCAACGCCATCTTTAAGTAAAGATAAGTGTTGTTTTACCTCTCTAAGGGTAGCTTTTTGTAGCCACTCAAGGCATAGATTTCCTACACTGTATGTTGTTACTATCCCTGTATGTTGTCTCTGGACATATCTTGGATCTGGCCTAGTTACTGTAAACCCTTGTGTCTTGTTCAGGAATCTAGCTTGACAGTTATTCATGTCTGTGGCCAGATTAACCATTTTTTTCATTCAGAATCAGTTCTGTTTTTTAGAAGAATACATTTTACGTTGACCCCTCCCTTTGAAGTGTTTTTGCCATCATGTGTAGGTGTAGGTATGGACGGTTTGTTCAAATCTTTTATCTTGGCCAGGCCAAAGCAGGATTCTGTTGAACAGTGTCATTCAAAAACATTATTTGTTCAGGGATAATGCAGGCTCGAATTAAAGCTTCTATTCCCTGCACTTGCTAGTCTTTTGAGCCCCAGACAGTTTGTGTTTCTATGTTCTCACTCCAAAAGTCGAAACCTAATGAGGACAGCTGTGCATAAAAGGCTGTTGAATAAATTTGCTTTGTATTGGTTAACATACTTTTCATTCCTGTTTTATTAACATTTCTAAAGTAAAATGTCTCCGGATTTGAGACATTAAAACCTGAGAAGTATGGAAATGTATCATAGAATGTTTTTGAGCTACCTTTTGGTGGCGTTGGACAATGTTCCCATTGATTGTAAGTATAACCATTCCTAGGGTTTGCAGATTTGGGCGAGTAATGATGACCATAGTGATCATAACAATTAATTTGTGCATAATCTGATGAACCTTTTAAGTATTCATGTTTTGTAAATTTAGCATACATCTCATAAATCTGACATCATATTATTAACAGTCTCAAAGTCCCAATCATCAGAAAACGTGCTGAGTGAAACAAAGTCTCTCAAGGAAACCTTAAATTGATGTAGAATCTTCAACAGCTCTGCCGGACCGTAAATATCATAATCAGTGATGTGTACTGAGGTCAAGTCTCTTTGTTCACGATGAGATGATTTGTGTGGCTTTAGGAGCAAGTTGATGTTCTTACTTGCTGTGCCCATTTTACTATATCTTCCATTTATCGGCATTCCCAAAGTTAATACCATGATTAGCCAAAGTAGGAGGCAGAGTACGGCAACCACAATCCAAAGTTCAACTCATGGTGAAACCAGATAAGTTTTTTCAAGTTGCTGAAAGAGTTCTGTTACTTGATCTTCAAAAGTTTTATTTGCTGGCGTCGTTTCAGGCTCACTGGGATCCTCAGCAAACGTATCAAAGTTAATGAAATAGCCAGAGGCAGTTCTGTCAATTGTTGGAATTGCATCAAGATTTTTTTGGAATAACTTGAGCTACCGGATCTTTTTTCATATTAGTATAGTCAGATGCTACATCATTGTAGACAGGAGAGTCTTGACGAACTGTTATTTGGGTCTTAAGAGGCACAAGTTCCATACCTTTATTGCTTAGTCCTTCTTTTATTACTGCAGATTCTTCAAAGATGATGAGTCTTTCAGTTTGAACCTCTTGGATAGTAGCAAGATTTGTTCTTCGCTACATCTTTGGAATCCACTGGGCCTACTACTTATTATCGGCCACATAATGTGGTTTGACCAGGTCGATGGATTCGAACCTGTTCTCTTTTCTTCCAACAAGGGGAGGCAGTAACACTGTTCTTGATCCGTTGATTGCTAGCACAGGTACTGGTTTTCTGTAAGAAGGCCCAAATTCCTTCTTATCCGCGATCTTTTCTCTAACTAGATCCCCAATCTTTGGAATCCAGACAGGCCTTGCTGGGACGGGTGGTTCTCCTTCAGTGGTCGCTGGCTTCTGTATTGTGTTGCTTTGACTTCTCCTTTTCTCGTTTAAGTCCGGCAAAACAGCCAAACGGTCTTTGATCTCAAAGGGTTTTTGTTCCACCACTGAAGTGTGACGATCAAGGTCCTTGACAGGCATTCTAGTCCCAAAAAGGATTTCATATGCAGTGATTCCACCCAGAGAATTTCTTGGCAGATTATTTAAACTACGTTGGACACTTATTAGATGTTTGACCCACCCGTCACCCGAGCCTAATACCCTAGCTGTTATAGATTGCTTTATGTCCCGTTTTTTTCTTTCCACGACAGAATTTCCTTCAGAATGGAATGAACTCGAATATCGCAATGCAACGCCCAAATTGGCCATGGCCTCCTTGTAAGCTTTGGAGCTAAACGCAGGACCCTGGTCAGAATGTAGCGTGCCGATTGCTTATGTGCCGATAAAGACTCTCATATCTTTCATAAAAGTTCGGGCGTCAGCCGAGCGTGAGGGCACATCCAAATGAATCTTGAGCATGAATCCACTGCGACCATGATATATTTATAGTTACCATCCCTCTGTAAGGGACCACAGTGATCCAGGTAAACGCAAGCTAAAGGTTTATCTGAAATTAAAAGGAGCGTCTGCGCCGGGCGTTTCACTGTTGAAACCTTTATTTTCTGGCAGATTTCACATTCCAAAACATTGTTTCTGGTCGGTTTCCTCATGCGCGGCCACCAGTATCTTTGTTGTAATAATGACACTGTGGCGGAAACACCTGCGTGTGCAGAGGCAAGCCCTTCATGTGCTGCAAAGATTAGTCCTAATCTATGTTCAATGTTTGGAATAACTCTATCCCCACTCCAGGGATTTGAGAAAAGGAACATTATTTACATCAGTTATATATGAGTACTTGAGTGGAAAGCCTTTTGGTAACGTTTTACCGCTGTCTTTGTTGCAAGATGCGACAGCCTGCATTATTTTGCTCTTAATTTTTGTTTTTGAATGAGTGATTGCAGCTTCGGAAGCCGTTTGCACAGCTGCCTTCGCGGCTTCATCAGCCAATGAATTCCCTTCAACGTAAACGCCATCACGCTGATGACTCAGTGTATGGATCACGTGAGTCTTTTGTAGTTCTTTCTGTAATTGAACTACTTATTCCCAAAGCAACTTATGCTTGATTGTGCCACCTTTTGCATCTTTGAAACCGTTTTGAACCCAGTTCTGCAAGTATTCATTGTAAGATTGAACGCAGTAATACGAATCGCACACTATGAGTGTGGGGAATTCGCGATCGGTATTTTCAAGCGCCATCTTGAAAGCCTGTAGTTCAGCTTGCTGAGCTGTACAGTCTCCGAGAGATTGTGTATTTGTGACCATAGGTCGGAATTTACCATTGCGCCAGTGACCTTTAACAATTGCGCACGCAGCACTATAAGCTTGTTTACCCCCAATTGCGGGTTGTGCTGTATAAATTATACATTCGTACTGTGCCATACGCAGAATTTGAGTCGGTAGAGGACATTCTTGTACGTATTGTAAAAATTCTTGAGTTTTCAAGTAGGGGTCAAAAACGTATTCAACGTCTGTCGCAGCAAGAGAGTAACCAATTGTATCCATCTCGGATGTAAAGCCTTAGCATATGGGATGCTTGCTTTTGTTACCGCCTCTAGGTCAGGTACAGGAGTAACGACCATTATGCGCTTACCCTGTGCGAGGGCTCTCTCTTTTGCTACTGCAGTTTGAACCGCTGTCAGAATTTTTACTGTTGCAGTGAATTTCATTTCAGCTTGTGTGTACAAGTGTGATTTGTAAGCAATTGGTACTTTTTCACCGTCATTAAAGGTTAAGTACGTAAATCCGCATCTTCCTGGGATTATTCTGATTACAAGATTGCGTACGTTTACACATGTCTGTAAATTTGTTGTTGCTAACATGTCTGTTTGCAATGAACGCAAAATTTCTGTGTGTTTTTGAGTCCAATTAGTAGTTTTGAAATCAAGTTTGATTAATTTGTAGAGAGGTTTAACCCTTTCTGCGTAGTTTAGAATGTAAGTTCTTGCGAAAATCAGGAAACCTAGAATTGACTAAGTTTTACAGCGTTTTGGGGGTTGGAGCAGCGCACACTTTTCTAAAAAGTTGGCTGCCAGGCTTTTGCCTTCACTTGATAAATCATATCCTAGAAAAAGGACGTTGAGGTGGGCAATTCTCGATTTCTTAAAATTGAATTTGTACCTTTCAGAGGCGAATCCAAGTATAATGGTATTCACTCTGTTCAAGTGCCTGTCCAAATCATTGTCTGTTAGATAGATGTCATCGACATAAGATAATGCCTCATCATCACACATTTGTAGTAAATCTATTACTCTGGCTGAAAATAACCTTGAACTATTCTTGAATCCCTGGCGGAGACGACAGAAATGACGTTGTGTCCCCATAATTGAGAAAGCAGTCAAGTTCCTGCTTTCAGGTGCAATGTTTTGACAGAAGAAACCGTTAGAAATATCTAATGTGGTTTTATATTTTTTGCGCACAATGTTATTCATCAGTGCTGCACTGTGTGCATTTTGTACTGCAAAGGTTTTGCAACAAGAGTTTAAATGTCTGTAGTCCAAAACTGGATGATATGTATTGTCTGGTTTGGAGACAGAAAACAAAGGATTGCTCATTGATGAAGTGCATATTTCACCTCTTGGTATTCAAGTTGATCTAAGATCTCCCTGACCTGTTTTTTAGCTTCTTGATTAACTGGATACTGCCTCTGTGCAGTAGGTTGAGTTTTTAACTGGAGTTTATGGTGAGGGGAATCCTCATCCCATCCTACATGATTTTTATATATTGCTGGAGCCTGGGCTACTGCCTATTTTCTGGCACAGGTGTATTTTAAATGAATTGGAATATGATTCAAGAAGGCTGGCATAATGATGTCTTCACTGTGTGTGGGCACTCCCTGACAAATTTTAGTGGCCAGTCTTTTTCAGCTAGAAGAATGTCATAACCCTTAGAGAGCTTCTCCCAAAAGAGTGCTCTTATTTTCCTAGATATGTCCCCCTCTTTCCGGAGCGTTATTTCATATAACTTATGGGGTACACTAACCCTGGTATCAGCTGTTTCAACTTGGATGTACTCATTCAAGTCCACTGTCTCCAGATGATCCTTCAAGATCTTGCGAGCTATGGTGACTTCTGCTGCGCTGTCCAGCATTGTCTGGGCCCACTCCCCGTTCTTGAGGTGTGTCCTCAAGATCCTCGGCATATCTGATTTTTAGACCTGCTACCTTCTTTTTGGTGAATTGTGTTTTCTTATTTTTTGGAACGTGTTGATTGTCTTTGGACTTAAAGCGTTCTTCCTTGTGTTCTGACCGTCCTCTTCTTTCCGATTTCTGTGAGGAAGTCTGAAGGGTACGAGAGGAACGTGTATCAGTATCTTGATATCTATCAGGTTTTCTCAAATTATCCCTGTTCCTGAGGTTATACCTCTTTTCAGAGGGTTCCTTTTGAGGAGACCTTCCTCGGGACTGAGAACGCTTCTCGAGAGAAGTTTGTTTAGTATTTTCCCACTTCTTTTTAAGAGTAGTGAGAGTGTTTATAATAAAGACCTTTTCAAGATTTTCTGTTAGTTGGGCCTTTACTGGTTTCCCACCCAAACTATCTCTACCTAATTCTATATAGGGGTTTTCAATTGTTCTGGCCAGTTCATATGGTTGCTCAGTTATATCAATTTCCCTTATTTTTTGGCGGATCGCTACTGACGCTGCTTCACCTTTAATATTAGCTAATATTATAGCTGATACCTGTTTGAAATCTTTCAGTAATTTCATACCCACATTTAAAGCAGGCTCTGCCCCGTACTCATTTTGAATCTGTTTCAGGACGTCTGGTATCATCACCATCGACGGAACACCATGTCTTTTTGTGTAGATTGCAGCAAAGACGGTACCCCAAGTGTCGCAGTCCTCCAGGTGTGGTGCGACCCCATTGGTAAACAGATTGTTAAAATCATGTGTTTCTCATGAGGTGTACTGGCAGGAAATACTGCCTCTATTTGAGTAATTTTTTGAGCTAGCCAGAATGGAATTTGTTCCCTTTTTGCGGGCAATTTACAGATGACTGATTGTATAGTCTGTGGTGTGATTTTATTTGTGTTCCCCTGGTGAGGGGTTTGTTGTGGAATCCTTATAGGAGGTTGGACTGTTAGAGTCCGCATAACATATTGAACCAATTGTCTATGTATTTTTATTAGTTGCTTTAGTTGAACTAATAGTTCCGCACCTGACATTTCTTCAATGTCAGGGTGTGGTGTATAGCTGGCTAGTACCGGCCATGTTGCTCCTGGTCTACCTAGTGGACCGAGCCTCAATGTGATTTTGATGTTGTAGGGCGCCTTTAAACCAGAGCTGGTGCTCTTAGTAAGTTAGTTGAATTTCAATGTCCTCGAAAGGGACGTATTCCGTTGGATTATCCTCTACCTTGTAGAAGTGAAACACATGCGATACTGCATTTGCTTCAGGGAAGATTATCCATGAATAGAATACCTCTGTCTTCCGAAATTCATGTGCTTCTATGACAAAAATTACCCTATCACCTCTGGATGATAGACCGTTTGTTATAAGCTTTATAGTGATGGTTTTCCTTAGGTTTTCCGGGATGATTATAGCATCCGGATCGTTTTCTTTGAAACCTGTAACGTCTAAACCCCATCGAGCTGCAGCTCCACCGTTCTCGGGGTCACTCATTTTGTTGACTAAAAGTTTTGCAGAGCAAGTTTCAAGGAAACAAAGATAAGGTGCACAATATTTTGGAATCAAACCAAAAACTAATACATAGGATTTTTGTACTACTCAGTAATGGCGGATTTTTTTTCCTTTTACCCACTCCAGACGTCTATTGGAGTATTTTACGGGAAAAAGCGGTCTCTGTGAAAAGCACGACTGAGTTACTCTAGTATCTAGCGGCAAATTAGTGCCTTACCAAACGTTGGGCGCCATGTAGTGTAGTTCCTATATTCCCAATAGGCTCTGCGCATTAGAATAACATATTCTATAGATGTGACGTAGGACTTATGTCTACTAGGTCTCTATCGAATATATTAGACTTAATTGTGAGTGCCAACTAGCTCAGAGGTGACTAGAAACTTTCTCAAATTCACAAGAAGGGATTAGTTTCTGACAACTGCATAAACAGGACAACTTTGTTTCCCCAAGAATAAAACTGATCTTCAGAGTCATGGAAACAATACAAAGATATTTTACTCAGTCAATCGTTCATGCTTCGTTTCATCAGAGATGCAGCGAAATAGAGAGACAGGTGTTTTCAATAAAAAGGGTTTATTGAATAGTCTTCTTTCTCAAACAAGTAAAGTGAACTGCTACAATCGTATTGGTTGCAAAGTATAATGCGTACAGTAAGAAGAGTATTATGAAATAATACTGTAAAAGCATTGTAAGGTTCTTAGACCATAGATAAATACATAAATAAATAACAAAGGCTAAAACGTACTCAACTGGTGCTTCTAAAATACGCCTACCCCAATACACCTACCCTAAGTCTAGTACGAGGGAAGAAGTACATGAGGTGGAGCATAGGTTTAGTAATCTAACCATTTCTCTTAGGATCTAATCAGCTCCATACCTTGGTTTTAGAATGAAGGAGGTTTGGTATCTCTGTCTCGGGACTCTATGTCCCAACACCTCGCGAGGGGAGCCTGGAAACACTGGAGCTGGATTCTCAGCGAGAGAAGGGACAGCTTCTCCGTCAGTGCGTCAGCTGGAGGGTCGGCTTCCTTCGGCACTTGCTGTAGCGAGCTGCATCGGGCAAGTAGATAGTCGTGCTGCTCCGAACCACTGTGTG
This sequence comes from Lissotriton helveticus, assembly GCF_964261635.1. NCBI lineage: Eukaryota > Metazoa > Chordata > Amphibia > Caudata > Salamandridae > Lissotriton > Lissotriton helveticus. Next base: position 311,379,869 of record NC_136062.1, read on the forward strand.
TTTGCTAGGGCAGTGTAGGCATATTCATACCTTTAAGGTGCCTAGTTTGACAAAGTCCGACATAATAACGTCATCAAAGAATCCCAAGGGAATGGTAGTTCTTTGAAAACGCCATGATTTCTAGGACAACTCAATATTCAAGTAAGGGGATGTCCCTGACTGCTGAAGCCGGGTTTTCCAAGAAATCGGTGTGGCTTTTTGGAACTAGTGGAAGTAGCCATGCCTATATTTGGATTGGTTTGGTTATGTCTAAATATGTGTATGATTTCTATGTCTATATAAGGGCAATGTGAATTATACCTATATAAGGGCATGAATCAGTAAATTACACTCGGATCATAGAACGCCATACAACACTCCCAACCCCCGGAATCTTCCCTACACGCCTCCAAAGACTTGTGTGAAAACTTCGCCAACTTCTTCGAAGATAAAATCACCAAGAGTGAGCTCTCACTGGACATCAACATCAACCTTGTCTGCAAAAACCTGCCTCCAGTGACAGTAGATAGCTCGCCTAAGCACCCCACAAAAACCTGGAAGTCCTTCAACCCCATCCCGGAAACCGAGATCCTCAAACTGATCTCTCCATAGCCCTGTTCTGGTGGAAGATCCTTTACAGCTCCCTGAAAACCGGCATCATACCTGAATGCCTCAAAGTGGGCCAAGTCACGCCACTACTAAAAAACCAGGCCTTGACTCCAAGGAACTGAAGAACTTTAGACCCGTCTACAATGTCCCCCTCCTATCCAAAATCCTGTAAAAATGCGTCCCCCAACAACTGACTCAGCACATGGATAACATCAACCTTCTTGACCCCCACCAATAGGGTTTCAGAAAAGGCTACAGCACGAGACCGTGATCCTTAACATCACAGACGACATCCACAAATCCCTCAATACCGACCTACGCTGCCTCCTCGCCTCCTAGACCTATCGGCAGCCTTTGACACGGTTGATCACCAACTTCTCATCCAGGCTCTACAAGAAAGGGTAGGAGCTGATGAGGTGGTCCTACGCTGGTTCTCCTTTTTCTTACACAGCCGTTCACAAAGGATAAAAAAAAAAAACTTTACCTCTGACCTACACCCTGTCAACAGGGGCGTCCCCCAAGGTTCAGTGCTCTCACCTCAACTGTTTAACATATACATGGAACCCCACACCACCCTACTCAAAAATGCTAACATTCCTTTCCACCTCTATGCAGATGACACCCAAACCTCCTCAGTTTGACATTCACAGAATAAATGTCACTCTAAAAGAAATCCAACATTGGCTGACGTTTAACTACTTAAAACACAACCAAGACAAAACCGAAATATTCCTCATCTCCAACATAGAGGAGAACCCTCATATTTCAGAATGGCTAAAAGCTTTGGATGCTCCTAACGGCAATCACCCTCTGACCCACTTCGTTAAATCATTATGAATTACCCTAGACTCAAAAATCGACATTGCCAATCACATCAAGAACTCCGCAAAGAGTGCCTTCGTCAACCTGAAGTTACTTAACAAAATTAAACCATTCATCCCAACCAACGACCTCAAAAAAGCCATCCAATCACTGGTGCTATCCAGACTTTACTATGGGAAATGCCACCCTCACTGGTACAACAAAATCTCACCTAGCCCCCCTCAAAACTACTCTCAACGTAGCAGCTAGAATGGTCACTGGAATCAGGAAATACGATCAAATCTCACCAGCACTCAGAGAACTAAAATGGCTCCCAATCGGACTGTGTGCCAGATACAGAACTGCCTGCCTCACACAAAGCCCTGCATACAGGAAAGCCGGAGTATTTGGCTGTCAAACTCAAGAGGGCTGGTCAGACAAGGAACCTCAGGAGCTCCAGCACCCTACTACTCATCCCCATGAAAACACGCAAACAAAAAACTGCTGCACGATTCTTCGCCGGAAATGCACCCAAAATCTGGAACGCCATCCCAGTCGGTATCAGGACTATCCCGTCCTTCACAAAATTAAAAAAAAATACAAAGTCCTCTTCCCCAACCGCTCCCTCCCGAATGGATAGCCGCCATCAAATCGCTATCCCCTGCTCGCAGTCTCTTCCTGACATTGTAGCTCTAAGACTTACCTCCTCCCTGCTATTTGACCCCCAACTGCTCCTCCCCCCCTTAATTGGTTCAACAACCTCAAGACAACGTGCACTCTTATCAGGTTATCTCAGGACTCACGGACTACCTCAATGCTGCTCAGCACACTTGGACTTCTGAACCTTTTATGTAGAATCCTGCTCTATTGTATCAACCCCACGACAACGTGCACCCCATGAAGTTATCTCAGGACTCAAGTACTACCTCAATGCTGCTCAGCACACTTGGACTGCCGAACATATATGTAGAATACTGCTTATTTTTGAATCTTGCTTAAAAACTGTTGTGAAGAGCTCAGATACCCTCGGGTCAGGCTGCGCTATATAAAGCTCATTAATAAATAAATAAATCTGCTTGCAGGTGCATTTACCAGAGCTGCAGGGATCACAAGACAGTGAAATACCTGTGTCAGGTTAGTACATATCTCTTATAAAGGAGAGTGTGAGTTCCGTGGAGTGCCAGGAAGTAGAGAGCAGCTGGTAGCACCATGGGAAAATCCCAAAATAGGAAGAAACCGGATGCTTTAAGCAGAAGCTCTCGTATCTGAGATAGCAGCACCCAAAGTAAGCAATAGGGAGACCAATTGTAGTATGGTAGGTGTTTTAAATCCAAGATGGCAGCCCAATATGCTTACTCAATACACATGTGAGAATGATCTTCTGAATTCAGTCCAACAAAAGAGATTCTTTCAAAGAAGAAAATGCCTTGCAAACCATGTTACTTAGGAGTAAGATTGTGCTGCACCTACTATTTACATCAAGCAGGTTTTTGTCAATGTCTGGGTAAGAATATTTTTTTTCTGCTCAGGGGCTTAACTCTTGTGAATTCAAACTAATGATTTCCTTAGCTGCAGACTTTATTTTCCTCAGCCGGCTATGTGTTTACAGTAGCTAGTCATCCAGTACGGACCAGTATTATTCACAAGGAATCTCTAGAGAAGATACCTTCCAGATAATCACGACTTTACATATTCCTTGAATTTGATCCTTGCAGCTATGAGCTCTACTGTCCTGCCACTGTTGCCTCCAACGGTATCTTTTTCACCCTAGATGTCTCTACTCTGGGTTGGCTCGAGGCCCTGATTGTGAGTAAAGGAGGTTAGGTTAATACCTTATGTATAAGCCCTAACAAGAGGACAATAATGCTTAAATGATTTTTCACATACAAACACCTAACATAAGAGGCCCAATGGCAGGAGAAGGTGAACTAACCAACCTACCATGCAATCTTTGCCCTTTACCCACATTTCAACAGCGTTTGTAATAGCAAGCCCTCATTTCCCCTGCGCTCTATGGCGGACTACATTCAATTACATGCAAGGGAAATCTCACCGGAGAACTGCTTCCACAGATGCCGTGATTAGATTTAAGGCACTGTCGTTTTTTGGCAGATGGCATGCTTTAACTTATTTGTGTTGTTTAGCTTCCAATCATCACATAATGTCATGCCTTCTTCAAATAGATATTTAATATAAATAGCTTTAGGTGATATTGCTTGGGTGGGCTTCTAAAACTGAACTGAACTGTCATGGGAATCACCCTGCCTACACAGCTCCAATCTGCTAACATCTATTTCTTCAATTCCATAATATCTACGGGGAATTCTTTTGCATGTAACCTCTGCAGATCTCCCACAGAAAATCTGGCGCGGAATTAGAGAAGGTGTTTCTACAAATAACTGAGTTACATCATCTTGTCAAAGTATACAAAATGTAATGGAAGACATTGCGTTGCAAAAGAAGTGTTTAACAATGGATACGTTTTCCTGATTTCCTGAAAAATGAATTGTATCTTATTTTTCGTATTTTTAGAATACCTTGAATAGTATATTAAGTGATGTTTATTGTAAATTTTTAGTTGGTTTTTAGTGCAAGAGGTATTGTGCATACTAATGTGCATAATTGCCTGTATATATTTTAGTTCACTGGTTTGATAAGTTCACCCTCTCCATCCTTCTGTTCAAGTAAGAAATCTGGTTGTTAAGTATTCTTGCCCAATGCTACGCATCTCTAGAATGTGCCGTGGTTTACTCAGTCTCCTGTGCTAACCAATCTACCATTCCGTTCCTGTGGACTCTGTTTACTTTGAGGTGAAGTTGCAGAGGGCATTTTTTAGGGGTCATGTACGTACAGCAAGGCATTGTGGGGTGTCTTTTTTCATTGAGTGTACCGAGAATCCGTAACGTGGTATGCAATTAATTAATCTCCATGGTTTTTCTGAAATTGTTGTTTTGGCACTTGTTTATTTTTTATTCCTGTGTTTTCTTCACAGTCAACATTTAAGTAATGTATTTTTTTCTATAATTACTTTCAGCCCAAAGGAAGACAAAGGAACTATTCTTCCTGGCTCACTGCCTGCCCCTACCATTTATGTTAGAGAGCCACAGTTTGTGCTAGGTGAGTGGCAACTTAGCTTGTTACACTTGTTGGTCACTCGTGCATCGCTGTTCATCTGTGCCTTCATTCATGTTTACTGGGCCTGTGGTTCCTGGACGGATTTTTCATGGGTACCAGTTTTTCCTTACAAAGACTGGTCTGCTTTAATAGTTTCTTGCTTTCTGGTTGATTTGGAGACTGGGACTGCTGTTGCGAGCAGTAGGTCTAATCTTCGCTCTAAAAGAATCCCTCAGCTGTCCCCAAAAAGATTTTTGCTTAACACTGGTAGGTATGCACAAGCATCAGGAAATCCACACGCAAGTGCAAGCTAAGTTCAAGCAGCGGCAACATGTTAAAAGTAACAGTTCAGTGAAGGACAACCCTGGCTTTCGCAGCCAACGAGAGTGGTTCACCTCTCAATAAGATTTGTGCCGTCCTCTGGTCCAATGATAAACCTTCTGACTAAACCACTTTTGGAACACGTATTCCTCCTTTGGGGCAAGGCTGGAAATCACAAGGCTTCAGGGGGCCAAGATGCCTATGCCTGTGAGGTCCTATTGACCAGTTTGTGGCAAGGTATAAAGCTCTGGGCGGGATAAACATGGTTTTCTTACCCGCTGGTAGAAATTGGGGTTCTGGTTGGCAGAGGTATGCACCCTGTCCAAGCAGGAGCCCCAATCCTAGTCAGAGTAAATCACAACACACCCTAAATCCTCCTGTGCTCACCCTCTGGTAGCTTGGCACGGAGCAGTCAAGCTTAACATAAGAGGCAATGTGTAAAGTATTTGTGCAACATATACAATTCAAAGAGTACCACAGTGATAATACTACAAAAGACTCCACATCACGTAATTAAAATAGAGCTGAATTTTAAAAAATAAAACAAGACCAAAATGACAAAAATTCAACAAGTATTAGTAAAGAAATGTTTTTTTAAAGCATAAATGTAAATTAGGCCTTAGAAGCAATAAGCGCTTAAATGGGTTATTTGATTGCCATGGATCGGGCCAAAGTTAAAAGTTCAGGCCAACCAAGATGGAGCGCATATTGGAAACAGGGACCCACTTGGGCCAGCTGAACCAAAGTACCTTAATCCAAGATGCGTTGCTGTCGGCGAAGATGGGAGGTGCAGCTGAAGCAATGCGTAAGTGTTGAGTCACACAGTTGTAATGAATGTGCTTTTCACTAAAAGGACACACCCAAACCCTGCACTCCCTTTAGGAGGCAAATATACTACAGCACCTTTAAATAATACACTTTAAGCAGCACTCCCTAAATATGAGGAAAAGACGCAACACTGCCTTTAGGCAAGGCAAGAAAACAAATTCAGGTGCATTTAGAATAACATATACAAGTTTATTAATGCAATGTTCAAAAAGGCAGGCTGAATATATCAGTAATTGCAGACTCCCAAATATCAAGTGAACAATTAAATGAACAATTGAAACAAAACGCAATATATCCAAATGGCAAAGAGTAGAACATATATATATATATATATATATCAAATGGTTAGGAACACCTCACCGAATGAATTTCCATCATCCTTGACAACTCAAGCTGGGGAAGCCCTCAACAGCCCAGGAAGGAGTTCAATCAAGACTCAAATTCCGTCACCACCACATCAATATGTCTATTCTGTGGTGAACTTCCACCTGGCCCTCGAAGGTTCCCAGCTTTAATACCATTACTCAACGTGAGGCGAAGCTTCTAGAAAACCTCGCCCCCTTCTCATGAGAAAGAACCGAGCTGGCTGTAACAGTCTGCGTCAAGGCCAAGGCGGAGGCTGGCCAAGCTCCCGTATTTTGACTTCGAGGCAGAGTTGCACATTCCACAGATAATATCCAGTTCACTCTGGTCAGTGAAGAGCGAAAAACAAGTGAAGAGCAGAAACCTGCCATCCCCACTTTGCAGCTACGTACGAGCAGCAAGGCAAAGCCAGAAAACAAGATGACACGAGGCCATGTCAAAGTCAATAGTACTGTTCTACTCCATCACAGCTCCCTCTAAAACACAGCAAGATTACAAGACAGAAGAGAAGCAGGCATATGCAGGACCGTCCCACATTAAGGCTAGGGTAAAATAACACACTATAATCAATTAAAATGGTGGTAGTCGAAGGTCAATCATAGGGTGCCAAACCACAAGAGTGGCTCGTTCATTACAGCAGTGGACAACATGCTTAAATTTTCTCCATGCAACTGCTGCAATGCATCGGTTCCGAGTGCAAGGCACTGATTAAGAATACGATGCGCGGCAGCTGCTCCCACAGTAGGCGATGGATCGATTCAAAAGGGGAGCACCGGTTCCAAAGGCAATACACCTGTTCCACTCCATGCAAAGAGAGGATGCACTGGTACTGACTCACACAAAGGTGAATATTTGCTGGTTCTGATGAGGATGCAGGGGTTCTGGATGTAGAAGCACCTCAGGCCTCACTTCCAAGGGTTCAGCACTGGGGTGGCACCACTTGGCAGGGCTGACTCACAGCATGTAGAGTCCAGATGAAGGAGCTTGAAGGGCAGGGCATACTCACAGCTTGTAGAGTTCAGATGCAGATGCAGGTAGTTGAAGTCTTTGATATCCTTGAGACTTTGAGCAGGAGGCAAGTAAGCAAAACCTTGGAGCCACTCTGGGTTCAAGTGATGCAGGTCCAGTCCTTCTCACCCAGGCAGGAGAAAAGCACGCAGCATGGCACCTCAGCAAGGCAAGAGCACACCAAGGAAAGAGTCCAGCTGAGTGGCAGTCCTTCCAGCAGCACAGCATTTCCTCCTGGCAGAATGGTCACAGGTCCAGAGGTGGACTGAAGTTATGGTGTCAGAGGTTCAGTACATATATCCATTTGTGCCTTTGATCAGGGGGAGACTTCAAAGAAAGCTATTAGTGCGTGCACAGAGGCTCTCCTTTCCTGCCAGACTCATACAAGTGGTATACAGCCCGTTGTGTGGGGGCAGAACCCAGTCTATCCAGGTGTGTCAGCCCCGTCCTGCCATCCAGCCTAGGATAGCCCATCAGGATGTAGATGGCCCATCAGTCACACCTACGCTCCCTTTGTGTTTGACTGTCTAGAAGGAATGCACAAGGCCCAGTTGCTACCCACCCCAGATGTGTATTCGAAGACAGGCAGCAGGCACAGATTGGCTAGAGTAAGTAAATGCCAACTTCCTAAAAGGATAACGTCTTTAGAGGGGTTGGGCCCTTTACTGACCGCTAGAAAAGGCTGTTAATATACTAATCAAAAAAGGATGTTCTATTGATCTGTTAACACAGTCAAATACTTCAACAAACTAGGACCAATTAGTCATTTTCATGGCCCTTGTATTTATTAACCTTTGTTTTTTTTTACAGTTTTGGTAAAGTCACACTATCTTTTTTGCCAAAGAGAAAGGGAGGCCAAAATCATTTGTATCAATTTATACATACACATGTGTAGTGTTTCAAATCAACAAACGTTATAGCAGACTTTCAAAGTAACAACAATAAACAAACCTAGGAGAATGAATAGGACATGTAGAATGACAACACATGCATAACATTTGTGACAGAAATGTACTAGTCACCTACTTCCATATCCTATGTCCTATTCATTTTCCTAAGTGTGTTGATTGTTGTTACTTTCAAAACAATGATTGTGGCCTCCCTTTCTCTTTGACAAAAAAGATAATGTATCTTTACCGAAACTGTAAAATAACCAAGGTTAATAAATACAAGGTCCAGGAAAATGACCAGTTGGTCCTAGGTTGTTGAAGTAGGTGGCAGTGTAAACAGACAGCTATAACAACCTTTTTTGATTAGTAACTTTGTAAAAGGGGCATTTGCTGTAACTTAAAATCCAACTTCTCTATAAGTTGTGATTTTAAATTGTGAGTTCAATGACACCAAATTTGAAAAGTCTCTCTCTTCCAATTGGGAATTACACTTAACAGATGAAACAAGGCAATCCCAATGGTATCCTATAGGAGAGATAGGCCTTAATGTAGTGAAAAAAAGAAATTAGGTGTTTTTCACTACCAAGACATTTAAAACTTAAAAGTACATGTGCTGCCTTCGGAGTACATTGTACTACACAAATGCAGAGGCACAAAAAGTAGTCCAAAACAGTACAACTGGCTTCAGCCACCCAAGTATCAAACAAGAAGTCTATAAGACGGTCTCGATTTTTCTGTTGTATGTCCTTTATTCCATTTCAAGTACGATTTCCATAACATCCAAAACAGGCAGCCGACACGTGTTTCGTCCGAAAGGACATTTTTTCAAGGCTAAGTGGAATAGTAGACCATTACGCACTATAGAGTTCTTTGTCCATATTATAGTGTGTACCACCTGCGTTGAAGTTGTGACACCTGTAGCGTGGAGAGTCGAGTTCATTGCTGCAGGTTTATCAAGACTTTTATGATCGTTTACGGTAAGAGTAGCGAAACAAGGATACTTTCGACTCTCCACGCTACAGGTGTCACACCTTCAACGCAGAGACAATACAACCCTACTCCTCCCTGTTTGTTTATGTACCATATCGCGGAAGTGTTGTCTGTCAGGACCTGAACCGACTGACCGCGAAGGGAGGGAAGAAAGGCCTTGAGAGCTAAAAGTATCGCTCGCAATTCCAGCAGGTTGATGTGAAACAACATTTCCTTCCGGAGACCAAAGGCCCTTGATCTCCAGATCCCCAAGATGAGCCCCGCACCCTCGAGTGGAGCTGTCCAGGATTACTGTGGCCACCGGTGAAGGAAGATGATAGGGCTTTCCTTGCGACAGATTGCCCTCAACACTCCACCAAGTCAGATCTGCTGCCGTGTCTATGGAGATCCTGACCGTCTCCCTGAGATCTCCGTTGTGCTGATACCACTGCCTGCGGAGGCACCACTGAAGAGCCCCTTTGTGTGCCAGCGTGCATGGTTTATATACAGAACGCAGGAAGCGAACAGACCGAGCAGACGTAGAACCTTCAGTACTGGAACCGCTCCATCGTGAAACAATGAATCATCTCTTCTTGAAAATCCTCCGGAGGTGGCGGAAAAGCTTGACACACAACTGTGTCCAGTACTTCCCCTATGAACAGTTTGCACTGTGAGGGCACCAGGGGAGATTTGGGCACATGTGTCGTGAAGCCCAAGCCAAGCAACAGCTGTGCTTCACATGCAGATGATGAAGCACCATCTCCGACGACTTTGCTTTGAGCAGCCAGTCGTCCAGATAGGGGAAAACAGGAACCCTCGACTTCCTGAGATGAGCTGCCACCACCGGGATTACCTTTATGAAGATTTGAGGCGCAGAAGTAAGGCAGAATGGAAAGACTGCAAACTGGTAGTGCTCAGACCCCACCGTAAAACAGAGATACTTCCTGTGCGTATTCAAGATAGGAATGTGAAAATAAGCATCCTGCAAGTCGATGGACACCATCCAGTCCACTTGTTGCAGCGCTTGAAGAACCTGAGCTAGGGTCAACATCTTGAATTGTTCCTGTTTGAGGTAAAAATTCAAGACACTGAGGTCCACGATAGGCCTTAATCTGCCGTCCTTTTTGGGAATAAGGAGATACTGTGAGTAGCAACCGTGGTCACTTTCCTGCTCCGGAACCACCTCTATCGCACCTTTCTGTAATAAGGCAAGAAGTTTCTGCTGCAGAAGCAACAAATGATCCTCTGAACACCAGCCCTGGTGAGGAGGGTAAGGAGGAGGAAACTCCTGGAAGGGAAGGGTGTACCCATTTTCCACAAGATTCAAAACCCAGGTCTGAAGTGATAGATTTCCAATCTTGAAGAAAATGGGACACCTGAACCCCTACAGGACCAGCATGCTCCAAGATGGGGAATCTAGAGCTACTTTCATGTGGCACGAGTGGTAGGGGCAAGAGAGGAAGAAGAGGAGGAGGAGAGTTGACGGGAAGCACCTCGCAGACAACCTCCACCCTGTCCTCTATAACATCTGTTCAGAGGATTCTGTTGCTGTAGAGGTTGCTGCCGGCCACGAAAGGAAGCCGTCTTACCAAAACCACTGTATCTTTTATATCCAAAACCCCTGGTTTGAGACTGAAGACCCAAACAATTTGCAGTGGCTCCATTGACCTTACACCTCTGCAGCACAGAATCAGCTCTCTCTCCAAACAGCTTGGAGCCATCGAACGGCAGGTCGCAGAGAGTACACTGCACATCTGGTAAAACTCCAGAAGACGTGTGCCAAGTATGCCTCCTGGTGGCAATAGAGAAACCCATCACCCTGGCCACGGGATCAGCAGTATCCAGATCAGATTGGATGACCTGACGAGCTTCAGCCTGTGTTTCCGCCAGCACCTACTAAAAAAGAGCCACGATCACCGTCCGGCTATTTGGTAGCAAACTGCTAGGCCGAATCCATCACGGATCAAATATTGCTCCCCAATAAGCACGTAGCATTGGTGGTTGTCAACGCCATACTGGAGGAAGAGAAGACCTTCTTAGCAGACTGTTCCAATTTTTTAGAGTCTCTGTCTGCAGGAGCCTGAAGAAATGATCCTGTTGGTGTTTAGTACAGAAAGCCTGCACAACTCAACTTTCCAGAGTAGGATGTGCAGAACAAAAAGCAGGATCACCAGGAGCAGGCCTGTACCTCCTTGCTACTGACCTTGAAACGGCAGGAGCAGAAAAGGGCTTCCGCCACACCTCAAGAATTGGCTCAGTCAAAGACTCATTAAAAGTAAAAAGTAGCTCAATCACAGAAGATGGGGAATGCAAAACTTCAGTAAGAATAAAAGGCCTGAACTCAGCTGTGGGCAATTGAAGGTTTAAGAGGTCAGCAGCCTTTCTGGTCACAGCGTGATAAGGCACCACATCATGAGAAAGAGAGACCTTTTGAGAAGAAAGCTCCCACTCTGGGGAGGTCACCTTCTTCAGCTTCCTCCCGCTGAAATTCTTCCTCTTCCAACAGCCTCTGAGCCTCACTTCTACACCGCAACTTCGGGACCGGCGTCTGTGGTGCCGAGCGCGGCACCGGACACACCGCAGTCGATGGAAGAACCTTTGATGAAGGCACTGGCACTGATAGAAGCAGAGAGGAAGAAGGTCCACCAGATGGTGCCGGAGACTGAGAAAACGGCGTTGAGAACCTCGGAGCCAGAAACTGCCAAGACAGCGCAGTCGGCATAAAAGGTACGAAGGGTGCCTGGGCATATTGCTGTGGAACACCCAAATTGAAAGCAAGCGGACGCACTGGGCTAGACGACGCACCGGTGGGATAGGCTATTATGGCAAACATTTAGAAAATGCAAAATATCCAACGCAGGTACAGGAAAGGTGGATAAGAGGTTGAGTCCGAATCCACTCAAGTGGGAGTTGGCGTCGTCGGACACAAAACAGGTGAGGTCGTAGGCACAGGCGAAGACGACCTAGGCTCCTGAGTATCTCTCAGCGGAGATAACCATGGCGCCGGAGAACCCCTCGGCGTCGTTGACTATGACGGAGAACCCCTCGGCGATGGAGAGTTTACCGGAGTTGCTTGAGGAGAAGGAGAAGCCTACGGCGAGATGAAGTCCTTAGAATGAGGTTGTGGAGCCGGCTACCTCAAAGCTCTATCCTTTGATGAAACGCCGCCGGGAACCGTGCCTTCTCTTCTTCTTATGCTTCCTCGACTTCAAAGTATGCAAAATCGATGACTTGGATTTTGCCTTCGACATCTTTCGGCCCCTCTTCTCCTTTCTAGCCTTTGCCATAAAAGCTTTGCCTCACGCTCCTTCAAAGCCTTCGGATTCATCTTCGGACAACTGGAGCAGCCTCTGACGTCTTGGTCCGAAGAAAGACACATAAATACAATAAGGAGCACAGAGGGAAACACCGAACACAGGTCGCCCTCCACTCAAACAGTCATGCAAACAATGATGACCTGGTCCGCTTAGGCTGTGTTTAATACTTCCTCAACAAATGTACAACGTGTTGCAATCATTTACAACTATCTCCCCTTTCTTAAAGGTCTATGGGGTAGAGTGTACACCGTTACCACGCCAAGTTTAAAAAGCCTCCATCCCTTCTAGAACAGTAGTGATTAATAGACAACAGACAATAATGTGTACTGTGAAAAAAATTGTGAGAAAGCTAGATGACCCCTCACGGGCGAACAACCAACGGGGAACCTGGTAGGTACTCACCAGTGTAACCCTGTTCTCATCATCGGCAGTCATCAAGCTTTAAAAGAAATGTGTCCCAACCACATAAATGTGTAAATGCAATTAAAGTGCAGTGGAAAACCGTGTAAAACACTCAACAAACAAAACGAACAGTGAAATGCGAAAAGATAGGAAACTGTACGTGATTGCAACTTTTATTCTTTTTCTTCGTGCAGCCTATCTATTTAAAAAGCAGGGTGTGGCTATTAATTATTTAACCACGTGTGGTTTGTGGTTAAATAATTAATAGCCATGGTCAATTATAATTACTTGTTTAGTAGTGATCAACTGTGTTTGGGAACATTCCGGTTTTAATGGTTTCCATCTAAAAAATGTTTTTATGATCTTAACTAGTTTACCAAACGTACAAGTTACCTACCTTCGGTAACGGTGTATCTGGTAGAGACGATTCTAGCCGCAGATTCCTTAAAGTAGAATTATCCCCAGGCGTGAGACTGGATCCGGAAACTATTTGGCCACAGCATCCCTGCACGCCGGGGGGCGGCACAACGCGACTCCGCCCTGACATTGTCCGTGGACATGACGTCAGCGAGGTCACATAAGTGATGAGCTAACAAGGCACGTATTACGTCTATGCTCCCTCTCATTCTTATACATACTGTTTATTTCCTCTCTAGCATTAGAACAGCAATATACAGATTGATTATTTGTTATGTAATCATTGTATTCCATTTTACTTTGGTTGTTGATAATCAGTGTTCGCACATCTTTTAACCTTCACCTTCTCTGTTCTTTTGTTTCTTACACAGGAGGAAAGGAAGGGGCCCATTCACCTGTAATCACCTGCATGGGCCGCCTTCCTGTTTCCCTATGATCACATCATCAGATGAGAGACTATATCCTGCATGTATGCGAGTGGATCGGTAGGAGACAGGGCTCTGTCTCCACAGTCATTTATCGTAGGACAGCGTTCTTGGATGGATAATTTAACTAGCCAGCCTTGGGGCACTTGCCCGCTATTTCACTTTGGTATTATAACCTCACCTATACATAACTTGACCTGCACACACAGAGCCTCGCACTTGCCCAGTAGACACGTTCATGGGGCTACGGTATCCCTTTCATACTGCTAGACGTGGGTACCTGTAATCAAGAGATGGATTTGTCGCACAGTATGCATTGTTAATGTAATGTAATGTAATGTAATGTATGTGTCTTGTAAAGCACACTGCTGCCCTGAGGCGTCGTGGCGCTGTAGACCGCTGGGGAACCCGTCCTGGCTATCCCTGTGAGATGGTCCCTACTGGGTATCTCCAAGGTGAAACCAGGCATCCCCGGCGAATGTGGGGGGCCGTTGTAGAGATGAGGCAAGCTAATGCCCAGAGTTGCCGAGTGTGATCCCTGGTTAGAGTAGGCAACGAGGCGAGAATTATCGAGTCCGCTGACCCTGGTCCACGACCCTGCCGCGTCGGGAATTGAACCCTGGTCCCGGGCCGTTCTCTGCTTCCGGGTCTGCTGCCTCTAACCAGTGAGCCACACCACTCCACGTGGTGTTATTTCATCCGGTTCTAGCAGTATGTTAGCATATTTATTGGCACTTGTCTATCAGTCAAGGACAAACAGCGGCTGATGCTGCGTGGTTTCACTGTGATAAGTTTCACACAGTCAACTTTGGACTATGACGTGCGCACGTACCATTGCATTCATGTTTGGTACGTCTGAGCAGGTAGTCACTGTACCTGTTACAAATCATGTTTTGTTCACGTCTGTAGACCTTGATAAAGTTTTTATTGGTCTAAGCATGCGCACTGACACTAACTGCTGGGACGGTATGAGGACGAGGAGTGTAATTTTCATCATGCATTACGCTTCACGTCATCCATTCCGTGTGTTCCTCCACAGGGGGTTAAGATGTAGTTTGTACAGCTGTATATATGTGAAACACATTGTGAAATAAACACTACGGTGGATACTTACCTTTGCGGAGTTTTGCATTACTGAGAGCGCGCTGAACTGTTGATTATTTGGAAATTATATATTTGTTATTCTGTTATTAACTTCACAACCAGTAGCCCTACAAACCTAGCAGTCTGCACCTAAAATATGACTAAGAAAAATAAGTATTCCATAACATACATATCTAAAATAAATTAAATAATTAACAATTAATACATTGTTCTTCATTACTTAACTTCCCAACCTAAATCCCAACAAACCTAGAATCCCATAACTAAAATTAAGTATTCCACAATTTACATATTTAAAATTCAATTACATAATTTACAAAAAATAGTTAATTTTTACTTAGCATCCCACCCGAACCTAAGTAAAATATATCAGTATTCCATAATTAAAAATCAATTACATAATAAATAATTTAAATTATTACTTAATTAACTTCCAACCGCAGACCCAACAAACCTAGAATCCTGCAACTAAAATAAAAATAAATAAGTATTCCACACTTTACATATTTAAAATTCAATTCAATATTTTACAAAAAAGAATGCATAGTTCATTATTACCTATTTAACTTCCCACCCTATACCTCTACAAACCTCGAAGTCTGCAACAAAAATAAGGAAAATAAAGAATTATACCAAGCATTTCATAATTAAAAATGTATTAAATAGTTAATAGTGATGCATTGTTAATTACGAGTCACAATATTTAAATTCTAATATTTCCATCTCCCAATATTTTTAAAACAATATTTTGTCCAAACATTCATGTTTCTTGTGTTGGGGGGTCTTGTCCGAGAGGGAGAGAATATGTTGCATGTCGTAGGCATAGGGGAAGATGCTGATGTCATGTGCGTGGATAACGTTGACTGGAGAAATCATGTATGCGCCATAGAGGGCGATGAACCTTAAGGCACTCCACAGATGAGTTTGCAGGCTTTCGACGAGAAAGGAAACAGACTGAGAGGTTGTGTTCTATCCAATAAGAAAGAGCGGAAGGAGGAGAGACTCTGTCAATGGATACCAATCACATAAAGGAACCTGATGTGTATGGTGTGTGAGACCATGTCAAATGCTGTAGAAAGGTCCAAGAGAATGAGGGCTGCTGTGTCTGTTCAGTCAGGATCATGTGAATGTCGTCTGTGGCAAGGATGAGGGCTGTTTTGATACTGTGGTTGGATCTGAATCCAGACTGCGTGGCGTCAAGGAGATGGTTGGTGAGTAGTCGGTTAATTAGTTTCTCGTCTGTTGCCTTGTATGGTTGGAGGGAGATGGGAAAGTCTGGCTGGCTCATTGGATGGTTCCTTGAGCAGAGAGGCAGCGGTAACAGGTTTACAGGTGTCTGGGAATGTGGCTGAGTCAATGGAGGCATACAAGATGGGTGGTAGTGCTTCGCTGATCGTTAGGAGTCCTTTGGTGAAGGAGTGGTGGGGCGAAGGGTCAGATGGGTCTACAAGAAGATGGTCTTCATGGTAGCAGTTGTTTTGACGGTAAACGGCAGGCCACGAGGTCAGGGTTTGTTCTTAGGCCGTAATGGTAAGGTGAGTTGCAATAGTGACAGGATAAGGATTAGGGTTGACAGTGCTGGAACTCGCACTTGTTTCCGACCCTGGAATGCAAAATTTGCACAGTGGTAAGACGCATGCTGGCAAGCTGCATTAAGCACAAGCATCTAATTTCCATATTGTCTTTGTGAGTTTGTGCATATGATAAATATACTTTTTTCTCTGGTCAGTTCTGTGGCTCTTGCTCAAGGCATGTAACAGATAACAGTTAGCCGTAAAACTCAGCTGTATTACATAAAAACACTGCAACCTTCATAACTGTAATCTCGCCAAAGCTTTATAATTACGCCACTGAGTGAGACAGAGTTAAATTAGACACACATTTCTATTTTATTTTCAAATAGCTTTTATTCGAAGTTAAACTACCTCTGTAAGCTTGGCATTGCAGTAGGTGTGTATGCTACTTATACAACTTAAATAAATATGCATCTAATTAAGACAGGAACTGCATTATAAAAAAGAAAATAAATGTCAACGTGTTAATAAATATATTCTAAACAGAATGAACAATATTATCTGAGAAGGCGACCTTATTCTCTACTAGTGCCAGCATTTTCCTACGTGGATGAAGGAAATGGTACATTTTTAATTGACCTTAAACATTTGTCTCATCTATAGCTGTGCCCAAGTTACACGAAATAAAAAAAAATACAAATTTTTTACATAACCTCAATTGATCGTGCTTCATGGATCGGTCTTAAGTAGAACAAGCCTGAAATAATTTTTCAAATAAGACAACACAGAAGGACAGCTGTACGACCTAACGTAATCTCCCAAAAACGTGTATGGATTAACACTGCAAATGGTGCGATTTACGGTGTTCAGTGTTCGATCCAAGTCATTCAATAAAATCAATGGTAATAATGCTGAAAACATTATTCTGCTAATCTGTTTTATAAACGATTAGCAATGCCACCGGCTTTATTATCAGGGGGATGCAGGGAGTTACATAGTTGATAACACAGGGACAGTCTTATGTATTATTTTTTTCAGAAATTTACAACTAAAAAGCAAACCTTACATTTTACAATGCACTGAAGGTAGCAGCTTGTATACTAATTCACTGTAATATCAATTACTCGTACAAACAATCTAATTAAGATACATTGTGCTTCAGGTAGGAGGAACCTTTGTGCTGAAAAAATGCAGGTTTTGAAACTTCAAAGTTTTTGAAATTAAATGATGTTTTATTCAAAGGCAAGCAAACACACACACATACCTGCTGCAATTGAATATTTTGAGATTTACAGTTTACAAGGCCTGGAATATTACCAGCTCGGTGGAGTTACTTTCAGAAAATGAGTTATTCATTTGGGAGGGGCATCTTTATCGCTAACAAACCTAATCTGGTTAGTTCACAACACAGTTGTGACACAATCTATTCCATCTCTTAGCAGTATCAGGCCTATTCCACAGAGAAACGCCTGTTAAATTCAAGCAGTAAAACAGAGTAAAAGTCAAGAAAGCAACACAATTAAGTTGTCAAACTAATTGAGAGAATCCAAGAAAAAAGTAATTGAATTGAATTGTAATACATATGAATTTTTAAAGTATCTCCTACTGTACTTGGAGGCCAGAAGGCTCTCCATTAACCCGAATTCCCTGCAGTATTTTAGGAATGGAAAGCTTACGCTTTTGAATACAGAGGAGCAGATAATCCACGAAGAGGGAGACAGGAACTGTGAATTCACCGCTCCATTTGAAGATCTGTGCATCTTTCCTAATCCACTGAGCCAGCCAGCTACATCAACAGGAGTGAAAGGGGGCCTCTCTGTTGGGTACCCCTTTCTGTATAGAAGGAAGTGGAGAAGACCCCATTCAAATGGAACTGTGCCCCTTATAAGAGCTAGTAACCGATGACATAGGTTCATTTTTGCTAGGACCTGCTAATGGAACCAACAGTCACTGGAATTAAAGGCCTTTTAGAAACCCACTAAAACTAGTTTTGGCGGATCCCGAAGTATGACAAGGTCAAGTGTAGGAATCTGATTCAAGGGTGTGTGTTACAGGCTGGCATGATACCATTCTGGTCTCTGTGGACCAGTGACCGAATTATCACAATCAGCCTATTAGCGGGACTTTAGCAAGAAGTTCTTAACGGAAATGCATTTTCGGCAGTACCTCCTCGAACATTTTTATCATTTGCAGCGTTAAAAGAGATGCATAATTTAAAAAAATTCTAGAGCAAGTCCATTTGGGTCCATGATTTTGTCTGTAGAGATTCCCATTATGGCCACCTGCAACCGGAACTCGAAGTTCTAGGATCAATTTGCCCTCTATTAAAAGGTGCCTGCCACATGGTGCAGGGATGTTGAAGGGGGGACCATTGCCCAGGCCCAAATGCGGAGGCCGTGGAGGGAAGGGGGCCCTGCCAGGGGGGGCCCAATGTCGCTTTCCGACAGTCTTCCAATGTCAGAAAGGCTGACATGGAATAGCGGTCAGAAACCGACATCATAATTCCGACGGCGGAAACGCCTCCCTTAAGGGATTATTGTGAGTTTTCGACTGGAAAGAATCAGTTGGTCTCTCCGACTGCTGCCTTAGACAGCACGCATCTCAATGCATTGGTCAGCCCACAGCAGTAGATGCCAGTCAGACCGCAACAGAAGAGCCGTTGGTTGCCATTCGACTTGCATCAGAGTTAGCCCAAAGTATACTTATAAATCAGAGCAAAGCATAAAACTGGTCTGAGCAAGTATCTAACTTTTTTTTCTAGGTTTGAGTCATACGTCTAAAACATTCATCATAAGGGGGCCACCATCTTCTCTTCACTCCCTCCCAACATGGAGGAGTCCTCTGTGGTTAACGGGTTGGATTTATAGGATCATTACCTCAACAGTGTCCATTGCGCAGTCATTTCTCTTTGGGAGGGAAGCAGCTCTGTTTTGAGTGTGGTCCGTATGGCGCAGCTTTTGTGAAATTTCCTTTTCTCCATTCAGTACCAAGCACTTTCAGTTTGGCAGACTAAAGTAGGGCATATTTAAGCAAAATTGCTTTGAGTTTTTGTTTTACGAAGGAATAAGATTTCTGTTTTAACTGGGAGGTATAGTCCAGGGATAGTGTTGGGCTTCTTATGTGCCACCCTTAGCATAGTATCCCAATCTGCTTAGTTCAGGTTTCTGACAGTCATGGGATGAAGAGCACAAATGGTGGCTGTTTCTGATTCTGAGTTCTATCTGCTCTCTTGTGTATAAAAGATAGGGACAACATCTTTTCAGGGACTCGTGTTTTCAGTCAAGTGATTAGAAATTGTTTAGACGCATGCCTTCTAGGCCCTTTTGGATAGCCACCATTCTATTTTTTTGTTTAACTCTTTTTATTGACGACAGGGCAACAGTAAAAAGCGGTCACAAGTTGCAGCGTGACAAAACATCTCACATCTCATTTCACATTGACATAGTCATGCCAACGTCATACCAACAATACAATTGATACATTAGAATTGAAAGAAAGTTATGATCAGCCCTCTCTCAGTCAGAGTCTGTATCAGATGCGGTCAAAGGCGGAGTGCAGATGTTTCCCCTGTATTTGTTCCATGCTCCCCACACTCGCTCTCACTTTTTGGGGCTTCCTCAGCTTACGTACGTTGCCTTTTCTGCCACCATGGCCCCATCCATGTCTCTGCACCAGTTGTGATGTGTCGGCAATAATTGCGACCCCCAAAGTTTAGTTACATTACGTTTTGCAAACTTCATTCCAAAAGTTGCCCAGTTCTGTAATGCGTGATTGAGATCAGTGGGCTCCCAAATATTTCAGAGGCCTCTTTTGGGCTCTGGTAGCACTGAGACCCCGCCCACTTGAGTAACCGTACGTAACACCGCTGCCCAGTAGGGCACTATGTGTGGGCAATGCCATAGTGTGTGGTAAAACGTACCCTCTGCCCCACAGTTCCTCAGACAAAGTGAATTTCCGGCCCTCAGTATTCTGTGTAGGAACACCCTGGTGCACTACGTACTATCTTGGGTGAGGCGAGGAGCCGGCGAGCGGTCTAGTGCTCGGCCCCTCCCGCCCCACAAGCTTAAAATCTTCGGCGTTTCACTCACTCGGCGATTGACAGCCGAGTGAGTAAGTCCTGAGGCGGAAAGCCGGGACTCTGCTTTGCACAATTTCTATGTTTGCGCTCTGACTCTGATTTTAACATTTGTATGCTTGAAATTATTACTTTTCTACTTTCGCCCAGAATTTTAAAAAAATCATTTTCATTGTCATTGCGCACTTGGCGCTTACATTTTATAGATTATCTGCCTGTTTTGTAGCGCGGTAGCCCCCACCACAGACGATTAAGGTCTGGCTGGGCTGACTACTGTGGGCGCCATCTTGGGTGAGGCGAGGAGCCGGCGAGCGGTCTAGTGCTCGGCCCCTCCCGCCCCACAAGCTTAAATGGTTCCCCTGAGCTGGAAGCGCAGCGGACGAGCGCAGCGGGAGCGCCGACTTCGCGCCGAAGTCGTGCCAAAGTCCTGCCCGTCTGCGCCGTCTGCGCCCGTCCGCGCCAGGCCGGGCCCAGGGGCCGCGTGCTCTGATCCTCCTCATATTAGATACTCACGTGTGGCCTTATTGAGTCTCCAACCATCCCCTTGCACTTCTGGCCCCAGCATGAATTGTCTGGGTGCACCACTAAAATGTCCTAAATGTGCTCTTACGCTTGACTCTGTTCCCCTGGGCACAGACTCCTCTTCATCCACTTTCTGGGACACTCCTTCTACCACATATCAGGTCCCTTTTACTAAATCGATATGCCCTGATTTGAAATTTATGAGCATTAATTGCCGATCTCTCCCTAGGCACAGGAGAGATATCTTTGACCTCCTTGAATCATCCAGCCCAGCAGCCATGTTCGTCACAGAAACATGGCTAAACGAGAGCTCTGGCCCTGACATCGCCATGGCCCTCCCCAACAACTACACCTTTGTGGGGAGAAATCGTGTTCTTAAGGAGGGTGGAGGGATTGCTGTTATTTTTAAAAGAGAGTTTTCCTGTACATGGGAAGACCTGGACTTTCCAGGTTGCGAAGCAGGTCTCTTTAAACTTCTTCTCTCTCCCTCTTTCACTCTGACAGGAATCCTTATTTATCGGCCCCCTGGGTCAGCTTCAGCATGGGCCTCTGCTCTTCCTGAGCTTATTGCCCCTTTGATTTTACAATCCACTAATCTCCTCATAGTGGGAGATCTAAATATTCATTTTAATCAAGCATCTTGCCCCCTAAGCACACGCTTATTACTGGACTTGGCTGCATTGGATCTCCACCTACTCAATTCCGGCCCTACTCATAAAGCCGGTAATCTTTTAGATCCCCTCATTTCGAATCTTAAATCCATTACTTATCACTCATCCTCTCCGGTTATGTGGTCCGATCATTTTGTCATTGATTTTTCAATTAGGATATCCACTCACAATTCCTCTACTGGTCTAGACCCCCATAAGGCCAGCAGGAATTGGAAACGACTAGACAAGGATAAGCTGAACACCTACCTTGACACCTCCAAACCCACGTGTCCTATCATCACCACGCAGGATGTGTCTGTCGTCAGTTCCTGGCTGACATCAGCCCTAGACTTATGTCTTCCAATTCAGAGAAATAAATCACAGATTCACCATCCTCCGGCCCCCTGGTTTAATGAGGCACTTCGACTTGAAAAATCATGTTGTAAGAAATTGGAGCGCATTTGGCGCTCTACTTACTGTGCGACTAGTAAAATAAGATACAAGGACGCTTTGCGAACCTACCACTCTGCCTGCGACACCGCCAGAGCTAATTATGCCAATATTACCATACTTAATGCTCAAAATCGGCCAAAGGCCCTGTTCAAAGTGGTAAAAGATCTTTCAGGCATGTCTTCTGTGCCTAAAGATCCTAGTCTGGACACAACCCAATGTAATGCCTTGGCAACCTTTTTTCTAGAGAAAGTTGATCAGATTTACTCAAATATTAGCACAATTCAAACCATGGAAAATAAATTTTTACGCCACATCCTGTCTGTACCTGAAAGTACTGCAACTATGATATGCCATGTTGAATTGGGAGTAATTTATGTTACTGACACGATTAAGATTCAGCCAATCCTTCTCTGGCATAGGGTGTGGACAAATGATGAATGTCTGGTTAATCGGGCTATTTTAAAGGACGTTTTAGTATTGGACAATATCAATGATTCCAAATGGATATGTTATGTCAAGAACTTTCTCAGTGAAATAAATTGTGTTCAATACTTTGAGGACCCACCAACTATGGCATACATATCGAGAAGAGACTTGAAAAATGTGTGTATTGCCCATCTTAGGGACAAAAGACATTTAGAGGAGGCAAGAAAAAAGACTGTCTCTGCCCACCAGGATATTTTATGCGGAGATAAATTACAGCCATACTTGTCCTTATATATGTCTAATCATGAACGTTTCCTTTTAACCCGGTTTAGACTCAATATTGTTTTTAGAGTCTTGTCTTTTCCCGTGATGAATTGTTGGTTGAAAGAATTACCCTTTTGCCCATGTGATGATGTCTCCCCACAGTCTGATATTCATATCTTATTCTTTTGTAAATTTTATACTTTTTCTCGAAAGAAACTTATCATCCCGATTCTCAAAGACTTAAATATACGAAGATGTCGCTTAGCGTTTTTAGAGTGCCAGAAAATGGAAACTGTTTTTATGGTAGCCTCATTGGGTGAATTTTTTAAATCTATTTTTAAATGTCGTAAATCGATCTTAATGAATTAATCTCCTTATTGTACATATGTATTTTAAATAACGAATACATGACTCCAGTGTAAACTGTATTTTCTTTATGCTACTTTTATGGTTATTCTCGTCTTTTTAACCGAATAAAGTATTTTGAATCTGATAAGATTTATGCTTTTTTCGATGCTACTCCCTCGGTTCTCTCTACTTCCGTGTCTCATTTGCCTAATCTTGTTCCTACTGATACTGCTAATTTAACTATTACTGTTCCTTCACTGCACTCTTGGGAGCCGATTTCGGTTTCACTTTTTCAAAACTATCTTAAGGAAATTAAATCTGGATCTCCCCTTGATTCCATGCCACCACAAATTCTGCGTACTCTGGACCCAGCCATACTTCAGATCATTTTAAATCTTTTAAATGCTTCTCTGGTTGAATCCACTGTCCCCAATGAATGGAAGCATGCGATGGTGGTTCCACTGATAAAAAAGGCTAACGCAGACCCAAATAATCCTTCTAATTTTCGCCCTATTTCTTTACTTCCCTGTTATTCCAAGGTTTTGGAAAAACACGTCAACTCTCTTCTTACCTCTTACGTTGAATCCTCTAATCTTTTACATCGCTCGCAATCTGGGTTCAGGGCTGGCTTTTCCACTGAGACTACACTCCTCGGTGTGTCTGAGACCATCAGAAAACAGGTGGACAGCGGGGAGACTGTGGCACTCATTCTGTTAGATTTGAGTGCCGCATTTGACACCGTCTCCCATCCCATCTTGCTGTCTACCCTGAATTCGGTGGGTATCACTGGCCCGGCCCTGGCCTGGATTGCTAGTTTTCTTTCTAATCGCACTTTTCAAGTTTTTTCTTCTTCGTCTGTCTCTTCCATCTTCTCCTCTTCTCACGGTGTTCCCCAGGGGTCTATCCTCAGCCCTCTTTTCTTCAATCTCTATGTGAGACCTCTTGCCTTTTTGGCAGAGCAAGCAGGTCTCACTATATATTCTTACGCAGATGACACACAAATCATCTATTCATTATCTACCAATAAACACCTTTCGACGTCCTCTCTTCGGTCCGGGCTGGAGCAAATTGCCAACTGGATGCTCAGTCATAAATTAAAACTAAATGGCGATAAAACTGAGCTACTTTTATTCGGTCCTCTCACCTCTCTTTGGGGCCCTCAACATTGGCCTCATCAGATGGGTCCCACTCCCACCCCTTCAGCCTCAGTTCGCAACCTCGGGGTCTCTTTTGACAACCAACTATCATTTAAGCAACATGTTGTAAAAGTCTCGGCCACCTGTACTACCATCATAAGATGGCTGAGAAAAATCACATGGATGCTTCCAGTTGATACCCTGAGGATTGTAGTCCAGGCCCTTGTCACCTCTCGCATGGACTACGGGAACATTCTGCTTCTGGGTGCTTGTAAGGAGGTAACAAGGACATTTCAGGTGGTCCAGAATATGGCAGTCCGCCTCCTCTGTAACTTGCCGGCCAGGGCATCGACCTCTATCCATCTGCGCAAGTTGCACTGGTTGCGCATTGAGAACCGAGTTAAATTCAAAGCTCTATGTATAATGCACCAAATTAAAATGGGTAAAGCTCCCAAATATCTTTCGTCTTTAGTTCAGCACTATGTCCCTTCCCGTACACTGAGATCCTCCACTCAAAACAAATTTTTGATCCCTCGGGTCAATAGAGCTAAAATGGGCGGCCGCTCGTTTGCTCTATTGGCACCGTCCCTATGGAACTCCATGCCTCAATCTTTACGATCTGAGTGTTGCTACCTTACATTCCGCAAAGGAATTAAGACCTGGCTGTTTAATACTTAGTTGTGTCCTGATTTTTCGTTTAAACTTATTCACTCTCAGTCTTTCTCTAGCGCCGGGAAACCTACGGGTAGCTGTGCGCTCAACAAATGTAATTATAATAATAATAATAATAATAAGCAGTATTTTCAGTTGCACCAGTAGCAGTCTAGAGGAGATCGCCACTTCGCGATACCCACATTCTTAAATAATTTCTGAGAGAGCTTCCCTCTGCACTTTCAGCTTGCTTTTTCAGTATGGTGGTGGTATCTTGCATTAATCTGAATTCTGCTTGAAGTATTTTCAATTTGTCTTCCTACATGGCATTCAGCTCTCTGCTTTCTTAGTTTGGTCTGCTACATTTCATATGTCTGCTATATTTCAAATGTGTTGACGGAGCAGTAAGACCTTGATTCCCTCCTCTTCCACATGTCTGCTCCAATGCAGATTTAGTCTTTCTCATCTTCTGAGGCATTATTGCAGGATATACTTCTACCATCTCTTGCTCAATTGTTTCTACCAGGGCTTCCACAATTTTTGTGTGTGATTCAGCTGTCAGTCGAATATATACATTTATTATCCCCTGCCGGGACACCTTGCTCTTTCACCATGCTTCATACATTTCCTTGCACACTTAGTTTTCAGGAGTTATACCGACCAATGTTCAAGCCATGCAGATTCTACCCTGACAAATCAGCGAGGAGGTTCCCACCCTAAGCACTCTAGGTGCACTTTGGTAGACTTTCAGGACACTCTAGGGAGCTACGTTACTGCTCTATCACTAGGTTAGGTTTTATTTTTTATACCTGCATTCCCAGGAGGGGAGCCGCCTACTTATACTCTGCTTCACTTTCAAAGTTGCCATCACCACTGCCCATACCTATATAGTGTATACACTGGAATGGCATGGTGAGCAAAAAAACGATGATTTAGTCCCAGATCTCTGTAGTAGGGTGAATGTATGACATTGTTCTGCATTCTGTCCGTCAATTGTTCTTTTTGCATCCTGTACAGTAGCAAATATTTTTAGGGCACCTTCACAGATAATGCGATGTACTAATGTGTCATGGATTAGCTCTTTTACACTTAGATTCAAGTAGCTGCATGTAGATTTCTGATCGGTTTCACAATCCAATGTGGCTCACTATGCCAGTAGCCCCATATAAGTTGTACTTGGTCACTTCAGCTAAAAGTTCAGTGTAATCTACCAGCTTGTTGAGGTCTGCTGGCTTGCTCCAAATTCATTTTCAGCATGGTTTGTTCTGGTGAGGAGGCTAGGTTTATTACATCCCCGGCAATATCTTGAGCAGGGCCACTACACTCCTTCAGCATTGTTTCTTACAACCCTTTGCCGTTCCCAGGAGCGACTCCCACATCCCGGTATGCTCCTCCAGATTTCACAAAGGTGAGGAAGGAAAAAAGAGATAACACTGCACCCCCAGTCTGGTCCGCATCTCAAGGTCCAGGAATGTGATAGTGACAGTGGTACATTTGACACGGTCTCCCACCAGATCTTGCTTAGGGGAAGTGAGTGAAATTGGACTCTGAGGATTGGCTCTTCAGTGGGTGGCGAGCTTTCTCTCCCTCCACTCCCAGACCATTAACCTAGGTCTCTTTTGTTCAAAGAACATGGATCTGTCCAAGGAAGTGCCCCAGGGCTCTTGCCTGAGCCCTACTTTTTTTTTTAAGTATCTTTATTGGTTTTGGGTTTTATTGCTCCTTACAACATTTGCACCCCTTCACATAACAAATTGCATGATAATACAAAATAATGAACATAAAAAAACAACATGGAAATCAGCGTATTACAATCATACGGCATCGGTGTTTAGGTTATTGCTTCACATTGTAAAGGCCCAAGTATTGCGTGTCGCAACGCTCACATCCTAAATACAGCAAATTGCAGATTATGCAACATCATGTTCTCCTATTCAAAATGTTACATCATTATTTCTAGCGAGCAGTGGTAATTGCTAGCAACATGTATCAGCATTGTTGATCTTAGACAGTATGTTTATGTACATCCGTCACGCCGTCAGAAGACGTAGTGGAAAGACATTTTCTTTCCAATAAACATCTCCTAACAATCTACTTTAAACAAAGAAATAAAAAGGCTGTAATTGAGTTAGAATTGTAATATTCTTTGCTGGCCTGCGTATAGTGCTGCGCGTTACTGCCTCCGTAGTGGAGGAGTGCATCAGAGCACGACTCGAACTTGTGAAGATGTCTAAGGTAGTAGAGTGTTGGTGTGTGTTCTGATAGGCAAAGGGGGGTATGTGGTCCACCACATCAGGGGACAATTTTGGTACAGCTCCCAACAGATGGTAAGTCTCTCCCGCTAATATCGTATCTCCCAGGAACTATGGCCACTGGCAAGCGTATTATGTGTTACCCTGGTGTGTGTCATTGCGCCGTCAGTGCTATCATTGTTAAGTGTGCAATGGGGAATTTGTGTGGCCCTGCCGTTTCTTCCCTATGTAGTGCCGTGCTCTCTGCTTGGGCCCAGTTCACGAGGTACGGTTTCCAGCTGATCAGCGCAGGAGGGTCTGAATGTTTCCATCACTTTGTAAGCAGGCGCTTCGCAACTATCAACCCCAAGTCCTTAAACCGTGATGTTACTTTGCTTTTCTTGGTTCTCGCGTAAATCCCCAGTATGCAAACCTCCCAGGACAGTGACAAGGTTGTGTCTGTGCAGAGCGCTAGGAATGTGGTGACCTTGCGCCAATAATCTTGGAGGTGACCTTAGGACCACAGGATATGCAGTAGGTCTGCATCCGACTGCCTACAGCGCGGGCACACGTAGGTAGTAATATTGAAATATTTTTCAAATTTATCAGGGGAGAGATGCACCCTATGTAGGATGTAGGTTTGTATTAACTTGAATTTGGAGTTTCTCTGTATATTTCTGGGGCAGGCCAAGCTATTGTCCCATTCCTTGTCGGTCCAGGGTCGACCACGGTCTGTCTCCCAGCAGATACGGAGGGATGTCATTGTCTTCTACGTGTGCGCAAGCAGGGGCGTCACCAACCAATGTACTATGTGTGACCCCGCCCCCATGACATACAGATTTTGTATTAATAAATGCATTGGGGGTTCTGTTGTTATATCTCCCCATATGCTGATGATACTCAGCTTTTATTTTCGTTTAATAAATCCACTCTTACGGCCCAGTCCACCTTCTCCGAAGGTATGATAGCCATATCAAACTGGATGAGGAGCAATTTCCTTCAGCTTAACTCAGGGAATACTGAGATCATGCTCTTCGGAGATGCACCATGGCTGTGGTCACCTGATTGGTGGCTAGTGGATCATGGTGACTCCCCAGTACCGAATACGGTTGTCAAGAATCTTGGCATACGCTTAGACCAGGCACTGACCTTGAAAGAACATGCGGCCTACACTGCTGGCTCCTGTTTTCATGTGCTACGGTAAATCTTTCCTTTTCTCCACTTATCTACACAGAAAACACTCATTCAGGCATTGGTACTAAGCTGCCTAGACTACTGCAACGCCCTCCTGGTCTCAGCTAATGAGTCTATGCTGAGCATACTGCAGGTAGTCAAAACACTGCGACACGCCTGGTCTCAAATGCCCAACCCAGACCCGCCTCCCTTCCCCTCCATCAACAGCTTCAATGGCTCCCGGTATGCAAGTGAATCAAGTTTAAAATCTGTTGTATCGTCCATAAGGCAGTGAACGGCAAAGGCCCCATTTATCTTGCAAGAAAATTCAACCATTATATTCCCACAAGGTCTCTTCACTCAGGAACGAAATCTCTTCTCCTTGTTCCTCGGTTTTAATAAATCAAGGATGGGTGGGAAAGCTTTCTCCCACCTTGCCCCCCTCTATTGGAACCAGCTCCCCACCCACATACGACAATGCCCTCACCACCTTCAATTTAAAAGGCTCCTCAAAACTGTGTTATTTTAACTTGTTCCCTTCTTTGGCCTACTGTTGCACGTCCACAGCGCAGAGATACACCTTTGGGGGTGATTCAGGCGTTCTACAAAACAAACAAATAAATAAAAAATAAATAAAGGTTGGAAAATTATATTTTATTCATAACTACGACTGTTCATGGCATTCTGGGCCATACTTTTCCAATAACTAACATACCCCACTTTTAGATATAAAGCACAAAGCCCTTTTGGCTTAGAAGGCACACTTTAGGGGTGACTAGCCAAATATAGAATATCACAGGTAGTAGATGACTAAATAAATATAAAATTCATTATTCGGCTTATTCACAAAGGAAAAACCATAAAAGATACAGTTAAAAATACACATTACATTTTTACATGGATAAGAAAGTTTCAATACAATTCATACAAAGAGCTAATAAAATAGAAAAGAATTAATTACAAAGAGGTTTCATCAAAAAATTAGCTCAGGATATCATTTGTGAGGGCTATTATACGTTTTTCCTGTGCTTCATGATACATTTTAGAAAATTGCTCACAAAATAACAGACGTTTTCAGTTTCCATCATTTGGAGTCTAAGAAAGGCGGGCCTGCATTGTCTCAGTCCCCAGCTCCTCAGTATTGGTAATAACCAGATTTTTCTATGCTGTTGATGAAATTTGCAAAGCATAATCACATGTAGATTGGATTGTATTGATACGTCATCGCACGGACAAGGTGGGAGAGTAGTTTCCCAACAGTTTTTCAATGGAAACGTAACCAATCTAAAAAAAGTGTTTAGCCTAAATCTAGTTATTAGCATTCTCTCATATGTTGATAATTGAAGTGACAGATACGGATGAATGCCATGAGTTATTTGTATCATGTTTGCATGGACTACTGCCGTTTTTAGCGATTCAGATGCCAGTCTTAGAGACTCCAAGTGTCTTAGTGCGAATTGTTTGAGGTCTCTCTTCGAGATATCCATTATAGATTCTGGTTCTAGGAAGTAGTTCTCTAACCCTAGATCTTTGAAGAAATCTCTTATATATGTAAGCCATTTTACTTTGGAGGATTTATCGAGGGCCATCAAATCTGCAATGATGGACCGGGTCAGCGCGTTTTTATCTGATGTCCAAATGCGCCGCCACAGCATCAGTGGTTCGGTTTTAATTAGATCCTCTATGTATGGTATTCCTAATTCCAGGTGCATGGCATAGGTAGAGGTACCTTTCTGGGTGGCCAGGAGAAATCTAAGGAAAACATTTTCAGCTTTCTGGATGGAGCTAGTGTCTGTGTGTCCCCAGACTCCCGCACCATATAGGGCGATAGCCTGGCATTTAGCATTATAAATTTTCAATAGCTCCACTGGGGGCCTCTTTCCTAATCTCTGAGAAAAGCTCGTCAGAGCAGCTATTGATCTCTTAAGGAGATGACCCCTTGAAACTACTGCTGGCTTCCATGTCAGTTGATCATCTATCATGATGCCCAGGTAGGGGTATAGGGGGGTAACCTCCAGCTTTTGGTTCTCGAGGTAAATGGCCTTTGTTCTTTTTTTTCCCCTGCCTGCTGTCATGACAAAAGTTTTCTTCACATTCACCCGCAAATCCAGGTTGCCCATGAAGGTCGTATGCCTATTCAATGAGAGCTGGAGCTCGCGTGGTGTGCGAGCCAGAATGACGGCGTCATCCGCGTAGAGCAGGGCGGGAATCAGGCGCTGATTTATACGTGGGAGATCCTGAGCCCCCCTCAACATCTCCCCCTCCAGGCCGTTAGTATAGAGTGAGAAGAGGAAGGGGGCCAGGACACATCCCTGCCTGACTCCACGCCCTACGCTAAACGGGGGCGTCAACTCACCTCTCAGGCCAAAACGCACTCTGGCCGTTGCACCGGAATAAAGTTCCCTCAAAAAATCCAGAAGAGATGGTTCTATTCCCAATTGGCGTAGGACCGTCCACAGTTTTTCGTGCGACACGCAGTCAAACGCTGCGGACAGGTCGACAAAGACCATGTAGATCTTCGTTGCCTTGGCCTGTATGTATTTTCCCATTATTAGAGTGAGATTGAGGGCCTGCTCCACTGTTCCAAAACCTTCACGGAACCCAAACTGGATATCAGAAATAATGCCTCGCTCCTCGGTCCACTGCTGGAGACGCTCTAGGATAACTCTCCCCACTACCTTCCCGAGCGAGTCCAGCAGGGAGATGGGACGATAGCACTTCACATCTTGGCGGTCCCCTTTTTTAAAGATGGGGACCATGATTGACTTGGTCCAGGAACTTAAGAGTCCCTCATTCGTTGCCGCTATGCACACTCTTGTTATGATGGGGGCCCAGAGATCTAAGTTATTTTTAAAGAAGTCCACTGGGACCCCGTCAGGGCCTGGAGCTTTACCCGGTTTACTTTTTTGCAATGCTTCCAAAAGATCAGGAATATCAAACTGAAGCGGAATGGGTTACTGTACTTTTGGGAGAAATAAGTCCGGGGGTGAATTACTTTTAAAGATCATGGAAAAGTGTTTAACCCATGTGTGCTCATCTATGGCAACTTCTATTCTGGGGGTACCAGTGTCAGAAAGGTATGGAGTTCTGACTGTACGCCAGAAGAGGTCGCTATTTTTTGATACAGCACTGTTATGGAGATCGTCCCAAAGTTTCTGCTTTAGTTGTGCAATTCTCAATTTTCTTTCACCTATGTATTGTCGCCTTAGATGTTGGATTTGGATTGGATCCCTCGGTTGGTTATGAAGCGCCAGTTTTAGTTTGGTTAGAGCGGTTGTACAGTTATGAGTAAACCATCCTTTCTTTTCAGAGTGGCTTGTTATGGGTTTTGACAAGAGTAAATCCTTAATGAGCTCCAAAATTTGTTTGAAGTTCGTTAGGACTTCCTCATAACTTGAGGAGAGATCCAGACATTTTAAAATGTTTGGATATGCTTGGATTATCAGTTTTTTTGTGATAGCAGTAGGATTGATTTTGCCCCATTTGATTGTATAGCCGTTCTGTTTACCAATCTCTATTTTATTCTGTGCAAGCATACTTGCTATAGCCGAGTTTTGGGATTTGAGCTCAGGTAAATAAAGATTAATCATTAGGGCTGAGTGGTCGCTGAGTAGATTGCCAATGACACAAAAATCCTTAGCTATGCTTAACAGACCAGAAGATAAAAAGATGTAGTCTACTGTTGTATAGTAGCCTCTGCCTACATAAGTTGGATTGAATGAGTTAGAGTCTGCATTTCGCTGGTTAACAATTTGCAGATCCAAGTCCGCGAGGGCGGCATTAGGAGCATTTCCCACTTTATTGTGTGTGAAATGTGCTAATGGGGCCTCAAATTCGTCCACCATCCCACAGCAGAGTGGATTGGTCGTTAAGCAAGGATGGAGATTGAAATCTCCTCCCCATATTAAATGGGTTGCCCCCTGACTAGTTCTCCGTTGATATGAGTGTTTTAATCTCTCGTGTACATTACTAAGGAGATTTATGAATTGGTCTTCGTCTAGGTTATTATAGAGAGTGGTTAAGAAGATGGTCTCCTTGTTGGCAATGGAAAGAGAGAGGATTTGATAATTAGAATCCTAAAAGACTCTCGCCACTTTTAGTTGGGGTAGAGTGTTCGCTATGTAGGTTACTAACCCACCTTTAGGTCTTCCCATAATGCTACTTACTGCTGGAACAAAGTAGGTTTTATAGCCTTGTAAGTGCAGCTCTTCTATTGACCAAGTCTCCTGGAGACAGATTATTTGGTAGGGTTTTAGGAAGTTTTGTGCGGTCCCGTCCTCGATTTTGGAACGGAGACCTGCTGAGATGACTAGGCACTCTTCATTGTTGCGTATTACTGATTTCTAAACTGGACGGCAGCCACAACAAAATTGTGCAGGTTCGTGTTACTACACACTGCAGGTAACATGACATTAACTTCAAGACCACTGGTGCAATTTCTGACCTAACTTTCAATGGTGATACTGGGGATTTAATTAACTCGATTGAGAGAAATCAATTTTACAGCTTTTTTAGCGAGCACCCATACATACACTGTATGCAGTGCCACAGTGCAGAGTCATAATACCAGTGAAAATAGGCTCTATATAAAGGAAATCCATTTGGGGTGACCAGGAAGAAAAGGCTGCTTTGCAACACTGACTAACACCAGGCAGATGAGTATGTCCAGGGGCTGGACAAGAGTTACCAAGAATTACAAATGGGACCAAGTCGGTCTCTTAAGAAATTAGGGATCCCAGGGATATCGAATGAGGTGTCTGCTACTCATACTAAGAACAATATTTATGTCATTGTACATCAGAAAACAGTGCCATTCTTCCAACAAAATACTTGATATTTCCCTAGGGAGAATAAGGGCCGGGCACCGTCTGATGACCATCAAATTAATAGTACTGTAATACCCTTTCTTTATGACCATTACAACAGAACTGTCAACAAAATGAATAAAAACAATATTTTATTGAGAGACGAGTGAACGCTGTTCTACACCTCTGGGAAATTTACGCCAATGCAGCTTCTTTAATGGGGAAATAAGGAAAATGGTTGCAAAATGGTCAAGAAGGGGGCAAAAGTAGTGCTTACTGAAGGTCTGTGATGCTTAGGCATTATAGGCGGAATCTACAGTTTCGCTTCACTTAGCCTACAGGGTAATCTAGGGGTAAACATGCACCCGCGTGTAAATTTACAGTGCCTAACATCATACATACACATCTTATAGCACTTTAATAATTGTCATATTTATCTAGCTCCACTCATTGTTAGAATCCATGCCTTTGTCCTCCCATCTAGGGCCAAGGTAATTACACCAGTTTCCAGCAGGAGGAGCACAGGCCTTCGCACACAATAGAGCAACTAACAGTGGTTGACCCAATCCCTAAGAAAGGAAGGGGTGGGGAGGAAATTTACATCCAATAATTAGCTTGTCACACTGCACTTGGGCTGAGACAGCCCAGACCCACAGAAACAAATGAAAAGGGCCAGATATCTGGAGCCAAACACAGAGAGGCTCACCTTTGAAGTTTTGGTCGGAAGGAATTAGGCAGCTGTGTTAGCTACTGGTAGAGCTATAGCTCTCAGGGAAGCCCTTTCCACAGACAACTGATAGTCACCATATTGGCGTGTCTCAGAATGCTGTGCAGGAGTGCTGGGACAAGGGTGGTGTGATGATGTAGCACCATAGGACTCTCCAGGGATGCGTCTTCAAGAACATTTCACCCAACTTAAAATCCTCTACACAAGGGAGAGACAGATGATAAGACACTGGACCTTAGAGCAATAGTGGCGAAAGAATACCCAGCTGGAAGAAGAAGGAGCTGTCTGATGCCCCTGCAAGTACAGACTTTGACTACAGCTGACCTACAGGACTCCTGAGGAATAGATGGAGGAATGGCCTGAAGAGGGGCCTTGGTGTGTTTCTCTAGGTCGTCGGCGGCCTGGCCCCCAACTCTGCTGCAAACACACATATGCCCTGGAAAAAGGCCAAGACCCCAAGGGGCATGGGAAGTGTTGCAGAGAGTGTGTTCTGCTTGGAGGCTGTACAGGGCGTTCTCCCATCAGGAGAGTCTCGTAATAGAGGACAGGTGTGGCGCAGTGAGCACTGAAATCAAGCTCCCCACACAAGTTGCCCTTTTATAGCCCAGAAGGCCTGAAAAAAGGCTCCTAGTAGAAATCTGGGGCCACCGAGCCAGTAGGTTTCCCCTGTAGCCACCAACGAGAAATTGGATTGTGGGTGAAAACAGGGAACCTCTGGATACAAATTAAAGATGCTTGTTAAGCAAGGTTAAAAAAGCTTCTGCTCTAGTATTCAAGCCTCGATGTAGTGGGCTGAAAGGATAGTCAGCAGCCAGCAAAATCCTTTCAAATGTGATTTATTTAAATAGTCCAGGAAAA
Source organism: Lissotriton helveticus (assembly GCF_964261635.1). Taxonomy (NCBI): domain Eukaryota; kingdom Metazoa; phylum Chordata; class Amphibia; order Caudata; family Salamandridae; genus Lissotriton; species Lissotriton helveticus. Next base: position 311,414,249 of record NC_136062.1, read on the forward strand.
CAGAGCCCATGACCAAAACAGGCAATGTGGGGTCTGGAGTGTGTCAGCAACTGTCAAGGAGAGAATACTAGATGCACTCCAGAACCGACAGAGCATTCCAGGACTAAACCACTGCAGTAAAAAGGCAACAGATCAAAAAGAAATATAACAGTGAATGTTAGATGCTGCAACAACTCCTTTTTTTCAGAAATAGAAGCAAAACAGAAAGGATAAGAAAAGAACAAAAACTATAATTAACAAGCTCCACTATGAAACTCTAAAAAGAAGAAATTGAGACATTAAAAAATAAACAAAAATTAAGGTAATTAAGGCATTATAAAAATCAACAAACTTCCAGGGAAGTTTAACTACACATTGTCTTCGACTCAAACGTTCAGATGGGACAATCCCATCCACCCCTCCAATGTTCTCCTGTTGTCGAGATGCAACAGGCAATTTCTTTGTGTTGGAGTATTTTGAAGTCTCAGAAGATTACAGAGATTCGGTTAAGGTAAAAGAGGAGAAAATAATTGATCATCCATACTGCGAATTTCAGAACTTGGAATATTGGCATGATATACCCTCTGGTCCACTCAAATTAATGACGTTAGTGGAAGACACAAGTATTACATCAGTGGCTTACATGGAATCGCTGTTTTCCAATCAACCAATATTATCCAGTTTATGACTGCTTATAACCGTAGCTTATTCAGCAGTAATTGGAACTACTGTTCCACCACCCATTTTCCTCTAATAAAACTGAGGCCTTTGTGACCTTCAACACTTTTGTAGGTGCAGAGTAGCTAGAGTCACCCTTAGACACCTTAAAAGGCTTCTTTCTTAGAAACCAGGCTCCTATAGCAAGGTGAACTACTTTTCAGCATCATGTTTCCATTTCCCCAATTTGTATAACACCCTCAGATGTATATTTTCCTCAAACCTTTTTTTTAATAGGACCATGCTCTGACTTTTGTGTATTTTTTAGCCATTCTGGTACCAATTTGCACTTGGGCTCGGTTCCCACCAGAAATTTACGGGGGGTCACCCCAGTGAAAGAGTGTGGACATGTGAAATATGACCATCTCTTGAGAAGTGAAGTCTGTCTCTTTATCTGCCACAATGCTTTCTGAAGTACCCTCAAGAATGCATCTTCAAGGTAGTTAACAACATTCTTGGTGTTAGGTGAATCAACAAAGGAAAACTACTACCATTTAGAAAAATAGTTAGCAAGTACAATTAAATACTTCATGTTATTTGGTAATAAGTTAAAAGAACCAGAACATTCCAAAGCCAATTTCTCCCACGGGACAGAAGGAGGAGGAACGGATATTAGTGATTTTTCTTGAGTTTTCCAGTGTTTGTATAGAGCAGTGGTTCTTAACCTTTTGACTTTTGTGAACCATCATTTAATCATTACTGGAATCCAGAGACGCCCCACTGAGTTATTATTGGAATCCTAAGTCAAAGCAATATTGATGATTTGAAACAAAAGAAAAAACACTCTAAAAATGTAAATAAGCACAAATTAATGTAATAAATTAAATCAAAATGATTAAATTAATAGGAAGTTTGGAGATTCTCTAAAATCAGTTGAGGCCACCCATCATCTATACTACATTCCATTAGATTCACTTGCACTGCTACCACATATTAGAACTTGTAATATTGGCATGATATACCCTCTGGTCCACTCAAATTAATGACGTTAGTGGAAGACACAAGTATTACATCAGTGGCTTACATGGAATCGCTGTTTTCCAATCAACCAATATTATCCAGTTTATGACTGCTTATAACCGTAGATTATTCAGCAGTAATTGGAACTACTGTTCCACCACCCATTTTCCTCTAATAAAACTGATGCCTTTGTAACCTTCAACACTTTTGTAGGTGCAGAGTAGCTAATCAACCTTAGACACCTTAAAATGCTTCTTTCTAAGAAACCAGGCTCCTATAGCAAGGTGAACTACTTTTCAGCATAATGTTTCCATTTCCCCAATTTGTATAACACCTTCAGATGTACATTTTCCTCAAACCTTTTTTTTTAATAGGACCATGCTCTGACTTTTGTGTATTTTTTAGCCATTCTGGTAGCAATTTGCACTTGGGCTCGGTTCCCACCAGAAACTTACGGGGGGGTCACCCCCGTGAAAGAGTGTGGACATGTGAAATATGACCATCTTTTGAGAAGTGAAGTTTGTCTCTTTATCTGCCTCAGAGGATATCAACTTACTTTTTAACCTTCAGTTTTAATTCCTTCACATTTACAGAACGGTTTAAAAATGTTACATTTTACATTTTGCTTTTTTATGCATATACCCTTTATTAATCTGTGAATCATATTGTTTTTCTAAGTCGCTGCAGAACCCTGAGTTGGCGTTGGAGACACCAGGGGTCCCGGGACCACAGGTTAAAAACGACTGGTTTAGAGCAAACACTCTGTGTGTGAATGAATTAAGTTTAGTTTTCTATACATCGCTTTGACATCCAAACGTCTCATCTGCGATCTTGATTAGTGGGTTATGTAGACCCATTTGAGGTTCAATCAGATAGTGCCTCAGGCAAATGAACCCTTCAAAGGAAAGTTCAGAGGCCACTTGTGCAAAACATTTTACATCCCCCACTAGATTTCAGTTGTTGGGCCTGGGCCATCCCTCTCTGATATAGGTAATTACTTACTGAAGAACAGCATATTCTTTGGTTGCAATTGCCCAGTCCAATTCACTGCAAATGCCAGGACACTTTTATGGGCATCTTCACAGGAATCACAGTCAGAAACGGACTTCTTTAAAGGCATCATTAAAGGGCCAAATGATCAAGAGGCTTTGGTATGTTTTGTAAACACAAGCCATTAATTCTGTTTTTTTACAAACACAAATGTAAATAAACACATCTGTGGATTACAATAAATTGAGAAACCCTCAAGCTGGTTTTATGATGTGCGTATGTGGGTGCGGTGTACTTCTAAAATTGAATGCCCCAAACGTCACCTCACTACTGCGCCCATTAGAGGGTGGATCTGATCTGGGATGATGCAAAATTTCAATTTCAAGAGGCATCTTGCCCCGAGACAAAGTACAAAATCAGCACATCAAAAATACAGTTAAATAAGAAAGGACTGACTCAGTGAATGAGTTCCAGTGCCAAATTTGAACATTTATAAAGTATATATTAAAACTATAAAGGTTCAATACAGAATAAATAAATGCAGGATCTACTGGGTTGCATAGGAAATTAATTGCAATAAAGGTCATCAGTAGGTAAAAAATACAAAATAAGGGTAAAATGCTAAGTTCCAAATGTGCGCCAAATCAGTAAGAAATCGGACAGTAAAATCAGCAATTCAGCTCGTACCACACCTGCTCAACATGTACAAAGATAGTTTGAAAAAAGTGGAGTTACCTACAGATCAGCGCCGAGCGACAATAGTTTCTATACATAAGTCGGGCAAGCCGCTGCAGGAGTGCATGTCCTATACGCCGATATCATTGATAAATGCAGAAGCTAAAATACTTGCTAAAACACTGGCCATGAGACTGCAGCTGTATCTTACAACAGTGATCCACCCGGACCAATCCGGATTTATGCCAAACTGAAACACAGCCCTGAATCTCAGGAGACTCCATAGTGTCATGGTGCGTAGGTCTACTATCGAAAACAACGCAGTTATTCTGTCCCTAGATGCGGGTATGGCATTCGACCTGGTCGAATGGCCCTTTCTTTTCGCAGTCCTCAGCCACATGGGTTTCAGCCCCAGGTTTTGCGAGTGGGTGCAATTGTTATACAGAAAACCCCTGGCGCAAGTTGTGGTAAATGGTCGCATCTCGGCAGACTTCACACTGGGAAAAGGGACGAGACAAGACTGTCCCCTGTCACCGCTCTTATTCGCAATAGTGCTGGAACCACTGGCGGCATGGATACGGCAGGATCCGGTCATCCGTGGGTTAAGTTGGGCTATGGGATGGGAAGATCGCGTTTCGCTATATGTGGATGATGTGTTATTGTACCTGGCATCCCCTTCGCGCTCTATAAATTGCCTACTAGATATATGAGCCGCATATGTGCGGGTCTCGGTCTATACTATAAACTGGGCAAAATCGCTCCTCAATATACTCCACGGCCTCCGCCGCGGCTCCCGCGTAACTGAGAAATTCAGATGGCTGATAAGGGATTTAAAAATCTCGGCATATGTATAACGCATCAGGCCACTTGTTTCCTTGAAGAAAACTTCATGCAGCCCTTAGTGCGATCCTGCTAGGATGTTAAAAACTGGCGATTACTACCGCTCATGCTACTGGGCAGGGCAGCCCTCTTTAAGATGATAAAAATGGTAAAAGGAGCCTTCAAGAGATTTAGTTCACAACAATCTTTTGTTATTCAAGGGGTTAGTCCTACCGGAAAAAACACCAAAGTTTCTTTAGACATCAAAAAGAGAAGAAATATCTTAATATAAAGCACACAGGAGAATCTAGTAGTTTGAAAATATATCTTAATATATATGTTTTGTTTGCAAATGAAATACAAATAGATAAAAACAATCAGCACAAAATCAAATAGAGAAGCGAAATCAAATTGGCCTAGCAATATTTGACTTGACAACTATTCCTAATAAATCATAAGCAACGAATCTCTTAATGAGAATACGTATTGCTCCAGAATGAAAATTTGTCTTCGAAATAGAAGATGAGGTCGACGTTTCGGTCTGTTCGGCTGTAGTCCATCAGACCATCTTCAGGACGAACACAGTTATGGCTGAGAAGAAAGACTCCTGTTTAATGGCGACAGACTGGCCTACTACCATAAATTGGAATAGGGGTTGCTGTTGCGGATGAAGCACTGTCCGATAGGGAAATTATTTCCTATGTTAGCTTCTTGAGCCAGGGTCTGTAGGAATACAGATGGATGACTGTACAGTGATTGATTTATGTTTCTGTTCTTAATTGACAAGCAGCGTTGCCGCATAGATCAATAGTCATTGTTTCACTTACCTTTGATGCCTGTTCCTCCCTCTTCCTGTTGAATCCTCTCTTTTGATGTGATTTACATTTAGCATGAGTTCTGTACTCTATCTCTGCCCTGATACAATCCAGCAAACATTCTTACCATGCCTCAGACCTACCTGAATGTCAGTGCCAAAATTCTTATCAGATTAGAAACACTTAGAGATTTTGCTGTGGATCATATCACTGTTTCTTCTTGACCTTTTCACTCATTTGTTCACCCTTTTTTGGCTATTTGGGGTAGTGTGAACTTAGAGCTTCATTACTTTTTTTCCACATAAGGGGCCAGATGTAGGTAATCTACATTTTCCAATTCTAAAATACCGAATTTTACCGATTCGGTATTTTAGAATCGGTAAATGGTATGTAGATAACAATTTGGTAAAATGTACCGAATTGGTAAGATTCGGAATTTAAGAATCGGTATTTACCGATTCGGTAATTCCCATTCATTCCTATGGGCCTGGAGGCCCATAGGAATGGGTGATAGGTAATCGGTAATAGGGGGTACATATTCAAGGGTGGCAGGGTGTCACATTGACACCCTGTTGCACCCCTGAATAGTGCATGGGTGCACATATGGCACACATACATGCATGCATGTCTGCCACATGGCACTTCAAATTAAATTCAAAAGTGAATTTATAAAAGTATTCGGTAATTACCACCGACTTGAAGTTGGTGGTAATTAACGAATTCTTACAGCACATAAACACTCTTTAATGTGCTTTCTACATAGCATTTACAGAATCAGTAAATACCGACATTGGAAGGGGCTAAATACCGGTCGGTAACGGCCGAAATTCGGTAAATTACCGAATTTCGGCCGTTACCGACCGGTATTGGGCTACCTACATCTGGCCCTAAGTATCCACGCCAAAATTGCAGCATTTTTTCCAACATCCTGTGCTTTCTAAAGGTACACAGGGTTTGTGAATTCCCTAGGAGACGACCGAGAAAATAGGCAAAATATAGCTAAATCTGGAGTTTTGGGCGAAAAATAGGAAAAAAGTGTGCTGGATAAAAGCGTATTTTGTTTCCTAAAAATTGTATCAATTAACATTTTGCTGTGCTAATTTCACCATCGTCTCAGTGTTAATAAACATGCAGAGCTGATGAAGATCTCGGAAATATAAGGAAAATATCAGGTAAAGTTTGAGGTATGCAGGGCATTGTGGGTAAGAAAACCTCATGGGATCCATGCCAGGCACCACCCTAGAATCCTCTGATTGTCTACTTTTAAAAAATGTCTGTGGTTGGTAGGTTTCCATGGGTGGCGGCCGAGCACGGCTCTAAGTCCCACAGTTACCCCTATTGCTGATCTCTCTTGGCAGTGCTATAAGGCCTTTTGTGTCAATGTCTCTTGGCTCACCCACACAAGTGTGGTACAATTTTTACGGGAGACTTGACAGAATGTCGTGTGGTAGGAACTTTGTGGCTCCATACACACTACAGAACTTTTCCTGAGAGAAATCTGTGGAAAATGTGGGGTTTAGTGTAAATTTGAGGTTTGAAGGGCATTTTGGGTAAGAAAATGGTTTGGGATCTATGCGAAGCACAACACCCTTGACTCCCGGGGATATCTAGTTTACAGAACTGCCTGGGTCTGGTAGGTTTTTGCAGGTGGCAGCCTACCCAAGCCCAAAAAGTGCAGCCATTCACCATTCTGGGAGTCAGCCAAACTCTCCTGGCCCACATATAAAATCAAAAGCCACAATAATCAAATGTCCTCTCGCTTTCCATTGGGATGGGATGCTTTAGTCCGTAGGGGAACAGAAAGACTATAGAGGCTTTAGGGGTGAGGGTGGGGACTGATGTTAGAATAGGCCACATCCACCACATTAGTTTAATTAAAAATATATTATATATATATATATATATATATATATATATATATATATATATATATATATATATATATATATATATATATACACATATATATATATACACACATATATATATATTCACTGAAAAAACCATAGGTTTCAGACATGTTATAGTTAGGAATTATCATTTAAAAAAACGTTAGAACTTCATTGAAAAAACCATAGGTTTCAGAGGTGTTATAGTTAGCTGGACATTTCACTCATACAAAACCATTGAACTTGTTCCGTTATAGTTAGTTGTACTAACTCTAACTGTCGCACCCGCAATCCACTGGTGATGATGTCTGTCACATATTACATCATTCATGACATGGTCAGTGACATCACTGATGACATCATCCAGTGAATGTGATTTGGTTCCATATTTAAACATGTATTATATATATATATAGCAATCTGCATTGAAGAATGAGTGGATATATAAAAATCTGGATAGTGGATTTAGTAGCGGTGCGATTGATGATTGATTGTTTACTTGACTAATTTATAGTGTTTCACTAAATATATTGGATAGTGACTAAACTGTGTGAATGTCTGTATTACTTGGTGAGTTGTTGTGTAAACTGCTGCACCAGTTGGTTACTATGCACCAGTTGGTTACTAGCTACGTTAAACTCTATATTAGTTATTTGTGTGTGTGCTTTGGTGGGGGGTCTGTGACTGCCCAAAGATATGTGAATAGTTAATTCAGTACGTATGTGAGGTTAAAACTACGTATTATAATACTTGTTTGGGTGAGTGAATATCTTTATGGGTGTTTTTGATGAGCAAAAACATTTCTCAATGGTACATGTCCATCAAAGTAGAAAAAATAAAAGACATAATAATAAAAGTGTACATAAAACTCATTGATTCTATGAGTGACTGTATAGATAATTCTATACTTGTAATAGTGATTTCATAACACACTAAGTAGGACTTACTATTTATATGAATAAATGAAGTGATATTTGTATAAGTGTGTAGCTGAGTAAATGTAAATAAGGTACATTTTGCAAAAGTGAGTAGGATGACCGCATGAGGTGTATCTGATTGTCACGTGGATTATGTCAACTGTGATGTCATTTGAGATGTCATCAGTGATGTCACTGACCATGTCATGAATTATGTAACATCATCACCAGTGGATTGCGGGCGCGAGAGTTACAGTTAGTACAACTAACTATAATGGAGGAATTTCAATGGTTTTGTATGAATGAAATGTCCAGCTAACTATAAGACCCCTGAAACCTATGTTTTTTTCAAAGAATTTCAAAGGTTTGTTAAATGATAATTCCTAACTATAAACCTGCCTGAAACCAATGGATTTTTCAGTGAATTTCAAAGGTTTTTGAAATGACAATTCCTACTTATAATGTTGACCACTTCCCCATATTTTCAACAAGAAACCAAATCTGCAATGCTACCTAAAAATATCAGGCAATAGTTCCACTTACCATTAACATATTAACATCATCATTTAACTAATGTAAGAACGTCAACTATGTACTGCGTGAATTACATCCAACTCCCACCCATATTTAAAGATCAAAATGTGATAGAGGTTCTAAATATACACTTCCGACACCAAAGAAAATCACAATACCCAACGCCACCACCACCACAACCACCCCCCCGAACCCCTCCCCCCTACTACCTCAGAGGCAGCGCAACACAGGACAACGGACCTTTCCAAAATAATATATCCCCTCCACAGTACACTAGCTCAATCTACAGAGATGTGGCAGCCAAATATGTGTAAGGGAAAGAACTCGAACATCAACAATAATGTACATAACGCTAAGACTACCGGTGAAATACTATACACTATTCACTATACAAACCAAAAACTTTTCAGTGTGTAGTAATACCATTGATACGTGTAGTGTACTGAATAGCGAACGCAACCATATTATTTCAGACACTGGGGAAAATTTTTGTCATGTAGCTGTGATCACCCCCCCCCCCTTGAAACAGAAGCGGAGTGGGCTAGTCCAACATAAATAACGTCAACGTAAGACTATAAATAATTAGGCTACACCTTGGGCGTGGCTCACTTCTGCAAAGAGAAGAAACTGTGCCGCAGAGAAGGTCTGCACCCTGCCATGTGGCTGCCACCATGATCGCGTGCCTCCTCGATACAGGCCCATTGCGAACTCAGCACCACAGACTTATGTCTGTATCAACTACTGTCTTCGATCTACACTGCGGACAGCAGAGTTTACAACTTGAATTCAACTTTTGATCTAAATTTGTAGTCGGTATCGGTGCTGAGTATTGCCTTCAATCTACTCTGCGGTCAGTAGAATTGAACTTGATACCAGTTGCGCATTAGCACTACAGAGAACATTGAATTCAGTCTTGATTTATTTAAAGCAGAGACAATTGTACTATGTCCTCAGATTTTGTTAAAGTTTGAACAGTAGGAAATTCAGCCTTCATTTCTTTAATGCAGAGACAATTACGGACAACATTTAAGTATGCCTTTATTTATGTAAGGCAGAGACAATTTTGTTAATGGATGCCACAAAAAACATTCCTCAATGTCTGTACTAAGTATTGCCTTCAAATGTACACTGCGGTCAACAGAGTTCACTACTTATTACCAGAAGCGCATCAGCACTACAGACAACATTGAATTAATTCTCGATTTATTTAAGGCAGAGACAATTCTACTGTGTCGTCAGATTTTGTTAACGTATGTGACAAAAAAGCATTTATGGATGTTTTTGTGGACTACTGCCATAAATGTACTCTGCGGACAGCAGAGTTCACAACTTGAATTCAGCTTTCCATCTACACTACGGACAGTAGGGGATTCAGCCTTTATTTATGTAATGCAGAGACAATTCTACTGTATGTGTTCAGATTTTTTTTACATAAGTCACAAAACTCCTTCGTCGATATCTGTGCTGACAACTGCCTTCGATCTACATTGTGAGGGCTCACGATTCAGGTGGAAAGGCGATTGCACAGGACGCATTCCAATAGCCAAGAGACATTGTACCAGTGCGACCCGCCCGAAGAACGAATCATCGCAGGGTGCACACATGCTGAATTCTTCATGTACCACTAACTCACTGCACCACAAGTCATCTCTACATGGCCTTGTTAAAGCAGAATTCACTAGGCAAAAAACATTGCTCCCAGTGCGGCCTGCCCAGACCACGCATCGCAGGTTACGTACACGCTCCGTGCCAAAGGTACCAGTAAGTCACTACACCATAATTCATCGCCACGTGGAATATTCAGGCAAAATTCAATAGAGAAAAGACATTGGTCCGAATACAGCGCCCCCTTTACCACTCATTGTCGCAGGGTACGTACAAGCTCAGCGCCAAAGATACTACTTACTCAGTGCACCATAAATCATCACAAAGAAGAGTAAACAGTTTTATGTCAGCAATGAGGCATACTATCACTTTTAAATGGAATTAATGCAACTTACTCCCATGAGAGGACAACCAATATTTATAAGAAAACTTGATTGTAAAGACTTTGCTACCAGTGCGTCCTGCTCGGAACACGCATCATCGCAGGCTCCACAGAACTTTGTTGCTTCAGGTGCCACTAACTCTGTGCACCACTTATAATCACTGGCTGCACACACACTAAATTACCAATACTGTGCAGCTCTAATCAATGCCACCTGGTCATGGGCTCTTGCTAACCGCTGCCTACACTGCGGTCATCAGAGCTCACAATTAATTACGCTGTTGATTTATTATTTGCAGAGTACAATACCAAACTATATATAACATCAATCAAACCCTATAAAATATCCCTTTAATTTGCTTCCTTTAACAACTTCTTTTATATCACTTACAGATTTACTTGAATAATGCATTTCACGCTGCAAGTGCAAAGGTACACTTGATGATAGTCTACACTGTGGATAGCATAGGTCACAATTTGACCTCACTTTTTCTTCATTGGAAACCTGAATTTCTTTTTTGGAGACAAAAAGGGCTACACCACTGGAGGAATCATCTGATTCTGATCATTTTGTTGCTGAAGAATTCATAACCATCGATGGTACTTTTTTTTTCCCCTCTCAAAGTACATACAGTCCAGTATGCAACAGTCAATGCTTTGAGTGCAGCCCGTTCAGACCACGCATCATCGCAGGGTAAGCACACGCTAAACACCAGACATACCACTAACTCAGTACACCATAAATAATCACCACGAGGCTTTATTATGGCAAAATTCTGTAGTCAATAAAACATTATCCCCAGTGCAGCCTATCCGGACCACTTGTCATCGCAGGTTACGTACACGCTCAGTCCCAAAGGTACTACTAACTCAGTGCACCATAATTCATCGCCACATGGCCGTATTCAGGCATTCTTTATTTATAAAGTGCAGTACCAAACAAAGTAACGTCCCTCAAACTTACACAAAATCACCACATGGCCTTACTAAGCCCGAATTCACAAGACAAAAAACATTACTATCAGTATGGCCAGCCCAGACCACACATCATTGCAGGGTCCACAGAACCTTGTAGTTTCAAGTACCACTAACTCAGTGGGAACCAAACTAAGTATAACACCTATCAAGCCCTATACAATATTCCTTTAGTATTCTTCCGTCAAAAAAATTGATATCACATCTAGATTTAGTTGAATAATAAAATGCATGCTGCATACATGTTCCATCTTCCACTTCAATCATAATAGCAGATTATGCACTCCACCGTAAGATCTACACTGCGGACAGCAGGGTTTACAACTTGAATTCACCTTTGCATCTACACTACAGACAATAGGAAATTCAACCTTGATGTATTTAATGCAGAGACAATTATACTGTATGTATTCAGATTTTGTTAAAATAAGTGAAAAAAGCATTGTTATATAACTGTACTGACTAGTAGCTACAATGTACACTGTGCACAGTAGGGTTCACAACTTGAATTTACCTTTTCATCTACACTACAGACAGCATTAAATTCAGCCTTGATTTATTTAAAGCAGAGAAAAAAATAGTGCTGTTGCACTGCTAGTATGTGCAAGCACCTTCAATCGCTGCATTGTGTGAACTATGATAACAAAGAATGTAGAAGATTGCGCCAAAATGTACCTCCACCACCGGCAATACCAAGTACCTCTGGGGTATCACCTTCAATATCGCCACTAGATATACGTCCCCAATTTGGGAAAGTTAGAATGCACTGCGTGAAGTGGAATAGTTTAATTTGTTATGGAGAGCAATCAGTTCTCCTAGTTTGCACAGTAATTGATAACCATCGATGCTAGTTTTTGTTTGCCCCTCAAAGTTCATATAGTACAGTATGCAACAGTGAATGATTTCAGTGCAGGCCGCTCAAACCACACATCATCGCAGGGTGAGCACACGATAAACACCAGACGTATCACTAACTCAGTACACCGTAAATAATCGCCACGTCCCCTTGTTAAGGCAAAATTCAATAGTCAAAACACATTTTTAACAGTACGGTCTGCCTGGACCACGCATCATCGCAGCCTTCACATAAACTGCCCCTACCTCAGTGCACCACAACTCATTAATACTCTTTACAATAGAATATTCTGTGTATTATTTCACATGCAATGCTCCTACCTTTGTACAGCAGAAGACATAAACCGTTTATAATTAAATATCTGTATATGATATCATGATTACTATTCTACTTGTTACCAACAACGTAATAAAATGGAGTCGCACACACCTGCCCGTACCCACTTCAACTATCTATCTGTGTCTGTGTATTTATTGTGCATGTAAAATGCTGCTCCTCCGACCTACCACATTATATTGTGTGTATAAATAACGTATGCAACCATCTTACCTGTGACAGTAAGTGTGGCTAGTCCTCCTTTTTTTCTTTAGCATATTTATATGGCACGCACTGGATGCACGACTCATAATCTGTAGGGTGCGCGACTCCAGTGCCTTCGGTGCACAACTTCTACGCGTTTGGGAGCCGGCATTCCTTTTCCATATGGGGGGCTACTAACATGCAGTTCCCCATGTGGAAAAGCAATCTGATTTAGAAAGAGAGAACAGATTTCCTTGCTATAGGAGGGTGGGATGGACACCCCGGGACACTGCAGGAGCCGTCCCTCCCACAATACATAAAGCCCCGGGGAGCAGTGGTCCCCAGGGCTTTGGAGACCTTGCAGCCACCGCCCACCATTTTTTTTTTTAGCCCCTGGGGGTAATGGGCCCCTTGAGTGCTCCAGCAGGGGGGCCACGCAGTCCCCCTTCCACAATACATAAAGACCCAGGGGTGGTGGTCCCCGCGGCTTTGGGGACCTTGGACAACTCCCCCACCAATTTGTTTTTAGCCCGGGGGGGAAGGGGGTGACTATCCCCAGGGCTGGGGGGCCTCTCTAGGCCCTCCATAAAATTTTATAATTTTGCTCTGGTATTTAGCCCCCATGGGCACTAATTATAAAAAAAAGCTCAGTTTTATTTTATTTATTTTACGGCAGAGTCCGCGCACCCTACACTCACCTGCCGGGTCTTTAAAAAAAAAAAAGTGGGCCCTGGGGGTCCTTCTGGGACCCCGTAAGCAGGTCTTGTGGGTAAAATTATTTCTACCCTGCCCCCTTTCTACGTTTTGCACATATATTCCACTGACTTCCTCAGCCTCGCTTCTACCGAGGCACAAAATGGCTGCCAAAAGTTCCTGGTTTCAAATGTTGACAACCACCTGACAGCCAATTAGAATTCAGTGCATAATCAGAAGGGTGCGCTTATGGTACGATGACGATGCAAGCACACTCCGTAGATCCACCGCGCCGATAGATATATAAATGATTTTAACTGTAATTTTCTCAGTAACTACTAAACAGATTGACACCATTTAAGCAAAAGATACAAGTCTGAACTGAGGACTACCTCTTTGCCAAATTTGGTGTAATACCGTTCAGCAGTCTAAGCTGTAGCTAAAGGTCCTATGGGAAATTGCATGTGGAAAACACGTTTTGGGACCCTCCTTTTTTCTCAGCCCCCACTTGACGAATCACCGTGAAACTTTCAGGATAGGAGCGGACCAGAGCTGGCCAAAAGTTTAGAAAATATCGGAATATCGGTCCTAACTATAACTACCTACTGGAGAGAGAGATATATATATATCTATCTATATATATATATATCTATATGACGCTCTGAATCCTCACACATCAGGAAAGGATGACAGCACTCCGGTAGCGGCAGTCAGCAGCGGTTTATTTTTAGCAACAAACAAACGTTTCGGCGTTAGCCTTCGTCAGTGTTTCTGACCAACAATGCATAGCTCCGGTTAAATAAAGTTTTGTTGCAGGGGTAAACATCAAAAAGGGACCAACCCAACAAACACCAAAATAGGTGCCATCTTGGAACAGGTTCTTATACTAGGAAACACCATTGAATACTACTGTGTATCGGTATTTACACAAGAGAGGTGGGCATATAAACAATAAAATATACAAATACATTTCATAATGCCGTGGATCAGCATATGTCCCTTTATATAGATGCGTGCCCTGTAAAAAATATATGTATATCTCAACATGCATTTCCATGCTCAGAATTATATAGAGATATTCAACGCATTTCATTTATCAGTAATCGACTGCAGTACATGATTGTAAAGATATAAGCAGGCAATTACAGAGAATAAAATAACCATCATAAAGCGAAAACAACCAAGCCCCTGCCACTGGGAAAGGAAAAATGCTTAATCAAAAAAGTAAGAAGAGATTTAAATTCACAGTGTAACATCATAGGCAATTTCTGAAAAGCAATAATTCATTATCCATAATTGATACGCCGGTTCAATCAGATAAATTGAAATACTTAATCAGGACACCAAGATAATTTCAGCAGATCAAAACTTCAGAACATAGTCCTAGATAAAGACATACCGTTACAACCATGGCCATTAGCAGTAGAATCAGGGCTGGCTAATATAAGCGGTCACCCCTGTCTGGTACAATAGATGAAAATTATTAAAAATCATTCTAGTTTACCATTATTTGACAAGGTGAACTGCCATGTCTTCCCCGCTATTCATACCTTTCGGGTACTTAGTGGACAAGTCGATGATATACCTTGATTCAAGGCGTCGCAGCCTTCTCAGTCTGTCCCCACCCCGTGGATTGTACGGAACATGATCTAGCCCAAAGAAGCGTAATTTATTTCTATCTTTGTTGTGATATTCCGCGAAGTGCCGGGCTACTGGATAGGAGGGGTCTACTCTATCTATGGCCCTTAAGTGCTCAAGCACTCTTAGCTTAAGTTGGTTAATAGTGCTACCAACGTAGCGCAAGCCACATGGGCATATTAGACAATACACGGCGTAGACAGTGCTGCATGTAATGAATTTCGAGATCTTATTAGTTCTGCCTGCATCCGGGATATCATAGTGAAGCACCCTCCGGCTATTGGCACACGCCTTGCACTTTCCGCAGGGAAAGAACCCGCTCATTTCTTTAAGGGTATTGGGCTGGGTAGTAAAAGCTTCTAAATGGCTATGCACCAGCATATCCCCCAGGGATCTAGCCTTGCTAAAGGTCACTAGCGGATATGGTGGCAGGTCTTCTCTCAACACCTCATCAGTAAGCAGGATGTGCCAATTCTTGCGCATCATTGCTTTGAGGTTATCAGCCCCCGTGGAATAAGGTGTTATCATCCTAAATATACCCTTCTCGTTCTTATTTATCCCACCTGGTTTCTTTTTTAGCAGATCCTCCCTGGGAATCCTCTTAACTCTTCTCAGTGTGGTCTGCAACAGTGGTTCATCATACCCTCTTAAGCGGAAGCGGGCCAGGCAGTCTGAGGCAGCCGCCTCAAATTCCCGATCTTGGGTACTATTCCTCTTAATTCTCAAGAGTTCCCCATAGGGGATACTCTTGATGAGTTTTGGTGGATGTCCGCTTTTGGCACAAAGGATAGAATTCCCCGCTGTCTCCTTATGGGACAGCGAGGTATGGACATAGCCATTCTCAACGTATACCCGTAGATCCAAGTAGTTGGCTACCACCCCACTAATTGCCCCAGACAGGTGCACGTTGTAGCTGTTATCATTGAGAGATTTAATGTATTTCTCTGCAGTGTCCCTAGTCCCCTGCCACACGATGAACAAGTCATCAATGTAGCGGTACCAGTGTACCACCTTCCCACTTTCCTGGTCTTCCTTCCAGCTTCTGGGCACCCGCTCCTCCCACCAGCCAAGGAACAAGTTTGCATAGCTGGGGGCGAAGCAGGTGCCCATCGCCGTACCAGAGATTTGCCTATAGAACCTATCCTCAAACAAAAATATGTTATGAGTTAAGCAAAACTGCACAAATTCAATGATCATAGTGTTGTGTTGTGCAAAGCGGATTTGACGCTTGCCTAAATAGTGTTCAATGGCAGCCAGGCCGTGGGAATGGTCAATGATGCTATAGAGACTGGTGATGTCCATCACCAGGAATAGATAGTCCGTGTTTCCAAGGACTTGGTGTGTATGTGTATATATATATATATATATATATATATATATATATATATATATATATATATATATATATATATATACACACCAAGTCCTTGGAAACACGGACTATCTATTCCTGGTGATGGACATCACCAGTCTCTATACCATCATTGACCATTCCCACGGCCTGGCTGCCATTGAACACTATTTAGGCAAGCGTCAAATCCGCTTTGCACAACACAACACTATGATCATTGAATTTGTGCAGTTTTGCTTAACTCATAACATATTTTTGTATATATATATATATATATATATATATATATATATATATATATATATATATATATATATACATACACCAAGTCCTTGGAAACACGGATTAGGGCAAAACTCCACCCAGCGTTTCTTCAACAGGAACGGACCACGCAGAAGGTAAAGTTTCTAAAGTGCAAATTTATTATCTTCCAACATGACGCGTTTCGACCAGGTTGCCCCGGCCTTGATCACATGACATGCTCAAAGAACCCGCGCCCTTAAATACCACATGGCTCTACTCGAGTCACTCCCATACATTTCATAGAGGTAAACAACAGACTTCATTAATAAAATGCAAAGTGTACTAGTCCAATAAAATATCGGAAAAGAGCAAACAATATTTACATTAATGTTATGAAAAAGTCCAGGGGAAGTGCCCAAATTTCCAAACACTAGAAAGAAGCGAGATGACATATAATTTTTCTTGAAGGGAAAGGAGCCAAAAATAAGGTACACCCAAGTGCAAAGACAAGGTATTAATCACTTGTTCCAATACCTGTCTAAAATTAAATTAACATAGTGTTAACGGATGCGAAACAATATCAATTTATAATAGAAACAGAAAAAAGGATGTCACAAAACTTACATAACTAAAGTTTTAGGAATCTCTCATTTTCTAATAGATCCAACTAACACAAATATTAAATATTAGAAGGAGTCAAGATACAAGTGATAAATAATTCCTAGGTACATCAATCATAATGAAATGCACCAGGCACAACGATTTCATTGTAATTGGAAAATTATCTACTCCCCTGCCAGAAAAAAACTAGTAAAACTAGGAACCCAGTTAAACCAATTACATTCAGCAGTATTAAATACAATTCATAAAACCAATTCTAATACAATAAATAAAATAACCTAGGGCCCGATGTAGGTAAAATAGATTTACCGATTTTTAATTACCGAATCATACCGATTCGGTAATTAAAAATCGGTAAATCTAAGGGGTGGAGATGTAGGAACATCCAGATGTTCCTTTTACCGGTCGGTATTTACCGAATCGGTAAATACAGATTTTGACAAGGGTGCAGGGGGTGTCACTTTGACACCCTCTAGCACCCCCAAAAAAGATTCGGGGGCCATGTGGCAGGCATACCTGCCCTAAGGGCAGGTCTGCCTGTCATATGGCACAGGTGTGCATGCACACATGTGCATGCACACCGGAATCGGTATTTTACCATCAAATATATTTGATGGTAAAATACCGAATCGGTAAGGGTTGTGGGACTCAGAAGAGTCCCACCTACATAGCAAAAATACCGAATAGGTATGAATACCGATTCTGTATTTTACAGATTCGGTAAATTTACCGATCGGTAAATTTACCGAATCTGTAAAATATGTGGCCCTACATACCGATTTGTAAATACCGGTCGGTAACGGCCGAAAATACCGATTTTCGGCCGTTACCGACCGACCTACATCGGGCCCCTAGTCCTAAAATTAATCATCGATATGTGTACCTAAAAATATTCAAAATCTCATATACAAATATCCATTCTAATTTCATATTATTTACAGCGGAAAAGTTAGCAGCATATCAAATAAATATTTACAAGAAATTTACTAGATCCTCCCCTGTGTTAAGACCATTCGGCATTTTGGTATTCAAACATACAATATATTGACTTTCAAGTTGGCGTAATTTTTTCTCCCGATTCCCTCCTCTTATCGATTTGGGAACGGAGTCAATAACTAAATACCTCAAATCCTGGAGGTTATTTTGATGCACTAATTTAAAATGACGGGCGACCGGATAGCTAGGGTCCGAATTTACGATCGCCCGTAAGTGCTGCAAAATACGATTTAAAACTGGGAGTTTTGTACTGCCGACATAAGAAAGTTTGCATGTGCATTCCAATATGTAGACTGCAAACTCCGTTTTGCAAGTATAGTGGCCTGCAATTTTGGTAGACATGTTAGAGAAAGGATCTACAAAAGCCTGTTTGTTTATCCCAAATTTGCATGCTCAACATGAAATGCACTTAAAAAAGCCTTTCTTATTGGTTGGCCAGTTCACAGGGTAATTACTTCAGGGCTAGTTCTTACCAGAGCATCCCTCATCGAGGGTGCTCTCCTAAAGGTAATAGTCGGTTCTGCTGCCAGTTCAGGGGCCAATGTCGTATCTGTTTTTAGGATAGGCCAATGCTTATTCACAATTTTTCTTATTGCCCTATCTTGACTGCTGAAGGTTTAGGTATTAAAACCGGTTGCTCTAAGGTCTCTTCTACGTTCACCGCATCTTCAAATGATATCCCCCTCTTCATTTTGGCCAAAGCTGATTGCAGATCTTTAGGGTCGTATCCCCTAGCAAGGAACCTATCCATAGACTCAGTTAAACAGATACCTAGGTCCACTTTTCTGCTGCAGATTCTCTGAATTCGTAAAAACTTCCCAAAGGGGATACTTTTAATAAGGTACCTAGGGTGAGCACTACTGGCATGAAGTATAGAATTTCCAGCTGTTGCTTTTCTGTGTAATTTAGTGCAAATATTGTTTTCTTCCACATAGATTTCTACATCTAAAAATTCGACTCTTGTGTTGCTAACCTGAGCAGTGAACTCAAGATTCAATGAGTTCACATTGATCTTGTTGACAAATTCCAATGCAGATTCCTTGGAGCCCTTCCACAAGACACACACATCATCGATGAATCTCCACCATCTTATGATATGACCAGAGACCTCTTCTGCGTGGGTCTGCGCCAGGACGTGCTTCTCCCACCAACCAACGTGCAAGCATGCATAGCTAGGGGAGAAGCACGACCCCATCGCGACACCATGCATCTGCTGATATAACTTCTTATTAAATATAAAGAAATTGTTGGTCAAGCAAAGTTCTGTCATACGGAGTAACATTTTATTGTGTTCATTGAAGCAAACATTTCTGTCAGATAGGAAATAACAAATTGCATTCAAGCCATCCTGGTGGTCTATACTAGTATAGAGAGAACAGATGTCCATCACTAAAAAAAGTGATAACCAGCCTCCCATTTGACCTCTTTCAATTTTTCCAGAAAATGGCCCGTATCCCTGATAAACGAGGGAAGGTTATTGACAATCATGCAAAAAGAAATCGACATATTTTGACATAGCCTCCAATAAACTACCTTGAGCAGAAATTATTGGGCGCCCCGGGACCGGGGTAATCTGTTTGTGGACCTTTGGCAAAAGGTATAGAGTGGGAGTAATAGGGATTCAGTTTTCAAAAAATTAAATTCTACCTCTTCCACTGTGAAAGTTCTTTCTGAACCTGCTCCTTGACTTTAAGCAAGATGGGGAAAGCTACCAACCTATAACACATAACATCATTAAGTTGCTTCATAGCCTCCTCCATGTATGCATCAAGTGGCCAAAGAACAATATTCCCGCCTTTATCAGCTTTATTTACAATGATATTTTTATCACTGCTGTTTTTTTCCATGAGGCGTGAATATTGTTGTTCCATGTAATGTCTCTGTTTGTTTTTAGACAAGCATGTTTTATGAAGGTTCTTTAGATCACCTACAACACAATGGCCAAAAATATCAATTGCATCTCTAGCAACAATAGGCTAGAAAGTAGAAGCTGGGCGGAAAGGAGTTGAGGCCGCTCTAGTAGTGGTAATGCCCATATCTAATAAATCATCCTGAGTGCTAAGAGATAATAGTATCATTTACATCAGCCAATTCATTCACTGTTCTTAACACAGAACCATCAGATTCCTGAAACACAGCACTAGGTTGATTAACTGCAATAATAGATGAAGCTTTAGAATTTTCATTCTTCGGTTTATGGAGTTTAACCAGTTTTAACTTTCTGATAAATTTAAAAATATCAATTCTAGATTGAACATATTTAAAATTACTTTTTGAACAGAAAGAAAGTCCCAAAGCCAATAATTGAAGTTCTGCAGTGTTTAATTCTAGCTCCGTCATATTAATAACCGTATTAGCAGCTGTAGCATTGATAGCCTCTATGTTATCATCCTTATGTTTCAAATTCTTTTGTTGTAACCGCCGCGCTTTCCGCCTTTCTTTGCGTTGCTTGTTTCTTCGGCGGCATTTTGAGGTTGAACATGGGGTATTCTCGGCCTGAGTGTTTGTCGCCGATCGTCTATCATAAACCCCACCTCCTCTGAGGGGCTGAAACTCGGGGGCCTCATGAATAGCTGATAATGGCTGATTGGTATCGCTAGAGATAGATTCCACGCTACTTGAAAGGAGACTTTCCCCAGAAATGGATGCTGCATCAGTGCCCTGATTAATGGAGATTAAAGGTGGTGGATTCTTATTACTCGCCAATTTCTTCACATTATCAAAACACTTTGTGAATGTTAATATATACTACCAGTCTCATAATCGCGCTTATCACGCGCAAATTTAGTGATCTTCCTATTCATTATCACATTCTCATGTTTGTCCAAGCGTTTTTGAATCTCGTCTCTGCCTTTCTTGACAAGATCCTTTTGATCTAGAGCATCCAATTCGGTAATCAGTAAATCAATTTGAGCCACAATCTCAATTCGGTCTATTTCTGCATACTTTACTAAAATGCAGATCATATTCATGGAGGCTTCAAGTTATTCGTGGCCCACTCCTTTAACATAAGGGGATTTGGATTTTCGAATGAAGGAGCTATTAGCACTCTTAAGCCCCTCGGCACTCTCCCTGCCTCTTTATACTTCTCAAGGGATTTCCGCTCCCACCATTTGGTTAGCTCGTTTCGTTGCAATTTTTCTAATTTTTTAAGCAAACTTTTGACATTCTTCTGGTCTGTTGTCTGCACCTTGTTCTGTTGGCCGGTGCTTGAAACCACCGGCATGTCGGCAAACATCGAATCCGCACGTTCATCGCGGCTTCTAAGCACGTCTGTTGTTGACGCCATAGCGTAATTTCAAGTAAAAAGGTTATGCACAGTTCTTATAAATTAAAGCCCACAGAATCCCTTCTTAATCGTCGCTTGAGCCCAAGCGTACTTCTTCCTTAGAGATTTGCGGCTACCTTCCAATCTTCACACCCACTATCTTCAATTGGCAATTTATGGCTCTTTTAAAACTTTCGAGCTGTGAGCAGCTCACCTGAAGACAGAGACCGAACCAGTCCCAGAGTCCTTCAACGCCGAAAGCCGCCTCAGTCGCTGCACGGCTTACCGCTCACACACACCAGCTTTCGAGCTTCCTGATTGCCATTCTGCGGGGAGCTGGGAAATAGTACCCCTTCCGTATATAAAAGCAGCTCACTCCAAAACTCCGCACCCCCTCTCCCAGAGGCCACACGAGAATCAGGAACGAGGAGTCAACCACAATGTGCAGGTGAGTAGTAATGTCTCTATTTAAAAAGAGCGCCCTGCCGCATGACGTTTCGGCCTGCCCAGAGGCCTTGATCACATGACGCCACGTAGGGAGCAGTCTACTTTTAAAGTGCAAGTGCTATTGTAAAAGTGCACACCATTGGCTGACACAAACCACGAAACAATCATAATGAAAAGGGGACTTTACACGGCCGGGTAATCCAGTAAAATACAGCCTATGGTATAAACAGTGCAATATACTTAGGCTAAAATTAAGAAGCGGGAAAACATACCTGAATAAATTCAACATGGTACATGTGCAAAAAAGCGGTTGTGCAAATAACCACCAAAAGGAAGGGGATGATAAATACTACTATTCCCTTAATGTTATGGTTAACAAGCATTTGAATTCACACAAAGAGTTGTAAACTGAATCCATTATGTTGCTTGTACGACACAGATTTCCTGCTTAAATTCAAGATTGTCAAAGTAGACACTGCTGAATAAGCGAGACTTGCACATTGGGAAAAAAAAGAGAATACAAATTGAATAACTCTCCCCATCCGATGTACCAGGTTTTCAAATTGCGTAATCCCAACATAGCGAAATAATAGCTGTAAAATACATTATTGCACGTTGAAGTTTAACCAAATTACAAAAGCAATATGACAAATCAATTGGCCCTTGGTAAATACATTGTCATGGCCGATGGCCAAAGATTACCCTGTTAAGCCTGAGGTGGTGGCTGTAGGTAGAATTCATGACATAATAGTCCTACGTGTCAAATAGATGGTGTGCACCATAGTGCAGCACGTGAAAAAAAAGGAACTGTAAGTTTGAAAGTTATAACTGAAACTGTACAAGTGTGATCTAAGCAAAGACACCAGGAGCGGTGGCCTATTGCAACCATTACCAATTTAATTCAAAAAATGGAATAGGGACATGAGAGACCTGTAATAGAACACTACCGTATGGCCTTGGTCTAGAGTTGGTCCAATAACTGGAACAAAGACAGTGGATGGCAATTAAAGACTAAGGCTGAGCATCACCTACAGACAAGTATGGAAATCTTCTGTCGCGTTAAGGCCAATGGGAGTCTTGCTGTCTAATTCCAGGATGTACCTGGTTTCCAAGGCCCTTAACATAGCCTCCCTATCACCTCCTCTTTTTTGGGGATACACGGCATCTATTACGAAATATCGCAATAGCTCACTTTTGTTCTCATGTTTTTCCTTGAAATGCCGTGCGACCGGGTACGATGCATCGGTGGTATTGAGGGCCCTAATGTGCTGGAGTATCCGTTTGTGGACCTGCAACTTGGTGCTCCCCACATATTGCGGGCCACATGGACACTCCAGCACATAAACTGGGTACTCGGTCTTACAAGTAAGCTGTTTCCTGATAGTGCGAGGAACATCAGAAAATGGGGTGGTGAAGCTGCTTTTATTGACTTCCTGCTTGCAAGCCTTGCAACTAGACCACCTCCTGAATCCTTTACTACCTTGCAACCAGTTTTTCACATGAGCCATCTCCGGACTGGATTTAACCAATGCATCGCTCAACGAGCGTGCTTTGCGAAAGGTGATGGCTGGCTTGGATGTCAACAGGTGACCAATAATGGGATCATTACGTACAAGGCACCAATGTTTGTTAATTATCTTACGAAGTGCCCCATGTTGTTTATTGTACATCCAGATTAACCTGGTAGGTTGCTGAACAACTACTGCACTGTCTTTCTGACTCTTTATGAACAAGGGTCTCCTGCCTAGAAAGTGTGTTAGCCTTTCTTATGGAATTTCTGATGTCAGACTCCTTGTACCCTCTTGCTAGGAACCTGATCTTACTGGCCTCCTGTGCCTGCTGACACAGTGCCTCTGTACTGCAAATCCGTCTTATACGCAACATCTCCCCGGAGGGGATGCTGCGTATCAAATGCGCCGGATGAGGACTATTGGCGTGCAGCACAGTGTTGCCAGCCGTAGGTTTCCTAAAGAGCCGAGTTTGCAGTTTACCATCAATGATCATGATTTCAACATCCAAAACAAATGCTGTCTGCTGACTAATACTGGAGGTGAAAGACAAATTGTAGTCATTACAGTTGATGCCATCAACAAAAGCTGCTGCTTGTTCATAGGAACCTTGCCAAATTAAGAATATATCATCGATATATATATATAGCAATGCACTATATGTTCTTTACAGATCTCACTGTGCTCACCATGGAGGACCTGCCTCTCCCAGTAGCCCATCAGGAGACAGGCGTAGCTGGGAGAAAAGCAGGCCCCCATAGCAACACCTCTGATCTGTTGAAAATACTGATGATTGAACATAAAATAGTTGTTATGTAGGCAATAGGTAATCATGGCAGATATGGCGGTAAGGGACGACGGTGGCAGCATCTCCTGACCCCGCTTGGCGCCTGAAACATACTTAGAGCGGATGCTCTGCAGGGAAACTGTTTTAACCCTCTGAAAATTGCTTGATTTTAAAATGGACTACTAATTTTAAAAATACACTTTTAATTGAGCCTAGCACTTTAGCACTAGCGGCGGATAGCAGCTAAAGTTGAATAATAATTTTAACTGTACCTTTGCACTTTGTATTGCCATTTGCACATTGCACTTCGCCGGTGCCGCTAAGGGCTCACATAACATTTCCCAGCCGTCTGTGCTCAATATTCCAGCCTGCCCGCCCCGGTCCGACTCGGTAGCCAATACCGTAGTGCGGAGGGCGGGGCAGGCAAGAGCCAGACGCCCACAGGAAGTCGAGCGGTTAGCGCTCTAGCTGCTCAATTCTGAGGGCTATTTAGGCTGCGAGGAGGCACAACCCATTGCGGTAAGGGACGACGGTGGCAGCATCTCCTGACCCCGCTTGGCGCCTGAAACATACTTAGAGCGGATGCTCTGCAGGGAAACTGTTTTAACCCTCTGAAAATTGCTTGATTTTAAAATTGACTACTAATTTTAAAAATACACTTTTAATTGAGCCTAGCACTTTAGCACTAGCGGCGGATAGCAGCTAAAGTTGAATAATAATTTTAACTGTACCTTTGCACTTTGTATTGCCATTTGCACATTGCACTTCGCCGGTGCCGCTAAGGGCTCACATAACATTTCCCAGCCGTCTGTGCTCAATATTCCAGCCTGCCCGCCCCGGTCCGACTCGGTAGCCAATACCGTAGTGCGGAGGGCGGGGCAGGCAAGAGCCAGACGCCCACAGGAAGTCGAGCGGTTAGCGCTCTAGCTGCTCAATTCTGAGGGCTATTTAGCCCCTCGTCGGTACGAGCGCGCAGCGGTTGCGCGCAGCGGGGCGCCCTGGACGGCGCCTAAGACAAGCCAAAGACCTGCCCGTCTGCGCCCGTCCGCGACAGGACGGGGCACAGGGGCCATGGGGGCTGCATCAACCGATTTACCAAGGCATCCTCCAAGAGGGCTTACATACACACCTCAGGTACTGCTGCAACTTAAATCTGCGCCGCTACTGGGCTGCAGAAGGGATGTTTTCCCTGAGGTAGAAGGGCCTTTTTCCTGTTTCCACTGCCACAATCAGTTTTATACTCAAACGAGAGACAATATCAATACTAAATATCATAAACTATATCAACTGCCTAGCAATGCTGCTATTGATTCTAACCATACTCCTTCGGGGAGGAAAAACATCCTCTGTAATATTAGGTCACTCTCTAAACACACTGCTGAAGTTTGGGACCTAATTTCCTCAAAACAACCCGACCTGTGCTATCTCACAGAAACATGGTTAAAACCACATTCTACCCCTGCTATAACCCTAGGAATCCCAGATGACTACAAAATAGTCAGACTGGACCGCCCCATAAAAACAGGTGGTGGGATAGCTATTGTGCATAAACAAGATATTAACATCTCAATTCTAGATGAGCTGAGTACCCCAGAAATTGAATTACTAGTTTTCAAAATTATATTGTCCCCCAAAGAAAGTCAAAAAGGTGCCTTAGTATACCGTCCTCCCGGGCCCTGCACAAACTTTTCCAATATGTTGATTGAGTTACTTGCCCCTCATATAAATAATGAGAGCAACTTCATACTAGTAGGGGATTTTAATGTACACAGCGAAAGGCTGGATTGTAGTGAAGCGCAAACTCTATTAACAGATCTATCCTTATTAGGACTCACAAAATGTAACTCTGGGCCCACCCATCAGGCAGGACACACCCTAGACCTGATTTTATCTAATTTCTTGTCAGTTTCATGCCTACCTGCAATTCAGGCTAACTGGACTGATCATTTTATTATTGAATTCTACACTCCTTATTTTAACCCTACCCCCGCAGGCATGATCTCCCTACCTAGTGTACGCAGACAATGGCACAAAGTTACTGCTAACTCCTTCAAAGGAAAGTTCAAACCCCTCCCCATCCTCCCCACTGAAAATGTTGAAGTCGCACTTGAAAAATTTGAAAGTGCAACTAGGGATGCGATAGACAAAATTGCCCCTATGAAGCTATTCAAACCCCGACCTGCAAAGAAACAGGAAATCTGGTTCTCGGACCATCTAAGGATGCTAAAACTAACCGCCAGGAAGTTAGAGAAGAAGTGGAGAACCTCTCATCTGACAGAGGACAAGAATAAATATTGGGATTCACTATCCATCTACCATAAAGCCATCCGTGTAGCACGAAAAACCCATATTGCTTCACAAATCACAGCTGCAGGGAACTCACCCAGGGTCCTATATCAAATTCTTCAAACATTTGTTAAACCAACAGCATGTGAATCATCTGAGTTAGCATCACAACAGCTGTGTAATGAAATATCCCATTTTTTTACCGACAAAATAGACAAAATCTATGAGAAAATAATTAGCGCTAACAAGACTACCACTACAGATATAGCGCTTCCCCAAATAGATGCTGAACTGAAGCAGGATACTCATTCACTTGATATCTTCCCTCCTATTTCTTCCGGAAACATCCTCTCCTTGATATCGCAGATCAAAAGTGGTAGCCCAGATGATACTATCTCGGCTAGAATAATGCCCGCCCTAGCTGAACAGCTCTGCCCCATGATTGAAGAACTGGTAAATCTCTCTCTTGGCACAGGCAATGTCCCTAGAGAATGGAAACGAGCCATTGTTAGACCAATTAGGAAAAACACTGCGACCCCGTGGACCGAATTAGCAAATCTTAGGCCCATTTCCCTATTACCTTTTCTAGGGAAACTGACTGAGAAGCATGTCAACCACCATCTGTCCAGCTATATCGAACTTGCTGGGGGCCTGGACTACTCTCAGTCAGGTTTCAGACCTAAACATAGCACTGAGTTCACCCTTCTGTCAGTCACTGATGACTTGCACATGTACCAGGACAAGGGCTTCTCAGTGATCTTGGTTCTTTTAGACCTGTCAGCAGCGTTCGACACCGTGTCACATTCCATCCTGACTGAGCGGTTGTCGAACGCTGGTATCAAGAACAAAGCCCTTGCCTGGTTAAGGAGTTTCTTATCCGATCGCACCCAGAGTGTCACCATGGGTGCATATCGTTCAGCGGAGGTGGAGATATCAAAAGGGGTGCCACAGGGCTCCTGTCTAAGCCCGACCCTTTTTAACATTTATGTGGCACCCCTGGCTAGAGTGATGCGCAAGTATGGTTTCATCCCAGTATCTTATGCTGATGATACACAGCTCCTCTTCCCCTTCAAAACCCTCTCCGCTGAAGTAAGAAACTCCTTCTCATCAGGTATGAAGGCAGTGGCACACTGGATGTCCTCCAACTGCCTTCAGTGCAACGTCAGCAAGACTGAAGTCATGCTGTTTGGAGAAGCCAGGATGCTATGGGCCCCGGATTGGTGGCCACAGGACCTGGGAGCAGCCCCCGAATCCATTTGGATCAAGAACTATCACTAAAACAACACATTAACTACATCTCGGGTTCTTGTTTCCACACCATCAGCCTGTTGCGTAAGGTTTTCCCTCTGCTGCCGGATTCCTTTAGGAGAACGCTAGTTCAGGCACTTGTTCTAAGCCGGATCAACTACTGTAATGGCCTGCTGCTCTCTGCCAATGAAGGCGTGTTGGCTAAGCTCCAGGTCATTCAGAACACGGCGGCCCGCCTAGTTCTTAATGCTCCGCCAAGAACTCCATCTAAACCCCTCCTTGAGCAACTGCACTGGCTCTCAATCCGGCAAAGAACGAAATTTAAAATATGCTGCCTGATCCACAAATGTCTACATGGACAAGGGCCCGCATATCTTGAAAACAAATGTATTCCCTACATTCCAACCCGACCACTAAGGTCAAGCAATAATCTGCTCCTAGTGGTGCCCCGTGCCAGGAAAGCGAGGCATGGGAATAAAGCGTTATCAATTGCAGGACCCACATTATGACTCCCTCTTTCCCTGAGACAGTGTACTGAACATTTAAAATTCAGAAGACAATTGAAAACCGTTCTGTTTAAAAATGAGATCTAACTTCTGCTCTAATTACACCTCCTGTTTAACCGGCACCAAAAGCGCAGAGATACTCCATCTGGAGTCCATTCAAGCGCTATAAAAACCAGCAAATAAATAAATAAATAAATGGCAGATAGCATTTTGTTGTGCTCTGAGGCCATCTTGATGTTGAATACTAGTGTACAAGGATGAAACATCCAGGGTGATCAACCAATAATCAGAGTTCCATGGTACATTGTTGATTTTCCTCAGAAAATCCCCCGAATCTTGAATAAAAGATGGCAAATTGGAAACATATTCTTGTAGAAACGAGTCAATGTACACTGTCCAATAGTCCATTACGTGCAGAGATGATAGGTCTGCCGGGCGGCCTCTCAACGTTCTTATGTATCTTCGGAATCAGATACAAGACAGGTGTGGCTGGATGGTCGTTCTTCAGATATTTGAACTCGTCCATACTCAGGAGCCCAAGACTTCGCCACCCCATTAGCAGCGAATAAAAATCCGCCTGGGCTTTCCTCATGGAAATTGCATCACAGCGCCTGTAGCATTGTGGGTCATTTAACTGGAGATAGGCTTCCTCCAGGTACTGAGACCGTGGCCACAGACCAATGTTCCCGCCCTTGTCTGCTTGGCGGACTACGATGGTGTCCTTACCTTGTATTTTGTGCACTAGTTTGGCATAGTTATTGTTCTGCCTCCGATACTGGCAAGGTGTTTTCAAAGTCTTGGTGTGTAGGGTTTTAATGTCCCTAATGGCCAGTTCGTGAAATATGTCAATATTATCATGAAGCATCAGGGGGGTAAAAGTAGACAGAGGCTTGAATTTGCTTAATCCCGCCGAATTCAGAAACAATGGTTCCTGCATGCTCTGTGAAACAGATTGTTCAACCCTCAAGGCATCAAGATCCTGTGCTAGGCTAAGATCACGCGCTTGGAGGCCAATTTGCGTGCTGGTATCCGGTGGTTGAACAGGATTAGGCTGAATTTCGTTACAGAGAAAGTGTTTTTTCAGCTTGAGCTTACGCATGAATTTGAACAAATCAATTCTTGTCTTGGCGTAATCTAAGTTGTTGGCTGGACAGAAGGAAAGCCCCAAAGATAGCGTTTGTAAGTCAGAGTCAGTAAAGCAGTATTAGTGAGGTTGATGATGGAAGGCTCATTACTGCTGACACTAGTTGGTGCTACTGTTTGCTGTTCCACCTTCTGGGGAAATTTTTCTTTTTCGGTTTGGCGCCTTGCGCCGACTGCCCTCCGCTCTCGCCGCTTTGTGCTGCTGGTTTTGCACTTGGCTGTGTTGGTCTTTTAGGGCGGAGTGTTTCCCGCCTGTCTTGGCGCAGGCAATCCACTTCCTGCGCCAATGAGAATCGAGTAAACCACAAGCGCGGGTTGCCCCGTACTCCCTCGGTATCTGATCCGCTGTCCACCATAGAACTAAGATCCGATGCAGAGGATCCCAAAAGAGGTTTCGCCGTTGAACTGGGTGTAACATTATTACTGGCAGGCGCAAGGGAGGAGGATGCTTTAATAGCGTCGTATTTTCTGGCGAAGGTGAAA
This sequence comes from Lissotriton helveticus, assembly GCF_964261635.1. NCBI lineage: Eukaryota > Metazoa > Chordata > Amphibia > Caudata > Salamandridae > Lissotriton > Lissotriton helveticus. Next base: position 311,444,099 of record NC_136062.1, read on the forward strand.
ATTCTACCTTCCTGATAGTCCGTTTTGTCCCTTAGGAACTTGAACACATTCTTCTTTTTGATGGTTTCCTCCTCCTTATGCAGCCTTACCATCATGTCATCTCTCAGCTTTGTACACTCCGTCGTCGCGGCTGCCCCAGACACATCAATTTCCTCATTCAATGCATCAATCTGGGTCTGTAAAGCGGCTCAATCACTTTCTGCATATTTGACCAAAATGGTCATGAGTCGTTTGGACGATTCAAGATTACATTCAGCCCATTCTCTCAGCATGTTGGGGTCAGGGAGCTCGTAGCTCGGCGCAAGCATAATGCGCAGACCCCTGGGAACCCGATCTACTTCCAAATATCGACTTAATGACAGGTGCTCCCACCACTTGGCAGTCTCCCTCTTCATAAGTCTTTCAAGTGTTTTAAATTTGTCCCGAATGCTAGGTGCCGCCGCACCACCTGGCTCTGCCGCATTGATCACACGTGACCCCCAGCCGGGGAGTCATCAAACATGTCGAGGGCTGCTTCCTCTCTCCCTCTCAAGGCGTCAGCTGACATGGCGCTACTGATACAACAAACGCAAATGCGCACTCACGGGTCCCAGGTGCACTGTCTGAATAGTCCCAAGCACCCCCTTCAATCAGTCCACACGTTGCCGCAGGAACAGAGGAGCCAAGACCCAGGTAGGTGCATTTATTTTCAGCCACATTCCACCATCAGCATGACTCGTTTCGATCCCGTTGATACATATATATATATATATATTCCTGCCAGTCAGTGGTCTTTCTACCGTCCCAGGGTAAATTGGGGGCACATCTAATGCCTGTCCCTGGGGACAAAGAAAACTAGCTTGTCCCCTTTTGGGGTGGAGGTGTGACCAATGCAGAGTACAACGGCCACATCACTTAGTTTTGCTCCAGAGGCAAAATACCTGCTTTCAGGTGGATATTCTACACCCCCACCAGGGGGCAAGTTTGTTGAAACCTCCACTTTTGGGACAAGACACTATTGACCTCACTCGGGCAGGGGTATGGCTCTATGCCAGGGTAGACTACTGAATCGTTTTGTTGGTTTTGGCACCATTTTGAAACCCCTGGTGTCTAGTAGGCTGTCTGCTCCCCTCGAGGGGTGGTGGGGGGCAATTGGTCATGAATAATCTCTCTGCACCCTCCCCAGCAGGGGTAGAAGGTCTCTTGGGCCCCAGTGTGAAAGCGGGGCATGGACCCAGGGGCAAGGTGGGCCACTCCCACTGAAAAAATATTGCCAAAATGTAGTCCCTAGTGTCTAATGGGCTTTCTGTCTGAGGGGAGATCGGGGGTAATCAACCCCATCCACCCCCAAGGGGGAGGGAGAGCAGAAAGACTGATACCCATTTAGTTGCGGTGGGAGCATCCAACACACGGGTGTGTGGGGAGGGGGGCAGAAAGACAGATGCCCATTTCGCTGGGGTTGGTGCATGGTCATGCCCATAGTGGGCTGCCCCCACACCTATATTTTGCTAAAACCTAATACCTTCTCTGGCGTCTAGTGGGATTTCTGCCAATCAGGGAGGAGGGGCAGATGGGGTATTTACCCCATCTTCCCCATATGAGGGGTATGTAATCCCGTCTGCCCCCAGGCGGCAGAAACACTGGGGCTATTAAGTGTGCTGGGGACTACAAGCCCTTGCCTAAGGGGCCATTCCCCCCATCCCTGGGGACTAGTGGCTGGATCCCTACTTGGAAATTTCTCTTCTGTGGGGATCCCTATGCGGGGATCCACTGGGCAAGGGTAGCATTGGTAAGAGGAGAGTCTCCCCTTTCCAACTCAATGATACCTCTGCGCGTTGATCATCGTTGCAGTAAACAAAAAAAAATAATCATGCTGCTCAAGACACTCTACCCGAGCAGTCGGATGTAAAATAAATAAATAAATAAAGGACTCCCTCTGGTAGAGAGCATCTGATAGACCTTTAAGTACCTCCCCAGTGCCAGCCACTCTGGGGAGCCGACAGCTACACGTTTAGGGTGAAGGTCAGGTTTTTGGGTATGGTTTGCTCTCTTGTCAGTAGTACATCCTCTCCATCAGGTAAGTAGCCCCTCTTTCGCCCAGTATGACAAATAGCTAAAGGCTTTCTACTGCTACACTGAGACTTGCCTTGCAGGATAGGACTTCAAAGAACAGCGGCTTCCAAACTATTTGTCCTCAAAGTACTGCATCAAGCATACTTGTCTCAAACAAATGTAGGGTAAAATGTAGGGTAGATAAGGCTAAAGCAAATAGATTGTGTTGCTGACAATAAATTTAGAGATTGAATTACTTTCCAATAAAGTCCCTAATTGCAGGAGCAAGGGAAGAGACAGCTAAGACACTACTGCTGTGAGAGAATGTCACCACAATGAAAAGAAGTGAACATCTCGTATAAGATGTGGTCTTCTGGCTCATTTGGAAAGTTCTAATACAAGCTTCAATATTTGACTTACAAATCATTCGATTTTGAAGAAAACAAAGATAAGTATATTTCCCCACCACAAACTGGAAATATGTGGTGCATAAATACTAAAATCGACCTGGACAGTTTTCAAGTGGGATAACCCCAAGCTCATCTCCACCACATCATGGTTTTAATAAAATGATATATCCTGGTTTTAATAATATGATCTATACTCAGTCCCAGACAGTGTACATTTAGAAGTGCAACACCTCGTGTTTGAGATGTTGCAGTTAAAATGATCAAACAATTCTCTGTGTTTGTCTCCGTTTGGGGTAAGTTTGCAGTGTATGATATTTCTTGAATGAACTGAGAAAAATAGTGATAAAATTATGTAGTGAGCCAGGTCCAATAAGCAACAGAGAAGGAAGGAGTTTACTGTTCCTTTTAAGCATTTTTCTCTTCCTCAACTGATATTTCGGCGATTGAGGTACTAGACCAGGCGCATACAATACATGCCCATGAAGGCAAGAGTTCTCACACTCTTTCCGGATTTCGACATAGCACTAAGTTATACAACGAACCTAAACGGTATTAATGTAAAGAGCTACTGGCAGGTACCAAGCCCTTGTCGACCTACCATGGACAGTCGTGAGTGGTGCATTCCATTCCAGCAATCACCACCAATAACAGCTGAATTGTCAATGTAACTAATATTGTTCACATTAGTGGAACCACAATGCACTGGCTTACTATCAGCAAAACTAAAGTGCATACATACTTTTTTTTGCAATTTACACCGATGTCCACTGATCAAAGGTTTAAAATGGGGCAGGAGCCCATCGATTCTAACACTGCAACCTGAATGGAAGCAAAATCAGGAATGCGCAGTCAGGAGCGTGTGTGGAGATACAAAATTCGCCATCATGCCAAACTGAGTGTGTGGTTAGTTGTAATGAAGTAATTTGTAAGCTTTGAAAAACCCTTAGGACTATAATACCGACAAATATTACGAGGTGCATAAAAATTATAAGCTGCTGAAAATAAAAAAAGGTTTTCATAGCAACAGCTTCTATGAATTTCCTATTGAAGATGTCTTAAATAAACTGGAAATACGGATTAAAAAAACCACCACCTAAATAACGCTGTAAAAAACAAAATGCATTTTAGTTAGCTGTCAGTCAGTAAGAGAGAACTGATACCTGTGCTGTAATTAAAGTCGAGGCCCTTTCCAATTAGTTAGTCTGCAGCACTACAGGCTTCATGCTGGCTGTGACTCAGAGCTGACTCATCCAGCAAAACTTTCTTACAGAAGAAAATATCCAGGCATCGGCAAGGATACAAGATCAAAAGGAAATCAGCTCTGCAACCTTTTTAGCGAAGAAAGACAGTGTTAAATTTAGATGACCGGAAGAATGTAAAGCGACCTTGCAATAAGGCTTTATAGGCAGAGAAAGAGATTCAGGTCTTATTTTTATCTGGAAAAAGCCGTCAGTCGGATGTAAAGAACGCTTAGGAATATTATACCAGGCTCTTTAAAGATGCGGCATAGATACACTTGGCCCGTTCAGGAGGACGAACCGCATGGCGAAAACCAGGTTCTTTCAATATCCCTGTGCAGTTTAGAGAAATGGTTTTCACATTGCCTTGAGGGATCTTCAATGGCAGATAGCACAAAGCAAGCCAGTTTTGATTGAAAATAAAAGAAACAAGCATTGGCATAGCCTATAGGTCGCTCCTTTGGGCCCTTATAAGTGCTTAGCCAGAGGTTTTGGCTTGGCCTTTGTTTTTAAGCTATGTTGTAGAGCAGTGTGGCTACTGTGCAGCATGTTGAAAAGTTATAATGAACACACCATCACCCAATACTCTCTATTTAGGATTCATGTTGAACATGTCACGCTGTCCCCCCCTCGGCGTCTGCACAGTTCTGCGCCAGCTGGGGTGGGGCCACTTGACACTTGCTTCCTCTACACCCCCAACCCCCCCCCCCCCCCCCCCCCGAAAAAAAAATATCACCGGCCCGCTCCTCTCAAACCCCAAAATGCATTTAGAACGAGCCTCCTCTCTTTGAAAAACTAAAATGTATTGAAGCTGTGAATCAGGGGTGGGAGTCCTCATAGACCAAAAAACCGGCCCACCAACTGGCCTTAGCCAGCGGCCCATCGGCCGATACACGCCTTATCAATCCGAGGCTGTCTGTAAAGCGCTATGACAACGAAGGGCATGTTCCGCTACATATAAATCAATATAAATAAATTAGCCTGTTAGAGATTCGCCCCTTACTCAAAACGGTAGATGTGATCATATTTTTCTTTGTATATATACATTCACGCCACACTTCTACCTTTTCTAAGGTCTTTAAATAGTAGGTGGTTTACTGTATGCTTATAACCATGTTCTTATACATTTATTGTACGACAATGCATACAGTTATTAAAATATTTGTATTTTTTTTATTATATAAATTTCAATAAAAAATTGAAACACACCAACAAAAAAAATAGGTGGTAATACTGTCCAATTTAGGTGGTAATACTGTCCAATTTAATGGCACCCCTGTTTCCGGCCTCGGAAGGATGAAGGCTGAGCCGGCTGTGCTGGGAGTCGAACCGGTGACCTGTACATCACAGCCAGTGTCAGAGGCTAGGCTGGGCGAGCTAGGCCTGGCGTGTCCTCTGCGGGGAATGCGGAAGTGTGTGCCCCCCCCCCCCCCCCCCCCCCCCGAATTTTGAATGCTGGTTTACAACGAGCGAGGGATAAGGAACCGAACAGGACGTGGAAGCAGGGCACTGGAATAGGCCGGGGTGCGTGAACCCAATCGTCCTCGTTTCCAGAAACATCAGCAGATCACACCAGAATCACAGAGGTGGCAAACCGTATAAACAAAATTACCACTGCTTTACTGAAACAAGAAGTAGTAACAGAAAATGGTTCAACAAGTACCAAGAAAATAGCCCTGGACTTAGGAGGGCAACAATCGAGAATCTAATAAAATCAGAATATCTGAGATAAGGAAAACAAACCACGAAAAAAACTCAAAAATAGCCAGAGACAACAAACAAAATAACTTCAGACTCTGTGGATTACAAATAAAAATCTTTAATCCAAGATTACTGAGACAAGTAAAAAACAATGTAACCCAGGATTTTCTGGGGCAGCTAAAATAACAAGAATATAACCGTAGATTTATAACTGATATAACTTTCAATGACAAGTTAACCTGCACACTTTCGCGTACATGAAAATATATCAAAAATAAAAAAATAACACGTTCTTAAGCGAGTACAAATAAAACACACCTTGATTGTGAAAGCAAACTGCAACACAAAGAAGTGTTTACGTCAATACTCTTAGGGCTTCACTTGAACTACGCACGCGTACAGAATACCCATCCCAACCGGGCTGTACCCTTCTTGCGTCACCGGTGTTTAAGTGGCAGCAAACACGCAGGGGTAGCCCTCAAAAGTGGCCACGCTAGAGGGGGGAGAGGGGCACATACCCCCACCCCAGCTGAACAACAGCGAAATCAATACACTACCCATTGCCACACACAACCACATGCACCGCGTTTTTAAAGGCAAAACACAAGCCCACATATTTGCTTAAAATATGTGAGTCTGACTTTCTATATATGTGTGTCTATACATATATAGATCTAGATATATACAAACAGTCAGATGTAAACATTTTCAGCAAAATAATAAATGCATCAGGATTACTATTCAGCAAATACTACATTACTGTGTGGCAATAATGATGGCACTTTAAATCTAAGCACATTAAATTAAATATTGTATGAATATTTAGCACCAAATGGAATCTAATACTCCATGAGAGGCAGAAGAGGGACTACAACATGTCCCCTGTAAATCACCTAGATCAGCAGTGAGTCTTCAGCTCGCAGTACTATCTTGACAGATAATTAGATCAACACGGTTACATAATACCCCCTAAGGAACAATACAAAATATGCTCCTGTATTCCAATAACAAAAAAAGTCACAAGTAACACGCAACTAGGAACAGGAAGCATATGGCTCCAACCAACATGGTGCAGTCACATGCACTTTGCATTCAACAAAATCACAGCTCAATGAAACACCATACAAAGATACTATTGGAAATGGGATTCCTGGCTTGCTGAGTTCTGCACTGGGGCCAAGCAGGAACCACCAATCTAGCCAGGGTAAGCTAGATACACACTGAAAGATAGCATGTGTTTACTTTCTGGTATCTTGGCACAGAGCAGTCAGGCTTATCTAACGAGGCAATGTATAAAGTATATATATCTCCCCCTTCCTCCCCCTCCCCCACACAGGTTTAGGAAATATATTATATTCTGAACAAAACAAGATCAAAACAGCAAAAAATGTAATGTATATAAGTTGAGATATTCCATTTTAAAGGAATAAAGACAGTAAAGCACTTGAGAGCAAGTAGTGAAAAAAAGTTTACTTTAGGTCCCACTGAACTGGGGCAAAGTCAAAGTTTGGGCCGACCTTGTGGAAGCTCATCCAGCTACAGGCCCGACGCAGACCCCGGTGAACAAAGTACCTTTCCAGGTCACCAGTGAATGCAATGCTTCGGTTCCAGTTCATGCAGTCGGGTCGAAGTCGAGCCATGTGGTCGGGACCTTGAATTGGTTCTGCGTCATCGTTGAACCTCAAATCAACGCTGCTTTGCTGAATCTCACAGTCAGGCCCGACGTCGTTGTTGAGCCACGCAGGGCTGTATCGGGATGGGCACTGCATTGGCGTCGAATAGTACTACGTCAGTTCTGATCAGCACAGTGGGAACGATGCATGGATTTTGTAGTAAAATATCTGCATAACCCACTTCTGAGGCTCAGAATTTGGAGGGAGCACCTCAGCCAAGGATGGCACTCACAGAAGACAGAGTCCAGCAGTAACAGCAGAGTTGCAGAACGTCTTTTGTGTCCCAGAGACTTCAGAAAAAGAGGCAAGCCAGGAAGCCCTAGGAGGGAAAGCAGAGTCCAGCTCTCCTTCCGCAGTCAGGGAGCAACAGGCAGTGGGATAATAAGCAGAAATGCGGTCCAGTTGAGTCCTTTAAGCAGCACAGCAGTCTTCTGACACAGGTTCAGTTTAACATCCAGAAGTGTATGACTTTAGTAGGTCAGATAACCAGTACTTATACCCAAAAGCGCCTTTGATGTAGGGGGTGAGTTGAAAGCAGCTCTCTGAAGTACACAAGGACCCCTTTCAACCCAGTCTTATCTGCCATGCTATCTGTGGGGAAGGGATCAGTGCTTTGTGTGTGGACAGGACACTACCTGTTAAAGTGTAAGTGGCAGTCCCTCCTATTCCTCCCTGCCCTGGAAGACCCATCAGAATGAAAAGAAATGCGGCGAGTGCTCAGAAGGCAGATGTGCCTCACCTTCCTGTGTTTGTGTCTGTCTAGGGGGGGATGCACAAAGTGTAGCTGTAACCCACCCCAGACATGTATTTGAGACATACTGTCAGGCACAAAGAGTAATAAGTGCAGAGAAATGTCCACTTTCTAAAAGGGGTATTTTTAAAACAGTACTGTTAAATTCAACTTTACCAATAAGGAGGATTTATCCTTACCATTCTAAAGATATGAAACATGAGAAAGCTACTCCTCTCTGATCAGGAATTACAGCTTAAAAGTGTATTAAGAAATTCCTAATGCTGGCCTATGAGTGGGGTATGCCTCACAGTAGCGAGAAACAAAAATATGCTTGTTGTCACTATCAGGACATGCCAAACAAATGTACATGTCCTAACTTTTACTTACATGTCACCCTGCCATTAGGGTTACTTAGGGCCTACCATAGAAGTGATTAATATGTAATTAAAGGGGAGTTTAAGGCCTGGTAAGCAGTTTTAAATACTAAGTCAAAGTGGCAGCAAACTGCACCACCAGGCATTGTAGTGGCAGGCCTGAACAGCTTTGAAAGGCTGCTTCTGTGGGTGGCACAATGCGGGCTACATCTCACCAGTAGCATTTGATGTAAAGAATCAGCAAAAATGGGAGGCAAAAGGCAAAAAGTCTGGGGAAAGGCCACCCTAAGGATGACACTAACAGATACATAAGGACCTCCCACCTTACCATCAATCAACATGGTGTTTATCTATTTTTGAAATCACACCGCTATTACATTATAAGCACAAATTCTCTGCTCTACATGACAAGGAAATTAAATCCTCCAACATGATTGACAGCAGACTGAATCCACTGGCACGTAGATCCCCTGGCTAAACTAAAAAAGGAAATGTTGGGAGTAATGTTTCCTCATAACAATATTGGAGTTTTCATTTTCGTCTCTGACAAAACTGACCTAGTGTTCTTAGAAGCCAAATTACTGACGAATATATGCAAAATTATAGAAACAAATATTGGACAGTTTTGGTGACAAAGAATGAACAGAATGTAAACAATATGTACAGGGCAAAGGGCTATTCTATATACTTTCCCTTCCAACTGAGTTCTTGCTAATAGGAATTAGCACAAAAAGGGCTGCTATTAAGAGAAATGCATTACATAACTGCTTGCCTGTTTGGTACGGCAGGTTACCTTGTGACCACAAGGTCAGGCACACTGGATTTTAGGATCCACTTCTCTATCAAAGAACTGAATTTTTTGTTGATAAATGGCTAAAATGGAAACTGGCCCCATAATTACTAATGCAGTGTTTGAAAAATGCTGTGGGAATTCTTACAGTTCAACCTATGAATGTCAATATAGGAATCTTCTATGCCAAAGCTAAAATACTAAATGTTATATAAACATGTGAACTATGGACAATCATAACGCACATTATATAAGAAACATATTGCTATGTAATGGCCATCATAACAGTAATCAGAATTTTCGTGGGCCTTTGGAGATCAGCAAAGCAAGGCCACTAGTAAAAATAATGTGGAAAAACATGGCAATGCGCATCACTTCGAATCTGCAGGACTGCGGTCCAGCCGCATGCAATCCAGGGGCAAAGCATGATGCTAGCTGTCCACAGCAGGGTAGAATGTCTCTGACTTAGTGACACCTAACACACACTTCCTTAGAGGACATCTGTTAAATCTGCCTTGAGTGCTTGCCTGGGCAGAGGGATATTCGCCTCACAGGGTCAAGCACACTGTAGAATATAGGTGTATGAATAGTTCTACACAATTCCATCCCCCCACAACTAGAAACAGTTTTTGGGTTCAATACAAGGCATCTGCCCACCTTGTAAATTTACCCCACAGGCCTCTTCTCGCCTCTCATAGGCTCCTCTTTGTCCACAGTTGTCACCCATAAAAAATATGTTCGAAATTGAGTTTCTGATTGGCAGAGATATGCACCCTGTCCAAGCGGGAATTACGATCCTAGTCAGGATAGGTCCCAGCACAACCTAAATTAGCCTATGCTCACCCTCTGGTACCTTGGCACAGAGGGTTGCAAGGCGGATCAACGCATGCAACTACCACAAATGCCTTTTCAACGACGTCTGCACAATGCATGTGTTATTACCATGCATGCATTTACAACAAAAAATGTTACCACGCATATGCCTTTACCACGCAAGCCTTTACAACCAAAATTTTGTTGTAAAGACATGGTTGGTAAAGACAAATGTATGGTAAAAATGTAATAGGCAAGTATAAACCCCACATCCACTCCATACATACCCCCTAAAACTGGCATAGACAAATATAAATGCATACACTGACATCAACACCGACAGACACACCCACAAGCATACCTACCGGATTCACATACTTGCTGACCACTGTAAAAAAATATATATATATTATCTCTCCTATTGGAACACATGAAGTACAAAGTGTTTTCTGGCTTTACGTATGTTTGGATTAGACTCACTCCGATGCAATGCACTCTGGAGTCCATTGAATTGGTTCGCGCAACACCAAACGGCAAATAAATAGGAAGAGGGACTAGAAAGGCATGCATATCGTGTCGAGATCCAAAAGCAAAGCATAGGGGTGTGTGCGTTTGTGTGCAGAAAGTGGTCATAACAGAATGGTGGTCTAAATCTTAACATCATGGAACCAATAGCACTAGTCAGATGACATCGTATCCCAGTGGCTCTGCAAGAAATCAAACATGTCACTCAGTATTTGCGAACTCTGATAAGATTGGTAGTAAGTATACCTGTAGATGCCTTAACCTCTAATGAAGGTCTGCTGGGTGACCACAGACACAAAGGAAATCCTCAAAGAAGGAGGTGGAACAATTGCTTGCCTGCACTGGTATTCAGCTTCATAGGACGAACACAAGCAGCAAGCAGACAGCAGGACTCTCTCCATGAAATGATTTCCCTTTTGGTGGTTCCAAGACGGTCTGCAGAACAGCTAATGTACTTCAGTACCAGCCACGGGGCTTAAACGGGGCGGGACAGAGTGGGGTACAGAAAACACATGTTCAGTATTGTCTGTCGTAATTCAAGCCGAGCGGTTTTCTGCCACAGACGGCGCCGCCTCTGTATGGATATGTGTTGTGCCCGGCGTGAGTATCAAGGTTAGTGCTTTTTATTTACCTTTAAATCCTTTACCACACATATACCTTTACAATTAAATCTTTTACCATGCATATGTCTTTACCATTCATGCCTTTCAACGAAATTTGTTGTAAAGGTATACGTGGTAAAGGCATCTTCGTGGTAAAGTATTTTTGGTAATGGACATGCGTGGTAAAAGCATGGGTGTGCTAAAGGATTTGGGGTTATGTAGGATTGTAGTAATTATCAAGTAGTAAAGGCTATTTCCGGCACAGAGAAGTCAGGTTCAAGAGGCAATATATAAAGTATTTGTGGAACACTTCATACAACAACACAGCGCAGAAAAATAGATTTTGATTTTATAAATAAAACAAGACCAAAATGACAACAATCCAATGGTATAAATTGAGATATACATCTAAAGTATTAATTGATCAGGCTGGACCGGGACAAAGTCAAAGTTTAGGGTGACCGAAATGGAGTGTGTGACAGACACAGGACCCACACAGGCCCTGAAGCAAAAAGCATTGTGATCCTGGTTGTGGAAAATTAGTACGGTTTGGTAAACATTATCTGCGCCATCTTGCCTTTTTCCCCGGATGCCACACTTTTTGTCGTGTGCACCCGCCATTTTAGGTGCCTCGATCAGAACCACCCTCTGCACGCCACTGGCCCCCAGCATAGCCCTTCGCCCTCGCAAAGCCCGCACGCTGACAACCCCCACACTCGCATGCCTTGGGTCATAAACCCCCCCTTCAACGCAGCTCTGCCTCAGAACCCCATCCTGTTCCCAGCGCGACACCTCCCTTCATTCCTTTTCATGGTCCCAGGCCCTTTGATACCAACCCCCCCCCCTTTTTCCTGTGTGCCCGTTTGTCTTCCTCTTTCCCAGGCCGACACCTAGCTCTGCCGATACTGTTTATTGCCCCTCCTCGTACAGTAGAAAGCTTCCCTCATCAAAGGACCCCCGAGTTGATCAAAGCCCCCACCCTATGAGATCCGATCAAACCCCCACATTCCGTGAATCGGCGGAATGTCCAGCTGCGCGATAATCATCACCTGTTGTGACCGGGGTGGGGACTTCAACTGTAAATGTGTGTGGGAACGGGCCTGTAGGGGAGATTCAGAGGATGTCCTTTCATACTTCAAAGCATTACAAGACTGTGTTACCTGCAATAAAATTCATTTAACTGTGTATAAGAGGCCAGGCCTCAGAGATGCGGTTAGAGCACCTCGTGACGATACTGGCTGTCTGAACTGATGTGTTCTCCTCCGGAGAGAATAAACCTTGTTTCCTGCCTTCCAGTCTCCAGCGCCTGCCTCTTCATTGGTTAATATTTTGTGGGTTAAAGAGGCGATACCGCCGGGCAAATATTGATTGTCCATTGACCTTAGTTTTAACAATTGGCGCCCAACGTGGGGCTCATCAGTGACTCGTGGATCCAGTGGGAGAGGTCCTGACGACAGAGTGAACGACTGCAACGATCGGGAGAGCTCTTGCCCAATAGACCCTCGTCTGGCAGCCGATCATCCGAACTTCACTGGCTCCGAACAGACCTCTCTCTCGAGTGATCTACGGTCCTGACTGGGAACCATCAGGAGTGCCGCGAGGAATACGAGGAAAGGAGGACGATCGGGCGCTGGATTCGGAAGATAAGAAACTGTCCATAGGGTCCGGGTAAGGTCGTGTAGACACGACGAATTGCGAAATAGTTGTTTAATTGTTCAGAAAATACTAGTATTACTCTTTGTTGACCTATTTGGAGATTCACTGTCTGCAAACGGAGAAACAGTAGGCTCTTTCTCTTTGCAAACAGTGAAGGATAAGTAACGCAGCCAGCGTGCCTATCTTTCTCCCCCACTGATTGATTATTTATTCACGAATTGTTTTCGGGAGATTCCCTCTCCCACACTGATTAACTGTTTTTTTGACCCCGAGCTACTGTTCGCGGATTGTTTTCTGGAGATTCTCTGTCTACACACAGGAAAGAACAGGTTCCCCTTTGCAGATAGTGAAAGGGTAGAGGACGCAGACCTTTGCGGATCTACTTATTCTTCCCACTGGTCGTTTATTTATTGTTTTGATATTGGTTCATGAGGTATTCACTGCCTGCAAACAACGTAGAATAGAAATATTCTGTCTAGTCTTTGCACGCAGTGATAAGATAGGCAGTGCTGACTTTTTGTCCTCTTCGCGAGCCGTCATGTCTTTCTTCTCCCCACTGGTCGATAGTTGGTTCAGCCCGGACCGTTTATTAGAGGTGGATCATCTAGCTCCGCTGGAAGGCACCCCTAATAAAGACATGTTCATAAACTATGGATTAGTTACCATAGCCTATAGTAAACTGTGGCACAGGTATACCAAAGAAAATCAAGAGAAACAGTGGCCACTGATAGGATCCTTCGATCTTGATAAAATAGAAACGTTAGAAATAGCCCTTCGTAATAATAAGACAACGCCTATTATGCTCGACAGTCTCGGTATGTGGCGCAAAGAAGCAATGCAACGAAAGAAAAGAGACGAGGACAGAGTAGGTAAAGGAATATATCGACAGGACAACCCCAGGACACAACGACCCGAAAGTAATCCCCCGACACTGCGCACAGGGCGACCAGACTTAGGGCAAAACCAATGTGCTTTTTGTAAATATGCCGGGCACTGGAAAGCCCAATGTCCGACTCTACTGAACGAGAGTAGGAGCAGAGGGCCGACAGGAATAACAGGCCGGCAGAAAGGGAAAAGGCGCGAGACAAAGATGAATCAGACCGACATGGACAGGCCAGATAGAACCACCACGTTCGATTATGCCCGATGGCACAGATTTCGCCAGGCCGATTTCAGCGACATGTTCGAGTCCTCATAGATCAAACAACGCTAAGACGGGAAACCCAGTCTAGCTCTAAATTAACCACGACAAACCCCGAATAAAGCAAAAAGAATAATGTACACACGTGATCAAGCATTCTTACGTTTAGCCAAGTAGGGAAAAGTTTAGGGTATTTCGAGGTAAGGGTTACACGAGTATCCTCCGCCGAGAGGACTAGGGATATTGCCAATATTTGAAAACCTCCTACCTCCTTTTCCGCATCCTTATAGGCATATAACTAAAAGCTGCCCCATTGCTCTCCAATTGACACCAACGGTTTGTCTCAGCCTGGAAACGTACTTGCTAAAGTGACTCGAAAAAAAAAAAAAAAAAACCTCTGTGAACATTAGCCCGACTAAGTTAGTTCATGACCAGTTGCCAAAGGCGTAAGTGCGTACAATCAAAGCCACCAGAAAAAGGCAGCCAACGAATAAAAAGACAAGAAACAGGTAAAAAGAACTCAGAACAATAAGTATGCGCAGCATACAGAAAAAGATAATTATGGCCAATAACTGTTTTATGTTTGTCTTGGGTCTTTGTATATAATACTTGTACTGTCTCCCCGTCTGAGTTTGTGTGTACGTGATGCATGAATCTACGTCATCCCTCTGCCTGTGTTTCCGTGTTACTTAACTTCTGTTATCAGAAGCTTTAGCATGAAACAACCTGGAAAGAAAGGAATGGGAAAAGAAATCAGTAGGCCACTGATGAACATGAACTTTTATTTAACATAACGAGCAAGAAACAATAACAATACGTAATAATAACACCTATTATTGCCCTAACAACAGGAAACGTTAGAAACAAGAACGGTAAACTGTAGAAAATGAAAGTCAGCAGAACATCCCCCCCCCCCCACTCTGGAAACTTCCAAGGTGGGGCAGGGTTGCGGCTACGCCCAGCCGGCAGCAACCCATATAAGGCGGGTCCTGCTGCCAACAGTCGGCCAGGAAATCGTAACATAGGGTGGAGCCGGAGGAGAGACAGGGGCCAGCGGGACCCAGCCAGGGGATCGCCTTGACCACACTGGAGAGTTGTAAGGGGGGGAATGTCTATGTCCTCGACCCTCCTCCCTCTCTCTCCCAGTCCGGCCGCGGTGGCACGTGATAGTTGCAGATAGTCCCGCCACATGCTCCCCCGGTCCGGCCACCAATGGCCGGGGACTGGGGCCAACTGGATCCGGCTGCAGCCGATGAGCCAAGGAACCCGTTCATGGGGCCAGAGCAAGGGGCGTCCGGCCGACATCCACCGGAAGCCCGGCCCAGAGACGGACGGGACATTTTTTCCTTTTCTCCTTCGTAATGGCAGCGACAACACGCCAGGCGCCACTTCTTTCTTTTCTCCTCCGTAATGGCAGCAGCAACACGCCAGGCGCCACTTCTTTCTTGAATAATGGCTGCGACAACTCTGGGGGATGTCTTGTACATACCTCCGCGAAAATTAGTCCAGGTCGGGCTGGGAGGGAGAGGCGAGGCGGACGAGCCTCTCCCACCTCCACGGATAGGAGGCTTCCCAGCCCCAGTCCGGCCATCACAAATACCTCTGCAGAAATTTGTCCAGGTTGGGCTGGGAGGGAGAGGCGACGCGGACGAGCCTCTCCCACCTCCACGGGTAGGAGGCTTCCCAGCCCCCGGCCCGGCACCGAAATCCTCCAGCCGGGCGGCGCCGATACTTGCGCAGCACCGAACATGCAACGGTGCCGATACTTGCGCAGCACCGAACATGCAACGGCTGCGCCAATACTCGCACAGCACCGAACATGCACCGCAGGTGGCCATACTTCCGCAGCACTGGACATGGGACTTGAGGAACACGGGATGTGGAGTGGCCATCATGCATGCCCATGAAAGAGAGCAGCGTGGGGTACACCGGGAGAGGGAGACGGTGCGAACGAGTCTCCCTCGCCCCCCCAGGTGGGGGCGCCACAGCTGCACCCTAGCCGAATGTCCTGCTCCTACGACATAGAGTTCCTTTTCTTTCACTCCAAAAGGTCTCCTCCACTCTTGCAGACTCGACGAAGGGCGGCTGCTGCAGGCCTCAAAATGGCGTCTGGGCCCCCTGGAAGGCGGGTCTAGGCCGCTAGAGTAACTTTGACCAGCAATATAACTCGGACGCTTGTCCACCGGGGCACGAGCCCCCACCTCCGACAGCATCCCCACAGCCTTGAAGATTCTACAAAAGTCCCAGGAGCCCTCGGCCCCTGCCGGCTCCCGGTGAGGAACGACTGCCTTGGTCGCTAACGAAAATAACCACGACATAGCCACCCCTTCTGTTAGCACGAGTGTTTGAACTGCCGAAGAGGACTCTGGTCCAACCGCCGGTTATGGGAAACATTTTGTCTCTGATGCTACTTCCGGACTAACCCGGCCCCGCCCAAAATGGCGCCGGAATCAATGAGAACTTGCGAACGCCTCGTGGTGTTTTTTTTAGCTAAAAAGACTCGATGTTCTGAAATATGTATATGATCCTTTGTACACTTGACGAAAAAGAGGGAGGGTTCACTCGACGAACATGTAAAAGGGTCCAGTGAAAAGTGTTTTTTTCAAATGTACAATTTATTATGATGTTTATTGTAGCCGATACATAACCTCGCTTACGACACACACCCACGGTATACATATAGGAAATTTGATTGCAACTAGTCCAACTGTACTGCCAACTATGAAATGAATGCCCCTTGATCCCTCAACTATCGATAGACATTTTAGTCCCCTGCAAATGAATGAATAAGCCTTTTTAATATTTTTAATATTCCCAATACTGCAAAATAACCCCCCTACTGTACGCACTTTAGCCATTGCCGTGCCCGGCCAAATACGATTGCACTGTCATATCTACATGCTGAACGATTGTGCAAATAAAGGTTTTCCGAACTATGAAATGGGTATTGCATGCTTTTTTTTTGTGAAAAATGTGGGGTCAGCGGGAGAGTTTTTTGTGCACCCTGCTTTGTTCTCTTTTTGAAGTTATTAGAAGATGGTTGCTCAGCTCCAGAGGGAGGATCGAATCTAAGACACGATACTCTGCCTCCAAGTATGCGACTGGCTCTGGAACTAACGCATGGAGAAGGACCTCGACTTCTGAGGACGGGTAACGTGAAGCGGTGTAAATGATAGAACGTTATGAAGGTACGACACTCAAAGGTACTAGGGAACAGAGTTGGCCGAAGAGCTGGTATGCCTTAGACCATCACAGCATTGGAAAAGATTTAAGGGCCCCGATAGCTAGATACATCTACCAACTAGATACCCCGCACTAAGAGCCCCTGATTTTTAACGTTTCCCTACACGCGACCTATAAGGACACACTGCCCCTTTTTCCCCCCCCTGGCTTCAGAAACCAAGACCCCAGGGATTCTATCCCGAGGAGACAAGACGAGTATGAGGTAAGTAAAGAACTTTCGTGCCCATGCATTTGAAATGCGCGAATGTTGTCCCCCTCCCTTCCCCTCTTTTCCTCCCCCTACAGGTTACACTGGAGATCACGACCGACGTATGGTGAAGATCTGAAGCCCCGCCATGTCTGATACACGAAGCGGACTAACGTTGCCAGATGGCACCTAAGCACACCCACAAACTGCTCTTGTAACGAAAGAGCTAATAAGTTGTATAATATGATAAAACACGGTCACCCCTAATCCGTGTTGCGTGAATGGGCACGTGTCACATATGTCTGAAAACACGGTCACCCCAAACACGGTCACCCCTAATCCGTGCTGTGCGAATGGACACGTGTCACGTATGTCTGAAACTATGAGAACATGTTTTTGTGCGACTGAGGCGCTGACTTGACTGGTCGGCGGACCAAGAGTGCGAGAAGTGCGATACAATGGTGTCTTTTACTCAATGCATGCCCCCTCTACCCTGCCTAATGCTCGTCCGTCCCAAACTGCATGTTTTCGAAATTCTAACACGGACCCGTAATGTCTTATGTTGTGTAATGCGCTGAATAGCCTATCTTAATACACGGCCACCCCCCATGTCACACGTGTACTATTTAGCCTATTGTTGCACATCTCTCTCTCTCTCTCTCTCTCTCTCTCTCTCTCTCTCTCTCTCTCTCTCCTCCACACTCTCACTCTTCCGAACGACTAGCACCAAAATTGGCAAACCGCCACCCCTAGTGCACCCCCCAATTGGCTCCAAATACCGCAAGTATTTGCACAAAATTTGTCTTAAATATAATCACCCTGATGCCGTGTCACTACCTCTCCTTTCTGCTACATATTGATGAAACCTAGAATTGGCCAAACGGGAAAGGACAGGTAAGACGACTAAGGTTCCCTAATCTGGCCCGTAATAAGGGAACTACATGTCAGTGGCTTCTATAAAAAAATTGCCTCAGGATAATGCGACCTTCCCCATCCCGAATTGTCGCGATCCCCGAACAGTAAAAAGTGATCGAAACATCCCCGTCTTCCCAGAACCCCCTCAGTTTTGTATCAGCTGCCCCGGACGAGAGTTTTAAAAATGTCCCTCACCCCCTGTTGTAGGAAACAAGTCGACTTACAACTAACACGGGCCAGCCGTTGTTCCTAGAAATGATCTGTTGGTGAGCAAGCTAAGGAGTTTTAGAATTCGAGAAATGTCAATGAACGCTTACCAACTGAACTGTGGCCTTCTGCTAAATAACGCCCTTATGACACAAAGCAAGATGATAGTCCCTAACCACAGTTTGCTATGTCCCTAGTTGTTTCCATAAGACCCGTTTTTTTTTTTAAAATAAAGTAATAAGGTTGTAAGAGGCTATGTAGGAACTAGACTGATGTTTGCGAAGTTAAAGATTAGGCCGAAATGAAGAAATCGTTGCAATTAACCCTGTTGAAAGTAAAATGTTTAGCTGAAAGGTAGGATGCATTTATAGGATGGAAAAATGTTTAGCCTATGTTCGTCCCTCAGAAAGATACCCATCAGACCATGGTGATAGCACGTTGCACTTTTTTTGAAAAATATAAAGTCCTGGAGAACGGTATAGCTTTGTAAGGCACGTACTAGGAAGGTGGGTCTCTGTCAGAAGATCTGACGTAACTGTAATACACAAAATACGATGAATAGGCACCAGATTTCGTACCACGACAATGAATGTAACGCCAACAAGCACCAAAGAAATAGTTACGAAGGAAAGTTATAGGAAATCCAACGAGCCCATCATCAATTATTTATATGATGGTTGTGAACCCCAATGTAACGGATGTTTCTCATTTGCGTGGAGCTGGGAGAGAAATAGACTTATGTGATTACCTTCCTCTGCCAATTCTCTAAAGACTGTCTTTTCAAACTCATTTAAGGGTACCGCTGTCGGAGGAAAGAGAGACCGGATGTGGGAGCACGTGGCCTGACTACAGATCGTGGAACATCTGCGACATTGGCCAAGGCGAGACCGCGACAGAAAGGAGTTGCAGGACGAGGCACTGTTTCCGACAAAATGAGAGGAAAGGGCTGACCTGATGCCCCTGCTCAATGTTCAACGTGTGCCGAAAAGTCCCCGCTCTCTGAATTCGGTCATGAGCCCGCCTACCTGAAATTTTCCGTCCCCCTGGTCTGTTCCCAATTTGGCCCTGCTCCATCCCCCTTTTTTTTCTCCGACCTACCCTATGGACTACTTACACACACTCTTCTTCCACCTGAACTTTTTGACAATCGACTCCAAAGGACACAGGGCGAAAAGGACCTTCTTGACCAGGAAAGCGAGGAAAAGATCATGCCCTGCAACGCGGAGCTCAGAAGAGAGCTGGACTCATCGCTCCACCGTGCCAACAGAAGACGACAAAGAATGCTGAGAACTCACTAATAACGGTCCATGACAATAGGACCTCCCCTTCGAACAATGGCGCCTCTGATTATCGTTTTTACTACGTCTCATTTCTCTCCCAACCACCATTGTATTGATCATGCTCCAACTAAAAATGAACAGAACTTACATATGTAATAACCTATCAGTTCACATTCCGAATGACCACAAGTATCTATGAAATGTACTCAATGATCACACTACAGAATCGTTTTGTCCGATATTGCATTACTATGACCTTCCTGCAAACGAGTTTATCGATAGACCCGCCTCCTAAGACGAAATATTTTAAATGTAATGTTTATAGCTTCTTCACCTGGGTTCCCATTTCTTTACTTATGACCGCCACAGTAGACATGGATAGGAAATAGGCCAGCAAGATGTCTTGGATATGTTAAAGGGAGGACTGTGGAAAATTAGTACGGTTTGGTAAACATTATCTGCGCCATCTTGCCTTTTTCCCCGGATGCCACACTTTTTGTCGTGTGCACCCGCCATTTTAGGTGCCTCGATCAGAACCACCCTCTGCACGCCACTGGCCCCCAGCATAGCCCTTCGCCCTCGCAAAGCCCGCACGCTGACAACCCCCACACTCGCATGCCTTGGGTCATAAACCCCCCCTTCAACGCAGCTCTGCCTCAGAACCCCATCCTGTTCCCAGCGCGACACCTCCCTTCATTCCTTTTCATGGTCCCAGGCCCTTTGATACCAACCCCCCCCCTTTTTCCTGTGTGCCCGTTTGTCTTCCTCTTTCCCAGGCCGACACCTAGCTCTGCCGATACTGTTTATTGCCCCTCCCCGTACAGTAGAAAGCTTCCCTCATCAAAGGACCCCCGAGTTGATCAAAGCCCCTACCCTATGAGATCCGATCAAACCCCCACATTCCGTGAATCGGGGGAATGTCCAGCTGCGCGATAATCATCACCTGTTGTGACCGGGGTGGGGACTTCAACTGTAAATGTGTGTGGGAACGGGCCTGTAGGGGAGATTCAGAGGATGTCCTTTCATACTTCAAAGCATTACAAGACTGTGTTACCTGCAATAAAATTCATTTAACTGTGTATAAGAGGCCAGGCCTCAGAGATGCGGTTAGAGCACCTCGTGACGATACTGGCTGTCTGAACTGATGTGTTCTCCTCCGGAGAGAATAATCCTTGTTTCCTGCCTTCCAGTCTCCAGCGCCTGCCTCTTCATTGGTTAATATTTTGTGGGTTAAAGAGGCGATACCGCCGGGCAAATATTGATTGTCCATTGACCTTAGTTTTTACAACAGTGAGATGGGTTGGTGGAGGTGTTGTGCTGAATTTCACCTTGCAACTGCAGCGATGCAGCCGTTTTGAATGTGATGCACCAGGTTTCTCCACGCTGTAAAGGTGATGCGTCGATCTTCTCCATGCAATGCATCAGTTCCGAAGGGGTATTTCCAAGTGTGATGCGCCAGTCCAGTTGCCGCAATATCGGCAACATGTCGACTCTGCTCTCGCAGCAGAGGATGCGTAGGTTTCACTGCAGCAAATCCCTAGGCCCACTTCCAACGGTCCAGGACTAGGTGGCATCATTTGGCAGGACAGACGCATACGAGACCACGGGTTAAAACAGAAACTCTTTTGTGTCCCTTAGATTTAAGCAATAGGAGGTAAACCAGCAAGCACTTGGAGTCACCCTAGGTACAATCAATGCAGGTCCAGTCTTTCTCACCCAGGCAGAGAGAGACCTGCAGGCAGCAGGGTAACACAGCAAGGCAAGAGTTCAGCAAACAGCAATTCCATCAGAGTGGCAGTCCTTAAACAGCACAGCAAATCCTCTTCTTACTGGCAGAATGGGCACAGGTCCAGAAGTGTACTGGTTTAGTAGTCCCAGAGGTCCAGTATTTATACCCAGTGCTGCCTGCCTCTGAAGTGGGCGAGAATTCCATGAAAGCTTTGAAGCGTACAGAAGCTCTCCCTTCCACGCCTGGCTTTAGACACACTATAAGGGTATAATCAATCCGTTGTGTGCGGACAGGACACAGCCCTTTCAGGTGTGTCCGCTCCTCTCTCCCATCCTGCTCAGGACGGCCCCTCTGAATGCAGATGACCACTCAGGCACAGGCGCATCTACCCTTCTTTTGTGTGCGACTGGCTAGAGGGAATGCACAAAGCCAGCTACCACCCACCTCAGACGTGTGTTTCAGAGACAGGCAGAAGGCACCAAATTAATAAAGCAAGTAAATGTCAAATTTCTAAAAGTGGCATTTGCTAAACTGGAATTTAAAATCCAACCTCACCATCAGTTATGAATTTAAATTGTGTGTTCACTGACACTAACTGAAAGTTATCCTATGGGAGAAATAGGCCTTGGAGTAGATGAAATCGGGAGTTTTTCACTACCAAGACATGTAAAGTTTAAAGGTACATATTCTGCCTTTTAAACACACTACACCTTGCCCTGTGGCTTATACAGGGCCTAACTTAGGGGTGGCTTATATGTTTAACAAGGGAAGGGTTAGGCCTGGCAAGAGGGTTTACTTGCTAGGTTTGCATGGCAGTGTGAAATTGCACACACAGTGGTAGGCCCGAGACATGTTTACGGGGCTACTTAGGTGGGTGGCACAATCAGTAAAACAGGATCACCAATACAATTTAATTTACAGGCCATGGGCACATTAGTGCCCTTTCCTATGGACGTATACGTTAATTAAATATGCCAATTGGGGATGAAGCAATATTACCAAGTTTATGGGAGAGAGCACTGGTTAGAAGTAGTAAAGAGCGATGAGTTCTAAAGCCAGCAAAAAGGAGATCATAGAAATGGAGGGAGGTAGGCAAAAAGTTGGGGAAAGACCATCATAGAGGCTTTCAGGGCTAATCATATGTAATTATTGTTTCTCTTGTTAGCAAGAAAATAGTTTTAAAGAAATAGGGTGCATGTGGAGCGTATGGCTGGTCTGATGCTTGCTCAACCACTTTGAAAGCTAGCAATATATGATAATCTAGTATCCCTGTCCAATGCACACAAAGTAATGGCAGCCACCCAGTTCATAATTAAGGCACTCACTGGGTAGTCCTGTCTAGTCCAAAATCTCTCACATCCCATTTGCAATTCATATTGCTCAGACTGCTCTGTAGGCATCCTGTTTGATTTGAAGAGACTTTCTTCTACTATCACTATTCTGAGGTACTGAAAATGAGCCCTCATGCTAAGTGCCAGAAGTTCTACTGCCCCAAATCCCGTTTGCACTGCTGACCATTTCTTCACCAACAACCCTATTCAAAGTCAATATACCCAAGATAGTCATCAAAACTGGACCTTTCTTCTCATGTGCAAACTGTTACGCCTTACGCACAGCTAGCAAGTAAATATATTAAAACAAAGTCAATAAAAATTAACATGATTACAATTTTCCAGAACATAAACCAGGATTAAAGGATAGGGAAGACCTGGCTTGGCAGTTCGGACTGGACTGTTCCCATGCGTTACATGGTCAAGACTGATTTGCATATTGCTGGGAGTGAACTGAGGTGGGGAAGTGAGCTAAAGAACGATGATGGATTCAACCTAGATCAGTGACTGGGGGTGAGTGTCTGAAAAAGTTTCAGCGCTCCGTCCATCATCTCCTTGTGTTTGCCCTAAGTTGGCAGGGTATGCCCAGATGAGGGTCCCTTGCTCATATTGCCACTGGTTTCAAATTCGCCTGGCTGATGAGGAGTGTTACCCCGAAAATGGTCCCAGGATGCTTGTTTCCAATTGAGGGAAGACCTGGCTTGGCAGTGTTAAAATGTAAAACCTGATTCTTCCATTTTTTGATTTAGCTGTGCTTCATCCTTTTTCACCCCTGCCCTACTTTCAGCCTTTCCTACCTCTCCACACCACTGGAGTCAAGCTATCCAGGCTGATGAAGGCTGATAGCCAGAAACCGGTCCTTGGATGCTTGATTCCGGTCTGGGAAAGACATGGCTTGGTAGTTCGGACTGGACTGATCCCATGAGGCACAGGGTCAGAGCTGATTTGCATATAGCCAGTGTCTAACCCAGGGTGGTGTGGAGTGCAAAAAAACGATGGATTTAGGCCCAGATCTCTGTACTGGGGTGAATGTATGACATTGTTCTACATTCTGTCCATCAACTGTGTTTTTTGCAATTTTAACCCCTAGTGGACTGGGTATGCTCAGACGTGAGTCCCAGGCTCTCCACACCACTGGAGTCAAGCTATCCAGGCTGATGAAGGCTGATAGCCATAAACCGGTCCTTGGATGCTTGATTCCGGTCTGGGAAAGACATGGCTTGGTAGTTCGGACTGGACTGTTCCCATGAGGCACAGGGTCAGAGCTGATTTGCATATAGCCAATGTCTAACCCAGGGTGGTGTGGAGTGCAAAAAACGATGGATTTAGGCCCAGATCTCTGTACTGGGGTGAATGTATGACATTGTTCTACATTCTGTCCATCAACTGTGTTTTTTGCTACTTTCAGCCTGGCTCTCTTTTTGACACCGTATCTGTATAAACAAGAGATAATGAATTGTAGATTGTGACATAGTAAGCTTAGTAAACATGCAGAGTCAGCTTGCTCAAAGGTTTTCAGCCAATAGTTAATCCTTAAGTAAAGTCTACTCAGAATAGCATATCTTTTTGTTCAGCCTTAAGACGAAGCAATTGCACAAGACACCGAGGCTGTTCATTCTTGCCTTGCCTCATTTGTGTGTTCTTTCCAAAGTTCTATTTACCTCTGGGCGTTACTTGTTTGTGATCTTCCCTATAAAAACCTATGTAACCATCTTTCAAGCGTGCTCCCTCCTTGAGTAACTCCATGGTACTCGGTGGATGGAGACCCATTCATCATTGATCAATAAATGAGTTTGTACTTCGCTCCACTGTTGATTCCTCCTTACTTGATAAGTAACAGTGGCAAGAATGGTGACCCTGCACGAAGCAGATTAAAATTAATCTGCTCCAAAAATTGGCGCCCGAACGGGATATCCCATTAAAGTCTTGCAGTCGGACCAGGGGAGGAGATCGGGTCGGTAAGACGAACTTTGCTGAGGGGCGCACCACCTGAAGAGATTAGAGTTGCTTGTGGTCCAAGGTGATTTTTCAGCTCTCCTACTCTGATCTTCCTGGCGGCTGCAGGCCTTGACTGGGACCTTTGGACGGTCATTTTTGGATCATGGAGGATCGACAGGAGAGAGCTGAAGACTACACATGAGGTAAATCTGTATTGAACCGGTTCATTTGGTTAGGATTTGTATTGTATATGCCTTGGCCTTTGTTTGGTCTCTGTTGGAATCTGCTTGGGAAATTTGAAACTTAGGCTCTGTTTTTGGACTTGCTATTTGTTGTGATTAACATTTTTTCTTACAGGTAAATGTGAGAATATTTTTTATTTCTGTCGGTTTATAACTTTTTTTATTCTTATATAACATGCCTGTGATTAGCATTCTGTAAATTTTGTTGTTGCTGCTGCAATAAGCAGAGCATTTTGGAAGCAAGTCAGCCGGCGCCACCAGAAGGTACGCCGAATTTTGAGATGTACATCAAATATGGTATCTGTCCCATCATGTATCGTACATTATGGAACAAATATACATAAGGGGATCCCCGATTACAATGGCCATTAGAGGGAACCATGGACCCTCACAAACTCGAGTATTTAGAGAAACAATTGTTTAAAGAGAAAAAAAAAGAGGTTAAGTCAGCTATGGTTCCGACGCCCAGACACAATCCACAGACGCTCGTTATAGGCCTATACCTCACGACCTGAGAATATGCACTCTGTGATTGGTCACAGTGACCTAGAAACCCCCCTCCCGTCCTTCCCTCACTTCCACCCCTCCCCCAAGTTAATCGGTTCATCCCCATAGTTCCTGGGTAAGAAGGCAAGCTTGAACTAGACAGAGTGCTACTCGTCCGTATGATTCGCTGATTGACTTCACGCATGGAGACACCACAATGCCACATGTTTTTGCGAATCACACCCACATTCCTGATGCCCATAGCACCACCCCCACAGTACCAGACATGGCACGAGGTCACCCCCCCACGGGAGCAGTTGACAGACTAACATGTTCGAGACGGTTCCACACATGGGGGGTGCACACGCTGTGATGGGATGCCACGGGCTACGTGCTACCAAAGCACACAGATAAGGACGATAGATAGACAATGACCCCGAACTGTGTAATGCCTACCAGAATCCACGTCTCCAACTGTATCTCTATGGCGTTCATTTTTGTAATGCTCATTTACCTTGATTGATCACTGTCGTATTGTTCATGTAAATGCAACCTAAAACCCAATAAACAAATTAAAACAAAAAAAAGTCAGCTATGGTTGACAGTTTGCGTACGTGGAGGAAAGAAGTGAAGGAGCGGCAGCTCAAGGCAGAGAAGGTGCAAAGGAAGCAGGAAAGGAAAACAGAGTATCAGAAGTATAAGGAATTGAAGGATAAGGAAGTTCAGGAGAAAAAGAAATGCTTACATAGAGAGCATAGATTATTAATATCTAAAGAATATATAGTTAGACCAACCGTAGCAGTTCAGGTCCACTAAGATGTGGACTCAGATATTGATGGGTTGTTGATAGAACGACCCCCGTCCCCATATGTACCATTAACACCTCTTCCCCATAGACCACCGAATGTTGTTCCCCCTGTACACCTGGCTCCCCCTCATTTGCCAGCGGTTGCCGAGCTCCCTATTTTCCAACCAGTATCGGTACATCCCTTACCTCTCCCATCCCGAGCCACTGCACCCCCAAACCAGGCCACTGCCCCTGAAACTACTGATGATCCGTTACTTCCTGTATCTGTCTCCACCCTTTAAATTCTTTGTTCTACTGTACTTTAGTTTCATCAGAACGCAATAAGGTTGACTGTACTGAAGAGGTTAAGTGATTTAGAAATGGAAGTAGAAGAAATGATAGATCAGATACAGGATTTTTCTAACGATGAGCTCCTTTGGCTCATAAATAAGCTTTCTCATCAATTCATGGTTCAATGGGAGATGACTAAAGGACAGAATGGCTCAGATGATGTTAGAATTATTAATCAACAGTGTCAGATAGTGGCCTTCCCTGTGAGTAGAGTTAATGCTGCCATAGCAACGATAATTGGATATCGTAACAAACTCTCTTCTCTCCTCGAATAAGATCTATGAGGGAAGCTGCGCCACAGTTCATTCCTGAAAGAGGGAATGCAGATAATGATGACCCTAATAGTCCGTATGCTAGAGACCATTGTTTGTATAATTGGATATATACGCCCTGAAAAAGGACGGATGTACTCACTTTAAAAGCCTCCTTACCAGACATACGGAAAAATCCTAGAGGATTTTATGATGATGTACAGGCAGCCATTGATTCCTGTACCGTGACTTTAGCAGATATTGCCCTATTTTACAACAACTGAATGTTAGTACAAGGGTCTCCAACATTTTCTGTAACAAAAGTCACTAGTGATGGAAAAGTGACCACCCCATCCTAGAGTATCAGTAGTGATCACATTGGTGCATTAGCCAGGGTTTTCAGCAATAATAAAAAAAAAAAAAAGAGGCTTCAACAATTTGAACTGAAATATTACATGGGTACTTGATACAAACAATAGCTGCAATACTCCCTTGCACTAAGATATAATTATGAGTAATAAAATATCTCCAACTGAAATAATAGCTATAAGTACATTTTTAAAATGTCAATTATTTTTCTGTAGACATCAGTTTATGTGTTGTGGAAATACAAAGGAAATGTTGTCTTGAATGCATGGGTTTTGTTTTTTAAACTATAGGTTGAACTGCACACAGGAGAGCTACTCACAGGTACCTGGTGATCTACTGGTAGCTCATGAGCCACTCATTGGAGACAAAGCAATGCAGCAGAAGGTTGCAAACAGACTACAGTGAAATATTGCATCAATTAGCCTCCTTGGGACAAAGTATCTCTTTTCCAATTAACAGTATTGTCAACAGAAGGTTACCGATTTAGGTCTCCTCCTGTCGAAGAGGGGTAAGAAGCTACACCAACATAGGATATAATTGGTGCAGAATTTTCTGAAACCATGACTCAATTTAATATCTGTGCATTAATTACCAAATGTTTCACTAATTACAAAACTCCTGCTTGCTTTAACATTAAAGCACATATGAATGCTGCTTCCTTGGACTAATCAGTGTGAAGCTGTCTTTTTTGTAATTGAAAAAAATGCTTTATGTAATGCTCCTGCTTTAGGTAAAACCTGAGTATTACAAATTTGTGCATGTAAAAGATGGTTGCAGCTGGGCACGGTCCCATGAAGGAAGGAATAAGTCATGTGCATATTTCTCCTCCACATTGGACCCGACTGCGCTAAAGCAATCTGAAATGTACATTTACGGTCACAATTTAACAGTTATGGTATCACATTTAGTGGATATCTAAAAAAAAATAATAAAGACCTAGCACCTGACCAGTGCGATATTAACATGGTATAGGTTGACACTTTTTGCTCCAAACATCACTCTGAAATGCTGTAACATTTTTAATCCAGCCACTGTACTGCCACTTTCTGAGTCCCAACATGATGAGAAGCATGATTGCATATTTATGACTGGGAAGGAGACTAAGGGACGGGTCGACCTGACAGATACCCCTATATCTGACCCATAAGGGGAACTGTCCATGGATGGTGCATGTTACAAACTACCTGATGGCTCTAGTACAGCGGCCTATACAGTTACTCCCTTGAAATCTGTGGTTGAGTTAAGTAAAATACAACAAATGTGAGAGCAAGCTATGGAACTGACAGCTTTGACTAAAACCTGTAAATTAAGTAAAGATTTGACTGTAAATATCAATATATATGCCTTTGGAGTTGCCCACTCATTCGGACGACTCTAAAAACAAAAGATTTTTTTGTTGTTTTTTTTACTTTGCATGGTGATAAGAAACAGTATGGGGCATGAATAGTGAAGATACTAGATACCTTGACGTTACCAAAAAGGTGCTGCTATTGTTACATTTTTTGTCCCCAAGAAAATTATAAGATGAGGTAGTACAGGGAAATACTTTTGCCAATGAAACAACTAAACGATCAGCCTATTTAGAGTATAGTTTAATGTATATTTTAGGGACAGTTAGATGGACACCAGAAGTGACTATGTTTAATCAGACTCTAGATTGCTTTAGGGAAGTACAGGAAGAAGCTACAGACGAAGATAAGGAACAGTGTAAAAGATATGGGTGTCAGGATAAGACAGGATGTTTGATAGATCTGTCAGGAAAGCCAAGATAATGCATTCAAATTATTATGTGAATGCTATTGTTACCATGGCCCACAGTTCCCCCTACATTAGTGCTAAAGGAATAGTGGCCATGTCAGATCATGTATGGTTCAATAATCTGATGCCCAGGGTGGCAGAGTTCTATGTCAAGAGGTGCATGATGTGCCATATGTATAGCACAGGAAAAGGTACCCCGTTTCAACAGGATATTTTGCACTCCAAGAGCTGCCCTTTGAAGGTCTTGCAACCAGTTCAGATAGTTATGGGGGGGGCAGCAAATGGGTGTACCAAGATTAAGGACAATCTGACATTGATTTTACAATTCTTGTTGATTACTGGGAAGGAGACTAAGGGACGGGTAGACCTGACAGATACCCCTATATCTGACCCACCAGGGGAATTGTCCATGGATGGTGCATGTTACAAACTACCTGATGGCTCTAGTCCAGCGGCCTATACAGTTACTCCCTTGAAATCTGTGGATGTTATGTAAAATACAACAAATGTCAGAGCAAGCTATGGAACTGACAGCTTTGACTGGAGCCTGTAAATTAAGTAAAGATTTGACTGTAAATATCAATATATATGCCTCTGGAGTTGCCCACTCATTCAGACGACTCTAAAAACAAAATGGGGCTTTTCGACTTTGCATGGTGATAAGATACAGTATGGGGAATGAATAGTGAAGATACTGGATACCTTAGTGTTACCAAAAAGATGTTGGTATTGTTAAATGTTTTGTCCTCAAGAAAATTTTAAGATGAGGTAGTACAGGGAAATACTTTTGCCAAGGAAACAGCTAAACAATCAGCCTATTTAGAGTATAGTTTAATGTATATTGTAGGAACAGTTAGATGGACACCAGAAGTGACTATGTTTAATCAGACTCTAGATTGCATTAGGGAAGAACAGGAAGAAGTTAACCGAGGAAGATGAGGGAACAGTGTAAAAGATATGGCTGTCGGGATGTTACAGAATGTTGGACAAATCTGTCAGGAAAGCCAAGATAAATGCTTCCAAATTATTGTGAGCATTCTATTGTTACCATGGCCCACAGTTCAGCCTACATTAGTGCTAAAGGAATGGTGACCATGTCAGATCATGTATGGTTCAATAATTTGATTCCCAAGGTGGCAGTTCTATGTCAAGATTTACATGATGTGCCATACATATAGCACAGGAAAAGGTACCCCGTTTCAACAGGAAATTTTGCACTACCAGATCTGCCCTTTGAAAGTCTTGCAACGAGTTGAGATAGTTATGGGGAGGCCAGCAAATGTTTAGGGTGTACCAAGATTAAGGACAATCTGACATTGAATTTACCATTCTTGTTGATTACAGTGTTGACTAAAAATTTGCATTTGATCCATTCACAGGTGAAGGCCAGTCTCTCTCCCAGTTAAGTGCACCGGGCACAGACATTGGATCCATGCCAGCAATGTGGAAAAAGCAAGCGCCACTTCCTTTGCCATATGATTAGTGGATAACAAGAGGAATACCTGATTTTAAATATGATCAGATCTCTCAGCAAGTGCCTTTTGGAGATGGTGATCTTTTGAAACATGGTAAAGTGGAGTCATTGGAACAATAACTTGCTGCCATAATGCCTGACCCAGATGAACAGATTCTGTTTGAACATCCTGACATTGTTCAGGCCGGATACAAAATGCAGGTAAGGGCCAAAAAGAACTATAGACTTTGATTGAAGAAACTATCTCTGGAGAGGTAGCAACGCATGCCGGTGGTCAAGACCGCCAAAGTCAATAAGCTTGCCAGTGAGGCTTTTAAGCAAAAGACACTGGAGACTTAATGCTCTCTGATAGTGTAGTGAGGGAATTTTGGGAAAGCTGAGATTACATTGCTCTGTTTCTGGCTGATCGTTACGCTACTCTTTGTTACCTTGGCAATCAAACAACAAATACATGTAAGAGGAAGGAAGGTTAAGAAATATACAGGTTGAATATAAAAGATCAGGATAGGGAATTGTGTTAGGTGTTCTTCTGAAATAGGTATTAGGTTGAAATGGGTAGAGGTGTCGATTTGCCATTAAGGCCCTTCGGGAAGGTGTTTATTTGACCTTTTAGGAGGAATAAAAGTACTTGCCCTGAATGCCCCCACTAAACGCTGACAGTTTTGGATTAGAAAGAGAAAAATAGGGATATTTGTATATTTTCTACTGTTAGTATTGGGATTTTTGGGTCTATTTCGAAAGCTTGAAACATATTACCCTGTTCATAGCCTAGTGCCCCCTACTCCTACCGCATCTGAACATTATCACTTCACCTTGTCCTCGCTTAAGGATTCACACTGTCAAATACATAAAACGCCATTAATGTTAATTGAGGTATTGTTTCTGCTTGGGGCTGGAAATTATTAATGGGAATAGTGATTATAGGAGCCATCTTTCTCACTTGCTGTAGCTGTATTCAGCATGCCCCTGTGACATGTACAGCTTATATAGCTACTTGTAACAGTATCAAGCCTTCCCCAATTAATTTTCATGAATTGAATAGAGAAATGATGATGCATTCTGAAATATATGAATTAATGAATACTAATGTACACAATGAATACGTGTACCTCTTAGAATGGATTCAGCACAGCTGAAAAGGAAGGACTGTTGCAATGTAAAATCGTATTCTTTCATTTTTTGATTAACCTGTGCTTCATCCATTTTCACCCCTGCCCTACTTTCAGCCTGGCTCTCTTTTTGACCCCGCATCTGTATAAACATGAGTAAAGAAATGCAGGTAGGGACATTGTAGGCTGTGTAAACATGTAAAGTCAGCTTGCTCAAAGGTTTTCAGGCAATAGTTAATCCTGAAGTAAAGTCTACTCAGAATAGCATATCTTTTTTTCAGCCTTAAGACGTAGCAATTGCACAAGACACTGAGGCTGTCAATTCTTGCCTTGCCTCATTTGTGTGTTCTTTCCAAAGTTCTGTTTACCTCTGGGCGTTCCTTTTTTGTGATCTTCCCAATAAAAACCCATGTGACCATCATTTAAGCGTGCTCCCTCCTTAAGTAACTCCATGTGCTTGTTGGATGGAGACCCATTCATGAAGATTAATAAATGAGTTTGTACTTCGCTCCACTGTTGATTCCTCTTTACTTGATAAGGACCCGTGGCAAGAGTGGTGACCCTGTACCAAGCAGATTAAAATTAATCTGTTCCACACCAGTTCAGGTTGGACTGTTCCCATGAGGCACTGGGTCAAGACTGATTTCCATATAGCGGAGTCAGAACTGAGGTGGCGAAGTGAGCTAAAGAATGATGATGGACTCAACCTAAATCTGTGACTGGAGGTAAGTGTCTGTGGAGTTTCAGTGCTCCGGTCATCATCTCCTTGTGTTTGCTTTAAAGGATAACTGTTATTCTATAAATGTGAACATAGTTTTTTTAATAAGCTTTCTTTATTTTCAACATAAGAAAATTATAAGACGGATTAGATGGGAACACACACACGTATATATATATATATATATATATATATATATATATATATATATATATTACCTACTGGCGGTCGCCAGTAGGTATATATAGTTAGGATTTTTTCTCTATGGGATTTTTGAAAATTCTATGTCTAATAACTTTGGCGTTTGTGGACGGAATTGGCTGAAATTTTCAGGAAAATGGAACATTTTGTTTCTGAGCAGCCCCTGAAAATTTGGGGGGGTTTCGTCAAGGGGGGGCCGAGAAAAAAGGGGGGTCCCAAAACATGTTTTTAACATTGAGTTTTCCATAGGGCGGTTGGCCTCACTTTTAGCCCGAACGGCTGAATGGATTTGCACGAAACTTGGCAAAATTGTAGGGACTGGTAGCCCGATGTGCCTTTGCTAGGTCTCAATATATGTGCTCCAGTGGATTTTGAGAAATTAACGTTCAAAAAAAGATATATATCTGTAACAGCGGACCGGGCAGCGCTCCAGTTCGCGTACTTTTCGCGTTACGGAGCTTTGTGAAGCGAAGCTGATTGGTTCTCCGGCG
Source organism: Lissotriton helveticus (assembly GCF_964261635.1). NCBI lineage: Eukaryota > Metazoa > Chordata > Amphibia > Caudata > Salamandridae > Lissotriton > Lissotriton helveticus. Next base: position 311,476,853 of record NC_136062.1, read on the forward strand.
TCTGTAAACATTCCAAACAGTCCGTAGCGGCCGCCATCTTGTCTCTCGGTAGGATCGAGAGACAAGAGGAGGCCAAAGCGAAGGGGCAAATGACCATAAGGGGGCATAGTAGATCCTCGCTGACCCCCTAGGTTTGATGTGGAGGTTTTAAAAGGGCCCCGCGGGGCAAAAAAAAAAAATAATAATAATAAAACGGCTGAATGGATTTGCACGAAACTTGGCAAAATATTAGGGACTGGTAGCCCGATGTGCCTTTGCTAGGTTTCAATATATGTGCTCCAGTGGATTTTGAGAAATTAACGTTCAAAAAAAGATATATATCTGTAACAGCGCTCCGCTTCGCGTACTTTTCGCGTTACGGAGCTTTGCGAAGGTGATTGGTTCTCCGGCGTCTGTAAACATTCCAAACAGTCCGTAGCGGCCGCCATCTTGTCTCTCGGTAGGATCGAGAGACAAGAGGAGGCCAAAGCGAAGGGGCAAATGACCATAAGGGGGCATAGTAGATCCTCCCTGACCTCTTAGGTTTGATGTACCATTTTGCCAAGTTTGGTGTAATTCCGTTCAGCCATTCAGGCTGTAGACGTATCTAAATGTCCTATGGAAAATTGCATGGGGAAAACACATTTGAAAGTGTTGAAATTTAGAACCAATTAAAATGTTACTTTGGTTTTGTATTTGTGTGTGATGAAAGTTAATTGGTTATGTATATATCTAAAATGAGAGGAAACCACAGCCATTTTGTGATACTACTGTCTGAGGTACATTTGTGAGGAATTTTTGGTGCTCAATTTCTGGTGTTTGGTTTACACAGTACTAACACTTCTCCTACTTTTAAAAAGGTGAGTTGTTAATTTGTAAGGGGAACTATGTTGTACACTTTAAGATAATTTGAAAAATGTTTTCTGTTATTTATTTACAGTCCTTCTGTTATACTAAATACTTGATAAAGTTAGTTTTATATTATGTATTACTAAAAACGATAAATGAAAGTGATTATTTTTTTCTGCAATTTACAGCAAGCAATTTCAAAATAAAATGGCTCACAATGAAGAGACCGTGGCAATTTCTTTTGAATTATCCACTACATTTATTGAAATTGACAGCACCAATAATGAAATATTCTCACAAGGAGGAGATGACTTGAATGATTTTTTTGATCAATGTCTTGATGGCGAATTTATCGAATGTTTGGAGACCATAGAGTTACAAGAATCATCATTGCAGACTTTTCATGAGGAAATTCCTGATGAGATGATTGAAGAGGAAATTCCTGATGAGGACATGTTACTAGTTCTTTCAAATTATGAAAATTCAGAAGATGTTGCCTGGGTGCCGCACTGATTTGGGTATCCGGCGTGGGGCGTCCCGGGGGGTGGGTTGTCAGTAGCGGTCTGTTGTGCGAATAGTTCCAAGGCAGCAGAACGCGCTGAAATCTGGATGTCACGAAGGTGATGTCTAGTAAGTTGCCGCCCAGCAAATAACGGCGTGGGGCGCCGCGGGGGGGGGGGAGGCAGTCCAAAGTTCCGTTAAAAGGGCAAAGGAAAGGATCGGTGGTTTGAACCATCAGTCAAAAAGGGGAGGGGGTGCAACAATTTTTCCTACCGGGTCACACTGTGCTTTCACCGGAACTGAGGTCTGCAGGATTCTAGTCATTCAAACTGAGGCTGGCGCCAGCATGGGAGCGCCGACGTCCCGCGGCTACAGTTTCGTCACTCCACGGGCGATCATGGCAGTCATTCCCCATCGGGGGTGTCTGCGGGGGTCGGGGACTCCCGCGGCTCCTCTAGAATCTTCAAGGTCGTGGAGGACTACGGTGGTGGAGTCAACCAGTGACCGGGCCATTTCTTTATTCTGGGCCCGCTCTTGCCAGGTCGACCGCCATTTTGAGAGTTCGGTAGCTACTGGCGATCGCGGGGTCAAATGAGCGGACGGGCTCCACCCTGCCGGGCGAGACGTTGCAGCATCGCCACAGTGGAAGAACCCTTTTCCGGGCGCCTGGAGCGCTGAGGGTGCAGCTGGGAAGCCTCCACCTGGGGAGGCGGGAGAGGCCTGTTCGCACCGTCTCTCCCTCCCAGTGCACCCCACGGCGTCTCGCTTGAGATTTGTTATGGCCGGACCAGGCGATGAGGACGAGAGGGGGGGGGGGTCAGAGGCATGTGCAAGACATCCCCCCCCCAGGGTTGTTGCAGCAATTATTCAAGAAAGAAGAAATGTCCCGTCCGTCTTTGGGCCGGACCTCCGGTGGATGGCGGCCGGACGCCTTTTGCTCTGGCCCCATGAACGGGTTCCTTGGCTCATCGGCTGCAGCCGGATCCCGTCGGCCCCAGCCCCCGGCCGTTGGTGGCCGGACCGGGAGAGAGTGTGGAGGGACAACCTGCAACTCTCAAGGGCCACCGCGGCCGGACTGGGAGAGAGAGGGGAGGGTCGAGGACACGGACATTCCCCCCCCTGAAACTCTCCAGTGTTGTCAATCCCCCTGGCCGGGTCCCGCTGGCCTCGGCCTCTCCTCCGGCTACACCCTACGTGATGATCTCCTGGCCGAGGCGTGGCAGCAGGACCCGCCTTATATGTGTTGCTTCCGGCTGGGCGTAGCCGAAAACCTGTTGCCCTTTGGAAGTTTCTAGAATGGGGCGGATGTCTGCTGACTTCTATCTTTCCCAGTTTGCCGTTATTTGGCCGTGGCAGGCGGTGGGACAGACACGTTTTGGGGCAGTGAGGGGCGATGTTTTTAGGTTTCTTATTACGGGCTTACTTCTAACGTTTCTTGTTTCTAGGACAATAATAGGTTTTATCATTACGTATTGTTATCGTTTCTTTGTTTGTTATTTAATAAAAAGTTCATCAGTGGCCTACTGATTTTCGTTTTCCTATTCTTTTGTTTCCAGGTTGTTTCATGCTAAAGTTTCTGTTAACAGGATACAGTGATCACTTCGTTATTATTGCATATGTCCTTTTCACTAGGGGTGCTCTCTGGTCGGGCCAGATGACCTATCTCTAGTAAATGGTCCGGGTGAAACAGGTGCATCAATCAGTGGGGAGTAGATAGGCATGACAGATTACAACGGGGGAGAAAGGTCCGCATTACGTACCCTTTCACTACTTGCAAAGATTTTTTTCCTACGTTTATTTGCAAACAGGGAATACCTCAAAAAAGAACTAATTCCCAAACAGTCAATGTTCGGACAATCAATCAATCAATGAGGAATGAAATAGGTACGACGTGTTAAAGGCTTGCGTTACCTACCCTTCACTATCTGCAAAGGGAGAGAGAATATTCCTATTCTTCCTCGTTTGCAGGCAGAGAAGATCCTTAAGAGAACCAACTTCGAACAATTCAATGCTCGATTCAAACAATCAACAAGGGGTACTGTGAACACAAATGAACGCCGCTTATGTACATACACATTGCTATTTTCAATAGGTTGTTCCTAATGTTTCTATTTTAGCGAGGTCAAAAAGAGATCCCATTAGTGGCCTACTGATTTTGCTCGATTCCTTTTGTTTTTTTACACGATTTTTCGCTATCTGCAAAGACTAAACAGAGTATTGCGACTCTGTGCTTGTTTGTAAATAGAGAATGAACCAAAGAGAACAATCAATCAAATGGAGAGAGAAGCAGGCACGACTGATTACAACGGGGGCAAAGGCCTGCGTTAACTACCCTTCACTATCTGCAAAGAGAGAGTACTCCTAATAGAAATGAGGGGTGGGGGGCAGCATTCAAAGCAGATCAGTGTGCATAAACACGAAAATGTTTTTACTTACCACGTACTTGACATTCGACAGCTTATGATATTTGCTATTAAAAAACCATTGAAATTCACTGAAAAAACCATAGGTTATAGACCATATATAGTTAGGAATTAGCATTTACAAAACCTTGAAAATTCACTGAAAAAACCATAGGTTATAGACCATATATAGTTAGGAATTAGCATTTACAAAACCTTGAAAATTCACTGAAAAAACCATAGGTTATAGACCATATATCGTTAGGAATTAGCATTTAAAAAACCTTATTTTACTCACACAAAACCATTGAAATTCCATATATAGTTAGTTGCACTAACTATATATCGCGCACCCGCAATCCACTGCTGATGATGTCACATATTACATCATTCATGACATGGTCAGTGACATCACTGATGACATCACTGATGACATCTCAAATGACATCACTGATGACATCACTGATGACAACATCCAGTGACTGTATGTTTCTGTAAAGTTAAAATGTGTCTTACATATTGAAGAATGAGTGGAAGTATAAGTGTCTGGACAAAGGATTTAGTAGGTGCATGACTGAATGTATGAGTGAGTGATTAAATGTGTCTCACTGAGTGCATGGGTTAGTGACTAAAGTGTCTTAATTTGTGCATCATTAGGTCTGTTGTTCTGTAAACTGCTGCATGTGTTGATCAGTAGCTATATGATTAACTATATGGGTTACTGATTGATTGTCCAAGTATTTGTATGGGAGACTGAGTGTGTGTGTGGCTGGCTGGGAGGTGTGTGACTCTGTGCAGATCAATGTGTACTTGTATCAATGATTGTATAACAAGGTAAGTATGTGTTAGTATATGTTTGAAAATGTAAGGTGCTCTATGTTTAACTGTATAGACAAGAAAATGGAAGTGTCATTGATTCTTTACAGGACTGACTAGGTGTGTGAGTAACTCCATGGATGAGTGGCAGACTGTGAGTGTCTGTATAGGTGTATGAGTGCATATGATAGTGTTGTAAAGATGAGTGATTGTATGTATGAATGATTGTATGGGTGAATGAGTGAAGGTGTGTGTAGACGTAGGAATCAGTGAGTGCGTATGTAGTAACTAGTATTGGTGTGTCAATGGTTTCAAAAATTATATTCTGTATTTAACACTGGGTGAAACAGAGGTTATATTAAAATGTGAGGAGATGCATTGTATTGTCACATGAATGATATCATCAGTGATGTGGTCATTGATGTCAAATGAGATGTCATCAGTGATGTCATCAGTGATGTCATTTGAGATGGTAATTGCAAACACAACAGTGATGGACAGAATGTGGATCAATGTCACACATTCACCCCAGTCCAAAGATCTGGGCCCAAATCCATCGTTTTTCCACTCCACACCACCCTGGGTTAGACAATGGCGATATGCAAATCAGCGCTGACCCTGTGCCCCATGGGAACAGTCCAGTCCGAACTACAAAAGCCATGTCCTTCCCAGAACGGAAACAAGCATCCAAGGACCGGCCCGGTTTCGAGGTAACACCTCTCATCAGCCCGGCTAGCTTGATTCCAGTGGTGTGGAGTGCCTGGGACTCACGTCTGAGCATCCCCAGTACACTTAGAGCGGTAATTGCAAACACAACAGTGATGGACAGAATGTGGATCAATGTCACACATTCACCCCAGTCCAAAGATCTGGGCCCAAATCCATCGTTTTTCCACTCCACACCACCCTGGGTTAGACAATGGCGATATGCAAATCAGCGCTGACCCTGTGCCCCATGGGAACAGTCCAGTCCGAACTACAAAAGCCATGTCCTTCCCAGAACGGAAACAAGCATCCAAGGACCGGCCCGGTTTCGAGGTAACACCTCTCATCAGCCCGGCTAGCTTGATTCCAGTGGTGTGGAGTGCCTGGGACTCACGTCTGAGCATCCCCAGTACACTTAGAGCGGTAATTGCAAACACAACAGTGATGGACAGAATGTGGATCAATGTCACACATTCACCCCAGTCCAAAGATCTGGGCCCAAATCCATCGTTTTTCCACTCCACACCACCCTGGGTTAGACAATGGCGATATGCAAATCAGCGCTGACCCTGTGCCCCATGGGAACAGTCCAGTCCGAACTACAAAAGCCATGTCCTTCCCAGAACGGAAACAAGCATCCAAGGACCGGCCCGGTTTCGAGGTAACACCTCTCATCAGCCCGGCTAGCTTGATTCCAGTGGTGTGGAGTGCCTGGGACTCACGTCTGAGCATCCCCAGTACACTTAGAGCGGTAATTGCAAACACAACAGTGATGGACAGAATGTGGATCAATGTCACACATTCACCCCAGTCCAAAGATCTGGGCCCAAATCCATCGTTTTTCCACTCCACACCACCCTGGGTTAGACAATGGCGATATGCAAATCAGCGCTGACCCTGTGCCCCATGGGAACAGTCCAGTCCGAACTACAAAAGCCATGTCCTTCCCAGAACGGAAACAAGCATCCAAGGACCGGCCCGGTTTCGAGGTAACACCTCTCATCAGCCCGGCTAGCTTGATTCCAGTGGTGTGGAGTGCCTGGGACTCACGTCTGAGCATCCCCAGTACACTTAGAGCGGTAATTGCAAACACAACAGTGATGGACAGAATGTGGATCAATGTCACACATTCACCCCAGTCCAAAGATCTGGGCCCAAATCCATCGTTTTTCCACTCCACACCACCCTGGGTTAGACAATGGCGATATGCAAATCAGCGCTGACCCTGTGCCCCATGGGAACAGTCCAGTCCGAACTACAAAGGCCATGTCCTTCCCAGAACGGAAACAAGCATCCAAGGACCGGCCCGGTTTCGAGGTAACACCTCTCATCAGCCCGGCTAGCTTGATTCCAGTGGTGTGGAGTGCCTGGGACTCACGTCTGAGCATCCCCAGTACACTTAGAGCGGTAATTGCAAACACAACAGTGATGGACAGAATGTGGATCAATGTCACACATTCACCCCAGTCCAAAGATCTGGGCCCAAATCCATCGTTTTTCCACTCCACACCACCCTGGGTTAGACAATGGCGATATGCAAATCAGCGCTGACCCTGTGCCCCATGGGAACAGTCCAGTCCGAACTACAAAAGCCATGTCCTTCCCAGAACGGAAACAAGCATCCAAGGACCGGCCCGGTTTCGAGGTAACACCTCTCATCAGCCCGGCTAGCTTGATTCCAGTGGTGTGGAGTGCCTGGGACTCACGTCTGAGCATCCCCAGTACACTTAGAGCGGTAATTGCAAACACAACAGTGATGGACAGAATGTGGATCAATGTCACACATTCACCCCAGTCCAAAGATCTGGGCCCAAATCCATCGTTTTTCCACTCCCCACCACCCTGGGTTAGACAATGGCGATATGCAAATCAGCGCTGACCCTGTGCCCCATGGGAACAGTCCAGTCCGAACTACAAAAGCCATGTCCTTCCCAGAACGGAAACAAGCATCCAAGGACCGGCCCGGTTTCGAGGTAACACCTCTCATCAGCCCGGCTAGCTTGATTCCAGTGGTGTGGAGTGCCTGGGACTCACGTCTGAGCATCCCCAGTACACTTAGAGCGGTAATTGCAAACACAACAGTGATGGACAGAATGTGGATCAATGTCACACATTCACCCCAGTCCAAAGATCTGGGCCCAAGCTAGCCGGGCTGAAGAGAGGTGTTACCTCGAAACCGGTCCGGTCCTCGGATGCTTGATTCCGTTCTGGGAAGGACATGGCTTTTGTAGTTCGGACTGGACTGTTCCCATGGGGCAACAGGGTCAGAGCTGATTTGCATATCGCCATTGTCTAACCCAGGGTGGTGTGGAGTGCAAAAAAACGATGGATTTGGGCCCAGATCTTTTGACTGGGGGAGTGTGTGACATTGATCCACATTCAGTCCATCAATTTTTGTTTTTGCAATTGCCGCCCTAAGTGCGCTGGGGATGCCCAGACGTGGGTCCCATGCACTCCACACCACTTGGAGTCAAGCTAGCCGGGCTGAAGAGAGGTGTTACCTCGTAACCGGTCCGGTCCTCGGATGCTTGATTCCGTTCTGGGAAGGACATGGCTTTTGTAGTTCGGACTGGACTGTTCCCATGGGGCAACAGGGTCAGAGCTGATTTGCATATCGCCATTGTCTAACCCAGGGTGGTGTGGAGTGCAAAAAAACGATGGATTTGGGCCCAGATCTTTTGACTGGGGGAGTGTGTGACATTGATCCACATTCAGTCCATCAATTTTTGTTTTTGCAATTGCCGCCCTAAGTGCGCTGGGGATGCCCAGACGTGGGTCCCATGCACTCCACACCACTTGGAGTCAAGCTAGCCGGGCTGAAGAGAGGTGTTACCTCGAAACCGGTCCGGTCCTCGGATGCTTGATTCCGTTCTGGGAAGGACATGGCTTTTGTAGTTCGGACTGGACTGTTCCCATGGGGCAACAGGGTCAGAGCTGATTTGCATATCGCCATTGTCTAACCCAGGGTGGTGTGGAGTGCAAAAAAACGATGGATTTGGGCCCAGATCTTTTGACTGGGGGAGTGTGTGACATTGATCCACATTCAGTCCATCAATTTTTGTTTTTGCAATTGCCGCCCTAAGTGCGCTGGGGATGCCCAGACGTGGGTCCCATGCACTCCACACCACTTGGAGTCAAGCTAGCCGGGCTGAAGAGAGGTGTTACCTCGAAACCGGTCCGGTCCTCGGATGCTTGATTCCGTTCTGGGAAGGACATGGCTTTTGTAGTTCGGACTGGACTGTTCCCATGGGGCAACAGGGTCAGAGCTGATTTGCATATCGCCATTGTCTAACCCAGGGTGGTGTGGAGTGCAAAAAAACGATGGATTTGGGCCCAGATCTTTTGACTGGGGGAGTGTGTGACATTGATCCACATTCAGTCCATCAATTTTTGTTTTTGTCATTTGAGATGTCATCAGTGATGTCACTGACCATGTCATGAATGATGTAATATGTGATATCATCAGCAGTGGATTGCGGTTGCGCGATATATAGTTAGTGCAACTAACTATATATGGAATTTCAATGGTTTTGTGTGAGTAAAATAAGGTTTTTTAAATGCTAATTCCTAACGATATATGGTCTATAACCTATGGTTTTTTCAGTGAATTTTCAAGGTTTTGTAAATGCTAATTCCTAACTATATATGGTCTATAACCTATGGTTTTTTCAGTGAATTTTCAAGGTTTTGTAAATGCTAATTCCTAACTATATATGGTCTATAACCTATGTTTTTTTCAGTGAATATATATATATATTAAGATGCCGATAAATATAGAACTGGTCCAGTTGAAGGCAGAGTGCCAAAACACGTCTACCATCCATTCAAATGCATTAATAGTGGTTAAAGAAATAATTAAAAACGGATTGAAATCTTTTGGTGTCTGCAGTACTGTGTCTGCTCGTTGGCAGTGAATGGAACGAAGTGGAGCATGTATACAAAAGAGGAAGATTACTCCTAAACAAGTTTTAATACAATAAACTGTGGAAAGAATCCAAAAAGAAGATGGAGTATTGGTGAGCGAATGTTGTGCTTTGGGGTCGTGAGTTATACAAGAAAGATGCACTCAGTCAGTTGAATAACAAAGAGTGCTGTTGAAGAATTGATATAAAGGAATATGAAGGGGTGAAAGAACAATTTTTTACAAGACTGGAGTTGTGGAGACAACAAGAACTGTTAAGTTGGGATGAGTATAAGTTCATAAGACAAGAGAATCCAGTGACACTGGTCTTGTACATGCTCCCGAAGGTGCGTAAGAGCACCATCACTCCACCTGGGAATCCAATATTATCTTCATGTGGCAGCTTGTTTGAAAACATGTCTAAATACATTGACTATTTTTTAAATCCCATGGTAAGAACATTAACATCATTCATCAAAGATTCGATGGATTTTTAAAAATGTATTTATGATATCCGTTGGAATGATACAACTATGACACTAGCGACTCTTGACATTGCTACTTTGTACACTACTATACGTACACTACTATAAGGCATATTGATGGCTTGAAAGCTACTGAATATTTTCTAAATAGAAGACCTATGAGATTTTTTTAGACACAATCAAATGATTTTAGAAATGATGACGTGTTGCTTGACTAAAAATATATTCTTATTTGGTGAAGAATTGTTCCAGCAAGAACAAGGGACGGCCATGGGCACCTGCTTCACCCCCAGCAATGTTAATTTACAACTAGGCTGGTGGGAGTAGCAGGTGCTTAGTGGGTCGTCGCTGAAACAATGGTCAGAACATGTCCTATTATGGGGAGGGTCATAGATGACATCTTTGTGCTGTGGCAGGGCAAGGAGACGGATATAGAACTGTTTATCAGGGACGTTATCTCGAATACTCTTAATTTGAAGTTTGTAGGACATTATAGTAGAACCTCTAAAGATTTCCTGGACATTAGGTTTAAGACCAGTGGAAGGGAAACTAGAAACGACCACCCTTAGGAAGCCAGCAGCTGGTAATACTATTATACATGCGGGGAGCTCCCACCCTGCACCATTCATCAGGAGTATACCCTTTGGGGAGTTTTACAGGGCGCGGAGAGCATGTAGAAACCCAGAATATTGTAGAATAGAACAGGAAATGACCAGCAGGTTCCTTAGGAGAGGCTACTCACCAGTGGTTATAAGTAGAGCTGCCACAAAAGCTAGTGATCTGGAAAGACAGAGGGTGTTATTTGAACCATCCAGAACCCGACAGAGAAGGAAAAAGCAACAGCAGGGTTTGGAGAATCATCGATTCATAACAACTTTTATTACCAAACACAAGGAGGTGAGGTCCATTTTAAATAAGCACTGGCATCTTATAAGCGATGATCCAATATTGGGCCCTAAAGTGAGTAAACATCCTGATATAACATATCGATAGTCGAAATCATTAAAAGATTGGATTGTGGCGAGTGAATATCAAGAAGGGGGGGGGGAGCCCGCACATGGCTTCAACATAAAATGGGTTTTAGAAAGTGTTTTAAGTGTAAGGCATGCCATCATGGAATGAATCGGAAGCATTTTAAGACATCTTTTAATAAAACCATTACAATTAAGGGATTTTGAACCTGTAGATCAGGTATTGTGGTCTACATGTTGCAATGTCCTAGCGAGAAGATTTATATAGTGAGTACCACCCGGCCTGTATATAAAAGAATTTTCCAACATCGGAGAGCGATTATCAATCAGGATAGGACATATCTGATTGCTAGACGTTTTGAAACTCATCAGAGTAATGTGCTTGCAGTATAGCTGCATAGCCGAAATTCCCAGAAGAAAGAGAGGCGGGAATAGGGAGAAGGAACTCCGTAGGCTAGAGACATATTTCATATTGGAGTTCGACAGCAAGGAACCTCAGGGCTGAATGTAGAGGAGGCTCTGTATACTTGCGTGTATTAAAATGATGATGAGACTAAGAGAATAGAGATGAGCCTGCACATTCAAGAACCATTTGTTTGTTGTTTAAGTTTATTCATGGGAAGTTTTAAAACGAAGGACATTGACACTTTAGACATAGCACTTTACATTTATTACACTACAGTAGAATACTCGTTTAGATAAGAGTTTGGAGGATGAAAAGAAATGGAAAAAGAAAGAAAATGTTCCTCATTTTGTTAAGAGTGTATTGTAAAGTATATGAGGTTTTTTATAAAAATAATATACTAAAAAGCACTTGCGCTTTAGAATTGTCTAGTACTATAGAGACGTATACAGAGATCAGTTAAAAAGGAACCGAATCATGTATACTAAAGCACTTGCACTTTTGAGAAGATGGGACTGTATAATTGAAGCACTAGCACTTGTCATTAAAAAATATGAAGTGAATGTCAAAGTTAAGCACTAGCACTTTAATTTGAGGAATGTCTGTCATAAAATAAAGAATAAATGGCAGACAATAATTGAAAAGGTGAGACGGATGACATGTAGAAATGTAAATGATCAATCAAGTACTGTAATAGAACGCAAGTAATTTATTTCACTGCAAAATATATGAATTCAGATTGTTTTGATTGAGCACAAAAGTTTTGCTATGTCGTGAAAATATCAATATAATGATTTTTTAATAAGTGTAAACAAAGTATATGCACTAGCAGAATATTTAAAATCATTTATAATATGGTTTAATCAAACATGTTATAAGATGGCGTCCGTATTGAGGATGTGATTAACTCTATGGTGCCGAAAGAGGGGTCCTTCATGAATGTCGTTAGTTATGAAAGTTATTTTAATGCGAACAAAATTGCGCTTTTACATTGTGAACAAGTCAGTGTGAAGCCTCAGAAACGCGTATATATGTTGTAGTTACAGAAAAATAAAAGAGTGATTAATAACCCTCGGAGTGCTGGATGGTTATTGCAAAAAGCGGTGGTCTCATTGAGCTCTATATATATATATATGCATCTTAAAAACGTTAATAGACATTTGGGGTGATCAGTGTCTTCTTAATAATGATGGCAAATAAACATAATGGAGATATACCTGGCCAGGTATTACGATAGTTATAGAACCATACAGTCGTGCATAGGGATATTATTCAACAGAGAAATGGTCAGGCTCAGTCTTGAGGTATTGGCTGTGTAGTTATCCATCATTATGGATTTGATATATGTCATATATATTAAAACCCCTGAAACCAACCAATTGCAGTGTGCAATTCCAATGTGTAGGTGGCACTCTACCTGTTAGTAAGATGGAAACTCAGGCAGGCACTGAACTCTCTTTGTCAGGGAGGTGGTCCTCCCCATTCCCACATGGCCTTGACCAGGAGAATCTCCCAATCACAGTTGATTACCTCATCGCAATATTTATTTGTTCTCCCCGCTCATTACGAGTGGTCACTATTAGTGTAGCGCAAAACTGGCTACCCACTTACACGTTACAATTTCAAAACATGAATGTGCACTTAGCACACGTTCTCGTGCCTTCTAATAATATTAAAATAAGTGTCGAATTTGACATTATTACTAAAGTGCATTTACTGAAGGACTAGTGAATTTACTCAAACTATGTGCTTTAACCACATTAAATGAAATATTAAAAAAACACCCTTACTTAGTAGATATGCACTCACTATAAAATGAAATCTACTTACAAAATGTTTTACTTAATACATTAAATGAAATTCACTTTTTAAATAATTGTATAGGAACCATCCTCAACTCTGCAAAATGTGATTACACTAGAAACGACAAACATTTGTGCCATGTGTGCCCTAATGTTTCATGTATTGCTTTTAAATGTAGTTCTTAGCCATATTTACGCATGATTATCAGTATTACTGTATGCCACTGTGTAATGTGAATCTAATGTACTGACATGGTATACTTACTTGTGCTTGAATGCATACATGCATATTAAATGTGAACTCTTGCTTTAATACTTTAATTTGATATTTTAGGCCTACAATTCTTCATGCAGCATAAATAATTACTTTCCTTTTTCTGCTAACATGACTTTCAGGTATTCACCTGCATTGTTAGTTTGAGAATAGATACATTACTGTACTAATGATATAGAGAGAAAGCCTGAGAAGATAACTTTGACAAAAGAGCATGTAGAGCTTTAACTGAAAGGTCTATTCAGCAATGTTACCACCTAACCTGAGTGTGAGAAGACAATGTCATTCCCATGCCCAGTGTGGGATACTTGTGAATGTTGTAGTCTACAACATGAGAAGGGAGAAGGACAATAGGACCCCTGATGTTGCATGCAAAGGGGTGTTGCTAAAGAGACTCTTGAGTTATAACTCAGTGTTCACACCGTTAGAGAGTAGATCCCTTCAGAACCTCTCACAGACCCTTAGAGCACTTTTGCCTGGACTTTGTGAGGTTCAGACATTTACACTTTTCTTGATTCTTTGCAAAGTATGCCTTAGGCTAACAATTAATCCCCTGACCCAAGAAGTGTCTTAACTATGCTTCTGAAATGCTGACAACTTCTCGCTTATTGTTCCTGCTGTGTTCTATTTTCCTTTAGCTGTTAGCTTGGACTTTACTTTGGGTAATTTCGATTTATTCATGTATAATAAGAAAGCCAGAGTGAGACTCTTCTCTGAGCATGAAATACTTTTGTTATTCTTTTGTATTGGTGTGAGGGAAAACCTTGTTTGCTTGATACTGGTTCGCCTTAACTTCAAATGGGTTACACACTTAATTGAAACGGATGATGTAATGTTAACACCCATCACCTCTCAATCTGGGGAAAAGGTCCATTGGAGGACCAATGGTAAGAAAGTTGGCCCAGAGAGCGCTGTAGGCCTATATTTACGACCACTTTACGAATGTTCCTAAACAAGCTACATCTGTAGATCGATTTTAGAACAGGAGGGGTCTTATAGTAGGAAGGTGATAAAAAAAAATATACTCAAAATACTCCAATTTCTATTTTCCAGTACGTCATCCCTGTGAAGCTGGTGCACCTCCAAAATGTGCCACTTGATTTCTCTTCAGGGTTTACTACTTCTTCACAAAACTGAAGGTTTCGGTGTGTCTAAAAAGATTGCAAATACTGGCTCCTAAAGAAGGAAAACTCCAAACCACATACTTATTTGGAATTGCTTGCAGAGAAACAACAACGCAAAAACATCATGACTGTTGGGGAGAGTTCAGGTCTGTGTATTGCGTGTAATTTAACGGACTAATTCTGGTATGTCAAACTGTCTGAATTAATGCATCCTTAAACAAGTACAGGCCCTGCTTCCAAGCAAGAAGAAAAAATAGAGAAACTACTTCCACAGATAATAAGCAGAAAATCGTCAATCTGGGAAGAGGCGGAAGCCTGGAAGGAACTTATCAGGCGAGCTTTGCTGTTTTACTCCAGCAGGCTCATCCAACCTACACATGCACTTGAAAGCCTGTTCTACCCCCGTCCTGCGTCTGACGTATATATTACACCAGACAGCGAAGAGGTGAGCAGACTTTCAACGGAGCTGTCGGAACAAAGAAAGCGCGGGAACCTGACAGCAGTTAGAAACAAACACCCAGGGCTCTCTCAGATCTACTCTGCAGCCTCGTCACACAGCAAGCAGTGTGTCTATTATTTTCAATAGACCAAGCACTGCATATTAAGAGCATGAACCAGCAATTTGGAAACCGCCATTTCTCTAGGGATATATATATGGCATATACAATTTTAAATATAAACACGGCACGTAGTGAACAGAATAAAGACGTAACTTCCAAAAACGCTTTCTATGTAGCACTGGAGCACGAGAAACTGGGCTCTTCCTCTCTTAGCACATTTGTAAGCTCCTGTGCTGATATTACCTACCTGGAGAAGTGAAATAAAATGAAATTTCATCAACTCACAAGTTATTTATAAATTGTGACGCAAGTAGAAGTAAGTACACCTCTAGAAGGGGATGGTGTTGGTCTCACCTCTGATGACAAGTGTCCTGCTGCAGATAAAAGGCACACGTCCCATAGGTTATTATTTTAAAGGAGTGCTCGAGTGGTCTTGGAGACCGGAATAAAGAGGAGGGTATCAGCAAAACACCACAGGGTAATGCAGTAGATGTCGGGAAGGACCTGTTAGTAATATAAAACAGAGGCATGAATGGCACACCTACATCTCTGCACCCAAGTGCTTCCAAACACGGAGTATGTGAAGGAGAAAATTACCTTTTGTGAGAAAAACCTCAAGTCACCACTGGTGCGTGTAAAAACCAAAAGAGCATCTATATTAGACCTTATTAGGAAAGAAAACGGCGGTGGTTGAGGTAAGAAGTTAACTTCCGGCTTTGCAGATGTGTGTGAGAAGCTTGAAGGTGATTATCTTGTTGACTGCTAGCCAGAGAAGGTCTTTTCAGGTGGCCAGTGGTGTGGTTGTGGCGTGTGATGTTCAGGATGATTCTGGCAGAGGCGTTCTGGACGGTCTGTAGTGGTGCCGGCATACAGTGTGTTGCCGTAGTCGAGTCTGCTGCTGACGGGTATATGGGTGACCGCTTTTCTGGACTTGGTGGGAACCCACTTGAAAATCTTATGCTGGAGGCGTACCGTGTGGAAGCATGAGAAACATGTGTGGAAGCATGAGAAACAGACGGCGTTGATTTGGCAGTTCATTGAGAGCGAGGAGTCCAGGATGATGCTGAGGTTTCGTGCGTGGACTGTGGGAGTGGGGGCCACTAAGAGTAATTACAGGCGGAGGGGGAGGAAACTAGGATGAAGACTTCGATCTTGCCTGAGTTAAGCGCAAGGTAGCTGTTTTTCAGGGGGACGAGCAGTTCACTAACAAGGTCGGTGAGATTGCACCTTTCACTGTGCAGCGGCTGCCATTAAGTAGGGGGAGAGAGCTGGACAGCTGGGAGGAGGGGAATTGGGAAAGCAGTGCTGTGGGCGGGCATGGGGAATGAGCAGCGGCAGGGACACAGAGGGAAAAAGGAGCAAAAAGTGAGAGGAGGCAAGAGTGAAAGAAAAGAGACAAAAAGTAACATCAAGCATTGGCAGAGCCAATAGGTCTCGCATTTAGGCCATGCAACAGTTGATGTTGTTGCACCACGGATATTGTGCTGCATAACTAAATACTTATAAGGTCCCAGAAGCAAGACCTATTGGCTATGCCAATGCTTGTTATTCTACTGTCAACAGTCATACACCAACTCAAATAGGTATGTCTGGACTACAAAATAAATGTTCTAAGCTCTACTCTCTGTTGTGCAATGCATCTCAAAGAAGAATGATCAGATCCGAAATTGGGTCCTCTACAACATCTTTGAATATCTTTAATTAGTCAAATGCATGGCATCTCTGTCAGCAACCTGACTTTGGCTTGTTTGGTAGGTATCATGAGCACATGGGTCTTCTTTCAGTGGTGTTCCCTCACACTCAGCTTCTGACATACTACCCCTTTCCATCCCAGAGAAGTCACCAGGTTTCTATTAGGCTCAAGTTGCATCTGTGTAAAAGTCATGTCATGCTACAAGGTCCTTTATAGAGGCAAGTGGCGCCCAAAAAGAGACATTGGAGCTCAACACTAGCCCCCTCAAACCTAGACCTTCACCACTCAGGCCACATTTCACATCAACATTAACATTCCTTTACTCCTTCTTCCCAAAATCCGTCATAAACATTTCCTATCTCTTTACTCCACCACATTAAAAGCAAATGCTCCTGCCATTCTACTTTTCACCATATTCCAAACTAGGATTATGTCCCACCGCAAAAGATGCACCTTCTTTTTGGCAACTACTTTGAATTCGTTTTTTGTTGGTTTGATGAGTGAAGGGGCGACAGATCCTGGCTCTGAATTTTACTTTTTAAAGGTTGCAGTTATTGTTCACTATGAGCCAAAGTCGGTGGAAAAGGTGTGATAGATTCGAGCAGCCGGTTCATCAGAGGCGAAGTAGGTTTTTTGCCAGTATTCCTCTTGATGAACGGTACTAGTGAGGATACCACCTCCGTTCAAACCATGATGCTCTAGTTTTCCAGGGTTAGGGAACTCCAAACACCTGGGTTGTCATGGTAAGATAAATGTTCTGACAACTCTGCACTTCACATATATTCTACAAACGGCAAGGAGTAGAGATAGGGATCTCCTTTAGCCCTGACAAATGCCTCTGATCAGTACCAACATGTATGGGGGTAGAAACATGTCATCTTAGCATAAATGTGTGGGTAATTGTACCTACTTACCATCCTCCTGTTTGTTTTTAACTGTAACTAAGGTATGATCCTGGGTTTACCTTAAGATACTTTTCTGGATCCTTTCCGGTCTAGGTATATTTTGTTAAAAATCCCCTCTTAATGAAGTTGAGTTCACCTTGGTAGTATCATACTACCAGGGTGGGGTGAGGTCGCTGATGATGAAGAATACCACATATAGTGGATGGGGCTTCCTCATCCAATCTACTTGGCACTCTTGGATTAATGCAAATCTTTGCATGATTCCCAAGTGGGTTAACTTTCAGAATGTATTTAGAAGGGGCCCAATGTGGGCTTATAAGGCTTGACAGCACATTCTTTTGTGTTTTCCATGAGAGTCTAGTATCTATTTCATTTTAACTAAACAGCACTAATAATTACATTTAAGGTGAATCATTTTGAAATTTACTATTTTTTAATGTATCCAACACATGTTTTAATGTTAACACTTGTGGTCAGGCTGTTTGTAAGTGCTCTAGAAAATGGTAGTACAGAGTCAAAGCAGGGAAATAAAAGTACTTATTCACAAAAATAAGCTCAAACATACAAATAGGAGACTCCTTAGCATGATTTGCACAGATCTATGCCTTTCTGCTGCTGCACAAAATCTAAAAGGAGTACGGTCATAACCTGTTTGGGGGGGGGGGGGGGGCTATGAGGCAGGCAGGGGCTTGCCGTGAGGGTTGGGGGCATTGAATATACTGTCCAAGAGTCCATCCTACTATAGTTCTGCAAACTGGGAAAAGTATGCCCAACAAAGAATTAGAAAGCATAAAGAAGGACATTTGTGATGCCATTACCCTAGATGGATTCAATATGTCAGCTCAAAGCATCTTAACTACAGATGCCAGCGAAAAGGGATTATGGGCGGTCCTGTCTCAACGGTCATAGGATGGCACAGAAACTACAATAGTATCCGCTTCACATATTCAAATATTGGTTTCTACCACACTTCAGAATGACAATTTTTTTTAAAAAAAAGCTTAATTTGTACTAATTGATATATTCTGAAACATCTTTTGTCATGTTAAAAAAACATCCACCACGCTCTCCTCTTACATGGGTACTCAGCAGAACTGTCACATAAATGCTCTCACTTTGAAGTCAGAAAATAAAAAATAAACCCCAAGGTCCTTGGAAGAGAAAAAACCCTTACATTTGACCTGTCTTTGAATGCACAGTAAGTGTGGCAAGATGAGTACAAGATTTTAAGGCCTATTTACAGAAAGCAAATATGTGAAAGAATACAGTAAACAAGGTTTGGGCAACAGGAGGGGTGAATTCAAGCTGGACAGCCTAAAGCAAATAAAGCTAGCAAACAGAAAGCCAGTAAATGTGAGTTACAAACCACAAAGCACATTGCAAGCAACAGAATAGGTCTTTAGCAAACCAGACAGCTGTGCTGTTTGGTAGGCTTGGACCTCAAAGGGATCTTCATTAAGTAGATTAAATAAAAAATAGAAAGGAACATGAAACATGGTAGGAAAAACAAAATTGTGGTGTAACAATAGAAATTGAGCAGGAAGATTGGCAAAAAGTATAAGATGAGAAGAGAGAATAAAGATTCAAGAGAGGAAATAAAGGTGATAGGAGTTTCAAGCATCATTTCTTACATAGGTCATCCAACCCAGGTGTTTTTATGTCTGGTGATTTCACTAAAACTATATATATCCAATATATTTAAATTGCAAGGACATTCAGCAAGGCCTCTTCTTCCAATGGTCTGTTTTCATTTACATTTTTGTCCCACCCACTGCAGCATACAGTGGCCAAAGGGTCAGCGCACTCAAGCCAATTACAAACTAACTTCACTGTAACATCATTCTTTCCTTTCATGAGGAACACATTGTGGGATAACGTAGTTCCTTCAGTGTCATCAACTGTTCTAGCAAGTGTGCCATCTGAGGACAAAACGCATTTTTCCTTTTAGCTATTTTTATACACTGACAAGAACTCTGCAGCTTCTGCTGACAGCGTTTTGCACAAGACATGATGATGCAAAACTAGCACTGACAAAGCCAGAAGGCTGACGGCCAACTATTTGATTTGCCAGGTCCGGATTCACACTGCATTCAGTACCTAGAGTCCCAGGTTTTATAATCTCATAAACGTAACTTCAAAGAAGAAAGAAAAAATTACTTCCCTGCGCTACTTAAACATGGTTGTGAGAAACTCAGTAGTTTGGTTTAGAAACAACCATGTAGGAGGGAGGTCAAAATATTCTAACACCGGTTTTAACCACTTCGACATCTACATATATGTTTTTACTGAACATATGATGGCAGATATTGACATTTGAAATACTGGATAGAGTTGTGGAGATCCAAACAGCTGTGTGGTTAACTTTGCGAAAAGGGGAGCCCGGGCTGCAGGAACAGCTTGTAAAGCGCTCTGACACCTTCGGGTAATGTTCGCGCTATATAAAATCGCATTAAATAAATATAAATAAATAAGACGTTATGACTGACACCACTGTGCCCCTTACCACAGGCAAGACTGAAAATCAGGGTCTCCAAGGTGAAGAGCATGATTATGGTCCAAATGTGTGATTTAGAAGAACATTAGTGCAATAAAGTGTGCCATTCAAAGCATCCCAAGAATCAAGGTAGCAGTGGTAGGTGGGATGAATGGAAAGACAGACACTATTATTGCCACCACGTTTGTATGTGATTTAGAAGAACATTAGTCCAATAAAGTGTGCCATTCAAAGCATCCCAAGAATCAAGGTAGCAGTGGTAGGTGGGATGAATGGAAAGACAGACACTATTATTGCCACCACGTTTGTATCACTGCTGGTCCCGTAATGTTAAAATATCACGGCCCAGCAGACTGACCGAGCAATGACTGAAGAATAGCATGGCAAACAACATAGCCTAAGTGAGTTGATAAACAGCCAGCCTCAAATTGTGGTAGATAGATGTGCCCTAGAAAAAGCCACAAACTGCCTCCATTGTAAAACCCATACAGACAGGGATCGCCAAAACTGCAGGTTATACTGAATAAATTGGAAGCTCAGATGAGTATGCGTCATACTTGCAGGAACTACCAGATAGTACCTCAAAAAGATCTGGCATTATGGCCAGAGGTACCCAAGTCTTTGGAACAGAGGAGCTCGGCTTCCACTCAACATCCTATGATCGGCAAATCACGTAAGCTTCCTGTGCCTAAAGGAAAAACAGATGTGACCCTGTGTAATATAATGAATGCCCTTGAACAAGCGCTCCAAACCCTTCGGTGTAAGTTCTGCGCAAAAAACTTAAAAAACAAACCCTCGTCCTTTTAGAGACTAAACAAAACATACCCTCTTGCTATCACGGGCTAGCCATCCGCATCTCGACCAACTCCGACGACACCTTCACAGCCGCCGAACACCTCCACTTCCAGATACACACCGACCCCAAGACCACCCTCAGAGACACCCTCATCTACAGACCACCGGGACCACGCACACAATTCAGCGTAGACATCGCAGACTTCATCAGCCCGCACGCCCTTCCCTCTGCTGACTACATCCTCCTAGGGGACCTCAACTTCCACCTGGAGAACAACAATGACAGCAACACCACCACCCTGCTGGACAACCTCGCCAACCTCGGACTCAAGCAACTGGTGAACACCCCCACCCACTACGCCGGCCACACGCTGACCCCGTCTTCTCATCCAGCAAGCACATCTCCTTCAGCCACTCCACCGGACTCCACTGGAATGACCACAGCTGCGTCCACTTCAGCTTCAGAAGAACCACGACACACCACCACCCGCAACAGGTTCCTCGCCAGAGCTGGAGCAAGATCACTGCCGAACAGCTCACCGCCTCCCTCAGCCAGAAGCCTCCCACCAGCACAACAGACCCCAACGAAGCAGCCAGCAACCTCACACAGTGGATGACCGCCTGCGCCGATGACCTCGCACCACTAAAGAACCCTCCCAGCAGACCCGGCAGCAAGAAAACCACCTGGTTCACCAACGAACTCAAGGACTCCAAGAAGAACTGCCGCACCCTCGAGAAAGCCTGGCGGCACGACCAGACCACAGACAACAGGAGCGCCCTCAAGCACGCCACCCGCAAACACCACCAGCTGATCCGTGCCACTAAGAAGACAGCACTCAAAGAACGACTGGACAACAACGCCCACGACAGCAAGGAACTCTTCAGCATCGTCAAAGAGTTCTCCAACCCCAGCGCCGGAAACGACATCACTCCCTCGCAAGACCTCTGCAACTCACTCGCCTTGTTCTTCCACCGCAAAATCACCGACATACACAACAGCTTCGACGCACAGACCACGCACCCTACCGCCGAACCAACGCCCGCCACCACCACCCTCTGCAACTGGACCCCGATCAGCACCAAAGACACCACCCGCACGATGAACACCATCCACTCCGGATCCCCCACCGACCCCTGCCCCCACCACATCTTCAACAAGGCTGACGCCATCATCGCACCCCATCTCCGGGACATCATCAACACCTCCTTCCACACCGCCACCTTCCCGGAGAGCTGGAAGCACGGCGAGCTCAGCGTCCTCCTGAAGAAACCAAGAGCGGACCCCATCGACCTCAAGAACTTAAGCC
This sequence comes from Lissotriton helveticus, assembly GCF_964261635.1. Classification (NCBI taxonomy): domain Eukaryota; kingdom Metazoa; phylum Chordata; class Amphibia; order Caudata; family Salamandridae; genus Lissotriton; species Lissotriton helveticus. Next base: position 311,498,819 of record NC_136062.1, read on the forward strand.
CCATCTCGCTCTTCCCTTTTCCTGCCAAAGTCATCGAGAAGACCGTCAACAGACAGTTCGCTGCCTTCCTCGAGACAAACGGTTCCCTCGACCCCTCGCAGTCCAGTTTTCGAGCCAACCACAGCACCGAGACCGCCCTGATCGCAGCCACCGATGACATCAGATCCCTGCTCGACAACGGGGAAACAGCGGCCCTCATCCTCCTGGACCTCGCTGCAGCGTTCGACACTGTCTGCCACCGCACCCTAGTACAGCGCCTCAGCAACATCGGAATCCAAGAGAAGGCACTGGAGTGGATCATCTCGTTCCTCACCGGAAGAACCCAGAGAGTTCGCCTCCCCCAGTTCAGATCCAAGGCCACCGAAGTCATCTGCGGCGTACCACAAGGATCATCACTCAGCCCAACCCTCTTCAACGTCTACATGAGCCCCCTCGCAGCCATCGCACGCCAGCACAACCTCAACATCATCTCCTACGCCGACGATACCCAGCTGATCCTCTCCCTCACCAGCGACCCCGCCACCGCCAGTGCCAGCCTACACGAAGGGATGAAAGACGTCGCCGAGTGGATGGAGAACAGCCGCCTGAAACTGAACTCAGACAAGACGGAAGTCCTCATCCTGGGATCATCGCCCTCCGCCTGGGACGACTCCTGGTGGCCCCTTGCCCTGGGCACCGCTCCCAAGCCAACGGACCACGCACGCAACATGGGCTTCATCCTGGACTCCTCCCTCTCGATGACCAGACAAGTCAACGCCGTCTCCACATCGTGCTTCAACACCCTGCGCATGCTCCGCAAGATCTTCCAATGGATCCCCACCGAAACCAGGAAGACCGTCACCCAGGCACTCGTCACCAGCCGACTGGACTACGGGAACACCCTCTACGCCGGAACCACAGCCAAACTTCAAAAAAAGACTCCAACGCAACCAGAACGCCTCCGCACGACTCATCCTGGACATCCCCCGACACAGCCACATATCCGGCCACCTGAGAGACCTGCACTGGCTCCCAGTCAGCAAGAGAATCACGTTCAGGCTCCTCCCCCTCGCACAGAAGGCTCTCCATGACCTGGGCCCGAAGTACATCACCAAGCTATCTATGACCTTATTAAGGACGAATCCCCCGATATTCTTACCATCACAGAAACTTGGCTTCAGGAGGTGGATGTGGCCATTGTCAACTTGGTCTGCCCCCCTGAGTATTCTATTTACATCTTGAATCGGCCTACCAGAGGTGGCGGCATTGCCCTAATAGTTAGGTCTGGTTTCACTTGTGCCTGGAAGGGACTTAATATTGCGGGCTGCGAAAGTGCCTCGTTTAAGATCTCGATCAGCCCCCAGTGTACGTTCTCTGGGATGGTGGTTTACCGACCTCCGGGTAATGATGCAATGTTCAGAGAAGCCTTCCCAGACGCCGTTAGTGCGTTGGTGACGGGCTGTGCCAACTTCTCCATCTTGGGCGATCTGAACCTGCATTTTGATAATCAGACCATCCCAGTGGTTAGTAACATCTTAGCTGATCTGGAGGCCCTTCAGCTATCCCAACAGGTATCTCAGCCTACTCATGTTGGGGGCCACATTCTGGACCCCTTTTTTACTAACGTAGATGGAGCCAGTGTCCTATCCATCTCTCCATTAGGGTGGACGGACCATTTTTTGGTGTCCATTCGGTGCCCTCTACCGGACACCCCGTCCATTCCATCTGTTAGACGGGTCCCCAGGCGGCACTGGAGTAAGCCCAGGTTGGAGGACTTGCATCGGATCCTGGTGGAAGAGCCGTTAGGCCCTCTGGACAATGTGGAAAAGGGCTATGACCAGTTCTGCGGGTGGATTATTAGAGCGCTGGACTCCCTGATTCCCATCACTCTGAGCAAATTGAGCTCTAGAGAGTCGAGCCCTTGGTACAACAGCGCCTTACGCACTATGAAGGGTACCTCTAGACGGGCGGAAAGGGCGTGGCAGAAGGCCTATGCGGCCGATATGAAAGCCACCTATGTGGCCTCCGTCAAGCTCTACCATCGAGCCATTTGCAGAGCCCGTGCGGCGTTTTACGCCCTGGAATTCCGCAATAGCCCTAACCCGTCAAAAACCATCTTCAAAGTGGTGAAAGATCTTATGGCAAAAAGGATGTCCTCCCTGCCTACTGGTTCCATCGCCCACTGTGAGGCGTTGGCATCCTTCTTTCTGGAAAAGATCCAGGCTATTTATCAGGCCTTTCCTAACACTGGGCCAGCTCTGGGAGGCATTGATGGTACCCGAGGATATCCCATCTTGCATTCCTTCCCACCACTACTTCCTGAGGGCTTTCATAAACTGGCCCAGCAAATTAAATCTGGCTCCCCTTCGGACCCATTGAAACCTGCCTTCTTCAGAGACCAGTCTTTTCTGGGACGTACGACGGTCTGTTCCTTAGTCAATCTCTCGTTGGCCTCTGGCGTAGTACCAACTAAATGGAAGCAGGCGGTGGTTTCTCCGATCCTGAAGAAGTCTTCTTTGGATCCTTTAAAACCCGAGAACTACCGCCCTATTTCATTACTCCCCTGGCCAGCGAAAGTTACGGAGGCCCATGTTAATCTGGTTCTTTCTGACAACCTTACTCGGGCCAATGTACTGGACCCCACGCAGAACGGCTTCCGTGCTGGGCACAGCACGGAGACGGCCCTTCTTGCCATGGTGGAGCAATTGCGTGCGGTGTTGGATGCGGGTCAGACGGCGGCGCTTGTATTATTAGACCTTAGCGCCGCCTTTGATACCGTCTGTCATCGCATTCTGCTACACCGGTTGGAGGAGATTGGCATAGGAGGGTCTGCTCTGCAGTGGTTCCGCTCCTTTCTGGACAACCGTTCTTTCTGCATGGCCATTCCACCTTACCAGTCCAAATTCCATCCTCTGGCCATGGGGGTTCCCCAGGGCTCCTCGCTGAGTCCCACGTTATTTAATCTATACGTGAGACCGCTGGCTGAGGTCGTCAAGCAGTGGGGCCTGACTATGGTGCCATATGCTGACGACACTCAGCTGGCGGTTACTCTCAGCGGGGATGCGGATCTGGATGCCCCTAGGTTTCAGAGTGGACTGAAGGCACTGGCTAGCTGGATGACTGCGAATTGTCTCCAGCTTAATGCCAGTAAGACAGAGATCATGGTTGTCGGTAAGGGCACGGAGCTCTGGGGAGACAGGTGGTGGCCGCCGGAATTAGGACCATCTCCGACTCCGGTCTCTGAATTGAAAAATCTGGGAGTCTGGGTAGATTCCAGCCTCAGCTTTGTTGGCCATACAAAGAAAACGGCCTCCTGTTGCTTTGGGGTGCTGCGGGGCCTCAGACCTGTGTTAAAAATTTTTGATGCCCCTACCAGGCAGCTGGTGATTCAGGCGACGGTGATTTCCCGGCTGGATTACGCCAGCTCCCTCCTGGTGGGGTCTAATCAGGCTGAACTTACTCGCCTGCAGCGCGTCCAAAATGCGGCTGCCAGAGCTATAGTTGGCTTGCCTAGATTCTGCTCCGTCTCTAACATCCTCCGTTCCCTGCACTGGCTGCCGGTGAGGATGAGAATCCAGTTCAAGGTCTTATGTCTGGCCTTTAAAATTCTGAAGGGCACTGCCCCTAAGATCCTGTCTAATCTTTTATCTTTTTATCTCCCGTCTCGCTCCCTCCGTTCTCTGGGCCAGGCACTTGCCATTGTTCCCCGGTTTAAGCTTTGCCGTGCCGGTGGCCGTTCCTTTCGAGTGAGAGCGGCGGTTATTTGGAACTCCCTTCCGGTTGAGATTCGACTCCTGGAGGATCATCTACAGTTTCGTAGGGCTATCAAGACCTTCCTGTTTTAAACTCTGTCCTTCTTTTTCTTTTTGCCCCTGATGTTACCGGTGTTGTGTTCACCTTGTCATGCGCCAGGACGCTCCTTTGCTGGAGCAGCTGTGCGCACAATAAATACCGATAAAATAACATAACCTCAACGACCGCCTGACATTCTACACGCCCACCCGCCAGCTACGATCGACCAGCCACGCCCTCGCCGCCATACCACGCATCCGCAGAGCCACCGCCGGAGGAAGATCCTTCTCCTACCTGGCAGCCAAGACTTGGAAATCCCTCTCCATCCACCTTCGGCTGACCCAAGACCATCTCTCCTTCAGGAAGCAGCTCAAGACCTGGCTGTTCGAGCAGTAACGTACCCCTCCCTCCCCCCTCCCCCCCCCAGCGCCTTGAGACCCTTCCGGGTGAGTAGCGCGCTATACAAATGCCGTGATTGATTGATTGATTGATTGCAGTTTCAGACATGACGATGGTATGGTTTTTTTCAGTTTTATGGAGCAGTACTTGACACAAAGGGATCGGATGTCAATTAACATACAGACCAGAAAGGCCAAAAACGTAAAAGATACAAAAGGCATTATTAACCATCAGGAAAAAAGATAAACTACAAGTCAGCTGTTGTTGATGAACATTAGGAGCACGGAAATGGAAAGCATACATTTTCAATGAGCAAATACGGAGCTGAGTAGTTTTAGGTAAAATAAAACGTAATTGTACTGATCTCCAGAAGAATGCTCAGAGTCAGGACACAAAAGGAAGAAGACTGCTGCAGATTGAATAATAGTTCAGACGCGATGCAATTCCAGAATGAAAATCAGCACAAGCGCGCGCCTCGTGCCTGCGCGATTCAATTGCAGGAGCGTGCAACAAGGCGCGAGCGATGATTGCGACCATATGGAGCCACCATATGGCGCCACACGCTCCCGCAAGTGAATCACCAGACGTGCACGCCCTGCCATTGCAAGCAATGCAACAAGTGCACGTTTTGCCCCCAAAGCTGTGTCGATGACTAAAGGTCGCTCTCCTATGCAGCGGATGCACGCTGCGTAGGCAAGATGTAAAAAGCAGAAAAGATGAAAGGAAGGAAAAGGAGATCAGAAAGGCAGAAAGCAGAGAGACGGAGGGTAGAGCAGAGATGCTGCCCAATGGACCACCAGGGATGACGCGCAGGTGGGTGCATCCGGATAGAGGAGGGCCTTGTACGCAGAGGAGCAAGGGTCAAGGGGAGCAGCTACCTGGCGGAGCTGGGCAAGAAGGGAAGCAGTTCACGGACAAGGGAATAACAGAGATTGCAGCTACATTTTGCACAATCTGAAAGCTATAACAGTAAGAGAGCTGATCAATTGAGCCCACGCTTAAAAGGAATTCCTGAACTGTAACACATGAGCAAGGGCGTGAATTTCCAAGCAACTCTTATTCCATAGACTGGAGCCTTTTACCCCAAAGGAACTTCCAGCTCATTCAACATATCTGGTGGAGGGTAGTGGAACCCCAAAGATAAGTGTCGATTTCTGGCAGATATGTACCATTGAATTTTCTTGGCTAAGAAATTAGACACAAGGCCATGGAAAAATGTATACATGAAACAAAATGTTTTAAATATGAATAGCTTGTTGACATGGAGCCACTGAAATTGGCTCAAGTAACGAAAGACAGAGTCATATCTTTTGAGGCTAAATATTGTAACTATGGTGCTTTGCACCTCTTAAAGGGAGCCAATCTGTTTCTTAAGAAGGCCGAATTCCCACAGTTTGATCTAACTTGCACAAAGGCATTCAAAACAATACCTAATGTGAAAAACATAAGAGACGCATAATATGTCATAGCACTCGGATTTAGAGAGATCAGTCTTTATGATGCTCGAAATTTGAGCATTCACGTTGAGGTCGCGATCTAGTTTGATTCCTATAGCACATACAGACATTACTGGCTGAGGATACATTCCTACGTTCTGATGGCCATAAGAATTTTACCTAAAGTTTAATTTTGTTGACCAATGAGTATCTCTGATTTGGTGGTGTTCGGGTCAAGTAAATGATGTGGCTCCATTTCATAACAGACCTCATAAAAGCATGGACACTGGTAATAGTACGATGGGCTGGGATGCTACCCGAGTGATTGCCAGTGGTTAGACAAATTGCAAGCATTCCTACAGTCACCTTTTGTGTGTTTGTTGTACTTCCCCATGTGGCAAAGGTATAACCAGACGCGAGTTCGCTGGTCACTGTACTACTGGAACCAAGCTATACCCGACTGAGAAGCCCTCATCGGGGTACAACCGGTCTTGGGTTGCTTGGGTTTCGGTTCAGGGAAGACATGGCCTGGTAGTTCTGGACTGTTCACATTGGAGCAGGGCCGAAACTGATTTGAATATGGCTGGGTCCAAATTGAGGAGGCTTGGTGTGCAAAATAGCGTTGGGTTGGGTTGCTACCCACAGCAATTGCCAGTGGTTCGACGAATTACAAGCATTTCTTTCCTCACCTTGTGTGTGTTTGATATACATATCAGTTAAACAGTAAGGGGGACAAGGGCGCCCCTTGAGGTACGTCTCAAATGGTTGACTGGAAGGTGGGCGAGATGGTATCTAGTTGAACCAACTAGTTGCTGGTTCAAATAAATGACTCTAACCCTAGAAGTGCCTTGTTTTAGTAGGAGCAGTTGAATGGAATGATCAATATTACTGAATGGTGGGGACAGATCCAGGAGAATAAGGACCACTGAGTCTCCCCTTTTGGCAGTCGTTCTAAGATCATCTGTGGCAGGCGTGATTTCCTGCTTCAGTAAAGAAGCCAGGTTTAAATCCTGCCTGGGTGGGTGAAAGGATTTTATTGCTTTCTTCAAAAGATTGAAGCGGTTTTGTGACTTGAGCAAACACAATGAGATATTGGACGAAGCGCTGACACTTTTCAGACACCCACCCCCAGTTACAGATCTGGGTTGAATCCATCATCGTTCTTTAGCTCACTTCGCCACACTAGTTCAGACACAGCTATATACAAATCAGTCTTGACCCTGTGCCTCATGAGAACAGTCCAGACTGGGCTGCCAAGCCATGTCCTCCCTGGACAAGAATCAAGAATCCAGGGACCGGTTTCGGGCGAACAGCCCACATCAGTCAGGCTAGCTTGATTGATGATAGTTTCAACGCTCCATCCATCATCTCCTTGTGTTTGCTTTGTTCGCCCTAAGTTGGCAGCTAAATAAATGGAAGGGAGGATGAAAGATACATAACATATCTCTGACCATCCTGGAGGTAGATACAAATAACACTTATTCCCACAAATAAAATATGTATTATGGGATGCTAGAAAACTACTAAGAGCCTTTATAGTCAATACAGTGTTACAATCACTATTACCTACAAAAATGGGACCAAAACTTTTTACACATAGGGGAGCTCATGTGTCTGTTACAATAGAATATCCTTTCTCTAGTTTGGTCTGTGTCCTCGCAATGACATATCTCGTGACAGAGGTACCTCTACAATATTCCTCAGTTTCTAATTCCGATCTCTTCGCTAGCGGAATACCATCATCATCTGGATAACATACTGTATTCAGTTTCTTAGTAAGACCCCCTACATCAGCACTTGAAATGCCCCTAATTTTTGCCGCCCACAAAAATGCAAACCAAGCACAACAAGAACCATTGTGGGAGAATGGGAGTGGAATAAGAGGAGTTCCCCCTGCACCCTGGTGTGCAAGTAACAATCCGCAAACCCAACAATTAGAAATGTTAGTAATACTATGGGTGTAATGTAACATACGAATACATGAATTTTTCTTATAGGAGAGTCTATGTTTTTCATCTATCGGTGACAGTGTGAAATGGTAATGTTCGGACGGTGTAGATGTTGAGGGTACAAGCATATGCACAGGAAATTTCACATGTACAAACCAAACTATTGCACAAATTCCTATAACACTAATTAAACTTGCTGCTAAACAGATGGACATCCGTTTTCGGTTTTTTTCTCTCGCCGTGAGGTGTTTAATATCCAGGTGTTCCTCCTCTATAATTAGCGACCAAAAACCAACAATGTTCTTAACTATATTCTCTTTTAAAATGCTGCACAAAATGTTCTTTTTTTCCAAAAGAGTCTATGGTTTATGTCCAATGCATGTATCAGTCAATGGGGAATTTTAGAGGAAAAGCAAACATTTGAATTAAACAACACTTATTCACCTCAACAAAGTCAAACTAAACAAAGAAAAAACAAATCGTTGATGGCTTGCAGTTGAATAATAGCAAATAAAACAAGCATTAGCATAGCCAATAGGTCTCGCCTTTAGGACCTTATAAGTGTTTAGTTATCCAGCACAATATCCTTGGTGCCACAACATTAAGTGTTGCATGGCTAAACACTTATAAGGTCCCAAAGGCCATGCCTCATCAAAAGAACTTTGGGAACCAGCCCCTAAATTAGGAGGTATGGGTATTTAAAAGAACATGCAAGGACATATAAAAAGGTGGAGGGCCTATGAATGTAGGTTGTTGTTATAAAAAACAAAGTACATAATTTAGAGAAGCAAATATGTAGTATGTCATCTAGTCTAAAAAGCTTTAAATTGCAGATTCAAAGGTGCTAGCTACCACAATGTACTGCAAAATGCTGTTTGTTTAATCGACACAAATATCTATTGTGGGGAAAGTAAACATTTCTGCTGCGGCTTTTTAAAAGCCTTAGATTATATATTGTAGTGTTGACGCATTAGTGACTGTGCCTCACACTGTGCTTGGTGTTCAGGTATAGTGGGCGTGTCTGTGGCTGATTTAGGTACTGTGTAAATGGGATTATGTAATTATTGAGCTCCTTCCCCAGGCTGCTGTCAGGTAGTTTAAAGCCCTGTTCTGAGTGTACTGATTTGATTTGATTGATTTGATTTTGGGTTTTATAAAGCGCACAGCGACCCTTGGGTATCCCGGCGCTAATGAACACATTCCTGTAGGGTGGGAAGTCATGGGGGGAGTGCTCAGGGGAAAAGTAGGGTCTTCAGTATTTTCCTAAATCTGAGGTGGTTTTGTTCTTGCCTCAGGGAGAGTGGGAGGGCATTCCATAATCTGGGGGCATTGTACGAAAACAGGCGACCACCTGTTCTGGCCTTCCTGATTCTGGGGACTTTTGCCAGGGAGAGGGAGTTAGATCTAAGTTGTCTGCTTGATTGTTGATGAGACACAAGCGGCCTGAGGATGGGAGGGCCTTCATTGTGCATTATTCTATGGGCAATGCACAAAGTCTTGAAGTTGACCCGTTCCTTAACTGGCAGCCAGTGCAGACTTCTAAGGGCTGGCTTGGCCGAGTTCCTCGCGGCGGTTCCTGTGAGTAATCTTGCCGCCGCATTTTGTGCACATTGAAGTCTGTGGACTACAGAGACTGGGGCCCCCAGATATAGGACATTCCCATAGTCCAATCTGGAGTTCACCAGCCCCTGCATCAAGAGCTTCCTGGATTGAAGGGGGAGTAGATGGAGGATCTTTCGTGCCATCTTCATAAGGCCAAAGCAAGTACCCGCAGTTTTCCTTGCTTGTGTTTTAAAACTGAGATCCTGGTCCAGCCATATCCCTAGGCTTTTTACTTCGGATTTTGGGGATGGTGGAGATCCCATGCATGGTGGCCAGGGAAGGGGAGAGGGGATTTTATTTGGGTTTCCCAGGAGAAGTATTTCTGATTTTTCACCATTCAATTTTAACCGGGACTCGCACATCCACTGGTGCACCTTTTCCAGACAACTGAATAGATTGGGGAGGGCGTTGTCTGATTGGTTGAGGGACACGACGAGCTGAGTGTCATCGGCGTACATTATTGATTTAATCCCAAAAGGTTTAACAACATCCTCGAGGGGTGCCATGTACACGTTAAAAAGTGTGGGGCTCAGGGAAGATCCCTGGGGCACCCCACACTTGAGTGCCTGAGCCTTGGAGATGGAGTATCCATCTGTTACTTGAAAAGACCTGTCTTCAAGAAAGGATGAGATCCAAGCTAATGCGGAATCCGCCACTCCTATCAGTCCAAGACGGTGAACAAGGGTTGCGTGGTCCACCGTGTCGAAGGCGGCACTCAGGTCGAGGAGGATCACTGCCACTGATCCTCCTACGTCCAGTATGCCCCTAGCTTCTTCGACCAAGGCTAACAGTGCGGTATCCGTCCCCTGTCCCGGTCTAAAACCTGTCTGGGTTTGGCGGAGGAGATGATTGGTCTCTAGGAACTCAGAAAGGTGTTGATTTGCTACTCTCTCGGCGATTTTACTGATAGCCGGTAACAATGAGATCGGTCTGAAGTTTGATGGATCTGTGGGGTCAAGATGCGTTTTTTTTATGAGAGCCTTCACAGTGGCTTTTTTCCAGTTTGCTGGGACTGTGCCATTTTCGAAGGAAGCGTTAATCAGATTGGTGAGAGGAGGGGCTACAGTGGAAGCAACTTGCTTCAGTTTACTGATCGGGGCTGGATCTGATGGGGCGCCACTTTTGACTTTATGCAGGACGTTAAGAAACGTTTCGGTGGTGATTTGGGGGAAGGAGAGAAGCCTCGGGGTGTCTTGGGAAGCAGGGTGATAAGGGCCTCTTGGTGCGGTTGGCGCCGCCGGGAGGGAGTTCACGATTTTTTTCGAAAAGAATTCGGCCATCTGGTTGCATTTTGCGCCATCCAGGTCTGGTGGTGGTGGGGGTTCCTGTATTTTGGAGAGGAGTTTAACTATCCGATAGGTCTCTTTTGCAGAGTTGGTCGCGGATGCTATTTGATCCTCAAAGTAGGAGGCCTGTGCCTTTTTTAATGCATTTTTATAGAGCCTAATATGGGCTTTGTAACCGCTTCTGTCTTCTGTGTTCCAGTACTTTCTCCATTGGCGTTCAAGCCTTTTGCCTTTCCGTCTTAATTCACGTAGTTCCTCAGTGAACCACGGTAGTTTCGAGGATTTCCTATTGGGAGGAAGGGTTTTGAGTGGCAGGACTGTATTGAGAGAGTCACTAATCCATTTATGCAATTGAATTTTGGCTTTGGAGGGGAGGGGTCGGGGTCGACTGTGGGTAAAGTGGAGGACAGAGAGCGTTCCCATAGGATTGTGTCTAGTTTTTTCCATGGACGTGACGGGGCCCGGGGGCGAGGAGTATCCGAGATCTTCCCTGGAAGTTGGAATTTGAAAGGAACCAAGAAGTGGTCAGACCAGGGAAGAGGGAGAGGGGTTTGAACATAGAGTTTGGAAAGGTTAGAGAAGATGGGATCCAATAGGTGTCCTTTCATGTGGGTGGGGTCATTGCTGAGTAGTTGTAAATTAAGGAAATTTAGATCAGTTTTTAAGTCTGTGGCAAGTTTATTGCCTTGATCATCGAAGTGGAGATTTAAGTCCCCAAGGATTGTAAAGTTTGGAGTCACGCAAGCCAGGGAGGAGATGGCATCCATGAGTGAGTTTGTGAAACGCCCTACCTGTCCTGGCGGACGGTAGATTAACACCCCAGTTAGTGTGGTAGATGGTGGCAGATGTAGGGAAAAAAGGACATTTTTGCTATCAAGAATGGGGCTGTCTTTGAGCTGACATGCGAGGTTGTCACAATAGATAATCGCGATGCCCCCTCCCGTGCCCGTCGGTCTGTTGAGGGTTTTAATGAGGTACCCAGGAGGTAGTGCTTGGATAATGTCTGGGTCAGAGCTCTCGGAGAGCCAAGTTTCTGTTAAGAACAGAACGTCAAAGTCCGACTCTGTCAATAGAAGGTTAATTTCAGTGTGGTGCTTAGGGAGTGACCTGCAGTTCAGCAGGGCCATCTCAAGGCAGGCAGGTTCAGAATGGGATAGGGGCGTAGCCCTGTATGCGCAGTTTGGGCATCTAAGAAGCTCCTGTTCCGGGGTAATAAGTCCGTTACATCTAGTGTTTAACGGTTCTCTGAGTGTCACAATTTGAGCCTGGGGAACAACGATTATTACGTGTGTCCATGGAATGAACAGTCCCCATGGTCTGTGCCTGAAGACCACAGTGTGCATGCGAGAACGCTTATGCGGTTTCCCCCAGTATTTATTCAGCGCATACATAGCTACCAAGTTTCCAGATTGGCATCTATGACATTTTCATAATTTGGGTACAATTATGAGTGACATTTCAAGGACTAGGAGTGACACTTTCTCACAAGCAAAATCAAGCAATGAGGATGAGGGAAACATATCATATATGTACTATAGCACATAAAAAGGTAAGAGCTGTCAGCCAGACCGTCAATCACAGAGAGAGTATCAAAGAGAGCAGCATTCCAGAGACATGGAGTTCAGTTACCTGCACGTCTGTGGACTGATGCTGGGTGATAAAATATAATGTGCACTATTTTAAATAGTTTCTTGTGCATGTATTTAGCAAGAATTACCTTTCAAATAATATTGCTAAACGATTCTAATGCAGGTACAATTTTCAGTGCTACATGGTTGTGAATGTAAAAGCAGAAGAGCTAATAAAATATAATACAGATCTTGATAAACCAATTTAAGAAACGGTCACTGTACTTGGGACCTCTATCCAGGAAAAACACAAAACTTTCCCTCGCAAAGCTCGAGGTTAGCACATCTCACGATCCACGTCACAAAATCAAGAAAAAAAATGATCTTACCATCCTCCAGGTATGCATGTCAAATGCCTGCTCAAGAGTCCCCTGGACACCTTTAGAAGCAGCAGATTGTTTACGGGCTCTTATAGCTTCTTTAACCAATGCTGGCTCTGCACGCTATGTAATTGCAGGTAGACTGGCTGAAGGCAGGCTGTAGCCACAGCGGGCCATGGCAATTAGTTGGCCCCCAGTGAAAGCCGGGTCAAGACCGCTGTACTTTCCTGACTCCTGTGACTCCCGGGCAAGGCCGTCCAGTCTTCAGTTGCCGTTAGCTATTGAATTCATCAGGGGGGGTAGAAGGATGGGGGGGAGGGGGTGAGAGTAAAATAGCAGCAGCTGATAGCACACAGCGACCCATGCCTGTGTGTGCTGCTGCAGGAAGCGCAGCAACCGTCACGGCCGGGTGCCATAATTATCTGTACTACGCTTCGGCCGTGATTTGTAGCGCCCCGGCCACGTTATTAGTGGATGCAAGGATGAGGCAAGCCTGGCAATACTCCTGGGGTAGCAAAAGCGCGGTACAAAAGTTTGACCGGGGGTCGGGGAACTTTAGGAAAACCAGTGAGGGAGTGCATGGTGTTAAGACCAAACACTGACTAAACACTGGCCAAACTACCAGGGTGCCATATAGGAGTTCTGCGAGGCCTGAAATTGGAAGCGGCAAAATGTTCTGAATTATCCTGCGCTGGCTCCAGCCGTGATTATAATAGGCAGCCCTCCCTCCGGCCAGGAGCTTACTTTGATGAACTAGAACGAACACTGCACAGAAAACGACCGAGAGAACAAGCGCTGCACGGGTGACACGAATAGCAGCAACACCAACATCGAAGGCGGGCAGCAGGGGGAGGGGAGAGAGGAGGTGGCCTGGGCCGGATTCCCTTGCGGGAGCGAGCAGCAAGGCACGCTAATTGCTACCATATGGTGCCAGCTACTCGCTCCCGCAACGGAATCGCCAAACGTGCAGGCATTGCCATTCAAAACAATGCAACACGTGCACGTTTTGCCCGCAAAGCTGTGCCCATTGCTAAAGGTCTCTTTCCTAAGCAGCGCATGCGCACTGCATAGGCGAGACTTAAAAAGGAAGTCAATTTAGCAAGTCCTCAGGAAAAATCGTCCACTAGCTCATTCCCTATAGCTTCAAGGATCGTTAGATATACTGCTTCTTTCAAAGGATGTAATTCGGGTCCCCTATAAAATCCTGTTGAGGAAAAGTCAGGGAACTCAAGGTGTGGGCCAAGGCAAACAACAGCTATCTTAATCCTGACCGGACTCCTTAGCCAAGGAGAGGAAAGTTCTGACTCCTCTTCCAGTCCTGGGCAAAGTAGATTGATAATCACTCACATAGTGTCAGGGGTTTTCTGTATCAAAAACCTCTCGAATTTTCTCCATTTGAATACTGTAAGAGGGATGATTTTACCACAACTCAATTTGTAGTTCAGAAGTTTTGGTTCTTCCACGGATTCAGACTATCCACGCAACAAACGGCACCAAACCTAGTTCAGCCACCTCTGCAGCACAGAGTCTCCTGCCAAGTAGGCCCTCTAACCGGACCAGACTTGCTGCACCCTCTTTTCAAAGTCCTTCCTTCAGTGGGTAACACGAGGTCTCAGATTCTACCTCTCTTTTTCAGCTATCATTGGATCAGTGAAAAGCACTTCTTCAGGCGTGGTAAAGTAATGATAACTGTTTTTGTCATTGCTGAGAATATTGTGTGCAATTCCTGCATTCTCGATTTCTGTAATCTGAGTCAGATCGGCTGGCACTTGTTTACAGTGAGAGTCATGTATCCAACTCCTTCTGTTCGTAACTCGGACTGCTGTTCGTGTTGCCAAGAGGACCTGTTCAGGCCCCTTCCAACAAGGTTCTAAGTTCTTCAACTGCTGGAAATTGTGTGTTAGAACCCAATCACCGGGTTGTAACAAGTGCCCAGGACCTTCAAAATTGTCATGAAGTGAGTCTCGCACCTGTTGATGAATCAAAGAGATTGTCTGTAAGTTCCTTCATGTAATCTAACAAAATAGGATACTCAAGTTCTCTCATTTTCTTAGGACGTGGGGGACCCCATACATTCATTGGCCTTCTAAATACCATCTCATATGGTGTAAGGACAGACTTGCTATGTGTCACTGCTCGTGTGGACATGAGGGCTAAAGCATAGCATCAGGCCACTTAAGCCCTGTCGAGGCCTACACCTTAGCTAATTTAAGTTTCAAAGGCTCATTATAACGTTCCACCGAAACGGTAGATTGTGGATGATTAGCGGCATGAAATTTCTGACGTATGCCCAAACTCTCAGTAATGAATTTAATAATGTGCAATAAAATGAGGTCCATTATCATTCCATAAAATTAGACAAATCCCAAACCTAGGGAAACACTCTTAAAAGAATCTTTGCTGTGGTGAGTGCAGCATTATCTTTCTTAGGATATGCCTCCACCCACTTACTGAAGGCACATACGATAACCAGGGCATACTTAAGGTTATTGCATCTTTCCAGCTCAATGAAATCCATCTGCAGGACTTCAAATGGTGTACCAGGTGGTGAGAACCCTCCTTTTGGGGTAGCCACTCCCTTCCCCGGACTGTGTTGCAAACAGATAATACAGTGTCTAGCATGACGCTCAGCTGGTTTTCTTTTATCTGGATGCTCCCATACTTGCTCCAACTGTGTGGCTATACTTTTCGCACTAACATGTGCTAGGCCATATGCCATAGTGACAAACGGCAATACATATGAACTGGGTAATTTCCACCTGTCCCCATCTGGCCCTTTTCTCCAACAATGTTCTCTGTCCAATATTCCTGTCTTTTCCCATTGTTCTTTTTCCTCCTTTGTTGCCATCTGTTGAATCTCTCTAATTTCTTCGTTTACATCCCAAATTTTTTTTGCAGAGGAATACATTACATACATTTTTCCTTGTTGGTTACATGGTGTTTCTTTTGCGGTACTGTCTGCAAAAGCATTGCCTCTTCCCACTTCATCTACTACTTTCTGGTGTGCGCTACACTTAACAATAGCCACCTGCTTTGGTAACGTTAATGCAGTCAATAAATTCTGAATTGATTCTCCATGTTGAATCTTTGTTCCGTGTGACGTCAGAAACCCCCTTTCCTACCACATGAGTCCGAAGTTATGTGCAACTCCAAAGGCATACTGACTGTCAGTATAGATATTTACAGACAGTCCTTGGCTAAGCTCACAAGCTCTCAGGAGTGCAATAAGTTCGGCAGCTTGTGCAGACTTATAGGGGTTTTGAGCCGTCTCCACAATTGTGTGCAGCGTAGTAATGGCGTAAGCTGCAGTCGTGGTGCCATCAGGTAATTTAAAGCACGACCCATCTACATACAGTTCACCCTGGACATCAGATAAAGGAGTATCGGTAAGATCCACTTGACCCTTAGTTTGTTCTTAAGTGGTGAAAATACAATTGTGTCTATCACTAGGCTGTTTAGAAGGCAATGGCACAAAGTGTCAGGATTTAGGGTCAGACATCATTTTAAAGTAATGTGTGGTGCTAACAAAGTGAGTTCGGACCCGGATGATGTGTCTTAGTTTGGTTCAATAATACATTAACTGAATGGGGAATTAAAACCATCAGTTTGTGGTCCAATACAAGTCCTACTAATTGTCTGATCGAAATGGCAGTTGCTGCCACAGCTTTCAGACAACCAGGGAGTGCCGTGGCCAGAGGGTCCAGAAAAGTATGCACCTGGGCGTCGTTTGTGCCAGTGTGCTTGTGTTAGGACAGACAATGCACAACCTTTCAGTTTGTGTACATAAAGAGAAAATGGTTTCGTATAATTAGGTGTTCCCAATACAGGAGCATAACATAACGCTGTTCGGAGTTGCTGATATGCATCCTGACACTCAAAAGACCAAGGCAAGGGAAACGGGGTATCTTTGGTCGTAAGGGCAAGAAGAGGTTTAACAATGAGTGAAACATTAGGGATCCAATGACAATAGGACGCAATGCCAATCAATGCCCTAAAGTCCTTTCGCATTTGAGGAATAGGTGTATGCATGATAGCCTGAATTCTGTCTTTAGTCAGTGTCCTTCCCTCTTTCGACAAGAGGTGGCCTAAATAGGTAACCTCTGGTCAACAAGACTGCAACTTATTTCTCAATACTTTGTGGCCCAATTTCGCATGGTGAGTAAGTAAAAGTGGGGTAGACTCAATACAAAGTTCAGTGGTGTTGGCTGCTATCAGTAGGTCATCCACATATTGTAACAATGAAGTGCCCGGGGGTAACTGCAAGGTATCAAGTTGATGTTTAGGGGCCTGAATATAAATGCTTAGACTTTCTGTTACTTCAGGGATGATTATTTTTCTGAAGCAAAGACTCTGAGTAAAAAGCTGAGAAGTAGAGGGTACCCACGCAAACTGGTGCGCAGATCAATGAAAAGAGCTTGGTATTGCCCACGGGAAGCCCTTCTAGAGCCCAAGCAAAAAACTGAACAGGACAAGCTTATATGTGTCACTACGTTCTCACCTGTTTCCAATGATATAAGAAAAAGTGTTTTGAAACATTGGCCAGTATTGAATGCCGGAAATTTATCACTAGACAAACCCATGTTTGCTTTCAAACGTGCAAAAAATATCAAAGACCATTTAGTAAGGGCAGCACTTCCGTCACCTACATTGAAAACGACCATAAATGATGCTTGGGGCTTCCCGCCAGTTGTGGGTCACAATAAATGCGGAGGTTGTATTTACTGTGACACCACAATTGAAGGTAAAACGTTCACATATGCTAACATCAAATATGAACGTAAATCTTTCTCCAACTGTAACTCTGTAAATCTAGTTTATGCCATCTTTTGCCCGTGTGGGCTTATCTACATTGGACAGACGAGCCAGAAGATCAAACTCCGCATTGGACAACATCGGAGTAGGATCAAATGTAAGACTGCAAATGCGCCCCTCGTAGAACATTATTCTGCCAAAGGACATAGCGAAAATGATCTACAATGGACAGTAATCACATTGATCAAACCGCCCCCTCGGGGAGCAGACATGGCTCAACTGTTGAATAAAGAGGAACTGCAATGGATCTTGCGCTGCAACAGCATCCATGATGGGTTAAACCGGATTGAGGATTGGACTTCCCTGCTTTAAATTGTAATGGACTTCACTGTTGCAAAATTGTAATGTTTTTATATTTCTGCAATACACTGATGTAAAATCACTTTTGCCCACAACACTTCGCATGTTCACATCACTTTATTTTTGACCGCTTTGAAATGGCCGCCGTTTTCACCTCAGTAACTGGTACATCCTCAGTTAGTCCCTTTTCGCTGTTCACCGCGTCCAGGTCCCATTAAAAGCCCGGGAACCTGAGAGTACTGACCACCAGATCACCACTCCCGCCATAGTGCCGCCGCACTCCTCAAGTAAGTGAGCAGCCACCTCCCGCCTCTCATTGGTCTTAATATTTATATCAGAGATGTCCTTTTGTAACCCACACCTCCGTTCTGTAGTTTCCAGGTAGCTATTACGCTACGCCGCCATTGCAGCGCGAGAGTCCCGGCAATACTTTCATACCCACGAATACTGCATTGCCCGACCGGGTAATCAGGTAAATAGCCGCCTATTTTCTCTCATTGCCGATCACATGCCTCTATGCTTTTAACTGGCCGCACTTTACGTTTTCAGACCCGCCGACCAAACCCTTGAGCACCGCCAGATCCATTGATCTGAATTTACGGAGAGCGGTTTCATTTGAATAAAGTAGGTATTAGAACACCTCCTCGCCACTCACGCCAGCATGCCCCAGCCCACTATGCGTTATCATGCACTCCCTTGCCGTTTTGAACGCATCACTTCTAATTCCGAAAATATCGCGGTGCATGTAGTTTGGCAACCCACTTTTCACAACCGGTTTCACTGTGATTTTCGCCTGTTTTAAATTTCCATACTGCCATTTTTCGCTCGCCCTGAATGAGCAATTGATTCCTCAACTAGTCCAGGGTCACTACGACGATCAAATCAGCACGACGGCAATATTTTAATATTTTACCTTTTTTCACCTTCTTCACTTTTTATGCTTGCCTTATTCACAAGCACTTTCTTGGTTCACTACCAAAGGATCACTGAGACATGCCTTCATTTTCATGTAATGAACCTAACTCTTGGTCTCTCTGTTTTTTTCCCCCCCTTTTTCTCCATTGTAACCATTAATGTATAAGTAAATGTAATTGAAAGGCATTTTATATTGCTTTTGTTCAAGACAACAATAGTGCCAATTCTTGTCCTGATGATGATGCCTCAATTTATATAGGCATCGAAACGTCGTCGACTTTTAAACCCCATATGCATATTATCTGTGTCAAAATTTGCAAAATGCAATGGAGTGTTTTTCTGTAACTTATGCCTGCCTTACTGAAGTACAAGTACGCAGACTTATTCCCTTGCCTTGTTTACATTGCTTTTCTGTTGTTTTGTCTTGTATGTTGAGGGTCACGGCTGTGCCCACTTGACATTCTTTTTCGTAAAATACTTCATCTTTGGATTTGGAATTTATTAAATCCTGTCCGGACGGACAGAAGACATATTACTGATTGAGTATATGATTATTTTGTACTGTATATTTAATGCACATAGGGACCACTGTTCTTTGTAATACTCAAAAGTAGGGGACCTCAACTTCCACCTGGAGAACAACAATGACAGCAACACCACCACCCTGCTGGACAACCTCGCCAACATCGGACTCAAGCAACTGGTGAACACCCCCACCCACTACGCCGGCCACACGCTGACCCAGTCTTCTCATCCAGCAAGCACATCTCCTTCAGCCACTCCACCGGACTCCACTGGACTGACCACAGCTGTGTCCACTTCAGCTTCAGAAGAACCACGACACACCACCACCCGCAACAGGTTCCTCGCCAGAGCTGGAGCAAGATCACTGCCGAACAGCTCACCGCCTCCCTCAGCCAGAACCCTCCCACCAGCACAACAGACCCCAACGAAGCAGCCAGCAACCTCACACAGTGGATGACCGCCTGCGCCGATGACCTCGCACCACTAAAGAACCCTCCCAGCAGACCCGGCAGCAAGAAAATCACCTGGTTCACCAACGAACTCAAGGACTCCAAGAAGAACTGCCGCACCCTCGAGAAAGCCTGGCGGCACGACCAGACCACAGACAACAGGAGCGCCCTCAAGCACGCCACCCGCAAACACCACCAGCTGATCCGTGCCACTAAGAAGACAGCACTCAAAGAACGACTGGACAACAACGCCCACGACAGCAAGGAACTCTTCAGCATCGTCAAAGAGTTCTCCAACCCCAGCGCCGGAAACAACGACATCACTACCTCGCAAGACCTCTGCAACTCACTCGCCTTGTTCTTCCACCGCAAAATCACCGACATACACAACAGCTTCGACGCACAGACCACGCACCCTACCGCCAAACCAACGCCCGCCACCACCACCCTCTGCAACTGGACCCCGATCAGCACCAAAGACACCACCCGCACGATGAACACCATCCACTCCGGATCCCCCACCGACCCCTGCCCCCACCACATCTTCAACAAGGCTGACGCCATCATCGCACCCCATCTCCGGGACATCATCAACACCTCCTTCCACACCGCCACCTTCCCGGAGAGCTGGAAGCACGGCGAGCTCAGCGCCCTCCTGAAGAAACCAAGAGCGGACCCCATCGACCTCAAGAACTTAAGCCCCATCTCGCTCTTCCCTTTTCCTGCCAAAGTCATCGAGAAGACCGTAAACAGACAGCTCGCTGCCTTCCTCGAGACAAACGGTTCCCTCGACCCCTCGCAGTCCGGTTTTCGAGCCAACCACAGCACCGAGACCGCCCTGATCGCAGCCACCGATGACATCAGATCCCTGCTCGACAACGGGGAAACAGCGGCCCTCATCCTCCTGGACCTTGCTGCAGCGTTCGACACTGTCTGCCACCGCACCCTAGTACAGCGCCTCAGCAACATCGGAATCCAAGAGAAGGCACTGGAGTGGATCATCTCGTTCCTCACCGGAAGAACCCAGAGAGTTCGCCTCCCCCCATTCAGATCCAAGGCCACCGAAGTCATCTGCGGCGTACCACAAGGATCATCACTCAGCCCAACCCTCTTCAACGTCTACATGAGCCCCCTCGCAGCCATCGCACGCCAGCACAACCTCAACATCATCTCCTACGCCGACGATACCCAGCTGATCCTCTCCCTCACCAGCGACCCCGCCACCGCCAGTGCCAGCCTACACAAAGGGATGAAAGACGTCGCCGAGTGGATGGAGAACAGCCGCCTGAAACTGAACTCAGACAAGACGGAAGTCCTCATCCTGGGATCATCGCCCTCCGCCTGGGACGACTCCTGGTGGCCCCTTGCCCTGGGCACCGCTCCCAAGCCAACGGACCACGCACGCAACATGGGCTTCATCCTGGGCTCCTCCCTCTCGATGACCAGACAAGTCAACGCCGTCTCCTCATCGTGCTTCAACACCCTGCGCATGCTCCGCAAGATCTTCGAATGGATCCCCACCAAAACCAGGAAGACCGTCACCCAGGCACTCGTCACCAGCCGACTGGACTACGGGAACACCCTCTACGCCGGAACCACAGCCAAACTTCAAAAAAAGACTCCAACGCAACCAGAACGCCTCCGCACGACTCATCCTGGACATCCCCCGACACAGCCACATCTCCGGCCACCTGAGAGACCTGCACTGGCTCCCCGTCAGCAAGAGAATCACGTTCAGGCTCCTCCCCCTCGCACAGAAGGCTCTCCATGACCTGGGCCCCAAGTACATCACCAAGCTATCTATGACCTTATTAAGGACGAATCCCCCGATATTCTTACCATCACGGAACTTGGCTTCAGGAGGTGGATGTGGCCATTGTCAACTTGGTCTGCCCCCCTGAGTATTCTATTTACATCTTGAATCGGCCTACCAGAGGTGGCGGCATTGCCCTAATAGTTAGGTCTGGTTTCACTTGTGCCTGGAAGGGACTTAATATTGCGGGCTGCGAAAGTGCCTCGTTTAAGATCTCGATCAGCCCCCAGTGTACGTTCTCTCGGATGGTGGTTTACCGACCTCCGGGTAATGATGCAATGTTCAGAGAAGCCTTCCCAGACGCCGTTAGTGCGTTGGTGACGGGCTGTGCCAACTTCTCCATCTTGGGCGATCTGAACCTGCATTTTGATAATCAGACCATCCCAGTGGTTAGTAACATCTTAGCTGATCTGGAGGCCCTTCAGCTATCCCAACAGGTATCTCAGCCTACTCATGTTGGGGGCCACATTCTGGACCCCTTTTTTACTAACGTAGATGGAGCCAGTGTCCTATCCATCTCTCCATTAGGGTGGACGGACCATTTTTTGGTGTCCATTCGGTGCCCTCTACCGGACACCCCGTCCATTCCATCTGTTAGACGGGTCCCCAGGCGGCACTGGAGTAAGCTCAGGTTGGAGGACTTGCATCGGATCCTGGTGGAAGAGCCGTTAGGCCCTCTGGACAATGTGGAAAAGGGCTATGACCAGTTCTGCAGGTGGATTATTAGAGCGCTGGACTCCCTGATTCCCATCACTCTGAGCAAATAGAGCTCTAGAGAGTCGAGCCCTTGGTACAACAGCGCCTTACGCGCTATGAAGGGTACCTCTAGACGGGCGGAAAGGGCGTGGCGGAAGGCCTATGCGGCCGATATGAAAGCCGCCTATGTGGCCTCCGTCAAGCTCTACCATCGAGCCATTTGCAGAGCCCGTGCGGCGTTTTACGCCCTGGAATTCCGCAATAGCCCTAACCCGTCAAAAACCATCTTCAAAGTGGTGACAGATCTTATGGCAAAAAGGATGTCCTCCCTGCCTACTGGTTCCATCGCCCACTGTGAGGCGTTGGCATCCTTCTTTCTGGAAAAGATCCAGGCTATTTATCAGGCCTTTCCTAACACTGGGCCAGCTCTGGGAGGCATTGATGGTACCCGAGGATATCCCATCTTGCATTCCTTCCCACCACTACTTCCTGAGGGCTTTGATAAACTGGCCCAGCAAATTAAATCTGGCTCCCCTTCGGACCCATTGAAACCTGCCTTCTTCAGAGACCAGTCTTTTCTGGGACGTACGACGGTCTGTTCCTTAGTCAATCTCTCGTTGGCCTCTGGCGTAGTACCAACTAAATGGAAGCAGGCGGTGGTTTCTCCGATCCTGAAGAAGTCTTCTTTGGATCCTTTAAAACCCGAGAACTACCGCCCTATTTCATTACTCCCCTGGCCAGCGAAAGTTACGGAGGCCCATGTTAATCTGGTTCTTTCTGACCACCTTACTCAGGCCAATGTACTGGACCCCACGCAGAACGGCTTCCGTGCTGGGCACAGCACGGAGACGGCCCTTCTTGCCATGGTGGAGCACTTGCGTGCGGTGTTGGATGCGGGTCAGACGGCGGCGCTTGTATTATTAGACCTTAGCGCCGCCTTTGATACCGTCTGTCATCGCATTCTGCTACACCGGTTGGAGGAGATTGGCATAGGAGGGTCTGCTCTGCAGTGGTTCAGCTCCTTTCT
Source organism: Lissotriton helveticus (assembly GCF_964261635.1). Taxonomy (NCBI): domain Eukaryota; kingdom Metazoa; phylum Chordata; class Amphibia; order Caudata; family Salamandridae; genus Lissotriton; species Lissotriton helveticus. The sequence goes on from NC_136062.1 coordinate 311,521,747, forward strand.
GGACAACCGTTCTTTCTGCGTGGCCATTCCACCTTACCAGTCCAAATTCCATCCTCTGGCCATGGGGGTTCCCCAGGGCTCCTCGCTGAGTCCCACGTTATTTAATCTATACGTGAGACCGCTGGCTGAGGTCGTCAAGCAGTGGGGCCTGACTATGGTGTCATATGCTGACGACACTCAGCTGGCGGTTACTCTCAGCGGGGATGCGGATCTGGATGCCCCTAGGTTTCAGAGTGGACTGAAGGCACTGGCTAGCTGGATGACTGCGAATTGTCTCCAGCTTAATGCCAGTAAGACAGAGATCATGGTTGTCGGTAAGGGCACGGAGCTCTGGGGAGACAGGTGGTGGCCGCCGGAATTAGGACCATCTCCGACTCCGGTCTCTGAATTGAAAAATCTGGGAGTCTGGGTAGATTCCAGCCTCAGCTTTGTTGGCCATACAAAGAAAACGGCCTCCTGTTGCTTTGGGGTGCTGCGGGGCCTCAGACCTGTGTTAAATTTTTTTGATGCCCCTACCAGGCAGCTGGTGATTCAGGCGACGGTGATTTCCCGGCTGGATTACGCCAGCTCCCTCCTGGTGGGGTCTAATCAGGCTGAACTTACTCGCCTGCAGCGCGTCCAAAATGCGGCTGCCAGAGCTATAGTTGGCTTGCCTAGATTCTGCTCCGTCTCTAACATCCTCCGTTCCCTGCACTGGCTGCCGGTGAGGATGAGAATCCAGTTCAAGGTCTTATGTCTGGCCTTTAAAATTCTGAAGGGCACTGCCCCTAAGATCCTGTCTAATCTTTTATCTTTTTATGTCCCGTCTCGCTCCCTCCGTTCTCTGGGCCAGGCACTTGCCATTGTTCCCCGGTTTAAGCTTTGCCGTGCCGGTGGCCGTTCCTTTCGAGTGAGAGCGGCGGTTATTTGGAACTCCCTTCCGGTTGAGATTCGACTCCTGGAGGATCATCTACAGTTTCGTAGGGCTATCAAGACCTTCCTGTTTTAAAATCTGTCCTTCTTTTTCTTTTTGCCCCTGATGTTACCGGTGTTGTGTTCACCTTGTCATGCGCCAGGACGCTCCTTTGCTGGAGCAGCTGTGCGCACAATAAATACCGATAACATAACATAACATAACATAACCTCAACGACCGCCTGACATTCTACACGCCCACCCGCCAGCTACGATCGACCAGCCACGCCCTCGCCGCCATACCACGCATCCGCAGAGCCACCGCCGGAGGAAGATCCTTCTCCTACCTGGCAGCCAAGACTTGGAACTCCCTCTCCATCCACCTTCGGCTGACCCAAGACCATCTCTCCTTCAGGAAGCAGCTCAAGACCTGGCTGTTCGAGCAGTAACGTACCCCTCCCCCCACCCAGCGCCTTGAGACCCTTCCGGGTGAGTAGCGCGCTATACAAATGCCGTGATTGATTGATTGATTGATTGCAGTCTCAGACATGACGATGGTATGGTTTTTTTCAGTTTTATGGAGCAGTACTTGACACAAAGGGATCGGATGTCAATTAACATACAGACCAGAAAGGCCAAAACGTAAAAGATACAAAAGGCATTATTAACCATCAGGAAAAAAGATAAACTACAAGTCAGCTGTTGTTGATGAACATTAGGAGCACGGAAATGGAAAGCATACATTTTCAATGAGCAAATACGGAGCTGAGTAGTTTTAGGTAAAATAAAACGTAATTGTACTGATCTCCAGAAGAATGCTCAGAGTCAGGACACAAAAAGAAGAAGACTGCTGCAGATTGAATAATAGTTCAGACGCGATGCAATTCCAGAATGAAAATCAGCACAAGCGCGCGCCTCGTGCCTGCGCGATTCAATTGCAGGAGCGTGCAACAAGGCGCGAGCGATGATTGCGACCATATGGAGCCACCATATGGCGCCACACGCTCCCGCAAGTGAATCACCAGACGTGCACGCCCTGCCATTGCAAACAATGCAATGCAACAAGTGCACGTTTTGCCCCCAAAGCTGTGTCGATGACTAAAGGTCGCTCTCCTATGCAGCGCATGCACGCTGCGTAGGCAAGATGTAAAAAGCAGAAAAGATGAAAGGAAGGAAAAGGAGATCAGAAAGGCAGAAAGCAGAGAGACGGAGGGTAGAGCAGAGATGCTGCCCAATGGACCACCAGGGATGACGCGCAGGTGGGTGCATCCGGATAGAGGAGGGCCTTGTACGCAGAGGAGCAAGGGTCAAGGGGAGCAGCTACCTGGCGGAGCTGGGCAAGAAGGGAAGCAGTTCACGGACAAGGGAATAACAGAGATTGCAGCTACATTTTGCACAATCTGAAAGCTATAACAGTAATCAATTGAGCCCACGCTTAAAAGGAATTCCTGAACTGTAACACATGAGCAAGGGCGTGAATTTCCAAGCAACTCTTATTCCATAGACTGGAGCCTTTTACCCCAAAGGAACTTCCAGCTCATTCAACATATCTGGTGGAGGGTAGTGGAACCCCAAAGATAAGTGTCGATTTCTGGCAGATATGTACCATTGAATTTTCTTGGCTAAGAAATTAGACACAAGGCTATGGAAATATGTATACATGAAACAAAATGTTTTAAATATGAATAGCTTGTTGACATGGAGCCACTGAAATTGGCTCAAGTAACGAAAGACAGAGTCATATCTTTTGAGGCTAAATATTGTAACTATGGTGCTTTGCACCTCTTAAAGGGAGCCAATCTGTTTCTTAAGAAGGCCGAATTCCCACAGTTTGATCTAACTTGCACAAAGGCATTCAAAACAATACCTAATGTGAAAAACATAAGAGAGGCATAATATGTCATTGCACTCGGATTTAGAGAGATCAGTCTTTATGATGCTCGAAATTTGAGCATTCACGTTGAGGTCGCGATCTAGTTTGATTCCTATAGCACATACAGACATTACTGGCTGAGGATACATTCCTACGTTCTGATGGCCATAAGGATTTTACCTAAAGTTTAATTTTGTTGACCAATGAGTATCTCTGATTTGGTGGTGTTCGGGTCAAGTAAATGATGTGGCTCCATTTCATAACAGACCTCATAAAAGCATGGACACTGGTAATAGTACGATGGGCTGGGATGCTACCCCGAGTGATTGCCAGTGGTTAGACAAATTGCAAGCATTCCTACAGTCACCTTTTGTGTGTTTGTTGTACTTCCCCATGTGGCAAAGGTATAACCAGACGCGAGTTCGCTGGTCACTGTACTACTGGAACCAAGCTATACCCGACTGAGAAGCCCTCATCGGGGTACAACCGGTCTTGGGTTGCTTGGGTTTCGGTTCAGGGAAGACATGGCCTGGTAGTTCTGGACTGTTCACATTGGAGCAGGGCCAAAACTGATTTGAATATGGCTGGGTCCAAATCGAGGAGGCTTGGTGTGCAAAATAGCGTTGGGTTGGGTTGCTACCCACAGCAATTGCCAGTGGTTCGACGAATTACAAGCATTTCTTTCCTCACCTTGTGTGTGTTTGATATACATATCAGTTAAACAGTAAGGGGGACAAGGGCGCCCCTTGAGGTACGTCTCAAATGGTTGACTGGAAGGTGGGCGAGATGGTATCTAGTTGAACCAACTAGTTGCTGGTTCAAATAAATGACTCTAACCCTAGAAGTGCCTTGTTTTAGTAGGAGCAGTTGAATGGAATGATCAATAGTACTGAATGGTGGGGACAGATCCAGGAGAATAAGGACCACTGAGTCTCCCCTTTTGGCAGTCGTTCTAAGATCATCTGTGGCAGGCGTGATTTCCTGCTTCAGTAAAGAAGCCAGGTTTAAATCCTGCCTGGGTGGGTGAAAGGATTTTATTGCTTTCTTCAAAAGATTGAAGCGGTTTTGGGACTTGAGCAAACACAATGAGATATTGGACGAAGCGCTGACACTTTTCAGACACCCACCCCCAGTTACAGATCTGGGTTGAATCCATCATCGTTCTTTAGCTCACTTCGCCACACTAGTTCAGACACAGCTATATACAAATCAGTCTTGACCCTGTGCCTCATGAGAACAGTCCAGACTGGGCTGCCAAGCCATGTCCTCCCTGGACAAGAATCAAGAATCCAGGGACCGGTTTCAGGCGAACAGCCCACATCAGTCAGGCTAGCTTGATTGATGATAGTTTCAACGCTCCATTCATCATCTCCTTGTGTTTGCTTTGTTCGCCCTAAGTTGGCAGCTAAATAAATGGAAGGGAGGATGAAAGATACATAACATATCTCTGACCATCCTGGAGGTAGATACAAATAACACTTATTCCCACAAATAAAATATGTATTATGGTATGCTAGAAAACTACTAAGAGCCTTTATAGTCAATACAGTGTTACAATCACTATTACCTACAAAAATGGGACCAAAACTTTTTACACATAGGGGAGCTCATGTGTCTGTTACAATAGAATATCCTTTCTCTAGTTTGGTCTGTGTCCTCGCAATGACATATCTCGTGACAGAGGTACCTCTACAATATTCCTCAGTTTCTAATTCCGATCTCTTCGCTAGCGGAATACCATCATCATCTGGATAACATACTGTATTCAGTTTCTTAGTAAGACCCCCTACATCAGCACTTGAAATGCCCCTAATTTTTGCCGCCCACAAAAATGCAAACCAAGCACAACAAGAACCATTGTGGGAGAATGGGAGTGGAATAAGAGGAGTTCCCCCTGCACCCTGGTGTGCAAGTAACAATCCGCAAACCCAACAATTAGAAATGTTAGTAATACTATGGGTGTAATGTAACATACGAATAAATGAATTTTTCTTATAGGAGAGTCTATGTTTTTCATCTATCGGTGACAGTGTGAAATGGTAATGTTCGGACGGTGTAGATGTTGAGGGTACAAGCATATGCACAGGAAATTTCACATGTACAAACCAAACTATTGCACAAATTCCTATAACACTAATTAAACTTGCTGCTAAACAGATGGACATCCGTTTTCGTTTTTTTTCTCTCGCCGTGAGGTGTTGAATATCCAGGTGTTCCTCCTCTATAATTAGCGACCAAAAACCAACAATGTTCTTAACTATATTCTCTTTTAAAATGCTGCACAAAATGTTCTTTTTTTCCAAAAGAGTCTATGGTTTATGTCCAATGCATGTATCAGTCAATGGGGAATTTTAGAGGAAAAGCAAACGTTTGAATTAAACACTTATTCACCTCAACAAAGTCAAACTAAACAAAGAAAAAACAAATCGTTGATGGCTTGCAGTTGAATAATAGCAAATAAAACAAGCATTAGCATAGCCAATAGGTCTCGCCTTTAGGACCTTATAAGTGTTTAGTTATCCAGCACAATATCCTTGGTGCCACAACATTAAGTGTTGCATGGCTAAACACTTATAAGGTCCCAAAGGCCATGCCTCATCAAAAGAACTTTGGGAACCAGCCCCTAAATTAGGAGGTATGGGTATTTAAAAGAACATGCAAGGACATATAAAAAGGTGGAGGGCCTATGAATGTAGGTTGTTGTTATAAAAAACAAAGTACATAATTTAGAGAAGCAAATATGTAGTATGTCATCTAGTCTAAAAAGCTTTAAATTGCAGATTCAAAGGTGCTAGCTACCACAATGTACTGCAAAATGCTGTTTGTTTAATCGACACAAATATCTATTGTGGGGAAAGTAAACATTTGTGCTGCGGCTTTTTAAAAGCCTTAGATTATATATTGTAGTGTTGACGCATTAGTGACTGTGCCTCACACTGTGCTTGGTGTTCAGGTATAGTGGGCGTGTCTGTGGCTGATTTAGGTACTGTGTAAATGGGATTATGTAATTATTGAGCTCCTTCCCCAGGCTGCTGTCAGGTAGTTTAAAGCCCTGTTCTGAGTGTACTGAGTGTCACAATTTGAGCCTGGGGAACAACGATTATTACGTGTGTCCATGGAATGAACAGTCCCCATGGTCTGTGCCTGAAGACCACAGTGTGCATGCGAGAACGCTTATGCGGTTTCCCCCAGTATTTATTCAGCGCATACATAGCTACCAAGTTTCCAGATTGGCATCTATGACATTTTCATAATTTGGGTACAATTATGAGTGACATTTCAAGGACTAGGAGTGACACTTTCTCACAAGCAAAATCAAGCAATGAGGATGAGGGAAACATATCATATATGTACTATAGCACATAAAAAGGTAAGAGCTGTCAGCCAGACCGTCAATCACAGAGAGAGTATCAAAGAGAGCAGCATTCCAGAGACATGGAGTTCAGTTACCTGCACGTCTGTAGACTGATGCTGGGTGATAAAATATAATGTGCACTATTTTAAATAGTTTCTTGTGCATGTATTTAGCAAGAATTACCTTTCAAATAATATTGCTAAACGATTCTAATGCAGGTACAATTTTCAGTGCTACATGGTTGTGAATGTAAAAGCAGAAGAGCTAATAAAATATAATACAGATCTTGATAAACCTATTTAAGAAACGGTCACTGTACTTGGGACCTCTATCCAGGAAAAACACAAAACTTTCCCTCGCAAAGCTCGAGGTTAGCACATCTCACGATCCACGTCACAAAATCAAGAAAAAAAATGATCTTACCATCCTCCAGGTATGCATGTCAAATGCCTGCTCAAGAGTCCCCTGGACACCTTTAGAAGCAGCAGATTGTTTACGGGCTCCTATAGCTTCTTTAACCAATGCTGGCTCTGCACGCTATGTAATTGCAGGTAGACTGGCTGAAGGCAGGCTGTAGCCACCGCGGGCCATGGCAATTAGTTGGCCCCCAGTGAAAGCCGGGTCAAGACCGCTGTACTTTCCTGACTCCTGTGACTCCCGGGCAAGGCCGTCCACTCTTCAGTTGCCGTTAGCTATTGAATTCATCAGGGGGGGTAGAAGGATGGGGGGGAGGGGGGAGAGTAAAATAGCAGCAGCTGATAGCACACAGCGACCCATGCCTGTGTGTGCTGCTGCAGGAAGCGCAGCAACCGTCACGGCCGGGTGCCATAATTATCTGTACTACGCTCCGGCCGTGATTTGTAGCGCTCCGGCCACGTTATTAGTGGATGCAAGGATGAGGCAAGCCTGGCAATACTCCTGGGGTAGCAAAAGCGCGGTACAAAAGTTTGACCGGGGGTCGGGGAACTTTAGGAAAACCAGTGAGGGAGTGCATGGTGTTAAGACCAAACACTGACTAAACACTGGCCAAACTACCAGGGTGCCATATAGGAGTTCTTCGAGGCCTGAAATTGGAAGCGGCAAAATGTTCTGAATTATCCTGCGCTGGCTCCAGGCGTGATTATAATAGGCAGCCCTCCCTCCGGCCAGGAGCTTACTTTGATGAACTAGAACGAACACTGCACAGAAAACGACTGAGAGAACAAGCGCTGCACGGGTGACACGAATAGCAGCAACACCAACATCGAAGGCGGGCAGCAGGGGGAGGGGAGAGAGGAGGTGGCCTGGGCCGGATTCCCTTGCGGGAGCGAGCAGCAAGGCACGCTAATTGCTACCATATGGTGCCAGCTACTCACTCCCGCAACGGAATCGCCAAACGTGCAGGCATTGCCATTCAAAGCAATGCAACACGTGCACGTTTTGCCCGCAAAGCTGTGCCCATTGCTAAAGGTCTCTTTCCTAAGCAGCGCATGCGCACTGCATAGGCGAGACTTAAAAAGGAAGTCAATTTAGCAAGTCCTCAGGAAAAATCGTCCACTAGCTCATTCCCTATAGCTTCAAGGATCGTTAGATATACTGCTTCTTTCAAAGGATGTAATTCGGGTCCCCTATAAAATCCTGTTGAGGAAAAGTCAGAGAACTCAAGGTGTGGGCCAAGGCAAACAACAGCTATCTTAATCCTGACCGGACTCCTTAGCCAAGGAGAGGAAAGTTCTGACTCCTCTTCCCGTCCTGGGCAAAGTAGATTGATAATCACTCACATAGTGTCAGGGGTTTTCTGTATCAAAAACCTCTCGAATTTTCTCCATTTGAATACTGTAAGAGCGATGATTTTACCACAACTCAATTTGTAGTTCAGAAGTTTTGGTTCTTCCACGGATTCAGACTATCCACGCAACAAACTGCACCAAACCTAGTTCAGCCACCTCTGCAGCACAGAGTCTCCTGCCAAGTAGGCCCTCTAACCGGACCAGACTTGCTGCACCCTCTTTTCAAAGTCCTTCCTTCAGTGGGTAACACGAGGTCTCAGATTCTACCTCTCTTTTTCAGCTATCATTGGATCAGTGAAAAGCACTTCTTCAGGCGTGGTAAAGTAATGATAACTGTTTTTGTCATTGCTGAGAATATTGCGTGCAATTCCTGCATTCTCGATTTCTGTAATCTGAGTCAGATCGGCTGGCACTTGTTTACAGTGAGAGTCATGTATCCAACTCCTTCTGTTCGTAACTCGGACTGCTGTTCGTGTTGCCAAGAGGACCTGTTCAGGTCCCTTCCAACAAGGTTCTAAGTTCTTCAACTGCTGGAAATTTTGTGTTAGAACCCAATCACCGGGTTGTAACAAGTGCCCAGGACCTTCAAAATTGTCAGGAAGTGAGTCTCGCACCTGTTGATGAATCAAAGAGATTGTCTGTAAGTTCCTTCATGTAATCTAACAAAATAGGATACTCAAGTTCTCTCATTTTCTTAGGACGTGGGGGACCCCATACATTCATTGGCCTTCTAAATACCATCTCATATGGTGTAAGGACAGACTTGCTATGTGTCACTGCTCGTGTGGACATGAGGGCTAAAGCATAGCATCAGGCCACTTAAGCCCTGTCGAGGCCTACACCTTAGCTAATTTAAGTTTCAAAGGCTCATTATAACGTTCCACCGAAACGGTAGATTGTGGATGATTAGCGGCATGAAATTTCTGACGTATGCCCAAACTCTCAGTAATGAATTTAATAATGTGCAATAAAATGAGGTCCATTATCATTCCATAAAAATTAGACAAATCCCAAACCTAGGGAAACACTCTTAAAAGAATCTTTGCTGTGGTGAGTGCAGCATTATCTTTCTTAGGATATGCCTCCACCCACTTACTGAAGGCACATACGATAACCAGGGCATACTTAAGGTTATTGCATCTTTCCAGCTCAATGAAATCCATCTGCAGGACTTCAAATGGTGTACCAGGTGGTGAGAACCCTCCTTTTGGGGTAGCCACTCCCTTTCCCGGACTGTGTTGCAAACAGATAATACAGTGTCTAGCATGACGCTCAGCTGGTTTTCTTTTATCTGGATGCTCCCATACTTGCTCCAACTGTGTGGCTATACTTTTCGCACTAACATGTGCTAGGCCATATGCCATAGTGACAAATGGTAATACATATGAACTGGGTAATTTCCACCTGTCCCCATCTGGCCCTTTTCTCCAACAATGTTCTCTGTCCAATATTCCTGTCTTTTCCCATTGTTCTTTTTCCTCCTTTGTTGCCATCTGTTGAATCTCTCTAATTTCTTCGTTTACATCCCAAATTTTTTCTGCAGAGGAATACATTACATACATTTTTCCTTGTTGGTTACATGGTGTTTCTTTTGCGGTACTGTCTGCAAAAGCATTGCCTCTTCCCAATTCATCTACTACTTTCTGGTGTGCGCTACACTTAACAATAGCCACCTGCTTTGGTAACGTTAATGCAGTCAATAAATTCTGAATTGATTCTCCATGTTGAATCTTTGTTCCGTGTGACGTCAGAAACCCCCTTTCCTACCACATGAGTCCGAAGTTATGTGCAACTCCAAAGGCATACTGACTGTCAGTATAGATATTTACAGACAGTCCTTGGCTAAGCTCACAAGCTCTCAGGAGTGCAATAAGTTCGGCAGCTTGTGCAGACTTATAGGGGTTTTGAGCCGTCTCCACAATTGTGTGCAGCGTAGTAATGGCGTAAGCTGCAGTCGTGGTGCCATCAGGTAATTTAAAGCACGACCCATCTACATACAGTTCACCCTGGACATCAGATAAAGGAGTATCGGTAAGATCCACTTGACCCTTAGTTTGTTCTTAAGTGGTGAAAATACAATTGTGTCTATCACTAGGCTGTTTAGAAGGCAATGGCACAAAGTGTCAGGATTTAGGGTCAGACATCATTTTAAAGTAATGTGTGGTGCTAACAAAGTGAGTTCGGACCCGGATGATGTGTCTTAGTTTGGTTCAATAATACATTAACTGAATGGGGAATTAAAACCATCAGTTTGTGGTCCAATACAAGTCCTACTAATTGTCTGATCGAAATGGCAGTTGCTGCCACAGCTTTCAGACAACCAGGGAGTGCCGTGGCCAGAGGGTCCAGAAAAGTATGCACCTGGGCGTCGTTTGTCCCAGTGTGCTTGTGTTAGGACAGACAATGCACAACCTTTCAGTTTGTGTACATAAAGAGAAAATGGTTTCGTATAATTAGGTGTTCCCAATACAGGAGCATAACATAACGCTGTTCGGAGTTGCTGATATGCATCCTGACACTCAAAAGACCAAGGCAAGGGAAACGGGGTATCTTTGGTCGTAAGGGCAAGAAGAGGTTTAACAATGAGTGAAACATTAGGGATCCAATGACAATAGGACGCAATGCCAATCAATGCCCTAAAGTCCTTTCGCATTTGAGGAATAGGTGTATGCATGATAGCCTGAATTCTGTCTTTAGTCAGTGTCCTTCCCTCTTTCGACAAGAGGTGGCCTAAATAGGTAACCTCTGGTCAACAAGACTGCAACTTATTTCTCAATACTTTGTGGCCAAATTTCGCATGGTGAGTAAGTAAAAGTGGGGTAGACTCAATACAAAGTTCAGTGGTGTTGGCTGCTATCAGTAGGTCATCCACATATTGTAACAATGAAGTGCCCGGGGGTAACTGCAAGGTATCAAGTTGATGTTTAAGGGCCTGAATATAAATGCTTAGACTTTCTGTATACCCCAGGGGAGCACAACAGAATTGGAATGATCGCCTCTTAATAGAGAAACCAAACAAATACCACCAACAGTTCAGTGGTGTCGGCTGCTATCAGTAGATCATCCACATATTGTAACAATGAAGTGCCCGGGGGTAACTGCAAGGTATCAAGTTGATGTTTAAGGGCCTGACTATAAATGCTTGAACTTTCTGTATCCCCTGGGAGCACGACAGAATTGGAATGATCGCCCCTTAATAGAGAAACCAAACAAATACCTGCTAGAGGGAGCAATGGGAATGGAAAAGAACACATACTTAGGGTCAATTACCGAGAAAACACAAGCTGTTGCTGGAATCATTGCTAATAAAGTAGTAATATCTGGACCTACAGGAAACTGTGGCACAACAATCGTATTGATTTCACGCAAATAGATTACAAAACGATAAACTTTTCCTTGATCTTCAGAAATGCAACGCTTCAAAATAGGCAAAATAGGGCTATTACAAATATTACTATCAGTCTCTTCTACTACCCCTTTAACAATGAGATCCTCTATGATCTGAACCAAGGAGCTTTCACCTTCCTGCGATATTTTATACTGAGGTATGCGGGGCAAAACAGCATTTTGTTTAACCTGAATATGCACTGGTTCAATAGATAATAAACCCACGTCAGTATTGCCCTCCGCCCACAATTGCCCTCCGCCCACACAGAAGGCGGGACAGTGGATAATGCATTAGAGACTTCATCAATAACATACTGCTTATTACGCATCGGCTTACCAAACGTAACATATACACCATCCGGTGAACAATAGATGCGTGCATGGAAATGTTCGAGTAATTGACCTCAAGCAGATTAACAAGACAATTTGGTGCAAGAAGTCAAGTCAAATAATTTATATAGCGCGCTACATACCCAGAGGGTCTCAAGGCGCTTGAGGAAGGGTGGGGAATTACTTGTCGAATATCCAAGTTTTAAGTTGCTTTCTGAATGCTGGGTGGTTCTGAGTGAGGCGAAGGTGAATGGGAAGTGAGTTCCAGGTTTTAGCTGCCAGGTAGGAGAAGGATCTTCCCCCCATGGTGGTTTTGTTGATGCGTGGTACAGCAGCAAGGGCTTGGTTGGAGGAGCGTAGCTGGCGGGAGGGGGTGTAGAAGGAAAGTCGTGTGTTGAGGCATTCGGGTCCAAGTTCGTAAAGTGCTTTGTGTGCGTGGGTTAGGAGGCGGAATGTTATCCTCTTATTGACGGGGAGCCAGTGGAGGTTTTTCAGGTGACTAGAAATGTGGTCTTTACGCTGGATGTCTAGTATGAGTCTGGCTGATGCGTTCTGGATGCGTTGGAGTTTTTTCTGAAGATTTGCGGTGGTAAGGAACGGTGAATTGACAGTAAATTGTCCAATAGTAATTTCCAGAGGTTTAGACACAGGACTAAGGATGGCCTTTCCAGCAAAGCCTATGGACAGGTTATTATGGCCAGATGAGGGTGTCCCAGGGATCAGTTTTTTAGAAAACGCACTTCAAGTAGCCCCAGTATCCACCAGAAACTTCTGCCAGGTCCCCAATATTTCAGCAGTACCATATGGGCCTGTCTGATCTATCGGTATGAAAACTGATCCCTCCCCTCGTCCTATGCTGTCCTAGTTAAAATGCACACCTGTGACATCAGATGCACTGAAATCATCTGCATAATAGGCTTTTGTCAGGGCGGGATTGCCAAAATTATTCTGTCTATTACTAGGACCAGGATGCTGTTGAGGGCCCCTTGTCACTCCCAGTCTTGTACCTCTACCTTGTTCGTGAAGCAATGGGCATTCGGATCGCCTTTTTACAATATGCACATTGATTTTGGCCCAACTAACTAAACGTCCGAGAGTCTTGATTATTCCTCCTTAGGAGCTCAGCTCTAAATACTCCACGACCTCTACCTCTCTGTAGTCCATAAACCTGTTGCAACAAGATTTTAGTTTTTAATTCCTTATTTTTACCCTCTTTCCTTTTCATAATTTACTTGATTTTTATAACACTGGGCCATGTCCAAAATCTTTGGCGGAGTAGAGGAAGCCCAAGTACTTTCAGCTATTCGGAATTTTTGCGAAATCTCAGGCAACATTAGCTACGAATTTGTCTACAAATAAATGTTGACCTGTATCGGAAGTTATGCCTTGACCACTGAAATCGTGAAATGTAGTTACAAACCTTGTGAAAAAAAAAATCAGGGACAGACTCATCTTTCCTTTGTTTGCAAGCTACCAATTTCACCCATGATATTTTCTTTGGTGGCACTATCTCTTTCAAATAAGTAATGATGTGACCCGGTAAATCTAATATAAGCTGTGGTGGTTTCTCCGATTGCTTCCAAGGGGAATAAATCCAATGGAACCGGAACCCAGCCGTGTTAGCACCCTGAACATCACCCACGGCTGCTTGAAACACAGGGGTCGCTTCTCGCATAGGAAAAGCTTTAGCCGAGGGTGACAAGAGCCTCTTAAGTTTTCTTAAATATCTCTTCTACCACTAGTTTTAAAGGACCAGCGGTTAGTGCTCCTTCATTTGTCCTTTTACATATCCTAATAAGTTCACGAGGAGCTTCCTCATCCATATTAGTCCTCCAGTCCTCTATTAGTGCATTAGCCATTTCCCCTACAATATACTGCTGAGTCATTTGTGGGTATTGTGTTAAAGTTATGAAAACCTCATCCAATCGTATATCATCATCACAAACCCATTCACAAGCACTAACCAATAATACCACTTTGTATTCTTCAATAAGGGTAGATCTATGGCATCGTTTAGGAGTTGTGGGTGTACGGGCTACAATCTTTCTATCAATGACAGGGGTTGCAGCAGAGACAGCAGGCAAAGGAGGATACATTTGAACTACTGGGGGTAACTGGGGAGGGTCCGTCGGTACTGCATTATTTCCAACAGGGTTTGGGCGCATAAAGAGGCGGGCTGATCTGCATAGCATTTCTTCTAGTTCTGAATCCTCCTCCTCTAAACCCTTAAACACTGATTCTTCTTTAGTCACATATGCTTTCTGCAATTGTAGTTTAAATCGTCTCTCATCACTTTCTACACTTTCTTCTTGTATTTTTAGTTGTAACTCTTTAATCTTTTGCACAATAGTCTGCTCTTCAGCTTTCTTCCTCTCCTTGTCTTCGTTAATCTGCTTCTGTTTAATATATGTTTTCCATAACGCTAAAGCATCAAACATACTCTGCCTACTTTTCTTTTTAAAAAGTTGTTCTTCTATATATTGCAATTTATTTAAATCAAAGGTACCATGAAGTGGCCACTGTAAACTAGCATCTGCTTTTGTATATTTATTCCATAATGCACTAAACAGTAAGGAGAAATACCGTATTTAATGTACATTTCATAATTCGGAGTGCTTTCTAAAGGTGCCGGCTGTCTCTTCTACACCACTATTTTTGTTGCAACAACAACATAGTGCACAAAGAGTGCTCAAAACAGGTATGTTTACCAAATACTTCTTAACAATAGCGTTAAGAGACTCCTATACCAAAACCAAAAGATGAGAAAAAATTCTCACATTACCTGTCAAAGGCATTTGCGCAAATGACTTTTACTAACAAAAACCCAAAAAGACAACCAATTCGATCCTACCTAATCGCAGTACTCCAACTCCCACCTGCCGTTCCTCGGATCAATAGATCACCTCCATAATGCCAACCAAAAAGCCCCAGTTGAGACACACAGCCGCCACAAAGTTCAGGTCGATAACCTGAAATCCACAGTGGACGCAAGAACAAGTCTGAGCCTGCGGGGCGCCCCTTAGTGTTTCTGTCCTGTCAAAACGACCTCCTTCTGGTCCAGCTGGGTCCCCCAATGGGGTCCCAAGTTGGGCGCCAATTGTAGAAGTGAGATTCCTATCAGTCTCACCGGTGCAGGGACACCCTCTTGTCTACTGGTTCAGTAAACAGGGATGAGGAATTCCTATAGCCCGACGCCCAGGACATATTGTTTGGGTTCAAGGGCAACAAGTTTTAATGTGCATTTTGTCCTTGGGACAAGCAGGCCCAACCCCCTGCAGCGCAAACCCTTTGGCTGCCAGTTTGGAGTAGCACATTAAGGATCAGGGGAGGGCACTGCCTGCAGTTAAGTTAATATTTGTGTGCATATGTTAATGCTGTTCAAACTTCTATTTATGGTTCATTAATTGAGTGCCTTTATTATTAGGCTGAGCGCTCTCAGTAAATGTAAGTTCTGACTGCACTACTGACAGTGCTTCCAGTATAAAAATGTGGACACACGGTTTCAAAGTTTAGCAATATGAGGCTATGCATAAAGCTCACAGAATGTTCTCTGATTAGATGCAAATATTTGCAGAAGCTTGAAAGCAAGATTAATGATTCTTTGCTTTCAATATAAAATGCTCCTAAAAAATAAAAGTAGGAAAAACATGTTTGTGCTAAACTACTGTAAAATTTCAGTTACCACTTCTTTTCAGCATCATTTTATAAAATGTGTTGATGCATGCTAGTATTTCCCCAAAATATTCATATTAGAAAATCAGTGTAACCAGTTTCAATAAGATTTTGGGAAACAAAAAGCAATAAGCATTGGCAAAGCCAGTAGGTCTGAAATGGTAGTCAGCTGTTTAGTTTTGGCAATGCGTGACTTGTTTTGGCATGGTTTTTGTAAAACCTTATTGATGTGAGGGGTTCCGGACCCTCACTAATATAACAAACATTGGCAAAAGCAAAAATGTTTTTGGTCTCAAAAAAGCACACACTGCCACATTAGTTACTGGCACTGAACAAAACTACTTTGTGTGCCGATATGCTCCTTGTGAAAGAGCAGAAAGCGGTCACCCACCGTGAAGCCCGCCGATGCAGAGAGATAATTTTAATAAACACCAAAGGTCATGGTTAACTGAAGACCAAATTAGGGGCCCAATTATTAAAGAGTCTCAAAAGTGCACCCTTGGTATATGTCTGTGAAATGGCCCCTCGGGAAAGGACCCCGGGGACACGGTCATGTAAACCACCCGGGCTACCACCACTCAGACACTTACCTGTCCCGGCGGATCCTACAGCGGCAGCGTCCATGACAACAGAATCCCCTCCGCTCTCTGTTTTGCAGGAACCAACCCGGGAAGCCCGAGAACCGGAAGCAAACCCGCCTGACCCCGGAAGTCCAGCCTCCCCGCCGCCGGCAAGAGACAGAAAAGACGGAAGCAGAGGACCAGAAGGCGTCGGAAGATCGTGGCAGGAGATTGCGACTGGCGAGGAGGAAGAGAGCGGTGAGAACGGAGAAGCAGACGAGTGGTGTGAGGACTGGTGATGTCCCCAGGAGGAAGCTGAAGAGCGGCCGCAACTCACCCGGAGAGTTGCGGTGGAGCGCGTGAGTAACACCTAGCCTCTCTGTTGCACCTTAAGTGCCTGTACATAGTTTAGAGCATTTGTCTTACCTACTGAGCACTATTTAGGCACGCTAACCTTGACAGTTCACTGTAAATAATTGTAAAGCACCTATGATGTAGATAGCCCTAGGATACTAACCAACCCCCCCGACACGATTCACGCTGCTGCGCTAGCATCTTTTTCTTCGTCCATACCCTGGCGCCCTGAAACCCGATATCCTTCTCCCCTCACGGTTCTATTTCAAGCCCTCACGACCCGGTGCTGGTAGTGGTGTATATATACCTTTACGGTGGGACTAACGGCTCCTTTCTGTCTTCTCTTACCGCCCTCCGGAGGACTCCCCGAGGCAGAGCGGGCTCCCATCCTGAGACCCGGACCACCACCAGAGACCTCGACCTTCACCCAAGACCCGGACCGGCACTCCAAGACCAACCCTTCACTCCAAGACCCGGACCCCTTCGAATCCGTCCTTGCCTTACCAACCACCCACCGCGCTGATTTAGTTTCTTTGGTTTCTTTCCTCCCTCACACCTCCTGGACTACATTATCAGGACTCTCAGTAAATATAATAAACCACATTATTGCACGCTATATCCGGCCTCCTTGCCTGCTTTTCCAGCCAGACGACCGCCCACGATCACAATGTCCTTGCATTAAGGGCAGCTATATGGCTTTCGTGATTTCGCAAGAATTTACAGCAGTAGGGCAAGAAATAGTACTCTTAGAAAATATTTGTGAACTGCATTTTAGCATGAGCAAATATGCATGTGTAGATTTGTTCATGCGAACACCTGAGTATTTGCAAGTTTATTTTTCCCTCCAACCACTTTTTTCCCAACTCTGGAAGAAAGTTTACGTCTGCCATTGTCAGGAGTGAATTTCCAACATTTCTCAGTATTGGAAACGATTAGAGAAGAGTTGTTGAAAACCCTTTAAACATGCAAGTTAGTAGGTTTGCACATACTCAAAAGGACATCCCAACCCTGGAACTATTGTTTACCATTACCTTCAGTCCCAGTATGTAGATCTGCAGAAACGTAGCAACATAAAGGGATTGCTAGTATTCAAACACTACTATGGTATGAGCACTGGCATAATCAGAAAGGCCATATAAGAGCTGAACTGTTGAAACCTGATAAACCCCTACCCATGTCATCTTTGTAGATGGGCATGGGAGGTTACAGGTGTTGGCGGGTTAACAGATTAGACATCTGTGCACGTAGGACCTTCGGCAGGGCATGGCTGCTGACTCTGACACGCGAGCCGTATCAATACAACCAGATTTCAGTGAACATGTAACTTCTAACTTCACCAAAGTCCCCGTAGAAACACAAAACTGGGGCTGGTAGGCAAAATGGCAGAGAGCAGAGGCTAATTTAACAAGATACCATTTTTTTACTGTTTAACAGGTCCAAACTGAGGTGGTATGGTGTGCAAAGTAACAATGGATTGGGATCCGTGGCCAATAGTATTTACCAGTTTCTAAGATTAGTTCAAGCATTTCATCCATCACTTTTTGTATACTTTATTACGCCACACTAAGTGGGACTGGTATGCCCAGACATGGGTCCCGAACACACTGTGTCACTGAAACCAAGCTATACTCAGCTGATGAACCAATAGTAAGGGCAAATCCGGTTCTGAATTATGTTCCAGTTCAGGGATGACCTGGCTGTGCCGTTCTGGCTGGACTGTTACCACTTGAACAGAGTCAAGACTGATTTGCATATAGCTGGGTCCAAACTGAGGTGGCATGGTGTGCAAAATAAAGATGGATTGTGATGCGGCCAGAGTAATTATTAGTGGCTGAGATTAACTCAAGCATTCTATCCATCACTTTTTGTATACTTTATTTACTTGTAATGCATCACATTATCATACACCATTCCTTTAGGGCCAATGCTAATTTGGTTTTCTGTCAAAGCCAATATTTTAGGACATCCCTGTTTTTGTTTGGTTAGGTCATCTGACTGCATATGACACAGCCTTAAATTAAACTTGATTAATGTAATTTCAGTGAATTTCGAAGGTCCTTTATATTATATAACACATTAATCAACGGAAGGTACCCCAAAAAACGTTCATGCAGGGGATCAACATATTAAGAAAACAAAACTCATTTTTTAAAGTATTTGCTGAAATAAGCACTATTTGTGAAAACACACTCCTCTTATTATAGAAACATGCATTTTATTTATTGCTTATTTCGAAAAATGCATTTTATTAAAAAACAACTTCGTACTTTAAAAGAGCATCCTACAACCACAACATCCCGCCTCACCCAGGTAACCTCTTCTCATCTACAATAAGTGAAATATGTTTTTATAGCCAGTGATTAGAGGGCAAATATTTTGGAAATAGTACATTGTGTTTGCCTAACATTCCTAAACTATGCATCCAGCCTCAAAAGTAACAAATTATGTATGGCCTTGAGCTACATACACTTGCAAACGGACACAGGACATGGCTTCCGGCCGCACCTTGAACCTAGTCTTGTACACCCACACTCAATGAGTATGATCTCTGCCCAAACTCAGCCGCGTCCAGCGCCCACTACGTGTCCCCTCGGAATCCACTACATATGGTCTACAGCCACTAGTTTAAATGTGTGACAATGTTAAGGCCAGACAGGGGTTCAATAACATCTTGAGATTTAAGAAGTACTTGCCTCTCACAGCGTCCCTCAGTTGCTCTATATGGTAATTGTATTGCATATTGAGTTTTCTTCCTGCAAAACACTTCTCTTGATTAATTTCATTTCAAATTACTTTAAGGAAGCAGGGTTCTGTTTCTAACAATCTATGGTGTTCTTTTGACAAACCTGTTCTGTTATCGCCCTGTGTAACCTACCTTTCACATCATAGGAAGGTACTGGATCTGTGCCATTCCATTTTCGCAGAACACAGAATTGCTAGTTATTAGATATAGGAAAGCAGGTAATTTTTCATAAAACACCAGATAGGAAATGTAGTTTGGTAACCCCTGCCCCCGTTAATTCATTTCAAATTAGCGTTAATATGTTTCATATTCCTAACAACATAATTAAAGCTTTACTAATACCTGGACGGTCAAATACCCCACTGATTAAGGTGAAAGTGAGCTATAATTATATGGAAATTTGAACAGTATGGCTGTGCAGTTTCTGTATAATATTTTTTCTTAGGCCATTTACATAAATTGAAGCCTCGAAATTACATTATTGTAATGACAGTAAATATTGACAACAAAGACTGCATATAAATGCAGCTTAATAAATGATGGCTATATAAAATAAGTGCCGTATGAATTTCTATTGAACGGTCACACCGTGTTTAAGATTTTTACTGTTTCAGACTACAGCCTTACAATTCATAAAATATTCACATAATACAAATACAATTTCAAACCCATAAAACAGCCTCACACAGCATTTTTTGCCAATGCATTCGACGTAGACTAACTACCGCTAAACTATCAAACTGCTATGCTTCCCAAACATAGGAACAAAATAGCATCATTTCATTTTCTAAGAATATTATCGATAAAATGTGTTGCATAAACTTTCAAAAACAAAATGAAAAATCCCTTTCTTTCAATCACTACATATTTCCACCGTCAATATATGTGCCTTATGTACATTAAAATGAGTGATGTAGCATTGGTCCAGCAACAATCGAAGCATAGAGATTAACAAGGTTATGTGTAACATTTCAACGTTTTTCCCCACTAGACCAGTATGTGACTAAGCGGCCGACAATGCAGTGCCATAGAAGTCAATACTCAACAATCTTTATTTCGATCAGTGCGATCATAAAAGATATACAAACATACAACATTACATGATTAAAACTGATGAGGCGATTAATCAGTTTAAAATCCATGACGTGAAAAAAGTGCATTTTTTTTTAAAATACATTCATTTCCAATTATTACAGTTTAAATCCATAAGATTAATTAGGGAGAAATTAATCCAAGCGCAAGGGAGTCACTTATAATACTTGCGCGTACTCTCCACATTACTGCCAGAAACTTGGCCATTGCAAATACTGTCGAAGGTGAAAGATCAGTTTTAAGGACTCTGTACGCCGGGGCATAAGTTCGAAAGCCCATGTTCCTTAAATGTGGCTTGAGCCAAGATCTTCTAATGTTACGGTAGGCATTGCAAAATAAAACCACATGAACATCGTTTTCTAGTTTATAATTGCACGCGGGGCAGTTTGGTGAGGCCTGCTTTCCATCCCAATTTTTGGTGAGCGACCTCAGGGGAAGAGAGTCGTATCTCCATTGCAGGTAAATTTTCCTAACATGTACAGGGGACATTGTATCGAGGACATATTCAAAATTGTAGATGTCTTTTATTTTGATAAATATGTCAGTTAACGAGCCCTCTCGAATTGAGGTAATAGATCTCTGGAGCATGAAGCCATAGAAGATTTTCGAAAGTGCTTTCCTGGGAAGTCTTAGCGATGTTGCTTGTGGGTCATTCCATAGCTCTGGGACTCCAAGGGTCAGACACATATCTCTAATGTACTTGAGCCATTGAATTTTGGATACAGGTATCAATCTAAGAAGCTCTTGCAATTCGCTTCTATAATGGCTCAGATCTTGGCTACTCCATAGGCGCCTCCAATAGGTCAATGGTTTGAGGCTCACTTCTTCGGTGATTGGACACAGTGCCAAGTCCATCCTCAGCGGAAGTAGTGGTGTACTTAAGGGAAGAGCCGTTAGCTGCCTAATAAAATTGTTCTCAGCAACCTGGATTGAATGAAGCGGTGTGTGGCCCCATAGTTCAGCCCCATAAGTAATGCCACCCCGCGCTTGGGCCTTGTAGATTTGTATTGCAGGGGCCAATGGGCGAAAGGGGGATTTTTTAGCGATTCTAATGATTGCACCCGCCCTCTGGATTAATTTGGTGGTTTCTTTTGTTTTGTTTGGCAGCCAAGTTAAATTGTGATTGAGTGTTATGCCCAGATATTCAATCACATTAACTCTCTCCAGAGATGTGTCCCCTAGACGTGGGTTTGGGCAATTTTTATGTTTGCGACTCAGAATCATAAATTTTGTTTTTGTTGGGTTTATTTCTAGGCCCCTTTTATTACAAAAGTCCAAGAAACCGTCCAGGATCCTCTGCAGGCCCATTGGCGTCTTTGACAGCAGCAGGGTGTCATCTGCAAACATAATTGCAGGCACCCTATTATTGTTCGTCGATGTTAGCGATTTTACAGAGATGCTCTATCACCCCATTTGTAAACAGGCAAAACAGGGTCGGCGCTAGTACGCACCCCTGCCTTACACCACGTTGGACAGGGAACCTATCTGTAAGCAACCCTCCCTTTCCATACCTTACCCGCGCATAATTGTTAGTGTGGAGCCTAACGAGAATTTGTAGGATGTCTTCAGGGACTCCCATGTCCTCCAGTACCGCCCACAACCTGGCCCGAGGGACCAGGTCGAAGGCGGCACGGAGATCCACAAAGACCGCATACAGTGACCCCCCCTTTACGTATGCGGTTTTCCAAAATAGAATGTTTAATCTCAGTATTTGGTCCACTGTGGAGACACCCTTCCTGAAACCTGCTTGTAGAGGGTTCAGAATCTCAGTCTGCTCCATCCAACACTGGAGTCTGTCCAGGATCAGCCTTCCGAACAGCTTTTGGCTGACATCGATGAGGCTGATCGGACGATAATTGGCTGGGAGCAGAGGCGAGCCCTTTTTATATATCGGTACCACCTCTGCTCCCAGCCAAGTATCTAGCAGCCTCATTCCCTCCAAGACTGCATTAAACAAGACCATCAAATATGGGGCCCAGATCCCGGGTTCCTGCCTAAAAAGATCGCCAGGGATCCCGTCTAATCCCGGGGCTTTTCCGGATGGCAAGCCCGCTATAGCTACTTCAACGTCTTTCAATGTGAAGGGGAGTGGTTTACAAGTGTTAGTGAAACTGGCTTCGGGTAGTTGTAGCTCCTCTGCCTCTGGGGCATATAGCCCCTGATAATGATCTTGCCAAGCATTGGCTGCGATGTTTGGTTCGAATGGAGATGGAAGATCTGCGCAGCCATGGTTAATGATTCTCCAGAATCTACGAGAATCCCTGCTAATAGAAGTGGGACTCATACGAACAGGACATAATTTATTAGTGTCATATTGCCGACTGCAGCAATCAGATCTACTCTTCTTCCCCTGAATACATTTATGACGGCTGCTAGTGTCTTTCATACGAGGCCAAAATGACCTTTGGAACCAGGCTATGAACCTGAAAATAAATTGATAATCCTTTCTTAGGCAGAACGGCAATACAGACCTCACAGATCGATCCTATACATTCTAAACAAGGGCAGGAACCAGCTGTTATGTGCTTGCACGTGTTTTGTGCAGAGGAGGAACGGGTCAATCGCAAACTACACTCCCCTTAGCAAGCCATGTACATTTGACAAAATATTCTCTGGTAGGCAGGATTCCCAATCTGAACTTGATGTAAAGCATGCGTTTCTGTTCAGGGTAGATTAAATCTAAATACAATTTACTACCGTCAAAATAATCTCCAATATGCTGTCCGGCTTCAATGAGAGGAGCTGTATCTCCCATCTTAGCGCTTAACAGCCTTCCTTTAGAAGCTCTGTAGTATCCCGTCCAACCATACTAGGATCAGTTCAGAGGTACCCCAATTGGAACTCATTCAATGTACTTTTTACATGGGTCAGTTAACTCCTCCGTTTCTTACTATCCAAACTGAGAGAATCTTCCAGGGAATTTAGATACAATACCACCTTTGGGTTCCTCCTTAACCTGATCCAGTACAACACTGGTTTTAAGGCTGCTTGTCCAGTGATTGGCATAAACCCAAGCTTTGCGGTGCACGAGCGACAGCAGCCGGAGGAGGGGTCGCAGCGGGCGGGCTGGCGCCCCGGCCCATGTGAGCAGAGTCCTGAAGCCTTCCCTGGTGGCGACTGGAGGTGCGTGAGCAGCTGTGTGGTGGCCAGATCCCTTAAGATCTTGATTTGGACCCTGATGATTGCCCAGCAGGGACCCACAGTTTGGTGACACCCGAGGCGATTTCCTGGTGGGGCGAGGCTCCGTGGGGGCTCGGGGGCAGGTCGGCCCTCGTGTGCTGGTACCGTGTTAGGACCCGTGAGGACCGGGGAGGCACTGGACACTCTTGAGGAGCGCGGCTGGGGGGGGGGGGATCTGCAGCCCGACTGGGTGCCAGCATTTGAGGGCGCCCTCATAGTAGGTGGAGTCCTTTGGGGGCCTGGACTGGTTGTGCCTGGTGCAGCGCCTACAGTAGTGGGCTCATTGCATGTGTGATTCATTGCCCGTGGAGTAAGGCCCTTGAAGGTGATGGCGGTGCCCCCCCCACACCCTCCCATCGATGAGTTGTTGACCAGAGGCGGAGAGATCCTGGGGGCTGAGGCCTGTGGAGAGGGCCTGAACTGAGTGTCGGGGGGGCGCGGTTTGGTGGCCGGGCCTGGCATATCTGCTCCAGAGCCAGTCGGCTCCTGAGAGGGGCCCGTGAGCATAGTAGCAGCCCTGCCAGTGGAGCAGTGGGGCTTGGAGTATTGGCCTCTGGTGCTGGAGAGGGGCCTGGTGCTGGCTACGGAGGGGTGATCCTGCGTTCCGACCTTTCCGGAGACAAGCGGTGAGGGGCCCTGGTCGGCGGACCATTTGTGCGGGTGAGTGCCCCAGAGTACCGAGATGACGCGTGGTGGGAGCGGAGGGGGCGCCACGAAGCATGGGCCCATAGACAAGTATACGGAGCCAAATGGGGGGGCCGGGGAAGCAGGGAGGCCCCCGGGCCCTGGTCCTGATAACGCAACGCTGTTGGCCGCTATAAATCAATCCCGGGACACACTAGATGCCAAAATTGGGGCTGTGGGGGCGGACGTTACCCTGCTGCGTCAAGATCTGCGCAATGCAGTGGCCCGCATCAAGGAGGCTGAAACGAGGATATCGGGGGTGGAGGACGATGTGACGACCCAGAAGCGTAAAGTAGCTAACATGGAGTGTACAAAAGAACCAGCCGCTTCGGGCCGAGGATGCGGAAGGCCGGGCCCGCCGGAACAACCTGCGCTTTGTGGAGCTCCCGGAGAGCTGCGAGAAGGGTAATATGGAGACATTCTTGACGCAATGGCTGACGAGCTGGCCCCTCCGGACTCTCTTTCCACTTGCTTTATCATTGAGTGGGCGCACAGGGCCTTGATCCAGAAGCCGCCGGTTGGGTCCCGCCCCAGGCTGGTGATTGCCAAATTTAGAACTATCATGACCGGGACACTATCTTACAACAGGCTCGAGCAAAGGAACCTATACTCTACGAGAACCAGCGGATACTTATCTTTCCTGACTATACAAGGATGGTGCAGAAGCAGCGCCAATCATTTATGGCGGCCAAAGCTCGGCTGCGGGACCTCAAACTTTCGTATGCTCTACAGTATCCAGCCCGTCTGAGAGTGGTGTTCCAGTCTCGCACACACTTCTTTGATTCTCCTGAAGAGGTTTTCCAATGGACCGACGAGACAGTTAAGGTGCGGGCCCATACCCCGCTGGGCAGGGACTCCGATGCCTCGCAAAGTGGAGAACAGCCGCGGACGGCCCGACATTGCCGAAAAGTAGGGGGAACTGGCGCTCCAGGTCCCGGAAACGCTCAGACTCGAGGGGGGGCGGAGTGCAGTGGATCCTCCTATAGTTGCGCCCTGACTACGGGTCCAGTGGGTATAGAGAATATGGTTCTGCTGGGGTATTGCACTGCTCTGGCTCCTTCAGCCGAAGCCAGAATATTGTTGCTATAGTAGAATACCTGGCCAGGACGGACTGTGAAGTATGTGGTGAAGTATTATTTGTGGTATGCGGGGTGGGGGGAATGTGGGGGGCGGGCTTTACCCCTGGTTGGGTGTTGTTAAGGGGGAGGTTCGAGGATAGGTTGTGTGGGGGGGATCCATTGGTGGGGTTGGGCTAGGGTCCTCTGTTTTGGACCATGGGCTACCTACGCCGCGATAGGTACTTCAATGTTCTTGAGGTATGGGGTCGGGATCCGGGAGTTGGGGGGGGGGCAGTTTGTTGGTGCACAAGGGGGGGTGAGTTGGGGGGGGGGTCACACGACACTAGAGGCGTCTCCTTGGTTGGTATGCATGCGCAAGTGGTGCTCAGTGCAAGGGCATTCCCCTTTGTGGTTCATTGATGGGGGTGCGGAAGCTAATGTGAGTGATGTTGGGGCTTCCCTTCGTATCCTCAGTTGGAATGTGAGGGGTATGCTGGATCAGATAAAGAGGGGCGCTGTGTTGCGACAGGCCAAGCGGGAGCGCGCGGATATTCTATTGCTGCAGGAAAACTCATCTGAAGGGTACCAAGAACCTTTGTTTGCAGCACTTTGGCTATCAGCAAGTCTTTCATGCAGGTTTCACTAGAGGCTCTCAGGGGGGGTGGCCATATTAGTGCGTCGCAGGCTCATGTACGTCCACCTCACCCAGTGGGCAGATCCACAGGGCAGGTACATATTTATCAGAGGTACGATTGGGGAGGAGACTTTTGTGTTTGGCAGCGTGTATGCCCCACCCCCTTTACAATGGTCCTTGATAGAAAGATTGTTCACACTTTGGGCTGACATTCGAGAGTCATTGGCAGTGGTAGGCGGAGACTGGAATGACGTTATGGATGGCCTGGTGGATAGGTGCAGGCCGGGAGGAGTGCGGGGGCCAGCAGTAGCTACTAGGTTGGGGGTATGGTTACCAACTTAGATTGATTGGATAGACACGTGGAGGTATCTGCACGCGACTCAGCGGGAATACACTTATGTTTCAGCAGTCCATAACTCCTCCTCAAGGCTGGATTATATTTTTGTGCCTCGAACAGTTATTGGCAGGGTAGGTTCGGCATCCATATTGCTGCGGGGGCTATCCGACCATTCACCGGTGCGTATTGAGTTCCAGCTGGGTAGGGCGAGGCAGCCGTTTCGGTGGCACCTGTCCACCTGGCACCTGCACAAGGAGGATTATCAGAAACACATGGGGGAGGCCATTACCCACTTTTTGATTGATAACGTTGGGTCGGTGCCGGCGGCAGGGACGGTGTGGGAGGCCCTGAAGCCCACGCTGCGGGGAGTGGACATTGCGTGGTGTGCGGCAGCGCGCAGACAGCATAGGGTAGACTTGCAGCGCGTAGCGGCAGAAGTAGAGTCCGTGGAACGGCGCTGTAGTGTTGGGGGAGAGAGTCAGATGGTGGCACAACTTCTACTGACTCAGCAATCCTGTTTGCCGTTGCTACTAGACGAGGCTCGCCAGGTAGACGCGCAGTAGAATTTATCAGTGGGGGGACAAGTCTGGAACGATGCTGCATCGGCTTTGTCAGGGCACACTCCAGGCTCAGACTTTGCCAGGGCTTCTGGATGCAGCTGGGGGCCCGCTTTTGGACCCGAGGAGGCTGGCAGACAGCTTTGCATCCTATAATGCGGATTAATATGCCCTGAATGAATGTCTCTCAGCAGAGAGGGTGGAAAAGTTCATAGCGGACCTGCCGCCTCGGGCGGTGACGGATGAGGTCCGGGAGGATCTCGAGCTTCCACTGACCATGGAGGAGCTGGGGAAGGCCTTAGGTGAACTGAATACCGGGAAAGCTCCAGGACCGAATGGGTTTCCCAGCGAGTTTTTCAAGAAATACCACACTCAATTGGGCGTACATTACAGGGCGGCGTTGGAGGAGGCACGGGACCGTGGCCGCCTCCCTGCAGATTGGAGGCATGCAGAAATAGTGGTGTTCCAGAAGCCGGGTAGGCCACCGGACCAACATGCTTCTTATAGGCCAACCTCCCTATTGAACGTGGAGGCCAAAATCTTGGCCAAAGCACTGGCCAATCATCTTCTGCCCCATATTGCGGGCCTCGTTCATCCTGACCAGGCTGGGTTCATGCCATATAGGGCCATCAGGATTCAAGCAAGCCGGGCCGACGAGGCTGAAATGCCAGAAACCGGTCCCCGGTAGCTTGTCTCCTTTCTGGTGAAGAATTGGCTTGGTAGTTTGGTCTGCCCTGTTCCCATGATGCACTGGGCCAGGGACAGACTAATTTGCATATAGCCAGGTTCTGAGCTGGGATGGGGCAGTGAGCTAAATAACGGTGATGGATCAAGCCCTGATCTTTGGACCGGGTAAGAGTGGTCTGCTTAATTCAGACACTCTGTTCATCACCACCACCTTTTCTGAATCGTTTTGGCCACTATAGGTGTGGCAGGGTATACTCAGACATGAGTCCCTTGCTCACTGCTCCATCAGGATTCAAGCAAGCCGGGCCGACGAGGCTGAAATGCCAGAAACCGGTCCCCGGTAGCTTGTCTCCTTTCTGGTGAAGAATTGGCTTGGTAGTTTGGTCTGCCCTGTTCCCATGATGCACTGGGCCAGGGACAGACTAATTTGCATATAGCCAGGTTCTGAGCTGGGATGGGGCAGTGAGCTAAATAACGGTGATGGATCAAGCCCTGATCTTTGGACCGGGTAAGAGTGGTCTGCTTAATTCAGACACTCTGTTCATCACCACCCCTTTTCTGAATCGTTTTTGGCCACTATAGGTGTGGCAGGGTATACTCAGACATGAGTCCCTTGCTCACTGCTCCATCTGGATTCAAGCAAGCCGGGCCGACGAGGCTGAAATGCCAGAAACCGGTCCCCGGTAGCTTGTCTCCTTTCTGGTGAAGAATTGGCTTGGTAGTTTGGTCTGCCCTGTTCCCATGATGCACTGGGCCAGGGACAGACTAATTTGCATATAGCCAGGTTCTGAGCTGGGATGGGGCAGTGAGCTAAATAACGGTGATGGATCAAGCCCTGATCTTTGGACCGGGTAAGAGTGGTCTGCTTAATTCAGACACTCTGTTCATCACCACCCCCTTTTCTGAATCATATAGGGCCACTAGGCACAATATCCGTAGGGCACATGTGGCGGTGGCGGCAGTCCGGGGCCTCGGGGTGCAGGCGGCTCTTCTCCTAGCCGATATTGATAGGGCCTTTGATTCCCTAAGTTGGGTCTATTTATTTGCGCTGCTGCCCAGGCTAAACCTGGGGCCTCGGTTCCGGTCATACGTACGGCTGCGATACACTGACCTGACTGCTTCGGTGAGAGTAGCGGGTGCCATCTCTGCCAGGTTTGCAATCGGGCGGGGAACCAGGCAGGGCTGTTCTTTCTCACTAACCTAAATAGGTCGGGACCTCGTATTCTTGAAATAATGCAAATCTTCGGTGAGACCTCTGGCCTATACCTTAATCCCCGTAAATTGACGCTGTGGGTGCTGGGGGATTGGGCCAGAGTGGGCGACTGGGCTTTGGCGCTGCAGGTGGCGGTTGGAGATATCAAATATCTGGGAGTGTTTCTCTCTGAGGTCCCTGCTGTCTCCTGGGAGCGCAATGTGGTACCGATATGGGATAAGGTCCGGACTGACATGAAGACTTGGTCCCGTATGCCTCTCACTATATACGGCAGGTCTGCCATTTTTAAAATGGTGGCACTCCCCCGATTACTCAATCAACTGCAGAATTATCCCTATCCTATATCTCCCCAATGGTTTCGCCAAGGGAATTCAACGCTTGGACTATTCCTGTGGGAGGGGTGTGTGGTGCGGGTGGCGTTGCGGACGTGTTTTCTCTCAACATACTGTGGGGGTCTTGCATCCATGGATGTCCTGTCGTACTATCAGGCCTCTCATCTCCTGGTTCTAAATGACTGGTGGTACGGGGACAGGGGCGACCCAGCATATGCCCTGGAACGCTATCTGATGGGGAACAACTCTTTACTATTATACGTGGCGCACCTTCGCAGGGGGCTGCCGGCGGCAACTCAGCAGGTATTCCTGATTTGGAGGCAGACATTGCATCGTATGGGATGGTGGGTCAGACTGACTGCGGAAACCCCGCTGTGGCAGAATGGACGCTTTCCAAGTCTGGAGTCCCTTTGGGGATTCAGGGGTTGGGACGACAACGGGATCTCGAGATTAGGGGAGGTCATGTCGGGTACTACGTTAAAATCCTTTCAGCACCTCAGAGTGGAATATGGTATGCCCCGGTCCCAATTTTTCACATATTTGCAATTCCGTCATGCCATTACACCGAGTATAGTGGGTTTGGATTCCCTCCCAGAGTTTAGTCCCGTGGTGGCCAAGGTTTTCATGGGGGACTTGGGGGAAAAAAAAGATATCACGCATCTACCAGACTCTCACCACACATTGTTCCTCAACACTACAGAAGCTTAGGGAGTCGTGGGAGGGGGATGTTGGGGCACTGGAGGAGGAGGATTGGCGGGAGGCACTAGAGGCCCCTAGAGGTGCGGCAATAGCAATGAGATTGAGGCTTATTCAATTTAAATATCTCCACAGAATTTATTATACTAGGGAGCGGTTGTGGAAGGCAGGTCTTATTGCGAGCCCGAACTTCCTGAGATGTGGTGGGGAAGTGGGGACACTGCTTCACACGGTGTGGGACTGCACCTCACTGGCTAGATTCTGGAGAGGAGTGTGGGGTTGTCTGGCAGAAGTTCTGGGGTGGGAACTCCCGCGAACGGCGCGACTGGGCTTGCTACATGTGATGGAGGGGGTGGGAGGGAATAGGTACAAGAGGCATTTGTTGGTCTTAGGCTCGACCCTCGCTCAGAGGGATATAGCAAAAGCATGGAAAGATCCCCAAGCTCCCTCTGTTCCGGGGTGGAAGAGGGGATTGGACTTCTGCATGGGTTTGGAGCAGCCAATTTTTGAGGCCCGGGGCTGCCCGCGAAAACACTATCGATTTGGAAGAGGTGGGCCAACTACAGGGGCTTGTGGCTGGACCCTCCGGTAGAGCGTGAGGTTACAGTGGGGAATGTGTGCTGAGCTATAATTGTGGATCTATAGATGATACTGGCCTGAGCCACCAAGTATTGACCAAAGGGGACAGGGTTGTGTGACCCGGGGGGGTTCCAGGGAAGGGGGGGATTGAGGGGGGGGGGGACATTTTCACTGTTTTCAGTTTGATATTGTTAACGTATAAAATGATATACAGATTGCTGTGAAAATGATGCTTTGTATTGCTTGGTGGCTGCTTACGACATATGGGGAGGTCGCAATATATGTGCAATCTATCAAATAAAATCGGTTTTCAAAAAAAAAAAAGTAAGGGGGCAACAGCGCTGTCATACACCTTTTTCGGTGGGGAATGATTCACTGCATTTACCTCCCGGGCCTTACTGGACTATAGCTGTATTTCTGGTATAGAGATCCACTATTGCTCGTACAATCTGGTCCGCTACCCCTAGCTCCTATAGTGAACCCCACAACACATTTCAATCCAATTCGCAAGCTTATTCCAAATCAACAAAAAGTCAAGTATAACGACTTTCGTTTGATTGTATGGCAGATCATATATAGGTGGACAGATTGACTGATAGTTTCAACCTTAGATCTAAAACAGGCTTGAGCCTCAGTTAAGATAGCCTGCTTTTCCACTCAACCTTGTAGTCTATTTAGAATAACTTTACCAATGGTTACCCCAGCCCCATCCAAAAGAGATATTGCCCAGTAGTTAGAGGAACTGCTCCGATCACCCCACTTAAATAGAGGTACTAGCGTAACTAAGCACCAAGAAGGTGGTAAGCTGCTGTAGACAAGAGAGAAATTGAAAACTCTTGTGAGGACTCTGGCCCACAACTGCGGATATGCTTGATAGGTCACTACGTACCAGATCTAGGCCTGGTGCTTTATATATTTTCATACTGATCAAATGCCATTTCAACCTCCAACACTACGACAGTCAATACATTATGCGCATCACTATAATTCTTCCTAGAAGACTGGTAGTTTCATACATCGCTATTATCATTCTTGCCCAGCTCACGGTCATCCTTGGCATGGTTTCCACTGACTTTTTGCCTGTACCTCTTGCATTTTTGACTGTGTGCTGGATTTCGTGTTTGCTAGCTTAGTTGCTTAGGGCACTATCCTCTGCTGATCAGTGTCAAAGTGCAAGTGCTCCCTGGGAATATTGTGATTACGATTGGAGTATCCATGAGTGGCATATTTGATTTACTGGTAAGTCACTAGTAAAGTGCACCGAGTGTGCCAGGGCCTGTAAATCAAATGCTACTATGAGCTTGCAGCACTGGTTGTGCCACCCACATGAGTAACCCTCTAAATGTCTCAGACCTACCTGTACCCACTGCAGTGTCTGCGCATGCACTTTTAAACTCCCATGTTGACCTGGCAAGTGCACCCACTTGCCAGGCCCTAGCCTTCCTTTTTTACATTAAAGGCATTCTTATGGTAGGCCCAAGGTACCCCTATGGGCAGGGTGCAGTGTTTGTGAAAGGTAGGACATATACTGGTGTGTTTTACATGTCCTGATAGTGAAATACTGTTTATTACGTTTTTCACTGTTGAAAGGTTGTCTGCCCCATAAACAATCATTGGGGCTGCACTGTAACATTTTACATGTGTAACTTTCAATTGGGACAAGATGGAAAAATGAAGTTTAGGCTCTCTGAACTCAGAATTTATTAATGAACTTTTCAGTAAAGGTGGTTTTTAAATTGTGTGTTTGAAAATGGCACTTTTAGAAAGTGGGCATGTTCTTGTTTAACCATCCTGTGTGCCTCTGCCGGTTTGTGTATTCACGTTCTGGTTTTAGAGGGACAGGAGCTGGTATGTTCATTCACTATTGACAGTTCCAAGGGAGGGTTGAGGTGTGGCCTGCCTTTCCTGGGTGACTGATAGCTAAGCTGAATAGCCCTGGTCAGCATTTAGAGTAGAGCACCTGAATAGGCTGGGTCTCCTTTGCCAATGCTGTCTCCACCTCCTGTAGCAAAGCTGGGCTAGAGAGGACAGAACTGATTTGGACTGGGCCCCGAGAACCTTGCTACAAAGATACCAAAGAGAAAATGGGGGTATTAGTGTTAGACCTCAAACCCCAGGAATTAGATCACTTCTCGATTCAAAAGGAACCTCTACCAAGAAGAAGAGATGGAGATCTGTAAAGAGGAGTACTGCCTCTTTGCTGTGCTGCTTTGCTGGGTTGGCCTGCAGTAGCTGCTTCTGCTAAAGAGAGGACAAAGACTGGAACTTTGCTGGGAACCTGCTTGAGAAGAATCTTTAAGGGCTTGTGTGTGCTTGCGTGTGCTTGCCTCCTGTTCTGAAGTTTCATGGACACAAAGACTTCACCTGCAACCCACTGACCAGCACCTGAGAATTGTGTGGTTGGTGCTGCAAAGCAAGAAGAACAACTTCAACGCCTGGAGCGCCACCACCTGGGATGCTGCGAACAGTACCCAGGCCGGGGGCACCGCTCAAAGTGCACGATGCACCGCCCTGCCTGCACGCAGGCTCAGACGGCCTACCACACCTGCAGATATCTGCCTTCCCGATGTCAGCACTCGCACAGACAGTCACCGCCAGCACCAGCATCATGTTATCGAGGAGGCGATAACCGAAGTGGGAGACTTCACAAACTCTTGGACGTTGCATCCCCTCACTGGAGCCATCGCCTCATCACCGAAGCCACCTAACCTCCCCTGTCCCGGACTCGCCACCTTGCATCCCTAATGGCAGAAAGGAGCCAGCTCCACCTCTGCTAACAACACCTCATCCCCACGACACCGTGCATGATCTATAGACTTTGTTTAAAAGGTAGTCTTTTAGGGGTCTGTGTGACTCCGGGCCCAACCTGCACACCTCCGCTCAGTGCTGTACTTTGCCTGTCACAACGTCATAATAGCCCCAGGTAGAGCTATTTGTTTCTACAGTTCAATTTTTGAAGTAACCACCCTAAAAGTGTTATCTTGGAATTTTCCTGTTTTGGTCTTGTTTGGTTTAGATAAAGATACTTTTATTTTTCTAAACTAGTGTGGCATTTTTACTGTGTTACTGTGTGTTTCAGTACAAATACTTTACACAATGCCTTTGGTATAAGCTTTTCTGCTCGTGCTAGGCTTCCAAGGGGGTGAGCAGGGGCTATCTGAAGTTTGTAATTCCCTTATCCTGACTAGAAGGAAGGGTCTCTTCATGAATAAAGGTGCATACTTCTGCCAACTAGAGACGCCCATTTCTAACACTCACTAAAATGGTTCACCCATGCCTTTGTACCAATATGGCACTCTTGTTTATTTACTGTCTCCCTCTCCACATGAGTGACCACTTCTTAGAACCTTTTGGTTTTTTGTGTATATGTACTTTTCACAGGTCTGGCCATATTGCGCTCTGTTTTGACCGTTTCTTTGCTTTTAACAAGTATTTATATTTTTGCCTTCTGGTTTCAAGGAGCAGATCGCACCGCATTTTGCAATGGAACTGCATTAAGGCTTGCAAGACTTTGCATTTCGTGGTACAGGATTCTGTTTCATAACAACTAAAATAATTTCTATTAGTGTGTCATAACAACTAAAATAATTTCTATTAGTAGGTTTAATCTTTTTGGGGTCGATTGGCTTTGACCAAAACAGCTCTGATTCTTTAGTCATGGAACCATATGCAGCCAAAATATCATAATCGCTGTTACTTGAGGCATTCAAGATAATTTTGCCATATTTCGCCAGAATGGTTTCAATTCTAGTAGCCAGATCTCGTTTTGATATTTCATTTTGTTCCATCTATACTTCTCCTATTATAGGCCATGAAGGTCTCAGTACTGCAATCTGTCCAGCGGTATGTACTTGCGTGGGGCTGGCACCTACTACTCAGTCTAGTACTTAATACAATAGAGTCGTGATTACTTTCCACCATTTTAATTACTGCCATATCGAGTACGCTCTTCCAGCACTCTAGACAGACTATGATGCAATCTATCTATGATGCCCTTGTACCCTTGTCGTAGGTCATTCTTTCAGGAAAGTCGAAAGGAGTATGACTATTGACAAACCGCAATCGCTGTTTTGTTAAAAATAATGAGAAACTCTCACCCTTCCTAGATGTATTTGAGAGACTCATGACTGGTTTAGAGATACCAAAGCAGTAATCTTCTGCCAGTACCTCTTTGTTGACAATAGTGTCATGTAGTTGCGTGTTGAAATCTCCACATACAAATATCAAATGCTTATTACCTTTACTTCTCCCCCTTTTAGTATAGCCTTCAAACTCCTGACATATATTCAACATAATTGCCTAAATGACCCCAAATTGCCTGATCTCAGGCAGCCACCAAGGAGGAATATATACATTCAACATGTCAACCACACCAACTTCCTGATTAACACTAGTAAGCCTCACATGCAGCACAATGGAAGAGATTTGCCTCACCCAATAGTTCCGTCTTACAATTCAACTTATAGGAAGCCTACATTGACAGACCCCCTTTCGGGCGACCCTTTATGGAACACTTTGCAGGTATGTTAATTTCCTAAAATCCGCATACATTACTTTTGAACAGAGCACAGGTTTCCAGGATACTGCATATTGCATAGTTGTTAATGAAATTTTGCCAGTGCCCATCCTTCAGTTTACTAGCTAACCCAGCAAGTTCCATGAAAAAATATCTATGCAACCCTCATTAATACAGTTCGTCCCTTTTTCCACTGCTTTTCCACATGATCCCTTTAGACTGACTGCTGATGATTTGCTCCTTGTTAATTAGTTGAACTGTTCTTTTGTTAGATTTCTGCTGCTACTTAACAAGACTGTGGCAAGCTATGTCCAGTCCTGACTTTCTGACTTGTCTAACCTTTTTTCAATACTTGGAAATGTAATTCTTCTTGAGTAATCGCTGGCAGTAAGACACAGATTCTTGAAGTTGGCCTCACTGGGATCCAAACAAATGGTTTTTCCAGTGCTCTGTAGAAGGCAACGCTTTTTTGAGTCTAACACCCCAATATTGTCCTTTGGCAGATGTTTGTCCCTAAAGTATTGCTCATGACATGGAAGGACTTCTACTCCCATTACAAAAAACTGTTCCTGGTGGTTTAGGACTAGCCTATGTATACTTAATGCCGCAATTTTAACTTACGTTATTTGCGCTTTGCTCCTCTCAGACACAAATTTTTAATAAACTAGCGTTACTCTTTTTATATCCTTTTAAATAACTACCCTTACCTCAGTGATTGCGTAGCAAAGGGCTAGTAACCTAGATCTGTTGAGCTGATTTTTAAGGCCCTCATTGGGGAAAAGATCAATTAATTTGAAATTACAGGTAAAAGATTCTGAATTATTAGTGTCCGCTCTCCTTGAGCAGGAGTCCCTGGGCATAATCTTAATGTCTGTCTTTGACATAAGAAAGTGAGTTTAGTCCTTGCGATATCCTAGCTGTATCTAGGTGCCTGATAAAGATATTACTTGAGTGACACTTTCCTAGCTCTTCATAGTCATCCTGGTCTATATGTGCGGGCTCTGCAACTATATTATTAGACCCCACTTTGACCTTCTTCTTAAACTGGGCAGTGGCAAGAGGCATATGTGGTACATCCAGTAGAGTCTACTCGAAGCAGATTGGAAAGCTAGCATGTGGAGGTAGATCTCTTAATACTTCATATGATTCAGTTTCGGTGTTCTCAGCTATGCAACCATTCAAAGCCTTATTTACATTTTGGAACTTCTCCAGGTATGAGTGTAATAATTAGGTCGTTCTACTTGCTCAGCCTGTTCATCAGCTGTTTGACTTTGTACTTTCAATAACTCGACTAGTTTGTCGAATTCTATTTTATTCTTATCTCTTGTATTTTTGGTTTTATCATTCCGCTTGCACACCACCAATGTGTGCCCATTAACTTTATCGATTTATCTGCTTCACAGGGTTTTAATAATCAAGCCGGCTTGGCTCTTAGATGTTGCTCCATAGTTAACTTTTCGAAAAAAGCTAGTAGTTAGCTTGGGAGTTGTTTTGGAACCAGTAAGGTGAACAACTGTGGACACCTGCTGATTCAAGGGCGCTTGTACAAGGGACATTTGACGGGGGAATTACTGTCATCATTCTCAGAGGACCTTTTTTCCTTTTGGTAAGGTTGATAGTAACCTGTTGTACACTCTCAGAGTGTGTTTTGGAACCATCTGTTTCTCGTTGGCATGTTCCTTCCTGGTAGTCAATGCACACCTCGATTTAGAAGAAGTTTTAGCAGTAGACCTTGATGGAAAGCAAAAAGTGATGAACGATACGATGAACTTGGATGATGACTAAGAAGGCAAGTTGCATAAGTGACCTTATATCCTTGTGCTTGTCAGCTGATACATCTGACTTTAATCCGGTCTGTCAAAGCCTGACTGATGCTACTTGCCCAATTATTTTACAACTGCTAGAATTCTAGGGACCCTTTATAATTGCAACCTCCTCACTAGATTCCTTGAGCGGCCAAGGGGGATCTTTGAGTGGAGGGTTCGTCACAGTCACATCAAACACCAGGTGTGGATGGAGGAAAACAGTAGAGGGTTGGCACAGGTACACCAGTCGGCAAACTGCTTGAGAGGCACGTAAATAACATCTTGACGAACTATTTGGAGTCAAATAGTCTTCTGCGTGCCTCTCAGACAGGGTTTCGTCCTTTACATGGGACTGAAACCGCTCTCCTGGCGGTCACGGAGGAAGCAAGAGCAGTGTTGGATCGGGGTGGAAAAGTCGCCATTATCCTTTTGGACCTTAGCGCCGCGTTCGACACGGTCAACCATGTCACGCTGTTACAACGACTGGCGGACATGGGCGTGTCGGGCGCGGCCCTGGAATGGTTGACATCCTTCCTGGCGGACCGGTTCTTTCAGGTCTTTGAGGGCGAGGCAGTGTCCCCTAAACACCCACTCAGGTGTAGGGTTCCTCAGGGCTCCTCCCTGAGCCCCACTCTGTTTAATGCCTACATGGAACCTCTAGACAGGATAGTCCAGCCCTTCGGTGTGCGTATGCGTATTGTCACCTACGCGGACGATACACAACTGGTGGTCTCTTTAGACCACGAGGAGGGATCGTCCCACACCTTAGGCCCCTGTCTAGAGGCTGTTGCCAGATGGATGCAATCTTCCTGTTTAAAACTCAACGGGGAGAAGACAGATGTCATCTTACTGGGTAATTCTTCTCCCTCTGTCTTTGCATCCATCTGGCCACCATGTCTGGGCACGCCCCCCATTCCCAAGCCCCAAATAAAAAGCCTGGGGATTTGGTTTGACACAGCCTTGAACTTCTCGGTACAAGCCACAAAGATCGCGGCTACCTGCTTTGGGCTGATGAGGATGCTGCGGAAGGTGCTCCCTCTGCTTCCATTTCAGGCTAGGAGGATCCTGGTCCAGGCTCTTATACTATCTCGCCTGGACTATGGGAATGCCCTCTTTATGGGAGCCCCTGCCTTTGTTATCCAGAAGCTCCAAGTCACCCAAAACAGTGCGGCCCGCCTACTCTACAATCTTCCTCGCTGGCAGTCAGCAAGGAATGCTCTAAGGGAGCTCCATTGGCTACCTATCGCAGCTAGAGTACAATTCAAGGCTATGTGTATCTTACACAAGGCCTTTCATCGCACTGGCCCCGCAATTTTACAGTCCTTGGTCACTCCCTACGTTCCGTCCCGCCCTCTCCGTTCCTGCACCCTTCAGCTGGCTACTTCCATCAGAGTTAGGAAAACCCGTTGGGGAGGCCGCTCCTTTTCATATACTGTGGCCAAGCTCTGGAACACCCTCCCTCTACCCCTCCGAGGAACCATTAATCATCTCTCCTTCAGGAAAGCCCTGAAAACTCACCTGTATGCTAAGTCCTGCTGATCTGCCCTGAGCCCGCGCTAGTAAGTTTCTAGTCATAAGCGCTACGAGGCCTCCGGGTAGACAGCGCTATACAAGTGTAATTTAATAATAATAATAATAATAAGTTGGCAGTGTTACTGCGTCCTGGTTCCCAGATTTTTGGTCCTGGAACTCCCAATTCCCAGATTACGATTTTATGAACCGGTGGGGTAGAGACCAGTGAGCCTTGCAACTTCCTAATGGTTCTCTGCCCCCTCACCAAATTCCAGGGGTGGACTGTTGCAATTGCGGGTTGCAGCGGCGTCTAACTCCGTTCTTCCACTATGCTCTGCAACCAATCTAGTTCCTAGTCTGTGAATGATCTTACTCGATAGGGAGCTTCTCATGTAGGTCTTGTGAAGATCTTGTGTAAGTCATATGAGTCGTAATGATCATATATTTGCCATTTAAATTTGCATCAGCTTTCAATAAGCACCCTTTGCAGATCGCTTGTCACTCAGATTTAAGGCAGGTAATATAAATGAGGTAATCTGGTCAAAGCTCAACATCAATTCAGTTGGAAAGCAATATATGTAGTAATATGTAGCAATACTCTGTTTGCTATGCTGCGCCAAGGTCGCAGGTATAGTTTGCAGGACTTAACCGGGTCTACAGGATTTTGATAAGAATAGTACCTTCAATTGTCCACCACTGTATCCGCAGCAGTTGGCTTTGCATGTCCGGCTAGTTTAATCAACACTCTGCTGGTCTCACTTCGTTACTATGGGCCTGATTTTAATGTGTTTATTTTCTATTGGGGCATGTGCAGCAGCCCGCAGCACACACCTCAATAGAAAATATACACATTGTGACTGCCGTGAAGGCGGTCGCATTGTAATCAGGCAGCGGAATCGCTTATTACTAGTCCGACGGTCCTGCTTCCGCAAAGGTGCCGGTCGGACGAGAGTCCAACAGGCATCTCAATTAGGCCCTAGATTCCAGTACGTGTACCGTGCCACCACCAGGACTCCCAGTACACCCGGCAGTGCCACCTGTCCTCCGGCAGTCCCGGCAGCACCGATGGTACCCAGCCGGTCTCCGCAGTTCTCAAGATTAACCGGTAGCTACTATGTCACTGAAAAATCACCAGGCCTCTCGCCTGCCAGCCAGCAAACAGCTGCCCACCGGCCACCTCCCGATGCCACTGCTGTTGCCTGCCGATGACGCTGCTATTGCAGCCTGGTGCGGGCTATTGCAGCCCGCTGTAAGCTAGCTATGGGCTGGAGTGGGCTGTTGCGGGTTGCTGCGGCGTCTAACTCCGTTCCTCCACTATGCTCTGAGTCCAACCGCTCGCTCCACCATCTGCTCTACATGTGTCCCAGGGGTGTAACACAGGGCCCGCAGCCCCCGCGTTGCGGGGGGGGGGTCCCCCATCAGCACATAGTAGAGTATTTTACAGCAACGTCTGCGCACCACGCTGAGACGTAGTTTAAAAGTTAATCCAGTCCCCTCAAATAAATGACAGGCTGGAAACTGGCGCCACCCAATCGACTCCTATTAGAGCCACTGGCCCCTATTTGTGGTCACCTGGGACATTATCTGGATATGATCATGGGCATTTACTATCTTGAATTGGCGCCATCTGCTGCTAGACTGAGATGCTGGCGCATGTCCGGTCACATGAACAGACTGACTTCGCTGCAGTGTCCGGACTCAGCGCAGGCTGTGGCAGCATGTGATTTATTTCTTCAATTTCCTGCCAGTGGACCTGGGCCAGGGCCAGTTCTAGGATTTGCGAGGCCCTGGGCTAAAAAGGAATTTGCGAGGCCCCTCTAATGTAGATAAGTGGCCCCTTGTAAGAAGACCATTCACAGACACTGTGGGAGGCCTATTGTCCAGCATTTTGTTGCCCCCCACCAGTTTTAACTTTGAGCCCACAAGCTTTTTTCACACCTTTAGTCTGATAGGTGTGAGAATTGCTTGTGGGCTAAAAGTTAAAACTATGGGGGCGCCAAAATGATGGACAATGGGCCTCCCACAGTGTCTGTGAATGGGTCTCCTTTTAATTGAAGGGAGCTTCTCCCTCCCTTATGTATCCAGATACCATCCCTGAAATGCCCAGGGAGGGGGGCCCCTCCATTTCAAAGAAAAGTGACACCTTTCTTTGAAATGGATCGACAGGGAACCAACAGGACGCATCACCAGTGCGTGGCCCCATGCTGGTGAGCTGAGTGCAAGGCTCTGGGCAGCTGCCCACGCTGCCCATGCCTAGCGCCGGCCCTGGCCTGAGCCCCCGTTAATTGCTGCCGCCGGCCGAAGCTTTATTGTCCTCCCTGACCTCGACAGACGGACACTTCAGGGCAGCCCACGGCAGCAGGACAGTGTGACACAGAGTTTGTGACATCATGAGCTTGGTGTCCGACATCATGGGCCTGGCTTGCTCTGAAGATTGCTGCATGCTTCACTCGAAGTGGAGTGTCCTCCTTTTCCCAAAGTTTTTCAGTTCAAAGGGAGGAACAGTGTTTCTTTTGATAATGGAGAATTGTTTGTTTCAGCTGTTATGTTGCATACGCCAGGTTTCACTCTCCAGATGGTGCTTCTGTTTGCTTATACTTTTGCTTCTTGCAGAGCAGAGGGCCGTGTTGTGTATTTGTAAACGGTTGCAGCCAGTGCTGGGCCCGCTTCCTTTTGGTTTACTTGTTCTCTGTTTGAGTGAGAAAGAATCAGGGAATCGGCTCTTTTAATTACGACAATGGGGGGACCACCTCTCCCCTCAAGTGCTGTTTTCACAAACAAACGCCTTCTGATAAACTTGTGTCCAGGAGTTTTCTGGCAACAAATAAAATCATGCGAATATAACTCTTATGAATAATGTTCCTGCTTAAGCACGATCAGACTTTTGTCTAGTGGCGGTTTTCACCCATCCTAAAGTAGCACAGAATGTTAATGTGCCTGCTGCAAAGAACGTGTGCATGCAGATCATAAAGTGTATTTTAAGTTGGTAGGTAGCTCAGTGAGTTACTGCTTTTATCGCAGAGATTATTTAGTTACTTACAGTTATGAGTTACAATCCTAATATAACACAATTACTTCTGAACTGCAGTGAAGAGTTTGTGTTCAAACTGCTTAGTAAGTTTAGAAACGTTATTCCCCCCTCCACAGACTTTTATTATCCTCATGTTGAGAAAAGGTTTTGTTTGTGTAGAAATACATTGTTCTTAGTATAACCAACCACTGTGGTACGTTTTAAGTCCTGAGTTTGTGCTTCTCCAGAACAAACACTGAATATATACTGTCTACTAGTATGGATGACATGTGACTGCTACAATTTATAATCCTCACTGTTTTATGTAACATTTCTTTCAGACTGAGTAGACACATATGATTCGTTGTCTCTCTATAATGTCAGGTACTGACACCCTACACTATCAATGGTGCTTTGCAGCAGTTTAAAGATCCTCTTTTAGTTTATCATTGCTCATATGGGTGTAACTTTTGGTATTTATCTGTTTCCATTGATTCATTGCTTGATTTTACACGGGAGAAAATGTCAATCTTAAGTGTCACCCATTGGTTGTTGCATGTCACTCATAAATACACTGAAACTGTGAAAATGTCACACATAAGCAATCTCAAACTTTGGCAGCTATGTGCATGGTGTGCAGTGCTCAGCACAAAGCTTTGTGGATTTTGGCCTCAAGTTGGAGCATACTGCCAATCCCCTCATAATGAATGAAATGATGCGTGATGCGTGGTGCGCGGTGCGCGGTGCGCGGTGCGCAGCGTAGGGCTTCGGGGATGTCAGCCTCATGGTGGGTCATGCTGCCAGTCCCCTCACAATAAATTAAATGCTGCGAGGTGCGCTGTAGTCTTGGCCTCATGTTGGGGAAAACTGCCAGTCCCCTCATAATGAGTGAAATGCTGCGTGGTGCGCTGTGCGCAGCAAACAGTTTTGTGGATTTTGGCCTCAGGGTGGGACATACTGCCAGTCTCCTCATAATAAATTAAATGCTGCGTGGTGCGGCGTGCGCAGCACACTGCTTCGTGGACTTGGCCTCAGGGCGGGGCAAATGGTGGGGCAGGGCTGGGCTCGACTGTATTGTGCAGTGTAAACGGCTGACCAATTTAAAAAGTGTATGCTGTTCAAAAGCAGCGTCT
Source organism: Lissotriton helveticus (assembly GCF_964261635.1). Classification (NCBI taxonomy): domain Eukaryota; kingdom Metazoa; phylum Chordata; class Amphibia; order Caudata; family Salamandridae; genus Lissotriton; species Lissotriton helveticus. The sequence goes on from NC_136062.1 coordinate 311,563,707, forward strand.
TCATAACGCACGGTGCTGTAGCCTGACTTGAGGCAGAAGAGACATCACATTTCTAATTGACACTCTAAAGCTTTTTAAAGATATAACAATGGCCTCTGCAGCTGGCCTCTGCAGCTGGCGCTGCATTTTTACGACATACCAAGCTTTCGTAGACAAGGCCTTTTCTCTGCAAACATTTTACATGCAGCCCAGTCTAGCCTGCAGGCAGCCCTGCAAGGGCATTCGATTGAGTGATGTTTGTTGAATGGAGGGTCCAGTGCCTCTGGTCACTGCAAGGGATGGAGAGGCTGGGTGGAGTTCCTATGGGGGTTGTGCTGGCGCTGCTGGGTTTTTTTGGGGGTTGCTTGCTGCGACTAGGTACGTCAGAGTGGGCCCTTGTCTCAGTATGTCTGTGCGGCCCTTTTGCTAGCGCCTCCTTTGTTTTCCCCAGGTCACGATTGTTGCCTCTTATTAGGTTGCCATTACTGGATGGGAGATTGTTGCAACCAATTAAGGACTGATGCCAGAGACGATTTAAGGCATGGGCAAAGTGTGCTCTAGCCCAGGGCCCCAGCATTTCAGGAGGCCATCTGACAGAACCAGCTTTGTTCTGTAGAGTCTTGCTTGCCCTTATTGCTTTGAATGATTCGTAAACAGATTGTTTTAAATACAATTTTCATTTGCTTTATTTTCACTGTGGATGATGTGTGTTTATTAAATTTTGATGGTAAATTTGTGTTTGTTTCATGCATCATCCATGAAATAGTTTTTTTTGGATCAAATAATGACCTTGCATATGAGAAATGGGAGTGTGTCACAGAGATTATTTGCAATAATATTAGCAAACATCTGCTGTGTTACAATATTGAAAACACACATCACAGTCCCTGAATATTATATTACATGTACCACATTTAGAATTTAGACAAGTGAGTCTGTGCACTGTCAGGGACTTGGCCAAAGAGGGCATGAAAGAGGTGAAATAGAATCAAAAATTAAATACTGTTCCTTACAAGGGCCCCTAAAATATGCTTAGCCCATGCCCCCCGCAATCCTTAGGATGTACCTGGTGCCGCCATCTGCGAATATGATGGCCCCAATTACCACGTGTGCTGGCATGTCTAGGCCCATGGAAAAGACATTTTGTGTACAAAGTTCAGCAAAAAAGCAAATTATAGCAAAGCTTCAGAATGCTTAAACTCTGCATAAGTGTTTGAGGTTACATGAAATGCTTCAGGCTCTTTACATCAGTTCTCGTATTACAAGTGTGCTCACATCTCCTCAATGTGAAATATTACCTTAGGGAAAGAGCATCATGATGCAGAAACGAACCCTACATCTACAGATGTACTTTATCCACACATCTCTTAGTAAGAATATATACCATAGCATTACATGCGTTTGATCATGGCTTGAGGAAGAACATGGCGGCCGGAGGCTTGTGCGGTGCGCACGTCCGACACCGACCTCCGAAGCACCGTAGTGCCTCTGCCGTTCTGGAGCCGTAACAACGCCGAAACCATGAATTAACTTACCCCTCGGCGTGGGAGTAGTCTGGACCCCCCGTTTTTTCTCATGTCGTCGGCGGGATACCGGCTGTTTGGCTTCTTGGCATTTCCCCTTAGCTCTCCCCGGGAGCTCGCTGGATGTGCTGGGCTGAGGACGCAGGTTCCCGGCCCCTCCCCCTTACCTCTCTGCCTCAGTGGAGCCGGTGGCGAAGAGCAGCCGTGGAGCTTCGGCGCGGCCGCACGGCTCGGGGGCTTCTTCGGGGGAGGCTGGGCTGCGGCGGGGGGGCTGCTAGTGGCCAGCAGGACTCCCCAACTTTGTTTTTTGGCTCTGTTGGTGGCGAGATAAGCACTGGAAAGGAGCATGTGAAGGACTGTACTGTGGTGGAAGCCTGCCGCTCCTCCACTTCGACAGTGGATTACACAAGTAAGGTTGGGAGGGAGCCACAGAGACAGATAAGTCCAGCAGCGGGAGAGCCCCTAATAAGAAGCTAACCACAAAAAATGTGAGCAGGAAGCGGGGGAAAAGCCAGAAATCAGCAAAGAAACGGCAAGTCCCAGAATGCCCAGCTACAGAGGTTGCTAAGCTTGGGGAAGGAGCCATCACTGTCAACATAGAAGGGAGTAAGGTTATCCAGAAGGCTAGTAGCAGTAGCGGCAGTGGTAAGGATGTGGGTACAGGCACTAAAACCAGGGGTAGCTCTCAGAAGGGGGGTAACACTAGATTTTCTAATAGCGCTACGGGAAGGATAACCCCTTCTCTGCGCTCATTCTTTAAAGTTTTGCCCCAGGTGTTGGACTTATTACCTGCTACAGCTACTGATACATCTGCACACTCGCCCACAGTTTCTCAAAATACACCAAATACACCTACGTTTCCAGATTTTCCCTCTGACACTACATCCTCTACTATCCCTATACTAGCCCTAGAGATGGCTGAGTTGGTTGAGTTGCCCACGCCCCCTGAATTGGGAGTGGAGGGCGAACTTGGCGGTGAGCAAACTCCAAAGGGGCAAGAGGGGGGGGGCCGATGTGGGTGGTAGGAGTAGGGATGCAATCGGGGTCGGGACCGGGAGCACATTAGAGGCCCTCGTAGCGTCAATAGCATCCATGAGGGCAGAAATCATGAATGATTTCCTGATATCTAAGACTAATCAGAACGAGATACGAGCATCGTGCGAGGTCCTGGAGAGGAAAGTAGATAGGTTGAGTGATAGGACAGAGGTTCTCAAGGGCTCTGTGGGGCTATTGAAGTCCAGTCTGGAGGTTGCTGAATCTAAGATCCAAAACCTACGGAGAGAAGGTGAAGCGATGAGCGAGTCGAATCGCTGAAAAACTATTCACGCCGGAACAACCTGCGACTCCTGAAGATACCGGAGGGAAAGGAAGGAGGGGATATCAAGACCTTCGTGATTAAAATTTTGAAGGACTCACTCAATCTAGAGGAATCCATTGAGGACCTTAATAAAGATATCCAGCGAATACATCGGGACCCGTTCCGCTTAAACCCCGGCAGAACAAAGCCTAGGAAGATTTTGATCAACTTCCTTACGTACACCATGAAAGAAAAAATCTTAAATCTTTCATTAAAAGCAAAATCGCTAAAGGGGCCCGATTTCTCTTTCGAAGTACGGTCTGACCTCTCCAAATCCACTCTGGACAGACAGTGGGAATTGGGACAGAGGATGGACAAGTTTAGGTCTTTCGGTGCAACTGTACAGATGAGGTTTCCCGCATTTTTGCGGGTTATGTACAACAAAAAGATGCACAATGTTAGATCCCCCTTGGAGGCTGATGAATTGTTGGAGTCAATACACATCCACTCCCAGGGTGGAGTGTAGTGGTGCAACACCCAGATTGGGCTGCAATCTTGCTCCCATATCCTCCCTTCACGGGCAGAATACATTAGTCGACTTACAATTATCATCCTTCACTGAATCCATTTGACGCCCTGATATGAAAATCCTTTGAGCTTGAACGTAGTGGGGCATTGTGTATAATGTGGAGGAGACAAAAAGGGAGAAACAGGGGGGTGTTCCTGAAGTTTGAAACATAAAATATAAAGTATAAAGGGAAAGAAAAACATCCTTTTTTTTTCTCTTGTTCACGTAGAATGGGGTGATGCATTGGGATATAAAAAAAAAAAAAAAGAGTGGGGGAAACAAAAAGAAAAAAAAAAGGGAGGAAACGATAGGGGTCTCTGTTGGGGTTCTCTGAAAATAATCCAACCAGGTTTGCTTGCTCCGGAGGGGTTTAGGAGCACAAGCGGTGCAAAAGGGGAAGGGTGTCACAGGACGCAAATCCGGCTTTACATCTGGTCGGAGTAAGTATGGGAGGGTTCTTCAGGGGTGGGGTGAAAAAAAATAAAATAATCCTCAGGAGTCAGGCCTTCTTATTTCAGTTTTGTGGCCTAGTTGGGTACATTCTCAGCCTTGGGAAAATAAGATTACCAGGTGGAAGGGTGTGGGGAGGAGGACGGATATCAAACGATGACCTCCGTTCAAATCTTGTCATGGAATGTCAATGGTCTGCGCGTGAGGGGCAGAAGAGAGCGTATTCTACAATATTTAAGAGACTCCCCCGCGCAGATCATTGTCATTCAGGAGACATACTTTCTAAAAACAGAGGCCACTAGACTTCTAAAAAAGCAGAGATGGGTGGACAAATGTATATGCACTGACCATAATGCTAATATAAGAGGGGTACTCCTACTCTGTAAAAAATCAGCGAAGGTTCAGATTTTGGACTATAAGGAGGATCAGAGCGGGAGGTTGCTCCTGGCGAGAATCTCCATAGATGGTTGGGTGTGTATATTGGTCGGGTATTATGGGCCCAATGTAGATGACCCGTCTTATCTGGAGGTAATAATGAACCATTTGCTGGCCTCCCAAGACCCTATAATTTGGGCAGGGGACTTTAACATCGTGCTTAACCCAAAAATTGATAAATCCACTAATTCTAGAGCCTGCACGTCCTCCAAATCTAGACAGACCCTGATAGGATCTATGGCACAGCTGGGTTTGGCAGATTTGTGGAGGGAAAGGGCGGGCAACAAATTGGGGGTGTCCTTTAGTCACCTCAAATATAAGCACAAATCGAGAATTGATTTTGTGCTATTTAGTTACTGCCTTAAGAATTCCTTGGTTGGGATAAATTATCTTCCCTCCCACCTGTCTGACCACTCAGCTCTCTTATTTACTCTCAAACTTGAGGCCGAGCCCAAACATCCATCCTGGTCATTCGACCGCACTATTCTATTGGAAGAAGAGGAAGTGAGTTTTCTGACAATTGAGACCACCTCTTTCCTAGAGACCAATCTAGAATCTGCAGCTTTAGTTACGGTCTGGGAGACATTGAAAGCCTTTTTGCAAGGATGTATTACAAACAGAGCCTCCCACCGGCACAGAAACTATCGGGAGAAGATTAAAAACTTGGAGCAGGAAATGGAGTTGATCGAGCAGAGGCTTGGGGCCTCAATAGGGTCGCTTGATGAGCAAAAAAAGCTGGGCGAGTTGAAGAACCAATTAGAGGGCATCTTACAAGAAAGAGTGACTAAGAGATGGGAGGCAAGCAAGATCTCCCACTTTGAGTTTGGGAAGGCAGCGGGTAGGTTACTGGCATGGAAGGTTAAGGCAGACCAAGCCCAAACTTATATCAGAGAAATCATGGTCGAGGGTGTAGCCAGGATGTCTAACCAGGAGATAGGTACTGCTTTTAGGGAGTTTTTACGAGGGGATTTACAGGGAAGATACCCCAAACGATCAGCTGGTAAGGGATGCATGGTTAGACCAGATCCCCCTACCATCTCTCTCAACAGTACAGAGCAAATGCCTGGAGTTGGAAACATCTGAGGCCGAAGTTAGTAAAGTTGTTAGGCAACTTAAGCATGGGAAGGCGGCAGGCCTCGATGGGTTGCCAGGTGAGTTATATCGAGCCTTGGGTGATGCTATCGTCCCTACACGGACAGCCCTTTTTAACTGGATTCTTAGGAAGGGGGAAGTACCCCCAAAATCTTGGGGCGAGGCGACCATAGTTCTGATCCCCAAACCAGGGAAGGACCCAACAGAGTGTGGGTCATATCGACCGATATCACTATTGAATAGAGACTATAAGATCTTCGCTTCCATTATGTCAGCAAGACTGGGGTCAGTAATAGGGGAAATTGTCCACCAAGACCAGAGGGGTTTCATTAAAGGGCGTCAGTTATCGGACTTGACGTATGATTTGGTGGGGGCAATAGACATAGCTTCGGCTTTTTCTCTTCCATTGGCCACACTCCCCTTAGACGCGACTAAAGCCTTCGATAGGGTGACCCTATCTGGCCGCAGTGCTGAAGAAGTTTAACTTTGGTGAGAACTTTGTCGGGTCGTCACCCTTATGTATGATGCCCCATCGGCTAGGCTGCTAATTAATGGTGCCTTGACAGAATCTTTCAAAATCATGAGGGGCACAAGGCAGGGCTGCCCGCTCTCTCCCCTTCTCTTCAATCTGTACATCGAACCGTTTGCTCAGTGCCTACGGGGAGATGAAAATATTCCATCATTCAGATTTGGGGAGTGGGAGAGGCGGGTCGCACTGTATGCAGACGATATTCTCATCTTAACGTCTGATCCAGAGGCATCATTCCCCACGGTTATCAAGAGGGCTGAAGAGTTTGGTCGCATTTCGGGGTATGAGATTAACGCTAGCAAAACTGACATCATGGCGTGGAACATCCCTAACTTACAACTGAATGTGACCAACTCAATGCGCTATCTGGGAATCCGGGTAACTCAAGAAGTTGGTAATTGCCCAAGTCAACTTAGAGAGAGTTTACAATGAATGTAGGAAGCTATTAAGATCTTGGTCCAATCTCCCACTTACCATCCTGGGCAGGGCGAGCTTGATAAAGATGTCTATCCTCCCCAAATTTACATTCATTTTTAATACCATTCCCCTGGCCTTTGATGTTAAAACCTTAGATAAGTGCCTGAGAGAGATAAATTCTTTCATTTGGAATTATAAATCGTGGAGGGTGGCGGGAAAAGGGGGGCTTGCCTTGCCGGATTTGCAGTACTACGCATGGGATTTTCAGTTGTCCCATTCTAGAATGCTTTTAAAAATACCATCGAATGCATCTGCTGGGACAATCTTTAAAGTCATGCTGGTAGGAGCTGCGTTACCAACTGATGGATAACTTTTTAAATTTGGGGACCAACATTTTTTCAAATAAGTCAAGTCTGTCTGGCGAAAGCCTGGATACAGATTAGGAAAAAACTAGGGTTGCCTTACTTTTCTAACTATGCACCTGTGTGGGACTCCCCGGGCATCCCACTATTGTTAAAAGACAGGTTAGCGATCACGGTGAGGGATGGAGGGATAACAAGATGGGGAGAATTGTTGGCAGAAGGGTCGTTGAGGTCTTGGGAGGAGTTACGGGATTAGCTGGGCCCTGGAATCTCTAGATTTAAGTATCTACAATTAGATAGCTGGGCCAGGGTTTTGTGTAGGAAAGGGATTCCACTTGGGAAGATCAGTAGCCTGGAACAACAGCTGGTGGAACGACAAGAGGGGGGGACACGGGGGGGGGGGGACAAAGAGGTGGCCCAGTGGTACTGGAGTTTGTTGGAGGAAGTTGATGGGGAGTTTACTCTTCCCGAGGAGTTGTGGGGGGAAGAGTTAGGCGCCCAGAGCGATGAAACTTGGACAAGATCTTTCACACTACTATACAAAATCATTAAACCAGCATGGCTGAGACGCAACCAGCTGTTCAAGATACACCGTGCCTACCTCTCACCCCTGAGATTGTCTAAATTCCTCCCAGGCAAGAAATGCAACAAGTGTAATTGCATCGAGGCCTCGGACATGCATATGTTCAAGGACTGTCCTTACATCGCTCGGTTCTGGGAGGAAGTGAAAGTAACTTTAGACTCAATCTTAAATACATATCTGTCCATCACACTACCATTAATTATCTTTGGTTTGGATGCTAGTATGACTGGTCAGGCAAAGTCCTTTCTGTTTTATCCAGTTTTGCTGGCCAGGAGACACATTTGTAAAGTCTGGGCGGAAAATACGGCACCATCGCACGCAAGTTGGTTGTCGTCCATGTATGAAACATCTAAAGTGGATCTGGCCAGAGCCTGCAGCAAACGTAACTTGGCTTTTTGGGACCTGTTGGTCCAGTGGAGATAGTGTCCGGGGTTTTTTTTTTTTTCCTCCCCCTCGGTCCAATGATTATACCTATTCCACTCCAAGGACCAGGCCCCCCCCCTCCACTTCATAGTTAGACCTACAGGTATAAATACCTAGATGGAGAACGTGCAAGTCCGCTTTCATCCACCCCCTCCGTCTCTCAAGGTCCATCTTCTGCCAATCTTGTTGAATCGTGTCACCGAGTGAGGGATAGGTAAAATCTCGAGACTAAAACACCGTCGTTACAACAACCGCATTGTTACATCGCAGTACATTACATCACAAGTCATTACAACGACTTGCTCTAGATGGCGCACTGGACTTTGGAATAGTATAATTTACTATTCCTACTCCAATGTGTGCAACAGTAGGGAAGGTGTTGGAATAGTAAATTACACTATTCCTTAGTTTAGAGCACGATCTAGAGCAAGTTGTTGTAACGACTTGCGTTGTAATGTACTGCGATGTAACAACGTGGTCGTTATGACGACCCCGTTGTAAAGGTAACATGATGTAATGACCGCTTTGTTAAGGTTGTTTCCCCTTAGGAAATAAAGGTTGATGAATTCTGCATTGCCCAAAATTCACAGAATTCAGAGTTGGTTGAACCCACAAAGCTTTTTTCAAATGTGATCTTGAGGTTTGTGGGTGTGTAACATGGGAAGTGGGCAGTTTGGCATTTAATTTAATATGTGTTACACTACTCTAAGATGTAAGAGACATTGGTAGTATTCACACACTAATGATTGCACTAACTTCTTCTTCGTAGACTGCCTAAGTCAAAATAGCAAATATTCTCGCTTCATATCATCAAGAATGGTACAAACAGATGAGCAGCTTAACAAGGGCTAACTTATAATCAAATGCATGTTTTAAAAAAAAAAAAAAGTTTTTATCATTCAGATGTGGGGTAATAATTTCCATCTCCTAAATTATTTACCAGAAAACTCAAGAGAAAGAAGTAGAATGAACTTGGACACTCCTGCAGGGAGTAACAGAATGTAAATAATGTTAGACCAACACAGTGTCTTAGATTCCTGAAGTCAAGTGGGTGGTAAAGATGGAACACACCACTACCTGGCTTCCTTAAATTTGAAATACTCTCCAGCTATTTTTCTTGAGAAATCTTGAATATGACCAATGTGGCCTAATGAACCATTAAGCAGTCAATAAATAATATTTGCATCAGGAATAAATAACTTCAGTGTGAGACAAGTGGATTCACAAAATCTTTGTCAAAGCTCCTCACAGAAGTCGGAAATCAGAGTGGTGAAGCAGGGCACACAAGCTAGATTTGATGTTGGATTACAATCACATCCATTTGTGATACAACTTTACCTTTGTTTTATTTGATGAGCTATGCTATTGTTGATATTGTGTTAGGTCCTTTGATTTAGATATTTATATACAATGTAGGGTATTTGGAACACTGATCTATAAATAAACATATTCGTGAAAACTGGATCCCTGTGTTGTTGTCTATTTTCCTTATTAGGACTGTGTGTAGGTTTCTATCAAATGTAGGACGTTACCTGGTGCACTATTTTCAATCAAGTTGGTAAAGTTGACAGCTTACTAGCTAAGAGCAAGTTGCAGGTACAATGGAAAGCCCTAGATTAAGTATCTCCCAGGGCCTTTTATAAATTTCAAATTAGTCAAAATGTTCAGATTCAGTGCATTATCTTATATAGTTCACAAAACCGTACATCACACCTATGCACTAATGTGCTTAGACTGAAGTGCCAACTGCACCCAATAACATGTGTACCAGAATGTTTCCGCCCTCTTCGTAGGCTATTTTACCAACATAGTTCAGTAAAAAAACCTCTAACTAGCCTATTCCAACTTCCTCAGAAGGTTTGACTTGACAAAAAATTATTTAAAAAATGGCTAGAACATTGGTTGCATGGTGCAATGCTGAGAACTCAGGAATTGCTATTTTCAATACTCTGGTATTGAGTTTTCAGTTTTTAAACTGGAAAGAAAATGTAAGTATCCATAATTGACAAGGGCACCATTGAAGAGTACTGAATTTACAGAAGAAGTCCATCTCAAGTTGTGTAAGGCACTGAACACAAACATCTCCAGTATTGCCTAATGGATAGGTTTCACACCACCACACAAGCTTTCCATCCTGCTTTTGCCTAACCCCCCCATTCAGGTGCCTGAGAAAGACGATTGTCACCTGCTAACTCAGCAGTACTAATATTCCTAGGTTCTTTCCAAGACAGTACTATCTTGATTCCCTTTGGTGGACGGTCTCGTTGAAAAATGTTCATATCATCACCTAACCCAGATCTTCCTGGGCATATCCAACCAGCTGATATACTTTTCAATGCTGCACCAGAACACAGACTCAGAATAATATACATTAAATTCAATTCCACTTTTGGGCATATTCCCGTGCCGGCTGTATTCTTCCAAACGCCAATCCTCCCTTGTAGCTCTCCGAGATGGTTAGTAGCTGTTCTTAGCACTTAGTAGTAAAAAAATAAAAAAATAATCATGAATATGGACTAAAGGCTTACCTGTCCTTGTTGCGGTAGCAAGCAATCAATCACTTCATTTACCATGACAGGGATATGTAGTTTTTTGACAGCTTCACCATCGGAGTTTTCTTGGCCTTGATGTAAATTAACTGCCTGACTTTTGCTGTCCTTTCCAAGTTGTCTGCCACGTAACAATTGCGATTTCCTGGTCCAAGTACACAAGCAATTTAAAGCTGGTCTTAAATCCCATTTGTAGGAGTTCACACATCTTCTCTGGATGAGATGTAGTTTCAGATATTGCAGCATCACCAAAATTAATCCTAAAACACGAGCAAGGTTGGAAGGATTATTATGATCAAGCATACATTACAGAAGACCTTCGTGAAAATACAAGTAAACAATTAAAACAACCAGCTAATATCTAGTTCATGCTACTTCTTGAGATAAATGGCGAATACATTCCGAATATTAAAGGTCCTTAACCCCTTCCATGCGGGGCATATTCCCCCGCTGTGCTGGGAGGAGGGGGACGCGCGCAGCGCCCCGGTGCTCATGACGAGCTCTACTCGTCATGACCACACCCGTTTCATTAGAACGCTCGCACAGCAGGGAATTTGCCCAGCGTGCGAGTGTTCTAGCTCGTCATGAGCACACGAGCACCGTGGCTCATGACGAACTGAGCTCGTCATGAGCATCCAAGGTGTTAAGTAGAATGTTGTATTCTCACTATATATATATATTCAAGTAAGGGAAATAAAAAATAAGCATACATTTATACCTTTAAATGGATTGTTGCAAAAATCCACAGAGATTTGGCCGAAAAGAATACAAATTTAAATTTCTGACTGCAAACTACGTCTACAGAGGGAGATTCTGCAGAATTTCACGAAGGACTCTGGATTTGCAGAAGAGGCTTAGCTGTATAAAAATATCAGCCTTTGGGTTTTTCTTTTGAGTATACATTTATATTGGCATCTAAGAAAGACAACATTATACATATCAATATGCAGTTCAAAGATAACACAAGAACAACCCCCACCCCACCCACCCGAGCATGCTCCACTGGAACATGTAGCAATGATACAACAAATATTATTGATAAAGACTCAACTGTAAGATCGAATCGGGGTTGACCTCAGCTTTGTTGTACAAGAAGCTTGTTTTTTATTCTCTGACCAATTCAGCTGTTTTTATTGTTCACTAAAAAGTAGCTTACCAGAGAAATATCCTCGATGAGGAAATATAGTACCCGTGCTGGTGGCACTGAACCACAAGCAAACAAGATGCTGTGTCAACCTTCAATTTGCATAAAATATAAGTAGTCCATGCTTGTCCTAACATATTTACTATGGCAGCAATTCTTAACCTTTTGACTTATGTGGCACCCTACTGAATCGTTACTGGAATCTGGGGACCTCCACTAAGTAATTATTAGAAGCAGGGTACCCCCAGCCCAAGCAATTCCTGTGGGCGTCGGGTGCAGAGTGGTGCAGACTCGCAAAGTCACCGGAATCCGGATTCTGGAGGGGAATCTTGGAGCAAATCCGGGGCTCACGAAGGAGAGTCAGTAAGAGGGTTGCAGGGCAGGTCCTCCGGGCTCTGGGGTTTGCTGGACTCGCAGGGCTTCTTGCTGTAGGCAGGTCTTAGATGAAACATGCTGTTGGGGCCGGGGCAGTGGGTGTCCTGCACTTCTTCCTTGGTCAGCACGGCTCTTCGGCCCTTCTTTCTTCCTCGAATCGGAGGAGGCAAGGTTCAGGGTTTAAATTTAGGGTCATTAAGGAGGTGTGCTGGTCGGGACCAGTGGGTCCCTTCCTTGGGGTGGGTACACCTCGTATTATGCCAGTGTGAGGCGGCATGAGACTCTCCCTAATTGGCCAAGTCCCCTCATCGCAAGATGAAGAGGACTGAGGTGTGCGCTTCACCTCGCCTCCCCCACATGAGGGGTGTGGTTGGAAAAGGTGGGCACACCTCTCTTCCTTTTAAAGTTTTGTTTGACTGAGATAATTAAATTTTTAATAAGGGCACTGACACAAATTCCAAAACAGACAGTCAGAGTAAAAGAGAGAATAGAGCTAAACAACAATTTACTTGCATTCCGTAATGCCTTATTTGCTAGAGACTCTATCTAGCCTCAGAATCCTTACCTTAGAAATATCCTCAGGCATCAGACTGGAGCTGCAAATATTTCGTGAGCAGTACCCCGAAGCGCCAGTAGGTGGCATCGATTGGCTTCATATGACTTCGGAGCTGAAATATTGGCACCACCCCAAGGTGCTGACGTCAGTTTCTTTTCGAGACTTTCCACGCCAGGAGCGCAGAGCCACAAAGAAAACTGACGACAGGTGTGGAAAAGTAGGGCCCTGAAAGGGGAAAGCCCTGTTCCTATAAATACGTTTGCAGAGCAAGGAGGATGGGTGGGTCAGAAAAGAATCCGTGGCCAGATAGAGTCTCTACCAGATAAGGTGTTTCCGAAGGTAAGTTACTTGTTCACCTGATACAGACTTCTAGCTGCGGATTCTTTACCTTAGAAAAGTTTCCCAAGCAATACTTCCCAGGAGATGGGACTGCAGAAACAATTTCATACCAAAAGGTCCTGCAGGACGGAGCAGGCAAAGTGCCCATCTGAACGGACCAGACAGTCCAGGCAATAAATCTGCTATGTTAATGTGTTCAGAGAAGCCCCCGTTGCTGCCTGGCTGGTGTCCAGGACTGAGACTTCGCATACTGCTAAGGTTGCAGCCTTGGCTCTGGTGGAATGAGCACACAAGCCCTCAGGAGGTTGTTCTTGGCCAATGCTGATCTGATTTTTATGCAGAGCAGGATCCGGTCTGTTATGTTATGTTATGTTATGCGTTTTTATTTGGCGCACAGATGCTCCAGCCAAGGAGCGTCCTGGCGCCCGACAAGGCAGCTGCACAACACAACTAGACTAAAACAAACAAGTGTTACGGACTAAGGGAATAAAAAGGTTTTCACCGCGCGACGAAAAGAAAGTAAGTCTCTCATAGCGCGAATTGCCGGGGGCAAGGAGTTCCATAGAACCGCTGCACGCACTCGGAAAGAGCGTCCTCCGGCTCTAGCTCGCTTAAAGCGCGGCACAACAGCCAATTCTAGGTCCGCCGATCTTAAGGGTCTCGCTGGGGTATAATTGGCAAGAAGGGCCACAAGAATCGTTGCTGGAAACCCCTTCAGAATTTTATAGGCGATGCAAAGGACCTTGAACTGGATCCGCTGGGCCACCGGAAGCCAGTGCAATGACCGCAGGGAGCTGGAGGTAGGACAGAATCTTGGAAGACCTACCACCGCTCTAGCTGCGGCGTTCTGAATCCTTTGCAAGCGCCCGATCTCTGCCTGATTCAGACCAACCAGCAAGGAACTCGCATAGTCCAGCCTGGAGATGACAGTGGCTTGGACCATGAGTTGCCTGGTGGGGGCATCAAAGAACTTAAGCACAGGACGGAGTCCGCGCAGGATGCCAAAGCAGCATGCGGCCGTGCGTTTAGTATGGCACACAAACGTGAGGGCAGGGTCCAGCCAGACCCCGAGGTTCTTAAGCTCGGCGACTGGGATGGGAGCAGGACCCAGATCCCCTGGCCACCACCTCTCTCCCCACAGCTCCGGCTGTCTACCAAAAACCATGACCTCGGTCTTACTAGCGTTCAACTGGAGACAGTTGGACGTCATCCAGTTGGCGACCGCCCGCAGTCCTTGTTGAAACCTGGGGGCATCGACTTCGGCATCCCCGCTGATCGTGACCGCTAGCTGGGTGTCATCGGCATATGACACCATCCTCATGCCCCATTGCCTGACAACCTCAGCTAGCGGCCCCATGTACAGATTGAACAGCGTAGGGCTCAGCGAGGAGCCTTGGGGGACTCCCAGGTTCAACGGATGGAATTTGGACTGGGCCCGGTTGGTTAAAAACGACCGGAACCACTGGAGCGCGGTACCCGTGACCCCAGCTTCCTCTAGGCGCTGCAGAAGGATTGGGTGCGAGACGGTGTCAAAGGCAGCGCTCAGATCTAATAGCACAAGCGCTGCCGTTTGTCCCGCGTCAAGCACGGAGCGAAGATGCTCCACCATATAAAGCAGAGCCGTCTCCGTGCTATGACCAGCCCTAAATCCATTCTGCGTTGCGTCGAGGATATCTGCGCGGCAAAGATGTTCCGAGAGGACAGCATTTACATGCGCCTCCATAACCTTGGCCGGCCACGGCAAGAGAGAAATCGGTCGATAGCTCTCTGGCTTGCTACCGTCCAGGCTCGGTTTCTTAAGGATAGGCCGAACCATGGCTCGCTTCCACTTCAGTGGAACCTCGCCAGATGTTAACGACGAGTTGATCAAGGAACATAGCGGTGAGATATCATGTACCGCTACGTCCCTGAACACCTCTGGGCAGAGTGGATCCTCTGGGGACCCAGACTTCACTCGGCGGACCAGAGTGCCTAGGCTATCAGGTGTTAACATAGGTAAACAGTGCAATCCCACAGATGGTAATGGCTTAGGAGATGGATTAGCCAAGGGAATGACCGAAGGAAAGGCCCGGTAGATGGCATTCACCTTTTCCAGAAAGAACTCTGCCAATTCTTCACAGTGCTCAACAGAGCTCTGGTACGTAGTTGTTACTTTTTTGGCAGTAAGGTCTTTCAATACCTTAAAAATAGCTTTAGACGGGTTCGAACTAGCCCTAAATTGTGCAGCATAAAAAGCGGCACGAGCTCTACATACCGCCCGATGATACACTTTCACCGTCGACAGGTAGAGAGCTTTCTTCATGGTGCAATAGGCTTTTCGCCAGGCCCGCTCTGCACGTCTGCAAGTGACCTTCAGTGCCCGCAGTGAGTCGTCGTACCAGGGACTGGCTTTGCCAGCTCCAGTTTTGCAGCCCACCAAGGGAATGAGGGTGTCCAACGCCTTGGATACCCAATTACAAAACCTGTCATAAACCTGATCAGGTGGTCCCGAGTTGTCAAATGGGTCAACCGATAGGAGATGGAAAAACTCGTCCAGCTTGAGTTTGTTCCAGCGTCGTCTTGGAACCGTACACACCACTGGCTTAGATTGAATCGCCGAGATAGGGCAATGGATCTGTATCAAATAATGATCGGTCCATGCTAGAGGTGTGTAGCTGGAAATGCAGGCTTCCGTGAGATTCGTAAAAAACGGATCAAGGGTATGACCCCCTGTGTGGGTGGGCTGTGCCACCAGCTGTTCCAGCTGGAGCGCCTCAAGGTCGGCTACAAAACTGGACACCGAGGGACAGATAGAATTGTCAAAGTGCAGATTTAAGTCTCCAATAACGGAGAAGTTGGAGCACCCCGTGGCCAGTTCACTAATGGCGTCAGGTAGCGCCGCTCTAAAAGCCACCTCGCTCCCCGGGGGCCGATAAATCAATAGGCCCGACAGGGTGAAGTTAGATGTAATAGCTACCTTGAACAATGCACTTTCGCAGCCCGGGATTTTTTGCCCCTGCCACGTACACGAATAGCAAGATTTAACCGCAAGTGCTATTCCTCCGCCTCTTGAAGCTCGGTTTAAAGTAAATACCGAGTATTCCGGCGGGAAGGCCAGATTAACAATGGCCGTGTCGGCATCCTGCAGCCAGGTCTCCGTTACGCAGAATAAGTCAGGCAACTCCCCACCTAGCAGATCATAGATGTCAAGGTGATGCTTAACAAGGGACCTGGCATTAAGATTCCATACACTAATACGGGGCTGTGGGCTTATGGCCGCACGAGGGGCCTCCCTGGAGCTCCTACTCACGGGGGCGGACAAGGAGAAACATCCGCAACCACACGAAAACGGGCCGCATAAAGGATCCACCCGAGATGTAGTGCAGGGCACCCAGGACCTGTTGATAGCAACCAGACTTTCTCTAGAATAGCACCGCATGATGTGCAGATATACGGCCAGGAGAGGGATCAGAGTCCAGCCACGTCCGGCGCGTCCTGTCGCGGACGGGCGCAGACGGGCAGGACTCTGGCACGACTCCGGCCACGCGAGGATGCGCCCGCTCCGCGATCCCGCTCCGGAAGGGAGGAGCATTTAGTAGGCGTCCCCTCGCCCACACATGCGCAGTCACGCGCTGGCAAGGAAGCAGCTCTGCCCCTAACAACAATGGCGCCCACCCCGGGAACCAAGCCCGCCAAGCGGCGGTGGGGGGGCACAATTACGGTGAGGGTAAGAGGGAGTGATTAAAACCCACCTGTCAGTGCGCAGCACAATTCTAATAACTGTCTACAATTTTACACTATTTAAAAAACGCGGTACACACACAGCGCGCTCCAGTGATGCAGCGCTTCGCTACCTTGTCAGCCAGGAAACACCAGGGACTCGCCTTTAGTAGGCGTCCCCTCGCCCACACATGCGCAGTCACGCGCTGGCAAGGAAGCAGCTCTGCCCCTAACAACAATGGCGCCCACCCCGGGAACCAAGCCCGCCAAGCGGCGGTGGGGGGGCACAATTACGGTGAGGGTAAGAGGGAGTAATTAAAACCCACCTGTCAGTGCGCAGCACAATTCTAATAACTGTCTACAATTTTACACTATTTAAAAAACGCGGTACACACACAGCGCGCTCCAGTGATGCAGCGCTTCGCTACCTTGTCAGCCAGGAAACACCAGGGACTCGCATTTAGTAGGCGTCCCCTCGCCCACACATGCGCAGTCACGCGCTGGCAAGGAAGCAGCTCTGCCCCTAACAACAATGGCGCCCACCCCGGGAACCAAGCCCGCCAAGCGGCGGTGGGGGGGCACAATTACGGTGAGGGTAAGAGGGAGTGATTAAAACCCACCTGTCAGTGCGCAGCACAATTCTAATAACTGTCTACAATTTTACACTATTTAAAAAACGCGGTACACACACAGCGCGCTCCAGTGATGCAGCGCTTCGCTACCTTGTCAGCCAGGAAACACCAGGGACTCGCCTTTAGTAGGCGTCCCCTCGCCCACACATGCGCAGTCACGCGCTGGCAAGGAAGCAGCTCTGCCCCTAACAACAATGGCGCCCACCCCGGGAACCAAGCCCGCCAAGCGGCGGTGGGGGGGCACAATTACGGTGAGGGTAAGAGGGAGTAATTAAAACCCACCTGTCAGTGCGCAGCACAATTCTAATAACTGTCTACAATTTTACACTATTTAAAAAACGCGGTACACACAGCGCGCTCCAGTGATGCAGCGCTTCGCTACCTTGTCAGCCTGTACGTACAATAGGGGATTTGAAGAGTGACAGCTGGTCAGGCAACCGCAGAAAAGGCTGATGTAGCAAAAAGGAAGCCCTTTAAGGTGCCCACATCAGAGCCCTGATGGGCAAGGAAAAGAATAAAGATAAGAACCTAAGAAAGAGGAGCATAAAGGGGTTCAACCTGTTTTTCTGAACACCATCTCCACCCAACTGCCGTTTGGGTGGAGGGACTCCTGGCTGGCAGAATAACATTGAATACTTTGAAGACTTTTACCGAAAATTCGAAAACTGTTAACTGTCGCCTCTCAATCTCCATGCAAAAGGCAGAGCGTTTACAGGTTCCGGAGGAAAACCCTCCCTTGGTGCTGCGAAAGAAGATCCTGCCGAAGGGGCAGCCTGATCGGAAGACCGATGGCCATGCGTAACAGCTCATGATACCAAACTCTCTGAACCCAGTCCAGAGCCACAAGGATAACTTGAGCTCAGTCACTCCTGATATTCTTGAGAACTCTGGGCATGATTGATATTGGCAGAAAGGAGTACAGGAGGCCAAAGCTGCACTTGAGATGAAAAGCTTCTCCGAGTAACAGCAGCCTTGGAAAACCCAGCACGCACTACTGAGATGACATTGCGCATTCTCAGCGGTGGCAAACAGATTTAGCCAAGACTCTCCCCACTGCTGAAAGAGACCTTGCACCACCTCCCGATGGAGACGCCATACATGATCCGCTGCATCTTAGCCCTGTCGTTCAGACAGCCCACTAGGTGTTGAACCACCAGGGAAGTGCCTAGACATTCCAGCAATTTCCAGAGAGGCAGGGCCTCTCGCCAAAAGGTCCACAACCCCAACCCGCCCAGTTTGTTGCAGACCTACATGGCAGTAGTGTTGTCCATTAACACCTGCACTAGCCTTCCCTTGATGGAGGGTAGAAATGCTTTTAATGCCAGCCGGATTGCCCGGCGCTCCAGAGTGTTGATGTGGAGCCTGAATTCAGATGGTAACCAGAGTCTTCTGATCTCCACCTCTCCCTGATAGCTGTTCCATCCCAGGAGTGAAGCATCTGCCACCACCATCAGATCAGGTTGGGGAAGGGAGAGGGTTCTACTGCTGACCCAATCGTAAATCGGTAACCGCCACTGCAGTTCTTTTGAAGTTCCCTCCAAGATCTGGACCATGTTGGAGACATTCCCCGGATGCTGCGCCCCACTGGAACTACAGGTACCACTGCAAAGCCTATATATGCCAGCGGGCATGCGTCACAAGCATGATGCAGGAGGCCATGAGGCCCAGCAGCCTCAGAGTCAGTCTCACCAAAACTCAGGATAGAGGCTTAAATATCGGAAGGATAACCACGAAACCCCACCATGTCTAGAACAGCTCTGATGAAAGGAATCCTCTGAGAAAGAGTCAGGTGTGACTTCGGCACATTGATTAGGAACCCTAGAGAATGCAGGAGATCTGCCGTAGTCTGGAGGTGGGAGACGACAGCTTGGGGCAAGCCCGCCTTCAACAGCCAGTCATCCAGATAGGTGGAACACTGGCCCCTAATCTCAGCAGATGAGATGAATCACTGTCATCACCTTGGTGAGCATCCAAGATGCGCTGGTAAGGCCAAAAGGGAGCACGGCAAACTGAAAGTGCAAGTGGTCCACCCTCCCCTACTAAATGGCGACCGCTAGGTGGTCACGCCCAAGTCAAGCAAGCCTGCGCCCGTCCGCGGCCAGCGCCAGGATCCCTGGATCTCCGAGGCCCCATCGCTATGACTCAACAACCCTCCACGCACTCAACCCCGGAAGACATGCCGACTGCACAAAATCCTCGCCGAACACCACCCATGGACAGTTCACGTGTAGATCCTGCCGCAGATCCTTCACCTCCGAAACAGCTCTCACTACCATCAAAGGCCCACCTGATGCACACATCTCCGAAACGCTGACATGCATCGTCCTCAACGTGCTTTCGCTGCACCAACATGCCGTAGAAATCTGGGACCTGCTCGACACCCACTCGCCCGACGCGCCTCCTTCACGGAAACCCAGACCAACGCCTTCTCCGGCCCAGACATCGCCATCGTTGACGGCTGCACGATCCAGAGAAATGACCACCCCCGCCGCCCAGGAGGAGAACTCGCCATCGTACACAAAATCCCCCCTCAGACTCACTACATCCAGCACAAGTGACCCCCTCTCCAACAACGAGCACCCCCACTTCCAGATCCAGACCAGCCCCAAGACCACGCTACGCGGCAACCTCATCTACAGACCACCAGGTCCTCGCAAACAGCCCGCTACCACCCTCGCCGCACCCCACGCCCATCACCTCTACGGACTACATCCTACTCGGGGAACTGAACTTCTACCTCGACAAGAGCAATGACCCGGCACCACCCCTCACCTAAAAAATCTCGCCAACTTCAAACTGAAGCAGCTGGTCAACATTCCCACCCACAGAGCTGTGTTGAGTTTCAACGGGGTATACCCATACAAAGCTACCTGACCTGGGTCATAACAAAAGTACGTTTGGGGAGGGTCAGGATAGTAACCCTGATTCTACAATTGCCTCAAGGATTCACCACAAAATACATTTTTCATAATTCATCATCATATATGATTTAATAAAGAGGAAAAAAATCTTAATTATTCATGCTTTTTTAACTCAAAGCAATTTTCATAATTGTCATATCTCAGAAAATATCTGGTTCTAAGAAAAGAACATTCATAAACAACTCTTGTAATTCAAAGTCATCAGTGTTACTGTATCTTTTTGATCATTTGATATCATATAGTGCTCTCAGTGAGGATAGAGAAAAGAAAGGTATTTGGGTAAGATGGGAGTGGTTGGGTAGGTGGGGGACTGGGTATAGGTAGTGTGACATTAACACCATCACATTTATGTACAATTAGACCTTTACAGCCTAAACAGGTCCGTAGTTCCCTAAACTCATTACACAAAGCTCTGGTTAATCAGTTTCCTTAGGTCCTGTGGTGTGAGGATGTGAGGTAGTCCACTTTTCGACCCCGCAGGATTAAAGCGTTCGTATTGCCTCACCCACAGAGCTGGACACACCCTCGACCCCATCTTCGCGGGAGGTTCAAACATCCATTTCAGCCACACCACCCACCCCCTCTGGATGGACCACCACTGCGTCCATTTCACCATCATCACCCGCGCCCACCCCTACCCTCCACGACGGAACTGGAGCAAGGTCACCGAGGAACACCTCAACACCACCCTCCTCCAAACCCCCTCTGGCGCCACGACCGACACAAACTCCGCAGCCACAGAATTTCACAGCTGGATCTCCTGCTGCGCCGACAAGCTTGCACTCCTCTGCAAGCCCACCAAACAACTCCCCCCCCTAAGGCCGCTTGGTTCACCACAGAACTACAAGAAGCCAGCCACTCCTGCTGACGCCTTGAGAAAACCTGACAAAACCAGAAAACCACGGAAGCATGGAACAACCACAGGAGCGCCCTGAAGGAATCCCACCAGCGTGTAAGAGAAACAAAGCGGACCTTCATAAGAGACAAAGTATAGACCAACGCCAAGGAACTGTTCAACGTAATACACCAGTTCACAAACACCCCCCCCAGCGAAGCCACGAACATCACACCTTCCCAGGAACTCTGCGACAAGCTCAGCTCCTACTTCCATCTGAGGATCAAGATCCTCTAGGACAACTTCAGCGAACGGAGCCGAACCCCACCACCTCCTCGGCTGCATGGGGACCGGCGTCGCTATCATTGTACCAGTAGTTGAAATCGCCAAAGATAGCGACTCGGGCAGATGAGGTGATCAAATTAGCTAGCTGGTCGCTAAAGGTAGCAGGGAAAAGCGGCATAGAAGACGGGGGGCGGTAGAGGACAATGAGAGTAAGAGCTCCCTCACCTGTTTCGAGGCTGATAATGAGGTTATCTACGTCAGCAAGGGTGAAGGAAGACGTAGAGATAAATTTGAACTCCTTCCGTATGACAGCTGCCACCCCTCCACCAGCGCGGCCAGGAGGCCGGTTCATATTGAGCATGTAGTAGGCTGGGGGTAATGCTGCCAGAATATCAGGGAGAGAGTCATCTGTCAGCCAGGTTTCGGTGATTAGGAGAATATCGGGGCTTTCATCGGTAAGTAGGATGAAAAGGTCAGCCTGATGTTTTACGAATGAACGTGTGTTTAAGTATAATACACGTATGCACGAGTCACTAATATTCGAACGTGCTGAGGGCTGATCAGTGGGGTGGGAGAGGAAAACTGTGCGCGCGATGCCCAGTGATGAGATGTGATCTAGGCAGGCAGGGGATAAGGTACAGTGTGCGGATTGTAGATTTCTCAGGACAGAGGGAGAATAAGTAAGGGAAGTGACAGCATCCCTGGGCCCTGGACCCGTCCAGCCGCGGACGGGCGCCGACGGGCAGGACTCTGGCACGACTCCGGCGCGAGTCAGGCGCGCCGGCAGTGCGCGTCCGCTGCGCGGAGGCATAGACATCCCCTTTTATGTGCAACTAGAGCGTGGTGAATCCCACCCACACACAAGATGGCCGCCGCTATTCTGTGCCCGGGACCAGCTCCACAGCGTCAATGCTCGGCTGGGAGTGGCCCAGGGCAGCGGGAAAGAGGGGGAACGGAGTCGGCGATTAAAGCTTCTCGATCAAGCTATTTTGGGTAGAGTTGCGATTAGGTAGATAAAACGCCGATTTTTGCAGTTTTTTAGTTTAAGAACAAGTAAAATCAAAGCAACACAAAGTAACACAGCCTCCCGGCTTCCGCCTCAGAAGGGACTCAGACACTCACACAATCGAGCGCTGGGCCAAGCGGGACCCCTTTTATGCGCAACTAGAGCGCGGTGAATCCCACCTACACACAAGATGGCCGCCGCTATTCTGTGCCCGGGACCAGCTCCACAGCGTCAATGCTCGATTGGGAGTGGCCCAGGGCAGTGTGTGTGATGTAAAGTGCTCTGACATCCTACAATGGTATGAGAGATGCTATAAAACAAATGAAATACATGTGACAGAGGGGCTGTTCCTTCAATATAAAATACTAAAAGCCAAATGTATGATCCGTTTTTATATGCGTTAAGGGTTCGTGAACCCATTTGCGCATGCAAAAACCTATTGGGCCATGTACATAGCCTATTTCGCGAGCCGCAATTTGTTTGCGACTCGCTAAATAAATTTTGCAACTTGCTATTTGGAAGGGGCGTTCCCTTCCAAATAGCGAGTCTCAAAACCATGTACAAATGTTTTTGGGTCGCAAAACACTTGCAATTACCACCTACTTCAAGTAGATGGTAATGCATTCACAAATGGGAAGGGGTCCCCAGGGGACCCCTTCCCCTTTGCAAAATGCATGCACATTTTTTTTTAAGCGGTACAAAAGGGGGTGGTGATGGACGGAGCATCTGAACCAATCAAACACTCACACCCAGGCAAAAGATCTGGGTTTGATCCATCACCGTTCTTTAGCCCACTCTGCCACCCCAGTTCAGACATGACTATATGCAAATCAGTCTGACCCTGTGCCTCATGGGAACAGTCCAGCCCGAACTGCCAAGCCATGCCATCCCTGGACAGGAAACAAGCTTCCGAGGACCGGTTTCTGGCATTACAGCCGTCTTCAGCCCGGCTTGCTTGAATCCATGGTAAAGTGAGCAAGGGACTCACGTCTGAGCATACCCTGCCACACTTACGGCGGCCAAAAGCGGTACAAAAGGGGGTGGTGATGGACGGAGCATCTGAACCAATCAAACACTCACACCCAGTCAAAAGATCTGGGTTTGATCCATCACCGTTCTTTAGCCCACTCTGCCACCCCAGTTCAGAGATGACTATATGCAAATCAGTCTGACCCTGTGCCTCATGGGAACAGTCCAGCCCGAACTGCCAAGCCATGCCTTCCCTGGACAGGAAACAAGCTTCCGAGGACCGGTTTCTGGCATTACAGCCGTCTTCAGCCCGGCTTGCTTGAATCCAGTGGTAAAGTGAGCAAGGGACTTTGTACCGCTTTTGGCCGCCATAAGTGTGGCAGGGTATGCTCAGACGTGAGTCCCTTGCTCACTTTGCCACTGGATTCAAGCAAGCCGGGCTGAAGACGGCTGGAATGCCAGAAACCGGTCCTCGGAAGCTTGTTTCCGGTCCAGGGAAGGCATGGCTTGGCAGTTCGGGCTGGACTGTTCCCATGAGGCACAGGGTCAGACTGATTTGCATATAGCCATGTCTGAACTGGGGTGGCAGAGTGGGCTAAAGAACGGTGATGGATCAAACCCAGATCTTTTGACTGGGTGTGAGTGTTTGATTGGTTCAGATGCTCCGTCCATCACCACCCCCTTTTGTACCGCTTTTGGCCGCCATAAGTGTGGCAGGGTATGCTCAGACGTGTGTCCCTTGCTCACTTTGCCACTGGATTCAAGCAAGCCGGGCTGAAGACGGCTGGAATGCCAGAAACCGGTCCTCGGAAGCTTGTTTCCGGTCCAGGGAAGGTATGGCTTGGCAGTTCGGGCTGGACTGTTCCCATGAGGCACAGGGTCAGACTGATTTGCATATAGCCATGTCTGAACTGGGGTGGCAGAGAGGGCTAAAGAAAGGTGATGGATCAAACCCAGATCTTTTGACTGGGTGTGAGTGTTTGATTGGTTCAGATGCTCTGTCCATCACCACCCCCTTTTGTACCATTTTTTTTAAGGGCAGGCAGAGGTCCCAGGGACCTCTGCCTGCCCTTAAAAAATGAAACTAAAACGTTTCATTTTCTTTTTTTTTAAATGCATGGTAAACGGGCTGCATTTTTTTTTTAACCTGCTTTATTTAAAAGCAGTCCCAGACATGGTGGCCTGCTGAGCCCAGCAGGCCACCATCCCTGGGAGGGCGGGCATTCCCAATGGGCTCGCAATTTGCGAGAGGCTCATTAATATTAATGAGCCTCGCAATTTGCGACCCCATTGGGAATCCCAAACAGTGTTAAACACACTGTTGTACATTTCATTTAGCGACTCGCAATTTGCCACTCGCATTGTGCCGCCAATTGCGAGGCGCTAAATGAAATGGTCGTACATCTGGCCCCAAAATCCTTAGTACTTTGAGTATTTGTTTTGTGCGCACACATGTTTTTTTTTTTAATTACTGTTTTAATATTTGAAATTTAACTCATACAAATTGCTTGGGGGTCCCTGGCTTCCAGTGGTGACTCAATGGGGGTCCCCACGAGTCAAAAGTTTTGGAATCACTGTCATAGAACATCTATAAGGAGATGGTTCCGAAAGCTGCATAGGGGTCAGCTCATGCTATGGTATGAGAGATGCTATAAAACAAATGAAATACATGTGACAGAGGGGTTGTTCCTTCAATATAAAATACTAAGGGCCAGATGTATGATCCGTTTTTATATGCTTGAAGGGTTTGTGAACCCATTTGCGCATGCAAAAACCTATTGGGCCATGTACATAGCCTATTTCGCGAGTTGCAATTTGTTTGCGACTCGCTAAATAGGTTTTGCAACTTTCTATTTGGAAGGGGCATTCCCTTCCAAATAGCGAGTCTCAAAACCATATACAAATGTTTTTGGGTCGCAAAACACTTGCAATTACCACCTACTTCAAGTAGATGGTAATGCATTCACAAATGGGAAGGGGTCCCGAGGGGACCCCTTCCCCTTTGCAAAATGCATGCACATTTTTTTTAAGGGCAGGCAGAGGTCCCAGGGACCTCTGCCTGCCCTTAAAAAATGAAACTAAAACGTTTCATTTTCTTTTTTTTTTTTTAAATGCCTGGTAAACGGGATGCATTTTTTTTAACCTGCTTTATTTAAAAGCAGTCCCAGACATGGTGGCCTGCTGAGCCCAGCAGTCCACCATCCCTGGGAGGGCGGGCATTCCCAATGGGCTCGCAATTTGCGAGAGGCTCATTAATATTATTGAGCCTCGCAATTTGCGACCCCATTGGGAATCCCAAACAGTGTTAAACACACTGTTGTACATTTCATTTAGCGACTCGCAATTTGCCACTCGCATTATGTCGCCAATTGCGAGGCGCTAAATGAAATGGTCGTTCATCTGGCCCCAAAATCCTTTGTACTTTGAGTATTTGTTTTGTGTGCACACGTGTTTTTTTTTTAATTACTGGTTTAATATTTGAAATTTAACTCATACAAATTGCTTGGGGGTCCCCGGCTTCCAGTGGTGACTCAATGGGGGTCCCCACGAGTCAAAAGTTTGGGAACCACTGTCATAGAACATCTATAAGAAGATGGTTCCGAAAGCTGTATAGGGGCTCAGCTCATGTTAGGGCACCCTCTCACATAAAACCAAGCACTCTGCCTCCAGGATTGTTAAGGCCTGCCATAGGGTGACTTATAGGTGTATATATGTCTATATGTATATATAGATATAGGTATACTATATCTATGTAAGGGGTGATTACACCACCTTACCCAGGCTGTGTGAACAGTCCAGTGATGTCAGTTTGGAAGGCAAACCAGGGGTGGCACAATACATGCTGCAGCCCCTGGTAGACCTAGGGTGCACCTATGCCCTGGGTACCTATGGTACACTATAAAGGGGCTCACAAGGGTGACCCAGTAACCAATCTGGTATGTACCTAAAGTACATGGTATCATTTAGAGAGAACAGCTGGGCTGTGGGCCTTATTAGCAGGTCCACAGCCACACTAAGGTCGAAAAACCAGAGAATCACAGCAAAAAGTGGGGGTAACCATAGGAAGCAGACCCTACTCTCCTACACAACCCTCCCCCGTCCCTCCAAACGCAGGGACATTAAACTAACCTTGACCAGTTGGGTCTTCATGTACTAAGTGTAAATATCTGGAGAGTCCATCTGCATTGGCATGGTTACTCCCAGGTCTATGTTCCACTGTAAAGTCCATACCCTGTAGGGAAATGGACCACCTGAGTAATTTGGGATTTCCACCCTTCATCTGTTTTAGCCACAAGAGGGGCTTATGGTCTGTCTGAACTTTGAAGTGAGTACCAAACAAGTATGGCCTCAGCTTCTTCAGGGCACAAACCACAGCAAAGGCCTCCCTCTCAATAGCTGACCAACGTTTCTCTCTAGGGGTCAGCCTTCTGCTAATAAAAGCTACTGGCTGGTCTTGCCCATCTTTATCCAATTGTGATAGCACAGCCCCTACCCCCAACTCAGAAGCATCTGTTTGATCAATTAATTCTTTGGAGTAGTCTGGACTTTGCAGAATTGGTGCAGTGCACATGGCCTGCTTCAGGTCATCAAACGCCTTTTGACAGCTGACTGTCCACTGAACTTTCTTACGCATGTTCTTGGAAGTTAAGTCATTAAGGGGTGTCACTATGGAACCATACCCCTTGACAAATCCTCTGTAGGACCCAAACAAGCCCAAGAAAGCTCTGTCCTGAGTCTGGGTGGTTGGAGCAGTCCAGTCCATTATGGTCTGGATCTTGCTCTGCAATGGTTGAACCTGGCCTCCACCTACAAGGTGGCCCAGGTATACAACCTGACTTTGCCCTATCTGGCACTTGGAAGCCTTGATAGTTAGGCATGTCTTTTGCAGGGCCTCCAAAACATTTTTCAGGTGGATCAGGTGATCTTTCCAGGTGGAGCTAAATACAGCAATATCATCTAGATAAACAGGACAGTAGTCATCCAGGCCTGAGAGGACTTGGTTCACCAACCTTTGAAATGTGGCAGGTGCATTCTTCAGACCAAAGGGCTTTACCACAAACTGACAATGTCCACCAGGGGTTGAAAATGCATCATCAGCTAGTCTGTTCTGCCAGTAGCCAGCTGTCAGGTCAAATGTGCTCAAAAACTTGGCAGATGCCAATCTGTCTATGAGCTCATCTGCCCTGGGTATTGGATAAGCATCTGTCCTAGTGACAGCATTGAGACCTCTGTAGTCCACGCAAAACCTCATCTCTCTCTTACCATCTTGGGTGTGAGGTTTAGGCACAAGGACTACTGGACTGGCCCAAGGGCTCTCTGAGGGTCCAATGACTCCCAATTCCAACATCTTTTGGACCTCTGTCCTGATACAGTCCCTGACATGATTAGGTTGCCTGTAAATCTTACTTTTAACAGGCAGACTGTCCCCAGTGTCCACTTCAGGAGTGCACCAGGTATTCTGACTTGAAGTCAGAGAAACATCTATCTGTAGGCCTGCAGAACTTGTCTGCAGTCCTGCTGCTGTTGGTCAATGAGGCTGCCTGCCAAGGCTACACCATCAACTGAACAATCATCAGGGTTCTGAGAGAGCAGGTCTGGGAGAGGGTCACTCCCTTCCTCCTTTCCTTCATCAGTAGCCATGAGCAAGCCCAAGTCTGCCCTGTCAACATATGGCTTCAGTCTGTTGACATGAAGCACCCTGTGGGGGCTCCTGGGAGTTCCAAGGTCAACCAAATAGGGGACTTCTCCCTTTTGCTCAACAATAGTGTGGGGTCAACTCCACTTGTCCTGGAGAGCTGCTGGGGCCACAGGCTCCAACACCCACACTTTCTGTCCTGGCTGGTAAACAGTCAGCACAGCCTTTTGGTCATGCCAGGCCTTTTGCAAGTCCCGACTTGCCTCAAGGTTTTTGGATGCCTTTTTCATGTACTCTGCCATCCGGGAGCGGATGGCAAGTACATAGTCCACAATGGCTTGCTTGGTAAGTTTGAGAGTTAACTCCCATCCTTCCTTCACCGGACAAAGGGGTCCTCTTACAGGATGCCCAAACAAAAGTTCAAAAGGACTGTAGCCAACCCCCTTCTGTGTGACCTCTCTATAAGCAAACAAAAGGCAGGGCAGCAGGATCTCCCATCTCCGCCTGAGCTTGGTCTTGTTGAATCTTTCAACTAGACCATTGCATTGTGGGTGATAGGGTGTGGTGAACTTGTAGTTCACTACACACTCCTTCCACATTGCAGTCAGGTATCCAGACATGAAGTTTGCACCTCTGTCTGAGACAACCTCCTTAGGGAAACTCACTCTTGAGAAAACTCCCAGGAGGGCTCTTGCCACAACAGGTGCTGTTGTGGTCATAAGGGGAATAGCTTCTGGGTATCTGGTGGCATGATCCACTACCACCAGAATAAATCTGTGCCCAGAGGCTGT
Source organism: Lissotriton helveticus (assembly GCF_964261635.1). Classification (NCBI taxonomy): domain Eukaryota; kingdom Metazoa; phylum Chordata; class Amphibia; order Caudata; family Salamandridae; genus Lissotriton; species Lissotriton helveticus. The sequence continues at coordinate 311,592,102 of NC_136062.1, forward strand.
TTGGGGATCCATTGGGGAACCCCCACCACAGGTAGTGGTATAAGGGGGGGCCTTTGTAGTGCCACCCGGTTTGCCACTGGCTTGGCAGGAGACATAGGAGCGACAAAACTCCTTGGTGTCTTCTGACATGTGAGTCCAGTGAAAGTGAGGGACAAGCCTGTCCCAAGTCTTGTTCTGGCCAAGATGTCCTGCAAGGGGAATATCATGGGCTAGTGTTAAAAGGAAGCCCCTGAATGCCAATGACCAACTTCCTGGAAGCTCCAGGCTTGGGGTCTCTAGCCTCTGAATACAAGAGCCCTTCATCCCAGTAAACCTTATGGGTCCCAATAGCATTCCCTGCAGCCTCAGCAGCAGCTTGCTGTCTGAGGGGTTCAAGAGAAGGGCAGTCCAACTGCGCCTGCCTCAGATCTGCCCTGGAAGGTCCCCCTGACCCAATAAACTCAACCTGATCAGGCTAAAGCTCTTCTAGGACAGTTCCTGCCTGGGTCTCACAATCAGCTTCCTCAGAAGGCTGATCCTCTTCCTGAGGCAGGGGGGGGGGGAGGCAAAACCTTAACCCTACTGCTTCTCCTCCTGGTAGGCAACTGGTCCATTGTTCCAGAATCCAGTGCCTGTTCAGTGTTGCAACGTTTGACCTGTGACCTAGTCACAGCAAGCACATGTGCTGAGATGCCTAGCATTTCTGTTCTGCATGTGTCCTATACTCCGCTTCAGACCAGGCTGTTGCAGTCTCATTGCCAAGCAAACATTCTACAGGGAGGTTTGAGCTAACAACAACCTTCTTGAGGCCAGTTACCCCTCCCCAGGAGAAATTAGCAACTGCCGTACTGTGTGTGGTAGTGACCTTGCTAGCATTGGTCACTAGGTAATTTTCACCTAGTATGATCTGTTCAGGGTTCACAAAGCTGGGTGTCACCATTGTGACACTAGCACATGTGTCCCTGTAGGCCTGAGCCATTTTATCATTAATTAGGAGTTTGTCTGTACTTGCCCAAGTTATTGGGACTCACAGTAGAGGACATGACTATGTCCCCATCACAGATCAAAACAGCTTGAGTTGGTATTCTGACTAGGCCAGAATCCATCTCAGTTCCGAGGGTTAACCCTACTAAACCCTTCTGTTGAGAACCACCACTTGGAGCTGAACTAGGGGGAACAATTGCCTTAGGGGCAATGGTGGCTGGAGCTGTCTCCTTCTTGTTACAATCACTGATCCAATGAGTATTACTCTTACATACTTTGCACCAGGGTTTCTTTGGGCCTTCTTTCTTTTTAGATTGTTGGAACCCCCCACCATTAGAAGCTTTTTGGGGACCTTGAGAAGACTTCTGGTCTTTTGCTTTCTCCCCACCCTTTTGGTCTTGATTCTTCTGATCACCACCTTGGTTCTGTACCTTCTGCTTCACCCTGGTTCCGGCCCATTTGTCTGCCTTATTACCCAATTCTTGGGGAGAGGTCAAATCAGAGTCAACCAGGTGTTTATGCAATAGCTGGTTCTGACAGTTATTAAACATCTGTTCTCTCATTATAAGGTTATACAATCCTGTATACTCACTTACTTTACTGCCCAGTAATCAACCTTCCAGTGCCTTAGCAGCACAATCTACAAAATCTGTCCAGTCCTTAGTCTGTGTCTTCTGGGTGTCTCTGAACAGCAACCTGTACTGCTCAGTGGTTAGACCAAACCCATCGATCAGAGCAATCTTCAGGACATTGTAGTTGTCAGCATCCTCTTCTCTATCAGTGAGGAGCTTGCCTCTTCCTTTATCTGCAAAAGAGAGCCACAAGATTGCTGCCCACTGACTTTGGTGTACCTGCTGTACTTTGCAGGCCCTCTCCAAAGCAGTTATACACTTGTGGATGTCATCCACAATCTGATAAGGATGGACAATCGTGTTCAGGTTTCTATGGTTGCGAGACCTTTCCCTACCACTAGGGATATTGCTGCCACCAGTGGGCTCTAGCCCACACAATTCCCTCTCTCTTTCAAGAACTAGGGTCTCTTTGGCCAGGGCAATTTCTTGTCTCCTGATTCTAAGCTTGAGTTCTCTTATTCTAGCTTTTTGCTCTCTTCTCTGAGGGAAAGCCATTCTCATTTGAGCAGAGGCAGAGGACCCTACAGATGAGTCAGAATGTCCAGATTCTTCTGATAGAGATCTGTTTCTTCTGGGCACATCATTAGGCCTACGTGGAGGGGTAGAGGGAGGCCTTCTTAGGCCCTCTCCACCCTCAGGTAGTCCTGTATTTCCCGGGTTAAGTTCATCAACCTCATCCTGGCCTGCATCCTCATCATCAGCATCATGATCATCATCATCCTGGGTGAGAATCCCACTAGGATCTTTTTCTGATGAGGGATGGCCCCCCTCCCTGCAACCATGTGCCTCTGGGTCTGATGCTTTTTCCAAGTCATCTGCCACTAAAAGATCTATTAGGTGCTGGGTGGTTGGACTCTGTCCTTGTCTTAATTTTCTGACAACACACAAGCTTCCCAGCTCCTGAAAAGTGAAGGTGTCATACTTAGTTGTCTGCAAAGGAACTATCTCCTGCTCTTAAAGACATGACTAGTGTGGTGTGGTGCGTGCACCTACCTACACTACTTGTTTTCCTACTAGAACCTCTCTAAGAGTTGTAGTCAGGGTGAGCTAAGCCCTTACCACCTACAACTGCTACGTTCAGTAGAACTTATGTATAAAAGACTTTATTCATATGTACCTACAGGTACCTTGATGTGATCTTTCAAATGATATTCAAGATTGGTAAAACAATGCAAGCTCTTATCCCATCCGCTGCACACCAATGTGACAAGTTAGCCTGGCATTTGATGTCCACTAGTTCTAGTGGGCACCTTGCACCAGTCTAATCGACCCTTATTGATGGTGGTTGTAAGGTTAACCTTATAGAAAGCTATCCTAGTGGTAGCCTGGACCAGCAGTCATCAGGCTAAGACTTCAGAGAGGGTATTAAGCAAGTTGTTTTACCAATTATAATCCCTTGAGTACCAAATGAAAGGACACCACACAAGGAATATATCAAATATATATGTATTTATTTTAAACACAACCCCTCTGCACTCTGTATGAGGTCAGAGGTAAAAGTACAATACAAGTTACTCAATTAATATACAATAAGTTGCACAGTATACGTTATGCCCTAGGGGCCTCACAAACCATACACTAAAATAGTGGTATAAGAACCACGAGAGAATTAGAAAGCAGGCCTGGGGCCTCGCTGGGGCTACTCTAAACAACCAAAGGTTAGGAAGTAGGAGGCCCACGGGAGACGCGTGCAGTGTCTAAACACAGCCACGGTTTACCATTGACTTTCTATGGGAAACAAAGAAGTTACAAATTTACAATTTAAGGATACTTCCGGATGGACTACAATGGAACCCTTTTAAACTAGGACACTTCGAGAGTCAAGTCCCACGGGAGCACCGGAGTACTCGTGTTACCTCACCCAGGAAAGCCGGGTGCATAGGTGTCTTTTCGTGTCGGGTTTCGTCATTTTCAATGGAGAGCTGCAAAGAAGTGCAGCAGGTGACCAGAGGACAAGTGTCCGGGTGGATCCACGGGTGGATCGAAGATCTGTAGAACCTGAAAGCAGAAGGGACAGAGTCGGGGTCACTTGCCAGTCACCAGGGCAGGGATAGAAAGATGCCACCAGCTGTCAGGTGATTTCAGGTGAAGATGTGAAGTTTGTCTCTTCAGCCACGAGGACCAGGAGGCGTCCACGACGACCAGGAGCTGGATTCGAGCTGTCCCACGAAGGATCTAGTTGATTGCGGTGTCGGTATCTGGACTGGAACGAACAAGCCTTGGCGAACGCAACCCACGCAGGATGTCGAGATTGGCTTCGGTGCAGACCAGCAAGGTCTGAGGAACTTCTCCTTTGTAGGGAAGTTGGAGTAAGCCTGGAGCAACTAGGAAAGCAAGTTAGATTTAAAAGAAAGTCTTCGGGGGGCTTACATGCCGACGGACTAGGAACCGCGAAGACGCGTTGAGCTGAAATGCAAAAGCAGGGCCCACGGGTCACTCGTGTAGTGGGAGCCTCTGAGCTTCGGTGCAAATGGTGCTTGGGTCTGGGGCTTCAAGCACCCCAATGCTTGACTTCGAGTTACCTCGTGAAGCGAGTGCAGCTTGCAAAATTCAGGATGTCCAGGAGTTCCGGTCCCACGTCTCTCGTGTCCGCCACGGGTCTCAGCTTTGCTGTGAGCGAAGGTCGGGGTCAGAGATGTCTGAAAGTCCGTGTCCTGTGTCGCATATTCTTCGGGATCCGGCCTCCTATGGGTGGACCTGGGAAGGGGGTGGTTACACCCCTTTCCCGTTGTTCAGTTTCGTGGCAGAGCTGGGGCAGAGTGCCCCAGCAACCGGTTTGAACTGGGAAATGCATGGATCACCTTGTGTGCTCCAGGCAGTGTCTGGAAAACATTCACTAAATGCATCCCTCCCTGCCCTAATACACAAAAGCCTGTCTGGGGAGGTGCCAGCACCTCCTTGGACAGGAAACCTATTGTCTAGGCCTCCCCTGCTGGAGTTTCATCCAGTAACAGGAGGTCAGACTCGTGTCTGTGGCAGCAGCATCCATTTTGTGATGCTGAGGCTCTGTTTAACTTTAACCGGGTAAACCAGTAACTACAGGTCTTCTCCCTCTAGAAGGGTGGAATGTTACCCCCGCTGCCAGGAGTGGCGGGGGTAGTATTCCAAAGTGTTTGACAAACCAAAGTTAGCATTAACTGCGAGGATTATAATGCACTTAAGAGTATATGGTATGGCTATATCATAGAACAGCTATATGGAGATGGTTACGAAAGCAGCAGAGGGGCTCAGCTCATGCTAGGGCACCCTCTCACATAAAACCAAGCACGCTGCCTCCAGGATTGTTAAGGCCTGCTATAGGATGACTTATAGGTGTATATGTGTGTAAATATATATATATATATATATATATATATAGGTATACTATATCTAAGTAAGGGGTGATTATACCACCTTACCCAGGCTGTGTGAACAGTCCTGTGGTGTCAGTTTGGAAGGCAAACCAGGGGTGGCACAATACATGCTGCCGCCCCTGGTAGGCCTAGGGTGCACCTATGCCCTGGGTACCTATGGTACACTATACAGGGGCTCACAAGGGTGACCCAGTAACCAATCTGGTATGTACCTAAAGTACATGGTATCAATTTAGAGAGAACAGCTGGGCTGTGGGCGTTATTAGCAGGTCCACAGCCACACTAAGGTCGAAAAACCAGGGAATCACAGCAAAAAGTGGCGTTAACCATAGGAAGCAGACCCCACTCTCCTACAGCGGCCAAGACCTGGAACGATCTCCCTATGAACATCAGATGCTCCCTTACCCTCCACACTTTCAGGAAGGACCTCAAGACCTGGCTCTTAGACTGATCCGGAGCTGCACTGGCCTTGAGACCCTCACGGGTGAGTAGCGCGCTTTATAAACCCCCTGATTGATTGTAATGCATGTGGGCAGGCAGGATGGGAATGTGGAAATATGCGTCCTGCAAGTCCACCACTACCATCCAGTCTTCACGATCTAGGGCCAACAGGACTTGAGCAAGCATGAGCATTCTGAACTTCTTTTTGAGGAAGAAATTGAGAAGATGCAGGTCTTGGATAGGACGATGGCCTGCGCCCTTGTTATGCACCAGAAAGTAGTGGAAACAGCAACCACGACCTACTTCTGGCATCGGCACCCTTTCTATGGCTCCCTTGGCTGAGAGAGCCATCACTTCCTGGCGGAGCAAGGAGGGATGGTCCTCCCTCAGTCTGTTGTTTACAGGTGGCATGGGAAAAAGGGGTAAACACTAAGGGGACAGAGTATCTCCTCCGCACAATTTGGAGAACCCATCGATCTGATGTAATAAACCTTTAGTGGAGCAGGTAAAGGCATATCCTGCCTCCCACTGGTTGCTCATGATGGCAAGAGGGCAGACTATAAGGGTCTGGAGGCTGCGGATGCCTGGGAATGTGGTGGACTGGCCCGACTTTTGGCTGTCCAACCTACGTGGTTTGTGGGTACCACATCCTCAGCACACAGAGGAAGGGAAGCTTGCGTGACGCGATAGCTGGGTTCCATCTTCACAGTGATGCTGAGTGGTTCACAGTTATAGGCCCGAGCCAAGCATTCTTTTCTATTCCTTTGCATGCAGCTAGCCAGTTCCTCTTTGCATTCTGGTTCCAAAATAAAATTATAGCATGGTGCAGAGTTCATCAATTTTATTTAGAGAGCCCCTCAATCTTCAACAAAATCTTTTTTTAATCTAGAGATCCTCAAGCTTTGTGTAACTGAGACCCGATACAAGAGAGCTATTGGTGGCATCGACAATGCAAGAGGCGTAAAGGCATGACACCTAAGCCCTGTTGAATGACTTAACTGAAAATGGACATGAGCTGTCCCCTGCCAAATTGTAGTACTGTCAGAAAGAAGCACTGCATCCAGGACATCACATTGAGAAAGGAGCAATGAAAGTGTCTCAATAGGGAATATCTGTCATATATGACCAAGTATCTGGAAGTTAATGAGATCCTGGACAGGTCACAAAACTGATTCCAGCCTAGGCTTAGTACGGAATCCGGCCTGCTGGCAGTCACAGAGCAACTGAGGACATCGCAGGACATGGGTAACACCTCAGCATTGATTCTGCTCGATCTGAGTACGGCCTTTGACACGGTCTCCCATATGATTTTGCTCCATCAACTCGGAGAGATCGGGGTCAGTGGTGTGGCCTTGGCCTGGTTTGCGTCTTTTCTATCTGATCGCTCCTTTCAGATCCATAGCCCACCATATTTATTCGGCACTCACCCTCTCAATTGCGGTGTCCCCCATGGCTCTGCTCGGAGCCCCACGTTGTTCAACGTGTACGTCCGCCCCCTTGCTCTTCTGGCCAAAGACTGGAAGATTAATATGATGTCATACGTGGGTGACACACAACTGATTTTCACTTTCACTAATCTCAGATTGGATGGCTGCCCACTATCTTCAACTTAATTCCTCAAAAACGGAGGTGCTCTTGGTTGGCCGTGACTCTCATAAATGGGACTATCAGTGGTGGCCTGCAGCACAGGGCCCTCCTCCCCAACCGAAAGGGGTAGTTAAGAATCTGGGGGTCCTGATGGACAATTCCCTTTCTTTCGAACTCCATGCTAAAAAGGTGGCAGGCACCTGCTTTGGCCTCCTACGCGGACTCAAACCCATTCTGGGGTTCTTCGAGGTTCCCACCCGACAAGTGATTATTCAATCAGTGGTTTTGTCACATCTTGACTATTGTAACAGGCTGCTAGTGGGCGTTAATAAACGGTCACAAAAAGACTCCAGAGGGCACAGAATGCGTCTGCCCGCATTCTTTTTGCCCTCCCTAAATAATGTCACGCCTTCCATCTTCTGCACCGCCTACACTGGCTGCCTGTGAAACAGAGAATTCAGTTTAAAACTTTTTGTACTACCCATAGGATCCTACACGGCCAGGGCCCCAGGATACTGCAGGGACTCTTTACTTTTTATGTTCCAAAACGAGCATTGCGCTCCGCAGACCTGCATTTGGTGTGCACCCTTAGGGTGCGCAGGAGCAGAGCGGGAGGCCGCTCCTTTAGGTCTTTGGCCCCTGCCTTAAGTAATTCTATTCCACTCGAGGCGCGCAGCACACAAGATCATTGGTCTTTTCAACAACAGATTAAAACCTGGCTGTTTGCATCTATCCAGCTAGGTGTATGCGCTTGTCGCGCTCCTGAAAGTGACTATACCAGTCTGTCCTTTTCTGCCTTGCCCCACCCTCCTGTTTTCTGTTTGCGAGTGCTGGGAAGCCCCGTTGTTGGGGCAACCATGCGCTATATAAGCACGCCTAACATAACATAACATATTGCAGATAAACCCTTTCAAAACGCAGAGAGAAGTCAGGATATTCTTGGGAATAGTGGGCTACTGTTGTCAGTGGATTACCAACTTTTGCCTAGTGCCACGGCTTCAAGCATTGTGGAGCTGATAACTGTAATGCTGAAATCCTTGCTAACATGTGTGCATCCAGGGGTTTTGAATCTGAGAAGTATTCCGGATCGGAGGACAGAGCGGTTCCCTATGAAATTCTCATGGGAGGCGCCATGAGACTTCCTACTGTGAATGTGACCGTAATTGTAAATATTTCAGACAACAGGGTTCTTGACTGCGGCAAAGGCAGGCCGATGTGGTGTGTTCAGTCTTTCACCAGGTTGAATTGGCGACTCTACTCCCAAGGCAAAAGAAGTGCCATGATCTCAGTACTTAGAAAATGGGGGAGTCAGGTCCTGGGACGTGGGGCTAGCCGGACCATTCGTAAACTTCCAAAAATACAAAATGCTAACCACACAATTACTTGAGTCCTCTATTTTTGAGGGAAAAGACCAAGTCAACACTCCCTGGTCGATCTGGGTTTATCACTCAACCCTTTTTATTATTTAATTTTTCTCTTTTTTGTTTGATGTATAAAAAAAGACACCTTATCGTATTTATATTTGTCAACAAACACTTATGTACAATTCTTAATTATTTACAACACAAAAACATACACATCACTTAAACATATATACAAGATCATTTGCTCTGATATATACACACTGAATTGTTACTAATTATGTAAAGACAAGAGTCATTAACAGTTCCGTGAAAATAAACAATTAATCACAATGAACTACAACTTGATGTAGTTAGCTCAAAAAAGAATAGAAAAAATAGACTCCAAATTAATTCATTCAGTCTACTCAACAAATTAATGTCTAATCTTTTTTAATCCTGCATCACAATTGCTCGTGACAATGGACGTCATGTCCCTTTACACCCAGATCCCCCAAGAAGAGGCACTGGAAGTTATCGAGCTTTATCTAGAAGCTCGTGTAAGACCACATCGAGTCCCCACCAGTTTCATTCTTAAACTGGCGGAAATAGCGTTGCGGAAAAATTATTTCCGATTTAATGAGCAGTTCTTCTTGCAGACCAAAGGGACTGTCATGGGATGCCCATGTGCTCCTGAGATGGCTATATTGTATATGGCTGAATATGAGAAAAAATTCATTGAAAAGGACAACCCGTACTGCAATCAGATTAAGCAGTGGTTACGATATATCGACGACGTGTGGCTCCTGTGGCAGGGGAGCCACACGGAGTTGATCGAGTTCCACGGATGGCTCAATTCTAAACATCCAGACATCAAATTCTCAATGACATTTAGTGACACACGCATGACGTTCCTGGATGTGGAAATCACATGTTTAAATGGAAAATTAGTCTCCTCCTTACATAAGAAGCAGACTGATAAAAACACAATATTTCACCATCAAAGTGACCACCCCAGGCACTTAAGGGCCAACTTACCGTATGGCCAACTTCTCCGTATTAAGAGAAACTGCACGGAGTATCGGAATATGAAAGGCATGCTGATACATTCTGTCACGAAATGGAAAGCAGAGGTTATTAAATAATAAATAATAAAAAGGGTTGAGTGATAAACCCAGATCGACCAGGGAGTGTTGACTTGGTCTTTTCCCTCAAAAATAGAGGACTCAAGTAATTGTGTGGTTAGCATTTTGTATTTTTGGATGATCTCAGTACTGGCACCGCGGTTTTGGTGAAGAAGCATGTCCGAAAGTCGTGCCTGGATCACAGATGGCGTAGCCCCTATCAAGTAATACTGGTCATGAACACTGGTGATAAACATGGACGACTTCCAAACTGAATTCATGTGTCATACACTCTGAGGGGGAGAAAAGTTGGAGACATAGTGGAGCCACTACTGAGATGCAAAGACTGAACTCAGCGCAACCTAAGAGTTCAAAGGGAGAAGAAGGAGAATACACTCAAGTGTCTCAAAGTCAACCTGAGGTAAGTGCAGGGGGCAATGGTGAATGAGCCTCCAGCAGCCACAAAGGCCCACAGTGAAGAAGTTATAAGAGCAATCTCTTGGCATGTATAAGGTACAAGCAGTATGATCAGAAGGGGGCAGGCCAAAAAACTACATGTGGCCAAAGAGCAGAGAGAGATAGAGCATTTCTGTGCCTGAAGAACAAATTCCAGATGTCATTAACAAAGAGACAGAGACAAGTGAGAACAGTAACAGTGACCAAAAACATGGGTGCCTAGTCAAAGGTACTCTGCTCCTGAATGGACATACTTTGCTGAGAGTGAAGTTGACTTGAGAATACATGAGACTGACAACAGACAGACTGGTTTTGAGAAACCTCCATGATCAAAGCTGCCACATTTTGACTCTATGTTGATTGAACTAGTCAACAGACATTTCTGTATGACTGAACCTTTTGAACTGAACTTTGTGATGACCTTTAGGGTCAAGTCTCCTGTAGCAGAGTATGTATAACACTTTAGAAGAAGACTGACGTAGGGATAGAGATTTACTTTAAAGTAGCTGGAGTGGATACTCATTGTGGACATTTCAACACTTTACAGAAGATAAGAAGAGACCAATAGACTATGGGTTTTTTTGTTTCCCATTTTTCCCTTTCTGATTGACGAGAAATCTTGTTGACCCTTTCACAAAACCAGTTCAGAGCAGTAGTGGGCATAGTATCACTAGTTTCTATTATTTTGATGACATGCTATTTAATAAGTTTGAGTTCCTCTGAAGAGCCAGTTACAACCTTAAACTAAACCTTCTACATCCCCCCCACATAGAAGACCAGTTTAGTTTAGAAGACCAGCACAAGTATTTCTTTCTTTCTTTATTATTATACAGTTAATAAAAATGGTAATGTACAGACATAGCAATGCATGTTAGAATAACATTTTAAAATCATGATCAGGTTCTTAGTGCTAAGTGTTTATGCAATGCGGTTAAAATAATATTAACGAAATTCCCAACTCTTGCTAGGGCCTGGGCTGAATTGCTGCTAAAACACAAAGTCGATGCTTCCCTACAGTGTCTCAGTAAGTGTTCCCAAAAGACAGGGATCAGTAGGCGACGTCGATCGGTAGCAAAGAATGGGCAGCAGCAAAGCAGGTTGAGCCAGGACTCATGTATGTAATTGCAAAACCTGCAAATGGGCTGCTCGTTCCACCAAGCCCACTGTGGGTTAAAGTCAAAGATTGGTGGGGCTAACAGCCTCATGTATAATATTTTGTTGCGCGTCTGGGGGTTGAGGGGGTAGTTAAAGTATAATTGAGGTTTCCCCTTGATATATGATTCATTCAAAGCGGTCAAAAGTTCGATTTTAGATAGCCCGGCAACATCAGTCTGAAATGAAACTGAGATGATTTGTTTTGTTATTGTTTTTTCCACGTTGACAGAGGGATAGTTGGGTTGGTGGGAGAGGTTGGTTCAATCTTTAATGTGGAGAAGGCGAGATGCAACTGTTTATGCCAAAGGGAGTGTTCGTCCTTAAACGCAGCTTGTAGTTTCTCTTTCAGAGATTGTCCTGGTGCTCGTAAGGTGTGTATGTAGTATTTGATTAGGTCTCCCAGGCAGTAGAGGTTTGCACGTGTCAGGCCCAGCTCGAGTCTCATCCTCGACCTCCTCGCGTGCTGCGGAACGGAGATTTTCTTTTAAGCTTTTATTTGTAAGTTTCCCAGAAATACGTCCATTTTCCCGGGAAAGGCCAAGTGGCCGTAGGTCACTGCAGGTAGTGGTTTGGCCCGTATCACCCTTAGGATTGGTTCGGCTGAAGGGCTGTGCAAGTGACGATTCAAACGCCTCAGGCTATGAATGATCCCCATACCCTAAGGCCTTAAGTGTCTATGGTGTGCTGCTTGGTTTGCCCAAGCGTTGAACCAAACTCCTAAGTAGTTGTAGCTGGTACAGGTCGCTATTTGTGACCCCCCTGCTCTCCAAGTAAGATTTTTATTTTTATAGCTCCCAAAGATCAAAATTTTGGTTTTGGATTCATTCATCACAAGATGGTTCTTTGTATTATATTTATTGAGAGCAGTGAGCGATCTTTGCAATCCTATTTTCGTATGGTGCATGATGATGATGTCGTCGGCATATTGCATTGTCTGTAGGCGCAGCCCGCCCAGTTTTGGGGCAACCAGGGCTGCGTCTGCCAGTACCTTTGGTAGATCAGCGGTGTAGAGGTTGAATAGTAGCGGGGCAAGTACACAGCCTTGTTTTAGGCCATTTTCAGTTGCAATTTTTTTGGATAATGTTTGTGCGCTAGTTTTAATCCTAACCCAGGTTTTGATGTGCAAGGATATCAAGGCTGAGAGAAGAGGAGGTGGTATGCCCCAGGAATTTAGTTTGTTCCACAGCGTCCCTCGGTTGACTCTGTCGAAGGCTGCGCTGTAGTCCACAAAGCGGTACAAAAGGGGGTGGTGATGGATGGAGCATCTGAATCAATCAAACACTCACACCCAGTCAAAAGATCTGGGTTTAATCCATCACCGTTCTTTAGCCCACTCTGCCACCCCAGTTCAGACATGGCTATATGCAAATCAGTCTGACCCTGTGCCTCATGGGAACAGTCCAGCCTGAACTGCCAAGCCAGGTCTTCCCTGGACTGGAAACAAGCTTCCGAGGACCGGTTTCTGGCATTCCAGCCGTCTTCAGCCCGGCTTGCTTGAATCCAGTGGCAAAGTGAGCAAGGGACTCGCGTCTGAGCATACCCTGCCACACTTATGGCGGCCAAAAGCGGTACAAAAGGGGGTGGTGATGGACAGAGCATCTGAATCAATCAAACACTCACACCCAGTCAAAAGATCTGGGTTTAATCCATCACCGTTCTTTAGCCCACTCTGCCACCCCAGTTCAGACATGGCTATATGCAAATCAGTCTGACCCTGTGCCTCATTGGAACAGTCCAGCCCGAACTGCCAAGCCATGTCTTCCCTGGACTGAACTGGGGTGGCAGAGTGGGCTAAAGAATGGTGATGGATTAAACCCAGATCTTTTGACTGGGTGTGAGTGTTTGATTGATTCAGATGCTCCGTTCATCACCACCCCCTTTTGTACCGCTTTTGGCCGCCATAAGTGTGGCAGGGTATGCTCAGACGTGAGTCCCTTGCTCACTTTGCCACTGGATTCAAGCAAGCCGGGCTGAAGACGGCTGGAATGCCAGAAACCGGTCCTTGGAAGCTTGTTTCCGGTCCAGGGAAGACATGGCTTGGCAGTTCGGGCTGGACTGTTCCCATGAGGAACAGGGTCAGACTGATTTGCATATAGCCATGTCTGAACTGGGGTGGCAGAGTGGGCTAAAGAACAGTGATGGAATAAACCCAGATCTTTTGACTGGGTGTGAGTGTTTGATTGATTCAGATGCTCCGTTCATCACCACCCCCTTTTGTACCGTAGTCCACGGAACAGCAGAATAAAGGTAGCTGGTCAGCCAGGGTAGCTTTCCGCGACAAGTAGGACAGTGCTATAATGTTGTGCATCGTGGAGCAGCCTACTCTGAAGCCTGACTGGGAAGGAGGCAGGATGTTATTTTCGCTGGCCCAGTTTCCTAGTACCGCCAGTAAAACCCGTGCATTTGCTTTGGCTTCAATGTCCAGCAAGGCTATTAGTCTATAATTGGCCGGATTTGAAAAGTTGCCCTTTTTGTGAATTTGGTGTAGAATTGAACCATGCCAAGAAGGTGGAATTTTGGCTGTAAGAAAAGCATGTGCAAAAAGGGGTGAAAGGAGTTCTGCCCAAAACTGCCGGAATTTTTTGAAGACTGCTGCAGGTATTCCATCTGGCCCTGGTGCTCCATCGTTCTTCATGCGGCTGATGATCTTGCTTACTGCATTTTCAGGTAAGGCCAGACCAGAAGTATTTCCGTTGAGTGGTGCTAGAGGCGTAGGGGTGGATGAGCGCTCCCATACGCCGCCATTTAAAGTTGATTAATGTGCTCCACCTATACGTTTTCAGGAACTCAATTTTCTCCAGTGTAGCCGTTATTGCTGAGCTGGTTGATATACCTCCAGAAATGGGCCGGATTTCTTTCCTTTAAGAGGAAGAACATTTTTAACCAGGCTTCCTCTATACGTTTGTTCCATTGGGCCCATGCGCGTTTCTTGCGAGCTGCTCTGTATAGCCCTTTTGTGGTTTGCTGGGCAGCTCTTTCTGCTTTTTTCCTGTTATTTAGGCCGTTTTGCCTCTTTCGTTTGTGTTCAGATATTTCCACATTAGAGGGTTGGTTGAGAGCCTTTGCCGTCCGGTTTTTTTGAACGGCGAATGAGCCCCCCAGAGCCTGATGCAAGTCATTCAGAAGAGTGGGCCAGTGATTTAAAATGGCTTCTGGGACGATAACGCTTTTTAGTTGAGCGTTTTTCGTTACCCAATCGGCCAGTTTTGAGTCTAAGTTGATGGACCATTTAATCCTGCGTGAAAATTGCTCTTTTTCCTCGCCTGTGGGTTCGCCTATTGGTGTGAATCTACAGGATGCGGTGAGGAAAAGACTAAAGGAAGCTCTTAAAGGCCTATGGTCGCTCTCGGTTCGATGATAGATGTTAAAATCGGTCAGGTGGTGGGCGAGCGTGTTTCCGATGAACAGATAGCCAATAGTGGAAATATTTCTGTAAGTTGGAGGGGGTGCCCATGTGTAGTCATTTGCTTTTTTTAGGCTGGAAGGAGATGATATAGAGCTGGCTTTAAATAGAGCTTGTTGGTGCGCAACCTCTTTGGCGGGATTGTTTTCATTTGCTAATTTATCAAGCAATCTGTTGTTGAAATTCCCGGCTATGAGAGGGTTGTGGTTGGGGAATTTAATGAGAAAATCTCCGATTGTGGCGGCCAGGGCGTCCAGAGCTTGGTTTCTCGGGTGTAGGGCAGGATTGACATAGCAGTTGAAGAGAAGCAAACGGAGCGGATTGTTGTAGTTTTTTAGTCCGCTAATGCATACTACTTGTGTTCCGGATGAATCAGATCCTATCATAGTTGCTTCCAGTCTGCAAGAGTGTTTGATGTAAACCGAGAGTCTGCCCATTGGCCGCCCAAAAATGTTCCGTCTCGTGGCTGGGACATGGAATTCGTAGTACACGGGAAAGGCGGTGGTGGTGGTGGTTGCCCATGTTTCCTGAAGGCAGATTAGGTCGCCACTTTGAAGGTACTGTACAGCCGGGATGTTCTTAATCATTTTCTGGAGCCCGGCCACATTCCAGGATATGATTGTTAGGCCATTAATTTGATTGTTCCAAGTGTAGTCTGTTTTCTCTTTGAGGGAGTTAAAGATGCCGTTGAGCTGACTGTTGACCGTTTTCGACCTGGTGTCCTAGTTGGTAGTTGATGGCCTGAGAGCTGGAAAGGACCCTTCTCTGATTACTGGAGCAAGTGATCCTCAGTTGTTCTTGCTGATGAGGAATATTGGCCAGATAGTGTCCGGGGCCCAGGTCTTCTCCGCACTTTAGAATGGAATAAGTGTTTTGGGAATTTTCAGCTAGGACATGAGGGTATCTATCTTGAGGTTGGGGCCTAATCTCTATGCCCCAGTCTGCGAGTTGATTTGCTTCAGGTAGCATTGCTTTCAGGTGTGTCTGTTGATTTAGCCCCACCACTGTTGACTCGTCGTGGGAATCGCCTGGCAGACTTAAAAATTTCACCCAGGCGATGTCAGCAAATCGTATATGGTTCAAGGATGCAAAATATTTCCTCTGTTCAAGGCGTCGTATTTGCCGTATTTGCCTTTAGCGTGGTATCTTGGAGTGAGTACGGCAGTCACCTCTTCTGGTTTTGGGCGTCTGCTGGTCCTTGGGAAGCCCGATATAGCTTGGCTGTCAGGCACAGGTGTTAGTCTGTGTATTGAGAGAGTACTGATAGCCGTGGGTCCGAGAGGGAATGTTGCCGTCTGTTGGTTCTCCATATTTGTATTGTATGTAGTAATGGAGGGTGGTTGCTCAATGACCTCCGGATGAGGCCTTAGGGGGGGTAGTTGATGTTGGTGGTACGGGAGCAGGGCTTTTCCCTGCGCCTAAGACTACTACAGGTTCAAGGCCGGTGGGCATAGAGCAAACCTCGCCTTTTGATTTGTTGTGGGAGTGAATCAAGGAGGCGGTGAGAGGACGCACCTCTCTGGTTGGATATTCAGCAAGGCTCATGATCGGTTGTAAGTTAATTGGTGCCGCTTCTTCGTCTTTCTTACTTGATGTGTTTTTCATGAAGATTGGGAACAGTTTAGCTGAGCTGGTGACTGGGTTAGTTGTATGTGTGCGGGTGATAAAAGATGCTACTCGGTTTTTAGATTTTTCCCTCTTTTGTGCTTCCTTTAGCTTTTTCTTTGCTTTCCTAGAAAGTGGGGCTGCCTTTTGGTAGAGCACTAAGGCTACTTCAAGTTCTTCTAATGTTTGACAGCTATTCGATGGATGTGATGCAGTAGGTGTAGTCTGCGTTGAGAGTGTTGGGCTAGGAACGGCAAGTAGGATCAGTGGCGAATTTTTTGTTGGACTGACGGTGAGATCTGTGGATTGGTTGACTAAGTCGTTCATTGGTTCCTTGTGTGAGTTAGTTGACGCCGATGACGAGGAAGGCCCAGTAGGGAATCTTGAAGAGCGAACTGAGTCAGCTAAGGTGGTCAAAACGGCAGGTAGATGTGCCCATTGGTCCACGATAGCCGCGCATGAGCAGGTAGTTTGTGAGTCGGAAATCTGATTTGCGATATGGTCCATTTTTCCTTTCAGCTCAGAGAGGCGTGTTGCTATTGTCTGTAGCAGGTCCATTTGTAGCTCCATCTTAGAGGATTGCCAGAGTAAGGCTTTAGCCGTCCGGTATTGTGGATTGGTGATTTTTGGTGATTCTGGGGCACCCATGAAGCTGGAGTTCTCTGTGTTTTCAGGGGTGTGGTGTTGATAATTTGTCCCGCTAGATAGTCTGTACAACTGTGGGGTGGACTCCAATGTTTGCTCGATTTTGATTTCGAGTTGCTGTAAAAAGGATGCTGAAAGTTCTCCCGGGTCTTGTTTTTTTGAGGCAGCCGGGGAACATATAACTACATTCAGTGAAGAGGCTTGCCTAATGGGTGAATGGGGTTGATGTATTAATGCCTCAGTTGTTGTAGTTCTAGTGTCCCCGCTTGAACCTGTTTTGGAGTTGTCAGAGTCGAGTAGTTGTTGTTGCGAGACTCCTGGGACAGATCCTGTAGTGGTGTGAAAAGCCAAGTCGGGCCCAACCGCAGTGTGGTGGGACTGTTGGTAATAGCTATGTTATGGTGAAAGAGCGATTGGCAGTTAGTCTCCGTTTGGCAGGGGCCCGAGTGATTATTGGTGAAGGAGAAGAATCGTCCCTGACACTTGGGCTGTGTCCTAAGTGGTCTGTCCTGTCGTTTACTGATAGGTTGTGTAGAGACCTCGGAAGCAGGTAGTTGGTTATGAGGCCTGAGTTGGTAGATTTTTGATTGTTAGATACCTTAGGGGCCCCGAGAAGAGTGCCTGGATTCGGGGCATTTGCACGATGTGTACTTGAACTGTTCATTATAGGTCCTACTAAAGCTTTGCCGCTGTGGGCCTCTGCGGCTGATTTTGATCTTGTAACTGGGATCCGTGTTGACATCTTATTGTAGATGCAGCTTAATTGGTGGTTGGTTGAGCCTACGATGGTGGGGGAGGCTTTAGGTGGCCTTGAGTCGTGGACTGCCAAAACGTAGGGGTCCGGTTCGGCTTCGCTTGTTGTGCCCCAATGCTCCTGCTGCTGCTTGCTCTCGTGCTCCTGAGCTCACTCTTCCCACGGCGCTGGAGGCGAACTCGCAGCTCCTGCCGTGCCGGGGTGCACTGGAAGGCAGTTTGTATCTCCCGCTGCGCTGTGGATCAGCACGCAGATCTCCGCCGTGCTGCGGGTCAGCTCGCGGCTCTCTGCCGTGCTCAGGCGTGTTAGGTGTGCTGTGGGGCGGATCTCCGCCGCTCTGTGGGACAAGTTGCAGCTCTCCACCACGCTGTGAGATGACTCGTAGCGCTCTGCGACTCTCCGCCCTGCACTGTCGTGCCTGGGGGGTTTGCACGCTAAAGGAAGTTTCCGGCTCCTTTTGAGGGGATTGTAAGGCCCGGCCGCGGGGCGTGGCGGAGCTCACAGGGAGCGCTCCACCGCCAGCTGCGGCGGCGCTAACTTCTGACGTTCAGGTTAATCGGAGGGGCCGGTAGAGGTGAATTCAGTGGAGGTAGAGATGAATGTTCAGGCCGCAGGTGCCGTTGATGCTACTCGCGGCTCAGAATGCCCCCTCGTGACCCCCGCCTCACCTCTCTCCACTCTCGCGGCGTAGCTGCTCCCTCTTCGCGGCTCCTCGCGGCTCGTTGCAGGTAGCAGCTTGCTCTCGCTTCTGACTCTCGCTGATCACGGCTCGTCCCGCTGCAGCTGCTGCTGCCGCCGCTTGCCGTTACCGTTACCAGGCTGTGTCTCACGGGGGAGGGGGGGAATAACTGCCGGCTGTGTCCGCCGGAACCCCTGCACTGCGGTGTGCCTTGGTGTCGGTGTACGCTGCTCTCTCCACTCCTCTCGGCGCACTCCTCGCTTCGAATCCGAGTCGTCTCGCCAGCACAAGTGTAGCCACCTAACTTGGAGCATTATCACAAGTTGGTTTGATAACTAAGGTGGTTTAGGTCATCAGTTTTCGAACTTTGACAAACACATACATGGGGTACTTATGTTAAAATAGTTGAATTCATATTCTAAAGTTAGAGCTGTGAAGGGAATGGGATAATTTTTGGGTTACGATACATCACTTTCTTATAACAAAGGGAATCTTACTTGCTAGATGAACAGGGTTGTATGAAGAATTGGGGGCAAGAAAGGAAAGAATTCATATAACAATAAGGTTGCGTGTTGGGAAAAGAAAGAGTATGAATTAAAAGACGCAAGAGTACATCCTAGATTGAGTATTTGATATGGAAAAGGAAGGGATCAAAATGATGGGTAAAGAAACCTCTAGAGGTAAGATGAAATAAAAGTGTGGAATTAGTACAGGTTCAAAATACATTTATGTTGGCTGGAAGAAACCTTGCGGTTCCTGAAGTGCATTATATGTGTGGGACCAATGCTTATTTAAAGTTGCTATCTAATTGACTGGGTAGTTATTATATGGGGTTAGTGTTTCCAAAGGTATATCATGTAAACAAATTAGAAGACGAGTTAAGTTGCTGATGTGAGATCTGTCCCCTGTGCGTCACAACTAATGGATGATATCTATAGTGCATTTATTTCTATTGTAGGTCTGATTTTGAATGATGCAAAAATTAAAAAGTTATCTACTGTTGTTGAAATGCTGGCAGCTGGTGCCGCTGGGGCATTAAGTGACATTAATTTGGAATGGATAAGAGGGCCATGGTTCTTCATAATGGGTTAACTTTATATATTTTGCTTGCAAAAGAACACAGAGTTTTTAAAGTACTACGAGTTCAACAATGTTGCACTTATGGGCCAGATAAGAGTAAGGAGATCAACAAGTATGTGAAGAATAGTACAGATTTATCAAAAGGCTTGACGGAGTTGGAAGAGAAAGGATAATTTAATTTATTTAATTTAATTTAAAGCCATTTGTAAAGCGCCTGGTTACTCAAAAAACAAAGTGTCCCCGCGCTGAATACTGTAATGAAGCTTAGAGGAAGGAGCACGGGTATGCCAACTCAAGGGCGGGGGATGGGAAGAGGTTAAGTGCGTGGGAATAGGAAAGTTTTAAGTTTTCCCCGAAACCATACGGATCTCAAGTGGGAGCTCGTTCCAGCACTTAGCAGCCAGATATCTGAACGAACGGCCGCCCATCCTAGCTCTGGTGACTTTAGGGATTTTGAACAACATTGCTCCAGAAGATATCAGATTTCTGGTGGGGCGGTGTGTTGTAAGAAGGCATTTTAGATATTCTGGCCCCGTGCCTTGGGCGATACGATGGGCAAAGCATAAGGACTTAAATTTAATTCGTTCCTCAATGGGGAGCCAGTGGAGTTTGGACAGGGCAGATTTCCCTGAGGCTCTGCGAGGAAGCTTGAGCACCAGACGTGCAGCGGCATTCTGGACACACTGGAGTTGGTGAAGTCCTTTTTTGCTCAAACCTAGTAACAGGGCGTTCCCATAGTACAGATGGGGAGTTACTAGGGCATGGACAATGGTCTTCCTGGAATCCATGGGGAGGAGGTCTAATACCTTCCGAAGAACCTTCAGTACGCTGAAGCATCTAGCCGTGACTTTGCTGACATGAGGCATGTATGAAAGATTAGAATCTAGTGTTATGCCCAAGTTACGTACCGCGACCGCAGGACAGGGCAGGCTGCCTAATTCCGCAGGTCACCACATGTGGGACCATGCGGAAGAAGATTTTCCTACCACCAACAGCTCGGTTTTATCGCCATTAAGGCGAAGACAGTTATTATTCATCCAGGCGGCCACAGAAGAGAGACAGTTGGAGAAATTGGTGGCATTTTCTCTGTGGTCGGGTGTGAGCTTGAACATCAATTGGGTGTCATCAGCGTAACTGACAATGCCCACCCCATAAGTCTCCACTATGCGCGCCAGGGCTTCCATATAGATATTAAATAAAGTAGGGCTCAAACTAGAGCCCTGAGGAACCCCATGGCTCGCCTTCCTGAGAGAAGACTTAAAGGGGGGGCAGTGCATCTGAAAGTTCCTGTTGACCAAGAAGGACTCCATCCACGCAAGGGCATGCCCCTTTACTCCCATGTCAGATAGCCGAGACAGCAGCATTGAGTGCAGCACGGTGTCGAAGGCTGCACTAAGATCTAAAAGTACCAACGCTGCTGTCTCTCCATCATCCACTATGTGCCTTAAACTTTCGGTGGAAAAAAGTAGGGCAGACTCCGTAGAGTACCCCGCTCTGAACCCAGATTGTGTGGGGTGCAGGAGAGAATGTTCTTTTAGATAGCTCATGAGCTGTCTATTAACTACTTTTTCCACAAGTTTTGCGCAGAAAGGGAGGAGGGAGATAGGGCAAAGGTTTTGAAATTGGGAGATATGGATGTTGGCCTTCTTCTTAAGGGGGATTACTTGAGCGGTTTTCCAAGCGTCTAATACCTGGCATTCTTGAAAGGAGAGTGACACAATAAGACTGATGTAATCAATTATTGTGGTCTCCATGACTCCTTTACAGCGTGTCGGCGGACATACATCGCTCGGAGAGCCTGATTGTATACTATTTGCGATGCTCAGTAACTCTTGTTTCTCCATAGTAATAAAACATGTGAGACCAGGAGTCCCCGTGTTGCTGGTCTTGGCTATTACAGGTTTACTCGAATTGGCCTCATCCTCCGTAAAGGTGGCATGAATTTTATCTATCTTGTTTACGAAGAAGTCAGCAATAGAGTCACAGAGTTGTTTCGAGTAAGTATCTTGAGCTTCCAACCTCGTTGGGATCGTGAGTTCCTTATAGATAGAAAAGAGTTCTTTAGATAAGAAATAGGGACATGATTTCTGCTATAGGCAGCTTTGTTAGTGGACTAGTAGTGGGCATTTTGATGCTATATTAAGGCCTTTTGATTACTGCAGTTTGTGTGATGTGCTTGTTTTTGATGAAAAAGAGATTTCAGTTCATGAAAGAGGAAGCGGTTCAGACATTAATTGTGGAGAGAAATCAGCTGATGGCAAATAATTGAAAAGAGGGAAGATATAGAATTGGAAGAAATACAGAGCTGTCTTTAAAGAGTTAAAGGATACAGATGGAAGCAACTCCAGACAGCAAACTGTTTCTGAAAGTGTTATGAAGGAAAATGGAGGTTGCTTAGTGTGATGGTTCTATATTACAGCTTGGGGGGTGGGGGGCGGGGCAGGGAGACCGGGAAATTGGTGATGCACTGTTACCATTATATGTGTATCTAATGAAATGTTAACCTGTAACACGCATAACAATCAGTTACACGTGAGCATGTTTTATTTTACATTCAGATTTCGTGAAAAAGTGAATTATATGTTTTCTATCAACTATACTTAGAATATGTACATCTCAACATTGATATGACTCCTTCTTGAATAGTAAACGTTGCATTTCTGCCTGCTGTGCATTACTCTAATTCCGTTTCAGGCACGTTTCTCAGCACCTGCATGGGATGGGAGGCAGAGGAGGTGAACACTCCTTTGTGAGATATTGTGATGGCCTTCACGATGGTTGATGGCATTGTATTATTCGAGAGGAGTAGGTCGACACCAAGTACAGTGGGATCACTGGCTTTTGATTGGTTCTTACTCTGTGAGAAACAGTAGAATGTATCCTTTGTATTAAATGTCATGTTTAACTGTGTGCAGCTTGTAGTTAGAATACTCGCTTCTGTCCACCGTTGCAGGCGGATGCCTCTTGCCCTCTCTCAAGACCCAGATGGGTGTACTGGCAGAATTCCAATCTTTCTATGAATCCCTATATACTACATACAGATGGACGCCTAGACGCTACAGACACTGAGTTCTTCGCCACTTACCTGTCCTCACATTGTCAATAGACCAATCAAGAAGCCTATAAGGACTGATTAACGAGAAGGAGATTGCTGAGTCTATTAATGACAAGGCCAATAATAATGCTCTGGTGGGATAACAGATTCCCCACAGAATTTTATAAATTGACTAAACAGCAGATGATTGTGCTAGCGTCTTATTTAATTGTGATAAACTCGAGAAATGTTACCTAAGGGACGGATTTATTAAAGCCAAGACATCTCTGATTCCCAACTAGGAAGGAACACCCTGAATTGTTGTAATTATATGCCAATTGCACTCATTAACAATGATATTAAGATCATGGCAAAGGTCCTGGCCAATTTGCCTTAAAACGCCAGTCCCAGATTAGTTCACTCTGCTCAGATAGGATTAGTTCCCGGTTGCTCGTCTACTAATCAACTCCGTACTCTTTCTCATGTACTCTGGGAAGTGCAATACCTTGACAAAAGGGTCCTTCTCTCAATAGATGCCAAAAAGGCCTTCGACAAACTGGAATGGGGATATATGTTCAGAACTCTGCAAAAGATGGGTACAGGTTCCATTTCTTCATTTTGGTCAAAAACATGTACTGCACTCGCACTGCGTCGGTTACTCACGGAGAACTTACCTCCCCTTACTTTCTAGTTCACCGCTCTACAAGACAAGGTTGCCTCTTTCACCACTGCTCTTCATATTAACCTTGGAACCTCTGGCCATCGCCATAATTAAGGCCCCCAGTATCAAGGCGATTTGGACTTTGGTAGGTGAACTCAAGGTGTTTTACTACACAGACAACATCTTGCTCGCTTTGGCTTACCCTCTCCAGCGGTGGAGTGTTCTGATGGTCTTGATTAATCTATTCTTGAGTTTCTCAGGCTATAAAACAAATGGTCAAAATGTGAAGCAATGCCACTCACTGCTTTTACAATGCAAGCTTCGATAGACTACCTACCCTTTTGCTGGAAAACTTAAAACCTGAAATACCTTTGCATTCCCCTCAATAGGGGATATACAAGATGAAGGCAGATTTACAGAAATGAACCACGTCCAACCTTTCATTGTGGGTGAAACGTGAAGGTAATTAAAATGAATATAGCTCCCTGTTCAATTACATTTTTGAAATGCTCCCACTGCTGATCTCTCACACACTGCTAAAAGAGATCTATAAATTGGCTTCCAGATTTATATGGGGAGCAAGGAAACCAAGGTTACGGAGCTCTAAAACACGCTCTACCACTCCTAAAGGGGTGCTACATATGCCCCACGTGGAAAGTTACTGGTTGGCCCAATGGTTATCACAACTGATTTAAACAATTAAGACTCATTGAGAAACCCTGAACTGGGTAACAATGGAAAACCATGCCTTACTCGTCATGAGGGATCTGACGGCGTATTATACAAACTGCCTCAAGCCTTAGCACTCTCGAATCACACGATCTTCACCTCTCGCTATGTATAGAAGGCGCACGCAATACTAAACGTCTCAGAATGTTTCCAAACTACAACTCCTATTTCGCATAAAGTTGCAACTGTTATAGACAATGACAAGATCAGCTGGACCCTATGAATAATGTCTATAATCCTCCATCTTGATGATTAGCTTACAGACGGCTGCCTGAAAACAGTTCCCCAAACTACAGCAGGAATACGGACTGCTGCCCTCACAACACTTACAATTTATACAATTGTCATATGCCCTGTACAGTCTTCTCGACCGCCATAATACCTTCAAAAAATGTATGATAGACTTCCACAATTTGAGATCTGGGGTAGGTTCGTCGACATGAGGACTCACTAGAACAGGTTTATAAAGTCTTCCACCGTCACTACACTTTCCCCATACACGTACAAGAGGCAGACAACTTTGCACTTCCCAGGACCTTCAAATAGGCGTCTCTAGAATGTTCTACCCCTCTTGTTGGGAGATAGTGATAATAGTTACTCATTGATTACTTGCTACAGTCCCATGGATAGTAAGTCATCCACATCAAGATGGATCGCTTCCTGTTCATGTTTTTCTGTGGGTGTTTCTTGTGCATTTACAGTACCTTTTCAACGGTCTTCACAGTGACTGACCGTTATGAGTATCAACGTACATAAATACATGTATCTGCATACTGCCCCTTGAGACGCCGGTACAAGGCTGTTGAATGTTGTTATGACCAAGCAGGGCACTCTTTACCTTCATGGTGGTGCCCATTCTCCCCCACCCCAGGGGCTTGATGTTACAATACTTGACATCCTATATGTATTCATGATGTATGGTTCAATCACTGTGATACATATAACATTTTGGTTACTTTTATCTTTCAAACCAATAAAGAAATTAGACAAAAGACTCAGCAATGTGGCCTCGAAAGATGGAGTGAGGGTACCCTTGGATGCTGAGGCAATTGAGGAGGATTCTAAGGACACCAATGTGATCACTCCTTTTAGGAGAGACATAATTTGCAAAAAAATAAACCACATTAGCATCCTTACCTCCAGAGCAGATCGCTTGCAAGATCGTCTGGATAAATTTGCTGAGCTGATGGTTCAGAGAAACAGATGTCGGAACTGGAGGACAATATGAGTATACAGACTAAGACAATACAATGCTGGAGAAAACGGTGGATTGCACACGTCAAAAATGAAGATTTGGAGGCACACTCACATTGCATTAATGGGTGCATCATGGGGGTTTCAGAATCAATCAATGCAAGCAAAATGGAGCTCTTTATTGAAAAAAATGCTGACTAGGCTGTTTGGGGCTTCTAGTTTATTATTTTTGTTTGTGCTGGAGGGCACTCATCAGGCATTGACTGTTGCTCCCCCAAAGAGATCCTGCAGGTACTTAATTGAACTTTGCAATCGTTTTCAGGTTCCGAACCTGTAACTGTGCTCCTGGACATATTGTTTGGTTAAACCAACTGTTCCTGTTTTGCAAAACGCCTCTAGTCTTTGTTTTTTCAAAGTAAATTCATATTCGAGCAACAACACCTCACAGCCCAAGGTTCTGGTTTGGTAGAGGGAAACATGATGCATTTGTAAAAACTTGTTCATGCTTGCATTGGAGAGAGCAACTCTAAGCTTCATATTGCAGCAAAATCTACAAGAGAGTCTGCTGGTGATGTATGTTCAGCAAACTGAGCGCTGGAACGAAGACTTAAATACATTGATAACTTAAAGATAAATTGACAGTTTCACTGATATTTAGTGGCAAAAAAGCATAATGAAGCTGTGAGTCATTTCTAAACCGCTAGCATTCACGTTGATTCTTTTGTTTCCCAAGTTTTAAAGAGTGATACTTAAGTGTTGTAAACATTGTGAGTTCTACACTCTATTTCTAGATGGCTTTTCAACTACAGCAATATATTGGTTTCACCTGCAGCTACCTGACACAGTACCCTACTCAACACTCTTCCAAGTTTTTTTCATAAAGCAGGATTCACCTAGCAGTAGTGTGCGAAAACCTCGAATGAAATGGCTACCTTATGTCTTTCTAAGATGTCATGGGTATCTCCTCTCTGAATAGTGTTGTAGAAAAGGTTAGTGGTTCACCTCTAGCTCACCTGTTTTTATCTCTTCTCGGACACACATTGTATAGGGTTGCCATCTACCTGTATCTTTACCGGCATAACTAGAAGTTTAAAGTGCTGGCAGGTACACAGAAATTGGGAAAAGCACCTAATGC
This sequence comes from Lissotriton helveticus, assembly GCF_964261635.1. Classification (NCBI taxonomy): domain Eukaryota; kingdom Metazoa; phylum Chordata; class Amphibia; order Caudata; family Salamandridae; genus Lissotriton; species Lissotriton helveticus. Next base: position 311,618,072 of record NC_136062.1, read on the forward strand.
AGTTTTTACCCCTTATCAGTTCATACTCTAGCCTTTTCCTTGTTCTCCCCAATGTGCCTGCACACACCCATACAGCATTATGCACTTAAGTCTATTTATGGGCGAACATTGTGCTAGCCGGAACTCTTCATTGTTCAGTTAATTAAAACTTACAATTTGACGCTCTATTTCAATACCATATAACATCATAAATCAAAATCCTTTTAAGAGAACCATCTTAAAATACTGTTAAAACCTTCATATATATTCATAGTTACAAGGTAGAAACTGGTTTTAACCATCCCAATCAGTATTTGTAACATTTCAAACTGTCTTAATACAATTAATTAGCACCATAGCGCCTTGAGTTTCCTATTTGCACAGTTGTAAGTTATTCCACTATTCAATTAGTGCATAGCAATCAACAAAGTGCAACGTGCCCTAATAGAATTCTCTTTCAGCCAAGTATTAAATAATAAACATGGATTATACCTGCATAATTAGTATGTACAAACAAAAATGCAGCGATTATTCTATCATTTACTAGGCCTATATCTGATTTGCCCACTTCCTTTTTTAAGGATTTAAAAGTGCTATGTGCCAATTTTAAATATATCACAATTTAAAAATAAAAACTTTAAATAACGGTAATGCCCCAGAGGTTTTTTTTCCTCCACATAAAGCAAACCACTTGAGCAATTATATGACAATGAACCCTTACTATCGGAATGCATCATTACCCTCACTATAAACTTGGCGAAATAGCATTAAAATAATATTTTTTTTAATTCGAAAATCTTTATTAACCACATTTCCCTAGTTTACCCTCTGCCACCTCAATAAACTTTTCAAATTTACCAGTAAATGGTAAATCTTCTCCCAACAAGTGGACTATCACGGCTCGCCGATATGTGCGAATGGCATGATGGTTTAACCCCTCTCTTAGCAGGCTTCTGCGTACTACCATTAACGTTGGACAATTACAAACTATGTGACTAGCGTCTTCTCTGTGGAAGTTACAGAGGGGACATGACATTGAATTGCCCAGCCTTTTTCAGACTGGCAAATTGCTACGGGATTGGAAATTGCCCAACCGGAGTCTCATAAGCTTTACCTTTGCTTTTAGACCATTCAAACCCCCCAAATAATTCTGGTGTTTTAATTGGTCGTATGATGCAATTACAATCCAAGCATGGGATCTTTTCGCTAGGGTTCCTCTGTCCAGGAGGGATGACATTTTTTTGCTGGTCCTGTTAATCACTATTAAAAGCGACATGGGAGAGAGGCAGAACACATAATTGTTCTGCGCTAAAAACGGTCACACCAAGATTTAAAAATTCATAGGCTACAGTATTTCTGGGGTCACTTATAACCTGCCATACAGTTGTCATCAAAGTGGAGTTGCTGTATAAATGTTGTCTCCTAAGGCCAACCTCTAGTCGAATTTGTGCAGGCGAGGCCTGTTTTGGGAGATTAAATAAGAGACGAAAGGTCCCTACCATGAGCCTGTCTATTAAATTATCGCCTTTTCCTTTCAGGATTTCTACGCCATACGTCAGAGATGGGGCGTATTTAGCTGCAATAATTTGTAATAGAGGTTTAAGGGAAAAGCCTCTGAGCGTGTTCCAGAGTGAGGTGAACGCTACAGTTAAAGCGCTGTTCCTACTTTGCATCGCAATACAGTGAGTCTTAATGAGCCTCTTGCATCAAATGTAACTCCCAGATATTTGTACGTTTGTACAGACTCTAACCTTAGGTCTTCTATATAAAATGTTGGTCGTTTTACTATACCCGTGTCACCAGCATGGTTTTTGTTTTATTTCAATTAACTTTTAAGCCATGATTCAAGGCGTACTGGGCAGTTTCACTAATTAGTCTCTGCAGTCCCACCTTAGTGTAACTGAGCAAGAGAATGTCGCCAGCGCACATTATAAAAGGTGTTTAAGTCAGTGGTGAGCGCAGTGTTAGCCACCCTGTAAGCTGTACTGTGATGTGACAACCAATAAACATTCCTCAGTTTACAGTGGCAATTACCTGCTCACATCTTCGTTCAGGGCCTGACTATGTCATGGGCAAGGGCAAGGACTGGAAAGGAGGGGGTGGAACCACTACTGTGCATGCTCAACTCACCATTACCTTCTCTTAGGTCTAACAGTGACAGATGCCGCCAGACTACCATCCTAGCACCAGCCCCTTCTACTCAGCCCTGCAATACAGATACATTCGAAGAGCAGGCAAAAAGTGCTGCATGCACATTTGGTCTCACCGTACTACATTCCCATGTAACTACTCTCAATTTCCCACAGGCTCGTTGAGGTGCACTGCTGTTTGGCATGTGCCAGTATAACCCACAACCTATTGTCTTTCTCTGTGTGTATCAAAGCAAGACAAGGCCTCAAAGGTCACCAGTAAGTGTTACTGTCATTCACAAGGCAGCGCCATGAGAATGAGAGAGCAGACAATGAGGGCCAGCTCTTGTAAAAGGCCAGTAGTGTGGACCAGCAGTTGTTAATCCCTGTTCCTCCCACCACCACGGCCCCTCTTCCTCCAGCACCTTCTCACCGCAACTCCACTCTGGCAGTCCAGCCTGGACATTTAGTTCTCTTTAACGAAGCTTTCTGGCAGAAAACGGTGCTGGCCTCAGACGACTCGACACCGCAGTAAATTCTAATAGGGTTTACAAAAGCAAATCCTTCCCTTCGTCCCCCCACAATCTCTAGGACATTGACAGCTGGTAGATTTTTTTGCATGCGTTTAGAAAATATCCCTCCCCCACAGTATATCTTGAACGTGAGGCGGGGGGTGGGGGGGAAGTGGGGTGGCGAGGAGGAAAGGACAGGGTTAAAAGGTGTGCAGCGGGCTGCATATCTAACCATTCACTCAAAAGTGAAGCCCTACTGTTTGTTGAAAGTCCTGAATTTTTTTTTCTTTCCCAGAATCTTTCCTGGGCACCCTAAATTAGATAATGCATAGATGCACCACTTGCAAAAAAGGCCAGGAATAAAAGAAACATGTCTTAGCAATAAGAACCATAGGGAGGTGTATTTTAAAGTGGAAATGAATCAGTTTAAATAAGACAGTGCGTGATGAGATCATGAATACCGAATAATTCGAGAGGTTCATGATTAACGGCAAATTGTGTGAGAATATTTGTTTCAGCGCAATACTAATTTAAATGTTTCAAAAAAGGAAGTGAATTTTGCCATTTGACTTGGGATGACCCGCTGCCCAAACCTAAATAATAGCACATTATGACAACAACCCATTTCCAGTCACCAGTCGTTTAACTCGCTCGCTGCAGGCTGCAGCATCTTCTGCCAGTGCGGCGCCACCCACCACGACTACAATTTGAAACACCCGGGTGCTTGTAACCAATCAGGTAGTTGTGATCTTACATCCTAAGTGGTGGAAAACCGTAGTGCGCTTGGATTGGCCAAATAATTGGATTGGCTGGAGGGGTTACTCTTAATCGTTCATTGGTTGCATTGTCTAAACGACTATACCGTAGAAAGGGATTGGCGGGAGAAACGGTTTCCAGTTGTTCATTGGCGTGATGTCCTAGACCGGGCTGATGTTTCGTTTTTACCTGCTGCTCGTTTTGCCTTCTTGTCCGTTGGTGGGCTCGTTGACTCGTCACCAAATATTTTTACTCTTCCATGTCAGTGAGTCAGCACCTGGAGGGCTTACAGCGAGAACAGGGTCGGAGCTGGTGAGTAGAATTCACTCCAAGGCGGCTTTATTCTTAGCTACTAAACTCCAGCTCTGTTCTGTGGCGTTAAGTGTCGCCGATAGCCACTCCGCCTGTACCGCGTCACCATTACGTCTGCTACGCCCTCCCTTAAAGAGCAGTAGTACCCAGCGGCCGCAGCGCCTATCAGTTTACAGCTTCGATCAGTGCATCTATTAGTCGCTGCGAATGATCGGGAGTGGGATGGGCCGAGTTAACATACCATCTCTGGCGGAAGTGTTTTCCTTCCCGGGCTCCACGAGCATAGGATGGGAACTGACGCACTAGCCGCAGTAAATAGAAGTATTGAGGCAGATATACAATAAACTGTTGCAGCGCGTGCAGCAAGTCATTTTGCTGCCCCGCGTTGCGTTATTTTTGAAGCACAAAGGTGCGACATATTTTAAACAATCTGTCGCATCTCTGTGCTTCCCCCTGTGCTGGCGCACAAACTGCTTCCATGCACTCTTACAAAGCAAGGATGCCTGCTTCACGGGGATGATAGTTTGTGTGGAGGAAGGAGTTCCCGTCCTGCACATAAGCAATCTGAAATGGCGTTTCACAACTTCTATATGTGCTGCATTAGCACACATAGAACTTGCAAAACGGCATTGATTTAAAGAATTGTTAATACACAGGAAGGGACACCTTCCTGTACATAAACAATCATTAGAGGTCCTTCATAGCACGCATAGAAAGAGGAAAAAAGCAAGGAGAAATTAATAAATTTCTTCCTACGCCTCCCTGGGGACACAGAGTGTTCAGACGCATTTCCAGATTTACAACTTCTTGTCAATCTGGAAATGTCTGGTGCCATGGATGTTGCGTGGGAACACCCACAGCAACCCCCATGGAAGGCCCCTTTCATGCAAAGTGCTGCTTGCGAAGGGGGTGTATTTACAAGGACTTTCTTGTCCTTGTAAATATAGGGCAGAAAAAGCGCTGATGGGCAGCATAAGGGGCTTGTAAATCTGCGCCATTGAATTCACGTCTGTTAGGGCGAGTTATTTCGAGCTGGGACAAGCTTTGAACGCAGAACGGACAGATAATAACGGTGACACATGTAAGTAGTTTAGTACGAACACATGAAGTAACACTATGAGCATAACCTAATTTTAGCCCTCTTTGTATGATTGTCAATGAAGCACCTTCTACCACTTATCAGTTTTTTTTTAATATCAAACAGCGTTTCAATTGTTTAGTCTTGTGGGCCCATGCTTAAATGAGTAACTTCTCCAAACTAGAAATAATCTCACCCCTACATGTATATGTGTGGAATTCTCTGCAAAAGTGTAGATTTTAAATGTTGGAGGGACACGGGGGATGTGAGTGGGAAAGAGGCAGGCTTACTACTAAAGGGCTATAGGGAATGAGATTAGGGAGAGGAGTTGGCCTAAAGGCTAGGGCGCTCGACCTCGGACCTGGGGATCTGGGTTTGAATCTCGGTAACAACGCCAAAACCTCCTGTGATTCTGGGCAAATCACTTAATCTCCCAGTGCCTAAAATGAATGTGTGTCCGTCCTCATGTAACGTAACTGGTGCTATGTAAAGCGCTCTGATACCTGATTCGGTTCGGGTCTAGTTCGCTCTATATAAAACTCTGCAAAAAATATAAGGTAAAAATAGCAACCAACTTGTACCCCAAATCCTTATCCTCCTGCAAATCGGGAACTGTGCGAGCTGCAGAAGGCTGATGCACCAGTGGGATTCTTAGCATAAGGTACAAGTATATCCTATCTGCGCCAGACCGAAGTTTGAGTCATGAAGCAGGCACCGATCCGTAATTACTTCAGTTCAGAACCAATGCACAAACGGATTCACTCCACCCAACAGCTCCTTGTAATGCTACCAGCTTGGCTCTGCTTGTCAGGCTGCCTGATGCCAAGAAGGCCCTGGTGGGGTACATACTTGCTTGGGTTTCTTAAAGTCCTAAATGTACTAGTGTGTCTATCTTTCAAAGCATCTTACTCTCCAATATGAAGCCCATGTCTGTTCATTGTATTTATTATGCTATTGTACAGTGTAGTGCGTTGTTGTTTTCTATGGTATGTGCCATATAAGTAAACACATAGACTGCCAGATTCTTAGAACTATTAATTATTCTCATGGTCTAAGTACCATGGTACTGGACATAACCTGACGAGTTTGTCTCTGGTCATCCTCACTTGTTCCTGCCCATCGCAAGAATGCCTGCTCTCCCCCCACTTACTGTCCAGCCTTGAGCGCAGGAAGTAGTATCCAGATTCTCTGCTGCATTGTCTTAGTTTTCAGAGCTGACATGCGTAAATCTGCCAGACCCCCCTCTCCTTAGAAAAGAATACATCTCTCCCTTTTAGAAAATAAAGCCCCGTCATCTTGGTGACTGCCAAAACAGTTGAAGCCCATTGTGCAGACATTGGAGTCTTGAAGTTGATCTTGCCACGGCTCTTGCTGCCTTTTGGTAGACTTTGTCTTTGTGACCATATCGCATGGGATTTCAAGTGATTACCCTGATGTCTCTGTTGTTCACGTTTTGTGGATGCATTGTGTCCGGCCAGTGGCTGTTTATTTCCAACCTCTAATCCTCCTAGGGAGCAAAGGTAGTCAGGTCAGTGATCGCCATGTTTGTTCATGGATAAAAGAGCACAGTAGCCTCTGTGTACTTCTTGAGATGTGATCTTCCTAGAGGGTTGTGTTTGATAATCAAGATTTGTAAATTGTGGCAAATCACATAGGATCTCGAGGTACTAGGGATGCTAGCTGCTTAGTGGTGATCTTGTTCATTTGAACAGCCAGGTCTTTAATCCTTTCCTGAATTGCTGGAGTGTTTGGGCGGTCCTGAGGTGCAGGTGCTTTGGCTGCCCGGTGTGAGAAGGAGCGTTCCCCTCTTGTGGCTCGGCAGATTCAGGGGTGTCTGAGAGGTCGTAGGTGTCTGGGTGGTTGGTGGAAGGTCATGCATTTGTTGATGTATGTTAGTACCTCATTGTACATGGCCTTGCATGCTTGTGTCAGCATATTGAACTGGCATATCTTCTGGATCGGGAACTAGTGTAGATGCTTGAGGTGAGGTGTGATGTGGGTCCATCTGGGGAGGTTGAGGATGAGTCTTGCGGTTCAATTTTGTATTGTTTGTAGTCTCTTTAGGAGGTGTATGGTGCAGGAATGTGGAATTCCTATAGCCTGACGCCCAGGACTTATTGTTTGGGGTCAAGGGCAACAAGTTTTTATGTGGATTTTGTCTTTGGGACATGTAGGCCCAGTCCCCTGCAGCACAAACCCTTTGGATGCCAGTGTGCAGTATCACATTATGCATCAGGAAACCTGCAGTTAATGTAACATGTAACATGTGAATGCTGTTCAAACTTGTATTTATCGTGTATTAATTGAAAGCCTTTATTATTAGGATGAGCGCTCTTAGTAAATGTTGTAAGCTCGGACTGCACTACTGACAATGGTTCTGTAAAAAGGCAGGGCCGAATTCGACCAAGAACCCTTCAGTATTTGCCCGGCGTTAGCCGCCTATCATACCATTCAATATTACCAAACAAAGAGGCAGGCGCTGGAGACTGGAAGGCAGGAAACAGGAGTTTATTCCGACGGAGCAGAACACGTCAAATCAGACAACCGGGTATCTTCTCGAGGTGCTCTAACCGCATCTCTGAGGTCTGGCCTCTTATACACAAGTTTATGGCTTTATTACATTTATTGTGTCCCTAAGGAGTTAGGCCCTTATGAATGGTTGAGACTAGACCTTATATGTGTGTAAAACAAAAATTATCTCGACCACAATTACTTCAAATAAACTTAGATGGATGGAAAAATAAATATTCATTCCAAACCAGGCAAATCTTTTATTGCCATTTACTTCAATATATTTTAAACAATTTTAAGGTTGTATTAGCAAAAAACAAACACTATACATTCATTGTTCAAACACTATTTACAAACATCACAACAAAATACATTAGGACAGTGTCAAAGCAAGCTACAGAAAAAACAAAAAAATTCAACAATACATATAAGCAGCAGCAAATGAATACTTCAAAATGTGTGCGTGGAACATGTGCCAAATAAATGGCAATTAGTACAAATCGCTGGACGACTAGTTCCTAGTTCTTTTTACAAAATAGAATATGTTCCACAAACACAAAGCCAACGCGTTTCGAGGCCCTGGTCTCTCATCAGGGCTTTCGTTCTTTATATCTGTAGGATGTAAAGAAAGGAAACTAATTACTGGACTTTAACTAGAAGGATTGCCTCTCCTAAACTCTACAGTGGTGATTACCGACTATACATACCGGGTTTAAGGATCATGTAGCGAGGGCGTCGCGTTCTTAGTGAATCAGAAATGCCAAGGAATTTATTCACAGGGGGGTATCTTGTAACTACAAAAGAAATGGGAGCGCATGTAACCATTGCGCTGAAATGAATACTTGCTAACTACTAAAGCAAAACCCAAAAAAAGAGGGGAACTGACCTTCAATGTGCCATCTCACGGCCAAACTTCAGATAAGGTGTCACCATGTGCCAGAAATTCTGTGTTAAAAAGACATATGTTGGAAAAATAGTCAGTGTAACTGAGAAAGCCACTATTCGTCGCATATGTCGAACGAAAAGCGGGCGCCTACCTTTATTTAATTCAGCACTAGCCCATAAAGTTTATTCTTCTTCGAAAAAAGGGAGGCTCCGCGCTCGGACCTAATGCGGCAGAGAAAGGAAACAAAATCAATCTCAAGGACTGCTCAGCGTCGGGACAGATAACTGGAAGACACCGCACGGACAGGGGTCGCTTACCGGTTATCTCAGTGCCTTCTCTAAACCCGTTTGGGAATCGCATTGATTCAAAGATGGCCGGCGAGCTAAGTGCTGTTGTTTATACTCGTTCCCGGACAAGTGCATTCTGGGCTTTAGAGTTTAATTAAAAATTAGGACGGACATGGATTGAAAGGTACAAACTTTTGGGTGTTATGAAAGTGGCACATTGGTAGGTCAACAAATGATTTAATGTGCAAAGGGCATCTAAATGAATATAAAAATTGGAAAATCTGATTTGAATGGAACTTAATTTTTTTTTTTATATATACCCAACTGCCTTGGAAGTGTTATTAATCAGAAGGATGTGAGGGGGAAAAAAAGGCACTTAGACCACCCGCGGGTGCCACAAGAGGAAAACCAAGTCACTTGTCAAAATATTAGGTCTGAAATTGGTAGTCAGCTTTTTAGCTGTGTCAATGTGTGACTTGTTTTGCCATGGTTTTTGTAAAACATTATTGTTGTGGGAGCTGCCGGGCCCTCACAATTATAACAAACATTGGCAAAAGCAAAAATTGTTTTTGGTCAGTAGTTACTGGCCCTGATCAAAACTACTGTGTGTGCCGATATTCTCTTTACGAAAAAGCGGAATGCTGTCACTCACAGTGAAGCCAGCTGATACAGAGAGAGAGAATTTAAATGAATGTCAAAGGTCATGGCCAGACTAAATTTGGGGCCTAATTATGAAGAAAGTCTCAAAAGTGCACCCATGGTATATGTCCTTGCATTAAGTGCAGCTATACGGCTTTTGTGAATTCCCAACAATATACAAAAGTAGGACAAAAATAGTACTCCTAGAATATATTTGTGAACTGCATTTTAGCATGAGCAGATATGCATGTGTAGATTGGCTCATGCGAGTGCTTGCAAATTTACTTTCCATCCATCCACATTTTTCCCTACTCTGGAAGAAGGCTTACGTCTGCCTTTGTCAGGAGTACATTTCCAACATTTCTCAGTATGGGAAAAGATTAAAGAAGAGTTGTTGTAAACCCTTAAAACATACAAGTTAGTAGGTTTGCACAAGCTCAAAAGGGCATTCTAAACCTGGAACTATTGCTTACCATTACCTTCAGCACCAGTATGTAGATCTGTGGAAACGTGGCAATACAAGGGCATTGCAAGTATTCAAACACTACTATGGTAAGAGCACTATCATAATCAGAGAAGCTATAAGATCTTATATAATGAGATTGCTGACATAATTTGTCGCCACACTACATGGCACCAAAGGGACAAGTGGATTTTGTTACAGGACAAGTAGATTTATGAAGCAACCTGCCCCATGGACAAGTAGATATTTTAATAAATTCTACACCCTTGATGGTGATTCCTACGTAGAGTGTGTTCCCGTAGTCCAGCTGGTGTTAAAGGCCTGCGTGACAGTCCTGGTGTTGACTGGGAGCGACCTGAACATCTTTTGGAGCAAATGAGACTTCTTTTACCTATTTCTTCATGGATAGCTTGCTGTCCAAGAATATGCAGATGTTGCGGGTGTGCTCTGTTGGGGCAGGGGAAGAGCCGAGTTCAGCAGGCCACCATGCGTTGTTCCATGGTGAGGTGTTGTTCCAAAAAAAGAGTACTTCTGTCTTGTCCGTGTTGAGTTTGAGACAGTTGCCCTTCATCCACTCGGCAACGTTCATTATGAATCTGTGGAAGTTGCTTGGGTGGTAGAGGGGTCTTCTGATAGTGAGAGGATGAGCTGGGTGTCTTCAGATTAGGAGCTGATGTTCAGTTGGTGCAATCTGACAGCATTGGCCCGGGGGGGGGGGGGGGTCATGTACAGGTTGAAGAAAGTGGGTCTGAGGGACGATCCTTGGGGGACACCGCAGTTGATCTTCTTGATTTCTGAGGTTAACGGTGCAAGACAGTTTCTCTGGGTTCTTCCTGTAAGGTCCGAAGCGATCCATTTGAGGGGCTCTCCCTGGATTCCGATGTGGTAGCGTGTGCTGATCAAGAGATGATGGGAGACAGTGTAAAAGGCAGCCTACAGGTCCAGGAGGATGAGGGCTGCTGTTTAGCCTCGCTCCAGGGGGGCCCTGATGCCACCAGTAGCTGCGATCAAGGCTGTCTCTGTACTGTGGTTGGCTCTGAAACCTGATTAAAAGGGGTCCAGGAAGTTGTTGTGTTCCTGGTATTTGGTGAGTTGCTGGTTGATTGGCTTCTCAAGAACCCTTGCTGGAAAGGGTGAGCTGGGAGATCGGCCGGTGGTTCCTTGGTTCCGCGTGGTTGGCTGAAGTTTTCTTCAGGAAGGGCCTCACTTCAGCATGTTTCTAGTCCTCAGGATAGTAGGCTGAGGTGATAAAGGCGTTCAAGACTTTCTTGAGCTCTTCACCAATCATTTTAATCTCAAGTTTGAAGATGTGGTGAGGACAGAGGGCCGTCGATGCTCCTAAGTGCACAGAGTTCATAATGGCGATAGTGGCTTGATCCGGAGCCACTAGGAACAAAATCACAGCCTCCTAAGAAATGTGTGGCACCCTAGCCAACATATTACACAGCGAGATCGCAACCATCAATGAAAAATTTGAACTGCAACCCTATGGCAAAGGGTTAGGGTCCTACTAGTATAGCTAGGAACAAACAGTTTGAAGTTTGGGCTGGCACGCAATTTGAATTGAGTGTTACTTCATTGAGATTGAAATGTCTTGGTACTTGAAAGATTGAGAAAATTTGGTCATTTTTCCTGTCTGGTCTTGCACCCATTTCTTTTTATTTGGGCAGTTTCATGTGCAGGCACTCTGGTCCCTACTATATCTCCTTTGTGCCACCATACACATTAAGATCATTCTAATTTATGATGCGCTACAGAAGTGTCTTATCCTTTTCCTTTGTTTCTGGTCTGAGGTGCAGGGGAAGGTCAAAAGTGTTGCTCTCTAGAGACAAAATGTGGGGTTGCTCCATGGTGTTCATGTTCTATCCACTCTGCTTACATCTTTTGTTTCTCTTTTTTGTGTCACAGTATATTTGTGGTATGATAGCGAAATGTTGCCTCTTGCGTTCCCAAGTGACTGAGCATTGTCTCAAGGGACATGTCATCCTCTCTTTCAGAAGCTGAGCTTTATTTACTTCTCCCATTACCCCGGACCTTTTTTTGTAGCCACCATTGTGCAAGTTGTTCTCGCAGTGATCGTTAAAGGGCTATTGGTTGTAGTTGAGATGCTGTCAAGAGACACTTCAGCATGCTGTTAGGAAAACCTGCAGTAGCAACTGTACTCTGGGCACGACTAGTATCCATGGTATATAATATAACTGTAATATTTTCTCGATCTAGAGTTGTTAACACCATTGCCTGTTCTCTTTTAACTCCTCATTGCCCTATTCCTTGTCGAAAAATGCCAGAGAGACTGTTTTTGTCATTTGCATGTTGGTGAGTACCACAAAACCTAAGGTATCCTGCATGCTCACTTATCTGGCCTTTTTCCTGCCTAAATTAATTCTCAGTACCAATGACTTAGTGGTATTATTTGCTGGACCCTCACGCACCCTGTTGGTGCCATGGTTTGTAGTGTGACACCCTGGTCCCTATAAACCAGGATGGGCGTAACCATTTACCAAGGAGCACTTTAGATATTGATTGCAATGGAGTCCGTTGGGGTATAGATGGAAATACTTCAAGGTCTCCATTGTATCCATTTATTTAGTGGCATTTGGCATGGTTATAAACAGATATATTGTGAGAGTTAAGTATCTTTACACCCTAATGATGTGTTGTGATTAGATCACGACACTGGGCGTTTGTCAGGACCCTTTTATAGATGCTCCATAATTTTAGTTCTAAACGTTGAGTCCTATTTGGTCAGGGTCTTGGTAATTGTAAAAGACAACAGATAACAATGAACATAAAACCTGGCCTCTTGTCCGAGTTTTTATTCTGGGCTCCTAATAGTGCCTGTGTTGGATATATAACTAATTGACATGGTTGCAGTTCACTTCTCGTTTCTTTTTTTGACAGACGAGGGCATAGCATGCACGCTAACATGTTGGCATTACATTGATGAACAATTTGTGGTGTGGTCATTTCAAATACACTGAACTCCGTGATCGTCAAGTAATGCATGTTTCATGGTATATACAAATAGAAGACTTATTAACATGGTTGTAGTTCACATTGTTTTTTGACAGACAAGCGATATAACATGCACACTAACGGGAGCATTGCATTGAACCATCGCAGAGTAGTCTTTATGCAGTCACTGTATCATTCCTGCACAGATATAAAATTAACAAAACAGGGGTGTGCTTTGTGTTTAACTGCAAGTATGGCACCGCGTTAAAATCCTTTGTGTAAAATCCCTAAGTAATACCTTGATCCGTTATCACTTATGTTGTATGTATATGTTTAACTAGACTCCAGGTATTATTGTGCTTTCAGATTTGGTACTACATGTTTTCTATATGGGGTACATTATTGAGCAGTTGACATAATCCATATGTATTTTATAATAGAAAACTTGTATCTTAAATTTCAGATATTAATTTGAGAAACGCCAGTTAAATCTGGAGAATGTATGCGTTGGATGAGGATGTTTGCAGTCATGTCAGAGTCGTGGTCCGGGTTCGTCCAGAGAACCAGAAAGAAAAAGAAGGCAATTATCGACGAGTTGTTCATGTAGTCGACAAGCACCTTTTGGTTTTTGATCCAAAAGTGCAGGAAGTTAGTTTTTTTCACGGGAAAAAAGTTTTAAATCGGGACGTCAACAAAAAAACAAACAAGGATCTCAGCTTTGTGTTTGATGCCGTGTTCGATGAGAAGTCCACTCAATTGGAAGTGTTTGAAAACACAACAAAGATAGTGATTGACGGAGTTTTGAATGGTTATAACTCTACAGGTGAGTTTAAAGACTTGAAAAATATTGTTACCTCCTGTTTGGCTGTAGTTTACAAAGATGTCTGCCTTTTTTTTCAGTAAAACTTTTCAAAATGCTCCAGAGAATATTTGTTCTTTCTATGTATTTTGTTGTTTTAATGATAAGCATGAGCGAGGCTACATTTCAGTCGTTTGTGGTTGAGAAAGTTGAAATAATAATTTTAAAAAAATTATGATAGCCACCGTTTGTGACAATGTTTTCACGTGGAACTTCTTGTCACTATGACTGATTTACAAAAGAAATACAACATTGCATCCGACCGACCCGTCTTCTTGCAGGGATATATCGGTGTTGTAGTTTCTGTAAAAACGTGCTGTATCAAGAGCCAATAACTGAAATGCATTTTACAATAATTTTTCATTGTGTATGAACTATACACAAGTTCATATTGTAAAATATAAATAATGATAAATGGTTATTAATGAAGCCTATATGTATCTGAAATGTACACTGGAAACCTAGTGTAGGGACACTGGTTATGTGTACATTTCTGAATTGTTGTCAGCCATACTGTCGTGATATCATGCTATATTAGTTCACCATATTGAGCAACCTTTAATTCCAATTTGTAGAACCTGAACGTGCATTCTTAGGAATATAAACAAAGGCATGTCTAGTCCTTTTTTTGCCAAGCACAAGCAAACTGGTAGTTAGATTTCTTGTATGCATTTTTCTGTCTTGGCACTTGTTCGAAATCGGATTTCTGGTTGGCTAAGGCTTGCGCCAAAGCCAGGCAGAAACCACCACTCTAGTCGGGGCAAGGGAGTCACACGCCAAGATAACCCCTGCTCACCCCCTTGGTAGCTTGGCACGAGCAGGTAGGCTTATCCCGGAGGCAATGTGTAAAGCATTTGCGCACGCACACGCACACAGCAACAACATCCCAGGCACACCACAAAAGGAACTCCACACAAGGTTATATAAAAATAACTTTTGTATTCTCAAAACACATCAGATAGTAATCACACAATATACATTGTGCCAACTGGCACAGGTAACATTCACAATGGATTATTTACATGGGACAGGGCCACATGGACCACTGTCAAGAATAATCACTCAGTAGGAGTAGCACTTCTAGAACTTAGAATAAGTGTTGCACAAAATAACAATTGTCGAACACAACCAGTAACCACTGATAAAAGGTAGGTACACACTACGCAATACTAATCACCATAGGCATAGATCATGCAGGGACCAATGAACTCGCTAGTATAAACTATACTAGGCAAAACAACCTCCTAAGCATGAAAACACATCTAGAGGTATCACAGGCATAAAGGCATTGCACATTATGCATAACTCACATTAGGCCTAACCAGTAGAAATACAGTAGGCAATCTCCTCACTAGTCTAAACACATTGGACCCTACCCCCTAAGCATAACTCGCATTTAGGGGCGTAAATCACAGAGTGAAGTACCATCTCACTAGCATAACCACATGGAATGCAACATAACCTCATAATAATAAACCACAGTTTAGAGGTATAAAACACAGGGTGCGCAAAACATACTATAAACAATACATTTCCTAGCACAACCTCACTCTAGTACACAAATCACATTAGGGTCCAGGTTGCGCCAGAACCTAAACATTGCAGCTGCCCACTGCTTGCTGGGCAGCTGAGGACATGAACAGGGCCTAAACGCTGCAGCTGGCACTAACTGCTGCGCAGCTGTGGAAGGCCAAAGTAGGGGTGAAGGAGTGCGACTCACTCCTGAGTCCAAAGACATGCCCCTAGAAAGGAAAACCTAAACGGTGCAGCTGCCCACTACTTGCTGGGCAGCTGTGAAAGTCACAAATGCGACATGGGCTCTCACTGGCCCTTGGGACAAACTGCGCCAAATGCGGGAGCCCTCTAGGCTCTGACCATCATCCACAACACGGCGGAGCCCTCCAGGCTCTAGGAACAGCTTAGTGGCGGTGAAGCCATCTGGCTCTAACATCAACTGCGCCCCAGGAGCCCACTGGCTCCTTAAACAAAAAGGTGCCCCAAACGTTGGAGCCTTCTGGCTCTGAAACACTAATGGGGGGTGGGGGAGCCACCTAGGCCCCTGAAACAAACATGCCCCCTAGAACTGGGGCCCTCGGGGGCAAGAACACGGGCCCCTCTAGCCCTCGGGACCCCCTGGGCCCTTTAAACACATATGGACCAGTCAGAGCCACACAGGCTCTCTAAACAACTAAAAGTTACCCCAAAACTGGAGCCACGCATAGGCTCTTAAAAATAGTCATGCCCCTATCGTTGGAGCGACCCTCCCTTCAGGCGGGGGCCGCTCAGGACACAGGCCGGGCTTGGACCGGCCCCATCAAGGTACACCTGGAGCCCCCCCAGCCCTTGCCAATTCACCGGGCTGTTCTCGGGGGCTGGGGCGGACACCGACACTTCCCCGCGGTCTTCTCTTCACTCGGGCGGCACGCGGGGCTCTCCCTCCTCCTAGGTGAGCCCCGCCTGAAACCAACCTTCTGGAGCGGCACGCGGGGCTCCCTCCTCGCAATGGGAGCCCCCGAGAGGCAATCACCGGACTTCTGAGTCGCCTTCCCCCGGGGGAAGGCGGAAGTGACGCCAGCGGCCCCGCCCACAAGCAGGCAATCTCGCCTGTCTTCTGGGTCGCGCTGGGACGCTGCCCGGCAGTCTCCGTTCTCCTTGGGCTGGAAGAGGGGTAGGCTCCCTCGCAGTCACAAAAGTAAACATCGGGGTGGGCACCCGACATAGTTTAAATGTCAGAAACACGGGCAATCGGCCTCCATGCAGGGTGGGCACCTGCCGCTTTAAATAAACGAGCATAACGCAGGGTGGGCTCCTGCGCCCCCTAAATGATCCCTTAAGCAGGGTGGCACCCGCGAGGCACAAAGGGAGGGGGGAATCCCTACGAGGGGATTCCCACGGCGAGGGCTGCAGCGCCGTGCTGCTCAGCCCCGGGCTTTCCATTTCCTAGGGAAGTTAAATAAAAGCGCCCAGTCCAAGAATAAGGCACAGGAAGGCTTTAACAAGCCTGGGTAAAAATCCATAAAGGAGGAAATAGGTCCCAGAGGTCCCAGGCATAAGAGATGGAGCACAGCAGCTCCCAGCAAGGCAATTCCTCCAGCATCCCGGGGCTGGGCAGGGCCCAGGGAGGCAAGCCTTCCTCCCCCCCCAGGCCCCAGCACGCCCCTGGTAGATTCAAGTTGGAAACAAGAACACTTTAAATGAGGTCACTGCCTCTTTTTATACACAATTTCCTTTTGTTTCCAAAGGTACAGGCAAGGGGCGAACCAGATGCAGCTAGTTCCTGAGCACTTTGTTTTGCTCAGCCCCTCTGCCTATTCACAGGATGGGTCAGGGACATCGGACACACCACAGGGGGTGGAGCCAGTATTGTGAGGGAAGGCCCAGTCCTATTCAGGTCCCAGGTGCACCCCTCCCTGCCATCAGCATGCAGATCTCTCCATTCACCACCGGGGCAGACCCATCCTGACTCCTGGACCCAGGCACACCAGCCAGCCAGCTCCAGCCCATCACCAGCCAGACCGTCAAATCACATTCACTGCACAGACAGGCCAACTTCTAGAAGTGGCACTTCCACACTAGATACAATAAATCCGTGCACATCATCGCGCAGCATTTAATCACACGAGTTCGCACATACCAAACTCGACCCTGCACTCCCCACACATCCGGAATTACCATGGTCACACATATTCCCCATGCATTACTATGGGAGGACAGGCCACTGTCACCACACATATACAGAGAGCGCACGCATTTTACACTGGACCACAGTGAAAAAGTGCGCAGAGGTCTACAATCACCAACACCAGAAACAGGCTAGGCAAATGCAAAAAAGTTTCAGGGTGAACCTGCCAAAAGGGCTAGGCCCAACAGCACTCTTCCCCGAACCCATACAATATTTTAAAGGGATCTACATCCGGAACCATAAATACTCTTGCGCCATTTTATAATATTTATTATATCCCCCTGTGATGTGTAATAGGTAAAATAACCTGAACCACATTTACTCTTCATTCTTATACTGCACATCCATAGCAATTCTCTGCACACATACCCTCTTTGGTCATGCATTTACCTTTATCTATCCACTCTACTCTTGGAACTCAAGGAGATTTGCAAACATAGGCACTCATTAACCATATCTGCCCCACCTTTCCTTTGAAACCGGGGCATATTTATCATTTGGCCCTATTCTGGGATTTTTTAACTTCTTAATAAGTGGGCAAGATGATGCACATTAGGTAAAATAACATTTTAATTGTTCCTGCAGGTCCCCCTTAAGCCCATACATAGTTCAAACAACTCATAACTGGTCTGCAGATTGGGTCTTCTCTTCTCTACTCCTCATTCCCGTGTGGAGCTAAAGCAAATTATTGGGTTTGGGCATATGCCAGACTGCCTAATTGAATCACAGGAACTATTTAAAAAAAAAAAAAGCTCCTTTTGGGAATGTTCACACCCATGCATGCCCCCAAACGCTAGCAACAGATTTTGTGATGTCTTAAGTTGCAGCAGTTAAGTACATAACGCAAAGTAAATATAGACTGTGAACAACTCGTTCAACAGGCAGCCATGGGGATGAGATATAGAGCTAGGTTAGAGAAAGGAAAAATGCCCCACCTCCTTCCAGAACCACTGCACCACCACCTATCAACCCCCTGTGACATCACTAACTGAGACTCATCACTTTGTGTACTTTCCACTGTCACCGTATGAAGTCAGCCCAGTGAGGAAAGTAGCAGCCACCTGCTGGGTCAGATGAATCTGGGGGTTTAAGGTGCCATTCGTGACTGTCCCCCAGATGCGAGATGTTGAGATGGTGTGAACGAGTTGCAGCACACTATCATTGGCATTTTGTATATGGCTAAAACCATAAAATGCAGCTTTAGCTACACAAGAAGAGAGAAGAAATAGAACAAACCATGGGAAATCAGAAAAATTAGAGACAAATCCATGGTTTATAGACACCCTTAATTTGCATTCAAGGAAAGTGTTTAGGGGTTGGATTGGTTTTTATTTGTTACATTATTGAGAACTGGGTGCAGCACAGAGCATCTTTACTGTTATTGAGTAAACCTACTTTAGGGATTTCCCATCCCCCTACATGTGGAGGCAATCTCACTGGCCCTAGGCATTTTGTGCTATTAACGTCAGGAAGCTCGAACATTACAGGTTGCGTAACTTTTCCCTACATTCTTGACATTTTGTTTAATTGATTACTAATCAAGATCTGGGAACATGACATCAAGTGTGATTTTGGGTAAAATGCTGAAGTCCAAAGATTCTTGTTAGGCCAGATTGAGAGATGTTATGTGGTGTTTTGCAGGGTGTATTTTTCTGCATGTGAAAGGGTAAAGGCTCATCTTTTCATTGTAAAAAAGTATTTCCTGATTTCATAGGTTTGATATGTTTATTATGAAACATCATGACAAAGCCAGTATGTTTGAACTACTTATTGTGAAATAAATGTTAAACACAGTAGGCTTTTAAGGACACATTGTTACACCGGCAGGCAGTGTTTTGTTCTATGGAATTTCACAGAATACCATAGCAGGCAAGGTTTTTGGTGTTAGTGATCCACCCAAACAAACTGTGGGCAAAGAAGATATGGGCTACAATAATCCTGGTTATGCTGTCCTAGGTGATATGATGTTTTGCGTTGCCAACTGTAATTATGTTTCCATATGCATTTTTATGACTGTGCCCAATGGTTGCCTTGTGGACCGTTTATGCTCAGTACAATAGTACTGAGTAGGTTATGGTGATAACCGAAGATGAAGGCTATACAGGCCTGGTTGTATATAATGAAATGTTAAGATGAAGGCAGTAGGCCTAGCATATTAATTGTGAAAATCATATGCCAAAATCAGTAGGCATTTGATTGATTGATTGAGCTTTTATTCGATATGCAAGATATCTTGTAAGCGTACACCGAATACAGCCATTTACAAAACTAAAAAATACATTATTTAAGAAGCAATATTAATGCACATTTAAAAAGATAAAAGGACATATAATGCCAGAATAAATTAGCTAAAAAGGGATTAAACTGCTATTGACAATCTCTTGCATCGAATCAACCAAAACTGTTTTAAAAATTTGGCAATACCACAAACAATAGGGGGGGGAAGTGTCCGTCATTAAAATACGCAGGGCTACTAAATAACTACGTGTGCCCATATTGCGGCAGATGGGTTTAAGCCAAAAACTCCTGGGCTTCGCATAGTCGGGACATTCAAATAGGATATGCGTAATGGACTCTATCCTGGTGGGACAACATGCACAAAAAGGGGACATGTGAGCACCTGATTTCCATTTTGACACCAGAGCCCCAACTGGAAGGGAGCCTACTCTAAATTTAAAATACAGAGCTCGATCAGCTGGAAGAGTAATAAGGTCCAAATAAGGCTCGTAGACTACTGCATCTTTTACTGTTAAAAAGGCAGCTGTAGATTTACAATGTTCGGAATGTGTAACTAGCCGTTCCGCAACCCAGTTCCAGTATAGTCTCTTCAGAACCTCTTTTGGTGGGGCCGATCTTGATAACCAACAGTCCCCCAGTCCAATTTCCTCCAAAAGTTTTTTAGTATCTCTCAGCCACCTTATTTTTGCCCAACCGCCCAAGCTCATTATCTCCGCCAACCCTTCAGCATATGATTTTAACTCTTCACCCCTCCAGATACGAGTCCATAAGAGGAGTGGGCGAAGCCGGGCTTGGTCTTTAATGTTCTTACATCCTGTGTCCAGTAGCACAGGAACTGTTGGAGTGCTCGGAGGGATGGCAATTAAGGATTTCAGGAGTTTGCTCTCTGCTGATACCAGGGAGTCCAGACAGCAATGCCCCCACAGTTCAGCCCCATACAAGGCTGATGTTACTACCTTAGCCTTGTAGATGTCAATTACTGGGGCGAGCGACCTCCTCGATGATGCAGAGAATTCCCTCAAGAGGGCACCTCCAACTCTCTTGTGATTCAGGGCCATTTTAGCAATGTGGTGCGACCAGTTCATGCTGTCCGTGATCCGAATTCCGAGGTAGTCAAATTCGGATACTTTCTCCAAGGCGACAGAATTGAGAATAGGGGGGCGGCCCAGTTTCCTTGGAGGATTTAGGACTAGAAACTTTGTTTTGTCCACATTGATTACTAGGCCCTTTGCAACACAGAAGTTCTGGAAACGGGTTAGCAGTTTCTGGAGGCCTTGCGGGGTCTTAGAAATCAAGAGCGTGTCGTCCGCAAAAAGCAGGGTGGGGATCCGCACTCCTCCGAGACAGGGGGCGTCGGCTGGTTCTTGCTGGAGATATTCCACCACCCCATTTACATATAATGAAAAAAGAGTGGGTGCCAGAACGCATCCCTGTCTCACACCCCTGGACACTGGTATTTTCTCTGATAGCTCTCCATTTCTTCCCCAGCGGACCTGGGCAAAGGTGTGGGCGTGAAGGCTAATAAGGAGGGACAAGATGTAAGGAGGCAATCCCAACCCATAAAGCACCCTCCATAACTCCTCCCGGGGAACTAGGTCAAAGGCAGTCCTCAGGTCTATAAAGGCCAGATATAGACTGCCCTTGCCTAGCTCCACCACCTTCCACCCAAGAAGTGCCAACCTAAACACCTGCTCTATCGTCCCCATTCCTGCTCGAAAGCCTGCCTGGAAGTCTGATAATATTTTATTTTCCTCCACCCAATGGAGAATCCTACCAAGTATAGCTTTTCCTGCTATCTTTTGGGTGGAGTCTATCAGGCTTATGGGGCGGTAGTTCCCCGGGGATTCTCTGCATCCTTTTTTATAGATCGGGACCACCACCGCCCCCTTCCAGGAACCGGGCACTGGCCCTCCCTTCATAATGTCATTAAGAAGAGCTGCAATAACCCTTCCCCACACCACTGGATGTGCCCGCATGAGATCCCCCCGGTAGACCATCTGGGCCTGCTGCCTTGCAGGGGGCTACCCACCCAATTACCTTTTCGATCTCTAGAGGTGTAAAGAGATTATAGGTATGGGGTTCGGATACCAGTGGGGAGGTCACCCTGACATTTAGTTCCCCATCCGCCGGGAGGTATAAAGCCCCAAAGTGTTTTACCCAGCTTTGTGGGGGAATATTACAGGGTCTCATAGTTTCCTCGGGCCTGTTCCGGGAGCCTACAAGGTTCCAAAAGCCCCTTGAATCTTTACTTTTGCTAGCAAGGAGTAGGTCCTCCCAAAATTTCTCTTCCCACTCCAGCCTCGCAATTTTAAGGGATCTATTGTAAGCCTTCCTTGCTTCCAGTATGTCGCTGTGGGATTTGCACTTCACTGCCTCTACAAGACTTGTTTTGTGTACCCTGCATGTTTGAGTGTACCAACCATTGCCTTGCTTTTTACCTCTTTTATTTCCTGACTTACTAGAGGGGATTGTAAACACCTTTGTCAGAGTCTCTACTAGGGAGACAAAGACCCCACTCGCCTTACCCACCCCTTCAGGTAGAGACCCCAGGTTTGACACTGCTTGATTTAAGAGGGTTGAGATTTCTCCAATCCTTTCCTCAGAGAGGACCAGTTTGGCCCATTTTAAGCGCCTACCACAGAGAGAGACTACAGACTCATCGGGGGGAGATACTACAGGATTAATGGGACCCTTTTTAGGAAGGCACCACCACTGGGCCATGGTTAGGGAAAGTAGGTTGTGGTCCCTTTCAATCGTCGGGACCACAACCATATCCCTCACTTGGCTCCAGAGACATACATCTAGTAAGATGTAGTCTATTCTAGAGGTGTGTCCTGGTCTATTATATGTATGGGCCCCCCCCCCTATCTGAAGTTGTCCTTCCATTCACTGCCCTTAGGTTTAATTCAAGGCTCAGGGAGTATAACTGTAACGCCACCTGTGACCATCTCCTAATGGGTGGAATCTCTTAAACAGGGATCCCTATCCTAGTATCCTCCTCGTCCTGGTCTAGGGCAACGTCCGAGCCCAAGGGCTCGAACGTACAATTCATGTCCCCCGCGACCAGGATACATGACTTGTGCGGAGTTATATTCAAAAGGGTCTCTAGGAGAGATAATACAGAGGACTTCCTCCCGCCCTTAGTCCCTCTGGCGTACACATTGTTGACATTTAATATTATTCGCCCCCTAGGGTCTCTTAAAATAATATTTTGAATTTCCGGACTACCTGTCTGTGGTTCCTCTATTCTGCAGTCTAGGGAGGCTGCTACCCATATAAGCAAGCCACCCGAGGGGCGTCCTCTCCCTGATTCCGAGGTTAGCGCGGGCACAGAGTAGGAGGAGAATCCCACCCTATGTACCGACTCCAAACTCCAGGTCTCTTGGAAGATGCACAAGGAGTACTCATCGACCAAGGCATTCCAATCTGGGAGGGCCAGCTTTCTTGCGATCCCTGCGACATTCCAGCTGCAAACCTTAAAGACTCGGTCCGTCGCAGCTGATGTGTCGCTGGTCGCGAGAACACTACTATCCGCAGGCCTCACAGGAGGAACATGCAAACAACAATCTAAAGAAAGGGGCAGGGAGGCTACCAACCCACTAGCGCTTGCCGTTGGGGGTGAGACTGTTCGGGGTGGTGATGCTACCATTGGGCATATTCTATTAACAGCTGCCATATCTGCAGCTGTATTTTCCCTCATGTCGCCCTCGTCCAGTCAGCAACTCCCCGGCACCCACGAGGGGTTCAGCCCATTGCACCCAAGGTTCCCAACCCAGCGTGTATCCCAGTTTTGACAAAAGCCAAGGATACTAGGACCCTCCCTTGGTGACCTAGTAATTTGCCTAGGGTAGAAATAGGTTAAGTCCACTACTTTAACCCCTACTGAATCCATACTTTTTATCGGACTACAGATGGCGCTCACTACTCTGGGATCTTGGAAGTTTATTATTATACAGTCCCCCTCCTGTGATTTTTTTTCCTTGCCCTACCCACCCTACTCTGCGAACACTTAGAATAAGCCCATCCACACCAGCCGGAATTGGCTTGTTTGACTTTAACCAGTGGATGCACTTATTCTTAAGAGATTGGTGGTTTTCCAACTGGCCTTCCTTCAGAAGAGGAACATTTACTAAAACAGCGACAAAAGGTTGGCAATCTGGTGGAAGGTTTACAGGGGGGATCCGACGTGTGAAGTTTTGAGGGGCCACTGTAGTAGCAGCTGGGGTTATAGATTGAGGAGCAGTTTTGGCGGCCATTCCTGTCCCTATTCCCTTTGCTTTATCTTGTATGCCAGGTGTTTGGCTAGCTTTAGCTTTCCCACTACTTGCCAAGGGCTGCACTTGCGGATGTGGCTTAGATGTAGTCTTGGCAGCCTCTGTGGGTGTTGACATTCCCTTGGGTTTTGGCCCTACTATAGGTGGGGAAGGAATTTTATGTGCTAGAGCTTGCACTCTGCTGGTTTCAGCCTTATTTGTTCTGTTTGGAGGATTAGAATCTACCTGTGGTGGTAAGGAAGCTACTGGGGGCACACTCCCCTTTGGTCCCATGTCCTGATTGTCACTCACTCTTTTTTGCTGTTTAAATATAGTTTTAAGTGAGTAAAACCCATCGAGGGTTGATTGCTCTAGTTTGTCTATTCTAGCCCCCAGGCCCTCAACCCGAGTCAGCAAGGGCATCAAGAGACTATTTACCCTCTCCAAAATGGAATCAATAGTCATGGGATCAATCAATTTGGGGACATTGTCAGTACCATTACTAAAAGGTGGGCAGTTATTTGAACCCATGTGTGAAGCCACGGCGTCCCCTTCCTCCTCAGCCTTATCCTCTAGGACCAGGCCCTTTGCGTCTTTCCCGCCTTGGCCAAGAGGCTTACGTGTTCGTTTATAGAGCGCGGCCTGTCTCACCAGCCTGCCCTTGTTATGGTTACCTGCCTTTTTGCTTTTAGCCCTTTTATTCTGGCTACTTGCGTCAGTTACCGAAGGCACCCCAAGTGGGATTACTGTGATGGGAGTGGGCAATGTTGGCAATGGTGGCTGGGTTTTAGCTTTATTTAGGGGCGTACATAATGCAGGTAGAGGTGGAGTGCTAGGGCCACCCTCTTCCTCAATGCCACTCGGTAGAAACGCGGCCAAATGTTCCAACCTGTCTATGTTGTGCCCTACTTCTAACAGCTCGGGGGGGTCTATAGAGCAGCCCGGGACACCAACAAGGGGGGCAGATTGGTCCCGCTCACAAGCCGGAGTCAAGGCCTGTGCAACGGCCCCCAAGGATGAGCGTCTGGACGGGAGATAGACCTCGGATAGACGGCGTTCGGACATAGCAATCTCCTTTTCTATGACAGCCGTCACTCTGGTAATGAAACGGTCCATAGATCCGATCACTGGGTTCCCACCCCCAACTCCCCTTTCGCCCTCACTCCTGAGCAGTTTGCCAGAACGGGTAGACATGATTGGGGGTAAACCCTAGGGTATCACACACGGCCTACCTGTGCTCGGTGCTAAATGTAAGAGTCGTGGCCCAGCCCAGCCTCTGACAGCCCCGGACGGCCACAGACGGTCCCGCCCTTGTCCCGGGCTTCTCCCGCGTGCGACTCGCGGGTGCGAGGGGCGCTCCGTGCTATTAGGCGCCTCCGGGCGCTCGTCCGTCGTCACACCCGCCGCCGGGGCACCTGGGAGTTGTGGTTCCCCGGGAGCCTGGACGTGCTGCCTCTGCCGCTGGCCGTTTCCCTCACGGCGGAACAGAAGCCTGCCGCTGGCCGTTCACCTCACGGCTCAAGGTATGTCCCCCAAGGAGCTCTGGGCGCTCCGTGCTTTTAGGCGCCTCCGGGCGCTCGTCCGTCGTCACACCCGCCGCCGGGGCACCTGGGAGTTGTGGTTCCCCGGGAGCCTGGACGTGCTGCCTCTGCCGCTGGCCGTTTCCCTCACGGCGGAACAGAAGCCTGCCGCTGGCCGTTCACCTCACGGCTCAAGGTATGTCCCCCAAGGAGCTCTGGGCGCTCCGTGCTTTTAGGCGCCTCCGGGCGCTCGTCCGTCGTCACACCCGCCGCCGGGGCACCTGGGAGTTGTGGTTCCCCGGGAGCCTGGACGTGCTGCCTCTGCCGCTGGCCGTTTCCCTCACAGCGGAACAGAAGCCTGCCGCTGGCCGTTCACCTCACGGCTCAAGGTATGTCCCCCCGCATTTGAGAGTGGATTAATACTACTCTGGATTAAAGCCTACAGATTTTTGGGGTTTTTATTGTACAGTGGAATCTTAGAGTACCTTAGTATGCGAGTGGTTTGGTGTTGGCTACACCCTCTGACAAACCATGAATGTAGAAGATTTGGAATGTGAGAATCCTTGCTAAGCCCTGTTAGGTGAGATGGTATTTTGTTGGGCAACTGAAACTGTTGATTCATTTCCAATTTTATGGCTGTGTCTGAACGGTGCCTTGTGGGAAGGCCTACACTCACACAGCTGAATGATTATGTAATCTGAAATGAAATGAAATGGTTTCGACCCCTTTTCCTCTGCATTTACGATCCATTTCATACATGTAAATATATGTGTATTCATTCAATTAGCATTCATTGCCAACTTATGCTTAGAATGAAGCATTGCTTTAATATGTACAGCACAATTGCATTTTATGCATCGCAACAGTTCTTTTTAAGTTCAAATCGTTTTTGGCCTCGCACCTGCGAACCGATCGCAAAGCGATCGTCGCTGCGAGACTCTACTGTAATCAGTTCTGCTTACAAGGAGTCAAGGGAGACAGGAGACAAGTGATGTGCACGCGCAACCTTGCGGAATCGGATCAGGTCACGCGCGTGTTCACAATCTCTTGGCTCCTTGTAAGCAGGCACGCACGCACACACACACACACACACACACACATACATAGAGAACCTCCCCCGCCACACACACACACCCAGACCCATGGCTTGGACCGATCATTACTTGGTCGAGGCTCATATCTCGATCCCTAATTCTCCCCTCAGAAATAATCCTCCTGACATCCTTAAGCGTCCCTGGCGAAATTTAGACCTTGAGCACTTTCACCAGCTCCTGATGAAAGATCATCCTCAACCCCCTACAGAAGTTTCCCTTGGTTATGACAACTTTTGTGCGTGGTTAAACCAATCTCTGGATTCTCTCATACCACTCAGATGGAGTAAGGCTAGATCTAGTCCCTCCAGTCCTTGGTATGACGAATCCCTTAAACAGCTCAGATCCTCTTGCAAAAAAGCTGAACGTGCTTGGCGCAAAAAATACGATGCTGACCTTAAGTCGGCTTATAGGGCCTGCACCAGAGTCTATCATCGGGCTATTTGTTCAGCTAGGGCTGCTTTTTATTCTCAGGAGATTAGGAATAGCACCAACCCCACCAAGGTTATATTCAGGGTATGCAATGACCTAACTAGTAAAAAGATTAACACTACCATTCTCGAAGCCTCGTTGGCCCACTGTGAGGATCTGGCCTCGTTCTTCGTGGAAAAGGTAGAAGCTATCTATAGGTCTTTCTCTCAAGCCCCCTACAGGGAAAATACCATTGCTCCCGCAGTCTCTAAACCACTGCTTATTATTCCCAGCCCCACACTGGAGGAGTTTAAAGCCTTAACGATAAAAGTTAAATCTGGCTCCCCGGACGACCCTATGAGACCCTTGCAATTTCGGGAATTCGCCCAGTGTTGCTATCCCGCGATGCATAGTCTGCTGGATCTGTCTTTTAACACCGGTATGGTTCCTAGGGCATGGAAGCAGGCTACTGTCATCCCTATTCTTAAAAAGCCTGCCCTTGACCCTACTAAATCTGAACACTACCGGCCTATCTCCCTTCTCCCCAGGCTAGCTAAATTAGCAGAGTCCTATGCCAATCAGATTCTATCTTCTCACCTGCATGAATCTAATATTCTGGATAACTCCCAGAACGGGTTCCGTGCGGGCCACAGCACCGAGACTGCGCTCTTGGTTGTGGTGGAACACATTAGGAAGATGCTGGACCAGGGTCAGACGGCGGCACTGATCCTATTGGATCTAAGTGCCGCCTTTGATACGGTTTCCCATCAGATCCTTTTGCACCGTCTCATGGAGGCTGGAGTCGGAGAGAAGGCACTTGAGTGGTTTCGATCCTTTCTTTCGGATCGAACATTCAAAGTATCCACACCACCGTTTGTCTCGGCCTCTCGTTCTATTCATCAGGGTGTCCCGCAGGGATCGGCCCTTAGTCCTACCCTTTTTAATTTATATGTTCAGCCTCTGGCGGAGGTAGCCCATAGCTTTGATCTCACCATGGTGTCGTACGCCGACGATACGCAGTTGGCGGTGGCACTTAATGGTGATTCCAATATGGATGCCCCTACCTTTCAGTCCGCCCTTAAAGCTGTGGCAGGCTGGATGGCGAACAATCGATTACAACTTAATGCCTCTAAGACCGAGGTCATTATCTTTGGTAGGGAAGGTGGACTCTGGGGAGATCAATGGTGGCCATCTGAATTGGGCCTTGTTCCCACCCCTGTTGCTGAAGTCAGAAATCTCGGAGTGTGGCTCGATGACAAACTCTCTTTCTCCTCCCATACCAAACGTGTAGCTGGTACTTGTTTTGGTGCTTTGCATTGCCTCCGACCCATCTTTAAGTTCTTCGATGCGGACACCAGACAGATCATAGTCCAAGCTCTGGTTCTCACCAGATTGGACTATGCCAGCTCTCTGTTTTTGGGTGTGAACCAAGCAGAACTGGCCCGCCTTCAGAGGGTGCAAAACGCGGCGGCCAGGATGCTTGTCGGCCTTCCGAAGTTTGTCTCCGCCCGTCGTACTATTCGAGATCTACATTGGCTGCCTGTAGGGCAAAGAATTAAGTTTAAAGCTCTGTGCTTAACTTTTAAAATTCTTAAATTTGCCTCCCCTCCTATTTTATCGCAGACTATCCAACACTATGTTCCGTCCAGAACCCTCCGATCCTTGGGCTCTAATCTCGCCATTGTGCCCCGCTTTAAAAGAGCTAGAATGGGCGGTCGCTCTTTTTCAGTGTTGGCGGCTGCTCTCTGGAATTCCTTACCTATCACTCTCCGTGCCATTCCTGATCTGCTTCTTTTTAGGAAGGCATTAAAAACCTTCCTATTTTCTTCAGCTTAACTTTCTTTGCTCCCCTACACCTTTGCTGTGTTTTGTTTTACCATCTCTGGAAAGCGCCGGGACGCCTCTTGGCTGCGGCATCTGAGCGCTATATAAATTAAAATAACATAACATAACATAACATATTTATTTTTTGTGGACTGAATTGTTAGATCTGTTTCTTCTCGGTGCATGTATGACGACTAGAGTGCTAGTAAAATGTTTGCGTTGAACACAATCTGAAGTGCGATTTGCTTTACATTACATTAAATCTGACGATTCCGTGAAAGGTGGGGTTGAAACATTTCTTTGAAAGCTTGTATTCGGTCATACCCACAAAAATACTTCAGTTTTATTAATCAACATTGTTTGTTTCTTAGAAATAACATGAAAAACCTAACCCTTCTCCTAACCCCACGCTTTGAGCATGGCCCTAATATTAATCTTGCATAATTGCAAATAATAAAAAAAAAATAATGCAAAGCATTGTCATTTACAATGCCAGTAACTCAAACTTTAATGCTGCGAGACCTATTGCATTGTAAATGCTTGTTATTTATTGAAAACACAGAAGGGAGGACAATACAAAAACCAAGGTTACAGAGCGGACAATCAAGGTATAAGCACATCCTGGAGAAGAAAACAAAGTATGATGGTTCCAATATACAACGGTAGCATAAAAGAATAAGAGTGAGACCATGTTGCACTGAGATGAGAAACAATCGCCAGCTCAGCAACAAATTATAACAAATTATAGAACACAAGGAAGGGAGAAAGAATAAGGAAATAAAGATGACCAGCTAATCTAGCCCCTTGGCAGTTATTGGTAGTTATTGAACCAGTGACAACAGAGCAACGCTAAGTCAAGGTGGATTGACACTGACCGAGACTGAGGCAGTATGAATACATTGCAGGTCGAGGAATTTATGGAGGGTCGTAGCAAAGCTCTAAGGAGTCGAAAGAGCCCCAAAGCTTCCTGTGTGATTTGCCACATGGTGGAGTGTGAAGAGCCTCGTTGTCCGCACCTCTCAATGAAACAACCACTCTTTCCACAGTTTAAAGGAGAATTCATTGAAGTACTTCCACTTGCTTAGTACAACCTTGCACCCCAGGGTGAGCATGAGATCCAATAAATGTCGGTCTTCAACATTTCTCAGATGCGGATCTATAGCTCCTAGTAATACATAGGCGAATTCTGTTGGTGGACGGTAGTGAAAGGTCGCTTGAATGTAACTATAAATCCTGTCCCAGTAAGATTGTAATAGCGGGCAGTTAAAAAGCATGTGCGCCAAGTCACCAACCTGAAGCTTGCAGTTCCAGCTGTTGGGGCTATCCAGAAGTTTAAGTTTGAATAGTTTCTCGGGAGTCCAATATGTTCTATTTATAATCATTAGTTTCGTTTGAGAGAGTATAGGCAAGATTTTGGTAAGGAAGGGAGTGAGGTTTATGTTATCCCAATCAAACAGTATGTTAGAGGAATTTTCTTCTTTCTCCCAGGATGTTTCACATTTCCTGTGTGCTTTTTATGGACTAGGGGCGGGGATCTTGTATATCATGGAGACTGTATGACCCTTTTGTACCAGTTGGGATAGCCTACTGGCTAGTGACGGATCGGAAGGAGAGCTGGAACGGGCTGAAATTAATGATTTGAGATGGAGGAATCTGTAAAAGTCCATGGGTGTAAGTCTGAACTGGGCCTGTAGGCAGGAGAAAGGCAAAGGCGAGGAACCCATGTATAGGTCCATGACTGAATTAATCCCAGACTTCGACCAGTGTTCCCAATAGAGGGACTTGCCATTTATTTTAAGGGCCGAGTTGTACCATAAGGAAGCCAGATTAGATTTGTGTATTTTGACCTTACTTTTGTAGGCCCTCTCTAGGTGAAGCAGGGCCCTCTTAGTGTTGAGCAAGATGTAGCTCGAGTGGGGAAAGGCGGAAGTGTCAGACGTCGGTATAGTAGAGAGAGGCATATTGTTAATGATCACTCTTTCTATATGTACCCATACAGGAGTATATTCCGACCGAGGGAGGAGCCAATGAGCGCCCTGCTTGCAAAGATAGGCAATCTGGTAATTCCTGAAGTTCGGCAGCCCTATACTCCCTTTCTCTTTAGGCAACTGAAGTTTGCGTAAGGAAATCCTTGGTTTCTTTCCCTGCCATAAAAAAGTATTGGAGTTTATAAACCTTCTTCAGGAAGTCGTTTGATAACGTCATAGGCAGCATGCAGGTAAGATAATTAATCAGGGGGTGATCATCATTTTCAATGTTTCCGCTCTACCCCACCATGAGAGGAATTTTGGGGACCAACCATCCAGCAGGGAGGAGATCTTTTTTATAAAGGGCAATCTCGTTTGTTTTAAGGGTATTGATTAGATCCTTCTCAAACTCCAGACCAAGGTAATTGAAGCATTTAGGCTGCCAAAGTAAACCTGAATTACCCAGAATGCTTTTTTCACCGATATTACTTAGGAGCTTCACTTCTGTTTTGTCCTTGTTTAGTTTGTAACCGGACACAGCAGCGAAATCCGCTATTGAGGACATTAGGGCTGGAATAGCGGTCTCCGCATCTTCAGAAGCTATTAAGACATCGTCTGCGTAGGCCGTTATCTTAACTACGTACCCTCCAAAGTCAACCCCTTTGATCTGATCATTATTTCTTAACTGGTTGAGAAAGGGTTTGATAACTAACAAGAAGAGGGAGGGGGCAAGGGGGCACCCCTGTCTCGTGCCTTGTTCCAGATTAAATGAGGAAGAAAGGCAGCCACCCGCTCTCACCTTGGCTGACGGATTGGAGTATAGGACCATCACCATTCGGATAAAGTAGTCACCTAATTTGAATTTGTTTAAAGCAGCTTCCAGGTACGTCCAATCGACCTTGTCAAAGGCCTTTTCGGCGTCCAAGGTGACTGCGATGGTTGGGGAGTTGGACAGGTTTGCCTTTTCCAATTTGTGAGCAAGGATGCATGTGTTGTCGCTAGACAGTCTATTCTTTAGGAAGCCAACCTGCGGGGGATGAATGAGTTTGGGCAGGAATTTCTGAATCCTCTTGGCGAGTATCATGGCATAAATTTTACAGTCGAAATTGATTAGCGAGATTGGTCTGTAATTTTTCGGGAATGACTGGTCTTTCCCATCTTTGGGTATTACTGCTATGATAGCCACAGCTGGACTGCCATTAACTTGGCCGCTAGTAAAGAATTCTCTATATAGGTCCTGAAGAGGCTCCGATAATATTGGGGAGAAGCTTTTATAAAATAAGGCGCTGAACCCGTCTGGCCCGGGGGCTTTACCGGTTTTAAGAGTTTTAATTGCGGTTTCAATTTCCTGAGAGGAGATGGGAAGGTTAAGGTATGATTGGTCGTGCTCTGAAAGTGAGGGAAGTGTGTAAGCATTTAGATACTCCTCTATCTTTGAAGATTCGAGATCCGTATTTTAGAGGGATCAGAGTGGGAAGACCCAACTTGATCCGTTAGACTCTTAATTGCCGTTTGCTGAAGTTTAAATTTTAGGTAAGATGCCAGACTCTTCCCCGCTTTGTTGGACTCGCAGAGCCTAAAGTTCTTTTGGTTCTTTAATTAGATACCCGCCCTTTCGCTGACGATCTTGGTATACTCATATTTTTTAGTCATCATGTCGTTCATGACTAGGGGATCTCTGGAAATGACAGGTCTTTTTTCAAGCGTTAGAATTTCCTGCTCTAGGCGTTGCAGGTTACTATTAACATCTTTGTTCATGGCCGTACGTATTTTGATTATGACGCCCCTGATGGTGCTCCTGAGGGCCTCCCACCTTGTGAGATCAGAAGTTTACCCCTTTTTATTTAGTTC
This sequence comes from Lissotriton helveticus, assembly GCF_964261635.1. Taxonomy (NCBI): domain Eukaryota; kingdom Metazoa; phylum Chordata; class Amphibia; order Caudata; family Salamandridae; genus Lissotriton; species Lissotriton helveticus. Next base: position 311,650,275 of record NC_136062.1, read on the forward strand.
GAGATATTCTCGTATCGCTTTTTCAATGGCCTGTCTGTGAGCTTCTGTCTTAAGAACCGCGTTGTTGAGTCTTCATAAACTAGTCTTCTTGACCTCGTTTTGTAGTGCAAGGGACATCGTGATTCAGGAGTGGTCAGAGATAACCCTAGGCTCTATGGAAGTAGCTTCAATATCGGAACAAGTGTGACCGGTGGTGAGGATAAAGTCTATGCGTGAATAAGTGTTATGGGGAGGAGAAAAGAAAGTATAGTCCCTACCCGTGGGGATTTGTAATCTCCAAGAGTCTATTAAGTTAAAACGGGTGCAGAGATTAATGAGGGCTTTGTGAGAGGCGTTCGGTCGATAGGGGCAACGAGAGTCCCTATCCAGCAATGAGTCAAGGGGAAGATTAAAGTCGCCACCCATAATGTGTGTGGCAATATCCGGTATCGTGTTAATGTGGTCACACAGTTCCTTCCAGAAATCAGGGTCGTCTCTGTTGGGGGCGTAGAGATTGGTGACAAACTCCTTGTTATCCTACGAGAGTTTTAACGAGACCCATCTACCCTTAGCGTCTGCAGTGCACTTTAGTATATCAATGTTAGATTTTTTGGCAATTAGGGTCAGGACTTCGTTTTGTTTCCCCAGGGCCTCTGAGCCTATTGCCTCGCTATACGTCTTATTCTTCATTGAGTTGAACTGCGATGAACCAATTTTAGTTTCTTGGAGCAATATTATATCACCCTTTTGTTTATATACATAGTCAAGAATTTTCCTCTTTTTATTCGGATGATTGATGCCCTTGACGTTTAGCAAACAATTTTAAGCTGTGAGCTGAGAAGCTAGGGGTAGATAGCATTGGCATTAACTAGTGTCATGTGCATAATAGATGACCATAAAACCCGGAACATTAACAGTAGTGGGTTGCCTGACCAAGGGGCTGGTAGCTGTATGGTAATGTAGTTGGGCAAACATGGGCAAAAGGGCACTGGTGATCATAGGTCGTTGGAGGACAAGACTAGGATTCGAGCTGGGAACTGCCCCATGAACACTGGAGCACTGGGACACGGAATGTAGGTGAACTAGACTAGAGTCAAGCTGGTGTGTAGAAATGAAAATGAAAGTGAAAAACGAAGGAGGAAACAAGACGATAACAAACAGAGACCCTTCCCCACCTCCCCACAACCCAAACCCTCCCCACCCCCCCAAAAGTAATCCAAAGACATGGTGACAGGAGAGAAAGCACAACATCTCCCCTCCCATGGAACTAGTAATACATCATGCGTAATGCTGCAAATTCTGGAAACATTAACTTGACCGGAAGTTAATGCACACAAAACGGGTGTAACAGTGGTACTTGAGTCTTCAATTATGCTTGAGTCGACAGATAACAAACTGGCATTACGAAATGCCTTACAAGATACGTGTTGCGGAAAACTGCATCTGGAAGTGTGTAGCCACTGCAAATGGTTCAGAGTAAGTACCAATGCCTCTATGACAGGTATGTTCATGTGATCGCATCATGGCTGTGAGTGAAGCATTAGAGATTCAGTTAGATATGTGGTCAATACAAGGCTGCTGCGAGAAAAAAGAGATGTGAAGTAAAACGGAGCAAGAACCAGTGGAACCAGTAGATTGCTTATTGGCGTGCAGGAAGGACTATGGGAAGGCCAACTGGTAAACCTGCAGAATTAACCTGTAGAACTAACAAAAGCCTGGATATGAACAAAAGACTCATGTATTGAGCATCAAGTGCCCCCACTTGGAGCACCTGACTCGGTAGTATCCATTGAAGGGATATCCGGCCCGTCAAGGAATCTCTTCAGTTGCGCCGGATCAGTAAATATTTGCGGGACTCCTTGAATCAAGACTCTGAATTTTGAAGGGCCCACGAAGCCATACTGGTAATTTAGGGTGCGCAATCTTGGCCTAAGAGCGAGAAAGCCCTTCCTGGTGTCAACTGTTTCTTTGCTATAATCTTGGGAAATGAAGATCTTAGATGACTTCCAAAGGATATGATTATTCCGAAGCATGAAGGTCAGGATCTGCTCTACGTGCTGATAACGAAGAGGCTTACAAACTATTGGCCTGGGGCCCTTTTGGTTGGCCGTGATTCATGACTGGACCCTATGCGCACGGACAAACTCCAGAGGAGTGTTGAAAGATAGGTTGGTGGCTTAGGAGAACCAGGACTCCATAAAAGAGACACCGGACCCCGCGGCTTCTTCAGATCCCTCTGGCATGCCAAAGATGCGCAAGTTCCCCCTGCGGTTTCTGTCCTCCAACTCAGATAGTCGTCGTGTCAGGGAATCCGTAGTGGTTGATAGTCTCTGTAGCGACTTACAGACCTTCGTTTCGTAGTCTTCTAGTTGGCTGATTCCTTGTTCCGTCTCAGAGAGCCTGGCGTTGGTGTCTCTGATGTCCTGCCGTACTGCGGATATTTCTTCTTTGGTGGATTTCGCCAGATCATGGACTTCTGCAAGCTTGAGCAGAATTGTGTCTAGTGTCGCATTTATATCGCGTTTCCCTTTGGTCGGTAAATCCGGGTTCGGTGGGTCCGCTTTGAGCCTCTTAAGATTTTTGGCTTATTTCTCACTCATGTTGTTGTGATCAGACAGCCCCTTTGGGTGTGAAACACAGATGGCGGGTTAAGGCACGGAAAAGTGATCACTACCGTATCGAGATTCTTGGCCCAAAGATAGTAGTGAGCCAGTAGGAAACCAATGGCGGGCTTTAGTGTTTCGTGGGGTAAAGATGTTAGGAATTGTCCATGATGCAGCCCCCCCTTGGGTTGCGAAGACTGGGGTCTGATATCCGTTGAGGGAAAAGTGCACCAGAGCACCAGTGATATAGCGACGGCAGGCTTCAGAGTAACACTGGAGTAAGGAAACTAGAAATTGTCTAGAGCATCGGCCATCTTAGGGTCAAGCAGTGAAATTGGTGGAGACAGACCTTCTCATTCAGCAGCCATCTCAAGGTCAGGCAGCAACAGGTTGTGAGACAAAACAGTAGACTGGGTGGATGAACAGGAAAATCTGTATATCCTTAATTAAACGCTCCCCATGCAAAGGTGTTATGGGTCTGCTCTGCTAGAGATAGGGCAGGCGTGCTGGAGTGAGCACTTCATCGTAGGCGGACACAGCCATTTCAGTACTCACAGCTCAGACCAGATCAAACGCTTCACTCGGGATTCAAGAGTGACCATTATCGGGATGTGGTGACCTTCTCTCCTGGACAGGACCAGCATAACCACCTGTGAGAGGCACAGAACAGCAAGCTTGGTAATTACAGGCAGGTCTTTGCCAGGGACCGGTGATGGCCGCCATTTTGGGATTAACTAGCGTCCCGCCGTTTACGGGGGAAGGGCCTCCAGAAAAGGACAGCCGTCGCGTTTCTGACCTTCCCTGTGCCAGACGAGTGACCGCTTCTGTTCTGGGAGCGTTGCAGTGCACAGAGGTAAGCCAAAGCCAAAGCCAGAGGGGACAAAACGGAGCTGCTCCTATTCGGTCCCAATGCACCTTTGTGGGGCCCGCAACATTGGCCTCCGCAGATGGGCCCTTTACCTACCCCCTCAGATTCTGCCCGTAATCTCGGGGTTCTACTTGACAACCAGTTGTCATTGAAGCAACATGTGGTAAAGGTCTCTGCCACCTGTACTACCATCATCAGGTGGCTTAGAAAAATCACATGGATGCTCCCAGTGGATACCCTGAGAACCGTGGTCCAAGCCCTTGTCATCTCCCGGTTGGACTACGGGAACGTACTACTCCTGGGCGCCTGTAAGGAGGTATTAAAGAAACTTCAGGTTGTTCAGAATATGGCTGTGCGCCTGATATGTAACCTACCTGCTAGATCTTCGGCTACTACCCATCTGCACAAACTGCATTGGTTACGAATTGAGAGCCGTATAAAATTCAAAGCCCTTTGTATTATGCACCGTATAAAAATGAACAAAGCCCCGAAATATCTATCTTCCTTGGTCCAGCACTATGTCCCATCCCGCACTTTAAGATCATCTACCCAAAACAAGTTTCAAATTCCACGTGTTAAGCGAGCCAAGATGGGCGGACGTTCGTTCGCCTTTCTGGCCCCCTCTTTATGGAACTCTATGCCCCAATCCCTGCGCTCGGAAGTCTGTTATATGACATTCCGCAAAGGTATTAAGACCTGGCTTTTTAACATGTAACTGCCATGCCCATGGTTTTCTTCACTGTTCCATCTTCCGTTTGCTACAGCGCCGGGAAACCTTCGGGTAGCTGCGCGCTCAATAAATGCAATTATAATAATAATAATAATAATAATAATAAGCCGTGTCTGTTCCGTGATTCGACGGGTAGATTGGTCACACAGTATGAGGCTCTGCTGTTCCGCTGTTTGAGGCTCCGCTGCTGGGCACCACACAGGCTGCGCTGCTCACCCCTCCATACAGATGCTCAGGGGCACAGATCGGCAATTCCGTCGCATTTCTTGCGTGCCCTACACATTCCGCTGCCAAACACTTGCAAAAGGGCACCTCGATGGTCACTGGGCAAAGCTGAAATTTTTGGTAAAACCAGCGCCACGGGAGGAGGAGAGGACTCACGCCGCCATCTTCTCAGGCGTCCAAACCACGCCCCCCTGCATCGCAACAGTTCTAATGCATTTTTTAGAATGTATTTTTAGAACTGTTCTTAGCCATCCATATGTAGCTATGTTTTAGATATGTTTAACATGTTTAGAATTTAGTAACGTTGTACATACGAATGTGGAGTGGGTGTTGTGTTTTTGTTTTAGATTCCGTATGAATTTCCCGATTCATGCCCTTATATAGGTAGAATTCACATTGCCCTTATATAGGCATAGAAATCCAGCCCTTATTTAGGCATTGCTCATGCTAGCCAAATACAGGCATGGCTACTTAAATCCGTTCATCTACGTCACAACGAGTTCTTAGAAAACCAGACTCTTAAGCCATTAGAACTTTCCCTTGCTTAGATATTGATTTCTCTAAGAAATCATTTATTATGCATGAACCTCCATTCCTTAGGGTTTCATTCATGAAGGTTCTCATGCCCGACTTTTACGCCAGTACTGGCATTCCTAAACACCTTCCTTCAAGGTATAAATATACCTTCACTTGCTATGGCAAGGCACAGTGCGGTTCGACTATCTACTTGCACGACGCGGCTCGCCACAGCAAGTCAAGTCCCCAACTGACGCACTGACCAGACGCTATCATCCTCCTCGCAGAGAATCCAGCTCCAGTTCTTCTGACTCTCCTTGTGGAGTGTTAGAGATCGAGCCCCGGGAAAGACATACCAACCTCTCTTATTCTAAGGTATGGCACTGGTTAGAACCCAGAGAAACGTTTGGCAACTCTTGGCATAACTAAACCAGACTAAGACAGCACCTACTTCTTTACTCGTACTAGACTTAGGTTAGGTACACTGGGGTAGGATTATTTTTAGAAGCACCAGATGAGTATTTTGGCCTGTGTTATTTATGTAAATATTTTAACGAATATATGTCATAGCTACAAGACATGCTATTACAGTATTATTGTACATGTTATACTTTGCATTCTGTGTTACGATTGTAGCAGTTCATATCTCTTGCATGAGAAATAAGATTGTTCAATAAAACCCTTTTCATTGAAACGCCCGTCTCTCTATTTCTTTGCAACTCTGTAGAAACGAAGCATGCACGATTGACTGAGTGAAACGGTTATCTATTGTTCCACGACTCTGAAGATATTGTTCCGACTCTAAGGGAAACAAAGTTGTCATGTTTATGCGGTTGTTAGAAATTAATCCCTTCTTGTTCATTCAATAAGTTTCTAGTGACCTCTGAGTTAGCTGGCACACACAAGTAATTACGTTTAATGTACTTGATGGAGACATACTGAACTCAGTCCTATGTCAAATCTATAGTGTATTATTATTCCAATGCGCAGAGCCTATCGGGGATATAGGAACTACACTACACAGGAATCAACAAGATTGCAGAGAAATATGTAAACCACCCTCTCTCTAGCTTTCTGGAATCTCACAACTTGCTTCATCCCTCCCAAACAGGATTCCGCCCGCGACAAAGCACTGAAACTGCTCTGTTAGCCGTGGTGGAAGAAGGTAGAAAGATCCTAGATTCAGGGGCGTCCTCAGCTATCATACTCCTCGACCTAAGCGCAGTATTTGACACAGTGAACCATCGTATTCTGGTTCACCTTCTAAGGAGCATAGGAGTAACTGATATTGCGCTTCAATGGCTGCGTTCCTTTCTGGAGGGGAGATTGCTCCAGATATTTGAGGACAACATTGTCTCAAATCCCATCCCTTTACAGTGTGGAGTCCCTCGGGGCTCATCATTGAGCCCGACTCTTTTCAATGTTTATATGGCCCTGTTGGCAGATATTGTAGCCCCTTCGGAATCCACATGGTGACCTATGCCGACGAAACTCCATTAATGGCCTTACTGAATCCTGGGATGTTTGGTATTAAACAACTCAGAATAATAAACCTGTACTGATTCCAGTGTTGAATTTATTATTCCATGCACTCAGTGGCCCCTTCTAGAGGAGACCCCTGAACCAAACCAACCACTGGTGGGTTTATGGCTGGTGAACTGCATGCTGCCACCACAAGACAAGTTTCTGCACTCCTGTGGTGGGAGCCTTCTCTCTGAGGGCCCAGAAACAAGAGCCTTTCCTGGACAGAGATGTTCACACCTCCCCAGGTCAGGAAGGGCCATCTGTGGCAGGGGAACCTAAAAGGCCTTGCTGCCTTTGCAATGCAACCCCCAGCCTCTCCTTCTGTCGGGAGCAGGCCTCCTCCTTGTCTCATCCCCTTTTCTGCAGGAAACTTTATCAAGCCCAGGAGGTGTGCCCCCCCTCCGCCAACTCCACCCCTCAGATGGGGAGGCAAGGTGAAACCCGTTCCTCAATGCTCGCCTTCTTGCTAATGGGAGGCACCCCCCAGTCAGGGATTGGGCCCACTCCCCTACCTGGGGTCAGCGCACTGAGGGTATAAATTTTATGAGGACTGATCCCCACCCACTTCAACAAAGACTTCAGAGTCCCAAGGATAGTGGCCCTGTCCACAGAACAAGTTCCAGCCCCTGCGGAACCAAGAAACCCCGCTCCAGGACTTGCCTCTGCAGCTGTCGTCCAAGACTAGTATCCAGAGGGTCCATCCATCCTGAAGTGGTTCCCCAGCAGTCCTGACCGCCAAACCATTGAGGGGTGTCACCTCCAAGGTTCCATGACGACTCCTGCAGCCTCTTCTCGACGAGCCCCCCCTCCACCGTGACCGGAGCTGTAAGCAGATTCCCGACGTCAAAAGGCACCCCCTGAGGTGTCTGCCCCTGCGTCCTGGTGACCCAAAGTGTCCCAACGTCAAGGGACATCTCTACTTACCCACCCAGCTGTTGATTCCTCCCGTAAGACTTCCTGAACCGAGCCGACAACCAAAATCCAAAGACCACATCCCCACAGTATTGTATTGTATTGGGCTCCCGACACCTTCTAAGCACACCGCACCCAGCCGCCCCTATGCCACTGGTGTTGTAGTCTTGGTGCTCAATTTGGGAACTTCTTTGCCCTCACCTTAACCCTAGGAGCTTGTTGCCTCAAACAGTCACCCACCCGTGAGCAGCCACCGACGAGGTGCCCCCGGGCCCCAGTGGATAACATTGGCACCCTGCACCCGGCCGCCCTAGTGCCGCAGGTGGTGCACTTGGAGTGCTGAATTGGACCCCCGCCCCATAACTTAATTACCAACATTTTTTACTTACCTGCAAATCCTCGACATAGTGTCCATTGACGATTCGAAAAAAATAAAACACAAAACTAATTGACATAAAAAGGTAAATCGAAAAAAGTACCAGCCAAATATATGTCCAATGTTTTTTAAATAAACTGGCATAAACTGCAAATCGTGAGGGCTTTTTTTAGGCATTCGAAACCGTGTCAAAAGAAAATCTGGATTCTGTGGCCAGACGTGTTGCAGATCAGGCATTGACAAGTCAGTAGGGTAAGTGTAATCAATTTCATCAACATTAGTACCAGGCAAAGTACTTAATAAAGGACTGTAAATTGTAGGCATCTCGATGGACACCTCAGGCTCAGGATTAGAAGCAGTGGCCAAAACAGAATTTCTCACAATCGAAGGACAGGAGACCGCAGGTGTCATACTAAGAAGAATCGACCACTCTGTGTATTTTGACATTGTCAATTGAGATAAACCTGTTTTCCTTACGACCTGGAAGTGGTGGTAAAATGACTGTTCTTGTGCCCTTCACGCCAAGGACCGGAGCTAGATAGGAAGGACCAAATTCTTTCTTGTTATCGATCTTCTCTCGAGCCAGTTCTCTAACTTGGGGTAGCCAGCCAACTACCGGGATCTGCAACGCATCATCCGATGTGGGGGGCAAATGTTTCTTTGCAAGACTGTCTCTGGTCTTTGTAGATCCTGTAAAACATTGCAATGTTCATCTACGTCAAAGGTTGTGGCTTGGACCTCGCAGTCTAGACCGTCAAGGTCCGGGACAAACATCTTGATACCAAAGAGCATTTCGTATGGGGTCCGCCCACCCAGAGACCTTCTAGGGAGATTATTAAGAGCACGCTGCGAAAACTTGACTTGAACCCCCATCGACGTCATGGCATCCTTGTACGCCTTAGAGGCGAACGCCGGACCCTGATCCGAATGGAAGGTACCACAGGCAAAAATCCCTACAAAGACACGCAAATCTCTTATGAAAGTCTGTGAATCAGTGCTGCGATGGGGCCAGACCCACACAAAGCGTGTGCATGAATCAACTTCTACTAAGATGTACTTATACGCAGTATCAGAAGAAAAATGACCGCAGTGATCCAAATAAACGCATCCTAGTGGTTTATTAGATATGTACAACTGTGTCTGTGGCGGACGCACAGCAGTCGAAGGCTTAATCTGCTGGCAAATGTCACATTGAAGGACATAATCGCGCATCTGTTTGTACAGTCCCCGCCACCAGAAACGCTGTTGTAAGAGTTACAGTGGCTGAGACGCCCGCATGCGCAGACGCCACACCTTCATGCGCCGCTGTAATCAATGTAGCCCTGCGGTCCCAGTTGGGAATCAACCGCTCCCCAGCTTCAGGAATTTTCACATAAGGAACCTTATCGGGACTTAAGTGGTATGTGTACTTCGAAGAGAACCCCGTAGGATGTTTACCTCCCTTCTCAGTGGCAGCAACAGCCGCAAGATATCCTCATCAATCTTACTTTTGGACCGTGTAACTGCTGCAACTAAATACGTCGATACTGCAGATTTCGCCGCCTCATCAGCAAGCGAGTTACCAACAGCGTGAACTCCAACACGCTGATGACCGAGAGTATGAATCACAAACACAAGTGGCAACTGCTCTTTAAGCTCAGCCTCTCGAACCCAGATCATTTTATGTTTTATTGTGCTACCCTTGGAATCACGAAAATCATTGTGAATCCAAAAGAACAAGTTTTCATTGTAAGATTGGACACAGTAATCACTCACAATAAGAGTCGTCACACTAGGATCTGCGTACTCCAATGCAAGCATCAGAGCCCGAAGCTCTGCCAATTGTGCGGTGCAGTCCCTTAGAGTCTGCGTGTGCACGACTCTGTACTTGAACTCATCGTTCACCATGGCACCGACCACAATGGCGTATGCGGAAACGTAGGCGTGTTTAGAGCCATGCGCAACCTGCGCCGAACCATCAGTGTAAATGATGCAATGGAAATCCTCCAAAGTTCGCATAGCTAAAGGAGCTGGATGAACGAATTCATACTGTAAATACTCCTGCGACCGTAATGAGGCGTCAAAAATAAACGTGACATCCGGGGACGTCAAGGAAGCAGCTCATTGTATCCACCGAGGGTGCAAAGCTTTTGAATTAGGTACACTGGCTTTCGTAACTGCCTCCAAGGCAGGACACGGGGTAACAACCAACATGCGTTTTCCCTGTGACAGAGCACGTTCCTTAAGAATCGCCATCTGCACAGCCGTTAAAACTTTCTCCACAGTGGAAAATCGCATTTCAGCCGAAGTGTACAAGTGTGACTTATAAGCAATAGGTACTGTGTCTCCTTCATTAAAAGTCAGGTATGTGAAACCCACCGTCCCAGGGATGATTCTTATCACCAGGTTGGTGTGGTTGCCCCGAGTCAGCAAAAATTTTGAAGCGAGCAGGTCAGCCTGCAAGGATTGCAGAATGGCTGAGTGCTCAGGCAGCCAGCATGATTTGGAAAAAGTTGGTTGTATCAAAGCATACAAAGGCTTGATACTCTGGGCATATTCTGGAATGTATGTCCTCCCAAAATTTAAAAAACCCAGTAAAGACTGTAATTTTTTCAGAGTTGTCGGAGCGTGCAATTGTGCGCATTTCTCCAGGAAGTGAGGAGCCAATCCTCTACCTTCATTGTTGAGCTCGTAGCCCAGGAACAACACTGTATATTCTGCAATGTGTGATTTTGCAAAATTGAATTTGTAACCCATGTCTGCAAAGCTACAAATTAAGCGGTCAACGCGACATAGATGCTCCCAAAGTTCGTCGTCTGTGAGATAAATGTCATCCACATACGAGCAAGCATCGGGGTCAACTCTCTCCAAAAGAGAGACTATGCGGGCAGTAAAAATCCCAGGGCTATTCTTAAAGCCCATAGGCAAACGCCAAAATTGTTTTTGGACACCGCCGCAAGTAAAGGAGGTCCATTGGGAACTGAGACCATCCAAGTGGTGGGCATAAAAACCGTTGGATATGTCAAGCGTGGTCTTAAAACACGTACGCACTAGACAATCCACCAAGGCAGAGCCGTGAGTATTCTGTACTGCACAGGTACGGCAATGCGAGTTTAAATGCCGGTAATCCAACACCAAACGATAAGAACTGTCTGGTTTGGTCACCGTAAACAGAGGGTTATTCATTGGTGACACACATGTTTCAATCACTCCCTGATATTCCAATTGTTCAAGGATTTCCGCAACGGAAGCCATAGCTTCACGCCGAATAGTATATTGAGGTTGAGGCTGTGGCTGAGACCACAAAAGAATCTCGTGGTGTGGGGAGAATTTATCCCAACCACAGTGTGTACGGTACAGAGCTGGCGCTAGAGCCTTAGCTCACTCTTCTGCAAAGTTCAGCGCATGCTCTTTCGAGGCTGTGTGCGCGAAACTAGGGAGGATCACCTCCTCCCCTCGCGGAGCTGCAAGAACAAAAGGTGGGGGCCTGTCAGCCTCCGATAACAAAATGTCGTATGTAGACGAAAGATTTTCCCCTTTTATGGTACGCTGTATGTCACCTTCGATTAACAGGACAATTTCACAAAGTCTGTCAGGGGGAGCAACTCTAGTATCAGCTGTTTCAACTACAACATAACGGTCAGTCGCTGTCACCTTCAGTAGTGGACGCAGGGCGTCTCGCACTATGGTAATCTCCGCCGCGCTGTCCAGAAAGGTCAGAGCCCATGTCAGATTCCAAAGCCGCGTTCTCACTATCTGTAGCAGATCTCGCTGTTAAAGCGGCGACCTTCTTCTTTTGAAACTGGGGTCTTTTCGACGTCGAGCCGTCCTGCTTTCCTGCACCGTCTTTTGGGCGAGGCTGGTCGCGTCCTTGCTGGCCACCCCGACCCCTTCCGCCACCTCCACCACCGGTCGACGAGGCCGACGACTCCTGAAAAGAACGAGGAGAGGGTTGATCAGAAACCTGAAATCGATCCGGTGATTTAATCTTCGCGCGATCGCTTAAGTCATAAACACGTTCTGTGGGGGCAGGCACGGCAGACGCAGGACAAGACTCCTGTTTCTGTTGCTTTCCCTGTTTCTGTTGCTTTCCCTGTTTTTGTTTTTTAGGCCAATTTTGTTTCTTGGACTTGGGCTGAACGTCCGTGTCAGACTTCTTCCCTTGGAGTTGCGTTTTCTCTTTAGTAGAAAAAGGCTTGAGACCCCTACTATTGCGACCCACGGTTTTATAAGCCGCCACAATAATCCTCGCTAACTGGCGGGGTTTTTTGGCATCGGGGATCGCCTGCAAAGCATTGGCTACCTGAAAGTTCACTGCATCTCCCTTGACATTAGCAAGTATGAGATCGCAAACCACATCAAAGGTGCCACACGGGCGCATGCCCAATTCAACCGCAGCCTCAGGTCCGTGCTCGTCTTGAACACGCTAAAGGACCGCAGGAAAGGACAGTCATAGACGGAGTGCCGTAGCAACTCGCATAGACCGCCGCAAAAGTTCTACCCCAGGTCTCACAGTCACCGATTTCAGGGGCCAAGTCTTTGGGTAAACTAATTGTCAGAATCCTGTGTTTTTCACCAGGAGTCGTGTTAGGAAATACTGCTTCCAGCTGATCAAATTTCTCGGCAAGCCAGAAAGGAAATTCATCCTTATCCTGGGGACGCTTGCCCATTACAGCATTGACCATCACGGGACTGAGCTTCATACCACCCTGTCCCGCAGGAAGCGCCGCACCACCCGGGGCCCCACCCGGAAGATTACGGGTTATGTATTGTACCAACGCTCGAATAACGCTAATGGAGACTACATGTAGTCTACGAAGTTCAACAACGGTACAATTGCTGTGTTGAGGATGAGGTGTAAATCCAGCCAAAACAGGCCAATTTGCGCCTGGAATGGACAAAGTACCTAACCTCGGAGCTGTCAAAGAATGGGGGAGGGCGCCACCAAACCAAACGCGATGCTGCCAAGTATCAATAGGTACTTCCTGTGCCCGGTACGGCGTGTACTCATTCGGCACAGGGGAGGGAGTGTACGTGTGGAACACACCTGAAGTGCAGTCCACAGCCGGGAACGTCACCCACGAATAAAAGATCTCGTAAGGGTAAGCTGTCTCCGCACTCACCACCATTATCACTGCCATGCCATCCACAGGGACATTATAATGTTGCAAATGATTGCGCACCGCAATGTTGCGGAATGTCCACGGCATTAGCCATGACGTCACAGAGAAAAAAACAGACAAAGTAAACTTTGTAGCACAACTGGGTAGTAATTCAGGGAAACCGTTTAGAAAGATTCAAGCTTGAAAGACCTATTTCACAAATAGGTAGGTTTTTTTCGACACCACCGTTCTCCGGAAACTACAATGAAGGGGTTAAGGTTTGAATGATATACTACTAGAGTGTCATGAAATAAGACCACCAACGTATGGGCGCCATGTAGCAGGGATTCCGTTCTCCGACAGAACTGTGCATAGAGATTTGGAACCTCAGTGAATTAGGGTGTGCCAAAACTCACCTTAGTACCCAAAATCCACTTACCGAGCTAGCTACAGTTTCTCATTGGTCATTACACACTCCCAATGTTTAGACAAACCAGAACATGAACTTAGTATACCTCAGGTCACGTGGAATACATGAGAACTCTTTCGTTATACAATCATTTCAAACCAGAACGTGGAGTAAATGAGGACACGTGCAGATTTGAAATATTTATTTACTAATGCAGTGTTCTCAAACGCAGTATCTTAGATAATACAAGCAAACATATTATAAGAAGCAAAGTTATCAGCATAGTTACTAGTCCATAGTATGCAAAAGGTGACAACATACTAAATATGCTGAAATGAATAGGGTTCAACAACACCTATTTCTCACCCTATCTAGCATATTATATTATATCTAAGAAGGTCTCAGTGGGTTTTAGCAGGGCGGCCCCATACCTCAAGATCCTAGTGTGAAGGGATCACATCATCTTCCACCAGCTCTCTGAATGCGAAACAGCATCAAGTGTGTGTCGTGTGCTGTATGCAAAGCAATATAAAACGCGCCTAAAGCCAGATTTTGGCAGCAGCTGCATTTATGTTATGTCTAGGAAGGTGCGCAGATCAGACCTCACAACAACACTATGTCGAGTTATCCTTGAAGGCTTCAGCACTCACTGTACAGACACAGTTTACTAAGCAAAGCTGATATCAGAGCAATAACATATTATTCTTGTGTAAATCACAACGCTCTTCTAGGCTGAAAGCTAAAACAACAATTGTGTCGTGTGCAGAAGCAGCCAAAGGTAAAATGGCGTTTAAACATTTAATAAGCTCATGCTAACTTAACACGGTATATAGGCAAGCAGTAACTATATGACAGAGGAAGATAGAAAGAACTTCAATGAAGTAATCTCTGATACTCAGGCAGCGGCCCGCCAGGTAATACAGAGTGGCATGGACACGACTGACTCTGTGGCCAGGATAATGGGCTCTACTGTTGCCACGAGAAGGGCCGCTTGGCTAAAATCTTCTGAATTTTCAGCAGATTTACAGTCTACTCTAATGGACTTACCATTTGACGGAACTGGCCTCTTTGGAAAAAAAAGCGGATGTAGCATTGGAAAGGTTCAAAAATAGCCGGGCGACGGCAAGGTCTTTGGGCCTGCAGGCTAGGAGCTCTACCACCAGAAAGTTTAGGGGATTTGGTAGATCCAATTTTCGTTCCTATAAACAAGGCCAGCAACAACAGCAGCAACAGCAGAACCCTCTGTACAAGTCATACAGAGGTAGACAGAGGGGTCGTGGACGTCAGGCCTCTTCCTCCTCTACTTCCTCCTCTAATACCCACCAGGCGCGGTGGGTGACATTTGATAGTGGTGGGGCGCAAAGTGTGTAGAAACAGAAAGTGGAGGGTGGTGGCACAAAGATGCATGAGGTGGAATCAAGGATATTCGGCAAATGCAATATATTCAGCAGGACCAGGACTGCGCTCCTGAAAAAATCTTTGGACTCCTGCACGCATTGTTTTACAAATTAAGCGCTGCCAGTTGGAATTTCTGATGAGCTAAACTTCCCCAAAAAGCACCCAGGTAATGACCTACTTAAACAGACATGGTGCCGATATTTAGATTTTTTTTTTACAGGAGAAGCCAGAACGTGTCCATTCCTCGGTAAACACTGGCATGCCGGGGCGCACTCCTGCTGAAATTCCAATTAGCAAAGACGCTCGGGAAATAATGCCAAGTCTGTGTGTTATGTGTGCACGGCCACGGGAAATGTTTTTTAACCACTCGAACGGGCACAAAGGAATGCAGGCAGCACGCACCCACCTGTGTCTCAGTGCATTCTGTGACCAGTCTGACTCTGACGACGCGGGCGTGACAGTCTCTGCTGTGTGGTGACCATGTGTGGAACTCGGTGCAGGTCGGACGTCTGCTGCTGTTGGCACTAGTCAGTGCATGTGGCGGTGACTTTAGAAACAAACAAACTTACACAACGTCACCGGCGCGCGCAGCCTGAATGGCCAATCACTGCTGGCTTCATGCTGAAGTCACACAGTGATTGGCCACATATGCTGAGCAGTGTCTGCCACTGCCCCCACCCATGCGCGGCATCCAATAATGGATGTTGCGCAGTGGACCAGCCAATCCTGGCGCTGAATGCAGCACCAGGATTGGCTAGGGGGGCCCATTGTGTGCTCGCCCTGCCGGGTCTTTGTAAACCCGGGGTCCGGCTGAAGCAGCACCCCGGCCCCTTCTGACCCTCTTTCTACGCTGAACTGCAGGACAGCGCATCGGCGCATGCTCGGGCAAGTAACAGCCCATTATCCTCATGCGCGCATAGTGCTGCTGGCCTGCTGCAGAGACTGTCACTCACAGCAGCAGACCAGCAGCCCCGCCCCCAACCCCTGCGCACTCCGGACCGAGGGTAAATTATCCCTGTGTGTCCCGCGCTGCGGCTAGTGTTGTTTATGTATCTTGATTACACTTCTACGCTTACGGTGCGTCCAGGCTTAGTGGGGCTACGCCCCAATGGACGCACCGCTGCTGATACCCACCCCCCACCTACAACAGCAAAGCAGCCCTAGATCCGCCATTCAGGATCATGTGGGTCTGGTAGGGGGTCGGCTTACTCATTTTCTACCGGATTGGGAATCGGTTACATCAGATCTTTGTGTTCTCAATCTCGTAGAAAATGGGTATGCACTTCCTTTTCAGGAGTTCCGTCCCAATTACCCTCCTTGCCAAGGTTATTGTTCGGAGGACCACCTGCTTCTACTGCAGGAAGAAGTCCTGGCACTGTTCAGAAAGGGTGCGATAGAGGTGGTTCCGGAGCAGGAAAGGGGTCAGGGGTGCTACTCCCGGTATTTCCTGATCCCCAAAAAGGATGGCAGACTTCGACCAATCCTGGATCTCAGGATCTTGAACTTGTATCTGAAACAGGAAAAGTTCAAGATGCTCACTCTTGCGCAGGTTCTTCAAGCGTTGTTGGAAGAAGACTGGATGGTGTCGATTGACTTGCAGGATGCTTATTTCCACATCCCCATCCTGAAGTCGCACAGGAAGTATCTCCGTTTTACGGTGGGATCGCAGCACTACCAGTTTGCGGTCCTTCTGTTTGGACTTACTACTGCGCCTCGAGTTTTCACCAAGGTGATGGCAGTGGTGGCTGCGCATCTCAGAAGGTCGGGAATTCCTGTGTTCCCCTATCTGGACGACTGGCTGATCAAAGCAGAGTCGCCGGAGAAGGTGCTCCATAATCTGCAAGAGACAACTCAGTTGTTGCACAGGTTGGGTTTTTTCGATAAATGTACCCAAGTCTCACCTGGTGCCCTCCCAGCGCAACCTGTTCATAGGTGCGGTGCTGGACACTACTGTATGTCGTGCATTCCCTCCACCTCAAAGGATTCGCGACATACAAGAAATTATTCCTTTATTCTACAATGGAGCGGTTGTTCCAGTCCTGAAGGTCCTTCGTCTGCTCGGTCTGATGGCTTCTTGTATTCTGTTGGTCAACCATGCACGCTGGCACATGAGGGCACTCCAGTGGTGCCTCCGCAGGCAGTGGTATCAACACAACGGAGATCCTAGGGAGTCAGTGAGGATCTCCAGAGAAACTGCAGCGGATCTGTCTTGGTGGAGCGTGGAAGGCAACCTGTCTCAAGGAAAGCCTTTCCAACTGCCTCCATTGGTTGCCACAGTGATAACGGATGCATCCACTCTCGGGTGGTGTGCTCATCTGGGGGATCTGGAGGTCAAAGGTATTTGGTCTCCAGAGGAAAGGTTGCTTCACATCAACCTTCTAGAGTTGCGGGCGATACGTCTGGCGCTCAAGGCCTTCCTCCCTTCCCTTCGCGGTCAGTCGGTGCAAGTCCTGACGGACAACACGACCGCGATGTGGTATATCAACAAGCAGGGAGGAGTAGGGTCGCAGTGTCTCTGCAGAGAGGCTCTGCGTCTCTGGTCCTGGGTTCAGGACCATCAGATTTGTCTGATGGCAAATCATCTGGCCGGAGTTCTGAACGTACGTGCAGACGTTCTCAGTCGGCAGTTCTCTGCCGACCACGAGTGGAGGCTCCATCCGGAGGTTGTTCACAACATCTTTCAGATGTGGGGGACTCCTCGGGTGGACCTGTTCGCCACTCGCGAGAATGCGCACTGTCTGTCATTCTGCAGTCTCTAGTATCCGATGCAAGGAGCACTGGGGGACGCGTTTCAGTTGAGTTGGGGAAGTCAACTCCTTTACGCGTTTCCTCCCATACCCTTGATTCCTCGGGTTTTGAGGAAGATTCGCCATGACCGCGCCCAAGTCATATTGGTCGTCCCGGATTGGCCAAGAAGGGTGTGGTACACGGACCTACTCCACCTCTCCTCTCACCCGCCGCTCCGTCACTCTCTCAGGGTAGATTTCCTCTCTCAGATGGAGGGGCAGGTTCTACACCCCGCACCTCCAGACATTACACCTTCATGCCTGGAGATTGAACGGGGCAACCTAAATTCCTTTTCTCTCCCTCACGATGTGGTGGATGTCATTCTTTCGGCCAGGCGTGACTCTACCAAATCCATCTATTCGTATAGATGGTCTAAATTTGTTTGTTGTAGGGAGAAGGCTATTGATCCTTTGAGGGCTCATCTGTCCGATATATTGCAGTTTGCTCTCTTTGGTGCAGCAAGGATTTGCTGTTGCCACAGTCAAAGGTTACCTTTCGGCGTTATCGACATTTCTCTGCTTGCCGGACCAGACGTCTCTTTTTAAATCTCCAGTGGTTTTGAGGTTTCTGAAGGGCCTCACTAATAAGTTCCCTCCTTCTCCATTTATCGTGCCTCAATGGGACTTAAATCTTGTCTTAACATTCTTAATGGGTTCTCCCTTCGAACCCTTACACAAGTGTCCCATGAGGCTTTTGCCTTTCAAGACGTCTTCTTAGTTGCAATCACCTCGGCAAGGAGGGTGAGTGAGCTTCAAGCTCTTAGTTCTAAGCCCCCATTCCTGACCATTCATGACCATTCATGTTGATCGAATGGTTCTTAGGCCCAGGGCTGCTTTTCTGCCTAAGGTGGTAACTCCCTTCCATCTAGGACAGTCCATTACCCTTCCTACCCTCTATCCACCCCCTCACCCTTCTAAGGAAGAAGAAAGACTGCACCGTCTTGACCCTAAGAGGGCGATGTATTTTTATCTGGACAGAACTAAAGACTTCCGGTTGGACGACCAGCTATTTGTTGGTTTTGCTGGCTGTCGGGAGGGCAGAGCGGTGCACAAGTGCACACTTTCCAGGTGGATAATCCTGTGCATCAAGATTTGCCACTCCCTGGCGGGTAAGGACCCTCCTGAGGGTATAAAAGCTCATTCTACCAGAGCTAGGTCTGCTACTTCTGCATTGTCTAGAGGTGTACCTGTTGAGGACATTTGCAGAGCCGCGACTTGGGCCTCCCTCCACACTTTCGCGAAGCATTACTGCTTGGATCCCGAAGTGAGGAGGGATGGCCACTTCGCGCGCTCTGTCCTCCAAGATTTCTTGGTATAGCAGGGTGGACACCCTCCTCCGGGAGTGGGGACTGCTGTGGGACTCTATTAACAAGGTGAGGAATCCACTGGCAGATGTATCTATCAGAAGAACAAGTTACTTGCCTTCGGTAACGCTTTTTCTGGTAGATACAGTATCTGCCTGTGGATTCCTCACTGACCCACCCGCCTCCCCGTTGTCCATTCTCCTATACCTAAGTGTATGTATATTTATATTTGTATATATATTGTTGTTTTTTTTATACCTTTGTTTCGCACTATGTGTGCTGTTCTGGTGTGTATGTACACTGTATATATGTATATTTGCTTTCATTGGTCCGTCCGGGTGCCTCGAAGGCACGGAAAAAAGGGCGGAACTGATGTCATCACGCCGACGTGTGCCTATTAAGGAGTCGGTGCCGTCAGACGGAGTCGCGCGCGCGCGATGCCGCGTTCCTATGACGTCGTCCACGCCGGCGTGCTACGAAGAATTTTCCGAACGTTGCTGACGCAAGGGGGATATGCACAAGGTGGGGAATCCACAGGCAGATACTGTATCTACCAGAAAAAGCGTTACCGAAGGTAAGTAACTTGTTCTTCTCAACCATACTACCTCGAGAGTGTAAGGTTTTATCTACTTTAGCCTCTGCTATACCTCTGGGGATCCACTCGACTCTGTGCACACTATACCTTACTTTGGTATTGTATATACAAAGCCAGCTTCCTACAAAACTTGCCTGTATATTCTTTTGGCCCATAGCAGGCTGGCACTTATCTTTACCATAAGGGTTGACTGGCTATTGCTTAACATTCTGTAAGTTATCCTTTCCTCTAAATCCTAAGCATTTATGTTGTAATGCTTTTCTTCTGTTGTACCATTAATAAGAATGGCATTTTCAAAACACAACACCAGCCATCCCAGCAATTATTTTGTCATAATTATTTGCAAGCTGACTGAGACAATGTAAAATCTAATTACTCAGACTGGAGCTAGATGTCACGCAGGTAAGTTTAAGGCAATGTGCCATTATACCCTCTAGCTCCTCATCGCATGTTTGCTCTGTTTAGCTCTGGCTGCCAAAAGGATCTCAGAAGGCAGCACACCTGCACAAACTTCCCATTCTGTTTGCACATAATCACCACTCTTGTTGTAAATATTAACTTTGGCCACTACCCGTCAGCTTTTGAACTTGAAATCAGTCTAAAGTGGTGGATGTATCCATATCCAAGTCAACTCCTCTCTCCCTTTTAAACACTTTCCTTGTCCTCAACGTGTAAGTAGATTCTGTTTCCATTACAGTGTGAAGTTGCCAATCTGCCTCTATTCTGCCTTGCATTAAGGTTTCCTGGACGGTCACATGTTGCATTCTAGTTTCCAAAATTGAAGTTCCGTTATTAATACCTAAATCTAGCAGGGAACGATTCAGATAATAATGAGCACCTTGCACAATAAAATAAATAATTTTACAAAACCTGTGATTTGATGCTCCAAACACTATCTTGGTAAATTTGATTACAAGATGTTGTGTAGTCTGAAGTATGTCTACTGTATGAAACAAATGCTTCTCTTCTTGTCATTTAGTGTTTGCCTATGGGGCAACAGGGTCTGGAAAGACCCACACAATGCTAGGATCCCCGGATGCACCTGGAGTAATGTTTTTGACCATGGCAGAGCTCTACAAGCGAATTGAACTAATTAAAGATGAGAAAATATGCAATGTTGCCCTTTCCTATCTTGAGGTACGTAGCAAAGTATTAAATGGTAAATGTGCGTTCCTCCAAAGGTTTTTCAAAGCCATTTTAGTTTTCAAAGTGAAGCATGTTGAATTTAACACCGTAATCTTTGCCTGGACTTGTGGCATTCTGTGTAATAGAGAAATGCTTGTCACTGCAGTTGTGTATTTTCTTGTGATGGAAGAAAAGTTGAACTAAAATGAACATTAATCCGAACATGAAGTGTGGCAATGTTATGTTTGACAGTTTTCTTGAATTCCATTTGTTCAGGTATACAATGAACAGATTCGTGATCTCCTTGGACATTCGAAGCCACTGGCTGTTTGCGAAGATGCTCAGAAAGGTGTTGTGGTTCAAAACTTGACATTGCATCAGGTATTTAAAAGTAAAATGCATGTGTACACAGATATTGACAGTTGAAGAAATAAAATGCGACACATACCAACTTAATAGCACACTGGTTATGTCCTCAACCACTGGTAGTAATCTACAAGCAGCAGGCAGTTCTCCAGACAAATGTGTTATTTTAAAGTCAAGGAAACAGCATAATAAAATTCCCTAACCAAATGGATTTAATAGTAAAAATATTTGAGGAGATCACAAAATGACTAAAATGGGTACAGTGGACATTATAAGTATGATTTGAGACTTAACGTGATGGAGTGGGTAAAGAGAATGAGTGGGGGGATATCTGGTAGACCAAACTGGTTGCTCTGGTTAAAGATTTTACCTACTGACCTGGTTTGTTTTCTGGAGATCCCAGTCCTCAGATCCCAGAGCTCCAGCAGAGCAAGGCAAGAACCTGAAGTTGATGATTGTCTCTCAGAGTCAGATGCGCTGTCTACGAGCTCTCAATGCAGCCAATGGTGAGTTCCATAGCCACTGAAGTTACTTCGCATCATTGGGTAGATTTGACACATCAGCCGAGGTTTTTATCTTTGGGTTTAGTCACTTATCTTTCTTCAAGACTGTAGATGGGCATGGCACCATGAAGCATGTTACCTTCACTGCAGAGTCATGCTGTACCCTTCTTTCAGTGCAGCAAAAAGCTCTGTGACCATTCTAGTTGCCCACTGACGATGCATCCTCCCCAGGGCAGCATCAGCTCTTTGTCTGCTGAAGGTAGAAGAAAGTGACTACGTCCAACTTTTCTCAAAAACAGATGGGAAAGTTACTCCTGGTCAATCCTGCTACCCGCACGTCCTCTGGTTTAGTTTCTAGGCACCAGGTTCCTCTTAGCCTGGGTACTTGTCAGCTTGGCCTTCTTGGGGTTAGGAGTTCTTCTCCTTTTTGTGTCCCCATAGCAGATCAGAAGGCCTGCCACTTGACTCTTGGAGATCAGGTACAGTCCCTGGGTGCATGCATATGTCGGATGTCTTTGAATCATCCTCTTCGAGCAGTGAGGCATAATCTTCCTTAAAGAAGTTTTCTTCTCCGGTCAGGAATATTCTGAGGTGATGGCAGTGAGTTGCAAGCATAATCATGTGCACTAGCCAGTGTTTGGAAAATTGTCTATACCCAGTCCTGGCTTTTATTTGCCTGCAGTATTTACACCTTCTTTTTCAGGACTTCCTTAATCAATTTACTACAAACCTTCACAGTGGTCTACAACTAAGGATACTTTCACCCTATTCCACCCATGAGAGCTTTGTCACTTCCTCTAGTCTTCCTTTCTGTTAGAATTGCAAACAGAGTACCTGTTGGAATCAGCAGTTACAGTTCCTGGCATTCCCATTTTGTGTTTCCACTTCAAAAGAATAGCTGTAAGAGCGGAGCTTGGCTTGTCGTAGATGGAGTGAGCAGCAAGCTTGTGAGCTCCAGTCGGACAGCCGCTATCCAGCAACATCCTGACGCCCTAAAGGGGATTGAACCCCCCACACTGCACCGGGGAGCGGTGCGAACCAGTATTGAATGACAAGGTGATTGAGAACAGGAGCCACAGGCGCCCTAGTAAGCCTTCCCCTACATCGCAGCCAAGACCTGGAACGAGCTCCTTGTGAACATCAGACGCATCCACGACCCTGCACATGTTCAGTAGAGAACTCAAGACCTGGCTCTTTGACTGATCTGGAGCTACCACCCCTCCCCCCCCCCCCCCCCCCACCCCCATCACCTCCTTGAGACCCTCACGGGTGAGTAGCGTGCTTTATACACCCCCTGATTGATTGATTGAACCCAGAACCGGCGCTCTGCACACAAGAACCCAATACTGCTTGATGATTAGATCGTGAGCGCAACTCAAGGAGGGAGGGGGGCTAGTACGTTGGGGTTAAGCTCTAAGCAAATGCACCAGAAATTATGTCAGTGTGTTTTGCGTACTTATTTGAAGATGTCCAGCGCTTATGACTGTAGATGATACGGTTGAAAACAAATAAAGTTTTGGTTGTATAAAAAAAAAAAGGAACAGCTGTAAAAGCGGTGCTTTGTATTGCCAGTCTTGTCTACTTTGTGGATGACTAGTGTCTGCTAAATTGCCAGTGTTAACCCTTTTCCGGCCTTTCTGCTTCCAGAGGCCAAGCCATAGTCTCCCAGGAGGATAGTTGTCAATAACACAGCTAGGCATGTGCATTCAGTCACTGAAGTACAGCTGTGGTGCAAACCTGTGATAAACCAATTTACTGCCAGACTGCAGAAAGTACACTTAAGAAATTTGGGGAGCGCTAGGGGGCGCGCACGCAAGATGGCAGCACTTGGGTGAGGCTACTGCAGCCCGGGAGAATAAACCACAATTATCCTGCCCAAACATCCGCAATCGAACGCGGAGGACTGATAAACTTGCTTGGAGTGTTGCTGGGGTGACACTTGCACTTGAGGAGTAGAGAAACCCCTTCTCTGGGGACAAACGGCGATGGTGGCCGGCATGGGCAAGAAGAACGAGGATTCAGTAGGCCCGAAGACGCGTTGCAGCGAATGGTGTCATCCACCCCTCCCACCCCCGCAAGGTGCAGATCGAGAGTGTGGGCTGCAGCGGAACGTGAACGTGGTTGATTCGGTGAGAGGCGTGGACAGCGGCCTGGGCGGCAATTGGAGGACAGATCAGTGAGATCCTCAATCGGAAAACGTGAGCAAGATGGCCTGCGCCGAGGCCCTCAATAAAGCAGCCGGGAGAACAGACCCAGAAAACACCTATGAGGTGCAGGAACAGGGCATACAAGGAGCTGGGTGGCACGACGGTGCACAAGTACTGATGCGGGCGCTGGCTGCAGTGAGGATAACACCCCTACCCCCCCTCCCCGGCTGGCAGAGAGAAAGTACTGGACAAAAGGGGGAAATTCAATACCCGCTGCTGTGAGGAGTCAGATGATCTTATGGGACAAAGACAAAATAAGTGCATAGGAGTAGTGGAGCTTGGGGAGTGCGGGGGTGAGGGAGGAGAGGAGATTAGAGCATGGGGTGGGAATGGAGAAGAGGAGTGGGAAAACACAGATTGTTGTTGCGATATGCCTCAGTTTAGAGATAGTATAAAGAGGATTCTGCCATGTATGACTATTATAATGTATATAATGATATGGATGCATTTAAGGTTGATTATATTTGAAAAACTTGAATATTTTTTTTTTAAAGGAAAATTTGCACTTTTAAGAAATGTATTTTTGCACTAAAGTTATAATAGAATCCAAATCTACCTGTGAATTAGGTTTGTAAAACTAATTGGAATACTCACTTTTATTTTCCTATGTTTTAGAAATGAGAAGGCGATTTATTTCAGTCCTATTCATTGAAAATGTATCTTTACCTATACAGTGAAAACTGAATTTTAAGTGAAAGCATACCTTTTTTAGTGTCTAGTATGTCCCACGTTTATATATTAAGCACCCAGGCCTGTGGGTTTACAAGTCACACTTGTTGGCTCGAGTAGGAAAGATCTAAATTGTAATATTGTTCCTCACCTTTTGTTGCTGCTGGGGTTTTAAACTGCACCCTAAACCGAGCACATAAAACTCCATGGAGCTATACATTTTTGTCATATAAGTAGGTGATGTAAATACACACCTACGTATGACATGTAACTTTCACACCACTGGCAGAAACTTGTTAAGCCCATACACCAGTTTACATTACGGTTGTACAAGCAGAATAAATCCACAATAGCACTGAATGGCAGTTTAACAGTGCACAATCACAGCACAAATTATGATCCATAGAAAGGCAAACAATCTGGGGAGACCATGCACAAAATGGGATTTCTTACATCACTCCTTGAGATGAGTTGGTGAGGATATATTATCCCAATCCCTCGAGGAAGACGTAGAAAAAAGCTTTAACCTGACTCCAAGGAGGAGGCAAACCTCGCATGCCAGCTTGTCATACAACCGATAAATTGAGAGAATTCCAGCCATGATAGATCCATCTACAGGCCAGTCATCCATGACATCCCTTCAGTAAAGAGCGCTCCTGACAGTAACTGCTCCAACACTGGCATTGTCAAAATCATTCTCGTTGATGATCTGCAAGATGACCTTCTGTACGGCCAAGGAACTGAGTGTCCTACCGCGTTGATATGTCACTGGTATTGCTAGGTCATTGTTACCTTCACATTCTTCACTTTGTAAAGCCACTGCTGAGTCCTAGCTAAGGCATTTGAAACAGAAGAGGAGGGTTATATGGTAAATGAAAGTGACAAAGGCCCCTATAGATCAGCTTAAAGCCCTGCATAGTTTGCAGGTCCAGTGCACATGTGTTGAAGATTTTGGCCGAGATACACTAAAAGAACGCAGAGCGACAGATTGTTTGAATGACCCTTTTTTCCATATTTAAGGCAACCAGTAATGGCAGTGTCACAAAACTAGGCATGGAGGGAGATACAACTCTTAATATGACAACAGGCCTCAGTACCAGAGATGCCCGCTGCATGTCCCGTCAGTCACGTCAATAATACTTTTTCAACTGGACCCTAGTTGCTAGTAGTCCGCGTTACCAAAGGTTAGTTCCTGATGGTACCTAATGCTTGGGCCTTTAGCAGGGCTTCGTTTTGGCTGTCCGGAGAGTAAGTCGATTTTAGGGTAACCATGATGCCAGTCGGGCATGTCTGGACAGATCTCCTCATGTCCGATAGAGGGGACGTCCTGTGGTCTGTTCCCAGTAATCCGGTTTCTGTTTCTGTTCTGCACAGTTGGAACTACACAGGAAGGGAACAAAAGTGTTGCGTGCCTTAGTGTGTGATACCTTCCCGCTGAAGTATTTACATGCTCAACCTTTTTGATAATGAAACCTTTGTAAAAAATGTATCAAATATATATATTATAAGTAATAACTATGTACCGTCTAAAGCCTAACTGATTTAGTCGGTAACTAAGTCAGAAACTAAGAAGCAATGAATAACTGTTTTTGTGAACTGTATGTGACCTATATACAAGAAAGGGTCTTTGGTTGCACTATGAAGATTCTGGTAGGCTCTATAAATCGATTAGGTATTAACCCATGGAAAAAGCAGAACCCAGGAAACCACTCCTAATCGATTATTGAAGTATACCGTACATAGATTTAATGAAGATATATAATTGCTTAACAAACAGATTAGATATTAACCTTTGGTAACTGACTGCCCTCGTACTAAGTGCTAATGAAAAAGTGTAAACCACTGATGTAATTGGGATAAGGGCGAACACAGAACAACAAAAGTACCATTGATAGCTTTGACTACCTTGACACGGACAACATTGGGTTAGGTCTACAAAGTTAATCCACTATTATACACATAATGCTAATGCTATTTACTGCTAATATAATGTATGGGACTTACTCAGTGATGGGGAATGATTCATGCATGTAAATCAGTGATATATAAACACAATAGATCTGGATAAATACTTGGTTTTAAGCTTTAAAACAAGCATATGAACAATTAGTCAAAAATCTTTATTTCAGTGGATTTGACATAAAAAACATTACAAAAAAATAAGTGTATATTAACATAAATACATTTAGGCGTAAAAAAGGCAAATGTAATCATTAAAACAAAAAGCTTGAAGTTAAAATAATATGAAAAGGCAGAGACTATGATAAAAGTAAGCATTCAGTTAGACGTTTATAGACTCAACGATTTCTAATCTGAATTGCTTTTCCAATAAAGTTTAAGACTGAAAAACAAATGTCCGTGGTGCTTAATCGTTGTAAAAATTCCATTGCTACTTGGAAACTGTTAATCTCTGCCTTATGAAGCCAAAGAGTTAAAAATATGCTCCTCTATGCTGAATATAAAGGACAAAATAAAATGAGGTGGTCTTTGCTCTGCTTTGTGCCATTGTTACAGTGACATGATGGTCCTCTGCCACATACATTGTGTAGGAAAAGCTACTTTGAAATGAAGATAATATTGTACATTTTCAATCTAACTCTAATATGGTTCAATACATTTACCAGTTGAAATTTGCAGGCAGTGCTAGACTTTTCTTGTTTGAGGCACCCCTTAGCCTCTCCACCAAACAAAAGTCAGCATGGCGAAAGTTTGCAATAGACTTAGCATTTGACTGCATGTTATTTGGGGACGCACAAATCTCTTTTAGGCCCAAATTATGAAAGGCATATTTTGCGTACATGAGCCATGGTATCTTGTTTGTGTTATCCAAAGATAAGCAGTCTAACATACCTACTCTCAACACACCTGCTTCCGGGTTTTGCCAACACTTAATCCATAATAGGAGTGGTGCAATTGTTATCTGGTCCCCTATGTACGATAGACCCAACTCCTGGCATATAAAGTTTTAGCGGAATTTTTCGGAACTGCGAGCATCCTGCGTGTGAAACCATTTTTCATGTATTGGAGCATATCTGCTTTTTGGTAACCCCATACCCCAGCCCCATATAGAGCGGCGGAGAAGCATTTAGTTTTAAACAAAGCTATGATCTCCACAAGGGGTTCCCCTTGAAAGATCCCCCAACAATAGTCTCCAACTGATTGCCAAAGCAAACATAAATTGCCAAAGCAAGCATAAATGCTCCTGATTTTGATGTGTATACTTTATTTAAAGCACATTTCCCGTTTTTCACAATAATCATGGTATATAAAAAAAATTCTACTTTTCTCTGAAGAGCATTCTAAATAAAATTATTGAACATGTACACTTAAAAACATATTGTGGTTACAGTTGTCAAACAATATTTTTTATGTAATGTGTTCTATCATAACTTCTCAGCCCAAATCTGCAGAGGAAATCCTTCAAATGTTGGATTATGGAAACCGAAATAGAACACAGCACCCCACAGATATGAATGCCACTTCTTCGCGCTCTCATGCAGTTTTGCAGGTACGCAGTATTCTAGATTAATGCATGATGCCTTGCAAGGAAACTGAAGTAATGTTTCCTTCAGCACAATGTTGAAAATTAATTACAATGAAATATGTGACGGATCTACATGCTACTTGTCATTGTTTGATTTCTACAACAGGTTATCAAATTTGATGAATAAATAGCTTTCA
This sequence comes from Lissotriton helveticus, assembly GCF_964261635.1. NCBI lineage: Eukaryota > Metazoa > Chordata > Amphibia > Caudata > Salamandridae > Lissotriton > Lissotriton helveticus. The sequence goes on from NC_136062.1 coordinate 311,678,132, forward strand.
GATAATTTAAAATTCCCAGCAACTGCTGTGTCCGTTATGTGTTCTTTTCTGTCAGCAAGTGTCCAAATTATTTACCAATTATCTTCATTATTCCTAATCTTCTTTTCTCATCCCCTTCCTTACTTAAATGAGGCTTAGTCTCTCCTTTGCAAGCTGTTTTTAGGTCCATGTATAATGGTTACTCCCTTCCCATAAACTCTACTGCTCGATTTTCCTCTTTCTGAATTTTCTAAAGGCTGCATATCAGATTGCTGATTAAGGCCTACAGGAAGGGGAGGTAGAAGGGTTCTAATTTCTGGGACGAGGACGGAAGAATCAGATAATGATTTACTGGGAAAGTACTGGTATTTACTGGGGAAGTAACTTGGGCCTTCCTAGTTCCATTCATTACTTAAATGTGGAGTTACCTATCATGTATGCCTTCATCGCAGTCCGATAGATATAGCAGTGAAAGCATAACACACCCATGAATAACACCATAAAAAGTATGTGTTCTAGGAAACAAGGGAGACCCAAGAATACCGGGACCATCAGTATTTTAAGGAACAAGGGTCCCTTACTATAAATTGATAAAGTCTATGTTATCTGTCCAAATGGAATAACAAATGCATTTATTAGAACATTCAACACATTACCAAAAAGTGGGAAAGACAACAAAAAAGGTGGCAAAAACAAATTTTAGGATTCAGACATTTTACATGTGACTATAATAAAGGCAAGCAAATCCTGTCATATATTGCAAAAAGTACCAATGCTCGCATATTGAATTCTATATCTATTAAGGGGTCATGGTCAATGTTCCCTCTAATTTCTTTCCTCTGTGTGCGGCAGTGTAGGGTCTCTGTGCACTGCAGCCATGGCCAGCCAGCCAGGAACCAGACCGCGCGTAGCGCCAAATATCTCTCCAAACTTGTGCTTTAAAAAACTGAAAAGACGGTGCATTTCCACACATACAACCCAAGTTAAGGGGCTTAAGGCAGATTTGCAAGTTGGATACACACGCCATGACATGAATTGGTTACACAGGCAAGTACACTTCAGGTTGTAGAAAAGCACAAGACTCAAACGGCTGAGGGTCCATAGACTGCCTGAAGTACTTGCAGTTCTTCAGCTGATGGTTAGAGAGAGAAGGAATGAAACAACTTCCCTAGAATTTAGAAAAGAGCATGGAAGAAGGAGCAGGAAGAGAATTGAATTGAAAAGAAGAAGGCACAAGTGGACGACGTGCTCATTTGGAATAACCACCAATGAATATTCCGCCTCTTTGTCAAACACTTAGGCTTTCACACACATTCAGCAGTGTGCTGCGCTCTCTGGGTGTGTGCCTATAAAAAAACATGCATAGAAACATCCACTGAGGGAAGGTGGCATAACAGCCTCAGATCAAAGCAAGGAGAGAGATAACACGGCCATATGGGCCACAGTAACACATGAGCTGGTCATGCACACTCCAAAGGTAAATTGGAACCCAGGCTTTAACCCCTTCCATGCTGATGACGAGCTCAGCTCGTCATCAGCATTACCTACCCTGTGCGGATGACAAGGTGAACTCGTCACTCAACATGTTGATTTTGAAAATCCAGCGCACAGCGGGAAAACCGCTAGCGTGCAAGTGGTTAAAGATGAAGACAGCCAAGGGTGGTGGAACTGAATGGGGTGGTGAAAAGGGTCAGGAAAGGTGTCTCCAACCTTTTGTCCAATAAGAGCTACTTATGTTCAGAGAAAATCAGCCTGACTCACTAATATTAGTGCTGTAACAGAGACCACACCAGACACGATTACATTAGTGACCACACCAGGATTGCAAAATAGCCAATATCCGTGTGAAACCTCTGTTTCTAGGTAACACTTAACAGCCATAGCTGCAATGCAACAAGATAAAAATAAGTCTCCAACGCTGCATTGTTTATTACTCAAATATCAGCTCTAAATATAACATAACATAGCATCTGTATGGTGGTATCTTGGTGCTGAAATAATATGTGTATATGTTTAACGAACTGAAAGGTTGGAATGGTTAAATTGGAAATTCAACCATTTTTTACAAACATCAACTTATGGATTCTGCAAAAAAAAAATTGTCTCAAATGCACACTTTAAAAATTTGGTATACTTATATTAGCCCAATTCAGCAAAATCTTCTAATTTAGTGCACTGGGCATGTGAACTACTTACAGGTAGCTAGAGAACTACTCTTTGGAGAAGCATGTGGTTTAGATGAATTGTTGCAATGTTGTCTAGAGATGAATTGAACATATGTGAGCAGGACTACTATTAAAGCAGAATGCAGTCCCACAGGAAGGGATACGATATCCTCCCTTGCAGCCAGGCTGTGAGATTGTGAACCATGTACACAGAAGATGAAATACTGACTTCCTTACTTTATCAAAGTGCATGAAATACGTTTTAGTTTAGCTCCCTGATCTGCCAAAACGAAGAGTGCCTGGAAACAGGTTAGCGCTCTAATCTCTGCAGTATTGTGGCTTCCTTAATGTAAAAAGCATTTTATATAGTCAAAGACAAATTCGTGCTAAAAATGGCATCTCACATTGTCAGAGTTATGCCGATAGTGAACGCCGTCCGCCTAATGCGTGTAAAACGGCAAGAACAGGTTAAGAACTATGGTTCCCAGAAGGCCGGTAAATGACGTTGAGCGTCAGGACGTTGATTACGTTGATGACCGGAAATAAACACAGTCAGCGTTTCTACTCGGCGCCGATAATTTTTGCCTTGTCCGAGCATCAGGTGGAGGTAGCGGTAAGCTCCGTAACGGAGAACCACTTTTTGTCATTTATTTCTCTGTCTGACTTTCACCCCGCGCTGGTCAGGTGAAGACTGGGTTCGCTACGGAACGAAGGAGGGTTCTGACTTTGTGAAGGAACAAAGTCCTTGTTCCTATTCCCGTTGGACGAGACGCTATCCGCGTTCTCATTGCGGGGATAGGTTTTGAAGTAGAGACACTCAACAGCGTGTTAATGAATGAATGATTATTGCAATACCCGCTAAAGTCAGAGAAACTTGGGACATTATTAACTGTATTGGCCAAGGAGTGTGGAAAGACATTTTTTCTGCATTAATAAGAAGGCGACAAGCTGTCACCTTTAATGTACAAGGAGGAAACGCCCTGATAATTTAGGGGAAGGTGACAAGGGTGATTTCAACCCATTTTTGTGTTTGTTTGGTTTATGCTTTGTCACATCATTTTCATCACATTTTTGCACTTTGTATTGAACTATACAGGGGAGATGTTTTCAAGATCTTGCACAGGGGAATAGTGCTAGCCTAAAAGAAGAACACTGTACATTAAGTGGTAGGTGGAGTGACAAGAGAGTGTAATAGGGTTTCTTGTACATTCAAGTGTTCATCGTGTCCCTATATGCTTCTTGTTTCAGTTGGCTACCTTTCCCCGTCAAGGCTTTCATCATTCCTCCCCAAATACAGAGATCTATATTTTTCCTGCACAGGTAGGGAAAATAGAATAAAGAAGGGGGGTATACAAGTGAAAGGAGTATAGGATATTCCATTGTGTAGCCTTAGGGAGGGGTCGCTAAATTTGTTGTTCTTGTCATTTCAGATCTCCCTCCCAGCTGTCCCTTTCCTTTCCCGCCCTCGCGGGACGATCTTGGCAGTCTGTCTTAATTGTCTCACACACTAGGAGAGTTTTGTGAGGGTGGTTATAGGACAATCATCACAACCCCAAAGAGAACCAACGACAAGACCTGACACACATTTCCTAGAACGTCCCAACCACACTGTACTGGTTGTTTATAACGGGGCCTCTCTTGCCCCTCTTTTTATTCAGCTTTGTGACTGCAGAGGAAACTCGTCTGTGAGTAGATAAAGTGTAAAGTTTGATAAAAAATGCACGCCTTTGCGGCATGCTTTCGAGGTACTGGGATTTTCAGAAAAATACTTTGCATTTAGAAGTAAATCTTTTTGAGCTCAAACAAGCCACAGCACGTTTAACCCTTGCCTAACAAATCAGCAGTCCCCTGCGTTAATGAGTAGGCCTTGCGTTTTGACACGTCGTACTATGCCAAGAGAAAGGTGTTGAGCAATTGAAATATGAAGTAAGGGCGAGAGCCCTAATCGTCTCGAAGTGGCACAGCAAGATCTGAATATGATCAATTTGCTGATACACTGAGGCGGGGTATGGTGGCCTGACAACTAGAGTCTCAATAGACTGTTAGCCACGAACGCCACACTCTTTTTATCATATTCAGATCTTACTGTGCTGCTTTTTGATGATTAGGGCTCTCGTAAATTGGAGGCAGATTGTTAAAACCAAACCATTTAACAAGTGGTGATTGTATGTTTTCATTATAGAGCTTCTTCAATTGCCCTGAAAAGGAATAGAACGTCACTAAATTAAGCGCCTTCTGTATCTGTATGTTTTGTTTAAGGGATAAGGCCTGGCCACAACAAAATACCAAAAGACATTGTTGTTCGACATTGCTCAGTTAAATTTCCAGGAACCTGCAGAGAGTGAACACAGCGATGAGTTCTCATGTGGAGACAGCCATAGAAATGACTGCAAAAATAAAGTCGTGTAGTAACGTGCGAAAAGGAGCGGGCAAGCTGTAATGTGCTCATGCTAATTTAGAGAAGACAACAATACCCCCATCGGACATGTGACACCCTCCCCTTGGTCAGGTTGTTAGCACTGGGCTAAAACAAAAATCTGAGGTAAGCAGAGGCAAAGCGTCTCGGTTGTAACCCAGTTAGAATATTTTTAGACTCAAACATGTTTTTTCTAAAATTAAAAAAGTAGCCAACTGGGTATCCAAAGCTATATCCATTCACAGCAAATCTTCAGAGCCAAAGATGTCACAGGAAAAGTGGAATGCCATAAACTCCAGTATGTTGTATGAACCTTCCATAGTAAAATGGTATGCCATACAATTAAGTAAGTTGAACAAGTGCACTTGCTCCTCATATCCAGAGACATTGGGAGCATATCAGGGCAACCTGCGTTAACTTAGATGAAATTTCGATCCAAGAGGTGCTGTGCACGAGCACAGGTACTCAAGTCTGCAGTTGGTCTAAGTAGATGAACGCACACTTGGCCCATACCCATGGAACAGTCCTGGTCATGGGCCATCAAAGGACACATCAAAAGTTCATAATCCAGGGCAGCGTGTGGCATATTGGAGAGGTAGACATCCAGGACCTATTGAAAAGGGCACCGGCGGCAGTAGAACACTGGTTGCACGCAGGTAAAGTAGGCATAACGGAAGCTCAGCCAATAGTAGTCGTTAAGAGCTTCTAATGGCAACAGACCAAAAAGTTGCTGCATCTGATCACGGAGCAGCTGCAGCTGGACTGGGTTTGGCAGCAGCACAGGTCGAACAGCCATTGCAGAGCAGCAGTAGAAGTACAGTATGCCGCAAATCAACAGGAGCAATTGGGGAAACCCTCTGAAGGCTCTGGAAAAAATAGAATGGATAAAAGCTGGGATTACTCCAAAAATAGTCTGAAAGGAGGTGACTAGTCTGTATACCACTAGTAAAAAAAATAAAAAGTGTTCAAGGCCCTCCGTATCAGACGCATTAAATATTTGGGGTAATTAATTCTCCAAAATGGAGTGGGAGATTTGTATTTAGCAGTGACTGAATCTCACTTGCCGTACTTGCCTCCTGCAATTCGAAGATCTTATGAGCTGATGTGAGTCCCTTCTTGTTGAAACAATAGCACTTTGAGTCTGCTTGGCTTTTTGAAATCTGTTTTCAAAGTTGGAATGGAAGGCTAAAGCGAACTATCTACAATCCCATACAGGGGTGGAAACAGGACATTGCTGCAACATGTAAAACGTTGTGAACCATTACTATATTGAGGATGCTTGCCCGAAAGCTGCAGCAGTTGTGATTATTTAGAAGCAGATAACTGCTGTTAGAAAGCAAAGTTAGTTAGGAAATAATAGCTGGGCCTGGGTCTCTTTTAAAAGATAAGCCAGATTAGGGGTGAAATGTTACAGGCACCGTGAAGTTTTACTTGTTTGCAGACCTGGGAGTGTCCTACTGTAGAATCACAATGCTCCCCTGTAAGGAAAACCTCCTTATCTGCTCGTTGACATCGAAATGTGAAAGGCAGCGACCATAATTCATGAATATAGCTACTCCCGAGGGGTTCATATCTACTAACTGGATAGTGTTTCAAGCAGGCTGTAAACTGCAAGAGTGAGATAGGCAATGAAATAACCCCATGTATTAACCATGCAGCTGAAACAGTTTCTGCCACAGAAAATGGTAACTGTTCTAATTTTTCAGTATGTAACTTCGTATATGTTGCGTCTTTCATGGACATCAATTTCTGTGTATCGGTCATATCAAAAGGTAAAAACAGTGCAGAAGTATTCAGGTAATCCCATGGTACTTCCCCACTTTTGAGTGTTTGCGAGGTCCAACCAAATTGCATTACAGAACGTAACTGATTTTGACCACGGTACAAAACAGACGCTTCATTTTGAACAATGTCAATGACTGATTATACAATATTATCCAAAGTATATATACGAGAAGACAGTGTATTAATGCGGTTATCGACTACTGCCAGAACATTTTCTAAATTATCTTGGTCAATTTGGCAAAGGCGCACCGCAGCTTCCATCTGGAGTAGCTTCCAAAATTCATTATATGCTGCATAAACATAACGTTTTGCCCGAGGGGGACTATTGTCCCAGAAGAAAATCGGCAAGATCGATGTCACCTGATAAAAGGGAAAGATGTTGTTTTACAAATAATAATGTGGAATGTTTCAACTACTTGTTGACATAATTTACTGACAGAATATGTGGTAAATGTATGGGAATGTGGAAAACGAGGGTCAGGTCAAGTTTGTGTGTAAACCCTTTTGTGGTATTCAAAAAGCGTAATTGACATGCATTTGAGCTCGTTGGCCGCAATAACCTTCCCAAGGGGTCAATATTGGAAGAGTTAAGTGAGCCTTTCTGAAACATGACAGTTAATTCTTTAAATTGTGTTTTGTATGTGTATGCAATGTGTCCTAAACAGCCATTAATGGAATGGAGGGAGTATTTAGATTTTTAGCTGTGGCTAAACCAAAACAAGTAGTCTGCTGTACCGTCTCATTTAGAAATATGAGCTGAGACTGTATCGGACACTCTCAATGCAAGGATTCAGTGCCCTGTATCTTTGTTTCTCCAAATGGATTTTAAATCAACTATGTCCTTCCAGTAATCATAACCTTTCACCAACAAATCGGCTATCATTAAAGGGAGTAGACTAATTTAGTATGGGGTCAACATAAATTTAGTGCGGGTTGGCATCATCAATTTATAAAAGTAAGATAGAGGGTCAGAAAGATTGTCACCTGAAAAATACATAAATTTACTCCATTGTGTCTTTGATATCCCCAATAACTGGGTTGCGCAATATTCCCACTGTTTATTATTAAAATATGGTCTCTGAGTATTGGTTTTGTGCAAAAAAGGATGGCCATAATGTTGGTAACAGAAGAAATTAGCGTCATTTGCAGAATTCAAATACAAATCCTCTGTCAAAAGCAGTATAATATTTTAAATCTGAAAACAATGAATAAACAGTGTTACCATCCCAGTATTCCAGGCAAATCGCAGAATATGTATGGAATATTCAAAGTCTTGGTCAGGCCATGCATATCGAATGGTACTTTATCCCAAACTATACCATCAACAATCGGGAAGGCTGAAACATTAACTAGGGCTTGATCTCTTTTAGTTTAATGAGATGATGTGGGAGGGGCCAGCACTCCATTGACCAAGTTCACAGCAGAGCGTTCAGGTAAGTAATGGCCATTAATCAACAGGAAAACACAGTCACAAACCCAATCCACATGAAGAGGTACACCATCGTAAGCACCATCCAGATGTTTGTCCAGGGCGGGACCTGCTACGTTTTTAAGCACCAGGAGATAAAAAGACATACGTATAGGGGGCTCTGCCACAGATGATGATGATGATAAAGAAGATGTATCAGAAGAAAAGCAATTACGGTCCATATAGGAACCACTGGACCATAGCTGAAACAACTTGGGCTGTTCTTCGTTGGAAGGTGAATGAATGGTACTTTTGGGAATGTTATATATAACTTCAACTGGAGGATTTGAAGCATACTCATTATCCACAGTTGTAGATGTAGAAGGTAAAACAGGTAACAAATAAATTGAAGAATCCATCTCCCCCTCCATTAGTTGGGGAGTTGCCGTCGAAAGAAAAGCCATTGAATTCAGTGAAACATCCAGACGCGTAATGCTTGTCTTGAAATGTAACGATTCCCTTTCCGACCAGGTATCGGAGGCAGAATCCCAGTACGGGTGCCCTTTAAACCAATGACTCTTACTGTTGCATGTTATGACGGACCAAATTCTTTTTTGTTCTCCACTTTCTCTCGGACTAGATCTCCAACTTTAGGTAGCCAGCTAAAATCCGGAACCCACACCGCTCCATCCATGGAAGAGGCCAAATGGGCTTTTTCTTATGAGTCACAAGCTTTTTGTAGATCCTGTAACATAGCACAATGATTATCTAAGTCAAAGGTAGCGGTAGCCCCCACAACGTCGAGACCATCAAGGTCTAGCATTTACATTTTAATGCCAAAGAGCATTTCGTATGGGGTCTGTCCACCCAGAGATCTTCTAGGGAGATTATTAAGTGCATGTTGAACTCCATATAGATGAGTCAACCAGCCCTGATCAGTACCTAATACTCTCACTGTTAAAGATTGCTTTAAGCCACGGTTCATCCGTCTCACAACAGAATTGCCCTCGGGCTGATCTGGAGACAAAAATTGCACTTTCACTCCCAGAGACTTCATCACATCCCAGTAAGCCTTAGAGGCAAAAGCAGGACCGTGGTCTGAATGGCAGGTGCCACAGGCAAATGTCCCTACAAAGACACGCAAATCTTTTATAACAGTTCGAGCGTCAGCACTGCGTTGCGGCCAAACCCCAAATGAATCTAGTGCAGGAATCCACTGCAACCGCAGTGTTCAAGATAAATGCATTCAAACGGTTGATTTCAAATGTATAAGTGTGGGGTTGACGTGAAACAGTAGAAGGCTTAATCTGCTGACAACTGTCACAGGAAAGAACATATTTACATGCCTGTTGGTATAAACCACGCCACCAAAAACTTTGCTGTAAAAGGGAAATAGTCGCTTTCACCCCAGCATGTACAGAAGCAACGCCTTCATGTGCAGCCGCTATTAAAGAAAGTCTGTGGTCCTCGTTGAGAATCAGCCGATCCCCAATGGATGGAATAGTCCCAAACGGAATTTGATGGAACGTCAAGTGGTATGTATAACGTAAAGGGAAATCGTGGTGCAACTCTGTGCCCTCCTTTGTCGCAGCTTTAGCCGCTAGAATATCATCATCAGTTTTAGTCATAGACCTAGTGACTGCTGCTACTGAACAATTGGCTACTGCAGATTTGACTGCCTCATCAGCCAGTGAATTACCAACAGCGGGTGCTCCCACACGTTGATTGCCCAATGTATGGATAACATGTGTGAGTGGCAAACGTTTCTTTAGAGCGGCCACTCTGACCTAAAGCTTTTTGTGCTGCATTTAGAATCACGTAAATCAGTTTGTGTCCAGAATAACAAGTTGTCATTGAAGGATTGTACACAGTAAAACGAATCACACACTACAAGTGTAGGAACATCTAGATCAGCAAACTCAAGAGTCAAATCCAAAGCATGTAGCTCCGCCAATTGAGCCGTGCAATCTCCAAGAGATTGTGTGTGCACCAAGGAGGATTTAAAATACCTATCAACAATCGTACCCGACACAATCGCGTAGGCTGCAGAATAAGCATGTTTAGAACCAATGGCTGAATGCGCAGACCCATCAGTGTAAATAATGCATTTGTACGGATCAAGAGGGAGTAATAAAAAAGGCGGAGGATGAACATGTTCATATTGTAAAAACTACTGTGACTGCAAAGAGGGGTCAAAGATAAAAAATTGACATCAGCAGACGTCAAAGAACTTGACCTTGTATCCAACGTGGATGCAAAGTTTTTGGGGACACTAGCCATCATGACTGCTTCGAATGCGGGCACTGGCGAGACCATGAAGATGCGTTTACCCTGAGCCAAAGAGCGTTCTTTCAGATTTGCCATCTGTACTGCCGTCAAAATCTTTTCTGTAGAAGAGAAACTCATCTCAACTGGAGTATACAAATGTGATTTATAAGCAATGGGGACAGTGTCCTCTTCATTGAAAGTCACATAAGTGAATCCCAATGCTCCAGGCATAATACAATGCATAAAACCAAATTAGTAGTATTTTCTCTCGTTAACAAAAAAATTGATTTGCAAGCAGATCAAACTGCGAATAGCTAAATACTGCTGTATATTCCAGAATCCAACTGGAAGACAAAAAAAAGGGTTGTATCAACGCCTTTAGCGGTTTGCTACGCTGGGCACAATAGGTAATGTAAGATCTGCCAATTAAAAAAAAAAAAAAAGCAAAGACTGCAATTTTTTAAGGGTTGAGGGAGGCTGCAATTGGGCAACTTTCTCAAAAAAGTGGGGGGCCAACCCCCTACTTTTGTTATTGAGTTTATAACTAGGAAAAGTACTGCTAGAAAGGCAATGTGTGATTTCGCAAATTTAATTTTTGAGCCTAAGTTCGCAAAATGTGTGACAATGCTATCCACGCACATAAGATTCAGAGTCATATCCTCATCCGTCAAATAAACGTCCTTGATGTAGAAGAAGGCATCAAGGTCAATCTCATGTAAAATTGAAATCATGCTTGCCGCAAACACGCCGTGGCTATTCTTATGCCTCATAGGCAATCTCGCATAGCGCCTCTGATTGCCTAACACACTGAATGCAGTCAAATCACGGCTTTCCAGTGCCGAAGATTGGATGAAAAAGCTGTTTGAAATATCCAAAGTTGTTTTTATATTTTTTGTAAACAATGTTGCACAGAGCTATCTGTGTTCTGAACAGCAAAGGTACAAGCATGACTGTTCAGATGTCTGTAGTCTAAAACTATACAATTTGAACCGTCCGGTTTCAATATGCTGAGAATGAACACAGCGATGAGTTCTCATGTGAAACCAGTCTTCGAAATTATTGCAAAAAGCAAAGACGTGTAGTAACGTGTGCAAAGCAGCAGGCAAGCTGCAACGTGCTCATGCTTAGTTAGTGTAAAACAACAATGTCCCTATGGAACGCGTTATCCCTCCCCTTAACCAGGTCGTCGGCCATACATAAAAAACAAAAAGCAGAGGCAAAGCGTCCTTGTGGAAGGCCAATTCGTGTAATGTAGAAGCCCCAGAAAGTGTTTGTACTGCCATGGAATAATGTTCCAAAATGTTGCCAATTGGGCGCTCAAAAAGTGCTAGCCAGTCGGGGTTAGTCTGCAAAGTCAAAAATGTGATGGGAAAAGTGGAATGCCCTGAACTTCAGAACGTTGTCCATTCCTTCCATTGTAACAATATATGCCATCCAGTATAGTAGATCGAACCAGCACACATGCTCCTGATATCCAGAAGCCATCAGGAGCATCTTGGGGAAACCTACGTTACCTTAGATGTAACTGTGGTCTATGAGGCACTGCGAAGTGAGCACATGGACTCCAGTCTGCCGTTGGTCCGAGTAGAGGATCACACACCAAACGCCTACCCCTAGTACACACCTAGTCATAGGCCTTTAACAGACCCAATAACAGATTTTAATCCAGGGCAGCGTGTCTGGTATTGGACGAGCAGACATTCATGGCCCATTGAAAAGGACATCCGAGGCAGTGAAACTCAGGTTGCACGCAGGTGAAGTAGGCAGAGCGGAAGGTCCTCCAGTAATCAATAGCAAAATATTCCACTGGCATAGAGCCAAAGAGCTGCCACATACAATCACGGTACAGTTGCAACTGGACCGGGTTTGGCAGCACCACAGATGGGAGAACTAGCACCCCGCAAACCAACAGGAGCAATAGGGGATACCCTCCGAAGGCGCTAGGAAAATAGAATGAATAAATGCCAAAATGACTCCAAAGTAGTCTGAAAGGAAGAAACAAGGCCGTGTACCACAAGTTTGAAAAAGTTAGCAAGGCAATCCGTATCTGACGCATTAAATATTTGGTGTATTAATTGTCCAAAATGGAGTGGGAGATTTGTGTTTGGCAGCGAGTTTATCTCACTTGCCGTTCTTGTCACCTGCTATTCGAAAGTCTCTCGAGCCGATGAGAGCCACTTCTTGTTGAAACAAAAGCACTTTGAGTCTGCTTAGTTTATTGCAATCTGTTTTCAAAGTGGGAATGGAAGGCCAAAGTGAGCTATCTACAATACCATGTGGGGGTGGAAATAGGACATTGCTGCAACATGTAACTAGTTGAGAAACCGTCACTATGTACGGGACTCAAACTGTCGAGCTGCAGCAATCATGGTTATTCAAAATAAGATAACTACCGTTATAAAGCAAAGTTAATACAGGAATAATAGCCGGGACAGGGGTACCTTTAAAAAAAAAAAAAAAAAAAACTAGATTAGGGGCCGAAACATTACAGGCTCTGTGTAACTTAACCTGCTTCCTGACTAGGGGATTTACCACTGTGGAATCACAATCCTTCCCTGTAAGGAAAACTTCCTTTTCCGCACGGTGACATCTGTAAGCGAAAGGTAAAGACCACAATTTGTGAATAAAATTGTCAAGGGGCTCATATCTACCAATCGGGGAATGTTTCATGCATGCTGTGAACGGAACAAGTGAGATAGGCAGTGAAATAACCCATGTATTAACCACACAGCTGAATCCATCTCTGTCAATGAAAACGGCAACTGTTCTAATAGTTCAATGTACATGTGGCATCTTTCATGGACATTAATTTCTGTCAGTCAGTCAAATTAAACGGTAAAAACAGTTCAGAAGCATTCAAACAATCCCATGGTACTTTTCCAAGCAAACTGCATTACAGAACGTAACTGATTTTGACCATGATACAAAACAGAGACTTCTTGTTCAAAAATGTCAATGACAGAAGAAACAATATTATCTAAATTATATATACGGGAAGACAGTGTATTAATGCTGTTCTCGACAACTGCAAGGACTTTTTCCAAATTAGCCTAGTCAATTTGATGGAGGCGCAGTGCAGCTTCCATCTGAGACAGTTTAAAAAATGTCATTATATGCTGAATAAATAAAACATTTTGGACCGAAAAGAAAATCATTTAAATCAATGTCACCTGATAAATAAGAAAGGTGTTGTTTCACATTCGACCGTGTGGAATATTCCAACCATTGATGAAATAATTTAACCACAGAATATGTCGTAACTGTATGCGATTGTGAGAAACGTGAATCAGGTCTACTCTGTCTAAAACCTTTTGTAATATTCAGAAAACATAATTGGCATGCATTTAAGGTTGTCGGCCACATCAATAATCCCAGTGCTCAATATCGGAAGAGTTTAGTGTGCCATTTTGAAATAAGAGCTCTAAGTCTGGTTGGTATGTTCTGCCCATGTGTCATACTCCACTAAAGATGGAATGTTTAGATTGTTGGTTGTTGCTAAACCCAAACAAGTAGTCTGTTGTACGGTGTAATTTAAAATAACATTTGAGATGGTATCAAACAAGCACAATGCAAAGCTTCTCTGCCCTGCACTTGCCAATCTTTCGTACCCCAAATGGATTTTAAATCAATTGTGTCCTTCCAATGCTCATAACCCTTACGTACAAATCCTTCCTGAAGGGCATAAACTAAACTAGTTTTGTTTGAGTTAACATAAATTTAGATTGGGGCAGCATCCTCTATTTATAAAAATTGGTCTATGGGTCTGTTAGATTGTAACCAGAAAAATATCCAAATTTTCTTATTTGTGCCTTCGAACTTCCCAGTATTTGTTTTGGGTAGTGCTCCCATTGGGTGTAATTCAAAAAGGGTCTCTGTGTTTTAGTCTTGTACAAAAAATGATGGCCATAATGTTGATAACAAAGTAAATCTGCGTAAATAGCTGACTTTAAATGCAAATCTTCAGTATCAAATGCAGCATAATATTTTAAATCGGAGAATACTGAATGAACGGCACAAACATCTCAGTCATCAGAATGGATGTCTGGCAAGACCACATCTACCAAAGAAACACGGAAGACGTATGGAATGTTCAAAATTTCCGTTGGGCTAAGGATATCTAAAGCAACTTTACCCCAGACGATATCATCAACAGGGAACGCTGATATATTGACATGGGCTTGGTCTCTTTTCATTATTTGGGATCATGTGTGAGGGGCCAGGACTCCATCAACAATGTTCACAGCAGAGCGTTCAGGTAAATAATGGCCATTAATGAATAGAAAAAACACAGTCACAAATCCAATCCACATGAAGAGGAATATCATCGTAAGCACCATCCAGATATATGTCCAGCGTTCAACCAAGTAAGTCTTTTTGAACCAGGCTATGAAGACACTGGTAGTAATATGGATCTCCCGCACAGAAAATGAAGAGGAAGATGTGCCAGAGGAGAAGCTATTACGATCCATATAATAACCACTGGACCCCAGTTAAAACAATGTGCTGCATCAGATGTTTCAGTCACGGTACTCTCCGGAATGTCGATTATGAATTCAACTGGAGGAGAATCATACTCAATATCCGCAGGAGTGGATGTAGAAGGAAAAAGTTGTAATAAATCAATTGAAGTTTCCATCTCCCCTTGCAATTGCTGGGGAGTAACTGAAAAAACTGAAGTTATCAGGTTAAGTGAAAGTTCTCGACGTGGAACGCTTTGAGGCATACTATTCCGCATCGGCTTATGGTGTTACTTGACATGTTCTATTGAAATGTAACGATTCTTCCTACGCCCAGGTAAAGGAGGCAGGATCACAGTACAGGTGCCTTTCAACCCAAGGACTCTGACCGATGCACGGTAGGATGAATCAAATTATTTTTTGTTCTCCAACTTTGCACGGACCAGATCACCAACTTTAGGAGGCCCTTCAGAAACAGGAATCGGCACCGCTGGATCTGCAGAAGAAGGCAACTGGGCTCTTGCTTGTGAGTCACAAGCTTTTTGTAGATCCTGAAACATAGCACAATAATTGTCTACATCAAAGGTTGCAGCAGCTGCCACGACATCTAGACCATCAAGTCATGGCACTAACATTTTAATGCCAAAGAGCATTTCGTATGGGATCCGCCCGCCCAGAGATCTTCTAGGGAGATTAATTAGTGCATGTTGGACTCAATAGAAGCAGCTCAAGACCTGGCTGTTCGAGCAGTAGCGGACCCCCCCCCTCCCCCTCCCCTAGCGCCTTGAGACCCTCCGGGTGAATAGTGCGCTATATAAATGCTGTGATTGATTGATTGATTGATTGATAGAAATGAGTCAGCCAACCCCTACCAGTTCCTCGTACTCCAGCTATTAAAGATTGCTTTAAATCAAAGTTCATCTGCTCCACAACTGACATGCAACTCTTTAATGACAGTTCGAGCGACAGCACTGCGTTGAGGCCACATCCAAAGGAATCTAGTGTATGAATCCACTGCAACCAGGATATGTTTAAATGCAGTGTCAGAAGTCAACGGACCGCAGTGATCAAGATAAATACAGCCAAACCTCTGATTAGTGATATGAGTATGTGGTGGGCGTGCAACAGTAGAAGGCTTTATCTCTTGACAAATGTCACAAGTAAGAACATATTTGCGTGTCTGTTGGTATAAGCCACGCCACCAAAAATGCTGCTGTAGTAACGAAATGTCGCATTCACACCAGCATGTGTAGAAGCAACGCCTTCATATGCAGCAATGATCAAAGAAAGTCTGCGATCCTCGTTGGGAATCAGCCGATCCCCAACGGAGAGAATGTAGTAAATGGAATATGATCTGCTGAAAAGTGGTATGTATAACGTGAAGGAAAACATTGGGGAAACTCTGTTCCCTCCTTTGTTGCAGCTATAGCCGATAATATATCATCATAAATTTTAGTCATGGACCTAGTGACTGCTGCTACAGAACAAGTGGCTACTGCAGATTTGGCTGCCTCATCAGCCAGTGAATTACCAACCGCGTGTGCTCCCACATGTTATGGCCCAAAGTATGGATAACATGTGTGAGTAACAGACATTCCTTAAGAGCGGCCACCCGAACCCAAAGTGTTTTATGAATAATTGCGCTACCTTTTAGTATCATGGAAATTATTTTGTTTCCAAAAGAATAAGTTGTCGTTGAAGGATTGTACATAGTAAAAGGAATAGCACACTATAAGTGTAGGAATTTCTGGATCTGCAAATTCAAGAGCCAAAACTAAAGCACTTAGCTCCACCAATTGAGCTGTGCAGTTACCAAGTGACTGTGTATGCACCAAAGAAGATTTAAAATCCCCATTTACAATGTTTTCTGCCACTTTTGCGCATGCCACCGAATAAGCGTGTTTAGACCCCAAAGCTGGCTGCGGAGATCCATCAGTGTAAACAATGCAGTGGTACTGATCAAGAGGAAGTAATGACAGAGGAGGTGGGGGAACATGTTCATATTGTAAAAACTCCTTGATGCTTTGCCTGATACTGGCCTTGTGTCTTCCACTGTTCCTGTTACAGAGGAAAGCACCTCTTTCACTGTAGTGATGTGAAGGACAACTGAGGTTTTAGTTGTCACTTCAATCATTGTCTATTGTACATTTAACATGCTACAACCTGGGCAGACTCCACTGAGCCACATCTGTCATTTAATGACAAACTTATTTATTTTTTTTGTCCTCATTTGCCAACTCCTCGCCCCTGCTTTCGCAGTGCCGCCCTAGGGCAAATTTATCTCATTATAAGGGGTTTCTTAGCTCTTAGGAGGAAGTATACCACCTTAACCGGTCTTCCTCGAGACTTATACCCGCCGAGATCTGAGAAGGCTTAATCATAGGACTTCAAACACATTTACCCTTACTACCCAACCCTTCACCCAAAATATAACGGGAAAGGAGTCCAAAATCTATATCTCTTCTTTTGCCAATCCACAATGTCCAACCTAGCAATGGCACTCAATGCTCTTAACCAACTCAATTCTGTTGGAGGATCTGCCGACACCCAATTTCTGCATATCTCTCTCCGGGCCAGCAATATAGCATAAAAGACTAATTTTGCTTTATCGTCCACGCTACCTTGTAGATCCAATATTCCCGACATAACTAGTTCAGGGCTTACCTCAATCTGCTGGGCGAGAACCGCTGACAAACATGTACTTACGGCGTCCCAGAAAGTCTTTATCGCCGGGCAGGTGACGAACATATGTAAATCATCTTCATTGAAGCTGTTGCATTTGGGACACGCCACCATTCCGCCAGCCTTAAACTTCGAGAGTTTTCTGGGAGACCAATATGCCCTGTGGAGGGTGAACAAGTGATTTCTTCTTAGGTTTGCAGGTTTTACCACTTTATATAAAATAAACATAGTTACTTGCCATTGATCTTCTGATGCAATCTTCGGCAAGCACTCTCCCCACAGGGTCTCCCGCAAGGTGAATGGTCCATCCTCAAGTTCTACTATCGACCAATACCACAGCACAACTTCTTTTTGGCCTCTCCATCCCCAGCTTCTCTTCAAAGATGTTATACTGGCCAATTAAATTCGCCTTACCGGCCGCCCAGCTTTGTAGGTATTTAAACCTTGAAAATTTGTGCCCCCACTCTCGTTCGCAATAACCCCAGGGTACCAGGTCCCCCTCTATAAACAGCTCTCCCCACCTCTGAGGTCCATCGGTTTTTAGTGCCAAGGGGGAGCACCTGGCATGTCCCAAATTGATGCTCTAAAACTAAAGTATGGTATTTTTGTTGCCCTCCTAATTTTGAACCAAGCCGTCGCTAGATCCTTCAACACTTTTAATCTAATTTTTTGAAAAATTTTGGATCGGCAAATTTATACATATACCCCTGTTGCTTCAGATTCTCAATCCTTAACAAAGCACTCCGCATTTTCCCAATGTCCGAGCTCCCTGGTGTAGCCAACAGCATCCTACAGTTCTTCAGCAAGAAGGCCCATGAGTAGATCTGGAAATCAGGGGCCGCCAACCCACCCTTCAACAGTTTTCTCCTGATCTTTTTCCATGATAAGCGGGATCCTTTTGACGCCCAGATAAAAGATCCTATCTCACTTTGTAGCCTTACAAACCAGTCCTTATCAAATAAAAGAGGTAGTGAAGCAAACAAAAAAGTTATCTTGAGTAAAATCATCATTTTCACCAGGCTAACTCGACCATATATTGTTAGCGGGAGGTGTGCCCAACCCCGCAAAGCAGAGGAAATCTCTTTCCTGACCTTGACAAAGTTAACTTTAGTAAGCTGTCTTATATCCTGTGTTATTCTCACCCCCAAGTAGCGTATCTCAGATTTGCATTCTATACCCTCAGATACTAAATTCCAAGACATAACCTCTGTCTTCTCAGCGTTTATCCGATACCCAGAAACTTTCCCAAACTCTTTAGTTATTTCTTCTAAACAACCCATCGACTGCTGCAGATTCGAGGTGAGGATAACTATATCGTCGGCATATAGCCCAATCTTTCTTGCCCATCCCTGGAATTTAAAAGAAGGGATCCTCTCTGCCTCTCTGATTCTGCAAGCTAGAGGTTCAATGTAGAGATCGAATAAAAGAGGGGAAAGGGGGCACCCTTGTCTCGTACCTCTCATTATTTTAATTGGCTGAGTTAACGTTCCATTCACTAGTACCTTAGATGTAGGAGCTTGATATATTAGCCTTGGCGGCATCCAGCGCGATGACCGCCAAGGGAAGATTATGGATGGAGGCAACATATATACTCCCTATAAGAGAGAAAGTTAACTCCTTCAAATACCTGCCCTTAATAAAGCCCTTCTGATCTTCATGTATTATGTGGGAGACCATTTCCCAAGCCTGTCCGCCATAATCTTTGCAAAGAGCTTATAATCACAATTTAAAAGTGAAATCGGTCTGTATGATTCCATATACTTCGGCGGCTTCCCAGGTTTCAGCAGTACTATAATGTTCGCCTCATTCCACGATTGCGGTAGAGCAGCCCTTCCCAAAAAAACATTGTTAAACACGTGGGTCAGTATAGGCGCTAAACTCACTAACAAAGCCTTATAAACCTCAACAGGAAGCCCATCTGGACCCGGAGCCTTCCCTT
This sequence comes from Lissotriton helveticus, assembly GCF_964261635.1. Taxonomy (NCBI): domain Eukaryota; kingdom Metazoa; phylum Chordata; class Amphibia; order Caudata; family Salamandridae; genus Lissotriton; species Lissotriton helveticus. Next base: position 311,697,231 of record NC_136062.1, read on the forward strand.
TCTTTACTTGCTTAATTACCGATTCCACTTCTCCCTGCGAGATCTCGCGATTTAAAACATCCCGAAATTCTTCTGATACTGGTTTCAACACCTTAACCCACTTGTCTACTGCCTGGGTGTCTGGTTCAAGGTCTTCCCTATAGACTTCCTCAAAATACCTGTGAAAGGCTCCCATAATATCGTTAGTATCGGTGACCCATTGCTCCCCCACTTTCACTTCCTTGATCAAATTTCGGCCCGATCTTTCCTCGCTTTCCAGGCCAGCAGTTTACCTGTCCCTTCTCCATACTCAAAATTTGCCAATTGGCTGGCCTCCCATTTCTTTTTAACTCGAAGGCTTAACACCCTTGTCAATTCTCCTTTTAGCTCAATCAACTCCTGAACCAACCTTCCCTCTGGCTCGAGGCCACCTAAGCTCACTATACATGCCTTGTGCTGGCGGATTTCTTTCTCCAAAACATCTATTCTATTGAAATAGGCTCTCCTTTTACCTACTCCCAATGCTCCTAGTCTTCCCCGAAGAAAAGCCTTACATGTCTCCCAGACTATATCGATTTTGGCTGACCCCACATACTTCTCTAAAAAAAATTCCAATTCCTTACTTAAGTTCTTCAAGGCTTCATGGTCGTATAAAACTGTACGATCCAACCTCCAGACTGAACCCACATTACCGCTTTGTATCTTTAAAGCCACAGTAACTGCCGAATGGTCCGATAAATGAACCCCTACATGGGCTATCTGGGTCACATTGTCCGCCAACCTGAGATCTAGCAAAATATAATCAATCCGTGATCTATGACTATACTTTTTATTATAATAGGTGTACCCTAGTAGCTGACCGGACCTTTTTCTCCAAACATCACAGAGCCCTAGTTGGGCCATCAAATCCTTCACCCTATTCGACATTTTCACATTTACTAACGCCCTGCTTTTAGAGAATCGATCTAACTTGTGATCCAGCACTGTATTGAAAATCACCTGCAAAAATAATTTTTCCCGAAAGGCCTATTAATTCCCTCACCAGTTCATCTAAGGGCCCCACGTCATCTTGGTTTGGACCGTAATAACCTATAATATTATACAGCTGGGCTTTTATCCTGAGGCTCACAATCAACCATCTACCCTTAACATCTGCCACCACGCCCTCCACTGCACAATCTAGCCCTTGCCTCACCAGCAACGCAATACCTTTCGTGACAGCGACTTGGGGTGTATAAAAAACATGACTTAACCAGCGTTGTGATGCCAACAATTGCTTACTTTCTTCCACAGTTAAGTGGGTCTCTTGCAAAATCATAATATGAACTGAAAGATCTCTTAAATACTTCAAAATTAACTCCCTCCTTGACTGGACTCGGAGACCGTTTACATTCCACGACAAACATTTTAATTCATTCAGACTACCCCCTGCCATAACATGCCCAATGTAAATTCTTTCTTCTCCTAACGAGAAGATAGCTCCTGAGGACTTTTTCAAATATTTTTCCCATGCCCACCCCCCTACCCCCCTGCTCCTTACCCCCCTCCCTGGAAAACCCAACCAACTTTCTTCTGGGCCTTCTCTGGCCCTTCGGGTGCCTGCTGCCTGCGGTGGGCTATTTTTTACCTACACTCATAACTATCTACGGCAAAAAGTCGTAAACCTCTACACTGCTTGCTTCTCTTCTGTATATCTCATTAGCCTCCTTTGACTGCCAGTGTTAGATCTCTCCGCTTTAACACTGCTCCAGGAAACTGTCCACATCTTCAACAAACCGAAAAGTGTGCATTTTATTTTTCCACATAACTTTCAAAAAAGGCGGGAATTTCAATTGCACCGTTGCTCCCAAACTCCTTAACGGCTCAATCCTCTTACCTAGCTCCCACTGCCTGTTCGCAGTTACTGTAGACAGATATGACCTGACCTCCACTCTACCTCCCTCCATCATTATGGCACCTTTTTTCAGGGCCACTGCCCAAAAAAATTCCTTTAAACTATATGTTAAGAAATGTATCAATATTCTTCTGGGCTTCGCACGGTTTGGGTTCAGTCTGAAGGGATCACGATGCACCCTTTGAATATCCATAGCAATCTGCTCCTCAGTTTCATCTAACTGTAATTCTGTCTTTAACAACCTAACCACATACCCTTTTATATCAGAGCCTTCTTTCCCCTCTGGAAGTTTCAAATTTTTGAAATTATTTCTACGTTGCATATTTTCCAATCTTTCTAACCGCTCCTCGTACTCTCTTTACCTGAATCTAACATTCTCCAGCTCCTTATGATTCTCCTCAACTTTCTCTCTGATCTCCTTCACCTCTAATTCAATAGCTGTCGTACGCAAGCTCAACTCATCAAATTTAGCTTCCAGACTGCCAAATATCTCTCTAATCCCTTCCTGATTCGCCTTTGACTCCTCGAAACCCTTATGAACATCCAAATCCAGCTTCTTTAGGGGAGCAATGACTGAGAGATCTAAATCTCCAGACGTTGGAGGGTTTGTGAGTAGCAACTCGCCATCATTTAGCTCGCCACCATTTAGCTCCCCCCTACTATTTTTTCATGGGAAGGGGAATTTTCACTTGCAAAATCAATGGTCCCTCCCGCGCATCTATCTCTTTAACCACGTCCTGGTTTTCTTCCTCCATATCTGTCTCCAACAATTGATATCTGTTTGGGGTCAAGTGGTCTGACCAATCTAATAAACTCCGGCTAGCACTATCGCCCTTGTGTGTTTCTGGGGTAGCTGGCGTGGCAGGGGTGGGGTCCCTCTGTAGTATCAATGTTTTGGGTATCGTTTTGAAAAAAGAATTTAGTGAGGGGGTAATTTTTATTTTCCTATCCGGTATAACTACCTTGCTCCCTTGCCTAGTATATTTTTTCGCTGTAGTCGTTGGTTTTGCCCCTATATTACCTTTATTACCCTCTCTCTGCACCCTAGTGCTCCAGTCTCCAGCTTCTTTTTTTTGTGTATTTCCTACCTTCACCTCTCCTGACCCCCTCCCAGCACTTCTCAGAATGTACCTGACGGCATATTGCTTCTTTGCTGCAGCTATTCCAGTGTTCTTGTCCCTTACAATCAATTGAGCTAACCCTTTTTCCTCAGCCTCCTTAGCTCCCTGACTATTTGCTGCAAAATGATTGGCGAGGGTTTTTTCCGCTTTTCCTCCTTCTCCTTTCTTGGGGCTACCTCCGGACCTGCCAGAGGCCCCCACAGCACGAAACTGGATTCTCGCCGCCGCTTTCCTTCCCCTCCCTACCTCAATTGCTGCTCTACTCCACAGCTTGCTCCCCGCTGGAAGCTCCGTAGGCGGCCCCGCCTCCTCCCCCTCCTGGTCGGGTGATCGTATCGTATCCCGTGCCGCCATGCACCACTGCTGCCGCCGCAGCTCTCCGCAACGATTTGGCTCCAAAACTACTTCACGTCAGGTAAGACCTGCCTTGATGTTATCGCTTCTCTGCACGCACTTTTTCCCGTGTAGAGGCTCCGCACTTCTGCCCTAACACGCCACCTCTCCCTCAGGCACCTGCGACCGACTCTCTAGCTGGCCACCATGTTTTCCTAATGACAAACTTATTGACACTCTTCTTAATACCGGGGTTAAGCCCTGTTCAGGGCAGCCTGTAAATAGGCAGGTTGCCATTGCCATTGTCCTGCACCAGTTGATCCTGTCTTTATACCACAGCACACATGTGCTGGGTCAACCCAATGCCTTTAATACCATTCCTCCCGACTGCAAGCCCAAAGGAATAGAAAGCTTTGGGTAGAGAATGTCTTTCTTCCACGCCTTGCTCTGAAATCGGTCAGTACCAGTTGCCTCCTGTGCTATGAATCCCATGCCCTGTGGGATACAGTGGCTCAGGTTTTACGGGCTGTTTCAGAAGACCTTTGGGCTTCTCTTATGCAGGCTATTCAGAATGCTTGTGATGCAGCAGAATTTGTGATACAATCCGGATCCATTCCTGGTTGAGGTCCACTGGCTTCTCCGGGTATGTCCAGGCATTTTAATGGACATGCCTTTTGATGGATTATGCTTTTCTGGTGATAAAGCAGACTCTGCCTTAAAGCATTTTAAGGAGAGCAAAGCCACAGCATGTTCCTTGGGCCTTCCTACTCCCACAAAGCAATTCCACCAACACTTTTGACCCAGTCTGTCAATGCCAGACTCCTCCTCCAGCGCAACAGGCTTTTCGGCCCTTTGTGGCTCTACTCATATTTCTTATCCCTGCTACTAGTGCCTTGTTACTGGAATCACTCTCAGTAGAACGGGTCGGGTATGGTTCTAGGGCGAATAGGAACATGGTCTAGAAAGCCCACAGAGAACCATAATAACTGAAAGGCAGGATGAAGTATGGGATACCCTTATCAGTCGTGTGCGGCATGAGCCCGCATACCCAACAGTTCGATGTGTTCATTATGGACTGGTGTTGGTGTAGAAGTTGAATGAATGAGTTATTTACAAATTCGAGTCTTCTGGCAGACTCGTGTTCAGGTAGAGGGTGAAAGGAGTGTGTGGAGAGAGTGAGAGGAGGAGTTGGCCGAGTGTCATTTGAGAACAAGGAAACTTGAAAGACGAATAGAGTATAACCAGTCAAGAACATTGCTATGCTACACAACATAAAAATACATATTATCAAAAACCTTCTTTTGGCCAGTATCGTGCATAATTGTCTTTCAAAGTCCGTGAGTCTGGCAGGTCTCTTTACCCTAGGAAACTCCATCCTCTACTTGCTGCCCGCGGTGGTAGGTTGATTCTGCCAGGGAGTGCGCTCTGTTCAGCCCGGGGTAACTCCCTTGGACCAACCAGAACCGTTGACCTAAACGTCCCCAGTTGCACTCCCCAGACTTCAACCGCGACCCTAGCAGCAGAACCGGATGGCGGTTCGAAAATCAAAAATGAGCAAGTTCCCTGGGCGAGAGAGCTGAAAAATCAAAAATAGTTCTTAGGGGAAAAGAAAATCACATTAGTTTGCTTTTATTAGTCTCTTTGTTTAGACCTTAAATTGTACCGTCGTTTTCCTGGTACGGTGTGGTCTTCAAACAATGTCTCAGGTTCGGTAGTGTCCAACTGCATAGTCGATGGCACAAGTCCTTGTAAAATATGATCACTCTCCTATTCGGTACCAGTTTCTTTCAAACGTTCATTGCTGAAAGGGAGGAAGCGAGGTATGGATTCTGTCTCACAGTCGGCAAGTCCTTCCTTGACCCACCGGTCGTATGGGACGGGTAGAGGGACCCGTTTACAATGGATCCCTTGCACCCAGTTCTTTTTGCCTTCCACCCGAACAGCTGATCTCGTGGAAAGAAGTACCAGGTATGGTCCGGTCCACCTCGGCTGTCCGTTGTTTGTGCGCTGGAAATTCCGCACCAAGACCCACGTGCCGGGTTCGATGGAGTGACCTGGATCGTCAGAGGCTGGCGGAGAGGAACTGTGTACCTGTTGGTGTAAAACACGCAATTTAGTTGTTAATTCGCACAAATAGTCAAGCAGTACGGGGTGCTCTATTTCGCTGAGTTTCTTTGGCCTTGGCACGCCCCAGACGTTGGCTGGGCGGCCAAACACTATCTCATGAGGACTAAGTCCTAACCTGGAATGGACGGTCATTCTGGTTGACAAGAGTGCTAGGGGCAAGGCGTCCGGCCATTTAAGACCTGTACAGGCTTGGATCTTGGCTAATTTGAGCTTTAAAGTGCCATTGTAGCACTCTACTAATCCAGCTGATTGGGGGTGATTCGCAGAGTGAAACTTTTGTTGTATGCCTAAACACTCACACACTCTCTTCATCACGCGTCCTACGAATTCACTTCCATTATCACTCCAGACGATTCTAGGCATACCGAATCTAGGGAAGAACTCTTTGACCAGGGCTTTGGCAGTTGACAAGGCAGTATTGTCCTTAAGGGGGTACGCTTCCACCCACCTGGAGAAAGCGCAAACAACAACGAGCACATACTTCAGATTGTTGCACCTCTCCATGTGAATGAAATCGAGCTGCAAAACCTCGAACGGATACGTTGGAGGCGCAAAATGACCAGCTGGAGTTGGGGTTCCCCTACCCGGATTGTACTTCAAACACCATACAGTTTCTGACCACATTCTCTGCATATTTCAGGATATTACCATTTTGCCATACTGGGGCCAATAGTTTACAGATTCCTCTCGAACTGATGTGCGCAACTCCATGAGCCATTGTTACTACTGCAAGTACATATGCGTTAGGTAATAGCCATCGCTGGTGTTCTGACAGTTCGACCCAACAACCATTCGCGTCTAATCTACCTTTACTTTCTCTCCATTCATTCACCTCTTTCTCAGTTGCCTCGGCTTGTATAGATTTCACGCTTTCAATGGTGTCCTCACACATTCCCACATCCGTAATCCATCTAGCGGGACCTACAACATACATCCGACTCATCGTGTTCCTTGCAGTCTTTCGCAACCTCGTCTGCAAATGCATTCCCGCGGCCAACATCATCCTGAATCTTTTTGTGGGCACTGCATTTCACAATTGCAACTTGTAGTGGCAGGGTCAATGACTCGAGGAGTTCATTAACTAACTGACCATGTTATATCTTTGCACCATGTGACGTAAGAAACCCACGTTCACGCCACAATCTCCCAAAACTGTGAGCCACGCCAAAGGCGTATTGGCTGTCAGTGTACACATTCACTCGTTTTCCTTTCGCTAACACACATGCTCTGGTAAGTGCAATCAGTTCTGCGGCTTGTGCAGAATTATGGGAAATACGCGCGGTCTCTATAATGGTGTGTAATGTCGTTACGGCATATGCTGCAGTCGTATCACCATTCGGCAGCTTGAAACATGAACCATCAACCCATAAAGTATCGTTGCATTCAGGAAGGGGAGTGTCCTGTAAGTCTACTCTCCCTTTTGTCTCTTCTTCTGTCCTAAAACAGCAGTCATGGTTATCAATCTTGTCTGTTTCTGTCGGAATGGGTAAAAACGTTGCGGGGTTCAGTGTATCACACCTCTTTATGTGGATGTGACTTGCTAGCAGTGTAAGTTCGTAACTGGATAGTCGAGCGCTAGTAAGATGTTGTGTCTTCGTCCTGTTTAGTAAAATGTCTACTGCATGCGGGACCATAACGATCAGAGTATTATTCATGACTAATCCAGCGGATTGTCGAATGCAGACAGCTGCTGCGGCGGTGGCTCTCAGACAACTTGGTAGTGCCTTAGCCACAGGGTCTACAGTTGCCGAAAAATACGCGCATGGGCGCTGTCTGTCCCCAAAATGTTGTGTTAAAACTGATAATGCACAACCTTCCTTCTCATGAACATATAATGTAAAAGGCTTACTGTAGTTGGGGTTTCCCAACACAGGAGCCGAACATAATGCATCACGCAACTTGTGGAAACTCGTTTGGCAATCTTCAGACCAGGGCATAGGATTTGGCGTGTCTTTGCAGAGTAGTGCCAGCAAGGGTTTAGCTAGTAGTGAGAAATTCGGTATCCATTGTCTACAGTACGATGTAATGCCCAAGAAGGCCCGAACATCTCTCTGTGTCCTTGGGGCACTCAGTTCTGCAATTGCCTGTATTCTTTCTGGTGTCAGTCTCCTTCCCTCCTTCGACAAGATGTGACCTAGGTAGGTTACTTCTTGTCGGCAAAATTGGAGTTTGGAAAGAGAGACTTTGTGCTTCATGTCACATAAGTCACGTAATAATGATAACGTAGCTTTCTTGCAAATCTCTTCAGTGTCTGCAGCGATCAGCAGATCGTCTACGTACTGAATCAGAGTTGAGCCATTCGGTAGAATAATCGTGTCTAGTTGTGTTTTCAGGGCCTGACTGAATATTGATGGGCTTTCGCAGTAGCCTTGAGGAGCACACTTGAAGCGGAAGCTTCGTCCTCCTAAATTAAAGCCAAAAATGTCTCTTCTTTCCTCGGCAATCGCGATGCTGAAGAAAGCGTTCTTCAGGTCAATCACCGAGAACCAAGCTGCTGAAGCTGGAACCATTGTCAATAAAGCAGTAATGTCGGGGACAACTGGAAACTGTGGGATAACTACCGTATTTACTTCTCTGAGGTCAATCACGAACCTGTACACAGGCGGTTGTGAAGGATCAGTACGCTTTAAGACGGGCAGAACTGGACTGTTGCAAACATTACCTGTAGTTTCTTCGATGACATTTTTATCGATCAGATCATAAACGATCGTCAACAATGCATTTTCGCATTCGCTAGATATTTTGTATTGGGGAATACGTGGCAACCTAACGTTGGCTTTCAAAGTTATGACATACGGTGCTATCTCCAAACGACCTACATCATTAGAGCCATTAGCCCAAAGTATATCAGGAAGTGATGACAATTCAGTTGGAATATTGTCCTTTGACAAATACATTGGAGAAATGACTTTCTTACCTAAAGTAAGTTGTACTCCCAAGGGGGAACAGTACAAAGTCGCATATAACCTTTTTAGCAAATCCAAACCTAACAAATTTTCACCTCAACCTGTTGTAAGAATGAGTGGTGCTTCTAATTCGCACGGGCTAATAGAAAGCGATATAGGACTAGAGATCGGGTTTCTAACAGGGGCGCCAGAGAAACCTACTGAAACATTCATTTCGCCAGACAAAGGTGCGCCAGGAAGTTTCGAGTGCATGATAGAACTTTTTGTAGCACCAGTATCCAGCAGAAATGGCTCTGACACTCCTGAGGTAATTACCTCGACATAAGGTCCATTCTGATCTACTGGAACTGAAACAACTCCCTCTCTTTGTCCATGGCTGTCCTAGCAATCGTTACCCTCATTTTCGTGTTCGGTGTAATAGTCGTCAGCATAGTACTGAGCTGACCTAGACGATGCATTATTCTGTTGGTCAAAGCTGTTCATCGAATTCTGAGGCGGAAAAGAAGTTGCATTCTGGGTGAAATTTCCACGGCCCCTACCTCTAGGGGCATGTTGAACACCTCTTCCCCTTACACCTGAAGCACCGCTCAAACGTCGCGCAAGAGCCGGACAATTACCTTTAAAGTGACCCTCTTCCTTGCAATACGCACATTGATTCGGGCCATAAGCAATACGCTGATGGGAAAACTCGTTTCCTTGCACGTTTCTCGAATACTGCTGTTGTTGTTGATAATTGGGCTGACTAGCCGTACGAGGCGGATAGGCTTGCTGGAGAAGAACTTTAGTTTTTAAATCTTTTGTCTTTTTGTCTACTTTATCTAGCTCGTCTTTGCGCCTATTTTCATAGTACTGGGCTGTAGCTAAAATTTGCGCTGACGTAGAGACAGCCCAAGCACTCTCTGAATCTTTCAGTTTATTACACAGTTCAGGGATTAAATTATGTACGAATTTGTCTACAAACAATCTTTGACCACCCTCCGTAGCCATATCCTGACCACTATGATCGGTGAAAGTCTCCTCGAATCTTGTGAAAAAGTCAGACACATTCTCATCTTTCTTCTGCTTGCACGCAGATAGCTTGTCCCAGTTTACGCGTACTTCAGGCATTATTGTTTTCATGTACGCGATAATCCTACCGGGAAGTTCAGCTATTAACGGCTCAGGTTTAAAACCACCTATTTGTCTAGCATCCATAGCGGTAATGTTCGCCCATGAGTCACCTAGTTCTTGGTCATGGTTCGTATGACGGATTTTGCTCCATAGAGGATGTGGAACAACGTTCCCAAACAACATGTCTACATCCGCTAAATTCATTATACATGAGCTTGCAGTTTGCGATAACTCCTTATAATACCCAGTCGGGTTTTTACGAGGGTCAGGCAGTGTCTGCTTGAGTGCTAAGACTTCGGATCGTTTCCAGGGGACATGTACCCATACACGCTGGAAATGAGGCAGAATTGGTGGATTCGCATTCGCATCACCTTCCCTCCAAACCGGAGGAACCTCTCTCATGGGGTACTGTCTCGCTCTTTTCCCACCTGGTGCATCGTCTTCGTGACATGATCTAGAGACGTTTCCCTTACTCCTATAAGAGAGCAATAACTCTATCGCTTTCTCAACATCTGCACCTATAATCATACCTTCATAGAACTTAAAGCGTGTACGCCATAGTTCGTTCATTGTGCATTTGGAATCATTTGTCTTCACATCTTCGCACAGATATACACACATTTCTTCGAATACGTATCTCTGGGTGGGTGCATTCCATTGACGGAAAACGTCCATAACAGACTGAACATCATATCTAACAGTATCCGTAATCCATTTACGGGCTAGTTCATTTAGCACTCTTCTTTCCTCGTAATCAGGCAGTTGACTACGGGACTGTCTATGTTCTGTTTTAGGCGTTGTTTTAGGCGACCCAAAGAAAGGTGAAAACAGACTAGTGACGGTACCTGTCACTCTTTGTCTAATAGAAGGAGAAACTTGCGGAGGGGTAAGTGCATCGGAAAAAACAGGCTGAGGCAAAGAAGAAGTAGAGGCAATAGCAGAGGAAGTTGAAGTAGTAGCAGACGTAGTATCATAGACAATAGCTGGAGCTGTAGGCAAAGTCGTAGAAGTAGATGGAGTAGGTAGCAGAGACGGGGGCCTTTGAGAAGGCTGCGCCGGAGAAGTAGGAACCAGCTGAACAGTAGCTGGAGTTTGTGCAATAGCTGTGTTCCGTGCGCCGGGGCGCGGTATAGTAAAATGCTTTGGCGGTGTAGTAGCGTCTAACGCATACGGTGGAGGTGAGCTTAATAAGTGGGACATTAATGGATCTTTCTCGGATCTCTCCTCTTGACCTTGTCCCTTATTTGGTAACATTGGGTAGCATTTATCTACTGCTAGTTTCTTGCTCCTAAGCATTTGTTCTTTTTCCTGCTCTTCCTCGTTATCCCTGTATGTTATGGCAGCTTGCACCCTCGACATTCCTCTTTTATTCTTTTTTGCTAATTTTATTTCTTTCTGTTTGGCTTCTTTGCGCCATAAGCGGAAAGAGTCAAACATCGCCGGCCGGGCTTTTCTCTTGAATAATTTGACCTCTAGGTTATCTAATATTTCTGAGTCGAAACTACCATATTGGGGCCATTTTAAAACACCATCCTTGCGGGTGTATTTTATCCACACTTCATTATATGTGATGGGACCTACGCCGTGCTTCACATAGAGCTCATATGTTGAGTTCCAATCGGAGGAACCGGACAGGAATCCTCTAATCGAGAGTCCTTACTATAACCAAGACAAAACAAGTTTCCAAGTCTGCTAAAACCAGGCATCTTTGCTCACTAGTCTAGCTTCAAACTTCAAAGGATTATCTGTTACGATATTTCTCGTGAATACACAAGTCCTTCGGCTTTGGGGCTTGCAAGTACCAAATCAAAGCGTATCTCAAGGATACCAAAAACTAGAGAACTGGGAGACGCTCCACTTATACTTAACTGAAGTATTTGAAGATCGGTGACGTCGCTAGAAGACTCGTCTATCGTTTCGCTCTACCAAGGATCACTGGGTCCAAAACAAGGCGATAGTCAGGGCAGCAGTCCTTCGTAGCCGTCGGGACGCGGGGAACCTCGCAGCAAAGACCTTCGGAACCACGTCGACATACAGGGGTCGCTGAAGTGGCTGGCCGTCCTCTGGAATTTTCACACGATGCTCCTCACGAACATCTGGCTTGGACCGTTGCCGCTTGATACCGCCCCTAGTTGGGCGCCAACTGAGGTAACGGGGTTTTAGGAACCCGTTGGTGCCAGGGGATAACACCCGAAGACCTCTGAGTTCTCCCTTGTTCCGGACCACAGAAACACTGAGTCTTCTAGTCGCAGTCAGAGATCGAATTTTATTGGCAGCTACCAAGTAACAGGTGTCCTAGAAGCACGACAAACACGGGTCATGTGTTCTCAGGAGACTGTTCGTTTTTACAGAACCAGCCGTCTCCTTATATACAAAAATAATAGCTGCAAGCAAGAATTCTTGAGTTTATGATATGGCTATACACATATTTCTACAATAATACAAAAGAGCGAAGTCATGTAGGCAAGCCCGTATTTTAGACGTCCAATTCATGATAGATTACCCAGCCAGGCCCGGAACTCCCATCAGATATCGATGAAACCCCAATAAAGGAAGGCACCTCCTAGTCATAAAACTGGCCATAAACAGGGAGCGTGGACAGGTGTGTATGTGTGTAGAAAACATGATCTGGATGTAGTGAATGGTTTGTGGCATGTTATGCATTGATGTTATCGTATTAGGCCACTGGGCGAGGAGCTGCCCAAACAGGTTCGGCTGGAGGCAATGGAGACAGTTGGGACAGGTCAGGGGGAAGTCAGGGAGAAGTCAGGGAAGGTGGACGTGTCCTTTTAGATCAAGCTCGACCTTTAATTGACTTATCATGAGGGCAAGACACAAGTTGGATACCGTTTACAAAATGGAGTCTGAGGGGTCGGGACGGAAACTACGATTCAGGGGTGTTGACATACCTCGATCATGGCGCAAATGCATAGGAATGATGTCCTAATCATTATCGGTTCGTCGACACCAAATTCGTCATGGTACGTTGATGTTTCGGGACACGGGTATTGGACCTCGATACCGGGACAACAGTAGGGTCCAGAATTTCAGAACCACACTTCCTCTCCGGCAGAACCCGGAGGATCAGACTCCCTCCCCCCTCCCTCTCCGACCCCACTGACATCATATGTGGAGTACCTCAGGGATCTTCACTAAGCCCAACACTCTTCAACATCTACATGGCCCCCATCGTTGCCATCGTCAGACAACACAGGCTCAGCATCGTTTCCTACACCGACGACACACAGCTCATCCTCCCCCTCACCAAGAACCCAGAAATCACCAGATTCCGCTTCCGGGAAGGAATGAAAAACTTGGCCGCCAGGATGAAGGGCAGCTGCCTAAAGCTCAACTCCGAGAAGATCGAGGTTCTCATCCTCAGACCTGGCATCTCCGCCTGGGACAATACCTGGTGGCCCTCCGCCCTCGGGAGCCCACCCACCCCTACAGACCACACCCGGAACCTCAGCATAATCTTTGACTCCTCCTTCTCCATGAACCGCCAGATCAACACTGTTGCGTCCACCAGCTTCAACTGCCTCTGCGTCCTCCGAAAGACCTTCAAAGGAATCCCACACGACTGCAGAAAGACCGTTACTCACTCTCTCATAACCAGCAGACTAGACTACGGCAAGGCCTTCTACACCGAAATCAACAAAACTCTTCTACACAAACTCCAAACCATCCAGAACGCCGCTGCCAGGCTCATCCTAGGGACCCCACGCCACGAACATATGATCCAACCCTCCGACGCTTCCACTGGCTCCCCGTCGAGAAGAGAATCACTTTCAAACTCCCCACACACACCTACAAATCCCTCAACAACAAAGGACCCAAATACCTCAACTACTGAGTTTGTTTCCACACACCCAAGAGGAAACTCCGCTCCGCCTAACTCGCCCTGGTGGAGGTCCCCCGCATCAGCAGAAACCGAACCGGCGGGAGATCATTCTCCTACAAAGCAGCCATATCCTGGAATGAGTTCCCGGTCAACATCAGATGCTCCCCGAACCTCCACACTTTCAGGAAGGACCTCAAGACCTGGCTCTTCGATTGACCCAGAGCTGCTCTCCCCCCCCACCCCCCCACCCCCCAAACCCGCCAGCACCTTGAGACCCTCACGGGTGAGTAGCGCGCTCTATAAAATCACTGATTGATTGATTGATTGATTATGTACTCCATTTGACCGATGCACAGCTGTCCTTACACTCAAAACAGTCTTCTTCAGAGCTATATCCTCGGCTTGATGCATGAGTGAGCTACAGGCTGTGTCTGTTTACCCACCATACACCACTGTCTTTTCAGGCAAACTGGTGTTGAGGACTAGAGCAGTTTTTTTTTTTTTTGCTGAAAGTTGTGAAATGAACAAGCCACTGCTTTTCCAATATTCTTCGCTCCGCCTCAACTCTTGAATAAGGAGGAGAGACTCCACCGCTGGGATCATGTAAAAGCTTTATGATTTTAAATTGATTATACCAAAGACCATCAGATGGACGATCAGCTCTTTGCAAGCTTTACTCCAGCGAAAAAGGGTTAGGCAGTGCAGAAAATGACCATATCTAGGTGGCTAGTCCTCTGTATGAAGAACTGCTTTGCTATGGCCAAGAAGCAGCCTGTGGAAGGTCTGAGAGCTTATTTAACCAGAGCCAAGGATGCAGTCACTGCATTAGCACGTGGAGTGCTTCTTCTGGTCATCTGTCAGCTGGCGAATGGGTGTTACACCATACCTTCACAAAGCACTACTGCATTGATAGCCAGGTCTGGCGGCAAGGGCACTTTGCTTATTCGGTCCTGCAGGGTTTCTGGTTTGAGCCATTCTACAAACCCCCCACCCAGAGAGGTACTGCTTTAGTGAGGAATCTTCTGCAGTTAGATGTATCCATCATAAGAACAAGTAACTTACCTTTGGGAAATACTTTTTTTGGTAGCTACTCTAACCTCCGATTCCTCATCACCCTCTCTGTTCTATTAAAAAAGGACTCTTTTCACGAGCCATAAAATATTCTAGACTAGAGATCTTCACACTGTTATAATGATCATTTAAAACCCTCTATGTCAAAAGTTGCATACAGTCAAGAATGAACCTGATATCTGCGCAAGAGCGTGATGCGTATAAGTGGCTCCGTTCTCTGTTTCAAGGCAGGACAGTGTGGACCCTCACGCCACCCCCAACCAACACACAGAAGCAATGCTGAGAAAAATCCCCAGATGACGTTTTTACAAGGTGAGGAGCCTGCGGTTCGAGTATCCACCAGAAAGAGCATAACCAAAACGTAACTTGCTCTTATCGGCAATGACCAGCTTCAGACTGTATTCTGCTAAGTCATTTGTGTGCTAGTGAGGATTGATGTGTGCTGACTCTGCATAAAGTCAGAGCCTGCTTTTTCTTTTCAGATTTGCTTATCACCTGGGATAATAAAGTAAACTGCAAATTTACGAGGTAGATTACAGCAGTTTTATAAAATATAGATGTCTTGTGAGCTCTGTTTTGTTAGACTCTTTGAGCATGTGTTGGCCATATATGGTGGTCTTACCCTACTCCAGACACAGAGGTTTAGGTCATTATTGTCCCATGGCTAGTCACTTGTATTCTCAAGTGCTAAGATTTCGGAGGAGTAGATCACCCCTGAGAGCCCCCTTGGCCCCCACCCCAATCCTATACGGATGGAACTGAGAAAAAGCTGTATTAGTTAATGGCCTTTTGAAAACCTGTTGCTACCGCTGAATGGCAACAACATAGGCTACCTTTGCAAGCACTATTCTCTGAATGCATTTTCAAGGGAAAAGGTACCTGTTGACCTGGAAGGTTCTAGTTGGGGAAGGAGGTGGGGGTTCCTGTCGCCACTGTGGTGGCTGGTTCCTTTTTTTGCTGGCTCTGTCTGTGCTTGCTCCTAGGGTTCCCTGTTTTGTTGGGGTCTTCTGCCAGCTTGCTTGCGCCTTTCCCTCTGCTGCTCTTGTGTCTGGGTCGCATCTCGCTTCCTTAGCGGCGGTCTGTTGGGGTGTGCTGCCCCCCCCTCTTCTGCTCCCTGCCCCCGGCTGGTGGTAGGTCGGTATTCCTGCTTGGGGGGGGGGGGGTGATCCTGTTAGCTCCCCTGGGTTCCTGTTGGTCCTGCCGGGGTTTTCCCCTCTTTTCTTGGCTGCCCCTCTGCTTCCCTTAGCTGCCCCTCTGCTTCCCTTGGGCTGCGCCTGGTTCCTCTTGCGGCTTCCTGGTGTCATGCCTGGTGCTCTCTGGGGCTCTCTGCCCCCTTTGCCTGTGGGTGGGTGGCTCGTGCTGCCTTAGGTGCGGCTGTTCTGTTCTCCTTTGCTCCGTCCTGGGGCTTCCAGTGTTTGTCCCGGGGCCTTCTGTGTGCTTGGGTTGCTTCTGGCGTTTGGCTGCTTCTGTTTTTGTTTGCTCCTGCCCTAGCTCTCCCTGTGCTTGTCTTTGGCTTGCTTCAGGGGTTTCCTGACCGCCTCTCCTGGGTCTGCTGCCGTTCCTGCCTGTTTTTTTCCTGGTTGTGGCCTCCAGGGGATGCCTGGTGGCTACTCTGACTGGTGTGGATGGGCGCCTAGTCTTCCTTTCCTTGGATCTTCCCCCCCCCCTCAACCCCTCCCCCCCACAGATGTGTTTCTGGTGGCGGTTCGCTTTTTGGTCCCTGGGGTTTGTGCCGCTTCTGTATGGGCCTGGCTGTCTTTCATTGCTACCGTGTCCTTGGCTTGGCGCTGGTTTCCCCTCTTCTGTTCACGTCTGCTCTCCGTGGTAGTGCATGGTCGGACCTAGTTGGTGCCTGTGTGGCCGCCTAGGCCTGCCGGGTGCTGTTGGCTTCTTGGTCCGTCTGCGCTCTGGTGCGTTGGCTCCCTGGGGGGGTTCTGGTCTCGTATGGTTCCTGTGGTGGGTGCCTGGCTGCGTGTCTGCTGGGGCTTTTCCGCTCCTGCGGGGTCTTGTGTGGCTGTTGGTCGCCTTTTGGGCTCTGCTTCCTTGCCTAGGCTCTCTTTTTGTGTCCTGACGGGGCTCTGTGCGGTTGTGACCGTGTCCTGGTGGGTCCTTCGGGCCTTCTCCTGCCGACTGTTCTCTTCTCGGGCTTGTTTCACCTGTGTTTGGGCCTATGTGGGGTCCTGTGGCTCCGGGTCTGCCGGCTTCCTGCTGGTTCGGGGTGGCCTCGGGCTGTGCCTCCTTGGCTTTCTGGCTGTGCTGTCGCTTTTCGGCGTGCTCTGAGTGTGTTTTGCTGGGCATTCCTGGTTGTTTCCTGGTTCTGGTGGCCTGGATCGTTTCTGGACACCGGGCTTTGTTCCCGGTGTGTGTCTGTTTGGGTGCCCCCCCTGCCCCGCTCTGGTTGGGGTGTGGTTCTGTGATTCTCTTGCCTCTGTGGGGTCCTCCCTCCTGGTTGCGGGTTGTCTGGGGTTTTTCCTGCTGCTTGGCCCTCTGCCTTCTCTGCTTCTTCCACGGCCTTCTGTTTGGTCCAGTGGTGGTGTGCGTGGGGTTCCCTGTTCTTCCCTGCCCTTTGCTTTGGCCTGAGCGCTGCATGGGCTCCTTCCGGGGTTTGGTTGGGCCTGTGGGTCCTCCTGCGTCGTCGGGTTGCTTGGCTCTGGTCCTGGCTTCCTGGTTCCTTTGGCGTTTGTTGCCCTGGTTTGTGCTGTTTTCTTAGCTCCTCTCCGGCGTTGCTGGGGTCGGGCCTGGTGGCCTTTTGGTCTGAGTGCTGTGCCCCCTGGGGCGGTTTCTTTTTTCGGCTGCCCTTGCTGCTTGCTGGGACTGGGTTGGCGTGTTTGTGCAATCTTCTGCCATGTTGGTGCCTCTTTTGTCTGCCCTCTGTGGTTCGGTGGGTTACTGCCTGGTTGTTTTCTGGTTTGGGGGCTGATCGGTGTTTCCAGTTGCTCTGGGCTCCCGTCCTGCCTTGTTTTCCCTCCCATTTTGGCTTGGGGTTTTGTGGGGGTTGTGGCCGCTGGCTCTGTCCCAGCCCTTGTTGGGTTTGTTCGTTGTTGATTTCCGGTCTTGTTGGCCTCTCCTTTGTTGGTCGCCTTTCGGCTGGTTCTTTCTGGGGGCATCTCTGACCTGTGGTCTTTGGATTGGTCTCCTCTCCCCATGCTGTTCTGGGTTTGGTAGCCTTCCTGGTTTGGTTTGCGGCCTCCTTCCAATGTGGGGTGTTTTGGCCTTCTGGAGTTTCGGGTCTCTGTCTCCTTTCCTGTCCTTGTCGGTTTGGTTGGGGGTCTTGCTCCTGTTCGGCCCCAGGGCTCCTGCTGCGGCTCCTTCCTCTGGGCGTGGTGCTTGGTGGTTGTAGTTTGGTGGCCCTGGGGTGCTGGTTTTTCTTCCCGGTTCCTGGGCCTCCTCGGCGGGGTTTGGTTGGCTTTCTCCTCTGGGTTCTCTGGTGCCGGGTCGTTCGGTTTGGTGGGTGGGCCAGTTTCTGGCCTGTGCTTTCCTCCTTCTTTGTTGGTCTGGGTGCTTGTGCCTGTGCTCTGTTAGCCGGTCTTGGGTTCTTTCTTTGACCTTCTTCGGGGCGGATCCTGTTTGCTCTGTTCTGTGTGGCTGCCCGGTCCTGTGGGACCTCCTTGTGGTCCTGAGCTGGGCGACCTTGTCCTGTGGGCTCCTTGGCCATCTCCTTTGGGTCTTGGTCCTGGTTGCCCTGTCTCCGGTTTCTCTGATTGGCGGCCTCCTTGTTGGGGCGATGGCCTTCTGTATTTTTTCTTGGTTGTCTCCGGTCCTTGTTTGGTCCCTGCTGTCCTATTCTGGGTTGCGGGCCGGTTGCTTCCTGCAGTCCCCCTTTCCCTCCATCTCGGTGCTCCCTTGGGTTGCTGCTTTTGTTGTGGTTTCCTGGGTGTGCTTGTGGGTTCAGAAGGCCGGTTTCTGCTTTGGTATTCTCCACTTTGTAATGAATGGGACGAGGACATAAGGAACCTGGGACTAATGCTCTATTACTTACCTGTAATCTTCATTACTCCGGGTCCCGTTGTCCTCGCTCCATTCATACTTCCCTCCCGCCCAGGCGGCCGGCCTTCCTGTCTGGGCTTGGTTGTACAGGCGGGGTGCTGGGTAATTTCTGCCTATGTACTCCCAGTGGAAGGGGCAGTATTAGGGTCCCAGCATTCCTTTTGTTTTTTTCTGTCGTGAGATGGTCATCTCCACTTTGTAATGAATGAGACAAGGGCAACGGGACCCGGAGTAATGAAGATTACCGGTTAGTAATAGAGCATTCCAAAAGTTTAAAGTAACTATTCTTTTAAAGTAGTGTTTTTAGTTTCAACTACTGTGCATGCAGTTTCCATCCAGCTGTGAACGAGGACGACTGTGGATTAAGAGTATTAGAATCACCATGAAGGTGTCTGCTTACTTCCTTGTATAGAAGAAATAGTTGGGTTGACTATAGTTTTTGCAAAAGTAATACTTTAAAGGCAGACGCTATGTCCGCCTGCTTAATTATTTAGTATTTCCATTTGCATCCAGAATAAGGAATAGATGTTTAGGTTTCTCTCGTCTCATGATGGGTGTGTGCGAGGCGAGCTGAGATCTTCCAGGCCTGGTGGAGAGAATAGAAATGGGCCATGTCGATAATGCAAGGATGGAAGGGAGAGTATTCTATCTTATTTGCATTTATTCTGTAATAATGCCTGCCTGGAGGAAATTAGTAAAGCCTATATTCTTATTGAAAATGAATGTAATCCTGTCAAGATGGCATTGCCTTACTGCTTGGAGGAAAATAGCTCGGGGTGAGGGCTGTTTTGTCAAGTTTCTTAATTTTTCTGATGAATTTAATCTCGTATGTTAGTTAAATGTAATGCTTGAGTGTCCTTATGGTGCAGTAATAACGAGTTTTTAGTTTCTGTAATTCAAAGCTAGCTACTTGTTGTTTTGTTTTTATTTTCATCTTATGTGTTCTGTATGTTAAAAGACTTCAGGAGTTTGCTCTCGGTCACATTGTGTTCCAGTTGTTGTGCTGCACGTAAACCGCAGTCGTTTTGTGAAACATAAGTATTTGTGTTTAATGTTTAAAACTTTGAAAATAATGTTGATTAATTATATATCTTATCCCCTCGCAGATTTATTTGCGACAGCAAGACAAAGCAGCAGGTATCAACCCAAATGTGCGCCTTGCTAAAATGAGCCTCATCGACCTGGCAGGATCGGAACGTGCCAGTGCCACAAATACTAAAGGTGCACGCTTCCGAGAGGGGGCAAACATTAATCGTTCTCTCTTGGCGCTGGGAAACGTCATTAATGCTCTAGCAGACCCTAAGGTATCTACACTTTATGCACATTTCGAAATCCGCTAAAATAAGAGTACGTTGTCTTTGTTTTAATGTTTTAAGTGAGTTTTACATATGGGATGATGAATGCATTTCCTTGTGTGATCAGACTCTTGCCTGGTGTTGAGCTGACCTGAGCGGGCACCACTGAGCATTTTGGAATTAATTATCACTACTTAGAAAAGGCATATGAAGCAAAGGTGTATGATACTTTGTTTGGGTTTCCCACAAACTTTTTCAAAAGTAGTCTAGTCCCAGCAAATGGGATTTCAGACCTTCTCGATTAGTTTTTTTCATCCCTTTTTAGGTTGAAGCTCACAAGGCAGCCCAGCTGTCTGGTTTGCTAAAGTCCTCTTGTGGACATTCAGAAAGCTTCTCTCAGAATGCATTCTTCCAATTACTTACCATTAGCTTTGTGGTTTATAACTCACATTTTCAGTTTTTTTAATTTTAAGGCTATATTTGTTTTAGGCTGTCCAGCGTGAGTTTGTCCCTCCCAACGAGTAAAGACTTTTCACGTTACCTCTCTGTGTTTTCTACTAGTGCTCCTTTCTGCAAACAGGACTGTAAATCTTTTTCTTATCTTCTCGCATTTGCTGTGCATTGAGACAGAGGTCAAATGTCCGGCTCTGTCTTCTGTGGGGGCTTGGTGTTTACTTTTCTTTCTCTGAATTCAATGTGAGAGGATTTATGTGACAGTCTTGTGGATTTGAGGCGGGAGGAAAGGTTTCTTTTTTTCCTAGAACACAAAAATATTTGATCCATCTGTGCAAGTATTTCAGAATAAATCGGAATTAGGGAAGCACAAATGAAGCACATGTTTGTTAATTCTGATGTGTGTTGGAATAAATACTTGGATATGATTAAAACAAATTAATATGCTAGGTGATACCATTTCATTATCGGTTGTGTGCTGTATAGTTTTGAGTGAATGGGATGTTTTATAAAGTGCACGGCTACTCAGTGAGTGTCCCGGCGCCAGGTCTAGCACCAAACTCGAAATCGAACTAGGAAGTTGAGTTCCCTAAATGGTGGAGGAAACTAGCCAAGTTTCAGCTTTTTACAGAACATTTCCTCTCAAGGAAGCAGCCGGAGGTTCAAAGGGAGCTGATTCCAGCCCGCGGCAGCTAAGTAAAATAATCCTTAACTCACTTCTTTGAATTCTTAACTCAGGGCACCACTACCAGGGATGCCGTGAGCAGAGCTCTAGAAGGGCAGTAAGGGAGAAATCATCTGTCTGCAAGATAGCCTGGACTGGCTTGATTCAGAGCTTGGTGGACCGGAGATCAGGATTTGAGGAAAATACGCTGCTCAATAGGCAGCCAATAAGGAGATCTTAAAGGGGCAGACAATGTCCTATGAGGAAGTGTTAAAATAAGGAGTGCCACAGCATTTTGCACCACCTGGAGACGACCCAACAGAGCCTCAGATACCCCCAAGGTAGAGAGCTTTGGCGTAACCCAGCCAGGATGTGACTAGCGCATGTTTTCCTACAATGTATGGTGAATAGGTACAGAAATTCCTTGAGGGTCCTGAGTAACCCCAAGCTAAGGCAGCAGAGAGTTGATTTTCGAATTTGACTCCCAACTATTTGGCTAATGGACATGGGGGTGGGTGGGAGTGTTTGGGGGCGGGGAGGAAGCATAGAGGCCAGGCCACTTCCAACCAGTTGAATGTGTGGGAGCCAAATATAATAATTTTAGTTTTCTCAGCATTACATTTCAACTGACTATTGAGCATCCTGTCAAAAACTGCTTGCATGCACTATTATTAGTAAAACTATATGTCTGTTCAAATGTAATGGTCATTTCAATTGAAAATAAGTTGTCTTTAGGCATTGTGCTACCACACCATGTTTAAACCACTCTGCCAATTCACTGTACTTTGCCACACCTCACAACACTGCACTCTACTCTGCACAACTCTACGCCTCTGCGTCTATGCTCTCTACTTCACTCTGCTCCACTCCACTGTTCGCAACTGCACTCTACGCCACTTCACTCTACACCTCCCTACTTTGCTCCACTCTACTCTATTCCAATGCACTGTACACCACTCCAATCAAGGCCACTCCACTCTGCGCCACTCTTAAACAATGCACTCTATTCTGTACCACTCTACTCTGCACTCTACGCCAATCCACTGTACGCCACTTCAATCTACTCAGCACAGTGCACTCTACACCACTGCACTCTACACCACTGCACTCTATGCCACTGTACGGCACTTCACTCTACTCTGAAACAATCTACTCTACACTACTGTACTAGATGCCGCTGGACTGTACCCCACTGGACTGTACGCCACTCTACCCCAAATCACTGCACTCGACTCTGCACTACTCTATTATACGACTTTCTACACCATTGCAATCTACGACTCCACTCTGCAACACTCTCCGCCACTGAAATCTACGCCACTGTACTCTATGCAACTCTACTGTACAGCACTACGCTCTACGGAACTGCACTCTATTCTACTCCACGCCACTATACTCTACACTATTTTACCCAACTCTGCTCTGCACCACTCTACGCTTCTGTGCAGCACTGTACTCTACTATGCAACACTAATCTACTCAACTGACTGCATTCTGCAACACTGCATTATATGCCACTGAATTATATACCGCTGCACTCTACTACACTATAATAAGCAAACCTCTATGACAATGCAGTCTACAACAGTCCACTCCACTCTGTGACACTCTAAATACAAGACGCTGTATTGGACTCCACTCTTTGCCTCTCCACTCTTCACCAGTCCACTCCACTCCACTCCACTCTTCGCCATTCCACTCTGACACTGCACGCCATTGTCCCCTACGCCACTGTATTTTAGACATGCTGAATAGAAGCACACTGTGTACAAAATGGCTAAAGCATATTGGCAAAGCCAGTAGCGCTTGCATAGGCAAGACCCATTGGCTTTGAAAATGGTTTGTTGTGGGTTTTTTATTTTGGCTCATGTTGCTAAGGTGTGTGTGAGCATATTTTGCAATCAATCACTGTACATTTTCATAACTAGGGCTCCTTGTCTTTGGTTCTTTTCAGTTTGGGGCAGCTCTGTGCAGCTCCCTTATGCACTGCAAAACATCCATCCATAACTTCAGTCTGGACCATAAACTTTAAAACAAATATCTCAGATTGGCCTACTCCGTGCAGTAACCAAATAGAATAATAATCTAAGAAATGCCCTAAAAAGGACCTGAAGATGTGCTGAAAGCGGACAACTTGCTGAAAAGTATACATTGCCTGCCGGTCTCTCGCATCTCTTCATCCACCACATTGCTAAGGGCAGCATCCCATAACACGATAACCGCATCTCTGGAGTCATCACGCACAACATGGAAACAGTTACCATGTAGTATCAAAAAGCAAAGACCGCACCCTACCCGGCTGCATACTGTCCATGTAGCCAAGCACTTTAGTGACCCACATACTGGGATAGCAAGTGCTGCTTAAATGTTACATAACAGTACAATCAATTCCTGTGTTTTGCATTCATTACTCTTACTTATTAGGTAATCAGAATTCACTATACATATCCGTGTCCATCCAGATGCTGGATAAAACTGCTGTAGTTTGGGATTAAAATGTCAGTGGTCCTACTAACCAACCGTAATCTCGTCCACGTTATACTTTCCATAGTTTTTTTGTTGCTAACGCAAATTCAGTAAAAGACTGATTTTGATTATACACTGTAAATTAAGGGCATGTAACCTCTGGCTTTGAAAGCACTAGGAATGAGTCAAGATAAAAAACAAATGTAAAGGTCTCTTTAACGCTCAATCACCTTGTAAATGTAAATGTAGTATACTTGTAAAGGGCACAGCTGCCCCAGCAACGGGGCGTCCCGGCGCTGTATAACTCTGGGGAACCCGTCCTGGCTTTCCCTGTGGGATGGTCCCTTGCTGGGAGTCCCCAAGGTGGAGCCAGGCATCCCCGGAATTGGTGGGGCCGTTGTGGAGATTAGGCAAGCTAATGCCCAGAGTTGCCGAGTGGAACCCCTGATTAGAGTAAGCACCGAAGCGAGAATTATCGAGTCCGCTGACCAAGGTCCACGACCCTGCCGCGTCGGGAATTGAACCCTGGTCCCAGGCTGACTTCTGCTCTCGGGCCTGCCGCCTCTAACCAGTGAGCCACACTACTCCACCTTCTGAATTCCAACATGGTTATTTTGGGGGTTGCTGCAGCACCTCCCTTCCCCCACACAAACACACACACAAGACTTGCTACAGCAACTCTTTACCCCCCTCCCATCCCACACACATCCCTAGTTCCAGCGCAGCGCCTATGGTTGCATTGTACTCTTGAAACAATAGCTTTTGCTGCATTAAAATCGAGTAACTATTGTTGTTCTTCTCTTCATGTGCCAGTTTATATGCAAAAGGCTTTTAAAATAAGGTGTAAATTAACGTGCTTTATTGTTCAGTAAGTGGAGTTTTTGGCAATTATGCCTTTTCATTGCATACTAACCATAGATGTTCTACATCCCTTTTCAGAGGCGCAACTAGAGCCAAATTTCGGGGAGGGGGGGCTAAGAAAAAATTTCGGGGGTGGGGGGGGCTGAATTCTTAAACAATAGGCAGAGTGGAGCTGCAGGGTCTCTTAGAAGGGGTGAAACAACAGCGAGGCCTCATTAACATGCAAATGGTCTTTTAAAGACCTGTGAAGTGCTCGGGTGCGGCTGTGTGTGCCCGGGAAGCTGTCTCCTCCCGGGCTGCCACACACAACGGGGGTGAGGGGGACTGAAGCCCCTTGAGTCCAATGGGTATTGCGCGCCTGACCCTTTTATTTATACTGTGAGCTATTGTATTATTAAAAAGATTTCTCTAGGTCTGGCATGACTCCTAATGATTGCTTTAGATATTGGGCCATTGTGATAAATATGTGTTTCTTCCTCTTGTGACAAGGACTTTCGTCATGTTCTATTTTTACTGGATGTTAATTGCTTTAAGTACATTTCTTCTATGTTTTTGGTATATGTTTGGGTTATATTATATGCGAAATAAACTATTATTGTTTAATTGACAATGGGGGAAAGTAACTAGAAAATGTGAGCTGTTACTAGCTGAAAATAACAATTTCCGTGTGATCCAGTTGACGCTACAGAGTAAAAACACCATGGCAACGATGACTACTGAGTGTATATTTGAATCGGTGACTGCAATGCTTCATCGATGTTCTGGCAAAACAAACCAGATGTGACGCGTTCTAAATGAAAACAGAAGCAAACTTTGACTCTTTGAAAAGAAAATGATCTGGGTTCTAACTCCTTGCGGAAGCTGAAACAACTGCAACTCTTACTCCATTCTTCCGCTCCACATTAGCCAGCTTGAAAGAAGTTTGTACCTTCCCGCCAAGTAATGATAAATGAAAGGACTGCCGCATTCATCTGGCCACATCATTTTTCCAACCTTTAGAGTGATTTTTCGACGAGGCGTGGCTTTGTGAGTTGATCCAGAGCTTTAAATGGAGAAAAAAATAAGTGCAGGTACTCGCCAGCTTTAACGGAAGGGGTGGGGATTGGGGCGTGGCTACGTGCATGTTTGGGAGACTTACATTTAGGATTTTATGGGTGTGCAACTGTGCACAGTAAATCAGCAACTGTTCTGCCATCTGTAGAGCATTCTTTGTGTCTCTGCGTGTACATAAATTTAATTTTAACTGTATCTTTCAAATTTCTTGTGTGCAATTTGACTGCGCTTATGGCTCATGAAAGCTATTTGTATTGTCACACTATGCACAATTATGGATACCGTGGGCAATTTGTGAAAGTAACATCCGCAAAAATAAACCATGATCCCTTTCTAGTTAGGAGATTGACAAATTTTGAGAGAAAAAGAGAAGTTGCCTCTCTGCAAGTTTGTAAAAGGAGTGATAGTTCAGAAGAGAGAAAGAAGCATTACATATGGGGTGATAGGTTGGAGATCGTTTTTGAGTTCACTCTTCAATAGGATTCTGACTGAGCTCAAGTGATTTGCCCACATTGAGAAGTGTGGCTCATTGGTTAGAGCGGCAGACCCTGATGCAGAGGTCTAGCCCGGGACCAGGGTTCAATTCCCCGCCTCTGCGGGTCTTGGGCTCAAAATTGCACGGACCTGATAATTCTCGCCTCGGTGCCTATTCCAATCATGGAGTCCCACTCTGCAACTCTGGGCAATAGCTTGCTTAATCTCCACAACGGCCCCCACAACGCTAAGGATGCCTGGCCTCCACCTTGGGGGTGCCCAGGAGTGGACACCTCACAGGGAAAGCCAGGATGGGTTCCACAGCGGTATTCGTACAAGCGCCTTGAGCCCCTTGCGGGTGAGAAGTGCGCTATACAAGTATCAATTTACTTTACATGGGGCATGCAAAACAGGCCCTGTGAGACTCTGGGGTTCTCAACTGTTGAAGGATGTACAATAGATGCATCTTTCCTTGATTACAGATTTGGCTGTGGCCTCCAGTCGAAGCCCTACTCACGTGCACAGTTATGCACACAGTTAAGAGTGGGGATAGAGGCACATCCAAACAGGTAGGCATGTGTATACTGAAGGGACCGGGCAATATGCCATTCAAAGAATCATAGTACAGGGTCAGCTGTTTTGAAGGTTGAAGCTGTGGCACAGATATTGATGAGAATAAAACTATCTAAAAATAAGTATGTTTTCCATTTTAAGCTGATTTTATAATTAAATCTATATCCTGTATATTTGTTTATAGATCGGCATTTAAATGGGAGCTGCAAAGCGTATGAGGAGTATACATTAGAATAGATTGCTCACACTCCTACGGTATTCTTGCAGGACGCTTATTCAAACACTGAACCGCTTAACGGTTATGTTACAGTTGCCAGATAACCAAGCAAATAACAAAAAGAGCCTTTCGAGATTCCCTTTCGATGCGTTGCTACATGGTGATCACAAGCATTTTCCCGTTTCTTTCTTCCTGATGTCTCTCCTCCTCCTACCCATGAAACACCTAGTTTCCATTCCCACCCATTTATTCACACCCCTTGACTTTTGTCTATCTCACATGACTAAACATTTCCCATGCGAGTTTCTACTTTCTGTCCCTCATGTCTTGCACCGTTTTTTTCCTTCCTTATATTCGACTATCCACACTTCTCCTTACTCTCCTCTGCCTCGTCTGTCTTACTCTCCCTTTCCCAGTCTCTTTCTCTCCTGTTTCTCTCCTCCTTCACTCAGTTGCCTTAATTCATTCTCTTTCTCTTGTCTTTCTAGAGATTTTCATCTCTTTTCCCTGTCTTTACCAATCACTCTGTCCTCTTCCTGCATCACTCCATCTCCCTACGTCTCTTCCCTTTTCGCCCTTTAACCCAAGCAGTTGCGGAGAAGCGCAGGCCCACCTCGTTCCCCTCTACATCGTGACAGGCGAGGTAAAGCTCAATGCAGATTAATGTTGATCGGAGCCCTAGCCAGAACACCTGTATCTGCTAAAGTGCGCCCGGTGGCCGGGCACACAATCGGCCTGCTCCAAAGCACAGCCGAACAGACCAGGACGGGCAGGCCGATTGTGCATACATCAGCCTGGACAACAAAATTAATCTTAACATAATCGGGCAATGAGAAAGAGTGGTTGTGTGTGCAAGATGGCGATGCAAGACACGATTAATGCACATACTTTGCTCATTCATTCAAGCAAGTGAAGATACTGCTCTCTGCTGATTGCAGCGCAAGCTCTGCTGCCTGATCACACGCCACAGCCAGTCAATCGGGTGCTCTATGATTCACTGACAGTCTGGGAATAGTTTAGAACTGCGTGCTGCTAAGCCCCTGTAATTCCCGGTACTCTCCTTCTCTAATGAAAAGTTCCGGGACTCAAGGGAAGAACGTTGAAAAGTGCCTGTACAGAGGAGCCGGTGAGTACCGGCCCTTTTAAAGCGCTGAGTTGATGTCAAATTTACCTTAAAAAAATCACATTCGTCCGTGTTCTCTTGTGTTGTAAAATCTGTGCTCCCCACTGATTAAAAGAAAAACATACGGAATTGAGAAATCTGCATGTCAGAAACAGAAGTTCTCCAGAAAGCCCATACTGTAGTTTACTTTGTAATTTGCTCTAGGCGGAATGTTCTGTTCCCCATTTTGAAGTCCCAGATTTTTTCCCCCCACTTCCGGGACTGACCATGAACTTAGCGTGCGGCCATGCCAGCTTCGATCATGCATATCATTAGGTGTGCGTGTGTATGCACGTGGCATTCGTTCTGCCTCTTGTCGGCTAACAGTAGATGCTCTGTGGCTGTACCTTTAAAAGATTATTTTAGTGTTAGCCCTCAGCCATGACCCGCTGTATAATTTCTTTCATTTTGATGCTTCTGATACTAGTGTGATTTAACAGTAGCGTTCTGACGTCGAATGCTAGATGAAAATGTCATACTTGGAAGTTAGTGCACACACATAATGGGGTTGGCATAAGTTAGTTGTATGCTTTATGATCACTGAACGACACAGTTCAGAAAAAGGATTTCGTATGAAAAATGGGTTTGCAACATTCTTAGAAAACAACATTTCTGACACAGAAAACACTGCCTGTCGTAGCGGTCTCTTCTTCTCCTGCCTGTCATTGTGAGATAGATTATGTTATGTTATGTTATTTGGATTTTTTAAGCGCACAGCTGCCCCAGCTAAGGGGCGTCCCGGCGCTATATCTGGAAAAGGTAACATAACTAACAACACAGAAAAAGTAGGGAGTGATTAATAAGACAAAGGAAAGAAATGAGTTTTGACAGCTTTTCTGAAAACAAAAAGGTCACAGATGGGAACAGCCATACATTTTCTCGGTTCAGGCCCCTGTCTGTGGAACACTCTAGGGATGCCATACTGAAATGCAAATCTGGGGCCGCTCTGAATTCCTGCCCACCAACGCTGCTTGTAGAAGACGTGGACTCGGTGATCAACCCCATTTTTAATCTGTCTCTTTCCTCGGGGATTGTGCCTGATGCCTGGAAACTTCCCAAAGTGTTCCTTTTGCTTAAGAATCGAAATTTGCCTAGCTCCGTAACGGTAAGTTTCAATTCTATTAAGGACTCGGAAGCGAGGATTATGCTTTTCTCTCTTCGCTTTAATTTCATAAACAAACTCAGCAGCCAGAAAAGCAATGTAAAGGTCTTTTTTCTTTCAAAACAAAGAAAAAACGCCATAAACTAATGAAATATAACACATCATTGTCCATGAACAAGTCCCATGAATCCCTGTGAACATCGCCGCATAGTCCTTTCACACTGTCCATGGCATCCCAGTGAAAAGGTCCTCCATCTTATGCAGCCCTCCTCTTTCTTCGCGTAAGGTACGCCTGAATGTCACTGATCTTGTTTCAAGCCATCATTGCCTGCAAACAAAGAACAGCGAGGAATTAATCTGTCCACAAACAGAAGGCCACACCGCAGCATGCTTGTCAAAGCCAACACAATGCAAATAACCATAGACAGAATCGAAACTAGTTTACTTACTTCCATACGGGCGGATTCGCACCAGTAGTGCAACGGGAGGGATAATCCTCGCCTCCGAGTCCTTAATAGAATTGAAACTTACCGTTACGGAGCTCGGCAAATTTCGATTCTATGTCAGGACCGGAGGCTCGGATTATGCTTATTCAAAGCTTACTCACCACTAACTGCGCCACATCCACCACCGGTTTAAAGTAAAACCTCTTGAAGGTGGAATCAGAGGACCAATCCGCGGCACGCATGAGGTCCTCCAACCGGGCACTCAGAGAGAAGGCCTTAGATGCCATTGCGCCCCTGGCCGAATGTGCCCCAAACTGTTTTGTATTAATACCCGCCTCCTGCATGACCCATCTCACCCACATGGCAATTGTGGGGGAGGAGACTTCTTTGTGCGGTTTCCGTAAGGCAATCAGAAGTTGCCGCTCGACCGGCGGGCGTAATTCAAGCGTCATATCCTCATAGGACTTCAGACAATTTACCACACACAACTTGGGCACATCCGTAAACGCTGGGTACGAGATCGTTCTTGAAGCTGACTTGGTTCGACGACCAAGAGAAAACGTAACCCCCTCAGGGGAAAAAACTCTCGCCGTAATATCCAAGGCGCGCACATCCGACACCCTACGGCAAGAGACTAAGCACAACAGCATGGCTAGCTTGGCGGAAAGTACTTTCAAAGAAAGATACCTATTATGTTGCCAGGACAAAAACCGGTTTAAAACTAAATTGACGTCCCAAAGGACCGAGTATCGCGGCTCAGGAGGCAACGAAAGGCGAATTCCCCGCAGGAGACGACAGACCAGCGGATGTTCCCCAACCGGGGCACCGTCCACTGAACCATGTCCCACCGAGATCGCTGAACGAATTGCATTGATAGAGCGGTAAGCCAACCCATCCGAAGCCAATTCAGCCAGGAAATTCAGTATGGGAACAACTCTGGCGACCACGGGATCGAGATCCCTTCGAAGACACCAATGCAGCTATTTGGTCCACGTGGACCGGTATCGTTTTGTTGTACTGTCCGCCCAGGCCTTTGACAAGAGGTCCTGAGCCGGTCCCGAAAGGCCCGGGAGTGACCAACGTCTCCGGAAAGCCTCCACGCCATGAGGCGGAGGGAACCCTGAAGAATGAGCTGGTGTTGCTCCCCGTCCGGGTTCAAGAAGAAGATAAGGAAGCGGGGGGAGTAGGATTGGAAAATCCCAGGTATGTTCCAGAAGAACTGGAAACCACACTTGAGACCTCCAAAACGGCGTCACCGCCACCACTTCGGATCCCAGGAGTCGGATCCGAGCCGCCATCCGCACCACCATCGAGAACGGGGGGAAGGCATACCCCGCCTCGTGGCTCCAATCCTGAAGGAATGCATCCGTGGCCTCGGCTAAGGGGTCCGGCCTCCAGCTGAAGAAACGCGGGAGCTGATGATCGAGGCGGGACGCAAAGAGGTCCACCGAAAACGGGCCCCAGAGGCCGTTCAGCCACTGGAAAACTTGAGCATCCAGCTTCCACAGGCAGGAGTCCCGCAGGTGCCTCGAGTGCCAATCCGCCACTTGGTTGGCCTGCCCCGGGAGGTACTCCGCCGTCACCGAAATCTGGTGCGCCAGGCAGTATTCCCAGAAGTCCTTCGCTAGGTCTGCCATGGCCCGAGACCGGGGGCCCCCCAGACGATTGACATAGCGGACCGCCGAAATGTTGTCCATCTTCAGCAGAACGCAAGCACTCGCCTGCTGCCTGGTCCAGCAGCGCACGGCGAATGAGCCCGCCAGGAGCTCCAGGCAATTGATGTGCAACCTTTGCTCCTCTAATGACCAAACACCGCCTGTGGAGAACTCTCCGCAACGGGCACCCCATCCGGACCTGCTGGCGTCCAACTCTATGACCAAGTCCGGAGCGGAGCCGAAAATGGCACGCCCGTTCCAGGCCTCCATATGTGCTAACCACCAAGCCATCTGCTCCTTTGCTTCCTCCGACAGGGGCACCGATTGGTCGTAGGACAGACCCTTCCGGAGGTGGTGCGCCTTCAGGCACTGCAAGGCCCGATAATGCAATGGGCCAGGAAAAATCGCCTGGATGGACGACGACAGGAGGCCCACCACCCGGGCCAGCTGTCTCAGTTAGGTCCGCGGCCTGGAAACCGTTTGACGCAGGACGTGCCAAATTTTTGCCAACTTCCGGGGCGGAAGACTCAAGGAAGCCTGGACCGAGTCCACGACAAACCCGAGAAAAATCAGGCTCTGGGTTGGGCAGAGGACCGATTTCGGCCCGTTGATAACAAAGCCCAGGCTTTCCAGCAGGGGCACCGTACACTGTAACTGGCCTGTTAGCTTCTGGGGACACTGTGCCATAAGAAGGATGTCGTCGAAGTACACAATCATCCTTATTCCCTGTCCCCTCAAAGCCTCCACCACCGGATGAAGCACCTTCGTGAAACACCAAGGTGCTGAAGACAGACCGAAAGGAAGAGCGACAAATTCGTAAACCTGGCCTCGCCAGAGAAACTGAAGGAACCGTCGACGGGGAGGATGGATCGGCACCACCAAATAAATACGCGTCCTTGAGGTCTAATCTGACCATCCAATCGTGCGGCAGGAGGACATCCCGAAGAAGGGGAATCCCCTCAATTTTGAAGTGGCGGTACACCAACCAACCATTGAATTCTTTTAGGTTTATTACCGGGCGCCGTCCACCATCTGTCGTTGCTGAGGAAACCATTGGGGTGCCGAGTGGATCGACAAATGGCCCCTTTCTCCAGGAGACTGGCCACCTCTTCATCGATCAACTGGGCATCGGCAACGGAAAAAGAAATGGGCCTCGGGGTCACCATCTGAATAGGCTGGTCGTAAAACTCTATATGGAACCCCTGTACTGTCTGCAAGACCCATGCGTCTGATGTCAGTCGACCCCATGCAGTCAGAAAAGACGCCAAACGACCCCCAATACGAACCTGCTCTGCAGGTAAGACACTTACCGCCTGACTGGCCACCTCCAGCACTGTTCTTGAAGCCGCCTCGGCCTCGGAAGCGATGCCCCCGGGTTGGGTAAAAGGTATTGAAGTTCGCCGAGGAATTGTATTGTCCCCGTCCGGAGCCTTGTCCCCTGCCACCAGATTGCTGGCCACCACGGCCGGGCGCGCGGTCCCTCCCGCGCCCGGCCCCTTGGGAGAAACGTGTCTGGAACACCCTCTTAATGTTAGATTGGGCTTTATCTAACGAAGTAAAGGTGGCGACAAATTTGCCCAGCTCCTTTACAAAAGGCTCGCCGAACAGGCCTCCCTGAGCTACGGCCCCCGCTTCCGAAGAAGCTAGATCTCCAAGCTTTGGGCCCAGTTTTATCAGCAAGGACGGCCTGCGCTCGGTAGAGAGGGCGCAGTTGGCGTTTCCCATGAAAATTATGGCCCTCTGCGCCCAATTGGACAAGACCTACGGGGAAATGACCGAGCCAGTAACTTTCGACTCTTCTGCCATGTCCAGGCTTTTCGTCATAGGACCAATGGCGTCGAGAAGCTTGTACTGGCATGAACGCCATCAATCCCTTTCCGTGGATCTTTGACATACTTGGCCAAGAAGGTGGCCATTTTGGAGTCCAACTCTGGAGTTAGAGCTACCTTCCCCTCCAGCGTCGGACGTGGGCACTCCGCCCGGAGACATCCCCGTGCCTCCTTCTCAAGGGGCTTACGGAGGCGCCCGCCACAAACTTGGCCACCTTGTCCCCTGGTGCCCAGGCGGCAGAGCGCGGATACATAGTTTCATCCGGGTCTAGCATGCCGGACTCCTCCTGAAGCAATGAGGCCGAAGAACTGGCCGGACGCCAAGAACGTGAAGACCCCTCATCATCGGAGTCCGTTTGTGAACCTCCGTCGTGCGACAGGGAAAGAGGTGCCGTGGATATTGCCGGGTCCGGTTGCTGAGGGGGGGCCGCCACGGGTGGGACGGATTTCGCCAAGAAGGCACTTTTTAAGCGTTCAAAGGTGTCCACGTCCACCCCCTGTGCCCCCTCTGCAGCACCTTCCCCACAAACTTTCTTAGGGGAGGGGGACCCCCTGCCGGGGCTGGGGCAGGGGGAAGGGCCCCTGGCGAACCCTGTGCCAGTTTGGCACACTCTGCAACAATGCGGTTCAAAAGGCGCTCTTCCATAGGGGCAACCACCTCATTAACACACCTATATATGGAGCTATCCACCGCCTCAAAGAAATCATCGTCAAGAGGTAAGTACTGGGTGGACTCCTCTTCCTCATAATAATGATCTTGCTCCATCCTGCCCAGGACCCTAACAGACCTACTGACAGAGACACTCCAAACACCAATGACAAATCAACACCAACACAACCCTGGTGAGTGGGGTTACAGGCTAGGAATGCCTGAGAAAATTTGGGCAGACACAGAGACTGCAAGCTTTCAAACGCGGACAGGCCACAGTGGGGGCGTACACAACCTCCCTAAGCACGCAGGCCCTCCACACGGACCGGGCCAGCCACCACCCTGCGCGCTGTTAAGTGTGTGGTCCGCTGCAAAAAACCGCCCGCAGGCGCTCAAGTGTACTTGCTAAATCCTGCCCAGCGGGCGTCCAAACACTCGCGGTGTGAATACAGACCCCCGGGGGGGGCGTTTAAGGTGTGGCGGCAGGGGGACAAGCTCCGACGCTCTCGATTCTCTCAGCGCGATCTCCTCAGCCAGGAGACTCGCGCCGGGAGCAACGAGACGTATGGGCGCCCCCTGGCGGGGAGACAGTGCCGCCGCAAGCGGGCCAACCGCGTAAAGAGCTCGAAATGCTCCCGCGTTCAAGAGGGGAATCTGTAGGGAGAAAACACCGACAGGCAGCATACACCCTACATTCCCACCAAGAACCGGCCCAATAGTTAACAAAAGCACACAGTACTCAGAAGAAGGAAAAAACAGCACTTAACTCCGGCTGCAGCAGCGAAGAAAGAGGAGGGCTGCATAAGATGGCGGACCTTTTCACTGGGATGCCATGGACAGTGTGAAAGGACTATGCGGCGATGTTCACAGGGATTCATGGGACTTGTTGTTCATGGACAATGATGTGTTATAGTTCATTAGTTTATGACGTTTTTTCTTTGTTTTGGAAAGAAAAAAGACCTTTACATTGCTTTTCTGGCTGCTGTTTGTTTATGAAATTAAAGCGAAGAGAGAAAAGCATAATCCGAGCCTCCGGTCCTGACATAGAATCCTGCATTAGAACCAAGTATCATTTGCAACTACAGGCCCATTTGTCGGCTCCTGGCCTGTACAACAAGCATTGGAAATGCAATAGGTCGTGGATTTATTTGAGTTTGAGCTAATGGCATTGTAAATGGGAATGTCTTTTCGCCATGTATTATGGAGTTTATGCAAGTGGTGTGTAGTGGAATTATGTGGGTTGGATTGGAATTGTAGCAATGGTGGCATGGTGCGCTTTAGATGAATATGTCTAAAAGTAAAGTGCGCCATACTGCGATTGCTACAAAAGTTAATTGTGGATGCGTTAACAATTGATGTGTGCACTGATGGCTGGTGGTGTGTGTGTGTGGAATTTTAGTTCGTGAACTGAACATCATCTGCGCCATCTTGCCCATTCCTCAGACTCACGTATGAACATACACGACAGCCATTTTAGGTACCATGGTCTCCCTGTTCACGATCGATCATCAGCTCACTTCCCTGACCCTGCAAGCATCCCCCATGCACCCTGGCTGCCCCCGCTCTCACATGCACAAGTCATGAACCCTCCCCATGACCCTTTCTCTGGGAATCACACCCCGCGCCTGACCAACACCTCCTTTCCTTCCATGAATACCCTCTTTTGATAAACCCTTCCTCTACGCTCGATTGTCCACACCGATCCTTCCTTTCATGAATATCTCTCCTTTGATGACCCCTTCCTCTGAGCCCGATTGTCTGCATGGACCGCTGGTCATCCCTTAGCCTGAGGATACAGTTTATTGCCCACTACTGTATGCACTCGCCCCTCTTCAAAGGAGCTACTATTGATCAAGACCTCCCCACCCCTGAGATTCGATCAGGCACACACATTCCAAAGGAATCGGCGGAACACTCAGCTGCGTGATAGCCCCCTCCTATTGTATGGGGGGTGAGGACCTCTACTGTAGCCACGTGTTGGAATGAGCCGGAACTGGGGGGGTACCGGGGATGTCGTTTTTCATTACTTCACAATGTCTTTATTGTAATAAAGAGCGGTCACATGTCGTAAACCAGTGTATAAAAGGCCAGGCCTCAGAGAGGCTAGAGAGAGCACCTCGAGACGATACCTTGTTGTCCGATCTGACGTGTTCTGCTCCGTCGGAATAAAACTTGTTTCCTGTCTTCCTGTCTCCAGCGCCTGCCTCTTTATTTGATAAACTTCGTATGGTATTAGAGGCGTTTAACGCCGGGCAAAATTACTTAAGAAACATCGACTAATTCGCCTGACCATTTTTCAGAAATCCACATGTGTGCCTGTAGAAATTGTGCACTGATAGCTGGTGGTGTGTGTCTCTGGTGGAAGCGTGCACTGCCGGCTGGAGGTGTGTGTGCCTGGTGGAAGCATGCACTGATGGCTGGTGGTGTGTGTGCCTGGTGAAAGTGTGCACTGATGGCTGGTGGTGTGTGTGTTTGGTGAAAGCATGCACTGACATCTGGTGGTGTGTGCCTGGTGGAAGCGTGCACTGACGGCTGGTTGTGTTTGTGCCCGGTGAAAGCGTGCACTGATGGTGTTTGTGCCCGGTGAAAGTGTGCACTGACGACTGGTGGTGTTTGTGCCTGGTGAAAGCGTGCACTGACTTATGGTGTCTGTGTCTTGTTAAAGTGTGCACCGACGGTGTGGTTGCGTGTGTGGTGGTGTGTGTGGTGGTGAGTGTGTGGTGTTGTGTGTGTGAGTGTGGTGTTGTGTGTGTGGTCTTATGTGTGTGGTCTTGTGTGTGGTGTTATGCGTGTGGTGTTATGCGTGTGGTCTTATGCGTGTGTGTGTGGTGGACTTAGTTCGAGCTTTCATACCCTGCACATTCACACACTGCTCACCCTACACACTCACAGACGCTCACCCTACACACTCACACAATGTTCACCCTGCACAAACACACTGCTCACCCTGCACACTCACACACTGCTCATCCTGCACACTCACACAATGTTCACCTTGCACACTCACACAATGTTCACCCAGCACACTCACAATGTTCACCCTGCACACTCTCACACTGCTCACCCTACACGCTCACACACTTTTAACCCTGCACGCTCACACACTTTTAACCCTGCACGCTCACACACTTTTAACCCTGCACACTCACACACTGCTCACCCTGCACACTCACACACTGCTCACCCTACACACTCACACACTGCTCACCCTACACACTCACACACTGCTCACCCTACACACTGCTCACCCTACACACTCTCACACTGCTCACCCTGCACACTCACACACTGCTCACCCTGCACACTTACACACTGCTCACGCTGCACACTTACACACTGCTAGCCCTGGAGATTCACATACTGCTCCCCTACACACTCACACAATGTTCACCCTACACACTCACACACTGCTCACGCTACACACTCACACACTGCTCACCCTACACACTCACACACTGCTCACCCTACACACTCCCACACTGCCCGTACTTACTCACACACTGCTCCTACACACTGCTCCTACACACTCACACACTGCTCACCCTACACACTCTCGCACTGCTCACCCTGCACACTCACACACTGCCCCTACACACTCTCACACTGCTCACCCTACACACACTCACACTGCTCACCCTGTGCACACACACACTGCTCACCCTGCGCACACACACACTGCTCACCCTACACACTCACACAATGTTCACCCTGCACACTCACACACTGCTCACCCTTCACACACACATCTTCGGCCAGCCTGGGTGGAAGGAGAGGCTCCTCGCAGACGTAGCACTCTGATCCCAGCTCAGAAGGTGACTCGGCCCCGCGGCACTTTCGCTTTCAGAGTCTGAGCCTGGCTGAGTCCAGAGCAGGGGGCGAAGTGGCCACTTAAGGAAGATGGATGCATCGCTCAAAAGTGTAGACTGCCCAAAGCAACATTTGTGATACCTTGACAAGTCCTATCTCTCGCAAAAAATGTTTGTAATTTTTGTATTTTCAAATATTTAAACATAGTTGCAGTTAATTTCTCAGATCTTAAATGAAAAACTCAACAAGTTGTGATCTTGTTCCCTGGGCAGACTGGCAAGCATTTGGGCATGGGTGGCACATTTTCTTCTCTTGTGAGGACTGGCTGTATTACGTTGTCTGAGCAGGGGGTGGTACAGAGTAAGCACTGTGGCGTGGTCAGTGCAAGGAGAGATGTTTGTACCTGTCCACTTAACACAGGCACTTTTGATTTTGTTAAGGCCTAGTAGATGTGACCATGGATGAATCTCCACCCCTCCCCTTATTGCCACTCCCAAGCACTGTGTATCTCTCACAATTAGTGCGATCGGGTTACAATGTGTGAGTGACTTTGACAAGAAGGGCTGGCCGAGCCTGAACGAAATGTCACACTCACAAAGAAGCCTCCAGGAAAATGGCATTTAAAAGGAGAATTACCAGTTTCAGGTTTAACTTTTTGTTTCTCACCTCTAAACACGCCCCAGATCGTCTATGGCCCAAAGGCTACGCTGGGTGGGCTTCGGGGATTGTGCTGTACTAGCCGGTTTGGGAGGGGATGACACAAACACACAACTATAGTTTGAGCCTGATTCTAAAGGAAAGTGTTAGTCTGCGAGTGGAGGTTGGCAAACTTCCATGTCCTATAAAATGCCACATACTTGTACAATACATGGAGCAAAGTAACAATTTAGAAATATCTATTCCACCTGGTATGTGAATAGTGAATAACTCTTAGGGGCGGGGGAAGCACGCTAAGGAAAGAAGGGGAGGGGGTGGATGCTGAGCTGGGGGACCCATATGCTGGGAAGTGTATGAAACGGGAAGCACATTATGTACATTGTGATGCTTATGATGATGCCGCGGGCGCTGAACACCATGAGCTGTTTCACACCAGTGGGGTTGGTCTGCCCCCAGAAGAAGAATTCTGACATTACAGCTCTCTCTCTTTCTCTCTTCGCCCCACCCCCAAACACACACCACTAGAAGTTTCGTTCTAAGCAAAGCCATGTTTAAATTTTCTAAACTTCGCCTGTAAAAGTGTAGAAAACAAACTTGGACAGCCACTGTGATCTTGGGCAAACCACTCCAGTACTTGATTCCCTTATCAGCTACATGGAGAGTGCTCAGAAACAAGATGCAGGCTTTAGTGCTCTGCATATGTGCACAACAGGAGGTTCGTGTCTGCGTCCAGAAAAATGCAGGCTGTAGGCCACTATGACAGCAGACCACTTAACCTGAAGTAAGGATGCTCTTAACCAGCACAGTCCTTGTGAAGCTGCTCGCAATAACTGTTTTTAGGGGTTGACATGACAGACGGTAATAGAACGCATTATGGCATTATGTTTTAATGGAGTTGGAAGTCCCACAAACGTCCGCCGTCATCCAATTTTCTTCTTCCTGACACGTTTACAATGTCTGTTTTGCTTCAAAATGACAGGCCCGCACCATTCCGCTTGTAAGTGGGCCTGGAGGGGGAGCGATCCCCGTGGCAAGCCTATAAGTGTGGCTTTAAAAATGGCAGGCATGCTAATTTATGGAGACTATTGGCATTAGCGCCGGAAATTAAAGCAACTTAATTCTCCGTGAATGGATATGAAATAGAGCGGGTCGGATTAATTTCAAAGCTGGTAGCTGCCTCCCCCCGCGGTTGTCAAATCCGGGCTCGGAGTTGTAGGAGATGTTTTGGCAGACAGGGAACAGCGCTTCCAAAGGGCACGGTAAGGGGCAGCAGTTTTGAGGCTTCGCCAATACATGGCGGTAACATTCAAGAAAAGCGGGAAACAGTCTATTTATTTGGTGACAGGGGGAGCGCAGCAATGGCACAAAGCTATTTTGCCCGGAGCGCTGAAAATCATTGCACTGTTTCTGCGGATGGAGCCGATTTAAACTAAAACGGAAGCACCAGGACGCTATCAGCGACAGTAAGGTGAACATTTGCAAAACATGTTTGCTAGTATTTTAGCAACACTGTTTGCACCGTAAACATATGTGCGAAAACCCCTTTTGCTACTGTGTAATTTCTTCATGTGTGCATTTATATTTTCTAATAATGCAACATGTATTGCACGTGTGCATAATGTAGTAACGCTGGTTCTAAATTGTACTAATATAGGTACTGTAGCAGCAGTCAACATTAGCAATAGTGCTTAAAAATATTTTACGAACACGCGCAATACATATCTGAGGCACGTGTGGAAAAAATACATAGTTCCTCAGACGATTTGATAGTTGATATGACATAGAAAGGGGCAAAGCTGGTGTGAAAACCTGCATAAAAGCCCCTAAAATGGACACCAATGCACGAGACCGCTCCAAAAGCGATCCGATTGTAAAAAAAAAAAAAAGCCAGCGAGTGGTGCGCGTGCGCGCCACTGCGAGCATATATCTTCAATTACTGCGGCCCTGCGGTAATTGAAGATATATGGCCTTTGGTGCGCGTTAAGACACCAATAGGCCATGGGTGGAGCTATGCGACCGCCCATAGCCTATTGCGTGTTCTGTTTCAAAAGTACACACACACAAAGGCCAATGAAAATGGACCTACAAAATAACACGCACGAGCTGCGTGGAATTTCTAGGTTCATTTTCTAAACCCCGGGAAAAGGACTCTCGCTGTGCGACACTGCATGCGTGGTGTACGCTAGGCCCGAGACCTAAAAATGCCTGAAAAGTTAGTCAATGTTCAGCTTTCAGAATATCTTCAGGAGGGCCAACAGTTAGCCAAGGTGTCCCGCAGGCTCGTCATTAAGTCCTGCCCTTTTTAACATCATTATGGTCCCTTGGCTTTGGTTGTTAAAACGCTCGGATGTAAAATAATTTCCTACGCCGATCACACTAAGCTGATCTTTGCCATCAAGGGATTGCTGGCCTCAGTCAAAGCTCCTTTCTTCAACTGCATGCGTGCTGTCTTTGATTGAAGAGCAGTCAACTCAAATGCAATTCATAGAAGACTGAGATTATATCTTTTGGGTCTCATGCGTCCAACTGCTGGGAAGATCTTTGGCCCACTGCTTTCCCATCGCCCCCTTTCCCAGTGGTTTAAAGCTTAGGGGAGTACCTGGATAGTACCCTCTCTGAGGGCTCAGATCTCTGCGGTGCTAGGCCAATGCTTTTCGATGCTCCAGACTGTGTTAAGTAATTTCTTCACCTCTGACCTGTGCAAAGGCACTTAAGAGAGAATTGAAAGACATATAATACAGCCTATATCCACAGGCTACACTGTCCAGCACTTCAACTAGACATTCCACATTCCACCAAAACCAGCCCAGCTTGCCAAGTTTTCTTCACAGAGAAAACTTCCCCTTTTACCAGTAAAACCTCAGGAATGATAGAGAGGAAGGGGAGGACAGACAAGCCCCATAGGCTGCCATCATGTGGCTCAAAAAGGGATACCGTGCCTTTAAGAAAACTTTCTAGAACTTTCTCAGTATCCCAGAATGCCCAGCAGGTCCCATTTACTTTCAGTTCTTTTTTCCGGCTCCTGCTAGCAGGACCCTGGAGCATTGAGCTCTCCCTTCTTTGGGTTTATTATAGAATTTTTGCACTTTTTTTTTGTTTTTTTTAAAAACCTTTATTGTACAGAAAGCGCTCACAGATACGGGCCTACAACCCATCGGGCCGGCCACCACAATAAAAGAAACATAGCAGGCAATACAGAAGCGCCCACAGGACATCACAGCAATCCATATGAGAAGCAGAGGCAAGAAGCCACCGAGCAACCATCACGTACAGGATGAGAGAAGGTTGATTTTATAATAGAAGAAAGGGTGTCTCAGAATAAGGGCAGTCCGTAAAGTCCAGAGGGCCGTGGTGGGCCGCGAACAAGCAGCAGTATCGAACACAGGAAAATTCAAAAAGAACAGGTACATTTTGGCAAAGTCAGAACGTGAGTCCCACAGTAATAAGCAAATGCAACCGCTGCCCAGCGCCCTCCCACCACTACGAAAACACACAATAATACACAGAACTAAAAATAGGTTTGAAAAACAAAGAGCCCTCTGCCACAACAACCCAGGGGAGGAAAGAAAAAGGGGGAGAGGGGAAAAAAAGGGGGGGAAAAGACATAGGAAAAAAAAGGGGGGGAGAAGTAAGAACGCAGCATCACTGCACGCGCCCCACGGCTAACGAAGCACTCAAGAATAGATCAGCACATGGAACCAGTGGTAACAGGAGGAATGAAAGCGTAGTAAACCGTGACGGCAGGAATACCAGAAGGCCCATGCTAGCAAAAACACCCCAGGGGGCCACATGCCGACACCGCGTCTCGAAAAAAGGGGATACATAAGAGCCATAGAACCAAAAAAGGAATGAGGGGAAAACACAATACAACAGACCCCCCCCCCACCCCGGAGATCCCACCCTGCACCCCTGCAGAAGGCTATGGCCTACCCCCCGGCAGCGTGCCTGTCGCCCTAATCAGAACCCGAAATATAGAAGAGATAAAAGTAAGCAAGAACCACAAAGACAAAAAAGAGAAGGGAAAACAGGGAAGTAGCAACGGGAGAGGAGCCATATAATCAAAACCCCATCAGCTCCCACCCTCCCGTCCGAAAATACGCAGAACCCACGGGAAGATAATAAGCACAAGGATAAGCTCCAGGAACACGAAGGAGAATCGAACATAGTCATACAGTTACAAACGGATCATCCGATCATACCGCAAGATAACAGTCCACCGAGGCAAGTTCATCTCAACCCTGTCCTTGTTTATCCCAAGCTGTAGTCGTCCAACGCACAAGGAACCAGATCATGTGGAACAGGAGGTGAATAACAGGGAGTCCGATCGGCAATCCACACAAGTCATATCGATTGTGACCCGGATGAACCGGAAAGGACGGCAACCACCTCAGGCAATGCAGGCACAGTTCCGACGACAACATGAGGGAAGCCGATCCGGCGGAGCAATGACAGGATCTTCGTTGGGCCATTCGAGGCAAAAAGGGAAAGGGAGATCCAACAAGGCCGGTCCGGACAGGACCCGGCCGGCGGACCCCCTGTACAGGGGGGAGCACAGGATGAAGGAGGGCAGCGGACATCCGCACACCCACACCAACAGCAGCCGCCGGGCCCACGACCTCCAGGAAAGTTCCAGCAGTACACAACAGAGATGAAACACACCGGGGGGGGGCTCGGCAGGTCCGGCAAAATGATCCTCCTCCAGGTCAATGATAGGCGCGGCCATGGGAGCACTCCAGGAGCGCAAGGCGGCGAGGATGTCGCCAAGTGTAGGCTCACCTTTACGGTATTCAGCAAACGTGCCATGCGGCGGATCAGCGTCGCCAGTCTCGGCCAGTCCGAGAGACATGGGGTCGGCTGCCATCTTAGAAGCCTGGCGGGGCCGCGGCAAACTCCGACCCCCGTCCGGACACCAGCGGGGCAAACAGGATACAGCCGACCACCAGCAGAGGCACCACCAGAGCAGGAAGGGGGGCCACCAGAAGAAGGCGGGTCGCCGGCTCCCCACACGCTACCGGCTCCGTTCTCCGAGTCCGGGCGGAGGGACTCAAAATGGCCGGACCGGAGAACAAAGGGGAGACGGGCCACATACACGGTCAACCCCGTCCATGGAAGGCAGCGCCCCAACACCAGGCCGCAGGACCGCCGGATCAGGCCCGGATAGCCGTAATCGGTCTAATTGCACATCGGCCTCTCCGACCGAACCCACACCGCCACCAAGGGCCGGCCACAGCGCTCCGCCCCGCCCGGGCGCCGCCAAGGAGTGTCAGGCCCGCTCGCTCCGGAGGCCCCGAAGCAGACAAGGGTGCAGCCCAGGATCCGCGGCACCCAGGAACAAACGGATCGAACGGTAAGTGCCTGTGAAATGTCGTAGTTCCATAGTCTATCAAAGAATACTTCCCGGGGCAGGATAAAACACAGGATAGACGTTCCAGACAGGAAAGCGAACGGAGCCGAGCTAAAACGCGGCCATCTCGGACGCGAGCTTGGCTCCTCCCCAATTTTTGCACTTTTAAAGTGTGTGAGTGTTTACACTCGACGTATTTTGGTGCCCTCTTCCTCTTCTAGTGTTCTGTGCTGTTCTTTTTATCAAAAATGCCTGCAATATTTGATAAATGCCCAGAGTGCTCGAGGAAGAAGGCCAAGTCTGACCCACACTCTGTGTGTATCCTGTGCCTCCCTTCTACTTATCTCTTTGAGAAGTGTGAGATTTGCCAGACCTTCTCCTCCAGGACCCTGAGAGACAGAAAGACGATCAGGCTGGAAGAAAGAAGGCTGCAGAGTCAAGGTGGGTCTGGGCAGGCTGGCTCCCCAGCGTCAAGAAGGCCAGAAAGCGTCGGCGTTCTCCGTTGACGTTGATACCATCGACGACGGCGTCGAGAGGCATGACGGCGATCTGCTCCCCGTCTCCCCAGTGCTCTGGGTCAAGGCGACGTCGACGTTCGGCGTCGAGGGGACTGACGAGACCGCCGTCGAGGTCGCCGCCGAAGACGTCATCATCATCCTCATCGACGTCATCATCATCGACGTCGTCGTGAGGATTCCAGATGGCGTCGGCGCTAGCCATCAAGGCGACACCGCCGTTCACCATCGAAGTCGACTCGGCCATCAGCGTCGAGAAGGAGGCGTTCGACGTCGAGGTGC
Source organism: Lissotriton helveticus (assembly GCF_964261635.1). NCBI lineage: Eukaryota > Metazoa > Chordata > Amphibia > Caudata > Salamandridae > Lissotriton > Lissotriton helveticus. The sequence goes on from NC_136062.1 coordinate 311,741,104, forward strand.
AGATCTTCAGCGTCGAGGTGGCGAAGCCCGACGTCGAGGCATAGGTCTTCGACTTCGAGACTATGTTCGTCGACGTCGAGGAGGCGTTCTTCAACGCCGAAGAGGCGTTCGACACCGAAGAGGAAGAGATCACCCTCCAGGAGGCGTTCTGGAGCCAGGAGTCCTTCCAGGTCCTCAGGGGCACGACGGCGACATCGGTCACCGATAGGGTGCGCTGCCTCTCAGTCTCCTACACCGAGGAAGAAGATGAGGGAGTCACCGGGCTTGGTGTACTCTGTGGTGTACTCTCCTCCCAAGCCAAAGTCAGTTACTCCTCCTCCTCCACTGCCGAAGGAGCCGCCTCCGCGCACTCCTCCGCCACCTCCTCCTCCTGTGCCTCCACATGCACCGCCACGGCCTCCAAGGTCGGTCTCACTGACGCACTTCCCTACTCCGCCTAAGGGGGCACCTCGGCCGAGGTCCCCGGTCGGGCCACCACCGCAGGTTCCGCCGCAGGCACCCGCAAAACCGCAGGTGCCGCCGCAAGCAACCGCTGAACGTCTGAGGCCTAGGAGGCCCAGATCTCGCTCCGGACGGAGAGGGAGATCCAGAAGTCGCCGTCGCTCATCGACGAGATCAAGACGACGCCATACATAGGAGGGGTCGTTCTCGGTACAGCACGGAGTCGTCCAGCGCAAGGGATTATTCACCAACCCTGTCAGGATCCCCTCGGACAAGGGTGTCCCCTGTGGACGACGTGGTCTCCTTTCAGGAGGTTTTGCTGAGAGGGGCGAGCAAGCTGGGCATCCAACTGACAGTGCCAACGCCTACGACTTCCGTAATCGTTGAGACTCTCCACAAGAAGCACCTATCGAGACCTCTGTTGCCTTTGGTGCCTGGACTAGTGGAATCCGCTTTAGAGCTGTTCCTCACTCCGGCGGTGACGAAAGCCGCTCCCTCCAGGCTGCAAAAGAAGTATAAGGTGCCTGATGCGGACCCGGCTTTCCTCCGAATGGATCCAACTCCGGATTCCGTCATTGTGACGGCGGCAAGGAAACAACACGCCACCACCCTGTCCTCCAATGTGCCTCCGGACAAGTAGAGTCGCTGGTTGGACTCGGCGGGCAGAATGGTGTGCGGGACGGCCGCTACCTCTATGAAGGCTGCCAGTGCATCTGCGCTGTTGGGGCGCTATGACCGGGCGCTTTGGGAGTCCCTCCAACAGTTCGCCGACCTCCTCCCACGGGACAAGAAGGAGGATTTTATGGAGATCCTGAATGAGGGGTTGCTGGTGTCGAACCAGCTGATCAGTGCTGCTGCAGACTCGTCGCTCCTGGCAGCCCACGGGTACTGCCATGGAGTGAATCAGAGGCGCCACGCTTGGCTCAGATTGACATCACTGAAACCTGAAGCCCAGCAGAGGGTTGCCAACCTGCCCTTCTCGGACGAGACTCTATTCGGTAAACACGCCGACGATGAGATGGCCCGCATGAAGGCGGAGGCCGAGACTCCTAAGGCGGTGGGCTTGGAGAAGCCCAAGGACCAGAAGAAGAACTACCGCCCGTTCCAAAGACGGTACGGGGCGCAGGGCAGAGGGCGAGGTCAACAGTCCAGACAGCAGCAACAGCAGCATCAGTTCCAGAGGAAGCCCTTCCAGAAACGTCAGAGGGGCAGGAGTGGTCAGCAGTCTGCCACCGCGACCAAAGGCCCGGCTGGGTCTAGGCCCTGAGCGGTTACTTCCCCGTCATCCAGTACCCACTCCGGTGGGGGGAAGCGTTCAATATTTTCTGGCAGAGTGGAGAAAAATTACTCCGGACAAGTGGGTGCTGAATCTTGTTTGCAATGGATACACCAGCCCGCCTCCAGCAATTCCACCGGTTAGCTCGCAGTTTCAGCTGCTCGAGCTCCAGGCGGAGGCCGATATCCTGTTAAGGAAACGGGCGATAGAAGACGTTCCTCTGTCCCAAAGGGGAAGAGGTCTGTACTCGCGGTTCTTTCTGGTCCGAACAAAGGACAAGAAAGAGTTCAGGCCTATTCTGGATTTCCGACAAGCAAACAAGTGGATTCGCAGAGAAAAGTTTTGCATGGTGTCTTTGCACCAGATTTATCCTCAGTTGCAAAGGGGAGACTGGCTGTGCGCGATAGACCTACAGGATGCGTACTTCCACGTGCCCATTGCACAGAACACCGGAAGTTCCTGCGATTCCAAGTCGGCGCCAATCACTATCAATACACAGTGTTGCCGTTCGGGCTGAAGTCAGCGCCCCGGACATTTTCCAAATGCATGGCAGTGGTAGTGGCACACCTGAGAAAGAACAATGTGTTTGTCTACCCGTACCTGGACGATTGGTTGATCAAGGCATCCTCCTTCTCGGAAGCTCAAGCGCACTTCCAATAGACGTCCGTTCTCTTGAACAAGCTGGGGTTGCACATCAACATGTCCAAGTCTGTCCCGACTCTGGTCCAATGCCTACAGTACTTGGGAGCCACCATCAATACGCTGTCTGCAAGCGTGTCTCCTTCGGAGGAAAGAGGTTATCACTCCTTCGGAAGGCTCAGGCTCTTATGACCGCTCCATCTACGACAGTGAGGACAGTGTCTTCTCTACTGGGGTCGATGGCCTCCTGTATCTTCCTCACGCCACACACACGGCTTCACATGAGACCGCTGCAGGAGTGTCTGGAGGATCAGTGGGACCAGAGGAGAGGCCACTGGGACGACAAGACACGACTGTCTCTGTATGCTCTACAGTCGCTGAAATGGTGGTGTTCAGCGGAGAATCTCCTCAAAGGGGTTCCCTTCCACAATGACATTCCCACTCAGACGATCGTGACGGATGTTTTTCTCCCCGGCTGGGGAGCGCATTCCAGAGAGTTACAGATACAAGGAACGTGGTCCCCGACGGAGTCCACATATCATATCAAATTCCTGGAACTCAGAGCGGTTCACTTGGCACTGAAGACCTTTCATCCGTCCTTCCAGACCAACTCTCTGCTTGTACAGACGGACAATACGTCCACGAGGTACTATCTTAACAAGCAGGGGGGCTCGAGATCGCGCACCCTGTCGCAGGAGGCGCAGGCGATCTGGCACTGCCTTCTTGCCAGAGGACTGACGATAACGGCTACTCATCTGCCGGGTGTGCAGAATGTTCAGGCGGACGCACTGAGCAGGCTGATCCAGGAAAACCACGAATGGGTCATAAACAACAAAGGACTCGGAGACGTCTTCGACAGGTGGGGCACGCCAGACGTGGATCTGTTCGCCACCGCAGAAAACAGCAAATGCCGAAACTTCGCATCCAGGTACTACCAGCAGGGAACGCTGGGGAATGCGCTATGGATCGACTGGTCGAACAGCTTTCTGTACGCTTTTCCACCAATTCCCCTGATTCCGGCAGTGCTCATCAAACTAGCCCAGTCCAGGGCACGGATGATCTTGATTGCCCCGGAATGGCCCGGGCAGTGGTGGTTCACGGACCTGCGTCACCGGTCCCTCCTTCCTCACATTCGGCTGCTGTGCCGGCAGGACCTTCTCACGAAGTTCGGGGGGGCAGATGGTGCACCCCAATCTCTCGTCTTTGAGTTTGGCGGCATGGCTCCTGAGATAGTGCAATATGGCCATTTGAATCTCCCTGCAGATTGTATGGACATACTGAAGGAAGCCAAGAGACCTTCCACTAGGACTTCTTACGTGTACAAGTGGAAGAGAATTTGCGTCTGGTGCAAGTCCGAGAACTATGATCCGATGACATGTAAGGAAGACGTCATCCTTCCATACCTTTTACATTTGGCGCAGTCTGGCCTTAATTGTCATTCCATTAAGGTTCATCTAGCTGCGCTGACTGCCTATAGGAAATGCCCTTCACAGAACTCCTTCTTCCAGATCCCTGTGATCAAAGATTTTTTGGAAGGCTTGAAGAAAGTGTTTCCTCCTGTCAGGCTCCCTTCGCCTTCATGGGAATTGAATGTGGTGCTGTCCAGATTGATGAAGGAACCTTTTGAACCTATTCCTAAGGCTTCGTTGCAGCACCTGTCCTGGAAGGCGGCGTTCCTCGTGGCCATTACATCGGCCCGGAGGGTGAGTGAAATTCAGGCGTTGTGTTGCCAAGAACCTTATACTGTATTTCATGCTGCTAAGGTTGTTATGCGTACTCACCCTAAGTTTCTTCCCAAGGTTATTTCTGATTTCCATGTTAACCAGACCATAACTTTGCCTATGTTTTTTCAGAATCCTTCCTCTCCAGCAGAAAGGTCTCTACATTCCCTGGATGTCAGGAGGGTGTTGAAAATTTCATCTGGATAAAACCAAAGATATCTGTAGGTCAGACCAACTGTTTATCAATTATGGGTCAGTCAGGACAGGTCTTGCTACCTCTAAACAGTCCATTTCGAGGTGGATTGTGTCCTGTATACAATTGTGTTATCAAAAGGCTAATAAGACCTTAGAGGGTAAACCTAAGGCACATTCCACCAGGGGCAAAGCTGCGACAAATGCTTTGCTACGTAATATTCCCATTGCAGAAATCTGCAGGGCCGCCACGTGGAAGTCGGTCCATACCTTCGCTAAGCATTACTGTCTGGACTCTGATGCCAGGGCAGATGCTCAGGTTGGACAGGCTTCGCTGCGAAATCTGTTCGCACAGTAGTGGTGTGGTACTCTTTCTCTCCACCGCCGCTTTTGTGTGGGGATGGGCTGGCCATTCTATTCACTAGATTATGACTATACACAGAGATCCTCTACTACAGAAGTAGTAGTTTCTGTCCTGAAACTCCAGTTCTGTAGTAGGGGTATCTCTGTTATAGTCCTAAGCGCCCGCCCTCCTCCCCGGTGGAGACAAATGTTTATGTTCGGAATGCTACAGGTCTGGCGTTATACGCCTGCAAAAAGAACTGAAAGTAAATGGGACCTGCTGGGCATTTTGGGATACTGAGAGTTCTAGAAAGTTTTCTTAAAGGCACAGTATCCCTTTTTTGACCCACATAATGGCAGCCTATGGGGCTTGTCTCTCCTCCCCTTCCTGTCTATCATTCCTAAGGTTTTACTGGTAAAAGGGAAGTTCTCTCTGTGAAGAAAACTTGGCAAGCTGGGCTGGTTGTGGTTTTGGTGGAATGTGGAATGTCTAGTTGAAGTGCTGGACAGTGTAGCCTGTGGATATAGGCTTCATTATATGTCTTTGAATTCTCTCTTAAGTGTCTTTGCTGGACTGCATTTTTAGACAGCTTAAGAGATTATTTTTGATTGCTCCGGGGTCCACGCTCATGAGCGGGACTATTCACTAGATTATGACTATAACAGAGATACCCCTACTACAGAACTGGAGTTACAGGACAGAAACTACTCCTTGCCGCATTTCCCATCGATGCAACATTGCTTGTCGTGGAAGCGCAACGCAACCTAAGGTACATTGACGCAGAGTGTCGCATCTAAGAACTGACCTGAACTAAGCCTAAATCTACCATCTTAAAGTAATCATAGTGTGTATTTTTGTTGTTTATGGTCCTGTGGTAACTCTATATAAAGTCTACTTATTTTTTATATAAAACCTGTGTGGTGTCCATTTGTAGTGTTGTCACTGAGTTACTGTATGTGGTCACAACTGCTTAACTTACAGAGCCTCTGAAATAAGCCTTGACTGTTCGCGCCACGCAGCCTAGAGGGTGAGCAGGGGTTATTTTAGGAGTGTAATCCCCCTTGTCCTGACTAGAGGAGAGGGTCCCTATTTGTCACAAGTACCTACCTGTGCCAACTAGAGACTCCCAAATCTAACAACCACCTTAACAATGTAGAGCTTTCGTCTTTAATCTGCATAAGCCATTTGAGAGGCCTGTGGTCAATTTGGACAAGGAAGTGAGAACCAAACAGGTTTGGTCTCAGTTTCTTCAGGGATCAAACCACAGCAAAGGCTACCCTTTCAGTGGCACTCTAATGCTGCTCTCTGGGGCGAAGCCTCTTGCTTATGAAAGCAACTGGTTCGTCATGGCCATTATCATTGGTCTGGAATAGAACCGCTCCTATCCCATATTCAGAGGCATCTGCCTATACTATGAACTGCTTGGTATAATCTGGAGCTTTCAGAATGAGTGCGGAGCACATTGCTTCCTTCAGGATGTCAAAAGCCTTTTGACCGCTCACTGACCAGTTAGCCTTTTTTGGGCATTTTCTTGGAGTTCAGTTCTGTGAAGGGAGCCGCAATGGACCCATATCCTTTCACAAACCACGTGTACCCAGTACAGCCAAGGAATGTCCTGACTTGAGTCTGGGTGGTTGCAGCCTCCCAATCAAGAAAGGTCTGGATTTTGGGCTTTAGGGGTTGAACTTGTCCTCCATCCACAAGGTGTGCTCTGCCCTATCTGGTACTTGCTTGCCTTGATAGTCAGATCTGCACTCTGCAGAACCTTCAGGACCTTCCCTAGGTGGATGAGGTGATCCTGGGAGGTGGAGCTAAAGACAGCAATGCAATCAAGATATGCTGCAATAAAGGACTCCAGCCCAGCAAAGACTTTGTTCACCCAACTCTGGAAGGTGGAAGGGGCGTTCTTTAATCCAAAGGGCATCACAGTGAACTGGAAATGCCCATCTGGGGTGGAAAATGCTGATTTCTGTTTTGCTTCAGGAGTCAGACCTATCTGCCAGTACCCTGATGTGAAATCAAAAGTACTCAGATATTTGGCTGCCCCAGCCGGTCAATAATTTCATCAGCTGTAGGAATTGGATGTGCATCAGTTTTTGGACTGCATTGAGGCCCCTATAGTACAGAGAAAACCGAATGTATTTATTCCCACTCTGGAAGTGAGGCTTAAGGACTGAAATGGCTAGGCTGGCCCTGGGTTTTGAGCGTTCAATGACGCCCAATTACGTCTCCTTGCTTAATTCAGCCTTGATGCTTTCTTTGACATGGTCGACTGCCTTTAGAGTTTATTCTTGACAATTAGGCTGTCACCAGTGTCCACATCCTCTGTACAACTATTAGTCTGACCAGGGGCAAATGAGAAGAGCTCAGTAAACTGATTTAGGAATTGCCTGCAATCAGTCTGGTGTTGGGCAGTGATGGTGTCTTACAAGACCACTACTTCCACATACCCATCTTTAGAGTTCTGAGAGAGGAGCTCAGGGAGAGGTTCCCTCTCTGCTTCCTGATCCTCATTTGTAACCATGAGAGTGGTCAATTCAGCCCTGTTGTTATGGGGTTTCAGGCGGTTTATGCGTATGACCCTCTTGGTCTTCCTACATGTGCCAAGCTCCACCTAGTAGGTGGTCTCCTTTTTTTTTTTTTTCAAGGATACAGTAGGGCCCAGTCCATTTATCCTGGAGGATCCATTTATCCTGGAGGACCCAGGGAGCCACAGGCTCCAAAACCCACACCTTCTGCCCTGGTTGAAACTCCACCATGGGAGCCTTTTTGTCATAACCAAGCTTCTGGAGCTCTTGACTGGCCTCAAGAATTTTGTTGGCTTTTTTTCATGTACCAAGCCATCCTGGAACAAAGACCAAGTACATAATACACAATATCCCACTTCTATTCTTTGAAAAGTCACTCCCATCCTTCACAAGACACAGGGGTACCCACGCAGAAGCTCAGAGTGGAATGCCCCTACTCCCTTCTGTGGCACCTCTCTGTAAGCATAAAGTAGGCATGGTGGAAAACATCCCATCTCCTTATGAGCTTTTCTGGGAGTCTACCAATCGTACCGTTCTGTGATTGTTAAATCTTTCAACAAGCCGATTTGCGTTTGTATGGTATGGGGTGGAACCTATAGGTCACCTCACACTCAGCCCACATGTGTGTTAAGTATGCATACATAAATTTGTATCCTCGGTCAGTGGTGCTATGTAGGAGAATTACCCTAGGAAAGCTGGTGGCATGATCCACTACCATCAGAATAAATCGGTTTCCTGATATTGTTTGAGGGTCAAGGGGACCAACAATGTCAATCCCAACCCACTCAAAGGGTTATATTATGTTAATTTAGTTTTGTAAGGCAAACCGTGCCCCAACAAGGGTTTCCCGGCACCAGCCAGAGAGGAATCGAGAAAAAGTCGAATTATTGGTTAAACAACCCGGTTTTTAAACTTTTTTCGAACGTTTCCATACACAGTTTCGTTACGGAGTGACATAGGAAGGGAGTTCCACAAAGAAGGACCCAACCAAGCGAAGGATCGACCACCCATCCGCGACAGTCTGATCCTAGGGACTGAAAATTTAGCTTGAGTGGTATAGCGAAGAGTGCGGGAGGGTAGGGAGGGGCAAATCAATGCTTTCAGGTATTGAGGAGCTGGTACCCAATTAACCACTGGAAGTGGAATTAAGAGGGCATTCAGGTGGCTGTCTGTCTTGCTACTGGCTTGACAGGTGGCACTGGAGCTGCAAAACTCCTTCACCTTCTGAGACATTCCTGGCCAGTAGAAGTGGTTCACCAACCTAATTCAAGTTATGATCTGGGCAAGATGCCCAACTAGGGGAATGTCATGGGCCAGGGCTAGGGGAAAATCTCTAAATGTCTGAGGCGCTACCACTCTCCTAGTGGCACCCGGTTTGGGGACTCTGGCCTCAGTGTATAGGAGTCCCTCCTACCATTGGGTCCTGTGGGAACCGCTGTTGCTTCCCTTTTCCTGATCAGCAGCTTGCTGTCTCAGGCTTTCAAGAGTGGGACAGATCCTCTGTCGCTGGCACAGTTCTTCCCTAGAGGGTCCCCCTGTGCCCAAAAGTTCTTCTGTGTTCGGCCCAAGCTCCTGGGGCTCTGTTTCCTCTGGGACTGACCAGTCTTCTCGCTTAGGAGATGGGACTTGATCTGGTGTCTCATCAGAATTTGGTTTCCTAGGCGTCTTGCCTTTTCTATTGGAAGGTTCGCCATCATTGCGGCATTCTAGAGGCAGACCGACAAACATCCACCCAATCAGAAGCTGGAATAAGGTTGAAGGTACTGATAAACTTTTTTTCCCTATTTCAGCTTCTGCTAGGGTAAGGGGGCTTGTGATTGACAACATTGAAGGTACACTATCTGACTGCATGATGTTAGTACAGCATCTCAGATATGTATTGTGTATGTGTGAGGCCGGGCTGTTACAGTTCCCTCCGGACACATGCAAAAGAACTAGTGGAGCTCTCTTCTGCTGGCAAGTTAATATTACAGCTATTACATGCAAACGATGTGTGAGATCTTTTGTTTTCATGTTAAAGCGCTCTGGAGCCCCATAGAGGCAGCTGTCAGTGTTTGGTTATTCATATAGGGAGGAAATATCCATAGTCGTTTTGTGACGTCACAAGAGGCTGAATTGCTATCTTAAAAATGTTTTCAAGATAAAGTCACGTAGGAGTGCAAGTAAAAATTGTGACCGCTTAACCATTGCGTTGATTTATAAAGGAGTTTAAGGTTTCCAACTGGTAAAAGCAAAGCAATTTGGTGCCCTTCTACAATGTTAAACACAGTGACCTGATCCATTTTCCTTTGGGTAGGATGAAGCAGTTAGGTGGGGTTGGGAGAATGAATTCTGTTTTAAGCAGGTTTTGTTTAAAGTAATGGATCGCCCTCCAGGCTTGGTTACCTAAAAGCAGCAAAGGTTTAGACTGCCTGAAAACTGCAACCCTTTGTAACTAAATGAAAAGTTGCCGACATAAGGCTTCTTAAGCATCTTTTGTGCAATACATCTGCGTAGTTGAATGATACATTAAAATGGTGTATTAATAATCTCCTGAGCATAGCGGGTTCTTCTTTGGCATGACGTAACAATATCAAATTAAAAGGGTTGGTTTTCTCACTGCCTCTTAGGACAGATGTGTTGGCACCAAGAAAAGCCATTTTTTGCTTGAACAGTTTTTAAGGTCAGGTGCCCAGTGGATAAAATGATTGTTCTCGTCATCTATCTATCATTAAATACATTTCACATGAGGAAGGAAAAGATATAGGGCCAGATGTTAGTCAATTCAATTTTGCGAGTCCTTAATAGTGATTTTTACCGAATCGCTTAAGGATTAAGGGGAGAGGGGTTGGCCTAACGGCTAAGGCGCTCGACTTCGGACCTGGGGATCTGGGTTCGAGTCTCGGTAACGACGCCAAAAACCCCCTGTGATTATGGGCAAATCACTTAATCTCCCCGTGCCTAAAAAATGAAAGTGTGTCCTCATGTAACGTAACTGGTGCTATGTAAAGCGCTCTGATAACTGATTGGGTTCGGTTCTAGTTCGCGCTATATAAAACTACGAAAAAAAGAAGAAAAAAAAAGGACTCGCAAAATTGAATGTAGGTAGGAATCGCAAAAATATTTGCGATTCCTTAATATTCCTTAATTGCGAATCGCAAATTGAGATTCGCAATCAAGGAATACCATCCCATTCATTCCTATGGGCCAAAAGGCCTACCTACATTGCTCACAGCCAAATTACGATTGCAAACGCTGGAATTCTGCGAATTTCAGCATTTGCAATCGCAATTTGGCTTCCTACATTATTTTTACTCAAACCTCTTCGATATGGAGGTGGCATTACTGCCTTTTCTTATAGTAAGATACTTTCGTAAAGGCATTGGTAATACTATGTTTCAAAATTAAATAACTTAATTTCAGTCTAGTGCCTTAACCACTAAAATGCATTTTGTCTACTGTGCTTGTAGAGGATTTGTTAAACTTGGCGTGTTGTATTTTTTTCATGTGAGATTACAATTTGAAAAGCTGTGTATAATCAAACTCACTTTTTCATTGCTGTTTCTTTTTCTAGAACAAAAAACAGCACATTCCCTACAGAAACAGTAAGCTTACACGTTTACTCAAGGATTCCCTTGGAGGCAATTGTCGCACTATAATGATTGCTGCTGTTAGTCCATCCTCTCTCTCCTATGAGGACACATATAATACACTTAAGTATGCAAACCGAGCAAAGGACATTAAGTCTGCCGTAAGTAGAATTTCTTTTTAAATGTGATTTTGGATTTTGTCTGCTTAACTTCCGTTATCTTTATACTAAGAACATGGGATTTTGTCTGCTTAACTTCCGGTATCTTTATACTAAGAATATGAGATTGAAAGTCAACTAAACACCAACAAAACAGAAGTACTCATCATGGGCCCACACCCCGATGCCTGGAATGACACCTGATGGCCCCCCACCCTCGAAGTCCGCCCACCCACGCACGAACCCTGGGAATCATCCTGGACTCTCTACACAAAATGGACCACCAGATCAACGCTGTCTCGTCCTCCTGCTTACACACCCTCTGCCTCCCACGCAAGACATTCAAATGGCTCCCCCTCGAACACAGAAAGACCATCACTCACGCCCTGGTCACCAGCACTCGACTACGGCAACGCACTCTATGCCGGAATAAACAAACACTTCACACGTAGCTACAGAACATCCAGAACGCCGCCACAAGACTGGTCCTCAACCTGCCAAGACACATATCTCCCAGCATCTGTGCACACTCCACTGGATCCCCATCGAAGCTAGAGTCACCTTCAAGATGGTCACCTATTCTCACAAGGCCCTCCACGACACCAGCCTACCTGAACAGCCGACTCCAATTCCACGCACCCGAAAGTACCCTAGAATCAGCCCAGCACTCCCACGCTGTGGTACCCCACACCCAAAAGACCAGATCAGGTGGCCGCTCCTTCTCCGTCCTCGCGGCCAGAGCCTGGAACGGCTTCCCTCTCCACCTCAGACAGACAATATCTCTCCCCATCTTCCCAAGAAACCTCAGAACCTGGCTCTTTGACAGACCCCTCTCCTTGATGGACTGGAACCTGCGAAACCCCCTTCCAACAGTGCCTTGAGACCCTCACTGATGAGTAGTAGCGCTGAACAAAGCATGCTTGATTGATTGAAGTCACAGAGCACAGACATTACTTGGACTTTAGTGTCACACATGATCCAGAATGTTTTTCTATTTTTTTTTCTCCACAAAATATTATCTGTTTTTAAAGATCTGCCTTTTCATACTAAGGAGGATAGGAAATGCTTTTTTGGCAGTTTTTTACGCTATTCCCAAGGGGACTAAAATAGCTTCTTAAAACGCATCCTAGCACACTTGCATGACTGTTGCCATATAAGTCGGGCCTTTGAATGCGTAGACCCACTTTCTCTCATCAGATTTCCCCTCCAGTGCTGATTGCTATCAGTAAAAGCTGAAAACTGTCCTTGCCTTCAAGCTGATCTTCTCAACTTTAGGATTTTTAGGGATGTTTCTTCTTTTGTTTCTGGGTGTATTATTCAGTCTCCTAAGGATTGCTTCCATTGCGAGTCTTGTAGTGAACTGTTTTAGCATCTGGCAAGGACTTATCACATTCACTAATTCACCCAACTGCTCCCTCATTTCCACTGACCATGTAGCCAGACCTATTGATTTAGCTATTATTTAGCCTTTGTTTCTATTTTCTCCTCCTTTTGGAATGTCTGCTGAGTGAGTGCCGAATGCCTTATAATCGGCCATTTGGTGGGACTTCTGTCTGATCCTTCTAAAGCCATCTTCAACCATTATGATGTTTTATTCAAATCACTTGTGATAGATTCTAAAGTACAGCACAAAAAATGTAATCCTACACCAAATTGCGTACAATTAACCACATAAGAGTTCGCAAGGCATAAGCAACGTTTAAGCTGATCATGAAATAAATGGATTTCAAGCAGAGTGGACGGTGTAAGAGTTGTAAGGTATGTGCAAGTAGACTGAATATGAGATTGGGATTAGAAGTGAAGGTTATCATGTTGTAGAAATGTGTATTGCAAGCATTCTGCCTTTGTTATAACCAAGTATTGCTGCCTAGTTAGGGTATCTTGACAGTCTTTTAAAAAAAAAAAATTAAAAAGTTTTTTTAACCAGTGCAAAAACATTACATTTACATACCCATAACAACGAATTGCACATACTGTACATCGTTGCATAATTTGCTCAAACCCAATAACCAGCTGATCACAATAGTGTATCGCCATAGCAGGGTCCTCTCCATCACCCCTGTACACCTTAAAAAATAACTGCGATCCCCATCACATTCCCTTCTCAGAGCATCCTGATTCGGGAGACGTCTTTTATTCAGACGTCCCCGTTCCAACATGTTGTGAGTCCCCGGGCTCTTGGGTTAGACCATAGTGTCTCATCCAGTTGGCCCATATTTTTGAGAATTTTCTAGGGTACCCTCTGCTTTTATATGTCACCCTCTTTGCGGCCATGTAAAGATCCATACCCTGTTGCCATTCGGATAGTGAGTGGATTTCTTGCGTGCCCCAGTGTCATGCAATGTCCCACATGCCCATCACCAAACCAAGTGTACTAAAGAGTAGTTGAGGTCAGGAGATGTCCGTGTCACAGGGGATACCCAGAAGGATGAATTTATGGTCTAGCAGAATAGAGATGCTCCGGATTAGATTTACTTCACCAATTATCTCCTGCCAATATGTTGCTATGTGTGGACAGGCCCATATCATGTGAAGGAAGTTGCCTGGAGCAGCCTGGCAGCACAAACACCGAGGAGAGTCCGCGCGTCCCATTTTATGTAATTTTTCTGTCATAAAAGACCCAATGGAGGACTTTCATTTGGATGAGGTGGAACCTGGCCCGTATCGCAACCTCTCTAGGGCGCATCAAGGCAGCCTCCCAGTCTACATCCTCCATCACCCCCATGTCTCCTCCCCACGTCTCCCTCAGCTTACCCAGAGAATCGGGCATATTATTATTTATTGTGTTGCAGGTAACAGAGACCGCCTTGAAGGTTAACTTACTGAAGCATTCTCACCTCCAGAGGTGCATATCTGGGAACTCGTTATCTTCCATGCCCTTCGTCCCCCATGTGTGCCGCAACTGAGCATATTCAAGGAATTGGGAGGTGTGAAGTTGGAATTCTGTCCAAAGGACTGGAAAGGGTTTGCGTGCGCCCTTCGCTATGATCTCTCCCACTGTAGAGATCCCTAGTAGATCCCATGTTTCAAAGCCCCGAAACGTGTTAAGTTCTTTAAACCCCCCTCCACAGGGGGGTGCGGTGGTATCTTCACAGTCTTGTCCCGTGCATTTTCTCGCATTTCAGAGTTTGATGTCTGCTTGTTTATCAGGAGTGTGGGTATATGCTGTTCTTGTTTGTTCAGATGTATTTTTGTAATGGTTAGTGGAATTTATTTATTTATTTATTTATAGCAATTTTTAAAGCGCAAACAAATACCCATAAGGGTGTCTCGGCGCTAAATTCACAGAACTCACTAGGAGGTGTTAGGGGAGTTAGGAGGAGGATAGCGGTGTCTGAGACAGGGGGGTTAGGAGGAGGAGAATAGCCATGTCTTGAGGTTTTTACGAAATTTTAGAAGCGTGGGGGCAGTTTTGATGTGGAGAGGTAGAGTGTTCCACAGTTTGGCCGTGGCAATAGTGAATCGTCTGTTTTCCCAGTTAACCCTCCTTGTTCGATGGACTTTCAACAGAGAGGCTGAAGATGACCGTAGAATCCTATGTTGTTCAGGTGGACGGAGAGATTCTTTTTAAAAACTGTGGTCCTGTGTTGTTCAGGGTCTTATAAGCTATACACATAGCTTTAAATTTGATTCGGCTCCTGATGGGGAGCCAGTGGAGTTTTCTGATATATGGGGAAACGGATGAGAATTTAGGGATAGACAGTAGCGTTCTGGCTGCAGCATTTTGTACTGTTTGTAATTTATTGAGAACTCCTTCCTGCGCATTCAAGAGAAGTGAATTGCAGTAATCGGTTCTCGAGAACACTAATGTGCTGATGAGTTTTTCCTGCTGATTTTGGAAGGTAAGGAAGCAATTTTTTTATTTTTTTGAGGGTATAGAAAGCAGATGAGACAGCGGCGTTGGCATGGTGGTAAAACGTCAGCTTGTTGTCAAAGATGACTCCCAAGTTGCGGACCTTTGCCACCGGCTGGGGTGGGGGCCCCAACTGAGGTGGCCACCACTGAGGAGACCATGCTGGGCGCAAGCTCCCGAATGTCATCACCTCCGTTTTATCAGAGTTAAGCTTGAGGCAATTTGATGACATCCAGGAGCTTATCGCCTTCATTCCCTCCTGGAAGTTGGCTGCTATGGATGTTCCATTATTATGCACCGATAATACAAGTTGGGTATCATCGGCGTAGGTAGTGAGGGCAATTCCATAAGATTTTATCACCCTCGCCAAGTCCGACGCATAGATATTAAACAGCGTCGGGCTTAGCGAGGAGCCCTGGGGAACACCGCAAGGGAGGGAGAAAGTGTGGGAGGTGAAATTGCCCATCTTGATGGTCTGAGGGCGGTTAGCTAGGAATGAGGCGATCAGATCTTTAGCTTTGCCTCTTATTCCAAAAGCTGAGACACGGTCGATCAGAGTGACATGATCGACCGTGTCAAAAGCAGCCGAGAGGTCCAAAAGTATTAGGACTGCTGCTCCTCCCATGTCCATGGTAGCTCTAATTTCGTCTGCGGCCTTTAATAGTGCAGTCTCCGTCCCATGACCCTTTCTAAAACCAAACTGGGTATCATCAAGAAGATTGTTATCATTGATGAATTTGGAAAGCTGGATGTTGATAGACTTTTCGAAAATTTTGGCTGGAAAGGGGAGACAAGCGATGGGTCTGTAGCTAGCTGGAAGCTGAGGGTCCAGAGTAGGCTTCTTTAGAAGGGGCTTGATAATAGCTTCCTTCCAAACTGAAGGATATACGCCAGTTACAAACATGGCGTTGCAGATAGTGGTCAAAGCTGGGGAGATTGCACCCGGGATGCGATTTAAAATAGCTGGAGGGCAAGGGTCAAGAGGGGAACCGGATTTGATGCTGGATACCAAGCGATGAATATGACCCTGATCAACAGCATCAAAGGATAATAGGGAGGGCAGGGTATTAGTAGGGGGTTCTTCGGAGAGGGGAGGGGGAACGGAATTCGTAAAGGTGATGAAGATGGATCTGACTTTTTCCTCAAAGTAGTTGGCCAGGGCATCCACTAATGATTGAGAGCCTTCTAGGCGAGGTGCCGGGGGGTTAGACAAAGTGTTGACCACCCTATAGAGTTCTCCTGGTGAGTTTTGTGCTTGCTCGATTTGAGAGGTATAATAGCGACTTTTTTCAGCAACTATACGTCCTTTATAGATGGCCAGGGCCTTTTTGTAGGTCATTTTGTCTGCAGGACTATAGTTGCGTCGCCAGTGCCTTTCAAGATTCCTGCAGTGTTGTTTCTGCGTCCGAAGGGTTTCATTAAACCATGGTGCTGATGGTGTTTTCCTATTTCGAGAGGAGGTTTTGATAGGGGCTAGTTTATTACAGGCCAGATTTAGGTTCCTCAAGTAGGTGGAAGACGCTATGATGGGGTCATTCTCTTCAGGAATTAAATTTTCTTGAATCATCTCCGCTAGGTGCGATAGATTGATGTTTTTCCAATCTCTGTAAGAAGATTGGGAGGAGGCTGAGACTGTAGGTTTTGGTGGATTAGTTTCTACAGTGAAGAAAGTCGCTGCATGGTCTGTCCAAACGAGAGGAATGATACGGGTGATCTTTACTAAGGGGCTGTTAGTAAACAAACCGTCTAGAGTGTGGCCTGCTTGGTGCGTGGGAGAAGTTATCAGTTGAGTCATGCCAGCTGCTGCAAGGTCTGTTAGCAGCTGTGAGGTATCGTGGTTGTCAAGTGCTTCAAGGTGAAAATTAAAATCACCTAGTAGTGTAAAGTGGGCGGAATCTGCAACTGCTTCAATTAAGTTGCCTAAATTTGCTAGAAACCTGGCTCTTGAACCGGGTGGGCGATAAATTAATATGCCCTTGAAGGAAGATTTGGTGGAAAGGCATAACGAGAAAAGGAGAGATTCATATTCTGGACAGGTTAAATGTTTCGTTGTGATTTTGAAATGATCTCTATAAATTATCGCAATACCACCACCCTTCTTTATTGGCCTGTCCAATCTGCTTACGTTGTAATTGGCAGGGGTGGCTGCTCTAAAGTCGGGTCCGGAGGCTTCATCGCCCCAAGTCTCTGTGATAAACAAGAGATCCAGTTTGTATGCGTCGATCAAGTCGGCGATTTCTAGTTTGTGTTTGGGGAGGGATCTGGCATTTATTAACGCTGCTTGAACCAGTGAAGGGACAGCTTTGTCAGGTGTCAAGGATATATTAGTGCAAGTTGAACATCGGATTGGACCTAGAATGGAATTGGAGTATTCTAGGTGAGGTGGAGCATGGGGTATAGCAACAGTATACTTGAGTTCCAGTAAATCAGCTGTTGAATATTGTCGTCTCACCATGTTTGAAGGTGGTCTTGGTACTGGTGTTGCAGGGGGGGTGGCCCCTGGCCCGTCCTCGGCGCGGACGAGCGCAGACGAGCTTGCCTTATGCGCGCCTTTGGCGCGCAATCGGCGCGCCCGCTGCGCTCGTCCGCTGCGCTTCCGTTCGTAGCACATGCTTTATTGACCTACGTGTGCCATGAGAAGGGGGTGTGGTCAGCGCATGTGGGCGCGTCCGCAGGAAGGAAGGCGGCGTCGCCCTGGCAACAGTGTTCCGCGTCAGCCCTAAATCGGCTGGCCGGTCTGGTGTTGCTCGAGTGAGTCAGGGGAGTTTTAGCAGGTAAAATCAATTTAAACACAGTAAAAACAATGCTAACTCCCGGCTTTCCGCCTCAGGAGTGGATTCTGTGAACGTGCGCTCGTGGTCAGCGCTCGCTCTTGTAGTCTGAGGGGGCGTGGTCAGCGCGTGTGGGCGCGTCCGCAGGAAGGAAGGCGGCGTCGCCCTGGCAACAGTGTTCCGCGTCAGCCCTAAATCGGCTGGCCGGTCTGGTGTTGCTCGAGTGAGTCAGGGGAGTTTTAGCAGGTAAAATCAATTTAAACACAGTAAAAACAATGCTAACTCCCGGCTTTCCGCCTCAGGAGTGGATTCTGTGAAAAAGGTTTATGAAAAGGTACTACCAGGCTACAATTTGGTCCAAGCAAACAGAATGCAAAGATTAGTTATTCTCAATTGACACTGATGTGTTCCTGGGAGGGGTAGATAATAACCATTGTTTTTCTTTTTTCCTTCATAGGTAAAGAGCAATGTTGTCAGTTTGGACAGTCACATTAGTCAATATGTAAAGATTTGTGAACAGCAAAAGAAAGAGGTATGTTTCCTTTTCTCATGTTGTAGAAAATATCGTTGACATTTTATATACTTTTCCAAGAAAGTTAATTATTACAAACAGTTAACTCTAAGTAAGCTGTGAAGCCAAACACAAAAATACTTTAAAGTTTAACACCTTCGCTGCGGCGGCTATTCCGCCGCAGCGCTAAGGGGGCGGGGCGGGGGGCCGCGCGGCGCTCACACGCTGGTGACGGAACCGCTCCGTCAACAGCCTTGGGTGAGCTGTGCTGATGACGGAGCGGTTCCGTCATGGCCCCGCCCGCTCAATAGAACGCGCCGCGCAGGCGCAAAATCAGCGCCGCGCAGGCGCGTCGGGCGGGCCATGACGGAACCGCTCCGTCATCAGCACAGCGCCACCGCGGCTGATGACGGAGCGGTTCCGTCATCAGCATCGATGTGGTTAAGACCTTCATATCCACTGGGCTTAATTTCATTCCCAGTAATAAACACTTTACCAAAGAGGAAACCTAGAGATTCGTATATCCTTGAGGGTGATGTTATCAAAATTGCAGTTGTTATGATGAGTTCAGGCCTCAGCAAGGCCCAAAGGTACCGAAAGGGTTCGCCCTTCTGTGTACAAAGTCCTTAGACTTACAAATGAAGTTGGCAAGGAAACTGGAAATACAAAAACATAGTTTAATAAACCTTTAAAGGTGGTGATACAACCTCCACAACACTTCTACAGTATTGTACAGAGTAGCACACTGAATACAAGCACATGGCCCCTTTTATACACAGTGGAAGGGGTTCAGCTTACAGCTTAGACAGAGGTTGCAACCACGTAAGGACATTTCCAAATATATCAGTGGGTGGAGCTAACAGTATTTCTAGAACATGGGAGGGCTATGCTAATAAGGAACAACTGTTACTTCTGCTGAGCATGCGCTACACTCTCAAGAAGGACTAATAATAACTGTTGCTAGGTAGAATCCACAGTGTAACTGGCAGAGAGGTAGGACAATCAGAACATTGAGCACATGGCAATGTAGGGCATGAAAAATGGCGGACTCGAAATACAAAATGGAATCCCTATACTAGATATTTGGACTGATGCATTATGGCTTCAGCTAATGCTTAATAATACCGTTGTTTTATTTACAACAGACGACCCTTTCAGCGTTAGCTGAAGCCATTCCATTTCATAGGGTAGTCATCAAACTCATCTTGAATATCAATGCTCATAATGTTAGAAATCTCTTTAGTTAGACTCTTTTGATAAGCAGCTTCGGAAACAGCTTTCTTATTGGGTATACAAGAGGTAATGCAAAGGGAACATATCATAGGACCACATTGAATACACATACAGCAAGAAAAAAGAATTACTACTATTATACAAAGGCCAGTGAGGATCTTCCAACCCCATGTAGTAAATAAGGTCCAAAACCAACTAGAGAAGGTCCATGTACCATTATCAACATGTATGTCAGCAGCTATTTTATGCAGTTTATTTATGGCATTATAAACAGAAGGCGAGTTGTCTGGGATGAAGACACAACAGCTACTTCCAATAAGTCTACAAGCTCCTCCTTTTTCTGCTAATATGACATCTAACACCATTCTGTTTTGCAGGGCAACAATTCTAGTAATTTGCAACTCTTCAGTTACGTTTCCTAGTGCTGCAGCAGTTTGGTTGGTCACTGCCTCTACAACTCTAGTTAATCTTCTTATCTTTCTACTGTTTAGGGCAGCTCCAACAAAAAAGAATAACCCTAGGTTAAAATCTACATATTGCTGCAAACTAGTATCGGTCTGGTCCACATCATCGATAGATAAAGTACGTTTGTATCTATTCACAGTGGCATTATTCAACAATTTCAAGTCTTTATGATAAGTGGCAGGTGCTAAAAACACTGGTGGTAATAAAAACGATACATAGCATACTCCTGACCAGCCAGCTGGTAATCGATAATATCCTCTATTACCGCATACAAAATATGTATTATAGGATGCTAAAAATGTGCTATTATTCAGACCATCTATATTTAAGACTTTAATACAATCACTAACACCTACAGGGATGTTCCCAACACTTTGTACGCATAAGTCCGCTTGTGCTTGTGCAACTGAGATCACAAATTTTTCACTTTCGACAGTGTCTCTAGTGTTCGTAAAAATGTAGGGAGTAGACTCATTGTCTGGTCGATATTCTTCCCACTCCCATATAGTTCCATTGGCTTGTGGATAGCCGTCTTTATTCTGGTGACATTCTTTGTTTAGTCTAAAAAGTAATCTTCCAACAGCAGGCTTTCTTGTGGCAAATAGAAGAGTATACCAGGCACGACAAGAACCATTATGAGAGAAAGGGAGAGGTATAAACGGTGTTCCCCCCTTCTTCTGGTGCGCTGGCATCATACCACATATCCAGCAATTTGTTTCATTTGTAGCAGTGTGGGTATGATGTAGCATCTGAATGAAGGTGTTATTTACAAAGGACAAGCGGTGTTTTGATTCCTGATAGGGGAGCGTATAAAAGAAATGCTCCTCTGGCACCGGTGTAGAAACCACATATAGATCACGGGCAGGAATTACATCCTCAACAAACCACGTGATAATGGCAACAACTGCCACACTAGCAATAAATCCGAAGGCGCAGATCACTTTCTTTCTCTCCATGTTGAACAAATGTCTCGCAAATCTTCCTGAAACTAAAAAAAAAGGCTGTCAGAACTCTTCCCCCAAGGCGGCTGTTGTTTTCTTCACCAACGGGCCAAGACGGGTGTCACTACTCTAATGCAAGGCTGATCCCCCCCCCCCTTTCCTCATCGGCTCTCCGTTGCACCAACCAAGAGGCCGTTCTGACAGCAGTCTAAACAGCAGAAAACTTCTTCCTGGGTCGAAGGTTGTATCTTCTTACTCCAGAAGTCGTCGGGTCCGGGAAGAACTCCTCTTGCTCATCAGGTACCACAGCAGGGCCTTTCTCTGTAGTCAGGATTTCTCGATGGTCAGTCAACACGGCAGGCTCCACCAATCCGGGTTGCACTCTGCGACAATGAAGGGAGTGAATCCAGTTCTTCCGGTTGGTCACTCGGACGGCCGTTCTTGTTGCGAGCAGAACCTGCTCGGGACCGCACCATCGGGGCTCCAGGCCACTCGTCCTCTCGAACGCCTTGATGAGGACGAAGTCACCGGGTCGGAGACTATGACCCTCACCTGTGGACCGGTCAGGGAGTGCTTCTCGAACCTGTTGATGAATAGAAACCAAGTTATCAGTTAATTGTGCCAGATAGTCATTCATCAATACACAAGGTACATCATATACGGAACTTGGTTTGGGCACTCCCCAAATATTCATGGGACGACCAAACACCACCTCATACGGTGTAAGGCCGGTTCGGGAGTGTGGTACTGATCTTATTGACAACAATGCCAAAGGCAAAGCGTCGGGCCAAGTCAGAGAAGTGGAAGCCTGGATCTTTGCTAGTTTAAGCTTCAGTGTTCCATTGTAGCGTTCCACCAAGCCAGCCGACTGTGGATGGAACACTGCATGAAACTTCTGTTTTATCCCCAGACCTCTCAGAACGTACTTGATAACGTCTGCTATAAAATGAGGCCCGTTATCACTCCATAATAGTCTACAAACACCATACCTAGGGAAAAACTCCTTCAGTAGCACCTTTGCTGTAGTCATTGCAGTATTGTCCTTAGTAGGGTAGGCTTCAATCCATTTACTGAAAGCACACACCACTACCAAGACGTACTTTAGATTATTACAGCGTTCAAGTTGGATATAGTCCATTTGCAGGACTTCAAAAGGTGCAGTAGGTATTTCAAATCCTCCTGCTGGAGTCCGTGTTCCTTTCCCTGGGTTGTATTTAAGACAGATCATACTCTGGCCACTCTCTTGGCCGTGCTAGCAATCTCTGGATGCTCCCAAACTTGCGCAAGCAATTTCACAATCGCTGAAGCTCCAACATGTGCTAGCCCATGTGCCATTTGAACCATAGGTTGGACAAAAGCTGTGGGCAACTTCCACCTATCCATTTGTTTGTTGCGCCAACAACCTTCATCATCCAGTTCTCCATTTTCAGACCATTGCTCTCGTTCTTTATCAGAAGCAACTCTCTGTATTTCCCTCACTTCTTTCCTAGCATCATGCCATCGTTCTGCTTGTGACTTCACAACATACATTGAAGTGGAGTCAGGTCTCATTGCAGTTTCTCGTGCTACTTGGTCAGCGAAAGCATTTCCTTGCCCTACTTTGTCAATAACTTTCTTATGTGCACTGCATTTCACTAAAGCTATCTTCTTAGGAAATGTCAGGGCAGTCAAAAGATTGTGCACCAATTCTCCATACATAATTTGTGTTCCGTGTGATGTCAGAAAACCTCTTTCCTTCCAGAGCAGGCCAAAGTCGTGCGCTACTCCGAAAGCATAGCGGCTATCTGTATAAATATTCACACACAACTCTGCACTAAGCTCACATGCTCGTGTCAATGCTATCAGCTCCGCTGCCTGGGCTGATTTCTGTGGTATGCGTGCTGTTTCCACGATAGTATACAAAGTAGTGATGGCATATGCTGCCGAAGTCGTACCATCCGGTAGCTTCAGGCAGGAGCCATCCACCCATAATTCTCCATCTACATCTGAGGAAGGCGTATCCTGGAGATCGATACGACCCTTTGTCTGTTCCTCAGTCACAAAAATACAATCATGTGCTTCTTGTGCCTCAGGCTGAGTCGTCAGGAATGGTAACAATGTTGCTGGATTTAACGTAGCACATCTCCTCAATGTGATATGGGGAGCCAGCAACGTTAGTTCATATCCGGTCAGACGGGCACTTGTTAAATGCTGCGTCTTTGTTTGATTCAAAAGGGCGTCAACAGCATGGGGAACCAACACTAACAGCTTGTGAGATAACACTATTCCCTCACTCTGACGTATTGACACAGCTGTCGCTGCGACCGAACGAAAACACCCCGGCAATGCCCGAGCGACAGGATCGAGCAATGCCGAGAAATATGCACACGGACGCTGCCTGTCCCCGTGCATCTGTACTAACACAGATGACGCACATCCATCTCTCTCATGTACATATAATGTGAAAAGTTTCGTGTAATCAGGAGTGCCTAACACTGGTGCTGAACAAAGGGCCTGACGTAACTGTTGGAAAGCGTTTTCACATTCATCTGTCCAAGGAAGGGGAATTGGAGTGTCTTTTGTCAATAGCGCTAACAGTGGTTTGACTATATGTGAAAACCCCAGTATCCACTGCCTACAAAAGGACGTAAGACCCAAAAATGCTCGAACATCTTTCTGTGTAGAAGGTGTTGGTGTGTCCAGGATGGCTTGGATACGATCTGATGTAAGTGCACGCCCCTCCTTAGACAAAAGGTGGCCTAGGTAGGTCACCTTAGGTCTACAGAATTGCAATTTCTTCATAGATACCTTATGATTGTGAGAAGCCAAAAAGGAAAGCAAGGACAACGTACAAGTCTCACATTGCTCAGGGGTGTCAGCAGCCAACAAAATGTCATCGACATATTGAATAAGCACTACCCCCTCAAGCAAGACAAAGGAATCCAACTGTCTTTTCAACGCCTGACTGTAGATACTAGGGCTCTCAGTATAGCCCTGTGGAATTCTACAAAATCTATACGATCGATTATTCAAAGTGAAGCCGAAAAGGTAACGGCTATCAGGGTGAATAGGGATCGAAAAGAAGGCGTTCTTCAGGTCGACAACCGAGAATGTTGTCGCTGTTGGTGGAACCAAGGTAAGGAGTGTCGTGATGTCAGAAACAACAGGGTATTGGGGCACCACTATCTTGTTCACCTCCCGCAAATCAATAATAAATCGATATACCCTAGTATCAGTGTCTTTCTTCAAGATTGGTAAAATAGGACTGTTACAAACATTGTATGGGACTTCTTCCACCACCCCCACTCGGATGAGATCCTGCACAATCTGTATGAGCGCCTCCTCACCCTCCTGTGAAATCCTATATTGAGGCAGGCGTGGTAACACAGCTCCCTCCTTCACACTAATGTGAACCGGAGGAATGACCATCTGTCCCACATCAGTGTCTGAAGTAGCCCACAACGTGTGAGGTAAAGAGGCTAATGCAGCACTTTCAGCGACCATACACACTCTCTCTTTTGCAGGGTAATTGTCATTTAAAATCACGCGTACTCCTTCAGGGGAGCAGCGGATTGTGGCTCTAAAATGTTTCAGCATGTCTAGACCCACAATGTTGTCAGGCGTGTTTGAGGAAAGCAAGAATGGACATGGTGCTGTAAATTTGTCGACATGAAATGCAAGGGGTTGGGATAATGGGCTAAGAGAAGGTGTTCCATCGAACCCTACAGATGTGATCGTTAAGCCAGACAGGCGAGCCCTCGGAACCAATTGTTTAGACAAAGCGCTACGAGTAGCCCCTGTATCAACCAAAAACTGATCAGTAGAACCCAAAACATGTGCTGTAACATAAGGACCCCTCTGATCTACTGGTACTTCAACTGATTCCTCCCCCCATCCTACGCAATCCTATGCATATTGGGAATCATGACTTTCGGGGTGCACATAGTCAGACATCTGATACTGATTTCGTCTATCAAAGGTATTAGACCCTCCTTGTTGTTGCTCCCTAGATTCGACTCTAGCCCTATCATTTAGGTTACCTCGTGGGCCAGAAAAACCCCCACGATTTCTCCCAAAACCTCTACCCCGTCCCATAGCCCTGTGTTCTCGCGCTAAAGGACACTCATTGGCCCAGTGGCCTCGTTGCTTACAATATGCACATTGATCTTTAGCCAAGTCTGTGCGGTTATATGTAGAATCATAAAAACCCCGACCACCTCTATTATTTCCTCTCTGGGGTGGTCCATACACTTGTGCTAACATAACTTTTGTTTTCAAATCCTTAGATTTCTTATCTTCATTACTTTTTGCTTCTAATTCCTGACGCTCGTAATACTGAGCCATAGTCAGGAGGGATGCCGGAGTCGAAGTCGTCCAGGAGCTTTCACTCGCTTTCAACCGAGCTGCTACTCCCGGTAATAAATTTGAAACATATTTGTCTACAAACAGATGTCGACCCGTGTCATCCGTCAGAGACTGACCACTAAAATCATGAAAAGTTTCTTCAAATCGCGTAAAGAAGTCAGAAACTGATTCATCTGTCTTTTGCTTGCAAGATGCTAACATAGTCCAGTCAATCTTTTTAGGGGGAATAATCGTCTTTAATTTAATCAAAATAGCAGCAGGGAGGTCTAGAATGAGCTGGGGTGGTTTCTGCGCAGGTTTCCTAGCTCTGTCCTCCTCCTCAATGTCTTCCCATTTAGCTTTAAACGTCACTAAATCATCAATTTTCCGTACTGATCTCCACATGTCAGGGGGTAATATAAGACCAAAGAATAAATCAACGTCAGCTAATGTCATAGTACAAGAATTCAAAGCCCCCTCAACTTCCTCATAAAAGGCAGCAGGATTTTTCCGTGGGTCAGGTAACGCTTTCTTTAAGGCCATAACATCCGCTCTATTCCAAGGAGTATATACCCAATTATAGATAAAATACCCTCGGGCATCAGCTGAATCTTTATCTGAACTAGTACCCGCTCCTTTAGGAGGAACATACAAAGGCGCTGCCTCTCGCATAGGTTTAACATGCACAATATCGACCTTATCTGAAGAAAAGATAGGTGATTGTTTCCCGTCGCCACTCAAACCCGTCTCTTTGTCGTCCACCGTCTTTTGTCGCTTTTCTTCTCGTAACCGAGACGCCTCATCCCGCAATACGAATAACCGTCGAACTGCATCAGCTGCCTGGGAAGGAGAAAAGAGACCTTTACGCAATTCTTTCTTATCTTGTGTTATGTCATCAGGTTCAAGAACAGGAGAATAT
Organism: Lissotriton helveticus; assembly: GCF_964261635.1. Taxonomy (NCBI): domain Eukaryota; kingdom Metazoa; phylum Chordata; class Amphibia; order Caudata; family Salamandridae; genus Lissotriton; species Lissotriton helveticus. The sequence goes on from NC_136062.1 coordinate 311,766,987, forward strand.
TTTCGAAAAGCCCCGACTACTTCATCAGAAAAGGTTTCAAGAAAATAAATTTTTTCCCTGTCCGGCCATTTTTCAAGAGACAACAATATTTCAGCAAGAGGAATTGTACCCTTAAGAATACGATAAGAAATTTGTCGGAGCTCCGCCATACGATCAGATGTTAGCTTAGACCGCGTGTCTACCTTATCTTTAAATGATCCAGAATCCTCATCTTCCCCTTTCGGAGCAGACGGGCCAGCATACGGAGGCGGAGAACGATCTAGTAATGAAAAATCATCATCAGAATTATTAAGGACAGGATAAAGAGGCCGACGAATGGGATATTGGCCAGATATCTGCAATCTACGTTCCTTTTCCCGTTTTTCTTCCGCGTCTTTTTGTTCACGTTGTCTCATTTCTTGCGCCTTCTCGCGCACATTCTTCCTCTGCTCTTTCTCAATCAGCGCATGTTCACGTTTCTCACGCTCACGTACTTCTTTCACCCACATTCGCACACTCTCAAACATATCTTGTCTCGCTCGGCGCTTACACAGGCACTGTTCCACATACTCAATTTTGCGCACATCAAACGAACCATACAAAGGCCATCTCAACTCAGGATCCTTCTTGGTATACTTCCTCCACAATGTGCTGTACATTATAGGGGAAAGACCAAACTTAATGTACATATCCCTATTCGGCGTCCCTTCTGGGGGAGCCGGCTGCGATTCTTCAAGACTTAACCGGTTTCCACAGCAGCACCACTTACGTAGTGCGCTAAAAGTAGACATGCTAGAAATAGTGCGAAATACGCAATATTATACAGAAAAATGGCACTTAATCGTTGCGCCGCTCACAACCATATGTTGGAGAAAAATCTCCACATTGCCTACCTATATGTGTTGCAACGCATATATACCCATATTCATAATCATAATATGATCGATCATCCAAACATCTCCATATCCATATCCATAAGCCACAGCAAGCGTATCCTAAAACTGCCTTGCTAATCACTGGCTACCATAAACACTCACAGTAATTACCATACATTGGTCCTTACCAAGCACGAGCGTCCAGATTCCACTTGCCAAGTTCCACAATTTGCTCAAACAGCTTATCCACAGCAAACCGACAGAAGAGGTCTCAGTCGAAGACCGGCGCCACCCAGATGGTCAGATCGGAAGGAAGGAAGAAATACCTCAGGATGCCAGGACTAAAGACGCCGCTGGCAGTGATCACTTCCCCGGCAGAGTTCCACTCCTTCGTCACGACCAGTCCTTCGAGCCTCCGAGTCGCCGATGAGCCCCACGTGACGGGCGCCAATTGATGAGTTCAGGCCTCAGCAAGGCCCAAAGGTACCGAAAGGGTTCGCCCTTCTGTGTACAAAGTCCTTAGACTTACAAATGAAGTTGGCAAGGAAACTGGAAATACAAAAACATAGTTTAATAAACCTTTAAAGGTGGTGATACAACCTCCACAACACTTCTACAGTATTGTACAGAGTAGCACACTGAATACAAGCACATGGCCCCTTTTATACACAGTGGAAGGGGTTCAGCTTACAGCTTAGACAGAGGTTGCAACCACGTAAGGACATTTCCAAATATATCAGTGGGTGGAGCTAACAGTATTTCTAGAACATGGGAGGGCTATGCTAATAAGGAACAACTGTTACTTCTGCTGAGCATGCGCTACACTCTCAAGAAGGACTAATAATAACTGTTGCTAGGTAGAATCCACAGTGTAACTGGCAGAGAGGTAGGACAATCAGAACATTGAGCACATGGCAATGTAGGGCATGAAAAATGGCGGACTCGAAATACAAAATGGAATCCCTATACTAGATATTTGGACTGATGCATTATGGCTTCAGCTAATGCTTAATAATACCGTTGTTTTATTTACAACAGTTAGTGGGAGTCTGCCTCATTCTATAAACCTTCTGCAACTGCTACGGTCTCAGTGTCGCTATTTAAATATGATAGATGAGGCAAGATCTTGTCTGAGTTGGCTACTACATGGAACCTTTTTTTTTTTTTTATAATCTTTTTTATTTCAATAACACAAAGAAAAAAAAATTCCATTGGGTATACAATAATTAACAACGTTGTGAGGGTTTTAGTCATCTGTCATAATAATCAACAATTAACCATCATACGGAACTTGGGATCACGGGGATTCCAGTGGGTCTGTGACCCCTTGCAGCCTCGGGGGTGCGCTTAGGTCACCTCGATAACTATTCCAGGCTCCCCATATTTTCTCCCACTTTCTTGGACAACCCCTGGCCACATATACCGCCCTTTCCCGGAGCATGCACCAGTCTAGGTCTTCAGCCCATTTAGCAATCCTGGGCGGCTGACTGGCCCCCCAGAGCCGAGCAATATTCCGCTTCGCCACTATACATGCCAATGTCACCCACTGCTTCGAATACCCATTCAAGTCCGTGAGTTCCCACACGTTCAACAGGCACCTTCGGGCTTCCGGTCGCAGCTCCTCCCCCAACACTTCTCCAAGCTTTGTATGTATTGTTGCCCAGTAGGTCTGTATCACTCCACAATGCCATATAATATGCATGAAGGTGCCAAGCTCTCCACATCCTCTCCTACACTACCCGCCCATCTCACACCCCATGTGCACCAGCCGAGGCCCAGTGATATATACTCGAAGAATTTTAAGCTGCACCAATCGAAGCCTCATCTGAATTGCAACCACTTTCGGGGAGGAGACCGCCTCCACCCAGTCTTCGTCATCCAACTCCAGTCCATCTGCCCCCCATGCCAATCTAAGACTCCCCAACGGATCCTCCATATTATTTATGAGTTTCTTATAAATCAAGGAGATAGTCCTTTCTGGCACATGGCCGTCTAGTATACAGTCTTCAAGGGGGGAAGCCTCAGGAATACATGGAACCTTTTTAACGCTAATGTATATGATGCTCATTCTAATTCTCGGACTCCCACTTATTCTGAAACTGGTTGTTTTAGCATTGTTGATTATATTTTTGTTGGTGGGGCTTTGGTGAACACTATAATCTCCAAGTGCTTATATTGATCACAATCCACTTAGTCTCGGCCTTTGTCTGAAAGCATCAAATAGCCTTGAAAACGATCCATCGTAGGGAAGTGAGTAAAGATTATGGTGGCAAATGTCTAACCCAGACATGAAACAATTGGTGGAAGTGTCATTTTAGGGTTTAGTGTTGTAGCTTGTGGACTTTAGCACCTCCCTTGAAGAGTGAAATGCCTTAAAAATATATGCTCTATTGTGTATGATCTACTTACTATCCCCTGGTAAAAGAGGTTAATCAGTAAGGGCTACTCAAGCTCTGTACCTGTATATGTGCTCACTGTAATTATTAGCACAAACACTCTGCTTATTATACCAATGCTTAGCTATCGTGTATCCACCAGTTGACCATAGGCAATACTAGTGAGTCCTTGGCGTGAACATAAGCACACTGAAATTAGTAGCACACATACCTTTTAATTTTTTGATTCTCATGCTGAGCCATGTTGGCCACAGGCAATAACAACCATATATTGCCTGTTTATCATACTGGATATTGATCAATCACAAGTTCGCTCTTGAACATTAATGCCCAAATAGAATCCCGGCGTGTAGCTAGGACTATTCCCTTTCAAGTATATTTTCACTGTTTACTTAATCACCCTGGAAACGAGGGAACCATGTGTGAGAAGTTGGCCTGGTATATGATGCTCACTAGTTCTAGTGATCACCTTGTACCATGCCAAGCAACCCTTATGATGATTGGTTGTAAGTCAACCTTATAGACCAGCTATCCTAGTAGCGTGGACAAAGCAGTCTTAGGCTAAACTCTGTAAAGGCATGTGAAGCAAGCTGTTTTACCATACACAATCCCCTTGAATACCAAATGAAAGGACACCACACAGATATATATTGAAAATATATATATATTTATTTACTACAAATATCCCCTATACTCTTTATGAGCACAGAAGCAAATGCGTTAAAACAAAACACATTTTAAATATACAAAAGTTGCACAATATGGATGAGCCCTAGGGTCCACTTAAACCATATACTAAAATAGTGGTACAAGAACCACCAATTGGAAAGGAAATAGGCCTAGGGCCTGGGGAATCGCTGGAGCTGTTCGGGACTAACCGTGAAGAAGTCGGGAAAGGCCCGCGGGACTCTGGTGCAGCGCTTAAAGCACACGCATGCACCAATGCTATGTCAATGGTGCGTAAAAGTTATAGAGTTACTGTTTTAGGAACCTTCCGACTGACCTAGAAGGACAAAACTTTAGATCTAGGCACTAGAGGTGTGTACCAGCGTAGGAACACCGGCGTTGCTGAGTTACCTCACCCACAGGAAGCGGGTGCACAGGTGCCAAGTAGTGTCGGGTTTCGTCACGCAGGTCGATGGTGCCTGGAGATGAAGATGCTGCAGGCGGGTCATCGAGGAGAGTTCCGGTGGATCTAAGGATGGATCTGAAGATGTGAAGACCTGAAAGCAGAGGGGACAATGTTCAAAGTCACTAGCCAGTGACTACCGTGGAACCAGGATGGAACCAGGCGATGTCTGGTGCAAACAGGTGAAGAGGTGCAACTTGTCTCCGCAGCCACGTGGACACGAAGAGGTCGAGGACGTCCAGGAGTCGATCACGAGCTGTCGCGCGAAGGCTCTAGCTGATGGCGGTGTCGGCAACTTGATTGGAGCAAACAGGCCTTGGCTAATGCAAGCCACGTAGGAAGTGAAGAAAGCTTATTTCTCGGACCAGCAAGGTCAGAGGGGCTGCTCCTTTTTACAGGAGCGAGGGCCAGTCTGGAGCAACCAGACCAGCGGTGTAGATCGTAGATTTCGTCGCCAAGATGGCCACTAGCCACGTGGCAAGTGACCGGGATGACGCGTCGAGGGGCAAAGTGCAAAAGGGCCCCACGCAGATCGTCGAGATGCTGGGGGGCTGATCTTTGGTGCAGATGCTGCTCGGTGGTGGGGCTTCTCAAACCCCAAAGCACAGTGTCGAGGGAGCCTCGGGTGCTGCTCAGTCAGCTTCTCGGGGGTCTTTCAAGATGGCCGGTCCCACTTCTCTCGGTGCCTCCACGGGTCTCTTCTTTTCAGGGACTGTGGATCGGGCTGTGAGATGTCTGGGAATCCAGGTCTTGTCGGGCTCTGGGCTCGGGCTCCGGCGGGAGGCGGCGGCAAAGCAGACGTCGAGTTGCTGGTTGGTGCCTGTATTCACAGGGTGGTCACTCCTTGGCCACAAGGGAGATTCTCTTCAGTCTTCTGTGCAGCAGAATGTCGAAGTCCAGTTTTCTTCTTAGCTTCAAGTCATGTTCAGGATGATCTGAAGTCTTGGGACACAGCTCCTACTCTTATTCCAAATCTAGGGGCCGGATTACCTGCTAGGTCCCTCCTCTGGGTGGGACCAGGAAGGGGGGTGGTTACACCCCCTTTCCTTTGTCCATCTCCGCGCCAAGACTGGGGCTGTGAAGCCCCAGCACCGGTTTGGACTGGCTTATGCACAGGGACTCCTTGTGTGCCCCAGGCATGTCTCATTCTATTCAGCCCTGTCCTACCCAATAGACAAAATCCTGTCTGGGGTGGTGCTAGCACCTCCCAAGGCAGGAAACCCTTTGTCCAAGCCTCCCTCGCTGGAAGGACTCCCAGGTGGCATCCATTTTGTGATGCTGAGGCTCATGTTTAACTTTAACCGGGGTTCAGGTTATGTACATGTCGTGTCCCTCTAGAAGGGTGGAATGCTACCCCCGTCGCCAGAACTGGCGAGGGGGTAGTATTCCAATTCGTATGACACCTTACTCGACATGTTTTGATACAGCCAACCGAAAGATAGCATTTAACCGCGAGGTTCATAATGCACTTAAGAGTATATGGTATGGCAGTATCATGGAACAGCTAAAGGACGTGGTTCCGAAAGCTGCAGACAGGCTCAGATCATGCCAGAGCACCATCTCACATATTTCCAAGCACTCTGCCTCCAGGATTGATGAGGCCTTCCATAGGAGTGGCCGATAGGAACATATGTGTCCATTTTAAGTTAGATATAGACATACTATACCTAAGTAAGGGGTGATTACACCGACTTACCCCAGCTGAGTGATCAGGCAGTTGTGTCAAATATGGAGGCCAGGCCAGGGGTGGCATAATACATGCTACAGCCCCTGGTAGGCCTTGGAAACACCTATGCCCTGGGTACACTGTTACAGGGGCCAATAAGGTGAACCAGTTCCAATTCGTAATGCACCTGGTGTGCATTGGTATTAATTTAGAGAGAGAACAGCAGGCTGTGGGTCTGATTAGCAGGCCCACAGCCACATTAAGTCATAAACCAGTGAAGCAAAAAGCAAAAATTTGGGGTGACCATAGGATAGCAGACCCTACTCTCCTACACCATGCACAAATGATTAGTGGCTCTCCCGTAAGGTGATGCAAGTGGCCCCAACACGCATGCGCGTTTGAGTCATCACGTTGACGTGAGCACGAGCCCCTGCGCATGCGCGTTAGTTTTTACATTACCCGGGCTTTCTCTTCAGTCCCCTGACGCAGCAACAGCGATCTCCGCGACTGCCTCGTGGAGTTGGAAAGCAATTGCCCGACCAGAAACACGGCGATTAATTAAGTGTACCCGCCCACCCCGCAACCTCTTGGCAGGCACAGGAACGCCTAGTTCACCCTTTTAACTCCCACCAAACCCTATTTTTTCAGATCCCGATTCTGGCGGTGAATTAAGGCTCTGTGGGTAATTATACTTATGCCCTACTATAAGCGCGCTTTCTTACTAATCATTCAGCCCCCTTGGTGGCTAGTCAATCCAACTTGTTGATAAAAAAGACCATAAGGGTAATTTAATTAACAATATGTATACCTTGATTTTAGGACTCCAATTGGATGAAACGGCCTTCTTTATTAATTATACAGGTCCCCCTCCAAACAATTTACAGTAAGCATGGGTTTAACTGTATTTTCACACTCCAGTCTAGTACCTTGTTGGACACCGCTTGCTTAATTTCTTCTAGACATTGAATTAACAATACTAACCTGGAACATAAGTGCCATAGATGACTCTCTACTCCAATTGAGTTGTAAGTAAGAACCCACTATGTACTGTTAAGATCCCAGCTTTAAATCCCCAATCATAGACTAATGGGTTGACAATTGCCTTTACTACCTCAGATACTTCCATACTCAAGTGCCACATTGAAGAGACTGAACCTACATAAAGAGGGCCAGACACCCCTTACCTATCTAGTAAGTGTGGCTGTATGACAAGGCGTGTAATGTAACAGGCACCCTTGTATCATTACCCCTATTACTTAAGCACGCATTAGCTCTAATCCCTTCTCGCACCACTGGGATGTTCTATGCAAAACTATGTACTGTTAAGAAAGCATGCCAACTGTTATTACTCTGGCACTGGGAGCACTCAAGCACTGTATCAATTAATTAAATGTCCAGTAGGGCACAGTGCTAACATAAGCTCAATTTTTACTCTAGTTTTATACTGCTCACCCTGTCCTGATGATGATTTTGACTATGCAGAGATCGAAACGCCGTCGACCTCCCCCCCCCCCCCCCCCCCATGAAAATCCCTCATTGTATATATCATTGTGGATTTCTCATTATTGTCTTAGTGCTATTTCGTGTATCTTCACTTTCACTTAGTTACGTTACGCACCTTTTTCACTAATGTGAGCACCTGAACATATCTGTGAAAATTCAAGAAAATTTTGGTTCTGTTGGGTGAGACAGGTTATTTGAACAATGCTCGTAAATGCATATAAAAGTAAATCAACTCTCTGATACAAGGAATAGTGTTTCAATGAGAAATCAATTGCTCAAAACACGAAAAAAAACAAGGTTATATATTCCAAAATATTGTATTATACATATTAACACGTTTGCTCCTTTGTAAAACTGAATTACTTCATTCATAAATTAATTCGTACAAACATAGCAAGACCATGAAAAACAATTTTGTGACTTATTGTGAAATGAGTGCTCAGTGAACAAGATAATATATACAGTGCAGGAAATGAATCTATACAAGTACAGGTACAATTGGGATTTGGTCAGATGATGGTTTGATCTCAACCAAGGATTCCTTTGGTTACTGTGGGAATCCTGGTGATTCTGAACCTTTGGATTCGTCGACGTTTCGTCACAAAATTGTTTTTCATGGTCTTGCTATGTTTGTACGAATTAATTTATGAATGATGATACAATATTTTGGAATATGTAACCTTGGTTTTTTTCGTGTTTTGAGCAATTGATTTCTCATTGAAACACTATTCCTTGTATCAGAGAGTTGATTTACTTTTATATGCATTTACGAGCATTGTTCAAATAACTTGTCTCACCCAACAGAACCAAAATTTTCTTGAACTGTCATATACCCAGGTTCTGAGGGACACTGGGTCACCCCTTTTTCGTTAATCATATCTGTGAAAAGCTAATTTTTAATGATTAAAAGTACACATGTCGCCCTACCTACTGTGCTCCCTAAGTTATTCTATAACGAAAAAATAACTCTTTTGTGCATCTCTGGACCTAGCTAGGCCTCCCCCGAACCATTGTCCTCTCTACATACATTACAGCCCCAGGTTCGCTTAACGGGGTACCCTTGTTTTTCATAACCTTCAATGGCAACGCCTGCATGTTTGGCGATTCCCTTGCTGGAGCGAGCCTTGAAACCATATGGTTCCTGCTCGCTCCCGCGAGGGAAATAGGCACAGGCCCCCTCCTCTCTCCTCTCCCCCTGCTGCCAGCGTGAGGCGCGCACTTGTCTTTTTTGGATCCATTTCACAGGGAAGCAACTAAATGAAAGAAGGAAGGAGAGTTTGTGAACCGTTTCTTTAAGCCATGGTTTTCAAGTAAGTGAAGAGCAAGACAGAAAGAGAGGGAATAATAGGAAGAGAGAGGGCGTGGGGGCAGCTGCCAGCACAGAAAAGAAGAGGACATTGTCCGTGTCTTCTCTGGGCAGAAGAGACAGAGTCCTTTTCCTTCTCTGCCTGTCCTGAACGTAGCAAAGGCATTCAGATAATGCTCGGCTTGCTTTCGGGGACGGGCGAGACTGGCAGAGAAGGAAAAGTACTCTGTCTCTTCCTTACTGCCCAGAGGAGACACGGACAATGTCCTCTTCTTTTCTGTGCTGGTAGCTGCCCCCCTCTCCCTTTCTTTCTGTCTTGCTCCTCACTTACTGAAAACCGTGACTTGAAGATACGGTTCACATCCTCTTTCCTTCTTTCATTTAGTTGCTTCCCTGTGAAATGGATCCAAAAAAGAAAAACACTATTGCGGGAAATGCCCTTTTTCTGACATTTTTCTATTCCAAAGTGCAGCCTCGGTATAGAGAGAAATAAAAGGTTTTAAATATGAAAAATAAACACATAACTAAATAAAGCAAGACAGAGTGGTGGTTGCAAAGTGGCCAGATTGGTTTTATTCACATCCAAACACATCAGCCTCACTTTACAGACTTTGCATTGAAGCGCTACTTTTATTTTCTCCTCTTTCTTTGAACAGCATTGTTGTCCCCAGGTGGGGAAGTGCACCATTCCTGGATGTATTGCAATTCCTGGTTCATGGGTGGATTAGAAAACAAAATGTGTACCATGGCTCTGTGTTTTATGGATGTAAAGCAAGCATTGGAATATCAAGTGGCGATTTTCCAAAATTCAAGATGCATCGGGTCCAAACAAGTAGGATGAAAATACATCAAATCTGACTACTTTTTCACTTTCCATATTTACTTTTAAACCTTCTCATGTAGATATCGAGGGGCTTGCATAAGACTTGTGTTACCTGATGTTATAACTAATCAGTATTTAGATAAAAATGGCACTTTAACAAGTTCTGCAAAAGATAACCGCATGCTGATAATGGACCAAAGGTAGACAGGCTAACCTATTTAAACAAGCATTGGCATATCCAAAGGTCTCACCTTTGGGACCTTATAAGTGTTTAACCATGCAACAGTTGATGATGTTGCACTAAGGATATTGTGCTGCTTAACTAAATACTTATAAGGTCCCAAAAACGAGACCTATTGGCTATGCCAATGCTTGTTTTATTTTGCCACCGAAGTAGGAATAAACAGATTAAACATAAACTGGAAATCCTATAAAAGCTAATGTGTCTGTTATCTTGGCATCAGGTTTGGTTAACACAATAAGCCTTAAAATAGAGGAAAACGGATTTTAAAGGCAGTGCCTGGGACTCCCACATTGTTCATTTAATTTTCCATGCCGAAAATAACTGGTGATGAATTGTTTAGACGATACAATTAAGGTTTTCCCCATCCTGCTGTGGGTTTCTAGTTGGGCCAGTCCGGGTTCATCTCTGAATCTTGAAATGAAAATGGACTGCCTACGAGCAACTACCCACATAAAACCATTCCTTTTCTCAAGTATGTTAGTGATTTAGGTTTGAATTGGGAAGAAGAGAATTGTTTAAGACTCAGTGGGTCACCGGCAAAAAATGATAACATGGATGAAGAAATGTTTTTTCCAGACACTCAGTTGAACTAGACAAGACTTACTTCATATCTCAATTGATTTTGAAAACGACTGGGAAAATGGAGTGCTTTCGGTTTATGGTGTCTGACCGCTACAAATAAGGTTTATTTAGTAAGTTTAAAAGTGACATTTTACATCATAAATTTTAATTTCCAACAGGGTGGTCACTTCCTGGAATACTGTAATTTCACCAATATAATTGTAGATCTGTTCAATCTTTAATGCATTTTATCTTACTTTGTAGTTTTTTTGTAATTTCTTTTGACATAAGCACGTACAGAAGCTTTTCTGTATGTTAAAGATTGACTTTTTCTGTTATACTATTTGTCATTTTTGCACTACTTTATCCTATTCCTTATTTATTTCAGATTATGATGTTAAAAGAAAAACTTTGTTCCTATGAAGAACAAAAAATGGATATCCCTGAACGGCGCAGACAGAGCCTTTTGCTTCGTAGTAACCAAGAAAAAGCTCAGATGGAAAGGTAAATTACTTGCTGTATAGAAACTGACAATCTATCCTGTTTGGCTGATTGGCAAAAAGCAGTTTAAAGTTGTTATAATATAATTAGCCTTGATTTTTGTTAGCTATACAATATTTTAGAGACGTAGGCTGAAACCGAAATAAAACCTTTTTTCATTATTCAGGTAGATTTGTCTTATGTATCATAATCTTGTCTACATGGGGAGAGGAGTTGGCCTAACGGCTAGGGCGGTCGACCTCGAATCTGGGGAACTGGGTTCCATTCTCGGCAAAGACGCTGAACATCCTGTGATGATGGGCAAATCACTTAATCTCCCCGTGCCCAACAAAAATTAATAATGCAACTGGTGCTATGTAAAGCGCTCCGATACGCGATTCGGGTCAAGTTCGCGCTATATAAAATTCTGTAAAAAAAAAAATGTTGTAGCTGGCTTCCATCGTCTTGAGTAGCTTTGAAGCTGTATTTATGGCTGCCTATCAGAAATCTAAAATGGTGGCCTTAGTGTTTACATTGACCTTTGAAAACTCCACCCTTGATTCAGCTCCCAAATGCTTTTACTGGTATTTCACAATTTTACTTGACTTATAGCAAGATGGCAATGGTGGGAGTGGGGGAGGGTGGAGGTAAATGCTCGATAGCCAAGCTTTAAATAATTAGGTTTGCTGGTTTGTGAAGCTTTCCTTGTTTTATTTTACCTCTTAGACTTTATGGCATTGAATTTTGGGAAACATGCTGATTCTTTTTCACCAGTGCTTTGCTCTTCTTGTAGGACAGTTACTCAATGTTTGCTAGTTTTCTGTACCAGCATCTGACAGCTCCAATATTTCGATACAAAAGGGGATGATGGACGGAGCGTTTGAACAAATCAAACACTCACCCCAGTCCACTGATCTGGGTTTAATCCATCACCATTCTTTAGTTCACTCAGCCACCCCCGTTCAGACATGGCTATATGCAAATCAGTCTGACCCTGTGCCTCATGGGAACAGTCCAGCCCGAACTGCCAAGCCATGTCTTCCCTGGACCGGAAACAAGCATCCTGGGACCGGTTTCGGATTCATAATCCTCTTCAGCCAGGCTATCTTGAATCCAGTGGCCAAGTGAACAAGGGACTCACGTCTGAGCATACCCTGCCACACTTAGGGCGAACAAAGCGATACAAAAGGGGATGATGGACGGAGCGTTTGAACAAATCAAACACTCACCCCCAGTCCACTGATCTGGGTTTAATCCATCACCATTCTTTAGTTCACTCAGCCACCCCAGTTCAGACATGGCTATATGCAAATCAGTCTGACCCTGTGCCTCTGCGGAGAATCTCCTCAAAGGGGTTCCCTTCCACAAGGACATTCCCACTCAGACGATCGTGACGGATGTTTTTCTCCCCGGCTGGGGAGTGCATTCCGGAGAGTTAGATACAAGGAATGTGGTCCCCGACGGAGTCCACATATCATATCAATTTCCTGGAACTCAGAGCTGTTCACTTGGCACTGAAGGCCTTTCATCCGTCCTTCCGGACCAACTCTTTGCTTGTTCAGACGGACAATACGACCACGATGTATTACCTCAACAAGCAGGGGGGTCGAGATCGCGCACTCTGTCGCAGGAGGCGCAGGCGATCTGGCACTGGCTTCTGGCCAGAGGACTGACGATAACGGCCACCCATCTACCAGATGTGCAGAATGTTCAGGCAGACGCACTGAGCAGACTGATTCAGTAAAACCAAGAATGGGTCATAAACGAAGTACTAGGGGAAGTCTTCGCAAGGTGGGGGACTCCAGACGTAGATCTGTTCGACACCGCCGAAAACAGCAAATGCCGCGACTTCGCCTCCATGTACTACCAGCCGGGGACGCTGGGGAATGCGTTATGGATCAACTGGTCGAATAGCTTTCTGTACGCTTTTCCACCCATTCCCCTGATTCCGGCGGTGCTCATCAAACTGTCCCAGTCCAGGGCGCGGATGATCCTGATTGCCCCAGACAGTGGTAGTTCACGGACCTGCTTCACCGGTCTCTCCTTCCTCACATACGGCACGGCCGGACCTTCTCACAAAGTTCGGGGGGGCAGATGTTGCACCCCAACCTATCGTCTTTGAGTTTGGCGGCATGACTCCTGAGATAGTGCAGTATGGCCATTTGAATCTCCCTGTAGATTGTATGGACATACTGAAGGAGGCTAAATGACCTTCCACTAGGACTTCTTATGCTTACAAGTGGAAGAGGTTTTGCATCTGGTGCAAGTCCAAGAACTTTGACCCAACGACATGTAAGGAAGATGTCATCCTTCCATATCTTCTACATCTGGCGCAGTCTGGCCTTAATGTCCATTCCATTATGGTTCATCTGGCTTCATCAAGTGGAAGAGGTTTTGCATCTGGTGCACGTCCAAGAACTTTGACCCAACGACATGTAAGGAAGATGTCATCCTTCCGTGTCTTCTACATCTAGCGCAGTCTGGCCTTAATGTCCATTCCATTAAGGTTCAACTGGCTGCGTTGACTGCCTACAGGAAATGCCCTTCACAGACTTCCTTCTTTCAGATCCCTGTGATCAAAGATTTTTTGGAAGGCTTGAAGAGAGTGTTCCCTCCTGTCCGGCTTCCTTCGCCTTCATGGGAATTGAATGTGGTGCTGTCCAGATTGATGAAGGAGCCTTTTGAACCTATTCATAAGGCTTAGTTGCAGCACCTGTCCTGGAAGGCGGCGTTCCTCGTGGCCATTACATCGGCCCGCAGGGTGAGTGAAATTCAGGCATTGTGTTGTCAAGAACCTTATACTGTATTTCATGCTACTAAGGTTGTTATGTGTACTCACCCTAAATTTCTTCCAAAAGTTATATCTGACTTTCATGTTAACCAGACCATAACTTTACCTACGTTTTTTCAGAATTCTTCCTCTCCAGCGGAAAGGTCCCTGCATTCCCTGGATGTTAGGAGGGTGTTGAAATTTTATCTGGATAAAACCAAGGATATTCGTAGGTCAGACCAATTATTTATCAATTATGGATCAGTCAGAACAGGTCTTGCTACCCCTAAACAGTCCATCTCTAGGTGGATTGTGTCCTGTATACAATTGTGTTACCAAAGAGCTGGTAAGGCCTTGGGGGGGAAAACCTAAGGCTCATTCCACCAGGGGCAAAGCTGCCACGACTGCTTTGCTCCGTAATGTTCCAATTGCAGAAATCTGCAAGGCGGCCACTTGGAAGTCGGTCCATACCTTTGCTAAGCATTACTGCCTGGACACTGATGCCAGGGCGGATGCTCAGGTTGGGCAGGCTTCGCTGTGAAATCTGTTCGCACAGTAGTGGTGTTATTTCTCTTTTCTCCACCGCAGCTTTGGTGTGGGGATGGGCTTGCCATTCTATTCACTAGATTATGACTATACACAGAGATCCCCTACTACAGAAGGAGTCGTTTCTGTCCTGTAACTCCAGTTCTGTAGTAGGGGTATCTCTGTTATAGTCATAAGCGCCCGCCCTCCTCCCCGGTGGAGAGAGATATTCATGTAAGGAATGCTACAGGTCTGGCGTGTTACGCCTTCAAAAAGAACTGAAAGTAAAAGGGTCCTGCAGTGCATTCTGGGATACTGTGAAGTTCTGTAAAGTTCTCTTAAAGGCACAGTATCCTGTTCTGAGCCACATAATGGCAGCCTATGGGGCTTGTCGGTCCATGTCTTCCTCTCTATCATTCCAGAGGGGTTTTGCTGTTAAAGCAAGGGAAATCTGGACAGGCTTTGCTGTTTGTGGATTTTTGGTGGAATTTCTAGTTGAAGTACTGGACAGTGTAGCCTGTGGATATAGGCTGCATTATCTGTCTTTAATTCTCTCTTAAGTGTCTGTGCAGTTCTGCATTTTTCGACACCTTAAGAGATTATTTTTGATTGCTCCGGGGTCCACGCACATGGGCGGGACTATTCACTAGATTATGACTATAACAGAGATACCCCTACTACAGAACTGAAGTTACAGGACAGAAACTACTCCTTCTTCCACACCTCGTTGAATGAGTAAGGCAATAAAACCTGTAGTTTCCTCACAAAAATATAAATTTTCAAAACTAATTTTATATGTTTCCCAGACTTTACCAGCTATGTGTGGAACCCAGTCTCTACAGTGTCACGGGAAGTGATACATGCAGCTTTAAAATCCCATTTACGGTCTTTCTCTTAAAGCTTTCATATAAATCTGTAGATTCTCAATATATATCTGGTTGTTTCTTGGGACCTGGAGCAGGAGGTGGGTACTGTAGTTTAACACAGGTATATTAGGCCTACAATACTGTTGCACTACACTTCAATAACCAAGTTATATCCTTCTGGGTGTTAGATGCTGAGAGTGAGCTGCCAAGGCTTTCTGGTAGAAGTGTAAAGGGCTAGAAAGTCAGTCTAACGCTTTTACTTCAAAAATAGAAAGTACTTCTATTTGTAGGTGGATCAGTATCTGAAAGAAACACATTAGTTTTAGATTCCTTACCTTGGAATTACCCCCAGTCATCAGAATGGATGCGGAAACTTTTTTCGTCAGCAGTACCTCTGCGCGTCGGAAGGTGGCGTTAGTTGGCTCTTCATCTGTCATTGGCGTCGTGTCGCCGAGATGATGTTGCGGCATCTACTTAGATACCGCTCTCATGCGCTGATGTCAGTTCTTTCTTTTTCCGCGCCAGCAAATGCAAATCCGGGAAGAGCGGTACCTACAGTAACTTTTTGACTGACTTTTTCTCTGCTTTTGTCGACTCCTTTTTTTGAGCCTTCGACTCCTGGTGCATGAGGGATGCCCGGCTTCAAGGCATGCGGTTCCTGTAGCCGACAGATGGCGGTGACGGATCTGCACCGCGTGTGCCTCTTTTGCCTGGAGCAAGACCACGACCCCATGTCGTGCTCTGACTGTCTGTCGATGGCGCCGGTGGCTTTCTGGGAGCGGTCCCGAAAGCTACTTGATCGCCGGCAGTTGAGAGCCTCGGCTGCCCTACACAACACCACTTCGTACGAAGCTCCCTCCTCCGTAGCCACGGAGGAGACAACATGCCAGGGGCAGGGAAGGTGTCCAGACCACTGGCATCCCCCAGTACTTCTATCCAGTCCTTTTCAGATTCATCCTGATCAGCTAAAGGGTCTCCTGACCACTCTCATACTGAAAAGGGACCCCAGGAGTGAACAGGGGCACAAAAACCACACTCGGCGCCGGATCTGGTGTCGGGCGTCGTCGGTCTGGTTCCAAGTCCACGTCCGGATGGGGGCCGGGGTCGACGCCGGTCAGGGTCCGACCGGCGTCGAATGCGGTAATGGTGCCGGAGGAAGCGGTGGAGGTGTAATGAGGTCAACCGGCGCCAATCTAGATCCAGGCCTGGATCTAAGGGGGTACTGCAACAAACAGGGCGGGATGGGGTCGTGGATCCTATGTCAGGAGGCTCTCCACCTCTGGACATGGCTGGAACATCAGGGCATACCCGTGGTGGTTCAACTCCTGGCAAGTTACCTGAACGCCAGGGCAGACTAACTCAGCCGCAGGTGCATGATGGATCACCAATGGGACCTTCGCTCGGAGGTGGTGCAAGGTCTCTTTCAGCAGTGGGGAGAGCCTTGGTTAGATCTGTTCGCCACCGAAGAGAACGCGCAATGTCAGCAATTCTGCACTTTGGAATTTCCAAGGCGGCACTTGCTGGGTGGCGCTTTTCATCGCGAGTAGAGTTGCGGTTTTCTATACGCTATTTCCGCCTACGCCACTTCTGCCCAGAGTGCTGAAGAAGATCAGGCGCAACTGGGCCCAAGTCATTCAGTGGCTCCAGATTGGCCAAATAGTCTGGTATCCCAAGCTACTCAACATGGTCATCGATCCTCCGACCAGACTGCCTCTTCGGGAGGATCTTCTGTCGCAGCAGCAGGGGAGGGTCCTCCACCCAAACCTTTCCAGCCTCGACCTCCTTGCGTGGAGATTGAGCAGCGGCAGTTGACGTCGTTTGACCTGCCTCCCGAAGTCTGCGATTTAATCTTGGCAGCCAAGCGTACCTCCACTAAGACGGTATATGCCTGTCGGTGGAACAAATTTGTGGCACGGTGCACAGCAAAGGCTGTGGATCCCCTCTCTGCCCCTCTTTCTAAGGTTCTCTTGTTCCTCCTTTCTTTGGCCCAGCAGGGCTCTGCACTGGGCACTATCACGGGCTATCTCTGAGCCATCTCTGCCTTCCTTCGGCTTCCGGATCAGCCTTCTCTTTTCAAGTCCCCGGTTGATCAACTTCTTAGATCTAAGGAGATGATAAGGTATGTCTATAGGAATATTAAATTACAAAGATGTTTTAGAGCACCCTTTCATTGTAATTAAAGTTAGGGTTCTGCACCAAAGTGACACTGTATTTCAGTACCATAGGCTTCCATACTTGATTTTAAAGGGAACCTCATGGGGAAACAAAAAATGGACGATATTCTGGGCCCAAGGTTGGTTTAAGTTACTAACAACCATGGCAGCCATCTTAACCTATGCACATCTCCTATCTATAGATGGTCTATCATAAAAACTGGTACAGTCACATTTCTGCTTTAGATGTTATTATACCTGATTTCTTGACCCCATGGGATTTCGTTGTTCATCCCATTTTTATACCCGTCCTACGTAAAGATCCAGTAGTCCTCTCTGCGTTTTCGTATTTCAGTGCTTAAACTCCCTGTATTGGTACGTATTTTCTCAAAAATTATAAGTCTTATATCTTGGGTGGTATGTTGAGCCTCCACATAGTGTTTTACTAGTGGGTCATTGATGTTTAGGGTTCGGATGGATGACCTGTGTTCTGTAAGCAGAGTTGTCATGGAGCGCAAAGTTTCTCCTGTGTATCTCTGGTTACAGGGACACAAGATTAAATATATGATATTTGTTATGTTATGTTATTTTTATGCTTCTATAGAGCACGGCCACTCCACGGAGTATCCCGGCGCTTTATCGAAGGTACCCACCAAGTAAGGGAGAAACATAACACTGAAGGGACATGTAAAAAACAGAACAAAAGCAGCACCAGTTTAAGGGAAAAGCCATGTTTTAAGGGCCTTTTGGAAGGACAATAGGCTAGAAGCCTGTCTTAAAGAAATTGGAAGGTCATTCCAAGCACGAGGAGCCAAATAACGAAAGGACCGTCCTCCTGCTCTGGCGCGCTTGATAATGGGAACCTTCATTTTAGATAGCAAGGAAGATCTAAGAGATCTAGTGGGCTGATACCAAGACAGTCGTTTTGAGATATATTTAGGGCCAATACCATGTAAGGCCTTGAAAGTCGTGGTCAGAGTTTTAAAAAGAATCCTCTTGGCAATAGGTAGCCAGTGTAAGGTTGAAAGAAGAGCAGTGGCTCTGGCTCTTCTTGGAAGGCCGAAAACAGCTCGGGCCGCAGAATTCTGAGCAATTTGTAGACGCCTAACCAAATATTTAGGAAGTCCCAGAAATAAAACATTTGCGTAATCCAGCCTAGAGCCGATATTTGTGGTCTTACAGTTGGTGAGAGTCTTAAGAGAAAAATGTGTTCCATTGAGGGTGTATGGATTGATTTCTGTGGCAAATTGACATGCAACACAAGCCATGCACTTATAATTCCCAATTGGGAATTCATTACCCAATATAGCTGTTTAGACGCTATCTTTATGTGTACTTGTCATACAGGATCGTACTATAAGATCTTTGGGATTTTTGTTCTTTCTGTGTGCAAGTAGGGGTTTTGGTATATAGGTCTCTTTTTCTCTAGTTGCAGTTAAGATGTGCCAGTTGGAATTTACATTATGATGGATTTTTTCATTCATAGGTGAATGACGTGTGACAAATACTAGTCTTGAATTCGGTTTTAGGTTTTGTTGGGTCAATAGATGTTGCCTGTCATAGTAGCATGCTCTTTTGTAAGAGTTACATATTAACCGTCTTGGATAACCCCTGCCGACAAATTTTGCTTTCATTTTGATGGCTTTTATGTCGAAATCCTCTAAATTGGTACAGTTCCTGCTGAGGCGCAGGAACTGTCCAAAGTTGATTTCTGTGATTTGGGGTGGTAGCTGTTAAAATGCAACAATGTGTTGAGGGCAGTCGGCTTGTCCAAAAACTCTACACTGCTGTTACTAATTAGCTGTGAAGAAGAGGTTACTGTCACAGAGATTTAGCCCGGATACAAATTCTGGAAGATCTTCTTGGTTGGCTGTCCAGACAAAAAAGACATTGTCTATCTATCTGGACCAGTTACTAATAGATTCGCTGAATGAGGCAATCTCATTATAGACATATCTGGATTTGAATTGAGCCATATATATATATTTGCCACAGTGGGGGCACAAGACGCCCCCATACTTGCTCCCTTGGTTTGCTTATATAATGACCCATTGAACTTAAAGGTGTTTTCTTGTACTACATCTTTCAAGCATTCCACAATAAACATCCTTGGACATTCAATTTGTAGGGTTTCCATGTACCATACAACCGCCTTGATTGCCCCTATTTGGGGGATGTTACTATAGAGGGCTTCTATGTCCATGGTTACCATGATATGTGTCATTGCATTAAATGGAAGATGTTCGACTTTATTGATTATATCACGTGTGTCCCAAACATATGACTGCATTTTAGGGACGTGGGGTCTAAGTACAGTGTCTACGTATTTTGATAGGGGCTCTGTTACAGACCCATTGGTGGTAACTATGAGTCTATCGGGACCCCATAAATGGCTGCCATGCTTGGTTGTTCAGCATTTAAATATTCCCATTCCTTCTCACAAATGTGGTTCTGTCTCGGTGCCTGTGTAGTTATATCTAAAAGCACGCTTAGTGGGATCAATTTTGATGGGTGTGTTTTGTTGTCTATTGTGTAGCGTTTCCTACATTTTAAGGACATATTGGTTAGTATCCATCAGGACTATTCCATCACCCTTGTCACAGCTGTTGATGGATAAGTTTTTATTTTAAATTAAATCCTGTAGCGCTGTATGTTCTTCCTGGGATATATTATACACAGGTGCAGGGATGCATTTCATTTCTGCTTTCATTTTGTTAAACACTACATGTTCAAAGATTGCTATCTCTGGACCTACTTGCTCTAAAGTAGAGAGAAAAGTCGATGTTGGTGTAAGTCCTGACCTGTTGTTGTTCTGAATATAATCATTCTGGCCTTCAAAGCAAGCACGAAGCCTGATTTTCCTAAATAAAATCATTAGATCTTGGAAGATTTCCAATTTGTTTGCTTTGGGTAACAAAGGATACACCTTTGGTAAGGAGGAATTCAGTAAGAAGTTTGTTGTTTGATTACTGAGATTAAAGATGGGTATTTAATTTAATCTCATCAGTACTGGCCATGTCTCGTTACCAGATAGTGGTGGTTGTTCTGATACTGATTCAGTCCTTGTTGGTATTGGGTCTGAGGTTGTTGGTAGTTCCCTCGGAACCTCGGCTGGTATCTTGTTCGCCATCGGTTCCTTTGGTTCTCTCGCCTGGCTAAAAAAGGAGGGCGATCTCCCCTAGGTGCTCCAGACATATTTCTTCCTGGACCCTGATCTTGAAAGTGGGTGTGTCCTTCTCCCTCTGAGTCCGTAGTATCTGAGAAGGTAGTGATCTTTCTAGAGGGTCTATTGTATGTTGACTGGTGTTGTTCCTCAATGCTTGGCTCTTGTTGATAAAAAATGATCTGCCAAATACGGATAAATTTTTTCTTGGCTAGCAAATCTCACATCTTTTTTAAGTTTATCTGTTTTCCTTTTTAGTAAATAGTCGTTATAAGAAGCCGTCCAGGGTGAGCAACATAATTTTGGGTTCGCCTCTCAGGGCTACAAATTTAATTTAAAAAAATCGTAAATGGCCCACTTCAGTGTCCTATTTTTGGGATATGGTTTATCAAGTGTAGGAAAAAGCCTGGCAGCTAACTTTTTAGAAAAGTGTACCCTGCTCCAACCTCATAAATCGCAGAAAAACTTAAATCCATAGTGGGATTTTTTAATTTTGGCCGAATATACATTTTAGATTACGTAGAAAAAGTAAAACCTTCCTACGACTTAAGACCTGATTTTTCAGTTAGGCATTGGACACAGGAACACAGATATCCTTTGTTCCCTACAAACTGACATGATAGCATCACTTGCAAACACGCGTAAATGTCTGCAATTTGGTGATTCGTGTTATAGCGGGTCAATTTGGGTACACTTAACTAACCTTTAATGAAGGAGAAACAGTACCCATAGCAAACAAATCCCACTTGTACACAAATGCTGAAATGCGCTTTGCTTCTACAGTAAAAATACTGACAGCAGTACTGTACTGCTGTAGTGAGAGCAAGAGCACTGGCTCAGAGGAAACGAATAATTGTCGTAAATCCGGTACCAGCCTTAGAGGCTGCTACAAAGGCAAGCATTCCTAATACTAAAGCCTTACATCCAATATGGATACATTGGGCTAATTCTCTCACTGCAACAGATTTAGAATATAGATATGACCCTAGTTTAAAAACACAAGCATTCCTGCAATGTGAACAAGAATATCCTCTCCCAAATGAAATAATACCTCTAGATCAGTATGAATACATTATTTACACTGAGAGATCTGGTCAGGCGGCCGCAGGAAGTAAATAACAATACCGCACTACTTGTGCAATTGTGAAGGGTTGTATGCAGGATGGTAAGTCCATCTCAGCGATACGAAGACACCGGCTCTAGAAGACTGCACGGCTCAACTGGCAGAACTAAAGCCCTATTACTGGCACTAATAAATACGGATCGAGAATTCCCCACACTGATTGTGTACGATTCTTTTTATGGTGTTCAGTCATACAATGAATACCTTCATAACTGGGGTCAAAATGGGTTTAAAGACTCAAAAGGTGGCACAACTAAGCATCAGTTTAAAAAAAGAAATGCCAAAAGCTCATGTGTTACACACGCTGAGTCATCAACGTGATGGCGTTCACGTTGAAGGGAATTCATTGGCTGATGAAGCTGCGAAGGGAGCAGTGTGTACTGCTGCCGTAGCTGCTATCACTCGTTCAAAACCAAGAATAGACGGACAGATAATGGTAGCTGTCATTGCTTCACGCATAAACAGTACAGGTTTTTCACTCAAGTACTCCTACAAGTTGGATGCAAATAACATTCCGTATGCGCAAATTCCAGGAGTGGAGTAATACCAAACATGAATCGCAGATTGGGTTTAATTCTAGCTGCAAACAAGGGTCTGGGTTTTGCACACACAGGAGTTACCACGAGAGTTTAATTACTGAAACAATGTTATGGGTGGCCAGGTATAACTAAACAAACAAGGAATTGTGTCCTTAAATGTGACATCTGTCAGCAGATGAAGGGTTCCACTGTGGCGCGTCCAGCGCAAACACCTTTACTAATATCAGATAGACCACTCGCCTGGGTCTATTTGGACCACTGTGGCCCCCTACAATCGGATGGGGCTTACAACTTTATCTTGGCGGCGGTGGATCCATGCTCTAGATTCCTATGGGTATGGCCTCAGCGCTCGGCTGACGCCGGAACTATTATAAAAGATTAGCGAGTCTTTATACGGACATAAATAGTTGGCACGTTACATTCTGATCGTGGCCCCGCATTTGGCTCTTCGGTTTACAGGAAACCATGGAAGGTTTGGGTGTAGCATTGCGGTATTCCGCTCTGTACCATCCTGAGGAAAATTTGGTCATGGAGAGGAAAAACCGAGACTTAAAGCAATCTTAAACAGCAATAGTATTAGGTTCAGGTGGTAGTTGGGTCAATCACTTACAAGGGGTCCAACAAGCCCTTAATAACATGCCAAGACGTTCTCTAGGGGGTGTCACTCCTTACAAGGTCCTATTTGGGACGAGAATGTGGGTACCTGATCTCGATTATGAAAGCACAGTGGTGGATGAAAAACCATTTGACATCAATAAACGCTTGGCTGTTCTAAGCAAGTAAAATGTACCGCCACTGGGGAAGTCAAATCAGTCACAGCAAAACCTGTCTGTATCCCAAAAGTCGGGGCTCTGCTCAGAGAAAAGATCGAGGACAAGAAAGAATTTGGGCCACTATACAGAAAGCCTGTACCTGTCCTAGCAGTCGAAGGAACAATAACAGTACTTCTTCCGCCTCTGGCCGATTAAAAAAGAAAAGAGATTTGTCTCCATTGATTTGATCAAACCACACTATGTGGCCGATGCTGAATAGTAGGCTTTGTGGGCTCCTGAGTAGCCGAGGCTCTCCTCTCGCTGCCATACAGGAAGTTCTGACAGAAAGACTCATAAAATTTGAAGAGTCACCAATATAAAATGATGGAATTTCCAACTATAAAATGGAACTCCTTCCCCTTGAAACAGAACTTCAGAACACTATTGAAAGACAAATTTTAATTCGGCCTAACACCGATGTCTACCTCAATATGCCTCGACAAGAGACACCTGTCAGTTCAACAAACATTGCTGAGTTACCGAAAATAGATTAAACTGCATCTGGCTACTTAATCGATTTTGATGCCTTCTCTCTTGATCCCAGTGAAACCGATACAATGCAAGCTCCAGTTTCCAATAAGCAAAAAATGTGTAAATTCTAAATTTTTCTGTAAAAGATTTACTTAGTATCACCTTTGCTCTAGCTCTGGATAATAACTGGAATATTGTTTTTTCTGTTCTGGATTGACCTAGTGACTGTTCTTACTCACAAATGGAAAATATCTCCCAGAATGCTCTGCAGTATCAAATGTGAACTTGGTCCTGAAACCTTATACATCATCTCATCTTGAACAAAGAGACCTGTTTTTCGTGAACATTACAGCTGTTCTAATTCCTAATTGTATAGCTTGGGACAACGTTGATTATGATTAGGGCTCCCGGCTTTATGATATTTTTTTTTTTAACATTTCCGTCTGTACTTATCCATATTTATTTTTATGTCATTTTATCTGTATATATCTGTATTTATTTTTGTCGCAAGCAAAAAAAGACGTTGCAGCTAGTATTTTTCCACATTTATTTAAATAGACAGTGCAAATGGTTGTATAGGTTTAGCTATATATGCGCCAAATATGTTTCATGCAACATCCACCCAAAAACTTTAATGTTAGATCAATACAGGAAAACACATATGAGAAATGGGAGTGGTGTCACAGAGATTACTTGCGATAATATTAGTGATCTGATGCTGTGTTACAATATTGAAAACACTGTCACTAGCAATTTTTGGGACTCGCTGGCAATGCATCCGCAAGCGGATGCATGTGTCCAGCTGGAGACGTATAGCAATCAGTCTGGGGGGAAGGAGGACAAGAGGGTGTACGAGCTTGGATTCGTGTGCGCGAACGCGCACGTCGCGTCCCGCGCCGTACACATGCGCGCGCAGACACACTCGCTCACACACCCCCCTCCCCCACAGTCACACACACACACTCCAAGACACATACACACACACACACGCACGCACACACACATACACAGCCCGCCCCCCCGCACGCGCGCGCACACACATGCGCTGCCCCCCCCAGCAACCCACTCACCGGCTTCCTTCGTGCGGCGGCTCTCAGCTGCAGGGCCCAGCAGCAGGACTCTTCTTCCCTCCTTCGGCACCGGGGCGCAGGGTAGGCTCCTGCCTGCTCCGGGGCTCCAACTCGCGACTCTTCCGTGGGAGGCGGGGTAGGCTCCCGCCCTCCTACTTCCTGTTTCCGGTTGTCGCGCCGGCCTGCCTGACTTCCTGGTCGCAGGCCGGTAGAGTAACGAGGATGTTTGATTTGCGGTATTTATTTATTTAGTTATTTATGCATTTTTATATAGCGCGGACTTTACCCGAAGGCGGTATTTATTTATTTAGTTATTTATGCATTTTTATATAGCGCGGACTTTACCCGAAGGCGGTATTTATTTATTTATGTATTTATGCATTTTTATATAGCGCAGACTTTACCCGAAGGCGGTATTTATTTATTTATGTATTTATGCATTTTTATATAGCGTGGACTTTACCCGAAGGCGTCAGAGCGCTTCACATTAGGAACAGAAATGAAACATAATGAGAAACATTACAAAAGAACAGGTTGCAAAAACATACGTTACTTACATAAGGTAATAGTGACAATTGTGAGCAACCAAAATACATGAGGTAGTCAAAAGTGCACAAGAGGAAATGAAAGTGACAAGTGTGCAGTTATAAGAGAAAACAGAGTATAATTAGAGGTATAGTCCTGCAATAAGTGCTAGACACTCAGGCTCAGGAACAAGCGTTACATGGGCAAGGTGGCACTTGTGCAAGTATCAAAGGCAAAGACATGTGAGAGGTAGCAGCCGTGTGTTGCAAGGGCAGAGTGGTGTGTGCATGTTACAAAAGGGCACCGAACACCAGTACATGGAAAATACAGCAAAAAGGCAGACCCTCCAATCACAGGCATACACTGGGAAGGCACTTCCATGGTCATGGAAAGTAGAAATTATCAGTAGTGGGAAGTCTTCCTCACAAATAGCAAGAGGACGTGAATTACTTTTGGAGGTGTCTCTGGAGGAGGAGGAGAACTTTGAGGTCCCTTTTGAAGGCCTGGGAGGAGGCGGTGGTCCGGAGCTTTTTTTTTTTTGTCCTCTCGCGGTTTGTAAATACAAAACATATTGCATTACAAATGCCATAGGTATCACATTTGCGAAAGTTATAACTATTGGCATTGTAAATGACGAAGCTATTAATTTAGCGATTTAAAAAAAAAGAAACATAAATAAAAAGTTTGCCATTTACAATACCAATAGCTCAAACTTTCCTAATGCGAGAACTATTGCATTGCAAATGCTTGTTATTAAATGTAAACACATTTAGAATTTAGACAAGTGCACCTGGGTACTTTCAGTGACCTGACCAAAGACAGCCGCAAGCTCTCAATTCAGAAAAAAATAAAGGCCCTTGCATCAGTCCTGCCAGGCTCTATTTCCCTCACAATCCTGAAGCATGAAGCCTAAAATATCTAACAACGGCCATGTGAGCTGACAGCTTTTGATTCACATTTTTTTAAACTAAGTCCTTCGCTAATGAAAAACCCTTTTTCCATAAGTTAACTAGTCTCTGCTTTGAAGACATTGGGCGTGTATCACTTCCCTTATTTTACTTTATCCTGCCCCATAGCATTTAATGCTGTAATCCCACACAGTGTAGCTGCAGCCACAGTTCTTTTTCACACAGTGGAGAAAAAAACACAATTTAACTTGAAAAGGGGCTCTCAGGAATGTTTCTTCATGCTGCACCAAGTCACGGAGGGAAGTTTCAATTTAAGGCCTGAAAGTGAATGCAACCTAATTTTCTTAATGTGTTTATTCTGCCGGTCTATCTGACCTCTTTGGGTCACACATTTCTGCCTGTCTTAGCTCCAAGTATTGGCTGCTAACAACGCCCCTCCTCCTCAAATGTTAACACCTGTAGTAGTGCAAACAGTGAAATACAGGTCCACCCCCCACCCTTTGATTAACCTGTGACCTCACTGGGGTGCAGGCTCAGCGCTGGAGATGTCAAAGGAACAGCAGAAGGAATTTCCTGTGCCTAGCAGAGTGTGATTAATGGCCCAGCAGGTGCTAATGATGGCAGCCATACACGGCAATCAGGAAGAGAGTTGTGGCAGGCAACCCTGGCTGGAGCAGGGATTGCCAAACAATTCTCGGGCTCAGAGAATCTAATTTGGTTGTATATTTCCGCTTCTATTTATAAATACAGACTGAAAAAATATATATTTCCGTCTGTATTTTAACTTTAACTTTCCAATCTTTATTTCGACCATTCGGTCATAAAAGATACACAGTACAAATAAAAATCACATGTAACTTCATCATAACAGATAAAACATTCAATACATATATTAAAAGGATCCTGTACAGACTTAAGCATCTTAAAAAAGAGAAGAATTTCTAAGTACTACCCAACATCTTTAAGAAGCGATTACGCGTATACCAGACATTAGTAAAGAATTTGGAAAGTGCAAAAACAGTTGGGCCGGTAACATCAGATTTTAAAATCCTGTACATTGGTGCATATTCCCTGCCACCCATATTCCTTATCAAAGGGAGGAGCCAGTATTTTCTAGCTGCCTTGTAGGCTGGGCAGAAAAAGACCACGTGCAAATCGTTTTCCTCCTTGTCAGCACAAACAGGACAGTGCTTTGTGGAGGAAGCCGATGACCAGGAGCTTGTAAAGGACCGGAAGGGCAATGTGCCGTATCTCCATTGGAGGAACAGCTTTCTAGCAAGTATGGGGTAGATAGGATCCAATGCCTTTTCAAACCTATAGAAATCCTTGCTTTGCAAGAACACAGATGATAGGGACCCGTCTGGCTGGGTAGCTTTGGCCCCTGCCCATTTGTGTTCGTGGTACAAATTCGCCAGGGAACTCTTGGAGATGTTTGATGCTACAATCGCCGGCTCAGTCCATAAATCAGGGAGCCCTAATTCCATACAGGTAGATTGAATGTTTTTGACCCAGGGGATACTGAGCGCCTTGGGGTGATTCAGTAATTCGACCAGTTCCGCCCTATAGTCTGCGAGATCATTGCTACTCCATAGCCTACGCCAGAAGGCTATGGGTCTCAAGCTTATCTCGTCAGCTAGTGGTCGCAACCCTAAATCAAGCCTCAAGGGGAGGAGCGGGGTACTCGGGGGGAGTGCGGCTATCTGTCTTATGAACTTATTTTCTGTTAGTGACAGGCTCCGGTAGGGCGTATGACCCCACAGTTCAGCCCCGTACATAGTCGCTCCCCTAGCCTGGGCCTTATATATCTGGATTAAAGCCCCCAATGGGCGGTATGACGAGCCGGTCATCATCCGGGCGATGCCCCCAGTAGTTTGTATAAGTTTAAGGTTTGCCCTACTCTGGTGGGATCCCCAGGTCATGGTTTCGTTGAGGGTCACACCAAGATATTCAAAGGTGGCTACTCTCTCTCGAGCCGCACGGCTCCCAGTTGTGGATTCGGGCGCAGTTTCTGGCTCGGGTTCAAAACCATGAATTTGGTTTTTGTGGCATTGATTTCTAGCCCTCTATCAAGGCAGAAAGCCACGAAGGAATCAAGTATCCTTTGTATACCCATAGGGGTTTTAGATAGCAACAGGGTGTCGTCCGCAAACATAATTGCGGGCACCCTGCTGCCATTTAGTTTGGGGGCGTCCGTATAGTCGGTGGCATTGAGATGGGCGATTACCCCGTTGACAAAGAGGCAAAACAGGGTCTGTATTTATATTTATAAATCCGTATAAACTGAAAACCGGGAGCCTTAATTATGATGTATTTGATCCCTCTGAACTTCTGAAAATACTACATTTATTTAAAATTTCTCTAAATGATCTCATTACCTCCAGTACATTTTCTGATGATTGGGATTTTGAAAGTGTAAATAATGTTGTCTGATTTAAAACAATCAGCTGCATTTTCAAGCTATGAAATGTTAGAGGGTACATCTGATTTTTGACACTATGTACTGTTACCATCATTATGGTCATCACCTTTTACACAAATCCAGTATCCCACGAAATATTTTCATATACCACCAATGGGAACATTGCCCGACACCACCAAAAGGTAGTTCGAAAACGTTTGCACAGAAATGTTCTTATTTTTCAGGGTTTAACACTTCTGACCCTACCTCATTGTAGTATAAGGTTGCACCCACAACTGCACAGAAAAATATGCTAACTAACACCAGACAGATTTATTCTTCATCCTTTATTTCCCAACTGTCTGAACAGGGTTTCGACCAATGGAAGGACACTATAGACATAAAATAAGTCTGGCGTTCTAAGGAATGGCAAGTTCAGGGAACAAAATCACTATTTCGAGTGTGCCTCATTCCACAGCAGATAATAGTTCTGAATGACACTGTGCAACAGACTTCCTGTCTTGGACTATCCAAGAACAAGCATTTGAATACGCCTCGGATTCCCAAACCTTCACACATCAATTTTACATCACTTGGAGGGGATAAAATAGATGACATCATGCAGTACAATACATCAGACCCCAATTGGAAGGGATGGTTAGTTTGGCCCACAGACGCAGTCAGACGTCAAACAAGATTCAGGGGTACAACCGAAGGGTTTAGTATCCATAGACCGGACCAACGCTATGTACAAAGAGAACATCCGGGGGAGGTGACATCATACAGTGTTGGGAAGTTGTGCCTCGATTGGCTAAAAACCTCAACACTGACCCAGGTGAAACAACACTTATCCTTATTCTGAGATGAGGTGGCTTTAAGGGATTTTTTATTAGGTCCCCGATAGCCACGTCAGAAACATTTCTTATATGTCGTCCGTAATGAAATCTGGAAGATCGCTCAACAAGAAGCTGAGGAGAGACTTCGTAAAATAGATAGAATTAACCTAGAAAAGGCGTTAGCTGTAGTTGACAATGGTATGACTACATTAACATCCAGGATTTACTCACTGGGCAACATTGTATCTTCTGCTATAGCTATACTAGAACAGTACTTGTCCATACTAAAACACAGACAGTCTCCACTACGTTCTGTTGTTATTAAGCTGTACACTGTAATCACTGCGCGCTGGTTATGTGCCTTGGCGATTTAGCAACAGCACGTCCCTATTTCCTGCATACAATCTAACTGAGATGCAGATAACGATGGCACAAAGGGGAGTAAAATATACACTGCTGCGTATCGAAAAACTAGACAGGTTACCTTTTACTGTGGCAGTCACCATCCACAGAATGGTTAATCCATGGCCATATAACACTACCGGTCACAACTTTCCAGTTTCATTATTGCCCTGACCAACAATAGAACGGCAGATATGAAGCGATGGGTAGGGAATTCATCAAGGAATCTTGGGAATTACCATACACATTTCGATGCAGGAATGGGAACATGGAAGTGTTCCTAAGCTGTACCAACTGTGAGAATTCTTTAGGAGGATCTCTCATATGTCAGAATATCATGCTTCACTGTGCTTGTAATGGTTCTGTTGCTGACTTATCCTGTCACTTGAAAGGGACCCCAGCTGCCGTGATTAATCCGTTGTTCATGTTGCTTTTGAATGGGAGTTACTTGATGCTGAATGATCAAGGTTGTTGTGGGATGCTCCTGGGCATCACATATCTTGTCACTGTAAGCTCCGGGGTTACTTGCTGTAGCTAAGTACTGTTGCCACGACCCATATAGTCAGAGAGGCGCCGTTCTGGCCTTCGTTGAATGTTTTCTTTATACGGTTTGATACTCTGAGGTGAATGAAAGCCATGCTTTTACAGCAAACCGTGCCCTTAACCTCTGCCCGAGAAACTTATGTTCTCCAGGATGCAAGGTCCTCGGCTGAGATACAGGCATTAGTACGAACAAGCTGCCCTTTCCATTTCACAGAAATGGTACAACGTATCTTTAACATGTCTGATACGACTGGTATACTACACCTATTTAAGACCATATGCTCTGGACTGTTAAGCACCTTTCAGACAATCCTCTGAGTTATTCCCAACTTCATACATTCCATATTCGGAAGCATTTTTGGAGGTCTTCCGTTATCCTATTCCTAATAGCTGGTATCCTGATTGTCATTTTTCTGCTGCGCAATGAACGTCCCAGTCACCCAGTGACCAAGGAGATAGAAAATACGCCCCTTGGAGTGCCGATACCGTGATCGCATGGTACTCCAACTGCACACACCTCGCCTTCGCGAACTAAGTGAATCTTAGTTCCTATCATTTAGACCAGTCTGGATCAACTGTATTCTGCCTGTACTCAGATGCCTGTTCTGCGGACAAGAATGCGTGTTGGACTTCCATCAGTTGCGCAACTGGACGTTGATGCTTTACTGGACCCGATAACTGCCCATGTTCTACAGTGTCCTCAGCGTATTCCAATGTTGATGTCTGCATTCTTAGGGCCACCACAGGATGCTTCAGCTCCTGCTGGAAAGGATACCGGATCCTCAACAAATGCTCAGGCCTTGGTTGTCACACAGGCACCCCAGCAGCGGCTGTGGAGAATACGGAGGTACATCTATGCTCAATTGACCTGATCTGCGAGGTGTTGCAGGGACCATCGTCTGCGATTGCAGGCAACAGTTATGTTGCGTCTCCCAGCCAGGACACACAAACATTTGCCTCATTGTGTGCTGGGAGAAATTCGTCTTTTTAAAAAAACAACCAAATTTAGAATTTTTAAGCAATAGACACGTTTGCTAAGCTGTATGGTTTTCAGTCACTCATAGGTGTTCGAACTATATATATATATATATATACATATATATGAACATATTTTAGTAACGACTTCTATCACCTAAACCATTATCTTAGCCATTTTAAAAGAATTTTTACATTTTTAAACATTGTTTTCTTTTAGTTGTTTGCCTACAAATGCCTCCAAATCTGTTAGAATTTAAGTATGTTGTCCAATCGGATGAGGAGTCGTTATTATGTTTCATATAGGTACCCCAATATAGGCTCAGGTAGCAACCTACCCTTTCAACTATATTCTCCCATACCATTACACTACATAACGGTGCTTGGGACTGACCTTTTACCTAGCTACGGTACTGCTAACACGACGTGGGGTTTTCCCTGAAAACTGGCCTCATCTATTATGCATGAGGATTCTTGGAAACTCATCAGGACTGCCATCTCCTGCATAATAATATATATATATATAAGGGTCATTCCTTCCGCCATCTTAAGTCTGACATGACACAGCAAGGTGCAACGCCTGAGGGGTAATAACTTTGGGCATATAAACACCATATCTTGCCTAAGTAGTCGGAGGAGAAAAGGACTTCTATGCGGACACACTGACTCGAGACGCTGAGGTTCCTGCACGCAGACACTCCAGCTCACAGTGGTCTGACATCCCTTGTGGGGTGTCCATCGCGAGACCGAAATGGGGTCCTACAGTGTCTCACTTCAGGTAATGGGGTTGACTTTATCCTAGAGGGACTCTTGGCTTTTACACCTACGTTCATGCTAGGTACAATGGGGTATATCTAGTTGTTGTTGCATTGTAGGAGTACCCATTTTACTGTTATGTATTTTAATACTTACCTGTATTCATTGTTTTAACACTATGGTAAAATTCTACCATTCTTTTACTTTGTTGGTGCTTATAATCATTTATATCTGTTACTGTCTTATGCTTGTTTCAGCCTGCCTGTTTTACACTAGAATGATACTGGTTCAATAAATACTTATTGAAAAACATCCCCACCGTTTATACTGGGTATCCCTCTGAGACAAGATGAGCACGAGTGACTGAGCGAAAAGTATCGCACTCTTTGCACGATCCTGAGGGATCAGGGTTGTCATGTTCGATAGTTGCCAAGAGCTAATCTCTGCTTGGTAAGAGGGGTTTCTAGTGATGCTGTGAGCTAGCTGGTAAACATCCTAACATACCCGGTGGTGGTGTCTAGAATCAGTGCGGACACCAATCCTACAGTTTATTTTTTCTAAACGGGCAGGACATATAGGTTCATAGGAACTACACGACAGTTCCTCCCATTTTGGAACATGTAAAAATCATGTGCCCATGTCTATGAATTGGCTGCCACCACTGTCAGTCACTGCATAGCTTGAATTGACGGGCAGTATCCACCTTTAATGCGAATGAGAATGGTTTTGGGGTGTCCCTCCGTCATCAGTGTACTGCCCAACAAACAAAGGAAAAAAGATTCGCACCTCCAGTCCTCTTTCATGACTCTTGTATTCACTGGAAAAAATGCTGGTTTCTTCAGAAAATGATGGACAAGTTAGACATCACAGCTTTTCGCAGTCATTACAGCAGTATGCATGTTGCTGGCAGGAAACCATGGTAGGTTCCCACAAGCTTTCTTTTAACATCTGCACATATAGGAGCCATCTTTGATATATGCATAGTTGCACCATTCATCTTTTGGAGAGGATGCTGCAATGCGCCTTCAGACATTTGAGCAGGAGTGTAATCCTCTTCTGACATTCATAGGGTAGTTGTTGTAAAAGACTTGTGAGGCTGCCTACCCCTTTTGGTCAGGTCTTGCTGAAAACCACTTTTAGTAGGACCTTTGGCCCCTTATGACATTATATTTTTTAATGAGCTTGATGGAGGCAGGTGTATTCCACTTCAAATCAAATCAAAAAAGCTTTATTCGATTTTCGAGAAATCATAAAAGCATACAAATAAAATTTATACAAACAATAAAAGAATATTCATATTGACAAAGTTTCCAAGATAAATTCCTCAAGGGATCATAAAACCAGAAATAGAGTCTCTACATGAAGAATATATATAAAAATATTAAAGAAATATTTAATGGAATGCATGATTTCAACAATAGATAATACATTTCTCCTAGGGTGAGAGACTAATTCAGTGCTAAAAAGCATGACATCATTTTGCCCTGGTCTATTTAAGCAGCCCATAACAGTTTAACTCATGGTATTTCTGGATTTCATCACTGCCATTAAAAAACGAGAGACAGCAAAGATAACATTCACATCTTCTAGGAGCAATAATTTTGAAAATGCAAGTTTACATGTTCTTATTCCTAACCGTTTAAGTAAGGGTAAGAGGAATAATTTTCTCGGGCTAGTATACAGTTTGCAGAAGAACATAATATGTATGTTACTCTGTAAAGAGTGGTCATCACATGGGCATATTAGCTTCGATGAGGCCCAATCGTTCTGTATTGGCAGAGTGACCAAACGAAAAAAGATCCCTAGGCGCAGCCTAGTTAAGAGAAAACGAGCATAGGTTGCATTTTCAATCCTTAGGTACAATTGCAAACCTTCCGTTGGAGTAATTTGCTGGTAGGTTAGAATGTTGTCATTGTGTTTCTTAGTGTCCCATCGTACGCTCTCTAAGTGTGTAAATAATAATTTTTTAAGGGCAGATCTAGTCATGGTTTGTGTAGACTCTGGTTCGTCATAAAATTCCGGGTGACCAATATTAGAGAACATCGTTTGAACATATCGTAACCATTTGATTTTTGATACCCCATCCAAGGCCATACAGTCTTTAATGAGGTTTCTATTCAATTTGCATTGTTCTGTGGTCCAGATCTTATGCCAGAGCAAACAGGGTGATATTTTTATGGTATCGCTAAGGTATTTAACACCGACCTCGATGTGGGTCATAAATGTCGACGTTGTTTTTGGCACACCTAATAGGTAACAAATGAAGGTGTTCTCACGTGTTTGAATTGAGGACACATTCTCGACACCCCATATACCTGCGCCATATGTGGCTGTGGCTATACACTTTGCCTGGTAAATCTGCAGCATTTCCCTAGTGGGTTTACCCCCGATTTTTGCAGCAAAGGTTCTTAGAGCGCCTATAGCGCGAACAAAGGCAAGATTCCTGGCTGATACTGCATGTTTCCACCTACCCCACCTATCGAACACAATGCCCAAGTAGCAAAAAGAATCAGTAACTGCAATCCTTTGCTGGTCTAAGTATATTGTACATGCTGGTCTATTTTTCTTTTGGGAGCAGGGCATGGAGAAAGTTTTAGATATGTTCACCTTTAAATTTCTTTTACCCATAAAAGATGAAAATTCATTTACAGCCTTCTGCAGGCCTACCTTAGTTCTAGACATGATGGCCGCGTCATCGGCGTATAAAAGAATGGGTATAGGCCTTCCATATATAGTGGGGAAATCGCATGACAGAGTTGTTAAACTGTCGGCGATAGAGTTTATATACAATGTGAATAGCAAGGGGGCAAGTATGCAACCCTGCCTGACCCCTCTATTTATTGAAAATTTCTGTGAACATTGCCCCTGGGTCCCGAACCTGACTCTGGCCCCTGCCTCTCTGTATAATTCTTTGATGAATGTGAGGATGATATGGTCCACCCCAATGTCTTCCAGTGTCGACCAAAGCAACGCATGGTCCACGCAATCAAATGCGGAGCTGAGGTCGACAAAGGTGACAAAGAGGTGCCCTTCTTTGGCCTGCGTGTATTTAGAGACCAAAAGGGACAGGTTTAAGCATTGCTCCAATGTCCCCAGGCCCTTTCTGAACCCATATTGGCACTCCGAAATAACCCTCTTCTCCTCTTCCCAGTGTTGGATCCTCTTAAGGACTATCCTTCCAGCTATTTTCATAAGGCCGTCCAATAAAGATATTGGGCGGTAGCAAGCAGGATCGTCCCTATTCCCCTTTTTAAAGATGGGTACTACGATCGCATCCGACCAGGTGGGAATGAGGCCACACTTATTTCCCATGTTTAATACATTGGTTAACAGGGGGACCCAAAAGTCTGGTTCTGATTTATAGACATCCACTGGTGTAAGATCCGGGCCTGGGGCTTTACCTGATGGGCTTTCTCTAAGGGCATCTTCCACTTCTGATATAGTAAATACTAAATCAATGGGATAAGGAGATACTGGGGAGGCGGTGGGTTTGTCATCCTGGTTTAAACTATCTATGAGGGAGATCCCCTTAGAAAGTTTCAAGGGATTACCCTGTATCTTGTTTGAATAAAGGTTGCCATAGTGTTCTACCCAGAGGTCAGCCGTTATCGCCACCTCTATGGAGTTATCCCTGTCTTTTGAATTATACACGGATCTAATGACTTTCCAGAAAGCATTACTATCCTTAGACCTGGCTGCCTCCCCCAAGGATTCCCATGCCTCTTGCTTCAAAGTCGCCCGCCGTTGATTAATTGCCAGCTTGTAATCACGTCTTGCTTGGCGAATTTGTACCCTGTCTTTCGGGTTCGCAGACAAAACTTTCTTTAGATTTTTCAGCGTGGAGGTACATCCAGAGTCAAACCACCCTCGGGTCTGGGTCCCCTTGGGTTTGTAGTTTCTTGTCAGTACATTCTTTATGTGGCGCTGAATGTTAGAGAAAGCAGCCATAAGGCTCGCTGCGTCCATGTCTTCCTGTAGGCAGGTAGATATGTCGGTAGGACAAGCGGACATAAGATTACGGAGGAAGGATGCAGGATCCACTTTCTCCCACTTAATTACATACCCGTTGGATCTAACTAGAGAAATCTCAATATGGTGTGAGGGCCCACTGGATTCCTTTTCCTTGGTATCAGTCAGGTTTACCCCAAAGGTAATTGGATAGTGGTCAGTCATCGGGTCATCCCCCGTTTCCCAGAAGGTTACAAAGTCTGGGTCGGTTGATGATATAAGGGCAAAGTCAATTGTGGATCCGCAGCCTCTGCCATTGAACGTTGGGGCAAAGGGGACCGGGGGGGAGCATACTTGATTAATAAAGTTGAGATCAAAGGTGAAAATAACGTTATTAAGGAGGGACCCCACAGTGGAATGGGAGAAGTGTAAGGGACCGTCCTCTCCTACATCTGATAGGCCGCACAAACCTAGCTCGGATGACGGACAGACGGTACAGTTAAAATCGCCCACCCACAATATTATGTGTACCCCAGAGGCTTGGTCTCTCATTTTATGGATGTGGTGGATCATGGTATTCAAAGTTGATTCCACTTCGTTAGGCGGCAGGTTATTGTAAAAATTCACGAGGATTACCTTTTGCGAATTGCCCCATTTAAATGATATAATTTGAAAATATTGGTTAGATATGAATTTACAGAGTTTGATATCCCCTATATTCGAGATATATGTGCACAGGCCCCCCTTATTGCGCCCCTGAACTGATGGCGCCGCTGGTGAATGGAGGGTTCGGTAACCTAGCATATGTGCTTCCTCTATAAGCCATGACTCTTGTAGGCATATAATGCCATGCTTCTGCACGGTTTCTAGCCAAGGTTTATGGGTGATCTTACTGGCTAGGCCTGCTACATTCCAGGAAATGAGAGAGTGCATGGGTTTTCCAGTTTCCTTTGAATGTAGCTTTTGCCCACTGGTCCTCCTTGTACCTTTCAGATCTCTCAAAAGCATAGGATCTGCCTGTGTAATAACCTGAGCGGGGAGAGTGTGCTCTTTTAATAATTCTAAATCCGTCCCCTTGGTGCTAGAGACGTCGGGTGGGGGGTTTAGTTTTTCATTCCGAGTAGTCTCTGTTAGGGGATCTAGGGTGTTGGTTTGAAGAGCAACAAGCCTTTTTCCCAGTCAATCCACCTGGTCGAGACATTCAAACCTATTCCTCGTGGGCGCTCCTTCCCACCAGTTGTTGGTTGGTTGCCAGCCATCCCCATATCCTTTCCCTCTACGGTTGTGGACTAATGTCCATGTCCCAAATGGATCAATGGTCTGTTTTGGGGGGTAGAAAAAGGTTAAGGGTCTGGTGACGATGGAATGGTCAGTTTCCTGGTTTTCCCATCTAGTGATATATTGGGCTGTATGGGGGTCTGCAAATGAGATCACTATGCAGTCTCCAGGAATAGACTTATTGGTACGACCCACCCATGGTACTCTCCTGGCCATTAGAACCCCTGTCCTGCCGGGGTTGGGAGGACGCCTATTCGTATTGAGCCAGTGAATCACCTTATTCTTTAGAGACCATTGGGTCTCCACAGAATGCGGATCAAGTGGTGGAACACCAGCCAAAATGGCCACATAGGGGCCCGCTTCAGGAGGGAGATCAATATATCCCCCCCGGAAATTCTGACGACCATAGTGCTGGTTAGCTATGTGGTCAGTAGAGGGGACAGTGGTCTTGGTGGACTTAAAGGCAGCATTAGTGGTAGGCTTGGGTGAAGTCTGGGTTACTGGACGTTTTGGCATTGGTATGGAGAGCCTTGGTGTTATTGCAGGAGGGACATTTAACTTAGACCGTGGTTTGGGTATTGGATTTGGTTTTGGTAGTAGTAAAGGTGGAGGCAGGACCGAAGGTATTGTTTGTAGGGGGGGGGGACTCACATTGGGTAGAGGGGCCGGAAGAATTCCATCGTCCTCAACCTGATTACTTCCCTCGACGATGTTAGGATAAGTTGATTCCAGATGTTTTAGAGTGAGGGTAGCCAGGGAGACTAGAGTCTTATCCATATCGAGTAAGTTATTCTCGATACGCGAAAGTCTCAGTTCTAGAGGTGACAATAGCTGTTTTAATGTGGCCCAGACTTTTTTAAGGAAATCTTCGTCTTCATCCCCCTTGCTATTGCCCTTTCCAGTCTCAGATTGTACGCTCTCCATTTGGCTCTCGCTATGTGTGGGGGAAAGCCCATGGGTGGGGACAGGGAGCACATCTAATGCAATGTGCGCCTCGGCCCCCCCAGTTGGGTTAATATCCTGATTGGGCGTTTGTGTAGTGTCCCCCAAGATTGGTAGTATTCGCCTTTTATTGAAAAACTGGAGCCTTGCACTTTTAGCTTTTTTACGGGCATAAGCATTTCTTTTACGGGCATAGGCAGATCTGATACTATTTTTCTTTTGTGAAGTTGTACCGGCAAAATTTTTAACATGACCAAAACAGTTGGGAAGTTTAACAGTGTCCGAGGGGTTACTCGCCATTCTTGCTCCAAGCCCACTGCCAGTTCCAGTGAGGGCTGTTCCCTCAAAGATGTTAGGGGATATAATGACCGGGGTGGGTATTGGCTCTAGGGGGAGAGGGGCCAGTAGGGGAACAGAATGAATGTCAGCATGTATTAACAATAGAGGAGGACAAGGCGGATGTTGTGGGGATACAGCTGACGCGATTTTCCCTAGGGAAGATTTTTTAGAATTTGCAAAGGTCTGAGAAAGCCTGCGTGCGGCATCAAGCTCAAGTGACACCCTGGTCTGCAGTTTGGTAATCTCATTGTCGATTGCTAAATTTGTCTTTACAAGGAAATCATCTAATGTCCCGCTAGGCTTGCTGAGCCCCATAGCAGTTTTACTACGACTCCCCCGGGTATTCGTTTTGTGTTTAAGTGTCAATCCCGGCAATGTACTTACTACTACAAAGAGGAGCTAGTCAGGGCGCACGGTCCAGGGGGAGTGGGCCAGTCCAGTCCTCGGCCGTCCTCGAACGGCCTCAAACGGCCCAGTCTTTGCCCTGTCTTAGCCCGGGCTGCGTCCCGCGCTGCGGGAGTGATGTGTTGTTTTGAAGCCTCAGGAGGGCGGGGGGCGGGCCAGCAGGGAGAGCGGACCGGAAGTTCACACTCGGTCTAGCAGGGACTTCTGGGAATTGAAGTCCCCGCACGCTCGCAGCCCCGCTGCAGCCACACGCCCGGTTCCGCTCCCTCCTTACCGCTTCTGTGCTCCTCTCAACGGCAGGTGTATTTCCCTCCTGGTGCAGGCGATGGGGCACCCGCGAAGCGGGTGCGCCGAGAAGTGAAGATGCGCTTGGCTGAAGACAGGTGAGCCGCTAGGGCAATGCGTTCCTCCGTTCGCTGTGCAAATAAGATTAAAAAGGTCCCACTTGCTTTGGCCTGTAGGTGTGGTTTTGAAGCCTCAGGAGGGCGGGGGGCGGGCCAGCAGGGAGAGCGGACCGGAAGTTCACACTCGGTCTAGCAGGGACTTCTGGGAATTGAAGTCCCCGCACGCTCGCAGCCCCGCTGCAGCCACACGCCCGGTTCCGCTCCCTCCTTACCGCTTCTGTGCTCCTCTCAACGGCAGGTGTATTTCCCTCCTGGTGCAGGCGATGGGGCACCCGCGAAGCGGGTGCGCCGAGAAGTGAAGATGCGCTTGGCTGAAGACAGGTGAGCCACTAGGGCAATGCGTTCCTCCGTTCGCTGTGCAAATAAGATTAAAAAGGTCCCCTTATCAATGCCTCATGTACCATGGTGACACTCCTGTCCTGTCATGAGTCCACTTTCAGTCAGACGTCCACCTGCCCCTAGTAAAATGACTCATGGCAGTCTGAAGGAACTAGCACCCAGGGATCGGCGGTGCTAAGAGTCGTTACGGTGAGTAGCATGAATGATTGCAGCTTTGCTAGGATGTTATTGTTTTCTATTCCGTTGATTTATGCTGTGTCCGTGCCCTTTATGTTTGTTATTGCCCCTTTATTCAGTGTGTGAACAGTGCTTTCTAGTAAATCTCTTTCTCTGAAGTCTCATTTCGTTGTGAGTTTAGTGCCACTTGCAGGTGATTTTCTCGTTTTTTTTTACATTTATAGATTCCGGGAGCTTCTCAAATGTTTGTTTTTGAAAAGAGAGGAGATTAGAAAAGAGATCCTGAATTTGGAAATGCGTCAGAAAGAGAATGAACTCAAAACATTTCATCAGATGCAGCGCCATAGTCAAATTCAAATGATGTGCTCAGAAGAAAAGGCACTTAAGGTGACTTAGTAGCTATTAATTTTTATGATGGCTTTCTGTCCGCGTAAAAAATAGTCAATAGTTTCAAGTTCCTGCAGAAAATGTTCATTTATCAAATAGAATGTAAATAGGAAATGTGAAAGGGTATCTTGTTTCCTTTCTTACAAATGTATTTAAACTTCTTGTGTCTGCACGGTTAGAAGATTTTCACTTTAACATTTTACTCATAGGATCCACGTTAACAAACGATTTAGAACTCTGAATAATATTGGTCAACTTTTTTTTCAGATTCCTAAGTACATTTCGAAAAACATAAGTAGCAACACTTGACAAGTCTTTGAGTATGATGCATTTAATGAATACCGAAAGAGTAATTTCAGAAAAATATCAATTAAAAGAAGAGAAAAAGTATTGCAAAAGTTTGCTAAAATTGGTTATTTAAGTAGAAATCATTAAATTGCCTGCTGCAGGTCTTTGACAAATATTTACCTCTGCAGAAGGACTTGCCCCCAATGTAGCAGATGTGATTCCGCATCGGTAAACCTTTTTGGTCTGGCCATAGACATCTAAACTTTTGTCGACCCTTTAATAACTATTTCTTTAAAATATACAAAGAGCAGGCTTTAGACCTGCCCGGAGGAGCGTTTCGCCTTTGGATGGCGCTAGCACCCCTACAGATAACACTCCACCAATTACACCATGAAGAGTACCACCAAGAATATTGTTACCAAAACACACCGCCATCAGTATCACCCAACCAGCAATCACTACTAAAATTGCCAATAGCAACATTGCTACCACAATTATTACAGATAGTTCTGCCACCAATACAATCACCACCCTCATCAGTGTAAATACCAATAACACCATTAATACAACCATCGCCACAAATTTACGACAAAGAACACATCACCCTTAATATCACACCACGACCAATACCACAGTCACTAATACCACTACAATTACCACCCCCATTACTACCAATACCAGTTTCACCCCCCCAAAGCAGTACTACCACCAATATCCTCAACCTGTATTTGCAGCTGCAGTGTGCCACGAGGCCCTCCTTTCTAAACAATACACTTTCACACGCAATTGTTCTCTTTTTTAATGTACTGTTTGCTCCAAGATGGTTGTCCCCCATTTTGACTGATGTATTAAAAGTGTTAAAAAATGCACGCAGCAGTGGCATAATGCACGTGGGCACATTCGTGGTGATTTATGTAAGTGCATACGTAACCATTCTCGGGCCACTCGTACAATAGAATAAAAATGGGTCACAGTATCTTGGCGCATATGTGATGTGTGGTGTTGCATGCACGGAGATACTTAATCATGTTGGGGCCTACTTTGCAGTAAGAAAAATATTGCAGCTTCAGTACCATGACACATGCATGGTCGTGCTGGTTGCCCATTTTTGGAAACAAGCATGATAGAAATGCAGATTTGCTCTTCACCGTACACTCCTTTTTTTCTTTTGACTAGCTCTGTTTTTAAATTAAAACAGCCGGTAGGGTGCGACCTCTGATGCCCTCGAGACCTACTCTGTGCTATACAAACCTCTAAGTGAACCAATATATTCTCTTATAATGCACATTATTTTACAAAAGTAAAAAGGCCACCACAGTGTCTCTCAGAGTGCTTAATTTAATTTTTGCGGAACTGACGCTGGTTTTTTTGTGTTTTTAAAGGCCAGCCAAAAGATTGTGAGCAACTTGTTGACATTTCAGGTTTATTCAAAAGGTAAGTTTATGAGTAGAGTTATTTCTGAATATATTCCCTTTTGTTGATTAGGCTACTGGCAAAAGGGACCAAAAGCTGACAATGCTTAAAACCCAGTACTTACATCTTCAAAAGAAAAAAGAAGACTCCATGAAGCGTTTTGAAGAGAATACTGACTGGCTTCACCGAGTTGAGAATGAAATGCGTCTCTCGAATCAGGACGAGCTCATTCCAGAGGTGGGAATTAAATACTCACGAAATATATATAGGTGGGAGGAGTCTTTTTTATCGAATGTGGTATGTGCACGTGGTAGCTCATAAGATTCTTAAAGTTTGAAATTAATTCCTGGTCGAAATCCCCTAGCATCACTGGCAGAATAAGTGACTTCCCATCTCGTTGGCAGTCGTGTACGTCTCCTCTGACTTGTATGCTGCAGTGTTTGTTTTCTCTCATTGAGATGATTGTGGATCCTTGGGTTTGGAAAATTCCTTACTTAATTTTCCAGTCTTGTACTAATTTAATCTTAGGATTTACGCAGATATTAATATTTTATTAGGTATTCTTGCAAAGCAGACATGATCTTCCCCATAAATAGCTTCAATGACATTTCCATTAATATTTCATCCATTAACATTAGATAATGTCGACCTGTATGAAGCGAGAGCGAGGCTTTGAAAAGCAGTGTGCGACTTATTACAATTACTCCTGCTCTCCACCTGGGCAATCATTTTTTGTGCTTCTGGACGTCATTTCCAAGACGTTCAATAACGTTCTTAACGTGGTCTTACTGCCTTCTTTCAGGAGCTGAGTAAAGAGCTAAAATGCTGCCACTTGCAGTTGGAAGTGAACGACCTGAAAACCCAAATTCAGTACATGATGCATCTCGCATCACTCCGAGAGCAAGAGAATAAACATTCTGACAAGTAAGTGCATCATGACGAAGTGCATTTTTATTTTGCAGCTGCCCCTGATTATCTACAACAATTGGTTATTTAGCAAACAAATTTGATCATTTAAATTTAAGGTGGCATGCTATACCTAGTTGGTTAGCTCTGCCTTTCGTACAAAAATAATTTGCAAACCTTTCCTCTATTGATGTTATTTCAACCGAACTGCATGTATTGAAAATGAACACTTTTGCGTCTTGTGTGTGCTTTAGAAGGTCTTGATTCTCCAGGCTTCATAAACAGGGGAAGACTGAGCACCTTTCTGTCACTTTTGGAATGTATACATTTGTAGGTTTCTCCTACCGACCGCTTCAACTTAATTGTTGAAGACCTATTGTAAATACATTAGTTATATACAGTGGACTTTGGGTCAGCCCGTAGTCCTGATTGGATGACTTTCTGATCTCGCTTCTCTACTCCTGATTTGTTATGGTTGTCCTGTTTTGATTTTGCTAGCATGCATCCTGCTACTGCTGATGAATGACATTACATTGCAGTATATGTGAGGGACTGTTTTCTCTTTCCTTTCTCGGACTCCTTATCCCCTACCTC
The DNA here is from genome assembly GCF_964261635.1 of Lissotriton helveticus. Classification (NCBI taxonomy): domain Eukaryota; kingdom Metazoa; phylum Chordata; class Amphibia; order Caudata; family Salamandridae; genus Lissotriton; species Lissotriton helveticus. Next base: position 311,810,204 of record NC_136062.1, read on the forward strand.
CTCACGTTAAAAAGCTTTCCTCCCTATCCTTTTATCTTTATCCCTCCCAAAATCATCAGTGCATTCAGCATCGCCTGCCACTCTATCAGTTCAGCTAGCATCCATCTAAAAACGCTTCTTTAACTATTTAATTCATGCAGGGGTCCTCCCAGTCAAAGATGAAGCCTTCCGATAACCCTATAGCCACGGCGACCATTTGTAAATGCAGGTTCTTTATATATACCAAATAAATTCAAAGCTGGCAGTGGCTGATCCACGCATCTACAGCAACTATCTTTGCATACTTTTCTCATCAAATAAAAAGCCAATCAAAGATGGCTTAATGGAAGACCTTCCTTCACATTGCCGGCATAGCAGGTCCAACTACAGGGATAACTGTTGCAGTATTGAGTCACGCCTGAGGATTCACAAGTAAAGTGAGTCCCACACTAGAGTATTGTCTCTCTGCCATTCATTAATCTACCTTTTGTTATGCAGCTCCCCATGACAAGCACATGGTCGACGTTTTGCTCCAAAATAGATCACGTGTTTTTGCCCTCACATCCCAGATGCACTCACCATAAGTGTCAAGATTATGTGCCACCCAGCACCAGTTATCAGAACTCCATGCAGAAGAAGCTCCACCCGCAACATCAGTTAAGGGGCTGACACTCCACCCCTTCAGAGGTGTATGAATCTTTCCGAGGTGCTGCAAGTCATCGAACACGAGTCTTAGCCTCATGCTGCAGTCCTCCTTCACTGCAGGCCATGCAGCATCGGCTCGTACTCCACCACCGTATCCAGTCCTGGATGCTGGCCAGTGTGTTCTCCTGATTCTTATATCTAGCTCCACTATGATCTGCAGTCTGCCATTTACTGCAGGAGAGTACCTCACTCACTCATTCATTCAATATACTTTATTTCGGCCACTTGGGCCATAAAAGTGCACATAAAAGCAAATACCTCTTCATTGTCGGCGAGCAGTCCTCAGTACCAGTCTGCCTAGCTGGATAAGGCTTCGATGTGTAGCAAATAACCAATGTTACACAAACATCTTCACATTATGAGAAGGTCCTTCCATTGAGTGGTCCCGCGTCGTGCATCGCACCTTCCCCTGTCTGCTGCTGCTGCGCCGGGAGGGATTCTGCCATCATTTGCCGGTCCGCCACGGAAGGGACATTGTCAGTGGGATCACGCCGCACGGGACTCCAGGGACCAGGAGCCCGTGCATGCTTGCACCTGTGGGGAGGCCCGCCCCCAGCTCACTGGGCGTAGAAAACTGCTAGCCGGACCCGCTGACGCGGGTCCCGCGTCGTGCATCGCACCTTCCCCTGTCTGCTGCTGCTGCGCCGGGAGGGATTCTGCCATCATTTGCCGGTCCGCCACGGAAGGGACATTGTCAGTGGGATCACGCCGCACGGGACTCCAGGGACCAGGAGCCAGTGCGTGCTTGCACCTGTAGGGAGGCCCGCCCCCAGCTCACTGGGCTGCATCACAACATCCGGTTCCCGCAGCGCGGGACTAGCCGGACGAAGTCCCGCGCGCGGGACTAGCCGGACGAAGCCCGGGCAAAGGGCCGGCCCTCTGCGGCCAGAGGAGGACGGGACGGGCCACCCCACCTGACTGTTTCATTGGAGGAGGTATCGAGACACATTTCACTTTTTGACTCGTACTGTATTGTTAACCGCCGCCTTTTGGTGTATTGAATACATACCATGTCCATCTGGGAGGAGCTTAATGCCCTGTGTGGCACAAAGTATGTACCGGATGTTTCACCACCCCCGATTTCGGGCAGTGTTCTAGACAATTCAAACGGAACCCCACAGGATTTAATTATAAATACAGACAATACTCAAGCCAATATACTGTCTCGGGGTCTTAATATTAAAAGGAAACATGACGGGGAAAATGATAACGAGAATCAACCAAAAATCCATAAATTGTGCACCAGCCCTATATTATCCCCCTCTAACCCAATTAAAACAACGGTGGATATGGCTGTGGATAAAATAGATGACCCTGTATCGTCATCCCAACTGACCTTACTGGCTCAGTTTGAGCAATTGTTATTATCTCTCATATCACTTTTGGTTATAAAAATTAATGATCTGGGGGACAGGCTGACTAGCATTGAGAAAACACTTAAAAGGAATTCTCCACCAACCAATAAGATGGCAACATCCATTTGCCCTAAACCTCCCATTATCCCCGAAAAGTTTAGGCCAACCATACGTAAGAATGTCCGAACTCAAATACTACCTCTTAATACTACAACCGTAACCGGCCCCAAAGTAGCACTAAAATCCCCGCTAATCAATCACATTGTGGCCAGAGCCAATCCAGTAAGGATGCCACGTATTAACTTACCTCCCGAAGCCGCCCCATATGTGACTGTTCTCTCTGGGGTCCCTGCACTTAGCCAGGGAAAACATGAAACTCATCAGGACCTGTTAAATAAAGCTATTTTCTGGCTCCAGAATAACAGACCGTTGCCACCTGATCTAGATGGTGGAATTCTGAGCGTTAGGAGGGTGGGGTGGTTAGGTACGCTGCCCAAAGACACCTCTGGGGACCTGGTGTTAATTAAATTTAAGAACAGGAACATTGCCCCCTACCTACGATTTTGCCAACCTAAAATAGGAGATGGCCCCATTTGCATTTGGGACTTGCACGATTTCTATCCGAGCTTCCCACACATCCCGTTACTCAGATCAACGGCAAAGAAAAACAACTCCTGGGGAAGGGGATCTTGTGCACCTAGTGCCACCCTGAGAGCCATCTATAAAGAGGCCATCCATGAGTACTAGCTTACATGGTAGTATGCAGTTAATAAGTAAACTGCTGATATAGGTTTGCCTGATGTTTTCCCCCTGAACCTCAAGCTAATTTGTGGCACTGTATGCATGACCCTTTTGTTTTTAGAGTTGTCCTATTCGTTTATGTTATGTCTTAATAATGATTAGTTGACTTATTTAATTCTGTTTTAATAGTTGATATTAACTTTGATATGAAATGTTAAGGCATTTACTTATGTATTGTTGCTGCTTTTATGATTTTTAAAACTAAAATCGAATAAAGCTAATCTGAAACTGAGTGGCAACATGCGTGGCTGCATGTGTAGTTACTTTTAATCCGTTTGAGCTAGAAACAATTTTTGGGGGGGACAAAATCTGGAATTTTTTCAGCAGATGGATTATGTGACAAATGTGGCCTTTGGAGAGGTTTTGAAAAAAGAGAAATAAGCATGAGAAAAGCTTCGACATGCCATGTTGATTTTGTAAAGTATAAGAAACTGTATGGTTCCTTTGGCCACAAAGAATAGCCCCAGAGGAACTGGATCACACTGTTAAAAGTCCATAATTCACCCAAGGGCCTTTCCCAGTCACAGACTGGTTTACCCCTTTCTGTTCACTTGCATGACTCACTCATAGGAAAGAATTGTCTTTGAACACCTGAAGACAAGTTAAGTCCTCTTAGCTGCTGTTATGAAGAATGTGTTACCTTCCTGCATATTGGAGAACTTTGTTTTCAACTTTAGATTTCAATCGCATTATCTAGACTCTATCTGTAGGCTTAGTGGTGCTAGACTTTTGCTTCCCGCCTCTTCTTACTCCATTACCCTGGAGAAGGGTGTGCAAGTCCTGCAAAGAATCTGCTTGATGTGAGAACAAACATAGCAGACAAGATGAATAGGACATTAGTTCAGCCTGCCAAATATGACATTTCTCCCTTGGTCTGGGTAGTGAAAAGGGCTCAGTGGGCCAAGGGTGTTGATGTTGCAGAGGAATTCCAGGCTACATTTTCGTAATATTTTTCTTCTAGAAAGCTTTTGCCCCTGCAAAACTCCAAAAAAAGTAGAAATCCGATTTGGGGGGGTATTGTTTTGACTTAAACTTCCGCACTTGTCCTCTGATGATTGAATTTTTTTTTTTATGGATACTTCTAACTGCAGAGTCCTCATCTTAGAATAATCTTCAAGCACCAGACTGGATCCGGAAACTTTACTCAATGGATGCTCCTGTGTACTGCTAATTGGCGTTATGTGGCACTGCACCGTAACAGAAATGACGGAGTAGAGCCACATGTAAGCACCACCCCTTTGTGCTGATATCCATTCTTTTCTTTCTGCTCCATCTGACTCGAATCTGCAGCTCTGCTCCCAATTTTATCAGACCATTTAAAAAAGAAATTCAGTATTCCAGTTAATGATATCCCTGCCTAAAACAGCTCAGGACACAACTCGAAGTAGTGCGATAAATGCATCAGAAGGCGTTCCATGATCAAGAAGCGATGTTGTATGTCCCCAACATAAGTAGAAGTCAGTTTTTGTGTAAGTCATATTCCGAGTTGTGGATGCAGACACAATCTCGCTCCCGAGGCTGTTCCAGCAAGCACTCCACTTCACAGTTGCAGTCCTTTGTTAGTCCAAATCGAAGTCCTAACACAAAAAAGCGAAGCAGGTCTCTACCCCATCCCGCCACTCTGAACCCAATGAGAATGTGCAAGGGGGTCAAAATGTGAGCTGAATCCCTAACTGGTCCCTGCGCACCCCAAGCTTCCTAGAACATCAGCGGCGCCCAACAGATTGAAGACTTCAAGTGACCATGCTGCAGGTTTTTGGTGCACTTCCAGCTTCCTTCAAACCCCAAGAAACCGCAGGTGCCCCTAGTTGGGTTACTGGGTTGCTGCTGTCAGACCCCTTGGGACTCATTTGAGGCCCTTCACTGACTCCAGTACAGTCTAACATTTCAGCTCCAAGGCCTACTTTGGCCCTTCCATGTGAACAACAGTACCAACACCAGAAGAAAATCTGGTGCTAATTCAGATGTCAGCCAGTGACCGACTTCAGCCTGGTCTTGACTGATGGATCGCTACATATTTACAATAGCCCATCCCGTCATTGAAGAGCCAGGCTCTAACCAGCTGCCTCTATCAATGCAGACACACTAAATAAACACAGGCTTAATGACCTTTTTTGCTCTGATTCTGAACAAAGAGCACCCCAGAATGGGAACTATGCAGTGGAAGGGTAGGTTTCTCTCCCCCCTGACTACCCCGATGAAAATGTCTCAGTGGATTTACAAGAGGCCAGTGGACTTGATATCTCCCCTGAGGCTGGATTTGACTCCCCACTTGGGCCACCAACGGAAGATAGTATAATATTTGCTGTAGTATTTCAACGCACGGCTGAGTTCCTGTATTTGCAGCAACCTTTAGTCAAGACTAACTCAAATGTCCCTGTGGCTATTTTTCATTCTGGCCAGCCATGTCTTATTCCTTGCACCCTTTTCATGAGACCCTTACTGATACCTTGATGGGGACTTGGTCAAAGCCCTGTTTGCGGCCTCCATTGAATTGGCGGTGGCCAGGAATCTCAGACCAGCTCTTGGTGACCCTGACTTTCTTAATGAAACTTTCTACTGAAGATAGCTTTGTATTTTAGACTTCAACCATTAAAGTGAATCCCATTCATTCACCAGGTGTCCCCCCCCCATGTCTTAGAGTCCAAAAGGATTGAAGCTTTTGGAAAACATATGTTCTTCTCTGCTAGCCTGGTATTGCAGTCAATAAATGCTGTATTTTTTGGTATGCTTCATACATGCTCTCTGGGACATGAGCAGTGAGATCTTGCCTGCGGTCCTGGAAGATCCTAGGACCTTTTTGGCTGTGACAATTTTTGATGGGCAATATACGGCCAAATATCTGATCCGTGCTGGGCTATATACTACTGATTGACTTGGGTGGAGGGGGTGTGAGTTAGGGTGGAGCAGTTGGCACCACTTGTGTGCTCTGTTGAAAAGTGTGGATGCCTCCCACCAGATTCTCTTACATATACAAGCACTGTAAGGTTTCATTTGATGTTCAATACGTACACATTGATAAAGCTTTGATGTTTGTGCAATGCTAACACACGTGAAACAGACACTCATCACAGGAACTATTTTACATAATGAATGGCCGATTTTCTTTGATTTGTGGCAACTTCACTACAGCTCACATCACAACTGTGGCATCCATTCTTCATAGTTTAATATTCAGGTTTCTTAAAATAATAATGATGCTGGTGATGCTGTAGGTGGTGCTCGTGTTAGTAGAGGGAATCATGATGTTAATGGGAGGTTGAAGAATACATTCTAAATCTATTTTGTTTTTTTAAAGATTGTGGTTTTGTTTTCCGTTAGGCTTCTGAACACAGCACTTCCAGTCCTTTGGCGGGAATATAACAAATTAAGAGAATCTAGATTGGTAGATAATACTATTGAAGAAGACTACAAGAAGGTGGAGCATTTGGTGCAGAGAGAAAAAGCAGTAGTGTGGGCAGATCAGACCATGGTAGAAGAGAGGAAGCAAGAGTGTCAACCCGATATTTCTCTTGTCATGGCTTTCCCAAACCTACAGTGTACTCCAAGCACTCCATGCAGTAAGTATAATGTATTCCTGAGAATTACTTTGTGCATGCATCTTCTATATTCAGTTTAGTAGATAAGTTCTTGTTTTACCACATTATTAAAATCCCTTGCTGAATCACTGTTGTTAGTTTTCTAACTGTGTAACTTTCAGATCCTAATTACTGCTGACAGGGTACCATTTCCTGAGTAGTACATCCAATGAATAGGGGATGACGCCTACTCCATCTCACTGAAGTTGTTCAAAATTCAGCATTAAGTACTGTGAAACTTTACAAATGCTAGATTTTCAGATAAATAGAGAGTTGCAGCCATTTTTTGGTCGAGCCTAGAGCAGCGCATGCACTGCTTGCTCAACTTTTAGTAAGCGTTTTTTCAAAGTGCTACCAGAGGCTTTTGCTGGCCTCAAGCTGGCGGTAACGTGCACACGCGCAGCCGCCATCTGTCTTTTCTCTGTCACTGCTAATTAAGTGCATCACGATTGCAATCACTTTCACTTTTGGCAATTTAGTGCATCGCGATCGCAATCACTTTCACTTTCGGCGCCAGCGCTGCTAATGCTTTTCACGCGCGCTTGTTCATTCTATTGGAAGAAACTTCAAGACCTGTCAGTCAAAGCATTTATTTCCAACTATCAAGGCCCACCGAAGGCATGCCCAGAGAAGCTTTGCAGGCACTTGCAGCATGATGGAGCATTTCTACATAATAAGCAGCAGCTTACAAATAGGCCATGAGCTCCTTGCTCCCACGCCTGATGAACACAAAAAATGAAAGGCGAGCTTCAAAACTGGAAGCTAGTGTGCTCGAGGGCATTCAAATAAGTATTTAATGCATTTTCATTTGCCATTTCAATTGCTCTATCACCCGGATCCAAGAACATAGACAAAACTTTAGAAACGGAAGGTCATAGAGGATCTAAGGTAGGTAGTTTACAATTAGAGGCCCAGGATACGGTCCAAGAAGCTTATGATTTGTCAAGTGACGTGATGGTTCCTATTGTCTGTTCTAAGTGTCTAAGCACAAAATGTGTATTTGAATACACAGTTTTTTGTACCTCTGTATCAAATAGGTCTGGTGTTTGTGCTTGGATCACTGGTAAGGGTATCCAAAGAATTCAAGTGAATCTTGTGATAGGAACTCTACAACTCCCCCCCCAAAGATTATTATTTTTTTCTTTTGACCAAATTAGTTGATTGCACCACTTTGTCGAATATACTTCCTTTCACTGGACACAAGTTTCTAAGCACCCTTGGCTTGTGGGTGTTTTGGATGCGCTTTAAGTAACCCATTAACCCACCACACCAAAAATGTTGCAACACTGTCTGTTGTTGCCCTTTGTCCAGTCAATGTACGGTAACACAATACCATGCCAAAACCTTCAGAAATGCGTCCACAAACCCTCACGATGCTTGCACTAACTGTGAAATTGACATGACAGCAGCATAAAGAAAACTTTACAACAACATGAAATTTTCTTTGTGCCAGTCTGAAATCGCTGCACATTCAACAGAAAAAGGACCACCACAGATCTTCAGACTTCCCTCTCATCTGTAATGTGCTTGCATCTACAATCAGCTCAGAAGTTCACGCTGGCTAGTATAATAGGCTCCCTTTCGTTTACAACTGCCCACATGGGCATTAAATTGTTTTTATCTACATGAAATCACCCACACTAGGACTCATGAAAGTTTTTCCACTGAGACATGAGGCCGGTCTGATATGTAACTCTTTTCAGGTCCTATTTCCTCATACAATATGGAGTGTAAATCATTTTTGGAAACTGATTCCATGAGCAAAGAAGGTTATATACATTGAAATTGGTAGTAAAAACATCGACTTTACATATTCATTTTTATTATGTTTTCACTATGTTGAGAAACTTCTTTAATTGTTTTGGGGAGGGGCCACAGGGCGGAAGCAGGTGAGATTAGTAGAGAGCATTAGACTTGCAGAACACTCACTAGAAAGGGAACTATATTATTTATTTGACCCCTATTTCTTTCTTTTTTTTTAACTTGATTATTTTCAAAAATAGACACAGAGAATAAACTGGTCAGATTTTGCATATGTCTATACATCATTATTTGGAATTCTTTCAGAGCTCAGCAGTTCACGTTTGACAGTAGGTGCCAACAAAAAAGACACGGATTTCAAATTCAGGTAGGACAATAGAGAAATGAAAACAAGCATTGGCATAGCCAATAGGTCTCCCTTTTGGGACCTTTTAAGTATTTACTTATGCAGCACAATATCCTTGGTGCAACAACATCAACTGTTGCATTGCTAAACACTTATAAGATCCCAAAGGCGAGACCTTTTGACTATGCCAATGCTTGTTCTGAAATGTTAGTGTACTGTAAGCATTTGTTGAGATTATTTAAGCCAATACTTGAGTTTATAATTGTGGTATTTACTATTTGTTGTTTACCTGTCCACTTAAGTTCAGTGAAAGTGTAATATGCGGATGAGAAGCAGACGTGGCAGTTGGTTGATATGCTTTTAGGGTATCAAATTACATGGGGCATTTACTGCTTGGGCAATATAGCCTTTTACCTACATTCGTCCTACCTTGCTCTACATAACAGCCTGGCACTGACCTTTTACCTAGTTATGAGCTGAATAAATGTTGATCAGTTTTCTTCGAAACATGCCTAATTTATTATGCATGAGGATTCCTAGTATCATATCTTAATCCCCTGCCCAGGACGTACACAGCAGGATTACCATCTTCTGTATAATAACTCTGTACAAAAGTGACCGTTAAATTCATCCTTGGACGACAGGTCCACTATACATAATGGAAAGCCATTATATATCTAGATAGAACCCCTGAGGGTATTTTTTGGGTATAAAAGAACCACATCCATGGAACAGGATTTTGAACTCGATTGGAATTGCTCCACAAGATTATGGTTTTGTAGTGCTTAAGGGATCGTGGCACTTCCGTAATTGTCAGGCTTTCAGAGATACACCAATGTCATAAGCCGATTTCAGGCCCCCACTACATCTACCATTGGTGTGTCTGTCCTAGCATGCCTCAAAGGTTTATCATAAGTGTACTATCCTGCACACCAAAACATTATAGAGCAGAAGCAAAGCTCTTAATGACTCGAGCACTTGACAAGTATCAGAGTCGTCACTGTTACAGGACACGCTCCAAATCCAATTCATATCCCCTAGCAGTTGAGTACTAGAGCAGGCTCCTTTGAATGACAAGTCCACCTATATGAAACAGAAATCACAGCAAAGTGATTCTTTTTCCTCTTGAGCATGTCACCAGGCAGAACCCATTTCTTAATGTTGTCTACGGAGTCTAAGCCTGTTCTGGAGCATATGCACTTGACTCAGGAGCCCAGTTCTGTGCTGGCTCTGAACTGGAGGCTGTCTAATCGCCTTCTAGTATTTAGACCTCTTATACTGCCCTTGCTCAGTTCACCCATGCTTTGCTGGTTATATTTAACCTCTTCTGGCCCCTGTTGGCATGCCTTTGGGCCCAATGGCCCTGCGGTATCATGAACCGTACCATTTTGGCAGTTGCATCTCCAGTTAGCCATGCTTCCATCGCCAATTCAGTGGGTGCCAAAGGGCTCGCACCTCTTTTGTATCTGCTGGTTCCAGATCAGGCATCAGTGTTACTTAAGACCATTTTAGACAAAGCAGAATGCAGACTTAAAGCTAACCTTAATGATGCACCCTTTTGCGATTCTTATTCGTAAGCTCCGCACTTTCCACACATAGATGAAATTCTTGATCCTGATCATGAATTTTTCAGATACCTAATGTAGGAAGCATCTCTTTATATAGTGGACCAAAATGAGGTACACTGTAAAGAGTCCAGGCAACCCTTATTGGGTTACAGAGGCAAAAATGCGAACACTAAAAGCTCTTTTGTGGTAGTATGGGTGAGCAGTTTAGGCTTATCAGATGGTAGTGCTAAGCATTTGTTGTACTTATAGGCAATAAATGAGACCCACTCTAGAATAAATCAGAGACCAATTTAAAAAATATCTTATTTATATATACATTTGATACCAAGTACTTCATTATCAAGTCAGTACTTTTGCAGATACGAATTTTTACAGGTAAGTAAATAGTTCAATTCAATGCATCTTTCTGCAGCAGTGCTTCCCTGTCGGAGAAAAGGTATATAATGCATACGGTTATTTGCAATCGGTTGGGGGGGAAGTAGGGGGTCTCCTTCAGGACTTAGGACTGAAGGGGGTCTATGGTCTCAACTACCACCAGCAGTTCCTCGTTATCTGATGTGTCCGTATGCATAGGTGCTGGTCGAGTTGGTAGCTGTGGTTGCTATGCTGGTGGAAAGAAGGGGGGCGTCTACAAACAAGCTGCAGAGGGGACCTCAGGCCAAGTCCAGGAGCTCCGAGCAGGAGTCCTGGGTCACAAGGATCCTGGGAACAAAGGGGCACAACCGAATACTCCATACAAGGGTTTGGGTTGGGTGCAGAGTGGAAAGGTCAGCTGGACCTTGTGCATCCTAGTGGCTTGTGGTTGTAGGATTCACAGGTTAAGGGTACAGAATCAGGAAACCTGGGTGTAGGAAAGTGCCCCTTTTTGCATGGTAACCCCCCATTTTTGGGCTGACATCTGATGTTTCGTGACTTGATGTGCCCTGGATGCATGCCAATCAGCTTCCCAGGGCATGTGTTCTCTCTCAAAACTGTACCTTTACACCCACAATTGGCACATCTCTGGCCACAGGTAAACCCCCTGTGTAGGCCCTGCACCTTAGCACCCACACAGGCTGTGTGTGTTTGGTGCAGATAAAAGTGAAGAGTCAACATGTCACACATCCCTATGTGCCATGCCAACAGCCCACTGCCTAAGGCCTGGGTAATTCACCCGTCTAGCAGGCTGCACTAGCCCTCCGGTGAGGGTAGAGTGGCATGAGCCCTGTACCCCTACAGTGTCTATGTCCATTCTTAGACATTGTAAGTGTAGTAGACCATAAAGAGTATATGTTCTGGGAGTCAGTCATTACGAACTCCACACCTCCATAATGGCTTTACTAAAACCTGAAACGTTTGGTAGCAAACATTTCAGCACATTAAACCCACACTGATGCCAGTGTGGGATTTAATGTAGAATGCACTCAGAGGGCATCTTGGAGATGCCCCCTGAAAAACGACCAGCCCTGGTGTGGTTCCTGAATGGCTGCCCTCCATTTGCCACCACCAGACAGGTTGCTGGATCCCTGGGTAGAGATCCTCTGCTCTCTGGGTTCAGAGACAAAGCCCATCTTTGGCAGAGGTGTAATGCCTCTTCCCCCAGGATGGGCTGGGTCCAGGAAGGGGAAGCTTCGAAGGTCTCCTGCCTTTGTAAGCTGTCCCTTCCTTTTGCTTCCACCAGCAACTGGCACCCACCGGTTCTGCCCCCCACCTTGGGCGGGAGAATCAGTGGGAAAACCAGGCTAGGTAGAGAGTTATGCCCACATTTACCAACCCCACCCCTCAGGTGGGGGAGGCGAGGTGACGTACACATCTCAGTTCCCTCCATCTTAAAGATGAGGGGACTCAGCCAGTTAGGGAGAGGCTCATACCCCCTCACACTGGAGGGTGGCATAATAGGAGGTGTACCCACCCCAAGGAAGGGACCCATTGGTCCCGACCTGCACACCCCTTTAAACGCCCCTAAAGCTAGTATTTAGGGGCAACCCTGGACCTTGCCTCATGAGATTAAAAGAAGATAGAAGAAGAACCGAAAAGCCGTACTGACCAAGGATGAAGAGGACACCTACTGCTTTGGCCCCAGCCCTACAGGCCTGTCCTGACTCCGACCTGTCTACAGCGAAGGAATTTATTTGTGCGTTTTTATATAGCAAGGACTTTACCCGAAGGTGTCAGAGCGCTTCACAATAGGAACAGAACTGATACATGAGAACATTACAAGTGAACAAAATGCAAAAGCAAACGTTACATTAAATGAAGCAATAATGACAATCGTGAGCCTTACAAAAGTGACAATCGTGAACCAACAAAATACAAGAGGTAGCAAACGGTGCATTACAGGAGGAAAAAGTGACGTGTGCAGGTTACAAAAGCGTACAAAGTAAACAGAGGTATAATACTGCAATATATGGAGGGACCTCAAGCACAAGAACAAACGTAGGAATCTGCTAGGCCAGCAGCTCCCCAGGGCCCAGAGGACCTGCCCTGCACTCACCTTTCAGACTCTGTCTCTCATGATCACCTGATTTGCTCAAGAAAAACTCCAAGACCAGAATCCTGATTCTGGCGACTGCGCGATTTGCCTCACTCCACACCCGACTCCCACTGCCTGAGTTCTAGTGGCGAAACACCACGAGGAAGTCTCCCCAGTGATCCGGACCTGGGATCCCTTGGGGCCGGCCCAGTTAAAGTGGGAGCTTCCAGGGGACCCACGCACCAATGGGACTGCGGTGGGGAGCCTGAAGGTCATTGCTGGCTCCACGCGTCCTGCATGAGCAGGCATTGCTTTTGGGCAGAGGGAGTTGCTAACATGCAGTTCCTCTGTCCAAAAGCAATTTGTAACGGGGTGTATCGGAAGTCCCTAGCATACGACTCGTCCCCACCGCATACAAATCCCAGAATCCCTCGGGACGCCACGGCATGCATGGAATTGAATGTCCCTGTGTTTCCATCACCCCCTACTGACTCTCTTTCCTCACCTCAGGACATGGCCTCGAGCAGTTCGGAATTGGCAGATATGGAGTGGCCCTTTAATTCCTGGAAGCTGGCCGAAGGGGAGGAGCCTGCGTACTACGCATTTCCGTCAAATAGTCAGGACCCGGAATCAGAGGGGTGCTTGTACACCCGGAGGTCGGAGGAGAGGAACGCGTGGAGTACGGAGTTGGAGAAGACGAAGATAGAGACTGGAGAAGGAGGATTCGGGAGACGAGGGACAACGGAAAGAACGTCACTTGAGACGGAGGACGACGGAGAGCGGCAAAGACCACCTGAGGCCGGGGGAGTACAGGAGGAGAAACACCAGAGAGAAGCTGAGACGGCGCCAGCTACGGACGGCGAAAAGCCAGGAGGCCACCGTTCCCACGAGCCGCCCAGCCACTCACCCAGGGGAGGTGCGTGGCTCATTCAGGTGCGTGACCGCTTGCGGGGCTGGGCTAGTAGTAAAGGTACACTAGGTACCAAGCCACGGGAGACCTAAGTCCCGGTACCCTATTCCTGTGCACTACCCTTCAACCACATAGGGCACTGTTAATAGCTTGAGCACCGGTGAATTCTCCCTCACTCCCTATCCCTATGTTCTCGTGAGTGTACAGTACTCTCACTCAGACCCTGTTTCTTTTCTGTTTCCTGTCTGGGGAGGAGCACGAGACAGCCGCGACGGACTCCGAGGAAGAGCCAACCCCCCGAACTCAGGAAGTAATCCGCAAGAAGGAGAAGGTCCGTAGACGTGGAAGAAGTCGCAGCAGGTCACCCCGGAGGCCCCCCTCAAGTCGAAAGAGCTGTACTGACCATTTGTTTTCCTTAATAAACCCGCAATTGACCAGAACTCGGTTGTTGCCTATTTCTGCCGTGCCCCCACTCGGCCCCAGTCTTACACAATTCTTCTCTGCTTCGGGTAAGCGAGAGCATTTTACATGCTCTTGCTTACTCTAAGTGGAGCAGGGTTTGTTATGGCTTGGCAGCCCCCAAGGCCATCTATGTCCCCAGGTTGGGGGCCAAGCTGCTCCCCTCCTTTTCTTTTTATGTGCCCCAGGGAGGTGGTGCTCCCCATTTAGCTTTAAAATTAAAAACTCTCCTTAAAGCCGATGCTGGGATACATAAAAAGCAGTCAAACAGAAGCTTGCAGCAAATATTTTTTTTTACCACCACTTCAATATTTAACTTACTAAGTATAATTCAAAAATAATTTAGCATGTTAGCCACCTTATAAAAATCATATATACAGTGCTGCATAGGCTGTAATATGCTTTTAGCATTGGAGTGTATGGATGAACTTTGCGCAGTAAGTAAAAATATTTTAGGGGCATCATGATTTAGGACAGATGTTGCCATGTGTAATGTCATTGCAACATGCAAAGCAGAAATCTGTGTTATTTTCACACTAGTGTAATTGTACTCTGGGAACAACATGGAAGCTGGCCTTTTCACGGAAGTGACAAATGTCTGGACGTGTTTTAGTTGTTACTCTAAATAACCTGTCCTATTGAACCACATATATTTTTGCCTCACTGACCTATTAAGAAATATTAAAATGTTAAGCATAAATTAACATTATTAAATTAAATATTTGTCCACTCAATTGAAAGTGATTTCTGTTAAAGTAAATTACATTAGTGGTAATAGAAATGTCGAGTAAAACGTTTCACTGAAGAAAAAGTAATGTTGGTCTAACTTTTGAGATGGAGATGGTACCCCATATTACGACTCTAGATAGTGGATAGTTTTTTAACGATTTATCATGAGTTTTTTCTTTTTCTTTTTTTTAAACTGCGAAGTATGAGGGTCTTTTGTGAGAATTATCAAAATACCGTGTTTCCCCCCAAAGGTGCCCGTAAACGCAGTGCACGAGAACCACAGATGGATGCCATAAATAGCAAATGTGCTCTGGTCAAGCCCTATGAGAGTAAGTGTTTAGTTTGCTTTGGTTATATTGATAATTGACTCTGATTGGAGCCGATTTATATGTTTGCTCACTGGAATTTGTTTTACAAGTGTTCGCTGATATAAATGTTATTGATTTCTTCAAGTGTCATTTAAATTTAGCTTCGCCAGTTGTCTAACGATTAAAGTCGTCTTCAAAAAAATGATGTCCCTTCTGAAGTTTTAAGGATATTTTTTACTTGTTGTTTCATTGTTCTTGTGTACAAACCATGTTGCTGTACTTCTAATAGATCCTACCACCAACTTCACTCCACTGCCTTTGTGGTTCTGGCTACCAAGTACAGCTTTGATAACGTTTTTCATAAAAAACAAACTTCTCAGGATACGACGAAACTGACGTTGGTATCCATGGTTTGTTTATTTTATGAATTTCACGAAGAAAATAATTAAATGACTATGTTCAGTACTTTATTTGATTTCAAAACAGACAATGTTGCATTTTCTGCATCTTTTAAAATTGTATTTGCAATAATTATCCAACACTATAGTTAACGGTGGAAATTGAGTTTAGGGTTTCAAAGAGTTTACCAATGAGCCTGATTTGATTCTGAGAATGATGCGTGAACAAATCAAACAGCTAGCTTTCCGAGTTCGAAGACCTGCTAGCTAGATAAACTTAGGACAAAAAGTACAACACTATATAATACTAGGGAATACGAGCACAGTATCGCCTATCAAAAAAATCAGAGAGCCCAGACAGCTGTCTTTGAGTCAGTGGCTGTATTAGAAGAGATGAAGGGAGCTCTGCAGGACAGCACAGCTGTTTATTCATTCAGAACAGTATCTCTCTGAGCTCCACAGTTGTAATTACTAGATCTTGAATTCACCAATCTGATATAGTGTTCCAATAGGCTCTAGTGCAGGAGTAATATCTTTTGCCACAATATTGTCTTTTTAATAAGAGAATTCCACCAATCCAATACGCCAGTCTCTTTTAATGGTATTATCTCTTCAATCCAATTCACATTTGTCCATAATTGTCCTTCAGCCAACACGTGTTTCGTCTGATGCTAATCCCCGCATCAATAGACTTCATCAGGGCTGAAACCCAAACATATTTACAATATTAAATGAATCCGCTAGTCAAATTATTACATTAACCATTACCAAATTTCACCACAAAAAAGAGTGTGTAGTGCTTAGCAAGTCAAATCAGGAGGCTATCAACATTACCCATAAGAGTAAGAAAAAGATAGGCTCAAAGATTCTCCCCAGTGAAAGTTAAATATATACCATATCATGTGCTCAAAAGGGAATACAAAATTAAGGTAGTCCCAAACGCACCATTGTCGAACTCATTAAATAATAGAGTATTACCTCAGTCACAGTTAGCTCTTGTCAAAAACAATAGTTCAAAATATTTCAGTATTTCGTAGAGATCAGTTAGAGGGACCTAGAACAAAGGTATACTATCCCGGTAAGTCTCAAAGTTTATGAGAGTATCTAATAATAACCAACAAATACATGATGTCTAATGCCTAGTAAGCCAAGCAGTACATCACTGTACTGATGCAATAAAAATTTTCAAACCTACTCGTATTTTATCTTGCATACACAAAAGATTTTTTTGAAACCACAATTAAACAAGTCTCACCTATCAACGTATAGGTTAATCTTCTTCACAAGGAACGTCAAACGAGATACAGCAAATTCGGTATCTGGATACACGAGTACGTGTACCTAAAACAAACGAAGTATCCTTTAAGTTTCCAAAAACACTCAAAGTAATCTATGACACGTGTACGTTTACCAATGGGTAATTATTAGAACATTAGATATTCAGACAGGTAACTTATAAGTAAACGGTGAACAATGCTGTATTAATAGTATTATTGAAGTGTGCATTCGTAAATTCGTTTAGATTGTGTGGCTTAGATGTCTAGTGCAAGTTAGTTACTTTTGAACTCACAGGTTCGAGTGAGCTATTAATATTATTCGACCCATGCAATTTTTAATTTTAATATTTGTTTTATTGACTCTCTAGCAACTATTCTTAAAATAATGAGGGCTAAATTGTTCCAGAATTTGAAATACTATTTAATTACTTTCTGGTGTCCGATTATTGAAATAAAGATAGGACCAACGTGATGTTACAATACAATGTCATATTGATGAAAACAGTGTAAATAATGATATTCTACAATGTGTAACTATTTACTTTAGTTCACATTAAGGTTGAAAAGGAACATTAGATTTCACACGGAGTACATTTACGATACAACTTTTGTATCGAATTTTGTCTTAAAAATTACCCAATCATCGGTTTACTTTGTCTATAAAGTTACAACTCTTTCCGGACGTATTTTAGAATAAGACTGAGCTGTAATAAAGGATTATTATATACTTTTGACTCTTTACACATGGCGCGCGAAGTTTGGAGCTTATGTGTAGCATTTAAATATGGCGCCTAAACAGAACGCGAACGCGAAAGCCGGGAAGTTTACGAGGAGATATTGCGGTCAATGGACAGGTAAAACGCTTTTTTACCGACTTTTAACGTTGATGAGTCTTAAACGTTACTTATGCCCTGATAATAGTAATCCGCTTACATATACTCGTGTAATTTACGATTCCTCAACGTTACCTATGTCTTTATATTAGTTACTCGTGCAATTTACGAATGCACACTTCAATAATACTATTAATACAGCATTGCTCACCGTTTACTTATAAGTGCCCTGTCTGAATATCTAATGTTCTAATAATTACCCATTGGTAAACGTACACGTGTCATAGATTACTTTGAGTGTTTTTGGAAACTTAAAGGATACTTCGTTTGTTTTAGGTACACGTACTCGTGTATCCAGATACCGAATTTGCTGTATCTCGTTTGACGTTCCTTGTGAAGAAGATTAACCTATACGTTGATAGGTGAGACTTGTTTAATTGTGGTTTCCAAAAAATCTTTTGTGTATGCAAGATAAAATACGAGTAGGTTTGAAAATTTTTATTGCATCAGTACAGTGATGTACTGCTTGGCTTACTAGGCATTAGACATCATGTATTTGTTGGTTATTATTAGATACTCTCATAAACTTTGAGACTTACCGGGATAGTATACCTTTGTTCTAGGTCCCTCTAACTGATCTCTACGAAATACTGAAATATTTTGAACTATTGTTTTTGACAAGAGCTAACTGTGACTGAGGTAATACTCTATTATTTAATGAGTTCGACAATGGTGCGTTTGGGACTACCTTAATTTTGTATTCCCTTTTGAGCACATGATATGGTATATATTTAACTTTCACTGGGGAGAATCTTTGAGCCTATCTTTTTCTTACTCTTATGGGTAATGTTGATAGCCTCCTGATTTGACTTGCTAAGCACTACACACTCTTTTTTCTGGTGAAATTTGGTAATGGGTAATGTAATAATTTGACTAGCGGATTGTAAATATGTTTGGGTTTCAGCCCTGATGAAGTCTATTGATGCGGGGATTAGCATCAGACGAAACACGTGTTGGCTGAAGGACAATTATGGACAAATGTGAATTGGATTGAAGAGATAATACCATTAAAAGAGACTGGCGTATTGGATTGGTGGAATTCTCTTATTAAAAAGACAATATTGTGGCAAAAGATATTACTCCTGCACTAGAGCCTATTGGAACACTATATCAGATTGGTGAATTCAAGATCTAGTAATTACAACTGTGGAGCTCAGAGAGATACTGTTCTGAATGTCAATTTACCCCGGAGCTCTGGGGTGTTTTGGTGACTGTCTGGTAACCAGTACCTTTCTCTCTTCGAGTTCACACTTCAGATTTTTTCTATCTTGTAATACATTCCTTACTTAGAGCTGTGCGCCTGATCTTTGACTTGGTTACCAAAATTTGATTGTTGTTTATTCATTATTGGGGTATCTTTCACAGATTAACATGCCTGAATCATTCCCCGTCGTCGAGGCGGGAGTCCCACGGTAATAATAAATACAAAAGCAGTGCCTTAGTAAGAAACTGTAGTAGGCTGACAAGACAATAGGCCCAAAAAGACCCAAAGCTTAGTAGCCTATCTACCTCATTGTATGAAAAAAACTGAAAAATAGTTCCAACCAATCAGATGCCAGCACCCTCTAAAACCTTCCCAGCAGAGGCAGTTCTCCTCAGATTTTCACCGCAAGTCGTGTGAAAGAGATTCTCAGTTTTCTTCTTTTTCTCTTCAGGATGTCTGAAAAGAAAGCTCCCTTCAAAGCTTGCAGGACCTGTGCTAAAAAGAGGGTCCATGTAGATGATCAGCATAAAGACTGTCTACATCCTAACCATATTGTTTAGGATTGTATGATTTGTAGAACCTTCCCTGCCAAAACCATCAGGGACATGGAGGCAAGGGTTCTTTTATGGTTCAAATCATCTTCTACAGATGAGGAGAACAGGGCCTCTACTTCCAGCAAAAGAGCCAGATCCAGGGACAGCTCTTCTCCTGAGGGGAGGAAACATCACACATCCTCTCATAGAGCTTCAGCACACACACACAGTTTTTCTTCTCCTCCTTCTGGATCACCTTTATCTCCACCTTCACAGTCTTCCAAATCTTCAGCTACAAAAACAGTGAGTAAAGCCCAGATCAAGACTCTTTCTCTGGTGTCTTCTCACACAGTTTCGGTGACCTCTTCTACTTCAAGTACTTCATCTACGGTCTCTACAAGAGCTATAACCTCTCCTATTGTGTCTTCAAAAATTTCTACTACAAAGAAGTCTTCTGGGACTAAGGAATACTCTTCTGTAACTTCTTCATCTAAGTCGCCTTCGACGGCAGCGTCGACGCCATTCCCGTCAACTGGTTCTACATCTACAAGTCCTCGTCGACGAAAAGCCCGTTGACGTAAAAAATATAGTTGAAGACAAGCCCGTCGACGGTAGTCCCGTCGACGAAGAGCCCGTCGACGATAAGACCATCAACGGCAGCCCCGTCGACGAAGATCCCATACACAGCAGCCTCGTCGATGACGAGCCCGTCGACGAAAATTCCAACAGCAACATCATTGTCAACGGCTCAGTTGTCTATTGCACCTTTGGTCAAGACGCCCCTGTCGACAAAGAGTCCCTAAATGACCAGAAGTCCACCTGCGAGAACTTGGTAAGCGATTCCACAGGTATCTCAAGCGTCGCCTGTTACGTACACCCATTTTCAACTAAAAACGTACCATAGGCAAGACTATACTAATATATCTCCATTGTTACCATCACACATCTTGGAGACATATGTAGAAGAAGAGGAATCTGATGAGAATGACTGGGAGGAAGAAGGTCCTTTTGGGATTGCACGCCATCCGTCCGAGTTACACATAAAATGACAAGAAGAAGAGGAAGACTACCAGGGACATTTTTATCAAGAAGACTTATCTATGCCATATCATGGGCAGTCACATAGAGTTCCACGTTCGGACGAGTCAAGTCACCTTCCTCCTTCTCTGATCCAAGATATGCAGGCCATGTTGGCTGATTATCGACAGAGGTTTCAACCTACACCGACTACTCCAATTTTACCTACCATGCCGGCGGTTACACCTACGCCACCTATAGAAGATCCAACTTCTCCGAGACACCCTGTAGAAGTTATACTGCAAGGGGGTCAGGATACTTCTTCATCAGATGAGGATGAAAGAAGAGGAAGGTGAATTGCCTAATGATGATGTACCTGGGGATCCTTGGGATGAATATATAATCCCCATGCCTTCGCCTCCTATGCCTCAACCCTCTGATTCACCAGCTGATGATATTGGCGGATTTCATAACATTATGCAACGGGCTGCAACAAGGTTCGAACTTCCGGTCACTAACGAACAATCTGATTTTTTTCTTCACGACTTCAAAGAAGGTTATAGAAAAATTGCCAGAGCAATACCGATCATAGATTTTATTTGGATGGAAGGCCTTAAGATAATGAAGACACCTGCCTCTCTACCCGCGGTCCTTCCTCGAATTGAAAAGAAATATCGAGCAACACCAGACACTCCATCTTGCCTTGTGGGACACCCGCGTCCAGACTCTGTAATTTCGCAGGCTTCACAGCAGAGGTCAAAGAATCCATCCACCCCAATCTCAACCCCACCAGATAAAGAAGGTAGACGATTGGATTTGATAGGCAAAAATGTTTTCATCAATGCTACGTCATCCATCAAGGCAGCAAACTCTCTGGCAATCTTAGCACGTTATGACCGCCAGATGTGGTCAGAGTTATCTGAGTTCTTAGAACTTCTACCTAAAGATCGCCAGCAGGAAGCACAGAGAATAGTGGTCAAAGGGGAACGGGCGGCACCAGAAATTATTGACTGCGCCTTAGACATTTCTAATACTCATTTTCGGCAGCTAGCGGGGGCTGCTGTTCTCAGATGCCAGGGATGGCACAAAGCAACCTCTTTTAGACCTGAGGTACAGACTAAAATACTGGACATGGCTTACGATGGTGAGTCACTATTTGGTAAGCATATAGATGATGCCTTGCTGATCATCAAGCCCGATACGGACACGGCTAAATCGCTGGGTAACCTGCACTATAAAAGAAGATCTTTCGCGGGATCAAGAGGTCGTGGTTTTTCCTCTAGAGGAAATTACCACAGTCAACAAAACAGGCAATACCAATCTCAATATAAGCAGCCTTATTACCAGTCCTCTTACAGGCAATCATCTTCAAGCAATTTCTCTCGTCAGGGCGGACGACGACAGTCAAATAATCAAGGCAGTGACTCAAATAAAAGACAATGAGCTTTGCCGGACGCCAGTCAAATCTTTTCCCCTCCCTGTGGGCGCAAAGATCTCAGCCTTTTTCCAACAATGGCAGCACATCACATCAGATCAGTGGGCCCTCGACCTTGTTCAAGGAGGTCAAACTCTACAGTTCTTAAGGAAGCCACCTATGACCCCGCCCAAGGGTCCTCCTCCCCCTCGTATTCACTTACTGTTCAGGGTAGCTATAAACATGTTCCGCAAGAATGCGATAGAATAAGTTCCAATCTCGCAAAAAGGGAAAGGATTCTACTCTTGTTTCTTTCTCATAAGGAATAAATCGGGGGAGTGGCGCCCGATTCTCGACTTGTGCAAGCTCAACAAGTTTCTGAAGAAGCAGAGTTTTCGAATGGTGACGCTGGCAGATGTGTTGAGCTGTTTTAACGAAGGGGACTTTATGGCTGCTCTGGACATGGAAGACGCTTACTTCCATATCCCTATACATCCCAAACATCGCAAACACCTAAGATTCACAGTGGCTGGTGTCCGCTTTCAATTCAAGGTACTTCCATTCGGACTGAAATCAGCACCGAGAATATTCACAAAATGCCTAGCTCCAGTCTCTGCCACTCTGATGTATTCAAGTCTTCCCATACCTCGACGACTGGCTGCTCAAAGGACCATCAAAGCAGGCTACGAGACAGGCTGTCAAAAGTAGCCTTCATCTATTCTCAAATCTGGGGCTCACTCTCAATGCAAACAAGTCACAGTTGCAACCTCTCCAGGTTCTAACTTTTCTGGGAGCAACGCTAGACACCAAACAGTGCAAGGCGTTCTTGTCAGAAGATCGTCAGAACAAGTTACAAAACCTGGCAAAGGTAATTTCAAGAAGAAAGTCAGTTTCAGTCCGAACATTCGCTTCTCTTCTGGGTTTGTGCTTTTCGACGGTCAGCTTAGGCCCGCTTGCAAGGCTCAGGATGAGACCTCTGCAGGAAGAGCTGCATCGGCAATGGGAACAGGCCAGAGGGTAATTTGACGATTCCATAAAGGTAACCTCATGAATGATGCATGCTCTTCACTGGTGGTCAAAAAGAAGCAATCTATCTCCGGGTCTCACGTTCCTGACCACTTCCCCAGAGTTTGTCCTGACCACGGATGCATCCATGGAAGGTTGGGGAGGACATCTCCAAGACCTTCAAATTCAAGGACGATGGTCTCAACAATACCAGCAGAAGCACATCAACAGTCTCGAACTACGAGCCATCTTTCTTTCTCTGCAGGCATTCCTTCTGAGAATCGCAAACTCCTCAGTGCTGGTGTGTACGGACAATACCACCAGCATGTATTACATCAACAAGCAGGAGAGAACGAGGTCTCTCTCCCTATCGCAGGTAGCTCAGGAATTGTGGGAGTGGGTTATAAAACATGGTATAACCCTCAGAGCAGAGCACGTCAAGGGAATTCAAAATTCTCTGGCCGACAACCTCAGCAGATCTCTCACAGGGTGACACGAGTGGGAGTTGGAACAAGAACAGGTGAACAGGATCTTCCGTATGTGGGGCACGCCATCCCTGGATCTGTTTGCAACACAATAGAACAGCAAATGCCTTTATTACGCCAGCAGATTTCCTCAACTGGGATCAAGAGGGAATGCCCTGTCCATGCGATGGTCAGGGATTTATGCGTACGCTTTTCCCCCTGATACCATTAATACCGAGGGTTCTGCAAAAAATGAAGAGGGAACATTGAAGTCTCATCCTAATTGCTCCTCGCTGGCCGTAGCAGTATTGATTCCAAGAGTTATTCCTGTTGTCACAACAGCGTCCTGTTCGTTTAAAGCCAACACTCACGATGCTGACGAGAGAGAGAGGTCAGATTCTACACCCGGATCGACAGTCGCTTCACTTGCTCTGCTGGCTCCTTACTTCTTAGAATTTAAGGATCTCAAAATTTCTCAGGACTGTAGAGATTTTCTCAGGACTGTAGAGATATTCTATCTAAATCCCGTGCTTAAAGTACTATCAAGTATATATATATATATAGGGGGGTTTACCCTAACATAGTCACTGGGACCTGGGTTCTGTAAGTACTGAGAAGGGGGGTCCCAGTACTATCAAGGCATATCGCTTTAAATGGAAGCGTCTTTGTCATTGGTGTGAAACAAATAATGTTCATCCACTCCAGGCTCCACCAGAGGATATCCTACCGTACTTACTATCCTTAGCTAAAGCAGGTCTAGTTTTCTCATCTATCAAAGTCCATCTTGCTGCGATCTCTAGATTCAGAAATAGTCCTAACAGACCATCACTCTGTTCTTCGTCACTTATCAAATAATTTTTAAAATGGCTTTTTCGTGTTTTTCCTCCAATTTGACCTCTACCTCCGGAATGGGATCTCAGTACAGTTTTATTTCAATTAATGAGGAGGCCATTTGAGCCAATTCACAAGGCCGAGCTCAAGTTCTTAACCTGGAAGGTGGCACTTTTATTAGCTCTCACTTCAGCCAGGGGGTTAGTGAAATCCAGGCTTTCACAATTTCGGAACCTTTCCTGCATTTCACTAAAGATTACGTCACGTTACGAACAAATCCAAAATTCATTCCTAAAGTACCGTCTCAATTCCATCTAAACCAACCTGTAAAGCTGAAAACTCTTCCCGGATCCAGTTTCACTGGCAGAAAAAGCTTTACACTCTCTTGACGTAAAACGTTGCTTGAAGTTCTACCTTCAAAAGAATAAGGATATCAGACTATCTAATCAGTTGTTGGGTGCTTATGGTCAAGCCACATTAGGACAGGCCACGACAAAACCAATTGTAGCCAGATGGCGGTCTTCTGTCATACAATTTTGCCATGATAAAGCCAACAAACCTTTGCACAGAAATGTCAAAGCACATTCCACCAGAACTATGTCGGCTTATACAGCCTTATTTGCTGGGGTCACATTGGAGAATATTTGTCGTGCTGCGACATGGAAGAATGTCCACACGTTCACGAAACACTGCTGCTTGTAATCTGCGTCACAGGACGATGCAGCAGTGGGACAAGCTGTTCTTCAACATCTCCTTCATTAAGGTAGACTTTTAAATATCTCTCATATTGCATTTATGATGCATAAGTATGATCATGTTCACTGTAATGTTTCTGGTTATCAAATATTGTTTTTTAATATGCAGTATGTTAAAGGGCTATAACAATTTCATTTCAGAGGGTTTCTGCATGGGTATGTATTTACATATTCTAGTGCTCTATAACCTTCCGGATGTGTGGGGGATATGTAGATTTACGCCTTGTCTCCCACCTTCCGCAAACAACATTATTAGGTTTACTGCTTGCTACTCTGATTCAGGCATGTGAATCTATGAAAGATACCCCTATACTGGAAAAGAAAATAAGTTACTTACCTGTAACTATAGTTATCCAGTATAGGTATCTTTCATAGATTCACATGCACCCACAGCTTTTGTATTTATTATTACCGTGGGACTCCCGCCTCGACGACGGGGAATAATTCAGGCATGTGAATCTATGAAAGATACCAATACTGGATAACTGTATTTACAGGTAAATAACTTATTTTTTCTTTTCCAACCTGTTTAAGGGTAAAAGGCAGCTTCTTTCCCTGCAGTGGTCCCAGAGCCCACAGCACACCAGTGGGGTGTTGCTTCTTTTAATGACCTGTAACATTATATATAGCTTGCAATGGGAGCATTCAGATTGGAAAGGAAGCATTCAGATTGGATGGTGTACCACCACACTTTCGGATCCACACTGTCGACCTTCCATTATTTTGAATTGCAGGATACGGATTGATCATCATTTTGGATTGGCTTTAATTCAGAAGCCAAAAATTGTACAGGTAAATATACTTCTGCAGTATTTTCTCCATGTACTTTAATCGCTTTAAAGTCAATAGTTTGTCCTTTATTTATTTTCCTTATCTCATCATGAACCAAAACTAATCGCGGACTGTTGCACTTTTCTCTAAACAAGGTTCCCAGTTACGCTGAAATGAGTCAACCACAGAAAAAATGGTGGCATTTGGCAAAAGTTAGAACTTTATATAACAAATTGTGCTTATTGTGATTTGATCTAAATCCTTTCAGCCATTTTCAAGTGCTCAGGTTCTGCTTGAAGGTGTTCAAAAGTTATGTATGTCTGAACAGTTGCTCCCTTGGTACCATCAATTTCAAATAATATAGAGGCCTCTGATTAGCCGGGATTTTTCTTTTGTCCCCATTGGCCTTTGTGGTACTGCAGGACCGAATGACTGGTTAGCTTCAGCCAAGAGAAAAATACTGCAACCACCATTACAGAACCCAAGGAATCGGTCTCTGTATCCTAGAAATGGGTAAGAAATTGACCCAGACCCCCTTTTCGGTACCCAGATCCAAAAAGAAAAATGAATACCATGGAGCCCAGCGTGACCCTTCCATGAGGTACTGAGATACTCCTGCAGGAGTACCTTCCTCTGGTAATTTTACACAGTACCTCTGTACCATATGATTGAACCTTAAGTGGAGACACTGCAGTACCTGCGCGAAACAAAAACAAACAAAAAATGTGTTGGCAGGGTGATGGGCGTCCATGGGATTTCAGGCACATGTACTTTGGCCAAACCCACAACCCGCTTAGCATAGCAGAAGGACGTACACACCCAGGGGGGCAGTTAGTCCATGGTGGAAGGGAGTGTTTAGGCATAGGGTCTAGCCAGAGGACAGGTCCAACAGCCAAATGGCCGTACTCAATGGGAGGTTGGCCACCCACACTATGGCCAATAAAAACCAGGCCTGATGTGAATCCCTAAGGTGAACTACCCACTGCGCTCGGCGAACACAGAGTGACCCTTCCATGAGGTACTGAGATACTCCTGCAGGAGTACCTTCCTCTGGTAATTTTACACAGTACCTCTGTACCATATGAATGAACCTTAAGTGGAGACACTGCAGTACCTGCGCGAAACAAAAACAAACAAAAAATGTGTTGGCAGGGTGATGGGCGTCCATGGGATTTCAGGCACATGTACTTTGGCCAAACCCACAACCCGCTTAGCATAGCAGAAGGACGTACACACCCAGGGGGGTAGTTAGTCCATGGTGGAAGGGAGTGTTTAGGCATAGGGTCTAGCCAGAGGACAGGTCCAACAGCCAAATGGCCGTACTCAATGGGAGGTTGGCCACCCACACTATGGCCAATAAAAACCAGGCCTGATGTGAATCCCTAAGGTGAACTACCCACTGCACTCGGCGAACACAGAGTACAACGTAGGGTTCCACACAGTACAGTGGAGGGTTGGCTGAGGGAGGTTAGGCATGAGGAAGTTGGGTACTGGGGTCTGCTTTCAGGTTAGCTCTGTCCCCAACCCCCTTGCTGTGGATGGTTGGGGTTGACACTGTCTGGAGCAATGGTTAGTTATCAGTACTTCTGCAGTACCTGTAATGGAGGTTGAAGGAAAGTGATACTTTTTTTACATGGTCACCTCCACTGTTTGCTCACTGGTAATGATGTTGATTGGTAGTGCACTGTGTCCCTGCTAACCAGTCTCCAGTGCCAGTACTCCCTAAAAACAAGACCATTGCAATAGTATCCCAGTTGGCAAGGACTTTAGCACCCCTGTAAGTCCCTAGTAAATGGTACCCAGGGCACGGTACTAAAGAGGGTCCCTAAGGGCAGCATCATGACTAATGCCACATTAAAGAAATTACACGCAAACAGCATGCAGACTGCCATTGCAGGATGCATAAAATAGCGCAAACCATTCCGAAAACAGGACATTGCACACTCACTGGGTGCCATGTCCTTGTACACTGCATATACTATGTAAGTCACCCCTACAGCAGACCTTAGGGCCCTAAAGTAGGGTGCATTATATTACATGTGATGGCTCATCTGCATGAGCAGATATGTCCCTGTAATGCCTAGTTCCATTGCTAGAGATTGCAAATGATCAGGAAGCCATCTTAAGGTCATCAATAAATCAGGATTTATTAAGCGCAGCTAATCACCCGATAAGGTATTAAGGCCCTTGCAGGCCTCAGAGACCTAATCGAACAGCCAGGTCTTGAGGGCCATTCGGAATTCCCAGTGAGGTGATGGTCCGGAGTAGCGTGGGGAGGCTGAGGTGGGGTGTGATGTGGGTTTCTTGGGGAAGGCCGAAGATGAGTCTGGCTGTGTGGCATTCTGTATGTCTGAAGTCTCTGTGGAAGGTGTGCAGCGATTCCGATGTAGAGTGCATTGCTGTAGTCCAGTTGGCTGGTGATGAAGTGTGTGAGATTTGGTGCGTCTCGTGTTTACGGGTAGCCACTTGAAGATCTTAACGTGGCATGGGCAGAGTGAGGAAGCAGGCAGAGGAGACAGTTGATCTGTGATTTCATGGTGAGCTTGTCAATAATGAGTCTGAGGTTTCTGGCGTGGTTGGAGGGAGTGGATGCGGGTCCTTGGTCAGATGGCCACCAGGAGTCGTTTCATGTATTGCTGCTGTTGCCAAAGATCAGTACTTCTGTCTTATCTGTGTTCAGCTGCAGGCAGTTGTTCTTCACCCAGTCGACAATGTTTGTCATGCTTCTCTGGAAGTTGGTTCTGATGGTGGTAGGGTCGTTGGTGAGTGAAAGGATGAGTTGGGTGTCCTCAGCGTAATAAATTATGTTGACCGTGCTATATGACGATCTTGGCCAGCGGGGTCATAGATGCATTGAAGAGCGTTAGGCCGAGGGATGAGCCCTGGGGGACTTCGCAGGTGATCTCCTTGGGTTTAGAGGTGAAAGGTGGGAAGTGGATTCTCTGGGTACTTCCTGTGAGAAAGGAGGTGATCCAACTTAGGGCGTCCCCTTGGGTGCCGATGTCGTGGAGTCTTTGATCAGTGTGTGGTAGGATACGGTGTTGAAGGCTGCCAAGAGGTCAGGGAGGATCAAAGCTACTGGTTCCTCTCGGTCAAGGAGGGTTCGTATGTGGTCAGATAGCTGTGATCAGTGCGGTTTCAGTGTTGTTAGCTGCGGAAGCCGGCTTGGGAGGTGTTGAGTAGCTGTTTCTGCTCCAATTGTGTCATGAGTTGTTTTTTGATTATCTTTTCCAGTACCTTCGCTGGGAATGGGAGCAGGGAGATTGGCTGGTAGTATTTGAGTTTGTTGGGCTTGGCTGACGGTTTTTTGAGTAGTCGTTTGACTTCGGCATGTTCCCAGGCATAGGGAAATGTTGCAGTGGTGATAGAGGTGTTGTAGGAAAGTAGGATCCTTCTGCATGGTTACCCCCACTTTTTGCCTGGTGCTGTGCCGGTTTTTGACTAGTCTGACTGGGATCCTACTAATCAGGATCACAGTCTATCTGCCTTCTCCCTAAACTCTTATGTTCAGTACGTGGGTACATTCTGAATTGGATACTGGGGTACTCTTTCAGTCGATAGTATATGGTACTAAGATACCCAGGGCATAGGTACCCCAGAGGTCTCTCATGGGCTGAAGCATTCATTATGCCACCCATGGGAGACAGTGCAAAATGGAACTACAGGCCTGCCATTGCAGCCTGTGTAAGTTGGTGCTTGCACCACTTAAGATATAGGTCTCCTATATCTAAGGGTCACTGCACTTAAAACCTATAATTCACCCTATAGCAGGCCTTTTCAAACCTGAAGGCAGGGTGCTTGGTTCTAAGTGAGAGGGTGCCCTTGCATGAGCAGGACACCCTTGCAGCCTACAGAGTCCATTCTCCTGGGTTGTCATTGAAGCAGCCATATACAATATAGCAGGGCACCGCATAATTGCGCAATGACCATCTCGTAAACGGCTGCAATAAATCCTATCATATTTCCACGCACTTCAAGAGCCCTCCATTAGGCTCTTGGTGTTCCCGGTGCCAAGCTTCTAGACCCAGACAGCACAAAATAGTTGCTGCTGACCAGAGACACATTTCTGCCCTCCTGCTGCTGAGCCACGCTTGAGCAGAGGAAGGTGTAACAATAGGCATCCCATCACAGGTAGGTGTGACCACCTCCCAGGCAGGATTTAGTGTATTGGGACCGGGTGGATGCGCTTGCCAGCACCAGAAGTCTGCAACAGGGGCACACTTGGTGTCCCTGTGAAAAGTCTGGTTCAAACTAGTTCTGGGAGTCGTTGGCTCCCGCTCTGGTGAGGCACTGGACAAAGGACATGGGAGTAACCTCCCCTGAGATGGGTCCCCTGAATCTTCCCAACCCTTTCCCTAGGGTACTTAAGGGCTTACCTGAGTGTGGGTCCCTAGATTCGTCGTGGGCTAAGATTCAGATCAGACAGCACTGCACTTCTACCTTCTGAGCACTCTGGACTACTCTGGACGACACTGGACTTCGTTTGGGCCTGACTTCCTCTCCCTTCCAGTCTGATTCATCCTCAGTGCCTGTGCATCATAGAGGAACCTTCCAAGGCCTGTGAAGCATCAAAGACCCCTGAAGAAATCTCCCCTGGGGTGAAGAAGTCACCCCCCTGCATTTGCAGGCACTGCAACTAAGTCGACCGGTCTGCAGATCCTGAGCTCCTCTGGACTTCGTGGGCTCTGCAACACAGGTGGTGTTTTTCCACAGCTCCCGAGGCCTGCCCTGCCCTCTTACCAAGTTTGAGGCCAGTATCCCTCGTTGGGGTTGCAATAACCGAACCCTTGTGCACCGCGTCCAACTTGCAGTTGCAAAGGCTTGTTGGCTTCCTTCCAAGAGGACCCAACCTCGAGCACCTCCTGTGACCGCATCATGTGCATCGTTGCCTGCATCATTTGGTGAACTGCTTGAGGTCCTCTTGCGTCTGCAGTGCCTCCATACTGTGGGTACACTTGAGGGTCACACTTGTTTCTTTTGGGCTCCCCTGATTGCTCGGCATCTGCACTTACTCCCCTGCTGTCGGTGAGTCCCCTGGACCTTGCTGGTCCGGACGTTGCTCCTTCTTTGATTACTGCATTGGTTGCCTTTGCCAAGGCTTGTTGGTGCTCCCGCCTGACACCGACCCTTCAGCACTTGACATCCTTCGTGGGACAAGTCGTGGACAGTACCTGGTCCTCCTCAGTGTCTCCTGGTCCTCACAGTCCAGATCCTGGTCATCCATCCTACAGCACCCGACATCGGAGGGCATTCATGTGTGGAGAGGATGTTCGAGGTGGTCAGTGTGTGGTTTGTGTTGGTTACCGTGATGGCATATCTGTCGTGGAAGTCTGTAGGTGTGGGTTGGTGATTAAAGTTTCTGTATATGGTTGTAATCGTGTCATGGAAGTGGGTGAGGTTGTCAGACAGCTCCAGTGAGGGTGTGATGTTTTCTCTTGCAGCCTTCCTTAACGATGTTGAAAAGTACCTTGATGATGTTGGCACTGGTTTCGATGCGTGTGGAAAGGGTTATCTTCTTTGTTGCTCTCAGAAGGCAGTGGTAGAGGTTGAGGGAGGTCTTGAAGGCTGTCTTTGTGCACCTTACTGGTGCACCATCTCCTCTCCAACTGTTTGCGGTCTCGTTTTGCCGTTCGGAGTACTTGGGTGTACCAGCTGGCCTTTTCGGAGGATTCTCTCTGAGTGTAGCCCTTGATGGGGATTATGCTGTCTGCACAGTTGGTGATCCAGGCATTGAAGTTTTTTGCTTCATGTTCGAGGTTGGGGGTGGTAGTAGGGTTGTTGTGTTGAAGGCGTTCGCCCAGCTGGTCTCAGAGATGTTTTATACCTCCAGTGGGGGGGCACTGGTCATCTTGGGGGTGTTGGTAAAGGGGCTGGAGATGCTGAAGTGGACAATGAAGTGCTCGGTCCATGTGAGTTCTGTGAGATGACTGTTTTTGACAAGGTTGCTGGAGGTGAAAATTGGGTCCAGCGTGTGTGCTAAGGTGTGTGTTGGTTTAGGCGGATGGTCTAGGCCAATCCAAGGCTGCTCCTACTGTCAAGGAGGTGTGCGATGTTTTTTTCGTTGGGTTTGTCAATGTGAAAATGAGGAAGATGTAGTCTTTTGAGCCTAAGGCTAAGAGCGCAATTGAAGTATGCAATGGTGTTGCACAAGCTGGAGCATGGGCCTAGGGGTCGGTATGGGAGGGTGCCTCTGATGATTGTCTTGTCTCTGTGCAGCTTGAAGTTGACATATACAATGGGGGTGGTGATGATACACTGTATGGTCTCTTTGTGGATGATGACTGTTCTTCCACCTGCCTTTTTGGTGGGGTACTGGTGAGTGATTTTTTTTTTTATCCATCTGGGTTTGCTGTGGCAATTTCTGGGAGAGAAGTGGAGTTGAGCCAGGTCTCAGTGAGGAAGACCATTTCAGGTACGAAGGTGGCAATAAGGTCCCATGATTCAGTGCATAGTAAGCGTGTGTTGAGAAGGGTTCATGCAAGTTGCTGTTTTTGTTCAGGTGGTGTATGTGGTGTATTCGTGCTGGGGCTGATCGGTGTACTGGTGTGTGTGCATTGGCAGTGGGTGCTGATGAAATGTCATACCGTGGAGTGTGGGTCGGCTCGGAGGCCGTGTTTGCTGTGGCATCCAGGGTTGAGGGTTATCTTCAGGGACGAGAGGGCTGGGTGCGGTTCGGGTGTTGATGGGCCTTTGATGCACCAGCTGCGCGCCGCCTGCACGCGTCCTGTTGCGGGGATTCTGCTCATGCACAGACCTATGCACAGGGAACCAGGACCTCAGTGAATTGTGGTATACCAAAAAACTCACCTCAGTACCTAGAATCCTTATCCGACTAGCATCAGTGTCTCATTAGCTCTCCGTCCTACAGCGAATTTACCAATGATTAGACAACCCAGAGCATGCGACTTAGGGTACTCTCAGGAATGGTGGGAATCAAGAACACTCTTTCATCTTTATTCTCATACCAGTCCACAAAGTGAGTAATCCGAGACACGGAAAAGTTTACAAATTTTATTTTGAATTACGTGCTCTAAGATGCAGTATTTTGGCTAACATAAGCAGGCATATGATTAGAACTAAAACAATCAGCATTGTTACAATTCCATAAAACAAAAAGGGAGAAATCATGTTACAATGATAGTGGAGACAAGTCATATAGCACCTTGTGAATCACCCTCCCCTGCTAGGAAATAGGTTTTATAATAATAGAAGGTCTCTTAGGCTTGAATGGGGAACCCTATTTCTTCCAGATCAGCAGAGGTGAGTCTCATCTCAGGATCAGCAAAGCTCTCTGTCTCTGGAAAGGTTTGTCTCCAAGTGTTCAAATCATGCATGCAGTGCAATATTAAAGGCACCTGAATTTCAGTTGGCTGGAGCTGTGTGCGTGTTGTGTCTAGAGCGTGGGACGATCAAACCGAATCAACAGCATACGTCGTTATTATAACCTTGAAGTCTTCTGCACGCTGTGTACAGACTAAGGTCGCGGTGTAAGTCTATGGATGTGAAAAACAGACCGTTCTCATGCGAAGAAAATCAAGCAGTTTAACTTACAACAGTTACATGTAGTGTTGTGTGCAAAAGCTGCAAAGTAGCAAAATGGCATTCAAACTTCTAATACGCTTATGCTAACATAGCAATGTGTGCAAGTAGAACCCCGTCTTCACTACAGTCCGCTGTTCGGTTGCACTGCGGACTGCATTAAGTAGGTCCTGGGGTGGGCGGGGCTTTTGTTGGGAAGAACAGTGAATGCAAAAACCCCAGCGGGAAAACCCGGGCAGCTGCGCTGTCACTGGATCAGTCTGGAAAAAGCATGAACTGCAAGCCACAGGAAGTGGCAAGCTAGGTGTCCAGGTGCCTGGGCATGTACTGGGCACTGGTTATTATGAGTGACCCAGCTACATGATGACTTCTCTGAAAGTGATGGTGTTTGGTATAAAACACCTTGTCTTAGAAAATCTACACTGATGCCAGTATTTGATTTATTAGGACATCCACCCAGAGGTCACCATAAAGGTGCCCCCTGAAAGCCTACTAGTCACCATGTGCTGGCTGGCTGGTTTCTTCCAGCCTGCCTCCACAGACGTGCTTTTGACCCCTGTGAGGGCAAGCCCACACTCTGAGGCAGAAACAATGCTTGCTCAGGTGGAAGGTGTTCACACCTCCTCTAGGAAGATGGCTAGTGTTTTAGTATATCCAGGCCAGAGGTTTCAAAGCCTCTGCCGCCTTTGATATGCAACAACGGCATTCCCCTGAACCTGGGGAACCCCTCTGCCCTTAAGTGCATTTGGCATTCAATCGATACTGGCTGATGAGGGTGATGCTCCGACACCGGTCTAGGGAGGACCTGGCTTGGCAGTTCGGGCTGGACTGTTCCCATGAGGCGCCGGGTCAAGACTGATTTGCATATGGCTGGGTCTAAACTGCAGTAGCTTGGTGAGCAAAAGAACAATGGATTTAACCCAGTTTTCTTGATTGGGGTGAATGTTTGATTTGCTCTGCATTCCTTCCATCATCTGTGTGTCTTTTGCTTTCTCCCCTCCACTGTGCCAGGTATGCCCAGACATGGGTCCCGGACTCACTGTGCCACTGGATTCAAGCTAGCCTGGCTGATGAGGGATGATGCCCCAAAACCGGGGCCAAGATGCTAGTTTTCAGTCCAGGGAGGGTATGGCTTGGCAGTTCGGGCTGGACTGATCCCATGAGGCACAAGACTGATTTGCCTATGGCTGGGTCTAAACTTGGGTGGCATGGTGAGCAAAAGAACAATGGCTTTAACCCAGATCTCTTGACTTTGGGTGAATGTTTGATTTGATCAGCATTCCGTCCATCATCTGTGTGTCTTACACTTACAAGTTAAGCGCACCCCTAAGGGGGGCCACCTGAAGTTGACAGTCAAAGAAGGGTTGCGCCTTCTTGGTGTTGGTGAAACTGGGAACTCTGGGTCAAGATTATGCCCACTCCTTGCAGGAAGTGGTCATATAGGGGGTGTTGACACCGCCTATATGACCACTAGGTAGGTAGCCCATTGGCTATTGCCCTACACTCTCCTAATACCCTTAAATTCAGTATTTAGGATACCCACTGACACCATACAGATTAATTTAGCTGGGAACAGAAGAAGGACAAAGAAGAGCCGTAACCACGAGGACTGAGTACCTACACAGAACTTGACACCAAACCCTGCCTGACTACTGGTACCTCGACAATTGCAAAAACCTGATTTGTCCAAAAGCTGTTCATCCTTCTCAACACTGGGAGGACTGTCCAGCACTTAGCCAACCGTTTGGCATCTCACTTGGGGTGGAAGAGCCATCCATCCCCCTGCATCTGCAGGCATGGACCACGCTTATTTGGTCATTGTTTTGCTGGCACTCGGGCCCACCTAGGGAGCATTATGCCAGTAAGAGGTTTTCGTTGTTCCAAGAGGCCAGCCCTGTCTGTCAACCATGTTTTGTGACACTAGACCCTCCCGGAGCCCTCCCTGTATCAATACCCTGGGTACCGGAGCACTTGCAGTAACCAACACTTGTTAAGTGTTCATCCTGGACACCACCACCGTCAAAGTCAACCTGCACGACGAGGGACTTCAAGACCAACAAGGCTTACACCAACAGTGGCCCTGCTGTCTTGTTTTAGTTCCCTCTACAGGGCACACCGAGAACTGTAAGAGCCTCCAACGCAAGTGGCCAGCCAGCCAAACACCTCTGCACCCGAGCCCCACAGCTCCGGTTCACAACAACGCCTTTGCCCTTTTGCTCTAAAGACCATCACTAGCCGAGCCCTTCTATGGGTTCTACCGGACTTGTCCCTAAGCCCTCCCCCCTTTGCAGCCTTTGTTTTCAGATGCCCATTCACTTCAACGGTGTAGCGCTCAAGGCTACCTACACATCTGGCGCCTTCACACTTGGAAATGGCAAGGCAGATTAACTAAAACAACCGGTGGTTCTAAGGACCTTGGCCCCCTTGCACCTTACGTTCCAAAGGGCACCCCCGAACTTCGACTACTAGTTTGTTTGCAGCGTATGCCTTTCCTCTCATAGGGTAAAATTACTGCCTTAAACATGTGTATCTTGCTATTTTCTTGTAAAAGCCATAACTCCGAAAGTACATACCTGGTTCCAATGATCTTTGTATCTAAAATTATATAAAAATCTATGTTTTTTTTATAAATTGCTCTCAGATTTCTTTTTGAGTGTGTATGCTATTTACTCACTGTGTGTGCAACAAATGCTTAATGCTCCCCTCTGATGAGCCTAAGCTGCTTGACCACAAATAGAGCACTTGAGGTTATTAAACTAAGTCATCTAAACATTTTGCACGGTGTGCCCTTACATTGCCCACTATATAAAACGCCAGCTTCCTATAGATAATATAGGTATTTTGTCAGTACCACAGAATTACCACAGTATGTTAATAAAAACACATAAAAACATAACGTATGAGAGTTGGAGGGGTGTGGGAGTGTTGAATGCAAAACCTGGCAATAGGCTAGGTCTTGCGTCCACTCTCGTCTGTGCTAATTCAAAGGCCTCGTGCAACAGTGAGTTGGTCATCCAGGTAATGGGGTTGGTGTAGGGGGCCAAAAGTTGTGTGCAGGGGGAGTTGGGAGCAGGGCCTGCTCAGAGGCAAAGCAATGCAAGCTATCTCCAAACTCCCCCAGCCCATGCTGTGCATGGCTGAAAGGTGTTGGCTACCCACAGTATGAGGTCGATTTGGGGCTTTTGGTGCTGGACCTGCCTAGATGTTAGGCATTACAGCCATTCCCTTGGTGCCTTCGGTTGTGTGCAGTGGGAGGTTGACAGTTCATTCAGGGCTGTGTAAAGGATCTGGCCTGGCCAACCCCTCAAGGTACAGAGAAAGTCTGTGCTTGGAGAGAGGGTGGTTTGGCTGCCTGTGGGATTGGCGTGAAGCGGCCTAAGGCAGTGTGCAGTCGCGGTTGGCCTTTTACAGGGGTAGACATTTTTGCTATTCTCATTCTTTGTAAGTAAGAAACTGGATTGCTATTAATTTGGAACCCTTTAAAAACACTATTAAGAAATAGAAATTCAGAAAGGTACACTTTTGCTTTGCCTACTGAAAGGGGTTACATTGGTCTTTAGTAACTGCCCTGAAAACTCATTTTACACCTTAGTCATCCAGTGAACATGGGCAGTGGTATAAAAGTAGCATATCTGTAGAAATAGACACAGTAGTTGTTAAACTGTGATAAAAAGTATGTGGAATACTCAGTAATCCATAATAACATGGAAACGTAGGCCCATAAACCAACTAAAACCATTTAATCTACAAACCGCTCCAGAGTCTTATTAGAAATTGGATTATTGGTTGAGAGGGCTGGAAGCCCTGTTTGAGCAACAACCACAATTCTTGTCAGGGTGAACCCAAACAAGTTTCTTTATAAACCTGCGCTTAATCCTCTGGTAGCTTGCTACAAAGTAGTCCGATTTAACTTACAGGCATTGTGTAAAGGATTTATGGAACACACAAACAGTAGGAAGGTGACAATACAACACAAACCTTTTTTGATGAATAAAATAATACCAGAATGACAAAAATTCAATCAGTGAAACCGGAGATACTTAGTTTGAAAGTTTTGAATAAAAATAGGGCCTTGTAGGACAAAAGGGCCACTCGCTGTCATCCGGTCGCACTAATTTGGTGAGAAGTCACTAGTTCAGGCTGACTGTGATGGAGCATCAGTCAGATACATGGCCCTGTGTAGCCCTGCTGTAAAATTACCTTCTGAGTCCAGGGCAAAGAGTTTGTTATGGTTGAGGAGACCATGAGGAGTAGGTGTAGCATCTTGGGTGGTCTTTGCTGTTGTGCGAAGAGCAGGCCAGTTGTCGTGGGCAGTCGTCGGTGTGAAGTGCGGCTCTCGCATTGCCGGTTCTCGCTGTAGAGCAAAAAGCAGATGTTATGAGAAATTAGCTTTGGCAGTCATCAAGGGAGCCAGAGCCTGGGCACAAACGGGCTTGTCGCATGAAGCCCAGGCTTTAGGGTTTGCATCCTTTCTAGCAAGGAGCACGCTGAGATGATAGCCATGGGTACAAGACCTGGGAAGGTACCTCTTGGAAATGAGGGACTCTTGCAGAGACCAGCAGGGCTGAAACCGGTTCAGTTGCTGTAGGTTAGTTGGCCATTGGCATGAAGGCCTCTGGAGCTTGTTGGGTTGCTGTAGTTCACACAGGAGTTCAGCCAACTGACCGTTGGAGACCGCAACCCGATAACTTGCTACCACCACAGTCCTGAAAAGGCTTGCGTGGTTGCACATTTCAAGGAACTAATTAGATATTCAGGCATATATTTTGGATATTTCCTTGATAGGAAATCACCTGTACAGCCTAGGGATAGACCAAACTCTCCAGGCAATGGTACAGGCAAGTAAGACTGCCAAGGCCATGAGTGCTCAGCAGGTCTATAGACCCTTCTTTAAGATGGTAATCACATCTGACAAGAGGGGCCTGTGGTGACTGCTTAGAGTACACAGGTCCCAAAGGCTAGGGGCAGTACGTAAGTTCTTGTAGCCCTCCAGTGCCAGCAGCAATAGCCATAGAATGTTTTCTAGGCAGAGTAAAGCCAAGAGGAGGGGATATATACTCCCACACCGCCACCCCACCCTTCTTAAATAACTGGAAGTGCACTACCACAGAGAGTGGTTGATAAACTTAATAGGACACAACTATTGTATAGACTTTGTATAGAAACCTCAGATCAACTAAACGCCAGGGATACAAGAAAAAACAATTGTAATACTACAAGCATAAGTGCAAGAACTGCTATAAAAGGATGCCATGTTAATAGTTGCACTCGAAGAAAAGCACAGGTGTGTGCTCTGTTTACTTTCTAGTCCGAAAACAAGGTATTACTATGTGATCTATTTTAGATGTAAAGTTTGTGAACAGGTTTGTAAAAACGCAACAGTTCTAAATGACGGCATTGCAAGGTCATATACCACTGATAGAAAAGGACGACTATCCAGCAATGGTACTACTAAAAGATGCATATTTTTACATCCTTAATATGTAGCCTGCTCACAGAAGATTTCTCAGGTTTGACAACCTTGCTAGAGGTTATCCCACTAATACAAAAGGGAGACTGTCTAGCAGTAGCACATCTAAAAAATGCTTACATTTACAGCCCCAAATTATTGCTCAGAGAAGATTTCTCAGGTTTGTGATGGTCATACATTACCAGTTTAAATTCTTAACCTTTGACAAAATATCGACACCTGGTGTCTTCACCAAAGCACAAGCAGTAGTAGCAGGTGTGCACATATAAATATATCTGTGCAAATCAGGAAAGGTGGTAACTCTTTGGCACAGCCAAACGCACCTCTGGGGGGGACTGCCTCAAGTATGTACAGAGACACTGGAGGGGTCAGATATTTGTGACGTCTTACTCTGGGTTCTCAAGAGGTGTATTGGTATGGGTGGCACCAGGGGTGTCCCCTTTAAACTGACTCGGGCCAAGCCAGATCCTAATGGCAGATTTGTAGTTGTTGAAGGCACATTAGATGGTCATGACATATGCCTGATTAACATTTATGCACCCAACACAGACAACAGTGACTTCCTGGGTACGAACCTCAGCCAAGCCCAACTTAGCCTAGACACAGAATTATTGACTGCAGGAGACTTCAACTGTGCATTTAATGGCGCTCTAGATAGACTTCCACAGAAATTAGACACTGAGCCCAAAGTAAGGGAAGCCATGAGAGCGATGCAATTCAAAAACGGATTGGTGGATATCTGGAGACACAGACACCCACTCCAAGCAACATACTTGTGTCATATACCAGCGACCAACACTTATTTATTTATTTATTTATTTATTCAAAGTTTTATATAGCGCGAACAAGATCCTTACAGATATCAGAGCGCTTCACAAAGACAGGGTAGGGGCAGTAGGAATGAACAGAGATAATGGGAGCAGTATAATAGTCACTAACATGGTAGGATAATAATAACATACATAAAACAAATCAATATACAATCAGGTAAACAAGTAATATATGACGGCAAGTCATTGATCCCACTACAGAGGTGTTCAGGTACACCTTGGGTGTGTGGATGGCTTATACCAATGTTTTAGTATAGAGAGAACACTGAGTGGGGGCATCGGGAGAGTGGATCAGTAAACCAACGTGTATCATATATTGGTCGGTAGTAAGAGAGTAACGTAGTAGTGTCCCCCTCAAGTAGAAGCATAGTGCCAAAGGACAAGGTGAACAGTGATACAAAGCAAAGCAGAGTCTCTGATCCAGCACCTATAAGGTTCAGGAGATCTTGGCCGGAAGGATGGTTTTCACCTCTTTCTTGAAGATTGCGGTGGAGGAGATAAGCCTGGTTTCAGGAGGGAGCGCATTCCAGATCCTGGGTGCCATTCCTGAGAAGGAGCGCTTGTATGTTTTCTCTTTCCTGAATCTACGAGGTTTAAGGAGTAGATTTTTTGTACTTCTATTGGTTCTCGAACCTCCTGATATGGACAACTTTTGAGCGAGGTAGTTGGGTGCATTGTGGTGCACGGCCGCGTGTGTCATAACTGCAATTTTTAGCTGTATTCTGGCTTCAAAAGGCAGCCATTTTAGAGACTTTAAGTCTGGGGATATATGCGAATGCTTTCTTGAGCCAGTAATGAGTCTCGCGGCAGCGTTCAGGGAGGCTCTTAAGGGTGCTGTTGTGGATAGCGGGAGTCCGCTGAGGGCCACAATTCCGTAGTCTATTCGAGGGATGACTAAAGCTTGTACAGCAGTTTGGAAGTCTTCGGCAGGGAGGAAGGGTTTAATTTTCCTCAGTGTGTTGATTTGGAAATTAGCTGCTTTTGTGGCTTTGTTAACGTGCTGCTGCATGTTGAGCTTGGCGTCGAGTGTGATGCCTAGGGATTTCGCCGAATCCACGATGGTAGGATGGACATTGAGTGCTGTTAGGTTGTTGAGCCAGGTTTGGGTGGTGGAAATTTTCGCCGGGGGTGAGATGAGTAGGAACTCAGTTTTCAGAGCATTTAGTTTGAGGTGATTATCGGCCAGCCAAGATTGAGTGTTAATAAGCGTGGAATTCAGCTGTTTGATATCTTCCGGGGATTGTAGCTTTAGGTAAAGTTGTGTGTCGTCGGCGTACATATGGAATTGGACATTGGAGGCTTGGAGCAAGGTGGCGAGCGGTTCCATGACGAGGTTGAACAGTGTGGGGGAGAGGGAGGATCCTTGTGGGACACCTAGGTCTGCAGACACAGGTGTAGATAGCACATTGTCGATCTTGAACTTCTGAGACCGGTTGTGAAGGAAGGACGAGAACCATTTGAGAACAGTTCCCAATAGACCCATTCTAGTGCTTAGCAGCTCCAGCAAGTTCTCATGTTTGACCGTGTCAAATGCTGACGAGAGGTCAAGAAGGATGAGGAGGCAGGACTCCTTGCGATCAAGAATTTGAAGGGCGTCATCAATTATGTGTGTCATAGCTGTTTCCGTGCTATGTTTCGCTCGGAAGCCTGATTGATGAGGGTTGAGGAGGTCAAATTGGTCAATGTGCTTTGTTAGTTGGAGTTGGACACATTTCTCCAGCAGTTTGGCCAGGGTGGGGATATTGGTGATGGGCCGGTAATTGTTTAGGTCAGACGGATCAGCTGTAGGTTTCTTGAGTATAGGCGTGACTTGCCCCACCTTGAGGGAGTCTGGAATGAGGCCTTGTTGCAGGGAGCTGTTGACGATTTTGGTCCAGAGAGGGAGAAGCAAGGGAATGAAGTCTTTTACAGCATTAGCGGGTCTGTGATGTGATTAGAGGGCTTCAAGGTGCAGAGCAGTTTGTGTATTGCTTCTTCCGAATAGGTATCGAAGTACAGCCAAGATGCCTTGTTTTTAGGTTGAGTGTTAGCCATTCTGGTGTGGTTGGGGAATCGGCTTACATCCATGATGAGGTCATTTCTTATGTTGTCAGTCTTTAGCTTAAAGAAAGCAGAGAGGGCTTCACAGTGTGGGGCGTCGCTTGTTGTGCTGTTTGATTGTAAGGGTAGTGTCTTTGTTTGGGTCTTGATTAGTTCGAACAGCTTTCTTGGCCTGTTTTTTGCTTGGTCCAACTGGCGGCTAAAGAAGTCCGATTTTGTGCGCTTTATTTTCCTGAAGTAGGCATTTCTCTTGTTCTTAAGCCTTTTGAGGTGCAGTGCTGAAGGGTCCGATCTCCAGGTGCGCTCTGCCATTCGCATAGTACGCCTGTCGTCATTGAGTCTATCATCATACCAGGGGTTAGAAATTTTGGTGGAGACTCTCTTCAGTTGCAGTGGGGCGACTTCATTGACTATTGTATTCATAGAGTCAAGGTAGTGGTCGG
Organism: Lissotriton helveticus; assembly: GCF_964261635.1. Classification (NCBI taxonomy): domain Eukaryota; kingdom Metazoa; phylum Chordata; class Amphibia; order Caudata; family Salamandridae; genus Lissotriton; species Lissotriton helveticus. Next base: position 311,852,039 of record NC_136062.1, read on the forward strand.
TCAGTGATTGAACATCCGAGGCACCTGAAGGGGGAAGGAGGAGATTGCCGATGTGAGGAGGCAGGGTAGAGGGGTTAAGATTCTTCATGTCCCTTTTCCATGTTTTGGATTTGATTGGTTGAGCCGGGTTAGGTTTAACTTTTTCATTGATAAAGAAGGTGATAATGTGGTGATCTGACCAGTCGCAGGGTAGAATCGCCTCCAGTTGTGTAGAGTTCTCTTTGGCAATGATGAGATCGAGTATCGAGCCTTTGTCGTGTGTTGGTCTATCGCATATTTGGGTGAGGTCAAGCGCATTAAGGAAAGTTTTGAGACTATTCACCACTGTGTCTTTCTGATCGTTCCAGTGGAGATTGAAATCACCCAGGTAGACTTGGGTGGTCTGCCGACCGGCATTGGAAGTGATCATGTCCATGAGTTGTTGGGTGAATATGAGATTGTCACCAGGCGGGTGATAGATGAGATGTAAAGCACAAACTTGTTTGCCCTCGCTGGAGATGTCGAGGCAGAGGAGTTCACAGGAGGAAAGGGAGGGGGAGGTGACTTTAGTAACGGAGAGGTTGCTCCTAAAAATGCATGCAATTCCCCCGCCCGTCTTGCCAGGAGACCTGTCGAGCCTAATGATGTGATAATTGGGGGGGACTAGTATGTCCATAATCGGGGTAGAGGCTTCAGTAAGCCACGTTTCCGTTAGAATGGCTAGGTCCAGATCCATAGCTGAGACGAGATCCGCGATGTCGGAGGAGTGTCTCTGAGCTGATCTGCAGTTGAGTAGGATGCATTTGAGTTTGGGAGAGAGAAGGGTGGTCGAGCTTTCTAGTGTGAGGGGAACTTTTCTGAGGTTGTTAGGGACGGAACCTGGGCCTCAGAGGGTTTGTAAGAATTGTGGGTATGGGGATGTGCGTGTTGGATATGTGTTTTACCGGACCTGGGCCATAAGAGCGAAGGAGAGAGCATAGGTCGCGGTCCGATAATGGGTTGAGGACACGACGGGGCGGTGGGAGTTATTGCGAACGGGGATAGTCGGCCAGCACGGGTGTCGTCGGAGGCGAGGGTATGTAGCGAGGGTGCGTCGTTTGTAGGGTAGGGGGATGGTGGGAGGTAGACTGGGCTGTGAGGAGAGAAGGTCTTTGATTGCGTGGACATCTTTTTTGATTTGTAGAATATCCTCTTTGACTTGTTGGAGGGTGGATAAAGTCAGGTCAGGAGGTGCATTGGGGATGGGGTTGGTGGTGAGAGCCATTGGTGAATGGTTGAGTAGTGAGCTGGAAAGCGGGCAGGGTATCGAGGGGGGGGGATATACTAGCGTTGTTGGAAGGTTCTGCTGTGCTAATGAGTGGGATGGCATTCAAAGTGTGGGCGTGTTTGTGGGCGAGGGGTGTGGGTGAAGTAGGTGAAGTAGGCGGTGGGTGGGAGGCATAAGTAGTGACATCAGTGGGAGACGGTGCCAGTGAGTAGAAGAGTGCGTGAAGGCTGAGGACAGTGGGGGAGACAGGAGGGTAGTGAGGGCTGAGAATAGGAGGTGGGAGAGAGGGGGATGCTAAGGTAAGGGAGGCGGTATGTTCTGTATCTTTTGTTGGGAGGGTGAGAGTGTCGTGGGTGGGGTTGGGGAGGGAGAGGTGTCCGCTGTAGGGGGGATGGGAGGGGGGGTGGATAAACTCCGAATGGTGGTGTGTTCAGATGTTGGCGTGTTGTGGGCGAGAGTTGTTGTGTCAGCTGTGAGAGACTTGTGGGTGGGAGTGGGGAGGGAGCTGGGGAGGGAGAGGGGTCTGCCGTGGGGGGGTTGGGAGGGGGGGGGGGTGTTCACATGGTGGCGTGTTGTGGGTGGGAGTTGTTATGTCAGGGGGGAGAGGGAGGGAGGGGGTATGAATGGGGATAAGAGGGGTCATATTAGAGGGGCGGCTAGTATATGTGGTGGAGAGATTTGTGACTGTCCTTGGGGAGTGTGTGGCGTTAACAGCAGGTGGGCCATTTACTGGGGTGCTGGGGGTAGAGGTGTAGTAGGTAGGGGCTGCGAAGTCAGGGGTGATAGTGCTGGTGGAGTTCTGGGTGGGGGTCCGCAGCTTGGAAAGGTGCTCTTTGAACTTGGGGAACAGGTTGTCTAGTAGTTCCAGGTTCTTGTCCGTGGCTTGAATTAGGACAATCCCGTTATTGTAGATAGTAATGGTAGTCCTGCCAGGGAAGAGGTGGGAAGGTGTGATAGAGAGAGTTAGGCCATGAGTTGTTTTCCTGGTGGTGGAGACGGGAACGCTTTTCTCCATTGGGCTCTGCGTGAGGTGTGAAAGATGATATCAGTATTCAGGGCTCCATTGCCCGGTGAGAAGTAGGTGTCGGTAAAGGGTGTTTCAGGGTGCGACCTCAAGAAGTTATGTTTAAAACGTTTAGCGTTTTTTTTGGTGAGAGTGGAAGGGTAGTTAATTCTAAAAGTGTGCTTGCCGTTGAGCTCCATTTTGGAAAGGCTGTGATGTTGGGTGTAGGAAATAGGATGACAATAAAAAACTGTCAGCCGCTAGTTACAGGGCAAAGGGATGACACTAGCGAGTGACCAAAGTATAAGAGGTAGAAGGGAGTGCAGTCCACGAACAAACAGTGTGAAGGTGCAGCTTACCTAATGCATCCTATATGCGAGGTAGCAGTCAGTTTACACCATGTATAAAATAGGAGAGGTAGAACCGGTTAGGTGGAAACAAATTTACACATCAGAATGTACGAGGTAACAGCAGTGTAGTCTAGGTGTAGAAAGTGGCTGGGTGCAGATTACATGACTAGTCGAAGTGAATGAGGTAGAAATAGTCAGTGCAATATCGTGAAGTAGTTTACATCGAAGAACCAACAAATAGATGAGGTAGCAGCTTACCGCTTATACAGTATAAAAATAGGGCTAAACTACTAATGAATTACTGAATCCAGTATATGTGCAAACAAATTACTGCAATAACAAATATGACACTCGAATATGAGGTAGCAATCTGTGCACTGTCGGCGGGTAAAAGTGATGATGGGTGTATATTACATAAGATGTAGGATACCAATAGTAATAAAATACTGCAGTAAAAGGCAGATACTTAAGCGCATCAAGAGCACCAGGTTACATAAAGTGTAAAATACAATAGTAATAAAATACCGCAGTAAAGGACAGACACTTAAGAACACAAATATTTAAATACAGAGCTATGTGGGGTCTTTGGTACCGATAGTAAATAATAGTCAGAAGGACTAGTCCATGATGGCTTATAGTAGGCTAGACAGGAAACGGCCACTACAATGCGCCGTTTCCACGCATAACTTAACCATGCATGCATTACAATGCATGCGTGGTTACCACGAGTAGCCTTTACCACGCATACCTTTACTACGAGATACATAGTAAAGGCATGTGTGTTACAGGCTAAAATTTAAAAAGGGGGCTTAGGTGGTCTCCACACCCCCCCCCCCCCCCCCACACAAAAAAAGTGCGCTTAGGGGGGTTCTCCCCCCTAAAAAACCACCTGTTTAAGTAGCGATGTGGAGGCAATCGGTGTCATTAGTGGAAATTAAAAGACACTTTGTTTCCTCTTTACAACGTGCAACGTCAACGCAACTCAGATGATCATTGAGAAAAGACGACATGGAGAGGTAAGGGGAATTTTAGATTTAGAAAAATAACGCAGGGGTCCGATTTTAGGGTTACGGGCAAGAGAGGGGTATTTGTAAGAAGGGTATAGGGTTGGGGGAGTAACCTTTACCAAGAGTATGCCCTTACCATGCATGAATTTACAACGAAAATCGTTGTAAAATTATTCATGGTAAAGGAATAGTCGTGGTAAAGGTTATGCATGGGAATGGCATTTGCGTTGTAAAGCATGCGTGTTAAAGGAGTGCGTTGCAACGGAATGCATTGTAACAGAATGCATTGTAACGACATACACCCAGGCTAGACTATTTCTTTATACAGGCGGAATTAATACACAGGGTAGATGCTGCACAATACTTGGCCCTTTACCTGTCCGACCACTTCCACTTACTGATAAGCTATACTCTAAATAGGCCTCGTCCAAAAATTCCGCTTTGGAGGATTAACGTCGAAGCTCTGTCAGACCCAGTGTTAAAAGATAATTTGGCCTTTGAACTAAGAGGCTATTTCAGCTCCAACTGGACGACGACAAATACTAGGGTCACAGAGTGGTATGCAATGAGAGTGGTGCTTAGAGGAACCTGCATGTCAATCGAGATCAGAGGCAGAAAAGTGTTAGAAAGGGACCTGCAGGAGCAAGAACGTAAGTTAGCTTAACTAGAAGTAGCCAATCCCCCAAGCATAGAGGGTCTCCTGGGCTGGACAGAACAGAGACAAAAAGTAGGACAGCTGTGGGTCAGACTGGATAGGTTTGACCGTACTAAAAGTAAGACGCGATGGTACACAGAAAGTGACAAAGCAGGACGTCTGTTGGCACGTCTTTTCAAAATGGAAACGCAGCCCAAGCCGATCTTAGAAATCTGGGACCCCGAGAGTCAGATGATCAAATACATGCAGCACGAAACAAAGGCAGTTTTTGTGGAGCACCTGAAACAAGTTTACACAGAACCCCGGCAAGAGGTTCCCGCCTCCGAGACGGAACCGTACTTGGAGGGAACGGCGCTCCTTGGTCTAGATTGGGAAGCCCAGTATATCCTGGGTGCCCCGATGACAAAAATAAAATGAACTCCTGGGGAGAGGAGTTGGCCACACGGCTAGGGCGCTCAACTTCAAAGCTGGGGAACCGGGTTTGAGTCTCGGCAATGACCCTGAACATTCTGCGATTCTGGGCAAATCACTTAATCTCCCTAGTGCCTAACAAAAATGAAAGTCTCCACATGTATGCAACTGGTGCAATGTAAAGCACTCTGATACCTGATTCGGGTCAAGCTCGCACTATATAAAACTTTTTTTTTAAAATACAAATAACAGCCATTAAACAGATGAAAACCCTCAAGTCACTGGGCGCTGACGGCCTCTCGGCTGAATTTTATAAACAATTCCCAGGCATACTTGTAGAAAGGTAACTCAAGACCATAAAAGAGGTGCAAGAGAAGAACGAACTACCGAAATCGTTACGGGAGGCTCTTATTGTGCTCATTCCTAAACCTGGGAAAGACCCAACGCTACCGAGCTCGTATAGACCCATATCCATGTTAATCGTGGATATGAGACTCATTAGTCATGTTTTGACATCAAGACTGCTCCCGTATATGATCCAGATCATACATGAAGGTCCATTGGGCCTCAGTCCCCGTAGGAACACCCTAAGAAGCATCCGGCGCTTTGCACATGTCATGCAAACATTGGGAGGGAGTCTAGGTGAGGGTGCCCTTTCCTTTTTGGATATAGAACAAGTGTTCAATTCGGTCCGATGGGACTATATATGGCAAGTATTCGAAAAAATGGGTCTAGGACAGAAATGCATCGAATGGGTTCAACGACTATACACAATCCCAATGACGAGGGTCCGTACTGGTCGCTACGTGTCAGACACTATAGCCATCCAACGAGGGACACAACAGAGATATCCATTGTCCACATTGCTATTTGCAATTGCAATGGAGCCACTAGCCTGCCACCTACGAGGGGCGCTTAAGGATCATGGGTTACAAATCGGACCGACAGAACATATAGTTTCCTTGTACTCGGATGACGTTCAGGTATTTCTTAACCACCTGAGGCAGTCTGCTTACAGCGATGGATAACTTTGACCGGTTCTATGAGCTGAACATGGATCGAGTCATAAGGGGTCTACACTGCAGTGTCAACTTCTGGAACACCCTGAAATTATCCCTGATGGGCAAAATAGCCCTAGTAAAAATGGTGGTGCTGCTGAGGTGCCTGTATGTTATGCAGGGGTCCTTTTATGAAATCTTCCGTAGGCCTTCAAAGAAATAGATGTGTTGTTGACATCTCTGTTATGGAATGGAAAGCGACGTAGGGTGAGCCTTGAGGTACTAAAACTTCAATGGGACAGAGTGTAGAAAAAAAGCCTTTTTAGGGGTTCACTGATGCACCGTTCCTTAAACCAACAAAGAAGAGATTGGCACAGAAGCTGTATTATCAAAAGAATGCATTTATTAACCTCACATGAGAGAGACTGCTTCAATACGGTACCCTCAGGCCACTGTAGGAGGCAGTCCAATGAGTACATAAACCCTGGGTCTTTTATGCCAAGTTTATTGCTGAGTTAGCATAGAGACTCAAAAAGAGGCAGTACAAGTGTGCACACAAATAGCTATTACACATATAAGGACTAACAGAAAATATTTAGTCAACAAAGTAGGAGAAGTAAGAGAGTTGCTGACATCAGTTAAAATAGCCTGACAAGTACTCTAAGAGCAGGTGCATTCGACCAGCAAGGCCTTTCTGAGCATGTGCAGTGCTCTGGCTCAGTACTGAAGGAGTTAACTGACTGATGGCACAAGCATAATACAATGGCAGGCAATGGTGAAGAGGGAGAAGCACATGGCTAACTAATATGGCTGCCAAAAACAAAATGGCTTCAGCTGATGCTAACAGCCATTGCAGCTAGTTTCCACAAGAGTGAGAATGAACTCCCAGACCTAGAACTCTACTATCTGGCATCACAGTTACAACACACAATACATTGGCTTGACGCGGAGTCCTCCTGGGAGAGGAGCCTGATGGCTGGCACATATGGGAGCCAACAATTGGCTTATGAGAGGAAAAGGCAGGCCAGGTAAGACCCTCCTCCCCAGATACGATTGATGGCTAGTCTTTGGGACAGAACGGTCAGCACGGTAATCAAGAGGAAGTTATGTGCCCCGGAAGTGGATGTCTGGGCCTTTCCACAATCGGCAAAAACATACAATGACAGTTGAGAAGTGGAACATTTGAGCTGGGCAACCTATCAAGAGGCAGTCGGAACGTTTGAGCTGGGCAATTGATAATTCTTGCAATACGCTAAGATAGCAGCCGCGGCTAGAGATCTCTGGCTGAATTTTCCGGAAACTCCGGGGTACTCGCAGATACTGGTCACCATAACAGCCATAGCGGGAGGGCATTCGTAACCCACCTGTACAGAGCTTTACTAAATGATAGGCAGGGCAGGCCCCTGAAAGTAGAAGAAAGATGGCAGAACGTGGTGGAACATCCGGTAACACCTACTGAATGGAAAAAAATACACCAGGGGGTGCGTAAAGTGTCTGTCAGTGCCAGATTTAAACTAATACAGTGTAACGTAATACATATGACATACCTTTCTCCCAGGCGGCTACACATGATCAATGCAGCACGAAACCCTCAGTGCCCAAGATGTGGTTACTCACATGCCAACTTTGTGCACATGACTTGACTTGGCAGTGCCCACGAATACAGATATACTGGTCGGCCGTACTCGGCCAACTTAATAGGGTGACAGGCTGGGAGATAGCGTTCGAAATCAGAACATGCTTTTTGGGATGGATACCCAGTAAGCCTAAACGAAAAACGACCAGACATTTTTTTATATTGGGGCTCACTATAGCAAAGAGACAGATAACAATACACTGACTGACCCAACAGGGCCCATCCATTGATAAATGGACGATAGCAAAATAATGGACGAAAGGAATGGGCGACAGCAGAACAGGATGATATGAGAAAAACCAGACGAGATGAGAACCTACCGGAGGTACTATTAGCCTGGGGAATGATACAGAAACTGACAGCCACTCCCCAGACATCGCAAGTAGATCCAGGAGGGAGGGCAACGAGACACACAGACCTCACATAGCCAGGAAGGACAAGCCATTGGTACGCAACAAGACCCCTAGGTACTCAATTTCAGCATTTGGAGGGTTTATTTTTCAAAGAAATGCATAATAGAAAATAACATATTTAACTCCGATGGATAGAAGCTGGTGAGGGGGAGGGAGGTTATGGGGTGTTTATTCTCAGTTATGATCTACACGTTTGGAGTTTAACAAAGCCTGGAATTCCTATTAATATAATGAATAACAAATATATTACTATAAATAACGTGATATGTAAAAAACACTATGTAATGTTTGATTCTATTTGGTAATATGATGAAACAATAAAGAAACTCCACACAAAAAAAACTTTTGCACAGCCTACGATTTTCACTAATTTGCCGAAAATCATCTCCTGCTCCAGATACAAAAGAAACTTTCCTGGGGTGAATCTGAACACATCTACGGCTATGGTCTGTCCACTTGAATGGGTAAAAGCAATGCAAAACCAGGCTCACCTTTACCAGACATCTCAATCTCTGGTAGTGAGGACAGTAATAAAAATGTTGGGGATGATATCATCCTTTATTCATCTAATTCCAAACTCAAGACTACACATGAGTCCGGTTGAGTAGTGGTTAAACAATCAACGGGCACAAACAGTAGGATGTTTGGAAGGACTTAGGGGTTGCAACAGCCAGGGTCGGTAGGGAAAACAGTTTGTAGAATGCAGAAACCATAATGAAGAGGAGACCCTTCTCAGCACCCCTCACGTAGGCCGTCATAACAATGTACGCTTCATCTATAGGATAGGGTGTACACGTGGGCTCCCACGTAGGTGAATGGTAAACACAGAAATCAACCGGACACATCAATTACATGGACCTGAAAACTATTTCCTAGCACTGAAGACTTTCTCTAAGCCAATTGCTAAACAAGATAGTGCAAGTACTAACGAACAGCACAGCCACGATGCAGAATCTACCACAAACCATCTGGAGATGGGCCATTTCAAGTAGCGTCGTGCTGACAGTGAACCATGTTCCAGGGATAAAGAAAAAACGCTGACAAGTGAAGCTCTCACGAGTGAAAGAGAAAACAATCTGAGAAAGACAGTCTTCAATGGCTGGGAAATGCCACAGGTAGACGTTTGTGCAACCCTAATAAATGCAAAATGGCAGTCCTTCACATCAAGGCACTATCGCCTTCAATTTCTTGGGCATAAGATTAAGAGTGGTAAGCTGGTTCAGGAGGCTTCTCCCCTCTACCAGTAATTCCAACAGTCCTGGAGGAGTTCAGGGCCTCCAACATGATATTGATCTCATTGGCTCCCAGGTGGTCTCAACAGTCCTTTTTTCACACCTATTGCAACTGTTAAAGCAAGTATGTAACGATACCTCTGCGCAAAGTCACCCTAATAATGTACCCAAGTTTAGTCATTTAAACTTACCTGAGAATACACTGAGCGTTATTAAGGAGGTGCGTAGACCATCTGCTAGAATATGAAATTCCCTGGAGTGGAAATGGTGTCTGATATGATGCCAAGCGAACAAGCCTTGAGAACACATACATCAGAACACTGTCTTAGTTGGTACCTCAATAACTTAACTTATGCTTCACTAAGGGCACCCTTCTCATTTATTGCAGCTCATCTGAGAGGATTACATGCTAAGCAAGTCTTCTAGTTAGCACTATTCAAAAGGTTCATGGAAGGAGCCAAAAGTCTCTCCTTGCACAGTCGGGGCCTCCTCCCCAGTGAAGACTCAATTTTGTGTTATCAGGCTAGATGTAGGCACAGTCTGAGCTTCAAAACAATTCTTCACTTTACCATCAGACGTTAAAAGCAGTCTTCTTACTGACAATCAAACAATTAGAAAGAATTAGCAAAATACACTCAAGGCATATGTAATCATATACAAGAATAAGGTGATCATGAGTAGTAAAGAATACAAGTGACCACTGAAACAACTAATATGGATACAGGACATGGGAAACCAAACAATAACCAAATAACCCGTCAACCCAGAGTTGCTGAAATAAAATACCAAATGCATAATACAAAAGGTCCAACGACTCATGTAGAGATAAACAGAAACTATTACATTTCTAATTTTACACATGCATTTCATTACATTGACAGGCTTATTCACATCGTTTGATAATTTTCTACTTTAACAATCCTTTATAGTTCATCAAAGTTTCACAGCACATATTTTTTCATAAATGCATTTCTTAGAAAATGAATACAAAAGATGAAAGTTAAAATATAAATTTCCCCAAACCAACAGGCCATAGCAGTAAAAAAGCAGCCAATCATACACTTACGGCCACAAAGGCACAGATACGTACATTAAAAAATCTCAACATCGTAGAGTGTCTGATCACCATAGTATGACCAATATCAGGAGTACATTGTTTGGGTATTCAGGGTCCAGGCGCTTATTGATGGTCATAGTTCTTTCACTTGCCTGTCAAGAGAACACTCTCTAAATTCTTGCCTAAGGTGGTGTCAACGTTTCACATTAACCAATGCAGAACCCTCCCAGCCTTCTTCACAGGCCTTCCAGTGCAGCCGAACAGGCATTGCACACCCTGGATATCAAAATAGCAATTGTTACTGCATGCAGGTTGCACATAACGCCAGGAAAACCTAAAAGTACACAGGCCTTATGTACAGCTGTGCCTATAACTACTGTTGCTAGCTGTATAGTTGAAACCATTGAACTGGGGTTTTCGTTAGCCTACAAAATGCTAGTGACCAGACTAAGGCCACATTGAGCTAGGAAAAAGGGGCTTGGCCAGGCGTTATGGCCAATGGCTCCCTGCAGTACATCTGTAGGGCAGCCACATTGTCCTCACAACACACCTTCGCCAAGCACTGTGTAGACCTGGAATCGTGCACAGAGGGTGCAGTTGGCCTAACAGTACTGAGAAATCTGTGCACCGCCACTCTCTCTTATAACCTCTTCCGAAGGTAAGGTAGGTATACTTGTAAAGCGCACTGTTACTCCATCTCGGAGTGTCCTGGCGCTGTATACCGCTGGGGAACCCGTCCTGGCTTTCCCTGTGAGATGGTCCCTCCTGGGTACCTCCAAGGTGAAGCCAGGCATGCCCGGCGTTGATGGGGCCGTTGTGGAGATTAAGCAAGCTATTGCCCAGAGTTGCAGAGTGGGACCCATGGTTAGCGTACGCACCACAGCGAGAATTATCGAGTCCGCGGGCATTGACCCAAGACCCTACCGCATCGGGAATTGAACCCTGGTCCCGGGCCGATCTCTGCTTCAGGGTCTGCCGCTCTAACCATTGAGCCACACTTCTCCAGGGGAGATTATATCGCTCCGTAGTCCGTGCAAAGCTTGTGAATCCAGCAGAGATTTCACCCTGCAAAAGAAGCCACTTATCTGCAGTAATGATTTTGCAATTTGGAGCTCTTCTAAATTCACATGCAACCCTCCGGCCTCTCTATCGAAGGAGGTTTGCATGTTAATCTAAGATGGGGGCAGGAGCATTATGGACACCCGCTCTCAAAATTAAACCTACTTCCATGACAAACTCCTAGAAGGCAACATCGTGCAATGCATGCGAACCTAGACGAGATCGTTTTTGTTTGAATAAAACATGTTTTCATGTTGACGGATCTAAACGTGTCATTCAAAAAGGCATAGCACGCTTGTGTTATGGTCGACCAAGGCCGTTTTGGTGATGTACAAACTGCTCGGCGCCCGGACTTGTGGTGTATGTCAGCAGAGAAGGCCATAGATGCTCTTAGGGCAGCGGGGCAGTGGCATGGGCGCCCACTCCCAGAGGTCTCAGAGGGTCCCACGTCGCTCCAATGAAGGTTGTCTTGTGCTGCCCATCTGAAGGCGAGAGCTGGCATGCTCCTTGCTTGCAGTAGGGCGCAGAGTGCCCCTGCGTCACCACCAGCGTTGGCAGAAACATTCAGCGTCCTATTGATGATGTACCATCCATCTAAATGGCCCATATTAGAACAGCGTGTGTGTACAAATCCCTTTTAACCTGAGGATGCCCCGTGATTCGACAATCTTAAAACTTTATTGTGTATAATACAGAATTAGGAGAACGTAGAGTTTTGACAACACGTGGAAAGGATTGTTCGTACAGTGTGGCCTTTGGTAAGTTGATTCCTATTTGTGTGATCTGTTCAAGATGCTGGGAAGGAAGCTGTGTTTTGTAATCGAATTGAAATACAGCGGCCACCTGTTTTGCAGTGGTCATTATTTTCCCTTTAAAATGCAATATTTCAGTTCCAGAGTAATTGGATGGATTTCACTTGTCAACCCGCAGGCACTAGACTTCAGTTCTTGGCACCTCATTCGTCGTCGTTTCATTCATGAGTGTCGAGGTTTCACTTACTCACGGTGGGTCCGGGACAGCCGGGGGCCCGGTGGGAATGCTGCACCAGTGTTTTTATTTTAGAAGTCATTTCTGGGGAGCTAATTGGTGGCCCTATAGTGTTTCCCTCGTTAAAATCGAAGAATGCATTCAGTATACTTTAATAAAGTAATGCGAGTCTGGGGAGTCGGGCAGGAAAGGCGTGCACCAGGTCAGCGCACAAGGCACTATTTACTGGGTTTGTGTGCGCCACCTGACGAGGTTTGATCGATGGACCTAAGTTATTGCCTCCTCATAAGTTTATGTATTATTTTTCTGCCTCTTGACCTGCCTCCGTTTGCTTATCTTTTTAGGCATTTGATGGTTAATTGTGTAGAACATTAAAATGTCATGAGACTTTAGGAGGACTCAGTTTCATTACTGTTGATTATGGTAGAGTACGCTTAGTACAATGTCACTGTGAAGCGCTGAGACCTGGAAATTAGAAACTGGCGACTAGCACAAGTTAGGAAAATCACGTATGTACATTGTGCAGCTTCATTGTGACAGGTTTATGATTTTTATAAGCTCCTCTCCTAGATATGTATGGCTTTTATAGTAAGAGTACAACTTCTTTTGTGCTACAGATATTCAATCATTAATGTTTGCTTACTCTTGCCCCTTGTCCGCATACCCTGAAAACTCAAGGTCCAGTCGTCTTTCATGATCCTATAATGAAAGTACCCATTGTCATTCATGGACTCGGGTGGTATAGATGTAGTAAAATGGTTTTCAGTTTTTTCCATAGACTGAGACTGTATTTGTAAGTGGACTTGCTTATTCTTGCACCTCATAAAACACCAAACCCTGATACTTTTGGGGAAATAGGTTAATTTTTCTTTATTACAAGATATTTTATAGCGGAATTTCTCGATGGGTCCCATGGATTTTAAATTATGCCTATTGTTGAATGACTTTTAGTCTGTTTTGTTTTTAGAAGCTGCTTTGGTAACTAATTACCTGTACATGGATTACTGTCGGGAGGAAGAATATTGCATTCTGCTACTTAATTTCCCAGTGTTCTGCTCCTTAGCTTGAACCTTCTCGCCAATTGTAATATTGCAGTTGTTAAGGAACAAATCTGGTCGATGGTATTGGCATAACATTACCGTACACTATGCTGCAGTTATCCCTCTTCAACACAGTGGCGTAACGAAACTTGAGGGGGCCCCCCTGCAAAGCACATGGAGGGGGCCCCCCCCCAGGCGGCCCGGCCCACCACCTACCACTTTGCCCTACCACCCATAAATATAGTATATTTTGATTTGAAACCTCCAACAATGAAATGTCTCTATATTGTCTCTCTACATTCTAATGAGAAAGTGGGAAACACTCTTAACATACAAGCTATGCCATTTGTAACAATACTGTCAAAAGCAGATTATTTAACTGAGGCAGCAATCAGAACAATGCCAGAGAGTGATCCTATTGTCTCAGGAACACTATGGCTGAAGAACAAAGAACAACTATGAAGGGTCTGAAATAGAATTGACATTAATGGACAATAACTTGAAACTTAGAAAGACAAACCCAAAACTGCAATTCCATAAAAACTCGACTGACAATATACATGAGAAGTACACAAATATAACTCAGTATAGTGAAAAAGTCAAGAGAAATAGACTGGCATTTTTCTTTTGGCAACCCTACTTTATATTCCTTTTCATGAAATACTGTCACACTATAGCTGTAAATGTAAATTTCAAATGTAAGGAGTACGCAGAGTGGGGGACCAGGGGGTACTGGAACCAGAAAAAGACTAAGCCTCTGTAACCAGTTTACAAAGGTATGTAAATATGCAAATGGTCTCTGGTCTCGAGGGAGCTGCCTTCAACCACCTTGCTGCTGGGCCCGGAAGCTCAGGTCACCTGCACTCACCGCACGCAGCACGCACTATTTAATTTATGAGGTAGGACTGTTATGAGGTAACTCACTGCTGCAACCAACACTGGCGAGAGAGTGTAGTGCTGCCTGTGTGCACTACATCGCTGATGGGGCCCCTTGAGACTGGAAAACAGGGGCTGCTGGGGGCATAGCTGCCAAGGTTTCAGATTGCCATGTGCGACTGTTGTTGATTTATGTTGCATCCTCTGTCAGTAATCTCTGACATACACAGTTAATTCATTTTTCCAATAAAAACTTTATGGACTTAATCGAAATGTGAAACTGAGTTTTCTTTGCCACGAGGCAGTCACAGGAGCTATGTTAGTTTCTGCAGGCCCCTCTCTCAGAATACTGGGAATATATTGGGACCTCATTTTCACTGCAACACTGACAACCTTCACATTTCCCCACAGCCCCAGCTCTGATTGGGTCTCCCTTGGTGGCCAAAGGCAGAGCCTTTTCCTTCTCAGGTAAGATGGCCACCACATCTTTCACACTCAACAAAGATGATTCCCATTTCACCTCTCTGGAGAATGGGTGTAGTCAAAAAATCTTTAATTCATGGAACCATGCTACAGATTCTCCCCTCTTACTCCATCAATGTGTTGTCAATACAAAAATCCAAGATCTGGCAGTTGCAAACTCTTGAAGTTTACTTAACCCCTTGACCGCGGCGAAAATGTTGCCGCGGTGCGGGTGATTTATTGTGTGGGCGTGGTTCGGACGGCCCCCGGGCCTCCTCCGCACACGCCCACCGTGACGTCGGCGGCCGTCCGACGCACGCAAGGGGTTAAAGGGAGAGGATAATTAGCATACATTTCTCACCAGTGTTTCAAGGGTCATCTTACAGCGCCAGCGTGTTTTACACAAGTCCTCACAGCGCACACAACAAAGACTGACTAAGTTCTGCGAACTGAATCATCTGAGGCAATAACTACAGCCTTCTAAGTAGCAGTAAAAGATGTCATTCGAGATCTTCCTTTCGGACACAAGTTCCTCAACCTAAACCATTCTTCAAATAATATATTTTACAGCCTAGTAACAAAGGGGAGCACTGTGCCTCAATCATCAGTCGAATTACTGCTAAAAAGAATCCAGCTGTACCAATGCTGTGAGACAAGAAATGATCACCTCGTCAATTTATGCCAGATCACCAATGAAGGACAAGACGTCACCAGACAATCTTCGTGAGGCCCATAGAGGGGGCCAGGAACAGTTCACAGAAGGACCCCACACTTGACACCACAGGAAATATCTTCATCCATAAGCAGCTTCACAAAACAACGGCGAAACCTGCAAATGAGGACTCAATGTCCTACCGGCCCTGGGCCGGGGCAGGGCTGAGAGCTCCAGAGGAGACTGTCCAGTCTACTGGAGAATGACTCCATGCACCTCAGTACGTCACTAGTGTAGCCACTAAAAAACCCAGGGCGCATCCCTCTGCGGAAGCCCCTACTGTGTGATCTACCACTGTAGGTAAGGTCCTGTCTTCATTGTAGCCCCAGAAACCGCTAAACTCTGCTGAATGAGCAGAGAAGAGGGACTGTCTGAGTGCTCCGGACTGGACTCTCAAGTAAGGTGAACTGTCAACCTCAATGTAATGTTCTTGGAAGGAGTTTGCTTTGACTCCTCTTGGACTGAAAAGCATGGACATATCTTACAGCTTGCCAGGAGTAGCTGCTGTGACACCTGGCTAGCCTCTTGCGACCCCTGGCACTGCCTTTGCGACCCCTGACCCCAAAGGTGGCTACACAGTGCCAGGAACAGAGGGGCAACTAATCCTTATAGACATTGGTTGGTTGGCGCTAATCGTGAATAATATAAATGAAGTAGAATTAGCTCCAATATGACCCTCCATGGCAATGGAGGTAAATAAAAATATGCTTTTAAATGTATGTTGTGTGTGTGTTTGTGGGTGAAAGTGTTTATGTGAGAGACAGTGTGTGTTTGTGTGAATGTGTGCATATGTGTAGGTGTGAGTGAAAGTAAAGGTCAAATGGTGTGTGACGTTGCTTGTGATGTCCTAACACACAAGATGATGGACGGAATGTTGCACAATGGCAAAACATTCACCCCCCAGTCACAGATCTGGGTTTAATCCATCGTTATTTTGCCCACCAAGCCACCACAGTTCAGACATGGCCATATGCAAATCAGTCTTGACCCTGTGCCTCATGGGAACAGTCCAGCCCGCCTGTCATTCTGGTGAATTTATGTCCATGCTGAAAAGCTACCTTTCTCTTGATGGGTTGTGCCTGCTGTCAGTCATCCCTGAGGAGAAAGGAAGATCTTGCCGCAGAAGTATTTCAGTGCCCTCTCTGTGGTTCCATCATTGAAATGGCCCTCGTGCCTCAAACGCTCAGAGAAGAAACAGTGGCGTAACACAAAATTATAGCCCCCCTGCCGAATGTGGTAACAGACCCTAGTCTAAGATATCTCCCAAAAATTCATAAGCTCTGGGCTGAATAGGGTTCCCCTGAAGGGTGGGGTGAGAGCGCACCACAAAGGTAACAGGAGCTGCAGGGCCTGTGTTAAGCCCCAGAGAGGAAATATTCTTAACTCAGACAGTTGAGCAATCTTTGCCCTTCTAAGCTGTTGTCTAAATCAAATGCTCCCCGTTGTTATTAAAAAAGGGCTATCTTTATCCTAAAAGTGGACCCTGAACCTCGCTGTGTTCATTCTTTTTCTATAGTGCCTCAGTGTGTAAAGGCCTGCAAGATCAGACCAGGCCTGTTTGCCGCACATGCAGTGCTCACTATGCTTGTGAAGTCCCACCAGGAAACATGGTATCTAATCTCAGATTGGGCATATACCTAGGCACCTACACTCTCCTCTGTGCTAGGACTCCAGAGGCCACTGATCCTTTATTTTATTGCTAGCCGTCAGTACTGGCTGAAGCAGCAGCTTTCAGCAGAGGCCTAATGCTGTGGCATACTGTACAAGTAAGGTTCTCTTCTCCCCACTTGCTTCAGCCTCACCTCCTGCTGTCCTTGCCACTCATCAGCTGTTGAGACTCAGACCTTCAACCATTCCTCATTCCATTTTTAGGCTTGCCTGGCTTACATTCTGCAACAATCCGCCTCCCTGGCTCCCTCCTCATTCAATGGACTCCCCCATTCCTGGTGGCCCCAAACTGAATATCATAACTTGAGGTCACCTTTTTTATCTAATTGACACTACACTTCTCTGTAAGTGCCCGAACCAAGAACACTAATGTGCGTGAAAGAAAGGAGGTCTGCATGGAGAAGGAACTCGGGAACCCTAATGGGCTTGTATATAGTTTAGAACAGCACTTTTCCCTCCGTACAGGTGAATGGCCATAAATCCGCTTTGTGTGCTCTGTAGTAGCCTTTCCACTTGGTGTGTCTTTTCAACCTCTTAGTTAGTTCCCAGGGTGCCTACTGAAACAAGTTTATCTTCCATTTCAGCTGCATGTTAATTTGTCCCAGCCCTTCCATTTTTCTTTAGGACCATGATCTTTGGTGGTGCTGGGCTACATACTACATTTTTTACTATTATTCCTGAATTCCCGGCCAGGCCCTGCCCCCACCATGATGCCCTTCCTGATCCAAATTATGATCTCATCCTACCCACCCAGTGAATCTCATTGTCATGAAACTGCAGTGAGGCTGCTCCCATTGTCATGCTGCTACAGTGACTGCAGTTCTAGTGTAATATCACTGCATTGAAAGTGGCGTCCATTAAGCTGCCATTGCATTAAGGCCATACCATTCACCTGTTTAAGTCTTCATGGAGGGTGAGATAGTGTTTCTAGAGGGATATCTTTGAAGTCAATGGATATCATCGTTTTGCATGGGTCTGGTGGGTTCATTCATGGCGATGGATAACATTTTTCTTGTTTGGAGGGTGAAGTTGAGAAAAGGAGGGTGACACCACTCAAAAGATGGTGAGTTGAGAGGTATATGAGGTCACTTAAGTTATTGCTGCCCCAAAATGATGATACCACTAGTGAGAGCTGCTTCTCCTTTAATATCGCTGCGTTACGGGTGGTCCCCTTTGTATGAAAACTGAAGTAAGGCCTGCTACTTTCCAGTCTAAATCAAAATTTGCACTGGACAGGAAATCTCTTGTATCACTCATTGTGACACTGCACTGGTGCAAACCTTTTAAAAATGTGAGACTGTGTATTTTATCAATGTATACCCAACTTGTCAGTGACAACACTTTAAGTCTGTACGCTTGTGATGAGTTAAACATTTAAATTGAGAATATGTATATTCTGACAGGTTTCAACATATAAATAATGAATATTTTTTCTAGAGCTCGCTACATTGCAAACAAATGGTCCTACACAAATACCTGAGCTCTGAAGGACGAGAAACTGCGACACTAGGATTTCAAGCCTATCTCTTAAGACAGGGACACCTCAAGCCTCGGCGCCTTTCCTTGCTTCTCCCGTAGTTATGCTCCATGTTTGGACAAAAGAGGGACTCCTCGCCACCACAGACCACTCACTCCTGCCTCGGCTCGGACAGACACCTGCAACTTCAGGGTTTCAGGTCACAGGGATGTTGTTGCACATCCTGGGTGCATAGATGGTCACAGAGATGTTGTTGCACATCCTGTGTGTATTAATGGTCACAGGGATGCTATTTCACATCCTAGGTGCAACGTGCATAGATGGAATAGGCCTGTTTTTCTGTTTTTAACGCTTCTTAGTCTACAGTCCGATGGTGTCCTAGCTTAACGAGTGGCAGCCCAGCAGAGAAGCGCTGATACATCAGTGTGTCTTAAACCTTCCCAGGAGGCTGAGAAGAAAACTGGCTTTTTTGGCTCATTCATCCTTTGCCCCTCTGATGAGAATGCCATCAAGGGCCAGGGCCCATCACAACTACAATCTCACAAGACTACATCCAAGAAGCTGGTCGTGTTCCACTGAACAAACAAAGGTGTTTAAATATAAAAAAGGCAGATCTATTGGCTTTGTCGGTGCTCGTCTCAGAGGCTTGTGAAGGCTGGTCCTTGTGGGTCCTTCCGTTTTTTCCGACCTCCTGCAGCAACGGAGGACTGCTGCTGTGCTCTGCTGATGGGAGTCTGGGGGCAGGCAGGGGGAGGGGTAGTGTGCTGAGACGCTGACTGTGTGACTGTGTAGCTTACTCGGCCGATTTATAGTATTATATTCCGTGTGCTTTTTCCATTTCCTAATGCTTTGTTTATACAAAAAGGAAATAAAAACGAGATCAGAAATGGAAATGAAAGAATTTCTGTGCGCACGCACTCTGCAACTTTTTTTAATCTGGGGAATGAAGGCCTCATTAACGTGCCCTAGGTGCGCTCTCAGGCAGCCTGGGCCACCTTTCATCTCCAGGAGTCCCCCTGAACCTACAGAAATCTTCGTATTTAAAGCAAATCGACAAAAACACAAGTTGCATTATTTACTCATTGCAGCACCTTGCAGACATGACTGTGCAGCTTCACAAGCCCCCTATAACACTAGTGTTTGTGTATTGCCTTGGAAGTGATAGGGCTCCTAACAGGTACATTTTCACAGGGCTCATTCTATCAACCTCAAAAAAGAAAAAAAGCGGAGTCTTCCCAACATCTGCGCGCCATAATTAATAAAGAGCTTGCCTTTTAAATGCCGAACAGTTTAATTAATTAAGAGGCCAGGCTTGCAGTGCGTGCACCATTTTATTAGTGAGGGGGCCCCTGTAGCACGGCCCCCCTGCAACACGCCCGGGGCTTCGGGGGCCTCCTGTCTTAAGTCTTTGGCCATTTGCACACCACGGCCTTTCGCACCATTACATTCCTCTGCTGAGTGAAGGGGCTCTGGAGCGAGGGGACCCCCTGGAGCACGGGCCCCCCCGCAACGCGGGGGCTGTGGGGGCCTGTGTTACGCCCCTGCTTCAACATTGCGGACTCACTGTATCCCGAGGGTTTTATAATGTCGTATTTGGGTAGAAACCTTTCACTAAAAGGAGTCTGAGCTTGAAGGGTTGTATGTTGTGCCATTATTGTTCAGTGTACTACTTGAACTGAATAGAAAATAAAAAATAAAATAAACTATTTCTTAGAGACGTGAATGTGGATTGTAAGGATTTTACTTTCCCATACTTTAGATTGATTTTCTTTGAGCAACTTGTACAGGAAGCGTGTACAATTATTCTGAATTGAAAGTGCTGCCAGGTCTATAAAGTACATTATGGTTACAGCATATACAACTTACTTTGAAGAAACTTTTTACAGATCCAACCAAAAACGTGTCAATGAAGCTGCCTGCCAATCTACCCTGAAACTTGCTAAAAAGGCTTTTAACTTTCATCGAAAGTATTATTAAACAAGCATTTGCAATGCAATAGGTCTCGCATTAGGAAAGTTTGAGCTATTGGTCTTGTAAATGACAATTTTTTTATTTATGTGTTGGTTTTGAAAATAGCTAAATTAATAGCTTTGTCATTTACAATGCCAATAGTTATAACTTTCGCAAATGTGACACCTATAGCATTTGTAATGCAACATGTTTTGTATTTACGTGACTTAGATGTATTGATAGTACCAAATAACAATGGCTTTTAATTTTTTTAAATACTTAATACTTAAATAAAAGTGATTGTAATTTATAATGGCAATAGCTTAAATTTTTGTAAATAACTTTTGTGAAGATTATGTTCAGTGTATTTTATTGTGACGAAAATCTGAGAACAGAAGTGAAATATTAACATCTTTTTGTGACATTTGTAATAAAGCTTGAAACATTGAGAGAACATATTTGAACCAGTTGCTGTTGAATGGTTGCACAGATTGATGCTGTGATGGGGCGGAGTGATGTGATGGCGCTGAGTGATGCAGTGGCGTTCAGTGATGCTGTGGTAGCATAGTGATGTTGTGGTGCCCCTGAGTGATGCTGTTGAGGACCTGAGTGATGCTGTGGAGGCCCTGAGGGATGCTGTGGAGGCCCTGAGTGATGCTGTGGTGGCGCATAATGATGCTGTGGTAGCATAGTGATGTTGTGGTGCCCCTGAGTGATGCTGTTGAGGACCTGAGTGATGCTGTTGAGGACCTGAGTGATGCTGTGGTGTTCCAGAGTGATGCTGTGGTGTTCCTGAGTGATGCTGTGGTGGTGCTGAGTGATGCTGTGGTGGTGCTGAGTGATGCTGTGGTGGTGCTGAGTGATGCTGTGGTGGTGCTGAGTGATGCTGTGGTGGTGCTGAGTGATGCTGTGGTGGCGCTGACTGATGCTGGGGTGGCGCTGACTGATGCTGGGGTGGCGCTGAGTGATGCTGGGGTGGCGCTGAGTGATGCTGGGGTGGCGCTGAGTGATGCTGGGTTAGCGCTGAGTGATGCTGGAGTGGCGCTGAGTGATGCTGGAGTGGCGCTGAGTGATGCTGGGGTAACGCTGAGGGATGCTGGAGTGGCGCTGAGTGATGCTGGAGTGGCTCTGAGTGATGCTGTGGTGGCGCTGAGTGATGCTGGGGTGGCGCTGAGTGATGCTGGGGTGGCGCTGAGTGATGCTGGGGTGGCGCTGAGTGATGCTGGGGTGGCGCTGAGTGATGCTGGGGTGGCGCTGAGTGATGCTGGGGTGGCGCTGAGTGATGCTGGGGTGGCGCTGAGTGATGCTGGGGTGGCGCTGAGTGATGCTGGGGAGGCGCTGAGTGGTGCTCTGGTGGCGCTGAGTGGTGCTCTGGTGGCGCTGAGTGGTGCTCTGGTGGCGCTGAGTGGTGCTCTGGTGGCGCTGAGTGGTGCTCTGGTGGCGCTGAGTGATGCTGTGGTGACGCTGAGTGATGCTGTGGTGGTGCTGAGTGATGCTGTGGTGGTGCTGAGTGATGCTGTGGTGGTGCTGAGTGATGCTGTGGTGGTGCTGAGTGATGCTGTGGTGGTGCTGAGTGATGCTGTGGTGGTGCTGAGTGATAATGTGGTGGTGCTGAGTGATGCTGTGGTGGTGCAGAGTGATGCTGTGGTGGAGCTTAGTGATGCTGTGGTGGTGCTGAGTGATGCTGTGGTGGTGCTGAGTGATGCTGTGGTGGTGCTGAGTGATGCTGTGGTGGTGCTGAGTGGTGCTGTGGTGGAGCTGAGTGATGCTGCGGTGGTGCTGAGTGGTGCTGTGGTGGTGCTGAATGATGCTGTGGTGGAACTGAGTGGTGCTGTGGTGGTGCTGAGTGGTGCTGTGGTGGTGCTGAGTGGTGCTGTGGTGGTGCTGAGTGATGCTGTGGTGGTGCTGAGTGATGCTGTGGTGGTGCTGAGTGATGCTGGGGTAGCGCTGAGTGATGCTGGGGTAGCGCTGAGTGATGTTGGAGTGGCGCTGAGTGATGTTGGAGTAGCGCTGAGTGATGCTGGGGTAGCACTGTGTGATGCTGGAGTGGCGCTGAGTGATGCTGGAGTGGTGCTGGGTGACGCTGTGGTGGTGGTGCTGGAACATTAAAGATCGTGGACTATCTTATTTCCTGCAGAAGGCCATCTCTCTCTTTGGGAGCTCTGGTAATGGAAGACATATAGCCAGTTCAATGGTTGATTAAATGATTAATATAAAAACCTGGATCACTTACAACGCAAACTCGGGCATTTCTTATTACAAAGTATATAGTAAGCATATTTTTTAATCGCCACAAGCCTGCGCCTCCCACATCCCATCCAGAGGGGAAAAAAAGCAATGTAGAAATTTCATTTACGAGCGGCTCCTCTATTCCCAGAGGCCCATGCGCACAAACGCATCCAAAAATAAAGCCCTGGCACAGATCAGTCAGACTGCAGCCTGCCCGGTTATCTGCTCAGCTGATGCCCTGGAAGTAAATAAAAAAAACAGGTCTTTATGACCGCGAATTAGAACATCCGCAGTGTTTAAAACAGCGGTATCATCCTTACTGCACATTAGAACATACTGGCTGTCTAAAATGGTGACATTATCATGACCACACTTCAGGAGCACCGTATGCCAGCCCCACTGTCTCATTTGCCTACAACATACATAGTGAGGGAAGTACTAAATACCAATGCAACCCTCACTATCTAGTAACCTTTTAATCGTGTTATTTACACTTCACAATACAAATGGGTGCAATTCTCCAATCAGACCTTAAAATCGGTCGGTTAGGGTGGTGAAAATCCCTCACACCGAAAGTAGAGTCAAGACTGATGTGTATATGGCTGGGTAGAAACGGAGGTTGCATGATGAGCAAAAAAAAAACGTTGGGTTGGGATGTTACCCCGAGCGAATGACAGTGAATAGACACATTTCAAGTATGCAAAAGACACGCAGGATACTTAAAAGTGGCCGCTTAATAAAATGAAAAGCGGCCGGGAAATGAAATTAAAAGCGGCCGGGAGATGCTCTCGCATTGCGGGGGCGGGGGGCGCATTCCTTTGCAGTGTGAAGCAGGGGGCGGGGGAGCGGATCCCTTTGAAGTGAAGCTCTCGGCATTGCTGTGGCATTGCTGTGGCGGGTCTGATGCAATGATGCGAGGCAGGCGGCTCGGGGAGCAAATGGCAAGCGCGTGCACGGGCACATGCACTCAGCGCAATCCGCCTGGTTTAGATTTTGTGGATCCAACTCTATAATTCTCGACATCTGCAATGCGCAAGCGCATTGGCAGAGGTCGAGACCTAAAAAATATCGGACAGGGAGGAGAGCCATGTTATGTCTGGGCCCTCATTACCCCCCTGCCCCCGCGTAGTAGTTGAAAGTATGGGCAGGTAATTTTGGGGCATATTTATAACATAAAATTAAAGATGGGTAGGTAAAAAGTAAATTAGGGAGATGTTTTTCTCTTCGGGCCCTCAGTGAATTTATAAATACAACTCGAGTTTTGCCCACATTATCTCTTTGATGTCACTCAGGCCCCTCAATGTAAAACATACCTGTCATTTACTGTTACCAATCTATAATTCTCTCATTATGATCTTCATCCAGCTCTTGGGAGGCCTCGTGTGAGAAGTGCATACGCTAGTCACTAGTTTGTGTATGGCCCAGCTTTTAGCGGAAAGCCTTGCACGTGGTTATGGAATGAGGTGGGAATGAATATGCCCAGATGTGTTGTACAGAACTTAGTTGTAAAGTTGGACCTTGTTCAGTGTACAAAAGAATGATTGGGGTTCTCTGGTTAGCAATTCCAGTCCTGTCTGATTAGCACTATCCAATTAGTGCTTCGTTTGTACCGAATGGGCTGAGAGAGCTGTTTAGTGTAGGTTGGTTATTCACTTTCTCTTACGGTGGGGGTAGCCTCAGGGGTGTAACAGACACCCCTGCAGCCCTCGCGGTGTGGGGAAGGGCGAAGGTGGGCACACTTCTATACATTGGGGGGGGGGGGCTCAACTTATCAGCTCGAGTGTATGGGTATTGCCAGAGGACCCCCACCGTCCCTTGCGGAGGAGGGAGGGGGGGGTGCTAACGTGTCCTTACGCCACTGGTACCGGCGTCTGTACTGCATGTCCGGCTTAGACATGAGTGAGGCCGGACTGAGAAGAAAGGTCTGGGCAGTGAGGAAGCCGCATGTACGGCATGTTCCGCTCCGGGGGTGACTCAACTAGGACACATTTCTCTCCTGATTGAAGAACTCGAGTTTTGTGTGTTTTCAGTACCTTGTTCTCTAAAAACAGGCTTTGTTTCTCAGAGCCTCACTTCCTTCTGACAGGACTCCCTTTCCTGCCCGCCCCTTCTCGCCTCGCTCTGTCTCTGGAAGCCCGACTCCCACTGGCAAAACAGCCTGTTCCTCTGGGCAGAGCCCGCAGAGGTACAGCAGGCCGGGGGCCAGGGACAAGAACAGGACGGGATGTACCCAGAGGTGCGGTGACGGGGAGGGACGAAGCCGGCGGGAGGGGGAGCCGCGCGGCCGCGAGACGCACTCACCCTAAGGAGGTGGGAAGGGTGGGACCGAGGCGGGGGCAGGGGCTTACCCGAGGAAGGAGCCGAAGAGGTGGGAGGGACAGAGGAAGGGTGGGAGTGGAAGGAGCGCGCCTGAAGTGGGAGCGCAGAACAAGGCTTTCCCACTCTGGAGAAAGTGCGGCGCCGCGGCGGACCTGGCCCTCTACCTGTCACTGATGAGGAGGCAGCGGCTGCGGCAGAGGCCGAAGAGGCTGAGGAGGTGAGAGCCGCGGGGGCAGGAGAGGATGCAGCCGGAGACTTGAGAAGTGACATGTAGTTAAGAGACCCACGGGTGCGACACTACACTAGTGACTGCGAGCGTGGGAGGTAGGACTGTGGGGGGGGGGTTGCCTGTCTGGGTGTCTGTGTAAGTGCGTGTGCGCGCGTGTGTGTGTCTGTGTGCATGCATGCGCGTTAGGCTGGGAGTATGGGAGAGAAGTGCACGGCGCGCGGCGCAGGACGGAACGTGCGCGTTCGCGCACACGAATCCAGGAGCAAAAGCTCGTACACCCTCTTGTCCTCCTTCCCCCCAGACTGATCACTATACGTCTCCAGCTGGACACATGCATCCTTGCGGATGCATTACCAGCGAGACCCAAAAATGACTACACCAGTAAGAAGCTAAAGAGAGACTTCGTAATCTTTGGGCTATTTCTGTGAGTGCGTATTTTACAGTGATGGGCTAATTCATTCAAATGGATGCACCTAACTGCATTTTCTTGGATATCTTCAGGGAATCAGGTAAAGTTTAATCCGGACTGGGGGCACTAGTTAGCGCCAAAATAACCAAGACCACATCTAGTTTTAAACAGTGCTTTAAATGGGCCGACATTGTCCACTATAGAGTACCAGCACTTTTTTTATTTTGAGAGTGAGAGTACCGGCACTTCAAATGGGAGACATAATAGTTTTAATTAGAGAGTAGCAGCACTTCTCAGAAACAAGTAGGTACTCTGGTACAGAGTACCTGCACTTCTGTTTTTGAGTTTCAAGCACTTGTTATAAACAAAAACATATGGGGCTTATCCTTTATATGTCAGCAAAATGGGATAAAAGCACGCATGCATAAAGTAGTTACAAAACCAGCTGACGGTATAGGAGACCTGCTGAAAACAGATTACTAACCGCTGAGATACTACAGATTACTAACCGCTGAGATACCATAGGTAAGATACCATAGGTAAGTTGTTTAGTGCAGAAGACACTCAATAATAGAGGGCCCCTCTACCTAGCGAAAAAACTCACTATATACCAACAGGCTAGACCCCTCAGGTCCAACAACAAATTTCTTCTGACAGTGCCAAAGATCCGAACTGCCAGAAGTGTGGGTAGATCCTTTTCAAGGGTGGCCCCAGAAACCTGGAACACCTTACCTCTACCCCTCCGTCTGGAGACTGATCATAAGAAATTCCGTAAACTACTCAAAACTTGGTTGTTTACCTTAGCTCCGTAATTCAAAGCTCTCTGTCCTGTCCTGCCGTGAACACTAGCAAGCGCTATGAGACCTTATGATGATATATGCGCTCTACAAATACCAAATACAAATATTGTTGTTCCTCTAGTGAAAACTTTTCTTCGTAGATGTTTTTGAGAAACTAAAGTCAGAATGTCAATCGACCAAATCTAGATAGGGAAACTATCGAAAGAGTCTCAACACTGTATGCCTGAAGTCTACATATCTGAAAGAGACTATTAGTTCTAGATTCCTTACCTTAGAATTACCCTCCGGCATCAAACTGGATCCAGAGAATTTTTCTTCAATAGCCCTGCGTGTTGGTAGGTGACATTGGTCGACTCCCTGTCCGTTTTTTCGTGGTCATCGGGATGACGTCGCAGTGCCTACATAGACGCTGCACCTGGAGGTACAGGTAGGTAAAGGGCTGGGACCAATGGGTCCCTTCCCTGGGGTGGGTACACCCCCTATAATGCCACCCTCCAGTAGGAGGGGGTAGGAGTCTGTCCATGGTTGGTTGGGTCCCCACATCCCCAAGATGGCGGGGTCTCAGCGTTGTGCTTCAACACGCCTGCCCCACCTGAGGGGTGGAGTTGGAAGAGGTGGGCACACCTCTTTATTATAATAATAATAATACAGACTTTTCTAGAGCGCAAACAGCTACCTCACTGGGAGATGTCCCGGCGCTATGTGAGCAGACTGAGCCTAGAGCGGAAAGTGAGGTCAATGACTTAGCTCACCTGAGCGAAGAGCCACGTCTTCAACTGTTTCCTTAAACTGGTTTCAAAGGGTGAATCTGGAGCGCCGATGGCAAGGCGTTCCATAGCAGTGCAGTATTGGCCGAAAAGGTTCTGCCCCCCAGACGCGCCCTTCTGACTCGTGGAACGAGTAACTGGACACGACAGTTGGAGCGAAGGGAGCGGGCCTGCGTATATCTAGGCAGCCGAGATCTCAAGTAGTTCGTGCATGTGCCATGTAGGGCTCTAAAGGCAAGAGTGAGCACCTTAAATTTTATCCGACACACGACTGGTAGCCAATGTAGCGAGAGAAGATGCGGAGAGACATGGTGTTTAAATGGAATACGTTTTAACAGCCTCGCAGCCGCATCTTGGACAGTTTGCAGCCGCTGAGTTAAATATTTCGGCAAACCCAGATAAAGGCCATTGGCGTAATCCAGCCTGGCAGTGACCGTGGCATGGATAACCGTTTTTCGGCATCCCTCTGGTAATAGCCGAAGGATTTTTCGCAAATTCCTCAGCTTACTCAGGCAGCTTACCACCACCTGCTGGATGTGGGAGGAGAAGGATAAGCTATCATCCCACCTGACCCCTAGATTTTTTGCCTTTTGACTAGGCAGAGGTGCTGGGCCCATTTCCGCAGGCCACCAAAACTCCGCCGGAGGGGAGGGGGCAGCCTTTTCCGAACAAAATTACCTCTGTTTTTCCCGCATTTAGTTTTAATTTATTTGTGTTCAACTGTTTTTCCCGCATTTAGTTTTAATTTATTTGTGTTCAACCAGCACCCCCCAATTGGCAATTAGCGTAAAGAGCGGTGCCAGATAGATATTAAATAGGAGCGGGCTGAGTGCCGAACCCTGAGGAACTCCGCAACTTAGTTTCCTCGGCCTTGAGGAGACGGCACCCAGCGCCACCTTCTGAGTTCTATTGGACAGATACGAATGTAGCCACCCAAGCACCTGATCCTGTAGACCGATCTCCGTCAGCCGCTGAAGTAGCCTGCCGTGGTCGACCGTATCAAAGGCGGCCGACAGATCCAGGAGCACCAGCATAGCTGAGTCCCCTGTATCTTTCCCTTACTTGTTTTTCCCGCCGGCTCTCCCGCTCAAAGTAGGAGGTAGAACCAGTGAGGACCAGAACCAGTGGGGACCAGTTGCTGAAAGCAGCAAATGGTCTGGGTAGGCTCACAAAGGCGGCATGCCTTTCAAGCTTCTGTTTCGTGAACCCTGTCCATCCTGTGGGAGGAAACTTGGCACCTCGTCCCAGGGTGTGCATTGTTTCAGGCCCCAGAGAGCAGCAGCCTCTTGAACCAGGGGTCCAGAAACATTTCTGGTGGTGGGAGCTGAAAGCAGCCACTCAGCCTGGACACTAGTGGTGGGTTAGTTTTCAGGGGGCATCTCTGAGATGCCCTCTGTGTGCATTTTTCATTATATCCCACACTGGCATCAGTGTGGGTTTAATGTGCTGAGAAGTTTGGTACCAAACTTCTCAGTTTTAAGTGCAGCCATTATGGTGCTTTGGAGTTTGTAATAACAAGCTCCCAGCACCATATACTCTTAATGCAGCACTGCACTTACAATGTCTAAGAATGGACTTAGACACTGTAGGGGTACAGGGCTCTGCACCTGTACCCTCACCACTGGCATAGGGCACCCAGCTAAAGGGGTGACTGATCTATGCCAGGGCAGTGGGTTGTAGGCATGGCACACAAGGATGTGTGCCATGTCGACTCTTTACTTTGTTCTGCACCAAAACACGCAGCCTTCAAAGGCAGTGTGTGTGTATGTAAAGGTACAGGTCCTCTAAGGGTGGCACAATAAGTACTGCAGCCCTTAGAGGCCTTTCCTGGTCACAGTGCCCTGGGTACCTGTGGTACCATTTACCAGGGGCTGACCTGTGGCCAGAGATGCCTATTGGGTTAGTTTTGGGGAAGAACACAGGCCCTGGGAACCTGATTGGCAGGGACCCAGGGCACACCAAGAAAAAGTGCATCAATAGTCTGGCAAAAAGTAGGGAGGTTACTGCAACAGAAACCCACTTTCCTACACTTCCGCACT
Source organism: Lissotriton helveticus (assembly GCF_964261635.1). Taxonomy (NCBI): domain Eukaryota; kingdom Metazoa; phylum Chordata; class Amphibia; order Caudata; family Salamandridae; genus Lissotriton; species Lissotriton helveticus. Next base: position 311,881,070 of record NC_136062.1, read on the forward strand.
CCTGGATAGGGAATCCAAGAAGCTGGATCATCTTGGGGAGCGCATGTTCTCTTCCTCCAGCTTGGTGCTGTAGTCCATGAATACTGCATGCCTCTTGGGCTGCGACACACATACAGTCTGGTATACGGTTGCGCAGGTGCTGCCTCAGTGTGCGGAGGAGGCCCGTGCCATTCTCTCCCGGGTAGTGGCGGATGAGAGAGATGCAGCAAAATGCACAATTCGATGTGGAATGGACACAGCTGACTCTCTGGGCAGAACGATTGCTACGTTGGTAGCCCTTCGGCGCTACGCCTGACTAAGGACATCTGTTTTTTTGGGAGATGTTCAGGTAACTTTGCTGGACATGCCCTTCAATGGCCGCCGCCTTTTTGGTGACAAGGCGGACTCTGTGCTCGAGCGTTTTAAGGATTCTCAGGCTACAGCCAGATCCTTAGGCCTCGCTGCGTCCTCCCGTCCCCCACAGTCTGCCTTTTATCCCTTTCGTGGCTAGGGAAGGGGCACCCCACCACGTGTGACCCAGTCCAGCCACCGGCCCACGCAAGCTACCCAGCCTCTGCTTAGCCGCGGATGTGGGACCCTGCGACGTGGATCTGGGAACAAGCGGGTGTGCCAGTCCACCTGCAGCAGCCTCCAAGCCCTTCTAGTCTGACCTTTCAGGGCCATCAACGGCCAGTGGGTGGCAGAATTCGCCATCACCTTCCCTACTGACAATCGATCACGTCAGACAGGTGGGTTTTGCAGATAGCCCGAAGGGGCTACTCACTCCCCTTCAAGACTACCTCTCACTCCATGCCACCATCTCTCGATCGCATGTCACAGGATCATTTGGTGCTTCTCTGCCAGAAAGTTCCACCTCTCTTGGCCAAGGGAGCTATCTGGAAGGTACCTGCGCCGGAAGTAGGTCGTGGTTGCTATTCCTGCTACATTCTGTTGCCCAAATAGGACAAAGGCCTGCCTCCTATCTTAGACCTCAGGACCCTCTAGTGCTTCCTCCGGAAGGAGAAGTTCAAAATGCTAGCCTTGGCTCAGGTCCTGCCTGCCCTCGACCCTGGAGACTGGATGGTAGTGTTGGACTTGCAGGACGCTTATTATCACATCCCCGCCCTGGCAGTCCACAGGCGTGAACTGCGGTTCGCGGTAGGCCATGAGCATTTTCAGCTCACCTTGCTCCCCTTCGGCCATACCAGTGGCACCTCGGGTGTTCACGAAAGTGATGGTGGTCGCAGCTCATGTGCACAGATCGGGGGTTCCAGTCTTCTCCTATCTCGACGAATGGCCGTTGAAGGCGGGCTTGCTCCAGGCTGTCGTCTCCCACCTCCAGACTAGGCCGGACCGCCTGCATTTGCTGGGGTTCACTATCAATGTTCCGAAGTCACACCTGACTCCCTCAGTCGCTCCCTTTCATTGGAGCTGTTCTGGACACATTGCAGTTTCAGGCTTATCCTCCCGAGTCTGAGATATCCGGGCAATGATACTGTTGTTTCAGCTTCTATCCCAGATTTCGGTGAGAATGACTGAGGCTGCTGGGCTTCCTGGCCTCCTGCATCTCGCTGGTAGATCAAGCCAGATGGCATATGCAGGCTCTGCAGTGGGCCCTGAAGTTCCAGTGGGCGCAGCATCAGGGGAATCTTTCTGACTATGTCCAGATCTCGGAGGTGACTGCGCAACAACTGCAGTGGTGGTTAACGAACCAGGATTGGGTCAGAGGCAGATCCCTCTCCCTTTCCCAACCAGACCTCATGGTGGTGACCGATGCTTCACTCCTGGGATTGGGCGGCCACCTGGACGAGGCAGGGATCAGAGGAGTCTGGTCTCCATATCAACCTATTGGAGCGATTCGCTTGGCACTGAAGGCATTCCTTCCTTCCCTCGAGGGAAAGGCAGTGCAGATGTTCACAGACAACACCACCACCATGTGGTACTGCAACAAACAAGACTGGGTGGGGTCGTGGACCCTTTGTCAAGAAGCTCTTCGCCTTTGGACATGGCTGGAGCATCAGGGCATTACCCTAGTGGTTCAACACCCGGCAGGTTCTCTTAATGCCAGGGCGGACTAACTCAGCCATCGGTGCCTGGTAGATTAGGAATTGCGTCTTCACTCAGAGGTGGTGCAAGGTCTCTTTCAGTTGTGGGGTAAGCCTTGGTTCGATCTGTTTGCCACCGTAGAGAACGCGAAATGCCAGCACTTCTGCGCGTTGGAATTTCCAAGGCGGCACTCGCTCGGTGAAGCTCTTTGTAGTGAGTGGAGCTGCTGCCTCCTGTAAGCCACTTCCGCCTGTACCACTTCTGCCTCGAGTGCTGAAGAAGATTAAACGCGACCGGGCACAAGTCATGCTCCGGACCTGGCACGAAGAGTCTTGTACCCCAAGCTCCTGAGCATGGCCATTGATGCTACGATTAGACTGCCCCTTCAAGACGATCTTCTGTCGCAGCAGCAGGGGATGGTCCTTCACCCGTATTTCCAGCCTCCACTTTCTTGGGTAGAGATTGAGCGACGACAGTTGACAGCTTTTGACCTTCCTCCCGAAGTCTGTAATGTCATCTTGTCAGCCATACATTCCTCCACTAAGACGGTATACTCCGGTCGATGGAACAAGTTTGTGGCATAGTGCACAGCAAAGGCTGTGGATCCCCTTTCTTCCCCTCTTTTGTGCCTTCTTTCTTTGGCCCAGCAGGGCCCTGCTCTGGGCACTCTTAAAGGCTACCTGGCAGCCATTTCTGCTTTTCTTCGGCTGCCAGATAGCCCTCTTTGTTCAAGTCCCCTATTGTAAGTTGCTTCTTTAAAAGCGATATTCACCTCTTTCCTCCATCTCCTTTCATAATGCGTCAGTGAGACGTGAACCTTGTCTTGACTTCTCTTATGCGCTCCCTTCGAGCCTCTTCACAACTGTCCTCTCAGGCCTCACTCTGAAGACTGCTTTTCTTGTTGCCATCACCTCTGCTTGCAAAGTGAGCGAACTTCAGGCCCATTCTTCTAAGCCTCCTTTACTTTCAGATCATCCGGGCAAAGTGGTGCTCAGAAAGAGATCCTCTTTCTTGTCTAAAGTAGTCATTCCCTTTCACATCGGGCAGACTATTACTCTGCCCACCCTTTTCCCGCCTCCGCTCCCTTCCAAAGAGGAGGAGAGACTCTACGGTCTGGATCCAAAACGTGCATTGTCTTCCCACCTTGCCCCCACAAAGGAGTCCCGGGGGACGATCAACTCTTTGTTGGCTATGTGGGTGTAAAAAAATGTCTGACTGTGCAAAAGCGTACCATCTCTCGATAGGTAGTTCTTTGTATCAAGATTTGTTATGCTTAGGCTAAAAAGGAACCTCCAGTGGGGCTTGCGCGCTCCTTCCACTAGAACTACAGCAGCGACCACTGCTTTGTCGCGAGGAGTTCCACTTATCAATATCTGCCAGGCGGCCACGTTGGGCTTCTATGCACACGTTTACCAGACATTACTGCCTGGATAGTCAAGTCTGGGGGGACAGCTACTTTGCCCGTTCTGTCCTCCAGGACTTTCACGTGTGAACTTGGTTTGCAGACCCTCCTCCGGGGTTGGTATTACTGGGGTATCAATTCTAAGGTAAGGAATCTATAACTAATAGTCTCTTTCAGATGAACAAGTTACTTACCTTCGGTAATGATGTATCTATAAGAGACATATTTTAGTTATAGATTCCTTACCGCACCACCCATCCTCTCTGCGCTGCGACCTGCCTTCTAGGGTTAGGGACACCCTTATAGGGCCCTAGTGTGGCTCACTAGTGGTCGGTGTCTTTCATGGCTCTGCGCTTGTGGCAGGGAAAGTTGTTAGTACTGACGTCAACGCGCAGTGGCGGCTTACAATTAGGCACCGCAAGGTCATCCCGGCGACGCCGACGTCACCTAAGGACGCGCAGGGGTATTGCTGAAGAAAGATTATCCAGATCCTGTCTGACGCCTGGGGGTAATTCTAAGGTAAGGAATCTATAACTAATATATGTCTCATACAGATACATAATTATCGAAGGTTAATAACTTGTTCAATACTCCAACACCCAAAGCTGGTTGGAAAACATGTCAACATTATAGACTGAATCACTGAGATTCTGGCTTAGTTGAGATTTGTGGGTCTTTCCTGCTTGAAGAGGAAGAACATATGATATCAGAGGAGCCATACATAATGATGAATTATTATTTGAGTGTGCAGTGCAAGTAAGCCACAAAAGGAATTTAATTGCTTGTACGGTTTTTGTGATCAATTGATTTGTAACCTCTGTTTTATTGGAGCAGATAGCTTAGACTAAACAGCATCTTTTATTTATTTATTTTTTTATTGAGAATTCATTGATACAAAACAGACACAGCATAAAAAATTTAACAACAAGAATCCTAGTAGAAATACATTATCTGATAATATGCTTCGATAAGCAGAGAAGCAACATAGATAAATCCACACATTAAATATACATATAAATAGGTGTTTTCTCAAACATATAAATATACCTATAAGGGGCTCCAACCCCAGTTAATTATAACTACCCTTCCCTCCAATTTTTTAGGGGAGCCCATATCTTATTGCCAAAATCGCGCTTTTTCTTCCCCTTGTGGAGATATAGAGTGGATTCGATATTATGGATGCCAAGAAACCTAGTCAGCCACATTTGAAAGGTTGGGGCAATTGGATCCTTCCAAGCAGCTGAAAGTAAAATACGTAATACAGCGACGGCCAGAAAAATAAAGGCCTCTGTTTCTTTATTCATAAGAGCCGTTTTACTATCGCTCCCGAGGATCATCACCGTCGGGGATAGGCTGATCTTTAAGCCTAGCAGCCCCTCCAAAAAATTTTCGATCTCAGTTTTTATCAAGCTAAGCTTCTCGCAATAAAAAAAATATGTAAAAGATCTCCAGGGCCTTTCTGGCACCTAGGGCAGTTACTATCAATTCTCATACCCCAATCGTGTGACTTAGATGGTGTGTAGTACAGATTAAAGAGTGTTTTGAAATGCTGAACCTTCAGGTTAGAGGACCGTAGTACCTGCTTATCCAAACCCAAAGCTTTATCAAGATCGGTATCCGGATCTTAAAGTCTGACTTCCCAGGCAGCCTCGTGCTTCTCAAGATCATCGGGCGATCTTTCTATCAAAGCTTGGTAAATGCTGCTAATCTTATCACCTCCTCTTAGCAAGTATCCCAGCACAGGATAATAAGAGCCGGGGACGATGTCCGAGATAACAGTTTTAAGTGTTTGTGAAACCTGGAGATACTTAAAGATTTGGCAGCCGGACAATCCATACTTCTCCTGTAGCCAGTTAAAGCTCATAATGCTACCATTCAGCATCACATCGCCCACCGTCCGGATGCCCAGCTGTTCCCAGCCTTTCCAGGGCCCATCCATACTCAAGTTTGGTAAATACCCTGAGTTCCACAGCGGGGTATACAAATTGATCTTAGGGATATGGAGCAATTTCTGCAAATTTTTCCACAGATCCCAGGCACTAAGCGCCCCCTTATACCGGGATTTAAAAAAAAATCTACGGCTAGTTTTTCTCAGCAGTGCCCCCACATCCTTTTTTACCATCAATAGTTCGTACATTGATGGTGGGACATATAAATCAGAGGTCGGGTCATATGAGTATCTCCCACCGGGTACTGGTTCAAATAATATAGACATCTGCGTCAACAAACAGGCCCAGTGGTAGACTCTTATATTTGGGACTGCTAGACCTCCACGTTCCTCTGGGAGAAGGCAGTTGTATCTCCGCTTCTAAAAAAACCTACGCTTGACCCTGCTTGCCTTTCCAACTACCGACCAATCTCCCTGCTTCCTTTTCCAGTTAAAATCATGGAAAAATTGGTTACCCGCACTCTGTCCGGCTTCTTAGAAGGGAACACCTTGCTGGACGAGACGCAATTCGGTTTTCGCCCAGCTCATGGGACGGAATCCGCGTTGGTGACCGTGTTAGACAATCTGCGGGCGCGAGTCGACAGTGGTCGGGCAGCCTTTTTGGTGCTGCTCGACATGTCGGCCGCGTTCGACACGGTCAGCCACCCCACCTTGATTTCGAGGCTGGAAGAGTGCGGGGTCAAAGATAAGGCCAGGGACTGGTTAATCTCCTACCTGGACAACCGTCAGCAACGGGTCTCGCTCCCCCCCTTCAGTTCAGAGGAGCGGAGAGTAGGACAAGGAGTACCGCAGGGCTCAGCCATCAGCCCTATACTCTTTAATGTTTACCTCCGCCCTCTAGTCCAGCTCATTAAATCTTTTGGGATCTCCGCATTTAATTATGCGGATGATACCCAGCTGGTCTTTTCACTGGAGGGACAGGGTGCAGTCCCATTGGAGACTTTCCACCGGTGCATGCAGGCGACAGCGGAATGGCTCCGTTTGAACTCATTACAGTTCAATGGAACTAAGACAGAGGTCCTGTACTGCTCCAACGACCGAGTTCCCCGAGATCTCCCAGATGACTTCTGGCCTCCGTCATTCTCAGAGTCGGTGTCAGACGCACGATCGGCCCGCAATCTGGGTGTTACTTTTGGGCCCAACCTGCAGTTGGACCTGCACGTAAATAAAACCACCTCAACGTGCATGATGTTGATCCGCATGCTGCGCAAGGTCTTACCCCTCCTCCCTGAGCAAGCCAGACCCGAAGTAGTGCGAAGTACCATCCTAAGTCGACTCGACTACTGTAACGCACTACTTCTGGAGGCCCCGGTAACACTTCTGGGCAAGCTCCAAAGGGTGCAAAATATGGCTGCCAAACTTGCCCTCTCCCGCCCTTACTACAGCTCTGCAACGGCAGCGCTACAAGAACTCCACTGGTTGCCGGTCCATTCACGCGCTCGCTATAAAGCAGCGTGCATTGTGTTCAGGGCTATCCACGGCCTGGGCCCAATCCCTTTGCAGAGAATGTTTGCCTGGTACCTCCCATCGCGAGCCTTACGCTCCTCTTCATCCAGGCTATTAGTAGTTCCACGTTTCCAGAGAGTGAGGATGGGTGGCCGATCGTTTAGAGTAGCGGCGGCCAAACTCTGGAACTCCCTGCCATTATCCCTGAGAAGCCTTGAGGATCTTGTAGCCTTTAGAAAGGCGTTGAAAACCCACATCTTCCCTAGAACAGGCTAGGCTGTTGAATCTGCTGGATTTTGGGTCGAAGCGCCAGGATGCCCTTGGTGGTGACAGGTTTGCGCTATAGAAGTATACCACAATACAATACAATATATCTTGCCACCCGCCTGGTTTTACCATACTGCCAAGGAAACTATTGAAGATAGACTCTATCTTTTTTAACATCCCTTCCTCGATTAGATAGGGTATACATCTAAACAAGTAAAGGAGTTTGGGCAACACGTCTTTAGCACGTTGGTCCTACCTATGAGCGATAGATGCAGTGAATCCATCCGCTTCAAATCTGGCTCGATTTTTTTTTAGGAGTGGGGCGAAATTATCCTGAATAATAGAGCCGGTTTCTGCGTTAATTACTACCCCAAGACAAGTCGCAGAATCGATATACCTTTGATCAACTTTGACAACCTCCTTTGAGCAGATTACCTGTGTTTTTAACTCATTCAGGCGGTACCCTGAATGCATACCGAACTCCCTAGTGACTTCCACCAGTATCCGCATGGCCTCAGCTGGCTCTGATGTAATCACTGCCAGATCATCGGCGTACGCCAATATTTTACTTTCGAATCCATTAGTTAATGCTGGCTGGATTCCCTCATTCCCCAGAATTTGCCTGACCAGCGGGTCGAATGTACAATGCAAACAGGATAGGTGAGCAGGGGCAACCCTGGCGGGTGCCCCTGCTTATCCTGATCCTATCTGAGCTCTGGCCCATCATCTGTATTTGGGCCATTGGATCACAATACATGGCCTCTATGGCCATCAGGATTTTTGGGCCAAAACCTCTCTCTCTCAGGACGTCCCACAGGTATAACCATCTGACGCGATCGAACGCCTTTTCCGCGTCGCGGAGGATCATGGCGACCCCCCTCCCCCCAGCAGCATAGGCCTCAAACAGCGAGATTGCTCTTCTAACGTGGTCCGCCGTTCCTCGACCGGGAATGAACCCATGCTGCCAGGGGGAGACGAGCCCACCAATGACCCTCCCCAACCGTGCGACCAGGATCTTTGCGTACAGCTTATTGTCCGAATTAATCAAGGATATTGGCCTGTAGGACCCAGGGTTTTCCCTTGGCTTTCCCTTTTTATGAAAGACTATGATGTTAGTGTCTTTCCATGTTTCAGGGATCTTGCCCGTACAGATGCCATTGAATAGGTCCAACAATATTGGAGCCAGCTCTGCCGAAAGACACTTATACACCTCGAGGGGGATGTTATCTGGCCCAGTAGCCTTACCGGCAGCTAGGTCAGATCATGCCTCACGGATCTCATCTAGCGTTCTATCCAGCTCCAATTTTTCCCTGTCGCTAATCTCAATCTGGGCCCAATATCCGGATAGCTGCCATATGGACGCACCCCACCCATTTCTTCCTTATACAGGGTTTGATAAAAGTTTGCAAAAACTGAGAGAATGCCCTGGGGTTCCACAACATCACGTCCATTCTCGCGGATGCTTGTTATAATGTTTTTAGTGTAGTCTTGTCTGACTTTTAGCGCTAGTTCCTTCCCAACCTGCTCCCCAGTCTCATACAATCTCCTCTTAAATGTCCAGTATTCCGCTGCCACTTTTTCTGCCAGTTGTTTTTGTAGTTCCGCTTTAATTAGACAGATACTGGTTTGGCTCTCTCTGCCTTCCCTTCCTTGTATTAGATCTTGGCAGTGCTGTTCTTCTGCCTTAGCTAGATCTGCCAGAAGCTTGTTCCTATTGGTTTGTACTTTTTTCCGAGCCTGAGCAGCGTAGCTAATGACCTCCCCCCTCAATGCTGCTTTAAATGAGTCCCACGCACAGTTCCTTGATGCACTATAGCGATTGGCATCAAAGAATTCGCGGGCCTATTTTTGCATATGTTCCACAAACTGTGCATCAGTCAAGAGTTTCCTATTGAATGTCCATGCCCTGCAGTTCCTAACTAATCCAATACCATTGTATGTGATTGCCAGCGGGCTATGATCCGGGAGGACCTTAGGAAGTTTCCTAATACTGATCTTACTAATTTCTGTGGATGATATAAGGAAATAGTCCAGCTTACTATACCTCTGGTGGGGGCAAGAGAAGTATGTGTAGCCTGGGTCTCTAGGCTCCTTTGCCCCCAGACATCCGTTAGACCATGCGACATCATCATAGACCGGAGAGCCATAGATACCCTTGGTTTTCTACCAGCATACGAGCTTCCCGCAGAAAGATCTATAGAAATATTAAAGTCTCCACATACCAGAATGGGAACCGGCCATGTTGACAGTTCCTCTTCTAATATTTCGAAAACCTCTGGGTCGTCCTGATTTGAGCCATAGATGACACAAATAGTAAGGCCGCACTCCAATTCCGCCAGGGCCTATCTACCCAGTGCATCAGACTTGGCCCGTTTCGCCCCCCCCTCCCCCCAGCATATTTTCCCCCAAAATCACTACCCCCCTTACTGTTGAGGTTTGAGAGGAGCATGCCAAAATATTGAACCCTCCAACCCTGAGGAGCTGCTTCTTAGCCCATGGGAGGTGGGTTTCCTGAAGGCACAGGATATCGATAGGTTCAGTTTTGACAAACTGTGCCAGTCTTGCTCTCTTCCTCCAATCGTTCAGCCCGCCTATGTTTATTGAGTATACATTAAGGCTCGCCATACTTATTGCTAGAAAAACACCTTACTTTTATTGGCAAAGAGTGGAAAGAAGCTTTTTCCATAGCATGCATACCATTTCCTGAAAACACAAGAACTATAGAAAGCACTGTACCATAAATTCTCATTTTATTTTGTTACTCCCCCTTACCCCCCCAGTCCGTGACCCCCCGCCCCCTTCGAAATCCCCGCCCTCCACCCAGCCCCCTTCCTACCCCCCCCTCTACTGGAAGCACTCAGACCTTGGTCTGAGCTTATGATGGTTGTGTGCAGCAGCGTGGAGCATGGGCGCAGCTGTTAATAGAACAAAACATTCAAATGAACCACATCAATACCCCTCCCAATCCACCCCACAAGAAGCACAGAAAGTAAAAAAAAAAAAAAGAAAGAAACCGGAAAAACAGATCTGAGCTTAAGTCCATGTACCTGGACTCAATACCAGCTGTATAAACAAGGAACGGAAAAGAAGAAGAGTCATACTGCTAAGCCAGACAGTACAAATAGGTATGGCAGCAATCGCAATATAAGTTTTAGACCCCTCGCCAGACTAAGCACTCCGCTAGTCAAACTTATTTGATTCACAAAGAGTCCAAAATCTCCTTTGCCTTAACTTCTGACGAGAAGTATAGAGTCCTCCCATCTTTAACTATCTTAAGCTGCGCTGGATTCACTAAGTAGACCTGGATATGTTTATCCTGAAGGGACTTGATCAACTGGCGGAGTCTCCACTGCCTCTCGACCGTTGCGTGGCAAAAGTCCGGTTTCACAAAAAAGGTCACTCCCTCGCTAGATCTTTTTGCGTCAGGGCGGGCCTTCTCAGATATGATCTGCCGGAGAACATAGTTCTCAAAGAATATCAAAACTGCCCTTGGTTTATCGCTGCTTCCAGCCCCCGGGCGAACTCTAAACGGAGTACGATGTATTCTCTGCATTTCCGCCGCCCAGTTCCACTCAGATAATTCCGGGAATGCCGATTTAAAGACCCTGATGTCTGAGCCCTCTGCCCCTTCCGGAACCCCCAGGACTCGCAGGTTGTTGCGCCTTAACCGATTTTCCATGTCCTCCAGTTTCCATTGGATGTCAACTACCTGGGCGCTCTGGGAGTCTACCTTGGATGATGCTACAGCAACTTATGCTTCAGTTGCCACGATCCGTTCCTCCAAGTTAGTGACTCTATCCCCCCACATTGGTGTATGCCTTAGACAGTTTTCTAACACCTTGCATCTTACGCATTGCCACCTGTGACTTCCGGGTGTCCTGTCTAGCTTCTTCCCTATGCGTAAGGATGGTCTGGTATATAACATCTAATAGTGGAGGATAGGATACTGGGGCCTCGGCATTGGGACTTCCCTGAAGGGGTGTAGCTGAAGAGTGGTCTCAGGCCAGATCCCGCATCTGTTGTACATGGGCGTCTCTCTGGGCGACAGGTCTTTTAGCCGTGCTGGGGGGGGGTTCTGTTCCAGATCACTGTCGGATTCCAAATTGCTCTCCTCCTGAGAGGAGCTCCCCTCCTCATCGGACCACTCTGCATTCTCTGATACCGAGAAGAAACGCTCGCTACTATCTTTCTCCTTCTCTTGTTCTTTATCCCTTTCTTGTTCTTTATCCCTTTCATCCATAAGAGTCAGCTGGGCCAGGGGAGGGCACAATAGTGTAATCTCTTTCTCCTTCGCTCTACCCTTGTCCCCTCCAATCGCCAGAGCTTGCCGCGGAGCCGTCTCCAGCTTGTTACTCGGCAGTACAGGCACTTGTACGGAATGTACAGGATAAGCGGTATTTTCAGTTGTCCCCCCCACTATCAGATGCAGCCCCATCAAGTTGTTCATCAGTACCATTCGTAGACACTGGGAATCCCTCAGCTGCCCCTTGCCCCCCTGTTTCAGCCAGACCTTCTACCATCACATCAATTGGCGTCATCGCATTCTCTAGCCCCTCTACCTCGTCCGGAAGGGGCATAGATGTGGAGTTGGTACCTGACTCTTTAGCCTCCTTGGTCTCCTGTGTTGCCATCTCCAGGGCTAGGGATCGAGGCACCGCCACAAGAGCGTTCTTCTGGCTCCTTCCTCCACGAACCAGCAGCTCCGAAATAGAGGGGGACTGCCGTGGGTGCTGTACCACCTGTTTGCCTCTCTTCGGTAGTACCGGTACTTCCGCAGGTCCACCTATATTCGGGTCCCCTGTGGGCAAGGATGTTTCTGCTGGCTCACGCTGTACTTGCTCTGAGATTGGGGCTGGAGCTGGGGCTGCCTGCGCTGCCTGCATTGCCTGTGCCGACTGCGCTGCTTGTGCTGCCTGGGCTTTCTTCTTTGCTGCTGCTGCAGCCTTTGCTGTCGCTCCTGCTGCCTTTTTCGGGGCCATTATCGCTGTAATAGCTACTGGGTGCCGCCTCCGTTGTAAGAGACTGCTCAACGCAGTCGTTCCACCCGCAGCTCTTCCCTCGGCTCCCCCGGCCTGCCTCGACCAGCTACTGACACGCCCCCAGCGCCGCAGACGTCCGATCCAGAACGCCAGAGCGGCTGCCAGCAGCCTCAGAATCCCGTCTGTATCCGCGAATTGGTTCGCTCCGAAGCCCGCTGCTCCGGTCCGCCAGGGAGTGCACAGCATCCGCGCACCTTCGCCCGATCAGGACATCCAGGTAAGCCGCTACTTCTGTGGGGGATGGGGGGTTACTGTGCCTCGCCCACGCTGCTGCTCCGCGGCTTCCTCACACAGCCGCCATCTTGCTCCCCGGTGGACTAAACAGCATCTAATGGTAAAACAAATGGGTATATCGAAAATAGGGATGTATAATCAAGGGAGGAGGTGAGAGACTTTTGACATGTGATCTGAAATTGGTCTTTACATCTTGGTTTTGAATTGGGTGTATACAAATGTATTTAAAAAATATATATACATGTATCCCCAATCACATCACTTCCGTGTTTTTATAGCAGGTGTAATACACCAGTAGTTTGTTTACAGTGGCGGCAGAGTCATCTACCTTCTTCAGAAGGAGGATGCAAGTTCATGTTCCTCCTTGTATTGATTACATGTTTACTTAATGCTCCATTCAGCCGCACTCTTAGAAGCTGCAGCGATTCGCCATAAAAGAAGAAATTAACCTCTGCACGAGTTCACTGCTATTTGGCACTCTATGATGTATGACAGGGATAAAGCCTAAATTACTTACATTGTTGCACTCTATACTGTTTCATTATAGGACTATCGCTGCAAAATAGGTAAAAGTTGTGACTTGGGTACGGCTTCTCTAGAGTTCACCTGGAGTGCCTGGGTTATTGACAACCCCTTTGAGGTATTAGAGGCCTGATTGCTAAGGCATAGATTTACCTACGCAAATCTTATGAGATGCCAGTTTGAGAAAACAAAGGTTTATTTACTTGTGTTTCATGCAGAGGTCCACACGCTACCACTGTGTTCTGTCGACCTGCTCTGCAAGGGCCTGCATGAAAGAGAAGCAAAAAAGGCATGGCAGGTGCTAGGTACTTACTCATGTATTACCTTTATGGGTCAGATGTTTTCAACTGGATTTTTCAGAAGGCACGAATGTGGTGATTAGGTGGCAAGAATGAGACTCGTGGAGAGAACGCAGCCACGGATGCACTCAGTAATCTCACTCAAAATAAGTATACAAGTAATCGGAAAGTAATCAAATTATCTGTTCGCGTGCACCAGGAAAACAGGCCCTTCTAAGCCTTTACACTGAAATCAAAGGTGAGACCGGGTGGCTACCCAGAAAATCCTGGTGCACTGCTCAAATCACTCCACAGAGTGTAATCACAATCTTTAAGCATGATAAGATTTAAATTGAATAACGCATGTGATACAAATGTTGCAACATAAACAACAATCAAATGTGCAAATAACACAAGGATACATTTCCTGGAATCTTCAGCTGATGATTAGATGCTTGTTTTAATCAATGTTCATAGAAATTGTTGCGAATTTTACAAAATCCAAGACAATGGCATCATTAGTTCAGATACAAATCCCAATGCATTTCGGGCTTCAACATAGCGCCCTTCGACAGGGGAATCTATAAATGATAATTACACAACAATATAGTATTTGAAATGCAACGAAAATGTCATGGGTTCATACAATTTCGGTCAGGAAAACGTACATTGATGAAGAAGTGATGATTTTATTCCATAGTATAAGTTCGAGATGTGAATAGATACCAAACCACCAGAAAAAAGAAAAGAAAAGAAAGACCATAATGGTGAACTTGGGGCAGCCGGGGAGACCACTGTTTCTTAGGTACCCTACAAATGACCCCGATATTGTGTGCAGAAGTCCGTGTTAGCAAAACCGTGCAGAGAAAAGGAACGTAGAGTGACAGGCAAGACAGGGAAGGTTCTTACTAAATATTGGGGCGTTCCTCATATATAGGAGATGTGGCCTCAGGTTAAAACATCATGAAACTGTATGGAGTCGGACTGACTCAAGTCCTCAGAATCGGTAGCAGCAACTGTGGTGGGAGCAAACGTAGGAACGAATGCAGTGAGGTGGGAACCAAAGGCGAGATTAACCAAAACGAAAAGCATTATAGGTCGGGGACTCACCTGCTGGATGTCGAACATGAACCCACAGCGTGGGAAGGATGGTGATTCGCTGTCCGATATAAGTCTGAATAATCGTATAAGTGAACATGTATATGAGCCATCGTTGCGAGTTATCCTATCACTAAGTATCACTAAAATGGGCTCGTGGCTCAGACTCACCGAATACAGCGGCAGCTCAGTGAACGGCGTCTCTCTAAACGTGGCAATAGCTGAAAACGCTAAATGCTCACGCCGCTGGCAAGCGTGTTAAGAAAGCGCATAGTCATAAACAACGGACTGGTGCTGAGATTACAAAGGGGCGGCCATAAAACTTAAGAATAAAAGAATGAAAGAAGAGTGCAAGGACAATCGAAGAACGGATAAAAACGAAAAGAGCACCGAGTATTGGTGAATAAAGTGAATAATGTGATCTACAAATGTGATGTTAGGTCCAGCATTAGTATGTCATAAACAGTGAAATGTACACAATGTATTGTTCGCATAGTCAATAGAATTACAATTTTTAAAAAAGTTGAAAAAAAAGAGACAATATCATGACAAGGGAATATACATCTTAAACATCACATGTATAATCCGCAATATGCAGACCATGTCGCTAAGAGCATAGTTGTAGAAATAGAAAACATTCCAGTGCAGCAATGGCATGTGTAGTTACAAAAAGCATGCTAACTCAAATTTGTCATTTAACCCTGTAGGAGTCAAAGATTGCATGTGCCAGATCCAGTGTGTTTCACGCTGTGATAGTCACGCTCAGGGCTAGGTTCAACCACCTCAAGTATGCCAAATCTGACTTGAGCTATGTTGTGTTTATTAATGTTCCAGTGTTGAGCGATGGGAGAACTAGCAGTGTTAGTTCTTATGCGACTCTTATGCTCAGTAATTCGTGTGCGCAACGCGCGTTCAGTTTTGCCTACATAATATAAGTCACAAGGACATTTAATGTAGTAGATTACGTGGTGAATGTTACATGTGGCGTTGTATTTCAACGGAATGGGTTTGCCTGACTTAGGGTGGTGTAAAACTTTGCCAGTGATGGCATTGTTGCTATTGGAACAGTTCATACATTTGAGCAACCCCTTATATGCCACTTTCGTCTTAGGTGGATTTCTATTTAGAATTTCCTTTAAGTTCTGGGATCTCTTGTAAGCGAACATGGGAGGTGCTGTAAACATCCCTTTAAAATCAGGTTCTGATTGGAGTAATGACCATCTGTTTAGTACGATGGATTTCACCAATTTGGATGGAGTTGAAAATGTGGATACAAACACTTCTCTGGGGGATGTTGTGGGCTTGTTACTTTTTTTCAAGAGGTCCTCTCGGCTCAGGACGGAAACCCTTTTTACTGCCTGTTCTAGAACTGTATCAGGGTAACCTCTTTGTTTGTATTTGTCTTTAAAAACATCAATCGTCTGCATGCCAATCATGTAGTCAGAATTGATGCGCTTAATGCGGAAAAACTGCGAAAAAGGTAAGTGGCGCTTAAGTGACCAGCGATGAAAACTCTGGTAGGCTAGAGCATTATTCCGATCAGTGGGCTTAGTGAAAAAAGAAGTTTCAATACTGCCGTTGGAAATGGTTATGAGAATGTCCAAGAACGGAATGTGCTGAGCATCAATGTGATGTGTGCAGTGAATGCGTGGGTTGAAGGTACTGAGTTGCAGAATGTTATTTTCTAGATCAGAACGAGAGCCTTGCCATATGATGAGAATATCATTAATATAGCGTTTGAATGCTATCAGATTCATTGTCCAGTGAGGTTGTGTCAGGATGTGTTCATGCTCGGACTTCATCATGAAGATGTTTGCGTAGCTGGGGGCTCCAGCAAAGCCCGTTGATGTACTATTGGACTGGAGGAAAAACCGCCCTTGCCATTGAAAGTAACTGTGGAATAAGCAAAAGTGTAATATTTCAAGTAGAAATACACGATTGGCTCTGATTGTATCAGTTCTCAATAGGGCCCATTCTATGGCCTCTAGCCCCTCAAGATGGGGAATGGAGGAGTAGAATGAAACGACGTCCACTGTGCAAAGCCAGACTTCCTTGCCAGGGGGAACAATAATCTCTCTTAAAATGTTGAGTAAATGAGTGGTATCTTGTATGTACGTGGGACTAGATTGTACTATAGGCTGAAGGAAGGTGTCCAGATAGCGTCCTAATGAATGGAACCACAACCCGAGACGAGACTGCAACTCAGAATAGTTCTAGAACAGGCAGTAAAAAGGGTTTTCCTCCTAAACCGAGACGACCTCTTGAAAAAAAGTAACAAGCCCACAACATCCCCCAGAGAAGTGTTTGTATCCACATTTTCAACTCAATCCAAATTGGTGAAATTCATCCTTACTCCAATCAGAACCTGATTTTAAAGGGATGTTTACAGCACTTCCCATGTTCGCTTACAAGAGATCCCAGAACTTAAAGGAAATTCTAAATAGAAACCCACCTAAGACGAAAGTGGCATATAAGGAGTTGCTCAAATGTATGAACTGTTACAATTGCAACAATGCCATCACTGGCAAAGTTTTACCCCACCCTAGGTCAGGCAAACCCATTCCGTTGAAATACAACGCCACATGTAACACTCACCACGCAATCTACTACATTAAATGTCCTTGCGACTTATATTATGTAGGCAAAACTGAACGCGTGTTGCGCACACGAATTACTGAGCATAAGAGTCGCATAAGAACTAACACTGCTAGTTCTCCCATCGCTCAACACTGAAGCATTAATAAACACAACATAGCTCAAGTCAGATTTGGCATACTTGAGGTGGTTGAACCTAGCCCTCAGCGTGACTTGTCCAAACTGCTATCACAGCGTGAAACGCACTGGATCTGGTACATGCAATCTTTGACTCCTACAGGGTTAAATGACAAATTTTAGTTAGCATGTTTTTTGTAACTACACATGCCATTGCTGCACTGGAATATTTTCTGTTTCTACAACTATGCTCTTAGCGACGTGGTCTGCATATAGTGGATTATACATGTGATGTGTAAGATGTATATTCCCTTGTCATGATATTGTCTCTTTTTTCAATTTTTTTAGAAATTGTAATTCTATTGACTATGCGAACAATACATTGTGTACATTTCACTGTTTATGACATACTAATGCTGGACATAACCTGTTGTGATCATCACATTTGTAGATCACATTATTCACTTTATTCACCAATACTCGGTGCTCTTTTCGTTTTTATCCGTTCTTCGATTGTCCTTGCACTCTTCTTTCATTCTTTTATTCTTAAGCTTTACCATCTTAAAATGGCCGCCCCTTTGTAATCCCAGCACCAGTCCGTTGTTTATGACTATGCGCGTTCTTAACACGCTTGCCAGCGGCGTGAGCACTTAGCGTTTTCAGCTATCGCCGCGTTTAGAGAGACGCCGTTCACCGAGCTGCCGCTGTATTCGGTGAGTCTGAGCCACAAGCCCATTTTAGTGATACTTAGTGATAGGAAAACTCGCAACGATGGCTCATATACATGTTCACTTATACGATTATTCCGACTTGTACGGACAGCGAATCACCATCCTTCCCACGCCGTGGGTTCATGTTCGACATCCAGCGGGTGAGTCCCCCGACCTATAATGCTTTTCGTTTTGGTTAATCTCGCCTTTGGTTCCCACCTCACTGCATTCGTTCCTACGTTTGCTCCCACCACAGTTGCTGTTACCGATTCTGAGGACTTGAGTCAGTCCGACTCCACACAGTTTCATGATGTTTTAACCTGAGGCCACATCTCCTATATATGAGGAACGCCCCAATATTTAGTAAGAACCTTCCCTGACTTGCCTGTCACTCTACGTTCCTTTTCTCTGCACGGTTTTGCTAACACAGACTTCTGCACCCAATATCGGGGTCATTTGTAGGGTACCTAAGAAACGGTGGTCTCCCTGGCTGCCCCAAGTTCGCCAATATGGTCTTTTTTTTTCTGGTGGTTTGGCATCTATTCACATTTCGAACTTATACTATGGAATAAAGTCATCACTTCTTCATCAATGTACGTTTTCCTGACCGAAATTGTATGAACCCATGACTTTTTCGTTGCATTTCAAATACTATAATGTTGTGTAATTATCATTTATAGATTCCCCTGACGAAGGGCGCTATGTTGAAGCCTGAAATGCATTGGGATTTGTATCTGAACTAATGATGCTATTGTCTTGGATTTTGTGAAATTCGCAACAATTTCTATGAACATTGATTAAAACAAGCATCTAATCATCAGCTGAAGATTCCAGGAACTTTATCCTTGTGTTATTTGCACATTTGATTGTTGTTTTTGTTGCAACATTTGTATCACATGCGTTATTCAATTTAAACCTTATCATGCTTAAACATTGTGATTACACTCTGCGGAGGGATTTGAGCAGTGCACCGGGATTTTCTGGGTAGCCACCCGGTCTCACCTTTGATTTAAGAATGAGAATCGAGCACACTTTCAAAAGAAAATGAAAAATACTCTCACTTTACCCTTTGGTTTACTCTAAAGGAAAGCTGAAACTTTGTATCCTTCTGTGTACCAGGTTAAAATGGGCCTATTACACGTGGTGGGGAGAAAACTGCCCTATGGTCTGGTGCATCATATAGGAAGGGCCCAAAGCACGTACATATATTTGTCTTATGGAAAAATATTCGGCCTCATTGAACCTACTACATTTCCTATGGTATATCCAGTCTTACTTGTGTTATGGGGGCTTGGGAAATGTGTAAAATGTTGGAATTGTGTACAGCTAGTTTTGATGCACTGTGCATATAATATTTTTAACTCTTTCTTCTGTGTCCACCTACAAAGGGCTACTTGTTTGAGTATCTAAACAATATCTCAGAAAAAAAAGAATTCTGTGACATTTGAATTCCTTACTAACATTTTTATTAACCATTGACTTGTTAAAATAGGTGCAGTATTTGAAGAACTAAAGGAAAATGTCAACATTGGAGCTATTGAGTGTGTCTCCCCACTCCAGAAGCGGATAAGGAGGAAATTAATTGGCTCTCCTGTTGGGAGAGATGAGCAGGAGGAAGAAAAACAACCTCAAAGCCACAAACTTGAAGATTCTCTTACTAAAGATCTTATCCCTATTGTATACACTCCAGATGCCATGAATGCAACATTTACATTTTCAGATCACCGTTTACAGACAGCACCAAAGTAAGTAAAACCAACACAGGGCTTTCCTATGGAAATTAGTTGTGAGATTTCCACACGTTGACATGGAATTAACACTTATTTTGCATTCAAGGACAGTTTACTTAATTTGAAGTTCCAGTTCAATCACAACTATGCAACAGCCCTAGGTTGGAGGTGTTATGCTTTTAAAAACAATATTCCTCATAAGCGCAGAGATACTCCTCGGAGTCGATTCTGGTGCTATACAAACCGTTAAATAAATAAATATTCCCCGCACAAATACTGGGGCCTCAGGAGATGTATCTAAACTTCATCCCGCCGTGGTAATAGGCAACTGAGAAAAGATCACCGTTTCCGAAGTCATTGCAATTGTCACAAAAAGAGAAGGCACAGATAGTTTGCAACCCCAAAGCTTGAACTAACACGACTTACTTTTATGCCCACTTGCAACAAATCAATCAATCAATCAATCACAGCATTTATAAAGCGCACTACTCACCCGGTGGGTCTCAAGGCGCTGGGGGAGGGGAGGTCCGCTACTGTTCGAACAGCCAGGTCTTGAGCTGTTTCCTGAAGGCGAGGTGGTCCTGGGTCAGTCTGAGGTGGTTCGGGAGGGAGTTCCAGGTCTTGGCGGCCATGTAGGAGAAGGACCTTCCTCCTGTGGTGGCTCTTCGGATGCGGGGGACGGCGGCGAGGGCGTGGCCGGTCGAGCGAAGTTGGCGTGTGAGAGCGTAGAAGTTGAGGCGGCTGTTGAGGTAACAAACAAACATAAACCCCTTAAACTGGACTTTTCTTACAGATTTCCTTCTTGCTTTCAGTGAAGATCTCGACCTCGTAGAAATTAGGTTGGAGCACACAAGTAGGGTAATGTGCTATGATTGTCTTGTCAGGGATCTTTTTCTTGTACATGTAGTCAGTCTGCAATTCAGAGCACTTCTGGCAAGCGAGAGGGAGGACTACCGCTCCAGTATAGATGCACTTTCTGGTGGGCCTGTTCAAGATGTGACCTGCAAGTGCCCTGCTGTGAAGCTGGTCTAATCCTGCAGACCAGAGGAAGAGTCACATTTTAGATTTCTGTACTTTTTTTTTATTAAACCTTCACAGACAATACCCAATATTACAAATGGTGAATATTACTGAACATATATTGTTCTTTTGATCATGTAGGACCTGGCATAATAGTCTTTTTTAGAGCCTTTGGTGTATAAGAGGTCAAGCTTTATCGCTATCTTCCCTTCCTCAATCTATCATATAGTGTATGAATCCATCACCAAACATGCCTCAAGCTTCACAAAGATGATCCATTAGTTAGGAGCTGGCCTTAAACTAAGTCACGGTAAAACACAGGTGATGCTTCTGGAACCTAAGGACATCTGCTGTGTGCGAGTTCTCTCCTAGTCTCACTTCTCAAACATAGTGATGCAGGCATATCGTTCGCAACCTCCGCCTATGACTAATATTCATCATCCCTGACCAGTGCTACAGGGGGATGCGTAGCTCTTTACCACCCATTTCATGAAATGGTTGTCAAACCTTGTCCCAAACATTGTGGTCACTGTGACTGCCCAGTCTACACTTTTGAATGCCTCTTCAGCATCTGGTGATGACATAATGACAGCACTATCTCTGTTACCTTCCTTCAACTAGAATACTTGCTTTTGATTGTTTCACCTCGTAATCTACTAATAATCCGCTTTATCTATCGGAACCAATTTTGGCATTAACCGGACCAATCTCACGACAGTACCGTTCATGAAAGCTTCAAAACCTTCATCAAACAGGAAAACCAGCCTCTAGGTTCTCTGTACAGAGGGGTCTTTGTTAGACTTAAGTAAGAATCAGGAACACAGTGACTCCTGACATGTACTGAGTCACCTCTGCTGAGGCCATTTATTACATGTGTTAGATTGCTTAGAGTGTTCGGGGAACCGAGAGGAAAAGATGTCCGGCTCAGGAGCTTTTGCCGTTTTGAGCCATTGCCTGACCATTTTTTCAGTCAGTGCTATTGAGTTTCAACTGCTACACATAGTTTAGTCTGTATAATTATTTCTTGTTGCAGAGCCAGTGTTGCCTCGAGTAATTATGTCAAGTTTCCAAGTGAATATCATCTAGGAGTTAATGAGTTTGAAGGGGGTCCGCTGTCTAGACAAAGATGTATATTCATTGTTTAGAGTGGGAACACACCTTAAAAAGTAGCAAAGAAATGAAGTGACGCCCAAAGTCGTCAAGGCGCTAAACCTGCTAAGACCCAAAAAAAGGGCTAAGTAATAACTTCCCCAAAAGAAGAAAATCAAACTTGGAGTAGAGTCCCATATTTTGACATTTTTTCTAAATGTCAGAAGATTCTCAACACAGTTGTATTTATGTTGTCTCTAGAGTATGGAAGGATAATTAGAAACCTTTGATCCAACTGTAAAATCAGTTGAACGGATTTTCTTTAAATATTGAATTTGCCATTACTGTGGGCAATCCACAAGTCTGTTATGTAGAAATGCAAAATTATTTATGACAAAAAGATATGTTTCTACAGTGGGATTTTCCAAGCCACTGAGCAGGTTGCAGTTTTGGATCCTTCCCATTAGTCTACAGGGCTGAGACAAAGACCACCAGTAATATGCCATATTTTTCTCTGTTGATTGACCAACAGACTACTGTTGCAAGGCATAGTGGATGAATCCTGTTATGTCCACCTTTGACCCGAGAGAGCAAAAGAAATGTAACCTCATATCACAAGATTCATAGTATACTTCTTGGATTTATCTGTAACTGCCCCAGTAAGAAGCTTCTCATGCCACGCGAGAGCAAACACAAAGACTGCTCTTAGAAGCTGTGAGCTTTGAAAATGCTCCTGCCCGCTGGGAGCAGACGTTTGCTCTGTTTTCCTGCTCACACTGAAGCAGGAATGGAAACAGACCAAAAGATTGCTCCTGCCCGGAGGGAGCAACATTAGTAGCTGCTCCCTCCGGGTGGAAGCAGTGCCAGCTCCCACTGCAAACTACATGATAGTTGCCATGGGTGGGCACCAGGGTACCCACCTTTGTGTTCAGGGCCCTGGGGATCAAGTTCCTGGGACCAATAAAGGCTCTAGAAGGGGGGCTGTGCGGCCACCTCCCCATTATTTTTAGAAATGGCCCTGGGCGATATGGTCCCCAGGCCCTAACAAGGCTCAGGGACAGGGGCCATATGGCCCCCTTCCACTTTATTTAAATAAGTGTCTCCAGAGAATGGTGTCCCTGGGGCCATTTACAGCTTGGGTTGAGGTGCCGTTTTTTCTCTGTAAAAACAAAGGTTAAAGTAACGTTATAATTAGGTAAATTTTTCTGTAACACAAAGGTTTTGAACTTAAAAAACTGAAATCCAATAGTTATAGTTAACATCGCTTACTATAACTTGTGCCCCCTCCATGCACTGCTTATGATGTCATGAATATGAGGAGTGCTAAGATGGCCGCCATATAAATGAAAAAATCATGAATGTTATCACGGATACAGTCCCTTATTCATTTCATCAGAATGACTATTCCATGAATTCACCTTTTTGTTATACAATATTTGCGATCATACTGTTGATCACTATGAGAATAATTGGTGGGATTAACAGAGTATTATTTGATTGCCAAAAACAAGTTTAAATTTCAATGAAATTGAAGAGTACTAAGAATGTAAGTAGTATTTACCCTTTCCGTGCGCATGTCAGAATGGTTCAGTCATGCGCCACATTGCTTGTGTGCATGACTGAACCATTCCATCATGTGCACACAAACAATAAATCCCTCTCTGTAAACAGCTGAGGGATTATTTTTTTATTTCTTCTTCTTGCCTCGGGAGGTGGGGGAAGAGCTTCCCCAACCCCCAGAGGCATTTTTTTCCAATGTAATGACGACCTCGCATATGGCGCATTGACGTTATTACATTGAAACTGGGTAAGACAATGTAGGAGGATCCACACAAGCCATATCCACACAAGCCAGACCTCTCTGTACTCCCCTGGGCCTCTACTTCTCAGAAATTATCTGGGTTTGGTAGGTTTCCCTATATGGCTGCCAAGCCCAGGACCAAAAACACAGGTGCCCCGCTATCTAGCATAAAACAACCTGGTTTTGCAAAGGGGTCTCCTGCGTTTTTGGTCCCGGGCTCAGCGACCATCTGAGAAAACCTACCAAACCCAGACATTTCTGAAAACTAGACACCCAACATCACCCTACCTAGAATCCCCTGCAAACCTCTAATTTAGCTTAAAAAAAAAAGTCCTCACGTTATTGGGTGGAAAAGCTGTGGTATCACCGGCTGCCACAAACTGCCTACCACCCAGCGTTTCTCCAGGTCTTCCGATAAAAATGGTACCTCATTTGTTTGGGTAGGCCTAGTGCCCGACAAGAATGGCTCAAAAGGTACTGTGGAGACTTCAAAATTATGGATCACAAACTACCTGGTTTTGCGAGGAAGTCACATGCGTTTTTGGTTCCGGGCACAGCAGCCATCAAGGGAAACCCACCAAACCCAGACTTTTCTGAAAAGTAGACACCCGGGGAAATCCAGGGAGGTGTGGCTTGCCTGGATCTCCCAATATTTTCCAACCCAGAATCCCCTTCAAAAATCAAATTTAGCTGATTTTTTTCTTCTTCTGTGTGGGAAATTTGTGGTATAACATGGCTGACACACATTTTCTATCACCCAGAGTTCCCCTAGGTCTCCAGATAAAAATGTTACCTCACTTGTATGGGTGGGCTATAATACCCACAATAGCGAAGGGCCCAAAACCTGTTGTGGAGACATCAAAATGATCCATCACAAAAGGACCTGATTTTGCAAGGGGGTCCCCTGCATTTTTGGTCCCAGGCTCGGCAGCCATCTACGGAAACCTACCAAATCCAGACAATTCTGAAAACTAGACACCTCAGAGGGGGGGGAGGGGGAGTCCAGGGAGGTGTGGCTTGTGTGCATCCCCCAATGTTTTCCTACCCAGAACCCCTGCACACCTGAAGAAACCCTGTGGAGACCGAAGGTTGGGGAGCCTCCCCACCCGTGAATACGTTACCTACACCAGGAAAGCCGGGTGCATAGGTGTGAAGTGGTGTTGGAAACCTCCATCACACCCAAAGGAGGACTTCAGGAAAGTGCCGCTGCTGAAGAAGGAGAAAGAGCCCGGTGAAATTTGAAGGTGGATTTGAGATGAGAGGTACTTCTGCAACTGGTAGGACCAGGCGATGCTGAGGAGGATCGGTGCCATGCACAAGCTGTCTCGCGAAAGATATCGAGTGCTGAGAGGTCGCTGTCTGGCAGGAGCACCAACAAGCCTTGGCAAATGCATCCAACTCAGGAATTGAAGGAGCAACGTCGGGACCAGCAATGTCCAGGGGACTCAC
Organism: Lissotriton helveticus; assembly: GCF_964261635.1. NCBI lineage: Eukaryota > Metazoa > Chordata > Amphibia > Caudata > Salamandridae > Lissotriton > Lissotriton helveticus. The sequence goes on from NC_136062.1 coordinate 311,905,840, forward strand.
CAAAAGCAGGGGAGTCAGTGCAGGCCCCAAGCAATCAGGGGAGCCCAAGAGTAACAAGGGTGACCCTCAAATGGACCCACAGGCCAGAGGCACTGGAGTTGCGAGAGTACCTCTAGCACCTCGGCAAAACATGCAGGCCACGGTGCACATGATGCGATGTAGCTGAAGTTTCTGGTCACTGAAGGTGCTTGAGGTTGGGGCTACTTGGAGCCCGAAGATCTTCTTGGAAGGAAGCCAACAAGCCTTCAACTGCAAGTTGAAACAGTGCACAGGGGGTTCGGTAATTGCAAGCCTCATGAGGGATACTGGCCTCAAACTTGGTGAGAGGGCAGGCAGGCCTCTTGAGCTGTGAAAAACCACCATCTGTGTTGCAGAACTTTATGGAGTCTGGAGGAGCGAAGTATCAGCAGACCGGTCGACTTCGTTGCGGTGCCTGCAAATTCAGTGAAGTGACTCCTTCGCTTCAAGAGAGATTCCTTCAGGTGTCTTTGATGCCCACAGGCCTTGAAATGCTCCTGTATGGTGCACAGGCACAGACGACGCAGCAGACTGGAAGGGAGATTAAGTCAAGCTAAAACGTAGTTCAGCAAAGTCCAGAGTGCTCAGGCAGTAGAAGTAGAAGTGATGTCTGATCTGAATCTTGTCCCACGACGAATCTAGGGACCTACACCCAGATAGTACCATAGGGAAAGGGTTGTGATGATTCAGGGGAACCTCCCAGGGGACGGTCTGGACAGGGGGGAGGTTACTCTCATGTCCTTTGTCCAAGCCCTGTCCTTGTTGAAAGAAGATATCCCTGTCAGATCCTCACAACATCTGCATATGATGTCTGAGGCCGTATGTAGCATGTGCGTCCGAAAGTCATCAGGGAGCAGGAAACAAAACTACTCCTTGCTCGCAAGGTTACCTGATAATGCCCCTCTCCCCTCCCGCAGGTAAGCATCCTGGTCTTGTAGATATAGTGAACAAGCATTTGGTCTCGCATTTGCGTGTGTTTGAGCTATTGACATTGAAAATAACAATGCCTTTTATTTTTGTTTTTGTTTTTAAAACCTAAATAAAAGGCTTTGTCATTTGCAATGCCAATAGCTTAAACTCACATAAATGGAGAAGGTGACCACCGCGTTTCAGAGCGCTTAGAGCGATACCTTTACTAGCGCTGTGCTGTGGATTGCGCTGCACATTTTAAAATCCCATTTTGTATCTTTGTTGTTTTGTGTTGCATTCTGCCCTGATTTTAACTCGCCATCGCCGCGACCCCCCCTGACCCCTTACCGCATATAATATCAATTCCAGCACCGCTGCTTAGCGGGTCCGGGCTCCTGGGTTCCTGGATCACGTGGTTTCGACGTGACGACGACGCCATCTTGGGAAGGCTGGTTCCTTCCTTGCCGGGGGTTAGCGCGCTAGCGCTTGTTGCCGCCACTCGCCTACATAAGGTGAGCTTAGACACGGGGTCAGCCTGGAGAAGGTGACCACCGCGTTTCAGAGCGCTTAGAGCGATACCTTTACTAGCGCTGTGCTGTGGATTGCGCTGCACATTTTAAAATCCCATTTTGTATCTTTGTTGTTTTGTGTTGCATTCTGCCCTGATTTTAACTCTCCATCGCCGCGACCCCCCCTGACCCCTTACCGCATATAATATAAATTCCAGCACCGCTGCTTAGCGGGTCCGGGCTCCTGGGTTCCTGGATCACGTGGTTTCGACGTGACGACGACGCCATCTTGGGAAGGCTGGTTCCTTCCTTGCCGGGGGTTAGCGCGCTAGCGCTTGTTGCCGCCACTCGCCTACATAAGGAGAGCTTAGACACGGGGTCAGCCTGGAGAAGGTGACCACCGCGTTTCAGAGCGCTTAGAGCGATACCTTTACTAGCGCTGTGCTGTGGATTGCGCTGCACATTTTAAAATCCCATTTTGTATCTTTGTTGTTTTGTGTTGCATTCTGCCCTGATTTTAACTCGCCATCGCCGCGACCCCCTCTGACCCCTTACCGCATATAATATAAATTCCAGCACCGCTGCTTAGCGGGTCCGGGCTCCTGGGTTCCTGGATCACGTGGTTTCGACGTGACGACGACGCCATCTTGGGAAGGCTGGTTCCTTCCTTGCCGGGGGTTAGCGCGCTAGCGCTTGTTGCCGCCACTCGCCTATATAATGCTCGCTCTCAGCGTAGCGGTCTAGCGTAGCGGTCGCGCCTTCGCTACGCCGGAGTCTCGCCAGAGTCCTGCCCGTCTGCGCCCGTCAGCGTCCCGGAGGCGATCGGAGCGGCGGGTGGGTCTCTTCCACTAGGGATGTGTCCTCCTGGGGGACTGGTGCTGCACTACTCCTCTGCGGACCTTCGCTCTTTTGACACTCGGGTCACAGGCTGCTGCACTGTCTTTCCCGGACGTCATCGCGGGAAATCCTGTTGCCCGGGTTGTGGCTGGCGCCCTAATCGCTCTCAGCTTTCTTGCCCTACCTATAATACTCTTAGTGTGGGCTACCGCTGTTTACTACTTAACACCAGGTCAGCGGGCAAACATGCGCTGGACATTTTCGAGCTCTTAGATACCGTGAAGCCGCTATGTCTTATGCTAACTGAGACGTGGTGGGGTGATTCTTCCAACCCTGATGTCGTTACGGCAATCCCGCCTGATTACAACATCTTCAGGAAGGATAGAGCTAAGGGCAGGGGAGGTGGAGTGGCTTTGGTGGTCAGGAAGGGCACCCCGTGTGCGATTTTGCCAGTAAGGGACATTCGAGGTTCGGAGAGCCTTGCTTTCTCTATTACTCTGTCTCCACACCAATCTGTTAAGGGATTGCTCGTGTATAGACCCCCGGGCTCACCCGGCACGTTCTTTGAAGATCTGGACTCCGTGCTGTTGGGGCTGGCCCTGAAAACGGAACATTGCATCGTGGCAGGAGATTTTAACTTCCGGATGGATGATCCATCCGACCCTGCGGCCATCAAACTTTCCGAGGCAATGACCCCGTTGGGACTGACCCCTTATTTGCTGGGGCCTACGCACGAGAAGGGGCACACTCTGGACCAGGTATTCTCGTCTTCCCCTCTTGAGGAGATTGAGATTACACCTGTACTCTGGTCAGACCATCTGCTTGCCAAATATACGATCAAAGGCATAGCTAAACCGAGGGTTGCCTTGGCACAGCAACAGGGCCGTGTCCATAGAGCTTATCACCGAGTGACCCCAGAGTCGTTGGCCCAGGCCACTGTGGATCACCCGTGTTCCCTCTCGGGCGATCTGGACAGGGATCTGGAGGCCTTGCAAGATTGGCTTCTAGACAGGCTAAATGATCTGGCCCCGGAATTGACACCACGCCTGACACCGAAACGGGTCTCTGCGCCTTGGTTTACCGCTGCACTGTCTGCTTCGCGGCAGCAGTGTAAGGTAGCCGAAAGAGCTTGGCGGGCGCATTATGATACGGCAGCCAAGCTGGCCTATCAGACGGTAGTCAAAGCTTATCACCGGGACATTCGCCTGGAAAAGAAAGCATATCTTGCTAGGAGAATAGAAGCCGCTTCTAACTCCTGCAAGGAGATTTTCTCCATTGTGAGAGAATTTATCTCCCCATGGTCTAATACCTCGGATGATAAACCTTCTGGCACCTGGGCTTCGGACCTTGCTAATTTCTTTACGAGCAAGATTCAATGCATACAGGATTCTTTTCCATCGCCTGGACCTTTGGTCCAGACTAATCCTGAGATTACCTTATTCCCGCCGGCTCTGCCAGCTGCGACGCTGAATGTGTTTCCACCGATGTCTGTCTTGGACTCTTTAGCGATAATGTGCAATCTTAAATCGGGGTCGCCCCTCGACCCTTGCCCAGCTAAATTTTTAGCGAAAGTTGCGGAGGTGATTAACCCTCTGGCAAACCCGCTGTTAAATCTTTCGTTGAGTCGGGGAGTGGTCCCGCAAGCCTGGAAACAGGCGATGGTGATTCCATTGTTGAAAAAATCTGGCCTGGATCCGAAGGCCCCGGTCAATTACAGGCCTATTTCTCTGCTGCCGGCTTTCTCGAAGAGTGTGGAAAAGCACGTTCAGGCTGTGCTTTCCAACTTTCTTTAAACCAATGAGATCTTGCACGCTACCCAGTCTGGTTTTCGTCCCCATCTAAGCACAGAGACTGCGCTCCTTGAGGTCTCAGAAACCATTAAGGGTGTTCTGGACTCGGGGGGCAAAGTCATGCTGGTGATGCTGGACTTGTCGGCGGCATTCGACACCGTCCCCCATGACGGCCTTCTCGCAAGACTTTTTGAGATAGGTCTACGGGGGACGGTGCTCGATTGGTTTTCTTCCTTCCTAGCCGGCCGCCGGCAAACGGTCTGGGCGCCACCAGACTCCGCCGTGATGCCGCCTCTGGGAGTCGGGGTTCCACAGGGCTCTATTTTGAGCCCAACCCTTTTCAACATCTTCATGACCCCATTGGCGGCGTTGGCGGAGTCGTATGGCGCCCGGATCGTGTCTTACGCTGATGACACCCAGCTCCTCTTCTCTTGTCAGAGAGGAGGAGACTTTGTGGAGGAGAGTATCCGGGATTGCCTTGGGGCTGTTTTTCACTGGTTCCATCTGAACAGCCTCAAGTGCAATTCCGATAAGTCCGAGGTACTCTTCTTCGGGTGTGACACAGAGCCAGACTGGCAGGCCTGGTGGCCGATTAATATGTTTCCTCCATCCTGTTCTTCTCATGTTGCTAAAAATCTGGGGGTCAAGATGGACAATGGATTAACATTGAAATCCCAGATCCTGGGGGTGGCGGGTACCTGCTTCGGCATCCTCAGGATGCTGCGGAGGTTCCTCCCCCTGTTGTCCGAGGAGCACAGGAAAGTGACAGTGCAGGCTCTGATTGGGTCCAGGTTGGATTATTCCAACATTCTTTACCTGGGCCTTCCAGAGTACCTGCTGCAGCGGCTCCAAGTGGTGCAGAACGCTGCCGCGAGAGCAATCTTTGGATTAAACAGGCGGGCCAGTGCATCTGGCCTGCTGATAACTCTGCACTGGCTTCCCATCCGGAAACGGATTGCCTTCAAGGCTTTGACTCTGGCCTACAAAGCTCTCCACATGGTGGGAGCTAAATACCTTCAAAAGAGACTGGTCTTTTACCAACCGACCAGGTCCTTGAGGTCAGAATCTCTGTTTTTGGCGGTTGTCCCGCGTGTACAGAGAGCGCGCCTGGGAGGCCGCTCCTTTGGTTTGCTGGCACCACAGCTGTGGAATTCTTTGCCGCTTGCCCTCCGGGGAGCTTCTAGTCTCCTTGCTTTTAGAAAGGGTTTGAAAACCTGGTTGTTTACTCAGTAGCCGGTTTTTCTGTTTGTTTGTTTCCTGTATTCCTGTTCTCTCTTTTATCTGTGTTATGTTATTGTATGGCAGCCTTCCTTCTCCAATAAAGCGCCGGGACACTCTTTTTGAGTAGCCGTGCGCTATATAAAAGAATAAATAACATAACATAACATAACAAATGCGAGACCTATTACATTGCCACTGCAAGCATTGGAAGTGACGTTTTGGCTGCACTGGCCAGTATCCATGCCTGCAAACAAGAGTGACCCTGAAGGAGACAAATGGTAAGCAACAGGCAGGCTCCAAACCCTTTTTGGATACAAGAGTGTCTCAGAAGTGAGACGCATGAACCAGCACATGCTCTCGCAGTTCAACCCTAGAAAAACATGCAGAAACTGCTAAAAAGGGCAATTGGATTTCTCACAGCAGAAGGATGAGGGTACTGAATTAAGTTTGAAATCTAGTTAGCAGCCGGCATTGCATTCATTCCATAATTTTGCTTCAACACTGTAATCTAGTTCACTCAATCAACCACTTACAATTCTTTCTACAGACTGTACACTTACACCCGCCCCCTGAGAGCCATGTTTTAGTGAAAGGGTGGGGGTGGTTTGGGTATGGAGGTGGTGGTGCCGATAAAACTGGTGAGGGTGGTAGGCTGGTGGTGGTGCTGAGGGGTGGGTAAGCAGAGGAGTTTTAAGGCATGCGCAATTGCTAATGGCCCCCACCTTTGAAGGGGCCTCAAGGTAAAATTAACTGCATCTCTATTTGGCCTCTGTTTATTCTATGTCTCTCCCTAAACTTCTACCCCTTCTAACTGTTGTTACCTCTAACTTTGTCTCTTAAAATAAGTGTCACGTTAAGGATTTTTGGCATCCTGACATATTTTAACATTTTTTATATGACCTTGTTCAAAATTAACCCACAATTTAGTATTGTTTAGCATCATGAAGGGTTAAAATGGGTTATACCATTCAAATATGGTTTACCAAGGCCCACTAGAATCCCTAAGGTGACAGGGGTGGTGGTGGTAGTTAGGGTACTGGTGAGGATGGTGAAGTTGTTGGTGGTTAGGGTAGGGTGGTGGAGGTTACAGGGTGAATTGGGTGAAGTGGCTAGGGTTGTGGTAGGGTTAGTTGTGGTGGCGGCAGAGGTATGGTGGTGGTAGTATTCTGGTTAGGCATGTGGTAGTTCAGGTAATGGTAGTGAGGGTAGTGGTGGTGACATAGCTGGTGGTTAGGGCGGTTGTCTTTTGGGTGGGATGGTGGTGGTGAATATGGTAGAATGGTTATGGTTAATTAACAGTGTTTTGTTGGTAAGTAGGGTGGTGGTAGGTTGCAGTGTGGTGGTTTGGATGATGAGGGATGATGATGATGATGATGATGGTGGTGGTGAGGGGTGATGGTGATTAGTTTGGCAACATGATGGATTTAAAGATAATCACAGACTGCAGTGGCATGGCCAGGAAAACTCTGGTGACCGGACCCCGCTGGATCTTGGCCTGTGGCGTGCATCAGACCTTTGTGACCCGCTGGGGCTGCCATTGATTCTGTGTAAAAGGGCAGATGCTCGGACACTGACTGCCTAAGCCGTGCTCCCAGAAACCGTGAGGTGAGTAATTCCTGGCGGCCCGAGAACATTGAGGCACCACCTCCGAGGGTTGCTACTGTGACGTGTGGTGCGAAGCCTGGCGACATGGCCTATGCGGCACACGGAAGACCCCAGACTCTGACGAGGAGGATTGGTGAGCAATGATTCAGGAGGTCTTGGTGGCCGAGGTCTGAGAGGCCCAGCACCAAACGCATTGGGAAGGTGAGAGCAGCTCTGCAGACTTGGGCGTCTCAGTGGCGCAGGCTCTGGACGAAACAGACTGGACCCTGTGGTTGGAGAGGTGGAGCCGCCTAAAGGGGGCGTCTGCACCCTGCAAGGGTAATCGCTTGAGCGGTATTGGCCAGCCACGATAGCAGGCCCAGAGACACTGCACTGCGGACCAGCTTGGGCGCTGCCCCTACACTGCTTGGGAATTGCTGCTGGATACTGCTGGGGGTGGGCCTGGGCTGTCCCTCGGTCTGAGCTGGGACTGCCGGGGAGCTGCTTATGATGCCCTGCATGCTCCTGGGAATGAAGCCTGAGGCGGCGGGTGGTAATGTCCCCGGATTATATTAAGAGCACAGTCGCTGGCCCCTATATACTTCAACACGGCTGGGCTAGCTCCCTACCTCCCAGCGGACTACTGTGCCCATCAGTGTGCATCACTTCGAAAGCTCAGTCCCCTTCATCTCCCCTGCGTCTAGTGGGCCCATCGTGCAGGCCACTGTGAGTGCTGGGAAATCCAAACAAGCTGTCGCTTTTGCGTGAATGACACAAAAAAGTGGATACCCACTAATTTAAGGAGTCAGTATAATAAACAAGTAAATAATCCAGTTCTGATGGGCAGTCCCAAAAGGAGACCGGGTGATAACAAGGAGGGACTAAGAAGCCTAATTTTCAATCGGAAGCCAGCATTTACCATGGAGGATGACGCCAGCCAATGAAAAATATGGGTGGGGCTTCCACTCCACTTCTAAAAAATACCCTAATACAGTATGCCTCGTAATGTGAGGAGCGCATGCGCAGCAACACTAGGCGAGACCTAAAAACTGGTCAGGGGACAGCGATGATGCCTCTGAAACTCCACACTGACTGTTAGATCGAAAAAGAGGCAAGGTAAGATACTTGGAATGATCTTAAAGGAAGAATTCAGTTCAGTTGTGTCAGAAATGAGCATTTCTCCAAGCCTGTCCATCAAGATTGCATGGTTTACAGGATTGAATGCCGTAGACGGGTTCAGCAACATCACTTCCACTACATATTTGCCATCAATAATAGTTCTCAGTTAATCAACAGCCTTTGCCAGGGTGTCCTCTTTATCCCTCCCTGAATACAATCAAAGCTGTTAAGGATACAAGAGGTTATCCTCTTCTAGATAAGCGACAATTGCGTTGCTATATCTTTTTCAATTAACATAGCAGAGAGCAGTGTGATCGGATGATGCTTTTTGACAACAGTGCAGTCTACTTTTTAGGTCTCGACCTGCGTAGGCTGTGCTTGCGCAGTCTCGCTGAGCAAGAAATTATGTCTTAGAGTAGGGAGGTAAACAAGCCAGCTCTTCTCCATTGGCTGGCTTCCTAAACGGCAGCCAGCCATTGGAGAAGAGCTCTGTCTGTCCCTTTAAGCCCCGTCCGTTTCGGATTGAGGGGCGTGTTTTTGCTGTTTTCTCTCTGTGATGTCATCTGTCAATCAACAAAAACACGCCCCCCCAGTCTGAAAAGGACGGGGCTTATCCGCAGCTGCTGCCACCATTTTGCTTGTTATTTTCACCCAATGCTTGTTTAGGACTTGTGCCCTGAGAGGCGTGCTACAAACCGACAATGTCTGCACAGCGGAAGCTGCTCCGTGGATGGTATTGTGTACACAACACAACGCCGTGTTTTTGCAACGAGAGCTACGATAATACGATTGCTCCTGTCTTCCAGCACAAACTTAGTATTGCTTAAAGGTGCTGCGAGCTATGTTCGTATGCATAGCGCTTCCTATCGCAGAGTTGCTGTTTTCTGTGTAAATAAAAAGCAGGTGTTACTGAGACCCAGCACAATGGAGCTGAGTTTAGGCACCTCCGAAGGATGAAAGGCTGGCCCGGCGCTGGGCCTATGAGCCGTAAGCTACATACAGATCCGTTATGTTGCAGCAAGCGCTTCAGTCGCTAAGCTGTTTTATTACCCAGTCGTGAAAGTCTCCTTCCGAATACCAGATCCGGACGAAGAAGGGCGAGGTACATGCCTGGAAGACATCTGAGAGTTTCCAGCGGCATCCTTTTATCACCTTCCAGTCAGGAAAAAGAAACACAGCATCATGGCCCATGCTTACAAATGCGTTTTTCCATAGACACAGAATGGAAAACTCAGACCCACCCCTCCCCCTATTCACGAGAGGAGCCCTGTTTCACCCATTTCTAGTGCTTTCTAGTCGAAGCACTCCATCGCCTCTCCGCGAACTCGTGTGACTGCAAGTCACAAACACTGACAGTTTGCAAGTTTTTCCTTTGCACTGATCCTGGTCCGCAGTGTACATGCCACTGTGCACAGCTTCTCTGTGCGCCTCACCCCCAGCCTCAGGGCACACCCAGCTTCCACCCGGCGGTCTGTGCTTGAGACGTGTCCGTTCCAACTTGGCGTAGGGCCATTTCACGGCCTGATGGACGATAATCGAATCCACCCTGCGCCCGACCCAGAAGGCTGCCATACATAATATCTCCTTTGCTTTAATTACATTTGTGGCCGACTTTGAACCTTTTCCAATTAACTAAAGTGTTTATCACACACGGTGACTCGCCCCATCTCACCGAAGCTGCCACATTCACCCTACCCACAGGAACACACGCACTCTGGTAACACACCCTCACAAGCGAACCCAACGCGATGGAAAATACAGAACCCTCATGAAACTCACCACTGGACTACTAACAGCGCTGCGATGCCACACACACGGCACACTGTGCGCTACAGAGGCGGCAATAACAGCCCTTCCTATATTACAAACCCCGGGCAGCATAACTAGGGCAGAGGTCTTTAACGACCGATATAGCCCCCGCCAGTAGGCTACAATATACACAATGTCTTTGTTGAGAATCCTGGAGGCCCCAGGAGTGGGGTTGATTCTCGAGGAGGGACACGCTGCTTCTTGCAGGATCTTTGTTAATTTCTCAGTTTCAGGAGTGATGTATCTCAGGACGCACCTGCTATGGGGAGGAGGGGTGTTGATCTCCGCCCCCTGGGTTCACCTTTCTTGCATTTCTGGTTCTGAGTCTGCTGGCGGTGTTGTGACACCCCACAGTATTTTGCCGTTTCCACTTTTCATATACCTTCTGTTTTTCCCTCTCGGGCCTGCCCGCTTTGCCGCCTCTTGTGCACAGCATTTCCAAACATGTATTTGTGAATTAAGTATTTTGAACAGTCCTGCTGTACGTGGTGTCGTGTCGGTGATACTGAGAAACTGGACAACATCTCGGACATCAAGCTTGGCAAAAAGCTTTTACAGGGCCCAGGCATAAAAAAACTACATGAGATGCCCACTTCTACCGAACGGTGTGTAGGAATGACACACTTTCCGCATGTGTGTGTGTGTGTGTGTGTGTGTGGCTCTGTCTGTCTGTGTGTGTGGCTCTGTGGCTCTGTCTGTGTGTGTGTGTGTGTGGCGGGCTCTGTGTGTGTGGCGGGCTCTGTGTGTGTGGCGGGCTCTGTGTGAGTGGCTCTGTGGGTAGCTTTTTTTTTGTAGGTGGGTCTGTGTGAGGGTGGCTCTGTGTGTACGTGGGTCTGTGTGAGGGTGCCTCTGTGTGTGTAGGTGGATCTGTGTGGGTGGCTCTATGTGAATGCGTCTGTGTGGGTGGCTCTGTGTGTAGGTGCAAATGCAATAGGTCTCGCATTTGCAAGAGATTAAGCTATTGGCATTGTAAATGACAATGCCATTTATTTATATGTTTTAAAAACATACATAAACATAATGTCATGAGCAATGCCAATAGCTCTAACTTAAACAATGCAGAGGCCATTGCATTGTAAATGCTTGTTTAGCAAGGGAGTGAGAACTCCGCTTTCCATTAAGCTGGTGGAGAGCCATAAGATAAACATATCTTTATGATAGACATTGAGTAACTGAAAGAGCAAAATAGTACAGGATTGAAACATTCAAATATGACCTGGAGAGTCCGATCTACATTTGTGAAGAAGCCTAGTTATCTATTCTTCACTTCCAGTAGAGAAGGAAGAGCCAGCATTACTGGTTGAAGAAAATACAGGGGACAGACATGGGGCTCGACAAGGTAGCTGAAAGATTGTTTTAATGTGGATAGATATATATATTCATATTCTAAATATGTGACTCGTAGAAGAATATCAAATGGTCTCATAAAGCATGTGATGCTGGCATTTTGCAAATAGATGGTGAGTGGGCTTCTTGGACCTCGGATGCACAAATAAAGATAATCTGTTTTGAGATTATCAAGAGCCTTACTATAGTTTTTCAAACAGAAGGATGGTGGGAGCACACTGCCTCCCATCCCAGGTCTAAATTTGCCCTACTGCAACATGATAAATGCAGTGCACCATAACACTTACTTTAGTTTTAGTCTTTAATTGTTCATACTTGTTGGTGCAGCATGTTCTGTACAGCTCTAGAGATTTATTTCTGGATTCATTCCTTCATCAGTAGAGAGCAACAAGTTGTTCAGGGGGTGCTGGAAATGCCACTCAAAGTTTTCTCAGGTCTCTGTACCACTCACATCGGTGCAAATGGATCCACACAAACTAGCGCAAGAGACTAGAGATACACAGACCTGGCTGCGCCAGCAAGGGAGTAAAACGCTGGAATGAAAATTCACCACATTAATTAGGAACATTGCGTAGTTCCTTTTTTGTTTACTGTATTTGAAAACCTTAGCTTGTGAGACGGTATTTAACATGTTTTGGGTTCCTGGCTCAGATCTTTACCATCTGCACTTTTACATCGGCAGCTATCTGGCCTGGATTTTTTCAGGCCATGCTCAATTCACTATTGTGCCTTAAACTGGAATCAATCTGTGGTCCACTGAAACACTACATGAGGGAGGAAGCAACTTGTTCAGCGAAGGTTCAGAAAAGAGAGTAAATCAAGAAACACGTGTAGTTTACAATAGGCAAATGGAATCTTTCAATCTAACCATTAACAAATGTCATGGAGTCCATGTTCCTTCCCGATCTCTGATCTGGTCATATGCCGCACCATGTCCACAAACATAACTTTCTGTCATATAGCCATTAGATATGCCTTATCCCATTAACAGCTGGGCATGACCAACACAGGGTGGAGACACTGGCTACATACACACTGTGCCCAGTATCCTAGTCCTTTTTGATCATGTCCAGTGCTCCTTTCCCCCATCTGATTTTGAGGTCTCATATTTTTTATGCAGTATTTTTTGCCCTGGCCTATTGAATGATTCTTTTGCCTCCGCTTTGGAATGGTCAGTGGGAAATTAACATATTTCTTTTCATACCGGTTCATTTATCTTGCTTCACAAACTTCACTTTTCTTGCAAAGAAAGGCATTGAATTTTCACACTTCTCCAAAACTACTGAACAAATTTGCAGCAAACTACCCAAGGCTCTTCTTTGGCTTATGCTGTGCTCTACTTTCATGCCAGTGTAATTTTTAAGTGATTTCTGCTGTAGCACAGCATCAACATTTATGTGGTCATTTTAATGGGTAAGTGCCATGTTTGGTACTCCTGAAAATGTATACCTTTCTCTAAAATGCATTTTCACTTTCTCTCTTATCACTATTCCTTTCTCTCTATTTTAGCTTTTTCTTCCCCTTACTCTCTCCCTCTTTAGAGAGCTAAGAAGAAGAATTTGGAGTGAAATGATGAAGCGTAGCCGAGGGCTGTGTGCAGAACACTCAGAGTTGTGTGTTTTTAGTTAAATAATTCAGTGGTAGATTGTCTCGTGCTGCCTGTCATAGGAGGACCCGCTTTTTCCTCTGGTCCAGAATTGTTCACTGTAAGTCTTGGGTAAGATTAATTCCCAAACAAAATATGTTTAATGCATTTCCTTATGTACAGCAGTTTAAAACGTGAGGCGTTACTCTTCCCATACAATTATGTATTTTAATTTATAGAGTGCATCAGTCTTTTTCATTGACTTAACATTAGTAACGTTTGAATGGGAACGCTTTTGTTTGGTGGCTAACGTAAAGGTATTTCTTGTCGAATCGTATGTTCCCTTTTTAAGTGCTTTTCATAAAATGTATTGATCACACTGATAAACCTCTGATGTCATTTTTGTTTTGTTTTATAGACTTGTGCTTCCACCATTGCCAAGTAATCCCGGCATAGTAAAAGACAAACCATCATATATGGCAATGACTTCTGCAGCAGAGAGAAAACGTAAATTACTAAGGTAAGATCATATGAGCGGACACACAAGAACATCTGTTTGTTTAATGGTAATTATGGATCCACTTTGTGTAGACACCACTAGATTTTATACTATTTACGGTCACAAATTTTAGTAATTACAGTGCGCGAAGTACCAATGGAGTAGCTGTTTAGTATAGCACTTCACAATTGCCGAAGTTGTACACCTGTTCCATCTCCTGATAATGAATGTCATATTAAATTGTAGCAACAATCATTTGTTGCGTCTGCACCACTTTGCAGCGGGTGGTCCATTGCACCTGGCTATTTTGAGTGAACTTATCTAACATTGTATCATTGTGTACATGTAGCCACAATTAGCAGAGGAGGGTGGAAGGGAAGTCTGAAACTGCATGTAGAATCAGCGGGTAGGTGGTTCGTTCTTGAAGGCTTGCGCAAATTCTTTATTTTTTAGATCTCGCCTGATACATTGCATTCACTGTTGCTTGTAAGACATTTTGTTTACTTAGAAGGGGTTTAGAACGTGTCCATTGCGGGAAACATCACTTACAACGCAACTTTTACCACGCAGTGCCTTTACGACGCAACTTTTACAACGCATTGCGCTGGGGGGCGCTCTAGGATAGGGAATGTATTTAATATACTATCCAACACCTTCCCTACTATCCACTGGGACTGGAGTTGGAATAGTAAATTAAATAAATCACTATCCAGCGCCTAAAAGCACTATGCGTTGTAATGGTATTCGTTGTAAATACCGCGTTGTAAAGGCATGCGATGTAAAAGTATGCGTTGTAACGTCATACATCCGTCCATTGCTTATCCTTTGGTTGGCTTTGTCATCACTCTCATTTGCCTGCTTTCCATTGGTCAGCGTGTACTGGTTTTAATTCCTCTTACTGGCATTTGGCCTTCCCCCGAAGCATTACCCAAGTACGGCTTCCTTGCCCAATGTCGTTCCACTACTTGTGCATTTGTAGCTACTTTTTTCTTGCTTTGGAGGCACTCCATAAGGTTTCACTGTCCAGAGCTTTGTTTGCCCCCTACTGTCCTCCTCCCACTACCAGTCATGTTGCTAGCCCCTGGCAACATCCTCCTGCTGTCTGTTGCGTTGCTTGCACCCTCCTCTTGCTGTGCTTCCTTTGGGAAAGTGCTCCTTTTTGACATGGTCAAAAAAAAGCCACTTATAGCCTTGTATTTGATGCAATTATAACTGAAGTGCATTTGGTTTCTACTAACCAGGCGCTCCGTGCCAGTGCTCTTTGCCTAAAGCAAGGTTACTGTTCAAATGTTTCCCAATTGACAAGATCTTTATCAACACTGTATGTTCCTAGTAAATGATATCCCTGGTAGCTAGGGCGTGAGTACTACAGAGGGTCCCTAAGGGCTGCAGCATGTGTTGTGCCACCCTAGGAGACCCGCCACCAAACTCATGTAGACTGCCATTGCAGTTTGTGTGAATTGGTGCAGACAAATGTGAAAACACAACACAACACAGCACACACCCTGTGTGCCATGCCCCTGGACACTGCATAAAATAGATGTAAGTCACCAGTGCAGCAGGCCTTACAACCTTAAGGCAGAGTGCATTATGTTTAAGGTTCCCTGTTTCCATCTTTTTTACAGATAAATACAGACAGAAAACATTAATTTTCTTGTCTGTATTTTTTTAACCTCATCGTTGCAGCGCGAATTCCGCCGCAGTGCTGAACATTCCGATCGTGGGCGTGGTCATGACGGCTCCCGGCAGTCATCAGCACACGCCCACCGTGACTCATGACGGCCGGGAGCGGTCATGAGCATGGAAGAGGTTAAAATGTGGATCAAAAAGGAAATTGGGTTGCTTTTTGAGTAGTACTAAATGTTGTCTGCCATGACTGCCAGGCCATTGGCTGTGTGGATTGAAAAAGAGGATCACAGACCTTAACGCCCTCAACTGCTCCTTGTCCCTAGCCACCTCAGTCAAATCCTTGGGCATCCTCTTTGACAACCGCCTAACTCTCAACTTACACATCAACAACTCTGCCAAAGGAGCCCTCTTTACCCTCCGTAACCTTAAGAAAATTAAGCCCTTCATCCCAATTGATGACTTTAAACTAGCAGTCCAATCTCTTGCTCTATCGCACATTGATTACGGCAATGCCATCCTCACCGGAATTCCCAAAACCCACCTGGCACCTCTTAAATCAGTGCTCGACGGCACGGCTAGGCTTATCACGGACTGCAAACGATTTGACCACATCTCCCCCGCCCTCAAATCCCTCAAATGGCTCCCCATTGAAGGTAGATCCACATATAAAACCGCCTGCATTACGCACAAAATCCTCCACCAAAACACACCAACATACCTCTCCAACAAACTGACCAAAGCAGGCTGCACGCGATCACTGAGAAGCTCCAACACCCTCCTAGTTATCCCCCCCTTCAGAAAAAGAATTCCACTCAGTCACGCTCCTTTTCAGGCAAAGCCCCACTTATTTGGAATGCCCTCCCAAAAGACCTCTGTTGTAACCAGTCCCACCCCAGCTTCAAAAAAGAATTCAAACTTCTTCTCCTTAATAAATACTGGTGTTTCTAATCACTCCCTCGTAGCCTCGCCCTCTGCATCACCCCACCTAGCTGCTCCGCATATGACTAGTGACCACCCGCCTGCCCAACCCCCTTTCCTTCAATCTGTTCGCCTTACCTCCCCTCCTTATGACCCTCAGTTTTTCTTGCATGTTTTTGTATACTTAGGTGAGGCTTCCCACCAAACTGTGACCGCTATATTGTACTTCTCATAGTGTCTAGCAATTGTTTTTACTTTTTTTTATCTAGATGTCATGTATCCTATGGGGACTTGCTCTTTTATTAACCCATTGTCTGTGCTTATACACACTGTACCTGTATTGAAACACCTTGTAAAGCACTCTGATACTCCTGGGTCCAGCCAGCGCTATATAAAACCTCTTAAATAAATAAATAGATAAGGGGGTTAAAAAAGAAAGAAGCAAAGAGGATTTAACAGCAGTAGATATGCACAAGGTTGATAGTGAAATTTGCATATTTTCATATAAGTGTAGTGATGTATCTTCTGTAGGTGATCACAGCACTGAAACCTGGCACACATTCAAGTTTGAGTGCATATTTATCGGTTAAATAAATGTGAAAATATACTAAATTCAGCCTAATTTTTCCACAAAACCCAAAATAAATATGGATAAATACAGATAAAATTAGCAAAAAATAAATATCATAAAAACAGATGGAATAGGCAAAAAAATAAATACCATAAAAGCAGAAGCCCTAATTATATTACATGTGAGGACATATCTGCATGATCAGATATGCCCCTGTGCTGTCTAGTTCAACTGCTGGATAGTACCTGTGAACAGGGAAGCCATCTTATTAACATGTTCTGGGCACTGGCCATTAATAGTTCCCCAGCTACATGATGGCTTCACTGAAACCTATGGTGTTTTTGTCAAACACCATATCTTAATAAATCCATACTGATGCCAGCAGTGGATTTATTAAAACATGCACCAAGAGGGCACCTTGGAGGTGCTCCCTGAAAACCTACCCACCTCTTAGTGTGCTAGCTGACTGGCATCCATCCTGCCACCACAGACCTGTTTCTGACCCCCCTGCAGGTAACAGCCCAAGCTCTCTGGGCCAGAAACCATGCCTGATCCAAAATAAGGTGTTCACACCTCCTCCAGCAAGATGGTGAGTGAATCTGCATACCAAGGCCAGGGACTTCAAAGGTCCTGCTGCCTTGGATATGTGACCCCAGCTTCAATCAGACTAGGGAGATGCCGCAACCCTGTCCTGATGCCCATTTGGCACTAGGACAGGCGGGAAATTAGATGTGCAAGTAGGTTTGCTGCTCTGCCAGGCCAGTCCACATTAAGATGGACTGCCATATGTGCACCATGAAAGAAAGGTTTCACCATTTTGATTTTGGTGGAACTAGGAACTCTGGGACAGGGTTATGCCTTTTCCCCACAGGATGTGGTCATATAGGAGGCGTAGTAACCCTAGGATAAGTAGCCCATTAGCTGCTACTCTTCACTCCCCTTAACCTCTTCGATGCTCATGACGAGCTGGACTCGTCATGGCACATAGTGGTCCTGTGCTCATGACGAGTCGAGCTAGTCATGAAACATCGCCCTCGAAATCCCTCTGGTGCGGGCACCAGAGGGATTCCCTTTGTGCCAAAAGAGCCTCAGGAGCTGGGGAAGAGCTTCCCCAGCTCCCGAGGCCCCCCCCCTCCCATTGGTTTCCCTGAAATGACGATCAGCGCTCACGTCGCGCTGATGTAATTTCAGTGAAACAAGCCAAGAGGCTCATTTCAGTTTCAGTTTGTACGTGCTCAGGGTGCTATCTCAGCCCCCTAAGCACGTAGAAACTCAGGAGAGGTATCGTTGGAAAGGGGAGAATCTCCCCTTTCCAATGGTACCCCTCGTAGCTGCTGCGATCCTCAAACAGGGATCCACCCACTAGGCACCAGGGAGGGGGGAGCGACCCCTTGGGCAAGGGCCGTTGCTCCCCTAATGAAACTATTGCCATAATTAGTCTTTCTGCCCCACCTGTAGGGGTAGATGGGTGCAGTAGCCCCCAGTCTGACGGGGGCGGGGGGGGGGGGGGGAGTAGAAAGCCCACTAGACACCAGGGATATTTTATATGATTAGTTTTTCTGGGGCAGTAGCCCCCAATCTGCCACCCTGGGGGGCAGAAAGACCACTAAACGCCAGGGATTTTGTTTTTGCACCATTTGTTTTAGGGTGGGGGCTGCCCAGAATGGGCACGCCAAAGCCCCCACCCACGCCACCATTACAGCCTTTCTGCCCCTTCTGGGGGGCAGATGGGGCAGTAGCCCCCAGTCTGCCCCCTGGGGGGGGGTAAAAAGCCCACTAGATGGGCAGGATTATTTGGGGGCAAATCTGAAGGGTGGGGGCTGCCCAAAATAGGCATGCCCCACCCTCTCCCCCGCAAAAATGACAGCCTCCCCCCCCGGGAGCAGATGGAGCAGGAGCCCCAAAAAAACACTAGACGCCAGGGATGTTTTTGTGCACATTTTTATTAGGGTGGGTGCATTGGCATGCCTGTATTTTGGCAACCCCCACCATAATTTAAATTTG
The DNA here is from genome assembly GCF_964261635.1 of Lissotriton helveticus. Lineage (NCBI taxonomy): Eukaryota > Metazoa > Chordata > Amphibia > Caudata > Salamandridae > Lissotriton > Lissotriton helveticus. The sequence goes on from NC_136062.1 coordinate 311,924,189, forward strand.
CTCAAAGGAATCCCTGGCATCTAGTAGGCTTTCTGCTTCTCTGGAGGGCAGATGGGGCCATTATCCCCCAATCTGCACCCCCCGGGGCCGACAAAAAGCCCACTAGTCACCAGGGATTTTTTGTAGGCAAATGTGAATTAGGGTGGGGGTTGCCAAAAACAGACATGCCCATGCCTGCACCCCCTCCCCCGCAAAAATTACATCCTTCCTGCCACCCCGGTGGAGGGGGGGAGGGGGGGGGGGGAAACAGCCCTGTGGACTTAAGGGATTTTTTGGGCAAAATGGGCATTGGCATGCCCATTTTGGGCAGCCCCCACCCTAATTAACATTTGCCCAAAAAACTCCCAGGTGTCTAGTGAACTTTCAGACCCCCTGGGGGCATTAGCCCCCAATCTGCCCCGCCAGGTTGGGGTGGGGAAACCCTCTAGATGCCAGGGTTTTTTTGGGGTGCAAATTTGAAATAGAGTGAGCCGCCCAAAACGGGCATGCCCATGCCCCCACCCCCTCCCCCTCCCCCGCAAAAAGTACAGCCTTCCTGCCCCCGCGGGAGGCAGATGGGGCAGTAGCCCCCAATCTGCCCCCCCCCCCCCCGGAGGGGCAAAAAGCCCACTAGACGCCAGGAATTTTTTGGGGCAAATTTTTATTAGGGTGGGGGCATTGGCATGCCTGTTTTTGGCACCCCACCCCCCCCCCCCGCACTTAATATTTGCTAAAAAAAATCTCTGGTGTCTAGTAGGCTTTCAGCCCCCCTGGGGGGCAGATGGGGGCATTCGCCCCAATCTGCACCCCCGGGGGGGGCAAAAAGCCCACTAGTCACCAGGGATTTTTTGGGGCAAATTTGAATTAGAGTGGGGGCTGCCCAAAACAGGCATGCCCATGCCCCCACCCCCTCACCCGCAAGAATTGCAGCCTTCCTGCCCCCGCGGGAGGCAGATGGGGCAGTAGCCCCCAATCTGCCCCCCGGGGGGCAAAAAGCCCACTAGACGCCAGGGAGTTTTTGGGGAAATGTTTTATTAGGGTTGGGGCATTGGTATGCCCGTTTTTGGCAACCCCACCCTAATTACAATTTGCCCAAAAAACTCCCTGGCGTCTACTGAACTTTCAGCCCCCCCTGGGGGGCAGATGGGGGCATTAGCCCCCAATGTGCCACCGGGGATGGGGCAAAAAGCAGAGTTGGGCTGCCCAAAATGTGCATGCCCATGCCCCCAACCCCTCCCCCACAAAAATTACAGCCTTCCTGCCCCCCCCCCCCCCCCGAGGGGCTAAAGGCCCACTAGACGCCACAGATTTTTTTGGGCAAATTTTATTTAGGGTGGGGGCTGCCCACGGTGATGCCACACTTTTCCACACAGAAATGTGTGAAAAAACTTATTTTGTTTAAGCTAAAATTGAGGTTTGCAAGGGATGTAAGGAAACGTTGGGGGATCCACGCAAGCCATACCTCCTTGGAAGCCCCAGAGTGTCTAGTTTTCAGAAATGTGTGGGTTTGGTAGGTTTCCCTAGATGGCCGCCGAGCACGGGGCCAAAAACCCACTTGACCCCCCCTTGCAAAACCAGGTGGTTTTGAGATAGGCAATTTTTATGTCGCCTCACTACGTTTTGGGCCCTTGCCTGTCGCGGGTACTTGTGCCTCCCACACAAGTGAGGCACCATTTTTATCGGGAGACCTTGGGGAATGCTGGGTGGTAGGAAATTTGTGTGAGCCCAGTGATGCCACACTTTCCCACACAAAAATGTGTGAAAAAAGTGATTTTTTTCAGCTAAAATTGAGGTTTGCACAGGATTCTGGGTATGGAAACGCTGGGGGATCCACGCAAGCCATACCTACTTGGAAGCCCCTGGGTATCTAGTTTTCAGAAATGTGTGGGTTTGGTAGGTTTCCCTAGATGGCTGCCGAGCACGAGGCAAAAAACCCAGGTGACCCCTCCTTGCAAAACCAGGTGGTTTTGAGATAGGCAATTTTGATGTTGCCTCACTACGTTTTGGGCCCTTGCCTGTCGCGGGTACTTGGGCCTCCCACACAAGTGAGGGACCATTTTTGTTGGGAGACCTGGGGGAACGCTGGGTAGTAGGAAATTTGTGTGAGCCCGGTGATGCCACACTTTCCCACACAAAAAAGTCTGAAAAAAGGATTTTTTCAGCTAAAAGTGAGGTTTGCACGGGATTCTGGGTAAGGAAACGCTGGGGGATCCACGCAAGCCATATCTCCCTGGAAGCCCCTGGGTGTCTACTTTTCGGAAATGTGTGGGTTCTGTAGTTTCCCTAGGTGCCAGCAGAGCTAGGGTTCACAAACTACAGCTAGTCACTTTGCCAAAAAAGAGTCATTTTTCACTGCGAAATTGAGGTATGACCACTTTGCGTTTGCACCGTTTCCTGTCACAGGCACTAGGCCGACCCACACATGGGGGACGCGGGTGGGTGGAAATTCGTGGATCTTGCAGATTCCAGGACTTTCCACTACAGAAATGTTGGGAAAATGTGGGTTTTTTGACAATTTTTTAGGTTTGCAAGGAATTCTGGGTAACAGAACCTGGTGGGAGGCAGTCAAGTCACCCCATCCTGGATTCCCCTGGGCGTCTAGTTTTCGAAAATGTATAGGTCCGCTAGGTTTCCCTAGGTACTGGCAGAGCTAGTGTTCAAAAACTACAGCTACACACTTCGCAAAAAAAGGCTAACTTTTCATTGTGAAAATGTGGTGTGTTCACGTTGGGTTTTGAGCCATTTCCTGTCGTGGGCACTATGCCTACCCACACAAGTGAGGTACCATTTTTATCGAGAGACTTAGGGTAATTCAGATATGTAAAGCAACTGTTATTACCTATTGATTTTCGATGCATTTCTGCCTTCCAAATGAAAGACATTGTGTAAAAAAAAAATGACTGATATTTCTCATGCTAGTATGAGTATTCCAAATTTTGAAAATGTGCAAATATATACTGTTTCTAAACTCTATAATTTGTTCCCATTTCAGAAATACATAGGTGTCTTTCATACTAATTTTTCCATGTATACATTTTCCCACAATAATTGCTATATTCACTAGTGCGGCAGTTTTTGACTCTGGGTTCGTCTGGTTCTTGGTGTACCTACAAGTCCTATATATCCCCACAACCATGAAGGTCCAGCGGATGTAACAGTATATTGCTTTCAAAGAGCTGTCATAATTACAAGAAGGTACAGGTGAAAACGTTGACACAAAAGGCTGTTTTTTTCAACTAGTTTTCAATTTTTCCTATATTTCACTGTTTGTTTTTATAAAGAAACCTTGATGGATCTACACAAATGACCCCTTGCTGAATTCAGAATTATGTCTACTTTCTCAAAATGTATAGCTTTCCAGGATCCATCATTGCTATCACACCCATTTCTACCATTAACTGGAAGAAGGTTAAAAGCACAAAAAATAGCAAAAATAGGCTATGTCCCAGATAAATGCCAAAACTGTGTAAATAATGTTGGTTTTCTGACAAAAGTGTGTCATTCCCTAAAAGCAGGGGGAAATGGTGATTTCAGCCCCACAACCCCTTTTTTGATAACATTTGCATGGAAAAACCCAGACGCTTTCATTTGCAGCCCGTTTTTCCAATTTTTCCACAAAAAACATTTTGCTGTATTTTGGCTAATTTCCAGGATCCTCCTAGGGGAATCCACAAACCCTGCGTACCTTTAGATTCCCCATGATGTTGGAAGAAAAGGACGCAAATTTGGCGTGGATAACTTATGTGGTCAAAACGTTACAGGGGCCTAAGCGTGCACTACCCAAATAGCCAAAAATAGGCTTAGCACGGGGGTGAGGGAGGGGGAGGTCTAGCAGTGAAGGGGTTAACACCCCTAAATTCAGTATTTAAGTGGCCCGTGTAACCAGGGCTGCAGATTTCCCTGACACAAGGAGGACTAAGAATAGCCGAAGAAGTGAGAACAGCGAACTACTGGTGGGCTTCGGTGACAAACCCTGCCTGCTCCTGTCCCGAAATTGTGACAACCCGACTTGTCCTGCAGCTGTGCACCCTCTAAAAGCCTCGTAGGGCCTTCAGCACTTCGCTAAGCCATCAGCATCTCCATTGAAGTGGAGGAGCCACTTACCTGCAGCCACTGACTGCAACGTCCGGTTCACCGTTCTGTTGACCACCGGGTCCACCAATGCAGCATCTCTCAGGAGGAGGTCACTGTGCTCCAAGAGGTCGGATCCATCTCCTCACCAAGTGTGAAGACAGCAGGACCAACTGGAGCCGCCCTACACCAATGCTCAGAGTATCGGACTCCTTGCAGCAACCAAAGCTTGTTTGAGTCAAGTCCGGACTCCAAAATCACAAAGACTGACCAACTGACGGGGGACAGCCGCATCGCAGAGGCCAGCATAGCGCCTTGACACCTACAGGTATTAGTGCGCTCTACAACTGCTATCCTATCCTATCTTGGAGTGTGGCCCAGCTGTCCTGTTTTGTCAACCTTTGCTGGTCTAACCAAGAACCATGGGTGCCTTTGACGCATGGACACCAGCTGACCAAAGCCCCCTGCACCTGCGCTCCCCAGCCTGGGGCCACAACAACTAACTGTGCTTCCCTGCTCCCAGTATCCTCACAAACCAAGCTCCCATTGGGAGCTCAAGGACTTTTCCCCAAGTCCCCCTTTACAGTCTGTTTCTAGGTGGCCCTCTTCTTTGCATACAGTGTATCGGCAAGCCAATTCAGTGAGGGGAACTGGCTGGGAGGCCGCCCAGCTCGACGCAGCAGTGCACCTGGCGCCAGGGGATAGCGGAGGCTGCCTGCAGATCCGCCTAGTGCGGCAGGCAGACAAGACCTCTGAACTGCGGCTGGGTCTGAGTGGGCTGCAGCCTCTCTCAACTTGTCCCTGCTGACCACCACTGTGCTGAAGATCCCGGCCTGGCAGAGACCCAGCGCGGAGCGGTACAACTCCATTAAACATATCACAGTGGCAAGGTAGAAGCGGTAGCAGCAATGGGGGGGGTAAGAGCCGGTGGCTGCAAGTGTAAACCCCCCCTCCATTCATCACCACGAATACCCCGGGGAGAAGCTGCCCACGCTCATGACTGAGGCCTGCCCTGTGCGGTGTGGTAGACAGCAGCTGAGTGTGTTTTTGGCAAAGCGAGGCAGCTCAGCACTGCACTGCACTGCGCTGCTCTGTGATGAGTCCCCGCATGGCATAGGTGGGATACGACAAACTCTGATCACAGCGACAGCCGGTCCCAACATAAAGGCAGCATCTAGGCACAACAGGAAAAATTGGGAAAGAGTAGAGGCCTGGTGGATAACATTGCACTGACTGCTGTACTTGGTGCTTGAATTAACTGTGGATTTTGGTGGGGGGGGGGGGTGATTTCGAGCAGGGGCGCCGTGCGTTGTGGGATTTGGGGGAACCAAAACGCCCCGCTTTGGCCAGTGATGCGGACCCAAGGTAGGCATTGTACCGGACCCTGCTACTAGCGGACCGAGGAGGCAGACGCCTGTGCGGAGGGGTTCGGTGGGGGCCTGTGCCCCTACAAGAAAGAGACACTGTAACAGGCACAACTGCCCTGGCAAAATACACTCCCTGGCATGTGGGAAAGGAAGCGAGCCATGGCCAAAGCAGATGCAAGGCAACCAAAGATCTCCTTTGAGCAGTGCAAGACCCCCAACGGGTGCATCCCCCCTGTAGAGGAGCAATCGGAAACAACCATGAACCCCTCATCGGCTCCAGAACCAAACATCTGTGAAATTTTCACAGACCTAAAGCAATCCCTGTCGGCTATTGACCTCCGAATTGACTGTCAGATCGCCTGGATCGGCTCGGCGACAAGGCATTGAATCACAATGGACACATCGCCGAGGTCGAACAGCGGACCTCTGCGCTAGAAGATGAGGGAACTACTACCCGTGAGAAATTGCTACGCAACAATTTGCAAATTCTTGGAATTCCAGAGACCACAGCAATGACCCGGGTCGAGGACTATGTTGAAGAAATGCTCCGGTCCATCTTTGGTGATTCCCTGTCAGCGGTTTGTATAGTTGAGCGGGCTCACAGGTCTTTTGGTCGGAGAATCCCCCCGCCCCAGGGAGCCCCAGCCAGACCAATAATTGCGAGACTCTTCTACCATAGGGACCACAATGTTGTGCTTCGCAAAGCTCGAGAACTGCAGGAAACCATGTATCAGGGCAACGCATTTTCATTTTTCCCCGATTTCACTTTGACTGTCAGGGCAGCCAGGAGAGAGTTTGTGCTGGTAAAAAGGTTGCTGCAGCACCAGGACATCAAGTACTCTCTGCTTTATCCTCCGAGGCTCTGTATTTTTCACTCTAGCAAAACCACGTTCTTCACAGATCCCAAATCCGCTGCCAAGTTTTTACGTAGTCTCGAGCACTCCAAAGCAACAGCATGTGTAGATAAAGGCCTGGATGAAGAGGACCCTCTTAGCAAAAACAACTAAGAACCTGGACGAGCGCTAAGATGCTGGCTAAACTGGGGTCTCCATGGCTCGGCTGGACTTGATTCTATCCTGGGCTTTTCCACAAGTTGTACCTCTCCCGTACATTAACTACACAGGAACCGAACATGGTTGCCCGACTGCTTGAGAGGCTATCCCTCTTGAGCGCTTCCTGTTAAGACACCCATCATTCAACCGCTGGGATACGCGGAGTCCCTAGTGCCACCCTCTGGGATGAGTCCCATGTTATACTTCTCAGATGGCCCATTGGGATAAGGGTAATACCTTTCAGCCATGTTGGGTGGCTGTAGTGGGTGGGGGGTGTTTTTCTTTGGGTTATGGGTTGGTTAAATTGGCTGAAATGTTCTTTTTTCTTCCCTCCCCCCCCCCCCCTGGCCTCCCGTTAACAGGAGCTGGGGGCTGTCTCGGAGCCGGCGTACATGGATGTGTCTAATTGCACGCATGGGCGAGAATGCTTACAGAGTGACCACACTAAGAGTGGTAACATGGAATGTACGTGGCCTGAATGATTGTAGAAAAGTGCGACTGGTTGCAGCGTATGTATCTTAACCGTCATGGTGCGGACATCTGCATTTTGCAGGAGCTGCACTTGTCGGGAGATAGCTGTGCGCGCCTGGGGGCGGGATGGATGCGAGAAAAATTCATAGCTGGTTCTTTGAACTATACTAGGGGTACAGCCATCATTCTTAGGAGGGGGCTCCCATGGCACACGCGCACCGTGCTATGCGACCCTCAAAGAAGATATGTAATGGTTGCCGGGGTGCTTGGAGATCGTCCGGTCGGGGCTGATATCGGTGTATCGCCCCAATATAGATGATCTGCATTTCTTTTGTGAGGTTTGGCGGCTAGCTGAGACATTGGGCCTCGGAGCTCTTTTATGGGGGGGGGGGAGATTTCAATGTGATCTTAGATTCAGCAAAGGACAGATCTGGTAGATCCCGCCAGCCTCACCCGCATTGGCAGAACAGCTGCAGGCCCTCATGGAGGACCATGAATAGGTAGATGTTTGGCATCCTTCACAGTAAGGAGGGAACATGTGTATCCACAGCGGGCCCCACCTGGTCCAGAATTGATTATTGGTTAACATCACAAGATGTAGACACTTGGGTCCACACTAGCAATCACCTTGCCCGTTCCCTCTCAGATCACGCTCCGGTTCTGCTGGAACTCTCACTGCCTGGCGCACCGGAACGGACATTCAGCTGTAGGCTCCCCTCTGGTGCACTTCGGTGCCAGGTTTTCCGGGAAGCGATCAGGACTGCCATAATTGAATATTTTGATATAAATATTGACTTGGTGGACTCCCCGTCCACGTTGTAGAAGGCATTTAAATCCGTTATTAGAGGCAAGTGCATCGCCAAGCAGGCAGGAGTACTGCGCTCGCTTAGAGGGGATCTCAGGTGCCTTTAGTTGGAGATACGAGTGCTTGAGTCAGAGTACTTTGCATCCAGCCATTTAGCGACCCTAGGACGAATCAAGGAAAAGGTGGTGGAGTTTGAGGGAGCAGCACATGGAGAGAGACATAATCTGAGGAAGGAGGCCCATGCTCACCAATATGGCAAAGGAGATTGAGCTGAGAAAACACTGGCGAGCCTCCTTAAAAAGCACATGCAACAGGGAGTGGGAAGGTATAGTGGTTGTCATGCACATCCCGATTTAACCCCTTTTCTTGACTCGATTGAACTGGTATGGCAAAGTACTGTCATTGTAGATACCTTGACGAGCCTTTCTCAAAGGAGGTGACCGGTGTGATACAGGCTGTGCCTCCAACTCCAGAGCCTCAAGAAGATATAATCAGGTATATATATATTAAGGTAATAAATAAGGCAACACAGAGATATGGAATACAGCTGGAAAAGGAAAAACAAGAACCATGTTTTATGCTGGAAGCTCTCCTGCCTATACAATCATGGAGCAAATTTTTACCAATGCTTCGAGTGTCTTAGATCATTGAAAGGGGGGTCCTCAAAGAACCAGTTACATGTAAAGTAGTCGCACATAGGGCAGAGTACAAACATTCTTCTAAGGACCCAATTCATATCAAAGGAACTACCCCGGCAGATTCAGTAATTGCATCGACAGCAAGGAAAAGAGCCAATGTCCCAACTACCACAGGACCTCCTCCAGATAAGGAGAGCTAAAGAATGGACCTCATTGGACAAAAGGTGGAAAGTGGTGCTGCAGTCCAATGATGCATTGCAAACTCCAATCACACTGCTAAATTGCCATGCTTCACAAAATTGGTAAGAAATATGGGACCTTATGAAACATCTCCCAGAGCAGTACCATAGGAGGGCTGCTCAGCTAGTGGAGGATTGTAAAAATATTGCCACTACCTCTTTGAAATCGCAATTGGATGCAGCAGAAACATCCGGAAGACAGATAAATATCACGGAGAGAGGCCATACCTGGCTAGGAATCTCAGGTTTTAAACCGGAGTGCAAACTAAAATACTAACCCTTCAATGGAGAACAGCTGTTCAGGAGTGCAGTGAACGAGACCCTGAATCAATTGAAAAAGGATAATGAGACTGCAAAGTCAATGGGGGCTCTACAGTTCAGAGGAAACATGCACAGATGATAAATACTATCAAGAAGACCTACAGGAAGGGGTCCCTTTCAGGCAGGAACATCTCCCCAAACGTGCCAACAGTCGTTTTAGGGAAGTAACTAGTCGGGACAACAACAACAATCACAAACCTGGCAGTATCAACAAGATTTACAGTCCTTTCATGGACATCCGCGCAGAAGAGGACAACCACAGAGGGGGCGCCCCCCAGCAAGCAAGTGATTCTTCAGAATTCACAACGGACAGTCAGCTAACATCCAAGAGTGCACCAACAAGTGTTCAAATACAAGAGCTCCTACACTCAACACCAATAGGAGGCAGATTAAGGATGGAAGAATATCACCACGGATGGCTTCTACAACTTATACAATTTAGATATTGCATAGAATTAAACAACGTACCTCCAAGCAAATGTCAAAGAAGAAAGGTACATTCAAAACAAGAAACAGCCAGCCTACTCAAGGAAGTAGAGATGCTGACAAAGGAGGCTATAGAGTTAGTGTCAAGAGGGGAAAGAAACATGGGAAACTAATCAACATATTTCTTAATACCAAAGTAGATGGGTCGCTCAGACCAATTCTAGACCTCAGATTTAAAACAAGTTCATAAGAACTCAAAAGTTCAAGATGACTACAATACAAAGGGTAATACTACAAATACAACTGGGGAATTATATGCCCACAATATATTTAAAAGACTGATACTAACTCATTCCCATGAATGCAGGTCACAAGAAATTCCTCAGCTCGATCGTAAACAAAGAACACTACCAGATAAAAGTACTGAGCACCAAGAGTATTTACAAAGTGCCTAGCAACTGTGACAGCGCATCTGCGGAGGCAGGGATAATACATCTATCCCTGTCTGGCCAGTAAGAGCAAAGTCATTACAAAAATGCAAAGCGCACATGCAACCAGTGATAATGCTGTGTCAACTAGGGTTCTCAATTCACAGAGAAAGTCTACACCAGAACTGGAGAAAATATCCTTGGGTGCGAGAATAAATTCATTACAAGGGAAAGTTTTTCCAAGTGAGAAGAGAACAATGGCACTTCTGAAGTAGAGACAACTCTTACGGAAGTGGAAAGCTCTGACAGTGAGGACAGTGGGGAAGCTTCTGGGAATAATGGCTTCTTCATTCAGTTAATACCAAACACAAGACTTCATTTGAGACCATTTTTGGAATGGTTGTAAACTCAATAGGCACATGCAACAGGGAGTGGGAAGGTATAGTGGTTGTCATGCAGAAGATAAAGGAAGAGATAGCATGGTGGAACAAGCACATATACTGCAAGGAAGAACTTTCACACAGCTAATTCCTACAGTGATCTTAACAACGGACTCCTGACAGAGGGATAGGGGGCACACATGAACAATCTCAAAGTCAGGGGAGTCTGGAAGGACCAGCATGCAGAACAGCACTTCAGCCTCCTAGAACTGAAAACAGTATTCCTAGTCTTTTAAAAAGAGCTCTGGGGGAAACCAATATTGGGACAGACTAACACAACCACCATGCTTTGTTTAAACAAACAAGGAGGGACCCAGTCAATACCACTGTCAAAACTAGCAAAAAAAAACTGTGTGAGAAGGTGGCTTGGTATATGCAGTCCACACGACCCTTGATGTATGAGGTCAAAGATAACCTTACTGAAAGCTATCCTAGTGGTAGCTATGGAGAGCAGCCTTCAGGCTTAATCTTGAAGGAATATAAAGCAGCTTGTTTTTACCAGAATATCACCTCTAGAATGACTAATTGAAAGGAGAACCACACAGTAATTATATAAAAATATGTATTTAATAATATAACTATCTCTACTAATCTCAAGAACATAAAGCACGCAATACTAAATTGATAGAACACATGTAAGTAGCACAATACACAGTGTGCTCCGGGGGGCCGGACCATTACCTAAAAAATTGGTATAACAATCGCGACTTCAATAGACACAGTGCCTGGAGCACGTAGAATCGCTGGGACCCCAAGGAACCGACGAAGGCAGTGACACAGGGCGCCCACGGAGGACAGGTGCAGTGAGGAAACACAACCACGTGCTCCGTACAACTCTATGGGAAAGTTGCGGTTGTAAAGTTACAGTTTAAGGACACTTCTACAAGGACTTCAAGCAAACCCTTTGTAATATAGGAGGTTCTAGAGCCAACCCACCAGTGAGTACTGGAGTACCCGTGTTACCTATCCCAGAGGAACCGGGTGCATAGGGCTCAAGTGGTGTCCGAAACCTTTGTCGTTTTCAATGGAGAGCCGCAAAGAAGTACTGATGCCAGGAAGGCGAAGAGTCCGGTGGAATCCAAGCCTGGATTCAAGGTGAGAGGAACCTGAAAGCAGAGGGGACAGAGTCTGGATCACCTCAGGTGACCTGGGGCTCGGTAGTCGAATGCCCATCGATGTCGGGTGCGTCAGGTGCGAAGAAGGGATGCTTGACTCTGTAGCTACGAGGACCAAGAGACATTGAGGGTGACCAGGATACGGAGGTGAGCTGTCCCACGAAGGATGTAGAGTGCTGAAGGGTCGGTGTCTGGCTGGAGCACCAACAAGCCATGGCACATGCAACCCACGTTGTCAGAGTAAACCGGTTATGGTGTGGACCAGCAAGGTCCAAGGGACTCCCCAAGCAATGGAGAGTCAGGGCATGTCTGGAGCAACCAGGTAAGTCCAAGAACAAACAAGGTGACCCTCGCCAGGACCCACAGGCCAATAGACCAGGGATCGCAAGGATACCTCCAGCAAGTTTACAAAGCACCAACCCACAGAGCACTCGGTGGAGGCCGGATATCTTCGGTGCAAATTCTGCTCGGGGTAAGGACTACATGGAAACCAATGCACAAGCTTGTCAATAAGCATATGCACTTGCAAATGTATGCAGTGCACAGGACTTCGGGTTGTACGGCCCCCAAGAGGGATACTGGTCTCAGAATCGCTAAGAGGTCAGATCTACCTCATGGACCTTCGGGAACCCACCTCCTGTGTCGCTGAAATCTTCGGAGAAGCAAGTCGGTCAGATGCCCTTAGGAGCCTACTGCTACAGGGGAGTAACTCCTTTACTCCAAGGGAGATTCTTCAGTCGTGCAATTGTTGTGCAGGCAGTCGAAGTACTTGGTTTCTTCTTAGCAGAATCTTGTCCAGGTAAAATCTAATGTCCTGTAGCCAGGTAACACACTTTACACCCATGGGAAGGGGTTGAAAAGATTCTATGGACCCTCCTAGGGGAGGGGCAGGACAGAGTGGTAGCTACACCCATGTCCTTAGTCCATTTTTGTGCCAGATCAGGAGCCAATGGCTCCCAAAATGGTTTGAGCTGGACTATGCAGAGGGACACCAAATGTGCCCCCAGTGCAAACTTTCAGGCACTCTGAGTCCACCCATCTAGCCCCAATACATTAAATCCTGTCTGGCAGGTGGTTACACCTCCCTGTGACAGGATGCCTATTGTCATACCTTCCTCTGCGCGAGCTTGGCTCAGCAGTAGGCGAGCAGAATTGTGTCTGTGGCTGGCAGCATCCATTTTCGTGCTGCCCAGGTCGAGAAAGCTGGTACCCGGTAGACCTGTGACCCACAGTTGTGGTTCAAGAATGGTGGAATCATACCTCCCACACCAGTAAGTGTTTGACACCAAACACAACATGTTTCTAAGCAGCCGTTTTAAAGTTAGCATTTACCGCGAGGTTATAATGCACTTAAATCTATATGTCTGGCTGCATCAGGGACCACCCCGGAGAATGGTCTCCGAAGGCTGCAGAGGGGCTCTACTCATGCAGAAGCACCCTCTCACGTAAAACCCAGCACCCTGCCTTCAGGATTGATAAGGCCTGCCATAGGGGTGACATTTAAGTGTAGTAATATAGTGAACCTATTTCTAAGTAAGGGGTGAAAGCACCATCTGACACAGTCTGCTGTAGCAGGCCTCTCATGTCATTTTGAATGGCCTCTCATGGGTGGCATAATACATGCTTCAGCCCATTGGAGGCCTCTGGGGTACCTATTCCCTGAGTACATGGTGTACCATATACTAGGGACTGATGAGGGTACCTCAGTATCCTATCTGTAGTGTACCTAAAATACATATATAGCAATTTAAGGGAGAAAGCTAATAGACTGGGGTCCTGCATAGCAGGATCCCAGTCAGACTAGTTCAAAAACAGTGAGACATCAGCAAAAAGTGTGGGTAACCATAAGAAGCAGTTCCTACTTTCTTACACTGTAGATCTGGGCCATCCAAAGGGAAATGCAGATTTTAGCTGTTGCCAAATGGAGAAGATACTCACTCTGGTGTAGGAAGGAAGAATTATTTTTAAAAAATGTTAAGGAAAAGACAGGGCTAAAATACTTAACACACCTGTTCGAGCGTAAGCTAACCTACTCATCCTTGAAGGTGCATTTAGCAGCAATAGTTGCGTACATGAGGTGTCACATTGAAAGAAGTCTCTTTACATCTTCAGCCATCAAACGGTACTTAGAAGGAGCAAAAGGAATTACACCCCCTAAAAGAGCACCAGCTCCTACATGGAATTTAATTACTGTGCTCACACAATTAATGAAGTCCCCCTTTGAACTATTACACAAGTTTTTCTGAGACAGACGGAACTGCACCCAAATTGCTAAATTCAAGGAACATGCTTGGGATTTAACAATACAGCTGATACAAAGACAATACCCTGCACGCCTGGTACATACTGCAGCTATAAGGTCGAGGAACAATAACTGTGCCGCCCTACTCGAGACAAGACATCCTCAGTCCTCTTCTGAGAGAGGGGGGGTGGTGGTGGTTTTATGCTTTGCTTCAATCATTTTTTGAAAGCTAGATGTCTACTTGACCATGTCTTTGATCATATCTCCTTAAAGGACATTGAGAAGTGGATCTTATCATGAGTTTTTGGTGACCACCTTTTCTATGTTACTGTTTTGTGTTTGCACTGTTTGGTATCTCTTATGAGGTTAGCAGAAGTGAACTAATTTAAGTCCTGATGAATGCCCTGCACTTAAGTTGTGGGTTTCCAGTGAGGGGAGAAACATGTTTACAATTATGTTAAACATCGCCAGGGATAGAAAACCGCGTCATCGCGTATTCACTCATTTTTAATCATGACCAAGATAGACTACAATAAAGCATAACGTCTGTCTTATATATTTATTTTGCACTAAAGCACCTACCACACTCTGCAACTCCCAACACAAGACTGACTCCATATGGTTATATTATAAACAGAGCTCCCAGTTTAATGGTATTCGGTTTTTTTACATTTCCATTTGTATTTATCTATTTTTTTCTTTTGGCCATCTTATTGGTATTTATGCATATTTATTTTGTATTTTGAAATAAATTAAGCTGCAAAATTGATATATTTCCCGGTGTATTTTTGAAAAAAATCTTTTTATTTTTTAACAATGCTCATAGTATAGTTTCCAGGTGTATTTAACTCTTGGATGTGCTCTCGTTCATGGATGCCGGTAGAATTTTAGCAGATTAAGCAGCCGTATGTAACAAAACACTGCACTCACAAGTGCATATTAGCATTATACTACAAATATTTTAACATATGGCTGTATTTAAGGAAATCTCATCCTGTTTTTTTTAACTTTCCGTGCTGTTAATCTGCTCAGCTGTTGCATGGAATTTATGAAAGACACATTAGGGAGTCTCTCACAAGAAGTGCCCTTTTCAGTATTTTTCTGCTCTACAGAATAAATACAGACCGGAAACGCATTGTTTTCTGTCGGTAATTATCTGTAAAAATCATCAGTAAAAACTGAAAACCGAAAGTCTTAATTATAAGACATCAGAACAGCTCCTCCCAATTACTGTGGAGTTGTAGCCCACTCCATATTTTGCTGGTGCGGTGTGTGAGGAGAAACCCTATGATGAAAGATGCCACATGTGGTGGGTGAGGGTTTTCTTCCTATTAAAGGAATACTTCTTGACATCTTAGGTTTCTAGCAATCTCTCTTCTTTTTGTTAGACCTGGGCATTTTGTTGTGTTTGGTGTTTATGGTCAGGGAGTGAATACCCGCTGGTCTTAACATTTTCTTTGGCCCCCTTTAGTGTGTTTTTGTATTCAGAATCCCCAACTTGTGTGGGCCATATGAAGCATATTTGGCCTGGTTACCTTTTGTGGAAAAAAAGGTTATGAGGGCTTAAGTGCGATGTGCCCTGAGCATCAAAAAAGAGGTTTAGCACTCGGGGCTAAGTACTGAAAAATAAACCACAAATACATTTAGTTCAGGGTAAGCTATAGGTAGGCAAATATATTTTTGGGACGAAAGGGAACGTTTATTTCTGAAGAAAAGTGTACCTCTTGTTAAAAATGTTCTGAGGTCCTGCATATTGATAGGAAAATTCAGTTTTACTTCAATGGAAATTCCCATAACAGAAAGCTAGGGCTGCAAATATCTCATTTTAGTTTGTTTTCTGAGTTCTCCAAGGATTTTCCCATCCAGATTTGTTAGGTGCTGCTGGGTAATTTGTCACAGATAGACAATCTCCAATGAGATCATGTCCATTTAAAGAAACCGTTGCATAACTTCGAGTAAACTTAGTTCTCACTTATATATTGTTTCCTCCAATTATAATAATAGGATCTTCTGGTGCCGATTTCACATGAAAATCCGGGGAGTTAGAGCGGAGAGCGAGGCACTGCTCTTATTTGCTAACTATAGTCCAGTTCATTTAGTGTGGCACAACACCAGTGACAACTATGTCTAATCTATCACTGTTGTTTCAAAAGATTCCGGGATCCTAGCCTCCAACTGAAATCGTAAACTGATCAAGAATCTACAAAAGGAACACTGTGTTCATCAAAATCAGTGTAATCAAACTTACCTAATATGGAAAATCCATGGTGTAGAAGGCTGGTTTAGTATATGGTGCATACTTAAACGACTGATGCACCTTGCACTAATCCAGTCAACCCATATGGCGATTTTAGGGGTCTTTGATAACCTTAGGCTCTCAAAGTGGTAGCTATGGAAAGCAGCCTTCAGGACTCCCCTTCCATGGATTTCCTAGGAACCAGGTTACCTGCATCATGTCGAATGTGGGTTTCTAGGGTGAGCACCAACAAGCCTTGGTAGCCGCAACTTGTGTGGGAGACAACAAGTTGCAATCGTTGGGACCAGCAAGGTCCGAGGGACTCACCAAGTGCAGGAGAGTCAGAGCTGACCCGAGCAAGCAGTGGAGCCCACCAAAGCTGAAGAAGACACTCAAGAGGATCCACAGGCCGGAGTCACAAGAGGAGCTCCGGCAGCTCACCAAAGGTGGAAGCCCGCCTGTGCACGGGATGCAGTGAGGATGCTGTTCTTCGAGGATTGAGGTGCTGGAGGCTGATGCTTATTGTAGCCCAAATTTCTCTGGAGTGCAGAGCCTACAAGCAACATGAAGTTGCTGCGGTGCACAGGGGTTTGGTCTCAGTGGCTCCGATGATGGATATTGACCTCCATACTGCAGGGAAGACAGGTCAGGCCCTTGGAGAGCCACAGAACCACCACCTGTGTTGCTGAGCCTCGGGAAGTCCATAAGATGACAGGAGCAGCAGACCCGTCAGCTTCTGGTCTGCTTTGCTGCAGTGCCTGCAGATACAGGTGAGTGACTCCTTCACTCACAGATTTCTTTGGATGTCCTTGATGCCCACAGGTCTTCTAAAGAACCTGAGCAAAAGACAGGCGAGGCAGAAGACTTGAAGAACAGCAAGAGGAAAAGCAGCAGGAGTCTTCCTTCAGTTCCAGTCGAAGTCCAAGAGTCAAGACGGTCGAAAAGTGTCTTGGTTTCAGAGGTGATTCTTGTTTCATGACGAAGCAAAGGACCCACCCACAAGGTTGCCCCTAAATACCCAAGGAAAGAGTTGGAACGACTCAGGGGTCCATCCCAGAGGAGGGGCTGACAGAAGGGAGGATACTCCCCTGTCCTTTGTTCAGTTTCAATCCAGAGCGGGAACAAAGGGTTCCTGAACTGGCTCAAACCGGACTATGGAAGGAGGGCACCAAATGTGCACTTCAATGCAGTCTGCTGGTCCTGTGAAGCACCCTCAGCCCAGCCCAATACAGTTTCCTATCTGGGAGGTGGTCACACCATCCTGTGACAGGAAACCTATTGTTCTACTTTCCCCTGCTCGAGCTCAGCTCAACAGTAGAAGTGCAGAAAAATGACTGTGGTCTGCAGCAGGACTAGCTTGCTGGCAGATCCTGAAAGTCTATAACCGGGAGTACAGGGTGCTCCCCTAAGTACATGGGATCATACCTCCAACACAGGAATCCGTGTTGGAGTATGATTCCAACATGTTTGATACCAAAGAAGACCAGGTTCAGTGCAATGACTGATATCCACTATAGATCTTAAAATGGCTGACCGCACTTACAAAGCCTTAGGAATCAACTCCGGTGTTGGTAGGGGTGTCCTGCTCATGCAGGGGCACCCTCACACTTATGACCAAGCACCCTGCCCTCAGGACTGAAGGGCTTTCCATAGGGGTGATTTGTAGGTTTTAAGTGTAGTGACCTCAGATTTAAGAAAACGTATCTGTTGTGAGAGGGGAAAGCACCATCTCACACAGGCAGCAATGGCAAGCCTGTAGTCCAAGTTGAAGTGGACTCCCATGGAGCCCATGGGAGACCCCTGGTATACCTATGCCCTGGGTACCATAGGACGTTGTACTAGGGACTTATAAGGGTACACCAGGAGCCAATTGTGGATGTACAAAAGTACTTACCGAAGCCATTTTGGGAGAAAGAGCACAGATACTGGAGTCTTGATTAGCAGGATCCCACAAACTACAGTCAAAACACACTGACACCAGGCAAATAGTGGGGATAACTGTTAGATCTGGCTTGTCCAGTGGGTTTATCCCTAGAATATTTGCTTCTTTGGCCTCCTGTTTCTGACCGGTTTTTGTTTGTTTTATGACTCTGGGCACTTTACCACTACTGATCAGTACTAAAGTGCATATTATTTCCCTGTAAATTGTTATGATGGATTGGTGAGTCCATGACTAGTCAGTCCCTAGTACAGTGCACTATGTGTGCCCAAGGCCTGTAAATGAAATGCTGCTAGTGGGCCTGCAGCACTGATTATGTCACCCACATAAGCAGACTCTAAATGTAACTCAGACCTGCCATTGCATCGTCTGTGTGCAGTCTAGCATTGCCATGTTGACCTGGCATGTGCACCCACTTGCCAGGCACTAACCTTCCCTTTTCTTACGTGCAAATCACGCCTAAGGTAGACCCAAGGTACCCCTGTGGGCAGGGTGCAGTGTATGTGAAAGGTAGGACATGCCCTGATGCCCTGATGTGTGTGGCATGTCCTGATAGTGAAATACTGGCAATTTCGTGTTTCAATTTTGAAATGCGATCTGTTTCTAGGATAGAATGTGGAGTTTGGTTATATCATCTTATAAGACTAACTACCCGTGGGAACAAGGTTGGAAAATAAAGTTTAGTATGACTGAATTCAGAATGTTAAAATGCATCTTTTAGTGAGGGTGATTTTTACATTCTGTGTTTGAAAATACCACTTTTAGAAAGTAGGTATTTTCTTGCTTAGCCATGCAGTGTGCCTCTACTAGGGTGTCTATTGACTGTCTGGCTTTGGAGTGACAGGGACTGGCGATGTGCAGTGGCTCCAGAGAGTCTGGATGAGTCCGCGCTAGGTTGATTAGGCCTTGTCTGCATTTGGAGTGGTGGGAGGAGTAGCACCTGAATAGTGTTGTAAAATACCAAAACAGAGTAGAAGGTTCACTCGAATAAAGTCAATATCAATAATGATTTTTGTAAAAAATTCTTCTTTGTTCAAAAATTTTTCAAGCAGCATAGGCACAGCCAACGCGTTTCGTTCCTCTTTTTGCCTTTGGGAACTTCGTCAGGGCTGTAAAAATTACAAACATATATGTACATAAATATTCACTCAACATAACCAAATAAAAACATAAGTGTTAAAGACAAACCAAAGCAAAAACACTAAACATAAGTGACCCAAAAAGACACTAACTGACATAACACCAAATGGTTAAAAATTCAGTCTACCGAAGACTGTAATGATGTATCCTATAGTACAAAGATTGCCACAAACCGTGCCAAACATACACACTTTTTTTATTTATTTTTTTTTTTGAGAAAAAGAGAAAAACTGATTTCTGTTATAACACACATTGATATAAATGTTATTTACAGCATCATTTTGTCTGAGAGGACATTCGATAAGAAAAGATATAGTAACTATATGTTTTTTGTGAAAAACCAAATTTTGGTTCTGGTTCTAACGAGAGGGGCCTACATAGAAGAAAATTAGGGACCAGTAACATAAAACAATTGCAGTGAAGGAACCATAAACTGCAAATTGCTTATTTTAACAGAAAAACTAAATTCTAGTTCTAATGAGAAGAGCCTAAGCAGAAAAGAGTTAAAGACTAATAACATGAAGCAGTTGCAGAAAAAAACCATAAACTGAATATTGCTTACCAAATAGTTGCAAACTTAAAGGGCTGAAGTGAAAAATCGAATTGAATGCGGCTCAGCGTAATAAACTGTACCGGCCCATAGTGATATCCTAAAGTGGGGCAAAGAAAACATATATGTTTTTCAAAGAGATTGAATAAGATAAAAACAAATAACGATGGACCACATGGCAGATCACATAAAGGGATCAAAAGCCAATATGGTGACATTACTTATAGTCACCAATAAAAGTAAACTAAGTAACCCATCAGGGCTGTTAATGGAAGTCCTGCAATCAGAGAATGCTTCATGTTATTAGTCTTTAACTCTTTTCTGCTTAGGCTCTTCTCATTAGAACTAGAATTTAGTTTTTCAGTTTAAATAAGCAATTTGCAGTTTATGGTTCCTTCACTGCAATTGTTTTATGTTACTGGTCCCTAATTTTCTTCTATGTAGGCCCCTCTCGTTAGAACCAGAACCAGAATTTGGTTTTTCACAAAAAACATATAGTTACTATATCTTTTCTTATCGAATGTCATACTTTATGGTCTATATGATATCACTTAGAGTTGTCCTCTCAGACAAAATGATGCTGTAAATAACATGTATATCAATGTGTGTTATAACAGAAATCAGTTTTTCTCTTTTTCTCTTTAAAAAAAAAAAAAAGTGTGTATGTTTGACACGGTTTGTGGCAATCTTTGTACTATAGGATACATCATTACAGTCTTCGGTAGACTGAATTTTTAACCATTTGGTGTTATGTCAGTTAGTGTCTTTTTGGGTCACTTATGTTTAGTGTTTTTGCTTTGGATTTGTCTTTAACACTTATGTTTTTATTTGGTTATGTTGAGTGAATATTTATGTACATATATGTTTGTAATTTTTACAGCCCTGACGAAGTTCCCAAAGGCAAAAAGAGGAACGAAACGCGTTGGCTGTGCCTATGCTGCTTGAACATTTTTTGAATAAAGAAGAATTTTTTACAAAAAATATTATTGAGATTGACTTTATTCGAGTGCACCTTCTACTCTGTTTTGGTATTTTAATCATTTACGCATCCCACGGCAGCGGATGTTGGAAGAGTTTGCACCATTACTATTTGGGAACCAAATGATCCGTAGTGCTTGACCTGGTCTGCTGCCTTGGTCCTTTTGTTCTATTGCCTGAATAGTGTTGTGCCTGCCTTCTACAATGATGGCTCCACCCCCGTGATGTGTCTGGAGCCAGGGCTCACACTGACAATGGAGGTTGTTGTGCACTTGCAAAGTGCCCCCCAGAACTGGTTTGGACTGGGCTCAGAGCCCTGGGCCAGGAGGGAACAAACAGGTTTACTGTATAAAAAGTAGGGCCCAGACTTTTAGATCACTTCTGTTCTAAAGTCTCAGGGACACAAAGACTTCTCCCCCAGCTCCCCTGAACTTCCTTGTTGGGATTTCTGACCTGCCAAGAGGTGCCTGTAGCTGTTCTGGACCTCTGGAGGTTGTTCTCACTGTTGGGAGCTGGAAAAGCAACACAACAACAATCAGCGTGATGCATCTGCACCTACTTCTGATGCATCGCCAAAGGAATCGTACCAGCGCCTGCCCGCAGCTCGTGAAATCTCCGCACCCCGCATCGTGTGCACCAATCTACGTAGTCGGAGATCACTGCACCGATTCCGAAGCAAGCCTTGCTGTGCGGCTGAAAGAACCCACGCATCGTCCCGGATCATCGCATCGAGGCGCCAAGTCTGTCGCATCGTTGGGGTACGCAGTAAGAAACCAACGCATCACCTCCCCACACAGTAAGAAACTGACACTTCACCTCCTCTCCGGCAAGGAACCAATGTATCACCTCCCCTGCGCAACAGTAAGGAACTGAAGCATCGCCTTCCCCCGAGCAAGGAACCAACATATCGCCTCTCCCGGAGCGAAGAAGCGACGCATCACCTTCCCTGAGTCTCAGGAATGGACGCATCACCTTCTCTGGCCCTTTTTGTTATGTGGGCTACGCATCCAAGGTACTTTGTGTGAAAAGTGTTGCATCTGCAATGTGCTTTGAACTGAATTATTTCTACCTTTTGAAAGTCACACTTTTATTACTGTATTGTGGATTTTTGTCATTTGGTGTTTGTTGTTTGGTGTAGATAACGATTACTTTTTTCTAAAGTGGTGTGGTGTCCATTTGTAGTGCTATCACTGTATTACTGTATGTGTTCACAAATGCTTTAAACACTGCCTCTGAGATAAGCCTGTCTGCTCTTGCCATGCTGCCAAGGGGGTGAGAAGGGGTTATTTTAGAAGTGTACCCCCCCTTACCCTGACTAGTAGCAAGGGTCCCTATTTGGACAAAGGTATCTACCTCGGCTAACTAGAAACCCCCATTTCTAATAGTAACCATGAAAGCAGATCCTACTTTCCTACACATGGGAAAACTTTGGGACTGATTAGATCTTGACGTGCGGATTACTCCGTCGCAACGGTGGCAGATCGCCCCTCTGCTGAAATATAAATCCCATAAGATATAATGAGATATATATTTCGGTGGACAGGATATCCCTCATGTTGTGACGGAGTAACCCGTCCATCTGAAAAAAACACGTAGTGATAGATTCCTTACCTTAGAATTACCCTCAGGCATCAGACTGGTTCTGCAAAGTTTTCATCAGCAGTACCCCCTGCGCGTCGGTAGGTGTCGTCGTGTGGCTCCGCATGCGTCACTCGTTGATGCCGGTTGACCTAATAACACCTCCACCTGCGCCGTCCTCCCCGGCACCACCACCGACGTTGCCCGCTCCTTGGGACGACGTCGTCCCCAGGTTTAGCCCGGACTCGGACACGGTGCCGAATCGACGCCGATTCAGACGCTGATGGGGCCCTTTTTGCCCTATGTCTTCTCTCTTTATTTCCAGCTTGTTCCACAGACTTTGGAGGAAGGGGAGGAATGGGAGGGGTCTGAGGACCCTCTAGCACAGGAGTGTGCCAATGATCCGGACTGGGTAGAGGATTTGTGGGAAGCCAGTGTTCTCAACACCTCACCTGACCGTGGCATGCTGTCTCCTCCTACCGTGGCAACGGAGGAGGGAGCCAGTTATGCAGTTGTGTTGCGTAGGGCAGCCGAGGCCCTCCACGTCGTACTCCCTACAGTGACCGTCAGGACTAACCTCCTGACAGAAGTGCTTTAGCCGGCGGCAACCTCTTCGGAGCACTTGCTGCCCTTAATTAAACACTGACGTTCTTTTGGGCACCTGGTCCAGGCCCAACACAGGGGCTCCTGTGGACATGAACATAAGCCCGACGCCATCGCCCGGCTCCGGGCGACCCCCCTCTTTCTCTCCCAACACCCTACCCCTGAGAGCATGGTTGTCCAAGCCTTTACTTCCCAGAGCGTTTTCCCTTCCGCTCCTCCGAATAGGGAATCCAAAAAACTGGAGCAGCTTGGTAAGAAGCTGTTTTTATCTGCCAGCTTAGGGCTGTGGTCGGTGAACACTGCATTCCTCTTGGGCCGTTATTCCCACTCTTTGTGGGAAATGGTTGCTCAGGTGCTGCCTGGAGAAGGCCCAGGCAGTCCTCTCCCTGGCTTTTGCTGCTGGGAGAGACGCAGCTAAGTTCACCATACGATGTGGGCTGAACACCACCCATTCACTGGACAGATCGATTTCCACGACAGTGGCGCTTAGGCGCCACGCCTGGCTGAGGACAACTGGCATCTCAGGGGATGTCCAGAACACTCTGATGGACATGCCCTTTGATGGCATTCACCTCTTTGGCAATAAAGCAGACAGTGTGTTGGAGCGCTTTAAGGACTCCCGGGCTACGGCCAAATCCTTGGGCCTGTCGGCCACTCTGCCTCCTCCGCCTTCTGCTTTTCGCTCCTTTTGTGGCCACAGAAGCGGTTCCTCACCACGTTCGCTGGGCCACAGGTCACTGCAGCAACAGCTTCAGCGCAGACGTGGGAACCGTCGAGGCAGTTCAGGGGGCCAGCGGGCAGGTCAGTCCACCTCCGCAGCATCCACTGCAAAGCCTTCCTAGTCCGGTATTTCAGGCCCACCAAAAGCAAGTGGCGGCAGAGTTCACCATCATCTCCTCCATTGGCGCAAAATCACATTGGACAAGTGGGTACTGCAAATTCTCCGAAGGGGATATTCCCTCCCCTTCCCTTCAAGGCAACCCCTCCAGCCATGCCACCTCAGTGCTACCGCAAGTCGGGGGATCACTTGGCACTTCTCCAGTAGGAAGTTGCAGCCCTCTTGGCCAAGGGGGCCATCAAGCATGTTCCGACACCAGAAGTAGGTTGTGGTTGTTATTCCCACTACTTTCTGGCTCCAAAGAAGGACAAGGGCCTGCGTCCTATCTTAGACCTTCAGAACGTCAATCGCTTCCTCCGGAAGGAGAAGTTCAAGATGCTCACACTTTCTCAGCTCAGTTCACCGTGCTCCCCTTTGGCCTTACCAGCGCCCCTCGGCTGTTCACGAGGGTGATTGCGGTGGTCGCAGCTCATCTGCGCAGATCGGGGTTTGAGTCTTTCCCTATCTCGAAGACTGTTTGTTGAAGGCGGGCTCACCCCACACAGTCGTCTCCCACCTCCAAACTACGGCCGACCTGCATTTGCTGGGGTTTTCCATCAACGTGCAGAAGTCGCACCTGATTCCCTCACAGAAGCACCTCTTCATCTGAGCAGTTCTGGACTCTGCGCAGTTTCAGGTTTATGAGAGGTCCTCATCCTCTGCCCCACCCCCTCTGCCTGGGACGACTCTTGGTGGCCAGCTGCCCTGGGAGCTGCACCCACACCCACCAACTGCGCACACAATCTGGGTTTCATCCTGGAATTCATCGCTCTCAATGACCCAGCAAGTCAGTGCCTTCTCCTCCTCCTGCTTCAACACCCTCAGCATGCTCCGCAAGATCTACAGATGGATCCCCACTGGAACCAGAAGGACGGTCACCCAGGCCCTCGTCAGCAGCAGACTGGACTACGGCAACGCCCTATACGCAGGAACCACGGCCAAACTCGAGAAAAGACTCCAACGCATACAGAGCGCCTCCACACGCCTCTCACTCGACATTCCCCACCACACCCACATCACCACCCTGCACTGGCTCCCAGTCAACAAGAGGATTACCTACAAGCTCCTCACCCATGCTCACAAAGCGCTCCACAACACGGGACCAGCATACCTCAACAAACGTCTCACCCTCTATACCCCGAACCGCCAGCTTCGCTCTTCCGCCCTCGCCACCGTCCTACGCATCCACAGGACCTCCACCGGAGGCAGATCCTTCTCCTACCTCACCGCCACGACATGGAACACACGACAGTGGTTCAGGCCTTGATAATGTCTAGGCTGGATTATGCGAATGTACTCTATCTGGGCATTCCCGAGTACTTGTTAAATCGTCTTCAGATTGTCCAGAATTCTGCTGCTAGAGCAGTTTCTATGGTGGGACCCAGAACCCACATGACAAACCTGTTGAAATCACACCACTGGCTATCTGTTAGAAACAGAGTGGTTTTAAGGCACTTGTGTTAGCCTTCAAGGCGCTGAATAATAGTGAAGCCCAGTATATCAGGAAAAGAATTGCGCCCTACATCCCTGCCAGGACTTTGAGATCATCGACCCAACATTTGTTGTGGGGGCCTAAATTCAGCCTGACCAGGAGAGGCGGTCACTCCTTTCAGGTGGTTGTGAGCAGAATATGGAATAAGCTCCCACTCTCTTTAAGGCAAGAAGGAGACCTTCTGCGCTTCCTCCACCAGCTGAAAACTTGGCTTTTCCAGCAATAATACTGTGGGAGTGTCAGTTGGAGGAAACGCTGGGCTCTCTCTCTGGGGTCTCTTGCTTAACTACCGTAGCACCGGGACCCTCCTTGGAGTAGCCGTGCGCTTGTATAAATACCCTATAACATTAACATTAACATAACACACTCCCCATACAGCTGCAGCAGACCTAGGACCTGCTGAACTTCAGGAGACTTCTCAAGACCTGGCTGTTTGAGTAGTAGCTGCACCAGCCCCCCCTCAGCGCCTTGAGACCCTCACGGGTGAGTAGTGCGCTCTACAAAAGTCTGATTGACTGATTGATCCTCCCGAACAGCGAGTCTGGGATATTCAGGCTATGATTCCGATCTTTCAGCCTCTATCCCGGGTTTCAATCAGGATGACCCTCCAGCTACTTGGCCTGATGGCCTCCTGCATCCTGTTAGTGGATCATGCCAGATGGCATATGCGGCTCTGCAGTGGGACCTGAAGTTCCAGTGGGCACAGCACTGGGACAACCTGTCCGATCACGTTCAGATCTCAGAGGGCACTGCACGACAATTGCAGTGGTGGCTCACAAATCACGATTGGGCCAATGGCAGATCCCTCTCCCTTCCCCAACCGAAGCACACAGTGGTGACGGACGCGTCCCTTCTGGGATGGGGCGCCCACATGGGAGAGGTGGAGATCAGAGGACTCTGGTCTTCGGCGGAGGCCTGGCTCCATATCAAACTTCTGGAGATTCGGGCGATCCGACTTGCACTGAAGGCATTCCTTCCAACTGTCTTGGGAAGGGTAGTGCAGGTGTTCACAGACAACACCACTGTCATGTGGTACTGCAACAAACAGGGCGGGGTGGGGTCGTGGCCCCTATGTCAGGAGGCTCTACACCTCTGGACATGGCTGGAACATCAGGGCATGTCCCTGGTGGTTCAACACCTGGCAGGTTCTCTGAACACCAGGGCGGACGAACTCAGCCTTCGGTGCATGATGGATCACAAATGGCGTCTGCACTCGAACGTGGCGCAAAGTCACTTTCAGCAGTGGGGAGAGCCTTGGTGAGATGTATTTGCCACCAAAGAGAACGTTGCACGTTGGAATTTCCAAGGCGGGGTTCGCTAGGTGACGCTTTTCGTCGCGAGTGGAGTTGCAGTCTAATATACACCTTTCCGTCTATACCACTTCTACCCAGAGTTATTCTTGTGGCTCCGGACTGGGCTCAAAGAGTTTGGTATTCCGAGCTACTCAGCATGGTAATTGATCCCCCCGCTCCGCCTGCCTCTTTGGGAGGATCTTCTGTCGCAGGGGAGGGTTCTCCACCCGAACCTGTCCAGCCTCCACCTCCTTGCGTTGAGATTGAGCTGCGTCAGTTGATATCTTTTGACCTGCCTTCCGAAGTCTGTGATGTTATCTTGGCAGCCAGGCGTCCCGCCACTAAAACGATATACGCCTGCAGGTGGAATACATTTGCGCCATGGTGCACAGCAAAGGCTGTGAATCCCTTTTCTGCCCCTCTTTCAGAGGTCCTTCTATTTCTTCTATCTTTGGCCCAGCAGGGCTCTGCTCTGGGCACTATCAAGGGCCATCTCAGCCTTTTTACGGCTTTCAGAGCCCCCTGTTGTAAATAGATTCTTGAAAGACATTACACACATGTTCTCTCCTGTCACTTTCGTGATGCTTTAGTGGGACTTGAACCTAGTTCTGACTTATCTGATGTGTGTCCCTTTTGAGCCACTTCACAACTGTCCTCTTTGTCTTCTCACTCTAAAGACTGCTTTCCTGGTTGCCATTACTTCTGTCAGAAGAGTGAGTGAGCTCCAGGCTCTTTCTTCTAAACCTCCTTTTCTCTTTGTCCATCCGGACAAAGTTGTTCTAAGGACTCGTCCATCTTATCTGCCAAAGGTTGTCACTGCCTTTCACATCGAGCAGACCATCACTTTGCCCACCTTCTTTCCACCTCTGCATCCCTCAAAAAAGAGGGAGAGGCTCCTTGTCTGGACCCAAACGTGCGCTCTTTCTATCTGAACAGCACACAATAGTTTCGGGTGGATGACCAGCTCTTTGATGGCTACGTGGGCACCAAGAAAGGTCGGGCTGTGCACAAGTGGACCATCTCTCAGTGGGTCGTTCTGTGCATTAAGGCTTGTTATTCTTTGGCTAAAAAGGAGCCTCCGGTGGGGGTACGTGCCCATTCTACCAGGGCGATGGCAGCCACTACTGCTTTGGGACGGAGAGTTCCCTTGCATGACATCTGTCAGGCAGCTATGTGGGCTTCGCTGCACACGTTTACCAAGCATTACTGCCTGGACAGCCAAGTCCAGAGAGACCGCTTCTTTGGCCGTTCTGTCCTCAAGGACTTTCTGGTGTGACCTTGGTTCGCAGACCCACCACCGGGGTTGGTGTTGTTGGGGTATCTATTCTAAGGTAAGTAATCTATCACTACGTGTTTCTTTCAGATGCACAAGTTACTTACCTTCGGTAATGATATATCTGTAAGAAACATTAGTAGTGATAGATTCCTTACCGCCCCATCCATCCTCAGGGCACTATTTTTATGGCACCAGTGGTCAGTTTCTTGCATGGCTCTGTGTTCCTGGCGCGGAAAGTTGGTTACAGAACTGACATCAGCGCGCGTGGGCGCGTTTAAGTAGCTCCAGCGACGTCATCCCAGCCCCAACAACGCATGCGGAGCCGCACGATGATGCCTTCCGACATGCAGGGGTACTGCTGATGAAAACTTTCCGGATCCAGTCTGACACTTGGGGTAATTCTAAGGTAAGGAATCTATCACTACTAATGTTTCTTACAGATATATCGTTACCAAAGGTAAGTAACTTGTGCGTGGAGATCTAAATCCGGCCCTAAGTGTGTGAAATGTTATAAAAACTTGGGATTCATTTTCAAGCATAAGGTTCAACAGAAACGCAAGATAGCTCCCTTTGCTTGTAAATGTGTGGCCAATGCTATTTCTTTCAAGATATAATCTATTGCAAAACGTTAATAAAGAATTACAACATAAAAAAAAGATTGCGCCCTTGATGTTCACATTCCGAAAGCTATCCAGGAACTTCGATGCTCTCCACCCCCAGGCCCTCCCCCAAACACGTTAGAAGTCATGTTATATGTTATATTTAATTTACAGAGCGCACGGCTACTCGAAGTGTCCCGGCGCTTGCTCCAGAAAGTTAATCACCACCAGATCAGAAGCTAAAAAAGCAGCATTTTTTTGTTTTTTCTTAAAAAGCAGTGGGTCTTGGGTGCCCCGGAGGGCCAACTGCAGCATATTCCAAGCCAAGCCAGCTTTACTAACAAAGGAGCTCCCACCAAGCCTATGGCGATTAAACCGAGGGGTCTGTATTAGTAGTTGGTTGGACGAACGAAGTTGTCTAGTGGGTTTATCAAAGGCAAATCTCTTCTGAAGATAGATAGGGCTTAGCCCATAAAGGGCCAGGTGAGCAATAGACAGCATTTTGAATTTAAGCCGAGATTCAACTGGGAGCCAGTGCAGGTTACGCAAATGGTTGCGAACACTGTCTGGATGAAAATCGCAGTAGCAAACTGGCTGCTGAATATTTGCCTACTTGCAGTTTCCTAGCCAGGTAATCTGGACTGCCAACCAAAAGAGCGTTGGTGTAGTCCAATCGGGACAAGATCAGGGCCCGGACCACGGTCTCTTTGGCACTAGCCGGCAGAAGAGGAAAAAATTTCCTCAAAATTTTCAAAGTGCCAAAGCAGGTCCCCATCAGCTTCTTCACCTGTGTCAAGAAGTTCAAGTTTTCATCGAACCAGACCCCAAGGTTTTTGGCAATACCCTTTCCCACGATGGGGCAGGGAAATCAGGAGGCCACAACCTTGCTCTGTAATCTATTGGGAACGAGCCATACAGGAGCACTTCAAATTTTCCTACATGCACTTAAACTTTGCGTTCGCCAGCCAATGAAACACAGAGAACAAACATTGCTGCGCTGCCCCAACAGAATAATCACCCCTCTTCCAGGAAAACAGGAGCTGCGTGTCATCCGCATAGGCCATCACTTTAGCCCCCAGTGACTCCGCGAGATAAACCAGCGGAGTCACATAGATGTTAAAAAGGAGAGGGCTAATCGATGACCCCTTTGGAATGCCAGTTGTCATCTGCATCGGCGCAGAGGCACAAGGAGGAAGCCAGACCTGCTGCGACCTGTCTACCAAGAAGGACCTGATCCAACTCAATGCCGATACCGAAATACCAATTTCCACTAGGCGATCAAGGAGTGGAGAATGAGGCACCGTGTCGAATGCCGCCGAAAGATCAAGCATAACCAAGGCTGCTCTCCTGCCGGCATCCAGACATTCCCAAATCGCCTCAGTCACCTCCAACAGTGCTGACTCCGTGCTATAAGAGGCACGGAAACCAGATTGCGCTGGATGGAGCAAGCCAGACATCTCTACAAAGTTGGTGAGCTGAGACGTAACCACCTTCTCACAAACCTTAGCCAAACTTGGCAAGAGCGAGATGGGATGGTAATTCTCCGGCAATAGCGGATCAAGAGACTGCTTCTTAAGGAGGGGCAAAATCAATGCCTGCTTCCATGATAGAGGAACACATGCCTCGCAAAGCGACTGATTGACCATTAGATTTACTTCAACATTGATTGTATCAGCCACTTCAGACAGAAGCCTAGCCGCACAAGGGTCCTTAGGTGATCCCGATTTAAGTGCCTTAAGAATTCTAAGCGTAGTAGGCTGATCCACTGAGCTAAAAGAAGAGAGGGTACTACCCGTTTCTTTCCCCTGCTTTCCCAGCGGGGCGGCAATAGACTCCCTGGATGTGTTCGAAAAGGTATCCTGTATGCTGAGAATTCTGTCCCTAAAAAAAGTTGCCAAGGTGTTATACCAAGTATCCGAGGTGGGTGCCACCGCGACATGGGCACTGGGAGCCACGAAACTCTGAACGATAGCGAATATTTCTTTAGAATTATTATTAGCCCGAACAATGCGCGCAGTGAAATATCTGACTTTGGCCGTCCCAATGGCTGCGTAATAGAGTTTCTGTTTGGCTCTAAGAGTCTGTTTATCAATGGAACAATAGCCACTGGCGCGCCATGCTCTCTCCAATACCTTACAGGCCTGTTTCAAAATCTTCAGCTCCAAGGTAAACCATGGCTTAGAGGGAGATTCTCTCCTCAACTTAAAGTGGCCTGGAGCAGAAAGAACACTGACCGAATCGGTGATCCAGTCCGCAAACCTGAACAAATTATGCTCCAGGTCACCTAAAAGGGGAGGACGTGATGCTGCCAAATGGCAGCTAAGCTGCTTGGCATCCAGTTTCCTGGAGGTGGGAGGACGATGGGAACTAGCTAGTCGAGGCGGACGCTTAACAGCCCAATAGAAGAATATGGGAAAATGGTCCAACCAAGCGACTCGTAGTGGCTACGCAACTTGTATGGGCAAATTGGCGCAGATGGGGTCAAGTATATGTCCACCTTGATGGGTCGGATCCCTGACCCATTGGGGGAGCTGGGCCAGCTGGAGAAAGTCCAGAAAAGCAGTTGAGTCAGCCGCCTCTATAAGATCGAGATGGATATTGATATCTCCAAGAACAAATAGTTCGAGAAGCGCAAAGCTTTATCTGCCAGAACGCCCCACAAGTTTCCAAAAATGCACTAGCTGGCCCTGGTGGTCGATATATTAGAGACCCACCCAGCGTAAAGTGGACTGATAGTTGTAGACTGAAATCCAGGGCCTCGCAACCCCCCCAAATAGTAGATGTTTCACTATGCCGAGACCAGCGGTCTATGTATACAATGGCCAAGCCCCCTCCTCTGCCGACTGGGCAATCCACCCGATGGTTTTTGAAGCCAGCAGGAGTGGCCAAAGCCACAATGGGGTTGGAAAACGTATCAAGCCAGGTCTCGGTGATAAACAGTAGATCTAACTGCTTATCAGAGACCAGGTCTGCAATATCAACATAATGCTTCCTCATAGATCTTACATTAATGAGGCAGGTGCTAATATTCCCCTGTATGCATGAGTCAGCAGACATGGTATGCGTAGAAAGCTTTGGGGAGGGAGAGAACCCACAGTCCACACAAATAGTAACACTATTAGACCCTCCCTGATTACCACTGTGAGAAGGACATAATGGGGGTCTGCAAAATTTTAAATACGTACTCAAGTACTGGATGGTGTTACTGTTATCTGGGGCAAAACAGACAGGATGGCTCGCCCTGAGCACTGACTTAGCGATGACGAGCGCAGACGGGCTTGCCTTAGGTGCGCCGTCAGCGCCTTTGGCGCGCTCGCCCGCTGTGCGTTCGGCAAGGGCCCATTTAAGTAGGGTTTGGCTAATGTCAGTATGCTGCGTGCAACGACTGGACCGCTGACCGCGTGAAACGCGAGTCCTGTACAAAATGGCCCCTACCCGGCAGTGGCGAGGAGTCTAACACACTCCAAATGCAACGCCCAAAGATGTCATAAGACCAATGTTCCTTTCAACACTATCGTATGGACTGGAAGGTTTCCCAGTTCAATTTATTACTTGGCTGAATAAAACACAATGCAGTTTCTTCAGATCATTGGTTTGATTAGCCCGATCATCGAACCTGGAGCAAATACGTCTGGAATTCCAGCTACAGGAGCAATCTTTAGTTCAAAATGCAGTAATTCTCAGATATTGGTTTAAGCTAAAGCATGCTGAAGACTTATAACTTAAAGGTTTTCTAATGCAAAAATGTCTCACTGTTCTGAAAAAACACAAGAATATATATTCACTGTTGCAACAGATAAAAATGCAGACTCCCTGGGATCAAGTCCTATCTTGTTCATGTTTTAATAGAATCTTAAAAGATGTAATTTCCACTTCAACTGCCAATGAACTAGCTGCTTTGTACTGCTTAGCCACAGTGCTTAATTTGAGCCAGTGGTTGCCGTGGAGTCCACTGGCACCTATTTTTCCACATGACACATTTCTTGAGTGCAAGAGATTGTAAAGTGCACAAACTGGGAAGAGTCCGACCGGAAAACCAGCACAAACTGAGAAAGCAGGAACCTGCACAAGTGAGATCAAGGGGCAGGGGATTAAAGAGGTATTAGAGGCATTTAGGACTGTGCAGCGTTAGTGTTTGTCGCCCCAACGTTATATCAAATCGACTGCGGCTTTCGAGCAGAAATTTGCTGCCCCACTTAAAATGCCCTCCTCCCAACCCCCAAAGTCCAATAGATGACAAGCATTTGCAATGCAATAGGTCTCGCATTTGCGAGAGTTTGAGCTACTGGCATTGTAAATGATAATGCCATTTATTTATATGTTGGTTTCAAAACAGATAAAAAGGCATTGTCATTAACAATGCCAATAGCTTAAACTTTCGCAAATGCGAGACCTATTGCATTGCAAATGCTTGTTTAAATTTGAAGTGACTTTATCATGATATTTGGTGCATGGCTTACTTAGCACATATTTTCTTGGCTGATCTGGTTGTCATTGTCAGGCCAGGACCCGACTGGGAAATCATCAGAGATTGGTTCACCCCCATACACCCCTCCACCCCCCGTGGAGAGATTAAAGCAACTTTCCCCCACTCCTGTGTTTGCATGGGCAAGTACCACCAGGTTCTACCTGTTGAAAAGTGTTTGTGTAAAAAGGGCGCTACAGGGTAATAATAAGAAGCAAACAGCCCCGCACTGTTTGCCTAGATTATTCACACTTATAAATCGGATGCAAACCGGCAGTACATACGTGGCACAAATGCTATTCACGCCGGGTTTTACTTGCACTGGCTAATTATAGCTGGATTTACCTGCCCCCTCGGATGGCAGGCATACCTCCGTCCGTTCTATAAATAGGTCTGCTGTAAGCGTTGATCAGCCCTCCGAGAAGCCCGACCCGCAGCTGAGGAGGGGTGAGAACAGTTTGTGTGTGCGGTGCCAGCACTTGTTTACATGCTTTAACGGGAGGTGGGGCTGCAGCACAGAGGGTGTCCCGATTAATGAGGTTATTAAACACATTATTACACTTGAGCGACGCATATAAAGACCAATGTCAACGCCTGCCTAGTTGCCTCAAATGCAGCAGTGTGGCGTTTGCTGAACTGAGTTAGTTGAACAGCCATTGCGTGCCTCAGACTACTCAACTGACGAAAACAAGAGACAGGAGACAGGAGACAAACTACAGGATTGACTTGTAAACCCGGATCATCCGGTGACTAACGTCTGCAAAAACAAAAACAAATATCAGCAGTGGAATTGGAATGCGTCACACGTGTGGAGGGCGCCCGTTGCCCGTTCTTTCGCGGATGCTTCAGAGAGTTCGGTGCGTTTTGGCGCGGAGCAAGCTGCAAGGAGGCTTCGCGTTAAACAGGTTCTCGTCAGATGCCCAGAAGGTCAATAGAGTTTCTACATTTATCTAGGCTGTAATTATATTATTCCTAACGCTTACCGTTGCATAGAAATACGTGAGAGTGTGTGCCGTTTCCACGTCTGAAAAACATACGTCACCGAGCCAGAATGGCCACATGTTAACATTCTGAAGCAGTAATGCAGCGGATCCTGTCTCAGGCGGGACACAGGCACGGAATGAAAACATAAAGCCAGAAACGCCAGAGAGGAGATAGGCCTACTTACTGCACGAATATTCGAGTCAGTTTAGAATAAAAGACATAAAAAACATGGGAGCTAAGATTACAGTTTAATATGTTAGTGAGACAGTGTCAGGCGCGAACAATAGTTTCCCTCTAGTAAGATAACAAGCAGGAGGCAGATAAAACAAATCCCCGCCGGGCCGCCGCGCTGCCTGCGACGACCCGGAAGCGGTTGGGAAGCCGGCCAATCACAGCGCGGCCCCAACCGGAAGTCCCGCCCCATCGCGGCGAGAGACAGAGAGCTGCCCGAGGAGCCACGAAGTCTCCGGATGCAGTCCCGGTCCCGAGATGGGGGACCGGGTGAAGAGCGGCCGGGCGCATGGGGAAGGCGGGGCTCTCATGTGGTGAGAGAGCCCCGCAAAGCGCTACCGCCGCCCGAGATGCTGATCCGCCGCCGAGCACCGCCAGAACAGGTAAGTGTGTTGAGTGAGAGGAGGGGTGAGTGGGGGTGGGGTGTACGCGTGTGTGTGTGTCTGTTTGAGTGTGTTTCTGCGTGTGTCTGTCTGTCTGTGTGCGCGTGTGTATGTTTAAGGGGGGGTGCGTGTGTGTATATGCAGTGTGTGTATGCCTTTCTTTGTGCGCATGCGTGAGTGACGACGTGCGCGCTCACGAGGGCGAATCTCGGCCTGCAAATGCGCGTGGCACTTTGCTGTCCTCATTCCCAGAAAAGTAACAACATAAGTAGTCTCGCTAGACGCAAAAGCTTCGCTTTTGCTTAAGTCTAGCGAGACCTAAAAAATAAAATGGTAATTTTTTTACCAAGTTATTTTTTTTATCCGGAGGCATTTCCTTCATTGGAGCGGAGGAGGGTCACCCCACTTACGTGCCCCCTAAAGACAAAAAATAAAATGGTAATTGATTACCATGTTATTTTTTATAGTTCTGTCCCGAACTGATCATCAGGACAGGGCAGGGCCTGCACAGTGAACAGGGAGGAGTGGTGGCAAGAGGGCTGCCTTTGCACTTGTTTAAAGTGTGCATGTTTCTTTGGCCGGCAGTCTTGAGACGGCCAACCGCACATGCACCCTTTAAACCGCTCAACCCAGCTAGGTTGAGAGCAATTGCAGACATAGAGTACCCTAGGGAGCGGCGACACAGGCTGCTCCCACCAAGCAGGGCATTGCTCACATGCTGGTTAACGGCACGCAAGCAGGCCTGGCTTGGTCGAGGGAGTTTGCTGGGCCTGCATTGCAGTCCCAGCAGAAGACGTCGGAGTGAGCAGGACGTTCTCTCTTGATTGGTAAGTGTTTTATTTTTTTCCTGCCTCTCCACCATCAGTAGATGCCAGCCGCCACTGTTTTCATCCCCTGTCCCGAGCGTCGGGACGGGGGCGGGACCACTGCTGAGTGAGGGCAGCAGAGAGGAGGGTGGGCTGGCTAGTGCACTATTTAAAGTGCGCATGTCTTTTTTGGCTTGCCGTCTTGCAAAAGCCAGCCACACATGCACTCTTTAAACCTCTCAACCCAGCTGTCGTAAGCCAGTTGGGGTTAGAGTAAGTTTTACGACCGCTGGGTTGAGAGTAAGTGCAGGCCTCAAAAGTGCTGTGGCGGGCCAAGTGAGGCCGCTCCTACCAATCCTGTCACTGCTCACATTGTGCATATGCGAAGCGGCAGGATTGGGCAAAGGAGTTCCAGTATCCGATTCCAGAATTTTACAAATATTTTCCGCCTCCCTCCCCCGTAGATACAAGCCTCCATTGCTAGAGACTAGGCTGATTATGGGACGTGAAAATAACAGTATCTTCATTTTCACTATGGTGTGTTTGACCTTGGTATTGCAATGTGGAAGTGGTTTAACTCTACACGCTACTTCTGCATGAGTAAGACAATAATAACAAATTTGAACCACTTGCAGGGTGGATTTTAAGTAGTATTCATGAACTAATTAATGAGCAAGAGCCATTGACAAGAAAAGCCTCCACTGACATTTGCTCCTAGTTTGTATTTTACATGTTTTGTTACTTTCGGTTGCAATTCACTGTCAATAAAAGTATTCATTTGTTTATATTGTTGTCAACTTTAAGTCGCAGACTTCTGTGTCTTAGAGGTGCAAAAGTAAACGAGCAGTATCTGTGTCGTACCTCTGTTTCCCAGTGCAGTGCACATTTAATTATGAAACGGCAAAGTTTCGAACATGTGCCATGTTCCTTCGCTTCAGAGGGATGTAGTGTCAGTATATCTTTTTTTTCTTCCTGTGTGCAATAAAAACGTCTTTAACATAACTGATGGGGTGGGATTGTGGTACGTTTCTGAACATTGCCCTCTAACTTGAATGCTTGGTTTGAAAATCCGTTGCACTTTGCACATACGTACAAATTATTATTGTCAACGCACTAGCCACATTTGAAGCGGTTTTATTCTGAAGTGTTTGCATGGTTTATTGTTCAATATTAAATGCTCAAAATAACACGTATCGATTGTTACTGTTCATTCGCCCTAGTTTAACAGTGTGCAGTTCATCAAAGGACGACCAGCCTGTCATTTCTGCTGCTAAACGGGTTCGACAAGACTTCTTCCAAAGCAATAAACCTTTGCGAATACGGAAAGCGCCAGGTTAGTGTGACTGTAATTTGTTTATGAAGATAGACTTGACTGGAGATATGCAGATGGCTCAAGATAGGCAGCCGAATTCGAGTGATCAGTTACGTAGTTGTTTTCTCCAGCCACCCGGTTGTAAAATTAGACATTTGTTTTTGTCATAGTGCAGTATTCTATAAATAGTTTCCGTCACAACTAAGGTAACTACTTTTGACTGTGAATTATTCTGTGTCAGGACCATAAGCGATTATTACTATGACTTTTAATCCAAACAATTGTAGTAGAAGGCTTTGCATAAAGGAGTGTCCCTAACGAACCCTAGTAAGGAAGTGTTTAATCAAGCGGCAAACAAAATCCATGTAGCCTAACTCTCCTAGATTATATTTTACCTTTCACTTCTCCTTGTTGATGCTCCACATAAGTTGAGAACTGTATTTGTAAGGCATTTTTTTATATCATTGTTTTCATGTTAGGATTAAGAGGCATTTCTGATTGGGATCAGTTTTAGAGTTTGGTGTGACGGCCCAACTTATAGAGGCGCCGTCAAAGTTGTCTTAGGTAAATTCAGCTTCTTAAATGGCCGGCAACAAAAATATCTCAAATGTTAAATACCTTGGTAAAAATATAAAAACTCTTGACAACATCACTTCCCCCTAACTAATAAGCCCATCGTTTATATATCTTCAAATTTTATTGATGAACTGATCTTTGTGAATCAGATAGCTCCCTCTGCACCCTACTCAAAACTGACACCTCAATGAAGCATCAAATTCTCAGTAATGAAAGCTACCCACTAATTTATCAGGTCCATCCAAGTAGAACCCACGATTTAAAATATGTCTACAACTGTTGAGATGTATAAGATAAACAGGAGGGAACCCATAGACCAAGTTGGGATGGGTGTAGACTGTAAGCATAGACAATTCCCAACAGGTATCAATAGGAAGACAATTCAACGGGTGTATGCAATATGCATTACAAAAAAAGGAAAAAAGGAGTCACTGTAAATTTGAGAACAAACGGGTATTATTCACCATTTGGAAAGCAAGGCAGGTCTTATGCAAGATCATACAGTTAAACAGCACTGTATACAGTAAATGGGGGTGACAACCCGGTGGCACTTGGTGCAAGTGATATATACATGGATATATACAGTGAATAGTGATGGTGGTGCAAGTGCAGGGGTGAAAACAGCGTGGTCGGCGCGAAGTGACAGTGAAAATAACAGAGTAATGGCTCCAGAGATTTAAGTAATAATCACTTAAAACAAGGTTCAATTTTAGGAGTACAAAACACGTAGGGCGCCATAAAATTAGGCTGTGTGGTCGACGGCGTTTCGATCCTCATCAAATCGGGATCATCATCAGGACGGGGTTGTCGGGGAAAACAGTGAAGTCCGCTACTGTCAAAGTCGTGCGGTCGGAAGGGCTGGATACGTGGGTCCAGAGCTGAGCTCAGCTCCCGCATTCACTGCTTGAAGCTACACCACGGATTAACCCACGATAAATACCTCTGATTCATTCAGACGCAGATCACCCCCGCCGACTCATACATCCCCTACCCTTCATTCGGCTCTGGACCCACGTATCCAGCCCTTCCGACCGCACGACTTTGACAGTAGCGGACTTCACTGTTTTCCCCGACAACCCCGTCCTGATGATGATCCCGATTTGATGAGGATCGAAACGCCGTCGACCACACAGCCTAATTTTATGGCGCCCTACGTGTTTTGTACTCCTAAAATTGAACCTTGTTTTAAGTGATTATTACTTAAATCTCTGGAGCCATTACTCTGTTATTTTCACTGTCACTTCGCGCCGACCACGCTGTTTTCACCCCTGCACTTGCACCACCATCACTATTCACTGTATATATTCATGTATATATCACCTGCACCAAGTGCCACCGGGTTGTCACCCCATTTACTGTATACAGTGCTGTTTAACTGTATGATCTTGCATAAGACCTGCCTTGCTTTCCAAATGGTGAATAATACCCGTTTGTTCTCAAATTTACAGTGACTCCTTTTTTCCTTTTTTTGTAATGCATATTGCATACACCCGTTGAATTGTCTTCCTATTGATACCTGTTGGGAATTGTCTATACAACTGTTGAGAGGCATGTCTTAGAAAAGTGAAGTTATTAAGGTGATGATCAAAACCTTGAAACTAACAAACTCATGTGCCTTCTACTAAATTGCAACTTTGCAATAACCAACTCCGGATCTGTTACAGAGACTGTTACATAGGAGCTTGCCACCTCCTTCCTAACGGAGACACTGCTAGCACTTCATGGCAAGGTGCTCCTGCAAGGATATAAGGTATTGCAGAAGGCATTTGTACTTGAAAGAAAATAATGTAGTGCAGTCATTAAACTGACCAACATTTTCCAAAGGATCTACTCTGCATCTCATTAGCGCCATATCACATTGTAGTGAAAACCCTACCAAAATGTATTAGTTGAACTCCATCATTATTCCCTGAAGCATTACCATTCCGAAGTTCTCCTAGGAATTACAACAGGAGCCAAAATTCGCACAAGTGAGCGACACAAAAAAACAGATCTTTGGACAAGCTGAACTAATTCAGTTTGTCTGGAGGATACCACCAGACAAACACTTTTTTGGAGGACCACTGTTCTTTAGTACCTGCTCTTTAACCACTAGATCCTGCCAGTCATAAATGCCGATAGCAAGAGACAAAAATAGTTAATTACGGCTGGTTCTGCCCTACTTTCAACTCAAAAACAAAATTTGAAAACTCTAGAACACAAATGGAGGAAGAAGTTCAAATCCCAATCTGAAACTAAATGTAAAACGCTCAAGTGAAAGATACAAAATGTATATCCTGAATAATAAAACTGGCTTTGAAGTCCAAAACAAATGCAGGTAAATATGGTACTGTAAAATTGTTTGATACAGTTACAGCTCAAGCTAATAGGCTAAGGCGGTCAATGTCTAATCTGGCAGTGATGCTCAACATACTGTGATTCTGGGCAAATCACCTAATCTCCCCGTGCCGAACTAGAAAAAAAATGAATGTGTCCTTGTGTAACATAACTGGTGCTCATGTTGAGCACTATGATACCATCTGGTCAAGTTCACGCTATATAAAACTCAGAAAGAAAAAAAAAAAGCTAATGATCCAACCACTGGACACAACTTTAAGTCTAGTTGTAGGAGATAATGTACTAGTAGATCTGATCGAGAAATCTAGCTGCAGATTCCTTATCTTTTGAGTTATCCACTGGCGCCAGACTGGATCCGGAATCTTTCCTCAGCAGTATCTCTGTGCATCGGTAGAGGGTGTGGAGTGACTCTGTTGCGACGTCGCATCCGTGGGCGATAGAGTCCATATAAGCCGTTCCCTGACGCACTGACGTCAGTTTCGTCCGTGACCACTTTCCGTGCTAAAACACAGAGCCTCTCCTAGAAACTGCTAGGAAACAGTGTACCCAAAAAGAATATTATTTTTGTAAAACGTTTGTTATATTATTATTATTTAATTTTCATTCTGGTTGTCTTAAGGAGCTGTTGTTGGGAGGATCACAGGTGTCTAGTCGGGATGTACCTAGATATCAGATTCCTCAGCTTTTCAGGCCCAGTGGTATTAATGGCTCTGCAAGCTATGCAGAGTGTTTTAAACTTGACTCTGGCTTCAATAGGCAACCAGTGTAGCTGTTTAAGTGGTTCCTTTGCAGAGATCCGGTTGGGAATTTTAAACAGGAGCCTAGCTGCTGCATTCTTCCCCACTTGGAGTCTCTTTATAACATACTTTGTGAACCCAGATACCATAAGTTGCCATAGTCCCGTCGTGAAATAAGGAGGGATTGAATCAGTTTTCTTCAGGTGCTCAGGAACCCCATCAATGACTTTCCTTAGCATTTTAAGAGGGGCGAAACATGTCCCTGAAACCTCGCCTCTTCCAGAAAAAAAGAGAAGGGAGAGAAAATGCCACAAGCAAAAGAAGGAAATCTCCAGTGTCCACGGGACAACCTGTGTCCAGTCAACAATTCCTGTGACATCAAAAGTGAGGATCTCGGCGTCACCCGAGAGTGTTATTTCCCCCCCTCATGAGTCCAAATGATAATGAACCCCCCAAGGAGTTGAAGTGTTATCCTTGGTCATGAGAAGGGAGGGAAAGTCCCGGGAAAAATCCGGAAGGAGTATCAAACCTCCGTACGAACCAACCCGAGAGAGTGGTCAAGGTACACACATTAAAAAAGGAACCAGTTCTGTAACTAAAGTTTGGGGTTAGTATAGGAAGTGTCATAGAAATGTTTCCAACAAGCACAAAAACATTGCCTAAAGCAATAACCACTTTGCACAAGGCAGAAGTAGCGTAAAAACAGACCACGCAGTGGCATTGAAGAGAAAGAGTCAGCAGAGTAGACCACCCAAACCAAGATACAGAGAAGGTACATCCACAAGGAACTTTGAGAGAAAAAGAAATGACAAGATTCCTTTTTACCCACACATAACGGGAACTAGCACAGAGAGGTGCTAAGCCCGAAAGAAAAGAAAGAACATCGCAGGAGTTCGCAATGTACCCTAAGTCAAGAAGTATGCTCTCTTTCCTTGCGTCTGCTAGGAAAGAAAGGTACCAGATAAAGTGTAAGGAAAAGAACAAGGAGAAACCCCATGCACCATCCTACCAAGCACACAATGTGACGTCCCCTATAAGGGGTAGCAAGATACCAGAAACATATGGAGGAATAACCATAGGGCATACCTCAGTAGTACCCTGAAGGGCAGGGATCAAAGCAACAGTGCAGCCGCACAAGACGAGCAGAATACTCCCAACGGAGAAAAAACAAAAGAACACCTTGTATGAATAGGCGTGGCAGCCAATATGGCCATAAAACAAAATGTGCCCCAATAACAGGGAACGTAGCTAGTCATTGTCCGATCAGGAAGCAATAAAACAAAATATCTTCAGGACGCAGGAGGACCTCAACGCGTGCCACTCATACATGAAGTATGAAAGAAAAAGCCAATGGCACCATTCCAAAACAGCTTATATGTAAAAGAAAAACCAGGTGACTATACCCTGTACGAGCTCAGTACAGGAGAAAAAGAGTAACAGACAATATAGCAAGCAGGGCATAAAATTTCGCTCCACCCGAATTTCTTGAAAACGGTATAAGGTAGAGTTAACTTGAACACCAAACAGATGGTGACCATCAAAAAGACATATACACTAAGGCGGATTGAACAGCCTCTGGAAAACCAGAGGTGCGTAGCCAGGCACGCCAGCGAAGAGCTACCGAAGGAGCCATGGCTCACTTTACAGAATCTGTGTTATCAATGCCACAGCGAATCAGCAATTTAGCCGCCTGACGGCCATCTTGGGCCATCTGAGTAAGAGTGTCCCGGGTGTCATCAGGGAGGGAGGGGAGAAGGCGTAAGGCTGAAACATGGCATGGAACACAAGCGGTGTAAAGGGACCGCAAAGCAGAGCTGGTGACAGAAAAGATATATAGAGCATTTAGAGTTTCAGACTCTCTGTCTGGAGGGACGTCAGGCAGGATGCCAATGTCAGTAGAGGTTGTAGCAGCCTTAACCACAAAGCTCTACTGATTAGCTCAATTCAGAAAAGACCGAGGTCCTAATTCTCGGACCCTCTACCTCTGCCTGGGACGACACCTGGTGGCCCTCCGCCCTCGGTAGTCCACCTACCCCTAATGACCACGCACGGAACCTCTGCATCATCCTCTACTCCTCCCTCACCATGACCCGCCAGATCAACTCTGTCGCCTCCACCAGTTTCAACTGCCTTTGCATCCTCTGCAAGACATTCAGACGGATACCCCCTGCAGGCAGGAAAACCATCACCCACACACTCATAACCAGCAAACTGGACTACGGCAATGCCCTCTACGCCCGAATTAACAGAACTCTCCTACACACACTTCAAACCATCCAGAACACCGCAGCCAGACTCTTCCTCGGGTCCCCACGGCACAAACACATGACCCAACACCTACGAGACCTCCACTGACTCCCCGTCGAGAAGAGAGTAACCTTCAAACTGCTCACCCACGCCTACTAATCCCTCCATAACATCGGGCCCAAATCCCTCAACAAGAGTCTCCTTCCACGTACCCAAGAGGAACCTCCGCTCCGCCGACCTCGCCCTGGCAGAGACATCCGCAGAAACAGAGTAGGTGGAAGAGCCTTTTCTTACGTCGCAGCCAAGGCCTGGAACGAGCTCCCAGTCAACATCAGATGCTCCCCTACTCTGCATGTCTACAGGAAGAACCACAAGACCTGACTCTTCGACTGATAGGAGCTGCACACTCCCCTCCCCCTAGCGCCTTGTAAATGTAAATGTACAGGAATTTATATAGCGCAAATCACCAAGCGGTTTCTAAGCGCTTGCTTAGGGAACCCGTCCTGGTATTCCCCTGTGAGATAACCCCGGCAGGGTATCCGCAAGGTGAAAGTCAGGCATCCCGCCGCGACGGGCCGTTGTGGAGATTAAGCAAGCTATTGCCCAGAGTCGCAGAGTGTGAACCCGTGAATCGAGTAGGCAACGGAGCGAGAATTGTCGAGTCCAAGGACATTTTAGGACTCAAGACCCCGCCGAGCCGGGAATTGAACCCTGGTCCCGGGCTAACCTCTGCTTCCAGGTCTGCCTCCTCTAACCAGTGAGCCACACTTCTCCACTGGTGAGTAGCACGCTTTATAAAACCCTTATTGATTGATTGATTGAGTAGGCTGTTGGAAGGGGCAGAACGGTGTTTATGAGCAATAGACCGGTGTACGGAGGCCCTTGAAACTGGTTTAGTCCAAGAGCCCAACAGAATATCAAAGAGAGCTTCACTGAAGCGGAACACAGGCTCAGCTTCCACATGGCCATGATGAAGCACCCTAATTAGTGGATCACTAGGCACCTCTACAGAAGGGAGCTGCAGTTCCAGAACCACAACAACTGTCCTCAGGAGCTCAGCAAAAGCAGGAGCTAGCCTCAGTAACAAGACCAGGAGACGAAAACAAGCCAGAGGATTGGGAAGAGTCAAGGCCCCAAGCCTCACCAAGGTCAGACATCCAGCGAAACTCCGGAGGAGGCTGTGTAGTGTCACTCAAGCCATCACAGACATCACCAAAATACTTGACTCCCAAAATGAAAATAGCAGGCGGCTTCTCGGAGGATGGTGGAAGGTACCCCAAAAAGAACTGTTCTGTGGTTGCTGCCCCAACGTCGACCGTAGTCAAAGAGGCGACACCTCTGCATCGGGGAGAGAAAACATAGTCGAGGCGATCGACGCCGGCGGATCCAACACTGACGTCACAGGTGAGAACCCCAAAAGGGCTGTGCGCTGGAGCTGATCTAGATTTGATCATGGATCCAGAGGGCATCAGTGACACTGACTGAGGTCTCTCCGGCTTAGAATTGGTCAAGAATTCTCCGGCCTCCTTGGGGCCGAGACGCACACCAAAGTGAGGTAGAGAACCAAAAATAGCATGAAGGGAGAGATAATATTCCCTCATCTGATCCAGAGTCCCCTCAGTGCTGCGAAATACCAGAAGGCAAAGGCAGACTGTGACTCTGCAACCAGAGGAATTGGAGGTGGCATCTCCAAAGATGAGGTCCACTCTTGCTCCCTTGCAGTGAGTAGGATTCTAGGATAGTTGTGTTAATTTAGTAACTGTTAAATACAAGGTCTTCTGTTTGTTTCATCTCTTTGGTGTTCCAGTGTATGTTGAAGCCACCAAGGATGAGATGATCATTTGGGGATAGAGGTGTTATTAATCTGCTCTAATAATTCTTCTAAGAAGAGTATGCAATAGGCTGGTGAAAATTATATGTATGTTGGTGACGTTTACATTTATTTGAAAGCATTCAAATGAGATTGACTTGGGGTCTTAACTAAGTACACTGGATATGCTCTTTGAAAGTTATTGCTACCCAAGGTCCTTTTCTGTTTGTTTTATTTTTTCTGTTTCTGTTTTCTTTTGATTGCAAGGTTTGGGGAAACTTGATATCCAGGAAACATTGTGCAGAGTGGGCTAGCTAAGTTTCTGTTAGGAAGAGTATGTCTAAATCATGTTGAGCAATTAGATATACTAAAGCTGGAGAGTTTGCTGGTGCCAGTCTGCAGTTCAAAAGTATGCATTTCAAGTTATTGGTATTTAGGAATTATTTGATGTACCGAACTCTAACAGAATTTTGTGCGGAGAGATCGGCTAGCATGCTCATCTTTTCAATTTCTTATTTAAGCAAGTTTGAGATTTCTTGAGAGGCTATTATCTA
This sequence comes from Lissotriton helveticus, assembly GCF_964261635.1. Taxonomy (NCBI): domain Eukaryota; kingdom Metazoa; phylum Chordata; class Amphibia; order Caudata; family Salamandridae; genus Lissotriton; species Lissotriton helveticus. The sequence goes on from NC_136062.1 coordinate 311,968,785, forward strand.
TTGCCAAAGGTGGCTTAAAAGGTGTAACCTGAGGTTCTTCTCCTGGGATCAAAGTGAATGGTGGAGTGGGGTAAATATATATAACTGTGTGTTGGCAGATGCATTGTGGGAGTGTCATGAGAGGGGGTCAAATGGTTGAAGGATGGTGTCAGTATTTAGGTCAGTAACTTATCCCAGGTAGTAAGGTTTGGTAATTCCTTTGTGGTTGTGCCAAGTTTATGGGTGTTAGTAGGTATTATGATTGTACATTTGTCCTGATGGGTATTGTTAATCTAGTTTGCTGTAATAGAGGATATATTAGTTTCAGTGAGTGTGTGTAGTGGGTTGTCCCTCATGTTCGTTTGGTGAGTGTTCTTCAGGTTTTGAAAGATGCTTGTGAATACAAAAAGGTTGATTTCTGATGAGTAGATCGTTGTCTTCTCCAGTATTCGTGTGTCTTTCATAGATTCACATGCTTGAATAATTCCCTGTCGTCAAAGTGGGAGCCCCACGGTACATAAAATAGTAGTAAGCTTGGAATAAAAACTTTTTCCAAAGATCGTAACCCCTGAGTGCGCGCTTGCTTTGAAGCAAACTGTGAAATTTAGATTAATTTTGACAGCTTGGGTTCGCCGTCTCTTCGCGCCACCTGATGAGGGAGCCTATCCTGGCAGGACCCTCCTGGATGTATGATATATATATATATAAAAAAGTATAAATATCAAATAATATGCATATTTAAAAAGTAGAAATTGTTTGTTAAAAGTACCATAGAACAGCATAGCCCATAGAAAGTATAGAGGGAGAGCTCACTTTAGTAACATATCCAGGTCATTATAATAGTCCACAATCCAGCCAATCCGGCTGTAGCACCCTCTAGAACCTTCTCCTCAGAAGCTCAAGCCCTCAGATTTTCTACCGCACATCGTGTGAAGGGAGTCTCCCTGAGCTCGGCTCAGTTTTTCTTTCAACTTCAACCTACAACTCTTCCAGAATATGTCTTCTTCAAAGAAATCTTTGTTCAGACCGTGTTCTGCCTGTGGTAAACTTCGCCTTTTCTCTGAGGACCTTCATAAAAAATGCATCTAATGCTTATATCCGGACCATGAGGTGAGGAGTTGTCAAATCTGCAGAACTTTCTCTTCAAAAACTTTGAAGGACAGAGAGGCCTGTCTCCTGTGGCTACAGAAGTTGAGGACATCGGACAACCCTGTGTCTGACATGGAGAGTGTGTCTTCCCGGCATTCCAAGGCCTCTTTGAAGCGTGGGTCTGAGACCGACATTCCTTCTCCTTTTCTTAAAAAGAAGAAGCTTGTGGACACACAAATTGATCTCCCCATGGGGTCTGCCTGCCTCTACGCCTGCGGGACCTAGTTCTCTGGCGTCGCAGACCCCTGCTGTGCCCTTGTCCTCGAAAATGAGTGCCAGCCCGCCGACGCGCCTGTCGACGACGACTAGATCCGTCGACGTCTTCCTTACTTCGATGACGACATCTTCCACCTCGTCGACGATGGTCCAGGAGGTCCGGCCTATCTCGTCGACGATTAAAATCTCGTCGACGGCGAACAAATCCGTCTCGTCGACGGCGAACAAATCCGTCTCGTCGACGACCCATTCTAAACGACATTTGTCGACGAAGGCATCGCCGTCGAGCACCTAGTCGACGGTAGCCTCGTCAACGTTGGTCCGTCGATGCAGACTGCTTGGTCGACGGCCACTACCTCTTCGTCTACGCTAATGTCTACATCGACGACGGTCTCGGCTTTGTGGACAGCAACCATCTCTTCGTCAACGTCCATATCATCATCGACGAAGGCCTCCATGTCCGCTTCGACGACGAGTTCGTCGAAGGGACCGTCGACAGCGCATTTTTCCTTAGCGACTGCAACCACCTTCACAGTGGTAACGGCTACCATGAGGAAACGTCCCTCACCACTGGTTTTGAGCCCTATACAACATCCAACGGGTCCACCTGCTCAACTGTTTGAATCTGCAGGTGAGGATTCATCTGAGGATTTGTATGCTGATGACACTTTTCGTGCTGCAAACAGCCCAATAGAGCTGCATATCAAATATCAGGACTATGATGACGATGATCGGGAGTCGCATGTCTCTATTGCAGATAACGATCAACATGATGACCAAGGTGTTCCTATGGCTCAATTGCCATTATCATTGATTACAAATCTTCAACATATGCTGGACGACTATAATCGTCGTTTTCCACCTTCTTCGCAGGCCTCTCCACCGCCACCTTCTATGCCGGCGTCCCTTCCGGCTGCACCGGCACGGTCCCCAGTTCACCATGACACAGCTCATGATGATTATGATCAGGATAATAACAATATGGACCAGGATGATGACGCTACAATGACAGATTGGGACAATTACCAGGCTCAGACTCCGTCCCCTCCTCCTGATTCTCCTCTGGGATCTCCACCAGTAGATCTAGGAGGCTTTCACCTTTTAATGGGACGGGCGGCAAAACGTTTGCACTTGCCTTTAGTCACCAGACAAGAGGATTGTTTTCTTTATGATTTTAAAGATCAACCCCTGAAACAAGTCCATACCATTCCTATAATAGACTTCATTTGGCAGGAAGGACTCAAACTCATGGAACGACCTAATTCAGTTCCGTCCGTCCGTCCTCCCCCGTATTGATAAGAAATATAAGGCGCCTACAAATTCACCTGCCTGCCTTGTTTCTCAGCCGAAGCCAGACTCTGTGATTTCGCAGGCTACCCAAAAGAGATCGCGTAATCCTGCTTCTCCTTTAACATCTCCGCCTGACCAGGAAGGGCGCCGCATAGATACCATTGGGAAAAAATTCACCACTATGGCTGCGACTACAGTGAGGGCGGCAAATTCATTAGCCATCCTCGGACGATACGATCGCCAAATGTGGTCGGAAATCTCAGCCTTGGTCGACCTGATTTCAGAAACCTCTAGAGCGGAAGCCCAAAACATCCTGCAAGAGGGTGAAAAGATTTAGTCGGAAATTATAGATTGTGCCATCGATATTTCCTCGACGGGATTCCGACAGCTAGCAGGCGCCGCAGTCTTAAGAAGGCAGTGCTGGCTTAAGGCTACGTTTTTTCGACCGGAGGTGCAAGCAAAGATACTCGACATACCCTTCGATGGGGAGTCCCTCTTCGGCAAGCATGTGGACGATGCCTTGGAGTCCATCAAAAAGGATGTGGACACTGCTCGCACCTCAGGATCTCTCCAATATCGAAAGCGGCCTTTTCGTGGAGCACGTGGCCGGGGTGCGACATCCACTTTTCGTGGCTCTTCCACTCAATACCGCTCCTATGGTGACAACAGACAGCGTTACTCTAACCAGAATAACAGACAACGTGATTCGAGACCGTATAGGAGAAAATCCTCTTACAGGGGGAGGAACTTCCTCTAAAAAACAATTACTTTCTCAACTCCACCACATATACTACTTTGAAGATTGGAGGTCGAATCTCCCAATACTCTTCCAATTGGTCAAAAATAACATTGGATCGTTGGGTCTTGGATGTGATTTCAAGAGGCCACGCTCTAGAATTTATCAAGTTTCCTCTACCCGCCCTCCAACAGGTCCTCCTCCTGCACACTTGACGGAGCTGTTTGCACAAGGGGGCAGTCGAAGTGGTTCCTCGATTACAACTGGGAATGGGCTTTTATTCCCGCTTTTTTCTTATCAGGGAGAAATCCGGAGAGTGGCACCCAATATTAGACCTCAGGGCCCTCAACAAATACATCAAGTCTCAAAGTTTTCGAATGCTGACATTGTCAGAAATGTTACAGTTCCTGAACCCCAACGAGTTCCTCTCTATAATCGACCTCCAAGATGCCTAATTTCATGTGCCAATCCATCAGAGGCACAGAAAGTACCTCCGCTTCAAAGTAGGAACAAAGTACTTCCAATTCAAGGTTCTGCCTTTCGGCCTTCGTTCCGCTCCAAGGGTCTTACCACAGACGCTTCTTTAGAGGGTTGGGGCGCACATCTCCAAGGACTGCCCAACAACGGCAAATGGACTGCGGACCAACGCAGGTGGCACATCAATCGCCTGGAACTCTTGGTCATCTTTCTCGCTCTGAAATTCTTCCGTCTACTGGTGGAAGGAGAGTCCCTTTTAGTGCATACGGACAACACCACCAGTATGCACTACCTCAACAAACAGGGAGGTACGAAATCACTACTGCTCTCCAAACAGGCACCGCAGATCTGGGAATGGGCCATACAACATCGAGTCCAATTGACTGCAATTCACGTGCCGGGCATCTCCAACGCCCTTGCAGACTCTCAGCAGATCTGCCACAGACAACCACGAGTGGGAACTCCACCAACCGACTCTGGATTATGTCTTCCGCCTGTGGCGCCAGCTGGAGCTCGATCTATTTGCGACTCCACTCAATCGCAAATGCCTACACTACGCAAGTTGGCATCCCCACAAAGGGTCGAGTGGGAATGCCTTTTCGATCAACTGGTCGAGAAATTTGCATACGCTTTTTCACCGATTCCTCTTGTACCTCGCCTCCTGCACAAGATGAGAGCACAGCCATGTCATGTCCTGCTAATTGCTCCCAGGTGGCCGCATCGCCCATGGTTCACGGATCTTCTACTTCTTTCCCAGTGCGATCCGATCCCTCTTCACCCTCTGCCTCACCTTCTCACCATGAACCACGGACGGATCTGCCATCCAGATCCGGCATCTCTCCAGCTTACCGCTTGGAACCTGAGCACCTTGAGTTTGCACACCTAAATATTGCACCTGACTGTAGGGAGGTCCTCGCTCATGCACGGGCTCCTTCTACCATCAAAACTTATAAATTGAAATGGAAACGCTTTTGTATTTGGTGCCACTCAGAAAACATTGCTCCTATGCTTGCCACCCCTGAGCAGATCCTACCTTTCTTCCTCCTTTTGGCTAAGTCTGGCCTTTCACATTCCACACTGAAGGTCTTCCTGGCTGCACTATCCCGCTTTCGACATGATGGTTCCACATCTCTATATTCCTCTCGGATCATTCAACAGTTCTTTTAAGGTCTGTTCTGGATGTTTCCACCGATCCGGCGTCCTCCACCATCATGGCGCTTGAATCTCGTCTTGACTCAGCTTCTCAAGCCTCCATTTGAACCAATCCACTCAGCGGATTTGAAATTCCTTACTTGGAAGGTTTCCCTCCTACTTGCACTTACGTCCTCACGGCGGGTGAGCGACATACAAGCTTTTACCATTCAGCCACCTTTTCATCAGTTTTCAAAGGACACTGTTGTGCTACGTACGAACCCTAAGTATGTACCAAAGGTTCCATCAGACTTCCACCTTAATGAACCTGTCATACTAAAGACTTTCTTTCCTAACCCTCAGTCTCCCGCTGAGCGTACTCTTCATTCGCTAGACCTGAAGTGATGCCTCAAGTTCTAGATCCAGCGTACTGCTGTATTTCGAAAGTCAGACCAACTTTTTGGGGCCTATGGGCGGATGTGCAAAGGACATCCGGTTACCAAACAGACCATCACTCGCTGGATTTCTTCTGCTATCTCCTTCTGCCATCAATGGGCTGGCAAGCCTCTTTCTGCTCCGGTGCGAGCACACTCGACGAGAGCCGTGGCTTCCTCTACTGCCCTGTTTGCTGGAGTGCCCCTACATCAGATCTGTAGGGCGACAACGTGGTCAGGCAGGCACACGTTTACGAGGCACTACTGTCTGGAGACGGCTAACGCTGCGGACACTGCTGTGGGTCAAGCGGTGCTACGTAATCTCTTCAAATAAAGGTGAGCCTCTGCTGCTTCCCGCCTCCTGTCATAAAAGGTTGTTCTTATGCAAATGATACAATGTTCCCATGATGTATTTATTTGATTGCATTTTTCATTACTGCCTTTTATGATTATTATGGTTATGGTTTACTGCTTTCTATTCTTATTCAAGCATGTGAATCTATGAAAGACACACGAATACTGGAGAAGCACAAAAGTTACTTACCTGTAAACTGTGGTTCTCCAGTATTTGTGTCTTTCATAGATTCACATGCGACCCACCCTTCCTCCCCTCAGAGGCTCTCTTCTCCTCATGCACTCTTGGTCACTCTTGTGCTACGAAAATCTGAGGGCTTGAGCTTCTGAGGAGAAGGTTCTAGAGGGTGCTACAGCCTGATTGGCTGGATTGTGGACTATTATAATGACCTGGATATGTTACTAAAGTGAGCTCTCCCTCTATATATTCTATGGGCTATGCTGTCCTATGGTACTTTTAACAAACAATTTCTACTTTTTAAATATGCATATTATTTGATATTTATACTTATACATTTTTATATATATATATATATATATATATATATATATATATATATATTGTATGTATATATGTTTCTTGCTACTATTTTATGTACCGTGGGACACCCAATTTGACGACGAGGAATTATTCAAGCATGTGAATCTATGAAAGACACAAATACTGGAGAACCACGTTTACAGGTAAGTAACTTTCGTTCTTCTCAAAGTTTTGTAAGTGGTAAAGGAGTTCACAGTTTTGGTCTTCAAATCTAAAGATGTAGAATTTGTATCCAGGCGGAATAGGTTTCTTTATTGATTATGAAGAAATCCTAAATGCAAGTTTTCTCTGTGAAGAAGAGGAGGTTGTTTTTTATGTAGCCAATTATTTGACTGGAGTGTTTGTCCCTGAAGAAGATTGGATTATTGGTGAGCGCATGATTGTGATAGTTTTGGCTGAGTTTTTAAAGATTCCTGTAGGGGGGATGACTTCAGAAGTGTTATATCCTATCTTTTATTTTATCGGCTACCTAGAGCTTTTTGCTTTGGGGGGGGGGGGGGGGCAAATCAGCCCTTTCCCCATCCTCTTTTTTAATTCCAGAAAGGCCTCAAGGGTGTCAACGTGCCTCTAGGTCTTGCTCTCAAACTTCTGAATAGCCGATTCACAGTTTAGTGGAAATGAAACTGAAATTTCCAAGTTCATCTGCGATTTTGCAGCAAAAGGCCTCTGTCTTTAGGGAGGCCATGCTGTAATGTTTGGCATGCTTTTTGCTTCCTCTGGAATGCCTTCTGACCACAAATACCTGCAGAAGTCTCTAGTTGGAATCCCAACGGTAGATTGCTTTCAAAGCATTTGGTGCCTCTTGAACCTGCTTTGGGATCCACACTGGTTTTGGTGCCGTTTTTGGTTATGGCACCACTCCTTGTGGCAACTCCTTTCACATCGACGCTGGGGCTCATGCCAGAAGAGCTGCTTCTATTGTAGTCTCTAAATCCCAGCCGGCTTCGACTTAACCTTGACTGAAGCTGCGTTCTGATCCCACTATACCACAGCCTATAGACAATCCTTCGGACTCTTATACCTAGCCTTTACCACATGGCAGCTCTTTAGATCAGATTCAGCCAATAACTAATACAAAGAATGGACATATTTGCCCCAAAATATGATTAGGACAGTTGTATTGCCTAACTACAGGATGCCAGTGTTCTGGACACTTCCCCCGGACACTAGGCAGGTTCTTCCACTAGGCCTGCTAGTGAGGGGAGTGCCTCTTTCTATGGTCATGAGACTGGCTGCAGGCGTCCTTGATCTACAGCTCCCAGCAATGGAGGCCAAAACTAACATCCTGACTCAGGTTCTTCAGCCTCGCCATGCACCTACTGAACCTCTTTTTTTTTTCGACGAGGCCTTAACATTGATTCCCTCTTAGACACTTGGGCAAAGACATGCTCTGGGTGATCCTGACTTGTTACCATAACATCCTACGCAAAAGAACCTTGTGGCCCAAGCATCCACTAGCAGAGTAAGCACTAATGCCTGTCCTACGACGACTGTTGACCGTTTTCACTGGTTAATCTGGCTCTGTGCTCTGTCAGTGCCACCTGCTACAGGTATGGTTTATGGAATGCAGTTGGTAAAATCCTGTCGGCAGTCCAGAGACCTACATGTGTCTTTAGCCCAAATCGCACAGGAGAGCTGGAACACAGCAACATTTATTACAAAGTCTGGCCTCGACACAACTACTGAGTGCTTGAGTTGGTCAGTGGCACAAGTGTGGTGCTACGACTCTGTGCCTGGGTGAGGATTAAAGGTTTCTCTGGGGATAAACATGCAAGTTAAGGCAATCAAAATTTTTGTGACAAAGCAGACTTGGCCCATGAACACTTTGAGAGTTGTGCCACAGTAGATGCCTTGGAGCAGTCTGCTCCTACCAGACAATATCCTCAGCAGTTTTACCCCTATTGTGGTTACACAAGGGGTTTCCAATGCCTTCAAAGCTAGACCCTTCTGCCAGTACAACTACCTGCTCTACATTTCATAGAAAAGCCTGCAGCACCCAGAGACAACATTCACAACATTGGGTGCCCTGTACCTCCTGTAACCAAAACCATTTTAATATGTTCTTTTGGAGACAAACCCATCCTGTGTGAGGCTGGATCAGATATTTCTTCCAAGGTGGCAACACCTCAAGTAGTACTGGAGGATCTACTATTGCACCAACAGGGCAGGGTCTTCCATGCGGGCTGCCGCACTCTGCTCCTCGTGCATGGAGATTGAACAGTGACAGCTCGTCTCCTTCGTTCTTACTCCTGATGTTGTCAATGGGATTCTGGTAGCCAGGCATCCATCTACCAAATCAGTGTACACCATGCGCTGAGACAAGTTTATGGTTTGGTGCAGTACCCGTTGGATTTAATCACAAACGTCTAAGCTATCTGAAGTGTTTTTGTTCATTGGGCACTATTCAAGGCTAGTCGTCTGCTTTTTCTGTGGTTGCCAGATCAGCCTTTTTTTGCTTGAATCACCTGTTGTGATTAGATTTCTTAAAGGTTGATAATGTGTATCCACATAAGCCATTTGTGATGCCATAGCAGGACTTTAATTTAGTTTTCACTTTTCTAATGTGTACCCCATTTGGGCTAGAACAAAGCTGTTATCTACATCTCTTGACCCAAAAAACGTTTTCTGGTCTCGATTACATCTGCTTGTGTTACAAGTGAGCTGTAGGTCTCTTGGTTCAGCCACCTTAACCAATGTTCTTCCCAGAGAGTCTGCTGTTGAGAACTTGAGCTGCATTTGTGCTTAAGGTAGTAACATCTTTCCACATTAGGCAAGCTATCACTGTTCCAGCTGTCTTTGTCCCGCCTCACCCCTCAGGAGAGGAGGAGAGACTACATCATTTGGACCCCAAGAGAGCACTCGACTTTATTCGACTTACCAGGTACAATCAGGTGGGTTCTTTTTTCGGGAGCAACAAAGAGAAAGATAGTGCATTAAAGAATCATCTCTCTGTGGATAGTCCTCAGCATAAACATCTGCTGTGCACTAGCTAAGAAGCAGCCACTTTAAGGGTTGAGGGCTCATTCCACTTGAACCAATGCACTAACATCCAAACTGCCTGTCCTGGATATCTGTCAGGCTGCTACATGGGCATCAGTGCACACATTTACAGAGCATTATGACCTTGACAGTTGGGTTTGTTTGGATGGGCATGTTGCCTGTTCAGCCTGAAGGACTTTTTTGGGTTTAGCCGCTCCACAGGCCCTCCACTGGAGGATGGTACTGCTTTGGTATCTACTCACAAGGCAAGGACTCTGCGGTTGGAAGTATCCATCAGAAAAACATGTTACCCTCTGTAACACTCCTTCTGTTGGCTATTCTATCTAACCGCAGATTCCTCTCCCACTTCCCCGTTCTGTGGAATGGACTCTTACCTATCTAAAAAAGACACAACCTAAAGATCTGCACACTGGTTGGGCCAGTGTTGTGCTGGGCTCTGTTTCTGAGGTTGTGGACAAGCTTTCAAAAGCAACTGATACCAGCAAACCTGGGTGACGCTTATATGTGGCCTGCCCATTAATTCTGGAGTGGAATAACATTGATGAAGAGCTGCAAATGCTACCTACCAACGTACAGGAGTACTACTTTTGTGTTTCTGAAGGAAAGAATATTCATAAGGTGAGGACTCTGCAGTTAGAGTTTTCAACAGAAAGAGTTACCATATGTAAGTAACTTGTTCATTACCATGTCCCTACAGTGTCTGGGCCCAAAAAGCTATTTTCACAATGACAGGCCAAGCTGTCCAATATAGAAAACCAGAATGCAGATTAAAGTACTAATACTGATAAGTCTGGCAATAGTGCACCCAGATTAATAATTAAACCACTGTTTTTATTAGTGATTAAGTATCCATTCTATGGTGAAGTTGGATTTTTAATAAATATTAAGGAGATGTAATGTAACTGTTAAAACATTTCCTTTTCCCTGCCTAAAGTTTCTGGAAGCTAATTATTATTAACCCTCCCCTGCAACTCCCAGCTTGTGCTCAGGTCAGAAAGAGGTATGAATTTCTTCCAAAGAGCCGACAATAGACTGGTGTGAATGGGCAGAGATGACTCCTTTGAGCTCAATAGAATATGCAGGGGTGGATTTTGGGCATTCTTTTCACATTTGGCCTTCTTTTTACATTTGGTACTCTTGAAAGGGAGAGAACAGGATGCTAGGCCAATTCTTGTATAGCCACCGTCTGGTTGTTGAAAGACCCTGAATTTGTCCTTCCGGACTTCAGTCTCTGTGTTGATTGTGGAGACAGTGGATGCTTCAAACAGGATTTTAACCCCTTCCATGCTGGGCCGATTCTGCTCCTGTGCTTCAGATTTCAGCGCGGGTGCGGTCATGACGGCCCCCAGCTGTTATCAGCACACGAGCACTGTAGTGCATGACAGCTGGTGGCCGTTATCAGCATGCAAGGGGTTAATGTTAGATATGGAAAAAGTGATTACTATAGTGCACTCCCCTACATACCCATAGCCCTCAGAGCCCACGTTTAGAGTCGCTGAAGAATTTTACTCTCTTAAAAATGCCATGACTCATGGCATTTTGAGCCTGTTTGCTGTAAGGCAAACATGTACTACTGAGAAAGTGGGTAGGGTTGCAACTTGGAACTTGCACCCCATTGGTTAGGGTGTGCCCGGGAGTCTCCCCCACTTACTAGCTGGTGTTAGGCTTAAATGTGGAAACCCAAGCCACCTGAACAAAACACCTAGTTTCTGGACTTGCAGAAGAACAGAAATGAACTGGACCCACCAAGGACAACGAAATGGACTCCAAAGATCGACTGGCTGCCCTCCTGTGTTGCCACACAAACATAGCAGGTTATAGTATGTACCCAGCTGACCAGTGGAAATTTGATATTTTTGGGTATTTGTAAAGCGCAGGCATTCGCTCCGAAAGGAGCATCTTGGCGCTGAGATAACGTGCAACGGGTACGTGAAAGATGAAAGAAGATGAAAAAGCTGACGCTATATAGCTGCAAATACAAAGATGTCTGATTGTTGATAAACCCATGTCTTTAGAAGTTTTCTGAAGTTACTCTCCTTGTCCGTCAATCTAAGATTGACCGGAAGGGTGTTCCATGCCCTGGCTGCCAGGACGGTGAAAGTTTTCCCGCCCCTAGTTTTGTACTTGAATCTTGGGATGATGATAAGATTTTTTCCAGAGGATCTCAGACATCGCGGAGGATGATAGCATGCAAAGCGCTTTGCAAGATAAAGGGGCCCTGAGTTTTTCATAGCTCTGAAGACGGTAAGAAGGAGTTTAAAAAGGATCCTTTTATGTAAGGGTAGCCAGTGAAGAGTGTTCAGCGCCGTGGAGGCTGATGACCTTCTAGGAAGTCCCAGCACCAGACGGGCAGCTGCATGTTGTATGCTTTGCAGCTTTTTGAGGGTGGACTTTTTTACTCCCGCCATTAAACCATTACAGTAATCAAGTCGGGAAAGTATAAGAGCTACCGCGACTGATTTTTTGGCTGCAATGGGGAGGAGATCAAAGAATTTCTTTAGGGACTTAATAAGTCCAAAACAGCGTCCGGCCGTGATCCTGACGTGTTCGTCGAAGGAGAGGGATGAATCAAATTGCACACCCAGGTTACGTGCTGAAGGCACGGCACTGGGGGGGGCCTCAGATCCTATGGGCCACCAGTCCTTAGGGCAAAAAGAAAGATCTTTACTCAGAGGAATGATTTCGGTTTTAGCGCTATTACATTTTAAATGATTTTTGTTTAGCCACTGGAAAACATCCGAAAGACAATTTTGGAAACGCCACTCTGCGTTCGCACACTTTTTGTCAATTGTGACGACAAGTTGTGTGTCGTCAGCGTATGACGTGACGAGGATCCCATGCGATTCTATCACAGCGAGGAGGGGTGCCATATAGATGTTAAAGAAGAGAGGGCTTAGTATGGACCCCTGGGGGACTCCTGATGTTGTAGGTTTCTCGCTGGATAGATAGGGACCCAAGGACACAGTTTGGGACCTATTAGATAGGAAGGATGTAACCCATGCCAAAACTGTGCCTGTCACGCCAATCTCTCGCAGTCTGTTGATAAGAATGACATGCGAGATGGTGTCGAACGCTGCTGTTAGGTCAAGCAGGATGAGGACGGCCTGCCTGTTCTCATCCTGCAGGAACTTGATGGAATCAGCTAGTTCTATGAGGGCTGTTTCGGTGGAATGACCAGAGCGAAAACCCGACTGCTGCGGATGCAGGATGTTACCAGTCTCTACAAAAGTTTTTAGCTCTTCGTATACTAGTTTTTCCGTGAGCTTACCAAGGACAGGGAGTAGTGAGATGGGACGCATGTTGGTCAAGTCAGTGGGGGATTTGTTTGGTTTCTTCATTAGAGGCTTCACTATAGCCTTCTTCCAGTCATTAGGTACTGACCCAGACTCAAGAGATTCATTGATGATGAAGTTGATATAGGGGTTAACTGTATCAATCAAATGATGCAGGATGCTAGGAGGACAGGAGTCAGTGGGAGCTCCTGATTTGCAAGCCAGAATTGCCTTGCGTGTTTGTTGGATGGACACCGGTTTGAAATTAGAAAGCAGAGGATAATTGTCTGTTACCACATGGGGTGTGGTCAGAGGAGAGGGGAAATCTTTCTGAATATTACCAATTTTTTCAACAAAAAAGTCTGCGATTTGATTGCACAGGCTTGCAGAGGGGGGGATTTCGGGCGCGAGAGTTTTTGGATGGGTGAAGGACTTCACTATCGTAAAAATAGTTTTTTGTTTTTGATGGGCCTCATTTATGGCTTTAGTAAAGTAGTCCTTTTTTGCCGTTTTTATGTTGGAGAGATATAGTTTCCTTTGTTGAATATAGAATGTCCTTGTGGCATCATCATACGTTTGTCTCCATTTTCTTTCTAGTCTTCTACATTGGAGATGACTATCGGAAAGGGCCTGGGTAAACCAGGGGGCGTTAGGTTTACTTTTATGTTGTTGCACATATTGATTTTTAGATGCAGAGTTCGCCGAGACAATTTGGTCTATCCATGTGTGGAAATTATGAGAGTCGGCTGTTACGTCTCCAGTGAATTTCGGGGGTTTGGGTAAAGGTTGAGGGTCCAGCTTAATGTGTTCCATAACTTTCCTCCAGTTGACTGTGAAGGAGGAGGGGGGGTGTTTCTTGCTGGACACTATGGGCGCTTGTGTCATAATATCAAAAGGAATAAAGGAATGGTCAGTCCAAATTTGAGGTATCGGAGGGGACGTGGTTAGAGACGTAAAGTTAGAACAAATACCATCAAGGGTATGCCCTGCGCGATGGGTGGGCGCAGTGACATATTGGGATAGTCCAAAGATGTTTAGTGAGTGTTGAAAGGAGATGGCATGAGGGTCCAGGCACGACTCCAGATGCAAATTCAAATCTCCTAACAAGGTGAAGTTGGGATAGCGCAGTATGAATGTTCCCAGGACCTCATCTAATGAGTCAAGAAAAGGGGAAGCGTTACCAGGAGGACGATATAAAAGTCCCCCTGAAAAGGAAGTGGCGGCATTAATTTTAATTGAGAAGCCTAAGCCCTCACTTTCTTTGAGATGTTCTAAATCGAATATATGGCAGGGGAAGGTTTTTTTTATAGCGAATGCCACTCCACCACCACGCCCAAGCGGTCTGTCCTGCCTAAAAAAAGTGAAATTAGGAGGGAGGGCAGTAGCCAGATCGGGGTTGGATGAATCATTAAGCCACGTTTCGGTGATAAAGAGGGCATCTAAATTGTGGTCTGATATTAAGTCAAATATATCTTGACTGTGACAAGCTAGAGATCTAGCATTGATGAGACCTCCCTTGAAGTACGTGGTTTTGGTATTCAGGGGGGAAGGTGAGTGAGATTCTACCGAGGTTAGAACAGGGGCTGTCCATTTACAGTGTGGACATGAAAGTGGGCTGAATAAGGGGTCAATGGGGGGGCAGTCAGCGTAGTGAGTAACTGAGTATGAACGTAGGGCAAGTAAATTTTTGCTATCGTACCTAATTGTAGAGGGAGGCTGGGCGGCATGCCCAGCGCCCGGTGCAGTCCGGTCGCGGACGGGCGCAGACGGGCTTGGCTTAGGCGCGGCTTCGGCGCGCGTCCGGCGCGCCCGCTGCGCCAGCCCGCTGCGCCGTCTGGCCGGATTGCACATGTTATGGAAAGAGAAGGGGGCGGGAGGACGGCGCGACTAGAGCGCTGTCCCCGCCTGACTAAAGATGGCGCCCACCGCGGCCGAGTGTCGGCAGAAGCGGTAGTACCGGTAGAGAGACTGCTGGAGGTGATTAAAGTGTCAGTGTGCCTACATTAAATATTCCCCTTAGCTTTCAAGCCCCCCAGACAAAAGCGGCAGAGTGAGGTATGAAGTGCTAAATTTTACTATTTTACAGTTTACAATTTCAAACGTTTAAAAACGCTCGAGAAGCGAGCAATTAAAATAAGTACACAGAATAAAACAGCACGTATGGCAATGCACGCAACTCGCAGCCCTGGTTCCCTCAGCGGGGAGAGCTCCTGTAGGGCGATGAGCGCGGAGGAAAGAAACCCTTAAGTAGGCAATGGGCGGGAGGACGGCGCGACTAGAGCGCTGTCCCCGCCTGACTAAAGATGGCGCCCACCGCGGCCGAGTGTCGGCAGAAGCGGTAGTACCGGTAGAGAGACTGCTGGAGGTGATTAAAGTGTCAGTGTGCCTACATTAAATATTCCCCTTAGCTTTCAAGCCCCCCAGACAAAAGCGGCAGAGTGAGGTATGAAGTGCTAAATTTTACAATTTTACAGTTTACAATTACAATTTCAAACGTTTAAAAACGCTCGAGAAGCGAGCAATTAAAATAAGTACACAGAATAAAACAGCACGTATGGCAATGCACGCAACTCGCAGCCCCGGTTCCCTCAGCGGGGAGAGCTCCTGTAGGGCGATGAGCGCGGAGGAAAGAAACCCTTAAGTAGGCAATGGGCGGGAGGACGGCGCGACTAGAGCGCTGTCCCCGCCTGACTAAAGATGGCGCCCACCGCGGCCGAGTGTCGGCAGAAGCGGTAGTACCGGTAGAGAGACTGCTGGAGGTGATTAAAGTGTCAGTGTGCCTACATTAAATATTCCCCTTAGCTTTCAAGCCCCCCAGACAAAAGCGGCAGAGTGAGGTATGAAGTGCTAAATTTTACAATTTTACAGTTTACAATTACAACTGGCCCTAGACTGGGTCCTGTTCTCTGCCTGACACCCAGTGAGTCGATAAGTGCCACCTCGGAGGACATTAGAAGTGTACTCCTGTGGTTGTCTGGAAACTTTTGAAATATTTTTTTCCAGTAAAACAGGATGTTCCCTTGGGTGTGGATAGATGAAGTGAGCCAAAGGGTCAAGAGAAAATAATTACAAATTACAAATTAAGTCAAGAATTCTTACAATTTATTGAGAATACAAAAAGTTTTTTTTTAAAACGAAGAGTGGACCAGAAGGATCCCACTCCACACAACTAAAACCATAAAAACGTTTTTACATTCAATATTGGCCAGCAAGATTGAAACACAAAAGACAGAAAGGACTGTAAGACATAGAATAATGCAATACTGATTGTATATTCGGACCCGTTTGTAAACACCTAAGCTATGTACACCATAATTTTGTCTATCAGCAAAAGATGTCGAGATCATGAATTATACTTGGTGTAGCGTCGACGCGTTTCGGTGGTATTTCAAAGTTCTATCCACCTTTATCAAGACAATGTTTTGATTTCTGTCAGGGTTCAGGGGTCGATATAATTGCCCTAGAAAAATAAACATACAATAAATTCCGATGCATATCAAGTAATTTATGATCGTTATTTTTAACAGTGTTATCTCTTTAGCCTGTAAAACATACAACATGGCAATACATTTATATAAACCCACTCTAAAATATCTTGGTGGTATTGTAACTGATGTTTTTTTCAATACATCATACACGTAGGTATACCGTCACTGTTGAACAGATTATGGTTCTTCTTACAAATTTATACCAAGGGAATTAACAGTTATAATACATGTCTTTATGCAGGATCAATTATTTACCCTCCTTTCACAGAGATAGAAAATTCAGTTTGTTAACCATTTATTAGTTTCTTTATATCACTCTCTTTGAGGAAAACCTGTTCTTATTTGAGTGGAAATTAACAAATACTGTGCATCATCCAAAAGGATGAAAAGCTGAAAGGCTTTTGAAATATACAAAGTTGATACCATGTCTTACCATCTGTAAATTATTTCCTGCCTCTTTCTTCGAAGATAAACTATTATCTTAAGGGTATAAGTTACCAGATTTTAGGAGGGAGAAAGACAATGCTTTTAAAAAATGCGACTGGTTTTTTATAGTGGATATCCGTATGAGACCGTATACCAGATTAAGAAAGCCGGACAAATTAGTCTATTTTAAAGTGTTTATATAAAGTGAAAGATAAGTTTACCTGGGAGTCCGTGTTAGGAAGATATTTTCAGATTCTATGTTATTCGGTATTTGTGTAGAAATTGTTAAAACCGCAAAACAAGTTGAAGCTGCCTATAGAGTGCTCCTGTGGATCGAAAAAGGATATAGTATAATCATAAGGGGGGGGGGGGGAGAACTGTGCTCTAACGCTTTTTTAATTAAAAAGATGTAATATCCCAGGCGGTTAGCTAGGCATGATTCGTGACAACTGGACCTACCTGCTAATATCAGCTTTTGCGCATGAAGTATGGGCTATCCAGAATTGTTATGCTCCATGTTGTTTTGCTTCTTTTCTTTCTAATTTTAAAACCCAGAGGCGCCGAAGTCTTGTCCTAGCAGTGTCAGCTTCACTAAAAAGTAGATGAAAGAAAAAGGGGAGATGCAGATAAGGGCATTGCTTTTAACCTCATGGTGTTACATACTGCCCAAGTGTTGACTTGGCTTACCTATTTATCTGCAAAGGACTGCTCGCTTCTCCGTTTATATATATAGCCTTAAGGTAGCAGAACCAGAGGCATACACTTCATGTCCTCCTGTTTAGTGATTCTTTTCCTAGTAAAAAAGTAAGAGGAGAGCTCAGCGGTTGGATCTAACTTGGTCTTATTTGATAAAGTATCCCTCTGGATTCCTATTTGTCTAGTAGCGCTTACCTGGTGTATCACGTAGGACTGCCTGCTTCTCTGGTTCCACGAGAAATGCCAGAGAGAAAGAAGCGGCGTGTTTAAATACTAAGCTCGCATGTGGTTGGTCAAAGGACAAAGCAAGGTAAGCCCGGATATGCAAATTTCGTGGCTCCCAATAGAATGGACCTGATTGGTTTAATTTTTGACCAACCACATGCGAGCTTAGTATTTAAACACGCCGCTTCTTTCTCTCTGGCATTTCTCGTGGAACCAGAGAAGCAGGCAGTCCTACGTGATACACCAGGTAAGCGCTACTAGACAAATAGGAATCCAGAGGGATACTTTATCAAATAAGACAATGTTAGATCCAACAGCTGAGCTCTCCTCTTACTTTTTTACTAGGAAAAGAATCACTAAACAGGAGGACATGAAGTGTATGCCTCTGGTTCTGCTACCTTAAGGCTATATATATAAACGGAGAAGCGAGCAGTCCTTTGCAGATAAATAGGTAAGCCAAGTCAACACTTGGGCAGTATGTAACACCATGAGGTTAAAAGCAATGCCCTTATCTGCCATATCTGCATCTCCCCTTTTTCTTTCATCTACTGTTTAGCGAAACTAACGCTGACACTGCTAGGACAAGACTTCGGCGCCTCTGGGTTTTAAAATTAGAAAGAAAAGAAGCAAAACAACATGGAGCATAACAATTCTGGATAGCCCATACTTCATGCGCAAAAGCTGATATTAGCAGGTAGGTCCAGTTGTCACGAATCATGCCTAGCTAACCGCCTGGGATATTACATCTTCTTAATTAAAAAAGCGTTAGAGCACAGTTCTCCCCCCCCTTATGATTATACTATATCCTTTTTCGATCCACAGGAGCACTATATAGGCAGCTTCAACTTGTTTTGCGGTTTTAACAATTTCTACACAAATACCGAATAACATAGAATCTGAAAATATCTTCCTAACACGGACTCCCAGGCAAACTTATCTTTCACTTTATATAAACACTTTAAAATAGACTAAATTGTCCGCTTTCTTAATCTGGTATACGGTCTCATACGGATATCCACTATAAAAAACCAGTCGCATTTTTTAAAAGCATTGTCATTCTCCCTCATAAAATCTGGTAACCTATACCCTTAAGATAATAGTTTATCTTCGAAGAAAGAGGCAGGAAATAATTTACAGATGTTAAGACATGGTATCAACATTGTATATTTCAAAAGCCTTTCAGCTTTTCATCCTTTTGGATGATGCACAGTATTTGTTAATTTCCACTCAAATAAGAACAGGTTTTCCTCAAAGAGAGTGATCTAAAGAAACTAATAAATGGTTAACAAACTGAATTTTCTATCTCTGTGAAAGGAGGGTAAATAATTGATCCTGCATAAAGACATGTATTATAACTGTTAATTCCCTTGGTATAAATTTGTAAGAAGGACCATAATCTGTTCAACAGTGACGGTATACCTATGTGTATGATGTATTGAAAAAAACATCAGTTACAATACCACCAAGATATTTTAGAGTGGGTTTATATAAATGTATTGCCATGTTGTATGTTTTACAGGCTAAAGAGATAACACCGTTAAAAATAACGATCATAAATTACTTGATATGCATCGGAATTTATTGTATGTTTATTTTTCTAGGGCAATTATATCGACCCCTGAACCCTGACAGAAATCAAAACATTGTCTTGATAAAGGTGGATAGAACTTTGAAATTCCACCGAAACGCGTCGACGCTACACCAAGTATAATTCATGATCTCGACATCTTTTGCTGCTAGACAAAATTATGGTGTACATAGCTTAGGTGTTTACAAACGAGTCCGAATATACAATCAGTATTGCATTATTCTATGTCTTACAGTCCTTTCTGTCTTTTGTGTTTCAATCTTGCTGGCCAATATTGAATGTAAAAACTTTTTTATGGTTTTAGTTGTGTGGAGTGGGATCCTTCTGGTACACTCTTCGTTTTTAAAAAAAACTTTTTGTATTCTCAATAAATTGTAAGAATTCTTGACTTAATTTGTAATTATTTTCTCTTCACCCTTTGGCTCACTACATCTATCCACACCCAAGGGAACATCCTGTTTTACTGGTTAGCTAACCCCAATTCCCTTGACTCTTGTTAAGGGGTACCTCTCATACCTACCGCCATATTTTTTTCCAGACCAGTAATATTTAAAAGGTTTATCAAACTTTTTGACTTCCAGACTTTCACCAGGACCACTCGGTGTAACTGAGCCAGACTCCATCGTGGTCAGCATGAAATTGTGCCTAGGTCCCTGTCCACTGCAACCATAGACTTTCATTAGCACTTGCCCTTTTTTTGGCGCTATTTAAACTTTAAACATTTCGAATTCAAATCTCAAGTTACCCTTATAGGGTTTGTGTTGTTTTGGTGTCATTTTGTTTATTAAATGTAATGCTATTTCGGGATTTTTATTGCTTGGTGTTTTCATTTTAGTACTGTTTTGGTAATGCATACATTCTTTGCACATTACCATAAGTTGAGCCTGCCTGCTCCGTGCCATAGCTATCTGAAAGAGACACGTTAGTGATAGATTTCTTACCTTAGAATATCCCCAGGCGTCAGACTGGATCCGCAAAATTTTGCGTAGCAATACCCCTGTGCGCCGGCAGGCGGCTCCGCGTCCGGCGTCAGCGCCGGAATGACGTCGCCGGAGTACTTAGACGGCGCCCTCACGTGCTCACGTCAGTTCTTCTTTTTTCCGCGCCAGGTAGCGCAGATCCGGAGATCCTCTACCCCTTAGTCATTTTTTGACTAAACTTTGTGATCTTTTTGATCATCTCTCTCTCGAGTCTTTAGACTCCTACGATGCCGGTAGGGATGCCCGGGTTCAAACCCTGCTCCAAGTGCAGCCGACTGATGTCGGTTACCAACCCCCATCGCCGGTGTCTTCAGTGTCTAGGCCTCGACCACGACGACGGCACCTGCTCCGACTGCCGGGCCCTGACTTCTAAGGCTAGGCGGGAGCGGTCCCGCAAGCGGCTGGAGCTCCGGCAGTCGGCCCCGCGCCGTTCTAGGTCCTGGTCCCACAGGAGGTCGAGGGACCGGTCTCGTGGCTCCGAGAGTCGGCATCGGTCTTCAGGATCCTGGTCCTCAGGTAAGAGGCATGAGAGGTCGGAGAGACGTCATCGTTCTTCCGACCCACCCCGACACTCGCGCGACGCGGCCGGGGGTACGGGTGGCACCACCCACGCGGCTCCGACGGAGTCGCGGACGTCGCCACCTGCCCCACACCTTCCGGTCCCTGCGCACGGCGCGACGTCAGCGGAGGTCGAGCGCCCTCTTCCGCCGGGTCCTGTGGCGCCTCCGGGCCCAACGGTCCCGGCTGGAGGGCCTAGCGGGTCAGGTGCTTCGGCTCCGACGCCGTCGGGTGCTCCTGCCCCGATGCCGCCGGCAACTTCGGTCCCGGCGCCGCAGGCCCTCGCTGGATTCGGTTCCGGATCCGGGTCGTCGCCGGTCGACCTCACCGGCGCCGGTCCTGCGGGTGTCGCCCCCCGGCGCCGCCTACGGACGCCGTCCCCGATCCTGCCCTCAATTCGGCGCCAGAGCAGCGCCGCTGGGCGCCGCTCTCGACCTCGTATGGAGATTTCTATTTCCACGAACCGGCCCCATCTGTTGAACCTGACTTGCAGGAGATGGGTGACGAGGGTGATTGGGAGGGGTCTGTGGACCCTCTGGCACAGGAGTGCCAGTCTCAGCAGGACTGGACATATGAGCTTCGGGAGGCCAGTGGATTGACACTTTGCCAGACACTGGATTCGTCTCCCCTCCCACCGTGGCTACGGAGGAGGGGGCTGCCTACAGTGTAGTGTTGACACGGGCGGCCATGGCCTTGGGCCTGACGCTCCCCGTCGAGGCCGTGAGGACTAACCTCCTCACTGAGGTCCTTAAACCGCAAGCATGCTTCATTGAGCCTCTGCTGCCGTTTAATGAGGCCTTGTGTGACGTTCTTTTGGGCACTTGGTCCTAGCCCTCTACAGGTCAGCCTGTGGATAGGAACGTGGCCAGACGCTACCGCCCGGCCCCGGGCGACCCTTGCTTTTTGTCCACCCATCCCACCCCGAAAGCCTGGTCACCCAGGCCTCCACTTCCCAGACCGCATTCCCGACGGCTCCGCCTGATCGGGAATCCAAGAGGTATGAGCAATTCGAAAAGAAAGTGTTCTCGCCCCGGAGTTTGGGACTGCAGTCAGTCAATACCGCATGCCTCTTGGGCCGCTACACCCACACCCTGTGGGACACGGTCGCGGACGTGCTGCCACAATGTCTGGAGGAGGCCCGGACTAAACTCGCCCAAGCCCTTGCGGAGGGTCGAGATGCAGCGCGCTATTCCATCCGGTGTGGGCTGGATACCACGGACTCACTGGGCAGAGCGATGGCAACGACGGTGGCGGTTCGACGCCATGCCTGGTTAAGGTCCGCCAACTTTTCGGCCGATGTCCAGGCCACACTTCTGGACATGCCGTTTGATGGCCATCGCCTCTTTGGCGACAAGGCAGACCATGCGCTTGAGCGTTTTAAGGACTCCAGGGCTACGGCAAAGTCCTTGGGCCTCTCGGCTCCACGCCAGCAAACTGGTGCCTTTCGCTCCTTTCTTGGCCAAGGAAGGGGCGCTCCCACACGTGCTGCCAGCCACGCACCGCAGACTGCTACACAGCGTGGTGGCGGCCGTGTAAACTGCAGTGGCGGCGGTCGGGGACAACGGCGAGGCCAGTCCACACCTTCCCCTGCAGCACCCGCCTCAAAACCCTCCTAGTCCGTGCTTTCAGGCCCATGTGACGCCAGTGGGGGGCAGGGTTCGCCATCACCTCTTCCACTGGCGCACTGTCACGTCGGACAGGTGGGTGCTGAAAATCGTCTGCAGGGGCTACTCCCTCCCCTTCGAGATGACCCCTCCAGCCATGCTACCGCAATACCACTGCGTGTCGGGGGATCACTTGCAACTTCTGCAAGAGGATGGTACGGCCCTCTTGGCCAAGGGGGCCATCGAGCGCGTTCCTGGGCCAGAAGTAGGGTGTGGTTGTTACTCCCACTACTTTCTGGTACCCAAGAAGGGCAAAGGGGGCCTACGCCCTATCTTGGACCTACGGAACGTCAACGGCTTCCTCCGGAAGGAGAAGTTCAAGATGCTGACTTTGGCTCAGGTCTCAGCTGCCCTGGACCCAGGAGACTGGATGGTAG
This sequence comes from Lissotriton helveticus, assembly GCF_964261635.1. NCBI lineage: Eukaryota > Metazoa > Chordata > Amphibia > Caudata > Salamandridae > Lissotriton > Lissotriton helveticus. The sequence continues at coordinate 311,991,366 of NC_136062.1, forward strand.
CGTTGGACTTGCAGGACACCTATGTCCACGTCCACGTCTTGCCGGCCCACCGGCGTTACCTGCGGTTCACGGTAGGCCACGAGCACTTTCAGTTTACCGTGCTCCCCTTCGGTCTTACCAGCGCCCCACGGATGTTCACAAAAGTGATGGTGGTGGTCGCAGCTCATCTTCGCAGGTTAGGGGTTTCAGTCTTCCCCTATCTCGACGACTGGTTGTTGAAGGCGGGCTCGCCTCAGACAGTCGTCCGCCACCTCCAGACTTCGGCCGATCTTCTGCACCTGCTGGGGTTCTCCATCAATGTGCCGAAGTCACACCTGTGTCCGTCTCAGAAGCTCCTCTTCATCGGTGTGGTTCTAGACTCGGCGCAGTTTCGGGTTTATCCTCCCGAACAGCAGGTTTGGGATATTCAGGCTCTGATTCCGATCTTTCAGCCTTTATCCCGAGTCTCGGTCAAGTTGACGCTGCGGCTTCTGGGGCTGATGGCCTCCTGCATCCTTCTGTGGCATCACGCCCGGTGGCGGATGCGGGCTCTGCAGTGGGACCTGAAGTTTCAGTGGGCCCAGCATCAGGGCAACTTGTCTGACCATGTCTTGATCTCGGAGGGCGCTGCAAGACAGTTGCAATGGTGGCTCACGGACCGCGATTGGGTCAGCGGCAGATCCCTCTCCCTTCCCCAACCGGAGCACGTAGTTGTGACGGACGCGTCCCTCCAGGGCTAGGGGGGCCACATGGGAGAGGCGGAGATCAGAGGCCTCTGGTCTCCGGCGGAGTCCCAGCTCCACATCAACGTTCTGGAGCTGCGGGCTTTCCGACTTGCACTGAAGGCATTCCTCCCATCTGTCAGGGGGAGTGTAGTGCATGTGGTACTGCAACAAACAGGGCTGGGTGGGGTCGTGGACCCTATGCCAAGAGGCTCTGCGCCTCTGGCAGTGGGTGGAACATCAGGGCGTGACCCTGGTGGTTCAAAACCTGGCAGGTTCTCTGAACGCCAGGGCGGACGAACTCAGCCGTCGGTGCTTGATGGATCACGAATGGCGTCTGAATTCGAACGTGGCGCAAGGACTCTTTCAGCAGTGGGGAGAGCCTTGGTTAGATCTATTCGCCACAGAAGAGAACGCGCAATGTCATCAGTTCTGCACGTTGGAATTTCCAAGGCGGCACTCGCTTGGAGACTCTTTTCGTCGCGAGTGGAGTTGCGGTCGATTGTACGCCTTTCCGCCTATACCACTTCTGCCCAGAGTGCTGAAGAAGATCAGGCGCGACCGGGCCCAGGTTATCCTTGTGGCTCCAGACTGGGCACGAAGATATTGGTATCCAGAGCTACTCAGCATGTCAGTCGATCCCCCGATTCATCTGCCTCCTCAGGAGGACCTTCTGTCGCAGCAGCAGGGGACGGTCCTCCACCCGAACCTGTCCAATCTCCACCTACAAGCTTGGAGATTGAGCGGCGACAGTTGAGGCCATTTGACTTGCCTCCTGAAGTCTGTAATGTCATTCTGGCAGCCAGGCGTCCCTCCACAAAGTCGGTATACGCCTGCAGGTGGAACAGATTTGTGGCAGGCATGGTGCACAGCAAAGGCTGTGTATCCACTCTCTGCCCCCTTTCTGAGGTTCTCCTCTTCCTTCTTTCTCTTGCCCAGCAGGGCTCTGCTCTGGGAACTATCAAGGGCTACCTTTCTGCCCTTTCCGCCTTTTTAAGGCTACCTGATCAGCCATCTTTGTTCAAGTCCCCAATTGTAAATAGATTTTTGAAGAGCATCACACGTTTCCTCCTGTTCCTTTCGTGATGCCCCAGTGGGACTTGAACCTTGTCCTTACTTATCTAATATGTGCTCCCTTTGAGCCGCTCCATAACTGTCCTCTCCGTCTTATTACTTTGAAGACTGCTTTCCTGGTTGCCATCACCTCTGCCAGGAGAGTGAGTGAGCTCCAGGCTCTTTCTTCCCCACCTCCTTTCCTCTCTGTCCATCCGGACAAGGTTGTGTTGCGGACGAGACCCTCTTTCCTGACCAATGTTGTCACGGCCTTCCACATCGGGCAGTCCATCACCTTGCCCACCTTCTTTACGCCTCCGCATCCCTCGAGAGAGGAAGAGAGGCTCTACCATCTGGACCCAAAACGTGCGCTCTTTTACTATCTGGATCGCACACGCCAGTTCCGGGTGGATGACCAACTCTTTGTTGGTTACGTGGGCGCTAAGAAGGGACGGGCGGTGCACAAGCGGACCATCTCTCGATGGATCATCTTGTGCATCCAGGCGTGTTACTCCTTGGCTAAGAAGGAACCTCCTGTTGGGCTGAGGGCTCATTCCACTCGGGCCACGGCGACTATGACTGCCCTGGGCCGAGGAGTGCCCTTGCAGGACATTTGTCAGGCAGCTACGTGGGCCTCGCTGCACGCTGAAGATGCCGACGACTGACGCGGAGCCGCGGACGACGCCTGCCGGCGCGCAGGTGTATTGCTAAGCAAAATTTTCCGGATTTAGTCTGACGCCTGGGGATATTCTAAGGTAAGGAATCTATCACTAACTAATGTCTCTTACAGATATATCGTTATACAAGTAGTAACTTGTGCGCCAGGGGCTTGAGCTCAGGTTAATTTCGTTAGTTTAAGGGTTCACCCTGATTACAGTTGTGATTATTCTTTGGGGTGGGCAGTTGCCCACCCCAAATAATAATCACATTTCTTACCATCAGGAATACCTAAAACTGTCACACATAATATTGAGCTACTTGGGAGCAATACATTGAAAATATGGAAAAGTAGCAAAGCCATTTAGCTAACTATTTTTATATCTGAAGGTTTTGATTGGTATGTGTAGGTGTGAAGGCAAGAAGAGAAAATTGCACCTAATCACCCTTTCATCCACCTATGCACCCAGTCCATCAGTCCACAATTTGAACATTTCTTGATTCACCCTCTAGGCATTCAAAATTGTCAACCAATACACTTTCATTAAAACAATAGCCAGACCTATTTATTCTGGGTGAAGGGGAGACGCTGAACAGCATGCAATAGTACATGACAAGTCTTACAAAATAATATGTTTCTCAGACACGCATCACGGTTCTGACTGTGCCGTGTTAAATGACCATTGAGGATAAGTGGATGAAATTAACATAGGGCCAGATGTATGACCATTTCATTTTGCGAGTCTATAATTATGATTTGTTTTGTGATTCCCAAAATGGCATGTACTTATGTGTCTTAGACACATTTAGCGATTCCCAATGGGATTGCAAATGACCTGCCACATCAATATTAATGAGTCAGTTGGCAATTTGTGATCCATTCGGAATGGGCAAGAACACAGGGCTGGTGGCCTGTTGGGGGACAGCAAACCGCCATTGCTGTTTTCTTTTTAAATAAAGTAACTTTTTTATTTTAGTGAAGCCCTTTTTCTCTTAAGGAAATTGGATATGGTTGAAAAAAAAAAATTCTTTTCATTTTTTAAGGGCAGGCAGTGGATCACTGCCTGCTCTTAAAAAAGCGACTCGCAAACCCTATTTTGCACGTCGTTAATAGGGTACCAACTCGCAAAATAGGGTTTGTACATACTACAACCCCCCGATTTTCCATTTGCTGCCACTAAAAACAGTGGTATATCTGGCCCATAGAGTTCATACCCAACATACTCTATCTTTTCTTGAAGGTTAGGCTCAAAGCTACATAATTTCACTAAAACTTTGTGATGAATCTCAATGTACTATAAACCTGAAAGAGTTTTAGGAGGAAGCATTATATAATTGCCTACATGTATATATTAGCTTTTCCTACTGCATTGAACAGGCCGTATAGCAACATTCTGTTGAGATTATTTATCTAAAGCAATATAGACAACATTTACTCAAGAACCTACTTGGTGCAACAATTCTTGTGAAAAGTATTTGTAGACCCAAACTAATTTAGAATAATATACGGCTTGAAGGTACATAGATGGACCTCCATTTTGCAAAAATAATAGATAAAGCCTTTGTGAAGTAGTTGCACTTGTGTTGAATAACGACACTTGCAGTATGCTGATATGGAACCGTCTTGTCATCTTTGGCAACCAGAAAAGCCTTCAAGCAGAATTCGTTAAAAATGTTTTTGGTAAAGATCTCCATCTGTGACTTGGAAATTTTAGAAACCTTGAAATGAATTGGGTTTTATTTTTGTTTTTAAATGTGTGACTAAAGGGAGATCGTGATCTGAGAACTCTCATCGGTTAAAATAGCCTTTGAAATATATAGGATTAGATTTCTCAGTTACCTACAGTCAGTCAATATTACTTTAATTTGATTTCTTAAAAATCCTAAAAGATTGGAAAAAGCACATAATACATCATAGTTCAAAATAAAAGTCTGTGAAGTACAAAAGAATAAAAACGTTATACAGTCCTATGCTTCAATCGTGAACAATGGTTAAAACAAAAATATTAAAATTGTAATCAGTATTAGTAAAAACTTCATATATAGTGTCAGTGCAGATAAAGAATGACCATGCAGTCATCACTTAGCCGTACAATTTGCTTAGTTTTTTTTGTCCAATTCTTTGGCTTGCCTTTTTCAAAAAGGTGATGGCTCGATAGGACAGTTGAATTGACAGGCCGCCAAGGCATTGTATGACTGCGGCTCTGCATGACCTCAGTTGGTTTTTCCTAACGCTCTCGCAGAGGACTGTTTTTCGAAATTCTAATAACGGGGGCAAATGCATAGTAGGTGTAATAGCGACTCTTCTCCTTGTTCGCACAGGCGACATTCTTTTGTAGGCCATGTAAACTTCCATTTCGGAGTCAGATCCTTCGTAGGGAATGAACCCAGCCACAGCAGCGTCAAGTAGTGCTTTTTAAAATGGGAGAAGTGTTCAGACAGGTACGGTTGGGGTTTCAGAAAGTGGTAGGATTGAATCACTGCCCATGCATGGTTTTTCTTAAAAAAGGCAGTGTTGTCCATTAACAGCGAGATTCGTTTAGTTGCAATGTTCACCATATTTTTTAACCCAGAATAAGAGGATGTTGTGAGCCAGGCCTCTTCAAGATGTAGGTCCTCAAATGATTCTTTTAAAACTGCAACAATAGAATTATTTGCCTTGCTTGCTTTTCAGTTTTTTCCCAGCAAAAGTGGGATAAAGTATTGTCTTCTGCTTGCCTCATCCTATTATTAGTTTGGCCAGCCTTCACTATCTGTGCAGCTACTTGAGGTGTCGCATCAGGGAGGCTGTAGAATGGTGGCCATCTTAATGGCATCTATGTTATGTTTTCTTCCCGACTGCTCTGCCTGGGTAGTTGCTGCAGATGAGTGCTACAGGTGGATTCCACCACCTGAATTAAAGGGACCAACAGCATTGACTCAGGGTGCTAATGCTTTGTGTGTGTTTGCTTACTAGGAGACTACTTCGCAAGCAAGAATGACGAACATGAAGCGCCAAGGCCTCTGTCGACGTTTGCAGTCGGAAATGTTGTTCCTTCTGCGAAGAGAACTTTAAAAACAGTGAAATCCCAGCCATTCATGCGTGTGGCAAAGAAGTAATGCACACGACCCTTGTTTCGTCTCTTGAGAGTGTGGAACCGGCTCCACTCGTTGTGGGGATGGCACGTTTCAGTGTCCACCGATGAGGGGGTTTAAACCCACAGGGGGTGTTTACGGCTCCCCGCTGCGCTTTTGTACAACTAAAATTGCACATTATACTGCCGAAGACTACTTAATTGTGTTTTATACGATAAACCAAGTCATCAAGTAAGATCGTTTACAGGCTTCCGTTTTTGGAAAGTAAATCATGACGTCCTGCTTTGGTGAGGACCTTGCTATAACCTGCTCTCCACCTTCCTGCTGCTGTCACACAATATAGAAGCGGAATGTTGGTTTGAATAACAGTTTTACAGCAGAGACCAAGGCTACCATTTTGCTTTCTCTTCTTATCTTGCTCTATTATTATTACCAGCAGCGAGGACTAAACCTAGATTAGAAACAGAACCGAGTGTGAAGCGGCCACAGCATCTCTGGTACTCGCCCTTCTCTGCTGAGCTTTCCAAATATATACATGTACCTTTTTTTGTCTAATTCCTGGTAACGCTCTTGAATGACTTATTGTATGTAAAATGTAAAACAGCATGTATTAATACACGTAGCAAACATTTTCATTGTATTCCGTTTATAAACATTGCTTTACGAGCAGTCAGCCAGTCAGTTCTGCTGCTGAGAGATACTCTTTGCAGGGAGATGGACATCAATGACATGTTTTACTCACTTGGCCATCCTAGCCGTAATCTGGTGACTGAGCCTTCTTTCCCAGCTGCCTCTTAGGCAGTGATTCTGCTGCCGGCGCCATCTCATAGCGCTGCTTCGGCCTGTAGCCTCCCACCTGCTGGACTGAAAAAGCATTGAGCGTTTGAGTGGGAGGGGAGGCGGGGAGGGCAGGAAAGAGAACTGAAATGTGCGCTGTGACGGGTGCGCTTTTTTGCGGGGTAAGGGGGTCAAACGAACTCCAGTCTCTGAATAGAAGTTGTCTCTATTAGAGAGATCTATTTATTTTCGCGTGTGTGTTTCTTTTGTTTGTGATTCTTTTTATACTAATTTGCACTAGCTTTCAAGAGGTTCCTTGTTTTGCACTGTTCTAAATTGCATAGCTGCTTTTGAGGTACTGCTGCTCTGTACGTCTACTTGAAAAACTTAGAAGTTGTCACTCAAAGTCCGCCCTTAGAGCGATTGGTTGAAGTGCTTTCATACCCACAACCACAGAGTATCAACTCTCTCACATGTTAAGAGGACAATGCGGTATATTTTTCCCATCACCTAGCTGTGACACAGTGTAGGTAGCCGCTTCCAAACCATCCCTTTGGATTCTACCCAAACAGGCCTGGTCCCTCCATGGTCAGCCATCACATCGATAGACATCCGAGAATCCTAATGATTTGTTCCCTCTCACTAAGCATGCGGCTTTCCTTTAGGGACTGAACCTGATCCTAGCATGTGTAATCTCCAAACCATTTATCTGAAGCGTCTTCTGATCATGGAACACTTCTTTCGTGATGTCCATGATATCGACCAGGTGGATCTGTCAGATGCAATCTTAGTGCACCTCCGAGCTCTTGGCATAATCCCATAGGTGCAGCAGTGTTCCCAAGTTTCAATACGAGATTTGGCCTATAAATTGTCCACAACCTTCTCACCTAAGACCAATCTGTCCAGTGTTACTTTGACCCTCCCTCCTTCCTTTCTCTTTCTATATTTGTGTGCAGTCTACCCACCAGTTGAGTATGGGATTCACGATGTAGGAGTAGGATGAAGTTGCCTGTCTGCTCACTCTGATGCTTTAAGTCCCTATGCCTTCCCACCAGATACGAGGCAATAACTGTAATGCATATTTATTGGCCCATATCTCCAAGAAAGAGAGTGCAAAATCAAGCTGGAACGGTAGCATGACATGCATGACACTCATATGCATGGTACCAGTATGCAAATATTTTTAATGAGTAGGGAAGCAATTGCTGGCCCAACTACTGTGGCAGGGTACTCAAGTTTATAATGGGAAAGAGCCTAAATATTAAGAGTTGTGTAGTCACCATGAAGATACGTTTGTCCTTTTTTGCATATGCAAAGCTCTTCTGCAGCAACTTTGTCACTTTGCCCTCTCTTAATGTATAAGGACAGTATGATAAAACTAGTCCCTTCTTGGTGGTGGTGAAAATAACATAAGCTATATTTAAAACTCTTGAAGATTAAAAGACTTCTGGCACTTCAGGATCTGAAAAATGACACTGCGTCACTGCTATTTCTTGAAGCTGTCAAAATAGACAGGTTTTGATGGACTTTTGAATTGCCATAAAGAGATTTTATGAATGCTCAGTGAAAAAGAGCTGGAAATTAAAAGAATAGGAGAGTAGTTGTTTGCACACTGAGAGGCGAAAGCAAAATCTTATATTTTGTATGCTTGTTTTTATGAGTATTCTTAGTTGCACTCTTATCCCCGTCCGCAGACAGACCGACAAACAACACCTTTAGGAGAAATATGTATTAACACATTTGTGACCCTTCATTTTTTTCTTCTCAAGGAAAACATTTTTATGGGGAAAATGCCTCCAATGCACCCCTAAAAACATGGTGGTGATTGTCGATTTTCTTTTAGCCTATATACTAACTTAAACCAGCAGCAGTCATTCTACTTAGGCATTTAAGGGTGATTAACCCCTTGGCTGTGGGGCTGTTTCCCCCGCTGTGCTGGGGGGCGGGGGTGGGGCGCGCACAGCGCCCCAGAGCTCATAACGAGGTCAGCTCGTCATGAGCCACAGTACTCGTGTGCTCATGACGAGCTGTGCTCGTCATGACCTCACCCGTTTTCATAGAACGCTCGCACAGCAGGGGAATTAGCCCAGCGTGCATGACGAGCTCAGCTCGTCATGAGCACACAGCACCGTGGCTCATGACGAGCTGACTTCGTCATGAGCATAGAAGGGGTTAATACAATGGGAATTATTGTAAATAGGGATCAATGTCAGACTTTTGTGACTGTTCCTCGTGCTCCATGTACTCAACCCCCCTGTTTCCTTGCAAACCTAGATTTCTTCCAACTTTCTTAAATCTGTGGCTGCGGAATATCCTGCTTTCTAGTGGGTTTATCACATCTATAAATTTAATCTGTGAAGTAAAAGTCAACAGATCTGGTCCCGTAAAACAGGACCTGTCACTTAGGTCACAGATGACACTTTTTTTGCACCTGCGTGAAGACCTTTTGCAATCCATGCAGTTATTTGTTTTTTTTTGTTTGCGCCAATGTTATTTTACTTCAAATGTTTACTACTAGAAGGATCGTTTGCATTTCAGGCCAGGATTACGTGACCAGTTATGCGCATAAACCCATGGACCTTTCTTTCAAGTTGGTGACACATCTTAAAGTGATTGGGCTAGTTCACTTCACTGAATTAGCGTGCTTGATTTGTCTGTTCACAGGGTGGGTTCCTAGTTCTGAAGTAGTAGTGCATAGGTATAGTAGATACTGTACCTAAGCACATAATCCAATTGTGAGCACTTGTATTTTCAGCATTTTGTTAAATTATTGGGAAATAGTGCCTGTAATACACCACTATGGAGGCAGAATACCACTAACAATTTATACATAGTTTTCATAGGTTTATAAACATTACGTAAAACAAATGGAATTCTTTTATACTGTCATTTATTTTAGTACAGTTGGTGGGAAATTAAGTTGTGTTTCTTTGCAATTTTGCGAGACTTGCATGCTATTCTATATCAGAATGTTTAAAATAATGAATGATGCCACTGCCAGAGCTTACAAAAGATAAATGTATTAAACCAATTTAAATTAACAACGTAATAATTCTGCAAGGGTCTTGCAGATATATAGCCACACTTTTTATTTTATTTTAAGTTTTCATGCTACACTTTTAGTAGAACTTCTCTTTTATTAACCCATTGTGGATTTTGGTACACATGCTAGTCATTTATTAGGCATTAAATACAAATTATACTAATGTGCTCAGCACCTTCACTCCAAACGTATCATGGAGCTATCTCGAGTATGATTTCGTTTGTTGTGTGTGTGGAGTTCTTCTCCTTTGCATTATGAACAACCAGGGAAGCATTTGGTCATGCATTACCCGCCACCTTCTGGACCGACTTGCTTTTCCTCCTCATTGTTTCTCTTCAGATGCTTTTCTGTGCTGTCTGAGCAGTGAGTTCAAATGTTCTGATTAAAATGTTTTTCTTTTTCAATCCTAGTGTCTCATTGCTTGCTAAAATCTGTCTACAGAACCCTGATCTGTTGTACATGCCTCAGAATTTAATCTGCACGCAACAGCATGAATATGAATGTGACATGCATTGTTTGTGTATTTTATACTGTTACTTTCTACATCATCCTATCCAAGGAATGCTTTAATTGACATCTTTGCGGCATGTGTCTCAACAGGATTGCTTGTTTTTATGGAAATTAAGCTATAGTTCTGTAGATCTTTCTACTTGGAATATGAGGAAGCCGTTCTTCTGGGTAATTTAGCAAGAGCAAAGATGAGGCGCCACCTCAACGCCCTGATATACTAACCAGGCCTTGGCACAGTCCTGAAACACCAAGGGTCCTAATGTATAGCTTCATGTACATGGTAGTGAACCCTGTCTTACTCAGAAAAATGGCATGAATTGTAACCTGCTTCTTACCTCTTAAGAATACAGTTTTATTATCCCAAAAACTCCAGCTAATTTTGAAGTAAGTTTGAACTTTGTACTGCATTTACCAGGATGCAAAGGGGCGAACTGTGCTGGGACTGTGAGGCAGTGGGCTCCCAACCCCCATTCTGTTTAAAAGGCTCCCTTGAGCCAGCAAGCTGACGAGCTTTGGAGTTGCACCTGTGTGCCTGTGAGTGGTACTGTGACCTGAGAGAAACTTGGCAGCATTTCCAGCAACCCCAGACGATTTTTCTTTGCTCTCTAATACTGCTGCTCTCTACTGAAGACGGGCTCAACCCAGAAACACGTGTCTAGAGATATACAGCAATTTGTGCACCAACTTTGGTGAAAAACTCCAGCTAATTTTGAAGTAAGTTTGAACTGTGTACTGCATTTACCAGGATGCAAAGGGGCCAACTGTGCTGGGACAGAGGCAGTGTGCTCCTAACCCCCATTCTGTTTAGTATTGCACACAACTGCTTCTGTTTCTTTGGTAAGTTGGTTGTCCATTACCACAGCGCCTCCAAAAGACCTCCAGTTCCTAATGCCCCGCCTCTGCCCAGTCTCTGTCGAGTGATGGATGGAAACAGTGGAGAAGGGATGTGGGGTAGTTAAGGATCCTGGTACATGTATGGATTCTGCCCCCCTCTTTAACTTACACTTTAATGTACTCACATGATGGATAAGTGCAAACATTTATTATGCTACATTTATTATGCTATCAAATAGGTCCATATTTTCCAGCTACGTTTTACAGCAGACATTCATGTGAGAACTTCCCTGTACACCGTTCCTCTAAACCCTAAAGATTCTTAATGTAAGCATAGACCTAGTTTCTTTGTTTGATATGTCTTCATGCCGTCATATTTCTGTTTAATACAGAAGATAGCATATTTTTAAATTGTAAATATTTGACATGATTGAAAATAAAGTATTGGATTGTAGTCTCTTTCACTCAATCTTTTCTTTTGAAAAAAATAAGTACATATTATAATAGTTCCTTTCTAGAGGTTTTTCTGAAATAAACAAAATCTAACTAACTGGTGAAATTGGGGTGAATAATTTAAAACAAACCATGATAGTAGGCCAGTTGGTTCAAGTTGATTTAAAGTGCAACAGGTTGCCTCATCGATCTATTTTTTACATTTTTTTTGTAAATCTTTTTTTATTGAAGTCAAGGCATGACAGAAGGAAAGGCAAGGTTACACGTACAATAGCAATATTAATTACTTTACAAAGGGTATTCAAGACATAGTGATCACGAAAACATAATGACAGTCCCCGTTGAAACATGGTTATATCCCATTTCTAATGTCTTCTCTTGATCTCTGAGGTTCACATATCTCTCCCCTGTGAGTTTTCCACTGCCCTCTAACCTGCATCCATTTATTTGGGCATCCCCTGGCTCCTATTTAGCCTTTTCTGTGACCATTCACCAGTCCATATCACTACTCCAATCCTCGAACTTGGTGGACTCTGAGCCCCCCATAATCTCGCATTGTTGCGTTTTGCCACCATCAGCCGCAGGGTTACCCATATTCGCTCCTTGGAAGTTAGGTTGATGGGGCCCCAGACGTTTATCTGCTGACCCAGCACTTCTTCCATAAGGCTTTCCACTGCCTCCCAATAGCTCTGAATAGTAGCACATTCCCACAGTGTGTGGACAAATGTTCCCTCCTCCCCACACCGCCTTACACAGCCGCCATCTGAGCAAAATCCCATGCGAACCAACAGCGACCCCGACAGATAGGACGTATGGAGAATTTTCAGCTGCACCAGGCGAAGCCTGGAGGAGATGGCCAACTCCAGCCACTTGTCATCTTACAAACCCGCCACGTCATGGTCCCACTTAGTCCTCAGACGAGTTAGAGGATCCCCCATGTTGTTAATCGTTTTTTGTAAATGAGTGATATGGCTTTCTCTGGGAAGTCTCCATCTAGGACTCGATCCTCAAGTCCTCCACTTGAGGACTCGATCTTCAAGTGGGGTGGACTCTGAGAGCTCAGACCCTTTGGGGAGAACCACAAGTAAGGCATGCCTGAATTAGAGATACCTGAAATGTTCTGAGTGCGCCAGCTCGTATTCCTGCTGCAGCCAAGGAAAAGGGACCACCCCAACTGATCTCCTCAAGTCACCCACCCTGGATATTCCTATGAGGTCCCGGCTAGCAAAGCCCTTCGAGCGGCTCAGTCTGCCCAGTTGCTCGCTATGCCAGAGCGGTGTGTCCTGTGTGACTATCCCCTCCCACCCCAGGCTTTTGTTAGCCTCTTTCCACACCTGCACCGCATGTCCAGTTGGGCCAGTCAGGGTAGGTTTCAATGACCGCACATAGAGGGCCCCGTCAAAGTTACCTCCCGGGAGGAGCCATCTGTCGATCTGGAAGTCGGGTTGCCCTGCGGCCTATACATACATTGGTTTATCATCGCTAAATGTGATGCCCAATAATACTTCCATATATCTGGAAGTCCGATGCCCCCATCGAACCACACCAACGTGTGTTTGTGTATCACAATACAAGGTGGCTACCCCTCCCACAGCAGGTCCCATATGATACAATCAAATTCCTTAAAATACGAGGGTGGTACAGGATGCGGAGTATTGTGCAAAGCATATATGAACCTGGGGAGAGACATCATTTTGAACAGGGCTGCCTGCCCCAAGAGAGACAACAGAAGCGATTTCCAATGTAGTACGTCAGCTTTAAGATGCACAAGAGGCGGCAGGAGATTGCAATCATAAAATCTGGACGGATTCTTAGAGACCCAGATCCCCAAGTATTTGAAGCCATCAGTAGCTTCCGCCAGTTGATAACCCAGAGGGACAGAAGGTCTCTTTCCCTAGAGGACATACAGCACTGATTTGGTTCAAGTCAAAATTTATTATTATGTTTTGGCTCTCGATGAGGGCCACATAAAAATTAAACACACCATAATACAATAGTAACAGACAAAAGAAAAAGGGATATATAAACATACTAAATTAATGACGAAAGAACAAAACATTACAGTTATCAGCTCTTAAAGTGAACCACGGCAACATCCCAGCAACCTCAATAAATATTTAAGAACCCTTTAAAAAATTAAAAAATTCTACAACAAAACAGTTCATTAGGAGGGCAGTAAAGAGCATGTAAAAACAATTTAGCATTTGCAATTCCCAATTGTAAACAAATAGGTTTAATCCATTTAAATCGCAAGGAGCGTAAAGCAGGACAGATAAACAAGACGTGGTTACGATCTTGTACAGCGACATTACAAAAGTTACATGTAGGGGAACCCCCGTACCATTTTGCTAAGAGTGAATTAAGAGGGAGCAAATCATGTCGTAGGAGGTACCATAACCTACGGACTCCATGAGGAATATTCCAGGTCAAATATTGTTGGGCCAGCTTGGGGGTGTATGTTTCTAGCAGAGGTTCCCTGTCATATAATCTGGGTTGGGCAAGGGTATCCAGCTTATAACATAACTCCCACGATGCTCTTTTTAATGAAGCTTTAAGTTCAGAGGGAGTAAGTAAAAATAGGGTACTCTCATCCAACTCTAACAGGGCCACAGCTTTCCTAAAATTTTTTAGTAGAGAGGAAAAATCATTAAGATTACCCAGTAACTCCTTTTTAATAAGTTCTCTTAGGGTACCAGGTTTTCCTCTAGCCAAGCATGCTACCCATCTTACCAGGGCCACCAGTCCCTGTGTCCAGCAACTTCGGAGTCCGAATTCTAATCTGCATGAAGAAGTAGAACATGCATTACTAAGCGATGTAATTTTCCGAAGTACCCGTCCTTCCATTTTTTGAAGGAATCCCCAATATTTCAGCTCCACTAATTCAATTCCATATAAGAGAGTAGCTGGCACTTTTGCTTTAAAAACTTCCAGAAAGAGTGAGAAGTGTCTCTTCCCAGTGGCATTATATAACGAACATAACCCCATACCATGGGTCAATGCTTTGCGAGAGTTATGTTCGATATGGGGAATCTCACTAAGATTCGCTGATATTATTTTGCCTAAAAAAGGGTAAGTTTTAACCACGTCGAGTTTTTGCCCCCCAATAAACCACTTATAATTGCTAGATCTGCATTTTCTCTTACCAAAGATACACATGATTTTACTTTTTGATGTATTAATTTTCATATGGTGTGCTACAGCAAATTCATTCAATGCAAGCAGACGGTTAGATAAACCCTTCGGGGTCAAATCCAAGACAAGAATATCGTCTGCATACATTAGGATAGATATAGCAGACCCTCCAATTTTCGGTGCCACTCCCTCACAAGATGAAATAAAAGTTGGGAGGTCGGCCATATATAAAGAAAACAATATAGGCGCCAGTATACACCCTTGTTTAAGGCCATTCTGGGAGGGGATGGATGAAGTGAGACCCTCTTCGCCGCCTTGTAGCACCTTACACCATGTGTTCATATGCAGAGATCGAACCAATGCAAGTAAGTATCCTGGCATACCCAATGCCGCCAATTTTCTCCACAGCGATGGACGGTCCACTTTGTCAAACGCCGTGGAGAAATCAATAAATGCGGCATATAAGCCACCATCACGGATGCATACATACTTGTCACTGATCACCTGCAATAATGTCAGGTTATCTAACGTTCCGTGCTCTTCACGGAAACCAGTTTGTTCCATTGGTAAAATCTTATTAGTTTCTGCCCATTCCATAATTAACAATAATATACATTTGGCGAAAATTTTTCCTATGGCATCTAATAAAGCTATTAGACGATAATTAGATGGCAGCTCCCGATCCCCCTTTTTAAATATAGGAATTAATATACTACCCCTCCAGGAGTCGGGGACAGTTCTTGTTAAAAAGCAAGCCTGAAATATAGGGAGAAGAATCCTACTCCAAGTAGCGATATCCTGCTTAATGATTGACATGGGCAGTTCGTCTGGACCCATGGCTCCGGTAGAGCGCATACTCGTTATCGCAGTAACTATTGTTTTTTCAGTAGGGAGAATGATTTTTTGCATACCATTTAAATCCAACATACCTATATCCTCCAGTACTTCATTTGGAGCATATAATGCAGTTACAAATACTGTCCAGACTTCTTCGCAGATGGCTATAGGACGGGCAGTTACTATGGTACCACAGCCTTTCCTTATTATGGACCAAAATTCTCTAGATCGATTAAAGGTTATAGCCTCCCTCAAACTAATCCAAAGAGAATCTTCTTTTTCTCTTTTCAATTTGAGTCTCAATCTAACTCTCCTACGTTTTAATAATGCTAGTAGAGACTCATTTTCCTCAGATCTATTAAGATATTGTTTCCTGATCAGTGCATTTATCTCCCTATTCAGGAAAAATAGAGGACTAGGAGAAAAATGTGGTCTTTTAGGGTTTCCCTTTTTCTTGGCAAATCCAATAACTTTTTTAATAAGGTTTTCGAGTTGTAGGAATTCTGTACCCTCCCACTGATCGAGTTCTAGTAAAGTTTGAGCCAGGAGGTTTTGTACATCCTTCATGGTAGTGGGACCCCAAAAACATCTACCCGACCTTCGATCAATGGAAAGATCTCTATGCTTTAAGGACCAAGAGTTAGTTTCAGGAAGGGTTAGTGAAAGAGTTAAATTAATTATTTTATGATCACTCAGTAAAGAATGAGTGATCGCCATATCCCTAATCAAATGGAACGACTCATAGTCCGTAATGGCATAGTCCAAAATAGACTCACCCCTGTATGAGCCATGTGTATAATGGGCAGGACTATCAGAGGGCATTCTACCATTAATAATAAGCCCTTCTAAGAGGCTAAGTTCCTCCAAAAGAATCTTACCTCTTTTATTAGATTTTATTTTAGTAGGCCAAGCCATTTGAGGTATATTATATACTTCTTCCTTAAGTTTATTTCTGAACTTAACTAAAGTAGAGTTGGATATTTTACTATTTAAGTCTCCAACCATCAGTATATAGGGGGGATATTCAGCCTCCAATAGCTTTGTTACATAAGAAAACATTCGCTTCATAACTGAATTAAAACATTCCTCGGGAGGGATGTATACATTTAAAATAACAAACGAAGACCGCGTGCCTACATTGCCTAAGTTACTGATAGTTATGGATTGAAAGAGATTACTGGAGTCTGAGTAGTGTGTATATTGCCATTGAAGAGAGGTGGATAAAAGACAAGCAATTCCACCTTTCGCATGGCCTTTTTTTGAAGGTTTTGCTGAAGCCTCCAGGACAAAAAACTCTTTCCCTACATAGGGGAGATTTTTACACCACGTCTCCTGGAGACATATTACATCAACGTTTAAAGAAGATAAAAAGTCAAATTTCTCAGGGGAATTAAACATGCCAGCAGCGTTCCAAGAGACAATTTTTAAATTATTGTTAAAGATGTTGGAAGAGTCGTGGGTTACTCGCGGAATTAGTAGATAAAACCCCGGGCAACCAGTTCCACATCTGATTGTCTTCTATTAGAGGGACATCTGTATTATCAGGCAATGGCAGGGCCTGAGATACCATTCTTTTGCCCTTTGAGACCCAGATTTTTAGATCTTTATTACCAAAGTAATGATCATCCTGTGTAAATACTGGCTTAACAATACTATCTCTAGAGGCAATAGATAAGGCCTTCTTATAATAAGGTAATACGTCAATTCCTCTACATTGGAAAAATTCCGCCTGTTGTAGAACAAGATTAGTAATTATTTTTGAGTAGAAAGTTACTCTTGTTCGTTGTCCAGTAATTGATTTTATTGGAAGAACTAAATCAATATCATTTGACAAAATCAATTTTAGACTATCAATCTCTTTAAAACAGTTAAGCAACCAAGACCTATTCATTTTTACATCCTGATCGAACAACGGAAGAAAATCCAGTGTTAGTGTATCCACACATATCGTTGCGCATTTTACTGGTTGAATATTTAAGCCACTAGCTGTATCAGGTTGGGGCCGGAAAATAGATGCAGTTGGATTTAATACTTTTACCACTTGCGGAGGAATTCCCGTAGCATCAACCAGCACGGATAAGGGTTCTGGCGCTTGTAGCACATGAGATGGAATTACCTCATTTGTACAGCCCCCAACCATATTACCCTCCAATACTTTATTAAATGCATCGTCCGCTACCTTATTGTTGGTGATATTCAGTAGTGGGTTATCCCCATTTCCTAACTCCTCTCGCGCTTCAGGGCTTATGTTTTTTTGGAAAATGATTTGCCTTGGCCTTTTTTTCTTATATTTACGTAATAACTTCCTATTTTTCCCTTTTGATTTTTCTTTTCTGATTTTAGTCTGAGCCGGCAATCCATCCGGGCCCTTTTTTTCCTGAGTAAAGATGGGAAAAAGATCATTTTCGATCGTTTGCACCATCTCTACCAAGCTATCATCCTTGACAATGGGCTTTAAGAGTTTGCTCTGTCCAGTGACAGATAAGGTAGGGCTCTTAAGAGGTGTATGGATGTCTGCCTTTACAGACAATTTCATAGGGATATTACCCTGCAAGAGATTGATACAATTTGACGCAGTTCGAACTGCAGGTTCAGTGGGGGGTAATGTAACATTTTCAACTACAGGTTCAGAGGGGGGTAATGTAACATTAGCACCCTTTTTAGACAACATTTCCTTCAATATCTCAGACACAGATGACAAAATACAATCAGAACTCACAGCAAATTTACCAAGGAGTAACAATATAGAAGACAATATTTGTTCAAGCGCTATCAGAGATTCAGAAATTGGTTTCTCATTTTTTGGATAGCTAGATTGAACAAAAGAACAAATCCCCGATAAGTTAAATTGAGGAGACTTCAAATCACTATGCGTTAATAAATCATCTTGGGATTTGATTGAAGGGGTGCTGCTATATAAAAGCATTCCAGATGGAGTTGCTCTAATTGGAGTTTTACTATCCCCAACCTGGGCCAAAAGTTTCTTATCCATGTATCGACCACAAAGTTCGAGATCAATACTAGTGGAGATAGATGTAGCAGCAAAGTCTTCCTCCTCCTTTTCTCTTTCGATGAGAGTATTATGATCATGAGCTAAGGAATTTAATTCATTCATTTGAGAAAGAGAAGATTTATTTATTTCAATCAGTACGTCAGTGTTTAAATCCATTTCCACATTGGTTTGTGATTGCGAGTGAGGTGATAAAGCAGTCTTTAAGATTATTGGGTCTTTTGCGAGTTTATTTCCTGATTTTTCCCAAATGTGTTCCAGCTGCATCTGACCTTTCACTAGCGCACTATTTTCAGACTTTTTCCTCAAGCGTGCGGGTTCAGATATCACCTCTACTTTGTCCCTTAAAACTTTCCCAGAACGTAATTTCTTTGTAGACATAATACTTCTGGATAAACCAGACCTTACGCCTGATAGGCAATCGCAGATATCAGCACACACAGTTTATAAAATATAAATACTGGAATACTGGAGGAAGCCGATAAGTTCACAGTAGCAGATGACAGAGTTACAGTCTGCAGATCATCCGTGTTTTTTTGTTCGAAAATTTGCTGCAGTGGAAAGCAGCGAAGATGTGCAGACAACAAAAATATGAAATAAAAATACCAGGGCCCAGCCCGGCCTGATTTGGTTCAATTTATAGAGTAGCCGGCATATCTACCAAACACATGGAATATGTCCAGGAGCACATTAAAGGACGTAATTGGGGATGCCAGATAGAGCAAAATGTCCTCTGCATACAGCGATATGTGGTCCTCCCATCCAGATGTCCATTTGAGACACCTTATGACTTTTTTCTTTTTTAATATTTTTTTTTGTTTGATTTTCAAGTAACAAGTCATGCTTGTAGCAAACGCACGAGTTGAGTCAGTGGTGTCTGTTGTTAATTGGAAGAAACGAAGCTTCAAATGAGAAGATAAAGTATAGTTTTAAAAATGCACATCAAGGTGAGAAGTATAAGCAGATAGAGTAGCTACAGAGCCTTACCGTAATTTCTTTCAAGTTGAGTTATTTTTCTTTATCTGGGTGGCTTTTGGACTTCTTCAACAATGTCTCCTCTCTCTCTTCTCACTGATAGAAGAGTTCTTATTTTAAGAAACTGACTAGTGGTGTCCACACACACTTCAAGGTTGTTATCATTAATAGCTTTTGATCACTTTCCTTTCATTTATGCGTGTCTGGCATTTCCGTTTATCTAGCATTGATTTTCTCAAGTTCGATTGATACAAGGCCAGCAGTTAGTAATTATTTTTAGCAATTGGTGCGTTAGGTTTAAACGTGGAGAGAAAAAGTTCCCTCTACATGGGGTTGTGTCCTGGGAAGATAATGTGGACAGTGTTGACTGATTATTTCTTTCGTCAACAGCTTTGTATGGGGCAGCACAACCGCGTGTGTTTAATAGTGGCATTCTTGACTTAACTCCGCCTCCATGAGTTATTTGACAGGCCAGTACTCTGCTGCTTGCTGTGAGACCAGTGTCTTGGGTGGGATGAAAACCTCTTGCGCCGTGGAAGTAGATTTGGAGCAGCTGTACTTGCTGGTTACGTGTTTTGGTAGCTGTGGAAATAGCAGATTTGAGCTTGAGTTCCTGTTATTTCTGGCACAGTATTCTGTCAGCGGCAGAGGTTCTGTAGGTAGCTTCAGGCTTAATCCACGAAGGAGCCACTGGGTCGTCCGGTAAGGTGAAGTTTACAGTTTTTCGATAACTGGAATGTCCTATTTGAGATTTAGAAGTGCTTCCCTTTGCTTATTGTTTTTTAATCTGCCAGAAATAGTAAAGGGGGAAACATTTGTGAGGCCATGCACATGCTGTGTAGTTTCATCTGTGTGATCATTATCACACCCCTACCGCCCATCAACCCACCAGGAAAAGTTGGTTGGGAATCAACTTGATATTTTGTGTCAGATTTCCTCTGGTTCTTTTGATTTACAATGGGAGACACAGTGTTTGAAGAATGAACTCCCTAAGTATGTTATTTGCATGGATTTTACATTTAAATTTACAGAATGGGAAGATGTGTATTGGGCACAGACTGGAATCAACTTCAGTTTCCAGGCTGAGATTGTATCCTGACATACTGAATACAGAAGTCCAATTCTTGTAGTAGGTTTGAGACAAAGTGTTGTTGATCAGTAGATAACGTAGTTTGCATAGGCCGAGAGTTTGTATTTGTATTTTAAGCCTTCTATCCTTTAGTTGATGCACAGTTAAATAATTATTTCTACAATTCAGAGAGGATAAAGTGATATTATGAACCTATCCCCAATTCATTCCAAAGGTGCCAACAAACTTTGCCTATCACACTAAAGATATTCTTTCTAAATCCATAGAGCATGGCAGAAAGAACATTACACACGTTAAAACTTAACAGATATCTAAAATTCTATTTACACCGTACGTAACAAATTAGGACATCCGACTAGTAGTTGATTGCTTATGGTAAACCTTGGAAAGGGTTTCCACTTTCCATACAAAGTATTGCATGATGAAGTACTGCTGCTATCTAGTATGGTCATCACAAGGCTGGAACTCCTCTTTTGACTAAGGCACAAGTGTACTCTACAAGAAGCGTCTGTCAACTGGGACAAAAAGTATTACGTGATTTAGTCCAAAAAGGTGAGCCTTCGTTTATTTTATTATTCCACCATCTGCTACTTTGTCCGCATGTTCATTATTGTACCTTGCCTTAACTGCTCGCTCTTCTGATTCAAGCATGTGAATCAATAAACGATCCGATACTGGAGAAGAAAACACATTACTTACCTAAAACTGTAGTTCTCCAGTATTTGCATCTTTCATAGATTCACAAGCAACCCCCCCTCCTCCCCTTAGAGGCTTACCTTATCCTGATATGATTATTCATTTCTTAGTGCTTGAAAATATGAAGGAGTGAAGACTGTGGGGAGTGTTCTCAGGGCGATTTGGCCTGATTTCCTGGAGTTTGGTTCTTATCTAATGATGTAGATTAGTCACTGAAGTGAATGTGTTTTCTGTTGTACCGTGGTCTCCCACTATGACAACTGGGCTATGGTGGTTTTGGGGTCCAAGGGTGTAACAATGTGGATGCCCATCCTTTCACAGGGGGTGCCTGTGACAGGTAAGGGGTTCACGGGAGACTTGAGCTTTTTCCCTGGTTTCCCACTGGTCTGGCAGGTGGGACTTGACCTGCAGAAGGTATCTGAGGCTGTCTTCATCCCGAGCCAATTAAAGTGGGAGACAAGCCTTGTGAAGATCTTGTCCTGTCCCAGATGTCCTGCCAGGGGTATGCCATGAGCCAGGCCCAGTACGCCAGCCTGTAGCACTGAGAAACAATCAACATATGTTGCCCCATGAGAAGGTGCCGTAGGGCACAGCCTTTTTGAAGTGCAAATAGTGCTGTGCACAGTTTCATCCCCCCACTCGCCATATTGCCTAAGATTGCCCATCCAAGCACTCCTAGTCCCTAAATTGGGTGATTGCTGTCTGAGAGGCATACACAAAGGGCAACTGCACCCTGTCATGTGACCCAGGAAAAAGCTACAGGCAACAAATGATTGCGATTAGAAAATGTCAACTTTCTAACATCTTAAAACTGCCATTTTCAAAATTCCCTTGAAAAATGGTTGACTTTACATTGAAAAATGATTTTAAATTAATAATTTCTTGGACACCAAGAATTACATTCCTACCTGCTCCCAATGAAAATGTATTACTTATTAAATGTAATAAGGTAGCCCGATGTTATACTATGTGAGTGGTAGACCTCACAGTAGTAAAAAACAAATTTGTGAAATTTTCACTACCAGGATATGTAAAACTTAAAAGTACATGTCCAACTTTTTATTTACAATGCACCCTGTTCTATGGGCTCTTAAGGGCCTACTTTAGGGGTGAAGTATATATAATAAAAATAGAGTTTAAGGCTTAGCAACGGGTTATTTTTTCCAAGTCAAATTGGCAGTATAAAACTGCCAACAGGGTTCAATGGCAGTCGTGGGACATGTATCTGATAGAGACTTCTAGCTGCAGATGCCTTACCTCAGAGTATTTCCCAGGCGTCAGACTGGCTGAGGATGTTTGTCAGCAGTACCTCTGCGCACCAGTAGGAAATGTTCTGCTGCGCTTTGGGTATGACGTGCGCGGTACCTATATAGCGGTCACCCCTGTGTACTGACATCATTTGATTGCTTTCTGCACCAGATGGCGCTGATTCGTGAAGAGCGACCCTCTGTCATTTTTTTGACTGGCTATTTTCTCTTTTGTCAAACTTTTTCAGTTTTTGTAGAGATTTTCTCTCCGGGTGTGACAGGCTGTCCCCAGATAAGCCAACTAGTTTCAAACCATGTGGTGCCTGTCACAGGCAGATGTGTATGAGAGACTAACACTTGATTTATTTGTGGTGCTTGGAGAAGGACCTAAACTCCAAGACTTGCAGGGACTACCGTACCATGCACCTGAAGGCGCAGAGGAAGCGATCCCTTAAGCTCCATCCTGCCCAAGTTGGACACACTCACGAGATACTCAAGATCCTGGTTATACGTAAAGTCCTGAAACCGTTCGCTGAGCTGCTCCTGGCGATAGTCGTCCCGGTCAAAGTCTTATAAGTCGAAGATGTCTTTGTCTTTGTCGTGCCCTTCAAAGTTCTCTGACAAGGCGTGGGAGCTTCAGCACTCCAGGTCTCGCGCTTCAGCGGAGCCTGAGTCACGGTCTTCTCTGCACATCCCTAACTCTGTCTGGAGTCAGAGGGACCCCCGTCCAGCATAAAGAATTTTATGAAGTTAATATTTTATACCTTCCTAGCAGGTTCACCCTCAGAAACAGTTGGGCCCCATAGATCCCATGTTGGATCCAGAGCAGTGCCGCCAGCGAGACCAAGACCTTTCTCAGTGCCTGCTCCAGTGCCAGCACCCATGGCGGTCCACAGCGGTGCCATCCCCATCGTCATTCCAGACTCCGATACAGAGCAGATTTTGCCATTGACCGGGACCATGCTCTCCGGATCGGAGTCTGCCATTTACAGTTTGACAGGCCTGGAGAGGGAGACAAATAGGAGAGGTTTGAGACCCTTATGTATACCAGCATCCCCTAGATGAGAATAACTAGTATGAGGAACTGGCGAAAGCCAGTGGGTTAGACACCTAAACTTGCACTCTCTTGGTCTCTCCTCCTGTGACTACGGAGGAGGAGCATCTTTTGCTATGGTGGTGCGTAGGACGGCTGAGGTCTTGGATCTTCAGCTTCCCTCTGTGGCAGTCGAGACTAATGTCTTGACAGAGGTGCTTCAGCCAGAAGTCTCCCCTTCTGAACCCTTACTCTCCTATTAATGAAGACCTCGCCAATGTCCTACTTACGACCTGGTCCAAGTTCCGCACAGGGGCTCCTATGCAAGCCCTGCACACGGATTCCTTTGCGTAGGACAATTGCCCACTGCCGGTAAACAGCCATCAGTATGCGGATGTTAGTCCGCATACCATTACTTCGCAAGCGTTACAATGCATACGATGTAACAACGCATAGCCTTTACTACGCACGTTTTTACATCCGCATGCGTTGTAATGGCTATCTACTTCATTCTGAGGAAACGTACGCGCTTCCATTTTGTCACCTCCGCCCCTGACGCGGCCTTCCTGACCGAGACCTGGTGGAACGACTCCTCGGCACCGGACTTCGCCATAGCCATCCCAGACGGCTACAAGATCTCCCGCAGAGACTGCACCAGCGGAGTCGTCCACAAGTCCACCCTCCAAGTCCACACCCTCGCAGACGACTCCCTCAACTCCGCCGAACTCCTCCACTTCCAGATCCACACCAACCCCAATACCACCCTCAGAGGAACTCTTGTCTACAGAACTCCCGGGGCCTGTTTGGCGACTCCATCGCCGACCTCTCTAGCACCCACGCACTTGCACAGACTACATCCTCCTCAGGGACCTGAACTTCCACCTCGAGACCAACAACGATGCCAACTCCGACACCCTGATCGACAACCTCGCCAACCTCGGCCTCCAACAACTCGCCACCAAACCCACCCACGTCGCCGGCCACACGCTTGACCCCGTCTTCTCCACGAGCACCCTCGTCGCCTTCAACAACACCACCGATGTTCACTGGACCGACCACCACTGCATCCACTTCACCTTCAAGAAAACAACCCCACACCACCGCACCCGACAACTCCCTCGTCGCTGTTGGGGCAAAATCACAGAGGACCAACTGACCTCCACCCTCGCCCAGAACCCACCCACCGACCCCACCCACCAACCCAGACACCGCCACCCGCAACCTCAGACAATGGATTGAAGACTGCGCCAACACTCTCGCCCCACTAAAGAAACCTTCCATCAACCACCCCAGCATGAAAGCCGCCTGGTTCACCGAGGAACTTCAGACCTCCAAATGCACATGCCAGAAGCTGGAGAAGAAATGGATCCACGACCGCACACCAGACAGCCTCGCAGCACACAAGGACGCCATTCTCAGACATCACCAGCTCATCAGAACAGCCAAGAGATCCTCCTTCAAAACCAGCCTGGATAACAACGCTCACAACAGCAAAGAGCTTTTTAACATAGTGAAGGAACTCTCCAACCCAATCGCCAACACCAACGACATCCCACCCTCGCAAGATCTGTGCGACGCACTGGCCACCTTCTTCCATCGCAAGATCACTGACATCCACGACAGTTTCAACACCCCGTCCACCCCAACTGCGACAGACCCCACCCTGAACACCACCTGCACCAACCAGCTGACCTCCTGGTTCCACATCAACGACGACAAGACACGCAAGGTCATGAACTCCATCCACTCAGGATCTCCGTCAGACCTCTGCCCTCACCATGTCTTCAACAAAGCAGACGCAACCATCACACCCCAGCTAAGGAAGATCATCAACACCTCCTTCAACACAGCGGCGTTCCCGCAAAGCTGGAAGCTCGCCGAAATAAACGCCCTCCTCGATAAGCCACCTCAATAAGCCAAAGGTGGACCCCAAGGACCTCAAGAACTTCCGGCCCATCTCACTGCTCCCCTTCCCGGGGAAGGTCATCGAGAAAATCGTCCACATACAGCTGACCCGCCACCTCGAGGACAACAACATCCTGGACCCATCCCAATCCGGATTCAGACGAAACCACAGCACCGAGACAGCCCTAATCGCCGCCACAGACGACATCAGGCGCCAGCTAGACAACGGCGAAACTTCAGCCCTCATCCTCCTGGACCTGTCAGCTGCATTCAACATGGTCTGCCACCGCACACTAAGAACACACCTCCAAGAAGCCGGAATCCAAAAGAAAGCCCTGGACTGGACCACGTCCTTCCTCTCCGGCAGAACCCAGAGAGTCCGCCTCCCACCCTTCCGATCCGAAGCCACAGACCTCATCTGGGGCGTACCCCAGGGCTCATCCCTCAGCCCGACGCTGTTCAACGTCTACATGGCCCCCCTCGCACAAGTGGCCCGCCAGCACGACCTGAACATCATCTCCTACGCCGACGACACCCAGATCATCCTCTCCCTCACCAAGGACCCTCACACTGCCAAAACCAACCTCCACGAGGGAATGAAGGCCGTCGCCGAGTGGATGAGAAGCAGCCGCCTGAAACTGAACTCTGACAAGACAGAAATCCTCATCCTCGGCCCGACCCCCTCTGCCTGGGATGACACTTGGTGGCCGACCACGCTAGGAACAGCGCCGACACCCTCAGACCACGCACTCAACCTAGGATTCATCCTTGACTCCTCCCTCTCCATGTCGAAGCAGGTCAACGCCGTCTCAACGCCGTCTCCTCCTCCTGCTACAACACCCTCCGCATGCTTCGCAGGATCTACAAGTGGATCCTGACTGAAACCAGAAGAACTGTGACCCAAGCCCTCGTCAGCAGCAGACTGGACTACGGCAACGCACTCTACGCAGGAAACCCTGCCAAACACCTACCGCGACTGCAACCCATCCAAAAGACCTCCGCCCGTCTGATGCTCAACATCCCTCGTCGCAGCCACATCACCCCCCCACCTGAGAGACCTGTACTGGCTACCCGTCAACAAGAGGATCACATTCAATCTCCTCACCCACGCACACAAAGCACTCCACAACACCGGACCAGCCTACCTGGACAACCGACGAAACAGGAGAAAGAAGTAAGAGGGGCTGTGTAGGGTCGTGCCGGGGTATTGTTTGGTAGTAGGGACAGGATTGGGGGTAGGGGCAGGGTCGTGCTGGTGGTAGTGTTTTGGGGTTTAGGGTAGTGTTGTGGTGGTAGTGTAGGGTAGTGTTTTAAGGTTTAGGGTAGTGTCTGGTCATGCAGGATAGTGTTTGGGTGTAAGGACAGGACTGCAGGTAGTGTTGCGCGGGTCATGCAGGGTAGTGTTTTAGTGTAGGGACCGGCTTGGGGGTAGGGGCAGGGTCGAGTTGGGGACAATTTTTAGGGTTTAGGGTAGTGTTGTTGTGTTTGTGTAGGGTAGTGTTTTAGGGTTGTCTTGGGGGTCGTGCAGTGTAATGTTTTAGTGTAGGGACCGGCTTGGGGCAGGGTCGTGCTGGGGGGAGTGTTTTAGGTTGTAGGGTAGTGATGTGGTGGTTGTGTAGTTTAAGGTAGTTGTTAGACCTGGCATCATTGGTGTGGGTCTCCCTTACTTTTTGCTGTTGCCTTATGTATTTTTGCTGGCGTTAGATTCTTTGGGCACTGTGCTACTGCTATTTAGTGCCAGAGTGCAAGTGCTCCCTATTGTGAATTGATGTATTAATCATTGGTTCCATGTTTGGCTATTTGGTTTACTTGTCAGACCCTAGTCTAGTGCACTGAGTGTACTCAGGGCATGTAAATCCAAATGCTGCTGGTGGGCCTGCAGCACTGGTTGTGCCACTGTTGGACTTGACCCTTCTGGCAGGTTCACCCCTGAACTTTTTACCTTTTAGTATTACATCATTATAATGATTTCTGGTCTTTGCGCACTTTAGCACTGTGGTGCAGTGTAAAGTGCGGGCACTCTCTGAGTGCGTGTGTGAGATTGACCTGCCCTCCCATAGGAATGCATGGGAATGTGTGCGTCCCTGGTAGTTCCTGATGCGTGGGGAGTGCACATGCGAGTTTGGTATGTGCGGACTCGTGTGATTAAATGCTGCGCGATAATGTGTGCGGCGTTATTGTGTCTAGTGTGGAAGTGCCACTTCTAGCAGTTGGTGTGTCTGTGCAGTGAATGTGCTGGCTTGTGATTGGCTGAAGCTGGCTGGTGTGCCAGGCTCCTAGAGTCTGGATGGGTCTGCCCCGGTGGTGAATGGGAGATCTGCATGTTGATGGCTGGGGAGGAGTGCACCTGGGACCTGAATAGGGCTGGGCTTTCCCCCCACCATGCTGGCTCCACCCCCTGTAGTGTGTCTGATGTCCCTGACCCATCCTGTGAATAGAGAGAGGGGCTGAGCAAAAACAAGGTGCTCAGGAACCAGTTTTATCTGGTTTGCCCCTTGCCTGCACATTTAGACAAAGGTATTGTGTGTATAAAAAGAGGCTGTGACCTCTTGTAAAAGGTTCTTCTTTCCTGACTTTAATCTACCAGGGGCGTGCTGCTGCTGGGGCCCAGGGGAAGGCTTGCCTTCCTGGGCCCTGCCCAGCCCCTGAATGCCCTGGATGCTGGATGACTGGGGGTACTTGCTTTACTGGGAGTTACCTGCTCCCTTCCCTTGCCCTGAAACCCTGTCTCCTGTACTTTTGGACCATACAGCACCTTGCTGCTCCTATTAGCGCCTTAGGATCGCCTTACTTTAACCCTGCAGTGGGTGGAAGAAATCCCCCTGCCTGGGGATTCCCCCGGCCTCGTGTAAACTCAATTCGCAGGAGCCTACCCTGCGTTATGCCCCGCTTATTTAATTATTATCGCGGGTGCCACCCCGCTCATTTTTATATTTATAAGTCGGGTGCCCACCCAGAGTATGGCCACTACTTGATTGATTTGTATGCTCGAGGGAGCCTACCCCTCTTGCTGCCCTGCCGCTGCGAACCGCGGCCCGCTTGGTTGTGGGCGGGGCCAGCGGGACGGAAGCGGGAGGAAGAATGCGGCCAGAAGTTGTTAAAAAAAAAAAAAAGAGAGGAGGTCGGGAGCCCACCCCGCCTCCTTGAGCACCCAAGAACGGAGAAGAAAAGTCCTCCCGCGGCCCTGGGCTCCCGTGAGGTGTGGAGAGCCCCGGGGCCGCCAGGAGAAGCCTTTGTCCCACCTTTTCTTGTCTCCCGGGTGGAGAGGGAGACCGGAGACAACCCGGAAGTAAAGTCCCGCCCCCCCTTGTGCCGCGACGAAACGAGACTGCTGCAGAGAGGAGCCTGATCCCCAGCAACCAGCCCGGTGAGTTTCGAAGGGCTGGGGGGTGGGGAGTTGAGTCCAGGCACTCCGCCTGTGCCTCTCCCGAGACGCTCCGCCTCATTGGATTACTCGGGCCCGGAGGGGCCCATGCTTAGTGTGTAGAGGTGGGTGGAGGGGGTGATGTCGGGCCTATTGTCGGCCCGCCCCCTGTGCCTATCCTGTGATGCGAGTCTCCTGAGCGGCCCCGTCAGCTAGAGGGCCGCTCCAACAGTTGGCACAGTTGCTTCCCGAACCCCTGTGGCCCACAGCTTCTATGTTTAGAGCCTGTGCGTGGCTCCAACGACGTGGACACAATTGTTTTCGGGTTCCAGATATGCTGCGAGGGCGCCCGTGGGGGTCCCAAGGCCCGTGGGTCACTGCCTCCCCTGAAGGGCATTTTCTCAGCTGCCCCAGGTTGGCAGGGTTCAGGTGCGACGTTGGGACCTATTCACAGTGCGTGGGGCATGTTTCTTTCTAGAGCCTAGAGGGCTCCCATGCACGCCATATGGATTTCTAGAGCCAGAGGGCTCTAACCTTTTGCACAGTCTTTCTTCCTAAGGGCTAGTGAGAGCCCCATGCCGCAAGATTGTCCTAGAAGGCTCCAAAGTTGCGCAGTTTTGGTTCCTGGGGGCTAGTGAGAGCCCTGTCGCAGTTCTGTTTCACAGCTGCCCAGCAAGTAGTGGGCAGCTGCACCGTTTAGGTTTTGCTTTCTAGGGACATGTGTACTTCTGGACTTAGGAGTGAGTCGCACTCCTCCACCCCTACCATGGCCTTCCCCAGCTGCGCAGCACTTAGTGCCAGCTGCAGCGTTTAGGCCCTGTTCTGTCCCTGTCCTCAGCTGCCCAGCAAGTAGTGGGCAGCTGCTACGTTTAGGTGTTGGTGCTGTGGCGCAACCTGGACTTTGATGTGTGTTATGTACTAAATGTGATTTCTGCGCTAATGTGTTTTATGGGCTGTTATGATTTATGCGCTAAGACTTTGGGTGTTAGGAAATGTACTTTGTGTAGTATGTTTTGCGCACCCTGTGTTCTGATACCTCTGAATGTGTTTTTATGCATCATGTGTCTTCCCTACACCTCTGAATGTGTTTTTATGCATCATGTGTAAAGCTTCTGACCTATACCCTTAAATGTAGTTTTATGCTTAGGTGGTTGTGTTTCCTAGTATAGTCATGCTAGTGAGTTCATGGTTCCCTGCGTAATAGTTTCCTAATGTGGTTAGGGTTGCGTAGGTGGTACTTACCTTTTACTAGTGGTTACTGGTTGCGTGCTACATTTGCCATTTGGTGCTTAAAACTATCTCCAAGGGCTTGATACTGAGTTCGCCCCCTGACCAGAGTCCCAGGACCAGTGGACTCTATTGTACCTTCCCTGACAAATTGATGGGACTTGTCTGATCTCCTTGGGCCGATGGGGCCTCGCCTGAAGTGTGCCTCGCTCACTCCCCTCTGCAGCTCGTGCCTGGCCCCCCCCGCCTAGAGCCGCACCGCTCCTTGTGAATCCGTGCTCTGCTCCGCCTGGGCCGCCCGCATCCTGCACCTCGGCAGCTCGTGCCTGGCCGCCCTCATGCCTTGAGCCCCGCCGCTCTCCTCTTAGCCGCGTCCGCTTCGCTGGGCCGCCCGCACCCTGCCCCCCTCCTCCTCTGAGCCTCACACCTTGGCCGCCCTAGCCAAACGCTTGTAGAACGCCAGCCGCCCACTCAGGCCTACTGAGGAGACCACTCGCATTATCCCGCGCAACCAGAACGGAAGGTACGGTCCGTATCCGCCGCCAATTATATGTTCTATGTTCCAAAAGTGTTACTTCAACAAAGTGCTAATTCTACCAACAGCAAGTTCTAAAAGTGCTTATTCCTGACAGTGGTCCAGGTGGCCCTGTTCAATGTACATAATCCCCTGTAAATTCTGCCCGTGCCTCTGGCACATTGTAAAGTGTGTGTTTACTATCTAATGTGTTTTGTAATACAAAGGCTATTTTTACATATACCTTGTGTGGAGTTGCTTTTGTGGGGGGCCTGGGATGTTGTTGCTGGTAGGTGCGTGTGCAAATACTTAACTTACATTGCCCCGGACATCAGCCTTACTGCTTGTCACGTTGCCTAGAGGGTGAGCAGGTGTTATCTTTGGCGTGTAACTCCCTTGCCCTGACTAGAGTGGTGGTTTCTGCCTGGCTTTGGCAAAAGCCTCAGCCAACTGGAAATCCCATTTCTAACAGCCACCCACAGAAGCAGCCTTGTAAAATGTGTCTAAGGTCTGCCATTGCAGAGCCTGCGTGCAGTCTGGTACTGTCATGCTAACTGGGCAAGTGCACCCACTTGCCAGTCCCTAAACCTTCCCTTTTCTTCATATAAGTCACCCCTATGGTAGGCCCAAGGGCAGGGTGCACTGTAAGTATAAGGTAGGACATG
Organism: Lissotriton helveticus; assembly: GCF_964261635.1. Taxonomy (NCBI): domain Eukaryota; kingdom Metazoa; phylum Chordata; class Amphibia; order Caudata; family Salamandridae; genus Lissotriton; species Lissotriton helveticus. The sequence continues at coordinate 312,022,164 of NC_136062.1, forward strand.
CCCTGGTGTGTGTGGCATGTCCTAATAGTGAATTACAGCCATTTTCGTTTTTCACTATTGCAAGGCTACCTGTTCTCCACAGGCCAGAATGGGCTGTTAGAATTATTACATTTCATAATCCTAACTGTCTCAGAGAACATGATAGAAATTTTAGTTTAGTATGCCTGGACTCAGAATAATAAAATACATCTTTTAGTGAAGTTGGTTTTAACATTCTTTGTTTGCAAATACCACTTTTAGAAAGTAGGAATTTGCTTGCCTAACCTTTCAAGCCTGCCTCTGCTATGTTGTGTATTCCTTTGTCTGGTTTTGTAAGTGACAGGGCTGGGGGATTCCAAGAGACAAGACGAGTCAGCCCAGTGGTGAATAGAGAGATCTGCATCTAGATGGGAGGGAGGAGTTACACCTGAACCTTGAATAGGTCTGTGCCTGCCTTCCACAATGCTAGCTCCACTTCCTGGGGAGCGGCTGATGTCTCTGACTTGCACACTGAACGAAGAGAAGGAGTCCTGTAAACAAAGTGCTCCAGGACTGTACTTGCCTTCCACAATGCTGGCTCTACCTCCTGTGGGGCGTCTGCTGTGCCTGCCCTGCACTGTAAAAGGAAAGGAGAAGTCTGGTAAACAGAGTGCTTCAGAACTGGTTTGGACTGGGCAAAGGCCCCTCTCCCCTCAGAGAAAAAAGTATTTTGGGGTATAAATATTGGGACCCTGATCCCATGAAATTAGATCGCTTTGGACTACAAGAAGAAACCTTTACTGAGGAGAGGAACCTGAAGAAACTGAGGAGAGACTATTCCCAAGATGAAGTGCTGCTTGAGGCACTGGCCTGCAGTGGTTGCCTTACTGCCAAAGGAAGGAGAAAGGAACTTTGCTTTCAACTTGTGAAGGATCTCCAAGGGCTTGGAAAAAAGCTTGCCTCCTGCTGAAGTCTCAGGCACAACAGACTTCAACCCCCAGCTCCCCAGAGTTCTTTTGGAAGTGCCTGCTGCTGTTTTGGGCCTTTTGAGGAACTGCGTGTCTCAAGAAGCTAGAAGCGCGACTCATCGAGAAGAAGCGTGTCGCCGTCGCTGTGCCTGCCGTCGCAACTCCGAAGGAGGGTGTCGCCACTGGAACTGTCGCACTGCACCGCATCGGAGAGAAGCGTGCCGCAACGAAGAGGAAGCATTTCGCCGTCGCTACTGCTGCCGTCCCCACTCCGAAGGAGGGTGTCGCCGCTGTAGCTGTCGCATTGCACCGCATTGAGAGAAGAGTCTTGCAACAAGGTCGGAGCGCGTCGCCGTCACTGTGCCTGCCGTTGCAACTCCAAAGGAGGGTGTCACCGCTGGAACTGTCACACTGCACGCATCGAAGAAGAGCGCCTCGCATCCCCGAGAAGCGCGCGGCCGTCGGAGCTGCATTGCACTAAAATCGTGCGAAGTATCAACATACACTCCCCACTGCCATCGCCCGCTCCTTGGGACCCCAGTATCCTTATCCTTCACCCCAGCCCGGAGAACTTAGTGCTCCAAGCCTCTACCTCTAGACTCGAAAAGACTAGATACCTTTGGCAAGAGAATGTTCTGCCTGCCTTGCACTGCGGTCCGTAAGCACTGTGCGCCTTTAGGGGCGATATTCGCATACGATCTGGGATGCAGTAGCACATGCAATGGTCTCAGAAGGTACCCCAGCTTTACTATTCCAAGCTATTGTGACAGTAGAGACGCAGCAAAGTTCACCAATATGATGTGAATTTGTGAGAAAGTGGCTCTATATATACTGGACCAAGATAAGGTACAGTGTGTATAGAGTCTACAAACCCCAGAGGTATACCAGAGGTTAAAGCCAGGTGTGGACTTACTCTCTAAAGTGGTAGCTTGGTCGAGCAGTAAGGCAGTACCGGAGGACAGTGTAAAGCATTTGTTGAACCCACTCAGTCAGTAAAAGGTTTCACACGCTCAAAGCCTGAACTCCAGGCCAATTGTTTTTATATCAAAGATATAGTTGTTTTATTTTTAGAATCAACAGGTATCAAAATATACTATTCTCAATATGAGAGGTTTCAGATGAGTACTTTGCAGAAAGACAATACATTTTGTAACACAATCTGTACAGGGGTTGCAGTAGGCAACACAAATCTAAACACAATTTAGCATTGAGCTCAATGGGTTTTTCTATATAAATGCAGCTGATTACTTTGTACATTACTCTGGTAGTTCCAGGACTGGATCCTAGATTCCCTCTTGGGATCTAAGCTGAAAACAGTTTAGTAAAAACGTTTTTGTTATTGCAGTGATTTTTAAGGAATATAAAACTATTTTAAAAGTTCACACTTAGAAACTTTTCAATGAAAAACTGGCAATGTTATCCAATGGGAGAAAATTCAGGTTACAGTTAAAGTACAATCTTGTTACTTTTGTAATCCAGTACTGGGCTCCTAGGTCCAGCACTGGGGTCTCAACTTAAAACAGTTTAGTAATTTTGTTTCAGCATTTGGTATGATTTTTAAAGAATATTCCAAGTTTTTAAAAGTAGACACTTAGAAGAAATTTCACAGAAAAGCACACAATGGATTTCTATGGAGAAAATTCAAGTTACTAGTAAACCCGACTAGGATTACTTTTGCAGTTCAGTACTGGGCTACAAAATGCAGTACTGGCTTCTCTCCTGATCGCAGGTGAGTACTTCGGAATTCGGTTGATTTTATGGGAATATTTTAATTTTTCCAAACCAGTCAATGTTATCCAATGGCAGGTTAGTCAGTTACCGGTTTCCAGGTGAGTACCCGCTTCCTGACGTAGGGTTTCCTGCCAGAGTGGGGGTTGGAGCTGGTGGGGGCCAGTTGCTGAGTACAGCAAATGGTGTGGAGAAGCTCACAGAAGCTTCCCCCTGCCCATCCTGAGGTAGGAGACCTAGCACCTCGCCCAGGATGTGCATGTTGCAGGCCCAGGAGAATGGGGGGCTCTCCACCCATGGGTCCAGCGACATGTCTGCTGTGTGGCAGCCTCTGCAGCCACTCAGACCCGATGTGGATTGTAGGTTAGGTTTTCAGGGGGCATCTCTAAGATGCCCTCTAGTGCATTTTACATTAAATCCCACACTGGCATCAGTGCGGGTTTAATGTGCTGAGAAGTTTGGTACCAAACTTGTCAGTCCTCAGTGTAGCCATTATGGTGCTGTGGAGTTCGTTATGACAACCTCCCAGCACCATATACTCTTAATGGCATCACCGCACTTACAGTGCCCAGGAATGGCTCTGGGTACTGTAGGGGCTCATGCACCTGTGCCACACCACTGGCATAGGGCACCCAGCTAGAGTGGTGACTGAAGTATGCCAGGGCAGTGGGTTCTGTGGGCATGGCACCCTGGGGTGTGTGCTATGTCGCCTCTCTGTTTAGGTCTGTACTTAGACACTCAGCCTGCAAAGGCAGTGTGTGGGTGTCGGGGTACAGGAGCCCGAAGGGTGGCACAATAAGTGCTGCAGCCCTTAGGGGTCTTCTCTGGTCACCAGGCCCTGGTCACTTAGGGTACCATTTACTAGGGGCTGATAGGTGGCCAGAGATTCCAATTGGGTTTTGTTTCAATACAGCTTTAGGGAAGGAACACAGGCCCTGGGTACCTGGTTGGCAGGAGCCCAAGCACATCAGCAGTTCAGCAAAAAGTGGGGGCATACCAATGCAAGAAAGATGGCACTTTCTCACACAATCCCCCCAAACGAGAGGTGATGAGACTAACCTTGCCCTAGGGAGTCTTCATTGTCTAAGTGGAAGAACCTGGAAAGTCCATCTGCATTGGCATGGGAAGTCCCTGGTCGGTGTTCCACTTCAAAGTCCATTCCCTGTAGGGAGATGAACCATCACAGTAGTTTTGGATTATCCCCCTTCATCTGCATCAGCCATCTGAGAGGTCTGTGGTCAGTTTGAACCAGGAAGTGAGTTCCAAACAGGTAGGGCCTCAACTTCTTCAGGGCAAAGGCCTCCCTCTCAATGGCACTCCAACGCTGCTCTCTGGGGAGTAGCCTCCTGCTTATAAAAGCAACAGGTTGGTCTTGGCCTTCCTCATTGACCTGGGATAAGACCGCTCCTATCCCCAGCTCTGAGGCATCAGTCTGCACTATGAACTGCTTGCAGTAGTTTGGTGCTTTTAGAATGGGTGCTTAGCACATTGCTTCTTTCAGAGTGTCAAAAAAAGCCTTTTGACAGCTAACAGTCCAGTTTACTTTCTTGGGCATTTTCTTGGAGGTGAGTTCTGTGAGGGGGGTCACAAAGGACCCATATCCCTTCACAAACTTCCTGTAGTATCCAGTCACGCCAAGGAATGCCCTGACTTGGGTCTGGGTTGTTGGAGCTGCCCAGTCCAGGATACTCTGCATCTTGGTCTGCAAGGGTTGGACCTGGCCTCCACCAACAAGGTGGCCCAAGTACACCACAGTGCCCTACCCTATCTGGCATTTGGATGCCTTGATAGTCAGTCCTGCAGATTTCAGGGATTGTAGAATCTTCCCAAGGTGGATCAGGTGATCCTGCCAGGTGGAGCTAAAGACAGCAATATCATCAAGATAAGCTGCACTAAAGGACTCCAATCCAGTCAGGACTTGGTTCACCAACCTCTGGAAGGTGGCAGGGGCATTCTTAACCCAAAAGGCATTACAGTAAACTGATAGTGCCCATCAGGGGTGGAGAATGCTGTTTTCTCTTTGGCTCCTGGGGCCATGCCAATCTGCCAGTACCCTGCAGTTAAGTCAAAGGTACTGAGGAATTTGGCTGCCCCTAACTTGTCTATCAACTCATCTGCTCTTGGAATGGGGTGAGCATATGTCTTGGTGACAGAGTTAAGTCCTCTATAGTCCACGCAGAACCTCATCTCTTTCTTTCCACCCCCTTGATGATCCTTGGGGACCAGAACCACTGGGCTAGCCCAGAGGCTCTCAGAGTGCTCAATCACCCCTAGCTCCAGCATCTTGCTGACTTCAGCTCTGATGCTTTCCTTGACTTGGTCTGATTGCCGATAGATTTTGTTTTTGACAGGGTTACTGTCACCAGTGTCCACATCATGGGTACACCAGCTGGTCAGACCAGGGGTCTAGGAAAAGAGACTAGCAAACTGTTGCAAGACTTGCTTGCAGTCAGTCTTCTGTTGGGTAGAGAGGGTGTCTGAAAAGACCACTCCATCCACTGACCCATCTTTTGGGCTGGAAGAGAGGAGATCAGGGAGAGGTTCACTCTCTGCTTCCTGTTCCTCATCAGTCACCATCAGCATGGTGAGCTCAGCTCTGTCATTGTAGAGTTTAAGGCGGTTCACATGGATAACCCTTTTGGGTGTCCTGCTGGTGTTCGGGTCCACTAAGTAAGTGACCTCACTCTTTTTCTCCAGGATAGGGTAAGGGCCACTCCATCTGTCTTGGAGAGCCCTTGATGCCACTGGCTCCAAACCCCACACGTGTTGTCCAGGTTGAAATTCAACCATGGCAGCTTTTTGGTCATACCAGTGCTTCTGAAACTCCTGGCTGGCCTCAAGATTCTTGGATTCTTTTTCCATATACTGAGCCATTCTGGACCTTAGGCCAAGCACATAGTCAACAATGTCTTGCTTGGGTTCTTGGAGAGGCCTCTCCCAACCCTCTTTCACCAGACCAAGTGGTCCCCTTACAGGATGACCAAACAGAAGCTCAAAAGGTGAAAACCCCACTCCTTTCTGTGGCACTTCCCTATAAACGAAAAGCAGGCATGGCAACAGGACATCCCATCTCCTTTTGAGATTTTCAGGGAGCCCCATGATCATACCTTTCAATGTCTTGTTGAATCTTTCCACAAGACCATTAGTTTGTGGGTGGTATGGGGTAATACACTTGTACTGCACACCACACTCCTTCCACATGTGTTTCAGGTAAGCAGACATGAAGTTGGAACCTCTGCCTGAAACCACCTCCTTAGGAAACCCTACCCTGGTGAAGACACCCAGGAGGGCCTTGGCTAACACTAAGGGGAATTGCTTCAGGGTACCTAGTAGCATGATCCACTACTACTAGAATTAATTTGTTCCCTGAGGCTGTGGGCGGTACAAGTGGACCCACAATGTCCACACCTTCCCTTTCAAAGGGTACCCCCACCACTGGCAGTGGAATCAGGGGGGCCTTTGGGTGGCCACCTGTCTTGCCACTGGCCTGACAGGTAACACAGGAGCTCACAAACTCCTTCACCGTTTGGTGCATCTGGGGCCAGTAGAAGTGGCTAACTAGCCTTTCACAAGTGTTGTTCTGCCCCAGATGTCCAGCTAGGGGAATGTCATGAGCTAAAGGTAGGAGGAACTCCCTGTACTTCTGTGGCACTACCACCCTCCTGGTAGCTCTAGGAGTGGGGTTTCTTTCCTCAGCATACAGTAATCCCTCTTCCCAATAAGCTCTGTGGGTACCACTGACCTCTCGCTGTGCTTCTGAAATAGCGTGCTACCTTCAAGAGTGGGGCCATCTTGCTGACCCTGGCACAGCTCTTCCCTAGTGGATCCCCCTGGGCCCAGGAGTCCAACCTGGTAAGGCTCAAGCTCCATGGGCTCAGTTCCCTCTAGGGGTTCCAAGTACTCTCCCTGAGGAGAGGTGTCCTGAGAGGCTTGCTGTGTAGAAGCTGGTCCCCCAGTCTTCTTGCTTTTTCTCTTGGTTGGTTTGGCCATACTTCCAGGCTCCAAACCTACTTGTTCACCCTTCTTTTTGCTCTGTGCTCTGGTTTGCACACACACCAGTCTAGAGATGCCCAGCATGGCTTATTTGCTCAACCTCAGCCCAGGCTGAGGTTTCCAGGTCATTTCCAAGCAGACAGTCAGCTGGCAATTGTGGAGAGACCACTACCAGTTTCATGCCAGTAACCTCCCCCAACCCCTAATGTCACCATAGTCATGGGGCGTTGGGTGGTAATGCTGTCAGCAATGGTGACTGGGTAAGTGTTCCCAATCAAGTATTGCTCTGGGGAAACCAGCATTTCCTTCACCATAGTGATACTGGCACCTGTATCCCTCAGGGCTTCTACTCTAGTTCCATTAAGGGAGGGGTATTGCAAATACTTTTTACAGTTGGGTGGCCAACCAGATACAGTGGCAAACTCCATTTCCCCTAAGGAGACTAGACTAGCTTGAGTGTATTCCCAGATTTGCTCTGCGCACTCCTCTGATCCCATCTGTAGATTCACTCTCCCTGGAGTAGCTGTACTGGGTGCCTTAGGGGCTTTATTGTAGGGGCAGTGTTTGTCTGCAGTTAAATATCCCAACTTCTTACAGTTGTTACAATAGGCCTTGTTAGAATCAAAGTACTTCGCCCTATAGGGCTGAGGCACATAGGGAATAGTTTGGACCCACCCTCCTGTACAGGTTTGTGGGGCCCTTTGGAAGACTCAGATTTGTTTTCTTGGGGATTCTCACCACCCTTCCCCTGGGGAGGTTTTGTAACCACCTTCTTTTGGTCACCCCCCAGTGGCTGTACTTGTCACCCTTGGCGTGACCCAATGGACTGCCTTCTTTCCCAATTCTTGGGGAGAAATTAGACCTAGGTCTACCAAATGCTGATGCAACTTTTCATTTGTACAATTACTCAAAATGTGTTCCTTCATAAACAAATTATAAAGTCCAGTAAAATCATGCACAATTTGTCCAGTTAACCAGCCATCCAGTGTCTTTATTGAGTAGTCTACAAAATCTATCCAGGATTGGGCCTTGGTTTTGTCAGCCCCCCTGAACCTGATTCTATACTCCTCAGCAGTGAGCCCAAATCCCTCAATCAGAGTTTTTTTCATGACGTCATAGGACCCTGCATCTGGCCCAGAGAGGGTCAGAAGCCTGTCTCTGCAGTTACCAGAGAACAGTTCCCACAGGAGTGCCCCCCAGAGAGGTTTCTTTAGTCTTCAGATGTCACAAGCCCTCTCAAAGGCTGTGAATCACTTTGTGATATCATCACCTTCCTCAAATTTAGGGACAACCCCTTTGGGGATCCTAGGATCATAGGTTGTTCTTTATCCTTATTATTGGTTTTGCTGCCACCAGAGATGGGAGCTAAACCCATCTCTTTCCTTTCTCGTTCTAGAGCCAGGAGTCTGGACTCTAGATCTAATCTCTTGGCCAACTTTGCAAAGAAGTTGTCCTCTTCATTGGGGCTCCCCCAATGTGTTCTCTGGGGCCCTGTCCACCTGTATGGTTCCCAGGCTCCCAAAAGCTGACTCTTGGATTTAAGGGTGTAGGGACCCTTACTTCCCTAGAGATGGGGGGGGGAATTGGTATCATACTCCTCCTCCTCCTCTTCTTCCTCTGACTGGATGTCACCCTGTTCAGAGTGGTGGCCTTTTGCATACTCAGCCAGGAGCTCCTGGAGCCCTTGTTTGGTTGGATGCAGGCCCATGACTATATTGCATAGGGACCTCAATTCCTTGAAATTCAAGTGCAAGTAAGGTGTGAGGTCGAGCTCCTCAACCAGGTCCATGTTATCTCCACTAATAGCTGGGTTATGTTGAAACATTCTAACCTGACAGTTCTAACCCTCTACCCTAACTATAGTGTCTTTTATTTTTCTAAAATTCTAATGGGACTTAAGCAAGGCCCTACCAGACTTTTAATATTTTGGAAAAACCAATTTCAGAATTCTAAAGGCGATTTATGAGTTCTGTCGTGTGATCAGATGGTAACCAAGTAGTCCAACAAATGCAAGTTTGTATCCCACCGCTGATCCACCAATGTGAGAAAGTGGCTCTATATATACTGGACCAAGATAAGGTACAATATATATAGAGTCCACAAACACCAGAGGTATAAGCGAGGTTAAAGCCAGGTGTTACCTTACTCTCTAAAGTGGTAGCTTGGTCGAGCAGTAAGGCAGTACCAGAGGACAGTGTAAAGCATTTGTTGTACCCACTCAGTCAGCAAAGGGTTTCACACACTCAAAGACTGAACTCCAGGCCAATTGTTTTTATATCAAAGATATCGTTGTTTTATTTTTAGAACCAACAGATATCAAAATAAACTGTTCTCAATATGAGAGGTCTCAGATGAGTACTTTGCAGAAAGGCAATTGTTAGAACTGAGATTTCTGGATGGCTAAGGCTTGCGCCAAAGCCAGGCAGAAATCACCACTCTAGTCAGGGCAAGGGAGTTACATGCCAAAGATAACCCCTGCTCACCTCCTTGATAGCTTCGCACGAGCAGTCAGGCTTATCCTGGAGGCAATGTATTAAGCATTTGCACATGCACACAGTAACAACATCCCAGGCACACTACAAAAGGAACTCCACACAGGGTTATATAAAAACAGCCTTTGTATTCTCAAAATACGTCAGATAGTAATCACACAATATACATTGTGCCAACTGGCACGGGTAATATTCACAAGGGATTATTTACACAGGACAGGGCCACGTGGGCCATTGTCAGTGTCAACACTTAGCAGAAATTGGTACAAGTAAAAATAGATCATAAACCTACAACCAGTAGCCACTGGTAATCACTGTAGTCCACCTCAACCTGTAACATAACTTTACATTATGCACAGTCACATCAGGCGCGAATTACATCCTGCGCCAACCTCACCAGCATAAACACATTATGCAATCTCCTCACTAGTCTTAACACATTAGACCCTACCTCTTAAGTATAACTCACATTAGGGGCGTAAATCACAGGGAAGTACAATCTCACTAACACAAACCTAAATAGGTAAAACAACCTCATAATCATATACCACAGTTTTAGAGGTATCAGATACAGGGTGCGCAAAACATACTATACACAATACATTTCCTAGCACCTCATCACTTTAGCATATAATCACATTAGGGCCTTGTGCCGTATCCATATACCAGTCCCCCCAGGCCAACTGGCCATCCAAGAAGGGGCTCAAATGCCCTGTGTCCAGAATGTCAGGACGCGCTGCCAACGCAGCGCCAGTCAAGGGTGCACCATTATTATTATTATTATTACACTTGTTAAGCGCACAGCTACCCGGAGGTTTCCCGGCGCTAGTTAAGCGCACAGCTACCCGGAGGTTTCCCGGCGCTAGTTAAGCGCACAGCTACCCGGAGGTTTCCCGGGGCCATCTGCCCAAACCTAAATGTTGCAGCTGCCCACTACTTTGTGGGCAGCTGAAGACAATGTACTGGGGCCTAAAGGCTGCAACTGGCACTAAGTGCTGCACAGCTAGGGGCGAAGGAGTGCGTCCCACTCCTGAGTCCAAAGAACATGTCCCCTGAAAAGAAATGGCTAAGCAGTGCAGCTGCCCACTACTTGCTGAGCAGCTGTAAACATTTCAGTGAGGCCTGGCACCACTGTGCGCTTCTGTCCCTCTCAGGGACGCTCTTAATACCGCCAAAAACGTTGCAGCTGCCCTCTGTCTGGTGGGGCAGCTGTGTACCTCCAAATAGAGCCTGGCACCACTGTACCCTCCTGAGATTCATCTCTGAGGCTCTTGAACCCAAAAGCCCCCAAAACACTGTAGCTGCCCTCTCCTACGTGGGGCAGTTATAGAATACTGGCCAAAACTCTGAAAGGGGCATGGGCCCCTCTGGGCCCTCCACGGGGGCCCTGGGCCCCTCATGGGGGCCACCCAGGCTCCTAAAACCATGTCAACGTTGGAGCGGCCTGCTGCTAGACAGGGCCGCTCTGACTGATGCGGGGCCTTCACAGAACCTCTGCCCCCCTCGCTGGAGCGGCCCTCTGTCAGACGGGGCCGCTCAGCACCGTCGATGTGCCTGGGACAGGCGCCAAAACACACCCGAGCCCCAGCGCCACTCACCGGCTCCTTCTGCTTGTAGGCGGCTGTCTCCGGGGCTCCCCTCACTCCGGGGAGCCCCGCCACACACCATCTCGCTCCAGGATTGGGCGCAGCAAGCGCCTCTTCTCCCGGGACTTGGAAAATGGAGCCTGTGAGGCTCTGCGCGGCTTCTCCCAGGGCGGGGAGAAGCGGAAGTGGAGCCCGAGAGGTTCCGGATTGCGTTGTCAGCCCCACCCACAATCAGGCGGCGTCCCGGACTTTTGCTTACGGTGCACCTCCCAGGCTGCGGCGGTGCAATGCGGGACAATGAGGGGTAGGCTCCCTCTGGGCTAACAATAATCAGCGGGGTGGGCACCCGCTGTAACTATGGGCAAAATCGCGGGGTAGGCTCCTGCGCAAGTGAAATAATTAAAGGAGCGGCAATCCCACAGGGTGGCCACCCGTGCAATCTAAATGCGAGCACAGCCACGGGGTGGGCACCCATAATTTAAATAAAGATAAGTGGCCATAATGCAGGGTGGGCACCTGCGAGGAGCACACGGAGGGGGGGATCCCCAGGAAGGGGGCAAACCCTTGCAAACGATGCAGCCCAGCACTGCAGGGCTGAAATAAAGCGCTCCCTCAGGGAAAATCAAGCACTCACCAGGCCAGCATTTAAAAAGTACAGCAAAAAGGTCCTCAAAATTAAAGAAGGAATCCCGGAGCAAAGCAGAAGGGTCCAAAGGGACAAAAGTCTCCTAGGCATCCAGGGGCTGGGCAGGTCCCAGAAAGGCAAGCCTTCCCCTGGGACCCAGCAGCAGCACGCCTCTGGTAGATGCAAGTCAGGAACAAGTACCAAATCATGGGGTCACAGCCCCTCTTTTATACACCTAATCCTTTGTCTCCAAAGGTGCAGGCAAGGGGCGAACCAGATGCAACTGGTTCTTTAGCACTTGGTTTTGCTCAACCCCTCTGCCTATTCACAGGGTGGGTCAGGGACATTAGACACACCACAGGGGTTGGAGCCAGCATTGTGGAGGGAAGGCACCTGAGCCCTATTCAGGTCCCAGGTGCACTCCTCCCTTCCATCAACATGCAGATCTCTCCATTCACCACCGGGCAGACCCATCCTGACTCCTGGAGCCACGCACACCAGCCAGCTCCAGCCAATCACAAGCCAGACAGTCAATTCACATTTACTGCACAAACATGCTAACTTCTAGAAGTGGCACGTCTCCACTAGACACAATAAATCTGCACACATCTTCGCTCAGCATTTAATCTCACGATTTCGCACATACCAAACTCGACCCTGCACTCCCCACACATCAGGAACTACCATAGACACACATATCCCCATGCCTTCCCATGGGAGGGCAGACCACTCTTACCGCACATACACAGAGAGCGCACGCACTTTACACTGGACCACAGTGAAATAGTGCGCAGAGGCCTAAAATTACCAACACCAGGTTACAGAAACAGGCTAGGAAAATGAAAAAAGTTTCGGGGTGAACCTGCCAAGAGGGCCAAGTCCAACACAACGCCCTTCCAGCCAAAACGCAGGGTAGACCAATCACTCCCTTGATGGGCTTCCCTGCTTTGGGCGATAGAACACGGACGCGGGCCCGCAAGCCAGGGACACCCTCTGGCTCTATACCATTCTGAACCCACATGGTTTCCTCCAAACAAGAACTCTCTGTCCCAACTAGGATACCCCACTGGTACTCTCTAGTTGTCTACGGCCAGGACCAGGCCCTAGGCCATCCAGATGTCACAGGTCCTGACCAATACACAGAGTGGGGGGCAGTAACCCCTGGCACACAATAGCCATTCTCCACTCTCCTTCTCAGGGTAGTTCCAAACTACCACTGATCCTTCAACCTAGGGTCCGCACCCTCAGGCTGACCAGAGGTCACGGGCAAGAATTCTCCACCCTACCTCTACTTCTGGGGTTCCGCACACTCCCAGGGAAGCACCCTCCAGAACACAACTCTCCCACCTGTTCAGGACCTCTCTCCATCACTGGTCTACCGCCTGGGATCTACATTTATCGGATGCACTGGGGTCGGAGACGAGGACTCCCTCCCTCTGCACCCCCTTCAAGAGTTCTGCAACCTCCCACTGTAGAGCAGGGTCCCTCTCCTTTAAGATGGGCCGCACCTGCTCTCAGGGTCAGTACTACCATAGTCAGCCAGGGACCCTAAGGATCCTGGCGAGTCCTGCACCACCCCTTCTGGGAAACACAGGTTCCCTCTCCTTTAAGATGGGTCCTTCCTATGTTCACAGGGGTACCGCTAGAAGGCAACACGGCTAGGACACTGATTACAGATGCCCTGCCTTCCAGGTCAGGCTAAAAACCTCCTTTGGGAATGCCCAGCAAACCAGGACTTCACGGGGAGCAGGCATGCCCCCCTTGAGGGTGACACATCACTAATGTGTCGTGTGACAGTCTGCCTGGCTCTCAGAACAGAAGTGGCGTCCTCATGGTCACTCACGGATGGCTCAGCCCTTCTGGCTTGTCCACTGGGGTTGGTTGTCCCCCTCTCACCCCTCAACCAGGAATTCTGCACCCTCCACTTAGGAGCTGTACTGCCCAACACCAAGACCGCCGGAGTTCTGGTTACAGAAACTCCCCGTCCTCTAGACACTGGAAGATCCTCCTCAAATGACCTGTAAGTACAGCCTAGGCCCCCGACCTGGCGCTCCCTTAAGGAACCCTCCAGGCCCTGAGACAGGGTTTCGGGCACATGGAGACACGCAGTCCCTCCCGCTCCTTCTCCTCAGAGACAGGACGTGGGCCCCTATACCCTTCCCATTCTACTGGGACCTAGCTGGGCTACACATGAACCTCTTCCCCCACACAGGACCAGAAGATACACAAGCCACTCCTGTTGGAATCACTCCCCAATGCCTCTGCAAGACCTCTAGCACAGTGCCAGAGGTCCACCTTCTGTGCAAGCTTCTTATCAAACAAAGAACTCACACTCACTCGTCCAGTGCCTTTGCAGTACCTCGAGCACACCAGAGGTACACCTCCTCTGCAAGCTTCTTATCAAACAAAAAACTCACACCTACTCCTCCAGGGCCTCTGCAGGACCTACCGCATGACCTACCGCACACCACCAGAGGTACACCTCCTGTGCAAGCTTCTTATCAAACAAAGAACTCACACCTACTCCTCCAGTGCAACACCCCACTCATCCACATACGCCCCTCCAGACTGGTGAGGCAGTTCCTCACTGCCCCTGACTCTCAACCTGTACCCCTCTTATTGAGTACCGGGCACCATACTCTGGGAACTGGGAATGGGACTTCAATCACTGGACATATTTTTGCTGCCACCACTGGCTCCCACCATGCTGGGGAATCCAGACACACACACTACACTCAGGCGATAACCACCCTCCTGAGCTAGCCATTTCTCCTCCACACCCCTTCTCTCCTATCTACCCACAACTTCTGGGGACAGGGATTTGGCACTGGACCCAGCAAGGGACTCCCTATCTATGGGAACCTCCCCACCTACTGGCGTCCCGCCCAGTCATTTTCTCTCTTCTGCCAACAAACCATAAAAGCACAGGAACACCATTTAAAAAAATGACACTCTTGAGGAAAAACAAAATCAAAACAATAATCCCCAACATGTGACTATTTAAAATGCAGAGTTTTTTAATGTAGCCAGTTGTCGCTGTGGTACTGCGCAAACGCAAGTCCTAATCCCACCGCTGCCACCAATGTTAGAACTGAGATTTCTGGATGGCTAAGGCTTGCGCCAAAGCCAGGCAGAAATCACCACTCTAGTCAGGGCAAGGGAGTTACACGCCAAAGATAACCCCTGCTCACCTCCTTGATAGCTTCGCACGAGCAGTCAGGCTTATCCTAGAGGCAATGTATAAAGCATTTGCGCATGCACACAGCAACAACATCCCAGGCACACTACAAAAGGAACTCCACACAGGGTTATATAAAAACAGCCTTTGTATTCTCAAAACACGTCAGATAGTAATCACACAATATACATTATGCCAACTGGCACGGGTAATATTCACAAGGGATTATTTACACAGGACAGGGCCACGTGGGCCATTGTCAGTGTCAACACTTAGCAGAAATTGGTACAAGTAAATATAGATCATAAACCTACAACCAGTAGCCACTGGTAATCCCTGTACTCCACCTCAACCTGTAACATAACTTTACATTATGCACAGTCACATCAGGCGCGAATTACATCCTGCGCCAACCTCACCAGCATAAACACATTATGCAATCTCCTCACTAGTCTTAACACATTAGACCCTACCTCCTAAGTATAACTCCCATTAGGGGCGTAAATCACAGGGAAGTACAATCTCACGAACACAAACCTAAATAGGTAAAACAACCTCATAATCATAAACCACAGTTTTAGAGGTATCAGATACAGGGTGCGCAAAACATACTATACACAATACATTTCCTAGCACCTCATCACTTTAGCACATAATCACATTAGGGCCTTGTGCCCTATCCATATACCAGCCCCCCCTGGCCAACTGGCCATCCAAGAAGGCGCTCAAATGCCCTGTGTCCAGAATGTCAGGGTGCGCTGCCAACGCAGCACCAGTCAGGGGTGCGCCATATGCGCAAACCTAAATGTTGCAGCTGCCCACTTCTTGCATGGGCAGCTGAGGACAATGAACTGGGGCCTAAACGCTGCAGCTGGCAGTAAGTGCTGCACAGCTGTGGAGGCCAAGGTAGGGGCGAAGGAGTGCGTCCCACTCCTCAGTCCAAAGAACATGTCCCCTGAAAAGAAATGCCTAAACAGTGCAGCTGCCCGCTACTTGCTGGGCAGCTGTAAACATTCCAGTGAGGCCTGGCACCACTGTGCGCTTCTGTCCCTCTCAGGGACTCTCTTAATACCGCCAAAAAGGTTGCAGCTGCCCTATGTCTGGTGGGGCAGCTGTGTACCTCCAAATAGAGCCTGACACCACTGTGCCCTCCTGAGCTTAATCTCTGGGGCTCTTAAACCTATATGCCCCCAACACACTGTAGCTGCCCTCTCCTACGTGGGGCAGTTATAGAATACTGGCCAAAAATCTGAAAGGGGTACGGGCCCTTCTGGGCCCTCCTTGGGGACCCTGCACCTCGTGGGGGCCACCCAGGCTCCTAAAACCATGTGGCCAATGTTGAAATGGCCCGCTGCTAGATGGGGCTGCTCTGACTGATGCAGGGCCTTCACAGAACCTCTGCCCCCCTCGCTGGAGCGGCCCTCTCTCAGACGGGGCCGCTCAGCACCGTCGATGTGCCTGGGACAGGCACCAACACACTTACCGGCTCCTTCTGCCTGTAGGTGGTGGTCTCTGGGCTCCCTTCTCTCCGGGGAGCCCCGCCACACACCATTTCACCAGGATGGTGCGCAACAGGCGCCTCTTCACTCAGTCCCCCGTCTCGGGACCGGGACTTGGAAAATGGAGCCCGCGAGGCTCTGTGCGGCTTCTACCCGGCCGGGGAGTAGCGGAAGTGGAGCCCGCGAGGCTCCGGCTTGCATTGTCGGCCCCGCCCACAATCAGGCGGCGGGCCAGACTTTGGCTTCCGTTGCTCCTCCCGGGCTGCGGCAGTGCAATGCGGGACAATGATGGGTAGGCTCCCTTGGGGCTAACAATAAACATCGGGGTGGGCACCCGCTGTAACTACGGGCAGAGTCGCGGGGAGACACCCGCGCAAGTAAAATAATTAAAGAAGCGGCAATCCCACGGGGTGGGCACCCGTGCAATCTAAATGCGAGCGCAGCCACGGGTTTTGCACCCGTAGTTTAAATAAAGATAAGTGGCCATAATGCAGGATGGTCACCTGCGAGGAGCACACAGAGGGGGGGATCCCCAGAAAGGGGGGAAACCCTCGCAAAGGATGCAGTCCAGCGCTGCAGGGCTGAAATAAAGCGCTCCCTCAGGGAAAAGCAAGCGCTCACCAGGCCAGCATTTAAAAAGTATATCAAAAAGGTCTTCAAAGATAATGAAGGAATCCTGGGGCAAAGCAGAAGGGGCCAAAGGGACTAAAGTCTCTCAGGCATCCAGGGGCTGTGCAGGGCCCAGGGAGGCAAGCCTTCCCCTTGGCCCCAGCAGCAGCACGCCCCTGGTAGATTCAAGTCAGGAACAAGGACCAAATCATGGGGTCACAGCCCCTCTTTTATACATCAAATCCTTTGTCTCCAAAGGTTCAGGCATGGGGCGAACCGGATGCAACTGGTTCTTGAGCACTTTGTTTTGCTCAGCCCCTCTGCCTATTCACAGGGTGGGTCAGGGACATTAGACACACCACACGGGGTGGAGCCAGCATTGTGGAGGGAAGGCTCAGCCCTATTCAGGTCCCAGGTGCACTCCTCCCTCCCATCAACATGCAGATCTCTCCATTCACCACCGGGCAGACCCATCCTGACTCCTGGAGCCAGGCACACCAGCCAGGGGGAGAGGTGTGGCGCCGCGGCCAGGGCGACTGACGCTGGAATCTGGGGATCAGGGTTCGATCCCCGGCTCCGGCGGCAAGTTAGCCCAGCACCATGCGACTCTGGGCAATAGCTTGCTTAATCTTCCCGACGGCCCCCCAGCGCCTAGAGACCCTTACGGGTGATTGTGTGCTATACAAATGTGGATTAATATTATTATAATCACAAGCCATAGAGTCAATTCACATTTATTGCACAGACATGCCAACTTCTAGACGTGGCACTTCTCCAGTAGACACAATAAATCTGCATACATCATCGCGCAGCATTTAATCTCACGAGTTCGCACATACCAAACTCGACCCTGCACTCCCCACACATCAGGAACTACCATGGACCCACATATCCCCATGCATTCATATGGAAGGGCAGGCCACTCTCAACACACATACACAGAGAGCGCACGCACTTTACACTGGACCACAGTGAAAAAGTGCGCGGAGGCCTAAAATCACCAACACCAGAAACAGGCTAGGAAAATGTTAAAAGTTTCGGGATGAAGCTGCCAAAAGGCCCAAGTACAACAGCAATAAATTCTGTAAACACAATAGGTACAGGGGTTGCAGTAGGCAACATAAGTCTAAACACAATTTAGCATTGAGCTCTATAGGTTTTTCTATATAAATACAGCAGATTACTTTGTAGATTACTCTGGTAGTTCCAGGACTGGATCCTAGATTCAGTCCTGGGATCTAAGCTGAAAACAGTTTAGTAAAAATGTTTTTGTTATTGCAGTGATTTTTAAGGAATATAAGGCGATTTTAAAAGTTCACACTTAGGAACTTTTCAATGAAAAACTGGCAATGTTATCCAATGGGAGAAAATTCAGGTTACAGTTAAAGTACGATCTTGTTACTTTTGTAATCCAGTACTGGGCTCCTAGGTCCAGCACTGGGGTCTCAACTTAAAACAGGTAAGTAATTTTGTTTCAGCATTTGGTATGATTTTTAAAGAATATTCCAAGTTTTTAAAAGTAGACACTTAGAAGAAATTTCACAGAAAGGCACACAATGGATTCCTATGGAGAAAATTCAAGTTACTAGTAAACCCGACTAGGATTACTTTTGCGGTTCAGTACTGGGCTACAAGATGCAGTACTGGCTTCTCTCCTGATCGCAGGTGAGTACTTCGGAATTCGGTTGATTTTATGGGAATATTTTAATTTTTCCAAACCAGTCAATGTTATCCAATGGCAGGTTAGTCAGTTACCGGTTTCCAGGTGAGTACCCGCTTCCTGACGTAGGGTTTCCTGCCAGAGTGGGGGTTGGAGCTGGTGTGGGCCAGTTGCTGAGTACAGCAAATGGTGTGGAGAAGCTCACAGAAGCTTCCCCCTGCCCATCCTGGGGTAGGAGACCTAGCACCTCGCCCAGGATGTGCATTGTTGCAGGCCCAGGAGAATGGGGGGCTCTCCACCCATGGGTCCAGCGACATGTCTGCTGTGTGGCAGCCTCTGCAGCCACTCAGACCTGATGTGGATTGTAGGCTAGGTTTTCAGGGGGCATCTCTAAGATGCCCTCTAGTGCATTTTACATTAAATCCCACACTGGCATCAGTGCGGGTTTAATGTGCTGAGAAGTTTGGTACCAAACTTGTCAGTCTTCAGTGTAGCCATTATGGTGCTGTGGAGTTCGTTATGACAACCTCCCAGCACCATATACTCTTAATGGCATCACCGCACTTACAGTGCCCAGGAATGGCTCTGGGTACTGTAGGGGCTCATGCACCTGTGCCACACCACTGGCATAGGGCACCCAGCTAGAGGGGTGACTGAAGTATGCCAGGGCAGTGGGTTCTGTGGGCATGGCACCCTGGGGTGTGTGCCATGTTGACTCTCTGTTTAGTTCTGTACTTAGACACTCAGCCTGCAAAGGCAGTGTGTGGGTGTCAGGGTACAGGAGCCCGAAGGGTGGCACAATAAGTGCTGCAGCCCTTAGGGGTCTTCTCTGGTCACCAGGCCCTGGTCACTTAGGGTACCATTTGCTAGGGGCTTATAGGTGGCCAGAGATGCCAATTGGGTTTTGTTTCAATACAGCTTTAGGGAAGGAACACAGGCCCTGGGTACCTGGTTGGCAGGAGCCCAAGCACATCAGCAGTTCAGCAAAAAGTGGGGGCATACCAATGCAAGAAAGATGGCACTTTCTCACACAATCCCCCCAAACGAAAGGTGATGAGACTAAACTTGCCCGAGGGAGTCTTCATTGTCTAAGTGGAAGAACCTGGAAAGTCCATCTGCATTGGCATGGGTAGTCCCTGGTCGGTGTTCCCCTTCAAAGTCCATTCCCTGTAGGGAGATGGACCATCACAGTAGTTTTGGATTATCCCCCTTCATCTGCATCAGCCATCTGAGAGGTCTGTGGTCAGTTTGAACCAGGAAGTGAGTTCCAAACAGGTAGGGCCTCAACTTCTTCGGGGCAAAGGCCTCCCTCTCAATGGCACTCCAACGCTGCTCTCTGGGGAGTAGCCTCCTGCTTATAAAAGCAACAGGTTGGTCTTGGCCTTCCTCATTGACCTGGGATAAGACCGCTCCTATCCCCAGCTCTGAGGCATCAGTCTGCACTATGAACTGCTTGCAGTAGTTTGGTGCTTTTAGAATGGGTGCTTAGCACATTGCTTCTTTCAGAGTGTCAAAAGCCTTTTGACAGCTAACAGTCCAGTTTACTTTCTTGCGCATTTTCTTGGAGGTGAGTTCTGTGAGGGGGGGTCACAAAGGACCCATATCCCTTCACAAACTTCCTGTAGTTTCCAGTCAAGCCAAGTAATGCCCTGACTTGGGTCTGGGTTGTTGGAGCTGCCAGTCAAGGATACTCTGCATCTTGGTCTGCAAGGGTTGGACCTGGCCGCCACCAACAAGGTGGCCCAAGTACACCACAGTGCCCTACCCGGCATTTGGATGCCCTAATAGTCAGTCCTGCAGATTTCAGGGATTGTAGAATCTTCCCAAGGTGGATCAGGTGATCCTGCCAGGTGGAGCTAAAGACAGCAATATCATCAAGATAAGCTGCACTAAAGGACTCCAATCCAGTCAGGACTTGGTTCACCAAGCTCTGGAAGGTGGCAGGGGCGTTCTTAACCCAAAAGGCATTACAGTAAACTGATAGTGCCCATCAGGGGTGGAGAATGCTGTTTTCTCTTTGGCTCCTGGGGCCATGCCAATCTCCCAGTACCCTGCAGTTAAGTCAAAGGTACTGAGGAATTTGGCTGCCCCTAACTTGTCTATCAACTCATCTGCTCTTGGAATGGGGTGAGCATATGTCTTGGTGACAGAGTTAAGTCCTCTATAGTCCACGCAGAACCTCATCTCTTTCTTTCCACCCTGTTGATGATCCTTGGGGACCAGAACCACTGGGCTAGCCCAGAGGCTCTCAGAGGGTTCAATCACCCCTAGCTCCAGCATCTTACTGACTTCAGCTCTGATGCTTTCCTTGACTTGGTCTGATTGTCGATAGATTTTGTTTTTGACAGGGTTACTGTCACCAGTGTCCACATCATGGGTACACCGGCTGGTCAGACCAGGGATCTAGGAAAAGAGACTAGCAAACTGTTGCAAGACTTGCTTGCAGTCAGTCTTCTGTTGGGCAGAGAGGGTGTCTGAAAAGACCACTCCATCCACTGACCCATCTTTTGGGCTGGAAGCGAGATCAGGGAGAGGTTCACTCTCTGCTTCCTGTTCCTCATCAGTCACCATCAGCATGGTGAGGTCAGCTCTGTCATTGTAGAGTTTAAGGCGGTTCACGTGGATAACCCTTTTGAGTGTCCTGCTGGTGTTAGGGTCCACTAAGTAAGTGACCTCACTCTTTTTCTCCAGGATAGGGTAAGGGCCACTCCATCTGTCTTGGAGAGCCCTTGGTGCCACTGGCTCCAAACCCCACACCTGTTGTCCAGGTTGAAATTCAACCATGGCAGCTTTTTGGTCATACCAGTGCTTCTGAAACTCCTGGCTGGCCGAAAGATTCTTGGATTCCTTTTCCATATACTGAGCCATTCTGGACCTTAGGCCAAGCACATAGTCAACAATGACTTGCTTGGGTTCTTGGAGAGGCCTCTCCCAACCCTCTTTCACAAGACCAAGTGGTCCCCTTACAGGATGACCAAACAGAAGCTCAAAAGGTGAAAACCCCACTCCTTTCTGTGGCACTTCCCTATAAGCGATAAGCGATAAGCGAAAAGCAGGCATGGCAACAGGACATCCCATCTCCTTTTGAGATTTTCAGGGAGCCCCATGATCATACCTTTCAATGTCTTGTTGAATCTTTCCACAAGACCATTAGTTTGTGGGTGGTATGGGGTAATACACTTGTACTGCACACCACACTCCTTCCACATGTGTTTCAAGTAAGCAGACATGAAGTTGGAACCTCTGTCTGAAACCACCTCCTTAGGAAACCCTACCCTGGTGAAGACACCCAGGAGGGCCTTGGCTAAAACTAAGGGGAATTGTTTCAGGGTACCTAGTAGCATGATCCACTACTACTAGAATGAATTTGTTCCCTGAGGCTGTGGGCGGTACAAGTGGACCCACAATGTCCACACCTTCCCTTTCAAAGGGTACCCCCACCACTGGCAGTGGAATCAGGGGGGCCTTTGGGTGGCCACCTGTCTTGCCACTGGCCTGACAGGTAACACAGGAGCTCACAAACTCCTTCACCTTTTGGTGCATCTGGGGCCAGTAGAAGTGGCTAACTAGCCTTTCACAAGTGTTGTTCTGCCCCAGATGTCCAGCTAGGGGAATCTCATGAGCTAAAGGTAGGAGGAACTCCCTGTACTTCTGTGGCACTACCACCCTCCTGGTAGCTCTAGGAGCGTGGTTTCTTTCCTCAGCATACAGTAATCCCTCTTCCCAATAAGCTCTGTGGGTACCACTGAGCTCTCGCTGTGCTTCTGAAATAGCGTGCTGCCTCAAGCTTTCAAGAGTGGGGCCATCTTGCTGACCCTGGCACAGCTCTTCCCTAGTGGATCCCCCTGGGCCCAGGAGTCCAACCTGGTAAGGCTCAAGCTCCATGGGCTCAGTTCCCTCTAGGGGTTCCAAGTACTCTCCCTGAGGAGAGGTGTCCTGAGAGGCTTGCTGTGTAGTAGCTTGTTCCCCAGTCTTCTTGCTTTTTCTCTTGGTTGGTTTGGCCATACTTCCAGGCTCCAAACCTACTTGTTCACCCTTCTTTTTGCTCTGTGCTCTGGTTTGCACACACACCAGTCTAGAGATACCCAGCATGGCTTATTTGCTCAACCTCAGCCCAGGTTTCCAGGTCATTTCCAAGCAGACAGTCAGCTGGCAATTGTGGAGAGACCACTACCAGTTTCAGGCCAGTAACCTCCCCCAACCCCTAATGTCACCATAGCCATGGGGCGTTGGGTGGTAATGCTGTCAGCAATGGTGACTGGGTAAGTGTTCCCAATCAATTATTGCTCTGGGGAAACCAGCATTTCCTTCACCATAGTGATACTGGCACCTGTATCCCTCAGGGCTTCTACTCTAGTTCCATTAAGGGAGGGGTATTGCAAATACTTTTTACAGTTGGGTGATACCATCTGTAGATTCACTGTCCCTGGAGTAGCTGTACTGGGTGCCTTAGGGGCTTTATTGTAGGGGCAGTGTTTGTCTGCAGTTAAATGTCCCAACTTCTTACAGTTGTTACAATAGGCCTTGTTAGGATCAAAGTACTTCACCCTATAGGGCTGAGGCACATAGGGAATAGTTTGGACCCACCCTCCTGTACAGGTTTGTGGGGCCCTTTGGAAGACTCAGATTTTTTTTCTTGGGGATTCTCACCACCCTTCCCCTGGGGAGGTTTTGTAACCACCTTCTTTTGGTCACCCCCAGTGGCTGTACTTGTCACCCTGGGCGTGACCCAATGGACTGCCTTCTTTCCCAATTCTTGGGGAGAAATTAGACCTAGGTCTACCAAATGCTGATGCAACTTTTCATTTGTACAATTACTCAAAGTGTTCCTTCATAAACAAATTATAAAGTCCAGTAAAATCATGCACAATGTGTCCAGTTAACCAGCCATCCAGTGTCTTTATTGAGTAGTCGACAAAATCTATCCAGGATTGGGCCTTGGTTTTGTCAGCCCCCTTGAACCTGATTCTATACTCCTCAGTAGTGAGCCCAAATCCCTCAATCAGAGTTTTTTTCATGAGGTCATAGGACCCTGCATCTGGCCCAGAGAGGGTCAGAAGCCTGTCTCTGCAGGTACCAGAGAACAGTCCCCACAGGAGTGCCCCCCAGAGAGGTTTCTTTAGTCTTCAGATGTCACAAGCCCTCTCAAAGGCTGTGAATCACTTGGTGATATCATCACCTTCCTCAAATTTAGGGACAAACCCTTTGGGGGTCCTAGGATCATAGGTTGTTCTTTATCCTTATTATTGGTTTTGCTGCCACCAGAAATGGGAGCTAAACCCATCTCTTTCTTTTCTTGTTCTAGAGCCGGGAGTCTGGACTCTAGATCTAATCTCTTGGCCAACTTTTCAAAGAAGTTGTCCTCTTCATTGGGGCTCCCCCAATGTGTTCTCTGGGGCCCTGTCCACCTGTATGGTTTCCAGGCTCCCAAAAGCTGACTCTTGGATTTAAGGGTGTAGGGACCCTTACTTCCCTAGAGATGGGGGGGGGAGAATTTGTATCATACTCCTCCTCTTCTTCCTCTGACTGGATGTCACCCTGTTCAGAGTGGTGGCCTTTTGCATACTCAGCCAGGAGCTCCTGAAGCCCTTGTTTGGTTGGATGCAGGCCCATGACTATATTTTTAAGTTTGCATAGGGACCTCAATTCCTTGAAATTCAAGTGCAAGTAAGGTGTGAGGTCGAGCTCCTCAACCAGGTCCATGTTATCTCCACTAATAGCTGGGTTCTGTTGAGACATTCTAACCTGACAGTTCTAACCCTCTACCCTAACTATAGTGTATTTTATTTTCTAAAATTCTAATGGGACTTAAGCAAGGCCCTACCAGACTTTTAATATTTTGGAAAAACCAATTTCAGAATTCTAAAGGCAATTTATGAGTTCTGTCGTGTGATAAGATGGTAACCAAGTAGTCCAACAAATGCAAGTTTGTATCCCTCCGCTGATCCACCAATGTGAGAAAGTGGCTCTATATATACTGGACCAAGATAAGGTACAATATGTATAGAGTCCACAAACCCCAGAGGTATAAGCGAGGTTAAAGCCAGGTGTTACCTTACTCTCTAAAGTGGTAGCTTGGTCGAGCAGTAAGGCAGTACCAGAGGACAGTGTAAAGCATTTGTTGTACCCACTCAGTCAGCAAAGGGTTTCACACACTCGAAGACTGAACTCCAGGCCAATTGTTTTTATATCAAAGATATCGTTGTTTTATTTTTAGAACCAACAGATATCAAAATAAACTGTTCTCAATATGAGAGGTCTCACATGAGTACTTTGCAGAAAGGCAATTGTTAAAACTGAGATTTCTGGATGGCTAAGGCTTGCGCCAAAGCCAGGCAGAAATCACCACTCTAGTCAGGGCAAGGGAGTTACATGCCAAAGATAACCCCTGCTCACCTCCTTGATAGCTTCACACGAGCAGTCAGGCTTATCCTGGAGGCAATGTATAAATCATTTGCACATGCACACAGTAATAACATCCCAGGCACACTACAAAAGGAACTCCACACAGGGTTATATAAAAACAGCCTTTGTATTCTCAAAACACGTCAGATAGTAATCACACAATATACATTGTGCCAACTGGCACGGGTAATATTCACAAGGGATTATTTACACAGGACAGGGCCACGTGGGCCATTGTCAGTGTCAACACTTAGCAGAAATTGGTACAAGTAAAAATAGATCATAAACCTACAACCAGTAGCCACTGGTAATCCCTGTACTCCACCTCAACCTGTAACATAACTTTACATTATGCACAGTCACATCAGGCGCGAATTACATCCAGCGCCAACCTCACCAGCATAAACACATTATGCAATCTCCTCACTAGTCTTAACACATTAGACCCTACCTCCTAAGTATAACGCACATTAGGGGCGTAAATCACAGGGAAGTACAATCTCACTAACACAAACCTAAATAGGTAAAACAACCTCATAATCATATACCACAGTTTTAGAGGTATCAGATACAGGGTGCGCAAAACATACTATACACAATACATTTCCTAGCACCTCATCACTTTAGCACATAATCACATTAGGGCCTTGTGCCCTATCCATATACCAGCCCCCCCAGGCCAACTGGCCATCCAAGAAGGGGCTCAAATGCCGTGTCCAGAATGTCAGGACGCGCTGCCAACGCAGCGCCAGTCAAGGGTGCACCATCTGCCCAAACCTAAATGTTGCAGCTGC
The DNA here is from genome assembly GCF_964261635.1 of Lissotriton helveticus. NCBI lineage: Eukaryota > Metazoa > Chordata > Amphibia > Caudata > Salamandridae > Lissotriton > Lissotriton helveticus. The sequence continues at coordinate 312,047,659 of NC_136062.1, forward strand.
CCACTACTTGCTGGGCAGCTGAAGACAATGTACTGGGGCCTAAAGGCTGCAGCTGGCACTAAGTGCTGCACAGCTAGGGGCGAAGGAGTGCGTCCCACTCCTGAGTCCAAAGAACATGTCCCCTGAAAAGAAATGCCTAAACAGTGCAGCTGCCCACTACTTGCTGAGCAGCTGTAAACATTTCAGTGAGGCCTGGCACCACTGTGCGCTTCTGTCCCTCTCAGGGACGCTCTTAATACCGCCAAAAACGTTGCAGCTGCCCTCTGTCTGGTGGGGCAGCTGTGTACCTCCAAATAGAGCCTGGCACCACTGTGCCCTCCTGAGATTCATCTCTGGGGCTCTTGAACCCAAAAGCCCCCAAAACACTGTAGCTGCCCTCTCCTATGTGGGGCAGTTATAGAATACTGGCCAAAACTCTGAAAGGGGCATGGGCCCCTCTGGGCCCTCCACGGGGGCCCTGCACCTCCTGGGCCCCTCATGGGAGCCACCCAGGCTCCTAAAACCATGTCAATATTGGAGCGGCCTGCTGCTAGACAGGGCCGCTCTGACTGATGCGGGGCCTTCACAGAACCTCTGCCCCCCTCGCTGGAGCGGCCCTCTGTCAGACGGGGCCGCTCAGCACCGTCGATGTGCCTGGGACAGGCGCCAAAACACACCCGAGCCCCAGCGCCACTCACCGGCTCCTTCTGCTTGTAGGCGGCGGTCTCCGGGGCTCCCCTCACTCCGGGGAGCCCCGCCACACACCATCTCGCTCCAGGATTGGGCGCAGCAAGCGCCTCTTCTCCCGGGACTTGGAAAATGGAGCCTGTGAGGCTCTGCGCGGCTTCTCCCAGGGCGGGGAGAAGCAGAAGTGGAGCTCGAGAGGCTCCGGCTTGCGTTGTCAGCCCCGCCCACAATCAGGCGGCGGCCCGGACTTTGGCTTCCGGTGCTCCTCCCAGGCTGCGGCGGTGCAATGCGGGACAATGAAGGGTAGGCTCCCTCTGGGCTAACGATAATCAGCGGGGTGGGCACCCGCTGTAACTATGGGCAAAATCGCGGGGTAGGCACCTGCGCAAGTGAAATAATTAAAGGAGCGGCAATCCCACGGGGTGGCCACCCGTGCAATCTAAATGCGAGCACAGCCACGGGGTGGGCACCCATAATTTAAATAAAGATAAGTGGCCATAATGCAGGGTGGGCACCTGCGAGGAGCACGCGGAGGGGGGGGATCCCCAGGAAAGGGGGAAACCCTTGCAAACGATGCAGCACAGCACAGCAGGGCTGAAATAAAGCACTCCCTCAGGGAAAATCAAGCGCTCACCAGGCCAGCATTTAAAAAGTACAGCAAAAAGGTCCTCAAAGATAAAGAAGGAATCCCGGGGCAAAGCAGAAGGGTCCAAAGGGACAAAAGTCTCCTAGGCATCCAGGGGCTGGGCAGGTCCCAGAGAGGCAAGCCTTCCCCTGGGCCCCAGCAGCAGCACGCCTCTGGTAGATGCAAGTCAGGAACAAGAACCAAATCATGGGGTCACAGCCCCTCTTTTATACACCTAATCCTTTGTCTCCAAAGGTGCAGGCAAGGGGCGAACCAGATGCAACTGGTTCTTGAGCACTTGGTTTTGCTCAACCCCTCTGCCTATTCCCAGGGTGGGTCAGGGACATCAGACACACCACAGGGGTTGGAGCCAGCATTGTGGAGGGAAGGCACCTGAGCCCTATTCAGGTCCCAGGTGCACTCCTCCCTTCCATCAGCATGCAGATCTCTCCATTCACCACCGGGCAGACCCATCCTGACTCCAGCCAATCACAAGCCAGACAGTCAATTCACATTTACTGCACAGACATGCCAACTTCTAGAAGTGGCACGTCTCCACTAGACACAATAAATCTGCACACATCATCGCTCAGCATTTAATCTCACGATTTCGCACATACCAAACTCGACCCTGCACTCCCCACACATCAGGAACTACCATAGTCACACATATCCCCATGCCTTCCTATGGGAGGGCAGACCACTCTTACCACACATACACAGAGAGCGCACGCACTTTACACTGGACCACAGTGAAACAGTGCGCAGAAGCCTAAAATTACCAACACCAGGTTACAGAAACAGGCTAGGAAAATGAAAAAAGTTTCGGATTGAACCTACCAAAAGGGCCAAGTTCAACACAACGCCCTTCCAGCCAAAACGCAGGGTAGACCAATCACTCCCTTGATGGGCTTCCCTGCTTTGGGCGATAGAACACGGACGCGGGCCCGCAAGGCAGGGACACCCTCTGGCTCTATACCATTCTGAACCCACATGGTTTCCTCCAAACAAGAACTCTCTGTCCCAACTAGGATACCCCACTGGTACTCTCTAGTTGTCTACAGCCAGGACCAGGCCCTAGGCCATCCAGATGTCACAGGTCCTGACCAATACACAGAGTGGGGGGCAGTAACCCCTGGCACACAATAGCCATTCTCCACTCTCCTTCTCAGGGTAGTTCCAAACTACCACTGATCCTTCAACCTAGGGTCCGCACCCTCAGGCTGACCAGAGGTCACGGGCAAGAATCCTCCACCCTACCTCTACTTCTGGGGTTCCGCACACTCCCAGGGAAGCACCCTCCAAAACACAACTCTCCCACCAGTTCAGGACCTCTCTCCATCACTGGTCTACCGCCTGGGATCTACATTTATCGGATGCACCGGGGTCAGAGGCGAGGACTCCCTCCCTCTGCACCCCCTTCAAGAGTTCTGCAACCTCCCACTGTAGAGCAGGGTCCCTCTCCTTTAAGATGGGCCGCACCTGCTCTCAGGGTAGTACTACCATAGTCAGCCAGGGACCCTAAAGATCCTGGCGAGTCCTGCACCACCCCTTCTGGGAAACACAGGTTCCCTCTCCTTTCAGATGGGTCCTTCCTACGTTCACAGGGGTACCGCTAGAAGGCAACGCGGCTAGGACACTGATTACAGATGCCCTGCCTTCCAGGTCAGGCTAAAAACCTCCTTGGGGAATGCCCAGCAAACCAGGACTTCACGGGGAGCAGGCATGCCCCCCTTGAGGTTGGCACATCACTAATGTGTCATGTGACAGTCTGCCAGGCTCTCAGAACAGAAGTGGCGTCCTCATGGTCACTCACGGATGGCTCAGCCCTTCTGGCTGGCCCCATACCCACTGGCTTGTCCACTGGGGTTGGTTGTCCCCCTCTCACCCCTCAACCAGGACTTCTGCACCCTCCACTTAGGAGCTGTACTGCCCAACACCAAGACCGCCGGAGTTCTGGTTACAGAAACTCCCCGTCCTCTAGACACTGGAAGATCCTCCTCAAATGACCTGTAAGTACAGCCTAGGCCCCCGACCTGGCGCTCCCTTGGGGAACCCTCCAGGCCCTGAGACAGGGTTTTGGGCACATGGAGACACACAGTCTCTCCCACTCCTTCTCCTCAGAGACAGGACGTGGGCCCCTATACCCTTCCCATTCTACTGGGACCTAGCTGGGCTACACATGAACCTCTTCCCCCACACAGGACCAGAAGATACACAAGCCACTCCTGTTGGAATCACTCCCCAATGCCTCTGCAAGACCTCTAGCACAGTGCCAGAGGTCCACCTTCTGTGCAAGCTTCTTATCAAACGAAGAACTCACACTCACTCGTCCAGTGCCTTTGCAGTACCTCGAGCACACCAGAGGTACACCTCCTCTGCAAGCTTCTTATCAAACAAAGAACTCACACCTACTCCTCCAGGGCCTCTGCAGGACCTACCGCACACCACCAGAGGTACACCCCCCGTGCAAGCTTCTTTTCAAACAAAGAACTCACACCTACTCCTCTAGTGCAACACCCCACTCATCCACATACGCCCCCTCCAGACTGGTGAGGCAGTTCCTCACTGCCCCTGACTCTCAACCTGTACCCCTCTTATTGAGTACCGGGCACCATACTCTGGGAACTGGGAATGGGACTTCAAGCACTGGACATATTTTTGCTGCCACCACTGGCTCCCACCATGCTGGGGAATCCAGACACACACACTACACTCAGGCGATAACCACCCTCCTGAGCTAGCCATTTCTCCTCCACACCCCTTCTCTTCTATCTACCCACAACTTCTGGGGACAGGGATTGGGCACTGGACCCAGCAAGGGACTCCCTATCTATGGGAACCTCCCCACCTACTGGCGTCCCGCCCTGTCATTTTCTCTCTTCTGCCACTAACCATAAAAGCACAGGAACACCATTTAAAAAAATGACACTCTTGAGGAAAAACAAAATCAAAACAATAATCCCCAACATGTGACTATCTAAAATGCAGAGTTTTTTAATGTAGCCAGTTGTCGCTGTGGTACTGCGCAAACACAAGTCCTAATCCCACCGCTGCCACCAATGTTAGAACTGAGATTTCTGGATGGCTAAGGCTTGCGCCAAAGCCAGGCAGAAATCACCACTCTAGTCAGGGCAAGGGAGTTACACGCCAAAGATAACCCCTGCTCACCTCCTTGATAGCTTCGCACGAGCAATCAGGCTTAACCTGGAGGCAATGTATAAAGCATTTGCGCATGCACACAGCAACAACATCCCAGGCACACTACAAAAGGAACTCCACACAGGGTTATATAAAAACAGCCTTTGTATTATCAAAACACGTCAGATAGTAATCACACAATATACATTATGCCAACTGGCACGGGTAATATTCACAAGGGATTATTTACACAGGGCAGGGCCACGTGGGCCATTGTCAGTGTCAACACTTAGCAGAAATTGGTACAAGTAAAAATAGATCATAAACCTACAACCAGTAGCCACTGGTAATCACTGTACTCCACCTCAACCTGTAACATAACTTTACATTATGCACAGTCACATCAGGTGCGAATTACATCCTGCGCCAACCTCACCAGCATAAACACATTATGCAATCTCCTCACTAGTCTTAACACATTAGACCCTACCTCCTAAGTATAACTCACATTAGGGGCGTAAATGACAGGGAAGTACAATCTCACTAACACAAACCTAAATAGGTAAAACAACCTCATAATCATAAACCACAGTTTTAGAGGTATCAGATACAGGGTGCGCAAAACATACTATACACAATACATTTCCTAGCACCTCATCACTTTAGCACATAATCACATTAGGGCCTTGTGCCCTATCCATATACCAGCCCCCCCTGGCCAACTGGCCATCCAAGAAGGCGCTCAAATGCCCTGTGTCCAGAATGTCAGGGTGCGCTGCCAACGCAGCACCAGTCAGGGGTGCGCCATATGCGCATACCTAAATGTTGCAGCTGCCCGCTTCTTGCATGGGCAGCTGAGGACAATGAACTGGGGCCTAAACGCTGCAGCTGGCAGTAAGTGCTGCACAGCTGTGGAGGCCAAGGTAGGGGCGAAGGAGTGCGTCCCACTCCTCAGTCCAAAGAACATGTCCCCTGAAAAGAAATGCCTAAACAGTGCAGCTGCCCGCTACTTGCTGGGCAGCTGTAAACATTCCAGTGAGGCCTGGCACCACTGTGCGCTTCTGTCCCTCTCAGGGACTCTCTTAATACCGCCAAAAAGGTTGCAGCTGCCCTATGTCTGGTGGGGCAGCTGTGTACCTCCAAATAGAGCCTGGCACCACTGTGCCCTCCTGAGCTTAATCTCTGGGGCTCTTAAACCTATATGCCCCCAAAACACTGTAGCTGCCCTCTCCTACGTGGGGCAGTTATAGAATACTGGCCAAAAATCTGAAAGGGGTACGGGCCCCTTGGGGACCCTGCACCTCGTGGGGGCCACCCAGGCTCCTAAAACCATGTGGCCAATGTTGAAATGGCCCGCTGCTAGATGGGGCTGCTCTGACTGATGCAGGGCCTTCACAGAACCTCTGCCCCCCTCGCTGGAGCGGCCCTCTCTCAGACGGGGCCGCTCAGCACCGTCGATGTGCCTGGGACAGGCACCAACACACTTACCGTCTCCTTCTGCTTGTAGGCGGTGGTCTCCGGGCTCCCTTCTCTCCGGGGAGCCCCGCCACACACCATTTCGCTCCAGGATGGTGCGCAACAGGCGCCTCTTCACTCAGTCCCCCGTCTCGGGACCGGGACTTGGAAAATGGAGCCCGCGAGGCTCTGTGCGGCTTCTACCTGGCCGGGGAGTAGCGGAAGTGGAGCCCGCGAGGCTCCGGCTTGCATTGTCAGCCCCGCCCACAATCAGGCGGCGGGCCAGACTTTGGCTTCCGGTGCTCCTTCCGGGCTGCGGCGGTGCAATGCGGGACAATGATGGGTAGGCTCCCTCGGGGCTAACAATAAACAGCGGGGTGGGCACCCGCTGTAACTACGGTCAAAGTCGCGGGGAGACACCCACGCAAGTAAAATAATTAAAGAAGCGGCAATCCCCCGGGTGGGCACCCGTGCAATCTAAATGCGAGCACAGCCACGGGGTGGGCACCCATAATTTAAATAAAGATAAGTGGCCATAATGCAGGGTGGGCACCTGCGAGGAGCACACGGAGGGGGGATCCCCAGGAAGGGGGGAAACCCTTGCAAACGATGCAGCCCAGCACTGCAGGGCTGAAATAAAGCGCTCCCTCAGGGAAAAGCAAGCGCTCACCAGGCCAGCATTTAAAAAGTATATCAAAAAGGTCTTCAAAGATAAAGAAGGAATCCTGGGGCAAAGCAGAAGGGGCCAAAGGGACTAAAGTCTCCCAGGCATCCAGGGGCTGAAACAAGGACCAAATCATGGGGTCAAATCCTTTGTCTCCAAAGGTTCAGGCAAGGGGCGAACCGGATGCAACTGGTTCTTGAGCACTTTGTTTTGCTCAGCCCCTCTGCCTATTCACAGGGTGGGTCAGGGACATTAGACACACCACACGGGGTGGAGCCAGCATTGTGGAGGGAAGGCTCAGCCCTATTCAGGTCCCAGGTGCACTCCTCTCTCCCATCAACATGCAGATCTCTCCATTCACCACCGGGCAGACCCATTCTGACTCCTGGAGCCAGGCACACCAGCCAGCTCCAGCCAATCACAAGCCATAGAGTCAATTCACATTTATTGCACAGACATGCCAACTTCTAGAAGTGGCACTTCTCCAGTAGACACAATAAATCTGCACACATCATCGCGCAGCATTTAATCTCACGAGTTCGCACATACCAAACTCGACCCTGCACTCCCCACACATCAGGAACTACCATGGACCCACATATCCCCATGCATTCATATGGGAGGGCAGGCCACTCTCAACACACATACACAGAGAGCGCACGCACTTTACACTGGACCACAGTGAAAAAGTGCGCGGAGGCCTAAAATCACCAACACCAGAAACAGGCTAGGAAAATGTTAAAAGTTTCGGGATGAAGCTGCCAAAAGGCCCAAGTACAACAACAATAAATTCTGTAAACACAATAGGTACAGGGGCAGTAGGCAACATAAGTCTAAACACAATTTAGCATTGAGCTCTATAGGTTTTTCTATATAAATACAGCAGATTAGTTTGTAGATTACTCTGGTAGTTCCAGGACTGGATCCTAGATTCAGTCCTGGGATCTAAGCTGAAAACAGTTTAGTAAAAATGTTTTTGTTATTGCAGTGATTTTTAAGGAATATAAAGCGATTTTAAAAGTTCACACTTAGGAACTTTTCAATGAAAAACTGGCAATGTTATCCAATGGGAGAAAATTCAGGTTACAGTTAAAGTACGATCTTGTTACTTTTGTAATCCAGTACTGGGCTCCTAGGTCCAGCACTGGGGTCTCAACTTAAAACAGGTAAGTAATTTTGTTTCAGCATTTGGTATGATTTTTAAAGAATATTCCAAGTTTTTAAAAGTAGACACTTAGAAGAAATTTCACAGAAAGGCACACAATGGATTCCTATGGAGAAAATTCAAGTTACTAGTAAACCCAACTAGGATTACTTTCGCGGTTCAGTACTGGTCTACAAGATGCAGTACTGGCTTCTCTCCTGATCGAAGGTGAGTACTTCGGAATTCGGTTGATTTTATGGGAATATTTTAATTTTTCCAAACCAGTCAATGTTATCCAATGGCAGGTTAGTCAGTTACCGGTTTCCAGGTGAGTACCCACTTCCTGACGTAGGGTTTCCTGCTGCCAGAGTGGAGGTTGGAGCTGGTGGGGGCCAGTTGCTGAGTACAGCAAATGGGGTGGAGAAGCTCACAGAAGCTTCCCCCTGCCCATCCTGGGGTAGGAGACCTAGCACCTCGCCCAGGATGTGCATTGTTGCAGGCCCAGGAGAATGGGGGGCTCTCCACCCATGGGTCCAGCGACATGTCTGCTGTGTGGCAGCCTCTGCATCCACTCGGACCCGATGTGGATTGTAGGTTAGGTTTTCAGGGGGCATCTCTAAGATGCCCTCTAGTGCATTTTACATTAAATCCCACACTGGCATCAGTGCGGGTTTAATGTGCTGAGAAGTTTGGTACCTAACTTGTCAGTCTTCAGTGTAGCCATTATGGTGCTGTGGAGTTCGTTATGACAACCTCCCAGCACCATATACTCTTAATGGCATCACCGCACTTACAGTGCCCAGGAATGGCTCTGGGTACTGTAGGGGCTCATGCACCTGTGCCACACCACTGGCATAGGGCACCCAGCTAGAGGGGTGACTGAAGTATGCCAGGGCAGTGGGTTCTGTGGGCATGGCACCCTGGGGTGTGTGCCATGTCGACTCTCTGTTTAGGTCTGTACTTAGACACTCAGCCTGCAAAGGCAGTGTGTGGGTGTCAGGGTATAGGAGCCCGAAGGGTGGCACACTAAGTGCTGCAGCCCTTAGGGGTCTTCTCTGGTCACCAGGCCCTGGTCACTTAGGGTACCATTTACTAGGGGCTGATAGGTGGCCAGAGATGCCAATTGGGTTTTGTTTCAATACAGCTTTAGGGAAGGAACACAGGCCCTGGGTACCTGGTTGGCAGGAGCCCAAGCACATCAGCAGTTCAGCAAAAAGTGGGGGCATACCAATGCAAGAAAGATGGCACTTTCTCACACAATCCCCCCAAACGAAAGGTGATGAGACTAACCTTGCCCTAGGGAGTCTTCATTGTCTAAGTGGAAGAACCTGGAAAGTCCATCTGCATTGGCATGGGGAGTCCCTGGTCGGTGTTCCACTTCAAAGTCCATTCCCTGTAGGGAGATGAACCATCACAGTAGTTTTGGATTATCCCCCTTCATCTGCATCAGCCATCTGAGAGGTCTGTGGTCAGTTTGAACCAGGAAGTGAGTTCCAAACAGGTAGGGCCTCAACTTCTTCAGGGCAAAGGCCTCCCTCTCAATGGCACTCCAACTCTGCTCTCTGGGGAGTAGCCTCCTGCTTATAAAAGCAACAGGTTGGTCTTGGCCTTCCTCATTGACCTGGGATAAGACCGCTCCTATCCCCAGCTCTGAGGCATCAGTCTGCACTATGAACTGCTTGCAGTAGTTTGGTGCTTTTAGAATGGGTGCTTAGCACATTGCTTCTTTCAGAGTGTCAAAAGCCTTTTGACAGCTAATAGTCCAGTTTACTTTCTTGGGCATTTTCTTGGAGGTGAGTTCTGTGAGGGGGGTCACAAAGGACCCATATCCCTTCACAAACTTCCTGTAGTATCCAGTCAAGCCAAGGAATGCCCTGACTTGGGTCTGGGTTGTTGGAGCTGCCCAGTCCAGGATACTCTGCATCTTGGTCTGCAAGGGTTGGACCTGGCCTCCACCAACAAGGTGGCCCAAGTACACCACAGTGCCCTACCCTATCTGGCATTTGGATGCCTTGATAGTCAGTCCTGCAGATTTCAGGGATTGTAGAATCTTCCCAAGGTGGATCAGGTGATCCTGCCAGGTGGAGCTAAAGACAGCAATATCATCAAGATAAGCTGCACTAAAGGACTCCAATCCAGTCAGGACTTGGTTCACCAACCTCTGGAAGGTGGCAGGGGCATTCTTAACCCAAAAGGCATTACAGTAAACTGATAGTGCCCATCAGGGGTGGAGAATGCTGTTTTCTCTTTGGCTCCTGGGGCCATGCCAATCTGCCAGTACCCTGCAGTTAAGTCAAAGGTACTGAGGAATTTGGCTGCCCCTAACTTGTCTATCAACTCATCTGCTCTTGGAATGGGGTGAGCATATGTCTTGGTGACAGAGTTAAGTCCTCTATAGTCCACGCAGAACCTCATCTCTTTCTTTCCACCCTGTTGATGATCCTTGGGGACCAGAACCACTGGGCTAGCCCAGAGGCTCTCAGAGGGTTCAATCACCCCTAGCTCCAGCATCTTGCTGACTTCAGCTCTGATGCTTTCCTTGACTTGGTCTGATTGTCGATAGATTTTGTTTTTGACAGGGTTACTGTCACCAGTGTCCACATCATGGGTACACCAGCTGGTCAGACCAGGGGTCTAGGAAAAGAGACTAGCAAACTGTTGCAAGACTTGCTTGCAGTCAGTCTTCTGTTGGGTAGAGAGGGTGTCTGAAAAGACCACTCCATCCACTGACCCATCTTTTGGGCTGGAAGAGAGGAGATCAGGGAGAGGTTCACTCTCTGCTTCCTGTTCCTCATCAGTCACCATCAGCATGGTGAGGTCAGCTCTGTCATTGTAGAGTTTAAGGCGGTTCACGTGGATCACCCTTTTGGGTGTCCTGCTGGTGTTCGGGTCCACTAAGTAAGTGACCTCACTCTTTTTCTCCAGGATAGGGTAAGGGCCACTCCATCTGTCTTGGAGAGCCCTTGGTGCCACTGGCTCCAAACCCCACACCTGTTGTCCAGGTTGAAATTCAACCATGGCAGCTTTTTGGTCATACCAGTGCTTCTGAAACTCCTGGCTGGCCTCAAGATTCTTGGATTCCTTTTCCATATACTGAGCCATTCTGGACCTTAGGCCAAGCACATAGTCAACAATATCTTGCTTAGGTTCTTGGAGAGGCCTCTCCCAACCCTCTTTCACAAGACCAAGTGGTCCCCTTACAGGATGACCAAACAGAAGCTCAAAAGGTAAAAACCCCACTCTTTTCTGTGGCACTTCCCTATAAGCGAAAAGCAGGCATGGCAACAGGACATCCCATCTCCTTTTGAGATTTTCAGGGAGCCCCATGATCATACCTTTCAATGTCTTGTTGAATCTTTCCACAAGACCATTAGTTTGTGGGTGATATGGGGTAATACACTTGTACTGCACACCACACTCCTTCCACATGTGTTTCAGGTAAGCAGCCATGAAGTTGGAACCTCTGTCTGAAACCAACTCCTTAGGAAACCCTACCCTGGTGAAGACACCCAGGAGGGCCTTGGCTAACACTAAGGGGAATTGCTTCAGGGTACCTAGTAGCATGATCCACTACTACTAGAATGAATTTGTTCCCTGAGGCTGTGGGCGGTACAAGTGGACCCACAATGTCCACACCTTCCCTTTCAAAGGTTACCCCCACCACTGGCAGTGGAATCAGGGGGGCCTTTGGGTGGCCACCTGTCTTGCCACTGGCCTGACAGGTAACACAGGAGCTCACAAACTCCTTCCCCTTTTGGTGCATCTGGGGCCAGTAGAAGTGGCTAACTAGCCTTTCACAAGTGTTGTTCTGCCCCAGATGTCCAGCTAGGGGAATGTCATGAGCTAAAGGTAGGAGGAACTCCCTGTACTTCTGTGGCACTACCACCCTCCTGGTAGCTCTAGGAGTGGGGTTTCTTTCCTCAGCATACAGTAATCCCTCTTCCCAATAAGCTCTGTGGGTACCACTGACCTCTCGCTGTGCTTCTGAAATAGTGTGCTGCCTCAGGCTTTCAAGAGTGGGGCCATCTTGCTGACCCTGGCACAGCTCTTCCCTAGTGGATCCCCCTGGGCCCAGGAGTCCAACCTGGTAAGGCTCAAGCTCCATGGGCTCAGTTCCCTCTAGGGGTTCCAAGTACTCTCCCTGAGGAGAGGTGTCCTGAGAGGCTTGCTGTGTAGAAGCTGGTCCCCCAGTCTTCTTGCTTTTTCTCTTGGTTGGTTTGGCCATACTTCCAGGCTCCAAACCTACTTGTTCACCCTTCTTTTTGCTCTGTGCTCTGGTTTGCGCACACACCAGTCTAGAGATACCCAGCATGGCTTATTTGCTCAACCTCAGCCCAGGCTGAGGTTTCCAGGTCATTTCCTAGCAGACAGTCAGCTGGCAATTGTGGAGAGACCACTACCAGTTTCAGGCCAGTAACCTCCCCCAACCCCTAATGTCACCATAGCCATGGGGCGTTGGGTGGTAATGCTGTCAGCAAAGGTGACTGAGTAAGTGTTCCCAATCAAGTATTGCTCTGGGGAAACCAGCATTTCCTTCACCATAGTGATACTGATACCTGTATCCCTCAGTGCTTCTACTCTAGTTCCATTAAGGGAGGGGTATTGCAAATACTTTTTACAGTTGGGTGGCCAACCAGATACAGTGGCAAACTCCATTTCCCCTAAGGAGACTAGACTAGCTTGAGTGTATTCCCAGATTTGCTCTGGGCACTCTTCTGATCCCATCTGTAGATTCACTGTCACTGGAGTAGCTGTACTGGGTGCCTTAGGGGCTTTATTGTAGGGGCAGTGTTTGTCTGCAGTTAAATGTCCCAACTTCTTACAGTTGTTACAATAGGCCTTGTTAGGATCAAAGTACTTCACCCTATAGGGCTGAGGCACATAGGGAATAGTTTGGACCCACCCTCCTGTACAGGTTTGTGGGGCCCTTTGGAAGACTCAGATTTTTTTTTTCTTGGGGATTCTCACCACCCTTCCCCATGGGAGGTTTTGTAACCACCTTCTTTTGGTCACCCCCAGTGGCTGTACTTGTCACCCTGGGCGTGACCCAATGGACTCCCTTTTTTCCCAATTCTTGGGGAGAAATTAGACCTAGGTCTACCAAATGCTGATGCAACTTTTCATTTGTACAATTACTCAAAGTGTTCCTTCATAAACAAATTATAAAGTCCAGTAAAATCATGCACAATGTGTCCAGTTAACCAGCCATCCAGTGTCTTTATTGAGTAGTCCACAAAATCTATACAGGATTGGGCCTTGGTTTTGTCAGCCCCCCTGAACCTGATTCTATACTCCTCAGTAGTGAGCCCAAATCCCTCAATCAGAGTTTTTTTCATGAGGTCATAGGACCCTGCATCTGGCCCAGAGAGGGTCAGAAGCCTGTCTCTGCAGTTACCAGAGAACAGTTCCCACAGGAGTGCCCCCCAGAGAGGTTTCTTTAGTCTTCAGATGTCACAAGCCCTCTCAAAGGCTGTGAATCACTTGGTGATATTATCACCTTCCTCAAATTTAGGGCAAACCCTTTGGGGATCCTAGGATCATAGGTTGTTCTTTATCCTTATTATTGGTTTTGCTGCCACCAGAGATGGGAGCTAAACCCATCTCTTTCCTTTCTCGTTCTAGAGCCAGGAGTCTGGACTCTAGATCTAATCTCTTGGCCAACTTTGCAAATAATTTGTCCTCTTCATTGGGGCTCCCCCAATGTGTTCTCTGGGGCCCTGTCCACCTGTATGGTTCCCAGGCTCCCAAAAGCTGACTCTTGGATTTAAGGGTGTAGGGACCCTTACTTCCCTAGAGATGGGGGGGGGGGGGGGGGGATTGGTATCATACTCCTCCTCTTCTTCCTCTGACTGGATGTCACCCTGTTCAGAGTGGTGGCCTTTTGCATACTCAGCCAGGAGCTCCTGGAGCCCTTGTTTGGTTGGATGCAGGCCCATGACTATATTTTTAAGTTTGCATAGGGACCTCAATTCCTTGAAATTCAAGTGCAAGTAAGGTGTGAGGTCGAGCTCCTCAACCAGGTCCATGTTATCTCCACTAATAGCTGGGTTCTGTTGAGACATTCTAACCTGACAGTTCTAACCCTCTACCCTAACTATAGTGTCTTTTATTTTTCTAAAATTCTAATAGGACTTAAGCAAGGCCCTACCAGACTTTTAATATTTTGGAAAAACCAATTTCAGAATTCTAAAGGCAATGTATGAGTTCTGTCGTGTGATCAGATGGTAACCAAGTAGTCAAACAAATGCAAGTTTGTATCCCACCGCTGATCCACCGATGTGAGAAAGTGGCCCTATATATACTGACCAAGATAAGGTACAATATGTATAGAGTCCACAAACCCCAGAGGTATAAGCGAGGTTAAAGCCAGGTGTTACCTTACTCTCTAAAGTGGTAGCTTGGTCGAGCAGTAAGGCAGTACCAGAGGACAGTGTAAAGCATTTGTTGTACCCACTCAGTCAGCAAAGGGTTTCACACACTCGAAGACTGAACTCCAGGCCAATTGTTTTTTATATCAAAGATATCGTTGTTTTATTTTTAGAACCAACAGATATCAAAATAAACTGTTCTCAATATGAGAGGTCTCAGATGAGTACTTTGCAGAAAGGCAATTGTTAGAACTGAGATTTCTGGATGGCTACGGCTTGCGCCAAAGCCAGGCAGAAATCACCACTCTAGTCAGGGCAAGGGAGTTACATGCCAAAGATAACCCCTGCTCACCTCCTTGATAGCTTCGCACGAGCAGTCAGGCTTATCCTGGAGGCAATGTATAAAGCATTTGCACATGCACACAGTAACAACATCCCAGGCACACTACAAAAGGAACTCCACACAGGGTTATATAAAAACAGCCTTTGTATTCTCAAAACACGTCAGATAGTAATCACACAATATACATTGTGCCAACTGGCACGGGTAATATTCACAAGGGATTATTTACACAGGACAGGGCCACGTGGGCCATTGTCAGTGTCAACACTTAGCAGAAATTAGTACAAGTAAAAATAGATCATAAACCTACAGCCAGTAGCCACTGGTAATCACTGTACTCCACCTCAACCTGTAACATAACTTTACATTATGCACAGTCACATCAGGCGCAAATTACATCCTGCGCCAACCTCACCAGCATAAACACATTATGCAATCTCCTCACTAGTCTTAACACATTAGACCCTACCTCCTAAGTATAACTCACATTAGGGGCGTAAATCACAGGGAAGTACAATCTCACTAACACAAACCTAAATAGGTAAAACAACCTCATAATCATATACCACAGTTTTAGAGGTATCAGATACAGGGTGCGCAAAACATACTATACACAATACATTTCCTAGCACCTCATCACTTTAGCACATAATCACATTAGGGCCTTGTGCCCTATCCATATACCAGCCCCCCCAGGCCAACTGGCCATCCAAGAAGGGGCTCAAATGCTCTGTGTCCAGAATGTCAGGACGCGCTGCCAACGCAGCGCCAGTCAAGGGTGCACCATCTGCCCAAACCTAAATGTTGCAGCTGCCCACTACTTGCTGGGCAGCTGAAGACAATGTACTGGGACCTAAAGGCTGCAGCTGGCACTAAGTGCTGCACAGCTAGGGGCGAAGGAGTGCGTCCCACTCCTGAGTCCAAAGAACATGTCCCCTGAAAAGAAATGCCTAAGCAGTGCAGCTGCCCACTACTTGCTGAGCAGCTGTAAACATTTCAGTGAGGCCTGGCACCACTGTGCGCTTCTGTCCCTCTCAGGGACGCTCTTAATACCGCCAAAAACGTTGCAGCTGCCCTCTGTCTGGTGGGGCAGCTGTGTACCTCCAAATAGAGCCTGGCACCACTGTGCCCTCCTGAGATTCATCTCTGGGGTTCTTGAACCCAAAAGCCCCCAAAACACTGTAGCTGCCCTCTCCTACGTGGGGCAGTTATAGAATACTGGCCAAAACTCTGAAAGGGGCATGGGCCCCTCTGGGCCCTCCACGGGGGCCCTGCACCTCCTGGGCCCCTCATGGGGGCCACCCAGGCTCCTAAAACCATGTCAATGTTGGAGCGGCCTGCTGCTAGACAGGGCCGCTCTGACTGATGCGGGGCCTTCACAGAACCTCTGCCCCCCTCGCTTGGGCGGCCCTCTGTCAGACGGGGCCGCTCAGCACCGTCGATGTGCCTGGGACAGGTGCCAAAACACACCCGAGCCCCAGCGCCACTCACCGGCTCCTTCTGCTTGTAGGCGGCGGTCTCCGGGGCTCCCCTCACTCCGGGGAGCCCCGCCACACACCATCTCGCTCCAGGATTGGGCGCAGCAAGAGCCTCTTCTCCCGGGACTTGGAAAACGGAGCCTGTGAGGCTCTGCGCGGCTTCTCCCAGGGCGGGGAGAAGCGGAAGTGGAGCCCGAGAGGCTCCGGCTTGTGTTGTCAGCCCCGCCCACAATCAGGCGGCGTCCCGGACTTTGGCTTCCGGTGCTCCTCCCAGGCTGCGGCGGTGCAATGCGGGAAAATGATGGGTAGGCTCCCTCGGGGCTAACAATAAACAGCGGGGTGGGCACCCGCTGTAACTACGGGCAAAGTCGCGGGGTAGGCACCCGCGCAAGTAAAATAATTAAAGAAGCGGCAATCCCACGGGGTGGGCACCCGTGCAATCTAAATGCGAGCGCAGCCACGGGTTTTGCACCCATAATTTAAATAAAGATAAGTGGCCATAATGCAGGATGGTCACCTGCGAGGAGCACACAGAGGGGGGGATCCCCAGGAAGGGGGGAAACCCTCGCAAAGGATGCAGTCCAGCGCTGCAGGGCTGAAAATTAAGCGCTCCCTCAGGGAAAAGCAAGCGCTCACCAGGCCAGCATTTAAAAAGTATATCAAAAAGGTCCTCAAAGATAAAGAAGGAATCCTGGGGCAAAGCAGAAGGGGGCAAAGGGACTAAAGTCTCTCAGGCATCCAGAGGCTGGGCAGGGCCCAGGGAGGCAAGCCTTCCCCTTGGCCCCAGCAGCAGCACGCCCCTGGTAGATTCAAGTCAGGAACAAGGACCAAATCATGGGGTCACAGCCCCTCTTTTATACATCAAATCCTTTGTCTCCAAAGGTTCAGGCAAGGGGCGAACCGGATGCAACTGGTTCTTGAGCACTTTGTTTTGCTCAGCCCCTCTGCCTATTCACAGGGTGGGTCAGGGACATTAGACACACCACACGGGGTGGAGCCAGCATTGTGGAGGGAAGGCTCAGCCCTATTCAGGTCCCAGGTGCACTCTTCCCTCCCATCAACATGCAGATCTCTCCATTCACCACCGGGCAGACCCATTCTGACTCCTGGAGCCAGGCAGACCAGCCAGCTCCAGCCAATCACAAGCCATAGAGTCAATTCACATTTATTGCACAGACATGCCAACTTCTAGAAGTGGCAATTCTCCAGTAGACACAATAAATCTGCACACATCATCGCGCAGCATTTAATCTCACTAGTTCGCACATACCAAACTCGACCCTGCACTCCCCACACATCACGAACTACCATGGACCCACATATCCCCATGCATTCATATGGGAGGGCAGGCCACTCTCAACACACATACACAGAGAGGACACGCACTTTACACTGGACCACAGTGAAAAAGTGCGCGGAGGCCTAAAATCACCAACACCAGAAACAGGCTAGGAAAATGTTAAAAGTTTCGGGATGAACCTGCCAAAAGGGCCAAGTACAACAGCAATACATTCTGTAAACACAATAGGTACAGGGGTTCCAGTAGGCAATATAAGTCTAAACACAATTTAGCATTGAGCTCTATAGGTTTTTCTATATAAATACAGCAGATTACTTTGTAGATTACTCTGGTAGTTCCAGGACTGGATCCTAGATTCAGCCCTGTTATCTAAGCTGAAAACAGTTTAGTAAAAATGTTTTTGTTATTGCAGTGATTTTTAAGGAATATAAAGCGATTTTAAAAGTTCACACTTAGGAACTTTTCAATGAAAAACTGGCAATGTTATCCAATGGGAGAAAATTCAGGTTACAGTTAAAGTACGATCTCGTTACTTTTGTAATCCAGTACTGGGCTCCTAGGTCCAGCACTGGGGTCTCAACTTAAAACAGGTAAGTAATTTTGTTTCAGCATTTGGTATGATTTTTAAAGAATATTCCAAGTTTTTAAAAGTAGACACTTAGAAGAAATTTCACAGAAAGGCACACAATGGATTCCTATGGAGAAAATTCAAGTTACTAGTAAACCCGACTAGGATTACTTTTGCGGTTCAGTACTGGGCTACAAGATGCAGTACTGCCTTCCCTCCTGATCGCAGGTGAGTACTTCGGAATTCGGTTGATTTTATGGGAATATTTTAAGTTTTCAAAACTTCACACTTAGAAGATTTTTCGAGTCAAACCAGTCAATGTTATCCAATGGCAGGTAAGTGAGTTACCGGTTTCCAGGTGAGTACTCGACTGGGGAAGTTAGGGTTCTTGGCATAGACTCAGGGGTCTCTCAGGGTCAGGTAAGTACAGTTGGTTCACCCTCAGTGGCACAGGGGCTGCCGGGTGCAGAGGTAGTTAGGCCCAATGTTATCCAATGAGGGGCAGGGGGCCTCCGGTTGGTGGCTGCTAGCTAGCAGGCCACATGGCTGTGGGAGCTGGGCTCCTGGTCACTTGCTCAGGGCAAATGGGGAAGTAGGATAGGACACAGGGTGCAAGGCCATAGGGCACTCGGGCGGCTGGGTGCAGGGTGCTTTTGAGCCGTCGGGCGCTCAGTGTTATTCAATGGGGAAAGTAAAAAGGTAACAAAGGCTGCAGACTCGGGGAAGGTCATTCTTCAGGTGCGACCACCACTTCGAGAGGTAAGTTGGGATCTTGGAGAAGAGGTAGGTACCCCAAAGGCAGGCACAGGGGGCTGCAGGGAGCCGGGTGCAGGGGTGTCTTTTGGTGTCGGGATTCTTACCCTCGGCTGGTCGGGGTTGGTGGGGTCCCTAGTTCTGAGGCTGCAGGCGTCGTCTAGTTCGTCAGGAAGGTTCTTTGGGCACTGGACATCGAGTCCCAGTTGCCGGGGGTCGTCCTCGTGGTCTTGGGACACTCGGGCACAGGCTCGGCTCGGCGGGTGCAGGGTGGGCAGGTCTTGAGCTTCCGGGCTGGCACCAGGGGGTGGTTGTTGAAGCAGAGCCTCTGTTTATGGGAGTCCCAGTCTTTAAGAGGGTCAAGGCAGGCAGGTCCTCCGGGTGTCCCAAGGTTGCTGTCTGCAGGAGTCACCGGGATTAAGCAGGAGCAGGTTAAAGGATCAACAGGCCGGTAGGGCTGGGACCAAGTCAGTGGGTGTCGTCCTGTTGTTAGCAGCTGCACGGCGGGTCTTCTTCTTCTTGATCTTCTTTTCTTATCGGGATCTGAGGAAGGAAGGTACAAGGTGCCCCTAAATACTAATTCTAGGGGTGTTACAGGTAGGGAAAGGGCAGGGACCAGTAGGCCCCTGTCCTGTGGTGGGTATACCCCCTAGCCTGTTCCTCTCCTGTGGGAGGGGGGCAGGAGCCTAGCTGTGATTGGGCAGGGCTCCCCATCTACAAGATGGCCTGAGCCCGGGGTCGTGCTTCACCTCGCCTCTCTCGCCTGAGGGATAGGGTTGGCACAGGCTGGCACCCCCCCCCTTCCTGACATAGGGTTTCCCGCCAGTCTTCCTACTAAAGTGGGGGTTGGAACTGGTGGGGGCCAGTTGCTGAGTACAGCAAATGGTCTGGAGAAGCTCACAGAGTCGGCATGCCTTTGATGATTCCCCCTGCCCATCCTGGGGGAGGAGACCTAGCACCTCACCCAGGATGTGCATTGTTGCAGGCCCATGTGAGCGGGGGGCTCTCCACCCAGGGGTCCAGTGACATGTCTGCTTTGTGGCAGCCTCTGCAGACACTCAGACCAGACGCGGATTGTAGGTTAGGTTTTCAGGGGGCATCTCTAAGATGCCCTCTGGTGCATTTTACATTAAATCCCACACTGGCATCAGTGCGGGTTTAATGTTCTGAGATGTTTGTTACCAAACTAGTCAGTCTTCAGTGTAGCCATTATGGTGCTGTGGAGTTCGTAATGATAACCTCCCAGCACTATATACTCTTAATGGCATCACTGCACTTACAGTGCCCAGGAATGGCTCTGGGTACTGTAGGGGCACAGGGATCATGCACCTGTGCCCAAACCACTGGCATAGGGCACCCAGCTAGAGAGGTGACTGAAGTATGCCAGGGCAGTGGGTTTGCAAAAATGACAACAGGGGTGTGTGCCATGTCGACTCCGTTTAGTTCTGTACTTAGACACTCAGCCTGCAAAGGCAATGTGTGGGGGCCAAGGTACAGGACCCCTAAGAGTGGCACATTAAGTGCTGCAGCCCTTAGGGGTCTTCTCTGGTCACCAGGCCCTGGGCACCTAGGGTACCATTTACTAGGGGCTGATAGGTGGCCAGAGATGCCAATTGGGTTTTGTTTAAATACAGCTTTAGGGAAGGAACACAAGCCC
The DNA here is from genome assembly GCF_964261635.1 of Lissotriton helveticus. Lineage (NCBI taxonomy): Eukaryota > Metazoa > Chordata > Amphibia > Caudata > Salamandridae > Lissotriton > Lissotriton helveticus. The sequence goes on from NC_136062.1 coordinate 312,067,821, forward strand.
TGGGTACCTGGTTGGCAGGAGGCCAGGGCACACTCAGTCTAAGCACATCAGCAGTTCAGCAAAAAGTGGGGGCATACCAATGCAAGAAAGATGGCACTTTCTCACAGTATTGGACATGACTGAGTCACTGAGTAGAGTGATTTCATATCTGTGGCCTGGCAGCACCACGCCTAGCTGAGTACCACTGGATTTTCAGGGGTCGTCCAATACTCGCGTATGGACATGCCGTTTGATGGATTTCATCTACGAAGAGAAGGCAGATTCTGCACTGGAGCGCTTTAAGGCCACGTCCTTGGGCTTGTCTATGGCCTCATCAACCACAGACCGCCTTCTGCCCCTTTTCGTGGTTATCAAACTGGGTTCCAACCGCATCCATACCCTCCCAGCCACCGCAGCCAGCAGGCTTCCCAGCCTTCTCGTGGCCGATGACGCATCGCCAATAGACCACGTGGGACACATAGCCAGAGGTCGGCCCGATCCACCATTTCCCTCTCCTCCGCCCCTCGGCTGCCACAGCCTCTAGACACGTGCCTCCTTCCTTGTGAAGGTTGTAACTCCTTTCCCTGTAAGGCTGAACATCACCCAGCCCCTTTTTGCTCCACCTCACTCCTCCAAAGAGGAGGATAGACTCTACCCTCTGGACCCAAGAAGACTGTTGCCGTTCTACCTTGATTGCACAGAAAAGTTCTAGGTGGACCGTCAACTCTTTGTGGGGTACGTAGGAGCCAAGAAAAGAGAAGGCTGTGCAAAAATTGATCATCTCAAGATGGAAAGTGCTCTGCATCAAGATCTGCTATGCATTGGCCAAGAAGCAATCCCCTGAAGGTTTGTGTACTCATTCCACCAGACTCAAGGTTGTGACCGCTGTGTTATCCCACGGAGTCCCTGTCCTGGATATCTGTCAGGCAGCAACATGGACATCTTTGCTCACGTTTACCAAACACCACTGTCCTGATAGCTGGGTTTGTTGCAATGGCACTTCCCCATTCAGTCCTGCAGGGCTTTCCTGTTTAAATTGGCTTTGCAGACCCACCTCTGGGGAGGTATTTTTTCAAAGGTAAGGAATCTGCGGCTGAAGTTAATCACTTTCGGTAACGCCTTATCAGGTAGAGAGACTCAATCTAGCCACAGATTCCTCACCTGCCCTCCTATCTACCCCACTTAGTGATCCGATTGTTGTATAAGTTTCACTCTTCTCAGGGCCTTCGCATTTCACACCAGTAGTCAGTTCTCATCGTTACTCTACGCTCCTGGTTTGGAAATTAATGAGAATAACTACCATCAGCACGCCGGGGTGGTAACTATGTAGGTACAGTGCACGTCATTTCCGGCGTGGCCAAAATTGCAGACACAGAGCCAAATGACTCCACCTACCGGCACACAGGGTATTAGTGCTTAGTGCTCAGAAACCTCTGGATCCAGTCTGATGAATGAATATTCATATTCTCTACCTGAAAGGAAAGGTAAGTGACTTGTTCATTAGGGGCTATGTAAGTGGGTGGCACAATAAGTGCTGCAGACCCACTAGTAGGATTTTATTTACCAGCCCTGTGTATATGGTATACCACTTTACTAGGGACTTCCAAGTAACTTAATTATGCCAATTAGGTGCACGCCAATTTTACTATACTTTAGGGCGTGACCACAAGCATTTTAGCACTTGTTATTAGTGGTAACACTTACAAAAATGAATTCAGAAAAATAGGAGTGGTGAAGGCAAAATGTTTAGGGGAAGACCACCCTGAAGCTGACCGGTCTAACAGTAACACACAAAGATACTAGGGGGTGAGAATGCAGCTTTCTAGATAAATCTACCCCAGAATCCTTTCTCCTTAGAAAAGCAATATTATAGAATTTAGGGTACTCTCTTCAGACCTACCTCTCCTTAATAGATTCCCTAGGCAGGCCCAGTTAGTCACAGCAAGGTGAAAGAAATTGTTCACCTCCCATGTCCCTTCTACGAAAAAGGTCTTCCATTTCGAAAGACCATGCATCTGTGGGTTTGCTTTCATGGGTATATGTATCATGCGTTTGTTTGGAAAAGTTTGCTCCCTTCCTGAATCATTTTTAGTGAGCTTGCCTTTTAGGCCGGACAGTTAGCCACCTCAGCTCAGGGGAGATGAGGTGTAAAAAGGGCTAATTGAATGTGAACATCAGTAGGCCAGCTAAGGATCATAAAAAGCTTTTCGCTAAACCCTGTGACTGAGGGGAAGGCAATTTTACAGAACTTAAGCATGGTTAATTAGTATAGATAGATATGACCCCTACTGCTGCTCTGCTATCAGTTCTTGTTTTCTGTGCCTCCTCAAACCCTTCTTTGTTTTATTGGAAAAAAATCTTCAGCGAATGGGTTAAATGTCACCCCTCCTAAGCTTTTGGGGTTTTATCTCGGTTGGCAAAGCAGCAGTAAGATGTCTTATCAGACTCTCAAAACAACTGTATGTGTTGACCTATCCTTCAGATCCACTGCCTTAGAGGGATACTGCTGTGGATCTATTCAACAGGTGAGAAATCTGCAGATAGAAGTATCTATATCAACAGGAAAAGTTATCTTTCTGGTGGATTCTCTGTCTACCTGAAGATCCTCACTGATCCCACCTAATTCCTAATTCTGAAGAATGTTATAGGCCACATTAAAAGGGTTTCATTAGAGATTGTTGCTCTGCGCTGCCTCAAATTGTTGTTTCCTCTTGTCCGCCTCAAAAAGAACTTGCATTAAAAAGCAAGGCAAATGGCTTTAACTTAATCAAAGGCGAGACCTATCAAATTTTCAATACTTGTTGTATTTGCAAAGCAGACATCCCGCGGGTCAAACGTTTATTTTATATCGAGGCACGTGCTGAGAAGGGACTTCCCTTGCCAAGCATTTGCTAATATGGGGTGTCGTATACACCCATTTCCCCAAGAGGAGGAGCACTGAGGAATCAGGGAGTCTCGACTAGCTGGTCGGACCCCCTTTCTCTAGTTTACTCAATGCAAGCAAGCCCAACACTGTTGGGCACTTAAGAAATCGGAAAGGCTGAGTTGGTGCCAACAAGATTTTAACTTGTGACCCTGAAGATTGTCCTCATTTAACAGCTAATGCGTTAAAAACACATTGGTAGAGGGCAGCATGACATTAAAAAATAAAATTTAATCAGCACTAGGGGTATACAGGAATATCTGTCTAGTATTTTAAGAGAGCCCTATAGAGCCATATACAGTCCTCCTTTTTTTAGGTCTAGCTTTTTACAGCATGGCTGGCAATCATGCCTTGTACATGTTATTGGCTGTTTGTGTTTATCCCTCCACCGCCACTGGGGTGTTTGTACTGCAAGAGGGGCTGCTTTTCAACTATAGCCCTCGTTCATATAAACAGAAACAAAAGACTGTATTGAATGCAAGGGAACTACAGTCCCCCTTTCATTTTCAGTTTGGTTTTAATGTGCTCTTGCTACATGCATCTATTCCGACTGCCAATGCTTATTAGACTTCTTTTTTAAAGATCCTTTTAGAAAAAACTTTAATCTGCAAGTGTATTTGAGTCTGTAGCAAAAGCAAGCAAAGGCACATGGCTACCCTCCTGATACCACAAATAATCTTGCAGCATTAAAAGGGCATGACAGATGCAGGGGATTTAAGGTGAACGGCCTTCCCACGTGGGACACCCTGCCACCTACATCACAGTGTTAGTTCAAACTGTCATAAATACTTTGCCAAGTGTGGAAACCCCCAAATAACAAGAGTGATGGAGTGCGTCGCTAAGAAGCGCGCTGGGGCACAGCGCATAAATGAAGGATAATTCTGAAACGCAGCAGCCTCTTGCTGACTAGCCTTAAATATTGAAACAGATGTAGAGTGTGAGGCCTCTTTGGCATCAACATTACCTTGTAGCGTAATGGTGGCTAAAGCAAGTCTGACAGCCCCAGACGCATGCATCGATAGCCCAAAGCTATTTCCTTTTGCAACTAAGGAACAAGCTACCAAAACAAAGATGGCGTGGGCCTGTCGCCATGGGCCATCCCAAAAGGCGGAAGGGTGGTAACAACAAAGCCCGATATCCAATCACGCGCCACCGTTTACCATAATGGATTTCTAAATCTTGTTCACTATAGCTCTCGCAGGCGAGGAGCGCATACGCGCTCCAGCACCAGGAAAGACCTAAAAATGGACGAGGAGCTAATGTTGGTGTGCTGGGGTGGGCGCTAAATGGCTCAAGTAAACTCTACATGGCTTCCATTCTGGTGCAGAAGTAGAGCCAGTACCCACTACTGACATGGGAAAGCAATGGAAAAGTCTAATGCCTGAGATATTTATCAGGTAAGGAACCCGTTCAGCAGGTGAGAAATCTGCAGGTATATTCAGTATTCACCTGAAAGATAGCTACTGAAGGTAGGTAACTTTTTCGTTCTGCATGTGAGTAACGAAAATCACACTATCATAAAATGTACAATACATTGTTATATAAATTGCTGCATAACACAATCAAAGCAATCATTAATAGCAATAAACAGTCACTGCATCAGGCCACAGACGAATATTGGCTTGATGAATTAGGGGCGCCAGTACTAAAACTGTGTAAACATGTAAAGAGATAACAGTGGGCAGAAATGCTTTGCATTAGGTTGTCCTCTGCGTACTGCAAACACACCACATGTTGTTTTAGTCAACACATGGACGTCTTGTTGGAGCTCACTAGCTGACTAGAAGGGCAGTTGTCGGTCTCCCTGGCCACATGAAGAATTCCTTCGTATAAATGGGTTAGCAACTCTTCTGTGCCAGAACCCTCTCTAATAGTAGTTGCATGTCATCTCACTGCGGCGAAAAAGACATTCTGAAGTGATCTTTAGTAGTTAAGAGGCTTTGATTTTTAGAGTGGTGTTACTCATCTATGTGAAGTGTTCATTGTGATTCTTTAGGTAATAATGAGACTAACTGAATTGATAGTGCTTAATGTTATATTGTTTTGATGTAGTGAACAGATTGCATGTGGTATAGCTTGGTACTATGAGAGAGACAAATATAATATTTCTGATGGATACTTCTGACTGCAGATGTCCCATTTTATTTTTAATTCCCCAAACACCAAACTTGATCCGGAAACTTTCCCAGCAACTGCTTGTGCGTGCCGATATGTGGTGCCATCTAATTACACTGTGACCGCTCCCCAACAATGAAGTGACGCAATGGAGCCATATAAAAGCACCACTCGTGCGCGCTGATGTCAGTTCCCTTTTTCCCCCACACCCTTCAAAACGGATAGAGCTCTGCTCTGATTTTGTGTTTTACAAACCTCCAAAACAAGTTTCCTGACAGTGTGCTAGGGATGTCTCACATGAGAACTAGAGGCTTCAAGCCATGTAGCGCCTGCAGGAAGCAGATGTTGGTCATAGACCCACTTAAAGTCTGCCTTTGGTGATCCAAGTATGATTTGAAACAGTGTGACAAATGTGCTCTGATGCATCCAAAAGCCATCAGGGACCAGAAGGTGAGGCTTTACAACACCAAACATAAGAAGCAGGGCCAGTTTTTCTCCAAACTCAGTCCCACTCAAAATTCCTGTCCTGATTAAGATCCTCGTGTAAAGTCTAAATGCTTGTGTGTGCGCTGAGGGTAGTAGTCAAGATGTAAATCCCTCCCCCCTTTGGTTCCGATTGATGGAGGGTTCCTGCAGTTGGTTTTTGAAGACCACGCCTCTGTGCCAGTCAACTGATTCCAACCGCTATTTGCACTTGTAGTTGGTGCGCACCGAGTTTTCCATGTCATCCTTGATTTCACAGGAGGTAGGTAATGCTGCAGCTCTTCTAGTTGATTCTGGGACCCCCTTAGTATACTTTCGGGCTCCTCAGATCTTCCAGAACTTGAAGTTTGACTTTCAGTGGGGCCCTCACCAGCACCAGTTGACTACGTTAGGAATTTGCCGCTGGTGTCAGGCAATGCCTCCAATCTTGTCAGAGGCTACATTGGGCCAGCGCCAGCTCTGGGTTCAAATCTGCTGGTCCTTGATCTAAAGCTGGTCTCAGAACCAAGTTTGGTTACATCTAGGCCAGTGTCTCATTATGAGATCACAAAGGCACAACCAGTGGTATTGGAAGGCATTCCAGCAGTGTGTCTACCTAAAACACATAGAGACTTGTTTGACTCACACTCAGATGTTCAGGAAATGTATGATGTCTGATATAGTGGGGATCAATCAATCAATCAATCAGAGAACTTGTAAAGTGCGCTGCTTACCGGTGAGGGTCTCAAGGCGCTGAGGGGAGGGTGCCGCTACTGCTTGTAGAGCCCGGTCTTGAGGAGTCTTCTGATGGCGAGTAGGTCTTGGGTCTGCCGTAGGTGGGTAGGGAGGGTGTTCCAGGTCATGGCGGAGAGGTAGGAGAAGGATCTGCCACCGTAGGTCGTTTTTTGGATGCGGGGGACAGCAGCGAGGGCGAGGCTGGCAGAGCGGAGCTGGCGGGTGGGGGTGTAGAAGCTGAGTCTGCTGTTCAAGTAGGCTGGTCCGGCGTTGTGGAGTGCTTTGTGTGCATGGGTGAGGAGCTTGAAGGTGATCCTCTTGTCGACGGGGAGCCAGTGTAGGTCTCCCAGGTGGGGGGTGATGTGGCTGCGCCGGAGGACGTTGACGATCAGTCGGGCGGAGGCGTTTTGGATTCGTTGTAGTTGTCGTAGGTGTTTGGCTGGGATTCCTGCGGAGAGTGCGTTGCCGTAGTCCAGTCTGCTGCCGACGAGGGCCTGTGTCACCGTTCTTGTTTCGGTAGGGATCCACTTGTAGATCCTGCGGAGCATGCGGAGGGTGTTGTAGCAGGAGGAGGAGACGTCGATGACCTGCTTAGACATGGAGAGGGAGGAGTCGAGGATGAATCCTAGGTTGTGTGCATGGTCGGTGGGTGTCGGTGCTGTTCCCAGTGTGGTCGGCCACCAGGAGTCATCTCAGGCTGAGGGGGTGGGTCCGAGGATGAGGACCTCCCTCTTGCCCGAGTTCAGCTTCAGATGGCTGCTCCTCATCCAGTCGGCGACGGCCTTCATTCCTTCGTGGAGATTGGTTTTGGCGGTGTGTGGGTCCTTGGTGAGGGAGAGGATGAGCTGGATGACGTCGGCGTAGGACATGATGTTGAGGTCGTGATGGCGGGCCACTTGTGCGAGGGGGGCCATGTAGATGTTGAACAGCCTCGGGCTGAGAGATGAGCCCTGTGGGATGCCTCAGATGATGGTGGTGGCTTCGGATCGGAAGGGTGGGAGGCGGACACTCTGGGTTCTGCCAGAGAGGAAGGACGTGGTCCAGTCAAGGGCCTTCTCTTGGATTCCGGCTTCTAGGAGGCGTGTCTTTAGAGTGTGATGGCAGACCGTGTCGAAGGCGGCTGACAGGTCCAGGAGGATGAGGGCTGATGTTTCGCCGTTGTCTAATTGGTGCCTGATGTCGTCTGTGGCGGTGATGAGGGCTGTCTCGGTGCTGTGGTTTCCTCTGAATCCGGACTGGGACGGGTCCAAGATGTTGTTGTCTTCGAGGTGGTGGGCCAATTGCATGTTGACGATTTTCTCGATGATCTTCGCCGGGAACGGGAGCAGGGAGATGAGCCGGAAGTTCTTGGGGTCCGCCTTGGGCTTCTTGAGGAGGGCGTTGATTTCGGCGTGCGTCCAGCTTTCCGGGAATGTCGCTGTTTCGAAGGAGATGTTGATGACCTTTCGTTGTTGGGGTGCGATGGCTGCGTCTTCTTTGTTAAATTTGTGGTGTGGGCACGGGTCTGACGGAGATCCTGAGTGGATGGAGTTCGTGACCTTGCGTGTCTCGTCGTCGTTGACGTTGGACCAGGAGGTCAGGCGGTTGGCGCTGGTGGTGTTCACAGGGGAGGTGGAGTCTGGCGTAGTCGGGCGGTCGTGGTGTTGAAGCTGTTGTGGATGTCAGCGATCTTGCGGTGGAAGAAGATGGCTAGTGAGTCGCACAGTTCTTGTGAGGGTGGGATGTCGGTGTTGGCACTGGGGTTGGAGAGTTCCTTTACGATGCTGAAGAGCTCTTTGCGGTCATGTGCGTTGTTGTTCAGGCGGTCTTTGAAGGAGGATCTCTTGGCTAATCTGATGAGGTGGTGATGTCTGCGAGTGGCATCCTTGTGGGCTGCGTGGTTGTCCGGTGTGCGTTTGTGGAGCCATATCTTCTCCAGTTTCCGTCATGCGCTTTTGGAGGTCTGGAGTTCGTCAGTGAACCAGGTGACTCTCTTGCTGGTGTGGCTGTTGGAGGGTCTCTTGAGCGGGGCAAGGGTGTTGGCGCAGTCGTAGATCCATTGTCTGAGGTTGCGGGCTGCGGCGTCTGGATTGGTGGGGTCGGTGGGTGGGTTCTGGGCAAGGGTGGTGATCAGCTGGTGACTTTGCTCTAGCAGCGGCGAGGCAGCTGTTGGGTGTGGTGGTGCGTGGTTGGGTTCTTGAAGGTGAAATGGATGCAGTGGTGGTCGGTCCAGTGGAGTTCGGTGGTGTGGTCGAAGGCGACGTGGGTGCCTGTGGAGAAGACGGGGTCCAGCGTGTGGCCGGCGGCGTGGGTGGGTGCAGTGACGAGTTGTCTGAGGCCGGTGAGGTTGTCGATCAGGGTGGCGGAGTTGTTGTCGTTGTTGTTCTCAAGGTGGAAGTTCAGGTCCCCGAGGAGGATGTAGTCCGTGGAGGCGAGTGCGTGGGTGCTGGCGAGGTCGGCGATGGAGTCGCTGAACTGGGCCCAGGGTGCGGGGGGGTCTGCAGATGAGTGTTCCTCTGAGGGTGATGTTGGGGTCGGTGTGGATTCGAAAGTGCAGGTGTTCGGTGATGTTCAGGGTGTCGTCTGCGTGGGTGGCGACCTTGAGGGTGGACTTGTGGACGATGGCTATTCCTCCTCCGATTCCATTGGCGCGATCCCTGCGGGTGATTTTGTAGCCGTCCGGGATGGCTATGACGATATAGAGCGCCGAGGAGTTGTTCCACCAGGTCTCGGTCAAGAAGGCAACATCTGGGGTGGAGGTGTCGAGCAGGTCCCAGAGCTCGACGGCGTGTTTGCGTGCAGAGCGGGTGTTTAGGAGTATGCAGCGGAGGTAGTTGGGTCCGGTTCTTGGTGGTTGGTGGCTCTGTCGCAGGAGAAGCTGCAGGTGCGGCAGGAGAAAGGTCTGTGGGTGCGTTTCGAGGCAGCCTGGAAGCAGCTGTGGTCTCGGCCGGCTTTGAGTGCGTGTAGGGTGCTGACATCGTATCGGAGTCTGGTGTTGTGGTGTTCGCGGGGGCCAGGTGTTCTGGTGCTGTGGGCGGTCCAGGCGCGGACGGGCACAGACCGGCTTTTGGAGAGGTGGTAGGGAGGAGTAGCTGGGAGGCGGGAGCAGCGAGTGGGCAGGTGGGCGAGGCCGCAGGGGGCACAGCGGCAGGGAGAACGAGTGGCACGGAAAGAAAAATGGGGCAGAAAAGAGGGGGAAACAGTGGCATAGAGCAGAGAAAACGGGGCACAAAGGAGGGGGAAAAACGAGTGACATAGGAGAAAAACGGGGCAGAAAAGAGGGGGAAACAGTGGCACAGAGCAGAGAAAACGGGGCACAAAGGAGGGGGGAAAACGAGTGACACAGAAAGAAAAACGGGGCAGAAAAGAGGGGAAAACAGTGGCACAGAGCAGAAAAAACGGGGCACAGAGGACGGGGAAAAATGAGTGGCACAGAAAGAAAAACGGGGCACAAAGGAGGGGAAAAACGAGTGACACAGAAAGAAAAGAAAACGGATGGGCACAGCGAGTCTTTAGCAGTGGCAGCAGGGGCAGGGGCACAAAGGCAGAGGTGCGTGGAGGGGGAGCGACCTACCAGGATAATGAGCAAGGGACTATTTGTTCCCTCACTGTACTGATGATTAACTTTGTTTAGCACTCGCAATGCAAGTGTTCTTGATAGCATACAAGAAACTGAATTGGACTCTCAATGTGGACCCCAGCCCACAGAGGAAAGTGTATCTTGTGGTGTGGTGGTATGTAGGGCAGAAAAGTTTTTCAAACTTTAACTGTCTTCTGAAGAAACTCAGCTAGTCTTTTAACTGAAATCTTAAAACCTAGTTCTTCATTCAAGTACAGTAAAGGCTCTGAAGATGCAGCCCTGACTCACACTCTGGCTGCAGCCTGAAAAAAAGCCCTTCTGTTGGCAAGCTAGCCTGTAGCTAGATGCTACGGCTGTCCTCCAGGTGATCAAACCTTTTTTTGTTTTAACACCCCTCACTGGAAAGCCTTGAAAGGCAGACCTCGGCCAGGCAAGTGAATCCCTGATACATCATCTAAGCACATTGATGTACTCGACAATAGAGTGTTCCCCTCCAGCAGCGTTTCATGCTCTTTGAATGTCGTAGAGGACATACAAGTCCTCTACGACATAATGCAATGCTATGCAAACTTCTATTGCATGTGGCTACCCGAAGGCTTCCCAGTGCTGAATAAGCCATAGCATTGTACATGAGCTACCCGGGCACATGTGGGAAGGATATTTAGTGGGGGAGAGCCAAGCTTCAACATGTTTCCCAAACCGTGCCTCATTGTCCAGGCATCTTAATTCTAAGGGCAGAGTGTGCTAGAGTTGAGGAATAAGATGTGAAGAGGATCTGCCACCCCATTTAGTCCTGTGAAATCGGGACACCTTCAGAAGTCGGGCAGTAGATGATCGTAATACCCTACCAAGGATGTGGGTGTCAAAAGTGCCCTAATCAAGGAAGGTCCTTTGGAGTTAAGCCCTCTATTAGTTAGAGATAGTGTCTTGAATTTCATCCTTTCCTCAATGGGAAGCCAGTGAAGGGAGGCCAAGTCATTTTTAGCTGAGGCAAGTTTTGGGATGTTGAGTAGAGTTCTAGCTGCTGCATTGTGGATGACCTGGGGTCTTTTTGTAATGTATTTAGGGGAGCCTATGTATAGGGAGTTTCCGTAGTCCAGTCGCGAGAGAATTAGGGATTGGACCACAATTCATCTGGATGTGATGTGAATAAGGTCTAGAATTTTGCAAAGAGTTCCAAAGATGCCGAAACAAGTTGCTGCAAGTTGTTTTTTGCCTGTGCATCCATAGAGATGGAACTGTCCAGCTTCATGCTAAAGCTTTTTATGGGGAAGGAAGGGGTCGGTGGTTTGCTGAAACACTTTGGCCATTCTACAGATGGTTTAATGGTCTGGCCTCTTCCCCAGAATCAGCTCTGTCTTTTCCCTATTCATTTTCAGGCAACAGTTTGCTATCCACCTAGCCACATTTTCTAAGAAGGGAGACTACTCCAGGTATTGTGATCCTTTCCTAGGTGTAAGGGCGATTACCAGTTGTGTGATTTGTCATTATATGAGGTGATTGACAACCCGAACTCCTGAACAATGTCAGCCATGGGCGCATGTATGGGTGTCTCCTCATTCTAATGAAAGCAACAGGTTGGTCATGGCCATTGTCATTGGTTTGGAAAAGGACCGCTCCTATCCCATGTTCAGAGGCATCTGTCGGCACTATTAACTGCTTTGAATAATCTGAAGCTTTTAGAATTGGCGATGAACACATTGCTTCCTCAGTGTCAAAAGCCTTTTGACAGCTCACTGTCCAGTTTACTTTCTTTGGTATTTTCTTGGAGGTCAGATCTGTAAGGGGGGCACAATGAACCCATACCCCTTCACAAACCTCCTGTAATACCCAGTCAAGCCAAGGAACGCTCTGGCTACCGAGTCCACAATTGTATAGATCTTGTGTTGTAATGTTTGAACTTGGCCTCCACCTACCAGGTGGCTGAAGTATACAACCGAGCCCAGCCCTATCTGACACTTGCTCCCCTTTGATAATGAGTCCTACATTACACAGAACCTCCAGGACCTTACCAAGGTGGATCAGGTGGTCCTGCCAAGTAGAGCTAAAGACAGCAATATAGTTGAGATAGGCTGCACTGAAGGACTCTATCCGGCAAGGTCTTTGCTCACCAACCATTGGAAGGTAGCAGGGGCATTCTTTAGTTCAAAGAGCATAACAGCGAAATGATAATGCCCATCTGTGGTAGAGAATGCAGACTCCTCTTTTGCTCTGGGGGTCAGCCCAATCTGCCAGAACCCTGTCAGATCACAGTAACTGAGAAACTTGGCTGCCCCTAATCAGTCAATCAATTCATTAACCCTAGGAATTGTGTGTTTATCTGTTTTTGTTACTGGTTTGAGGCCTCAGTCTCTTCAGAGGCTTGGGTTCAAATCCCACTGCTGCCACCAATGTATAAAGCTGGCTCTCTATATGTTATACATACATATGGTACACATGCCTACAAAGCTTTCCATGATGAAGGACCAGAATACGTGAACCACCGTCTTCATTCCACGTGCCCTCCAGACAACTCCATTCCGCCCTGCTCCCTCTTGCCTCCATCCCCATGATCCACAAGACCAGAACCGGAGGAAGATCCTTCTCCTATCGTGTCGCCAAAACCTCGAACGTCCTGCCCCTCCACATCAGGCAATCAGCATCGCTGACCCTATTCAAGAAGGACTTCAAGACCTGGCTTTAAGAATGAACCTACCCCCAGATGGGTCAGCAGTCCTTGTACTGCCCCAGCGCCTTGAGACCCTTCCCATGGGTTGATTGATTGGTATACTAAAAAGAGGTATACTGTGCAAAGAGTCCAGGTATTCCTTTGCTAGTGGACAGGGACTTGCTCAAGCAATCCCACTGTGCTCTTCTAGGGGGTGGTGTGGTCGAGGAGCCTTAAGCTTATCAGAGAGGAGGGTTAGACATCCGTTCTGCACACACAGCCAATGAATGATACACACGACTCAATAAGGAGATCCACACCAATTTATAAAAGCAACACTTATCTTTATATGACTTTAGGCACCTAGTTCATCAAAATCAGGTAATTGCCTATTAGAATAGCTGGCTTGAAAAAACAGGTTTTTGATACTTTAAATTGTAATTGAAACACTTCGGGGCAATGTTAACTTAGGAAGAAAACATATGCTGCGCACAGTCACTTAACACCAACTTATGGGACCCTCCCCCAGTGAGTATGAGGCAAGTTCCAGGGCAGCACCAACAGGTCACCTTGGGAGGTACAGGGGCGTCCGGGTGCAGAGGTGCGTCTGGTGATTTTAATAATTTAAATTGGAATTGAAGCACTTCTGGGGAATGTTAACCTTTGGAGAAAAAAATTGTATTGCACTTAACAGTGACTTATGGGACCAATCTGCTGGACTTAAGGTGAGTATGGGCTAAACAGAGATTTCTCTTGGATTACAGCTCACAGAAAGTCGACTACCACATTCAGTCATGTACAGCACGTACAGATGTTATTAATCTATTATTGTTTTAAGAACCCATAAACCAATTATAAACACATAAAAAATCATACGTGTATACATAAAAATATTTTCATTTATGAAAACCAAAATCAATAATGTAAGACACATAATATGTAGGCAAAATAAAAATTATATTAAAACCAATTCATACATATAACCAATGAGAGACCAAAACAAGTGACACATTAAAAATCATCATAGGAACGTTAATTTGATTGAATCTGCTGCGTTGGAGTCTATCAATCCTTAAAATTAGACTCAAACGTTCCTTGGATTTAACAATCGAAAAAAGCATTGATGCGTTTCGGTGTGCTAAGTAATTTTACGCCACCTTCTTTAGGACTTTCAGAATAAATGGTTCTCCTAGAGTTAGCACAGTATCATATGTGCCTGAATCTTGAATGTTCTCTTGATTCACAAGGTATAAGCTGCTAAACAATTGGGCAATCCTATGCCAATATAACAAAAAGGCTGGCTAGTATAAATGGAAACGGAATTCAGCAGCCCTCAAAGTACAACAATCTATTAACGAGAGGCAAAGCAGTCCTCTGTCCACGTAAAAGGGGTTTCACATCACCCTGAATCAAGCACATAATATCGCGGTATGTCCTCCTGATCTGATCCTTTACACAAATGGATCCGCCACGTTAAGGGACATCCGGTACTGCACCACAATAGGAAAACAATAATAGATTAATAACATCTGTACATCCAGTATATGACTGAATGTGGTGGGTGACTTTCTGTGAGTTGTAATCCATGAAAAATCTGTTCATACATTTATTGTATCTGAAAGAGACAGGTTAGTGATAGATTCCTTACCTTAGAATATCCCCAGGCGTCAGACTGGATCCGGAAAGTTTTGCTCAGCAGTACGCCTGCATGTCAGTAGGTGGCGTCCTGCGGCTCCGTGTCCGTCGCTGGTGTGGTATGCGCAGAGACGACGTTACGGAGACTACATAGACGCCACCCATGCACGCTGCCGTCAGTTCTTTCTTTTTCCACACCAGCACAGATCCGGTTAGAGCACGTACCCTAGTTATTTTTTGACTATCCTCTTGAAACTTTTGTCTCGTGTTGGTTTCTCTGGTGCTGGTAGGGATGCCTGGTTTTAAGTCTTGCTGGATCTGCCGTCGAAATATGGCGGTGGCGGACCTCCATGATGTCTGTCTCTACTGCCTGGAGCGCGACCATGACTCCCGGTCCTGTCTAGACTGTAGGCCTATGTAAATGTAAAATGTGTTGGACTTGTAAAGCGCACGGCTGCCCGTAAGCGTCCCGGCGCTGGAGACCGCTGGGGAACCCGTCCTGGCTTTCCCTGTGAGATGGTCCCTTCTGGGTATCTCCAAGGTGAAACCAGGCATCCCCGGCATCTGTGAGGGGCCGTTGTAGAGATGAGGCAAGCTTAATGCCCAGAGTTGCCGAATGTGATCCCTGGTTAGAGTAGGCACCGAGGCGAGAATTGTCGAGTCCGCTGACCCTGGTCCACGACCCTGCCGCGTCGGGAATTGAACCCTGGTCCTGGGCCGTTCTCTGCTTCCGGGTCTGCCGCCTCTAACCAGTGAGCCACATCACCGAAGGCCGTGAGGGAACGGCGCCGCAAGTTGTTTGAAGTTTGGCACTCGTCCCCCTGCCGTTCGAGATCCAGGGTCGTTACCGTGACCGCTCTCGGAATTCTCACCACCGTTACTCTTCCCCTTTGGATTCGGCACAAAAAGAAGTAGAAGAATCGTTTTCGCTCTCCGACGTCCCCCAGTCGGTCCCCGGATGTGGACGAGGGGGACAGGGTACTGCCCCTGCGGCTCCTTTGGAGCCTGAGAGTCCCGCAGCCTACCCGCTTTACCCAGGTCCATCGTCGACTCCCGTACACATACAAGAATTCCTTCCTGCTAGGGACTTTATGTTTAGGCCTCGGGCTTCCCCCGGTGCGCCTTCGGGCCCCGCGGTCCCGTGCCCGGATCCTGCTTGTCCGTCGACTCCTTCCGCGGTTCCAGCTCCGGTGCTGCCAGCGGCTGAGGCCCCGGTGCTGCAGGATCCGGTGCCTCTGGCTCCGGCCTCGGCACCAAGAGGTCCCATGCTACTGGCTCCGGCAGCACCGCAGTGGATCCCGCTGGTTCCGCCTCTGCCCCGGTTCCCCGCCTGGGATCCGAATTGGGAACCGGCACCAGCTCAGCCCCGGCCGGCACCGTTTCCGGCACCGTTCTCAGCGCCGTTTATTCCTTCAGCGGTCCCTGCCCCATCGCCAAGACCCGTGCCTTCGTGGCTGGCAGAGGAGGATGACTGGGTAGGGTTTGTGAACCCGCTTGCTCGTCAGTGTGATTCCGAGCAGGACTGGGTGGATGACTTGGAGGAGGCTGGTGACCTCAACTTCTCTTCTGATCCGGGGCTTGCCTCTCCTCCACCCACTATGGAGGAAGGCGTCTCGTATACGGTGGTGCTCCTTCGGGCTGCTGCTAAGTAGAGGAATTGTTTTCGCTCTCCGACGTCCCCCAGTCGGTCCCCGGATGTGGACGAGGGGGACAGAGGCTCTGCCCCTGCGGCTCCTTTGGAGCCTGGGAGTCCCGCAGCCTACCCGCCTTACCCAGGTCCGTCGGCGACTCCCGCACAAATACAAGAATACCTTGCTGCTATGGACTGCCTGTTTAAGCTTCGGGCTTCCGCCGGTGCGCCTTTGGGGCCCGCGGTACCGTGTCCGGATCCTGCTTGTCCGTCGACTCCTTCGGCGTTCCAGCTCCAGCGCCGCCAGCGGCTCCAGCCCCGGTGCCGCAGGATCCGGCGCCTCTGGCTCCGGCCTCGGCACCAAGAGGTTCCATGCTACCGGCTCCAGCCCGGCGGCGCCCTCGGTGCTGCCGGCGGCACCACAGTGGATCCCGCTGGTTCCGCCTCTGCCCCGGTTCCCCGCCTGGGATCCGAATAGGGAACCGGCGCCAGCTCGGCCCCGACCGGCGCCATTCCCGGCACCGTTATCAGCGCCGTTTATTTCTTCACCGGTCCCAGCCCCATCGCATAGACCTGTGCCTTCGTGGCTGGCAGAGGAGGAAGACTGGGTAGGGTTTGAGAACCCGCTTGCTCGTCAGTGTGATTCCGAGCAGGACTGGGTGGATGACTTGGAGGAGGCTGGTGACCTCGACATCTCTTCTGATCCGCAGTTTGCCTCTCCTCCACCCACTATGGAGGAAGGCATCTCGTATATGGTGGTGCTCCGTCGGGCTGCTGAGATCCTTAACCTCGATCTCCCCACGGTGACCCTGAAGACTAATGTCCTCACTGAGGTGCTCCAGCCGGCGTCCACTTATTCGGAGCCGCTGCTGCCCTTTAATTATCCCCTCACCGAAGTCTTGTTGGGCACTTGGTCATGGCCCGCCACTGGGGCCCCTGTAGATAAGAATGTCGCCAGGCGTCATCCCCCCGGCGCTGGGTGACCCTGCTTTTCTGACAACTCACTCTACACCCGAAAGTTTGGTCATTCAAGCTTCTACATCCCAGAGTGCCTTTCCCATGGCTCCGCCGGATAAGGACTCTAAGAGATTGGAGCAGTGTGGCAAGCGGTTGTTCTATTCTGCCAGCTTAGGACTGCGGTCGGTGAACAGTGCCTGCCTTCTGGGAACTATTCCCATTGCGATGTGGGATTCCGTGGTTGAGGTGTTGCCTCGTGCCCGGAGGAGGTCCAGACTGTGCTGTCTCAAGTTGTGGCTGAGGTTAGGACGCGGCTAGATTCGCCATTCGTTGTGGCTTGGAAACCACGGACTCCCTTGGTAGGGCAATTTCCATGACCGTGGCGCTTCAACGCGGTCCACTGGGTTCTCCCTGGACTTTCAGAGCTTGCTCATGGACATGCCTTTTGACGGCACTCGTCTGTTTCGGTGATAAGTCGGACATGGCACTGGAGTGTTTTAAGGACTCTCGAGCTACGGCCAAGGCCTTGGGCCTTTCCACCACGCACCCGGCCACGTCCTTGTTTCATTCCTTTCGTGGCCATGGCAGAGGCACCCCTGGCCATTCATTCAGCCAACAGCCCACGCAGAACCAGACTCAGCGGGCCCGTGGGCGAGGCGGCTGCCGTGGTGGCTCTGGGGGCCAGCGTGAGGTTCAGTCCACCTACGGCCATGACGTCTACCTCAAAGCCTTCCTAGTCTGAGCTTCAGGTCGCATCCCACGCCAGTGGGTAGCAGGATTCGCCATCACCTTCCCCACTGGTGTTCTGTCACTTCTGACAATTGGGTTTGCAGCTCATCCGGAGGAGCTACTCCATCCTCTTCGAGTCTAACCCCCTGGCCATGCCACCTCAGTTCCACTTCATGTCGGGAGATCACTTTGCGCTTATCCAACAGGAATTCATGGCCCTCTTGGCCAAGGGGGCCATCGAGCGCGTTCCTGGGCCGGAAGTAGGTTGTGGTTGTTATTCCCACTTCTTTCTGGTCCCCAATAAGGATAAAGGGGGCTTGCGCCCCATCTTGGACCTCAGGAACATCAATCTCTTCCTTCGGAAGGAGAAGTTCAAGATGTTGACTCTGGCTCAGGTCTTGGCTGCCCTCGACCCTGGAGAATGGATGGTAGCGTTGGACTTGCAGGACGCCTATTTTCACATTCCCATCCTGCCAGCCCACCGGCGTCACCTGTGGTTCACAGTAGGCCAAGAGCATTTTCAGTTTGCCGTGCTCCCCTTCGGCCTTACCAGTGCCCCTCGGGTGTTCACGAACGTGATGGCGGTGGTCGCAGCTCATCTGCGCAGGTCAGGGGTGTCATTCTTCCCCTACCTCAATGACTGGTTTTTGAAGGCGGGCTTGCCCCAGGCAGTCGTCACCCACCATCAGATTACGGCCGACCTCCTTAACTTACTGGGGTTCTCCTTCAATGTGCCGAAGTCGTACCTGAGTCCCTCTCAGAAGCTCCCCTTCATCGGACTGGTCCTGATTCGATGCAGTTTCGGGTTTATCCTCCCGAGCAGGGAGTCCGGGATATTCAGGCTATGATTCCGATCTGTCAGCCTCTATCCCGGGTTTCATTCAGGATGACCCTTCGGCTCCTGGCCCTGATGGCCTCCTGCATCCTGCTAGTGCAACATGCCAGATGGCATATGCGGGCTCTGCAGTGGGACCTGGAGTTCCAGTGGGCACAGCATCAGGGCAACCTGTCCGATCACGTCCAGATCTTGGAGGGCAATGCACGACACTTACAGTGGTGGCTCACGATTTGCCATTGGGTCAATGGTAGATCCCTCTCCCTTCCCCAACCAGAGCAGACAGTGGTGACGGATGCGTCTCTCCTGGGATGGGGAGGCGATTTGGCAGAGGCGGAGATTAGAGGCCTCTGGTCTCTGGCGGAGTCCCGGCTCCATATCAACCTTTTGGAGCTTCGGGCAATCCGACTTGCACTGAAAGCATTTGTTCCCTCTTTCCGGGGAAGTGTAGTGCAGGTGTTCACGGACAACACCACCGCAATGTGGTATTGCAACAAGCAAGGCGGGGTGGGGTCCTGGACCCTTTGTCAGGAGGCTCTGCGCCTCTGGACGGGGCTGGAACATCAGGGCATTACCCTGGTGCTTCAACACCTGGCAGGTTCTCTGAATGCCAGAGTGGACGAACTCAGCTACCGGTGCATGATGAATCACGAATGGTGTCTGAACTCGGACATGGCGCAAGGTCTCTTTCAGCAGTGGGGAGAGCCTTGGTTAGATCTATTCGCCACCGAAGAGAACGCGCAATGTCATCAGTTCCTAAGGTTCGAAGGCGGCACTCGCTCGGCGACGCTTTTCGTAGCGAGTGGAGCTGCGGTCTGTTATGTGCCTTTCCACCTATACCACTTCTGCCCAAAGTGCTGAAGAAGATTTGGCGCGACCGGGCCCAAGTCATCCTTGTGGTTCCGGATTGGGCACGAAGATACTGGTATCCCGAGCTACTCAGCATGGCGATAGATCCCCTGATCTGACTGCCTCTATAGGAGGATCTTCTGTCGCAGCAGCAGGGGACGGTCCTCCACCCGAACCTGTCCAGTCTCCACCTCCATGCGTGGAGATTGAGCGGCGACAGTTGACAGCTTTCGATCTTCCCCCTGAAGGCTGTGATGTCATTCTGGCAGCCAGGCGTCCCTCCATTAAAAGGGTATACACCTGCAGGTGGAACAAGTTTGTGGCATGGTGCACAGCTAAAGCTGTGGATCCCCTTTCTGCCCCTCTTTCCGAGGTCCTACTGTTCCTCCTTTCCTTGACCCAGCAGGGCTTTGTTCTGGGCACTGTCAAAGGTTATCTTTCTGCCATCTCCGCCTTTCCAAGGCTCCCTGATCAACCTTCTCTTTTTAAGTCCCCGGTTGTTAACTGTTTTCTGAAAGGCATTACGCACACGTTTTCTCCCGTGCCGTCCATCATTCCTCAATGGGACTTTAATCTTGTTCTGACATATCTGAAGTGCGCTCCCTTTGAGCCCCTTCATAACTGTCCTGTACGTCTTCTCACTCTCAAGACTTCTTTCCTGGTAGCTATCACCTCTGCCAGAAGAGTGAGAGAGCTCCAGGCTCTTTCTTCTAAACCTCCTTTCCTTTCTGTTCATATGGACAAGGTGGTTTTTAGGACCCATCCTTCTTTCTTGCCAAAGGTTGTTACGCCCTTTCACAGCGGGCAGACCATCACTTTGTCCACCTTCTCTCTGCCTCCGCATCCTTGAAGTTGAAGTTGAAAATATTTGTAAAGCGCACTGTGGCCAAGCGGCTTCCTGGCGCTGGGTGATTGACGATGGCAGATGGAAGGAGCACCAGGGAATTACTGAGTAGAGAAGGCTTGAGCAAACAGGTGGGTTTTGAGCGCCTTACGGAAGTGCAGATAGACAGTGATGGACCTAATGGTGAGTGGGAGACTGTTCCAGAAGCGGGGAGCAAGAGTGGAGAACCTAGTGCCACCTGCTCTGGACTTGCGGAAACGGGGAACACTGAGGAGTGCCTGGCTAGAGGAGCGGAGATTGCGGCAGGGGAGGTAATGGGTGATCGTAGAATTAATGAAGATAGGAGCCGTACGGGTGCGAGCCATGATGACTATACATCCCATCTTGAAGAGGGTTCTCTGCAGAATGGGAAGCCAATGGAGGGACTTGAGTAGAGGGGTAATGTGGTGAAACTTAGGAAGCCGGTGGATAAGGCGAGCGGCCTGATTCTGGATGGTCTGGAGGTGCCGTAGCTTGTAGGCAGGAATGCCCACGTACAAGCAGTTTCCGTAGTCCAACCGTGAGAGAATCATAGCCAAAACAATTATTTTGAGGGCATCAAGGGAAAAAAGCGAGAAATCTTGCGGATAATCCTGAGGGACAGAAAGCAGGATGAAACAACAGAGCTAACCTGAGGGCGCATGGAGAGGTCCTGGCTGATTTTGATTCCCAGTGTTCTAACTGAAGCGGAAGGAACCGGGGGAGGACCGAAGATGGAAGGCCAGAAGGCAGAAGTCCAAGGGTTGGTGGGACCACCAGTCAGGACCAACTCCGTTTTGTCCGGATTAAGCTTGAGGTGGTTTTGATTCATCCAATCAGAAATAAAAATAAGTGTGGTTTGAAATTTAAGAAGGGAATCAGGAGAGGGGGAGAGATCAAAAACGAGCTGAAGGTCATCAGCGTAATTGTACACGGAGACCTCCATATTGAGCAGAGAAATAATAAGGGATAGATATAAAGATAGAAGAGGGGAAAGGGAAGAACCTTGGGGAACCCCGCAAGGCACCGAACGGGGGCGGACGGGGGGGGACAGAGAAGCCAGAGAGACGGACAGCCTGTGTCCGGCCTTGGAGGAATGAAGCAAGCCAGGAAAGAGCAGTGCCCTGGATGCCCGCTGCCCTGACACGGTCGAGAAGGATGGAATGGTCGACCGTGTCAAAAGCAGCGGACAAATCAAGAAGCACCAAGGCTTGAGGAGAGTTGGAATCTGCCTTGCTCTTCAGCTCGTCCAGGACGGAGAGGACCACAGACTCGGTCGAGTGGACCGGGCAAAAGCCCGCTTGATGAGAGGCCAAAAGATGGTTGTCCTCAATATAGGCCGACAAGCAGGAGGTAATATGGCTCTCCAGGATCTTGCCTAAGTAAGGGAGCAGAGAGATGGGCCTAAAATTAACAGGGAGAGTAGGATCAGAGCCAGGTTTTTTTACAATAGGAATGACTATGGCCGATTTGAAGGGGGACGGAACTATGCCCTGAGAGATGGATGCATTAAGAAGGGATAGGGGGGGGTCGGGGCAACCAGAAAATAGCTCCCTTAAGATGCGAGCCGGTCCACAGTCAGCAGGGGAGCCTGACTTGACCTTCCTGAGCAGGGCAAGGAAGGATTCCTTCGAGATGGGTGGAAAGTGATTCAAAGAGGGGACAGAGGGGGGAGGGAAAGGGAGGGAAGAGGAGAAGATGGCAGGGAGATGTTCCGTTTGATGTTAGCAATCTTCTCAAGGAAAAAATAGTTCAAGGAAAGGCAGAGGGCTTGGGAAGGGACAGGGTTGGGATTAACTCTGTCGGATGCGGCCAGATTGTGAACGATGGAGAAGATCTCCTTGGATTTGTTAGCCGCTAATAAGATTTTACCAGAGAAGTATTCTAATTTGGCTGAGAGAATAGCTCTCTTGTAGTTATTTAGGAGAGACCTATATCGATCCCTCAGAAGGGGGCAGTAATTGCACCTCCACTGACGCTCTGACTGTCTGAGAGCTAATTTAAGGGCCTTGAGATCACTAGAAAACCATTTATTGGCTTCGCGGAGGCGACAAGCCTTAACCCTCTTGAGGGGAGCGACCAGGTCACAGGAAGTGGACAGCCAGGTGTTAACGGCGTCAACTTGAAGGTCAAGGGGAAGGTCAGATAGGTCAGGGAGGGAGGTCGCCAAGGAAGAGTGGAGAATGTTAAAGTTCACCCGATTCCAATTCCGTGCTAAGACGTTCTTGGGCAGGGGGTGCTTGTCAGTGGCTGCAAGATCAATGGAAAAGAAGATGAGCGAGTGGTCCGACCAAGTACAGAGAAGGATGGTGATAGGAGAAATAGCCCGACTGGCCGACCATATCTGGTCGAGAGTGTGACCATGGACGTGGGTAGGGGCGTGAACGTGAGAGGTGAAATTGAAGTAGCGGAGAGTGTCAGAAAAGTCTTTGGAGGTCTGATCTTCCCTGGGGTCACCAGGCCAATAGTTGAAGTCGCCCAGTAGAAGAACTGATGAATTGTTGATCACAAGGGTGGCCAGCAGTTCTTGTAGGGCAGGCACAAAGTGAGGCATGGTTTGGGGAGGGCGGTATAGAAGAACTACAGTAAGGGGAGCCAAGAGGTTCACCGAATGGGCGACTAAGAAGTCCACATTAGGTATAGGAGGATAGGACAGGGGTTGGAACTGAAGGTTAGACCGGATGACCATGGCCACGCCCCCACCGACTTTCCCATCTGGACGATCAGCCCGAAGGGCATAATAGGAACCGGGGAGCACAGATAGGACATCGGGAAGAGAATCAGCAGAAAACCCACCGAATCCTTCCAAAGAGGAAGAGAGGCTCCACTGTCTGTACCCAAAACGTGTGCTCTCGTTCTATCTGAAGCGCAGACAACAGTTCCGGGTAGATGACCAGCTCTTTGTTGGCTATGTAGTCGCCAAAAAAGGGTGGGCCAGGCACAAACGGACCATCTCTCTGTGGGTTGTTGTCTGCATCAAGGTCTGTTACTTGTTGGCTAAGAAGGAGCCTCCTGTGGGGCTGCGTGCTCATTCCACCATGGCAATAGCAGCCACGTCTGCTTTGGGACGCGGCGTTCCCTTGCAGGGCATTTGTCAGGCAGCTACGTGGGCCTCGCTGCACACGTTTTCCAAGCATTACTGCCTTTACAGTCAAGTCTGGAGAGACGGCTTCTTTGGCCGTTCCTTTCTCCTTGACTTTCTAGTGTAATCCTGTTCGCAGACCCACCACCGGGGTTGGTATTGCTAGGGTATCTATTCTTAGGTAAGGAATCTATCACTAACGTGTCTCTTTCAGATGCACAAGGTACTACTTGTGTAACGATATGTCTGTAAGAGACATTAGTTAGTGATAGAGTCCATACCGCCCCACCCATCCTCCTCGTTCTGCGAACTGATTACTAGGGTTAAGGACATCCCTTTCAGGGCCCTAGTTTCAATGCACCAGTGGTCAGTATCTTGCATGGCTCTGCGTTCCTGGCGCGGAAAGGGACGCCAGCGCGCATGGGTGGTGCCTGAGTAGTCTCAGTGACGTCATCTCGGTGCATACGACTCCAGCGATGGATGCGGAGCCGCAGGACGCACCTACTAACACGCAGGGGTACTGCTAAGCAAAACTTTCCGGATCCAGTCTGACACCTGGGGATATTCTAAGGTAAGGAATCTATCACTAGCTAATGTCTCTTACAGATATATTGTTACACAAGTAGTAACTTGTGCATTTGGTACCCCGTCTCTTGGACAGTGGGGCCACGCCCTCTCTACTTTAAATAACTCCTACACAGCAAACTGGACTTTTCACGGCTAACTTTGATAAGTTAATTTTCAGTGCGGCTCATCTGGCCCCTGTATCCTACACGCGTCCCTTTGTGGGGAGCCGAAAAACATGACTTTTTCTGCGGTTTAGCACAACCAAATGATCGTGAGTGGCACTTTGTGCTTTTAGGTGCTATACTTATATCTTTGAAATTGCATAGTGCCGATACTACTGATTAGATTTTTGATATTTTGGTCCATTTATTTTTTTTAAATTTTAGTCTACTTTTCTAAACTGGTATGTGATTTGTTCTTGTGCTATGTTTTCACTTTGTTGCTGTTCGTGTGCTGCATACATACTTTACATATTGACTCTAAGTTAAGCCTCACTGCTTTTGTACCTGACTACCAGAGAGATAAACACCAGTAAATTAATTTAGTGATTGTTTTTGTTGACTCTGCTTGAAAAAGGTTTCCACCCCCCTCAACAAATAACCCAATTTCTTAAGCTGTAAAGAATGCTTTCCTCCAGTTCATCCCACTCATTCATCTTCTGCCCAACTGTTTGTTTCTAGAGGGGTGCCATCCCATCAAGGCTTAAAGACTGAATCATGTTTCTCCTTAAAAAGCAATGTATACCCCATCATGCTCTCAATTGTTAGGTCTGTCGCAACCCTCCCATTTTTAGCTGAAATTGTGGAGAAACGTGGCCTATCAGCGATTACCACCTTGATACATCCCATAGGTGATTTTCCATCTTCCAGTGAAGCTTTAAAGCATGCTATGGGACAAAGAGGGTATAAGTGGGGTTTTGAGACATACTGAGATGAGCAGATTAGGGGAGGTCTACCTCTTGGTTAGGCTAGTCCTGTCAGTTGTCTTTGACACGTGATCCATAGAACTCTGCTTTAGATGGCTGATATGTGGTTCCTCTTTTTTCTAACCCAAAGGCCCAAGTGAGCTTAGTTTGGTTCACGTCCCTTTCTGCCAGTTTCCTCTGTTGCTGGGCGCCTCTGCTTCTCCTTTTTACCCACATAACTTAAAGAAAAAGTACAAACCTTTGTGGAAAGCACACAAGTGTACATCCTAGTATCCAAAACCTCCAATACAATGTTATATGGGTATTCTTAAATAAAATCAAGAGGTATATAAACTGTGTCAACTTCAGTTGAATAGAGCCAAAACAAAGTTTATCATCTTTGGAGGGAAATGTCTTAAAGCCCAAAGGTCATTCTATGTGCCTTAAGTGCCGTACCAAACTCTGAGCTTGTCCGCCACTGTTGTTGGAGTTTACCTTTGGTCTGAATATGTTCTGGGATGCTCTGCTAAGCAAAGTAGTAGGAAATTGCTTTCACCAGACTGAAAATCTAAAGCACTCATCCCTTTTTTGTCACTTTGATAGTAGGCTCAATTATTAACTCTAGCCGTCATTATTTTAGTGTTCCTACATGGGACTGCTATGAACTAATGTAGCCTGGCTACAGAGAGTTCAGAATTCTGTTGCAAGAGCTGCAGTAGGTCTAAAGCAAAAAGATCACATTTCACAGGTAAAAAAGTATTTTCTCTGGCTGCTGGTCAGTGATGTCTGCCCATTGGCAGATGTTGTTGAAGAGGCCAGACTGTCCCTTTTTTCCTATGCCAATGATATGCAGACAATCTTCTCTCTTTCTTCATCTAGAGAACTTATATTATCGGAGCTCCAGTTTGGTTTGATGAAAATGGCATTGTGGATGCATAATAATCTACTCAAACTTAACATAGAAAAAATGGAAGCCATGATCCTCGGGAAGCAAGATCTCTGGGGCCTCCAACATTAGCCCCTTGAAATGGGTGACTTACCACGGCCTGTCCACCAGGTTCGCAACTTGGGCGTTATCATAGATGACCAATTATCTATGAAACAGCAAGTGACTAAAGTGACGTCGACCTGCTTCACCATTCTTAAATGGTTGAAGAAAATTCTTTGGATGTTACCCCCTTCCACTCAGAGAACAGTAGTCTAGGCCCTTGTTACATCTAGGCTGGACTACGGCAATGTCCTCTACTTGGGTTCTAACAAAGCGGTGACACAGATACTGCAGGTGGTGCAAAATGTGGCGCCCAGGCTGCTTTGCCATGTCCCGAAGTCGGCATACATTTCTGGTTCCCTTCGTGAGCTTCATGGGCTTAGGGTGGAGAATCATATTGGATTCAAATCCCTGAGCTATATGTTCAAAATCAAAACTGGTCTAGCGCCACAAAATCCTTAGCCCAAACCTATACTCCTTCACGCCCCCTGCGATCTGCCGAACAGGCTAAGTTCATGGTCCCTAGAATCAAACTGATGCAAATGAGGGGTCGGTCCTTTTCTTATTTGGTACCATCCTTCTGGAATTCTCTCCCTATTTCACGTTGTAAGGTAACCGTTTTTGAGAGATTCCCCAAATGTCTGAAAACATGGCTGTTTAATCTGTAACGTTTCTGTTTCCCTTGTTCCCTCCTACCAAGCTGGCGCCGGGAAACCCCTTGGGGTAGCTACTCACCTTACAAATTTAAAATAACTTAACTTAAAATAACATAACCTAACAGTGACCTGATCAGGTTCAAATAGGCCTGTTGGATGTGTAAGTTTTACCATCACTTTAACCCAATTCAATTTATTTGCATTTTTTTGCTCGGTTAATTAAAACTATTGCAATACATATGCAGTGTGCCACGTAAAGCATTCCTAATCATTCACTTTATAAAATACATTACAACTTTTTCCTTCCATGAATATCGTTTAAAATAACTCGTTTTACGGGCATG
This sequence comes from Lissotriton helveticus, assembly GCF_964261635.1. Classification (NCBI taxonomy): domain Eukaryota; kingdom Metazoa; phylum Chordata; class Amphibia; order Caudata; family Salamandridae; genus Lissotriton; species Lissotriton helveticus. Next base: position 312,094,279 of record NC_136062.1, read on the forward strand.
GCTAAGATGGCGGACTGAGAGAACGGGCTTTTGGGTCCCTCAGATCTGGCTTCTCTGAGCAAGCCAGCTGCGCGCTCATACCAAGCTGAAGTTGGGACTGGGGCACTGGGAGCACTCTGGACCTGGGTGTCCATTACGATGAGCCAGTGAGCACTGGCTTGGGCCAACTCGGTTAAGCATTCTTTGGCGGGCTGTGAATGTGTAAAAAGAGCCGCAGCGATTGCAGGAGGACAGGAATGTTGACCCATATATTGGGGGCCCAGCACGGCAGGAGGAAGTTCCCGGGAGGTGGGCGAACTATGGGGCTGCCTCTTCTGCTTCCCAACACATTGAGGCGACTGAGGTGGTGAGGGCTGCCACCAATGAGATCTAAGGAGCCTCTCGACCCCCGAGAGATGGGACACTTGAAGACAGGGCAATCAATGGCTCCAGGTGGAGCGGAGGCTGGACCTCTAGTAAGCACCAGATGGTGTGAGTGGTGGCCTGGACCCGGTGACTGACTGCAACCCAAAGAGAATGTCGTAGAGACAATCCTGTCTGGGGAGGTGCCCTTTCCCGCCGTCCTTGCACTCAAGTGCAGCCCTGAGAGGACCCAGAGGAAGGCGGACAAGAACCTCAGGCCCGGGGGCTCTTGCTTATATCCAGACCACCCAGGAGCACGAGGTGAAGACTTACTGCATTATGGGTGTCAGGGAGTATAGAGCTCAGGCATGGTGGTGCACCGTGGAGGCCCTCAGCGCCCTGAGCTCCTTGAGAGCACTGAGGGTGCCTGGCTAAGTGGTGCCGGTGCTGACGCACCGCCTTTTCTGCATGGGCAGGAGATGTAGCCTGGCCACTGTCGGTGAGCCCCTGGGAGGGGAGTAGAGGACACAAGGCCTTGTGAGACTGGCAGGTGAGCCTGTAGAGGGCCAGAATCGGCTGGAGGGCACACTGAGAGGCCAAGTAGTAGCAGCCTGTCCTGGTTGGAATGTGTGACTCTGCCTGTACTTTAGCAAAGGGGGTTGCATGGTACAAACCCCAGCACACTTTGATCCGGTGGCAGCCACTATCGCCTTGGACTTGCCCTGAGACCGCTGAGGTCCTGATGCCGCAATAGCATTGTCCCCTTTAGGACTTCTACAAATTACACACAGCGCAGGCCAGTGGACCACAGTCTTGGAATGGCGGCACAACGTGCTAAAAAGATTGCTCCCTTTAGGACTTGCTCATGAAACCCTCCAATTCACTGAATACAGACGGCCACAGCACCTTGGGCAGGCCTCCAACTCCGGGGGATGCTGAGGGAGAGGCGCTGATCATCCTACTTTGAAGTGCTGTTATCCTCCCTCAGAGAGGATCTACAGACAGTCGAGAGTTCTGACACAGGAGTTGCAAGCGGTCTGAAGAGAGGCGTCCGAAACTGGAGACAGAGTAAACACCCTAGAAAATCATGATTTATCCAGAGACGAAGAAATTGAACAGCTCCAACAAGAAAGTATACGTCTTATGGCTCAACAACTTGATCTCCAAGCCTATGCCAAAGTCCTTGAAAATAGGTCACTACACAATAATATAAGGCTTGGGGAGGGTGGGGGGAGGTTGCAGAGCTGCATAGGCAGACCATATTAGAGAGTATGTAACGGCTCTCTTTGTCCAGATCCTAAGAGACACTAAAGTCACAGATATCCGCCTAGATTGGGTGTATAGGGTGGGCCCTCCAAGATCTGCAAATGAACCACCACAGGACATACTGGACTTGCATTCGTGACTTTCCCCTGAAAGAGTGGGTTCTACGCAAGGCCAGAGATATGAACGCGGTGCAGTCCTGTGGCCATCTGCTGCAAATGCTACAGGATCTCACAACAACCACACTTCAGAAGAGGTAGGAGTTCCATCGAGTGACTACCTTCCTCCAAGAAAAAAATCAAATTTTCCCAGGGTCATCCCTTTCCTCTGGTCTTCTTGTGGGAGTGGAAACTCCAACACTTTCGCTCATCCAAGGCAGTCTGTAATTTTTTGCAGATAGAGGGTGTTGAGGGCCCTACACCCTGCACAGCAGCTCCCCAAACAAGCCGACGCTCCTGGTGGGAGAGGAACGTTTCTGATACGGGAGTCATGAGACCAGATCCCGCCACTGCAGCCCAGGAGAGGAGAGCGGTTCTGGAGCGACTGGCTGAGGACCCAGCATCACAGGACAGCACTTGAGGCACTGGGACTGTAATTATGCTTTTGCATTTGGCCTTTGAAGGCTCAAGCCGAAGCTGTGGTGGGAGGGACCTGCTTCATGGAGACCAGCAAGCCATGGACCCCAATCTCCATCTATTCTCTGGACTGGCATCGCTTGTCCAGGTTGAGGTTATTTTGAGGGTACCCAACATACACAGCTTTCAAGCTACACAAAAGATATTCTTACACATAGGTGGTCTCTCCCATATAGACTTGTGCCGCCTGCCGAAGCAGGTCTGGGTGGTGGGACACAGTGCAGACGCAGAGACAACCCCTCAATGCCAGGTGATCCCTGAAAATGGGCACTCGAAATGTAAAGGGGCTTAACAACCCTGCTAAGAGGTGTGCCATCCTCTCGTACCTAGAGCAAGCTGGGGCAGATATCTGCCTTCTCCAGGGGACACACTTGACTGCGGGAGACATCCCACACCAATTCTTCTCCTCTTGAGAGAGTGGCAATTCTGTTCTCGTGAAACTTTGGGGGGAATATTAGACCTAAATTGACAGAGATTAGGGGTCATCATCTTCTTTATTGCATACAGATAGGCACTCGGACACTTATCTTGGGCTCTCTTTATGCACCTAATGAGGGACAGGAACAGTTTATACAGACAGCCATAACGGGCGTCTTCAATTTAGTATTCCATAATGACCTTGATCGCTCAGCCCTCAGGGAGGGGGGAGTGGGAGCATTCTCGGGAGAGTGTATCGAGTAGCTTCGGGAAGTGGGCCTGAAAGAGTTATGGACAGAACATAACCCCCACACCCGGGTCTATACCTTTTACTCACACGCACATGGGTCTTATGCCCATCTAGATCACTTCTTGGGCTCCAAAGACCTCCAGTAGTTGGTTACCTTGGTGGAAATTATCCGAGATCCCTCTCTGACCACTCAGCGCTTGCTATCTGGGTGCATACACCACAGACGGGGGGCGGCCCTGGGCAGTGGCTATTGAGGGAGATGCTCCTCCAACGGCTGGGGCTGGTAGGACAGATCAGGAAAGCTATCACTGACTATCTCAGCAACAACAATAACCCTGACGAGGCTGCCTCTACAGTGTGGGCGACTTGAAGGCAGTCATTAGGGGTGAGTTTATGGCAATATCAGCAGCAGTGAATAGACTAAGAAAGAAATAATGCGAGGAATTATGATGACAAGTGTGTGGCCTATTTACCAACGCACGAGGACTCAGAAGATATGGCGAAAGCTAGAAACTGCCAGGAAACAACTGGTGGGCTTAGATGTAGATAGGGCTGAATATTCCCTTCTTCGATTGAAGCACTCCTTCTATGTAGGGATAATAAGTGCAGGAGATTGCTGGCAAATAAACTCATGGCCCAAAGACAGTCTGCCAGTGTTGACTCTTTACTGATGGATGAGGGGATACCCATTGAAGGGAATGGACCAATCTCAGACAGTTCTATAAAGACTTATATTCCGAACAGCCTCATCCCTCTGAATGCTCAGCCCTTTACCTCCAAACCATGAATACTACCTAACAACAAGGGTGGTCGACCTCCTAACCTGGGGAACCGGGTTTGAGGTTTGGCAAAGACGCGCAACATCCTGTGATTCTGGGCAAATCACTTAATCTCCCTGTGCCTATCAAAAATTAATGTGTCCTCTTTTAACGCAACTTGTGCTAGTGTAAAGCGCTCTGATACCCGATACCTGCAGGTCAAGTTCGCGCTAATAAAACGCCATAAAAAAAAAATACGTGAAGAACAGGGGGCGTTGCTCGATTACCCGATAATTATTGAAGAGGTCCTAGATGACCTCTCCAGAAAGAAGCCTCTCACATCTCTGGGCCCAATGGTTTCCCAGCTTGCTTTTATAAGACCTTCTGCGCTGAACTAGCCCCTGTCCTCACAAGGCTTTTTAATTCTATCTCAGACACGGCTTCAATTCCACCCTTGATGCTCGAGGCCATGATTGTCAACATCCCTAAGCCCTGAAAGGATGACAGTGCCGGAATTACAGACTCATCTCTCTACCAAACGTAACTGCTAAACTGTTCACTGGTATCCTAGCAGGCAGCCCAACTTAATCTCTTCATGCAGATGTTGTTGGCCCCGGACTAAGTGGGCTTCATTACTCAGAAACAGTGTGCTGATAAGACAAACCAACTCATTCACATCACAGATAAGGCCAGCGGCATCAAACACGAAACAATGTTAATTTTGGTCGATGCAGATAAAGCTTTTGACCGCGTACACTGGCCCTACTTAAACGTGACACTGGCCCACTTTGTCTTTGGGGAGCTGTTCTGCTCCTGGGTTCTGAGTAACTACGGGTTGCCGAAAGCTACGGTGCGAGTCAACGGACTAAACTCCTCATTCTTCCCAGTAAGAAGGGGCGCGCGGCAGGGTTGCCTTCTCTCGACCCTATTATTCTCGCTTTATATGGAGCCATTCGTGCAAAGAGTGAGGGGTCACACTCAAATCAAAGGGGTGATCTTTTTGAGGGGAGGAACACCTTATAAGTTTTTATGCAGATGATGTCATGGTTACTCTAGATGACCCTCAGGAGACATTGTCACACTTCCTGAGGGAGATGAAGGAGTTTAAAGAGGAATCGGGGTTTAGTATGAACCTTCATGAGTCACCCTCTCCTAACCTATCTGCCTCACCGAACACAATGGCTTATTTAACTCAAAATTACACCCTCCAGTGGGCAGCCAAATCAATCTCTTACCTAGGAGTGCAGCTAGTTTCGATACCAGAGAAAATAAAAACTCTCAATTTTCACAATCTGTTAAAACATTTGCGGACGGATCTGGCCTGCTGGGGACCCTATTCGTTATCTCTGCTAAGCCAAATTGCGGTGCTGAAGATGACCATTCTCCCCAGGATTCTCTTCCTCTTCCAGACTCTCCCTTTGATGCCCCCACCAGGAATGATCTCCTCCCTACAGGGCTTGTTACAACACTTTATCTGGGCGGGCAAATGTCCCTGCATGCTGAAGGAATTAAGCTTGCGCCCACCGGCGGAGGGTAGGGCTTGGTGTGCCACGTTTACTCCATTACTATCAGGCGTCCCAGCTTCACTACTTGGTTGAATGGACCGTGCATTCGCCAGGACCCTGCTAGGGACGTTTCCATTTCTTCCCTGTGCTCATAGAGCCCCAAGCATATATATCCCAGGTTATAAGCTTGCTCTGGAGAGTTTGGGACAATAAGGCTATTAAAGGGAACCTATCCACTTTCCTCTCCCCTTTGACCCCGATGTGGGCATTCCGCCGTTCACCCCAGGCTTGGGGTCCGCATTTAGAGTTTGGCAGGAGACCGGCTGCCGAACAATTGGCCATTTTATTGATGAGGAAGGTCACATGTCTTTTGATAACCTGCGGATGGACTTTTCAGTCCCTGAAGCTGAATGATTCCATTACCTTCAGATCAGACAGTGTATTTTGCATCCATCGTTTAGGAAATGGACTCAAAGGCTGCTAGCAAAGTTTGGAAAATGGCTCATCACTAAACGTACGGACAAACATTTAATCACGGAATTATATGCACTGATTCTCCCTTCCACGGCTGAGAGCAAATCCCCGCTCAACTTCGATGGGAATCTGAACTGGGGAGACAGCTAACCTATAAAGAGTGGCAAGATATATGTCATAGATTGCGACACTCAGCACGCAATACATCTGGCATAGAAACAGCAACAACAAGCATTGGCATAGCCAATAGGTCTCGCTTTTAGGACCTTATAAGTATTTAGTTATGCAGCCCAATATCCTTGGTGCAATAACATCAACTGTTGCATGGCTAAAAACTTATAAGGTCCCAAAGGAGAGACCTATGTGCTATGCCAAAAGCTCCATGTTGCTCTCTCATCAGTTTGCTTTTTCCCCCATTCATGTTCGCCTTGTTGATGCCGCTACTCACTAGGCACTCTGTGCTGCTTCTGCCCTGTTTCTTTCCCCACCCACTTAAAAAAACGATTGATCTGCAAATGAAAGTAAAAAATTCAGCGACGTTATTTTGTATACGTGTGCATGAATGGTGTGTGCATCAACAAAATGACGTGGTCGGCTATGTCAAAGGCTTTTTCCCCATTCTTTAGCCATGCTGCATTGGGAATGCTGTGCAGCTTTGCTAAAAATCCACTGACAAAGCCAATAGGTCCCACTGGTCAAATTGATTGGCTTTGCCAATGCTTGTTTACTCTTGGTTTCTCATTCACTGTCCTCCTTGTACATGGAGATGGGGTGGTTGTCAAATAGAGACAAAGTTTTCAATTTGCGGAAGCTGCTCCCCAATCAGTGCCGAAGGCTAGACCAGCTTGTAGAGTAAGCACTCACGCACATTATAACAATGTTTAAAATTGGGTAATTGTCGAATGATTTGTTCACCGAATATTAAACAATCAGTGTAATAACTCACAATCAAAACTGTATATTATGACATTAATATTTATTCCCTTTTTTGTTCACTGTGTAATAAAATTCCAGTTGCATCAAAGCTTCTTGCTGTCAGAAATCTGGCTAGCTAGGCCAGAGAGAGAAGATGTTCCTTAACTGTGTACATAAACGCATCAAACACTTGCTGGAGCACGACCCCATACAATGATTCCCATCAGATCTACATTTATACAGCCGCCCAGCAACCTATTCACTCTGAAGGTTAAATGTGCCTGCTTATACAAACTGGCAACAATGGGGGCAGTCGCTAGGCCTGGCATGCTCTCAGCACTGCAGTGGTATTTCAAAGGTCAACACAAGGTCACGTTTGGCTCTTAACATCCATGGCCAAGCCTATTCAAGCAGTACACATTTTCTTCAAATGTGTGAGTTGTTCTTTAGAGATGAAAGGCTGGGGAAGCAGAAATAGAGCACAGCAACAGCACAACCCACATAGGTGAGGAAACTCACTCAACTGACCACTGCCTACCATTCCAGTGACCACAAATGCATTGATGCTACCACTAATATACTAGACCTTTTGAAGACAAAAAGAAAAACAATCTTTCTTTATATTTTACTATAACCGATAGCGGAGTTCTTTGGTTTTGTAGGCATAAGCTCGCTGAGTAACAAAGCTATAATTTTACTCCTGGCTCTTATCTAAGTCGTGCATCCCGCATCAGCGAGCTAGATATCAATAAGTGAGGCATAGAACAACCGACAGTCACCCCAGAAAGGGAACTCGTGCTAATAGAATTAGAGGGTTAAAAAATACTGATACTGAAATGTATTTTGGTTTACATGTAACAAGAGGTGGTAAAAATCGATTTTTTACACTGTAAAATGTAATATGTAATTGAAACCCACCCCAGTAATAGCAGCACTAGTATTCCACGGGAGTCGACTTTGTGAAATTGCAGGTCTATTAGTACCTTTCAACTTTGGAAAAGGCTTGTTAAATTATAAAAAGTATTTAAACAAAGGATACAGTATGGACCTCTTCTGGGTGTCCGGCAGGGGTGTAGCACTGCTGCCCCCACTGCACAAGCTGTTAGAGTTACACTCACTCACGCAGCAGACTCTGCCAAGCAACCTAAATGTGAAATCACATGTACCTGCCAGCCAGGTCTGATATCAGCAGTCTAGAGCAACTTCACAGCACATTTACTCAGATTCAAACACACCCAGAAGAGAAGCTGTCCAAGAAACAGCTGATAGTGACCGCTCAAAAACCACATGCAAGTGGAGTTAAGTGGAGACTTCTTCCAGTGGTTCATCTCACGCTTCACTCCAGGAAAAAAGGCGGGAACTTTTTAAAAAAAAGAAATGGCGCTGCACAGAGCTACGGGCAGTACAACAGGCCTGTCTATCTCTGATCTGCTCTGTCTTGCACACTTAGATTTATTCCTCTCCAGTAACAATCACTTACATGCCACATATCTTCAGCACAAGAGGGAATGCCTCAAGATAAGTGCACTTCAGCCTGCACACAGACAGCTCCAAACCACAATTGTGACCCAAACTCTTTACTGCTGTGGTTGCCTATGATGATGGCTCCGGTGGCTACAGGGTGCCTTCTACTGTGCCTTCTACTTAAACATGCAAGGGGGCGCTCAACTCCATCCTCACTGTCAGCCGACCTAAAGCAGAAAACCCATGGTGCATAGTCTACCGTTTCACAATGGTCTTATTCAGAAGATTTCCATATGTCTAAACTAAGTTGAAACAGGCCGCAAGTGGAATATCTATTTAAGACAACTGGATCCATAGGCAAGAAGTACACAGAGCAGACCCACAATTCCAAAGAATCAATTTGAAGGTAACCAAAAAGTGTGACATACAATATCTAAATTAAATTTTTTTTTGCAACCAAAAAAATCGGCTCAGGTTGAATAACGAACTCCCAGCGAATCCAAGATATTTTTTCCAGAAATCAAACACCTTCTTACAAAACTACATTTTCATCACAAAGTAAAATACTGCCTGCGTTCAAATCTGGGCTGTCATGGCGTATCAGCAGTGGTGCATGCAAAAGCACTTGATGAGCCATGATGGCTCGTAACTGTAAAATAAAAATAACCAAGACGCGCTCTGTGGTGGGAGGGGGAGCAGGAGGTGAGCCTGCGAGTGGTGTGCGCGGTAAAGGGAAGCCAGGGCGCTGAAAGCTGGGGGCTGCGCATGTGCACGCGCATGTGAATGCAAGCACTAGGCCGTGTGGCTGAACTTTTTAAAAGCCCTAACTAAATGTCTCGCAGAGCAGCGCATGCGCTGGCTCAGGCAAGACCTAAAAATCGCTAGTTACTGGTACCTGACTCCCGTTAGACTTCATAGGGGCAACCCATCGCATAGAGACGAATGTTGACGACATTGTGGGGCAAAAGGCACCCTTATTCATATTTTTGGGGAATATCCTCATCTGACCACATTTTGGGATTCTGTGTTAAATGCCATTGACACATCCAAACTCAAATTCCACGATTTCTGTCATATACCATATTAGGACTCCCAAACTCCCTTACATACCTACTTAAGCATAGGTATGGCACACTGGGGCACCACAACTGTACCAACACACCTGGGATGGCTTAATCGCTCTGGCATGTTTTAGGCATGGAAACGTTGACCTTAACATTGACTGCCCAGGACAATTCATACAGGAAATTGTGCCAACCATATATAGCCCTTCTATCCCATGAATTCAGAGAATTGACCTGCCCCTGGTATTTGAGGCTACTCTGCCTAACGCCACCGGCCCCTACAAAAGATAAGGAGGCCTCACCTGAGTGATGTTCATTGTAGATATTTTTATGTATGGCTATGGGTACCCAGAGAGGGAGGTGGGATAGATTGGGAGGTGGAATGGGACTTTTTTGTTAAATGTTATGCTTCACGGATGCAATCTATCTGGTGGTAATAATATACATAATATTGCATAGCTCGTTATTTGAGAATGCATGTATTGCTGGAACAATACAAACACATTTAAACCTGAAATAGCTGGTTCTATATTTAATCAAAATAAAACCTGTTCTAATACCCTTGTATGGTTTAGTTAGGTTGTTAGTTAGTCCATAAGTGGCCAGATGACCTGGGACCCTGTGTTCTCTTGACTGCCCTGTATGTTTAATCAAAATAAAACATAGGTGCGTTAAAACATGTATGAGGGTTTAAAATAAGTCTGACGAGAAAAAAACTCCAGAACGTGGCCAGCTGTCCCCAGGACCCTATGTTCTTTTAACTACCCTGTGCAGACTGTGGTGATGGGCTTCAACGTCTATAAGTGACAATCAACGATCAGTTAAAGTGCATGCAATCTGAGAAAAGCTAAAGTGCGAGTTCTATTACCGCCTCCGACCTGTGGGATGTAAGAGTGCCCTGGGTCTCTACGACTAAGAAAATATCTTCTCATGCCTCGTTAATAAAATATTACATTTGAGTAACTCCAAACTGCCCATATTGACTAACAATTGAAATGCACGCAATTTGAGATGGCTAAAGTACAGCTCTACTCTCAAGGCATCTTCTGATACTGCTCCCAACTAATTATCGTATGGGCACCTTACTACCAGACATCTAAGTTAAGGTATTCATTTGTAAGTAAAGTGCTTGTGCTCTGACGCACTGATCTGACACTCAAGTGCTTACCACCAAAATTCTGAGGGATAACTGTAAATGAAGTGCATATGCTGAATTTCATAATGTTCTTATGCCCTAGCAGTACCTTCTGGTTTGCCGTCCATCTATAACGGGCAGACATGCTTACCTAAAGCTAAAGTGCAAGTTCTCCTACCTTCTCCAACTGATGGTACCTATGTGTTCTCCAAATCCTCATGACTAGCTATGAAATACTCATGCCTTCTGATAAACTGTTACAGCTCAAGTGACTCCACACAGCCCATATTGACAACAGTTAAAGTTCATCCAGTCAAGTAGAGGTTTAAGTACAGGTGCTCTTACTGCCTTACAGTCTGCCCTTAAGCCATATTCTATACTGCTCCCAGCAGCCGATCATATGGGGATCTTGCTGTTGGCCATCTGATGGCAAGGTATTCATCCCTTATGTAGGAAGCTGGCTCTGAATATACTAAACCAAAATGAGGTAAATTGTGCACAGAGTCCAGTGGATCCCCAGAGGATTTACAGAGGCTCAAGTAGGTAGTAATAATGCTCTCTTTTGTGGTAGTGTGGACGAGCAGTTAGGCTTATCAGAGGACGGTGCTAAGCATTTGTTGTACACATAGAGGCAAGAAGTGATTACACACCCTCAATGACTAAATCCGAGACCAATGGTTTGTAAAAATATTACTTTTAGTATATTTATTTTATAGAACCAAAGATACTTTGTTGCATGCAAATATGTTTGGCCATATCAGAGCTTTTCGATGTAAAAAGTGGACCTGCATTTTTCAACAATATACAATGTTATCCTATGGGAGGAAACACAATCAGCAATATGCAGGTAAGTAAACGATTTATGATATTCAGTTTTTGGATGAAGGATCAGTACCAGGTAAGGTTCAGTTAAGTGACAAAACTGCACCACCAACGACACTGTGTCGGCCAGGTGCAGAGGTGAAACCTGGGACCTGGTGCCAATGTAATCAATGGAGAATGAAGGCATGCGAAGTGGTACTACTTATAGGTAAGTAGCATGGTTTTGTTACCCCATTTAAGGTAAGCACGGGGGCACAAGGCAGCACCAAACTTACACCACTGGCAGTACAGGGGCAGCCGGACGCAGAGTGCCAACACATCGTCAGGTGTTCAATGCAAACCAATAGGGAATCTCAAAGTTTGAAAAAGGCTGCAGGCTCAGGCCAGGAGGCTGATCGAAGGAGACCTACAGGTGAACTGGTACGTGAGGATGTGCTGGAGCTTCAGGACACTGTCAGTTGATCTCCCCAAGGCCCATGGGCACCAGTTGCAGGGATGTCATTTGGCATTGGAAAACAGCTTACAGGTGCAGGTCACTGTTGGGGGGTCATTGTGCAGAGCCTGCAGGTGTTGACGTGGAGTCCAGAAGGGGTGAGCCCTTGGGGAACTCTTGCTCAGAAACACTGGGGAATTTTTTCTAGACCGATGGTCCACTGGGACTTAGGCTGTGGGCGTCTTGTGTAGAGGTAGTCGTTTTTGCGGTTCCGCAGGCAGAGCACTTTGTCTATAAAGTTGTTTTTTGTCTGAACATGTCCGCTGTCCATGGGAGATTAGGAGTCTTTTTTAGAAGACAGGCAGTCCTTCCAGGTTTCCGGAGGTCACTGGACTGTGGGAAGGGTTGATCCTCTTTAGCAGGGTCTTTGAGGCCTGCAGACAGACTCGTAGGGCTGGGGCCACGTTAGAAGATGTCTACAGTCTTCGCTGCTTCACATCTCTTCTTTGTCCTCTTCTTTTTGGGAAAGTACACAAGCACTGAGAACCTGGTTATCGGGAACCCAGTGCACATTCAGTCAACGATGCATTAGAGTCAAGCAAAAAGTAGGGGGTAACCATGCCAAAAGGAATACTTCGCTACACAACACCCCCAAACGAAAGAGGATGAGACTAACCTTTCCCAAGAGAGTCTTCATTTTCTAAGTGGAAGAACCTGAAATGTCCATCTGCATTGGCATTTGCAGTCCCAGGTCTGTGTTCCACGGTAAAGTATATTCCCTCTAGGGAGATGGACCACCTCAAAGATTTTGGATTCTCACCTTTCATCTGCATCAGTGTCATGTTGTGGACTCTGCCCGGCTCCATGGCCTTTGTTTCACCCATTTGTGGTCCGTTGTAGCTGCGCCACATCCACCGATATTGTAAAAGAGGAATTAGATGCAACTTGTGCCATTGAGTACAGGCTAGAGGGTAGTGTAACTGGGCTCTCTAGGGTCCCCAGGGCAATATGGGTCCCCCCTACTTGGACCCATCTTGCCCCGGGGACCCAATCCTATGGGGCATGGCCATGAGGTTGGGGACTGCAGGGGGGGCCTTAAGCCCCCACTGTCCCTGCTGGCTCCCCGCCTTTTGCGGGAGCCAGCATTGCTTTTGGGCAGAGGGAGCTGCAAACATGCAGTTTCCTCATGGAAAAGAGAGCATTTTTCCTGCTCTTGCTTCCAGGAAGCGAACCAGAGTTTGCTATGGCTTGACAGGAGCAGTGCTCCCTCCAAGCCATTTCAAACTGCAATGTCCCTGGGGTGGGCACCCTGGGAGATCACTGGAGCCGGCCTTGGGGGCTTGCGGTGCCCAGGGACACTTAAGACTCCATGAGGGGGGCCGCACGGCCCCCCTCCAACAGTATTTTAGCTCCACACAGGTTGTGGTCCCTGGGGCTATGTGGGGGGCCTGGAGCCCCCCACAGTTTACTTTTAAAGATAGCCCTGGGGGAGGTGGTGGTCCCCATGGCTCTGTGGCTGGAACTCCCCCACGCATCTTTATGAATTGAGCCCTGGGGAGGTGGCTGCCCCAACCATGCATTTTTTTTAAACAAGAAATCCCCAGGGAAGTGGCGGTCCCTGGGGCTGTGGGGAGCCTGCATGGGCCTCTGTATCTCAATTCATGATCATCCCAGGAATCTGGCCCACCCGGAGGTTTAAAGAAAATGAAGCATTGAAGCCTACGCTTTGTTTTTTAAAAAATTTGGCTGGATTCGCAGATCCACCGAGAATCCTGCCAAAAAGTTTTTTTTTAAATGCTCTTTTGGCTCTATGGGTCCCTATGGGACCCTCTAAGCAGGCCTGGGAGGTCAGGGTGTTTCTACCCTGCCCCCTTTTCTTGTTTTTTTTAGGTTGCAGGCTCGAGATTGGGAGGGTTTGCGAATCCTCCATGTCCCCACTTGTATATCTGAAAAACGTTTACATTTCTCAGGAACTACTGAACAGATTTGTCCCATTTAAAAAAAGAGTGCTTTCTGAACCTAGAGCTTTCTTTTTGCCAAATTTGGTGCAATTCCATTCAGCAGTACGGGCTGTTGCTGTGTCTAAAATTTCCTGTGGAAATGAACATGGGGAAGACATGTTTCACGACCCCCCCTTTTTCTCGGCCCCCGCTTGATGAATCACCCCGAAACTTTTGACACACCAGTTGCAGTGAGTGAGCCATTAGTTTTAGAAAATTTCACGAAGATTCATCAAATGGCGCCAAAGTTATTGGCAAAAGAAAAAATGCTTTATGAATAGAAACAAGGTCCTAAGTATAACTAGCTACTGGCGACTGCCAGTAGGTAACATATCTCTATATTCCATTACGAAATTGGAATATGAGAAAAGCATAAAATAATTTCAAGAACTGCTCACCAAATGGAAGAGTAACAGAATTCTCGATCAGGAGGACTATTCATTTTTAAACTATGAATTTCCAGAAGTGGCTACCTTCTACCGACGGTGCATAAGGAAAAATATTTCCCACCAGGACGACCGATAATGTCCTCTAAGAAAAGTCTTCTCGAGAGTACCTCAATGTACATAGATTATTTCATTGCCCTAATGGTGAAAGATCTTAGTTCATACATACGGGATACCAAAGACTTTCGGCGAATCATCAAAGGAACATGTTGGGAGAAAGATATGTTGCTAATAACACTCGACATCACAAGCCTTTACACATGCATTGAACATGAGAAAGGTCTGGAGGCCATCAAATTCTTTCTGCAAAAGAGATCACTGTAATTCCAAGATCATAATCAATTGTTGATTGAACTCATTTGGACATTTGGTTTTGTCTAAACAATAACATCTTTATCTTTGCAGGTCAGCTCTATGTACATCAACAGGGTACCGCCATCGGCACGTGCTTCACCCCCAGTTAGGCAAATTTATTCATGGGCTGGTGGGAGAAGCACATGGCCTGGGCGGGTGCCAATGAGAAATGAGTGTGGCATTGTGGACACGCTATATTGATGAATTGTTCATCATCTGGCGTGGTCCACAAAGTGAGGCGGAGAATTACATTGGGGCATTTAACTCTAATGAATTAAACGTACGCGTCATGGGTACTATCAGTAGCAGGGAAGTGATGTACGTAGACCTCAGGTTTTAAGTAGAGGTTGATAGTCTGCACACTGCACTTTATCCTAAGCCCACCGCTTACGCATCACGCTGGTAGCTATCATCCTAGGAGCGTAGTTAATAATATCCCCTTTGGGGAAATTTTAAGGATGAAATATAATTGTTCAACCCAACCTGAATACGAAACAGCTAAAAAGAAAGCCAGATACAGGTTTCTCAAGAGAGGTTACTGCAAGGGATTTGTTGACAAAGCTGAAGCTAAAAGTGATGAGTTACAATGCAATCTTCTTGTAGTTGACATGGAAGTAGTACAGACAGGAACCAAAAGGGACTCATGGTGATACTCAACTGAGACTGATCACAGACTACACAGAAAAGTCATCCTAAATAATGTATATTCTGAAGTAGAATTAGCATTTACCTAAAGCAGACAATATAGTGGGAAGAGCAATACCAGAAATACCATTAGTGACCTATAGAAGGGGAACAGCACTAAAGGATCATTTGGTCCGGAGTCATTATAGAGCCAAGCCTAAAAGAAAAGATGCCATCAAGGGATTTTTCCCTTGTATGAAGTGTAAGGCCTGCAGACACAGCAGGAAAGTCAAGGAATACTCTGTACCGGGTAAAAAAGCAAAGACACATCTCACTAAATTCCTGACCTGTAACTCAGAGTATTCTGTGTACTGTTTAGAATGTCCCTGCGACAAACAGTACGTCGGCAGTACAATCCACCCAATAAAAAAAGAGGATTTTAGAACATCTTCGGGCGATCAAAAATAAAGATGAAACATACCTGGTCGCCCATCATTTTGAACTCCTACATGAAAGCAAGGGCAACTTGCTAGAGATTTTCTGCCTAGATCATGTAGAAAGAGGGGAGTGAGGTGGCGATAGGGTGAAACGCCTATGTATCCTTGAGTCCAAATATATTATTAAACTGCAGAGTATGGCTCCAAAGGGGTTAAATTATGAGGAAGAAATGTGGATACATATAGGCTAAGTGAGGCATTTTCAACTCCTCTTCTGATAAACACCACCCTGGTATTCACAAATGATGCAGACCCTAGATAACACAATGTGGGATATATATATAATGAGGCTGTCCGAATGACCAATGTTCAATGTGGAAATGATAATGCGTATAATGCTCTTTTTTAGAAACTGTATAGAATATTACACAAAAGTCTTCACCGAGCACTCAATATAAGATGATTCAATATTGTCCATATACA
Organism: Lissotriton helveticus; assembly: GCF_964261635.1. Taxonomy (NCBI): domain Eukaryota; kingdom Metazoa; phylum Chordata; class Amphibia; order Caudata; family Salamandridae; genus Lissotriton; species Lissotriton helveticus. The sequence continues at coordinate 312,110,100 of NC_136062.1, forward strand.
GTCTCTCTCCAAAACAAAGTATTCCTCAGTTGGCACAGTTTAATCAGTGATTCTGTATTCTGTATCCATACACACGCCAGATCATAAAGTCTTCCAAATTAATGTTCATTGTTCCAATATTCAATCCAATGAAAAGCAGCCAACCCATGTTTCATCCTGCATATATCTTTAGCACATTTGACTTCTTCAGGGCTGCAACCCAAAATAACAGTACAGAAGTACATTACTAATAAATCTAATTACACATTCCATTATTGTCAACTCAATTCTTAAGATAATTTATAGAAAAGATTCCAACGCAACCATCTCACCCGGTGCTCTCAGAAAATAACAGAACCAAATTCCCAATAAAGAACCACCTAAAGTGAATATAAGTATATAATTACTTGTATATCTACAAATAACAACCAAACATAAAAAACAATCTCAAATAATGTATTGTCACCTCGTAAATATTCAGATCCAACCATCAACTCATCAGTAAAATCGTAGATAATCCTTGCGGGACAATTTTCCCTAAAAGAGATATATATGTATATATCTATCTCAAAACCTACAAAAATAACTCATTCTGGAGCCCCAACATCATCACCTATTGTGCATACAGTAATAAAAGATAGCCAATGGTCTATCAAAAGGTCTTATTCCTCAATAAATGTGTACCCATTTCGAAATCATAATAAGATTGGCGCAAAGGTACCGTTTCTAGATGTCCCCCGCCGTATGGCCATTAATCTCTGTCCCAGTCACTCTGTCCCTTAGTTGGTGTCAAATGTTCTGACATCAAAATTAGACCCACTATTCAAATAAGAATTCTCACATAAATCGTAATTAAACTATTCTAGCATTCTCAATGTCATATATTACAAGTCTTGTAGAATCATAACGTGAACTCACCCCATCTATTTGTTTTCTGTACATGAAATATTTTTCCTCCTTCAAAAAAAAGATGCGCAAAACCCGTCACGAGTGCGTGATCTATAGGTTAACAAAGCAAAAAAGAGACACGTATGGTTCCAAGTCCAGTACTTAAAATAATGTAATTGTAATACATAAAAAGCACGCCGGGACGAGTCAACCACACTCACCCCGTATCCTGAAAACAACGTCCTGTTCCCAATACAGTAACCGGCGTCCTACTTGAGCGCCATCTTGGTGTTCCTATTTATATGTTTTGTACGTGGGCGCCATCTTTAAATGACCCAATGTATTCCCTATCGTTAGTTTCCAAGTAACCTATATCTGTACAATCCCAATCGCTGTCTCCTAATATCCCTCAATAAACACCCCGTATCCTGCGTGTATTATCATGTTTTGTCTCTCTCATATTATTTTTTACGGTTTTCTCAAAATACCCCTGTCTCGCGAGACTTGTATCCTACTTCTCTCGTAATAGACGGTAATCTCAATGCGAACCAACCAAGCAATCCATTACAAAAGTAAAAATAACGTAGACACCATCTTTACGTATATAGTGCTCCGCTCTTATCAGAGTAAAATCTCTCATACAATAACATTTTATACAGCCACAACGTCTTATAGATGGAATACATTATAATCCCTTCTGCCATTCCATAGGGTGAATGTCACCGTTATAAATTCAATTATTCAGTATCATAATTCCAGCTGTGGTCCAAGCGTAAACTCTATTGGAATTCTGTATCCATACACACATTATGAAACTCTAAAGATATATGCACGACGAAACACGTGTTTGCTGCTTTTGGATTGAATATTGGAACAATAAACATTAATTTGGAAGACTTTATGAACTGGCGTGTGTATGGATACAGAATACAGAATCACGGATTAAACTGTGCCAACTGAGAAATACTTTTTTTTGGAGAGAGACTGTATATTGAATCATCATATATTGAGTGCTCTGTGAAGACTTTTGTGTGATATTGTTTTCTGCATCTGTGGATATTTATCTGCATCTGTGGATTTTGGTGGGGTTGTATGGTAACCAACCCCTCTTCCCTTTGGAGCACCACTGGAGACGTAACATATTGTACTTACAGGATACCACTTCTTACTTGTATATATTAATGTCCAGAATATCAAATGACAGTTGCTGCAACCTGCTAAAGTAGCCCATTCAGGGCAGCATTAAGAATGCAGGAAAAGTAGCGGTAATATCAAGAATAACACAGGTGTGAAACTGCAGATAACGTGGAACAGATTGATTGTTTATATACCTTAGTTATTTTGGTGCTTTTAGGGCCTAATAGTGATTCAGAAGGGTTACCAGGTGTTTTCAATGTAATGAATATTATTTATATTGGAATTTGCAGTAGACCAGCATAATTGTGGTGATGTCGCGAATGTATTAAGTGAATACCGTTGATAGCCAAAGTTGTTTCGTGCACCGTATAAATGATTCTGTTTTTAAAAATTGGACAATGCAATCCGCACACGGCCTGCACTGGGGTCAACACGTTTGCCAATTGAAAAATGGCCGCCACTTGCATTAGCTATAACACTGTGATGTATCAGGTAGCCAAGAGTGGAGAGCACCTGGACACGACCACAGGAAAATTTTGTTATTAATCCTGATGACAAAGCGCTAATATCGTATGCAGAATGTGGAACTACAGGAATTATTTAATAACAATAAGATTGAATTAATGTTACGATAAATTTGAAAATCCATTTATAAGCAGAAGATTGAATTAATTGTTGCATGGCTATTGTATATAATGTAAATATAATTGCTCTTATGAACGCTTAATACTATGGAATTGAGAGCGCTGTTCCTATACATAGTGTAACTGCACTTTAACAAAATATGTCTGCAACAGTTCACTAGATCACACAGACACCACTCAAAGTAATCTTTTTATGTCACTGATTTCCGGTTTGAATCCGGATAGGAAAATCTTTATTTAAAAAGCACTTTTTTGAATGTACGGTTGACACTGAGGAAGGCGGAAACGCTGAAACGCGTTTGTTATCAGTCCGACACAGGATTAAAATAATTTTTAAAAGCATTGGCTCCAGAGTGCTCTCTTTTGTGAAAGCAACTCCAAGGACAGGAGAGTTGTGGTGCAAATATATATATATATATATATATATTTTTTTTTTTAACACCGACTAAGCCATAAGGTGAAACGCGTTTGTTGGAGGAGCACGGGGCCTGCAATAAACACTTTTGAAATCAGAGACCAGAGTGCTTTCCATGTTTTTTAGCTCGGAATGGATGCTGACACATTGTGAGAATATATTTATATATATAATACATATTTATATATAAATATATATATATGTGTGATCAAGACCAAAGCACGTAGCCGAAACGCGTCATGGGCAGCACAGGCTTGAAATAAATAAATAAATCTATATATATCCCAACGCAAAGTTGTCCCCAAAAGATGAGCCCACAGCAGGAAGGTAAGTTCATGGCGTTTATTGATGCAAGCTGCAGGCTCTAAGTTAAAACAAATCACCTCAATCTTCAAATCTTGAAGCAGACGCGTTTGGTGCGCCTCACGCACTTCTTCAAAGGCAGACTCTGGAGGGGCGTACACCATGCAAGGCTCCAGCTCTGAAATCACCTGAAATACTCGCCGTGGTGGGCGGGGCAAACCCAATGCCTTCTGGTCTTGGTGGTTCTTGCGCTACTCCATTTTAAATGTTCTGGTTGGCTGCTCATGGCGTGTAAAAGGCTGTTGCTTGCAGTAGATTTTCTGTAGAGTTCAGTGTGTATTTTACTGTCCTTAATAATAATAATTGCTGACATTACTGGTGAGGGTGAGATTTTTGTTATGGCAATTCAGTTTATTTATAAAATGGTTGACTTCTGTCTCAGTACCCCTCCAGATCAGGAACAGGTCATCGATGAAATGTAGCCATATGACAACCTGTTCAAAATCTTTGGTCAAACTTAATCCGTCGTGATGTCGTCCTCCCATGCCCCTAGGAAAAGATTGGCAAAGCTGGGGGCAAAACAAGTCCCCAAGGCGGTACCAAGGGTCTGTCTATAAATATTGCCATTGAATAGAAAGTAATTGTTGGTGAGGCAATAACGGATCATGTCAACAAGCATTTTTGTATGTTCCAGAAATCGTATAGGACGTTGATTGAGATATTTCTGGCAGGCTTGTATCCCTTCCTCATGGTCAATTATCGTATATAACGAACTGACGTCCATGGTCACCTGTAGAAATTCTGGTTGCCACTGGATGTCTTTGATTTTGGTGAGGAAGTCCTTTGTATCTCTAACATGTGAAAGTAAAGTGGACACCTTGTCAATAAGGAAATGGCTAACATATCTGGAGACATTCTCCAGTGCACTGTCCCTGAAAGAGACTATAGGTCTCCCTGGGGGATTAAGGGCATTAAGGGCATTCTTGTGAATCTTCGGGAGAAGGTAAAGGACAGGTAATTTGGGGAAATCCTGCTTGAGAAAGCAGTATTCCTCCCAGATTAATAGTCCTTGATCTCTCCAATCGGTGGGTAATCTCCAAATGCCAGTGACGCTGTTCGTATACTCCTCCCAGGTGCTCTTGGTGTAAAATCTGGAGTCACTCAATTGGCGCATAGCCTCAGTGACATACATGGTTTTGCTTAAAATCACAATATGCCGCCTTTATCAGCAGGTCTGATCACAATAGTGTAATGAAAGTGGTTTTATGAAATTGTATATCATTGCCTTTTCAAATTACATGGCATCAAATTTGTATTTAGCTTTCCATATTAAGCAGCTGATCAAAATTCTTTAATGAGTCCATTGTTAAATATCCTAAAAGGAAAATAATGCTGGTAAGTGGCATTAGCACATTGAGTGTTGAGTGCTCTACTGCAAACAATGGAGTAGCTCCGGGCTTATAGTGGCTAGGATACGCCCGGAGCACCAACATTCGAATGTTTGTTTTCTTGTTTCCCCCTCTTTAATTTAGAACATTCTACGCTTAGTGGGTGGAATGTTCTAATAGCCTTATAGACCTTCTACTTCGGGCTATACTGGTTGTTAAATGCACTCTCCCTCATTATAGCTCTGATTCAGGGCCTTTAACAACTGGTACTACCCCCTTTGGATGTCTCAGTAAATCTTCAATTGGGGTCATAGCTTTAATTCTGCTCTTCTTTGTTTCCTTTATTTTTGCTTGATGCAATAGTTGAAGGGCATTATAGGAGTGAGATATGAATCAGCTAAGTATAAGTTTCAAGCTCCTCTACAGAACATTTAATAAACAACAAACAGGGGTCCATAGCGGGCTCCGACCCCGAGGACTACAACCTCCCCAGGTCTTTAAATCTGTTGCAGGGGGGCCACGCGGCCCCCATCGTGGAGCCCTGCTTTGCCCTGGGGACTGCCACCCCCCAGGGCCGGCTCCAGCAATGTCCCGGGGTGCCCACCTCTTGGACATTGCAGTTTGCTATGACAGGGTGGGAGCACGGCTCCCACCCTGTTGTAGCAAACTCTGCTTTGTTTCATGGAAGCGAGAGCAGGAAACCTGCTCTTGCTTCCATGAAGCAAAGCAGAATTGCTTTTGGACAAAGGGAGCTGCATGTTTGCAGATCCCCTTGTCCAAAAGCAATGCCGGCTCCTGCGGGAGGCGGGGAGCAGGCTGGGACCGTGGAGGCATTAGAGCTCCCCCCACGGTCCCTAACAAAGAGGCCAGGTCCCTTAGGCCAAAAATGGCCTGGGAGGGGGCAACGTGGCCTCCTTCCATTAAAAAATAAAATTTTGAAAAAGAGGCCATGCTCCGGGGAATGGGGTTCCAGGGGCTGTAATCAGCCTTCGGAGGGGGGCTGCGCGGCCTCGTTCCTGTTTTCTAATTTAAAAAAATATATATGGCTCTGGCCCTGGGAGATGTGGTCCCCAGGGTCCAAAAAATATTGAAAAGGGGGCCACATGGGGGGGTGTGGATGGGCGCTTGTTGAGCGAGCTCCGCCGGCTATGTGAAGATCCTCACATAACCCTGACATCTGGAGGGCCACTGGTATATTATAATTCCCCCTGGGAAATGCTGTAGTGCCAGTGACATGGCTGATCGGCATTGTGGAGCGGTGTCCGGCATATAGACTAATTCTGTGAGACCTGGTGTGCAAGGTCCACCTGATGTGCCGCACGCCTTGCACCGGCAAAGTGGAGCGATCATGCGGTGGATGAGTGGGTGTTGGACGGGAACATCCCAGCGGCTGCTCTGAGGAAAGGAGACACTGGCAGTTGGAACAGGTACGCCTCAACCTCGATTCCGACGGATGGCAGTGAGTGGGCCGATGGGCAGAGTGGGAGCTGCATTGTCATTTTAAAGTCAGACGCGGCCTTGTTGGGGTGCGTTGAGGCCACTGAATCAGCCCGGGGCCCAGTGAGTCTGATAAGATTGCGCGGCTGCCTCCTCTGTGGCATATTTCAATGGTCAATCCTTGGAGGGAGGGTTGTGTCGCCCCCCATGTGAGGCCCATGGTGATGCCTGCGGAGGGGTGGACGCGGGCCCTGTTGTCGGCAGTTGTCCGCTGACACACCCTGGGAGAACGATCCTGGAGCCGTGGGGGTCCGGAGGTGACGATTAACTGTGAGGTGTGGCTGGTCCCTGCGTTTCACGATACAGAGCCTAGGTTATGTGTATGCTGCCCTGTGGCCATTGGGCTTTTGTTGAATTGTAATTACACATGCTAAATGGTGGTTCATTAGCCCAGTGGGGTGCGGTTCGGCCCCAATAGCACGCAGAACGGTACTAGCTGGGACATTATAGAGTCTAAGTGACTGGTCCTCAAGACACCTAGAGCCCTAGAACTGCGCCACTCAGTTTTAGCACTGACGCTAGCTGCACAAGTTTCCTTGTTACACAAAAGGTCCATTAGGTCCTATCCCTGAATGGTTATTGTCTAAATATGTTATTACTAGAGAAGGAGAAGATCTTGAGGCACTGGTCCTTTCCAGCCTCATCAATTGAAGGACTGCATAGCTTCCTGACAAAATGGGCAAACAGGATGCAAAACAGCCCAAACTGAATTTTGAAAATAAACGGCTCACTAGACTGACGGAGGTGGAGGGAGAGGTAGATGCTAACCGTCAACCTACGCCCCAATCAGAGGATCAAGGGGTAGACTTACTTACACTACTGTTAGAAATGAGATCTAGCTTGAAAACGATTGACACCAAGCTAGATGTACTTACCTCCCAACTTGACGCGATCAAGAAACAAGTGGACACTCATGAAACACGATTGTATGTTCTTGAGAATCGTAGCTCCGAGAACCATGAGTTTTGGGTGGAGACCAGAGAATAATTGCTGCGGATGGACAAGGTCCTCAGTTTAATTCGGGCAAAGAACGAGGATTTAGAAGCCAGATCAATGCGGAATAACCTCCGCATTACTGGTATTCCTGAGACAATGGCCATGGTCAAAATGGAGCCCTTTGTTACTGAAATGTTGTGGGATCTCTTTGGCCCGGCCTGTCAGCTGTATACGCGGGTGCGAGATCTCACAGCGTGTTGGGCCCTAGGCCACCCATTGGAGCACCGAGCAGGACAATTCTAGCTAAGTTGTTAAATTACCAAGACCACGACACGATACTGCGGTTAGCAAGAGAGCAGGGGTCCATCGACTACAAGGGAAACTCCATCTCCTTTTACCCAGACTTTAAACCGGCGGTGCAAGCAGTCCGCAGGGAATTCTTACCCGCAAAGCATATTCTGTTGCAGGCCAAGATTCCCTATGGCCTACTTTACCCTGCAAAACTTAGAGTGACACACGAAGGGTCTTCTCACATGTTCATGGATGCAAAATCTGCATTGAAGTTTGCCAAACATATGAGTGGAAAGAAGAATTTGCACAGATCTCCTACTGGTGTCACCTCCAAGGCTGGTCTAAGTGACAATGATTGATTTCCCCCCTTGACTTTATCTTATCCTATTGTAAATATGCTGCACCACAATTGTAGTTTATTGTGTCACCTATTTGTAATTTGTGTTGTTGCGGAGATGAGTTCTTTTTTGCTGGGGTGATTGCCGTGAGGTGCACACATGCCTGCAGGGAAGTATGCAGGGGATCCCACACCCCCAGGTAGAGTTCCCAAAGGCCGGTTCTAACCTTACTTTGGGGGTTCAATTTTTGTTTCTGATTTTTGGGTGGGTAATGCACAACCCGTTTGGGGGTTTAGTGTGGGTGTGGGGTGGGGGAATGTTTTAATGCCATTATATCAGATGGTCATCTGATGGATGTTTGGAGAAGATCTAACCCCAGCACAATGGAAGGTACATGTATATCAGACCACCACAGAGCAAGGTCCGGACTGGACTTCTGGCTCCTATCCAGAGATGCAGTGACATGGATGCGTGAGGTACGCCACTTTCCGTGGCCCCTATCGGACCATGCACCTTGCCTGTAACGCTTAGTCATGCCCAATACCCCCAACAGACTGTTCAGCTGGAGGCTCCCTCCAAACGCCTTGTTGGACGAGGCTTTCAAGGAGGAGATTCGCTGAGACAATGTTGAATATTTTAATCTAAACACAGGCTCGGTCACTACCCAGTCCTCCCTTTGGAAAGCATTTAAAGTAGTCATCAGGGGCAATAAGGACTACACACGCCTCCCTCGAGGCGCACATTAGGTACCTTGAGACTCAATTTTACAATACTGGAAGCCCAGACTTGATTGCTCGACTAAAAGAATGCATGCTGGAGTTTGAGAAGAGGCACAGCAGGAGGTGAAGTTTATGGGAAAATATACACAGGCTAGATAATATGGGGAGGGGGACAGGCCAGGCAAAAACTTGCAAACATTCTAAGGGCACCGCGCAACGCTGCGTATGTCTCCAAGATAAAGGATGGAGACCAGGCATTGATCAGAGACCAACCAAAGATCTTGGATAGATTTGCCCAATTTTATTCTGATCTCTACACAACAACACACCATACACAACCAGATGGCCTGCAACCCTTCCTGGAATCCCTAGAACTTCTATGGCTGGAAAGGGGACATAGGGACTACCTCGCTAATCCATTCACAGTAGCAGACGTAGCACAAATCATTTACGGGCTTCCATCTGATAAAGCTCCTGTCTCGGATGACCTGACCCCTACATTCTATAAAACTTATGCTGAGGAGCTCTCCCCACACAACATTGCAGTATACGAGGAGGCACAGATCACTGGAATCCTCCCGCCCTCCATGGGTGAAGCTATTATAATTACGCTGCTGAAGCCTGGGAAACCAAGCGATACAATTGACTCATACAGGCCTCTCTCTCTTATAAACGTAGACGTTAACATTTTTGCAAAACTTATTGCCACTAGACTTCAACCTCTGCTACCATTTATAGCACACCCCGACCAGTCAGGATTTATTCCTGACAAACCAACGGCCCATAATATTTGCACCTTTCTCACTGTTCTTCATTATCTACACCCAGATGCGAAAGCAGCCGCCATCTTTTTAGATGCAACAAAAGCGTTAGACTCGTTCGAGTGGGGCTACCTATTCGCAACTCTTGGGAGGATGGGATTTAGCCCATTATTTTTTGGGCCTCATACGACTATTATATACAGTACCGTCTGCTAGAATTCGTCTCAACTGCATACTCTCCAGACCTTTTCATTTCACTGGGGTATGAGGCAGGGTAGCCTTTTATCCCCCCTACTCTTTGCTATAGGTATGGAGCCACTGGCAGCACGGATAAGGCAACACCATGCTGCGAGAGGGTTGGGATTCAGTACAAGGGGATTACTAATCTCATTATAGTCACGGTTGAGACCCTGAGATGGGTGTGGGAAAAGCTTTAAAACCGAGCCAAATTAGTGATACTGTATGCCCCTTCCATCTCCCTGACGCACAATCCCATGCTCCCTTTGATGACAGAGGGTGCCAACAGATCCCTGGCAAGAGATTTAGGCCTACACACCTTCGCGGATCTTTATCCTGCAAACACTTTTAGAGATCCTCGGAAGACCTCCGATGGCAGACCTGGGTCGTTTTCGGATCTCTTCTTTTACTACAGACTAAGGGCTACCTGTAAGCAAATACATAATGCCTTCCACACCCCCCTGACCACATTGCAGGCACTTGAAAATATCATTAAGTTGACCTCACCTCGCAAGCTCATCATATAACTCAACAGCACTATGCAAAATACTGCTCCCATAATCACGCCGAAAGCAATCAAGGGGTGGAACTCAGACTTACTTGTTTCCCTAACGGAAGACCAGTGGACATTCTGCTTTTGGCAGCTGACTGCTCTATGGCCCAATTATAAATTACACTTAATCCATTTCAAATTCCTCCACCAGTTTTATAGAACACCTGTTCAGTTACATAGAATGGGGGTCAATGCGGATGATAACTGCTGGAAATGTGGTTGCAGGCAAGCTACTTTTATACACATGGCTTTGCATTGCTGGCAATATTCTGGCAATATTCTGGGCCAAGATATTCACCACAATTCACAATATTATTAGTACACCAGTCGACCCCGAATACCATGTTGGCCTACCGGGCTACGTGAGAGACACGGCGGCGGAACACAGATAGTTGCATTCAAACCTTCTACTCTTTGCCAAACACAGAGTAGCCATACATTGGGGCAGGACCGAGGCTCCCATGTTGGAAACTTGGTTGCGGGATGTCACCTTTGGTCGGACACAAATAACTTCTTTCTGGGAGCTAATGCCATCTGCATTTAGGGCAAAAGACATATGGAAGCCGTTCTTGACTTGGGCCCGCTTACAGCAGGGGGTGAGGGAGACACAAGCCGATCCAAACTAGTCTTCCAGAGACATACTAGCATATCATTGATGTATTGCTTAGGCGTGAAATAGGCACACTAAGTGGTATATCAACCAAGTGGTCTTTTTCCTTTGGATCACCATGAGGGTGTGGGTGCCTGGCCCCCTATACAGAGTGGGTTGGAGTTGCATTGTAATATTTGTAACATTGTTATAGTCGTGGTAGTAATTGTTTGGCTCTGAACAAGTGATGCCTGTTTTATCCATGATGCTTTGCATAACTGCACGATTTATGCAAACCACATGTGCTGCTACTATGTACAACTGGCTGATCCTACTGCCTTTTATTTGTTGTTGGTTGTGTTTGAAAAATCAATAAACAATTTTTTTTAAAGAGAAGGGGGACACACAGCCCCCTTCTAAGAAAACAAAAAGAAAGCAGAAGCCAGCATCTCCCTGGAGACCCCGCCCCCTCCCTGTATCACTCTGAAAACACACCTCCTGGCACTTTTAGGGTTGGGGGATGAAGTTCTCTAGAATCATATGGGTTCTTAGGGGCCAACTAGCCCACCAGGTACCTTCAGTAAGCCCCACATAGTGGGATTGCTGAGAGGTGGTCCGAGGTCACGCCCCTTTTTACACCACTCTGGAAATGCACCTCTTGGAGCATTGCTGGTGGAGCGATGAGTTCCTCTTATGTCCTGAGGACCACAGGACTAAAGTTGACTTCATACCCGAGCAGCAGTGCGCCAGGAGCTGCGTTTGCAGAGTGGTGTAAAAAGTGGGTATGGCCTTTGTGCACTCTTAGCAATCCAGCTGTAAGAGGCTTACTAGAGGTAACAGGAGAGGTAGTTGGCCCCCAGGGACCCTCAGGAGGCAAGAGAAATTCATCCCCCAACCAAGAGTGCACCAGGAGTCACGCTTGCAGAGTTGTGAGAAAGGGGGCAAGGCCTGTGTCCACCTCTCAGCAATCCCACTGTGTGGGGCTTATTGGAGGTAAGAGTAAGACTAGTTGGCCCCTAAGGCCCCCCAGCAGTGAAGGGGACTTCAATCCCCATCCAAGAGCACGCCAGGGAGCGCGTTTGCAGAGTGGTGGGCAAAGGGTGCATGGCCTGCAATGAGAACTTAGCAATCCTGCTGTGTGGGACTTACTGGAGGTAATAGGAGGGGTAGTTGGCCCCCAAGGATGTCCTTGGGGCCAACTACCCTTTTGTTACCTTCAGTAAGTCCCACACAGTGGGATTGCTAAGAGGTCTTTGAAGGCCACGCCCCCTTTCTCAAACACTCTGCAAACGTGCCTCCTGGCAGACTACAGGATGGGGGATGAAGTCCATTTTACTCCTGAGGGACTTTGGGGGCCAAGAAGCCCACCTGGCACCTCCTGTAAATCCTACACAGTGGAATTCCTGAGCGCTGGTCAGAGGTCCAGCACCCTTTCTCTACCACTCTGTAAACGCAACTACTAGTTAAAGAAGCATTTGCAATGTAGTAGGTCTCGCATTTGCGAGAGTTAGAGCTATTTGCATTGTAAATGTAAACATTTTTTACTAATGTTTTTTGGAGTCGAGTGGATGTACGTTGTGCGTAGTGGAATTATGTGGTATGTTGTGCAGTGAAATTATGTGGGTAGAAAGTATGTGGTGTTTAGTGTATAGGAATTATGTAGAGTGGGATTATGTGTTATAGAGAATAATTATGTGGTACAGTAGTCTGTTTTGTGGTGTGGTAACCTCAGGTTTAGTCTTCCTCGTTTTCATAGAAGCTAAACTATGAACTCACTGAGACAAAAAAAAGAAAAAAACACTGAGGAGCACTTGTGGAATTAGTCAGAGGTATGAGCAGGGCCACTGGAATTATGTGACTATTTGCATGCCCCAACTTTCACACAATTGTACATTTTCCGCATTAGCCACATAATCCATCATCTACAGCCTAATCTGCAGATTTGAATAAAAAAAGCCTTGTTTCTAGGTCAAACGGTTCAAATGTTACCAACAATGGAGCAATAAGTGTTACAGCATGGTGGAAGGTCCTTTGCAAACCTAGGATGGACACCTGTTACTTCTTGCTACATATGGGTTAATTGCTACTAATGGTATGCAAGCCACTCTTGCTCCTTTCTGCGCCTCTCGCCTCTTTCTGCATTTTTGCTGCTTCTTTCTGTAACTTTCTTTCATTTTCTTTTTCTGTACTTCTCATGCCTCTTTCTGCACATCTCTTCTACTTTCTGTACCTCTCATGCCTCTTTCTGCACCTCTCTTGCCTATTTCTGCACCTCACTTGCTTCCTTCTGTACCCCTTTTGCCTCTTTCTGTACCCTGCTTCCCTCTTTCTGTACCTGTCTTGCCTCTTCTTCACCCTCCTGCCTCTTTCTGCACATCTGTTCCTTTTGTCTGTACTTCTTTTGTTTCTCTCTGTACCTCTCTTGCTTCTTTCTGCACCCCTCTTGCATCTTTCTCCAACCCTCTTCCCCCTTTCTCCACCCCTCTTCCCCCTTTCTGCATTTTTGTTGATTTTTTCTGCACTTCTCCTGCCTCTTTCGGTACCCCTCTTCCTTCTTTCTGCACCTAAGTTGCTTCTTTCTACACTTATCTTGCATCTTTCTTCCCGCTTTGTGCCTTTCTGCACCCTTCATCTCTCTTTCTACATTCCTCTTGCCATTTTCTGCAACTCTGTTCCTTCTTTCTGCTCTTCTTTTGTTTTTTTCTGCACCTCTCTTGCTTCTTTCTGCTTCCTTCTTGCCTTTTTCTCCACCCCATTCCCCCTTTCTGCATCGCTGTTACTTTACTTCTTCCTGCACCCCTCTTTCATTTTTCTGCACCTCTGTTGCTTCTTTCTGTACCTCTCTTGCTACTTTCTATACCCCTCGTGCCTCTTTCGGTACCCCTTGTGCCTCTTACTGCACTCCCCTTCTCTCTTTGTACACCCCTCTCACCTCTTTCTGCAACTCTGTTCCTTCTTTCTGCACTTCTGCACCTGTCTTGCTTCTTTCTGCTTCCCTCTTTCTCCACCCCTCTTCCCCTTTCTGCATCTCTGTTTCTTCTTTCTGCACCTCTGTTGCTTCGTTCTGCTCCTCTGTTACTTTTTTCTATACCCCTCGTGCCTCTTTCACACCCCTCTTCCCTCTTTCTGCACCCCCTCTAGCCTCTTTCTGCACCTCTGTTCCTTTTTTCTGTACTTCTTTTTTTCTTTCTGCAGCTCTCGTGCTTCTTTCTGCACCCTTTGCCTCTTTCTCTACCCCTCTTCCCTCTTTCTGCACCCCTGTTGCCACTTTCTGTACCTCTGTCCCTTCGTTCTGCACTTCTTTTGTTTCTTTCTGCACATCTCTTACTGTACTTCTCTTGCCTCTTTCTCCACCCCTAATCTCTCTTTCTGCACCTCACTAGCTTCTTTCTGCACCTCCTTGCCTGTTTCTGCATCCCTCTTCCCTATTCCCTCTTTCTGCACCTCTCTTGCCTCTTTCTGTACCCTCCTGCCTCTTTCTGCACATCTGTTCCTTTTGTCTGTACTTCTTTTGTTTCTCTCTGTACCTCTCTTGCTTCTTTCTGCACCCCTCTTGCATCTTTCTCCAACCCTCTTCCCCCTTTCTCCACCCCTCTTCCCCCTTTCTGCATTTTTGTTGATTTTTTCTGCACTTCTCCTGCCTCTTTCGGTACCCCTCTTCCTTCTTTCTGCACCTAAGTTGCTTCTTTCTACACTTATCGTGCATCTTTCTTCCCGCTTTGTGCCTTTCTGCACCCTTCATCTCTTTTTCTACATTCCTCTTGCCATTTTCTGCAACTCTGTTCCTTCTTTCTGCTCTTCTTTTGTTTTTTTCTGCACCTCTCTTGCTTCTTTCTGCTTCCTTCTTGCCTTTTTCTCCACCCCATTCCCCCTTTCTGCATCGCTGTTACTTTACTTCTTTCTGCACCCCTCTTTCATTTTTCTGCACCTCTGTTGCTTCTTTCTGTACCTCTCTTGCTACTTTCTATACCCCTCGTGCCTCTTTCGTTACCCCTTGTGCCTCTTACTGCACTCCCCTTCTCTCTTTGTACACCCCTCTCACCTCTTTCTGCAACTCTGTTCCTTCTTTCTGCACTTCTGCACCTGTCTTGCTTCTTTCTGCTTCCCTCTTTCTCCACCCCTCTTCCCCTTTCTGCATCTCTGTTTCTTCTTTCTGCACCTCTGTTGCTTCGTTCTGCTCCTCTGTTACTTTTTTCTATACCCCTCGTGCCTCTTTCACACCCCTCTTCCCTCTGTCTGCACCCCCTCTAGCCTCTTTCTGCACCTCTGTTCCTTTTTTCTGTACTTCTTTTTTTCTTTCTGCAGCTCTCGTGCTTCTTTCTGCACCCTTTGCCTCTTTCTCTACCCCTCTTCCCTCTTTCTGCACCCCTGTTGCCACTTTCTGTACCTCTGTCCCTTCGTTCTGCACTTCTTTTGTTTCTTTCTGCACATCTCTTACTGTACTTCTCTTGCCTCTTTCTCCACCCCTCATCTCTCTTTCTGCACCTCACTAGCTTCTTTCTGCACCTCCTTGCCTGTTTCTGCATCCCTCTTCCCTATTCCTTCTTTCTGCACCTCTCTTGCCTCTTTCTGTACCCTCTTGCCTCTTTCTGCACATCTGTTCCTTCTTTCTGTACTTATTTTGTTTCTGTCTGCACCCCTTTTGCCTTTTTCTGCACCCTTCTTGGCTCTTTCTGCACCTCTTTTCCTTCTTTCTGTGCTTCTTTTGTTTTCTCCCGCAGCTCTCTTGCCTCTTTCTGTACCCCTTGCCTCTTTCCCCACCCCTTTACCCTCTTTCTACACCCCTGTTGCATCTTTCTGCACCCCTGTTGCCTCTTTCTGCACCTCTGTTCCTTCTTTCTGCACTTCTTTTGTTTCTTTCTGCACATCTCTTGCTTTTTCTGTACCCATTGTGCCTCTTTCTGCATCCTCTGCCCTCTTTTTACATCCCTCTTGCCTCTTTCTGCACCCCTGTTGCTTCTTTCTGCACTTCTCTCCCTTCTTTCTGTACCTCTCCTGCCTCTTTCTGTACCCTCATAGCCTCTTTCTGCACCTCTCCTACCCCTTTCTACACCCTCTTGCCTCTTTTTGCACCCCTGTTGGTTCTTTATGCACTACTTTTGCTTCGCTCTGCACTTCGCATGCCTCTTTCTGTACCCCTCTTGCCTCTTTCTACACCTCTATTGGTTCTTTCTGCATCTCTCTTGCCTCAGTCTACCCACCTGTTCCCTCTTTCTGCACCCCTTTTGCCTGTTGCTGCAACTCTCTTGCCTCTTTCTGCAGTTCTCTTGCCTCCTTCTGTACTTCTTTTCCACCTTTCTGCATCCCTTTTGCCTGTATCTGCAACACTCTTGCCTCATTCTGCAGTTCTCTTGCCTCCTTCGGCACCTCACTTGCGTCTTTTTTTGCATCTCTGTTGGTACTTTTGCACTGCTTCTGCTTCTTTCTGCACTTCTCCTGTACATTTTGCACTCCTCTTTCCTCTTTCTGTACCCCTATTTCTGCACCTCTCTTGCACATTTCTGAACCCCTCTATCTGCATCCCTCTTGCTTCCTTTTGTACCTCTTTTGGTTCTTTTTAGCCTGTTCTTGCTTCCTCTTACAGCTCTTTTGCCTGTTTCTGCAACTCTCTTGCCTGTTTCTGCACTTCTCTTGCCGCCTTTTGCACCTCTGTTGCTTCTTTTCTGTACTTCTCTTCCTATTTCTGCGTCCCGCTTGCCTCTTTCTGCACCTCTTTTGCTTCTTTCTGCACTTCTCTTACTTCTTTCTATACTTCTGTTGCTTTTTTCTCCACCCCTCTTGCCTCTTTCTGTACCCTTCTCCCTAAACCTGTCTTCCTTCTTTCTGTACCTCTCTTACCTATATCTGCACCCCTGTTCCCTCTTTCTGCACATCTCTTGTCTGTTTCTGCAACTCTCTTGCCTCTTTCTACAGTTCTCTTGTCTCTTTCTGTACCTCTGTTGCTTCTTTTTGTACTACTCTCGCCTCTTTCTGTACCCCTCTTGCCTCTTTCTGCACCTCTCTTGGTTGTTTCTCTACTGCTCTTGTTTGTTTCTGTACCTGTCTTGCACATTTCTACATTCCTCTTGCCTCTTTTTGTACCCTTATTGCTTCTTTTTGCACCTCTGTGTATTCTTTCTGCACTTCTCTTGTGTCTTTCTGCAACCCTCTTTCTGCACCACTGTTGCTTCTTTCTGTACTTCTTTTGCTTCTTTTTGCACCTCACTTGCAATTTTCTGAACTCCTTGTGCCTTAGTGTGCACCTCTCTTGCCTCTTTCTGCCCCTCTTTTGCTTTTTTCTGCTCTTCTCGTGCCTTCTTTCTGCACTTCTCTTGCCTCTTTCTGTACTTCTCTTGCCTCTTTCTGTACTTCTCTTGCCTCTTTCTACACCCCTCTTGCCTCTTTCTGCATCTCTGTTGGTTCTTTCTGCATTGATTATGCTTCTATATGCTACTCTCTTGCACACTTTGGCACCCCCTCTTGCTCTTTCTGGACCTCTGTTGTCTTGCTTCTGTGTGCACACCCCTGTTCCCTCTTTTTGCATCTCTTTTGCCTGTTTCTGCAACTCTCTTGGCTCTTTCTGCACTTTTATTGCCTCTTTCTGCACCTCTTTTGCTTCATTCTTCACTTCTCTTGCTTCTTTCTACAACTCTCTTGCTCTTTCTGCACCCCTCGTGCCCCATTCTGCACCCTTTTCCTGCACATCTCTTGGTTCTGTCTGTACTGCTTTTGCCTCTTTCTGCATCCCTCTTGCCTCTTTCTGTACTACTTTTGCTTCTTTCTGCACTTCTCTTGCTTCTTTCTGCACCTCTCTTGCTCCTTTCGGCACTTCTCTTGATTCTTTCTATACCTCTTTACCTCTTTCTGCACACACAGGGCTACTTTTAAACTGACCTCAGGAGTCCACACATGCATGTGCAGAAAATGGCTGATGGCCTCTAAGCTGCCATGTCCTATTACCTGCTAGGGACTTAAAGGTAGTTTTAATCCCCCTGCCCTATTATGTATTAGGACCTTACAGCGGAGGTCATACCAATCACAGGGGTACCCCAACCCATAGTCTACCCTAATAAATGTAGGTGTTTTCACTGTATCCTAAGTGCCTTTCAGCATAGCACAGGCGTTGTGCCTGGTTAGGCAGAGCCCAGAGTCAGCCAGTTACCACCAGTACCAGTCCGCAAAAAGTTGGGGGGTATCCAGGGCACAGGGTGACTTTGCAACAAGGCCCTTTCTGTACCTCTGTTGGTTCTTTCTGCATATCTCTTGCTTCTTTCTGCATCTTTCTTCCTCTTTCTGGACTTCTGTTGCCTCTTTCTGCAGTTCTTTTGCTTCTTTCTGTGCCTTTCTTCCTCCTTCTGCACAGCGTTTTGAAATTAGCATTTAAAAAAACCTTGGAAATTCACTGGAAAAAACCATAGGTTTCAGGGACGTTATAGTTAGAAATTAGAATTTAAAAAACCTTTAAAATTCACTGAAAAAAACATAGGTTTCAGGGACATTACAGTTAGAAATTAGCATTTAAAAAACCTTAGAAATCCACTGAAAAAACCACAGGTTTCAGGGGCGTTATAGTTAGTTGGACATTTCACTCATACAAAACCAAAGAAATTCAGCTGTTATAGTTAGTTGAGCTAACTATAACTCGTGCCCCACAACGCACTACTGATGATGTCACATATTACATAACTCATGACGTGGTCAGTGACATCACTGATGATATCACTCCTGATATCGCATATGACATCACTATATATGTATATGTATACATATATATGTCCATATTTATGTATGTATACATATATGTATGTGTATGTATACACACATGTATATGTAATTGTATGTGTATATATATACGTGTAAATATATATGTGTATATATGTATATATGTGTATACATATTTGTGTATATGTATATATGTATATACAGGTATATGTATATATATATATATGTTTATATATTTAAGTGTAATTATATATGTATATATATATATATATATATGTGTGTGTGTGTATATATGTTTATTGGTTTATGTGTATATTGGTATATGTATGTGTGTATATATGTATATTGGTATATGTATACCTGTATTTATATGTATATGTCTATGTTTATATATATATGTGTATATATATATATGGGTATATATATATATATATATATATATATATATATATATATATATATATATATATATGTGTATATAAAGCTCAATCTCCAGTATCCCCTCCAAACTAGACATCAACACAGCAGACTTGGTTGTATTTTTCATAGTCTTTATTCACTACTTGCTGCAACATGTTTCGCCCGTATCTCCTTCCTTGCTCACACCTTTGTGTATATATATGATTATATATGTATATATGTGTATGTGTTTATATTACCTACTGGCGGTCGCCAGTAGGTATATATAGTTAGGATTTTTTCCCTATGGGATTTTTGAAAATTCTATGTCTAATAACTTTGGCGTTTGTGGACGGAATTGGCTGAAATTTTCAGCAAAATGGAACATTTTGTTTCTGAGCAGCCACTGGAAATTTGGGGGGAGTTGGTCCAGGGGGGGCCGAGAAAAAAGGGGGGTCCCAAAACGTGTTTTTAACATTGAGTTTTCCATAGGGCGGTTAGCCTCATTTTTAGCCCGAACGGCTGAATGGATTTGCACGAAACTTGGCAAATTTGTAGGGACTGGTAGCCCGATGTGCCTTTTGTAGGTCTCAATATATGTGCTCCAGTGGATTTTGAGAAATTAACGTTCAAAAAAAGATATATATCTAGAGCCGCGCCTGGAGCGCTCCCACGTACGCGTACAGGGGAGCGCTCCAGGCGCGCCACGCGATCTGCGCACGGCAAGCTGATTGGTTCTCGGGTGTCTATAAACATTCGAAACAGTCCGCAGCGGCCGCCATCTTGTGTCTCGGTAGGATTGAGACACAAGAGGTGGCAAAAATCAAAGGGGGAAATGAGCAAGAGGGAGCAGGGTACACACCCCCTGACCCCCTAGGTTTCATGTGGGGGCCATAAAAGGCTCCCGCGGGTGAAAAAAATAAATAAAAAAAAAATCGATTTTCGCGGGGGTGAGCGCCCGGTACGCGCACCGGGGAGCGTACGGGGGAGCGTACCATGGAGATTAAAAATGACAGACTTTAAAAAAAATAAAGCTTCTTTTTAAAAATTGGAGGTAGTTCTGAAAAGAACTTTTTTTTTCATTTTGTTGTTTTATATATATTTTTTTTTTGTTTTTTTTGTTTTATATTTTTTTAGACTTTTTAAAACAATTTTATATTTTTTTTGTATTTTTTTCAAGGGAAAAACAAAAACAAGGATTCCAAAACTGCTCAACAGGAGCAAAAAAAATTGAAAATTTAGGGACTGGAAGAGCAGCGGTGTTGCTGTTTCTTTAGGGCAATCAGTTCAACACTCTGCTCCCCATAGCAGAGCAGTTCGTCACACTCTGCGCACAAAAATTTGATGCCCGCAAACACCGGCTGAATGTTAGGGATCATTCTTCCACGGGGTGGTCCCGAAGGTGTTGCTCCACCAGTGGAGGTGCTGCCGCCATCTGTTGGTACATTCCGTGCCAGCTCTCTGACACTCTCCCTGGCAAAGTTGTTAGGGTGTCTTCTTTTGACATGCCGGATCAAATTGGCATTGCCAAAACTATATTTTTTCAGAGGATTGCCTCTGGATAAACTACTCCCACATATTTTGCATGTTACTTTGGGAGCGTTCACTTTTTTCTGTCCTTCTGGGATGTCGTAAAATTTCCAAATGAAATGGGTTTTTTTCTTTTGCTGAGGAGGGTCCTCATCCAAAAATCCCTCTGAATCACTGCTGGATGACTCTCTTGCAGCCATTGCTGGAGATCAGAAAAGTAGGAGATAGAGTAGACACAACAGCTCTTGCTCTCTCCAAGTACAAAGCAATAGTGAGAGAAATGGGTGGGTTTCACACAATTTGGAAAAAAAAAAGTTCTGAACCAATGAAAAGTGTTATTTTAAAGTCACATGGTTTGACGCGCTTACGCTACGCGCCCGGGGCGCGTCCCGGGCGTGTATCGTAAGCGCATCGGGGCGCTTACGTTGCGCGATCGTATGCGCTTCCGGGTGCGCTTACGCGGTGCGTCATAAGACGCATCTCGCGGCTACGCGATACGTGTCTTATGACGCAAGGCGTGGCGGCTACGCGATACGTCACGATGTTGTTTTCGTTCTCGACAATAGCGCTTCCGGGACGCGCATTAGTACGCGCCTCGGGGCGCGCCGCCAGATTGCGCTTACCCGTGCGTTCACCTGTCCGCGCCCCGGGAGCGCACTAAAAATAATATTAAAAAAAAATAAAAAAATTATAAAATATAAAATTAGATTTAAAATGTATTATTTTTATAAAGATTTGCTATTAAAAAACCTATGAAATTCACTGAAAAAACCATAGGTTATAGACCATATATAGTTAGGAATTAGCATTTACAAAACCTTGAAAATTCACTGAAAAAACCATAGGTTATAGACCATATATAGTTAGGAATTAGCATTTAAAAAACCTTATTTTACTCACACAAAACCATTGAAATTCCATATATAGTTAGTTGCACTAACTATATATCGCGCACCCGCAATCCACTGCTGATCATGTCACATATTACATCATTCATGACATGGTCAGTGACATCACTGATGACATCACTGATGACATCTCAAATGACATCACTGATGACATCACTGATGACATCTCAAATGACATCACTGATGACATCATGACACACCAATACCAGTTACTACATACGCACTCACTGATTCCTACGTCTACACACACATTCACTCATTCACCCATACAATCACTCATAAATACAGTCACTCATTATTACAACACTATCATATGCACTCATACACCTAGTCAGTCCTGTGAAGAATCAATCACACTTCGATTTCCTCATCTATACAGTTAAACACAGAACACCATACTTTTCACACATAAACTAACACATACTTACTCTCTTATACAATCACTGATACAAGTACACATTGATATGCACAGTCACACACCTCCCAGCCAGCCACACACACACTCAGTCTTCCATACATCCACTCATTCTTCAATATGTAAAACATATTTAAACTTTACAAAAACACACAGACACTAGATGATGTCATCAGTGATGTCACTGACCATGTCATGAATGATGTAATATGTGACATGATCAGCAGTGGATTGCGGGTGCGCGATATATAGTTAGTGCAACTAACTATATATGGAATTTCAATGGTTTTGTGTGAGTAAAATAAGGTTTTTTAAATGCTAATTCCTAACTATATATGGTCTATAACCTATGGTTTTTTCAGTGAATATATATATATATATGTATGTGTATATATCCTTCCAAAACAGCCCCTTTTTCTGACAACTGGACGCTCAAGGCGGTACGGACGTTATACGCAGAACCAAGCCGTTTCAAATTCCACCACTTTTCCACGAAGGTTTTTTTTTCCCCGCTCGCACTTACGAATGAATGAAATTCAAAGCTTACTGCAGTTTCAGCTTGGATTTATTCAGCATGCCAGAAACTCTATGCATTGCAGTCTCAACAGAGACCTTGTTCAAAAGACAAACAAACTAACAGAGGCTGCATTTCTTTTCGTTTTTAAACATGCATGACAAACAATTGCATCATTTCCTGCAGCATTCTACTAAGCATTCTGGATAATGTAGTATGTTCTATAAACACCAATTGTGAGGAAATTAATAGAACGAATTATAAAACACACACTAATTCACCTTATAGAAAAAAGAAGGGGTACCCTATTTATAGAGACAGTGCTAGTATATAGCTTTGAATATTTTAATTGTAGTGTTATTTCACTAGACATTTATTAATGACACCTGCAATCAGCCACATTTCATAAGTGGTTCTGATCTTAAAGAATTAATCTCAGAGTCACCGCTCTCTAGTTTTTGAAAAATGTCTGAGGAGACAGCCCTCACGTGGGTCTACCTATTTTTTCATTCATTCAAAAATCCTGCCCTCCAGTGGGCCAATAATTGTACTCTAGATTCTGCCCTCCAGTGGGCAAATGAAAAATGAAGGTACAATGAATTTCTCACCTCCCTCATCTGTTAATTCATGTGCACTGCTATTGTCTAATTCAGACCCTTTCTACTGACTATCAATTCTGATCTTCTGTATCTCATCTTTGCTGATTCTAATGTCTCATTTTCACTGGATTTTGGTTCAATTTCTTCATCTGTGTTCGTCCATAAACATTAAAAACTACTGAAAAAATAATAAGCTTATACCCTAACATTGAAAAATGAGGGTTGCATAGATTTTGAACGGTAATATAAAACTACAAATGTCTCTGGAGGTTAACAAGTTCTATTTACAAATGATAATGAAGTTCCTTGTCCTGATTCAATCTATTCGGGTGTATATATATATATATATATGTATATATATATATATATATATATATATGTCCCAGTGGAAGGCAATTCGCTGAAATGCGTCAGTCCATACTGACAAGGGAAATAAAGACTGTACAAGAAATAGGCTTTGAAACTGAAGAATATCAATAAACAAGTATTTGACTCACCAAGAAATGTGTTGCTATCTGTGAAGCCGTGTGCCACTGTAACTGACATCCGTGAGGAGGTACGCCAAAGGGAGACATATATATGTATCTGTGTATATATGTATATGCATGTATATGTATGTGTATATGTGTGTGTGTGTATATATATAGGGTTTGGGCCTGTGCAGTTTTAAAACAATGTATTTAAGAATAAATGTCCGTTCCCAGTTTCTCGGCGCAATACCGGCTGGAGTGCAATAGAGTGTTGGGAGGATAAAAGTTGGATATATATATACATGTGTACAAGGGCTACATAGCCCGAAACGCGTCATGGTTGGTTGTACCACTAAGATCTGCAAATAAAAAATCAGTTACCTGAGAAGTTCGTGGTCTGTCTCCTGCTTTGCCGGTCCTGGGGGATTGGAGGTGGTAATGCGGAGTTTCAGCACATATATATATATATGCTATATATATAATGCATATTTAAATAACGAAGCAAACCACATTCACTGGATGATGTCATCAGTGATGTCAACAGTGATGTCATTTGAGATGTCATCAGTGATGTCACTGACCATGTCATGAATGATCTAATATGTGACATCATCAGCAGTGGATTGCGGGTGCGCGAAATAGAAAGAGGATTTGAGAAGTCACTCAAAATGTGCCCTAATTTTTCTTTCTGCAGCACTAATCATACTTTCTATGGCAAAATATACTCCCTCATTTTGTTCCTTTTTAAATTTAATGATTTAAGAGTTTCCACTTCATTCCAATCAAGATGACTTCTGCTGTGCCATACTTTTGTCATAAGTAAGACTGTTAGCGCTCTAGTTGTTCTTTAGACCACTCTGGGACATTCTGTCATTGGGCTATACTTGGGCTACATCTGGGTGCTATTTGGGCTACATTTGGGCTCTTTTGTCTCTGGTGGCCATCTTGGGAGACTGCATGTCAGAATTTTTTAATGAAATAGAAGAGGATTTGAGAAGTCACTCAAAATGTGCCCTAATTTTTCTTTCTGAAGCACTAATCATACTTTCTATGGCAAAATGAACCCCCTCATTTTGTTCCTTTTTAAATTAAATGTTTTCAGACTTACCACTTCATTCCAATCAAGATGGCTTCTGTTGTGCCATACTTTTGTCATAAGTAAGACTGTTAGCGCTCTAGTTGTTCTTTAGAACACTCTGGGACATTCTGTCAATGGGCTATACTTGGGCTACATCTGGGTGATATTTGGGCTACATTTGGGGTCTTTTGTCTCTGGTGGCCATCTTGGGAGACTGCATGTCAGAATTGTGTAATGAAATAGAAGAGGATTTGAGAAGTCACTCAAAATGTGCCCTAATTTTTCTTTCTGCAGCACTAATCATACTTTCTATGGCAACATATACCCCCTCATTTTGTTCCTTTTTAAATTAAATGTTTTAAGAGTTACTACTTCATTCCAATCAAGATGGCTTCTGGTGTGCCATACTTTTGTCATAAGTAAGACTGTTAGCGCTCTAGTTGTTCTTTAGAACACTCTGGGACATTCTGTCATTGGGCTATACTTGGGCTACATCTGGGTGCTATTTGGGCTACATTTGGGGTCTTTTGTCTCTGGTGGCCATCTTGGGAGACTGCATGTCAGAATTTTTTAATGAAATAGAAGAGGATTTGAGAAGTCACTCAAAATGTGCCCTAATTTTTCTTTCTGGAGCACTAATCATACTTTCTATGGCAAAATGAACTCCCTCATTTTGTTCCTTTTTAAATTAAATGGCTTCAGACTTACCACTTCATTCCAATCAAGATGGCTTCTGGTGTGCCATACTTTTGTCATAAGTAAGACTATTAGCGTTCTAGTTGTTCTTTAGAACACTCTGGGACATTCTGTCATTGGGCTATATATATATATATATATATATATATATATATATATATATATATATATATATATATATATATATATATATTATACACACGAAAGTTGCCCCAATGGAAGGAAACCAGCCGGCAGATGATTGAATCCCTCTTTATTAACAGCATTCATGCAAGCAGGCAGCTGAGAGTTCAAATGCACTCGAATTCATCTAGAGCCAAACGCGTTTCGGGAAATCCATTTCCCTTCTTCAATGGCTGGTGGTGCTAAAATAACATGACGGCTTGCATCACAATATATAGTTCCAAGGTCCTGCCCCAGTGGGCGTGGCAACTATGCACTCTGGTCCTTGTAGTGCCGTTTCAAACGGAAGCAAGTCTGTCACTGTTACAGTCAATAAGCAAGTGTTCCCCTCGTGGGTTCATGCAATGTCCATTCAACATCACCTGCTCCGCTTTTTTAAATGTTGCTGGATTATAGCTGGACTATATATTGTGATGCAAGCCGTCATGTTATTTTAGCACCACCAGCCATTGAAGAAGGGAAATGGATTTCCCGAAACGCGTTTGGCTCTAGATGAATTCGAGTGCATTTGAACTCTCAGCTGCCTGCTTGCATGAATGCTGTTAATAAAGAGGGATTCAATCATCTGCCGGCTGGTTTCCTTCCATTGGGGCAACTTTCGTGTGTATAATGTTTAGCGGCTTTGCCAGGCCGCGGAAGGAAGCTCACCGCCTGAACAGCGGGCCCGTGTTGGTGTCATTCGAGCATCAGCAAGAACGGGAGGCAGTAATCCAGCAACATTTAAAAAAGCGGAGCAGGTGATGTTGAATGGACATTGCATGAACCCACGAGGGGAACACTTGCTTATTGACTGTAACAGTGACAGACTTGCTTCCGTTTGAAACGGCACTACAAGGACCAGAGTGCATAGTTGCCACGCCCACTGGGGCAGGACCTTGGAACTATATATTGTGATGCAAGCCGTCATGTTATTTTAGCACCACCAGCCATTGAAGAAGGGAAATGGATTTCCCGAAACGCGTTTGGCTCTAGATGAATTCGAGTGCATTTGAACTCTCAGCTGCCTGCTTGCATGAATGCTGTTAATAAAGAGGGATTCAATCATCTGCCGGCTGGTTTCCTTCCATTGGGGCAACTTTCGTGTGTATAATATATATATATATATATATATATATATATTTATTCATATATGTATTTTGTCATTTTAAATAAATAAAAGGACTTTCGTAACCTACCTTGGAGTGCCGGTTGATTTATTACTCCAGGAGATAAATCCTATATTCAAAATATATATATATATATATATATATATATATATATATATATATATATACTCCTCTTTTCCCGAGTGCCTCCTCGCACAAACGGGATCACAGACACAAAATTAGCTGATGCCAGATTTAAATTTTTATTTAATTTGCTGTGATGGAACGATGCTTGCCTTAGATGCGTTTCGGACACTAGGCTGTGTCTTTTTTCACTCATATAAATACATACATACTACCTACTGCCGGTCGCCAGTAGGTAGTTATAGTTACAGCCGTGTTTCCATAGGAAAAGCATTTGTTGATTTGCTAATAACTTTGGTGTTGTTTGACAAATCTTTGCTAAATTCTCCCCCAAAAAAGTCTATCCAGGTCAGCTCCTATCCTGAAAGTTTGGGGGTGATTCATCAAGCAGGGGCTGAGAAAAAAGGGGCTCCCAAAACTTATTTTCCCCATGTTAATTTTCATAGGAAATTTTGCGTCGAGCTACAGCCCGAACTGCTGAACGGAATTACCCCAATTTTGGCAGAAAGATAGAGCTTGGTTCAGAAAGCGACCTTTTTTTTAAATGGTGTAAATCCGTTCAGTAGTTTTTGAGAAATTAGAACAATAAGAGTGAAAACATCAATTTCCTATAGGAAACTTTGTGAAAGACTACAGCCGCAACTACTGAACGGAATTACCACAAATGTGGTAAAAAGGTAGTGCTTGGATCAGAAAGCAAATTCTTTTTTTAATGGTTTAAATCCATTCAGTAGTTCATGAGAAATTAGAAAAATAAAAGTGTCCATATCTGGGCAGAGCCTAAATTCTCTGCACGAGCTTCACTGTGATTGGCTGCCAACACTCCAAACCAGGAACTGTTGGCAGTCATCTTGTGACTCGGTAGAAGCGAGTCTCCAGAAAACAGAGAAACAAAGGTATAAAACAAGAGAAGGGGTAAGGTAGAAACACCCTGACCTCCATGGCATGCTTAGTGGGTATCAGAAGGACCCCCAGGGCCAAAGAAAGCATTTTTATAAAAAAACAAAATTGTTGCAATTAGCGATGGGGTAGCGGGTTCCCGCGTTTTATTTTAATGAGATCCCGGGGTGGGCTCGGTCTCAGGGGAATTAAAAAAAATAAATAGCAGAGGCTCTATGGGGCTGCGGGGGACCGCTGGGGTCCCCACAGTCCTGTGGCTTTACTCATGTTGGGAGGGGTGTTGCACGGCCAATCTCCTGGAGCCCTCCATGTGCTTATAACTTTGGCATCGTTTGATGAATCTTTAGGAAATTTTCCTAAAAGTTTCTCTTTTTTGATCAGCTCCTATCTTGAAAGTTTAGGGTGATTGGTCAATGGGGGGGGCTGAGAAAAAAGGGGGTGTCAAAACGTGTTTTCTCAATGCATTTTCCATAGGAAACGTTAGACAAGACTACAGGTCAAATGGCTGAACAGAATTACGCCAAATTTGGCAGGGAGAAAGGTCTTGGTCCAGAAAGCACGGTTTTGTGTAAATCCGTTCAGTAGTTTTTGAGATATTAAAGGAAAAAAATATATATATATCTGGTCGGTGGCTAACTCCTGAGCACGAGCTTGCCTCTGATTGGCTGCTAACACTTCAAACCAGGAACTGTTAGCAGCCATCTTGTGTCTCGCATCGAGTGAAAATATAAAAGAAAGGTCCCCGGGGCAACTTAATATATAGGAGCTCTGCGTAATGATGATATGGACGCCGTGAAGGTTTAAGATTTGTTAACAATAAAGGAGAAACAGGTGAGCGTCAGGCAGCATGACTTCCACTCCAGGACACCAGTAGGAAGATAACCCTTTCACGCTCCCTCTGTCCAACATCACCTCTTCACAGCTATGCCTTTAGAAGCCAGTCCGTCGGCACGCAGCTCTCTACCTTTGTGAGCAAGTACGCTGCTGTGCCTCTCTGTCTGCGAGCTACTACGCTGCTGTTCCTTTGGGAGCGAATGGCCTGTGGTTTTGCCTATGTGAGTCGAGCCCACCGGCCGCAGTTTTCCCTCTGCGAACTTGGGTGCATACTGTTCATAAGTCACACTATATGAGCACTGAAAGGCTATTTTGTGATTCAGTCCATCAGGTGGCATCTGTCTGAGGCATTTCTGAAAACATACCAGAGCTCTGCCTGTGAGAGATACCCCTTTCACACTGCGTCTCCCCACATTAGCAGGTAACGCACCCTCTTCCCACATCACCAGCATACCACCAACAACCTTCTTGGGCCTGCAAGGGTCCCTCTGCGAACCATTAATAAGAAGATGCTTGTGAGGTTGGACACATAAGAATCTTACAGCCTGATTCATGAAGCAAAATTGCGCCCGCAAACGCTGCGAAAATGCAATTGCGGGCGCAATGTCCGTAATCGGCATTCAACATGAAATCCCAAACACATAATAGCGAATTCGCAATAATATTCGCAGAATCCCGGTAGGAGAGCATTAGCGAATCAGAAAATGCGACAATCCACGGATCCTGCGAAATAAATTGCGAATTCGCTATACAAGCGCAATCGGTAATCATGAAAAACCGCAAATAGCGAAAAACCCAAAAATCGCAGTTTGCGCGGCGCAAATTAAGGACAACTCAAAGCAAGTGGTAACCATAAAAGCCATTCAAAAATATTTTTCAAAAAACCGTTGGCCAATCAGTAACAGGTTCAGGCCTGACCAATCACACATAAGGACAATCAGCAGCAGCATTAGGAGTTCCACAATGCCAGGAATGTACATGGTGGTCAGGCAGCGAAGGCTACAGCGAGCAGCACGGAGGAGAGGCCGGATCCAGGAGAGGATATTCCGCCAGCGGGTCACCTTGCTGGGCCAAACCAGAGAGCAGATATATGCAAAATACAGGCTGAATGGGGAAATGATAATCCAGCTAATACAGGACCTTGACCCCCTGATGCAGCACCCAACAAGGCGTACCAATGCGGTGCCTACACATGTGCAGGTATTGTGTAGCCTGCACCTCCTGGCCTCCGGGAGCTTCCAGGGGATAGTAGCGGTTGCTGGGGGGATATCCCAGCCCACCATGTCACGCTGCCTCAAGACTTTTGTTGACGCTATGCTTACCCAGCTACACCGACACATCAAATTTCCCACCAGCCAACAGGAATTGGACTTGACCAAGTTACAATTCTACAATGTAGCCCATTTTCCACATGTACTCGGATGCATAGACTGTACCCACATCGCCATCTGCCCACCAGCTGCCACGGAGTATATGTTCCGCAATCGCAAGTCCTACCACTCCCTCAACATACAGATGGTCTGCAATGCTAAGACATACATCACTGACATTGTGGCCCAGTACCCAGGGAGTACCCATGACTCCTACATATTCCGGCACAGCGGCCTCCACACACGACTGGCCAGGGGAGACTTTGGGGAAGGACACCTACTTGGTAAGTACACTTTGTCGACAATGTCACATTGCTATGAAGTAGCAGCGCAGCACAGGCACTCACCCTCTGCTCCTCTCATTCAGGTGACAGTGGCTACGCCCTCCGTGATTACCTCCTCACCCCATACCTCAACCCTGCTACACCCCAGCAACGGTGCTACAATGTTGCACACATTCGGACAAGGAATTGCATAGAAAGGACATTTGGGCTGCTCAAGACCAGGTTCCGCATACTGCACAAGACAGGTGGGGCCATGTATTACAGTCCTGCAGTGTGCTGCCGCATTGTGGCTGTCTGCGCAATACTATATAACATTGCAACCAAGCGCCGGATACCTGTCGACATCTCTGGCAGTGAATCTGAAGGGGACGACCGGCCACCTGCACATGCGCGCCATGCACGCGGGGAGAATCCAGCTGAAGGCCACAGACGTCGCAACCACATCACACTGAACAGTTTCTAATGCACCCTCTTCCCTCACCCCACAAATCACAAATGCATGCAAAAAGTAATAATGACACAACGCCAATGTGTGCTGCTAAAATAAATATTATTGTTTCATTCACAATAATGGTACCACTTTAAATGTTGTCATTGCTAACAGTATTTCAGCATACTGCTGTGTGAAAGGACAGGGCAGGCTTATACTCAGCCTGTGCCTGTAATAGTCATATTAAGTCATGTGCGCCTCCTGCGCGTACCACCCAAGCGCCTCTGTGGCTCATCCTCATCCAAGGCACGTGCAGCTGCTGTGGGCCTGGTGCTGTGCCTGAGTGCCCCTACGTGTGAGGCAGAGTGGCTGCTCACACTCGATGTCCCCTCACTGGCATCATCACCCCCAACAGTGGCAGGTAGAGCAGGAGGGTGTAGTGCTGTCACGGCACTGGTCAGGTGCTCAAGGACCCTGGCCACATCCTCACAGCACTGGATGAGCTGCTGCTGCTGCGCAAGGGACCGCCGCGACAACTGTGATGTGGCATTGCCTATGAGATAATTGGACCTGGTGTAGGCGGTCAACCGGGTCAATAGCTGACGGTGGCGGCGGCGTGCTGCGTTGCGCTGCGATGTATTTGCAGCAGTGCTGGCCTCCATGGCTGCAGTCATGCGGGCCATACCCTCCCCCACACCTGCCATGGCTGCAGTCATGCGGGCCATTCCCTCCCCCACACCTGCCATGGCTGCAGTCATGCGGTCCATCTGGTCCCCCACTCCGGCCACATTGCGCCCAATGTTGTACAGCTGTAGCTGTATGGCACCTTGCTGGCGTGCTTGCAGCTGATGTATACGGAGCATGCGTCTTTCCACGCTCATTCTCACCAGCTCCTGTCCATTCCCCCTCCTGCTGATAGGTGCATTGGTCTGCAGGCGAGGCCTGCCACGCCTGCTCTGCTGGCCTGACACAGTGGGTGGCCGCTGTGTTGCCGCTGTCGCAGGCCCTGATGTTGAAGAACCAGCTGCTGGTGGTGTCACGGCAGGCGTTGTTGGTGCGGCAGGGGCTGGAGGCACCCTGGTAGTGGACCTGGCTGCGGGAGTAGTTGCTGCGCCAGACGCAGGAGGCACACTGGTGGTGGACCTGGCTGCGGGAGTAGTTGCTGCGCCAGACGCAGGAGGCACACTGGTGGTGGACCTGGCTGCGGGAGTAGTTGCTGGGGCAGGGGCTGGTGGCTGTGTATGTGGCGGCACCTCCTCCTCATCCTGTGCCTCCTCATCTATTAACAGCCTCTCGCTGTCGCTGCTGTCTGCACCACCTGTGAGGGGAAGTGGACGTTCATTAGTTGCATGTATCTGTCACACGTGCAGTTGCTACATGCATGCTGGGTGACATTCCCTGACTGGCTATGGCTTTGCGTACTTTGGAACCTGTCTGGCTGCATTGTGGTACATCTACATTGTGGCCACACTACATGTCCCACAATGCTTCAGGGCATTACCTGATGTGGAACGATGGCATGACTATGGAACAATATGGGAGGCTAATTGGTCATGGACATTCATAGGGGACAGGGTCGCAGTCGCATGCCACTTACCTTGGTTGTCTTGGGTGGGGCAGGATGAGTCCAGATGAGTCACTCCGATGACCGCCTCTGTCTCCAGGGTGTTCTCTACTTGGTCCTCCATGGGGGTGTTTGGAGGGACTGTAGGTCCTCCCCCTCCAGTGCCCGATGACTCTCCAAGGCGCTCGGCCACCCTCTCTTTGGCACGACCTCGGAGGTCGTACCAGCGTTTTTTAAGTTCGTCCAGTGACCTATCAGCCACACCCACGGAGTTCACCGTGGACGCTATACCCTGCCAGATCCTGCGTTTTTCCTGCTCCGGCACCCTCCTAGAGTCCTTCCCAAACAGTTTTGAGTGGTTGGCCACCACCCCTTCTATTAAATGCTCCAGCTCCTGCTCGGAGAATTTTAACTTTCTCTTCCGCCCTGTGGTGTTGCTGGGCCCAGGAACTGCATCCTCAGACATTGCTGCACTGTACTTTCAGAGTTGTATCCAAACAGAATTGCAGGAGCTCTCCCAGTTGCTGACTCGAGGGCTGCCTCACTGTGGTGAATGGGGCTGGGAACGGGCTGCTTCCTGGTTGTGATGTCATCACTGTGCTCGAAAAGCGACTTCCCGTTTTCCCGATCTCGCGATTTTGCGATCCCGCTTTTAGCGAATTCGCAATTTTGACACAGATGTAGCCGGAAATAGAGAATTTTCTGCGAATATCGATAATCGCTAACGGCTTTTGCGGCCGCGTGCGAATCGCTTTTTTTTGTTGCAAAACATCATGAATACCGTTCTGCGGTTACTCAATTGCGATTCGCAGTTTTTCGCAATTTGAGACTCGCAGAGTCCGGTTTTCATGAATCAGGCTGTTAGTCATGTATGGATTTACATATAAAACATTTTATTAAAACAAAACAACAACAAATAAAACTATGTACAGCCATGGCGTGTCATCGCTGGACCATTTGTGAAACACAGCCTGCAAGACAAAAAGAAAGATAAGATGGTGCGTCATGAATCCAGCAAAGAAGAAAGAAAAAAAAAGAAAGAGGGAGAGAGAGGGAGGGAGATAGAAAGAAAGAGTGAGAGAGAGCAGACGACAGAGAAAGAGAGAGAATGAGAAAAAGAGTGAGATACAAGGAAGAAAGAAAGAGAGAAAAAGTGTGAGAGAGAGGAAAAGTGAAAACGTGAGAGAGAGGAAGACAGATAGAGAAAGAGTGAGAGAGGAAAAGAGAAAGAGTGAGAAAGAGAAAGACAGACAAAGAGAGAAAGAGAGAGAGGAAGAAAAGAGTGAAAGAGTGAGAGAGAGAAAGAGTAAGATACAAGGAAGAGAGAAAGAGAGAAACAGTTTGAGAGAGAAGAAGAGAGAGCTAAAGAGTGAGAGAGAGGAAGAGAGAGGGAGAAAGAGTGAGAGAGAGGAAAAGAGAAAGCGAAAGAAAGAATGAGAGCAAGAGGAAGAGACAGAGAAAGAAAGAAAGTGTGAGACAGAGAAGGAAGAATTGGAGAGGGAGAGGGAGTGTTGACACTGAAGAAAATCTTCTCAGCCTACCTTTCTGCCTCCAACCACGTGCCGGGACCTTGTGGAATTCTTAAGTTTAGTTATCTGAAAGATAGTATAGAATTAGTAATTGCAGAGTACATACACTGCACACATGTAATTCTCTTTTTCGCCAATGCGCAATCAGGTTGCTGTACCCCATCCACTCCCACTGCTCGGGGGTGTCTGGGCACTCTTGTGCACCCAGGCTGCTGCACACTATCCACTCCCAATGCCTAGAGGTGACTGCCCGCTGCTGCAGAAAGAAACGTCTCTGCTCAACTTCCACCACCGGCGTGCACGTAAGAGGGTCCACCACGTGCCAAAGCAACTTTTTCAGGTGTTGAGAATGGCCACGCATCATTACAGATTGTACCCGTGTTCCGCTCTGGTGGTGTTGGGGGGAACGTTGATTTGTGAATCACAACCTGGTAGATAAAAAGCAAGATAAGATTGTGCGCCATGCGTCCATCAAAGGAGAGAGAAAGGGAGAGAGAGAAAGAAAGAGTGAGCCGAAGACAGAAAGAAAGAGAGAAACAGTGAGAGTGAGAGAGAGAACAAGACAGTAAGTGAGAGGAAGACAGAGAGAAAGAGAAAGAGAGAGAGAAAAACAGTGCGAGAGAGAAAGAGGGAAAGAGTGTGAGAAAGAAGAACAGTAAAACAGAGGAAGAGTGAGAGAGAGAGAGAGGAAGAGAGAGAGAGGAAGAGAGAGAGAAGGAGACAAACAGTGTAAGAGGAAGAAGGAGAGAGAAAGATTGTGAGGGAGAGAAAGGAAGAGATGATGAGGGACACTGAGTGCCCACACTGTTGACAAACCAGTCACAGCTCACCGTTATGCCACTGCTGTGTCTTCAACCACGACCTAGTGGAGCCCTCAAGCTCCCACATCTGAAACATAGTACAGAATTAGCAATGGCAGAGTATATATGACTACGTACGGCTAAATCGCTGTGCCGTCTTTCTGCATCCAGGCTGCTCTACTCCATCCACTCCCGCTGCCCAAAGATATCCGCCCGACTCTGCGCACCCAGGCCTCACTATTCACCTTTTCAGGGCACCCTCCACATCATGCAGCTCCGCTCTGCAAGGTAATCTGCAAGGTAATAGGTCTCACATTTGTTACTGAGTCTTGATATCTCCATGGCAGAGGACATACTAGTGAACCTATCATCACCGCAGGTTGTACACCCGCTCAGTGCTTGCGGTGCTACTAACTCAGTGACAAGTGAGGCCACACACGTGGTGGTAGGCCCTCGCTGTTGGGCTCAGGCCTACACTGCGGTGCAGCAGAACACACAAAACATGAGATGTCCGGACCACTGGGACGGGCCATCACCATGACTGTGTAACTGTGCCGGCTGCAGTGTGAGCAACACTAAAATGGCGTAGAGCACGTGCACCCGGTCTTTTTTATTAGTAGGGTCACGTGTCCTGTGATGCCTGTGCTGGATTGGTGTGGTGTGAGTGTATACCAGCCGTGAGGGAGTAGCTGTGGCATCAGTGTTGCCAGATTGGGCTAGATCACGCAACATTGGGCTATATTTTTTCCTATTGTGCTCTAAAATTTTGGTATGTGCTAGTTGCCATATTATAAATATATATACAGCACTCCAGCAAAGTAGTATGTTAAAGTGCTTTACTAGACAAAGATTTACTTGGCAGCTTGCTGCAACATTAGTTCCAATGCATTCACCGCCTGCTTGACGCATTCCCTGCCCCTGCCCCTCCTTCCTTAAAGTACCAATACTGAGCTACTTTGGGCTACTTTTTGGTTGGCTTTGGGCTAGAGAATACTTAAAAGATCTGGCAACACTGTGTGGCCTACTAACATATAAACCTGTGACCAGCAGATCACTACAATGACATTCTGGGCCATGTAGAGTTGTTGTCCTTCTTTGTAAGTGTAAGCAGTGTGGACTGGCCTGGCGTTTGCCAGTCCAGCGTGAGGCTGTGGAGAATGACTGCGGAGTTATGGGCATGTTATGTTATGTAGCTTTTTATATAGCGCACGGCAACTCAGGATGAGTGTCCCGGCGCTTTCCACCTGCAGCTCAGAGTAAAAATAACACAACACAGAAAAAAACAATAAAAGCAATAAACAGTAAAAGCGAACTAAAGATTAAAAAGCCAGGTCTTCAGGCTCTTCCTGAACTGAAGCAAGTTGGCAGTGCTGCGGAGCGACAGAGGAAGCAAATTCCACAGCTGGGGAGCTCTGCAGCTGAAAGAACGTCCTCCCGCGCGGGCCTTCCTCACCCGCGGGACCACCGCTTTAAAGAGGGATTCCGAACGCAAGGAGCGGACTGGACGATAGAAGGCCAGTCTCTGCCGCAGATATCCAGCCCCTGATCCAAACAGGGCTTTATGCATCAAAGTCAAGGATTTGAACTGGATCCGCTTCCTAATAGGCAGCCAGTGTAGCGTCTGAAGCAGCCCGGACGCTCGAGCTCGTCTGCGAAGGCCGAAGATAGCCCGGGCGGCAGAGTTCTGCACCACCTGTAGGCGCTGAACCAGGTAGTCAGGGAGGCCAAGAAAGAGGGCGTTAGCATAGTCAAGCCTCGAGCCGACAAGAGCCTGCACAGTAATCCTCCTGTGCTCCTCAGACAGCAGAGGCAGAAATTTGCGGAGCATTTTCAGGATTCCGTAGCAGGTGCCAGCCAGACCTAGAATATGAGTTCTCAGCGACAGCTGGTTGTCAAGTTTGACACCCAAATTTTTGGCCACCAAAGACGGCTGTGCCGGAGGGCTCATGTCAGATGGCCACCATTGCTGCCACTCCGGATCGGCGACGCAACCAAAGAATAGAACCTCGGACTTACTTGAGTTGGCCCTCAGACTGTTCCGCTGGAACCAGTCGAAGACCAATGCAAGACAGTCCCGAATTCTCTCTCCATCAAACTCTTGGTCTTTCCCGCATGTGAAGAGGAGTTGCGTATCGTCGGCATAAGAGACGATCTGGGCCCCGTAAGCCTCCACCAAGGCCGCCAAAGGGGACATGAAGATGTTAAACAACGTGGGGCTCAACACAGAACCCTGTGGAACCCCAACTCCCAGTGGCGGCATCTCGGCAGAACTCTGGGAAACCCAGACCGTCTGGCGGCGGCCTTCAAGGAAAGAAGTAAACCACCTAAGCACCGTCCCTCTAAGGCCGATGTCATACAGCCTAGCTAAGAGCGCCTTATGGGGGACGGTGTTGAAAGCCGCCGATAGGTCTAACATGACCAACATGGCCCTGCCGCCGACATCCAAGGTCTCCCTGATGATCTCAGTAACCTCCAACAGAGCCGTTTCCGTGCTGAAATTAGGACGGAAACCGGATTGGGATATATGGAGCAGATTGTTAGCTTCCAAAAAGCTCGACAAAACGCCGTGCGCATGGCTCCGTTGTGTGGTCAATGCAGTCCTGCCAAGCGTCACGCAACAGGTGTGACGCTCACGCATTTCAGTGCGGTGATCCGCATCACCGCACTGAAATGCATTGTCACGCATTTCGACTTGTGCCAGGCTCGCCAGCGGCGCTCCTGTGCCCGGGCTCTCAGTGTTCTGAGAGAGGTGCTGCCAGCCGCCCGAGTGCCTAACAGTTAACTGAGAGACTCTGCTGCAGCGCTCAGCGGCGCGATACAATGTATCTAGTCTCTCTGCCAGCAGCTGCCTGTGCTGTCCACTAAGTTCATGTTGCCCGGAAACTGTATGCGCAAACAAATGGTGCAGGTGGCGCCGGCGCGGCTACTCAGACTGTGTCCTAGTCTGCTGCAGGGGGGCCGGGCTGCCCTCTGAGTTGTAATACTCAGCTGTCAATCACCGCACCAGGGGGCAGGGATTAACCCGGATATGCCGATTTAGCGCAAGTGCAGGCTGCGCGGCACGAGACGCTCATGTCTCTCTGAGCGCCATCATGGCCAGGCGCGGCGCCCCGCAGCACTTTGACACTGCAGCTCGCACCTTGCCCCAGGCCCACCTCTGGCAGCTGAGCTCCTCAGGTCAGCAGAGCGCCCCGGCGGCGGCGACAGACTCACTGCTGCTCTGGCCAAGCTGCGCCCAGGCCCGAGGTCGGAGGACTGTGGAGCGTGGCCCGGGTTCGGGGTGACGGATATCGGAGTATGCATATTTCTGAAATCCTATGCCTGGATCACAGATGAGCATTACACAGGAATTCATATTTTGTCGCTAAAATTGCCACTTTTAGTGACAACTCTGTGTGCTGATGCTGCTCCTATGGTGGCTCAGCCTCAGATGAAAAAAGGTACAAAAAAGTGCTTCGAAATAATTTCTGGGATGAAGAAAATACTTTATTTACCCACCAAAGTGCTGCCCAGTTGTGGTTTCCAGTAAGTTCTGACCACCACACGACACAAATTCATATTTGATGAAACGCATCAGCCGGGCCCGAGGTCGGAGGACTGCGGAGCGTGGCCCGGGATCGGAGGTGACGGGGGCCGCGGCCCGGCGGCGGCCGAGGAGTGACAGTGTCCGTCGGGATGAAGCAGCAGGCACAGCTGGCAGGTAGACTCGTCAGAGTGGCCAGTGTAGAACCACATCGTGGCTGGGTGGGCACGGCAGCAGCTGAGCAAGTCACTTAGTAAGTGTGTCAGTCACTGACTGTCACTGTTTTATTTATTTTTTATGTTAAGCACTTTGCAGCGCTGCGTCACACGGAGAACTTACCCCGGGTGTCAGAGAGCGCTTCAACAACAGAGACAACAACTCTGTAATACTGAGGAGAAACTAGTTATGAGGCAAATTAATTAAAGCTTAAGCAAATGTGTTACATGAGGCATAAGTGACAATCGTGAGCAAACGAGATAGCACAAACGCTGCATTACAGGAAAGTGGCATGATGATGCGACGCGTGCAAGTAAGTTATAAAAGCGTGCAAAGTTAGTAACAAGTAGTCTAGAGCCTATAATAGTGCAATAAATGGCAGACACTCAAACAAAAGAACAAATGTAACGTTACGTCGTAGGCA
Source organism: Lissotriton helveticus (assembly GCF_964261635.1). Taxonomy (NCBI): domain Eukaryota; kingdom Metazoa; phylum Chordata; class Amphibia; order Caudata; family Salamandridae; genus Lissotriton; species Lissotriton helveticus. Next base: position 312,148,371 of record NC_136062.1, read on the forward strand.
ATGGTGGAACTGTCTGGTGCAAGTGTGACAGCAAACAAAAAAATGTAGGAGGTAACAACCATGTTAAGAGAAAAGTGACACTCAGCAGCAAGAGCTCAGAGCTGTTTGTTAACTTCTATGTAGTCGCTTACCTCCCGTGACATGCGTTTATTTAAAAAAAAAAGGCAGAAAGTAGTAGGAACAGTAGATTTCAAAGAAATTGGGTACCGGTAGAGAAGGTGAGACACTGTCACACAGCAGCACCTACGCAGAGAGGTAAGCACTGAGCCTTCAGCATTATTACATCCCATCCCCTTGGACCTTCTACGAAGAGCACTGCGCCAGGTATTCTACTTGCCTGGCCGTAGCACCACCGTGACCTTTACTAACATGACATGATGCAGTGAAACAATAATTTCACATAATAAAAAGCATCGATCTGCAGGGCTGCTCTGTCTGATCATCCTTCCGGAGTCAGAGAGCCTGCTGCCCCTGGTTTAGTCTGACCTAAATTAGGGGCACATTGAGTTGGGCTTGGAGTACAGAGGCAGACTGTACACGGGTGTCAGTTCAGTACAGAACTGCAGGAGGCTTCAGGATAAGGGTAGACTGGCAGAGCTGTGCATGAGTGTCAGTACAGTACAAAACCGCAGGGGGCTTCAGGTTAGTGCAGAGGTAGATGTCGGAGCTGTACATGGGTGTCAGTCAGGCCAGGACGCAGTTTACATTGGCAGAGCTGTACATGGGTGTCAGTACAACACTGCTGGAGGTTTTAGGTTAGGACAGAGGTAGATTGGCAGAGCTGTACTTCGGTTTTAGTACGGTACAGAACTGCAGGAAGTTTAAGGTTATGACAGAGGCAGATTGTTAGAGTTGAAAACGGGTGTCAGTACAGGATAAAGGAGGAGGCTTCAGAACAGGCTAAAGGTAGATCAGTAGAGCTGTGCGTGGGTGTCAGTACGGTACAGCACTGCAGGAGGCTTCAGATCAGGACAGAGGTAGATTGGTAAAGCTGTTCATGGGTGTCAGTCAGGTCAGGACAGAGGTAGATCAGCAGAGCTGTACATGGGTGTCAGTATGGTACAGCAAAGCAGAAAGCTTCAGGTTAGGGCTGAGGTAGATCGGTAGAGCTGCACGTGGGTTTCAGAACGGTACAGCACTGTAGGAGGCTTCAGATCAGGACAGAGGTAGATTGGCAAATCTGTTCATGGGTGTCAGTATGATACAATACCTCTGCAGCACGTGTTATCACAGCAGCTGCTCTGAGTGTTATCTACGGCTGTGAATAGTGGGTATTATCAAGTCCGAAGTCGGGTCAGTGCATGGACATTTACATTCTCAGTGTTCTTCACAGTATCTTTTTTTCTGATTTGTGAAGTGGCCTGCCCGAAACACACTGAGTCACACAGACAGACTGTGTTGTTGACTTCAGTGTGGCTCCTCTCTGCTCACACATCCTGTTGAGTTGGGGCCTGGACGGTCCGAGAGACCTACCACAACATGAGACTCAGACTCGAGGCCCAGGCCAGGGGTCCCCATCTTGTTGCTAAGCAATGGCCCGGCTGCCTCGTGATCATTACAAGGCAAGCTGAGGAGAGGCAGAGCTGAGCCCCAGTGATGTCACCAGCCCCTACCAGCACAACAACAGGTGGCCAGCCCGGTTGCTTTCGGTTCAGCCTGCGCCTCATGATCATCCACGACGGTTACAGGAGGGAGCAATAGGATTAGTCTCCTTCCATTGCTGGTGCTCTGCAACAGTTTCAATAAGTTCTTGGAGTTTCTTGTGGCTCAGTTGGCTGTAATTTCTGATATTTATAAGTTTCCCTCGCCTTAATTGCATGATTTTTGCTCGCGAGAAAGTGTCACTCATAGTCATTGAAATGTCACTCATAATTTCACTCACATTTTTAAAATGTCACACATGGCAATCTGAAACCCTGGCAGCTATGTCAATGAGGAATGAACTGATGCGGGCAGTGTTGCCAGATTGGGCCAGATCACACACAATTGGGCTATATTTTTACCGGTTGCGCTGTAAAATTTTGGTTTGTGCTAGTTGCTAGATTATAAATATATATAGCGCTCCAGCAAAGTAGTATGTTAAAGTGCTTTATTAGACAAGTATTTACTTCTGCAACATCAATTCCAATGCATTCACCGCCTGCTTGACACTGTTCTTGCCCCTTCTTCCTTAAAGTAGCAATATTGGGCTACTTTGGGCTACTTTTTGGTTGGCTTTGGAATATAGAAAGCTTAAAAAATCGGACAACACTGGATGTGGTTGTCCCTGTTGGAGTAGTGCCGTCACCCGGTTTGCAAAAGCCAAAGTGTGACTCTGTGAGCCAAGTCCCACAACATGGTCAACATGGAAGGTACGGGGAATCACGGATCCTACATTCATCCATATTTCCACACAAGAAAGATGGTGGACATGAGACATCTGTGTGGATGTGATTGTTTATTGCACATTCAGTGGAGTGTTGCAGCTGTAGCAATACAGAGATATAGAAAGTTGAAGTTTCAGTTTTTGGCACATGGAGGGCAACCAATGAGAGACAAGCTCATTTTCGGAGTTAGGATGCGCTAACATATGTACTTATTCAATCACTCCACCAATCCCCCGCACTTATGAATTCAGTACACACTCTCCTTGCAGTACTCTAATGATCCAGTCTCTATGTACTTACTTGTACAATGACCGAGACAAAGTTACATAACTAAAGTTTTCCCTCACTGTAAGATGGTTGCATACGCTGTCCAGAGCACTATCTAATGTGGTAGGGCCCAGGAGCAGCATGTTGCATACATAATGAACACACGGATGCAGATAGATAGTGGAACTGGGTACAGGCACGTGCACTCGACTCCTTTTTATTACCAGGGTCACATGTCCAGTGACGTCTGTGCTAGATGCGTGTTGGGTGATTGTAAGCCAATCCTCCGGGAATGGTTGGAATTGGCAACAAGTACAACAGTAATCATTGGCTCAGACACAGAGATTCAATCATAAAGGGTCAATGATTTGTGCTGCACTAAGGTACGGGCACCAGATGTGAAATAATACAGAAAAGATTCTATTGTTAAGGGTTCATGACTTGTGGTACACTGAGGTAGGACAGCAGATGTGAAATTATACCCAAAATCTTGTATCATAAAGGGTCCATGAGTTGTGCTGCACTGAGATAGGGGCATCAGAAGCATTTAGTGTCTGCGCAGCCACACTGGAAGCAATGCCTGTTGCCTACTGGACTGCGTTATCTGCAATCGCAACTCATCATTTGAGATGTCCTCAGTGATGTCATCAGTGATGTCACTGACCATGTCATGAGTGATGTAATATGTGACGACATCAGCAGTGCATTGCGAGGGCACGGCTTATAGTTAGCTCTACTAACTATAATGGCCGAATTTCTCTGGTTTTGTACGAGTGAAATGTCCAACTAACTATAACCTCCCTGAAACCTATGGTTTTTCCAGTGAACTCCAAAGGTTTTCTTAAATACTAATTTCTAACTATAATGTCCCTGAAACCTATGTTTTTTTTTAGAGAATTTCTAAGGTTTTTCAAATGCTAATTTCTAACTGTAACGTCCCTGAAACCTATGTTTTTTTGGGGGAATTCCAAAGGTTTTTTAAATGCTAATTTTGAATTATAATGTTCATTAAACCTATGGTTTTTTCAGTAATTTTAAATTATCATCCCATTCTCAACCTGGTGAAAACTGGCAATATTGCCAGTTTTCCAGTGATAGCTTCAGCAAAAAACATTGCCAGAAATGAGAGCGACAACTAACGCTAATGATATACAGAGTAGGCGTTCCTGCGCAAAAATAATATGAAAACACCACTTCCCGATATTTTCAACAAGCAGCCAAATCTGCGATGCGATCCAAAAACAGGCGAAAAGCCGCGTTAGCAGTAATAATTTAACACCTGCCTTTTACTGGTGATAAGCAGGACGACTACCTACAGTATGAAAGGGAGCCCAGCCCAGAACAACATCTGAAGACCAACACATGTCATTGAGCTACTAATCATGCAGCTCCGACACCCAAGAAGGCCACAACACCCACTGCCACCACTCCCAGGACCTCCCCCCGGACCACCACCTCCCACTACCATGAGACAGCGCAGAACAGGACAGCGGACCTTTCCAAAATGGCATGGCCCCTCAGCCACACAATAGCTGAATATTGGGAAATGTGGTAACCAAGTATGTGTGACAGACGCAAGTCACGCATCAATAGCAATGCACACAAAGTCAAGTGTAGTGCAGATGTGCTAGACAGACTTCACTATGCAGAGCAAAGACCTCTCCATGTTTACATATACTGCTGGTGCTTGTAGTGTTGTGGATAGTGGACACAACCATGTTACCTCAGGCAGTGGGAAAGACCTCAGTCATCTAGCTGTGTCGTCTCCCCCTATAAGCGGAAGCGGAAGTGGAAGCAAAGTCGTCTGGTCCAATGTACGCCACTCCAGCGTAGGAGTGTGAATAAATAGGCTGGGGCTCTGGTTGTGGTTCACTTCTTGGCAGGACAAAGCGTCTGCCAGAGTGGCGGCCCTCACCTTCCATGAGGCCGCCACCATGACCACCGGCCTCCTCGACACAGGCACCCTGCAGACCCAACGGCACAGCAACGCAGAGTTATGTCTGTACAGACAACTGCCTTCAATGTACACTGCGGACAGATTGAGTCGCGATTGCAGATGACGCAGTCCAGTAGGCAACAGATATCGCTACCAGAGTGCCCCCCGGACCACGTTTCATCACAGGCTGCGCACCCGCTGAGTGCTTCCAGGGCCACTAACTCAGTGCACCACAAGTCATCACCACGTAGCCCTATTAAGGCACAATTCATTAGACAAAAGTAATTGCTAACAGTGCTGCCTGCCCAGACCACGCATCATCGCAGGCTGCGCACACGCTGAATGCTTCTGGTGCCACTAACTGTGCAGCTCCACTCAACGCCACGTGGCGGTGGGCCCTTGCTGACCGCTGCTTCCGGCCTACACTGCGGTCATCAGGGCTCACAATTAAAATTGAGTCTTGATTCATTATTTGCAGAGTCCAGTAAGCAACTAACTATAACGTCCCTAAAACCTATATAATATCTTTTTAGTATACTTGCTTCAAGAACTGGTTTTATATCAGTTATAGCTTTAGTACAATGACCAAATTCATCTTCCAAGTCCAAAAGAACACTGAATGGCAGTCTACACTGCGGACAGCAGAGCTCACTATTCAAATTCAGTTTAGATTTATTCATTGCAGAGTGAACTGTACTCTATATCCTCAGATTTTGTCAGGAGGAAGTGACAAAAAGCATTCCTCAATGTCTGTGCTGACTACTGCCTTCGATCTACACTGCAGACAGCAGGGTTCACAATGCAGATCGAGTCGCGATTGCAGATGACGCAGTCCAGTAGGCAACAGACATTGCTCCCACTGCTGCCTGCCCAGACCACGCATCATCGCAGGCTGCGCACATGCGGAGTGCTGGTGGCCCTTGATGACCGCTGCCTCCATCCTACACTGTGGTCAGCAGGGCTAACAATTCAGATAGAGTTGCGATTGAAGATGACGCAGTCCAGTAGGCAACAGATTTTGCTACCAGTGCAGCCCGTCCTGACCATGCATCATCACTGGCTGTGCACACGCTGAGTGCTTCAGGTGCCACAAACTCTGTGCAGCTCAAGTCAATGCCATGAGGCTGTGGGCCCTTCCTGACCCCTGCCTCCAGCCTTCACCACGGTCAGCAGGTCTCACAATTCAAGATTAGTACCGATGCAATTTGTGTAAGAGACTGTAATCGGTTAAGAAGACCAAATGCTCGCAATCTGTGCAGCTCAAGTCAACGCCACATGGCTGTGGGCCTTTGCTGACTGCTGCTTCCGGCCTACACTGCAGTCAGCAGGTCTCACAATTCAAATTCAGTCTTGATCTATTGTTTCTGAGTCCAGTAGGCAACTAACTATAAAGTCCTTGAAATCTACATATTTTGACAATGTAGTCCATACATATTTCATCTTTTGTTCCATACGTCTACACTGCAGTCAGCAGAGCTCACAATTTGAATTCAGTCTTGATTGATTATAGCAGAGAGAATTGTACTCTATGTCCTCAGATTTTGTCAAGAGGAAGTGTCAGAAAGCTTTCCTCGATGTCTGTGCTGACTTCTGACTTCGATCTACACTGCGGACAGCAGGGCTCACAATTCAGATGGAGTCGGGATTGCAGATGATGCAGTCCAGTAGGCAACAGACATTGCTACCAGTGCGGCCTTCCCAGACCACGCATCATCGCTGGGTGTGCACCTGCTGAATGCTTCTCATGCCCCTACCTCAGTGCACCACAACTCATGGACCCTTTATGATAGAATCTTTTATGTAAGATTTTAGATCTGCTGCCCCTACCTCAGTGCACCACAAGTCATGGACCTTTTACGATAGAATATTTAGTGTATTATTTTACACCTGGTGCCCCTACCTTAGTGCAGCACAAGTCATAGACCCATTATGATTGAATCTCTGTGTGTGATGCGTTAATTAGTGTTTTACTTGCTGCCAGCACTAACCATTCCCTGAGAGTTGGCTTACACTCACCAGACACGCATCCAGCACAGACGTCCCCTGGACATGTCACCCTGGTAATAAAAAGGGGCAGAGCGCACGTGCCCGTACTTAGTTCCACTATCTATCTAACTGTGTCTGTGTGTTCATTGTGTATGCATGATGCTGCCCCTGGGCCCTACCACATTACATTGTGCTGTGGACAGCACACGCAACCATTTTACATCTGGCAGTGGTTAAGACTTCAGTTATGTAACTTTGTCTGGGTCATTGTATAAGTACATAGGTAGAGACTGGATCAGTAGAGTACTGCAAGGAGAGTGTATTGTGCATTTATAAGTACTTGGGGATTGGTGGAGTGATTGGATAAGTATATATGTTGGCGGAGCCTAACCTCGAGCACAAGCTTAGCTCTAATTGGCTGCCCTTCATGTGCATGGCCCTGTTTTGCTACAGCTGCAACACTCCACTGAATTTGCAATCAACATTCATATCCACACAGATATGTCATGTCCACCATCTTTCACATGTGGAAGTATGGATGAATGTAGGGTCAGTGATTCCCCCTACCTTCCATGTTGGCCATGTTGTGGGGCTAGGGTCCCAGGGTGACACACTGGCGCTTGCAGCCCAGGTGGCGGAAATACTAAAGCAGAGACACCCGCATCAGTTGATTCCTCATACAGTGCAGGACGTAACCATGCCCAGAGCTCCGGAGTCATTGTTCACAGCCTCACGCAGGACTGGCATATGCCCGTCTAGCCCACTCCGCTTAAGCTCACAGGGAGAAAGGACAATGCTAGATGTACCAGGTCTTCCATGTAGTTATCTGCTGATCACAGTTTGTCAGCATGCCACAGCCACTCCCTCACAGCTGGTTTACATCCACACCACATCCATGGAGCACAGGCGTCACAAATCCAAGATTTGTAATTCCTTAAACAATGCTCTTCGCAATTGATTCACTTATGACTGCTTGGAGAACTATAATGAATATACTTAATGCGGTTTTCACTTTATGCTCGTGTCTTGTCTAGACTAAAATGTATTCAGTTTTGTTTCCTTTTGCCTATTTAACCATGGCAGGTGTTGAAATACTCTCCGTATCATTTTTTCTCCAAATATTGGGGTTTTAATATTGAGTTCTTTCAATCGATCAATTTATGGTCTATGACTAATTCCTCTTGTGGACTTTTACTATAAAACGGGCACAAAATGCGGTTGCGGTCCTTTTATCGATTCTATTACTTCTGAGCACAACAAACTGCGATCACGTGGGATAATGGTTCCGGTTCAGTGAGGTGAAATAGGGTATTTAAAACGGTCATCGTGACTTAGATATTAAGCGCAGCGGATTTACCCGGAGATACGAAATGCTACCCTTCTTTGACCGTAATTCAAGTAAGTGATCTCTCGCTCTATCTATGTTCCGAGTGACGCGCTAGCCTAATCTTAAAACCGTGCAAGTCGTGTTTACTTAGCTATGCTCGCAGCATTTATGTTATGTTTTTGACTTCCGCCTCACCTTCACTCATGTCTCTAAGAACTTTCGGTTTTTAAAAAAACCTTAACGAATAGCCATCCTGTACGAACACTCGTTCCTACACTGATGTTTTGTCTGAGTTATTTCCTGATAATAAATGCCGCGCCTAGACAAACAATATTCAATGGGCCCCACGCCACATAGAAAACTGATACAAAAGTGCATTATAGATCCGTTGCAGACTTTTGGTAACAACATCTTAGCATGGCCGTACGTCACACAAGACAACAATTTGAATAAAAATGTACCACTGTTAAAAACTGGATTTCTAAATGTGATAAGATGATTAAGCTACATACGATGATTAAGTTGTATTTGTGAATGTTGTAAGATGACTGAAATCTTCTTTGAAAAATATTCCAAGGATATCTGCTCAACTATATAATTGTGCACGATAACATCACATGTGACTACATAAAGACGTTTATTTTCCACAGATTTGGATATATGTTGATAATAATTCGATCAAACATGTGAATATGCAAGATAGTGATGCTGATACACTGTACAATTTGATGATTTCAACTAGGTATCTGCTGTATTGACTGCTCTTTTTTTCAAGCATGAACTGACCTCACATGTTTTTCTTTCCTGCATGCCACATTTTAGTGCGACTTTTAAGTATTACTGAACCTATACCTTGCTCGTTTACTTAAAGCTTTTTGAAATATGCCATATGCCAGTACCACTTTTGCTTGATAATGGCCCTAGTAAAGAACCATGGAAACGAAAGTTAGACTCAAATGAGTCCTCCTTTGACCATTTAATTGTTTATAAAAAAATTGTTTTTTCTACTTTCTGTTTCTGTGGCACTTTTTCGGGACTAAGTAATATCACAAAACACTTCTTTTAAAACAGTTTTTCACCTTACACTGGGCTGGTGTCCCTTACTCTATTTAATTAGGGTTTTCTATCCAATAGTTACGAATTTTTCCTTAAACTTTCTCTACTTTCTCCTTCTAACAGCCTTGAGAAAGCCCTGGCTTTACTTGCCGAAGAGGGCGAAACACGTGCACATGGAAAATGACAAAGGCTATCCCTCTTTGTTTCATTAAAAATATTCAATGGAAAAATTATAAATGAGTGAAATGGATGCAACAAAGTGCAAAACATAAATAAAAAGAACTATCCTCACTCCAATGAATTTGTACTGTGCTGTTTTCAACATAATAAAACTGAATGATTGATCCATACATGGGGGAGAATACATATATTTGAATAGGAGGAACATTTGCTCGAAAACCCTCTTCACATTACTTCTTTTGCGGCTGGACAGGTCCAGAGCCTCGAGCATAACCCCTCCAAAACTCAAGGTATTCATATCCAGACCCAGGATTTCTGGACCACTTTTCCTTCCTACAAACAATGCTAGATGTACCAGTCTTCCCTCACAGCTGATTTACACCCACACCACATTCATGCAGCACAAACGTCAAAGAACATGTGACCCTGCCAATAAAAAGGGCCGGGCGCACGTGCTGGAGGCTATTTCCATTCTCTCCCATGACTTGAAGTACACAGAGTTGGTGGCAGCCGAGGCACTTTGCCCGACATGGGCCTCCCACCACATGGCGATGACTTGAGTCCACTGAGTTGGTGCCACCAGACCTGAGCGGGTGTGCAGCCTGTGATGATGCATGGCCTCGATACACCATCCTGGCAATCAAGACCAGATTTGAATTGTGAGCTCGGCTGGACCTCTGGGAGGTGGGAGTGGATGGGGTGTAGCAGCCTGGGTGCGCAGGGGCGGCAGACACCTCTGGGTGGTGGGAGTGGATAGGGTGCAGCAGCTTGGGTACGCAGGGATGGGACAGCGATGAAGGCATGTGCAGTTGTATGTACTCCACTATTACTGATTCTATACTATGTTTCAGAGGAGTGAGCTTGAGGGCTGCAGTATGCCCCAGCATGTGGTTGGAGACACACTGGTGGCGGAAAGGTGAGCTGTGAAGGTTTTGTCCGCAATGTGGGCACTCACTCTCCCTCTCCATCTCTTCCTTTCACTTCACTTTAAATCTTTATTTCGGTTAAAAACAACCATAAAAGACATACATACAATTCTAAAACAATTCCTATTTATCCACTCCAGTCAATATCCTTCAGTTCATTATAGACCAATTATAGAAAGTAGCCGCGGTTTATAAAAACATAAATACATTTACCGAATTAAATTTAAACTCATAGTACAATTCATTATTCGTAACAAAATATCTACATTCCCAAGGTATAAATAGTGTATCATTAGAATTTCACGTGAGTACACATTATTATTTTCTTTTACAATTAATACCTATTATAAAGTATAAAGTGTAAGTTTTTGGAATAATTACATTGTATAAAAAAAATTATTACCGGCATTACAATTTAAGGCCCCTTCTTTTCCTAACTATCGCCACTGACAAAAGATATCTACTCACACTAAAAACCATATGCTGGGTTGTGTCTTTTTTTTTTTTAGAACAAATTTTTATTCAGAGATTGCACAGATAAAGCAGCCCCTCGCACACCGAGGTCAACTGCACAATAAATGGCTCATTTCAAATCGGCAATCCACACAGTCTTTTAAAATCATATGTTACAGCAAAATGAACTTACCCCTCCCTCCCCAGCCCTCCCCCGAACCCTATCCCAACACCCCCCCCCGGATCCCACCCCGCCCGAGTGCACGACAGCAAGTTCCAAATACCAGTAGCGTGTGTGTACCTCCGCCTCAGTATCTCTTATTACAACTCCTGGTCCATTTCCCTTTCCACTGGGGGTTCCAACCAAAGACCCCGATAGTCCGCCCACCTCTTCCATATTTTGTAATGCTTTCGCGGGCACCCACGGCCTCAAATACCAGCAGTTCCAGCCCCATACAGAAGTCAAGGCCCTTCTTCCACACCAAAACTGAGGGAGGGCGGGGGTCCTTCAAGTCAAGTCAAGATTTATATAGCGCGCTACATACCCATAGGGTCTCAAGGCGCTTGAGAAAGGGTGGGGAATTACTTGTCGAATATCCAAGTTTTGAGTTGCTTTCTGAATGCTAGGTGGTTCTGAGTAAGGCGAAGGTGGGTGGGAAGTGAGTTCCAGGTTTTAGCTGCCAGGTAGGAGAAGGATCTACCACCCATCGTAGTTTTGTTGATGCGAGGTACAATGGCGAGGGCTTTGTTGGAGGATCGTAGCTGACGGGAGGGAGAGTAGAAGGACAGTCGTGTGTTGAGGCATTGGGGTCCAAGTTCGTAAAGTGCTTTGTGTGCGTGGGTTAGGAGGCGGAAGGTAATCCTTTTATTTACGGGAAGCCAGTGGAGGTTTTTCAGGTGACCAGAGATGTGTTCTTTACGCGGGATGTCTAGTATGAGTCTGGCTGATGTGTTCTGGATGCGTTGGAGTTTTTTCTGGAGTTTTGCGGTGGTACCGGCGTATAGGGTGTTTCCGTAGTCCAGGCGGCTTGTGACCAGTGCATGGGTGACCGTTTTTCTAGTTTCGGTGGGGATCCAGCGAAATGTTTTTTTGAGCATGCGAAGGATGTTGAAGCAGGATGATGAAACGGCGTTGACTTGTCTGGTCATCGAGAGTGAGGAGTCCAGGATGACGCCCAGGTTCCGTGCGTGATCCGTCGGGATGGGTGCTTTTCCAAGGGCCTCTGGCCACCAAGAGTCATCCCAGGCGGAGGGGGAGGTGCCTAAGATGAGGACTTCTGTTTTGTCTGAGTTCAGTTTCAGATGGCTGTGCTTCATCCACTCGGCTACTTCTTTCATTCCTTCGTGTAAATTGGTTTTGGCGGTGTTAGGGTCTTTGGTGAGTGAAAGGATCAGTTGAGTGTCGTCAGCGTAGGAGATGATATTGAGGTTGTGTTGGCGTGCGATGGTCGCGAGGGGACTCATGTATACGTTGAAGAGGGTGGGGCTGAGTGACGATCTTTGTGGCACCCCGCAGATGACTTCAGAGGCCGCTGACTTGAATGGTGGGAGGCGGACTCTCTGGGTTCTTCCGGTAAGGAACGAGGTGATCCATTCCAGTGCTTTTCCTTGGATTCCGACGTTTCTGAGGCGTTGCAGGAGGGTGCTATGACAGACTGTGTCGAAGGCAGCGGAGAGGTCGAGGAGGATGAGGGCGACTGTGTCTCCATTGTCCAGTAGAGTTCGAATGTCGTCTGTTGCTGCGATAAGTGCGGTCTCGGTGCTGTGTTTGGCTCGGAAGCCAGACTGTGAGGAGTCGAGGGATTTGTTGGCTTCGAGGAAGGTGGCGAGCTGGTTGTTGACAGCTTTCTCGATGACTTTGGCCGGGAATGGAAGAAGCGAGATGGGGCGGTAGTTTTTGAGTTCGGTGGGGTCAGCTGTGGGTTTTTTCAGAAGTGCGCTAAGTTCTGCGTGTTTCCAGCTTTCCGGGAAGGTGGCGGAGCAGTTGATGACATCTCGTAGGTGTGGTGCTATGATGGAGTCTGCTTTGTTGAAGATGTGGTGAGGGCAAGGGTCTGTGGGGGATCTGGAGTGGATGGAGTTCATCAGGCGGATGGTGTCCTCAGTGGAGATTGTGTTCCAGTGGTTAAGGATGTTCAAGGGGGGTGAAGGTTCTGCAGAAGGTTGGGTGGGTTGGTCTCCGGGTCGGTTGTCGAAGCTGTTATGGATGTCTGCGATTTTGTTGTGGAAGAAGGAAGCTAGGGAGTCGCAGAGGGCTTGGGAGGGGGTGATGTCGTTGGAGTTGGCTGATGGGTTGGTAAATTCTTTGACGATGTTGAATAATTCCTTGCTGTTGTGGGTGTTGTTATCTAGTCGGTCTTTGAATGCGGTTTTCTTGGCAGACCGGATGAGTTGGTGGTGTATGCGGGTGGCGTTTTTGAAGGCGTCCCTGGTGCTGGTGTTTGGGTCTTTTTTCCAGGCCTTCTCAAGGGAGCGACAGAGTTTCTTCGATTTCTTAAGATCATCGTTGAACCAGGAGGCGTTTTTGCTGCCTAGTTTGATTTGACGTTTTTTCAACGGTGCTAGGATGTCGGCGCTGTTGGATAGCCATTGGGAGAGGTTAATTGCTGCTTGGTCGGGGTTTGAGGAGTGGGCAGGGGGGTTTTGAAGAAGTGATGAAGAGATCTGATCGATGGTGATTTTGTTCCAGTTTCTTCGCATAGTAGGTTGAGGATGGTTGTGGGTTGTGGTCTTCTTGTAGATAAAGTGAACGCAGCTATGGTCCGTCCAATGGAGAGCTGTGGTGTGACGGAAGGAGACATGTTTGCTGGAGGTGAAGATAGGGTCGAGTGTGTGACCTGCGATGTGGGTGGGGGTAGTGACAAGTTGTTTGAGTCCGAGGTTGGCGAGATTGTCCAGAAGGGTGGTGGTGCTGCTGTCATTGCTCTTTTCCAGGTGAAAATTGAAGTCTCCCAATAGAATGTAGTCCTCGGAGGGGAGGGCGTGTGGAGTGATAAAGTCAGTGATGTCGTCCCTGAATTGTGCACGGGGTCCTGGAGGTCGGTAGAGGAGGGTGCCTCTGAGTGTGGTCTTGGGGTTGGTGTGGATCTGGAAGTGGAGGTGTTCGGCGTTGGCAAGGTTGGCGTCAGAGCTGGTTGAGATGCGGATGGAATTCTTATGGACGATAGCGATGCCTCCTCCTGTTTGCTTGATGCGGTCCTTGCGGATGATCTTGTATCCTTCCGGGATGGCAATGGTGATGTCTGGGGCTGAAGAGGCATTCATCCAAGTTTCTGTTAGGAAGGCGACGTCTGGTGAGATGGTGTCTAGTAGATTCCAGAGGTCGATGGCGTGTCTGTGGACTGAGCGGGTGTTGAGCAGGATGCATTTAAGGTGGTTGGTGTCAGGTCTCTGTATGGTGTTGGCGGATGAGGAGTTGGTTTTGGTGCTGTCGAACTTGCAGGAGTTGCAAGAGAAGGGTCCATGGGTGTGTCCAGGAGCGGCTTGGGCGCAGTTGGGGGATCGGCCGGGGTTAAGGGCTAGGAGGGTGGTGGCATCGTAGGTGAAGCGAGTGGGCTGGGCATTACGGGAACCAGGGGGTCTGGCGCTTGGCGCGGTCCAGGCGCGGACGGGCGTAGACGGGCTTACCTTTGGCGCACCTTCGGCGCGGCCGTAGCGCGTGGACGCTGCGCGTTGGGACATGAGCCATATAAGGAGAGTGGAGGGGGCGGAGCGTGGGAGGGGCAGCAGGGAGGCGGTAGTGTGGCTGAGGGGCGGGCCAGGGGATATCAACAACAACAAAATGGAGGGTCAGAGGAAAAGGCAGTCAGGGGCAGCAACAACAGAAATACGACGAGTGAGCAGCACAATCAGAGCAAATGCGCAGTTTAAATGAAACACAATTACAAACGATCGCGTGAGCAGTGCTCTAAAATCAAATGCACAGACAAGCCTAGAATGATTCCAACAGCCTGAGCGAGGTCGCGCTGAATGAGGCAGATATTGACAGTGGCGCTATGCGTGTGAGGCGCTATAATGCAAGGTAACAGCAGTCCTGTGTAAAGCGCGCTATAACGATACCAGGGAGCGTATCAGCTGATGAACAGGAGGAGCGTGGTGGAGCTACCGTTCTGAAGCAGGTCCAGGTGGTCACAGTTAGGCTGGGAGAGAGGAAGGCTCAATGAACGTGGGTGGGAGGGGCAGCAGGGAGGCGGTAGTGTGGCTGAGGGGCGGGCCAGGGGATATCAACAACAACCAAATGGAGGGTCAGAGGAAAAGGCAGTCAGGGGCAGCAACAACAGAAATACGACGAGTGAGCAGCACAATCAGAGCAAATGCGCAGTTTAAATGAAACACAATTACAAACGATCGCGTGAGCAGTGCTCTAAAATCAAATGCACAGACAAGCCTAGAATGATTCCAACAGCCTGAGCGAGGTCGCGCTGAATGAGGCAGATATTGACAGTGGCGCTATGCGTGTGAGGCGCTATAATGCAAGGTAACAGCAGTCCTGTGTAAAGCGCGCTATAACGATACCAGGGAGCGTATCAATGCTTCCTTCAATGCCTGCGCTATGTCCCTTTTGGCCAGGGTGAGACCCAACAGTAAGAGATGTCTCTTATAAATGTTACCCCCCACCCCTTCTAAAACGTGCAGCAACCCAAGTTGTGGTGTACGAGGGAGTTCCCATCCCAGCACCTCATCCAGACAATTCCACACTCCCGTCCAGAATCTAAGCAGCACACCACAGCTCCACACTGTATGGATCATCGTCCCCACCTCTACCCCGCACCTAAGACAGTCCGGTGAGGCTATGAGGCCAGCCCGCCACAGTCTTTCTCTTGTGAAGTAGACCCTATGCAGGTATTTAAATTGGATCAGTCGCATCCGTATTGCTATGGCTGCACCCCTCGGGGCATCCAGCGCCTCTCTCCAATCCTCCTCCTCCAGTGCCCCCACATCCCGCTCCCAGGACTCCCGAAGTTTCTGAAGAGGTGGCGAGCAATGTATAACTAACGTGCGGTAGATGCGGGATATCTTTTTGTCTCCTATATCTCCCATAAAGACTTTGGCCTCCAGGGGACTGAACTCCGGCAAGGAATCCAGATCCGCGATACTCGGTGAAATGGCATGGCGGAACTGCAGGTACCTAAAAAACTGGGAGTTGGGCATACCATACTCCCCTCGCAGATCCTGAAAGGATTTGAGCGTCGTACCAGACATCACATCTCCCAGGGACGAGATGCCTATGTCATCCCAACCTCCAAACCCTTGGAGGGACGCAAGAGCTGGTAAACGACCATTGCTCCACAGAGGGGTCTCTCGCGTCAGTCTGTCCCACCATCCCATACGACGCAGAGCCTGCCTCTAGACCGGAAACACCACCTGGGTGACCGGCGGTAGTCCTCTCCGCAGCCGTGCTGCATAGAGGATTGTGTGCATCGTGTTAGAGCCCATGAGATGTCTCTCCAGGGCGTATGCTGGATCTCCACTATCCCCATACCACCATTCGTTGAGGACTAACAGATGGGAGGCCTGGTAGTAGGACAATACATCAGATGTCGGCAATCCCCCATCATAGGTGGACAAAAAGCAGGTGCGCAGCGCTACCCGCACCATCCCCCCGGCCAACAAATACCGCCCCAGCGTAGAATCCACTTGGCGGAACCACTGAGGCATAGCTGGGTATGGATAGTTTTGCAGTTGATAAAGAAGACGGGGGAGAGCCACCATTTTGAAGATGGCCGACCGGCCGTATATGGTGAGGGGCATCCGGGACCACATCTTCATCTCCGAGCGGACCCTATCCCAAACCGGCAGCATGTTACGCTCCCAGGACAACTCAGGACTCGCGGAGATAAACACCCCCAGGTATTTGATTCCGTCCTCGGCCATCTGCAGCGTGGAAGCCCAATCCCCGACACCTGGACCTTCCCCCAGGACCCACAAAGTCGATTTTCGCGGATTTAAGTAGAGACCTGACGTTTCGCCAAAGATCTGCATGATTTCTAATAGACGCGGTCCCGATCTATCCAGCCGTGTAAGAAAGAATAAGACATCATCGGCATATAGGGCGATTTTGTCCGTCAGGCCCCGACCCCAATTGAAGCCGTGGAGCTGTGCATCAATTCACACCCAGGCCGCCAGCGGCTCCATTGCCAGAGCAAAGAGGTATGGGGAGAGGGGGCACCCCTGGCGCCTATCACGCTCAATGGAAAACTTAGTAGAAGTCGCCCCCGCTACCCTAACCGACGCCGTCAGATTCGTATACAAAAGTCGCAGGTAAGACAGAAAGTGGGGCCCCAGGTTAATTCGGGGCAGCAACGCAAATAAATAGGTCCAGCTCAGGGAGTCGAAGGCTCGATCAATGTCTGCGAGGAGAAGTGCCGCCTGAACTCCAGTATTCGGAACAGCCGCCACAGCTACATGTGCTCTACGTATATTATGTCTGGTGGCCCTACCCGACATGAAGCCCGCCTTGTCCGGATGCACAAGCTCCATGATATGGGGCAGGAGACGGTTAGCCAATGCCTTGGCCAGGATTTTAGCCTCAATGTTTAAGAGCGATATAGGACAGTACGACTCGTGTCGTTCCGGAGGTCTGCCAGGTTTCTGAAAGACCACAATCTCCGCATGCCGCCAATCCGCCGGGAGTGTGCCCCTCTCCCTCGCCTCCTCCAGGGCTGCTCCATAGTGGGCGCCGAGCTGTAGGTGATAGTACCTAAAGAATTCACTGGGGAACCAATTGGGCCATGGGGCTTTCCCCGCGTTAAGTTCCCCCAGCGCCTGCCCCAGCTCCTCTGCCGTGAGGGGGAGCTCCTGCTGGGTTGTTTCTGATCTTAAAATTCTCTTCGCCTCATGATAGCGCCTAAACCCTAAGAGGCGGCAGATTGGTTTTATCCACTTTCTCCTCTAATAACTATATGTAGGACAGAAGAAAAGTAAGTGTGCTTCGTTCTCTCTAGCATTGCTGTTGCATAGATCACATATTGCCAAATCGTTCTTCTCTGCGTTGCTCTCATAGCATACCCAGCTCACAGTGTTAGTTTTAATTTGCAGTATGCCATATCGAAACTTTAAGTACAATGTTTTAGCTAGGCCCGGTAGGATCTCATCCATAAAGGGTTCAAACCTGCTCTCTGTCTTCATAGCCAAATATTTGAGGGTTAGAACCCCCAAATCAGGATTATGCAATTTAGAGTGTGAGACAAACGCCCAGTAACGTTCCTTCAGCAATTTCTTAGAACTAAAGATAAGGCCCGCAGGACCCACCCAATAATTAATCAACCCCAGGTAGAGTAACCACTCCTCAATGTGTCTTAGCCAAGCTAGTTTTGTGGTATTTTTTATTTTCATAACCTCTTTGAGGCCTTCCCTGTAATCTACTAGTTCCTATGTTGACCACAAACGGACCCATCTCTTCCTTTCTCTCTCTCACACTCTTCCTCTGTCTCACACTCTTTCTCTCATTCACTCTTTCTTCCTTTCTCTCTCACTCTTTCTCTTTCTCTCTCTCTTCCTCTCTCTTTCACTTTTTCTCTCTTTCTCTCTGTCTTCTTCTCTCTCTCACTCTTTCTTTCTCTCTCTCTTCCTCTCTCTCACTCTTTTTCTCTCTCTCTCTCTCCTTTGATGGGCGCATTACGCACAATCTTATCTTGCTTTTTGTCTTGCAGGCTTTGATTTACAGATTGTCGACCCCCCCCCCGACACGGGCCTCCCGCCACGTGGCGATGACTTGAGTTCCACTGAGTTAGTACCACCAGAACTGAGCGTGTGTGCAGCCTGCGATGATGCGTGGCCTCGATACACCATCCTGGCAATCAAGACCTGATTTGAATTGTGAGCTCGGCTGGACATCAAGTACTCCAAAGGCAGCTGGCTGTACATACATGACTCCTCTGGGCGGTCCAGCAGGATGTGTTGGGGGCCTGTGCAACGGAATCTTGCAATGGCTGAGGAGGTTGCTTCTGCACGTGGTAGGCCCTCTTGGACACATGTTGGTGGCGGAAGGTGAGCATAGAGGCTGTTTGCGCGGCGGCGGGCAGTCACCTCTGGGTGGTGGGAGTGGATGGTGTGCAGCAGCCTGGGTGCACAGGGGTGGGCAGACACCTCTGGGCAGTGGGAGTAGATGGGGTACAGCAGCCTGGGTGCGCAGGGGTGGGCAGACACCTCTGGGTAGCGGGAGTGGATGGGGTGCAGCAGCCTGGGTACGCAGGGGTGGGACAGCGATTTAGGCATGTACAGTTGTATGTATTCTGCCATTACTAATTCTATAATATGTTTCAGATGAGTGAGCTTGAGGGCTGCAGTTTGTCCTGGCACGTGGTTGGAAACACATCGGTGGCGGAAAGGTGAGCTGTGAGGGTTTTGTTCACAGTGACGGCACTTACTCTCCCTCTCCATCTCTTCCTTTCTCTCTCTTATAACCTCTTCCTCTCTCTCTCTCACTCTTTCTCTCTCTCTTCCTCTCTCTCACACTGTTTCTCTATTTCTCTCTCTCACACTGTTTCTCTCTTTCTCTCTCTCTTCCTGTCTCGCTCACTCTTTCTCTCTTTCTCTCTCTCTCATTCTTTCTTTCTTTCACTCTCTCTTCTTCTCTCTCTCTCTCTTTCTCTCTCTCTCTCTCTCTCCTTTGATGGGTGCTTGACGCACAATCTTATCTTGCTTTTTGCCTTGCAGTCTGTGAGTCACAGATTGTCGAGGGATGACACGCCATGGCTGTACCTACTTTTATTTTGTTGTTTTGTTTAAATAAAATGTTTTATAAGTAAATCCATAGATGACTGTGATTCTCATTTGTTCAACCTCACATGCATCTTTTTTGTTATAGTTGTGCAACTTCAGCCGATTTGTTACGTTCCAGATTTCGGAAGGTTGCTGTCACATTTGTTTGTTGGGGTGGGGTCAGGGTTGGGGGCGGACAAGGGGGTGGTGGAGGAGGGTGTCGGGGCACTGTTGGGTATCCAAGCTGCAGGATTGTTGGCTCCATTGCATCTGTTGTCGCTCATGTGTGGCTGTGGGCTGGTCTCCCTTTAATGTTGCAGGTTGTAGTCCGACTTTACACCAGGTCAGAGCAGTTCCTGGTGCTAACGCACCTTATCACCTGTTTTGTATTCTCTTCGCCGATCTTGCTGGTGGTTGAGAAAGTTGCGAAGTGGTGTGTTCGCTGCTTTTTCCACGGGAACGCCTACTCTGTATCTCATTAGCGATATTTTCCGGGATCATCCATGACAATGCTTTTTGAGGCTGCTATCGCTGGTAAACTGGTGATAAGGGCTGTTTGCACCAGCTTGTGAACGGTGCGTTAAAGTTATCACCATTTTGGCTGTGACAAAGTGCCGTTAACTTGGCAATGTGTCCTTGAGACTATGCCCCTCGGTGTTTTAAAGACCTGACAAGTGCTTGAGTGCCGCTCTGTGAGCCGCACACCCAGCGTGTTCACACTAGGGGGCCACGCTGAGAACTGCGCACACTTCGTATTCTCACTAGGGGGCCGCGCTAAGAGCAGCGCATCCTTCATGTTCACAATAGGGGGCCGCTCTAGGGTCGCAACTCTAAAACTTAAAAAAAAGTGTTCTCTTTCATTAATTTACATTCGCCTCGGGGACCCCATACCCCGAGGCATACCCGCATCTACATTTTTTTCAAAGGGGAGAGTGGCCGCGCAGCCCCCTCCCCAGGCTACTTCTGGCCCCAGGGACCCCATCCCCCAGGGCCTGGCCTCTCTGTTGGGGACTGTGGGGGGAGCCCAATGCCCCCACGGTCCTGCCAGCTCCCGTCTCCTGTGGGAGCCGGCATTCCTTTTGGGCAACGGGAGCTGCGGACATGCAGCTTCCCTTGCCCCAAAGCAATTCACCTTTCCTTTTTTTTGAAGCAAGAGGAGATTTTCCTACTCTCGCTTCAACAAAGCAAACCAGTGTTTGCTATATCAGGGTGGAAGCAATGCTCCCACCCTGTCATAGCATCCGGCAATGTCCTGGGGGTCGACACCCCGGGACATTGCAGAACCCGGCCCTGGGTATTGACGGTCCCCAGGGCCATCAAGCGCTCCAGGAAGGGGCCAGGCAGCCCCCCTCCCTCTAATTTGAAAGCCCCAGGGTGGTGGTGGTCCCCAGGACCACGGAAGGGTCATGTGCCCTCCCGCACCTAATTTATATAGCCCAGAGGAGGTGGTGGTATAATTATACAATTGCCCCGGGGACCTGGCCCACCTGGGGGCTCATTTAAATGAAGTGGAGGAGCCTTTAAATTTTTTTGCCCGGATTCGCGCCCCCACCGTGCATTCGTACGTTTAAAAAAAAAGAATTAAAAAATTGTGGGATTCCTTGTGGGACCCCCCGGGCAGGCCTAGGGGGTCAGGGTGTTTCTACCCTGCCCCTTATCTTCATTTTTCATTTGTTTTGACTGTTTTCTGGCTGCCAACACTTCCTGGTTTGGAGTGTTGGCAGCCAATTAGACTGAAGCGCATGGTCGGGTGGGTTTGCGAATCCACCACGCCCCTAGAACTACTGAATAGTTTTGCACCATTTTAAAAAAGGTCACATTCTGAACCAAGAACTACTGCCAATTTTGGTGTAATTCTGTTAAGCAGTTCGGGCTGTAGCCTTTGCTAAAGTTTCCTATGGAAATTGATTTTTTGACTCATATTTTTTGAATTTCTCAGCAGCTACTGAACGGATTTACACCATTTTAAAAAAAGTCGCTTTCTAAACCAAGCGCTACCTTTTTGACAATTTGGTGTAATTCTTTCAGCAGTTCGGGCTGTAGCCTTGGCTAAAGTTTCCTATGGAATTGGAGAAAATACTTTTTGGGACCACCCTTTTTTCTAAGCCCCCACTTGACACATCACCCCCAAACTTTCAGGATAGGAGCTGACATGGATATACCTTTTTTTGGAGAATTTCCCTAAAATTCGTCAAATGATGCCAAAGTTATTAGCAATTCAAAAAATGCTTTTCCTATGGAAACTAGGGGCTAGATGTAGGTAATCCGAAAATACAGATTCTAAAATACCAAATTTACAGATTCGGTATTTCAGAATCGGTATTTGGGATGTAGATAATAATTCGGTAAAAAGTATCGAATCAGTAAGATTCGGTATTTACCGAATCGATAATTACCGATTCGGTATTTGCCATTCATTCCTATGGGCCTCCTTGACAATTGAATGTCAATTACCGAATCGGTAATTACCGATTCGGTAAATACAGAAAAAGTCAACGGTGGCAGGGAGTCACTTTGACACCCTGTTGCACCCCTGATTAGTGCTTGTGTGCCATGTGGCACACATACATGCCCTAAGGGCATGTATGTCTGTCACATGGCACAGGTGTAAATGCAAATATTTGCATTTACATAGGAATTTGTTATTTACCACCAACTAATAGTTGGTGGTAAATAACGAATCCTTAAAGCCCTGTAGCACTGTTTACAGTGCTTCCTACATTTCAAAATAAAGATTCGGTAATTTTCCCGATTCGGTAAATTTACCGATTCTGTAAAATTACCGAATCTGTATTTTTTAATGCCCTACATCTCAGTATCCAAATACCGGTCAGTAACGGCTGAAAATCGGTATTTACGGCCATTACCGACCGGTATTTGGATACCTACATCTGGCCCTAGGTTCTAACTATAACTACCTACTGGCGACCGGCAGTGGGTAATAAATATATATATATATATATATATATTCACTGAAAAAACCTTAGGTTTCAAACCTTATATAGTTAGGAATTAGCATTTAAAAAAACCTTTGAAAATCACTGAAAAAAACATAGGTTTCAGGAGTTATATAGTTAGGAATTAGTTTTTAAAAAACCTTTGAAATTCACTCAAAAAACTATAAGTTTTAGTGGTGTTATAGTTAGCTGGACATTTTACTCATACAAAACCAATGAAATTGCTCCTATATAGTTAGTTGTACTAACTATATTTCGCGCACCCGCAATCCACTGCTGATGATGTCACATATTAGATCATTCATGACATGGTCAGTGACATCACTGATGACATCTCAAGAACAATCCTAACTATATATGTAATATATATATATATATATATATATATATATATATATTACCCTCTAGGATGACTTTACCCTACGCCCTGCTGTGCCGGCATGGGATCTCCAGCCAAACTTTGTTTGGGGCGCCACTGAACGGTTTAGGCAACCCATCACTGCATAGGGTGCCTCCTGAGGACTCCAAGAATACAGCAGTGGCGTAAGTGGAGCACCAAGTGTCTTGCACCTGTGAGGCAGCTAATGAGGGGTCATTGGCCACATGATTGGGAGTGGCCACGGATATAACAGACCCCCCGGAACAACAAGAAAATCTTCCTGGATTGGGCACTGATGAAGCCATTGAGGCGGAAACGTGTGCCCTGCGTTTCCAGAGACTTCTGTATCCAGCGCTGCTAACAAAATAAAGCTGTTTCTACTTACTCCCAGCACGGGGGCATCGGCTCCTGGCGCTGTCGCACGCCGTGAGGGAAACGGCAGTTTCTTGGTAGACGGGGAGCACCGGGAGAATCCCTCCGCCTACAATCCCCAGCAGACCCGGGGGCGGCGCTGACCACACGCGTCATGAGAGCGCCTGGAGGCGCTACAAATCACCCTGCGCCCGTGAGCCCGGTGGAACCACCAGCAAAGCCTTAGCACAGCACGGGGGCATCGGCTCCTGGCGCTGTCGCACGCCGTGAGGGAAACGGCAGTTTCTTGGTAGACGGGGAGCACCGGGAGAATCCCTCCGCTTACAATCCCCAGCAGACCCGGGGGCGGCGCTGACCACACGCGTCACGAGAGCGCCTGGAGGCGCTACAAATCACCCTGCGCCCGTGAGCCTGGGGGAACCACCAGCAAAGCCTTAGCACAGCACGGGGGCATCGGCTCCTGGCGCTGTCGCACGCCGTGAGGGAAACGGCAGTTTCTTGGTAGACGGGGAGCACCGGGAGAATCCCTCCGCCTACAATCCCCAGCAGACCCGGGGGCGGCGCTGACCACACGCGTCACGAGAGCGCCTGGAGGCGCTACAAATCACCCTGCGCCCTCTCGCCCCGCGAGTCGCGCGCGGGAGCGCCCGGTAGAAGCCCGGTACAAGGGCGGGACAGTCTTTGGCAGTCATTGGCAGGAGGAGACAGGGCAGGGCCAGAGACTGTGGTCCACGTAATGGGGAAACGCAAGCTGACTGTGAATGGCGGAGAAGGTAAGAAGGCCAAAGTCCCTAGGAAATCTGAGACCATTATTGCATATCTCACATCCGCAGTAGGGGCACTAAATGATGAAATTGCTAATGCGGAAAAAGAACTGGGCCTCGACCAGCCGGCCACAGAGCCGAGGGACTTAATAGACGTAGCAGTTCCCGAGTCCGCCTCACATTTCCCACTGGAACCCAAAATAGTTGTTATGGCTCCTACCGCCTCCTCCGTGCCTAGGACGATCACTCCACCACACTACCTGGGTAGCGATACTGCACATTTCGATTCCACTTTGAACATGTCACCCAAGGCAAAAAACACATGAGGCAAGAAACCCCGTAAGGATCACACTGATAGAGCGGATAAACTGACACTTGAGGGCCTTCATGACAACCTGGTCGACGTGGTGGAGGGACTTTTTGAATCACGGCTGGCACCATTATTGGTCAACATAGCTAAAGACATTGTGGACACTCTTTAACTATGTGTAGACAATATTATGAAAAAATGCGAAAGAATTGACAAATACCTTAAGGAGTTTAACCCACATTGCCAGACACAAATTAGGAGTAAAATAGCATCTGAGCAACAGGGGAGGGTTAACACTCCAAATGATGCACCACCTAGTTCACCAATGCAAGTGCTCAGCACTAATTATTTACCCGTGCTCACAACACTCGATGATAAGATTGCTTCTTTACGGGGGACACAAAAGGCAGGTGTTGAGGGGACAGGGCCCCCTAACGTGTTACCCACCCCTAGACCCCAGCAGCATCATCGTAGCGAACCCAGAAAAAGACAGTGCCGACCAGTGGATCTCCCTCCGGACGCAGCAAGTCTAGTTGTTATTTTACCTGGGATCCCGTGTCTTAAACCACACGAGAGGGAATCGGAGTTAGATCTACTAAATAGAACTAGGAGTTGGTGCACACAGTTCAGTAGTGGAAGCCTGGACGTGGGTAAACATATCATAGCTGCACGAAGGGTAGACTGGGTGGGGAGGAGGTCTAAATGCATCACTGGAGATTGTGTGATTGTTAATTTTAATACACCTTATATAGCAGACACTCTACTCTGGGATGGATCTGATCTACGTGGTGTAGGTATTAGACCACTCCCACTAGGGTATTTCTATCCTCCCCCACCTATCCTCAGCCCAAAACACATTACCCGTATATCTCATTTCCCCCAGGAAGAGTAGAGGGCATAAGAGCGAAGCCCCATGTATCCTATCAAACTCAGCAGGCCTTATTACGGCTAGACCAAATACCGCAGCAGCACCAGTCCTCCAAGAACAGCATACTCTTAGTCAGGGGCAAGGGATTGTACTTAGCAACAGGTTCCATCCTCTCTTGAATACCTCTACTCTAGATACTAACGATTGACAACTACCCACTGTTTCACCGAGTCGGGATGTCACTACTGTAGCTAGCCATCGCTATGTTACAGCAGTGAGTTGGAACATCGCCGGGCTAAGGAAGAAAGTCATTGATGCTAGATGGTTACATTTTGTAACACAACACGATATCCTGGGTTTCCAGGAAACATGGGATACCAGTGATGATTTCTTCTTAGACGGGTACCGCAGCTTTTCAGTCAAAGCGACTCCTGGGGAGGGTGGCAGGCACAAGGGTGGTCTGTATATACTCTTCTCTATAAAATTGGTGGGTACCACACGGAAAATTGTTCACACATCGGAAAACATCCTAGGTATAGAGTGGGTTAGGCCAAATTCCCCGCTAATTTTGATAATTAATTTCTATAATGCACCCGATAGGGTTAGAAACTTTTCACACTTGAGTTCCCTATCTTCCTTTTTAATAACATATAAGTCACAGCAACCTGCTTTATTCGATACCCTGTTATTGGGAGATTTTAATGTTCATCCATGTAGCTTGGGATGCCAGGACAAAGAGCAATTGGGACCTCCGGGAGCTGTCAGCACTCACTTTGAGCATACCTCACAGGGGGCGGAATTGGAAAATCTACTAGCCAATCAAAATCTGTACGAGGCACAAGGTTCATGGGGGGATGTGAGAACACCGACCTTTGTTGGTAGGGATGCTAGCACTGTCATTGATTATATCTTTATTTCACCGGGGATAATCGACACAGTGGTATCCTATGAAGTAAGTTCCTCCCTATTTAGCGATCATAACCCAGTGGTCTTGTTCCTGAACGTGGGTCGCAACATCGTCACCCAGGTTGAGCGTCTGGGGGGCTGTGGTGATACCCTTGTTCCCAAGGAGCAGGGTCGTAGACTGAACTGGGCAAAGGTTGTGCCGGATACCTTTATGGATAACCTCGTACTGAATTCACAAGATGATATGACAATCTGTATGGATAGCACATCCGAAGGTACTGCCATTATCAGCTCTTTTACCACCATATGTTCTAAGATAAATAGGGACTTAACAAGCACAAAGAAGCAAGTAGACTCCTCCACCCCAAGATGGTTTGACAGAGAGTGCTCAAAGACACACAATGACTTACTTCATGCCCTGAAACAGCAGCCAAGAAACAGGGCTTTGGTGGCAGGGCTTAGGAAAGAATACAGACAGGCCATCGAGACTCGTAAAAAGTCAATAAAAAGTGAGGCTTGGGACAGCTTAACAACGGCCAATGTTCTGAAGGACAGCTCTAAATTCTGGATGGTTATAAACCATTCTTATTTCACTGCATCAACTAACACTGTTATGGACTGTGTGATTCCCGAAGACCTTTGGGTTGATCACTTTAGTAAAATTTATAACAGTGATATGATCCTAGCACCCGTTAGATCCCAACAGTCTCTGACAGAAGCATCCCCCCTTGCCTTTACTGAATTAGAGGTTAGCAGGGCTATTGACGAGATGACCAAACATAAGGCCCCGGGACCCGACGGCGTCCCGGCAGACCTATACAGCTCAAGATCACCCCTGTGGGCTAAAATACTCACTAATGTTTTTAACGCAACGGTCACAGCGGGGTTCCCTAAATCCTGGTCCACCTCAACCATTGTTCCAATATACAAGAAGGGCTCAAGAAGCGATCCGGCCTGTTATAGTCCGATCTCGCTAATTGACTCTGCTGTTAAGATTCTTGACAGAGTCATTTTACGCAGATTGGGCAACATTACTAAAGAGAAGGGGGTCCTCTCTGATCTCCAGTATGGCTTCCGTGAGAAACGAGGTACAATTGACCAGTGTTTGAATCTTCATATGCTGGTCAGTAAGTACACCATGGCGAAGGAGGGCCGCCTATACCTGGCCTTTATGGACCTCTCTTCGGCCTTTGACTTGGTCAATAGGGCCAAGTTATGGGCTATATTGGCTGGCATTGGGTTCGATCCTCCTCTTGTAGACTTCTTGGCCGCACTCCACGAAGATCTATCAACCTCCATTAGAATCACCCGAGAAGGAAACACCACCAGACCTTTTAACTCCAGAAGAGGTGTGAGGCAGGGCTGTATTTTAGCCCCGCTTTTGTTCACTCTTTATATCAACTCTCTGGACAAAGCCTTGGAGGGGTCCACACCTGATATCCCGTATGTGGGGGGTTCCGCAGTGCCTGCTCTGCTATATGCGGACGACGCGGTCCTCCTAGCCCGCACGGGCGTGGGGCTACAAAGGCTGCTGGACGCGTTTGGTGACTTTATGGTAAAGCTAGACTTTTTGATCAATAACAAAAAATCGCATGTTATGGTGGCTGGGAGACAGCCAAGGCCGAAAAAGCTAAAATCCTTTACCTGCTGTGGAGAAGGGGTTTCAAGGGTGCAAGTCTTTACCTACCTGGGTGTGATTTTTGAGGAGAAGGGTTCGTGGAAACCACAGGTGTCTGCGAAATCACTAGCTGTAACTAGATCAACCTCAGCTTTGTTGAGTTTTGCAAACCGACTTGGCTCACGACCAATGGAGGCATTACTGAAAGTCTACAAAACTAAATGCCTATCCATAGCCACTTACGGTGCACCGCTGTGGGGCTACTCCTCAACTGGCGATTTGCAGATCGTGGAAAACCAGTTTCTTAGATCTCTACTAAGTGTCCCACAATCCACACCAGTTTTTTCACTACACTCTGAGTTAGGTTTAGGTTACATTACTGACCTGCTTCTTTTGGCACCATTGGTATGTTGGGCCAAAACCTGGCTGAACAATGACATTACACTTAACCACACTATTCTCAGGGACTGCATGGCTCTGGATAACGCTTCAAAGATTCCGTGGCTGGCTTACGTAAAAGGCGCACTGGGAAGTCTTGGCAGGCCCAACCTTTTCAGCCACCCAAACTCAATTTGTAGGGGGGATGTGAAATGGATTAAGGATAACTTTTTGAGGAGGGCATCTCAAACGCGGGAGAGTGAAGAACTGACTAAACCTAGAGCCAGAGCCAACTTCCTCCTCCTGTCTACGCCCTCAATTGAACCTTATCTAAAAATTGTAAGCCGCCCATACCATCGACACTTGCTTATTAGATTTAGGTTCAACATTATACAGTACTCCTTAGGTGACTTCCCCGTATAAGGGGGTCCCAGACGAGTCAACCCCTTGCAGCTGCGATAACTTTTCAGAGCAGTCCCTCATGCATTTTGTAATGTTTTGTGATCACTTCAAGAAGAGCAGAAAGCAGTTTTTGGCCCCTATCTTAAGGGAAGCAGGTTTTGTACAAGTACGCCCAGCCCTACTTTACTTACAGCTACTAGGTAGCTCTAGGATAGTCTTCGGGGTTGCTAGCTTTCTGGTCGCAGCCATGCGCACGAAGGCCAGGAAGCTATCCCGAGGTACTTGGAAGGGTGATCTCACTATACTGCAGTTTCTGTTAACGTTTTTAAGTTAATTATTCTCCTATTTATTACACTGTGATTGAATTGTTTTTGTACCAACTTTTATCTACTTGAATGCACTAGATACTGCTACCGGGTTTGACTTATTAATGATTTTAATTATATGAACTTTGTGACATGTCAAATTTTTTAAATATGTATTGTCTTGTTGCTTTTATGATTTTAAGTAATCGAATAAAGCTTGCTTTTGACTTTTGACTTTGACTTACTCACAGAGCAGTGTCACATTCTTTTCCGGAGAGAGGGAGAGAGTCTGGTTGGAATGTTTGGCCAGTGAGCATGTTATGGCGCAGTGACACGCCCTGTCGATAGGGAGCACCGCGGCAAACCTGCACATGTGTGTTCTGCATAAAACTGCGACAAGGAGCCCCCCAAGTGTTATATCCTCACACGGACATTATCGCCGCCACAAGGGGAGAGAGGAGGCAAGATTGGTTTTACCTGATAAGGGGGACGTAGGACGACTTTACCCTACACACTTCTGTGCCGGCATGGGATCTCGAGCCAAACTTTGTTTGGGACGTCACTGTACGGTTTAGGCAACCCATCACTGCATAGGGTGCCTCCTGAGAACTCCATGGCCCAGAATGCAGCAGTGGCGTAAGTGGAGCGCAAAGTGTCTTGCACCTGTGAGGCAGCTAATGAGGAGTCATTGGCCACATGATTGGGAATGGCCACGGATATAACAGACCCCCGGAAAAACAAGAAAATCTTCCTTGATTGGGCACTGATGAAGGCATTGAGGCGAAAATGTGTCTGCCCTGCGTTTCCAGAGATTTGTGTATCCAGCACTGCTAACAAAATAAAGCCATTTCTACTTACCCCCGGAGCAGTGTCACATTATTTTCAGGAGAGAGAGTCTGGTTGGAATATAAATATATATATATATAAATATATATATATATATATATATATATATATATATATATATATATATATATATATATATATATATATATATATATATATATATATATATATATATATATATATTCAGGCTCCAGTTTGCACCGTTTGCGGGGGTCACTCTTTATGTCGGGTGCCGAAAAACGCGCCAGTGCATCGCGTTAAAAATAGCAGCTCCAGTCCTTCTAGACCTTTACCCAGCCGGGTCAGGAATAAAGACACGGCACTCCCGGGCTCAATATAAACAGCGAGGGTGTTTTTATTTAAGCAAACGCGTTTCGGGACAGCGTCCCTTCGTCAGTGGTTCAACCACGAGTGATACAGTTTCAACTTTTTAAATGAGACACCAACATTAATGATAGACACTGAAAACGGACTATAGCGTCCACAACAAAGTTGCGCCATCTTAGAATGGTTTCAGAGTGAATTTTCATTGCATTAAATAACAGTGATTGCACATTACCACATTTTGCCGTGTATCGGCCAAAGCATAAGATAGCCCGGTTTCATAAATTCATTACAAGTTTGATTTTGACTTTCGTGATTTTGGCATGAGGCGTAAAATTTAATAATCTTAATGACATTCCGGGCACAATAGCCACGGACTGAGTTTTCACTGGAATATACCCCAGAGTAGATCTTGCCGTGTATCGGCAATCGCAGCCATCTTGGCTGCATGAGCTCATGCCATCATCAAAAGTCTATCCCAAACAAAATTATCTAAATCATTATAACAAAACAGGTCTCATTCTCATAAGTTTCCCACCACCCCACTTAAATAAACAATACCTCATGGTTCATACATTGATTACAAGTTTCTAATTCATTACCAATTTTGTATTTCATCTTCGTCCCTCAGTTACAGAAATCAGTCCAACTATCAAAACTTCTACAGTCCTTCGCTCACCTTATCCAAGGTGAGTAGCCATCTCCTCTCCCATATTAAGACCCCTCGGTGCCTTCGTTTCTAAATCTATGATATAACGCGATTCAAGCCTTCTAAGGGTCTGCAATCTATTCCCTCCCCTTATATTTGGTGGTACACAGTCTAAGCAGAAAAACCTTAGTAGATCTCTATTACTATTGTGCTTGATTGCGAAATGCCTGGCGACAGGGTATGTGAAGTCCTTATTCATTATCGCCCTCATGTGTTCTAAAATTCTTAGTTTTACAGAATTAATTGTACTGCCAATGTATTGCAGCAAGCAGGGGCACTGTAAACAATAGACTACATGATCCGTCTGACAGGTCATAAATTTATTGATTTTCTTTTCACCTCGACAGCCTCTTACTTTATAGGTGAGTGTGCGTTTGCTGAAAGCACATGCTTTGCACTTCCCACATGGAAAGAAGCCTCTGGCTTCCTTCAGCGTGCCTTTGGTGTTCTGGATCGGGTCTAAATGGCTATGGACCATGTGGTCCCTCAGAGATCTTGCCTTTCTAAAGGTAAATTGTGGGCTAGCGGGCAGATCCGATCCCACAATCTGATCAGTCTTTAGAATATGCCAATGTTTCGACATAATTGTCCTTAACTTGAAGGAATTTTCTGAGTAAGTTGTTACCATTCGAAACTTCCCATCCACTTTTGGCCTCTCTTTCTTGTGGAACAGTGTGTCGCGTGGCAGGGCCTTGACGCGGTTCAGGGTGTCCTGTAAAAGTTTAGGTCTATACCCCCTTTCCTCAAATCTGTCCATACTCCCTCTGGCTGCTAAATCAAAGTCCTCCTCATGGGTGCAGTTTCGTTTCAATCTAAGAAACTCCCCATAGGGAATACTATTGATTAATTTACGTGGATGGCTGCTGGTGGCAAACAGCACGCTGTTCCCGGCTGTTGGTTTCCGGTACAGGGAAGTTGATATTTTCCCATTCTTTATAGATACCTGTAAATCCAAGTAATTAACTTGTGATCCACTGATATCCCCCGTGAACTTAAGGTTGCAGTCATTGTGGTTTAGCGACCCAATATACTCCCGGGCTTCGTCTATGGACCCATCCCATACCAGGAACAGGTCGTCAATATACCTGTGCCAGGTTACCACTTTGGTGTTCCATGTGGCTTTGTCCGGACCCCAGGCTTCCTGCTCCTCCCACCAGCCCACGAATAAATTCGCGTAGCTGGGGGCGAAGCAGGAACCCATCGCCGTGCCCGACCTTTGTCTGTACAGAGTATCCTGGAAAAGGAAAATGTTGTTATGTAAACAAAAATCTACTAATTCAAGTATCATCTTGTTATGCATAGCGAATTTCAGTGATTTCTTTCCCAAAAAATAAGCGATAGCATTTATTCCTTGACCATGATCTATACACGTATACAGACTCGTTATGTCCAATGTTATCATTACATAGGAGGATTGCCATATCAGACTCTCAATTTTCTCAATGAAATCCGTGGTATCTCGGATATAGGACTTGAGTTCCAAGACAAATTCAAAGAGATAAAGATTTAAAAACTTTGAAAGATTCTCTGTTAGGCCTCCTATGGAGGAGATAATGGGTCGCCCTGGTGGTTTCTCCATATTTTTATGGACCTTCGGTAGGTGGTAGAATGTAGGTATGGTGGGGTTAGTGGTCTTCAAGAATAGGTACTCTTCTAAATCAAGCATACGTTTGTCATGCCATTTTTTCAAGAGTTCATGGAGAGTGGCAATGCTTGTTAGATATTCTTTTTTATCAATTTGAGTGTAACAGTTGGTGTCTTGTAACTGACGATTTGCTTCCTCAATATAGTCATTGCGTGACATAACCACAACATTCCCTCCTTTGTCGGATGGTTTGCAGACTATAGTTTTATCTTCCGCCAGTGCCCTTATTGCTGTTCTCTGATCCTTCGTGATGTTAAATGTTTTGGGTCCATTGTTTGTGGTTCTCATTATCATCAGGTCCCTGATGACAGCCTCAGAGAATATGTCCGTGGCATCTATTGCGGTTTGAGGGACAAATTTTGATGCCAGTTTAAAACCACTCGCCGGTGTCTCTTGTGCAATATCCACATTTATTAATCTTTGTGTGAGGGAGTTCTCCGAGATGTTTTCATCATTTTCGTTGCCCTCCCGCAGATTTTCCAAGAGTTCG
The DNA here is from genome assembly GCF_964261635.1 of Lissotriton helveticus. NCBI lineage: Eukaryota > Metazoa > Chordata > Amphibia > Caudata > Salamandridae > Lissotriton > Lissotriton helveticus. Next base: position 312,180,844 of record NC_136062.1, read on the forward strand.
CAGGTGGTTAAATCATTAACACTCAACAGGTCAGTATCCTTCTTGTTACCACGTAAGTACTTCATCTCCTTGGCTGTTGGTTTCACCTTAAAGTATTTGTGCAACTTGATTTTCCTGACAAACTTGTAGAGGTCGATCCTCGTTTGTGTGTATTCCATCTGGGTGTTTGGACAGAAAGTCAATCCCAGTTTCAAGACTGATTCTTCATTCGGGGATAGAGCTCTGTTTGACAGGTTAACAATTGTAAGGGAATCCTTTTGTGTTACCATCTCTGGCCTCTCTTGCCTCTTGTTGGTCGCGAGGTTGTATCGGCCTTTCCTCTGCCCCTTCCTCTTCCAGCCACCTCTTCTGGTTTGTCTGTTCCCTCCGGTGGTTTGTTTTTTCCACCCCTTAACCAGCTGTGTCGAATAACTTTGAATTCCTGGTGAAAAGGAGTTTTCTTCTGTGGGGTGGATAAGTTTGTTGTTTCATCTTCAGAGGCTTCACTCAGATTAATATCTGATTCAGATGTCTCAACTCTAGATTCAGGTGGCTTTTGATCTTTCTTGGCTAGGTCTTTCCGCGGCTGATCATACTTTTTCGCAAAAGTAAGTACTCTGCCCATGGCATAATCCCGCTCATCGCGATCAAATTTTTCCTGCTTTCTCATTTTGATTTTTAATTCATATTTCTGCAGTCTTGTTTTCATGGAAGCTCGGAGTCGTTCTTGTTCGTCCTTATCAGTGTCTTTCTGTAATTCCTCCTCCATTGCTTCTATCTCTTTTACCGTCTTATCTCGGTCACTCCATGCAAACTGTACAAGAATTTCAAGCATTCCTTTGCAGGATAAAGCAATGTGGGTGGCCCAAGCTTCCAGCAGGAGAGGGTCGGGATTTTCATAGGCAGGTATGGTAAATATTCGTAGTCCCCTCGGTACACGTTGTACTTCAATGTATCCTTGGAGTGATGTGCCCTCCCACCATTTTCTCAGTTCTCTTTCATAAAGTTTTTCTAACTTCTGAAACTGTATAGCCAAGATATTAGTATTGTCCATGTTAGTCTTTGGTGGTGGTTTGCTAATGTCCGGGTTCTTGTTTTTGAACATATCCCCGGCTGCATCCCTGCGTTCACTCATGTTGAACATTTTATAGCTTTATAACGGTCAGGCGGTCCGAACCCGGACTCCCGCCTGCCCCCTCTTTTGCTGTAGTTTTAGATTGAGCCCTCGACACACCTTCAGGTGATTTACAGTTTTGGGATACCGGGTGAGATGTAGAGAGAAATGAAAAGTCGTGGCTTACCGCTTTACGTCGCGGAATTTCCCTTCTTAAGTCAGTCTCTCGTATTCTCCTCACATGTCTCTTCAAAGTTCCGGTTAGTAAATCTTGTATTCCCAAATAAATCCAACGGACTCCGGAGAATCACTCCTTATACTCCTCGTTCGTGGCTGTCGGTGGTGCACCCCCGTTTCAAAGATTCAGGCTCCAGTTTGCACCGTTTGCGGGGGTCACTCTTTATGTCGGGTGCCGAAAAACGCGCCAGTGCATCGCGTTAAAAATAGCAGCTCCAGTCCTTCTAGACCTTTACCCAGCCGGGTCAGGAATAAAGACACGGCACTCCCGGGCTCAATATAAACAGCGAGGGTGTTTTTATTTAAGCAAACGCGTTTCGGGACAGCGTCCCTTCGTCAGTGGTTCAACCACGAGTGATACAGTTTCAACTTTTTAAATGAGACACCAACATTAATGATAGACACTGAAAACGGACTATAGCGTCCACAACAAAGTTGCGCCATCTTAGAATGGTTTCAGAGTGAATTTTCATTGCATTAAATAACAGTGATTGCACATTACCACATTTTGCCGTGTATCGGCCAAAGCATAAGATAGCCCGGTTTCATAAATTCATTACAAGTTTGATTTTGACTTTCGTGATTTTGGCATGAGGCGTAAAATTTAATAATCTTAATGACATTCCGGGCACAATAGCCACGGACTGAGTTTTCACTGGAATATACCCCAGAGTAGACACTCAAATTGATAAAAAAGAATATCTAACAAGCATTGCCACTCTCCATGAACTCTTGAAAAAATGGCATGACAAACGTATGCTTGATTTAGAAGAGTACCTATTCTTGAAGACCACTAACCCCACCATACCTACATTCTACCACCTACCGAAGGTCCATAAAAATATGGAGAAACCACCAGGGCGACCCATTATCTCCTCCATAGGAGGCCTAACAGAGAATCTTTCAAAGTTTTTAAATCTTTATCTCTTTGAATTTGTCTTGGAACTCAAGTCCTATATCCGAGATACCACGGATTTCATTGAGAAAATTGAGAGTCTGATATGGCAATCCTCCTATGTAATGATAACATTGGACATAACGAGTCTGTATACGTGTATAGATCATGGTCAAGGAATAAATGCTATCGCTTATTTTTTGGGAAAGAAATCACTGAAATTCGCTATGCATAACAAGATGATACTTGAATTAGTAGATTTTTGTTTACATAACAACATTTTCCTTTTCCAGGATACTCTGTACAGACAAAGGTCGGGCACGGCGATGGGTTCCTGCTTCGCCCCCAGCTACGCGAATTTATTCGTGGGCTGGTGGGAGGAGCAGGAAGCCTGGGGTCCGGACAAAGCCACATGGAACACCAAAGTGGTAACCTGGCACAGGTATATTGACGACCTGTTCCTGGTATGGGATGGGTCCATAGACGAAGCCCGGGAGTATATTGGGTCGCTAAACCACAATGACTGCAACCTTAAGTTCACGGGGGATATCAGTGGATCACAAGTTAATTACTTGGATTTACAGGTATCTATAAAGAATGGGAAAATATCAACTTCCCTGTACCGGAAACCAACAGCCGGGAACAGCGTGCTGTTTGCCACCAGCAGCCATCCACGTAAATTAATCAATAGTATTCCCTATGGGGAGTTTCTTAGATTGAAACGAAACTGCACCCATGAGGAGGACTTTGATTTAGCAGCCAGAGGGAGTATGGACAGATTTGAGGAAAGGGGGTATAGACCTAAACTTTTACAGGACACCCTGAACCGCGTCAAGGCCCTGCCACGCGACACACTGTTCCACAAGAAAGAGAGGCCAAAAGTGGATGGGAAGTTTCGAATGGTAACAACTTACTCAGAAAATTCCTTCAAGTTAAGGACAATTATGTCGAAACATTGGCATATTCTAAAGACTGATCAGATTGTGGGATCGGATCTGCCCGCTAGCCCACAATTTACCTTTAGAAAGGCAAGATCTCTGAGGGACCACATGGTCCATAGCCATTTAGACCCGATCCAGAACACCAAAGGCACGCTGAAGGAAGCCAGAGGCTTCTTTCCATGTGGGAAGTGCAAAGCATGTGCTTTCAGCAAACGCACACTCACCTATAAAGTAAGAGGCTGTCGAGGTGAAAAGAAAATCAATAAATTTATGACCTGTCAGACGGATCATGTAGTCTATTGTTTACAGTGCCCCTGCTTGCTGCAATACATTGGCAGTACAATTAATTCTGTAAAACTAAGAATTTTAGAACACATGAGGGCGATAATGAATAAGGACTTCACATACCCTGTCGCCAGGCATTTCGCAATCAAGCACAATAGTAATAGAGATCTACTAAGGTTTTTCTGCTTAGACTGTGTACCACCAAATATAAGGGGAGGGAATAGATTGCAGACCCTTAGAAGGCTTGAATCGCGTTATATCATAGATTTAGAAACGAAGGCACCGAGGGGTCTTAATATGGGAGAGGAGATGGCTACTCACCTTGGATAAGGTGAGCGAAGGACTGTAGAAGTTTTGATAGTTGGACTGATTTCTGTAACTGAGGGACGAAGATGAAATACAAAATTGGTAATGAATTAGAAACTTGTAATCAATGTATGAACCATGAGGTATTGTTTATTTAAGTGGGGTGGTGGGAAACTTATGAGAATGAGACCTGTTTTGTTATAATGATTTAGATAATTTTGTTTGGGATAGACTTTTGATGATGGCATGAGCTCATGCAGCCAAGATGGCTGCGATTGCCGATACACGGCAAGATCTACTCTGGGGTATATTCCAGTGAAAACTCAGTCCGTGGCTATTGTGCCCGGAATGTCATTAAGATTATTAAATTTTACGCCTCATGCCAAAATCACGAAAGTCAAAATCAAACTTGTAATGAATTTATGAAACCGGGCTATCTTATGCTTTGGCCGATACACGGCAAAATGTGGTAATGTGCAATCACTGTTATTTAATGCAATGAAAATTCACTCTGAAACCATTCTAAGATGGCGCAACTTTGTTGTGGACGCTATAGTCCGTTTTCAGTGTCTATCATTAATGTTGGTGTCTCATTTAAAAAGTTGAAACTGTATCACTCGTGGTTGAACCACTGACGAAGGGACGCTGTCCCGAAACGCGTTTGCTTAAATAAAAACACCCTCGCTGTTTATATTGAGCCCGGGAGTGCCGTGTCTTTATTCCTGACCCGGCTGGGTAAAGGTCTAGAAGGACTGGAGCTGCTATATATATATATATATATATATATTCCAACAAACAGGTAAGCCCCACGACAACAGGTTCTACCCACATGGAACATTATTTGAGCACAATTTTGAAGGGATTGCAAGCCGCCCAATGGGGGAAGATCGTGTCACACTACAATGCCCAGAAGGCCTTGCGAAGGGCCACTCCCACTGGGGCAGGTAATTGTAACAAGATAAAGGTGTGCAAAGAAACAGCGTTTTCAACCCTCTGCTGCATACAGCCACTGAAGAAGGGATTTGGTAATCCTGAAACGCGTATGGCTCAAAGAGACTTTTACTGAAGACTGTACCTGTTTTACTGCTTGCTGGCAAGTTGTGAAATAAACAAGTGTCATTCAACTTCTGGCGACTTCACTTCGTGGGGCTTACCTGTTTGTTGGAATAATATTCGGCTGATGCCCAGCCGAGGAGTGAAGTCCACCGCCTCAAAGGGCGGGTCCGTGCAAACTACATTTTGGTGCTTGCTATAGCGGGAAGAAGGCAAGCGCGGCGCCATTGCAGGTTGGTGCTGCCTTGCAGACACAATTTTCACCTCTACAACGCAGGGCAAGCATGAGCCAGGACATGCTTCTACCCACATGGAACATTATTTAAGCACAATTTTGAAGGGATTGCAAGCCGCCCCACTGGGGGAAGATCGTGTCACACTACAATGCCCAGAAGGCCTTGCGAAGGGCCACTCCCACTGGGGCAGGTAATTGTAACAAGATAAAGGTGTGCAAAGAAACAGCGTTTTCAACCCTCTGCTGCATACAGCCACTGAAGAAGGGATTTGGTAATCCTGAAACGCGTATGGCTCAAAGAGACTTTTACTGAAGACTGTACCTGTTTTACTGCTTGCTGGCAAGTTGTGAAATAAACAAGTGTCATTCAACTTCTGGCGACTTCACTTCGTGGGGCTTACCTGTTTGTTGGAATATATATATATATATATACATATATATATGTATGTATGTATGTATGTATATATATATATATATATATATATATATATAAGCATATATAGTACAGCAACAAATTCGGTACTAGATGCGGAGAGCTTCCACCAACCAAGTTTGATTGGAAACTTCCCTTATGGGGAATTCCTCAGGAATAAAATAATCTGCTCACAAGATGAAGATTGGAAAAGAAACTGTCAATTGGCAACTGAGAGATTCAAAAAAATAAATTACAATTCAAAAATTGTTGAAGCATCATTAGAGAGAACTATGAAAATCCCTAGAAAAGAATTATTGAAAGAAAAGTTGCCGTTAACTGAAATTGGAATAAAAGATCAAAAAATACGACTGATTACCACCTATTCCACTGAGAACAAACAAATTACAAAAATCATCCGAATAAATTGGCATATATTGCATCTAGACCCTACAGTTGCAGGAATAATAGGAGAAGGAGCTCACCCAGAAATGACATATCAGAGAACTATGAATCTAAAAGATCAACTGACCCACAGCCATTTCATCCCCCCAAAAAAGCAGGAGACATGGTTAAAACCTCACGGTTTCTACAAATGTACTAACTGTAAAGTATGTGACATTGCAAAAAACACCAAGGAGATTCGTATGGCCAACAAACGGATGTGGAAAATACAACAACTCATAAATTGCAAAAGTCAATATGTAATTTATATTATTGAATGTCCCTGCGCATTAAAATACGTGGGCAGCACAATATGTGAACTCAAAAAACTGATTCTTGAACATTTGCGCGCCACGGTAAACAATGACAGGGGAAACGCTGTGGCGAGACGCATGGAAAAGGAACATAGAGGCAACTGGAAAGATTTGATTTTTTATGCAGTGGAAGCAGTGGTTAAACACCCTAGAGGTGGAGACCGAGAAAAGATTCTAAGACAAAAAGAATCAAGACATATCTTGAACTTTAGGTCTCAGACTCCAAATGGCCTGAATCAGGACGAAGATCTCTATTCACACTTATAAATAGGAACTACACTCAATGTAAATATTGGACACAATTAATTTTTTGCCTGTCAAGAAATAATCCTTTTTGTTTTTGTTTTTATATCAATTTTATCTTTTAAGGTTTATTTAGGTGGAGGGTTAAAGAGCTGGACACTAAATGTATTTTTCATTGTATTATGGATTAAGAATAATAATATCAACCAGTACCATATGAATTTCAATATGAAGTTGATAGTAAATGATGCAACAACTTATGTATAATCTAATGAATAGCAAAGGAATGTGGAGCAGGAGAGAGGTTTACCCACTGGAGGGTTAGAAACAATGAAATGAGTAGGTTATATTGATGCACAATAGTCTCCATAAATTGAGCAACACCTTGTAGTTTAAAATTGTTCACGTTACATAAAGGTGCAGGCTAAATACCCACTGGTGGGCAATAATGTTGTAATTAAAAAACAATTTCTGGGTAATATTGGAAAAGGTAATTTAAATGTGTAGCCATCATCACAATGAATATGTGCTTCTGCACCAATATAGAAGCTGTGCTACGAACATGCGCACACAAAGAATTAATAAAGTTCACTTTGAATTTATGAGAAAAAAACGAAACAATGGCAGCGATCGAACTTGAGCAAACTGCTTCTAGGTGTAAATATGTAAATACGGTGAATAAAACCGTGATAAATGCTTGATGTTAATAACATGATGCTAATAATGAATTTTTTGCAATGGGTGTAATTCATCTTCAGCTAAAAACATAAAACTTTGTAGGAGCACTACATTAACCATAATGCCCTTGTGTAGGAGACAGGAAGTGAAATCAATGACTTTCACCAATGTGATCCCTTTAAAAAAACGGAAGAATGTAACTTATGTAACTATCAACCTTATGAACAAGATCTTTGTATAGATTGAAATGCGTAGAGGGTTACTGGTATGCTGAAGAATGCTGAATAAATCACATCTTTAAAAATCATCAAGTTGATTTGACTCGGTAATTTGAGTGCGCACCGAATTGTCTCCTTTGGAGATACTGGATGTAATATATATATATATATATATATTTATCTCGAACACTCCACCGCCACCACCGTTGGCGTTTCTCTTTTTGAATGATGGAGCGCGGACCACAATTAAGGTGCTGTAATGTTTTTTTATTAATCCATCAGCAAGTCGCCCGTTACGCGTTTCGGCTCCGTGAATCCTTGATAACATGACGCGCTACATAGTCAGCTGATCTCATTTATACCATGTTTTCCATTCTTTATTTCTTTTTTACCAATAAAGTGACAGTGCAAGTGCAAATGATTCCATATAGTGATGGTCATATCTTTCATTTTAACATCTTGTAAACAATTACCAATTGACATGCATTTTTTGTTTGTTGGTTTCAATGTTCCTTTTGGCATCTATGTCCTCTTGTACATGCCATGCTATTAAAGTTTAAATACAGTATTTGTGCACAAATGTGCATATTTTACAGTACTCGATATAGTAGTTGATCAGATCTCAATAGATAATTTTTGAATACAGGTCTAAATACCTTGTTTTTCACTTTCACATTGTCTAACTCATTTGTTAAAAGCAAGGGAATATCTATTATAAATTATGCAAAAAGAGTATTAGGTTAAAACATTTTTAAAACCACTCTTGATATTGCATCACAGCATTCATCTTTCCTGTTCAAATCTCGCATGATATACAATACTTGTGCCACCTGGGCATTATCAAGAGAACCTCCAGATTGTAAACGCATTGTCAGTTATATCCTATGTAAACATATGACCAAGACATTAGATAAAGTGCATGGTGAAACTAAAGTGCTTGTGCAAATACATCTCCAAACATATATATCTTAATTGTGATAAAAAAGGAATATTCTTAAATTTATTATTGTTCGATTAGCTTAGATATCCGTTTGGTTAGTTAGCAGCGATTCTTTCGATGATATGAGAGGCTCATTTACAATTAAATCCTATTCATAGCTTAGATCTTTTCAGAGACATGTCTACAATTCTTCAGTAGTATTTAACCCTCCCGTATGTTTGCAATCAAGTTCTAGTATATATCTTGTTTCAAGTTTACGGAGTAATTTTTCCCGATCTCCGCTCCTTTTGGTCACTGGTACACTGTCTACAAGATAATACTTTAAATCTTTTGGGTCTGCATGATGGAATTCCTCAAAGTGGCGGGCCACTGGGTACACAGGATCACGTTTTTGATCGCTCTAATACGTTGCAATATCCGTTTATGTCCCTGTAGCTTGGTACTACCCACGTACCTAAGCCCACAGGGATATTCCAGGACATATACAACATATTCTGTCCTGCATGTCAAGGCCTTAGTAATCCTTTGCTCTGTATTGCCAAATGCCGCCAAGTACGATGTCTTATTTATGCCGCGTTGGCAAGCCTTACAGGATCTACATTTGTAGAATCCTTTTCTATGACTTAACCAACTGCCTTTTTGTTTGTCGGTTGGGTTATTCTGTACCAACTGAACTTTCATGTTAGGGGTTCTTCTATGTGTGATAGACAGTTTGTGTGGCAAGAGATGGTTGTTCACAGGATCATTACGTACGATTGGCCAGTTTCTTTGGATGATTCGTGTGAGGGTTTTGTTTTGTTTACTATACCCTGTTATCATTCTGAATGTTTCTCCTGATGTGCACTGTTTGTGTGTATCTCGATTTGACTGCAATTCATCTGGTTTTAATAGGGTAATTCTGTCTATCTTCTGGCTTTTGAGTATGGTGGCATCTATGCACTTTTTTGAGTAGCCCCTTGCCAAAAATTGTGAGCGACTGATCTCTTGGGCAGCCTGTAATTCTTGCTACAGATTCTTTTCAAATGAATCATCTCCCCATAGGCAAAACTCGGGATGAGATGCTTCGGGTGTGCACTCGCGGCATGTAAGACTGAGTTAGCTGCTGTCAACTTTCTGTGTACCTTAGTTTCTAGTTTTTCATTCTCAATGTATACAACTGTATCCAGAAATGTGACTTTTTCTGGGTTGATGTCAGCAGTAAACTGCAGATTGATGTCATTGACATTTATTTGTGCAATGAATTGCTGTGCATCTGACAGTGACCCATGCCAAATTAGAAATAAATCGTCAATATATCTTAGCCAGATTTTCATGTTGGTTCTAAAGATGTTTTCAAATTTCCTGATTAAGACCAGCTCTTCCCACTAGCCCATGTGAAGACATGCGTAGCTGGGGGAGAAGCTGGCTCCCATGGCAACACCACGGAGCTGTTGATATAGCATGCTCTGAAATAGAAAAATGTTATTGTTTAGACGAAAGTCTATTATATCTAAGAGCATTTTGCTATGCTGTTCATCTGCCTTCGGTCTTCTCCTCAGATAATGCTGTACAGCTCTCAGCCCATCTTTGTGTTGATGCTTGTATAGAGCGCTGTGATGTCCATGGGGATCAGTAAATAGTCTGATTATTAGGAAAAGTTATGAATTTTGGCTATGAAATCGCCTGTGTCCCGTAAGTATGATGGTAATTGTCGAACGTACTCCTGAAGAAAGTGGTCAACATGCTGGGAAGTTGTTTCCATAAGGCCATTTCTAGCGGAAATTATTGGGCGTCCTGGAGGTTTCAATGGATTTTTATGACGTTTGGGGATAAAATAAATTATTGGAGTTGTGGGGGTATCATTATTTTGAAATGTATACTCCTCCTTTGTGATTAATCCCATATCTTTCCAAGCCAATAGCTTACTGTGGTAGGCATTGTATGTTGCTTTTAAGGAGACTGGGTCACTACTTCGATAACATTGTTTGTCACACAATTGCTCCATGGCTTCATTTATATAGTCCTCTTTCGCCCAAATGACCAATCTGCCACCCTTGTCCGCATTCCGTATAATGTCTTTGTTATTTCTGAGTTTGGCCATTAGTTGATGGTATTCAATCTCCCGTTTGTTCTTTATTGTCCTTTTTGTATTTTGAATTTTTTGATTTATTTTTTTTAGCCCCCAAGTGATCTGTTCATGAAATGTATCAATTGAGTCTTTGGGCATAACAGAGACATATGTTGATTTGGCTTTGAACATCTTTTACCGGATTGTAGGTGCAGCTGTTGTTGCGGTGGCAGCCATTTGACTGCTGTTCTCTTCTACCATGTTCTCATCAGCCAAGTCCTGTAAATCATTTAAGAGTAGTTTGTCTTGTGTTATTAGATCTTATGGAGATAACATTTGTCCAAGTTCCTGTTTTTCCTCCTCTGATTTTTCTTTGAGAAGGTGGAATTTTTTGAGTTTAAGTTTTCTTATGCCTTTGAAGACGTCCATTCCGGTAGCAGCGTAGTCGAACAAACTCTCTGGGCAGAAGGAAAGTCTCAGAGATAGCAGCTGTAGTTCCACTCTATTTAAGTCCATCTTTGCTATGTTTGTTACCGTGATGTGTTTGGCATTTGAGAGTTCAGTGTTGGGCTCTACCTGCGGTTCCATCAACGTGTTTGATATTGTCTGGTCTGTCCGCCTTCTTTTGGCAAGTCTCCTTTCGCGGCGTTTGTTGGTGTTACTTTTCCTTGTGCATTTTGCTGTCGCAGAGGTCGTATTGTTTGTTTTCTTTCTTCCACTAAAAAATTCAGCTCCTCTTCCAGTGTGATCATGGCTGGGACTTGTATGCCTCCCCTATTTCTAGTTTCCGTTTCAGATTCACTTAATTCAGTTGAGCTTAATTCTGAAGTAGAAGATTCTATCTGATTGCAATGGTTTCTTCCCTGCTGAGGTTTTGAGAGACTACTGTATTTTGATATTTTCATAGAGTCGTATTTTTTTGCGAAGGTAAATATTCTTCCACATTCATAATCCGTCTTATCTCTGTGATATTTGTATGTTTTTCGTTCTCTTATTTTTTCCTCCTCCTTTTTGAGGCATTTCATAATTTCTTCCTTTAGTTTGGTCTCCTCCTCGCTGCGTCCTATTTTAGTTATCTCTTCATTGCAGTCTTTCATCCGTGACTCCACTCACAAGCAGGATAGATGAAATACCAAGTTCTTCGTGCCAAGGTATTTTTTATTCAATCATCGTGTTTTCTCCATAGGAATCTTTAGACAAGGCTACAGGTTGAACTGGTGAACGGAATTACCCCACATTTGGCAGGGAGAAGGGTCTTGGTCTAGAAAGCACGCTTTTGTTTATTTGGTGTAAGTCTGTTCAGTAGTTTGCGAGAAATATCGAAATTTACATATATCGATATTTGGGAATTCTGCCATCTGATTGGCTGAGGCATTATGAGCATGAGCTTGCTGCTGATTGGCTGTGAGCGGTGCGAGGGGTTGCAACTAGGAAGTGTTGGCCGCCATTTTGTGATTCCGTTGAAGCGAGTAAGGAAAAAAGGGAGAAAAAAGTGGTAAAGAGGAGGGTAGGAGCGCTGTGAGCTCTGCAGGGTGGTTAGGGTGTGCTATAGATGTAGTGTGAAGCGAAGTATTCACCCCTACCGGTGTGAAAGTGCTGTTTTGCCCACTGTGAGATGGTGCTGAGGTGAGGTGATGGTACACTCCGGGATGAAAGCGTGCGCGTAAACCGTGAGCTGAGTGCTGTAAATTGATGTGCTCTGGGCGCTGTAGCATACTGGCTGACGCTAAGTATTTACCCCTACCACTGTAAAAGTGCTTTGAAGCCCACTGTGAGATGGTGCGGAGGTGATGGGTCGGTGAACTTGGCGATGAAAACGTATGCCTAAACTGTGAGCTGAGTGCTTTGTAGCATCCTGGCAAAAGCTAAGTATTTACCCTTACCGGTGTGAAAGTGCTGTTTTGCCTAGAGTGAGATGGTGTTGAGGTGAGGTACAGGTAAGGTCGGGGATGAAAGCGTGTGCTTAACCTGTGAGCTGAGTGCTATAAACTGATGTGCTGTGGGCGCTGTAGCATACTGCCGAAGCGAAGTATTTACCCCCACCGGTGTGAAAGTGCTGTTTTGCCCACTGTGAGATGGTGGTGAGGTGAGGTGCCGGTACACTCGGGGATGAAACGTGTGCCTAAACTGTGAGATGAGTGCTCTGTAGCATACTGGCAGAAGTGAAGTATTTACCCTTACCGGTGTGAAAGTGCTGTTTTGTCTAGAGTGAGATGGTGCATAGGTGAGGTACTGGTAAACTCAGGGATGTAACTGTGTGCCTGAACTGTGAGTTGAGTGCTGTAAACTGAGGTGCTCTGGGCGGTGTAGCATACAGTCTGCTGTAGCATATGTGTGCAGGTGGTGTTAGTATGCGTTTAGAGTATAGCGGGAGTGGTGAACGAAACTACTCACTGGTACTGGTCTGAAGACTCTGGGATGAAACTGTGAGTGTAAGTCGTGTGTTTATTGCTGTAAAGTGATGTGCTGTGGGCGCTGTAGGATACTGGCCACTGTAGCATACCTGTGTAAGTAGTGTTAGTGTGCGTTTATACTATACAGGGAGTGGGAAGCAGACTACTCACTCCTACCGGTCTGAAGACTTGAATGAAGTGTTTTAGGAAGCAGGAATAAAGAAATAATCATGAAGAATATAATGCTGAATGTTGCAATGCCACAGAAGACAAATGGAGAAATGAGGTGTGTCTAAGGAAGTGGCTTTGTGTAATAAAGGGGTGGAGTTTGAAAATATATAGAAAGTGTCTTTATTTAACTGCCATAATTGGACCCACTGGTGCAAGAGCTAGGGCATCCAGCTGATGCAAAATTGAACCACTTTTGCTGTATTCAAACGTAAGCTCCTGCATCAGTGAATTGCATATTACATGTTACAGTTGCATGTGACATAAACAATAGCTATTACACTTGAATGACTCTACATTCTATAAGGAAAATAAAGGTAGGATACGATTACCACATGTATCCTATAAGAAAAGAAAGCAATAAAAAAGAAATTGCAAAATATAATCATCAAACTTTTTAGGTACCTTGGCAGTGATTTTTTGTAACACAAAATTATCAACAGTACAATAGTCAGCAATCTGTTGTACAATAGATTCAATGTGGTGCCTTGGTACAAGTTCTACCTACATTGGAGGGTGAATACAAACATTGCGTTTCTGAGAAGCACATTCGGTACCTTTGTAGTCAAACCATACATTATTGTCTTCAGCTGTTTCAAAAAAACATTCTTGTGTAGAGAGCTAAGGCATCGAGCTGAGACAAACTTCAACCACTTCTGCTTTAGTCAAATCGAAGCTCCTGCATCAGTGAATTGCATTATATGTTACAGTTCTATGTGACATACACAATAGCTATAAGACATGAATGAATAAATTGTATAACGAAAATAAAGGTAGTTTACCATTACCACACTGTGCCAACCAGTTCCTAAACAAAGTCGTCTTTTTTCATTTTTATGGTCAGGTTGTGAGCAGAGGCTGAGTTTGAGTAAATTTGTGTGAAAGGGCTCCATGAATAACAGGCAGGCAGAGAGACGTGTGCACAAAGAATAGACGTGGTTTCTAAATGGGTGTAGGGTTTAGGCCAATTTAGGAAGTGAATAGCGTATTTGCATAGGCCATACATCACAGATCCCTGGTTAGAGTGGAAACGAAAGGGGCAATAATGAAGAAAGAGTTCAAATTTCTGAGTATACTTAGAAAGTTATTATATCAAAGTAGTAGGATTGAAGTGTATTATAAAAAATTTGAAGGAAAAAGTAAAAAAAGATGGAGTTCTTCAGCGGCTTGAGATGCATAATGTTCCAAGAGGCTATTATTGCCATCGTCTGAGAAAAGCGAAGCGATCCAATTCATATCCTCGAAGGGACAGTAATGTTCCTCGAATGTTGGAGCGGCAATTTGAATAGGGAGGCAATCTGTGATATTGTGAAAGGAGATCTTTTGCGGCTGCGCAGAAATCCCTTTCCGCTACAATTCCTTTTTGCATTGCATTCGCCATTGCTCCACTGCCAGAACAATCATGTTCATGGTTTTTAAGATAATGCATTACCTGCTGGATATCGGGAGCGATTATTGGGATTTAGGCAAGGCATAGTTCCATTCGCCAGTCAAATGAGCAAGTTTTACAATCAAACAATGGTTGTACGCATATTGCATAAGTGTAGATAAATGTTATGTTGTAACTGGCTACGATAATAGATAGAGGCAGGTAGCCGAAAAGTTTTTCTGTTTTTTTTACAGTATTGATGTAGCTTGATGTAGAGGTTGTTACCACAGAGAGCATAGCCATTTTTAGAAGTAGAATTAGTAGTAGGTTGGCCGCGAAGAGAGCGAGAATTATGGGCACTGTTCCTGTTATTCCAGAGATGATCGAATTAATGTAGTTTGGTATTAAAAGAAGAACAGTTTTAAAGCGTGTTAGAAGACTGTAGGAGACCGTGTTAAAAAAGTGTGCCAGACCTTGAGTGTGACATGTGTTGAAAATTGTGTAACAATTCACAAAGTGTAATTGGCGGTTCATATTTAAAAGGGAGTGTATTTTACTTGAAGTTCGTGGTATCTGCAGTCGATAAATTTCTTTTGCAGAAGTGATGGAGACAAAAGCGCTTTTGGTATGGTTTGTTTCTTGAAATCTGTTTTCAAACTAGGAATTAAAGGCCAAGTTGAAGTTTGGGAGTTACTTTGTGTGGGTGGGAATAGACATTGCCACAGGAAGATACTCTGTTTGAAACAGTAACAGCATGCAGTGTGCCAGCTCACATTCCGTAGGAGTGCATGTAATTGAGAAGCAGATAACTGCCATTAGAAAGCTGGGTGAATGTTGGTCTGATTGTGGGAGTTGGCGTCCTTTTAAGACAGGACGCAAGATTGGGGGCTGTAAGCTTAGAAGTGCCGTGTAGTTGGATATTCTTGGATAATAATGAATGACTGCCATTGTGGCCGCACTATTCACCTGTGAGAAAAACTTCAGTATCCTCTTTAAGACAGCGATATGTAAATGGGAGAAACCACTGCTCGTGAATTAATGCGCTACCTTATATAATCACATTCAACATGACAAACAACATGTACACCTAGCGGACACTACAACACTACATACTGTGGAAAACGTGGCTAGCCATGTACACAAACTAAACATGGCATGGCAACTCTGCCTCACAATGGAATGCGGGTAGAGATGGGAGCAAAGTATGTGCGAAGGTGGCAAGTAATTATCGATTATAAAAGTATATAATGCAAAGTCTTGAGGGGATGTGCTGGACAAAGTTGAGTATGCAGAGCACAGACATGTACATGTCAACATACAATGATGGTCTATTGAGTGAAGTGGAGAGTGGACGCATCCATGATAGTACAGTCAGTAGGGAAGATTACGGAATGATAGCGTGTACGTGCCTCCCCCCAAATGTTTAGGGTAGTGGGCTGGCTTGGCATACGCAAAGCTAGCGTAGGGGTATGAAGAAGAGGCACGTTTCTATGGGTGTGGTTCTGTTCCGGATTGGTGAACGTGTCTGCCAGGTCTGCGCAGCTTACACCGCCACGAGGCTGACGTCGTGAGCGAAGGTGGCTGCGTGAATGATGCTTTCAGCGTGCTGGTATCTAGAAACCGTCATGGCCGATGTGACGCATATATGCCCCACAGTTCACCATTCGACACCGCCGTATGTGAAAGAGGGCCCGCCACGTGCCGGCAGAAGCTCCTGGGCCGAGGTCTGCAAGCTCAGAAGGCTCCTGAGATTAACTCTGGCTACCGTGACACAGGCACATTGCGCCCAGCCTGAGGCCCAGCACCATGGAGTGCTCTGTATACTACTAACACAGTAGTCCGACAGGTACCAACAGTGGAACGGTGTTTTGATACCATAGTGGGTGATGTTAGGACTGTATGTGAGAGTGGAGATAAAGGTACTCCCTTCGACCAGGTGCAACCAACTCTACGTCCCAACAGTGGAACTGTGTCTTGATCCCACAATGGACGATGTACGATATTACCTGGTGCTTGCTTTTCACAGCGCTCCCTCCATTGAGGTGCGCAGACTCTGTGATTCCGCAGTTAACTGTTAAATATGATTATTGGGCTTGGTTGACTTCAGTCGCTGGACTACTCCACGGTACAGCATGTCCCAACAGCAAAACGGGGTCTTAATTATATGAATGAGGATATCAGAAGTTAAAGCCTGTGATGATTTGTGTGTACCCCCTCCGATTAGGTGCAACCAACTCCATATCCCAACAGTGGAACAGTGTCTTGATCCCACAGTGTACGATTTTAGAACTGCATCTGAGAGTGGAGATGGAGGTACTCCCTTTGACCAGCTGCAACCAACTCTAGGTCTCAACAGTGGAACGGTGTCTTGATCCCACAATGGATGATGTTAGAACTGCAGCTGAGAGTTTATGGGGCACCAGTCCTAATGACATATATACAAACAAGCGGCCAATGACTAGTTTATACAGGCCTGCTTATTAACTGCGCTGGAAAGTATTTTTGTACGGGTCTAGTTGCAGGGGAGATTTTATCCTAGGCTTGCTTTGCGTGCACGCGAGTTATAGTTAGCTCAACTAACTATAACTGGCGAATTTCTCTGGTTTTATATGAGTGATATGTCCAACTGACTTACACGTCCCTTAAACCTATGTTTTTTTCAGTGAATTTCTAAGGTTTTTTTAAATGCTAATTCCTAACTATAACGTCTGTAAAACCTATGGTTTTTTCAGTGAATATATATATATATCCCAAGTTTGCAGCCCACAGTGTGGACGCCGGCGCTCTCCTCAGGGGCGGTGTGTAACCTTCTGGCAGGGCCAATCCGGTAAATATGGCACAGTTTTTTACCTTTCGGCAAGGATGGTCGCATACGCTTGATTTTTAAGTTGTATTCAAGTGAACATAACGCTGCCATGCCCAACGCGTTTCGGTCCTCCCCCACTCGGACCTTGATCACGGGATGATGTTTCAATCCACTGGGGCATTATTTATTTCCATGACTCACAATTACTTTCTGTTTTTTTCCTTTTCGCAATGCATTGTGGTATCTGTAGTGACAAGTAAAGTACATAGTGCTGGAAAATTATATTATATAAAAAAGGGTGAGTTAGTGGTGAGTGCACTGTTACTGTGATTTAAAAACAAAGATTTGTGTTTTGTAAGAAGCAAACAATTTATATGTATATATTTTAAATCACATTGATTAGATTTTAAATGTCTCTTTAGATCTCACTAGTGAGTTTATTTCAGCAATGTCTTTTCCTTGTTTTGATTTTCAGTCCATAGGTGGAAATTCTTTTTTGCGGAATAGACGTCATTTTGAAAAACTTCTTTTGATTTTCCTTCGCAGGTCGGTATGGTTATTTACAAGTTTTTAAGGAATATTTTACAAACGATTCTGATAAAAATACTTTTCCAATTTATATATTCATTGTGATTCATGTTATCTCTTATTCCTACTTTGATCTATCAGTTTGATTTTTGTTTGGCGTTATCACGAGTAACCATCTTGATCCTTTTATTGGCATCCATGTTCTTTCTGTTTTGTTTCTTTGAGCTCTCTGGTGAGCCTTTCTTGCCTTTCAAGTTAGATGCAGAAGATGACAGTATTCACAATAGTTTGCTGTAACTTGTTTTGATCATTTGTTGTTATAAATACACATAAAGCTCTTCGTCCTGGTTGAGACCTCTCGGGTCTAAAGTTCTGAATGTTTCTATATCTTTAGATTCTTTTTGTCGCAGGAGTTTTTCCCAATTTCCTCCCCTCTCTGATTGTGGAACTTGTTCGATGGCGTAGAATCTTAGGTCCTCCCACTTGTGTAGTTCTGAAAATTCTGGACTCGTGAATAAAACTTCGTCGTAGCATGGCGATTTTGGTATCTAAAGACCGAGAATGGCTAGTACACTATGTACAAGCATTTTCGTCATATTCCAGTGACGATTTCACCTCGAAATCGTCATTTTCGTCCTGAACCCTTGGCTTCCATTTTGTGTACGGCAGCCATTTTAGAGTTGCCCTCACATAGGCTTATAATACAGCCAAATTCGATTCCAAAGGACACATACACCTTAATTGACTTCTCTGTGACCTGGTCAAGCTGAAACCATTGCCCCAGGCCGAACCTGCCCGACCAGTTTCTTTCCCAGTGACCGAGCGAGATAGCATCAAGGCACAACATGCCATAAACCTTTTCATCACACAAACACCCTGCCTAACTTGCTCACACCTGTCCCTGATTCTTTACATATCTTAGTCTTGTTTTATGAGGAGGAGGTGCCCGTTTTTATTGGGGGTCCACCGATATCTGATGAAAATGTTGGGCCTTGCCGGGTAATTTGTTGTGGGCTGGACGAACTGAAATGTGGGATTGTCATCATGACTCTGCTTTTTCTTTGTAGTGAAAATATGTGAATGGTCTACTGTAAATTTAAGAATGTTTGCCTGAAGCATAATATTTTGTATAAAAAGAGGAGCCTGGCTTTGTAAGATTGAGCAGTCTCCTGAGAATATACACACCGTGTTGTTGTACTTCTAGGACGCCTGTTACTTGGTTGCAGCCAATAAATTCGATCTTTGACTTCACCTAGAAGACTCTGAGTTTCTGTGGTCTGAATCAGGAAAGTACTCGAGGTCTTAGGGTGTACCCTGACACCACTGGGTTACCGGTTCGGTACCGGTTCTGAAAAACCCAGTACCTCAGCTGGCGCCCAACGTTGGGCGATACCAACGGTACCGGTCCGAGCCTGAGGTTCGTGAGGAGCGTGTGAAAATTCTGGAGGAAAGCCGCCACTTCATCGACCCCTGCATGTCGACGTGGTCCGAAAGTCTTTGCTGCGAGGTTCCCCGCTTCCCGACGGCTACGAAGGACTGCTGCCCTGGCTATCGCCCTGATTTGGACCCTTGATGTTTGGTAGAGCGAAACGATAGACGAGTCTTCTGGTGACGTCATCGATATCTCAGTTAAGTATAAGTGGAGCGTCTCCCAGTCCTTAGTTGGTTCTTAGTTTTGGGTATCCCTTCGGGATCTTTGATTTGGAACTTGCAAGTACCAAAGCCGAAGGACTCGTGTATTCACGAGAATATCGTATTCGATAATCCTCTGAAGTTTGAAGCTAGACTAGTGAGCGAAGATGCCTGGTCTTAGCAGACTTGGAAATTTGTTTTGTCTTGGTTGTAATAGGGATTCCCGATTGGAGGACTCGTGTCCGGTTCCTCCGATTGGAACTCCAACTTATGAATTGTATGTGAAACATGGAGTAGGCCCCATCACATATAATGAAGTGTGAATCAAATACACCAGAAAAGATGGTGTTTTAAAATGGCCCCAATATGGTAGCTTTGACACGGAAATCCTAGATAATCTAGAAGTTAAACTTTTTAAGAAGAAAGCCCGGCCGGCGATGTTTGACTCTTTCCGCCTATGGCGTAAGGAATCCAAACAGAAGGAAATTAAATTAGAGAAGAAAAATAAGAGAGAAAGGGGTATCTCGATAATGCAAGCTGCTATGCAGTTTAAAGATAACGAAGAAGAACAGATGAGTGAGCAGTTGCACAGGCAACGTAAAATGGTACACGATAAATGTTATCCAGTTTTGCCGCCTCTTCAGCAAGATGCAGCAAAAGACCTTAAAAAATATCCGCTAATGTCGCATTTGTTAAGTTCACCACCCCCTTATGCACAGAATGCTACGGCACCTCCGCAACCTTTAGCTGCTCAACCTTTGGTTGTATTGCCTCCTGCTCCTCCACAACCACCAGCTGCTCTTCAGTTGGCCCCTACTCTTCTGGTGCAGCCTCCTCAAGGGCCACTGGCTTTGACATCTGCTCTGCCTTTACTTCCTACAACTTTGACTACTATATCGACTCCCACTCCTGGTATTCCTCCTGACACTGCCTCTGCGTCTGCCTTGCCTCACCCTGCTTTTCCGCCTGTCCTTTCATCGACTTCTCCCTCTGTTCGCCAGAGAATGACTAGCACTGTTGCTAGCCTTCTATATCCTCTCTTTGGAGCAACAAGTGTAACTCCTGACACAGAGCGTAAGCAGTTGCGTAGCCAACTGCCTGATTCTAGGGAGAAGGAAACGTTGAATTATTTGGCGCATAAATGGGTTACTGAACCAACGAGGTATGGGCTAGAGTCTGTTATGGATGTCTTCCATCAGTGGGAAAAACCGAGGCAGAGATACGTTTTTGAGAAAATGTGTACTTTCCTTTCTGAGGATTTGGAGGAAAATGATTTGGAGCCCAATCCGCCTGAGTTGTGTCGTGTACGGTTCGAATTTGGAAAAGGCGCAGTTGTGGGTTCAGATGTTAAGAAAGCAGTTGCGACATTGTTGTCGCTTAGGACTGAAGGTGTTTCTAGGTCGTTGTTTGAGTCTGATTCTTCTGTTAAAAAGAAGGGAAGACAATATCCCATGAGAGAAGTTCCTCCAGTATGGAAGGAAGAAGTAGCGGCTGGTCCTGGTAATGTTCCACCAGCTATACCAGCACATTTTCAGCGTGTGTGGGTACATGTTCCATGGAAGCGGGCTGAAGTCTTGGCCCTTAAACAGACATTGCCTGATCCCCGTAAGAATTCTGCAGGGTATTACAAGGAATTAGATGCAAAATAAAGAACCAGAAGTGGACGATGTTTAACGGGGTCCAAAGTATACGTCCAGACAACTTGTAAGCAAAAGAATACTGAGTTCCCCAGAGATAAAAAGGAAGGAGGTGTAAGGATATGGAGACGGGAAAGAGGCAGGGAACAAGATGTTCCCTTGTTGGAACTAGGGGACCTCACACACCCAGAAACCTAGGTGTCATGCTTCATCATTGGTCTCCTGCTCCTCGTCAGACTGGCGCTGCAATGTCTGACGGGCGCCGTAGGCGCTCTTTGTTGGAGATCTTCTGTTCCAGCCAATGTTTTGAGTGCGTGTGAGGGGTCTGGTGAAAGTGTAGTCGTGAGGGAATGGTGAGGTTTAAAAGAAGGTAAGTCAGTCCACAATGAACTTTTAATGAAGTGGCTGACTCCCTTATTAAAACGGGTGGGAGGGGAGAAAGGAACTGCTTAATTTACAGCGGACTAACTCAACCCTCTAGAAAGGTCGACATGTTTCATGCCTGTCTGGCAATTCTTCAGGACCTCGAGTTTGGGTACTACACAGTGAAATTTATGATAAAGATAAAAAAGATACAACCTCATTGGGTCAATCAGGGAGCAAGCCAACTGGTCCTACTCTAGAGGGGAACCTAGGAAAAACATGTAGAGGAGGGCCAATTTAGCATATTGTACGGCAATTCCCCTCAAAAGCTAGGTTCCAATAAGTTCTCCATAAACCAGACAACACATATATATACGAAGGTTATTCCTCGAATTACACAATAGTGGGCACATTAGTGATAATAAGTCCACTCCTGACATTTGGGCAGTGTAATACAAGACTGAAACAATTAATAAAATACAAAAAACAGCAAAGGAAGAGGTTAACATAGCTCTTGTAGATGACTGGTTTTGTGCTTACCCTAAGAACAACCCTAGTGGGCCCCGCAGTCTGTTCCCGTGGGGCTGTTCGAGAGGTAGTAAACCTGTAAAAGAGGAACACATACAGGCACCCAAGTGGTTTGTTCGTTAAAGGCAAATTATCATAGTAAGGCCAAGTAGGTATGTGGACACCTGGCCCAACTCAAGGACTGCAAGTAAATGAATGGAGGGACCAAAGAGAACCAACTCAGTCCTCCTCTCTGCCCCATGGGTCAGCCCTTGCCAAAGGGGAGCCCTGCGTGACATGCCTCAGGACCACGTAAATCGCCGACCCCGTCTCTGGACCAGGAGCCGGACAGGCCAAGAAGATCAGCACCCGTCGCGCGTCGGTTACAGAGCCCGGAATGTCAAGAAACCCCCCGGGGCCCCGACGTGGGAAATCACGGCAAGGCAACCGATGGACCAGGGACATGTCCATCAGGTCAGAGCTAAGGGTACCGGCAAAGGCTCTCTCCCTGGTAGAACCAATCACCCGATTGCAGTGTCAACTGCCATAGAAGAACACAGAACAGCGACCACGCTTACCTGAGATAGCGAACAGCCTGGGTGGAAACCTACCCCCATCGCGAGGCGCCCCTGCCGGTAGCGCAGAACAGCTGGTCCCGTCTCGGAGGGGCCATCAGGACTAAATGCTGTATGCCCGCGAATCTGCAGCGTGGCGCCCCGTCAGTGGGCGTGGCTGACGTAACCCCGGCCGCGCATGCGCATCAGCGTGGACGCGTGTAATGCGTCTGGGATGTGGAAGAGCGCCCCTATGGTGGCGGCCATCTTGGAAAGGGGTGATTGTGCAGGTGGGCAGTGACCAGCGTGATGTATCGGATTGAATGGAAACCGATACCACGCTGAGAGTGTGTCAACTATCATATTTATCCACCGGGTATATTGTCACATGTAGATTGTAAATTGAAGAGGTCGTTACTCAATAGTGTTGGGCGGAAATTAAGTAGAACCGTGACCAGGGAAAGTAAAAGGCACGGTCTACTCACTTTGATTGGTAAAGAACCGGACTGTGTGGACCTACAAACAACTAGAATGAGGTGGATGGGTCATGTTGGATTAAGTGAGTGCCAAGAGGATCGACCCATACTGTTGGTACCAAGATCAGTGTGTCCCATCATTGATCAGGCTGTAGTCGCACGGGCAGTCGGAACACCTCATGGAGCAAGGTCAGGATAGAGGTAAGTGGGGAGAAAGAGAACAGTCTAGTAATGGACAATTATGCCAGTTAATGTATTCACCACGATACTTAGATATGTCTATATGTTGTAATAGCAGATTATGGCGTTGTAAAGTATCTGTATGCTGTGACTGCAGACTGTGGTGTTCTCCAAAATATAAGAGCCAAGTAGGTGACTCCCAGGGGCTCTTAGTGTTATTGAAGGGAACATGACCCAAGTGACCAGGATGAATTGAAGTAAGTCACATTAGGGTAGCAATAAGAGGGACTCATATGTTAGAGAATAAAGTTATCTTGCTAATAATGTCCAAGGTACAGAGTCATTAAGGCCCAGGGTATCCAACTGAAGGCGATGTATCCATCGCTGTTCGATCCTGAACAGTGCTTGGTGGGTGATGGGGGCGTGGGATTCGAGGACCAGCCATTTAATGTTGTCAGCTTGGTGGCCATGTTGTACGTAGTGTTCGTACAACCTGGTATGGGTTTTGGAACAACGGATGTTGCTCTTGTGTTCCATAATCCTTAGTTTTACTTGTCTCATCGTCATGCCTATATAATGTTTGCCGCACGGGCAGGTCAGTAAATAGATGCATCTTGAACTATTGCAATTTGTATGTTTGTTCAAGTGCCAGGTGAAATTTTCTGACAGCTTGATCTCTTTGCATTGTGTTGTTTGTTGGCATACAACACAACCCCCACAAGGATAGTGACCAACCACCGGTGGAAGCCTCCACAGGGTACTCTGGTTGGTGGTCATTTGTTTTTTGGGGCGTGTGTGAATGAGGGAGTCTTTTAAATTGGCCGTGCGCTTGAAGGCAAAGCGAGGGCGCGGTATTTCTAGATCCCCTGTGTTCAGTAAACCCCAATGTTTATTGATTGTTTTTTTCAGAACAGTAGAATTCTGTGTGTAACAAGTCACGCAAGTGATAACATCATCAGGCTCTTTTGGCCGTGACACCAGCAGGGCCTCTCTTGGATTATTGAGGGCTCTTTTGCGTGAATTGTTAACCAGTCTAGAGGGATAACCTCTGTCTTGCAATTTATGTTGAAGCATCATAGACTCTTTTTTGTAATCAGAGGTTGCGGTACAGTTCCTACGAATTCTCAGGAACTGTCCGAAAGGGAGATTTTCTCGTAGAGATCTAGGATGGTGGCTCTCAAAGAGCAGTAAGCTATTCCTGTCCGTCTCTTTCCTGTACAGTGAGGTGCTCAGTCCCTCCTGATTCAGACTGATTGTGAGATCAAGGAAGGGTATCTTGATATCTGAGATAGTAGCCGTGAAATTAAGAAATTGATTTTGGTGGTTGATCCACATACAGAATGCTTCACAGCTCTCCCGGTTCCCATGCCATAGAACCAGAACATCATCAATATACCTGCGCCACATTGTGATGTTCTGGTTGTAAGGATTGTTTGCTGAGTAGATGTGGAGGTTTTCGAAAGTGGCCATGTAGATGCAGGCCAAGCTAGGGGCAAAAGTCGAACCCATAGAGGTCCCCTGGATCTGGTGGTATAGTTGAGACCCATATTGGAAAAAGTTTTCAGTTAGTGCTACACTGGCACATGCCATTATGAAGGAAATGGGTGTAGGTGAACTCCAAACCTCCGACCGGAGGGTGTGCTCAACTGCATCCAGGGTGGCCTGTTGTGGAATGTTCGTATAAAGGGCCTCCACATCTAGAGTTAGGAGGAGGTCCACATTCTCTCTGCCCTCAATGGATTCGATGAGGCGAAGCACATCCCTAGTATCTTGGAGGAAGGATGGTATCTTTCTCACTAAGGGTTGAAGAAATATATCACAAAATTTGGATAAAGGCTCAAGTAGTGAGCCTATACCGGACACTATCGGTCTCCCGGGGACTGGAGTGGTACCCTTGTGTATAATTAGGAAGGGTGTAAAAATACGGGACAACCGGGCCCTTTGTGAGTAGAAAGTCAGTCTCATTTTTCGAGATCCACTCGTTGGTCTCTCCTTCCAAAACTAAACTAGTGATGGCAGTGGTGAGTCTAGGGGTGGGATCTGATGCTAGTGGTCTGTAATACCTTGTGTTGACAAGTTGACGTTTACATTCAGAATCATAGTCTGCAGTGTTTTGAATCACGGTAGCTCCCCCTTTGTCAGCTTGTTTGATGACAATAGAGCTATCATTGCCCAGACTCTGAACAGCTAGCCTTTCCATTTTGGTCAAGTTATTGAAGACAGGTTTGTTAGGCTTCATCTCCATGGATTTAAGAACTGCCTTTTCAAAGACCAGGACCTCCGGGGGAACCATGCCATCAGTAGGTGTAAAAGTGGATGTTTTTCGCAACCCAGTGTCCAACGAGTCGTTAGCAGGTCTGTCTCCAAAGTAGGCGCGTAGGCGTATCTTTCTGAAGAGCTGTTTGATCTCGCACATTTCGTTGAAATTGTCAGGAGTGGGGGTGGGGACGAAGCCTAGACCCTTCTCAAGGACCACCGTCTCTGTTGGGGTCAATGGTCTATTGGAGAGGTTAACTATTAAACTCTTCTCCCTCGGGTTGTGCTCCTCGTCTCCACCGATGTTGATGCTGTTTGTTGGTCTTGGAATTGTACCCCTTTCTGATTTCCTCGCCTCCGCCCTCTTCCTCTGCCCCAACCTCTGTCGTGAAAAGGAGGGTTCATGGGGAAGAACTGTGGTGGCGGACCCTGGGGATAGAACGGGTATTGCCAAGGAGGTATCATTTGTGGTGGCTCTTGGAACATTTGGTTTTGATTGTAACCTTGGTTCCATCTCTGATGCTGTTGATTCCTTTTATTAGTAGTTGGGTTGCCCCCGCTGGAATTGCTACTGGAGGAGCTCCTCCGGTTGCTGAATTCAGAGCTCTCATCAGAAGAGTAGCTAGTCTTTTTGTTAGTATACCCTTCCCTAAGGTAAGGATACACCTTCTCTTTATCGAATTTGGAAACATCCTTTTGGAGTTTTGTCATTTTCTGTTTGAGCAGAAATTCTTGGCTATCGGAGATTTCTTGATTGATTTCCGCCAGTTTAGTAGTGAAGGGGGTTTTAGTAAGAGTCCCCCTGATGGCAGTTTCCAAGGCCGTAATCTTGGCAAGCAGTGCATCCGCCAATCTCTTGGCTGTTTTTACTATTAGGAACAACAGGTCCTTAGTGCACTTCCAGGACACCTGACACCACTCCTCCTTGAACTGGCTATCCTCAAGGAAGAGTCTTGGTATAATGGTCACCAAGAGACCCTGTGGAGCTATTTTGGCCCTTAGATATTCTGTCATCATGATCCCATGGACAGTTATCCTCAACCATTCCTTCTTTAATCCAGTGAGTGTAGACCAGTCATCATTAGTGGAATTTGAAGCAGTAGCTCCTCCAGCCCCAAAGGGTGGAGCAGCTGATCTTAATGCCTCAGCTATCGCCTCTTCGTCGAAGCTCAGGCCAGGTACGTCCTCCATATTGGGAAGATCGCCACTGGTATGTGAGAATAACTACTGAGCTTCGGATACGTTTAAAATTAGAATTAGAATGAATATCGGGCGGCCTTATGAGGTAACCAGGGAGTGGTTCCACAGGCAGCTGGTCCTCACAGTGAAGATTGTCACTGTAGGTAACCCTAAAGGTTCCGTGGGAACACCCACGCTTAGAATTAAATGCAAAATAAGGAACCAGTCTGACAAGGAATTGTCAGACTGCAGGTTCATGCATCATGAATTTAGCTGACATAGACATGTTGTTTGGGAATGTTGTTCCACAGCCTTTATGGGGAAAAATTTGTCATGCAGATCATGATCAGGAGTTAGGTGACTCGTGGGCTAATATTACTGCTACAGATGCCCGGCAAGTTGGTGGTGCTAAACCCGAGCCTTTAGTAGCAGATCTCCCTGGTAGGATCATTAATTACATGAAAACTTTAATGCCTGCGATGCGTGTGAATTGGGATAAATTGTCTGCGTGTAAGCAGAAGAAAGATGAAACGGTATCAGATTTCTTCACCAGGTTTGAAGAAACGTTTGTCGACCACAGAGGTCAAGATATGAGCACAGAAGGTGGTCAGCGGTTGTTCGTCGATAAATTTGTGCACAATCTGCTTCCCGAGTTGTGTAAGAAGTTAAAAGATTCAGAAAGTTCTTGGGCAGGTTCCTCTTCAGCGCAGATATTAGCTACTGCACAATATTACGAAAATAGAGATAAAGATGAGAAAGATAGAGCACATAAGAAAACTAAGAAGTTAAAAACGAAGGTACTGTTACAGCAAGCGTATCCGTCACGTGGTGGTCAAAATCGTGGTGGTCAGAGTAACTATCAGCAGCCTCAGCAGTTTCAGAGAGACACGCAAAGGACCGAATATCCCCAACAACGTTTTCCTATAGGCCCTAATCAGTGTGCATATTGTAAAGAGGAGGGTCATTTTAAAAGTAGTTGCCCTGCTTTATTACAGTGCATAAATGGTGTTTCCAGTGCAAGAGGTTGAGGTATTTCACAAGCACCTAGAGGTAGAGGACGTGGAAATTTCCCCCAGAACGCGCGTTCATTTCCGCCTCAAAATTCAATGAATAAGTTTGATCAACAGAATAATGCGTCTGGTAGGACAGCTCAGTACTATGCTGATGACTACTATACAGAAGATGAACATATGGAAGGTAATGATTGCTAGGACAGCCATAGACAAAGAGAGGGAGTTGTTTCAGTTCCAGTAGATCAGAGTGGACCTTATGTTGAGGTGATTACATCAGGTGTGTCAGAGCCTTTTCTGTTGGATACTGGTGCAACAAAGAGTTCTATTATGCACTCTAAACTCCCTGGCGCACCTTTGTCTGGCGAAACTAATGTATCAGTAGGTTTTTCTGGCGCCCCAGTTAGAAATCCGATTTCTGACCCTTTGTCCCTTTCTGTTGGACCTTGTGAATTCGAAGCACCCCTTATTTTAACGACAGGTTGTGGTGAAAACTTGTTAGGATTGGACTTGTTGAAAAGATTGTATGCGACGTTATATTGTTCTCCTTCAGGAGTACAACTTACACTGGGTAAGAAAGTGATTTCTCAAATGTATTTGTCAAAGGACAAACTTCCAACAGAATTGTCATCTCTCCCTAATATTCTTTGGGCTACTGGTCCTAATGATGTAGGTCTTTTGGAAATACCGCCATATGTTGTAACATTGAAAGCCAATGTTAAAATGCCACGTATTCCACAATACAAAATCTCTAGTGAAGGTGAAAAAGCTTTACTAGCGATCATTTATGATTTGATTGAAAAAGATGTGATTGAAGAGACAAGAGGCAACGTTTGCAATAGTCCTGTTCTGCCTGTTTTGAAACGAACTGATCCTTCCCAGCCACCTGTTTACAGATTTGTAATTGATCTTAGAGAGGTGAATAAAATAGTTGTGCCACAATTTCCAGTTGTTCCTGACATTACTGCCCTATTGACTATGATTCCAGCTTCTGCCACCTGGTTTTCGGTGATTGAATTGAAGAATGCTTTCTTCAGCATCCCCATTGCTGAGGAGAGTAGGGATATTTTCAGCTTCAGTTTAGGAGGTCGAAGCTTCCGCTTTAAACGCGCTCCCCAGGGCTACTGTGAAAGTCCATCAATATATAGTCAAGCTCTAAAAACACAGCTTGATACAATTGTTTTACCTGATGGCGCTACCCTCATTCAGTATGTAGATAATTTGCTGGTTGCTGCAGATACTAAGGAAATCTGTAAAGAAGCCACATTGTCATTGTTGCGTCATCTGTGTGATTTGCATCACAAGGTGTCACTTTCCAAATTGCAATATTGTCGACAAGAAGTGACCTACTTAGGTCATTTCTTATCGAAGGAGGGAAGGAAACTGACCCCAGAAAGAATTCAGGCAATAGCGAAATTGAGTGTGCCAAGAACACAGAGAGAAGTACGTGCTTTCTTGGGCATTACATCATATTGCAGGCAATGGATACCACATTTTTCGTTATTAGCCAAACCTTTGGTCGCATTAACTTGTAAAGATACACCGAATCCCGTTCCATGGTCTGAAGATTGTCAGAAAAGTTTTTCCGAATTGCGCACAGCATTATGTTCGGCTCCTGTGTTGGGTACCCCCAACTACAGTAAGCCCTTTACATTGTATGTCCATGAGAAAGAAGGTTGTGCATTATCAGTGTTGACTCAGTTGTTTGGAGACAAGCAGCGTCCATGTGCATATTTTTCGTCGACTTTGGACCCGGTAGCTAAAGCATTGCCAAGTTGCTTGAGAGCCACAGCGGCAGCAGCTGTTTCTATTCGACAGTCTGCTGGTTTAGTGATGAATAACACGTTAATTGTGATGGTTCCACATGCAGTGGACACGTTGTTAAACAGAACCAAGACACAGCACTTAACTAGTGCTCGATTGTCAGGTTACGAGTTGACATTGTTAGCGGCCATGTGCATATAAGAAGATGCAACACACTTAACCCAGTTACGTTGTTGCCGATTGTAGAGGAATTAGATGATTCAGAACAGCATGATTGTTTTCTTAGATCAGAAGAAGAAACGAAAGGGAGAATAGACCTCCAGGATACTCCCCTTGCAAAGTGTGATGGTACCTTATGGGTGGATGGTTCATGCTTCAAGCTTCCGAATGGTGATACAACTGCAGCATATGCTGTCACGACTTTGCATACAATTGTTGAAGCTGCACGTATCCCACATAATTCAGCTCAAGCAGCAGAATTGATTGCACTTACGAGAGCATGTGTGTTGTCAAAAGGAATGAAAGTGACCATCAATACGACAGCCAGTATGCATTTGGTGTGGCTCACAGTTTTGGACGATTGTGGAAAGAACGTGGGTTCCTGACTTCGCATGGAGCAAAGATACAGCATGGTCAGTTGGTGAATGAGCTTCTTGAGTCACTTACTTTGCCATTGCAAGTTGCGATTGTGAAATGCAGTGCAAATAAGAAGGTGACTGATGATGTTGGTCGTGAAAATGCATTTGCTGACGAAATCGCAAAAGAAACAGCGAGGAATGTGATGAGCCAAATGTATGTTGCAGGCCCTGCAAGATGGGTTGGTGACGTTGGAATGTGTGAAGACACGATAGAGAGTGTGAAATCTATTCAAGCTGAAGCTACAGAGAATGAATTGAGTGTGTGGAGAGAAAGTACGGGTAAATTGGATGCCAATGGTTGTTAGATTGAATTGTCAGAGCATCAGATATGGTTGCTACCCGATGCGTATGTGCTTGCAGTGGTTACAATGGCTCATGGAATGGCTCACATCAATGTGAAAGGGATTTGCAAGTTGTTGGCTCCAGTATGGCAAAATGCTGGAATTCCCAAGTGTGCAGAAAATGTGGTCAAGAATTGCATGGTGTGTCTAAAATACAATCCTGGTAGGGGAACCCCAACTCCAGCTGGTCATTTTGCACCTCCTACTTATCCGTTCAAGGTTTTGCAGCTAGATTTCATCCACATGGAGAGGTGCAACAATTTAAAATACATACTCGTTGTTGTTTGTGCCTTTTCAAGATGGGTGGAAGCCTACCCCCTAAAGGACAATACTGCCCTATCCACAGCTAAAGCCCTTGTGAAAGAGTTCTTCCCCAGGTTTGGAATGCCGAGAATGGTCTGGAGTGACAATGGGAGTGAATTTGTGGGTCAAGTGATGAAGAAAGTATGTGAAGGGCTAGGCATTCATCAGAAATTTCACGCTGCAAATCACCCCCAATCAGCTGGATTAGTAGAATGTTACAATGGCACGCTAAAGTTAAAATTGGCCAAAATTCAAGCGAGCTCTGGTCTTAAATGGCCTGACGCTCTACCCCTATCACTCCTATCCACCAGAATGACTGTGCATTCGCGAGTGGGACTTAGTCCTTATGAGATCGTTTTTGGCCGCCCGGCCAACATATGGGGAGTGCCAAGGCCCACCAAATTCAGTGAAATTGAACACCCTATTTTGCTTGACTATTTGTACGAATTGACGGCTAAATTGCGTGTTTTACACCAACAGGTCCACAACACTCTGCCTCAAGTCTCTGAAGCTCCAGGACATCAGATCGATCTTGGATCCTGGGTTCTAGTGAAAAACTTTCAGCGAACAAAGAACGACCAGCCCAGGTGGACCGGCCCACACCTCGTCCTTCTTTCAACGAGATCAGCTGTTTGAGTGGAAGGGAAGAAGCACTGGATCCACGGCGTACATTGCAAGAGGGTGCCTTTACCTCTGCCGTACGACCGGTGGGTCCAGGAGGGTGTCGCCGACTCAGAGACTGAAACCGTGCCTCGTTTTCTGCCTTTCAGCGATGCACGTATAAAAGGAACACTTACTGAGAAAGAAAGTGACAATATTTTGCAACCAGCTGTATCACCGTCAATTCGATTGGACACTACAGAACCTGAACTCCTTTTCCAAGACCAAACAGTAAATGGGAGAAAACGTTATAATTTGAGGCCGAGACCTATGGACAAATAAATAAAATTTTCATTTTTGCTATTTTTGAAAGTGCACCTCTCCCATCTGAGAAACTTTTTATTTTTGTTTTTCGAACCACCATCCGGGTTCCGCTGTAGGGTCGCGGTTGCCCAAAGTCTTTGGGGTGCAGCTGAAGACGTTAGGTCGACAGTTCTGGTTGGTCTAAGGGAGTTGCCCTGGACTGACAGAAGCATTCCTTAGCATAGAACACCCAACCATCGTGAGCAGCATATTTAGAGAGGATGGAGTTTTTCGAGATGGAGAGATCTGCCAAGGAAATGAACTTTCAAAACAGAATATGTAAAATGATGACAAAGAGAAGCTTTTTGATATTGTGCATTTTCATGTTATTCAGTGTGATGATATTTTTAATAGGTTATGTTTTATTCTCTTTTCGAGTACCATTTGCACCCACTACATCGCCTGTACCTCCTCCTTCCACTGTTTCCTCACATTCTTTTCAACCCCTTCCTGAACACGAATCAGCTAGGAGATTAGAGTTTATTAATAACTCCTTTGTTCAGCTCTTGCACCAACACCAACTTGTAATGAACACGACTAACTGTTGGGTGTGTGGTCTTATGCCTCACACAACGGATAAAGGTATCCCTTATCTGGTCCTGCCTTTCAGCCACAATGGTTCTGTGTGGGCATACAGAACAATGTTCATCTATGCACATGAAGTCTACCCCCTACGTTCTGTGGAAGACAATCCTAAGAATAGTGCTCTAGTTAAGGGTATAGTAGACATGATTAAGGAAGATATTTCCTACGAGACTATCCCTAGAGATGAGACACTAGTATACATAGGATGGAACGTGACCGGATATGGAGCTACTCTGAGTGAGAAACAGCAAGCTAAGAGATCTTCCCCGAT
Source organism: Lissotriton helveticus (assembly GCF_964261635.1). Classification (NCBI taxonomy): domain Eukaryota; kingdom Metazoa; phylum Chordata; class Amphibia; order Caudata; family Salamandridae; genus Lissotriton; species Lissotriton helveticus. The sequence goes on from NC_136062.1 coordinate 312,213,168, forward strand.
TTGGATTGTACCCCATCAGGGTCACCTGTGTCTGCAAGGTACTGGCAAGAATCCCAGAGCTCAGCTAGGGTAAAGCATCTGCACTGAAACATATGTTTTTGCATCTCAGACTTCCCCTCCATTCTTAGCAGCTAAGGGTACCTATTTCATCTGCCATGATAGAGCCTATACATGGTTGCCCCCTGACTTTTCAGGCACATGTTTTGTTTCGTTCCTGCTGCCTCCCACCTACACAGCGGCGGCAGATTACAAGACAAGGATAGTTAGAGGTGTCTTCAGCGAAGAAGACACTGCAGGACAAGAATTTGGGGACTTCGTAAAGGGTTTTCTGCCGTTCTGGGGACCAATGGCTAACAGCAGGAACATAAGGCAATTGACAAGGGTGCTTGAATCCACCGTGGTTAAAACTGCCGGTGCCCTTAGTAACTTGACTGCTGAGCTCCAGTCGGACCGTCTTATGACCCTTCAGAACAGGGTCGCATTAGATGTCATACTTGCAGACCGAGGTGGGGTATGTAAATTGATCCAATCGAGTTGCTGTATTTTCATTCCAGATAACGCTCCAACAGTGTACCAGGCCATCTCCAAACTACATAAGATTTCCGAATCTATTCATGTGGATAAAGGAGATTGGTCGTTAATGGGATGGTTCTGGGAACTGATATCCTCCTGTGGATGGAAAATTCTGATGGTCATTGGGATGGTCTTAGCCATTCTTTTCCTGTTCTGTCTGTGCGTGCAGTGTGCTCCTGCAATATGTGGCCTCTGTGCTACATCATGTGTAAGGAAACCTGTATCAAGAGACGAGCTAAGTACTAGGATGATGTTACAGCAACATCTCAATGACTTTAGAAATATAGACCTGAACTCAGATTAGCATGAGGATAGGTTAATTGCCTATGTAAGGGCGAAAGGAGGGTTTGTAGTTCTGAAAATTCTGGACTCGTGAATAAAACTTCGTCGTAGCATGGCGATTTTGGTATCAAAAGACCGAGAATGGCTAGTACACTATGTACAAGCATTTTCGTCATATTCCAGTGACGATTTCACCTCGAAATCGTCATTTTCGTCCTGAACCCTTGGCTTCCATTTTGTGTACGGCAGCCATTTTAGAGTTGCCCTCACATAGGCTTATAATACAGCCAAATTCGATTCCAAAGGACACATACACCTTAATTGACTTCTCTGTGACCTGGGCAAGCTGAAACCATTGCCCCAGGCCGAACCTGCCCGACCAGTTTCTTTCCCAGTGGCCGAGCGAGATAGCATCAAGGCACAACATGCCATAAACCTTTTCATTACACACACACCCTGCCTAACCTTGCTCACACCTGTCCCTGATTCTTTACATATGTCTTGTTTTATGAGGAGGAGGTGCCCGTTTTTATTGGGGGTCCACCGATATCTGATGGAAATGTTGGGCCTTGCCGGGTAATTTGTTGTGGGCTGGACGAACTGAAATGTGGGATTGTCATCATGACTCTGCTTTTTCTTTGTAGTGAAAATATGTGAATGGTCTACTGTAAATTTAAGAATGTTTGCCTGAAGCATAATATTTTGTATAAAAAGAGGAGCCTGGCTTTGTAAGATTGAGCAGTCTCCTGAGAATATACACACCGTGTTGTTGTACTTCTAGGACGCCTGTTACTTGGTTGCAGCCAATAAATTCGATCTTTGACTTCACCTAGAAGACTCTGAGTTTCTGTGGTCTGAATCAGGAAAGTACTCGAGGTCTTAGGGTGTACCCTGACACCACTGGGTTACCGGTTCGGTACCGGTTTTGAAAAACCCAGTACCTCACTTGCTACTATGGGCCTTTTCCATGTGTTTGGCTATGGCGTTCAATCGGTCGGTGTGTTTTGTTGCTCGTATATGCTCTAATATTCTATTCTATTCCATTCTATATTATAACAACGAATGATCAAAACAAGTTACTGCAAACTATTGTGAATAATCTTATCTTCAACATAGAATAGAATAGAAAGGCATTTATAGAGCGCATGGCTACTCGGGAGCATCCCAGCGCTAATAGCATTGCATTCCAACTATAGACAGCCTTACGGGAATAGATACGTTTTAAGTTGTTTTCTGAAAATCAGATAGTTAGATTCAAGGCGGATATTGGTCAGTAGGTGGTTCCATAATTTAACAGCATTGAGGGAGAAGCGACATCTTCCGCTTCGAGTACTTTTTATTTTTGCAATTACCGCCAATAGTTTATTATCTGACCTCTTGGGATGATAGGGATGTATAATGCTTCTGATAATTTGGGGGTCGTTGCCTGAGTGAGTGAGTGAATGTGTGTACACCTATGAATCAGTGAATAGGTTTCTACTAACTGGTATTGGGGTGTCTATGGTTTCGAGAATGCTACTCAATATTTTTGAGTGAGTGTATCAAAGGTTATGTTATGGTGTGAAGAGTTGCATCAGATATTAAGTGGATGATGTCATCAGTAATGTCATCAGTGATGTCATTTGAGATGCTATCAGTGATGCCACTGACCACTGACCATGTCATGAGTGATGTAATATGTGACGTCATCGCAGTGCATTGCGGTGGCACGAGTTATAATTAGCTCAGCTAACTATAATGGCTGAATTTCTCTGGTTTTGTATGAGTGAAATGTCAACTTAACTATAACATCCCTGAAACCTGTGTTTTTTTCACTGAATTGCCAAAGTTTTTTTCAGTGAATTTCTATGTTTTTTTATGCTAATTCCTTACAATAAAACATATGGTTTTTCAGTGAATTTCTAAGGTTTTTAAATGCTAATTCCTAACTATAACGTACCTTAAACCTGTATTTTTTGTCAGTGAATTGGTAAGGTTTTTTGACTGAAAATTCCTAACTGTAACGTCCATGAAACCTATGGTTTTATGTATGATTTTCTACTCTTTCCTAAAAAATATTTGTTAAATATTTTAAATATTTTTTTAAGTTTTCAAATATTTATAAGCAGTTTTTAAAAAACATATAACATAGCTGAGCAAACATTTATATTCTTATTTCTTTGAATGAACATTATTTTCTTGTTTGTGATTCTGTACAGTGAGATATTATATTACAGAATTTTCAAATGGAATTTTTTTTAGAAAAAAATATTATTGTATTTTCTAAACTATTTTTTGATAAATTAAACTTCGTATAATTACTTTTAATAGTATAAATGTTGAGGTGGGTTATTGGGGGAGAGTGATGGAGAGCTTTTCACCCCCGCTCTCTAGCTACGCCACTAAAATAAATGAGTTGCATAGCATACAAAACTTACATGGTGGATGTGCGGGTCAGTTACATACAAATATCACTCCACAACACATATTTAGTATGAATTAATATTTTTTTTGATGTAGAGCTTTTTTACTGAGTACCTAACATATTAATAAAGAAGTTGTACAGATTTTTGTGGAAGCAATGGTATCGCCTACCAGTCGCTAATCTACATGTTGCGTGCGCGAAAACATTACAGAAATGTAATTCTAAATTACATATTTACACTGAAACAATATATGTTTTTTACAAAGAGGTTTATCAATCAATAGTAAAAATTTGTATTAGTGTTCTTCTGCAATATTTTTAAGCTCTATAAAGCACATGTGTTTGAACATGGCCCCATCACACAGCACAATCACGTAGGGGTTGCAATTTCTTCTGTCACATATTTCCAGGTTCGCGTAGGAGACAGCACTGTGGCGCAATTTTTAAAAGATTTAAATATGCATGTTTCAAGTTTAAATATCTGTTTTGCATAAACACTTTGCATTGAAATACTTTGAAACACAATATCCTAATACTAATTTACAGTTTTATATTATATTTAGTACATTTCACAAGTATGCTACGCTTACATAATTGGTTCGCAACTCGTACATGACTCCATGTGACATACAAAAAAAGCTACTCATTGGTTAAAGAGCTTTTCATTCTCTTAATGGGTGAAACCAACACCTGTTCCAGTCTTTTCTTTTTGAGTGTGTCTGCCTTAAAGGCTAGCTTTTTCTAGGCTCTCTAAATTTGATATATTTTTTGGTGATCTTCATGTTTCAAAATATAAAATGGCATCAGCGTTTCCTCAAGAGCAGGAGGAGGAGATGGAAGAGGTGGAAGAGCCTGTAAAAAAAAGGACGGAGAGTATAGTGTGTGCTAGTTTTCACTGTCCCAGAGGCAGAGAAGAAGGTAAATGCTCGTAAGGTAACATGCACAATCTGCCATAAAGTCTTCTCCAGAGATTTACAGAACAAGTATTCATGTGGTACTTCTTCAATGAAGAGAAGAAGCAGCCAGTGATGATGGAACACAACCATCAACATCTGCAGGAGTTGTTTTTGAGCACTTCACACCCTCTTATTGTTCCAGAGATGGCAGATGCTCCCATCCGCTATAGGAAATGATTGTCCACTCTTTGCATGGGAGAGCTGTTCATTGAAGTTATCAAGACTCTCCTGAAAGCACATAAGTGTTAATTATTTTTTGTATTTAGTTTTATTACATGTGTTTTTTCATTTAAAAGAAATGTCACAGTTGGACTGTTAAACTTTCATTGTTATTTTTAAAAATTGAAACCCTTACCTAAACACCTAAACGTTTTTACATTTAAAATAATACATAAGAAAACTTGTTGCAAAAAACTCAAAAATAAAGGTTCTCATGGACCCATCTACACCAGTTGAAAATAGAAAAATTGTATGGAGAGAAAGCGATTGCTTCTATGAATCTGTGTATGATCAATGTTACAGTTGTGTGTAAGTAGTGTCTCACTGAGTGCATGAGTGCATGCATAATATTTAAATGAATGAATAACTGAAAGAATAGTGCTTGGGTGATTTCCTATGTGCATAATTAGTGGTAGAATGAATGGGTGACTGTATCCATAACACCTGTGTAAATGGTTGAGTGTAAGAGTAGTGTTTGAATGATTGCATGAGTGCATTTGTAGTGCATGTGTCATTCTTTGAGTATATGTCAACTGTCTGGGGGATTGCATAAATGCATCCGCACTGCTGGAGTGAAAGAATGCGTGCAACAGTACTGCCTGACAGTTTCTATGAGTGCTGGTGTATTGCCTGAATGATTGGGTAAATGCTTGCGTAGTACCTCAGTGAATGGATAAGTGCATGGATTGAGTGAATACATAGTGCCTGAGTGAATGGTTGAGCGCAAGAGTAGTGCCTGGCTGATTGCATGACTGGATAGGTAATGTGTGATTGATTGAATGTGTATATAAGTAGTGCCTCCTTGTTTCTATGAGTGCATGGGTAGTGCCTAAGTGAATGTATGAGTGCACAACTAATATCTAGCTGCCTGCTTGGAACAGTGCATGGGTACCCCCTTAGTAAAATGGATGCCTTCAAAAGGGATTCTTGGGTCATTGTATGAGTGCATGGGTAGTGTGTAAGGGAATCAATGAGTGCATGGGTACTGCCTGAGTTGATTGCATGATTGCGTTGGTAATGTCTGATTGACTGAATGTGTGTATAGCCAGTGCGTCCTTGATTGCAGGACGCATTACCCCATTGGTACGTTTAAGTTCCTTGGAAATACTTTTATTCGTGAATTGTATTCGTTGCTTTCTCATTTCGCTGTCACTATGAAGATAAATACGTTTTCCTAACAGGGAATTCACACTGTGATTCTTCCATAGAACATTCTTTAGTTTATAAACAAATTAAAGTACACAGAGATTTTAACGTTTTGGCCCATAATTTGTACTGTTTTTGAAAGAACCTCCAGTGCCTGCTGTTATACCCACGCTCATTGAGCTTTCCTAAAGCAGTTATTTTATCCCAAATAACCACAACTGCTATGGCTTACAAGCAGGCGTTCCGTACATAGCAACTCTTTCACAACGTGTTACATATTGCACCAATGTATTTTGTCCTCCCCCACATGGGATTGTAGATAGTTTGCTATGGCCTTCCATTCCCACTTTGAAAACAGATTTTAATAACGTACGCTGTCTCAAAGCTGTATTGTTTCAACAAGTAGTGGCGCTCACATCAGCTCGTCAGACCTTCAAATAGTAGGTGGCTAAAACAGCAAGTGACATTGAGTCACTGCTTAATACTTATCTCCCACTACATTCTGGAGAATGAATACACCAAATATTTAGTTTGTTTGAAACCGAAGGCCTACTACATTTTTTAAACTAGTCGACTCTGGCCTCGTCATCTCTTTCCCGACTATTTTTGGAGTAATACTGGCTTTTATTCATTCTAGTTTTCCCAGCGCCTTTGGCGGGTTTTCTGTGGTGCTCTTGCTGGCTTGGACAGTGCTCGTTCTTCTGCTCCTACTACGAAATGGCTGCCCGTTCTGTGGTTGAACCCCATTTAGAACAATTGTGGCTGTACTGTGAACGAATGCTGCAACTTTTTGGATGCTTGTCACTGGCGACTCTTGGCATCAGCTAGGCTGAACTTTTGCCATGTCTATTTCACCTACGTGCAACCTTTGTTCTACTGTCTCCGATGCCCCTTTGAATACGACCTGGATGTCTGCCTCTCCACTACTTCACGTGCTTACCTGGATTATGAACTGTTGGTGAGTCCATTCCTGACTCATCATGTGAGAGATTCCCCCGTGGTCACTATTTACTTTATCATGCGATCAATCTCATCAAATTATTTCATTAGCCTTCTAATTCATATAGGTACAACACCATCCACAATTTTCATTTTATAATTTTATTTGTTTTTATTTTTTCTGTAGTGTATAAAAAATATATTTTTTCTTTTTCCTACTTTAGTTCATTTCTTCCATATACATCAGTAACATGATTGGTAGTACAGATTGAATTAATTTATAAAAAGTGCATTACATCATATCAAAAAACATTTGTAATATCTACCTAAATCAGAAAGTTACATAATACAAAACATCACCCTGATATATACACATAAATCACCAATCACACTTGCACAGTCATACAAATTCACACTTATACTACTCTCAGTCTTCTCCCAATCATAACCAGATCCTACAGTTGAGGTAACACAGTTGTTGTTTGTGTGTAATAATACGCCAGGTCTATGCGCGTTTCGGTGGGGTAAGACCACCTTCCTCAGGACCAGGGTACAAAGTTTTATTCCTTCCTCTTTGTGTATATACAGGGTACCTAGTGTTTGTTGTGAGGGTATCTGCATATCTTTATGCCAATAGGGAAACTTTTCCACTGTTGTAAGCAAGTATATAGTTACATCCTTAGGTTTATTGTAAAGCCTCAATACGAAGTATTATTTAATTCAGTCTATTTTGTCTGGCAAAACGTCTCCTGGTAAGGTCCCCGTCGTAGTGATCCCTTTCATCTAAAGAGGGATTTCCAAATACTTTAATCTTCTTTTATGTTTGCAGCGCGGAGCCCACTGTGTATTTCTTATAGACGTTGCACTCTTTCAGTAGTTCAACCTTATTTTCTCCGATGGTATAGCCACATACGGTCGTCTTGCCACGTATCGAGGTTACTGCAGATAGGCTATTTAAAGAAGATTAAAGTATTTGGAAATCCCTCTTTAGATGAAAGGGATCACTACGACGGGACCCTCGTGGAAGCTGGACGCTGTGTGCACGCCCTACCTGGAATAGGAGCGCCTCCCTTTGACCTTGTGTGTTCGTACCAGGGGATCTCGTCAGCGCCTCGCCGGACCCACTTCGCGGGTCCCGCAGCGCTTGGTCTGTGGACTGCTGACTGTTGTGAAGTAGCGCAGAGGACTGCGGGGCAGTGGAGAGTGTCAGCGGGGCTGCGAGCTTAAAGGCAGGGACTCCAGTGTCCAGGAGTCCCTGCACACCCGATTGCAGACACCTGGGCTGCTCTCCCCGCTGGCCACGCCCCGCCAACTGTGTTAAAATCGGATCGTGTTGCCTGTTTCCCTGGGACCCTCGTGGAAGCTGGACGCTGTGTGCACGCCCTACCTGGAATAGGAGCGCCTCCCTTTGACCTTGTGTGTTCGTACCAGGGGATCTCGTCAGCGCCTCGCCGGACCCGCTTCGCGGGTCCCGCTGCGCTTGGTCTGTGGACTGCTGACTGTTGTGAAGTAGCGCAGAGGACTGCGGGGCAGGTGAGAGTGTCAGCGGGGCTGCGAGCTTAAAGGCAGGGACTCCAGTGTCCAGGAGTCCCTGCGCGCCCGATTGCAGACACCTGGGCTGCTCTCCCCGCTGGCCACGCCCCCGCCTATCAGCCAATCAGCGAGGTGTATAGTGTACAAAAGTCTTTTGGGCTTCCGCTTCGCGGGAGCCCGCCGGGAGAAGCCCGGGACAAGGGCGGGACCGTCTAAGGCGTCATAGGCCGGAGTAGGCTGGGCTGGGCCTACCCTCTTGCTCCTGTTCTGGATACTTGAGTCCCGGCCCAATCAGCCGATATAGTTTCCCATATACTACCTTCAAACTTTAGCTGTCATGCCGTCTCCGGTAAGGGAAGGAACCCCCATGAAGCAGGGAGGAGCTAAAAGCAAGACTTTAGATAACTATTTTCCCCGGGCCGTGGGTGATGGGGATAAGGAGAGCACCTTACTCCGGCTTAGGGCAGAGCGGAGACGCTCTATAGACAACCTGAAACACAGAGCCCTTGGTGAATGCTCTACCTCACTTAGCGAAGAGCCGATATCTATAGACGATGTCCCCCTCCTGTTGAGAGATTGTACGAATACTCTACCAGTTCCATCTATGAGTCTAACCTCAGCCACTAGCCCAAGCCCAAGTAGAGTGAATATTGATCTCATTTCTCAACCCCCATCTGTCACGAAAGCTAGGAAAGCCAAACCTAAGCCAGCCACTGCACAAGGAGCACACGGGCCCCCCCCCAAATAAACGTAGGAGGAAGTCGAGGGGAGCACAGGGCAAAAATAAACCCAAAATCCCTCACTCTGAGTTTGGGAGGTTATCAAAATTCCCTACACCGACCGTGAGATTAGCGGATGAATTACACCCCAGACCAGCTGTACAGGATCCCTTGGCTCCCGCTCTGACAAAAGACACAGGAAATAATATAGCTAATGTCCCCCTTTCTGTTGCTCCGCTAGGTAACCTTGAATTCTTGCTCAGGTCACTGCTATTACCAATCAGCGAGAGCATCAAAAAGGTCGAGATTAGACTCACCATCCTGGAGGCCACACTAAGTAGCATGAAAACCCCGGCTGGCCCCCAGGGAAGATTGCCGGAGCATATTTCCTCTCTTACGGCTCCCCAGCAGCCCCATAATAGTGCAATGAGCTCAGCCCCCCCACAGGCTGCGAATGCTGCGGCCCCCTCTCAATCTCTGAGGACTAATCCTGTACCAACCAAGTCACTTAATCCCAATAAGTCCACTCCTCTCGTAGACCCTGTCCCTCTGGCACAGCCTGCAGACAGTGTTGCACCGACACCTTTAATGAAGCTCCCCTCCAGGCCACGTAGGCCTAATCTGCCTCCAGAGGCAAATGAGTTTACGGTGGTCATGGCGGGTGTCCCCTCACTAGAAGCGGGTGAAGCAGAGGATTTTTGCTCCTTAAAAAGCAGGGTAATTAAGTGGTTCAACATGAATAGACCCCTCCCAGTACATTTAAATAACGAAATTATAATGGTTAGAAGGGTGCCGTGGGTAGGGAGAACATATAAATCTATAATAGGGGACTGCATATTGGTGAGCTTCAAGGATGCTGGAACTGTCTCGCACATATGTCAAGGCAAGAATAGATCTCGGGAATCGACCATTCAAACTCTTCAGGTGTCCTTCTTCTTTCCTCCTATCCCTGCCCCTGTACACCCGTTTCAAACCCATGACAACTGGGAGAGGGTTGGTCGGAGGGGAAGACATTACGAATTTAACCCCAGGCCACTATTTAACCGCCCAGAGTCACACTTTCATACTCTCAACCGGTTCAACTGTCTGAACGACCTCGAGGGGGTTGATTGACAAACGGATGCTGTCCCTCTAGGAGACGGGGAAAGTGGGCCCTTGGCAGAGGAGAGGGAGGAGCAAAATCCCCTGGCACAGCAAATTCCATCGAGCTGGGTTGGGAAGTCTGGGTCAGATGGGCCCAGGGCTACAGATATTGGGTGCATAGGAGGGGGACAGGGGTCGGACACACAAGTGGCAGAGTGTGAGACACAAACGGGGCCCCAAGGGGGAACAGAGCGCAGTGGCAAGGTGCTGAGAATGACCTCTTGGAACATAGCAGGTTTGGCAGGCAAATTTAACAACAAAGAGTGGCTTGATTACATTAGAAAATTCCATGTAATCAGCCTGCAGGAGACTTGGGCCCCGGAGAATAATTTTCATTTGCAGGGGTACAAGTGTTTCTTTGTACCCGCGCAAAAATCAAGATCAGGGAGAGCTATGGGAGGACTATCCATTTATATTGATTTAGATTTGCCAGGCAGTTGGTCCACCCCAGATTGGAATTCCCATGGGATCCAGGCTGTGCGGTTTTCCGGGAAGGGGCTAAGATTCACAGTTTTTAATATTTATAACAACGAGTTAGCGGGAAATCATACCTCACTTGTAGCTGAACTGGATCATAGGCTGAGTCAGGAAACATCAGCCCAGAAAAAGGGGCAGCCACATGCGTTGCTGGTCATGGGTGACTTTAATTGTCACCTTTGCCCGGCTTTGGTCCCAACAAATTCAGATTGGTCCCAATGCCCCATGGAGAAGGGGCCGCACTCTTCCCATACCCCGACAGGGTCAGCCTTCAGTATGCTCCGGCTCAAGTATGATCTTGAGCATACTATTAACATGATAGGCACGCAGAAGGATGGTACTCTTCCACCCACATTCAAGGGCAGAGGATGCTCATCAGTTATAGACTATATTTTGGTCTCAAGATCCCTGCTAAATAAGATAATTAGTGTAGGGATTGAATGGAGCAGTTTCAGCGACCATAACCCACTCGTTTTGGAGCTGATGTATAGGGCGGGTTTAAAAAGCAGAGAACATCGCACAATCATGGAGAGGGAAACAGACCAAGGCAGGAGATTAAAGTGGTCCAAAATAGACGGGGAAAAATTTTATAAGGCCCTGGTTGACGCTGGCAAATTTGCCATTAATGATTGCTTAGATACAGAAGTCCATGGATTAAGGTTACTGGAAGCATTCGATCAGATTGCTAATCTGATTGATGGCCTCTTAAAAACTAGTGCGCCCGCAGGGAATGACAGTAACCCTCGATGGTTTGATAAAGATTGCTCCAAAGCACTGAGGGAGCTTAAAAGCAGCCTTAAAATTAAACCAAGGGATTCCCAAAAAATCAAGGCGTGTAGAGAGAAATATAAAAAAGAGACTAAGAGGAGGAAATTCGCTCTGCAGGCAGAAGCGTGGGCAGACCTCAGAGAAGCAGGGGAAAGGAAGGATCTAGCGGGTTTCTGGAGAATCATTAATAAACCAACTTTCCAGGAAAACGACACCCCGGAAATAGGGTCTAATATACTTCCAGAACAGTGGGTCACTCACTATAGGGGTCTGTATAATCATGAGCCCGGTACTCCGGTAGAGTCACGTGAAATTCTAATTCAGGTCTCAACGGTTGTATTTACTATTAAGGAGATCACTGCTGGGATAGAGGGGCTGACTAAAAATAAAGCCCCGGGCCCTGATGGAATTCCCCCCGACCTGTTTTTAAGCAGCATAGAACTCTGGGCTCCGTTAATGACCAGGGTCATAAACACTGCCATTACCTGTGGTCTGCCACCGTCCTGGTCTAAAGCGATAATTGTGCCGATTTTTAAGAAGGGCAATAGGGACGATCCCAAGTGCTATCGCCCTATCTCCCTGATTGATGTATCGGCTAAACTCCTGGGGAGGGCGATCCTTAATAGGCTGTCCGAGTGGACCGAAGAAAATAACATCTTCTCGGACACTCAATATGGATTTAGGACAGGGAGGTCCACTAGTGACCAATGCCTGAACCTTTACATGCTGACTGCCAAATATACCATGGCTAGTGATGAATCGATCTATTTGGGATTCATGGATTTGGCAGCGGCCTTTGATCACGTCAACAGGGAGAAATTGTGGGGCATGATGTCCAGTATGGGGATAGAGAGTGGCCTAATTAACATTCTTAGGGAATTGCATAGCGACACCATGGCTAAGGTTCGATACAACAGGGAGGGGGGACTGACCGACTCCTTTCTCTGCAAGAGTGGAGTACGGCAAGGCTGCATTCTCGCCCCTTTTTTGTTCTCCCTTTATATTAACAATTTGGAGTAGTATCTGTTAGGTTTAAAAGCAGATTGTCCAAGGGCGGGGTCGCGTCATATTCCTGTTCTGCTTTATGCAGATGATGCGGTCCTGATTGCACGTACGCCCAGGAGCCTACAAATTTTGATCGACGGTTTTGTCAAGTTCATGGGTGCCCTAGATCTCTCAGTTAACCTGGGCAAATCTTATGTGCTCCTGGCTGGTAAAAAAACTTCCTCTAATTTTACTTACAGAATAGGAAGGCACATAGTAGAAGAGGTCAAAACATTCTCTTATCTAGGTGTAACTTTTGATGGTGCCTTACAGTTTAAAGCCCTGGTGGATGAGCGTTGTAGCAAAATGATCGCTTCTAACGGGGCAATAGCAAGTTACGGTAGGAGGTTAGGCAGATGGAGCCCGGAGCAGGTGATGAACCTGTATAGCTCCGTATCATGCTCTAAAGTAATCTATGGGGCAGAAGTATGGGGCTTTGTCAATACTATTAAAATTCAACGGGAAGAAAACAAATATTTAAAATCCATCTTGAGGGTACCCCCAAGTACTGCTGCCCTCATAGTACACAGGGAATTAGGGAGGCCACACCTAGATGATTTGGTAAAACTCAGGCCAATTGTGGCCTGGTTAAAAATTTGGGTCAATCCTGATGCGTCTCTAAGCAGAGAAATTCTATCGGACTGCTTAGAGAGGGACAAATGTATGCGTATTCCCTGGCTCAATTACGTAAAGAATACCCTAGAGGAACTAGGCTTTGGGAATCTCTTCACTAACCCTGCAACAATTGTAGCCCAGCATAAGATGCAAGTAAGGAAAAATTACCTAGATTTGAAAAGTCAATGCAGAGCTGAGGCTGAAGGGCTTAAAAGACCGTGAGGGCCCACAACCTGGTGAAGAGCGTTGAGGGTATGGAGCCATATTTATATCTTATGCATAACGCACAGGATAGATTCTTGATGTGTCGCTTTAGACTGAACTTACTTCCATTTATGTTGGCATCACCAGCAGGATTTGCAACATCAATCGAACAGAAGGGATCCTGCGGCTGCGACAACATGTCTCCGCAGGATTCCCTTCATTTTGTTCTACTCTGTCCTTTTTTTACAATGCCCAGGTGTAGATTTCTTGTAAATGTTTTAAAACAAGCCAAGTTGGAACATGCTAGGGAGGGATTAGCCTTTTTACAAAAAGCATCGGACCCCTTAACATTGTGTTGTATAATGAATTTTATTAAGGTAGCGGTCCGTCTTAGGCTAACTAGGGGAGATGAATGAAATGTTTTTGATTTTACCCCTTTTAAAGTGTTATTCTTTCTCCTGCCTGTGTTTTATGTTAACACTAATATATTTTTTATAAGGATCTTGTAAATGTTTAATGACTTTTTATTCATGTATATATGTGTGTGCTTTTATGGTGATTTTTAATCACCGAATAAAGATTCTTTGAATTGAATTGAATTGAATGTAATTAACGGAAATTAAAAGCAGCAAGGAAAAGCAAAGTAAACACGGTTCTGCAGCAGAAGTGCACTGGATACATTTTACACTATGTAACACCTATCATGACACCAGACTAACCTGCACGTTGAAAAAACAAAGGTATTTGCTGATGAGGGTCAAAGAGCAGATTCCAAGTGACTCATCCTTCATTAGCAGCGAACATTTTCAGCACACTGCGCTCAGCAGAAGTTGTCTCGTTGGAAACGGAGCTAAGAAACCTGTGTGTACGAGACTTCAACTGATCTGCCTACGCTGGTAAAACATATTTTTTTCTTATTTTCCGCGCCCCCACTTGATGCAACAAAAATCACTTGACCTTCTAAGTTTCACCTGCTTTAGATCGTCTGAGGTAATACAAAACAAGCATTGGCAAAGCCAATAGGTTCCACCTGTGAAAAATCTATCGGTGTTGCCAGTGTTTTTTTTTACATGGCTTAAAGGAAAAAAATTTAAAAGGGTTATGACGTGGCTAGCATTGATCGCTCATAGTGCTTTTTTCCTTTGTTTTTACTTTAAGCCATGTTGCACAGCAGCTAAACGTCTGTGCTACATGTAAAAAAACATTTTCCAAGCCAATAGCTTCTGCCTTTATAAGAGCTATTGGCAATGTGTTTTTGCCATTGTGTATACCATTGTCGTAGAGTGGATGTGATGGAGGAGAGTGTCATCATGGACTTCAATTAGGAGTAACCAGGGGTCCCAACTGCGACCTCTGGCTTCTCTTTTGCAACTCCTAGCACTGCCCTGGCACCCCTGGCCAAAGAGGTCTCTAAAGGGTTCTGCCAGGAACAGAAGTTAAATGGTGCTCTAATGAACCTTGTAAAACTCTTTTTATTTGGCTATCATAAAGAAATTCAGCAGTGAAACTCTAAACACTGCAGTAAAACAGAATGTTGCCACCATTCTTGAACTGGGGACTCAACAATGGCTACAAGGGCCTGTCAGTTGAGAGAGAAAAGGAAGAGTTAACGACCAGGGGAACAGAGAGACACACCAGACAGTCATGTGAGGGGTGTGTGTATATATACACATCTGAGAGACGGACAGTTCCAATGTACAAAGTACAGGTACTCCATAGCTGCCAAGGTTTCAGATTGCCATGTGTGACATTTTAAAAATGTGAGTGAAATTATGAGTGACATTTCAATGACTATGAGTGACACTTTCTCGCGAGCAAAAATCATGCAATTAAGGCGAGGGAAACTTATAAATATCAGAAATTACAGCCAACTAAGCCACAAGAAACTCCAAGAACTTATTGAAACTGTTGCAGAGCACCAGCAATGGAAGGAGACTAATCCTATTGCTCCCTCCTGTAACCGTCGTGGATGATCATGAGGCGCAGGCTGAACCGAAAGCAACCGGGCTGGCCACCTGTTGTTGTGCTGGTAGGGGCTGGTGACATCACTGGGGCTCAGCTCTGCCTCTCCTCAGCTTGCCTTGTAATGATCACGAGGCAGCCGGGCCATTGCTTAGCAACAAGATGGGGACCTTTGGCCTGGGCCTCGAGTCTGAGTCTCATGTTGTGGCAGGTCTCTCGGACCGTCCAGGCCCCAACTCAACAGGATGTGTGAGCAGGGGAAACAACCATTACAACGCAACTTTTACAACGAACTACCATTACAACGAAACTTTTACAACGCAAAAACTTTTACAACGCATACCATTACAACGCAGGATTTTACAACGCAAGTACCTTTACAACGCATACCATTACAACGTAAGTATTGGTAAGTATATAATTATTTTAAAATATTATATGTTTGGGTTTTTGGGTAAAGGGGTATTTTTAGGGTTCAGGGTCAGTTTTCAGTTTTTGGGTAAAGGGGTATTTTTAGGGTTCAGGGTCAGTTTTCAGTTTTTGGGTAAAGGGGTATTTTTAGGGTTCAGGGTCAGTTTTCAGTTTTTGGGTAAAGGGGTATTTTTAGGGTTCAGGGTCAGTTTTCAGTTTTTGGGTAAAGGGGTATTTTTAGGGTTCAAGGTCAGTTTTCAGTTTTTGGGTAAAGGGGTATTTTTAGGGTTCAGGGTCAGTTTTCAGTTTTTGGGTAAAGGGGTATTTTTAGGGTTCAGGGTCAGTTTTTAGTTTTTGGGTAAAGGGGTATTTTTAGGGTTCAGGGTCAGTTTTCAGTTTTTGGGTAAAGGGGTATTTTTAGGGTTCAGGGTCAGTTTTCAGTTTTTGGATAAAGGGGTATTTTTAGGGTTCAGGGTCAGTTTTGGGTTTTTGGGTAAAGGGGTATTTTTAGGGTTCAGGGTCAGTTTTGGGTAAAGGGGTACTTTTAGGGTTCAGGGTCAGTTTTGGGTTTTTGGGGTACAGGATTAATTTGTAAAAATAAATTAAAATTATATTTAAATTAAATTAATTAAATAAAATTAAATACAATTTAATTATATTTTAATAATTTACAATAATTTATATTAAAAAAAATATTATATACTTACCAATATTTACGTTGGTATGCGTTGTAAAGGTACTTGCGTTGTAAAATCTTGCGTTGTAATGGTATGCGTTGTAAAAGTTTTTGCGTTGTAAAAAATTCGTTGTAATGGTAGTCGTTGTAAAAGTATGCATTGTAACGTCATACATCCGTGAGCAGAGAGGAGCCACACTGAAGTCAACAACACAGGTCTCTGTCTGTGTGACTCAGTGTGTTTCGGGCAGGCCACTTCACAAATCAGAAAAAAAGATACTGTGAAGAACACTAAGAATGTAAATGTCCATGCACTGACCCGACTTCGGACTTGATAATACCCACTATTCACAGCCCTAGATAACACTCAGAGCAGCTGCTGTGATAACACGTGCTGCAGAGGTATTGTATCATACTGACACCCATGAACAGCTTTGCCAATCTACCTCTGTCCTGATCTGAAGCCTCCTACAGTGCTGTACCGTTCTGAAACCCACGTGCAGCTCTACCGATCTACCTCAGCCCTAACCTGAAGCTTTCTGCGTTGCTGTACCATACTGACACCCATGTACAGCTCTGCTGATCTACCTCTGTCCTGACCTGACTGACACCCATGAACAGCTTTACCAATCTACCTCTGTCCTGATCTGAAGCCTCCTGCAGTGCTGTACCGTTCTGAAACCCACGTGCAGCTCTACCGATCTACCTCAGCCCTAACCTGAAGCTTTCTGCTTTGCTGTACCATACTGACACCCATGTACAGCTCTGCTGATCTACCTCTGTCCTGACCTGACTGACACCCATGAACAGCTTTACCAATCTACCTCTGTCCTGATCTGAAGCCTCCTGCAGTGCTGTACCGTATTGACACCCACGCACAGCTCTACCGATCTACCTTTAGCCTGTTCTGAAGCCTCCTCCTTTATCCTGTACTGACACCCGTTTTCAACTCTAACAATCTGCCTCTGTCATAACCTTAAACTTCCTGCAGTTCTGTACCGTACTAAAACCGAAGTACAGCTCTGCCAATCTACCTCTGTCCTAACCTAAAACCTCCAGCAGTGTTGTACTGACACCCATGTACAGCTCTGCCAATGTAAACTGCGTCCTGGCCTGACTGACACCCATGTACAGCTCCGACATCTACCTCTGCACTAACCTGAAGCCCCCTGCGGTTTTGTACTGTACTGACACTCATGCACAGCTCTGCCAGTCTACCCTTATCCTGAAGCCTCCTGCAGTTCTGTACTGAACTGACACCCGTGTACAGTCTGCCTCTGTACTCCAAGCCCAACTCAATGTGCCCCTAATTTAGGTCAGACTAAACCAGGGGCAGCAGGCTCTCTGACTCCGGAAGGATGATCAGACAGAGCAGCCCTGCAGATCGATGCTTTTTATTATGTGAAATTATTGTTTCACTGCATCATGTCATGTTAGTAAAGGTCACGGTGGTGCTACGGCCAGGCAAGTAGAATACCTGGCGCAGTGCTCTTCGTAGAAGGTCCAAGGGGATGGGCTGTAATAATGCTGAAGGCTCAGTGCTTACCTCTCTGCGTAGGTGCTGCTGTTTGACAGTGTCTCACCTTCTCTACCGGTACCCAATTTCTTTGAAAACTACTGTTCCTACTACTTTCTGCCTTTTTTTTTTAAATAAACGCATGTCACGGGAGGTAAGCGGCTACATAGAAGTTACCAAACAGCTCTGAGCTCTTGCTGCTGAGTGTCACTTTTCTCTTAACATGGTTGCTACCTCCTACATTTTTTTGTTTGCTGTCACACTTGCACCAGACAGTTCCACCATTGCCTACGACGTAACGTTACATTTGTTCTTGTGCTTGAGTGTCTGCCATTTATTGCACTATTATAGGCTCTAGTCTACTTGTTACTAACTTTGCACGCTTTTATAACTTACTTGCACGCGTCGCATCATCATGCCACTTTCCTGTAATGCAGCGTTTGTGCTATCTCGTTTGCTCACGATTGTCACTTATGCCTCATGTAACACGTTTGCTTAAGCTTTAATTAATTTGCCTCATAACTAGTTTCTCCTCAGTACTACAGAGTTGTTGTCTCTGTTGTTGAAGCACTCTCTGACACCCGGTGTAAGTGCTCCGTGTGACGCAGCGCTGCAAAGTGCTTAACATAAAAAATAAATAAAACAGTGACAGTCAGTGACTGACACACTTACTAAGTGACTTGCTCAGCTGCTGCCGTGCCCACCCAGCCACGATGTGGTTCTACACTGGCCACTCTGACGAGTCTGTGTGTGAACGAACACCCTAGGCAGTCAATAGCAGTGGCAAAGCAAGTAATATCAATTGACAGTAAGCACTATAGGTAAGAAAAAAGGTTTAAAATGGTCAAGGCTTTAATATAGACAATTAAAAATCATACACATACATAACAGTCATAACTATACAATGTAAACATAAGGCTTAAAAAACATACATTTCATTGGTCTATAAGCATACATATGAAAATCAATATCATTAAACTTATAAAAATCACACTGTGGCGAGTGCAACTCGACGCGTGTTTCGGCGTAAGGACGCCTTCTTCAGGAGCCACAAAAAGGTGATGATATCTGAAACACACATTGAAAATTATCAAGACAATTTATTATACCTCTTATTTTAGAAAAGTACATCAAAACATCAAAAACAATTTCACGTTGAATCATAAACCTAAGTAGTCACTGTCAAAAGAAAATGTAATATCATGCTGCCATGACAATTTAATATAATAGTAGACAAAATTGTGCCGCACTCAAGTTATGGAGGGTAAAAGGAGTTTTTTACATTATATCATTTCAAGAGTAAACAGACCTATTTACACAACACTTAGAGGCATGTTCCCTCAATTCATAAAAGCGAAAAACTGTAATAGAGGCTTTCTTATATGAGAGAGCACAATATACAGTAAACATACAATCATGATGGTAATAAGGACTGTTCTCTTTATATTTATACATGTCTTCAACTCATACACTTTTAAATACATCCATACTCACTATTCTCTGTAAGATGGCCCAAACTGTATAAACTGGGGAAGCGATCAGTCTCTTGAGCAATCAATGGATACAATGTTCATCAAACCGAATATGTTCCTAAAGCATACAGATCGTTGAACAATCAATTGGAGTGTAGCTTATGGGTTGATCGAGCAAGCAATAGTTAAATACCATGTGGGCATATTACGTGATGACACAGACATGTGGAATATAGAAGTCTAGCTACACTAACCAGATGGTAAATGATGACCACGGTATGGCGGTTTCACATGAAACAAGAGAATGCATTAATAATACCTCCAGTAATACTAGGTCTATGCCCATCTTTAATGTGATGAAGTTACATAAAAGGCAATCAAAGTCAGGTCAATGCCAATTGATAGATGACCGAATTGAGCTACATGAAAGTTTAGCAAATATTGAAGATTCATAGTATATGAAGGATACTACAACAATATATTTGTATTTTGTATTCGTTAACATGACAGTAAGTTACACCCGATGGTTACTCGGTTAGCAATTAACGTAACATGGCACACAACTGTAACAAATACACAAATGTGCCGACCAAAAAAACAAAAATTAAAGAAAAATCAGCGGCTAATGAGATTAATTAACAAACTAAACTCTGTACACACCTTGTAAGTGTATCCTCAGGGCGCTGCAGGATGCTTAAAAGATCGGGTATAAAAAATGAGGGGGGAAAAAGAACACCAAAAGAATACACGTTATACCGGGTTCATTCAACAGGGGATAGGTAAATAACAATAATAAATCCCTAACATCGCGATAATGCGATTCTTACTAAGTGGAGTGAGCATAATAACTACCTTATTGTTGCTAGATCTTGCAGGAACATATGATATGCCACAGTAGATTAGGGATATCACTCCAAGGATACTGTATGGTGATCGGCAACTAAGGGTCAAAAAATGTATGTAATTTAACAAAAGGGGTCTATTCGTATAAAAAATAAATATTACAGCCATAAATTATCTAAAGGTACAAAGGTATTTCAAGTGCGACGCTTACCTTCGAGGATCGAATAAAAAGCAGGATAATGCCCATAGGAAAGAGACGTGGCAGCGTGAACGTCTGTCCCGTAGTCGGTATGCCGGAGGAATGATCCCCGTCCAACAGCAATGCGCCAGTATAAATACTGCGCCGGAGGTGATTAAATGAAAACACCTGATGACATTCACGAAATAGAAGGAGGGCAATAGACTTCTAAACGACACAGGGGACAGCCTTCCCGAAGGGGCTACGGTAAACATAAAAAGTGGACTCAATTAACAGGTTTGACTGACTGGTTTAAATGGTCCACATAGGGGCAATGATAGATATAGAAAGTGGACTAACTCGAAGGAAAGGTTGGAAATGAATGTCTAAATATAAAAAAGGCTCGGGATAAATTCTATGAGGGCGGCCCTTGTGTCAAAAATTTAATACAAGAGGTGGTTCCTACTGCTAAAAACAAAAAAGGGACTAGGTGGTAGCCGATCAATAGCAGTAGGCTACCACTCTCTACAACAAGCAAGGAAAGACTCACTCGCAGAATACAAGGAAAGACTTACTCGTGGCATACAACAAAAGACCACTGATGTAACAAGGTAGTTAAAAAAGAATTCAATATGAAACAAAGATGGATAGTAGCTAGAGATCAAGGACTAAAATAAGAGTAAAAGGTTAATAAGTAAACTTGGAAAAAATAACGAAGGGGGAAATAATAAAGGGAATGAAGCTGGATAATCAATATATACTCTGGTGGCAATGGAAAGGGGAAACGAGGGAGCAAGCAAGGAATACATAAGACAAGGTACCTTGCAGAAAATGGGGGACATAACAGTGATGCTAAGGCTCATCATTCTGCAATCAGTCATGGGGACAATACAATAAGGCTGAATAGATTCAGGTCAGATGATCGCGTTTTCCCAGGGAATTTCGCTGTTCAGCCCGTTTTTAAATGTTCCCAAACTAAAAATCCAAAAGACCTCTCTTTTCTAACGGACTTTACAACCAACTCTACTGTCAGGGAGTCTGATTTTCTCTATTATGCGCCATCTGAAATCCTCTGGGGCATGATGCTCCTCCAAAAAGTGCTTGACTAGAGGGGCTATGGTTTTCTTAGTACGTATCGCCGAGCGATGCTCAGTTAGTCTTGTTTGAATTGGCCTAGATGTTTCGCCAACATAGCCCAGGTTACACGGGCACAAGATAAAGTAAATACAATTAGAAGTTTTGCAGTTCCACATGTCATGTGCCTCCATACGGTATCCATTATGCCCAAAGGTTTCACCTCCCAGAATCGCACTGAAAGACTTACAGGATGAACATTTAATCGTACCCTTGACCGCAAAATTGCCAACCAGGGATCTATGCACAAATTCAGATTGAGCATTCTTGCAAGTAAAACGGGAGTGCACTATCAAATCTTTTAAATTCTTGTTTCTTTTGTGTGCAAATAATGGTTTGGCTAGCTTTTCATTAGACATTGGGTTGGAATTCAGGATATGCCAATTTGCATTGATGATCTGTTTCACACTGTTATCGAGGGTAGAATGCTTGGTAATACAAACCAATTGATTACTCTCTTTAGGCATTTTAGCTCTCAAAAGATGGTCACGGTCATAGAATCTGGCTCTTTTGAAAGAGTCTCTTAGTAATCTGTGCAGGTAGCCACGGTTTAAAAATGTATGATTGTATGTTTACTGTATATTGTACTCTCTCATATAAGAAAGCCACTATTACCATTTTTCGCTTTTATGAATTGAGGGAACATGTCTCTAAGTGTTTTGTAAATAGGTCTGTTTACTCTTGAAATGATATAATGTAAAAAATTCCTTTTACCCTCCATAACTTGAGTGCGGCACAATTTTGTCTATTATTATATTAAATTGTCATGGCAGCATGATATTACATTTTCTTTTGACAGTGACTACTTAGTTTTATGATTCAACATGAAATTGTTTTTGATGTTTTGATGTACTTTTTTAAAATAAGAGGTATAATAAATTGTCTTGATAATTTTCAATGTGTGTTTCAGATATCATCACCTTTTTGTGGCTCCTGAAGAAGGCGTCCTTACGCCGAAACGCGCGTCGAGTTGCACTCGCTACAGTGTGATTTTTATAAGTTTAATGATATTGATTTTCATATGTATGCCTATAGACCAATGAAATGTATGTTTTTTAAGCCTTATGTTTACATTGTATAGTTATGACTATGTTATGTATGTGTATGATTGTTAATTGTCTATATTAAAGCCTTGACCATTTTAAACCTTTTTTCTTACCTATAGTGCTTACTGTCAATTGATATTACTTGCTTTGCCACTGCTATTGACTGCCTAGGGTGTTCGTTCACACATTATTGTCCCTGCCCTAGGAGTTCACTGATATTAGTGTCCAGGGTGTCCTTGTTTTTCACAATCCTTTTACCCACAGCTTGTCTGTGTAGGGCTGTTCCTTCACCTGTATTGATTACACTGCAATCATTAATTTTGACCGTACTCATTGCTTAGCTTGTTCTTCCCCGTTGTCCCCTAGCCTCCACAACTGTGTCTGTGGTTCATCATGGCACAAATGCAAACCTTCGGATTCACAGACCGTGAATTCGCGTTATTAGTAGGAATTAATCCTACATCAAGTAGTAACACTAACTTTACTGGTCAACATAATGATGACAGTCACAACCTGTTGGAACTAAAGAAAAAATTAAGACGCATGGAGTCCCATGGAGAGTTTATGCTGGCATATTTGAAATCTGGCATAATTCCAATGGGCTTAAGAGTTCGAAATGTCCCAGGTTTGTTTGTACACCATAGGCCTTTCCTTGAAAAATTGAGTCACATAGCCAATAGATGCTCTCGGGACCTAATGATTTTAATTATTTCAACTGCAAAAGAGTTGGCAGCAGAGATTAAGAAAGAAGTTGAAGATTTAGAAGAAAAGATGAGACAAATGGGATCAGTTGATGAAGCTATAAGAAAAATAGAAGAAGCCAATAAGGAACTAGACTCCTTTAGTACGTATCTAATCAAGAGAAAAAATGACAAATTAGCAAAGGACAAACGTCTCTGTACTCAAGAAAACACCTATCCATATTTAAGGCAGGATTTCTACAAGCAGAACCACTATGTAGATGACACCAGAACTGCACCACAAAGAGTCAATAATTTTACGGACTCTTCAGATTCTGAAAATGAAGGTACTAATGCTTATTATGAGCCGGACGGCAATTACAATCACTATAATGGAGCCCGACCTAAACAGCCTTTTTTAGCCAACAGAGGGCTATGCCGGGGCCGTCCGAGAGTGCAATTCCAGACTCAGAACAGAGGGAACTTTCAACAAATGCACCATCAGCATCAACAACAACCACAGGAACCCCAGTTTGTGCGAGAAACACGCAGTCGCCAATACTGGAGACAAGGGATGTAATCCCTATATTTAATCTGTCTTCTAAAGAATTAGACCCTGTGTGTGAGACCCTCCTTTCTAAAGGCCTGACATATGTTCCGCACGCTCATGCGAATGTGTTTGAACTACAGCAAGATATAATTTCCTTTTTCCGGAGGATTAGACTTAAAACATTTTTTTCCTCAAATATGGATCAGAGTGAAGTCTCATTTAACTCTAGACAACTATCTCTACCTTCCACCTTTTGCCCCTCTCTGGACCAACTCGGCCCAGAAGTGGCTGCTTTTGAGCTCGTTGTCTTACAGAAATTAGAAAGAGCTCTTGCTATATTCCAAAGCCCATTTACAATCTGAATAAGGAGGAATCTGAAGCCTTAAAAACCCTAAGAACTAATGATAACTTAATCATCAAAAGCTGTGATAAAGGAGGAGGAATTGTCTTAATAGATTCAGAGAGATATGAACAAAAAATGATGACCATGCTTACCGATGACAACACTTACTCTAGGATTAAGTCTAATCCTTGCAATCAGGTAAATAAAAAGATAAAACTCCTTACTGAACAAGCCCTCTCAAATGGCGATATTAATCAGAAAGACTTCGATTACCTGAATACCAACCAAGGAAAAACAGCCTGTATCTACGGATTGCCTAAAATCCATAAGGATCAGATAGACCCCCCTTACAGGCCAATTGTATCTACAATTGGCACTAACACTGAACCGCTTTCAAAATTCATTGATTTTTATCTACGTCCATACATATCAAGGATTACATCCTACATTAAGGATACAGGATCCATGATACAAAAGATAGAGAACCTTCCATTTGACCCTAGGAAGGATACTCTAGTAACTATGGACATTGAAGCGCTTTACAGCAATATTCCACAATTAGAAGCTGCAAATGCGACAAGTTGGTTCATTGATACTTATGCGATTCCATGCCCTAAGAATTTTATCCTTGAGCTCTTGAATATAGTCCTGAAGGAGAATATCTTTGAGTTTGGGGATGCCCTCTTCCGACAAGTGAAGGGGGTCAGCATGGGGGCTTCTGTAGCACCGTCCATTGCAAACATCTATATGGCGGCCTTTGAGGCTAAATTCATTCATAATGAAATTGCGCCATTCTTTGAATCCATATCCCACTGGTCTAGATATATTGACGATATCTTTTTTATCTGGACCAGTGGGATCAATACCTTGGAGGAGTTCTTGAAATGGATAAACCTTACAGATAGCAATCTTAAGTTCACAGCACATTTTGATAAGAACAGTGTTGAGTTCCTGGATCTACTAATTAAACATCAGGACAATAAAATCATTGTTGACCTCTTTGTAAAACCCTCTGCACGCAACACATTACTCCACTTTAACAGCTTTCATCCTCGGAACCAGCACCAGAGCATCCCTTTCTCCCAATTCCTAAGAGTTAGAAGGAATTGTTCTAATCTGGCAGACTTTGATCGACAAGCCATGATAATGAGACAAAAATATTTAAACCGTGGCTACCCGCACAGATTAGTAAGAGACTCTTTCAAAAGAGCCAGATTCTATGACTGTGACCATCTTTTGAGAGCTAAAATGCCTAAAGAGAGTAATCAATTGGTTTGTATTACCAAGCATTCTACCCTCGATAACAGTGTGAAGCAGATCATCAATGCCAATTGGCATATCCTGAATTCCAACCCAACGTCTTATGAAAAGCTAGCCAAACCATTATTTGCACACAAAAGAAACAAGAATTTAAAAGATTTTATAGTGCACTCCCGTTTTACTTGCAAGAATGCTCAATCTGAATTTGTGCATAGATCCCTGGTTGGCAATTTTCCGGTCAAGGGCACGTTTAGATGTTCATCCTGTAAGTCTTGCAGTGCGATTCTGGGAGATGAAACCTTTGGGCATAATGGATACCGTATGGAGGCACATGACATGTGGAACTGCAAAACTTCTAATTGTATTTACTTTATCTTGTGCCCGTGTAACCTGGGCTATGTTGGCGAAACATCTAGGCCAATTCAAACAAGACTAACTGAGCATCGCTCGGTGATACGTACTAAGAAATCCATAGCCCCTCTAGTCAAGCACTTTTTGGAGGAGCATCATGCCCCAGAGGATTTCAGATGGCGCATAATAGATAAAATCAGACTCCCTGACAGTAGAGGTGGTTGTAAAGTCCGTAAGAAAAGAGAGGTCTTTTGGATTTTTAGTTTGGGAACATTTATAAACGGGCTGAACAGCGAAATTCCCTGGGAAAACGCGATCATCTGACCTGAATCTCTTCAGCCTTATTGTATTGTCCCCATGACTGATTGCAGAATGATGAGCCTTAGCATCACTGTTATGTCCCCCGTTTTCTGCAAGGTACCTTGTCTTATGTATTCCTTGCTTGCTCCCTCGTTTCCCCTTTCCATTGCCACCAGAGTATATATTGATTATCCAGCTTCATTCCCTTTATTATTTCCCCCTTCGTTATTTTTTCCAAGTTTACTTATTAACCTTTTACTCTTATTTTAGTCCTTGATCTCTAGCTACTATCCATCTTTGTTTCATATTGAATTCTTTTTTAACTACCTTGTTACATCAGTGGTCTTTTGTTTTATGCCACGAGTAAGTCTTTCCTTGTATTCTGAGAGTGAGTCTTTCCTTGCTTGTTGTAGAGAGTGGTAGCCTACTGCTATTGATCGGCTACCACCTAGTCCCTATTTTGTTTTTAGCAGTAGGAACCACCCCTTGTATTACATTTTTGACACGAGGGCCGCCCTCATAGAATTTATCCCGAGCCTTTTTTATATTTAGACATTCATTTCCAACCTTTCCCTTGAGTTAGTCCACTTTCTATATCTATCACTGCCCCTACGTGGACCATTTAAACCAGTCAGTCAAACCTGTTAATTGAGTCCACTTTTTATGTTTACCGTAGCCCCTGCGGGAAGGCCGTCCCCTGTGTCATTTAGAAGTCTATTGCCCTCCTTCTATTTCGTGAATGTCATCAGGTGTTTTCATTTAATCACCTCCGGCGCAGTATTTATACTGGCGCATTGCTGTTGGACGGTGATCATTCCTCCGGCATACTGACTACGGGACAGACGTTCACGCTGCCACCTCTCTTTCCTATGGGCATTATCCTGCTTTTTATTCAATCCTCGAAGGTAAGCGTCGCACTTGAAATACCTTTTTACCTTTAGATAATTTATGGCTGTAATATTTATTTTTTATACGAATAGACCCCTTTTGTTAAATTATATACATTTTTTGACCCTTAGTTCTCGATCACCATACAGTATCCTTGGAGTGATATCCCTAATCTACTGTGGCATATCATATATTCCTGCAAGATCTAGCAACAATAAGGTAGTTATTATGCTCACTCCACTAACTAAGAATCGCATTATCGCGATGTTAGGGATTTATTATTATTATTTACCTATCCCCTGTTGAATAAACCCGGTATAACGTGTATTCTTTTGGTGTTCTTTTTCCCCCCTCATTTTCTTATACCCGATCTTTTAGATTTTATCGTATTCATTCTTTGGCATCAGCAACTTTTAAGCATCCTGCAGCGCCCTGAGGATACACTTACAAGGTGTGTACAGAGTTTAGTTTGTTAATTAATCTCATTAGCCGCTGATTTTTCTTTAATTTTTGATTTTTTGGTCGGCACATTTGTGTATTGGTTACAGTTGTGTGCCATGTTACGTTAATTGCTAACCGAGTAACCATCGGGTGTAACTTACTGTCATGTTAACGAAATACAAATATGTTGTTGTAGTATCCTTCATATACTATGAATCTTCAATATTTGCTAAACTTTCATGTAGCTCAATTCGGTCATCTATCAATTGGCATTGACCTGACTTTGGTTGCCTTTTATGTAACTTCATCACATTAAAGATGGGCATAGACCTAGTATTACTGGAGGTATTATTAATGCATTCTCTTGTTTCATGTGAAACCGCCATACCGTGGTCATCATTTACCATCTGGTTAGTGTAGCTAGACTTCTATGTTCCACATGTCTGTGTCATCACGTAATATGCCCACATGGTATTTAACTATTGCTTGCTCGATCAACCCAGAAGCTACACTCCAATTGATTGTTCAACGATCTGTATGCTTTAGAAACATATTCGGTTTGATGAACATTGTATCCATTGATTGCTCAAGAGACTGATCGCTTCCCCAGTTTATACAGTTTGGGCCATCTTACAGAGAATAGTGAGTATGGATGTATTTAAAAGTGTATGAATTGAAGACATGTATAAATATAAAGAGAATAGTCCTTATTACCATCATGATTGTATGTTTACTGTATATTGTACTCTCTCATATAAGAAAGCCTCTATTACCGTTTTTCGCTTTTATGAATTGAGGGAACATGCCTCTAAGTGTTTTGTAAATAGGTCTGTTTACTCTTGAAATGATATAATGTAAAAAACTCCTTTTACCCTCCATAACTTGAGTGCGGCACAATTTTGTCTATTATTATATTAAATTGTCATGGCAGCATGATATTACATTTTCTTTTGACAGTGACTACTTAGGTTTATGATTCAACGTGAAATTGTTTTTGATGTTTTGATGTACTTTTTTAAAATAAGAGGTATAATAAATTGTCTTGATAATTTTCAATGTGTGTTTCAGATATCATTACCTTTTTGTGGCTCCTGAAGAAGGCGTCCTTACGCCGAAACGCGCGTCGAGTTGCACTCGCCACAGTGTGATTTTTATAAGTTTAATGATATTGATTTTCATATATATGCTTATAGACCAGAGAAATGTATGTGTTTTAAGCCTTATGTTTACATTGTATAGTTATGACTATGTTATGTATGTGTATGATTTTTAATTGTCTATATTAAAGCCTTGACCATTTTAAACCTTTTTTCTTACCTATAGTGCTTACTGTCAATTGATATTACTTGCTTTGCCACTGCTATTGACTGCCTAGGGTGTTCGTTCACACATTATTGTCCCTGCCCTAGGCGTTCACTGATATTAGTGTCCAGGGGGTCCTTGTTTTTCACAAACCACTCTGACGAGTCTACCTGCCAGCTGTGCCTGCTGCTTCATCCCGACGGACACTGTCACTCCTCGGCCGCCGCCGGGCCGCGGCCCCTGTCACCTCCGAGCCCGGGCCACGCTCTGCAGTCCTCCGACCTCGGGCCCGGCTGATGCGTTTCATCAAATATGAATTTGTGTCGTGTGGTGGTCAGAACTTACTGGAAACCTCAACTGGGCAGCACTTTGGTGGGTAAATAAAGTATTTTTTTCATCCCAGAAATTATTTCGAAGCACTTTTTGTACCTTTTTTCATCTGAGGCTGAGCCACCATAGGAGCAGCATCAGCACACAGAGTTGTCACTAAAAGTGGCAATTTTAACGACAAAACATGAATTCCTGTGTAATGCTCATCTGTGATCCAGGCACAGGATTTCAGAAATATGCATACTCCGATATCCGTCTCCCCGAGCCCGGGCCACGCTCCACAGTCCTCCGACCTCGGGCCTCGGCGCAGCTTGGCCAGAGCAGCAGTGAGTCTGTCGCCGCCGCCGGGGCGCTCTGCTGACCTGAGGAGCTCAGCTGCCAGAGGTGGGCCTGGGGCAAGGTGCGAGCTGCAGTGTCAAAACGCTGTGGGGCGCCGCGCACGGCCATGATGGCGCTCAGAGAGACATGAGCGTCTCGTGCCGCGCAGCCTGCACTTGCGCTAAATCGGCATATCCGGGTTAATCCCTGCCCCTGGTGCGGTGATTGACAGCTGAGTATTACAACTCAGAGGGCAGCCCGGCCCCCCTACAGCAGACTAGGACACAGTCTGAGTAGCCGCGCCGGCGCCGCCTGCACCATTTGTTTGCGCATACAGTTTCTGGGCAACAGGAACTTAGTGGACAGCACAGGCAGCTGCTGGCAGAGAGACTAGATACATTGTAGCGCGCCGCTGAGCGCTGCAGCCGAGTCTCTCAGTTAACTGTTAGGCACTCGGGCGGCTGGCAGCACCTCTCTCAGAACACTGTGAGCCCGGGCACAGGAGCGCCGCTGGCGAGCCTGGCACAAGTCAAAATGCGTGACAATGCATTTCAGTGCGGTGATGCGGATCACCGCACTGAAATGCGTGAGCATCACACCTGTTGCGTGACGCTTGGCAGGACTGTGATTGACAGCTGAGTATTACAACTCAGAGGGCAGCCCGGCCCCCCTGCAGCAGACTAGGACACAGTCTGAGTAGCCGCGCCGGCGCCGCCTGCACCATTTGTTTGCGCATACAGTTTCCGGGCAACAGGAACTTAGTGGACAGCACAGGCAGCTGCTGGCAGAGAGACTAGATACATTGTAGCGCGCCGCTGTGCGCTGCAGCAGAGTCTCTCAGTTAAGTGTTAGGCACTCGGGCAGCTGGCAGCACCTCTCTCAGAACACTGAGAGCCCGGGCACAGGAGCGCCGCTGGCGAGCCTTGCACAAGTCGAAATGCGTGACAATGCATTTCAGTGCAGTGATGCGGATCACCGCACTGAAATGCGTGAGCGTCACACCTGTTGCGTGACGCTTGGCAGGACTGGTACTCTGGTACCAAGGTATATAAAACTAAAATCGTAATATGGTAAAGAGGCTGTGTTTGTACACAGTTCATATTGGCTGACACTTGTTAAAGAATTACTCTGCAAAATATTTTGATTAAAAAAACACATCATAAATCATAAATGTTGGGTCGTAGTCTCCTCTGAAAGTCTAAGAGAGGAGCTCCAATGTGGGATGTACATCACACATATTTAGACTCAATTCAGAAAGTTTCTAAAGTAAGATAAGGCGGGTCTAGGTTTTCTTCTAGTAGTGAGCAGGTGCAAGTGTTACACATTGTTGGAAGCAGAGAAACTCGGAGAAAGTGGTCCTCAAAAATATTTGTGAAGGAACGAGGCTCTTACAAGCGTTGCACCTTAAGGCACCCACATAAGGAAACAAATAGAGGACATAGCAAAAGTGGCCATTAACTATACTATTAAAAGCTGTTGAAAACCACAAATCACCCCATGAGATAGTTAGCAAAAGTTGTGACAGCCGCAAAGCAAGTGATGACTTACCAGTGGAAAGACAGATAGGCTTCCAAATACACAGAGTGCAGAGGAAATGGTGAAATATGCATTATAACACCTAATCTACAAGCAAAATGATCAAGAACCTAAATACGATAATAACAGCAAAACTATTTGAACAAGATGAGTGGGCATATGGCCAAACGGATGCAGATCAAGGATACAAGAGAATTGAGAGAAACTGGCTAACCTCATAAACTCCTCATGAGAGGCTGAAGAAAGAGAAAGCTGGTAAGGTCATAAGTGGGACACAGATTACAAATGTGAACCATACCTGTTAATTACGTCAATATTTATAAGGTATGTCAGTGAGTGAGTAAGAGAGAGGGGATAGTGACGAAAAAAGGAAGAGAATTTGGAAGGGTCATAGAAAAACAGGAAATATGATTACTATGAATAACAGCTGTACAGTTGTAATACACTCTAAAAAGGAAAGGGGTGTTTTAAACAAAGTATGGGCCTTATGTACAAGCCCCTATCTCCCCCACAATTTCACCTATAGTGACGTTGTGGTGGTGATAGGGACTGCGCTTTATCCACAAGGCAGCGTTAAGCCACTTAACATGGCTTAACACTGCCTTGTACATAAGGCCCCCTTTCACGCTATGGTTAGCGTGAAAGGGATGTGTAGTGGGTGTTTCGTGGGCGTTGCACCGCAACACCCATTCATTTTGACACTGAACTCTATGTACAAAGGTGGCATATATAGGAGGCAGCGCCAAAATTAACACAAGGTAAAAACTGGTCTTTAGATGGTGAAACGAGGAGAAATGCGTTATTTCTCCATGTGTGCTGCCTTGTGCAGCACTCATGGTCATGGAAAAATCAAAATGCCATTATTTGTTTATGCACAGGAAGGTGTCCCTCCTGTACATAAACAAACTTTTTTTTTTAAATGCCATTTTGTCACTTTCAAAGTGACCGAATGGCATTTCTAGGATTGTTTATATGCAGGAAGGGATACCTTCCTACACATAAACAATCCTCCCCTGCACGCAGACACCATTGCATTCTGGAGCAAGGGTGCCTGCGTTAGCTCTAAGTTGCTAAACTTAGCGCCATCGCAGTGGGAAATGCAAGACTGCACAACATTCTTGTAAATATGGTGCAGCATTGCATTTCAGAAGTGGAGGAGAGAGGCATTAAGCTAGGAAGACGAACTCCTCTCTCCTCCACTTCCTTGTACATATCCCCCTATGTGTCTGAAGTAATGGGGCATAATATGCAAATAAAAAGACCTTCTTGACAATGCTCTTTGTGCCTTGAGGTCTCCTCTTATTTTAATTAATGATAAAAGGGTTAGCGCCGCTCCCGGAGAAGAGAGTAGGAGACAGGTGTAAGAGAAGCAATGGTGTGGAATAACTCAGAGAAACAGAGAGAGAAGGATACATGTGAAAGACAGAGAGAGGAGTATTGAGATGAACAGGATAGAAAGAATAGTTAAGAGGTCAGGAAATGGACAAATGGAAATTGATTGGGGGTTGCCAATGGTCACAGTTGTTACTCCTAGATTTGCAACTCATGGAACTGCTTTCGCTATCCCCTGGCCTCTGAAAAAGTAACATCAGTGGCAAGAACACAGTGCAGTCACCCTTGTGGGTGTCAAGGCTTCTCCCTTCTAGTTTTTTGTCCATTTTGTTTTATCATATCAATAATGAATACTAGTTTATTATTCACTATCAGTGTAGTAAAAATAGAGCACTTGAGTGGTAACAGGACATTCACTGACAGCTAAGGTAAGTTAAATAAAATATGTTTAAATTAATGTTGTGTCCATTGTGGTGTGTGAGAGTGTGTTTGTGTGTGAGAGAGTCAGTGTAAGTATGAGAGTGCTTGTTTTTATGTATGAGCGTGTTTGTGTTTGTATGAGTGAGTGTGAATTGATATGAATGAGTGTGAAGCATGTTAGAGAGGCTGGGAGTGTGAAAGAGAATGAATGTGAGTGACAATGTGCGAGAGTGAGAAGCAATTTATGGAAGTAGCTGTGAGTGTGAATGAATGTGTTTCAATGAGTGAGAACAACTGAAAATTAGTGACTGAAAGTGAGTGCAAGTGATTGTGACAGAATATATGAGTGAGTAAGAGAGAGTGAGTGAGAGTGAGTGCACACAAATGAGGGAGAACAGGTGAGTCAAAGGAAATGGTATTAAGTGAGTTTGAGTGATACACAGTATGTGAGTGAGAAGTAGAGTGAGTGGAAGAATGTGATTGAGAATTTATGAGTTAGTCCAAGTGAGAACATGTTTGAATGAGTGAGTAAAAGCCAGGATGCAAGGATTGGTGTATGCAAGTGATTGAGAATGAATGGGTTTGAGTGAGAATGAGTTTGAGTGAGTGAATGTATTTGAGCTTGATAGAGAATGTGGTTTTATGCTTGAAAGTTTGAAGCTGGCCGTGGCATATAGAAGGTAATTCTTGGCATATTGAGATAACCACTGCAAAAGGCTAATGCTGGTATAATAAATACACCTGGCAAGCAACTGTGAAAAATTACTGGCATTGCCCTTCTAGAGGTAATACTTAGCATTTGGGGGCACCCATGGAAAAATTCTAAAACTGGCTTACTGGACCAAATTCTTTGGCAAAGAGGGCGCCGATGGCACAATGCTAGGACAGACATGAGGCAGGGATTCTTGACATAAGGGAGCTACATTGTGGCTTATTGGGGAGGGGCAACCATAATGCTGACCCTGACATACTGGATGTAATCTTTAACATAAGAGCCATCCATGATATATAGAGAGCACTAATGGCAACATTCTGGCACTGTCATATTATATGTAATTTTTGGCTAAAGGGGGCACCCATGACAAAATGCACATTTTTATACAAATTGTTACTATGTTTACATTATTGTGAATACATGAAAAAGTATATTTTTGAATAAAACCTTGAAATAATTTAGTTCCTCAGTACAGTTCTGTGGCCCTATATATACTTGACATGGACACATAACAACCACATAATATTATATGAGAAAGGATTAAGGTTCCCCTGGCACAACTTATCCACATGCTTACATAGGGGGTATCTAAAATAGACATTTGTGTTGTTATATTAATCATGCAGTCATTAAGGAACTACACTGATGTCAATCATTGTAATTTATTGTAATCTTATCAAGATCATGTGTTATAGCTTTTTGGGGAGTTTTAGGGTCAAAGGTCAATATGTTGTTACTCCTGCAATGTCATTCAGGTCAAATGGTATGTGATGTCACTTCCACTACCCCTGACATTTGGGTGAATTGACGTCCATGAGTGTCATAGAGTGGAGTTGAGAGAGTAGAGTGTGGCAGAGTTGAGTAGAGTTCATTGGGAGAGAGTTCCATACAGTGGAGTTGTGGAAGCCACAGAGTGGGAGTCATTTTTGGATGTGGGAATTGGTATTTTGGGATTTGTTTGCAACTAGTTGATGTTAAGGAGAAAGTTCACAAAGAGTTGTTGGAGTTGAAGAAAGATGGCAGAGAAAAAGATAAAAGAGAACTGGAGGGAAAGGCAACTAAATGTTTTAAAAGAGTTTTCCCCTGCATTCCGGTGACTGATGAGGCAAAGCCACATAATGCAGTAGAAGGTGAGGAGGATATAATAATGATCAGAATGATGAACCAACAGCTGGCTCCAAATTGTACATTCAGCCTCTCAGGCGCCCAACCCACCAAGTTGCCTGCAGCTGAGGAGGCTGCTTACCGCACTCTGGCATTGCAATTAAATAAAGTGGAAGTAACAAAAATAGACCTGGACAGCATTTTAAATGTCCCTTCCCTT
Source organism: Lissotriton helveticus (assembly GCF_964261635.1). Lineage (NCBI taxonomy): Eukaryota > Metazoa > Chordata > Amphibia > Caudata > Salamandridae > Lissotriton > Lissotriton helveticus. Next base: position 312,247,518 of record NC_136062.1, read on the forward strand.
GAAACAATAAGAGATATAGGCCCCAATGTAGGTAAAATAGATTTACCGATTTTTAATTACCGAATTGCACCGATTCGGTAATTAAAAATCGGTAAATCTAAGGGGTGGATATGTAGGAACATCCAGATGTTCCTTTTACCGATTCGGTAAATATCTGTATTTACCGATTCGGTAAATACCGACCGGTAATGCCCCATTCATTCCTATGGGCTTTGAAGCCCATAGGAATGAATGGGGCATTACCGGTCGGTATTTACCGAATCGGTAAATACAGATTTTGACAAGGGTGCAGGGGGTGTCACTTTGACACCCTCTAGCACCCCCAAAAAAGATTTGAGTGCCATGTGGCAGGCATACCTGCCCTAAGGGCAGGTCTGCCTGTCATATGGCACAGGTGTGCATGCACACATGTGCATGCACACCGGAATCGGTATTTTACCGTCAAATATATTTGATGGTAAAATACAGATTCGGTAAGGGTTGTGGGACTCAGAAGAGTCCCACCTACATATCGAAATTAACGAATAGGTAAAAATACCGAATCGGTATTTTACAGATTCGGTAAATTTACCGATCGGTAAATTTACCGAATCTGTAAAATATTTGGCCCTACATACCATTTTGTAAATACCGGTCGGTAACGGCCGAAAATACAGATTTTCGGCCGTTACGGACCGACCTACATCTGGACCATAGTGGCTTACGCGGCTTCCAAGTTCAGTAGAAAGCATGACGGGCTGCTAGAAAGATGCAAGGAAAAAGGCATCATATCAACACGTCTCATTAAAAATGTGTGGAAACAACAGTTTGACAACTTGTCAGTGGAGTACACATTAGACTCTTCAGTTCTGCGCAACTTAATATGGGAAATATGTGTCTACACACACCAGACAGCTCATGATATTGTAGCAATAGAGCAGGCCTTGGATGGTACCCAGTAAGGGCTGTTACCAAAAGCTTGGAGGAATAGCCTGACCCACCCGCATCACCAAACCGGCATCCTCTCCGGTATTACACAAGAAACACATGAGGAGTGGTAGCTCGACATGCCCAGCCCTTTTAGAGAAATTGGTTCAAGGAAAGCAACAAACAAATTCACGACACATCCCAGCTCAAACCAGGAGGCTGTACTGTCACTGGCACAGGCAGATTTAATGAAAAATGATCCTCAGGCACGCTGTGCTTATGAGCCACAAGCCAAGGCCCAAGGTACACAGGAATACTCTCCCCTCCCAACAGAGTATGACTGAGATGTAGCCAAGTTTAGCTTTGAAGATTATGATTTGCCAACTTGTGATGATGCCAGGGTTGTGGACACATTAAACTATGAGGTAAACATGCTTTGTCAGTGGAATACATTAACTAACTCCTTGGCAGTCCTAGAAGTAGTACAGACATTGTCACCAACAGTACACACCCACCCAGTGATTACAAAGCCTACCTTAATTATGCCCCTGCAAGAAGTACCTCCACCAGCAGGAGCCGGGCCAAGCCAAACACAGCAACATACATACACGTCCCATGGTCTAGCGCAGATCTCATGTCCTTCACTAAAGATTTACCAAATTTGTGGGAACAGCCACAAAAATGGTATACAGAATTGCATAGGATGGTAACCATGGGAGGGTTGCTATGGAAGGACCTGGACATTTTGATCAATGTCATAGTGCCAAAAGATTTATGGGAGGAATGTAAGAAGAAAATAGAATAGCCAAAAGGGTAGCCAGAGAGAGGGGAAGGAGGAGATGAGGGAGAGGAGAATACATGGAGGTAATAACATATTTGAAAGAAGGTTCCAGAAGACAAAATGGATTGGAATAAAATAACAAAGACCAGACAAGAAATGGACGAAATTGTAAATTATTATTTCAACTGACTTCTGATGGTCCACCAGCAGAACAGTGGGATGAGGAACCATGTCGGCATTCATCACCACCTTTGTTCACGGTGTAAGACAACCAATTTGGACAGACCTAGCAACATCTTTTGTGGTTAGCAGCAAGAACCAATACAAAAGGTATTAGCGGCAGCAAATACTGCACTAACTACCGTGCACCTGCATGCTATAGAAACAGAAAAGGTTAAGAAGGAAAAGGTGCACCTTATGATTGCACAAGAAAGTTCTACAGTGGCCAGCATACCAGGGCTCGGGGTAGGGGAAGGTCTAGGGGAAGAGGCAGGGAATGGAATGATAGAACAGTCTCACAGCCCACACCAGTGACAGCATGTGTCCACTGTAATGACCCTAGCCACTGTAAGGCTGATTGCCCATTGTTAAACAACAGGTCACAGGGCCAGAGATCAGCGCCGCACAGACCCCAAAGACAACAATCGTATCAGAGGAATGCTCTACCACCATATGCAGACAACACATTTGACTCACACACTAGTGGACAGCAGGACCATATGATAAGGATGTCCCAGACACTATACCATGCTCCCAGCACTGTAACAAGGCATTTCATACTCTGAATCACGAGCTTAGTGGGTCTCCGGGTTTGGGTCTCCCAGATTATAGCAAGGATTTCCACCTGTTCTTTCATGAAAAAGGGGGTTGTTCAATGGGAGTGCTCATACAAAAACATGGATCTTTCTACCATCCAGTGGCATACTACTGTGCTACCCTAGACCCGGTCGCGGTAGACCTCCCACACTGTTTGGGAGCAGTGGCGGCCCTGGCAGTAGAACAGTCTGAAAATGTAATGCTGGCACACACTTTGGTTTTGCATGTCCCACACACAGTAGACACATTGCTGACATCCACCCAAACACAGCATCTCACAAATGTGTGCCTTACCAGGTAGGAATTGACGTTACTGGCACCACACATCACCATCAAAAGATGCACCACTTTGAACCAAGCTTGCCCTTTGTCCATTGAATTGGAGAAGTGTGGCTCACTGGTTAGAGCAGGCAGACCCTGGAGCAGAGGTCAGACCCGGGACCAGGGTTCAATTCCCGACGCGGCAGGGTCTTGAGCTCAAATGTCCACGGACTCGATAATTCTCGCTCCGGTGCCTGCCCTAATCATGGGTTCTCACTCTGCAACTCTGGGCATTAAGCTTGCTTAATCTCCACAACGGCCCCCCCGCGGCGGGATGCCTGGCTTTCACCTTGGGGATGCCCTGTAGGGGCTATCTCAAAGGGAAAAGCCAGGATGGGTTCCCAAGGCAAGCGCCGAGATGCCTCCGGGTGATTCGAGCGCTATATAAGAACATACAAAAAAAAAAAAAAAAAAAAAAAGATGATTTGACAGCAGATGATGCCTTCCAATATTGTGCACTGGCTATGGATAGGAATACTAAGGTTCAGCCAGACCAAAGGGATACACCACTGCCAGATGTAGAGGGTGACGTGTTTGTTGATGGGTCACGTCTCATGGATGACAGAGGGACACTGAAGATTTCCTATGCAGTGGGTATGGCAAAGAAATTATTGGAAGGTGTTAGGCTGACAATGGTTAAAAGTGCACAAGCAGCAGTACTGATGGCACTCACGAGAGCATGCATCCTTGCAGACGGAAGAGAGTAAACATATATACAGACAGCCAGTATGCCTTCGGGGTGGGTCTTGACTTTGGGCAGTTGTGGGCGATGAGAGGATTTCTCAACTTCTCAGGCCACCAAATACAACATGCAGCGCTGAGTGGTCACCTTCTACAGACCTTGCTATTACCTTAAAAAGGAGCCATAGTGAAATGTGCAGCACATCCCTCATCTAAGGGCTATGTCTCAAAAGGCAATTATTTCATTGATGAGGAAACAAGGAGAATAGCGCTGACAGGCTGCCAAGTTGCAATGGACCAGATAACTCAACAAACACAAAAGGTACAAATGAAAGATGATTTATGGTACTCTGACCCTACACATATTCAGGGACAGGTTGAGGAGATGGAAAAAGAGGAGTGGAAAAAGGGAAGATGTGTGCAGACAGAACAGGGGTTGTGGACAGGTCCTAATGGTAAAATATGTTAGCCTTTACAAATGCTCTCCTCCATGACCTGCCTCTTTCATGGTCCATCACATGTGGGTCAAGATGGTATGATCCGCTTGTTTTACTAATGTTGGTACAACTTCAAACGTCCACCAGACAGCAGGACGCCTCTGTAGACAATGTACTGTTTGTGTGCAATACAACACTGGGAAGGGTACACACCCACACACGTTCAAGTACATGTTGGTCATTGTGTGTATGTTCAGTAACGGCTGAGGCATTCCATACAAAGGCCTGTGATGCACAAACTGTTGTCAAAGGTCTTTTGAAAGAACTGATTCCATGTTTTCGGGAACCAGCACTCCTGAGCTCGGACAATGGACCTGGGTTCAGTTCCCATGTGATAGGGGGAATATACAATGGGCTTGGGGTCACACAGAAGTTACGTTGTGCCTTTCACCCGCCAGCAGCTGGAGCGGTGGAGAGAAGGAATGGTGTTGAAAATAAACTAGGGAAGATTTGTGCATTCATTGTACTCTCCTGGTTCAATGTACTAACACTAGCCTTGTTGGCAATCAGAAGCACCCCTGACAGAATAACTGTCCCACATGAGATTCTATTTGGCCACCCCATGAACATGTTTATTGCTCCATTGTTAATATCAAGTGTTTTACTGTTATGTTACTGTAAGAAACTAACAGATACATTGCGTTATCTTCATTGTCAGGTTCTGCAGGCTCTTCCAGAGGCAAACACACCACCAGCTCACAGGCTTCAGCCGGGAGATTGGATCTGAGTGAAAACCCACACCAAATAGCTCTACCTTCAGCCAAGGTGGAAGGGCCCCTACCAGGTCCTCTTGACAATTGCTACCACCGTCAAGTGTGAGGGGCTGACCTCCTGGATTCACAGCTCCAACACCAGGAAAGCATCAGGACCTGAACAACGCCACAAGGCACCAACGGCACCACCACCAGCCCCAGTGGCACTCTGCAGATACAACCTCTGCTCCAACCAAGCAGCAGGTAGAAGCTAAAGAGGGATCCTCGTGGTGCACCAGGAGTGTGGAGTGTGCAAGCTGGCCCTGAACTTCAGCGATGAAAAGGCTGGCCTGACAACTGGCCCACAGCAGCATCAACAGGACACCACTGTTAACATTTTGTCACAATAAAAGTACCTAAATGGCCGATGTGATGGTAACCTCTCGAGCCTTAGGATCAGGTACCACAGGCAAAGAAAATAACAGCTCATCACATTTTGGCACTAGAATTGCTGGCGTCCGCCACCTTAGGAATATGAGACCTGCTAGGTAGATACACAGATTGATCTTCCTTCGCCAAGGGATAACTTCCTTTCATCACCACAGCTCAACAGAACAAAAGGACAATGCCAAAGGAAAGGAGAGAAGTAAGAGAGTGGCCATGGGTGCAAGCAGCGATCTGCACACTGGTTACAGGGATAATAATAACTACAATACTAAAATTGTAATCTGATCACATTGTCATACCATTCCTTAATGGACCAGAGACTGGCATGAACAATACTGAGATAATGAACGAAAAGCCCCAATTTTATAAGACAGAGCAAGAAGGCGTGGTGAAAGTTGGGGACGGAGGAGGAGAGGAGAAAAGAATTTGGGAAGAGTGCAAAGGAAATGAATATGTAGAAATGTTGAAAATGGTGTTCGCAGTATAATAAACATATCAGGCTTTTATGTCTGCACACCGCAGCCCCTTGGTACAGGGGATAGAATGAGTTACAATGTCATACTATTCTCAAAAAATGTAGGCTGTGCTCTAGTGAGTTACATGTGTATCAGACAGCACACTTGTCAATAACAGTAGGAAATACCTGAAGGGGCCATACAACCTCTGCAGGGTGACCCACCACCACCACCCCCCCAGGTCAAAGAAATGACCCTTCATGAACATGAACATGTAGCCAACATGAAAGAAGCAGATTTTGTTTAGATGCATTTGACAAAACCCAAAGACCTCCAAAGGAAAGATGGAGGACAGGGTGGTAATAAACCTAACAGGGAAACAGAAAAGGGAGGAACCCAAAATACCAAGGTTCAGAATAGAACAGCAGATAACTGCACGCTCTTGCTTATAAAATGCCAGAGATGGCCAACAGGAAGTCCCAATTACCCTGGTCGCTATAAAGGCCCCACGTATAATACAGCAACTAGTGAGGGTCAGGGAGGAATGGAAGAAATGTATGTTTGGGTATACCATCAAGGAGCTGGCGGGGATGAACTAAGATAAAAGGAATGTGAGACAAGACACAACATAGCACTAGAGATAGGAACAGATATAGACAGGCTAGCTGTTTTCATGGGCGAGAACAAGAGCTCACAATTATACAAATGCCAAGAGTAGGAAAGAGCCCACAGTGGTCACCGCCAGATTTAGTGGGGTACTAGGGATTGTTTTTCACCTGGTGTCAATGGTAATACTTTTATTTGTGGGACACCCCCGCGCCGCACGGCCACCAGCTGCTGCGTGTGCCCCCTTTCCTTGCTCTCTGCCTCGCTGCCTGCCTCGCTGCCGGCTGACCCTGCTGTCGTTTGTTTTGCTTTGTTTTGTTCTCCATTTGTGCTTGTTTTGTCATAGTTTTTTGCCCGTGTTAGCTTTGTTTTGTTCTCCATTTGTGCTTGTTTTGTTAATAGTTTTTGCCCGTGTTAGCGCCCTCCTTCTGTTTCCCCCCCTCCTCGCCGCCCCCCGTCTTCCCTCCCCGCTCCCCGCTTCCCGCCACCACCGCAGACCCCGCCCCTTTTTTCCTTCTGTTCCCTCCCCGCTCCCGCCTCCCAGCTGCTCCGCCCACCCGCGCACTTGGCCTTATATGGCGACCGTGCGACACAGGTAAGTGTGACCCACTTGTGGGACACCCCCGCGCCGCACGGCCACCAGCTGCTGCGTGTGCCCCCTTTCCTTGCTCTCTGCCTCGCTGCCTGCCTCGCTGCCGGCTGACCCTGCTGTCGTTTGTTTTGCTTTGTTTTGTTCTCCATTTGTGCTTGTTTTGTCATAGTTTTTTGCCCGTGTTAGCTTCGTTTTGTTCTCCATTTGTGCTTGTTTTGTTAATAGTTTTTGCCCGTGTTAGCGCCCTCCTTCTGTTTCCCGCCCTCCTCGCTGCCCCCCGTCTTCCCTCCCCGCTCCCCGCTCCCCGCTTCCCGCCACCACCGCAGACCCCGCCCCTTTTTTCCTTCTGTTCCCTCCCCGCTCCCGCCTCCCAGCTGCTCCGCCCACCCGCGCACTTGGCCTTATATGGCGACCGTGCGACACAGGTAAGTGTGACCCACTTGTGGGACACCCCCGCGCCGCACGGCCACCAGCTGCTGCGTGTGCCCCCTTTCCTTGCTCTCTGCCTCGCTGCCTGCCTCGCTGCCGGCTGACCCTGCTGTCGTTTGTTTTGCTTTGTTTTGTTCTCCATTTGTGCTTGTTTTGTCATAGTTTTTTGCCCGTGTTAGCTTTGTTTTGTTCTCCATTTGTGCTTGTTTTGTTAATAGTTTTTGCCCGTGTTAGCGCCCTCCTTCTGTTTCCCGCCCTCCTCGCCGCCCCCCGTCTTCCCTCCCCGCTCCCCGCTTCCCGCCACCACCGCAGACCCCGCCCCTTTTTTCCTTCTGTTCCCTCCCCGCTCCCGCCTCCCAGCTGCTCCGCCCACCCGCGCACTTCGCCTTATATGGCGACCGTGCGAACGCGCAGCGTTCACGCGCAGCGGGCGCGCCGATTGTGCGCCGAAGGCGCGCCAAAGGTAAGCCCGTCCGCGACCGGATCGCGACCAGCGCCAGGACCCCTGGCCCACGAAGACCCCGACCGACCCGCCTGACGTACACCGCCGCCACCCTCATCGCACTCAACACCGGCCGACTCCCAGAATGCCACCAAGCCTCACCGCGACGCACCCACGGACCTTTCAGCTGCCACGCCTGCAAGTTCACCTGCATCCGGACCTGCCGCACACCAGCACCCGCCAAGCCGAACACCAGCAGCAACCACCTCAAGTGCATCCTGCTCAACACCCGCTCCGTCCACAGACACGCCATCGAACTCTGGAACCTCCTAGACGCCACAGCCCCTGACGTCGCCTTCCTCACGGAGACCTGGATGAACGCCTCCTCAGCTCCCGACATCGCTATCCCAGAAGGCTACAAAATCGTCCGGAGGGACCGCAACGCCAACCAGATGGGAGGAGGCATCGCCATCATCCACAGGAACACCATCCGGCTCACAACCAGCACCGACAACACCCTGACCACCGCCGAACACCTGCATTTCCAGATCCACACCGACCCGAAGACCACCCTCAGAGGCACCCTGATCTACCGACCCCCGGGACCACGCACACAATTCAGCGAGGACATCGCCGACTTCGTCAGCCCGCACGCCCTCCCCTCCGCCGACTACATCCTCCTGGGGGACCTCAACTTCCACCTGGAGAACAACAACGACCGCAACACCAGCTCCCTGCTCGACAACCTCGCCAATCTTGGACTCAAGCAGCTGGTGTCCACCCCCACCCACCTCGCCGGACACACACTCGACGCAGTCTTCTCCTCCAGCCCAGACATCGACTTCAGCCACGCCACAGAGCTTCAATGGACGGACCACAGCTGCGTCCACTTCACCTTCAAGAGAACGACGACCCACCACCACCAGCAACAGACCGCCCGCAGAAGCTGGAACAAGATCACAGCAGACCAGCTCGCCACCTCCCTGAGCCAGCACCCTCCTGCCAGCTCAGCGAACCCCAGCCAGGCTGCCGACAACCTCACGAAGTGGATCAGCATCTGCGCGGATGAGCTCGCCCCGCTAAGGACCCCGCCCAGCAGACCCGGCAGCAAGAAAGCCCCGTGGTTCACCGACGAACTCAAGAGCTCCAAGAAGAACTGCCGAGCCCTCGAGAAAGTCTGGAGAAGGTAACCTACACCGGACAACAGGACCACCCTCAAGCTGGCCACCCGGAAGCACCACCAGCTGATCCGCGCCGCCAAGAAAACTGCATTTAAGGACCGGTTGGACAACAACGCACACAACTGCAAGGAACTCTTCAACATCGTGAAAGAGCTATCCAACCCCAGCGCAGGAAACAACGACATCACCCCATCGCAAGACCTCTGCAACTCCCTCGCTACATACTTCCACAACAAGATCGCAGACATACACAACAGTTTCAACAACCAACCAACGCACACCAGGACCGAAAAACCACCCCCCACCACCACCCTCCACGCCTGGACCCCGATCAGCACCGAAGACACCATCCAAACGATGAACTTCATCCACTCCGGATCTCCGACAGACCCCTGCCCTCACTACGTCTTCAATAAGGCCGACGCTGTCATCGCACCCCACCTGCGAGACATCATCAACACATCCTTCGACACCGCCACCTTCCCTGAGTGCTGGAAGCACGCCGAACTCAGCGCTCTACTCAAGAAACCCACAGCGGACCCCACCGAACTCAAGAATTACCGCCCCATCTCGCTCCTCCCATTTCCAGCCAAAGTCATCGAGAAGACCGTCAACAAGCAGATGGCCGCCTTCCTCGAGACGAATGGATCCCTCGACCCCTCACAGACCGGCTTCCGAGCCAATCAGAGCACCGAGACTGCCCTCATCGCCGCCACCGATGACATCCGAACCCTGATGGACAACGGAGAAACAGCGGCCCTCATCCTCCTAGACCTCTCCGCGGCATTCGACACTGTCTGCCACCGCACCCTAGTACAGCGCCTCAGCAACGTCGGAATCCAGGACAAGGTGCCTGAATGGATCATCTCCTTCCTCGACGGAAGAACACAGAGAGTCCGCCTCCCACCGTACAAGTCAGAGGCATCCGAAGTCATCTGCGGCGTCCCTCAAGGATCCTCTCTGAGCCCCACCCTCTTCAACGTCTACATGAGCCCACTCGCGGCCATCGCACGCCAACACAACCTCAGCATAATCTCCTACGCCGACGACACCCAGCTGATCCTCTCCCTGACCAACGACCCAGCCGCCGCCAGAGCCGACCTGCACGAAGGGATGAAAGAGGTAGCCGAGTGGATGACGACCAGCCGCCTGAAACTGAACTCCGACAAGACGGAGGTCCTCATCCTGGGCTCTTCACCCTCCGCCTGGGACGACTCCTGGTGGCCTCCCGCCCTGGGCACCGCACCCAAACCGACAGACCATGCACGCAACCTGGGCTTCATCCTGGACTCCTCCCTCTCCATGACCAGGCAAGTCAACAACGTCTCCTCGGCGTGCTTCAACATCCTACGCATGCTACGGAAGATCTTCTGGTGGATCCCCACCGAGACCAGGAAGACCGTCACCCAGGCCCTCGTCACTAGCCGACTGGACTACGGCAACGCCCTCTACGCCGGTACCACCGCCAAACTCCAGAAAAGACTCCAGCGGATCCAGAACGCCTCTGCCAGACTCATCCTCGACATCCCACGAACCAGCCACATCTCCGGACACCTGAGAGACCTCCACTGGCTCCCCGTCAACAAAAGAATCACCTTCCGCCTCCTCACCCACGCACACAAAGCCCTACACGACCAAGGCCCGAGCTACCTCAACAGCCGAATCAACTTCTACGCTCCCAAACGCCACCTCCGATCAGCCAACCACGCCCTCGCCGCCGTCCCCCGCATCCGAAGAGCGACTACAGGAGGAAGGTCCTTCTCCTACCTGGCCGCCAAGACCTGGAACTCCCTCCCAACCGACCTGCGCCTGACCCAAGACCACCTCTCCTTCAGGAAGAAGCTGAAGACCTGGCTGTTCGAGCAGTAGCGGCACCCCCCCTCCCCCAGCGCCTTGAGACCCTACGGGTATGTAGTGCGCTCTATAAATGTCATTGATTGATTGATTGATTATTTGCTCCCAGGACGATATAGAAGTTACTACCTTGCCTCCATCCTACCACGGATTACCTATTTCACTGAGCTAATAAAATTACAACACCAGGCAACACCAGCAAGGAGCAAAACGACGACAGAGAGGGAAGACAACGCTATGACAGGCCTTCGGGTAATGATGCCTGGTGGTGGGGTGGTATACACAGCGTATAGGATACATCAGTTGGCCACGGTAATTGAAGATTTGGCAAGTTGAACAGCAGCAGCTCTGAGTAACATTACATAAGTCAAAACAAAGAGATCCACCTTAAAGGGAGTGGTTCTTAAAACATTTATTACCTGGTTAAGGAAGTGTGTTTCTCATCACACACCAAAAGGGCCCTTGGTATCATGCTTCATCAAAGGGGTTCTTCCCGTCCCGCTGCAGGACGGGGCATGGTACGACCTGAGACTACACAGGAGCACTTACAGTACTATGTGTTGTGTAGGGGTAGTGAGAGGAAGGGTCTGGAGTGAATGTCAAAAAAGTAAATTAAAAAGGACCTGGCCTCATAGACTTAAGAAACTTTAATAGGTCATCAAGGCTGGACCTGTTAAAAAGGTGGTGCGGAGATGTCCTGCGTACAATTTGCAGATACTCCTAGAAAGTCAACATGTTTCGAAGCATCAAGGCTTCTTAATCAGGACTGAAAGATCCCCTCAGTACTCACTATGCTGATATCAAATGTGAAAGTGTGCTATATACAAAAGTGAAGAAATGTAGGAATCTCATGCACTTTATACGATACCTAATAGTACCTCTAAAATGTTAATTATGTAATGTAGGAGACAATACTCCCTGACCATCTGTAATGGGTAGGGAAGGGTGTCATCCACTGAATTGTCTTGGTCAAGACTGCCTCGCTTCAAATGACGCCAACCCGTGGCACCTTTGTTCCACGGGAAGACCCCTATGATGAAGCATGACACCAAGGGCCCTTTTGATGTGTGAGGGGTATTTAAGCAAACACTGTGTACATCCAATCCAGGATGAGAAACACACTTCCTTAACACAGTAAGACATGTTTTAAGAACCCCCCCTTTAAGATGGATCTCTTTGTTTAGACTACAGATTATTAGAGGACGCATCCACCTCAAGTGTCCTTATAGGACAATACCTCTTCAGTCCCTAATTTTTTTTTTTTTTTTTTTTTAAAGACCTTTATTGTACACAGTCAGCATGACACAGCGTAAGGCCTACAACCCAGTCGGGCCGGCCGCAGCAGAACCAGAGCTCAGGCATTATAAATCGGACAACACAGCCGCGCGGCCGATGACCTGAGGGTCCGGCGTCAAATAGAAACTATGTGTACCATATATCAAGTATTTCAGGCATACGACATGGCTTAGGTCTATGATTTTACCATAACCAAACAACTAAACTTTTCCGTAAACTGTAAAGGCACACATAGCATAAGCAGTCCTGCGAAGGTGAGAGAGCAGACATTCATACAGTGCAGTATATTGTTGATCAGCGGTGCGGCCAGCAGCCCATCCCCAACATCCCCACATCCGTTTACAAAGGGCGGAAAACAGCACACCAGGCGACACAACCATCAGCATGGAAAGACCAGGCCCAACCCTCAATCTGAAAGGTCCTCATCCGGGTCAACTCGCGGTGGCTCACATATATCCCCCCTAAATTTATTCCATGCCCCCCAGATTTGCCCCCATTTTGCCGGGCAACCTCGATGAACAAACACCGCCTTTTCGGCCACCATGGCGTCGTCCATATCTTTGCACCAGTCTCTCAGCGTGGGCAGGGCGTCAGAACCCCACAGTTTGGCTATATTGCGCTTCGCCACCATCATACCTAGCACAGCCCAGTCCTGCTGGCGACGGGTTAGATCGTCCGCCTCCCAGATGTTTATCAAACAGCGACGTGGGTTGGGCAGCAGGGAAACATTTGTGGTTTAGGAAATGGTTCGCATAACCGCTGCCCAGTACGTGGCCACAAATCTACAGTCCCAGATCGTGTGGTAAAAAGTCCCCCTCTCCCCGCATCCACGGAGGCAAAATGCGTGTGAGGTCCTTCCTATTTTGTGAAGAATCGTTCTGGTGTAGTATGTGCGGTGAACAATTTTCAACTGGACCAGTTTAAGTCTGGACGGGATCGCCGATTCCTTTGTCGAGGAGAGCGCCTCCTGCCATTCTGAGTCATCAAGATCGCCGACATCTCCCGCCCAACAAAGGCGTAACTTAGGTAGCATGTCAGGGAGGTTGTTGACCAGTTTCCGATATGTGAGGGATGTCGCTTTGTGGGGCATATGGTCTGTAAGCAGCCTATCTTCTAGAGGGGTGGATTCCTGTAATGTAGTACCGGCCGGGATGGTTGAGAGAAGTGCGTGACGTATTTGCATATATCTGTAATATTCTGACTGGGCCATATTGTGTTTGGTTCGTAGAAAAGCGAAGTCAACTATGGTACGTCTTCTCCAGAGGTCACCTACCACCGAGATACCTATAGAGTCCCATGCCTTGAACCCCCTACTATTACCCATGAACCCCAATTTGTGTGAGTCCCACAGGGGTGTCATTAGTGTAATAACGTATGCGCATTGAAGGTGTCTATGTGCCTTGTACCAGATCTGGATTGTGTGACGGGTCGGGCCTATCAGATCAGACGGGACTCTACGGTTATACAGGTTTCTTAGCAGTCCCCTGGGTTCAATACCATGTCTATCCACCAAAAAGGCCGGTTCCGTTTGCGCGGCATGGAGCCAGTAATTAATTTGCTTAAGGTGGGCAGCCCAGTAGTACAGTTCAATATTGGGAAGCGCTATACCCCCATCATACCAGTCCTTTACCAACTTGCATTGCGCAATCCGGGCCGGTTTTCCGTCCCATAGTAAAGTGGATACAGCTGCCGCGATATTCTTGAAGTAGGAGGGGGAGACCGGGAATGGTGTGTTCTCAAGGAGGTACAGAAAACGGGGCAGCGTCATCATTTTGAACAATGCAGCTTTGCCCAGGAGGGTGAGAGGGAGGGAGCGCCACACCTTCACGTCCCTTTTGAACCGCTCCAAAGGGGGTCCCAGATTGAAAGCGTGAAATTCGTCCGGGTCGGAAGAAACTTGGATTCCCAGATACTTGAAGGGGCCGTCAGTATAGCACAACGGACAGTCCGCCGGGAGCGGGGGAGGGGTTCCAGCAAGAACATATAAGACTGATTTAGTCCAATTAATTCTATATCCCGAGACCCTCCCAAATTTCTCGCAGATGTTCAGTAGTTCTAGAATAGATTTTTTAGGGGAGGTGAGGTACAAAAGGATATCGTCCGCGTAGAGAGATATCCGATCTTCCCATGTCGGCGACCACCTGATGCCCTTGATGGATGGCTCCCACCTAACCCAGATCGCCAGCGGCTCGAGTACTAGCGTAAACAGTAAGGGGGACAAAGGGCAACCCTGCCGTGTCCCACGACAAAGCGGGAAATCTCTGGAGATGTGACCATTCGCCGCTATCTGGGCCAGTGGGTTAGTGTAGAGCAAGCGGACCCACCCGCAGAACTTGGGGCCGAAGCCCATGTGGCGCAGCACAGCAAACAGATAGGGCCACTCTACCGTGTCAAACGCCATAGTGGCGTCAAGCGAGAGAAGCACCGCCGGTTCCCGTATATACTCCCGGCGGGCCATTACCGCCTGAAGACGTCGTAGATTATGCGAGGTATTACGATTCGACATAAATCCGGACTGATCCGGGTGAACCAGTGTGTGCAGGTGCGGAGCCAAACGCTGTGCCAGTAACTTGGCAAGGATCTTCGGCTCCGCGTTTAGTAAGGAGATGGGGCGGTAGGAAGAGCATGATTCCGGTGCCTTACCAGGTTTGTGGATCGGGATTACTGTGGCAAGGCGTTGATCTCTAGGGAGTTCCCCAACTTCTAGACTGTCCGTAAACATTCGGAGAAGATGGGGGGCCGTTATCTGGGCAGTGTGCTTAAACAGTTCTATTGGGAGTCCGTTGGGGCCCAGAGCCTTGCCAGACGCCAGTGCGCCGGTCGCTTCCTGTATCTCCTCTACAGTGACGTCCGCTTCGAGCTCCAACGCTGCCTCAGGTGAGAGGCTGGGGATCGTCAGATCCTTGATATATTCATAGGCTTTGTCAGCCGAGTATGGTGCCTGAGGGGCGTAGATTGCCTCAAAGTGATCAGCCAGCAGGTCGACTATGGCTCCGGGGTCCGAAACCGAGTGTCCCCCTGGTTGCGTCAGGTGCGCAATCACCCTGTCTGCTTTTTCTTTTCTGTCGAGCCAGGCCAGCATCTTTCCTGCCTTATCGCCCAACTCATAGACTCTATGACGGGAGGCTTGAATCGTGGTCTGTACCCCTAATTTTGTTCTTTGAAGGTAACATTACATAAGAGCATACTGCCATGAGGACGGTGGTTATTCAAAACCTCATTGCCTTAGACATCATTCACGCAAAGGAAGGAGGGGTCTGACAGGTCATCCATTAGACTTGTTCTTCTTACATTCATGATGATGGCAACAACATAAATAAAGTGAGCAATAAAATAAATAAAGTGAAAGATGAAGCACATGGCACACACACAGAGCATGTGAGAACAAGCATTGACATGGTTCAGCGGCTGCGGGTCATGGATACTAGAAGCAGTAATATTTAGAACAGCACTGTTGTTCGCTCTGTGCATAATGATCCAGGTATGCCCGATTTGCTGGTTTGCACTGATGCATAGTTGTGGACACTGCGTGGCAAAGAGCGCTTCACCATATATATACACCCATAGGAAGGACACTAGAGAAGAGGGTACAGAGATCATAATGAGGGAAGGCTTATTGTAGTGGGTACTAAGTGAGTATCAGAGGGCGGAAGTGTGGAAGTAATTTTTCCTTCTGTCCTTAACGCCAACTGACTGCACAGCTCTGTGCTACTCAAAAACTACAGTAGGCCTGACGCCTTGCACAGAAGAGAATGAACTGCTATAGCTTTATTGAAAGTAAGGTGCCATCGCAATGCCAGAATTGCTCAAGTACATCATCCACACAGCACATGATAGCTAGCTTAGCAACAGGCATTTGGCCACACTATATTTAGAAGTGGCAAAGCTTATGTGTCCCTGATTTGACAAATATTACAAATCTTCTAGATAACATTTACTGTTACTAGTACATTACATTAGCATGGGAATTCCCAACTGCCTGAATCAAAGGAAACGTTGGTAGCAACATCCCCACCACCTTACACCAGGCAGGTATCATGCAGTGTTGACCTCTTCCGATTGGCCTGATGTTCTATAATGATGTAACCTGCCAAGTCTGGTGATGGTCAAGCGATGCTCCTGTCCATCATTTCTGAGAAATGTTCTTATTGTGATTTTACTGGAAATGAATTGTATAAATCGTAATGTCTTTCTTTTGTGGTTTGGAAGAATAAAAGATCGTGTGAGACTTACCCATGTTGAAAGTTCGGCTGTCAGTTGTCTGTCACCGTGCTGCATGTAATACATTTTCTCTTTCATCATATGTGCTCACAGAGTTTGTATTTATTTAATTGTAGGATTCTACAGAGTGTCATAGAGTGGAGTGGAATAGGGTGCAGTGGATTGAGGTAGTGGGGTCGGTTGGATTGAGTGGAGTGGGCTGAATTATAGTAGGTGGACTGGATGGGGTGGATTGGAGTGATAGGACCGGGGTGGGCTGAATTAGATTGGGGTGGGGTGGGGTGGGGTGGGTTGGATTGGATCAGAGTAGGGTGGCTTGGAGTGGAGTGAATTAGAGAGGAGTGGGGTGGGGTGGATTAGGGTGGACTGAAGGGGATAGATAGAACTTTACTAGAGGGGGTGGATTGCAGTATGGTGGGGTGGAACGGATTGGAGTTGGGTGGACTGAACTAGAGTGAGGTGTACTGGACTGGACTGGAGTGGGGTGGATTGGATTGGAGAAGTGTGGACTGCATAGGAGTGGGGTGGGGTGGGATGGATTGGATTGGAGTGGGGTGGGGTGAGGTTTGGCTACCAGCTGTCTGTCACAGTGCATAAATTTTCTCTTTCATCATATGTGCTGACAGTTTGCATTTATTTAATTGTAGGATTCTACAGAGTATCATAGAGTGGGGTGGGCTGGATTGAGTGGAGTGCGGAGAATTAGAGTGAGTGGACTGGATGGGGTACATTGGAGGGGGTTGGATTGGATTGGAGTGATAGGATTGGGGTAGGGTGAGGTAGAATGGATTGGGGTGGGGTGGATTGGATTAGAATAGGGTGGTTGGGAGTGGAGTGAATTAGAGTGGAGAGGGGTGGATTAGAGTAGACTGAAGGGGGTGGATTGAACTAGACTGGAGGGGTGGATTATACTAGAATGGAGAGGAGTGGATTGGAGTATGGTGGGGTGGACTGTATTGGAGTGGTGTGGTGTGGATTGGACTGGAGTGGTGTGGATTGGAGTGGTGTGTACTGGATTGGAGTGGGGTGGGGTAAGGCAGGGTGGATTGGATCGGAAAGGGTGGGTGGGCTGGATGGGTAGATTAGATTGGAGTGGGGTAGATTGAAATAGGTTGGGGTGGACTGGACTAGAGTGGATTGGAGTTCGGTGGGTAGATTGGGGGAATGAGTGGGTTGGATTGTGGTGGAGTGGAGTAGACTGCATTGCATTGAAGAGAGGTGGATTAGAGTGGGGTGAAATGGACTGAGTTGGGTGGACAGGAATAGGATGGAATTGAGTGGGGTGGATTGAAGTGGGGTGAAACATGAAAAAGTTACTCCTCTCTGATCAGGAATTGAAGTTTAAAAGTATATTACGGAATTCTGAATGCTAGCCTTTGTGAAGAGTAGGCTTCACATGAGTGAAAAACAAAATAGGCTGTTTGTCACTACTCACTTTGCTTTGGCTGTTTCCCTGTAAGCCAGACGCTGCTGGTGCTGCAGGAGGACGGATTGACCCACTCCCCGTGTTTTCAGGTGCCGCCTCCCCGAGGACTCGCTGGTGTGAGCGAGAGCTGCAGTCGGCAGGCTCAGACCAGCGCTCCCAGCTGGAGTCCTCAGGGTCAGAGGCCAGGAGAATCCACACGCGCAACCCGGGGGACTGCGAGGACCAGCAACCCCTGCACCGACCAGCTGGTTCCTCTTCCCCCAGGCGCCACGCCCACCGACACGCCCACCGGCGATTTGGAATAATAATTTGTGACACCCGCTTCGCGGGTACCACTCACTTTGCTTTGGCTGTTTCCCTGTAAGCCAGACGCTGCTGGTGCTGCAGGAGGACGGATTGACCCACTCCCCGTGTTTTCAGGTGCCGCCTCCCCGAGGACTCGCTGGTGTGAGCGAGAGCTGCAGTCGGCAGGCTCAGACTGTAGTGTAGTTCCTATCTTCCCAATAGGCTCTGCGCATTGGAATAATACCTACAGCAGTAAAGGCCTAGACCAGACGTTAACTAGGTCTACTACTGTCGATACTAGACTTAAAGTTTTGGGTTTGCCAGCTTAGCTCAGAGTTCACTAGAAACTTTCTCGAATGTTCAAGGAGGAATTAACTTCCCTGATTAGACAAGAAGGGATTTAGTTTCTGACAACCATAGAACATGACAACTTTGCTCTCCCCTAATCAAGAGTCAATCTCGAGAGTCGTGTGAACAAAAGGCAAATTATTTTACTCAGTTAGTACGTGCATTCTTAGTCTCATCAGAATGTAGAGAAAAGGAAGAGACGGGCGTGTTCAATAAAAAGGTGTTATTTATTGATCAGTCTCTTTTCTCATACAAGAGAAATGGATCGATATTATTGCAATACTTATAGTTAAGTAAAGTGCATACATTAAAAGCAATAGTATAAAATAATACTGTAAAAACATTGATATGGTTTCTAAGCCATAAGATGTTTTAAAATGAATAAAATATATTACATACACATATACATTTGACTAAACGTACTCAACTGGTGTTTCTAGATACGCCTACCCCGTGTACCTGACCTAAGTCTAATACGTGGGCGGGAATAGATAGTTACAGTTTAAGTTAAGTTTGTTTTTGCCAAGTGAATAACTAAAGAATTCTCTGTGAGGGGTTATTCAGTTCTGTACCTGGAAGTTAGGATGAATGAGGAATGGTATCTCTCTCTCTGGTCTCGATATTCCAGGCTGCCTGCGAGGGCTGCCCAGAAACGCCGGTGCTGGATTCTCGGCAGGAGAAAGCAGCGCGTCTCTCAGCGCGTCAGAAAGGCGGGGCTGCTGCCAGCGGGGTCTGCTCTGCTCTTCGCTTCGGCAAGTATGGCTGCTCCGTCTCGTCACCACGCGTGTGTTTGCATATGGCAAGATCGGTAATATTTATACCTTTAAGGTGCCGAGATTGACGTAAGGATGGACATAGATACGTCAATAAGGATGTCATACGACTTGCTCGTTAGCACATTCTTTTACTAAAGTTCTCGGTGAAATCAAAACAATGGCCGCAGGGTTTTGCCCAGGTTGTCATAGGTTTGATTTGTTATGAGAACTCCGTATGCCTTATCAGGGGCTGGAGGAATATCGCTTGTCTAATTAGATCGCAAGCGTTATGACCTAATCAGATAACACGTTCCTGTGCCGTAGTGTGACTGCGTCAGATAACGGTATCTGCATCATGGGGGTTTTCTGCCTCATGGGCTGACTGCTAGTTAACCTGTTGGTTTGTTTAACTAGATTAGGGTCAGGAATAGGGGGATCGGTTCAGAACCTATAGGAATACATGACACCCACTCCACGCTAACTATGGACATATTTACTAATCTAGGCATAGTATAACATAGTACAACATACTATAGAGTAGTGTGTATACCTTACCACCCCAAAATACATAAATGCATTTTGAAATTCTTCAAATATGCGGAAAATTTGCAGACATATATATTGTATGCACTCAAGCTATAGAATAATGCTAAAGTAATCACGCATTTGTATACATTATTGCTTATTTGGTATATGAGAATTACACATGAAATGGTTTCTTAAATACAGAAAAAAGTTTCGAGACCATTCCATCACAGAATAAAATATTTGTGAACATACCAGCGGGCAGCTAAAGTCTATAAGTTATCTAAAATTTAGAAACCTTAGTTCTCTAAGAATAGTTCTTACTTTAAGCAGAAGATAGTGTCCCGAAAAATATGCAAAAATATTTGGGGCTGCTGGAAAAACTGCTGTCCGTGAACTGGAGCAAAATTGTTCATGTGACTTTATTTTTAAAGTTGAAGGCCGAATTCAGGGAACGCCGTGTGCGAGCTTGCTCAAAAGTCTCTATTTCTGTTCGGGTGAGAACATCATATCATTTAGGCTTTCGAAGAAACTGTCAACAGCTTCCTGGGAAAGTTCCACTAACTCGGAAATAGGTGTAATCATGCATTCTTGCGCATGATTGTCTCCATTGACATTCTGATTTGCATTACTGACAGAAGGTCGTACCTGTTCGATGCTGCTTTCATCTTGAACTTCACTACCCATCAATCGTAGTGGTGAAGCTTCCACGAATGCCGTCACCAGGATTGGTGGCCTTTGAGGGCAGCACAAAGCATGAACCTTGATCGGGCTCAACAATGTTTCTGCATCCATCGGCGCATCCGATTGTAGCGTCAGACAGGTGTCTAACACGCATTCTTCTCCGCATAGCAGACACCTCAATACAGGTAAAACACATCTTTGCCACATTGGTCGAAATGATAGAAACCAAGTCATGTTCAGGTCTCTAAGCCGGGAGAGTCCCAGGATTTTTGATATCCGGTCCCGGTATCCAATGGCTAGGATTGTTTCTTCCCTTGTCGCAAGAGTTTTGTCTGTGACATGGGTTGCCATAACGAAAAATAAGGACTAAGAATAGGATTCCTGCAATTAGTCCCAAGATCAGGGGAAGTCCGCCAAAAATCGAATGGACGAAATCTGGAAAGATACCCAGTATGGCTTTGAATGGTGTTAATGCCATCGAAAATACTGTCTTAAATACCTTTGAGACCCCATTGGTATCAGAAATATTTAAGATTTCATTCAGGATTTCCGCAAAATGTACGGGGGAATTAGTTGATAATAATGTATGTATCTCTGTAGTCGTCCTTGCGACTTGTAGATCATACGTTTCTTTTGATGACGAGAGCCTGGTAGGCGTCTGAAGAAGCACTGTTTTCATTCTGCTTAAAGTATCTATTCGAATAGAAGTAATTTTCAAATCGGGCCATGCCCTTGCCTCCCTGTCTGGGAAGGAGCTGGGGAACAATGAGCGTCCACAGCACTTGACCTTCGCAGTAGTAGTTACTAGATAAGGAGTCCCGGGCATAAGACTACAACATCTGCGGTCTACAATAAGAATGTAACTCCCATTATAGAGTCTTTGAAAGAATGGTTCTATTTCTGTTGCAGGTGCGCCTTGCTGGTGACATGAAAGGTTGTATGAATTCCCTTCACAGGCTCCATGCAAACTAATTCCGTTACACAGAAGTGTGCCACTTAGTGACATCGCACAATTGTTGCCACTAAGAAACACTTTCTGTCCTTTATTACTGACACATGCATGTGAATAGGGCAGGTTCCATGTTGTTTTAAGGTACCTATTTCCTAATTTCTCGTACATGCCAGCCTGTATATATTTTTGGCAGTATTGAAACCTGAAGGTTGAGATTGGAATATTTATTATCCCATGTATTATCCATTCACTGACAGGTCGTTCTGACATTGTCATTGGTAATCTTTCTAGTTTTTCAATGCTCAAGATTGTATAATCAGCACCCTTTTGCGCCATACTGATTTGTCTATCAGTAAGGTTAAAGATTTGGAATAATGACGTTGTGTTGATTAGACGCCAAGGCACATAGCCTGAACGCAGATTTTGTAACGTCCAGCCAAGCTGTACAATAGAACGCAATTGTGACTGACCGTGTTGTAATAACAGTAAGTCTTGCGATAATATATCGATTGCTGACGACACAATGCTGTCCAAAGAAAAAATTCTGGAGGACAGAGTCATTAACCCATTGTCCACTACAGAAAGTGATTTTTCCAAATTAATACGGTCAATTTCCCGTATTCTCTCTGCTGTTTCAATTTGAGTAACCTTCCAGGCCTCATTGTATGCTGCATATACAGAGGCTGCTATGAAACGCTTTTGACGCTGTTTGCGTGGTCCCAAAGTGAAATCACGCAAGTCAGCACCATCAGTAAGTAAAGTTAGGTGTTGCTTAATTTCTGCCAGTGTGGAAGTTTGTAGCCATTGAAGGCATAATTTGCCCACACTGTAGGTGGTTATTATCCCTGGGTGATGTCTTTGAGGATATCTAGGGTCTGGCCTGGTCATTTTGAACCCCTGTGTTTTGTTCAGGAATCTGTCTTGACAGTTATTAGTATCTGTGGGCCAGATCAACCACTGTTTCCAATCAGGATGTGTTCTGTTTTGGTTTAATATATGGTTTACGTCTATCTCTTCATCTGTATCAGAGTTATTGCTAAACATTGTTAGCTTTGGAATAGACGGTTTATTTAAATCTTTGATTTTGGCTAAGCCAAGACAGGTGGTCTGTTGAACAGTGTCATTTAAAAATATCATTTGTTCTGGGATCATGCAGGCTCTAAACAAAGCTTCTATACCCTGTACTTGCCATTCTTTTGTACCCCAAACACTTTTCAATTCAACATTTTTGTCCCAATAATCAAATCCAAAAGTATTCATTTGTTCAAAAAATGAGTCTGAATATAACAATTTTGTGTTGGTTATCATGGTTTTGGTTCCTGTCTTGTTCGACAATTTAAAATAAAATGCTTCAGCATTACTTGTGTTAAAACCTGAAAAATATGAATATTTGTCGTAAACGGTTCTTGAGCTCCCTTTTGGAGGTGTTGCACAATGTTCCCATTGATTATAATTTAAAACATTTCTAGGTTGTGCAGATCTATGTAAAAAGTGGTTACCATAGTGGTTATAGCAATACATACTATCATAATTTGTAGAACCCTGCAAATAATCATGTTTGGTAAATTTAGCAGACATTACTAAGTCAGACATCATGTTATTAATGCTTTCGAAGTCCCAATCATCAGCAAATGAGTTTGGTTTTGCAAAGTCACTCAATGAGATCTTAATTTGGTGTGGATATTTCAGGATCTCGACCGGACCATAAATTTCATAGTCAGTGTTGTCCCAGGCTACCCCACCAGGTATCGGATTGGCTGTGAAGTTGGCTGAAGAAAGTTCTCTTTTCTCGACGTGTGAAGATGTGTGTGGTTTGAGGATCAAGTTGATTTTCTGACTTGCTGTGTCCATTTTAGCATATTTTCCCTCAATGAAGCGTCCCAAAGTAAGTACCATGATGAGCCAAAGTATGAGAATAAATGCACCAAAACCCACCCAAAATTCAATCCATGGGGAAATCAGATATGTTTCTTTCAGTTGTCTCAAAAGTTCCTTAGCTTTGTCTTTAAAGGTTTTTGATGATGGCTGTGTCTTTGATTCGCTGAAGCCCTCAGAGGAATCATCGAAGTTTATGAAGTAGCCGGATGCAGTTCTGTCAATTGTTCCAATTGGTTCAGGATTTCTGTTTCTTGCATTTTCACTTGGTACTTCATTATAGATTGGTGTGTCTCTGCTAAATGTTTTTATTTGGGTTTTCAGAGGTCTTAGTTCTATTGCATTGTTGCATAGTCCTTGTTGTTCTTCTGTAGGCGTTTCGAATGTGATGAGCCTCTTCGTTAGGACCTCTGTACTGGTAGCAAACCTTGGTGTTCTGCTACTTATTGGGAGTCCACTTGGCCTACTGTTTGTTATCGGCCACATGTTGTGGTTTTACCAGGTCGATTGATACAACTCGGTTCTCCTTTTTTCCAGCAAGTGGCGGTAGTACAACTGATCTTGTCCCGTTGACAACAAGACAGGAACTGCTTTTCTGTAAGAAGGCCCAAATTCCTTCTTTACCGCGATCTTTTCCCTGACTAGATCCCCGACTTTTGGAATCCAGACAGGTCTTGCTGGGACAGGTGGTGGTTCTTCAGTGGTTGTTGGCTGTTGTTTCAACTTTATGTTGCTCAGGTCTTTTCTTGTTTTGTTTAAGTCCTGCAAAATAGCCAAACGGTCTTTGATATCAAAGCTTTTTTCTTTCACCACTGAAGTCTGACTATCAATGTCAGAGATCATCATCCTAGTTCCAAATAATAATTCGTACGCACTGAATCCCTTCAGAGAATTTCTTGGCAAGTTATTGAGACTACGTTGGACACTTATTAGATGTTTGACCCACCCAGCTCCCGAACCTAATATCCTTTCCGTTATAGATTGCTTTATGCCTTGGTTTTTTCTTTACACCGTCCCGTACCCTCAGGAAGGAAGTGAGAAGATTCCCGCTGGACTATGCTCATTTGGCCATGTTTCCCCCCAGGCTTGAGGGCTAGAATGGAGACAATGGTCAAACATAGCATGCTCTTAGCGTATATGCCATTTAGACCCGCAAATCTTTGTATAACAGTCCGAACGTCAGCCGAGTGCTGGTGATCTATATTATAAGTGGAACTAGCCTGTATAAGTTAATCGCAACCCTTCCTTTTTACTCCTGATTTTTTCTGGAGTAGAACGACGAGGTATTAAACTGTTTCTCTCCCCACTGCGATCTCTGTTGCAGTTTGGGCAGTTTTTTACAAACATGGTATGACGCAGGCTCATGCCTGGCCACCAGTACCGTGATTGTAATTCTTCCAGAGAATCTTTTAGTTTAAGGTGTCTGAGACCCTCGCCCATGTGTGCGTCTGCGATTAACAAGTTTCTCCTGCCCATGTTTGGAATCACTCTATCCCCCACTCCAGGGATTCGAGCAAAAGGGACGGAGTTTGCATCGATTATGTATGTATAATTGAGTGGATAGTTGATCGGTAACGCTGAGCAGTCGCCTTTTGATGACGTTTTCACTGCCAGCACTGTTTCACCGTCAATGTATTTTAATGTACGCTTTTTTCGAACTACGGGAGCCGATTTAGTGGCTGCCGCTGTGGCTGTTTCGGCCAATGAATTCCCTGCAACGTGAACGCCATCACGCTGATGACTCAGTGAGTGTGTCACGTGAGTCTTTGGTAGCTCTTTCTGTAAAAGAGCTATTTGTTCCCAGAGCAGTTTTTGCTTTATTGGTGCATCTGTGTCATCTTTGTAACCGTTTTGAATCCATGTCTGCAAATCGCTGTTATATGATTTGACGCAGTAATATGAATCTGACACTATAAGTGTCGGGAATTCGCGATCCGCATTATCTAGCGCCATTTTCAAAGCTAATATTTCAGTTTGTTTTTCTGAATTAGTTTCTACTGAGTGTGATTTTGTTAATAGAGGTTTTAGTTTACCTCCGCGCCACACTTCTTTTGTAATCTCACATGTGGGGTTGTATGCTTGTTCTCCCCAAACGGACGGTTGAGCATGTCCGTGTGTATAGATTACACAGGCGTAATGTCGTAAAGGCAGAATGTCGATTGGCAGAGGATATGTTTCTTCATATTCTAGATTTTTTAATTCTTCTAGTTCTGGATCAAAGTAGTAGTACACTTTGTCCGTTGTGATTGAATTCACCCATTGTATCCATTCCGGATTCAATGCTGTTGTTGGTAAATTACACGGTGTTGTTAGTGCCTCAAAGGCTGATTTTGCTGTTCTGACTGTGATATGTCTACCGTCCGCTTGATCTTTTTCTCTAGCTATCGCGGTTTGAACTGCATGAACAATTTTTTCTTTGTTGCTTAATTTCTGTTCAGCTTCTGTGTACAAGTGTGATTTGAATGCAATTGGTACCTTTTCTCCCTCATTAGAGGTTAGGTATGTGAATCCGCATCTCCCTGGGATGACTCGAATCACAAGATTGCGTGTGTTATCACGTGTTTCTAATTTTGTTTTAATTAGCATGTCTGTTTGTAAGGATCTCAAAATTTCTGTGTGTATTTGAGTCCAATTGGATCTTTTAAAATCTGGTTTAATTAGATCATAAAGGGGTTTGACCCTTTCTGCGTAATTTGCAATGTATGTTCTTCCGAAATTTAGGAAGCCTAGAATCGACTGTAGGTTTTTTAGTGTTCTAGGTGCTTGGAGTACGGCACATTTCTCTAGGAAATTGTCAGCCAGGCTTTTGCCTTCACTTGATAACTCATATCCTAAGAATAGGACTGTCAGATGGGCAATTCTGGATTTTTTAAAGTTGAATTTGTAACCCTCTGCAGCGAACCCAAGTATTATGGTGTTCACTCTTTTCAAGTGAGTCTCCAAGTCATCATCTGTTAAGTAAATGTCATCGACATAAAATAATGCTTCATCATCATATAGTTGAAGTAATTCTGTTACTCTCGCTGAGAATACCCCCGGGCTGTTCTTGTACCCCTGGGCTAACCGACAGAATTGTTTTTGAGTGCCATTTACTGAGAATGCAGTTAAATATCTGCTCTCTGGTGCTATGTTTTGACAAAAGAATCCATTGGAGATGTCTAAGGTTGTTTTGTATTTTTTGTGCACTATGTTATTCATTAGTGCAGCACTGTGTGAGTTTTGCACTGCAAAAGTTTTGCAACATGTGTTAAGGTGTCGGTAATCCAAAACTAGACGATATGAATTGTCTGGTTTGGAGACCGGAAACAAAGGATTGTTCATTTGTGAGGTGCAAGTTTCAATCACCCCCTGGTATTCTAGCTGATCTAGTATTTCATTTACCTGTTTTTTAGCTTCTTGCTTAATTGGGTACTGCCTTTGTGCAGTAGGTTGTGATTTTAACTGGATTTTCTGAGGAGGAGAATCCTCATCCCATCCCACGTGATTTTTATATAAAGCAGGTGCTAGAGCCACTGCCCACTTTCTGGCAAGTGTGTATTTTTTAGGAATTGGAATTTGATTTGAGAAGGCAGGCATAATTACTTCTTCGCCATGAGGGCACTCCCTGACAAACTCTGGTGGCCAGTCTTTTTCAGCTAGAAGGATGTCATAACCCTTGGAGAGATTATCCCAAAATAGTCCCCTTATTTTCCTAGTCTTATCTCCCTCTATACGTAATGTTATCTCGTATATCTTGTGAGGTTTGCTAACCCTGGTGTCTGCAGTTTCCACTTGAAGATATTCATTCGTGTCCACTGTCTCCAGATGATTCATAAGGACTTTGCGAGCTATGCTCACTTCTGCTGCGCTGTCTAGCATTGTCTGAGCCCATTCCCCGTTTTTCAGTTGTGTCCTCAGTATTCTCGGCATTGCTAACTACCTTGATACTGGCTACCTTCTTTTTTGGAAATTGTAATTTCTTTTTTAGTTGAGCAGGTTCCTTGTCTTTGGACTTGGTGTGCTCTTCTCTTTGTTCTGATCGTCCTCTTCTTTCCGATTTCTGCGAGGAAGTCTGAAAAGATTGAGAGGGACGTGTATCAATGTCTTGATATCTATCAGGCTTTTTTATATTATCCCTATTTCTAAGGTTATATCTTTTCCCAGAGGGGTCACTCTGGGGTGACCTGTGTCTTTGGTTCAGAGATTTCTCTCTTCGCCTAGGAGACCTTCCTCTGGACTGGAATTTCTTTTCTTTAGGATTGGATTGTTTGTTTCCATCCCAGTTCTTTTTTGGTGAATTATTATTAAAAAATATTTTTTCTGGACTTTCAGTCAGTTGCGGTTTTACTGGTATTCCACCTAAACTATCTCTACCTAGTTCCTCATAGGATTTTTCTATGATTCTGGCAATTTCAGCTGGTTGGTCTGCTATATCTGTCTCTTTTAACCTCTGGCGGATCGCCACGTTTGCTGCTTCACCTTTTATGTTGGCTAATAATATAGCCGAGACCTGCTTGAAGTCTTTCAGTAATTTCATACCAAGAGTTAAAGCAGGTTCTGGACCGTATTCGTCTTGAATTTGTTTTAGCACATCTGGTATCACCGAAATGGATGGAACACCGTGCGTTTTTGTGTAGATGGAAGCAAAGACTGTACCCCAAGTGTCACAGTCCTCTATGTGTGGTGCGATTCCCATTGGGAGACAGATAGTGAGAATCCTGTGCTTTTCTAGCGGGGTGGTGTCAGGAAACACCGCCTCTATTTGGGTAATTTTCTGTGCCAACCAGAATGGTATTTGTTCCCGTTTAGCCGGTACTTTACCTAGGCAGATTGGATGTTCTGTGGTGTAATTTTATTTGTGTTCCCCTGATGAGGGGTCAGCTGTGGAAGTTTAATCGCTGGCTGAATTGTTGTAGTCCGCATCACATACTGAACTAATTGTCTATGAATTTTTATTAATTGTTTTAGCTGTGTTAACAGGTTAGCTGCAGACATCCCGTCGATGTCTGGATGTGGTGTGTATCCGGCTAGGACCGGCCACGTTGCTCCTGGTCTACCTAAAGGACCGAGCCTGGTGATGTGATTATTATGTTTTAGGGCGCCATCAAATAAGAGCAAATGCTCTTGGAATTTGAGTGGTACTTCCACCTCCTCGAAAGGAGTGTACTCATTAGGAGGTTCCTCTATTTTGTAATAGTGGAAGTACTTTGTTACAGCATTTGCTGCTGGAAAATGTATCCATGAATAGTATACCTCTGTCTGCCGATATTCGTGTGCCTCAATTACGAATATGACTGTGCCACCTCTAGGTGTCAGTCCATTTTCTATAAGTTTAAGGGTTATAGATCTCCTTTTGATGACTGGGATGAGTATTATATCCCCGTCTGCATCTAGTGCTGCAGCATCAGCCGCTGCGAGTTCAGCTGCTAATCTAACTGCCTCTCTTTCTTCTTCATTTTCTGACATTTTACTGTCCTGAAGGTTATTTCTTTTGTTTGCAGATCAGGTTTCTTATGGAAACAAAGATTAGATGCACAATATTTTGGAACTGTTTATCCTTCAACGTTGACTATACCAAGAACCATACATAGGAGTTCCCTCCTGCGAGGTCTGGCGGATATAACCTTTCACCCACTCCAGACGTCTTTGGAGTATTTGGGAAAAGGGGTCTGAGTGAGAAAGCACGACTGAGTTACTCTAAATGTCTTACGTTAGTTTTATCGCCCTTTCCAAACGCGTTGGGCGCCATGTAGTGTAGTTCCTATCTTCCCAATAGGCTCTGCGCATTGAAATAATACCTACAGCAGTAAAGGCCTAGGCCAGACGTTAACTAGGTCTACTACTGTCGATACTAGACTTAAAGTTTTGGGTTTGCCAGCTTAGCTCAGAGTTCACTAGAAACTTTCTCGAATGTTCAAGGAGGAATTAACTTCCCTGATTAGACAAGAAGGGATTTAGTTTCTGACAACCATAGAACATGACAACTTTGCTCTCCCCTAATCAAGAGTCAATCTCGAGAGTCGTGTGAACAAAAGGCAAATTATTTTACTCAGTCAGTACGTGCATTCTTAGTCTCATCAGAATGTAGAGAAAAGGAAGAGACGGGCGTGTTCAATAAAAAGGTGTTATTTATTGATCAGTCTCTTTTCTCATACAAGAGAAATGGATCGATATTATTGCAATACTTATAGTTAAGTAAAGTGCATACATTAAAAGCAATAGTATAAAATAATACTGTAAAAACATTGATATGGTTTCTAAGCCATAAGATGTTTTAAAATGAATAAAATATATTACATACACATATACATTTGACTAAACGTACTCAACTGGTGTTTCTAGATACGCCTACCCCGTGTACCTGACCTAAGTCTAATACGTGGGCGGGAATAGATAGTTACAGTTTAAGTTAAGTTTGTTTTTGCCAAGTGAATAACTAAGGAATTCTCTGTGAGGGGTTATTCAGTTCTGTACCTGGAAGTTAGGATGAATGAGGAATGGTATCTCTCTCTCTGGTCTCGATATTCCAGGCTGCCTGCGAGGGCTGCCCAGAAACGCCGGTGCTGGATTCTCGGCAGGAGAAAGCAGCGCGTCTCTCAGCGCGTCAGAAAGGCGGGGCTGCTGCCAGCGGGGTCTGCTCTGCTCTTCGCTTCGGCAAGTATGGCTGCTCCGTCTCGTCACCACGCGTGTGTTTGCATATGGCAAGATCGGTAATATTTATACCTTTAAGGTGCCGAGATTGACGTAAGGATGGACATAGATACGTCAATAAGGATGTCATACGACTTGCTCGTTAGCACATTCTTTTACTAAAGTTCTCGGTGAAATCAAAACAATGGCCGCAGGGTTTTGCCCAGGTTGTCATAGGTTTGATTTGTTATGAGAACTCCGTATGCCTTATCAGGGGCTGGAGGAATATCGCTTGTCTAATTAGATCGCAAGCGTTATGACCTAATCAGATAACACGTTCCTGTGCCGTAGTGTGACTGCGTCAGATAACGGTATCTGCATCATGGGGGTTTTCTGCCTCATGGGCTGACTGCTAGTTAACCTGTTGGTTTGTTTAACTAGATTAGGGTCAGGAATAGGGGGATCGGTTCAGAACCTATAGGAATACATGACAAGACCAGCGCTCCCAGCTGGAGTCCTCAGGGTCAGAGGCCAGGAGAATCCACACGCGCAACCCGGGGGACTGCGAGGACCAGCAACCCCTGCACCGACCAGCTGGTTCCTCTTCCCCCAGGCGCCACGCCCACCGACACGCCCACCGGCGATTTGGAATAATAATTCGTGACACCCGCTTCGCGGGCGCCACTCACTTTGCTTTGGCTGTTTCCCTGTAAGCCAGACGCTGCTGGTGCTGCAGGAGGACGGATTGACCCACTCCCCGTGTTTTCAGGTGCCGCCTCCCCGAGGACTCGCTGGTGTGAGCGAGAGCTGCAGTCGGCAGGCTCAGACCAGCGCTCCCAGCTGGAGTCCTCAGGGTCAGAGGCCAGGAGAATCCACACGCGCAACCCGGGGGACTGCGAGGACCAGCAACCCCTGCACCGACCAGCTGGTTCCTCTTCCCCCAGGTGCCACGCCCACCGACACGCCCACCGGCGATTTGGAATAATAATTCGTGACACCCGCTACGCGGGCGCCACTCACTTTGCTTTGGCTGTTTCCCTGTAAGCCAGACGCTGCTTGTGCTGCAGGAGGACGGATTGACCCACTCCCCGTGTTTTCAGGTG
Organism: Lissotriton helveticus; assembly: GCF_964261635.1. NCBI lineage: Eukaryota > Metazoa > Chordata > Amphibia > Caudata > Salamandridae > Lissotriton > Lissotriton helveticus. The sequence continues at coordinate 312,278,297 of NC_136062.1, forward strand.
CCGCCTCCCCGAGGACTCGCTGGTGTGAGCGAGAGCTGCAGTCGGCAGGCTCAGACCAGCGCTCCCAGCTGGAGTACTCAGGGTCAGAGGCCAGGAGAATCCACACGCGCAACCCGGGGGACTGCGAGGACCAGCAACCCCTGCACCGACCAGCTGGTTCCTCTTCCCCCAGGCGCCACGCCCACCGACACGCCCACCGGCGATTTGGAATAATAATTCGTGACACCCGCTTCGCGGGCGCCACTCACTTTGCTTTGGCTGTTTCCCTGTAAGCCAGACGCTGCTGGTGCTGCAGGAGGACGGATTGACCCACTCCCCGTGTTTTCAGGTGCCGCCTCCCCGAGGACTCGCTGGTGTGAGCGAGAGCTGCAGTCGGCAGGCTCAGACCAGCGCTCCCAGCTGGAGTCCTCAGGGTCAGAGGCCAGGAGAATCCACACGCGCAAACCGGGGGACTGCGAGGACCAGCAACCCCTGCACCGACCAGCTGGTTCCTCTTCCCCCAGGCGCCACGCCCACCGACACGCCCACCGGCGATTTGGAATAATAATTTGTGACACCCGCTTCGCGGGCGCCACTCACTTTGCTTTGGCTGTTTCCCTGTAAGCCAGACGCTGCTGGTGCTGCAGGAGGACGGATTGACCCACTCCCCGTGTTTTCAGGTGCCGCCTCCCCGAGGACTCGCTGGTGTGAGCGAGAGCTGCAGTCGGCAGGCTCAGACCAGCGCTCCCAGCTGGAGTCCTCAGGGTCAGAGGCCAGGAGAATCCACACGCGCAACCCGGGGGACTGCGAGGACCAGCAACCCCTGCACCGACCAGCTGGTTCCTCTTCCCCCAGGCGCCACGCCCACCGACACGCCCACCGGCGATTTGGAATAATAATTCGTGACACCCGCTTCGCGGGCGCCACTCACTTTGCTTTGGCTGTTTCCCTGTAAGCCAGACGCTGCTGGTGCTGCAGGAGGACGGATTGACCCACTCCCCGTGTTTTCAGGTGCCGCCTCCCCGAGGACTCGCTGGTGTGAGCGAGAGCTGCAGTCGGCAGGCTCAGACCAGCGCTCCCAGCTGGAGTCCTCAGGGTCAGAGGCCAGGAGAATCCACACGCGCAACCCGGGGGACTGCGAGGACCAGCAACCCCTGCACCGACCAGCTGGTTCCTCTTCCCCCAGGCGCCACGCCCACCGACACGCCCACCGGCGATACGTTTACAAACATCATCAACCCCTCCGCGACGCGGGACGCACGCGGGGCGGAGCACGGGGCGAAGCCCGGGCCAAGGGCGGGCCCGTTGTTGCCCGTTAGTGACCGGTAGAGACCGGACCGGGCCACCCCTCTTAATCTCAGCAACCCCAGAAACCTCAGCCAGTAGATCAAAACAATGCCGCCGAAAACCAGGAGCACTACAAAGACTAAATCCAAGAACGCTCAGGAGGTAGCACGAATAACCGGGCCCATTGACCTATTTATTTCACGAACCAACGAGGTAATCAATCAGAGTATCTTGCTTCTTGAAAAAAGAGTGTCACTGGACCTCATGAACGCGAAACGATCATCCCTAGGTTCCATAGCAACCGCTACTTCTCCCATTCACCTTAACTCTCATAATTGTTCCCTCCCTGTGTCCGTGTCTGTTCCTGACAGTAATACAGTCCCTTCCATAGTAGACCTCTCAGTAACTCAGTTTGAGTCTGACCTATCATTAATATCAGACGACCTAGAGGCAACCCCTGATTTGGCGGCGTGTCAAATCCAGGAAGAATCCCAGACTAACTCAGATTTGCACCACCAAGGAGAAAGGGAAGGAGCCATTTCGAAACAAGGCAGCACAAAACCTATGGACGATACAGTAGTCACTGCTTTTCATTCAGGTCATGTCACGGACTATCTAAACCTCACAACACAAACCCTCCAACAAAACACACTACCCCCCCCTGCAGCCAATCCTCCTCACCTTACAATCTCAAACGAGGCTACCAACAACCTCTGCAGAACGTGCAATGTCACTTCACAAGTTCTGACCACAGTAAAAGATCTCATGTTCCAGTATCTGAAACCTATCCAACTTAGCATCAGAAATCTGGAAGCTCAGCTGAACATACTTTCTGCAACAATTCTTGATACCAACACACGCATAGAAATAAAGGGCCAGCGAAACGTTCCGCAGTCCTCAAAAACCTATCCCCAACCACAACCGCCTAAAGCAATAAAACGATCGAACCCGACTCCCCTACCCCCAAAAAATCAAAAACATAATACTATGAACCAAAATTCACAAACCACAACGCTCCGTTTGCAGCAGAGCAAAATCACTGTGGTCCCGAATCAACAAACACCTAACATAGGCCCGACTACCCAAGATACTCCAGGTCCTGTGACAAATAATTCCAGTAATCTGCAATCGATAAAAAAGCCAGCACTTCCTCCACTAAAATCAGCGGTCCCCCAGCCTTCTCCCAAATTTCTCCCCAAAAAAACACCAGCAATCAGACCCCCAGTCCATTTGCCTCCTGAAGCCACCCCGTATACAATAATACTTACCGGTGTACCAGAACTAACTCACGATACACCCGAAACTGCATGGTCACTTAAGAACAAAGTCATGCAATGGCTAAGCATTAACAGGCCCTTAGAACCCCATCACTCGGGAGGGATCTCCTCAACCCGCAGGGTAGTATGGGTAGGTAAAACAACAAAAACGACCCGCGGGGACTGCATTATAGTAACCTGCAGAGACCCCTCCGTAGTGGATCACATCTGCGCATGGCCCTCGCTGGAAAAAAAGGGGGGAATTGATGCTCGGCATCTTTCTTTCTTTTATCCTCCAGCGAGACAACATCGTTACACTCCATCTTGGAACTGGCACCAGACTCCTAAAGAACCAAGGAACCAGTCGGAGTATACCTACGACCACGGCAGCAGAAACGCCCCGAGGGATTGGCCAAGGCAATACTGGCAAGATAGGCCCCTTCAATCCTCCGAAGGCTGGCAGGGCTTTCCAACACAGAACCGCTTCGACTGCCTCGAGATGGTCGATTGACCACTCAGGGCTGAATCCAGGATCATAAATTCCATTACCACCCCACATCTAACCAACCCAATTCAGCTCCGAGTTGACTCGGTCCCCACTCCATGCAATCACAAAAACCTACTCCCGGTAACTGCAACTGCCCCCTTCAACATCTTTAACAACTCTACCTGCACAACCTCAACAGAACGAGACAGAACCACTACTGGCTCGTACCATCAGCAAATCACAATCCTTAAAGCTGTTTCCAACCCCGCACAGGTCCAAACACCTCAACCGTCAGAAAGTCAGACTGCGAATACCTTGTTAGTTACATCACACGTCCCCGTTGACTCCACAAACCTGAGTTTATCCATCGCATACTGGAACATTGCAGGCTTATCCTCAAAAATAACATTGGGGCCATGGTTAGACACGGCCAGAGAACACCAGATACTGTGCCTACAAGAAACCTGGGGCACAACCCCATTACACCTCGCTGGATATAAAACCCTGTTTACCTCAGCGGTCCAGGGAAATATGGGTAGACCAAAGGGGGGGTTAACGACCTATGTCGCTAATACCCTCCCTTTCAGAGTGAAATTATTAAAGGAGTCTCCAACATTCCAAATCATGTTAATTACGCAGATAACCTTACCCAAAGACAACATTAATTACATATTCATAAACTACTACAATAACTCTAGTACTGCGGATTGCTGGTCAAACCTAGAAGAGATCGCTACATCTTTATCCTCGTTCCAAAACGACAATAATGCATCTACAACGCATATCGTCTGGGGTGGCGATTTTAACTCCCCTTTGTGCCCAAACCACAAAAAGGGAATCTGTGGTCTCCAAAATGAACTTGGTAACCCCATACCCCACTTCGCCCACTCGACAAGTGGAAACAAACTTAATGATATCCTATTCTCCTTAGACATGGATCACGTGAATGAATTGGTCGACCCGCAGCAGGACTTTTCACTTACCTTTCATGGGCGAGGTCATTCCACCACCATAGACTACATAATAGCTTCCAATTCACTCAAAGGGCAATTAGCGAACTTTCAAATTGGGTCAAACCCAATAAGCGATCACTATCCGCTCAGCATAAAACTCACCATCTACCGGGCAAGAGCTCACCCTGTAAAGCTGAGCTCCCTTAACCAGCAAACACTGTCCATGAACAAACTGAATGGGTATACAGTGAAATGGGCCAAGATTGACCCGGAAGAGGTGACACAGAGGGTCCTTGGAAAAACTGATCAATGGCTATCCAAATGTATGTCTCTGGAGGCACCACCACAAATAATCGTCAGTAGTTTCCAGAAAATTCAGGAAACAATAAGGGATGAGCTATTCGTCAATCTGAAAAATAAGATTAAGTTCCCTACCACGAGATGGTTCGACACCGCTTGTCGGAAGGCACTTTCATCTCTTAAAGAAGCTTTGCGTAAACCCACGAGAGATCCTCACGAAATCTCTTGCCTGAGAAAAACATACAACTCTGCAAGGCAAGATCGCAAAAAACAAATCAAAAAGGACCTTTGGCTACGTTTACACGATAGTGCCCGAAGAAAAGACAGTACCGCATTTTGGCAAACCTTAAGATCTCCTTTCCTGGCCAACAGTACAGACACCGAACATCTCGATGTGGCAATAACCGAGGAAGACTGGGTTTCCCACTTCGCAAAAATATTTGGACTATCCTCAGATTCCGCAGCAGACAATACAACATACGAGGGCCAGCAAACGAGAAATGCCGTCTATCCGATTAAAATATACTTTCATTGTAATGAAATCACAAAAGCAATCAGGGCCTCCAAAACAGGCAAGGCCCCCGGCGCTGACGGCGTTCCAATGGACTTGTTCCTTCACGATGTAGACTTTTGGTCGCAGATAATCACCCGGGTTATGTCAGCAGTAGCGTCGATCGGTCTTTTCCACTCATGGTCAACCTCAATTCTCCTACCCATTTTTAAAAAAAGGCGACCGCAATGATCCCGCTTGCTACAGACCAATCTCCCTTCTGGACTCCATGGGCAAGATTGCAGGCCGAGTCCTCCTGGACCGACTACAATCTTGGGCCCGGGAGAATAACATCATAACCGACCTGCAATATGGTTTCCAGAGGGGGCTAGGGACCGTGGAGCAGGCCCTTAATCTTGTTCTCCTTGCTGGCAAATACGTTCACGCCAAAGGAGGAAACATCTTCCTCGTCTATGTCGACCTAAGTGCGGCATTTGACTGCGTCCAGCACGCGAAACTCTGTGACAAATACTAAGCGACCTCGGCGTAGACCCCCCGATAATAACCTTTCTACGAGAACTCTACTCAAATGCAGAAGGCCGAGTAAGATTTGGTATCAGTGGCGAATTGTCCCGTTCATTCCAAATACAGAAGGGAGTAAGACAGGGATGTGTACTGGCTCCCTTCCTGTTCAACCTTTACACAAATGGGCTCGAACAGGCTATGTTGGAAGGGAGCCAGGACCTCCCCCAGATAAACCATCGCTCGATACCCACATTGTTGTATGCTGACGATTCAGTCATTTTAGCACGGACTTTAAATCAACTCCAGACACAAATAAATAAATACGCAGCATTCATGGACTCACTTGGTCTCAAAATAAACATCAAGAAAACTTTCACAATGCATATCGGTCCCAGGATTAAAAACCCAAAACCAATAATGGTTGATAACAACAAACTGGAAAAAACCCCAGCTTATCCATACTTGGGAATCCTAGTGGACGACGCAATGAATTGGCGAAAGGCAATTGAAGCCAGGAATCTTCATTTCCGGCGTGCAACATCGGCACTTACCTCTTTCTCGAGGAAACTGGGGAAACCAGCTCCACCCGAACTCCTGACCATATACTATGCAAAATGCCATAGTGTGGCCATTTACGGAGCTGGCATCTGGGGCCATGGACGTATCGATCAGTTACAGGTCACTGAAAATGCTTTTATAAAATACATCTTAGCCCTCCCTCAAAGTTCCCCGATACTAGCTTCACACCGAGAGCTTGGCTTGGAATACATCATTGACACCGTCCGATGCCAGCCTATCTTATTGTGGCACCGAATTTGGAGCAGCCCCGAATGCCACCTAACTCGCTCCCTCATCACTGACTGTTTAGCGCTTACAAACTGGCGGAAAATCCCGTGGCTAACTTATATAAGTAACTTTTTTAAGGATCTCGATCGCGAGTCCTACTTTGAAGAACCGCCCTCAGTGGAAGACATCTCCAGGAAACAGTTAAAGACAATGTGTATGGCCCATCTGAGGGATCTACGTAACCAGGCAGAGATCACTAAACCATCAAACGAAAAAATCTGTGCCCAACAGTCTGAAAAATGTATACAGCCCTATCTGACTTATTTTTTATCCAATTACGAAAGGTTTTTACTAACAAGACTACGCTTCAACATTTTCTTTCGCTTAGTTTCATTTCCGGAAACGCACAACTGGTCGCGCAACTTGATGAAATGTCCCTGTGACGGAATCTCCCCACAATCTACAATCCACGTTGTCCTTTTTTGTAAATATTATGAACTACCAAGGAAAACGTGGATTATCCCGATTCTCCGAACCAGTGGATACAGACAAACTTTTCCAGCATTTCTCCACCTGCAAACTTTAAAAACATCACATGAAGCTAAATTTATAGCGACTTTTCTTAAAGCAGTCTTAACACTACGTCGAAAGGTTTCTAGTCAAACCAGTATCATATAGATGTGTAAAACCTATTTTTTCTACTTAAATGTCTCTCCTATTTTTACTCATTTTTACTCCATTTATATGTTTAAATTTCTAATATGTACTTTTCATGATTATTCAAACTGATAATCGAATAAAAGTTGATGAAACGAAACACTACCAGGACACGTAAAACATAAAGTTACATGTCCTAGCTTTTACTTACATAGCCCTCTACCATTAAGGTTACTTAGGGCATAGCATAGGGGTGACCAAAATGTAAAAAAGGGGGAGCTTGAGACTTGGCAAGTAGGTTTAACTGCCAAGTCGAAGTGGCAGTAAACCGCACACACAGGCCCTCCAGAAACAGGCCTGAGACAGGTTTGAAAGGCTACTTATGTGGGTGGCAAGATTAGTGCTACAGGCCACTAGTAGCATTTGAGGTACAAGCCCCAGGTATATGGTATACCACTTTACAAGGGACTTACCAGTACATTGAATATGCCAATCAGGCGTGCATCATTGTCATCATGTTTAGGGGAGAAGCGCATGCACTTTGCATTGGTTAAAAGTGGTAAAGTGCTCTGAATCCTAAGTGAAACAAAAATTATGAGCAAAACGTGAAAGCAAAAGGTAAAAAATCTGGGCAAAGACCACTCTTAGGATGACAGATCTAACAGCAAGTTTAGGGCATCGCATCCAAATAGCAATTTGTATTGAAGTGTATTAATGTTTTACAAATGAAATCTGGTTGCAAAACTTTAAAGTTTTTCTGGCAACTTAAAGGAGATGGGGACCTTTGTGAATGTAAAAAAAGGTTTGTTTGAGAGTGGGCAGCGTTCCAGGAGACCTCTGTCACATCTTAAACTTTTTTTAAAAGCACATGTAATTTTGGGCCCATCCAGGTGATGGCATCCAGTAATAGTGAGTCACAATTTGCAACCTATCTGATTTAGGTAGGTCGAACTGCAAACCACAATGATTCAGAATTTTGTGAATTGACCTATGAACAGTTAATTTTCACAGTTCACAAAATTCCACTCAGGACACAAAAATATTAACCGCATATTACTGCAAGTATGTTGTCACCAGTGTTGATTACATGTGGACTATTGTCTTCTATATATCACAAACGTCACATCACCAATGTCAGGAAGAAAAATTCATGCCTTTATCTGTCTATCAGTGGCCTCTTGAAAGGTCACATGTATCTTATATTACATGCAGAAAATGTAAGAGTTGCCAGGACTAAGCAATAGCACACTTAGGTGACTATACTTGTTAAATTTGTAGTATGAGTACTGGCTACATAAATCAGTGCTACACTATTTGTTAACACATTTTATAGAGTTTTACAAGAGTATTACCAGTATCTTTATGTTTGAATAAGAACTAGATCAACAAGACCATGACTATGTCTTTTAAGAGTAACATTTTTGGAACTTGGACTATGCAAGCTTTTTCCTTGAACTCCTGGCCCTGATGCTTCTTTTTAAAAGAACTAGACTTGTATGTCATTACCAGCCACACAGGGATTTAGTCTAGAGATATTTAAATAAATCATCTCAAGGATACTGATATGGTGATGCATATATTTCTCTTCACAGTTGGTTCTATATTAACCACATCAGCCATGATCCTTTATGGGCAAAATTGTTATGTTTCCTAACCTAGGTGTAAGAAGCAAAGTGACCTTTTACCTCCATTTGGCCTACCTTGCTCTGCTTAACAGTTCTAGCAATGACATTTTACAAAATTATGTGCTGAATAAATATTGATTGGTTTTCTGAAACTAGACTCATCTATTATGCATGAGGTATCTTAGCATCATATCTTAAATCACCTACACATGACATACATAACAGGATTAACACACTGTAAAAAAGTCCTCCTCATACGACAGGGCTAATTTGCATCATTACAATTAATGATTTTGGCTCATATACATAATCGTACTCACAACATAGCGATTGTATTGGAACGCCTGAGGCTACCTTTTTGGTATGAAAGAACGACACCATCACTAGATAACAAGAGGAGACACTTCTACGCTGACACGGAGGTCCCTGCACACTGAGGCTTCAACATGCAGCGGTCAGAAATCCCTTGCGGGGTGTCCAACTCGTGGCCAAGATGGGGTCCTTCATTGTAGGAGTACTCAGAGATTACGTTTTGAGTTCGAACATTCAAGACCTCTTGTATATACTTTAGTATATACTTATATGTGTATGTACTTTGTGGGCTCTGGTGATCAGCCCTAGGACTTGTCTGCTTCCGCTTAGGAACTTTTTGTTTTGTTCAACTGCCTCTATTTAATTGTCTTGATAGAAAATGACCAGTAGAGGTCAGTAAAATACCAGAATTGCTTTCTGCTGAGGGATTTTCTTTTTCTAATTTTTCTGGCAACTGCCTCTATTTAACTTGCTTGATAGAAAACGACCAGCAGAATCACTTTAGCATTCTCTAGATTCCAGTCCATAGAAATTGTGTCCACGAACACCCATAAACAATAATATTTTTTTCAAATCTTATATTTTCAGTGATATGACCACCGAAGGCACTGAGTTTATATTAAAAACATAGCTTTGTTCTATACCATTTCCCGCTAAAAGGCAATATTTCTCTCCATGTGTTCCAATACCTGGCATGTCACGCAGTTTGGTGCATACTTTCCCTCCATGTTAAAGAACAGTAGCTGTTACAGCACCCAGGCTAATGTGCTGCATAACTAAATACATATAAGGTTCCAAAGGTGAGACCGATTTAATTGCAAATGCTTGTTTAAATATGCCTGCATATATTCATTGCTTTAGCACCATGGTAGAAATTTATCTACGGTTCACTCTTTTGGTGTTTGTAATCTCTTACATTTGCCTCTGTCTATTGATTGTCACAGTAAACTAGATTTATACTAGAAGGGCGCTGGTTCAATAAATGCTTATTGAAAACGTCCCCAATGTTTATTCTGTGTAGCTTTCTGAGACTAAGTGAGCACAATTGACTGAGCCAAAAGTACTGTACTCTTTCCATGATCCCTAAAGGGTTGAGGGTCATCATGGTCAATGGTTTCCAGAAACTATTCGCTCCTTGTTAAGGTTAAGGGGTTTATGGTGGCACTGTGAGCTAGCTGATCTATAGATTGACATATCCTGTGATGCTGTCTGGAATCAGTCTAGACACCAATCCCTTAGTTTATGTTGTCCAACAAACTTGCAGATCCTATGTATTTTTAGGAACTACACAACAGGATTACCAGATGGCACCATGACACTGGGATGCAAATTTCCCAGCCCTCACCTTTCCTTTTACAGATCATTGTTTTCAAGTGTGTAAGGTCTGAGATTTGTTTAATGACAGGTCAGAGGAGAAAATAGGTGCCTCGATGACAAGTTGCAATTTGGTAACCTAATATCTGGTATTGGGGCATTCCCATAAGTTTTAGTCAGAGCGAGCATACACCTCTAGAAAAGTAGCTGGGCCGACCTTGTCTTGCAAAAGCTGTGATCATTTTATCAATACCCACATATCCAGATACACGTAAATGAACGGGAACATTTGTGGATTAAGAGACAGATCTGAAATAGGTCTTTAAAGCCGTCGTGTTTTGACCCTTGAGAAGTGGAGTAGCATTCTGTACTACATTTACCAAGTCAAGCTGGAAATATTCACAACAATGAATATTGGGGCCTTATAGACTTATGAGCTAGAGCTATTCAGTTGCGAATTGCTTTAGGCCAGTTTTAGTTGCAAATTAGATAAGGAAATGGGTGCCAATTTTGTTCACTTCTTGTTTGCAAATATACGTGGTATTAAATGCCTATTAAAATCAGAGGTAGGCATAACAACGCATAATTTCACTTGTTTAGCCAGCGGCTGTATACATAATCAAGTTTCTTTACTAGCTGTTTGACTGTCAGCAGGCCAGTAAATACTTTCTACCATTTACCACCAACAGGGTAACTAGAAACGTTTCTTTGCTATTTGCCCAAGCCACTCAGCCAAATTGTAGATAATGCCCAGTATTTAACCAGCAACTGGGTAATGCAATATCCTGCTTATGTCTTCTATGTAACTAGCAGCCTAATGAATAGTGAAGTTTATTTGCTATGTGCACAGCCATCATCCAAATAGTACATCATTTCTGTTAAATAGCCAACTGCTGGATAAATAGCTTTTTCCCAGCTACCAGCCAAACAGTGCATAATCTCTATAATATAGCTAGTGGCACAGCCGCCTTCCAAATACTAGATAATGATAGCCGGTTAAATAGTAATGTTTCTTTGCTATCTGCATTGCCATCAGGCAAACAGTTTTGAATCTCTGCTATTTATCCAGCAGCGGGTAACTGGTGATGTTTGTTTGCTGCTTGTACAGCCGCCCATCAAACAGTGCACAATCTCTACTATGTGGCCTGATCAATAGTGAAGTTCCTTTTCTATTTGCACGGCCGCCATCCAGCTAGTACATATTAAATGCATTTTAGCCAAAAAGCCAGATACCTAGTGAAGTTTCTTCACTATTTGCCTGGCTACCGGCCAAACAGTGCATAATCTCAACTATATAGCCTGCAGCTGGGTATTTTTATTATTTGCTCGGGCTGTGGCTAAATAGTAAATATTCTCTTGTATTTATCCAGTGACAGGGTAAATAGCATAGAAAATGTCCTACTTAATCGGCATCTGGCTAAACTGTTGCTACTAATGATAAAATATAAAACTTAAGATCACTTACTTTGGGGGAATACTCTTTGAAATGAAATTTCGTAATCTCCTTTTGTGCAAGTTCATAGCATAATTATAACATTATCAACTGAATTCTAAATTTTGTTGAAAAATATCTTGGATCATTTGGTCATTGCTAGACAAACAACATATAAATGGGGTTTACAAATAGCCATTAAAGTCTATGAGGCCAATTGGGGTCACAATATTTGCTTTTGGCTTGAATAATTAACAAGCTTTGGCAAAGACAGGTTTGGCCTTAGCAAGATGACGAGATGACTAATTTAAGGGAAATAAATTCCAAGAATACTCCATAAAAATAAAATGAACATGGCCGCCTTATGTTTGCAATAATAGGTATAAATGTAAACAACTTTCATTGACGCAGCAGTTTTACTAGTAATGTTTTCTAAATAACAGACTTTTTAGTCGTGGCATGATTTTATTGTTAAAAATGAAGTAGCAGAATAAATCGCCACCTAACCAGTAAGCTACATTGTTACAATGCCACTTAAATACTTAATAACATACGCTTTATAAAGGAGTGTATCCAAAGGAACAGTGAGTATTTAAATTTAATATAAAAATACAGAAAAAGCTCACATTGAACCAGCCTCATATCTGAGGAGAAAGGAATTATTTCTGGGTGGCTCTGTACAACGTGCACAGACTTTATGTAGATACTCAGAGTGAAGGGAGCCAATGGGTAAAGTGGTTTGACCAATTGCCATGTGCTGTATGCTGTGGTGGAAGCATAACGTGAATGACATTTTTACAGACCAGTGGATGAAGCCCACTGACCAAAAGCCCATGGTGTATGTATGTGGATATATATCTATATATCTATCTATCTATATATCTATATATCTATCTATCTATATATATAGATAGATATATAGATATATAGATATATATATATTACCTACTGGCGATCGCCAGTAGGTAGTTATAGTTAGGACCTATTATCCATAGGAAATCCGCAACATTCTATTTAGAATAACTTTGGCGCCGGTCGACGAATCTTCGTGAAATTTCATAACTTTTGGCCAGCTCCGGTCTGCTCCTATCCTCAAAGTTTCACAGGGATTCGTCAAGGGGGGCAGAGAAAAAAGGGGGGTCCCAAAACACATTTTCCCCATGCAATTTCCCGTAGGACCTTTAGCGCAGCTACAGCCCGAACTGCTGAACGGAATTACACCAAATTTGGCAACGAGGTAGTCCTTAGTTCAGACTCATGCCTTTTGCTTAAATGGTGTAAATACGTTCAGTAGTTCCTGAGAAAATGACAGTTAAAATCATTTATATATCTATGGCCTCGGAGGATCCGCGTACCCTAAGCGCAGCCTAAGCGCATCCTGCCGTGCACGAGCTGAAGTGTTGGCAGCCATCTTGATCCTCGGTAGTAGCGAGGCACAAGAAACCAAAGAAAAAACATCGCAAAAAGCGAAAAGGGGCAGGGTAGAAACACCCTACCCCCTAGGCCTGCTGAGGGGGGTCCAGGGCCAAAAAAAAGCATTTTTTTTTTAAATCGGCGACATTTGCGCACCCAGTGCGAATTTCGGCCGAAATTGGGCTCAATTCTGTTGGAAACTTGATTAACTTTCAAAAAAATCTTTGGAAATCAAATGACCACTTACATCAGGTTGAGAAAGATTTTTTAAGGACATGTTTTGATAAATGTATTCATATATTCATTTTTAGGATTTTGTATAAAAAAGTATACTTTTTTAATCTATTGGAATGATTGTATAGTATATGGCCATAGATTTTAGACACTATGGGGGCCATTAGGATAGCGGGCGGAAAACCACTCTGACCGCCATGGAGGCGGAAACCAACCGCCCACCAGGACTGCGGAAATACCATCCGCCACATTAGGAACAACCGCCACAAAAGACCGACCGCGGCGGTAGCGGGCTAAGCAAAGCCGGCCGACATGGGTGGAGACAGCAAAATACTGACCGCGGCGGTCGGTTAAGCAGCGGAAAAGGCACAACCCACTGCAGGGAAAGCGGACACACCGCACGGGAAATTATGATATCCCCGAGGGTGTCGCGGCCGGAATCGCCGACACCGACCGCCGCGGTCGCACTCAGGAGTGAATGGGAGAAATGGCCGTCAAGTAGCAGCAAAGCCACCGCAGCGGACAAACATGAAAAACATGGCGGTCGATGTGAAAACACTGCAGTGATGTCTAACATTGCATAAACAAAGTAGCCATGCACCCAAATCATACAACACACATACACAGAAACATAAATAACGAAAATAAATATACAAAACCACAGAACTACTCCCACAACACACCTGACAACCAAAATCCAATTGAGTTGAGCTGAGTACAAAGCCGAGCTGAGTACAAAGCCAACCCCTTCACCGACCACAATCCTTTGCATCTTCCCAGAAGAGAAGGCCATACACCACATCTGACAGGAGAGGCAAAAGAGCACAGCACACCCACCCACCCACCACCACCATCAACACCACCATCACACCATCACAAACAACCCCCTGCACACAACACACCTCACACATCATCACCACACGCCTGCACCCACACACCCCTGCACCCACAAACACCTCAACCCCCATACACCATGACATCACAAAAAATGCCCAAATTCACCGAGAGTGAGTTGACAGTCATGGTCAACGAGATTCTGAGAGTAGAGCAACAACTATTTGGTAGCCTGGTCCAACAGACACCATTAGCCACCAGTACACACATGTGGGAAAGGATAGTCCAAAGGGTGAATGCAGTAGGGACCACCCCAAGATCCAGGAAGGAGATCATGAAGCGGTGGCATGATCTCAAGAGGGTTGTCAAGGAGAGGGGGAGTAAGAACTGGACGCTGGCGAACGTGACTGGCAGTGGCCCTCCCATCCCACCGAAAACATTCACACCATGGGAGGAGAAGGTGCTTGCCATACTGCTTCCTCAGAGTCTCACAGGAGTAGCCGGGGGAGTGGAGGCTGGTAAGTACCAACAAATGGCAAACAACACTGTGAGATTTACTCTCTTGCACAACCCAAACCCCATCACACTGTCCACCCTCACCCAACAGGTAGCCAGCCATCTTGCAATGGATACTTGTATGGGGGTGGGATGCCTGTTTCACTACTCCCAGCATGCCCCCTGCCCCACAGCCCAGCAGCATGGAGGCCTCCCCCACCCAGGAGCATGTGGCAGCCATTGCACTGTTTAACAAACAGACTTACAGGTAGGTAGCCATCTTGTATAGGAGCACTGTTTAGGGGTGAGAGGGTTGTATCACAACTCCCAGCATACCCCCTGTCGCACACCCCAGCAGCATGGAGGCCTCCCCCACCCAGGAGCATGTGGCAGCCATTGCACTGTTCCCCCTCACTTAACAGGTAGGTAGCCATGCTGTGATGGAGGAGTGTGTGTGTGTGGGAGGATTGTATCACTACTCCCACCACCCCCCCTGGCCCACACCCCAGTAGCATGGAGGCCTCCCCCACCCAGGAGCATGTGGCAGCCATTGCACTGTTTAACAAACAGACTTACAGGTAGGTAGCCATCTTGTATAGGAGCACTGTTTGGGGGTGGGAGGGTTGTATCACAACTCCCAGCATATCCCCTGTCCCACACCCCAGCAGCATGGAGGCCTCCCCCACCCAGGAGCATGTGGCAGCAATTGCACTGTTTAACAAACAGACTTACAGGTTGGTAGCCATCTTGTATTGGAGCACTGTTTTGGGGTGGGAGGCCAGTCTCACTGCTCCCACCATTCCCCTTGGCCCACACCCCAGCAGCATGGAGGCCTCCCCCACCCAGGAGCATGTGGCAGCCATTGCATCCTGCACCCTCACCTAACAGGTACGTACCTACCTTAATTCTTCATGAAGTGTGTGTGTGGGACCTGCATCCAGAAAACAAACAACAATTGCACGCAATGCATTGAAATTCAACATGTATGACTCTATGATGTCCCTCCGCACTATGAAATGTTACACGGTGTTGCCATGCATTGTACTACTGATGACTGCATATATAACTAGTGTACAGACAGATGATGATACGCAGATGACACAAACACTTACCACTCCCCATCTACTCCACAGGTGATGAAGAACTCACTGCTGAAGACCACACCAACGACCAGCAGAGCCAGTCTCCAACCCCAGCACATGGACTCTCAGATGAAGACTCCCATGACAGTTTGGACAATGAGCTCCTGGTCGGCCCATCTGGTGTGCCACAGACCCAGAGGTCCCAGGCCCCCATCCTCCCCACCACCACCTCTGCTGCAACAACAACGCAGCAGACCCCTGCTGTCACGACCTCTGCCTCCACCGCAACCACCACCGCCACCACCGCCACTGCCACCAACACCACCAGTACCACCTGCAGCACCCTCCCTGTCCCTAGGGATGACCATCCCACAGCAACACATGTGGAGGGCAGGGAGAGAGTGCGTGGCCCCCCAGTGGCGAGGGAAGAGATCCGTGGCAGCAGAGCAGGTGGGAGGGCCAGGGTCACCACCAGACCTCGGGAGGAGTGGACACCATCCCTGGAACACTTCACCAGAGTTGTGCAGGCCTACCAAGAGGTCCAGGGACAAAGTGGCTGGTCTGATGAACTATTAAGTAAGCTCATACTGCTGATGAGGTCCATCGATAACCGCCTGAGACAGATGGTGGACCTCATGGGCCAGCAAGTTGCGTTGCAGAGGGACAGGCCTGTGTCCCAACCACCAACTCCGTCCCCTTCTGTTGCTCCACAGGATGACAGTGCTCCATCCTCCCCTGCGCCAACAGTGAGGGGCGAGTCCTCTGACACCGCTGGCCATTCAGCAGGCCCGCCACCGCCAAAAAGATCTAGGGGGCGTCCAAAGAACAGCCTGGGTGTCTTTGGAGGCAAAGCACCTGCCACACGCCAGTCACGGAGCCAGCCGTGAAGACAACCCTCTTCCCAACTGCATTCACAGTTTGGACTGTCTTTCCCCACATTGCCTTGGCAATGGCACCTCTCTGTTGGACTGGGTCACCACATCCATGTGGTGTCTACTCTTGCATCTCATCGAACAGGACTGTCAACTCACTGCTCATTCCACACTTCATGTAAATATTACCGCACCAATCACATGTCCACTCCCAAAATAAAATACCTGACGCTCCAGATTTTGTGTAGTGAATTCCTTAGTGCAGTATTTACATTGTTGATAATGTCCATGATGTGTGCAAATGATGTACAGTATGCAGGGCAGGAACCCTCTCTAGCACCTAGGGAGACACAACAGAACAACAGTCACTGGTCTCATTGTGGCAACACACACAGATCACTGCACAAAATATACCCAAGACATCACAGGCATACTACACAATGTCTAGCAGGTGTGCACAAATACGGTCCAGCATACATCTCCGTATGGAACATCAATCTCACCAATACCACACATAGGTGACAGATCATGTGCCTATCGGTTACATCCGCGCATAGCCATTCACAACAACAGCAACCACACCAGACAATGTACAAGGTGTACCACGTCACCCACCATCAGGTGAAGTAGCGGTTGATGAGCTGCAGGCGCAGGTCTACTCCTTCCTCCTCACCACTGTCCTCATCACTGGACTCAGGTCCTTGAGCAGGTGGTTGCCTTGGTTCCTCACCATCGTCCAGGAGCAGGGGGACCCCCTTGTGGATGGCCAGGTTGTGCAGCATACAGCATGCCACAACGATCTTGCACACCTTCCCAGGTGAGTATGCCAGTGCACCTCCGGTCCTGTCAAGGCACCAGAACCTTGACTTCAGCAGGCCGAAAGTCCGCTCGATTATCCGTCGGGTCCTGCCATGGGCCTCATTGTAGCTGATGTCTGCTGGTGTCCGGGGAATCCGGAGTGGGCTCAACAGCCATCAATCAATCAATCAATCAGGAGTTTGTTAAAGCGCGACTACTCACCCGTAAGGGTCTCAAGGCGCTAGGGGTGGGGGGGGATTTGGGGGGGTGCAGGTTCCATTCCATCAAGGAGGGGGTCTGTCGAAGAGCCAGGTTTTGAGGTTTCTTGCGAAGATGGGGAGCGATGTTGTCTGTCTGAGGTGGAGCGGAAGGGCGTTCCATGCCTTGGCCGCGAGGAAGGAGAAGGAGCGGCCTCCCGATCTGGTCTTTCTGGTGCGGGGGACCACAGCGTAGGAAAGCTGGGCTGATCGTAGGGTCCTTTGGGGTGCGTGGAATTTGAGTCGGCTGTTCAGGTATGCTGGTCCGGTGCCGTGGAGGGCCTTGTGTGCGTGGGTGAGCATCTTAAAGGTGATTCTCGCCTCGACGGGGAGCCAGTGGAGTGTGCGCAGGTGCTGGGAGATGTGGCAGTGTTTTGGCAGGTTGAGGACCAGTCTTGCGGCGGCGTTCTGGATGTTCTGTAGCTTGCGGATGAGGTTTTTGTTTATTCCGGCGTAGAGTGCGTTGCCGTAGTCGAGTCTGCTGGTGACCAGGGCGTGAGTGACTGTCTTTCGGTGTTCGAGGGGGATCCATTTGAAGGTCTTACGAAGGAGGCGGAGGGTGTGGAAGCAGGAAGATGAGACAGAGTTGATCTGGCGGTCCATTTTGAGCTCGGAGTCCAGGATGATTCCCAGGTTGCGTGCGTGGTCTGTGGGGGTTGGCGGGTTTCCGAGGGCGGTGGGCCACCAGGTGTCACGCCATGGCCTACTGGGATATGCTGAGTCACCTGTGAATGACTAACACAAATTGCAATGTTGTACAGCGAGAGTGCAGCAAGTGACACACAGCACGCCATAGCAGTAGTGATACTCACCCACAATCCAGGCACGTTCGGGATGCAGATTCTCCATCATCCGTGGCACCATGCTGTTCCTCATGATGTACGAATCATGGGCCGAACCGGGATACTTTGCACACACATGTGATATGGTCATGTCCGCAAGGCACACCACCTGCACATTTATGGAGTGGTAGTGTTTGTGGTTCCGATAAATGTGCTCTGTTGCCTGCGGTGCCACCAGTCCTACATGGGTGCAATCAATGGCACCGACTACATGTGGGATGCGCCCAGGGGATAGAAGTCACCCTTAACCTCCGCCAATTCACGTCCCCTGGGGAAATGTATGTAGCGATTGTGATATAGCATCATGGCCGCAAGAACATCCCTCAGCACCATGCTGAACATGGGCTGCGACATCCCCCCAGCGTTAGCCATGGTCTCCTGGAAGGAACCAGACGCAAAAAAGTAGAGTGCTGCCAGCACCTTGTAGGTGGGTGTGAATGCCGTAGGATATTGACGGCGAGGCTGCTGGTGAGGCTCCAATAGATCACACAGGATCTTCAATGTTGGTCTGTCCAGCCTGAATTTCCTGATGATTGCCTCATTCTCCATGTCCTCCAGCTCTGTCAGGTGATGTAGGAGATTCGGCCTCCTCCTAGTTGAGGAGTAAAATGAATATGTCAGTGACAAGCATCATGAGATGGGCATAGTACAAAGCATCAATGATGCCATGGGAAAACAACGAGTGCCAGAGAGATGCATGGCACATCAGGTTACGTGGCTGGCCAACAGCTACACACAGAGGTCACGCCTCTCCAGTGACAATACACAAGTGCCACAAACACATCAGGGACTGTGAATGCGGATATAATGGATGAACAATTCACATGTGCAGACAAGGTGCAGCAAGAACCGCCAATGTATTGTGACTTACCATGTCTATCATACCCATCTGCTGTACCTGCCACACCTCAATGCATCATGTAAAGTCGGCACACATTCATCAACACAATCATCACAGTAGCAGGGACACTTCCGGTTGTGTGCATCAGCAGTTGTGAATGCAGAAGTCTCGTACGATACAATGCAGTGACACCAGCCAGGTCAAGGTCTCCACTGACCCACAACACATTAAACGTCACAACATCATTTACACCAGCTGAAGTCTGTCAATCATCATCAGGCATCAAATTTCTTACTAAAATGGCTTAACCACAGGCCAAAGTGTCTCACACTGAACGTGCGTCCACCTGTGGATGACATGGCTGTGTGGCATCGTGTGTACAATGATTTCCCCTTCACTATGTTGCTGCAGGGTGCTGATACAGTGTTCTGGATTGACATACACAGCAATGGGTATGAAAATGGCAGTACCTACCGCCGGTGTGACCCCAGCACCCCCCCTTCACAAGTGCGGTAGCCATTGGCATATGGACATGTGTATATGGCGGTGGGTATGCTCCACCGCATGAGTCGCAGTACCTACCACCGGTCCCCGGCGGTGTGACCCCAGCACCCCCCTTGACAAGTGCGGTAGCCATTGACTTATGGACATGTGTATATGGCGGTGGGTATGTTCCGCCACATGAGCCGCTGTACCTACCGCCGGTCCCCGGCAGTGTGACCCCAGCACCCCCCCTTCACAAGTGCGGTAGCCATTGGCATATGGACATGTGTATATGGCGGTGGGTATGTACCGCCGCATGAGTCGCGGTACCTACCGCCGGTCCCCGGCGGTGTGACCCCAGCACCCCCCCTTCACAAGTGCGGTAGCCATTGGCATATGGACATGTGTATATGGCGGTGGGTATGCTCCGCCGCATGAGTCGCGGTACCTACCGCCTGGCCTCGGCGGTACGTCACCGCCGTGGATCATTGCATACAGCAAATGGCAGCGATGATCGCGGTGGCATGATGCAGATTTGAAAATCGCGGAAGGTGTGCTCCGCTACCCCAGGGGCGGTCATTGGATGCTTTTGAATGATGCACCATCGCGGTAGCGTACCCCAGGCACCCGCGGTGCGTCACCTCTGTGGAGCATTGCATACAGCCAATGGCAGCGATGATCGCGATGGCATGATGCAGATTTGAAAATCGCAAAAGGTGTGCTCCGCTACCGCGGAGGCGGTCATTGGATGCTTTTGAATGATGCACCATCGCGGTAGCGCACCCCGGGCACCCGCGGTGCGTCACCGCCGTGGAGCATTGCATACAGCCAATGGCAGTGATGATCGCGGTGGCATGATGCAGATTTGAAAATCGCGGAAGGTGTGCCCCGCTACCGCGGAGGCGGTCATTGGATGCTTTTGAATAAGGCAGACCAGGACAACCAATTGTAGCAGCTTGTAAGCTTCCAAACGACCCCAGGGGGCTATAAATCTGTGGGAGTGAGCCTCACATTTCCACTGCTCACAGAGCCTGCTGCCTGGGACCATCTCCTGCTGCTGCCCCAAGAGCCTGCTGCCTGGGACCCTGTCCTGCTGCTGCCCCAAGAGCCTGCTGCCTGGGACCCTGTCCTGCTGCTGCCCCAAGAGCCTGCTGCCTGGGACCCTGTCCTGCTGCGTCCCCAAGAGCCTGCTGTCTCTGACCCCTCACAACTCGCTTGCGCCCCACGTCTGCCTTATCCACAGGGATGTCAAGAACAGATAAGATCCGTGCCAGTCCATTCACGAGTGAGGAGCTGGATGTCCTTGTGGACGAGGTGCTCAATGTTGTGGTAAGTCACCATGAAGGGAGCTGTAGGGCAGGGTGGGGTCAGACGTGTAGTCGTGATGCTGCAGTATATGCTTGGGGATGTGGGGTGATGACAAACACTGACAGACAAGCTGTCTCCAGCTCGAGGGAGTGTGTGTGTTGCAATGTGACTCTTTCCTAGGCCTGTACTCGTATGTGTGAGTGGGGTGTGTTACATTGTCGGGCAAACAGAACCAACGGTTGTTAGCCTTTTGGATGCCAGGACAGTGAATGCTTGTGAGGACATTTCAGGGTGCCCCTGTAGTCAGAGTCAGTGTGACCCACAGAGTAGGTTCAGTGGCTGCACAGCCAAACGTTGAACAACAGCCGACTTACCTGCTACAGTTGCTTCACACTGAATAGTAGATATGCCCCATCAGTGCCCTGTACCATTTCTGAATTACACACTGCTGTCGATGCATTTGTGTTGAGGCATCATGCATTTGTGTGAATATCATGGAGACTAGGAACCACAATGTGTGCATGCATTCACTAATGTTTATGCCATGCAGAGTGCCCTTGTGAGGGTACCGCCAGTTCTGGAGGGAGGGAGGTTACTGTGAGTCCTGGGTCAGTGTCTGGCTGCTGTACTGATAGATGCTGACATCTGACGGATCACTGAAAAAATATCGAGGGACATAATATCGACTTGAATAAATATCGTTGACAAAATATCGACAGACAGAATATCGAGTTTGTATCTACAAACAGGTAAGTACAAAAATATCGACTACAAAATATTGTTTACAAAAATATAGTTAATTAAAATATCGACTTTATTAAAAACAGTGTTAAATTAAATTAATATTAAAAACTAATTACTAAAATATACTTACATTAACTTATAATATTTAAATAATTAATGAAAGTTATCAAAAAAATTTTTTACAATCATATTTGTTAAAACATATATATATAGAGTAACATAATATAATTAAATAATAATCAATATTATTACCGTAGGATAGCGTAAGTGTAAAAATTACTATTCCCACTCCAGAGAGTGCAACAGTAGGGAAAGCGTTGGATAGCATAGGGGTAAAAATTACTATTCCCACTCCAGTGAGTGCAACACTAGGGAAAGCGTTGGATAGCGTAGGGGTAAAAATTACTATTCCGACTCCAAAGAGTGCAACAGTAGGGATAGCGTTGGATAGCGCAGGGGTAAAAATTACTATTCCCACTCCAGTGGGTGCAACAGTAGGGAAAGCGTTGGATAGCGTAGGGATAAAAAATTACTTTTCACACTCCAGTGAGTGCAACAGTAGGGAAAGCGTTGGATAGCGTAGAGGTAAAAATTACTATTCCCACTCCAGTGGGTGCAACAGTAGGGAAAGGGTTGGATAGCGTAGAGGTAAAAATTACTATTCCCACTCCAGTGGGTGCAACAGTAGGGAAAGCGTTTGATAGCGTAGGGATAAAAATTACTATTCCCACTCCAGTGGGTGCAACAGTAGGGAAAGCGTTGGATAGCGTAGAGGTAAAAATTACTATTCCCACTCCAGTGGGTGCAACAGTAGGGAAAGCATTGGATAGCGCAGGGGTTAAAATTACTATTCCTACTCCAGTGAGTGCAACAGTAGGGAAAGCGTTGGATAGCGTAGAGGTAAAAATTACTATTCCCACTCCAGTGGGTGCAACAGTAGGGAAATCGTTGGATAGCGTTGGGGTAAAAATTACTATTCCCACTCCAGTAAGTGCAACAGTAGGGAAAGCGTTGGATAGCGTAGGGGTAAAAATTACTATTCCCACTCCAAAGAGTGCAACAGTAGGGAAAACGTTGGATAGCGTAGGGGTAAAAATTACTATTCCCACTCCAGTGAGTGCAACTGTAGGGAAAGCGTTGGATAGCGTAGGGGTAAAAATTACTATTCCCACTTCAGTAGGTGCAACAGTAGGGAAAGCGTTGGATAGCGTAGGGGTGAAAATTACTATTCCCACTCCAGTGGGTGCAACAGTAGGGAAAGCGTTGGATAGCGTAGAGGTAAAAATTACTATTCCCACTCCAGTGGGTGCAACAGTAGGGAAAGCGTTGGATAGCGTAGGGGTAAAAATTACTATTCCCACTCCAAAGAGTGCAACAGTAGGGAAAGCGTTGGATAGCGTAGGGGTTAAAATTACTATTCCCACTCCAAAGAGTGCAACAGTAGGGAAAGCATTGGATAGCGTAGGGGTAAAAATGACTATTCCCACTCCAAAGAGTGCAACAGTAGGGAAAGCATTGGATAGCGTAGGGGTAAAAATTACTATTCCCACTCCAGAGTGTGCAACAGTAGGGAAATTAAATACTTCATATATTATTTTAAAAAATATAAATTAATATCTATAACAAATTATTTTAAAATAATTACCAATTTATTTTAATATAACAATTAATCAATTAAAATTACAAATTAAAATGAATTATTATTTCTTACCTATTAATCCAAATTAATTACAAATTTACATTTATTTAATTAACAATTAAAACTTATTTATCTATTTTTTCTAATTAAATAGAATTAAATAAATTGAATTATTTAATTAATTATAAATAAATTACTTCCCACCCTATTCCCCTATAAACCCAGAACCCGCTACTGAAAATAAATAAGTAAAATTAACATAATTAGCAATTAATCAATTAAATAAAAATAATTGCCAATTAAATTTTAATTAATTACCCATAAATTTTTTATTAACAATTAATTCTAAAAAAATACTAATACATTTTGTAACATATTTAATTAATTTTAATTAAATTACTTCCCACCCAATTCCCCTATAAACCCACAACCCGCTACGGAAAATAAATTAGTAAAATTAACATAATTAGCAAATATTCAATTAATTAAAATTAATTGCCAATTAAAATTTAATTATTTACCAAATATAAATTAATTAATAATTAATTAAAATATAATACCAATAAATAAATTTACATATTTAATTAATTATAATTAAATTACTTCCCACCCTATTCCCCTATAAACCCACAACCCGCTACAGAATTTAATTACGCAATAAATAAAAAAACAAATTTCATTTTTTAAATTTAATTATAACATTAAAAACACAGTTTTCACACATATAATAACATAAAAAACATTATAAATAATTAGATACTATTAAAAATTAGATATTTTTAATTACCTATATTATATACTTCGATATTTTAACTATCTATATTTTAAACATTCAATATTACATTACTTACCTTAAAAACGATATTTTTGATGTCTATATTCTGTCCTGTCGATATTTTGTCCAGTCTATATTTTGAACTCGATATTATGTCCAATCGATATTTTGGAGTCGATATTATGTCTATTTACCCATCTGACATAGTGCAATTGTTCTTTTGCCCTTCTTTACTCTCATACCTGCAGCTCAAGGTACACCAACGTAAGGCCGTGTGGAGGGCCATAGCAGCAAAGGTGCGAGCCCTGGGGGTATCAAACAGACGACACACACACTGTCACAAGAGGTGGGACGACATCAGCCGGCTGGCTAAGCAAGTGGCAGAGATGACCTTGGGGATGCTACCACGCACAGGGCGTTTGGCACTGCGCACCATGACTCTGCTGATGGGACGCATACTGGCAGTGACCAATCCAGACCTGGATGCACGTCTGAAGGGGCATCAGCAGCAAGACAGAGATGGTGAGTATCTGGGGAGGGAGAGTTTGTCTCGGAGTGGATGCATGTGTACAGGGCCTGTGGCAGCGGTGACACATGTGATGTGCCTGTGTTGCTGTGATATGTGATGTGAGTGGCGACTGTGATGTGTGCCTGTATGAGGCATTGGGCCACCATGGCCTTACTGTGCTGCTCCTGCCTGCAGTTCTCAATCCTTGACTGAATTTTTGTGTCCACATGGTCACTCTTCATTGGGATGATGTGGGAAGTCCATATTGTGGCAAACTGCAGTGTCCACTTAATGAGTGTGACACCATGTCTGTCTACTTTGCATGCACCATGATGGTTGAGGCCCACACATCCGACGACAATGTGAACCCTGATTGGCACATGGTGATTGCTATGGCCTAGTTGGCATTGTGGCATGTGTAGTCAATACAGGTGTGTGTGGTCCCCTCTGGTTCCCTGTAGGGCTGTCAGTGGTGATGTCTGTTGTGGCCACATCATGTCCATGGGGCAGGTCAATGTGGGCTGGGGGCACACCATCCATGGGCAGGGTGTAGTGCTGTGTGGCATCGTCATGCATCACTTCTGGCAGTTTGTCTCCTTGACAGGCACTGTTGTGGTCTATATAGGGTGTAGCTGCACAGTGATTGCAGGGTGTGGTGGTTACCATGTAGCTCTAGGCCTCTACTGTGCTGCATTGATCTGAAATCGTGTGACCAGATGATGACACTTACACAACCCTGTTTCTCTCACTAATGCAGAATCGCAAGACACCATGGCGGAACATGATCCAGAAACAAGTGGTGGCGAGACCAGCACGACAGCGGCAGCGGAGGCAAGTGAGACTGAGCCAAGTGACACTGAGCACACCAGCGCTCCTGAGGGTGACAGGAGTATGCATGAGGAATCCGTGGCTGAGACACAGAGTGCCACTTCATCTGATGCCAGCGGGGATGCATCTCTGTTAGCAGGCACAGGGGATGGGGAGTCTGCTGCAGCATCTGACACCCAGCGGCCACTGCCCAGCCTCCCATCCACTTCCTCTGGTGCTGGCCGTATCCGTGTTACTAAGAGGGGACGTGTAACATTCACACATGGCACCGCTGCCCCTGCACCTGTCCCCACTGCTGCCCTCAGTGCAGAGTGCGTAGAGCTCCTGCGGAAACTTTGCGTGGGCCAGACCGCCCTGCTCAATGCCTTCAGTGCCCATGAGAACAAATTAGGCCAGGTTCTAGCATTCATGGAGGGCATACACTCTGACGTGGGTGGGCTACACCGTACAGTCCAGGCATTGTCAGCCACAGTCACGTCAGCCCTCCAACAGGCACATGCTCCCATTGCAGCTCAGGTGCCTGTGACGACCACCCATTCAGTGGCCACATCAGATGACAGTGACCACTTGGCACCTACGTCACCTAAACGATACAACACTAGGAGCACAGGTCAGACCCAAACCAAACAATCCCGTCCACAGACTCCATCCCCAAAGAAGAGCAGGGCCCCCCCAATATGCACAGACAAGGTAATGTCACAGAAGAGCAAGGCCAGAAGATCATTGTGGCAGACATCAGGCTCACATGCTGCAGAGGCATCACCAGAAATGGATTCACCTATGCCCACAGAGGATGTGTGGCATGTCATGGCTACACCTGGGGAGAGCACAGGGACACAACCACCCACCACATCAACCCCAAAACAAAGTACATCGAGGCAGGTGGAGGAGAGCCCTGTTATGACCAGCCCAGTCATTGAGGCAGAGGAGAGCCCTGTTGTGACCAGCCCAGTCATTGAGGCAGAGGAGAGCCCTGTTGTGACCAGCCCAGTCATTGAGGCAGAGGAGAGCCCTGTTGTGACCAGTACAGTGATTAAGGCAAAGGAGGGCAGTCTTGTGTCCAGGCCAGTGATTCAGGAAAAGGAGGGCAGTGTTGTGTCCAGGCCAGTGATTCGGGAAAAGGAGGGCAGTGTTGTGTCCAGGCCAGTGATTCGGGAAAAGGAGGGCAGTGTTGTGTCCAGGCCAGTGATTCGGGAAAAGGAGGGCAGTGTTGTGTCCAGGCCAGTGATTCGGGAAAAGGAGGGCAGTGTTGTGTCCAGGCCAGTGATTCAGGAAAAGGAGGGCAGTGTTGTAACCAGCCCTGGCAAGAAGGGACAGGAGGGCACTGTAGACACCACCCCTGGGGGAAGTGGGAAGGTGGGCACTGTAGGGGGTACACCTTCCAGAGAGAGTAAGGTGGTCCAGAGGCGTAGCCAGCCCAAACGTTCTGCAGGATCAAGCACATCACCAGAAGGAGTGCCAGTGTCTGCCCCTGATGTGGGACAGTTGGTGTGTGTGCCTGTTGTGTCACCACCACTTCCCATCAACCCCAAGACAGGGAAGCCATTTCATGTTCCCAAAAAGTGGAAGGGCACCCCTCCAACCTCTCCCACCCACACTGTGTCAGGGGTGTGCATGACTCCACCTCCACGTGCCACTGTGCCACCTGGTTCACACAGCCCTCCACCTTGCAGGCCCTCTGTTATTACCACATCACATGGGCCTCTGTCACCCCAGTCAAGTGGGCCTGCTGTCCCTGACACACAGCCAGGTCCCAGTCCGCATGACAGCCAGGAGTGAGTTGTCAACACCCTCATATGCCTGTGCCCCACACAGGTGTGCTAGTCAAGACCATTGTTTGCGACCTGGGTGTGTTGCTGGCCCTGTTGCTGTGCTGTGCTGTTCTCTCCCCTGCCATGGACTCTGGCCCTGTTGGTCTGCTGTGCTGTGCTCTCCCCTGCCATGGACTCTGGCCCTGTTGGTCTGCTGTGCTGTGCTCTCCCCTGCCATGGACTCTGGCCCTGTTGGTCTGCTGTGCTGTGCTCTCCCCTGTGCAGCCTCTCATGTACCTGCTATGTCAACTGCCATGGACTCTGGGCCTGTTGGTCTGCTGTGCTCTCCCCTGCCATGGACTCTGGCCCTGTTGGTCTACTGTGCTTTGCTCTCCCCTGTGCAGCCTCTCATGTACTTGCTGTGTCACCTGCCATGGACTCTGGGCCTGTTGGTCTGCTGTGCTGTGCTCTCCCCTGCCATGGACTCTGGGCCTGTTGGTCTGCTGTGCTGTGCTCTCCCCTGCAATGGACTCTGGCCCTGTTGGTCTGCTATGCTGTGCTCTCCCCTGTGCAGCCTCTCATGTACTTGCTGTGTCACCTGCCATGGACTCTGGCCCTGTTGGTCTGCTGTGCTGTGCTCTCCCCTGTGCAGCCTCTCATGTACTTGCTGTGTCACCTGCCATGGACCCTGGCCTTGTTGGTCTGCTGTGCTGTGCTCTCCCCTGCCAAGGACTCTGGCCCTGTTGGTCTGCTGTGCTGTGCTCTCCCCTGCCATGGACTCTGGCCCTGTTGGTCTGCTGTGCTGTGCTCTCCCCTGTGCAGCCTCTCGTGTACTTGCTGTGTCACCTGCCATGGACTCTGGCCCTGTTGGTCTGCTGTGCTGTGCTCTCCCCTGTGCAGCCTCTCATGTACTTGCTGTGTCACCTGCCATTGACTCTGGCCCTGTTGGTCTGCTGTGCTGTGCTCTCCCCTGCCATGGACTCTGGCCCTGTTGGTCTGCTGTGCTGTGCTCTCCCCTGCCATGGACTCTGGCCCTGTTGGTCTGCTGTGCTGTGCTCTCCCCTGCCATGGACTCTGGCCCTGTTGGTCTGCTGTGCTGTGCTCTCCCCTGTGCAGCCTCTCATGTACTTGCTGTGTCACCTGCCATGGACTCTGGCCTTCCTGTTTGTGTTTCACCTGTGCATAGTGTCTACCATTTGTACATGATTTTGTGGCTTGCTGTTGTCTACTAATGTTGTATTGCTACATCTGTGCAATATGTGAATAAATACAGTTAATTCTGGTGTGTGTTTTATCAGTCTCCTTGCTGAGTCCTTTTCTTGTTTGCATTTGCTTGACTGTGTACCATGCTCTATTTTTCAGTTCACCATTGCAAGGCTCTTTGTAGCCATCTGATTTTTATACAGGGGTGACAGGGTCTTCAGTCCATTCTGGCCCTGCTGATGTTTTACTCTGTGATGGCTATTTTACAAGCCATGCAGTTATCTTGTTGTTGATTTGCTATAGTTGCATACACTGTTCACAGGTCATGTTGGGGGACACTGGCAGCACAGGGTGTGCTGCTGTTCAGAGGTTTTGTAGCTGGCTGTGATGTCATGAGGCATGTGTGTGTTTTCCTTTCTGTATGCCCAGGCGTGTATGTGTATGGTCATCTTGTGTTGGCCCTTAGTCCTGGTGGCATGGCTTACATGACATGTGTGGTGTTGGGTGTAGCAGAGGTGTGCAGTGTGAAGGGTGTAAGTTTGTAGTGTATGTATGTGTGCCCCTGTATAGTGTGAGACACACATGTGTCAGCCAGGAGTTGTATGCCTGTTGTTTGTTTTGTCTTGCCCTGTGTGGATGATTGTATGCAATTGTGTTGGCTGTGGGGAGTGCACTGGTGTTGTGTGTTCCTTGTCAGCCAATCCTGCAGTGCCTGTGTCCCTGGTTGTGTGTGTTGTGTGTTGCAGTGTGTGTGTATTGTGCTTGTTGCTGCAGTGCTTGTTGGTGTGCATGGGGGTGCACGGGATAAGCACCTGGCCTGTGACTAGCTGGTGTGGAGTGCAGTGTGCTTTGGGGTGGTGTGTCCCTGTGATGTTTGTGCCCTGCCCATGCCTTGGTGTGGCCCTGCCTTCTGCAAAGTACGCATGTGTTGACCGCGGCGGTGACGTGACCGTGACCGGGACGTTGCTGCTGGTTGGCGGTCGTTGTGTGTTCTGGATGCTTTGGGGTGCCTTGTTGTGATGTGGGTGATGTGTGGGTGCCCATGTGGATGTGTTGTGCCCCCCAGCAGGATGCCTGTGTGGTGCTTGGGCCCTGTGTCGGCATGTGTGTTGTGTGGTGCATATGTGTAGTGGCGTACCTGCGGTGGTGTCCGCGGCGGCCCATCTGGCGATAGTGTTGCAGCAGGTACATGACCGGATGCATGTGGAGGGCTGGGTCCATGGGGTTCATGTCGGGTCTCGACGTTCGTGCTCCGCTGTCGACTTTCCGCCTGCTTCAGCTGTGCGGTGTCTCCGCTGCGGTGCGTCTGCTTGTTTGGGCCATCCTAATTTGTCGAGCGGGGCGGACGTCATCGTGCGCGGTGGAGGGTCTCGATTGGCTCCCGCCGCCGCGGTGGCAGGCGCACTTTGATGGCGGTGCGCGGCGCTCCGCGGCGGTCGGGAAATGACCTGTGTTTACCTATCCTAATTTGCGGATGTGAGTTCCGCTGCTCATGGGCGGTAAATGCTGTTTTTCCACCCCGCCACCGCCCGCCATCCTAATGGACCCCTTTGTCTTGTATTATGCTGTGTGGTAACATTCCACAGTATGTTATCAGTTTTTATGCAATTTTGCTCAAAGCACTGCCACTTCCGGGCATTAGCACTTTAAAAACACTCCACCATGTCGGCAACATGTCATGTGATCAAGCTTCGTTGAGTAGCGAAACGCGTCATGGCTGATTTTGCTAGGCAAACAAATGGGACAATAAAGCACTTTTAATTTGGCACCAGATACAAGGGTCTGCTCATCGTCATTTCACCTGGATCAAGGTTGTTTTCTGTGGCGAAACTCTTTCATATCGATGTACCGAGAAGCTTTAGCGGTACGAGCGTAACCCCTCCTCTTGTTTGTGGGCTTGGCAGCAGGAAGCTGTTGGTTCTCTAACCCGGAACCAAATCTACGGAACTCCAGCGAGGAGCAATCCGCGTGAAGCCCCTGAGTTTGCAAATTGTTTTACCTGAACTGAAGAAGTTAACGCCAACCGCGTCGGCTGAACGGAGTGAGCGCAGACAGTCTTGTCCAGGTAGGACTCACGCAGAATTTCCAGTAAGGAGTGTGCCCAGAGCTAGAGTGGACATTGTACCGAGCGCTAGCGTCCGTTTTTAGTGCATTGCAATATTGCCTCATTACAGCAGCAACTATGTCTGCAGACATGTTGCGGCATCAGGAAGAGCCTGCTGAATCTATTTTTATCGACTCCCCGGCGTGGGGGGGTCGACATCTTCAAGACACGCCAATGTGGCTGCCGGAAATCCCACCACGAGAGAAATGTTTAAAAACGTAGAGAAGTTGATGCGTAAAGAACAATCAAAGTGGTGAGAACACAAGTCATTGTCCTGCTACTTACAAGTCGGAAGAGTGCCAAGGAGGCTCCGCATAATAGTGGCCCCAAGTAATGACAATCCCGACCCGGAAATGCGGGCCGAGTGGGCAGAAACAAATCTAGAATCTTCGAGTAGGCTAATGGCTATTTTGGTTAAATATGCGGAAATTGACCGCGCCAAGATTCCAACTGAAATTGAACTGTTGGAAGCAGGAATTGAAAAAATTGATAAAATTGAGCAAATTACAAAAATGAGAGATGACATGATGATTAGATTGGGCGAGGATGAGGAAGTAATAAAGAAAATGAAAGCCTTTAAATTTGAGCGGAATCGAGTGAATTACAAAAAACGAACAGGTGTTCACATTTGCACACAGATATGATTACGTCAAAGCACGAACAGGCAAACCACCATCACGAAACAACGAAGACACCTCAGTATCAGCCTCATCTACAGACTTGAGCTCTGCTGCTGAAAGTGACCCTGAAGGAGACACCACAAGAGTACAAAGTTTGGGGTTTACAAAGCTGTCCCTTGCGCAGGAGGTAAGCTGCCTTTGCCAAGATCGCCGGGACACGCTGAGAACGCGATTACCAATTGGCAGAAAAACCAAAGGGCCAATTACAAACAAGGCCAGAGACGCAAATGCCATAAAAGAAAACAAAAGCAGAGGAAAGGAAGCGGCAAGGGAAATATGGAACCGATTTCAAAATCGAACCCCAGCCCAACCAACAACTCCAACGCAGGAATTAATCTGACTAACATCAAGTTGACACCGAGTGATGAAGCAGTTATAGGATTAGGATTAACCTATTGTCCTCCATGCAACTTCAACCATGCCAACACATGGATGGATACTTACAAATTTGTGAGGAAACTCAAGTTAAGTAAATTCCATCGCCTACAGCCATATAAAAAATCCCGAACGGAGATCCCAAGGAGCCCTTCTTTGTTAACTGCGGGGAACCATACAATCTTTGAAGACATTTGGTCTCTACAAAAAGAACAGATGGAATCAACAAGCATGACAGTATCAGAATCGACGGAAGAATTGAGGGTATGCAGGACCCCTTTTAAACCAAAATCGGTTTTCCAACCGGTCATGATACATGACAACTTGGACATATATCAAGAATTGGTCACTCAAGACTTAAAAAAACTATATATTGCCACCAACAAAAGACACTTTGCAATCAGCAAACAGAACCAATGCTACAAGCAGTTGATAGATAAGCTGGAGTCTGACCGAAACATCATTGTCAGACAAGCAGACAAAGGTGGAAATATTGTCTTATGGCCTCGCCAATTGTATCTGGAAGAAGCAGAGTCACAGTTGGATTATTTGTCCTGCTACAGAAAGAGCAACATCCTGGCAATTAAATCAGCCTGGAATGACCAACATCAGAAACTTTTGCCATGAAGAAGTGGGGGTTTAATTTTAGAAGAGGAATTTTGTTTCTTAAAGAAAGAACACCCGGTTATCCCCACTTTTTACTTGATTCTGAAAGTCCACAAATGTGTTAAACCACCTGGGAGGCCCATTATCTCAGCTATAAATAGTTTGACAGAAAACATCTCCAAATACATTGACTGTTTTTTACAAGACTGGGTAAAAGGATTAACTTTTGACGTTACTTCACTTTATACGTCAATTAGACACTGTGATGGGCTGAAAGCAATAGAACACTATTTGAATAAAAGCCCAATTAATTTTTCATCACATAACAAAATGATATTGGCCATGGTACAAACATGTTTAGAGGAGCACTTTTTTCTCTTCAACCACCAAATATATCATCAGATTAGGGGAGTCGCAATGGGGGCCTGCTTCTCCCCCAGCTACGCATGTTTACACATGAGGCTGTGGGAGGAGCAGGTCCTTTCAGGGCAACACAGAGCGGCCATACAGGAACATGAAGTTATGTACCTTAGGTGCCATCAAGCGCACACAATGTGTGACGAGACAGGAGGCCCGTATTACCAAAGTCAGACAGGAAATGATTTTCAGCACTGAACCCACCATACAAACACGAGTAATCTTAACGTTTAACCAACAGCATTCAGAGATTAGGAATATTTTCTATAGGAATTGAATTTGGTAAAGGGTGACCCAGTTAATGGGAACCTAGTTGCCAACAAACCTGAATTGACATTTAGAAAATCTCCCTCTATGGGCAGTGCTTTGGTGAGTAACAGTCCTGAAGTATCTATACCCAGCACATGGATGTCGTTAAGCAAGGGTTTCAGGAAATGCTCAAACTGCAAAGCCTGTCGACACGGTTGCAACAAGGCCCAATGCACTAGTTCTTTTAAAATTGAACTTATCCCCATTACCAAGAGATTAACCTGCAAAACTGACTATGCAGTTTATGTACTGGAGTGTCCGTGTGGGTTGAGGTATGTAGGGAGCACCAGACTACCCGCCCACAAACAGATACTCCAGCACATTAGAGCCATCACAGGGAAAGATCAGGCTTACTCAGTCGCTAGACATTTTGAACTGAGACATGAAGGGGACCCAAAACATCTGCAATACTTTGTAATTGACACAGTACCACTACTTAAACGGGGAGGCAATAGGGAAGCCAAGTAACCCTCCTTGAAACTAGCTATATATTAGAACTCGACAGAAAGAACCCTGGGGGGTTAAATGCCAGTGAGGATATGTACACCTGTCTGTAGATCCGAGTTTCTTAAGGACATTTCAACACTTAACTTTGGTACAGGATTAAAGGCAGCCGCAGAGGTGTGTATTGAATGGATGTCGCTAGAACAATGAATAACAACTTGGATTTTTTGGATAAGGTCAGACCTCCATTTCCCGATTTTAATATGTGCACGTATGACACTTTATGTATATTAGACAATGTACTTTTGTTAATTTTTTTATGCACATTTTTTTCACGCAGTAAGGAGGGTTGGAAGGAATCTTTTATTTAGGATTTAACAAAGTGGCATTTTGTGCAAACTGGCCCACTTGGGCTCAATTCTGTTGGAAATTTGATTAACTTTCCAAAAAATCTTTGGAAATCAAATGACCACTTACATCAGGTTGAGAAAGATTTTTTAAGGTCATGTTTTGATAAATGTATTTATATATTTATTTTTAGGATTTTGATATGATTGTATAGTATATGGCCATTGATTTTAGACACTATGTCTTGTATTATGCTGTGTGGTAACATTCTATAGTATGTTATCAGTTTTTTAATGTATTTTTGCACAATGCACTGCCACTTCCGGGCATTAGCACTTTAAAAACCCTCCACCATGTCGGCAACATGTCATGTGATCAAGCTTCGTGTGAGACGTGAAACGCGTCATGGCGGATTTTGCTGGGCAAACGAATGGCACAATAAAGCACTTTTAATTTGGCACCAGATACAAGGGTCTGCTTATTGTCATTTCACCTGGATAAAGGTTGTTTTCTGTGGCGAAACTCTTCCATATATATATATATATATATATATGTATATATATATATATTACCTACTGGCGGTCGCCAGTAGGTAGTTATAGTTAGGACCTATTATCCATAGGAAATCCGCAACATTCTATTTAGAAGAACTTTGGCACCGGTTGATGAATCTTCGTGAAATCTTCATATCATTTGGCCACTTCTGGTCCGCTCCTATCCTGGAAGTTTCACAGTGATTCGTTTAGCGGGGGCCGAGAAAAAAGGGAGGTCCCAAAACGCATTTTTCCCATGCAATTTCCCATAGGACCTTTAGCCACAGCTACTGCCCGAACTGTTGAACGGAATTACACCAAATTTGGCAAAGAGATAGTCCTTAGTTCAGACTCGTGCCTCTTGCTTAAATGGTGTAAATCCGTTCAGTAGTTCCTGAAAAATGACAGTTAAATTCATTTCTATATCTATGGCCTCGGAGGATCCGCGTACCCTAAGCGCAGCCCAAGCGCACCCTGTCATGCACGAGCTGTATTTTAATTGGCTGTCAACACTCCAAATCAGGAAGTGTTGGCAGCCATCTTGTGCCTCGGTAGTACCCAGGCACAAGAAACCAAAGAAAAAACGTTGCAAAACGCATAAAGGGGCAGGGTAGAACCACCCTGACCCCTAGGCCTGCTCAGGGGGCCCCACAAGGACCCCCAGGGCCCAAAAAAGTATTTTTCTTTTA
This sequence comes from Lissotriton helveticus, assembly GCF_964261635.1. NCBI lineage: Eukaryota > Metazoa > Chordata > Amphibia > Caudata > Salamandridae > Lissotriton > Lissotriton helveticus. Next base: position 312,313,112 of record NC_136062.1, read on the forward strand.
AATTGGTGAGATTTGCGCACCCCACCCCCGGGGACCACCACCCCTGGGGCTTTTGAAAATGATGTACAGGGGGCTCTCAGGCCCTCCCAGCCCCAGGGACCGCTACCCCCGTGACTTATTAAAATTGGGTCAGTGGCTCTCAGGTCCCCCCCAGGGCTACTACAAATTAGGTGTGGGGGGACTCTGAGGCCCCCCAACCCCAGGGACCGCCAGCCCCCAGGGCTTCTTACAAATGTGGGAGGGGGCAGCGCGGCCCCCTCCTGGAGCCTTGCACAGGCCCTGGGGACCACCACCCCCAATGGCCGGCTCCTGCAGTGTCCCGGGATGAAAACCCCGGGACACTGCTGTTTGCAATGACAGAGCGGGAGCCTCGCGGCTTCCACCTTGTTATTGGAAACTGCTTTGCTATTTGGAAGAGAGAGCAGGAAACCTGCTCACTCTTCCAAATAGCAAAGCAGATTGCCTTTCCACATGAGGAGCAGCATGTTAGCTGCTCCCCATGTGGAAAAGCAATGCTGGCTCCCGCAGGATGCGGGGAGCTGGCTGGGACTGTGGGGGGATTGGTGACCCCCCCACGGTCCCCAACGGAGTGGGCCAGCCCCGGGGGATGGGTCCTCTGAGCTATTAGTGGCCCTGGAAGGGGGCAACATGGCCCCCCTCCCTAAAAGGAAAAAAGAAAAAAAAAAGGGCCAGCCCCGGGGATGGGGTCCCCGGGGCCAAAAGTGGCCACAGGAGGGGGGCAAGGCAGCCCCCCTCCAAATAAAAAAAAATACTAAAAATGACCTATGCCCTGGGGGATGGGGTCCCCGGGGCAGATTATGGCCTTAGGAGGGGGGCCACGTGGCCCCCTTCGCAATTTTTAAATAAATAGGGAGCTGCGTTGCAGACAGGTGTTAAGAGGCATCAGTGATGTCATCAGTGATGTCACTGACCATGTCATGAATGATGTAATATGTGACATCATCAGCAGTGGATTGCGGGCGCTCAAGGTATAGTTAGTACAACTAACTATAACGGAGGAATTTCAATGGTTTTGTACAAGTGAAATGTCCAGCTAACTATAACACCCCTAAAACCTATGGTTTTTTCAGTGAATATATATATATAGTAGGTAGATATAGTAAGGACCTATTTTCCATAGGAAATCCACAGCATTCTCTTTGGAATAACTTTGGCGCCGGTTGACGAATCTTTGCGAAATTCTCAAAACTTATGGCCAGATCCGCTCCACTCCTATCCTGAAAGTCTCGGTGTGATCCGTGAAGCGGGGACCGGGAAAAAAGGGGGGTCCCAAAACGCATTTTCCCCATGCAATGTCACATAGGACCTTTAGCCGCAGCTACAGCGCGAACTGCTGAACGAATTACACCACATTTGGCAAAAAGGTAGTCCTCAGTTCAGACTTGTGCCTTTTGCTTAAATGGTGTCAATCTGTTCAGTAGTTTTTTAGATATTAAAGGAAAAAAGTACATATATATCTGGGCGGAGCCTAATGACACATCTCATTGTGAGATCTGTTTGGCTGTCAGCACTTCATCCAAGAAGTGTTGGCAGCCATCTTGGGACTAATATACATGATAGCACCTAATTAAAAAGCATTGCAGTTAACAGAAGGTTTTCAGACTTTAGTTACATCATAAATCATTTGTTGATAGTACCATACTCATTTTAGGAATTGTCGTGTGTTCTAAGGTGATTTTACCATGTGAAAAAGCCTTCTGCTGGGATATCATGAATCATGTTTGAGAGAAAACTATTTTCTCATGCTTGTCCCATAGAGGTTTGGAAGGTGCTGCAGAAGCTAAAATGAGAGCATATTTTCTGTAAATTCACATTATCTCTCTCAGTCATGTGATAATGAAGTCTGACATTCACAGTAAAACATGTACACCCAACAAGGGCAGAGACTGTCAGTTGATTACTTTGTGTTCTACTGCAGCTTCCCAGAGTGTTCTAAAGAACTAAAGTAATTCTAACCGTACTTACCCGTAACTTGTCTTTCCTTCCATAGGAATCCATTGTCTGGTTTTCCCCTGAAAAGTTTCTAAGTGTCTATTTTCATAAAGTAAAAATATTCCTAAAAAATCACCTGTATGACTTAAACGCATTATTTCAACTGTTTACAGGAGATGCATCAGTGCTGGATCCAGGATCCACTACTGAGACCATCCACTCCAGCTCACCCCTAGACCCATGCCCTCACCACATCTTCAACAAAGCCAGCGCATCCAACGTACCCCATCTTAGCAAAGCCATCAACATCTCCTTCGAGACAGCAACCTTCCCGGAAAGCTGGAAACTTCTGAGGCGGACCCCAAGGGCCTCAAGAACTTCCGGCCCATCTCCCTGCTCCCATTTCTGGCTAAGGTCACCAAGAAAATCGTCAACAAACAGCTGACCCGCCACCTCGAAGACAACAACATCCTGGACCCATCCCAGTCCGGTTTCCGCAGAAACCAGAGCACCAAGACCGCCCTCATCGCCGCCACAGATGACATCAGGAACCTGCTAGACAATGGAGAAACAGCAGCCCTAATCCTCCTGGACCTGTCAGCCACCTTCGACACGGTCTGCCACTGCACCCTACGCACACACCTACATGATGCCGGAATCAAAGGGAAGGCCCTGGACTGGACCACATCCTTCCTCTCCGGCAGAACTCAAAGCGTCAGCCTCCCCCCTTCCACTCCAATGCCACGAGATCATCTGCGGTGTACCCCAGGGCTCATCCCTGTTCAATATCTACATGGCACCCCTCGCCCATGTCGCCCATCAACAAGACCTTAACATCATCTCCTACACCGAAGACACCCAGCTGATCATCTCCCTCACCAAAGACCCTCACACAGCCAAAACCAACCTCCATGAAGGAATGAAAGCCGTCACCGACCGGATGAGGAACAGCCGACTGAAGATGAACTCAGACAAGATGGAAGTCCTCATTCTTGGGTCAACCCCTTCGGCCTGGGACGACTCCTGGTGACCGACCACACTGGGAACTGCTCCGACACCCACAGACCACGCATACAACCTAGGGGTCATCCTCAACTTCACACTCAACATGACTAAGCAGGCCAATGCCATCTCCTCCTCCTGCTTCAACACCCTCCGAATGCTATGTAGGATCTTCAAGTGGATCCCCACTGAAACAAGAACAGTCACCCAGGCCCTTGTCACCAGCATGCTGGGCTACGGTAACGCCCTCTAAGCAAGGGCATCTGCCAAGCTCCTAAGATAGCTGCAACGCATCTAGAACGCCTCGGCACGTCCGATCCTCGACACCCCCGCCGCAGCCACATCACTCCCCACCCGAGAGACCTACATTGGTTCCCCGTCAACAAGAGGATAACCTTCAAGCTCCTTATCCACGCACACAAAGCCCTCCACGACACCTGCCCAGCGCACCTCAACAGACGACTCAGCTTCTACACCCCCACCCGCAAGTTCCGCTCTTCTGACCTCGCCCTCGCCACTGTCCCCTGCTTCTGAAGAACGACAGCCGGAGGCAGATCCTTCACCCACCACGCCGCCAAGACCTGAAACACCCTCCCTACCAACCTACGGCAGACCCAAGACCTACTGGCCTTCAGAAAACAACTCAAGATCTGGCTCTTTGATCAGTAACAGCACCCTCCACAGTGCCTTGAGACCCTCACGGGTATGTAGTGTGCTTTACAAGTGTCTCGATTGATTAATTGACTGAGTAAGAAAAAGTAATGATAACACTACTTACCTGCTAAGTGAATTTCCTCCCTTAGGATAACATTGGTAATTCTATGTGAAAAAGTTTCTAAGTGTCAACTTTTAAAATACAATAATATTCCTTAAAAATCACTACTGTAACCAAAACGCTTTTACTCAACTGTTTACAGGAGATGTCCAAGGACTGAATCTAGGATCCGGTCCTGTGGTTAGAAAAGTAATCCATAAAGTAACTAATTGCATTTAACAAAAAATTCACATTGAGCTCAATGTTGCATTTTATTTGAAAATGTGTTGCCTATTGCAACAAGTGTAAGTACTGTACATAAAAGTCTATTGCCTATTTCCAAAGTATTTAAACTAAAGTAATTCATTCTGAGAAGGTATATTTTGTAATGTAATGTTTAATGTAATTATAATGTAATTTAAAAAATAAAATATCTAAAAATAATAGTGTAAAGAAATTTAGTAAATCGGTATCAAAAAAATAAAAATAACAATTAATACATTTAAAATTTGTCATTTACAAAACCTTTGAAATTCACTGAAAAACCATAGGTTTCAGACATGTTATAGTTAGGAATTAGCATTTAAAAAAAACATCGAAGTTCACTGAAAAAACCATAGGTTTGAGGCCTGATTTAGTTAGGAATTAGCTTTTAATAAACCTTTGAAATTCACTTAAAAAACCAAAGGTTTTAGGGGTTCTATAGTTAGGAATTAGCATTTAAAAAACCTTTGAAATTCACTGAAAAAATCATAGGTTTTAGGGGTGCTATAGTTAGCTGGACATTTCACTCGTACAAAACCATTGAAATTCCTCCGATATAGTTATTTTGTACTAACTATAACTCGCGCACCCGCAATCCACTGCTGATGATGTCACATATTGCATCATTACAGTCTTAACCTCATATACCTACTAAATCAACTATTTACACAGATGTCTTCAAGTCTCAGGTGAGTAGAGTAGTTAGAACGAACGCAAGCACCTTCTGGCTGTGTAGCAGGGTTTATATAGGGTTGAGTGGGCGGGGCCGCGGTATAGCCATCCATGTGACATCAACAACACCCTGTCCAAACCCGCTCCAGTTACGCTAGGAGTTCCACAAGGTTCCTCGCTATCCTCCACACTCTTTAACTTATTCATGGAACGACTCACCGATCTGCTACAAACATCCAACGTGCAATTTCACATGTATGCCGACAATACCCAACTGTACCTCAAGATCAACACCCTGAACGACATTAGTTTGCTTAACACTACTCTTAAGACTAACCAAACATGGCTGGCAGAGAATCACTTCAAATAGAATGCTATAAAAACTGAATTCCTCCTTATTGCCCCACCCGCTAAAGTCCCCATAATGCACAACTGGATAAAACACCTTACAGAACTCAACATTCAACCAACCATTGTGGATTCAGCAAAATCATTTTGGTATAACTCTGGACTGCAACCTCAATATGCAGAAACACATTAGTAATGCAACGAAGGGAGCAAACTTTCAGATTAATACACTAAGGAATCTGAAGCCCTTCCTACCTCCCAATGACTTCAAGATGGCGGTTCAGGCTTTAGTTCTACCGCGGCTGGACTATGGTATTGTATCGCTATGTGGTCTCCCCAAAGCCACTACAGCTCCCCTAAGAGCCTCTACCAACGCGGCAGCGAGACTCATCACTGGCTCGAAAAGAAGGGCCCACATCTCCCCTGACCTAAAATCTTTAAACTGGCTGCCATTTGAAGCCAGAATCCACCTGCAAATAGCTTGCATGATGCATAAGGCCTTACATCATAATGCACTCAGCTATCTCACACAAAAACTCGCACTATCCGGTGGGACAAGATCAACAAGAAGTGCGGAAAACCTCCTTTTGAAACCACAAAAATTCAACAAGAAAAAAATGTATAATCGATCCTTCCCAGGAATGGCACCCAGGATATGGAATGCCCTTTCACCGGAAATAAGACTAAACCTCTCCTCCTCATCCTTTAAACTGTAAGGAAAAGGCATCCTTATCGCAAAATTCACATAAACTCATTAAAGTGCCCATGTGGCTCAGTCTACATGGGACAAAGAGAAAGGAAGTTGAAAACGAGACTGAATGCGCATAAAAGCAAAGTAAGGACAAAGATGATGAAATCTACCATCACAGCCCACTTTCTAGATGCCAAACATCATATAAGCCAACTGAGAGCATGCATATTGGAAGTGGTACAGAAAAAAGAAGGGACTGACAATAGAAAAAATCTCCTTAAAAGAGAAAATTATTGGATATATCATTTGAACTCATTAAAGCCGCATGGGTTAAACGAAAGAGTGGAATTTACATGTTACCTGTAAAGAACTCTTTGCGTTCCTGTTACAGTTATGAAACTTACCCGTGTAAAAACCTCATAGAGCATGGTCATGCTAGGCATGTGATTGAAAGTATGTAGTTACAATATAGTGTAATTTTATTTCACCACAGACTAGCCTCACCCTCACTATATACACCTTTAAGCTTAGTAAAGCAGATAGATATTTTAGATGTATACTTTTTTTCTGCATATCCCAACACACGAGCCTGGTAATAGAAGAACAATACGTTTTTTGCACACAAGCACTTAATAGAACGCTTTCCCTTTAAGACAGGGAGAACAGAACGTGCACACGCGTAAAATAAACTCAGCTGCAGTAGCGCGATCACAGATCGAGCCGTTTGAACCACACGCAAACGTCGAGCTAGGAAGTACGAGGAAAGAAACTACTTAGAACCGTGGAAAGGTGAAGGAAACCCGTATAGCAGGGACTTGTAAAAGCGAGTGTTCACGTTCAGCAAACAGCGTAACAGGCAGTAAAGGGGCCATTTGAGAGCGCGAAAAATAGCATTTATTCACAAGTGCGGTTTACTAATGTTGTGAATTCAAAGACAGGAGAGATTGTAAAAGTGCCAAACTTTCTTATACAATAGCGTTCACAGAGTGAACGATAAAAACACCGCACATAGGTCTAGAGTTGATTACTGATTCAGAAGCAGACCACACATATAACCTATTCGAAGGGAATGGGATTCTGCAATAGGCTATGTTAACATCATGGGCAAACGAAGTCGTTTAATGATATGGACTACTAAGGGAGATGTCCAGTAATTCGGCTATTAAAGGAGGCAATTTGAAATGAGGATCAACACCACATCAAAGGTTAGAGATTCACAACACATAATACAGATGTATATACAAATATAGGCACCCCAAGTGTATTGTGAAAAAAGACAACATTGGTATAGGTATGCAATCATGGATCACCCATGAAGTAAACAATATGCATGTACACTTTGTTTGTTTTTTAGATAACCCCCTCATGAAGGGGTTGTACGCCGAAATGCATTGGGTACAATTGTGATGTACAACATGGATATTGATGATTAAATCTACAAGAAATTTGAATGATTGAATGAAATCAGATGTGATTACAACATCAAGGATGAAATAAGCAAATAAAGACATAATTGAATTCAAGAAACATAAGTGAAGAAACTCTTTTTGATTGAAATTGAGCTGGTTTGACGCAGCAATTAACTAGTGCCCAGGGAGACAGCTCTACATCCCGTAGGACTGCAACCTATAGCATTAGTATCGACACTCCTGGTGGGGAGTGATTCCCAGGAGCACAGCTGAAAATCTTTAAAAATCGTAAGGAAGTTACGCAGTGCACGACTCACATTGAAAGTCTGCAGTTTGAGGATTGTCATAGAAAGTATGATTAGTGCTGCAGAAAGAAAAATTAGGGCAAATTTTGAGTGACTTCTCAAATCCTCTTCTATTTCATTAAAAAAAATTCTCACATGCAGACTGAAACATGTACTTTCAATACCAGCAACAGAATTCCCTTGTGAGCAGTAGCTTTACTACAGTGATCTAATGAGCAACTAGAGTGTTAACATTCAGAATTTATGGCAAATGTGTGACTCATCTGAATGCCTTCTATGCCACTGCCGCTGCTGCCACAGCTATCGCTAAGCCCATCCATGATCCTAGGGGACTGCAACGGCGATTTGGACGCTTCTTACCCCGCATTGTGTTCCTTCGTGATGCTGGTGCCGAACTACATCCCCCAGTGTCCCTTTGCGGCGCCGGACACAGCGTCACGCCTAAGCTCCAAGAGGCGCTTAAAACTCCTCAAGGGTTCACGCAGTGTGGGTCCCTTCACCTACGCCACTGCAGCTGCTGCCACAGCTATTGCCAAGCCCAGCCACGGTCCGAGGGGACTGCAGCAGCGATTTGGACGCTGCTTGCCCCGCATTGTGTTCCTTCCTGACACGGGTGCCGGGGACTACATCCCCCAGAGTCCCCTTGCGGAGCCGGACACAGCGTCACGCCTAAGCACCAGGAGGCGCTTTAAAACTCTACAAGGGCTCCTGCAGTGCTGGACGTGGGCGTGCCCGGGTACTGCCTGGGCGAAGGGCTGGCCCGTCCGCACCCGTCAGAGACTGGATGATGAAGAACTGGGTTATCCCCCTAACGTTTGAACATTGACATCTGTGGGGTAAGCCTAATTATTTGTGTTAAACCCAGTTTAGAGGGCGTAGGCCCCAATAACTGTTAAATAGACTGTTTTCTTGTTTATAATTCCTCCTGGTCCTTAATTACCATGTTTCTTTGTCTTGAAAGTTGGGAGTTATGGATACAATTTTGAGTAATCGCAAGGGCCCTGCTGCCACATCATAAGAGCAGAATCATTATTGAACCACGAAATCCAACTAGCAGAAAGGCGGTTATCTCTTGACCATAATAATTCCTCTACAAATAGGTTCCTATAGACAATTTGCTAACAATCCCGCTGAGTCCTACAATAGCGGTCCAAAATGACTCGCGGCTATCAAATACTCCCACAATTTCCCCTCAAGTATCGTTAGAGGCGAAGAGTAGCTCATCTAGTCCTGGTATAACATCCAGGTTAGGGAAGCAAAGTTTGCCTGTGGGGAAAAAGGACATGAACAGCGGGTACACAAGAAAGATAATCCTGCTGTGAGGAACCCAAAGGTGAAGAAAGATGGGGGGCCAACTAAAGCTACAAAATTAGATTGTTATGTAGAAGCACGGATGTTTTCTAAAAATTCAGTCAGCACACAGACAGAACCAGATTATGCTCCATATACCTTGCAGATAGAGGAAATAGTGGGAAGGTTAGAGCACACAATAAAAATGTCCCTAGAATCTGAGCTTGAGGCAAAACTAAGCCAGTTGGAGGATCGCATGAGTGCGAATTTAAGCTTGTTGGATAATAAAATGGTGCAGCTGAATACTATATTAGGGCACTCGAGGTTGAGTGATGGCCTTACTTGCATAAATATCCAGGAGGGAGGCCCCCAAGCACAGACACAATTGCAAATGCAATCACAAATGGAGGGTTGGGTCACCAATGGTAAGGATGGAACACGCAGGAGGGGTAATGTGCCCAGAGATGCACCTCTACTTAAATGTAACAACTTGGAATACCGCAAAGAGGGGCATATTGAGAGTAGGCTGTGGGCTATAGCTGGAACAGAAATGAGCCTGACAAATAGACAGGAAGTTCAAATAGCCCCTGATAGACCTGGCAGTCACTCTGGTAAGACAGTAATATACAGTCCAAAAGGTACAGATTTAATACCCCATGAGGAGGATTTACAGTTACCCCCAGCATCATGTCCATATGTATTGGTGTTAGCTGTAGTCCCTGCCTTAAGAAGAGAGCAGAAGGAAACTTGGGCTAACCTACAGAATAAAGTAGTGGATTGGCTATCGAAATGTAAACGTTTCCGCCCACTAAACACTGAAGACATTCTTATGATTCGCAGAGTAGGGTGGCTGGGGGAATTGCAGAAGAACATAAGAGGAGATTGCGTGGTGATTAACTTTAGACGCCCCAAACTGGTTAGGAATATATTAAATGTCCAAGTAGAGATCTCACTTAAAAACACTTATATTTGTACTCTCCCATTAGGTTATTTTTACAGACCACCGATTCGGAGTAGTACTAATAATGTGGGCACTCCTCTACTTGCAAATAGATTTGAAGGACTGTTGTCCTCCTTAGATGATCAAGACTGACTACACAAAGAGAATGCCTATGCAGTGCCCCGGTTAAATTCCTATGGGGTACCTGGACAGTGCATAGATGTACGGAGTGTTCCAATGGTTAGGACAAATGAGCCATTAAGGAAGAGAGAAACAGAACCTGCATTGATGCTACAGGTTACCTGTTTAAAGCCATACCTGGACTATCTTATGGATAACAAAAATGTAACACTATCGAATGAAAATATAGGAGTTAGGCGACATTCAACCATAGAACTGAGTAAGAATTTGGAACTGCAGCCCACCTCATGGAACATAGCAGGGCTAAATATGAATCTAACTGATCTAACTGATATGATATGGAATGAATACATAGAACAGAGTGATATCATTCTCCCACATGAGTCTTGGTTACTGGAAACCCCTAACAGAATGGGATTTAAGACGTTCAGTGCTAGCCACTCACCAAGGGGTAGACCATCTGGTAATATGGATAAGCATCACACTCGAAATTGATATTGTTCCATTGTATATACCATCATGTGATCTGATGGGTCTAAAAATGGTTACTAAGGATGGCGAAGACTTACATTTAATTAACATCTATAATAGGCCAAGTCGTACCAACAAAGAATCACTAGTAATAGCGCAGTTGGACTCCTTTTTAGATGGCTTAGGGCCTATATCGAAGATGATCGTAGGAAGGTGACTTTAATTGTAATTTTGAACCTGTAATAGGTTCTAACAAGCTTTTCGAGTAACAAGATATGGCAAATAATATCCCGGTTCTAGAAAGTAAGAGGGAGGTAAAGTGTACGGTGGCAGTGGCCCAAATATAGAAGTTTACCATGGGTCATGATCTGAGAGCGTGTAATGGGCGCTTACCTTCGGATAGGCCAAATGCACAAACATTTTGTAGAGGCAGGTCGAGGAGCAATATTGATTATATATTGGTTTCTGTAAAGTTCTGGGCATATGTTGTGGACTTTAAAATTGACCCCAGATCTGAGAGTGATCATCGACCCCGAAAGCTTACAATAACATCACAACTTTTCGTATCCATCCCAGTGGGTGAAAGAGAAAATAGTATCACTGAGGATGTGCTTATAATAAGGAACAATAGGCGAGCTGTTAAGTGGCTGATCATTTTAGGTATTATTCGATCTATGACCAACATTTATAGTACCTTTTCTGAGATAATTACACCCTTCCTAGAGTTACCAGTTGAGAAAATCCCAGTGTTGGATTTACACAATAATTTGATAAATGCCCTAGCTCCGATATTAAGTAACATACCTAAAGAAAGGAACGGAGATGGCAATGGGCACAACGAGATGGGAATTCCCTGGCACAACAAAGACTGTCGGGCAGCTAAGACAGAATTAATACGAGCAATTAAAGTAAGAATATATTAATAGTAAGGGTAAAGAGATATAATTATAAAAGATCACTCGCAAAAGCGAAAAAAGAATGGGATGTGGATAATTGGACAGATTTATTAAATGGAGCCAAGTCCAAGGATCAAGCCGGGTTTTGGAGAATATTAGCGAAAGGGAATAAAATAGGTAGGTCTAATAAAGACCTGCTCCTAGATGAGATAACATGGGTTGAACATTTTTCTAGGCTGTACTCAGATACAAACTGGGACCAGTTTGTCCTAACTAAAGACTTAGAGCTAGCAGCAAAGGCTGCCAATATGCAATTTAGCCTGGATGAAACAAATAAGGCAATTGAGGCCATCAAACGAGGGACAGCCCCGGGGCCTGATAAAGTACCAGGAGATTTATTGAAACACGACTCTGAGGTTTGGAGACCATACATAAATGTTCTATGTAATTCAATAGTTACAGGCACACCAATACCTGAAACGTGGAAAGGGGAAGAGATTGTGACGATTTTTAAAAAGTGTAACCGGCATGATCCTGCAAATTATCGCCCTATTAGTTCAATCGATATTTTACAAAAAGTTTTTGCCTGGCATATTTTAAATAGATTAACTGAGTGGATAGAGGAGACAAAAGTTATGTCAAAATATCAGGCAGGGTTCAGAATTAAAACCAGCACAGTTGATCAAGTTTTTAGGTTTCCATGTATATGCTGGAAATACATTAATGTAAAGCAAAGCAGTTTATATATCGCCTTTGTAGATTTAAAGGCAGCGCTCAATCTGGTACCCTGGCACTTATTGTGGAATACATTAAAATGTTTAGGGGTGCTGGCTGGACTTCTTGTACAATTAATTAGGCTCCATGAAGGGAATTTTGCCAAAGTAAGATGGGTACAAAAGGGAGACCTAACTGGCACCCACGCTCTTCTCACTCTACGTAAACGATATCCCAAAATACCTGGGAACTTGTAAAAATGACTCTCCCAAGTTGGGGGGGAAGCGATTCCAGCACTATTGTTTGCTGATGATACCATCTTAATCTTGCAAGCCCCAAAGGGACTCCAATGTCTTGTGGATTCTTTTTACGCAAATTGTACTATAAAAGGATTTGAAATCAACTCCAGTTAAACAAAATACATGTCTATAAACCCTCACAAATCTTTTAAAAAGAATCTAGTATTAAAAGATCAAAAACTAGAATACGTTCGAAGTTTTAACTATCTAGGGATAACACTGGATACCAAGTTATTTTGGAAGCCGCAAATGGAAAAGAATAAAATAATCCTGCTTCAAAACTCATCGCCAATTTAAAAAAAAAAACACTGAGCTAGCACATCAAAAGCTGTTTCCCCCACACTGGAGGTTTTTAAATACAAAGCTCAATCAGCCTCCCTATATGGAGCGGAAATATGGGGGCCTTATTGCAAAAACACTTTTTAATTGGGAGAAAATAATTTCATTCGGAAATTATTAAGTATCCCTATTAGAACACCTCTAATTGCAGTGGTCATGGGTCTTAATATTAAACGGACTGATATTAAGACCCCGTCTTATTTTGGGTGAGGATTTGGTCAACACCAGAGCTCCTACAGAGAGGGCCTAGAAGAGATCATGAAGATCGATCAATAAAAGGAGATCCCCTGGTTTAAACATGTAGCAGTATGGCTGACGAAGTTGGGTGTTTACCATTATTGGGAGAATCCCCTCCAATTAACTTCGGTCTGCAAGAAACAATTAAAACTATTATTTTGGGCCCACATTAATCATAGGGTGCTACATGGTTTCTCTGTGGGGTCACTCACATTAAGATTTCTAGCTTTTAAAATGCTGCGCCGTTCGAACCGTTTTTAGACGAGGTGCGCCCCCAGCTAGCAAAATCCCTGTTTTTGAAATTTAAATACAGAGTTTTGCAGCTAAATATTAAAAAATCATGATGGAGTAAAAACCATGATGATAACAGCTGTGATCGGTGCACTTTATGTGCAAAAATGGCCCTAGAAAATGACCCACATATATTGTTCTTGTGCGCTGCATATGATATGGCTATGAAAAAATGTATAAGACCACTCTGTAAAAATCTGAATATTAGGCATTGCAATGAGGCAGAACGTATATCGAAGACAGACACGTCACAAATAGTCGTCTTCAGTGTAAGTAGATTCCTATTTAATGTACATCTTATAAGGAACAAAGTGGGACTGAAACTCTAGCCACTAGGGGGTTAATGACCCTAAATCGTTAAAAATCCTGCACTTGCACTTTAGAAAAATGGTTGCCCCATTGATGAATTGTGTTCTCCTTTGTTGTTAATAATATTGTTCTGCTATTTAGTTGTTAAAACTATCAAACACTCAGTATACCAATTGTATGTTGGAATAAGTCATGATTTTATATGCTTTTTTCTTTTGTTAACAAAAAAAAGCCTGGCTTTTTATATGTATTTTTAAATATTTATTGATGTAGATAGGTTTTACTGGCAAATTTGAATTGGATCATGTAAATTACCATGGATCAAATTGCTCCACCAGGTTGCTCTGAAACTATTGGATTTATTATGAATGTATTTATATTGCAAATTTTACTTGTGTCTTTTATGGTTGGAATTAACCGAAATAAAGATTTGAAATGAAATGAAATGAATGCCTTCTTGATGGAACCAAAGTAAAAAACTGAAAGTATTTCCTACTGAGGAGACTGTAGTAAATGAGGAAATTAGGAAACTTCATAACAAATAAGTCTACCAAGATGGCCGCCAGAGACAAAAGAGCCCAAATGTAGCACAAATATCACCCAGATGTAGTCCAAGAATAGCCCAATGACAGAATGTCTCAGAGTGCTCTAAAGAACAACTAGAGTGCTAACAGTCTTACGTATGACAAAAGTATGGAACACCTGAAGCCATCTAGATTGGAATAAAGTGGTAACACATAAAAGAGTTAATTTGGAAAGGAACAAAATGAGGGGGTTCATTTTGCCATAGAAATTATGATTATTGCTGCAGAAAGAAAAATGAGGGCAAATTGTGTCTTCTCAAATCCACTTCTATTTCATTAAAAGATTCTAACATGCAGACTGAAACATGCACTTTGAATACCAGCAGCAGACTTCCCTGGTGAGCATAGCCCAATGACAGAATGTCCCAGAGTGTTCTTAAGAACAACTAGAGCGCTTACTGTCTTACTTAAGACAAAAGTATGGCACACCTGAAGCCACCTTGATTGGAATCAACTGGTAACACTTAAAACATTTAATTTAAAAAGGAGCACAATGAGGGGGTTCATTTTGCCATAGAAATTATGATTAGTGCTGAAGAAAGAAAAAATAGGGCGCATTTTGAGTGACCTCTCAAATCCTCTTCTATTTCATAAAAGAATTCTAACATGCAGACTGAAACATACACTTCTAATACCAGCAGCAGACTTCCGTGGTGAGCAGTAGCTTTACTACAGTGATCTAATGAGCAACAAGAGAGCTAACATTCAAGAATTTATGGCAAATGTGTGACATATCTGAATACCTTCTTGATGGAAACAAAGTAAAAAACTGAAAGCATGTCCTGCTGAGGAGACTGCAGTAAATGCGGAAATTAGTATACTTCGTAACAAATAAATCTCCCGAGATGGCCACCGGAGACAAAAGAGCCCAAATGTAGCACAAATATCACCCAGATGTAGCCCACATGTAGCCCAATGACAGAAGTGCGCGAAACACTTTTTATTTTTTGTGTTTTTGCAGTTTTATATAGTGCCGACTTGTCAGGTATTGGAGTGTTTTACATGAGCATTGGTTAAATCTCACAAGAACAAATTCATTTCGGTTGTAGACATGGGGAGATTAAGTGATTTGACCAGAATCACAGAATGTCCAGCTGAAGCAGAAACTCCAACCTGGTCCCCCAGTTGCGAAGTCTGCAGCTCTGGAAGTAACACCACATCCTCTCCCCTAAGTTCAACATTTACTCCAGTGTCAACTGAATTAAAAAAAACATAAGGATAACAAATAATTTTAGTTTTTTAGAGCACAAAGCATACTTTGATGCAAATAAGACCCTCTCATATAAGTAATTTCTAAAGGAAATGCTCTAGGTATTACAGTTTTGATTACATCAAGATGACGTCAGGCGTTCCACACTTTTGTAATAAATATAGAATGTTAGCAATCTAGTTGTTCATTAGGATACTGTTGAGAGGCAGAGGCCAGGGCACAGACTCCGAAAATTGAAGGCAGGTAGGAGGGTGCATAGGCAACAATTTGACCACACTAGGCAGGCAGGAGGGGCAGTGGTAGAACAACAGACTATGGAGGGCAGTGGAAAGGGGGGCAGGGGCAACAAACCAACAATACCGGACAGGAAAGAGAGGCTGTGGCAATATAATAGACCATTGTGGGCAGAAGGAAGAGGCAGCAGTAGTACAACCATACTTCCAACAGACTCCATTCAGCCAGGAAACCTCCAGAGTTTTTAAGCCCAAATGGGCTTTATTTGATCTGTCTCCTGTCTACAATCTCCTCTTTGTCAATGTAAGTCAAAGGGGAAAATCAATACCCCAGTTTTTTTAAAAAAAAATCCCTCTTACCAAGTTCAAAATGTTAGCCAGTATGGTACATTGGATCATGGAAGACAGGAGAAATTGGGGTAGGGACATGGACTCATATAACAGAGGACAGGAGGGACATGAAGAGGTGCATCAAACTAACCCTACAGTGCAGGCATCAGGGTTTGCAGCAGCACATTACACCACACAGGGCATGCGGGACGGAAGTGCAGCACATCAATCCATAGAAAGCAATAGGGAGGGGACAGGACCATGCACAAGGACAACAGAGAACAGAGGGGAAAGAGGCAATGGTAGCTAGCTGACCATAATGGACAGACAGGAGAGTAAGCTGCGGCATAACGGTCCATAAAGGGTAGGAGGGATGGATCAGGGGCATTACAGACAAGCCAGGAGGGAGGGAATAGGGGTCTGCACATGGAAACAGAGGGCTGGGGGCAAAGGGGTTTGGGGGCAGGGCAGGAGCAGCAAGATGACCATGGAGGTCAGGCAGGATGGGCACTAGAAGCAAGACACACCATGGAGAGCAACAGTGAGACTCTAATGGCATATACACAGAGCATGGAGGGAAGGTGGGAGGGGGTCAGGGGCAGCTAGCTGACCACAAAGGGAAGGTGGGAGGGGCTGTGGCAGCACAGAAGACCATTCATGGCAAGCGGGAGGGTTAGTGGCAGTATAAGGGCTATGATGGGCAAGGAGGAGGGTGCAGGGGCATGCACAAAGGACCATGGAGGATAGAAGGGAGGGTCAGGACCTGGGCACAGACAAGAGAGTTCAGGGGAAGGGGCCTCACAACAGACCATGCGGGGCAGGCAGGAGGAGCAGTTGCAGCACAACAGACCAGGGAGGGCAGTAGGTTGTGGCAGTAAAATGGACCATGGAGGACAGAAGGAAGGGGATAGGGGCATGGAATGTGGACAGGCAGGGTGGAGGTGGCAGGGACAGGTTACAGTCATCTGACAATGCTAGGCAGGTGGGAGGGGAGTGGCAGCTCAACAGAACACTCAGAGTAGATAGGAGGGGCAGATCCATGGTACATGGTGGGCAAAAAGGATGGAGCAGGGGCATGCACACAGACATCGGAGGGCAGGGGGAAGGAGAATAGGGGCAGCAAGCTAAGCACAGAGGCTAAGTAAGGAGGTCAATGATGGGGCATAGAATTGGGCAATGGAGGGCAGGAGGAGTGGACTAGTACATCGTGCTAAATGGAGGGCAGTGGCAGTACAACAGCCCATGCATGGTAGGAGGGAGGAGGCTAGTCCATTGATTCAGACAACAGAGGATAGGGAGGAGTTGTATGGGGCAGCAAGCTAACTGTTCAGAGAAGGCAGGAAGGCCAGTGGCAGAACAACAGCCACACAGGGCTGTAATAAGGGAGCAGGGACATGGACTGGGACAATGGATGGCTAGGAGGAGGGAAGGCAGGAGCAGCAAGCTTGGGTGGGGGCAGCACAATGACAGGCCCTGCTTCTAACCCCCACCACCCATTGTGATATGCATCTTACTTAACGTTAAAAAAAACTAGACATTTTCTGAAAAAAACAAAGATTACAGGCACGGTATACTTAGACTCAAATTTCACTCATACACAACCAGTGAAATTCACCAGTTATAGTTACCTGAGATAACTATAACTTACACCCCCACAATGTACTGCTAATAACCTCAGACATTACATCATTCATGACATGGTCAGTTAAATCACTCATGACATCCCTCATGACATCTCAAATGAGATGTGATTGGAATGGAACTATAATCGCTAGAACTTGATTTAGGGATACTGTGTGTATTGTAACACCCCTTTTTTTCTTTTCTTTCATGTAAGAAACATTATAATACGCAACGGGCCCAGATTATTATGGCCGATAGCCTTTCACTTTAAAGGAATGTGCAGTCCATTGATTATGTTGATGTTTACAATCCTAAGTATGTTTATTATGAATAAGTCACGTTGACGAACATACAGGTATGGCCGTCATGTGGCAAGATATGTTGTACTGACATTGTGCAAAAACAACAGTTGATGGACAGAATGCAGAACAATGTCATACATTCACCCCAATACAGAGATATGGGCCTAAATCCATTGTTTCTTTGCTCACCATGCCATTCCATTTTGAACCCAGCCATATGCAAATCAGTCTTTACCCTGTGCCCCATGGGAACACATCAGCCCCAATTGCCAAGCCAAGTCCTCCCTGGACTGGAAACAAGCATCCTAGGACCAGTTTCGGGCTTTCAGCCCTCATCAGCCAGGATAGATTGATTCTAGGGGCACGGAGAGCATGGGACTCACGTCTGAGCATACTCGTCCCAATCGGGGTGACAAATGCAAAAGGCAACAGTTGATGGACAGAATGCAGAACAATGTCATACATTCACCCTAGTACAGAGATCTAGGACTAAATCCAGCGTTTTCTTGATCACCATGCCATTCCAATTGGAACCCAGCCATATGCAAATCATTCTTGACCCTGTGCCCCATGGGAACAGTCCAGCCCGAACTGCCAAGCCAGATCCTCCCTGGACTGGAAACAAGCATCCTTGGAGCGGTTTCGGGCTTTCAGCCCTCATCAGTCAGGATAGCTTGATTCTAGAGGCATGGAGAGCACGGGACTCACGTCTGAGCATACCTGTCCCACTCGGGGTTACAAATGCAAAAACAACAGTTGATGGACAGAATGCAGAACAATGCCATACATTCACCCCAGTACAGAGATCTGGGCTTAAATCCATCGTTTGTTTGCTCACCATGCGATTCCAGTTAGAACCCAGCTATATGCAAATCAGTCTTGACCCTGTGCCCCATGGGAACAGTCCAGCCCGAACTGCCATGCCAGGTCCTCCCTGGACTGGAAGGAAGCATCCTAGGACCGGTTTTGGGCTTTCAGCCCTCATCAGCCAGGATAGCTTGATTCCAGTGGCATGGAGAGCACAGGACTCACGACTGAGCATATCCGTCCCACTCGGGGTGACAAATGCAAAAACAACAGTTGATGGACAGATAGCAGAACAATGTCATACATTCACCCCAGTACAGAGATCTGGGCCTACATCTATTGTTTCTTTGCTCACCATGCCATTCCAGTTTGAACCCTGCCATATGCAAATCAGTCTTTACCCTGTGCCCCATGGGAACACTCTAGCCCGAACTGCCAAGCCAGGTCCTCCCTGGACTGGAAACAAGCATCCTAGGACCGGTTTCAGGCTTTCAGCCCTCATCAGCCAGGATAGCCTGATTCCAGTGGCATGGACAGCACAGGACTCACGTCTGAGCATACCTGTCCCACTCGGGGTTACAAATGCAAAAACAACAGTTGATGGACAGAATGCAGAACAAGCTCATACATTTATTTATTTATTTATTTATTTCTGAAGCTTATAAAGCGCACGGCTACCCCCGAAGGGGTGTCCCGGCGCTGTAGACCACATGCTGAAAAAGAAGGAGAACACCTATACAGAGGAGAATAACCAGGTCTTCAATCGGCTGCGGAAGAGTGATTCAGACGGAGTAAACCTCAGGTCAAGAGGAAGATTGTTCCAAAGTTTAGCCGTCATAACTGTGAAACCTCTTCCTCCCATTCTGGAGCGACTGAACCTAGGTACAATGAGACGACGTAGGTTATTAGACCGTAAAGATCTAACAGATTGGGAGAGCACAAGTCTCTTTTGTAAGTAGCTCGGTCCTGACCCGCCCAGGGCCCGAAAGGCTAGAATCAGCATCTTAAACTGGATGCGACTAGAGATAGGGAGCCAATATAGCTTTTTGCGGTAGGCTGCAACCGACTGACGGTACGGGATATTACCAATCAGCCTTGCTGCCGCATTCTGGACGATCTGGAGTCGCTCAATTTGATACAAGGGGGCCCCAGCATAGAGACTGTTGCCATAATCTAGATGGGATGTTACTAGGGCCTGAGTGACTGTTCTGCGGGCATCCATGGGCAGAAATGAAAAGATTTTTTTCATCATACGCAATTTCCAAAAACAGGCCGCAGTAACCTTGTTTATTTGGGCTTTACACGAGAGGGCGTCGTCGAATTGAAAACCCAGATTGCGAACAGTTTGGACAGGAATGGGAGGGGGATTGAGCACCGCAGGCCACCACATTTTAGGAGGTATTTGGCTTTTCTGATTAAAAAACAAGACCTCCGTCTTATCGGTATTGAGTCTCAGATGATTAGCAGTCATCCAAGAGCAGATTTCGCCAAGGCAGTGTCTAAAGTTGGTGAAACTGGAGTCAGAGTGATCTCTAAAAGAGAACATCAGCTGAGTATCATCAGCATACGAGATCACTCTGACCCCCCATGACTCAACCACCTTAGCCAACGGGGCCAGATAGACATTAAAAAACAATGGACTTAATGCAGAGCCCTGCGGGACTCCACAAACAAGGGGCTTACTCTCGGATTGGAATGGACTAAGAAGAACCCTCTGCGTTCTTCCATTAAGAAAGGAGCTAATCCATAACAGGGCAGGACCCCCCAATCCAATCTGCTGCAGGCGATCTAGTAGTATTTTATGGGAGACCGTGTCGAATGCGGCGGATAGGTCGAGGAGGACCAACATGGCCTCCTCGCCCCCATCCACCCATTCTCGAATGGTCTCAGAGACCTCCAGTAGTGCTGTCTCAGTACTGAAACCAGTTCTGAAACCCGATTGGGAATCATGTAGTAAAGAATTTGTCTCCAGATAGTCTGCAAGTTGCAATTGAACTGCCTTTTCCAAAACCTTCGCTGGTTTAGGAAGGAGGGAAATAGGGCGGTAATTACAAAATTGTGCCGGGTCCGCATCAGCCTTCTTCAGGATGGGGACAAGCATGGCCTCCTTCCAAGCCGTTGGGAATTGGCCCAGATGTAATGAGGAATTCCAAATAGAAATGAGGGGCTCGATCAGAAGGGGAGCAAGGCTACTCATCACCTTGGGCGGGACTGTATCCAAAGGAGAACCAGATTTGCACTGAATAAGTAATTTAAGTGCCGTCTCAGTAGTGAGATCCCTAAAAACCACCAGTGATGGTGCGATAGAATCCTTGTTCTCAGAAAAAAAGGAGATAATTCAGATGGGAGAGCAGGAGGGAAGGAGGACGTAATTTTCTCAATTTTGTCTTGAAAATAGTCAGACAAGCCATCACATAAAATCTGATTAGCAGGGTTCTGAGGAGTCATGGCCGGAGGTTTGACAAAGTTTTTTACAATATTAAAAAGAGTTTTAGCGGAATTCTCTGCATTTTTCATTTGTAAGGCATAAAATTCTCTCATTGTAGACTTTTTCAGTTTAATAAAATTCTTTAGAGCAGCTTTATAAGTGCTTTTTGCTTCTGGATTATAGCAGAGTCGCCAACTGCGCTCTAATTTTTTACAGCGGCTTTTTTCCTCTCGCAGAGCTGGGGAGAACCACGGGGCAGAAGGACGGGATCTGACAGCGGAAGTTGGCTGCAGAGGGGCAATGACCTCAATGGCCGATAATAGGGCTGAATTAAACTGAGTGACACTTGCATCGATGTCATCAGTAAATGGGCCCAGAGGGCGTGAGAAAGCAGGTTTTAATGTCATACAATTGACTAAATGCCATTTTCTCCTAAAATCCCTACCCGGTTCCGCCGGATTCGATGCAACCGGGAACATAAGATCAAACGGGAGAAGATAATGGTCGGACCAAGTAAGGGGAAGGAAAGGATGGACTATAGTACCAGGGAGGTTAGAGAAAATTAGATCTAAGTTGTGGCCCGCCTTATGCGTCGGGCCCTGGGACAATTGAGGTATACCCAAGCTTTGCATGGTATCTAATAGTTGCGAAGCCTGTGCGCAAGAGGGATCTTCAGCATGCAGGTTGAAATCACCTAATACTATAAAGTGCGGGTGTTTGAGGGACAAATCCGCCATAAGATGTACAAGCTGCATTAATGAAGGGGCTGAAGCCCTAGGGGGATTATAAACCAGGATACCAGTCAAAAAAACAGCAGCTGAATCCGCGATGGTGAAATACATGGCTTCAATCAGCCCAATATTCGCAAGTTTTTTTATAGTCAATCGCAAATGGGATTTCAGGATAATAGCAAGGCCACCACCCGTTTTTTCTTCTCGGTTAATACCCATAAAAAGGTAACCAGGGGGGGGTTGCTAAGTGAATATCAGGATTGGAGGTGTCTTTTATCCAAGATTCTGTGAGGAACAGAATATCCCATCCCTGAGAGACCAGTAAAGTCCAAATTTCGCTCGCATGGCGTGGAAGCGAGCGGCAGTTGACAAGACATTCACCCCAGTATAGAGATTTGGGCTTAAATCCATAGTTTTTTTTCTCACCGTGCCATTCCAGTTTGAACCAAGCCATATGCAAATTAGTCTTGACCCTGTGCCCCATGGGAACAGTCCAGACCGAACTGCCATGCCTGGTCCTCCCTGGACTGGAATCAAGCATCCTAGGACCAGTTTCGGGCTTTCAGCCTTCATCAGCCAGGATAGCCTGATTCCAGTGGCATGGAGAGCACGGGACTCGCGTCTGAGCATACGCGTGCCACTCGGGGTGACAAATGCAAAAACAAAAGTTGATGGACAGAATGCAGAACAATGTCATACATTCACCCTAGTACAGAGATCTGGGCCAAAATCCATTGTTTTTTTGCTCACCATGCATTTCATTTGGAACCCAGCCATATGCAAATCAGTCTTGATCCTGTGCCCCATGGGAACAGTCCAGCCCGATCTGCCATGACAGGTCCTCCCTGGACTGGAAAGAAGCATCCTAGGACCGGTTTCGGGCTTTCAGCCCTCATCAGCCAGGATAGCTTGATTCCAGTGGCATGGAGAGCACGGGACTCACGTCTGAGCATGTCCGTCCTACTTGGGGGGACATATTCAAAAACAACTGTTGATGGACAGAATGTAGAACAATGTCATACATTCACCCCAGTACAGAGATCTGGGCCAAAATCCATCGTTTTTTTGGTCCCCATGCCATTCCAGTTGGAACACAGCCATATGCAAATCAGTCTTGACCCTGTGCCCCATGGGAACAGTCCATCCCGAACTGCAAAGCCAGGTCCTCCCTGGACTGGAAACAAGCATGGTAGGAACGGTTTTGGGCTTTCAGCCCTCATCAGCCAGGATAGCTTGATTCCAGTGGCATGGAGAGCACGGGACTCACGTCTGAGCATACCCGTCAAACTTGGGGTGACAAATGCAAAAACAACAGTTGCAGGACAGAATGCAGAACAATGTCATATATTCACCCCAGTACAGAGATTTGGGCCTAAATCCATCGTTTTTTTGCTCACCATGCCATTCCAGTTTGAACCCAGCCATATGCAAATCAGTCTTGACCCTGTGCCCCATGGGAAAAGTCCACCGGAACTGCCAAGCCAGGTCCACCCTGGACTGGAAACAAGCATCCTAGGACCGGTTTCGGGCTTTCAGCTCTCATCAGCCAGGATAGCTTGATTCCAGTGGCATGGAGAGCATGGGACCCACGTCAGAGCATACCCGTCCCACTCGGGGTGACAAATGCAAAAACAACAGTTGATGGACAGATTGAAGAACAATGTCATACATTCACCCCAGTAGAGAGATCTGGGCCAAAATACATAGTTTTTTGCTCACCATGCCATTCCAGTTTGAACCCAGCCATATGCAAATCAGTCTTGACCCTGTGCCCCACGGGAACAGTCCAGCCCGAACTGCCAAGCCAGGTCCTCCCTGGAGTGAAAACAAGCATTCTAGGACCAGTTTCAGGCTTTCAGCCCTCATCAGCCAGGATAGCCTGATTCCAGTGGCATGGAGAGCATAGGACTCATGTCAGAGCATCCCCGTCCCACTCGGGGTGACAAATGCAAAACAACAGTAGATGGACAGATTGCAGAACCATGTCATACATTCACCCCTGTACAGAGATCTAGGCCTAAATCCATCGTTTTTTTGCTCACCATGCCATTCCATTTTGAACCCAGCCATATGAAAATCAGTCTTGACCCTGTGCCCCATGGGAAAAGTCCACCGGAACTGCCAAGCCAGGTCCTCCCTGGACAGAAAACAAGTATCCTAGGACCAGTTTCAGGCTTTCAGCCCTCATCAGCCAGGATAGCCTGATTCCAGTGGCATGGAGAGCATAGGACTCATGTCAGAGCATACCAGTCCCACTTGGGGTGACAAATGCAAAACAACAGTAGATGGACAGATTGCAGAATACATTCATCCCAGTACAGAGATCTGCGGCTAAATCCATCGTTGCTTTGCTCACCATGTCATTCCAGTTTGAACCCAGCCAGATGCAAATCCGTCTAGACCCTGTGCCCCATGGGAGCAGTCCAGCCTGAACTGCCAAGCCAGGTCCTCACATGACTGGAAACAAGCTTCCTAGGACAGGTTTCGGGCTTTCAGCCCTCATCAGCCAGGATAGCTTGATTTCATTGGCATGGAGAGCACGGGACTCACTTCTGAGCATACCCGTCTCACTCGGGTGACAAATGCAAAAACAAAAGTCGATGGACAGAATGCAGAACAATGTCATACATTCACCCCAGTGCATAGATTTGGGTCTCAATCCATCGTTTTTATACTCACCATGCCATTCCAGTTTGAACCGTGCCATATGGAAATCAGTCTTGATCCTGTGCCTATGGGAACAGACCAGCCCGAATTGCCAAGCCAGGTCCTCCCTGGACTGAAATCAAGCATCCTAGGACCGCTTTCGGGCTTTTAGCCCTCATCAGCCAGGATAGCTTGATTCCAGTGGCATGGAGAGGATGGGACTCACTTCTGAGCATACACGTCCCACACGGTGCAACAAATGCAAAAACAACAACTGATGTACAGAATGCAGAACAATGTCATACATTCACCCAGTACAGAGATCAGGGCCTAAATCCATCGTTTATTGCTCACCATGCCATTCCAATTTGAACTCAGTCATATGCAAATCGGTCTTGACCCTGTACCTCATTGGAAAAGTCCAGCCCAAACTGCCAAGCCAGGTCCTCCCTGGACCGGAAACAAGCATCCTAGGACCGGTTTCGGGCTTTCTACCCTCATCAGCCAGGATAGCTTGACTCCAGTGGTATGTAGAGCATGGGACTCACGTCTGAGCATACCCGTCCCACTAGGGGTGGAAAATGCAAAAACAACCGTTGATGGGCAGAATGCAGAACAATGTCCTACATTCACCCCAGTACAGAAATCGAGGCCTAAGTCCATCGTTTTTTGCTCACCATGCCATTTCTGTTTGAACCCAGCCATATGCAAATCAGTCTTGACCCTGTGCCCCATTGGAACAGTCCAGCCCAAACTGCCAAGCCAGGTCCTCCCAGGACTGGAAACAAGCCTCCTCGGACCAGTTTCTGGATTTCAGCCCTCATCAGCCAGGATAGTTTGATTCCAGTGGCATGGAGAGCACGGGACTCACTTCTGAGCATACCTGTCTCACTCGGATGACAAATGCAAAAACAACAGTTGATGGACAGAATGCAGAACAATGTCATACATTCACCCCAGTGCAGAGATCTGGGCCTACATCCATCGTTTCTTTACTCACCATGCCATTCCAGTTTGAACCGTGCCATATGCAAATCAGTCTTGACCCTGTGCCCCATGGGAACAGTCCAACCCGAACTGCCAAGCCAGGCCCCCCCCTGAACTGAAAACAAGCATCCTAGGACTGGTTTCGGGCTTCCAGCCCTCATCAGCCAGGATTGCTTGATTCCAGTGGCATGGAGAGCAAGGGACTCACATCTGAGCATAACCATCCCACTCGGGGTGACAAATGCAAAAACAACAGTTTTTGGACAGAATGCAGAACAATGTCATACATTTTTTTTTTTTTAAAACATCTTTTTATTATAGCGAAGGCACAGAAAAAAAGTAGCACAGAGCATAACGGTATTGGTACCAGCAATATACGATCAATAAGAAATATGCAACCCCAACGGCACTACACAGCCATATATGGCCCACATCCCGGAGGCTGGGCGGCGTCAGATCAGATCACGGTCATAAGCAGGGAATTTTGCGGTCGTGCTCCAATAATATAAAACCCAGTAGTGGCTTCGCAATTTTTTGTCATTACACATAACCATAATACCAAACAGTTCAATAACAACTATTAACCCCTCTAATGGCATCGCTAGTACTAATTCAATAGAGTAGGACATTTGTGTGAGGGCCAGGTATGGTCCATGCAACGGACGGCGGTATCTACCTATGGGGATCAGATCAATATACATACAAACATATCAAGGGCTCTTAGCGTGGCAACGTGGGACACCCACACCGTCTCACAGCCCTCTTCTCCAGCACCCTCCCCTCCACAGTCAGACTCCGAGGCATCAGAAGAAAACAACTCAGCACTGGTGGCATCAGAGTCATCCTCCGCCAATCCCTCCAAACACAGCGTCCTCCAGGCAAGTAAATCATCATGCAATTTGTCGTCCTTGCGGGTGCGCTGCATGTGAGTCTCCTCCGCCAAGGCCCACTCTCTTGCATCCCTCAACCACATAAGAATTTCAGGCGCCCTCTGACCCATCCAAGTGATATCCACTCGTCTCCTTCCTAAGACTAGTAGGAGTTGCAGGAACTTATACGATAGTTTCTTTTTCCTAGGTCTGGGCACCAATGCAAGGAGACATTGGAGTGGGTCCAGCAGGAGCCTAAGGTGCGTAGCCCGAACGACGTACCGCACCACCTGTCGCCAAAAATCCTGAACAAGAGGACACTCCCATGCCAAATGCAAGAAGCCCGCCCTCCCCAGTCCACATCTAGGACAATTGTGGCTTCTATCCACCGATATGCGATGAAGGGAGACTGGTGTCATGTATGTACGATGGACGAAATTAAAGTGGATAAGTTTAAACCGAGCATTACAGGAGACCTTATGGGTCAACAGACCAATCCGCGTTCTCTGTGCTGGCTCCAACTCCACCCCCAGGTCCGCCTCCCATGCCCCCCATGCCCGGGCTAACGGGGGAGTCGAATCCCGGCGCATAGCCGAGTAGAGGAGGGAAATCAGGCGTTTACCTCTCCCACAGGACATAATGACGTCAAGGGTATTGGTGAGCGGGGGTGCTTCCGGGAATTGGGGCCACATTATCCTGGCCACCTCTTGGAGGCTACCGTAATGAAGGTATTGTCCCTCAGTCAGTCCAAATGACTCCCTGGCACCCTCAAATGTCACAAAGGAGTCGTTCGGGTAGAGGTCTGCGAGAGTCGTACAACCACCAGACCGCCACTCCCGGAAGGACATGGTTTCCTCCAAGTGGATTATCGGGGCCAGGGACCAAACTGGGAGCTCTCTGTGGAACGGTGCTCGCAGCAGCACCCTTTCAACAAATCGCTGCCAGATATTAGCCGTATGACGCACCACGAAAGGTAAAGTGGCGGCGGCTCCTCGCCCCTGCATTAGAGCCTCCTGCAGGGTCGAATCAGTAGCCGCACCAGCTAGCAGTGCCAGCTCCCAATTCTCTTCCGCGGCGAACCATCTGGCGGCAGGAAGAAGCTGCGCCGCATAATAGTATAAGTCAAAGCGCGGGGCTTCGAAGCCACCTTCGTCCCAACATCTCGTCACTGTGCGCAGGGCGACCCTACTGCGTCCACCCGCCCAAAGGAGTGAGGTGAGGAGAGAGTTCAACGTGCGGAACACTCGGGGAGGTAACGGACATAGAGAGTTCTGCAGAACATATAAGACCATTTTGGCAATTGCCAATCGCCCCATGAGAGAAAGGGGGAGCGTGTTCCAGAAGGTAATAGATTTGCGGAGGGCCGTGAGTATTCTGTCGACGTTGTGAGCCAGCAGGACCTCCGTAGACGTGGCCACCTGGATGCCCAAGTATCGGAAAGCCGTGCGCTCGTACCGGAGACCCAAATGCTGAAGCTCCGCGCCCAAATCCGGGACAGCATTCGTCAGCGGGAAGACTAGGGATTTGGTAATATTTATACGCAACCCAGAGGCTGCGCCAAATCGATCCAAGAGTCGTAACAGTTCGGGGAGGGCCTCAGCCGGGGAGGTCAAATAAAAAAGCGCATCGTCCGCATAGAGGGAGTCCACATTGGTAGCATCATGCACCTCGATACCCCAAGCCCGCAGGTCAACGCGAGCGGAAACGGCAAGGGGCTCAATTGCAAGAGCAAATAGGAGAGGGGAGAGAGGGCAGCCCTGTAAGGTGCCTCTCCCCAGTGACCACTCCGCTGAGCGGGCCGACCCCAGCCGCACCCTGGGGCGTGGCACCTTGTAGATCGCCCGGATCCAGTCCCGAAATCGAGGTCCGAACCCCATTTTTTGGAGTACTTGTAACAGATATCCCCAGTGCACCGTGTGAAATGCCTTAGCCAAATCAATGGCAACCAACACGTGAGGACCCTCCCGTCCCTGCACCTCATGCAGTATATAATTGAGACGACGCAAATTCATCGCCGTATTACGACCCGGGATGAATCCACACTGGTCAGGGTGGACTAGGCGCGTCATGAGTGGAGCGAGGCGCGTGGCCAGCAACTTAGTGAGGATTTTCGCATCTGTATTCAGCAGCGTGATAGGACGATATGCCGCGGGATCAGTCTTGTCACCGCCAGGCTTCAGGATCATGCACACCTCTCCCTGGGTCATGGTAGGTGGAAGGGTGCCAGCCTGCAGAGCCTCATTGTAGACCTGCAAGAGGAGGGGGGCCAGGATATCTCCAAAGGACTGATAGAACTCAGCCGGATAGCCATCACTCCCAGGGGTCTTAGAACAGGGGAGGGCAGCGATCGCCGCTGTAATCTCTCCTAGCGTCAGATTCGCGTCGAGTTCCTTCGCCGCAACCTCCGGCAACGTCTGAAGTTGGAGGCCCTCAAGATACGACTGACCAACCTCCTCTGATATCAATGGGTCAGCCTCATAGACAGTCTTTAAGTGGTCACGGAGAACTTCAAGAACCGCTGCCTCAGAGTGGACCATAGTGCCAGCGAAGTTCCGTAGGGCAACGATCCTCTCAGGTGCAAATTCTCGCCGCAAGATCCAGGCCAACAAGCGGCCGGACTTATCCCCCTCCCGATGGAGACGCTGCCTGTACTGGCCCAGCGTGAATTTGTCAAGACGTGTAAGTATGTCATGGATCGACACCAGGGCCTCCCTTTCCATCCGGTGGCCCAGGTCCTCAGGATTAGCACAGGACTGTGCGCGTTGAAGCGCCAGTTCCGCAGCTTGCAAGTCGGACAACAACTGTTTCCGGACCCCATATGAAAGGCCCATGCATGCGCCACGTACCACCGCCTTCAACGCCTCCCATTTGGTGGAGTAGGGTAAGTCCTCCCCCCCCCAGTTGAGGTCCAAGTAACCCGACAGTGACTCCGCTACATGCTCCCTAGCCACTGGGTCCTGTAGTAAGTCAACCGGCAACCTCCACATACGTGGACGCACGGCACGATCAGGCCACTTCGCCACACACGTCACCGGAGCGTGATCCGACAAGTATCGTGCCTGATGTGTAACCGACAAAGTAAGGGAGGTGGTTAAGTTTGCCGCAAGTATGCGGTCCAGTCTGCTATGCGTACCGTGGGTCGGAGTGAAGCACGTATATAGCCTCTGGGTGGGGTGGCAGGTTCGCCACACGTCACTCGCCCCCAGATTGTGCATCACGTCCCTCAGACGAGCTGTCATACGGGGCTTGGTGCCCGCCCTAGGCGGATGACGGTCCAGCTCGTGGTCCAGTATGCAATTGAAATCCCCAAACCAGAGGAGGGGCGCATCTAAACTCGGAACCAAAAGATTCTGTATCCGAGAGAAAAAGGTCGGGTCATCAGTATTCGAGGCATATGTGTTAAGTAGCAGGAATTCCTTGTCGTCCAGTCTAAGCCTCACTAACAAATACCTGCCTTCTACATCCGCCTCTATATATTGTACAGCACACGGAATCCCCGGGGCCACCCAGATAAGGACCCCCCTAGCGTACGTAGAGAAAGAGGAATGAAAGAACTGGCCCCTCCATTTCCTAGACAATCGCTGTGCGCCTTCATCATCTAGATGGGTCTCCTGCAAGCATGCCACCGAGACCCCATGGCGTTTAAGAAAGGTGAGGACCCTGTGTCTTTTGGTACAGGTGCCCAGGCAACGCACATTCCACATCAAAAACTTGAAACCCACGGCATAGGAGTACACCCAACCGGGCTATATCTTGTATACAACGCAAACCTGACCCCCCCGACCCCCACTACGTGTAGATCCAGAGGTGTAGCCCAAAAATCAAGCCCCCCATAAGTCTGAATCAGTGTGTACATGATGCCATTACAACTTCTGTCATGAACCCCGCCCCACCCCCCAACATCCCCAAAACACAAAACTTTTGCACAATCCCCTCCCCCACCCCCTCCCACAAGCAATAGGACAGCAACACAAAACAACGCCACCCCGCCCTTCCCCCGCCAGTGCCAGGACGTGCACAGCCACCCCATACCACTCAATCAACCCACACTCACACACACCAAGTCAACCCCCCCACCACCCTCCCTCCCAGCTCCCCGAAAGACCCAACAAACCCAGGAAAGAAATGCCCGGGCACGTCTTCTCAATATTGCCAGCAATGGGGGTACGACAACACTCAGACTAATAGTCCGATCCCCACACCCCATACCCCCCCTCGCCAAAAACAGCAGGGTGCCAGTCGTAGAGCACGGTCCAACAACCAGGAAAGTTCCAGCAGCCCGCACGGTGAGCGGGGACCCAGCACACCATCAGCAAGTAGCACCCAGCCAGAGGACAGTCGTACATATAGGCACTTTAAGGGCAAAGCGAATAAACAGGGGAGGCCAAACCAATAGAAGGGAAAAGTTATTCCAACCTTGATGCAGTTAGGGCCGTCTCCGGGACCACAGGAGCCTCTGAGTCCGCTCCCAGGGACAATTCTTGCAAGGTGTCCGGTACCAAGACATCGCCAGGCGCGGGTGCCTCGGGTAACCCCGAATCCGCCCCCCTGCGAGGATTCCATATGTATAGCTCCATCCGCCCCCACCGTGGGTCGAGATTCAGGAGAACCCCGGGACCTAGATCGGCGTCCTCTCCTACCACGGCGTCTCCTCTGTGGCCTGGTCCCCCAAGTCTCTCTCGGGCCCCCTCGCTCACCTGGGGGCAAATCGTCTCCTCTGATCTCCAGCCATTCCCAGACTTCCGCCGGCGTCTCAAAGAAGTGCGCGCGGCCTTGAGACAGTACTTTAAGTTTGGCAGGGTATAACAGCATATACTGAAGCTGCATTTCTCGTAGCTTTTGCTTAACCCCCAAAGTAGGATTTTCTCTGCTCCTGCACTTGTTGGGTATAGTCCGGATAGATCGATATTCTACTGTTCTCAATCATGAGGGACTCCGATTCTCTAGCAGCCTTAAGGATACAGTCACGGTCTTTATAATTAAGGATCTTCGCGATGAGGGCTCTGGGAGACTCACCCGGCCGTGGAGGGGGCACCAGGGCCCGATGCGCTCGCTCCACTACGAAGACACTGGATAATCCATTCGGGCACAGGCGTTCACGGATCCATGTTTCCAGGAAACGCTCAGGGGTCCCCGCCTCCAGTCGCTCCGGAACCCCAAGGACTCTGATATTACTCCGACGCGCCCTCCCTTCCGTGTCTTCAGCCCGTCGTTCCAATGCACGGGTAGTAGAGGTAAGTTGGGCCAGCGACTTCTGTAAAGAAGCTACCTCTCCCTGCAGTTGAGTGATGTTGCCCTCCGCGTCCGATACCTTATCCGCCACTTTGCGAAGGTCCGTCCGCAGCAAGTTGACATCGATAGAGACCGTCTCTATCTGGCGCTCCAGAGCAGAGTGGGATCCCTGAATGGCTTTGAGGATTTCAGCCCTGGACGGCTCCGCAGCCCCCTCTCCGCCATCCTCCGCCCCCGACTGACATGTGATCCTCTGCGGCGGGAGGCGCGGGGTGGTATACTGCACGATCGTATTCGCTGGGAGGCCTTCAAGGAACGGCCTGAACGGCCCGCCATGCTGAAGATTGCAGCAGCAAGCGGTAAGGTCCAAGGCGTCTATGCCGATCCCAGGGGTTCAGAAGGAGCCGCCCAATCAAATCCAGGACTAGCGCTATAGGAGGTATGAAGCCACCACCGGGGTCTCAGGCAGCACGGTGCGGGCGGTTCCCAAGAGGAGAAAGCCAACCCCTCACAACCCCAGTAGTGCGGAGGAGTCCAGGGCCCAGGAGTGCCTCGAGGAAGCAAGGATCAGGACTGTCGGTAGGGCGGCCACGGTCACTCCCTCGTTGCGCAATTACTCGCACTTCCAGACGGCAGCTGGGTGTCAGGAAGCCACAGGGGTCACCCCCCCCAACAGGGGTCCACCGTCACAGGCCAGGTCAAGGGACAGGCGCACCTCGCTACCCCACTCCGCTGCCTCCCCCAGGGATCGTCAAAATGGCTGCTGCGTGGGGGAGGGGGGGAGGGCGAGGGACCACCGCAGGCAAAGGATCACCAGTGACTGTGCCCCCCCGAAGGTAGTATGTAGGAGAAAGTCATGACCAAATCGGGGGGGCCGATGGAAGCAGGCGCGCAGTCTCTGCGGATCACCGCAGGAGGGTCCGGCGAGGTCGAGCACCGGGCAATCGGGACCCCCACTCCAAATCTCAGGGCAACAGTACTCACGCCCTTCGCCACTGATTGCAGGCCCTCCGGTGGTGGTCCGGGCAATTCACGTCTGCGGCAGCTGCAGGAGTAGAGCTCCTCCTCGGGAGCACAGTCAAAATGGACGGCGCCTCCACCTCATCAGTCTCTGCACGCCGGCCCCGAGGCGCAGAGCCGCCACTCTCCGCCGCACCAATTCACCTCCGGGAGGCTCAGATAGGACGCCGGGACCCAGCAGGGGCCCGGCCAACCCGGAAGCCGCAAAACGGAGCGCCCGCAGTCCGGCGTCTCCCAACAGGCCCAGTCCACGGCGTCATGTTAAACAGGACGCCGGCGCCACCCCCGACAGTGTTGTCGCCTCCGAGCACGAGGGATTCCGGGACCGCTTCTCCGGTTCAATGGCCCCAGTCGGGTCAGGGCGGGTTCCGACACAGGTTTCAGAGAGCGGGACAGCCCGGGCAGGATTTAAGACAGGATTTCGTTGGTCTTCGGGACGGAGCTGGAGGAGCTCACGTCCTGTCGGCCATGCTGCTTGGCCACGCCCCCAACAATGTCATACATTCACCCGAGTACAGAGATCTGGGCCTAAATCCATTGCTTTTTTTGCTCACATTGCCATTCCAGTTTGAACCCAGCCATATGCAAATCATTCTTGACCCTGTGCCCCATGGGAACATTCCAGCCGAAGTGCCAAGCCAGGTCCTCCCTGGACTGGAAACAAGCATCCTAGGACCGGTTTCGGGCTTTCAACCTTCATCAGCTAGGATAGCTTGACTCCAGTGGCATGGAGAGCACGGGACTTACGTCTGAGCATACCCGTCCCATACACTGCAACAAATGCAAAAACAACAACTGATGTACAGAATGCAGAACAATGTCATACATTCACCCCAGTGCAGAGATGTGGGTCTAAATCCATCGTTTTTATACTCACCATGCCATTCCAGTTTGAACCGTGCCATATGGAAATCAGTCTTGATCCTGTGCCCATGGGAACAGTCCAGCCCGAACTGCCAAGCCAGGTCCTCCCTGGACTGGAATCAAGCATCCTAGGACCGCTTTCGGGCTTTTAGCCCTCATCAGCCAGGATAGCTTGATTCCAGTGGCATGGAGAGCATGGGACTCACTTCTGAGCATACCCGTCCCACACAGTGCAACAAATGCAAAAACAACTGATGTACAGAATGCAGAACAATGTCAGACATTCACCCAGTACAGAGATCAGAGCCTAAATCTATTGTTTTTTGCTCACCATGCCATTCCAGTTTGAACCCAGCCACATGCAAATCGGTCTTGACCCTGTGCCCTATTGGAACAGTCCAGCCCAAACTGCCAAGCCAG
Organism: Lissotriton helveticus; assembly: GCF_964261635.1. Taxonomy (NCBI): domain Eukaryota; kingdom Metazoa; phylum Chordata; class Amphibia; order Caudata; family Salamandridae; genus Lissotriton; species Lissotriton helveticus. The sequence continues at coordinate 312,346,723 of NC_136062.1, forward strand.
GTCCTCCCAGGACTGGAAACAAGCATCCTAGGACCGGTTTCGGGCTTTCAACCTTCATCAGCCAGGATAGCTTGACTCCAGTGGCATGGAGAGCACGGGACTCACGTCTGAGCATACCCATCCCACTCGGGGTGGAAAATGCAAAAACAACCGTCGATGGGCAGAATGCAGAACAAGGTCATACATTCACCCCAGTACATAAATGGAGGCCTAAGTCCATCGTTTTTTGCTCACCATGCCATTCCAGTTTGTACCTAGCCATATGCAAATCAGTCTTGACCCTGTGCCCCATTAGAACAGTCCAGCCCAAACTGCCAAGCCAGGTCCTCCCAGGACTGGAAACAAGCATCCTCGGACCAGTTTCGGGATTTCAGCCAGGATAGTTTAATTCCAGTGGCATGGAGAGCACAGGACTCCCTTCTGAGCATACCCGTCTCACTCGGATGACAAATGCAAAATCAACAGTTGATGGACAGAATGCAGAACAATGTCATACATTCACCCCAGTGCAGGGATCTAGGCCTAAATCCATCGTTTCTTTACTCACCATGCCATTCCTGTTTGAACCGTGCCATATGCAAATCAGTCTTGACACTGTGCCCCATGGGAACAGTCCAGCCCGAACTGCCAAGCCAGGGCCCCCTGAACTGAAAACAAGCATCCTAGGACCGGTTTCGGGCTTTCAGCCCTCATCAGCCAGGATAGCTTGATTCCAGTGGCCTGGAGAGCAAGGGACTCACGTCTGAGCATAACCATCCCACTCGGGGTGACAAATGCAAAAACAACAGTTGATGGACAGAATGCAGAACAATGTCATACATTCACCCGAGTACAGAGATCTGGGCCTAAATCCATCATTTTGTTTACTCACCATGCCATTCCAGTTTGAACCCAGCCATATGCAAATCAGTCTTGACCCTGTGCCCCATGGGAAGATTCCAGCCCAACTGCCAAGCCAGGTCCTCCATGGACTGGAAACAAGCATCCTAGGACCACAGTTGGGCTTTCAGCCCTCTTCAGCCAGGATAGCTTGATTCCGATGGCACGGAGAGCACAGGACTCACGTCTGAGCATACCTGTCCCACTCTGGGCAACAAATGCAAAAACAACAGTTGATGGACAGAATGCAGAACAAAGTCATACATTCACCCAGTAGAGAGATAAGGGCCTAAATCCATTGTTTCTTTACTCACCATGCCATTCCAGTTTGAACCGTGCCATATGCAAATCAGTCTTGACCCTGTGCCCCATGGGAACAGTCCAGCCCGAACTGCCACGCCACGCCCCCCCTGAACTGAAAACAAGCATCCTAGGACCGGTTTCGGGCTTTCAGCCCTCATCAGCCAGGATAGCTTGATTCCAGTGGCCTGGAGAGCAAGGAACTCACGTCTGAGCATAACCATCCCACTCGGGGTGACAAATGCAAAAACAACAGTTGATGGACAGAATGCAGAACAATGTCATACATTCACCCGAGTACAGAGATCTGGGCCTAAATCCATCATTTTATTTACTCACCATGCTATTCCAGTTCAACCCAGCCGTATGCATATCAGTCTTGACCCTGTGCCCCATTGGAACAGTCCAGCCCAAACTGCCAAGCCAGGTCCTCCCAGGACTGGAAACAAGCATCCTCGGACAGGTTTCAGGATTTCAGCCCTCATCAGCCAGGATAGCTTGATTCCAGTGGCATGGAGAGCACAGGACTCACTTCTGAGCATACCCGTCTCACTCGGATGACAAATGCAAAATCAACAGTTGATGGACAGAATGCAGAACAATGTCATACATTCACCCCAGTGCAGGGATCTAGGCCTAAATCCATCGTTTCTTTACTCACCATGCCATTCCAGTTTGAACCGTGCCATATGCAAATCAGTCTTGACACTGTGCCCCATGGGAACATTCCAGCCGAACTGCCAAGCCAGGTCCTCCATGGACTGGAAACAAGCATCCTAGGACCGCATTAGGGCTTTAAGCCCTCTGCAGCCAGAATAGCTTGATTCCAGTGGCACGGAGAGCACGGGACTCACGTCTGAGGATACCCGTCCCACTCGCGGCAACAAATGCAAAAACAGCAGTTGATGGACAGAATGCAGAACAAAGTCATACATTCACCCAGTAGAGAGATAAGGGCCTAGATCCATCGTTTCTTTACTCACCATGCCATTCCAGTTTGAACCGTGCCATTTGCAAATCAGTCTTGACCCTGTTCCCCATGGGAACAGTCCAGCTTGAACTGCCAAGCTAGGCCCCCCCTGAACTGAAAACAAGCATCCTAGGACCGCTTTCAGGCTTTCAGCCCTCCTCAGCCAGGATAGCTTGATTCCAGTGGCATGGAGAGTACGGGACTCAAGTCTGAGCATACCCGTCCCTCTCGGGGCAACAAATGCAAAAAAACAGTTGATGGACAGAATGCAGAACAATGTCATACATTCACCCAGTACAGAGATCAGGGCCTAAATCCATAGTTGTTTTGCTCACCATGCCATTCCAGTTTGAACCCAGCCATATGCAAATCAGTCTTGACCCTGTGCCCCATGGAAACAGTCCAGCCAGAACTGCTAAGCCAGGTCTGCCCTGGACTGGAAATAAAAGCATCCTAGGACCGGTTTCGGGCTTTCAGCCCTCATCAGCCAGGATAGCTTGACTCCAGTGGCATGGAGAGCACGGGACTCACATCTGAGCATACACGTCCCAATTGTGGTGACCAATGCAAAAACAACAGTTGATGGACAGAATGTAGAATAATTTCATATATTCACCCCATTTCAGAGATCTGGGCCTAAATCCATTGTTGTTTTGCTGACCATGCCATTCCAGTTTGAACCCAGCTATATGCAAATCAGACTTGACGCTGTGCCCCATGGGAACAGTGCAGCCCGAACTGCCAAGCCAGTTCCTCCCTGGACTGGAAACAAGCATTCTAGGACCGGGTTCGGGCTTTCAGCCCTCATCAGCCAGGATAGCTTGATTCCAGTGGCAAGGAAAGCAAGGGACTCACGTCTAAGCATACCCGTCCCACTCGGGGTGACAAATGCAAAAATAACAGTTGATGGACAGAATGTAGAACAATGTCATACATTCACCCAAGTACAGAGATCTGGGCTTACAGCCATCGTTTCTTTTGCTCACCATGCCATTCCAGTTTGTACCCAGCCATATGCATTGTGTGCATATTAACCCCTGTTTTCTTTTCTTTATTGTATCCATTCCTGAATTTTCACATCGTAACCAGGCCAATATGGCCCCCAGCTTTTTGGATTAAAGTAATATGTAGTCCTTTGTTAAGGTTGGCAATTGGAGGCATTTGTACATTTAAATAAGTATGCTACAATTACGTCTTGTATCTTTATCTATTTATTTATTTATTTATTCATTATAGTGTTTTGTATAGCGCGAACAAGACCCATGGGTATCAGAGCGCTTAACATCGAGATCGGTTACAAATTGGCAGTACAATAATAATTATAGAACAAAACAGCTATGAGGTAGAAGAACTTAAGGCTATGAGGGATTGCATAAATATATATATTCCACATGCATGTGCAATTAAGGCTAGCTTATATCCCTATCTATATCGATAAATAAGACGAGGTAGAGGTTATATAGTTTTCTGCTATAAAACAGTTATCGGTTCATCTAGTAAGGAGATGGCAGTGAGGACAAAGTTCAGTTCCGATTAGTGGGTGAAGTCATTCACTTCTCGATGATTTTGTTCATGAAGATGGCCGCCCTTCATCGGAATAAGAATATTCGTCTTAGAGTTCCGTTAGCTTCCCTAGTCAAGGTATTTCCTCAACATATGACTTTTCAATTCCCGTTTGAATTGAACAATATTTTGAATCTTCCTGATACTTGGAGGGAGAGAGTTCCAGACTCTAGGGGCAGCTCCAGAGAATGATCGGTCATAAGACTTTTACTTTCGGAAGATGGCTGGCCGCAACAATAGCTCCTTGGCACTTCTGGTTGGTCTGATTCCACCCGATAGCTTGATTTTCTTGGCTAGATATCTTGGTGTGTTATAGTGCACCGCTTTGTGGGTAATGCATGCTATCCTCATTTGAATTCTAGCCTCATAAGGTAGCCAATTTAGAACTTTCAAGTGAGGAGATATATGATCAAATTTCCTAAACCCCGTGATGAGTCTTGCCGCTGCGTTGAGACAGGCTTTTAATGGGGCTGTGGACGTTTTTGGTAGGCCAGCTAATGTGGAGCAACCGTATTCGATCCTTGATATAACTAAAGATTGAATAGCCAGTTTTAAATCTGCTTCCGAGATGAATGGTTTTAGTTTTCTTAAGTAACTCAAGTGGAAGCGGGCACTTTTCGCCATTGAATTAATATGAGCTTTCATGTCAAGATTTTCATCTAAAGTAATTGCAAGTGATTTCGCTGAGTTGACTAGCGTTGGGGTGCAGTTTAGTGCCGTCAGCAGTTTGGTCCATTCCTTTATTTCAGAGTTGCTCCTTGGTGGTGAAATTAGCAAAAATTCTGTTTTATGGGCATTTAGTCTCAGATGATTGGAGGTTAACCATTCCAGAACCAACTTTAGCGTCTTATTCATTAGGTCAATGTCCTCAAGATTGGCGATCTTCAAGTATATTTGTGTGTCGTCTGCATACATGTGGTAGGAGATCTGTGATTTCCGTAGAATGTCTGTAAGAGGTTCGACATATAGGTTGAATAGATCTGGGGATAGGGTTGAGCCTTGCGGGACCCCAATTATATTAGGACATGAGGGTGAGATTGCTTGGTTAACCATGGAATCGTTGGGTTCTGTTGCGTAGGAAAGAGTTGAACCATTTCAGTACATTTCCGGACAATCCCATCCTGTCCTGTAGTCTGGACAATAATGCTTCATGGTTTACCGTGTCAAATGCAGCTGATAGGTCTAAAAGAATCAGTAGGCAAGCTTGCTTTTGGTCTAGGGCTTGTAGCGCATCATCGACAATGTGCAGGATCGCTGTTTCCGTGCTGTGCCCTGCTCTGAAACCTGATTGGCATTCGTCTAGTAAGGAGAACTTGGTGATGTGTTGATTCAGTTGGCTCTGCACGCATTTCTCAATAAGTTTGGTCAATAAAGGGATGGTGGTTACTGGACGGTAGTTATTCGGATCTGTTGTGTCTGCTGTTGGTTTTTTGATTATTGGCACTACTTGTCCTGTTTTCAGGCAGTCTGGGAGGATCCCTTGTGCAAGTGACGCGTTTATTATTTTGGTCCAGATTGGGACTAGGATGTGGCTGATCTCTCTTACACACTTTGCCGGTAAAGGGTCGTGATAATGGTTGTTCGGTCTAATTTCCGAGAGCGTTTTGGCGATCTCGATCTGGTCATATAATTTAAATGAGTCCCAATTCGCTTTATTTTTTGTTTTAATCCTCTCAGTTGTCATAGGGGCCGCATTCGTCGGCATATGTTGGGTCGGGAGGATAGCCGCGGCCTTTGCGAGCTCTACCTCTAGCGATTTGGTCTTTTCCGTGAAAAATGTAGAGAATTCCTCGCCGCTTAGGGGGGTCTTTGAATGTTCTTGTGCCGATTTGGCCAGTTTGTCTGATTGATGTTTTAGGATCTCGAAAAGTTTTCGTGGTCTGTTTTTGGCATTGTCAAGTTCTGCTCTTATATATTCTTTCTTCGAATTGATTATCTTTTTGTTATAGTGACTTCTGGTGGTCCTGAGGGCTTTCAGCTCAGGAGAGGAAGGGTGTCGTCTCCAGTTTCTTTCGGTCGTTCTCAATTTGCGCCTTTCCTCATTCAGTGAACCATTGAACCAGGGATTTTTTGGTTTTTCTGCGACTCTTTTCAGTTTTAGTGGCATGGTGTCATTGACGATATTTCCAATTGAGGTAAGGTAGTGATCAGTCAACTCGTTTACATTCTTCATGTCGTCAGGTGACTTTAAATCCTTCTCGCACCTTTCAACCAGTAACTCAATGTTCGCTACTTTTGTATCTCGTATCGCTTTTTTGGACCTGGGGGGTTGCACAGTCCTACCCTTTTTCACTGTGGGAATCACGAAGGTTATGGCGTGATGGTCCGACCAATCACAAGGATCAATAGCGAGTATTGATGTCTCTTTCTTATTTGCAATAATCCAGTCAATCGTCGCTCCTTGCACATGTGTGGGTTGGGTGCAAGCTTGTGTGAGGTTTAGTTCTGCGAGGAACTCTTTAAGCAGGTTAACCGTTTTGTCATTAGCGTCGTCCCAGTGTAGATTGAAGTCCCCCAGGAAAATGTTGTTGGCAGCAGAGTCGGAGTTGGCCGTTATGATCTCTATTAGTTGCTCTGTGAACTTTGCGTTATCTCCTGGTGGATGGTAGAACGCATGCAGATTGCATTTCTGGTTGCTTGCTGATCTTATATTCAGACCCAAGTATTCACAGGATTCAAGGGGGTCGGCTTGGATTTGGTTGACCTCTATCTCTGATCGGTGGATGCAGGCTATACCTCCTCCTACTTTTCTTAGCCTATCTAATCTCACAATGTTATATTGCGGTGGTACTAAGAGGTCAATGGCGGGCGATGATGATTCATTGAGCCATGTTTCCGTAAGTATTGCTAGGTCAATTTCCTTATTGAGGATGAGGGCTGCTATGTCTGATGCATGTTTGGTTGCCGAACGACAATTGAGTAGAAGGCAACTCAGAGGTTTTTCACAGTTACTGAGGTTCTCATTTTCAGCTTCAGTTGTTGATAATTGGATAGGTTGTAGGTTGAGATGGATTGCTTTCCTGTCATTCTTTCTGGATGTTCTGTTAGCATCTATTGGTACTGTTTTGATTCTCTCAGCACTTCCCCGTCCCGGTTGTTCATATGTTCGGAGTAAGGCTAGGGTTTCTTCATCTGAAAGGGGAATTGTCCTATCTGGTCTACTGAGCCTGTTTTTTTGAGACCAAGCCATCTCGTCATTCCATCTTTGTGTGGATAGTACCAGATTCTGAATATGAGAGACCTTTGAGTGCGTGCTTACCGTCATCTCCCACATTTTATCAATTACTTTTGAAATTTCCAGCGAGCCTTGTGTCAGGTTGTCTACTATTTTCAGGAGCTCCTTAATTTCTTTCAGGATTCGAGGTGATTTCTTAGTGAGGATTGATCTGCTAGACCAAGTTTTGCATTTTGCTCTTCTACGTGATTGATTTGTTCTCACTCCCACAATTCTTTCTTTCGTATCCTTCGTTTGATTTCCACTTTCAGCTCTATATGAGAGGTCACGAGTAATATCACTGTTGTGTGGTGTTATTAGTGGATTTGTGGGTGAGGGTCTATAAGACTCTGGTTGTGTATTTGATTGAGGTGGCGGGTCAACAGGTGACTCGTTAGGTACTGAGGTACCCTCTTGCAATAAATTCACCCCGAGTTGTGGCGACATCAACTCTACTCTTTGTACCTGGTCCTGATCTTCGTTTGCAGGATTGGTGGAACTCTCTGTCCTTTCTGTCTCTCTCTCTGGTTTTGCCATTATAGTTTCAATAATACCTCCAACGCAGGAGTTTTGAGTGTAATGACTCCCCGTTTGGTTGGCGTCTCTAATGGTAGTAACATTGTTATCAGGAGTGGCATCAGCTGGGGTCTTGGGTAGTTGGTGTCTTGGTCTATCTAGGGAATCTTTTAATAATAGGAAAGATTTCTCAAATTCCTCAAGGTCTCTATTGGCCGGTTGTATCAGCACTATTCCCGTTTTATATAAGGTGATGCATAGTTCTGCATTGCATCTTTTTGAAGGTGAGGTCAGTAGTTTTGTGCCATGTGGAATGTTTTTCATACTTTTTATGGGCAGCAATTCAGTGAGGGCATTGCGCCATTTAGCTGTTTTATGCGTGTAGAAAATTAGGTCGTTCACTATAGTGCCTTTCACTCTATCAATATAAGGATCTGCGAACAGTATGTCTGGGTTTTTTCTAAGGGTGTTATGTTTGAACTTTTTGGCACCATTTTTGGATAACATAGAAGGATATTTTTTTCTCTGTGCATTGGAACCTGACATCACTCTATGGCTTTCCTCCATTTTCCCTTCCAGTATTACGTCTTATGATGATTGGATCTTATTTGATCTCTTCTTAGTGTGCCGTAATAGTAAACGAATGGAGAATATAACATATATTGATGTTTCGTAGTCAGTATATTTTCTCTGCTTTTACCCTAATTAAAACATTATATATGTGTTACCATATCACAGGAAATTAACTTGCCTATCACTTATTCTGATAAGTCCTGTGTCGGGCTGGCCGTTACAAGATGTCCACCTTTCTGTATCTGTTGTTCTTCTGTGCAGGAGTAGACTTTCTTTGTTTCCACTCCTGTGGTTAGTCCCCTTTCTCTTTCGTTCCTTGATTCTTGGTCAGACGACAGTCCCCTTTCAGTGACTATGTCCTGGAATGATGTAATTTCGCTGGCACTTTGATGGCTTATTGAAGCATTCAGGACAATTCACTTCACTGATCAGGATCCGGATATGCTCCTCTTCAAGTCCGAATATTCAAACCCCATTGGTCTCCCTGCCGGGATAGTCCTCTATACTTTATGTCTTTTTCCGAGGGGGATGGTGGGCGACTGATGTCTTAAGCGGCCGCCATTTTAGGGTCAGGCGCGCCGCTTTACCGTTCCCAATCGTTTCTCCTGCGCTCTTTCCCTCGCGTATGCTCACGGAAGGGTGCGATGGAGAAGGGGTCGCACAAGTTCGGACGAGCTGAAACTCGTGGATTACGTCCTTTGCAGATTAAATACCTCTAATCTACTACCTGAGGGCTGATTCCTTCCTTGTAAGAGTGAGAGGAGATTAAATACATATATATAAAATTCACTGAAAAAGACACAAGTTTCAGGGACATTATTGTTAGAAATTAGCATTTAAAAAAACTCAGAAATTCACTGAAAAAACCACAGGCTTCATGGACGTCATAATTAGTTGGACATTTCAATTGTACAAAACAAGAGAAATTCGGCTGTTATAGTTAGTTGTGCTTACTATAACTCACGCCCCTCAATGCAGTGCTGATGACATCACATATTACATCACTCATGACATGGGCAGTGACATCACTGATGACATCTCAAATGACATCTCAAATGACATCACTGAAAACATCATCCACGTGATCATCTGATGCACCTCCTCACACCCTAAAATACAGACTACCATTTTTGAAACCATAGACACACCAATACTAGTACAGCTACAATATTCTGTGCACTATGCATGCAGACCTCTAATCAGCTATATAGCATTGATACATTCTATTAAATACTCAGTTAGTACCTATGCAGTCCAGGAATCCTTCTGTCTGTCCCGTCCACTTGTCCATTCACCCATCCTGCTCTATGTACGTATCTTATCACTCTGCCAATACCTAAGCACTTACAAATTTTGCATGCACTCTCTTTGCAACACTGAAATGACTCCAGTTATTAGTCATATACTTAAGGAATGGCCTAGCCACTAACCCAAGTACAGGTACAATGTTTTGTACACTATGCATGCAGATCTTTAACAAGCTACATACTATTAATACGCTCTTCTAAATACCCAGTTAATACTTATGCAGTGTTGGAATCCTACTGTCTGTGCCATGTATTTCTCCAATCACCCGTACAGCACTATCTACGTATCCTATCACTCTGCCAATACCTAAGCACTTTTAAGTTTAACATGTACTCTCTTTGCAGCACTGAAATTATTCTAGTTACGAGTCATGTACCTAAGGAATGGCCTAGCCAGAAAAACTAGTACAGCTACAATATTCTGTGCACTATGCATGCAGATCTCTAATCAGCTACATAGCATTGATACAGTCTTTTAAATACTCAGTTAGTACCTCTACGGTCTAGGAATCCTTCTGTCTGTCCCATGCAGTTCTCCATACATCCATCCAGCACTATCTACGTATCCTATCACTTGACCAATAACTAAGCACATAAATTGAGCATGCACTCTCTTTGCAGCACTGAAATTACTCGAGTTATTAGTCATATACTTAAGGAATGGCCTAGCCACTAATACAAGTGCAGGTACAATATTTTGTACACTATGCATGCAGACCTTTAACCAGCTACATACTATTGATACGCTCTTCTTAATATCCAGTTAGTACCTATGCAGTGTAAGAATTCTTCTGTCTGTCCCAAGCATTTCTCCAATCACCCATCCAGCACTAGCTACTTATCCTATTACTCCACCAATACCTAAGCACTTATAATAACTGATTTTTTTTTAGCTTTTTAGCTTTTTTTGATATGTACTACTGTCAAGGCTCCTCGCCCTCCGCCTGGGACGACTCCTGGTGGCCCCCCGCCCTGGGCACCGCACCCAAACCGACGGACCACGCACGCAACCTGGGCTTTATCCTGGACTCCTCCCTCTCCATGACCAGACAAGTCAACGCCGTCTCCTCGTCATGCTTCAACATCCTACGCATGCTACGGAAGATCTTCTGGTGGATCCCCACCGAGACCAGGAAGACTGTCACCCAGGCCCTCGTCACCAGCCGACTGGACTACGGCAACGCCCTCTACGCCGGAACCACCGCCAAGCTCCAGAAGAGACTCCAGCGGATCCAGAACGCCTCAGCCAGACTCATCCTCGACATCCCACGAAACAGCCACATCTCCGGACATCTGAGAGACCTGCACTGGCTCCCCGTCAACAAAAGAATCACCTTCCGTCTCCTCACCCACGCACACAAAGCCCTACACGACCAAGGCCCGAGCTACCTCAACAACCGAATCAACTTCTACGCTCCCAAGCGCCACCTCAGATCAACCAGCCACGCCCTCGCCGCCGTCCCACGCATCCGAAGAGCGACAACAGGAGGAAGGTCCTTCTCCTACCTGGCCGCCAAGACCTGGAACTCCCTCCCGACCGACCTGCGCCTGACCCAAGACCACCTCTCCTTCAGGAAGAAGCTCAAGACCTGGCTGTTCGAGCAGTAGCGGCACCCCCCCCTCCTAGCGCCTTGAGACCCTACGGGTGAGTAGTGCGCTTTATAAATGTACTGATTGGTCCATTGATTGATTGAGTAATTCAAACATCAATGCACAACTACATTCAGCTGTGCACTATATATATAAATGTCTAACCAGCTACTTAGTAAAGTACTACCCATGCAACCTAGGAATCCTCCTGTCTGTCCCATGCACTTCTCCATTCACCCATCCAGCACTATCTACATATCCTATCACTCCACCAATACCTAAGCACTTATAAATTCAGCATGCACTTTCTTTGCAACACTGAAATTACTCCAGTTATTAGTCGTATACTTAAGGAATGGTGTAGTCATTAACATAAGTGCAGGTACAATATTTTGTACACTATGCATGCACACCTCTAACCAGCTACAAACTATTGATACACTCTTCTAAATACCCAGTTAGGACCTATGCAGTGTAGGAATCCTCCTGTCTGTCCCACATCAGTGATGTCATCAGTGATGTCATTTGAGATGTCATCAGTGATGTCATCAGTGATGTCGCTGTCCTTGTCATGAATGATGTAATATGTGACATCATCAGCAGACATCTCAAATGACATCACTGATGACATCACTGATGACACCATCCAGTGAATGTATGTTTCTGTAAAGTTTATATATTTTTCATATATATCTCTGCCAAGGTGTATTGAAGAATGAATGCATTTACCAGTGCCTTAAGAGATTATTTAGTAGGTGCGTGACTGACTGTATAAGTGAGTGATTGAATGTGTCTTACTGAATGCATGGGTTAGTAACTAAACTGTGGGAAAGTCTGTATTAGTCTCTCAGTTTGTGTGTAAGCAACTGCATGGGTTGCTGAATAGCTACATGAGTGTCTATATGGGTTATTGATTTTTTGTCTGAGTATCTGTATGGGTCCCTGAGTGTCTGTGTGTCCGGTGGGTGTATGAATCTGTGCATAGATGTCTGAGTGGGTGATTCGCTGGTTGTATGGATTCAAAAGTACATCTGGGAAGGGCTCTATGGGTGAGTTAGTGTGTGTATGTGTGTTTTGGCGAGTGAATAAATGTCTCAGTGGTATATGTGTGACTAACTACATATGTTTTAAGGCACTATATGTGACTGTTGTAGTATATAAATGACTGTACGCGAAAGTAAGTTATTTGAAGAGTGCGTGTATAAATGAGTGTCTGCTTGTATCAGTGATTGTATAAGACAGTACATATGTGTTAGTATCTCTATAAATAAGTGATATGATGTGTCTATAAATAACAGAGTTATTGTGTATTACTGTATACATGAGTAAATGGGTATGAGATTGATTCTTTACATTACTGACTAGGTGTGTGAATAACTCTATGGATAAGTGGAGGAGTGTGACTGCATGTATAGATGTATGAGTGCATATTATAGTACTGTATCGATGCGTAACTACTTGTATAAGTGACTGGATGTGTGTGTAGACCTAGGAAATAGTGAGTGGTATGTATTATATGGCATTGTTGTGTGTATGGTTTCAAAAATAGTAGTCTGCATTTTATAATGGGTGTATCAAAGTTTATATTAGAGCATCAGTATGTGCATCAGATTATTATGTTGATGATGTCATCAGTGATATCATCAGCGATGTCATTTGAGATGTCATCAGTGATGTCACTGACCATGTCATGTAATATGTGGTATCATCAGCAGTGCATTGCGTGCCCGCGAGTCATAGTTAGCTCAACTAACTATAACAGACAAATTTCTCTGGTTTTATATGAGTCAAATGTCCAACTAACTATAACATCCCTGAAATCTATGCTTTTTTTTTGTGAATATATATATATAGGGGAGGGGACCGGGCCTGAGGGGACATGTGCAGACACACCCTGTGGAGCGTTATATATATACATATATATATATATATATATATATATATATATATATATATATATATATATATATATATATATATATATATATATATATATATATATATATATATATATATATATATATATATAGTTACCAATCTTTTCCCTCCGCCAGGAAAAAGTGTGACCATGCTCCGGGGGACTTCAAAAGCGGCTTTATTTGTGGTAAATGCACAAGCATAAAAAGGGTTCCTGAAACGCTAGGCAGACGCGTTTCTTCCTTAAAATGGATTCATCAGTGCCTGTTCCAGTTGTATCCTTGTCAGGGGTCCATTGCTGTGGTGTTATATCAGCTGTGACCACTCCCAGTCACGTGGTCACGCCCCTCCTCTGCCTCACAGGTGCAAAGATCCTTGTGCTGTTCCTGCTGCCCCCCCCGGTGCTAACCTAGTGCATGGGGAGAGAGGAGGCAGAACAGAGCTGCCTGATAAGGGGGACCCAGGAGGACTTTGTTACCTGCTTTCCGTGCTGCAGGGGCGGTGGAATGTCAACCAACTCAGTTGGCAGCATCACTTGTTGTTGAGTGGGGCACTTCACTTTACGGGTCCCTGTGGCAAACTACAATGCCCAGCATGCAGTGGGGCAGCAGGAACAGCACAAGGAGCTTTGCACCTGTGAGGCAGAGGAGGGGCGTGACCACGTGACTGGCGCTGGCGCTGGCAGCTGGTGTATTCAGAGACCGAGAGCAAGCAGCGGATGCTCTTTTCTTGAATTTACCGGTAGTTCAAAGCGGAACTAAAACTAAAGGAAAATTGTTGAATCAGATGATGTTAAAATCATATTAAAAAAAGTAGAAAAATTGCTTCGAACCGAACTTACCAAGTGGTGGGAAAAAAAGAGCTTGGAGAAATATAAGGAAGCAGGACGAGTGCCACGAGGGTTAAGGGTACTGATAGCTCCTTCCTTTGAAAACCCCAACCCTTTAATGCTAAAGGAGTGGGCCGACAACAATTTGGACGCCTCAATGAGAATGGTTTGCATGTTAATAAAGTATGCTGAGATCGACAGAATTGATTTATTGGCCCAAATTGAAGCCTTGAGTTTGGAATTAGATACCATGGAACAAAAGGAAATAATTCAGAAAGGGTGTGAAGAAATAAATAAATGCCTGGAGAAACATGAAAATGTTATCAAGACACGCAAAGCCTTTAAGTTTGCAAGGGACAAAGCTGACCATGAGAATGGGAGAATTTTCACCTTTTCGAGAAAATTTGAGTCAGTGAAAAAACAGGCCCTAACAAACATGGTATCTGAAAATACAATACCAACTCCTATAGTCTGCGCCACATATGAAACTGACTTGAGCTCAATTTATAGCAGTACAGGCTCAGAGGATGAAAATAGTGCACAACAAGCAAGTGTTAGCAGCTTTACACCATCTGAGGAGTTGGTTTTTATGGTAGAGGACAGACGCAATACTATACGTTCGAGGGGCACACAACAGCAACCCCAGCAGGTGAAAGGCGCCACAGGAGGAACCAATGCCGCAAAAAGAGGAGGAAATGCAGGCGGCTACACGAGAAGGAGAAGGGGAAAGGGGAATCCACAGTATAATATTTAAGCATTACTGATCTCCTATCCAGCACTAATACGGAAGTATCTACTATGACTGCTGTATCGGACGAGCATAAAAATGATAAAAAAGAAGAAATAGAAAAAACAACAAATAAAATGAAAAAGAAAAAAGAAAACTTGAACTCTGAGAATACTGTGATCAATTTAACGGACCTGGTTCTTAATAAAGCGGAAATTCAGCTTTTGTCCTTGGGCCTCTCTTTTGTCCAAAAAATAGCTTTAAATATCTGCAATCAAGAATTGATGTTTTTAAATTTATCAGGAAGCTCAAACTCCTGAAATTCCACACTTTAAATAAGAAAAGTGATCAGGCACATAGAATCCTACAAGACTCTCGACCTAGTAGAATGTTCGCCATTGCTGATACCACGTCACTTAAAGTTGCTCATTCTCTCTTCACGGCAGAGGAAGATGGGGGTGCAGGTAACACTCAATCTGTACTTCATTCTATGGGCATTTCTAGTGGCGCTGCTGCGAACAATCCTTTCTGTCCTCGATCCTTATTTGTGCCCGTTATGCCGAGGGACGCTATCGACATATTTAGTGATCGAGTGATTGAGGAATTAAAGAAACTGAATCTTGTGGTGACCAATAATCAAAAACGAAGGAGCTTTCAGGACAAACAATACTCCAATCTTATGAGGAAAATCAGTAAATATGGGAACGTTATAGTACATAAAGCCGATAAAGGAGGACATGTTGTTCTATGGCCACGAGATGTCTACATTGTAGAAGCTGAGAGGCAACTAAATGACTCTGGTTGTTACAGGAAGGCCTCCTTTAATGAACTGAATAAAGTCAAACAGATAATCCATGCGAATCTGTCTCAATGGAAGAGTGATGGCCTTATCACCAAGAAGGAATTTAAATTTTTGAAGGTGGATCATCCCATCACCCCTACTTTTTATTTATTACCCAAGATCCACAAAGGTACCACCTCAATACCAGGGCGACCAATCATTTCGGCCCAAAAAGGAGTACTTGAGACAATTTCTAAATACGTTGACTTTTTTCTTCATGGGTTCATGGAGGCCCTACCAAGCTACATAAGAGACACCGGTGATTTTCTTATGAAACTTAATGAGGTAGTTTGGAAACCTGAATACAGATTCTTAGTCATGGATATATCATCTCTCTACACCTCTATTAATCACGCTGATGGCTTGAGAGCGATTGAACATTTTCTTGGTGAAAAAGACATAAAATTCTATGAACATAGCAAAATGCTAGTTAAAATGATCGAATTCTGTTTAAATAACAACTACTTCTTGTTTAAGAATGAAGTATATCAGCAACTTCGGGGTGATGCTATGGGGGCATGCTTCTCCCCTAGCTACGCATGTTTACATGTAGGCTGGTGGGAGAAGCATGTCCTCGGGCGACCTCAGGGTGAACTGACTTCAACAGATACTGGCATTGTTAAGATGTGGCGATTCATAGATGATGTTTTTATTATTTGGCAGGGATGTGAAAGCTCGGCAAAAGAGTTTGTTAACACCATCAGTAATAACGTTTTAAACTTAGAATTCACAGCAGCCATCAGTGATTCTAAAGTGAATTTCCTTGATGTTGAAGTTTACATTTTGAACAATTTGATCAGGACTAAGATGCATAGAAAGGTTACGGCTGGTAACTCTATTTTACATTCCCAGAGCAATCATCCCAGACACTTGATCAAAAGCATTCCTTATGGAGAGTTTTTAAGAATACAAAGAATTTGTAATAATGAGGTGGATTTGAACAATTGTCTTGAGGAATCTTTTCAGAGGTTTTTAGTAAGGGGCTATGACAAAAAAGAACTCATTAAATCTTTGAAATTGGTGATGACTAAAAACCCAACAGCTTTTTCAGTATCATCGGTCCCTCCTATTATATTGGAGGAAACCGATTTGAAAGAGAATGAAAAAACTGAAAAAACTAAAATCAGATTAATCACCACATATAATTGCCAGGAACGTAAAATCAAACAGATTGTTCAGTCTAACTGGCCAATCCTCAGGACTGACATCACTTTAGCACCCTTATTGGAGGAGTATCCTTCTATAACTTTCCGCAGAGCCCCCTCTATGAGGGATGTGTTAGTTAAATCTAGCCCTGAAGTCACCATTAAACCTAATTGGTTATCTAATAGATCTGGTTTCTTCAAATGCAGCTCTTGTAGGGCCTGTAAATTTGGAGCTAACACTAAGGAATTTAAACCAGCATTTTCTGAGACTATTAGCAAAATCAACAACCATTACACTTGTAAGACTGATTATGCGGTTTATATACTACAATGTACTTGTAATCTTCAGTACATTGGTAGCACAAAGTTACAGGTGTTTAACCGCATTCTACAACATCTACGTGCAATAGTCAATTCTGATCCCAGCTATCCTGTCGCGCGTCATTTCAAACTGGTGCATAACAATAACCTAAATGATTTGAAATACTTTGTTATCGACGCGGTCCCCATATCCAAGAGAGGAGGGGATAGGGAGAAAAACTGCGACAGTTAGAGAGCTATTATATAGTGTTGCTCAACAGTAAAATCCCGAATGGGCTCAATATGGGTGAGGACCTTAACAATTTTTTGTAGTATGTCAAATTTTGGAAAACATATTTTTATCCATACTAAATATGAAGGTCCATCAATTTCTCCTCTCATATGCAATGATAATTTAATCAGCTTTTAGATTTAAGCGTTTTTTTAACATTCTTTTTAGCATTATTTATGAAATTCGGGTTTTACTGTTTTTATGGTTTTACCTAAATTCTGGAATGCTTTGAGGATGTTATATCTAACCATCATTGTAACATGATACATTAACATGTTTGCTATCTATTTGAAAGTCATGATTATTAACTTGTTTGACCAGAATCCAGAATAGTTGATCCTTTAAATGTATCCTTAAAGTAAATAATCAAATTGAGAACTACCAGTAGATTGATCTTCATCACTATTGCACTTTTTTATGCACTTTTCACTTTATCTGCTGCTATTACTGTTTACATTCTTAGTAATCTTGCTCATTAGCAATCAACTACATGCTTAGCACTTTATTTATTAGCACTTATTCACTTTGCGGGTGGTTTTCTGGAAATACGGCATAGAACAATCCTCCACCGTTCAATGATTCTATTATCTGTACATACTTTCATTCGTTTTAGGGCACTTGCCCTATATAACTCTACTAAGGTTGAATGACGTTATAACGTGCATTTTTACTTTTTATTTTTTCTACTGATATCATGTTGTCGAAGTTTTAAATATATATCTTCTGCCAGCATTCAGTGAAAAAAGACTAGGTCGAATATACAATGAAGTATGTCATTTATGTCTATGATTGTTAATAGGTGGAGCTATTTGTGTTGCATAGAGTATTTATAACCGCCTGTGTCTCTGGGTAGACCATGTGATCAAGTCCGGTTTAGCCGGACGAAGCGCGTCATGCTGCTGCCCATTTTGGAATAAAGCACACACTTTCTTCATTCTTCACTGTGGTCTGTACCTGCTTTTGTACTGGTGTCTGTTCGAGTCCCGTGCTGCAGGATTGTGGATTCCGATATATGTATATATATATGTAAAGGGGAGCAGGGCCGCACGCCCACTCCCTTCAATCCTGAGGGCCCCTGGGGGCCAACTAGCCCATCAGGTGCTTCCAGTAGGCACCACTGCGCTGCATTGCAGAGAGGTGGTCCAGGCCGTGCCCCTTTTTACACCTCTCTGCAACGCAGCTCTGTGTCGCTTACCGGAGATATCTGGTGGGATAGTTGAACCCAAGGGACACTCAGCATTTAAGGGGACTTTATACCCCAAATTAAAACGGTCACAGGGTGTGTTTGCACACGTCACCTCAGGCCCCCCTCCCTTCACCAGTGTCGAAACGCGCCCTGTGGCGCATTTTAAGAGGTAGTTTTAAACCCCTATGCCCCATTATGTACTAGGGTCTTACAGATGAGGTTATGGTAATCAAAGGGGTACCCCAACGCATAGTGTTCCCTAGTGTATGTAGGTGTTTTCACTGTATTCTAAGTGTCTTTTAGCATAGCACTGGCTCTAGGCCTGGTTAGTCAGATTCAGTTAACACCAGTACCCGTCTGAAAAAGTTGTGGGCACAGGAGGACTTTCTGCTCCTCTGTTGGCTCTTTCTATACATTTCTTCTTCTTCCTGCACTTTCTTCGTTTTTTTGGGACTTCTGTTGCTTCTTTCTGCATTTCTTTTTTTTCTTTCTGTGCTTTGTTTCTTCTTTCATCACATGTCATACCTCCGTAGGCATAGTTAGAAAGTAGCATTTAAAAAACCTTAGAAATTCACTGAAAAAAACATAGGTTTCAGGGGCGCTATAGTTAGTTGGACATTTCACTTGTACAAAACCATAGAAATTCCCCTGTTATAGTTAGTTCACTGACCATGTCATGAGGGATGTAATATGTGACATCATCAGCAGTGCATTGCGGGCGCACGAGTTACAGTTAGCTGAACTAACTATAACGGGGGAATTTCTATGGTTTTGTATGAGTGAAATGTCCAACTAACTAGAACGCCCCTAAAACCTTTGTTTTTCCCAGTGAATTTCTAAGGTTTTTTTAAATGCTAATTTCTAACTATTACATGTCTGAAACTTATGTTTTTTTCAGTGAATTTCAAAGTTTTTTTCAATGTCGTGACCTGCCACACATGCAGAGGCTCATGGAGGACATGCTGTGGATGGAGGCGTAAAGGGTAGCACCCACCGCTGAACATGAAATTTAGCTGGGATCTATGGCATTGCTGCCACAAGGCATGGCGCAGATGAATGCTGCTGCCCCCACACCCTTCATATCTCTGCCACCTGGTGTGTTAGTGCCTCACAGTGCGGCAGGCATATCCACTGCGCCCCCTGAAGTGTCAGTGGCACACAGTGCAGAAGACAGTCCATCACTGTCCACTGATGTGTCAGTGGCACACAGTGCGGAAAACAATCCACCTTTGTCCACTCATGTGTCAGTGGCACACAGTCCCGCAGCTGGTACAGGAAAACCCACAGGTGGGGCAGAACACACATATGAAGACGTGGATGGGTTTGAGATCAGAAGAAGGCACTACCATTAATTTCCGCCACCTGAACTGTTTATCCTTGGTGCCACACATGAGCCCACGACCTTCCATTGTCCCACGTTACACACTGATGCACTCACCTTGGTCCGCAACATGGCCTGCCATATCCTTTTTAATGACCAATTACACTTCAACCTCACTGAGTACTGTACCCTTCCAGTTCCGCGTTACCTGTCATCCTGGGATGGACTCTGGTTCACCCTCCACAAGCCCATATTATCAAGGGTGCTTGTCCTCTCCCTCTACCGCTCCAGCTGCTAAACCCCCACTGGATGTGCAATAAACATCTAGTGATGCACTGCTGTGTTATGTCTTACCTAATTTATGTATTAATATGTGGAAGAATGTAAAGATAGTGATTCACCTTACGTCAATGATGCTCATCTAATGGAATGCCGGTCACAGTATGCTACATAGCCTATTGTGTGTCTGGTGCCGCAAACACTACAATGGGGACACACACATTAGACACTTCCTTGCCCGGACATGTACTGAACCACGCCCAGAGCCTCAGAGTCATTGTGGCTATCCCTGCCTTGTTCTGTCAAATGCCACGCGACTCCGATTACGTTCTGATGTTGGCTCCACATAGCTACCTGTCGCAGGGGTACTCGCTGTTGGTGTGCAGAGCAGTGGTCTAATTGTCAGCATGTCATGGCCACTCCCTGAGGGCAGGTTTGCACACACATCACACCCATCCGGCACATGCGTCAAATATAATGGATCAACAACGTCACATCCTTTATTGCCCGTGGTGACTGGATGGCGGACGCTCCACGGGTATGAATCATAAAGAGTCCATGAAAAGTTGCGCAGAGGGTTTGTCGCACCCTGATCTGTAAGGCCATCTCAGGCCTACCGCCACGTGGCGTGGACTTCAATTGCACAGGGTTAGTGCCCCCAAAGATGATGTGGCGTCATGGGCCTACTACCATGTGGCGTGGACTTGAGTTGCACAGGGTTAGTACCACCCGAAGCTATTGTGGCCTTCAGGGGCATACCACCACGTGGTACGGACTTGAGTTGCACAGGGTTAGTCGCACCCTAAGTTGTATGGCCATCAGTGGCCTACCACCACGTGGCGCTGACTTGGTATGCACAGGTTTTGGGGCACCAGAAGCTGATGTGGTCTCCGCCATTGATAACTCAGGACTCAGCGACATGTGTGGGATCTGCTGGGCTGTGGAGCGGGTCCACATAATGTGCACCAAGCCATGGTGGTGGGACCGGGCCTTGGAGTTTTCACAGGCACGTGGAGTGCCCACTGCGGTGGTAGCAGGTAATTATTTGGTCATGGATGCGCAAGGGCCGCGGTGTCTCTCTCTCTCACTTCCCTCTCTTCACTCTCTCTCTCACTCTCTTCCTTCCTTTCCTTCTATCTCTCTCACCCTCTCTCCCTTCTCCCTTTCTCACTCCCTTCCTTTACTTCCCTCTCCTGCTTTTTTTTCCTTCTCTCTTTCTCTGTGTCTCACTCCTTTGATATGCGCATTACACACTTCCTTATTTTGTGCTTTATTTTCCAGGCTATGTCGTCAACATTGTTGGACCCGACATGAGTCTTCCGCCTTGTTGTTTTGTGTTGAGTTTGTTAAATTTCAATAAAATTTTTGATTGTTACTTAAGTGCTGTGTGACTTTTTCTTGTTCCTATTACTGTTTTTTGGTGGTGTCCACCATGGTGTTAAATTTTGGGGCAGGTATCGTGGGAATACTGGTGATGCCTGCAGTTTGCACCAGCTTCTGAATAGTGTGTTAGATTTATCTCAACTTTAGTTACGTTAAAGTGCTGATAATGAGATGCAGATTAGGCATTCCCTTGTAAAAACACATGATCTGCACCTTTGCGATTTATTCTAAATACTAAAATCCTGTATTGAATTGACTGTGGTAGTGGGTGCATTTACAGTGTAGACACAAAATCAATGAAGAAATCTCGTTGTATTTATATTGATTGGGAATAGTTGGTCAGGTGCTGGATCTTGACAGGGTACACCGCCCTGTTTGTTTATTTTTCTGAACACGAAAAAATCACATCACAACTTTCACAACAAAAGGCAAAACTGCGATGCAAAACAAATTCCGGCGATAAGCCGCGTTAGCATCAGAGATTTTACACCTGCTTTCTGCTGGTGTTAAGCAGGTCGACTACTTGCAGCATGAAAGGGAACACAGCCAAGAGCGACACCGAAACATCCACAGGTGCCATCGAGTGAATGAGCATGATACATGGATACCCATGAGGGCCACAGCACTCATCGCAACAGCCCCAGGACCGCCAACGCCCCCCAAACCCGCATCTGAGCAAGTGTGTCCGTGTAGTCATTGTGTTAGCATTATGGGCACGGACCCTGCAACATCACAGTGTGCTGTCTTCAGCAGACGTTACCATGTCACCTCAATGTTGGTAGTGAACCTGGACATGTAGCTACGCACGCATTCTCCTGCATGCACAAGCGGCATGTGTTGGTCTGGCATACACAGGTCAGTGCAGTGGTGTGCCTATCTGGCAAGGGGAACAGGGTGTCTCGGACATGTCCCTGTGCAGGAAGTGCGGTAAGTGGGTCTCTGTGTTCTGGTGTGGCCGCCACAAGGGCCGCACCAGTCAAGGTTGTAAAGTGACATGCACCACCTCCTAGGCATTACAATGGTGTGCCGTAGGAGTTCACAGTATACAACAGTGCAGCGCACAAAAGTGTGGAGGCTTATGGGAGGGAGGAGCAGCTGTTTCGCAACGTAACACACAGTGAACCAGCCCATGTGCCAAATGCTGGGCATCTCATCCATGATGACTTGGGTCGCAGACATCCCATAACACCAACGACCGGCCTCTGTACACATCTTTTATGACTGCAGCTGGAGAAGTTACTGTAGGGATGAAAGGTTCTTTGGCTGAGCTATCCTACCCTAGCACATCTGTTGCTCCGAGAAGGAACTTGCAAGTGGCCAGCCCCCCCCTGACAGATATGATATGATCCGTCTCCCACACTACGCACCGCCTGATTTGAGAAAGAGTATATGTCCTACACTCAACAGTGACTCGACCTGACCTGGTCAGAGCCGGTCGCTCCTCCCGCTGCCACTGCCTTCCTGAGCTAAGTACTGACCCAGCATTTTGTGCCTGCATTGATTTAATCGTGTCTTCGTGCCCCCATATATGTAGTGGTCCTGAGCTAAGTACTGACCCAGCATTTTGTGCCTGCATTGATTTAATCGTGTCTTCGTGCCCCCGTATATGTAGTGGTGTTTGAGCCTTCATATTGTGCATATTGTGCATGTTGTGATTTTAATAGTGCCTCCGTGCCCCTGTATTTATTTACTGTGCCCCCTGCCTCCATTTGTTTGGGTTTCGATTCTTCCTCCATTCCTGACGCTGCTCTGGCCCCACCCCCGCTCCCTCCAGCTTCACCGATCCCCTCCCCACTCGCCACCCCGCTCCCGCCTCCCAGCTGCCCCTCCCTCGCTCCGCCCCCTTCACTATCCACTTATGACAGATGCACTTTCGCGCAGCGTTCACGCGCCCCATGCGTGCCGAAGGCGCGCCAAAGGTAAGCCCGTCTACACCCGTCCACGCCTGGACAGCGCCCAGTGCCAGACCCCCTGGCCCCCGCAAAATCCCTACCACCCGCCTAACATACGACGCTGCAACCCTCCATGCTCTCAACACCGGCCGCCTCCCCGTCTGCCACCAAGCCGCCCCAGGACTCACCCATGGACCCTTCACCTGCCACTCCTGCAAATTCTGCTGCAACAAGACCCACACTACACCCACAAACGCCAAACAGAGCTCCGACAACAACCACCTGAAGTGCATCCTGCTCAACACCCGCTCGATCCACAGACACGCCATTGAACTGTGGAACCTACTAGACACCACAACGCCAGACGTCGCCTTTCTTACAGAAACCTGGATAAACGCATCATCAGCACCCGACATCGCAATAGCCATCCCGGACAGCTACAAGATCATCCGAAAGGACCGCACCAACCAAACAGGAGGAGGCATCGCCATCGTCCACAAGAACACCATCCGCATCACGACCGGTTCCGACGCCCCCCTCTCAGCCGCTGAACACCGTCACTTTCAGATACACACCGACCCTAAGACCACACTCAGAGGCACCCTCATCTACAGACCACCAGGACCCCGCACACAATTCAGCGAAGACATCGCTGACTTTATCAGCCCACACGCCCTCCCCTCCGAGGACTACATTCTCTTAGGGGACCTCAACTTCCACCTGGAAAAGAACAACGACAGCAACACCTCCACCCTTCTGGACAACCTCGCCAATCTTGGACTCAAACAACTGGTTAACACCCCCACCCACTCCGCCGGACACACGCTCGACCCAATCTTCTCCTCCAGCAAGCACGTCTCCTTCAATCACACCACAGGACTCCACTGGACGGACCACAGCTGCGTCCACTTCAACTTCAGAAAGACCACGACCTACCACCACAGACAACAAGTACCCCGCAGAAACTGGAAAAAAATTACCACCGACCAGCTCAGCACATCGCTAAACCAAAACCCTCCCGCCAAAGCATCGGACCCAAATCAAGCAGCCATCAATCTCGCACAATGGATCACCAATTGCGCTGACGAATTAGCACCCATGAAAAACCACCACAACAAGCCAGGTAGCAAAAAAGCCCCCTGGTTCAATGACGACCTCAAAAACTCCAAAAAGAACTGCTGCACCCTCGAGAAAACCTGGCGAAAAAACCCAACCACAGACAACATGACCGCCCTCAAGGACGCCACCCGCAAACACCACCAGCTGATCCGATCAACCAAAAAAATCAGCATTCAAGGATCGTCTCGACAACAACGCCCACAACAGCAAGGTACTTTTCAGCATTGTCAAAGAGCTCACCAATCCCTACGCCGGCACCAACGACATCACTCCCTCTCAAGACCTCTGCGACTCTCTAGCCTTGTTCTTCCACAGCAAAATCGCTGACATACATAATAGCTTCGACGACCAGTCCACCCCCCCCCACCACCGAATTGAAGCTCCCCACCACCACGCTTTGCGCCTGGAACCCGATCAGTACCGAAGACACCATCTGCTTGATGAACTCCATCCACTCCGGATCACCAACCAACCCATGCCCCCACCACATTTTCAACAAGGCCGACTCCATCATCGCACCCCATCGCCGAGATATCATCAACTGCTCCCTCAACACCGCTACCTTCCTGGAAAGCTGGAAACATGCCGAACTCAGTGCCCTCCTGAAGAAACCTACAGCAGACCCCACTGAACTCAAGAACTACCGTCCCATCTCGCTCCTCCCCTTCCCCGCCAAAGTCATAGAGAAGACCGTCAACAGTCAGCTTGCCGCCTTCCTCGAGTCTAACGACTGCCTCGACCCCTCACAGTCCGGCTTCTGAGCCAAACACAGCACCGAGACCGCCCTCATCGCAGCCACAGACGACATCCGAACACTACTCGACAACGGGGAAACAGCTGCCCTCATCCTCCTGGACCTCTCTGCAGCGTTTGACACGGTCTGCCATAACACCCTGGTACAACGCCTCAGCAACGCTGGGATACAAGGAAGAGCATTGGATTGGATCATCTCGTTCCTCGCCGGAAGAACCCAGAGAGTCCGCCTCCCCCCTTTCAGATCAGAGGCTACCGAAGTCATCTGCGGCGTACCACAAGGATCATCACTCAGCCCCACCCTCTTCAACGTCTACATGAGCCCCCTCGCAGCCATCGCACGCCAACACAACCTCAACATCATCTCCTACGCTGACGACACACAGCTGATACTCTCCCTCACCAAAGACCCAAACACCGCCAAAACCAACCTACACGAAGGGATGAAAGAAGTAGCCGAGTGGATGAAGAACAGCCGCCTAAAACTGAACTCGGACAAGACGGAAGTCCTCATCCTAGGATCATCCCCTTCCTCATGGGACGACTCTTGGTGGCCACCAACCCTGGGCAGCGCACCCAAACCAACAGACCATGCTCGCAACCTGGGATTCATTCTAGACTCCTCCCTCCCGATGACCAGACAAGTCAACGCCATCTCATCATCTTGCTTTAACATCATACGTATGCTCAGAAAGATATTCCGATGGATCCCCACCGAAACAAGAAAGACGGTCACCCAAGCACTTATCACAAGCCGACTGGACTACGGAAACACCCTCTACGCCGGAACCACAGCCAAACTACAGAAAAAACTCCAACGCATTCAGATCGCCTCCGCCCGTCTCATCCTAGACATACCCTGCCACGATCACATATCCGGTCACCCGAGAGACCTTCACTGGCTCCCCGTTAACAAGAGAATAACGTTCCGTCTCCTCATCCACGCACACAAAGCCCTCTACGACCTAGGTCCCAAATACCTCAACTCGCGCCTCACCTTCTACATCCCCACACGCCAACTTCGATCGTCTAATCAAGCCCTTTCCGCGATCCCACGCATCCGAAGAGCCACCATGGGTGGAAGATCATTCTCCTACCTAGTGGCCAAAACCTGGAACTCTCTCCCCAACCACCTCCGCCTCACACAAAACCATCTCTCCTTCAGAAAACAACTCAAAACTTGGCTATTCGATAAGTAGCCAACACCCCCCCCCCCCACCCTCCTCCTCAAGCGCCTTGAGACCCTCTGGGTGAGTAGTGTGCTATACAAATTTTCTGACTTGACTAACAGTCCTTCTTCGTAGTTAGCATGCGTGAAATGGCCTTCACACGTACTCCCAACACACCCCTGCCCTGCACCCATTGGACACAGACCGACTCATTGCACCAAGCAGTGCCATTTCATCCACAATACTGGCATATTGAAAGCCAATGCAGCTACAAGAAGAGCCACTGATGTAATGACATGGCATCCCGAACACATGGTTGACTCCATTCACGTCCACCTATACCTTGCACGTCTGCTGCATGTCCTGGGTACACTGCCTTTGGCAGTGCTGCGGATCACTTACCGGCTGAGCTTCAGCATTGCAGATGTCACCTGCGTTCAACCTGTGTTGCAATGTCGCACATACCTATCCTAGTGGTGCATGGACGTGTGCCTCTCCAACATGTGGGTAGCTCACATGGATTACAAAGGGTATGTGGGCCCCCTGATGGCCCACGACCTGGAGTGTCATGGTGATGCCTGTTTAAGGCATGCATGGATATTTGGCATGCATTTTGGGAACTGGGCCTGGGAGATTACACGTGTCGTAGTATGCAGTGAGCACATTAACCCACTCCCCGATTCTGCTTTGGTGCACATTGGGTACAGTGGTTGGAGTCAGCACATCTGTCTTGGTCAGCTGATGGATTACGTCAACGACATGTCCGATATTGTGGCCAACCATCACTTATTAGAGATAGTGGCTTACCCAGCTCTACTCGCGTTCATGGACGAGTGACGTTGTGCATCTGGTCACATGTTCCAAGACAACAAGAGACATGGCTGCATTGGCGTTGACTCATGTCCGAGGCGCGGACAACCAATGCTGCTTGACACTGACATGTGTTGGTAATGGACTACCCCGAGGTGAACATGGACGTTTTCCTACGTTCCTTATTCAGTCATGCTGCTGCATTTGTCTGCATATTGTGGCACTACTCTTGGTCGTACTGACATACACTTTTTCTTATAAATTTTCCATATTTTCACTTGTCTCCAAATGTGTTGTGTCTTCATTTGTATGCCAATGTGTGTGTCACGGACTCGCTGGCTGCCTGCCATACGTGAATTGCTACCCCATCTGGACTGTGGGTTTGTACTTATGCGTTCTCATGTGCCTGTTTCATACTGACGCTTTTGGACGTTTATCTGCCACAGGCGAGTGTATTTGTGTCCTGTGTTCAATTGTTCGAATGTTTGTCTTTGGACAACATTGTGTTGGATGTTGGTGTGCTCTGCTTCCTATGTGTGTGTGATGCATTGTGTGTGAGATGTCCCTTCATGCGAGGTTTTGTTCACCCATCTCCCTTTCAGGCAGTGTGGTTTTCACCTCTGTGCTTGTTCAGTGGTGTGATGTTAGCAGGTTGTGTGACTTGTGCTCGTTGTTAGTATGCTTCATTTTGGCCATGGATTGTCTGTAGTTGTGCTGTACTTAATTGTGCATGTGTGCCAATGTGCTCATCTACCCCCGTCCCCTCACTCCCTGCTTGTTCCTCTTCCTGGTTCTGTTGTGTCTGTAATTTTGTTGCTCTAAAATAATTCTACAAAGAGCTGCCGTTCACCTAGTCGTTACTAGATGTCCCTCACTAGTCAAATGCAAAGCATTGAAATTATTCTTACATCAAGCTGCAGTTCCACTAGTCGTTACTAGATGTCCCTCACGAGTCAAATGCAAAACCATTGAAACCCTTTCATCAAGCATTTGCATTTGACTCGTGAAGGACATCTAGTAACCACCAGTTGAACTGCAGCTCTTTGTAGAATTATTTTGATATTGGATACTATATAATATTCACTGCCCACTGCTAATCTCATCCCATAATGCTTTGCAGTGCCTTTAGTGGGGAATGTTTTTTTGCCAATAACTGCGTTTAGGGTGGTCCTAAGAGGATGGGACCACCACCAAATCGTTGAATAAGATGTGATTTTTTGTTTTCAAAGCATCTGTTTGGTACTCCCCCTAGGTTAGGGAGGATACCAAAATCCTCACCTCTCTCACTGCTTGCTAATTTTTCAGTTTCACTTTTGTGAAAGTACTATATGCACATTAGCATATAAAGATAGAGATACTTATTTTATCATAACTGGCACTGTACAGGACGCCATTTGCAATTATTTTTCAATTTTTTCACAATGCAAACAAGTACACAGTGTCATCAGCTACGCTACGCAGACTACGTGTACTACGTGAAGTTCAAAGTATTCTACTTAAAGTTACGTGAAGTGCTGCTACGCAAACTACGCCCCTAGTTTCCATAGGAAATCCGCAATATTCTATTTGGAATAACTTTGGCGCCGGTTGCCAAATCTTTGCGAAATTCTCCAAGAAGATGGGGCTCTCTGCTTCGCTACTATCCTGAAAGTCTCGGGGTGATTCGTCAAGTGGGGGCTGAGAAAAAAGGGGGTCCCAAAACGTGTTTTCCCCATGCAATTTTCCATAGGGATCTTTAGACACGGCTACAGCCCGAACTGCTGAACGGAATTACACCAAATTTGGCAAAAAGGTAGAGTTTGGTATGCAGATCACGCTTTTTGGTTAAATGGTGTAAATCCGTGCAGTAGTTTCTGAGAAAATCAAAAGTAAAATCATAGATATATTTATGGACGAAGTAGGGTACGAGTATCGTCCGAGGATTATACGCGTACCCTTATGAGCACAAACTGCATGCTAATTGTCTGTCAACTGTCTGTCAGCACTCCAAACCTGGAAGTGTTGGCAGCCATCTTGTGTCTCGGTAGAATCGAGGCACAAGAAAACTGAAAAACAAGTGCGCAAAAGACGCAAAGGGGGCATGGTAGAAACACCCTGACCCCCTAGGCCTGCTTAGGGGGTCCCACAAGGACCCCCAAGGCCCCCAAATATTTTTTTAAAAATAAATAAATTGCGGGATATGCGTACAATACGTGTATCGCGTGAAACAAAAAAAAACCCGAAGCCTGCTTTAGTGCTAATTAGCCCCCGGGGGGGGGGGGGGCAAGTCCCGGGGGCAATGTCATTTATTGTAATGGGGCCCAGAGGGGCCCCCAGCCCCGGGGACCGCCACCCCGGGGCTTTAATGATATGAATGCGGGGGGGGCTCATAACCCCCGTGCAGCCCCAGAGACTGCCACCCCCGGGGACCGCTACCCCCCGGGGCTTCTTTTTTTTAACAATAATGGGGGGCCCAGAGGGGCCCCCCAGCCCCGGGGACCACCACCCCCGGGAAATTAACATTATGTATGTGGGGGTCTCTCGGCCCCCCCGCAGTCCCGGGGACCGCCACTCCCCGGGGCATTGGTTTAATATGTGTAGGGGGGGCTCACAGCCCCCCTGCAGCAAATATAAATGTGTGGAGGGGCTGAAAGGCCCCCCAAGCCCCAGGGTCCGACACCTACCCGTGGCACTAAATGTTTAAATTAAGGGCAGTTTTTTTTTTACGGTAAAATTAGGATACGCATGCACAGCACGGTGCTTAGCGCGACCTCTGGTGTGCACACGTTGGGTACACGTATCGTACCCCGTATGCAGCACGATTTATAAGACGTTTGGTACGCATATCCAAGCAAGAAAAAGAAAATTATTTTTCAGATATCTATCAAACTTATGTGTTTAGATTTTGGGTGGCTCTAAAAAGAGCGCTTGTGTTTATTGGGAGATTTTGGTACCTACAAGTAAGTACCGATGCAGAGTCTAAAGTTCAAGAGGAAGACTCTGTTCCCCTCATCTGTAAAATGTACACCATCTCTCCTATAGATGCCATGCATATTGAAACGCAGATTGTTGTGGTAAATTGACCCCATTCTATAGTCTCGGAGAAAAACAGAAACAGATTTATTCACATGTTTCCTAGCTTTCTCAATCTGTGGACAATATTGGTTGGACCAGTCCCATTTCTGCCTTTGGCATATATTAGAATAGACAAAGGCAGTTTGGGGGAAAAGTGCCATCAATTCTCCAAAGGTGTCCTTTATAAGCATTTCCAGACCTACCCCAGTCAAAATGCCTAGGTCATGCCACCACAGTGCACA
The DNA here is from genome assembly GCF_964261635.1 of Lissotriton helveticus. Lineage (NCBI taxonomy): Eukaryota > Metazoa > Chordata > Amphibia > Caudata > Salamandridae > Lissotriton > Lissotriton helveticus. The sequence continues at coordinate 312,376,894 of NC_136062.1, forward strand.
ATTATGAGTTCAGGGTGTTGGTGATGTAAAAAGGGTTTAACCAATGGCATCAATTGGTGCCACTTTAACCCTCTCTGTCCAATCCATTTAATGTCTGCATTTGGGAAACCTAGGTCTTTGTGAATTCCTTTCTGTTCTGTGTACCTTTGGCTCCAGAAAATATAGCTGTGTCCCACAATCCACACTGTGAGCATGTTGAAGAGAGGTCTGGATGCACTCAGATCGTCTCTGTAAATGAAATGGCGGTTTGAAAAGTAAGATTTTTCTAAAATGGTGGATAAGATGCAGTTTTGAAAAAAGAAAAGAAATGATTGGTTGTTTGAGAACATTCTGCACTGAAAACTAGGGTGCATGTTTCTGTTTTTCCAAAGCATTATTCTTATTGGTTAACAAAAATGGATTGAAAGGTATGTTACATTAGATAAGCTGATATGTTGAAAAGTCAAGCACACTTGCTGTTTTGATTAGTAACATTGTATGATGAACTTTTGACCTGTGTGCTCAGTTAAGTGTTTCATGAGGTGTTTCTATGGTAACAGGCAGAAGGCAGAATGGGGGTAGGGTTGGAAGTTCTGTCAGTTGGAAAGGGTTCAAAAGTTCAACCAATAGAAATGTGTGTTTGCTTTTGAATTAATGTGGGAAGAAATGTGATTTGTTTATTAACATGTATATGTGTGTAGAATGAGAAGGAACGTTGCCATTTTCTGTTTTTGCTAAGAACAGTGAAGTACAGAGATTCTGTATAAGAATATCTGCTGTGTGACTGACATTCTTCTTAATCTACAAATCAATTTGAAAGGTAAGTTGTTAACTTGTAAGGGGATGTATGTGGTGTATTTTGTTTTTAAATAGAGCAATGTGTTTCTCCTTCTAAAGTGCAAGGAGTAGTTTAGTTGTGTAGAATCACATTCTGAGTTTGTCTGCATTTGGATAACCATTGTGATAAAAGCATTTGGTAAGTTAATGTGTTTGGTGAGTCAGCTTTGTACAGTAAAGTGCAGTACTAAAATATTTAGAATGTGTGCAGTCACTTTTTCAGTTCTAGAGTAGTTAATAGTGTTGCTTGTTTAGACTTAAGCTTGTGTTTCAAATCTACAATTTTCCAGGCAGTATACATACACTACTGCAAACTCTCCATGGCAGATTTAAAAGCCGCTTGTGGCTCTTTGTGCTGCCATTTAGTCACTTTTTTGATGTAATGTTGGAGCCAATAGTGCAGCAGATTGCTCATGTATTTGCAAAATGAGTCAGGATTGTATAGTAAAGTGCAGCAGTAATATATATTGAATGTGTTTAGTCACCTTACCGTTTCTAGACTAGTAAATGTTTTTTGGTAAAATACAAGGTCTAATATATTTTGTCTAAAATCACACTGTGCGTCTGTGTGCATTTAGGAATTATTCTGAGAGAAGCATTTTTGTACGTTTTGTGTTTGCAGACACATAAGTGCTTGAAAACCTATCCTTTTTTCAAGTTTTGATAGAATTAGAAACCAGTTATTGCTTTTGTATTTGCAAAATTACTCATGGTTGTACAGTAAAATGCAGTATTAATATTTCTGGAATGTGTGCAGTCATATTAGCCTTTCATGATTAATTAATAGTATTGCTTGTCTAGATTCAGACTTGTGTTTCAAATCTACAATTTACCAGTTAGTATACATACACTGCTGCATACACTCTGGGGCAGATTTACAAGCCCCTTGTGCCTCTTTGCTGTTCTATAGTGTCACTTTTTTGATGTAAAAAAACTCAAGCACTTATAAATTCAGTCAGGTACTGTCCTTGCAAAACTGTAATCATTCAGTCAGTACCCAAGTACTCATGCAGCAAAGTAGGCCTTAGGGCATGAACTGTGTCAAACCCCTATGCACTATGCATGTAGTCTTGTATCTAACTGCACACTTGTCTTTTATCCCTTCAATTCCCTAGTCTGTATCCTTCCACTTCCACCAAGTACTCTGTCACTGCTGTTGCACGGTTGTAGTAACCCATTCAGCAGTATGTACTAATCCATTTACTGCACTAAAACTCAAGCACTTATGTATTCACTTAGACACTCTCTTTACAGTACTCTGATCAGTCAGTCAGTACCCAAGTACTCATGCAGTGAAGTAGGCCTTAGGGCATGAACTGTTTCAAACCCCAATGCACTATGCATGTAGTCTTGTATCTACCTGCACACTTGTCTTTTATACCTTCAATTCCCTAGTCTGTATCCTTACACTTCAACCAATCATTCTGTCACTGCTGATGCATTGTTGTAGGGACCCATTCAGCAGTATGTACTAATCCATTTACTGCACTAAAACTCAAGCACTTATGTATTCACTTAGACACTCTCTTTACAGTACTCTGATCATTCAGTCAGTACCCAAGTACTCATGCAACAAAGTAGGCCTTAGGGCATGAACTGCTTCAAACCCCAATGCACTATGCATGTAGTCTTGTATCTACCTGCCCACTTGTCTTTTATACCTTCAATTCCCTAGTCTGTATCCTTACACTTTCACCAAGCACTCTGTCACTGCTGTTGCACTGTTGTAGTGACCCATTCAGCAGTATGTAGTAATCTATTTACTGCACTAAAGCTCAAGCACTTATAAATTCAGTCAGGCACTGTCCTTGCAGAACTGTAATCATTCAGTCAGTACCCAAGTACTCATGCAATAAAGTAGGACATGGACTGCTTCAAACCCCTATTCACTATGCATGCAGTCTTCTATCCACCTGCACACTTGTATTTCATGTCTTCAATTCCCCAGCCTGCATCCTTACACTTCCACCAAACACTCTGTCACTGCTGTTGCACTATTCTAGTGACCCATTCAGCAGTTAGTGCTCATCCATTCACTACACTAAAACTCAAGCACTTATACATTGAGTCAGGCACTGTCCTTGCAGAACTGTAATCATTCAGTCAGTACCCAAGTACTCATGCAGCGAAGTACGCTTTAGGGTATGGACTGCTTGAAACCCCAATGCACTATGCATGCAGCCTTACATCTACCAGCACACTTGTCTTTTATACCTTCAATTCCCCAGTCTGTATCCTTATACTTCCACCAAGCACTCTGCCACTGCTGTTGCACTGTTGTAGTGACCCATTCAGCAGTATGTACTAATCCATTTACTGCACTAAAAATCAAGCACTTATATACTCACTTTGACACTCTCCTTACAGTACTCTGATCATTCAGTCAGTTTCCAAGTACTCATGCAGCGAAGTAGGCCTTAGGGCATGAACTGCTTCAAACCCCTATGCACTATGCATGTAGTCTTGTATCTACCTGCACACTTGTCTTTTATACCTTCAATTCCCTAGTCTGTATCCTTACACTTTCACCAAGCTCTCTGTCACTGCTGTTGCACTGTTGTAGTGACCCATTCAGCAGTATGTACCAATCCATTTACTGCACTAAAACTCAAGCACTTATAAATTCAGTCAGGCACTGTCCTTGCAGAACTGTAATCATTCAATCAATCAATCAATCAATCAATCACGAGTATTTGTAAAGCGCGCTACTCACCCGCTAGGGTCTCAAGGCGCTGGGGGGGGGGCTGCTACTGCTCGAAAAGCCAGGTCTTGAGTTGCTTCCTGAAGGAGAGATGGTCGTGGGTGAGTCGTAGGTGGGTGGGGAGGGTGTTCCAGGTCTTGGTCGCCAGGTAGGTGAAGGATCTTCCTCCGGTGGTGGTTCTGCGGATGCGTGGGACGGTGGCGAGGGCGAGTCTGGCGGAGCGGAGCTGGTGGGTTGGTGTGTAGAACGTGAGACGGTTGTTGAGGTATTCGGGGCCCAAGTCGTGGAGAGCCTTGTGTGCGTGGGTGAGGAGTCTGAACGTGATCCTCTTGCTGACGGGGAGCCAGTCCAGGTCCCTCAGGTGGGCGGAGATGTGGCTGTGTCGGGGGATGTCCAAGACGAGTCGTGCTGAGGCGTTCTGGATGCGCTGGAGTCTTTTCTGTAGTTTGGCGGTGGTCCCAGCGTAGAGGGCGTTCCCGTAGTCCAGACGGCTGGTGACGAGGGCCTGGGTGACCGTTTTCCTGGTTCCAGTGGGGATCCAGCGTAAGATCTTACGGAACATGCGGAGTGTGTTAAAGCAGGAGGAGGTAACGGCGTTAACTTGCCTGGCCATCGTGAGGGAGGAGTCAAGGATGAAGCCCAGGTTACGTACGTGGTCCGTGGGCTTAGGTGGGGGGCCCAGAGCAGAGGGCCACCAGGAGTCATCCCAGGCGGAGATGGATGGGCCGAGGATGAGGACTTCCGTCTTGTCTGAGTTCAGTTTCAGGCGGCTGAGCTTCATCCAGTCTGCGATGTCTTTCATTCCGTCCTGGAAGCTGGCTCTGTCGGAGGTGGGGTCGTTGATGAGGGAGGGGATCAGTTGGGTATCATCGGCGTAGGAGATGATGTTGAGGTTGTGCTTACGTGCGATGGCTGTGAGGGGGCTCATGTAGACGTTGAAGAGGGTGGGGATGAGCGAGGAGCCTTGAGGTACGCCGCAGATGATCTTGGTGGCTTCTGCGAGGAAGGGCGGACTCTTTGGGCTCTGTCGGAGAGGAAGGAGGTGATCCATTCCAGTGCCTTTCCTTGGATCCCGGCGTGGCGGAGGCGAGTTGTCAGGGTGCGGTGGCAGACTGTGTCGAACGCAGCCGAAAGATTGAGCAGGATGAGGGCGGCGGTTTCTCCGTTGTCCAGCAGGGTCCGGTTGTCGTCGGTGGCCGCGATGAGGGCGGTCTCGGTGCTGTGGTTCGCTCGGAATCCGGACTGCGATGGGACGAGGGAGCCGTTCGTCTCCAGGAAGGCTGTCAGATGTTTGTTGATAGTTTTCTCAATGACTTTTGCAGGGAAGGGGAGGAGCGAGATGGGGCGGAAGTTCTTGAGGACTGAGGGGTCTGCGGTGGGTTTCTTCAGGAGTGCACTGATCTCTGCGTGCTTCCAGCTCTCCGGGAAGGTGGCGGATATGAAGGAGTTGTTGATGATGTCCCGAAGTTTGGGTGCGATGATGGAGTCGGCTTTGTTGAAGATGTGGTGTGGGCAGGGATCGGCTGGGGAGCCCGCGTGGATGGTGTTCATCGTGTGGGTGGTATCTTCCGAGCTGACCTGAGTCCAGGCGCACAGGGTGGTGGTGGGGGGTGTAGGTTCGGTGGTGGGATACGAGTTCTGAGCGCCGAAGCTGTCGTGTATGTCGACGATCTTACGGTGAAAAAAGGTGGCCAGAGAGTTGCAGAGGTCTTGAGAAGGCGTGATGTCGTTGTTGCTGGCGTTAGGGTTGGAGAGATTTTTCATGACGTTGAAGAGTTCCTTGCTGTTGTGGGTGTTGTTGTCCAGTCGTTCTCTGAAGGATGACCTTTTGCTGGTGCGGATCAGCTGGTGGTGTTTGCGGGTGGCGTTCTTGAGGGCTGTCATGTTATCCATTGACTGGTTGTGGCGCCAGACTTTCTCGAGGTCACGGCAGGATTTGTTGGAGTCTTTGAGATCGTTGGTGAACCACGCGGCTTTCTGGCTGTTGAGGTTGCTGGGAGGGTTTTCAGTGGAGCAAGGGTGTCGGTGCAGTCGGTGATCCACTGTGTGAGGTTGCGGGCTCCTTCGTTGGGGTCCGTGGTGTTGGTGGGAGGGTTTAGGCTCAAGGAGGTGGTGAGTTGGTTGGTGGTGATCTTGCTCCAGCCTCTTCGGGAGGTTTGTTGAGGGCGGTGGTGGGTCGTTGTTTTCCTGAAGTTGAAGTGTACGCAGCTGTGGTCGGTCCAGTGGAGCTCGGTGGTGTGGCTGAAGGAGATGAGGTTGCTGGAGGAGAAGACAGGGTCGAGCGTGTGGCCGGCGTAATGGGTGGGGGTGTGGACCAGTTGCTTGAATCCGAGGTTGGCAAGGTTGTCTAGTAGGGCGGTGGTGTTGTTGTCCTGGTCGTTCTCCAGGTGGAATTTGAGGTCTCCTAGGAGGATGTAGTCGGGGGAGGCGAGGGCGAGCGGGCTGATGAAGTCTGTGATGGCCTCGCTGAAGTGTGAGCGTGGTCTCGGGGATCTGTAGATTAGGGTTCCTCTGAGGGTGGTCTTGGGGTCGGTGTGAATCTGGAAGTGCAGGTGCTCTGCGGTGGCGAGGGTGTCGTCGGTGTTGGTCGTGATGCGGATAGTGTTTCTGTGGGCGATGGCGATGCCTCCTCCGGTCTGGTTGACACGGTCTCTCCGGATGATCTTGTAGCCGTCCGGGATGGAATGGCGATGTCGGGGGCTGAGGAGGCGTTCATCCAGGTTTCCGTGAAGAAGGCGACGTCTGGTGCCGTTTTGTCCAGGAGGTCCCATAGTTCGATGGCGTGCCTTTGGATGGAGCGGGTGTTGAGCAGGATGCACTTGAGGTGGTTGTTGTTGGCGGCTGCTTTGGCTGGCACGGTGCAGGACCGAGTGCAGGTGAAGTAGCAGGCGTGGCAGGTGAAGGCTCCGTGGGTGCGTTTTGGGGTGGCTTGGTAGCAGGCTGGATGTCGGCCGGTGTTGAGTGTGTCGAGGGTGGCGGCGTCATAGCTCAGTCGGGTTGGCAGGAACAATTAAACTGTAATTGGAATATTCACATGGCTGCTGTTTTGAAATAAAGCGAAGAAAGACAGATTAATCCTTGCCCCTGGTCCTGATATAGAATTCAGATTAATTCCTTCTCTGAGATATCTGCAGCAGTGCCAGGTTCAAGCATGAAACACCTTTCAACTCCTGACTATCACACATGCACTAGTTATTGGTATATCAAGGAATGGGTCAACATACAGAGTCAATATACAATTCAACACTCATTCTTCTTGAAATACCTTTCTGTGTTACAGTTTATGCAGAGGGTTGGGGGTGTTGACAAAACATTTAATACCTTAAAACAGCCACTTGAAGTACTCTGCAGCAAAATTAGCCTACAGGCAATCAGAAAACAATTCAAGACTCACTTCTTCCAAGAACACCCCAGAAAAGGTGCTTGTTTGCCCCAGGGGGAATTAGCTTTAAAGTGCTACACACCACCTATGTTACTTCACAGAATTTGAAGATAAAGAAAACAGCAAGAACAATGAAAAGTTCTAATGGCACCTTCCACCATACTACAGAGGATAGTGGTAAGGTTGTTTCTAAAGTTAGCCAGGGTATTAGCTTTATGTTTTCTGCATAATATCTAGAGTTATAAAGTTGATGTGGAATATTTAATAAATTAACTATAACTTGCCTGCATGCCATGCACTGCGTATGTCCTCTAGTTAAATCACTCTTGACATGTTAAATGACAACAATGAAGGCATCTCAAATGTTGGTCATCCAGGGAAGACCCTATTTCATACAATGCTCAGATAGAGAGCTGGTAACTCCTATAGCGAGTATGTTTCCAGCTCATTTTGTGAAGGCTCTATACAGCCACAGATACCAAGAAGTCAGCTGTAGCCTCAGAAGCATTTGCAGATACTTTTAGGGTGAGTGGGGGGTCTACTCAGCAGTGCTGGGCTCTAAGCCCCACTCTCTCACCTTACCCGCTCCAACCCCTTCATTTTTGGCCAGGTGGTGACGGGCTGAAAATCCCACCCCAAATCTTGATAACCCCATTCAAGGCTCGTCCCCTGTCACACAGTAAAAATTATTTCAACAGTGGTAGGCCTGGATTAAGGTCAACTGGCAAGTTCATATTCTGACTCCTCACCCCAGTGATATAAATCTATTATGCCCTTCAAACACCTCACATCACCTCACCCTACTTTACCTTATTGTTGCTCTGTGTTTTCAATGGCACTTGGTGGGGTTGCCTTCATGCCTTATTTCATGGTGCCGATAGGCACTTGCTCTGACCATTAAAGTTTGGGCACCCATGGGAGTCGTGATCACTGTTGGGCCCATTGGGGTTGCAGAGGCCATAAACCAGAGCCTCTGCCATCTGCGCCTCTGCGCCTTGCATCGCAAAATGCGATGCAGTGCGCGCTATGAAATTCGTTTTATTAATTAAATTGTTTACTTACCTGCAATTATCCATGTGCCGGTTTTTAGCACCCCCCACCCTGCCCCTCCCCCTCCCCGCCTTCCTGCTCCACCATAACTCCCTCCATGGGCCGCTGCTGGTGCGCCACATGTGCACACATGCACAATTCAGGGGTGCAACAGGGTGTCAATGTGAAACCCTGCCACCCTTAAATATGCTCCCCCTATTACCGATTCGGTATTTACCAAATCGGTAATAGTGAATGGGTTTGCATTCATTCCTATGGCCTACAGGCCCATAGGAATGAATGGGAAGGTATTCCTTATTACTGATTCGGTAAATACCAAATCGGTAATAACGAATATTACAGAAGCAGTAAAATTTACCGATTTATTACCTACATTCTATTTACCGATTCTTAAATACCGAATTGGTAAAATTCGGTATTTAGGAATCGGTAAATAGAAATTACCTACATCTGACCCTTAGATCTTTTTCAGTTTCTGTGTTCCTCTTCATGCTGTATCATAATACCCTCCAAACATTTCATAATTGTTTTTGTATTTTTAGGACTGTTAATCTCAGTGATTTCATTTTTGATCTCCTCAATTTCTTTTTCTTTCTTTTTTTAAAAATATGTTTATTGATTTTCATCAAATAGAGAAACTTCAGTATGCATGTCTGCCAACACCGTATGATCCATACAAACCAAGATATAAACAAGCCCCCCACCCCATTCCCTCCCACCTGACCCAAGGCTGAAACCAATATAGGCTACACTGGTCGAAACGTACATTAGGTTGAGTAACATCATATATGTAGAAGCTGATATCTCAAAAGACCGGAACATAGACATGTCGCAAATTAGAATTGAATAAACGATGGATTTAGGCCCAGATCTTTGTACTGGGGTGAATGTATGACATTGTTCTACATTCTGTCCATCAACTGTGTTTTTTGCAAATTACAATTGAAACACCATCAGAAGCAGTAAGGCATGCTAGTGTTCCCACCATGGAGGATTTCCGAGGGTAATAAGTGAGCACGAGCAGGAAGCCAGCCCATACCTATACCTATACAATCATACTGAATCTGGACATGTGAGCAGATATGCCGTTAGTGGGGCCCAGAAGTCCTTTGGACGTGAGGTCTCAGGAAGTTCCTCCTCATAAGTTTGTAATTGAGTCTTACAGTACAGCAGATCACGGAGCCATTGTTTCTTGGTTGGAGCCGCCTTTGCCCCAACATTGTGCCATAGTTCTCTTCGCAAACAGGGTAGCTAGTGCAATTATTAATCTATTACAGGGCTTGAAACACTTGACATATCCTAGTAAGGGGGGCCTTCATCACTTCCTCCCAGAAAGCAAGCACACACCCATAGTGCCACGTCATATGCATCTGCTCCTCCACACCTCACACAGTTAGCATTCTCCCACAAACCCTATTTAAAAAGCTGCATCGGGGTATAATATAGTTGGTGCAGAAACTTCAAATGTATTATTCTCAAGTTACAATTGGCCATCAGACGGCCAGTAAGTGTACAGCATGCTATCCACATATCGGGATAAAAGCGTCTCCCAACACTGCCTGCCACTTTACAAATGAGGGGTGCTCGCGCGCTGCTCCTGCTCGCGCAACAATGCGTTATAAAGTTTTGTGATTAATCCCTGACGTTCTGCACTCGCCAACATCGCCTGCAAGGCCCGCAGAGTGGTAGGTTCAGCCGGGAAATCCGGATACACAGTCCGGATGGCCTGCCTCACACGCACATACGTGAAGCCCAACATGAAGCCCCTGTCCGCCCCCTTTTGCACCTCCTGCAGGGATCTGAAGCTACCTTTCTCATAAAGATCCCCGAGCCGCGTGATTCTCACTTTGGCCAATTTACAAAGAGCTTGCTCACGCACAGCTGATATATCCGGATGGGACGCCAGGGGTTGTAACGGGGCATATAAATACTGTAGTTGAGCTCTGTGTGCCAGCTGTCGCCAAGCCCAAGCCGTACATTGCACTGGGTTGATTTTAGTCCAGGGGCCACCCGTGCCACTTGACAGGGTAGCCGCCTGAACCACCATGCGAAGCACAGCGTCCCCCTCTACAGCCACATGAGGCTGATAGCGCTGCAGGTAGTGCCAATAATGAGCAAACTGAGCCTGAGCACACAGGTAATACAGTCTGAAATCAGGAGCCTCGAAGCCCCCCGCTCAAACGGTTGCACCATAAGGTCCCACTTACACCTTCACTTCTTCCCACCCCAGATGAATGTCGATAACATGGACTGAAAAGTTTTGAAGAATGCCATATTCAATTTATTGGAATATTGACGAAGAAGTATAATAATTTGGGGAGAAAGGTCATTTTGACGATTGCCAGTCTATCTGCCAACAAAAGTGGCAGATGGGCCCATCTTTCAGCTCTCTCAGTGATACTCGTGATTGCCCGCTCACAGTTCTCTGAAATCACCACTTCCGGGTCCCTATGGATCCAGCCCCCTAGATATTTCACGGGTTCTGTCATCCAGGTCAAGGGAAACTCTAGTGCTATCTCCTTCGTGTGTGCCGTAAGGGGGAAGGCCATTGACTTCGACCAATTGAACCCCAGGCCCGAGAAGCGATCAAACATGACATATTCCCTAAGTAGCTCAGGCAAGTACACCTCGGGGTCATGCATGTAGAGCAATATATCGTCTGCGTATAATGATACCACCAGTGGTCTCTGTCGGAATCGCAATGCAGCCGCACGATGCAGTTGCCGAAGCTTACAGACGAGAGGTTCAAGGGCAAGTGAAAATAGTATAGGCGACAGCGGGCATCCCTGACGGGTGCCACCCCTGATCGGGATCTGTGTAGATACCCACCTATTCACACGCACCCTGGCAACAGGGTCGTCATATAGCACCCTGATCCATTTTAGAAAAAAGGGAGGAAAACCCATCCGGAGCAGAATCGTAAACATGTAAGGCCATTGTAGTGAATGGAAGGCGTTTGCTGCATCTAAGAAGCAACAGCCTGAAAATCAGGGTAAAAACAATGTAAAATGGAGAAAATAGTACGGAGGTTGTGTGTAGTGGAGCGCTCCGTGACAAATCCAGACTGGTCAGGTAAGACCAGCAGGGGAACCCATGGCTGCAATCATCTTAGCAAGGATTTTTGCATAGATATTTATTGATCTCCTCAATTTCTTTGTTCATTTTTTCTCTCATAAATTCTGCTTGATCTATGAATATTTCAATAATGTCTCTTGATGTCTCATTACATTTTTGTCCAAACATTTCTGCTCTGGTTTCATCCAAATCCTCCACCAATGGAAAAATATTAATTCTCAGACCACTAGGGATGTTGATAACCTCTAGGCATCGTCTTAAAGTAGTAGAGTCCCAACCTAAGGGTATAATCTATGTATTCCGCACCCAAATTGCAGGGCAGGACTGAATTTTTAACTCATCGGGCTGGAGCTTTTCTAGACATCTGTTAAAGTGTCAGTTGTCACTGATAGGGGGTGAGGGGATTTAAAAGACAATAAAAAACACCTGATGCTGGGTCTCTCCTTCTTATCTCAGTCTCTGTCTCTCCCCTAGGGCCAGAACAGGAACCATGGAGGCTCCTCTGACTCAATCACAATGCTGCTATACAGCTTTGTGATTGGCAAGCACCCAGGATCCGCTGAGCCAATCACAACGCAGCCCCTCTTGGGCTGACCAAACAGTCATGCGCACTTTGTGTTTTCTCTATGCAGGCTGCATTACAGCCAGCGTGGAGAACAGGCCCATTCCCCATTCCCTGGCTGAGCGCCGATCCACAGAGCAATCACAACACTCCATTGGCTATTGGGGGTAGTATCTAACTAACTATCAAATTTGTTTTTCACTACTGCAAAGCATATCTCTCCCATAGGTTAAAATTGGATTTGCCTTAAAACATATTTTAAGTGTCATTTCTAATTGGGAAAAGATAGAGATTTGGGTTTGGTGTCTCTGGACTCACAATTTAAAATCATAACTTATGGTGAAGTTGGATTTTAAATTGTAAGTATGAAAATGCCACTTTTAGAAAGTTAAGTTGACATTTTCTTACCTTACTGCCAACAAACATGGGGGGGGTGAGAGAAGAAAGGGAACTCACCCACCTTCCCTAGCTATAATGAAATTCAACAAGTAAGAACGAGTTCGCTACCTACTTTGTCTCTTGGTGTTGGGAGTCAATAAATCAAGATCCCTAGAAAAAGATGGACAGGGGAATCCTATAGTTTTATTTGAGAACCCTCACTCACGAACCTAGTAGGAGGCATGCTTCATCACTGGGCTCCCACCCTGTTAGCGGAATGCTTCCAGGGTGTATTTCGACACCTGATTATAGCGGATCTGGTTTTTTTATGTCCTACCTCAAGAGGTATTTTAATGATGGAGGCCCTGGCCACGTTTTGAAAGCAGTGGCAGATATTTGTGGTATTCTCTTCATCTCAAATATCCTAATATGTGGTCAACATGTTTTGGTGATGTACCTATGTGCCCTAGTGGGTCATTATGGCGTTAGTCAGGACCAGTGCAACAAATGCATACATGCTACAGCACGCGAGGTAAGTTTGAAACACAAACACAACCTACAAGGAAAAGCCATGTCTTGTGACAGTAGTAATGTGGCAGCCCCTCACTACACGGGTAGCTCTGAGGGGGTGGACCCTGTAGTCACACTTTTGTCAAGGTATCTCACCCTCCGATACACCTTATCGTCCTCCTCCGGATTCCGGCATCTTAAAAAAAGCTACCCATGTAAAGAGGGAGCAGGTCCTTCATGACCAGCTCTGGCAAAAACCTTGGGGCTGAACATCCTTTTGCTGGAGGATTGAACCTAGTCAAGGGAGTTGAAGGTAGCTTCAAACTTCCCCATTTCTTTTATGAATGGGTTCCTGAAGAGACCCACTTGTGCCACTGCCCCCAGTTCCAAGTTGGCCAGGTCATCCAGCTTAAGATCTACTTTAATTAGGAAGGATCAGCGGTGTTCCATTTGCAAAGCACAGTTGGCATCACCCAGTAGGATAATAGCCCATTGGTTGCAGCACAAGAGTACTTAAGAGGGTATGAGGGACCCTGACTCCTTAGCCTCCTCTGCCATATCAAATATTTTTGCTGGGGCCCCATCACGTTAAGGACCTTGTCCTGGCACAAGCGCCATTAGCAGTCAATCCCCTTCTTTAGGTCACGCCATTATATAATCGAGTTCCGGGGTTAGGGTGTCCTTGCCTTCCAGTGTGGGGCAGAGGAATTCAGATCGCAGACTACCTTGTCCGAGGGTTTCCTGAGTCTGCCAACCACGTAGGTGGCTACACTTAATGCTGGGAGCCATTCTGAGGATTGAGGGTAGAGCAGATTCTCTGGGACCAGCATGTCCCGTCAGGGCCTCAGTAGTAGGTTTGGTTGGGGCAGGGGTGGGTGAGCCCTTTTTAGAGGAGCATTATGGCTGGAATTGGTTCCTGTCTGAGTGCCCTTGGCAATAACAAAAATACCGACCAACAAAAACATCGCCACAAAAATATCGTACACAAAAATATCGTCACCATATACCTAAACAAGGATTTACACAAATATCGATATTTTATTATCGACTACAAAAATATTGTTTTAAATTATATCGACTACAAACATATCGACTACAAAATTATCGAAAATACTTTAAATAATATGAAACACTACAAAAATATCGACACCACTATTATCGACTTACATACAGCCTATTAACAAATACAAAAAATATCGAAAATTTTTTTAACATTAAATACACACTCCTCTCAACAACATAACAATTTAATTCTTAATAACTTTTAACTTTTAAATAAATACTAAATAAACATATATAAATATAATATATTTTTAAAGTACGTATACATTAATTATTAATACACCAATAAATATAAACATATTTAATAAATCAAATATACTCAATAAAAATATTTATTAACACACATTACATATATAAACATTTTTTAAATTATAAACCAAACGTATACATTTAGAAATAAAACACATACAAAACATATTTAATTATATACTACTACTAAATAACAAATAAAAACCCCTAATTTAAAAATAACGGATACCAAATTCAAACTAAACTTCTCAACCAATAAATTTAAAATAAATCTCCATCAACCAGTCAAAATGCAGAACAACATAACTAACTACTATAAAAACAATTACATAATTAACTAAAATTACCCTTTTTGGAACAAACACGAAGAAAAACGGTTACTTTGCTGAAGAAAAAAGAAAACAAACCTAGAACAAGTACTACAACAAATTATACAACACAAGTAAGTAAATTCCCATTTCATAAACTATTAAAGACTCAAGAAACTTAGCTAAACTCCCTAAAATATATAAATGCGCTGTTTTTTTAAATTAAAACAAAACTTCCTATCAGCAACAGCAAAAATGAATAAATGTACCAAAAAAGTCCAACCTTATCAATGCCTACATAGAAATGTAACAAATAAATAAAGAATTAGCAAACTAAAGGTTAAAATGAAATTACATTTTCTAAGCTGTAAATAAATACAAATATAATACACAACTAATACAAATTCTTATTATTTCAGCTTCAACAAACTTCATCTACCAAACTACATCTAGGCAAACAAAAGCTTCTACCAAATAAAGTAAGTATACTCACAGTTTAAATAATTAATAACAAAAGAGAAATAACTAAGTATCAAACAATATTATTAATTAAAACTATTTTCTACCACAACTACAGAAATTACAACAGTGAAACTCAAATAAAAAGAAATAACGGCATCAGGAAAACAGAAAGAACAACATTGTAAGTATAATTTTAAAATTACTAATTAAATCTAGAAATTGAAATAAAATGATTGCATATTTACTAAAAACACATATATATGTCTTCACAGATATACCCTAGAAATGGCAGAAGGAGCTACTTTTATAACATCTCAAAAAGGAAAAATAATGCTCAGCTACATAGGTTATACCTACACCCAAGAAAAAGTTAAAGATAACAAAACACATTGGAAATGTAGCAAATACTATTCAACTGCATGCTATGGTAGAGCTACAACTGTAGATAACAATGTTGTAAATGTACGAGAGCATAACCACTCACCCAAAATGACCGAAGTAGAAGTAAGGGAAGCATTAGAAACATTTAGAGAAGCAAGTACAGGCTACCAACAAACAAGCACTGAAATTTTGAAAAATGTATTGACCAAAGTACCAGAACACGTAACAGGACAGTTACCCTCAATCCCCAACTTGAAACAATTAATAGCTAAAACTAAAAGAGCATCTGATCCAACTCCACCTCCACCCGAAACGTTTCAAGAAATTAAAATATATCCTGAATATACTATTACCCATAAAGAAGACAAATTCTTGATGTATGATGACGAAAGCTATGATAAAAGAATTCTACTTTTTGCAACAAATAACAACTTGCAAAAACTAAACAATTATGAAACATGGATTATGGACGGAACTTTTAAAGTGTGTCCAAAACCTTTTTATCAACATTATATCATCCATGGTGAATACCAGGAAACTAATATCTCCTTAATTTATATATTGCTGCCAAATAAAACAAACCCAACCTACATAGAAATATTAACAACAATCAAAGAATTAACATATAATTACTATCCACAAAGAATCATAATAGACTTTGAAATAGCTATGATTCAAGCTATACTAAAAATATACCCACACACTGCCATACAAGGGTGTTATTATCACTACAATCAAAGTATATGGAGACACTTACAAAAATCTATCTTAAGTATAGACTACTCTACAAACAGCAACTTTGCTTACCAGATCAAAAAATTAATAGCACTAGCACACGTCCCAACAACAGAAGTAGCAAATTACTACAATTTATTAATTGACAGTCCTTTCAACTGCACTAATGAAAAATAATTAACTCCCTTGTTAGACTATTTCGAAGACACCTGGGTAGGGAGATTGCATCGTTCAGGTCACCGCAGACAACCTAAATTCCAAATTCCCTGGTGGAATGTCTACGCTACCACTATAGCACAAAAAGCCAAAACAAATAACGCGGTAGAAGGATGGCATAATGCCTTACAAGCCACATTAGGGAGAGGACAACCAACACTTTACAAACTTATCCAATGCATTAAAAAAGAACAAAGCTACCAAGAGCTAAGAATCGAACAATCTTTATCAAAAATAAGACCAAAACTAAGCAAACAAACAATAAATATGTACGAATACCTCCAACAAAAAACAAGAATGTACCCAAGTATCCAAGGTCTAGAATACATAGACCTAATAGCAAAATCCATCATTTAATAAAATACAAATAGCAAACCATAAAAACATATATAACACAGATCCAATTTTTTTTTAATATTAGTTAAATTATCTCATGTAATGTAAAATATAAATTAATATCACAAGACATAATATAACTAATAAAAATACAAATCGACAAATAAACATGACCCACCCCAAAAAAATAATAAAAAATAACTTACGGTTCTGTAGCTGTAAAATATGTCCAAAATAGATGCTTTAAAAACTAATCCAAGCAAAAAACAATCCACATAGTGATGACAAACCCCAAAGAATGTAAAAATACAACTGTATTAAAAGAATCCAACGTATCAATCCTTTCAATAACGAAACCATAAAAACCCGAAAACAATTCACTATAAAAAACGCACCAAAATCCCGAAAAACAAGGACATTTATGTAAACTAGTAAAAATCACTAGTAACAACAATTTCCTTTATTTACAAAAAAAAAGCGAGAGCAATTCAGTCCGTTCACCAAAACCGGCACCTGTAAATAAAGTACAAACAATACCCACCCATAACAAATAATAAACCCACAAATCGAATAAACAACATATAAAACGTATTAATATACATAAAGTAATGATTAAAAGCAAAACATTAACATTACATTAATATTAGATAGTAAACAAACTACGCTATCACTAACGTACTTAAATAACACGTACATTTTACATAAACAGTTAAATAACACACATAGCAACACATATACACTACTACTAACTAAAAAATACCTTAAAACTAACTTAAAAGTAATTAAAATCAAACTTACCTTAACAAACACGAAGCAGCTCCCAACCGCGAGGTTCCATTTTCGCAAATGACCCAAACAACGATGTAGATAGTCTAAAAAGTGAACTAAGGAAAAAAAAATTGGCGGCATAATTAAAACAACAATAGGACTAAATCCCTATACAAATGAATAGAAACAATTAAAAAATTATTTAAATATTTGTTTCAAAATTGTGATTATTTTTAAAATGTGTAAAATAAACATATTAATATTGTAAAATATACATTAATTACTTTATGTTAAAATATATATAATAAAAAAATTGATGTATATTAAAAATATGTTTATAACATTAAGAGGGACATTAGGATGGCGGGCGGGCTTTGCCCGCCTGCCACCCTATCGGGAAACGGGACCGCCCGCCTCAAGGGCGGGGGTCCCCAAATGTGCATTAGGATGCGCCGCCACAGTGGCGGGCGCAATCCTCAATTTAACATTGTGGTGGGCGGTGCTCACTGCACCGCCCGCCACAATCTTACAATCAAATGTACGCATTTGAATACACGAAGCGGCAGGCACCCCGCGGTGCCTGCTGCTTGGTGTATGCAAATGCGGGGGGTACCACAGGTACCCCCCCATTGCACCAATCACCTCGGCCATCACCAGGGGGGCCCGCAGGGGGCCCCCAAACCAAAGACCGCCTGCCTTTCCGTGGCGGCTATGGGCCTGACAATATGCTCATTGTAATATGGCTGGCGGTGTCTAACAGACATCGCCACCATATGAAACACATTCCGCCCCGGCCGCAAGGCGACCGGGGCGGAAAACAGGCGGGCGGTGTTTTTCACCGCAGCGGTCCCCCCCGCCATCCTAATGTGGCGGGGGGGAATTGGGCAATGGATGTCGGGCGGATTGCCTCCCCCAGGCCGGCGGTGGCTACCGCCAGCCTGGCGGAGGCAATCCGCCCGACATCATAATGGACCCCTAACTCTTTATTTACTTATAATAAACAAATGTTAAAAATGTATGTATGTGCTTTTGTAAATGCAAATTATTTGTAAATTAATTAACATATTAAATTGTATTTAAATAAAATAATATTTAATATGCTAATTAATAAAACATTATATTTAAAAACGTACAATATATATATTACAAATACTGCAATGTTATACATCATTAAATACAAATGTTACATTTTTTAAAAAAAATGTATAAATGTTTTCATTTACAAACAGAAACAACACAATAAACACTGTTTATTACCTTATAATGATACATGCATGTGAAATAATAAAATGTTACAAAAATGTGTAATTCATTTTTATACATATGTTATAAATATAATCTATTAAATACTTCAAAATACATTAGAGAATATTGAAATAAAAGAATTAAAACAACAATAATTTGTATTTATTTATAATATTATAATTAAAAAATTATTCATAATACATAATTCAGTATTATAATTCCAAATACTATTAAAGTAAAAGAAAACACTATATAGTAAATAAAAAAAATAGTATTCTAATTCCAAACTCTATATAAATCACTGAAAGTGCTGGACAGTAAACCATAATAATTTACTATTCTAACTCCAAGTCCAACATAACTCAGAGAAAGTGCTGGACAGTAAACAATAATAATTTACTATTCTAACTCCAAGTCCAACATAACTCAGAGAAAGTGCTGGACAGTAAACCATAATAAATTACTATTCTAACTCCAAATCTAACATAACTCAGGGAAAGTGCTGGACAGTAAACCATAATAATTTACTATTCTAACTCCAAGTCCAACATAACTCAGAGAAAGTGCTGGACAGTAAACCATAATAAATTACTATTCTAACTCCAAATCTAACATAACTCAGGGAAAGTGATGGACAGTAAACCATAATAATTTACTATTCTAACTCCACGTCCAACATAACTCAGGGAAAGTGCTGGACAGTAAACCATAATAATTTACTATTCTAACTCCAAGTCAAACATAACTCAGGGAAAGTGCTGGACAGTAAACCATAATAATTTACTATTCTAACTCCAAATCCAACATAACTCAGGGAAAGTGCTGGACAGTAAACCATAATAATTTACTATTCTAACTCCAAATCTAAAATAACTCAAGGAAAGTGCTGGACAGTAAACCATAATTAAATACTATTCTAACTCCAAATCCAACATAAGTCAGGGAAAGTGCTGGACAGTAAACCATAATAATTTACTATTCTAACTTCAAGTCAAACATAACTCAGGGAAAGTGCTGGACAGTAAACCATAATAATTTACTATTCTAACTCCAAGTCCAACATAATTCAAGGAAAATGCTGGACAATAAAAATATCCAAAATTAGAAATTTAAAATTTAGAAATTCAAATTTAATTTATCTAAATATAACTTAAATTAAATTCTAATTTTCACAATTTACATAAAATTATTCTGAACTTTTTAAAATTATTACCCACCCTCATCCACCCTAAATACAATAATCCACTCCCTAAATATATATCCAATATTTAATAATATACACCATATTTTCATTAAAATAATATTGTAATTTTCCAAATTTTAAATTTCCAAATTTGTATATGTTTTACTCCAAAATATTATTTTTCTAAATTTTTCAAAACAAAATTTGTAAATTGCTGGCCACAATTACCCACTATCAACACAACAAACCAATCTAAAAATATTTAAATTTTTTAAAATATATAAAAAAAGTTCAAATTAAATATTTTCTATTTAGAAATTTTGAATTTCTAAATGTAAAATGTATTTCCTACTGATTTTTTATTATTGTAAAATATTAACACACATTTTTTCAATTACTACCCACCCTTATCCCCTATCAACCCAACAACCCACTCCTAAAATATTTACACATTTTATAATATATAAAAATAAAAATATTTTTAAAAAATTCTAATTTAAAATGTAAAATTTCGAAATTAGAAATGTATTTCCTTCAAAAAAAAAATGTTTTGATAAATTTTCACACACATTTTTTAAATTACTACCCACCCTCCCCTATAAACCCAACAACCCGCTCCTAAAATATTTACACATTTAATAATATATCAAAATAAAAATATTTTAAAACATTAATGTTAACACATATTTTTTAAATTACTACCCACCCTTATCCCCTATAAACCCAACAACCCGCTCCTAAAATATTTACACATTTAATAATATATAAAAATAAAAATATTTTTTTTAATTTCTAATTTTTAATTTAAAATTTCAAAATTAGAAATGTATTTCCTTCCCCCCCAAATTTTTAAATACATTTTCACACACATTTTTTTAATTACTACCCACCCTTATCCCCTATAAACCCAACCATCCGCTCCTAAAATATTTACTAAAAAAAATAAAAAAATATTATATAATTACATTTATTATTCACATAAAAACATTAAAATGATAAAAAATAACATAACTATTAAACAAGTAAACAAATTATACCATTAAAAACATAATGTCGATATTATTTACATCGATATTTATTTCAACTATATTTACTTCAACGATATTTAACAATATCGATATATCTGTAGTACTCAAAAACGATATTTACTACATCGATATTTCATACATCGATATTTCACACAGACGATATTCTTACCTCGATATTTCTACATGTCGATATTTCCCTGTCGATATTCCTGCTGTATACCGTCCGGGGTGGGGGATGACGAGGGGGCTGGGGCATAGGCATCCAGGTCATGGCTCCCAGGAGGGACTTGAAGAAAGGGAGCACTAGAGGAAGTGCTGAGGGAAAGGTGGGTCCTTTTTTAGCCTGTGAGATGTGTCCAGGTTGCTGACCTGCTTGTGTTTGCTGTTGGCTTTAGCCTTTGTAGGCGGTGCTCCTTGCTGCCCTCGAGGTAATAGGCTTGACAGATCTCCCAAGTCTTCCCTCAATAGGAGGGGTCCATGACAGTTTTGTACTAGCTGCTCTGATCTTATCTCATGAGGAGCCAGGGCTTAGGAGACTGCTCTATGAATGGACACATCCACAGTGTCATAGAACTCATCATCAGGCAATAAATATTGGATTTCCTCCTTCTCCACGAGGAAAGTAACAGTAGCCTGCATGTGGCAGGAGTGATTGGGATTATCAGGCTTGTATAGGAAAGCTGAGGCTGTGTCTGTTTTAACAGTTTTGGATCATGAGACACAAGAAGATGTCCTGGTTAATTAAGCGGCAAAGCTTGGGTCAGTGTCCCATGTAAAGAATATTTGTATGGCATGCTTACAGACCCCTGAGGAGAGTGGCATCAGACTCCATGCCTGGTGGGTAATTGGTAAGCTCTGCGATCAGCAGCTGGGCTACTTTGAAGTTGGAGTATTTGTCAATGCTCCGATTGTGGCATCACAGAGGTGTGCATCTCAGAGAGACTTGTTTGCACCCTCTAGTGATCAGATGACCACACAAGGCCCCACCTAACCAAGTTATTGGTTTTGGCCCATGTGAGGTGTGGCAAGCATTCTCATGGGCGAGGCACTGCATAGAAAAGTCACAGTTAAAGGCACAACATGTCAATTTCACAGGGAATAGCCATAAAAATACGGTCCGATTTAGAGGAGATACCAGCATACCAGACCTGAGGGCTGTGGAGCAGTGAAGAAAGAAGTATAAGGGATAGGAAGAAATTTTACTATTGTCTGAACATGGTTGCTGGTTTTTTTCCTACCTACCCTAGGGTTCATGTCCAATTACAGTTAAACTGTAATTGGAATATTCACATGGCTGCTGTTTTGAAATAAAGCGAAGAAAGACAGATTAATCCTTGCCCCTGGTCCTGATATAGAATTCAGATTAATTCCTTCTCTGAGATATCTGCAGCAGTGCCAGGTTCAAGCATGAAACACCTTTCAACTCCTGACTATCACACATGCACTAGTTATTGGTAATATAGTACATCATATCAAGGAATGGGTAAACATACAGAGTCAATATACAATTCAACACTCATTCTTCTTGAAATACCTTTCTGTGTTACAGTTTATGCAGAGGGTTGGGGGTGTTGACAATACATTTAATACCTTAAAACAGCCACTTGAAGTGCTCTGCAGCAAAATTAGCCTACAGGCAATCAGAAAACAATTCAAGACTCACTTCTTCCAAGAACACCCCAGAAAAGGTGCTTGTTTGCCCCAGGGGGAATTAGCTTTAAAGTGCTACACACCACATATGTTACTTCACAGAATTTGAAGATAAAGAAAACAGCAAGAACAATGAAAAGTTCTAATGGCACCTTCCACCATACTACAGAGGATAGTGGTAAGGTTGCTTCTAAAGTTAGCCAGGGTATTAGCTTTATGTTTTCTGCATACTATCTAGAGTTATAAAGTTGATGTTGAATATTTAATAAATTAACTATAACTTGCCTGCATGCCATGCACTGCGTATGTCCTCTAGTTAAATCACTCTTGACATGTTAAATGACAACAATGAAGGCATCTCAAATGGTGGTCATTCAGGGAAGACCCTATTTCATTCAATGCTCAGATAGAGAGCTGGTAACTCCTATAGAGAGTATGTTTCCAGCTCATTTTGTGAAGGCTCTATACAGCCACAGATACCAAGAAGTCAGCTGTCGCCTCAGAAGCATTTGCAGCTACTTTTAGGGTGAGTGGGGGTCTACCCAGCAGTGCTGGGCTCTAAGCCCCACTCTTTCACCTTACCCGCTCCAACCCCTTCATTTTTGGCCAGGTGGTCACGGGCTGAAAACCCCACCCCAAATCTTGATAACCCCACTCAGTAAAAATTATTTCAACAGTGGTAGGCCTGGATTAAGGTCAACTGGCAAGTTCATATTCTGCCTCCTCACCCCAGTGATATAAATGTATTATGCCCTTCAAACACCTCACATCACCTTACCCTACTTTACCTTATTGTTGCTCTGTGTTTTCAGTGACACTTGGGGGTCGATTCCGATTCGGGAAAAAGCGCTCCGAATTGCGTTTTGGAGCGTTTTTCCCCGTACGAGTCGTACCCGTAGGCGTCCCCATACGAATCAGCGAGTACGATCACTATCTAAAGCGTCACTCCGTACGGCTCGTAAAAAACGAATCGAAAGTCCATACGAATTGCAGTCGGCTAACGCTCGACGCAATGTCCGAACGTAAAAATAGGGCGTCTCCCAAACCAGGAAGTACGATCCGTGTAGAACACACTCCGTACGGCTCTTTATCTACGAGAGATCAAAACTACCGTAAAACCACACTCCGGCACGAACCGCACCCCGGTACGCGACAAGCAGGACATGAACGCCATCGTCCGTCTCATCCCTATCCTGTACGGCCACCACCTCGTACTTAGAAACCGACGACGGCGCAGAAGGTGAGTACAACGAAGTCCAACATACCTGTACGTGTTGCCACATGCGCACATCTCCATTGCACGACTGTAATGTCTGGGTACGTTGGTCCACACACTCCCGCACTTCACCAGTGTAATACGGAGACGTACCGCACCTACGTCATCGAAGTACGTTACCGCACTCCACCAGTGTAATACGTGCTGTATGTACATCATCCAGCTGGGGTGCGGTACGTCAACGACCTCGGGGTACGGTACGTCACCCCACAACACCAGTGCAATACGGAGACGTGCCGTACCTACGTCATCAACCTCGGGGTACGGTACGTCACTGCACAACACCAGTGCAATACGGAGACGTGCCACACCTACGTCAACGACCTCGGGGTACGGTACGTCACCGCACAACACCAGTGCAATACGGAGACGTGCCGCACCTACGTCAACGACCTCGGGGTACGGTACGTCACCGCACAACACCAGTGCAATACGGAGACGTGCCGCACCTACGTCATCGACCTCGGGGTACGGTACGTCACCGCACAACACCAGTGTAATACGGAGACATGCCGCACCTACGTCATCGAAGTACGTCACCGCACTTCGCCAGTGTAATACGTGCAGCATGTACGTCATCCAGCTGGGGTACGGTACGTCAACGACCTCGGGGTACGGTATGTCACAGCACAATACCAGTGCAATACGGAGGCGTGCCGCACCTACGTCATCGACCTCGGGGTACGGTACGTCACCGCACAACACCAGTGTAATACGGAGATGTGCAGCACCTACGTCAACGACCTAGGGGTACGGTACGTCACCGCACAACACCAGTGCAATACGGAGACGTGCCGCACCTACATCATCGAATTACGTCACCGCACTTCACCAGTGTAATACGTGCCGCATGTACGTCATCCAGCTGGGGTACGGTACGTCAACGACCTCGGGGTACGGTACGTCACCGCACAACACCAGTGTAATAGACGTGTGGGACATACGTCTGCTATGTCATTGTAAGTGTAAGTATCAGAGTGTGTGTGTATACAACACCCCCACCACTGCCCACCAGTGCCCACCAGTGCCCAGCATTGCCCAGCATCAGAGTGTGTGTGTGGACAACACCCCCACCATTGCCCACCAGTGCCCGCCAGTGCCCAGCATCAGAGTGTGTGTGTGGACAACACCCCCACCACTGCCCACCAGTGCCCACCAGTGCCCAGCATCAGAGTGTGTGTGTGGCTGAGACCCCCACCAGTGCCCACCAGTGCCCAGCATTGCCCAGCATCAGAGTGTGTGTGTGGACAACACCCCCATCAGTGCCCACCAGTGCCCAGCATCAGAGTGTGTGTGTGGACAACACCCCCACCAGTGCCCACCAGTGCCCAGCATTGCCCAGCATCAGAGTGTGTGTGTGGACAACACCCCCATCAGTGCCCACCAGTGCCCAACATCAGAGTGTGTTTGTGGACAACACCCCCACCACTGCCCACCAGTGCCGACCAGTGCCCAGCATTGCCCAGCATCAGAAGGTGTGTGTGGACAACACCCCCACCAGTGCCCACCAGTGCCCACCAGTGCCCACCACTGCCCACCAGTGCCCAGCATCAGAGTGTGTGTATGGCTGAGACCCCCACTACTGCCCACCAGTGCCCACCACTGCCCACCACTGCCCACCAGTGCCCAGTATCAGAGTGTGTGTGTGGCTGAAACCCCCACCACTGCCCAGCAGTGCCCAGCATTGCCCAGCATCAGAGTGTGTGTGTGGACAACACCCCCACCACTGCCCACCAGTGCCCAGCATCAGAGTGTGTGTGTGGCTGAGACCCCCACCAGTGCCCACCAGTGCCCAGCATTGCCCAGCATCAGAGTGTGTGTGTGGACAACACCCCCACCAGTGCCCACCAGTGCCCAGCATCAGAGTGTGTGTGTGGCTGAGACCCCCACCAGTGCCCACCAGTGCCCACCAGTGCCCAGCATTGCCCAGCATCAGAGTGTGTGTGTGGACAACACCCCCACCAGTGCCCACCAGTGCCCAGCATCAGAGTGTGTGTGTGGCTGAGACCCCCACCACTGCCCACCACTGCCCAGCATTGCCCAGCATCAGAGTGTGTGTGTGTACAACACCCCCACCACTGCCCACCAGTGCCCACCAGTGCCCAGCATTGCCCAGCATCAGAGTGTGTGTGTGGACAACACCCCCACCAGTGCCCACCACTGCCCACCAGCGCCCAGCATCAGAGTGTGTGTGTGGCTGAGACCCCCACCACTGCCCACCAGTGCCCACCACTGCCCAGCAGTGCCCAGCATCAGAATGTGTGTGTGGCTGAGACCCCCACCACTGCCCAGCAGTGCCCAGCATTGCCCAGCATCAGAGTGTGTGTGTGGCTGAGACCCCCACCACTGTCCACCAGTGCCCACCACTGCCCACCAGTGCCCAGCATCAGAGTGTGTGTGTGGCTGAGACCCCCACCACTGCCCAGCAGTGCCCAGCATTGCCCAGCATCAGAGTGTGTGTGTGGACAACACCCCCACCACTGCCCACCAGTGCCCAGCATCAGAGTGTGTGTGTGGCTGAGACCCCCACCAGTGCCCACCAGTGCCCAGCATTGCCCAGCATCAGAGTGTGTGTGTGGACAACACCCCCACCACTGCCCACCAGTGCCCAGCAGTGCCCAGCAGTGCCCAGCATCAGTGTGTGTGTGTGGCTGAGACCCCCACCAGTGCCCACCACTGCCCAGCATCGCCCAGCATCAGAGTGTGTGTGTGTGGACAACACCCCCACCAGTGCCCAGCATCAGTGTGTGTGTGTGGACAACACCCCCACCACTGCCCACCAGTGCCCAGCCCTTACATCCTAAACATACCACTGTTAACCACATTACCATCATGAGAATGACACATGTCAACATTACTATATTTGAACATCACACCAGCTCCCAGGCACACAGCAGTCACAGACATCATCACACAAACTAAAGTTCAGAAAAAAAAGGATTGCTTTATTCAGCTGGTTCAAAATAGAAATCCAAATAAGAGTCCTTGCTCATAAAAGGCCAATGGGCAGTCCAAATAAGTCTGAGCAACATTTTGTGCCTCCATGGGTGTGATCACACCCAAACTTGCCTGCACATGGCGTTTAATCCTCAGTGGAAACTACGGGGGCACCATATGTGGAATCCTCCAGCACCGCATGGACAGGAGAGGGAAGGACAGGTGGAGTGGGTGCAGGTGTAGTGGATTCATCCACACTGGTTGGTGCATCGCAAAAAGTAGCCTAAAAAAACTGGCTGCACACCTCAGCCAGTGCGGAAAAACTACCACCTGAACCCGGGGACACATTGGGGGTGGAGGTAGAGGGCTGTGAGTCTGTTCCCCTGGGTGTGTGGATGCGTGCGTGAGGTGTCTCCCCTCTCCCTGTGGGTGTGCCTACATCCCCTTGAGATTGGGTGCGTGGAGCTTTGAGCTTCTTATGCTGTGTGTGTGTGCTGGGTGTGTCTGACCTGTGGCGTGTGCGTGTATGCTGTGTAGGTATGTGAGAGGCAGAGGTGGATGGGTCTGAAGGATGGGGGGGACAGATACTGCTGGGTGTACAGAGCTGCCATCAGTGTTGACTCTATGGCAGCCACACTCCGACGTAGACCAGACATGGCCGATGACATGCCCTCCATGAACGCCACCAACTGTGTAATCAGTTGTGTATGTCCATGGAGGACAGTCAGCATGGATGTCTGACCTACAGCTATCTGCCGGAGTAGGTCCACAGTCTCAGCACTGAGGGCAGCAGAGGACACAGGGGCAGGGGCTGCGGTGCCGGGAACAAAGGAGACACGGGGGCTAGCACGGACCCTAGGGACACTAACGACTGGGAGGGTGGAGATGGTACTGGAGGAGGGGTGGCCAGACAAAGATGAAGAAGTGACCATTGCTGCATATTCCCCCTCCTCCTGAGAGTCTGACTCGGAGTCGTCGGCATGGTAAGATGTGTCAGTCACATGTCGTCCGGCCTGCAGACTCTCCTCACCCTCCGTGCCACTGCCTCCCTCTGACACCTCAAAGCAGGTGGCACTGTCGCTGGGTCCCTCTGCCTGGTCTGCACCTGTGTCTCCTCCTGATTCAGATGATGATGCTGTGGGCAAGGAGAAGAATAAAAACATATCAGTCACCTGTACACATCACACATATTACCTACAAATCATTTGGGCTCATTTCTAAACATGGCATGCATCATGAGTCACATGACACAGAACTCTGCACAATGATAAGTCTAGTTTTGGCCAATTGTGAGAGACACAACGCTCAATGTATAGTAGGATACAAGCAACAGGCAAGGCAAAAACTTGTATGAGAGATACAATGATGATCCACTGCCTGACAACAGGATAGCTGATGATGCATCACATGCTCATTTACCCACCCTGCCATCCAAACCCAGACCTGGACATGTTTGATTTGCTTAGACCTTGTGCCACATGGGAAAAGTCCTTCCTGAACTGAAATGTGATGCCATCCTTGGACCTGAACCAACTGTAACAACACCTCACACTGGCATCACAGCTGTTGACACCCAAGGCCTCATTGTGTGACTGAAAATCATTATTAGTTAGAAACAACATTCTACTTAATTGGCGAATATGCACACACGCACTTCCAAGTGTGAGTATGCATAGGCCCAAAATGTTGGACATGAACATTGTGCACCTGTAGCCAACACATGACAATTCTAAAGAGTACCATGGAGAAAGGCCACTGAGGCTGACTCGTGCAGAAAACACATGTTGACACTCAGGATCCGTGCCAAAGTATTAAGAATGGCAGACACAGTGCACATGTGGTGCTACATGTAATGTACCAACAGGTGTCACAGACCCCCCTCCAACATGAAGATGTGCAAAGGAATATGCATACTGAGACATTGCACCATAGGAGTACATGTGAAAAACAAACTTCAGCCAA
This sequence comes from Lissotriton helveticus, assembly GCF_964261635.1. Lineage (NCBI taxonomy): Eukaryota > Metazoa > Chordata > Amphibia > Caudata > Salamandridae > Lissotriton > Lissotriton helveticus. The sequence goes on from NC_136062.1 coordinate 312,405,166, forward strand.
AGCGCAGGGCTAATGTGGAGTAGGGCAAGGCATGTAAAGTAGCAGCTGCAGAAACTGGGACATTCTAATGCCAATGCATGGAGTGCCAGTCTGACCACACCACTCAAACTATGGGAGTGTTACCATGCCTTGAAGCACTGCAGGGAGCATGTGACACACATGACAACAAACAGACATGTACCTACCCCCTTCTTGCTGCTGTCCCTCCTGCAACTGCCTATGGAGGTCTGGGAACACCACTTCCAGGACCCAGAGCATGTGGGGGGTGAGGTGGCGGGTGCCGCCATGCCGGCATGGAGCTTCCAGCTTCAGCTGTACTCTGGCGATGCGGCGGGTATAGCACCGGATGTCCTGCCACCTCTTCTTGATGTTTCTGAGCCTTCTGCGAGGCCCCCCCTCACTCCTGACAGCCCTGGCGATGTCCACCCAGATTTCACCCTTCTCATAGGCCGATACCTGTCACAAATGTAAAGTAAAAGAGCATCAGTACACCTGGTCCATGTTCCAAACACACACATATGTGCACAAAACAGCTTGATGATAACAGGGCATCGTAGGCTCCACACATTAGCATCATTGTCCAGGAGTATGTGACCTGTGAGCAAACGCTACTGCATTACATGCCATTGAAAGGCTACAGATGACATGACGGGTGCTAAATACTCTTAGAGCATGGCACTCACAGAGCAATGTATGCTACATCTGGGTGCACTGCAGCACCTGACACGCTGTCACACACCCCACTACAACAAAGAACCCTCTTGAAACAACACTGTACACCCTGGCACTCACTCCTAACAACATTGCATCTATACACTATACATACACAGTGGCTGAAATGTCACACACACAACAGTTGCACACTCCAAAGTATTGCACACATCACTCACCTGATCCCCTGGTCTCCCATACAGCTTGCTGTAGTTTGGCAGGAGGGCATCCAGCAGGGCCTTGTTCTCAGCATCAGTGAATGCAGGTGCCCTCTCCATGCTCAGCAAATCAGGGTCCAGAGGATTCAGAGACAGCAGCTGTGGTTACCACACCAATGTTGTGCAGGCAAGTGCCCTCCCACAGCCACATGCTGCCTTATATCTGTGCTGCAGAGGGTCTGTGAGTCCAAGGAGTAGTGTGTGATAGGCCACCATAGTTAGCATCCTATGCTCCATCCAATCACATCACACATAAGGCCATGACACATATGCATGGTTTGAAAACTGAGCCTGAGCTGAACAACAACATTTGCAACATTGTATAGTTTTGCCCAACTGAATTTTCTAGAACACCTGTAGGAGGCTCAACAAACTCTGTATCCATGACAACCTGGTTGCATTTTGAGCAGTACACTGTTCCCCTAGATGTTGGCTATGTATTTATTCAAATACCCACACAAGTACGGTAACATTGCCGTTGCGTATGCAACCCATTCAATGGTGTAACGAGGCGTACACAAGCACGTACCATTGGGGTACGCCTGGCTCGCGTATGGCTGAAATGCAATAGGGAAGCGAGGCGTACACACGCACGTACCATTGGGGTACGCTTGGCTCGCGTATGGCTGAAATGCAATAGGGAAACGAGGCGTACACACGCACGTACCATTGGGGTACGCTTGGCTCGCGTATGGCTGAAATGCAATAGGGAAATGAGGCGTACACACGCACGTACCATTGGGGTACGCTTGGCTCGCGTATGGCTGAAATGCAATAGGGAAACGAGGCATACACACGCACGTACCATTGGGGTACGCTTGGCTCGCGCATGGCTGAAATGCAATAGGGAAACGAGGCGTACACACGCTCGTACCATTGGGGTACGCTTGGCTCGCGTATGGCTGAAATGCAATAGGGAAACGAGGCCTACACACGCACATACCATTGGGGTACGCTTGGCTCGCGTATGGCTGAAATGCAATAGGGAAACGTGGCGTACACACGCACGTACCATTGGGGTACGCTTGGCTCGCGTATGGCTGAAATGCAATAGGGAAATGAGGCGTACACACGCACGTACCATTGGGGTACGCTTGGCTCACGTATGGCTGAAATGCAATAGGGAAATGAGGCGTACACACGCACGTACCATTGGGGTAGAGTGCGTCAGACATGCTCGAGTGAACGATTGTGTAGGCTGCGTCCCTGTCCTACCCCATGTCACCATTGGGAGAGTGACTCCAGGAAATCACATAGCAGGGATGTAGTCTACACTCATGTCGAGGATGTGGATGCATACATCAGCATGGCATCCATACATCAGCATGCCCCAGGTGTGGCAGACATAGAAGAAGCACAGGGACTGTGACCTTGTGACTCAGTTGATGTGTGAAGAGCTGGCGAGACATGTCATCAACCATATTGCACATGTGCATCACATGCATTCAACACTTCACACCGGAGTAAAGTCTGCAACATATTGTGATGCACATCAACACTGGAATGGCACACCATTCAGTACAGGGAACTGCCACATGATGACAGCAACGTGCCCACTGTCACAGAGGTGTAATAGCCGCACAGCATGACCCTGTGTGACCACATCATGTGTGTGCCATGTGCGACATTGTGCATGCTGTTAGCATATGGAATTTACAGGTCAGTATCAAATTACTCACCTTTGAATATCCCCAAGTGTCATCCTGGATATGGCAATTACCGCTCAGCACTACACTTGTGTGTCGGTAGGCATGGCCTGCGGCTCAGCATGTGTTGTTGGCGTTGTGTTTGCCGTGATGACGTTGTCTGAGTACTTAGATGTCACCTCTGCGTGCACACGTCAGGAACTCTTTTTTCACAACACAAGCGCTGGTCCCGTATGAGTGTAAGCTTACTCATTTTTCAACCAAAACCATAGTACGTTCACTTCTGACCATTTCACTTGGATTGTCTGACTCCGGACGGTGCCAATATGGATGTCCGTTTCAAAGCCTGTGAGGAATGCCAACGACTCATGTTGGTGACTGACCCTCACCGTTGGTGTCTCCTCTGTTTTCACGTCAAGCACAACAACAAGAGCTGCTCCGACTGCCGGGAACACACATATGAATCCAGGTGTGATTGGACCCACAAGCCGCTCAGACTCCAGCAGTTGGCCCTGCACCACTATAGCTCATGGTCTGGACGTAGGACGAGTGCCTGGGCGTGGGTGTTGAGACATCAGAGCTCCTGAATTACACATCAGTCCTCCAGGGCTGAGTCGTCAGGTATCCCAAATAAGTCAAAGATATGTCATAGCACTTCCAAATCCCCAAAATGCACGTGCAATGCTGCATGTGATTCGGGTGACACCGCCCACGCGGCTCTGTCAGATTAGCAGCCGTCATAGCCTGCACCACGACCACCGGGCCCTGCCCTGCATGTGAAGCAGGAGGAGTCAGTGCACCTCCTCATGTCCATGATGTCCCTCACCCCAACAACGTCCTACGCGTCGGGTTCTGGCCCAGCGGACCCGTCTGGGGGCACGAGCGCATCTGGTGAATTGCCCCTGATGCCATCACTCGCTTTGTCCCTGACGCAGGCGGCGCGTAAGTCCCGGAACCGCTGGGACAGACAGGATGTGAATGGTCATCCTGGTCCTCACTGGTTCAACTCACAACCTCACTGGCAACAGTCCCCCAGGTGTCAGCCTTGGTGCCGTTCTCGGGTGGTGCTGTCCCCAATACCACACACTGTACGGCTCCAGCGTGGAAACTGTGCGGCTGAACACCGCTATTAATGCTGCATGGGGAGGAAAACATCAATGAGCCTGCCACAGCTCATTACAATGGGTGTTAATGGGTATTGGTAGGGTCATGAAGACCCACTGGCACGTGAGTGTCAGTCCCAAGACGACAGGACAGGTGGACTGGGGGATGCGAGTGGTCTGGACACCTAGCCTGACACTGGTGATGTCTCTACTCCAAACGTGTTTTTGGATGAGCGGGCAACGTACAGTGTAGTGTTTACGTGGGCGGCCGGAGCCTTGGCCCTTCATCTCCCCGTTGCCGCCGTGAGGACCAACCTCCTCACTGAGGTCCTTCAACTCCACTCATGCTCCGCTGTGCCTCTGCAGGCCTATCTTCAGGAATGTACTGTATCTATATTGGCCAGCATGTACAGGCACGCTGCATGTTTGGCTGTAGATAGGCACGTTGTCAGATGCCCACACCCCTCCCCAGACTGACCATGTTCCCTGTCCTCCCACCCCACCCCAGAGAGGATGGGCATCCAGACCCCCAAATCACAGACCACATTCCCGTTAGCTCCGCTGTAGAGGGTATCCAAGAGGTATGAGCACTATGGAAACATGTCATTATCCTCCCTGAGTCTGTGAGTGGGCTCTTCCTACATCACATGCCTCTTTGTCCGCTACCCACACTCTCTGTGGGACATGGTTGTGTAACTGCTGGCAGAGTTTGCGTTGAAGGTACGGGCAATACTTGCCCACGCCCTTGTAGGATGCCAATCAGCGACACTGTCTTTTTTCCGGTGTGGCCTGGATAGCCCCGACTCACTGGGCAGATCGATGGCATCCAGGGAGGCAAATTTGTCAAAAGCTTGCCATGTATTCAATGTCGGGATTATGTGACTAACTACTGTTCCTTACTGATATTTTGTTACAAAACTTAAGTAACTAGTCCATACAGTTCAGTACATCTGCTGTATGAGCATCTATGTTGTGTCCATAGGCGTGATGACCTGGTTTCTAATGTACACACACCATGCCCCGTGTGTTAATTACCCGCTCATATGTGTGATGGCATCACAGACCATTTGTCACAAATCTAAGATTTATGCTATATGATGATGGTCATGTAATAGTTAGGGAAAGTAAACACCGCAACATGACTAAGGCAGAAATGTGCAAATGATGGAACATGTGGTGTGTGTGTGTGTATTGCTGTCAGCTGTCTGGATGTGCAGACAACCTCCTACTGACATTCACATGACGTGTGTCACTGACATGATACACTGTCAATGCTCACTAAGACCTTTCCATCAGATCATTTGTATGCATGTCATATCCATTCCACACACCACAGGTCTTTTACTTTTCACGGAGGAGTGGCTGGGAGCTGGCACATGTTACATCAGTGTGTATCCCACGCCACACTCAAAATTGTCAAGATAATTTGAAGCTGTGTTGCTTGTGCCATGTACATTGTTATTGTCATAGTCAGACAGTTGAAGACATATTTGATAAATTGTGTATTGCAGGGCACCCCCTCTGGAAAGGCCGTTGCCTGACTTGGAAGCCATGAGGGAGCGGAATTGCATCCGTCGATATCGATTCAACAACAGACAGATGATCAAGGACCTGACGGACAGGCTGGAGGCTCACCTACAACCACGCCACAGGTATCCAACTGCGCTGACACCCAAGGTAAAGGTGATGGCAGCCCTCCATTTCTTTGCCACAGGTACGTTCCAATTCACCATAGCTGATGTGGGAGGGATGTCTCAGACAATGTTTAGCCGGGTATTGGGTGATGTATTGGCAGCTATGTTGCTGCACATAGATGAATTCATTACATTCCCTACTCCAGAAGAGTTTGACAGATGTCAAGGGGGAATTCTATGCCCTGGGCCGCATGCCACATGTAATTGGTGCAATTGATGGTACACATGTTACTCTGGTGCCACCACAGGCTCAGGAGCAAGCGTATCGCACCAGGAAACACTACCACTCGATAAATGCCCTGGTGGTGTGTCTTGCCAACATGATTATCTCACATGTTTGTGCACGTTTTCCAGGATCGTGCCACGATGCTTTCATCATGAGGCATAGCAGGACACCACAGATGATGCTGCAGCTGCACAACCACCGGGCATGTCTTGTTGGTGACTATACCCTGTCAGCTATGTATGTCAGTATGTCACAACTTCATGATCTGCATCATATTACACACTCATTTCCATGATGTCAATTTGCAGGAGACGCTGGATATCCAAACATGCCGTGGTTAATGACTCCACTACGCAACTCCAGGACAGCTGCAGACCAGCGGTACAACAATGCTCATGGGAAGACCAGGCGGGTGATCGAGAGAACTTTTGGACTCCTGAAAAACCAGTTCAGGTGCCTGGACAAGACAGGCGGAGCCCTCCAATACAGCCCACGCAAGGTGTGTGACATCTTCACCGTGTGCTGCATGCTACACAACATGGCAGTGGAGAAGGCCGTGCCACTCTACCTTGATCCTGATGAGCTGGAACATCCGCCCGTTGAGGATGAAGGCCTTGCCCAGGATGCTAGCGACGAGGAGGGTGAAGATGATATCCGGAGTCACCTCATCCGCAACTTCTTTTCATGATGGTGAGTCATAGCAGCTGTAATCTGAAACATGTACTATAGAGTTGCATGGGTAGCATGCTGTGTATGCAACAGACTGTATGCAAGCTCACTTGGATGTTTGTTGTGCAGTGTCACACAGGTGCAGATGTAATGCAACACACATACGTGCTATGTGTGCATTTTGAATGTACAGGTGTACTACAACATCTGGATAATAAACAGGACATTGTCAAAATGACATGAAACAGAACTTGACCCCTTGTGTGCCACTGTCATCCACAGCTCGCCCTGCCTGTTGTCCGTTGGGGTCATCGTGGTCATCCTGCTATTGCTCATCATGATTGCAACATCAGCCAAATCAACGGAGCATGCATGGACATGTGGAGAAGTCAATTTGGGTAAGGACTCATATGAGGCTGTTTAGCGTTGGTATGTTTTGAAACGTGTGGTACATGTTCATGTGCATGTAGTGAGACCATGCATACATGCAACAACAAAATGTTACTTATTACATGTATGCCCACTCCCATGACAGGATAGTCACCCCATCTGACTGTCATCTGTTGTAGTTAGAGACTCTGGTGAATGCATCTATGTGTGTAGACATTGACACTGCAACATTGCATATACCATGGCTTTAAATTGTGTCAGAGGTCACAACCACGGACTCTGTGGGAGATTGCAGCCTCACTGTATGCATTAGAATGTGAGTGGATCCTCTCCTCCAGCTTGTGGGCCAGTTCCGTTTGATTACCATCAAACCATGTGGTGTAGGTGTGGCACAGTCTATGTTCCACATGTTGAGATAACTGTCCTGTCATTCTGTTTACATGGATGCATTGCCCCTTGTTGCAGTATATCATGTCACTGTCATGTCGTTACCGCAGTGCAGGTCGAAAATACAGCTACACCAGCCTTCACAGTGAGTAGCAGTTCTGTTTTGATTCACATGATGCCATGAATGTTTAGCATGAGAAATGACAATGTTTGGGTGATGCATATGTGATTTATTGTGTAGCACCAGTGGAGTGCGGTCATTCCCATGAATCTCTAGTCCCGTGCAGCATTACTGGGCAATGCTAGGGTCTCATTATGTGGCTTGGATCAACATGACTTGCACTTTATATCTTTTAAACCTGCATATCATGTTTAGCATATTAATGTAAACTTGACAGATCAAAAGACTGGCTACTGAGTGCCTTCATTGCATGTAGATCATTAGCTTCGTCATCATATGTGATACTTACAGCTGTTGTGGGTGAAGCCAAGTTGGGGTACATGGCCCTTATGGGTACCCATAATCACATGCATACATTACAGTTAGCGTAAGTAGCATTGCCATATGTTTCCATTTGTTTGTAAGGTCAACCTCATCTGAGCCAGTGAATGATTTTTAACAACATAGATCTCATTGCATGGTAGCTCACTTGAGAGCGTTACACATGACTCGAATGGATGACAGACTGTCCTAGGTCTTATGTGTCTGTGGCATAGCATCGGATCTCATGTGATACCATGATTACTCATCTAAAATTGTCTCCAGTCAGTAAACTTCACAGGTGTGACTGGTACAGTGTAGCTAATGATGTTTTTGAAGTGTCAGTGACATGAGAATGTACTCCTAATGGTTATTTACCTCTGTTTCAGGTCTCCCTCACAGCAGTTCCCATCCTCTCCTTCCCTCGCCTGATCACCCTTTTGTGTCTGTCGTTTGTACTCAGACCAAGGGGCTATTTGGAGGTGGAACCCTTTGAGCATCACACCACTCTGATGAAGAAAGGTACGGCCAGTCCTTGAAAGGCTTGTAGACAATAGTACTGCTGCATTACAGGTGACATCATTAATAGTGTTATTTGGAGTTCTTGACAATGCTTATGTATGTTTGATAATGCTCTATGGGCTCACAATGTAAATAATCATGTTGTGCATGACATCTGACTTCTACAGATTATTGTGCCGCCTTGATGTCAACGCACATGTCCTTCCAATGTGCATGTATACTATTTAGCATTACGTTAGCTTATGCTTGTTATGTGTTTACGTGTAAAGTGACCACACGCATGGTGTTGGGGAAGGCTAGAATACTATGTTGTGTGTGAGGTAGATGGCTTTGTAGTTGCTGTTTAGCTTTGAACATACCAGCTGTAGTCTACACCTGCTAACGCTGTGTGTCTTGTGCCCCACTTGTCCGTAAGGGCCCTGATCCAGTGACTGTGATCTTTGGTGATTACTGTGCCATTTTATTTGCAGTGACCCTGAGTGAGGCAGACACTCCTGCCTTCACATACACATGTCACTTTGTGGCTAGCAAATGCCCTTGTGGTATGTGCTTGTTTTGCAAGTTGTCACACCCCTCCTGCCGTCATGTCTTCACTCATTGCTGCTGCATAAACAGCCACCATGCAGCGCACATTATCCAGGGACACAGACACCTACAGGATGACCCTCCTTTCATCCATTTATAGAGCATGCTCCTGCCACCCTACACACAGACAACACCGGACATTCACCCTCCTGCTATCACAATGCTTCAAACTCAGCCATTGCAGCTGCTATGCCTGTGTGTGCAACACATACTGGCACGACTATGGCAGATTCACATGACATTGGGTCTATGTACCACCAGGTCATGTGCTGTGTACAGCACACACACACCTTCCATAGGCACAATATTGTACAGTGTTACCTTGTCAACGCCACAGCAGCTAAAACATAGCTGTCACTGCCAGTCAAGTAGCCACAGGGGACACACACCATGACCACGTCTCTTGGGTGTGGTGTGATTTCCCCGTTCTGGTGTAGGTATTTGTCAGATGTGGGTAGTTGTTCTGTATGCGTTGCTCCCATTACAGTGGTATAGTACTTGTAGCTACATAGACGTAGGTCACCTAATCAGGTGTGCTTGTGTAGAGTGCTACAGCCCATTGCCCACAGTCTGTCCTGCCACCCTTGTCCTGTGCGCCATTCATCACATCCCCAGTACTGCATCATGCAGATGATAGTTCACATACCTGAGGACACAGTTGTAGGTACTCCCTACGTGGACAACTAGTTTTGTCACACTGATCTGTACACCTCAAAGTGACTCTCCTGGGCCTGCCTGTGATAGCAGTTTTGGGATCCAAACCCCACCTCCAGCATTTACTATCCCACACAGGTGTGTCTTTCCCCCCATGTATCTAGTTGTTTGGATTTTCTGACCGATGTGTGTCCGCACTCAGATTCTGATCCAAGTGTGTGGTTGGCTGCTGTTAGTTGGATACCCTTGCATTTCATACATTTGCACACACATAGCAATTTATGCTGTGGTTCAAAGATAACTCACCACATGCGTATGAGGATTAGTATATTTATTGGGAGATCTTGTGCAGGAAACGTGAATAGGTGCTGTACAGAAAGGGGTGGAATCCAAAGTTCACTGCCGGAGATGAGAGGCCTTACAGTTTCAGTCAACAGAGTCCAGGCCACAGTCCTTGGCATCATTGGGCAGACTGTGACTAGCAAGTCCATGTGGGAGAGTCTCATAGGGGATGCTGTTGCACCCAGGGGCAATATGCCAGGTCCAGTGTCCTGGGAGATGTGCATGGCCCACTGCCCCTCTGCGTCTTAGCCGTGGATGACCCACCTTCCTTGGGGGACCCTCAGGTGCAGGCCTGGACGATGCATGGGATGCTACGTCAGAGAGTTCCTCCTCCTCCTCCTCCTCCCTCCCTGTGGCTGGTGTCACACTTTGCCGTGTTGTTGCTGGCCTTGTGACACAGGGAGGGTGCTGCATGTTGGCACCTATCTAACGTAGCGATTGGCTCATTTCCCGATGCACCGTCAAGAGCTGAGACAGACTTCCCTCCACCCATCCATAATGTAGGTCTTGCCTGGCTATTTGCTCTGCCTGCTGTTCTTTCACCTGGTTGAGGGCCTCCGCAAGCTGGCTTATCTCCCTGGTGTCCCGCCGGTATGCCTCCGGGATGTTTGCGAGTTCAGGCATACCGGGTGCTGCAGCTGACTGGCCAGAATCTCGCCTCCGCCTTCCGCCACTCCGACCACCCTGACCCACACGAACACGGCCTGCGCTTGTGGGCACATCCAATCGACGGGCCCCCCGAGTGCTGCCAGGGTGGAGGTCGTCAGCAACGTCAGGGGCGCCCGACAAAGGGTGTCCCTCATTTTCAGACTGGATCTCATGTGGATCATGGGCAGGGCTGTGACCTGTCTGCTGGGATGTGGTGGGAATGGGTCCGGTGGTTGGCTGAGATGTAGCTGGTACAGTTGGTGCAGGGGTTTGGGATCCAGAGGAGCCAGGTTGGTTGGGGTCATCCAAAGTGCGTTGAGTGGCGTCGCTGTCGGTGGGGTCTGGGTCCTGCTGAGCCTGGGACTGGGATCCTTCTCCCCCCTGGTTCGGGGGGGGCGCCACACGTTCCCCTGTGTGTGGGAGAGACAGACACTGTTAAGGCACTATCAAGTGACATCTTGTTTAGTTATCCATTATGAGCATCACAGTTCCACAAGCTTTACATTGTTGACATTGTTCTGTTGTGTATGTAGTGGTAGTAAATTGACATGTACTCTGGGGTATTTTCATTCTTCCATTCTCTTGACAATGACTGACACAGCCATTGCTGTGTCTTGTATTGCCGGCACAACACATGTAAAGCATTGGTCATGTTCACGTAACATCCAGGATACGGTGTAAATCCTTATGTCTGCGTCAAGCATGCACAGAGTTTAGATACAGCATGTTGATGTAAGAGACAGAGCATCATTAATTTGCATGACATCTACTACTTTGGATGTCTTTTGCTGTACCGTGATGGCCAAACAATGCCAACACCCCTGGACCTGTACACACACTTATAGATCATGGCTTTTGAACTTGGCACTTCTGTAAGACGCATTACCTTGTCAATACCCATGTCCATGTTGCTACTATAGTGCATCCACAACGTTCATGAGATGGGGCACGTGCATTGTTTGAGCGCCACAATGGACTTGAGCATCTGCAATGTGCATGTAAGAGTAGTATGCGTTTTCATATGAGTGAGTGTTTTGTTGTGGTACATGACAATTGGGACAGTGTTGCACTCCAAAGCCTGTCCCCAGGGGATGAGTTTCTGTAAGGCGGGTGTATGATAGGCCATGCTAGTAGTTTGTGTGTGATTTGCAAGCGTCCATCGTTCATGATTTGGCTGCCCCTGATGTAGCATGCTGGCATAATTGTGGTTTTGTGTTCATGCACAGGGTGTGTGACCTTGTCCTGGTGTTTGTGTTTGCAGTGATCACAGGAGGGACTTGTGCTGCCTACACCTGTGGCCATTGTGTACTACAGAGGTTTCCGATATGTGTCTCCTGACACAGTACAGTGTTGCCTGGAACTGGTGTGTGTGTTGCAGGCACTTAGTGGATGACTGCTGGTAATTAGGAGACATCCCTAAACATTCTGCTCTATGGTGTTTGTAAGGCCTGTGCAGTGCTTGGGTGCAACTGTGTGTGTGCCCAGGGAGATGCGGTGAGGTGACAATGGGAGGGAGGGCGACAGTGGGAGAGGGCGACAGAGGGAGGGAGGGCGACAGAGGGCGAGTGCGACAGAGGGAGAGTGCGACAGAGGGAGAGTGCGACAGAGGGAGGGAGGGCGACAGAGGCAGAGGGCAACAGTGGGAGAGGGTGACAGAGGGAGGGAGGGCGACAGAGGGAGAGGGCAACAGTGGGAGAGGGCAACAGAGGGAGAGGGCAACAGTGGGAAAGGGCGACAGAGGGAGAGGGCAACAGTGGGAGAGGGCGACAGTGGGAGAGGGTGACAGAGGGAGGGATGGCGACAGAGGGAGAGGGCAACAGTGGGAGAGGGCGACAGAGGGAGAGGGCAACAGTGGGAGAGGGCGACAGTGGGAGAGGGCGACAGAGGGAGGGAGGGCGACAGAGGGAGAGTGCGACAGAGGGAGGGAGGGCGACAGAGAGAGAGGGCAACAGTGGGAGAGGGCGACAGAGGGAGAGGGCAACAGTGGGAGAGGGCGACAGAGGGAGAGGGCAACAGTGGGAGAGGGTGACAGTGGGAGAGGGCGACAGAGGGAGAGGGTGACAGAGGGAGAGGGTGACAGAGGGAGGGAGGGCGACAGTGGGAGGGGGAGACAGGGTTGGAGACAGGTTGTTTGTGCTTGCTCACTTGCTACACTGCCTTACTGTGTCACAAAATATTGTATCTCTGGAAGGTGTGTCCACAACATGATATTGTTTACGAGCTGTGGTCTACTATCTTGTGTGATATTTCCCTATCCCTGTACATTGGGCATGGTGCCTGGGTAAGGCCCTGGGGCATATGGGATGAGAGCAGCCTCCTACCCTCCACCTTCCACCCTTTGTGGGTCCCACTTGCAACAAACCACTTTTAGTTGTGTCCTGCTAGGACTCATGGCCACCCACCCCATGCTGCTGGGCACTGTTGTAAGTCCACCCATGTAACATGTATTTTTTGTACACTCACCAGACTCAACGGCTCCTTCTATTCCATGTACTCCCACAGGTGGCAGCAGGGCCATGACTTTCTCCTCCCAGGGCTGGTATACAGGAGGTCTGAGGGAACCACCACCTCCAGTGTGGTGTGCATAGGCATAGTCCTGGTCCATTTTCTTTTTGACCATCCTCCACAGATCATACCAACTGGCCTGGCATTCCTGCTTGGTGCGCCGGATGGGTGCAACAGCATTGACCCGGTCTACGATCCTCTCCCACAGGCGTGTTTTTTCTGCCATGCTGGTCTGTCTGACCAATGCGCCAAACAGCTGTGGCTCGACTCTGATGACTTCATCTGTAAGTATCTCCATCTCCGGGTTAGTGAACTTTGGATTCTTGGGTGTGGTCATGGTGTGGGGTGTATGTGATTGAGGGGGTGAGGGTGTGTGGTTGTGATTGTGAAGGGGTGGTGTGGGTGTAGATGTGATAGGGTGTATGTATGAAGGAATGTGGCTGCAATAGTTGGTGTGCTCTCTGTTTCTTGGCAAGAATGGGTATGTTGCAAAGGATGATGGGTTGTATGTGTGGATCCTTTTATTGGTCAAATAGTGGGTGTGGCTTAATTTGAATTGGTTGTGTGTGTGTTACATGGGGTGGGTGTTAGTGTTGACCTCTGTTTGGCTGTGACCAGGACATTGATTCTGTATGGTGTGTACACAGGAGACATGTTCAGTGTTCTTGTGCCACTTGTTTGCAAAGTCCTTGTGCTGGTTTAGGTGTTGGCGTTATGTGTGCGTGTCGTACTTGGGCGTGCGATTGACTGGTACGTGCCGTTGCCGGGTGGGGGTGTTTCGATTAAGCTTGTTGGGGGTGTGTGCGTGTCGTACTTGTGCGTGCGATTGACTGGTACGGGCCGTTGGCGGGTGGGGGTGTTCGCGTGGGCTTGTTGGGGGGGTGTGCGTGCGATTGAGTGGTACGGGCCGTTGGCGGGTGGGGGTGTTCGCGTGGTCTTGTTGGGGGGGTGTGCGTGTTGTACTTGTGCGTGCGATTGACTGGTACGGGCCGTTGGCGGGTGGGGGGGTTCACGTAGGGGGGTGTGCGTGTCGTACTTGTGCGTGCGATTGACTGGTACGGGCCGTTGGCGCGTGGGGGTGTTCGCGTAAGCTTGTTGGGGGGGTGTGCGTGACGTACTTGGGCGTGCGATTGACTGGTACGGGCCGTTGGCGGGTGGGGGTGTTCGCATGGGCTTATTGGGGGGGGGGTGCGTGTCGTACTTGTGCGTGCGATTGACTGGTACGGGCCGTTGGTGGGTGGGGGTGTTCGCGTTGGCTTGTTGGGGGGGTGTGCATGTCGTACTTGTGCATGCGATTGAGTGGTACGGGCCGTTGGCGGGTGAGGGTGTTCGCGTAAGCTTGTTGGGGGGGTGTGCGTGTCCTACTTGTGCGTGCGATTGAGTGGTACGGGCCGTTGGCGGGTGGGGGTGTTCGCGTAAGCTTGTTGGGGGGTGTGCGTGTCGTACTTGTGCGTGCGATTGACTGGTACGGGCCGTTGGCAGGTGGGGGTGTTCGCGTGGGCTTGTTGGGGGGTGTGCGTGTCGTACTTGTGCGTGCGATTGACTGGTACGGGCCGTTGGCGGGTGGGGGTGTTCGCGTAGGGGGGTGTGCGTGTCATACTTGTGCGTGCGATTGACTGGTACGGGCCGTTGGCGGGTGATGGTGTTTACGTAGGGGGGTGTGCGTGTCATACTTGTGCGTGCGATTGACTGGTACGGGCCGTTGGCGGGTGGGGGTGTTCGCGTAAGCTTGATGGGGGTGTGTGCGTGTCGTACTTGTGCATGCGATTGACTGGTACGGGCCATTGGCGGGTGGGGGTGTTCGCGTGGGCTTGTTTGGGGGGTGTGCGTGTCGTACTTGTGCGTGAGCGAGGGGTACACCTGTGGTATGTGTTGACGCTGCTAGATGCGAGCCGAATATTGCCGTACGAATCATTATTCAAGTACGATAACTTTGTTCCGTACGAATCGCTGTCAGGCTTCTTGTACAGGATCGTACTTGTGTGTTTGTACGGGCTGGTTAGGAATCGTACGGTAGGATTCCCGATGCATGTTCGTACGGATCATCGACTGTGATTCGGACGGTTCGGTGATATTCGTACGGAAAACGACAGGAACGGATCGGAATTCGCAGGTCGGACGTAAAGTTCCCATTCGTACGGATTCGGATACGAATGTGAATCGTACGGCGGAATATTTTCCCGAATCGGAATCGACCCCTTGGTGTCTTATTTCATGGTGCTGATAGGGACTTGCTCTGACCATTAAAGTTTGGGCACCCATGGGAGTCGTGATCACTGTTGGGCCCATTGGTGTTGCAGAGGCCATAAACCAGAGCCTCTGCCATCTGCACCTTGCATCGCAAAACGCGATGCAGTGCGCGCTACAAAATTCATTTTATTAATTAAATTGTATACTTACCTGCAATTATCCATGTGCCGGTTTTTAGCACCCCCCCACCCTGCCCCTCCCCCTCCCCGCCTTCCTGCCCCACCGTAACTCCCTCCATGGGCCGCTGCTGGTGCGCCACATGTGCACACATGCACGATTCAGGGGTGCAACAGGGTGTCAATGTGAAACCCTGCCACCCTTGAATATGCTCCCCCTATTACCGATTCGGTATTTACCAAATCGGTAATAGTGAATGGGTTTGCATTCATTCCTATGGCCTACAGGCCCATAGGAATGAATGGGAAGGTATTCCTTATTACTGATTCGAATCGGTAATAATGAATATTACCGAAGCAGTACAATTTACCGATTTATTACCTACATTCTATTTACCGATTCTTACATACTGAATTGGTAAAATTCGGTATTTAGGAATCGGTAAATAGAAATTACCTACATCTAACCCTTAGATCTTTTTCTGTTTCTGTGTTCCTCTTCATGCTGTATCATAATACCCTCCAAACATTTCATAATTGTTTTTGTATTTTTAGGACTGTTAGTCTCAGTGATTTCATTTTTGATCTCCTCAATTTCTTTTTTCTTTTTTTTTAAATATGTTTATTGATTTTCATCAAATAGAGAAACTTCAGTATGCATGTCTGCCAACACCATATGATCCATACAAACCAAGATATGAACAAGCCCCCCACCCCATTCCCTCCCACCTGACCCAAGGCTGAAACCAATATAGGCCACACTCGTCGAAACGTACATTAGGTTAAGTAACATCATATATGTAGAAGCTGATATCTCAAAAGACCGGAACATAGACATGTCGCAAATTAGAATTGAACCACCATCAGAAGCAGTAAGGCATGCTAGTGTTCCCACCATGGAGGATTTCCGAGGGTAATAAGTGAGCACGAGCAGGAAGCCAGCCCAGACCTATACCTATACAATCATACTGATTCTGACATGTGAGCAGATATGCCGTTAGTGGGGCCCAGAAGTCCTTTGGACGTGAGGTCTCAGGAAGTTCCTCCTCATAAGTTTGTAATTGAGTCTTACAGTACAGCAGATCACGGAGCCATTGTTTCTTGGTCGGAGCCGCCTTTGCCCCCAATATTGTGCCACAGTTCTCTTCGCAAACAAGGTAGCTAGTGCAATTATTAATCTATTACAGGGCTTGAAACACTTGACATATCCTAGTAAGGGGGGCCTTCATCACTTCCTCCCAGAAAGCAAGCACACACCCATAGTGACACGCCATATGCACAAAGTCTGCATCTGCTCCTCCACACCTCACACAGTTAGCATTCTCCCGCAAACCCTATTTAAAAAGCTGCATCGGGGTATAATGTAGTTGGTGCAGAAACTTAAAATGTATTATTCTCAAGTTACAATTGGCCGTCAGACTGCCAGTAAGTGTACAGCATGCTATCCACATATCGGGATGAAAGCGTCTCCCAACACTGCCTGCCACTTTACAAATGAGGGGTGCTCGCGCTGCTCCTGCTCGCGCAACAATGCGTTATAAAGTTTTGTGATTAATCCCTGATGTTCTGCACTCGCCAACATCGCCTGCAAGGCCCGCAGAGTGGTAGGTTCAGCCGGGAAATCCGGATACACAGTCCGGATGGCCTGCCTCACACGCACATACGTGAAGCCCAACATGAAGCCCCTGTCCGCCCCCTTTTGCACCTCCTGCAGGGATCTGAAGCTACCTTTCTCATAAAGATCCGCGTGATTCTCACTTTGGCCAATTTACAAAGAGCTTGCTGCTCACGCACAGCTGATATGTCCGGATGGGACGCCAGGGGTAATAACGGGGCATATAAATACTGTAGTTGAGCTCTGTGTGCCAGCTGTCGCCAAGCCCAAGCCGTATATTGCACTGGGTTGATTTTAGTCCGGGGCCACCCGTGCCACCTGACAGGGTAGCCGCCTGAACCGCCATGGGAAGCACTGCGTCCCCCTCTACAGCCACATGAGGATGATAGCACTGCAGGTAGTGCCAATAATGAGCAAATTGAGCCTGAGCTCAGCCCTCCACAGGGCTTGGTCGCCCCACTCACTGCTGCCGCTCCTGCCTGCCTTTGCCGCCTCCTGCCTGCAGATTCCTTCGCTCGCTGCCCGCTGCTCCTGGGAATTTCCCGCTGCTCCTGGGAATTTCCCGCTGCCCGCTGCTTCTTGGAATTTCCCGCCGCTGCCTCCCTGCGGCCCCGCCCCCCTGTGATTCCATTCGCCTCCCCGCTCCCGCCACCCAGCTGCTCCTCCCTCCCGGCTCCTTACTTAAGGGGACCATAGGGGACCACAGAGTGTGACCGCTCAGCCCTCCACAGGGCTTGGTCGCCCCACTCACTGCTGCCGCTCCTGCCTGCCTTTGCCGCCTCCTGCCTGCAGATTCCTTCGCTAGCTGCCCGCTGCTCCTGGGAATTTCCCGCTGCTCCTGGGAATTTCCCGCTGCCCGCTGCTTCTTGGAATTTCCCGCCGCTGCCTCCCTGCGGCCCCGCCCCCCTGTGATTCCATTCGCCGCCCCGCTCCCACCACCCAGCTGCTCCTCCCTCCCGGCTCCTTACTTATGACGCCCCCAGAGCGACCGTGCAGCGGACGCGCGCAGCGGGAGCGCCGATTGAGCGCTGAAGGTGTGCCAAAGGTAAGCCCGTCTGCGCCCGTCCGCGCCTGGCCCGCGCCCAGCGCCAGGACCCCTGGCCCTCCCCGCCGAGGCAAGACGACCCGACTGACCTACGACGCCGCCACTCTCAACGCACTCAATGCCGGCCGAACCCACGCCTGCTGCCGAGCCACCCCGAGATGCACCCATGGACCCTTCACCTGCTGCACCTGCAAGTTCACCTGCCTCCGAACCTGCCCCGCACCCGCCAAGACAAACACCAGCAGCAACCACCTCAAGTGCATCCTGATCAACACCCGCTCCGTCCACAGACACGCCGTGGAACTCTGGAACCTCCTCGACGCTACATCACCGGACGTCGCCTTCCTCACGGAAACCTGGATGAACGCCTCCTCTGCACCCGACATCGCCATCGCCATCCCGGACGGGTACAAGATCATCAGGAGGGACCGCATCAACCAGACCGGAGGTGGCATCGCCATCGTCCACAGGAACACCATCCGCATCACGACCGACGCCAACGACTCCTTCGCCGCAGCCGAACATCTCCACTTCCAGATTCACACCGACCCTAAGACGACCCTCAGAGGCACCCACGTCTATAGACCCCCGGGACCACGCACACAATTCAGCGAAGACATCACAGACTTCATCAGCCCGCACGCCCTCCCCTCCACCGACTACATCCTCCTCGGGGACCTCAACTTCCACCTGGAGAACAACAAGGACCGCAACACCACCGCCCTGCTGGAAAACCTCGCCAACCTCGGACTCAAGCAACTGGTCAACACCCCCACCCACTACGCCGGCCACACGCTTGATCCCGTCTTCTCTTCCAGCAAGTACATCACCTTCAGCCACGCCACCGGACTCCACTGGACCGACCACAGCTGCGTCCACTTCAGCTTCAAAAGATCCACGACCCACCACCACCCGCAACAAGTACCTCACAGGAATTGGAGCAAGATCACCGCAGACCAGCTCACCACCTCCTTCAGCCAGAGCCCACTCGCCAACACAACGGACCCCAACGAAGCAGCCCGCAACTTCACACAGTGGCTGACCGCCTGCGCCGACGACCTCGCGCCACTAAAGAACCCTCCCAGCAGACCCAGAAGCAAGAAGGCATGCTGGTTCACTGACGACCTCAAGGACTCCAAGAAGACCTGCCGCACCCTCGAGAAAGCCTGGCTCCTCGACCGGACCACCGACAACATGACCGCCCTCAAACACGCTATCCGCAAGCACCACCAGCTCATCCGCACCACCAAGAAGAAATCCCTGAAGGAACGACTGGACAACAACGCCCACGACAGCAAAGAGCTCTTCACTATCGTTGAGGAGTTCTCCAACCCCAGCACCGGCACCAACGACATCACTCCGTCACAAGACCTCTGCGACTCCCTCGCCTCGTTCTTCCACCGCAAGATCGCCGACATCCACAACAGCTTCGGCGCCCCACCCACGCACCCAACCGTCGAACCAACGCCGCCCACCGCCACCCTTCGCACCTGGACCACGGTGACCACCGAAGACACAGCCCGCACGATGAACACCATCCACTCCGGATCACCGACCGACCCCTGCCCACACCACGTCTTCAACAAGGCCGACTCCACCATCGCACCCCAACTCCGGAACATCATCAACGCCTCCTTCAACACCGCCACATTCCCGGAGAGCTGGAAGCACGCCGAGATCAGCGCCCTCCTGAAGAAACCTACAGCAGACCCCACCGATCTCAAAAACTTCCGCCCCATCTCGCTCCTCCCTTTTCCTGCTAAAGTCATCGGGAAGATCGTCAACAGACAGCTGACCGCCTTCCTCGAGACGAACGGATCCCTCGACCCCTCGCAGTCCGGCTTCAGAGCCAACCACAGCACAGAGACCGCCCTCATCGCAGCCACCGACGACATCCGGACCCTGCTCGACAAGGGGGAAACAGTGGCCCTCATCCTCCTGGACCTCTCCGCTGCGTTCGACACGGTCTGCCACCGCACCCTAGTCCAGCGCCTCAGCAACATCGGTATCCAAGAGAAGGCACTGGAGTGGATCATCTCGTTCCTCGCCGGAAGAACACAAAGAGTCCGCCTCCCCCCGTTTCGCTCCGAGGCCACCGAAGTCATCTGCGGCGTCCCGCAAGGATCTTCACTCAGCCCCACCCTCTTCAACATCTACATGAAACCTCTCGCAGCCATGCACGGACTCTGCCGCCCCCTCTCCTCCCCCCCCCTCCTGCCCTCCCCCCCTGCTCCGCGCGTCCCCCCCCCTCCTCCCATCCCCCCCTCCTCCCCCGAGAACTGAGGCCTTTCACGACGGCGACGTCCCCTGCCACACTCGCCTGCCTGCCGCTCGCTTCCCCCCCCTCCCTTGCCTTACAACCGCGGCGACACCGCCTCCTCATCTGTCCCCGCCCCTGCATGACCCACATCGGATGCACCACACACAGTTAGGGTCCTAGGGACACTGCCACACACACGAATACTAGTCCAACAGTTGTTGAAATGTTTCTCCCCTCCCCTTGTACTAGACTACCCAGTTAACTCTTTTGGTTCACACAGAGGCCGTTCATACTGTGCCCTTGATAATACCCGACCGTACTTCCTCGTATGTATCTCACGTGACGCTGCTGCTTCAATGCGCCCAGGACCAGGAAGCGGACACTCAGCGTTCCATGCGACATCGGAGGGTATACTGTTGCCTTTAACCTCTGCTGCATTGCTTAGGGGACTCCATTTCACACAATGACTATTGACTTTTCTTTTTGAACACGCTGGTCCCTTTCTGCAGTGCTGCGCACTGCGGGCACCGCACCATGAGTCACTTCATAGCACAGTCATTTATGTACTAATGCACTTCCACCTGCAACTGTTTATTTTCACTCATGTATAACTGCTATGTTGATATGTGCTATTTGCTGTGTACTGTTTGTGGCAATAACCCGTTGTTATGACACTGTATGAATAACTACTGGCTTATCTGTGAAATTAAATAAAGTTTGAGACCGTTGGTCTTTAAAAAAAAAAAAAAAAAAAAAAAAAAAATGAAACCTCTCGCAGCCATCGCACGCCAGCACAACCTCAACATCATCTCTTATGCCGACGACACCCAGCTGATCCTCTCCCTCACCAGAGACCCCGACACCGCCAGAACCTGCCTACACAAAGGGATGAAAGACTTTGCCGAGTGGATGAAGGACAGCCGCCTGAAACTGAACTCGGACAAGACGGAAGTCCTCATCCTGGGATCTTCGCCCTCCGCCTGGGACGACTCCTGGTGGCCCCCAGCCCTGGGCACTGCACCCAAGCCAACCGACCACGCACGCAACCTGGGCTTCATCCTGGACCCCTCCCTCTCGATGACCAGACAAGTCAACGCCGTCTCCTCATCGTGCTTCAACACCCTGCGTATGCTTCGCAAGATCTTCCGCTGGATCCCGACCGAGACCAGGAAGACTGTCACCCAGGCACTCGTCACCAGCCGACTGGACTACGGAAACGCCCTCTATGCCGGAACCACAGCCAAGCTACAGAAAAGACTCCAGCGCATCCAGAACGCCTCCGCCCGACTCATCCTGGATGTCCCCCGACGCAGCCACATCTCCAGCCACCTGAGGAACCTGCACTGGCTCCCCGTCGACAAGAGGATCACGTTCCGGCTCCTCACCCACGCACACAAGTCTCTCCACGACCTGGGCCCCAAGTACCTCAACGACCGCCTGACCTTCTACACGCCCACCCGCCAGCTACGGTCCACCAGCCTCGCCCTCGCAGTCGTACCACGCATCCGAAGAGCCACCGCCGGAGGAAGATCCTTCTCTTACCTGGCTGCCAAGACTTGGAACTCCCTCCCCATCCACCTTCGGCTGACCCAGGACCATCTCGCCTTCAGGAAACAACTCAAGACCTGGCTGTTCAAGCAGTAGCATACCCCTCCCCCCAAGCACCTTGAGACCCTCCCGGGTGAGTAGTGCGCTATACAAATGGCATGATTGATTGATTGATTGAGCACACAGGTAATACAGTCTGAAATCAGGAGCCTCGAAGCCCCCCGCTCAAACGGTTGCACCATAAGGTCCCACTTACACTTTCACTTCTTCCCACCCCAGACGAATGTCGATAACATGGACTGAAAAGTTTTGAAGAATGCCATATTAAATTTATTGGAATATTGACGAAGAAGTATAATAATTTGGGGAGAAAGGTCATTTTGACGATTGCCAGTCTATCTGCCAACGAAAGTGGCAGATGGGCCCATCTTTCAGCTCTCTTAGTGATATTCGTGATTGCCCGCTCACAGTTCTCTGAAATCACCACTTCCGGGTCCCTATGGATCCAGACCCCTAGATATTTCAGAGGGTCTGTCGTCCAGGTCAAGGGAAATTCTAGTGCTATCTCCTTCGTGCATGCCGTAAGGGGGAAGGCCATTGACTTCGACCAATTGAACCCCAGGCCCGAGAAGCGATCAAACATGACATATTCCCTAAGTAGCTCAGGCAAGTACACCTCGGGGTCGCGCATGTAGAGCAACATATCGTCTGCGTATAATGATACCACCATTGGTCTCTGTCGGAATCGCAATGCAGCCGCACCATGCAGTTGCCGAAGTTTACAGACAAGAGGTTCAAGGGCAAGTGAAAATAGTATAGGCGACAGCGGGCATCCCTGACAGGTGCCACCCCTGATCGGGATCTGTGTAGATACCCACCCATTCACACTCACCCTGGCAACAGGGTCGTCATATAGCACCCTGATCCATTTTAGAAAAAAGGGAGGAAAACCCATCCGGAGCAGAACCGTAAACATGTAAGGTCATTGTAGTGAATGGAAGGCTTTTGCTGCATCTAAGAGGCAACAGCCTGAAAATCAGGGTAAAAACAGTACGCAGGTTGTGTGTAGTGGAGTGCTCCGTGACAAATCCAGACTGGTCAGGTAAGACCAGCAGGGGAACCAATGGCTGCAATCATCTTAGCAAGGATTTTTGCATCAATATTTATTGATCTCCTCAATTTCTTTGATCATTTTTTCTCTCATAAATTCTGCTTGATCTATGAATATTTCAATAATGTCTCTTTACATTTTTGTCCACACATTTCTCCTCTGGTTTCATCCAAATCCTCCACTAATGGAAAAATATTAATTCTCAGACCACTAGGGATGTTGATAACCTCTAGGCATCGTCTTAAAGTAGTAGAGTCCCAACCTAAGGGTATAATCTATGTATTCCGCACCCAAATTGCAGGGCTGGAAGGAATTTTTAACTCTTTGGGCTGGAGCTTTTCTAGACATCTGTTAAAGTGGCAGCTGTCACTGATCTGGGGTGAGGGGATTTAAAAGAGAATAAAAAACACCTGATGCTGGGTCTCTCCTTCTTATCTCAGTCTTCGTCTCTCCCCTGGGACCGGAACAGGAAGCATGGAGGCTCCCCTGACCCAATCACAATGCTGCTATACAGCTTTGTGATTGGCAAGCACCCAAGATCCGCTGAGTCAATCACAACGCAGCAATGCAGCGTTTTGATTGGTCTGAGCGCCTTGGTTTGGCACTCAGGGAATGGGAGCCTGGGCGTGTTCTACATGCAGGCTGTAATGCAGCCTGCGTGGAGAACATGCGAAGTGCATGAATGTTTGGCCTGCCTTTTCGGGCAGCCAAACATTCATGCGCGCTTGGAGTGGGCAAACCAATCTTCCCACTGCTCCTTTGTCATCAGAGCAGCCTCAACCCTCCCGCAAACCTGCTGCAGCAGGAAAACATAAAATGATAATAACCTTGAGTTATTATCATTTTATGTTTCCTTTTTTCACTGCTTCAAGCAGTGGGGCGACACTCCTCCGCCTTAGAGGAGGGGATGCACCTGCAAGTCTGTTACCCTCTCCATCTCCTGGAGTTTATTGCAGAAGGCACAGCAGGAAATGACAGAGAGAGAGCATGCAAGAGAGATGGCGGGACTGAAGCACAAAAAGCAGCAGCCCTGACAAAAATGCTCCAACCAGTGCAATCATGCTCCTCCCTTCCATTCCTTCTCTCTCTCTCTCTCTCTCTCTCTCTCTCTCTCTCTCTCTCTCTTTTTCTCTCTCTCTCTCCCTCTCTGTGTCTCTCTCATGGCTTTCCCTCTCCATACCACCACCATCCCTCTTTTTCACCCTCCCTTGCATCCTTCCTGCGCCTGCTGCAATTAACCACAGGAGCTGGGGAAAGTGAGAGAGGCGTCAGGAGCAGCCTTCGGCTTTCACAACACAGGCCTCCAAGGGCATCAGCCCACAAAAGTCCTGTTCTGTCTACGTGCATTCAAATACTAGCCTCACTGAGTGGCTAGCACCTGAACTATAAAAGAACTCCCCCCCCCACTCACCCCCACGCTCCCATCCTAGGGTGACCAACCGTCCGCAAATTTCACGGACCATCCGTAATTTGGATCTCGCGTCCGTTGTAGTTGAAAATCCCTCTTACTGACGTCTTTTGTCCATTATTTTAGCCATTGCTTGGGAGCAGCGCTGTTCCCCTGCAAAATGCCTCAGCTCCCTGCTCTCACAGTCTGGGATGGGCCCACCTGTCATTCTGTATGCAGGCTGATTGCCACATACAGAATGTTAATGGGCCAGTCTGGACTGTTGCAGCATGTGGTAGCCTCCTCATGCCTCGGTTTAAGGTAGGGCGGTCTGTTTTAACCGTACTTAAAGAAAAATGTTGCACCTCACCGATGGAAGAAATGTACAGAATCCAGTTCAAGAAGCCAGCAAAAGAAGTTAAAAAGAAGGGGCTATAGTTCTTTTACAGTTTCATCAGTTTCATCATTTTAGAACTGAAGCATTTTCAAAATTATATACAACAAACCATAGTTGCTGTTTTTTATTTTATGCAACTAACAACCATTGACAAAGCCAATAGTTCTGGCTTGTTGTAGGTATAATGTATTATATATCTGAATGCAATAACAGAAGTAGCAGAATACCAGTCGGGCAGCACACTATGCTAAGCAGAGATTTTTAGCTTATGTGTTTTAAGCCACGCCCAGAATTACTTCGGACACGCCCTTTGGAGAGACCCCCCACGTTTTTTCAACCTACTTAAGGCCCTAGAAACAATACAATGTCTCAGTCACCTCATGTCCTGGCACTGTCCATCATGCAAGACTCATACCTTCCACGTTTTCAGACTGCCTATGCCCAGGGGCATAGTGAACCCACGCCTTGCTTTAGGAACTATAGCAGGGGTGAAGTTCTTGATAGGCCTCTTCTGTCTGCAACTCTGCAGACAAAGGCTCAGCTCATAATTAATGTGAAAAGGTGGGCAAGTGACAGGTTTGGGTGAATGGCTGGATGGATTAATGAAAGGATGATTGGATGAGTGAAAGGGTGAATGGATGGATAATGAGAGAAAGGATGGATGGATGAGTGAAAGTATGGATGGATGATTGACAGGATGGATGGCCAAATGGGTGTATGGATGAGTGAAACGAAAGATGTAAGGATGGATGAGTGAAAGAATGCATAGATTAATGAAAGGGAGGGTGAAGAGCTGGAAGGAAGGATGGATGGATGAGTGAAATGGTGAATGGATGGACGGATGAGTGACTGGATGAATGGATGGATGAGTAAGTGAAAGGCTAGTGCAAAAAGCTGGTCGCTCGGAGGACTGCACTCTAATCTAACACGGCAGGTCTCAATTAGCTACATCCTATGCGTGCTGCTTTACACCTTACAATGGCACTGATGTGTCTGTAAAACTTACCTTTTGTCCCCAAGCTTCGTCCTGAATGTTGACCTTCTGTCCTGAATTTCTGTCCTGAATTTTGACCCCTTGTGCTGAATGTTTACACTCAACGTCCTGGATTTGCACCCATACCAGTTGGACACCCTATCCCACCCCCCTTCGAAACCAGAGACTATGCCTTGTCTTGGGTTTTCCACATTATCAATAAACATGCATTTTCTCTCGTTTTGACTCGACTAGCTAATACTTAAAATATTCTTGAAATATTTCCCTTTTTTTGTTGCAGTTCTATGTAGCGCGAACTCGACACGAAGGTGTTGGCACGCACGCTTCACACCAGCACTAGTTGTATGTCACAAGGACACCTTTTATCATTCCGCCCAATATCTGTTCTTCAATCTGCGTGCAAAAGAGATGAAGACATGGCAATATTTAGACACTTTTGAAGATTTTTTTTTTATCGAAGCCAGCTTTTCAATCGGTGCCATTGTAATATATTTTTAATGTTCGCACTTTTTTCTGGGTGAATGGTTTCCACATTCGAAGAAAACTGCTCTTCCTCATCCGTTCCTGATTACCGCCTAGACTGTTACTGCCTCCTATGGGCATGTTCAGTGCAAAAGAGCTGTTTGAACCTAGGCAGCTGTTTCCACTTCTTTGCAACGCAATGAAAACATGCAGCCTTTTTTTCAACTACTTCAGCTTGTCTACTATAACGAGGCCTGGAAACCCATACTTGAAATTTCAATAGCTAAACAATTTCAGTACTGCTGGAACACTGACTGGTTGTATATAAAAAGAAGACACAATCTTTACAAAGGTGAAAAATGTATTACACGTATAAAATGAACATAAATTACCTTACACACCTCTCTACTTCAAAACACATATACTTACTGCAGTGATGCACTCATTCCATTTTGAAAACAAAACTCATTTTTACCGAAGCCACTCAGTAGTGTGCTGGAATTTTCTGGTCGTGGTGAAAAATTAGAATGTGTCGACAAAATTAAGCTCTCATTCTTCGTGTAATTTTACCTTAGGAGGAAAAATATAAGGGGGCATATTATCAAGAACGGCGTTAAAATTATCACCACTTTAGCGGCAGGAAACTGTAATGGGCTTGATAATATGCCCATGTGAATTCCCATAGAAGCACAGGTTCTGGTGTCAACCTGGGCTTCTATGGGAATTCACAAGGGCATATTATCAAGCCCATTATCGCCGCTTTAGCGGCAGTTTCCTGCTGCTAAAGCAGCGATTATTTTAACGCCGTTTTTGATAATATGGCCCAAGATTTTTACAGAGTGGTGACAAGGAGCTATTTCTTACCTTTGTTTCAACTTCTTTATTAAGTACAGAGCCATGAGAACAAGAGAAAGGGTCCTAAGACTCTGCTAAGCAAGCCCCAGTACTTGTGCTCTGGCCCCTAAAACATGCAACAATTGTCCTTACTCCTAATTGGCATATTTAACTTACCTATAAATCACCCATGTTTACCTAGGGCCTGCCTGCAAGCTTGTTGCCTCTAGTGGACTGTAGTGCATATTGTGACACAAATAAAGTGACAATGTAAAACATGACTGCAGGACTGTCACCAGTACCCACTACCAGTACTGTAAATTCGACCTGTCAAAATAATTAATTTTCACAGGCTTAAACCCTCCTTTTAAATATTAAGTCGGCCTCAAGTAGGCCTCCACTCCAAATAAAGCAGGGTGCAAGGTACTTAAAAGTAGGACATGCACAACTTTAATATAAAACATGTCCTAGTAGTGACAATGCCCCGAAGCCCATTTTCACTGTAGCAAGGTGCAGTGTCCCATAGGAAAGATATGGGAGTTAATAGTACAATTAAAAGTGGTACCTACACCTAGGAACCAGCTAAAGAGTTAATTCTTGTACTTTAAAAAATATTACAAATCCAATCTATTGGTAAAGTTGTAATTGCACTAAATCTGTTACAAAAGCTACTTTTAAAAGGGACCTTGTGCCTGTCTAAAGCCTCAAGAAGCCCCATTTGCACGGGCTTTCTGCTGCCACACAGGAGCTAAAAAACTCTCTGACGAGGTGTGAACTTGCTCCCAGAACTGAGACAAAGGCCTTGAGTGTGATGAGTGGCTGACAGTAGGGGTTGCTTTGCCCTGGTTAATGTTTATGTGCCCTCACGTTTGGCTCTTAATGCCCATGTGTGTTGTTCTGTCTAGCGCTTATATTCACTCCCCCTGACACGCCCCCCGGATGATGGGCCTCAAAGCCTGATCATCAGCCTGTCAGCGCAGCAGGCACGCCAGAGACAAGCCCATTTGCGACCGTCTGCTCTTAGTGCCAGCCCCCCTGCCGGTTTCATTCTCCAACCTTGAGGTTCCTTTTGCTACTCATGGAAGAGTTTCTTGCTCTTGATACCTCCGGTAAGAAATGCCCAGGCCCTATTTTATAACCCACAGCGGACACAACTGTGAAAACTTGTCCGACTTGTCATCTAGGACTTACACAGGACAAAATGAGTTGGCTGAACTGCCCTAATTCCCTTAACACCCACTCGACAAAAGCCCCAATTTATTATCGCTGCATACTCAATAATGGAAGATTGTTATCTAAAAATGCTGTTGAGTTAGCAGATTTCTTTCTTATACGCTCATTTAATCTGCATCATTTTCGTCACAGAGATGTGGCAGAGAAGTCCTTGGGTCCTGATCTTATTACTGCAACACCTCCTAGCCACTCCATGTTTAGGCTGGACCACACTGGTAAAAGGGGCGGAGGACTAGCTGTTATCTACCGCAACCACCTCAAAGCGTCTTTTGTGCCACTTCCTCAAAACCCTGACTGTGAAGCTCTGTTCTTTGAAATAGACTTAATTCTTCAATAGGGTTCTCATTTTTCGTTCACCTAGCACTAGGTCAATCTTAATTTCTAATATCGACCAACGGCTTGAAATGAATGCTAATTTCTCTGATTTCACTATTCTGGGTGATTTTAATTTCCATCTTGAGAACTCCCTGGATGGTGACTCAGCTCATCTCTGTTTCTTTTTCGCAAGCATGTGTCTAGTCCAAGTGGTAAAGGGACCCACTCACTCAGCGGGCCATCTACCAGATGTTATTTTCTCTGATAATTCACATCTTTTTGTTTCGACTTCCATTCCTCTGGCTTGGTCTGATCATCATGCGGTCATGTTTCTTGTAAAGTTGGCTGCCAAAAAACCGAAAAGCTGCCTTTAATCTTCTCATTCAACAGGCCATCCTTGCCATAAAATTAACTGCAAATACATTAAATAACTCTTTACCTCATTCTATGCGGAGATATGCTTGGACCTTCATACTGCCTGTAACATCGATCATCAGTGGATTAATACCACTCCTAACCTTCTTGCCCCAAACAAACCATGTACAAATCTTAGAGCCTCCCCCTCAGAACCATGGTTTGATTACAAACTTAAGCTACAAAACAAACCTGCCATAGATTGGAAATGAACTGGCGGACCAGCTATGATACCTTAGATAAAGACTCGTAGGAACTGTCCATCTCAGTCTACAAGGAGAAGATTGTGAAAACCAAATTGAGCTATTTTACATCTAAAATTCAGTGCTCCTTAAACTCTTCTAAGGAACTTTTTGATATTGTAAAACAACCAAGTAAGACCCCAGATCCCAAAAACAACACCTCTGACCAAGTGTCCTGTAATGCTCTAGCCTCATACTAGAAGACTAAGGTTGAGGCTATCTACAATTAGCTCTCTTACAGCTCTTCATTCACCTCTCCTCTGGAAGAATGGTACAACTGTGCCGTGCAGGAATAAAATGTAACTTTTCCTTCCAGTAATATGGATTGGCAAGACAATAGTACAGGCCCTCTCTCCACATTGCCAAAAGGGATCCTTCCACTGGACAATGCTATTGTGACCTCCTTTTCCTTTTAATTCATAGCACCTTTTCAGTCTTTACTTAGTCAGCTCAAGTCAGGTTCCCCTCTTTACCCTTGTCCCCCTAGAATCCTTCACCTTGCTCCTGGAAATGTATACAAGTACCTTACAGATATCTTTAATCAGATGTTTGAGACCGGCTACTTTCCAAAAGAGTGGAAAGGAGCCTCCATCCTTCCTCTTTTAAAGGTCATACCTTGTATGCAATGATCCTAATAATTACTACCCCATCTCTCACCTACCCTCCTTTGTGAAGAATGAAGAGAAGGCCATTAATGCTGAACCCTCTGCTTTCATCAGTAATAACGGTCTTCTGGACAATAACCAATTTGAAATCAAAGCCAACATAGTACTAAATTAGCCCTTATTATTGCCCCTGAAGAAATTAGACAAACCCTTGTTGCAGGTGGGAATACTGCCCTAATTTTATTAGATCTCTCGGCAGCATTCGACACAGTCAATCACGGCCTACTTATTGACCATCTGTCCTCTCAATATATCAGGTGTATGGCTTCCAGCTTCTGAAATCCTTCCTCTCAGATTGAGAGCAGTTTGACGTCGTGGATGAGTTTCCTCCTTTTCTCTACCATGTGGGGTCCCGCAGTGCTCTTCGTTGAGTCCCACTCCCATCAATCTTTATGTGTGCCCCGTTGGCTGATTTGATTCAATATTTTGGCTTTGCATTAGAGTCCTACTTTGTCGACACCCAGATTGTAGTGTCAGTAATCTTGACGACATTGCCTCCAGATTTCACAACTGATGCTGCAGATTGGGAGCTTGATGCCCCATAACTATCTCAAACTGAACTTGGGTAAAACCGAGGTGTTACTGTTTGGCAAGAATACGTCTTTTTGGTCTCCCAGGTGGTGGCCACAGGATCTTGGAGCGCCTCCCCTTCCCTGTCTCCAAAGCCAAAAAACCTAGGGGTTCTCATTGATAGTAATATTTCTTTTGATGGGTGTATCAATACTAACACTTCCAGGGCTGGACTGGGAGCAAAAACCGGCCTTGTCAATTAAATCTGACTGGCCGCTGGCAGTGGGGGTGCTAGTGGGAAACACTGCTGCTACTTTTGGTACACACAACTGATATTGCAGCACTGCTTCAAAACTGGCCCCTTTTACCAGAAATGACCCCCACTGGTCAAAAAACAGCCCCCATCCTTCCGACCTACCGGGAAAACGCCTGATGCTCACTGCGGCCAGTCCGGCCCTGACCACTTCTTTATCTTTCTTCATGCTTAAGACACTAAGGAAAAACAACAGTTGATGGACAGAATGCAGAACAATGTCATACATTCACCCCAGTACAGAGATCTGGGCATAAATCCATCGTTTTTTGCTCACCACACCACCCCAGTTCAGACATGGCCATATGCAAATCAGCCTTGACCTTGTGCCTCATGGGAACAGTCCAGCCCGGACTGCCAAGCCATGTCTTCCCTGGACCGGAATCAAACATCCTAGGACTGGTTTCTGGCTATCAACCGTCTTCAGCCAGGATAGCTTGACTCCAGTGCCGTGGAGAGCACGGGACTCACGTCTGAGCATACCCGTCCCACTCAGGTTGACAAATGCAAAAACAACAGTTGATGGACAGAATGCAGAACAATGTTATACATTCACCCCAGTACAGAGATCTGGGCCTAAATCCATCGTTTTTTTGCTCACCACACCACCCCAGTTCAGACATGGCCTTATGCAAATCAGCCTCGACCCTGTGCCTCATGAGAACAGTCCAGCCCGAACTGCCAAGCCACGTCTTCCCTGGACCGGAATCAAACATCCTAGGACCGGTTTCTGGCTATCAGCCGTCTTCAGCCAGGATAGCTTGACTCCAGTGGCGTGGAGAGCACGGGACTCACTTCTGAGCATACCCGTCCCACTCGGGGTGACAAATGCAAACACAAAAGTCGATGGACAGAATGCAGAACAATGTTATACATTCACCCCAGTACAGAGATCTGGGTCTAAATCCATCGTTTCTTTGCTCACCACACCACCCCAGTTCAGACATGTCCATATGCAAATCAGCCTTGACCCTGTGCCTCAAGGAAACAGTCCTTCCCGAACTGATAAGCCATGTCTTCCCTGGACCAGAATCAAACATCCTAGGACCGGTTTCTGGCTATCATCCGTCTTCAGCCAGGATAGCCTGACTCCATTGGCGTGGAGAGCACGGGACTCACGTCTGAGCATACCCGTCCCACTCAGGTTGACAAATGCAAAAACAACAGTTGGTGGACAGAATGCAGAACAATGTTATACATTCACCCCAGTACAGAGATCTGGGCCTAAATCCATCGTTTTTTTGCTCACCACACCACCCCAGTTCAGACATGGCCATATGCAAATCAGCCTCGACCCTGTGCCTCATGAGAACAGTCCAGCCCGAACTCCCAAGCCACGTCTTCCCTGGACCGAAATCAACATCCTAGGACCGGTTTCTGGCTATCAGCCGTCTTCAGCCAGGATAGCTTGACTCCAGTGGCGTGGAGAGCACGGGACTCACTTCTGAGCATACCCGTCCCAGTCGGGGTGACAAATGCAAACACAACAGTCGATGGACAGAATGCAGAACAATGTCATACATTCACCCCAGTACAGAGATCTGGGCCTAAATCCATCGTTTCTTTGCTCACCACACTACCCCAGTTCAGACATGTCCATATGCAAATCAGCCTTGACCCTGTGCCTCAAGGAAACAGTCCTTCCCGAACTGATAAGTCATGTCTTCCCTGGACCAGAATCAAACATCCTAGGACCGGTTTCTGGCTATCATCCGTCTTCAGCCAGGATAGCTTGACTCCAGTGGCGTTGAGAGCACGGGACTCACGTCTGAGCATACCCGTCCCACTCAGGTTGACAAATGCAAAAACAACAGTTGATGGACAGAATGCAGAACAATGTTATACATTCACCCCAGTACAGAGATCTGGGCCTAAATCCATTGTTTTTTTGCTCACCACACCACCCCAGTTCAGACATGGCCATATGCAAATCAGCCATGA
Source organism: Lissotriton helveticus (assembly GCF_964261635.1). Taxonomy (NCBI): domain Eukaryota; kingdom Metazoa; phylum Chordata; class Amphibia; order Caudata; family Salamandridae; genus Lissotriton; species Lissotriton helveticus. Next base: position 312,437,599 of record NC_136062.1, read on the forward strand.
CCCTGTGCCTCATGAGAACAGTCCAGCCCGAACTGCCAAGCCACGTCTTCCCTGGACCGGAGTCAAACATCCTAGGACCGGTTTCTGGCTATCAGCCTTCTTCAGCCAGGATAGCTTAACTCCAGTGGCGTGGAGAGCACTGGACTCACTTCTGAGCATACCCGTCCCACTCTGGGTGACAAATGCAAACACAATAGTCGATGTTCAGAATGCAGAACAATGTCATACATTCACCCCAGTACAGAGATCTGGGCCTAAATCCATCGTTTTTTTGCTCACCACACCACCCCAGTTCAGCCATGTCCATATGCAAATCAGCCTTGACCCTGTGCCTCAAGGAAGCAGTCCTTCCCGAACTGCCAAGCCATGTCTTCCCTGGACCAGAATCAAACATCCTAGGACCGGTTTCTGGCTATCATCCGTCTTCAGCGAGGATAGCTGGACTCCAGTGGCGTGGAGAGCACGGGACTCACATCTGAGCATACCCGTCCCACTCGGGGTGACAAATGCAAAAACAACAGTTGATGGACAGAATGCAGAACAATGTCATACATTCACCCCAGTACAGAGATCTGGGCCTAAATCCATCGTTTTTTTGCTCACCACACCACCCCAGTTCAGACATGGCCATATGCAAATCAGCCTTGACCCTGAGACCCATGGGAACAGTCCAGCCCGAACTGCCAAGCCATGTCTTCCCTGGACCGGAACCAAACATCCTAGGACTGGTTTCTGGCTATCAGAGTCTGATTTGCTCAAACACTCCGCTATCATCCCCTTTGGTATCACTTATTTTGCCCTAAGTTGTCAGGGTATGCCCAGACATGGGTCCCTTGCTCACTCTACCACTGGATTCAAGATAGCCTGGCTGATGAGGATTATGAATCTGAAACCGGTCCCAGGATGCTTGTTTCCAGTTCAGGGTAGACATGGCTTGGCAGTTCGGGCTGGACTGTTCCTATGAGGCACAGGGTCAGACTGATTTGCATATGGCCATGTCTGAACTGGGGTGGTGGAGTGAGCTAAAGAATGGTGATGGATTAAACCCAGATCAGTTGACTGGGGGTGAGTGTTTGATTTGCTCAAACGCTCCGTCCATCATCCCCTTTGGTATCGCTTCTTTCGCCCTAAGTTGGCAGGGCATGCCCAGACAAGGGTCCCTTGCTCATTCTACCACTGGATTCAAGATAGCCTGGCTGGTGAGGATTATGAATCCGAAACCGGTCTCAGGATGCTTGTTTCCGGTCCAGGGAAGACACAGCTTGGCAGTTCGGGCTGGACTGTTCCCGTGAGGCACATGGTCAGACTGATTTGCATATGGCCATGTCTGAACTGGGATGGTGGAGTGAGCTAAAGAATGGTGATGGATTAAAACCAGATCAGTTTACTGGGGGTGAGTGTTTGATTTGCTCAAACGCTCCGTCCATCATCCCCTTTGGTATCGCTTAAGACACTAAGGAAACTTTTTCTGTTCATCCCTTGCAATCTACGGAAAACTGTAGTCGCCACTCTTATTATTTTTAAAATAGATTACTGTAATGCCTTGTTTACTAACATCAAGAAAACATGCCTTTAAAAACTGAAAATTCTTCTGAATACTGCGGCACGACTACTCCTGGAAATTTCCATGTTTTAATCTGTCTCACAGGGCCTCTCTCAGCTTCACTGGCTGCCCATTAAAAAGCAAATAAATTTCAAGGACCTATACATCGCCTTTAAGGCGCTGCACGATGTGGGGCCTGAGTATTTGAAACAATGCTTAAAATGGTACACCACCAGATCGAAATGTAGTAGTACCCAAAGTCAAAAGCTCTAACTGGGGGGGCAAGAGCTCTATCACTTGTAATGCTATTCTGTGGAACTCGATAGCCCCACAACTTAAGAAAAAAACAGAAGTGTTCTCTATCCTGAAAGCTCTTAAAATCTGACTTTTCAACAGTCAGAGCTGTAGTTCTTCTCTCTTTGCTGAAGTTTTCTGTTTTGGACTGTGATCTCTTTCCAGAACTATAATGCCTAGAAACCCCAGGGTAGTAGAGCACTCTATACGTCTAATTTCTATTTTATTTAATTGAATCTTCATGAGATGTTCTTATTTATACTTAAAATGAATAACCTGTCAAAGGCAGATGTAGCTAATACCTTGGCGTGAGCCTTCCTTTGTCCCCCTAGCCAATCAGGCACCAGGCCATGTGGGAGAGAAGCTGCCCTTAGAGCCTATTTTGAGTAACCACATAGGACTGGTTGCTCAGTTCCGTGGCCACACATCTAGGGTTGGTACAGAAGCTCTGCAGAGGAGAAGAAAGATTCTACAATCTTGGTTTCAGGTAGAGAAAAACCTGCTCTGCTGTAATCAGGCGTCGTAGCACACGGGAGAGGCACTCGGCCTCTATGGTGGGGGCCCAATGATGAAGCATGTCACCAGCTAGGTTGGTGAGTTAGGGCCCTTCTAACAAACGTGAGTGATCCCAGTTGAAAGCTCCTTTGTCTTTCTAGCTTCACTCTTCCGTTGTTTATTTGATATTTTCCTGGGGAATAAGAGTGGAAGTAATGACTTTCCTTTCTCTCTTTTTGTTTATACATAAATATTGTTGTAAAAAATATCAACCTCCTATCTTCATAATGGTAAGCACGAAAATATCGATAAAAAAAATTGTTAATAATTTAGAAGTACAAAATATCGTTTTTTTATGTATATAAAATAATGTAAAAAAAATTAAATACATTCAACTTAAGATTTTTTTAGATTTATTTGTCAATTTTAACAATTATAAGTAATACATTTAATTTAAAAATAAATTAAACTCACATATATAATATGTAATATATATATATATTTACTTGAAAATAATTAGCACATAATAATTATAATTGAGTATAAAATGTTAGAAATATATTAAAAATTATAAATATATATATATATATATATATACGTACACCTGTAACACAAAAATTATAAATACAAATATATTATAAATTAAAGTATTAAATATTTTTTAAACCTACATTTTACACTACATTGAGTACAACAGTAGGGAGAGTGTTGGATAACGTAGGGAAAAAATTACTATTCCCACTCCAAGGAGTGCAACAGTAGGGAAAGTATTGGAAAGAAGAGGGGAAAAAATTACTATTCCCACTCCAGCAAGTGCAACAGTAGGGAAATTGTTGGATAGCGGAGGGATAAAAATAACTATTCCCATCCCAGCGAGTGCAACAGTAGGGAAAGTGTTGGATAGCGGAGGGGAATAATTTACTATTCCCACTCCAAGGAGTGCAACAGTAGGGAAAGTGTTTGATAGCAGAGGGGAATAATTTACTATTCCCACTCCAATGAGTGTAACAGTAGGGAACATTTTGTATAGCGGAGGGGAAAAATTACTATTCCCACTCCAGCGAGTGAAAGAGTAGGGAAAGTGTTGGACAGCGGAGAGGAATATTTTACTATTCCCATTCCAAGGCGTGCAACAGTAGGGAAAGTGTTGGGTAGCAAAGGCGAATTATTTTAGATTTATTTGTAAATTTCAACAATTATAAGTAATGCATTTATTTTAAAAATAAAGTAGACCTACATATATAAAATGTAATATATATGTATATATTTACTTAAAAATAATTAATAAATAATAATTGTAATTGCTTATAAAATGTTAGAAATATATTGCAAATTATAAATATATATATATATAGATACACATACACCTGTAACATAAAAAATTATAAATAACAATATATTATAAATCAAAATATTACAATATTTAATATTTTTTAAACCTACATTTTACCCTTCATTGAGTGCAGCAGTAGGGAAAGTGTTGGATAGCGTAGGGAAAAAAATACTGTTCCCACTCCAGTGAGTGCAACAGTAGGAAAAGTGTTGGACAGCGGAGGGGAATAATTTACTATTCCCACTCCAAGGAGTGCAACAATAGGGTCAGTATTGGATAGAAGTGGGGAGAAAATTACTATTCCCACTCCAGGAAGTGCAACAGTAGGGAAATTGTTGGACAGTGAAGGGATAAAAATTACTATTCCCACTTCAGTGAGTGCAACAGTAGGAAAATTGTTGGACGGCGGAGGGGAATAATTTACTATTCCCACTCCAAGGAGTGCAACAGTAGGGAAAGTGTTGGATAGTGGAGGAAAATAATGTACTATTCCCACTCCAATGAGTGTAACAGCAGGGAAAATGTTGGATAGCAGAGGGGAAAAAATTACTATTCCCACTCCAGCAAGTGGAACAGAGGGAAAGTGTTGGATAGCGGTGGGATAAAAATTACTATTCCCACTCCAGCGAGTGCAACAATAGGGAAAGTGTTGGATAGCGGAGGGGTAAAAAATCCTATTTCCACTTCAGTGAGTGCAACAGTAGCGAAAGTGTTGGATAATGGAGGGGAATCATTTACTATTCCCACTCCAGCAAATGCAACAGTAGGAAAAGTGTTGGATAGCGAAGGTGTAGAAATTACTATTCCCACTCCAGTGAGTGCAACAGTAGGTAACATGTTGGATAGCGGAGAAGAATAATTTACTATTCCCACTCCAATGAGTGCAACAGTAGGGAAAGTGTTGGATAGCGAAGGGGTAAAAATTACTATTACCACTCCAGTGAGTGCAACTGTAGCAAAAGTTTTGGATAGAGGAGGGGAATAATTTACTATTCCCACTCCAGCAAGTGCAACAGTAGGGAAAGTGTTGGATAGTGTAGGGGTAAAAATTACTATTCCCACTAAAGAACATTAAAATTTGAAAACAAACAAACTATCAACTACAATACAAAATATAGTAAAAAAGCCCTTTAACAAAACATATATAAAATATAAACATTTACAAAACATAGAAACATATTATAATGTAGAAAAAATCTAAAATTTACAGAAAAAAATATTTTTTTTAATTTATCAAAAAACTTAACAAACAAATACATATTTTGTAATAGAAATTAATTTTGATCAAAAAATAATTATTACATAAATGTCATATTTTATTTCCTACCCAATAACTAACATCACACAATTTAAAACGCACATCTAAATAAAAAAGTGTACCTCCATAATTAACACAATTAATTATCAATTAAACAAATATTAATAATTAAACATCAAAATTAAAAACGTAAATATTAATGTAGTAACCAAATGTTACACCTATAGAACCTAAATACACAAACAAAATAAAAATAAAAAAATTACCTAAAATAACAACTAATAATTGAATATTAATGATTGATTAATTTAAATTAAATTACTTTTCACCCTCTACCCCAATAAATACCAAAATACACACCTAAAGATATTGACACAATTTCCATAAATAATTTTACATTAATAAATGAATATCAATTAACAACAAATCATTAATTAATTAAAAAAATATTTACACAATTGCAATATATAAATTGTAATTGATTAATTAGTATTAATTAACAATAATTAATTATAAATAAATGACCTCCCACCATACTCCCCTAAAATTTGCCACCACCTATTTCTTAAAACTTGACACCCTTGACATAATTAATTAACAAATAATTAATTCATAACAATTAAGAAGCAAAATATAAATAATTGATAATAAATTAATTCACACAATTAACACTATAAAATAAACATGAATAAATATGATATTAAAATATTAATAAATGTATTAAAATTAAGGGGCTTATTACGATGGCGGATGGACTGGCTCCGTCTGCCATTGTGGTGTAAACTTGGACCGTCCGCCATGCATGCGGTGGTCTCACATACCCCATTATGATATGACCGCCACCGCGGTGGTCTTGTTCCACACCCTTAACATTGTGGCAGTGGCTGCTGACATCAGCACTGCCACAATGTCAAATAGAGCATGTTGTGCATTTCACTGAACTACATGGCAGGCACTACACTGTGCCTGCCACTTGGTGCAGTGAAATGTTGGGAGGTACCATGGGTGCCCCCCCCAGAGCACCCTCACCTCCCCCAACACAAGGGGGCCTGCAACGAGCCCCAAAAGCAAACATTGCCTGCCTTGCAATGGCGGTTGCACCCCTGCGGAAAGGCTGGCTGGAGGCCTCATCATAATTTGGTAGATGGTGCTTGCTAGGCACCACCACAATTTTGTGGATGTAGACCGCCGAGCAGGGCAATCGTAACGATTGCCTGTAGCAGTTCCGTGGCAGACGGGCTTTGCCTCCGCTACAGTCGTGGTCTAAATCCCACCGCCATCATAATATGGCGGTGAGACAATCGCAGTCCACAGGGTCAGCGGACCTCACCGCCGGCCCGGCGCTGGCGGTCCTTCCACCATCATCATGAGCCCCTAAATTACTTACCACCCTCCTCCCCATCAACCCACAACCAGCTCCTAAAAAATAACATAATTAATATAATTACCAATTAATTAATAATAATTAACAACCAATTAATAAATAATTAATAATAAATTCATTCCCACAATTAACAATATAAAATATTAAATTAATAAATATTATTCAATAAAAGATAATAATAATCTAATTATAATCGAATTACTTCCCACCCATTACCCTATAAACACACAACCCGCTCCTAAGGAAATGACATAATTAACATATTTACGAATTAATGAACCAATAACAATTGACAGCCAATTATTAATTAATAATAAATTAATTCCCACAATTAACAGTATAAAATCAAAATTAAATAAATACTAATAAATAAAAATGAATATTCAATTTATTATAATTAAATTACTTCCCACCCTATTCCCCTATAAACCAACAACCTGCTCCTAAATAAATGACACAATTAACATATGTACAAATTAATTAACCAATAGACATTAACAGCCAATTAATAATAATTAGTAATAAATACATTCTCAGAATGAACACTGTAAAATCAGAATTAAATAAACATTAATAAATAATAATAAATATTACATTCATTATAATTAAATTACTTCCCACCCTCTTCCCCTATCAACCCACAACCCGCTAGGAACTAAAATGCAAAATTTAATTAAAATAAAATTAATGACTTCTAAAAAAACAAATGCAATACTTACACAAGAAAATAGAGCACATACATTTAAAATACGTACTAAAATATATAACTAACTAAAATAACGATATTTTTAACAACTATATTTTTGCAAACGATATTAATGACTTTGATATTTTTTAAAACAATATTTCTTATCTTAAACTGGATGTTCTTGACCACAATATTCTTGTACTCGATATTTCTGTATCTCGATATTCTGCACTCAATATTAGTGCAAGTTGACATTTCCAATTCGATATTCTGATTCTTTAACACACTTTACTAGGGACTTACAAGTAAACCAAATATGGCAATCATGGATAACCAATCACAATCCCATTTTACACAGGGAGTACTTGCACTTTAGCACTGATCAGCAGTGGTAAAGTGTGCAGAGTTCTAAAACCAGTAAAAGCGAAATGCAGCACACAGTCAAAAACATGAGGTCAGAAGCAAAAAAACAGAGGAAAACATGCCAAAGATGCCAGGTCTAACACCTAGGTTGACCTCAGTTTTAAATGAAAGTTCTACCTCATCTAACACAATAGTGCCATTATTACTTCACCCCAACTAATAATCCACATTCACAAACTACCCTAAAGTCTAAATGACACGGGGTGTGGCCAACTGCCGGAGAAGATGACTGCACAGTAGTGCCCCGATCAACATCTCCCCGTAAATATCCTGTACCTGATCTGGCTGCATGAGACATGCATCAGGCGGCAACCAAGTGGGGAGCCTGGGAACTTGGCACCGGGAACCAAAAAGGGCCTTTGCTATGACTTGACGCCAGCGAGGTCGCGGCCCAACAGAGCCCAGAAGCCACGGAGGCATGTAGGCACGGGCCTGACAGCAAGGCAGCGGACTCTGCTACGCATCACCGGCGTGCCCGCGATCGCACCAAGGAAAAGAGGCTTTCCTCCAGCTGCGGCATTGGGCAGCATGGAGGAGTACCTGATCGGGCGGCGGAGGAGCGCAAGTCAAAGAGGAGCCCACCCAGGAGACTTCATCAAGAAAGAGCAATTCCACTGGATGGGTTGGTGTGACCAGCTGTGGCCTGAGATGTGGCGTAGAGGGATACCGGTATAGTGGAGGATGAGCAGTTTGGGACCCCCGGCCAGTGTTATTATTGTTGGGCGGGGAAGATCTACTGACCCGCAGTGATGCGCGTGGTGCAGCCCAGTACTGGGATGCACCGCAACTGGATTGCAGGTGAGAGAAGGCCTACCGGGGGTGTAGTTGGCGGATGTGCCTTGGCGGCATGTATAAAATTGGACATTAAGGGGCCGTACAACACCAGCCGTAATTAGCTCCCAGAAGTACAGAGTAATAGAACTGCTGCAAAACCGCACTGCACAAACTCTCAGGGAAAACGTACTATCTGTAGTGAACGCTCCTGGGGCGCCACGGTTCCCCGGAGGGGGAAAACTGACAGGCCACGTGGGAGTGACCCCAGTAGGTGGCGGTGAGTACCCCAACGCAACGAGCCTGCGGCCCTGAATGTGATAATGGCGACCAACAAAGGGGGGCGCAGTTCACATCAGCCCACGATAAACAAATTCCCGTAGCAGAAAACAAAGGAGGGAGGAACACCGAGCCCTGGCTCGGAGCAGGAAGCCAGCAGAGAGGAATCCCCCATGCTACACAATGTAATGGTGGCGATTACTAGCGTGCGCACCTCCTTGGAGGGATGCCTAGACTCTGTCTCCACGGACATTACGCTGCTCCAGGAGGACATCAGGAAGATGGACTCCAGGGTCAAAGAGGTGGAGGATGTCGCTCGAGATCTGGTGGCAGACACTAAAACTCTCAAGAAGCAAGACTCGGGTCTGCAAATTTGCACCAAAACATTAACAGCGCAGCTGGACGACTACAAGGGCAGGTCGAGACACAATGACGGCTGCATTGTAGGAGTGCCAGAGAGGGCCTAGGGACAAGCAGTGGACATATTTGGGAGGATCTGGTAATGAAGCACCTGCAGCCCAAAAACCTCTCCAACTATTTCTCCATTGAGCAAGCACACCATGTGCCGGGGCAGGCCTAAGCCGGGTGCACCCCGACCCATCTTGGGTGTTTAACTTTACACATGAGTCTCCTGAGGCAAACTGTCTGATCAAAATGGAGGGAGATGGAAGGGGGAGGTTTGGTCCATGACTCCTCCAACACAGAGATGGAAGGGCAACGGGCACTCTGCACAGTTGGGGAGGCGGACCTATGGATACCGTCATGCTGGGGGGCAGAGAGGGGGAGTTGTTGGGGGTTGTAGACTTGTTTGGTATATTGTTTATGCACAGCAACCAAACACATCACAGTGGTCGCCTCCAGGGTCAGACACATGTCAACAAACCTTAGAGGTACCTGGGCTTGGGGAAGGTGGGGTATTCAATCAAGTTTCAGCTCAGTCCATGAAGTGGGGGGGAGAAATAATACAAAAACCGTGGGACCAAAGAAGGTGTACCTCTGTTCTAATATTTTCCGGGGAAAAGAGGCCCATACTTATTCCCCAATACATCACCACCAAAAAGCATACACCCGTCTCCATGGCTAGCAAGACGGGAATGGACCTGAAGTTCCTCACATGGAATGTGAACGGGTTAGGTGACAAACTCAAATGGTGTATAGTCCTCCAGTATTTAAAACGCCAAGAGCCCGACATAGCCCTATTGCAAGAGACTCACCTTATCGGCAACACCTGCAAAGTCTTCAATCAATGGGGTTACCAGCTCATAGCACAAGTAGAATTCACCCCAAGCTACCGAAGGACGGGCATTCTTATCCATAAGAACTGCCCATACATAGTCAGTAAAACATGGATTGATGGACAGGGTAGGTTTGTAGCTGCAACCAGCAAAAGGGAAGAGAAACCCCTGAGCATAATGTCAATATATGTTCCCCCTGCCCTACGAAAATCCACATTAATCGATTTAAGCAAATTCATTTTGAACCTCCCTATGGGTACCGTAGTAATGGGAGGTGATTTTAACCTAACGCTGAATGGATTGACTGACCGAAGACCCACACTTCGAGATCCTTGCACCGGGTCAAGATTAGCAGATTTCCTCTCGGCCCTTGGCCTGGTCGACATCTGGAGACAGCTCAACCATCTCAACCCTGAAGTCCACCAGTTTACCTCCCATTCAGGAGCCCATGACAGCCAGTCCCGTATAGACTATTTATTCACGTACACTGAAGACACCCCTGACTTAGTTGAGGACAGAGGCTTGGCGAGGGGTATCTCTGACCACTCTTCAGTACTGGCCAGGATGGTAGTGGACTTTCAACCCAGATGCACAACTCTCACAGTTAACCCATGGTCACTAAAAATTCTACATATAAAACAGAATTGTTAAAAAATATTGACCTATATTTCAGCGAAAATGTTGGCTCAGTGACCCCGCTCAGTCTCTGTGTGGAGCATTTGTGGCCGTTATAAAAGGCAGAGCTCTGGCTCTGATGACGGGGCACAAACAAGAACTAACGAGGCGAATATAAAAGCTCAAGGAATACATTTTAAAGGGCGAGAAGAAACTAACTCATACAAGTGATGACTTAATCAAACAAACGCTAGACGCCAAGACACAAGACTATAGACAACTTCTCACAGAGGCAGCAAAGTCCAGACAAAAGACAATACACCACAAGATATGTGAACACGGGGAGCGGATGGGTAAGTTATTGGCCTGCCTTTAGAGAAGGAATAGGCACACAGAAAGGTCCACTGATTGAGAGGGGTGAGGGAGAGGAAATAGCTGACCCCCAGGAGGTTGCAGACATGTTCGCCACCCTGCATCCTTCACATATTCCGCATCTTCGTCAATCACTCAGGCAACACTATAAACTGGACTAAATCCCTAATATTTCTGGTTCACGGCCCTAGGCCAAAATTGCTGAAAGACTGCCACATCCCCATGGCAATGGAAAGTTTCCTATATTTGGGAATCTATGTGACCCCCGACCCAACACTATTTCATGGCACCAATCTACAGGGGCCATTGACCCGCGTGCGCCCCAATTTTCGACATTGGCGAGCCATCCCAGTGACCCTTCTAGGACAAGCAGGTCTTCTTAAAATGCTGGCATTGCCTCGTTTTTTGCATGCACTGCAAAATACCCTCTTCCAGGTCCCAGATTCCTATTTTATAATCATTGAAAATGCAGTGCAAACACTGCTGTGGGACGGGAGGGCACCACGTATTGCAATGCAAAAACTGATGGGGGGATGGTATGACGGCGGGATCGCCCTACCTTATCTTAAGCTATACTACTGCTCATCCCAGCTGTGGGTAATCAATCGATGGGTCCATGGTCCACAAACTGAGCCAAGCCTTCAGACAGATAGGTGGCTAATGGGACAGGGTGAATATCGTAGAGCCCTCTATACGAACCCCAAGCACTTACACCTTACAGGCCCTACAGCTTGCACTATAGAAGTCTGGCATCTGGTTACCAAAAAGCTAGGGTGGCGTAAGAAATCACACAAGTAACCCCACTCTGGGAGCCCGAGTGGCTAGGTAGACTGAGCTCTTGTCCCGGGTTTGAAAAATTGGACCTAATTGGAATCTCAGCAGTAGGGCATATGTGGAATAAAAAGGGGGTGACCGCATTTGCAGATCTACAGAAAGAATATCAATTAGTACAGAGTGAAATCTAAAAAGATATCTACAAATTAGTCATGCCTTTAAAGCTGCGATAGCTGAGGGGGCCTCTTCCTGAGGCATCCCCTCTAGAAGATAGTTTGCTATTGGATCCTAGCTCCAAGAAAGCCATATCTTTAACATATGAGAAGCTGATCAATAATCGACTGGATCTGTTGGCACATCTTAAGCAGTAATGGGAGGCAGATGTGGGGGACTTAGAGGACGAAGACTTGAGTGACGCGTTGGCATCCTCCCGGAAAATTGCCATCCCCATGAGACTAAAACTGGTCCAGCTTAAAACCCTGCATAGAGTCTACTTGGCAGCGAGAATCCTGGTTAAGATGGGGGGGAGGACGGACATGCATTTCCTCCGACGGTGTTCTCAGGAGGGAACCTTCCTCCACACGATGTGGGACTGTCCGGCCGTCCAAACCTACTGGACTGCGGTTACATTGAGAATGGACAATGTGGGGGGGGGGACAGTAACGCCTCCTCGAAACTCTGCTTATTAAACATATGGGAAGCCACCGACCTAACTCATACTGAACAATCCTGGGCCTCAGTGGAGTGGGCCCTCGCCAAACATAGCACAAAAATGGAGAGTCGAGGAACTACTATCAATAAGAAGCTAGACAGGGCCATGAGAGCAGAGAAAGACGTCTTTAAAAACAGGGGATGCCCTAAAAAATGGGACCGTATGTGGGCGGCTTGGAACACATATAGGGGTGAAATATGTCTGTCAAACTGCTGACTGTATTGCTGTGCTTTTTGTTGTTTCATTAAATATAAAGTTTTAAAAAATGTCAAAATGACAGGCAAGCATTCCAGTACAAGAGACTTAAATGATTATTTCATGACATAAACCCCACATCCCAACACATCATCCCCCTTATACAACACAAGCACATTCATCATCAACACACACTTGTACACACATTTCTGGATACAGAACACCAAGATGGAAACCTGGTGCATTCAAGTAGAATATAAAGGCACTGAACAAAATCTTGAATTTTTTTGGAGTGCTCATCTTTCTTTGAAACCTTTACACCTAAGATGTCAACTCTGCTGATAACAATGGTCTGGTAGAACCAGAAACACTATGAGGCTTATTCTTGGACTCACCTTTCTTTCCAACACAACCATGTGCCTTCCACGAAGTTCCACCACGTGCCATCATCCAACTTGACCTCAAATTCTTCCTCAGCAATCACCACGTTTTGCTACCAGAATTTGTGCAAAACCCTGGAAACATAACTATGCAGCCTTACTCTCACTGAATCCCTCACTGCAACACACACATAGCGATCTGCATTCTCAAAAAACTTTAGTTGGTAAAAGTTTCTCTTGACCAGCCCATTCTTGACCTTTTCCAGAGATACAGATACTTTAGCAATTCCAGGCCTGATCATTTTAGAAGAATGCACTGTTCCTCTTAAAAGCACAATTGGCAAAACATCCTCCCCTACACTATTGTATTGCTAATATGACATACCTGCTTTAAGCTTAGAACTCTGACCTGCATTCCACTCCGGACAACCAATAAATTCTCATGCCTCACAAATCCATCAACCATTGGCAAGTACACCCCCATATCTACAGGTTTATCTACATTTTTCGAATCAGGCCACCACTTACACATAAAATACATAACCCTACTCAATGCTAGCTGCATTGCCATTTGGCAATCTTGGGTGTAGATTTGCTTGTAAACTTTGTTATAAACAAGACTATCAGAGGCTTGTGATTCAAATGAATGGTAAACGCAGAACCAATAAATAGTTCTTAAAATGGTAAAACTCCCCCACCAGAAAGCATCTTGCTCAATGACATAATATGTGGATTTTGTTCCTCCTTAACTGCACAAGGCAAATGCCACGACTTCATCTCTATACCATTCCGTCAATGGAGAAAAAACGGAACTCCATGTTAACTAGCATTTGTTGCCACTACACTTGGATCACATATGTCAAAGGGCTTGAGAGGAATGACATTTGCAATCTCCCTTTTCACAGTCCCAAATTCATCCTCACAAACCTTACTCCAAAAGTATCTTTCATTTTTGTTGAGTATTTTGCACATGATGTGTGTTTTCTCTGCACACCTGGAAATGAATGAGCATAGAATTCTAACATCTCAAGAAAGGAACCTAATTGTGCTCAGCCATAGTATTGACTAAACTCTACTTGTGTTCTACACCCTTTGCAGACAAGCCATAATCCAAACAGTCAATGCTCAGGACATCAAATTTACATTTCTGTTAATTTAATGTGATCCTTTCTCCTCCAAAATCTGTAGGATTGTAATCACTTTTCTATTATGAATCCCCTCATTCTAACCAAACACCAATACTTCATTCTGGAAGCAGGTTACGTCAGTGTAGTGAAATGACGTTTTGCAGGGTCACCACCACCTTTTGCCCCCCACGTTCTGATGACATAGCTGTTGATTTTTCAACTCTGTAGTGCACTGGGTCCTGGTGTTCAGGCAACCGTTCATATGCTATTACCACCCCAAAGTAGATGTTCTATAGGCTAATATCTGATTGACTTAGTTAACTTACCTATACGTTCCTAGTATAGGGTCCAATAGGTACACTGGGGAGGACACAAACACCGCATAGATATGGTTTTAAAGCCAATCAAACAGGAGAATAATTGACCAGAATTAGCGTGGGATTAACAACGATTGTAACATTCAACATAACGTGGAAAAGAAAGAAAATAAATTGTTTGAAAAAACTGAGGGTTGAAATATTGGGTCATGATATGAAGTGAAAAATGTAAACATAAATGATGTACTTTTCCTGTCAAGATCAGGAAGAAAAGAGGAAAGGGAAGGCGGACGGTGAGGCGGGAAGTCTCTCTTTCCCTCTCTTTTTTGAATACACATGAAGTGTATAATTCAATCAGGATTGGATACATGACATAAATATGTTTACATGAGTATATATTTTGGTTCTTTGTTTGGTCATTAAGAGACAAGGATCAATAAATGAATCAGTTCAAAATGTATTTAAGTCTATAGATTAATTTCAGAAAGAGTAAACATTTTTAGTTGTTATTAATCCACAAATTGGAGTACGAGATAAGCAACCATATTTGAATAGAGACATTGCTTTCTTTTGAATCACAGAACACCAACGATGAAGGACTAATCTGGGACCGAAATGATGGAGACACAAACAAATGAAATGAATTTGATATAAAAAATAAACGAAACTTTACACACAACAAGTTGTGAATAAAGAGGATTAATTGTAAAATCAAGATGAGATTTTGAAGATCTAGAATAATATAGATTAAACAGGAAGCCCAATCAGGTACCACACAGTCAGTGCTCAAAGGGAGACACAGTCCTGTCTCGCACTTGTGCATAAACCTAAAATAAACTCTTTTGCCAGGTCAAAACCTTTCATTTTAATATTAAAAAATATTTTTTATTATTATTGCGCTACCCCAAGAGAAGGTCACAGTCGTTTGCCAGGCAGCTAGGGATAGGGAACAAAGAGAATTGCCGGTTTGACCTACTCCAGCAAGACAAATACATGGTGGTGGACGTAGATGACCTACCTTCAAAGAGGCTGCTGCCTCAGTGAAGCTTTCACCTGCCCACTCTTTTGTGTCGTCAGACTGGCTGGCATCTCCAGAGGGAGAAATCCCATAGCAGAACCAGAATCCCAGGAGGAGTGGCTCATTATTCTTGGTACTCCCTAAGGGTTGCGCAGGGATTCTCACAGTGGAAGAAAGCTAATGCCATCTTAGATTTGGGTAGAGAAGGTATCCTGGGATTTTTTTTAGTGGCCAAACTGCCAGAAAGTGAAGTAAAGCGGAAATGGTTGCCTCATGGGAACTATTGCCCCATTGGCTAATGGGTCCTTCCCTCCCACAAATGCAAAGATGTTATAAAAGTGGCACCCCAGATGCACATTTCTTTGATCACTACAGGACTAGAAAGAAGACAAAGGTAGGGTTGCTATGCTGCTCCCTACACCCAACAAAGAGAACTGCACCTGCTGCAACTGAGGGACCCACACAGGGGACTGTTCCTGCAGTGCCCACTCATGGAAAAGAGCTTTAATTGTTCCAAAAATGAAGCAGTGACTCCAAGGGCTTGTTGGCTAGCCTCTAGCTAAGTTTCAGAATCACCAGAAGCCAAGGAACTCTGCACTCCTCGAGAGCCCAGCTGCCCAGGAATGTCCGACTGCCAATGGATGCTGTGGTGCTTGCTGGCCAATCAATTTTTGCCATATCCAAGATGTCTCCAAGACCGTGGGACCCTAAGCTGAAGTAGAAGTCACAGGAATATCCACACACAAAATCATATTTTTCTCACCAGAATCAACATCAGATTTTTCAGAAACTTCCACTGAATTTACAGATTGTCCTATGCATACAGTAAGAGTTTGAGATTTAAATGCAAAATAGCCTCTTTTTTTAGGTCTTGCCTAGGCAGCGCACATGCGCTGTCTCTCCGAGACATCAAGTATCGGGGGTGAAACTCCGCCTATTGCCGGGTAATTTCTCCTGCCGCTTGCCATTAGTAAAGTTTGGCATTGATTTTCTTAGCGCGCTTATTATTGGCTGTAGATTCGATGAGTCACTTCCGTGTATTTCGGAAGCAGCACTGCCTAACTACAGTGTTCGTCCGCTCTATGTTGTTCATGTGTGTCTGAGGGGAACTTTCTTTTTAAGGCCCTACTTGCATACATAATTATCACATAGCTTGTCACGAGTGCTGCACTGTTAAATATATACATAATCAGCACGACGCTCGAAATGAGCAGCACTTGCTTCTGAGCTGTAGCTTTCCGGTGACCCGCAGGAGTGTATGCTTCTGGTGTGTGTCTGCTGACAAACAGGGCTTGCATAAATGTACATGCTGCTATAATAGGCCATAGCAGGACTCGTCTTTTAATGTCACAGATTCTTGTCTCCTTGCCTGCAGTCACTTTAGTAACCGAGAGTAGAAACAGCACCTGCTACGTCTCTGTCTCGCTCGTGCTCTCTCTGCCAGGAGTTCTGTGTTGCCTTGTGGGGTGTCTCTCACTTCCATTAACTCAGCCCTCATACACATTGAAGTGAGACTCAGTCTGGTATGTGGGAGGGTGGCATTCCCCATTTCTCCCCCAAAGCTCTTCCCCTCTGTCTAACACTCTGTCAGGACACTGAGCAAGTGTGCTGCTTGTTTACACCTAAATGTGGCAACAGGCAAAGACGCAGCGCGAGGAGAGGCCTTTGTGTGTCAGTGCCTGCAGTGTCTGTACTTGGTGTCCCATCAGCCCCCGGGCTGTCAGGACGAAGGTGAGAGTTTCATACACGGGCCACCTATCTGTACGCCCTGCTATCATGTCCACTGCTATCCGAACTGATTCATTCACACTTTAAACACAAGTGGAAACATTGAAGCGCTCTCATCAATGTACGTCCCAATACAATGCGCCCAGGCACCACAATAACCGGAGCACGGGTATCAACTTCCAATCTCCAAGTGTGCTCTGGGGGCTTTAGAGCTCATTAGCAACAATTAAAGCATGTGGCTGGATCAACACGCATTTGCAATGCAATAGGTCTTGCATTTATGCAAGTTTAAGCTATTAACATTCAAATAACAATGCCTTTTATTTTTGTTTTCGTTATTAAAACATAAATAAAAGGCATTGTCATTTACAATACCAATAGCTTAAACTCGCATAAATGCAAGTACCTATTGCATTGCAAATGCTTATTACATTTGTTGCAGGTTTGTTAAATGGCAAGGCCAAGGTTGAGCATTGCCTAAAGGTGTATTAATCCCACATCTGTAACATTCTGTAAGTTTAGTTTTCCTTCCTATGGCTAGTCTGTCATTTCGTCTTTTGCTTTTGGCTGCAGATTGAATACTATAAACTTTCTGTGGGTAGACAAAGACATCTCTTCCTTGTATGAGGTGGTACTTTTAATGCCACTAGCGATTTCGATAGCCATAGCCTAAGTCAGATTTGCAGTGGTAAGTCGTGCCTCTTGTACATTTGTTATTTGTTTTTTGTTTGACTTGGTTCCTTATAAATTTCTCTTCAGTTGTATTTGCACGTAGACACTAAAACCCTGATGGCTCCAACACTTTCTTCTGGTTCACCTGGTTATTGAGGTCTTTTTTAAAATGTGTGTCATTTCATAATCCCATTCTTGTGTGGCATAAAATGGGAGCATAAGGTTTTTATGACAGATAAATATTCATTCATTATTCATTTATTGCTTTCCCTAAGGCCAGGGTTTGCGCTCAACCCTCCTTCACAGTCCCCAACCTACTTTGGCTGTGTGCAGTCAGGGTTGGTTGCAGGCTCGGTTCCTAAACTTCTGCGGGGCTGGCAACCACTCCTGCGCACAACGTTTGGCCATGCGCAGTAGGGATTAGACACAGAGCCTGGCTACAAGTGCTGGCTTCAGAGCCAGTTTGGATCCTGCGATTGTACCACTATACCAGTGACAAAAACAACTTTTAAAAATTTAAAATACGATGGGGGTCTTTATGACCCCACATGGGCGTGGGGATCGAGGTGTCTTCACCCTACCACCTTAAATGCCCTTTATTTCTTTTTTTAGGACTTAGGAACTTAGGGGTCCATTAGGATCCGCCCGCCATCCCCGTGCAAAACGGGACCACCCGCCATCGGAGCAACGGTCCCGCCTTGGCCATTAGGATGGGCCCGCCACACTGGCGGGCGCATCCTGTATTTTTACCATCGCGGCGGGCGGTGCTGAAAGCGCCGCCCGCCGCAATGGTAAAAATGCACGTTGTGCATTTCAAAGCACAACATGACAGGCACCGCGCGGTGCCTGCCATGTTGCAATTTGAAATGCGGGGGGGTACCATAGGTACCCCCCATGTGCACCCCCCACCCCCCCAGAGTCCCAGGGGGCCCGCAACGCCGCATTGCCACCACGTAAAGGCATGCCCCAAAGCCCATCATAATATTGCTGGCGGTATCTAATAGACACTGCCACCATATTAAACATTTTTCGCCCGGCCGCAAGGCGACCGGGGCGAAAAAGCGGAGGACGGTCTTCCCGTCCGCCGCGGTCCCCCCGCCATACTAATATGGCGGGGGGGAAATGGGTGGCGGGCGGCAAAGGATGTCGGGCGGATCGCCACCGCCCACATGGCGGTGGCGATCCGCCCGACATCCTAATGGGCCCCTAAATATCTGAGTCCTGGAGTGGAGACTGTAATATTTTCTCTGATGTTGCTGCCAGCCAATAGGATCTTTTTGGTATCACTTCCCTAGACAAGAAATGGCCAATGGGAAAAAAGTTCCCTCAATCAATCAGGCGGAAGTATTTTAAAAAAGTCTGATACTGTGGTACCCCCACTGTACCTAATGACCAGATATCTCCAATTTTTTTCTCAATGGTTAACCCCTTCATGCCTAACCTGCGCCTCTCTTTAAATGCTAATTTCCCCAAAATAGTTGAATGAATTTACACCAAATCACAAAGAAGCACACTTTCTAATCAAAGTTCTAACTTTGTGCCAAGTTTGGTGAAATTCTGCTGAAACATTTTTGTTCTGTATAGGAGAGCAAACTTTCCTATAGGAGTTTAAATGGGAAATGTAACTTTTGCAGCACACACTTTTTTATGGCCCTTGCTTGATGGATCAGGGCGAAACTTTCCATTAAGGAGCCACAGTGGATGACCTTGTTTGCAGAAACTTTACGTGGATTTGTCAAATGGCCCCAAAGTTACAAAAAACCATATATGCCTTTCCAATGGAAAGTTTGACCTAACCATAGCTATACTGATGGTAGCATCACCAGTGTTAAGAATATGTAACCTCGCCACTTCAATCTCCAAAACCTCGCCACTTCAATATCCTCCGAGTAGAATAACGTGAGCAGACCCAAATTGTGTGCTGATTATTTATTGCTCACATCACTCCACCATAACGCATTTCGGCCGTTACCCGGCCTTGATCACATGACAACGCTGGCTCATTCGATCACCATTTTTAAAGTAACAGCGCTCTCAATCCAAATAAAGGAAATAGACAACATGCTATGTATGTACACAATTGCACAATAGAATACAAGTATAAATACTGTTATAAAATAACCATTTTGTATTGAAAACACATATTATGGAAATTTCTTAGTGCAAATTGACCTTCTACGCAACCTTTAGAGTTAATGTGCAGCATTAATGCATTTATCTCATATTTTATGGTGTCCCTTTCCTCTCACTTGGTTTTACTAAAACTAAACATGCCCTCAGACTTTTCGGCTGCCTCCCTTACATAACTAGTAAGTATTTGCCCTTAATGCACATAACTCATTATGTCCTTGCTATGAATGAAGCTGCTCCTTCAGCTAATTAACAGTCCAAATACATGTATAATCTGCTTAACTGTATCCGTCCATCCTCCTATTCATAAGGTATTCTTTAATGTGCAAAGTAGCAAATACTAAAAATAGAAAAGCGTCTAAGTGCTCAAAACCCTTCCTCAAACCAGAAACAGGTTACAGTACAAAAGGACTAAAGTGCTACGTGCTACATATTAATTTTCCACAGTGGCCTCTATTTGTACATAATGTCTTAATTGCCTACCTGCATCAAATTGCAAAGGGCTTAAAATACAGTACATGCACAGTGGGGTCCAAAAAGCTAAAGCACATAGTAGATACATCATATACAAATTCATATTAGATTATCATAGAAAGGATATGTGTAATCCACAGCCACCCCTCTCGGCTACACTGATTATAGAGTGCATTTAAATTGATATAAAACAAAATATCTACATACAATCGCAATACAAATTGTGTGCCTATTTAAAACCAGAAATCCCTAGCACCACTTTCCCATATCATATGACATTATACTTGATAAAACGTTATGATACTGAGGGCCTTGGATTCTCCTGTCCCTAATATGCCAGTCTACCAGTCCTAATATTAAAGATATGTATATAGATCCTCACTTGCGTTCAGACCGCCTGGATTCTTGGTATCTAACTCAAGTATATAGCATGTCTCCAGGCGTCTTAGCTTGACTTCTCGGTTGCTTCCTCTTTTCTGGGTTGGGACTACATCAATTACAAAATATTTCAGATGTTTAAGATTGCTATTGTGATGTTTCCTAAAATGCCTCGCAATTGGATAACTTACATCGTTGTTAACTATAGCCCTTGTATGCTGTAGGATCCTCTTGTGTGCAGCTAGCTTTGTACTTCCAATATATTTAAGATGGCAGCTGCATTCCAATAGGTGGACTGTGTAGAAAAAGGGTTCAGGCAGATCAGGTCGTTTACCCCTTTTCTAGGTTTGCCCGGCGTTAGCCGCTTCTCACCCAACTCACGATTACCCAAATAAAGAGGCAGGCGCTGGAGACTGGAAGGCAGGAAACAGGAGTTTATTTCCGACGGAACAGAACACGTCAAATCAGACAACAGGGTATCTTCTCGAGGTGCTCTAACAAGTTTCTCTACGGCTCCGTCTTTTATACACAGGTTTATGATGCACAAACATTCCTTATTGCAATAAAGACACTTTGAAGTACAAAAAGGGCATGTTTGGGACCCCAGCTCCAGGCCCATTCCCATACTGACCGCTCTGATGTTGTTTTCCCCTCCCAAATGTGACATGTGATTGTAATCTGCAGCCGGACATTCCAACAGGGCACGAGGGCAGGAGGGGGTGGTCAGATCTAAGGTTGGGCAGGCGATGAGATCATGTTTCGCTATGCGGGGCAGGAGGGGTACATCCACGAGACCTAGTTTTATGATGTGGGACTGGGTCGAGAGGCCAGGTGTAGCCGGGGGGGGGGGCATCAGAAGAGAGGAAGGGCGTTCCTGGGAGGGATGCGGGGGTGTCGGTCAGGTCTAGGGGTGTGAAGGCCTTGATTAATCACCGCTCCTCTGATGTGAGGCGAGGTCCTACTGTAGGAAGCAATAAACTGCATCTGTTGGGCTAGGTGATGGCCTGGGATCAGGCCGGGCAATCGGGCAGGGAGGAAGAGGTTACCAAAAGGGCCCGTTCTATGAGTAGAATGAAAGAGCGAGGGGGCGGGGGGGGGTCCAGAGTGGTGACAAGGTCGTGTTTAGCCGTGCGTTTATGGCCCGAACAGGAGAGACTGGGGGCTGTCGGGGCGCGGGGTGCTTGCGGGGCTGGAGAGAGAGAGAGAGAGAGAGAGAGATGATGGCTATCGGCAATGGGCAGGGAGGTCATGACACAAAGATGGCTACTATCTATGTTCGTGATGGGGCCTAAAAGGGAACAAGATGGCGGGGCCACCGTTTCGTGACTTTCTTTACCTTCAACAGTGGCGAGGGTAAACACAAATGAACGCCGCTTATGTACATATACATTTGTCATTTTCCACAGTCGCCGCTTTTTACATAAGATAGATCATTTCCGTGTTTATCATACATATAGTCGTGTGCAGTCAATGAAATAGCGTTTGTCAATATTGGTAGACTTACATATAACCGTGTGTAGTTGATGCGACATACGAGGTGGAATACATATACATTTACATTTGTCGTACTTAAAAGTGACCGATGAAACATTTTACAGGCAAAAAGTGATTGAGGGAGGAATTTAGTCCAATACAGGCAAGTAGTCAAGGGGTGTAGAAAGTTCCGAAAAAGGGTGGGGGGGTCTTCGTCACAGTGTCTTTATTAGTAGCGAGTCATCACTGGTAGGTTCTGGTAGTTCGTTTTCTTCCGTTGGCGCTGTTGAGCACCGGCGGTGGAGCTATAGGTCCAGCTCGGGTCCTTCTTTACACGTCGCAGGGTGTGATCTGTCCTTTGCCGTTAGGCCACAGTCCTGTTTCCTAGCTAATCTCTCTTAAGGGTGCCTTATGTTGGGCACCTGCATTTCCGTCTCGGAGTCAAAATCCACGTGGAAAGGATAGAAGGGGTTTTGTCGGATAATCGGGGGAGGAGAGGGCGGAGTGGGACCGGATCTTTGAGACGGACCAGGGGAGCAAAAGGGTGATGCGCAGGCAGGTCCATCAATCGGGCTCAAAGGGGCGGGGACTTCTGGCACGCGTGGGTCAACAAGTAGAGGGCTTCAAGGCAGCCCTCCATTCCTTCGTTTTCTGCGTTTGAGAGTGGTGCATCGTCCCGCGTCCCGTTGCTCTGCGGCTCCATCTTAGGTCGAGGTCACACGCGCCTCACGATCTGTGGCCAGGCTGTGCGTCACGTCCAGCCCCTCTCCTCCGGTGGCTGTGTATCCTTGAATGGGTACAAAACAGGTTTTAGCAAACTGGCAAGAGAAGGCATTTATACATTTCAATTCCGTCCCAGATCTAAGTAGCTGGGGGTACGTTTCATCGGTCACGGTCAGAAGTTATCACTGTGGAGTATGTATACAGGCGTGTCTACTGAGTTTGAACTAGGTCTATTTGGCGTTCATTCATGTCGCATGTGGCTTTCTGACCCTAGCCCTGGCAGTCTTTTATCATCATGAGAGAGGGGTAGAGGCTAACACACTTTTCTCGGGGAGCAACAGTTAAGCAGGGTCATCAGTTATACCTCGAGTTTACGGAGCTGGGGTCAAGCGGGAGGAACGGGGACGTTTTGGACATCCGTACTTGGGTGCGGAGGGGTGGGGCAATCTGGGCCTAGGAGATTGTGTTTCTAACGAGCTGAGAGCAGAAGGCCACTGACGTATAGTCCTCCTATAAAAAGGGCCAGATTAGGGGGACATCAGTCGTCTTACCTGTCCTTTCCTTATAGCCAATTCGAATTCTATAATTTTTGCAGAAAAGGAGAGGTAGTAACATGGCAAATTACAATTGTTTAGTTTCTGGCAATTTTGTTGATCACCTTTGTGTTCGAAAAACCAATTAGGCTCGTGCCGGCGGGGCACAACATTACCACACAGAGGAAGAGGGAGCAGGGGTCGTTCGCATTTTAAATGAACTATTCGGTACACGTACAACATGAAAGGAAAGGACGAGGGAGAGAAACGTGTACAATAATAGGCCATTTTGATGCGCACAAAACACAAAACAGTAGGGGTCATATTATACAGAAACACAGACTGAGGGACAACGTAAATCCATATACCACGTACACATGAATTCAGGCGAGGGGGGGGGGGGTACATGCATTTACATACAGAATTCAAGACAAAACATAGAACAGTACTTGGCCAAAGACATTTCCTCCTGCATGCTGCGCATCCTTAGTTTCCTATTTAATTCGCCTGGCTGTCCTTTGCTGTTCGTTTCTGTTGCAAATACTTATACTTTCGTCAATTGTTCGGGAACTATCCTGGTCGGGCTAGTACTTACGGTGGGATCTTTGAATCATTTTTAGCGGACGGGTATCCAGGCCAAGGCAACGGAGGGTGTTAGTCGGGGGAACAATGGGCAACTTCGAGTTTCATGGCGTAAGAATCTACTCGTAGGTGCACGTCATTCCTGGTTTCATTCATAGAGAGATGGTCGTTTCTAAGTAAGGGTGCGTTATATCTATGTCTGTTCATCGTGTATAGGTGCTATGTTTAGACCCCCTTTTTCCCCATTCCATCGGCCGTCCAATCATCACTCAAGTCGTACAAAGACATCTCTCTTATCAGGTCAACGCGTGCAACGTATATCCAGTCGAGTTACACGCATTCGGTCATACACACATGCATTCATATCACCCAAATCCGCGTTGCTTAGGTCTTCTCCACACTTAAGTCGATGTTCTGATGCGACCTGCAGAAAGAAGGGGAAGAAGAAGGGGTGGGGGCGGCGTTTAAAGACACATTCGCGCGCATAAACCCAAAAGGCTTTTTACTTACTACGTATTTCGACCTATCTCCGCGGGGTGCAGTCCCTTCCATCTCGGCGTTTTAAGCCCCGAGGGACTGGTGGTGCAGGAGGCATAATCATTTATGGACTGCACATTGCATAGATCGCCCACGTGTGGTATTGCGGATCTTGTGTGGGGGGGTCGAAACAAAAGGGCAATCAGGGTAAAGTGGGTGAACTCGTGTTCTTCTTCGAGGAGTCGGGGTGGTCTACAGTGGTACCGGGTCTGGTTTAGGGGCATCTGAAACAATTTTCCCTGTGATATGTGGCATAAAAAGTAAAACAGAACATCGGGACCTTTATCGATTGCCTTAGGTTGCACAAAAGTTAAAAAAAACACACGCAACAACTTGGATCGTTCACATTTTCAATATTCCTAGGTACTTTGCTTTTTAACCTTTCAGTAATCGACTTGCTTTATTTCGCCTGTATTTTATGTAGATCGGAAACAAGGGCTATGTATTCAAAACTTACCAATCCAAAAGCTACGACTGTATTTGTTGTCACAAAATCTTTATTTAAAAAATTTTGACGTACAAATGCAGGCCTACAACCACGTGGGCCAGCCACGGAGCAGCCTGGAACTGTACATGAGGGCATATTTATCTGCGGAAAACATAACTGAGTCGGTGGTTGTTTTATTTCATCAAGGTACGATAAGTGCAATAAAATCATATCGAAAATTCATTGTGGGTAAGTACCATCAGTGTTAAAAAGATTCGAACTTTCAATAATACTGTAATCAATGATGCGTCAGAACTTAATATCAAATTCACTGTTCGAATGTTCGAGCAATACTCATCCCCTCCCGCCATGTGCTTCAAAACTGCATACATATCTCACGATATCAAGTCTGAGCATCCGGAACACAACGGGGAATTGTGAGTTTCGTTTGTACCGGCGCCATTTTGGGTGGGGTCAAGCGGGTCCAAGTATAGTCAAACTGTCTCTACCAACTCGTGGTTGGGCCAGAACTTCTTTTCGGCAGTCCAGAAGTTTCGTTAAGGGGGCAACAGAAGGGACCGGTGACATGAACCATCAATCATAGAAAAGGGAGGGGCAACAATCTTTCCTACCGGGTCGTACTGATGTTCCACCGGAACTGATCAAATCGGTAGTCTGCAGTATCTTGGGTCATTCAAAACTGAGGCTGGCGCCAGCATGAGGGCGCCGACGTCTCGTGGCTACGTCTTGGTCGTTCTGCGGGTGATCATGGCAGTCATTTCCCATCGGTGGTGGTTGGGGGCCCGCGGAGGTCGAGGGCCCTCCGCAACTCTCGTAGAATCTTCAAAGCTGAGGAGAACGTTTCTGAACGGAGGACTCGTTTTTCTAGTTGGCCAGCGACCAGGCCATCCTTGCACGCCAGGTTCGTTCCTGCAAGGTCGACCGCCATTTTTGGGAGTTCTGCAGCTACCGGCAGTCACTGGGTCAAATGAGCAGACGGACTCCAGCCTGTTGGGTGAGGCGTCGTAGCACCGCCACAGTGGACGAGACCCTGCTGGGTGTGTGGAGCGTCCCTATACTGCAAGAGTGGAGGAACCCTTTGCCGGGTGCGTGGAGCGTCCCTGCACCGCAAGAGTGGAGGAACCCTTTGCCGGGTGCGTGGAGCGTCCCTGCACCACAAGAGTGGACGAACCCTTTGCCGGGTGCGTGGAGCGTTGGGGGTGCAGCTGAGGGGCCTCCACCTGGGGAGGCCGGAGAGGCTCGTCCGCGCCGCCTCTCCCTCCCAGTGCACCCCACGGCGTCTCGCTGACATTTGTTATGGCCGGGCCAGGCGATGAAGAAGAGGGGGGGGTCGGAGGCATATGCAAGACATTCCCCCCCCCCGTGGCCTGCAAGGCGCCGGGAGAAGAAGGGAATGGGAGGACCAGCTCATTCCGGGTCGGGCCCATGCCTTCGGCGGCCGGCCGTTCTTTGCCACGGCCCCAGGAACGGGTCCCTTGGTTCATCCCGGGGACAGGCCTTGGCGCGTGGTGTCGCCTCCGGACTATTCGCGTAATGGTTCTCCACCCCAGGCCGCCGCCGACGGCTTTTGTAGACTTTCTGACGCCCAAAAACCTACTAGAAAGTAGCCCAAAGTAGCCCGACATTGCTACTTTGGGGAAGGAGGGACAGGAACGGCGTCAAGCAGACGGCGAAATGCATTGTGGGTTTGTTGTTGCAGCCGTTTGCCGTGTAAATAGTTGTTTAATATATTTTTGTTCAAAATAAAAACGTTTTAACCTGTTACTTTGCTATAGTGTTGTATATTTCTAATATTTGCCTAGGGTTTGTCGTTAATTGGGCGGGGTGGTCGGTGGAGCCGAGCTGTCTCGCAGTCATCATGGCGTTGAGTTCAGCTTTCCTCACTAGTTTCATACTTCCTGAGGGGTTGTTCCTAATGGTTCCATTTCAGTAAAAAGAGATCTCATCAGTGGCCTACTGACTTTACTCGATTCCTTTTGTTTTTCCTAATGATTCTTATGTTCTTTTATTTGCTAGCACGATAACGCGGCTAATCCGCATTTTCTTTATATATGTCCTTTTTATTAGGGGTGTCCTCCGGTGGAGCCAGATGGTCTACCTTTAATAAATGGTCCGGGCTGAACCAACTACTGAGCAATGGGGGGGAGATAGGCATGACGGGTTACAACGGGGACAAAAGTCAGCACTACCTATCCTTCACTACTTTGCGGAGACTAGGTAGAATATTTCTATTCTACAGTATTCGCAAATAGGGAATACCCAAAGAGAGAACCAATTCCAAACAGTCAAGTTCGGACAAACAATCAATCAATCAAATGAGGAATAAAATAGGCGCGACGGGTTACAACGGGGGCAAAAGCCTGCGCTACCTACCCTTCACTATCTGCAAAGAGAGAGAGATCTTCCTGTTCCTCTCTGTTTGTAGGCAGAGAAGATCCTTTCCAAGAACCAATTCCGAACGATCACGGTCCGGTCAAACAATCAATCAGTGGGGGATAAAAATAGGCACGACGGATTACAACGGGGGCAAAAGCCTGCGTTACCTATCCTTCACTATCTGCAAAGACTAAACAGAGTATGGCGGCCCTGTGCTTGTTTGCAAATAGAGAATGATCCAAAAAGAACCAATTCCAAAACAATAAATGCTTGGATAACAATCAATCAAATGGAGAGGGAAGTAGGCGCGACGGGTTACAACGGGGGCAAAAGCCTGCGCTACCCACCCTTCACTATCTGCAAAGGGAGAATACTCCTATCCTTCCCCGTTTGTAGACAGATAATCTCTCAGGACAAAACAATCAAAATGCGTAATACTTGTATTTTCCAATGACAATCAAACAATCAATTTGCAATTTGTCGTGTTTCCACGACCTTACCCGGACCGTATGGACGGTTTCTCGTCTTCCGTTTCCAGCGCCCGATCGTCCTCTATTCTCCGTAATTATTGTGACACTCCTGATGGTTCCCAGTCAGGACCGTAGATCACTCGAGAGAGGTCTGTTCGGAACCGGTGAAGTTCGGATGATCGGCTGCCAGACAAGGGTCTATCGGACAGGAGCTCTTCCCGATCGTTGCAGTCGTTCACTCTGTCGTTGGGACCTCTCTCACTGGATCCATGTGTCGCTGATGGGCCCCACGTTTGGGACGCCAATTGTAGAAAAAGGGTTCAGGCAGATCAGGTCGTTTACCCCTTTTCTAGGTTTGCCCGGCGTTAGCCGCTTCTCACCCAACTCACGATTACCCAAATAAAGAGGCAGGCGCTGGAGACTGGAAGGCAGGAAACAGGAGTTTATTTCCGACGGAACAGAACACGTCAAATCAGACAACAGGGTATCTTCTCGAGGTGCTCTAACAAGTTTCTCTACGGCTCCGTCTTTTATACACAGGTTTATGATGCACAAACATTCCTTATTGCAATAAAGACACTTTGAAGTACAAAAAGGGCATGTTTGGGACCCCAGCTCCAGGCCCATTCCCATACTGACCGCTCTGATGTTGTTTTCCCCTCCCAAATGTGACATGTGATTGTAATCTGCAGCCGGACATTCCAACAGGGCACGAGGGCAGGAGGGGGTGGTCAGATCTAAGGTTGGGCAGGCGATGAGATCATGTTTCGCTATGCGGGGCCGGAGGGGTACATCCACGAGACCTAGTTTTATGATGTGGGACTGGGTCGAGAGGCCAGGTGTAGCCGGGGGGGGCATCAGAAGAGAGGAAGGGCGTTCCTGGGAGGGATGCGGGGGTGTCGGTCAGGTCTAGGGGTGTGAAGGCCTTGATTAATCACCGCTCCTCTGATGTGAGACAAGGTCCTACTGTAGGAAGCAATAAACTGCATCTGTTGGGCTAGGTGATGGCCTGGGATCAGGCCGGGCAATCGGGCAGGGAGGAAGAGGTTACCAAAAGGGCCCGTTCTATGAGTAGAATGAAAGAGCGAGGGGGCGGGGGGGGGGTCCAGAGTGGTGACAAGGTCGTGTTTAGCGGTGCGTTTATGGCCCGAACAGGAGAGACCGGGGGCTGTCGGGGCACGGGGTGCTTGCGGGGCTGGAGAGAGAGAGAGAGAGAGAGAGAGATGATGGCTATCGGCAATGGGCAGGGAGGTCATGACACAAAGATGGCTACTATCTATGTTCGTGATGGGGCCTAAAAGGGAACAAGATGGCGGGGCCACCGTTTCGTGACTTTCTTTACCTTCAACAGTGGCGAGGGTGAACACAAATGAACGCCGCTTATGTACATATACATTTGTCATTTTCCACAGACTGCGTACTCAGTTTTACAAGTAAGGTGTTTGTCAATTACCCATATTTTTCCACAGAAAGCTGTTTGATAAGAAGTGTTATTAATGCCATTTTTGCAGGTTTTACAGCTTGAGCATTTTAAAAAGCCCTTTCTCATTGTTAACCAACTCCCTAACTCCTGATCTTCTGGGCTGCTCTTAACTAGTGCATCACCCATTGATTGAGTCTTTCTGTATGTGATTGCTGGCTGTTTTGGTAAAAGACCACCTATTATGGGATCATCCCTTACAATAGGCCAATTACGCCTAATAATGGCCCTCAGTTGTTTCTCTTGTCTTGAGTATGTTAGGATTAATCTGGTAGGTTCATGGGCTTGGACTGACACCTCCTTCTCTTTCACCTGTTGCTTAGTGTTGTACTGAAGCAGATTATCTCTAGCTAGCTTTCTCGATTTTGCAATTGCAGTATCAATAACCTCTGTTAATAGAAAGCGCTTTTTACTTTCTAATTGTTTAACAGATAAATTCCCTTCATCACTGCAAATATAGGGGATGCTTTGTATGAGGTGCGGGGGATGTGAACTGGATGCATGCAACACAGTATTGCCAGCTCTTTGCTTGCCATATAAGGACGTTGTAAGTTTGTTACGCACACTCTGTACCTGCACATATAAAAATGTTACCCTTCTCTTACTAATGGATGAGGTGAAATTAAGATTTACATCATTAGTATTGATCTGCGTAATAAATTCAGGCAGGCTTTAGGCGGGCAACCAGCACGGTTGACCAAATATTTCGATTTCCCATGTTGCGGTGGGGGACTGTACTCCTGGCCGAGGGCAGCCTTTATGTCGCATTTGTAGACTTGAGGGCTGCCTTCGACCTGGTGCCAAGGAGTAAGCTTTGGGCAGTCCTGAAAAAAATAGGGGTCCCACTCGAGTTGCTTACTCTTATAATGCGTCTTCACGAAAGCAACTTCGCCAAAGTCCAGTGGGGGAGTAATGGGGAATGTACCGTTAATTTTCCTGTTGGACGGGGTGTACGGCAGGGATGTGCAATGGCACCCCTGCTCTTCTCCCTGTTCATCAATGGTATTGTGGATAGGATGTTGGATGCAAGTGTGGATGCACCATCGCTAGCGGGCATCAGGGTCCCTATCCTGATGTTCGCTGACGATACCCTTATTGTATCCAAGACCCCTGCAGGTCTCCAGCGCGCCCTGAATATATTTGATATGTTTTGCGGGGAACATGGTCTCGAAGTTAATGCTAGCAAAACAAAGTTGATGGTTTTTGGTCAAAGGCGCCGATACCAACCAAGGGTATCTCTGAATAATATCGAGCTTGAGGTAGTAAATGTTTTTACTTACTTAGGGGTAGAGATTTCAAGCAAGCCAGGTTGGTCACGACATATTGAGAAGGCGGTACTGAGACACCAGCAGATTTCAGGGGCGCTCCGGGCAGAACAAGTGAAATCAAAAATTCGGCCTGTAAAACCGGTCCTCAGGGTCTATGATGCTAAAGCCCTGGGTGCAGCCCTGTATGGGGCAGAAGTATGGGGTTTCGAGAGGCTCCCCGCCCTTCAAATATCAGAGAATAGGTTCTTGAGGGGAATAACGAGTCTCCCCCAAAGCACACCATTAATACCACTTGGCTTGGATCCAGGGAGGAAACTGGTTAGTGACCGCGCCCGATTAAGGCCTATCCTTTATTGGAGACGACTGTGGACGACCCCAGAGATCCGACACTATGCCGATGGGTTTTTAGCCCTAGTTAAATCGGATATATTCCACAAAATATCATGGTTGAAGACGCTCAGGGTGGTTCTTGCTGAGCTCGGTCTCTCTAACCTTTGGGAAAATCCGGATGGGGAAGTATTCCCAAGCAAAAACATCATTAAGGCCATATATTGGGATTATATAGAACAAAAGCTTTGGAGGAGTACACATGCAGAAACAATGGGGGGTAGATTTATGGAAATAAAAACGAGACCTGTACTAGAACAGTATTGGGACAGTATAACTGTCCCGATAGATAGGAAGTTATTTTTTCAGCTAAGGTCAGGTTCTCTCCCATTGAGGTCATTGACGGGCAGATGGAGGAGTACTAATAGCTCGTGTTGCCCGGTATGTGGTGCCCTAAATGAAAGCATTATACACTTCTTATTCCTGTGTGAGGCCTATGCAAACCCTAGGAGAGTATGGCTAGCCCCAGTTTGCAGAAACCTTGGGGTATTAAGTGGTGTCGAGGGGTTGAGAATCATTTGTACCTCCACCGAAATGCCTATAGTGCTGGGAACAGCAAAATACTTGGGGTGGGCATGGTCCATTAGGAGGAGGGCTCTATCTTTCAATATGCACTAAATTTTATATTTATTTTAAAAACTCTTTTTGTTAAAGCTTGCACAATTGTTTAAAATGTATCTCATGTGTCTGAAATATGAATTTTAATTATTATGTATTTTAAAATGTATGAATTTTAAATTGTATGTTTGTGCTTTTATGAGTGTATAACTCGAATAAAGCTTTTTCAATCAGTAATAAATTCCATTCCACCAAGTTCATTGCCCTGCCACACAATAAACAAATCATCAATGAACCTCAACCAAGGAATGATCTGCTCTTGGTAAACATGTTTTCTACGTACCAGCTCCTCCCACGAGTCCATGAAAAGACATGCATCGCTAGGAGAGAAGCTGGCCTCCATCGCAACTCCCTGTATTTGCTGATACATTTGGTTTTTAAAGAGAAACAGATTGTTTTCGAGGCAAAATAGCAACATATCAATAAGTATCTTATTGTGCTGAGCATATATATAAAGGTCTATTGGCTAGGAAATGCTCTGCAGCCCTGATGCCATTGTTGTTTCTTATAGATGTATACAGTGATGTAACATCCAGGGCTATTAACAAATAGTCATGGTAGCTATTTTTCGGAGAAAGTCGCTCATACCCTGCACATAGGATCTTAAATTCTTAACGTATTCAAGCAAGAAAAAATCTATGTATCTTGACATGTTTTCCAACGGCCCATCGCATGCCGCTATTATAGGCCTCCCTGGGGGTTGTACATATTTTTATGGATTTTTGGGATGAAGTAAATCACAGGGATAGTTGGATGCTCTTCTTAATATATTTGTATTCTTCCAGATTCAGTAATCCCAGACTCTTCCATGCCAGAAGCTTTGCAAAAAACACGTCCTGCACGCTTTTAAATTTCTAGAGCGAACTTTTCCTGTAGCATTCTGGTTCAGAAAGCTGTGAATATGCTTCCTCCAAGTAATCAAACAGATGCCACAACACCATGTTCCCTCCATTGCCTGAGTTTCTGATTACCACTTGTTTCTCTCTTTTAAAATTTTTCAATAAGTTGGTAGTATTTTCTTTTTTGGTAGGAGACTCTTTTTTTGTGATTTGTTGATGCAAACGTTAAATCTTTTGACCTGCCCACCACCTGCTCGTTAAAGACATCTGTGGAGTTTCGAGGCATAATGGGCACAAATTTCATTGAGAGATGTAATATGTGAGGTCATAAGCATTGCTTTTTAAATTCCATTTCCTAACTATATCGTCCCTGTAACCTTTAATTTTTTCAGTACATTTCTAAGGTTTTTTAAATGCTAATTCCTAACTAAAATGTCCCTTTAACTTTTGTTTTTATCAGTGAATTTCGATGTTTTTTTTAGTAGTAGTCACATTTGCAGAGTGGTGGAGAATTGGCGCTGGGCCCGACCAACTCTCAGGAATCCCACAGTGTTGGACTTAAAGGATGCACCAGGAGGGCTTTGTGGTCCCCAAGGTACCTCAGGAGTAAAGTAGACTTCATCCCCCAATCATTAGCGCTCCACTAGCCACGTGGTCTCCGAAGACCCACTGTGTGGGACTTACTGGAGATAATGGCAGAGGTAGTTGGCCATAGGGCCTTCCCCACATTTCATTAAAAAAACAGAATGCTACAGGGAGGTGGCGATCCCCAAGGCTGTGGGGGAGGCCGTACAGCCTCCCCCACATTTTTTTAAAATAATGTATTTGCTCCAGGGAGGTGGCAGTTCTAGGGGCAGTGGGGGAGGCCATAGGGCCTCCACTGGATTCATTTAAGAAAACAGTGTGCCCCAGGGTAGTGGTGGTCCCTAGGATACTGGAGTGGCTGAGTGTCCCCGCCTGCATTTAGAGTATTCATTGACCCGGGGAAGTGGTGGTCCCCGGAGGATTTGGGGGGCTGAGTGTGCCCCTGTTTTTTTATTGATTACAGTGTCGGGGAGGTGGCAGTACCCAGGGCTTTGCATAAGCCTAAGAGGGGGGCCCCACTGTATCTTCCCAGGATTTGGCCCACCCGGGTGCTTAAAAAAAAAGGTCGCGCAGGAGCACAAATGTGTTTCTTTTTTTATTTTGCTGAAAATTTGTAGATCCACCCATAAGTTTTCAAACTTGAAGGACCCCCCACCATACCTGGGGGGTCAGGGTATTACTGCTGTGCCCCCTTTTCTTTATTTTTAACTTTGTTTGTGGGACTCAGCTTAAAGTGAGTATCAAGATGGCACCCAGCACTTCCTAGTTGAAGTGTTTTCAGCCAATCAGATTTTAGAGGGATCCACAAATCCATTTAAAGGACTCGCATCCACAGAGCTCTATATTTTTTTAAGTTACATATCTAAAAAATTACTGAACGGATTTACACCAAATCACAAAACGCACGCTTTCAGGACCATCTAGCTTTCTGTCAAACTTGATATAATTCTGTTCTGAAGTTTGGGCTCGAGTCATGTTTGAAAAACGAAAGATCCCCGTGGTTATAACATGGTGAAACGCATTTTGGGACCCCGTTTTCCTTGGCCCCCGCTGGATGGATCACCCCGAAACTTCCAACACATAAGCTGGACTAAAAAAGGGAGGTTTTGTGAAAAGTTTGTGAAGATTCGTCAAGCGGCGCCAAACTTATTGGAGAAAAAAATGCTTTTTCAATGGAAACTTTTGGTCCTAACTATAACTACCTACTGTCGACCTCCAGTAGCTAATAAATAATATATATATTTATATTTTTAGACCAGACAGCCGAAGGGTGTTCTTCCCCCCCAACTTTTCGCCTTCTTCTCCTCCTTTACTTTTCTGACCTTGTTTTTGCTGGTATTAGGACTCTGCATACTTTACCACTGCTAAACAGCCAGTGCTAAAGTGCATGTACTCTCTCACTAAAACATGGTAACATTGGGTCACATCCAATTGGCAAATTACATTTTCTTATGAGTCTCCAGTAAAGTGAACTACATGTACTCAAGACCTGTAAATTAGATGCTACTAGTGGGTCTGCAGCACTGGTTGTTCCACCCACTTAAGTAGCCCTCTAGCTATGTCTGAGGCCTGCCATTGATGAGTGTGTGTTTACACTTTACACTGCCATGTCAACCTGGCAAAATAGCCCTTTTGTCAGGTCCAAACCGTCCCTTAATATACATATAAGACATCCTAAGGTACGCCATAGACAACCCAGAGGGCAGGATGCAATGTATTTAAATGTCATGACATGTACTGGTGGCTTTTCTCTCCCATAGCATACCATTGGAACTACCTTATTACATTTTATAAGTGTAATATACAATTGGGGATTGATAACCCTTCACATCTGGGGTCTGTGCAATCACAATTTAAAACCCAAACTTATGGTGAAGTTGGATTTTAAATTGTAACTTTGAAAATGCTACTTTTGGGAAGTTGACTTTTTTTGGGTGCCTGAAGCCTGTCTTTGGGTTACATGCTTGGGTGTAGCTGACATTTGAGATTTGTGTATTCCTCCTAGACAGCGCACACAATAGTGTGCTTAGGTGTGCCTGAAGGGCCATCATTGGCAGGATGGGAGGGAGAAGTTGGGTCCAATCATATTTACACTTGAATAGGCTGTTTCCTGCCTCCACACAAAGGGCTGCATGCCCCTATAGGTAGTCTGGAGCCAGGACAGGGAAGACAGGATGCCCGGGGACATCAAATGGAAACCTGTAGAAGCTTCTCCCCCACTTCAAAGGCACAACTAGGTATAAATACTGGACCTCAGACACCAACACTTCAGTACACTTCTTAATCTGTGAATACTCAATTTGTGAATACCAGGAAGAAGGACTGCGGTGCTGCTGAAGGACTGCCACTCTGCTGAACTGCACTCCTGCTTTGCTATGCTATTCTACTGCCCTCTTGCCTGGGTGAGATGGACTGGGCCTCCACCTCATTGTTAGACCTGGCATCATTGGCGTGAGTCCCTTGTGGGAGACTCCGCCAAGGGTGGGCAGGGTCCCCAGCAGAAGAGTGGGGGGACAAGGGTAAACAGAGGGAGTTCCAAAAAGGTCCCCAATGTAATTCCCAAGGGAAAAACGGTAAGGGTTCCCAGTCTCCCCCTGAAAAGAAGTCAGGACCCCTGACAGGTAAACCTGTTCATAAGGGGCCTGTTACCTGCTTTCAGTGTAAGCAGGTGGGACATCGTTGGTAGGATCCCCAGTGTCCTCAGATAGGACATTATGTGCCACCCCGTGCACCACCGATCAGATGGCCATTGTGGCCTTGGGTGAGGAGGAGATGGGTGTCCAAGGTGGGTGGGCTCCCGCAGAAATATCCCTTTTCTCATTAGGAGACTTTGAGATGGTCCCTAAAACTCAGCTGCCTGAGAACACTAAAAAACACAGGCAATGGGTGACCATCAATGGCCATAGAGTGGAGGCTCTCAGAGACACAGTAGCAAGTGTGACAGCTGTCAAGTGTCACTTGGTCTCTGAAGAGCAGGTAGTCCCCAATTTATTCTTCACAGTTGTTGCCGCTGACAACATAGAGAGCCATTGCAAAGTGGCTCAAGTTCCCTTTGAGTGGGGGGGTCTCTGGTACTCTTCAAGTAGCTGTGAGGTCATCCATGCCTGTTGATTGTCTGTTAGGCAATGATTTAGAAAGCTCCCCTTGGGCTAAGGTGGAGAGGAAGGCACATTTAGAGATGTTGGGTCTGCCTGAGTGGGCATGTGTGACCACTGGATCTATGGCAGCTAATGGTGTTCTAGAGACCCTGGAGCCTGAAAGTATGGCCTAGGGACCTGCCTTAAAGAGAAGGGGTATGGGGCGCGGGAAACCAGCCCCCATTGTTCCCATGGTCCATGAGGAGACAGACCTTGAGGGGGATGCCCGGGAACCTACAGGGGAGCAAGTTTCTGAACTGGGGAACCTACCTTAACTGACCCATTGGCAGCAAGAAGGGGGTCCCTCCAGGGAGGAATTTTGTGAAGAGCAGAAGAAGTGCCCTTCTCTTGTGGGTTTGAGGCAACAGGCCACAAACCAGGCAGCATGTGATCAGTCTGGATCACATTGGATCTACTGGGAGAATGGTCTCCTGTATAGCGAGCCTAAGGTTGCTGAGCCTGGGTCAGCCCGTGTGCTGGTGGTACCCCAGAGCTTCAGAGCCTTCCTACTTGGTTTGGCTCATGATGTTCCTTTAGCTGGTCATCTGGGGCAGAACAAGACCTTTGCAAGGCGTGGTAGGACCTGTCAAACTTGCCAGGCAAGTAGGAAAAGTGGAAGGAGGTACAAGGCCCCTCTCCAACCTTTCCCTGTAGTCAATACCCCTTTTGAACGGGTGGGGATTGACATTGTGGGGCCACTGGACCCCACGAGAGTCATGCGAAACAGGTTTATCCTGGTCTTGGTGGACCATGCTACCCGGAAGCCATTCCGCTCAGGACAGTGACAGCCCCTGTGGTGGGACGTGCACTGATGGGGATCTTCTCCCGTGTGGGGTTCCCCAGAGAGTTTGCGTCTTACCCAGGTACAAACTTAATTTCCAATTATATCAAGTCTCTGTGGAAGGAGTGTGGTGTTACCTACAAGTTCACCACCCACAAGGAAATGGGCTGGTTGAAAGATTCAACCGGACCCTTAAGGGCATGATCATGGGTCTTGAAGAACCAATGAGGCGTAAGTGGGTTGTCCTCTTGCCATGCCTTCTGTTTGCCTCCCGTGAGGTGCCACAAAAGTCTCTAGGGTACAGCCCCTTTGAGCTTTTGGATGGTCACCCGGTAAGAGGACCTTTGAGTTTGGTCAAGGAAGGCTGGGAGCATTCTCCCAGGAAACCTCCCCAGGATGTGTATAGCTACATGCTGGCCTTCAGGAACCAGACGCAGCGTTTCAGGGATCTCGCTCAGGCGAATCTGGAAGCCAGCCAGGAAGAAATGAAGCGGTGGTATGATCAGAATGCCACCTGGATTGAGCTTTAGCCTGGACAGAAAGTTTGGGTCATGGCCCCTGTGAAGCCTTGTGCGCTCCAGGACAGGTGGACAGGTCCTTATGAGGTGCTGGAGCGCAAGAGTGATGTCACTTATCTGGTGAACTTGTAGTCTCCCAGGAACCCCTTGCGGGTCCTGCATGTTAACCGCCTAAAGCCCTACTTAGAAAGGTCCGAAGTGGGCATGCTCCTAGCGACAGATGATGGAATGACCTCCTGTCTGCAACAGAGAAAGATGGGTCAGTGGATGGTGTCAGCCTCCCTGCCACACTGCCCCCTGATCAGCAGCAAGATTGTCGCCAACAGTTGGGGTAATTCTCTGATCTATTTTCCTTTGTTCCTGGTGTCACAGAGTGGTGCATCCATGATGTGGACACTGGCGACAGTCCTCCTGTGAAGCACAAGGCTTACAGAATGACTCACAAGGTTAGGGCTTACATTAAGGAGGAAATCTCCAAGATGTTTGCTTTAGGGGTCATTGAGTCTTCAAACAGTCCTTGGGCCAGCCCAGTGGTCTTGGTCCCAAAAGGCTGCCTCGCTGGGTGCCATACCCGAACTCCTGTTCTGTGTGGACTACAGAGGGCTCAGTTCAGTCACCAGGACTGATGCACACCAAATCACCCAGAGCTGATGAGCTCATCGGTTGGGGGTTGCACAGTACCTTAGTACATTTGATTTGATGTC
This sequence comes from Lissotriton helveticus, assembly GCF_964261635.1. Taxonomy (NCBI): domain Eukaryota; kingdom Metazoa; phylum Chordata; class Amphibia; order Caudata; family Salamandridae; genus Lissotriton; species Lissotriton helveticus. Next base: position 312,475,653 of record NC_136062.1, read on the forward strand.
TGGGTACTGGCAGATCGCCTTGACAGATGGGGCTAAGGAGAGGTCAGCATTCTCCACACCAGATGAGCACTACCAATTCCGGGTTATGCCCTTTGGGATGAAGAATGCACCTGCCACATTTCAGAGGTTGGTCAACCAGGTGTTGGCTGGGCTGGAGGATTTCAGTGCCGCCTACCTAGATGACATTGCAGTGTTCAGCGCCAGTTGGGAAAAACACTTGCAGCACCTCTGGGAAGTGTTGATGGCACTGCGCAAGGCAGGCCTCACGATCAAGACAAGTAGGTGTCAGATCGGGCAGGGCTCCGTTGTGTACTTGGGTCACCAGGTAGGAATCAGCCAGGTGGAACCTTAAAACCCAAGATTGATACCGTCCTGGCATGGAAACCCCCAAAGACTCAGACACAGGTAAGAGCCTTTTTAGGACTCACGGGGTACTACAGGAGGTTTGTCAAGGGGTATGGCAACATTGTTGCACCCTTGACTGAGCTGACTTCCAGGAGGCAGCCCAAGAAAGTGAACTGGTCTGACACCTGTCAGAAGGCTTTTGACGCCCTGAAGACTGCCATATGCACAGTACCCGTGCTTCAGGCACCCAACTTCTCAAACAAATTCATTGTACAGACAGACGCTTCAGAGCATGGTATGGGGGCTGTTCTATCACAGATTAATGAGGAGGGCCTAGACCAACCTGTCGCCTTCAACAGTAGGAGGTTACATCCACGGGAACAGAGGTGGAGTGCAATTGAGCGTGAGTCATTTGCTGTGGTCTGGGCACTAAAGAAGTTGAGACCATACTTGTTTGGGACTCACTTCTGGGTTCAAACCGACCACAGGCCCCTCAGATGGCTGATCCAGATGAGGGGTGAGAACCCAAAGTTGCTGAGGTAGTCCATTTCCCTACAGGGTATGGACTTTATGGTGGAACACCGCCCTGGTACAGACCACGCCAACGCTATTGGTCTGTCCATATTTTTCCACCTTAGTGAAGAGAACTCCCTAGGGGAAGGGTAGTTCTCCCCACATTTCAGCTGGAGGGGACACGTGTTAGACCTGGCATCATTGGCGTGAGTCTCCCTTCCATTTTTGATGGATTGCTTCCTCTGTTTTGATATGTTTTTGCTGGATTTATGCTTTGGCCACTGTACCACTGCTAATCAATGCCACAGTGCAAGTGCTCCCTATGTTAAATTAATGTACTAATTGGTTATTCCATGATTGGGTTATTTGATTTATCTGTCAGTCCCTAGTACAGTGCACTATGTGTGCCCAGGGCTTGTAAATCAAATGTTGCTGGTGGGCTTGCAACACTGGTTGTGCCACCCACAGAAGAAGCTTGTAAAGTGTGTCCCAGGCCTGCCATTGCAAGGCCTGTGTGCAGTCTAGCACTACCATGTCGACATGGCCAAGTGCACCCACTTGCCAGTCCCTAAACCTTCCCTTTGCTTCATGTTAGACACCCCTATGGTAGGCCCATGGGCAGGGTGCATTGTAAGTATAAGGTAGGACTTGCTCTGATGTGTGTAGCATGTTCTAATAGTGAATTACAGCCATTTTCGTTTTTTACTATTGAAGGCTACCTGTTCTCATAGGTTTGAATGGGCAGTTAGATTATTACATTCTTATAATCCTAACTGGCTGAGGGAACATGGTAGAAATTCGAGTTTAGTATGCCTGAACTCAGAATAATAGAATACATATTTTAGTAACGTTTTTTTTAATATTCTGTGTTTGCTAATACCACTTTTAGAAAGCAGGTATTTGCTTGCCTAACCATTTGAGCCTGCCTCTGCTGGGTTGTGTATTCCTTGTCTGGGTTTGTGTGTGACAGGGCTAGGGGATTCCAGGAGTCAGGCTGGGGCAGGCCGATGGTGAATAGAGAGATCTGCATCTAGATGGGAGGCAGGAGTTGCACCTGGGACCTGAATAGGGCTGGTCCTTCCCTCTACAATGCCGGCTCCACCCCCTGTGGCTTGTCTGATGTCTCTGCCCTCCACTGTGAAAGGAGAGAAGGACTCATGTCAGCAGAGTGCTCCAGAGCTGTATCTTCCCTCCCCTGTGCTGGCTCCACCTCCTGTGGGGCGGCTGATGTCTCTGCCCTGCACAGTGAAAGGAAGAAGAGAGTCATGCCAAGTGCTCAGGAACTGGTTTGAACTAGACAGAGGCCTCTCTGCCTTCAGAGAACAAAAGATTTTGGGGTATAAATATTGGGACCCTGATCCCAAGAAATTAGATCACTTCTGGGACAAGAAACCTTTCTGTCAAGGAGAAGAACCAAGGAAGCTGCAGGAGTTTGGACTGCCCCTCTGCCAGTGTGCTGTTTGCTGGGTTGGCCTGCAGTGGTTGCTTCATTGCCAAGGGAAAGGAGAAGGAACTTTGTAAGGACTTTCATCTACAGAATATTCTCCAAGGGCTTGAACTGTGCTTGCCTCCGGCCGAAGTCTCAGGGACAAAAGTCTTCACCTCCAGATCCCTCCTGAATTTCATTGCTGGGAATTCTGACTCCAGTCACTTGCGTGCCGCTGGAAGCTGGAATAGCGACGCATCGAGAAGAAGAGTGTCGCCGCTGCAGCTGAAATCGTCGCAACGCCAGAGAAGCGAGCCATCGCCGCATCTCCCTGGAAGCGTGTGTTCATCGAAGCTGCCTGCTGTCGCATTACCGGAGAAGCGTGACGCCATCGCGAGAGTTGCCATGGCATCACCGGAGTAGCACGTCGCACGGCCTGTCGTGGCTCCAAAGTAGAGAGTCGTCGCAAGGCTGCCAGGGCGTCATCGCATCACCGCATCAAGGGTGCCATCTTCTCGCATCGCAACCGGATCGTAGAATCGCATCAGGGCACCGCAACGGGACCCAGGCCAAGAATCTATGCATTACCTCTGCACCGGTAAGGCTCACGACGAGTTCCCTACTCTGCGCAAGCATTGAGGAAGGATGCAACCGTTCCTCCGGGTCACGGAACCGACGCATCTCCCCTTTTGCGAGCCTTTTGTTCACTTTGCGTTACCTATCCAGGTACTTTGTTGAGAACTGTGTCGCATTTACCAACAATTTGAATGAAGAGACATTAATCATCTTTTAAGCAATCTTAAGTGCAGTATTGTGGATTTTTGTCATTTGTGGTCTTGTGTTAAGTCTATATAAAGAATACTTACTTTTATAAAACCTGTGTTGTGTCCATCTGTAGTGTTTTCACTGTATTACTATGTATATTCATAAATGCTTAACACACTGCCTCTGAGATAAGCCTATCTGCTCGTGCCAAGCTACCAAGGGGGTGAACAGGGGTTATTAAGGAGTGTAATCCCCTTATCCTGACTTAGAAGTAAGGGTCCCTATTTGGACTTAGGTGAGTAAAATTGCCAACTAGAGACCCCCAGATCTAACACTCATGAACCCAAAATCCTGACTCCAAGAGCTAGTTAGCTGGCTTCCTGATATGAAGCTTCAGGGACATAACAGGCTTCCAACCTCTACTCCTAGACTCTGCCATCTATGAGTCTAAACTGCCAAGTGGTGCCACCTCAGTCCTGGACTCTAAGAAGTGACATCATCAATTATGTCATTTAAGATGTCATCAGTGATGCCATAGAACATATCATGGGTGAGTTTATGTGAGGTCATAAGCAGTGCTTGGCAGGGGCTAAAGATATAGTTAGTGATGCTAATTATAACCGGGGAATCTCTGTGGCTTTTTTAGTTCAAATCATTAATGTTGTCACTGACAAATTCCCCTAACTATAACGTTACTTTAATGTTTTTTTAGTTAATTTGTAGGGATTTTATTCAATGTAAAGTAATACTTAATTACTATATGCAAATGCAATCCCCCCCAGAGTCCTGCTCAATTTTGAAGGGGATATGCGGCCCACCACCTGGGCCTATTTTAGCCCTGGTGACTCCATACCCTGGGGCCTGGCAACGGAGAGGGGGGCACACAGCCCCCCATCCTCAGGCCAATTTATTAGAATATTCAAGTGGGGCACACAGCCCCCCTCCCTGTGCTGATTTTGGCCCCCAAGGATCCCAACCACAGGGGCCTTGCTCAGCTAAAGGTGGGTGCCCTGAAGTGTGGTGGTGCCCATTTAGGCCACGACCACACTTCAGTTAGGGGCAACGGGGGGAGCCTCAAGGTCCCCAAGGCCCCTGTCGGCAGGAGCAGCCATTGTTTCTGCCGTAGGGAGCAACTAATAATGCTGCTTCCTGTGGGTGGGGGAAATCTTTTCATTTGTTTTCCTGTCTGCTTCAGTGCGGGCAGGGAAATATGAATATTCCATTCCCAGTAAGCGGGAACATTTTTTAATCTCCTGCCCGCTGGGAGCAGACTTGGGGGCGTATGTACAAAGTAGTGAAGGAACACAGCGTTAGCATTCTTGCTTTAACGCCGCACTCCACCAATTCTGAAATGCAGTGCTGAGCCGTATCTACAACAATACGGTGCAGGCCTGCGTTTCCTCCTGCACTGTCGCTAAACTTAGCTGCCTATCACCAACGAAGGCACCCTTCCACCATACTGCAAGGGTGTCTGGGTTGTGGGGAATAATCGTTTATGTACAGGAAGGGATACCTTCCTGCACAAAAACAATTATGCATGGTGTTTTGCTGTTCATATGTGTGCTGCACAATACAACACAGAGACTAGGAGAAATAATGCATTATCCTCATTGCGCCATGTTAAGACCAGATTTTCCCTGGTCTTATTTTGTCTGTGCCCCATATTTTCGCCACCCTTTTAAATATGGGACAGCATCAAAATCAATGGGTGAAAGCCCACTGCCACACCTATTGCCCACCCCGTTCACACTAAGTATAGCTTGAAAGGGCACCGTATCTACAAGGCAATCGTTAAGCCATGTCATGTGGCTTAAAGCTGCCTTGTTAATAAGGCGAAGCCCGTATCACCACTATGCCCAAAAAAGTGATGTTATGGTGGCGATATGGGCTTGTAAATATGCCCCTTGGTATTTGCTCCCACTTGCCGGGAGATTAAAAAAATGCTCCTGGCAAGTGAGAGAAAAGACAGATTTCCTGGCCTCACTGCTGCAGGCATGGAAACCGATATGTCACGGACTGGGCAACCTATGTGACATAGCTGCTGAGCAAGGCCAGGTGTGGGCTCCCCAGGGACTTTAATGGCTCAGGCAGGTAGGGTTGTGTCCCCCTCCCATAAAAGAATTGCCCCCAGGGGTGAGTTCTCCAGGACCTTTCGAGGCACAAGGATCAGAGGGCCGTATGGTCCCCCTCCCATAAATATTAATATCAGCCCCTGACAAATTTGGTGGAATTCCGTTCAGCATGTTTTGCTGTAGCCTTGGCTAAAGAAGTCTACAGAAAATGCATGAGGAGTTATCATTTTGGGACCCAGCTTTTTTCTCGACCCCCGCTTGACAGATTCCCCCAAAACTTTCCAGGAAGGAGCTGAGGTGAATGTACTTGTTTTTTGGGATAAAGATTCGTCAAATGGGGCCAAAGTTGTTAGCAAACCAAAAAACGCTCCTTCTATGGAAAAACACAACTAACTAAAATTACTTAGTGGTGACTGCCACTAGGTTTTATATATATATCTATCTCATCAGTGTAATATATAAACAATACTTACCAACCTCTGCGAAAGTATAGTACTCCTGATGTACTGTAAAATAATGGTCCTTCTTATGTAATGGAGGTGTTGCAATGCTTACCGATGTGAACACCCCCGAATTAACAACTGATATACTGGAGACCCATACTGCACTGCGGTGTTCGCCCTGCCTTTCTCTGGTTCCAGATATTCTCCCCTGGCTTTTAGAGTGTTGTGTCTGAGGGAATCACACCTGATGGGATGAATAGTTATGACATGGACCACAGTTAGGGACACTTCTCATAGCCAGTGATGCTGCAGAGAAGGCGTGGTAGCCAAGCGCAGGGCTCCACTGCACACAGAGGCTGAAACAGCTGGTTGTCAAAGCAACTAACAAAGCTTAATACAGTAACTCATCCTGAATGTCACAGCCTTTGTGGAGCGATATATCCGCAGCGCATCTGAGTCATCTAAGCCAGCAGAATGAAGAGGACATGATAATGATTCCTTGCAGGCAGCCATGACCGCATCAGGACCAGTGGCAAACCTAAAGCAGTGTCCTCGCAAGGCGCAGTGTTCACATGACGAGCAAGACCTACACATAGGAAATACTGGGTGCAGCTCTGACACACTGTGGGTGTTCTTGGCACAATGGTGCCCACTCCACCTTAGTACTTTAGTTGCCGTAATGATAGTAATGACTGTCATAATACAGTAATGCCTGTCATAATATAGTAATGCCTGTCATAATATAGTAATGCCTTTCATAATATAGTAATGCCTGTCATAATGTGGGAATGCATGGCACAAAGGCACACATCACTGGGTCTGGCACAATGCTTTCACTGGCCTAATGGTAACGAAGTGGGCATAGTTGTGAAACATTTTAATAATCATTTTCAATGGTAACAAGTTGTTCAGTGATGAGTCTTCATTGAGACAGTCACCTTAAATCTAAACATATCATTGCCACTTACAATGTGAAATCTGAACATGCCGGCATTTCAAGCCTATCTGAAACCTCAGCGGGCCCCATGAGCATTACAGAGTATAGATTTCCGAAAGGCGCATTATCCACTTGTGCTATATAGTCCACCGTCACCTGGAAGTGACCAGGGAATTTGCTATGTGTTGTTGCTGCATCTGTTGATTGTATTATTGATTACAAGCATTAAAATATAAATGTACAAAAAAATCAAGATCAATAAATTAAAACTGTTATCACAAACATGCTCAAAAGAGTTAAATACGCCTGATAAAACCTTTAGGGGTTATTATAAATATTGCTTTTAAGGCTCAATATAGGACCTAGGTTAGAGCAAGCCAATTCAGTACTCCATGGTGGCAAGAGCAGCCGGAAGGTTCACATAATTCAAAGAGGACCTGTGTCCCTAGCAAAAGGCAAGTATCTTATTAGCAATAAAGTGCATGGTGGTGACTAAAGTGCATTGTAGACAATTCATTTAGCGATCGTGTACTAAAACATTGATATGAGACACGTAAGTATTGCACAAAGAGAGGTCTATGCTAGCCATAGATGGCTTAGCTATAATGTACTTTATCTATCCAGTCTGCACCTTCCCAGTCTCATTAAATTATTTAAGGAGTTCTTGTCGAAGTCTAACATATTTTCCAAATTTAGACAGATCGCAGGCTCCGTCATAGTGAACACAAAGTTCGTGGCCTCATTGCAGGGTCTTATTCTGTGGGCTAAAAAAGGGGCACCAGCAGAGTGCCAGGGCGTGCAGCAACGCCGGGCAAGAACATAACACGTGATTAAACGACTCAGACGAATAGCCACAGAGCCTACAGTTAAGTAACATGAAACGAGAGTGCCATTTTTGCATCGATCTTGCAGCCATGATTTGTTTGAGACAAGCCTTTCCAACCGAGCACTGAAGGTAACTCTTATGGTATCAGAGGGATGAGGTATAGAATTTGCCCCGGTTTTGAGGGGCCTTATGCTTCCTCCAATGTAGCTGCACACGGCGGGGGCTCGCCATCAGGCATACATATATCGGGAGAGATTACAATATATTAGAGTCCAACTGTTGCTTGTATTGTGGGCTCTTCCTCCCACCCAGCAAAAGGCCGCCTCTCTGGTAACCAGCAATAATGCAAGTGCAGTGAACGTTTTGTATGTTGTACACAGCTGCCTCATTCATTTCACTAGCACACATGTGGGGTCTGTTTCCATCTCACAGTCTATCACAGGGGATAACGCGATCAGCACATCATGCCAATCTGAGATGGCCCCTCTGAGGCCAGATGCAAACAGCCAGCACCTCGGGGGCATTCTGTTTGAGGATCCACGAGTCAGTTACTGCAATGAAGCTTCCATGTATACAAATGTCCCCCGATTAAGAATTCCTAGGCTCCTCCGCTGGGTGATTGCCTTTGGTTCGTGTATTACGGGTACTTGTGGTTGGTTACGTCATAGTAGGCTAGGGTACATAACCCACACACTTAGCCCCACTCCCCCCAGTTGCATGTATCACGTCGTATCCCTTTTGTAATAAAGCCTACGTACACACTTCTTGTGGTGGTCATTTTTCGGCCGCAGTTTTATTAGGAATACACGTATCCCTACTCAGCATATTTTTACATATCATTTTGCAAGATTTCTTGTCGCTGCAAGTTATACGGTCAGTTCGTTCGGTTGGATTTTTCTTTCCTTCAGCGTGAGGGTGGGGGTGTAGCCGCTGTCCTGGATTTAGGCCCAACTCGCTACCGTGTCGGACTCCTGTTGTGCCCTGCCAACCGGTCGGGGCTGGGCTGCGAGCGCCGTCTCCGTTTGCTACCCCCTCTAGGTAGGCCGACTCACCCAGCCATGAGGCATCGTAAGGTGAGTGGTCCTATCCACCGTCCTTCGTTCCCCCTCGCCCAGCTGTGAGGCATCCCAAAGTAAGTGGTCCTGTTCTGGCACACCGCTTTCAGGTGTGCCTCTGTACCAACCATTCTCCCCGTCGTTCTCCACCAATGCTTTGATTGTTCCTCAGAACTGCGACATAGCTGTTCCTTAGGTGTGGCTCAAACATTCTCTGCCCGTTGCTGTGCTGCTCCCCCGCTCCTGAAGATAGGAGCATACCTGGAGGAGCCCAGCTTATATCCCCCACCGGCATCCTTCGCCCTAGCTGGGGGTTGTCTTCCCATTGGGCCATTCATATGGCGCGGGCCACCATTGACCAGGTGTGGTTAGCGCGGCTCTGTTGGTTGCTGCGGGGGGGTTGTCTTCCTGCTCTGGGGGGTGCTTTTGGCGCCAAAGAAAACCAGTTCTGGGTGCGGGGGCACGGCGTTGGTTATGGCGCCGGCCTCCTATGCCCCCGTTGGGGGCTGCCTCTGCGAGAATGCCTCACCTGGCCTTTTCTATAAGTCCATTCCCCGTCCTTACGGGCAACGAATGAAGTAGAAATGGGCGTGATCGAGGCACCACCTCATCCAACTCACCCGCAAGGTGTACCATGAAAGGAGTAGGGTAGAACCAGTAGTCAGCAAAGTACCGTGTGCACACAGGTAATGTAGCTTAAGGCCAGGGACCTCAAAGGCTCCCAGAGGGAATGTTAGTGTTTCGCATCTCCACTTGCCTGTTTCACTGCCTGGTCAAGCTGATCAACTGTGCCCTAAGCAGGAGGGAATAATATTTGAGAAGTATATGGGGCACATTTACAAATAAATAAAGCAGTTTGGGCACGATCAACATCCCATCCCGAGGCCACGCTAGAGAGGATTCATTAGCAGTCACCATTTTTGAGGCAACTCAACAGAATGTGGACAGTTCGTGCATCACAGAATTTTCATTTGAAGGATTATAATATGGTGGTATTATTTTCATCATATCAGCCCTAAAGAAAGGGGTGTTTGCCTCTAAACACGTGTTGGCTATGTGTGTGAATTTGATTTAAATAAAGAGATTTCTAAACAAATAGTACATTATCGACTGATTTTTGTAACAAACAAAGAGAAAAAATACGTGGAGAAACGGGCTAAGACAAGACTTGCAGATAAGCCTCCCTTTGAAGAAAGTGATTTACTGTAAAACCAGTGGGGACTGGTTTGGAGGGGAAAGAGCTGGGCTACAGATCCCTGAATCCCAGACTCTGTTTTCATAGTCTGGGTAAATCGACCATCTTTATGAATCCTATTCGACCACCCAGGGATATAGGAAGTGACGCCCAGCGTGTGACCTGCTCTGCGGTCCTATCTAGAACCACTCCAAATGTGGACATTCTTGTCTGATGGCGCCTCGCCCGGGAGTAAAGTTTGAATTGACATTCTTGTGGAAATTCGTGACATTTACATGACTTTATCACTGCTGCTGTTTGAGGCCTAGATGTATTGATTGGTGTAACCTGCCTGCATCCATTCATGTACTCGATCACACACTCATCCAGTCATTGATTCAGTCATCCATCCATGAACTCACGTATTCAACCAACTATCCATGTATTCGCGTGTGTGATAGTGGTGCATGTGGGTGTACCTGTCTGTTTGTGTGACAGTGGTGTATGTGTCTGTGTGGAAGCGCAGTGTGAAGATAGTTTACATAAAAGTTAAAGGCTGGGAGTACATTTGGACTCATCTAAGGTGGCACATTTTATAATGCCCACGTGCGTACAGTCTCCCTGCAGGTCCTTCACTTGACAAAGTGCTGGTATTGTGTATGCATGTTTGTGTGTGTGTGTGTGTATATATATATATATATATATATATATATATTTATATATATATATATATATATATATATATATTCACTGAAAAAACCATAGGTTATAGACCATATATAGTTAGGAATTAGCATTTAAAAAACCTTATTTTACTCACACAAAACCATTGAAATTCCATATATAGTTAGTTGCACTAACTATATATCGCGCACCCGCAATCCACTGCTGATCATGTCACATATTACATCATTCATGACATGGTCAGTGACATCACTGATGACATCACTGATGACATCTCAAATGACATCACTGATGACATCACTGATGACATCTCAAATGACATCACTGATGACATCACTGATGACAACATCCAGTGACTGTATGTTTCTGTAAAGTTAAAATATGTCTTACATAATGAAGAATGAGTGGATGTGTAAGTGTCTGGATGAAGGATTTAGTAGGTGCATGACTGACTGTATGAGTGAGTGAATAAATGTGTGTCACTGAGTGCATGGGTTAGTGACTAAACTGTCTTAATTTGTGCATCATTATGTCTGTTGTTCTGTAAACTGCTGCATGTGTTGATCAGTAGCTATATGAGTAACTATATGGGTTATTGATTAGTTGCCCAAGTATTTGTATGGGAGACTGAGTGTGTGTGTGTGGGTGGCTGGGAGGTGTATGACTCTGTGCATAGATGTGTGAGCAGTTGATTCACTAGATGTATGGGTTCAAAAGTGCATGTAGAAACACCTGTATGGGCGGTTGACTGAGTGCATAGGTGAGTGAATGGATATCTCAGTGCTACATGTCAAAGTAAGTACATATGTAAAACACAGTACATGTGACAGTTGACATATATAAATAACTGTGCATAAGAGCCAGTGAATGTGTGAGTGGCTGTATGGATCATTGTGAACTTGTATCAGGCATTGTAAAAGAGAGTAAATATGTGTTAGTATATGTTTAAATAAGTAAGGTGTGTATAACTGTATAGTTGAGGAAATGGAGGTGTGATTGATTCTTTGCATGACTGACTAGGTGTGTGAGTAACTCCATGGATGAGTGACAGTCTGTGAGTGTCTGTTTACACTGAGTATATCTAAAGTTATATTAGAGTCTGAAGAGGTTCATCGTATTATCACATGAATGATGTCATCAGTGATGTGATCAGTAATGTCAAATGAGATGTCATCAGTGATGTCATTTGAGATGTCATCAGTGATGTCATCAGTGATGTCATTTGAGATGTCATCAGTGATGTCATCAGTGATGTCACTGACCATGTCATGAATGATGTAATATGTGACATGATCAGCAGTGGATTGCGGGTGCGCGATATATAGTTAGTGCAACTAACTATATATGGAATTTCAATGGTTTTGTGTGAGTAAAATAAGGTTTTTTAAATGCTAATTCCTAACTATATATGGTCTATAACCTATGGTTTTTTCAGTGAATTTTCAAGGTTTTGTAAATGCTAATTCCTAACTATATATGGTCTATAACCTATGTTTTTTTCAGTGAATTTCAATGGTTTTTTATTAGCAAATATCATAAGCTGTCGAATGTCAAGTATGTGGTAAGTAAAAACATTTTCGTGTTTATGCACACTGATCTGCTTTGAATGCTGCCCCCCACCCCTCATTTCTATTAGGAGTACTCTCTCTTTGCAGATAGTGAAGGGTAGTTAACGCAGGCCTTTGCCCCCGTTGTAATCCGTCGTGCCTGCTTCTCTCTCCATTTGATTGATTGTTCTCTTTGGTTCATTCTCTATTTACAAACAAGCACAGAGTCGCAATACTCTGTTTAGTCTTTGCAGATAGCGAAAAATCGTGTAAAAAAACAAAAGGAATCGAGCAAAATCAGTAGGCCACTAATGGGATCTCTTTTTGACCTCCCTAAAATAGAAACATTAGGAACAACCTGTTGATAATACCAATGTGTATGTACATAAGCGGCGTTCATTTGTGTTCACAGTACCCCTTGTTGATTGTTTGAATCGACCATTGAATTGTTCGAAGTTGGTTCTCTTAAGAATCTTCTCTGCCTGCAAACGAGGAAGAATAGGAATATTCTCTCTCCCTTTGCAGATAGTGAAGGGTAGGTAACGCAAACCTTTAACACGTCGTGCCTATTTCGTTCCTCATTGATTGATTGTTTCCCCAAACATTGACTGTTTGGGAATTGGTTCTTTTTGGAGGTATTCCCTGTTTGCAAATATACGTAGGAAAATCTTTGCAAATAGTGAAAGGGTACGTAATGCGGACCTTTCTCCCCCGTTGTGATCTGTCATGCCTATCTACTCCCCACTGATTGATGCACCTGTTTCACCCGGACCATTTACTAGAGATACGTCATCTGGCCCGACCAGAGAGCACCCCTAGTGAAAAGGACATATGCAATAATAACGAAGTGATCACTGTATCCTGTTAACAGAAACTTTAGCATGAAACAACCTGGAAAGAAAAGAATAGGAAAACGAAAATCAGTAGGCCACTGATGAACATGAACTTTTATTAAACAACGAACAAAGAAACGATAACATAACGTAATGATAAAACCTATTAATGTCCTAGAAACAAGAAAACGTTAGAAATATGCCAGTGGTGAGAGACCAGAAAAACAGTAAGAGAAACCAAATCACCCCTCGCTGTCCCACCGCCTGCCACGCCCAAAAAATCGATAGACTAGGGAAAATGCAAGTCAGTAGAACATCCGCCCCCACTCTGGAAACTTCCAAGGTGGGGCAGGGTTGCGGCTACGCCCAGCCGGGAGCAGCCCATATAAGGCGGGTCCTGCTGCCACGCCTCGGCCAGGAGATCCTAACGTAGGGTGTAGCCGGAGGAGAGGCCGAGGCCAGCGGGACCCGGCCAGGGGATTGCCTTTACAACGCTGAAGAGTTGCAGGGGGGGGAATGTCTCCTCGACCCTCCCCTCTCTCTCCCAGTCCGGCCGCGGTGGCCCTTGAGAGTTTCAGGTAGTCCCGCCACATGCTCTTCCGGTCCGGCCACCAACGGTCGGGGGGCCGAGGCCGACGGGATCCGGCTGCAGCCGATAAACCAAGGAACCCGTTCATGGGGCCAGAGCCAGGGGCGTCCGGCCGACATCCACCGGAAGCCCGGCCCAAAGACGGACGGGACATTTTTTCTTTTCTCCTTCGTAATAGCAGCGGCAACACGCCAGGCACCACTTCTTTCTTCAAAAATGGCTTTGACAACACTGGGGGGGATGTCTTGCACATGCCTCCGACCCCCCCCGTCCTCATTGTCACCGGCCATAACAAATGTCAAGCGGGGCGCCGTGGGGTGCACTGGGAGGGAGAGACGGTGCGAACAGGCCTCTCCCGCCTCCTCAGGTGAAGGCTTCCCAGCTGCACCCTCAGCGCTCCAGGCGCCCCGAAAAGGGTTCGTCCACTGTGGCGATGCTGCAACGTCTCGCCCGGCAGGGTGGAGCCCGTCCGCTCATGTGACCCCGCGATCGCCGGTAGCAGCCGAACTCTCAAAATGGCGATCGACCTGGCAAGAGCGGGCCCAGCATGAAGAAATGGCCCGGTCACTGGTTGACTCCACCACCGTAGTCCTCCACGACCTTGAAGATTCTACAGGAGCCGCGGGAGTCTCCGACCCCCGATGGGGAATGACTGCCATGATCGCCCGTGGAGTGACGAAACTGTATCCGCGGGACGTCGGCGCTCCCATGCTGGCGCCAGCCTCACTTTGAATTAATAGAATCCTGCAGACCTCAGTTCCGGTGAAAGCACAGTGTGACCCGGTAGGAAAAATTGTTGCACCCCCTCCCCTTTTGAAGTGATAGTTCAAACCACCGATCCTTTCTTTTGCCCTTTTAACGGAACTTTGGATTGCCTCCCCCTCTTTTACATTTTCTAGAGAAAACAAAACATTAACCACTACATTACCATAGCAGTTGACACCAGAACTGTTTTCAAATTGAAAACCAACAACATCTTCAACAGAATCCTTTTTGTTTCTGCTGTGACCCTGCTACAGCACAGGCATTGTCCCCAGCAGTAATTCTGCAATGCCGGTAAGAATAGCTGTGGTGCCTACTGGACTCACTCACCCCCGCGGCACCCCACACCGTTATTTGCTGGGCGGCAACTTACTAGACATCACTTTCGTGCCATCTAGATTTCAGCGCGTTCTGCTGCCTTGGAACTATTCGCACAACAGACTGCTACTGACGACCCACCCCCAGGCAACATCTTCTGAATTTTCATAATTTGAAAGAACTAGTAACATGTCCTCATCAGGAATTCAAAAGAAATTGCCACGGTCTCTTCATTGTTTAAATGTTTTTACTGTTTTTGTTTTGTTGTATATATTTATATGTTATTAAAGTTTTATATTCCTACTACTTTGTTGGAGTGCTATATATTTTTAATGTGACACATAATTGTAAAAACTTTGATGTACAAAGAGTCATTCCTAGAATCTTCCGCTTCAGGCTCGGTCCCCTCCCCAATCACAATACAGGATGGTTTTCAGATAGTAGGAACACGTGTGGTGTGACGGATCTCATCGGGTGTGGGCCTTGATCTACTATAACTCCTTTGAAGAGGGGTGATTCTTTACAGCTGGAGCCATAAACTACATCTGCAGGGCTAGCTGATAGCCTGGACAATCGGACACAGAGGAAGAGGAGTGTCAGAGGGTGCGGTAGTGAATAGGGCGAAAGGGAGGTGTCGGGCGGGCACAGAGTGTGATTCTCAGGGAAGAGCAACGCAGATGGGGGGAGGTTTATTGCCCATGCATAAGACAGAGAGCGGGGGTGACCAGTGCCTGGGGAAGATGCTTGCGAGGGTGGGGAGCCATGCTACGAATCGACAGCGTGCAGAGAGTGGGTCTGGTCAAGGCATCTAAAATGGCTGCCGTGCACGACAAAAGTGTGGCATTTCAAAAAAGGCAAGATGGCGCAAACAATGTTTTTCAACACTTCCTCATTTCCTTCGAATCGAACGTTAACAGACGTTGGTGCATATTACCAAAGTTAAGCGATATTTATCGCTAACGATGCTTACCAACAAATTTTTTACCGCTAAGCATCATCAGAAATTATCGAAGATAAACCTTGCTATTATCAAGGTTTATCGCAAATGTGATAAAAAACGGCCGCAATGCATGAATATCGCTAAAAAGTCAGCGATATTCATGCATTACCGAGCTAATGCTCTTAGCCATGTTATCCACCTCCCATTGGATAACATGGCTAAGAACTGCTCAGGGCAGGTGTTACTTTTTGGAGATATTCGCGCTTAGCGCGAATATCTCCAAAAGTTGGTAATAGGAGATATATATCTTGCATGTTGTAATACAAATTATTGTGGTATATGGAACTCATACCATAATCTCTCAGGAAAGCAGAAACTGATCCTTTTGGGACCGCCTGAGAAGGCCTAGGGGGTGAGGGGTACTCTACTTTGCCCCCTTTTCACGTTCCGAACTATTTTATTTTACTCTCTTCTGTAATTACACAAAATAGCAGCGATAAGATGCATCAGAGACACACAGTGAGAGAAAGGAGGCCGGAGATGAAGAAGAGATGTCAAATACACATTGGAGATAATATAGTGGGAGAAGGGAAGTAAATATGAGTAAACTTACCATGTAACATAAAAATGTTGCACTCTATACTATAAGTCTCATTTTATACTACAATCACTTCGCTACAACCTCATAAATTAAAAATAAAAATGAATAATGTCTCAAACAATTTTTGATTTCTAAATATAAATTTATTCTTCAGAATTTTCTAAATTTGAAAGAACTAGTAACATGTCCTCATCAGCAATTTTCTCTTCAATCATCTCATCTGGAATCTCCTCATTAAAAGTCTGCAATGATGATTCTTGTAACTCTATGGTCTCCAAACATTCGATAAATTCGCCATCAACAGATTGATCAAAAAAATCATTCAAGTCATCTCCTCCTTGTGACAATATTTCATTATTGGTGCTGTCAATTTCAATCAATGTAGTGGAATCATTCAAGTCATCTCCTCCTTGTGACAATATTTCATTATTGGTGCTGTCAATTTCAATCAATGTAGTGGAATCATTCAAGTCATCTCCTCGTGACAATATTTCATTATTGGTGCTCTCAATTTCAATCAATGTAGTGGAATCATTCAAGTCATCTCCTCCTTGTGACAATATTTCATTATTGGTGCTGTCAATTTCAATCAATCTAATGAAATCATACAAGTCATCTCCTCCTTGTGACAATATTTCATTATTGGTGCTCTCAATTTCAATCAATGTAGTGGACAATGCAAAAGAAATTGCCACGGTCTCTTCATTGTGAGCCATTTTATTTTGAAATTGCTTGCTGTAAATTGCAGAAAAAAATAATCACTTTCATTTATCGTTTTTAGTAATACATAATATAAAACTAACTTTATCAAGTATTCAGTATAACAGAAGGACTGCAAATAAATAACAGAAAACATTTTTCAAATTATCTTCAAGTGTACAACATAGTTCCCCTTACAAATTAACAACTCACCTTTTTAAAAGTAGGAGAAGTGTTAGTACTGTGTAAATCAAACACCAGAAATTCACCACCAAAAATTCCTCACAAATGTACCTCAGACAGTAGTATCACAAAATGGCTGTGGTTTCCTCTCATTTGAGATATATACATAACCAATTAACTTTCATCACACACAAATACAAAACCAAAGTAACATTTTAATTGGTTCTAAATTTCAACACTTTCAAATGTGTTTTCCCCATGCAATTTTCCATAGGACATTTACATACGTCTACAGCCTGAATGGCTGAACGGAATTACACCAAACTTGGCAAAATGGTACATCAAACCTAAGAGGTCAGGAAGGATCTACTATGCCCCCTTATGGTCATTTGCCCCTTCGCTTTGGCCTCCTCTTGTCTCTCGATCCTACCGAGAGACAAGATGGCGGCCGCTACGGACTGTTTGTAATGTTGACAGACGCCGGAGAACCAATCAGCTTCGCAAAGCTCCGTAACGCGAAAAGTACGCGAAGCGGAGCGCTGTTACAGATATATATCTTTTTTTGAACGTTAATTTCTCAAAATCCACTGGAGCACATATATTGAGACCTAGCAAAGGCACATCGGGCTACCAGTCCCTAATATTTTGCCAAGTTTCGTGCAAATCCATTCAGCCGTTCGATTATTGACATTTAGATACGTCTACAGCCTGAATGGCTGAACGGAATTACACCAAACTTGGCAAAATGGTACATCAAACCTAAGAGGTCAGGGAGGATCTACTATGCCCCCTTATGGTCATTTGCCCCTTCGCTTTGGCCTCCTCTTGTCTCTCGATCCTACCGAGAGACAAGATGGCGGCCGCTACGGACTGTTTGGAATGTTTACAGACGCCGGAGAACCAATCAGCTTCGCTTCACAAAGCTCCGTTGCGCGAAAAGTACGCGAACTGGAGCGCTGCCCGGTCCACTGTTACAGATATATATCTTTTTTTAAACGTTAATTTCTCAAAATCCACTGTAGCACATATATTGAGACCTACAAAAGGCACATCGGGCTACCAGTCCCTACAATTTTGCCAAGTTTCGTGCAAATCCATTCAGCCGTTCGGGCTAAAAGTGATGCCAACCGCCCTATGGAAAACTCAATGTTAAAAACACGTTTTGGGACCCCCCTTTTTTCTCGACCCCCCTGGACGAACCCCCCCCCCAATTTTCAGGGGCTGCTCAGAAACAAAATGTGCCATTTTCCTGAAAATTTCAGCCAATTCCGTCCACAAACGCCAAAGTTATTAGACATAGAATTTTCAAAAATCCCATAGAGAAAAAATCCTAACTATATATACCTACTGGCGACCGCCAGTAGGTAATATATTCAAACACACACACGCACAGCACCACTGCGAGCCAAACAACAATGCCACAAGCACGCTGTACCATATACACCGACACTATTGATCTATACAGTGTACATGAAGAACACACACCGACAATAGGTCAGGTTCTTTCCTGTGATCCACTAGATTCAGCGGTGGGCACACAATTCAAACTACCTGGAGACCAGAAATTGAACACAGCACAATGCAGCACCTAGACTAAGGAGCACACGAACTTGCAGGAGCAATCTGACTTATGATGTCATTTTTTATTTAACACACAGAAGCCAGTTAAGGGTCATCAGAGGTTGTAGATGCAATCCCTAGCTTCTCCCTTGCGACCCCTAACACTACCCTTGCCACCCTAGCCACCCAGGTTACTAAGGCAATGTACTCGAACAGAAGTTAAACAGAGCTCTGTGGAGCCTTGTTAACTTGCTGGTGGCCAGAAGGACCTTGGGCCTGTGGATGTCTGTTTTAGACAAAATAATGATTTTAGCAGGAGAACACCGAATACCATGTTGCTATCCTGCGCCTTCCAAAAGAAATAAACGTTTTCAGGTGGCTGAAGGCCCATTTAGATGTTGGGTGGGACACACTGAAAGTGTGAGGTGGCAGATCAAAGCTGATGAACCCATTGAAATCCATCTCATAGGCTTAGAAGGGATCATGTGTTCCCATGGTGATCTGCTCTGCTTTGTTCATGGGTGTGCTTTTATTGCAACGTTCAAGCTGACTACAAGCTACTCTTATGCATGGCACCCGGCAGGGGTGTCCACTATCGCCATTACTGTTCGTTGTGGCGATGAAGCCCCTGGCAGTAGACCTACGAACGAGGATGGCAACCATGTGGTGTCCATGTATGTGGGCAACACCCTGGTAAACGTCAAGGACCCAGGAACAGCAGTGCCGGTGCTGTTGTATGCTTTGGAGGGGTTTTGGAGTGTGCCGGGGCTTGCGGATCAACCAGAGAGTAGCCAAGTTGGTTCAGTTGGGACGATTGGCCCTACGCCTGGACGAGGACTTACCAGGGGTGGGTCTTCCATGGGTCCGGTCCGCACCGCAATATTTGGGGGATGCAGCTGATGGATACTGCAGTGCACTTTCTGGCGCATAATATCGGCAGGGTGGTGGAGGGTCTGAGAGGCTCGGTATGCTTCTGGCAGGAGCTGCCATTATCACTTATGGGGAGGATAGCGCTGACGAAAATGGTGGTTCCGCCCTGATGCCTGTAGCCAATGCAGCACTCCTTTTATCGGATCCCCCGATCCTTTTTTGTTGAATTATACAAGCTTCTTGTACACTTGTTACGGGGGTCCACACGTGAGCAAGTTAGTTTGGCCACTCTGCAATGGACATGGCAGGCTGGGGGGTTAGAAGTCCCTTGCTTGGAATATTACTACATCGCAACACAGCTCCAGCACACTGTGCACTGGTTAGAGGGGGATGACTACTGGTAAAACACCCTACTGGTGGGGTCTTGTGGCGAAAGGGAGCTACCTGGGTTACTGATGATGCGGACGGGGATGCCTTCGACATGCCCCTATATAGTGCGACATGTGGCGGAGTTGTGGGAAGTGACGGTCCGGAAGGTGCTAAAGATGGCTCCGTACACGCTGGATATGCCCCCATGGGTGCTCCAGCCATTTCGGCAGATTTCCACATCAATGTCGGAGCAGAGATGGCGGGAGGGGGGCTGTCTGACCATGGTTGACCTATATGATAACGCCCTACATCACACGTGAACAGGCTCGGGAGATGTTCGAGTTGGGTCCAGGGCAATTCTTACAATACAAAAAGATTGCACAGGTGGCTGGGGACCTTTGGCCCGTGTTCCCGGATGAACCTGTGGTCTCCTGGAAAACACAGAGTCTGTTAATAATGGCTAAAGGCAGGAGGTTGATTTCGCACTTATACCGGGCGATTTGAGATGATCGTGTAAATGGGGAGTTGCCGATTCATGGGAAGTGGGAGGTGCTGACGGGGGACAATATTAGCGATGGGGACTGGGTCAAGATCCATGATGGGGTCAAATAGATGAGTGCGAATGCGCGGTTTAAATTAATTACATTTAATTATGTGCACCAAACTTACTTGACCCGAATTCGAATTTGAAACTTTATTTCGATTCATAAAAACAGAATCATAAAAGTATGACATAGCATATAATACAATTTAACCATGCAGTAGTCTTTCAAACATTATACATTTCAATACATGGTTTACAAATCAATTTTAAAAATGTCATATATGTTAAAAGAAACAGTTTATCGATTCAGATACAATAATTAAATATTAATGCCCAGCTCCAGACTAATCGCATTTAAGGGGGTCAACAGTCCATGACATTAATTAGTATCGGTTTCTGATGCTAAGTGCTACTGTGATAAAACTAAGAACAGCATTGCATATTGCTGGGGTGGATAGTGAGAGTAGATGTTCATATCCCTCTTTGTAGTATTGAGATCCAAGGGATAACAAAATTGGTCTAATAAATCTACTCCTTGGATCTTTGTACAAGGAACAAAAGAGTATTAAATGGAGGGTGTTTTGAGAAACTCTATTGTTACATGTACACAAGGGTAAACTCTCACACCAGCCCACCTGTTGTGGAAAAGCAAATAGAAAATGTAATGTTTCCAAACGAAACCTAGTTAGATAAAAACGCCATTGTGTCTGCCCTATATATGCAAGATAAGGTTGATGATACAACCTCCCCATATGGTAGACCGCACTCTCACTGCTTCGCAGCATGCCTAAGGCTGAGCGATAGGCCTCTTTGGTTAGTTGCTTTGTTTCGACGCCAATAGTATCAGTATTTGAAAAGATCTGTCCCAAACCTATCCTATGGAAGGTATCCTTAACATATGATAACCATGGGATATTCTCGTAGTGCTCAAGTTTAAGACAGTCTAGTAGTATTTCCTTAGTTAGTATCAGTTCATCGGAGCGCCAAACCTTAATCCAAAGCAATAAAGGGGAGACGTGGATGATGTCACTCACAAATTCCAATTTGTTGGAAAAACGAAAGATTGCCTCAACAATTTGAGTAGCTTTTTGTGCAGGCGTTGATGTCAGTGGATCCCAGCTTAAGGTTTTCTTGAAAAGGTTCCCCAGGTAGTTGAAGCTATCAACTTTCGCAATAATCGAGTCCTTTACCAAAAGCCTGCGGGTTTTTACCCCTTTCGGGCCACAGACCATAGCAAAGGATTTGGCAAAATTTACCCTTAGATCTAACCCCTGCATAAAGATTTCAAAAGCATTTAGGCAAATTTGCATGCTATTTGCAGTAAGGGTCATTAAAACCGTGTCATCCGCATAAGATAACATCGGTATACGTTTGCCATTCACCTGGGGAAAATCTGCACAAGTTTCCAACAAAAAGGCTTCCAACCCGTTGGTATAAACCAGGAACAAAAAAGGAGCCAGTATACACCCCTGGCGGACGCCCTCAGTCGAGGGTATGGGCTTTGTCATCTCCCCAGTGGGACCGAATCTAATCTTTACTGTGGTAGCAGCGTGGAGTCTATGGAGTAAGGTGACCAAAGGCTCCTCAAACCCCATGGACTCCATCATGTGCCATAATTTTCCCCTGTAAACAGTATCAAAGGCACTGGATAAGTCCATGAAAGCCAGGTGAATACAACCACGCTTGGCTCTCATGTACTTACCCATGATCAGCGCCAAATTTAGGCACTGCTCATTAGTGCCCTTTCCCCTCCTAAACCCGTATTGGACTCAACAATGATACCATTAGATTCGGCCCAGGATTCTAAACGGGCCAGAATCACTCTACCCATTAATTTGCAGGACGCATCTATTAGGGATATTGGTCTATAGCAACTAGGATCACATTTGTTGCCTTTTTTAAATAATGGGACCAACACCGCCTCTTGCCATGAACTCGGGATGCGACCAACCACAACTGCTTTAAACAGGAGTAATAAAAGCGGGGCCCACACATCAGTGTTATATTTAAAAAAGTCCAATGGCACTGCATCCGGCCCTGGAGCTTTTAGAGCTATGCCCTTTCTTAGTGCGGCCTCTACCTCAGAAAGGGTCAGTGAGAGGCTAAGTGTGACTGCTGATTCCCTCATTATATCGGGGAGCCCTTCAGGACAAGTTACAAGAGGAACCCCCCGTTGGGTTAAAAATTCCCCCGTAATAAGCCTCCCATGTGGCCCCTGGAATGTGAGTCTGAAAAGTGTCCTTTTCATCGCTTTTTAAGGAAGGACGATTTATGACCTCCCAAAATAAACGACTATACTTTAAATCTGAAGCTCTACCCAGATCGTCCCATGCCTGTCTTTTCAGTTCACTTTTACGTTTGGTGATGGCGTCTCTATAAGTTTTCCTTGCTATTCTAATCAAACCCCTATCGCGAGGCACTAGACTTAAAGCTTTCGTTAAGCTAGATTGTGCTTTGGAGCATTCGGAGTCAAACCAATTATGTGTGTTGCCCTTTTTCCCCCCCATAGGTTTCAGAAGAGGGGACGCCACATTTGTTAGAAGAGCTTCGAAGCTATCAATTATTACATCAGGCTCATTTAGGGGCGTTAAGCAAGCTTCGATTTTTTCTTTATTCATCTTAAAGATCTCCTTCTCCAAAAGTTTTGCATCCACCCTGTCCCACCTTAGGATAACCCCCTTGTTCTTACTATACTTAATTTGATGTTCTACAATCACTGGTCTCTTGAACGCGGGGGACAAACTCAGGACAAGTGGGTTATGATCACTTGCTGGGTTAACCTGGATCTGAAAGTCGTTAATAAGATGAATACATTTTCTAGAGACTAATGCAAAATCTATAACACTCATCCGGCCTCCCACTCCATGGAAGGTAGGAATACTCGAGGGCCTTGAGAAACTGAGCATATCTAAAACACAAAGTTCATTAATAATTATAATATTATTTAGGGCCTCCCCTTGCTTTGAATGTTTAAAATGTGCAAGCGGTTGCCCGTTTGAATCTTCCAGGCCACAGACTCTAGAACCGCTAAACTTACATAAACAACAATTAAAATCGCCTACCCACATAATGAAAAGAGGAGATATACTATTTGTTATTTTGACAATCTCGTCTTGTAGTTTTTGTATAACCACTGTGGTTTGAGGGTCAAATATGTTGTAATACCAATTGATTAAAAGCAAGGGGATTAAGAATAAGTCCTTAATAATTAGTAGTTGGAACGAAGGGCACGACACCATTATATCAGTTTTAAAGCTAGCATGTTTTATAGAGATGACTGTCATAAGGCCACCCTTAGCTCATCCGGATTGTGAAGGTTCTGCTGCAACATTAAAAGTTTGGTAGCCATCCAAACCGGGGGACCCCCTACTCCATGTCTCCTGAAAACAAGCTATATCGGAGGTTTCCACAAGTTTTAACCAAGCCGAATCCTCTAATCTCCGTGATAGACCAGCTATATTCCACGAGATCAAACGGAATAGATGGCCGTCAGTCATACTACCCGGATACTCCATATATGTGACGATTTGTGACTCAATTACCTCGTCAGCTCTCAGTGTTACTACCAGTGAGTTACTACCTGAAACCAATGGGATAGATTCTACCTGGCGGGGGCTATTTCTTTCGCCCTGTGGTGAGATATCCATATTCTGCATCCAGACATCTGTCTGACACCCGCTTGGCGTTGGTGGTCAATCCACCATCTCCAAGCAGCTGTATCTGTTCGAGGTAGGGATTCCTCTCCACTGGTCCCTGAAGGAAGGTTCCTGTGTGGGATATCTATTGGGGTTTCCTCTCCAATCTGCCCTAAAAGTATGTCTGATGGGGTTTCTGCCCCAGTCCTCCCACTCTCTATCAGAAGCTCGATGGCCTACTCTTTGCCGATTTTGTTTGTGGCTTAAGTCGTGATGGGTCCCAGGGGGATAGAAAAAGGAGAGGCGTTTTGTGTCTATCTCTTCAATAGTGTACCGGGGACCCCATGAGCAAATATGATTCACTGTACCGGGGTCCTTGAAATTAACCAGTATACAATCTCCCTCAATCAATTTTTTCCCATGGCCCACCCAAGGGACTCTACGAACTGTTAAAATCTGACTAGACCAGTAAGATGGTAGAGGACGATTCTTATTGAGCCAGTGTTGAACTTTATTCATTAGTGCCCAAGGAGGTTCATCTGTGGTATCCGACAATACGGGGACACCAGTCAACACTACCACAAAGGGACTTGCCTCAGGGGGGAGGTTAGCAGGAAATCTATTATGAGACGTATTCCTATAATGATCCTTATTATCATTCTTCATGGGAGCTAAGGGAGTATTGATGGTCACCTTATCCTGAACAACCAGATCTTTGGGTTTTCCAGTAGTTTTCTTCTCTGCTACTACTACTGCAGCCGGAAATTTTGAAGTTGTTTGCCCTGCAGCCACTACTTTCATTACCTGTGAAACAGCAGGTTTATTTGTTAACAAATTAGCCCCCCCTGGTTTTGGTAATCCCGATGGTAGTGGGTCTTTCCTTTTGGAGACACTAAGTAAATCAACTAGTTGTTTTTCAATACGTAGCAAACTGGTTTCTAACGGTGAGAGATAGAATTTAATTAACTCACCCACTCTTATTAGAAGCTGATTATCTATCCCTCTTTCAGTATCGTTTTCATTTTCCTTTTCTCCCCCTACTTGGGTGGCCAAAATATCAGTGGACATAATTACCGGTGGCTCATCTGTAGCAGATTTTAATAAATTTTGATTTCTATTACCCCCTTCTTCTTTGAGAGATTACTTAAGTTATTTCCCGGTGCTCATGTGACTTTTTTGCCCTTTTGGTTTTCTGTTGATTCCTTCTTTTCTTAACGACCCCCTCCCTCTTGCCTCTCAACTGTCTAGTTGCATCTGGTGTGGTATGCAATGATAAGTTTGGGGATTTTTCCAGCTCCAAGCTAATCTGAGAGTCTGACAGGCATGCTGACGCCGATAGGTCCACCACATTTGGTAGACTATGTACATCAGCACGCACCTCTATCAGAGAGGATTTTCTAGGCCGATCAGGGGTTTTGGCAGTAGCTAGGTTACCCAAGGAGGATCGTTTTTGGTAGGCAAGAGCTAGATCTTGGGAGACTCTGCGTTCAAGATCAGCGATGCCTTGGTCAATAAAGGAATTTGCCTTTATTAGAAAATTATCTATGGGTCCAACTATTTGACACCCTTCAGCCGCAGTTTTACTCCTGGTTCCTCGTGTGGACATTGTTACTCAAAAGAAAAGAAAAGAGAAGGAATATACTGAACCAGCCAGCTACCTATATAAAAGCAATGTGCATAAATTTTATGCTACAATGGGAAGAAATACACACAAGACCTTATAACATAGAGTCATAGGACTTAGGGGGGGAGCCAGGTCCGGTCTTACCCGGTCTCTAACGGGCTCAAACGGGCCCGCCCTTGGCCCGGGCTTAGCCCCGCGCTTTGTCCCGCGCTTTGTCCCGCGCTTTGTCCCGCGGTGCGGGAGGCGTAGAGTAGATTTATGCTCCCAGAGAGTGGTCGTTTGTCAGGGGGGCGGGGCGGGAAGAGGACCAGGTGCGGCCTGACGAGGTGTTGCTTGGCGCCCTGGTCCTCGCAGTCCCGCGTCTCACCCGGTGGTTTTGGCAGCAGGAAAGTCCGTCTGGCAGCAGGGAATCCGAGGTCACGAAGCATAGTACAGAAAGGGCAGACAGCAAGAGATCTTCACCCCAAGCCTCAAGCGGCACCCGCGAGACCGGGTCCGCGAGGCGCTTTCAATGCCGGGGGTGCGGGGCGGGAAGAGGACCAGGTGCGGCCTGATGAGGTGTTGCTTGGCCCCCTGGTCCGCGCAGTCCCGCGTCTCACCCGGTGGTTTTTGCAGCAGTAAAGTCCGTCTAGCAGCAGGGAATCCGAGGTCACGAAGCAGAGTAGAGAAAGGGCAGACAGCAAGAGATCTTCACCCCAAGCCTCAAGCGGCACCCGCAAGACCGGGTCTGAGAGGCGCTTTCAATGCCGGGGGGGCGGGTCGGGAAGAGGACCAGGTGCGGCCTGACGAGGTGTTGCTTGGCCCCCTGGTCCTCGCAGTCCCGCGTCTCACCCGGTGGTTTTTGCAGCAGTAAAGTCCATCTGGCAGCAGGGAATCCGAGGTCACGAAGCAGAGTAGAGAAAGGGCAGACAGCAAGAGATCTTCACCCCAAGCCTCAAGCGGCCCCCGCGAGACCGGGTCCGCGAGGCGCTTTCAATGCCATCGGGGCGGGAAGAGGACCAGGTGCGGCCTGAAGAGGTGTTGCTTGGCCCCCTGGTCTTCGCAGTCCCGCGTCTCACCCGGTGGTTTTTGCAGCAGTAAAGTCCGTCTGGCAGCAGGGAATCCGAGGTCACGAAGCAGAGTGGAGAAAGGGCAGACAGCAAGAGATCTTCACCCCAAGCCTCAAGCGGCACCCCAAAGGTGTTACACAAGATCTACCCCGAACGATCAGGGCAGTGTCCCCGTTGTGGAGTAGCGGAGGCTGATTCCTACACATCACCTGGACATGCCCTGAGGTGCAGGGATACTGAGTTCTCGAGGTACTGAGGGGAGTGACAGGTTGGAAGATAGCAGGAGAGATCCGGGTGGTACTGTTGCCGCAGCCCAAGAAGAAGAATCTCAGTCAAAAGCTAGTTCTGTTAGGGTTGGTGCTTGCAAGGAGGCGGATTACCATATCATGGATGGGCCGCCATTCACCCAGTGTATTACAGTGGGTGCGGGCGACTGCTGAGGTGATTCGAATGCAGCGGAACAGATGGGATGAGAAGTTAGAAGAAGACATCCAGGCCTGGAGGGCTATGTGGCAGAGCTGGTAACCGCGGGTACAGATAGAACAGTTAGCGACATAACGGGGGTGCGTACACTCAGAACGGGATTCGGGAAGTGGCGAAGGGCTGAGAAATGCAGGGTAGCATTGTTATACCAGAAGGGGCAACAGGCACGGAGAGATTAGGCCCGTCAGTGTACGCTATAGCTATAAAAGGTTTTTTCACCGGACATGGATGGGGGTTGGGGGAGTTCAGTTGGGGGAAGGTGAGTGGGAGGGAAGACAGGGTAATTGATCCATAGTGCAGAAGCCAGGGTGCGTGGCCATAGCAGGGGGTCTTAGGGTTGTTCATGACTGAGGCATTACACAGAAGATGCATACAAGGGAAAACAAAGTTTGTTTACTGCCGCTGCTGTACGTGGGTTACGATCTGCGAGATCTGGAAGATGCTGAGTAATGTGATATACCTTTGTCTTGGTGTATGCTGATGGCTGTACAGCATGTATGTTTAAAAGGTTAATAAAAATATATATAAAAAAAGCTACTCTTATGCATGCACTGTTTTTAGGTCAAGCCTGGGCAGCGGATGCGCTGCTCAGCAAAGCATGCTGTATTTGATTATGGACTTGGAGCCCGCGCACTCCCCGCCCATATTTGTCATTGGCTTGTTTCATTGTCCTTTGCAAATGCTGGCTTCTGATTTGTTAATAGGCTTGTCAGTCCCTCCTTAGTGCCGCCTTGTCTTCATTTGTAACCTCTCATGAAAACTGGCCTTTTTACTTCAGTTTTTACACGGTACATCTTATTTAGTCTGCATTTTCTTTAATGAGTCTCTCCTACTGCAGGCACGACATGGTTCCCTGAAACATTCAGCAGCCCATGCACTTTTTTACTTTCCGAGCAGCCCGGGACAATGGCGGCCGCTTCTTTGAAGTGAAATATGTCGCGCATTTACAAGAGTTTGAGCTATTGGCATTGTAAATGACAATGCCTTTTATCTATGTTAATTATCAAAACATATAAATAAAAGGCAATGTCATTTACAATTCTCGCAAATGCAAGACCTATTGCATTGAAAATGCGTGTTCTCTACAGCAGTCTATTACTGCTCTTTGCTACATCTGTGATGTGTCTCATCAAACCCCACTATCCCAGCCAGTGACCGCACAATAGGGCTCATCCCTCACCAGTTTTGCATTGCCCCTGACCAGAGAACCAATGCCAAATAGGGACTGAAAAGACTGAATGTTACATGGGTGCGAGTTAAAGAAATGGGTGAAAAGAGTTTTTTCTTTGGGTTAGTCATCAGGTAGGCCCACTCAGCCATGGTAGGTCAGGGGCACACTGGCCTTACTAGATGCTTTTCAGAATGCGTTCATAGTGGCTCGTGCAGCACCTCTTTTCTAAGCACTCTAAATAAAGCATGTCTCTATTACCTGATATAATGGTTTTGATTTAACAGCCTCGGAAGTATGGAAGACTCAGTTGTCTTTGCGGCAATATGAGCTTCTGACATGCAGATGGCTACGGAAGGCAGGCGGCGGTATGTCACCCACTGAGTCATCTTGCCAACAGTTGTTTAGTCATTTTAAGAGGAACAAGAGAAGTGGGTGTTTCTAAAGAATGTCGCATAGTCCAATCAGGTAGGTGAAGGGGATTTTCTCAAACCATAGCTGCGAAGATCCTGGATGTTTTTGGATAATATGTTATGTTATGTTACAGCAATTTATTGAGCATTCAAATACCAGAGGTGTCTTGGCGCTAGCAGTCCTAAGCAAATCAGACTAGCCCTAGTTAATAAATGGCCAGATTTTGAGATCCTTCCTAAATGCCGTTAATGTAGGCAAGGCCCTTATGCAGTTCAGTAGGCTATTCCACATTTTGATGGATCCTGATATGAAACTTTTGCCACCCCAGTTCGCCTTTTGGATTCTGTGTAGTAGCATGAGGTTTGCCCCTTCCGAGCGAATGGTTCTATTAGGGGAGTACCATTGCAAAGACTGCCTCAAAAACTGTGGACCCATGGTATGCAGCGCCTCATAGGTGATGCATAAGGCCTTAATTTTGATGTGCCTTCTTACTAGAAGCCAGTGTAGATTTTGAATGTCCTTAGCCACAGATTGGAACTTTCGAATGCCCAGAAGAAGACTGGCAGCTGTATTCTGCACCATCTGAAGCTTTCTCAAATATTTTTCCCGTATGTTCAACTAAAGACCATTGCAATAATCTAAATTAGATAAGACTAAGCAAGTAATTATATTTATTTCGCTATGGGCAGGAATGAACAGCAAGATTTAAAAAAGGTTTTGAGTAGATAAAAACTGGAAGAGGTGATTGCATTGACCTGATGCCCAAAACTCAGTTTTTCATCAATTATCAATCCAAAGTTTAAGTCTTGGTCACTGGAATGGCTAAAGGATCCAGTTTGTCCGGCCACCAGGCAGGAGACCACATAGGGAACAAGTTTTTAACCAAGACTATCTCGGTCTTTCCTGAGTTCAGTTTGAGGCAGTGCGAGCTCCTCCAGGGACTCACAGCTAGTATACAGTTATTGAATTCAGCAACACGTTTAGTGCCGTTTTTTAAATCTGACAGGATGATTTGATTTGGGTATCGTCGGCATAGGAAGTCACTGACAGACCAAAGGATCTGATGAGATTGGCTAGTTCAGTGACCTATATATTAAATAGTGTTGAGCTGATGGATGAGACCTGCGGAACCCCACAGGGGAGCAAGAAGGATGCAGATTCATATATGCCCTGGGCCACTGATTGTTGACTTCCTGAAAGGAAGGATGAGAATAATTTTACAGCTTTGTCTTTGATTCCTAAGAAGCTCAATCGGCTGATCAGGAGCTTGTGGTCAACAGTGTCGAATGCTGCAGACAAATCAAGCAGGATGAATGCAGCCGCACCCCTGTCTAGTAGTGCCATAGTTTCTTCAGTGGCTTTGATCAATGCCTTTTCTGTTCTATGGCCTGACCTGAAGCCAAATTGTGTCTCATCCAGAAGGTGATTGCCATATAGATAGTTGGCTAACTGAGTATTCATTACCTTCTTCACTATTTTAGCCGGAAGTAGGAGATGCAAGATAGGTCTGTAGTTATTGGGCTCTGCCAAGTCCAGGTTGCATTTCTATAGGATAGGTAATATAGAAACACTTTTCCATATGGATGGAAAAACTCCTGTATTAAACATAATCTTAAAGATGGAAGACAGAGTGATGCCTTTGATTTCAGGAGACTGTTTGAGTACTGAAGGACGTTAAGGATCATACGGGTAAACTGATTTTGCCAGATCAAACATAGTGACTATCTGATCACTGGTATCCGGGGAGAGTTCTGAGAAGGAGGGTAAGATAGGGATAGATTGGACGCTAGCCTCCCTTGCGACTAAGGTAGGAGCTGTCTCGAATTTGGAATAGATTTGTTCCACTTTCTTCTGAAAATTAAGTGCTAATGTGTCACAAAAAGCTTGGGAGCGCTCATTTGCTGCCTTGCCTGAATGTACAGTGAGTTTAGCTACCACCTGAAAGAGTTCTTTAGTGGAGTTTTTTGCCCCCTCTATTAACTGAAAGTAGTTGTTGCTCTTTTCCTTTATAAGTAGGTCTTCATATTTAAATAAAAAGATCTTGTAAAGAGAAAGCTCCCTCTCGTTATATGCTCACCAGCGTCTTTCCTGTCTTCTACAGTTTTGTTTTTTGAGTCTTTCGGCCACATGCATCATTGTTGCCGTTTGCGATTTCTTAATTGCGAAAATTAAGGAATCGCAATTAAGAAATCGCAAACGGCTATGCATCAAGAAATCACAATTTTTTTTGCGATTTCTTAAAATTCCTTAATTGCGATTCACAATTTGAGAATCGCAAATTAAGGAATCCCTTCCCATTGATTCCTATGGGCCTAGAGGTCCATAGGAATGAATGGGAAGTCATTCTCAATTTGCGAATAGCAATTTGCGAATCGCAAATTGAGAATGCAATTTCAAGGGTGCAGGGGGGGTCCAAAGGACCCCCCCTGCACCCCTGAAATATAACTTTAAGTGCATTTTTCACACACACATGCCCCAAGGGCATGTGTGTTTGTAAAATGAAACTTTCAAAAATGCACTTTTGTGCATTTTTGAAAGTTTTCGCAAATTACCATGAAGGTCGACTTCATGGTAATTTACCTCTCCCTATTTGCGAATTCGCACATTTAAAATGTTCATGCATTGCATTTAAGAAATAGCAAATTGCGATTTCTTAAATGCAATCGCAATTTTAGAAATCACAACATGATTGCGATTTCTAAATTTGCGAAAAACATGATGCATCCCAATTTTGTCAATTGCATTCGCAAACGGCCGAAAATTGCGATTCGCACCGTTTGCGAATGCAATTGACAATGATGCATGTGCCCGTTAGTGCCTCAGAAAACCAAGGGGCTGATGGAGTTTTATATTATTGGAGGATGTTTTGTATGGTGCTAGTTCATCGGCTGCAGAGGTTATCCAGTTATTAAAAAGATGAGAGGCTTGATTAGCATCTTTTGGCAGGTTAGGTTGGGATTGCAACAAGTGATGACTAAGCAGATTGTAGGAAGAGGCAGAACGCACTGTTTCCCCATCTATGGTCGTTGCCTAGGGCTTGTCACAAGATTTTGTGGGGTCATCTTGCTTTTAAGTATGAATAAGCAAGTATCCTCCCAGGAAAGTGAAAACAGAGCAGCTCTTTTGCCCCTCTGCTCTTGCTTCCTCATGCTGCACTGCTCACACATAGACACACTACCTGGTGGAAACAATGACCGAAAAGCCGCCTCTGTCACTCTCAGGTGTGGGGGCCTCATTCACAAGGCCATTGCGCTGCTGGTGTGTCACTTTTTTTACACACTGGCGGCTCAGTGTTTTACAAGGCCACGTAAAGTCATCCTGCGTGACTTTTCATGGCCTTGTAAATACGGGCCCCTTTTTACCCACTGCTGTGGGTGTTCTCATGCAATATCCATGGAACCTGACACATTCCTAGATTTACAAACTTTTGTAAAGCTGGGAAGGTGTCTGGGAATGTGTCAGAATTCAATGCCTCCTCAGGGGAGGCGTAGGAGTGTCGCAACGAGGAAAAATATTTTTATTTCTCCTCGTTTTTTCTCTTTCTGCAGCACATATAGAAAGAGGAAAATGCCATCAATGATTGTTTTTATGCGGGAAGGTGTCCCACAAATACAATCATCCACGCAATGCACGCTCCCTTGCAACATGACGCAAGGGTGCCTGCACTTGCGCAAGGAAGCCAATTGTGCGCCAATGCAGCGGAAAGCACACCAATGTGTTGTATTGTTGTTGATACAATGCATCCTAGTGCTTTTAAAATGACGCAGCTTGGCACAGCAAAATGGCTTGCTGCGCCCCCTGCATAATTCTTTTTGTAAATGACCCCCTGGTTCTTTACAGAAGACAGAAACAGTCCCAAAGAGAAAAACTGTGCTTGTCTCAGGAGCAGCGTCATCTAGGACAGAGAGATGCCACGTACTTCCTATCCACGACTAAATTATTATACCAGTCTCAATTTTATTTGAATCACACTTAAAGGTCAATCATTTTTTAATTTACTATTGTGAGATTCACGTTCTTTGAGGGACCACGTTCTTTATTTTGCAGTTTTCTGCCCCCTCCCCTTAAGCTTCTGGGGTCCGATTCTTACCTCTGCCATCGTTTTAGTTTCTACACTCAAGATTTAATGTCTCTTCTTTCTGCACATGAAGCGCTCTTTGAAGTTGTCATCTGGTACCCACCAGACACTGCAAACGAATTATGAAGGAAACAAAAATCTCTGTTTACAAGCTCAATATCAAATAAAGGAACTGCGTGATCCCTGAGGAATGCAGACTTCTAGTAGCCAACAAACAGCATTTTAAAGTTTGAAGAAACTTGTTAAACCATTATTTGCTTGTGTTGATTCATTTATTTGAGATGTGCACAGTATGAAACTGACGTGTTTTTATGACTTTGGACAATTTGTGAAGGCACAGCAGCCTTAAAGTCTTACATCTAAGAGTGTAAGGCCAAGGTTGGGGATTGGCAACAGCTGTTTAACCTTAGATGTGGTACACAGCTCACTGACATTTGGTAAAAAAAACTTTAACGATTAATTCCACCATGTGAAGGTATTTAGCTCAGCATTGACTATTTCATAGGTTTACAAATATTTTAAGATTTTGACATGCTGGAGTCATCATTTATTTGTCCATTTCCTATTGTACTTTTTAGACTACTTGGAGGTTGTTTTGTGTTAGGACTTTTGATCTTTCTGTTGGCCATCTTCACAGTCCCTCTTTCCTCTGATGTTACTGTACTAATCACCCGAAGACCCACTTGATGGACTCTGAAGCACTTTCACTGCCCAGCCGTTCAGGTGGCACACTGAAGGGACGTCCCGAGCAAGTCAATCGGCGCATGTCAGGCACCCTTCAAGCCCATTCGCCAAAACTTCTCAGGACTCTCCCCTTTTCTTTCCCATTATGGTCATGCGATTGCGATTTCATAGAGCATTCATGCGATTGCTGATTTCCTAGAGCATTCATTGAGCAACATTTTTAGGTTTACTCTGAGAGGTTGATTGATGCCTAATTGTGTGCCAATTTTACCTTGGAAAATTGGGATCCATAATGCACGTCAAATAGTGACTCCATCTTTTCTAGGAGTGGTTTCAGAATCCTCTCTACCAGTGATCTGGTCTGCCTATTTTTCTGTTACTTTCCAAACCCTGGGCCACACTCTAACCCTACACTAGTAAAATGTGCATTGCTATTATGTACAGGAATTTTATATAGCGCAAATCACCAAGCGGTCTCTAAGCGCTTGCTTAGGGAACCCGTCCTGGTATTCCCCTGTGAGATAACCCCGGCAGGGTATCCGCAAGGTGAAAGCCAGGCATCCCGCAGCGAGGGGCCGTTGTGGAGATTAAGCAAGCTATTGCCCAGAGTCGCAGAGTGTGAACCCATGAATTGAGTAGGCACCAGAGCGAGAATTGTCGAGTCCATGGACATTTTAGGACTCAAGACCCCGCCGAGCCGGGAATTGAACCCTGGTCCCGGGCTGACCTCTGCTTCCAGGTCTGCCTCCTCTAACCAGTGAGCCACACTTCTCTGTATGTTGATTAATGGTTTGCAAATATGCAATAAAGAACTTCTTACGAATGACCTGTCAGTAAGACTACTCTTGTACAACAAGGCCCCCATCAAGACTACTGCTGCGCGTATTTCGCGTAATTTGCATTTGTACAATTAAGTGAAAGTTTGGGGAAATTGCATATAATTTCACTTAATTAAGTGAAACGCCCAACGAGCATTTGGCACTATAGTTTTATCTCTAATGTGTTGCATTACAGACCTAAAAAATACCGTAAAAACACAAGCGCCACAAACAGCAATCACTTGCTTTCTGGTTGTCTACATTGTTTGTGTGTGTGCATGCTAAATGTTCACTGCAAATGGCACACATTTCACCTAAGAAGCGTAATACGAAATTACCAAAATAGTGCGAGATGATGTTAGCATAATGAAAGTTTTACCCAGGCCTAATCAATGCATTCGAGGCTAGGGTCCCTACCACGTGGCCACAAAGATATGCTGGCCAGTTCATTTTAAGAACAGTTGGGGGCATATTTACTGGAGAAGTGGCGGAGCACGGCGTTAGCCTCCTTGGCTTAACACCAGGCTCGGCCACTTCTAAAACGCAGGGCTGCACCATATTAACAACAATACGGTGCAGCCTTGTGTTTCCCCCTGCGCTGGAGCTAAATTTAGCAGCCTGGCGCCAATGCAGCAACCCTTGCACCATCCCTTCCAGCACATAAACAATCTTTAAATGTCATTTAGTCACTTAAATGTCATTTTTTTAAGATTGTTTATGTGCAGAAAGGGAGACCTTCCTGCACATAAACAATAAATAGCCTTTTGCTGTTTCTATGTGTGCTGCACACATGGAAACAGCAAAAATGAGGAGAATAAAGCATTTCTCCTCGTTTTGTCTGTTTGAGACCAGGTTTTCCCAAGTCTTAATTTTGGTGCTGCCTCCTATTTAAGCTGCCTGAGCAGCGTCAAAATCAATGGGTGTTGCAGTGAAACACCCATTACCCACCCCTTTCACGCTAAGTATAGCGTGAAAGGGTGCCTTATTTACAAGCATTGTTAAGCCACGTTAAGATGAAGCACATATCGCCACAGGAGTGTCACTAAATGTGACGTTCCTGTGGTGATAGGGACATGTAAATATTCCCCTTGGTTCACAAGTGAACCAGCTGTACTTTAAGCTTCTACAGCTTCTGCCTGTGGTCCTAATAGAGCTTGGAGAAGATTATGTTCACCAGAAGCCGACACTCCTTATGCTTCAAATGTAAATGTCAAGGTATTTGTAGAGCGCACTGCCACCAAGCGGTTTCCTGGCGCTATTACTCATACCGCTGTGGAACCCTTCCTGGCTTTTCCTGTAAAGTGTCCACTCCTGGGCACCCACAGGGTGAAGCCAGGCATCCTAGCGCTGTTGGGCCGGTGTGGAGGTTAAGCAAGCTATTGCCCAGAGTTGCAGCGTGGGGCGCATGATTAGACTAAGCACCGAGGCGAGAATTGTCAGGTCCGAGGAAATTGAGCCCAAGACCCGCCGAGGCGGAAATTGAACCCTGGTCCCGGCCAGAACTCTGCATCAGGGTCTGCCGCTCTAACCATTGAGCCACACTCCTCCACTTCAAGCTTCGTGAACATACAAACAGGAGTAAAGAAGTCAGAAAAACTCTTTAGAGTGCTTGCATTTCACATGCTGACAATGTCCTGGAGGAGTTTTTTACAACTGTAGTAGAATTTACTAAATAAAATATTTCAGCGCAGAAGCTATGTATTCATCTGTCTTTGTTTTAATTGCAAAGGGTGTCAGCCATAACAACTGCAATTCAGGTGGAAGACATTCCTAGTCTGTTAAATTCTCCTCTCTACCTACCCCATCTTCGCCAGTCATCGTACCTGGTGTGCTAGATTGTGGGAATGATTTGATTGTATGGTGTCTTGCGGAGATGGAGTGAGAGTTGAGTGAATGTGGTTTCGGGCCGTGGTCCAAGGATTAGGATTTGAGTTGCAGGTCCTGAAGTGGCCTAAGATCCCTTGATATTAAAAGGTGTAGAAGACACTGAGATGGTGATTGTCCAAGGAATTGAGGAGTTGTTGTCAGACACTATCGGCAGTTCCACCTAACACAGGTGATCCGCGCTGGTCGAGGGTCACCATGTGTCAATGATCTTTAGCAGTTGAATTCTATCGATCCTTTTAGATGGCAGACAATTAAGGATTTAAGGTGACTGTATGAGTGAATGAACACGAAGAAATTGTGAAGGAGGGTGATCCGCTACAAGGAGCGAGAGAGATGTAAGAGTATACAGCTCTGCGATAGGTCGGTTGGTGTAACATTGCACTGGGATTGGTTGGTAATCATCGGAAAGTTGTGGCTGAGAAAGATTTACCCATCGTAATCAAATAAATGAAGATTGGAATTTTGGAACCATGCCGTGCTTTAGGGTGTTACAGGATCTTTTTAGGGGTGATAAAGTGGTTGTTATTTGAATGGGCGAAGAGGCACTAAACAAGGATACTCCAGGCCATTATATGGCGACACAAGTTGGGCTCCACATGATAATTTGGCTTCAAAATTGGCAGAAGATCATGGAAAATGAGGGTGCATTGTTAATTCCATGCTTTGGTTCATTTTGGTTGGTTGTATTGAATCAGCTCAGAAGAGCAATGTTTGCGCTGTGACCTTTGCCTAGACAGACACAGGTTGAAGTGCTAGATGCATGGATGCGTGCAGCTCATGCTAATAAGGGGGAGAGGTACCAAGAGAGAATGAGGACATCTCTGACGGCATATCAGGATGCACAGTGGGATGCACAACTTGAAAGGTGGAGAGTGGATACTATTGAGGGAGAAAGGTTGTACCCAGTGTTGGTAAGAGATGGCACAAAACCAAGACCTGACATTGTCGATGAGCCATTGTCTGATCAAAATCAAGTCCTTTTTGTTGATGGTTTATGCTTAAGAGACAATGAGGCTAATTTGAGAGTAGCATTTGCTGTTTGTACCATTTCTGGAGTGGTGGAATCTGCCTTTTTGAAGGGAGTACACTCTGCACATGTGGCTGAAATTATTGCCATGACCTGTGCATGTTGAGTTTCTTAGCAGACCCGAGTCACCATCCATACCGATTGTCAGTACAGTTTCCGTGTGGTTCTGGAGTTTGGACAGCTATGGTTGGAGAGTCTGTTCCTAATGTCATCCGGTTCTCTAATCAGGAATGGGGAATATGTGAGACAACTGTTGGAAGCTTTGTAACTGCCTAGAGAGGTGACTGTCATTAATTTTGCAGCTCATGGAAGGGGAAATGACTTTGTTACAACAAGGAATAGGTACCCTGATGAAGGTGCTCGTTTCTGTGCTATTCATGCATGTGGTTTCAATGGGGAATATACTTGTTAGAATACAGAGAAGACCGAACTCAACATGATGCTAGCTGTTGCAGACACATGAGATGAAGTGAGACAGTTGCAATTGGAAGCCACAGAAAGGAGCAAGTGGGTTGGATCAGAGTAGGGGAAAATTACATTCGGGTGTCAGCTTTGGGAATTCATGCCTTCCTTACTCTCTAGTTTTACCACGGGACACTAGCCCTAAGATTGAATTTTGTAATTGCCTCTAGGAGCATTGGCTTCTGGACCTCTTGAGCCAGCTCCCTGTTCCCCCTGAACCCCTTTCCCTTCTGAAGGGGTTCCCATTTGAAATGTGGAGCAGCTATTGTTCAGACTTTGAAGGATCTTTGCCATGACCTGAACCTAGAGGGTTGGGTTCTCGTCAAAAAGCAAACGAGGAAAAACTGTCTGGACTCTCTGTGGTGGGGACCATACCAAGTGATACGGGTGACAAACACTGTTGTGAAGTGTGGCTAGATACCGAACTGGATCCACGCTTCCCATTACCAAAGAGTCACAGGTTCCTCTGGTGAAACAGCTCCTCTCCCTGAAGTATTCCCAGCCGTGACTGAGGGGTCACTGGAGAGGACAAGCCAACCTGTGGAGGTTCCTGTAGAGTCTGGAAGCATACCAGGTTGACCTGAAGAGGGGGTCAAGCTACACAAGACCCTGGTATGGACTCTGAGGGAGACTGTAACATTGTGAGTAGTATAGAGTCTAACTCAGCAGAAGAGATTGGTGTGACAAGTGGTCATGTGCAGTCAAGGAAAGAGATGCTGCATATGAAACCTGGCCTGTGAGATAGAGGGGAAGGAATCTCAGACTTGCAACTGAAGGAAAATTTGTACCAGTAAATGAATCTTCAGACTCTGATATGAGTGAAGCCGAGCAGAATATAGTAGGTGTGAGAAGGTCCAGCAGAGCTTTAGTGCAGAGATATTCCTCTCCAGAGTGGACGTATCTGGTTACAGATGCCGGGTGGGGCGAGGTCCGAGATTTCGATCTTAATTGTCGAGATCTTGTTGAAAGTTCCTGGAATCATGGCTCATGTACTTCTGTCATTGACTATACCTTTTGAGCCAAGGTTAAATGGTTTTTGGACTCTGGTTCTGGAAGACATCATGGGCCAGATGTAGGTAGCCCTTTACCGGTCGGAAACGGCCGAAAATATCGATTTTCGGCCGTTTCCGACCGGTAAACCACTGGCAGAGAGGGTGGAGTCTCCCAGTCATTCTTCTCCAAGTTCCTCCCCAAAGTCTTAGACGCCATTCTCAGCCTGACGCCACAGCACCTACACTTACCCAGCACTGCACAGGCACAACTCCACAACAAACAAGGCTTCTATGACATTACTGGGTTTCCACATGTGTTGGGGGGCAATTGACTGCACATATATACAGGAATAGGAAGCACACAGATTCCATTAACGTTCAGTCAATTGTGGATCACCTGGGCCTGTTCATCAATGTTATTGCAAAGTTCCCTGGCAGTGTGCTTGACTATTTCACCAGTCGGTCATCAACCAGCGGTTTGAGAATGGCACTTTTGGAAATGGACTGCTCGTTGGTAAGTAAGGTGAGGTGTAGCAATATGATGCACAAAAAAATAAATCATAAAGTGTGTTGTTTGGGAACAGACACTGTTAGACCTGGCACCTTGGCGTGTGTCTCCCTTTCATTTGTTGCTGTTGCCTCATGTGTTTTTGCTGGTGTTAGATGCTTTGGACACTGTGCCACTGCTGTCCAGTGCCACAGTGCGAGTGCTCCCTATGGTAAATTGATGTGCAAATTAGTGACTCCTTGATTGACTTGTTTGATTTACTTGTCAGACCCTCGTATAGTGTACTGAGTGTGCCTGGGGCTTGTAAACCAAACGCTGCTGGTGGGCTTGCAGCACTGGTTGTGCCACCCACGGAAGTAGCCTCCTAAAATGTGTCTGACACCGCAGAGCCTGTGTGCAGTCCGGTACTGCTGTGTTGACTGGGCAAGTGCACCCACTTGCCAGTCCCGAAACCTTCCCTTTTCTGCATATTAGTCTCCCCTATGGTAGGATCGAGGGCATGGTGCATTGTAGGTAAAAGGTAGGACGTGCCCTGATGTGTGTGGCATGTCCTGGTAGTGAATTACAGCCATCTTCGTTTTTTACTGTTGCAAGGCTACCTGTTCCCCATAGGCCAGAATGGGCAGTTTGATTAGTATATCCTATAATCCTAACTGACTCAGGGAACCAGGTAGAAATTCGAGATTGGTATGCCTGAACTCAGAATGATAAAATACATCTTTTAGTGAAGTTGGTTTTAACATTCTGTGATTGAAAATGCAACTTTTAGAAAGTCTGTATTTTCTTGTCTAACCATCCAAACCTGCCTCTGCTAGGTTGTGTATTCCTTGTCTGGAATTTGAGTGATAGGGGCTGGGGGATTCCAGGAGACAGGGTGAGTCAGCCCAGGGCTGAATAGAAAGATCTGCATGTAGATGGGTGGGAGGAGTTGCACCTGGGACCTGAATAGGGCTGGGCCTTCCCTCCACAATGCTGGCTCCGCCTCCTGTGGTGCGTCTGATAACCTTGGCCTTCACCGTGAAAGAAAAGAAGGAGTCCTGTCAACAAAGTGCTCCAGGACTGACCAGAATTGGTTTGGACTAGGCAAAGGCCACTCTGCCTTCAAAAAACAGAGAAACTGTGTATAAAAAGGGGGACCCAGACCCCAGAACTTTAAATCAGAATCGTCGAGATTAGAAGAGATCAAGATCAGCTTCCATTGGGAAACAAGAAGAAACCTCTGCTGAGGAGAGAAAGCAGAGAGACTGAGGAGAGACTATCCCTAAGCATGAGGGATTAGCCTGCAGTGGTTGCCTTGCTGCCAAAAAGAGAAGAGAGGAACTTTGTGTGTACTTTCATCATTTTGTGACAGATCTCCAAGGGCTTGAGAGAGCTTGCCCCCTGACCGAAGTCTCACCAACCTCTGTGCATCGCTTCTGGAAACGCTGTTTCAGGCGTGACAGAAAAAAGGGAGCTGTGACCGAACCCTACGACCGGCTCTGTGTCCCAACGGCACCGCCAAGAGCAACGCACGCATCTTACAATGCAACCCTGGTCTCACCAACCACAACATTCAGCACCGCCACCAACGAGCCGCTGCTTGCACTGTGACCTGTGGGTACTGCACTTCCCACCGCATCGCTTCATTGAAACCGAACTGGTCTGACCAACATCTGCAACGGAACCTGCCAGCACTACATCGAGCAACGTCTCGCCCTGCAACGCATGGCCTTAGTCTCATCAACGCCAACTGGACGACATCACCGAGCTGCTGCCGCATCAAGAGGACACCATGCCCTGCACCGCTTCCATCTTGCAATGTAATCGCGACGGTTGCCAAATCCGGCTCACACACTCGTGCTTGTCGCAACAAGTAAAGGTACTGTGAACGAGTCTGTCCTGCTGTGCTGACCCGTAATGACACAGTCACCTGGAATTGCGAGACTCTGTTATGTTAACATCGCCGTAGCCGGAGGAGGCTACTGACTCGTAAAGAACTTTATTTCAAGTAACCCTAAACGATCACTATTTTTGATAACCGTATTGTGGATCATTTTGACATTTATGGTCATGCGATAAGTCTATATAAAAATACTTCTTTTTATACTACAACTTGTGTGGTGTCCGTCTGTAGTGTTGTCACTAGGTTACAGTATGTGTTCACAAATGCTTTACACACTGCCTCTGAGATAAGCCTGTTTACTCGTGCTAAACTACCGAGGGGCTGAGCAGGGGTTATTTTAGGAGTGTACCCCCCTTACCCTGACTAAACGCAAGGCTCCCTATTTGTCAAATGTACCTACCTCTGCCAACTAGAGACCCCCAAATCTAACAGACACAGACACGTGTAAACTGATGTGTCGAACCACAACATGAATACATGTAGAGTCTAAGTCAACTAATGCACAAGGACATCAATGCATATGTATGTTGCCTTCAATTTTCCCAGTAAGTCAAGTGCACCAGGTAGCAGTGTCACTGTCACCTAGACACTGACCCACCTTTGTAGCAATCTGGAAGTATAGATCCCACAATGAGTCCAACATGTATTAGACAAGGATTTTCACTCTCAGCACAATGACAAACAATGATGTCCCCATGAGATGTACCAATATAGTATTCAATCAAAAGACAAGGTAGAAGCCTAATCAGGAACATGTGCCAATGGTGCACCCACCACAATATGTACACAGGAGACGTTTTGTTTGTGCAACAGGCCTGTAAACAAACTATCTTGTGCCTTTTAAATGACCCATACATTCTGACAGTCACAACATGGAGGCAATACACAGGACCCGGAACAATGACAACATGGTGATGTGTAGTCTGTCAAGTATAGGCAAGTTCATTTCACAGATGTTGGTAAATTGTTGGAAACTCAACATGACAAACCAGAAAGTACAACCTTGTTCAATGTACACACACCAAAAAAGACACACTGCAAACACAGCAGGCACATATAGTAATGGACGTATACCTCTTTAAACTGTTTCAGGTGATCAAGGATATGCACTCACGCCATGACTGATGATGCCCCTCAGAGTGACACACACACACACAGGCCCAGAGAGACTACAACGTTGCAATGGGACACACAAGGGCTATAGTTAAATGGATATTTGGAGTCCTCAAATCTAGGTTCCGGTGCCTAGATGTATCCGGAACTGGTGTAATAAAAATTGAGGTGGCCTCCCTGCAAGGTACATAGAGGGGCCCACTCTGGGCTCAATCAGGAGCTCTCTGGCCAGAGTGCAGTGCCAAGGGGGCCCCCTGGAACTTGCCCCCCACATCACAGGGGCTGTGAGGGCCTATGTTATGCCCCTGGTATCAGGGGCAGACTCCTGTATGGTCCTGAACTTGTTAGCAAGATAATAATGGCCTGTTGCATGCCGCACAATATTTGTGTATTGACAAATACGCCATTGGATGAAGACCAGGAGAAGCAGGACAACCCATATGATGGCCCAGATGAACAGGCAGATACTAGACACACCACACAGTCTGCTGCTGGAACAGCAATAAGAAATCAAATAATATGTAATTTGTTTACTTAATTACAGGAAACAAATATCACTTTACATGTATATTTCTTTCAATAAAAAAATATTGTCAATTTGTCTAATAAAATATCACTACACAAAAGTCCTGCATGGTTGTTTTATTACGTCATAAGTTCATATATCTGTCTAGTGAAAGGTAGCAAAACAAATGTGCCACTCAGCAATCACATATAGCAGTGGACAGAACATCAATAATCCACGTAAACACAACATACAACAAAGTGCTCAATACCATGTGTTGATGATAGGATGCAACACATGTTTGCCTCTGAAATGGCAAAATTTGCAAGCATATCACATGTCCCATATTGTCCATATAAAACTGTTAGGTACAAGCAGTTTTTACCAGGATAACTGAAAATACAACTCTTTGTCTTCCTCTCCTTCACTCACAACTATTAGTAACAACTCAATACTACAGCTGGCGTCAATATAGAACACTCTCTCTGACTCTCTGATTCAGCAAGCATAATCCTTGCTAAGCACAGCTAATGAAACACAGGGTACAGAATGGAATGCAAACTATGCAATTCTAAATACTGATGCAGGGGATGCAAGTGGACACTCTAATTTGCCTCATCACATGTCCCCTGCATCACAAGTCTTGTAGAGCAGATGGACCTCGTTCTTGACCGTGACGGGCTGTGCAACATACTCTTGCTTAAATACGTTGAAATGATATTCAAAGAGATAGGATGTCTGCCCTGTAACATCAGTATACTCTTTGTGTGTTTACTCCAATGTACAATAACATTTGTACATTACCAGTAGCAGCCATCAATTATGAGCACAGCAAGTTGCAACATGCATAGTTTGCATGTCACTGATGTTAAAACATTAACATGACAAGACTTGATATCATGTAATGTTCCTTGTTCATGTAATAAGGTCAACGAAATAGGACCACCATATCACACACAACGCAGGCATTGGCATCCAAGTCACTCTGCTGTAACTCAGCAGTATCTGTGTATAGAGACCAGGGTCTCATACAAAGGCACAGCATGATCCACAGGCCATGTGGACTGCTTGTGCAAACAGGCATTGTTCCTTCTGTTTTTGAAATGACTATGACATGCAAAGTGCAGCCTTGGCGTTTCAATGTAACAATGACATGTTCACATGTGAAACTGGGTCTCCAACATGCTTGTACATGTTCAGTGTGTCATGTAGAGCAATGCATACATCAGACATTTCACTTCCAGTATGTTATCTGTCACACACATTCAAGTATGTATTGTATGAGCTGTGTCTGTATGATATTGTATTCCATAGGGTACTAATAATATCTGT
Organism: Lissotriton helveticus; assembly: GCF_964261635.1. NCBI lineage: Eukaryota > Metazoa > Chordata > Amphibia > Caudata > Salamandridae > Lissotriton > Lissotriton helveticus. Next base: position 312,519,369 of record NC_136062.1, read on the forward strand.
ACACACAACACCAAAACTAACGTACAATGGTATCTGTCCATCCAAAACATATTTTAACATACCAGATAATATGAGCGCATTGCTGACATGCAGTACTTTACCTGTGACGTTGCGTGCACAAGAACATGCGCACACCATGTAACGTCTTACTCAGCATTTCAGGTAATCTTGACAATGGAGAGGGTCATTGCACACTGACCAGAGACCATGTAATGCGCAGCACATGCATGAAATGCATAGATATATCTTGTGAAAATGAAGCCATGAGTGCTGTAGCACAGACTGTCATTGATGTCAGCCAATGTGTCTCCATTCATACATTCAAATGTGAATGTACAGCCATAGCTGTGCGTTCCATGCTGCTTTGCAGATCTCATAGACAAGTAGTGACTGCCTGTTGGTCAAGTACATTTGTGTTGTAAGACAATCATACTGCCACAATCTTCACAGCAATGTGTGATGTCATAGGCTCACATGTAGTGACACATACCACCAATGGCAACACTAATGTGTGACACACTGGCATGGGTCTATGTACACACATGTCCAGTCATCAACAGGCACCAATGTGAGTAAATAGTGCCTCCTAATGGCTCAGGACCACATATACAATTCGGATACAGCACTCAAAAGTACAACACACATTCCACATCACAAATACATATTGTGCTTAGTCCAGATAAATCTCATGAAGTGGTGCATATATTCAAAAAGTATCAATAAGCAATAAAAAAATAACTGCAAATCAACGTTTGCGGCATAATATTCCATTTACGGCAAGAAAAATACTTGCTAAATACAGATATACACATGAAATCTTCCCGCTCAGCCCTAGGCGTGAGAAAAATCATTTCAAAACAAGAAAACAGGCCGCAAAATGACAGGAAATTATGTCAGACTGCATTCTGGCACATGTAGGAGTACAGTACACTTTCACGTTCTCTTTCAGCCACACTTTTACTGTCATTTGGGAGTTGTGGAGGTTTTGGAAGGTGTCTGCTGGTCTTGGTGTGTTTGAGAGAGTTCTGTGTGTAGTTTACTGTGTATACTGTGCTTGTTAAGTCCTGTATGCTCTCCCTACGTGTTTATTGTGACTGTCTGATTGTTTTGTTGGGTGTATGTCTCTGGGGTTGCATTGTATAGTTTAATAGTAAATAGGGGTTGATTGTGTTTTTTTTGGTTTTCCTGGGGGAAAGATTGTATTTGGGAATGTTGGACTAGAATAGGGAGGGCAGGATGTCAGAGGAGGCCTTGGGGGCCTTCCTCAGGCTTGTTAAATTTTACCTACCCGGGGTGATAGAGGTTGGGCAAAGCATCCTACCGGGGTACAAAGTTGAAGTACATAAATTGAGATAGGAGCACATCTGGGAGAAGATGCTCAACATGTTTGGTGTGGACAGGACTGTCCAGCAGTGGAAGCAGCGGTGGCAGGACTGTCTTGGCCATTAGGATGACCTAATGGATCACCTTGGAATCATCGTCGGGATGCAAGGTGGTAAGTGCATGACTAACATTGTACCACATTAGAGGATGAATGCACGGGACACCAATCATGTTGAGATCAAGATATACACACATTATTGAAATTGCCATTTGGCAATATAGCTTGTCTATCATGACATACTGGAACACCGCCATCATTTTCTTTTGGTACACTTCACATGATCAACTGGCTGACAATCTCTGTGAGTTTTACAAAACGTGGATTACCAACATGTCAAAGCCTGTGACTTACCTGTGTGTAGTTGAAAAACTGATTTTAGCCTTAAACATCATGTGCATGACGCAGTGGGGCAGGTCGTAGTATGTTAAGTCACTCAGACCGCGGCATGGATGTCCATTAGGCCACCAGTGTTAAATTGACATGTGTTGTGGGTAAGACAGGCTTAGCAGATTGCAAAATGTGTGTAATGTGGCAACACACATGACCATTACAATTACTTAAATAGTATCATGAAAAAATCAATGATGTATGTGATTGTTGCAAAATGTGATGTCAGTGACATTAATTGTACTTGTTACAATTTTTCAACAGCAAGAAGACCCTTGATCACACAAGGAGATATGGATGCATTTATGGACCCACACGCCACCGGTGAGTGTATCACCCCTACCTTTGAATTGCATGCTTTGACAAATTCAAGCAATGCCATGGGCCCTGTATGTTGAAGTACACAGTGTGGATGTGCATCACTTGAAAATCACCTCTGGTGTGATGATGCTGCATGAAGTCAAGGGTAATGCACATCAGTATCATGCTTGAGGAAAGCATTGACATTTGTGACATGATGTTGCAATGCCTCATATGAGTCACAACATGATGTGTGTGATGTCATAGCCATGTCATAGAGCCAATTACACAGCATCACAAACATATATGTGCCCTGACATGATTGTGCAAGTTTTCCATATCTGCAGCAGCCTATTTCAAGTGGAGACTGTTGTATATGATGATAAGTTTGTTCCACTGAACATGTCACATCTGTTGCTGATTACCATTATGCAAAGGGATGTGTCATTCAGACATGAAATATTGACAAAAACACACATACAATCTTCTTGAAAATGAACTAGAATGTACTACCATCACCATATGATATTTGCCCCATGGCATCAACTGTGTCACCACAAAACAGTGGGGAAAATGCACAAGCCCCTATCTTCACCACAATGTCACCTTTATCGACTTTGTGGTGGCAATGTGAGTTGCGCCTTATTTACAAGGTAGCATTAAGTCACATAGCATGGATTAACAATCCCTTGTAAGTGGGGCCCACTTTCATGCTGTGGTTAGCGTGAAATGGGTGGGCAGAGGATGTTGTGGTGGGCGTTCCACGGCAACACCCATTGTATTTGACGTTGCCCCCTGTGTACAAGGGCGGTACATACAAAGGAGGCAGGCCCAAAATGAAGGCCTGGTAAAACCTGGTCTGAAGTTGGATAAAACTGGAAAATGCATTATTTCGCCTAGATTTTGCTTTTTTCATCTGTGCTGCCTTGTGCAGCACACATGGTAAAGGTAAAATGCCATTGATGGTTCATGTACAGGAAGGTCCGCCTTTCTGTACATGAACAATCCTCCCCTGCATGCAGACACCCTTGCAATATGGTTCAGCCTTGCTTTTCAGAAGTGGCAGAGAGAGAGGCGTAAAGCCATGGCGGTTAACACCATGCCCCGCCACTACCGTGTACATATCACCCAGTGTTTTACATAAGCTGTGTCTGTGTGTACTCATGGCATTATCAATTTAATATGTGATTTAGTTACAATGTTCAGGCACATGTCATGTATTGGGCATGATCTGGCAACACATTCAGAATGATCCTGGCTCCTTCACATGGTGTCATGTGTACAGTTCAGTTTGTGGACTTGTTGCATGCCCACTGCTACAACATGTTTTATTGATTTCATTTGTATAGAATAGTTTTACCGATGAATATGGTGGATAGTGAGCAAATGAATGAAGAGCCCATCAGTACTAACTTTGTACATCACTCCAGGCATTGTAGGTAGCTCCCAGAGTGCACACATTTAGAAGATAGATGGATTTGAGTAATGATGTAGATGTGTATTAACAGACCTGATACACGTTGATACAGAGTACTGATGTGCATAGCAGTTCCAGTCGACATTGACAGTTGTTCAGAGAGCACATCACATTACCACAATGACACTATGATTATGTGTTGCAGAGGGCTGAATGACATGATGAAACATCAACAAGTTTATCAGGAACACTCTTAAAATATGTAACATATATTGTTGGTACATGAATCGGTCACATCACATACCTGTCTATTTGATGATGAATCCTGTGAATCATTTCCATGCTGATGCAAAAAAGCACAACAACACACATACCAGTACTGATATCAGTTACTCCTTATTTTCTCTGATCACACATGACACTTGATGTGACCAAAAACATAGTTTTTATTTCTTTTAAATCAATTTGAGAATTGATTTCTCCTAAAAAAATTCAATTGTTTAAAAGCTTATCATCATTTTCACAAGGACAGCATGTAGAAACAAATTTTCAACAAACCACAAACTTGATTTTATACTTAATACATGTTTGTAACACCACAAATGATATCATTAGACATAACACAGACATGACATAGATAACAAATTCCCCATAACAAATGCAATGAGCTCGAGTTCAGTACTTCAGAAAAAATGGAAACAATAAGAGAACAGAAAGAATAAATGAAATGATAGAATGCAGCCCAAAAGGTTGAGGTTTTAGTGTTGAATTTTGCTACAACCTTATTCAGGTCAGCGACCAGACAGTGTTCTATTCATGCACCCAACATAATTTTTGGTGGCTATTTAACAGTCCTTAACAACATTTCAAAGGGGGGTAAGCCGGTTGTATATTTTTATACACTAGTTTGGTCAGATAGTAGTCGACGCGTTTCGAACCCATCAGGTGCATGATGATGATCCTTGCGTAACATTGACTAACATGTGCTCAAATGAGACTACATAGCACTTTGGGCAATTGTGCTTTCATTTGAGCTACCATAAATGTGTTCACACTGCCACTGTTTTAAAGATAGTGCTGACAAATGTGTGGTTCACATTCAGCATATATGCTGTCCCATTGGGTAATGGCACATAAATGTGCAGAGCTGCTTTATACTTGTACACTGAGCTTTATGCCACATATGACTTATTTCCTTGAATGCATGTCAAAATGTAGGCATTCTCCACAAATTGGCAAGTATATGTGTACATGATGTAATCTGGTTGTGTAGCTGTGTTGCTATCTCCAATGCTCACTAATACGATGATTTTCCATTTCCTCAAATGTACTACATGACAAACAATGTTGTGATTAGTAACAGATTTGATTAGAGACTGTGCATCCTACTGTCTTTGTGTAGTTAGAATGCAAGAGACTGCTATGGGCCTGTTATACTTCATACTTACTGTACTCCCCCTGTTGGCCTCAATTGTTTTTCTTTTGCACGTTCAAATTGCAAACAGAAATACAACAACTGTTGTCACTGCACTCTGTGCCTGCCTTTTCCTAGCACATGAATAACCATGTTGTCATGAACATCATATTTTGATTACTGCAATGATGTGTTCATGATTTTTCCGTTTATGTGTCTAGATGCAAGTTGTTTTTGATGATGTTCACATAATCTATGTCTAATTATTAATAGGTGTGGCAAATATGCATTATGCCATAATGTTCTTTGCCTCAGGAAACATGACATGTATCATTTGATTTTTTCAGATGACATGTCCCTAGAGGAGCAGCATCAGTTCCTCCTGCGGAAGGAATGTTACCAGCACATCAGGAGTACGGCTAAGGGGTACAATGCAATGGCCAAGAGGTACCGAGAAGAAAGGGCCGCAGGCAGGTGGCAGTCCATCAGACAGTACAATGAATGCTGGTAAAAAACACACCACTCTGGCTGCATCAACAACACACAGAGCCAGCCCCAGCAAATCCCTGGACCATCAGGAATTCCTTGGCCAACAAAAAGAAAAAGGTCAGGTGTCCCTGGTCTATCAGGAGCTGCACCACGTGCGGCACCCACATCTTCTACCCTACGTTCACCTGACTCACAGAGTGCACAAGCAGTGATGTCCTCCAGAGCAGCTGGAATTAGGGAAAGGTCTGTCATCAGAAAGAGGGAGAGGAGACTTATGTTTAATCTGAACATTTGTGTGGCCCGACTTCAATGGCATAATGATGACATTAAGGGCCACCTCATGGCCCTGGGTCAACCCTATTGACAATGCTTGTTCATTGTCCCACACTGTCCAGTCCTACATTTCCGCTCTCCTATTTCCCATCCTGGTAATAGATTTATTAGTTAGTTAGTGTTAAGTGTAGATTTAATGCAGTGATTAAATAGTGTTAGGTGTGTTTAGCTTTTTTACTTTTTTGATAATCTCTTTATAGTGCTTATTGCTTATGTTTCCTGTACCTTTGGGGGGGGGGGGGGGTTGATGTGTTTTTAGACTTGGTAATCATTTTTTTTTTACAAAAATACAAAACAATATATAATTGTTTAGTATGTATGTTTAGTTAGTTGATGTATAGGTTAATGTGTCTTTGTGCCGTCCCAGATGTGCCTAAGGGGGGTGGTGGGTTGATGTTTAACATATGTTGTTACGTGTATAGTCGTAGGTAAGCTAGTTAGTTTAGTGTAGTTTTATACAAGTACATGTTAGGTTAGTGTAGTTTAGGTTAAGTAAGTTTAATTAGTTAAGTATTGTAAGAGTATATTGTATAAAATATATTGCCAATGGTTGATGCTTTGTGCTCCCATTCATTTTTGCTGTGTGGACATATCCTGTTGGATTGAGAGTGGATTACGACAGATGCATCCCCCTCCCCTAAATGTATTAGAATGTCTACAAATGTGATTACAGCATCTTCAAGGGACAGGCTACTAACAGAAATCATTTTAAATGTGTTTTAAACAAAACGATTGATGTTTAGGGTAACAAAGTTAATTTGGGGAAATTGTTTTTTATTGCTCTGAGGAAAAATTATCCATTTGTTATTTTTTGCTATGACAGATTTATACAGGATGCACTGTGTGCTTTGTGCTCTGCAATCATTGGTTGACTGTTGTCTGTATGGTGTTGGGATACTTTGTGTCATCTTTGATTACACTGGTCCACACAACGTTTTACGTTTCCACGTGGGTGTTCAGGGAATGTCTGCTTAGCATTCTTCACAAGTCATCCTGACGCCTCTTTGCATGTTTCTACACAGACTTATACTTTGTGGACAACACTGTGAACAAATTGGCAAGTGTTGGACGAGGGGTGTAGTGATGTACGTTCCAGCTAACCTGTGCACGTATTTGAACCATTATCAATTTTTGAGCTATGCTTTCCTACACCATTTCTCTTCTTTGTGATTGATGGAATATTTGTGAATTTGTGAAATGTTGAGTGAACTGTCTTTACTTGTGTCATGCCACGACATACATCTTTTAAAACAATGTCCTACACATTGAATATGTGTAGTTTGTCTGGGTATATATTTTTCACGTATTGTTTGCAGACACTTCATGTGGTTTTACACTGACATGAATATTGTTGCATGCCCCGATCAACATCATGGACATGTACTAATTTATTTTGTACTGAGATAGTGTTGTCTTAGAGATCACAGCATTGTTTAAGTCACGCCTGTCAGGCCCTCACAATGCCTATCATGGACACAGAGTTATCATATCCACTTTGACAAATGTTCCTTGATTAGTAGTAATGGCTACCTTGAACATGCAATGTTGGGACATTTTCCAAAAAGTTGGTCACATGCAACGCACGTTAGTGACTCAATTAATTTTATTTACATGTGCAGTGTCTGTGGTAGTAGACTGGCCCAGTTCTTTGTGCAACAACATACTATTGTGTGAATCCCCAGAGAGGGCCAGACAGAGTCCAGGGAGGGACATGTGCAGAGCCATGTTGAGGAAGAGGCAGAGTTCAGTCAGCAGGCTGATGCAGTGCCATTGGGAGCAACACAAGATTAGCAATCCATATCGAAGTCCAAGGTGAGTGTAGCAGAGTCATTCATGGGGCAGTCAAAGCTGAAGTTCCAGGGAATGATGGTAGGCATAGTTCCAAGCAGAAGCAGTGGATTTGATGGAGATGAATGCTACTGCTGACTTCTTCGCAAGATTGATGATTCATCCACATCTTCCTCCTCTGATGAGTCATGTGCACCCTGTGTGCATGATGGTGGGTTGGCTGGAGCACTTCAGGGGGGTGAGATGTGGATGTAGAAAGTGCAGCAGCATTCATTTGTGCCAAAGTGAGGCAGCACTGCAGTGAGAATTAGCTGCAGGGCTTGCAAGACTCCAGCAACATCTCTGTGATGTGCAGCCGTGGGTGCCAAGTGTGAGGAACGCATCTGCTCCATGTTTTTCATGGTCATTCTCATGTGAAGCAACTCCTTGGTGACATCGCTGTAGCCACTTTGATTGGACAGTTGTGCTAGTCTCTGAGTCAGTACTCCAGCGATGTCAGCCACCCCATGCTGGAGAGCATGGAGTGGACTGTGGGTGCCTGTGATGAACTCTAGGTGGTCCCTAATGGTACTGAGACACCCACGGACCCCATCCAGTTTCGCCACCAGGCTGTCAAACTCCATCCGCACCTGACCAGCCGTCTCCTGCTGCACTTTTACCACATGGTGGTAGGTGCTTGCTGATGTGTGTTTTGTACATTTGGTGGAGCTTGCACAACGCTGCTGGATGTCCCTGCTTCCAGAGACAAGCTGCCAATGGAGTTGAGCAGCTCTTGGAATGAGTCCTGGTCAATGGTTAAGATGTCTTCATCTTCATCATTGAAGAGTGGGACAGGCTAGTTACAGGTGGTGATGTTTCTCCCTCAGCAAGGTAAAGGTGAGATGCTGTTGTATGTGTCTCTCAAGTATGATCATGCATTCAAAATGTTTTGGAGGAGATACCTATTACATGCAGGATAGTCAATCATTTTACCACATCACTGATGTGACATTAGAGTTGTCAATTATTTTCTCACAGTTTTCAAGTATGCCAAATGTGGGTGGCCAATTTCAACACCAATGCTGCACCAGTTGTGTCCTCTGTTTAGTAGTGACAGTAGTGCTGGTTTTACCACTTTGTTGACAATGCACGTTGGTTCAGATGTATGTGTCTGTACACTGCGCTGTGGTTGAGTCACCCCTACTCATCACACTACAAACTTTTTGCTGATTGTTTAGTTTTGATTGTGTGTATTGTATGCTACCACCTTGATGTTGGCAATGTCACATGATTGTTATTGTGGCATGAGTAGGGCTATCCTGGTGTTGCGATCAGGGTTGATGTGATGTGCCACATGACATGGGCAAGTAAATATGCTTGATTTGCCATGGTCCAAACTGTGTGGATCCTTTGAATGTTGCCAAATCACATTGACAAATGATATTCTAATTGATGCAGGTTGATATGCAGGTATAGTACTGCTTCTGTTTTTCTGCCCCATATTCCTTTCACACAGTGACCCTTGCACCTATGTTTATTTACAATGGTGAGATGTTGCAAGCTGAAGGGCATATGGCTCTTGGTCACAGTTGGGACATTTGTGCATTGTTGGACAGGAGACGTCTTTCTTACATCAGGGTGTGTATGTATATGATGAAGTGACAGATTAAGGCCTTCACCTTACAGGTTTGACTCTGAACTCATCCACTTCAGTGACAGAGGCATGCACAAGTTTATGGTGCAGGCATGCGTTTCACCATGCACTGGCACTCGACTTGTCAGTGTGGCACACAGACAGGCATCTTAGATGGGTAGTGCAAGTGTGTCTTTGTTCAGGGCAAGGATGTTTATGTTGAAGGAGGCACACCTTCAGGCAAATTGCAATGATTGACAAATTGCTGTTTCTATGTGTGCTGCACAATGTAGTACACATTTCATCAGCAAATGTGTTAGCAATTGAGTTTTTTTTGCATTTTATGGATCATGGTATTCCTTGCATACATTGTTTACTGGACTCCTATTCAACTTTGAAAGTATAGGGCAGTGTGTCTTTCTATGGGTGTTGCAGGGTGAACAACACCCATTACCCTCACCTTTCACACCACGTGAAGTGTGTAAGTGGGGCTAGATTACATGGCTGTGTATTTCAACTGGCTTCTTAGTGGTGCTATGACCCTATCAACACCCCAACATCACATCAAGTGAGATTGGCATGGGAATGTGTGCTTGGGAATTTGGCACTAAATGGAAACGTGGATGATTCATGCTGTTCTGCTCAAGTTGATTGGATGCCCTTCTTTGTGTAAGGGTGTTTACAGATGACTGTGTATTTGTTCACTGCCACTGTTGACTTTCCCCAAGGACTAGTTTCCATGCACGTCAATGTGTAATGACCATCTAACACCGGGACTGTGATCACTGTAGACTACAGTTATCTGTATGGCACATATGGAGACTTTGATGTGGGTGAGGGCATTTTGACATTTTGACATGTAGGGTCAAGGTGACGGTTCACTGATGCAATATCCATGGTAAAAATACAGAGAAAAAAAATTGAATGTAAAAATATCGACTCCTTATACTTAAACAGGTAAGTACAAAAATATTGAAGTTAAAAATATAGATGTAAAAAGACATAGATTAAAAACGATAAATAAAAAATAATAATATATATTAAATATATAAAATATTAATATTACCTTTAACACAATGAATTACATTTCATATACTTTTTAGCTAAATATAAAAATTAAACTTAATGTTAAAAAATATGAACATGCAAACATAATTATCTATACACATGTATTTATAATGTATTAACTATTATCTTTATTTAATTTTTAAACTTTTAAATTATAAAAAAAATAAAATATATACATATATCAAATATTTTTTTTTTTAAATCTATAATTAATTAAACCATTAAGCTATTAAAACAAAAATGAAAATGTACATTCCACAATACAATAAATACAACAGTTGGGAAAATGTTGAATAGCGAAATAATTAAATTTACTTTTCCAACAGCAATGAGTGCAACAGTAGGGAAAATGTTGGACAGCGGAGGTGAAAAAATTACTATTCCCACTCCAGTGAGTGCAACAGTAGGGAAAGTGTTGGATAGCACAGGGGTAAAAATTACTATTCCCACTCCAGTGATTGCAACAGTAAGGAAAGCATTTGATAGCAAAGGTGTAAAAATTACAATTTGTACTCGAGTGAATGCAAAAGTAGGGAACGTGCTCGATAGCGGAGGGGTAAAAATTACTATTCCCACTCCAATGAGTGCAACAGTAGGAAAAGTGCTAGATAGCAGAAGTGTAAAAATTACTATTCCCACTCCAGTGAGTACAACAGTAGGGAAAGTATTGAATAGCGGAGAGATAAAAAATACTATTCCCACACCAATAAGTGCAACAGAAGGGAATGTTTTGGATAGCAGAGGGGTAAAAATTACTATTCCCACTCCAGTGAGTGCAACAGTAGGGAAAGAATAGAATAGCAGAGGGGTAAAAAGTACTAATCCCACTCCAGTGATTGCAACAGTACAGAAAGTGTTGTATAGCACCGAATTTCTTTTTAGAAATAACATTAAAAAAATCTTAAAAATAAATATACAATATTTTAAAAAGATACAATAAATATATTAAACATGTACAAATAACACTTATTATAATAAATAAATAAATACCAGCATTTGTAAAGAGCACAGCTACCTCAGGAAAGGTGTCCCGGTGCTGGGGGCCATCAGGAAGATTAAGCGAGCTATTGCCCAGAGCCACATGGTGGGAGGCTAATCTGCCACCAGCGATCGTACTGTGAATCCCGTGGTTGGAGTCAGACAACCTGGCTGCTGCGCCACACCTCTTCCTCTGCACATATTACAAAATATATAAATATTATCTAAAATAAATCAGTAAATACATTTATCTACAATTTTTATATAAAGGATCAAATATTACCAAACAAAAAAATATTTCAAACATAAATGTATTTATTTTATTTCCTACCCTATAAAACCACACAAAAAGGCATTACATTTTTTATCTAAATTCATTTCCATAATTAACATAATTAATAATGAATTTAAAATATAGTATTAATAAAAAAAAGATAATACATATTCATTGAGTACACATTCTTTAACACTATAATATCCACAACACACACCAAAAATTAATTTCACAATTACCATAATTAATACTAATTAATACATTGAAATTAATTAACAAATAATTAACAAATCAACTTTAAAAAATAAATTACTTCCCACCCTTCACACCACTTATACCTATAAACACCACAACACACACATAAAATTAATTACAAAATTACCATATTTAATTACTAATGAATACATTTAAAAAAATTAACAACTAATTAAGAATTCATCAATAAAAAATAAATTACTTCCCACCCTTCACACCATTTATAACTATAAGCACCACAACACACAACTAAAATTAATTACACAATTTCCATAATTAATTACTAATTAATTAATCAAAATCAATTAACAACTAATTATGAAACATTTATTAATGAAGTAATCCACACATTTAACACTATAACATCCCAATTAAACAAATATACATCAATAAAAAATTATTCAATACATTTTATATAATAAAATTACTTCCCACCCTATTTCCCTTATAACCCCACTACCCGCTACGGAACTAAAAATGCAAAATTCAAGAAAAAAAATTAATAACTACTATAAATAATCAATACATTTTATATAATTACATTCCTTCCCACCCTATTCCCCTATAAACCCACAACCCTCTACGGAACTAAAAACTCAAAATTAAATTACAAAATACTTAATAACTACAAAAATTTTAATACTTATAATAAAAAAAGCAATTCTTATACAGAAAAACAAACATACACACACACATATAAAATATATACTAAAAAACATAACATTAATAAAAAATCGATATATTCAACAGCTGTATTTTTACAAACGATATTAAACACTTCAATATTTTTTTTATCAATATTACTTACTTAAAATCTATATTCTTGACTATGAGGATTTGTCTGTCTGTTTTCCTGACCCACGGTATTTTTACCACGATATTTATGCAATTCAATATTTCTTCCTCGATATTCTTTCTCTGCACTGAAGGTGACGTGTAGCAATTTGACATGAGCAAAAGACCATAAAATACATAAGAAATATTGCACATAACTGTGAACACACGTTAAAATTTGGATGATACAAATGTGAATTTTTTTTAAAATACTGGTAAAGGACATACAGTGCGCGAAACAAGACACGAGATCAGACCGGTAAGTGTCCAGGGTGACATAAAATAGTGACCATGCAATTACATAAAAATATTGCACACAAAATACATCAGGCATCAGAAATTTAAAAAGAACCTAGGGTATAAAAAGCATATTCTGAATAAAGTGCACTGTTATGGACAAAGGGGTGGGAACACAGTTATAGCAAAGAATCAAGAACAGAGAAATGAGAAAGGGCAAAGACCTCAAAAGGGCCCGCCACATGCTCCTTCTACCCCCGTTAATGAGAAAACCCACTCACCTACCGAGATCAGTGTACTTTACTAAACTACCCATAAAAGATTCTGTCGGATTAATCCAGCTTAGTTTGTCTGTTACTGAGTGCAACTTTCAAGAAGGTACAGACATGGAAAACAATTTCAGGGGAACTGAGAGATTGTAAGTTAAGAAGTGCAGGACTGCAGTGACGAAGACCTAACCTCCTTAATATGGGAATTAGAAAGTGTTGACGTGCTAATCTGTGCAAATTGCAGAAAAACATAAAATGCAACAAAGATTTGCCAGAGTTGTTGTCACATGGGCACAGAGAGAACTAGGGGCCAGATGTAGGAGCCTAAATACCGGTCGGTAACGGCTGATTTCGGCCGTTACCGACCGGTATTTAAGAATTGGCATGTAGGGGCATTTATTTTACAGATTCGGTAAATTTACCGAATCGGTAAATTTACTGATTCTGTAAAATACCGAATCGGTAATTTTACCGAATCTGTAAATCCAAATGTAGGTGGGACTCTTCTGAGTACCAAAGGCCTTACAGATTCGGTATTTTACCACCCAATTCAATTGGGTGGTAAAATACCGAATCCAGGTGTGCATGCACATGTGTGCATGCACACCTATGCCATGTGACAGACAGACATGCCCTTAGGGCATGTCTGTGTGCCACATGGCACACATGCCTGTATTTGGGGTGCTAGAGGGTGTCAACGCGACACCCCCTGCACCCTGGCAGGAATCAGTATTTACCGATTCGGTAATTACCGAATCAGTATTTCCCATTGATTCCTATGGGCTTCACAGCCCATAGGAATCAATAGGAAATACCGAATCGGTATTTACCGAATCGGTAAATACCGAATATTAAAGATTCTGTATTTCAATTTCTAGAAATACCTACATCTCCCCCCTTCATATTTACCAATTCATAAATACAGAATCAGTAAAATTCGGTATTGGCATGGGAATGTGTGCTTGGGAATTTGGCACTAAATGGAAACGTGGATGATTCATGCTGTTCTGCTCAAGTTGATTGGATGCCCTTCTTTGTGTAAGGGTGTTTACAGATGACTGTGTATTTGTTCACTGCCACTGTTGACTTTCCCCAAGGACTAGTTTCCATGCACGTCAATGTGTAATGACCATCTAACACCGGGACTGTGATCACTGTAGACTACAGTTATCTGTATGGCACATATGGAGACTTTGATGTGGGTGAGGGCATTTTGACATTGTGACATGTAGGGTCAAGGTGACGGTTCACTGATGCAATATCCATGGTAAAAATACAGAGAAAAAAAATTGAATGTAAAAATATCGACTCCTTATACTTAAACAGGTAAGTACAAAAATATTGAAGTTAGAAATATAGATGTAAAAAGACATAGATTAAAAACGATAAATAAAAAATAATAATATATATTAAATATATAAAATATTAATATTACCTTTAACACAATGAATTACATTTCATATACTTTTTAGCTAAATATAAAAATTAAACTTAATGTTAAAAAATATGAACATGCAAACATAATTATCTATACACATGTATTTATAATGTATTAACTATTATCTTTATTTAATTTTTAAACTTTTAAATTATAAAAAAATAAAATATATACATATATCAAATATATATATTTTTTTAAATCTATAATTAATTAAACCATTAAGCTATTAAAACAAAAATGAAAATGTACATTCCACAATACAATAAATACAACAGTTGGGAAAATGTTGAATAGCGAAATAATTAAATTTACTTTTCCAACAGCAATGAGTGCAACAGTAGGGAAAATGTTGGATAGCGGAGGTGAAAAAATTACTATTCCCACTCCAGTGAGTGCAACAGTAGGGAAAGTGTTGGATAGCACAGGGGTAAAAATTACTATTCCCACTCCAGTGAGTGCAACAGTAAGGAAAGCATTTGATAGCAAAGGTGTAAAAATTACAATTTGTACTCGAGTGAATGCAAAAGTAGGGAAAGTGCTCGATAGCGGAGGGGTAAAAATTACTATTCCCACTCCAATTAGTGCAACAGTAGGAAAAGTGCTAGATAGCAGAAGTGTAAAAATTACTATTCCCACTCCAGTGAGTACAACAGTAGGGAAAGTATTGAATAGCGGAGAGATAAAAAATACTATTCCCACACCAATAAGTGCAACAGAAGGGAATGTTTTGGATAGCAGAGGGGTAAAAATTACTATTCCCACTCCAGTGAGTGCAACAGTAGGGAAAGAATAGAATAGCAGAGGGGTAAAAAGTACTAATCCCACTCCAGTGATTGCAACAGTACAGAAAGTGTTGTATAGCACCAAATTTCTTTTTAGAAATAACATTAAAAAAATCTTAAAAATAAATATACAATATTTTTAAAAGATACAATAAATATATTAAACATGTACAAATAACACTTATTATAATAAATAAATAAATACCAGCATTTGTAAAGAGCACAGCTACCTCAGGAAAGGTGTCCCGGTGCTGGGGGCCATCAGGAAGATTAAGCGAGCTATTGCCCAGAGCCACATGGTGGGAGGCTAATCTGCCACCAGCGATCGTACTGTGAATCCCGTGGTTGGAGTCAGACAACCTGGCTGCTGCGCCACACCTCTTCCTCTGCACATATTACAAAATATATAAATATTATCTAAAATAAATCAGTAAATACATTTATCTACAATTTTTATATAAAGGATCAAATATTACCAAACAAAAAAATTATTTCAAACATAAATGTATTTATTTTATTTCCTACCCTATAAAACCACACAAAAAGGCATTACATTTTTTATCTAAATTCATTTCCATAATTAACATAATTAATAATGAATTTAAAATATAGTATTAATAAAAAAAAAGATAATACATATTCATTGAGTACACATTCTTTAACACTATAATATCCACAACACACACCTAAAATTAATTTCACAATTACCATAATTAATACTAATTAATACATTGAAATTAATTAACAAATAATTAACAAATCAACTTTAAAAAATAAATTACTTCCCACCCTTCACACCACTTATACCTATAAACACCACAACACACACATAAAATTAATTACAAAATTACCATATTTAATTACTAATGAATACATTAAAAAAAATTAACAACTAATTAAGAATTCATCAATAAAAAATAAATTACTTCCCACCCTTCACACCATTTATAACTATAAGCACCACAACACACAACTAAAATTAATTACACAATTTCCATAATTAATTACTAATTAATTAATCAAAATCAATTAACAACTAATTATGAAACAATTATTAATGAAGTAATCTACACATTTAACACTATAACATCCCAATTAAACAAATATACATCAATAAAAAATTATTCAATACATTTTATATAATAAAATTACTTCCCACCCTATTTCCCTTATAACCCCACTACCCGCTACGGAACTAAAAATGCAAAATTCAAGAAAAAAAATTAATAACTACTATAAATAATCAATACATTTTATATAATTACATTCCTTCCCACCCTATTCCCCTATAAACCCACAACCCTCTACGGAACTAAAAACTCAAAATTAAATTACAAAATACTTAATAACTACAAAAATTTTAATACTTATAATAAAAAAAGCAATTCTTATACAGAAAAACAAACATACACACACACATATAAAATATATACTAAAAAACATAACATTAATAAAAAATCGATATATTCAACAGCTGTATTTTTACAAACGATATTAAACACTTCAATATTTTTTTTAATCAATATTACTTACTTAAAATCTATATTCTTGACTATGACGATTTGTCTGTCTGTTTTCCTGACCCACGGTATTTTTACCACGATATTTATGCAATTCAATATTTCTTCCTCGATATTCTTTCTCTGCACTGAAGGTGACGTGTAGCAATTTGACATGAGCAAAAGACCATAAAATACATAAGAAATATTGCACATAACTGTGAACACACGTTAAAATTTGGATGATACAAATGTGAATTTTTTTTAAAATACTGGTAAAGGACATACAGTGTGCGAAACAAGACACGAGATCAGACCGGTAAGTGTCCAGGGTGACATAAAATAGTGACCATGCAATTACATAAAAATATTGCACACAAAATACATCAGGCATCAGAAATTTAAAAAGAACCGAGGGTATAAAAAGCATATTCTGAATAAAGTGCACTGTTATGGACAAAGGGGTGGGAACACAGTTATAGCAAAGAATCAAGAACAGAGAAATGAGAAAGGGCAAAGACCTCAAAAGGGCCCGCCACATGCTCCTTCTACCCCCGTTAATGAGAAAACCCACTCACCTACTGAGATCAGTGTACTTTACTAAACTACCCATAAAAGATTCTGTCGGATTAATCCAGCTTAGTTTGTCTGTTACTGAGTGCAACTTTCAAGAAGGCACAGACGTGGAAAACAATTTCAGGGGAACTGAGAGATTGTAAGTGAAGAAGTGCAGGACTGCAGTGACGAAGACCTAACCTCCTTAATATGGGAATTAGAAAGTGTTGACGTGCTAATCTGTGCAAATTGCAGAAAAACATAAAATGCAACAAAGATTTGCCAGAGTTGTTGTCACATGGGCACAGTGAGAACTAGGGGCCAGATGTAGGAGCCTAAATACCGGTCGGTAACGGCTGATTTCGGCCGTTACCAACCGGTATTTAAGAATTGGCATGTAGGGGCATTTATTTTACAGATTCGGTAAATTTACCGAATCGGTAAATTTACCGATTCTGTAAGATACCGAATCGGTAATTTTACCGAATCGGTAAATCCAAATGTAGGTGGGACTCTTCTGAGTACCAAAGGCCTTACAGATTCGGTATTTTACCACCCAATTCAATTGGGTGGTAAAATACCGAATCCAGGTGTGCATGCACATGTGTGCATGCACACCTATGCCATGTGACAGACAGACATGCCCTTAGGCATGATTCGGTAAATACGATTTTCCTACATCTGGCCCATAGTTCCCTCTGAATCTAAAGTATGTTTAAAAGATAAAGACCAGTAGATTGAGCACGCTCTAAAGTGCAAAAGTATAGCTCGCTCCCATCAGGTCAGCTCCAAGGCCAAATACATTGGAGGCTCAATGATATAAAAAGGTCTGTAATATTTCTGCACCAGGGGTTTCGATAGCTCGGTTTTCAGCCTAATTTTTGCATGATGAGCCTTGAATAATAATTTTACCTCGGACTTGGCATTATTGGCGATAAAATTAGGTTCAGTGTACCATGGGAGCCGAAAGTTTCACGTAAATAGCTCAGCCAAGGTATGGCGGAAGCATTATCCAACTTCAGACAGTCGGAAATAAAGTCCTTACAAAGTTTAGCGACTGGAATTAAGCAGATGATAATCCATAGTAGGAATGCTACCATCTGATTCATATCCTCAATAAAAGCCTGTTTTAGCTCCAGGTGCAGTGTGAGGGTAGGGGTAGATGGGGGTGCACTTAATATCCTGTTGCGGAAATGGTTTTCCTCTGCCTGAATGGAGCAGCATTTGTAAAACCCCGTACTCCGGCTCTGTGAGTGGCCACACCAATACATTTGGAATTAAACACTTTCAGAGGAGGTGTCAACGTCCCTCTAATTTGGGATCTGATGAGGTTACTTACTATCCCTGTGCATTTACTTAACCTGGATCAGACCAGAGCACAGTTGGGATTCCATGACCCTGAGGAACTAAAGTTTAGTCTTAGGTAACAAAAGGTCTTGATGGATGTTAAACATGTCCGTTAACACTAATCTTCTTAGTTCTTAGTTTGCTTGGGCAACAAGACATTATATGCGAGTTGGAGTAATTAGTGCTAAGGTTCAAATAGTACATAAAAGAAACAAAACATTCCTCCTGGTGTCTCAGGGCTTTTGGGGTAATGCAGAGTCCTTAACCTGTACTTTTTTATAGCATATCCCTTCTACTCATAGTTAAATATCACATTGGCCCTCAAGTGTGCTACATTTTGGCATTGTGGAATATGCACCTTTTAGACACAAGACTGCATATTCATTTTGTTATGGCAATGCATGTGTTGATGTTATTGAGAGTCACTACATGCTTTGTCACTTTGAGAACACAGGTCTGCCTCTCATGAACAAGCAACTTGGCATATTTCCTGGTGAGGTGGCAGAGTGTCACATTGGCCTACTTGCCTCAACACCACGCTCATGCTTATTGGCTATACATGGCTGCATCTAATTGACAACAATATGATGCAGCCCCGTGAACCGGACTGCTCTGTGAATAAAGTTAGCAGGCCACTACCGATGATGGCACACATGTATCCTTGTGCAGGGGTGCCTGTGTTGTGTGGAAGAATATGTATTTGCAGTAAGGCCCCCTCCATGCACATGTAAAATCTTCAACTCAACTAAGACACCCCATAATACATGTGTGCCGTCATCGGTGGTGGCCTGCTAACTTTAATCACAGAACAGTCTGGTTCACAGGGCTGCATCATTTGTTGTCAATGAGATGCAGCCCTGTGTCGCCAATTAGTATTAGAGTGGTGTTGAGGCAAGGAGACCAACGTGACACTCTGCCACCTCTCCAGGAAATATGCCCCCTTGCTTGCTCATGTTGCCCTTAGTTTGTAGTCTGGTGTATATTATTTTTGCTCAATATTGTATTGTTTTAATGTGCAGCTTTACAAGTGAGTTGTGGCTATACCCCCATGGACCATTGTGTCTAGAAAGAGATCAGCAATCAGTGTGGGTGTGCACTGAGGGATTTTTGTTTGGACATGAGTAACATTGTTGTCCACCCCTTTTTCCCCCCAATCCCTGGTTGTTACTTACTATGTCGCTGATGTAGCTGATCATGTTCAGCACTATCCTGCCCCTGGACTCAAATCAGCAACTCCTCATAGATGACCGCAGACTCCTGTTCCTCCAAGGCATCCAGCTCCTCCTGTGGCGCCGGACTCCCACTTCCGGTCTGCAGTGCTGCCTGGCGATTGTTGGACAATTTCTGCTTGGTCTTGCACTTAGCATCATGCCAATGCTTCTTGCAGTCGGTCACTGTCCTCTTGAACTCTGCTGACACATTCACCTTGCCTGGGCTGGACTGCTATATTCCTTTTTGGTCCCCAATAACACGGTGGAGCTGACAAAAAGCTGGTGTTGTTTGTCTGTCACCTCCACAATCAGGATCTCATTTTCCTGCTGGCTGAAACTGGTTTTCCTCTTCCTCTTCCCCTGGGTCGCTGACAGGTTACTCTGGCTGTTTGAGGGGTTAGGGGGGTTGTTGTCTCCTGCATTACTTTGTCCAGCTTCCTCCATGTTTCCTCCGTTTAAAAAAAAAATGTATTAGTATTTTGTGAACTTCGCTGGCGTTTTGTAGTTTTGTACTTAACGTGAAAAAAAGTGATGTGCCAATTAGGGTGCAGTTTCTGGCTGCTGACTGGCCGGGCGCCACTTTTTTCCCGTTTGCAGCAAGATTTTTATCGCTGTGACAATTCCTGCCGCGAAGAGAAACTATCGCCATGTAGCAACGTATTGTAAATAGGTCAGTACCATGGCGATAGCTTTCAGTGGTACTAGGCAGTAAATAAATTGCTGCTTACTAACGTTAACGTTAGTTAGCGGCAATTCTTGTACATATACCCCTCTGTATGTTGATCCTCTTACGAGCTGTAATCCAAGCCACTTTGAAAATGGAGTCTGGAAATTCGAAGCATAAGCACACGTGTATTTCAGGTACACTCATTGCAGGAGTAATCATAGTAATAGCCATTGTCATTACTGAGTCCATTTTAAGCGCACACAAGGGTAAGGAACAGGGAGTAGGGATACATGGGACATCCATACCTCTTCCAAAAGGACGAAGCAGGATGGGGAATCCCTGAGCTAATAAGAGCGCGACGTAAGCGCATCGGCAGGTTAGGAGGTGTATGTACTAAAAGCCACTCTACCTTGGACCTCATATGCGGACTGCCTGGACACAAAACTAGAAATCTGGGGTTCTGGATTGAACCGTTCAAGAATATACAGCAGTTGGGAAACAGGGATTCTTCAAGTCTGTTTAAGAAGGGAGTCCAGTATATAGACTATTCTTTGAGTCTTTGCAAAAGAAGCACGAGAATACTTGCAAATATCAACTCGCTTTCATTCAGGGTAAAACAATCAAATATACCACAAAGAAAAGTGAATATAATGACTGTCATGATAAAGATGGAATAACCAGATACCCATCGAAACGTGTCGACGCATTTCTATACATTATCCCGAGGACAAGTTGGACCTGTAGATACAAAATAGAGTATATGTATCCAGGCTAACCTAGCTAAAATATTCCCAGGGAATTGTTGAGTTAAAAGACAAAGCATACTGTCTATCATTGTTTGACCTCCCTATTTTTTAGGGTTCTCTGTGGTAAAAGTGTCATGAGATATTATCTAATGTCCTGATTTGATGAATTGTATTGCTTTTAATTGTGCTGAAATTATGAATTGTGTTTTATTATAGGTGTTTTTATAATATTTGTGTTTTAATTATATTCACATGTACTAAAGAGATAAATTGACTTGTGTGCACTGCATGTTATAGTAGTATCATTGTTTGAGTGTTTCAGGGACTTTGAGTGAGATCTTTTTTGAGTTTATCTATGTGTTTTAAATGAATTAAGAATTCCACTATTGATAGGGGGTTCTTGTTGATTGAGTGAATCAAGGGATCATTTGTTTGTTGTACTGATAGTACTCTACTCCCTTGGTTGCTGACATGGGGTCTCTCTCTGTTTAAACACATCAAGGAAAGTGCACCGTTGTCCTTGGAAAATCACCTTCAGCATTGTACCCAGAGCAGATGGCGTGACGTGCACTGCACTGTAGGAATGGCATCTACAGATGACTTTTTGTTGAATTTAGGAAAAGTGTGACACTTCTTCCTTGACCTCAGAGAGAAAGCATCTTAAAACGAGCTCTGTCTTTGTAAAAAAACTCACCAGAAAGCTGCAGACCATTCAGAACTCAGTGGCCTGAAAAACTCTCAGCCTCTCACGTTGCACTCACATCACACCACACATGAAGAAGCTCACTTGTCCCCGTAGGCAAACAAGCACAATCCAAACCCCTCACCCACACTTTCATGGCACTACATAATATGACGGAACAGGGGTGGTGTGGAGTGCAAAAAAATAATGGATTTAGGCCCAGATCTCTGTACTGGGGTGAATGTATGACATTGCTCTGCATTCTGTCCATCAACTGTTGTTTTTGCACTACATAATATGAGCCTCCTCCTCACTTCTTGAAAACTGCAAGAAGCTGAAGACCGGGCTTTTCGAGTAGTTCCAGTGCCCTGGGTTTGGCTGGACTCATGCTTGCTCTGTGCCAGGATACACTCCCAGGTGATAGTAAACTTTACAAATCTGCATAACATAACCCTGGGGAAAATGCTAGAAAAATTATTCAAAGTTATTTCTTACTTAATTTTCACAATCAGATTTAATGTTGAAATCAGATTTCAAATAACCTAAGTGAAAAAGTAACTGTGCAACAATGTACTATGTGCTGTCTAACCCAAAACTGGTCTAAAAATAGTTTTGTCTCTCAGCTCCTCCAAATTTAGAATTCTTATCCTTGCCTGGGAGAGCTGACAACTCTGGATCAGAGAATAATGGCCTGCCCCTGAGCAGAGATAAATAAGATGGCTGCAAGTTGCTCACCGCATAGCATGGTTTAGATATCTGTGAGGGACAGGTGCAGTTGGCAGAACAATGGACCACTTTAGCACTAACTATTTAATCTTGAAGATCAAGAGGACACCCTTATGAACATTTAAAAGGGATTATTGTATTTTCAGTTTCCCAGACCTGTGTGACTTTACAGCTTAGTGCCTAAAAGTCCTAGCCAAATAGCATACATTGGCTTCAAAGTAAGCACAACTGCACTCCTATGATGTTATGTTATGTTATGTTATATTAATTTATTATGCGCACAGATACTCCAGCCAAGGAGCGTCCCGGCGCAGAGACAAGGTAGAGCATAACACAACAAGAAGATGAAAATATAAAAGAGGCAGCTAAAACAAGAATGTTTTTATAGCCCTCCGGAAGGTAAAAAGGTCCTGCAGCAGGCGAATTTCAACAGGGAGGGAGTTCCAAGCTGATGCAGCTTTTACACTAAACGAGCG
The DNA here is from genome assembly GCF_964261635.1 of Lissotriton helveticus. Classification (NCBI taxonomy): domain Eukaryota; kingdom Metazoa; phylum Chordata; class Amphibia; order Caudata; family Salamandridae; genus Lissotriton; species Lissotriton helveticus. Next base: position 312,542,540 of record NC_136062.1, read on the forward strand.
ACCTCCCATACGACTGAGTCTGAATCTAGGGACTACAGCGAGGGCCAGGCCCTGGGAACGGAGGGTACGGGTGGGAACATAGAAGGAAAGACAGCTAGATAAGATTTCCGGGCCTATACCTCTCAGGATCTTGAAGGCAAGACACAGAACCTTAAAGAGGATGCGCTTCCTTACAGGAAGCCAATGTAGGGAGCGAAGAACATTTGCCACCGAACAGAATCTGGGCAAGCCGACAATCGCCCTAGCCGCAGCATTCTGAACCCGCTGCAGGCGAGTTAACTCGGCCTGGTTGGCCCCAGCCAGAAGAGAGCTAGCCTAATCCAGGCGAGAGATGATAGTTGCCTGGATCATCAGCTGCCTGGTCGGGGCATCGAAGAACTTGAGAACAGGTCTCAAGCCTCTTAACAGACCAAAGCAGCAGGCAGCAGTTTTTTTGGTGTGCCCTACAAAGGTAAGGCCCGCATCCAGCCAGACCCCCAGATTTTTCACCTCCGACACCGGGGTCGGAGTGGGTCCCAGCTCTAGAGGCCACCATTGGTCACCCCACAACTCCACTCCCTTACCGACAACCATCACTTCTGTTTTAGTGGCATTTAGCTGGAGACAGTTGCCTGTCAACCAGCTAGCCACCGCCTTCAGTCCAGACTGAAACCTAGGGGCCTCAATCCCCGCGTCCCCGCTGAGAGTAACCGCCAGCTGTGTGTCGTCGGCATATGAGACCAAAGTTAGGCCCCACTGCCTAGCGACATCAGCCAGCGGTCTCACGTAGAGATTAAACAACGTGGGGCTCAGCGAGGACCCCTGCGGAACCCCCATGGCCAGCGGTTGGAATTTGGACTTGAAGGGAGGGATGGCGACCCAGAAGGAACGGTCATCTAGAAAGGAGCGGTACCATTGCAACGCCTGGCCGCCAATACCATTCTCCTCAAGCCGATGCAGGAGGATGCTGTGAGATACCGTGTCAAAGGCGGCGCTAAGGTCTAACAATATAAGCGCCGCCGTTTGACCAGCATCCAGCCTTGCACGGAGATGTTCCACCATCACAAGTAACGCGGTCTCCGTGCTGTGACCAGCACGGAAGCCGTTTTGTGTGGGGTCGAGGGCATTGGTCCGGACAAGATGTTCAGACAGGGCCAGATTGACATGGGCCTCTGTAATCTTTGCAGGCCAGGGTAGCAACGAAATGGGACGGTAACTTTCAGGCTTAGACGGGTCCAGGGAGGGCTTTTTGATAATTGGGGACACCACAGCTTGCTTCCACTTAGCTGGAACTACTCCCGATTCCAAGGAAAGGTTGACAAGGGAACGCACAGCTGAGCGTCCCATAAAAGCTTGATCTCGAAAGAGAGCAGGCCTTACTGGATCAGAAGGAGATCCAGATTTGACTTGCAACGCAAGTTTGTCAAACCCGTCCAAGGTAAGAGGGGGGAAGGCAAGCAGAGTAGTCTGATGAGGTGTCCCACTGGCACTTTCCCGACCGGACCCTATGCTAGGGAATGTCTGATAGATAGCTTGGACTTTCCCCAAGAAATATGAAGCAAGGGATTCACAGTGGGAAAGGGAACTTACAGTCGTAGAGGTAGTCCGCTTTGCCATAAGATCTTTTACGGCCTTAAAAATGGCCTTTGACAGATTGGCACTGTTCCTGAATTCTGCGGCATAAAAAGCCGCTCGAGCTCGACAAATAGCCCGATGATAGAGCTTTACGGACCTGGCGTATTCAGCTTTTAAATCGGCCCCATAGGTCTTCCGCCATGCCCTCTCCGCCCGTCTACAGGCTCCCTTCAGGGCACGAAGAGCACCATCGTACCAGGGACTCGACTCTCTAGAGTTGATTTTAGTCGATACAATAGGTATCAGAGAGTCCAGAGCCCTAGTAATCCAGGAACAAAAGAGGTCATACCCCTTTTCTACGTCTGTCAAAGGACCCAGCGGCTCCTCTAGTAGAAGAAGATGAAAGTCTTCTAACCTAAGTTTCTTCCAGGCTCTCCTCGGTACCCGTCTAGCCGAAGAGATGGAAGGGGTGGTTGAGACAGGACAAAGAATGGACACCAAGAAGTGGTCTGTCCATTCTACCGGTAAGATAGAGGTAATTTTAATCTCCGGCAGATTGGTGAAAAAGGGATCTAAAATATGCCCCCCCGTATGGGTAGGCTGGGAGACCATCTGGGAAAGTTGAAAGGCCTCTAGGTCAGAAGAAACGGAACGCACTGTCAGACCTGAGAGGGTGTCGAAATGCAGATTCAAATCACCCATGATGGAGAAGTTGGCACAGTCTGCGACCAAAGGGCCAACAGTGTCGGGGAAAGCATTTCTAAACACCACATCGCTGCCGGGCGGACGGTAAACGACCATCCCGGAAAGCGTAAACTCAGGGCTGACAGAGACCTTGAACAAGGCACTTTCACATCCAGAGATATTGAGGGCACTCCACACACAGGAAAAACTGGACCTTACTATTAGAGCTATACCCCCACCTCTGGACGATCTATTCAAGGTGTACATAGAATAGCCAGGGGGGCAGGCTAAATTGGAAATAGCAGTATCCACATCCTGGAGCCAGGTTTCAGTTATGGCAAATATATCCGGGGCTTCCTCCTCAATGAGGTCATAGATGTTCTGATGATGTATGACACACAATATGATGCGCAAAATATTCTAGTCAGTATTTTCTGGCTATGGTTTTTAATTCACTCCTCTGTACGCAATTATGCAAACAGATGCTCGATGCATGATATACTTCTTCTTAAACCCTGTTCTGCTAACCTTTGCATGCTGGGCATTGCTATAATATATCACGGTAACCCTCTACAGGTGATAAATCAGTCTAGAAGAATTAGAAACATGATGATTGTTCTAATCCTCATTATTTTACAAGCAACTTGATTGCTCGGATCACTGCAGGTGTATATTTTAAAGGTACAAATCTATGAGATATTTGGCTTATAGATCAGTTGCCTTTTAATCATTTATAGTAGGGTCCTTCATCTTCGTTCAAAAATACAGTCCTGAATATTACCTTGTAGATGTGCAACAACTGAGACCGGAACGTCAACGCATAACCCAACTTTCTTTTGAAAATTGATAACACCTATTGATAGTTTGGTGTCTTCTTAAAATAGTCTCTAATTGTATGTAAGAAAGTGGGCGCAAAGTACATCGACATTTGGAAATACACTGTAACAAACATAGTCAATGTACTACGAGAATTTTATTTTGAACCTCATCATTACTTGTTTGAATATCATCATGTGGGAGAGAACTTGGTAGCCCATTAGCTAGTTGGTCACCACATCCCCCTGTGCTCGTAGTGGGTATACAAGTGGCACCCAGACCAACATCATGTCTGGACTGGAAGAAGAACTGCCCTGCTGATCATTGGACCGATCAAAGAGTGACTGCAACAAAGGCTTGACTTCACCTGCTGGATCTTGGTCTAGCACCCAGACCAACATCATGTCTGGACTGGAAGAAGAACTGCCCTGCTGATCATTGGACCGATCAAAGAGTGACTGCAACAAAGGCTTGACTTCACCTGCTGGATCTTGGTCTACCAGAGAAAAGACTCTGCCTGTTGTCTCCAGAACAATGAAAGGTCCTCACTGAACCCCAGACAAAGAAGATAACTGCAAGAGGCAGTTGGCTGGCTCCCGGTTACATCCACAGGATCATATAAGATGAAAAGACTGCTCCTTGAGTGTCCAGTGCCAAGAAGCCTGATCACTGCTAGACACCAAGGTACAGCATGGAAGATCGAGTTCTAGTCCTCAAACGTTGCACCTGACGTTGCTGGACCTGGGAGTGCTGTTGGAGTACAGTTTGGTCGCCCAGGATGGTAACACTGCAAGTTGAAGGAAATTGCTGATTTCCCTGTAACCGGAGACCAGAGACAGCTGGTTTTGCACTGGACTTCACACAGATTTTGTAGCACATCGTACCCTAACGCCAAAGTCACAGCTTCGTGTTTGTGGACAAAGGGCTGTCCACAGCAAGACCCCTGACACTGGATAAGCATTCATGAGCATCTTCAGCAACCTTCATTCTTGCATCAGGACCACTCCGTTGACTTCTATGGCTGTTCATCTATAGGAAATGGAACTGGACTGGGGACTGCTTAAACTGTGAGGTAACTGATCACCTGGACCTGAGCGGTCCCCCTAACTGGCACCCTGTCTGAGTACAAGTCACTTGTTGTGACTAACCTTAAACTACGAGTCTCTGTTGATTACAATGATTCATTGGTTTTATTGCAAAACTGTGATTTTTTGATTCTTTGAAAATGTATATACCTGGACCCCTCTACTGGATATTTGTCACTGAAGTTTCTTTCTAAAGATAAAAATACAACATATTTTAATAAATTGTTGGTAGATTGTGTTTATGTTTCTTATTATTCAACTGTTTTGGTATGTCTAAATGCCTTGCACTTGTTCCTTTGATAAAGCCTGACTGTTCGGAGCCGCAGTTACCCAGGACTGAGCAGAGGTTACAAACAAAGTTGACTGTACCTGTTACACAATTGTGACTTTATTTCATGGCGAGTTTGCACAACCACCTTCCTCACAAAGTCCCAAGTAGGTCATGATGCCTTCTCTCAACAATAGTAATAAATACTATATTACATTCTGGAATCTGCTATGTTGTTTATGCCATAGCGTTTTTTCATGTTTAGTTGTTTTCTTTCCAAACAAGTTAATTATCCAAAACCAGGAAGCAAGGAGTTAAATGATAGCTGAATGAAGATATCATATTGAAGAGGCATTGTAACCTTTAGGGGGACTTTTTCCATGGGTAAAGTAATTGTAATATGTGTGATTGTAATATGTACTGTGTTATAGGGTGACATTGCTTTCTCATGGCCCAGTTACTAACCAGAAATTTTCATTTCTAAAAGTCCAGGTCTTCCTCATCACATTCGTTACAAAAGTAGTGAACCCCCAGTATTATGGCATTAGATCTGACAGCCTCAGGGTGGCCTTCCCCCAAACATTTGCCTCCCAGCTCCATTTTTGCTGATCTTGTTTTTGTTAGCCTTCAGACTCTGTGCAATTTACGACTGCAAACCAGTGCTAAAGTGCTCAAACTCTCACTTGTAGCCTGATGCGTGCGGGCGGAATTCCGCCCGTACGCTGAGAATTTGTAAAGTGCACTTTACATGACGAGCTGGGCTCGTCATGAGCGTGCGAGGAGGCTACCTCATGACGAGCCCAGCTCGTCATCAGCGTCGAAGGGGTTAAACATGGTAAAATTGGGTTACACCCAATTGCCACATTTAATTTGCTTGTAAGGCCCTAATAAAGTGACACTACATGTACCCAGGGCTTGTATGTTCAATGCTACTAGTGGGTCTGCAGAACTGATTGTTCCCCCTACTTAAGTAGCCCTTTAAACTGGTCTCAGGCATGCCATTGCGGCCTAATGTGCAGTTTTAAAACTGTCATTTTAGCACAAAGAACAACTGCCAGTAAAACCTAGTCACATGACCCAGGATACAGGCACCAGACATCAAATGGTTGGGACAAGAAAATGCCACTTAAAAGTGGCATGTGGCTTAAAATCTGACGGTACCATTAAAAAGGGCTTTTAATTCAAATTCCACTAGAGCAGGCCACAACTGATGACATTTATAATAAATGCATGCAAGTAATTACACATAACATGTACAGACAATCTAACCTTTGGGCTGGGAAGATAAACTCTCTGCTCTTAGAGAGATTGAAAAAAACTGGAAGCCTTATACTGAGTTCCTCTTTTGAGTATCGCTGGGTATTGGGCATTTATCGATAGAAATTGTTAGGTTGAGAAAGGCAAACAATATCTGAGAAACTGGGGATTTACTCATTTTATAAGGACTGGAAGAGGCAGACTGACATGGAGGTAATGTCTGGTTTGTTCTACTGTGTAAAAAATGCAATTTGACCTTTGCACTGTAGTAATAAGTATGTGAATTTTGGTTTATTAGAACAGTTGTCCGTTATTGGGTGACATTTATTTTAAGGCTGTTGAAAGGAAGGCTTTTTATTATTTCTAAAGATAAAAATACAACATATTTTAATAAATTGTTGGTAGATTGTGTTTATGTTTCTTATTATTCAACTGTTTTGGTATGTCTAAATGCCTTGCACTTGTTCCTTTGATAAAGCCTGACTGTTCGGAGCCGCAGTTACCCAGGACTGAGCAGAGGTTACAAACAAAGTTGACTGTACCTGTTACACAATTGTGACTTTATTTCATGGCGAGTTTGCACAACCACCTTCCTCACAAAGTCCCAAGTAGGTCATGATGCCTTCTCTCAACAATAGTAATAAATACTATATTACATTCTGGAATCTGCTATGTGGTTTATGCCATAGCGTTTTTTCATGTTTAGTTGTTTTCTTTCCGAACAAGTTAATTATCCAAAACCAGGAAGCAAGGAGTTAAATGATAGCTGAATGAGGATATCATATTGAAGAGGCATTGTAACCTTTAGGGGGACTTTTTTCATGGGTAAAGTAATTGTAATATGTGTGATTGTAATATGTACTGTGTTATACGGTGACATTGCTTTCTCATGGCCCAGTTACTAACCAGAAATTTTCATTTCTAAAAGTCCAGGTCTTCCTCATCACATTCGTTACAAAAGTAGTGAACCCCCAGTATTATAGCATTAGATCTGACAGCCTCAGGGTGGCCTTCCCCCAAACATTTGCCTCCCATCTCCATTTTTGCTGATCTTGTTTTTGTTAGCCTTCAGACTCTGTGCAATTTACGACTGCAAACCAGTGCTAAAGTGCTCAAACTCTCACTTGTAGCCTGATGCGTGCGGGCGGAATTCCGCCCGTACGCTGAGAATTTGTAAAGTGCACTTTACATGACGAGCTGGGCTCGTCATGAGCGTGCGAGGAGGCTACCTCATGACGAGCCCAGCTCGTCATCAGCGTCGAAGGGGTTAAACATGGTAAAATTGGGTTACACCCAATTGCCACATTTAATTTGCTTGTAAGGCCCTAATAAAGTGACACTACATGTACCCAGGGCTTGTATGTTCAATGCTACTAGTGGGTCTGCAGAACTGATTGTTCCCCCTACTTAAGTAGCCCTTTAAACTGGTCTCAGGCATGCCATTGCGGCCTAATGTGCAGTTTTAAAACTGTCATTTTAGCACAAAGAACAACTGCCAGTAAAACCTAGTCACATGACCCAGGATACAGGCACCAGACATCAAATGGTTGGGACAAGAAAATGCCACTTAAAAGTGGCATGTGGCTTAAAATCTGACGGTACCATTAAAAAGGGCTTTTAATTCAAATTCCACTAGAGCAGGCCACAACTGATGACATTTATAATAAATGCATGCAAGTAATTACACATAACATGTACAGACAATCTAACCTTTGGGCTGGGAAGATAAACTCTCTGCTCTTAGAGAGATTGAAAAAAACTGGAAGCCTTATACTGAGTTCCTCTTTTGAGTATCGCTGGGTATTGGGCATTTATCGATAGAAATTGTTAGGTTGAGAAAGGCAAACAATATCTGAGAAACTGGGGATTTACTCATTTTATAAGGACTGGAAGAGGCAGACTGACATGGAGGTAATGTCTGGTTTGTTCTACTGTGTAAAAAATGCAATTTGACCTTTGCACTGTAGTAATAAGTATGTGAATTTTGGTTTATTAGAACAGTTGTCCGTTATTGGGTGACATTTATTTTAAGGCTGTTGAAAGGAAGGCTTTTTATTATTAATCTCAATTGTGCTAACTTTTTCATTCTGATATGAATTAAATAATGAATTGACTAGCTCACCAGTACCTCTATGCTCATAGTTTCCCTGCACCTGATTAATGTTCCACTGGTCTTCAGTTTATGAAAAGCACTATGGCGTGTGCTTGTATACCAACATTTATGAGGTTAAAGTTCCCACTGAAGGTTCAGAATGATCCATCGATGATTGAACTTTCCCAAACGTTGAACAAAAAATGCATGGTAGCATTCGCGGCCGGTATGACTTGTGGGAGGAGGGGGTCGTGGGGGGTCACGCTGGGAGTGGTTGGCGCAGGGGGAGGTTTAATTTTAAAAAAAAGTTAACTTTCCCGGCCCGATCCAGCGTCGTCGGTCTGCGTCATACTCTCTGCAACAGGAAGCAGCCGCAGACAGCCTCCCTCCCCTCAGCCAATCACAACGCTGCAATGGCAGCGTTTTCATTGGCTGGGACACCGACCACACAGGCGTCTATGGGAAGGCCATTTTCTCCATATAGGCTACATGCAGCCTACATGGAAAAAAGGGAGAGTGCGTGTGACTGGTTTGGTCGGCCCAGGGGCCGACTAAATAATCAGGGCCTTCAGAGTGGTCAAGCCACTCCTCGCCTGCCCTAAAGCAGGACCACCCACACACCTGCACCCAACTAAACCCTTCTGCTTTCTCGCAGTACTTCTCGTACTGTGGGAAAGCAGTGGGGCGACACTCCTCCGCCCAAACAGCATCTCTCTCACTCATTTTTTACACCTCCTCAATCTTTTGCTGCTTTCCAAAAAATGGCCCCTCCTTGACCTGGCAAGCATGAGCTCTTAGAGAACAAAAACACAAAGCGTCCAACCATGTGGGTATCTGAGAAAAAGTAATCAAGTACATGACAAGAAAAATTAATTTAAGACCACAGGTTAAGAAATATAATAAGCCTGATGCAATAGACTAGGGCACGATTCACTTGCTTTCTTGCCCAATATTTAATACATCTTCGGTTTATTAGTGTTAGATATGTCATCTTCAGAGTCGTCTTCCCCCGAACATTGTGCTTGCTTACCTCCTCTTGTTGCAGTATCTTTTTGTTGGCCTTAGGACTCTGAGCACTTTACCACTGATGACCAGTGTTAAAGTGCATGTGCTTCTCCCCTAAACATGGTGACATTGGTGTATACCCAAGTTACATATTTAGTTTACTTAAAAGTCCCTTGTAAAGTTGTATACCATATATACAGGGCCTGTAACCTAAATGCCACTAGTGGATTTGCAGCACTGATTGTGCACCCACACTAACTGACTGGTGCTCTGGAAGAACTGTGTTTCTGCTTTGCTGTGCTTTCCTGCTGATTTTTTATGTCTGCACTGTTAAGGACAAGGACTAGACCCATCTCACTTAATTCAAGAGTTACTCCAAGGGCTTGCCGCCTGTTCTGAAGTCTCATGACCATCAAAGGCTTCCTTCATCCCTGCAAAAGCACCTGGAATCTGCCATCCGTGACTCCTGCCCTGTCAATCTAGTTGTAGGCCCTTGAAAAGTGACTTCTGCTATTCAGAACCATCAAAATCGACGTAATGACCACTTTGGGGCAATCGGAACCAACAAATTGACCTTCGATGTCGATGCAGGAGCAGATCGACATTTCTTCGACGGACTGCGCAGCTGGCTAACAACGGACAGTGTGGCTTGATGATGATGCAGAGCCTGCATCGTAAAGGGATCTGTCGACAAGGCTTTCATCGCCTCGCGGATTGGAACCAACGCATCGAGTCTTCGCAGTCGATGCTTTCTACATCAAAGTGACTTTTTCAGCGGGACGTGCATGAGTCCTGTAGCAAGCCTGCCCTCCATTGCAGTCGGCCTGAATTTAAGATTTTCCCCCTTTCAGCGCAACCTCAAATAACCCCTAAGCGCTATATGTTTCTAAGCACTACCTTTTGATCTATTAAAAAAAAAAATGATAACTCTGGGTCTACTTATTGGATTCTTGTGCTTTTGGTCTTGTTTTACTCATAGACATATAATCTAGTTTTCAAACCCTGTGGGGAGTATTCTTGTGGTGTTTTATTGTGCTGTTGTGTGTGTGTGTTGTACAAAAGTTTTACAGATTACCTTTTTAGCTAAGCCTGACTGCTCTGTGCCAAGCTACCAGAGGGTGAGCAAAGGTTATCTTTTAGTGTGTAACTAGCTTACCCTGACTAGAGTGGTGGTTACTCTGGCAATCAGAAACCCCAGTTCCAACATTGGTGATTAGCTGTGAGGATGGGACTTGTATTTGTGCAATACTATATACTAACTCATTATTCACCACAACTCTGTACTAAGACAAATTCAAACTTTTTTCCATTCTCCCTAAACTGACACCTGCAATGTCTGTGGCTTTATCTGGCATTCAAGGTGGTCAATCTAATGACCTACAAAGTGGCCCAGCTCAAGGGTTTCTGCCAGAAAAGGAGGGTGTTCACCAAGGGAAGTGCCAGGAGGGCAAAGCTTCAAAAGCCTTGAGAACACGGGCACCAGCCCACCAGACCAATATAGAGGATGAGGAGGAAGCATCAGAGTCTGAGGAGGAATTGGTGCAGCCTCTGTCTGGAGGTCTTGTCAGGCAACCTTCTAATGCGGGGAGTAACATCCTCCGAGGACTGGAAGTCCACAGCAGACCAGCCAGCAGTGTATCTTCAGGAAACCTCTTCCTGGTGGAGTTGGAGGACAGGAGGGAGGAAAGAAAGCTGAAGCTAGAGTTCGCAAAATTGAAATTGGAGAAGGCCCTTGCTAAAATGGAGCTGAGGAGGGCGTTTTTTCAAGCTGGTCTGAAGTATCGTATATCCATCATTTATGTGAAAAACATCACAGAGCACCAGTATATATACATCTACGGTGGACAATTTGCCCCCACCTTAATCTTTCGAGGGTATTGACAGTCCGAGAGGGACCCAAATGTCAATATCTTTCTGCATATCAATTCTCAAAATGTCATATTGGTATACCAAACGTCCTTCCCTTACCTCATAAATCACGTCTTTTCTTTGGAGCCAGTAGCTGGCGACATTTAACAATCTGCATTCTTAGTAATTCGACTAGGAAATCAGCATATTGAAATTTGCAACATCTGGGGATACAAATAAATCCTTCATTGTTGCATCATTCAGGATATCAAGATCTAAGGGTGTGGCTTCTCCTAATGAAGGCACTTTTTTGGTGCTGAAACACGCGTAGAAACCATCTGGGTTCTTGCCCCAATTGTTGGATGTTTGAGTGCATGCAGATATGATTGAAGTGAGTATGAGTGAATATTCTATTTTACTCTGTTTTTGTGTGAATCAATAAAATAAACTTTTGTATTTTTGTAATATATTGATTCTTTCAAGATTACTTTACAATTATTGGTTTTTTGAACGTCTTTAGAGCTGCCCTAGGACTTTGCTCTTAGATTTGATCCCTGCCTTAAGGAACTCTCATTCCATAGCATGGACCCTTGCTTCTTTACACTTTAAAATGAAGAAAGAGCAAGCTTTAGAGCACAGAAAGCTAGGCATGGAGGAGAGAAAAATGACCCATGAGCTCAGCATGAGATACCTAGACATATGAGCCCTGCAAGAGGGGTCCAGCGACAGCAATGGTGGCAGCATGCCTGCAGTGTCTACTAGTGATTCCAGAGTTTGGATATCCAAGGATTTGGTGCCCTGTTATGTGGTGGGGGATAACATAGAAAAATGCCCACCTCGGGGTCAAATACACTCCTTACACTAGAGGTATGGAACCAGACATGCTGCGCTGCTCGGAAGGGTATCCTAGGCAGTAAGTGTGGACTGACCCCTGAGAGGTATAGGTTCAGATTCAAGGGCAACCACAAGATCTCATCCCACACATGGGTGGATTTCTTGGATTATGCCAGCAAGGCACTAAGGCTGGGTTAGGGGCTGCATGGTTGATGATTACTCAGGACTCTACAACTTAATTTTAAAGGAGCATGCGTTTGAAATTTGATTTCCAAAGCTGCACCAACACCTGATTGATAGACAGTTAACTGACTCCAGGAAACGTGCTGAGGAGTTGGACATCTGGGTCAGCATCAGAGTGTTCAAGTAGGCATCCGGGGGGACGCCCATAAGGGTGGTGAGAGTTCCTACCAGAAGAAGGAGGGGGGTTAAAAACCAGAGTTCTCTAGAGGCCCCCAAAACAACTCACAGGAGAAAAAGTCTGTGTTGCGAAATGGCCCGCTCTGAAGGGTTACCTCAAACGTTTTGCCTTCCTCCTCCTCTTTTTCTGACCTTCTTTTTGCTGGTTAATACTCTGGGCCTGTTACTATGCTGAGCATTAGTGACTAGTGCTAAATAGCATGTGGTCTCTCCTCTAAACATGATATTATTAGTTTACACCAGTTTGGGATTTTTGAATTACTTGGAAGCCCCCTGTAAAGTGGTATACCATATACCCAGGTCCTCTAAATTGAATGATACTAGTGAGCTTGCAGCACTGATTGTGCCACCCACAGAAGTAGCCTTTCAAACCTGCCTAAGACCTGTGCAGTGTACTGTCACTTCGACTTAGCATTTAAAACTACCTGCAAGCTGTAAACCCCGCCTTTATCACACATAAGTCCCCTCTAAGGTAGGCCCTAGGTAGCCCTAAGAGCAGGGTGCTGTGTAAAAGAAAGTTAGGACATACACTAGTATGTTTTGAAAGTACTGGTAGTGACAAACAGCCTATTTTGTTTTTCACTACTGTGAGGCCTGCTCTTCTAATAGGTTAGCAATGGGAATTCCTTAACCCCTTCGATGCTGATGACGGAGCGGTTCCGTCATCCGCATCGGTTGGGCTGTGCTGATGGTGCTCCCCCCCTGGGGCTTCGATCTTGTGGGCACAAACAGGGATGGCAGCCCCGACCCCACCCCACGTTTCCCCATGATGTCAGAGCGCACAGAGCGCGCCGACGTCATCAGGAAACGCTGGACGCGCTGGAAACCATTTGTTTCCAGCACGTCCAGGGAGAGGAGGTAGGCTTTGGCCTCCGGTTGGGGGGGGGGGGCATTTCTGGGTGCCTTGAGACATGGGGGGGAACAGTGTTTCCTCTCCCCTGATGTCCCAATGCAGGGAATTCCTGGTGCACGATCGCGCACAGTGTCGCGATTGTGCACCAGTATTGCCCCCACTAGACACCAGCGATGTCTTTTTGTGTGCAAAGGTAGCGACCAGCAAGGGCCCAAAACATTTTTTGATAGGCAATGTCGATGTTGCCTCAAATGTTTTGGGCCCTTGCCTCTCGCGGGTACTTGGGCCTCCCACACAAGTGAGGCACCATATTTATTGGGAGACCTGGGGGAACGCTGAGTGGTAGGAAATTTGTGTGAGCCCGGTGATGCCACACTTTCCCACACAAAAATCTGAAAAAACAGATTTTTTCAGCTAAAATTGAGGTTTGCAAGGACTTCTGGGTAATGGAACGTTGAGGTATTCACACAAGCCATACTTCCTTGAAAGCCCACGGGTGTCTACTTTCAGAAATGTGTGGGTTTGGTAGGTTTCCCTACATGGCCGTCGAGCACGGGGCCAAAAACCCAGGTGACCCCCCTTGCAAAAGCAGGTGTTTTTGACATAGGCAATTTTGATGTCGCATCACTACGTTTTGGGCCCTTGCCTGTCGCGGGTACTTGCGCCTTCCACACAAGTAATTTTTTTATTTTTTTTTTGACAATAGGGAGATAGGTCCTGGGACGTAAGGTCAGCTGGACTATATATAATATTATAAAAAGACAAGTGCTGACCATACAAGAAACTTCTAATTTCTCCTCATTTGGAGTGACAAATCTACTTGAGTCTAAAATTTGTCTGGTATTTTATTTATACCTTTGAATTTTATTTTTCAGGAATTAGAAAATTGATTTGTTCGAAAAAGACATACCACATATATTACACATAAATCAACATATACTTCATCACAATACTATCAAATCTAAACAACAATACATGAATGACAACATATCATATATACATTAGCACTACGGTTTGTGCTACAACAACAATATTCATGATTTGCACTATCTTTTTTAGGAGTGAAGTATATTCACAAAAAGGAAGAATCAAATGGAGACAAAAAATATCAATGTCATAAACAATATTGGATGAAACTGAAAGAATTAATCAAAATTTCAGTCATTAAAGGATTCAGTTATTCCTAGCTGTTCCAATGCTTGTCTCCAATGGGCCGACGCGTTTCGAACTCGCTATTTAAATTCGCGTGTTCTCATCAGGGCTTTTCACTTTTTCCTGCATGATGCGTGCAAAAATATGAAATAAAATTAATCAGATCCTATTTTATGTTTTTAAAGCCTCTTATTATCACTTGAGTTTAGCTGCAAAGTGCATACCTTCATAGGTTCTCGCAGTTACGTAGGGTTCAATTTATCTGTGCGGAGGTCCCTGTCGCAGTTTAGCTGAAATATGAAGAAACCAAAATTATGGAATCAATTACAGGGAAGAGCCCGTCAGCTGATGCCAAAGCTCTCACTGCATTCTCATACCTTTATCGGTGTTTGTCAAATCCAATCTTTTCTTTAAACGTGGAATTTAATAAGTCAGTGATCCCGCTTTTTATCAGGGGCGCCCATGTGGGTCCTGTTTGCCTGCCTAAACAAAAAGATAATGTATTTGAAACAAGTCCTAAGCAAATAATTTCGAGTGGTTTTCCTACCCATTAATCATGCATACAAGTAAGTACCTGCTATCGCCGCTCGGCGTTGTCCCTGCTGGCTTCTGATTGCAGAATTTGTTTGTTTATTTAATGTGGGCGCTCTGTTCCCTGGAGGGAAGACAGGCATTCAATCACAAATAACTTGCCAGTTTATGCGCGTCTATGCTAGTTCGTGTGCATGGGGGCTTCACATACCTAGTCTCAGCTGCTCTCTGCTGCTCTGGGCTTCACTTCCCCTTCGCAGTCGATCTGCACCATTTTGTAAGGGAGGTGTGCTATTATGATGCATCACATGGTGCGGGGTTTGTGGGACATGTAGTCCACATCAGTTTCTTGAAGAAGTACAACGTATTATAGTCTTGAAATCTCCGACATGGAGTTCAACACAGTCTGTAGACTGTTGAATTTTAATATCAGATATGCCTCCTTTTTCAATAAGGCATCATCCACATCCAGGACTCTTTTATTATGCCCTATTGTATACAAGACAGTCCACCTGAAATCCGTTTCTGAATGGCCCTGATCTGTAAAGTGTTGGACCATAGGGGCGGACAGAACCTTATTTTTAATTCGCGATCTGTGTTGTGTGATGCGAATGTTAATTTGCTGGTTCGTTTTTCCAATATACAGTTTCCCGCAGCCGCAGATAATTGCATAAACCACATTTTTGGTTTTGCAGTTGCTGAAGTCTTCGTTTGTCCATTTTATGTTTCTGTGAGAAAATTCACTACCCTCAATTGTGGTATCGCAGGATACACAATTTCCACATCTATGGTGGCCTTTGATTTGTTTCAAACCCCATACTGAGAGTAAATCATGCTTGGGTTTTTCTATCCTTGCATCTGCTCGAACAATCTGCTGGCCTATGCTGCGATTTTTCATAAAAGCAAAGAGTGGTCTCGGAAATGGGCACTACAGCTCATCCAATAAATGCCAATTCTTCAATATGGTTTGGCGAACCTGATGGGAGTGAGGGCCAAATGTTGTAACACAGACCATTTTGTCTGGTTCTTTTTTCTCTTTGCGTGCAAGGAGGCACTCACGTGGAGTATAGCGTGCTCGTTTGCGTGCATGTTTCAATAACTTTTTAGGGTATCCCCTTATGATCATTTCATCACAAAAAATTTTAGAGTGTAGATCGTATTCACCAATCTCCGAGCAGTTCCGTCTAATTCTAAGAAGCTGCCCATACGGGAGATTGGTCCTCAGATTTCTGGGATGTGCGCTTTTATGGTGGAGGATGGTGTTCCGATCTGTACTTTTTTTGAAAAGAGATGATTTTAGACACCCATCAGCGCAACTAACCTCGACATCTAGGAAGGTCATTTTTGATTTGCTGTGCTCCATGGAGAATTTGATATCCTGATGTTTGTTGTTAAGCCAATTGTGAAATTCTATCAGTTCGGTGTGGCTCCCCTGCCACAGGAGCCACACGTCATCAATATATCTCAACCATTGTTTTATGTGTTTTTGGTAGGGGTTATCGTTCTCCACGAACTTGTTCTCATATTCAGCCATAAACAATATCGCCATCTCCGGCGCATAAGGACAACCCATGGCTGTCCCCTTGATTTGTGCAAAAAACTCATCATTAAAACAAAAGTAATTTTTCTTGAGTGTGAGTTCTGCAGCTTCCAGAATAAATGACGTAGGGACCCTATGTGGTCTTGTTCTCATATCCAAGTACAGCTCCATTACCTCAAGTGCTTCACTTTGGGGGATTTGCGTGTACAACGATGTCACATCCATGGTGACCATGATCTCATTAGAAGGATCAAACTCCCTACCTTCAATTTTGATTAAAAAATCAGTGGTGTCCTGGAGATAGGACCTTACTTTGTTTACAAAAGGCTTAAGGAAGTAGTCCACATACTTAGACAGTGGTTCCAAGCACGAGTCACACCCTGAAACGATGGGACGTCCAGGGGGCTCAGCCATGTTTTTATGAATCTTTGGGAGGAAGTACAACAGGGGAATGCGAGGGAATTTCTTGAGAAGGAAATCCCTTTCTTTTTGTCCCACATAGCCCCCGTCATATCCCTTTTGGATCAAAGCCGCTATTATGGATTGTATTTCTTTAGTTGGGTCTACTGCTAATTTCCTATACCAGGTTTGGTTGTTTACCTGTAGTTCTCCTTCCATCAGGTATTTGTCCCTGGGCCACAACACAGTTGCTCCGCCCTTATCGGCCGGTTTAACTATAATTGTGCGGTCCTCACTGAGGTCCTTCAGTGCTGCCTGCCGGCCTCTACTTAAATTTGGCTTGACATACTTATTGTTTTTCTCAAGTTTATTTATAGAGGATAGGACCACTTGCTCAAAGGCATAGATCTGTTTTGGGATATTCTGATGGGGGATAAATGTGGATTTATTCCTCAACCCTGTTGTCTCATTATCACTAATGAATGGCTGATTGTTAAAGAAGGCCTTCAATCGTATTTTACGGCAGAAAGAAATCATTTCCATTTTTATTTTTGTGAAATCCGTTAGTTTATTTGGTACAAATTTCAATCCCAAGTTTAGAACAGACTCCTCATCTGGTGTTAAAATTCTGCTTGACAGATTGACTATAGTAGATGGAGCCGCTACGACTTGTAGCTGTTTTTCCGTGTGCGCATCTCCCATGGTATCTTTTGTCTGGGTTTGCCTTGCTGGCCCTTCTCTAAAAAAGAGACCTGCTTTTTGTTGTTACTGCCTCTTGTGTCAGGGCCGGATGAGTCCGATGAGGATGATGTCTCAGAAAAGGTTTTGAACCTATTACGGGAGCGTCCTTGGTAATTATATAAGGCCCCCCTCGAGTCTGCCTGGGAATAGTAGTCGTCTTTTAAGAAAGGATACGCTTTCTCTAGGGTAAAAGATTTAGAGTCCCTTTCATATTGGGTAGTTTTATTGTTTATCGCAGTGTCTTTAAAGGATAGAATCTCCTTTTCGATTTTATCAAGGAGTGCTTTGGCATCAGGAACAAGCTGACTTTCCTGGATACTTTTAGTTACTTCCTCAATCTCTTCTAGCTCTTTTACGCACAAGCGTTGCGCTGTCTCAATGGTATGGACCATGAGGTAAGGCACCATTTTTATTGGGAGACCTGGGGGAGTGCTGGGTGGTAAGTCATTTGTGTGAGCCCGGTGATGCCACACTTTCCCACACAAAAATGTGTGAAAAAACAGTTTTTTTTCAGCTAAAATTGAGTTTTGCAAGGGATTCTGAGTAATGGAACATTGAGGATCCACGCAAGCTATACCTCGTTGGAACCCTTCAGGTGTCTACTTTTCAGGAATGTGTGGGTTTTGGTGGGTTTCCCTAGATGACCGTCGAGCACTGGGCCAAAAACCCAGGTAACCCCCCCTTGCAAAAGCAGGTGGTTTGCCATAGGCTATTTTGATGTCGCCTCTCTATGTTTTGGGCCCTTGCCTGTTGCGGGTACTTGCGCCTCCCACACAAGTGAGGTACCATTTTTATCGAGAGACCTGGGGGAATTCTGGGTGGTAGGAAATTTGTGTGAGCCCGGTGATGCCTCACTTTCCCAGCTAGGGTTAAAAAACTACAGCTAGGCACTTTGCCAGAAAAGGGTCATTTTTCACTGTGAAATGGAGGTCAATTTTTTAGGTTTGCAAGGGTGTCTGGGTAACACCCCATCCTGGATTCCCCTGGGTGTATAGTGTTCAAAAATGTATATGTTTGCTAGGTTTCCCTAGGTTCCGGCAGAACTAGGGTTCAGAAACTACAGCTAGACACTTTGCCAAAAAAGTGTCATTTTTCACTGCGAAATTGAGGTGTGACCATGTTGCGTTTTGTGCCGTTTCCGGTCGCAGGCACTAGGCCGACCCACACAAGTGGGGTATCATTTTTCTTGGAAGACTTTGGGGAACGCGGGGTGGAGGGAAATTTACGGATACACACAGATTCCAGAACTGTCCACCACAGAAATGTGGAGAAAATATGTATTTTTTTATAATTTGTTAGGTGTGCAAGGGTTTCTGGGTAACAGAACCTGGTGGGAGGCAGTCAAGTCACCCCATCCTAGATTCCCCATGGTGTCTACTTTTCAAAAATGTATAGGTTTGCTAGGTTTCCCTAGGTGCCGGCAGAGCTAGGGTACAAAAACTACATTTTGCGCCGTTTCCTGACGCGGGCACTAGGCCAACCCACAGAAGTGAGGTACCGTTTCTGTCATAAGACTTTCGGAAACGCAGGGTTGGTAGAAATGTGTGGATCTGCGCAGATTCCAAAACTTTCCACCACATAAATGTGGGGAAAATGTGGCTTTTTCGAAAAAAAATTAGGTTTGCAAGGGATTCTGGGTAACAGAATATGGTGGCAGGCAGTCAAATCACCCCATCTGGATTCCCCTGGGTGTCTATTTTTCAAAAATTCATGGGTTTGCTAGGTTTCCCTAGGTGCCGGCAGAGCTAGGGTTTAAAAACAACAGCTACACACTTCGCAAAAAAAGGGTACATTTTCATTGTGAAAATGTGGTGTGTTAACGTTGGGTTTTGAGCCCTTTACGGTCGTGGACACTATGCCTACCCACACAGACGACATCCGAACGCTACTGGACAACGGAGAAACAGTTGCCCTCATCCTTCATGACCTCTCGGCCGCATTCGACACAGTCTGTCACAGCACTCTCATTCAACGCCTCAGCAACACCGGAATACATGGTAAAGCATTGGACTGGATCATCTCGTTCCTCGACGGGAGAACCCAGAGAGTCCGCCTCCCCCCATTCAAATCAGAGGCCACCGAAGTCATCTGCGGAGTACCACAAGGATCATCACTCAGTCCCACCCTCTTCAACGTTTACATGAGTCCCCTCGCATCCATCGCGCGATAACACAATCTCAACATCATCTCCTACGCAGACGACACCCAGCTGATCCTCTCCCTCACCAAAGACCCAAACACCGCCAAAACCAATCTACACGAAGGAATGAAAGAAGTAGCCGAATGGATGAAGAACAGCTGCTTAAAACTAAAATCGGACAAAACGGAAGTCCTCATCTTAGGATCATCCCCCTCTGCCTGAATAACATTCCGTCTCCTCACCCACGCACACAAGGCCATCTACGACCTAGGACCCGAATGCCTCAACACACGTCTGTCCTGCTACACACCCACCCGCCAACTACGATCATCCAATCAAGCCCTCACCACAATTCCGCGCATCCACAGATCCACCATGGGAGGAAGATCCTTCTCCTATTTAGCGGCCAAAACCTGGAATTCTCTCCCCACTCACCACTCACCTCCGCCTTACACAGAACCACCTTTCTTTCAGAAATCAGCTTAAAACCTGGCTATTCGATCAGTAATGCACAACCCTCCCCCAAGCGCCTTGAGACCCTCTGGGTGAGTAGTGCGCTATACAAATACTTGAACTTGAACTTGAACTTGAACTTGAACTTGAACACAAGTGAGGTACCATTTTTATCGGGAGACTTAGAGTAATTCAGATTTGTAAAGCAACTGTTATCACCTATTGAGTTTTCATGCATTTCTGCCTTCCAAATGAAAGACATTGTGTAAAAAAGAAGTTATTTTGAAAAATGACCAATAATTCTCATGCTAGTATGAGTATTCCCAATTTTGAAAATGTGCAAATATGTACTGTTTCTAAACTCTATAATTTGTACCCATTTCAGAAATACATAGGTGTCTTTCATACCGATTTTTCCATGTATACATTTTCCCAGAATAATTGCTCTATACCCAGTACATAATAAAATACCATTGCAAGTTGCTGCTTAGTTTTTGGCTCTGGGTTTGTTTCTATAAAGAAGCCTTGATGGATCTACACAAATGACCCTTTTCTGAATTCAGAAATGTGTCTACTTTTTTACAATGTATAGTTTTCCAGGATTCATTATTGCTTTCATACTCATTTTTACCATTAACTGGAAGGAGGTTGAAAGCACTAAAAATAGCTCAAATAGGCTATGTCCCAGAAAAATGCCAAAACTGTGTGTAAAATGTTTATTCTCTGACAAAAGACTGTCATTTCCTAAAAGCTGGGAAAATGGTACTTTGAGCCCCACAAACCCTTTTTACATTTGCACGGAAAAACCCAGAAGCTTTCATCTGCAGCCTGTTTTTCCCATTTTTCCGAAAAAAAACAAAATTTTACTGTATTTTGCTTAATTTCTGGGACCCCTCCAAGGGAATCCACAAACCATGGGTACCTTTAGAATCCCCATGATGTTGGAAGAAAAGGACACAAAATTGGCGTGGATACCTTATGTGGTCAAAAAGTTACAGGGGCCTAAGCGCGCACTACCCCCAATAGCCAAAAAAAGGCTTAGCACAGGAGGGGAAAAAGCCTAGCAGCTAAGGGGTTAATTTACTTTTAAGATGTAATTCCTGATCACGAGTATCTTTCCCATGTTTTCATATGTTTAGAATGGTAATGGCAAATCCTCCTGACTGGTAAAGTTGAATTTGGCATTACTATTTTAAAAATTCCACTTTTAGAAAGTGGACATTTCTCTGTGGTTTTAGCTCTGTGTGCCTTGCGGCCCTTCTCCTATATACGTCTGTGTTGGGTGACAGCTACAGTTTGTGCATTCCCCTAACAGGCACAAAACAGGAAAATAAGTATATCTGAGTACCTATCTACATACATTTACATTCTGATGGCCTTGCCTGGGCAAGATGGAAGGAAGGGGCTAACACTTCACTTAAATAGGCAGTGTTCTGTCCTCACACAAATGTCTGTTTACCCCCCACAGATAGCCTGGCAACCAGGGCTAGATTTGAAGAGATTCTTGTGCACTTCAGGGAGCTACTATGAAGTCACCCCCACATCAAATGCACTTTGGGGTATAATTACTGGGTCTCTGCCCCCATCAAATCAGACTGGGCTTGTAACTGAAGCTCTACCAAAAGAACTGCCGTGCTGCTCAAAGGACTCAGATGGACTGCTGATCTGCAAGGACTGCTCCTCTGTGTGTTACAAACCTGCCTGCTGCTCTCTGACTCCGCTGAAGGAGAGCTGGGCTCTGTCTTCACTCCAAGGGATCGCCAAAGGCTTGTTGGCTTACCTCCTGTTGCTTGAGACTCAGAGATATCAAAGTCTACTCTCTACCCCTGCTCCTGTACGTTGCTCACTGGAAGTGAGCCCAGATACTTGCAGCACAGATTTTGATGCATCTCTTGCCCATGTGTAGCAGAACCAATGCATCAACCCAGTCGAGGGAGTAAAATCTGCGCATTGCATCGGAACCTGGCTCCATTTATTGACGCATCGCACAGCGTATCACCACCACTACAGTTTGGTGAGACCGACTCCTCCCTTCGACTGTGTGGCAGAATATGGTACATTGCTTGATGCCTCTTGGCTGTGACACCTGTCTTTGGAACTGATGCATCGCCTTCACTGCGTGGAAAAAATTGACGTATATTGCTGCTTGCGGCCAGGAATGGTACTTTGTTTACCGGGGCCTGCTTAGGTTCTGTAAGCAGCCGGCGCTCTATCACGGTTGGCCTGAACTTTGACCATGCCCTCCTCCAGCACAACTGAAAGTAACTTTTTTAGCACTACTTGCTTCTAAGTGCTTTGCTGCATTTATTCCTTTAAAATTCAATGGTCTTGTTTAGTTCACAATATAATAATCTATTTTTCTAAATCTTTGTGGAGTCTTTTTGTGGTGTATTGATTGTGTTACTGTGTGTGTGTGTGTGTTGCAGAAATACTTTACACAGTGCCTCTTTAGATAAGCCTGACTGCTCTATGCCAAGCTACCAGATGGTGAGCGCAGGCTATCTTTTGTGTGTAAGTAATCTTTTAGTGTGTTTCTAGCTTACCCCGACTAGAGTGCTGGATCCTGCCTGGCCTGGGTGCATGCCTCAGCCAACCAGGAATCCCATTTCTAACAGTCTGGTTCTCATTCCCAATCTGGCCACCCAAAAAAACGACCCTGACAAAAGTCAGCAACCTAAGACCCCCAAGTGCTATGAGTGCTTTGAATATCAAAATAACTACAAGGGGGTTCCCAAGTGTTCAAAAAGAGCACCACCTCCCACTGGGGTCAATTTTCTAGGGGTGGCCAGTGTAGTGCTGGGTGAGGCGTTTGTCCCAGTTAACGTGGGCTAGTTTACTGAGGTCTTTCTAATGTCGGTGGGTGACATTAAGATGGTTCCTAAGATAATGGGTCACTATTAGTGGTCAAGGTGTTGAGGCAGTGAGGGATACATGTGCCAGCATGACTATGGTAAGGTGTCAGCTGGTGTCCCCAGAGCAGGTGATTCCCAATGCATTCCAACAGGTTGTGATGGCTGACAACAGAGAGGGTTATTATCCTGTGGCCCTTGTTTCATTTGAGTGGGGGGGATTTCAGGAATTCTTAAGTTTGCTGTGAGCCCTGCCATGCCTGTGGACTGTTTCTTGGTAATGATCTTGAACACTCTACCTGGAAGAAAGTGGCTCCCACACAGTCTATGGCTGCCCATGATGGGAGTGAAAAAGAACTGTGGCCTGGAATAATGGGCAAGCTGCCTGCTAAGAAGACGGAAGATATTGGGCGTGGGCAACCAGCCCATAAATGTACTCCCAAGAGATGGATGGGGCACTTCTGGTGGCCGCTCCGGAGTCCACTGAAGAGGACATTGCTTCCCTTGGTGACCTACCTACACTTTCTGGATGGCATGTAGAAGGAGGACCCACCAGGGAGAAGTTCTGTAGGGCACAAAGGGAATTTCCAACCCTTTAGGGCATGAGGCAACAGGCTGAAGCCCTAACAGCAGGTGATGCCTCTGGGAGTTATCACATTTACTGGGACAGCCTCCTTTACAGTCAGCCTAAGGCTCCTGTGCATGAGACAACAAGGACCTTGGTTGTCCCCCAATGCTACAGGGCCTTCCTACTAGAGCTAGCTCATGAAAGTCCCCTGCCAGGAAACCTGGGTCAAGACAAGACCTTTGCAAGACCTGTCCCACACCTTTATTGGCCTAGGATCAAGAGTCTGTAGGACTTGTGTGACCTGCCAGGCTAGTAGGCAGACAGGGCAGAAGCTGAAAACCCCCTTAATCCCTAGCCTGTCATTGACACACCCTTTGAGCGGGTGAGCATCAACATTGTAGGCCCAATCGATCGGCATCAGTCAACAGGCTTATTCTGGTTCTGGTTAATCCTGCCACTAGGTACTGAAGGCAATCCCTCCAAGGACCATGACTACACTTCCAGTGGCAAAGACCATGACAAGGGCACAAACTCATGCCTGCATACACACAGTCAAAGTGGAAGGAGTGTGGGGTAATCTACAAGTTCACACAAGGAGATGATGGATGGAGCGCTGAAACTTTTCAGACATCCAACCCCAGTCACAGATCTGGGTTGAATCCATCATCGTTCTTTAGCTCACTTCGCCACCCCAGTTCAGACCCAGCTATATGCAAATCAGTCTTGACCCTGAGCCTCCTGGAAACCATCCAGCCCGAACTGCCAAGCCAGGTCTTCCCTGTACCAGAAACAAGAATCCTGGGACCGGTTTCAGGGTAACACCCCATATCAGCCCGGCTAGCTTGAATTCAGTGGCAAAGTGAACAAGGAACCCACTTTTATGAGTCTGTACTCCTTACCATCCACAAACAAATGGGCTTTTGGAGAGATTCAGCAAGACCCTGAAGGGCATGATTAGAGGCCTACCTGAGGCACTGAACAATAAGTGCCATGCCTGTTGTTTGCCTACAGGGTGGAACCACCAAAGGAAATGGGCTTCAGCCCGTATGAGCTTCTGTATGGGAATCCTGTCCGAGGACCTCTGAGTTTTGTAATGGAAGGATGGAGCAAGCTCCCAGGAAGATTCCCCAGGATGTAGTGAGCCACATACTGGCGTTTAGGATCCAAATGGTTAAGTTGTGGAAGCAAGCTTCAGGCAATTTACAAGTGAAGTCAGGATGTGATGAAAGAGTGGTGTGACCAGGATCCTACCACTGTGGAATTTCAGCTTGGGCAGAAAGTGTGGGCCATATGAGTGCCTGAGAGAAAGCGAAGACCTCCAGACAACCCCAGAGGGTGCTCCATATCAATCGTCTCACACCCGACTTTGAGAGGTCCGAGCTATCCATGCTGTTGGTGACAGATAGAGAAAAGGAGGAGAGCGAACCTCTTGCTCCCCTCTTAGACTCCAAGGAGAAAGATGGATCTGTGGGGGGAGTAATCCTTTACCTCAGTCTAATTCCTGAACAGCAGAGAGACTGCCACCAAGTGTTGGGAGAGTACTCCTCTCTGTGTTCTCTTATTCCTGGGACTACCCACCTGTGTACCCATGATATAGACACTAGAGACACCTTACTTGGCAAACATTTATCTTACATGTTGTTGGATAAGGAGAGGGTTATCATTAAGAGTGAAGTCTCTAAAATGCTGGAATTGGAGGTGATAGAACCCTCCAGTACCCTCTGGTCCAGTCCTGTTGTTCTGGACCCAAAGCTTCCTCACCGAGCACAACATATGAACTGAGGTTCTGTGTGGAATATAGCGGGCTAAACTCAGTGACAAAGATAGATGCTTATCTCATCCCTGGTCTGATGAGCTTATGGACAGGCTAGAGGCTACCCAGTATTTACGTATTTTTTATATTACAACAAGGTACAGGCAGATCACCCTAACAGAAGGTGCCAAGGAGAGATCAGCCTTCTCAACTCCAGATGGCCACTATCAATTTCATGTGATTCCCTTTGCACTTAACAATGCCCCCGCCACTTTTCAGAGGTTGGTGAACAAGGTTCTTGCCGATATGAGGCCTTTTCAGCTGCCTACCTGGATGACATAGCTGTCTATAGTAGCAGCTGGAAGGACCAACTCTTCCACCTCCAGGAAGCGGTTTAGGCTCTGCAGCAGGCAGTAACAACACAAAAAGATGATGGACGAAACGCTGGATATTGTCAAACGTTCACACCACGTACAGAGATCTGGGCCTAAATCCATCATTCTTTTGCTCACCATGCCATTCCAGTTTGGACTTAGCTATATGCAAATCAATCTAGACCCTGGTCCCCCATGGGAACCGTCCAGTCTGAATGAGAGGCTAGGTCCTCCCTGGACTTCAAACAAGCATCATGGGGCTTGTTTTGGGGTATCAACCCTCATCAGCCAGGCCAGCTTGAATCCAATGGCATAGTGAGCAGGAAACCCATGTCTGGGCATACCCTTCCCACTTGGAGTGAGTCTAACTACAGAAAAAGATGATGATGGAATGTTGAACATTGTTAAACATTCACCCCCAGTACAGAGAGCTGGGCCTAAATACATCATTTTTTTGCTCACCCTGCCTTAAATGTTTGGCTCCAGCCATATGCAAATCAGTTTTCACTCTGCTCCCCATTGGAGCAGTCCAGACCAAATTGCTAGGCCAGGTCCTCCCTGAGCCAGAAACAAGCCTCCCGGGACCGGTTACGGGGTATCACTTCTCAACAGCCAGGCTAGCTTGAATCCAATGGCATAGTGAACACGGGACCCACGTCTGCCATAAATGAGATCCTAAGTTTGGCATGGCACTGAAAGAATGTTCAGCTCTAGAGATTTAGGGACTCATGAATGGCATTTTGGTGTAGGGCAGTGCAGCAAGGCATCTTGCTGCGCTGCCCTAAGCCACATTGAAAGGAAAAGAATGCACCGTATTTAGGGCAATGTAGTGCATTCCTGTACTTTCTATCTGTGCCAGTGCCGTTTTGGCAGTCTAGCATTAATGTAGGCAACCTTGCACTATGGTACAAGAGTGCCTCTGTTGCAGGCAGGATTGTTTTTGTGCAGGAAGGGGCACTATCCTGCACAAATCCAGCGCTGCTCTAAAACAAACCTCCAAACCATCACTATATATTCTAGGAGCTTTCACACTTTACTCGTCGGTGGGGCCCATAACACCGCGAGTCCCAGGATCAGTGAAAACCAGAGGATGAGCTGCTGGAATAGCTGAGTGTCCCACTTCATCTATTTAATCTAAATTCTATACATTATATACATATGCATTTTATTAGATCTTACCTTACCATGGTTTTAATTCTCGAAGGAAACATTTAAGACACCCCACTGTTTGGTCAATGGATCAGCTAGTAAAAGTTAACTAATGGACAACAAGACCAGCGTAATTCTCCATTTATTTAATTTTTATTTTTACATTTTAGCTCTCCTAGCATGACCTTACTTTATTAAACTTTTAGTTCGAATTTAATTAATCATTTTATTAATTAACCTAAAGGAAAGAAATATTTATTCATACAGTTTACATTTAATTGCAGAATAGTTCAGGAAAATAAGTCAAAGACATATTACCAATCTTCTCGGCAAATAGAAATCAAGATTAGAACAGCAGAGTTCCCAAAAACAGCCTCTCTATTCTTTCTTGACACATAAGGACTCCGACCCCGTCCAAAGTTAAAGTCAGGAAAAATGTCAAAGTCTTTGCACCAAGGAAAAATCGATCAGTCCGACAGCATGTCGTGGTGCGAAAAGAAATTCAAAAGCAAGCTTTTATTCTCTTCCTCTTTTATACCCTTTATTCCTAACTATCTAACTAAAATGTGAAACTTTTAGGGTGCGCATTCAATTCTCATTAAGCCATTCAAGGGGTGGATGAGGATAACCTCATCTCCTCATTGTCCATATTTCCGCCTAGTCATAATTCTAAGCACAATAAAGTTCAGATTGTTCGTTATTGCATTCTTTCACCCTTGTCCTTTAACTTGTCACTTTGCAATACTTTCCCAGGCTCACAACACGGATATCTTAACTTGGCACCATTCTGCTCTTCTGGCCACGCTGAGCTTGACACCAGCCACACAGGCAGAGACTGCTTGTAAATCTCTCGAGCATAGTCGCCCATACGTAGAAAGACATTCTCTTGGAGTCTCACAAACCCTCCATGTTTTACTAGGCTGCATGGGCCATAACGGGAACTATCATAGAAACAAACACAATTAAACGTTAGATCTCGAAGTACACTGTTTACCTCCCCCCATTCTAAGTTCACCCTGTTAGTGGTTACCTAGCTCAAAAGCCACATATATGCGTTGTTTTCTTACAATTCTCCATCATTTCTGCAACAATTATACTTTTAAGAAGCATACATGCATAGCCTTTCATTAGATTATAGCATTTCTGCACTATATTAGTAAGACACTTTCACATAATTAATGTATTACGGTTTGCAACATGAGCAAATTAGTATCCCGCGTGTATTCGTGTGTGTGCTTTCTATTCTACGTTGGTTAATTTTAAAACCACACGATTAATACATATTACAGTTATGGGAGGTGACTTCATGAGGGTTATACAAAATTTTTCGTTTTCACTCTCGCTCCATCACAGGCAGGATTGTTTTTTGTGCAGGAAGGGGCTCTATCCTGCACAAAAACAATCAAAAAAGAGGCATTTTTCTCTTTCTATGTGTGCTGCATAATGCAGCAGAATGCATCACACATGGAAAGAGGAGAAAACAAGGAGAAATAAAAATATTTCTCCTCGTTATGCCGGCTCTGCAGAGGCTTATGGTTTTAGTGCTGCCGAAGGTTAAGTAAATCTGGGGCAGCGTCAAAATCCATGAGTGTTGCATGGGAAAAACCACCGCAAAACCCATGGAACCATTGGGCTACCGGAGCGTCAAAAAAGTGACGCTGTGGCAGCTCAAGCCTCTCATAAATAACCCCTTTAGTGTGAAGAGGAGAGATGGAAGGAAAAATTCTAAACAAAAGTATGACATGTATTCAAATATTAACCCCTTCGCTGCTAGGTCTTTTCCCCTACTGTGCTTAGCCTTTTTTTGGCGATTTGGGGTAGTGCGCGCTTAGGCCCCTGTAACTCTTTGACCACATAAGGTATCCACGCTAAATTTGCGTCCTTTTCTTCCAACATCATGTGGATTCTAAAGGTGCCCAGGGTTTGTGGGTTCCCTTGGAGGGGTCCCAGAAATTAACCAAAATATAGTGAATTTTTTGTTTTTTTCAGAAAAATGGGAAAAACGGGCTGCAAATGAAAGCCTCTGGGTTTTTCCCTGCAAATGGTATCAAAAAAGGGTTTGTGGGGCTGAAATATCCATTTTCTCAGCTTTTAGGGAATGACAGTCTTTTGTCAGAGAACCAACATTTTTCACACAGTTTTGGCATTTTTCTGGGGCATAGCCTATTTCTGCTATTTTTAGAGCTTTCCACCTCCTTCCAGTTAATGGTAGAAATGAGTTTGGAAGCAATAATGGATCCGGGACAGCTATACATTTTCAAAAAGTAGACAAAATTATGAATTCAGAAAGGGGTCATGTGTCTAAATCCATGAAGGTTTCTTTATAGAAACTAACAGTTAAATATTGGAATAATTGAACATTTGTTGAACAGCCTTTTGTCTCAACCTTTTCACCTATAACTTCTTGTAATTTTGACAGCTCTTGGAAAGCAATATACCGTTACATCCGTTAGATCTTCCTGGTTGTGGGGATATATAGGACTTGTAGTTTCACCAAGAACCCGACGAACCCAGATCCAAAAACTGAGCAGCAACTTGCAATGGTATTTTTTTATTTACTGGGTATAGAGCACTTTTTCTTGGAAAATGTATACATGGAAAAATCTGTATGAAAGACACCTATGTATTTCTGAATTGGGTACAAATTATAGAGTTTAGAAACAGTATATAATTGCACATTTTCAAAATTGGGAATACTCATACTAGCATGAGAATTATTGGTCATTTTTTAAAAAGATTTTTTTTACACAATGTCTTTCATTGGGAAGGGAGAAATGCATGAAAACTCAATAGGTAATAACAGTTGATTTACAAATCTGAATTACTTGTGTGGGTCGGCCATGTGCCTACGACAGGAAACGGCGCAAAATGCAACGTGGTCACACCTCAATTTTGCAGTTAAAAATTGACCATTTTATGGCAAGTGCCTAGCTGTAGTTTGTGCACCCTAACTCTGCCGGCACCTAGGGAAACCTAGCAAACCTATACATTTTTAAAAACTAGACACCCAGGGAAATTCAGGATGGGGTGACTCGACTGCCTACCACCAGGTTCTGTTACCCAGAATCCCTTGCAAAGCTTAGAAATTGACAAAATAAAACGCATTTTCCTTATATTTCTGTGGTGGAAAGTTCTGGAATCTGCGTGGATCAACAAATTTCCACCCACCCAGCGTTCCCCTGCGTCTCCCGAAACAAATGGTACCTCACTTGCCTGCGTCTGCCTAGTGCCTGCGACAGGAAACAGCGCAAAACGCAACGTGGTCGCACCTCAATTTCGCAGTGAAATCGTACCCTTTATGGACTAAGAGACTACCTTTTGTTTTTGAACCCTAGCTCTGCCGGCACCTAGGGTAACCTAGCAAACCTATACATTTTTTAAAACTAGACACCCAGGGGAATTCAGGATGGGGTGACTCGACTGCCTACCACCAGGTTCTGTTATCCAGAATCCCTTGCAAAGCTAAGAAATTGACAAAAAAAGCATTATCCTCACATTTCTGTGGTGGAAAGTTCTGGAATCTGCGTGGATCAACAAATTTCCACCCACCCAGCGTTCCCCCGGGTCTCCCAAAAAAAATGGTACCTCACTTGCCTGGGTCTGCCTAGTGCCTGCAACAGGAAACAGCGCAAAACGCAACGTGGTCGCACCTCAATTTCGCAGTGAAATCGTGCCCTTTTTGGACAAAGAGACTACCTTTTGTTTTTGAACCCTAGCTCTGCCGGCACCTAGGGAAACCTAGCAAACCTATACATTTTTGAACACTAGACACCCAGGGGAATTCAGGATGGGGTGACTCAACTGCCTATCACCAGGTTCTGTTACCCAGAATCCCTTGCAAATCTAAGAATTTGACAAAAAAATGCATTTTCCTCACATTTCTGTGATGGAAAGTTCTGGAATCTGCGTGGATCAACAAATTTCCACCCACCCAGCGTTCCCCTGGGTCTGCCGAAAAAAATGGTACCTCACTTGCCTGGGTCTGCCTAGTGCCTGCGACAGGAAACAGCGCAAAATGCAATGTGGTCGCACCTCAATTTCGCAGTGAAATTGTGCCCTTTTTGGGCAAAGAGACTACCTTTTGTTTTTGAACCCTAGCTCTGCCGGCACCTAGGGAAACCTAGCAAACCTATACATTTTTGAAAACTAGACACCCAGGGGAATTGAGGATGGGGTGACTCGACTGCCTACCACCAGGTTCTGTTACCCAGAATACCTTGCAAAGCTAAGAAATTGACAAAAAAAACACATTTTCCTCACATTTCTGTGGTGGAAAGTTCTGGAATCTGCGTGGATCAACAAATTTACACCCACCCAGCGTTCCCCCGGGTCTTCCAAAAAAAATGGTACCTCACTTGCCTGGGTCTGCCTAGTGCCTGCAACAGGAAACAGCGCAAAACGCAGCGCTGTTGCACCTCAGTTTCGCAGTGAAATCGTGCCCTTTTTGGGCAAAGAGACTACCTTTTGTTTTTGAACCCTAGCTCTGCCGGCTCCTAGGGAAACCTAGCAAACATATACATTTTTGAAAACTAGACACCCAGGGAAATTCAGGATGGGGGGACTCGACTGCCTACCATCAGGTTCTGTTACCCAGAATCCCTTGCAAAGCTAAGAAATTGACAAAAAAAAACGCATTTTTCTCACATTTCTGTGGTGGAAAGTTCTGGAATCTGCGTAGATCAACAAATTTCCACCCACACAGCGTTCCCCCAGGTCTCCCAAAAAAAAGGTACCTCACTTGCCTGGGTCTGCTTAGTGTCTGCGACAGGAAACAGCGCAAAACGCAACGTGGTCACACCTCAATTTCGCAGTGAAATCGTGCCCTTTTTGGACAAAGAGACTACCTTTTGTTTTTGAACCCTAGCTCTGCCGGCACCTAGGGAAACCAAGCAAACCTATAAATTTTTGAGAACTAGACACCCAGGGGAATTCAGGATGGGGTGACTCGACTGCCCACCACCAGGTTCTGTTACCCAGAATCCCTTGCAAAGCTAAGAAATTGACAAAAAAAACACATTTTCCTCACATTTCTGTGGTGGAAAGTTCTGGATTCTGCGTGGATCAACAAATTTCCACCCACCCCACGTTCCCCCAGGCCTACCGGAAAACATGGTACCTCACTTGCATGGGTAGGCATAGTGGCTGCAACAGCAAAAGGCCCAAATCATGCGGTGGAGAATTTAAAATAACCTATAGTAAAACTACCTGGGGGTGGGGGCATTGGCATGCCCATTTTGGGCAGCCTCCAACCTAAGACGAATGTGCCCAAAAATACCGTGTGTCTGGTGGGTTTTTTGCCCCCCCCAGGGGGGGGGGGGGCAGATTGGGGCTACTGCCCCATCTGTCCCCGGGAGGGGCAGGAAGGCTGTAATTTTAGCGGGGGAGGGGGTGGGGGCATGGGCATGCCAGTTTTGGGCAGCCCTACCCAATTTCAAATTTTCCCCCCCAAAAAATCCCTGGCGTCTAGTGGGCTTTTTGCCCCCCCGGCAGTGCAGATTGGGGGGTAATGCCCCTATCTACCCCCAGGGGGGTCAGAAAGTCCCCTAGATGCCAGGGAGTTTTTGGGGCAAATTTTGATTAGGGTGGGGTCTGCCTAAGACGGGCATGCCAATGCCCCCACCCCCAGGGGGGGCAGGCAGGCTGTTATTTTTGTGGGGGAGGGGGTGGGGGCATAGGCATGCCCGTTTTGGGCAACCCATCCAAATTCAAATTTGCCCGCAAAATAATCCCTGGCGTCTAATGGGCTTTTTGTCCCCCCCAGCGGGGCAGATTGGGGGGTCATGCCCCCATCTACCCCCAGGGGGGTCAGAAAGTCCACTAGACGCCAGGGAGTTTTTGGGGCAAATTTTGATTAGGGTGGGGTCTGCCCAAGACGGGCATGCCAATGCCCCCACCCTAATACAAATTTGCCTAAAAAAAATCCCTGGTGCCTAGTGGGCTTTTTGCCCCCCCAGGTGGGGCAGATTGGAGGCTACTGCCCCATCAGCTCCCAGGGGGGGCAGGAAGGCTGTTATTTTTTGTGGGGGGGGTGGGGGCATAGGCATGCCTGTTTTGGGCTGCTCATCCAAATTCAAATTTGCCCGCAAAAAAAAATCCCTGGCGTCTACTGGGCTTTTTGCCCCCCCGGCAGGGCAGATTGGGGGGTAATTCCCTCATATGCCCCCCAGGGGGGTCAGAAAGACCACTAGACGCCAGGGAGTTTTTTGGGTAAATTTTAATTAGGGAGGGGTCTGCCCAAGATGGGCATGCCAATGCCCCCACCCTAATAAAAATTTGCCTAAAAAATCCCTGGTGTCTAGTGGGCTTTTTGCCCCCCCAGGGGGGGGCAGATTGGAGGCTACTGCCCCATCAGCTCCCAGGGGGGCAGGATGGCTGTTGTTTTTGTGGGGGAGCGGTGGGGGCATAGGCATGCCCGTTTTGGGCAGCTCATCCAACTTCAAATTTGCCCGCAAAAAAATCCCTGTCGTCTAGTGGGCTTTTGGCCCCGCCCGGCGGGGCATATTGGGGGGTAATGCCCCCATATGCCCCCCAGGGGGGTCAGAAAGATCACTAGACGCCTGGGAATTTTTTGGGTAAATTTTAATTAGGAAGGGGTCTGCCCAAGACGGGCATGCCAATGTCCCCACCCTAATAAAAATTTGCCTAAAAAAATCCCTGGTGTCTAGTGGACTTTTTGCCCCCCTGGGGGGGCAGATTGGGGGCTACTGCCCCATCTGCCCCCTAGGGGGGGCAGGAAGGCTGTAATTGTTGCGGGGAGGGGGTGGGGGCATGGGCATGCCTGTTTTGGGCAGCCACACACTATTTCATATTTGCCCCCTCAAAAAATCCCTGGCGTCTAGTGGGCTTTTTGCCCCCCTGGCAGGGCAGATTGGGGGCTAATGCCCCCAACTGCCCCCCAGGGCGGGCAGAAAGTCCACTAGACGCCAGGGAGTTTTTGGGGCAAATTTTGTTTAGGGTGGGGTCAGCCCAAGACGGGCATGTCAATGCCCCCACCCTAATAAAAATGTGCCTAAAAAATCCCTGGTGTCTAGAGGGCTTTTTGCCCCCCCAGGGGGGGAAGATTGGAGGCTACTGCCCCATCATCCCCCAGGGGGGGCAGGAAGGCTGTTATTTTTGTGGGGGAGGGGGTGGGGCATAGGCATGCCCGTTTTGGGCAGCCAATCCAAATTCAAATTTGCCCGCAAAAAAATCCCTGACGTCTAGTGGGCTTTCTGCCCCCCGGGGGGGCAAATTGGGGGCTACTGCCCCCATCTGTCCCCCAGGGGGGGCAGAAAGTCTGTAATGGTGGCGGGGGTGGGGGCATTGGCATGCCAGTTTCGGGCAGCCCCCACCCTAAAATAAAGTGCACAAAATAAAATCCCATTGCATAGTGGGCTTTCTGCCCCCCGGGGGGGCAAATTGGGGGCTATTGCCCCATCTGCCCCCCAGGGGGGCAGAAAGGCTGTAATGGTGCCGGGGGGGTGGGGGCATTGGCGCGCCCATTTCGGGCAGCCCCCACCCTAAAAAAAGTGCCACCAAAAAAATTCCCTGGTGTATAGTGGGCTTTCTGCCCCCCTCGGGGGGGCAGATTGGGGGGCTATTGCCCCATCTGTCCCCCTGGGGGGGCAGAAAGACTAAATACTATAAATTTATTTATGGGTGGAGTGAAGGCCTTTGCCCAAGGGGCCGCTCCCCCCTCCCTGGTGTTTAGTGGGTGGATCCCTGCTTGGGGATCGCCCTCCTGGGGCGATCCCCAAGCAGGGATCCACTCGGGAGGGGTACCATTGGAAAGGGGAGATTCTCCCGACTTTATACGCGCTCAGGGGGCTGAGATAGCCCACTGAGCATGTAGAAAGTGAAACTGAAATGAGCCTAAAGGCTCATTTTAGTTTTGCTTTGTGTTCAATGACGGCAGCGCGACATGTGCGCTGATCGTCATTGAACAGAAACCGGGGAGGGGGCCTCGGGAGTTGGGGAAGCTCTTCCCCAGCTCCCAAGGTCAGAGGGGTGAAAAGGAAATCCCTTTGCTGTCTGCAGCAGAGGGATTTCGTGCCCCTGGCCTCATGACAAAATGGTTCCGTCATCAGCACAGGAGCACCGATGCTCATGACGGAACCATTCCCTCATGAGCATGGAAGGGGTTAAGAAACATGCGTTTTGAGTGGGTTCCTAAAGTTCTTTTTAATTTTAAAAGAAGTTTGAGTCTGCTTCTTTAAAACTGTGGCCACCACAAAATCCTTACATGTGTAAATATATTCTCATGAAAAAATGTACAGTTTCACATGTGGCAATGGCATGCAGAAATGCTTGTGCTTTTTCATAGTTTTTTTGTTTCGCTGCAGTGAAAGTGCTTTGCCCCACGAAGAATCCCCTATTGCTACACACCGAAACATATTTATTCTGTGCTTCTCAGGAGTACGTATCTGACATGTTAAAAAACTAGAGTTTTCAGTTTAGTAAACCTCAAGCAGAAGGTTTCTGAATACTCATAAATATGCTAATTTGTAAGCGTTCATCATCATTTGCAGGCGTCACATCCTGGAACAGAACACCAACCCCTCACACCTAAACGATTTGCTCATATGGACAATTACCGCTCAGGGGCTCTGACCCTGTTCGCAGGCAGGTCGCTCCCCACATCATCACACGGCCGCCAGCTGCCTCGTACCTGCTCCCTGCCACCCGCCTGTTTTCCCGCTGTTTCCTGCTCCTTCCTGCCGCTGCGTCCCTGCCCCCCTGCTCCTGATTGGACAGCCTGCTCCCGCCTCCCAGCTGCTCCTCCCTCCCTCTCCCCCTCTTAAGGAGGCCGCGCAGTGGCGTAGGAGTGACCTCTGACCCTGCTCGCAGGCAGGTTGCTCCCCAGGCCACCACATGGCCACCAGCTGCCTCGTACCTGCTCCCTGCCGCCCGCCTGTTTTCCCGCCATTTCCCGCTCCTTCCTGCCGCTGCGTCCCTGCGGCCCCGCCCCACTGCTCCCCATCGGCCACCGGCTCCCACCTCCCAGCTGCTCCTCTCTCCCTCTCCCCCTCTTAAGGAGGCCGCGCAGTGGCATAGGAGCGACCTCTGACCCTGCTCGCAGGCAGGTCGCTCCCCACGCCACCACACAGCCGCCAGCTGCCTCATACCTGCTCCCTGCCGCCTGCCTGTTTTCCCTCCGTTTCCCGCTCTTTCCTGCCGCTGCGTCCCTGCAGCCCCACCACCCTGCTCCCCATTGGCCACCCCACTTCTGCGTCCCAGCTGCTCCTCCCTCCCTATCCCCCTCTTATGGAGGTCGCGCAGCGGCCGCGCACAGCGGGCACGCCAAAGGCAAGCCCGTCTGCGCCTCTCCGTGCCTGGATTGCACCCAGCGCCAGAACCCCTGGATCCAGCGGCGCCACAACACCAGACTCCGCTACGCCGCCAGCACCCTCTACGCACTCAACGCCGGCCGAAACCACACCTGCTTCCAAGCCGCCCCGAAACGGACTCACGGACCTTTCTCCTGCCACAACTGCAGCTTCACCCACGACAGAGCCACCAAACCTCCAAGGACTGGAACAAACCACCTCCGCTGCAAACTCCTCAACACCCACTCCGCACGCAACCACATCGTCGAGCTCTGGGATCAGCTCGACACCTCTGCCCCAGACTAGGACTTCCTGACCGAGACCTGGTGGAACGACTCCTCGGCGCCCAACATCGCCATAGCCATCCCGGACGGCTACAAGATCACCCACAGGGATCGCGCCAACGGAATCAGAGGAGGAATAGCCATCGTCCACAAGTCTGGATAGAAGAACTGGATAGAAACCTCCTGAGGCGGAAGCCGGTAGACTAGCTGCGCACGAAAACTTTTTAAAGCTTTTTAATTGTGGAAACTTTTATGTGTATCTGTTGCTGTGACTTACTACTGCTCATTTGCACAATCCTCACCTCCCTGCCACACACCTCTCCCTCAGCCGAATAGGCGCTGGGATCGGGAAAAACGCCGCCGCCATATTGGGGGTAGAGCTGGGTTGACGGTATAGCTGTTGGGACCTCCCGACCCTGACAGGACTACTTAAGCCTCGCCCACCCCGCGCACCTATTAGAACTGGATAGAAACCTCCTGAGGCGGAAGCCGGGAGACTAGCTGCGCACGAAAACTTTTTAAAGCTTTTTAATTGTGGAAACTTTTATGTGTATCTGTTGCTGTGACTTACTACTGCTCATTTGCACAATCCACACCTCCCTGCCACACACCTCCCCCTCAGCCGAATAGGCGCTGGGATCGGGAAAAACGCCGCCGCCATATTAGGGGTAGAGCTGGGTTGACGGTATAGCTGTTCGGCCCCTCCCTCTTCTCCACCATATAAGGAGCACCTCTCGCCGGCCGCGTAGCGGATGCGCGCAGCGGGCGCGCCGTGGGCTCACCTAAGGCAAGCCCGTCTGCGCCCTTCGCGACTGGCCGGGGCCAGGGGCCATAACCCCTGGTCCTCTTACGGTCCTAGGAAAGTACTATAGCTCGGGCCTCCTTCATAATTTAAGACCCCCTGCGAGAGCAAGCTGCTGCCTCCCATATCATCCCCTGGACTTACCCACTATCTGCCCACACTGCAATGTAAGACTCATTGCCACTCAGAGGGAAGCCGACCTACATACCTTTACAATGTTTCTTTTAAACTGTAGGTCTCTACCGAAGCATAGCACGGAAATCTCACTACTGTTGGACGAACTTGTTCCCGATGCAATCTTTCTAACCGAGACATGGTTAACCTCTGACTCTGAACCCGACCTAGTGCAAGAACTTCCACCTGGTTATCAAATTGCACGCAAGGACCGCGCCCAGGGGAAAGGCGGGGGACTTGCAATCATGTATAAAACTCAATACTCGTGCCATTGCACCTCGGACACCATCCCTGACTGTGAAAGTCTGTCCTGCTCCATTAAATTCTACTCCTTCTCAGGGATCCTTATTTATCGCCCCCCAGGTCCATTGAACCAATTTCATACTGCACTACCTTCCTCTGTAGCAGAATTAGCTACGTCGCCCTCCAATTTTATGTTGCTGGGAGACCTTAATATTCACTTTGATAATGGTTCAGATAATACGGTCAAAGAGCTGACTGCAAGTTTGGCGGCAGTTCAGCTGGAGCAATTAGTGCTAGCTCCAACGCACATTAAAGGGCACTTACTGGACCCTGTATGTAGCAACTGTGTAGAACTCAAGACAGGTCCCATTACTCATCTTCCTTGGACAGACCACTTCTTAATCCCTCTTATCTGGTCGATACATAGACCCGTCTCTGGCACTCCCAATCCGCGAAAGATGAGAAACTAGTCTAGGCTCCCATTAGAACAGTGGACTAGCTCCTTGGCAGCCTCCAGACCCTCATTTTCCCAGAATCCCTTACTAGATAACAGGGAATTCAACAACTGGATTCGGAAGTCACTTGACACTATACTCCCCTCTAGAAAAATTAGCTTAAAAAGGCCACGAGAAACAGCCCCATGGTACTCGGAGGAGCTAAGAGAAAAAAAGCGACACTGTAGGAAGCTTGAAAGAAAGTGGCGCCTAGGATATGCCACCATAGACAAAGCCATGTACAGGGAGGCTATTAGAGCCTACAAATTAGAAATAAAATCGACACAGTCTACCTATTACAGTGGTAAAATCATGCAGGCCAGATCAAAGCCGAGAGAGATCTTCCAAATTGTCAAAAGTCTTACCAAACTTCCCCCACCTATGGTTCCCAACGACAACCCACTCTCCCGCTGCAATGATCTAGCGGAATTTTTCTATCAGAAAATAAATAAAATGTAATCATCATTTTCAGCCACAGTCCCGAAGCCCCTCACCATTGGACCCTCTCTCCCCACGGAAGCTGATCACCCCCCCCGAACAACCCTCGACCATTTTCCCCTGCTAGACCTAGTAACGTTGGGACCTCTGATACAACAAGTAAAGTCAGGCTCCCCATGCGACCCCGCCCCTCCAGGCACTATGGTAGCAGCCAGCCAAGTTATTCTTCCCACTCTTATGGAGCTTCTTAACATCTCTCTAACCACATGTAGTGTCCCACCTACTCGGAAACAAGCTATGGTGAGAGCACTTTTGAAAAAGCCTAACCTTGACCCAACTAACTTTAACAACTACCGCCCCATTTCCCTGTTACCCTGGGTGAGCAATATCCTGGAGAAATACATTACTTCCCATCTAACAATGTTTTTCGAGAACAACCACCTACTCGATATCTCGCAGACAGGATTTCGCCCCAAACATTGGACGGAAACGGCCCTGTTAGCCGTGACAGAGGAAACTAGGCGGATCTTGGATCGAGGAGGATCAGTGGCAGTCATCCTCCTTGATCTAAGTGCGGCGTTCGATACGGTATGCCATAAAACTCTGCTGTGTCGACTCCGTAATCTTGGAGTATCAAGGAACGCTCTGGCTTGGTTTAAATCCTTTTTGAGCGGAAGTACATTCCAAGTCTTTGACGGCGACTCTTTCTCCTCAAGCAAACTTCTGGATTGTGGGGTACCGCAGGGATCGTCATTGAGCCCTGCGCTATTCAACGTGTACATGAGACCGCTGGCTGAAATTGTTCACCCATATGGTATTAAGATCATCACATATGTGGATGACACTCAGCTGGTGGTCTCACTCGCACAAAAGAACTGTGCAATGGCTCAGATCAATTTGACTACCTGTATGGAAGAGGTTAAAAACTGGATGACTACATCGTCCCTCAAGCTTAACGGTGACAAAACCGAGCTTATGCTACTCGGCCCGCCAGCGCTGTCTACCATCGACCTCTTATTGCCCATCAGCTTGGGTACACCGCCCATCACAAAAGACAACATAAAAAGCCTCGGGGTCTGGCTGGATAAATCTTTAACCCTTAACACCCAAGCAACCAAGACATCTGCAACCTGCTTCGGAATCATTAGGATGCTGAAGAAAATCCTTCCGCTCCTACCCTTTGTAGCCAAGCAAGTTGTGGTACAAAGCTTAATTCAATCCCGACTAGACTTTAGCAATGCCTTATACCTAGGGGCACCGGAGTACGTCTTGCAAAAACTCCAGCGGACTCAGAATTGTGCGGCATGCATGCTGCTTAAGCTTCCACGAAAAGCGTCAGTAGAATCCGGGTTGAGGACTCTGCACTGGCTCCCTGTTAGGGAGAGAATCAAATTTAAAGCCATGTGCATCTCCCACCAAGCCTTCTGGAAATATGGCCCTAAGATTAATCATCCTCTGCTTTCCCCTTACCACCCCAGCAAACAACTTTGCTCTGCCAATGCATTCTTGGCCGTAGCCCGTGGGATTAAGTGATCCAGAGTTGGAGGTAGGTCCTTTACCTTCAACGCTGCCAAACTATGGAACTCGCTGCCTTTACATCTAAGATCCAATCCCAATCTGTCATCTTTCCGCAAGCAGCTTAAAACTTTTCTCTTCCCTAACAAGACTAACTCCTAAACTGATGTACCATGAGGCACTATCCTTTTTTTTCCTAGCGCTTGGACGCCCGAGGGCAGCAGTCGCGCTCTATAAAACCCCTTTTCATTTGATTTCATTTGATTTCATTTCCTTTCACCCTCAAGGTCGCCACCCACGCAGACGACACCCTCAACTCTGCGGAACACCTGCACGTCCGGAACCACATCGACCCCAAAACCACCCTCAGAGGAACTCTTATCTACAGACCCCCCGGACCTCGAGCTCAATTCAGCGACACCATCGCCGACCTCGCCAGCACCCACACACTTGCATCCACGGACTGCATCCTCCTCGGGGACCTGAATTTCCACCTTGAGAACAACAACAACGCCAAACTCAGCCTCAGACAACACATCACCGCACCCACCCATGCCGCTGGCCACACGCTGGACCCCGTCTTCTCCACAGGCACCCATGTCACCTTCGACCACACCACCGAACTCCTCTGGACCGACCACCGCTGCATCCATTTCACCTTCAATAAACCAACCACGCACCGCCGTACCCAACAGCTACCTCGCCGCTGCTGGAGCAAAGTCACCGAAGACCAGCTGATCACCACCCTCGCCGAAAACCCACCCACCAACCCCACCAACCCAGACACCGCAGCCCACAACCTCAGACAGTGGATCGACGACTGTGCCAACACCCTCGCCCCACTCAAGAAACCCTCCAACAACCACGCCAGAAAGAAAACCTCCTGGTTCACCGATGAGCTGCAGACCTCCAAACGCGCATGCCGGAAACTGGAGAAGATATGGCTCCATGAACGCACTCAGGACAACCACGCAGCCCACTAGGACGCCACCCGCAGACATCACCACCTCATCAGATTAGCCAAGAGATCCTCCTTCAAAGACCGCCTGGATAACAACGCACACGACAGCAAAGAGCTTTTCAGCATCGTAAAGGAACTCTCCAACCCCAGCACCAATGCCAACGACATACCGCCCTCTCAAGAACTGTGCAACTCACTGGCCATCTTCTTCCACCGCAAGATTGCTGACATCCATGACAGCATCAACACCATGACCGCCCCGACTACGCCAGACCCCACCTTTCCCTGTGAACACCACCAGGTCCAACCGCCTGCCCCCTGGTCCAATGTCAACGACGACGAGACACGCAAGGTCATGAACTCCATCTACTCAGGATCTCCGTCAGACCCGTGCCCACACCACGTATTCAACAAAGCAGACGCTGCCATCACACCTCAACTACGGAAGGTCATCAACATCTCCTTTGAAACAGCGACATTCCCGGAAAGCTGGAAACATGCCAAAATCAACGCCCTCCTCAAGAATCCCAAGGCGGACCCAAAGGACCTCAAGAACATCTGGCCAATCTCCCTGCTCCCGTTCCCAGTGAAGGTCATCGAGAAAATTGTCAACATGCAACTGTCCCGCCACCTGGAAGACAACAACATCTTGGACCGATCCCAGTCCGGGTTTAGATGAAACCACAGCACCGAGACAGCCCTCATCGCCGCCACAGATGACATCAGGTGCCAACTAGACAACGGCAAAACATCAGCCCTCATCCTCCTGGACCTGTTTGCCGCCTTCGACACGGTCTGCCATCGCACTCTAAGGACACGCCTCATAGAAGCCAGAATCCAAGAAAAGGCCCTTGACTGGACCACGTCCATCCTCTCCGGCAGAACCCAGAGCGTCCGCCTCCTGCCCTTCTGATCCGAGGCCAACGACATCATCTGCGGCGTCCACCAGGGCTCATCCCTCAGACTGACGCTGTTCAATGTCTACATGGCCCCCTCGCACAAGTGGCCCGCCAACACAACATCAATACCATCTCCTACGCTGACGACACCCAACTCATCCTCTCCCTCACCAAGGACCCGCACACTGCCAAAACCAACCTCCATGAGGGAATGAAGTCCGTCGCCGACTGGATGAGGAACAGCCGTCTGAAGCTGAATTTGGACAAGACGGAGGTACTCATCCTCGGACCCACCCCCTCAGCCTGGGACGACTACTGGTGGCCGACCACACTGGGAACAGCACCGACACCCACCGACCATGCATGCAACCTACAAATCATCCTCGACTCCTCCCTCTCCATGTCTAAACAGGTCAACGCTGTCTCCTCCTCCTGCTACAACACACTCAGCATGCTCCGCAGGATCTATAAGTGGAACCCGACTGAAACAAGAAGAACGGTGACACAGGCCCTCGTCAGCAGCAGACTGGACTACGGCAACGGACTCTATGCAGGAATCTCAGCCAAACACCTACGACGACTACAACGCGTCCAAAACGCCTCCACCCAACTGATCGTCAACGCCCCTCGCTGCAGCCACATAACCCCCCACCTGAGATACCTACACTGGCTCCCCGTCGACAAGAGGAACACCTTCAAGCTCCTCACCCACGCACACAAAGCACTCCACAACGCCGGACCAGCCTACCTGAACAGCAGACTCAGTTTCTACACCCCCACCCGCCAGCTCCGCTCCGCCAGCCTCCCCCTTGCCGCTGTCCCCCGCATCCAACAAACAACTGCGCCTTCGTCCTTCTCCTACCTCGCCGCCAAGACCTGGAACACCCTCCCTACCCACCTACGGCAGACCCAAGACCTACTCACCTTCAGAAGACTCCTCAAGACCTGGCTCTTTGAGCAGTAGCGGCACTCCCTCCCCTCGGCGCCTAGAGACCCTCATGGGTAAGTAGAGCGCTTCACAAGTACTCTGATTGATTGATTGATATTTTCAGTGAGGTACACATACTCCATTTGTGAGTGTAAATTCACATTCTGTGAATCAGTAAAGTTGCTTTCTACTTATAAATACAGATACCTTTGCACCCAAGTGTTACTTAGATGCACACATTTCTTTGATATTTGCAGTTTTCGGATAGATGGATTTGCACAAGTCTCTCGTTCAGCAGTTCAGTTGCGAGGAAGGAAAATACATGGAATCAAGAAGAGCAAACTATGATCCCAGGAAGAAGAAAAGTAGCTGATTGGATAGACCTTGTGGGGTGATAGAAAGAAACATGAGAACATCGAGGCGGTAAAACGAGACTGTCACACTTATTTTTTCATGTATTGACTTTTAATACTTTGTATTCCGCAATCCCTGCAAAAAAACCTGTCTCTAATTTCTTAATAAGCGACTTGTGATGCACCCATTCCCCTATTTTAATGAAATTACATCCAAACTCAACTTTAATAATGTATTGCAGTTGAGCTCTGACATCACAGTGCCTGCTGCCAGAGCCAGCAGCTGAGGGGAAAGGCAATTTAGGTTACAGGTGCATAATTAAATCAGCTGTTTAAAGAACACAACTACATTTTACTTTTCTTTGTTCTGCTTTGTTTTTCTAGCTGTTTAGTGACAAGTAGAAAGTAGATAGTTAAGATCACGTTCTTTTGCACTGTTTAGGTAATTTTAGAAACGTTAGACTCTTTCTTCATGTTTCTAATGTGCCCTTAAAAAGAAACGGACTTGTTTTAAACTCATTATAATATATTTTTGGTGTCTTTTGATTTTGCATTCGAGTTTCTATTTTTATTCTTCATATTTGCAAACATGATCTCTCTTTATATATGAAAGAACTATGTATCAAAAATGTAAGTGGTTTGTGGGAAAGGTGATGGTGTGACAATATGATATATGGAATAAAGTCCCCCTTGCCGTAAATAATAAGACTATTGAAAGTCACTTCAAAGTTCCATAACTTTAT
Organism: Lissotriton helveticus; assembly: GCF_964261635.1. Classification (NCBI taxonomy): domain Eukaryota; kingdom Metazoa; phylum Chordata; class Amphibia; order Caudata; family Salamandridae; genus Lissotriton; species Lissotriton helveticus. The sequence goes on from NC_136062.1 coordinate 312,586,044, forward strand.
AAAGAAACTCAGCTATTGGACTCATTCCTCTATATGATCATGAAACTCCTCGGTGACTTTCAATACCCTTATAATTTATAGTGGGGGTAATTTGTCCCATGTATAAAGTGCAAACTCCACACAAATGGGTTTCAGCGCTCTGCAGAATCAAGGTAGAGATTTGCAGTGGTAAAGACGAACTGCAGAACATGAAACGAGAGAGACAGTGCAACCAATCTAGTTAATTTAGATGTTGGGGAGTATAACAAGAGTATAGAAAGGCAAGTAGTGAATATTCACACAAGTTTTGATTGCTATCAAATTAAGCAATAGCATTTCTTGATAGGCCACCATAAAGAATACCGTAAACCCCAGTCCTCCATATTGGATGATGGCCAAGATATACTTTTGGAGCATGTTCTGAAATACAAATTCATCTGAACTGTCACCGTGGCAAATTCACACTAAATGTGAAATAGCCAACCCAAATTTGCAGCTCCACCAGCATATGCCTAATCAGCACATTGAGTAACTGCGAGGAGATGTGCTCAATTTAATGCATTAGAATTTAGGTGAGAGGCTAAGACATGACTTCTGCGTCTAGTCAAATTTGTTTTATCCACTGAAAATCTATTTAGGGCTGATAAGGAAAATATTTTTAACAGGCTGCATTTTTGTCTTTGGTGGTGAGTAAGGTAGTGCTTGGTGTGAACACCCTTTAACAATGTATTATTGAGTTATTGCCATCATGGGGGGCAGTAACAAGGGGGGAGATAAGAGGAGCAGCTGGAGCTGTTTGCCCTAGGCCCAACTCTTTTCAGAACCCATGCTGTCACTCCTGAATGTATTTATTTATAACCATGGCCACTGAAATTGGCGTAATGTGTCAAATTTTGTGATAGTATCACTTCCTTAATTTGTAAATCTAACACGTTAACACTGTCTGTGAAAAGGTTTCACTTAATTAGTGCCAGTTTAACAAACAAATACATCAATGATCAACAGGAAGTTAATAATTTAACGGTCTCAAAGAACCTGCCACTATGCGGTAACGTGTTGCCACGTTTTTAATAACTTTTGATCCGTTTGAGCTAGACGCAAATATTGTTCTTAAAATCTGCAGATTATGCAGCAGATAATGGATTATATGGCAAATAAGGCAAATCCATAATTATGCAGAAAATGCAGTGGCAGCAAACTTGGATATTTCCAATGGCTCTATATATTACAAAAATGGATTTAGTTTGCTTTTGAGAAATATTTGTGATGAGGCAGGTAATGGCAGTCACCACTAGGTGTTGTATTACACTGGTGTCTTACCTTGGCCCTGTAAAAATTTTGACAGGCATATATTAAAGGACATGTATAGAAGTGGTTGAGTGACAAAAAAACTTGTGGATATTTGTATTGAATTTTGGTGTGTTGGTTATGTGTTGTATTGTTTGTGCTGCCTGTGTGACATGATTGCAGTGTGTAGTTGTTGTGTAGGTCTGTTGTTGTTATGTTGCTTTCTGGTTTGATTTTTCGGTTAAACCCTGGTATGGTTTGAGTTTTTGCTTTATTTTGTGATCTTGTACTTTTTTCCTCTATAATTAATTTGAAAATATCAGCAAATTCTACAACCTTTCAATCCAAAAGCAGCACATTCCTTTAAAGGTCCTCTCATAAGCAACCATTTATCATTATGTACTGATAATCTAACTGTTCTACTACTTAAGACACCAGTCAGCCCAAGAAACTATGCCTTAACTTGGTGTTCCAAGTGCTCACTTTATGTGATATGTGACTTCAGGCATCCCTAAACTGTGATGGGGACATTTATTAAATTACCTCTTCCGGTTCCCAATTTGGTCCTGGTGTACAGAGAGACAGGTTGCACATAAAGGTTTCAAATTGCACCAATGCAATCTATGTACTATCAGTCACATCACAAAAAATCCCGGGGGTCGCAGAACAGCCTGCCTCATTATTACTAATTATGCAAGTTTCAATTTGAGACTGGCTGTGATTGGCTACAAACACAGGAATGACTGCTTGTTGGCATCAACAGATCACCATCACTGTGTATGCATTCCCAAATGCCAAATCTTTTTCATTTATTTAAAGAGGCGCTTATTCCTTAAAGTAGCCAGTGGTGCTTTTAAAATAAAATTTCCCTTGGGCCACTGCCTGCTCCCCTCCAGGCTATCAGAAACAATTCCCAAAGGAGTAACTGTCAAACTAGGTTAATGGGGGATGAATGGGTCACACACCACCTGTGACAAGTTAACAACTTATCAATGGTTTGCAATCACACTCGCAGTCATAAGCCATTGGTACATCTTGTTAAAGTCAAAAATTAGGAGGGGACGCCCCTTTCATGGCTTTTCGTGATTGTGATTTAGTCGGTAAACCACTTTGTGATTCAGAAAGGCCTTCCGAATTGTAAAAGGGATTTAGGGCCAGATGTATGACCATTTTAGCAGTCGCAAATGGAAAATTGGGCTGTTTGTGACAGCTTAAAAGGGTTGTAGTATGTACAAGCTCTACCTTGCGAGTCTGTAACTTATTACGACTCACTAAATAGAGTTTGGGAGTCTCAATTAGGAATGGGTGTGCCAATGGTGCCCCTTCCTTATAGCAAGTCGCAGGGGGATGTACGATTGCTTTGTGACAGCAAATGCGGTCGCAAAATAATCGCAGTTTAATACCTACTTCAAGTAGGTGGAAAGCCAGTTGCAAATGGGAAGGGGTCCCCATGGGACCCTGTCCCCTCTGTGAAAGTATGTGAAAATATTTTTTAAGAGCTGGCAGAGGTCACCGTCTGCCCTTACAAAATTCAAAGAAAACGTTGAATTTTTTTCTTTTAAATGCATCTCGTTTTCAATCAATCAATCAATCAGGGGTTTATATAGCGTGCTACTCACCCGAGAGGGTCTCAAGGCGCTGGTTGGGCAGCTCCGGATCAGTCGAAGAGCCAGCTCTTGAGGTCCTTCCTGAAGGTGTGCAGGGTTGGGGAGCATCTGATGTTCACGGGGAGCTCGTTCCAGTTCTTGGCGGCTATGTAGGAGAAGGCTCTCCCTCCTGTTCTGTTCAGGCCCGGACTGGCCGTTGTGTGCACCGGGCAATCCCCCGGTCGGCTGCAAGGGTGGGGGCCGGTTTTGGGCCCTGGGGGCCGTTTTTGTTGCAGAGCCGTTTTTGCAGCATAGCTGCAAAATCGGCCCTGTAACAAAATCGGCTGAAAAGCGGCCCTGGCAAAGCGCTCGCCCCCCTCCCGCCCGGGGGGCGGGGGGGGCCGGCCGAGCACTTTGCCAGGGCCGGTTTTGGTTCCCAGTCCGGCCCTGGTTCTGTTTCTGCGGATGCGGGGGACCTCTGCCAGGTCGAGGTCGGTGGAGCAGAGGTTCCTATTGGGCACGTGGAAGGATACTTTCTTGTTGAGGTATTTGGGTTCGATGTCGTAGAGGGATTTGTAGCTGTGGGTGAGGAGTTTGAAGGTGACCCTTTTCTCGACGGGGAGCCAGTGGAGGTCTCGCAGGTGTTGGGTCATGTGTTCGTGACGCGGCGTTCCAAGGACGAGTCTGGCCGGGCAATTCCTCTGTTATTGCCCATTCCCAATGGATTCTAAATTGCCACCCGCCTCATGAATATTGATGAGGCAGGTCATTTGCAACCCCATTGGGAATTGCTAAATGTGTCTAAGACACATTAGTACATCCTGATTTGTGAGTAGCAAATAAGCACAATTTGCGACCTGCAAAACAGAATTGCCATACATCTAGCCTTTAGTATATAGAAAAATGACATTTTATAGTTGCAGACTGTGATTTTGCGAAGCACATGGTTTGTAACTGTAAATGAGTTAGCACATTCAGCCCTTTATATGATACAGCTCTGTGTCTCTATTTAGTTCATTTCCTTAAATGGCAACATTTCAAGGGCCATATTTACGAGAAACTAATGCAGCGTGGTGACGCAAGTCATTTTGCTGCGCTTCAACGCGTTAGTTTTGAAGCACAGGGATGCAACATATTTACAACAATATGTTGCATATCTGTGATTTTCCCTGCGCTGATGCACAAACTGCAGCCATGCGGCGGAGCAGACACCCTTGTAACATGGTGTACGCATGCCTGCTTTGTCGGTAGACTGTTTTTCTGCAGGAAGGGGCACCTTCCTGCACAAAAACAATAATTTGAGGTGATTTCCTCTTCCAATGTGTGACGTAGAATGCAGCACGCATTGAAAGAGGAAAATAACGAGGAAAAATGAAATCATTTCTCCTTGTTGCGCCTTACTACGCTACCCCTGGGGTGGCATAGCGTTCAGACACATTTCAAGGTCTACGATTGCTCGTAAATCTGGAAATGCATCAGTGGACATGGGTGTTGCGTGGAAATACCCACAGCAACACCCATGCCATACCCCTAACACGTAAAGGGTTGCGTGAAAACGGGCGATATTTACAGGCACACGTAAAGCCATGCAGGGTGGCTTTACATGTGCTTGTAAATATCATGCAGCAGGTTGCCCCACCGGTGCGTCATGCAACATGACGCACCGGTGGTGCAAGGGGCTAGTAAATAAGCCTCCCAATACTTAGAAATGGCCTTTATTGCTACTAGGGGCCATATTTATCATTGACATTCGCAAAGGCTGAAATTCACAGAATTTCGGCCTTTGCGAATGCGAATTCGCAAAATGATATGTATGAAGGAAATACTGATGCAAAATAAGGAATTGCAAAATTTGCGATTCCTTATTTTGCGATTGCATTTAAGGAACCGCAAATTTTGCGATTCCTTAAATGCAATGTAAGAAGGCAAAAATATGTGCTAAATGGCCTTAAGGAATCGCAAATTACCACCAACTTCTAGTTGGTGGTAAGTTGGGAATTCCTTGAAAAAGGCACATTTTTGCATTTTTCAAAGTGCCATGTGACGCACATACATGCCCTTAGGGCATGTATGTGCACCACATGGGCACCTATGCTTATTTCAGGGGTGCAACAGGGTGTCCTTTGGACACCCCTGCACCCTTGAAATTATTCTCAATTTGCGATTAGCAAATTGTGAATCGCAAATTGAGAGAAAATTCCCATTCCATCCTATGGGTCTCCTGGCCCATAGAAATGAATGGGAAAGTATTCCTTAACCACATGCGCGCTAGCTGTTTTCCCGCTGCGCGCTGGGTTTTTAAAAAACCCGCGGTTCATGACGAGCTCAGCTCGTCATGAGCGTACGAGAGGCGTAACTCATGACGAGCTGAGCTTGTCATCCGCCTCGACGGGGTTAATTGCGAATTTGCAATTTGCGAATTCACAATTAAGGAATATCAAGAAATCGCTAAAAAATTGCTTTTTTCTTGATACATACCATTTTGCGATTCTGAAATAGCGATTTCTTAAAAACCGCTATTACGGAATCGCAAGATGGTTCCTTGATACATATGGCCCTTAGTGCTTTATGAAACAATATTAATCTCAAATCTGCGTCTCATGGTAGGTGTAGCTCTGCTTTATTTTGATGATTACCGTTTCTGCCTTGTATTGAAATTAATGAAATATTCCTGCAACACAGCAATGAAATAAACAGGTTTACTAATGAGGAGGCAGCTAGACACTGCACATGTGGACATATGAAATTAGGATATTAACTGCAAATGCCTGTTACTCATTTAGAAGCAGCTATTACAGAATATTGATGTTTAGTCCCAACAGTGCCACTTCAATGGATAAAGCATCATAACACTTTGAAGGGTTGAATTACTCAGAAGAATATGTTTTTGTGATGGCAGGTTTCAGTCTCTGCAGTGCACCATGTGGTGATTCCGATAGGAGTGTGGAGACGCCGCCATGATTGGGGAGCCTCCGACACGACTGCAGAGTGTCCACCAAGATTGCAAAGCCTCTGCCACAACTGCAAAGACTCTTTGTGAATTGAGCCAGTATGTTTAAATGTATTGCAAAATTTAAATGATTCCATCCAAAGGTGATATGCTGACGTTTGCATAAAAAGAAAAGTAAAAAAGGACCAATAGCAAAAATAAATAAATAGCACCAAAAGTAAAAAAGAAATGAAAGCTAGTCCCCTAGCCCTGACATTGGAGTTGGCTACTTAATAGGTGGCTGTGCACATGTGCGCATTTACACTGAAGAACGCCAACGGCTGAGGTGAGCAGGCCATTTGCTCAACACTGCATGCTGTGATGTGTAGAAGTAAAATTGTGAATGACACTTGAACAGACCAAAGAACAAAGACAGCTGGCAAAGAGCTACTCTATGTATACATGTATGTATCTATTTTTTTTATTATTTTGTTTGAGAGAATGTGAGTATGGCGAGACAGCTGAAGCTGTCTCTAGGTGAGACATAAGAAAATACTTAAGCTGCATCTCACTGATGAGGGCCAACAAAGGAATTGCTTGTATTTCCATTCAGAGGGGTCTTGGTCTGACAGGATTAAGATAATTTGCATATTATTGCTTTATTTCTGGAATAGAACAGTGGGCATAAAATAGTAGACTGGAATGAAGCTCAGAGCGATCACTCATGCCTTTGATTAATTCAAGCAGGCAAACAAATTTTTTTGCTTCTCTCAGTGTGATGCCCTAAATCAAAATGTGGCTCCTAAATGTGACACAGAGTAACTATCATTGGTTGAGAATACTTCAAGCATTCCTCCATCAGCTTTGCTTCCCTCAGGGTAACACCCTAAGTGTGATAATCTTGATCAGATATGGGGCCTGAGTATGACTAGTATACGTGGTAAGCCAGTAATGCCTTGCCATGGTCCTGTATCTTACCGTGCTATAGGACTTAAGGTGCATCTCACTGATCAGGCCCAACACAGCTTAAATTGGTCTTTAGTTGTTCTTGTTTAGAGGGGGGGTGATATGGCAGTTTAGGCTGGACTTTTCCTATTGGAGCACGACCAAGGCTGTCTGCGATGTTGATAGAGTGTGTGGGACCACTAGCTCAATTTTACCATACTCACCTAGGCCCATAAAACATTCACACCTTGAACTAGCAGTCCTGCCTGTGATTTGCTAACTAATCACCTAGCAGTACTTTGAGTCCTTTTAGGACTTATACCTTTAAACCATGGCTTACCAATCCTTGTCACCTTTGCTATAAGAACTAGGGATCGAAGAGGGAGTTAGCATAAACAGGCAATATTTAAACACATTTACTTTTCCTGTAATAACCACAGACTCAGGGAAAGTTTTAAAAGCTTTATCTATGCAAGATTTTCTGAGTCAAAAAGAAAGAAGCCACAATCTCGTGACCATAAATTTTACAAGTAAGAATATAATCCATAGGACATAAAGTTTGTACAAAATTACAGTAACACCTTTAAACATCGGTACCTGGGAAGGGTGAGAAAGAGAAATAGTACAAGGACATACCACATGGATTATATTTACCTAGAATAGTGCAATGACCAATCCTGGTCACGGGCTGGGGCAAAAAAACCAGGGCCAGGCTCCCAATTAATCAGGTGCCCATGGGAAAAGACAAGTGCAGATCTGGACTGGTGACCTACTCTAAGTGCAACACCAGCGTCACACCCCTCTTTAGCAAAATTTGGTACCCCCGCTGGGTAATCGATAATTTTCCCCAACACCTCGATTCTTCTGGCAGAGTGCTCCGCCAACACCCCTGCCCACAATCTCCTATAGCATGCGTTGGGTCAGTGACAGTTCAGCTACTCAGACAAGTCGGACAATTTCTCTAGCTAAACCTACCTTAGTTTTACCATTTCCGGGGCAATGTACCACCCCTAAATGTTGCAAATCTATGTGTTCACCTTCAATGACTGGTCAAAAGAAGAGGAGAGGTCATCACACCATACTGAGATGATGTCATTTCATTATTGTTTCAGTTGATTCCGGTTACCGCCCATAATTTATTTTCCCATGCACTTTTATTTAACTATGGGTGAATTTTGCGGATCTGTGGTCTGCGAATTTGCACGAAATCACAAAAAAATCCGCGATTTGCACTGGAGTACTTTCTACTGGCTAATACAGTAAGTGCTACCTCGTTGGGTAAATGTATAATGCTTTTCCTACACTGCAGCTGAGTAAAGGGCCAGATGATTTGTCTCCACTGACCATGTGTGCCTGTAACTTTTCCACCGCGCCAAAAGGCGCCGAGGTCCCTTGAGTGAGCTGTCCATCATAGTTGGGAAAGAGCGGGAAGATGTTTGATACTGCCAGTGTGTGGTGCGGGGCCAAACCGACAGGGCTTCTATGCGTGTCAACATGCCTCTTGTGTATAAAGGGTCAGAGAGCGAGCAGGGCAGCAGGTGAGGAGAAAGCAGCCTCCTGGTCACAGGAACTACACGGGGATTGCGCTCGAGAAACTCATGGATTCAAAGACCTCCCTTGAGTATTACAGCTAATTTTCGACGGCAGATATGGGGTTAAAGCACACTTGCCCAGCCTCGACCGTGAGGCTCACTAATGTTTTGGGCTGAATTAAAACGTTACTGAATTTGAGCTTCAACTTGGGCAACTGCTATATCTGTAAGTGCTTCCTGTTGAGGTTTAATTTTTGTGACAGGAGCCTCGTGCCAGAATTAAACCTGCCCTGCATAGTTATCCACGAAGATGCCACCGTTTTGTGCAATACCTCTACTCAACTGGAGTACTTTCTACTGGCTAATCAGTAAGTGCTACCTCGTTGGGTAAATGTATAGTGCTTTTCCTACACTGCAGCTGCGTAAAGGGCCAGAAGATTTGCCTCCAGTGACCGTGTGTGCTTGTAACTTTGGTTCCTTGAGTGAGCTGGCCATAAAAAAAAAGAAAAATGCGCCCGCGAGAGAATTTGCGAATGTTGCCGCAATTTCGCGAGATTCGCGAAATTGCTGAAAATCCGCAAATTTCACGAGCGGAACGGATTTTTGGCACATACTTCCTTTATTCCACCCAGGAATACTGTTCAACAAATTTGATACCATTTATATAGCTTCAGTTCCTCCTGACGTCAGAAGGGCATTTACTCATAGACAACGTGGGTAAGATGATTCTTGGCTGTGGTTCAATGCCAATGCTTCAGCAACTTCGGAGCTAGAGTACGCACGCGCAGCTTTGTCCAAGATGGAGTTTGCATCAGTATTCAGGCCCAGTGCGAGCTATCAACAAAGTCAAATAGAAATCTATTAGAATACAAAAATACATGAATGCACTGTATACCACCTATCTACTTTATTTTAACTTTTGCATTAATAGTTAAGCAGAACGAACAAGCTTAGTACAAGCAGCAGAATAAGCATTAGCATGTGAGGTTTAAAGCAGCCATTTCTGGCACTAGTGTGCAGAAGCAAGAAGTTCCCATCAAAAGCAGAGGTACGTCACACCACGTAGGTGTAGCAGACGCATGCGTAGTACAGTTCCGGTGTTTTCGGCGGCCATATTAAAACACTTGGGTTAATGTTAATAATAGCACATAGACAATCTTTCCCTAGATATTAGAAATGTTGTGTAATGCAAATATTAGTAAACAAAACATGTTGATTAATTAATTACATGTTATTTCGAGAGTGTTGAATCCAAGCAAATTTCTGTACATGTGAAACCTTGCTTCATCAGTGTCAGAGTGAGCAAAAATAATGACCTTTTGCTAAGACGAATTACATTGGTTCACATAAAATGTTTTACTTTCTCTTAATCTTCCTCTTCAAGCTAGTTCCCCATTATTAGATAGACTTCTATTTAGTTTAATTAACGTATGACTTTGTTTGCTGTAGTTATCTAGTTTTAGTCACAGCAATATAGAGCCTCTTCACTTATATTGAACGGCCATCACACTTAAGCGGATAGTACAGTACTGTACCAAAGAAAGACCTGCCAGTGTATTTAAAAAGATTGATCAATCAATTTTGGTGCAGTTATTAAACGTAACAATTGAATAGCCTACCCATAAGACTATCAACTGGGAAAAATTAATTGAATAGACAAGACTTGCTAATATAGTGCTTTATGCCCTATTGGGATGCACCTTTTTGTGTAAGGCAGAGGCATAACCATGTATCTTTGACCATTACGGGCAACTTTAGTTTGTACAGAAACTCCTGATTAATCCAATAACACTGTGCAGAGTGTAGGTGTTTTGAGCACTTGTTAAAGGGTTATTTGTCTCTACTGCTGCATGCCTAGAATTTCGGCCCTGGTTAGCTTAGTGTCCCATTTAAAGTAAAACATGCCTTTTTTATTCTACTATATCAAATGTTAAAAGAAATTGAAATAATTAATTAATAGTTTTTTTAAGTATATATTAATGAAAATTAATGTTACATCAAATTATAACTTCCAAAAAGATTGCGAAAATATTTTGTAATTAAATATTAATTATGTTGTATTTTTAGTTTGTTTGTTTTTAAATTACATTTAATTGTATGTGTTTATATTGTAGACTATTTTAAATAAGTAACTTTAATTTAACATTTTTTGCTATGCGGTTTTATTTTAAGTTTCCATTATTTTCTATGGAAGGGTGTCGCATTATCAGTAATTCTTCAAAATCTTACAATCCTGGCAATTTTTTGACCACCACAATACCTCCCAGTCATTGTAATTCCAAGAATAAATCAGTCACGTATTTCAACGGGCCACTTATAATAAAGGCCTTAGTAAGTTTTTTCACTATTTTTTCACATTGACTGGTATTGAGTTCAAATGCACAATTCTCTTTAGTTTCACACTATCATTTTTATCTTTTGTTATGTGAATTGTAGCTCCTTGTTATTCTTATCAGTTTGGTTCTGACCCTACATTACAATACAATTTATTTCACCAGCTTAGCTCATTACAAAATGCATAGATATTGTAAAACATTTTCTACAGTGTATCTCACGATGTATATGTAAGAGCAATTTTAAACTTCATGCCAGAAAAAAAAATTGATAATAAAAACAATTATTGATATAGAATTGTTGAAACAAAGGAAATACACGTTCCTCATCAATGCAATGACCTTTTAAACATAAGACTTTAATTAACTTATTTAACACTTTGGTGGTTTAAGGACTACTCTGCCGATGTAGACAAGTCTATATGAGTAGAACTATACGTAGTTGGAAAACTCAGGCTTAGAAACATTAAGACCAGGATATTGGAAATCTTCCGACTACACATTATGAAAAATGTCACAAAACGAAATCCTCTTCAAAGATATGGAACATGGCAGATCAAACAGCTGAGGTGGCAGCAGGGAATTGAAAACCTGAAAACTGCTGAATGAATAAACTCAGAACTGGCAACGAAGGTCTTAACTCGGACTCAAAACTCTGCAATAACTATATATATGTATATATCCATGACTTCTAAAGTTCAGAGCCTGCCCTAATCTAATGGACTTTTCTCCCCACTTTTGGCTTGTCCAAACATTTTCAAACGGCACTTCAATTACGAGAATATAAGTTTTAGGATGACTTTCAGCCACAGTTACATGCTATAATACACTGGTAATGTCCTGGTTATCTGAAGTTTGTATCATCTAATAATACTTCAGATTACCTCAGGACACACTTCCCCATTTGGTTTCATTACATGGTTATAAGGCCATACAATTTTCTGACAAACAGCCTTTCCACTCTCCTCAGAACAGCCAATGTTTGCTTCTTGAAAGGTCTTGTTAATTATTTTATAATGCTTCCAGCTACAAAATTGATTTTATTTTGTTATGTAACTAAGGTATGCCGCTGAAGCATATTTATTTGTACATCATGGCACACACATGACTTAGGAAAGGTCATTAAATGGACTCACTATAACTCGCATGATCACCATTTGAGTGACTAATGAAAACCAAATATACTGAACAGCATGATAGACATCATGCTTCAGGCTGGTACACCTGCTTCTCACACACACCCACACACACACATATATTGACAGAATGCAGAATCTGATTATACTCGGTCCATTCTGTAGCATTTCTTTCTCTAAATCTACTTATTCAGCAACTACATAGGACATAATTATACTTACAATGTCTATACCTCAATGTATTTTGTAGACAGACGTTTCCATACAATTCAGATGGAATATCTTTAAGATTAATTTTTTATTTGATATTTCATGAACTTACAATATCTTTAATCTTTCTTTAAAAGATACATTACTCGAGATAGAAGGAACAGCTAGAGTTACCGGTAATGCCATTTATATAGTTTGCTCTTACAACCTTTTTGTCATACTATAGCTTTATCTTCAGTGATCCCTCTCACACAGTTTTGCTTGAAAATGCTTTGAAAGCGCAAAAGGATAAAGTGTTGATAGCACTTCAATTTTTAGCATTGAAAAATGTATATGCTCTTCTGGGTAAAATATGTGTCAGCTGCTGCTAATAAAGGAACTCCTTTCTCTAACCCATTACCTGTAGTATACATTAACAGTCAACATATAGTCTTTCTGGGAGAATCCTTGGTTACTGATTACAAACAATTATCAAAATAAGTTTTAAATTCATATATTATACCTTGGGCTTATAATGGCTAAAGGAGATGCTGATGATCAGCACCATTGTGGGCTGCCAAGTTGCCACTGCCCCCCCCCTTCTTGGCCTTCGGGCACCCCTCGGATCACCACTGCCTTCAGTCACCTGCCTTGTCACTCTGGCCCTGGTGGGTCACCTACATTGGATGGATGAAACAGCTGGGACTTCAGGGCCTGATGCTAACATGCAGGATGCAGTTTTTTGTTGCTCTATTATGGGTGCCCGACCACTGATCTGGCACTGGAGACAACAGCTACTACCTAGTAGTTCATGATCACTGTCTGGTGGAAAGGACCTTGCGATCATGGACAATAATTGGCTGGACCAGGTATAGCAGTTTGCTGACCCTCCCTGCAAGAGTCTAATTTCAGTAATGTACTCTAAGACTATCAGCAGGCCATCTACAAGGTGAGCTGCTCTAATGTTCTGTCCAGCTTAATTTGGTAAACATTTCACTCCGTCTTTTAGGATTCCACTCTAGAGAAACAACTAGGAGCTCAGAGGAAGAAGTTGTCCCCTCTAATACTGTGCCACTGATTTATGCAGTATCTGGTGCACCCTCAAATTTTATTGATTCTATGGGATCTAGTATTTTGGTGGGTGCCGGACCAGCAGAGTGATTGACAGCATCACTGGGCATAAATCATGTAAAGATCACAGCTGGTAGTTAATATCTTTCTGGTCATCAATCATATCAACTAGACTGCAATGACTGTTTTTTATAAATGAGAAATTGGCTGCTTAATAGATTTAAAAAATCAGGAAAACACATTGGTTATTGAGCTCTCACAAGACTTCAAATATGGGTGGCTATTATGGGTGATATCCAGTCAATGACATGTATGTATGTATGTATTTATTGCTTATTAAGCTCAGCTGTCACCCCCAAGGGTATCCTGGCGCTGAGACCGAACCGTGCATCTATTAAAACAGCTACATTACTCTGGGAAACAGGTAGGTTTTGAGGCTCTTTTTAAAAGTGAGCAGATCAGGGCAGCTCCTTAATGCCAGGGGGAGAGTGTTCCACAGCGTGGCAGCCGCAAAACTGAAAGCGCGACCACCCATTCTCGTTCTATTAATTTTAGGAACTTTTACCAAGAACGCCGAAGATGATCTTAGAGGTCTGGCTGCCTGATACCAGAGGAAGAGAGTCTGAAGAGGTATTGGTCCCAGTCCATGCAGGGCCCTAAAGACAAGGCAGAGAGCCTTAAACGCAATTCTCTGCTGGACTGGAAGCCAGTGTAGATCGGCCAAAGCTGCCGATGAAGAGGCGGACCGAGGTCGAGACAAGGCCAATTTGGCGGCCATATTCTGTATCCTTTGGAGCTTTAGGATCAGAATCTTCGGAGCACCCAAAAGTAGTGCATTACAGTAGTCAATCCTACTGAGAGTGGAACTACGCACTACCTCAGCTCTGGATCCCCGTGGAAGAAGTGGCAGGATTTTCCGTAGAACACGGAGCAGACCCATGCATGTTGCTGCCGTTTTGTTTACGGAGGCATCAAGCTGCAAATTGGGTTCAAATAGAACTCCCAGATTGCGAGCTGACTCTGCCGCCTCCACCGATCCCGGGATGGACACTGGCCAGAAATCTGCCGGTAGTGTACGGGGAGTTCGGTCCAAGGAGCAGTGGAGTACCTCCGTTTTTGATCCGTTGAATTGCAACGCATTGGCTCGCAGCCATGCTGCTGTGGCTGCCATACAACGGTGAAAGACATCCCTTGAAATAGTCTCTGAACCCTCAAATGAAAAAATCAACTGAGTGTCATCGGCATAGTTGACAACAGATATGCCGAATGACTTTATCAGTGCTATCAAGGGACGGAGATATATATTAAATAGGATCGGGCTAATTGCCGATCCTTGAGGGACTCCCTGTTTCACCCGCCTAGTGGCTGATCGAAAAGGTGGTAATGCCACGGCTTGTTGTCGGTTGTCCAAATAGGACGTGAGCCAGTCTAGGGCCAGGCCGCACACTCCCGCACTCCGAAGACGGCCAAGTAGAACTTCATGGTCCACCGTGTCGAACGCGGCCGACATGTCAAGTAGCACCAAGAATGCAGACTTGCCCTTGTCGACTCGCGTTCGCAGATCGTCCAACACGGTGACCAAGGCCGTCTCGGTGCCGTGCGCTGGCCTAAAGCCATATTGTACAGCATCCAGACACAGATTTGTTTCTAGGAAGTTGGATAAGGCTCTTGTGACCCATCTTTCAAGGACTTTAATCGCAAATGGTAATAGCGAGATTGGCCTATAATTGGCCGCACAAAGAGGGTCCAGAGAAGCCTTTTTCAACAGAGGTGTTACAATGGCCAACTTCCAGCTGTCTGGAACTGACGCTGTGGTCAACGATTGACAGCAGATGGAATGCAGCGGAGGGAAAAGCTCATCTTGAAAGGCCTTCCAGATCTTGTGAGGCATGGGGTCCAGCGGTGATCCTGACGATACACTGCTTGCCAGGATAACAAATTCCTCTAACGAGGGGACGGGAAAGCTGGACAGCTGAGGCATACCTTCCTTGTTAGGTACCCAATTGGAATCCATGTTGTCAGACGGTTCCAAAGGAGAGACTGCGGTTGTTACAGATTGATCGCAATTTTTCAGTCCAGTCAGGATAGTCCTGATTTTCTCCTCAAATGCAAGGGCCAGCGAGTCGCACAGTGCCTGTGAGGCCGGGATAGTGGACGCCATGCAAGGCGGGTCAGACAAAGTCTTGACCAGTCTAAACAGGGTCTGAGATTTGTTAGAGGCCTTCGCCAGAGTGTCTTCCAAAAACTTGGCTTTTGCGGCTCTTAACTGGGCCTTGTATTCGTGCAAGGCTGCTTTATAAGCTGCCTTATCCTGCTCCCTATATCCTCTCCTCCAAGTGCGCTCCGCCTGTTTACAGCGGAGTTTGGAGTGCCCTAATTCTGCGCTGAACCAGGCGTTAAGGCCCCTGGGCCTGTCTCTTACCTTGCGTAAGGGGGCCAGGTCATCGAGAGATGATACAATATGCTGGCAAAGAGAGGCATAGCTCTTATCCACATTCTCCTCCATCTGAAAAGTTCCCGGTAGGAGTGTGGGTCGAATCGGTTCCCTAAGGAGACGACTCCATTGCCGATTCAGCTTCCTGCTGGTCGATTTATTGGGTCTCCATGGGCCAGGCATAAGGAGGGACAGGACAATCATAGAATGATCGGTCCAACCCTGGGCCTCGACCTTATCTACCACAACCAGGTTCTTATCTGCAAATACCAAGTCTAGTATATGTCCCCTATCATGGGTGGGTGTCTGAACCAGTTGAGCAGTTGGATATTGCTACATGCTTGACACAGTTCTCGGAAGGCCAAATCATGGGGGCCAGAAGGCCAGAGGTTGAAATCACCCAGTACTAGAAAATTGGTATGCGAGTTCGAGAGGTCGTAAATCAGATCAATCAGAGATTGAAGGGCTGTCGTAGGCAAAGAGGGCGGTCGGTAGCATAAAAGACCTGCTACTAAGGTACCTCCTTGAGCCACGATGGAAAAGCCCATAAGCTCAAACCCTGCTACCTTCGTAGTCACCAATTCGGTCAAGGATATAGAGTCTCTGAAGATGTAACCTACCCCACCACCCCTGCCCGAGATACGGGGGGTGTGTCTTATCAGATAGCCTGGCGGGCACGCCCAACCTAATTCCATGTCACAGTCCTTCGTGGCCCACGTTTCAGTCACGAATAGTATATCTAGCTGTGACGATTCAATTAATAAGGCGGTCTCAGCGTAGTGCTTTATCAAAGAGCGAGCATTCAGCAAGCCGCAAGACAATGTCTTATGCGGGGTGAGGATGGGCTCAGGCTCTAAGTTCTCAGTGGAAGCAGGGCAGGGGTATGCAGGGGCAGGCGCACCAGAGGCGCCCGGGACGCGAACGGGCGCAAACGGGCTTACCTCTGGCGCACCTCCGGCGCATCTACGGCGCCTCCGCTGCACGCATCCGCTGCGCGTCTGCTTACACATCCTAGTTATAGTATTACGCCGAGCGGGCTTCCGGCTGCTCGAGCCTCTAACCCAACCAATATGGCGCCTGAGAATGTCTCAGAGCGTCACTACCTATCCAAGATGGCGGACGAATCACCAGGACCAGGGACCCCTAACTCAGTCTCGCAAACGCGGCTTGTGGGGGCACAATTTAGATGCAGGTAAGCCTATCTAATCCCCAGGTGACAGCAGTAGCAGCGCTTAGATTTAAACAGCGGCGGAATACAGCTGCGCAATTACAATGACGCAAATTTAAAAGTAACGAACAGTGCAGGTTTTAAAAGCAAGAATCCGAAGTAATGCGCGTGATGTCAGGAAAGGTCTGAAAGACGAGAGCTAGGAGCAGCTTTTATAAGCTCTCCAAATGCGGGCTTCCGGCTGCTCGAGCCTCTAACCCAACCAATATGGCGCCTGAGAATGTCTCAGAGCGTCACTACCTATCCAAGATGGCGGACGAATCACCAGGACCAGGGACCCCTAACTCAGTCTCGCAAACGCGGCTTGTGGGGGCACAATTTAGATGCAGGTAAGCCTATCTAATCCCCAGGTGACAGCAGTAGCAGCGCTTAGATTTAAACAGCGGCAGAATACAGCTGCGCAATTACAATGACGCAAATTTAAAAGTAACGAACAGTGCAGGTTTTAAAAGCAAGAATCCGAAGTAATGCGCGTGATGTCAGGAAAGGTCTGAAAGACGAGAGCTAGGAGCAGCTTTTATAAGCTCTCCAAATGCGGGCTTCCGGCTGCTCGAGCCTCTAACCCAACCAATATGGCGCCTGAGAATGTCTCAGAGCGTCACTACCTATCCAAGATGGCGGACGAATCACCAGGACCAGGGACCCCTAACTCAGTCTCGCAAACGCGGCTTGTGGGGGCACAATTTAGATGCAGGTAAGCCTATCTAATCCCCAGGTGACAGCAGTAGCAGCGCTTAGATTTAAACAGCGGCGGAATACAGCTGCGCAATTACAATGACGCAAATTTAAAAGTAACGAACAGTGCAGGTTTTAAAAGCAAGAATCCGAAGTAATGCGCGTGATGTCAGGAAAGGTCTCATGATACTTGTTACTCAGAATATGACTGCATAATTTAATTTCCTAAATTGTACTCCATAGAACAGCAAAGTCTAACCGACCCTTCATCAACTACCATTTCAAACAGATGCTGAGCCACACCTGGATGGCTTGGCAGTTCGGGCTGGACTGTTCCCATGAGGCACAGGGCCAGACTGATTTGCATATAGCCATGTCTGAACTGGGGTGGCAGAGTGGGCTAAAGAACGGTGATGGATCAAACCCAGATCTTTTGACTGGGTGTGAGTGTTTGATTGGTTCAGATGCTCCGTCCATCACCACTCCCTTTTGTACCGCTTTGGCCGCCATAAGTGTGGCAGGGTATGCTCAGACGTGAGTCCCTTGCTCACTTTGACACTGGATTCAAGCAAGCCGGGCTGTAGACGGCTGGAATGCCAGAAACCAGTCCTCGGAAGCTTGTCTCCGGTCCAGGGAATGCATGGCTTGGCAGTTCGGGCTGGACTGTTCCCATGAGGCACAGGGCCAGACTGATTTGCATATAGCCATGTCTGAACTGGGGTGGCAGAGTGGGATAAAGAACGGTGATGGATCAAACCCAGATCTTTTGACTGGGTGTGAGTGTTTGATTGGTTCTGATGCTCCGTCCATTACCACCCCCTTTTGTACCGCTTGAGCCACACCTGCAGCAGGCTATTGATGTATTAGCTCTACACTGAGCAAAGTAAAAAAGACTACCACTGTTTTATCTCACTTTGTAGGGAAACTAACAGCGCTGTATAACACCTCGTCCTAACTGCTTTCATTCAGAAATACTCAATGCACTTAGCACCACTCACATGCTGCCTCAATACTGACTGGATTCCATAGTCAATTCCTTCCCATTTGCAGTTGCGGATTCTAACACCAGAACACCATTAGTTCTCATATCAATGAGAAAAGAAGCCAGAAGCCTCTGCTTAAAAAATACAGGCCCACAGAGCTTCTCCGTCCTCGCCCAACAATAATAACTTCACAAATGCAAGAAATAGATGAAAGTAAATCCGACTTGAAATCAGGTCCTAAAATCATCTCATCAGATGTGTACACCAGTCCAAAGATTTAAAACACAAAGGCAAATCTGTTTTTCTTTCCATACAATACTAAAGATTGGCAAACCATTTTCCACTTAAGGATATATACAGCCTTTGGACGTCTCTGGATATGCCAAGGATCCAAAAATGATCATACTCTTTCTTGTGGCACTTGCAGCAAACTCACTTTTAAGATTTATTACAATAGAACAATCATGATCCAAGACAACGGAATAAACTTCTGGGTTCACAGTATTAAGCACCATCTGAAAATGATCAAAAAGTCCACTGAAAATCTAAAACCTACCCATTCATGGTCATATGAAAAACCATATTCCCAAGAAAGTACCATCCTACTCCTTGAATGAAACCTACAGTTACAGCAAAATCCCAGCCCAAAGCCTCTCCTTCTTCATATCTGACACCAGTACTCTCATTGCTCCTCCCAACCCTAACCCCTACTCAAAACCCATGACCACTTCCTGCTTCACTTGATGATTTAGAACTCCTCTGTTGATACCACTTCCCAGGAATTTAGGAATTTGACACATCTTCAAAACACAAATTATCAAAATTTCGAAAGGTTTCTACAGAATTTAAACCCAATCCCTGTTTTGACATTACACCAAAGTTCACCTGCCTCAATGAAAGTACACCAACTAATCCAACTATTTCATCATTCTTTCTTTGTAAACTTTAGCTTAGGCTGGGCCTAATAAAATTGCTCCTTTAAAAGCTGCACCTGGACCCTAATATCCTGTCTAAATACAATCTTACTTATCACTGTTCCATCAGCAGTCACCAATCTTTTGGAAAACTGCGGTATAGGTGCCTGAGTTGGTGCTAGGCTGCCAAAAGGGTGCCAGTGTATGGGTAGGCACAGGAACGCCATGCATTGCCTCAAATACGGCGCATTCCCGACCTTTCCCTGTCGCACAGCACAGCAAGGTGAATTGCTGCACTGCACTACAGGACTTTATCATAAATTAACCCCTTTGTGTCTGCTTATCTGTCCACATACTCAGAACGATACATTTAGGCCCAGATCTCGCTACTGGGGTGAATGTTTGACATTGTTCAACATTCTGTCCATCAATTGTTGTTTTTGCACTTGCCATCCCGAGTCGGACAGGTATACCCAGACGTGGGACCCGTGCTCTCCATGCCACTGGAGTCAAGCTAGCCTGGCTGATGAGGGGTGAAACCCAGAAACCGGTCCCAGGATCCTTGATTCCGTTCTAGGGAGGACCTGGCATGGCAGTTCGGGCTAGACTGTTTCCATGTGAAACAGGGTCCATACTGATTTCCATATCGCTGGTTTCAAACTAGAATGGCATGGTAAGCCAAAAAACGATGGATTTAGGCCCAGATTTATGTACTGGGGTGAATGTTTGACATTGATCAACATTCTGTCCATCAATTGTTCTTTTTGCATTTGTCACCATGAGTGGGACGGGTATGCCCAGACGTGGGTCCCATGCTCTCCATGCCACTGGAGTCACGCTAGACTGGCTGATGGGGAGTGAATCCCCAAAATCGGTTGCAGGATGCTTGTTTCTTGTCCAGAGAGGATCTCGCCTGGCAGTTTAGGCTGGACTATTCCAATGGGGAACAAGGTCAAGACTGATTTGCATATGGCTGGGTTCAAACTGGAATGGCATGTGGAGCAAAAAAATGATGGATTTAGGCCCAGATTTCTGTACTGGGCTGAATGCTTGACGTTGTTCAACATTCTGTCCATCAATTGTTCTTTTCACATATCGCTGGGTTCAAACTAGCCTGGCATAGTGAGCCAAAAAACGATGGATTTAGGCCCAGATTTATGTACTGGGGTGAATGTTTGACATTGATCAACATTCTCGACGCTACATCACCGGACGTCGCCTTCCTCACGGAAACCTGGATGAACGCCTCCTCTGCACCCGACATCGCCATCGCCATCCCGGACGGGTACAAGATCATCAGGAGGGACCGTATCAACCAGACCGGAGGTGGCATCGCCATCGTTTTTGGAAAAAAGGGGTGGTGATGGACAGAGTTTCTGAATAATGCAGAATACTCTTACCAAGTCAAGAGATCATGGTTTTAATCCATCACCTGTTTTTTAGCTCATTGCACCATCCCAGCTCAGAACCTGGCTATATGCAAATTAGTCTGTTCCTGTCCCAGTGCATGATGGGAACAGGGCAAACCAAACTACCAAGCCAATTCTTATACTGGGAAGGAGACAAGCTTCCGGGGACCGGTTTCTGGCATCACAGCCTTCGTCGGCCCGGCTTGCTTGAATCCTGATGGTGCAATGAGCAAGGGACTCACGTCTGAGTATACCCTCCCACACATAGTGTGGATAAAATCAATTTTGGAAAAAGGGGGTGGTGATGGACAGAGTTTCTGAATGATGCAGAATACTCTTACCAAGTCAAGAGATCATGGTTTTAATCCATCACCTGTTTTTTAGCTCATTGCACCATCCCAGCTCAGAACCTGGCTATATGCAAATTAGTCTGTTCCTGTCCCAGTGCATGATGGGAACAGGGCAAACCAAACTACCAAGCCAATTCTTATACTGGGAAGGAGACAAGCTTCCGGGGACCGGTTTCTGGCATCACAGCCTTCGTCGGCCGGGCTTGCTTGAATCCTGATGGTGCAATGAGCAAGGGACTCACGTCTGAGTATACCCTCCCACACATAGTGTGGATAAAATCAATTTTGGAAAAAGGGGGTGATGATAGACAGAGTTTCTGAATGATGCAGAATACTCTTACCAAGTCAAGAGATCATGGTTTTAATCCATCACCTGTTTTTTAGCTCATTGCACCATCCCAGCTCAGAACCTGGCTATATGCAAATTAGTTTGTTCCTGTCCCAGTGCATGATGGGAACAGGGCAAACCAAACTACCAAGCCAATTCTTATACTGGGAAGGAGACAAGCTTCCGGGGACCGGTTTCTGGCATCACAGCCTTCGTCGGCCCGGCTTGCTTGAATCCTGATGGTGCAATGAGCAAGGGACTCACGTCTGAGTATACCCTCCCACACATAGTCTGGCTGATGGGGAGTGAATCCCCAAAATCGGTTGCAGGATGCTTGTTTCTTGTCCAGAGAGGATCTCGCCTGGCAGTTTAGGCTGGACTATTCCAATGGGGAACAAGGTCAAGACTGATTTGCATATGGCTGGGTTCAAACTGGAATGGCATGTGGAGCAAAAAAATGATGGATTTAGGCCCAGATTTCTGTACTGGGCTGAATGCTTGACGTTGTTCAACATTCTGTCCATCAATTGTTCTTTTCACATATCGCTGGGTTCAAACTAGACTGGCATAGTGAGCCAAAAAACGATGGATTTAGGCCCAGATTTATGTACTGGGGTGAATGTTTGACATTGATCAACATTCTCGACGCTACATCACCGGACGTCGCCTTCCTCACGGAAACCTGGATGAACGCCTCCTCTGCACCCGACATCGCCATCGCCATCCCGGACGGGTACAAGATCATCAGGAGGGACCGTATCAACCAGACCGGAGGTGGCATCGCCATCGTCCACAGGAACACCATCCGCATCACGACCGACACCAACGACTCCTTCGCTGCAGCCGAACATCTCCACTTCCAGATTCACACCGACCCTAAGACGACCCTCAGAGGCACCCTCGTCTACAGCCCCCCGGGACCACGCACACAATTCAGCGAAGACATCACAGACTTCATCAGCCCGCACGCCCTCCCCTCCACTGACTACATCCTCCTCGGGGACCTCAACTTCCACCTGGAGAACAACAAGGACCGCAACACCACCGCCCTGCTGGAAAACCTTGCCAACCTCGGACTCAAGCAACTGGTCAACACCCCCACCCACTACGCCGGCCACACGCTTGATCCCGTCTTCTCTTCCAGCAAGTACATCACCTTCAGCCACGCCACCGGTCTCCACTGAACCGACCACAGCTGCGTCCACTTCAGCTTCAAAAGATCCACGACACACCACCACCCGCAACAGGTACCTCACAGGAATTGGAGCAAGATCACCGCAGACCAGCTCACCACCTCCCTCAGCCAGAGCCCACCCGCCAACACAACGGACCACAACGGACCCCAACGAAGCAGCCCGCAACTTCACACAGTGGCTGACCGCCTGCGCCGACGACCTCGCGCCACTAAAGAACCCTCCCAGCAGACCCAGAAGCAAGAAGGCATCCTGGTTCACCGACGACCTCAAGGACTCCAAGAAGATCTGCCGCACCCTCGAGAAAGCCTGGCTCCTCGACCGGACCACTGACAACATGACCGCCCTCAAACACGCTACCCGCAAGCACCACCAGCTCATCCGCACCACCAAGGAGAAATCCCTGAAGGAACGACTGGACAACAACGCCCACGACAGCAAAGAGCTCTTCACTATCGTCAAGGAGTTTTCCAACCCCAGCACCGGCACCAACGACATCACTCCGTCACAAGACCTCTGCGACTCCCTCGCCTCGTTCTTCCACCGCAAGATCGCCGACATCCACAACAGCTTCGGCGCCCCACCCACGCACCCAACCGTCGAACCAACGCCCCCCACCGCCACCCTTCGCACCTGGACCACGGTGACCACCGAAGACACAGCCCGCACGATGAACACCATCCACTCCGGATCACCGACCGACCCCTGCCCACACCACGTCTTCAACAAGGCCGACTCCACCATCGCACCCCAACTCCGGAACATCATCAATGCCTCCTTCAACACTGCCACCTTCCCGGAGAGCTGGAAGCACGCAGAGATCAGCGCCCTCCTGAAGAAACCTACAGCGGACCCCACCGATCTCAAAAACGTCCACCCCATCTCGCTCCTCCCTTTTCCTGCTAAAGTCATCGAGAAGATCGTCAACAGACAGCTGACCGCCTTCCTCGAGACGAACGGATCCCTCGACCCCTCGCAGTCCGGCTTCAGAGCCAACCACAGCACCGAGACCGCCCTCATCGCAGCCACCGACGACATCCGGACCCTGCTCGACAAGGGGGAAACAGTGGCCCTCATCCTCCTGGACCTCTCCGCTGCGTTCGACACGGTCTGCCACCGTACCCTAGTCCAGCGCCTCAGCAACATCGGTATCCAAGAGAAGGCACTGGAGTGGATCATCTCGTTCCTCGCCGGAAGAACACAAAGAGTCCGCCTCCCCCGTTTCGCTCCGAGGCCACTGAAGTCATCTGTGGCGTCCCGCAAGGATCTTCACTCAGCCCCACCCTCTTCAACATCTACATGAAACCTCTCGCAGCCATCGCACACCAGCACAACCTCAACATCATCTCTTATGCCGACGACACCCAGCTGATCCTCTCCCTCACCAGAGACCCCGACACCGCCAGAACCTGCCTACACGAAGGGATGAAAGACGTCGCCGAGTGGATGAAGGACAGCCGCCTGAAACTGAACTCGGACAAGACGGAAGTCCTCATCCTGGGATCTTCGCCCTCTGCCTGGGACGACTCCTGGTGGCCCCCAGCCCTGGGCATCGCACCCAAGCCAACCGACCACACACGCAACCTGGGCTTCATCCTGGACCCCTCCCTCTCGATGACCAGACAAGTCAACGCCGTCTCCTCATCGTGCTTCAACACCCTGCGTATGCTTCGCAAGATCTTCCGCTGGATCCCGACCGAGACCAGGAAGACTGTCACCCAGGCACTCGTCACCAGCTGACTGGACTACGGAAACACCCTCTACGCCGGAACCACAGCCAAGCTACAGAAAAGACTCCAGCGCATCCAGAACGCCTCAGCCCGACTCATCCTGGATGTCCCCCGACGCAGCCACATCTCCAGCCACCTGAGGAACCTGCACTGGCTCCCCGTCGACAAGAGGATCACGTTCCGGCTCCTCACTCACGCACACAAGTCTCTCCACGACCTGGGCCCCAAGTACCTCAATGACCGCCTGACCTTCTACACGCCCACCCGCCAGCTATGGTCTACCAGCCTCGCCCTCGCAGCCGTACCACGCATCCGAAGAGCCACCGCCGGAGGAAGATCCTTCTCTTACCTGGCTGCCAAGACTTGGAACTCCCTCCCCATCCACCTTCGGCTGACCCAGGACCATCTCGCCTTCAGGAAACAACTCAAGACCTGGCTGTTCATGCAGTAGCATACCCCTTCCCCTAAGCGCCTTGAGACCCTCCTGTGTGAGTAGTGCGCTATACAAATGGCATGATTGATTGATTGATCTGTCCATCAATTGTTCTTTTTGCATTTGTCACCACAAGTGGGACGGGTATGCTCAGGCGTGGGTCCCATGCTCTCCATGCCACTGGAGTCAAGCTAGCCCCTGCTGATGAGGAGTGAATTCCCAAAATCGGTCCCAGGATGATTGTTTCTTGTCCAGGGAGGATCTCGCCTGGCAGTTTGAGCTGGACTGTTCCAATGGGGAACAGGGTCAAGACTGATTTGCATATGGCTGGGTCAAACTGGAATGGCATGTGGAGCAAAACAATGATGGATTTAGGCTCAGATTTCTGTACTGGGTTGAATGTTTGACATTGTTCAACATTCTGTCCATCAATTGTTCTTTTCACATACTCAGGACAGTAAATTCTTGATGATGCCTTAGCTTGATTCTGCCGCAGCAGAACTACAGAATCAACCATAATTGCTGCCATAGATTATCTTCCCATGGTATAAGACAGACAGCACCAGTGCCCCTATTTTTATTGATTCTTCAGCAGAATTTGATTTAACACTGTAGAGCACAATGATCTTTTGGATTACCCTCTATTGGCCATCTGTCCATGTACTAGAGTTGTTCTCCTTCCTGAAAGATAGGACCCAGACAATTGCTCTCAGTCACTCTATACCATCCATGTATCAGTTACCACAAGGGTTCCACAAGGATTGGTCCTCTTGCTTTAACTCTTCAACAGACATGTCAAACAGGTCTCTAGTTTATCAAAGTGAAGAAGCAAATTAACAAAACTTGGTAAAAGATCAACTTGAACAAATAAGACTGAAGTAGCTGTCACTGGAGCCAACTCATCCCTATGGTCAACTCTACTATGGTCCTCTTCTATTGAGCTTTTTCTAGTTTCAAGACACAGTGTTAAAAACAATGGGAGTCAAAGTTGATTGTAAATAAGGCTTCCAGTTTTCAGTTTTTACTGATTTTTGCAGTTAAATACGGACAAAAACCAATATGTTTCCTGCCTCTATTCATTTTTAAAACTAGAAAAGTACAGAAACGTGTGCCTCTTGTGAGTTACTCTTGATGCTGTCCTCCATGCATTGCAGGCCAACAGCTTCTCAGATGGGCAGCATGGGAATTTAAAAAAACAAGATTAGATTTCCTTAAAAATAGGCAT
Organism: Lissotriton helveticus; assembly: GCF_964261635.1. Lineage (NCBI taxonomy): Eukaryota > Metazoa > Chordata > Amphibia > Caudata > Salamandridae > Lissotriton > Lissotriton helveticus. The sequence goes on from NC_136062.1 coordinate 312,611,933, forward strand.
ATGGGTATATATATTAGGATTTAAGTAGTGTAGTGCTTTGCTATATTTGGCAGCTTAAATTGCTAAAACGCTACATGTTTATCAGTTAAATCCAATTGGAACTATATAATTTTGCTACTCCATTTATTCTCAAAGCACAAAATAAATGTAGATATATACCAATAAGATTGGGCAAATAAGAATATGGATAAATACAGACGGAAATGATAAAACAAGTAATACCAAGGGGAGTTGCGTGCACCCCGACCTTAAATGGGCACCTAATAGTAGAGCTCCACGCCGCACCGGACCGCACAGCGATGATTTCGGCAGTTCCAGCACCGTTTTTCTTTCTTCATTGATGTATTCCTGAATCAGAATACCTACACATCAGAAGGATGTCCGTGCTGAACATCATTTTCCTGGGATGACTTACTTTTCATTCAGGTGACTGTTTGCCGGTTTTGCGGCCATCATTTTGTTTTCTGTCCTGCTTGCTTTTTCATTGATTCCTGAGTGGATTTTAGCCTGTACTATTGTTTTTCTTGCAAGATGATATTATTTTTTCTGCATTCCTTTCAATTTTGCTATATCTTTATACTGGAAGGTCCAGTCCTCTAACCCTATATTGTACCTATGTGCAAATCATGCGTCACAATTATTTTTTTCCTTTTTTCTTGTTTGAAGACAAGCATTTCTTGGCCATTGAACATACTTTCATGGGTAGGAGCAAAAATGTACTTCACTCCTCCCCAAAAAATTACAGACAACTATCCAGTGTCTTCTCCTACTTCCCCATCATCTATCAATAACTCCTCTCAGTCCTCTAAGGAATTTTCAACAACGACATTGTCACGTCCTTCAACAATATTGAACATGGCGTCCACAACTCAACCTCCTTTGTCTACTATCAGAAGGATTAAACAGGATCCTCCCTCTTCCCCCAAATCTGCTTCTCCTATCTCTTTGGATATCATCTTGGAGGAAATTCGCGCTCTTAGACCGTTTATTGAAGAAACAAACGTTTGCTTGCAAACTATGGATAATAAATGGTCATCCAGGGATTCCCGCCTTTGTGTAGTAGAACAGCAAATGAGTGACGTACAGGACTTTTCTTCCAGAAGTGCCACTTTAGAGAGGGAGGTCCTGCAACTAATAAAGGCCTCTGAGGATCTCGAAAACAGAAATTGCCGCAACAACCTCCGCTTTTATGGTCTTCCTGAAGTTCTTGAGGGTGACAATCCAGTGACGTACTTTACTTCATTTCTTCCACAACTTTTGCTGCTCCATGTGTCAACCATATTAAACATTCAACGTGCACATAGACTGGGTACTCGTCTATCTTCCTCAGCTTCTCCTTCCAAACCTCGTGGAGTCATTCTCTTTTTTCAACAATTCACAGATCTTCTAAAAGTTCTAAATGCAGCTAAATCCATCAAACAGTTGAACTGGCTTGGCACAAAACTATATATCTCTCACAATGTTTCCTCAGCCACTACAAAATTATGCAAAGAATTTTTGAACCTCCGTCTCGCTCTTCAATCTTTGGGTGCTCGATATGTCCTATTTCACCCATGCTTATTTAAAATCACCTTTATGAACAAAACTTCTTCATTTGATGACCCTGCTGATCCCAAGAAATACATTCACTCTCATTCTTCCTCTTCGATGGAAGTCGCTGGTCCTTTCTTGTCTAATTGACTATATTCATACCTTTGAGTCTTTCTCTTGTTGTAACATGTTACCTAGTTATAGTTTGTATTACTTTTTCATTCTCATTGCAGGTTATTTGTACCCCAACTTATAGTTGACTCTCTTCCCACTCCTATTTATGTTTTACTGATGTTCCACTGTGGTCTGTTGCCCTCTGTTGGGTGTGCTGTTCTTATTGTCCATTGCCGCCTCTCACCCCTTCCTTGTGTTTCCTTGTTAAGGTATGTATAACAGTCGTCATTTTGACATGTACTGTCTCTTCTTCCGTCTACTTCTTTCTCTTGTTTTCCCTCCCCTCTTTAACATCTCTTTTCTTCCTTTTCTCATGGTGTCACTTCACTCTTTTCTCTCCAAGATCTTCCTTTAAATGATTCCTTGATGTCTTCTATTCCTTCATCCTTTTTCCTTTTTTTGACATATCTCCAGTGTATTTTTCTTCTTTACTCTTGCTTTTCCTACTCTTTTCACGATTATCTTATTACTGAATGTATTGCTATGTATATTGTTGAATTTGTTTCATTCAGAGTTATTTCATGGAATGTGAAAGGTTTTATTAATCCAATTAATGACTCAGAAATGTATCTTATCTTGCCTCTTACAATTCTTAGTGTTTCTACAAGAAACCCATCTCACTGACTTCGAAGCCTTAAAATTGAAAAAGGGATGCGTTGGTTCTGTTTTTTTCTCCCCCTCTTTATCTAAAAAAATGGTGTAATCATTATATGTCATAAAAAACTGAAATGTTACATTTTATCACAAGACAGATACAATGGGGAGATGGTTGTTAGCTAAATTGCTTATTACCAACATTTTGTTGACTGTTTTTAATGTTTATGGACCTACTCAACCAGATTATTCCTATTGGCCTACCATCACACACAAATGTATACAATTTAGAGATGATCTCTTTATACTTGGAGGCGATTGCAATCAAATTGTTGACCTCTTTATTGATAGAAAATCCCAGGTCCGCTTCATCCCTCATAAATCCCATAAACAATTCCTCAATTCTATCACGCAAACACATCTTGTTGACCATTGAGACAGTCTCATCCTGACACAATTGACTTTTCCTTTTTCTCTCCTCCTCAAAACTCTTTTTCCCGCTTAGACTATATCTTTCTTTCACAATCTCTTTCTCAAAACCTTATTTCTTCTTCAATTGAACCTATTGTTATTTCTGACCATGCTCCAGATGTAAATGATTTTGATTTGCCCCCCCCCTCACCCTAGGTCTTCCCACTAGTGTTTTAATAATTCAGTCTTACTGGACCCTCTTTTATCTTCTGCATTTACCTCCTTTGCTGAAGAATTCTTTACATTAAACAATAATCCCAATACTCCATATTATACCATCTGGGATTCTTTTAAAGCTACTGCTCGAGGCTTCATCATATATTTTGTCACCCAAAAAAAGAAACGTTTCCTCTGAAAACACAAATCTACCATTGCAGATAGCAAAGCCTTGGAACACACATTTTATACATCTCCATCACATTCTGTCATCGAAGATCTTGTCCGGGCTAAACTGAAATTTAATAAAGCCGCCACCGATAACGCTTTATCTATACTTCTTCAAAGTAGTGCTCTCTATTATGGTGGACGTATTAAAATGGGCAAACTTTTTACTAATTATTTTAAATTCCGGAAGGAACGTACTTTAAGTGACTCCATTTATTCTTCAGATGGGAAGGTTCTCTATAAAGATAAAGACATCCTTGATCAATTCATGTTACTTTATAAAGATTTATGTACTCCAGATTGCTCCTTCTCCATTTCCCTTATCCAATCTTTTTTCGATAAGATACCTGCTCCACCTAATGACTCTCTCAATTTCTCTCACTTTGAATTGGATCTCTCTCTTGAAGAAACCTCTAGCGCCCTATCAACCCTAAAGAAAGGTAAAACCCCAGGCCCTGATGGATTCACCGTTGAATTCTACTTACATTTCTCTACTTTACTACTCCCTAAACTTCTTCAAATATTTCATTCATTTTCTCTTTCCGGTAATGCATGCAAAACCTTCCCAGAAGCTACGATTTATTTAATCCACAAATATGGTAGGGATCCTATGCTTTGCAATATCGCCCCAAATCCCTGATTAATGTTGATTATAAAACATTTGCTAAACTGATTGCTTTAAGATTGGAATCCCTCATGCCCCACTTAATTGGTAAGGAGCAATGCGGCTTTGTTAAGAGTAGACTTACTTCAGACAATTCTCGATTATTCCTTAATGTATTAAATACAATTCCTTCACTTTCCTACTCCCTAGCAGCTATTTACATTGATGCTGAAAAAGCTTTTGACAGGGTAGATTAGTCCTTTTTATTTCAGACTCTTAATTGGCATGATTATGGCCCCAAAATTATTTCTTTTATTTCTTTACTTTCCACCCCTAGAGCTTCAGTATTAGTTATTGGTTGCACATCCCCCTAGTTTTCTTTACAGCGTGGAGTTCGTTTAGGCTGTCCTCTTTCCCGTCTTTCTTTCATACTAGCTCTTGAACCCTTTTTATCCTCTATTCGCAACACGGATTCTGTAACTGGTTTTTCCTATAAGTGATCAACATTTGAAGCTCTCAGCTTACGCTGATGACATTTTACTTTTTTTATCTAAACTGAAACTTCGATCCCTGCTTTACTGCAGGTCTTCTCTTCATTCTCCTCAGTCTCAGGTTATGAAGTTAACTCTGACAAAACTGAAATTCTCCCCCTTTCAACATTTTGTACTCAGCACTCCTTTTCTTCAACTGGATTCTTGTGGAATATAGCTCAAATTAAGTACTTAGGAATATGGCTCTCTAACTTCATATCTTCTTCAGTTAAACTAAATATGACAGATGTTATGTCCCGCATTGATAAACTAATTTCTTCTTGGAACCTTCTTTTCCTCTCATGGTGGGGTCGACTTGATTCCATCAAAATGAGGATCACCCCTATCTTACTTTACATCTTTTCTATTTTAAGAAAATATATTCTCTTCTCTCCAAATTTCTTTCAAAAAGGTAAAAAAATCTTGAATATCCTTATCATTGCTTTGGAGGACCAAGTCCCATGGTGAGGTCAACTTCCCTGACTTCAGAAAATATCATAAATCTTTTAGTCTTCACCAAGCTTCCAAATGACTTATCTCAGAATCCTCTCCATTTGCACCTTTATGGCTTGCTATTGAATGATCTTTACTTTTACCCTTCTCTACAAAGGAGATATTGGCTTTCTCTGCAAAAAAACCCTCACACCTCTCTTCCTTTATTTAAACATACTTGCTCCCTATTAAAACCACTTACTCAATCAGATTAACTCAAAGGAGTCCTTCCTATTCTCACCTATATGGTATATTAGCCTTATTACTATTAATAATCAAACCTTCTTTTGGAAATCCTGGAGACTTAGTGGTATAATTTCGGTCAATGACTAATTTGATAGTACATCCCCCTTGCTCTTTTCCTCAGTTCCAATCCAATTTCAAGTGTCTTTGTTCCTTTTGGCATAGATTTTCTACCCTAATGACAATCATACTTGATGTATACTTTTCTCTTCCTTCAATTCCTTAATCATCAGAGGAGAATTCTCTTCTTAGGATTCTTATTACTTTCCCTAAAGCTTATCTGATATACAAACTCATTTTGTCCCCTGACCCTTCCCGCCCTAAGAGTAAGTTGGAATTGGCCTGGGAATCTGATCTGGGATGTGATTAGAGCATTTCCTTTTGGGACAATATCTGTAGTCGTTCTTTCAAAATCTCTAGAGCTGTATCTGTAACTCAATCTATGTTTTTCTTATATCATAGATTATATTTTACTCCCACTACTATTGCTACTACCTCTCATTCTCCTAACACGAATTGTTGGACATGTGATGCTCCATCTGCGGATCTAATGCATCTTCTCTTTCTATGCCCAAATGCTATTGCTTTTTGGAAGAAAACATGGTATTTTATTTCTCTTACCTTTAAAATACACCTCCCCCTTTCTAATGTCACACTTTTCTTAGGAAACTTGTTTGAACCTCCTCATTTAGTGATCGGTTCGCAGTAATAGGATATGTTCTTTTGCATTATTTTAAATATCTGCAATACCTCATTATTTAAACCATTAGATTACCTCTCTTTTTAAACTACTACTGTAATCTGGAAAAGTGTGATAAAGTATATCGCTCATCAGCTGGAGCAATCTGGGAACAATTCTAGGACCCGTTACCAGATCTTGAAGTCTTACACTAATCCCAGGGCTTGTGAAACCGCAGAAACCCCCTCACAGTCGCTGTGCAACAATATAGCTTACTTCCTAACCCAGAAAATCGAAGCCATATACCATAAAATCATCTCATCCTATGAAATTTCATCGTACCCTACTAAAGTATATCCTGCCTCCCTCACCAACACCTTGCAGCTCCTGTGCTTCCCTTACTCACCCCGGTAGAGGTTGAATCTCTCCTTACCAAAATTAAATCTGGTTGAGCCCTAGATATTATACCTGTAAAAATCTCTTCCAGATTATCCGCACAGTTAGCTACACCCATCTGTACCATTCTTAATTGTTGCTTGAGGGTGGGCAAACTACCCCCAGAATGGAAAGCAGCTCAAGTAGTACCCATTCCTAAAAATCTTAAGATCCCCACTACTGAGCTATCAAATTACTGTCCCATCTCTTTGCTCCCCCTACAGAGCAAAGCGGTACAAAAAGGGGTGGTGATGGACGGAGCATCTGAACCTATCAAACACTCACACCCAGTCAACAGATCTGGGTTTAATCCATAACCGTTCTTTAGCCCACTCTGCCACCCCAGTTCAGACATGGCAATTTGCAAATCAGTCTGACCCTGTGCCTCATGGGAACAGTCCAGCCCAAACTGCCAAGCCATTCCTTCCCTGGACCGGAAACACGCTTCCTAGGACAGGTTTCTGGCATTTCAGCCGTCTTCAGCCAGGCTTGCTTGAATCCAGTGGCAAAGTGAGCAAGGGACTCACATCTGAGCATACCCTGCCAACTTATGGCGAACAAAGTGGTGCAAAAAGGGGTGGTGATGGAGGGAGCATCTGAACCAATCAAACACTCACACCCAGTCAACAGATCTGGGTTTAATCCATAACCGTTCTTTAGCCAACTCTGCCACCCCAGTTCAGACATGGCCATATGTACCGCTTTGTTCGCCATAAGTTGCAAGGGTATGCTCAGACGTGAGTCCCTTGCTCACTTTGCCACTGGATTCAAGCAAGCCTGGCTGAAGACAGCTGAAATGCCAGAAACCGGTCCTAGGAAGCTTGTTTCCGGTCCAGGGAAGGCATGGTTTGGCAGTTCGGGCTGGACTGTTCCCATGAGGCACAGGGTCAGACTGATTTGCATATGGCCATGTCTGAACTGGGGTGGCAGAGTGGGCTAAAGAACGGTGATGGATTAAACCCACATCTGTTGACTGGGTGTGAGTGTTTGATTGGTTCAGATGCTCCGTCCATCACCACCCCCTTTTGTACCGCTTTGTTCGCCATAAGTTGGCAGGGTATGCTCAGACGTGAGTCCCTGGCTCACTTTGCCACTGGATTCAAGCAAGCCTGGCTGAAGACGGCTGAAATGCCAGAAACCGGTCCTAGGAAGCTTGTTTCCGGTCCAGGGAAGGCATGGTTTGGCAGTTCGGGCTGGACTGTTCCCATGAGGTACAGGGTCAGACTGATTTGCATATGGCCATGTCTGAACTGGGGTGGCTGAGTGGGCTAAAGAATGGTGATGGATTAAACCCAGATCTGTTGACTGGGTGTGAGTGTTTGATTGGTTCAGATGCTACGTCCATCACCACCCCCTTTTGTACCGCTTTGTTCACCATAAGTTGGCAGGGTATGCTCAGACGTGAGTCCCTTGCTCACTTTGCCACTGGATTCAAGCAAGCCTGGCTGAAGACGGCTGAAATGCCAGAAACCGGTCCTAGGAATCTTGTTTCCGGTCCAGGGAAGGCATGGCTTGGCAGTTCAGGCTGGACTGTTCCCATGAGTCACAGGGTCAGACTGATTTGCATATGGCCATGTCTGAACTGGGGTGGCAGAGTGGACTAAAGAACGGTGATCGATTAAACCTAGATCTGTTGACTGGGTGTGAGTTTTTGATTGGTTTAGATGCTCTGTCCATCACCACCCCCTTTTGTACCGCCCCCTACAGAGCAAGCTCACTGAAAAGCATATAAACAGGCAACTGTCTGATTTTGTTGAAACCTCGCAATGCCTTAATGTCTCCGAGTCATGCTGCCGGGCGAAGCACAGTACCAAGTTCCCCTAATTGAGGTAACTGATAACATCAGAATGTCCCTGGATAATGGTCAGGTGGCATTGTTGGGGCTGCTTGACCTATTAGCGGCGTTTGACACCAACTCGCATCATATCCTACTGGAGAGACTTCAGGGCATTGGAGTATAGGGGGCTGCACTAAAACGGCTGACAGACCTTCTCACTGATGGAACCCAGACAGTCACATTGGGGACCTTTAGATCTAAAACCACAAAAGTTACTAAGGGGGTACCCCATGGCTCCTGTTTGGGCCATACTCTCTTTAACATTTATGTTGCTCCTTTGGCCAAACTAATGAGGAACTTCGGGTTCAGTCCCATCTCCTACGCGGATGACACCCAACTCCTCCTCACCTTTGACAAAACTAGCCCTGATATAGAACTCATCTTTTCTGAGGGTATGAAGACCATTGCTGCCAGGATGAGGACCAACTTCCCCCAACTGAATGCCGAGAAATCCGAGATCATGTTGTTGGGAGGAGCAGCCAAAAGTGCTCTTCGTGCAATGTTTTTAATAATCTTAAACTTAAACCTATTTTACCTTTATTACTGTCAAGGGTAGAAGGGCCACCATTACTGCCTAGTTAGAATTGAGACCCAATTATTGCAATGCTTTTTACCTAGGTCTAAACAGATCCCTTCTATAGCGATGCCAAGCATACCTAAATCAAGCAGCCAGGGTGTCACTTCAGCTTCTTCATTCGAGGAAGCAACATCAGGATTGGCCCATCTTCATTGGCGGCCTACTCATGCCAGAGTCTGCTTCAAAGTCTAATGCATAGTACCCAAATTCCTCTTTGGATCAGTCCCCTCCTCTCTTGGCACCAAAATAATGACATACTCTCTCGATGCTCTCTTCATTAATCTCATTCTTATCTTCTTAGGTGGACGCATCTTCTCGATTCTTGCACCCCAACTTTGGAACTCCATACATTCGAATGTTCAAATCAGTTCCTCGCACACCATCTTCAGAAAAAAGTCTCATTGTTGTACTTTCCTGAATAATGTCACTCCTTCATGTTGTATCATCTGTAAGCAGGGCTGAGAGATCGAAGAGTATATGAGCAATTTACAAAATCCCCTGCTTAAAACAAAATCAAACCTCAGCACACGAGTACCCAGCCCTGTCAGAAGATGATTCTTCATCAACATGGACATAGTTGAGAAACAAAGGCTATCTATGATTCTTTACAATTCCAACAGTAAAAAAGGGCCCTGATTTAAGATTTACCGATGGGGCGTCCTGCGAAATGGCGACAGAGTACCTTCCTCTGTCGCCCTGGCGGAGGTTCCCACAACCAGGCCCCCTGGACTAAACCTCTGGGAAACACATTTTAAATATGATAGAGTAAGTGCGAGCTATTCATCGTTCCTGGTGAGACTTCGAACAGTCAGCTTCACCTCACATGTACCGGTGTTTACCTGTTGCTTTTTCAACATGTTAGTTCCAGTGGCAGATTTCTTGGTAGGCTCTGCTGAGGTCGGTGTTTTCCTTCCAGCTCTGGCCTCGTGTTTCTCATGTATCTGGTGTACACTGACCAATTCTCGGGTCACGCCTACTGGCTGAAAAAGGCTTTTTGGTGTTTTGTGGGAGAGTGTGCCAACCTGCTGCCAGCCCATGTCTGTTCTAGAAAATGTACTTCTCACTGACATCTCACATTTGATACAGAGGAGTCCAGGACGGACAGCTGTGATGCGGCATGACCTGGCTGCTAGCCCACCGCACATGAATGAAGGTCTCACTGACCGTAAGTAGGCCCTGAAGTGGTAACTGAGCTCATGTTTTTAATTAAGCTGTTTGTAACAGTGTTGCTAAAATTAGAATAGTACCAAAAAGAGTGCACAGAAAACTAAATTCTTCCAACTATCCAGTGAATTTAGGAGTTCCAGCTGAAGATAGAATTACCCTATACAATGGGGAACAGTTCTGAAATATTATAGATCTTTAGCTATAGATGAAACCCCCATATTCTAACCCTTGATCTCACACAGGGGGAACGTCCACTTCTACTTCGTTTTAGAGCGGGTTCCATTTACTGGTCTTTGGATTTTAATTGCTTCCAGATTTAGAGGGGAATATAGTTGCACCCTGCGCATGTGACAATCAATCTGCAAAAACAATACTGCAATTTATGTTTTCTGCAAATTACACACTTTGCCACGTAAGAACCTTTGGAAACCTGTGCTTTATAAATTAGAATTTCAACAATGCAGAGTAGCTTTGCTTCATTTGCAGTTTTTAAGTTCCACCAAATTTGGTTTAATGTATGTGCTTTTTTAAATCAGCTATTTGGGCAAGAAGATCTATGATAAGATAGCTGCAAATCGGTTGCACTTAGGGGCAGATTTATGATGACTGGCGCATCCCCAGGGATGCGCCAGTCATCCTGCGCCACAGCTCCGCCACCCATGGTGCGCTGCATTTACAATGCGGCGCACCATGGGGCAAAAACGGCACAGATGCGTGACGCATCTGTGCCGTAAAGGTGGCGCATTGCTGGAGCTGCGTTGCAAGCGCGACGCAGCTCCAGCAAGGCTCGGGGGTGCCCCATCTCCACAATGCTGCGTCAAGACCTACGCCTGCTTCAAGCAGGCGCAGGGTTTTGGCGCAGCATTGTCCTGAAAGTGACTGAGTGAAATCTTATAGATTTCACTCAGCCACTTTTGCGAGGCGCACCTGCCCCGGAACGCCCCCCCCTGCGCAGGAACGCATCCTATGGCGCAGGGCTTTACAACGTGACGCATCTCCTAGATGCGTCACGTTGTAAATAGGGCGCATTGTTTGCGCCGCCGTTGCTTCAAATAAAGTGACGCACCGGCGGCGCAAGACTTTCATAAATCTGCCCCTTACTTTTTTAACTTTGACAGTATTTATAAGACGCTTTATATTTTAGTCTACTAGAAGTTTCTAAAATGTGCGTATGCATTTATTGTATTGGCATTGAGTGTTTGGATCATGCAGACCTTACATATTCATATTGATATTTGGCTGTTGTTCTTTTATCCACATATATTTTTATATATTTTTTGTATTATTGTACGGTGGTTTCTTTTATAACCCATACATAGGTCGAACAAAGATTTTGAATTGAATTGAATGGGTAACTTCCTTCATGTGTTGTGCTTAAAAAAGTAATGTTTGTTATGCTGCTTGTGGGAAAACACCCCCATCGCCAACATTTTTGTTGGGTTGTCTTTCCAATGTGGGTTCCACCGGTAGGCACATTGCACATATAAAATAACATCACTCTAAGTGAAGAAAAACAAGACTGAAGTGGGTTGACCCATTCCCTCATGCTGTATTTTGTGATCATTATATGAATGAATACCTGAGCAGACCAATGATGAAGACGGCTGACAAAAATCCCCGTATGCATTTTCATAATACGTTTTGCGAAAATATGAGGCTGGTGAGACAGGTAAAGCTATCTTGTGCAGAGCCAATGAACACGTAATGAAAAACAAATCCCTCTTTTGGATTGTGCGATGTCCTTGTGGAGGCCGAAGGCCCTACCAGTGCATAGCGGTGCCATTTCCCAATAGCACATGCCAAAGTTTCATAAATAGTATTTTAAATCATTATCATAATCCAAGGTACAATTTTGTTGAACCAGTACAAGTGAAGGAACTAACTGTGTGTTCATGTTATTCCTTAGCAGTCCAAACAGGCGTGATGCAATGCATGTAGTCTACTACAACCAGTCAAGTACGTTTTTTACCCCCCTCTTTTCCCAATCCAGTGTAAATTCGGTTGGACATGTTGTACTCTTTGGAGCACTTCTTTAAATAAGGAATCCAATCCTAGATGATGCATTTAGACACTGAATACTCGGATAGATCTTATATAAAAACTGGACTAAAAGGCGAAGTGAGCAAAAACTAATCGAATGTAACTAGAGTAAATAACAGTGTTTAAATTGAATTAGAGCAATCCACCCATCACTTCCTTCTTTTAATCTCAGACATCTAACATGGCATGAGTACACCCGTACATGGGCCTTGTAGCTCACTGTAATATAAGAAGTCTCTGCTGTGGCCCAATTAAGATAAAAAAATTTAAAGCTCCTTGAGTGTCCGTTCAGAGGAGACAAAACCTAAAAATGCATGCTGGATTATTCCTTTTGGGGCAGGAACAAGACTGATTTGTATGTGGTTAGACCATGCATGTATGTAGTAGTAAATAAAGTGAGCAGAACATGAATAGAATAGAAGGCGCTGGGAGTGATTGCTAAGATCTGCCACAAACATATTTCTTGTTTGCTCATCGACTTTGGACCTTTTGGAAATGTTGTACTGATGTATGAACTTTTGGAAATTACACATAGATTTCGCCTCTCTGCCTGACTTTCTAGGCAAATAAAGAGTTTATAACCCCATTAAAAGGAGGAAGAAAGAATGGGGCTGAGGGACTGACTGGCTTAACTGTAACTGTGATTCAGCTGGCTTTCAGGCTAGGTGGAGCCGAGGCCTTACACATATTAAATCAGTATGTATTCACTGGTAACTGCCCAGCCCAAGTCACTTAGTCAACCAGAAACTCTTCTCTTCTTTAACTGCAAGTATTAAGCATGTGGGTCCTGTTACCTGTACAAACATGCAAAAAGTGTCTTCAGGAAAGCTGTATGTGAGTACATAGGACGGGGCCCCTGTAGCAGGAGGAGGGAAGGCCCAAAAGCCAACATACTTCTTAATTCAAGTCTTCCAAATCATTAGTGCACACAAGAAAATCAGCCTGAAACCAACCATTAATTGATTTTGAGAATAAACAATTCTCAGGCTGTATCTATTATTACAAATAGAAACATGATAATACTTTGCTCTACATTCAGATAATATGTCCAAAATCATGTAATCATATTTCTTTTATCCGACAGTAATCTAAACATTAAGGGCCTGATTTAGAGTTTGGCAGAGAAGGTACTAAGTTTCAACTGTGATGGGGTACCCCCTTAGCTGAACTGAAGATCCGGCCATGCCATTTAGAGTCGGGCAGACCTTCAATATGTCGACGGCGGGGACCACTTCCTCTCCCCTGCTGACATACAGAGCAATGGCCTTCTGAGGTTTTGCCATTTGTCCGCCCGCCCTATTTAGATTGGGCAGAGCAATGGCAAGTGTTCACTGCACTACACTGCCAGGTAAAGCCTGGTGGTACGAGGCAGTGACAGCTGTGAACTGACACCCATGCCATTGGATAAAACTCTCATGGCTGTGTTTTGGGGTGGGTAACTGCTTGTTTTATTTCCAAAAACAAAATATCACTTTGGGATTTTGTTTTTGAAAATAAAAAACACTCACTGAGCCTTCCTTCTAACTTTCAGCGGAATTACAGGAACCATCATGACAGGGTTTCCCTGAAATGCAAGAGATGTCCGCTGGGCTCACAGACATCTTTACATTTGGTGGGCAGAGTACGCTCGCTGTGGCAGGAGTAAATTACTCTGCAATGGCGATAGTACATGATCCATTCGCCAAACTCTAAATCATGCCCATCTCCTAACAACAGTTCTTTGGAGTCATGGTTGACCACCTAATCAGGACGTCTAATTAATTGTCTTCGGACCCCAAGTGAACTCCCAGGTCCTCATAGTTTTTTTATTTTTTTATCTTGGAGTTTAATTGCAAAGAGCCACAGGGTTTAAATGATGGATGAGGGTCTTTATACATGTTTAGCCTGATTGCCCAAATACTTAATGAAATGTGAACCCCAGAGCTGGGCAATGTCTCGTTTCGCGACCATATTTCCAAGGGTCGCCCACACAATCTGTGCTGAGCTGTAGTCATTCGGCTCCCACACATTCAACAGACAGCGCCTGGCTTCGGGCAGCAGGGACACACCCGTGAAACCTTCCATAACAGCATGCACTCGGGACCAGAACGCAACCACCTCCGGGCATTCCCACAGAAAGTGGAGAAAGGTACCAGACATACCACAGCCACGCTTGCACAGCCCATACAATGAAAATCCCATTCGAACCAGACAAGGCCCGGTGACATACACCCGGTGGAGTATTTTAAGCTGAACGAACCGCAAACGAGCAGGAATGGCGACTTCCTTAGGCGAGGACAGAGCAGCCTGCCAGTCCTCGTCATCCAATTCCAAGCCGTCAGCACACCACAAGGCCCTGAGGCGAACCAACAAGTCAGCTCTGTTGTTGATGATTTTTTTGTAGATCAATGAAATAGTGCTGTCGGGCACGTGGCCATCTAAAATACGGTCCTCCAGAGGGGAAGACTCAGGAATATCATCACCCGCAGTAAATACAGACAACAGAGCATGACGGACCTGGGCATACCGGAAGAATTCACTGTCACCAAGCTCATACTCCACTCTCAACGCGGCAAAGGGCTTGACATTACCCTTCGACCAAAGATCGCCCACTCTGCTGATACCAATCATATCCCATTTGTCAAATCCTTTCGACCTCCACAGGCAGCCCAAACATTCCGAATCATACAGGGGGGTGGATCGAGTGAACCTTCCACACCAACCCAGTGCCGCATTCGCATCACGCCACACTTTCACTGCGATCTTAGTGGGACCGGTCAGTGCTTCAGGGAGTCTCCCAGAGTACAACACCCTGTTGAAGGTCCCTCCTGGCAGAATAAATTGATCCATAGAGAACGCCGGGGCAGGGCCTGGTGCGTAGGTCGCATGATTAATAGCACTCAACTGGGATGCCCAGTAGTAACGCCTGATGTCCGGGAGGGCTATACCGCCATCATACCACGGAAGCGTGAGTTTAGAAAGGGCAATACGGGCACGCCCATCCCAAACCAGTTGTCTCTGTAGGCTCTCAACTGCACGAACGTAGCCCGAGGCGATCGGGTCAAAGGAGTTCTGAAGAGCGTACAAGAAACGGGGTAAAGACATCATTTTGAAAAGCGCAGCTCTACCGAGGGGCGACAGAGGTAACCTACGCCAGCGAGCTACATCCAGCGTAAGCCGCTGAAAGGGGGGTAACAAGTTAAGCTCGTAGCGCCTAGAGGGGTCAAGGGAAACATAGATCCCCAAGTACTTGAAACCGGTCTCAGCCATCTGAACCGGAAATCTACGCGGCAATGGAGGGAGCTCTCCAGCCAGAACGTAGACGCAGGATTTAGCCCAATTAATGACAAGACCGGAATTCTTCCCGAAGGAGGTCAGAACATCAAAAAGTACGTTAAGGGACTTTTTAGGGGAAGTTAGATAGAGGAGGATATCGTCCGCGTATAGCGAAACACGATCCTCGAAACCAGGAGACCACCGGATGCCCCGCATAGAAGGCTCCCAACGGAGCCACTCCGCCAAGGGCTCCAGAGCGAGAGCAAACAGCAAAGGAGACAGCGGACAGCCCTGCCGGGTACCACGTCCGAGCGTAAAAATGCAAGACACTCTGCGATTAACGACTACCTGGGCCAGGGGAGTCTCATAAAGGAGTTTCACCCAGGCTATGAAGCCCGGCCCAACCCCGAACTTCGAGAGGGCCGCCCAGAGGTAGGGCCATTTGATAGTGTCGAAGGCCATGGTAGCGTCAAGAGAGGCCAAAATGGCGGGTTCAGTAAGTGTCTCGGCTCTCGGGAGAACTCCGTGGAGTCTACGCAGATTCAAAGCAGTGTTGCGGTGCGCGATAAAACCAGATTGATCCGGATGGATCAAGTCCCCGATCACAGTCACCAATCGGTTAGCCAGTAACTTGGCCAAAATTTTGGGTTCGGCGTTAAGTAGAGAAATCGGTCTGTAAGAAGTACAACGATCCCGTGGCTTGCCCTCTTTGGGAATGACAACAATAGTAGCGAGTCGTTGGTCCAAAGGGAGGGAGCCAGACTCCAAAGCCTCAAGAAACATGTCCCTGAGATAGGGCGCCATTTTGTCAGGTCGCAGCTTGTACAGTTCAATGGGCAAACCATTAGGGCCCATCGCCTTACCTGAACGTAGGGAACGAATAGCCACCGCAACTTCGTCCACCGTGAGCGGAGCATCCATGAGATCTCTGTCCGCGTCAGGAAGATGGGGCATAGTAATATCGCGCAACAACAGTCGAGAGTCCTCCTCATCCCTGTCACAAACAGAGGTGTACACCATCTCGAAGTGGTCCGCAAAGCACTGAACGATCCCGGCTGGATCCGTGACGCCCTCACCCTCAGGCCGTTCGATCACAGGGACCACACGATTGACTCTCTCTTTCTTGTCTAACCACGCAAGCAATACATCACTTTCGCAGCGTCAGTCACCAGAGCCTTGTAGTCAGCTTGTTTCAGAGCAAGGGAGTGCAACTTCTCACCAGAAACGCCCGACTGGAGATCATCCTCCAGAGCAGCTATCTCAGATTCCAAGCGAACAACCTCCACATGTGCAGCCTTCTTAGCAGCAGCGATCAAGGATAGGGACTGACCACGAATGACAGTTTTAAATGCTTCCCATAGCGAAACAGCAGAAGAAACAGACCCCACATTTTCATCAAAATAATTCTCAATAGCTTTCACAAGTTCCGAGCGGGTCTTGGGATTGCAAAAGTGCCATGGATTGATAGGAGCAACTCTTCCCTCATCGCCCTCCCGGACCTCATACCGGAGCCACAGTGGGGAGTGATCAGAAATACCCCTAGGGAGATGACGGATTTCTCTAATAGAAGAGGATTGAACCGCTGGCATTAAAAAATAGTCCAACCTAGAAAGACTGCCATGTGCCCCAGAATGGAAGGTATACTGCAACTGAGTAGGGTGCAGCAGTCTCCAGGCATCCACTAGTCCAAAGGTCTCCAGCAAGTCACTCAACCACATTTGTGCCCTGGGTAGCTCTCTAGGAGGATGACGATCGGATGCGCCAGAGACAACTGAATTCAGATCCCCACCCAAAATCAGGAGGCCTTCGGGAAGGTCCAACAGGACACTACAGAGGTCTGCGAAGGTTAAAGCTTGCAAACCCGGGGGGACATAAACAGATAGTACGGAAAGCGTCCTACCCTCCCACCTACCGGTGAGCACCGCATAGCGCCCCCTGTCATCAAGTTTCACCTCGTCAATTGCAAAAGGGAGAGAGGACCGAATGAGAATACCAGCCCCCCTGGACCCAGAAGTAAACCCAGCGTGTGCCACCAGTCGATAACCACGCCTGTTCATAGCCTGACATGCATTGCCTATTAAATGCGTCTCCTGCAGAAGCACAATATCGGGAGAGTGAAGCCTAAGGAATCGCAAAACAATACTTCGCTTAATTCCGTCCCCTAACCCATTGACATTCCAGGATAACAGTCTCAACTCGCCACCCCCCATCCCCGAAAAGCAGACGGAGCAGGACCCACACAGACCCCCACGACCAGTGCAAACAGAGCAAACAATACGATGCCTCGCGAGTAAACAGAGAAACACACCCCCCCTCCACCCCCCAAATCGAACATGTTGCACCCCCCACCCTGCACCCCTGCGTATGACTAATAAGCCACCCCAACTTGCAGTGTGCCTGTCGCCCCATTTCTAAACCAAGCTACGAAAAGAACCCAGGAGGAGGAAGAGTCCCCATTCACCCCCGCCACCCCCAGGCTAATATAGGCCTAACAAAGACCCAAGTCCAGACTCAGCTGAAACAGGAAACAAAAAAGTTCAGACGCCAGGGCCCACAGGTACAGTCCTCACTCCGCCAGGCCTCTGTCGGCACCCCAGGAGTGCTCAGCACGCTCATCTCTCCGAGGTAGGGAATCAAGCCAGTCACTGACACTTTCTGGTCGATCGAAAAAGAAAGCACGGTCACAATACTCAATCCGTAGCCTAGTAGGGAATAACAAGGCATATTTGAGACCCAGGTCCCGTAGACGCTTCTTCACTCCCTGAAATCCAAGTCTTTGTTTTTAGGCAAGCGGTGAAAAGTCAGGGTAGAAAGAAACGGACGCATTCTCAAAGTTCACTGGGCCCTTATCCCGTGAGGCCTGAAGGACCGCATCCCGGTCTCGGAAATGGAACAACCTGGCAATGATGGGCCGTGGAGGGGCACCCGGCTTAGCCTTCCCACCAGGGACACGATGGGCGCGCTCAACAGCAAAGAACTTGCTGAGTCCAGTGGGAGAAAGGTAGTTGGCAATCAAGTCCTCCACCAAGAGGTCGACCCCCAGGATCTTGGGATTCTCCGGGACACCAATAAGGCGTACGTTGTTGCGGCGGGCCCTGTTTTCGTAGTCCTCGAGACGACGAGCCATCAGGTCATGGGACGTACACAGATTGCCGATTTCAGTCTGGGCCTCTGCAACATCTGCGGTGAGACTAGAAGTCTTCAAGCCCAAGGACTCGACTCTCTCATTGGTCTTCGCTAGGTCCGCTCTAATCAGCGTGATGTCAACGGCCACCGTGTCGATCTTAGAGACCAGGGCATCGTACTGCTGTGCCATTGAGGCCTGTTTGTTGGCAATGGCAATCATAACGTCTTGCAAAGATGGTTCCGTAGACGCAGAGGAGACAGTCTTAGGAGGATCCGCGGCGCAGCCAGCAGCGCCAGGCGACCCCTTGGCCTGGGAATAGTGATCCATAATGTTAGTCTGTCCGCCACGGAGAGGTGTCTTGGTCTTACGCTTCTCAAGCGGCGGTCCGGTGGCCATATTGGAAAAGGGACCCCAAAGGGGTCCCCTCGACCTGGTGAAAATGGCCGGTCGTGAAATGGCCAGCCGACAACAGGAGCAAAGCAGCCGATTATAGGCACAAAAAAAAACCCAGGCCTCGGGTGATCCGTCAGGCCAGTTCCAAACAGAAGAGAGACAGCCAGCCAAAGATGGTTCAAAGCTGAGCCTCCGCCAACAAGAGCCGGGAGCAGAAAACGAAACCAAAAGTCAGGAGGGGCCGACGAGGGGGGACCCCTACTGCCGCTGTTGATCAACTACTCCACGGCCTGCCAAGCAACCGAGCCCCCGGTTCGCTTCGGGGTGGGCCTCAAAAAGCAAAGACGATGCAAAAGTGGACCCCAGCATCCAAACTCGAATTTTCAAAGAGTATTTAGATCAGCAAGGATGTACGATCAAAGGCCCGTCGTCGAAATCAGGATGTATGCAGGATATCCGTAAAGGGCAGCGCGCGACCATCTTGGATGCCCGCGAAGCTCCTCCTCCCCCCAGGTCCTCATAGTTGTGTCTTCTCCCAGGATGAACTCACTCTCTCCCTAATACCATGTGGGCCTGGACCAACATGTAAGGTGAGCCCCTAACAAACCATGCCAGAGTCAACACAAGAACGGGACTCTCCCTGGCACCATTTGGGAGCTAGGCCTTGACAGCTGGGCCATAGCTTGGTGCAAGCAGCAACTCCCCAACATCCCATGTCAGTGCTATAGAGTACACATGACGGGCTAGGGAGAGTCACTGCCACCCTCAACCCCACACCGAACACTGCAATACCATTGGCCTTGCTTGCAATCAGATTTAAAGCCAAATCAATCCAGAATTTGTCAGACCCTTTGATGTCCGATGCCAAGGTGTCTACCTGTGTTGTGGCCAACCAGAAATCTACCCAGCCACGGGCCTGGATGGTTTACTGAGCTTCTGCTTCCCACCCCTAAAATATTAATTTCCAATGTTACTCTGCAAAAGCCACCAAAGACTTAACAAATGGCTCATTACCCTAAGGGGACAAATGCCTGGGATCTTTGTGAAAATCCAGGTTGTCCTTAGGTATCCCACAAGGAACTGTCTTCAACGAGTCTGTATTTAGCAGCTCTTTAAACAACTATTTAAATGTCTGACTGACTCGTTGAGGCCCCTGGCAGAGAAACTCAACCTCCATACTACCCACGGGATGATATGAGACTGGGTAATCACAGCACCAGGGAACCTTTTAGTCTCCCAAGAAATATCAATCATGAGTAACTCAAAGAGGCACCTCTTCCCCAGTTCTGCCAAATCATTACTGCCAATGCATAACATTATGAGCACAGGCTGCAACCTCCTACCTGCCACCTCATTGACAAGCCTGTACAGACTAACCAGGTAAGGGCCTACTAAACCAACCCAATGCATCTGCAGGCTTCCCTCCTGCACACATATGGGAATTGCCTCCATTAAATGCTGTTCCTGCTCTTCTCACAAATGAGTTCCCAATAATCCATACACTTCCACACACTTGATTGAGCCCTGTGACCTAATGCAAACACAGTGAAAAAGAGATGCTGTTAATGAATAACATCCGCTATATTTTTGGAACATGCAGCCTAATTCAGGCCAAGGTAAATGTAGTGTTTGTACCTGCCCGACGTCCATCTCCCTAACCTTTTAACTGTCATGACATTGAAGTCAGCACGTGCATCTGGCTGATGAAGCAGCGCCTATCCTGAATGAATAGGAGCTCATGGTATGAATATCTATATCAGCTGCATGTAATAAGATATGATTATCTATATCAGCTGCCTGTAGGCCATGGACAGCACCCCTCTAAACTTCTATAAAATTAGAGGAATCTTGCTTCTGTAAACCAGTAGAAAGGAGGTTGAGCCAGCAGGTAGATGACTTAAAAAATCATTTACTGCAGCGACTGGGCAATCCTGGTACCCACCCACCTGTCTAAGAATCAACTGCTCTCCCTTTTCTAGCTGGTCTATCTTAGAATAGGGGAGGTTAACTACAAAGTGCCCCACCAACCAGATAGTGCGTTCTAGCATCATCCCCTCTTGAATGTCTTTTTTAGATCCTGCCACAAATTCAGAATACTAAATACCCCATTAAGGGCCAGGGTAAAAGTGATTATAAACAGTACAGTTTCATACTTAAAATTAAAGTCTACTGGGAGTGCACTGAGGATCCTTCCTAACTT
The DNA here is from genome assembly GCF_964261635.1 of Lissotriton helveticus. Taxonomy (NCBI): domain Eukaryota; kingdom Metazoa; phylum Chordata; class Amphibia; order Caudata; family Salamandridae; genus Lissotriton; species Lissotriton helveticus. The sequence continues at coordinate 312,632,665 of NC_136062.1, forward strand.
GTTCAAGTTGATAGGATGCCTCCTGTCAGGCCCAGCCCCCTCCATTCTCTCCTAGCGTTTGAGGGCTTTAAGATGAGGAAGGAATGAGGTTGGTCTGGATAATAAGTCCCAGTTCCTCAATTTCTTAAGTGCGGCCAATGGCCACACTGCCTCACCAGTACATCTGTCACTGGATAGGTGTACAAAGGCCCCTGTGGTGAGTTACCTGAGCAGCCTGCGTTTTTTTTTACTCTATGGATGGTCTGCGTATTGACAACAATACAGTAAAGTGAAAGTAGAACGAGCCAATTGGCTTGTTTTACTTTCACTGCATGAGTGCTCAGGAGGCCTATCTCAGCCCCTGATCACTGGTTCTCTTGGGAGAGGTATTGTTAGAAAAGGGAGAATCTCCCCTTTCCAATGGTAACTCTATCCAGGGGATCCCTTTTTGGGGATCTCCACAGGAGTATGATTCCCAAGCAGGGATCTACCCACCAGGCACCAGGGATTTTGAGGGAGCAGACCCTTGGGCAAGGGAAAATGTGAAAAACTTATAAGGGTGGGGGCTGCCCACCATGGGCCTGACATCACCCTGACGCCAAATAAATGTGTCGAAAGGCTTACTGCCACCCACAGGAAGTAGATGGTGGTGATTATCTCCAATCGCCCCACCATGGGCACAGAAACTCCGCTAAATATCAGGGGGAAAAGCATAGGGGTGGTTGGTGCCCACCATGGACATGGTAATGCCCCTCACCCCCAAAAAAGGGCTAAACAGTCTTTCTGCCCCCCCCCAGAGGTGGATGGGAAAATTAGCTGACCCCGAGGGGCAGAACGCCCACTAGACAAGAGAACTGCATTTATGCAGTATTGTTTTGGGGGAGAGGGTCCGTTGGGCATGGGCCTGTGCCCTCCCGACTCCAAGATCCAACAGACTTTCTTTCCTCCCGGGGAATGGATAACAGTATTCACTCCGTATGCACGGGGCACAAAGCACATTGAACACCAGGGATTTCAAAATGGCATCAAAGCAAACAAGAGGAAGTGGTGGCCTACCCTGTCATCGAGTTGTACCCCGACCCCCGAAGGGAAAATAGTGTCTTTCTGTCCCCCGGGAACAGATAGGAGGTTTGTCCAATTTGGGGACGGTTCCCCATATCTGCCCACTGGAGGGTAGAAAGTCTACTAGACACCAGGAATTTTGCATTTGGGGCCAAAGCAAGGGACACAGCAGTTGTACTCTGGCATTGGCCATACACCCATAACAAAAGTGCTAAATCAATCTTTCTGGCACCCCAGGAGCAGGCAAGGAGTTTGGCCCCAAGTTGCCTCTGTGGGGATCAGAAAGCACACAAGACTCGAGGAAATTCAAAATGGCTCCAAAACAAACAAAAGAAGGGGGCAGCTTACCCTGGCATTAAGCCATACCCCCACCCCAGTATGGGCAATAGCGTCATTCTGTTCCCCCGGGGGCAGATAGGAATCTTGTCCCAATTGGGGAGGTTACCCAAGATCTGCCCCCTGTGGGGTAGAAAGCCCACTAGACACAAGGGATTGTGCATTTGGGTCAAAAGAAAGGAGCTTGGGCCTCACACTCTGACATTAGGACATGCTTTCACCCCAGAAGGGACAAACTAGTATTTTAGCCTCCCTGGAAGGCAGACCCAGAGTTTGCCCCCAATTTGCCCTGGGAGTCAGAAAGTCCGCTGGATGGCAGGCCTATATTTTTTTATCCAATAATGGGGTGGATCTGGTCCATCCGGACATCAGGTCACACCCTCTCCCCTAAAGCCTTTCTGCTCCCTTGTGGACTAAATGTATCTCATCCCAATAGAAAGTGGATGTTTGATTCTTCTGGGTGTTGTTTTTACATATGGGCCAGGAGAGTAGGGATAAATCCCAACATTGTCCCACTAGCCATGGTGAACGGCTGTACTTTTTGGGCTTGGGTAGGTTGCTTCCTGGGGAAAACTACCACTCTCAGACAATCGGAAAACTAGAGATCGAGGGGAGTCCAGGGTGGTATGCGTTGCATCGATCCCATGATGTTTTCTTACAAACACTGGTTTGCATACCTCAAACACTGCCTACAATCATGCCTTTTCCTGCATTTTTGTGATAAAAACTTCTAGAATATATAGGTACCCACAAAATACTTTCTGCCCAGTATTCTTCCACTTGCCCTGCAAAGCTCCAACTTTGCCTAAAATCATGAATTTTCCTGACATTTCTGTGACATTTTCTTGTGGAATTCACAGGGATCCAGAAAATTCCCAACACCCAGTGTTCCCCTACTTGTCCCAATAAAAAAATACGTCCCCCATTGTGTCGCTTTGGCCTAGTGATCGAAACAGGAATGGAGCTAATCAGGATCAATAGGAGTTCCACGGTGGAACTTCCATTGACCAAAGTGTGGTCCGTTCCTGTTGCGGGCACTAGGCCTAGCCACAGACCGGGACACTCCTCACCCTGATCTCTATCTCCCTCAAGATTCTCTCATGCTCCATTTTCATTTTCTCAAGTTCAATTGTCAATCGATTCTTCTCAATGTCTAACTTCTTATTCTCAAGGTCCTTCTGACCTTCCAATTTAGCCATCTCCAAACTATGCCTCCTGTTTCTCCCCCTGTCCTCCAGCTCTTCTGGGGTCAGACTCCTTTGGTATACACTCGTACCTGGATTGGAGGGTGTTCTATCACCCCCCTCTACTGCAACATCCTGCTGCCCTTCAGCATTCTCTTCCCATCCCCAGCGGACTCTCTCGCTTCCCACCAGTCCTTCAGCGCCTTCTGGTACTCTTCTTCCTAGAGAGACCTATCACGGGAACTGCGAATTGCTTACAAAATGACTGCAGCTGTTTGGCAGTATAGGTATCTAATAGGTATCTAATCTTACCTCTTCAAAGATCCTCTGAAGCATTGGACATTGACCTTCTCTTTTTAGCAGTACTCATGGCTGTTATCAACAATTCAATACTAGAACAACTAACCCAAAAAATAATTTGAGGCTGCGCTTTGGTCTGCACTCACTAGTGGTGTCTACCAGTTAAATGTGGATCATAAATGCAAGTCCTGATATCACTGCTGCCACCAATGTTAGAAATAGGGGTCTATAATTGGCAATGGTTGGTGCCAATGTCCAAATAGTGAACTCAAAAGGCAGTACGTGAAGCATTTATGACCATGCACAATAAGGCAGTAACAACACCACAAAAGCACACAACTAAAGTAGGTATAGACAAATAGTATCTCTATCTAATGTTTAACTCAAGTCTCTCAAAGCGTTTTAACAAGCTACCACGCACGTAAATCAGTAGGGACTTAAAACTGCAATAACGTGTTCAACAGAACGTGGCACTGACTGAGTTCAAGGCCGGGGCCTACGCGACCCGTTGCACACCAGATACCTGCCGTTGAAAGGGAACTCAGCACCTAGCTTCTCGAAGACGCGGAGGCGGTGACAGGCAGACTCCCAGCAACCACAAGTCCTGGCTGCAGTGGTCCTCAGCGTGCACCCACAATGATTCGGGCACTTGGGGCAGACAGATCTCAGGGGCAGCAGCACGCAGCTTCGGCGGCCCGGGCTGGTGATGGCGATGACGTTCATCGTGCAGCTCCGTGGTGGGCTCACAGCGGCAGCAGCTCTCTCTTAGCTGTGGCGGCCCACAGGGCAATTCACAATGATGCACTGTTGGCGCAGGTGCAGGCACTCAGCTGCAGCAGCTCTCTCTCAGCTGCAGCGGCCTATAGGACAAATCACGATGATACAAAGTTGGCAAAGGGGCAGGCACTAAGCAGCAGCAGCTCTGACTTAGCTGCGGTGGCCCATAGGACAAATCACAATGATGCAAAGTTGGCAAAGGTGCGGGCACTCAGCGGCAGCAGCTCTCTCTTAGCTGCGGCGTCCCACAGGACAAATCACAATGGTGCAAAGTTGGCAAAGGTGCGGGAACTCAGCAGCAGCAGCTCTCTCTTAGCTGCAGTAGCCCACAGGACAAATTACGATGGTGCAAAGTTGGCCAAGGTGCGGGCGCTCAGCTCTTTCTTAGCTGGGGCGGACCACAGGACAGATCACAATGAGGTACCATTGGCAAAGGTGCGGGCACTCAGCAGCAGCACCTCTCTCAGGACTAAGGATGGTCTCAACCAGGCTGGCACAATGGTGGGCACTCAGCGGCTACAGCTCTCTCTTAGCTGCAGCGCCCCACACAGATTCAGCAAAGGTTCCGAAGATTCAAATCCAGGCGGGCTCTCAGCGGCTACAGCTCTCTCTTGGCTGCAGTGGCCCATACAGATTCAGTGAAGGTTCCGAGGGTTCAATTCAAGGCGGGCACTCAGCGGCGGCAACTCTCTCTTAGCTGCAGCGGCCCACACAGATTCAGCGAACGTGCAGAAGGTTCAAATTAAGGCGGGCTCTCAGCGGCGGCAACTCTCTCTTAGCTGCAGCGGCCCACACAGTTACAGCAAAGGTTTTGAAGGTTCAAAGTAAGGCGGGCTCTCAGCGATCGCAGCTCTCTCTTAGCTACAGCGGCCCACACACAGGGTTAACAAGTGTTACCAGTCCGCGCACCTCACAGTAGAACTAGAGGCTCGGCATTACTCGATGGAGGCCTCACCTGCAATTAGAATTCCTCACACAGGGATTCTGACGGCTGAAGGGGTGAAGTCTAATGTCCCTGACACTTCAGCAGGAGGCCCTCTCGATTCAGGCCCTTGGGTAGTTTCTCCGGATAGCTTGGTGAAAATGTTAAAGTTTTTTCCTCTGTTCAACTGGCCCTGCTGCTTCAAAACCAGACGGCCAATACACATACTAGCAGAGCCTACAGGAAAGCTTAGGCAAGAAGCTTTCTAGAAGAGTCATTTTTGTTCATAAAATATACTAAAATGTGTAGCTCAATGTCCTGAGCTCAAACATATCAAATTTGAGTTTCCTATCAAGTTCCTGGGGATAGATAGGATTAAGGAAGGTGATCCTCAGCCTGTCCATTGCTACCTATGAGAACGGATAACTTAACAATAGTAAAAAGTTAAATGAAGGGTAACTCACTATTAAAACATGCTACACAGACCTAGGCATACCCCAATTCATACAGTCATCTTTACACAGGGAGCATTCGCACTGTGGCACTGATTAACAACGGCACAGCGCCCAGAGCATCTAAATCCAGCCAAAATAAAAAATAGGGAGAGAACAGAGGCGAGGAAACCCACGCCAATTATGCCAGGTCTAACAAAAACATTGTTACAAATAGCTGTTTTTCTTACTCATTTTCAATATTACAACAATTCGTTCCTTTTGGAAAACGTGCCGGATCGGCAAGTATGACCTCTGCTGAATTTAGATTTTTGTCAACTTTTCATGAATCTATAGCTTTCCTGAATCACCCATGGGTTTCACACCAGTGCCCATGAAGTAGGTTGAAAACTAAATGGGTTACAGCATGGTCGGCATGGTCTGCAGCATCAGAAAATAGGCTGAAATCCTGGCTTCCTAGCTTGACTTTACAGGTGCAGGCCAAAATTGCACCATTGACGTACTCTAGGAATTATAACCAGATCCTGATGTCTTTTTTTCAATTCTGCTGATGTTTTCCTCTCAGCCCTGACATAGCCTAGGAATTGGATCTTGACAAGGGACAACCCGTTTGAATTATCCGCAAGGCAAAATTGAGTTGCCCGACCAGCACCTGGTGCTGATTCACAGCCGCCTTATGTGACCCAGGACACGATTCTAAGAAACCCATAAACCCCTCCCCTTCTTCTCTGGTAACCTGTATTCCCCCTCTTCAGAGTCAATCCCAATCCCAGGAATAATGGAGAAGTAGCTGGATCCAAGGTCTAATCCTTTGTCAGTGGAGCTCCAAACTTGGAAGGAGCCTAAGGAAAGAGAACAGCAAATCTTTACACCTCCCATAGCACGTAAGACCTAGGAACAAGAAACCATCCAATGCCTACTCCCTGCCTCCTGTTTTCACAATGGCCACTTGGGTTGACTGCCTCCAGACCGCAATGCTCCCCCCTGGCCCCGTTTTCACAATGGCCACTTGCGGCCGCCGCCTCCAAACTGCAAAGTGGATTCCCTGCACAGACACATGTGTCTCACTCCTCTGCCTCCCACCGGCATGGCATTCCTTCTTGTGATACTGCTACAGACCCATGTGTCCCGCTCAACTCCGTGGCATTCCTTCTCACGGATTAACTACACAGACGTCTGTGTCCTGATTCTTCCTTACCACCGGTGCTGGGCCACTAAGCAGTATTTTGCTGTTCAGTTGCCAGGTCAGTAGCCCGCCAACGCCACTAGCCAGCCTGACTTGTTTTCCCTCTTTCACGGGCTCCCTGTGACCCTCTCAAAGCCCCCATCCTACTCCCCAGCTGCCACCATCACCACTCCCAGCCCCCTTCTTCTGTCTCTCTTAGTGTAAGCATACATTTGGGTACAGTCACACCCAGCATCTATTGTGACAGAAGTACATTCTAGGTACAATTCGATCCTGCATTTTGGTGACAGTAGTACTGGCCTTATAAAATTTATCATGGGTGTGAAGGTATGGTAATGCCACCTCCTTTACGTGCATTGCCAACATTGTGCATATGAACTGCATAAAATGACAGCATTCCTTTGCTTGTACTGACGTTTATGACATTTCATGGTGCTCAATTTTCTGGCACCCCAATCTAATTATTCATAACTTGGAGTTTATAGGCATTTCTGCGGAACGAGTGCTTCCCGGAAACCGTAGTCTGGCTACTGTCTAGCACCACCAGGCGTTGGCTGTGAGATGCACACAAGTAGGTTTTCAGAATTCTTCAACTGCTGCTGGGATTTTACTTATTGGTGAGCTAAGGTTAATATTTTGTGGCACCCCACCCCTACTCTCTGTACCAACAGGTAAAACCACTTGAAAGATTTTTTACCTTTTATGTAATATTCCAAGGCAAGTGAGTGTTTGCTATGAATCAACGCTAAATATATATATTTTAGTAGTCACAATCAGGGAATGTAATGTAATGGTCAATATATACAACTATCAATATGAGCAATCCTAACAGTAGATCTGTGACTCAAAGACATGCATAGATATCAACAACAGGAGAGATAGGGATAGACGTCACTCCTCTTCCCCTTGTAGACACCAAATAAACAACAAAAGATTGACTTATGGCGCAAAACAAAGAGGCAAGTGAAATAACTCGAGTTTGCAACCAGAATAGGGGGTGGGTAATTGATGGAGAAAACCTCTGTTTTTAAAAGAACCCTCACTGACCACCTGGTTGGTGACATGCTTTATCATCGGGTTCCCACCAGGGAGACCAAATGTCTCCTCGGTGTGCTACAACGCCTGATTTACAGCGGAGCGGGTTATTTTTGGGCTGTGAAGTAGTGCAAAGGATTGTGAGTGGTGATTTTAAAAGATGGCAGGATGTTCCCAAGACAAATTTTAATAAAAGGACAGCATGCAATCATTAAAAACAGGTGAGTCGGACACGTGTTGGTTTTAAAATTGAACCAGTTGTATCCTAGATAAAAATGTGAAAAAAGGTCGACATGTTTCTGCTTATGACTGCTGGTTCAGCAAAGCTTTCATCAGGACCAAAGAAAAGAAAAGAACCCCCCCGGCGGTATAAGCACGCTAAGGCATATTCTGACCTGGGGGGTGTGTGTATGATTGGTAAAACTCACGGTTTTACCCGAAAGGGTGCTCCTCGTATTTTTCAAGGGCCCTAATGTGAAGACAACATTGACTTCACTTCATGGGACCTGCGGCGGGGGTATTTTACACGCTGTAGGAATTTGAGTCCTGGCGACAACCCTCCCGTGACCTATTCCGTACACGTCTGCAGCCCGAATATTCAAAGACTTGCATGCCATGCATGACTAAGGGGATCATGAACAGTACTGTAAATCAGCCCCATAAAGCACCACTTCAGCACTGTGATAAAACCTATCTGTTTCAACGAGGTGGACACAGGGCGTGCAAGGGGGTGCTGGGAGCCGATTTCATCACTGACCCTTGGCACAAATCTTTGGAAATGGGATCATGCTATACATTAAAAGAACCACGGTGCCTGCCACTTTGGGCATGGCAATGTAGGGGGGTACCATAGATACCCCCCATGTGCAGCCCCCCACGCCTCCGGGGCCCGCTATGGACCCGATGCAAATCTCCGTATGCCTTTCCATGGCGGCATCGCCGCCATGGAAAGGCCGGTTTTGACATGCATCCTAATCTGGTGGAAGGTGCCTGACAGGCACCACCACCATTTTGGGCCCCCTGCACTGTCCGCCAGGCAATCGGTACGATTACTGAGGGCGGACAGTCTTTGTGTCCGCTGCGGATGCAGTCATGTTCCCACCACCATCATATTCTGGTGGTGGGAAAGGGAAAAATCTGTTTGACGGTGGAAGGGCTGCCACCGCAGAGCTGGTGGTAAAAAGAGTTTCCCCCTTTATAAGAACCACTTATATTTTTAGGTTAATAAAGCAGTGGATACCAGCAGAGGGTGACTTTTGAAAGTGGTGGGGTGAAAAAGTTTGCTGTTGATGAAGTGAACTGTCTCTCATCAATATAGCAAAATAACCAAAACTCTGTCACTAGGAGACAAGAAAGAACCATTTTCATTTCTTTCTTGTCTTCTAGAGTCAGCGATTTTGTTTATTTTGATGTATTGATCAGCAGATGGGTAAGATTAATATAGGAGGCAGAATGGTCACCGAGGGAAAAAACAATGGTAACTGGCAACATCCGAAACAAATACTCCTAATTTACATGTTGCCATCAGTCTGAACATGCTGAAAGGCTAGTTGTGCCTGCCCCGTGCACACAGTGGTCAACAGGCAGCTCTCTCGGTGGCAGAGCTCTCATTCTTACTACCTCGCTGCTGACACAGTGTTGTCAGCTGTTCATTGCAAAGGGTGTTAGCACGCTGCCAGAGAGCGAGACTTTCACAGGAATATGGCCAATCACAGTGTGAATTCAAAACAAGCCACACGTTGACTGGTCAAGTTGTGCAATTCTCCTGCCCCACCGCGTTACCACTTGAGCCCGGGCCGTGGGAGTACAGGCCAACCTCTAAAACCAATCTTGAGGCTGCTCTCAGCCTGTTTGTAACAGTAAACCGCATGAAAACAGCCCCAAGTTTGGTTTGATCAGGCAAATCCTACTCTCCACAGGAGGCTGCATCTTTGTTCTCCCCGTCTCCTCACACAGCATAGATTTGAGAAGCTTCAAGTGCGCATGTCAGTCTAGACATACCAAAACAACTGTCCAACCAGACATGCGCACTTTAGTTTCATTTACCGTGATCAATACAGTCTCTTTTCTATCAGCATTGGCCCAGCCCTGAAAGACACCCCCTGACCGGACTCAACAGAAAGGGTCCCGCTTGCAGGGCATTGGAAACATTTTATTACAAATATATGATGTGTGGCTCACAGCAGGGGGAGGGGCAACAGCCTTTTGCCGTAATGGAGAAATCGCCCCTGTTCTAACATAATTAACCTAATGAATCTGAGGCAACTGTTCTGTAGACAAATCTCCCTCAAGAGGTTTGTACCTGAGAGCCTCCCTTGCTGGTACATCAGCAGACCATGCACTGATATAAAGCAATATTGACTATTATTGAATATATTCCCTATTTTAGCAGCATCTCTGTGGAGTGGTTTATTTTGTTGTGAACAATTGGGCTCTACAATGGTAACTTATTTAAATGCGACACCATATATACTCTAAACTGTTGTAATGACTGATCTTTCGATCAGTTACAGATTCCCAAGTTGGACCCAATCCCTTGTGGGAACTAAGCGAGGCAGCTTCTCAGTGAAATGTTCCAACACAATACCACTTCCTTTAAGGAACTCGGGCTTCTCTAAAAAAAGATTTTCTGTTTTGGAATGGAATTGGAGTGATGATGATCTGCTGTCCCTTGCAGGCCACCATCTGTGTATTGGAGCCAAATTGCATTACGACATGCCAAATGAATGTTATTTAAATAGATCCTTCTGCAAACCCTTGCCATTCCTTATTTTGCAATCTGATTAAATATGCAAAAAGTTGGCTCACATTTTGCAATGGCATTTTGAGAATCAACTCTTAGTAAATCTGGCCCAAGGTGATGAATTTTATATGTTACGATGAATAATTATGTGCAATTACGAAGCATGATTATATCAAATCCGTCAAAACTATCAATCCCAGAATTCATTGATGGATATCTAAAATGGAAATATTTTGTTTCTATTTGTAGTGTTGGGTAGCAAAAAAATCCACAGAGAAATAAACGCTAGTGATTGTGGGTCAAGGGATATGTGTCAGAAACCTTTAGTAATTCCTTTATTTAATTAATGATATGTGATATGGAGGAAAAATATTTTCACTAATTCATTCTCCAGTTTAGAGGATCAAGGCTATATAGCCATACAGACAAGTCTCTAACTCACCCACTCTATAGTAGCCTAACTTGTACTGCTCAAGTGATCTATTGGTATATTTATTTCATTAACAAACCATCCTGGCCAAGATGGGCCAATCATCAAAAAGTTGCTAAATATGTACTAAACATTGTCAGTCAGGCCAGACTTTGAAACTTCTGATTAAAAGCATAGGAATTGGATTATCAGCAACATGCCTTAGTTACAACAGGAGCAACACAGTGGAAGCACTGGAGATCAGGCCTGTCGAAGCTGAGGCACATGTGGAGTTCAGGAGACAGGTCAAGGAGGATGTACTGCAGGAATGTTTTGAGGCTATGAAGGACGAGTCAGCCAAGAACAACTCGCCTACCAATTTGCATATGTTGTGAGGTTCTTACTTGTTATACTAGTTTGTACTTGACTTTTCCGGCTCATCTTTACTGTGTTTTTTCTTTAGTACACTTCTTGGAATTCTGTTCTTGTTTTCCCTTTCATCTCTTTTGTACTCTTTTGTTTGAGGTTTGTATTCCAGTCACCTATGGGCTTGTCACCACCTTCTGTTTTGGAGAAGCAAGTAAGACTTGAACAACAACTGGTCTTGAACATACCCCATTCTGTTTTATGAGACCAGACCCAGATTATCCATCACACCTCCTTGGCTGTGACATGCATATACTGGCTCCAGCTGAGTTCAGTCCAGATTTTGAGTTATCCACCCTACCCATTCTTGTTCCCCTTTGAATACAGCATTGGAAATGGGTTTCTGCTGTGAAACCGCAAATCCTGACAGGGTATATCAATACATCTAGACACTAGTCTGCCAGTATATTTATGAAAAATAATATATTGAATGTATAGGGAATTGGATTGTTGGTAGAGGGTGATGTGCGACCTTATCAGGCAACAGCCATCATCCCTGTCATCGTAAAACACTAGCAAACCCTAAATTAACCTGTGCTTAACTTCCTGGTACTTAGACATAAAGCAGTCAGGCTTAACTTAGAGGCAATGAGTAAAGTATTTATGCAGCCAACACACAGTAATAGGGTTAAAACGCAACACAAGAACAATCCCACACTAATTTAGAAAACAAGAGTTAAATTTAAGAGAGAATTTAAGAAAAAAACAACACAAATCCAATCAAAAAAACTATAAATCTTCAATTTTAAATATTTAGATAAAAATAGTGCTTGAAATCACACAGCGTCAACAGTGGTTATCTGGTCACACTGGACTGAAACAAAGTCACAAGTTTAGACCAACCGCGATGGAGTGTCTGGATGCACCTTTCGAGTTACAAGAATGCTCTGAGATAATGCTACCCAGACCCATTGCATTATAGGGTGAATCGATTTCTACACTAAACAGGAGTCTAACATTTGGGTGCTGTAAAATAGGCATACTTGAGAAACATTTCTTCAAAAATACAAAATACCTGCTCAGCGTCTTTTGACCATACAAAGTTAACCCCTTTAAGGTGAAGTTTAGTAATTGGTCAATCACAGAGAGTTGATAAATGAACCTTCTATAAAACGTTTATCAAAGTCTGGCACACTTTGCACTTTATTTACAGATGTAGAGGCAGGCCATTAAAGTATCATCATCATTTTTTTTCTCATTCCTTTGAATTCTCTAGGAACTGAATAAACTGGTGCAACATGCGGACTTATCTATTTTAGTAAAAAGGTGATGTCACCTTTAATCTTTGCAGAACTGCCTTGACAGGTCGTATGTGTGTTTCAAAAGGAAGAGTAGATCTGCATGTCATCCAGCTACACTTTAGAGAACACATTCAAAATTCCTCTTAGAATGTCATCAATGATACATTAGAAGGCCACTGGAGCATCACAAAGTCTGATTGACAGCCTGTGATATCCAAATAAACTAAATTCAGTGCTGAATGTAGTCTTGCTCTTATCACCCGCACAATCTTAGACTAAACAATTAGCTTCTCTAAGGTCCAGCTTAGTATAAAGGTCTTTACATGTCTAATCTGATCTAAAAGGACAGATCTCAATGGTAATGGATACTCTTTTTATTGCTGTGTAATCAATACATGTTCTTAGCTCACCTTTCTTCTTTGGTACACAAGTGAAGGAGAATAAACTGGGGATTTTGATGGCCTGATAAACCCATTAACTAGATTTGTATCTATATACTGTCAACGATGTTTGACTCTGTAAGTGCATACTCTCAGTTACAGGTTATTGTTGTGCATATGCTCGCTTACTTTTATTCAAACACATCAAGGAAACATCTTTAGCAGTCAGGTATGAAGGATAAACAACTAATGACATGAGATGTTACAATAACTGCTAGTGCCTTAAAAAGGCGACATGCTGATGATTCATTATTCAGTAAACAATTATTGACACGATATTCCAAATTTATTGCCAAGGTCCCAGCTGCTCAATCACTATAACAAATATACATACATATACAGCTACAGTCACTTCAAATTGAGGTGCATCCAACAAATCAAAATAATCTTTTTCATGGCGCATTGCAAAACATATCGAAGGAATCATAAGTATGTGAACACATATAGGGTCTTACATAACAATGCCTTAACCTCTTCAGAAGCTTTCTTCTTAGTCATCTGTAACTGTAAGGTTTGAGCAAATTCATTGTCCATGTAATTACCTGATGGTTCTGAATACGAAGGTCCTCAAACAACCTTTGCTGCCCATCAGGTAAGATCACTCTCATAGGAACCATCATATGAGCAACTGAGGGCTGCATAGGCTCAATACTCAAGTTTGAACTGGCTTAAGTCACTGAACAAGGTAACTCTCTTAATTGTCCCTCTGGTATGTTGGCCCAAAACAGTCACGCTTAACTTAGAGGCAATGTGTAAAGTATCTATGCAGTATTCAAACAGTAATAAAGTAAAACCACAATACAAGAAAAAACCCAAACCAGTTTATAAAAACAGGGTACTTTTAAAAAAAATGAACTGACATCAGAGCAACATGAATCCAATGAGTAAAACCAACATTCTGAATCTTTAATGTATAAGGTTAAAAATAGCATCAAAGGCATTTATCACCACCTGCGGTTATCTCGTTGTGCTAGATTGGGTCAAAGTCAAAGGTTAAGGTGGACCACGGTGGAAAACTGGTCGGATACAGGGACCAGGGTTGTCCCAGTGAAAAGCTTTTCCTTCTGAGTTAATCTCTCAGATGAAAGTGAAAGTCTTCAGTGGGACAAGGCAGCAGGCTGTGATGGAAGAGGGCTCCACATTGTTGGATGTCCATTGTACAAGGTCTCAGCATAGCCTTTGTCCTTTGGCAGGAAAGCCCAAAGAAGAAGAAATTTGAATTTTGCTGGTTTGATTTTAACCATTGAAAATTTCTATCTTTGAACTCAGCATATTTTTTGGAGCTTGGATTTTTCAAGCGGGGCAAGGCTGCAGCCTATAGCTGAAAAGGGCTCCATAAAGCCAGACACCTTCTCCACAAAGTGGTCGGGATCAGATTTGCAGCTGTGCAGAATACTTTAGTGGGATCAACCTGAAACTTTGGTCCAGCCGCGATGCATCTTCGTCAGATCATCTTAGCAGGTTGGTCCCAGAACCCCGTCAGTTCTTATAGAAAAAAGAAGACCAAAAGTTTCTAAGTTCCAGGTTTAGGAACTTTAGGAGGAGTGCACCTTGACACCTGCCAAGGGTCCAGGACATTAGGGACAGCATATGGGGGGTCAAGCCTCATTCCAGCAGAGGCCAACAGAAGGGCCCAGGGCAGGTCAGTTGGAATTGGTCAGCGGGGCAGTTGCAGGAAAGGTCTCTAGAAGCTTGCTGAGTCTCCGTAACTCATACAGATGGTCAGTCTATGACCCTTGGAGTCCACTTCTTTGTACTTGGTGCACGAGGGAAAGAAGGTCCAGTCTTCTACTGATCCTCCACAGGCCCAGAAGTGATCTAAGGAGGCTACTGGGGATGCTACATTTATGCCCAGGCAAGCCTGCGGGTGGGAAACTCTCCCCACACCCTAGCCAATGGTTGAAAGCTCACTGTGGTGACCCTGTCCACTTTTACAGTACATCCTGAGTGTTGTAATCTACAATACCCCACAGTGCCCCTCTTTACCTGAATCCAGCATGTCAGAGCTTCCTATGCCCACCCAGAATTGTGACTTTGATAATCTATAAACCTTCCCTTGTGGTCAGTCTTAACAAAATTTGGGGCAGCCTTCCTCCGACACTTAGTTTGAGGTCAAGCTGACTAGGAAGATGAAGGGGAGTAGGCCTTGGTGTGAGCTACAACTGAGAGTGGCAGGTGAGGACCTATTTGAACCTTATGGATGGTCTGGCACACCCCAAGGCCATCCTGCTCAAGGAAGGAAAAACACCTCTCCACACAAACGCCTTTTGTCCATTGTCTGGGAGCAATACACATAACAGGCCTTCAAAACTGACCTCAAAGTTCTCCTCCTTCAAAGTCACTTCCAAATGTAATTCATGCCCTCTCTATTATCTGAAGGAAGTCCTTCCATTTTAGAAAAATCTACTTTACATGACTATGGAAGTGCCTTCCCAGTGTGTTCTGCCAGTTATTGCAGTATTATCCTTCAACCTGTGTTTGGTACTCATTTGTAACATGCACACGTCACTTTTCTCTTGTAACACACTGTTTTCTACCTCTTACATTTTGTTTGTTTTCGCTACCTGCACAAGTACCACCAGGGCCTACGTAACGTTTGTTCTTGTGTTTGAGTGTCCTCCATATATTGCAGTATTATACCTCTATGTGTACTTTGTACGATTTTGTAACCTGCACACATGTCACTATTTCCTCCTGTAATGCACCGTTTGCTACCTCTTGTATTTTGTTGGTTCACGATTGGCACTTTTGCCTCATTTAATGTAACGTTTGCTTTTGTAATTTGCTCACTTGTAATGTTCTCATGTATCAGTTCTGTTCCTTTTGTGAAGCGCTCTGACACCTTCGGGTAAAGTCCGCGCTATATAAAAACGCATAAATAAATAAATAAACACCACGCACATGACAGTAACGATCAGGTGACCCTAGACACTGTCAGAAAGACATATTTAGCTTAGACAGAGAAATGGCAATTTTCTAAAAATGTAATTTCTAAAATAGTAATATAAACTCTGACTTGGTCATTAAGTTGGATTTTAAATTAATAATAAATTGAGTCCTGGAATAATGGTTCTACCTGTTCCCAAAATGAAATAAGCATTATAAACTGTCATTGTCATAATGTAACCCAATTGTTTTCTTATGAGAAGGCTAGCCTTGCTGCATTTGAAAATGACTTTGAAAGTATTTCACTGTTAAGGAATGTGAAAGTTTAATATACAAGTTCTACTTTTTAAATACCATGAACACTGACTTAAGAGTATTTAGGGTCTATCTTAGTGGTGATGTATAGGTATTAAATAGGAAGGTGTAGGCCTGGCAAATGGTTTGTTTGGCCAGATCGAAATGGCAGTTTAAAACTGTGTGCCCAGGCTACAGGGGCAGGCCTGGAGACATATTTTACATTGCTACTGTAATTGGTGGAACAGTGAGTGCTTCAGCCCACTTGTAGTATTTAATTGACAGGCCCTAGGTACATGTAACATACTAGGGACTGATAAATACATTAAAATGTGCCAATTAGGTATATGCTAATTTACCTATCTTTAGTAGGGAGAGCACATGCACTTTACCTCTGGTTGGCAGGGTTAAAGTGCACAGAGTCCTAAGGCCAGACAAAATGGTTCAGAATAAGAAGGTTAACATCTGAGGAATAACAAGCAAAACATGGTGCTCTTCACCATGCCCTATTTGTTGAAATTTGGTGTACCTTATGTGTACATCTGAGCACAATGTCTGAGTGTGAACAATGTGACGGCAGTCAAATTTGTTGGGGAAGACTAGTATTTGGGCTCCTACTGTATTTAGAGGTATCAGTTGTCACTGATTTGTAACACTGCCTTTTATACTTACAATAGCTACATTCCGTACATATTATGCATTGAAAGAATCATATTTAAATTTTAAGCATACCTTCTATAATTTTGATATGCAGATCTGTACTGCACAACACTGTTCCTTTCTGCAAGGTCTTCATTTAGACAAGTGTATGTGTACAGTGTCAAACATGCCCTTCTCCCTTGCTGGGCTTTCGAATGTGTCTTGCTGTTTCAGCAATTTGGCCTGGTGAATGACCCACAAGTGTAGTTAAAGTGGCCCGAGTGTAAACAGGGATGGTGGTGACAGGTGGTTCAGTGGATCGCAATATTCCACTTTCATTGGTGGTAGACAGACTAGGGGAACCAGAAGTATTATAAGGATAGTGCGTGCGTTTCAGGGATTTGTTGGACATGCAGTGGGATTAGAATAGTGCTATCTGTGGTACCAGAATATAGAACGAGTAGGGTTGGAGTGGGAGTTAGGATAGGGCAGCCAGGGGTAGTGTAAGATAGTGTGTGTCTTTTATGGATTAGTTGAGTATGGGTAGAGACAGAGTAGAGATTTCTGTGCACATCATAAATCTTTTGTCTTGTGCATTTCATGTGCCTTGTATTTTATAATGGAAAATATTTTGCCTATTCACTAGAAGTAATGTCGACACATATTTGCATATAGAACAATTATTTTAAATCGGTTCATTCCTGAAGGCTTCACCATTGTCATTCTGCAGCTGTTGGATTGGTCATAGTTTGAGGATTTTTGTAGTCATCACTCGATCAATCATCTGGCTGTTTTTCTTCATTGGGAATGAGCACACAGTGGTTTATCACCATATTGTGTAACAGGCGGCAACGGATTGTTATTTGTCACACCTGTCTGGTGCATATGCTAAGACCCCACCACTCTGGTGTTGGCATTGAAAGCAATCATTCAACAGTCTTGATAGTGGGATGAAAGGATGATGTTCGCACCATTAAAACTTGAAGCAAATTTGGAACTAAGCTATACCTACTGAATGGATCTTGATTTCAAACTGAGGCATAAATCATAAATTCATTACAATATCCATGACAGTGAAGACATTTTTGCCCCACAGTAACAACAGAGATGAGTAAAATTGCAAACCATTAAAGTTTATTAACACATTAGTAACGTTACAGTTTCAAATCGAATCAATTAGTCATAAGTAAATAATCACCTGGAGATATGTGAATATAAGCCAGTCAAGTCGAAATGCAAATGTGAAGTTATTTATAGATTGAGTAGGCAAATTATAGCAGGTTCTGTTTCCCTGAAGGGTAACTCCCTAGAGTTTAGCTACAGTTGTGGGCACGTTGGAGAATTCATAAGCAGCAGTTGTCAGCACATATATTATCTCATGTAGACGAAATGAAGGTTTCAGTCAGGACAAAAAGAAATGTGCTCACTCGAGAAGCTCTAAGAGCTCTATGAGCAGGGTTGCAAGGAGCATGGGGTCTCAAGAGCAGCGAAAGGGCATCCACCTCTGAAGTTGGACAGAAGTAAGTCTAACTAGGTAAGGTCTGTAACACACAATTAAACACAAAATCTTAATCTAATGATACATTGTCCAGGTTCCCACAGAGAAGGAACCAATCAAATTAAACTTTGACGGTGAGCACAGTGTCCGCCCATTTCTCATGCGCACTGCAATGAGCAGTTTCAACCCCATGGCCTTCAGAGATATCCGATAAAAGTAGGACTTCTTCGTCGACTCCCTTCTTTCGCAGCTGCAGAAAATTATAACCCAAACATTAAATTGCAAGAAACAACCTTCACATAAAATCTTAACAATAACATTCCAGGCTAACGAGGGATCATGTTGAGCTGATAACTGCAAAGAGAAAAAGATTATGCACATTGAGCAGAAATACAAAATTTCATTAATATGGAGTCTTTCAAAATGAGGCTCAAAATATCAAATGCTAACTGGATACACTTTGATCATAGAGAAAAATCACTTTCTACGGTTAATCTAAATGTATCATTTCATGTGCATGTATGTAAGAAATGAGTATATAGATTTTATGCTTAGGATGTACTTAATAGCAAACGAACAATAGTCACACTGCATTACCAATTTCTCCCCTCTAATGGCTCCCAGAGCATTAAACAAAAACCTCACCATTTTCCTTCATGACCGTTTGGATGCCAATTGCTGACTTCTGTTGCTTACATCTAGATTTGCTTACGTCTAACTCCTTTAACTCATCATAGACACAGCACTACCTCAATTCCAATTCTATTTCCTGTATCTTTCTTTTCATTCCTGTGGTCTCAACAGATTTATCTCCTGCCCTTTTTTTTGAACCCTTCATTTCTTTGATCAGCTTAAATCCCTTTACCATAAAAAACAAATCACACAAATACCAATAATCAATAAGGATCAATGTATAGCGTCTAAAAGATCACTGCCAGTGCCATTAAGCCATCTGCCTATCGCAGAAAATCTCTTTCCAATTGCATCCCAGGCACTGGTCTCTTCCAGCTCTTTTAAGAGAATTTCTAACTGACTTTGAGATAATAATGCAGTGAGTACCTTCCAGGTTTCTTTATTTATTGATATACCTTTACAAATTAAATCTACTGAGGAAATACAAGTTATTGTGATTTGTCTGACTGGACACAATAAGACAGCAAACAAAAAACATTAAAAGGCAGCAGGCCCTGACACAGCCTGGGAGGCGATGGAGTGAGTCACACTCTCCGTGTTCTCCCTTCCCAGAGTCCCGTTGCACAACTTGTTAAAGTGAAGGGGCCCTTGGTTTGGGGGGCTGTAGGTGACTCTCAACAGTGTATCTGGAGTATTGGAGTCCACTGTGGGCTGACCTAGTGCGACCGGAGAGACCAGAACCCAGTAAAAGCAGCTGCAGGGCATCAGCGCCATTTTATTTCTAAAGAGTGCTGCATCGCCCCGATTAAAGCAGAGGCCCCATGCTGCAAGGAGAGGCCGGCTGTTGATCAGGAGTGCTGGCTGACCCTTTGTAAAATGCCCTAGGGAGGCCCCTGCCACTGTATACTGCCTGAGACGGTCTCAGGCGTCCCCACAGACACTCCGGTGCTGCCCGGAGCCGAGGGACCCATTTTCCCTGCTGGGCCACCTCGCACCTTTGCAGACTGCACATTGGACCCGGGGGTTGCCGGACCTTCCTGGGAGACTGCACCGGACTTGTAGGAGCCACTGCATCGTCTTAGATACAGAGATCCCCCGGGGACCCGAGGATTGATCCAACCGATGCATCAGATGAGCCCACCTCCCTTCTTTCACATGGCCGAAGCCCGGCGTGGCCCCGAATTGCACCGGCAGGGGAGACCAGTTTGCTTTTCCTTCCCTGAGAGACAGAACCTGTAGCCCCGAGACTAGTACTTACATCAGGTTTGCCCCCAGGTCTTCCCGCTGGAGAGGCACACCGAGCCCTTCACGGAGGACTGTGGGACGCACCCCTGCCGAGGAGCGACAAGGTGATCTGGGGGAAGACTTGGTGGGCGACTTGGAGGCTGGTGTACGGTGATTTGCAGGTCTTACACCAAGAAATGCCATGGACCTGGGGCACCCTAACAGACAGGAAAAGCCAAAGAGGCCTCAATAAAAGGACCAACTAGCAAACGATTACAGAACACTATCTCAACTGTTCTCCCCATGACCTTTGTGGGGGATGCTGCCCTTGTCTGTGCACCCACTGAGAGCTGTCACAAACCCTCCAGCACCCCATTGGAACCCGCTGGGGACATCGAGGTCATCAAGGTCCAGCCCCACAGGTGTAAGACTGCGCAGCTGAACAACCTCTTGACACTAGGTGTGCCTTTGGGGGGATCGACTCCCACACATCTGGGATGCTGGACTGGACGTCGGAAACTATTTTGACTAGAAGGATCCCCAAAGATAAAAAAAAAGTAGACACTGTTTGAAGCCATCCCACTGCCAGTGTAGTGTCAGAGGGGCATACTGCATACCCTATGCCTGGTCATAGCCTTTACTAGTGCGGGCCCCCAGGCTGGTGATTACTCAGGGAAAGGGTTAACTCTTACACCTGTGGTGCCTTAACCACCTGGCTATGCCGCGCTCCAAAGCGGCCACAGACAACTCGGTGATGTCTCTCTGGAGTAAGACACCACAATCAGAGGCAGCGGCCCACCCCGCTATGCACCCCCCGCAACAGCAGAGGGCGACTCCTCTGCACTAGTCACCCGGGGATCCATGGGCCACTTTCTCCAAGAGATCTGAACTGACATCTCTTCGCTCAAAGAAGAGTTTAAATCTGACCTACGCGACATTCGTTGAGAGGTATCGGAGATTGGGGATAGAGTGGATGATCTTGAACGTACTGTTGATGCTAGACTTGAAGACCACGAGATGCTGTGAAAAAACGGATCTCTGCTCTGGAAGACCAGTACACTGACCTACAGACCAAATACGAAGATTTGGAAAATAGGAGCCACAGGAACAACATAGGCATGAGTGGTGTGCCCCTGGAAGACCAGTACACTGACCAACAGACCAAACAGGAAGATTTGGAAAATAGGAGCCACAGGAACAACATACGCATGTGAGGTGTGCCCCTGGGCGCGAAGGGTGCAGATGTCTTGTACTTCACAGCAGAACTGCTACAGGCAGTACGTGGTGATGGGGATGCCTCTCTGCCCACGCTTGATAGGGCCCACGAGGCCCTGCGGCATCTGGCCGAGCAGACAATGTCCCGGATATCTTGAGGAGAGTTCATTTTTTAACAGAAAAAGAGGCAATTATGCAGGCTGCTAGGGGCTAGAAGGAGCTTCAAATCCAAGGCCACTTGATCCAACTCTATCAAGATCCCTCCCCTATTACTTTAAGGAAGCGTAGCGATTTCAAGCCCATGCGCAGGGTGGAACTTTCAGATATCTCCATATCAGACCATGCCTACCTAGATTTAGTCTGGAACACGGAGGGTGACCGCCCTGAGATCATCTTGTGCTGGCACCTACCCCCTCACCTTCTGCACAACCCTGTAGATGTAGTGGAAATACATAAAGGAATTACTGATTTTCTTTAGCATAACGCACCCCCTGAGATCTTCTTGCACACACTCTCGGATGGGTTTAAAGCCCCTATCAGGGACACATTCATGACCATCGCTATTACTTGGGATGGGAGGTGAGACTAGTAGAGTCTAAGTTCCCAGCTGAGATCAAGCATACTAAAGCGTCTTGACAAAGATACCCCATCTCGAAGTACCAAACGACAGCTTGCTCTGTTGAGGGGTCAACTGCACACCCACCGCACAGGCAAAGCAGAGCCTCCTATCCCTTCAACAGAGATACTATGACGACGGAGATAAGGTGGGCAAGGTTCTGGCCCATAGGTTACAACACCTGTGCGCAAAGACCCACAATGCTAAAGTTCAGGTTGGGAATTCAGGATGGGCTACGGCAGAGAGGGATACATTGGAGGCCTTCTGAAACTTTTATCAACAGTTATATTCCAGAGAGGACCTCTCTCCAATGAGACTCTACTCTTACTTAGGTGAATGCGACTGGGAGGCCCTGCAACCGCACCACGCTGCCCTTTTGGGGAGCACCATCATGGCAGAAGAGTTGCTTTCTGTAGTCTGGTACCTCCCTCTTGGTAAAACACCTGGCTTCCTATGCTTTTCCACCAACTATTTTTTCCTCACCTCCATGACCATCTCCTGCGTCTGAGTAACTCTTTTCCCAGGACCCATGCCTTACACCCACAATGGCTGCAGTCGAGATCTCACTCATACTCAAAGCGGGGAAGGACCTAGTGCAGTGCTCCTCATACCGCCCTACTAACACAGATGCTTAGCGTTACACTAAAATGTTGGCCTCCCGTCTGGACCAGTACCTCCCTTGTATCATTAGCCCCAGCCAGGTGGGCTTTAACCGCCAGCTTCAGGGGGCAGATTATGTCCGGCGCATAGTCACCTGGTGGAAAAGACAGGCAGACTAGACATACCGGCTTGCCTTCTATCACTTGATGCGGAGAAGGCAGTTGATAGAGTAGATTGGACAAACCTCCAAGCGATAATGCACAAAATAGGCTTGGGACAGGGCTACATCTCTAAAGTCATGGCCTCCTATGTTGCATTCACAGGGTCCATATGGGTTAATGGTCAGACCATGTACCTGATATCCCTGTGCCGGGGAAAATGGCAGGTCTGCCTGCTCTCACCTCTGTTATTCGTGCTGGCGGTAAAAACCCTTGCGAGACTCAGATCAGATTAAAGGCAACTATTAGGCCGCCAGATGCATAAAATAAATGTATTCGCAGACAAGCCTCTTCACACCTTAACAGAACCTGCCATATCGCTCCTCAGCGTTGTAGAAAACCTGCAAGACTCAAGATCAACATGACTAAGTCATCCATAATTAATCCCAACATCCCGGCCCCAGAAGTGAAAGCAGTACAACGTTCTACACCTTTTCAGTGGTCCTAGGGCCCCCTACCTGTTCCAGACACTGCCCCCCGACTAAGTATGGGTGAATTTTGCGGATCTGCGGTCCGCGAATTCGCGCGAAATCGCAAAAAAGTCCACGAATTCGCGGCTTTTCCCGCGAACTCGTGGATTTTATTGCGATTTCCATCTACTCAACTGGAGTACTTTTTACTGGCTAATATGTGAGTGCTACCTCGTTGGGTAAATGTATAGTGCTTTTCATACACTGCAGCTGCGCAAAGGGCCAGAAGATTTGTCTCCACTGACCATGTGTGCCTGTAACTTTGCCACTGCGCAAAAAGGCGCCGAGGTCCCTTGAATTAGCTGTCCATCATAGTTAGGAAAGGGTGAGAAGACGTTTGATACCGCTAGTGTGTGGTGCGGGGCTTCTATGCGTGTCAACATGCCTCTTGTGTATAAAGGGTCAGAGAGCGAGCAGGGCAGCAGGTGAGGAGAAAGCAGCGTCCTGGTCACAGGAACTACACGGAGATTGCGCTCGATAAACTCATGGATGCAAAGACCTCCCTCGAGTATTACAGCTAATTTTCAATGGCAGATATGGGGTTAAGGCACACTTTCCCAGACTCGACCGTGCTCAACTCGGGCACCTGCTTTATATCTGTAAGTGCTTCCTGTTGAGGTTTAATTTTTGTGACAGGAGCCTCGTGCCAGAATGAATCCTGCCCTGCATAGTTATCCACGAAGATGCCACTGTATTGTGCAATACCTCTTCTCAACTGGAGTACTTTTACTGGCTAATCAGTAAGTGCTACCTCGTTGGGTAAATGTATAGTGCTTTCCCTACACTGCAGCTGCGTAAAGGGCCAGAAGATTTGTCTCCACTGACCATGTGTGCCTGTTACTTTGCCACCGCGTCAAAAGGCTGAGGTTTAATTTTTGGCCCACAGGAAGCACTTACAGAGTTAAGGCAGGTGCCCGAGTTGAAGCTAACTTTGTAGAATGTAGAATGGCGCCAGCAAGCTGCCAGAGTTGCTTGCTTGCAAGTTGCAACTCTGGCAGCTTGCCGGCGCCATTCTAAAATGGTTACAAAGTTAGCTTTCTTCAACTCGAGCACCTGCCTTAACTGAAATCCGCCCACAAGCGGATTTGCGGATTTTTCGGCAATTTCGCGAGATTCGCGGATCGCAAAATTGCCGAAAATCCACAAATTCCACGAGCGGAGCGGATTTTCGGCCAATAGTTACCCCCGACATAACTGCAATAACCCAGGCAGATTGGGCACTTATAGCCATCTACTCTTAGCTGCACAACAACTTATAGCTTGTGCATGGAAGCAAACATCGCCCCCCTCTGTGGCCAATGGTTCGCCCAGGCATGGCGTCTCTTAGCAATGGAGCGATTGTCCCACAGCTTAGCCAACAATGAAAAGAAATTCCAACTTATTTGGAGGCCACTGATACACTACCTCATAATTATAGAATTTACATGCTTCAGCCCCCCTAAACTTAGGTCCCTCCAATCCTTCGACTGAGAAGAGATACATAAACTCCTGCCGCTGAAGCAGTGATCTGCACACTGCTACTGACCGCTCCTCCTCCCCCTCCATGATGAGTGGAGCCAGCCTCCGTGTGCGCCCCCCACCCGAAACATATTGCGACCTGACTAGTCATTGTTAGTGAAATGTTATAAGTTTCCATACAACAGAGCTATTTCTAATCTAGGCATCAGACCACTAAGGTAACCTAGCCATACAAACAGAAACAACAGCAGGAAGACCACTGGCGGTGATGGGCAGGGCGGCAGCCTGCATAGTGGCGGTAAAACGTTATCTTAAAGAGGTCCAGTATGTCCCCATTGCCCAGCTGTGTATGTGCTGCTCTTTCTGCTCTTCAAGATCGAGACTTCTAATACGCTCCCACTATGAGAATGCATTACTGCTCCCCGCTCTTACCTTATAAAGCTTGCACATAAACTTGGCCTGTCCGAAGGTGTTGTAGGCAACTCACTGTATAAATACTACTTTTGACATCTCTTGCATATAAACCCGGATGGCCCAGTAAGGGTTGTAGGCAGCATGCTGGGTATAACAAAGACTGCTATATTGATAATGATCAATAAAAAACTTATCATAAAAAAGGCAGTAGGCCACCCTACAAGGCACTTTACGATTCATACAGGCGGTGAAGACATAGAAACATATCACCCACATCCTGCTGGAACTCCCTTAGCTCCCCTTGATGGTCCACTACATCATCAAACCCAGATGCATCATTTACACACACTGCAAACCATGTATCTGGTTTTCATGATGTAGTGGGCAAGCAAAGCCATCATAACCTGCAGCACCTATCTTATCTTGGGGGCAAGCATGGGAGCACCACCAATTTTAAATACAAGTGTAATAGACAAGCAGAACAAAGTTATCAAAAATTAAATGGGTGTTTTGGATTAGATTGCAATTGCAAATAAGATTGTATGAATCAATCAAGCTACACAAGTTAATGAGAGATGTGCTGCTAAAAATACAATCAGAACACGAAGGACTCAGCAATGTCTCAAAGGCTCAGTATTGAGTTTCAGAGCAACCATATGGTAAATGTTAGACAGATTAAAGTCAGGCAGATTTCAATGACTCCAATATCTTTACAGCAGATGAGGAACAACAGCGAAGGTGAAAAACTAACAGCATTCATGAAATGTTTGAATTAACACATATTGATCACTTTTTGTAGACAAATCAGGACATTAATAGCTGCAAATTTCACACTGGCTTGGACATTAAAGTGTGGGATTCTCTTAACAAGGTCGCTCTCTATAGAGAGTAGTGCTAAATAATTCAGTCCTTCAACAATCATGGTGTTCCACAAGAATGTCTTGATTCTGTTAAAAGTTGAAAAACATTGTCTTGACTCTGCTTGTGTCATAGGTGTGGTTATGACTATATCTAGTAAAGCCACTGTCCCTCTAAGTGATTTTTTCCATATTAAGGGGCCGATTAGGATGGAGGATTTTCCGCCTCCTCCGGGCCGGCGGAAGCCACCGCCGGCCCGGAGGAGGCGGAAAATCCTCTGCGGAGTCACCAAAGACCCACCGCCGCATTACGATGGCTGGTGGGTCTTGGTTTCTGTCCGCTGCTTTTCCGCCGCGGTCGGATTACAACCGCGGCGGAAAAGCTCTCATTTGGCTGGCAGTGTCTAGTCATCGTTAATGGACCAGTCACTCTGGACCCTCTCACTTCTATTCTGGATACTGTCTCGCACTGCGCCATATGCAACGTTTTTTTTTTTAATCGCCCCTTCTCTGAACTGGTCCCCATTTGGAACTCAGGCTTTTTAATTCCAACACCATTTCGCACTGTGCCATCACTTCTCCTTCCTTTTTCGCCATCTGCGCCGAACTCACTGCACCGATGTTTAAGTGCACAGTTTGACATCGTTGCTCCAGCACTAAGCATGCCAGCAAAGAACGGTCCTTGATGTGCGAATAGTAAAATGCACCACTGTGTGTTTTTTGTTTTTTGTTTTAAACATGCCTGGCCAGGTAATTACATTGTGTTTCTTTCCCTTTTCTCCCTCACTTTTTCTCCACTAATGTCATTTGTATGCAGCATGAAAGGCAATTTTTTTTATAATTCCAAGACAAACATGATTTATATATTTGTCCTGAAGATGATGTCATTTATCTTGTTTTTCGGCATCGAAAGGTCGTCGACACAATAGGATCATATGTACTGAATATACTTGTGAATACTATGTACAATGGTCACTCAAATACAATCAAGTCTGTTCACTGATTATAAGTATACAGACCGATTTGCTCGTTCTTGCCTATACTTGTTGTTTTGTCTTGTTCACTGTGGGTCACGGGCTGTGCCCCCTTGACATTACTTTCTGATTGTGTGCATCGCCAAATAAATTCCTGTCCGGCTGGACAAAGGACATAAATACTATTCCAGTTTGTGTCTATTCTTACCCTGATCACCCAAACTACTAGGGTCCACTGTTTTTTGCAATAAGTGAGTGGTTCCCTTGGCGCAGTGGACTCTCTCAGGGAGTACGCTGAGACTCCAGAGTATAAATATTGGATCTTTCCCCAACAAGGGGAAAGGAGTGCTTAGTCAAAGGGCACAAAGGTCAGGGGGCTAGGCAGACTAGCAGGCAGGGTGAGAGATTCAGGGGAGAGTGGATAGGAGCTAGGGAGGTAGACAAAAAGAGAAAGAGTACTAAAGGGGAACACATTTAATTAATGAGTTATTATATAGCGCTGGCTAGACCCGATGGAATCAGAGCACTTTACATGAGGGACAATAATGTTGCAATTTACATCAGTTAAAAGTTACATAAGTATCAAGAAAAGCATTTAAAGAACATAGGGGACAAGGTGAATGGAGCAAGGAAGGGTAAGGGGATAGGGTAAAGGGGTAGGAGGAAGATAGGACGTAGAGACGAGAGGAAAATCTGCCCAAGGTCCGGCTGGGTAGGTGACAGCAGGGAGGGGGAGTCCACAACCCATCTCCTCTTTAGCTATATGGTAGTTCCACCAGGCATCAGACAACTCGCTAGGTCTCCATAGTCTGGGGTAAGTTCTGCAGGATACAAGTCCTGATGTGTAGGCAGGTTAGGGGATAGGTTCAAGGTCTGGTCAATGTCCAATTATTGTCCCAGGGAAGTAAAACAACGTGTAGGGGACCACTATAGAAGCCATCTTGGGGTCAGGCAGGGGATAGTACTGTACACTGGTACACTGGTGGTCATCCTAAGGTCAGGCATCAGGCAGTTAAAGTCAATATCCAGGACAGTGGCCGCCAGAAAATAACAAATCCACCGTGCACACACCATCACACACACAGACATGCACAAGCACACACCAATGTGAGCACACACTCTCATATGCACACTGACGCACACAGACACACACATAGACAGAAACATCCAAAATAACAAGCACACATAAAATCCCATGCTCTAATACAAAAACACCCACATACATGCACATGCAAACACCATCACATGCAGACATGCACATGCACACAACAAATGTGCGCACACACTCACATACGCAAACAGAGGGCGCACATACAGAAACATCCGCACGCACCCATACAATCCCATGCTCTAATACAAAAACACTCAAATACATGCACATGCACAGACATAAGCACACAAACAGAAACATCTGTGCGCACAAACACAAGCACACATAGAATCATATGATCTAATACAAAAACACCCAAATACATGTCCACACCATCACACGCACAGACATGCACAAGCACACACAAATGTGAACAAAATCTTTCATACACGCACAGACGCACACACACCCATGACACATTTCTCCAGGACTGCCAGAGCATTGATGGCACACAAAGGCAGAGTCAGCGGTACCGATGTCCTGAGGGCGCCGCCATCTTAGGACCAAGCAGTCGGCCCACGCTTTAGCACAGTCGGGTGTGTTCCTCATAAGAGTGCAATGGGTGCACATTGCTGGTCGCGCTGTTGCTCCCGGGTCCTTCCAGATGCCACCAGGTCCCAGGAGCTTGCAGAGTGGTCAGCGGTGCCTATGTCATTAGGGCGCCGCCATCTTAAGGTCAGGCGTCGACCCGTGTGGCATCTCTGCCGGGTGCACATCTCACAGTGGAGCAGCAACTCCGCTCTGTCTCTGCCCTGCCTTACGTCCTCAGGATTACTAGTAGGTACGTGGTTCCTTCTTTGGCCTGTGCACCCCAATGCCCGGATACTCCTCCTTACGGTCCGATTCTGGTTAGGCGCGCAACTGCCTTCACCTGCTGCGTTTGCCCTCTGAGCCCACAGCGAGATGCAGAAAATGTCACACACTCTTCCGACGGCCAGGTTCGCTCCCAAGCCCCAATCAGCCCTATTCCACGATGTCTGAGGAGGGAGACCCTACCAGGACCCTCGCAAGTCTTCTCTTCCCAGAGCGGTCTCTATGTCCTTCCGCCGTTCAATTTACTACGCCCCACAGCTCTCCAGGGCTCCCCCCGCAATTAGGGAGGCTCACACCTTCGGTTTGACGCAACGTTCCTTCCTCAGCTTGTGGTGCAGGAGTCCCAGCAGTCAACCACAGGAGGCAAAGGGACCCAGTTGCTAAAGAACTAACCACCTGGGGTGAGGCAGCTGTGTATTGCTAGACAGTTCCGGCCGCCGTCCCCACCAGGTCTTTCAAGATGGTGGATTCCCGTATATAACCCCCTCGGCCGCATTGGTTCTGCAGATCCACGGCTCAGGGGGTCCCTTCGATTTCAACACTAGGCTTCAATCAGCTGCGGTTGCCCCTGGTCCGTACCTCTTTCAGCCTCGCTGCTAATTTACGCAATTGTCAGGCAGGTCCTCAAGGTCACCGGCTGCCGCTGATCCTGTCCTGGAACCTCCCACTGCCGCCACTCCAGTCGTGGTACCGGGCGATCACGGCTGCTCCCACTTCACAGCACCATCCAGGTCTCCGGTGTTCCGCTCCGACTCGATCACCAGAGTCCTCAAAAGCCCCTGGTCGCCACCTTGAATACCTTCCAGCTCGGGTTTGTCGCGCCGCTTGGCCCCTTGTCGTCTGTCGAGCTCCAAGTCTCACCCGTGTCTGCTCCAGCCGTTCTCCAGGTTAGTTTGCCCGTTCCCTGGGCTCCGGCAGTATTTTTGGCTCAATGTTGCAGGAGTATTCATGGGGTCAGCGGGGAGCTCTCAGCTCACGCGACCTTCCCCTTTGCAACATAAGGAATTATTTCATTGAACAAAAAAAAGAAAGAACTGAAACTATCTGTCTTGTAGGGTTCCAGCAAAGCCACAAGCCTAGTTTCCACTTTTGCACTCAAAGTCACCACTGGCTTCTATGGTGTCAAAACATTTAACAAGATCAACCCTATATTGATATATTAGGTTGATTGTTCAGATGTAAAAGTTCCAACGAGTTGGGGATCCTTTTAGAAGTCTTCTGTCCACAATGTCCTGAAGTATTTCCGTTCTTTTGAATGAATTTGAGAAGAATGCTACCATGCCAGCTACATCCATAGTGAAAATATGTGCCTCTGAGATCTTTGCTACTGCTTGTTGCATAATAAGATTCAGTCGGTGGGCATAACAGTGAATGTAATGGGCATAAGGGTACACATTATAATTTTTTTTGTATTCCACCAAAGATTCCACTTGTTACTGAAGCACCATCATTTTTATTTATGAGGGTGCTCTGGAAAAATAAAGTTCAGTTCATGGAGTATAGCTGAAGCAATGGTTTCTGCACTAGAGTCTTTTAAATGTGTGAAACCATACAACCTCCCCACAACTTTACTGTCATTGTCAAGGTACTGTTATATTCCCGAGTTAGGCCCATGTAGTGAAGCAGCTTATTTATTACATGGTCCTCACAAATAGCTCTATTATAAAAGATGAGCATCCCAAAAGATTAGCAGAAGAGGTACTTCCGCTGACACCGAAGGTCCTTGCATGCTGAGAAATACCACACAGTGGTCTGACATCTTGTGAGGGGTGTCCAGTTTGCGACCAAGACAGGGTGCTTCACTCTATTGCATCAGGTAATGAGGTTGGATCATCCCTTGGTTGGATTCTTGGCTCTACACCTGCACACACTCTAGGTACCCTTAGAGTTGAATTCGCATAGTAGAAGTACGCTAGATTAATCACTTGTTTATATGCCTGATTTTATACATTGTTAATCACCATGGTAGAACTATATCTACTATTTAAGCTTTTGAAGCTTGTATCACATTTATCTGCTTCTGTCTACTAATCATTGCAGCACATGTATTTTACACAAGAATAACGTTGGTTCAATTAATATTATTGAAAACATCCCATAGAATATTCTTTGTATATTTCTACAAGAATCAGTCACCACGAGTGACTGAGCAAAATGTTCTGAGGGGTCAGGGTTGTCATGTTCAGTGGTTGCCAGAAAATCATTCGCTCCCTTGTAGGTTAGGGGGACTTACGGTGGCACTGTGGGCTAGCTGGTCTATAGGGCAACATATATTGCAGGGGTGTCCGGAATCAGTCTTGACACCAAGCCCTTAGTTTATGTTATCCAAACAATGCGCAAGTCCTATGGATTAATAGGATCTACATGGCAGTACTGACAGATCAATATTGACTTTGTTTTAGTGGCCACATCAGTGCTTTCATCAGCCTGAATAGCCACGAAGTCTGTATTTTAAACTGTTGGACATTTTGCTTCTTACAATCTCTATCATACACTCAAAAAGTTCATTTTGTATTGTTTTAGATGTGCTCTTTAAGACTGTAGCATTTGCTAAACAAGCTTCCTTTTCAAACTCTATGCTTGCTATTATATCCACACGGCCTCTGAATACACCAAGATTTAAGGAACTTTTAGAGTCATCATGCCCTCGTAATGCCAGTTCAAAAGCACATTGGTAGTGAATACAAACAATTATTTTTGACAGTATGTGTCAATTCCTATCTATGTGTTTCTTTATTGCTTTTCGGTACACGTCACTAATATAGGCTTCAATTGGTGTGTCTTCCAACATTCCCAGTCTTTTCAGGTATTCCATATGGATTCTTGAATGTGCATGATTCTTTATTTTATCTGACAAATGCTTCAAGTCTGTTACTCCTTTTTTGTCCAAGGAATGGTATCATCAAACAACAAGCAGGGGAAGCAGAATAGAGAATTTGTTGTACTCCCTGTAAGCCAATCGTCTTTCGTGTACCAGAAGTTTGAGAATGTAACTTTGTAAGTACTCACTCTGCCTTGGGCACTTTGTTGTAGTTTTAAGTCTGCCGGGTTAGGTCCTTATTTTTTGCTATTAGTTTATCTTCATGACTCAGTCCAAGGAATAGCAAAACACACAAGATGATGGACGGAATGTTGCACAATGGCAAAACATTCAACCCCAGTCACAGATATGGGTTTAATCCATCGTTATGATGCTCACCAAGCCACCCCAGTTCAGACATGGCCACATGCAAATCAGTCTTGATTGTGCAACATTCCGTCCATCATCTTGTGTGTTTTGCTGTTCACCCTATGTGGGAAGGGTATGCCCAGACGTGGGTCCCGTGCTCACTAAGCCACTGGAGTCAAGCTATCCTGGCTGAAGACGGCTGATAGCAAGAAACCGGTCCTAGAATGCTTGATTCCGGTCCAGGGAAAACATGGCTTGGCAGTTCTGGCTGGACTGTTCCCATGAGGCACAGGGTCAAGACTGATTTGCATATGGCCATGTCTGAGCTGGGGTGGCTTGGTGAGCAAAATAACAATGGATTATACACAGATCTGTGACTGGGGGTGAATGTTTTGCCATTTTGCAACATTCCGTCCATCAGCTTGTGTGTTTTTTCAGTCCAAGGAATGGCTTTGCAAGTAGTTGCTCTACTGTATTCATGGTGTTTTACCAATATTAAAGTTACCTGTCAATAATTAAAGTACAAAGTATAAGGTTTTGTGAAAAAACACAACTCACTTTTCTATACAAAAGCATATCTTGTGCATGATAGCTCCAGCAGCTCCCCGTTGCACAACATGACTAGTTAAAAATATAGCCTTATAGACTGCTGCCTCTGCGGGCCATACTGGTTTTATGGCAGCCCAGTGCCAGAGATGTATATCGAGCCACAGATGAGGGCCTATTACAACAAGGCAAGGTAGAGGACCTTCAACAACCTATGTAGCCCAAGTCAGCTGGGCTATAAGGCTAGTATTATTGCATTCAATCCGCTGAGTAGAATCAAAATTATATGGAAGATTCAGAAAGATATACATTGAAATGTTGCAGCAGACAGATTATACTAGCTGTTTTAATCCCAACATAGCAATCGTTAAGTATTGTTTACACATTTACCAGCCTCAAATTGATACTGATGGGACCCTACCCCCCCACCATGTACACAACTACACATACATAGCCCTTAACGACCATGTAAAAATAATATAGCATCAGTTTCTTTACCTTAAACACTGGGGTTATGTTGTATTGGTACAACAGCAGCAAAGGAGGTTGGTTTAGGTACAATCTTATTCTTTGTTCAACAATTATGTAAAGGCCTTCAGTCTTTAACACCTCGTGTGCTTATGAGGAGCTCAGCTTGTCATGAGGCACGGTGGCGCTGTGCTCATAACGAGCTGAGCTCGTCATGACCTCCGCGGCGCTCCCACATGGGCATAATTTCCCTGCTGTGCTGAGCGTTCTAAGAAACGGGCATGGTCATGATGAGCTTAGCTCGGCATGAGCACAACGCTACCATGCAGCGTGACGAGCTGAGCTCGTCACGAGCACCGCGGCGCTGCGCGTGGCCCCCTCCCCCCCCCGCACTGCGGGAGAATTAGCCCCGCGGCGATGGGTTTAACAGATGCTAAAAAGAAAAATGCTACATAGTTAGTAGTGGTAAGCAAACACATAACTTATACGTCAAAGCCAAGTTAATGTATACTACCCTGTGGAAGAGTTAGAATCAAGTTCGCCAAGATGAGGGGTTTCGGGTCTCTGCAATGATTCTCCCGGTGGAAATAGGGTATAATCTATGTAATTTGGTGCATGGTTTAAACAACTACACTACATTCATGTCATTCCTATAGTGTGCCACCCGACCGGTATACTGATATATCTTTGAGATTTCTGTTACTGCATCTAGATATATAACACAGCGACTGAAGTACATTTTAAACCAGACAGGACTTTTGGCTTTGTCAACGGTTGTTGTTAGGTGTTTAAGATGAATGAGTAACAATGATTGTGTTGTAAAAAATATTGAAAATGTTTCAATTCTGGGATTGCGAATTAAACATTACCGAGACCTTTGGAAGGGGTAGTGGTCTGCAGAGTGTCAAATCATGCTTGTTATGTTCATTCTATGTACACGTGCACCCTTTTCTCTCCATATCTCTTCTATAGTCATAACTAATTTTCAGCAGGCTGCTATCACACACAACCCACAAACACACAAAATATCACTGACTCTCCTGTAAGCACTGTATTTTCATTTACTTTTGCCTTTTAAATATTTTGATAGCTGTGCACCTCCTTCACACACAGTAGCACAGACACACGATTGCAACTGGAATAAGTGGCCATTGCTATGTTTGTTCAGCAGAGAGGACAAAGAATGGACAACCACGTATTCTGAACACCTCTTTGATCCACTGACAGGCACTGTGAGAAATTTGCACTGCTTTACCCTTCACTCATAATGTTACTTCACAGTTTATACCACATTAAACATTTGGTCTGCATATTTTCTAATTTTCATAAAATTTGATGAACCCGAGATAATTATGATAGCCATCTAAACCCTCACTGTGGATACACTACATTTAGGGTTAACCTCTTCGCTGCTAGGCCTTTCCCCCCCTGTGCTAAGCCTTTTTTGGCTATTTGAGGTAATTCGGGCCTAGGCCACTGCAACTTCTTGACCACATAAGGTATACACGCCAAATTTGCGCCCTTTTTTCCAACATCATGGGGATTCTAAAGGTACCCAGGGTTTGTGGATTCCCCTGGAGTGGGCCCAGAAATTTGCCAAAATACAGGTACATTTTTTTTGGGGGGGGAGGATGGGAAAAAAGGGCTACAGATGAAAGAATGTGTTGTTTTTTCTGCAAATAGTATAAAAAAAGCGGTTGTTGTGCTGAAATCACCATCTTTCCAGCTGTCAGGGACAAGCAGACTTTTGCAAGAAAACCAACATTATTTACACAGTTTTGGCATTTTTCTGGGACATAGCCTATTTTTGCTATTTTATGTGCTGTCAACCTCTTTCCAGTTAATGGTAGAAATGGGTATGAAAGCAATAATGGATCCTGGAAAGCTATACATTTTAAAAAAGTAGACAAAATTCTGAATTCAGCTAGGGGTCATTTGTGTGTAGATCCTTCAACGTTTCTTAAAAGAAACTAACCATTGAATAAAAAAAAATTGAAAATTTGTTGAAAAAAACAGCCATTTGTGCCAACCTTTTTACCAATAACTTCTAATTGTGACAGCTGTTTGAAAGCAACATACCATTACACTTGCTAGACCTTTCTGCTTATGGGGATATATAGGGCTTGTAGGTTCATCAAGAACCCGACGAACTCAGATGCAATAACTGAGCAGCGTCTTGCAATGTTTTTTCATTATGTTCCGTGTATATAGCAATTAATTTGGTAAAATATATACATGATAAAATCGGAATGAGAGACACCTATGTATTTCTAAAAATGGAACAAAATATAGAGTTCAGAAACAGTAGATATTTGCACATTTTCGAAATTGTGAGTACCCATATTAGCATGAGACTTATCGGTAATTTTTCAAAAATTACTTCTTTTTTTACACATTATCTTGCATTTGGAAGGCAAAACTGCATTGAAAGTCAGTAGGTAATAACAGTTGCTCTACACATCTGTGTTACCCTAAGTCTCCCAATAAAAATGGTCTCACTTGTGTGGGTTGGGCTAGTGCCTGCGACAGGAAATGGTCCAAAACTCAAAGTTGAGTACACTTTATTTTTACAGGGAAAACTCACCCTTTTTTTGCAAAGTGCCTAGCTGTAGATTTTGAACCCTAGCTCTGACTGTGTTTTGGGCCCTTGCCTGTCACAGGTACTTGACCAACCCACACAAGTGAGGTACCATTTTTTTCGGAAGAGTTTGGGGAATGCAGGCTCGGTGGAATTTTTGTAGCTCCACACAGATTTCAGAACTTTCCACCACAGAAATATGAGGAAAATGTGTTTTTTATTTTACAGAGTTTGAAGTTTGCCAGGGATTCTGGGTAACAGAACCTGGTGAGAACCAGACAAGACACCCCATCCTGGATTACCCTGCGTGTCTAGTTTTCAAAAATGTATAGGTTTGCTAGGTTTCCCAAGGTGCCGGCAGAGCTAGGGTTAAACATCTACAGCTAGGCACTTTGCAAAATATTGTCAGTTTTTTTATACGTTTTTATTAGGATTTTATAAATTGTATGCAATCATAATCATTTCTTGTTATGGTATGGTTGGCACTTAGAAGAAGATGAAAGGTGGAAAGGATAGTGCAGTCAGAGGGAAAAGAAGAGAAGGATAAGAAAGCTCAGTGGGGAGGTGTATTGTACACCAGCTAGATACTAGCTAAGCACCTGACATTTCGTGGCTCAGGGTTCAGAGTTCAAATCGCTGTTGTCCCAGTTTCTGTGGTCTTGAGGTCTGTTCCGAGGCTCTTTCAGAGCTGGAAGCTTTGGTCCCGTCTGGTCATGGTGGTTTGTGCGGGACAAGGGACCTGTCTAGGGCTTCCCATAAATCCCTGGAAGACGCCTTCCACGGGGAGTAATGCATCACCAAGCTGTGCGCTCCCCTGAGTTACGTAATCCAGTTTAGCCAACCTTGGAAGGTTGCTTTGCTTGAATCTTTCCAGTTATTTAGCACCGTTTTGACCGCTGCTGTCAATAAAAGGTCCATTCGTTTCTTCTCCTTCTCCGATGTGAGGTCCGTCCTCATGAAAGCTGTGACAAGGGAGGCGAAGTCTCTCTTTGTTTTGCAATTGAACACCTTGTCTATAAAGTCAAACACCCTTCCCCAGAAAACCTTGAGTGTTGGTTAGTGGAAGATGAGGTGTGCTGAGTCCCCCTTCTGTGTGCTGCAGTTCCAGCAGAGGGAGTGCTCACTAAGACCAAGTGTGTGTAGGCAGTCTGGGGTCCAGTATGTTTTGTGGAGTAGCCAGAGTTTAGTTTGTGCAAGGACTGGTGTGATCTTGTTTTGTGTGGCCGAGGCCCAGAGCATTTCCCGCTCCTGGGCGCTTAGTCAGGTGTGACGCTGTTTGTCCCAGAATTCGTTTGTTTTAGCATTGAGTTTAGTGTTATTTGGGCGCAGTAGCTTATATATGTGTGAGACTTGGTGCCCTAGTTTGTTGATGTTAGCCACATATCGGAAGATCAAAGGCTGGGTGCTGATTAGTTTGGTCTTTGATAGGGCTGCCTTTACTTTTAGAAATCTGTATAGGTCTAGGTCTTCTAGTTGGTAATTGGTTTTCAGGTCCGTGAAAGTAATGGGGGCTAACCCCTTTTCTAGCTGATGTGGGAAGTAGATGACCTTCTCTATCCATGACTCAAATTTACGGCTCTTCCCCTTATATTTGATTTTGCTGTTTGCCCATAGAGATTCTGATTTGGTACCCCTGGTGGTGACCTCCAATTTCCTTTTGATATTTTGGAGTGGTATTTTAGTATTTTTAAATATCAGCTTGGACGTGTCTGGGTAGGAGTTTGTCGTGAATTGTGTGAGAGGGTGCATGTTGTTTAGTATGGCCTTTTCTAACTGTTGCCGCGCTAGGGAGTAGTCTGGCGATTGGGTACCCTGTGTACCTTGTTTTGTCAGGAAGGCTAGTTGGTAGGTTTTGAAATCTGCCAGGTTCAGACCCCCCTGTGCTTTTGTGAGTCTCAATTTCCTAATGCTGATTCTTGCTTTCTTGTCCCACCATAGGAATTTGGTGAGTATGTTGTCGATTTTACGATGAAAATCATTTGTTAGAAGAAGGAGGAACATACTTGACAGGTAGTTGATCATCGGTGTGATCATAATTTTTATTGTTTCTATTCAACCCCACCAAGTGATGAATTTCGGGCTCCATGCCTCTAGCAGTTTTTTTACTTTTTCTAGACGGACCTTTTCGTTGTGGTGTAGGGAGCTGTATAGGTCTGTTCCTAATACTATCCCTAAGTATTTAATGTTTCTCGTCTGCCAAGTCAAACCAGAATCTCCCAGCGAGTCTCTGGTGCAGTGTATGTTTAGTGGTTTGCATTCTGATTTTTTGTTGTTTAGCTTGTAACCTGATAGTTTGGAGTACTGTGCGATTGTGTTCATTAGGGCTTTATTGGAGGATTTCGGTTGTTCGGTTACTATTAGGATGTCGTCCGCGTACACGGCTAGTTTTACGACGGTGTCTTTGATTCCAACCACTTTAATGCCCTCGTTTAGTTTTATGTCTTGAATGAGGGGTTCGAAGGCTAATAGGAACAGTGACGGTGATAGTGGGCAACCTTGTCTGGTTCCCTGTTGCAGCTTGAAGGGTCTCGGCAGTGAGCCGTTAATAGAGATGGAGACTGAGGTGGATTGGTAGAGGGCCATGGCCATCTTTATGTATGGCTTCCCCAGGTTGAAGGCTCGCATGCATTTCTCCAGAAAGGTCCACAAGACCTTGTTGAAGGCTTTCTCTGTGTCTAATGCGATTGCCACTGCTGGCTCCGTCTTTGTGGAGGTCTGCTCTCGAATGTGGCAGAATAAACGTGTGTTGTTGCTGGAAATGCAGTTGCGCATAAAACCAACTTGGGCGTTACGGACTAGTTTAGGGAGGATTGAGTTTAGTCTAACCGCCAGTATTTTGGCGTAGATTTTACAGTCCACATTGATGAGGGATATGGGTCTGTAATTTTTTGGCAGAGCGTGGTCCTTGCCTTCTTTAGGAATGACTATAATGTTTGCTTCTGTCATGGATTGGTGAAGGGGCCCAGTCTTTGCGGTTTAGTTAAACACTCTTTTCATGGTAGGAGTTAGTTGAGTTAGAAAGGTCTTATAGAAATCTGCAGAGTATCCATCTGGGCCTGGTGCCTTATTTTTTTTATGGCCCTTTCTATTTCAATCCTGCTAATTTCCTGACCCAGTGTTGTTGTGTCTGCTGGGTGAAGCTTGGGTCAGCCAAAGCCCTCTAAATACCTGGTACACTCCTCTTGGTTAAAAGTCTACTCTGAATTGTATAGTTCTGTGTAGAAGTCTTGGAATGTTTTGAGGATGTCTTTGTGTTTCGTGTGGGTGTTGTTCTTAGCATCTTTTATTGTTGAGATTGCTACCTGATTGCGTTTGTGCTTCGGGAATGTTGCAAGTAGCTTCCCCGCTCTGTTGGCTTCGCAGAGGCTGCGTGCTTTGCATTTGGCGAACCATAGCACTGCCCTTTTGCTCAGAATTTTATTGTACTCGCACTTATGCTGTGTTAGCGTGTTTAGAAGAGCTCCGTATCTAGGGTCTTTGAAGTGGTCTTGTTCTAGCTTTTTAATCTCCACTTATAGTTGGTTTGTTCTCATGTTCGTCTTTTTGTTTATTCTTGCCTTGCTTCCTATTAATTTGCTCCTGATCATTGCCTTCAGGGCCTCCCAAAATATGTCTGTGCAAGTCTCCAGGGAGTAATTGTGGTGTAGGTAGTCAGCTATGGCCACCTCTATTTCCTTCCTGTGTTCTGGGTCAGGGATGACCTCGCTAGATTCCCACGGGTGTCTAGTTTCCAGAAATGTAGGGGTTTGGTAGGTTTCCCTAGATGGCTGCTGAGCTCCGGGCCAAAAATTCATGGGACCCCCCTTGCAAAACCAGGTTGGTTTGTGATAGGTCATTTTGATGTCGCTTCAATAGGTTTTGGGCCCTTGCCTGTCGAGGGTCCTTGACCCATCCACACAAGTGAGGTATCAATTTTATCGGGAGACCCAGGGGAACGCTGGGTGGGAGGAAATGTGTGGATCCACGCAGATTCCAGAACTTTCCCACACAGAAATTTGAGAAAAAGTGATATTTTCAGTGACATTTGACGTTTGCAGAGGATTCTGGGTAGGAGAATGTTGGGAGACCCATGCAGGCCGTACCTCACTGGACTTCCCTGGGTGTCTCATTTCCAGAATCTGTGGATTTGGTAGGTTTCCCTAGATGGCCGCCGAGCCCCGGGCCAAAAACTCATGGGACCCTCCTTGCAAAACCAGGTTGGTTTGTGATAGGTAATTTTGATGACACCTCCATGGGTTTTCTCAAAACGCTTTGAGAAACACGGGGCAGGTGGAGTTTTGTGGATCCTACAGATTACAGAACTTTCCAACACAGAAATTTGAGGAAAATGTGATTTTTAGGCAAGGGATTCTGGGTAACAGAACCTGGTGAGAGCCAGTTAAGTCACCCTATCCGTTTCCAGTCGCAGAAACTAAATCTACCCACACAAGTGAGGTACCATTGTTCTCGGAAGACTTTGGGGAACGTGGGGTGGGTAGAATTTTGTGGATCCATGCAGATTCCAGAACTTACCACCACAGAAATGTGAGAAAAATTAGTTTTTGGGACAAATCTTTAGGTTTTCAAGGGATTCTGGGTAACAGAACCTGGTGGAAGCCAGTCGAGTAATCCCATCCCAGCAAAAGGTTTGCTGGGTTTCCCTAGGTGCCTGCAGGGCTAGTGTTCAAAAACAACAGCTAGGCACTTTGCAAAAAAAAATGGTCATTTTTCACAGTGAAAATGTGGTGTGTCCACGTTGCGTTTTGGCCGATTACTATTGCGGGCACTAGGCCTACCCACACAAGTAGGTGCCATTTTTCTCAGAAGACTTTCGGGAACGCGGGGTGGGTAGAATTTTGTGAATCGATTCAGATTCCAGAACTTTCCACCACAGAATCGTGAGGAAAATGTGTTTTTTGACATTTTTTAGGTTTGCAAGGGATTTTGGGTAACAGAACCTGGTTAGAGCCAGTCAAGTCACCCCATCTTGGATTCCCCTGGGTGTCTACTTTTTAAAAATGTATAGTTTTGCTACATTTCCCTAGGTGCCGTCAGAGCTAGGGTTCAAAATCTACAGCTAGGCACTTTGCAATAAAAGTGTCATTTTTCACTGTGAAAATGTGCTGTGTCCACGTTGCGTTTTGGGTAATTTCCTGTCGGGGGAACTAGGCCTACCCACACAAGTGAAGTACCATTTTTCTCGGAAGACTTTGGGGAACGTGGTAGTTGGTGGAATTTTGTGTATCCACGCAGATTCCAGAACTTTCCACCAGAGAAATGTGAGGAAAATGTTTTTGGGACAACTTTTTAGGTTTGCAAAGGATTCTGAGTTTCAGAACCGGTGAGACTCAGTCAAGTCACCCCATCCTGGTGTCTTACATGCCGATTTTTCCATGTACACATTTTCCCAGAACAATTGCTATATACCAAGTACATAATAAAAAAACATTGCAAGACGCTGCTCAGTTATTGGCTCTGGGTTGGTCAGGTACTTGGTGAACCTACAAGTCCTATATATCCCCACAACCAAAAAGGTCCAGTGGATGTAGCGGTGTATTGCTTTTAAACATCTGTCATAATTAGAAGAATTTACAGGTGAAAACGTTGACACAAATTGCTGGTTATTTTGACTAATTTTCAATTTTTCCTATATTTAACTGTTAGCTTCTATAAAGAAACCTTGAAGGATCTACACAAATGACCCTTAGCTGAATTCAGAATTTTGTCTACTTTTCTAAATTGTATAGCTTTCCAGGATCCATTATTGTTTTCATACCCATTTCTACCATTAACTGGAAGAAGGTTGAAAGCACAAAAGTCTCTCATTCCCTAAAAACTGCAACAATGGTGATGTCAGCCCCACAAACCCTTTTTTTATAACAATTGCAGGGAATAAAACAGACGCTTTCATTTGCAGCACTTTTTTCACATTTTTCCCCCAAAAGACAAAGTTTAGCTGTATTTTGGCTAATTTCTGAGTCCCCTCCAGGGGAATCCGCAAACCCTGGGTACCTTTAGGATTCCCATGATGTTGGAAAAAAAGGACGCAAATTTGACGTGAATTCCTTATGTGGTCAAAAAGTTACAGGAGCCTAAGCGCAAACTACCTCAAATAGCCCAAAAAAGGCTTAGCACAAGGGGAGAAAAGACCTACCAGCAAAGGGGTTAAAGGAGATAAGTAAATATAAATGTCAATAAAAAATATTCATGATTGGAGCACAAAGCAAAAATTTGATGAAAGCAGTTTAAAAGCTTTCTTAAGACTAAGTCCATACATTTTAAAAGGCACCCAGTTGATCGCGGGTCATGCCATCAAACAAGCTAGCTGCCATGTCATCTATGCATTTCCTTATTTTCCAATGTAAAATGGACAGTCGTAATTTCCTTGTTGGTCAAGGCAAATTCTGACAAATGTGCACAATGTGGGTCGGTGCCGGAAAAGCGAATAGTACCTTGTGTGTTTTCCTCACCATGTATTCGGCTACTGCAAAAGCTCAGTGAAGGGCATAAACCAACCAAATCCAATTCTCACTAGTCTGTACTTCCGTTCAAAACAAATGGGAAGATCCAAATAGTGTGTGCACTAAGAATCCTCCACAAATTTTCTTTTTAATGTAGTCCTAATCGAGGGCTTTACAGCTCTGCAGGTCCCAAATCAATATCAGAACAGGCAGCTTTAACACACAGCAAGCCAATACATACATCTTATTTGATGCTGGCAATGTGCAGAAAAGGAATCCTGAGGACCCCAGGACAGCCCGCTTCTGATCAATGTATCAATGTTATTTAATAATGAGGGACACCTTCCATGACACACACGAGTGACATACTGTCCGATACCAGTCGTCAGAAGAACACTCGTCGGACTTTATCCCAGGTGTGCATGGAAATTGTGACCACCAGCTCGGTCCTCAGTCCCACACCTGCGACTCCTGAGCCAATCTAGTTGCTGCTCCCTTGCTGTTTATTTTAGTAAACAGCATTAGAGCAGCACAAAGATTGGATCAGTCAGGCACTGCCCACACTCCTGAGGAGACTTGGGGGCTATTGCAGCAATCCTCTGGGCTACTCTTCCTTTCCTCGCACTTCCTTTGATTTATCCCCTCCTTTTTTTGCCCTCAATGAAATTGCTTCCTTTCTGTTTTCCAAATCATTAATAAAATCCTTTTCAACCATGCTCATCTTATAGCTCAAATTTTGTATCTGGGCTTGGGCAGTGTCAAACTAAACTTGTAACCTAAAGAAGTGCCACACAGTATGTATAGTTTTGGCATTGACATGAGCATTTAAATGTTTGTACAGCTGCATCTCTGAAAGATCTAAATCACAGTCCAAAAAATAATATTTGAATTGACCCTGATGGTACAGAAGGCTCAAATTATAATACAATGTATATATAAGTGAGTTGAATGTGATGATAACTCATGCCCTCTGCCACAGATACAGGCAGATGGGAACAGATGTAATACGTTGCAAGCATTAACTGTTGGAAAGTGTCAGAACTCAAGAGTTAAAGTTCGTATTAAACCTTGGAGTATTTAAATTATGCTGCATCAACAGGGCCTGGGGTTTCTTAGGATTCAGAGGCCTTTGCATTTGCATATTCAGAGCTGGCATAACATTCACGTACTGTACTTGGCCATCATATTGCCCTCAATTCAGATTTGATCTACATTAGTGCACCCAGTGGCCCAATTTGCTACAATAATGCCATAGCGTTGTTTTCTTCAACATATCTATTGCCGCTCCCAAATTTGGATCAACCAGCACTCCTCTCCCTCTTCCTTGTGGGACACCATCCCCACCCTGCATCAACAGACCACCAAGTTGATATCCAACTCCTTACATTCCATTACGAACACCAGAACCATATCAAGGATTTGTTATGTATGGACCATTCGGAAATCCTGTGTGGGCTCACTTTGTCTGAGCCAACTTGAATTTCTCCTTGATTTTCATGTGCGTATCTTCCAAATCATGACTACAATAATATTATCTAAAGGCTTTGAAGGCTGGCAAATCACTTTCTGCTGGATATGTCAACTAATCTCTGGACATTACCCAAGAACAAACTGTGACACAAAATTACTGAGATTACCTTGCTCTGGATTTTGATTGCCATTATGCTGACAAAAGACTTGCCACTCATAATAGGTATGCACTGACTCTTTGAACTTTTTAGTCGTTCTCGAGATTTTCAGCCAATGAATCTCTTTCTGGGGTCTTTGGTTTTCAAAAAGTTAATCACTTGATTACACTTTTCCATAACTACAGTAAAGGGATGTGGGGCATTGGGTTTTTGACCAAGGGGGGTAAAGACCCTTCTCAATCAACAACCACAATCCCCGTCAGGGTGAACCACAAAAGTCACTAAATTAACCTGTGCTTAAGCTGTGCTTAGCCCTCTTTTAACTTGCCACCAAAGCAGTCAGGATTAATTGAGAGGAAATGTGTAAAGTATTTATGCAGCACACAAACAATAATAAAGTGAAAATACAACACAAGAAAACTTCCATACCCATTTAAAAATCTAGAGGAAATTGTAATGAATGTAATGATACCAGAATTACGAAAATCCAATGAGAAGAACTGGAGATATGCAATTTTGAACTTTTAGATAAGAATAGTGCCTAAAAGCACAAAGCACAACTTACAGTGATCTGAGCGTGTTGTACCAGAGGAAAGTCACAAGTACAGGACTACTGCAATGGCGTGTGGCCCAGATACAGGAACCGGGGTAGTTCTGCCAAAAAGTTACCTTCTCGAAGTCTGGTGCAAAGAGTGGAGGTGGCCATGAGGAGCAGGGAGAGCATCGTGGATGGTCGGCGCTGTAGCACAAAGAGCAGGCGGGATGTCACAGACAGTCGTCCTTGTAGCATGAAGTTCTGGTTGGGCATTGCAGACTGTTGTTGCTGGAGCTTTCCTTTGGTGGTCACCCTGGGCTGTTGTTGCTGTAACATGCAAGTGCTGATCTCGCATTGGCGGTCATCATAGGCAACAGATTCTCAACGTGAACTGGCTCGTTTGCGTTTATGAAGAGACTAAAATGTTAAGATGTCACTTCTCCTTTACCAGCCAAGGTTCCAGGACCTGTGGAGGCACCTCTTGGGGTTAAGGAATCACTCTAGGCCAGCAGGGCTCAGGCAGGTCCAGTTGTGGATCCATACATGTTTAATTGCAGCAGGTTAGCTGGGCAGGTGCAGGGAGGCCTTTGGAGCTTGTTGTGTCCCTGTAGCTCAGAACAAGAGGCTAGTAAGTTAGACTCTGAAGTCCCTCTAAGAGATGCTGAGAGATGGGCTGAATAACGTCCAATTTACATAAGTGCTGGTGTCACAGTTGTGATATCAATCTAGAATCGCACTCGGGCAGCGGAATACCTGCGTGGGGATAATCGGAGCAGCAAGATGGGCTGGTCCGTACGGATAGTCGATGAGGTGGGAGTGGAGCAGTTTCCACATAGAAAACCAAACGGCGCCTGAATCGGCACAGAAGTGGAGTGTGCCTGGTGAATCGGGCTCTGCAATTGTGGTAGACGAGTCGGACAATGCGAGATAAGTCGTGAGGTATGATGTGTGCGGTGACACTTCATACCTTGCAACTGCCCATCTCTTAGCAGGTCTCCCCCTGCCTAAGTGCGGTACCAGGCTGGTATCCTGGACGGGATACCAACGTTTGTCTTAACTTGAACGTGGTTCTGCCGCAGCATTAAGCAACTCCAGGTCACCCTCACCGCTTCACAACCATTGTCTCCTACTGGATCC
The DNA here is from genome assembly GCF_964261635.1 of Lissotriton helveticus. Taxonomy (NCBI): domain Eukaryota; kingdom Metazoa; phylum Chordata; class Amphibia; order Caudata; family Salamandridae; genus Lissotriton; species Lissotriton helveticus. The sequence goes on from NC_136062.1 coordinate 312,677,617, forward strand.
TTGCAAACTTCCCAGGCACTCGTTCCCTCGCCTTTTCCTGATGAGATCCCACTATCTCTCAGGGATCGAAACGTCGTCGACACACGTCTCTAACTCTATACTACGATTTGATTTACATTATTGAGTATGAGATGCTAACTGATTGTGACTTTTTTTCATTTATATTTCCACAAACATAAAAGTCACCCTTTTTAAGTCACTTGCCTGTGGTAAGGAAATCGGCTGATTTCCTTTGACCTCATAACGGTTTTCTCACTTGTATAAATTGTGCAGTAAATCATTGCTTAATAACATTTTCTATTCTGTGAATAGACGCTTATACACCAATTTTTGATTGTGAAAATTGTATTGATTCTACATGTATGTTTAAGGGATTAAGCAAAAGCATTTTTGCGTTGGTTAGTAGTAGTAAAGTGCATAGAGTCGTATAAAAACAAATTCAGCAAAACAGGAGCGGTGAAGGCAAAACGTTTGAGGGACTACCACTCAAAGGTGTCAGGAGTTTAGATCTCCCCAAAAATACTGTCAACATTTGTACAGATCTTTCAACTTGCATATACCACATTACAGGGTTTTCTCTCAATTTCGTAAACGTGAAAATGTCACCACAAATTCAAAGCACATGTACATATCCACACCCATGTATGTGTCTCAATGGGAAGACCGAAATTTCGGGGTCATTTTTGCTGGTCTCATTATCTGGCATTCGTGCATAGTGTTTTTCTTCTTCCCCACTTTATTAGTCCACCGTTCCTTGATCTTTTGAGTATCACTACATTTCTGAATTTTCCCAATCAGTTCCCTCAATTGTAATTTCACATCAGTCATTCTCATATTGGTAAGGGTTTCATCAGTCATGAACAATCTAAAGTTATTTTACTAAGTCTGACTCTTAGACAAGTCAACCCCATACTCTGCAGCTATTCATTTTAAGTACTTAACTGCAGACGGAATTCCCCTCTGGTGCTGGAGAATTCCACGCGTGCGCGGTTCGGAAGTCCTCAGCCATCCTCCGCACACGCCCACATGAAGCGGTTAAAGCTTTGTGAGCCTCATATGCACACTTAACAGTCTCTCTGTGCAGAAACAAAAGCTCTTCCATATTATATTTATTTATAAATTCCAACTTCAGTGCCCACTTTAAGAACCCTTCAAGCTCATTCTTTGTTGTAACAACATCCAAATCCCTCTGGGGTGTCTGATTCAGTGCTTTCCTCAACTTCCACAACAGGCACACTCACAATGGGGCTGTCACTATTCAGTGCCCGGCTCCTGGATCCAGGGTTGTGCTAGTGTTTGAAACAGCAGGAACGGTTATGACTGGAAAAAATGAATAATTTTTTTCTATAAGTAACACATTATAAATTCAATGAGCACCAATTGAAAAACCCATGAGTTCTCAACAAATCACAAAGCAACACTAACGCTAACAACTCTAATATCAGCGCGGCACCACAGAACAAGCCACTTACAGCATGGCACCCTCTGATTTAACGACCAATCCCAGCATGACACACAAACTGAAAAATACCAGGGCGGCACCATATGATGCAACTCACAATACCCCGCAGCATCTATCATTCCACATCGATCAACTTTGCACGAACAGTTATTACACAAAATTATATTTCTTGTCTGTTCCACTAAAGAAGTTTCAAAGTTTACAGTCACTCTAAAGGAATCAGGATGTAACACTCTCCTGGTACTCTCAAACGCACAAATTAAAATCTCGACCAACGGGAAATCACCTTAACTAGTGTGATCTTCTCCTCTGGACCACATAATATGTGCACATTAATTGTGTGGCACCTTCTGATTATGGTCCAACTGTGCAGTGTCTTTGGGTGCTACAAGGGCCACATTCGCACAGACCAGTGCAATTGTTAGTTGGGGAATGCACCAATGGAATAAAATAGGGCCTTCATACCATTCACTGCTGAAGGATCATTTGGAAAGACAATGTACAGTGGCAGACACAATGAGGACCCCATTAATTGCTTTAACATTTTTTTAAAAAGTAGTCTGTCTCATGACATGTACACCCTTCCCTGGATCATCTCTGTAGACATTTTTGTGGCTGGGGTGGAGGATTGTCAATCTGTGTCCTAATAATTGGCTGTGATTCTTTCTCTGTTACCTCCAGAAAGCTGTGGATGGAGTTTGCATCCATATGATAGGTTGTTAGTATGTATTCTCTGGAAATATTCAATAAATTCAGGCATCGCTTAATCAACCTGAGCTGTAGTGTGGGCATAGAGGGTAGCTGAGCCGACTATTGTTGGACATGATGTGTATTTCATGTGTGAGATGACGACAAACTGCAGTTTTTTTGGTCTCTTCTGTATCAGCACATGCACTCCGCTTGAAAAAGATATTGTGTTCTTCAAGAAGCTTGGACCCGGCCATTGCTTACCATTCATGGGCTTCCTTGTCGCTCTGATATGCTGCCTTATCAATGGGTAGCGTTTGCTGGCTTCACTTCCTCTTCTTTTGGCTGCAGAGAAGACCATTTATTGATTGCTTCATCTGAATTACAGTAATTTTGCTGCTGGCACTGTAATTGAGCAACGTTTTTTATTTTCTTCCTTTTTCCCCTCCCTTCCTCGTCCGTGTTGCTTCTTCCCCTCCCACCCTGTCCATGTTCCTTCTTTCTGTTCCACCCGTCTGTGTTGCTTCTTCTCCTTTGAACTCCCGCCTGTGCCGCTTATGCCATCCCACCACCCCATTTCCCAATCCACCCGTGTCCATGTTGCTTATTCCCCTCCCACTCCCTCATTGTCCCTATTGCTTATTCCCTTCCTCCCCAACCGCCTAACACAACGGGTAGCTCGGCAGCACCCTCAAAGTAGCTATCAAAGGTGAAGCCAAGTCAAGCAAATCTACAGAGTCTGTGCTAATAAAAGAAGGCAGCACTGCTCATTTTAAAACTCTTAGGCCCCCATTAGGATGGCGGGTGGACTTTGCCCGCCCGCCATCCTTGCGAAAAACGGGACCGCCCGCGAGCTGAGCGGCGGTCCCGCCTTGCATATTATGATGCGCCCGCCACAGGCGGGTGCATCAAGCATTTATAACATTGCGGCGGGCGGTGTTTACGCCGCAATGCTATAAATGCGTGTCAGGCATTTGCATACACAAAGCGGCAGGCACCGCCCAGTGCCTGCCGCATTGTGTATGCAAATGCAGGGGGGTACCACAGGAAACCCCCATGTGTACCCCCCACCTCGCCTTCACCATGGGGGCCCACATGGGGCCCCAGAAGTGAAGACCGCCTGCCTTTCCGTGGCGGCATTGCCACCACGGAAAGGCATCTCCCAAAGTCCATGCTAATATGTCTGGCGGTGTCTGATAGACACCGCCACCATATACACCCTTTTCCACCCTGGCTGCAAGGCGACTGGGGCGGAAAAGCGGCGGACGGTGTTTCCATCCGCCACGGTCCCATCCGCCATAGTAATATGGCAGGGGGGGAAACGGGTGGCGGGCGGACAAGGATGTCGGGCGGATCGCTACCACCCGCATGGCGGTGGCAATCCACCCAACATCCTAATGGGCCCCTTAGAGTGAAAGCCAGCTGAACCAATGACACTCAAACATCAACTGTTTTAGTTAATGGGACCTCAAACAAACAAAAAGCACATAAGCCCTTTCTGTCAGCTCTCATATATGGGTGCCACTTATCCTCATGTGTGGGTAATTCCCGGATGGTTTCTGTTTCCCAGATCCTGTGGACAGGACTCTAGGAATATTGAAAATTGCTATATGGAATGTCATTATTCAGCCCCTGTAATTATTCAGCCACGGTATGTCATCGTTCAGCCGCTGTATGTGTGTGTTGAGGCAATAAACCCATTGTTGTTCCCTTTCCAGAAGTATCCAAGATATGTTAGTAGAAGGGCATTGTTAATCATCTCAAGTACCACCCAATTCATGTCTTTGTCTGTGTGTTGTTTTTCTAGGTAATGTTTTGTCATTCGGGTAGCACTCTTCCAGCAATTGATAGTGCTCCGATTCTTGCTGATCCCAAGTGAACTTTTTGAGTTATCATTCCCATATATCTCAGATGACAAGGGCATGTAAACATATATTTATACATTTTTAGTAAATTTTTCTTTGTAGTGCTTTGTAGTGCTTTGTAAAGGAACATGCTCTACACATCTCACAAGGAAAATGGGCAGTAACAGGTAGCATGCTCTACAGGGTTCCGGGGGGGGGAGATTTGTGTTGGTCTTGCCATTCTCAATTTTGTGTGTACAAGTTCATCCCTAAGGCTAAGGCTCCGTTTGAAAGAAAAGAGTGGAGGCAGCCTGTCATTCCCATTTCTTGCAAGATATTCCAGTATTTGTTCATTATCTTTTTCACTTTTTCATGGTGTTTGATATTGTTGTAAATGTAGTAACACAGGTGAGTGTCTCTGTGCACACTTTAGGATAGTACTCAAGGCTGCTTCTCTTTCATTGTTTTGAGTGTTATTTTTGGCATGTGAAATTATCCTAGTCAGATATTTATGTGCTTTCAGTTTACCTGTGAGCCCGTCAGCTTGGTATTTAAAAGTATTGATGTCAGAGCAATTGCGTCTAAGGCGCAGAAATTGGCCGAATGGTAGATTCTCTTTTTTTTGTTTTGAATTTTTTTATTGATAACATGAGGTCAGATTAACAAAACAGCAAAATACAAAATAGAAACAATTTCATGACTCCAATATGTCCAAAGAAAAAGGCAAGTATAACTAAAGTTTGAAATCGCATACAAAAAGAGAGAGAGAGAAGAGGAGGAAAATGGCAGTTCATAGAGACATTTGGAAGGAGCAGATTTTCTCCTTGCAGTTACACAAATTCTCCCCAGATTTTTTCTAATTTATATAACGATCTTACTTCCCTAATTTTAGCTAATGCACACTCCATAATATATATATCTTTAACTATACCCCACCATTCCAACGTCGATGGTGGATCCCGTGCAATCCAAGCCAGCCCGGTAACCTAGCGCAAGCCAGTTCGATACTTATGAGTTCTCTCTGAGTAGAGTCTCCAGGTTGAAGACACAGTAGCACATCTGTTAACGTAAATGAGAATGTTTCCACATAGAAATATATCCAATAATAGGACCAACTGGGCAAGTCTATAAGGGATTTTAAACCCTGTTAGTGGGGCCACCACTCTCAATAGGCAGGCTAGCGGAGGTAGGGATATTCTAATCCCAGTGGCAGACTCTATGTGTTGCACTACTTATCCCCAATAATCCTGGACCTTTACGTAGTCCCACACTAGGTGTATGAAAGTGGCCCCTATCGCCCCACAGCACTCCCACTTAGTTCCTTTAATTAAATTTAATGTATTCAGGCTATATGGAGGTACAGCGGTAATATACAGTAATTTGAAATGAAATAGCTTAAATCTGTTATCACAGGACACCGGCCTGACACACTAACCTAGAAGCGGTCCTTCAGCGGAAACAGAGAATTTTGAACGAGATGCAACGCGGAAAGAAAACCATTTTACAAACAGCCATCCTTCCCATCACAGAGAGAGGAGGCCTATTCATAAATTTTATGAGGTTCTCTAGGCCTGTCAACATCCTATGCACGTTTTGACACTAGTGCCTGGCCTCAGTATGCATGACCCAAGTTTTGAGATACCAAAATCCCTCCATTTCCCACTGGAGACCTACCTCCATCAGTTGGTCCTACTGCTTACCAATTGACCCACCTAAGGGGAACAAGAACGATTTATGGACATTGCTCGTAAGACCCAATACCTCACCAAAGTAACCCAGTAGCTGCAGCAGAAGTGGAACAGACTCCCAAGGTGATCACAATTACACCAGTGCATCATCCGCATATAACAAGATAATGTGGGTGGAGTCCCCACCCTGATCCCCTGAAGTTACAGCTCCATACGTAAGAACAGCACAAGGGGTTCAATTGCTAGTGTAAATAGAAGGGATAAAAAGAGGCCTCAACCCACTGGCCAGACTTCAGAAAGCTCACCACCTGCTCTGATACGTATAGTAGGTTCAGTATACAGAAGTTGTATCCAGGTACAAAAATTAGGGTCAAACTCCACGCCTCGCAATACTGGCAATGAATAAGCCCATTCCACCATATTAAACGCCTGTTCAAGGTAGACCAGAGCCAGCTCCCTCTCGCCAGCCAAAGTGTCATGAACTACATGGGCCAACCTATGGTGGGTATGAGTAGTGCTACGTGCCAGTATGAAGCTACATTGGTCCTTGTGGGCCAGCTCCAGGACCACTTCCTGAAGTCTGGTTGCCAATAATTTGCACAATACCTGAAGATCTGTATTGAGCATTGTGAAGGGCCTGCATAAAGAAGGGTAAGCAGAGTCTCCCCCAGGCTTCAGCATCAGACACACTATCCCCTCTCGCATAGTATGCAGGAGAAGACGTTTCTCCTTCGCCTCCAGCTAGACCTCCAACAGTTTTCCCTTGAGGATAAAAGAGTAGATCTAATAGAAGTCAACTAGGGGTCCATTTAGACTCCAGGGGCAACTTCACCAAACAGAGCACCATGATTGCAGCCAAGGCAACAGCGCTAATGATATCCCTGGCTAAGCTATCGAGGAGACTCTCAGGCCCCACGGTTCTGCTCTTACTGGAAGTGCTTAGAGCAAAGATCGGGCCCACACTTTCGTATGGCATAGAGATCTTTAAGGGAAAAATGAAAGAATCCCTAAACAAACTGACAACCAAACTCTATAAGAAACTGCTTCACCTGCCGAGTACCTCCTCGCCAGCACAGGTCAGACTAGAGCTGGGCTTAACTAATTATGAATCCTCCAACGTTGGCTCATATCTTAATCTGATCCACAAACTAAGGAAGGCAGAAGCTGGCACCCTGGAACTCCTGGTCTGGAACGAAATTAGTATGAGCAATCCGGAAGGAACATACGGCCGCCTCCTAAATAACTACATCCAACAATCGTCTGCTGCGGATCTCTGGGCCCTCAACCCAAGTCAGACTGCCTTCAAAAACACAATCAAAGAGAGGAGGAGCCAAGCCGGCATCGAAGATGGCCGCCCAGTCCCCCGGCTCCGTGTACCATCTCCTCCTGGAGGCGCCTTCGACCTGATGTCCTGTCTCATAAAGTGTACACACGGGCGCGGGAGTGGCTCCGGTGCTCGATGGAGCGTCCCCGGGTTTTCTACCACCTCCACACGAGGAGAAACGGACGTCGGTGTTTGCGGCCTGGGGCAGCTTTAAGACCGGGACCTCGTCTAACTGCGGGGCCGGCCATTAATTCAACAACAACGGCCACCGACCACGGTGAAGGGCCGGTCGGTTCCGGATTGCTTCGGACCGGCCGATTTTCAGATCGCTTACCTGTCTGATTGGGGGCATGAGCTGGAGATCGCCCCTTCCTGATTTCCCTGGGTCGTTTGTCCCTCTTTTTTGGACATTTCTCGCTTGCCGCCGAGGACCGTGGTCATTCCTGTCCCGCTACTCGCGGGAGAATCCCGAATTTGTGCCCGGCCGCGACTGATAACACGGCCTCCCCCGGCGGCTGTGTTTTGGCCATGTTTCCTCTGTTTGGGTGACCGGCTTGTGCTTCCATGACGCCTAATGCCCTGCTGTTCGTGCCCCGGCCCCGATCTATGATGGTGCTCCCTCGGAACGTAGTGAGGGGGGCATAGTGCTGTATCCGTGCTACCGAGTCCTGACCTGTTTTCCATCCTGTGGAGGACGGGAGCTTTAACAAAGAGGACATGGAGCGGAACTTCGTCTTGGTGATTCATGGCTGCCCTAGCTGTACTTCACGATACCTTGGAGCAGGATGTCCGTTCACTGTGTGATATGCTGGATGGTATTGACTTTGTGGTGGAACTATTGAGCCCGTGTGGTTTGTGGGCGCACAGTGGTATGTTTCACTTCTTACCTAGACGCGACAATATGGCGCCTGCGCTGATATCCTGAACTTCTGTACGCGGGCTCTCGAGAGATCCCCAGTTTGTGACATTCGTGATTTGGAACTATCCGTGGGCTCCTGCTTGGAACTGACCGATGGCATTCTTTCCACACCATGCTGTTGGTGTCTTCGATTCTGCTCCAACCACGTTTTCATTCTGCAGCACTTTTTCCCTGCTCTGCTCTGCTGATTGCGATGTGGCAGTCATGTTGTTGCGACAGGTTGGTCATTCGCGCTGGCGGGCAGCGGGCTCGGATGGGGTCCGATCGCAGCGCAGCACTACAGACTTGCTGCTCTCTGGACTTGCTCCAATATTCCTCTTCCTTACGTTTGCGGATTTGGTGTGGGACAATTTGATGGGCCATCGTAGTATGTGCGGGACAGAACAAGGGTAGACGATGTTTCCTCCGTTTCGATGCTTCCTGCTTGCGGATTCATGTGGGATGTGTGACATACTGTCCATATTGTTGCCATGTTGGGCGGCTCCTGTGCCTAGTGCACTGACCTATTGTATTGCTTTGGGCGAGGGTGTTTTACATTCTGTCCGTCTACGATATTTGCAGAGGGAGAAGCCGGGGGACTGTTAGAGGGCTCCCCTCCCGTTTTTTCTTTCTTTCTTTCCTTCCCTCGCTTGGGTTCTTTTTAGTCTGGACGGGTGGTTGTTTCTTTTCTCTTTCTTCTAAATCTCGGGTTCATACAGTGGGCGACAGGCACACTGCTGAGGGGGAGGCCGTAGCCGGAGGCAGGGGTGCAGGGTGGGGGGTATTCTCTGTTTTTCTCTTTTCTTTTTCAGTTTCTAGGGCCTCTTTTTCTCTCTTGCTTTGCTTGGGTGACTTATTCCTCTCTTTCTTTTCTTATTTTTGGGATTCCGAGAAGTAAGTAGTTTACCGGCTGTTCTTATGTCTCAAGCCAATATGGGGGATGTTCTAATAAATTCTTCATTTCAGGTACGGCGGGCTCGTGCTGCATTGGAGGGCGTAATGTGCTGTTTGTTGTCTATCCTGTTTAGTGCGCGTTAGTGTCTGCGCCCCGCCTGCAGTGGTCCCAAATGTGCATGTCCTGATTTATGATGTCCCCTAGCTCTGGTGCTACTAGATTGTATGATGTCGGATCCTGCTTTATCTCTGAACCCCCTTAAAAAACGAAAACAAAACCTCTCTTATCCTGGTGCCGTTATGGTGCAACAGTATCCTGTGTGTTGAGGTGGACTTTGGGAGGCGGGAGGTATGTGTTTTAACTTCTTGATTTGCATTGACCGTCTCTGTGATTATGCCGGCTGTGTATTTGCTGGCCTGTAATTGTATCTGCCTTATGTCGCAATAAAGGTTTAAAAAAAAAAAAAAAAAAAAAACACAATCAAAAAGGTTTTAAGACTGAAATCCCTGACTATGGATAAAGCTCTCCTTGCGAAACGCAGCCATGCTTGGGCAGTAGCCAACTCCTATAAACGACTTTACCCGGCAAATTAGCTTTCGATCACATTCTCCTACCATCTAAAGCGATGTCTGATCGCCCTAAGACTGGGAGACTGGCGCTTCCTACAAAATCTCCCTGTATGGCGGCAAAGAAGGGCAGATCAAACGTGTAGAGGGTGTGGGTCTGTAAGCGAAACTTTTTTGCATGTGCTTTGCATATGCCCTTTCTTCATTTCCCAACGCAGACGCCTACTCAGGCCGGAATGGAACAGGCTGGGAGTTCAGACTTGCAGACACGCCATTTTACTGCTGCTCTGTCCTTAGAAAACACTGCCTTAAACATAAAATTGGCAAAATTCGTTCAGTATGCCTACAGGCTTCTAGAAAAATTGGACTGCTATGTAGCATAATGTGTACCTAACCCCATTTGCATTGTCCGGGAGTGCTATTTTTAAATTGATATGTTGCAGTAAGCACTGATAAGAAAGTCACATTTTATTCTGTTTTTATTTTCTTTATTTTTTAATCTCTTTTAAGCTGTAAGATTGTATTAACGTGCTGGAAGAATCTTTTAAAGATATGTTTTATATCTAAATAAAGAATTTATTACATAATAGAAGTCAACTGAGAACCCATCTCTGCCTTCAACTTTGGAACTGTTAAGCACATTGACAGCAGTACCCACATCCTCTAAAGAGAGATCCTACTCCAATTCCTGTATGAAATTCCCTCCACAACTTGGGGAGCCCCACTCTGGCCAAAAACCTATCCGTCCCTCCGACAGAGTCCGGTGGGCCAGCTCTGTATACCAACTTGAAGTGGTCCAGCAGGGCCGAAAGAATGTCCAGCCACCGGGTTACTAACTGACCCTATGCGCTCTGTATATCTAAAATGGGGAGTACCTCTGTTTCTCACATGAGGACCTATTCCAGTAGATTAATAGATTTAATACCCTGTCTATGTAACAGCTCACTGTAGGATCTAAGGGAAGTCTTATCTAGCATGTCACAGAGTGAATCCAGCTCTCTATGTACTGCTGAAGACATTGCAGACATATCTGCTGAGTGTACCTCCTGCTTCTGTAGGTCAGCTAGTTGGCTTTGCTGTGTGAAAGGTCCGAACTCCAAAAACTGTCCCAATATATTTTCACCTAACAAAAGCTTTTAGTGCCTCCCACTCACTTGCCCTTGTGTCCATGGTCCTCCTGTCCTCAGTCAGGTAATTCTCTAGAGCAGTATGCAAGTCTGCCCAGCAAGTTACAATCGTGAGGAGATCAGAGGGCATAAGCCATGCCTGGAACCCACTTGGCTTCTCGCCCCAGGCCAGTGTCAGCAATGTTGGGCATGATCCAAGAGGAACCTGTACAGATGTGCCACTGCATCTATCTGGGAATGATCCAAGCCTTCCATTAATAAATGGTCCAATCGACTGTAAGTAGTATGGGACTGGGAATGACATGCACATTGAGGACCACCTGGGTGCAGTAGTTACCACCCATCCAGGAGATGCAAGTTATGCATCAACCTCCTCAGCGAGTCCATCATTAGTGGTTTAATACCCTCCTTGGGCAGATAATAATCCTCCATCTAAAATACAATCAAAATCTTCCACCAAGATTATGGATGTGCCTACAAAGTCCACTAACATGTCTTGCATGCCTTAGAAGAAATTACCGTCATCAACTTTGGGGGCAGGGGCGCTAGAGAGCCCACTGCAGGATCGCTGCATTCTAGTGCAGCTCTGCTTGCAGAGTGAGCTAATCCTTCAATTGTCCTGCAATATAACTGCCACCCCGAGCAACCAAACAAGACATCAGATACTAGAACATACCGAGTGTGATGACTGCTCAGTGGAACTGCAAATTGGCACCAGATAGTGGTGAAAAACGCCATAGGAGAAAGTCACAACCAGGCAGACTGGCAGGAGAAGTGGCAGGAAGAGAGTCCCACTCGCTGGAGCGGGGCCCCAGCACAGCTGCTGCTCTGGGCTCCTTCTGCCGGTGCACAGCTGCTAATGGAAAAGGAAAAGGTCCTGGCAGTAATACAGGCCAAGAATGTAGATTTGAAGGTGCGATCGCGCTGCAATAATCCACGCATTACCGAATTCCAGAATCGACTAACACTGGTAAGATGGAACAGTATGTGGAAACAATACTACGAGAAAGTTTTGGGGCTAAGCAGCTGTCCACCATCATGACTGTTGAAAGTGCGCCCAGATCATAATGGCTCAGCCTTCATCAGGCACACCACCGCGACCCATAGTGGCCAAGCTTCTAAATGACAGAGACCGTGATACTGTGCTGCGACTGGAAAGAGAGAAGTATGCCATACAAAATCAGGGCAATAATGTCACCTTCTAACCAGACTTTACGGTGGCAGTACAAGCAGCTTGCAAAGAATTCACAGCAGTGAAAAAGAAGCTACAGGAAGAGAAATATCATACGCAATGTTGTACCTGGCTCGATCACGCATATACCTGGGGAACAATAGAGGGTCCTAAAGCGGCAATGGATTATATCAAGTTACATGTGGGCAATTGCAGCACACAGAAGGGAGTTGGAACTGAAAAAGGCAAGAGCGGCAAGTAGAAACCAAAGGCCGCCCCATTGCGGCTTGGAGAAAGCTGAGGGAAAAACCAGGGAGTCGATGGCGCCACAGGGAAGGACAGTCATTTAACAATTGTTCAGGGGTGAAATAGCGAGAACTGGACTCAAGAGTTCCACCCTGGAAAGACCGCTCTACCCAGTTGGTGACGGACTATATCCTTTTTCTTTTGCATATTAGACTATACAAATAGAACAGTTGGGGGTGCATAACAGGGGTTCCAATAGATGAAGCTAGATACAACGGGCAGTACGATCACTGCAACGTGGCCCCCTGGATGGAGATAAGGTTTCTAACAACCCTCACAGGGTACACCCAAAAATGTTAATAAATAAAGGCTGGGTTGTTAAGGGTATATGGGATGGCTTTAGCATGAGTGGGGTGCTGAAGTGGGAGGGGGTAGAGGGGTGGCGTGAGCGTTTATAATTGTTTTATGCAGGTGCAGTCCGTCAGACTAAGAGTCCAATGCAAATCTCCTTGACCAGTGACCTATACACCCTCCCACATAATATAAACACAAAATACAGTGTAGAGACACTTCAACTGGGCCAGTTTAGATTCCTAACTTGGAACGTGCGGGCCTGAACAGTCCAAATAATACAAGGAATATCTTAGCGTATCTAGACCGCAGCAACATACAAATAGCGTTTCTGCAGGAAACACACATAGCGCGATCCAGGGAACAAAATAGGGGCCAGATGCGCAGCAGAAAGAATTGCTCAATCCTATTCCTCCTACTCCCGGGGGTGTTGCTTATAAAAAAGGTAACCCCTTCAAGCTTACACATTCCGAAACAGATGAAATGGGGAGATATATAATTCTGCAGGGGTGCCTAGGAGGCACTTGAGTGACAATAGTTTATACATAGGGCCCCAATGTCGACGAGCCTAAAGTCTATGCCAAAAATATTGGTGCAACTAAATATACTGCATGTGGAGGTGCTATTGTGGGGAGGGAACCTAAACATGTATATAGACAATTGGACAGGTCAGCTACCACAGACTGGCAGGTGAAACAGGCAACCCAGGTAATACGAGATAACATGGCGGATTTTGGGGTGGTCAATGAATGGAGAATATGCAACCTATGCTCAAAGGAAGGGACATACATATCGGCAGTACATAACAAATGGTCCCGCCTGAATTATTAACTAGTCTCGTGGAAAGTATGTACATGGATGATACAGGTGGCTCACATGTCTAGAACATTGTCGGACCATGCCCTGGTCCTGCTGGAACTCTGAATCCCCACATACAGGGACACTCCTTTACAGTGGCGGCTGCAGTCTTTGTCCTTGCTGAACCCGGTATTCAAAGACAGTATAGGGAAAGCAATCATAAGATACTTCCAAGAAAATGAGGAGTCTGTGGTGGAGGCTGGGACATTATGGGAGGCTTTCAAGACTACTATACGGGGAGAGTGCATGGGGTGCAGGCAGGGTCTTGATGTCGTTACACACACGACTGAAAAACATAGAAAGTACACTGAAAATACTGGAACAATGGTATGTGTGGAACCCAGAGCGCATACTATTGACAGAAATTAGGAAATACCATACAGAATATGCCAGCACAGCTGAGCAGGAGAGACTGCATATGTCCAGAAGATGGGAAGCACAATCATACGGGGAGAGGGGAGAGGGCAGGACGTTCCCTACCATCAAAACTTGCTAAACCTAGATCATAAACACATGTTACCAAAATAACTACCATGAATGGAGACACGTATTACGACACTCAAGCTATCTTGTCTCAATTTGTGGATTTTTATAGCCAACTTTATGGGCCACGGGAGAAAGCAAGAGGTGAACACACCATTGAATATCTAGAGGACATAGAACTAGCATGGCTCTCACATGGACAGAGAGAGTACCTGGTGCACTCAATCACTGTAGAGGAGGTTGAAGATGCTATGGCTACCCTCCCTAACAGGAAGGCGTCAGGTGGGGATGGCCTACCCAGTGAATTTTATAAAACATACACAAGCGTACTAGTTCCCTAATTGCATGCCATGTATGCTAAAGCATACGAAAAGAAGATACTACCACCAATACTACATGAAGCACTGTTAATCACGTTGTTAAAACCAGACAAGGCACCAGAACGGTGCGACTTATATAGACATTATCCCTAATAAATGTAGACACAAAAATATTAGCATAGATACTGGCTGCATGATTGCAACCACTCCTGCCCAACTTGGTCCTACCTGATCAGTTAGGCTTTTTGCCAACCCACTTTAAAACGTATAAATTATGAACACTTTTTGCCATTTTACATCAACTGGACCGGAAGGCGGCGGCAGTGCTCCTTGACACCACTAAAGCATTTAATTCAATACAATGGGGCTATATGTGTACGTTGTTTCAGAGCATAGGGATGCCGCTGGTATTTTTGCAGTGGATCCGCCTGCTCTATAACAATCCAATAGCAAGAATACGTATCAGTGGTGAGATCTCAGATCCAATTGGTGTCTATAGGGGGACTAGACAGGGCTGCCCTGTCTCGCCCATTTTATTAGTGCTTTCGCTGGAACGGTTGGCATGTATTGTATTACAAAGGCATGCAGATGCGGCCCTGCGGTTCCACCAGTGCCCTTTGGCCATATCCCTATATGCGGACAACATGATCCTGTATGTATGGGATCCAAAACACAACTGGCACCACTGATACGCGAATACGTGTAGTATGCTGGGCTGACCATCAACTGGAACAAATCAGTGGTGTTCCCCCTCACGCAAATCACGGAATCATCAATACTAGAATTCCCCCTGGAAGGGAACCTGGAGCCAGTCAAATACCTCAGGATATTGGTACAAAGGGACCCAGAGATGGTGATACGGTTAAATTATGGACGAGCAAGCTCCAAATTGGGAGAACAAGTGGGTAGATGGATATGACTGCCCCTTTGAATATCGGACAGAATAGCGGTCATGAAAATAGTGGTATTACCTCGGTTCCTATACCTCTTTATCTATATTACCATAGCACTGACATTTCTTCAAAACCCTAAAAACAAATATGATACACCAGGGGGGCACAGCCATTCTGGTCTTGTTAGACCTATCCGCAGCCTTCGACACGGTCGACCACACCATCTTGGTCGACCGGGTCGAGGGTTTTGGAATCTGTCACACTGCCAAAAATCTAATCGCGTCCTTTCTTGCCAAAAGAACGCAGGCAGTCATCCTAGGACCCTTTCAATCGGCCCAACTCTCAGCCCCATGTGGTGTCCCTCAAGGCTCATCCCTGAGTCCGACACTTTTTAATATCTATGTGTCGGACCTTGCTAAAACCATCAAAGCACATGGGATGAGCCTAACCTCTTATGCCGACGATACCCAACTAGTGTTGGCAATCAAAGGGGACGGAGATCAAGTGGCCGAACAATTCAAGAAAGGACTCCTAGATATAGGAGATTGGATGTCAACCAACTGTTTAAAGTTGAACTCTGACAAAACAGAGGTACTTATTTTTGGAACTCTTCTGCCAGCATGGCCTTCGAGTTGGTGGCCGGACACCTTTGGTATGCCTCCTACCCCCGCTACCAAAGTCAGGAACCTTGGCATCATCTTCGATGATGCCCTAAATTTTATGGACCATGCCAATAAAACGGTGTCTTCTGCACATCTAAAGCTTAAGATGATCAGGAAAATACACCCTTTTCTACCTGAATCAGCCATTAAGACACTGGTCACATCTCTTGTTTTGTCCTCCCTGGACTACTGTAATGGTCTCTTCCTAAATGCCCAAGCCAGAGTCATTACCAAATTACAGACCATTCAAAACGCCGCAGCATGCCTGCTTGCTGGCAAAACCAAATTTGAATCCATCTCCAATAGCATTAAAGACCTTCACTGGCTCACTGTGCAGAAAAGAATCCAATTCAAAGCCCTATGCATTGTGTTCAAGGCACTTAACAACCAAGGCCCCCAGTTTTTAAGAGACCAACTTCAATTGCACAAACCTTCCAGAGCCTTAAGGTCAGCCACCCTAAACCAATTAGTTACCCCACGTACCAAAACTGTCACCTGGGGCGATCGCCGTTTTCTGGTGGCCGCCCCCAGGCTTTGGAACACTCTGCCTCTCAACATCAAGCGAAGTCCCACCCTCCTTCAATTCCGTAAGCTTTTGAAAACCTGGCTGTTCACTCAATAGTCAATCAGCTCAGAGGCATTTACAAATAATTGGTTTACAGCGCCAAGACGCCCACGGGTATAAGCAGCGCTTTAGAAATGTTAAAAATAAATAAAATAAATAAATAAATAAATACACCAACCATGGGCGGGCAAACAATCCAGATACAGCTGGGCTATCTTGACAAAACCGTTAGGTCCCCCAGACATGTATCAGTACTAGCTCTGTGCACAAGCGCGAATCGTGTACCATTGGTATTACCCTACATAATATCTGCCACACCTGGCGTTAAAAAGCGATGATGTGTACCCGATGCCCCTCACAGCAGTGTTATCGTTTGAGTGCCCTGAGGTAACCAGACTAGAAATCAACACTATATGTAACATGTCGAGGGCCTGGCGCGCACTGTGCATCAGAGCGAAAAAGACGACAATGTATGAACCAACGTTGCAGCTGCGGTACCACCCTGACATATCAGCGGCACAAGAACCAAATTCACTGGAAATGTTAGCTAAGGCCACGCTAACCACAGTGGTTGAGCTGTACAGGGATGGAAAGTTCTTGAAACTGGACGAAATTGGACATCACAGACCCAGGCACCATTGGTTATGATTACATACATTAGAATCCGGACCGCAGCACAATCACTATACCCGCAATTCTCTGATGAGCCCGGCACACTAGAAGTGCTACAGATGATGTTAACTAATAGCTCAGGTAAATGTCTAGTGACATGTTTATACAATACCTCCCACAGAGAGACGTAGGACAGCGCAGGGGATGACCTCAGCAGGTGGAATGAAGTACTAGATCCGCCCATATCGTAGGAAAACTGGGAAGCATTTCACAGACTCACAGGGAAATTCACAGCAAAGTACAATCAGAGAATAATACATTTTAAATACCTGCAGAAGCTCTACTACACGCCTCTGAAACTGTTTAAAATTTGTCTCTAGGCAGATTCTAGATGTGTCAGATGTGGGGTATTGGACGCATTTGGGCAGGTCCTGTGCACTCAACTACAGGTTTTGGACACAAGTAATGCGGATAGTGTCCAAAATGGTGGGAGAACGCTTAGGTTGAACCCCGCAGATCTGCTTGTTGGGACTGGTAAACATTATGCAGACAGGAAATCGAAAATCTGTCAATATTATAACATTGCTGGTCAAGAGGCGAGTGGCTATCCACTGTGGCAGGGGGGAGGCTCCAAAGGTAGAACAATGGATGAAAGACATTGTGCACTTTAGAGATCAAATAAATATATATGCGGAAGAATTGTAGACAGCATCTAGACCCAAAGATGTATGGGGCCCTGTCACAGATGGACACCACACAACACAGTCAGGACTAAATGAACTCTGGATTGGAAAGGAGAATTGATGAATGCATATGAGGGAGGGGGTGGGTAGGAAGGGATAAGGAGAAAATCACAATGCTAGACAATGTATGATGTAAAGCCATGTACCTGAAATGGTTAATGAGTTGAATATGTACTGTTAATAGAAGTATAAATAAATAGATTTTTTTTAAAACATTGGGGGTGTACGAGTTTACTAGTGTGAGCTCCATATCATCCAGAGTGCCTTGAACCAGGACATAATGCCCGTCCACGTCTGCCTCACTATAGGTGTGCTTAAAGGGGACCACAGGCACCACCCAGATGGCAACCACACTTACGTGAGACAAATAAGAAGCAGAGAACCGCTGACCCAGCCTCTTTTTTCTCAATATCTGTATTTCCTCCAACCCAAGATGTGCCTCCTGGAGACAAGCAATTTGGATGTTATGGTGCTTAAAAAACGAGTCAACCATGTAACCCTTGGAGAAACCTCGTACCCATGTACATTCCACATGACAATGTTAATTTAATCAACCATAGGCATAGCAAGGTCCAATAGAGGGCCCTACCCCACCCCTGCCTTCCGGCATGTCCTGCTCAAAAGCCACCTAAAAAGAAAATGCATGTACTGTGAGAAAAGCAACAAACAACCAGCTATGCAACCCTCAATGAGGTTGCATGTGACTAATGTCCTCATATGCACTGTAAGAAGATCCATATACTCCCCAACATTGGAGGTCTATAACTTTATAACCATCCCACTCCTGATCCCGGATAAGCAACAAAACATCGACCACAACCAGGTGTTCTGCCAATCCAACGTTCGTCTTGCTTTCAGGACACAGAGCCTTACCCTACAACCTCCAACTAGTGTCTACCACTAACTTGGAGGATGATGCCCTGAGACTCCTGTATACAAAAATATAGTGCCATATTAAACATCATCATCAGGAGTATATAGAACCCCTCACCCTAAAAAGCATAGAGTGTAGTTTCATTAATTCAAATCAACAGCTTTGTCACACACAATAATCATCCTTCCCCCATGCAGAGTCCCACTAAGCCTGGTGCAAAAACAAAGGGAACACAATATTAATCACGCAGCTGAATAACCAAGGCACTCTCATGTGTGGGCATGGTACCCTCCAGATCCACCTCCTGAGGCAAGGAAGCCAGCGTCCTGGATGACAACTCTTGTTGGGGCATCGACAGAGAGGGACTGGCTCCCCCTCCACAGTCTCCCTGCGCTGCTTCAAATTTGGTATACGGCCCCCCCGACCCCAAGCCCCTAGCTCCAGATTTCCAGGGCCTGGTCTTATTGTTGGGTACCTTGTTCCACACCTCCAGCCACTTCCGCACATCATCTGGGAAGTAAAAGAAGTGAGACTTGACCCCAGCCAGCACCTGCAGCCTAGCCGGATACAGTAGCATATAGTGGAGACCCATGGCCAGGTGCTTAGCCTTGACCTCCAGGAAGTTTTTCTGAGATCCCTGAACCTTGTTAGTGTAGTCAGGATAAATGGAAATTCTCTGATTCTCAAACTAGGCATGATCCGTTTCACTGGCCACCTGCAGAATGCAGTCCCTGTCTTTATAGTTCAATATGCACGCTATGATAGCCTGCTAGGGCACCCCGGTCTCTGAGGAACCACCAGTGCCCGATGCGCTCTCTCAATGGCAAACAGTGGAGACACTCCGCTGGGTTTCAAGGTGCCAGGTGTCACAGATCCATCACGCATGAAAATGCTCAGTAGAGTTCCCCTCAGCCTGCTCTGGGAACCTTAGAAATCTCACAATATTGCGGCGGTACCTCCTATTCAAGTTTTCCATCTGTGCTTCCAGGACACCCTGCATTGGACTTGACTGTAGTATCCTGTTTCTTTAAGGAGGCCACTTCAGCTTGCAGCTCCACAATAAATCTCCCAGCCACCCGCACCTTATCAGAGAACCTGCCGGAATCCGTGCATAGGAGTGTTACCTCAATGACCATAGTTTCAATCTTCCCCTCTAAGGATTCCCTGGAACTCTGAATAGCTACAAGCAGTTCCACACAAGTAGGTTCCCCAGTACCCATACCTGTCTCTAGATCACACCTGCCACTTGTTCGCCACATGGGATGCTGAGAGGCGGTCATGTGAGTCATGCAATGCTTCATGGTATTCCCATGGGAGGCCCCGCTGCCTTGTTTCTGCCCATCACAGGCAGCTAAAATGAGGAGCCACCAGTGTGGTGCACGAGCAGAAGTTCCAAGTCACACCACACAGTCACTTCCTCTAGAGAGGGTACCCTTTAGATGTGAGGACACCCCTTGAAGGATTCTAGGGTTACAGTACCACTCAGGCCAACACAGTCCACCCAAAACTCCTCAAGTCCAGGCAGGGTCAATTAACAATGCAGGAATGCCCAGAGTGTAACCTTGCTTGGCAAAGAGGGTCCTCAATGGCCACACAAAGAGCTTATCTGCATTCAGAAGTATGAGACAAGAAGTCATATAATGCCGTCCATGCAGCACACACTCCCATGTGCTGCCCCGAATTCCAAGGCGCTGATCCATAAAGGAGTTAAGGAGCTCATATTGCTAACCGGGGAAAGCAACAGTCTGGGCTCCTCAGCAGCATGCGCCGCGCCAATTGAAGGACCTGCCCCAGCGCATGCACAACTCCACTTCTCTAACAACAGCACCGCTCTTCACCTCCAATGGCACTCAGAGCCCCCTGACCCGACCAGGCGCAGCCCCCATGCTGTCTACCTTCAGCGTCGGCCGGTACAGCAGGATTCTGCAGGATAATGCAGGGGCTGACAGGAGCCTCTTAGAAGCTCGTACTGCTGGCCATCTTGCGTGGGCCATGCTCCCCACCAGAGTGGCAGATGGGCCCTCGTCATGTGCTGAGGGAATGTGCAGGGATGATTCAGGCTTCAGGTTCGCTAATGAGAACCCTACCCCTCACCTCAAAAGCACTATAAGAACCATAATTATAGAGGCTTTACGTATCGGATTGATAACTGTTCAAGAAGCAGACTTTCTGGTGGCAAAAGAACCTGGGGTCACGCAATTCTACATTTTACCCAAACTTCATAAGAAAAAATTACCCCCCACCAGGGAGACCTATCGTTTCAGGTATCAATTCCATCCTTAAACCATTGTCACAATTTTGTGACTGGTTCCTTAGGCCACTAGTAAAGGACATGCCATCTTTTATCAGAAACACCAAAGACTTACTTTGCCTTTTGAATGACCTCAGTTTTGACTCCAATACGAATCACCTGATCACAATGAACATCAATGTGTTATATGCAAGTATCCCCTGAGTGCAAGCCCTTTGGGCAATTGAAAAGTTGATTAAGGACACTGACATAGATACTATGATTTCCATCCAATTTGTGCTTGACTGTGCCAGAATAGCTCTCACTGAGACCTTTTTCGAATATGAAAATACCCTGTACCATCAGGTACAGGGTATTTCGATGTAGTGCACCTTCACCCCAAGTCTGGCATGTCTCTATGTCCACAAATTTGAGTGTGATAACATATACACCAACCCTAACCAATGCACTGAGAATATTGTTTTGTGGCAATGCTACATTGGCAATATCCTTATAGTTTGGCGTGGCAATCTGAAATTAGCAATAGACTTCTCCACTTGGGTTAAATATTAAGACACTTTTTTGAGGTTTACACACACCATTAGTAAGGATGCCCTCCAATTTTAGATCTCAACATCAAGATAATTGCAAATAAGTGTGTTACAATGGTCAATGAAAAACCCACTGACAAACATAGTGTTAGCCAATTCGACAGTCATCATCTAAGATCATTGAGTGAGTATCTACCATTCGGCCAATTTCTGCGCATTAGACGCAATTGCTCTGAAAGTAATACTTCTGACAGGTTTGCTGATAACCTGAAAGCACGTAAATATCTGGCTAGGACACATGCCAAAAAACTCGCTCAAAGCAACAATAGAGAAGCAATCTTTGAGTCCTATCTTAAAGAGCACACATAGAGACTCACCTGTGTTAGTTACTACAGTTACACCAATATAAAACACTGTAAAAAACTTTATCACCAAACACTGGAATATTTTGCAGGAAATGGGGAATGACTGCCCCCCCTCCAGTCTTTTCTTTCAAATGTAGCCCTAGCATTAGGGATAAACTTGTACACGTATGCATTGGAAATAGGAAGATCAACACAAACCCTCTGGAACCCTGTGGGACATGCCACCTGTTACTGCTCATTGTTCTTGTGGGATTTGTACCGCCTGTCCCTTTACAAAGCACTACAAAGAAACTGATATTGGTACTGACCGCCCCTAGGTTATTAAACATCACATTAATTGCAAATCAGAAAATGTTATACTTATGATTACATGTCCTTGCCACTTGCCATATGTGGGAATGACAACTCAAAACAGTAGCTTGGCGAGCAGCAAAAATTGGAGCACTATCCGTTGCAGGAAGAGTGCTACCCTAATGACAAAACACTACCTAGAAAAACAGCACACAGAATAAGACTCGACTTGGGTGGGACTTGAGATGATTAACCTACGAACTTCTACTAAATTGTCTCAGATACTTCTGGAAAGGGAACAATGATGGGTTTATCGTGTCAAAATAAACATCCAGGGGCTTAACGATGACAGACTGTGGCTCCAACTGAAACAATTATTTTTCAAGTCATCGTTATATAGTAATACCAAAGGTGGCTTTAGTGGAAGGCATTATTCCCTTACGTATATTGTAAACTTCCCAAGCATGTGTATACTCAGTTGAATCTTCCACAACCTACAGAAATATTCAAAACACCCAAAGTCTTTATAATACTGGTGGCCCACACATTAGTTTCCCCCTTTTTTGGTGGATCATATCCCCTGATTTTGAAGCACTCTAACAATAACACCACTGTTCTCAGCATTCATCATATTTGAGATATTGCTTCTCCAACTGACCTCCTTATCGATGCATTTTTTACCAGCTGGTATCTGGCCAATATTTCTTTAGTATACTGACACAGCCCACATCCAGAAGCATGGCAAGTGGACCATTTTCAGCATGAACTGTGAATCCTACGCTGGACTTGTAGCGCCCATCCTTGCATCTACAAGCATATCTCACACTTGCAAGTATTCTGCTGGATCACAATTCCCAGCAGCTCCTGCAAATGGCGCTTCCATGTCATCAGACACACTGTTATGCCCCGAGCTCATAGGTAGCTAAACCAGATTCTCGTCATTGCACTGCAGCATCGGGAGGAGAGCAGAAATGCAGAACTATTGCTGCTATAGGGTGAAACCGGGGAAACATCCTTTACAACGCAACTTTTACCACGCAGTGCCTTTACGACGCAACTTTTAAAACGCAAACCATTACAACGCATTGCGCTGGGGGGCGCTCTAGGATAGGGAATAAGTTTAATTTACTATCCAACACCTTCCCTAGTGTCCACGGGGACTGGAGTTGGAATAGTAAATTAAACTATTCACTATCCAGCACCCCAAAGCGCTATGTGTTGTAAAGGTTTGCGTTGTAAAAAACGCGTTGTAAAGGCATGCGTGGTAAAAGCATGCGTTGTAATGTCATACATCCGTGAAACCTTTCACAAAGTTAGTATGTCTCTCTGTGTGTCTACTATTCCATTTGGATCGAACATATGAACCCAATTTCTAACAATGATATTTGTTTAATCTCTTGTTTACCACATATCTACCTACCTTTGCAGTGTGTGACTACAAGGCTCCTGTCTTTTTACTCACCCATTAGGTTTGTATCACCATTTGACTGGTTTTCAACGCATAATTTGTGAATGAGATTTCACATGCATGTTTTTAATTGTGTTTGCAGAATTTGCTCCCACCTGCAGTGCACAAAGAGGGGCACCACATGATTTCATAAGTTTTGCAATTACCGGGTGGCCTTTGGCACGTTTTTTGAAATATGTCCCATTTTCTGTTCAGTTTTCTTCTATTTTGTCACTTGGAAATGTTATCAGTTTGTTTTAATTTTATGTATATCTTTTACATTTTTTCAGAACCCAAACAACTAATCGTGAGATACTAGCAATTAGTAACCAGTATTGTATTTATGCATTTGTACAGTGTGTGTGTGTGAGCACATAGGAAGGGATAGAATATAGGGAAGAGCAGAATTCAGTCCTAAGGAAAGTCCTGGACCCCATTATGGGCCCTATTTAGGGCTGAAACATATCGTCCTATATGGACATGAGTCACATTATGAAGCCTCATGTGTCTTATTGTTGTTTTAATCATCCCTTCACCCCCCCCCCCCAATAAAAGTGTAAACACCTGTAGTGTAGTTGCATAGGATTTTACTTTCGCCTGGATCGATTCCATCAATTGCTAGATCATCCCTGTACATTCCCTAAGCAAATAACGAGGGCCCGCCCACCACCAGAGAATTCTCTGGCAAGTGCAGAATGACCGAAAATGAAACATGACACCCAGGGGGTGTGCGAGGCCATCCCGTATATATTTATAAATTTCCCTTGGACCCTATCCACAGAATTTGGAACACATAAACCATCCAGACCAGAGTAATTACCCACACATGAGGACGAGTGACTACCATAGATGAGAGCTGAAAGAAGGTGCACATTTGCTTTAGGTGTGTTTGATATTTAAAAGGGAGAATGCAAACGCCTATCCCCAGAAAACCTCTCTCCTTCCCCTAGCTTTGCATATGATAAGGGCAGTGTGTTTAGCCGCTTATGGGATCAGCCACATGACCATCTGTATCCACTCTAAATCTAAGTCACAAGGAGATTGGCTATCAGTCACACCACATGAGTAAACAATGAAGAGAGGCAGCAGAGTTGAGGATAGCAGGCTATGGATCCAGAGCACATACAAATTAAGAGCATCAGCTGTATTCATTTATGTGTGTGTCTGTGTGACATTTTATCCTTCCTCAATAAACAATGTTGTTTCCTTGAAGTTGCGCCTAGTGTTAAGGACTGGCAAATGTCTATGCTGGCCCCATCATAAGGGTTTTATCTCCTGTGAAATTGTGCCTGTTAATGGCATAACAGTGCATCATCCTTTAATATTTTGGGCATTTTTGTCTCTTTTGGCCATACAGACTGCCATCATTGACACATCTATCTATCTATCTATCTATCTATCTATCTATCTATCTATCTATCTATCTATCTATCTATCTATCTATCTATCTATCTGTCATCTATCTATCTATCTATCTATCTATCTATCTATCTATCTATCTATCTATCTATCTATCTATCTATCTATCTATCTATTTGTACATCCATCCATCCATTCATCCATCAATTTATCTAGAGAGTGCATAGCAACCCCTACTGGGCTTCCAGACACTGAAGTAAATAGAATAGAAAAGCCAGGCTTTCAACAGCTTTCTGAACATTTTGGGGGAGTTGTATAAGTGAAGTTTTGAAGGGAGGAAGTTCCTTCATTTGTGTTTAAGGCAGGCAAAAGAGAACAATCCCAGTCGTGCCAATCTAATTTAAGGAATACTTAAGTATAGAGGTCTGGTGCGATTCATAGCTTTGTGCATATAGCATAATGACTTGAATTGAATTGGCTCTTGGAAGCCAGAGCAATTGTCAGAGACGAAAGGAAACTGATTCAGATTTTGGAATATGCATTTTGAGCATTCTGGAGCCGCTTTTGTTGGAGAATTAGTGTCGCCCAGATTAAGATCAAAAGCCTGCACTATCATCCTTTAGGTGAAAAAATGTAAAAGCCATAGATTTTCACTCAGACATCTAAGGATGCTAAAACAACAGACGGCAACCTTGATGATTTGCTGCTCCGTAGTCAGTCTATTGTCCAGCTAAAAGCCAAGATGTTTAATAGCCTGACTGGGAATCTGACATATGCCCTTTTCATCCAGCCAGTAATACGGTCCCCAGCTGTTGATTGCCCACCAATTGAACTTCGGTCTTGCTTTTATTTAATTCACAATGTTTTTCAATATCCAGCTCAAAACCTCTGCTAAGCATGGAGCAAGATGAGGTGAAGTGAGATTTTCCTTAGCAGAGAAAGATTCTACTATTTGCATGTCACCCACATAGGATAAGTCACAGGCTGTATTCTTCCATTATGTCCACCAACGGGTGGACATACATTTTGAACAGCTTAAAGCTCAAAGATAAGCCTGGGGCGCTACATAAGGTAGCATACGCACCAAATGCTCGAACTGTTTCTCGATCACTTGAAAGGAGTGATCTTTCCAAAAAGATAGGAACCAAGAGAGGGCAAGCCCTTGAATACCAAAGTCAGGTAATCTCTGGAGGAGCACCTGATGTGACAACATATCGAAAGCGGCACTCAAGTCCAGAAGGAGGAGAGCAGCAGCCTCTCCACTGTTCATATTTGTGATATATTTGCACCAGAATTCTGATTGCAAGGGATGGATCAAGTTGTTGATCTCCAAAAAAGGTGAGAGTTGGTGACTGGTGACTTGAATGTTACTTCATTAGTCAGGCGGTGCCATTTAATTTTAGTAAACGTTTTCCTGGCATTTCTTCTGGCAACCTTTCCTGGAATGCTTGGGTGGTTACTACTGATAATCCTGCTTAAGGTGGTCATAGTGTAATGTTAACAAATGTTGCCACTATTCAACAGTGAGAACATGAGCTAGTAGCTCTGTATACCTTCCTTAAGCAGAAATAGCTCTCACCACAGCAAAGGTTAAAGGCCCCTGTGCTTGAAAGTGCTTCATGTGCAAACAAACAAGTTATTACATCTGCCAGCACCAACTTGTGGCCAGATTACCATCTAATGAGCGTTTGCTTTGTCTGCTCATTAGTGTTTACTTCCGAAAAATCCACTTAATATATGTGGCAGTGCCTCAAGCACGAACAAAAGAATGGGTAGTTTTTAATGGAAACGTGGCTACAATCATGGTCTGTTCCCTGATATTGCCAATGCCATTCTCTCCAGCTACCTCATGATTCATCATGGTCAACTAATAGGGTAGGGGAAGGAGTGGCTATAATATATAAAGCAGGCTCCAAGAGCAAGGTGGTTGACACCCCCATAATCAATAATGCTGAGTGTCTCTTGTTCAATTGATCGATTAACCTCCAATTTTTCTTTTTTACAGACCACATGGACATGGGGTACACTTTAGCACTTAATTGTCAGAAATGTTGGCACATTTTGCTTTAAAGGCAGAAAAATTAATTATTTTAGGGGATCGTAAGGTCACTTGGAGTCAGCACATGATCCCGCCCAGTGAAGACCCTGTTTCAAGATTGGTCAATGCTGGGCTTAAATCAGATAGTAACAGCCCAACACATGTTGCAGGATACCGCCTTGGCCCTGTAATTACCCTCTGGAGGGTTCAGTCAGGTGATTTCCCTGAAATGGCCAGCCTTCAACACTGTCTCCCATTCTATTTCATTAGCAGGGCCGGACAGGCCTTTTATTCCACTGGGCATTATCTGGGTGGACTGGACATCCTGGAGATTTGGTTCAAAATCCCTTGGACATGCTTGTGTCACTTTCCCCAGCTTCCCAAGATTAATTGCACCAGGTATGGGAAGGCTTAGAGGACGGAGAAAGGGAGAGGGAAAGCAATTAGAGAGGGAGGAGAGAGAGAGGACAGAGAGAGAATGGATGGATGTAAAGCGAGAGAAAGCGCAAAGGGAGGAAGGGAGCTGGCTGGTTTGATCATTTTTGCCAGCACTGCTTGTGGTTCCCCAGTCAGGCCCTGGCTATTAGAGCGACTGTTTGATGTTACCAGCTGCCAACAAACCCTTCAGTGGTTAGTGTTGGGGTCTATGGGGCTCCACAGGTAAAAGGGCACTGGAAGGGCATGCGTGGGAAGGCCTAAACTGGGGGAGCGATAATAACGTGAACAGACATTCTTGTTGGCTGGTGTGGTCCCGAGCGACTCCAGTCCCTTTATTTATGCTCTCTGGCCACGCCTGGCCAGAGAGTGATACATTTTGTGGTGGTGCTTCCGGGGTCTGCCATCAAGGCAGAACACTAGACCGCTACATCCCATCCCAAATCAGTTCTTATCACAAATTCAGTCAGATAAGTTAACATACAAAGTCTGCAAATTTCTAGCTGGGTTTCGGGTTCGGCCTCAAATTGTATGGATGCTGGCTGACTGCTTGGTCCGGTCCAGCACTCACTCTTCGGGGATATTATGTGGATCTTGTAGGAGTGTCTGGGGGTGATTCTTGAGTATCATTCTCGGAGACATCTGATTGAGGTCCCATGCTGATTGGCGGCTCCATATTTTGAAGGGTATTTGTCACTGGCGGTACCTGCTTAAACCAGGATTTGTTTCGTGTCACTTCTTCTCCATCTCGCTCTACGGTGACAGCCGTGCCTTTAGTTGATTTTACAATCCATGGTCCAGCTTCATAGGGGGTACGAAATTTTCCTCCGGGTCACCGGGTGCGGATCAGCACTGAGTCTCCGGGGACTAGCAACCTATGGCTTGCTCTCCGCTGCTGACTAGCTTTCTCATTAGTCTTGCGTCTTCACTCTTGGGTTGCCATCTGGTTGGATGGCTCAGGGGCCCAGGTGTCTGCCGTGGGCAACATGTCGCGCCGAGGGCCAGTCAGCATGAGGGACCGCTGCGTAGTGCTGTGCGGGGTGCTTCTGTACTCCCTCAGGAAGTGTTGGAGAGCCACTTCCGGGTCGGTCCCTTCAGCTGTGGCTATTCGCAAGATCTTGTTGATGGTGCGCATAAATTGCTCAACTTCTCCGTTTGCTTGCGGCCACTGCGATGTGATTCGATGATGTTTAATTCCTAGTTATTCCATGAACTCTTTGAAGTCGCTGCCTTGAAAAGGAAGCCCGTTGTCTGTTTTGATGACGTGAGGGATTGCAAAAAGAGCAAACCCCTTGCTCAGGATCTGTTGGATGTTCGTAAAACTGGTTGACTGGGCTACCTCTACTATGGGATACTTGGTGTAGCTGTCGATTAAAACGACAGTGATTCTCCCGTCCTGGAAAATCCCGTAGTCCATGCTGACCCATGACCGAGGAGACGGGGCGGGGTCTTCCGTGACTATTGGAGCTGGAGTTTCTGGGCTGCTGGTAATCTGGCAGGCTCGGAAGTTGCGAACTACAGTGTCAACGTGGTCTTCTAAATTAGGGAACTACACTTTTTCCCTCATCCGAGATTTCATTCTTCTGGTGCCCTGGTGGCCCTCGTGCACGAGCACAGTCGCTTGCTCCTGTAGTTCTCGTGGAATGACGATTCGCGATTCTCTCAGGATAATACCGTTGTCTGCTATCTGAGCTCGTCCCGGACTCTCCAGAATTGCCCTAGGCGTGCTCTGTCTGCTTCAATGTTCGCCTTTATTACATCTACCGACATCGCTTGAGGGCACGACCACTGAGATATCATGTTTACAAACTCCTCTGTCTTTGTTTCCTGATCTCGGTCTGGCTCAATACCTTGTGCTGGATGTCTAGACAGAAAATCCGCCGGATTCTTCGCCCCGGGTCTGTATACCAAATCCATTTGGTACTGTTGCACTTGTATCACCCACCGTTCAATCCGGGGAGGTGGATGAGGAGCGGTACCCTTGAATAGCAGAATGAGTGGTTGGTGATCGGTGGCTACTCGGAAAGGGTGTCCACTGACATATAGGTGAAAGTGGTTGCAGGCCCACTTCACAGCGAGCGCTTCTCGCTCTAACTGCGAGTAACGTGCCTCCGTTGCAGTGAGCGCCTTGCTTGCAAAGGCTAGAGGAACCCAGATCCCCAGGTCAATCTCTTGTGTGAGCAGTGTCCCTAGGCCAACTGGGCTTGCGTCGACCAGTACCTCTGTCGACTTGGTCGTGTCGAAGTAGGCCATGGTAGTGCTACCCAGCAGTGCTGACTTTATGCTGTTGAAGGCTTCGTCTTCAATGTGTGTCCACTTTCATGGGGTTTCCTTCTTGGTAAGACTGCGCAGTGGTTCCACCAGAGTCGCCAGGTTCGGAATGAACCTTGCACAGTAGGTCGCCATTCCTAGGAAGCTTCTTACTTCCGACGCGCTTGTCGTGCCGGGGCAAACTGAATGGCCTGCGATTTCCTGGGGTCCACTTTAACTCCCTCCGAGTTGAACACCTCTGAAAGAACTGACACTTATTCTTGTGGAGAGTCACTCCGTGTTCTTTCAACCGTGCAGCGTAGCTCTGAGCCGCTGGTGATGCTCCTCGATGATTCTAGAATGGATTAATATATCGTCGCTCACGTTTAGTATGCCTTGCAGGCCTGACAATAATTCCTTCACTGCATTTTTTAAAATTTCGGCCGCTGACGATATCCCAAAGTTTAGTCTTTTATATCGACGGAGCCCCAGATGAGTTGAAAATGTTGTAATATATCTGCTTTCCTCTGCCAATTTTATCTGGTGATAGCCAGCGTTTAGATCCAACTTTGAGAACCACTGTAAGCCGTTTAGGTCTGCCAGGATGTCGTCGACCGTTGGTGTGAGGTGTCTTTCCCGCTTTATAGCTCTGTTGGGCATTCTCACGTCTATGCAAATTAGGATTTTTCCTGGCTGTTTCGGCTTTTCGGCTATGACCAAGGGTGACACCCACGATGTGGGACCGGTCACCTTCTCGATCACCCCTTGCTGTTCCAGCTTCATGAGTTCTTGCTTGACTAGCGGTCTGAGATGAAACGGAATTCTTCGGTGTCTCAGAGCTACTGGCTGTACAGCTCTGTTGATGTGCACTTTTACGGGTTGTCTTTTGATCGTGCCCAACCCCTCGAACAACTGTGGGAACATTTGTAGGACGTCATCTGTTTGGAGTACTTCTACTGAGTTGGCGAATGCAATCAGATTAAGGTCCTCTGCAGTGTGGCTCCCGACGAGCAGGTCTGCTTCTCTGTCCACAACGTGAAACGTAGTGGTTACTTCTTGGTCTTCTGACTTTACCTGGACTACCATCTTTCCCCTGAGGGGAAGTGGTTTCTGGCTTCCGTATGTCAAAATCTGGATTTTAGTTGAGGTGAGCTGTGGCCTTGGGATCAGGCTTTTATACTGCTGTAGGCCCATCACTTTGACTGTTGCTCCAGTGTCGATCAACCTAGTCACTGGTGATCCATCAATTTTGATTTTACATTTCGGCTGTGGCCTTCGTCTTTTCTTCAGATCACTTGCAAATGACACGAAATACCATTCGTCGTCCTCTTCCGTCGAAGAATCCTCCAGCCGCGAATAGTGGCGAGATGGCGTCTTCATGGGCCGCGAGGTTGCTGCTTCTTCTAGTGACAGATGTCTCACTGCGCCTGTTAGCATCTTCTTCCCCGAGGTACCCTTGCCTCGGAATCCTCCACGACATACACTAGCAAAGTGGTTTGGAATACCATACTTTGAGCACGTCTTCCCTCTTGCGGGGCAGCCATCTTGGTTGTGTTCTTCCCTTCCGCAGTATCCGCACGGTGTGCGCTGTGTTGTTCTGGTGGGCCATCTGCCTCGCCCACTCCGGCCGGGTGTGCGGATGGCGTCGACCCTCTCTGTCTTCACGCTGGCTCCTGGGGCTGTTTGGTTAAGCGCGGTCTCCATCGCCGTACGTCAAATGTCGGATAGCTTGTGTGATCGTGCGAGGAGTAGTATCTCCTCCAGCGTGATTCGTGGTTGTCGGAGTATGAGTGTTCTCAATGGTTTGTTGCGGCAGCCTTGGATAAGTTGTGCCATGACTTCCTTGGTCAGATCATCCTCCGTGCACGTGCTCACCAGCTCGCGGAGCCGTGGGTGAAAAGCGTCCATCGTTTCTCCCTCTCTCTTTCTGGATTGTCTGAATTTGAAGCGTTCATAGTGAGGATTGAGCTGTGGAATGAAATGGGCATTTAGAGCTCTGACCGCAGCGTCATAATCGTTGGGCGCCCCCGTGTTCGGGAGATGTGCGAACCGTTTATATATCTTGTCCCCTCCAAAATGTAGGAGCAGAACCTCTTCACGGCCTCATCCGTCTCCCTGGTGGCAATGAAATAATTATCCAGGCGCCCAATCCACACTGCCCACCTTGGCGCCGCAGTCGACGGGTCGATGAGTTCGCTAAAGGGCGGCAGAGCTTGAATCTGTGAGTGTGCTGAGGGTGGTGGAGGTTGCGCCGGTGGTGCGGCTTGCTGCGGAGCTGCATTTGGTGCAGGCTGGTTTGACATGATGAGTTGACAGGGGTGGCAATGTCTCTCTCTGTGTGCCTGACTGTTTGCCTTTTTGTAGCCTTTGTCAAAGTGTGTGACTGTACTTGATGCCTCACTGCTCCTTTGTTGGCCTTTGCCAATGTTTATTGCTGTCGCCATGCCAGATGGTGCCTGTGGTTTTGCTGCTTCACACGCCTGTTGTCTGTATTGCCTCCTCTCTCTTTTGCCAGTCCTTGTTTGTGACAATTATCTCATTTGCATTAGCTCGTGCTTGTTGACTTCTTTAAGCCTCTGCTTTCCCCCCCACGTCCAGCATGCATTTGATGGAGCCTCTGTCTGTGGCGTTCACACTCTGCTGTGTTGCTGTGGCTGTATGCGGCCTGACCTGCGAGCCCTTCGCAGTCTCAATTTGATCGGGTTGAGCTTCGGGCTTATTGCGCATGCGTGCACTCCTTCTCTTACCGCGTGTGCGTCTGGATTGCGTCTCAGGCCTTGCTGCAGTGCACGCACACTTCACACGGCCTCGGGTGGGTCCTTCACAGCTCTCCACCTCAGGCGCTGCTCACCAGTGTTTCGCCGCCATTTCTGGAGCACCTCTGCTGTCCGTTGCCACTGCTGGTCACGTCGGACATGCCACGTTTTCGGTGGTGCTACAGCTCGGCTCTTCTAGTCGGCTTGGGGCAGTTGCAGCCGGTGGGGCTTGTTACATCCCACCCTCGTCGCCAGTGTTGGGGTCTATGGGGCTCCACAGGTAAAAGGGCACTGGAAGGGCATGCGTGGGAAGGCCTAAACTGGGGGAGCGATAATAACGTGAACAGACACTCTTGTTGGCTGGTGTGGACCGGAAGTCCCGAGCGACTCCGGTCCATTTATTTATGCTCTCTGGCCATGCCTGGCCAGAGAGTGATACATTGTGTGGTGGTGCTTCCGGGGTCTGCCATCAAGGCAGAACACTAGACCGCTACAGTTAGCATCTTTCCTGATGGAGAGATCTCAAGCAGTGTCTCTAGCCCCGTTCATTTCTTAGGCCTTAAAAATATCATGTGGAGTTCCTCAGGGTTCTGCTTTGAGACTGACTCTTTTCAACGTCCATTTGCTTTTCCTGTTCAGTTTAATCCACTTCTTTGGTTTCAGCACAATGTATTATATGATGACCCACACGTTATCACTATTGATGTCCAAGCTTATATTCCACAAGCTATATCTAATTTCCTGAATTGCATGAGAAAGGTTGATGTGTAGATGCACTTCAACAACCTCCAGCCTAATTCTAAAGTATTGAAACCGAAGTACTGATTTTTGGGCAGCAGGCTGACTGTTGGTGCAGTGATTGGTGGTCGCCGGATCAGCAATGAAGTACCTGGGCATCATAATAGATCAGGTACTCTCAATACTACCTGTTTAGCAATTCTAAAGATGCTAAAAACATCTTTAGAGACCTCTTACAAGGCATATCCATAACGTTTATTCAAGGGCACATAATGTCCAGATTAGATTGTGCAATATAGTTTATCTAGGTATTTCTGAGGTCATTCTAGCACAAATACATGTCACCCAAAACTGCACATGTCTAGAAATCTGTGCGACTGCCTCTGGCATCTGGTCCAAAGGGCAATTCTCTTCAAGATGCTTTTTCTTTTTGGTATGTTCTGGGCAAGAACCTTCCTTTCCATCCCTCAAATAATCTATGTTCCTCCAAGGGAGCCTTGCTATCTATTGTAGGACTCTATACAGCCATCATGGCTAGTGTGTTTTCTCTTATCTGGCACTTAGGAATCTGCTGTGCCTCAGTCAGTGCTTAATTTTTAAAAGAATGAGTGCCGGTTCCCAAAAGTCTGCTTTGAAGTTCACGGCTGGTGCAAATAAATGTCAGCGCACCCAATACCAAGGCTGCATAGTCTGGAATCCACCACATGCTCCTTTAATCCACTACCAAGCATTCCCTGGCCCTTTATCCCACTCTTACGACTGGGTGTCCCTCAGGTTAGGGCAATAGATGAATTTCTGGGTGTTTACGAATCATCTGAAAACCTAAGTATTTTAGGGAGCACAGCAACATTTTTGAATGTCATTTTGTTTTGCACTGTCTTTAGCCAATGTCAGATGTCTTCAACGCAAGGATACTCTTGGGAATCCGAGATTTTTATAAAATCGAAATAAATAAATGAATATGTAAATAAAGAAAATGATGCTGCACTTACAGCTGTAGTTGTAGCCGCATGACCAGCAATTGTACCTCCTGGAATTAGAAGTAATAGAAGACCTGTGCTTCATTCATGGTGCTATTTGGGAGACGATGTGAAGAGCACTTTTAAAGTCACGTTGGACAATTCGGGTCACCTGCGCTGGTCGCGAAGTCTGTGTTATCTTGATCGTAATTGTACTTACATGGATATTTTGAACAAAAGGTACATACCTGATTTGATTCTGCACACTTTATGTGTGACCGTATTGGTGTTTTGAGTGATCACTGTCCTTTGGATTTCTGTCGGTGGGAGTTGGTATAATTTACCACTTGCTCATACCTTGAGAAGGTTTTTTTTTCATGGTAATTCTCTGGCTCAGATAGCTTCAACTGCAAATTGTAATGTTTTGGCTTTCCACTCCAGTGGTCTCTGGGTACAGTTTATCTACACCCAGTCACAGCTCGTGCACAAACACCTACATGGCTTTACTGGGTTTGTTTCTATTACCAGTAAGACTGGCTGTGGAAACAGACACAGTAAACTTGTAATTTTAAGGAGTAGATTTACCACTGAAAACAAGATAGTAAATCCACTCTCCACAAGTCGGGATGGGGACCTTATTGTAAGACATCTGACAGCGTTAGCATTTCCACACAAAACGATTTCTTACATGCAGGAAATATGCATGTGCTACTTTTACGATAGACCTTGTGAGGCACGCAGCCAGTAAGAAATGCTATAGTCACCTGCAGGTTCTGAGTACAGCAGAGAATCCTTCTGACTGTTTGCTCAGCTGCTGCCCAAAACTCCTATCAGCACTTCACACTTTATTGAAACCTATGTTTTTAAAATTCAGTATCACAACATGTAAAGAAGCTTTGGACTTCTGCTTGAATACAAATATCCCAGCCACATTAGCAAGTATATAAAGACAAGATCTAATTCCATTAAACTAAGAGGAATCCCAGAGTACGCCGGGACAACAGACACCTTCCTTCCGAACTGAATGTATTATGATCAGCCTGCCACTAACCAGAACATTTGTTTTTAGAACTATTTTCATCTTTTCTCGAAGTAGCGATATATTGCGTTTGTGATTATGACACCAATTAAAGTAATTCAATCAATAAACCGTTCATTCAGTAAGAAATGCTTCTGAATCAAATCATAAATTGCAGTGTTCCTTTTTGTGTGTAAAGTATAACGGGTGTGCTCGCACATGTATGTAGGATCAACTAATGGACTAGCATACGAAAATTTGAGTAACATTTGAGGGAACTTAAAACGACACAAGGTACTGAATGTAGAGCATTTCTAACATGCTCACGATACGGAGGGGCATGCAAAATAAATGGCTTGTGACTGTCAAATAAAAGGGAAATAGGAGAAGAGAGATAACACACACGGTGCTGTGTGTGAGAGAAATGGGGAAAGACCATCTAGATGTACAATTCTACATCTGTAGAGTAGGGATTAAATAAAATGATTTGTTTCAAACCTTTATACACACTAATTTGGCTAACCTTTTTGAGAATAAACTTTACACCCAACATTTTGTGATATTCTGTGATCGAGCCGTTATGATCTTCTGTAAAAAGTTATTTTTGTTGTTCTCTGTGAGTTGCACTTCTTATGTGACTTCATATGTTGAAAATCTTTATTTATTAAAAATTGGGAATTATTTTCAAGAAATTGTAATTGTGAATTACATTTACTGAAACTGGGATCCTAAATATTTTAGAATATATAGCACTTAAGCACCGTAGTACATTATTTGATATCATATTTGAGGCTGACCAACCCATGGTTCAAATGTAGCTTTAGTGTTGCCTCCAATAAGTTTGGAATATGACATTTCTTTACTTTTGATAATAACATCTTTTCCCTTACATATTTTCTGTGCAGGATAAATTCCCTCCTCTGATTTGTATTCAGAATTCAAGCCTATGATGTTGATTGTAAGTGACAACCATTTCTTAGAACATATGCACTGCCATTAGAAGGGAATATGTAGGCTACCGTAGCCGTTTGTTTGGTAAGTGAGATTCATAGGCTAATAAACAGATATATCAGTGTTACTAATTAGCAAATCTTCAGGATACATCCTACAATACATTTCCAGACTTATTTTGCCTTTTTAATGATGTGGAATAATTTATTCACTAACTGGACTGCTGAGTAATGATGGATTTATGCTCACCCTCTTATTTATAGTTGATGCTTCTATAGAAGTACCACATGAAGATATATTTGGAGTTAAATAACTGTGTAACATCCTACTTATACTATAATGTCGACCTCATGTCAACTAATTTTAACTTCTTGAGCTTTTCCTTTCTGAAGTACTCCTAATATCAAATAATGTCTTATATTTTTCAGTCTGTAATTACAACTGTATTATTACTTTTGAAACACAAATACCTTGCCTTTATGTTGATATAATAACCTCCATGTGCATGATCATTTACCAATCTGGTTTCGTTCTTTGTTGCTGTCTATGTTTTTCACATATTGCAAAGTTTGTGTGACATCTTTTCTTCATTGTTTATTTTCTCTTTTTCTTAATCTGACTCTATGAAATATGTCAACTTTTGCAATCATAAAGGGACAAATCAAGTTATATTTGCAGAGAGTATTGGCAGGTCGCAGGTGGCAAGCTAATTAGATACTTTTTATTCCAATATAGCATTACTGAAAATAAAACTACTTAGTAAATCATGCAACTGTTATACTTCCAGTGTGCCTCCAGCTAAAGTTGTTAACACATAAAAGTTCAATTAAAAGTTACCCTCCGATTTTCTCAGAAATCTGGAACGTTATGTGTGTAGCATAAATCCTTGAAAATATTGTTTATAGCTCTGTGACTATAATTGGAGACACCAGGATTGACAGTTGAGAGGATGTATGGATGGATAGATGGGGATGGTTAGACGATGGATCAACGGAGGGAGAAAGATGAATCGACTGATGAAGAGACGGATGGATCAATTGAAAGAAGAATGAGATGGATGGGTGGATGAAGAGAAGTATGGATGGATTACTAAATGTGGTGAGATTTTATGTGTAAATATACTGTTTGGCATCATTGTTTTCAAAATTCCCTTAAGGGAGCAGCCAAACGACTGCAGGACTCACTAGCCTCATTGGCTCAATCACTGCCATTCTAATATTCTGAAAAAGGTGTGGATAGTTTAACATTCTAGATACTCCCTTGTTAGAAATCACTGGATACAACTGCAGATCTTCTATTCTGCACAAAAAATACCACTGTATGGGAAAGGATGCTTATCCACCACGACTTGTCCCATAGTAGTTCAGTGATATCTGAAGGATGGGAAGCTTGTTGTTGTAGTCTTCTCCCTATCCGATATTTCCACTGCAACTATAAATATATACAATCATGTAATGATAATGATCCAGACTAACCAATGTGACTTCCAGGTCTTTGATCTGATCTTTTTGAAATTGAAAGTTACCTCTAATGACTGGCCCCCGTTTGAGACTGGGATTCTCAACCTGAGCTGTCATTACTGATCAATCCCCCATCTGTGTACCCCAACCCTTGAAACACTGATTTCAAATTTTTTGCCTCCAATCACCTCCCTTGATTATTCTTTATCGACGATCACCACTGCACATATTATAGGTTCCCACATGAGGCAAGGTTCGACGGAAAAAATTGTGAAAATATTCACAGCTATAAACCATGGATTTTAGTTTCTGGACCCTCTAAGAGATGTGACCCAGTGACTCTTCTGAGGCTGATATAACCAACCAAAATAATATAATCAAGCGAGAGAGGGAGGAAAAATGAGGAATAGTTCACGTCCCCTGGTTCACAAGTAAATATCAATGAGAACTAGCTAAAGGGTAGAAGCTAGATGTTCATGTGTGGGAGAACAACAAGTTGTTTTTTATGAAGACCCTCACCCACCAACCTAGTTGGTGGCATGCTTCATCATCGGGTCCCTCCCAAGGTGCCGAATGCACCTCGGGTGTGCTTCAACGCCTGACTACAGAGGAGCAGGTTTTTGTGCAGCGAGAGTGCAGTGAAGTGAAGAGTGTAGATTAAAAACTGTCCAATGGGTCCCAAGCAGTTGGGGACATTTAATCGCGGGCCCTTGGCAGTATTAAAACAAAACAGCGGCTATATGTGGTGGGTCTTCATAAAAAACAACTTGATATAACCAACCTCCTTCTTTGAATTTATAATATCCTGTTGAAAAACAGAAGTCAGGGATGTGAAGGTGATGTAACAACAGTCCTTCATGATTCCTTCCCCATCAGAATGATTGATGGCCCATCATGAGCCTCATTTGAGTACATTATAACCAAGACGGTCACCTTTTGTATCTCCTTCTTGATCTGTGCTGTTGGTTACAACCACCCCAGCAATGCCTATCCAGCTCCCAATTACATCTCTTAAATCTGTCCCAACATTCTGTCATGCTCTCAAACAATGTTATCATGTTGGATTGTAATGTAGTTCCTAATTTACAAATA
This sequence comes from Lissotriton helveticus, assembly GCF_964261635.1. NCBI lineage: Eukaryota > Metazoa > Chordata > Amphibia > Caudata > Salamandridae > Lissotriton > Lissotriton helveticus. The sequence goes on from NC_136062.1 coordinate 312,715,826, forward strand.
GGCTTTGCTCATTGGAATAATATATCCTACAGATGTGACGTAGGACTTATGTCTACTAGGTCTCTATAGAATATATTAAACTTAATTGTGAGTGCCAGCTAGCTCAGAGGTCAGTAGAAACTTTCTCGAATTCACAAGAAGGGATTAGTTTCTGACAATCGCATAAACATGACAACTTTTGTTTCCCCAAGATAAAACTGATCTTCAGAGTCGTGGAAACAATAGATAGATATTTTATGCAGTCATTCGTGTATGCTTCGTTTCATCAGAGGTGCAGAGAAATAGAGAGACGGGAGTTTGCAATAAAAGTATTTATTGAACAGTCTTCTTTCTCATGCAGAAGAAATGAACTGCTACAATCGTAATACTGGCTGTAAAGTATAATGCATACAGCAAGAAAAGTATTATAAAATAATACTGTAAAAGCATGGTATGGTTTCTAAACCATAAAATACATACATAAATAAATAAAGACTAAAAAGTACTCAACTGGTGTTTCTAAAATACGCCTACCCCGATGTACCAAACCTAAGTCTAGTATGAGGGAAGAAGTAAGTGTGGTGTAGCATACGTTTAGTATTCTTTTGCCAAGAATCTATCCAAGATTTCTCTTAGGGTCTAATCTGCTCCGTACCTTGGTTTAGAATTGAGGAGATCAGTCTCAGGACTCGATTTCCCAACAACCTGCAAGGGTAGCTTGGAAACACTGGAGCTGGATTTCTCGGCAAGAGAAAAGACAGCATCTCGGCAAGAGAAAAGACAGCGTCTCTCACAGTGCGTCTGCTGGAGGGTCGGCTTCCTTCGGCACTTGCTGTAGCGAGATGCGTCGGGCAGGGGAAGAGTAGATAGTCGAACTGCTCCAAACCACTGTGTGTTTGCTATGGCAAGTATGGGCAAATCTATACCTTGAAGGTGCCGATTTTGAAGTAAAGTTGGACATAATAACATCATCAAAGAGTATCAGTTCTTTGAAAACTCCATGAGTTCTTGGACAAATCAATATTCAAGCAACGGGAAGTCCCTAACTGCCGAAGCCGAGTTTTCCAAGAAATCTTTGTGGATTTTTGGAACTAGTGGAAGTAGCCATGCCGTATTTGGACTGCATGAGCTATGTCTAAATATGGTTATGATTTCTATTGCTATTTAAGGACATGGTGATTTATACCTATATAAAGGCATGAATCGGGAAAATTACACTAGGGTCCTAAAATGCTATAAAACAGGATGATATAAATTTCTGTGTCGATGATCCTTCAAGCATCTTGCGTCAGACCTTAACTGATGACATAGATGGCCCGGTCTTTTCCCAACTGGCCACTAAACCAACACATGATTACATGCTATTTTCTACATTCATAGAACTCCAAGCCCCTTGTCGATCACTATCATGGTCCTAATCAAATTTTTATCGCCATCCTGCCTGACAATTGTTTCAAGTCCAGCTACAACAATAGCCCCCCCTCCCCAACTCTTCCTGGCGTAAGTTGGATAAGCTACAGCCTAAAGCCTTAATTCAGATGCTAAAAGATTTTCTGGCTCCTCTCTCAACATTCCAGATGACATTCTTAACCATCTAAACTCAAAGGGTACCATTGCTCTCAAGTCCCTAGCTCACTACAAAGTCAGAAAGCATTGTTAAAAAAAGGAAATACATTGTATACAGACATCCTTTAAAGGAAAACGCAAGATAGAGCTATAGAGAAACATTGGATCAAAAATAAACTTCCCTCTGATTTAGAACTTGATATGTACACACCAGAGGTTACAAATCTGAAAGTACACAAGCAAAATGCAATACTAGAAGTCTCACATTGCTGTATCTTCTAAGCCCATCAATGAACTTTTACAAATCTTCAAGGAGTTGGTATCAGTCAGTCCCCCCAACAATCTGCCTACTCCCTCTCTCAGTCTCTGTGATAGCATGTTTCCATTCTTCCCCAATAAAATGTATTATCTGATGACTAGAATGGCTAATTCCATTGCTGAACCTCAGCATATGATCCTCCATCTTCCACCCCTGGTAGTGTTGAACTCAACAAGAGTTTGTGACAGCCTATACATTTGGAGATAGGAAAATATTGTCCTTCTTCAAGTGAGCCTCTCTATCCTGGGACCAGTGAAGAAATCCCCAGGCATCTAAACATACAATCATTTTAGCAATCCTAAAGAAACCAACAGCAGATCCTGAAACTCTTGCTAATTATAGATCTATCTAGGCACTCCCCTGTGCTGCACAGGTACCCGAAACAGTTGTCTCTCCCCAACTCTCTTTCCATCTAGAATTCAATGGCCTCCTCAGTAACTTACAATCTAGAGTCAGGTTTCTAATGAAAACTCAAAGCATCCTCTTTAACAGTAGGGAAGAGCTCATTTCTGCCTCTAATGAGAGCCATCCCTGTGATCTGACACTACTTCATTTCTGTACCACATTTAACACCATTGACCACCATGTCCTTAATAATACATTGTGTTTCACAAATTCCATTAACTGAACTGTTCTATCATGGCTCACCTTGCTGTGCACCTGTACCATCAAGTTAGAATGGGCCCCTTTGTCTCAAAACAGATATATTCATTTTGCAAAGCTGCATTTTTCAACGTGTGCCAACAGAAAGAGATACTGCTGCTATTACACTTTTTGCAGAAAATCACCTGAATCCTCACGGTGGCCTTGATCTGTATGAATTACTATAATGGCCTCTACACTGGCCTCGCCAACACATCCATCACAAAACTTTAATGAATACAAATCTATGCTGTTCGCATGGTATTGGGACTAAAATGTGATGATCACCTTAGCCCAGTAGTTAGATCCCTCTACTGGCTCACTGTGAAAGAAAGGGCATCCTTTAACCATTTAGCTACTGGGCCCACTCATTGCCCAGTGCTGAGACCTTCTTTTGATATTTAGGGCAGTTTGTACTGAACCCTTTCCTTAAATTACACAAAAGGTCAAATGTGAGTCTTATTTTCCATATTGAGATTTTAAAGGTTTTTAGGTTTGTGAATTCCCGTGGATAGAATCAAGAAAATCGGCAATAGAATTTTTTAGCGGAAAAAATTGTTTGCACCTAAAGAGGATTGTTTTTTTCAAAAAAAATCAATAAAAGGTCACCATCTACAAAGTTTTCAGGAATGAGCCGGGTTTCGAAAAATTCATTTTAACATATTTTTTGTGGTTTCTACCTACATGCAGTTTGTGGTAGAAATAGGTGTCGAGCCCATGGGTGAACCTGAACATCTAGACATTTCTGAAAAGTAGACAACCCTCCAAATTCAGAAGGGGTGACTCATCAGCCTTTGATACGGCCAAACATGAGAATTTACTCGATCTGCTGAATCTCAGAATGGGTATATCAGGGGCAGTACTCAAATGGTTCACCTCCTTTCTGCAAAACCGGACTCAGAAATTCAAGATTAACAATACTATGTCTACACCAGTTCCTGTAACACTAGGTGTCCCACAAGGATCCTCCCTATCCCCTACTCTGTTCAATCTAGTCATGGAACCACTCACCGCTCTGCTTCAAGCATCTAGTGCACAATTTCACATTTACGCAGACGATACCCAGCTTTACCTGAAAATATACACCCTCGAAGACATCAAACTTCTCAACACAACGCTCAGGAACACTCAGACTTGGCTAGCTGAGAACCATCTTAAACTTAACATCCTAAAAACGGAATTCCTCCTAATAGCTCCTCCCTCCAAAGTCCCCATCACTCAGTCCTGGCTTAACCATCTCACTGCACTTAACGTTCAGCCTAATCTTTAGGCATAACCCTCGACTGCAATCTCAATATGCATCAATATGCATCACCACATCAGCAATGCTACGAAAGGAGCTAATTTCCAAATCAGCACATTGAGGAAGCTGAAACCTTTCCTCCCTGCAAATGACTTCAGAACTGCAGTCCAAGCCCTAGTAATCCCTCGAGTGGATTATGGAAGTGTTGCCCTCTGTGGCCTTCCCTTATCGACTAATGCACCATTAAAAGCCTCTATTAATGCTGCAGCCAGACTTACCACAAGCTAAAAAAAATGGTCACACATCTCACCCGACCTAAGATCCCTGAACTGGCTTCCATATGAAGTAAGAATACACCTGAAAATCGCATGCATGACACACAAGGCTATATACCACAACTCACCCAGCTACCATGCTCAGAAACTGACAATTTCGGGTGGCTCAAGAGCTACAAGAAGCGCAGAAAACCTTCTCTTGAAACCCCAAAGATTTCACAAGAAAAAGACATGTAAACGCTCCTTCTCTGGGATGGCGCCCAGGATCTGGAATGCCCTTCCTCCAGAAATCAGACTTATCTCATCCACGGCATCCTTCAAAAAAGAAGTAAAATCGCGCCTCTTAGCTAAATTCACATGACTTTAGACTAATGTTCTCTCGTTCTCATTATGTTTTGTCCAAAAACTATGTACAGTTGACACTTATGCACCGCTGCTACTTCACCTTGTTTACATGTATTTAACCTATTGCTCATCTTAGCATGATCTATTTGTTTAGTTTTTATTCCTTTATCTTGTATAGTTGACCACCTTTATACCGTTGCTACTTCACCTTGTTGCCATTTGTTTAATTTGTTTGCTTATCTTTGCATTATACGTTTGTTTAATTTCTTTATCTGTTTAACCCATCTGTATGTAAAGCGCTCTGATATCCACAAAGATCTTGTTCGCACTCTATAAAACCTTCAAAATAAATAAAAATAAATAAATAGGAAATAATAGAAATAGTTGACAACATTTTCATCTGTAATTTTTTGCCCTGAATTACGAAAGTAGTATGCTGTTACCCCTGTCCGACTTTGTTCGCAGTGATATCTAGTGTTGGTGCTTCTCCAAAAACCTATGATAGCCAGAGTTAGCATCTGAGCTGCAGCGTTTATTGATAAGGAAAATGGTAAGAATACATAGTACAGGCCACACCAGGGGATACTATGTTTATCATATGAAGTATAGTAGTGGAATCCAAACACGCAAGTCAAATCACCCTGGTTCTACAGATTTCAGAATTGTAACGGGATTGTAGTGTTCCCTGATTGCCAGCCAACCCAGAGTCCAAACAGTGCGGCCATTCGCCCTGGCAAGTGAGAGGAAATTGTGATTTACCCTTTCCGATGGCCCTAATGGGAACACTGCACCCAAATATTCCAAATTTCCTCTATCTATCTTGCCATGCAGATGAGGATCCTGAAGCCCACAGTGGGGCTGATCGACTGCAGCCCGACGATCAGGCCACCTCACTCTTTATTTAACTTACAAAAAATATCCTTGATGTCAAGTGGTCTTTCTGCCCCGGGAGGCGCATTGAGATATAGAAAAAGAAAGACTACTGTGCCCTTTGTGGGATGGGCCCCTAGTTCAATGGCAGGGTGAGCTGCCTACACTCAATTAAAACAAAAGGCCTTCTCCAGTGTCTAGTGGGTTAATAGATCTCCTGGGGGCAGAGTGGAGGTAAGCCCCCAAAATGTACTTCTGGGGGTCAGAAAGGGTCATTATCTTCCAGATGGTAGGAGCATGACCAAGTGGCAGAATGGGTGGGCTATACCCTACTTTTTTTAAATGATTTTCCATGGTGTTTAATGGGCTTCTGACGGCTGGAGTGGGTAATTAGATAAAAACGCCACCAATGATATTAATCCTGATTCTTTCCTTTGAGAGGTAGAACACTAGACCATGACCAAGGGGACTGCAATATGGGTTCTTGTGTGTGGGTCAGTTGTCTCATTTGGTTTCTAGTCATCTTTCCTGGCATTGTTTTCTTTTGTTTCCCAAAAAGTTCTCGGAATAAGGACATGTCAGTCCACAATAGTATTGTTTGAAGAAAGTGCAGAAGGTCCCATCATCAATTTAAAACTCTGTGCTTCACCTACATTGATGCCCAGGAGGCAGTATTGTTTCCCTATCAATATACGTGAAATTAACCCCAACCTTCATACTGGGTAGGGAAAGATCCCTCTATAAAGCATTACCATTACTCATATGTACATTGGCTCGAATTTGTTATGGTGAGGGGCTTTTCTAGTAACATGACCACACTCTGTACATGCAAAACATTACTGTCCCAGGGGTGGGACTGTGCCTCTTCCAAACAGACTCACTGGTGGGAACTCATTTATTTTCTATCTTCATCCTCACCCTTCTGAAACCACTCGTAACTTGCTTCATCCCAAAGACTGAGGTAGGTTTGACTTAGTGGAAATAGAAGGGTTGCCTTTTGTGTAGACTTTCTCAATCAATAAATCAGGGAATTGTAAGCGCGCTACTCACCTGTGAGGGTCGCAAGGCACTGAGGGGGTGCCCTGATTCCCCAGATGTGTTTAGCCAAAGACCCAACAGATCTGGGGACCCTGATCTGATGTGACATTGATAAATCCACTGCATAGGAAAAATAAAGGGTTATTAAGATGCTGATGTCGCGTGGAGGCAGAGATGGTACTTGTTGCAACCTCCTAATTGGATGAGCAGAAAGACAGGTTTGCGCCAATGGAGTAAAACGTACTCTGTCGGGGACACCTTACCCCGATGTCCGGAGGGGCCAGAGGTTGTCAGAGGTAAGTCATCTGATCATCTGCCCTTTTTATACTGGGTGGTTGGGTGGCCTATTTAAAATCTTGCTGGTGAGGGACAGTAAAAAATGAAAACAGTGCACTAATAAAAGTCCTGTAAACACTTTTGCCGGTGCTCAGCTACTCGCAGTAATTCACTTGCCAGCCTTGATAACCCTCCTTTTATGAAAGCCCAGACAAAACATTTTCACTTGCTGTAAAAGGCTTTGGAGCTCCTTTTGTCCCTTTCTTAGAATTGATCTAGTGTTTTTAAAAGATTCAAAGACGTATTTGTTTAATGTTATTTGCCTTAACAGTTTTGTTTACTTTATTTTACCGTTTTTAAACTGTTAAAAGGCATTTTTATTGTATAATTTACATGTATATATTCAGATGCAACATTCATATGCAATGTGTTGCTCAATTTTATTAACATGTGATGGATTTAAAATAACTGATAGAGTGTAATCCTTGTAGTTGTTAGGAATTCATGCATTCAATTGTTTAGATTTATTAATTGATTTATGGAATCATGTTTCTATACCTATGTTTAACATTATTTTCACATACATGTATGTGTAAGTATAATCAACGTTTATTCTCTGTTGAGTTTGGCGTATGTGTTTAATCTTGCAAGTAGGCTGTTCCTTTCCTTTTGCAAGTGTGTTATGCTTCTCTTCAACTAGAGAAAGACTTATTGTTGTATTAGATGACTGACAGTGATGCCTGTGGGCAGAAAGCTGGCATCAAACTCAGAGAAATAATGTTCAAAGGAGGCCTTCTGTTTACCACGTACGAGAATGGGGTGATGTCAATGCTGAATGTGACAGTCCAAGTTTCGATGAGATGGGAAACTTAAGGGAGTGTGGTGATGCGCGCCACAATCAACAATTTGGTTGGTTACTGGTGGCACAAGGAGACATAAGGATGATTTTGAATCTACTGTTATTTTAATTTGTGTTTTCCATAGTTAGTTGGGCAGGCGTCTTCCGACTCTGTTAGGGAACTAATCTCTATCTTGTTGGACTGTCTCTGAAGTGTGAAGCTTTATGCGGAACACACTTTCTATTCCACTGAACATCTACTGAAGTTCGATTCAATGCTGTCTCCTTCTATGGCCCCCGGTTAGGAATCCCCTTTAGCCAATATGTTCTATGTGTATGTTTAGAATAGAATGGAGATGATTCTTTATGGAACAACTGTTTGCAACCATTTGCTTAACTCTGATTGTGGCTGTTACTAACTTGCAGTTCATATTATTACGCCTCAACCTATTGAGACATTTTAATCTGCAAATGATACTATTATATTTCATGAATTTACTCTTATTTTGTCTCTACATAAATATTCTAAAATACATCTCTCTAATATTAACAGTTGATTCCTGGTCCTTATTGTGGAGTCATATTAATTTCACAAGATTGGAAGGTATTTCTGATGTTTGCTCACTTACAGCATTTCTAGTTAGCAAACAAAGGTCTATATGACCAATGGGGAAATATCTTTGATGACTTCACATCACGGGCATAGAGCAGGAAGGCCATCTTTTTTTTGAGGACTTTGCCCATACAAATGAGGAAAACTGTATTAACTCTTGTGTGCAGTTTATAACTGTCTGGATAGGCACATGTAGAATCACACAGATTTGAAGCATATATAATGCAGATAAACATGAGGTCTGGGCGGGAGTCCATGTTTTGAGCCCCCCCTGGGGCATGTCATTGGATGACCACAGATGGGGAACGATGAAAGCTGGCTCCTTCCAAGTGCAGAAGTCTATGAGATGGCCATGTTTCCCCTGGTAAAGGTAAGCTGTGAGTCACTGAAAGAGATCTGGCTGGATCTGTGCTCTCTTTTAAGGTCTAATGCAAAAAGAACAATTGATGGACAGAATACAGAACAATGTCATACATTCAACCCAGTACAGAGATCTAGGCCTAAATCCATCGTCTTTTTGCTCACCATGCCATTTCAGTTTGGACCCAGCCATATGCAAATCAGTCTTGACCCTGTGCCGAATGGGAACAGTCCAGCCCGAACTGCCAGGCCAGGTCCTACCGGGATTGGAAACAAACATCCTAGGACTGGTTTTGGACTTTCAGCCCTCATCAGCCAGGATAGCTTGACTCCAGTGGCATGGAGAGCACGGGACCCACGTCTGGGCATACCCCTCCCACTCGGCGTGACAAGTGCAAAAAGAACACTTAATGGGCAGAATGGAGAACAATGTCATTCATTCAACCCAGGACCGAGATCTAGACCGGAATCCATTGTATTTTTGCTCACCATGCCATTCTAGTTTGGACCCAGCCATATGCAAATCGGTCTTGACCCTACACCCAATGGGTACAGTCCATCCTGAACTGCCAGGCCAGGTCCTCTCTGGACTGGAAACAAACATCCTAAGACTGGTTTTGGGCTTTCAGCCCTCATCAGCCAGGATAGCTTGACTCCAGTGGCATGGAGAGGACGGGACCCACGTCTGGGCAAACCCATCCCACTCGGGGTGACAAATGCAAAAAGAACAACTGATGGACAGAATGCAGAACAATGTCATACATTCACCCAGTACAGAGATCTAGGCCTAACTCCATCGTTTTTTTGCTCACCATGCCATTCGAGTTTGGACCCAGCCATATGCAAATCAGTCTTGACCCTGTGCCCAATGGGAACAGTCCAGCCCGAACTGCCAGGCCAGGTCCTCCTGGGACTGGAAACAAACATCCTAAGACCGGTTTCTGGCTTTCAGCCATCATCAGCCACAATAGCTTGACTCCAGTGGCATGGAGAGCACGGGACCCATGTCTGGGCATTCACATCCCACTCGGGGTGACAAATGCAAAAAGAACAATTGATGGACAGAATGCAGAACAATGTCATCCATTCAACCCAGTACAGAGATCTAGGCCTAAATCCATCATTTTTTTGCTCACTATGTGATCCCAGTTTGGACCCAGCCATATGCAAATCAGTCTTGACCCTGCGCCCAATTGGAACAGTCCAGCCCGAACTGCCATGCCAGGTCCTCCCTGGAATGGAAACAAACATCCCAATACCGGTTTGGGGCTTACAGCCCTCATCAGCCAGGATAGCTTGACTCTAGTGGCATGGAGAGCACAGGACCCACGTCTTGGCATACCCATCCCATTCGGGGTGACAAATGCAAAAAGAACAATTGATGGACAGAATGCAGAACAATGTCATACATTCAACCTGGTGCAGAGATCTAGGCCTAAATCCATTGTTTTTTGCTCACCATGCCATTCCAGTTTGGACCTAGCCATATGCAAATCAGTCCTGACCCTGCACCCTATGGGAACAGTCCAGCCCGAACTGCCAGGCCAGGTCCTCCCTGGACTGGAAACAAACATCTTAGGACCGGTTTCGGGCTTTTAGCCCTCATCAGCCCGGATAGCTTGACTCGAGTGGCATGGAGAGCACAGGACATTAGCCCTTGTATCTTACTAATGATATACTTACTTATAGCAACTTTTAACAATGCAGCTTCAACCATTGGTGTGCTGTAATAGCATAAACATTTTATTTTGCTTCCATCCACCATAGCAGAGCCTTGGGCAGTGGTTGAGTCCATCATCAGTTCCTTTCTGTGTGAGTGATGGCATTATGCTGAAGCACAAGGCATTATGGGGCAGATGTATCAACCGTTTTGCGACTCACAAAGGCCGAAATTCTGGGAATTTCGGCCTTTGCGACTCGCAAATAGTCATTTTGCATGATTTTCAATGTATCAAAAATTCGCAAATTAAGAAATCGCAAAGATTTGCGATTCCTTAATTTGCCATAGCATTTAAGGAATCGCAAATTTTGAGAATCCTTAAATGCTATGTATGAAGCATTTCTCTTTTGCGAATTTTGGTTAAGGAATCGCAAATTACCACCAACTTGTAGTTGATGGTAATTTGCGAAGTCCTCAACAAATGCACAATTTTGCATTTTTTAAGGTGGCATGTGACGCGCACACATGCCCATGGGGCATGTATGTGCGCCATATGCACACATATGTACATTTCTGAGGTGCAGCAGGGTGTCTTTCAGACACCCCTGCACCTTTGAAATAATTCTCAAATTGCGATTAGCAAATTGCGAATTCGCAATTTGAGAATTAGTTCAAAATCATTCCTATGGTCCTCCTGGCCCATAGGAATGCATTGGAAAATATTCCTTATTTGCGAATTCGCAAAATGTGATTTCGCAAATAAGGAAGTGTAAGGAATCGCAAAAAAAAAAAAGCGATTTTTTTCATACATTCCATTTTGCTATTTCTAAATAGCGATTCCTTAAAAATCGCTATTTAGGAATCGCAAAATGGAATCTTGATACATCTGCCCCTATGTGTTTTATCTAAGAAAAAAAAAATCACATTTTCTTTTAAACCAGTCGAGGGTCTGGCCGTTTCCGCAGACCTACTACCAGACTATTGAAGCTGCATCTCGTGTGTACACTTCTTTGAGCTGCCTTCTCCATGGGAAGATGGCGATCATTGCATGTGGCGCGTGAGTTAGTGCACGCACAAGTGGAAATCTTTGTATAAACTTTCAACTGATTCCAAGTTTTCCACCTGTGCCTATTAAAATGCATCTTTGAATGTCTATGTTAAACTGTTTTACAAAAACATTCATGTTTGCCTTTTCTGAGGTGAACAAATGGAATGTCACTGGTTCGTCTCTCAGAGTGAAAGAAGCGAGGGCAAATTACTTTTTTGACTTTGAACACTAAGGATTTGATTTGGATCACCTAGTACAACCCAAAGTTTTAGCTTCAATTCAATTTTTTCAGATCATTTTGACATTTGCCGACGTCATATTTAAATTTGGGTACCAACTGTTATAAAATTTGAAAGTTCTTTTCACTGTCCTTTAATGTCTGTAATGGTTGCATTGGTGCCGGAATGGTGAATTGCATATAATTCTCAAAAGGTGTTAACATTTTATCAGCAGTCAACCAATAGCCTTGGAGATTTTATGTAGATTCAAATAAAACTGAGGTACTGCCAATCACCCAAATGTTTCTCTTTCCCATCTTGCTACTGATTGGCTTGAAGAGGATCAACCTCCTGCAATTCCCGCTAAAACACTGTCGACCCTAGTTTTTCTTTTGGATTCCGAACTGAAATTAGAAGCACAAGTGAGAAAAGTGTTTGGCATATGCTATTTGCAACTAAGGATCATAAGGAAACTCCTCCCTTACATTGATGACTATAGGCACAACCTATTAGTAAATACATTGATACAATCTAGATTAAATGATCCCAGTGCCATTTACCCTGCAGCTCCTGGAAAGACCTCTTTACCATCTTCACCTGGATCAAAATGGCATCACTCGCCTACTTACCAGCATTTCAAGAGGTGACAGAACTACCCACTTACTAAAAATATTTACACTGGCTACCTGTTTGTTCCAAAATAGCCCATAAAACTCTTACTATTGTTAAAAAATGAGTGCACCACCATAGCCCAAATTTCGCATTTTACAGCTTTACCAACCTTAAGAGGCTACACTATCTGCAAAACAGTTCCTGCTTTTGGTCCCCCATATCAGACCAGTCATCTAATCTGGCAAACTGTGGAATTCACATCCAACCGCATTTGCTATGAACCATTTCTATGTATGTTCAAGAAGACATAAAATCTTGGCTCTTTTCCCAGTAACACAATTCCCTTCCTCCTAATTGTCATGTTACTTCTCTGTGTCTTGAAGTTGAAATGAACATAACATTGTTATGTTAAATATAGGTACCCCAATATAGGCTCAGGTAGCAATGTAACCTTTAACCTATATTCTCCCCGACCATTACACTGCATAACGGTTCTTGGGAATGACCTTTTACCTAGTTACGGTACTGCTTACAGGACGTGGGGTTTTCCCTGAAAACTAGCCTCATCCATTATGCATGAGGATTCTTGGAAACTCAGCAGGACTACCATTTCCTGCATAAAACTATGTACAAGGGTCATTCCTTCCATCATCCTAAGTCTGAGATGACACAGCAAGGTAGTACCCCTGAGGCTACCACTTTGGGTATATAAACACAATATCTTGCTAAGGTAGTTAGAGGAGAAAAGGACTTCAATGCTGACACTCTGGCACGAGACGCTGAGGTTCCTGCATTTAGACACTCCAGCTCGCAGTGGTCTGACATCCCTTGCAGGGTGTCCATCTCGAGACCAAGACGGGGTACCACAGTCTCTCACTTGAGATAATGGGGTTGACTTTATCCTAGAGGGATTCTTGGCTTTTACACCTACATATATGCTAGGTACACTTAGGTAATCTAGTTAGGGTAGCTTTGTAGGAGTACGCATTTACTACTGTCATGTATTTTACATACTTGCCTGCATTCATTGTTTAGCACAATGGTAGAAATCTACCATCCTTTTACTCTGTTAGTGCTTCTACTCGTTTCTATCTGTTTCTGTCTAATGGTTGCTTCAGCACACCTATTTTACACTAGAATGATGCTGGTTCAATAAATGTTTATTGAAAAATGTCCCCACCGTTTATTCTGTGTATCTCTTTGAGACGAAGTGAGCACGAGTGACTGAGCGAAAAGTATTGCACTATTTCCACGATTCTGAGGGATCAGGGTTGTCATGTTGCATAGTTGCCAAGAACTATTCTCTCCCTGGTAAGAGGGGTTTCTAGTAGCACTGTGACCTAGCTGGTATACAGGCTAACATAGAATCAGTTTGACACTAATGCTACAGTGTATGTTGTATGAACGCCCAGATCCTATATAAATTTACAGGAACTACACGGCAACATAACATAACATGATGTGACATGAAATGACATGACATAATATAAAATAATGTGACATACATGTAAAATCAGCTTAAATTTCATGACATTTGCATAAAGCCAAATACATTTTACGTGCATAACAAATGTCAAAACATGTCTCTTTACACTCTCATAATAATACGACACAGTACACTCCAAACATTAGCAAAGCTGGTAGGAGCAAGGAGCTGGATATAGGTCCAGTGGCTCATGCTACTGAATAGTAGATAAGCCTCTAAGGAGAGTCACTGTTCCTGAGATAAGAATTAGAAGGGGGCGTCGTTTTGGAAAAGTGGAAAGGAGTTGGAAAGACTTTTACTTGATGTCCTCACACATCCCGAAGAATGCCTTGCTTCCTCCTAGGGCGTGCTCCTCATCAGGCCAGAGCTGCAATGCCCCACAGGTCCCCCGAAGGGTCACTTTGTCAGAGATCTTTTTGGAGCTAGCTGTAAGGTGGGTGCAGGTCTGTGTATAATGTTAAGTGATGCATGAAAGTTAAAAATGACTAGAGGGTATCTGAGGTAGACTACTTTAATTAAGGGGATCCCTCTGTCCTAGTTCAGAAGGCCAAAAGGTTATGTGCTGCGCAAGAGTAGTTATGATCCACAGTAGTGCTATACAGTGGTCTCAGGAGGAGATCCTACGCGCTTCTTCAGGACCAGAAGGAGGCGGTGAGTAAGAGGGATTGTGCGGTTGCCTTCTTGGAAAAAAGTGCCACTCAATGGACCAAAACCAGTGGTTCTATCTAAAAGGCAAGAAAGTGGGAAAATGAGATAGACAATTCAAAAACCTTTTAATGCACACCGTGATAACCAGGGTGAGAGGGATGGGAAGGGAATATGGTTAGGGACCTCTTACCTATTCAAATTGGGCAGGGTGCTCCGCAACTCATAGCGAGAGGGAGATCACCATCACCATAGTTTCATCGGAGGGCACAGAATCTTGCACCTACCTGACCTCTTGCCAGCTTGGGGATTTTTTAGTGTGATGGCTTCGGTATTTCATGTTCCGGTGGAGCGCTGAGGGAGGTGGGTGTGGTTGTCCTCACGAGAGGTGTGACAGGGTAGTCAAGTGTGGAATAGCCGTCGGTGAGGTAGCACCGGCAGTGACTGGGGGCGCCATCTTAGATTAGTTTGGAGTGGCATGGTGCGGGAGGGAGGATATTGGTTAATCTTAGTGAGTCCAGCTATACTGTTGGTTATAGCTGCCAAAAATCATGGTCAAGTGAAATGATGTGCAGCCCTCGTGTGTGAGCGATGATCAGATTTATAATTGACAACTGATGGGCAGTTACATTGTAGGCGGTGGAATTGCCACTCTAGGGTGGCGTTTTATCATTATATACATTGATCAGTGTATCTCCCTAGAAGACCAGGCATGATTGAGTGTACATGGAAGCAATGTCGATAAACTAGGGACTAGTAATCGTGGGTGTTGCAGTATATACCTAATGTGTATACACTGCATAGGGAGTGTCACCAAAGTTGGTGCTGTAAAGCATACTGATGAGTGTTAGTCGGTGAGTATCCACACGAAGAAGAGGAAAATTGGATTAAACTTTCCAAGGTATCTCATTGTTTAAGCCGTTGATGTTTGAGCGCAACTGGAACAACCGATGCTGTTTTTATTGGAACAGAGTGGTAGCATTCCAAGACGCATTGGCCTCCAGAATAGTCCATGTTAGTTTTTGGTATGGTGTTTCTCAATATAATGGTTGCACATTTTGCTTGTGCTTTAGGCACACCGAATGTTGCTTTTGTGTTCACTGATTCTGATTTTCACTAGTCTAGTGGTCATGCCCACGTAATGTAGGTCACACGGACATGTGAGTAGGTAGACACCGTTTTTGTGTGTTCCAATTGGTGTGTTGTTGTTGGGTTAAACTGATTTTGCCTAACTGGAGGTCTTTTGTGTGGCGTGTAGAGGCACAGGTTCTGTAGTTGCAAATAGGATAGTGGCCTTTAACTGTGGGGTGGTCCCACAGAGTGGTTTGTTGTGTCATCCTTCTGGTCTGCGGTCGGGTGTGTACCAGCAGGTCTTTAAGGTTTTGAGCTCTCTTAAAGGCAAATCTGGGACGTTCTAACTGGTGTTCTCCCTTGTTGACAATGTTCCAGTGATTTAAAATGACATTTTTTACATTGTTGGATGTGGAGGCGTATGTCATGACACTGGCCATGGTATCATCTTGTATTCTTGGGGTGGGTTCCACCAGAGCTTCACGGTGGTTGTTGCGGGCCCTCTTCTTGCTGTTCCCATGACTCTTTTTGGGTAGCTCTTGCTGTATTGATTTTGGCTGTGTGCATCTGCTTGTAGATCGTAGGCACATGTGTTGCTTCAGTTCCTCCTCAGCCTCAAGAATTGTCCATATGGTAGATTAATCCAGAGTGCTTTTGTGTAGTGGCTATTGAAGGAGAGGAGACTATTGCAGTTAGTCACTTTTTGTATGTTTTGATTTGTAGTGGACCCTGGTTCAGGGAGATGAGAAGGTCCAGGAAGGGGATCTCCTTATTGGATTTGGAGAGGATGAAATTGAGATATGGGTCTTTTGTATTGATCCAGAGATAGAATTATTCACAACTTTGCTCAGTGCCAGACTGGAGGATCAGAAAATCATCGATGTGACATTTCCATTTGATGATGTCCGCCTGGTAGGGGTTTGTGTAGGTGAATACAAGTGAGGATTTGAAATCCGCCATGTAGAGAAATGCCAGGCTCAGTGCGAAAGTACTGCCCATGTATGTTCTGTGTATCTGGTGGTGCAGTTGGTTCTTGTATTGGAAGAAGTTGTTTTTGAGGGATATACTGGCCATGATGAACTCCACAGGTGTAGGTGAGTTGATTGTTGTGCTTCTGAGGATATTGTCGATGATCCTGATGGTGGCGTCTTGCAGAATGTTGATGAAGAGAGCTTCCATTTTGAGGGTGATGAGGTAGGTGATCTCATGTTGACTGGGAAGGTTGTCAATGAGCCAAAGGGTTAATTTTGTGTCCTTTAGGAATGATGGTGTGCTCTGTACCAAGGGTTGTAAGAAGTGATCGCAAAATTGGCTCAAAGATTCTAGAAGAGAGCCAATGCCGTACACTATATGTTGTCACAGACGGGGTTGTATATTTTTATGGATTTTTGGAAGAATGTAAAAATATGGGATTGTGGGTGTTGTTTTCACCACAAAATCTGTTTCATTCTTCGTGATCCATCCATTGGAGATCGCTTTGTTGACTAGAATTTTTACCTTCTTGGTCAGGGTTTCTGTAGGATCTTTATCAAATTTCTTGTAGTATTGGCTGATGGCCAATTGTCTCTGGCACTCATTGTCGTAGTCGTCTGAGTTCAGGATGACAGTTGCGTCGCCCTTGTCAGCTGGTTTCATGACTATATTGGAGTCATTGTTGAGATCCGTAATGGCTCTTCTTTCTCTTGCTGGTAGATTGTCGAAGCGGACCTTTGGTGTAAGTAGGTTGACATCTTTCAGGACGGCCTTCTCAAAAGTTAGAATCTCCCTAGGAGTCATGGTAGCATTCGGTGTGCATCTGGATGGGTTTTTCTTCCCAGAGTCTGACGAGGTGATGCTCTCATTCTTATTTAAAAACAAGCTGAATCTCAATTTTTTAAAGAAGATGTGGAGTACTCCAGTCAGTTTGAAAAAGTCTTCCTTGGGGGTAGCGACGAAGCCTACTCCTCTGTGGAGGACCGCTGTTTCATCTGTGGTCAATTGTCTACTGAACATGTTGACAATTAGCTTTTGTTAGTCGTCTGGCTCCTGCTTTTGTGTTGGTTCCCGGGGTCCATCCATTGGACCTGTTTCTGGTCGTTTCTCCTTCTTTCTCTGCCTCTGCCCCTGCCTCTGTTCCAAAAAGGTGGGGGGTTCTGGTGTTGGTAGAAATTTTGGAAAGTGGGGTGTTGTGGTCCAGGGAAGCCTGGGTACTATAATGGTGGTGTACCTGTGTATCCTTGTTGATGATCACCGTATATATGTGTGGTGAGTAGGAGTCCCTGGGTCCCTTGTTGTTGTTCTAGCTCCCATTGCTGAAGTTGCTCTTCGACCGACTTGATCTGGTAGAGGTAGAGGAGCTGTCGCCTGAAGATATGTCATTTCCTGGTGTCAGGTAGTCCTCTTTGGTATAAGAGTAGACCTTTTCCTTCTCAAAATTATTAATATATTTCTAAAGTTTGTTGGTCTTCTTCTGCATCAAATAATCCTTGTGTTCATTCATTTAATTGTTGATCTCAGGGAGACTTGATTTGAAGGCCGAGATGCTAATGCTGGGTTTCAGGCCATACTTGGCAATATTGAGTTTGAGAGCCTCAGAGTGGTGTTTGGCAGTGCTAATGATTAAGATGAGCCAGTCTTGAATGCATTGCCATGTGATTTGGCTCCATTCCTTTCTGAAGATGAGGCCTTCCAGAAATAGGCGGGGGCTACTGTCACAAGGAGTACATGGGGGCTATGTTAGCCCTCAAATATTCAGTCATAATCACCCCATGCATGGCTATTTTAACTAGTTAGTTTTTGAGTGTGGAAATAGAATTCCAATCTCCCTGGGGGTGCTAGTGGTAGCAGTTCCATCTGCCCCTAGAAGAGATGGTTTTCTTAGGATTTCAGAAACTATGTCCTCGCCATAGCTGAGTCCTAGATGAATGTCCATGTTGAAAAGAAAGGAAGTAAAGAAGAGAGAGGATAGATATGTCCCTCAGGTGGGCCGCCGTGCTAAAGTTACTGAGAAAGGGGGGAGGGGGACAAGGAGCTGGATATAGATCTAGTGGCTTGTGCTCCCGAATAGTAGATAAGTCACTAAGGAGAGTCACTATTACTGAGATATGAATTGGAAGAAGAAGGAGTCGTTTTGGAAAAGTGGAAAGGAGTCAGAGAGACTTTTACTTACCAGATCACCTTCTACCACCGAGACACGGCCCTAAACGCACCCCCCTGCCAAGCCACCTCACCATACTACATGGATAGGCCTCTTAGCAAACGTTAGATCTCTCCCCCGACATGCCACCGCCATCTGGGATCTCTTAGAGGATACTAACCCAGATCTGGGATTTCTCATGGAAACCTGGATTAAACCCTCTGCGGTTCCTGCGATAGCTCTAGCTCTCCCACCCAGCTTTCGCATTCAAAGACTTGATAGCCTAGAACGAGCGGGCAGAGGTATAGCCATAATTCATAAAGAACATATACCAGTTACCATACTTGACCAGTTGTGTTCGAAATATTTCGAATATCTTATTTTTAAAATTGAACTACACCCCCAACAGAGTTGGAAAGGAGCACTGGTTTATAGGCCCCCTGGACCAATAAACAACTTTAATAGTCGTCTTTCAGAATTTATCGCCCCCCCATATTGCTGCTACCCGAAATGTCCTACTTCTAGGAGATTTTAATATTCATAGTGAGGACTTAAACAACTTAGACGCCAAAACTTGTCTAGAGGACTAGGCTTCCCAGGGGCTTCTCAAGCTCAACAGCGATCCCATTCATCTAGCAGGACACACCCTTGATTTAATTCTTTCCAACTCTCAATTCACTGAATATAGAGATACTTTACCGCTCACTTGGTAGGATCACTCTGTAGTTAATTTCCATCTGACAAGCCCCCCATCTCACCTTCTCCCATACTCACAGATAGGTGGTACAGACCCTGGCATAAAATCAAAGCTCATCACCTTGCCTCTTCTTTTTCGACATGGGACATTGACACCTGCAATTTTAATGTCGAACAACAGCTAAGCCATTTTAACAACACTATCTCCAGTGTACTGGATGAAGCAGCACCTTTAAAACCGGCCACTCACCCCCCTCAAAAGCTCTACTGCTACTATAGAATGGTACTCCCCGGCCCTACGTATTGAAAAGAGTGAATGTAAAAAACTGGAGTGCACCTGGCGACTCACACACTTAGAACAAGACAGAACTAAATACAAATGCGCCTTAGCAGCTTACCACAATAACATTAAAACAGCGCGCAAAATGAACATTACTCATCAATTAGAGAAGGCTGGATCCAATTCCAGGGAGCTATTTAAAATAGTAAAAGCCTACTCTAGCCCATCAGCATGTGACACTGTGGAATCCCCCTCACAGTCCATATGCAGTGATGTCGCGGAGCATCTTATCCTCAAAATTGATACCATCTACCAGAAAATCATTGCTGCGAACACTTCTTCCCTTCCCCCCACGATCTGCCCTCCTGACACTCATACCACATCTGCCCAACTCCTCACCTTTCCTCAGCTTCATATGAAGGAAGTTATATCCCTTAAAGAAGCAATGAAATCTGGCTCACCCTTGGACACCATCCCGGCCAGGATTTCTGCTAAATTTGCGGAACAACTAGCTCTCCCGATCTGCTCTATTCTGAATTGCTCCCTTAGGGGGGGCCGCCTTCCATCGGCTTTGAAAGATGCGCAAATCAAACCCATATGTAAAGACCCCAAGGTCCCAACCACCGAAATCACTAATTATCGACCCATATCTCTTCTACCCTTCCAGTCTAAACTCATTGAAAAACACATTAATATACACTTGTCTAATTATTTGGAAACTCACAAACTAGTGGATATTTCTCAATCTGTGTTTCGGGCTAAACATAGTACCGAGTCCGCCCTTATTGAGGTTACTGACAATATACGCATGGCTGCTGACAACGGTCAAGCAGCGCTTTTGGTGCTGCCTGACCTGTCAGCAGCATTTGACACCATTTCACATCATATCCTTCTGGAAAGGCTCCAAGACATCGGCATTCAGGGGCCAGCACTGAGGTGGATCACCAACTTTCTTACAGACAGAACTCAAACAGTTACCATGGGATCTTTTACATCTGCCACTACCAAAGTGAGCAAAGGGGTCCCACAGGGATCCTGCCTAAGCTCTATATATGTAACCCCCCAGGCCAGACTCATGAGATACTTGGGGTTGACTCCAATCTTATACGCAGATGACACCCAGCACCTTCTAACATTTGATAAAAATACACACAACATTGATCTGTTGTTTTCCGAAGGCATGAAATCTATCGCTGCTTGGATGCATAACAACTTTTTGCAACTCAACGGGGGCAAATCAGAGATCATGTTGTTAAGACGAGCTACTACTCTCTGGTCACCTACTTGGTGGCCAGAAGAGCTGGGAACCGCCCCCACTCCCAAAGAAGTGGTTAAGAACCTAGGTGTCAGAATTGATCACAAACTCACACATAACACACATGCCTACACCACCGCAGGTTCCTGCTACTATGTTCTAGGCTTGACTATTGTAATGCCCTCCTGTTTTCGGCCAACGAAAGTGCCATTAATAAACTCCAGGTAGTGCAGAATACTGCTGCCCGACTCACCAACAATGCCCCATCTAGAACATCCTCTGGACCCCTACTCAATCAACTTCACTGGCTCTCCATAAAGAAAAGGGTAAAGTTCAAAATAGGCTGTATTATTCACAAAGCCCGTAATGTCAAGGGCCCCATGTATCTCACCAACAAGCTCTCCTCCTATATCCCGTCACGAACTCTCAGGTCTAGCACCGAACATTTGCTCACCATTCCCAGAATCAAAAAGGCTCGCAGTGGTGGCAAGGCATTTTCTTATCTTGCCCCCCGATTCTGGAATAGCCTGCCTCCTCAGTTACGCTCAGGACACAATCTGATTCAATTTAGAAAGATGTTAAAAACCCACCTCTTCTAAATTTCTTCCCTCCTGTTCTGATGTTCCTCCGTCCCCAGTGCCGAGATACCCTCATGGGTGATTCAGCGCTATACAAATCAATCAATAAATAAATATAAGAGACAATACTTGATGCCCTCACACACCCCCATGTCATGATTCATCATGGGGCGATGCTCCTTGTCGGACCTGCACTAGGTGTATTAAGTGAGGTGTCCTGCTTAAGGGAATAATGGGATGGTGCTGTGTGGTCATGAACCGAGATTGAGCTCTGGGAAATAGAATTCCAGTCACTAGGATTAGAGCAAGTCCAGGGAAACATACAGAAGAGAGAATTAAAACTCTTATAGATGCAAAAATGGTGGGCAAAGTGGATACAAAAATAAAGTGACAAAATGAAAATTAAGATGCTTGAGTGAAAACCTCACCCCAACCCCCTGTCCCACCGCCCCAACAACCCCCTGAAGAATGGAAGACAGGAGAGTGCGACGACGGTATCGTCCATCCTCTAGTACGGAGCACTTAAGGTTGATCAATGATAACTACACTGTAGGACTGTACTTTCAATTTTGAAGGACACATTTGCAGTGGTGAACCCCCTGCAGTGCGGGGGCCATAGCTGGAGGAGGCCCCCTCAGCACAGGACTCTGGCCTGAGAGCTCCTTACCTAATCCAGAGAAGAGCCCCTCCATGTATCTTGCAGGGGGGCCCTTCCAGGTTGTGTTACGCCACTGCACATACGCATGCATATGCTCTGCTACTAGTTCACCACGCCATGTTGAGAGCACACATCTGAACGCCATGCTCCTCACCGAACACCTCACAAAGTGGAGTAGTGGCAGCCAGCACGCATTGAAGCATACCCGCTGTAAAATGGCTACCAGGGGCCTGATGTGAAATGAATCTCCTTGTTATGGAGTAATGTATTTGTAGGTTATTTCAGAAAGTCGACAGGATTTCTATACATTAAGGAGTGCCAATTGGTTTGGTTTATTTATTCACAGCTATTGTTAGTCTGAATTACAGTGGAGTGGTGCTGTATGCAGATTTTGAAGAGTAGAATTTCATAACTGAGTTTTTGTTCCAAAATTGTGTGTATTTTGTTTTAACTGAAAAAATGGCACCCTCCTGCCAAAAGCAGAAAATGACAACTACTTAAAGCTCACAGAGTAGATTTCCAAGGAAAAGTATTGAGCTGGATCAAAAGCAAATATTTATCAATCATTGTCTAACCTCTGTTGTTTACAAAGTGAGTGCGAACACTCAGAAATTAGTCAGTTTCATTTCCCAACCATGCAACTTGTCTTTGCTACAGGATATCGCCTTCTGTTCGAATTCTGAGATCTCCATAAAACTCTCTTTATTCTGGCAGATCTCTCTTAAACTGTATCATAATCACTTACCAGCACTTTCCAAGACAAATTACTCTTTGGACTGAATCTTGGCACAAGAAGGGGGGCGTATTTACTAGAGTTTAAGAAAGTTAAAGAGGGAAGGCCTTTTAATATCTCAATGCTAAAAACTAGACATCCACGGGAAAGTGATATATCAGGCCTGTTTTTTGTTCTTCTGAGCTCAAAAATCTGTTTGAGTCAACTACAAATGGTCAGTTTTATAAGGAGATAAGTTCATATTAATCGGTTGTTTGAGTTCTGAGTGAATTAATACTGCTTGATGTTCACCATGTCTTTCCTCTCCACCAACTTTTGCCGAGCACTACTGAAATTAAATCATATATTAAATGAAGTAATAGACCGTTTTCTAGGGACATATGTCCCCTCTATAAGAACAAGGCAATCATTTTGTATCGAAATTCTGCAATGGCACTTTTTTTTAAACAAATTTATTGGCATTTTAATAGTGTACACATTATCATTATCAGGAGAAGTACATGTATCTTCGTACCCCAAGGTTATGCTTATCACTGGAGTTTATACAGTCTTACAACTCTTACTGAGTACGACATGTTTCCCTGACAGCCTCAACTGTCGATTGTTTCACAGATCTTTGTCCTGTATATAGATCATTATTACCTTTGATTCCCAGTTGGATGTATGACATTACAACGCATTCTTTTACCACACATGCCTTTACAACACGGTTTTTACAACTCAAACCTTTACAACGCATAGCGCTTTGGGGTGCTGGATAGTGAATAGTTTAATTTACTATTCCAACTCAGTCCCCGTGGACACTAGGGAAGGTGTTGGATAGTAAATTAAACTTATTCCCTATCCTAGAGCGCCCCCCAGCGCAATGCGTTGTAATGGTTTGCGTTGTAAAAGTTGCGTCGTAAAGGCACTGAGTGGTAAAAGTTGCCTTGTAAAGGATGTTTCCCTTCCCAGTTATGTATGGCGCCAACATTTCCCCATAACTCCCCCTACCCCCACCCATCGGACGTCTGTATTACCTCAAAAAACTCTATATTGTTCGGTCTGTACAACCATTTGTCTAGTATATTACAGGGGTACAATGAACCCTTTTCTCGCTGCTCCTTTGATGGGGGCTGCAAGTCAGCTAGCATTACTGACCACGCTAGGTGGTCTTCCTCTAATTTGTCATCTCTCTGGACTTGTTTCATTCTTACACTCTCAGCTGTTGCCCATTCACATATGTCCTTCACCCATCTATCACACTTTGTGGGTGTTGGTTTCCGCCACTCAATCGCAATTCATCTTTTGGCTATTATTAACCCTAAAAGCACACATTTCCTGCTCAGCTTCCTGTTTTTTGGTGTAGGGAGAAGTCCCAATAGGACTAGGTTTACTTCCCTGGGGATATCCCATTTCGAGGCCTTCCGTAGAAGCTGCAATACCTGTTACCAAAAATATTCCCCCATCGGACATGCCCACACCACATGCACAAAGTCCACCTCTGCTTGCTGGCATCTGTGGCACCTACTGGATCAGTCTGGATACATTTGCTCAGAACTTTCGGGGTAAGATAGGCTTGATGCATAAAATTGTAGTATATTTATTTAACCCCTTCGCTGCTAGGCCTTTTCCCCTCCTGTGCTAAGCCTTTTTTTGGCGATTTGGGGTAGTGCGTGCTTAGGCCCCTGTAACTTTTTGACCACATAAGGTATCCATGCCAAATTTGCGTCATTTTCTTCCAACATCATGTGGATTCTAAAGGTGCCCAAGGTTTGTGGATTCCCTTGGAGGGGTCCCAGAAATTAAGCAAAATACAGTAAAACCTTTGTTTTGTTCAGAAAAATGGGGAAAAGGGGTTGCAAATGAAAGCCTCTGGGTTTTTCCCTGCAAATGTTATCAAAAAAGGGTTTCTGGGTATGAAATCAGCATTTTCTCAGCTTTTAGGGAATGACAGTCTTTTGTCAGAGAATCAACATTTTTCACACAGTTTTGGCATTTTTCTGGGACATAGCCTATTTTTGCTATTTTTAGTGCTTTCAGCCCCCTTCCAGTTAATGGTAGAAATGAGTTCGAAAGCAATAATGGATCCTGGAAAGCTATACATTTTAGAAAAGTAGACAATATTCTGAATTCAGAAAGGGGTCAGAGGTGTGGCGCCGCGGCCAGGGCGACTGACTCCGGAAGCTGGGGATCACGGTTCGATCCCTGCACCGGTGGCAGATTAGCCCAGCACCATGTGACTCTGGGCAATAGCTTGCTTAATCTTCCCGACGGCCCCCAGCGCCTAGAGACCCTAACGGGTGATTGTGCGCTATACAAACGTGGATTATTATTATATTATTTGTCTATATCCATGAAGGTTTCTTTATAGAAACCAACAGTTAAATATTGGAAAAAGTGAAAATTAGTTGAAAAAACAGCCTTTTGTCTCAACGTTTTCACCTGTAACTTCTAGTAATTTTGACAGCTATTTAAAAGCCATATACCGTTACATCCGTTAAACTTTCCTGGTTGTGGGGATATACAGTACTTGTAGTTTCGCCAGGAACCCGACGAACCCAGAGCCAAAAACTGAGCAGCAACTAGCAATGGTATTTTATTATGTACCGGGTATAGAGCAATTATTCTGGGAAAATGTGTACATGGAAAAAGCGGTATGAAAGACACGTATGTATTTATGAATTGGGTACAAATTATAGAGTTTAGAAACAGTAAATATTTCCACATTTTCAAAATTGAGAATACTCATACTAGCATGAGAATCATTGGTCATTTTTCAAAATGATTTTTTTTTTACACAATGTCTTTCATTTTGAAGGGAGAAATGTGTGAAAACTAAATAGGTAATAACAGTTGATTTACAAATCTGAATTTCCCTAAGTCTTCTGATAAAAACGGTACCTCACTTGTGTGGGTCGGCCTTGTGCCTGCGACAGGAAATGGGGCAAAATGCAACGTGGTCATACCTCAATTTCGCAGTAAAAAATTGACCCTTTTTTGGCAAACTGCCTACCTGTCGTTTTTTAACCCTAGCTCTGCCGGCACCTAGGGAAACCTAGCGAATCTATACATTTTTGAACACTAGACACCCAGGGAAATTTAGGATGGGTGACTCGACTGCCTCCCTCCAGGTTCTGTTACCCAGAATCCCTTGCAAATCGAAACAATTGACAAAAAAACATGCATTTTCTGTGGTGGAAAGTTCTGGAATCTGCGGAGATCAACAAATTTCCATCCACCTCGCGTTCCCCAAAGTCTTCTGAGAAAAATGGTACCTTACTTGTGTGGGTCTGCCTAGTGCCTGCGTCAGGAAACGGTGCAAAACGCAACGTGGTCGCACCTCAATTTCGCAGTGAAAAATGGGCCTTTTTTGGCAAAGTGCCTACCTGTTGTTTTTGAACCCTAGCTCAGCGGGCACCTAGGGAAACCTAGCAAACCTATACATTTCTGAAAACTAGACACCCAGAGGAATTCAGTTTGGGGTGACTCGACTGCCTCCCACCAGGTTCTGTTACCCAGAATCCCTTGCAAAGCTAAAAAATTGACAAAAAAACGCATTTTCCTCATAGACACCCAGGGAAATTCAGGAAGGGGTGACTCCCACCAGGTCCTGTTACCCAGAATCCCTTGTAAATATAAACAATTGATTAAAAAATGCATTTTCCTCACATTTCTGTGGTGGAAAGTTCTGGAATCTGCGTGGATCAACAAATTTCCACACACCCCGCGTTCCCCAAAGTCGTCTGAGAATTTGAATTTTGAATTTAATTTGAATTTAAAATTATTTTTAAAGCGCACGTTCGCCAGCGGCTTCATGGCGCTACAACTTACAGAAACAGGGTGGACTGGCCAATGTGAAAGTAGAGCAGTTCAGGCTTAGGGGGAAGCAAATTAATTAATTAAAGGCTTTAGAAAACAAAAGAGTCTTAAGTTGTTTCCTAAATTGGGAGTAATGAGTCATGGTCCTGAGCTCAAGGGGTAGGGAATTCCAGAGGAGTGGAGCAAGGGTCGCGAATTTTGAGCCGCCCCATTTCTTCCTACGAAAGCGCGGGACCGTGAGAAGGGCCTGGGTAGAAGAACGGAGGTCTCTGGTGGGTACATAGGGAGTGATCTTAGAAGAGATGAAGACCGGTGCCGTGCCCAGTCTAGCTTGGAAGGTGATGGAGGCCAGCTTGAACTGGACACGTTCACGAACGGGGAGCCAATGTAAAGATTCAAGGAGGGGAGTGACATGGTGAAATTTTGGTAATTTGAACACCAGGCGGGCCGCCTGGTTCAGGATCTGTTGCAGCCGCCTAAGACTGTATGCAGGTATACTGGCATATAGGGCGTTGCCATAGTCCAGGCGGGAGATGACCATCGCCAAGGTGATCAGTTTAAGGGCGTGAAAAGAAAAGAAGCGGGACACCTTGCGTATAGTACGCAGTGAAAGAAAGGAAGAAGAAACGACAGAGCTAACCTGGGAGTGAAGAGTAAGTTGAGAATTGAGTTTGATACCTAACGTTTTAACAGAGGAAGAGGGGACAGGAGAGGAACCAAGGGAAAGGGGCCAAAACAGAGAAGACCAGGGGCTGGATGAACCACCCGTCAACACCAGCTCGGTCTTATCTGGGTTGAGTTTTAGATGGTTGTGGTTCATCCAGTCACGGATGTGGGTCATAATAGATTGAAAATTAGAAATAGAAGATAGAGAGGAAGACAAATCAAAAATTAGTTGGAGGTCGTCAGCATAGTTATATACTGCGACCTCCATCTGCTGTAAAGAAAAGATAAGTGGAGCAATGTAAAGGTTGAACAGGAGGGGAGAAAGAGAAGAGCCCTGGGGGACCCCGCACTGAACTCTGCGGAAATCCGCAGTAAAGTCACCCAGGCGAACAGCCTGGGTGCGGTCCCTCAGGAAGGAGGATAACCAGACCAGAGCAGTACCTCCGATCCCCGCCGCCCTGACACGGGAGAGTAAGATGGTATGGTCGACCGTGTCAAAGGCGGCTGAGAGATCGAGCAGGACCAAGGCCTGGGTCTTGTTGGTATCCATTCCCTCCCTGAGGTTATCAAGGACCGAAAGTACCACGGACTCCGTAGAGTGTGCGGGGCGGAAACCGGCTTGGCGGGGGGCCAAGGCCCTGTGCATCTCCACAAAAGTGCTCAGGGTACGAGTAACGTGACGCTCAAGCACCTTTGCCAAGAATGGCAAAAGGGAGATGGGACGATAGTTAGCCGGGACCGAGGGGTCCGCACCAGGTTTCTTAAGGATGGGGACAATGATTGCAGTTTTCAGCGGGGTGGGTACCACACCCTGAGAAAGTGAACTGTTAAGGAGGTGAAGAGGGGGGTCAGAACATGAAGAAAAAATGTGACGGAGAATGTGGGAGGGACAAGGATCTAGGGGGGAGCCGGATTTGACCAAGGGAACTATCGAAGTGAGACATTCCTTAGTCAACAGAGGAAAAGCGTCTAGTTGGCCAGTAGGAGGGGGACACTGAGGGTCCACAAACGTGGGAGAGGGAAGAGGAATGTTGGCCTTGATGATAGAGATTTTCTGGATGAAGAAATTGTTAAGGGAGTGACAGAGTTCAGGTGAAGGAGTGGGTTTCAGAGTAGTTCTGTCAGAGAATGCCAGGTTGTTCACAATCGAAAAGATTACTTTCGATTGGTTCTCTGCGGCGAGGATTTTGGAGGAGAAGTAAGCTGTTTTAGCCCCTAAGATGGCCTGCTTGTACTGGGCCAGTATATTAATAAACTCCAGTCTCAATAGGGGGCAATAGTTTCTCCTCCAGGCCCGCTCAGCTCTGCGTACAGCTAGCTTAGTCGACTTGAGGTCCTCATTGAACCACAGGTTGGCATCCTTCTCCCGCTTGGTCGTAACCCGCTTGAGTGGGGCAATCGAGTCACAACCAGAGGTAAGCCACTGGTTGATGGAAGCGGCTTGGGAGAGAGTAGATAGCCCCTGTAGTGAAGGGTAGGAAGCAATAAGTAAGTCAGAGAGGTTGCCTGGATCTACTCGTCCCCAAGACCGAACCCAAACGTTTTTAGGAAGTGAGGGTTTAGCTGGGGAGTATATGGGAAGAGCAAAGGAGATTGAATAATGATCTGACCAAGTACAGGGTGTAATAGAGACAGAGTTTACAGGACAATTCAGGGACCAAATCTGGTCAAGCACATGTCCTTTAGCATGGGTGGGGGAGTGGATGTGGGGTATAAAATTAAAAGATCGGAGGGTTTCTGAAAATTCCTTAGAGGAAGAACACTCTGCAGGGTCTGAGGGCCAAAAATTGAAGTCACCCAAGAGCAGGATGGAAGTATTATTAATAGCGATTGTAGCTAATACTTCTAGGAACGTCGGCAGAAACAATAAAGGTGATTGAGGGGGGCGGTAAATAAGTAAACAGGTAAGAGGAGGGGAAATGGAAGTGGTGCGAATGGCCAGGTACTCGGTCGTAGCGATATCGGGCAGAGGGAGAATTTGAAAAGGCAAGTCTGCTCGGGCAATAAGCGCTACCCCTCCTCCCGCCCTGCCATTAAGGCGGTCCGAGCGTAGGGCGTAATATGAGGCTGGCAAGGTGGCCAAAAGAGCGGGGAGGGAATCATCACGAAACCAAGTTTCGGTGAGAAACAGCAAGTCTGGGGCATGAAGGTCCAACAGCACCGATAGCTCATGCGAATGAGCCACGGCGGACCGGGTATTAAGATAGCAAGCTTTGAGAGTTTTGATGGGTGCAGGATTGGTGGTATCCCTCAGCAGATTAGTGGGAACGTGATCAGGAAGAGGGGGAACATGAGAGGGGGATAATCCAAATAAGGAAATGCGAGAACGAATGGCAGCTGGTAAAGACCAAGGGCCTTGAAGGCTTAAGAGGTCTGCTGAGGAGTAGATGAGCAAATGGGCAGGGTGATGTGCCCCCAGCCCCGTCCGGCCGCGGACGGGCGCAGACGGGCTTGACTTGTGCGCGACTTCGGCGCGAAGTCGGCGCTCCCGCTGCGCTCGTCCGCTGCGCTTGCTCCAGGGTGACATATATATCCGGTAGCCGTGACCCACTAGACCGCTAACCTGCACGGTGGAGAGGCAGGGCGGAAGTGGAGCAGGACCAGGTAGGAAGTGTCGCTCGTAGGCTGACCCTCCGCTCAAACGGCACACAGCCGGGGCGGACCGGGGTCAAGAGCGAGAAAGACAGAGGTAGGCTCCCCAAACACAAAACATTAAATCAGGCACAATGCTCTCATTCAGCATCAAAACATCAAAAATTAAAAATTTAGACAGCACAAATGCACACACGAGCGCGCAGCGCGGCAATCTAAATGAAGGCTTTTAAAAATGTACCAGGTGCGCAGCACCGCTATCAGTCAGCGGGGCTGGGCAATTTAAAATTCAAAGCGCTAGCATCAAAGATCAGAGTAGCGTGGGAGCGCGCGAGTAGCCTGCTACCACTGTGATCTGTGAAAGTTGTGAAAAATGGTACCTCACTTGCGTGGGTCTGCCTAGTGCCTGCATCAGAAAACGGAGCAAAACGCAACTTGGTCGCACCTCAATTTCACAGTGAAAAATGGGCCTTTTTTGGCAAAGTGCCTACCTGTCGTTTTTTTAACCTTGCTCTGCCGGCACCTAGGGAAACCTAGAAAACCTATAAATTTCTGAAATCTAGACACCCAGGGGAATTCAGGATGGGGTGACTCGACTGCCTCCCACCAGGTTCTGTTACCCAGAATCCCTTGCAAAGCTAAAAAATTGACAAAAAAAAGCATTTTCCTCACATTTCTGTGGTGGAAAGTTCTGGAATCTGCGTGGATCAACAAATTTTCTCCCACCCCGTGTTCCCAAAAGTCTTCTGAGAAAAATAGTACC
Source organism: Lissotriton helveticus (assembly GCF_964261635.1). Classification (NCBI taxonomy): domain Eukaryota; kingdom Metazoa; phylum Chordata; class Amphibia; order Caudata; family Salamandridae; genus Lissotriton; species Lissotriton helveticus. The sequence continues at coordinate 312,746,067 of NC_136062.1, forward strand.
TCACTTGCGTGGGTCTGCCTAGTGCCTGCGTCAGAAAACGGCGCAAAACGCAACGTGGTCGCACCTCAATTTCACAGTGAAAAATGGGTCTTTTTTGGCCAAGTGCCTACCTATCGTTTTTGAACCCTAGCTCTGCTGGCACCTAGGGAAACCTAGCAAACCTATACATTTTGGAAATCTAGACACCCAGGGGAATTCAGGATGGGGTGACTCGACTGCCTCCCACCAGGTTCTGTTACCCAGAATCCCTTGCAAAGCTAAAAAATTGACAAAAAAACGCATTTTCCTCATATTTCTGTGGTGGAAAGTTCTGGAAAATGCGTGGATCAACATATTTCCTCCCACCCCGTGTTCCCCAACGTCTTCTGAGAAAAATAGTACCTCACTCGCGTGGGATTGCCTAGTGCCTGCATCAGGAAACGGCGCAAAACGCAACGTGGTCGCACCTCAATTTCGCAGTGAAAAATGGGCCTTTTTTGGAAAAGTTTCTACCTGTTGTTTTTGAACCCTAGCTCTGCCGGCACCTAGGGAAACCTAGAAAACCTATACATTTTTTAACATTAGACACCCAGGGGAATTCTGGATGGGGTGACTCGACTGCCTCCCACCAGGTTCTGTTACCCAGAATCCTTTGCAAAGCTAAACAATTGACAAAAAAATGCATTTTTCTCACATTTCTGTGGTGGAAAGTTCTGGAATCTGCGTGGATCAAAAAATTTCCACCCACTCCGCGTTCCCCAAAGTCTTCTGAGAAAAATTGTACCTCACTTGCGTAGGTCTGCCTAGTGCCTGCACCAGGAAACGGCGCAAAACGCAACGTGGTCGCACCTCTATTTCGCAGTAAAAAATGGGCCTTTTTTGGCAAAGTGCCTACCTGTAGTTTTTTAACCCTAGCTCTGCCGGCACCTAGGGAAACCTAGCAAACCTATACATTTTTTAAAACTAGACACCCAGGAAATTCAGGATGGGGTGACTTGATTGCCTCCCACCAGGTTCTGTTACCCAGAATCCCTTGCAAAGCTAAAAAATTGACAAAAAAACGCATTTTCCTCACATTTCTGTGGTGGAAAGTTCTGGAATCTGTGTGGATCAACACATTTCCTCCCACCCCGTGTTCCCAAAAGTCTTCTGAAAAAATAGTACCTCACTTGCGTGGGTCTGCCTAGTGCCTGCGTCAGAAAACGGCGCAAAACGCAACGTGGTCGCACCTCAATTACACAGTGAAAAATGGGCCTTTTTTGGCAAAGTGCCTACCTATCGTTTTTGAACCCTAGCTCTGCCGGCACCTAGGGAAACCTAGCACACCTATACATTTTTGAAAACTCGACACCCAGAGGAATTCAGTTTGGGGTGACTCGACTGCCTCCCACCAGGTTCTGTTACCCAGAATCCCTTGCAAAGCTAAAAAATTGACAAAAAAAACTATTTTCCTCATATTTCTGTGGTGGAAAGTTCTGGAAAATGCGTGGATCAACAAATTTCCTCCCACCCTGCGTTCCCCAAAGTCTTCTGAGAAAAATAGTACCTCACTCGCGTGGGTCTGCCTAGTGCCTGCGTCAGGAAACGGCACAAACCACAACGTGGTCGCACCTCAATTTCGCAGTGAAAAATTGGCCTTTTTTGGCAAAGTTTCTACCTGTTGTTTTTGAACCCTAGCTCTGATGGCACCTAGGGAAACTGAGCAAACCTATACATTTATGAAATCTAGACACCCAGGGGAATTCAGGATGTGGTGACTCGACTGCCTCCCACCAGGTTCTGTTACCCAGAATCCCTTGGAAACCTAAAAGATTTACAAAAAAAACAAATTTTCCTCACATTTCTGTGGTGGAAAGTTCTGGATACAGCATGGATCAACAAATTACCACCCACCCAGCGTTCCCCCAGGTCTCCCAATAAAAATGGTACCACACTTGCGTGGGTGGCTCAAGGACCCGCAACAGGCAAGGGCCCAAAACCTAATGAGGCGACATCAAAATTACCTATCACAAACCAACCTGGTTTTGCAAGGGGATTCCCATGAGTTTTTGGCCCGGGGCTCGGCGGCCATGTAGGGAAACCTACCTAACCCATACATTTCTAGAAAGCTGGGGTATGGCTTGCATGGGTCCCTCATCATTCTCCTACCCAGAATCCACTGCAAACCTCAAATTTCGCAAAACAATTAGCTTTCTTGTCACATTTCTGTGTGTAAAGTTGTGAAATCTGCGTGGATCCTCAAATTTCCTCCCACCTAGCATTCCCCTAGGTCTCCAGATAAAAATGGTACCTCACTTGCGTGGGTGGCTCAAGGACCCGCAACAGGCATGGGCCCAAAACCTAATGAGGCGACATCAAAATTACCTATCACAAACCAACCTGGTTTTGCAAGGGCATTCCCATGAGTTTTTGGCCCGGGGCTCGGCGGCCATCTAGGGAAACCTATGTAACCCACACATTTCAGGAACCTAGACACCCGGGTGAGTCCAGCGAGGTATGGCTTGTGTGGGTCCCTCATCATCCTCCTACCCAGAATCCACTGCAAACCTCAAATTTCGCCAAAAAAAATCGCTTTTTTCTCACATTTCTGTGTGGTAAAGTTTTGGAATCTGCGTGGATCCTCAAATATCCTCCCACCCAGCGTTCCCCTAGGTCTCCCGATAAAAATGGTGCCTCACTTGCGTGGGTAGGCATAGTGGCTGCAACTGGATAAGGCCCAAATCGTACGGTGGAGACTTAAAAATTACCTACAGCAAAACTACCTTATTTTGTGGGGGGGCACCCGAGTTTTTTGCCCCGGGCTCGGCGGCCATCTTGTGAAACTACCAAACCCAAACAGTTCTGAAGACTAGACACCCGGGGGAGTCCATCGAGGTATGGCATGCGTAGGTCCCCCAACGTTTTCCTACCCAGAATTCCCTGCAAACCTTAAAATTAGGTAAAAAAAACACTTTTCCATACATTTTTGCGTGGGATCTGTGTGCCGGCACAAATGTCCTACCACCCAGCGTTCCCCTTGTTCTCCCGAGTAAAATCATACCTCACTTGTGTGGGTGGGACAAGGCCTGTGACTAGGATCACCCCAAAACAGTAGAATTCTCGGTGCTTTCTCGTAAATACCAAACGCTACAATTCTTTAAAAATACATTTTTAGCCTGTTCTGCTTTGGACACCCACAAAAGTGAAGTATCATTTTTCTCGGGTGGGTGTGATGACGAGCTGAGCTCGTCATCAGCACACGAGCAGTGTGTGCCATGACGAGCTCAGCTCGTCATCAGCAGGGAAGGGGTTAAAAGGGGCATTAGAGCACCCTTGTTTTACTGTTTCATGTCTCTGTCATAGGAGCCCTTGTCGTTTCCTCCCACCTACTCTGTATGGGAAGTGGATTCCGAGGTAGATCCTCACGTATTGCCTTGTATAAATGAGTTATCAGATGCCGTCCTTGCGCCACATATAACAATACTTGCAAGGTTCTTGTTACCGGGGGTTCCTCAGCAAATATCGGCCATAATTCCCTGGCTGCACTAGAAATTTTTTCACATTGTAATTATTGTCCTTCGCTCAGATCAAAAAAGGCAGCCGCATCCTCCCTTGTTATAAACTGGCCATTATGATATAAATCTCCAATTGTCAGGCAACCCCCTGACTTCCACTTATGGATCGACATTGACCCCGCGATCTTAGAGAACGGTGGAACCACCCATAGGGGTGTGTCCGGTGCATAAGGTGCATGTCTCACTACCTTCCTAACTATGGATTACCATACCTCGGCCACGTGTCTAATGATGTAAGGAGTGTCCCTGGGTACCCCCTTACCTCTCATCAGTAGTTCCGGTAAGGATCCTCCCTCTGACGACCCCAAAGCAGCCTTTTTTCCCAATTTTCCTGGTCATCTAGCCAGTGTATCACGTGTTGTAGCTGTGCAGCCATATAATAGTTTCAATATTGGGGACCTCTATCCCCCCCAATTGCCAAGGTCTTTGTAATATAGAGAGACTAATGTGTTTGCGCCTAGAGCCCCAAAGCAGGTCGGTCACCAAATTATCCAGTGTTCTAAAATAACTGGTCGGGATTTTGTAGAAAGAATTCTGTAATGTGTAAAGGCAGAGTGGGAGAATGACCATTTTAGTGATCGCAAACCCTGCCCACAAGGGACAGAGGTAGGTCCCTCCAAAAACATATGGAGCCCCTGATTTCCTCCACCACCTTTCCTATGTTAAGTACCAGGAAACTTTCAGGCGTAAGAGCTAATTTGATCCCTAGGTACCATGGGGCTGTCGTCGTCCATGGCATCCCCACCTCGGAGAGCGTATCCACCGCTTGTTCGGCCAGTCTCCCAATAGGTACTAATTTAGACTTGGGTTAGTTTGTGCGATGGCTTGACCCTCCTCCGAATTCCGCAAGGATCGCCAAGAGAGGAGGCACTGACCTATACGGCTGTTTACAATATACCAGTGTGTCGTCAGCATACATGAAGACTACATGCACAGTATCTCCCACTGTAATTCCCTAGTCGTTTAGTCAGTTTCTAAGTACCACTGCCAATGGCTCCATAGCCATTGCGAATCTGGGGGTACACATGGGGCAGCCTTGTCTTGTCCCTCTTTCCAGTAGAAATGCTTTGGAAATTCTATCCCCTGTCTTATTCTGCAGTGGTACTTGTACTGAAATGGATACATGTAATTACCTTAACAATAAACATGAATGTCGTATCCATTGAAATTCCAGTAATCGTAGAGAGCCCATGGCACTTTTCTGTTGTAATTTCCTCCAGCATTGTTTCTTAGAGAAACCTGTCCCTTGAAATTTAGGAGTATGTCAGTACTAATTGTTTGCATGTTGTAAGTACCTACTCAGTGTATTTGTTGATGTTATGTGATGTGTCTTTGTAAAGCAAACTATCACCTGAGAGGTAGTCCAAGAGCTTAGCAGGTGTGTGTACGTAAGCCTGCGTTTGATAGGTTGGTGTTAGAAACTGTGTTTATGGTTGGCAGAGATATGCACCCTGTCCAAGCAGGAACCGCAATCCAAATCAAGGTTAGTCAGATATGTTCTCAATGTCCTCAAGCAGCAGTGCATTGGCGTAGAAGAAGATGCACCAGTTATGATCCGCACAACGACAGTGATGCATGGATTTTTACAGTTGCAGCACTTAAAACCCACTTCCAAGGCTCCAGATTGGATTGGCTCCATTTGCAAGGAAAGACTCTGAGATGCCAGAATCCAGGTGCTGTTGGAGAATGTAGATTCAGAACAGGATGCAAGCCAGGAAGCCCTTGCAGTCACTTTGGTTTGGGGGTGTAGCGATGTAGGTCCAGTCCTTTTCACTCCCAGGCAAGGTGGGCTCAGGGAAGGCACAGCAAAGCAGGAGTCCAGCAGAGTTTATCAGAGTGACAGTACTTTCAGCAGCACAGCATTCCTTCTTACCGGCAGAGTATCCACAGGTCCAGAAGTGCACCGAGTTGAAGGTGCCAGGAGTCCAGTACTTATACCCAGTTGTGCCTTTGAAGTGGGCAACACTTTAAAGAGAGTCCTTTGAAGTGAACAGGGTCCCTATTCTGGCTCCAGTCTCACTACAGGATAGTAATCCTTTGCGTGATGATAGCACCCAGACCTTTAGGTGTGAGTGTCAGCTCCTCCCTCCCATCCTGCCCAGGACGGCACATCAGGATGTGAATGGCCCATCAATAACTCCTAAGCTCCATTTTTGTGTGGCTGACTGGGGGGAATGTACAAAGTCTAGCTGTCACCCACCTCAGACGTGTATTGGAGAAACGCTTCAGGCACACAGAGCATTGAGAGCACAAAAATGTAACCTTTCTAAAAGTTGAATAACCAGGGGGGTCAGGCCATTAAGATAGGATACAGGTAGGACCATTTATAAATGCAACGAATAGGGGGAAACCTGGAATCCTAATTAATTCTAGCAATGTATTTATTGCAACAACCACACTATATTATTTTGGTGATTGGGTTATTTATTTACCCAAATTTTTAAACAATTCTTTTTTTTGGAATTATATAAGGATGTCAGGTCCCCACAACACTCACCGTCTGCTTGTGGAGTGATCCATGCAGGGACGACGTGGACAACCCCCTCCGGCTCCCTCTGTCTCCTAGAAAGGACTAAATACTAACCAGGCTGAAGAGGGGACTGGGGGAGGCACCCAAGATAGGGTGTAAACAGCGTAGAAGGATGTTGAGAATGATCTGCCCTCGGATCCTCTTGGGGTCTCGTGGTGGACACCGCCTAAGGGATGGAACAGATGGGTAACACACACGCCAGACACAAGCAATAAAGAAACACGACACAGAATAGAAGAAAAGGCGTAATCACCTGAGATGCAGAGCTTAACGAGCAGACAAGACCAATCAGCAAAGTTCTGGATCCTCACAGAAGCAGCGTTGCGAAAACCACTGGTCTAGAAGTAGTCAAATGACAAACTTGTGCCCCTACAAGGGTTGCCGTGGAAATAAAAGAGTATGTGCTCCTGCACTGGTGAGAGTGTTCAGGAAAGGGCAGCTGGGGTTGCTGGGTAAAGGAAAACAAAAGCACTCCTGTTCTGGTGTAAAAACAAAGGAAACACGACCCCGTGTTTCATACGGGTCACGAACTGCAAATGGAAGCGCTCCTGCGCTCTGTGGTGAAAACAAAGGAAACGCGACCCCATGTTTTACACGGGTTGCGGAATGCCAAGGAAAGTGCTCCTGCGCTCTGGGGTGAAAATAAAGGAAACGTGACCCCTTGTTTTTACATGGGTCGTGGAATGCCAAGGAAAACGCTCCTGCGCTGGCGGGAGCGACGATAAAGTAGAAGCGACTCCGTGCCTTTGCACGGGTCGTGAGTGTTGGTGAAAGCGCTCCTGTGCTTGCCGGGAAGACGGAATCTGCGCGGCACTGTGCCAATGCACGCGTCGCCTATCAGCTTCTGTAGGCGCCCTTGCGCGGTCCGGAGGTTTTCCGGTTGCTGATAGAGCATTCGCTCCTGCGAAGCTCAGTACTGCAATATGAAACGCCGTTTTACGGCGGCTTCAATATAGTTATAGGTCCTCTCCCCAAAACCAATGTATCATATACAATCAAAAAGACAATGGCAATTGCAATTAAGATGGCAATTATATGGCAAACATTAACATATTGCAATTATATATGATACACGTATAATTCAGGAAATAATGGACTGTATTTTTGGAACCCTAAAGGAAACCTAGTGGTGTCTTTTTGATTGTATATGATACATTGGTTTTGTGTTGTATTCACACTTGTGAAAAATGGTGTTATATTGATGTTTGTGAAAATGTATGGTATTGTAAAATGTGGTAAATGTGGTGTAAATTGTAAATGTATGTAAATGTCATTGGATATGTAGAAGGATGTGAAGTCCTTATATAATTCCAAAAAAAGAGTTGTTTAAAAAAATAAGGTAAATAAATAACCCAATCATCAAAAGAATATAGTGTGGTTGTTGCAATAAACAAATTGCTAGAATTAATTAGGATACCAGGTTTCCCCCCCCCTCTTTGTTACCTTTCTAAAAGTGGCATTAAAAAATGAATAATGTTAAATCCAACTTTGCCAGCAAAAATGGATTTATCATTACCACCATTTCAATGCTACTGCTGCTCAATCAAGAATTACAGCTTAAACGTGTAATAAGGAATTCCCAATGTTATCCTATGAGAGGTAGGCCTCACAGTAGTGAAAAACAAGTTTAGGTGTTTTTCACTACCAGGACACGTAAAATGTACAACTTACATTTTCTACCTTTTAGTTACATAGCAACCTGCCCTATGGGCTATCTAGGGTCTACCTTAGGGGTGATTTATATGTAATAACATGGGAGTTTAAGTTATAGCAAGGAGTTTTAAATACCAAGTCGACATGACAGTCTAAACTACCCACACAGGCCCTGCGGTGGCAGGCCTGAGATGTGTTTAAAGGGCTACTTGTGTGGGTGGCCTAATCAGTGCTGCAGGCCAATTAGTAGCATTTAATGTGCAGGCTTTGGGCACATGTAGTGCACTCTATTAGGGACTTATAGGTAAATATAGGTAAATTAAATATGCCAAACAGGTGGATGTATCAATCAAACCATGTTTAGAGGGGAGAGCAAATCCACTTTAGTACTGGATAGCAGTGGTAAAGTGCTCAGAGTCCTAAAGCCAACAAAAATGAATTCAGCTCCCAGGGGAGGAGGTGATCCTTCAGAGATGCCCATTTTCCAACAGTTGTTTAATTGGAAAGCCAGGTCTTCAGCTTCTTGCGGAATTCAGAAAGAGGGAAAAAGGTTCCAATGTGGAGTGGGAGGCCATTCCATGCTGTAGGAGCGATGTAAGTGAATGCCTGTCCTTCTGGTCTAGTTCTATGTATACATGTGATGTTTGCGAGTAGGAATGCTACAAAGAAGTGAGGTCTGAGTGGTTGGTGGAAGGAGATACAATTGTTCAGGTGGGTGAGGCCTAAGTTGTGCAGTGCCTTGTTTGCATGCGTGAGGAGTCCGAACTGATCTCGTTTACGTATTGAGATCTAGGGGAACTCTCTGAGGTGTGGCTTGATGTGAGTTCTATGTGGATGGTTGAGTCTGGCTGCTGAGTTCTGGATGGTTTGTAGTCTCTGTTCCTGTAGTCAAGCTTACTGGTGATTCGGGCAGTTTTTTTTAGTGTGGCTTGGGAGCCATCGGAGAACTTCCTCAGCATCTTCAGGCTGGGGAAGCAGGATTTAGTGATGGCATTGACCTTTGTGATCTAAGTCTAGTTCACTGTCAGTGATTCTGATATTCCTGGCATGGGTGTTGGATGTGTATGTGTGCCTGAGTTTGGCCGGCCACCAGTTGGAGTCCAATGGTGAGGTGCTCTTGTTAAAGATCACTACTTTTTGTTTTTTTAAACAGCAAAGCAAGAGGAGTCATTTTCATGATCTATCTGGATAGGAATTTACATCACTAATTTTCCTATCAACCACTTGCACAGGAAGTGACATCGCTGGATTGCCCATCATCCATCTGCACAGACATCACTGGTTTCCCGCCATAACTGTCTTTAAAAGAAGAAGCCAAGCAAGAAGAATCATTACCATCAGCCATCTGCACAGGAAGTGACATCACAGGAATTTCCATCATCCATTTATGCAGGAAGTGACATCACTGGATTTGCCATCCTACCTCTGTACAGGAAGTGACAACACCCCTCTCCCCGCCCAGGACCTACATAATGACAGCTACAGCGTGGACGCGTGCCGCGGTTGTGCCTCTGGCATGCCGAAGCCACAACAAAGGCACTTGTCTGTGCCTAGCATGTCCCCCCTCCAACTGCTAACTTACTGTGATTCACTGAGCCCTCAACTCAGACACCTGCTCCATACGTTGCTGCCCCACTGCACTACAGAAGACTTTCTACTGCGCTTTGAGCAAGTTTTCATGCACTTACTCACACCCAACACTCACTGCACCAACAGCATCTAACACCCCACTCTCTGACACTCACATAGTCCTGCAACCACCCACACAACACTCCACACTCGCATAAATGCTCCTCAACACCCGCTCGCTCACTAAATATACCACAAAGATCTGGGACTTGGTGCACGACAATGCCCCTGCCTCTCATGGAAACCTTGCTGAACCCTACATCAGCATCTGACATTGCCACAACCATCACCCCTGGCTACAAGATTTCCAGGCAAGAAAGACATCACAAGCCTGGAGGAGGAATCACCATCATCCATGACAACACCATCAGCCACATCACATCCAGAGTTACATCATCCTCCAACATGGAACACCTGTTGTTAAATCTCCACATCACAGCCAACTTCAACCAAAGTGGCAGTCTCATCTACAGACCATTAGGACCGTGCACCAACTTCAACGACATCATCACGGACATTGTAACACTCACCCTCGATGCTTGCAATTACATCCTACTGGGAGACCTGAACTTTCACCTGTAAGATCATGCCAACCCCAACTCAAACGCACTCATTCAAGAACTTGGAAGACTGGCCCTCTCCCAATGGGTAAAGGGACCTACCAACATTGCCAGACACCTCCTGGCCCCTATTGTCACTAACTTCAGCAACATCTGAATCAACAAGCCCACACCAGCTCACTGGAAAGAACATGCCCTCGTCAAATTAAACATCTCCTTTCCCGTCCAATGTACACTCAGCGCCACCAGACCAGCTGGCCAGAACTAGAACAGTCATTCTTAATGGCTTTGGGGAGGCTGCTACTGTGTTTGGGTCACTGGATATTGAGAGAAGTGTTCCAGCCCTTGCCGATACCGGGCAGGAACATGGCTCCCAAGACCCAGTGACCGAAACACAGCAACAGCCTCCCGACAGCAATCAAGAATGAAAGAAATTGGCTCACCTCTTGCACCAACTCCCTAGCCCTCATCAAACACAACAGTACAACCAGATCCAGACCCCAGGCCAGTTGGTATACGAAGGTACTCAGGCCACTGCCAGCAACTAGAGAGCAAATGGAGTTTGAGCCAGGACAAAGAAGGCAGTAGCACGTTCAAATCCATCTACGCCGCTACCACCAAATGATGTGGGCGACCAAACGCACCACTCTGGAGGACAGCGTTGATGTCAGCAGCAACAGAAGCAAGGAAATCTTTGCCATTGTGAAAGATTTCACCTCACCATCAGCGGCTTCCCACATGATCACTCCCTTGCAGGACCTACACAGCAATTACTATCAATTCTTCAGTAACAAAATCAGCATTATTTACAGCAACTTCAGCCCACAACCAGACCTGACAGACCTCACCAAATGCTTCCCAAACGTATCCAAACACACAATGCTAACAATATTGGCTGTCATCACTCAAGAAGAAAAATATGCCACCACCACGAAGTCTATCGACTCAAGGGCACCTTCAGACCTCTGCCCACCATGCCTCCTCCAGAGGAGTGAAACCCATTAGCGCCATGCTCATTGCCATTCTAAATGACTCTACCTCTCCTACAATGTTCCCAGATGCTTAGAAACACACGGCTGTCCTCCCATTGCTGAAGATACTCTCTGCATGCTCTTGCCAATTGCAGGTCGTTTTCCCTGCAACCATTCCTGGTCAAGCTCTTGGAGAAAATCATTAACAGATACCTCACGAGTACCTAAACAATCACCGACTCCTTGACAACACTCAGTCTGGTTTCAGACCCAATCACAGGACATATATTCCCCTCATTGCTGCCATGTATGAAATCTGTGTGACTGAACAGAGGGGCCCCGGCGGTCCTCATCATTCTGGACCACTCAACATACAGAATCTCCCACCCAATCCTCATCCAATGCCTACATGATTGGCATCTGCGGAGGACCCTTAAGCACATACATGATCCCTCTAGCCAGCATCATCCGCTCTCACAATCTCAATGTTCTCTCCTAGTCCAGCAGCACACAGTTCATGCTGTCCCTCATGGACAGGATGCCCAATATCCAGATCAAGTCAAATGCCTGCATGACGGAAATCATCCACTGGATGAAGGCCATCTGTTTTAAAAGCACACCGTCAAGACCGAAATTTTGATCTTTGAGAAGAGCATATCATCGTGCCACTCCACCACTTGGCCAACAGAGCCAGGGCTAACAACTACCCTCAACACCTATGCCAAGTACCTCAGGATCATCATCAATAGGAAACTCAACATGACTGCCAAGTCAATGCCTCCACCGCTTCATGCTTCTATACCCTGAAGATACTAAGGAAGAATTTCTAATGGTTTATAATCAGAAACCCAAAAACTGTCATGCAGAACCACGACAAGCTGGACTACAGGAAAACCCTCAATGCCAGGATCAACAAAAACTTGCCAGAAGGCTGAAAACCATTCAGAAATTGGAAACCAGAATCATTCCCAACCTCTTATGCTGAACTAACATCCCATCAAACCTGTAGGAGCTCCACTGGTGACAAATGAGCAAATTGTAAGCTCCTCACTGCCAATGTGCAACATTCCATCCATCACCTTGTGTGTTTTGCTGTTCGCCCTAAGTGGGCAGGGTATGCCTGGAGTCAATCTATTCTGGCTGATGACCGCTGATAGCCAGAAACTGGTCCTAGGATGCTTGATTCCAGTCCAGGGAAGACATGGCTTGGCAGTTCAGGCTGGACAGTTCCCATGAGGCACAGGGTCAAGACTGATTTGCATATGGCCATGTCTGAACTGGGGTGGCGTGGTGAGCAAAATAACGAGGGATTAAACCCAGATCTTTGACTGGGGGTGAATGTTTTGCCAATGTGAAACATTCCGTCCATCACCTTGTAGTGTAGTTCCTATATTCCCAATAGGATCTGCTCATTAGAATAATATATCCTGTAGTTTAGACGTAGGACTGAGGTCGACTAGGTCTCTACCAAGTATATTAGACTTAATTGTGAGTGCAAGCTAGCTCAGAAGTCACTAGAAACTTTCTCGAATTCACAAGAAGGGATTAGTTTCTGACAACCGCATAAACATGATAACTTTGTTTCCCAAGAATAAGAAATCTATCTCTAGAGTCGCGGAAACAATAGGTAGATATTTCACTCAGTCAATCGTACATGCTTCGTTTCACCAGAGATGCAGAGAAGTAGAGAGACGGGCGTTTTCAATAAAAAGTATTTATTGAACAGTCTTCTTTCTCATGCATAAGAAATGAACTGCTACAATCGTAATACTGGTTGCAAAGTATAATGCGTACAGGACGAATAGTATTATAAAATAATACTGTAAAAGCATGGTATGGTTTCTAAGCCATATAAAATAACATAAGATACATACATTAATAAATAATGACTAAAAGTGCTCAACTGGTGCTTCTAAAATACGCCTACCCCAGTGTACCTAACCTAGGTCTAGTACAAGGGAAGAAGTAAGTGTGGTGTAGCTTAGTTTTAGTATTCTTTGCCAAGAATCTATTCCAAGAGTTCTCTAAGGGTCTAATCAGCTCCGTACCTTGGTTTAGAATGAAGGAGGTCTTGTATCTCTCTCTCAGGACTTGATTTCCCAGCAACCCGCAAGGGTAGCCTGGAAACACTGGAGCTGGATTTCCCGGCAGGAGAAAAGACAGCGTCTCTCTCAGTTCGTCTGCTGGAGGGTCGGCTTCCTTCGGCACTTGCTGTCGCAGGGCGCATCGTGCAAGTAGATAGTCGAACTGCTCCAAACCACCGCGTGCTTGCCTGGGCAAGTGTGGGCATATTTATACCTTAAAGGTGCCGAGATTGACGAAAGGTTGGACATAATAACGTCATTAAAGACTCAGTTCTGTGAAAACTCCTTGAGTTCTTGGATAATCAATGTTCAAGCAAGGGGAAGTCCCTGACTGCTGAAGAGGGTTTTTTCCAAGAAACCGTTGTGGATTCTCGGAAATAGTGGACGTAACCATGCCGTATTTGAACTGCTAAGTCTAAATATGGGTATGATTTCTATGCCTATATAAGGAGAGGGTGATTTATACCTATATATGGACATGAATCGGGAAAATTACACTAGGGTCCTAGATTCATATACAACACCCACTCCACTTTAATGTGTTCAACATTACTAAATTATAAGCATCTAAACATATCTAAAGCATGTGTTTATAATCCCAACCAAAATACATAAAAAATGCATTTGAAATGGCTGTACATGAAAAATGAGTATGTCTATAGAACGCATTTAAGCAAATGATGTCATTCTTAGCATAAAGTATGATATTGGTAATGCAAACTGAATGAATCATGAAATTACATTTATGAAAATGGTTCTTAAATACAGAAGAAAAGGTCGAGACCACTTAATAGCAGAATATATAAAACTGTTTTGGTTTCGAGGATACGGCCAAATATTGTCTCTAGGAAGTGTTCAAAAAGAATTTCTTGTTCTCTAAGAATAGTTCTACTTTAAGCAGATTACTCTGTGCCAAAAGGAAAAAAGTTCAATTTCGAAAAAAGTTCAAATCAATTCGTAGAAAAATAGAGTTCCAAAATTGGAAGTTTTGTTTTTGAAAAGCGAAGGTCGAATTTCAGAGTTCATGGAACGCTGTGTGCAGATTTCAAAAGTTATTCTCGGTGTCAGGAGAAAACATCAGATCATCTAAGCAGGCAAAGAAATCGTTGACCACGGTAGGTGAAAGTGGAACTACTTCATCCAGTAGATCAAATGTGCACAGATGAGAAACATTGCCGTCAGCGTCAGTTGCCGCGTTAGCCATGTTCATGTCAGATGGTACCTGTGTGCCTGTTGTTCCTCGTATCTCACCATCAGTTAGACTTGCCGGTGAGACCTCAATGTTTGCCGTCATCAGGATTGGTAGCCGTTGGGGGCTACACAACACGTGAGCCATTACCGGACCCAGTAATGCGTCAACATCCGATGGCAGTACTGATGGAAGTGTAAGACAAATGTCCAACACGCATTCTTCTCCGCAAAGCAGGCATCGTAGAACAGGTAAGATGCAATCTTGCCAGATTAGTCTGAACGAAAGGAACCAAGTGGTATTTAGATCTCTTAAACGAGCCAAGCCAAGAATCTGTGTCATCCTGTCACGATACCACATGGCTAGCAGGGCTTGTTCAATGGTAGTCTGGGTATCGTTGGTGACTGGACTTGCCATATCGGAGCAGAAGAAACAAAAATAGAATTCCTGCTACCAATCCCAAAATGAGAGGCAGGCCGCCGAACACAGTGCACGAAATTTGGAAAAATGCCGAGGACTGCTTCAAATGGTGCTAACAGCCCCAAACAAATAGTCTTAAATACATATGCAATCCCGCTGGTATCAGACATGTTTAAGATTTGACCTAACATGTCTGCGAAATGTACTGAGCAGTTGGTTGATAATAATGCATGTATCTCTGCAGAAGTCCTTGCAACTTGCAGATCATACGTTTCTCTAGACGAGGTCAGTGGCACAGTTTTTTGCAAAAGAATGGCTTTCATTCTGCTTTAAGTATCAATTCGTATAGAAGAGATATTCAGTAAAGGCCATAACGCCGACTCCCTGTCTGTCTTGCTTTTTGGATACAATACCTGCATTCAACAAGTGACCCTGGCTGACACACTAACTAGATACGCTTTTCCTGGTAACATGCCACAACAGCTTTGATCATTGAGCATAACGTAGCTGCCATTGGAAAGCTGCCTGAAAATTGGTTCTATCACCACTGCTGGTGAACCGTGCAGGTGGCCATAAAGGTTATTTGAAGAACCTTCGCAGGCTCCGTGTAAATTAATTTCTTCACATAAAAGTGTACCGCTTAGTGAGTTCTTACTATTTTTACCACTAAGAAATACTTCCTTTCTCCCACTCCAACATTTGTGTGTGTATGGTAAATTCCAGGTCGACTTAATATATTCTTTACCTAACCTTTGATACGTGCCTGCTGGTATGTGTCTCAAGCAATATTGAAACTGGAAAATCGTCACTGATATCGTGATGGTGCCATGTATTATCCATTCCACGACAGGCTTCTCAGAAACAGTTAATGGTAATCTTTCCAGTTTTTCTATGCTCAGCACCGTATAGTCTGCTCCTCTTTGTGCCAACCAGATTTGTTTATCTGTAAAGTTGAATATCAAAAACAATGACGTGGTGTTGAGTAGACGCCATGGTACGTAGCCTGAACGCAGATTTTGCAACGTCCAGCCTAACAGCATTATAGAATGTAATTGAGACTGGCCGTGTTGTAACATTAGCAAGTCCTGCTCTATTATGTCAATGGCAGATGATACTATGCTGTCCAAAGAATAAATTCTGGAGGAGAGAGTCGTTAACCAATTATCCACTACACAGAGAGCTTTCTCTAAATTAATACGATCAATTTCCCGTATTTTATCTGCAGTTTCCATTTGCATGATTGTCCATGCTTCATTGTAAGCAGCGTATATACCGGCATATATGAAACTTTTTTGACGTGGCTTACGAGGTCCAACTAAGAAGTCTCGTAAATCAACACCTTCTTTAAGTAAAGATAAGTGTTGTTTAATTTCTGGAAGTGTGGATTTCTGCAGCCACTCAAGGCACAGTTTTCCTACACTGTATGTTGTAACTGTCCCTGGATGTTGTCTCTGGGAGTATCTTGGATCTGCCCTAGTTATTGTGAACCCTTGTATTTTGTTCAGGAATCTATCTTGACAGTTATTCGTGTCTGTAGGCCTGATTAACCATTTTTTCCAATCAGGATTAGTTCTGTTGTGTTTTAAAATCTGTTTATATCCTCATCTGCAGTGCTATTACTATCAGTTGTGGGCTTAGGTGTGGACAGCTTGTTTAAATCTTTTATCTTAGCCAAACCAAGACAAGATGTTTGTTGAATTGTATCATTTAAAAACATTATTTGCTTCTAAACCTTGTACCTGCCAATATTTTGTGCCCCAGGCAGTTTTTGTCTCAATGTTGTCTTTCCAAAAGTCAAAACCTAATGTAGACAGCTGAGCATAAAAGTTTGCAGAATAAATTTGTTTAGTATTGGCCAACATGTTTTTCATTCCTGTCTTATTCATATTTTTGAAATAAAACGTTTCTGGATTTGTGACATTAAACATGGAAACTTTTCATAAAATGTTTTCGAGCTGCCTTTTGCCGGTGTTGGACAATGTTCCCATTGATTATAAGTAAAAACTTTTCTAGGGTTTGTAGATTTGTGCAAATAATGGTGACCATAATGATTAAAACAATACATTTGTTCATAATCTGATGAACCTTCTAGGTATTCATGTTTTGTGAATTTAGCTGACATTTCTAAATCTGTCATCATATTATTAACAGTTTCAAAGTCCCAATCATCAGAAAATGTGCTGGGTGAGACAAAGTCACTCAAAGAAACCTTAAACTGGGGTGGAATCTTCAACAGTTCCACCGGGCCATAAATATCATAATCAGTTGTGTCCCATTCTAAACCACCATGTATAGGAACGGCTGTGATGTTCACTGATGACAGGTCTCTTCGTTCACGATGAGATGATTTGTGAGGTTTCAGGAGTAAGTTGATGTTCTTACTTGCTGTGTCCATTGTACTGTATTTTCCATCTATCATCTTTCCCAAACTTAAAACAAGAATGAGCCAAAGTAGGAGAAAAAGTACACCTAACACAATCCAAAATTCAACCCATGGTGAAACCAGATATGCTTTTCCAAGTTGATGAAAGATTTCTGGGTTTTTTTCTTCGAAATTTTCATTTACTGGTTTATTTTCAGGTTTACTGGGATCCTAAGAAAATGTATCAAAATTAATGAAATAGCCAGAGGCAGTTCTGTCAATTGTTGGGATTGCATCCGGATTTTTCGGAATCTCTGGAGATGTTTCTTCCTTTGTCATATTAGTATAGTCAGAGGCTATATCATTGTAGACAGGTGTTTCTTGACGAACTGTTATTTGGGTCTCAAGAGATACAAGTTCCATGGCTTTATTGCATAGTCCTTCTTTTCTCACTGCAGGTTTATAAAAGGTGATAATGCTTTCAGTTTGAACCTCTTGGATTGTACCAAGATTTGACCAGGTCGATTGATACAACTCTGTTCTCCCTTTTACCAGCAAGGGGCGGTAGTAACAATGAACTTGTTCCGTGGATTACTAAGACAGGTACTGCTTTTCTGTAAGAAGGCCCAAATTCCTTCTTTACCGCTATCTTTTCCCTGACTAGATCCCCAATCTTTGGAATCCAGACAGGTCTTGCTGGGACAGGTGGTTTTTCTTCAGTGGATGTTGGCTTTTGCGTTGTGTTGCTCATACTTCTTCGTGTTTCATTTAAGTCCTGTAAAACAGACAAATGATCTTTGATATCAAAGGGTTTTATGTTCCACCACTGAAGTTTGACGATCGAGGTCTCAGATTATCATTCTAGTACCAAACAGTAATTAATATGGAGTGATTCCACCCAGAGAATTTCTTGGCAGATTGTTAAGACTAAGTTGGACGCTTATTAGATGTTTGACCCACCCATCACCCGAGCCTGATACCCTAGCTGTTATAGATTGCTTTATGTCACGGTTTTTACTTTCCACTACCGCATTTCCCTCAGGATGGAATAGACTTGAGTACCGCAATGCATTGCCCAAGCTGCTCATGGCCTCTTTGTTGTAAGCTCGAGAGCTAAACGCAGGACCCTGGTCAGAATGTAGCGTGCCGATAGCGTATGTGCCGATAAAGACTCGCAAATCTTTTATAACAGTTCGGGCGTCAGCCGAGCGCTGGGGCCACATCCAAATGAATCTTGTGCAGGAATCAACTGCACCATGATATATTTATAGTTTCTATCCCTTTGTAAGGGACCACAGTGGTCCAGGTAAACACACGCTAATGGTTTATCTGAAATCAGAAGGGGCGCCTGTGCAGGTCGATTCACTGTTGAAACTTTTATTTTTTGGCAGATTTCACATTCTAGAACATAGTTTCTAGTTAGTTTCCTCATGCCGGGGCACCAATATCTCTGATTTAATAATGATACTGTGGCGGAAACTCCTGCATGTGCAGAGGCTAGCCCTTCATGCGCTGCTAATATTAGTCCTAATAGTTGTGGGATCGCATTCATCCATTGTGACGTCCACATGTAGAAAGTCTAATGATGTCTAACAGTGATGTCTGAACTGGGCTGGCTACACTGTAGTCAGGTATCTGTTTGTTTTTAAAGCTATGATCTCTGTAACAGACATCACAGTTAATTCTGAATTCGTAAACTTGGACGCTCATTGCCAGCCACCAGTACATCTCTTCTAATTCTAATAGAGATTTTAAAATCCCTTGATGTTTCAGACCCTCTCCCATATGTGCTTCGTGAACCAAAGCACCTCTCCGGTTCCTGTTTGGAATTACTCTGTCCCCCACTCCAGGTATTCGAGCAAAAGGAACGCTGTTTGCATCAATTATGTACGTATACGTGAGTGGATAGTTTAGAGGTAATGCTGCATAGCTATCTTTCATTGAGGCTTTTACTGCTAGCAATGTTTCATTGTCTATTTCTCTTTTAGGACGATTGATTGTAGCTACGGAAGCCGTTTGCACAGCGGCCTTTGTGGCTTTATCAGCCAATGAATTCCCTGCAACGTGAAAGCCATCACGCTGATGACTCAGTGTATAAATCATGTGAGTCTTTTGTAGTTCTTTTTGTAATAGAACTACTTGTTCCCAAAGCATTTTATGC
This sequence comes from Lissotriton helveticus, assembly GCF_964261635.1. NCBI lineage: Eukaryota > Metazoa > Chordata > Amphibia > Caudata > Salamandridae > Lissotriton > Lissotriton helveticus. The sequence continues at coordinate 312,765,159 of NC_136062.1, forward strand.
TCAATTGTGCCACCTTTTGTTCATTGTAAAATTCAATGCAGAAATATGAATCGCACACTATGAGTGTGGGGAATTCGCGATCGGTATTTTCAAGCGCCATCTTGAAAGCCTGTAGTTCTGCTCGCTGAGCTGTACAGTCTCTGAGTGATTGAGTTTTAGTGACCATAGGTCTGAATTTACCTTTGTGCCAGTGACCTTTAACAATCGCGCACGCAGCACTATAGGCTTGTTTACCCCCAATTGCGGTCTGTGCTGATCCATCTGTATAGATCATACATCCGTAATGTTCTAGAGGCAGCATTTCGATTGGCAGAGGACATTCCTGTTCGTATTGTAGAAATTCTTGTGTTTTCAAGTAGGGGTCAAAAATATATTCAACGTCTGTTGCAGCAAGAGAATTGACCCATTGTATCCATCTCTGATGTAAAGCCTTAGCATTTGGAATGCTTGCTTTTGTCACTGCCTCTAAGGCTGGTACAGGTGTAACGATCATTCTGCGTTTACCCAGCGCGAGTGCTCTCTCTTTTGCTTCTGCAGTTTGAACCGCTGTCAGAATCTTTTCTGTAGAAGTGAATTTCATTTCTGCTTGTGTGTACAAGTGTGATTTGTATGCTATTGATACCTTTTCACCATCAATAAAGGTCAGGTATGTGAATCCGCAGGTAGCGCACGTTGTCGCGTGTCTGTAACTGTGTTTTTGCTAACATGTCTGTTTGCACTAAACGTAAAATTTCTGTGTGTTTTTGAGTCCAATTGGTTTGTTTGAAATCAGGTTTGATTAGTTCGTAGAGAGATTTTACCCTTTCTGCGTAATTTAGAACATACGTTCTTCCAAAATTCAGGAAACCTAGAATTGACTGCAAGTTCTTCAGCGTCTTTAGAGGTTGGAGCAGCGCACATTCCTCTAGAAAGTTTGCTGCCAGATTTTTGCCTTCACTTGATAACTCATAGCCTAAAAATAGGACGATGAGGTGGGCAATTCGTGATTTCCTAAAATTGAATTTGTACCCTTCAGAAGCAAACCCAAGTATTATGGTGTTCACCCTTTTCAAGTGCACGTCCGAATCATCGTCTGTAAGATAGATGTCATCGAAATAAGATAATGCCTCATCATCATACGTTTGTAGTAACTCTGTTACTCTGGCTGAAAATAATCCTGGACTATTCTTGAATCCCTGGGGGAGACGGCAAAATTGTCGCTTTGTCCCCATATTTGAGAAAGCGGTCAGGTACCTACTTTCTGGTGCAATGTTTTGACAGAAGAAAACATTTGAAATGTCTAATGTTGTTTTATATTTTTTGCGCACGATCTTATTAATCAGTGCTGCAATGTGTGCATTTTGTACTGCAAATGTTTTGCAACAAGAGTTTAAGTGTCTGTAGTCCAAAACTAGATGATATGTTTTGTCTGGCTTGGACACAGGAAACAAAGGATTGTTCATAGAGGAGGTGCATGTATCAATCATCCCTTGGTATTCAAGTTGATTTAAAATCTCCCTGACCTGTTTTTTAGCTTCCCTTTTTTACAGGATATTGCCTTTACATTGTTGGTTGAGTTTTTAACTGGATTTTGTGGTGAAGAGAATCCTCATCCCATCCTACGTGAATGCTGGTGCCTGAGCTACTGCCCATTTTCTGGCATATGTGTATTTTTTATGAATTGGAATGTGATTTGAGAAGGCTGGCATAATTATCTCTTCGCCATGTGGGCACTCCCTGACAATTTCAGGTGGCCAGTCTTGTTCAGCTAGAAGAATGTCATAACCATTAGGTAGCTTCTCCCAAAAGAGTGCTTTTATTTTTCTAGGTATGTCCCCTTCCATCCGGAGCGTTACTTCATATAACCTATGGGGTACACAACCCTGGTGTTGGCAGTTTCTACTTGAATGCATTAATTCAAGTCCACTGTCTCCAGATGATCCTTCAAGATCCTGCGAGCTATGGTGACTTCTGCTGCGCTGTCTAGCATTATCTGGGCCCACTCCCCATTCTTGAGTTGCGTCCTCAAGATCCTCGGCATTTCTGATCTTTACACTTACTACCTTCTTCTTGGTGAATTGAGTTTTCTTATTTTTGGAACGTGTTGTTCGTCTTTGGACTTTATGCGTTCTTCTTTTTGTTCTGATCATCCTCTTCTTTCGGATTTCTGCGAGGAAGTCTGAAAGGTACGAGAGGAACGTGTATCAATATCTTGATATCTATCAGGTTTTCTCAAATTATCCCTATTTCCGAGGTTATACCATTTTTCGGCGGGCTCCTGTTGAGGAGACCTACCTCTGGATTGAGAATGCTTCTCTTAGGAAGTGTCTGTTTAGTGTTCCCCCACTTCTTTTTAGGAGTAGTGAGATTATTTTTAATAAAAACTTTTTCAGGATTTTCTGTTAGTTGGGGTTTTAATGGTTTCCCACCCAAACTATCTCTACCTAGTTCTTCATATGATTTTTCAATAATTCTTGCAAGTTCATATGGTTGCTCTGTTATATCTGTTTCTTTTAGTTTTTGGCGGATCGCCACGGATGCTGCTTCACCTTTGATGTTGGCTAATAGTATAGCCGAGACCTGTTTGAAATCTTTTAGTAACTTCATATCAAGATTTAAAGCAGGTTCTGGTCCGTATTCATTTTGAATCTGTCTTAGGACATCTGGTATTACCGCCATAGACGGGACACCATGTGTTTTTGTGTAGATTGAAGCAAAGACTGTACCCCAAGTATCACAGTCCCCCACATGTGGTGCTATCCCCATTGGTAAACAGATTGTTAAAATTCTGTGTTTCTCATGAGGTGTACCATCAGGAAATACTGCCTCTATCTGAGTAATTTTTGAGCTAACCAAAAATGGAATGTGTTCCCTTTTTGCGGGCAATTTACCAATGACTGATTGTATAGTCTGTGGTGTGATTTTGTTTGTGTTCCCCTGGTGAGGGGTGTGCTGTGGAATCCTTACAGTAGATTGGACTGTTAAGGTCTGCATGACATATTGAACTGATTGTCTATGTATTTTAACCCCTTCAATGCTGATGACAAAGCCAGCTCGTCATCAACGTTACCTGCGGTGCACGGATGACGAGCTGGCTTTGTCACGATCAAGCCATTTTTGAAATTCCCGCGTACCGAGGGAAAACGCGGTAGCGGTTAATAAACGCTAACAGTTCTTGACCTGTCATTTTTTCAATATTAGGATGTGGTGTATAGCTGTCTAGTACCGGCCATGTTGCTCCTGGTCTACCTAAAGGACCGAGCCTGGTAATGTAATTTTGATGTTGTAGGGCGCCTTTAAACCAGAGCTGATGCTCTTGGAAAGTTAGTGGAATTTCAACGTCCTCAAAAGGAACGTATTCCGCTAGAGGTTTCTCTACTTTGTGGTAGTGGAACTCATGTGTTCCTACATTTGCTGCAGGAAACTGAATCCATAAATAGAATACCTCTGTCTGCCGATATTTATGTGCCTCTATAACAAATATCACTTTACCACCTCTCGATGATACTCCATTATTTATAAGTTATACTATTCCTTACATTTATGATCAGTATAGCACCCGGGTCACTTTGTTGGACAGTCCTGTCATCTAAAACTGCTTGAGCTGCTGCTGCAACTCTTTCTAATTCTTCGTCACTACCCTGCATTTTGTTGACTGGAAGTGTTGCAGAATAAGTTTCAAGGAAACAAAGATTAGGTGCACAATATTTTGGAACACTATATCCTTCAACGTTGAACAACCCAAAAACTAATACATAGGATTTTCGTCCTACTCAGTTTTGGCAGATATTATATCCTTTCACCCATTCCAGACGTCTATCGGAGTATTTTACGGGAAAAAAGGGGTCTGTGTGAAAAGCACAACTGAGTTACTCTAGTATCTAGCGTTAAATCGCGTGTATGACATTACAACGCATGCATTTACATCGCATGCCTTTACAACGTAAGTATTACAACGCAGTCCATTACAACGCATAGTGCTTTGGGGTGCTGGATAGTGAATAGTTTAATTTACTATTCCAACTCCAGTCCCTGTGGACACTAGGGAAGGTTATTGGATAGTAAATTAACCTATTCCCTATCCTAGAGCGCCCCCCCGAGCAATGCGTTGTAATAGTTTGCGTTGTAATGGTTGCGTTGTAAGTGTTGTTCACCGTTAAATCATCACCTTACCAAACGTTGGGCGCAATGTAGTGTAGTTCCTATATTCCCAATAGGCTCTGTGCATTGGAATAATAAATCCTGTAGTTTAGACGTAAGACTGAGGTCAACTAGGTCTCTACCGAGTATATTAGACTTAATTGTGAGTGCCAGCTAGCTCAGAGGTCACTAGAAACTTTCTCGAATTCACAAGAAGGTATTAGTTTCTGACAACCGCATAAACATGACAACTTTGTTTCCCAAGAATAAGAAATCTATCTCTAGAGTCGCGGAAACAATAGATAGATATTTCACTCAGTCAATCGTGCATGCTTCGTTTCATCAGAGGTGCAGAGAAGTAGACAGACGGGCGTTTTCAATAAAAAGTATTTATTGAACAGTCTTCTTTCTCATGCATCAGAAATGAACTGCTACAATCGTAATACTGGTTGCAAAGTATAATGTGTACAGTATGAATAGTATTATAAAATAATACTGTAAAAGCATGGTATGGTTTCTAAGCAATATAAAATAACATAAGATACATACATTAATAAATAATTACTAAAAGTACTCAACTGGTGCTTCTAAAATATGCCTACCTCGGTGTACCTAACCTAGGTCTAGTACAAGGGAAGAAGTAAGTGAGGTTTTAGTATTCTTTGCCAAGAATCCATTCCAAGAATTCTCTAAGGGTCTAATCAGCTCCGTACCTTGGTTTAGAATGAAGGAGGTCTTGTATCTCTCTCTCTGGACTCGATTTCCCAGCAACCCGCAAGGGTAGCCTGGAAACACTGGAGCTGGATTTCTCAGCAGGAGAAAAGACAGCGTCTCTCTCAGTGCGTCTGCTGAAGGGTCGGCTGCCTTCGGCACTTGCTGTAGCAGGGCGCGTCAGGCAAGTAGAGAGTCGAACTGCTCCAAACCACTGCGTGTTTACCTGGGCAAGTGGGGGCATATTTATACCTTAAAGGTGCCGAGATTGACGTAAGGTTGGACATAATAACGTCATTAAAGACTCAGTTCTGTGAAAACTCCTTGAGTTCTTGGATAATCAATGTTCAAGCAAGGGGAAGTCCCTGACTGCTGAAGAGGGGTTTTTCCAAGAAATCGTTGTGGATTCTCAGAACTAGTGGAAGTAACCATGCCGTATTTGGACTGCATAGGCTAAGTCTAAATATGGTTATGATTTCTATGCCTATATAAGGATAGGGTGATTTGTACCTATATATGGGCATGAATCGGGAAAATTACACTAGGGTCCTAGATTCATATACAACAACCTTGTGTGTTTTACTACATAACACTGGCCCAGCTTACGTCAACAATCACATCTGCTTTCGCATGCCTTCCAGACACCCCTGGTCGCCCGGATTCATACTTGCACAAATCTCACCCATGTGAAAAACCAGAGCCAGCGGTTGAGCCTTCTCCAACATCTTTAAGCGTGGAATGACCTGCTGCTACACTTCAGAGCTCCTCCTCACTTGTTGAATTGCACAAGAAAGTGAAGACCTGACTTTTTGATTAGTCCCATTAGACCCTAGGTCTACCTAGACTCACACCTGCTCAGTGGCAGAATATCCCCTAAGGTGATAGTCGCTATACAGATCTGCATAACATAGCAAACTTCTGTCTTGTCCTTACTGAGCTTGAGACAGTTGGCTTTCATCCAGTTAGCGACTTTTCGGTCATGCAGATTGCAGGCGATTAACCTATTTCTTGTGTTGGGGCTCTTATCCGAGAGGGAGAGTATGAGTTGCATGTCATTGGCATATGAGAGGATGCTGTTGTTGTTTTTACAGATCAAGTACGCATTGAAGTGGGTGGGGCTGAGCGATATACCCTGAGGTACTCCATAGATTCCCAGGAGTAATGTGCCAGGCTGACAGCTTTTGTTCTATCTGTTAACAATACATAGAATGTGGCCCTTGGTTGTCAATCTTGTGCAGGTGCCTGATGAGACTGGGATGTGAGATCATACTAAAGATCCAGGCGAATGAGGGCTGCATGTCTCCTCTTTCAAGGATCATGCGGATGCCATCTGTGGTGGTAATGAGTGCTATTTCTGTACAGTGGTTGGGCCTGAATATACACTCTGTAACATCATAGAGCTGGAGGTTGCTGAGGTGGTCGGTGAGGCATTGGTTGGTCAGTCTCTCACAGTCTTAAGACGGTTGCCTGGTATGGTAGGAAGGAGGTGGGACTGTAGCTGGCGAGCATTACTGGGTCCCCAGATGGATTTTTGAGCAGTGGCATGACGGTGGAATGTTTCCAGGTGTCCAGGGATATGGCTGAGTTGATGAAGGCATTGAGGTTGAGTGGTAGTGCTTCACTGATCAGTAGGAGTCCTTTGTTATGTTATGTTATGCTACATTTGTAAACCGCACAGCTACTCAAGAGTATCCCGGCGCTAGCATCTGAAATCAGAATAAACCAACATAGGAGCAGAACTTAAAAGAGCAGAGTTTTGAGTTTTTTTTAAACAATAGGGGATCTTGAATATGGCGTAAGGAGAAAGGCAAATTATTCCAAGCCAACCCTGCGCGACGCAAAAAAGAATTGCCACCCAAGCGCTGACGCTTAAAACGGGGGTCTGTAGCAAAAGCTGGTTGGAAGAGCGTAGTTGTCTCCCTGGTTTATAAAAGGCCACTCTGGCCTGCAGGTAGACCGGACCTAACCCAAAGAGGGCTCTAAGTATGATTGTAAGCATTTTAAATTTTATACGTGAATCCACCTTTGGTAAAGGCATGGTGTGATTAGGGTTGGTTGGGCTCACCTAGTGGATTGTCTTCAGGGTAGTGATTTCAACAGTGGTGCATATTACACACTAAACCTAGTACAATTGTATGCCAACACGAGAGAACTCACTTTTTAGAGCATGTGTGTTTGTGTGGGTGTCTGTGAGCGCATGTGAATGTATTGAGTGGCAATTTTAACTGTGTGTGCAGATTATTTTCAGACATTCTTTTCAGAGCTATAAGATAATTTCAATCCCATTTATAAAAGCAAAATATGACATTTTCTATTCTCCTAAAGCCTGTCGGAGTAGGTGCAGTAATAAGAGCTGCAAGGGCATCTGACTTCTCACACATCAGGTTTGGTAGAAGATAAAAATGGCAATATTTGCCTGTCTTCCATGTGCTTCTGTTAGAGAAACACTGGTAGTAATCTGAAACTGAGCAAGAGTTACACCTTTCCCCCACAATAGAAATCAGTGGAGGAAAAGAAATAACAAGTACTGAGGATTTGGGTGGGGCAGGCCCAGGGTCTGATTGTTATAAGGACATACTGATTTACTGTTATTTGATGGTATTCCGTCTTAACTGAAATCCTTTCCTTCCAGGATGTTACAGGGAAGTAGTTTACCACACAGTGTTATTCCTCATAGGTAAGTATTGTTTTTATAAATGTCATAATTATGACCTTTGGAAAAAGGGGAAATTAAAGAGTTATGGGATGGGGCGCTAGAGGGCGCACGGCAAGATGGCCGCTCCCGAGTGAGGCTCTGCCCGGCTGAGCCGCAATCCTTTAAATATCCGCCTTAAATCCTGACATCTGTAGCCCCACTAAGGCATGCCTGACGAAGGAAATTATTCTGGCTGGATAGCTGGGGCTGCCGTCTGCTTCTTTGCACGCGAAGTGGGTCGACTGTCATCAACGTTTCTTGGCGCGTGAAATGGCGGCGCCCGTAAGGCAGTGACTCCTGCGGCTTCCCGACCTTGTTCTGAGTCGGCGGTGGTACGATCGGTACCAGCGAGTCTCTGCGTGCCTTTTGAAGTGTGGCTGCCGGCTACGATCCTGTGGGAGCGGAGGCGGATGGTGATTGATGTCAAGCCCCAAGAGCTGCAGAGCTGTGTGTGGCCTGTCATCAGAGTGAACTGTGGAGAGAAGGACCCCTGTGGACGGCGCCGGCGCCCGGGACCCTGGTGCTGGTGGCGGTGAGTGGGGACGCGGCGTGTGCTGGGCCTGTTCTGTGGAGGCGGGGCGGTCCTGGTGAGCTCCGCGGCTCGGGCTCTGTCGCTAGGTGCTGGGGTTCGCGTGTTGCTGGAAGGCAGACTGGGCCAAGCTGTGGCGGGGGACGCCCCAGCCCTGAGGCCTATACGCGGGGCTAAAATTGCTCTGTGACATTGCTGCTGCCTGCCGAGGCACGACTGCCCTTCTGGCAGTTACCCAAGTGTTGACGTGGTGTAGATTATATTGTGATCTGCACGTATTGCGGCTTGCTGCTTCTACGGAATACCTGTTGTGTGAAACGCGGCCCTCTGGTACTACCTGCCTAAATGTGACTGACCCCCTGATGGTGACCTACAATAAATATCGGAGGAAACACGTATGTGAAGAGGAACTTTGAGCATAAGATACCCTTTGATTGTATGAATATTGGGCTCAGTCCAGACCTCTTTGGGCCTGGGGGACTGGCCTGTGCACATGAGCACTCTGCGGCCTGCTGTTGGTTTGTGAGGGCCTGGCCGGGGTGCTACTCACCTTAAGGTGCTGCTAGATCTACGCACTTACAATCCTGCTTGTAACTGACGTGTGGGGCAGTGGACTGACTTGTGACTTAGCTGGCCTGCCTGAGCTGCGTGGAGTGTCTGCACGGTCCCTGCTACTGGCTGCAGTGTAAGAGCCTGCTATTGTACTTGTGTGGACTTGATTCGGTCGGCTCCCCTGCCTCTTTTAGGGGCCTTAGTCCCCCTTTGTGTCTGGATTGGCGACAACATGAGCCGGACCGAGAAGTCGCAGTCGCAGTCGCGCCTCACATTTGAGTCCCGCAAGATGCCTAAGCCTCCCCTGCGTGCAGCCTCGGACTCGAAGGCGGATTCCCGGGGGTTTGAACAATCCACTCGAGAGACCACACTCCTTGCCATGCAACGCAGCCTCCAGTCCATAGAAGGCACGATGGCGGCGGTTAATCACCGCCTAGACTACATGTCCTCCCAGTGGGAAAAACAAAACGCCCGCATGGGGGAGGTTGAGTAACGGGTGTCCACCACTGAGGAAGGGCTCAGTGACATAGTGGGGAAGACTTTAAACATGGAGAAGGTTCTTTCCCTCATTCAGGCAAAGAATGAGGATTTGGAGGCCCGTTCCCGGCGCAACAATATTCGCATTCTTGGACTTCCGGAGTCCACAAATGTGGGTAAAATGGAGGCCTTTGTTGAACAGCTCATTACTGAAATTTTTGGGACTGCTCACCTGTCACCCATGTTCATTATAGAGCGCGCTCATTGCTCTCTTGCCCCTAAGCCGGTCCCGGGGGCACCGCCACGTCCAGTAATTTCGAGGGGGCTCAATTATAGAGAACGTGACTCTACCCTGCGCAAGGCCAGGGAGAAAGGGACTATTGAACATCAAGGGAATGTCCTAATATTCTTCCCGGATTTCACAGTGGCTGTGCAAGCGGCGCGCAGGGAATTTGGTGCCATAAAAAAGCTCCTGCAGGTCGAGGGGGTCCCGTACGCAATGCTGTACCCAGCCCGCCTGAAGATAGGTCCCGATAATGCATACAAGATTTTCACCACTCCTAAGGCCGCCATGAAACATGCTAAGCAATTGGAAAAAAAAGACGACGAGACTCCCAAGCGACTTCGGAAACTGAGGACTGATGAGGAATGTGTTACTGTTAGCTGTTTGCAGATTGTACTGTTTTGTAAAAGTCTGAGAGATGATGGCTCATTTGAATATACCACTATGTTGCACACAGTTCCTAATGTAATTGTTCCTCCTACGGGTATGGTAATTCCAATACGTGACTGGTAAGAACTCTCTGGGGCCGCGGACACTACTGTCCAGAGATGGAATTTAGGCACTAATATTGTATTGCTTGACCACCTCCTACTAGATAGGAGGACAGAAGTTCTCTACGCCCCCCAATTGGTGTACCCTGTGCATATACCTTGCTATTTGTTCTTTATTGGGGTGGGGATGTTCAGAGATGGGATGGCTTTAGCGAGTTGAGGGTGCTGAAGTCGGAGGGTGGGATGGGGGTTAGGGCAGTTGGAAGGATTGTCTGTTGCGATGACTAAGCTGAGATGGGAAAGTACTATGCATTTTGATTCTTGGTTCCTGATACGCACTGGTCTGGTTGCTATTGTTTGGCCTGGAATGTGGGATTATGTGGTATGGCAGCTCTGCCTCTTACAGGACACTGCTGTCTATGAATAATACGGTCCGATTCCTCACCTGGAATGTGCGAGGGCTCAATTCCCCAAAAAGATTAGGTCTGTTTTTGCTTATCTGGATCGTATGGGTGTGCAAGTAGCCATGTTACAGGATTCCCATCTTACCGTGTAATTGGCCAAAAAGGTGGGGGCAAGATGGGCAAGCGTAAGGGTGGTGTCCTCTTACTCCACCTATGCTAGAGGAGTGTTATTACTCGTAAAAAAAGGGACCCGGTTCACGGTCATACGAGCGGAAACGGATGAGAATGGGCGAGTGGCAATTTTGCATTGCTGTCTCGGTGGCATGAGTGTGTTACTGGTGAATGTCTATGGCCCAAATACGGATGACCCTGCCTTCTATTCAGATGTGTGGCGCAGGATCTCGGCCTATTCTCCCTCGGAGGTTATTTGGGGGGGAGACTTTAATGTGTGTCTAGATTTCAGGTTAGATAAAAAGACCAGTGGTGAGGCGCGACCTAAGCAAGCGTCCGAGGCGCTGCGGGGCATCTGTGATGCAGGAAACCTTTACGATGTATGGAGATGTCGCTATCCAGAACGTCGGGAGAGTACGTTTATATCCACAGTACATGGGTCTTGGTCCCGATTAGACTTTTGGCTACTTTCTGAGACCGCTTGCCTGTGGGTGAAGGGGGTGAAGCATGAAGCGCAAACACTATCTGATCATTCTCTGGTATTTCTGGATCTGCAGGTACCCTGGTGTGAACGCCCGCCCTTCTTGTGACATCTACAGCCCTCAGAATTGGCAGACCCAGGTCATTGAGCACTTTTTCAGGGAAAATGAAGGTACAGTGGATAGTGCGGGGGTGCTCTGGGAAGCCTTTAAGGTTACTATACGAGGGGTGTGCATCGGTGCCCAGGCGGGTGTGTTGTGAGATATCCGGCGCCGCATTAAGAAGCTGGCCTCCGATATCTCTGCCCTGGAATGGGAGTATGAGGAGGATCCTGCACCGGTGAAACTGACGACTATCTGAGCTCTTGTCACAGAGCATAATGAGGCGGTGGATCAGGAGCTTCTTCATTGTATGCGTCGTAAGACGGCACGTTATTTTGGGGAAGGTGGGCACCCAAGTCGATCCCTTGCGCAGCAACTGGCTGCGCCACGGTCCCAGGACAGCATTGTGGAAATGCTTGACTCTGATGGTGTAGCTCAATACTCTACCACTGCTATAAGTGATGTGAATGTACAGTTTTATACCCAATTATGCGCTGCCAAGAATGATCTGTCTTCTGGGGAAATCGGTGAATACTTAGATGATGTGGCATTGGGTTAGCTCTCCAATGCGCATAGGGAGTACCTGGTGATGCCATTTGATGAGGATGATGTCAAGATGGCTATAATGGCGCTGCCAACCTGCAAGGCAGCGATATGGACAGCCTGCCTAGTGAGTTTGAATGAATGAATGACTACGCATTTATATAGCGCATGGCTACCCGTAAGCATCCCAGCGCTTCAGACAAACCCAGTCAGTCCTCATCGAATTATGAAAACAGATATGTTTTCAGCAGTTTCTAAACTTCAGATAATTCGCTTCCATCCGCAAGGAGTCGGGAAGCTGGTTCCAGAATTTTGCTGTTTGTAGGGAAAATCGTCTGCCACCTGAGCGGGTTCTTTTTATCCTGGGTACCATAAGAAGATTTTTACTGCTGGACCTTAAGGTCCTCGGGGTCTGATAGGGTTGGAACAGGGGTTGCAATATGATAGGTCCAGATGTTATCATCGCTTTGTGTGCAATCGTCATTGCCTTGAACCATATCCTTTGTTGTACCGGTAGCCAGTGCAATTGACGTACTGCCGCTTTAGCAGAGCTCCTCCTTGGTAGGTCCAGAAGCAGCCTAGCCGCGCAATTTTGAACCGTTTGCAGGATCTTAATCGTTCCTTGTGGGGCCCCCAGGTAGATTGCATTTGCATAATCTATCCGGGATAAGATTAAAGCCTTCACCAAAATCCGCCTGGCCTCGAATGGGAGGAGCTTCAGGATCTTCCTAATCACTCTTATTAGGGTGTAGCAGGTAGCTGCTACCTTACGCGCTTGCACCCAGAAGTTAAGGGTGGGGTCTAGCCAAACTCCCAAGCTTTTAATTTGTTCCTTGGGCAGAGCGGGCTGGCCAAGATTATTGGGCCACCAGGCGTATACGACGGAATTGGCCCAACGCTTGTTGGAAGTATTCGCAGGAGCCTACGACACGGGGCAGTTGCCAGCATCCCTTAGAGAAGCGTTATTGGTGACGTAGCTGAAACCAGATAAGCCTCAGAATAAATGTGAGTCGTACAGGCCACTCTCAATAATAAATATTGATGCAAAAATTCTCGCAAAAAATGATTGCAACTCGGATGCAGCCATTGATTCTCTTGTTGGTCCTGCCTGACCAGTCCGGGTTTGTCACGGCGCGCTCCACTGCGCATAATCTCCGAACGATTTTAACCACGTTACATTATTTCGATGCAGACTTCCAGGCTGTTGCTGTGCTACTTGATGCGGCAAAAGCCTTTGACTCTTTACAATGGCCTTATATGTTTACAGTCTTGAGTCGGATGGGATTCCCTCCTTTTTTCCTACAATGTTGCACGTCTTATGATGCGCCAGTTGCTAGGGTCCGAGTGAATGGATGGGTGTCATCTCAGCTCCCTATTAGAAGTGGCACACGCCAGGGATGCCCACTGTCACCAATGTTGTTTTCCCTCGCCCTTGAACCCCTCGCCTGTACACTTAGGCAGCGACACAGGGCAGCTGCGCTCAGTTTCAGGCAGAGACCTCTGGTCGTCTCGCTATACGCGGACGATATGTTGCTTTATGTGCACGAACCTGAGGTGTATTTTCCAGCCTTGATCAGGGAGCATATAAAGTTTGAGCCGTTCTCAGGTCTGAGGATTAACTGGGCGAAATCGATGGTTTTTCCCCTTACGGCGCACACAAGGGAAATTGAGTTAAAATTTCCATTGTCTTGGACAACAAACTCCGTGAAATATCTGGGGGTTTGCATCCACTGGGACCCGGACGTGGTGATTTCGGAGAACTATGGCAGGGCGATCACAGGTATCACTGAGCGGGCAGAGCAGTGGTCACATCTGCCCCTTTCATTAGCAGACAGAATTGCAATTGTGAAAATGTCTTTCCTTCCCAAGCTATTGTATTTCCCTATTCGATTGAATGTGGCATTCTTCAAGACTCTTCAATCATTGTTAACGTCATTCGTCTGGGGAGGAAAGCGGTCACGGTGTAGGTGGGATCTTCTGATACAGCAATTTGAGCGGGGGGGCTTGGAGGCCCCAGACTTTAGACTGTATTATCTTTGTGCCCAGACGCAGTTCGTCCATTATTGGCATTTGCCACAATGCTTCCAGCCGCATGTGGCCATAGAGGCGGATGCAGTACTTCCAATGGCGGTGCAGGCAGTGACATTGTCAGGAGGTACGGGAGGGCCGTGAACTGAGATAAATCCTGCACAATGTACGGCTTGGGCCAGGCGGCAACTGGCCGAAAGAGCTCAATTGACGTATTTACAGGCCCCGTGCTACCCCTGGCATCACATCTGGATATCTCAGCTGCCCGAGAACAACAAGCTCTTGGGGAACTGGCTAAGGTTGGAGTTCAACGATTAGGAGATCTCTATGAGAAGGGTCATTTCAAGACTCTGCGGGAAGTGCAAAATGGAGAGACTGGAAGGTTTATGCTAGGATTCACGTATGTTAGAATGCGACAGGCAATCAGGGTTGCATATCCAGACTACCCGACTGAACCTACCACCCTACGGGCCTTGCAAGTGATGTTGTCGGTTGAGGAACAAAAGGGGCTGATTACAAAACTTTAGAATGCGTCTTTGCGTGAGCAAGATCAGCAAGAGACGCATTCATTTACAAAATGGTGGGTGGCTCTGGGTGAAGCCTTCACCTTTGAAATGTGGAATGACTGTTGCACTCTCACTGACCGCTCAACAGCGAACTGCAACTTACGAATAATACATTTTAACTTCCTGCACCAATTGTATTATACCCCGGCGCAGCTCTTTAAATATGGTTTGCGCAATAATGCTAACTGTGTGAGGTGTGGTGTGACGGATGCGGATTTTTTGCATACGGCGTGGCAGTGCGCGCGTGTGTATGCCTTTTGGACAGCCGTGACAGGGATGTTGATGGATGTTATTCAGGAACCTGTGCATTGCTCTCCCGAAATTTGTTTGTTGGGAGCCGTCAAAAAATTCATGCCCTGTAATAGACGGATAATTGCGTTGGCTACCCTGTTTGCGAAGAGAGCTGTGGCTCAATGCTGGGGGGTGAGGGCTGCCCAGGCCAAAAAACAATGGCTCCGAGATTTGTTGTATTGTAAAACCCAGTTACAAACTTATGAGGAGGAACTACCTGAGGCCTCGCGCCCTAAGGACTTCTGGGCTCCGCTTATAACATATCTGCTTACGAATCCGGACCTTCTATGATCAAGTATGTGCGAGATTGTGTGGATTCTCTGTTGGGCTTTCTCCTTACCTATGACACTGCTCTGAGTTGGGATACTCCTAAATTATATTGCTGCCAGTGGGGAATTAGTAATGGCTTGCTCCATGTCCGGTTCCAGGACCTTTGAGATCATTGTACATCAGTACATAAATCAGGCCTAGTGTGTGTCTGCGCCACATGGGAACTGTATCTGTCTCGGCTTTTGGTGGGCGGGAGGGGGGAGGGACAGGGGGGCTTGTTTGGAATACACTTACTGTAATTGCAGTTATATTTCTTGATGTTTTTCTTATGATGAAAAGTCAATAAACATATTTTTTTTTAAAAGAAAAAAAAGAGTTATGGGATGAGTAAGGGTTCAGAGTTGTGAAAATTATATATATGAGTTAGTTAGAGTATGCGGTATGGGGTAGTAAGGGTTTTAAAGGGTTTTAGGGTTTTGTTTACAACCACCAAGGCCATGTGCAGCACGAGTTGTACTTCCATGGTGAAATTGTGCAACAGGCCAAATGCAGTGAGGTTTAGCTGCCTGAGAGGGATGAGGGTAGGGACTGACAGGAGGCCAGGCACAATGGCTAACTCCTGTTGTGCACAGACAAAGACTATGTGCAGCAGGGATTGATGCCTGCTGGAAGATGGGTGCAGGGAACTCTTATATAATTAGAGAAATGTAATCATGAAGCCCCAGAAATTTACTAAAAATAAATATTATAGTTGTCTTTGTTATAACAACTTAATGTATTGTTAAAAAATCTCTCAAGAATTCAGCTCAAAACCCACAGTTAAAGTGCAGTTATGGTTGTGGATTAAAACACCAAAAAACGCTGACATTTAGAAGTACTGCTTAGGATCAATAACCATCGCTTGCATGAAGAACCAAGTTATTTAAGACCCAGCGGCGTCAGGGGACACGCCCAAAGTCTCTGAGTTCACCTGTCTTCTAAACACAGAGACACGGAATCTTCTTGGTGACGTCAAAGATCGGATTTATTGGCTGCAACCAGAAACAGAGGTCCACGAAGTACAATGGCTGTATATTCGTAGGAGACTGCTCAATTTTTACAAAGCAAGCCATCCTTTTTATGCCAAAAACCACATTCCAGACAAATACCTTACATTTACAAACTGTCCAATCACATGTATCCAAATCAGAGGTATCGCATGACGGAAAACCCCACTTTTTAGTTGCCCAGCCCACGATCGATCATTGGTTGGACCCAACATTCTTCGTCAGACAGGTCGATCGAAACCCACCATAAAACCGGGCACCTTCCCATCGTAAACAGCCAGAGGAGTAAGGAGCAGGGACAGGTGTGAGTAAGATAAGACATAGTTGTGTGCAATAAAGGGTTTATGATCTCCTGTGCCTTGATTCTCAATCTCGATCAGCTACTGGGAAAGGAACTGGCCTAGCAAGTTTAGCTTCAGGCAAGAGGGTCGTTCGCTCGGGTCATTCAGAAGTCAGCTAAAGTGTACGTGTGCTAAAGACTCGTGTGGCCAAAGTCATCGGCCTATGTGAGGGCAACCACAAAATGGCTGCCGTATACAAAATGGAACCCGAGGGTTCAGAACGAATCCCTAAATACGTGGTGAATCCATCGGTGTAACATGACGAAAACACTCATGCTTGCCGTACTAACTGGTTACGGTCTGCTAATACCAAATTCGTAATAATAGCATGACCTTTATGAAACGGGTTCAGGATTCACGAAACCTCATGCACAACATCCATGCAAACTATCCCTTGCACCCCAAGTGCAATGCTAATGACCTCACCATATTTATACCAATCAATAACAACATCTTAATATGAAATGTAGTTAAACAACAGCACATATCCAAACCAATTAATCATACTATGGTCATAGTCAACACTTGCAGCACTCATCTCCTCAGCAGGGAGGGGATCATACCTCATGTTGAACAGCAGCCGCAAGCCCATGGGACAACTCCAAAAATAGGTCATTATAGAACCCATCAACAGGTTCATATCTACAGGAACCGGTGCCAAGCAAATATCTAGTGCCCATTTGATGGGTCACAATAGGCAATGAAACACTAGCTGAACCCAGGCAAACCAGACAGGTCAGAGTGTCAATGACCAGTCAAGATCTAGTTCTTGGAGTATTAAGATTCAAAAGAACCTTACTATGCGTTCACAACATAGCTAGACCAGTGGATGGTCTAGAGGGCTTTCGGATGGAACATTTGTTGCTGAGGAGAAAAAATAGAACCATAATGCTGCAAATGAGTTCTTGACACTGACAGCTGTCAGTGACCTTCATTGGTTGCTGTTCTTATGGGCAAAGATTTCCTTATACTGGAGACAGAAGTCTGACCCAAGTGGTAGAATGGGCCACATCACTTTGTTGGCTATGGTGGTACTGGGATGCATATGTGAGCAAGTTAGGGTCAGGTGCTGTACAAATGGGTTTCACAGGTGAGGAGAAGGGTTCTCCAGGGGCCAGTTCAGTGGCTCAGGAGAGTATAGCTAAATGAATACAAGTGAATTCAGGAGGGAATAGAACTGACAAATTGCTCTGCAGTAGAGGACAATTGTTCTATCGTCTGAGCAGGGAAGCCCATCAAAGTATTGATTAGTGTACCTTGATTTTAGACTGGAGGTGGGGTCTTGTTGGACCTGGCCCTCTCTGCTGTGCCCCCCCCAAATATCTTACCTTCATACCCCCCTATTATTTCTGAATCATTGAATGTTGGCCTTTTATGTGTACTGTAATACAGCTAACTAGTGCTTAAGTGCCTGCGCTTTCTCGTTTTAACATGTAAGATTGGCTTACACCTCTTTGGCAAATTTAATTTACTTATACATCCGTAGTAGTGGTATGCCGTATACCTAGGGCATGTACATGACATGCTACTTGAGGCCCTGCAGCACTTGTTGTGCCGTCCACTTAAGTAGCACCTTAAAACATATCCCAGGTCTGAGATTACAGGCTGAATGCAGTTTTACACTGCGAATCCAACATGGCAATATAACCTATCTGCCAAGCCTTAAACTCACCCTTTATTGCATATAGGTCACCATTCTAGTAGGCCCTAGGTAACCCATAGGGCAGGGGGCATTGTAATTAAAAGGCCTGACATCTACTTCTAAGATTTACATGTCCTGGTAGTGAAAACTCATAAATTCCTTTTTCACTACTGTGAGGCCTACCTGTTCCATAGGATAACACTGGGCTGCCATATTGCATTTAATAAGTGTTAACCTTTGATTGGGAACAGATAAGCATTTCATGTTTGGTATCTATGAATTGTAATTGAAAGTCCTCTTTAATGGTAAAGACAAAATCTAGATTACAATTCTGAAAATGCCACTTTTAGATTGTTGCCATTTTCCTGCCCTTATAATTTTGGTGCCCGTAGACTGTATTATGTCACATTACTGGTTATAAGTGGCAGTTAGACCTAGAAGGATTAGGTGTCCTGAATGGCCCATCTACTGGCAGGATGAGAGGGTGGAGTTGGGCACAGCCCCATTTGAAGCTGAATAGGCTGTGCTCTGCCTTCACACAAAGGGCTTGTCTCCACTGCATTGTTCTTGCAGCCAGCTTGAAGCCAGGGGAGTCAGGACATTCCAAGCACTTCAAAGAGAACTCTCCAGAAACTTCTTACAACTTCAAAGAAGGCACCTGGTATAAAAATAGGGTCTTTAGAGCCATACTTCAGTTCACTTTCTGGACCTATGGAAGGGTCGTGCGCTGAAGTGGCCCATTGTCTACTTCACAGGACTACTCTTCTGTACCTGGAGTGCCTGGAGCCTTCCATAAACCCTCAGAAGCCAGCCATGCTGTTAGAGCCCTGTTTTTTCACCTGAACCCAGGACCACCAGTGTGACTCCAAGGGATAGTTTTCTAGCCACTTGTTCAGAGCCACAGGGAAATAACAGGGTACCTCCATCTCAAATCCGCACCTGGATCCAGTCTGAGTGAATCCTAAACACTCAATGAGTGTTCATTCAGTCCTGGACCATTGGTTGTGGTACTAAAGGTGCCCTGAGAGTCAAAATCCAAAACCTGGTACTTATATGACAAGCTTACTATATAAACTCAAGTAAAGAAACTGACAGGCTCATGAATTGGCATTCTACGAGCTTTAAGGAAACTTTTGCAGGTGTTACCTTCTCCCACTAGAATAACAGTGGTGCAATGTCTGATAAATTATCGTCTCAATTATGGCAACTCACTATAACTTGGGAGCCTGAAATATGTGATCAATAGGCTCCAAGTGGTACAAAATGCTGCTGCAAGAATCCTTCGAAAATACCAAAGTATCAGTAAGCCACTCCCGCTCTGGTTGCCTTGCATTGACTGCAGTTCAGAAATTAATTAAATGTAAAGCTCTCTGCATAACGTATTGGGCCATTCACGGAACAGGCACATCCATCATCGTTTCTTTGCTCACTACCTATGTGCCAGAAAGAGCCCTTCAATCTAGTAACTAAGGACTCCTCATGGTGCACACGATGATCAAAAGAGCAAGAAGTGGAGGATGTTCCTTTGTATTTCTCACTCCTAGGCTCTAGAATGCTTGAGAAAAATGCTGAAGAACTACCTATCATAAAATAGTTAAGGAAATGCGCAGTTAGACTGAGTGGAAGGGTTGTGTGTCATCTAGCGCTGGGAAGCCTGTTGGGATAGCAATGCATGATACAAATCCAACTGAATTGAATTATACATTTTTGGGCTACAAACTGCTTGAGAACCAAAGGAATACCGGGAGCAACCTGCTTGTCGATCCACACAAGGTGCATTGCCGTTTGGCATCACTTTGTGGCTGCATATGCTATGTTCCACTCTGCAGCAGAAAATCTTGTTCAGCAGTTCTTTGCCAAAGGTGTATCCGGCCTGCTGGAACTCTTATCTGCTACAGCTTCCTGCCACGTAAATTATTGACTTCCATAAAATCCTGAACAAAGAAATCTTCACCACAACTTTGTCTAGGAACTCCGCGACAATGACGCTCCTTCCTCATACACTGCCTGCAGCCTTATCCTGCTAAACTTTACCTCACAAAATTTTTCTTTACATTTCTTCGAAGTCTGCAGGTAAGCACTCACCTCACCCAGTCCACTACTTGTATCCGACCGCGATTCCATCACAGTTGGCCATATTTGTCAACCTCGACCCGATACTGTGCGCCCGACCAGATAACTGCAGTTGGTACTTTGGGGCATATTACCAAAGCAGGTGAAATAAAATTGTCGCCCCTTAGCAAGCTGTCGCTAACATCAGTTAGCGACAGCTTTTAGGTGATAGCGAGCGGTTTGGGGCCCGCTTTGCATGTCAGCGATATTTATCGCTAATGACATGTAAAGTGGGCGTACCCAACCTGTTAGCGACTGAAAGCAGTCGCTAACATCGCTATCGCCTATTATCAACTCAGGCGTAGCAATTAAAAAGCGCAAATATCGCTGAAAACTAACGCCTACTCAAACCACTTCTTAACCTGTATATCCAATCCAATGGGAATCCCTAACATATAATGGGACCATTGCTCCTTTATAATTACTTGTACCTCAGATCCCTTATAGACCACTTGGTCTCCTTTGACTCTTACAAATATGCATAAATACTTTAGACATTGCCTCAGAGTTAAGCCTGACTGCTTTTTGTGCCAAGCTACCCGGAGTTAAGCACAGCCTGGCAGGGGTTGTTGCTGTTGCTTGAAGAGAGCTCACACCCCGGTCAACCAACAACTCAATTTCTCACAAATGTGGAAGAAAACTATACAAAATAACAATATTTTTCAGATTCAGGTTTCGAAAATTAGATTAAGAATGGTGGGCAGACCTTAAGGTCCTTGGCTCGAATTGGGGGCATGTTCCAGAGAGGAGCAATAGATCAGGTAAAGAGAGAGAGAATATTGAGGGGTGCAGAGAGGGTGGGAAAAGAACGCAGAGGAGATGGAGAGATAAAGATCAGGAAAGGAGTTAGCTATGATGTTTCCTTTTATGAAGAATGAAAGGATAAATTATCTTTCAAATGACTTCGGCCGAGAGCATCTTGAGACATTAATATTTGGACTTTTGTGAATTGAAACAGGACAGATAATTGGACATACATTATTGCTGCCTCTCTGTTCAATTGTATGATTTTAAATTATTTGATGTTGGACAGCTAACCCAGGGTGGTGGACATTGATTTGATGTGATTTATGTAAGGGTGTTTACTGGTGGTGCAGTGCCTATGGACTTAGCTGTCCTATTCTGGGTTTCAGAAAAGAAGTGTAAAAATTGCACAAAGAAGCTAAAAGAACGAGAGAAATGGCACAAAAGAGCCACAGAGAGAGTGAGACAAGAGTGTGAGAAATGGCACGAAGAGGCAAAAGGGTTAGAGAAACGGCACCGAAAATTTACAGAGAGAGTGAGAAATGGCGCATAGAGTCTAGAGATTGGTAGAAACGGCACAGAAAAGTCAGAGAGAGAGTGAGAAAAGGGTGAAAGAAATGGCACAAAGAGGCAAAAGAGCAAGAGAAACTGCACAGAAAAGTCAGAGAGATGGCATAGGGAGGCAAATAGATTGAACAAAACTGCACAGTGAGAGTGAGGAAAAAGTGAGAGACATGGCAAGAAAAGCAAGAGAAACGACATATAAAAAGAATGAGAGAAAATGCACAAGAAGAGAAAATGCACAAGGACAAAGGGCACAAAGAGTGAGAGAGAAGGCACAAAGAGTGAGTAAAAAGTCACAAGAAAGTCACAATAAGACTGAGACAAA
This sequence comes from Lissotriton helveticus, assembly GCF_964261635.1. Lineage (NCBI taxonomy): Eukaryota > Metazoa > Chordata > Amphibia > Caudata > Salamandridae > Lissotriton > Lissotriton helveticus. The sequence continues at coordinate 312,786,644 of NC_136062.1, forward strand.
ACCAGAAAGAGTGAGAAGTGGCACAAAAATCACAGAAAGAGAGAGACCAAGGTGAGAGAGAGCAAGAGGAAGAGAGACAAGGTGGGTCCCTTGAGGCACTGGAGTCAGCTCCGCAAGGATCTTGACCAGTCAGAAGACAGGTCGCAGGTAAGTCCAGGTGGGGCTGTGCCTATGCATGTGCTCAAGTAACCAAAAAACAGAATACCTCTCACTGAAGAAAACATTGTAATGCCACTAAACATTCATGGTCTATTGTTTGTATTCTGAAAGGTAGGTATTATATTATGGTAATGACATTAGAACAGTTCATTTCCACAGTTTGTATAGTCCCAAAACATTTTTGAAATCTGGGCTCCAGTTACAGTTCTGAGATTATGGTTGTTAGCTGTTGTTATTGGACTTGTGTGCGTTTCCTAATGTGTAGAGATGAGTCATTCCAGCTAGTGGCAAGCTAGATCAAGTTATGCGTCTATGAGAAGCATTATGTGCATGGTTATCTTTGCCAAATGACAGTGTCCTCTGGTTTATGGTGGTTTATTGTGCTGGGGTGCATATAAGCTCATTGCTTGACTTCAAGTGACTGTTATATTTTGATGCTTATTTATCAAAATGGTCCTCATTATGTGCTCCATCAAGGATTGTAACAGAGTTACCAAACCAGTCTGGAATTACAACTGTGGTTGATTTATCTCAAACTTGAGGATTTTCTCCTGGAGATTTTGCCAGTGCAAGGAAAATCTCAGCAAGAAATTGCGTGGGAAAAATGATGACTTACCAGGGGAATCAGGTGCGGTATTCCTCTTTCCTGCTGTAAGTCATCATTTCTCAATGGAACCTCAGAGTGCCACGTGTAATCCCAGTGAGAAATTGGGTTATTCATTTGGGGAGGTAAAGCCATTGCCAACTAAGTAAACACAGTCTGAGTAGGCTAAAGCACAGTTCTTAGAGAACCTCTGCTCCACCCCTGTAGCTACGAGACAAGTACCAGGCAATCGCCAAAGACGTTCTTGCAGTACCAACAACTTTAAAGTCAAGAAATCAACAAAATAAAATTCCCAAACCAATTTTTTAAAAAAAAGAAATAATGAGTGGAAGGATAATCATCAAAATAAAATTTCTAAAGTTTAAAGGCAAAATGTCTATAAAATGTAGGGAGCCATTGAAAAAAAATCAGTACTCAAATAATTGGGACCTAGAGATGATTTCAGGCCAACTGCGATGGAGTGAAGGTTGGATACCCTAAGCTGCTTGTCCCATTCAAACATTTTGCTTTTGGACTTTGTGTTTTTTACATAAGTGTAAATCTCGGGGGGAAGATGGCGGCCGGCTAGGAAGTCCGGTCGGGAGCTCCGTGCTCGCCGCCGCACGAAAGATTGGTTCAAGAGTGGCAGTAATATGCAGGAAATGTCCGATCTCCCAACAAATTATTGAATTGAGGTACCGTACTGAACTTAACAAAAAAAAATTCAAAAACAAGGGATGACATTGCCGGCGGTATGGCCGATTACAATATGGGAGGACAAACCTGAGGAGTCCGTGGCGGCGGAGGAGACGAACAGAGCAGCAGCAAGATTGACCCTGCACAGAGCGCTACGAGCGTACGCCGGCTTGTGGGTGTCTGCTTCCGAGGCACAGAGAAACTGCCGGAGGGCTTTCGGGAGCATTCCTTTCCTCTTCCGGGGAAGCGGGGGCAGCGCGAGCAGCGAGAAAGGTGTGATCATCTAGACGGCCAAAGTGGAAGCACACAAGAGCGCACTTGGGGAAGGATCACACACAACAAACCCCGCAACACTCCCTGAGATTCTGGGACTTTCTGCAGAGACTAGACCGCCCGAGGAACCCCATCCTATGGACAGGGTAAGCGGTGCAGTGGGCGGTGAGAGGGTTGAGGGGTTCGAGGGTTTCAGGGCCAGCAGTCATCTTAACAGTGCAGGGCAGACACAAGACATTGACTTAAAGGGTCTGCCTCTGGCATATTCGGAGATGAGTGGGGGGGTTCGCCACACACCTCAGGCTCCCCCGAAACAATAGAGGAAGTATCGGAAGGGGGGCAGAATAAAGATCAGGACAGTTGTACAAGTTACTGCTTAAGGAATAGGCAGTTCTTTAAACACAATCAACCAGCACCCCTCAAACAGAGTGTTTCCCCCCGCAGCACTAAAAGAAATGCCAGAAGGCAGGCAAAGACAGATACACCTACGCCATGAGCCAAAAATAAAACTGTGAGGGAGAAGGAGGGGGTAGGAGGGCCTCCAGAGCCGAATGTTATGGTAACCCCCTCACTAAGATAATTTTTTAAGGTACAGCTGCAGGCACAGGGGGCACAGGAGCAACAGGCTAAACCACTACCGACCTGAGACCCTGCACCCATAGCAGGTAACCCCATCACTAACTCTAACCTTGAATTAAGTAAGAACAATAGAACAAGCATGGATAAAGCCGCAGAGCTGATGTCACAGCCCCCACTCAACCTGGGTGGGGGGACAGTAGAGGGGCGCCCAACCGAAATCATAGGGGACTCTGGGACGGACAGCGCTGAACACACCACAAAGCCACTAAGTCAAACTCAGAACTCAACAGAGAAGATCCTAGAAAAAATGTTGGGGTAATGAGGGAAAAATTTGCAATATCAGAAGCCAGCCAGAACAAGATCCAGGAAGCCAGTGAAGTGCTGGACACCAAGCTCAACGCATTGGGGGAAAGAGTGACAGCGGTAGAAGCAGAGGTAGGGGCCCTAAGTAAAAAAGTGGAGTCAAATCAAAAAGAGATCAGAGCTCCGAGAGCAAAAGACAAAAGCATTAATGAAAAGCTTGAATCTTTGGAAAACCAGGCAAGGAGGAACAACTTGAGAATTCTAAATGTACCAGAGGGTAGTGAAGGAGCGGATATTAAAAAGTTCACAGTATTACTTCTTGAAGAACACTTCCCATGGGTGAAAGCAGCTGAACTTGAAGAAGATATACAGAGGGTACATCGAGACCCATTTGGCAAAAACGAAGAGAGGAAGACTCCGAGGAAAATACTAATAAGCTTTAAATCCTATACCCTCAAGGAAAAGATTCTGAGCGAAGCCCTAAAGAAGGGAACTTACAATAAAGATGAATGGTCATTCAGAATCCGCTCGGATATTTCCAAGGCTACCCAGCACAGACAATGGGAGCTAGGGCAACAGATGCAGGAGCTAAGATCACTCGGGGCCACGGTACAGATGAAATTCCCACCAGCCCTCAGGATCATGTGGAGAAATAAAATGCACAACATCAGGGACCCAAAAGAGGTCAAGCATTTTCTGGAGCAAATGAAAGATAAAAATGCAAGAACACCAATAGAAGATGTGCAGTATTAAAACGGCAAAGCAGGGAGCTAAAAGAGTGCAAGCAATACAGCACAAAAAAGAAAAGAGGGAGGCTTCCCAAGTGAGGAAAATTTTAACGCGCACAAAAGAAAAAATGAACCAAAAATGCAAACACAGAGGTGGGGAGTAAACTAGGGATTTTTTTTAAAAAAAAACATGTCCTCAAAGGAGAGAACAAAAAGAAGGGGAGTTCGGGACCGGCAGATTTGACCAGGAGATTCCTAAGAAAACGCAGAGAAAATGAAGAAAGACATGAAATTAGTCAACATACTCTCATGGAATGTTAATGGCCTCAGAACCAAAAGCAGGAGAAGGTGGATTCTCGAATACCTGAAGACAATAGATAGCGAAGTCATTATATTACAGGAAACACACCTTTTAAAAAAGGAATGGGAAGAAATCATAAAGAAGTTGAGTTGGGTCGATGCATATGTTTGTACCAACCAAGACTGCGCAATCAAAACTATACTTTTCAAAAAATCGCTCAAGGCCAAAATAGAGTTTGCAGTAGTGGAAAAAAAGGAAGATTAGCGGTCACCAGGGTAAGATTACACAATAAACTATACACCATCGCGGGATACTACGGCCCTAACACGGATGACCCAGCTCCCCTACAAAAGCTGTACACGCAATTACTATCGGCAACTTCCCCGGTAATACTAGGGGGTGACTATAATATAATTACAGATCCTAAGGTAGATCGATTCCCCCAGAGGAATCTAGCAAACTTGCCAAAAATGAGGGAGTGGCTGGGGCTTTGTATAAAAGACTTGGGTTTGGCGGATATCTGGAAAGAGAAAGGCGACAAAAAGCAAGCCTTCACATTTCACATCAAAAAACTAGGACTCAAGTCTAGGATTGATTACTTCCTAGTGGATAGATGCCTTCGCTGTTTTGCCCGTCCTGTCTGCCCTCTGACATCCTTCCCGGGCTGTTGAGACCCATTTCCGCCAGCCTCCCGCCGCCCTGCTGTTTTCTGCCACCTGTCAGCGGGGCCGCCGAGTGGAGTGAGGCGAGGGGCTGCCTACAACTCCCGGCAGCCCTCGAGGTCTCCAGCCCCAGCGTTACAACTCCGCGCCAGGAGGCGCATAAAGGTACTCACTGCTGCAGCGAGCGGTGATTCGCTGTTTTGCCCGTCCTGTCTGCCCTCTGACTTGTCCTGCGCCCCGTGGAGAACTTTCTGACATCCTTCCCGAGCTGTTGAGACCCATTTCCGCCAGCCTCCCGCCGCCCTGCTGTTTTCTGCCACCTGTCAGCGGGGCCGCCGAGTGGAGTGAGGCGAGGGGCTGCCTACAACTCCCGGCAGCCCTCGAGGTCTCCAGTCCCAGCGTTAAAACTCCGCGCCAGGAGGCGCATAAAGGTACTCACTGTTCCCTCTCGCGGGACGCCGGGCGAAGCCCGGGCCAAGGGCGGGCCCGTTGTTGCCTGTTAGTGACCGGTAAGGACCGGACCGGGCTACCCCCCTTGTTTTTACTTTTCTAGACTAAGTTCATTGTCTATTTTACATTTTGACCATTATTTAACTGATTCATCAATTTGTCCATAATGACCCGAGGAACTAGGAAAAACACTAAGCCCGTTCAAAACATAACTCATCTGACCGGGCCCATAGACCAATTCATCTCACGTACCAATGAGGTCATCGACCAGAGTATTTCGATGCTGGAACGCAGAGTATCATTGGATCTTGCGAACGCTAAGCGCTCTTCCATGGGCCATTTGGCTACTGCAGTTTCTCCCAATCAACAAGGCATCCTAACACCCATATTGACTTTACCAACACCATCAACTACTACTGATGCGGATATCCATACACTTCCCTGTACTGTGGATCTTTCTGCAACACATTCCTTATCCGACTCACTTTCGTTGGTGGATCTGGATCTGGAGACTACCCCTAACATAGAGCTTTGCCAAACGCTGGAAACAACACTAGATAACCACCTTCGTGGGGCTAGGGAGGGCGCTGTCCCAAAAAGGGGTAATGGTAAACAACACTGTAAATCCAATAGAACTGTTGATCCACAGGAGTCTGAGAGGGGTCAGATTTTTCAGCTTACCCAAGTTAGTACCAACGCATCAAATGTAATTAATTCCTCAATGAATAACATTAATACTGAGATCCTTATTGCTAACCGTACTAGGTCCTCCCAGCCTCAGAGCCTTTGTACAGTTTGCAATACTACCCCTTTTCTGCTATCCACCATGAGGGAACTTCTTATAGAGCATCTAAAACCTCTGCAATCCAGTTTGAGGGATCTAGCAAAACAGTTGACACTATTATCGACTAAAACTTTTATCCAGCCCAGTGTAGTTAATAAAAACCAGAAGAAGGGGAAACCCAAAACTCTAGCTAAAATTTCACAAGCATCCCAACCAAACCCTGGTAGTAATCAACCAGTAGCTTCTAATCTATCTACCATACCACCTAAACACCCAGCTCCACCACCGCCCCATTTGACCAACTCTCACGGGGGTGTGTCCTCGGCTGGACCGAGCAACGGTCCGACCCTGGTCTCACAAGGCTCCGCTACTAGCATAAATCAACCTGCTAGTAAAAAACAGACATCTCTACATCCCAAAACATCGGAAACTAAATCCTTAGAGTTACCAAAAAGGGGACTCCGCCCAAGGCGCCCAGTGCATCTTCCTCCTGAGGCTTCCTCTTACACGGTTATTCTCACTGGCGTTCCTGAGCTCTCAGAAGGCACTAATGAATCTTTTTGGTCCCTTAAAAATAAAGTCCTGCAGTGGTTAAGTTTAAACAGACCATTACAGCACTATCATAATAGCAGAATAACAACAGTACGAAGAGTAATTTGGATAGGGGAGGAACAAAAATCAATCCATGGCGATTGTATTATAGTGAACTGTGTTGATCCTAACACAGTCAATCACATATGCTCATGGCCATCATTGGAAAAAAAGGGGGGCATCGATGCTCATCATCTTTCTTTTTTTTACCCCCCAGAGAACACGCATAAATATTTCCCAAATGTAAACTGGCAAAAACCCTTTGAAGGGCATTGGAATCAGGTGGCTTACACTAAAAGAAACAGTAACAGAGACTGGCATACTCAGGATTGGCATTCGCAGTCCTGGCTCCCTAGAAGGCCACAGATACCCATGGAAGGTTGGCAGAGCTTTCCAACTAGAAACCGCTACGAATGTCTGGACATGGTAGATTGACCAATAGTACCCACAAAAAATCTGACCCAGGTTCCTATAATCCCTGAAGTCTACACTAGTCCTGGTCAGAAATTAAGCAAGCTCAACCATCAACCTTTTATACAATTGATACCGTCCATTTTAACAACTGATGAGATTGCATCTCTGGCAGATTCTTCTCATATTAATACAAGCATAACGCAATATGTTTCCACGGAGGCTCCTACCGGAGCAAACGTTATAAATCATCACCAAAATATCGATAAGAATATGCCAGGCGCAATCTCGTCAGAGCGTTTGCATACTCGATCTGTAGTTTCTTCAACATCTACAACTCCGCTATCACAGCCAAATGACCATCCACGCAGCGCTGACCTGAGCATTCCAATCATGTATTGGAATGTTGCAGGCTTGCGAGCCAAGACAGCGTTACAACCTTGGCTGGACATAGTCAATGTACACCAGGTAGTCTGTCTCCAGGAAACCTGGTCAATAACTCCATAACATTTATTAGGCTATAAAACATTCCATATTCCAGCCATTCAAGGACCGATGGGAAGACCAAACGGTGGTTTGGCATTTTATGTTGCCAACACTCTGTCTCCCCTATCTATATGTACGCTTAAAGAAGATCCTAGCTATCAAATATTGCAAATAAATTTTAATAAAAATTCTAGCTTTATTTTTGTTAACTATTATAACAATTCCGAAATAACGGATTGCATAAAAATGCTAACCGATATAACCACCTTGTTAGAAACCTTGCAAAAGGATTTACATTCAACCACTGTACATGTGATTTGGGGTGGTGATTTCAACGCCGCATTATGCCCAAATCATAAAAACGGGAATTGCGGTCTGTTAGACAAACACGATAACCCATTGCCACACTTTGCACACTACACCTGTGGGAACAAATTAAACGACTCCCTTTTCTCCCTACAACTCGAGTTCGTAAATAACCTAGTAGAACCCCCAATAGACTTTTCCCCAACGTTCCATGGCAGGGGATTCTTAACTACAATAGATTATATTCTGACCTCACAGAGCCTGAAGGGGCAATTGGCTAATTTTTATACAGGGACTGATGTGAGCAGTGATCACTATCCCAACAGCGTAACAGTGTTACCAAAAAATATCACCCTGTATACTACCATTACCAGCCACTTAACACAAAGCTCCCTAACCATGAACAAGGTGAATGGATACACAGTTAAATGGGCCAAGGTCGACCCACTTAAAATTACGGAACGGGTCCTTGATAGAGCTAGGCCTTGGATTCTTGACTGTCTATCCGTTGACGCCTCACCTGGAACAATCATGGCCAGTTTCCAGAAAGTCCTAAATGTCATCGGAGAGGAGTTTGCTCGTAAACTCAGGAATAAAAAATCAAATTCTGAGAGATGGTTTAATGCAAAGTGTCGCAAGGCCCTTTCAGACCTAAAGGCCGCCCTTCGCTGTCCTGTGAGGGACACGCTGGAAATCTCTAACCTAAGGAAACTTTATAATACGGCCAGAGTAGAACGTAGGAAAGAAATTAAGAATAATCTTTGGGCGCAGTTACATCTCAGCTGCCACAATAAAGACAGCGCTCAATTCTGGCAAGTCATTAGATCCTCTTTTTTGACCGATCCCTCAAACGACCAACACCTGGACGTTGCAGTTACTGCAGATGAATGGGTTTCCCATTTTACGAAAATCTTTGGGTCCCTTCAATCAGTCCCTTCGGAAGTTGAACAGGAAGTTGAACAGATAAATGGCAACACATCAGTTAAAAATAACTATCCGATCAATGTAACCGTTACCCATTCAGAGGTTGTTAAAGCCCTAAAAGCGTCTAAACTTGGTAAGGCACCTGGGCCCGATGGTGTGCCCCTAGACTTTTTCCTGCAAAACTTTGAACTCTGGTCACCTCTTCTTACCCATGTTCTCTCTGCTGCAACATCTACAGGACTGTTAAAGTCATGGTCAACGTCCATCTTGCTGCCAATCTTCAAAAAGGGTGATCGTAATGATCCTGCCTGCTACAGGCCGATCTCCCTTCTGGACTCCATAGGCAAAGTTGCAGGCCGGGTGGTACTGGACCGGTTACAATCTTGGGCCCAGACAAATAACATTATGACCGACCTGCAATATGGTTTCCAGAAGGGTCTTGGAACCGTGGCGCAGGCATTGAATTTGGCCCTTTTGATTGGGAAGTACGCCGCAGCTAAAGGAGGTAACATCTTTCTAGTGTACGTTGACTTAAGTGCAGCGTTTGACTGCGTCCAGCACTCCAAACTCTGGGCTATACTTAGTGATCTTAAAGTGGATCCAGCTCTCATAGCCTTTCTTCGAGAACTTTACACGGACGCAACGGCGTCTGTCAGATTTGGAGCCAATGGCGAGTTGTCCCCATCTTTTTCTATCCAAAAAGGGGTAAGACAGGGATGTGTACTGGCTCCCTTCTTGTTCAATGTTTACACTAACGGTCTTGAGCTGGCAATGCTAGAAGGGAGCCAGGACTTACCCCAGATCAATCATCGCCCTATACCGACGCTGCTATATGCAGATGACTCAGTCATCATCGCTAGAACACTTAACCAACTTTAAAAGCAGCTTGACAAATACTGCTCTTTTATGGGCTCGCTGGGACTCAAAATTAACATAAAAAAGACATTCACTATGTACATCGGCCCCAAGGTCAAGAAACCTAGAGCAGTTTTTGTCGAAAAGTCAAAACTAGAAAAAACTTCTGCTTATCCTTATTTAGGGATATTGGTGGATGACTCCCTAAGCTGGTGGCAGGCCACAGCCAGCAGAAAACTCCTTTTCCAACGAGCAACAAAGGCCTTGATGTCTTTCTCTAGGAAACTTGGTAAACCTGCTCCCCCAGAACTCCTAAAAATTTACTATGCAAAATGCCATAGTGTGGCTACCTATGGCGCAGGAGTTTGGGGCTATGGCCCGATAGATCCCATACAAACAGTAGAGAATGGGTTTGTAAAATACCTGTTGGCCCTTCCACAAAGTGCCCCGATCTACGCTTCCCATAATGAGCTTGGTATGGACTATATTACAGACTACATACGTTTCCAACCAATTCTCTTATGGCAACGTATATGGTCAAAACCGGAGTGCCACTTAACACGCTCGCTGATAAATGACTGTATGGCCTTAACAAACTGGCGTAGGATTCCTTGGTTGGCTTAGGTGGAGAACTTTCTTAGGGACTTGGGCCGTGGCTCATATTTTGACGATCCACCGAGTGTGGAGGATATATCAAGAAAAGAACTAAAGAAAATAAGCATGGACCACTTGAGAGAACTTCGCAGCTCAATTGAGATTGTAAAACCGCTTAATTCTCAAATTCAAGCGATTCAACTTGTTAAAGGTATTCAACCTTATTTATCGTATTATTTGTCTAATTACGAAAAATACCTTTTGACAAGATATCGTTTCAACACCTTTTTCCGGTTAGTTACCTTTCCTCGGATACAGAACTGGTCGAGAGACATTATGAACTGTCCGTGTGACGGAGTATCGACGCAATCCACATTACATACTATTTTCTTCTGCTCATACTATAAAACACCACGAAAAACTTGGATTCTGCCACTTCTTCGACTGATTGGCCAGAGGTCTTGTTATCCAGCTTATTTGTCCCTACAATTATTAGACTCACCTCACTTCGCAAAATGTATAGCTATTTTTTTAAAAGCCACTATCAAAATGCGAGAAGCTCTTGAATGACATTATGAGTTTTTTTCACAAGTATGTAAAATAATTTTACTTCCTATTGTTTTAACCTGTACTTTTTATGGTTGCAAATAAGTGGTAACCGAATAAAAGATAATGAACTGAACAGAACACTTGCCAGCCCACCTTTCTGATTATTCGGCAGTTCAGCTAAAAATACAAATGGAAAAAAACAACTCCTTACCAAGATGGACCGTTAATCGCACTATTCTATTAGATCCGTAAACTATAGAAGAACTAAAATTAGAGACAGACATTTTCTTTGAAAACAACAAATCTGACACCTCAAAACAAGTCACCTGGGATGCATACAAAAGCAGTAATCAGGAGCAAATTACTAAGCCTGGCAGTACACAAATCTAAGATAACAAAACAAGAGATAAGACACTTAGAAAACACCATAAAATCACTGGACATACAAATAGCAACAGAAAACCTAACAGTCAATAAGGAGAAATTGGAGGCTGACAGGCTAAAACAAAAGGAATCGCTTACAGAAATTCTGGACAACAAAGTGAGAGAGAAATGGGAAGCCAGTAAATTGTCTCACTATGAATATGGAGAAGGGTGTGGCAAAATGTTGGCATGGAAAACAAAAACCGACCAAACCAGGAACAAAATAGTCAGCATCCAGCAGCAAAACCATACAGAACTAAGTTCAGAGGACTCCGTGATTATGCAGGAATTCACAATCTTCTTTGCAAATCTTTACACAGAGGATACTAACCCTACTGATGAACAACTTAAAGAATACCTTGACGGCCAGACCCTTCCCACACTATCAACCGAAGGAAAAGAAGATTTAAATGCCAAAATTACAAATAAAGAAGTAGAAGAAGTAATAAGGTGGTTAAAGAGAGGGGAAGCAGCAGGCCCTGATGCCTTACCAAATGAGTTCTTCATTAACCTCAGTGGAGTCCTGGTTTCCCCCTAACGGATTTACTAAACACAATCTACGTAGAAAAAGGTAATCTCCCAGACTCCTGGAATGATGTAACAATGAACTTTCTATTAAAACCAGGGATAAATCTGGTGAATTGTGAATCATATCCTCCATCTCTCTATTAAATTGTGACTACAAGAAATGTAGGCAGATCATGGCAAAAAGGCTAGGGAGAGTAGCCGGAACCCTGATTAACACTGACCAGAAAGGTTTTGTGAAAGGCAGACAAATACAAGACTTAATACATGAACTTTTCGAGGCAATAGATATAGCCACCAGTGAAAAAACACCCTTATCTATAATCACCTTTGATGCAGCCAAAGCATTTGATAGAGTAAATTGGGCATTTTAAACAGGGCATTAAACAAAAATAATCTGGGAGAGAATTTTCTAGGAATGGTAGAGGAACTCTACAGAAGACCAAGGGCTCAGATTTTAATCAATGGAAACCTCACTGAAAACATTGAGATCAAGAGAGGAACAAGACAAGGGTGTCCCCTGTCTCCACTACTTTTCAATTTATATATTGAACCTCTGTTAAATAACCTCAGAAACCACCCTTCCATATCTCCCTTCACGTACCAAGGATGGGAAAAAAAAGGTTGTGCTGTATGCAGATGACCTAATGATTTTCACAAGTGATTTTGAGGGTTCTATCAGATCAATAGAAGAAACTTTAACCAACTTCGGGAAGGTGTTAGGGTATGAGACCAACCAGGCAAAAACGGAAATTATGAGCTGGAATGAGCAAATTAACAACCCCTATACTAAGGATAAAATAAGGTATTTAGGCATTGACCTGGTCAAGGATCTAGACAAAGTGATGCAGATAAATCTTAACAGAATTGCTGGTGAAGTTAGAAAATTACTTAAAGTATGGGGAGGTCTGCCTCTGAGCTTTCATGGAAAATCAAACATAATAAAAATCTCCATCCTACCAAAGTTTACTTATGTCTTCAGCACTATACCGTTAGAATTCAAGGGGGAGTCGATAAAGAAACTCCAAGGGGAACTCACAAGTTTAATTTGGTCATCAAAAGGAACAGGAATAGCACGGAGCAAACTAAGGAGAAAAAAAGAACAAGGGGGGATAGCGAGCACTGACCTACTCGAATACTATAGAGCATTCCAATTGAAATACACAAGATCCCTACTGAAAAACTTCGAGCAATTTCCAGAATATTTATAAGCAATGACTGGAAGAGTAGGACATTTCCCATACAAATTCAGTCACCCGAAATATTTTAAAAAGGTGAAGTTAAAGGTTCTCAAGTCCGCAGCAAAACTATGGCACCACATAAGAAACACTCTGAACATACCATACTACAGCAAGTTCGCCACCATATGGGAATCTCCAGGCACCCCAGATTGCCTCAAGGACAGCCTAACCACCCCGCTGAAAACAGCAGGTATCAAGGTGTGGGGCCAACTGATGACGGAGAACACCCTAGTTGACTGGTATCAATTAAATACAATAAGAAATGCCTCCCTAGCTAAATTTACATTTTACCAACTCACCAGTTGGGCAAAATGTCTGAAAGAAAACAAAAAGGGAAATGATGATCTAAAGACTGATATGATGAAGAACGCCCCCATAAACAAAGAAATTTCTCGTTGGTACAGGGCCCTCATAATAGCGGGGGAGGAGGACTTCCTGATTCCTGAAACGATCTGGGGGAGAGACCTGCCGTCGCTGGATACTCAAAACATATGTCAAGTATCTATGGAAAAATGCTGGTCCACTATAAAATCTGCCGCCTTAAGGAGAAACCACTGGTTTACCGCCCACAGAGCCTACTGGACTCCGAAGAGGTTATCTAAGATCAACGGGGCCAGAGCAAAGAACAGCCCCAAATGCAGCTTGGAAAAAGCCAACGACTTGCACATGTTCCGGCAGTGCCCTCAGCTCGATATATTCTGGCAGGAAGTGGGTAAGACATTAGGCACCATACTGAGAAGACACCTTAATGTAAGTATAGATCTTGTTATATTTGGGGTAGATAGATCAAATTGTTTAGATAAATTAACCAAAAAACAAGAGAATCTACTCTTTCTGCTGATTTTATTGGCAAGGAGGGAAATATGCATAAAATGGGTAAGTCTGGTACCTCCTACACACGGGGAATGGTTAAACTCAATTTTCAGAATAAAAAAACTGGACAGGAAGGGGAAGGCTAGCAAGAAATATAACTTTTGGAAAATATGGGAAGATTTTCATCAGACTAATCTTTCATTATAATTTCTTTGTTAAAATTGCTGCTCAAAGTCCAATGATTATGCGAGGGCAATAAATAAACGGGCAAAATGCCCGTTTGAGTGGCCATGATGGCTAGCTCCCCCCGACGGAAACATTTATTGGATATGGTAATGGAAACAAAGGGACCCCCTCAAAAACAAACACAAATCGGAGCCTCCCCAGCCAAGATCCGGTAAAAATAAAGGGGCAGTAAAGGACTAGAAAAGAGAGAGGCGGGTCCCCACAACTCCTTACACAAACTATTGCAGAATGAGGACAAAAAAAAGTCGAAATCTCTCAGTTGGCATGGTGCAAGACTGAAGTTGGAGCTGGCAAAGGAAATGATAAGTCAGCTAGGTTGTCTGTTGAGCTCCCACTGAAGCCATTGACTTTGGCACCAAAATCTTTGAGTTGGACAAAAGTGGATGTTGTAGCGGCCAAGACTACTACACTGCTGCCATGCCAAGGCCCAATATTGTAGCTTGTAATAACTCACTTTTTGGTGCTCAGTATCCTCCTGAGGGACAAGGCTCGAAGCTGTAGACAGACAGGGCTCCACAAGGCAGGATACCTTCACTATGACTTCAAGCTGAATCTATTTTCAGCACAGCAAAGAAGTCTAAGCTGGGTGAACATGGTTTTCTTGCCCCCATCCTCAGCCCCGTTAGGTGCAACTACTCTCAACACCTCTCTGCACCTTGTCTCGGTCCTCCCAGGATGGAAAAAATTACTAAGTCCCACTTTTATCCAGTAGCAGGGGAAGTTCCTCCTAGCCTCTCCTGCACCCCTTACATCCTCAGGTTAGGCCTCCAGACACCAGGTCTTTCTCCAACCAGAGATCCAGTAGATCTCAGCCATCTGTTGTCACCCGTGCACTGTCTGAGTCATTGTTGGCTGCTTTCAGAATCCCTTGAGTAGGCAAACATGAGGTTAGTTCCAGTCCTTGGGTGCCAGCAGGAGTCAGATGTCACTGGGTATTTTTTCTGCCAACAAGGACTTCTTTCTCAGGTGTAGTCTTCTGAGGTCCAGGAATGTTCTGAGAAGGTGGTGATGAGGTATCTGTCTTATTGTGTGCACTAGACAATAACTAGGGATGTTTACTCCTCAATCCTGTATACTTTCTCTGCTTATGCCATCCTCCTTTTGCAGTACGTCCTCTTTGATTTACTGTCAAAATTCTTAGCAGTGCTAAATCCAAAATGGCTAATCCATCAGGAAGACTTCTCCAAAACAATCGTCATTTAGATGAGCTAACCTCCACTTTGTCACAGTCAAAAACGGGTTCTCCCTCCGTACGAGTCTGGGGCAGAAGTCTAGAAGTAACCTGGGACTGGAGGGTAGCAGATCCTGTCTGTCCCATTCAGCACATCCAAATCAAAAGAAAAATCGTTAAGACTGTCCTTTGTTCTGCCATTTATTCCTGTCCCCTCCCAGATTGCTCTACCCTGCTGAGTTGCTAGTATTTTTACAACACACCAGACTTTGAGGATCCAGAGCCGGGGTATTGTCCTCCAGGCTGGAAAGTGTATTTGCCTCTGGAGGAGAGATAAAAAGCACAATTGATTCTAAGGCTGTTTTGACCCAGGCGGCACAAACTACATTTTTACAAAGCTACTTCTCCACTAAAAACTGCTTTGAAATTTAAATTAGATTTCGAAAATGGAGTAGAAAATGATTTGGATTCATTTGCCAGTATTTTCCGAGGTAGCAATTAGAAATACGTTTTTTACTTCATATTTAGGCCTTTTTTCTCAGTTTAAGAATTTTTTTTATTAAAGATTATAAAGATATAAAGATATTAACAGTACATATGTTATGAATTTATAGAAAACAGACAAAAAATATGTATATATAAGGAATACATAACATATGCAATAAAAACTAAAGAGAATGGTAAGAGGGATATAAAGGAAAGAGGGAGGAAGAAATAGGTAAAGTAGCAGAAAGAAAACAAGAAAGAAAGAAGATAGAGAGGAAAAGGAAAAAGGAAGGTGAAAAAAGAGGAGAGGGAAAAGAGGTAATGTATGTGGGAGTAAATAGAAAGCATTCAAGAAGGAAAATTAGAAGAGAGATAAGAGGTGAAAGGAAGCCAAAGAAGATCAGATTTAATTTTTAGGGGAATAGAAGAAGAGGCAGTAATAGAGATCCTATGTTCATCGCATACAAAATTCCACCAAGTGTGAACAGAAATCTTAGAGTTATCTTTCCAACACAATAGAATGACTTTGAATGCAATAGAGATCAACAGGTCCAACAATCTGGCAGAAGAAGATATAATATCAACCTCAGCGGATAAAGAGCCTAGGAAAACGTTCTGTAAAGATAACGGAGCGGAGCAAGAAAATATGCGCATACAAGTCTTCCAAACTTCCTTCCAAAATGAAAGGACAAGGGGACATGCATATAATAAGTGTTTAAGAGTTCCAATATCATTGGAACATGACCAATACAGTGCAGATGAAGTCTGGGAAAACGTATGAACATTAACAGGTGTAATAATGACTCTATGATAAATAAAAAACAAAGATTGAGTAATGCGAGCAGCAACAGATGTCTGAAACAGTTTGGACCAAATACGATCCCACAACAAGACAGAGAAGTTAGTGTCCAGGTCACATTCCCATGCAATCTCAACAGAGGATTTGGGACGATCTTCAATATTCGAAGTCAAAATTGTATAAACATGTGGAGCTTTAGGTTGATGGCTGGAGAATAAAGGATATAGAGGGGTGGTAGGAACAAAAGAAGGAAAAGCAGCTAGAAGGGAGAAAGAGGCTAAGTGAGACAGAATGGCAGACGTAATAATGTTGTATTCATTAATATAAGAAGAGGGCAAGTCAAATAACTTTTGCAATTCCAAAAATGGAAGGACAAAGCCATCAACAAAAAACTGAAGTACAAATACAATATTCTTTTCCTTCCAGTGTTTGAAATAAAATGTTTTACCTTTATAACGAAGGAATTTGTTATACCACACAACTGATGCTAAAAAACTTTGCAATGGGGATAGGTGAGAGGAAAACACATTAGATAACACAGTTTGGGCGTATTTTAAAATAGGGAATTTAGTCAAAAAAGAACAATTTGACATAAAAACAGTATGCTGAAAGGAAAAATCCTTCAATTGAGAGCGTTCTAGGAGAACCCAGGCCGGCACAGGGGTATCAGTAAAGTCATAGGCCAAAGAAAAAGCTTGTCTAATCAGGAAGGCTAAATGATATGTCTTAAAGTTGGGAAAACGAATGCCACCTTCAGATTTAGGACGCATCAGCTTATGCATGGCTATACGAGGGTGTTTATCATTCCATAGGAATTTGGAGCAAAGGGCATTTATGCGGGAAAAATATGCAAGGGGAATTTTAAAAGGAAGCATAGAGACAGTATATAAAACATGTGGAGCAATCATCATTTTAATTGTGTCCAAACGACCCCACCATGAGAGAAATAAGGGAGACCAACTTTGAAGAAGGGATTGAATTTTCTGTATGAGAGAAGCAAAGGTAAGCTTGAGGGTTTCTTTCAAGGAAGGTGCAAACCAAATACCTAGGTATTTAATTTTGGTGGGACACCATGCAAAGTCAGTATCATTAAACATAAATTGATAACATAACGCGTTGAGTGGAAGAACTTCAGTCTTGGAGAGGTTCAGCTTATAACCCGATATAGAGGAATACAAACGGACCTCCTCCAAAAAAGAAGGAAGTGAGGATTCAGGGTTGGACATATATGTACCAGCACATCATCTGCATAAGCCGACAATTTAATTTCAATAGAGGATAATTTAAACCCAGAAATCTTAGGATTAGAGCGAATTCTTTCTAGGAAAGGTTCAAGACACAAAATAAATAATAGGGGGATAGGGGGCATCCTTGTCTAGTGCCTCTAGACAAGGAAAAAAATCTTGAAAATTGATTGTTAACAAAAATACTAGCACGTGGTGAGGAATAAAGTAGTTTGACCATTGAGATTAACGAGGGGCCATACCATTGTAAGGTATGGAACAAGAATTGCCAGTTGATGCGGTCAAACGCCTTTTCCGCGTCTAAGGAAAGAGCAGCCAGAGGGATTTTAAGTTTTTTACTGTGAGAAATGACATTTGAGAACATACGGGCATTATCAGCAGCAAGTCTACCTTTTACAAATCCTACCTGGTCAGTTTTGATTAAACAAGGGATAAGGGAGTCCAGGCGTAAAGCCAAAATGTTTGCAAAAATTTTGCAATCATAATTGATTAAGGATACAGGGCGATAATTTTTACACTGGGAATGATCCTTGTCTGGTTTGGGAATGATAATGATTAACGCATCCAAAAAGGATCCAGAAGCCTTCGCATCCAAAATGAAGGAGTTTTGGAGCAAAAATGGTATGCAAAGCGGAATAAAATTCCACGGGAAGGCCATCTGGGTCAGAGGCCTTTGATTTTTTAAGCAAATTAATGGCCCGAGTTACTTCTTGGATAGTAATTTCTTTTTCCAAGAGAGCAAACTCATCTGGAATGGATGGGGGAGAAGGAAGACCATCAAAAAAGGACGTTAAATTAACATTAGAAGGATGCGTATCATCATTATATAAGGATTGGTAATAATTATGAAAAACTTCAGCAATATCTTCATCAGCTGAAACTAGTTTGTTTAGAGAATCATTAAAAATTGGACCTACATTTTTACGTTCTGACTTTACTTTTAAATAGTTTGCTAGCATTTTCCCCGCTTTATTTTGGCCACCATGGAATTTGGACTTAATTTTGAGAAGGGTGCTACAAGCTTCATTAGTAATAATCTTATTCAACTCTGTTTTGGCAGAAATTAAATCTTGAAGGGAGGAGGGGGATTTAGAAGAAAAATACATATGTTCTAGGGTTTTGATTTTCTGAAGTTGCTCCTCATATTTTTTCCTATTGAGTTTCTTTTTGTGAGCAACATAGGACATAGTAAACGCCCTGAAAGCAGCTTTAAAGGCATCCCAGTTGTTAGGAATGGAGGTGTCAGAAGGATTATTAAAGGAAAAAAATTCTTCAAAAAACTCCACACTTTTCTTCATAAAAACCGGGTCAGATAAAAGAAAGGAGTTACATTTCCAACAACTAAATTTGGAGGAAATAAGGGAAAGGTCAAGTGTGGTAAAAACAGGGGCATGGTCGGAAATAAATATGGAGCCAATTACAGAATTTTGAATGGAAGGAAGTAACAATTTACTAACCATAATATAGTCAATCCTAGAGCGAGTGTGATGAACATTAGAAAAAAAGGTATATTCCAACACATCAGGATTACACAATTTCCATGAATCAAATAAAGGACGTGAGGCAATGGCAGACTGAAAACTCTTATGGGACTTATCGGGTTTAAATTTACTGGAAGATAGTCTATCCGAGAAAGGGTCTAACCATTGGTTAAAATCACCGGCAATAATAAAGTCAGGGCAATCAATGGAGGAAATCAAAGTTTTAATATCGTTCCAAAATGTAGGGTCAGGACGTGTCGGACCATAAATATTTAGCAACACCAGTGTTTTATTATGGATATTTACCTTAGCCATTGCCCAACGTCCTTCATCGTCATTTTGAGTAGAAATAATCTGTACATTTAAAGCTTTATGAAATAAAATAGCGACCCCCCTTTTTTATGAACAGCAGGAGAAAAAACAACTTGACCCACCCACTGCCTTTTCAGCTTTAGAGTTTCAATATCAGAACAATGCGTTTCTTGAAGGAAAACAACCTGTGAATTGAGTTTAGATAAATGAGACAATACCTTTTGACGCTTGACAGGATAACCAAGACCTCGCACGTTCCAGGAGACAAATTTACACACCATGGAGGGAAGAGGGGATGGTCGAAACGTGAATTGAACATATGGTAGGGGAACAACTACGGAAATGGGAATAACAGAGACAAAAAACACATGAGGGGGGAATTCCCAGGATACGCTCTACACAAAAACACAATTGACTACGATTCAAAAAGTACAGCATGAAAGAAAACAATTGAAGAAAAGACCGCATAGGAACAGAAAAACATAGAACAAAAAAGAAGAAGAAAAAGCAACCTAGAAAAGAAGTAAAAGGAAGAGAAATAGAAAAACGGGGAGAGTAAAGAAGTATAAGGAATAGAAGAGAAGGAAGAATAAACAGATCAAGGCACAGAAGCCTGATTGGAGAAAGATATAACAACCGAAATGAATGAGGCATGGATACACCAGACAGGGAACACGTCCCCACGAGCAACCCATAACGGACATGAAAAGAAAAAGATAGCAGAATGTGAGAGCGAAACCTCAAGAATGAGAACAAAGATCATAAGAAAGAAGCAACAGAGGATAAAAAGAAGAAGAGAATAGCTGCAATATAGAAGAAAGAGCAACAATAGAAAATTCAGCAAGAGGAACATTAGTTAGCACTGTCCATATTTGAAGGTGAGATACTCTGAAGGTATGCATGGAGCTTTTGAGGATCATCATATGAGGAGGTGAAACCATTATGAGTGATCTTGCAAAAGCATGGATGTAGGATGCCGTATTGAATGCTGAGCTGTCTCATGAGAGGACGAAGATTCAGAAATTCCTTGCGTCGGGCATTCGTCGCTGATGAAAGATCTTGTGAGATAAAAATGTTATGGCCGGACCATTGAAACGTCTTTTAAGTCTGACGGCTTTTAAGACAGCCATTAACTCCGTGAATTCTAGGAAAAGCATAATATTACCACGAGGCTTATTGGAGTTCGAGTTAATGCGGCCCAGACGGTGAGCCCTCTGGATGTTAAGAGGGTGTGACGCAGGTTGGAGGTTCAAAAGTTCCTGTAAAAATTTTCGTAAGAAAGTCACCATGTCAGGCCCTTCTAAATTTTCCGGAACGCCATAAACACGTAGATTATTTCTACAATTGCGATTTACCAAATCCTCCGTGTGTAACTTAAGTTTATGGATTTCTTGCTCTAATAGTGGGATTTTGACTGAAGCATCCTGGATATCACTAACTCTTTGCTCCAAGTTTAAGACCTTGCCCTCCATAAGCACCCAACGATCCTCAATTTGTCTAAGGCGTTCATTAGTAGCAGACATGAACGGTTGGAGCCCTCGAACCTCCTCAAGGATGGAGTCCAACACCGGGTTTGGCGAAGATTTTATGGGAGAGGGCGGGTCATTTTTAAGTCTTTTAGGCTTGGTACCTGTTTGAGATAATTTCGAATTATGAGAGTCAGTAGCCATGTTTGCAATGAGAGATAAAGCAAAGAGAACCAGGCAGGCTGAATAAGCAGGATTGACACAGCTCAGATTAGCACGTGGTACGACTGATACCAAAAACGTCACTTGAAGGCGACGAAAACTGGCACTCAAGTCGAGCAACGAAAACCACGGAGGTTAGAGCCAGACATCGCAAACCACAAGCTCAGTTGAAACAGGACCTTGAGGAGACATCTCAATAAAAAGTCATAAAAGGGCATTAATAGAAAGTATCCGCCTCCATAGGATGTAACATAGGTGTTAGCTTATTGAAGTAATATCTCAGGATGTAGAATAACATTAGCAAAGATACTGTTATGAGTAGGAATACTCACGAGAATACTTCAAAACCAGTAGAGGAAGCGTTTCCAAAATGGCGGCAAGCATTCATGTGAGGCACTCATTAATTGAGGAAAAAAAACGGCAAAAAAAACATGCAGCGCCGTTCAGATAAGAAAGTTACAGCATAAAAGCATTGTAGGGCAGCGCAGAGGTGCAGTGGTATATCCAGAAATCCTATAAACAAAAAAAAATTTAAGGGTCAGTGGAGATATATTTAAAGACCTATCATCTCATCTCCTGAAACAATCTTTAATAAACCAAAGAGAATGAAAGGTCTAAAGTGAATGGTCTATACAAGTGACTGAGAGGGTAGGCTACAGCGAGTGTGTAGAGTCGCAAATGGCTGAGATATTCCCATCAAACCACCCATTTATTTGGCGGAGTATCATCATGTGGGAAAGTTGTTACAACATCCGAACCTACCGCCCAAACCATTCTATGATGGTGCGGAGTGGATGAAACAGTAGACACTCTAGCCCATTGTTGCTCATAAGGTGGTGTTTAAAGTGAATGTGCAGTGCTTGTGGTGAAAAAAGTTAAAATTAGCGACTCAGGCAAAACAAAATTTATTAAACATGTCTGAGTGTTAATGTTAAAAACACGCCTGGTAGTTGAAACCTATGACTACTCTATGGCGCTGTGCAGGTGGTCGACATGTTTCAGCCTCTTAGACATTATATGTCAAGGCTTTCTTCAGGACCTAGATTGTATGCTACTGCAGTGAATTATTGTGTGAATATCAAGAGCCAGTGAAAGAATTAGTAATTTCAAGGAAAGCGTATATCTACCATGAACTTGGAGCCCCAATGTCCATGTGGAGGGTAAATATTCTATTTCAACTTCAATCCTGTGAAAAAATTAAAAACAACCATCTATGTACAGGCATATAGTCACATTCTCACAAGAAACTGTACAAACCATACACAAAAACAGGGTGATTTGCACCTTGTTTACTCAGGAGTAATCATTGACTAATTCACAAAACATATTTTCTGAATGTGAATACTCACCACGCAATTGCGAGGAGAAAACCTCACCTCGCCCGGCATCCGCTCGGGAATATGAGGCCCCGCTCTAAGGTGCACAAGAAAGCAGATATTTGTATTAAATTAAATGCCTTCTACTCTTAGTTATGTAGCATCCTATTTATCAAACCCATTAGCAAATGAACAAAGTTAAAAAAGCACCATGACTAGAAATCCCCAGAACTGGGTCTTCAAATGGACTGTCTCTTAGGCTATACTGCGAGAACGCTAGTGAGGGCGCCAAAAACGTTAACCTTACCTGTCCGTCAGTACCTCTCTGAGGCGTCCGAGAGGAAGTGGAGGTACCGAACGGAACAGGATGCGCCCTTTAAGTAGTGTCACTAATTGAGATAATTGGTTCGTAAAGGTGGACCTAGCTCATCAAATCAGAAGCGCTAAACCCGGAAGTATTAGTCCGCTATACAGATGGAGCATGCGCTGTAATCCCAGCACTGTTCAAACGCGCATGCGTGTTGTCAAAGAGAGCGCGCGTGCTATGTCAGTCGGTCGGCGAGACACTAGTCACTCGCACAACCGTCTAGCTCTTGTTACATGTTGAGCTTGTAATCTTCTCTCATTTATTTGTATTGCGATGATTGCAGAACTGACGTTAAAACGTGATTTTAACAAGACTGGTGGCAAGAATACAAACATGCGCTGTTGCGGTTAATGTAATCCCAGCACTGTGCAAACGCGCATGCGTGTTTGTCAAAGAGAGCGCGCGTACTATGTCAATCGGTCGGCGAGACACTAGTCACTCGCGCAACCGTCTAGCTCTTGTTACGTGTTAAGCTTGTAATCTTATCTCGTTTCTTTGTATTGCGATGATTGCAAAACTGACGTTAGAACGTGATTTTACAAGAATGGTGGCAGGAATACAAACGGTACTGAAAAAGGTTTGGTTAGAAAAACCAAAATAAAAGCTAAGGAGCCTTATATCAAAAAGACAGGGTTGATGTAGTATATTATAACATAACAACCTCTTGGCAATTTATGACAATCATGATCTTATTAGGTCAACATAGGCTAAGCTTTTATGAACAAGTGATCCTTATTATAAGGAGTAGCAGTCATGACCCATAGTGCCCTCTCATAATAGAAACCAGGGAGTACGAATCAAGGCTCAATAATTAAACTGAAATCCAGGGAATGGAGTCGTTCAACCCAAGGCTGTCACTTCGAAGCTTAAAAACCCATCTTTGCTCTTTGATGAATAAAAACTTTGTTTTATCACTGATGTGAGATGGAATATGTGGGTGCTCCAAAATTACCCATCTAAGATCTTCAGGTCGATGTTTTTTCTCCAAAAAATGATTAGTGAGGCAGGTGGATTGCTTATGGCACCGAATGGTACTCTTGTGTTCACTAATGCGAACCCTCATTTTCCTTGTGGTATGCACAACATACTGAAGTGAGCAAGGGCAGGTGATCAAGTATATCACCCCTTCTGTGTTACAGTTCGTGTGATTGCGTAATAGCCATGGTTTTCCAGTACCTATGTCAACCTGGTCTGTTTTGTAAGTTTGGGGGCAAGCACTGCAAGAGCCACACGGAAAATGACCGCGTACTGGCTGAGTGTTCCAAAGTGTATTTTGTACATCAGGTGTTTTGAATCTGGGTCTAGTATGGACCAGACTGTCTTTAATGCTGCGAGCTCTTTTGAAAGAGAATAAAGGTGGTGGTATATTCGTTTGAGCTGTATTAAGAATACACCAGTGTTTTCGCACCATCTTCTGGATTTTGTTAGACAAAATGCTGAAGGTGCTGACAAACGTCAGTCTTTCAAGATGTTCTTTTTCTGGTCTTCTCTCCAATAGTGCATCTCTGTTAATATTAGAGGCTCGTTTCCATGCCTTTCGTACCAGATGTCGCGGGTATCGTCGATCTTCCAGTTGTCTAGACAAAATCTGGGCGTGCTTGTCAAACAAAGCACTTGATGAACAGTTTCTCTTGACTCTTAAAAACTGGCCCACAGGGAGATTGTCTAGCAGGGCTCGAGGATGATGGCTGGTGTAGGACAAGAGAGAGTTTCTTGACATTGGTTTTTTGTAGAGATCTGAGGCCAAACTTCCATCTTTAGGAAAGATCAATATATCCAGAAATGGTAGTTGTGATTTGCTGGATTCAATAGTGAATTTCAAATATTGATCCTGCTGGTTCAACCAGTCGTGAAAGGATTGTACCTCTGATATAGTGCCTCGCCAAACCACGAAAATATCATCTATATACCGCTTCCACAGCAACACCTGATGGAAATATGGGTTGCTGTGGGTAAGCACGTGATTCTTTTCGAATAGATGAACATAAAGGTTGGCGAGGCTGGGGGCAAAGACACTCCCCATAGATGTCCCAGAGGTTTGAAGAAATATCTGGTCCTCAAATTTGAAATGATTCTCCATCATTGCCATCTTAGCGCACTCCATAATAAAACTTACAGGAGTGATGCTTTTTAGATCACGTGTGGCAAGGAGGGATCTAATGGCTTCCAAAGTTTCTACTTGTGGAATACAGGTGTAAAGGGACTCGACATCGAAACTGACCAGCAAGTCAGTCTCAATGTCGAACCTCACCTCTGGCAAAAGTCTCAAGACATCAGCCGTGTCCTGCAAGTATGTGGGCATCTCCTTTACAAGGGGTCGTAAGAAAAAGTCCACAAATGTGGACAAGGGCTCCAAAAGGGAACCAATGCCAGAAATAATCGGGCGTCCAGGAGGAGGCCGTGCGGGTTTGTGAATTTTTGGCAGGCAGTAGAAACCAGGCATCACAGGTTTATTAGTAATCAAGAATTTCACCTCATGGGGCGTGATCCATCCTTCCGAGCTCGCTTCCTCCACTAGAGTTTTAATTTCTGTGAGTAAACGAGGAGTAGGGTCAGTGGATAACCGTTTGTACGAATCAATGTTGTTTAATTGCCTGAGACACTCCTGTCGATAAGTTGTCATATCCAAAATAACTATGGCCCCACCCTTATCCGCCGGTTTTATGATAATCGACTGGTCAGAGGATAGGCGGGCCAAAGCAGTTTTTTCACCATTGGACAGATTATGAAAGTAATGATGATCATTGTCGAATAAGGCCATGACATCATGGGTCACAGCTTGTTCGAATCCTCTGACCAGTCGATTATCATAAAACCGGCGGATAAGGGTGGGGCCATAGTTATTTTAGATATGGCAACTTATCGACAGGAGTGTCTCAGGCAATTAAACAACATTGATTCGTACAAACGGTTATCCACTGACCCTACTCCTCGTTTACTCACAGAAATTAAAACTCTAGTGGAGGAAGCGAGCTCGGAAGGATGGATCACGCCCCATGAGGCGAAATTCTTGATTACTAATAAACCTGTGATGCCTGGTTTCTACTGCCTGCCGAAAATTCACAAACCCGCACGGCCTCCTCCTGGACGCCCGATTATTTCTGGCATTGGTTCCCTTTTGGAGCCCTTGTCCACATTTGTGGACTTTTTCTTACGACCCCTTGTAAAGGAGATGCCCACATACTTGCAGGACACGGCTGATGTCTTGAGACTTTTGCCAGAGGTGAGGTTCAACATTGAGACTGACTTGCTGGTCAGTTTCGATGTCGAGTCCCTTTACACCTGTATTCCACAAGTAGAAACTTTGGAAGCCATTAGATCCCTCCTTGCCACACATGATCTAAAAAGCATCACTCCTGTAAGTTTTATTATGGAGTGCGCTAAGATGGCAATGATGGAGAATCATTTCAAATTTGAGGACCAGATATTTCTTCAAACCTCTGGGACATCTATGGGGAGTGTCTTTGCCCCCAGCCTCGCCAACCTTTATGTTCATCTATTCGAAAAGAATCACGTGCTTACCCACAGCAACCCATATTTCCATCAGGTGTTGCTGTGGAAGCGGTATATAGATGATATTTTCGTGGTTTGGCGAGGCACTATATCAGAGGTACAATCCTTTCACGACTGGTTGAACCAGCAGGATCAATATTTGAAATTCACTATTGAATCCAGCAAATCACAACTACCATTTCTGGATATATTGATCTTTCCTAAAGATGGAAGTTTGGCCTCTGATCTCTACAAAAAACCAATGTCAAGAAACTCTCTCTTGTCCTACACCAGCCATCATCCTCGAGCCCTGCTAGACAATCTCCCTGTGGGCCAGTTTTTAAGAGTCAAGAGAAACTGTTTATCAAGTGCTTTGTTTGACAAGCACGCCCAGATTTTGTCTAGACAACTGGAAGATCGACAATACCCGCGACATCTGGTACGAAAGGCATGGAAACGAGCCTCTAATAATAACAGAGATGCACTATTGGAGAGAAGACCAGAAAAAGAACATCTTGAAAGACTGACGTTTGTCAGCACCTTCAGCATTTTGTCTAACAAAATCCAGAAGATGGTGCGAAAACACTGGTGTATTCTTATTACAGCTCAAACGAATATACCACCACCTTTATTCTCTTTCAAAAGAGCTCGCAGCATTAAAGACAGTCTGGTCCATACTAGACCCAGATTCAAAACACCTGATGTACAAAATACACTTTGGAACACTCAGCCAGTACGCGGTCATTTTCCGTGTGGCTCTTGCAGTGCTTGCCCCCAAACTTACAAAACAGACCAGGTTGACATAGGTACTGGAAAACCATGGCTATTACGCAATCACACGAACTGTAACACAGAAGGGGTGATATACTTGATCACCTGCCCTTGCTCACTTCAGTATGTTGGGCATACCACAAGGAAAATGAGGGTTCGCATTAGTGAACACAAGAGTACCATTCGGTGCCATAAGCAATCCACCTGCCTCACTAATCATTTTTTGGAGAAAAAACATCGACCTGAAGATCTTAGATGGGTAATTTTGGAGCACCCACATATTCCATCTCACATCAGTGATAAAACAAAGTTTTTATTCATCAAAGAGCAAAGATGGGTTTTTAAGCTTCGAAGTGACAGCCTTGGGTTGAACGACTCCATTCCCTGGATTTCAGTTTAATTATTGAGCCTTGATTCGTACTCCCTGGTTTCTATTATGAGAGGGCACTATGGGTCATGACTGCTACTCCTTATAATAAGGATCACTTGTTCATAAAAGCTTAGCCTATGTTGACCTAATAAGATCATGATTGTCATAAATTGCCAAGAGGTTGTTATGTTATAATATACTACATCAACCCTGTCTTTTTGATATAAGGCTCCTTAGCTTTTATTTTGGTTTTTCTACCCAAACCTTTTTCAGTACCGTTTGTATTCCTGCCACCAATCTTGTAAAATCACGTTCTAACGTCAGTTTTGCAATCATCGCAATACAAAGAAACGAGATAAGATTACAAGCTTAACACGTAACAAGAGCTAGACGGTTGCGCAAGTGACTAGTGTCTCGCCGACCGATTGACATAGTACGCGCGCTCTCTTTGACAACACGCATGCGCGTTTGAACAGTGCTGGGATTACATTAACCGCAACAGCGCATGTTTGTATTCTTGCCACCAGTCTTGTTAAAATCACGTTTTAACGTCAGTTCTGCAATCATCGCAATACAAATAAATGAGAGAAGATTACAAGCTCAACATGTAACAAGAGCTAGACGGTTGTGCGAGTGACTAGTGTCTCGCCGACCGACTGACATAGCACGCGCGCTCTCTTTGACAACACGCATGCGCGTTTGAACAGTGCTGGGATTACAGCGCATGCACCATCTGTATAGCGGACTAATACTTCCGGGTTTAGCGCTTCTGATTTGATGAGCTAGGTCCACCTTTACGAACCAATTATCTCAATTAGTGACACTACTTAAAGGGCGCATCCTGTTCTGTTCGGTACCTCCACTTCCTCTCGGACGCCTGAGAGAGGTACCGACGGACAGGTAAGGTTAACGTTTTTGGCGCCCTCACTAGCGTTCTCGCAGTATAGCCTAAGAGACAGTCCATTTGAAGACCCAGTTCTGGGGATTTCTAGTCATGGTGCTTTTTTAACTTTGTTCATTTGCTAATGGGTTTGATAAATAGGATGCTACATAACTAAGAGTAGAAGGCATTTAATTTAATACAAATATCTGCTTTCTTGTGCACCTTAGAGCGGGGCCTCATATTCCCGAGCGGATGCCGGGCGAGGTGAGGTTTTCTCCTCGCAATTGCGTGGTGAGTATTCACATTCAGAAAATATGTTTTGTGAATTAGTCAATGATTACTCCTGAGTAAACAAGGTGCAAATCACCCTGTTTTTGTGTATGGTTTGTACAGTTTCTTGTGAGAATGTGACTATATGCCTGTACATAGATGGTTGTTTTTAATTTTTTCACAGGATTGAAGTTGAAATAGAATATTTACCCTCCACATGGACATTGGGGCTCCAAGTTCATGGTAGATATACGCTTTCCTTGAAATTACTAATTCTTTCACTGGCTCTTGATATTCACACAATAATTCACTGCAGTAGCATACAATCTAGGTCCTGAAGAAAGCCTTGACATATAATGTCTAAGAGGCTGAAACATGTCGACCACCTGCCCAGCGCCATAGAGTTGTCATAGGTTTCAACTACCAGGCGTGTTTTTAACATTAACACTCAGACATGTTTAATAAATTTTGTTTTGCCTGAGTCGCTAATTTTAACTTTTTTCACCACAAGCACTGCACATTCACTTTAAACACCACCTTATGAGCAACAATTGGCTAGAGTGTCTACTGTTTCATCCACTCCGCACTATCATAGAATGGTTTGGGCGGTAGGTTTGGATGTTGTAACAACTTTCCCACATGATGATACTCCGCCAAATAAATGGGTGGTTTGATGGGAATATCTCAGCCATTTGCGACTCTACACACTCGCTATATCCAGAAATCCCTCATATCAGCAGTAGAATCAGTAGCTGAAGAAAAGCCAGACGCGAGCTCAGCGTCCAAAATGGCGGCCGCCCGCGTCGCAGAAAAGAGAGGAATTACCGACTGAAATTAGATACACCACCGGTGCAGAAAAACGTCCGGAAACAACATCCTCACATTCTTTGGAAGTTCCGCCGTAACTGCAGCCGTCTCAGGGCGAAGAAGAACAGGGAAAACAGCTCTCACGGCATCCGCAGAGTAGGTCCATAGCGGAGCTCACGGAGAAGCCGTCCTCACCCGCCGGCGCGTAAGCCACGCCCCCCTTCATATTTAGGCCTGTTCCAAGGAAATGTAGCCCACTTCTACACAGTAAAAACGGCCTCTGATAGGACACACTTGTCAAATATGTAGTGTATCACGGTTTGATATATTAAGCACCCTGTCCTTTTAGCATTCCAGGCCGACTGTAAGTGTGACTTATTTATCTATAAAAATATATTCTATTATATTGCTAAGGTACTTTTCTTTTCTATGTGTCACTGCAGAGATTTTAAACTGCAAACCTGTGAGAGCACAGTGATGCTCGTGGTAGTAAAATAAGTTTTTCTTATATGTGGCACAGCCTACATATAACTTTTAACTTCCACACCACATGAAGGAAAGCCATCCTTTTTTCTCTTCATCATGCCCCATTTTTGGACTGATGCTGGTTGTAACTCACTTTGAAAGTGCCCTGGGCTCTACTAACCAGGCCTAGGGCCAGTGCTCTATTCTTTAAAGGTACGCCCTAAGTGGTATAATTCTAATTGGTAAGGACAGCCTACATGTAAGTCCTCAGTATATGATAGCACATGCAGATTTAGAGACCCCAGTGGCCTTAATGCACTCCTCTGGTGTCTGATGTCACTGTAAAGCAAAACCTGCCTTGCAGGCTGGTTTTAAAATAAAACGGTGCCCACATTTGACAATGGAATTAAAACCACTTTCAAAGTCCAAAACGTCCTTTGTATTACCAAAACCAAAGACAGGAAACCCCAGCTGACCAGATGTAACTGGACGTGTCCTGGACTGTGTAAGTGCATTGTGGGAGATTGAGTCCTGGCCCAAAGTGGCAATCCAGAGTGTGTGAGCCCTTGGCTAGTGCTAGAGGACACTTATTTCACCAAAGGAACCAAGAAACAGCTGCCTGCCAGCTTAATCAGAACTGACACGAGATGACGCAAAGCCTCGCCGCTCAGCTAATTGCTCCAATAGAACTGATGTAAGTTGATGCGCAGCCTTGCAAAACCTCGCAGTACAGCTTTATTGGAACCGACGTAGCACAAAGCAAATTGGCGCAAAGCCTTGCCACACAGTATTATCGGAAGTGACGCAACACAATATAATCAACGCAGTACCTTCCATTGCAGCCCTTGCAGCTTTTTGGAACCGACACTGGACAACGCAAAGTGTCACAAAGTACACATAAGGTACAATAGTCAACTGGCTTAACTTGGTCCTGTGCCTGGCCGGAGATCTCTAGCAGTCAGCTTGAACTTTCCAGGCCGAACACTACCAGATACCTTTATTTCACGCTTTGTGCCTTTTGCTGCTATTTTTACCTAAATCTTTAGAATTCATATCTCCGGTTCCCTACCTTGGGTTTTTGCTGTTTTTACCTTTTCTTTTATAATTTGGTGTTGGATTTCTATTGTGTTGTGTCTCTTACTTATTTACTTTTTTGGTGGTATTAATGCTTTATACATGTCTGTCTCCTAAGTTAAGCCTAACTGCTAGTTTGCCCAGCTGTCAAGAGTTTAGTAAGGTTTCATTTATTGAGACTTGACTGAACTTATTAGTGATTGTGGTATTATTACCAGCTGAGGGTGAATACCCCATCAACAAATAGCCCACTTTCCTACACCCCTGATGTGACTTCTGCACCATGTAACATAGCCTTATATGAAAGCTAAACAGAACCATTAGGAGAGACTAATTTTAACATACCAATTATAGTGTTAGAGTCACGTACTGTGGCGACGAATAGCCATGTCACAGGGCCCAGGGTCCTTATACCAGCAAAAGTAGGGTGAAAAAAGGGTGAAAAATCCAGGGCGACCATGCAGAAAAGGCAGATTCCTCAATTTCCCCCATTAACTCTGCCCCCCTCTAGGGTCTGATTTAACAATGAGAAATACAGGACACTTTTCATCAGGCCCTAGTAGCCTTTGAAGCTAGTCTATTTTCAAGTGGGTGAAGAAAGTCCAAGTAAGCTTTTTCCGGGTTGTTCGATATGTTGATGATCAACAGATCGGTAGGAAAGTAACCAGCTGGCTAGTATTACATGAGTAGCCTAAATTAAACACTTTAAAACTAATCAGAGCTTTCATTACACTCAATATACAGACAAGGAGAACTGAAAATAGCACCAGACGATTTACAGAAATAAAGAGTTATAACAGTGTGGTTTGGGTCATTTTTAAACGGCTTCTAAAAGTTTGAAACATCAATTCGTTGCTACAATGTTGTTTTTGCTTTCTATATTGTTCTTAACTACAGCATAAAGACTGCGTTGTGCATTTAACAGTCAAATACTTAAAAAATTGTTAATCGATTGGAAATGCCCATGCGGGGTACCGAAAAGCGGTTTATTAACAAAAGTAGCTCCTTTTGTGCTTAAAGTGAAGAGCTACTGCATTTTCTATTTATAGGCTGGACTATGCGTGGACACCGAGAGCGTCATATCGACTCATATATAAATGAAGCCACGGTATAAATGTCAAGCCATTAGAGAAATTGACCTTTCTTAGCATCACACTCGTGGGGATCCCAATGTGAATGTTGCCTAGCAACTCAGTCGGATTGTTATGTGGGATGGCGGTTTAAACGAGTAGCGGTGCCTACAACATCTCCATCAACAACTTCCAAAGTGACGCACTCGCCGCTATTTTAGGTTCTGGTGGAAATATGACCCAAGATCTTTTTCCAGTAAAACATTTCAGATCTGACATTTTCCATCAGTATCTGGTAAAATAGATCGTTAGATTATTGCATTTGATGTTGAAATGTGTTTACGACTGACGTGTCACAGCTCTGAATCTCAGCGGAGCTCTGCAGGCCCTATAAAATGAGCGCAACTAGTTGAAGAGAATATTCGGGTTTTGAAAAGAGGGATTACTTTAACAACACTGTTGCTGATACAATTTTGCTCTAATGTTTGCAGTACCCGACACGCGCAAAATATATTTGCGCCAGTCGGTTGCTTGAAATGTTGGTGCAAAATTGCAAACAGCCCCTTTTTGCCATCTGTGTAAACTGTTCTGTAGAGTTCACAAGAAAGCTCTCTCAACTAGGATTTCTTTTTTTTTTTATTTATTATTATTCCGTGCGAACTTTCCCCCAAAAAATACGTTGTTGCACTTTTGTGACCGTTATTGTACTTATCTTGGGGATTGCTGGGAGTTCGTTTCTACTTTAAAACTGTTCCACATAAATCTACTATGAAACGCCCTGTTTTCACGCTGGAAAGCCCAACAAGATAATGTTCTTTTGAGACATGATTAATACGCAAAACAGAAAAACATATGTTAATTTTTGTAATCGAATGTTGCCCACTTAAATGTGAGCATCACAATGTTTTCGCCGAAGGTGCTTCCAGATTACGATGCATATCAATCAATCGGAGATTCGTGGAGCGCGCTAATCACACCGAGGGGTATCCTGGCGCTTGGTGAGGCAGAGCTAAGCGTCTTGAGTGTACTCCTGAAGTTGGTGAGGCCCGCATTTAGGGCCTCATTTATGAAAAGTAACACATCGCTGCGTGAAAGCAGCGATGAGTCACTTCTCATTGCGCCCTCCTTGCGACATGCTAGATGCGTCATATTTACAGTATGACGCATCATGTTGCGAGGAGTTAAAGGTACGTCAGTATTTCCGACGTATCTGTAGGCGCAAAAATGACGCATTGCTGGAGTGTGTCACGAAAGTGATGCAACTCCAGCAATTGGTCATTTGACATGGGTAAGTCCCATTTCAAATGCCTACTCCTCTGGTCCGGTTCACAGGTAGAATTAGAGGCCTTCTGCAATTACCTCAATACCAACGATATGGACATGAAGTTCACATGTAGTACGCAACTGATCTCTTTCTTAGATCTTGAACTATATGTCAAAAACAATATTCTTCAAAGTAGTCTGTATCGCAAGGAGACATCCTGTAACGCTATACTTCGAGCTGATAGTTCTCACCCTAAGCACCAAATTGATGCCAGTCCATATGGAGAACTAGATAGAGCATGCAGGAACTGCAGTGACAACACTGAATTTACCAAATGTGTCACTGACATGAAAGACAAGTTTTTCAAACAAGGCTATAATTGAAGAATTATTAACAAAGCTGCTAAAAGAATCAGTAAGATCGATAGTAAAAGCACACTAAAACCCATACTGTACCTAGCACTACGCAAACCAGACTGATTATTGATTACAATGATTATAATGACCTAAGTACAGTAGTCAGAAAAAGCATCAACAAGCATTGGAACATCTTACTAGCGGATAAAACTATTAGTGCAAACATCAGCCCCAGACCACTCAT
Organism: Lissotriton helveticus; assembly: GCF_964261635.1. Taxonomy (NCBI): domain Eukaryota; kingdom Metazoa; phylum Chordata; class Amphibia; order Caudata; family Salamandridae; genus Lissotriton; species Lissotriton helveticus. The sequence continues at coordinate 312,820,056 of NC_136062.1, forward strand.
CACCTACAGACGTGGAAGAACTCTACGTTCCAGATTGAGTAATTGTGCCACACTCAAGTAACATCACATCCTGGCTCACCCCCACACCAAGGGGTTTTTACAAATGTGGTTGCTGTAGTGTGTGCAAATGGGCAATGAACGGAGTCAGAACCTTCACTAGTCACCACAAATGCAAATATGAGATCAACAGGAACATAAACTGCAACACGAAAATAGTTGTATACGTGTGGGAATGCACATGCCACAGCCAATATGTTGGCAGTATGATCAGGCTCCTCAAGGATCGCATTAGCGGACACGCAAGAGCCATGCACCAACAAGACTCATGCTATCCCATGGCTCTGCATATGGCAACATGTCCCACTCAAGGCACTCATAGAAGATTTTTCTTCTTTGGAGTTGACATTGCCAAACCTAATTTGAGGGGAGGCAATCGTGAGCTCAGACTTACACGTCTTGAGGCAACCTGGATCATGCATTTACAAACTGTGAAATATGGTCAGAACATCAACCATGAGCTACAATATTTTCTGGACACTTGAGCCTATCTGTTTTGTTTACATTAAGTTGCACTTTGCTCAGACAACAACCTTTGTTTGCATATGATTATCATCGTGCGAACGATTGATGACATGTCATTTAGTTTCAACTTTCAAATCTCCCTCGAACTGCTGGACTTGTAATCCTAAACAGTACCAGCTGGGATATAGATATTTTACCCTGTACCACATACCATATGCCCAGCATGATATGGTTGCTAGCGACTAATACTGGGTAAACTATAACACCTGCTCAATCAGTGTTACTCTGTTGCAAATGTGACGGGTATTCTATCAGCCATATTATAAGTGACTTTGGATATAATGCACCAATAACATGGTAGACTGGGGTCTCTTTATGTTTGTGACAGAGTAACCCATCCACTGAACACTAAATCAGACCCCATGACTTTTAGCCTTTTAGATCAAAATAGGAAATGAGAAAATGAAAATGAAAAGTGAAAAAATAAGAAAATTTAGATCATTTTCAGTGAGAAAAATTAATGTTTGAAAAAGTTCATAAAACCCTGAAAAGACTAATGTAACAGTAACACAAATGAATGGGTTAGGGATAGAGTTAGGACTAAGACAATGGAAACATCCTTAAACATCCCTTATGTAGGGTTAGACTTTAGTCAAGGTAAACATACTAGCTAAGAAATGGTTAGGTTTAGGATGAGGCTCGGATTAGGGGTTTGTTTATGGTAGTGTTAGAGTTATGTGTTGGGATTTTTGTGAAGGTAAGGGTATTGGAAATAGTTATTTTTAGACATGAGGTTAGGTATAAATATGTGGTTTGGACACGGGTAAAAGAAAGCATAATTTGGGTCAATAATACATTTAGGGCCAGCAGCTAGGAGAAAGAAGTGCAATTATAATTAGAATCAGAGGGTATTTAAAAGAAAAGTGAATTATTAATTGGAGTGGATGCTAGCCCACCACAAGCAAGTAAGTCACTAACTTGTTAGGTCCAGGGAAAAGTTTCTGTAACTTAAACCTGAGGTCAGTTACAGGTAACTATGGCACAGAGAAGAAACGCTTAACTTAGAGAAAATGTGTAAAGTCAAAACTACAGTACAACAACAAAAAATCAAATTTAGAAGAATAGATTAAATGTATTACACTCAATTACATCAAAACAACAAAAGTCCCGAAAACAAAACTGGAGATATTATCTTTAGAAGACTTAAGGAGAAATAATGGCAAAAAACACTAAGCACCAATGATAGTTCATATCTAGGTTCCTAGATGTGATTTCAAGCTGACAGCAATGGAGTGCGGGTCGAATACACCATAGAGTCATCACATGGGAGAATTTATCTTGATACTTAGTCTCGGAAATAGAAGTCAAAATCCTCCAGAGGGAGTGCCCTTGAAGTCAGATAGCCATTGAACGAGGTCCCACTGAAGCTGTTGGTATTAGAGGGAAAAGTTCAGACCAGGAAATTTAAAACTGCATTCCTGGTGAAGTGCTTGCGTTGGCTCTATACTTTTAGCACCTTCGCCTGGACAAGGTTTCAAAATTCAGATATAGCCTTTTTTTCGGGCTCAGAATCCTCCAGTGGGACAAGGCTACAGTCTGTATCCGACGATGAGTTCCACAAGGCCAGATACCTTCTTGTGGAGGGCCCACTGAAATAGATTTGCAAATGCGGAAAAGTTTCTACCCAGCAAAGTCACATTTGGGAAGATTGGCTATGGTGCATAGTCCTGGTGGTATAGGGATTGTTAGAAGTCCATTTAGAAGCAGCCATGGTCCTCGGAACCTTTAGAACAGCAATTGGGGGTACATTCCCACTTCAGCAGAGGCTACCATCAGAATCAAGTCATGGTCTAGTTGTTATTGGTCAGCTGGTCATTTCTGGGAATAGGCCTCTTGTAGCCGGTTGTATCTGACCCTTGGAATACACTTCTTTGCACAGGTCCAGCCCTTCAGATCTCCACAAAAGACGCAAAAAGCAGGATCAGTCCTTCTTTTGTTGTTCTACAGGTCCATGGAATTTTCAGAGATTTCCCTAGGGTGCCACATTATGAACAACTGAATAGGATACTTTTAGAGCTCATAATCACTCAAACAATAGCATTCTGGTGCTAACTTCTCAAATACAGAAGGGGACAAAATGAGAGATAGGCCTGTACGGTTGTACGACATTACAACGCATGGTTTTACCACGCATGCCTTTACATCGCAGTTTTTACAACGCATGCTGTTACAACGCATAGCGTTAAGGGGTGCTGGATAGTGAATAGTTTAATTTACTATTCCAACTCCAGTCCCCGTGGATAGTAGGGAAGGTGTTGGATAGTAAATTAAATCTATTCCCTATCCTAGCGCGCCCTCCAGCGCTATGCGTTGTAATGACATGCGTTGTAACAGTTGCGTCGTAAAGGCACTGCGTGGTAAAAGTTGCGTTGTAAAGGATGTTTACCGGCCTGTACCCATCCAATTATATTAATGAGTGGCCAGGGTATCAGGAGCAAGGACCAGCCAAGTCTTAACATTTTTCTTGAAACTGGCTTCATTAGCAGTGAACCGAATCAGTCCTCGAATTTGGTTCTAGGCATTCAATCCTAGGACCATGAATGATTTGCCTGCTAGGGACTAAAGCCTAAAAGAAGGAAGGTTTAGCAGATTGGCAATAGAAGATGTGAGAGTTCTCTGAGTCCTATAATGGTAAAATCTGTCAGACAAATAGTTAGGGGCTGTAGCAATAAAAGTTCTGAAGACCAGAACAAGAATTTTAAATAAGACCCTCTTATGATGAATAGGTAGCCAATGTTACTTCCTGAATGCCTTGGACGCAAACTGTTTCTAGGGAGTTTAAGCACCAATCTGGCGGCTGAATATTTTTAATATTTTTTTTATAACTCTTTTTATTGAAAAGCTCAATAGACTGTACAATAGCATTTGCCAGAACATGCACATCGGGATCCATTTACATTGGTTAGGAGGTCAAATGACAGGGTGTGGCAGCAACCATCATACAAACGAGGAAGAATCAACATTAAAAAGCATCATTCTTTAATTGGCTACAGCCTCTCTGGCTTCCACAGGGCCCTCCAGTGTCCCCCTGTAAGCTCACCATGGCACCCACACAATCTCCTATTTGTTAATGCACCCTCTGCTTTTGTGGACTGTTTCCTCTGCTCTCTCGCACCAGTCCTTGTCCTTTTCCCATTCTATCACTGAAGGGGGTAGTGTCGCCCCCACCCCTTAGCAATATTGCGCTTTGTGAACCCCGTTGCCAGGGTGAGCATATGGTGACATACTTGGGCCAAACTGTCTCTCCCTTATTTATGAGCAGATGCCATTTTACGCCGAGCGGCACGTCCATACCCACCACCCTGGCCATAATTGCCGTAACCCTGCGCCAAAACTGCACACTTGTAGGACATTCCCATAGGATGTGAAGAAAAGTGCCCTCACTCTGGCAACCTCAAATGCACTGTGGCGATGGCACATACCAATCCTATGCAAGAGCATCGACGGGTAGTAGGAGCTATGCAAAATCCGGAACTGGATCAGTCTGAATCACACACGTATTGCTATTTACCTCAGGCCCTGGAGTGCCTCTAGCCAATCCTCATCCTCTATGCTGCCCAGGTTATCTGTCCAGGCGGCCTTTAAGGCTGTGGCGGCTGAATTTTGAACCATCTGTAGTCCATTAAGCAATTGCTTTGAGATCCCTGCATACAAGCTGTTGCAATAATCCAGCCTAAAAATTATAGGAACAAATGCCACTGTTTTCCTTGTGGCTAGGAGGAAGTCAAAGTCTTTTTAGGGCTCGCCTGCTAATGCGCTTGCGCATAGCTGTCGAGCTATATTGTGGTTTAACGAGAGCTTAACCATCTCAGCGATTTGTTGCTGTGCCCGAGAAAAACAAGCTCAATGCGCAAGCGCATTGGCAAAAAGCGCGTGCACATCAAAGCCACCAGCCTCCCTCCCATAGGCATCTCAAGCTTCCCCCAGCCAGCATTTCTCCTCCCCTAATTATTCACTGCACGGCCGGCCTGCACATCAAAGGCTGCTGCCGCCGTGACTCGCATTTCTCCTCCCTCCTCCCCTTTCACTGCCCAGGCCGGCCGTACTTTCACTTTACACGGCTCGCGTTTATTTTTTTAACATGGCCGCTTTTTTTTTCCTTCCTTTTCTGGCTCATTTAGGTCGCTATGTCATTCATCTGTGATTGTGGCAATGCCCGTTACTTGTGGCCCTCCTGCTCACCGGGTGCAACATTTCTCAGCTTCCAAAGCACACCGATTTTATAAGGTCTTGGCGGCTTTTCCAGTCCTCTCAGCACCCTCCCCTCACTTCTGTGCACATTTGAATTTTATGTCCTGTGCATGACTCGCCCTTCCCTTTTCAAGGCCTTCTGCCTTTACTGTGCCAACTGCTGTTTCCAAATTAGCACCCACCACCCAGCTTCACCGATGCACCCACCACACAGCTCCACTGATGCACCCACCACCCAGCTCCACCAATGCACCCACCACAGAGCTCCACCGATGCACCCACCACACAGCTCCACTGATGCAACCACCACACAGCTCCACCGACACATCTCCACTGATGCACCCAGCTCCACCGATGCCCCAACCACACAGCTCCACCGACACTGCTCCACCGATGAACCAACCACACAGCTCCACCGATGCACCCACCAAACAGCTCCACCGAGGCACCCACCATACAGCTCCACCAAGGCACCCACCACACAGCTCCACCGATGCACCCACCACACAGCTCCATCGAGGCACCCACCACACAGCTCCACAGATGCACCCACCACACAGCTCCACAGATGCACCCACCACACAGCTCCACAGATGCATCCACCACACAGCTCCACAGATGCACCCACCACACAGCTCCACCGATGCACCCACCACACAGCTCCACCGATGCACCCACCACACAGCTCTGCCGAGGCACCCACCACACAGCTCCACCGATGCACCCACCACACAGCTCCACCGATGCTCCAACTAAGCTCCACCAATGCACCCACCACATAGCTCCACCAATGCACCCACTAAGCTCCACCGATGCACCCACCACACAGCTTCACCGATGCACCCACCACAGACCTCCACCGAGGCACCCACCACACAGCTCCACCGATGCACCCACCACACAGCTTCACCGATGCACCCACCACAGAGCTCCACCGAGGCACCCACCACACAGCTCCACCGAGGCACCCACCACACTGCTCCACTGATGCACCCACCACACTGCTCCACTGATGCACCCACCACACAGCTCCACCGATGCAGCCACCACACAGGTCCACCGACATAGCTCCACCAATGCACCCACCACCCAGCTCCACCGATGCACCCACCACACAGCTCCACCGACACTGCTCCACCGATGCACCCACCACACAGCTCCATCGATGCACCCACCACACAGCTCCACTGAGGCACCCACCATACAGCTCCACCAAGGCACCCACCACACAGCTCCACCGATGCACCCACCACACAGCTCCACAGATGCACCCACCACACAGCTCCACAGATGCACCCACCACACAGCTCCACAGATGCACCCACCACACAGCTCCACCGAAGCACCCACCACATAGCTCCACCGATGCACCCATCACACAGCTCCGCCGATGCACCCATCACACGGCTCCGCCGAGGCACCCACCACACAGCTCCACCGATGCACCCACCACACAGCTCCACCGATGCTCCAACTAAGCTCCACCAATGCACCCACCACACAGCTCCACCAATGCACCCACTAAGCTCCACCGATGCACCCACCACACAGCTTCACCGATGCACCCACCACACAGCTCCACCGATGCACCCACCACACAGCTCCACCGATAGTCCACCTAAGCTCCACCAATGCGCCCACCACACAGCTCCACCAATGCACCCATTAAGCTTCACCGATGCACCCACCACAGAGCTCCACCGAGGCACCCACCACACAGCTCCATCGATGCACCCACCACACAGCTCCACCGATGCACCCACCACACAGCTCCACCAATGCACCCACCACACAGCTCCACAGATGCACCCACCACACAGCTCCACCTACACAGCTCCACCGATGCACCCACCACAGAGCTCCACCGATGCACCCACCACACAGCTCCACCGATGCAGCCACCACACAGTTCCACCGACACAGCTCCACCAATGCACCCACCACACAGCTCCACCGATGCACCCACCACACAGCTCCACCGAGGCACCCACCATACAGCTCCACCAATGCACCCACCACACAGCTCCACCGATGCACCCACCACACAGCTCCACCGAGGCACCCCCCACACAGCTCCACAGATGCACCCACCACACAGCTCCACAGATGCACCCACCACACAGCTCCACAGATGCACCCACCAGCCAGCTCCACCGATGCACCCACCAGCCAGCTCCACCGATGCACCCACCACACAGCTCCACAGATGCATCCACCACACAGCTCCACAGATGCACCCACCACCCAGCTCCACCGATACACCCACCACACAGCTCCACCGATGCACCCACCACACAGCTCCACTGATGCAACCACCACACAGCTCCACCGACACAGCTCCACTGATGCACCCACCACTCAGCTCCACTGATGCAACCACCACACAGCTCCACCGATGGCAGAGCTCCACAGATGCCCCCACCACACAGCTACACCGATGCACCCACCACACAGCTCCACAGAGGCACCCACCACACAGCTCCACCGAGGCACCTACCACACAGCTCCACCGATGCACCCACCACACAGCTCCACCTATGCACCCACCACACAGCTCCACCGAGGCAACCATCACACAGCTCAACAGATGCACCCACCACACAGCTCCACAGAGGCACCCACCACACAGCTCCACAGATGCACCCACCACACAGCTCCACCGAAGCACCCACCACACAGCTCCACCGATGCACCCACCACACACCTCCACCGTTGCACCCACCACACAGCTCCACCGATGCACCCACCACACAGCTCCACTGATGCACCCACCACACAGCTCCAGCGATGCAGCCACCACACAGCTCCACCGACACAGCTCCACCAATGCACCCACCTCCCAGCTCCACCGATGCACCCACCACACAGCTCCACCAACACAGCTCCACCGATGCACCCACCACACAGCTCCACCGAGGCACCCACCATACAGCTCCACCAAGGCACCCACCACACAGCTCCACCGATGCACCCACCACACTGCTCCACCGAGGCACCCACCACACAGCTCCACAGATGCACCCACCACAGAGCTCCACAGATGCACCCACCACACAGCTGCACCGATGCACCCACCACACAGCTCCGAAAATGGACCCACCACACAGCTCCCCCAATGCACCCACCACACAGCTCCACCAATGAGTCCAGTAAGCTCCACTGATGCACCCACCACACAGCTTGACCGATGCACCCACCACAGAGCTCCACCGAGGCACCCACCACACAGCTCCACCGATGCACCCACCACACAGGTCCACCAATGCACCCACCACACAGCTCCACCGATGCACCCACCACACAGCTCCTTTTTCACAGCTCCACCGATGCACCCACCACACAGCTCCACCGATGTTATGTTATGTTATATTAAGTTTATATAGCGCACGGCTACTCTAGAAGAGTGTCCCGGCGCTTTCCACAGGCAGCTCGATGTAGAATAACACAACAAGAAATAACAGATACAAAGAAGAAAAGAAAAAAAAAACACCAGAAAAAGCCTAGAGATTAAAAAGCCAAGTCTTCAGGCTCTTCCTGAACTGAAGCAGATTGGAGGTACTGCGAAGCGCCAGCGGAAGCGAGTTCCACAGCTGGGGGGCCTTGAAGCTGAAAGAGCGCCCCCCAGTGCGGGCCTTCCTCACACGCGGAACCACAGCATTAAAGAGAGATTCGGACCGCAGTGAGCGGGCTGGGCGATAGAAGGCCAATCTTCGCCGCAGGTATCCAGCACCTACACCAAACAATGCTTTGTGCATCAGCATCAGGGATTTAAACATGATCCGCTTCCGGATAGGCAGCCAGTGAAGCGTGTGCAGCAACCCAGAAGCTCGTGCTCCCCTGTGCAGGCCAAAAATGGCACGGGCAGCAGAGTTTTGTGCCACCTGCAGGCGCTGGACCAAATAATCCGGAAGGCCAAGGAAAAGGGCATTGGCATAATCCAACCTGGATCCAATGAGCGCTTGCACAGTAATCTGCCTATGCTCCACAGACAGCAGTGGTAAGAACTTGCGAAGCATCTTCAGAATACCGAAACAGGTGCCGGCCAACCCCAGGACATGAGCTCTGAGTGAGAGCCTGTTATCCAGCTTGATACCAAGGTTTTTGGAAAGCTGTGATGACTGTGCAGGAGGACACATATCAGAGGGCCACCATTGCCGCCAATCAGGGTCAGTGGCACAACCAAAGAATAAGACCTCCGACTTGCTGGAGTTGGCCTTTAAACTATTCCGCTGGAACCAGTCGAAGATGCACCCACCACACAGCTCCACCGAGGCACCCATCACACAGCTCCACCAATGCACCCACCACACAGCTCCACCGATGCACCCACTACACAGCTCCACCTACACAGCTCCACCAATGCACCCACCACACAGCTCCACCGATGCACCCACCACACAGCTCCACCGAGGCACCCACCACACAGCTCCACCGAGGTACCTACCACACAGCTCCACCGATGCACCCACCACACAGCTCCACTGATGCACCCACCACACAGCTCCACCGATGCAGCCACCACACAGCTCCACCGACACAGCTCCACCGAGGCACCCACCACACAGCTCTACCGATGCTCCAACTAAGCTCCACCAATGCACCCACTAAGCTCCACCAATGCACCTACCAAACAGCTCCACCAATGCATCCACTAAGCTCCACCAATGCACACACCACTCAGCGCAACCACAGCATCACTCAGCGCAACCACAGCATCACTCAGCACCACCACAGCATCACTCAGCGCAACCACAGCATCACTCAGCACAACCACAGCATCACTGGTTCAAATATGTTCTTTCAATGTTTCAAGCTGTTTTCAAGCTTTCACGCTTTATTACAAATCACAAAAAGATGTTAATATTTCACTTCTGTCCTTGGATTTTCGTCACAATAAAAACACTGAACATAATCTTCACAAAAGTTATTTACAAAAGTTTAAGCTATTGCCATTACAAATTAAATACATTATTTAAGTATTAATTATTTAAAAAAATTAAAAGCCATTGTTATTTGTAATATCAATACATCTAAGTCACGTAAATACAAAACATGTTGCATTACAAATGCTATAGGTGTCACATTTGCGAAAGTTATAACTATTGGCATTGTAAATGACAAAGCTATTAATTTAGCTATTTTAAAAAATAACACATAAATAAAAAAAAAATCATTTATAAGACCAAGAGCTCAAACTTTCCTAATGCGAGCCCGATTGCATTTCCAATGCTCGTTTTAAAGAAGTAATCAATAAATAAAGCACGTACCAGCTACTGATATTACTTGTAGCCGAAAAGAAAGTGTGTTGTCAAATTTGACTACACGTCAAATTTGACATCCACATTTTTTGCCACTTCTACTGTGGACGGAGGAGGGTGCACATACTTCAGCCACTACATCATTTGGGAGAACAAATTCGACTTCCAGAACAAACGAATCTCTGTTTTGTCGGTGTTTCATCTTAGGTGAATATTTTCCATCCATTGAATTATACTTGTAAAACAATTCTTAAAATGATGTGGTTTGTATTAGCTATTAGGTGGGGGTGACTGCTGACTCTTCCCTAACTAATAGGGTAGAAGTTCCAAGGGGCAAGTCTTTCCACTTTTTCAACAGTTTTTGTTTACCCTACATGAAAAAAATCCTGAAGTGCACCTGCTGACAGGTGTGCCCAGGGAAATGAGCACTCCCCTCTTCAGTAGTCACTCAAAACCAGTTCTGCCGAAGCTCCCCACCTGCTGGGATTGGCTCCATCTTGGCTATGGAGGGATAGCTCCCCTCCTATTGGGATTGGAGCCAGCCTGGATAGGGGGAGGGGTAAAGATTTGCCTTCTCCAGTTCTCACCTCATATTTACTGCTGAACGGGCTGGCCACATTACAAGTTAAAGGAGTTTTCAGATCCATCCATACTGGCATTCCCGCAAATGGGAGGAAAAACCACTTCTCACACCCAGTTCCTTGTCTGTGCTCTGGGAGCAGTTTTAACACCTCATTCAGGTGAAGAACAGACTGCACAGCTGCTGTCAGGCTAATGTAAATTTGCTTTCAGAAACATCAGGTAGGGGAAAGGTAACTTTCTAAATGCTACTTTTCCTAAATATTTATTAAAAAGGTACGTTTACCAAAACATTGACTTTTAAATAAATATGAAAAAATAGCGGGTGAATTATTTTTTTCAAGCTGGTCCCAAGCATAAGATACATGTATGAATAATTCAATCTGTACTCTGGTTTGTTCATAGGAAAGCCAGAGCCTTCCACAGTGAAAATAGCTTTTTGGGGCTTGTAACTTCAGGGACAGGGTAAAAATGTGATTTCTACATTTCTCTCTTTTAATAAGCATGCATTCTACTTTGTGGACCTAATAGCCCTACATAGGGGTAGCTTACTAATATTTAAAAGGAAGGGTTTTATCCTGTTAAAGGGGGAATTTTGACAGGTTTTGCTGCAGGGTAAATTACAACTGTCAAGCTACATTGGTAGACCTAAAACCATGTATTTCTTTGTCGCATAAGTGGATTGCACAACAAGTGCTTCAATCCACATGTAATTTTTAACTTTCCATTCCATGGGTATATTTCTACAAATTCATTAACAGACTTTTATGAAGGTATACTCCCTCTCGCAACCTACACACAGTACATCTCCAGTTACTGACTATCCCTGCCTTCAAATTAAAATGTCAGGGAGGATGTAGGTTTACTTCCTTGGCCCCAAGACTGTGGAACTGCTTCCCTCTGGAGATTCGGTCATGTACTGATCTTCTGAGCTTTAGGAAAATGCTCAAGACATGGCTGTTTGTGCAGGCCCACGAATAATTCCCTCCACTGGTCTCGGCAAATTCTAGAGTTAGCGCCATGAAACATATTGGTGTACGTGCGCTATAGAATTTTTTTAGAACATAGTATACGTTGTGCACTGGTTAATATCTTCACAATTTGTCCTCCAGAGGCCCATGGCACATGTTAATATCCTCACAATATGTCCACCAGAGGCCCAAGGCTATGCTAATATGCCAGAGCATTTAATGAAGGGTTTTGGCCCTGTAATACTGATTCACTATTGCATTCAGTAGAGTACAGGATTTTGTTCAGGACTGATTAATGTGTAACTTATCTGATTATTGTTTACACTGTGAAATGAATGTGTGCACTATCCAGCAGTCTTATATAAGGGACTCATCAGAGTTTTGTTATTGGCCAGGACTTGGAGGAAGAAGGTGTCAGAACCCCTTTTAGTGGGCCACGGACCAGGCAGGGGTTACTTGGTCCAACCGTGGGGGTTGAGGCCTTTTACACCTGTTGGCCTTGGACCTGACATACTAAGGATTCTGAGATACTGAGTCAAGTACTCCTTCTGCACTTGGCTCTCAAAGTATGCTTGATCCCAGCAGTCCAAGGGTCACTCGGTGGAAGGTGAGTAGACAGGATAGTAAATACTGGCTCACAACTCAAAATATGCACAGCAGCAATAAATCATTGTCCAGCCAAATACTCATTTTCTATGGCGATTTCCTGTCCCACTCCCTCCTCGTGTTAACAATAGTGGTTATTCCCCATTCACTACTGGCAACATACAGGGTATGGCCCACTAACAGTTCAAGTCTCAAGAGTCCACTTTGACTTGAAGTTAAAGTTAATTGAGGTCTAGTGCCATAGTACTACTAGCAGTAAGTCCCCCCAGGTCCAACAGGCCCAAAACCAGTCTAACCTGCACTGACAGGCATTAAGAGTCTAACATTTCTGAGTGTTCTGGTATGTGGGAGCTCACAGTGGCTGCAGCCAAGCTCAGGAAATTCAGTCGCATATGGCCCACCCAGCTGCCCTCAGAAGGTGTAGAGCCTCTCATTCGCAGTTGCACTCCGGAAGCTACCAGAGACTTTCTACATCTCTTGTTGGGTAAGTGTTCATGCGGCTCCAGATGGAGGGCAGCTACGACAATCCTGTCTAGGGTACCTAACCTGAGTGACTTTAGGTATTCCCAAGGCATCCTCACTTCTCAAGAGGGGCAGAATAAATATAGTCCTTGGTACTCCCGGTGACCCCTCTGCCATAAGGGGTCATTATCACTGACAGTCCACCGGCTCTGGTCAATCAATCAATCAATCATGACATTTGTATAGCACGCTACTCACCCGGAAGGGTCTCAAGGCGCTGGGGGAGAGGGGTACGTTACTGCTCGAACAGCCAGGTCTTGAGTTGTTTCCTGAAGGAGAGATGGTCCTGGGTCAGTCGAAGGTGGATGGGGAGGGAGTTCCAAGTCTTGGCTGTCAAGTAGGAGAAGGATCTTCCTCCGGCGGTGGCTCTGCGGATGCGTGGTATGGCGGCGAGGGCGAGGCTGGTCGATCGTAGCTGGCGGGTGGGCGTGTAGAAGGTCAGGCGGTCGTTGAGGTACTTGGGGCCCAGGTCGTGGAGAGCCTTGTGTGCGTGGGTGAGGAGCCTGAACGTGATCCTCTTGCTGACGGGGAGGCAGTGCAGGTCTCTCAGGTGGCCGGAGATGTGGCTGTGTCGGGGGATGTCCAGGATGAGTCGTGCGGAGGAGTTCTGGATGTGTTGGAGTCTTTTGTGAAGTTTGACTGTGGTTCCGGCGTAGAGGGTGTTCCCATAGTCCAGTCGGTTGGTGACGAGTGCCTGGGTAACGGTCTTCCTGGTCTCAGTGGGGATCCATCGGAAGATCTTACGGAGCATACGCAGGGTGTTGAAGCACGATGAGGAGACGGCATTGACTTGTCTGGTCATCGAGAGGCAGGAGTCCAGGATGAAGCCTAGGTTGCGTGCGTGGTCCGTTGGCTTGGGAGTGGTGCCCAGGGCAGGGGGCCACCAGGAGTCGTCCCAGGCGGAGGGCGATGATCCCAGGATGAGGACTTCCATCTTGTCTGAGTTCAGTTTCAGGCGGCTGTTCTTCATCCACTCGGCGACGTCTTTCATCCCTTCGTGTAGGCTGGTTCTGGCAGTGGCGGGGATCGTTGGTGAGGGAGAGGATCAGCTGGGTATCGTCGGCGTAGGAGATGATGTTGAGGTTGTGTTGGCGTGCGATGGCTGCGAGGGGGCTCATGTAGATGTGGAAGAGGGTTGGGCTGAGTGATGATCCTTGTGGTACGCCGCAAATGACTTCGCTGGCCTCGGATCTGAACGGGGGAGGCGGACTCTCTGGGTTCTTCCGGCGAGGAACGAGATGATCCACTCCAGTGCCTTCTCTTGGATTCCGATGTTGCTGAGGCGCTGTACTAGGGTGCGGTGGCAGACAGTGTCAAACGCTGCGGAGAGGTCTAGGAGGATGAGGGCTGCTGTTTCCCCGTTGTCGAGCAAGGATCTGATGTCATCGGTGGCTGTGATCAGGGCGGTCTCGGTGCTGTGGTTGGCTCGGAAACCAGACTGCGAGGGGTCGAGGGATCCATTCGTCTCGAGGAAGGCGGCGATCTGTCTGTTGATGGTCTTCTCGATGACTTTGGCAGGAAAAGGGAGGAGCGAGATGGGGCGGAAGTTCTTGAGGTCGGTGGGGTCCGCTGTTGGTTTCTTCAGGAGGGCGCTGAGCTTGGCGTGCTTCCAGCTCTCCGGGAAGGTGGCGGTGTGGAAGGATGTGTTGATGATGTCACGCAGTTGGGGTGCGATGATGGAGTCGGCCTCGTTGAAGATGTGGTGGGGGCAGGGGTCAGTTGGTGATCCAGAGTGGATGGTGTTCATCGTGCGGGTGGTGTCTTCGGTGCTGACCGGGGTCCAGTTTCAGAGGGTGGTGGTGAGGGGCGTTGGTTCGGCGATTGGGTGCGTAGTTGGTGCGCTGGAGCTGTTGTGTATGTTGGCGATCTTGCGATGGAAGAGCGAGGCGAGAGAGTCGCAGAGATCTTGCGAGGGAGTGATGTCGTTGTTTCCGGCGCTGGCGTTGTAGAGCTCTTTGACGATGCTGAAGAGTTCCTTGCTGTCGTGGGTGTTGTTGTCCATTTGTTCTTTGAATGCTGTCTTCTTGGTGGTGCGGATCAGCTGGTGGTGCTTGCGGGTGGCGTGCTTGAGGGCGGTCATGTTGTCTGGGGTTTGGTTGTGGCGCCAGGCTTTCTCGAGGGTGCGGCAGTTCTTCTTGGAGTCCTTGAGTTCGTTGGTGAACCAGGGGGCTTTCTTGCTGCCAGGCCTTCTAGGAGGGTTCTTTAGTGGTGCGAGGTCGTCGGTGCAGGCGGTCAGCCACTCTGTGAGGTTGCTGGCTGCTTTGTTGGGGTCCGTAGTGCTGGTGGGAGGGTTCTGGCGGAGGGAGGTGCTGAGCTGCTCGGCGGTGATCTTGCACCAGCTCCGGGGAGGAACCTGTTGTGGGTGGTGGTGGGTCGTGTTTCTCCTGAAGCTGAAGTGGACGCAGCTGTGATCAGTCCAGTGAAGTCCGGTGGAGTGGCTGAAGGAGATGTGCTTGCTGGAGGAGAAGACGGTGTCAAGCATGTGGCCGGCGTAGTGGGTGGGGGTGTTCACCAGTTGCTTGAGTCCGAGGTTGGCGAGGTTGTCCAGCAGGATGGTGGTGTTGGCCCAATCATCACAGTGATATTCTCTATATGGCGTTTCCTGGCATACGGGGTAGCAACCTCACTGCAGCAGAAGGTTACTGCCTGTCGTGCTGACCTTAGGACGCTTCTTACAGACACGGCTCCTAGCTATCGGATGCGGCTCATACCATCTTAAAGATACACCTTACTAAACATACCTGCTGATCTTTGCTCTACCATGAGCTTTATCTATGCACCTTAGGATTCGCTTCAATCGTCTTTTGACACCTGCGCCAGAGGATACGTTTAACTTCTACAGTATCTTGCCCTGAAGAAGCCCATGTTTGGACGGAACGTGTTGGCTGGTTGTATCATACGAAGCGCAACAGAGAATAAAAAGATCAGAAAACATTCACTTGCTAATGCTTTTTATTGGTGTATTCTTGTGTATCTAATTACATGTGTCTATATATTGCCTCTCATCCAAACCAGTCTACAAAGTTATATTTGTGATCTACAAGCAGCAGATCATTTGAGGTGGCCAATATAACATACAACTTGTGACTAGTCCTGGTGGTGCAGTCCTCTATGACCCGGCTACTTTTAATCCTTTTTCCTCTGCCATAGGGGGTCACTATCACTGACAGTCCACCGGCTCTGGTCCGATCAGCACAGTGATATTCTATATGGTGGCGGTTCCTGGCATACGGGGTAGCCACCTCACTACAACACAGGGTTACTGCCTGTTCTGCACAGCAGTCTTCTTCCTATCTGCCCCTCCTGTCAAAAGGGGCCACCATCTTGCTACCGCACAGGGCAATGGCCCCTTCTCACATGACAGTCTTTTCTCAGCAACCAGTCCCTGAATACAGGTTTGCTGCCTCGATACCATGCAGAGGTCCTGGCTCGGTCAGTGCAGCATGACAAATGGCTAAATTCTCGGTGGCCATTCCCTGGCATATAGGGTCGGTGACTCTGTCCTACACCCAGGCAATGACCCGATCGGTACAGAAGTCATTTCCTCGCACCCTGCACAGAGAGTTCACTCAACAGGGCTCCCCACTGAACCCTGCTCCCTTCAATGCTCTCCTCCCTCACAGGACACATTGGTCTTGGCAAACAGGCAGGCGTTGGTGTTCCAGGCTCCGGGCAGGTGGTCTTAGATTGGCTGCGTGATGTCCCCTTACCCAGCAATGGAGATGAGCAGGCCTTGACCCCCAGTCCTGGAAAAAGGCAGAAGTCTTGCAGAGCTTCCCTTCTTTACTCATCACATCTCGCTGCTTTGGGTCTCAAACCCCATTTCTTATAGTCCATTTCCGGACACCAAAAGTGAGATAGGGTCTGAATCTTTGACATTTTATGTTGGGGTTCTGCTTCTTTTGAAGTGCCTACTCCCTCTTCCTTTTGAAAAGCAGTCAGTCCCAGCAGGAGAGTCTCCTTAGCTGATAGTCTCACAACACAGGCATTTCCTTGTGACCTCTCACTAAAGAGCAACCTTTGAAAGGTGTAGGTGAGTTCTGGTCCTCCCCTCCTCGGCGTGTCCCACCCAACTTACAGAAATACAAAAATATTTCTGATCTCCCTACCTCCGCTCCATGTTTCACCATGCAGGCCTGGGTCTTTCAAAATGGATCTCAGAGCCATCTATTGTGCCATTTGTAGGGACACATACACCCAACACATGTATAGAGCATACATGCACTGCACAAAACTGTGTACTCCATGTACTGTGCTACTCAGAAGCAGACATCTATCCAACACTTGCATTTTTTGCATTCTCCCCCCTTAAATTTCGGCAGGTTTGACCTGCTGAAATTTAACAAATGCGGAGTTATTCAACGCAGCCAATAATTATCATATGCATTAAATACAGTGAAACTTGTAATTCTGTCCCATGGGTAAACAGGGCTTTACTCAGGAGACGGATTTTAAGGAGCCACTCATAATTAGGCCCATGACTGCACACATTGCCTGGCCCTTTACAGTGCTTCTAAGCTGTTATTTCATATCTGGTCATTTTTTTTTCTCCCCGCGAAGCAGCAGATCCTGAATCAACTGGAGAAAGCAAAAAAGGGAAATTTTGCTTCTTTCCATATCTACCCGTATATTTTGCACACTCCTAAATTTAAAGTGTTTCAAATTACCAGATGTATGGATACAGAGCTATTTTTACTAAGCTGTGCTAATTCACAGAGTATCTCGAAAAATGTATGGAGAAAGGAGGAAAAAGTTTATTCAGAAAATTAAGAATTTCTTCAAGAAAGATAAACCTGTTTTGACTAGGGAGGGAATTCCTATTCCGCTCCCTAAAACGCCTGCTTCATTTATGATGATGGAGATAGGTTATCATACGTGTGTATGGATGGAAAATTGGATAGAGTACACAAAAGATGATGGTCTCTTAGCTTTTCCAGAGCATGGTACTTTTAATGGAAGAATTTTGCAGAATTTGAGGATGCGGATGCATGAATTAGAACCAAGACTTAGATTAACACAGTTTAAGGCATTAGAAGAATGGGAGACTGTGTCATTTGAGAGAGAAAAGGGTCGAAGAGGAAGATTTCCAGGATATTTTACTAAAGGTATGCAAATGAAACAGTGGAGAAAAACGATGGAATCAGAAGGGCGGTAGCCTGTATTAATGGCTGAAAAACAAACATGGAGTAAATGTAAAGTGAAGTCAAAACATTTGAGTGCAACTGGATACGGAGAATCAGAGGATGAGTTATTAGAGGACATTTTAAATAAAAATTCTCCACTGTATCAAGAAGGACCAAGTAAAGTTATCCCAAGTGTCCTAGTTTTAGGAACTCCATTGATTCCGCAGATTGTATATGACGCAACAGTTAATAGAGTACTGTGTGACAAGGAAAAGAAGCTTTGAATAAAAATAGGGAAGAATTAATACAGAAAATCACCCAATTAAATGTGAATCCTGAAACATTGACAATACCTGTAGCAATAGGTCCTGTTGTTATTTTGTATGGAGATAAAGTAAATTGTTCAAAAACACCAGCTACAGTAATCCCTTTAAATAATCCCAGAAAAGAAATCATAATAACTGATGACAAAGCCAGTGGGTACGATTCAGTAAATTCATTAATGGATTTACCGATAAGAGATAATAGGAGTGAAACCCCACAAAGAGTTTTACCTAGCAGTTCAAAGGAAGGAATGACAGTAACATACTCTGGAATAAGGAGTGCCACATTAGTAACCCCAGAAGATTTAGAGAGATGGACACAAGGAATTGAAAAACAGAGTTCACTGCCTAAAATATCAGATATTTATCAATTAAAAGTAGAATTGTAAAAATTGTTTGCTTGATATGTGGGAATAGATAGACTGAACACCTATGACGAAGAAGAATTGTTGTTTGTGTGCAGGAGTATAAAATAAATGCAAGGCTGTTTCACGAGAAATTGACCGAACTATCCTCGGAGATAGGATTAGATGTAGGGAGATCAAAGGTATTACAGAAGTCTTACCGAGTGCAGTTTACTGAAAAGGATTTGGAAAATATGAATGTGTCAGGAAGAAAATTGCAGTGGAGAGTGAGATGGCTAAGGAAAAAGAAAGAAGCACAGACAAAGGAAGCATCTAATGCATAGCAAATGAAAGAAACAGGGAAAGTAGAAAGATTGTGCCCTATGCGAGAGGTACCTGGTGGAAGACATGTACATGCCCCATGGAGTTGACAGGATATTTTGTCTTTTACAAACGAGTTCCCAACATTGAGAGAGAAGCCAGTTGAATGGTATAGACCAGTTGAAAGGTTTGAGAAGGTTTTGAAGGTTTTGTTGAAAGATTTAGATGGTCTGTTTGATATATTGGTGCCTGCAGACTTATGGACAGAATGTAAGATTACAATTGATTGACCTAGTGAGGAATATCCAAGAGGCCCAAAAACAGGACCACCCTCATATGACGTGATGAAGAAATATCATCAAGTAATTACATTTTTTAAAGGAAAGATACCTCCAAAAGAAACAAATTGGATAAAAATAGATTGAAATACTCAAGAGCCAAATGAATCTGTACATGCCTATTACGAAAGATTATTGCAGGTATTCACGGAGTATAGTGGCTTTGAAAGCATTGGAGATAAAGATATGGGACATTTTGTATATTTGTTACTGGATTGAAACCTGAGATTAGTCAATTAATTCAAAAGCATAAGATTTGTTGGCAAAGTAAGACCATAGATGAGATATTAAAGTATGTTAAGTATTGCTGGGATGACATTAAGGATAGGAATAGGAAGTTGAAAGAAAAGATGATGTGGGCACAAGTGAAATTGGCAGAAAAGCAAGGAATAAAGTTAGATGGTCAAACAAGCTGACAGACAAAGGAACAGAGTCAGAGTGATAATGTGGCAAGTAGTGGTAAACAAAAGGGAAGAATGAGCAGAGAGGATGCAAAAAAAGGTTTCCTTGTCATGGATGCGGAAAGCTTGGACATTGGAAAAATTAGTGTAAAATTATCCAGAATAATGAAGGCCCAAATCAAAACTTAAATCCACAGTCACAGAATGAAGGATTTGTGAATCAACTGCAGCAGGTAGTTAATCAGAAGTATCAGTTACCACCTGCCCCAGGCAAAATTGTGGTAATCAGGCACAGTCAATCAATTAATCAACACATTTGTAAAGCGCACTTCTCACCCGTGAGGGTCTCAAGGCGCTGGGGGGGGGGGAGGTGCTGCTACTGCTCAAATAGCCAGGCTTTGAGTAGCCTCCTGAAAGTCAGTAGGTCCTGGGTCTACCGTAGGAGGATGGGGAGGGTGTTCCTGGTCTTGGTGGCGAGGTAGGAGAACGATCTTCTGCCTGTGGTTGCTCTTCAAATGCCGGGGATGATGGCGAGGGTGAGATCAGAGCGGAGCTGGTAGTTCGGGGTGTAGAAGGTGAGTCGTCTGTTGAGGTATGCTGGTCCGGTGTTGTTGATTGCTTTGTGTGTGTGGGTGAGGAGTTTGAAGGGTATCCTCTTGTTGAAGGTCTCTCTAGTGGGGTGAGATGTGTCTGTGGCAAGGGATGTCGTGGATGAGGCGTGCAGAGGCGTTCTGTATGCGTTGCAGTCGTTTCAGTAGTTTGGCCGAGGCTCCCATAGAGGGTGTTTCCGTAGTACAGCCTGCTGCTGACGAGGGCCTGGGTGGCCGTTCTTCTTGTTTAGGTGGGGATCCACCTGTAGATCTTGCGGAGCATGCATAGGGTATTGAAGGAGGAGGACGAGATGGCGTTGACCTGCTTGGTCATGGAGAGTGTTGAGTCGAGGATGACCCCCAGGTTGCGTGCATGGTCGGTGGGTGTAGGTGCTGCTCCCAGTGTGGTTGGCCACCAGGAGTCATCCCAGGCTGACGGGGTGGAGCCGAGGATGAGGACCTATTTCTTGTCTGAGTTCAGCTTCAGTCGGCTCTTCTTCATCCACTCAGCGACGGCCTTCATTCCTTCGTGGAGGTTGGCTTTGGTGGTGAGGAGGTCCTTGGTGAGGGAGAGAATCAGCTGGGTGTCGTCGGCCTAGTATATGATGTTGAGGTTGTGCAGTCGGGCCACGTGGGAGAGCGATTCCATGTAGATCTTTAACAGTGTTGGGCTGAGGGATGATCTTTGGTGTACGCCGCAGATGATCTTGGAGGCTTCGGAATGGGGGGAGGCGGTTGCTTTGGTTTCTGCCGGAGAAGAAGGAGGCGGTCCATTCCAGAGCTTTTTCTTGTATCCCTGCGTTGTGGAGGCATGTGTAGGGTGCGGTGGCAGACCGTGTCGAAGGTGGCTGAGAGGTCCAGGAGGATAAGGGCCGCGGTTTCACCGTTGTCCAGCAGGGTCCTGATGTCATCTGTGGCAGCAATGAGGGCAGTTTCAATACTGTGGTTGCTGGGGAACCCGTAATGGGATGAGTCCAGTGTGTAGTTCTCCTTGAGGTAGCGGGTCAGTTGTCTGTTGATGATCTTCTTGAGGACCTTCGCCGGGAACAGGAGCAGGGAGATGGGTCGGAAGTTCTTGAGGTCTCACGGATCCGCCTTGGGTTTTTTGAGTAAGGCGTTGATCTCTGCGTGCTTCCAGCTCTCCGAGAAGGTCGCAATCTCAAAGGAGATGTTGATGACTTTGCGGACATGGGGTGTGATGGTGGTGCTAGCTTTGTTGAAGATGTCGTGCGGGCATGGGTCTGACGGAGAGCCGGATTGGATGGTGTTCATGATTTTGATGATGTCGTCGTCGTTTACGTGGGTCCAGGGAACATGGGGTCGATGCGGATGGTGGCCGGGGGGTCCGAGGTGTCGGCGGCTGTCAAGGCAGTCAGGTTGTTGAGCTGTCGTGGATGTCTGCGATCTTGCGGAGGAAGGAGGTGGCAATGAAGTTGCACAGGTCTTGCGATGGTGGGATGTCTTTGCCGTTGGAGCTGGAGTTGGAGAGTTCCTTCACGATGTTGAAGAGCTCTTTGCTGTTGTGTGCATTGTTGTCGAGGGGGTCCTTGAAGGAGGCCCTTTTGGCAGTTCTGATGAGGTGATGGTGTCTGCGGATGGCATTGTTGTGGGCCTCATGGCTGCCTGGTGTCTGTTCACAGTGCCATTTCTTTTCTAGTAGGTTTGCTTGGACGCCTGGAGGTCCGCGGTGAACTTCTGACTTTTTTGTCAGTGTGTCTGGAGGGTTTCTTGATTGGGGCAAGAGTGTTGGCGCAGCTATCGATCCATCACCTGAGGTCGCTGGCGGCAGTGTCGGTGTCGGTAGGGTCAGCGGGTGGGGTCTGGGCGAGGGTGGGGTTAAGCTGGACATCGGTGACTTTGCTCCAGCTGCGGTGGGGATCTGTTGAGTGCGGTGGTGCGTGGTGGGTTTCCGGAAGGTGACGTAGATGCAGCGATGGTCAGTCCAGTGGAGTACGGTGGTGTGACTGAAAGAGACGTGGGAGCCTGCGGAAAATATGGCGTTGTGATGAGCTGTCTGAGTCCGAGGTTGGTGAGGTTGTCGAGTTGGTGTCGTTGGTGTTCTCAAGGTGGAAGTTTAGGTGTCCGAGGAGGATGTAGTCTGTGAAGGCCATGCATGCGTGCTGACGAAGTCAGCGATGGAGTCACTGAACTGAGGCCGGGGTCCCGGGTGTCTGTAGATGAGCGTTCCTCTGAAGGTGGTGTTGGGGTCCGTGTGGAGCTGGAAGTGCAGGTGTTCGGCAGTGCTGAGGGTATCATCGGTGCTGGTCGAGACCCTGACGGTGTTCTTGGGGACGATGGCGATTCCACCTCCTACTCCGTTGGTGTGGTCCCTGCGGGTGATCTTGTAGCCGTCCGGGATGGCTATGGCGATGTCGGGCACAGAGGAGACGTTCATCCAAGTCTCTGTCAGGAAGGCGACGTCCGGGGTGGATGTGTCAATCAGGTCCCAGAGTTCAAGGGCGTATTTGCGTGTGGAGCGGGTGTTGAGTAGGATGCATCTGGGGTGGTTGCGTCCTTTCTCGGTGGGCGGTTAGGCGGCTTGGAGGCTGGTGAAGTTGCAGTTCCGGCTGGACAAGGGTCCTTGGGTGCACTTTGGGGTGGCCAGGAAGCAGGTGTGAGATTGTCTGGTGTTGAGTGCATGGAGGGTGCTTGTATCATAGTGGCGTCGGTTGTCGTGGCAGTCATGGGGACCAGGGGGTCTGACGCTGGGTGCGGTACAGGCGCAGATGGGCACAGACGGGCTTGCCTTAGGATTGCCATAAGAAGGGGAGGCGGGAGGGGGGAGCAGCTGGGTGAGGGAGTAAGACGAATGGGCGTGCGGGGGGTGGGGCCGCAGGGGACACAGCCGCAGGATGGGAGAGCGGAGACTAGCCGAAAAACGTGGGGCACAATACAGGCTAAAAATGGAAAAAGAACAATACAAGAAAGTCAAGTAGAAGGGGGCACAGGGAGCAAAACAAAATTACACTGGCAACGAAGGTACAGAAGAATAAACAGAAGGCAGACAATAAAAAGGGGCACAGGGGGCAAAACGAAATTACACTGGAAACGAGGGTACAGAAGAAAAACAGAAGGCAGACAGTGAAAAGGGGCACAGGGGGCAAAATGAAATTACACTGGCAACAAAGGTACAGAAGAAAAAACAAGCCAGACAGTCAATCATAAGGGGGCACAGGGGTCACACAGAGACTTACAGTTTCCCACTGGCCACCAGGGATGAGGCACAGGTGGTACCCTGCGGGTGAAGGAGGGCCTCGAACTCGCAGCAGCAGCAAGGGTAGGGAGCAAGGTTCACGGGCACAACAGGTGGTGCTGTGCAGCGTGGAGAGCGACCTGCCTGAGTCAGGGTCAAGGGTACAGGGGCACCATACAGTGTGGATGCCGGATTTCCAGGAAGGGGTAAGAAAAACTCTGTGGTTTCACAATATTTTTTACAGAGTAATTCAGAAAAAGATGTATGTGCAATGACAGTGCTTAAGGGGGGAGGAGGAGGAATGCGTACTTGGCGCATCTTTACCGGTAGATCAGACAGGTCCTTTTGTAGATGGGAAGGTGGAAGGTAATGACATCACTTTTTTATTGAACACTGGTGCTACCCGTTCTACTGTGAGAACAGCAGACATCTCAAACCTACTCCTCTCGGGAGACTGTATCCAAGTTGTTGGAGTGGCTAATCAGCAGATCGGAACGCCAATTACAAAGCCTATGGAGGTATAAATTGGAACCTTCAAAGATATGCATACGTTTGTAGTCTGCGATTCAAGCCCAGTGAATCTGTTAGGTAGAGACCTTTTGTGCAAAATGAACTGCACAATTAATTGCACACCGGATGGTGTTGCTTTTTAAACCCCTGACGAAGACATGATTTACAAAATTATGCTAGGTAAGCAAGGAACTGAAGTTGACGAAATATATTCATTAATGAGAGAAAATGACTTACCAGAAGAGTTGAAGAATACAGTAAATCCAAAAGTATGGGATTTCTCCGGAATAGAAATAGGTCTAATGGCAAATGTAGACCCAATGAAAGTGACTGTGAAATGTGGTGCAGTTTATCCAAATACCCGACAAAACAAAATGAGTCCGTAGTTAAAGCCGGAGTAGCTTCTGAAATTGATTGAATAATTGAGCAAGGCATTCTACAAGAAATAATGAGTAGTCCTTGTAACTCGCCTATAATAGGTCTCAAAAAGCCTAGTGGGAAGTACAGAATAGTGCAACATTTAAGGAAAATCAATACAATTGTAGTTACTTGATGTCCAGTGTTGCCAAATCCAGCAACGATTTTGTATCAGAAACCTTGGAATGCTGGCTGGTTCACTGTTATTGATTTGTGTCAAGCCTTTTTCTCGATTCCTTTACACTCTGAAAGCCAGTATCTTTTTGCGTTTACATTTTAGGATCGTATTTTAGCATGGAATTGTGTACCTCAAGGGTATACTGAAAGTCCATCTATTTTTAATCAGATTTTGAAAAAGTGTCTAGAAAAGTTAGTTATGCCCCAAAATTCAGTTTTAGTACAGTATATTGATGACTTGCTGGTGGCATCAAAGTGCAGAGATGATTGTGTCACTGATTCAATTGCACTATTAAATCATTTCACTGACGGAGGACACAAGGTATCTCCAGAAAAATTACAGTTTTGCAAACAAGGAGTGAAATATTTGGGACATCAAATTGAAAGAGGGGTGCGGAAAAGTAACCACAGGGAGAATCAGAATAATTAGACAAATGCAACTACCCCACACACAGAGAGAGATCAGGATGTTTTCGGGGGTGGTGGGATACTGTAGACAATTGATTGCTAGTTTCTCCTTACTGACAAAGCCTTTAATCCAAATGACAAGGAAAAGAGCAAAAGATCCAATAGTTTGGCATGATGAAAGTGTAGACGTCTTTGTGAAATTGTGAAGTTGTTTATGTGAGGCCCCAGCGCTAGGAATGCCAGATTATTCAAAGAATTTGCACTATTCTGTTGTGAGAGAGAAGGTTGTGCACTCTTAGTCTTAACACAAAGACATGGATTAAGCCGAAGTCCAGTAGCCTATTTTTCAGCTACTTTGGATCCTGTGGCTCCGCGTTACCAGGCTGCTTAAAAGTCATTGCTGCTGCCTGTATGAGCATAGAACAGAGGGAGTCAATCGTGATGGCACATCCCCTAAAGGTATATGTTCCACACTCAGTAGAAATTTTGTTAACAAGAACTCGAACACAGCACCTTACCCTAGTTGGATGACTAAGTATAAAATAATCATTTTAGGAGCAGAGAATGTGACAGTGATCAGCTGTACGATAATGAACCCCGCTACCCTATTGCCAGACCTGACATGTGAAGAAGTGAGGGATGATACTGAGCATGACTGCCTAGATGTTACACAAATATGCACTAAGCCACGTCCTGATATACAGGAACAACCACTGAAAGAGTAGACCACAAATTATTCGTTGATGGCTCCTGTCTAAGAGTTGAAGAGGCGGACTGAGTGGAGCTTTATGCAAATTGACTGGGGTTGTTGAAGCTTACTAATTACCTGCAGTCAAATCTGTACAAGTAGCCAAATTGATCACTTTAATTAAAGCATGCAAAATTGGGAACAATAGGAACGTAACCATATATACTGATAGCCAATATGGTTATGGGGTTGTGCATTTATTATGGCCAATTGTGGTCACAAAGGGGATACATGACTTCTTCAGGATCCCCTATTAGAAATGGAAAATGTGTTAAGGAATTATTGGAGGCAATACAACTGCCAAAAGAACTAGCAGTGGTCAAGTGTGCCGCTCACCGGTCAGGAAATGAGAAAGTGACAGCTGTTAATCGTTACACTGAACAAGTTGCTTTGTATTGTGCTAAAAGCAAAATGTCAATAAACAGAAAAATGGATACCAGTGGAATCAGCTGCCAACTTATGTCATTTTCAGTTCTTAAAACATCGGAGGTGGTGAGACAGTTGCAGGAAGAAGTGGTAGAAAGTGAAAGGGAAAATTGGATAGCACAAGGATGTGAACAAAGGGAAGCAGATTGTGTGTGGGTGTACCATGATGGCAGGCCAGATTGTTTGCTTTCACAAATGGCAAGAATGTATCATGACGCACATGTAGGCAGGGACGCAATGATACGACTATTCAGACAAGCTTGGTATAATACAAGATTTAGGGCGGTCGCAGAGAGCCTTTGCCAGAGATATTTAACATGCCAGCAAATAAATCCAGGAAGAAAAACAGCAATCAGGTGGGGAAGAATTAGGAAAGCAGAGGGACCATTTGTACAGCTACAATTAGATTTCATAGCACTACCACCATGCAAAGGGTTGAGGTCTGTCCTAGTGATGGTATGTTTGTTTTCATGGTGGGTGGAGGCATACCCCACAAGGAGAAACAACAGCATAACTGTTGCCAGACTATTGTTGAGGGAACTCATTCCTAGATATAGTTTTCCAGTAACCTTGGAACCAGATAAAGGAACTCACTTTAACAATGAAATAATTAGAATAATCTGTGAAGCATTCAAAATCGAACAGAAACTGCACTGTGCATACCGCCCAGAGGCTTCTGGAGTGGTAGAACGATTGAATGGCACAATAAATACGAGATTAGCAAAGATGTGTGCAACATATTCAATGAGTTGGCCAGATGCGTTGCCTCTTGTTTTAATGATTAATACAGAAATGGTTGCGATTAGGTCTATGGTTTTGCAAAATTGACTTGCCCTTGATATACTCTTAGCTAAAGAGGGCGGAGTCTGTAAAATGTTGTAGGCGCAACATTGTGGCACTGACATTCCTGATAAAAGCACAGAAATCTAAGGATATATAAAGAATATTACAAAAATGCAAGAATAATTGAAACCACTGGAAGTTGACAATGTATGGGAAAAACTAACAAAATGTATTTCTTCAGTAGGGAATTGGTTTTCCAAAATAGGGAAAAGTTTCTTAGGACAAATAGTATTCCCTATAGTAGGTATAGCAATAATAGTGTTATCAATAATAATATGGTGTAAGTGTTGTACTAATCAACTGAGAATAAGGAGATATGAAATAAATGGAAAGGCAAACAAAAGAAATTATGAAGAAAGTCAGTTAGCAGAGATGAAAGAAAAGTTATATGAGCAAATTAAAGGATTGAAGAACAAAGATGAGTGCAAGAACGGAATTGGGGGTTAAATTGAGAATTGCTAAAGTTATCATCTGATGAAGGATGGATAATTTTGTGATGGCTTTAAAATGCCATCAGAGAGGGGATTGATGGAGCAAGGTCTCACGAAAAAGGAGACTTGCTCGGATTCAATCGTCTCATGCAACTACTAACCTCGTATTAAAACTCGTTTGTAGAAATAAAATGCATTCACATGACACTTGAGTATTAGAACAAAGCTTGCCAATGTGTTTTACTAACCAGTAACTCGAGAGTGATGCTAAGTTGGCCGCTAACTGTAATTCTTTAGTGCGCATTCGTCAACTATACCTACGTAGTGTGATGTATCAATGTTTGGAGGGAAACTTTCTGCACTTGCGCAGTAGCTAACACGATGGCCGCTTGAAACTCACATGCTTGCCACCTAGTTGCTGAAAAACGAATTCCAGCTAATCTACTAATGCTAATGCTAGATGGGGTTAGAGTAGAGGTAGGTGGTATACAGTGAAATCATCTACTTTTGATTTTAACATTTGTCATTTTGACTCTTGTGCTTATTATGGGCCTGCAGTACTGAGCCACAGTCTATTCCCTCTCATTTTGCTACGGATGCGTGATGCAACCTAGCTGTAAGACGCCATGTTAACTTGAAAATCGTTCAAGGCTGAAAACTGCTACTTTCATGGGCACCCGAACGACAGTCCCTGAGAACTACTGTTTTTTTTCTTCTAAAATGTGACACTTACATTGTGAATAAAGGTGGGAATAAAGACTGATGTATAAAACTTAAAGGGTGGGATTTTAAACAAAGACCTTAAAGAAAATAATGGGAAATAAGCATGGTGTGATGTTCACCTCCCATTGCCTGCCCAATTAGAATTAGGAGATTCATTCATTTGAAACATTAATGGGTGGTACTAACATACAGGAAAGTATAATTGAGATAGTTCTTATTTAGTAATTTAGACTGGAGACTAGAGATGCCAGGGGCTGGGATGCTGTCAGAGAGCGTAGAGAAGTCCCGGACTTAGATGCTGAAGAAGAATCGAATTACTGAACCAATTACCTTAAGCAAATTAATTTAGAAGAAGATCGCTGAAGACTCTCGAGGAGGAAGAGAGTGTCAGAGAGGGATGCTACGCAAACGTCGGCGATTGAGAGGTCATCTGTCCTGTCCTGAAACCTTTGTTCACCAGACCTTTCCTGGGGGACCCTTTCCAATTTCTAGGCCTGGGAGTTGGTTTTCACATCTTAATAGGTAATTATATCTACATCTATGTATGCACTTATGTACTTTTCTCTCTGTCCTCTCCTTTTCATGCAGTGTCATTGCAAAGTATACATGAATGTACTTGTTTGACTTATTTGAATCTTCCTTCCTGTGAGAACGTGTGTAAGTAGTTCACATGAATTTAATCTGAGATGAAACTTAAAGATAAAAGGCATCCCGACTGTGATCATTTCTCATGTTTAAGTCTATTGAAATCTTATGTCATTTCACCATCAACTTGTTCCAACTAATGTTGACCAGAGGAAATAACTTTTGATCAGTGAAAGATTGGTTAGGGACTAGAGATATCTAAT
Source organism: Lissotriton helveticus (assembly GCF_964261635.1). NCBI lineage: Eukaryota > Metazoa > Chordata > Amphibia > Caudata > Salamandridae > Lissotriton > Lissotriton helveticus. The sequence goes on from NC_136062.1 coordinate 312,848,929, forward strand.
CTTGAAAATTTCAAAAACATGACCCCAGCAGATAATACCAGTGAGTTGTGAATGAATTTATGGGCCCAGGTGAGTATGTGGTGTTAGATTACCTATTGCTGGTAACCGCTGGATCAGAGCGATCCTTTAAAAATGTGATAAGCCACTGCAAGGCTACACCTACAATACCAGAGCTTTCGAGGCGATCCACCAGAATGGAATGGGAGATTGTGTCAAAGGTAGCACTCAAATTCAGCAGGATGAGCTCTGCTGTGCCCCTACAGTCAAGCTGCCTAAGGTCCTCCATGACCCCCAACAGAGCTGACTCGGTACTGTGACCAGGCCGAAAGCCATACTGTGATGGATGAAATAGCTTATGTTTTTTCCCATGTACAGAGAGTTGAGAGTTAATGTGTTTTTCCCGATATTTTGAAAAAGGTGGATAAGAAGAGACACAGGCATGTAGTTTGACTGGCAGAGGGGATCTAAACCTGGCTTTTTCAACAGTGGAAGCACAAGAGCCTGCTTCCAACTATGAGGCAACAGGCCCAGATTTAGGGAGGAAATAAGGAGCTTAGCAATCACCTTGAGGACAGGCTCATCCAGGCATCAGAGCTTAGATGGAGGGAGGGGATCAAGTGGGGAGCCAGACTTGATGTTTCCCGGTAGGTTTTTCAAAGAAATTAAATCAATTGGGAGCCAGGCCTTAACTTGACAAGATTCGTCAGATGTGAGGTCAGGGGGAGTAGTCACGACCTGGTCAGACAGTTGAGTGGTAGGAAAGATGAAGTTGTCATGAGGAGAGGAATGCAACTCAAGCTCACACCGGTTAGGCATGTCTTTAGTATGAAAAAACACTGCAAGTTCATTGCCTTGATGTAATGGAAGGGAGGGATTGGCATGAATGTGCTAGGGGCAGAGAGTTCCGTCACAACTTTAAATAGGGTTTTCTGACAGTTTTGGGCGGTCATAATTTGAATATTAGCGGCTTGCTCAGCCGCGAAGACACTCTTCTGTTGTTTATACGGATCCTGCGTTTGGAAACCCAAACGCTGTTGGAAGGTGGAGTCCGTGTCGAGAGACATTGAAATTAACAGGGAAGCAGCCTTTCATCGTTCCTGTCTACCCACTGGGGATTTCATTGGAACAATTTTGAGGGCCAAGGCGGCACCCACATGGGAAAGAATCATGCAGAACTACAAGTCCCAGTATGCAGGTAGCGCACGCCCAGTGGGGCGGGACTGTTGATCATTATACAGGTGCTCTGCATTTTACCAACCGCTGCTCCTTTCCATTAGCCCGTGACCAAGGACACAGGATGTTTGAAACGCGTTGGGCTCAGATGTCAGATTGGGGTGTTGAAGATTGTTAACCTGAAGTCCTCGATTAAAGGATTTAAACTCCACTTGTGCAGCGTCTTTACCTGAGGGCAACTTTCTGTTTGAATATTAGCGGCTTGCTCAGCCGCGAAGACGCTCCGCTGTTGTTTATACGGATCCTGCGTTTGGAAACCCAAACGCTGTTGGAAGGTGGAGTCCGTGTCGAGAGACATTGAAATTAACAGGGAAGCAGCCTTTCATCGTTCCTGTCTACCCACTGGGGATTTCATTGGAACAATTTTGAGGGGCAAGGCGGCACCCACATGGGAAAGAATCATGCAGAACTACAAGTCCCAGTATGCAGGTAGCACACGCCCAGTGGGGCGGGACTGTTGATCATTATCAGGTGCTGCATTTTACCAACCGCTGCTCCTTTCCATTAGCCTGTGACCAAGGACACAGGATGTTTGAAACGCGTTGGGGTCAGATGTCAGATTGAGGTGTTGAAGATTGTTAACCTGAAGTCCTCGATTAAAGGATTTAAACTCCACTTGTGCGGCGTGTTTACCTGAGGGCAACTTTCTGTTTGACTATATATATACATATATATATATATATATTCACTGAAAAAACCATAGGTTATAGACCATATATAGTTAGGAATTAGCATTTACAAAACCTTGAAAATTCACTGAAAAAACCATAGGTTATAGACCATATATAGTTAGGAATTAGCATTTACAAAACCTTGAAAATTCACTGAAAAAACCATAGGTTAGAGACCATATATAGTTAGCTGGACATTTTATTGACATAAAACCAATGAAATTCCATATATAGTTAGTTGCACTAACTATATATCGCGCACCCGCAATCCACTGCTGATGATGTCACATATTACATCATTCATGACATGGTCAGTGACATCACTGATGACATCACTGATGACATCTCAAATGACATCACTGATGACATCACTGATGACATCTCAAATGACATCACTGATGACTACATCCAGTGACTGTATAAGTCTGTAAAGTTAAAATATGTCTTACATATTGAAGAATTAGTGGATGTATAAGTGTCTGGACGAAGGATTTAGTAGGTGCATGACTGAATGTATGAGTGAGTGATTAAATGTGTCTCACTGAGTGCATGGGTTAGTGACTAAACTGTCTTAATTTGTGCATCATTATGTCTGCTGTTCTGTAAACTGCTGCATGTGTTGATCAGTAGCTATATGAGTAACTATATGGGTTATTGATTGATTGCCCAAGTATTTGTATGGGAGACTGAGTGTGTGTGTGGCTAGCTGGGAGGTGTGTGACTCTGTGCAGATCAATCTGTACTTGTATCAATGATTGTATAAGAAACTAAGTATGTGTTAGTACATGTTTGAAAATGTAAGGTGCTCTATGTTTAACTGTATAGACAAGAAAATGGAAGTCTCATTGATTCTTTACAGGACTGACTAGGTGTGTAAGTAACTCCATGGATGAGTGGCAGACGGTGAGTGTCTGTATAGGTGTATGAGTGCATATGATAGTGTTGTAAAGATGAGTGATTGTATGTATGAATGATTGTATGGGTGAATGAGTGAAGGTGTGTGTAGACGTAGCAATCAGTGAGTGCGTATGTAGTAACTAGTATTGGTGTGTCAATGGTTTCAAAAATTATACTCTTTTTAACACTGGGTGAAACAGAGGTTATATTAAAATGTGAGGAGATGCATTGTATTGTCACATGAATGATATCATCAGTGATGTGGTCATTGATGTCAAATGAGATGTCATCAGTGATGTCATCAGTGATGTCATTTGAGATGTCATCAGTGATGTCATCAGTGATGTCACTGACCATGTCATGAATGATGTAATATGTGACATCATCAGCAGTGGATTGCGGGTGCGCGATATATAGTTAGTGCAACTAACTATATATGGAATTTCATTGGTTTTATGTCAATAAAATGTCCAGCTAACTATATATGGTCTCTAACCTATGGTTTTTTCAGTGAATTTTCAAGGTTTTGTAAATGCTAATTCCTAACTATATATGGTCTATAACCTATGGTTTTTTCAGTGAATTTTCAAGGTTTTGTAAATGCTAATTCCTAACTATATATGGTCCATAACCTATGGTTTTTTCAGTGAATTTCAATGGTTTTTTAATAGCAAATATCATAAGCTGTCGAATGTCAAGTACGTGGTAAGTAAAAACATTTTCGTGTTTATGCACACTGATCTCCTTTGAATGCTGCCCCCCACCCCTCATTTCTATTAGGAGTACTCTCTCTTTGCAGATAGTGAAGGGTAGTTAACGCAGCCCTTGCCCCCTTTGTAATCCGTCGTGCCTGCTTCTCTCTCCATTTGATTGATTGTTCTCTTTGGTTCATTCTCTATTTACAAACAAGCACAGAGTCGCAATACTCTGTTTAGTCTTTGCAGATAGCGAAAAACCGTGTAAAAAAACAAAAGGAATCGAGCAAAATCAGTAGGCCACTAATGGGATCTCTTTTAGAAACATTAGGAACAACCTGTTGAAAATAGCAATGCGTATGTACATAAGCGGCGTTCATTTGTGTTCACAGTACCCCTTGTTGATTGTTTGAATCGAGCATTGAATTGTTCGAAGTTGGTTCTCTTAAGGATCTTCTCTGCCTGCAAACGAGGAAGAATAGGAATATTCTCTCTCCCTTTGCAGATAGTGAAGGGTAGGTAACGCAAGCCTTTAACACGTCGTACCTATTTCATTCCTCATTGATTGATTGATTGTCCGAACATTGACTGTTTGGGAATTAGTTCTTTTTGGAGGTATTCCCTGTTTGCAAATAAACGTAGGAAAATCTTTGCAAGTAGTGAAAGGGTACGTAATGCGGACCTTTCTCCCCCGTTGTAATCTGTCATGCCTATCTACTCCCCACTGATTGATGCACCTGTTTCACCCGGACCATTTACTAGACATACGTCATCTGGCCCGACCAGAGAGCACCCCTAGTGAAAAGGAAATATGCAATAATAACGAAGTGATCACTGTATCCTGTTAACAGAAACTTTAGCATGAAACAACCTGGAAAGAAAAGAATAGGAAAACGAAAATCAGTAGGCCACTGATGAACATGAACTTTTATTAAACAACGAACAAAGAAACGATAACATAACGTAATGATAAAACCTGTTAATGTCCTAGAAACAAGAAAATGTTAAAATATGCCATTGGTGAGAGACCAGAAAAACAGTAAGAGAAACCAAATCACCCCTCGCTGTCCCACCGCCTGCCACGCCAAAAAAATCGATAGACTAGGGAAAATGCAAGTCAGTAGAACATCCGCCCCCACTCTGGAAACTTCCAAGGTGGAGCAGGGTTCCGGCTACGCCCAGCCGGGAGCAGCCCATATAAGGCAGGTCCTGCTGCCACGCCTCGGCCAGGAGATCCTAACGTAGGGTGTAGCCGGAGGAGAGGCCGAGACCAGCGGGACCCGGCCAGGGGATTGCCTTTACAACGCTGAACAGTTGCAGGGGGGGGGGGAATGTCTCCTCGACCCTCCCCTCTCTCTCCCAGTCCGGCCGCGGTGGCCCTTGAGAGTTGCAGGTAGTCCCGCCACATGCTCTTCCGGTCCGGCCACCAACGGTCGGGGGGCCGAGGCCGACGGGATCCGGCTGCAGCCGATAAACCAAGAAACCCGTTCATGGGGCCAGAGCCAGGGGCGTCCGGCCGACATCTACCGGAAGCCCGGCCCGAAGACGGACGGGACACTTCTTCTTTCTTGTATAATTGCTGCAACAACCCTGGGGGGGGATGTCTTGCACATGCCTCCGACCCCCCCCCCCCTCGTCCTCATCGCCTGGTCCGGCCATAACAAATATCAAGCGAGACGCCGTGGGGTGCACTGGGAGGGAGAGACGGTGCGAACAGGCCTCTCCCGCCTCCCCAGTGGAGGCTTCCCAGCTGCACCCTCAGCGCTCCAGGCGCCCGGAAAAGAGTTCTTCCACTGTGGCCATGCTGCAACGTCTCGCCCGGCAAGGTGGAGCCCGTCCGCTCATTTGACCCCGCGATCGCCAGTAGCTACCGAACTCTCAAAATGGCGGTCGACCTGGCAAGAGCGGGCCCAGCATAAAGAAATGGCCCGGTCACTGGTTGACTCCACCACCGTAGTCCTCCACGACCTTGAAGATTCTAGAGGAGCCGCGGGAGTCTCCGACCCCCGATGGGGAATGACTGCCATGATCACCCGTGGAGTGACAAAACTGTATTCGCGGGACGTCGGCGCCAGCCTCACTTTGAATTACTAGAATCCTGCAGACCTCACTTCCGGTAAAAGCACAGTGTGACCCGGTAGGAAAAATTGTTGCACCCCCTCCCCTTTTTGACTGATAGTTCAAACCACCGATCCTTTCCTTTGCCCTTTTAACGGAACTTTGGACTGCCTCCCCCTCTTTTACATTTTCTAGAGAAAACAAAACATTAACCACTACATTAGCATAGCAGTTGACACCAGAACTGTTTTCAAATTGAAAACCAACAACATCTTCAACAGAATCCTTTTTGTTTCTGCTGTGACCCTGCTACAGCACAGGCATTGTCCCCAGCAGTAATTCTGCAATGCCGGTAAGAATAGCTGTGGTGCCTACTGGACTCACTCACCCCCGCGGCGCCCCACGCCGTTATGTGCTGGGCGGCAACTTGCTAGACATCACTTTAGTGCCATCTAGATTTCAGCGCGTTCTGCTGCCTTGGAACTATTCGCACAACAGACCGCTACTGACAAGAATATTTCATTATTGGTGCTGTCAATTTCAATAAATCTATTGGATAATTCAAAAGAAATTGCCACGGTCTCTTCGTTGTTTAAATGTTTTTACTGTTTTTGTTTTGTTGTATATATTTATATGTTATTAAAGTTTTATATTCCTACTACTTTGTTGGAGTGCTATATATTTTTAATGTGAGACATAATTGTAAAAACTTTGATGTACAAAGAGTCATTCCTGGAATCTTCCGCTTCAGGCTCGATCCCCTCCCCAATCACAATACAGGATAGTTTTCAGATAGTAGGAACACGTGTGGTGTGACGGATCTCATCGGGTGTGGGCCTTGATCTACTATAACTCCTTTGAAGAGGGGTGATTCTTTACAGCTGAGGCCATAAACTACATCTGCAGGGCTAGCTGATAGCCTGGACAATCGGACACAGAGGAAGAGGAGTGTCAGAGGGTGCGGTAGTGAATAGGGCGAAAGGGAGGTGTCGGGCGGGCACAGAGTGTGATTCTCAGGGAAGAGCAGCGCAGATGGGGGGAGGTTTATTGCCCATGCATAAGACAGAGAGCGGGGGTGACCAGTGCCTGGGGAAGATGCTTGCGAGGGTGAGGAGCCATGCTACGAATCGACAGCGTGCAGAGAGTGGGTCTGGTCAAGACATCTAAAATGGCTGCCGTGCACGACAAAAGTGTGGCATTTCAAAAAAGGCAAGATGGCGCAGACAATGTTTTTCAACACTTCCTCATTTCCTTCGAATCGAACGTTAACAGACGTTGGGGCATATTACCAAAGTTAAGCGATATTTATCGCTAACGATGCTTACCAACGAATTTTTTACCGCTAAGCATCGTCAGAAATTATCAAAGATAAACCTTGCTATTATCAAGGTTTATCACAAATGCGATAATAAACGGCCGCAATGCATGAATATCGCTAAAAACTCAGCGATATTCATACATTACCGAGCTAATGCTCTTAGCCATGTTATCCACCTCCCATTGGATAACATGGCTAAGAACTGCTCAGGGCAGGTGTTACTTTTTGGAGATATTCGCGCTTAGCGCGAATATCTCCAAAAGTTGGTAATAGGAGATAGATATCTTGCATGTTGTAATGCAAGTTATTGTGGTATATGGAACTCATACCATAATCTCTCAGGAAAGCAGAAACTGATCCTTTTGGGACCGCCTAAAAAGGCCTAGGGGGTGAGGAGTACTCTACTTTGCCCCCTTTTCACGTTCCGAACTATTTTATTTTACTCTCTTCTGTAATTACACAAAATAGCACCGATAAGATGCATCGGAGACACACAGTGAGAGAAAGGAGGCCGGAGATGAAGAAGAGATGTCAAATACACATTGGAGATAATATAGTGGCAGAAGGGAAGTAAATATGAGTAAACTTACCATGTAACATAAAAATGTTGCACTCTATACTATAAGTCTCATTTTATACTACAATCACTTCGCTACAACCTCATAAATTAAAAATAAAAATGAATAATGTCTCAAACAATTTTTGATTTCTAAATATAAATTTATTCTTCAGAATTTTCTAAATTTGAAAGAACTAGTAACATGTCCTCATCAGCAATGTCCTCATGAAAAGTCTGCAATAATGATTCTTGTAACTCTATCGTCTCCAAACACTCGATAAATTCGCCATCAAGAGATTGATCAAAAAAATCATTCAAGTCATCTCCTCCTTCTGACAATATTTCATTATTGGTGCTGTCAATTTCAATCAATGTAGTGGAATCATTCAAGTCATCTCCTCGTGACAATATTTCATTATTGGTGCTCTCAATTTCAATCAATGTAGTGGAATCATTCAAGTCATCTCCTCCTTGTGACAATATTTCATTATTGGTGCTGTCCATTTCAATCAATCTAATGGAATCATACAAGTCATCTCCTCCTTGTGACAATATTTCATTATTGCTGCTCTCAATTTCAATCAACGTAGTGGAATCATTCAAGTCATCTCCTTGTGACAATATTTCATTCTTGGTGCTGTCCATTTCAATCAATCTAATGGAATCATACAAGTCATGTCCTCCTTGTGACAATGTTTCATTATTGGTGCTCTCAATTTCAATCAATGTAGTGGACAATTCAAAAGAAATTGCCACGGTCTCTTCATTGTGAGCCATTTTATTTTGAAATTGCTTGCTGTAAATTGCAGAAAAAAATAATCACTTTCATTTATCGTTTTTAGTAATACATAATATAAAACTAACTTTATCAAGTATTTAGTATAACAGAAGGACTGCAAATAAATAACAGAAAACATTTTTCAAATTATCTTCAAGTGTACAACATAGTTCCCCTTACAAATTAACAACTCACCTTTTCAAAAGTAGGAAAAGTGTTAGTACTGTGTAAATCAAACACCAGAAATTCACCACCAAAAATTCCTCACAAATGTACCTCAGACAGTAGTATCACAAAATGGCTGTGGTTTCCTCTCATTTGACATATATACATAACCAATTAACTTTCATCACACACAAATACAAAACCAAAGTAACATTTTAATTGGTTCTAAATTTCAACACTTTCAAATGTGTTTTCCCCATGCAATTTTCCATAGGACATTTACATACGTCTACAGCCTGAATGGCTGAACGGAATTACACCAAACTTGGCAAAATGGTACATCAAACCTAAGAGGTCAGGAAGGATCTACTATGCCCCCTTATGGTCATTTCCCCCTTCGCTTTGGCCTCCTCTTGTCTCTCAATCCTACCGAGAGACAAGATGGCGGCCGCTACGGACTGTTTGGAATGTTGACAGACGCCGGAGAACCAATCAGCTTCGCAAAGCTCCGTAACGCGAAAAGTACGCGAAGCGGAGCGCTGTTACAGATATATATCTTTTTTTGAACGTTAATTTCTCAAAATCCACTGGAGCACATATATTGAGACCTAGCAAAGGCACATCGGGCTACCAGTCCCTAATATTTTACCAAGTTTCGTGCAAATCCATTCAGCCGTTCGATTATTATTATTATTATTTTTTTTTGCCCCGCGGGGCCCTTTTAAAACCTCCACATCAAACCTAGGGGGTCAGCGAGGATCTACTATTCCCCCTTATGGTCATTTGCCCCTTCGCTTTCGCCTCCTCTTGTCTCTCGATCCTACCGAGAGACAAGATGGCGGCCGCTACGGACTATTTGGAATGTTGACAGACGCCGGAGAACCAATCAGCTTCGCTTCACAAAGCTCCGTTGCGCGAAAAGTCCGCGTCCTGGGCCGCTGCCCAGTCCGCTGTTACAGATATATATCTTTTTTTAAACGGTAATTTCTCAAAATCCACTGCAGCACATATATTGAGACCTACAAAAGGCACATCGGGCTACCAGTCCCTACAATTTTGCCAAGTTTCGTGCAAATCCATTTAGCCGTTCGGGCTAAAAGTGAGGCCAACCGCCCTATGGAAATTAACATGGGAAAAACGCGTTTTGGGACCCCCCTTTTTTCTCGGCCCCCCCTTGACGAACCCCCCCAAAATTTTCAGGGGCTGCTCAGAAACAAAATGTGCCATTTTCCTGAAAATCTCAGCCAATTCCGTCCACAAACGCCAAAGTTATTAGACATAGAATTTTCAAAAAACCCATAGAGAAAAAATCCTAACTATATATACCTACTGGCGACCGCCAGTAGGTAATATATATATATATATATATATATATATATATATATATATATATATATATATATATATATATATATATATATATATGCGGTAATCAGCCCACAAGTTAAAAAGAAAGCAATGCGATCAGCATAAAAACAAATCATTTAGGAGCGAGCGCAACTGACCTCACTCAGGTCCACCTTTCACGTAATTTCCAACTCGTTTATTTACATTCAATGCAGTCGTTTTTGGCCAATGGAGAAACTATGGTTCCTAGCAGCATGCTGACACTCACACGTAAGCAGTGGCACATCAACTAACTTTAAGCACCGCCATTCAGGTTAAGAACACTACTGCCTCGTCACTCATCCCACCACTCCACAACAAGCAGCTGGTACATGGCAGGCCAAGTAGATTTCTTAATAGTATACCTCTTGATGGAATAACTCCCATTTCACAAGGGGATTGGTTTTTATCATTGTGCGTGTACGGATAAGTCGGATGTGCCCTTGTCATTAATTATTCGGGGATATGACCGATACGGCTGTATGCATTCTGCTACTACCTGCATGGCTACAAATGTTTTGACCTTACGGACTCATGGGTAACGGTCTTAATCACATCCATAGAGCTATAACTTAGTAAGTATTAGAAATGGGGTTTCTGGTTGGTTCTCCCCACTGATATATTCTGCTATATGAGGCCAATTACGGCGCTCTGGCTTTGTCCTGCAATCCCCCAGCATACACTCGCTGTGTGTATAGTGGTTGGCGGTGTGCCTGGGTCCCAATATCCCCTCAACCATGCCGTTCTAGGTCGAGAAGTTTATCTCAATCTGGATACATTTTCTCCTCCATTGCTTACGTTGCACCATGCAAAAGGAGATGTCTATTCCCCGTAGGGTAAGCTTCATAGCCTCCCACACTGTCTCAGTGGAGTCCACCATCCCCACGTTATGTGTAAGCAAGTCTGCAATTGCTTGAGGAATGTGTGCTCTATATTTTTGAACTTGCAATTGCCATTTCGAGAGTCATAATTTGCAAGGGGGGTGGTCAGGGGCAATCCGAAGCCGCAGTTCCACAGGGGAATAGCCGAACTGGCCTCTAGGAAGTATCTCCACCACTGCCACCCTGTGGGCCCCGTTCGACGCCATAAACATGTAGTCCAGCAGAGAGAACGAATCGTGTTCCTTTGAATAGTATGTGTATGCGCAATGGGTCTGGTGGAGTCTCCTCCATGTGTCAACCTAACCCATCTCGCCCACTAAGGATTGTAAATGTGTGTCCTAATTCACTGTGGGATTCTTGGTCATCCACCACCTGTCTCGCATGGGGCATATTACGTCATTGCAGTCCCCACCACCGTGAACCCGTTGGTTATTTCCGCCCAGATGCTCTAAAAACGTCCTACTAAGGGGGGAGGAGCATAAATGCTGCTGAGGATAATCTGTACCCCATAAAATGTGCCTGCCGCTGTAGTGTTTCTTCCTTGGGGTCGAGCCACGATTCGGTATGCACAAATGGAACCCTACAGTGAATCAAGATTGCTGTAACTTGAGATCCTCTGGTGAATCCAGAGTGGAAGGTCTGGATAAACCCAAAACGGGAGAGACAGGATCTTTTAGTGCCCAAGAGATGTGTTTCTTGTAGCATTAGGATATCTGCTTGATAGCGCTTGGCTTGGCATAGTACAGCGCCCCATTTAATCTTGTCCAGCATGCCCCGTACATTCCAACTGACTACTCTGAGCTCATTCCCTGAAGCATTTGTCATGTTGGATTGCATGTGGGCTGGTGTGTCAAGTGCAAGTGGGAAGATCTGTGTGTGGCTGCAACTGGGGGTACTGTATGTGTGTATAGAGTAAGTACATAGCACTACTAACAGAACTAGGCCATCCTTTAATCCCTCCCTTCCATCCTCCCCATACCTCAAAACTGTTGAAGTATCTGTCACAGCTGGGAAGGGAACCCAGCCCCAACGGGAGCTGGATATCACCCCCAGCCAATGGATCCCCAATAAACTTCCTTTAACCATATAGTTGTCTCTGTGGCGAAGAGATGTCCCCGTGGAGGGAGTAGACCAAGTGTAACAGCGGCTATCGAGGTGTTTGCGACCAATATTGTCTCTTAGGTGTTAATCTATGATGTTTTCTGCTCACACTGGGTCTCAGTCAATCGGGGTTGGAATTCGCTGCGAGTTCTGGATCGACGTTTTGATCTTGATCTATGGATCTTTATATCCTTGAATTTAGACCATTTGAGGATTGTGTCTCCTGACGACGAGTCCGAGTCCAGCTGTGGGGGGGGTGTACGGTCGGTTTTGCCTTAACCATTTCATCGGTCCATGCAAACACTTCTTCCGGCATTTCAAAGAAATAGGAGCTCAATTGATATGTCACTCTTAAATGGGCAGGGAATAGCAGAGCATATTGGATTTTGAGATCTCGCAGGCAAGCTTTGTCCTCCATAAATTATGGTCTGTGCTGCTGAACTAACCTGGTATAGTCTGGAAATATCATTATGCATTTGAAAGCATGCAGTAAGGCGTCCTGTAGTCCGGCCTGTTTCAGAATGTGGTCCCTATCTTCAGAGTTCAGGAACTTGGCGTTGATAGGTCTCGGTCTAGCATGTGGGGGGGGCTTCTGGAGCAGGGCCTGGTGGGAGTGCTCGGCGATAAGCATTGCGACATGGAGGTGGATGCCAGCCAGTCATTAAGCCAGTTAGTAAGAAATTGCTCCATGCTGCTCCTTTCGCAACCCCGGGGAAGCCCATAAAGCGGAGGTTGTTTCTATGGGCCCCTCCCTCTGCATCCTCTAAACGTACCACCAAACCTTTAGTGATGGACGCCAAGGAGGATACCTTTTTCTGTAGGGAAGTGACCGTGTCTTCAGCCCCTGACAGCTGTGTTTTGGCTTCGTGATTCTGCCCACCACCTTACGCAGGTCCTGCCATATGAGCATGACATCAGAGCCCACGGGTCCGATCTTGGCCTCTAACATGTCCCTTGACTGTGTAATGGCTGCCATGAGAGCTGCATTGTCCGGCAAAGCGCTGGTGGGATTCCCTGGTGCCACTGCCTGAGCACCCGCTCCCGTAAACCTGTCCATTGTGCTCTGTTTGGCATTGTTGCCTGGTGGTTTGTCACATGTCATTTCTTGTATGTTGGGGGCTGGATAAACCGATCCCCAGACACTCGAGATAGGAAAGTCTCCAAGGTGACACAAGCTTGTTCTGCAGTTTGAACAAATTGGAGCAGCAGTGCTGGGCAGAGGAATCCCTTTTGGGAGAGGCCAAGACCAAATGGCAAATAATTGTAGTTGAGTGCAAGGCACCACTCGCTAGCTGCACTGGGGCCTAGCCCAGTAGCCTCCGCAGGTGAGTGTGTCCCCCACCTCCTAGTGGGTATCTTAGTCCACCTTAGGGCCTGGTCTGCTGCCCGGGCTTCTCTGCGTTGTGATGCTGTTCCATGCTCTGCACACACCCATTTCTCAGGACACGATGGGCCGGCCCCCTGACACGTGCTCAATCGCAGCACCACTAACCTTGTGTCCCAAGTTCTTATCGTGGTCCACACACCTCGGGCAAGTGACACGGCCTCCAGCTGGAGGCTGTTGCAGGTTTTCAGGTTTTCTTTATGGACCACTGTGCTTTTAAATGCTGACTTCTGACCATTATTTTTGATTCTGGTATCTACTAAACTGAATAAAGATAATTAGAAACTCTAACCATAGATAAAATAAAGGTTTTAAACTTTCCCAACCTCTCATCTATGACTCATCCAAAATTCTAAATGTTTATGATGTTTTATTGATTTTCTTTAGGAAGCTCTAATTCTAAAATGGTGGAAAAGGTCCATTGACCTCTCCGGAGCCCCTGGAAATCTCCATTGTGAAATATGTGAATGGGTGTATGCAAAGAATCTAAACCATCTTGGAGTCTCCACATTTGGGCTCCAGCATTATGAATTCACATTTCTGCTGTTTCAAAGAATCTTTACTGAATCCCAATCACGAGAAGATCCTCTTTCAAGCTGTTATGCATCATTCACAGAGTAATTAACAACAAAAAACCTAAATTCCTTCAATCAAAAATTGCCCAAAACGTCCAACACACTTACCTTAAAGGCTGGCCTCTAGTAGTTACAGCTTATTAGAAGAAAACCATTGGTAGCACTACTTTCTGCCAAATTATTGAATTACCTACCTGCGAAGCTTAGAGCATTGAGAATTACTTGGAGTTGAGAAGAATGGTTAAGACCTGGTTATTCCCAACACAATCCATCTGAAAATGTATATCACTGTGTTAAGGAAGACAAGAGCTAACACATTCTGGTCCCTCTACAGGGGCTACGGACAGATCTCCCAGCACAGCTTTCTGAGTTCAAGGGAGAGCCAATACAAACCAATCCCCTCACAAACATCCTCTTACTTTGATCAAGGGATAACCAATCACCCTACACACATGCCACCCAAACCTCTATTTCTATCAAGTCCATAATGGAATGATCATTCAAAAGAACAAAATAGCCCACTCCTCTAAAACTTGTCAAACCATAAGGCCCACCATTCGGTCATACTCCAATACACAGAACCTCATGTTGAGAATGGTGCTAATCTTCTCAAGTCTCAATGCCACTAACAGCAAGATGGAATACCAAAGATGCCACAACATATAGCACCTGCTGGCAAATAACAACCATAAATTTGTCCTGATGTCCTGTTGACACCATTCTATTAAATACTTTTCCTGACACTTCCCGCATCTCCTGCATGTGCTTCCTCTTATTAACCACAAAACACTGAATCAAATTGTCATTCTAGCCCCTTACGCACCCTTCCCCTAGGACATAATATTTCCTAACCACATAATAATTCTGCTCACCTCACCGTGCATTTATATGTTTGATCAATTGAATTAGTTGTACTGATCTTTCAAACAGTAAAATAATGCAAATAGATGTCCTCCCCATATCTCACAGATGTTGATTTCATCTGGGCTCAATGGGTGCTCCCTGGAGGCATGGGAGCGGATGAATGGGGTGCCCACACAGGTTTTAAATACCGCTAAATTAAAAAATCATCGACCCCGTAATCTCCTAAAAAAAACAATACATCTCTCTTACATGATATTAGATGATATTAGATGTTGTAAGACTTGAAATACATCTTACAAGCACAATACAACAAACTATTTCATTTCAACAGTCGTGTAAATATTAACGAAAATAAAAGTAGTAATAATAAAAATAGTAATAATAATAAGAAGAAGACCATAAAAAGAATAAATAACATATTAATCTACTAACCTACCGAGAAGCGCCTCAATAACTCGGGTTAGTAAGCACTATATAAATGCACTTAGAATACAATACATTAACAATACATAATATACACTTGGTACATATTTTATCATGTGCATAAAAATAACTTTCTTGGATGAAATCTGAAGAAGAAACTCACAGTTACGTCATTGGAGTTTTGTACTGCTTAAACCCTATAAAACAATGTATTCAAAAGTACACGTGTTTTCTTCATATTACCATCTCTGTATTCAGTGATTGAATCCATCTTTTCTGGGCCAGGCAGAAACCATATAGGACAAATGAGCTATTTTCAAAGGATTAGGCAGACCTAGAAGGCTAATGGGCCAACATTCTAAGTTTGAGCACCTTATTAGAAAGAATGCTTTGCTGCAGTTAAAACAAATGCAAATATACAACTCTTCAAAGCAACCTTCCCTTGAACAATATTTGGTTGAGCTGAAATATTTCAATTGCATATACAACACATTTATTTCTGCTAGGTTTAATTGTATCGAATAGTTTTTGTCAATTTATAATTGTATTTATTTGGTTAATTTCCACGCCTACCTTTCTGCACTGCTTACAGTTAGCTAGCCCGGTCTGCTTTGACTTGATGCCAATTAGTTTGGTTTTACAATATTAGCAGTTTAATTGTGACCTAAGGATGATTCAGAGATTTCAGTGCTTTGCAACAGCTCATTATATTTTAATTGCATCCTCTTGAACCATTGAAAACTCACACTGTAACTCAGTCATTTATTATTGTTTTGGGCGATGAAAGACAACGTGCACAGCAGGCAGAAGGTATAAAAAAAAACCTCCAAGCTGCAGGAGGACGTTTCCTTTTAGTCTACAGTCAGGCCATTTTTCTCCTGATTCCGAAAAACGTATTTATCAGATTACGGTGACAGTCGAGCACATGTTTGCAGACCAGAGCAGTAAAGCTTTCGTTACCAATGACAGAGTAATACTGCAGCCAGTACCACTGTACTGTGCACTGTATTACCGCAATTTTACTAGGCCATTCCACGTTTGGCAGCTGAAACGAGGGTCTAACATGCATGAATCTGTAATCACACAATTCCTGCATGATATCCCCCAACTGTTCGCGATTTTCCCCCATACATGTTATGAGCTGCTGCTGTATCACTTGCACACCTGCTGTGACTGGCAGCTCCCGTCACTGGCCTCATCAGGGTTACCAGGCCACTTATAATGAGAGGCAATATGTTCGCAAACCATAAATATCCACTCATGTTTATTAAATAAAAACCAAACAGGGACTTTTATGAGGAAGTTCTTACTGAACAGAACAAGCGGCAGATGTATCAATATTTTGCGCAGGTGCTGTCGAGTGTTTCCACTAATCAGTAGGATCTGCACGTTTGTGGACAACATAAACCTTGGGTGAGGTGCCTCGACTGATTCCGTGCAGCCCCTTAGCATATGTTGGCCTAGAGACCAGCTAACTCACAGTGCCACCATAACAAATGGGCCACGGTACAACGCATGCGATACAGCACATACCATTACAACGCAAGTCATTACAGCGACTTGCTGTAGGGGGTACTGGATGTTGGAATAGTATCATTTACTATTCAAACCCCAGTCTGTGCAACAGTAGGGAAGGTGTTGGATTATAAATCCAACACCTTCTGCCTCTTACCGCAAGTCGTAACAACATAAGTAGTAATGGTTTGCGATGTAACAACACGGTCGCTGTAACAGCATGCGATGTATCTCATTCAATGCAAACAATGTTACCCCACCATAAGCCCCCCTAACCTGAACAAGAAGCTAATGGTTTCTGGCAACCTGAACATCACAACCCTGACCACTCAGGATTGTGGTAACAGATCTAGAACCATTTCGCTCAGTCACCCGTGCACACTCTTTTCTCAGAGAAGTATATAGAGAATACACAATGGGACGTTCTTCAATATATTTATTGAACCAACGTTATTTTTGGATAGAGTACATGTGGTGCGATTATCAATAGACAGAAGCACATGAAAGTGATTACGAGCACCAAAATAGTAAATATCAAGTAGAGTTCCACCATGGTACTGAGGACAGTGTATATATGCAGGCATATAAAACAATATAGTAATCATGCATACTCCTGTTATGCAATCCCTACCAAACGTGGATCTAGGGTGTGTGATGTGAGTGTATAGCCAAGAATCCCACACAGGATGATCCAACCCCATTACTTGGCAGGACAGAATATAGGACACCATCGTGGTCACAAACTGGACACCCCTCATGGAGACGTTAAGCAGCTGCCTGGCAAAGAATCAGCATGCAGGGACCTCTTGATGTCCGCAGAAGTGTCTCCACTGGCTAACACCCGGAAATGCTTATTTATTTCTGATAAAATGCGTCCTTGTGATGTATATGCAAATTAGCATGGCTATGAGTTTGCAGACAGCCCTTGCACCCCGTGGATAAAGATAGAACAACCTTGTTCAGTGTGTACAAAGGCATTGTAATCGGTGTTCGAGGCATCATGATAATGTAGTGCGAAGCAAATTGTATAGACAAAGCAGTTTCAGAGAAAATAATCGAGCATTGTCTTGCACACAAATATGTGAAAAAGAATTTTAAAAAGTTATTGTGCAGAAAGAGGACAATGTAAGAAAATGTGCAGCGTTGCTACATGGGCCTAACTGAGGCACATAACAGTGCAAAATCACAAAAAGTGACACGTCCAGAGCAAAGCATTGGCATAGTAATTTCCTTCACAGTGCAAAATGTTTAGACAGGACTGAGTAAACAAAGAACAAGTTTTCAATGCAGCCAAAAAATCTTTTCATTGTTCCAAACTTTTCAAACAATGCCTGTGTGCGGCACTGGGAAGCACACATCCAATGTAGGGAAAGTTTAAAGTATGCATTGGCATAGTATATTGCAGTGGCGTCTGCCACAAACAACGAGTAGTGAGGTGGGTGGAGGTAACGTGGGAGAGGTCATGGGGGTGGGTCACACTGGAGGGGGTAAGTAATAATATATCAAAATAAAAAAATAACTCAACTGAAGCCCCCAGCCACCTCCCGAGTCGCACCTCCTTTCCGATTCTTGGACCTAGAAGCTCCTGGGACAGACTCCCATGCAATCCCTGTGCTACAGAGCAGTGCAGAGATTGGCCTCAGTGGGGTGGAAACAAGCTCTGGTCAGACCAGGGAGTCTGTGGGGTTTCTCCAACCCAGCTCAGACCACTATAATATTTATTTGGGTATAAAAAAAATATCCTTAAAGAAAGTGCCAATGACAGTACACGTTATTAAAACGAGAAAAGCAAAAAGCAATTAAACAACAGTGAATAAATCCAAATCTTCCAAATGGCGTTATGCAACATCTTATTACATATTGGTGATTAAAAAAACACAAAAGCTTTAACAGAACTTTAAAATATCGGAAGATTATAGTACTATCCATTAACAGTATTGGGCTTAAAAACAGTCTAGTAGTCGGCGAATAACTACAAGTTCTGATAAAATTAGATCAGATAAAAAGTAGCAGCAACAGTTCAATAGCAGCAGGATATGATAAAGTGCAATCAGATAAAGATAAATACAGTATTAGCAGCTTAGGAATGTAGTGCAATTTAATTTAAACTATTGCTTGCAAAGTCGAAGCATACGTGAAATTACGGTATGCAAAGCGTATATAGGTTGTAAGGCCTATATTTAAAGCTGTGTTTTCGGGGCTTAAAGCTGCGATAATTGCCTGTCTGCAGGTCCGGATACCAAACCTATTCCACTCCTTTTTCAATTTGCATCTGCGCTGTGGCATGAGGGCAGGGGAAAGACAGACAACATGCTCCAAAGTTTCAGCCGTCTTGCCGCACCCTCTACACCATAGAACTTCTGACGTACGACGCCAGCAGGGCAAATCTTTTAGAAATTGCCAGTCACCCAGTCTAATTGCCATAAAGCTAAGTTTTAGGTACAGGGAGTAAGTGCAGGAAAGGTAGGTGGCAGGGGATAGCCGCCCATAAGAATTCATAATTGCCCAAGCCTGTCTGCGTTTGGCAAAATGGGCTTTATCCATGATAAGAGAGCTCATTCTGACACATTTCTTGATGCTAGTTTTGAATGCTGTCGTACTGGGGCTGAGGGCCCAGAGCTCGCCGGCAGACATTTTGTGGATGGAATCCTTAAGAAGGCAACCATACGAGCCCCCTGGGTTATTCTCGGTAATGTCTAACCAAGCTAGTGACTCTAATGAGCCAGAGTCTGCTTGTCTAAGTTTGTGACACAGATTTCAGTACGAGCTGATGTTGGAGGCTTCGTAATTTAATAAGCCCAGTTCTAATCTAATCTGGGCAGCAGAAGCATTTTTAGGCAAATGAAGAACTTTTTTATAAATTTTGGTCACGTGTTGGTTTAGATTTGTATTTAAATTACCCCTGAAAATCTCAATGCCATATGACAGGGTCGGTCCAATTTTTGCTCTCATAACTTCCAGTAAAGGTGATAGACTTGGACCAGACAGATTTTTTGAGAGCTTAGAGAGGGTCACCAGTAGGGTCATGGCTTTTGCTGATATCTCATTGCGCTGTTTAACAAAGTTACCCCTAGAGTCAAAATTGACTTGTATGTGCTTCCTATTGCAATACTCGTGTTGTTATGCAACCAGCCACCCCCGACCTTGCGTTTTCTTCCAAAGGTAACCACTTGGGTTTTCTTTAGGTTGACCTCTAATTTGTTCGCGGTGGTGTAATTGTATAGTTTGTCCAGAAGTCTTTGCAATCCCACACGTGTGAGACTAAAAAGAACTAAGTCGTCAGCGTAGAGAAGGTTGCTTATAGGCAAGCCTCCCATCTTTGGTGGGTGACTGTTAATTTCTTGTAGGGCTGCCGGCAGATCTGCTATGAACAGGTTAAAAAGAAGAGGGGCCAGCACACATCCCTGTTTGACGCCTCTGGTAGTCATGATTTTCCGAGAGAGTTGTGTCCCGGACCCCAACTTTACTTGAACCCAAGTGTCCGAGTGTAACTGAGTAATTGCCTCCAGGAGTTTTGCTGGGATCCCCCATTTTTTTAGCTTTTCCCATAGGACAGCACTATGAACCCGGTCGAAGGCAGCTTTAAAATCAACGAAACAACAAAAAACAGCCCTGGATGTAGAACATACTTTATCTACAATTATGGACAATGTCAATAAGTTAGTCAGAGTGCCAGATTTGGCGGTGAAGCCGGTTTGATTAATTGGAATCAGGTTGTTCTGTTCCGCCCATGTTTTCAGCTCCTTCAAGAGAATGCCTGCGTAGTGCTTAGCCTCAATGTCTAAGAGAGAAATTAGTCTATAATTATTTGGAGAGGAGTGGGAGCCTGATTTATAGATTGGGTGGATTATTGCGCCGCACCAAGAGTCCGGTATGATTGAGGTTCTTAGAGCAAAATTGAAAAGGTTGGTTAAATGACCCGACCAAAATGCTGTGTTTGATTTGAATAAGTTCTGTGGTAGGCCATTTGGACCCGGGACTCCGTCGGATCTTGCTTTTGACAATACCTACGTTATGATTTCCTGAGTGGTCTGCAAATCATCACTGCAGGGGTCTGAGCAACCAGTGGGCCTACTCCAACTCTTACTCGGGCTTAATTCCGTCATGTTGAGGACGCATATTTCTGCAGGCACTTTTCCCACAGGGGGCCTGAAGTGGTCTGTCAGAAAGGCGAACCAGCTAGCTTCCTGAATGTTGGCTGACCCGGAGCTGAATGGGCTGGAATTATGACAATTGTTTAAAGCCCAGAATTTTCTTGCATTGTGGTTTTTGCTCTCCCATATTAATTTGCACCAGAGTTGACTTTGGTATGATTGTTTATCCTTTTGTGTAGCCTGCCTACATGATTTTTGAGCAGTTTTGTACACATTCAGGAGCTCGTTGTTTTCTGGGGATTTTGTAAGAGACCACAGGGCATTGTTTCTGGATTTCTTCAGCGCCCTCGTTTCGCTTGAGAGTGAAAACTGACGAATAGAATCCTTGTAGGGGAACTGTTTAGCTGGAAAGAGAGTTATCAATTGAGAGCAGAGCGACAACCATGCAGCAGTTGGTGAAAGCGCCGGGTCAGTACCATCTGATATAAGAGCCAGACTTGCCTTCATGACATTGGGGTTTATATCTTCACTCCATCTTAGGCGCTTCAGGTTTTCACTGTACTTTCCTGTGCATGTTGTTAAAACAGGTATATGAAACTCTGGCTTTACGTTGAGGGTAATGGTCTGGGGACGATGGTCGCTTTCTGTCTGAGGGTAAATACTGAAGTTGCCCAGGTGTTTAAACAGGGCCGAATTGCAGATGGTGTAATCTAAATAGGATTGTTTACGGCCGTTAGTCCAGGACCATTTTGGTGGTTTATCTTCCGTGGATCTGCCATTCATTACCAGGAATCCGGCACTGCGCAGTTGCAGCACAAAAAGTTCTCCCAGACAGCAGTAGGCTTGGTTTGGTGGTTTGGACTGTGCCTCAGCCTCAATGAATACGAATGGACTACGCCCTTCGTGGTCTTCTGTGTTGCCCTGAAAGAGGTTGGTGTTAAAGTCCCCAGAAACTATGCAGTCAGAGTTAGGTTGGTCCGCAGCCAGGTCGCACACAATTTTCATTAAGCGGATTAGATGGGCCTTTTTTGTGCTTGTACTCGGGTTAATGTGGATGTTAAGAAGTAGGAGTGGACGTTGTTTGCTCCATGAGTTGATTTTAACACCATGTAGCCAGTCTTCGTCAAAGTTTAGTGACACAATCGGACCTTTTAAGTTGTTTGAAACATAGATTGACAGGCCACCTTTTGGGTGGCCGTAGGGACAGTCTCTAATTGCCGGTTTCCAAAATTCAATAAAGCCTGTTTTGGGTAGCCCAGGTTTCTTGAAGGACATTTGCAGTGTGCCCAAATATGTAGGAGTGTGTCTCCAAGTTAGTAATTTTATGTTGGAGACCACTAATGTTCCATGAACACCGTGAAGAAGAGCAATCTGGCTCAGGATTTGAGGAATTTACAAGTGGAGGTGCTTGAGATGGTAGTTGGGCCGGGGCCTTGCAGTTTGGGACTTGAGATAGTGCTTCACGTGGTCAATCTGTTTTCTTACAGGATAAGGCGGCCGGAAGCCATCCCCATTCCTGGGTTTTGTCAGGGTTAGGGTGTGCTTTTAAGGAAGTTGTGTTCACTTCTGTTGTTCCTAAAGCATTTTTTAAGATTGAATATGGCCTGGGGTTAGCACCAGATCTAGGGGATTCGGCTTTTAGCTGGGAAGCTGGATGGTTTAATAGCGCTGTGGGGTAGCCTGGAATGGAAAAGGGGTAGATTTTGATGCCCCATTCCCGAAAGATAACCTTATTTTTCAGGAATGCTCGTGCCCAGGTGGTGCATCTGAATGACACCAGAGTTACCTCTGAGGGTTGTGTGCCTGTTGGTGGAAGGAATTCAATGGACTCAATGTCGTCCGATCTAAGGGCCTCAAAATCCGGCGCGCCATTCGCTAATTTTAATATGTTGACCTATTAAGGATGTCATACCGACCTTTTGATTTATACTCAGGGGCAAAGAGTAGTTTGGAATCCTGTTGATCGCATTTAGGACCCTTGCTGCTTAGGCTATGGTTGGACTGAGTTATTTTATCGATTAAGAAACCTGCATCTGATCCCCGTTGTAGTTGGGGAGGGTTTCGTGGGCCTCCGCTCAGAGTCTGGGTGTTTAAAAGTGAGGTTGGATTTTTACTGTAGATTACTTTTGAAAGGATGGGTCCTGTGTTTAGTTTACCCAACCAGGGTGAGCTTGCCGAGTGAACCGTTTGGGGTTGGGTTGTCGTTACGATGGACATTGATTGAGTTGGATCATTGGGTTTGACCCTTACATTTTCAGAGGGGGGCTGAGGCTCCTGTGCCGCTGCTTCTACAGATGTGGTAGTACCATCTCGGCTGTGACAGTAGATCTGTTGACAGGCACTCAAAGTTGGGTGTTCCGTAGGTGGGTTATGACAAGGGGTTGTTGACTTCGATGATGATTGTGGGACACTTGGGACTTTTTTGTTGACGGCAGTTACGAACAGTGGAAATAGTTTGGGAGGGTCAACTGTTGGGTTTGGTCTTAGTTTGTTCCTTTGTTTGCGCTGACGTTTGCGCTCTCTCTTACATATGCGAGGCGCGGGGGCAGGGAGTGCTTCAGGGTTAGGGATAATAACAGCGGCTGAGTTAACAGGCGCCCCTGCCACAATAGTGCTGGTGGGGTGTGCTTGCCCGCTTATAGCACCATTTTTTATGGCCAGTGGTGTGGTCGGCACTGCTGAAATGGGAGAGCCTTTAGGGTGATGGCCAATCTGAGTTGTTAGGGGTTCTGGTGCCCCACTCAACCGAGTCCCGATTACCGGTTTAAACAGAGGGTTGGGTGATTCTGAGTTCAGAGTTGTGACTTTTTGGGATAACTGGTGTAGACATTCGGGTAGATTGCCTCCCTTCAGTTGCTTGACCTCACTTATAACGGTGGACAGGAAGGCTGGAAGCGAGGAGAGTGAGTCAATAATGGGTGAGCAACAAAAGACCGACTGTACTAATTTTGAGGATGATTGTGCTTCTATAATTAAATTATTCAATTTATCCAATTTGTTATCGATCCCTGCTGTGAACAGTGCTAAAGTGTTCAATAGATCAACCTGCGTGTCCAATTTGTACGAATGATAATTTAGAGCGGTGACTGTCGATTGAAAGGTTTGAAGTAATTGAGGCCAGATGCACGATTTTGTGGAGACATCTTGATGTCAATTATTTTTTGGTGTTGGATTTGGTGAGTTTTGAGGGTTTTTGAAGAAAAAGGACAGGTCCGGTAACAATTGGTCATTTGGATCAGTTTTTTGTGACGATTTTAAAGGAGTTATTATACCTGCTGATGTTGGGCGTGAGCGATTTTGGGGATTTGTCAAATCTGGGCTCCCCTCTAAAGCGCTAGTTGCGTGTAATGTGGTGGAACTAAATATCTCAAAGTTGGGTGCGGGCTCCTTTTGTGCGTGGATTTGTGGGAAAATTAAATGGGAGTGTGGCGCTGAAATAGCCTCCCTAAGCACATCAGAGATTTGAGGTAGAGGTGTTGGAAGATTCTCTAATTGCTGTGGTTGCAGAATTTGAGGGCTTAGGTTGTGAGTTGGGCTCACAGAGGATAAATGGCTGGCGCAGGCCTCTTGCTTGTAAATGTCGTGTGGAGGAGGTAGCTGACTTAGTGAGGATTGATAGCTTGGTGATCAGTTTTGAATAGCCCTTACTAAGTCCTCTGAGACGATGTTCTAGACGACAAATGCAGACCCAAAAATAAACACATCCGCGGCAGGAGCAGGCTTATTAATTGATGTTGACGACATTTGTTGCAACGTGGTTGGCTCTGCATATAAATCTGCGTCGCAAGGCTTATTCACCTCTGAGGGTTGAGGGAGAGAAGGGAACTTAACCCCACCCGGGGCTTTTTTGAAATAGTCCAAAAGGGTGAAAGATTTTGAACCGTTCAGAGATGGTACACATGAGGGATGCGTACTGCTGTTATTAGTGTTCCGCCATCCATCTAGGGGTGATTTTGGGACCTTCAGTATGGCCGTAGCGGCCAATGGGCTCATGTGGACGGCAGGGGGAGGCTCCTAATAATTTTCCGACTGTTTAGGTTTCTTCCGTTTTAGTGTAGAGGGGACTTTTCTTGTTTTCCCAGATCTCATTCTTCTGTTGATGGACGGGCTGTCCAGAGTCAGTAAGGTTATGAACTAGGCCAAGAGGGGCTTCTTCAAGCGTTTTCTATTTTACTGACAGCACTTGGGTGTAATTACTCAGTGCCACAAGAAACGTGGAGGATCATGGAAGGCCGAGGTGACTCCGGAACAAGAGTGCTGATCTTTTCTTATCTTGACTTGCGTTATCATAGGAGTGAGATCACGTGGCCGATGCTAGGTACAAGGGCACCCCCGCGCACTTTGTCCCTACACAACCCCTCACCCGTGGGCGCCTATCCGCAGGTCCCAACTGCTCCAGTCGCCTGTGGCCTGTGCTACGGCTCCTAGGCGCTCCCCCCCAGGTGCGACACCACAACTACCCTAGTACCGCTACTAGGTGGGGTCACACATAGGGAGGGGGCGAGTGAATCGTCACGGCCCAGATCCAACTGGAGCAGTGGGGCCAGCAGTGGCGGCAACAAGCTGAGGTGGTTGGAGGGGGTGGGGGGAGCAGGACCAGAGCTGGAGAAGACCTTACCAGCGAACGCCCTGGACGGCTGAGCAACCGGGGGGAGCGGGCAGCTAGGGGGACGTAAGCCAGGCAAAATGGGGACGCTAGGTGGGGATGCGATGCGGCCGGGACTGGGGGCCGAGGTCTGAGGCCTGAGGTGCGGTCACTAAATGGCACCAAGTGGCACATTCCGAAGGACCCTACTAGGGACCTTCCCCTGGCCAGAGGAGGAGGAGGGGTGGTGAGGACTGTTTACCGGGGGAGCACAAGTGCGTCCGTGGGGGGAGTAAGATCTTGGGAGCGGCTCAGGGGGCTCGCCAGAGCAGTTGCAAATCAGCAAAGCACACAAAGCAGAGCAAACACCGCCACCGCTTGCCCCTCACTTGGGGGACTTACTTTGCCCCGTATTCCCCGTCCTCATCGTGTCGCAGCTCTGACTCCGACTTCCAGCGGGTCACCACTTACAGCAGACCGCACCTCGATCTCAGCCCACCGCGGGTTACGTGCAGCCAGCCACCTTGGCGCTGGCCCCGTACAGCAGTCTCCGGCAGTCTCCTGCAGCTCGCCACCCGCTGCACCGTTTGCCCAACTCCTCCCACAACCTGCAACCTCACCCACCTGTGTCAGCACGCTCTGAACACACATACACTCCGCAAGAACCTCCGTCGGTCAGTAGTCTGCGGCCTCCAACCCAGCTATTCAATGCAGCCGGGTTGGAGAAACCTAAGTGCACATATGTGTTTGGCCATTGGTTTTGTGTACTGTAAGGGTACCCCTTCAGTACCAATTCTATGCTAGACATAATGGACGTACCATTGCACTATGGGCAAAGATATTTGAGGGAGCTAGGCAGGTTCAAAGAGCGCCAGCTCAGGGGAAGAGAGCAGTAGCACCCTATCTTTGTAGATATTGCTCTGTGATGCTCTCTCCCTCTAGTAGAAAGTGGCATGGCAACTGTTGGTACCTAAACTGCGTTGCGCTATAAAGTTTCACACATGAAAGATTTTCAGGATATCCACATATGATACATTTGCATGTGTTGAATCTTTAAATGTGACTTTTACTTATTTCGTGGTTAGCTCGAAATTCTAGCATGGATTTAGCCCTTTATCACCTATCAAACACCCAGCAATAAACATTAATTAGCAGACAGGTGTAAGGTGTGAAACACAGTGTGTCAGTTTTGACATGAAATGCTTTACACTTTGTAGTTTGCTATATGAGATAAGATCCTTCAAAGTATTATTATTAAGGCAGTAAGGTCCCGTTTGGGATAATATATTTTGGGCTCCAAAAATGTGTATTGCAAGGATTGGAGGACATAATCTTTGCCTCTATTGGTTACTTTGTGCTTAATGTGGGCATTGGTGGATGCATGGCAAAAGGGTATTTTAGGAGAAGATTTCTGATGGATGCTTGTTTCTGGATGTGTTTGATGGTGACAATGTCAGTCAAACGAGCTGCAAAGAGTATACATGTTATATACTCCTCATCCTCCTCAGATGACGATGGCCAGATTCCAGCTTAGTGGGCTTCTGGTAGCGGAGCTGCTGCTGAGCCTTCGCCTCCTACTATCACAATCCAAGGTACAAGAAATGATTGCAGCCGCAGTGTCCAAGGCTTTGGCCTCTGCCAATAAGAAGAGGGGTGACATCCTTTCACTTACGAGTCAAGGGATTCCTCTTCTTCAGACTCTGATCGGCCTTTTACATCTGAAGAGAAATGTTTGAGGAGAATAGATATGTGGGATACCTTATCTCTTTTTAGCGTCAGAATTTGGGGTTTCCTCCTTTTTGCCTGGATAATGAGGGGGAGGCTTTATTTACACAGTATTCTTAGATTTATGCT
This sequence comes from Lissotriton helveticus, assembly GCF_964261635.1. Lineage (NCBI taxonomy): Eukaryota > Metazoa > Chordata > Amphibia > Caudata > Salamandridae > Lissotriton > Lissotriton helveticus. Next base: position 312,875,965 of record NC_136062.1, read on the forward strand.
AGTGCCTTGTACCAGGGCGCTGAAGGCTAGCTTGTATAAGGCTCCTTATTAACAACTACGATCTGTTGGCACTAGCAATTCAAGGGGGCTAAGAGTGTTTAGAGCTGCTATCTGGCATGGAGCAGCTGTCCAGCCTATTGGCTGACATGTATTTGCATATACTCAAAGCCACAGCAATGCCTTCCAGGGCTTTGGTGGTAGCCAGGCGATGAAGGACTGGAAGACAGAGGCGATGGAAAAGTCCGCTCTGATGAAAATTCCGTTTCAGGGCAAGATGTTGTTTGATAATTAGCTGGATGCCAAGGCCTTTAAGGACCGAAAACATGCCCTTCCTTAAAAGGGGAGGTCGCACTACAAGAAGTTTTGGATAAGCTATCCAGGTCATCACCTCGTAAGGAGTTCAAGGCATTTCCTAACTCTAAGCAGAATTATCAGCCAAGAAGGATTTTAAAAAGAAGGGACCAGTGCAGAAGCGTTCCTGACAATTATGGTGCATCAGGAGATTTAGGTGTGAGGGCAATGACGACAAATTCCAAAACCAACAACCCCCCCCAACTCCCCTCCTCCCTGCCCTCCCTCCAAAACCCCCCTCCCCCTGTGCTGAGCGAGTGTCTTACACCTCCTCCACCTCCGCAATGGATCCACACCTCTCATCATGTTCTCCATTGAAGCCAACTAGGCAAGCGGGCTAGTCAGGGATGTCAGTCGCATTAGCCTGAGATATCGGGGACAAGTAATTTCTTTGAATTCCGACTGTAGTAAGGTAAGGAAAGGCTGCCACAGTTCCTCAAACCTATCCACCTCGCCTGCCACCGTGAGGGACAACTTCTCCATTCCCAGGACGTGCCCTAACCTGTGTAACCAGCCTATAGTGGTAAGAAGGGTGGTGGTGCGCCAATATATGAGTATGTTCTGAATCGCCGAGCCTAATGCGATCGCTATCTGTCTACCCCTCCTGGACCTTAGAGGATACATCAAGCCGTTAGGTAATCCTAGCAGGACATAGGCTGGGAAGCGAGGCAATTCAATGTTAAAGCACTGGTCTATCTCATCTAAGATCTCCTTCCAGTAAGGACTCAGCAACGGACAATCCTACAAGATGTGTGTAAGCGTGCCATTCTGTCCACATTCGCGCCAACAGGTGCCTGGGATGTTATGGTTCATTTCATGCAGCCGCTGAGGCATGTAGCACCAGTATGTGGATATCTTAGTGAAGGTTTCGGTGAGCCCAGTGTGATATGCTGAATGATGCGCCCGGTAGGAGATGTCGTCCCAGTCTGTGTGGCTCAGTTCCCTCCCCAGCTCCCGCTCCCAGCGATCCCGTCTGGGGTTGTGGATGTGGAAAGGGGGGGGCTTTAAGAGTCGGTATAGGTCTGAGATGAGCTTGGCGTCCGAGGAGCATGTCGCCAACCACATCTCGTATGGAGTGAGTTTCCGGTCGGCCAGGTCCCGCACTTGCGGCTGAAGCGCCCAATGGCGTACCTGTAGATACCGCATACATTCAGTCTCGGGCAGGTGGTAATCCCGTCTGAGGTCTTGAAATGACACGGCACCCTCCGGACCGTATATGTGAAACAAAGCGCAGCATCTGGCAGCCCGCCAGAGCGAGATTGCGCCAGGTTCCATCCCGGGTTGAAAGTCGGGGTTCCCAATCAGTGGTGTAAGTGGTGACGGGAAGGTGGTGAGCTCATGCGTAACATTTACGGCATCCCATACTCGGAGCGGAACTTGCGTGATAAAGGACGCATAGAGATTGGAGGGGCGGTGAGCTCTGCGCATGAAGGGTATCTCCTGCAGGGTCCTGCCCGCCACCGCCTGGTCCTGAAACAGCCAGTGTCTGTCAGATTCCCACTTGCTCCACTCCACTAAATACCGTAATTGCGCCGCCTGAAAGTACTTGTGTAGATCCGGGATGCCAAGTCCACCGGACTCAGGTGCCAGCGTGGACAAGGCTCTCCTGAGCCTGGGTTTGCGGCCCTGCCAGACAAAGCGTGCGATGTCGGCCTGAGCCTGTCGGATCTACCCCTTCGGCGGCTGAAGCGGTAGGGCCCTAAACAAATATAGTACCTGCGGCAAGAGAGTCATCTTCACCGCAGCGATCCGTCCCAGCAACGACAACGTGCCTTTGCTCCAGCGGGACAGTTCCTCCTTAATCTTCTTGCCTAATGCTGCGTAATTAGCTGTCACCATGGCAGGCAAAGAGGGTGCCAGTAGGACGCCCAAGTATGGGACCAGATCTTTAGACCAACGCATGGGGAAACGTCTTTGTAACTCCAGTCTCGTTGCAGTGGATAGCGATATGTCTAGGGCTGCCGACTTTCTCATATTCATTTTGAAACCCGCTACCGTGGCGAAGGCGTCCATCTCGGCAATGCAAGCGGGGAGCGCCTCCCTCGGGTCATCAAGCATTAAAATCACATCATCCGCATATAGACTAATGGTGTGAATGTAGCCCCCCATCGGGACGCCAGTCACCTCCGGGTTCCGACGAATCCTCTGGGCAAATGGCTCCATGTAAAGAGCGAAGAGGAGCGGTGACAGTGGGCACCCTTGTCTGGTTCCCCTCTCTATCGCGAATTGGTTGGAGCTGCACCCATTCACCCGCACTATCGCGGAAGGGGATCTGTAACAGTTAAATATGAAGGTGCGGAATTTCTCACCTATACCCAATTTGCAGAGCACTTTCTCAAGGTAAGACCAATGCACTTGGTCGAACGCTTTCTCCGCGTCAACCGAAAGCAGCATGCGTTCCCCAGGAATACGGGAGGCTTTCTCTAGGATGTGGACCACCCTCTTAGTGTTGTCCACCGTTTGCCGACCGGGGACAAACCCGGCCTGATCCGGGTCTGCTAGTCCCGGCAGATGCTGCGCCAAACGTGTTGCTAGGATCCCCGTGTAGAGCTTGAGGTCCACATTCAATAGCGAGATCGGCCGGTAGGAGTCACATTCAGTCCGGTCTTTCCCCGGCTTGGGGATAACCGATACTGTTGCCCGAAGCAGATCCGGAGGTATAGCTCCCGGCTCCGAAAAGGAGTTAAAGAGCCGCGTTAACAGTGGCGCCAGTTCCTGGCAGAACGTTTTGTAGAAAAGTGGGGTGTAACCGTCGGGACCCGGGGCTTTCCCATGCTTGAGTCGGGAGATAGCCGTAATCACCTCCTCTGGTCGAATGTCCCGCTCCAGGTGTTCTGCCTGTTCCGGGGCGAGGGTGGGGCGCTCGACCGATGCAAGGTAATCAGCCTCGGCCAATGCCAAGGGGGGGTTCACCCGTGTATAAGTCGGCATAATAGCGACGGAACCTGTCCGCAATCTGGTGGTCCTCCGTAACCGTCGTCCCGCCGGGAATCGACAGTTCTTTAACACGCTGGTGCTGGTGTTTCACCCGAAGTTTATTCACGAGTAGTCGGCCGCACCTGTCGCCGCCAGTGTAATACGCGTGCCGCAGGCGCAGCGCTGCATACTCCACCCTGTCCATGTCCAGTGCGGAAAGAAGTTTCCGGGCAGCTTTAAGTTGCCTCCAGACTCTGGGGGCCCCCGTCCTCCGATGCATCTGTTCCAGTTCCCGCACCGTATTCGTAAGTTTGTCCCTTTTTTGTCGTCGTTCCCTATTCTCCGCGGAGGAAATGGCGATAAACTCACCACGGAGCACCGCCTTCAAGGCGGCCCACTGCGTCGCTCGGGTGGTATCTCCATTATCGTTGTGTTTCCAATACTCATTAATCGCGTCGCGTACCTGTTTTACTACTGTCTGCTTATGCAGCAGGGTATCCCGAAGGCGCCAGACCCCCCGTGAGGGAGACACCGGCGGCAGCTGGAAAGAGCCCGATACCGGGGCGTGATCTGACAACGTAAGAACCCCTATATCGGAAGCCGTCGCCAGTTCGGCAACCGGTCCCTTAACCAGGAGATGATCTAGTCTCGCGTACGTCTTGTGCGCGTGGGAGTAGTAGGAATAGGCCTGGGTGGTGGGGTGTAGGCGTCTCCACAAATCATGCATATCGAGATCCCCCAAGCGGGAGTTACTCAGCTGTGAGAACTCCCCAGTGTGTGGGCGTCGCTGCGCAGATCTATCTAAGGACGAGTTAAAGACCATATTCAAGTCTCCCCAATGATTATGTGTCTGTCCGGTGTAGTCGCAATGTCTTCTAGGGCAGAGTGTAAAAACAGGTCTTGGCGGTCATTAGGGCTATATATCGAACCCACAGTAAACAGAAATCCCCCCAACTTGACCCTGTAAGCCAGGAGCCTCCCCCTCTGTTCCGCAACCTTGTGCAGGACCTCTCCTTTAAACTTTCTAGACACCAAGATAGCAACCCCCGCTGTCTTGGTAGTCCCTGAGGAATAGAGCTGTACTGGGAATTTCGGTGACCTCATCCTGAGGCAATCTCGGGCTAGGAGGTGGGTTCCCTGTAAGAGACAGATGTCTGCCTGGGTGTTTTCAAGTAGGGACAACATTGCTCTACGCTTGACCGGGTTGTTCAACCCCTTCACCTTAAGGGTAACAATCTTAAGGGTCATGAACGGTCATCGCAAGGGTAGCGCTTAATGAACCTGTGTCAGCAGTGATTGCCGTGTGTATTGGCGGTGTAGGTCGTAACAAATGCAATAACCAAATAGCACGACATCCGCAGCTCTGTACCTGCGGTTTGGGGTCAAGGCAAGAGCAGCAGCAAAACCCGACAGCACAGCACAAACCCCGAATCTCCCCCCAAACGTCCCTCAACCAGCCCAACTCCCCGCCTCCCCTCACCCAAACTGGAGGCTCCCCCTCCCCATATCCCCTCCCCCACAGGCCCAACCGCCCTCCACCCGCGCCCCTCCCGGTTCCCCAACGTCCCCACACCCCCTCCCCCTCCAGATCCCCCAACACCTTCTGAAAAATTGTCCCAGTCATGTCCTATCCGGACAAGTCCGTGGTAGAGTATCGAAGTGGACGTCCAGCCACACCCATCCTCCCTCCGCCCCCCCACCCTCCAAGGCCCCCAGCCTGCAATAACAGCAATGCTATGTCGGTCTCCCCCCGGAGCAAACTTACGCTGTTAGCGCGGCACTTTCATGCAACACAGTGTCTCTAGAAGCTGCTTGGATGGCGCTCGCCATATCGGCCCGGATGGTGGGCGAGCTTGGACGCTGGGACGCCGCCGATGCTCTACGTCTCGAGACCATGCGCCATCCGTCTTCCGTGGCGCGTCTCCTACGTGGCGTGGCGGAGCCCTCCTCCTCCGCGGTGATCCCTAATATCTCGCACGTGTCTTGTAGGGACCTCAGCTGATGCACCTCACAGTTCCACTTAAAAATAAGGCGGAAAGGATGACCCCATGAATAGGACGTTTCATGTTGTTTTAGGAAGTCCGTTGCGATTTTAAACGCTTTACGCTTTTGTAGAGTGATCGTGGACAGATCCTGATATAAGGCCACAGGGTGCCCTCGGAAGGCCAGTGAAGGCGTTTTCCGAGCCTCCGCCATGATTCGCTCTTTCAATGGGAAATGAGGAAGAAAGGCCAAAATATCCGGGGGTGTGGCATTAGCATGCCTCTGGGGTCCCACTCGGTGAGCTCTGTCGATCCTTATCGGAAAATCCGCTGCTTCACCCAATATGTCTCTGAAAAGTTCCCGTAGGTATCCCGCCACATCCGATCCCTCTTCCGATGATGGAATTCCCCGGACCCTTATGTTTTTCCGCCGGGAGCGGTTTTCCAAGTCCTCACTATGTGCCTGGAGGTCCAGCTGTTGTTCCCTCAGGCGCAATACCTCTTGTTGTAGCTGCGTGATTTCCTCGTCCTGCCGTTGTGTGGAGCATTCTACCGTGGCCACTCTCTCTCCCAGACCATCTACTTCTCTCCGGATTTCACGGACTTCACCGGCCACTTCCTGCTTTAGTGTTTGGAAATCATCGCGCAACGTGCCGAAAAGCGACTCCAAGAAAGACCTGGTGACCGGCGGTTCACTGCCTCCTGCCGAGTGAGAGCCACTCGCCGCACCCGGAGATGGCTGATTTCTGTCCCCCTTGGTCTGTGATCTGCCGAGCATTTCAGGGAGCGTGCGCTCGTTCTTTTTACCAACCCTCTGGTTCGCCATCCTGTCCGCTGGGCAGCCCAGAAGACCGGTCTGCGCCCCGGCAGAGCGCAGCCCACCATGCCGCGAGCCCCAGGCGCGGGTGGGTCGCTGAGTCTCTGGTCGCTACTTCTGCTACTTCTGAGAGGGGATCTCACAGCTGTGGAACATCTGCATTGGCCCATGTGCAATGTCCCTGGGCTTAGACCTCCAGTTGGTCGGCGGGGGCCCTTATTCTGCTTCGCTGCCCCTATGCCTGCCAGCCCCCACGCAGCTTCCTCAGCCGATTCAGGCTCAATCCTCCCGGCTGCTCCCAGTCAGGACTGCTAGTGCAACCACGGGCGGGCACCCAGGCTCCAGAGATCACTGTGCGTCCACTACTCCTGTGTTCCGAATCTGGTGGCCCCTCCTGTCGCTCCCCAGAGCTCCGGGTAATGCCTCCCACCGCCCAGTCAGCGATGTCCTGCTCCGCTTAGGAGCGGCTCGTAGAGGGGACCCCAATCCCAGCGTCTCTGGCTGTACGTCCAAGCCCGCTACGGCAGGCCCCCGCTCTCCCGCCTGGGCTCACTCGTCGTAGGCCGCAGCCGCCGCCTCCATGCAATGTGCTGCCCGGCCCTCCAGATGGTATTTCTCGGGGGACTTCACCACTGCCCTTGGGGTCCCGGTATGCTCCCTCGTCTCACAGGCCTCCTTCTCACCTCTTGTGGCGTCTCTGGGTGGGGTCTGCACCGCCACCGGGTCACTCACGCCGCCCGGCCTCTTCACGGCCGCAAGGCTCCTCCGCTCCGGGTCCCGGGCACGCCACACGTCACCCCCGGGTAGGGTACCTGGAGTGGGTCCCAGGACCACGCTGGCACCAGGACACGTTGCTGTGTCCCCCGGTCCTGCCGCCGTCGCCAGAGCTTCGTCCTCGCCGCTCCAGGTCCGCCGGCCCCTTCCGGTCTAGGCCGCAGCGGCGGCCTCGAGTTATAATGTGGTCGGCCTCCAGGGGCGGGGTGTCTCGGGCGGCTGCCCCGCTTTGCTTCGGGTGCAATCAGCCTCCGCTGCGGCGCCTCGGACGCACCTCCACGCAGCTCCGCAGTGGGCCTCCAAAGACTCCAGGGGCAATGCTACTCCCCGCCGAGCCTCGGCCTCCGGCTACCGCCGCAACCCCGTCTCGGGGTCCCGACGTCCCAGCCTCCGGCACACGGCGTTCAGAATAGCTGCGGTGTCGGATCTCGGGCTACGAGCCCACCGGCAGCTCCCCACACCCTCCTGGCACTTTCAAGCGGGAGAGGGGGGAGAATAAGCTATTTTAAGGGCTTAGGGCCTGGACGGGTTCGGGAGCGCCGGGAGAACACGTCCTCCTACTCCGCCATCGTGGCCACGCCCCCTGCTGCTTCATTTTGTAGAGGCATGGCAGCAGGAAGACACAGATAAGTGCACACTCAACCTTGTCAACCACAGCTATGCAGTGGAATTCTGGAGGATTCCTCTGAAAATTGATTTGAAGGTGACCCATCTTCGAGCACGAGGTCCAAAATGTCTAGCTCTGCGACAGGGGGTAGAACTATTGTTCAAATAAAAGGATCCCTCCAGAAGAAAGTTGCAGGGGTACTCATTCAGTTTTGTTTTTAGCCAAAGTGTCAGGAGCTTACTGACCTGTGCTAGATTTGAAATGGGTCAATGTTTTGATTCAGACTCTCCACTTTTCGATGGTGACTTTGCAGTTGATTCTTCATCTCATAAGAACAGGAGATTGGCTGGAGTCCACATACTAAGATGACGTGTATCTCCATGACCCTGTAAAGCCCTCACATCAAACATTTTTGCGGTTAGCCCTGGCCACGACCACTTTCAGTCACAAATCATCCCTTATGGTGTTCACCAAAATCCCGGCTATATTGGTGGCACTCCTGCATTCCGAAGGTATTTTTGTGCACTCTTATCTAGACAACTAGTTGGTGCAGGCTCAGTCAGTGTATGTGCTGTTTTCCCATACAGAGTTCTAGAAATTCTTTGTTCTCATGGGTTTCTAATCAATTGGGATAAGTCTTCTTTGAGTCCATCACAAGACCTCATGTTCACTGGGGCTTCCAGCAAGGAGGATGGCCAAGCTTCAGGGTCACATGATGAGTCTTTTGGAACATGACCGCCCAAAGATGGAATCTTGTCTCAGGGTCCAGGGAGACATGACATCTATAATCTTCTCGGTTCCATGGGCTTGGTTCCATCTCCACAAATTGGCTGCATTGGACCTTCTCAATTGAGATTCAAGGTCATAGGATTTGGCAAATCAAATTCATGTATCTATCAGGTGAAAGGGGTTCTGACATGTTGGTTACATTCAAAGAACCTATTGCACGGGGTGTAGCTAGAAACTCCAGATCCTATGAATATTACCACAGACGCCAATTTGTCAGGCTGGGGCACCTGAGGGGAAGCCTTGCAGGTGCAAGGGTTTTAGACTGACACAGAGACAAAACATTTCTCAAATTGGAGGGAATTTGAAGCTGCAAGAAAGGCTCTTTTTGTGCTGCAGGGGAGAGCAGTTCTAGTGAGAATGGACAATGTCACAGCCAAGGCTTATGTGAACAGACAAGGGGGGGACTCGCTCCAGGAATCTGAGCAAGATGTTTTCCTGGGTTCAAGGTACTCTTTTTTCTCTAAGGGTAATTCACAATCATGTGCTATTCCAAAGTAATAGCAGCTTTCCTCAGCAGGGACATTCCCTTTTCTCTGGAGTTTTCCCTGGATCTGAAAGTGTTTTCTTGCTTGGCTCAGAAGTGAGGTCTTCTAGTGGTGGATCTGCTTGCATCACGAAGCAATGCCAAAGTTCAACAGTTCTGTGCCAAGGAAAGGGATGTTCGTACTTGGGTAATAGATGCTCTGCCATGTCAGTGGCCAGAGGGCCTGATGTATGCCTTTCCTCCATTTTCTCTCCTCAGACTCTTTCTGGTGGGGGTTTGGAAGTTAAGGGCCAAGGTAATTCTGGTGCCTCCTTGGTGGCCAAGAGACAGTTGGTTTCCCCTGTTGTTGACGATGCAAAGGGCTCCGAGATAGCCTTTTCCACTGGTTCTGTCTCCTCTGAACTTATCACTTTTGAGGCTAGAGAGTCTATGGAACCTCTGTTTGATGGGCAGTAGGTTGAAAGGAGGGGATTAAGAGGTCAGGGTGTTTTGGAGCTTGCTGTAACCCTTACAGGGTTCTAGGAAATGGTTGACTCGATGTTCCTAAAATAGGCATTGGGGTTCTTTTAGATAATACTTCTGTGAGTCTGCTGATAGTGATGAAATTTGTGCATGGTGGTTCCAAGTTGGGATTGAAGGAGGCCACACTGAGAGTGCAGTGGGCAGCAATTCAGGCATTCAGGGGTACCTGGAATATATAATTGGATGAGGATGGTTTGGTGTCATGTCTCTTGAAGGGCCTATTCAATTCCTGTCCAAGGTGGGTAGGTCAATTCCTCTTTGGAATCTGGTGATGTTTTTTGAATCTTCAATGTCAGCTCCTTTTGGACCTTTAGAGGAGGTTGAGTTGCAGTTCCTCATGCTTATGGCAATTTTTTGGTGGCAATCACTTCGGACAGTGGGTTAGGGGAGTTGTCTTCTAAATTTCCTTTATGCTGGATATTTCAGGACATAGTGGTGTTGGTTACAGTTCTTGCTTGCACTCTAAAAGTCAGCTTTCCCTTTCACACACAGCAGGAAGTAGTGTTTCCAGAGAATGTATCCCTTCCCCAGGTTCAGTGGAGGAGGAGAGACTGCATCCTCTTGAAGTTAGATGGGCTATTCTAATCTACTTGCATAGGGTATAGCCTTTTTGTAAATTAGATTGTTTGCTTGTGACTTTTGGGCCAGGAAGTAGGGGGAGAAAGCAGCTGTGGCTACTTTGAGCAGATGGATTAGCTTGTTGTTGCCTAAGGCATATGAGTTTCAGGGTCAGGTTCTTTCTTTGTTCAGGGTAGAACTACCCCAAGTATGGCTTCTACTGTGGTGGAGATGCAAGGGGCTTCTATTGATGAGATTTGCAGTGCTGCGACATGGGCTGAATCCTCAAATGTTGCTAAACATTATAGTCTTGCAGAAATCTAATGTATTTCTGATGTTTTTGGCTATAATGCCTTATCTTCTGTGACGAAATGGAAGTTTTCATTGTGCAATGTTTTATAATAAATTTGTATGGTCAGCAGGCATTATCATTGGTCTAGTTTTATTGCTCGCTACTTCTCAATTGTAATGGTTGCAAATAGGAAGGATGAGCAGTGTTAGACCTGGCATCTTTGGCGTGGTTTCCCCTATCTTTTTGCCTCTACCTCCTGTATTTTTGATGCTGTGCTGGATTTCGTTTTTGCTGGTGTAGATGCTTTGGACACTCTGCCACTGCTGATCAGTGCCAGAGTGTAAGTGCTCCCTGTGTAAATTGTTATTCTGATTGAATATACATGTTTGGCATATTTGTATCACCATGAAGTCCCTAGTAAAGTGCACTGGGTGTGCCAGGGCTGGTGATGACAAATGCTACTAGTGGGCCTGCAGCACTGATTGTGCCACCCACAGGAGTAGCCCTAAAATGATGTCTCAGGCCTGACACTGCAGTGCCTGTGTGCAGTTTAGAACGGCCATGTCCTCCTGGTCAGTGTCCCCACTGACCAGGCCTAACCCTTCCCTTTTTGTGCACATCAGTCACCCCTATGGAAGGCCCAAGGTACCCCCTGGGCAGGGTGCAGTGTATGTAAAAGGTAGAGCAGGTACTAGTGCAGGTGACATGCTCTGGTAGTGAATGGCAGCCATTTTCGTTTTTCACTACTGGAAGGCTATCTTGCTCCATAGGTTAACATGGGGGATGCTGGCTACAGTGGTTAACAGCATTTCTTCCCATAGGAACAAGATAGGACATAAGTATCTAGTATCCCTGAAGTCAGAATTTAATAACACATCTTTTAGGAAAGGTTGTTTTTAAATCCTATGTTTTAGAAAGTTGCTGTTCTCTTGTCTGACCCTTCTGTGTGCCTGGGCCTGTTTGTGTATTGACTGTCTGGTTTGAGAGTGACAGGGGCTGGGGGGATGCCCCAGGAGGCTGGATGAGTCAGCACTAGGCTGAATGACTGCATTTGCAACTGGAGAGGTGGGAGGAGTTAGCACCTGGGCTGAATAGGGCTGTGCCTGCCTTCCACAATGCTGGCTCCACCCCCCTGCTGGGCAGCTGAGGACCCTGCCCCTCACTCTGAAAGGAAAGATGCAGGCAGCAAAACAAAGTGCTCAGGATCCACCCAGAACTGGTTCAGACCGGGCTGAAGGCCCACATGCACCAAGAGAACATAGACTTTAGGGGTATAAGTACAGGACCCCTGACAACAGAAAATTAGATCATCCTGGAAATCAAGAAGGAGCCTCTGCCAAGGAGAAAGCTGAAACTGAAGAAGGAAGACTGTCCTGCTGTTGCTCTGCTGGACTGACCTGTTGCTTTGCTGCCAAGGAGAGGGGAAGGACTTGCTGTTGAGCTGTGTCGCCTGTCTTGAAGGAATCTCCAAGGGCCTGAGAAGAGCTGGCTCCCTGTTTTGAAGTCCCAGGAACAAAAGGACTTCACCCCCAGCTTCCCTGAACTCTGCTGAGAGAGTTCTGTCGTTCCTAGAGTGCTGGATCCAGTTGTGGGGCCTCTGGAAGTTGTACCTGTGCTGGGAAGCTTGAAACTAAGCTTGAGTGACTTTTGAATCTGAAAAGTGTCGCATCGCTCGCTTGCGGAGCGCATCCCGGACAGTGCGAGAAGTTTCCCGCCGCTACGGAGGTAGAGATCGTCGCAGCGCCTGACGCCGCTGCCAGAGATGTCGCATCCTTCATTTGCGGGACGCACCAGACCGGTGCGGGAGAATCGAACATCGCTGCGAGTATCGTTGCAGAGCCTGTCGTCGCTGGGTGAGAACGCCGCACCGCTTGCATGCGGACCGCATCACGTCGCTGCGAGCATCGTCGCAGAACCATCGCATCGAGGAGCTGCGAGAGAGAGGATCACCGCTGGATCGCGCATCGTCGCCCCGGAGATCTTCGCAGCCCCTACGAGATCGTCGCATCGTGCCTTTGCGAGAACAGACTTCCTACGGAACCTACGCACCGGAATCCATACAAGTGGCCTTCCTCCCCATACAGACCGGATACGTCGCAACACGCCCGCTGCTGCAGCGGGGCTGTCTCAAACGCCTCCCCAGGGTCTCAGGAGCAACGCATCGCTTGTTTTCCACCGCACCAGCTTCTGCTTTTGGAACTTTGTTGCAACTAAAAGGTACTGTGAGTAAACGTGACGCAACTGTGAACTTTTCACGCATCAGTAGAGAATTCTATCGCAACGTAGAGAATTCTATCGCAACCTAAAGAATTTTAACGCAACCTTAAGAACTCTTTTGAAACCATATTCTTGAACTGTCTATGTTGGATTTTTGTCGTTTTGGTCTTGTGTAGTTTAGATTAAAATACCTTTATTTTTCTAAACTGTTGTGGAGTCAGTTTGTGGTGTTTTCACTGTGTTACTGTGAGTGTTGGTACAAATACTTTACGCATTGCCTCTGGTTAGCCTAGACTGCTCGTGCCAAGCTACCTAGAGGGTGAGCAGGGGTTATCTCAGAGGGTTATCTCCTTGCCCTGACTAGAAGCAAGGGTCCCTATTTGGACAGTGGTACCTACCTCCGCCAACTAGAGACCCCCAGATCTAACATTGGTGGTCAGGCGGTGGGATTTGAACTTGTATTTGTACTTGACCCACAGTAATTGGTGTACATCACTAGTGAGTGCAGACCACTACGCCACCGCATACTACTGGTTTTTGATTTTTGATTCCATTTTTGAGTAACTCTTCAAAACATCATGTCTGCGAAAGGAAAGGCACTCAGTGAGGGGGCAGAAGTAGAGATGCAGTTTGCCATTGGAGATTTGTATTCATACAAAGTTGAGCAACTTAGGAAATTCTGCCTTGAGTTTGAGTGCCCCATAAAGAGCGCCTACAGAAAGGAGGAGCTGCAGAAAATCTTGAAGGCCCATTGGGAGGCACAAGAGGGAGATGATGATGTGGATGTAGAAAACAGTTTTCAAGTCACAGATTTGCCAGTGGGCAAAGTACGTGCAGGAGCTGGCAGCAACCATTCCAGCAGGGGCCTCTCCCTAGAAGAGTTACAAGAAAATCAGAGAATAAGAGAGTATGAGTCGGAAGTCATGAACATGAAAATGAAGCAATTGGAAATGGATAAAGAGAGAGAAAAGGCGGCGGAGGAGAGCAAATGTGCCCGCGCCTTGGAGGAAAAGAAATTGCTTTTGGCTTATGAGTTGAGCATGAGAGAACTGGATCTTAAAGCCAAGGAGGTGGGTGCCAGTTCTAATGGTGGCAGCGCGCAGCCAGTGCAGGGGGGTAAAGTATACATTCCCAAGGACCTGGTGCAGAATTACCATAGGAGTGAGGATATTTATGCCTGGTTCACTTCGTATGAAATTGCATTGAGGATGAATGGTGTGCCTGAACAGCATTGGGGGGCGGGCCTGTGGAAACATTTTGAGGCTTCTGGGAGGAGTGCTCTAGAGCCCTTAGAATTAGCAGGTGCCATGACCTACCCCAATATGAAGGAGGCCTTATGTCTCAGGTATGGCCTTACCCCAGAGCAGTACAGACTGCAGTTTAGGAACTCCAAGAAGAGAGAGTCTGAGACTTGGATGGAGTGTGTAAATTTGTACTCACGTGCACTGGAAGGTTGGATGAAGGGCAGTAAAGTAACTGATTTTAAGGGGTTGTTGCATTTAATCAGTTGGGAGCACTTGAGTAGTCTTTGTGTTCCAGAGCTGCGCCAGCATCTTTTAGACAGCAAGCTGACAGACCCCATTGAGCTTGCTAAGGAGGCGGACTGCTGGACCAGTACCAGGGTCCACAGAGGAATTGTGGGTACCACAGCCAAAGGTGGGCAGGGTCCCCATCAGAAGAGTGGGGGGGACAAGGGTAATCAAAAGGAGTTCTCACAAGGGCCCCAAAATAATTCCCAGGGAAAGGAATCACAATCCCCCAAACCTAAACAGCCATGGCCCTCTAAGGGCAGGCGGGACAATAGAGATAGAAGGGATAACCAAGGCCCCCCTACCTGCTATCACTGCAATGAGGTGGGCCACATTGCTCCAAAATGTCCCAAGAAGAAGCAAGCACCCACTGGTGCCCCCGCCCCAGCGTTAGCTAGTGTAGCTTTGGGAGGGGATTTGGTTTCTAGTGAATGGGGGGAGCTAGCAGTTACGACCCTTGTCTCTCTAGGAGACCAAGAGGTGGTCCAGGAAACCTTACTGCCCTCTAACACTAAGAAATATGGGCAGAAGGTGACCATCAATGGGAGGGAGATTGAGGCTCTGAGAGACACAGGAGCCAGCGTGACATCCGTGAGGTGTCAGTGGGTGTCTGAAGAGCAAATCATCCCTAGTGCGCTCCGCCCTGTAGTGGCAGCTGACAGCTCAGTGCGCCTCTGCAAGCTGGCGCGTGTTCCCTTTGCATGGGGGGGAGTCTCTGGTCTCTTGGATGTAGTTGTCAGTGATGCCTTGCCTGTAGACTGTCTGCTAGGTAACGACCTGGAGAGTTCTCCATGGAAGGATGTGGAGCACAGAACTCATTTGGAAATGTTGGGTCTGCCTGCGTGAATCAGAATTTAATAACACATCTTTTAGGAAAGGTTGTTTTTAAATCCTGTGTTTGAGATCAGCACTTTTATAAAGTTGTTGTTCTCTTGTCTGACCCTTCTGTGTGCCTGGGCCTGTTTGTGTATTGACTGTCTGGTTTGAGAGTGACAGGGGCTGGGGGATTCCCCAGGAGGATGGATGAGTCAGCACTAGGCTGAATGACTGCATTTGCAACTGGAGTGGTGGGAGGAGTTAGCACCTGGGCTGAATAGGGCTGTTGCTGCCTTCCACAATGCTGTCTCCACCCCCCTGCTGGGCGGCTGAGGACCCTGCCCCTCACTCTGAAAGGAAAGATGCAGCCAGCAGAACAAAGTGCTCAGGATCCACCCAGAACTGGTTCAGACCGGGCTGAAGGCCCACATCTACCAAGAGAACAAAGACTTTAGGGGTATAAGTACAGGACCCCTGACAACAGAAAATTAGATCATCCTGGAAATCAAGAAGGAACCTCTGCCAAGGAGAAAGCTGAAACTGAAGAAGGAAGACTGTCCTGCTGTTGCTCTGCTGGACTGACCTGTTGCTTTGCTGCCAAGGAGAGGGGAAGGACTTGCTGTTGAGCTGTGTCCCCTGTCTTGAAGGAATCTCCAAGGGCCTGAGAAGAGCTGGCTCCCTGTTTTGAAGTCCCAGGAACAAAAGGACTTCACCCCCAGCTTCCCTGAACTCTGCTGAGAGAGTTCTGTCCTTCCTAGAGTGCTGGATCCAGTTGTGGGGCCTCTGGAAGTTGTACCTGTGCTGGGAAGCTTGAAACTAAGCGTGAGTGACTTTTGAATCTGAAAAGTGTCGCATCGCTCGCTTGCGGAGCGCATCCCCGACAGTGCGAGAAGTTTCCCGCCGCTACAGAGGTCGAGATCGGACGTCGCATCCTTCGTTTGCGGGACGCACCAGACCGGTGCGGGAGAATCGAACATCGCTGCGAGTATCGTCGCAGAGCCTGTCGTCGCTGGGTGAGAACGCCGCACCGCTTGCTTGCGGACCGCATCACGTCGCTGCCTGCGAGCATCGTCGCAGAACCATCGCATCGAGGAGCTGCGAGAGAGAGGATCACCGCTGGATCGCGCATCGTCGCCCCGGAGATCGTCACAGCCCCTACGAGATCGTCGCATCGTGCCTTTACGAGAACAGACTTCCTACGTAACCTAGGCACCGGAATCCATACAAGTGGCCTTCCTCCCCATACAGACCGGATTCGTCGCAACACGCCCGCTGCTGCAGCGGGGCTGTCGCAATTGCCTCCCCAGGGTCTCAGGAGCAAGGCATCGCTTGTTTTCCACCGCACCAGCTTCTGCTTTTGGAACTTTGTTGCAACTAAAAGGTACTGTGAGTAAACGTGACGCAACTGTGAACTTTTCACGCATCAGTAGAGAATTCTATCGCAACGTAGAGAATTCTATCGCAACCTAAAGAATTTTAACGCAACCTTAAGAACTCTTTTGAAACCATATTCTTGAACTGTGTATGTTGGATTTTTGTCGTTTTGGTCTTGTGTAGTTTAGATTAAAATACCTTTATTTTTCTAAACTGTTGTGGAGTCAGTTTGTAGTGTTTTCAGTGTGTTACTGTGAGTGTTGGTACAACTACTTTACGCATTGCCTCTGGTTAGCCTAGACTGCTCGTGCCAAGCTACCTAGAGGGTGAGCAGGGGTTATCTCAGAGGGTTATCTCCTTGCCCTGACTAGAAGCAAGGGTCCCTATTTGGACAGTGGTACCTACCTCTACCAACTAGAGACCCCCAGATCTAACAAGCAGGTAATGTCTAAATTACTTATGGGTAATTGCATTACTCTGAGTCTTATTCCCTCGCTTGCAGCCATAGTCCCTCCAACCCTTCCTATATACAACTGACACATTTTGTTGGTTGGAGCTTATTGACGACAGGAGGTATAGCAGGGGAGGGTTATTGAATAAGACTACATGGGATTGATGTCTGGGGAGGTAGGAGGACCTCAAATGTAATTTGAGGCCTTCCTGCAAAGGAATTTGATGCAGAGTAATGCAATTAACAGTAAGTAATTTACACATTTCCTTACACCTACCATTTTACTTGTCACAATTACTGCTTATACCAATGAACGGACTAGGAATTAGCACACCATTACATCTTACAAATTAGGTGGAAGGAAAAAGGATCTCTTCAATGTTTTATCCTATACATACTATGTAAAGTGCCACACAAATATCAACAAAGTAAAACCATCACTGCAACAAGAACCTCATTTATTTATTTGATATCTCACTTTCTATTGTTCTTCCATTCCTAGTCTTAAGCAAATTAAGACCGAAAGATATATTGAGCAATGCTAAAATCTGAAATGTTCAACTGCATCAACAATTAGCATAGTAGCAGACCTACTAATCACATATCATGATGACTGCTGACACACATATGTTAACAATTATATACAGCTTATGACGCAAAGACAGACAATTAGGGCCTGATTTTGTGTTTAGTGGAAGGATTATTCCATCACAAACATGAATGATATCCTGTTTGCCATATTACGACTCCCATTAAATTCCATTGGATATAATGGAACTCATAATACGGGGTATCTGCCATGTTTATGATGGAGTAACCCATTCCTCAAACTTGTAATCAGGCCCTGTAAGATGCATCTTAGCACATAAACATTCATGACAACAGGAATCCCACAAACCTTATGAATGTAAGTGAGCCTCATTCTAGGGAACACTCCTGTCCTGCAGAAAAATTGGCATTGTCAATGAGTCAAGACAGCCAGGAACAACCTGTGATCCAGAGACAAGAAAGCAGTTATATAAGAAAAATGAATATGTGTCGAAATTCTCATCTGATGTGATGGCAACTATGACACAGTAGATTTCCCATGTTCCCCTGATAATACAAGGCAAGGAGAACTCTTTGCTTGCAAGCCCAGGCTCAGTTTCTGAAAAGCAGCGGAAAACAACCTTTACTATGCAGTCTTTACCACAAAGTGTCATTACAACAAAGTCATTACTACGCACGGTTCTTTAACATGCAAGTAAGTAAATAAGCATAGGTAAGTCTATACTATTGTATTATTGTTTTATAATTAGTTGAATTAGAGCATAATTAATAGTATTAATAAAACATGTTAAACTTACAATTCATGTTTGTTTAAATTATGCAAAAAAATCTTTTAGGAGTGGGATGCTAGGTGTATAGGGGTAATGGGTAGGAAAGTGTGGTAATACTTGGGTATTATTTACAATACTTGTGTATTATTAGTTTTTGTAAGTTTATAAATATTAAACGTATCATGTATATTTGCTTAAAACAAGCAAAATAATATTAGGAGTAGGGTGTAAGGGGTCCAGGGGTAAAGATTGGGGAAGTGTATTAGTCCTGAGGTATTCATGAAAATACCTGTGCATTAATATAGTTAATTAATAAATACATATTTAGTTATAATGCATATTTGTTTAAAACATGTGTAATAATATTTTAGGATACAGACATCTATATCCATACTAATATAATAAAGAGAGAGCCCAAACCTTTGAGGCGGGTAATCTCAGGAACCACAGCACCAATCACAACACCCAATATAGCGTTGGAAAGGGCAGTTGCAGCAGAAGGACATAGGCTATGCAGACGCCCACCATATACATTTAAAAGGTAAAAGAACCGTGCCAGCAAAGTAGTCCCTTGTGGGCATGTCTGCGTTGTGCTGTGGGCGTGTGCTGGGGCATGACAAATGCTGGGGGCGTGTGGTACGTTCCGCCCTTCATGCCATGTCTCATATTGTGTGCTAATCCCACCCTGATCCCTTTAAATACCCCTGCACCCCATAATCATAACCCACCCGTACTCCTTAAAATACCCCAACACCCTTAAACACTAACCCATCTTAACCCTAGAAATATACCCTGTACCCCAAAACCCAAACCTATCCCTAAACCCTAAAAATACCCCTGTACCCCAAAACCCAAACCTAGCCCTGAACACTATAAATTCCCCTGTACCTCAAAACCCAAACCTACCCCTGAACCCTAAAAATACCCCTGTGCCCCAAAACCCAAACCTAACCCTGAACCCTAAAAATACCACTGTACCCCAAAACCACCCCATAACCCTAAAATACCCCTGTACCCCTAAACCCAAACCTAGCCCTGAACCCTTAAAAAACACCTGTACCCCAAAACCCAAACCTAGCCCTGAACCCTTAAAATACCCCTCTACCCCAACACCCAAACCTACCCCTGAACCCTAAAAATACCCCAGTACCACAAAACCCACACCTAGCCCTGAACCCTAAAATACCCCTGTACCCCAAAACCCAAACCTAGCCCTGAACCCTAAAAATACCCCTGTACCCCAAAACCCAAACCTAGCCCTGAACCCTTAAAATTCCCCTGTACCCCAAAACCTAAACCTACCCCTGAACCCTAAAAATACCCCTATACCCCAAAACCCAAACCTAACCCTCAACCCTAAAACTACCCCTGTACCCCATAACCCAAAACTATATCTGAACCCTTAAAATACCCAAACACTCCAAAACAGATACCTCAGTACCCCAAAACATATACCCCTATACCCATACTTACCTTATCCAAACATTTAAAAAAAACATGCTTTTACCATTCATGCATTTACAACGAATTTCATTCTAAATGTATTCGTGGTAAAAGCATATAAAATGTGATGCCATGTGTTATAATGGCATTGCGGAGTCATGATACTTTCGTAATGAAAGTATGCGGAGTGATGGTATGCGGAAAGAAAGTTGCGGAATAATGGGTGTTTACCCTCCCCGGTAAGTACATTGTTGGCACGGCGGCCCACATCCCCAGCAACATTTTTTCACCACCCATTTGAAAAATGCACAGGTCTCTCTCATTGATGGCCAGCACCGACATACACTTTTAAACACACCTCCCGCCACAAGTTCTAGAATTGCGAACTTTAGAGCTGAGGAGCTACGTTCGAATCTCGGCATCAGCTCAACATCCTGTGATTCCAGGCAAATCGCTTTGTCTCCCCGTGCCTACCACAAATGAATGTGTTCTTCTATAATGTAAATTGTGCTCATGCCATGTTGTCGAGTTCGCGCTATATAATATTGCAAGGAAAAATAAAGTAGGGAAACTCGAGTTCACACACTACTGAACGCGCACTCTTAAGTGCATCAGCAGTGCACTGTGAATCGGAGCGTTTCACAGGCCTGTCACAGATAAGAAATGCTATCAAAACGAAATCCTACAAAACAATATACTACTGGCCGGCAGCAGTTCATACCTGGACAACGTCGGGACGGGCTGCTAGTAAAGAATATAGAAGTAATGGATGGGAAAATGCAGTAATACCACAATATTAATTAAAATACATATGTAATAATACATGTAACTAATAAATAAACATTTAAGTCCCAATTCATAAAGAAGCAAAATAGTTTTTAGGAGCGAGATGCAATGGATCTAGGAGTAATGGGGGGGGAAGTGTGTTAATACTCAGGTATTAAAATAGGGAAACAGATTATTAGTCAGGTATTAGTTGAAATATCTGTCTTTTGATGTGTGCTTTAAAATGTAAATTAAAATACAATTATAAATATACATTAATAATGTAAAATAAAGACTACTAATTACATAAAAGTAATAACATAATACACATTAATTGTAAAATTATATAACAGTTTATTTGTGAGGAAAATTAAATTTTTCCCTGTCATGTGTCCCTACGTGTTCCCCATTATATGTTATATGTGCATGATCGATATGCATATGTTCCCCCTTGACCGAATAAAGACGCAATTATAGTTGTGTCCAACGTTAGTATGCCAGTTATCCAGTCCTCGTGAAAGCAACGAGTATTAGGCCTATGTTGCCAACGTTTTACCTTGTACACGTTAAAGTTATGGAGTTGTCCCCGTTTTTAGGCCTCACAGGGCCTGGACACCAGATTCGAGCCTCCAGTCTCCTGAAACCACTCCGAGGAGCGATGCAGCCCCTCCCGTATTCCTGACCCTTCACTTACTTTCTGCCAAGCAGCGCGGTGCCCGGCCTGGCCTGCCTGCCTGTCTGCCAAGAATATGTTATGCCTCTAGTTATCAGTTCAGCTCCCCGGCTTCACATTCCTAAGCTAACGAACCGCATAAACATCTTCAGCTATAGTCTAGTCTTTCTGTCTCCATGCAAGAGAATTACTGAATTAATATCCATAGAAGATTCATAGCACACGCAATACACTAAGAAATATATGCATGCACTAGCCTTAGTGTCAAGTAGCCTTTGCCCTGATGACATTTAGATTCAAGCAACATGTTCTCCAAACACCAGATATCAGATATGCTATAGGTACATGTCGTCCTGACATCCCAGACTTTAGTCTCCTCTTCTAGTGCTAGAAGTCAGAGCCCCCAGCTCTCCCCAGTTACACGTCATGGCCCGTTTGCGCGCACCAGTAGGTTAAAGGTTCCAGCTGCCCAGGTAGCCCCCTCCATGTATCCACCCATTTATGACACTTCTGTGACATTTTCATCACATGTCTTTGTGCACGCCTTCTTTGTACGCCCATATGTTCTTATCTCACGTTTGTCACTTGTTACGCCTACTGTATGCAATACAATTGTACCGTTTTACTATATATACTATGTAATGTTAATGAGACGTTGCAGCTGCCATTCCATTCCATTGCATGCCACATCATGGTCTTTAGGCTCGAGCCATCCGATTAAAGCCATTCTGACTCAGATATCACGGATCCTGCCTCTTATTTATTGAGCTATCTGTTATAGTTAATGTATAGAAAAATAGTATCGGTAATTAATTATTTATTTACCACATAGAATGGCGCCCGAACAGGGACGAGCCCCTTCCCCACGCGCCGGCGATGTAACGCAGGCCCCCTGACCCTTCTACAGCCGTGACGGACCCCTACTGTGCACGTGCAGATATTTCTGCTTCAAGTCTCCCTCAGGCCCACGGAGGAGACGGAGACTGCGGTCCGGCATCCAGACGAGGCGGTGAGGAAGGCGGGTCGTCCCGACCAGAGCCCAAGCCGAGAGAGCAAGGTCCGAGGTATCCGGAGGCCCACCTGTAACCGAAGCCCGAAGCCCGAGGCGCATGCGTAGTGCGTAGCAGTAACCAGACGTCGTAGCAGTCCAGTCCAGTCCGAGGCCTTCAGTTTGCTTCCCGGTGAGTACCGTTGCTGGGGGTATCTAGACGGGTTCATTAATTTGTGCCCGGTCCGACGGGTTTGGGTACACAGATCCGGTCCGACGTGTTCACCTAGGTGGATACGGTATGACGTGTCTCTTTAGGAGACCGGTATGTTCTGTACTGTTTTAGCAGTGCATCCAGTAATTCTAGTAAGTCTGTTCTCGAGAAATTCAAGCATTATGTTTTCAATGTATTAGGTAGTATTCTGTTCGAACTGTTATTAATGTGTTCTTGATGTCGTGGTATGAATGATTGTTTTGCTATTCATTACTGTGTTCATTGTGTATTGTGTTCAAGTTCAAGTACGGTTCAAATATGCCTTTGTTTTCGAAGTTACGTCAGATAAAAACCAGAAAAGGGTTACTCGAAGAATCAGTTCCTGTCCCTCCCAGGGACAGTCCTGGACATTTCATGTATCATAAACATGGCTTAGATGCCATACTGTATCTAGATTTATGGGTGGACTACACCAAACATCTGGAAGAGAAATATAGATGGCCTGTTTCAGGAACATGGGATGCCGAGTGCATCATAAGAGTAGAAGAAGCATTGTGGAAAAAGAAAGCCAGACAGTCCCAGAAAGATGCCATAGAATTATGGCGTAAAGAATCGCATAAAAGAACAGAGAAAGAATTCAGAAAAGCAGAATTAAGTAGAGAATCCTCAGAGAAAGCCCAAGAAAGGGAATTACTAGAAGAAGGTGAACGAGTTAGAGCAGAACAATCAGACAGACAGAGAAATGCCCTTATTAAGGGTATGTATCCTCTTCTCGCCGAGGGTTTGCCTAAAGCGACCCCGGAAACGTCCTGTAATTTACCGCCACCCTTGGTTCCGACTAAGCTGCGTCATAAACCGACTGCAGCTGAAATTTTTCTTTCTTCCTATTTAGACGACACTGTCCCCGAATATGCTAATACGAATCCTACCCCGCCTGTTCAACCTCAGCACCCTGTTAATAATGTAATTACTGTACCTCCAGCCGTTGGTCCCGGGAATCCTGTCCATGTGCCAGTACCCCAGGACCAACCCACTTTACGTACGCCTGCTTTACCAGTCACGTTACCAGTAGCCGCACATTCAGTATTAATTGACGATTCCAGTTCAGGAGGGGCAGGGGGAGGTATTCCTATCACCCCGCCTCAAACAAAACGCCTGACGCTGAGAGATGCAGCGTTACAACGTACCCCGAAAGTGACTACGTACGAAGCCCTCAGAAAATATTTCAATGAGTGCGGATCTGATTGTAGATATGATCCAGTACCAGGTGAAGATAGTATGATAATATATTCCATACGCTTACGACGAGTTGCAAGCTTCTTGGTTACCATATCAAATATGAAAGAACATCTAGACAGAATATATCATTTCATCCGAACCGGGGAGAAACCAGAAAGTATTCACGAAGCTATGGTACACAGAAAAGTCGAGATTCAAGGCATGATTTTGCAATTTTTTATAAATTGTTTAATAAGAGAACAGGATCATCCTGATAAAAATCCAGAAGAGATGAGAGTCCTGACCCGATGGAGTGACAATATAGCAGAAGGAAAACACAAGACACAGAATAGTATAGAAACCATGTACAGAAAGATTCGGAAAGAAATTATAGGCATACACGAGAGGGAGAAAGCAAGAATAATAGCAGAGAAAGAAAATGACTCTTCAGACGAAGAGGTAGACAACGAGAATCCCACCAGAATAGCGTATGTAGGTAGGACGAGACCTTCTGATAGACACACACGCCTAGACTACAAGAAAGCTTTTCCTCCTCCCGTACCAGAACAGTGTTCTCTTGAACAAGTATTCCAGGCTACCGATAAAGTTCTGAAATTACGAATAGGTTACAGTAAACTTAGTACCATGCATGAACAAGAACTAGCCCGATCAGCAGTCCGATGGGTTAGTGATTCTGCCACGTTTCCAGACGAAGTAGTGGCTCAAATGTTTCTGAAGCTGCCCCCAGCCGAGCAGCGACTGATGGGTATGTACATGATCCAACACCTCATCACACTGTACGAGAGTCAGCATTCTGATCCAGGTCCCTTATATAATGTACTGAACGAGTTACTCCTAAACAGATGGAAAGGTCTAGGTACCGATTTAATTAGCGTCATTTTAGAACAGCGTCACAAATACAGAACGTTCCTGACTCCGCATTTTGTTCCTGTTTCACCCCCATTCTACATAGATAGACAGAATCCGTTGCGAGAAGTGCATCCAGTTAAGGGAACGGGGGGTGAGCTCGAACGAGTATTTGTTTACACCCCTATAACGAAAATAGAGCTACTAGAAATGAAAAAGTTAATGCCCTGTCACGATAAAGATCCAGCAGGGTTCCACCGAGAATTAAAAGACATGCTCCGTATGGGAGAATACAAGTATCCTGATATCATCAAAATGTTAAAGGTCCTGTTGCCTGCGGGCATATATGAAAAACTTAAAGAAAAAGAATGGGAGGTGGGAGAGAAAAAGATAGATTGGACCGCGTTAGAAACCGAAGATAACACACGAGTCCCAGGTACTGGTCTTGGGGATAAAGCCAAAGAATTACCCGAACTGTTAATACAAGTCTTGCCAAGATTACTAGCCACGAAAAAGGAAGACTGGGACGCCATCTCAGCCTGTAAACAGAAACAAGACGAAGACACTAGTGATTTTTATTCCAGATTTGAGAAATGTTTCATTATTAATAGCGGTCTGAAAACAAGTAGTGAGTCGTATCCACATCTTTTTGTTACCAAACTAGTTGAGAATTCTTTACCACAAGTTAAAAATCGAGTATTGAAAGTCGAGAGTACTTGGCAAGCTAATACCCCGTCCCAAATGCTACAGATGTTACAGTATCACCAGAATAGAATCAGGGAAGAGCAAGAACACGAAAGAAGACGTATGAAAGACACGAAAATGAAAGTACTAGTTGCACAGTCTGTTCAACCAGATAGTCAGAAGAAGGGTACGAATCAAACTAGTCATTCTGCAACTCCTGTTAAAGGGACATGTAATTACTGTAAACAGCCAGGTCATTACATAAACGAATGTGCAGTTCTGAAACATAACATAGCTACAGGTAAGACGAAAGAGAGACCGCGTCCTCCTAGACAAGAACATGTTCCGCAGAATACGCAACCACCGCAGAACGCACAACAGACAGTTACAGTACCGCAGCCTATAGCTGCCACACAACACGTTACACAACAGATGTACCAGTACGCACAGTCAGATTATCCAGAATATCAGCAGTATTCATGATAACAGCCTAGAGAGGGAGGTTGGCTTGCCTCTCATCGAGATTCCTGTAGATCAAGAGGGTCCCTATGTACACAGTCAAGTATTAGGGAAAGACAGAAAGTTTCTGATTGATACAGGGGCAAGTAGGACTACCATCAGTCATGACGAGGTTCCAGGGGCTCCACTCTCAGGCTCAAGAAATGTTTCCCTGGGATTTTCAGGAAAGCCTATTGTTAATGAAATATCGAAACCAGTTTCCCTAGAAGTTGGTCCATTGTCCCGAACTACAGACTTGTTACTTACGAAATCCTGTCCTGAAAATTTACTTGGTATTAAAACATTGAAAGAATTAGGAGCTGTAATATGCTGCTCTCCGGAAGGAGTGAGATTGTTTTTACGTGATTTTAAAGGTCATTATGTGTTACGAGATTTTGATCCAAGATTACTGAATGTACCACAGCATTTATGGGCGCAAGGTCCAACTGATGTAGGTTGTATGCACATTACACCATATCGTGTTACTCTGAAACAAGGTGTTGTATTACCACGAATCCGACAGTACAAGTTGCCACCTGAGGCTGTAGCAGCCTTATCGAAAATCATTGACGAGCTCATCGCTCAAGGAGTAGTTGTAGAAACTGACTCCAATGTATGTAATTCTCCTATCATTCCGATTCTTAAACGTACTGATCCAAATGCACCTCCAGTTTATCGATTAGTGATTGACCTCCGAGAACTTAATAAATGTATCATACCCCAGTACCCAGTGGTTCCAGATATTTCTTCCCTATTGACTGCCATTGATTCTGAAGCTACGTTCTTTACTGTTATTGATCTCAAGAACGCATTCTTTAGTGTCCCCATTCATCCAGACAGCCAGTTTCTTTTCGGATTCTGTTTAAATGGAAGAAGCTATAAATTCACACGTGCTCCTCAAGGTTTCACAGAAAGTCCTAGTATTTACAGTCAAGCACTTAAAAGACAACTAGACAGTATTCACATGCCAACTGACACTGCCCTGCTCCAGTATGTCGATGATCTATTGATCACAGCCCGTACAGAACGTGACTGCGAACGTGCGTCACTGACAGTCTTGTATTTCCTGGCAGACAAGGGGCACAAGGTGTCCCCTTCCAAACTGCAATTCTGTGTCCAGCAAGTGGTATACCTTGGACACTTACTGTCCAAGAGGGGTAGACAGTTGACACCAGACCGTATCCAGTTAATAGCACATCTTCCACAGCCCAAGACACAGAAGGAGGTACGAGCTTTTATCGGCCTCACTTCTTACTGCAGACAATGGATTCCTCAGTATGCATATCTAGCCAAACCACTGATACAGTTAACGACACAGGAGGCAGCCACATCGACTGTCCTCCCTTGGACCCAGGAACATACACTTGTTTTCAATGAGTTAAAGAAAGCTTTATGTAACGCACCTGTGTTAGCGACACCGAACTACAGTAAGCCTTTTACACTTTTTGTTACTGAACGTGATGGTACAGCATTATCTGTTCTCACACAAGATCAAGCAGGACAACACAAGCCTTGTGCTTATTTTTCTAGCACATTAGATCCAGTAGCCCAGGCTCTGCCTGCGTGCCTCAAGTCAGTTGCAGCCACAGCTCTAGCTATCAGACAAAGTGATTCCATAGTGTTAGGACACTCCCTGACAGTACAAGTTCCACACTCCGTGGAAGTTCTTTTAAACCGAACACAGACTCAGCACCTGACAATAGCACGTTTAACAGGCTATGAACTGACACTGTTTCAGCCACACATAGAAATCAGACGCTGCAACATTTTAAATCCTGCTACACTGTTACCCTCGATTACATCAAACCCTGCCACACATGACTGTGTGGAAGTTATTAACATCATGACCAAGCCAAGACAAGACTTGACAGACATTGCATTACCTGATCCTGACCTGACACTTTATGTGGATGGTTCATGTATGAGAACAAGTACAGGAGAACTAGTCGCCGCATATGCAGTGACTACTGAAACTGAAGTTATAGAAACACATCGTATTGACACCTTGTCTGCTCAAGCAGCAGAGCTTATCGCTCTAACCCAAGCCTGCATACAAGCCAAGAACCTGAAAGTAAACATATACACAGATTCACGTTATGCATTCGGAGTCGTTCACGACTTTGGAGTACTCTGGCAAGAAAGAGGTTTCATGACCTCTCATGGAGCCAAGATTCAGCATGGTCCCCTCATTCAAGCGCTGTTAGAAGCAATACATTTACCGAAAGCCATTGCCATTATGAAGTGCAAAGCACATACGAAAACCACTGACACCATTTCCCAAGGTAACGATCTAGCAGATCGAACAGCCAAGCTTACTGCTCAGACTCCAGACATTCCAGTTAACATGACAAAGACAGATGTTTCAGTCCTGACAACTTGCATGACAGTTAAGGACCCTACACAAGACGTACTAGACATACAGTCACATGCTACCCCAGACGAAATCAAGAAATGGTCTGAACAAGGAGGGGTCCAGACAGATCAAGGATGGTTGACGAAGGGAAAAGCCACATGGTTTCTCCCCGACTCTATGGTTCAAGTCATTATTAATACCGCACATAGTCCAGCACACTTAGGAGAAAAAGCCATGTTAGACAGCATCCAGAACCTTTGGTTTAACAAGCATTTACGAGCAGCAGCCAAGCAGAAAGTACGTACCTGCATGATCTGTTGTCAGTTCAATCCAGGTAAAGGTGTTCCGGTGGAACAAGGTGGATTCCATCCTCCTGACCACCCTTTTGAAGTCCTCCAGATGGATTATATTCAGATGGATCGATGTCGAGGTTTCAAGTATGTCCTCGTAGTAGTATGCGCTTTGTCCAGATGGACCGAAGCTTATCCAGTCCCAGATTACACTGCCGCGACCACTGCCAGGCAGTTGGTTCGTGAGTTTTACCCACGCTATGGTTTACCTAGGGTCGTGTATTCAGACAACGGCCAGCCATTCTCATCCGAACTCATGAAACAAGTATCTCTTCTGTTAGGGTACCAGTGGAAGTTCCACTGTGTGCGACACCCCGAGGCAGCTGGCCTCGTCGAGAGACATAATCAAACTCTGAAAATCCGCATCGCAAAGGTCTGTGCCGAGAAAGGCGTAGATTGGATGGTAGCTCTGCCAGTCGCCCTTTTTTACATGAGAATGGTCGCTCACTCCCGTTCAGGTCTGTCCCCTTATGAAGTTGTTTTCGGTCGTCCCCCGAATATGTGGGGTACACCTATGCCACGTAAAATAACTGATGTTGACAGTAATATGCTGACAGATTACCTAGCTTCCTTGATGTCTGCACTACTCTCTTGTCGTTCACAGGTCGCGGCTGCCTTTCCAGACAACACCCAGGTGAAACCGCACGAGGTCGTTCCAGGTGATCTGGTTTTGATCCGGAATTTCGATCGTTCAAGTCCGCTGGAGCCCCGCTGGAAAGAGCCGAAGCTTGTACTGATGACCACAAGGACCGCCGTCAAAGTGGAGGGCCGCAAGGGATGGCTCCACTCCAGTCACGTTAAACGTTTTCATGGACTCCGTCCAAAGACTTTTTTCAAGGACTGCCCAGATACTGACTCTAAACTCCCCCTGTTAGAGAAAACTCCGCAGCAGGAGTATAAAATGAAATTGAGGTCTAGCAAGTCAGACAGTTTAATTGTTTAAGTCCCTCTCGGGTGAAGCGGTTAGACAGGTTCCTGACATGTATGAGATAGACCCCCATAGTGAGAGAGTTAGACGAAACTCCAAGAAAACACGTTATTGTAAAAATCTGCGAAGCAGATGTATTATTACGTTATTGTTTATGTTATTTCTGAGTCTTACGATCACATGTATAAGTTACGTTTTACATGTATTTTTTCCTCCTCCTGATTCACATGTACATCTTTCCTCTAATGATACAGTAGAGCATACCTTTAGTGAACTACCTCCTCACGAGTTATCTTACAGACTTGCCATGCGCAACAATACTTTTATCCGAATGTTACACTATTCACACCAGACTAGCAATGCCACTAATTGTTGGGTGTGTGGTCGACTCCCCCCTTTCCAGACACCGAAGTTAGTCCTGCCACTCTTTCCCTATCCGTTTTCACACAATGGGTCGTGTGGAGCATGGTTTACGTTAACATCATCCCTAGACGATAAGTCCCTTCTGAATAGAACATGTTTCCCAGACAAGGAAGGTCTTTCCCATAGGACAGGGTTAGATCTAGAAAATGAAGTATATGATCTAGGTAATTATTCCTCGAATTTCATGGTTTTAAATGTTCAGTCCGAGACTACTCCAGATTTGCCCGCTATTACAGTTCTACCAGTGAAAGGCGAATTATGTGTCAGAAAGAATGGTTCAGTACATCTAGGACATAGTGATTGTACTACTGTGGTCAAGTATAGTGACAGTGGGAAATCTACTTTCAAAGCCTCTTGTCATTCGTATTTTGTATGTGGTCAGACCGCATATGTACGTCTGCCCCTAGATTGGGATGGAACATGTTACATTGCCTTCCTACTGCCACCAGTTTTTCTAGCCCCATCTGACTATCACAGAAATACACATCTAGTACACGTCAGACATAGAAGGGAGATCGAGTCCCCAATTGTCGATCAAACTGAAACTGCCTTAGAACAGTATACAGACTTCAATAAAGGTTTCTTTTTCTTCATAGGACCTATCCAGAATAGTAAGCTAATACGTAGGCTAACCAGAACCCTTGAAGCAGTAGTGAATGAGACTACTTCCGCTCTAGGTAACTTAACCGAAGAGCAATCTGCTATGAGATTTGTCGTTCTTCAGAACCGCCTTGTTCTTGACGTCATACTGGCCGATAGGGGCGGAGCTTGTAGAGTCATCGGATCTAGTTGTTGCATTTTCATTCCTAATAACGCACCGTCTGTATAATCAGCTATAACCAGACTTCACAAAATATCCCATCAGTTACACCAGAATCCAGGCACCTGGACATGGTCCGGTTGGCTCTGGAGTATAATATCTGCCTGGGGATGGAAAGTACTGTCATTCCTAGGAATAGTAGTAATGATCATATTCAGTTGTTGCCTATGTTTACAATGTGGCCCTGCGATTTGCGGCTTGTGCGCTACCTCTTGTATTCCAAGTCCTAAGTCCCGTTCCAAGAAGATTCGAGACGAGCAAATGATGCTCTATGAACAGATAGATGGTATCATGAATATTGATGTTTCCTGAAGGAAACGTAGGGAACAAGGAGGGAATGAGGAAAATTGAATTTTGCCCTGTCATGTGTCCCTACGTGTTCCCCATTATATGTTATATGTGCATGATCGATATGCATATGTTCCCCCATGACCGAATAAAGACGCAATTATAGTTGTGTCCAACGTTAGTATGCCAGTTATCCAGTCCTCGTGAAAGCAACGAGTATTACGCCTATGTTGCCAACGTTTTACCTTGTACACGTTAAAGTTATGGAGTTGTCCCCGTTTTTAGGCCTCACAGGGCCTGGACACCAGATTCGAGCCTCCAGTCTCCTGAAACCACTCCGAGGAGCGATGCAGCCCCTCCCGTATTCCTGACCCTTCACTTACTTTCTGCCAAGCAGCGCGGTGCCCGGCCTGGCCTGCCTGCCTGTCTGCCAAGAATATGTTATGCCTCTAGTTATCAGTTCAGCTCCCCGGCTTCACATTCCTAAGCTAACGAACCGCATAAACATCTTCAGCTATAGTCTAGTCTTTCTGTCTCCATGCAAGAGAATTACTGAATTAATATCCATAGAAGATTCATAGCACACGCAATACACTAAGAAATATATGCATGCACTAGCCTTAGTGTCAAGTAGCCTTTGCCCTGATGACATTTAGATTCAAGCAACATGTTCTCCAAACACCAGATATCAGATATGCTATAGGTACATGTCGTCCTGACATCCCAGACTTTAGTCTCCTCTTCTAGTGCTAGAAGTCAGAGCCCCCAGCTCTCCCCAGTTACACGTCATGGCCCGTTTGCGCGCACCAGTAGGTTAAAGGTTCCAGCTGCCCAGGTAGCCCCCTCCATGTATCCACCCATTTATGACACTTCTGTGACATTTTCATCACATGTCTTTGTGCACGCCCTGTGCACGCCTTCTTTGTACGCCCATATGTTCTTATCTCACGTTTGTCACTTGTTACGCCTACTGTATGCAATACAATTGTACCGTTTTACTATATATACTATGTAATGTTAATGAGACGTTGCAGCTGCCATTCCATTCCATTGCATGCCACATCATGGTCTTTAGGCTCGAGCCATCCGATTAAAGCCATTCTGACTCAGATATCACGGATCCTGCCTCTTATTTATTGAGCTATCTGTTATAGTTAATGTATAGAAAAATAGTATCGGTAATTAATTATTTATTTACCACATTTGTATGATACAAGCATTGTAACTAAAATAAAAAAACACACATTCAATTTTGTATTATTAATAGAATGTTTCTTATAAATATAAGAAATATATTATTATTTCAAAATATTGATTCATTTTTACAAAACACCAAATTTCAAATATTTTCCCACAGTCTCGCATTTATTACAATGAGAGAAATTGTCAATTTTTGTTTTCACTTTTCAAATTGATGTTTTTAGGTGTGCATTTTTCTACAGTATGTCAAGATGGTAAGATCAGCAGTCACTGAAAATAACATATAGAATAAGAAGTTTATTGCAAGGAGAGATGTTGGGAGGTTCTTAGGTGTTCAGTAAAAGTGTATTATATATTCTGTGTGTATTAGCCAGTTTTACATCCCCATAAAGGTTGTGTTTGTATGCGCACATCAGTACAGTTGTCAAATTTGTTTTCTAAAACAGGGTTTCCAATCGGTTTCTTTCAATTAAATTAAAAAAATAAACGAATGAATATGACAACATAATTTTTGCAACTTTTTTTGTCAGGTTCCCATTTTTAAAGGGTAAAATTTTGAGAAAGAAGAAAGGAGACAGAATCTTCTATTTTAAAAGAGTTCATTTATTTTTAAAGTTATATCTTTTTGCATTGTTTGGATACTGGAAGCCATTCAATTATTGCAGATTTAGGTTTCCTTTTTTAAATAAATGAAAAAGTTTTGGGGTTTGTTTTCTTTTTAAAATAGTACAGATGAGAAATGGAATAGAATGTATGGAAGTTTAATTCATGTAGGGAGTGTATTGTAAAAAAAGTGAATGACATTTTTCGGGGTATAGATTACATTTAAGGTTTGTTAGATAACCTGTGACTCCTGATGAGTGGATGGATAACTATTCACCATGGGCCTGATTATGATAGCAGTCAAACTACCAACGAGAGGCCGTTGGTGGCGGTCCGACCGCCGACAGCCCTTCTGTCTGACCTCCGCATTACATTGCTGGCCGTCGGACCCTCATCTGTCGGATGACAGACTGCAGCCTCTGACAGGATCAGAGATCCAGATGAGGAGGCTGTCAGAGCAGCATCCAATAATGTGGGCGGTGCAGAGGCAAGCACGACCACTGTGATTTGGATATCCCTTTCCAACAGCCTATTCATGGCAGGAAAGCGATATTGCAGCCCCAAACAGGCCCCCTTCCATCGCATGCCACTGGGAAGTGGCCCTGAGCGCACATGCAGTGCTCCCACTCACCTCCCTGCACCGTGTGCCATACACTAAATGGTACATGGTGCACAGTGCATGGACCTGTTGGAGGTGCTGCACTGCGGTGGCATGTGCTGTGGCCCTTTGCCATGGCCACTGCATGCTGCAACTGCTGTTATAAAAGTTTTGCGTTTGTCAGCCTAGCGGTCGCATTGAAATGCGGTGGTCGGACCACCACTTGCTTGTCTGGCGGTTTCGTGACTGCCGCAATAGTGGTCGGAGGTTGGACCGATTCCTATCATAATCAGGGCCAAACTATTAAAGAAAGAAGAGATATCAACTGGTAGGCCAAAAAAACATATACTTTTGAAAATAAGCCAATTGTGTGTTTTGGAAAATACAAAGGAGGAGGGTGATGCTTTTATTTATTAATGTAGTTAGTGGTGTTAGATTTGTGCAGCTCTTAACATTAAAAACTAATGGATTTTAGCCAATCGTCTTTCTAAATTTTTTTTGCTTTTTGGTCAAATACAAGCTTGCAGACTACCTTCTAAAGATTGCACCTGAATTATTTCCAGACAAATGTGTTTATTTTCAAAATTTTACGGAAATGATTCAGGTTGGGATGAGTTTTCCCTGTTGAACTGTTAAAACTTATGCCAACCCTCAATGGCATTGTCTGTCTTTGCACCTACCTCTA
This sequence comes from Lissotriton helveticus, assembly GCF_964261635.1. NCBI lineage: Eukaryota > Metazoa > Chordata > Amphibia > Caudata > Salamandridae > Lissotriton > Lissotriton helveticus. The sequence continues at coordinate 312,909,361 of NC_136062.1, forward strand.
ACCAGGTTGTGTAGCAGTTAAACCACTCAATTGGAAATCAGGACTTTCTCCTACAAACCAATCTGTTTAGATGGCCAATCCATGTTTCTTCTAAATAATTTAAAAGCGATGCAGCACCGTCCGCAATGGAAAAAGGGCATGCACAGCATTTCCCTGTACTAAAGGTAGGCACCATGCAGTGCCTGCCCCTTGGTGCAGTGAAATGCAGGGTACCCCCCAAGTGCACCCCAAAGCTAATCCCCGCCAGCACTTCCATGGCGGCATCATCGCCATGGAGGGACCAGTATACCACTCACATAATAATATGGCTGGCGGTGCCTGCGGCTAGTTACCGCCACCATATAACTGGCCCAGCACCGCATGGCCGACAATTGGAATGATTGCCGAGTGGCGGAAAAGCAGCAGACAGACTTTGTGTCCGCCACTATACCCCCGCCATCATAATGTGGCGGGGATATTTCTCGTTACAATGGCGTGACGGTCGCCACCGCCGGAACAGTGGTGGCGATTGTTATGCCATCATAATGAGCCCCATGTGTGATGAATTTCTCTGCTATCAGAGTGCTGCAGTGCTTTTCAAACCTGACAAGTTTGCAAACTTCTAGGTGAAAACAATAGATTTCTCAGTTAAACATTAATGCACCTGCTGAGAAACTAAAAGTTGAAACCTGGGGTATAAAAATAAAGTGTAATGGTTAAAAAAAACACTAACAATGTACACATATATTTAACTTTTCCTTAATTGAGCAAGTAAGATTTTCGACAATGTGCCTTAAAGCAGCTTCAGTTGGGGTGTATCAAGATTTTTTATTCAAAATATGTTGGTATTTGAAGAATAAAAGAATTATTGCATGTTTTTTAAACCTCATTTCTAACCCCTTTAATAATGAACATCTTGTCTGAGCTGGGTCAGTCCAGAGTTAGAATAGTAAATCTTCACTGCTCATTTTATTGTTTCTTAGCTGGACTCTCAGCGCGTCAGCCCTTTTACTTTGAGATAAAAACGAATTTGCACTGCTGACTTGCTTTTTTTTTTAAAAGCACTGTTGTCACTTTGGGGGGTTTATCGAATTCTGAATGTGATGTGCTTTTAAAATCTACAAACTGTGGGCACTCGTTTAGGAAAAGTTTAAATACCAATCTTACCCGTCACAGTGAACTTGCACCTCGCTGGGCGGGAATCGGGACAGCATTTACTGCTGCATTTGGGGCACACCAGTAGGTGAGGGGGGGGGGGGAAGCACGGACACAGACACCAGAAGTGTGTGAAAAAGGCCGCTTTTATTGGAATCAGGTGCACATATAAAAACATCCCCCTTGGCCTGTGCCGCACAAAACTACTGCTCACTAATTAACAACTGCCTAACAGCCCCCCACCCCCACCCCTAAATGTAAGCCCGAACATTGCAACAGTAATACAACAACATACGCTCATCAACCTGCCCCTCTACTAGATGCCCCTAATGACCTCCATGACCCCAAACCCCCGCTACCATGCAGTCCCAGGCCTCCAGCCAACCACCCTATTTCCTTAGGACAGCGCCCCACAACGCACCTGTTCCAGCGACAAAAAACACAACCTCAAACCTAAATAGTGCACCCTCAACCAAAAAAGCCCCTCGGGACAAATCCTCGACCACCCCCCCCCCACCCCGCAAGGGGAAAACAGCTTGGGCCTAACAAAAAACCCGAAGAAACCCTGCAAAAAGGGAGGGAGGGTGGGACAAAATTTTTCCCCGACCTGGCTGCTGTGTCACCGCACCACAAACGTGCGCGGTGACACAAAATGGCCGCCTATATAGCCCCACGTCCCTGGGCAGCCCAAAAGGAGCCCAAACCGCCCAACCAGCCCAAAAAGCGCCGCTACGGCGCACCCATAGGGTCAAACTTCCCCCTCCCCCCCCCCTCCTCCGGTGCCCCAAACTTCCCCGGGGGGGCGAGCCTCCCGTTGGTCGGCCACCCCCCCAAATCCCCATTGGGGCACACCAGTAGGTGAGGGGGGGGGGGGGGAAGCACGGACACAGACACCAGAAGTGTGTGAAAAAGGCCGCTTTTATTGGAATCAGGTGCACATATAAAAACATCCCCCTTGGCCTGTGCCGCACAAAACTACTGCTCACTAATTAACAACTGCCTAACAGCCCCCCACCCCCACCCCTAAATGTAAGCCCGAACATTGCAACAGTAATACAACAACATACGCTCATCAACCTGCCCCTCTACTAGATGCCCCTAATGACCTCCATGACCCCAAACCCCCGCTACCATGCAGTCCCAGGCCTCCAGCCAACCACCCTATTTCCTTAGGACAGCGCCACTCGAAAGTCGCTTACGACTTTCGACCCCCCCACTAGGACTCCTGTCTCCTGGGATACCGAACCACCCCCAGGGCCCCATCTATAGCCTCCTTTAACTGCACTATATACAGCTCCATGCCGTACCTGGACAGATGGACCCCATCCTCCAAGAAGAAATAGTTAGCACCATAGCACAACTCCGGGTGCTCCATCCTCCCCACCCCTTCCTTGGCGCAGAAAACGCGCATCTCACGATTGATCTTCCTACGAGCCCTGTCTATGGCCCCTGGGCGCTCAGCTCCCCTCCACACCCGCCTGGGAATAAATTCCGACCATATGACATGGCAGCCCGCCCATTGCCTCCCGATTTCCTGCAGGTCCTGTCCCATTTGCTTGAGCAGCGCCAAACCCTTGCACTGCACCAAGTCGTTCTCGCCCAGGTGAATTACCACCACGTCCGGGCACACCCCCCCTTTTACCAACGTGTTTAACAATGGCAATAACTCATGCCAACGCCTACCCCCTTTTCCCCTCCAATGACATCTATACAACCCCGGATCCAATCCCAAATTGAGCGCCTGATGTCTGTCCCACTCCGCTCGTTCAGCCCGCCTGACGAACGAATGTCCCACAATATACAAATTCAGGACAGCCACATCCGGCCCCGCCACAGCACCTGCAAAGACACATATATTAACATCGGGAATCATTGCGACAAAGCACCATCCGCCTCCCTCAACCTCACATACGTCCTGTAAGCGTCCGATTTCCACCTACCCAGCCTCTGAATCTCTTCCTTACCCCAACCCCTTCGTGCCGCCTCCGTCGCCGCCCCAATCCGAAAAGAATGCGTCCCGAACGCCAGGGGATCCTCCCCCAGGACCCGCAGCGCCCGCCGCAAGACCCACAACGCTTGCGACGCCGTCACCCCTCCCCCCCCACCCCGCCCAAAAACCTCCCCCTCCGACACGCCACTTCAGCCATCAACCTCCTGCCCCAAACCGCCGGGCACACCCCCTCCGTGTCGCCCGGTCCCAGCACCACCCAAGTACCAACCCCCCGCTGGTCAGTCTTCGAGCGTCTCAAACACACCGCCACTTCCCGGGCCCGCACCTCCACCTCTCCCCACAACACCCCCCGCCGCCCCCTTGCGCCCAGCAGCTCCGACACTCGAAACGCCCCAAAGAAAAGCCATGACATCAACGTAGAGAAACGCACCGACTCGCCCACATCCCTGCACACCTCCGGCAGCGCGCCAATCACTCCTGCCAGCAAAACCGCCGAAATGGGACGGCGCCGCCGCACCGTCGCCCCACTCTCCCTCGCCCACCCCTCCAGCAGCCTGGTTCCCAACTCCCCCGCCGACGGAGGGTAACCCCACCACATCTTCCCCATGAAGGCCACCGCCGACAACTTTCCCGCAATTGACACCCGCGACAAACCCCTGTCCATAAGCGCCAACATGAATCTTACCACCTGTTCCTCGCGCTGCCACCTGTCCCCACACCGCACCGCACCTGACTGCAGGAATTCCTCCCACGCTAGCTCGTAAGCCTTCCACGTCGACACAGCCACAGACGTCCTCACCAACTGAAAGACCCGGCCTCGCCTACCGACCACAGTTCTTCCGGCACCGGCGTCCTGACTTCCTCCGCCGCCGTGGCTAGCCCATGGAACCTCTCCCACTGTGAACGAGACAAGGCATCCGCAATGTCATTGTCCACACCGGGAACGTGGCGCGCCTGAAACAGTATGTCATTGTCCAAGCACCGCAAGACAAACACCCGCATCAATTTCAGCACCTGAGGATCCCGAGCCGACTGCCTGTTCACCACCTGCACGACGGCCATGTTGTCCACTCGAAAAAGCACCCTCTTGTGTGCCAACGCCCCTGCCCACACCGTGACTGCCACCACCAAGGGGAACAACTCCAGGAACGCAATGCTCCTCCCCCCCGCCTGCCAGTGGTCCGGCCACTGCTCCGCACACCATTTTCCCTCCCAGTACAGGCCGAAACCACCGACGCCCGCCGCATCCGAGTACATGGTGACCTCCCACTCCCAGTCCTCCGCCGGCGCCATCGGCACCCCATTGAAACGCTCCAAGAAAGCCCGCCACATGCGCAGGTCCTCCTTCATCCCCGCCGAGAGGCGCACATGGTGATGCGGCAATGGCAAACCCGACAACGCCAGCCCCAAACGCCGGCAAAACGTCCGTCCGGCCCGCACCACGCGGCACGCAAAATTCAAATGTCCCAACAACACCTGTACGTCCCGCACCGTCACCTTCCGCCTCGCCAACATGTCATCCACCAGACCCAACATCGCCCCCCGTTTGTCTTCTGGCAGGCGTGCTTCCATGGCGACCGAGTCGAGCTCGATACCGAGAAAGGACAACACCGTACTGGGACCGCACGTCTTCTCTGGCGCCAGGGGAACCCCAAATTCCCCCATCAACCCGGCCAAACCATCCAGCAGCCGCTGACAATCCGCCGCACCGGGCCGCCCCACCAGGAAGAAATCATCCAGATAGTGCGTCACTGACTCCGAGCCTGTGCGCCTGGAAAAAACCCACTGAATGAAGGAGCTGAACCGTTCAAATAGTGCGCACGAAATGGAACACCCCATCGGCAGCGCCTTATCCACAAAGTAGTGACCTTGAAACTGGATCCCTAGCAGCTGGTAATCCGCCGGGTGCACCGGAAGGAGTCGGAAAGCCGACTTGATGTCGCATTTCGCCAACAGCGCACCCTGCCCCGCCGCCGCAACCAGACGTCGCGCCACGTCCACCGACGAATACGTCACCGACGCCAAATCCGCCGAAATGTACGCATTGACCGACTCCCCCTCCGGCCATGACAAGTGCTGTATCAGTCGGAACTGCCCTTCCTCCTTCTTAGGCACCACCCCGATGGGGGAAACGATCAAACCTGGCAGCGGCGGCGCCGTGAAGGGGCCCGCCATCCGCCCTTCCCTGACCTCCTTGAACAGTTTCTCTCGCACTATGCCCTTGTGCGCGTTCACCGATTTCAGGTTTTCCGCCCAGCGAGCAATCCGGGGACCTTCGTACCCCAACCGAAAACCCTCCCGAAAACCCCTGCGCAGCACTGCAGCATCCTCCGCCCGCGGATACGCCGCCAACCAGGGCTCCATCCGCTCGATCCTAACCGGCGTACGAGCCCTTTCCCAGAGCCCCTGCTCCCCCCCCTCTACCCCCACCCCTCCCCCCGCCTGAACCCCCTCTGGCAAATCCACCCCCCTGCGGGGGCAGCTGGCCTGGGGGGCCCCCGGAGCCCCAACACCGCAGCGCCGGATGGTTCCGTCCGCACGAAGAGCACTCATGCCGGAAACGGCACGCCGCCCGCCCGCAGGCACCCCTATTGAAATCCCAGCAGGCCCCGACTGTGGCCTGGCTGCCGGAGGCGCCCTGACCCACCCCCCCACGGGTGGGGCGCGCCGCAAAGGGGGGGGACGCCAGCGGCAAACCGCTGGCCGTGTAGATGGTGCGGCCAAACTTGGCCCCTCCCATCGTCTGCTGGTACAAATCAGAATCCAGCTCCCCCCACTGGGCCTCGGGGTCCCCCGCCAAGCGAGCCCGAAACTCCTCGTCGTAGTGCGACCAAGCATACCCTCCGTATGTCACCTGCGCCCGCCGGACCACATCCATGTATTTAAAGAGCACGACGCACCTGTCCGGGAATTTCTCGCAATACACGCTCGCGTAAATTAGGAACGCCGCCGACCAATTGTCCAGCGTCAGGGGTACCTTTGGGCGCCTAGCCAACTCCTGCTCCTCCTCTTTTGACCCCTCCTTCGATGTCAACTCCCTATGCAGCAGCTTCAAAATATCGATGTATTCCCCCTTCCAAATCTTCTCCTTCGTAGCCGCGGAAAGGTGCGCCCCCAGCGGCTTGGTCAGCCCCATGTACGGAAGCCTCCGCACCGGGATTACACAACTCTCCTTACTTCCCCCCGCCGCCTCCTTTCCGCCCGGCGCCGCGTCGCCCGCCGCCTCAACCCCGCTTCCTCCGCCCGGCGCAGCCCCGCCCGACCCCACGCCTTCGGTACCGACTCCCGCGTCCTGCACATACCGACCCCGCACCAGCCGCCACCCATCCTCCCCATCGCCCCCAGACCCCACGGACACCTGCACACAACGCCTCTTAGCGCTCCCCGCGCCGTCACCTGTCTTACCTGGCGTCAAGGTCGGCGTCCTTGCTGGGTCCCGCCGCCTAACCAGTGGAGCCGAGGGGGCCGTCACTCTGGGAGCATCCTGCCGTGCCGGCACCTGAAATACACTTCCAACACCATTACCAGCCCCCCCATCTTCCCGAATCTCTCCCTCCTCCTCAGACTCACCATCCGCCGGCACCACACCACCTTGGCCCCCCAACTGGAGTTCCACCCGGCTCAAACCCGCCCGCTCACGACACACCCGCATTAAATCCATCAAGTCCACACTCCCCCTCCTAGGCACCACACTCGCAGGCAACCCAGAAATAGTCGTGTCCATCCTTACTCCCCCAACCCCGGCGGCCGTAGAGACCCATCGGGGAGGGGCCGGCGGAGACGCGTCTCGCCTCCATTCGCCCAGTCCCTGAGCCAGGTCCCTCGCTGGAGCTCGGCCGTCCGCACCAAACAGAGCCGGCCCATCCACTCGGTGGGTGGGAGCCGCATGCTGCTCCCCCGAGCGCCTTACCAACAGCTCCTGCCAAGGAAAAAAGGTGGAGTCCAGCATGCCAGGGTAAAAACCACCCCCCTCGCCCCCCCACGCGCTGCCCCCACCGCCAAACCCCCACCCCATCGCCGCACCCCTCCCCCATCCCGCCGAATGGCCACCGCGCCGCGCCGGGACACTCCCTCCCCCCAGCTCCCAAGCCCCTTCCCCCGCCCAACCCCCCGGCCCGCCCCACCCCCCGAAACCCCAACTCGGCCCCACCCCCCTTCCACGCCCCACTCCCCCTGCCTCCCCCCAGGCCACGCCACTGCCCCCCGCACCCCACCCAAAACTCGCCACCCGCCCGCCTGTGCCCCCATCCCTGCCCCCAGCCCCCCCCTCAAACCCGCCCCTCCCAAACGCCCCCCCCGACCCACCCCCCTCGCCGGTCAAGCCGCCGCCTCCCCTCCCGCCACCCAGCGCCTCCGACCCACCCCGCCCTCTCACCCCCGCCCGGCCCCTCTCCCCCCCCGGGCCCCCTGCCCCAGCGCCAACCGCCCCCTCGCCCCCCCTCCCCCCTCCTCCTCCGATGACTCACCCCAGTCCAGCTCCGTGTCCTCCCCCCCCACCCCCCACCTCCTCCTCCTCCACATCTGTCTCCTCTATGAGAAGAGGCGAAGCAGCCCCCCCCAGCCCCACCCCCACCAACTCCCCGCGCTCCCCACCGCCACTTGTGCCCTCCCCCCCCGCAGGCCCCTCCGCACTGTCACCCCCCCGCCCCCCCCCACCAATGCTCGCGCCCTCCCCATCCACAACTATCCGAGCCCCACCCCCCTCCCCCACACCTCCCAGGCCCCCCGGCCGCGCATCCACCGCTTCACTCCCCTCCTCCCGCCCTCCCCCCACCCCCCCTCCCCACCGGTCACGAAAACGAGCGGCCTCTTCCGCCCCGCCTGCCGGGCCTTCCGCGCCCCCCCCTTCGATTTGGCCGTGGCCTTTGCAGGAGCCTTGGCCACCGCCCGGCCTCCCCCTTCCGCCCCCCCGCCCCCCCCTCCCCCCCCGCTGAGCAACCCACGACCTCGGAGGGTCGCACGCCGCCACAGCTGCCGCGGCGCCGATGGCAGCGCGCCGCGGCGGCCTCACCTTCACGTCGGGCCGCATTAAGTCCATGCGGCCCGCCTCTGCTAACAGCCTCAGCGCCTCCACAACACGCGGGTCCGTCGCCGCCATCTCAGTCCTCACGCCCCCTACCGCCGACGCGGATCACCGCACCACAAACCGCCGGAGCGCCGCACACTCCTCTGCCTGCTACCACGGTTCGGACAAGCCGCGCACCGCCGCCACACAAACCGCCGGGCCCGAAATCCCCACTATAGCTGCACAAAATTTTTCCCCGACCTGGCTGCTGTGTCACCGCACCACAAACGTGCGCGGTGACACAAAATGGCCGCCTATATAGCCCCACGTCCCTGGGCAGCCCAAAAGGAGCCCAAACCGCCCAACCAGCCCAAAAAGCGCCGCTACGGCGCACCCATAGGGTCAAACTTCCCCCTCCCCCCCCCCTCCTCCGGTGCCCCAAACTTCCCCGGGGGGGCGAGCCTCCCGTTGGTCGGTCACCCCCCCAAATCCCCATTCTTCCGGTCCTCTACTACTTCCTCCTGCTTTTTTTTTTTAAGTACTGTTGTCGCTTTGGGGGGGTATATCGAATTCCGAATGTGATGTGTTTTTAAAATTTGCAAACTGTGGGCACTCGTTTAGGAAAAGTTTAAATACCAATCTTACCCGTCTCAGTGAACTTGCACCTCGCTGGGCGGGAATCAGGACAGCATTTACTGCTGCATTTCCGCCGGTCCTCTACTACTTCGCCTGCTCTGAAGCACATAGTGGCAGGTTAATGCTCTAGAGACGAAGGGGGGATAAAAGCAAGGCTACAAGCGGACGCTAGGACCGCTCATTTTATTGTTTCTTAGCTGTAGTCTCAGTCTGTCAGCCCTTTTACTTTGAGATAAAAACAAATTTTGATTTGCTCGGTTTTTAAAAAGCACTGTTGTCACTTTGAGGGAATATCGAATTCTGAATAGGATGTGTTTTTAAAACTACCAAACTGTGGGCACTCGTTTAGGAAAAGTTTACATACCGATCTTACCAGTATCGTGAACTTGCACCTCGCTGGGTGGGAATCAGGGATGGCATTTACTGCTGCATTTCCGCTGGTCCTCTACTACTTCTGCCTGCTCTGAAGCACATAGGGGCAAGTTAACGCTCTAGTTCTAGAGCCGGAGGGGGGATTATAGCACGGCCGCAAGCGGACGCTAGGACTGCTCATTTTATTGTTTCTTAGCTGGACTCTCAGTCCGTCAGCCCTTTTACTTTGAGATAAAAACGAATTTGCACGGCTGATTTGCTCGGTTTTATAAAAAGCACTGTTCTCACTTTGGGGGGAATATCGAATTCTGAAGGTGATGTGTTTTTAAAATTTTCAAACTGTGGGCCAACGTTTAGGAAAAGTTTAAATACCAATCTTACCGGCTCAGTGAACTTGCACCTCACTGAGCGGGAATCGGGGATGGCATTTACTGCTGCATTTCTGCTGGTCCTCTACTACTTCCGCCTGCTCTGAAGCACATAGGGGCAGGTTAACGCTCTAGTTCTAGAGCCGAAGGGGGGATAAAAGCACAGCCGCAATATGGCTGTGCAGCTGACGCACCCTGCGGCCAGGGATGCTGTCGGTTTGAGACCTCAGGTTACATCTAGTCTAATATACACTGGGGAAGAACTCCAAGCTCTAAATAAGAGAGGGAACTGTGTTCAAAAACTAGTTTTGGCTTATATACACTGGGGAAGAACTCCAAGCTCTAAATAAGAGAGGGAGCTGTGTTAAAAAAACTAGTTTTGGCTTATATGATCAGGGAACAGGTTTTAAGTGCCAGGAGTGCGGTGTCACATTTAAGTCCTCTTTGTTAGCAGAGACAAAACTCAGCTCCAAATCAACTCTTTTCAAAGGAGATGAGATAATGAAATTGGCTTGCACCCTTATCAATGCACACTCCCTTTGTAAACATGCTGCCGAGTTTGCCCTCTTTATAGAGGCTCATGCTGTCGACATTGCTTTCATCACTGAAACCTGGGGGCATGCCTCTTCAAACCGGATTTAGCCATCGCGGTCCCCTCAGGGTATACAATGTTCAGACAAGACCAGGTAGGCAATAGAGGGGGAGGGCTAGCCATAATTTACTGTAGTGTATGGAAAGGAAGTTTTACTTCGCCAAATAATGGGCTTACCCTGGAATCTGTGCTGTTTAAAATCTTAATAGATAGCCACCACACTTTCAATGGGTTGCTATGCTAACCACACCCTGGCCCCCGGGCTGATTTCCTGACTGTTATAGGTAGCTCCCTGGATGTAATATCCCAATCATCTGACTTCATAGTGTTAGGCAATCTCAACTTGCACCTTGATGACCCACTAGACAGAGATGTAGTACAATTCATTGATATTGCAATTAGCCTCGGCCTCGTCCAGAAGGTGACTGGCAGTACGCACTCTGGGGGACACTCGCTGGATGGGGTGTTTACCAGTAATAAGTCCTTACAATGCTTTCCATCGTTACCTCTTGTGTGGTCAGACCATAACGCTGTTATGTTTTCACTTATGTTCCAAAAATTACACATAGATAACTCGCAAAACAAGCAACGAAAAATTGTACGGCTTTGGAATAAGTTGACAGCAAATATGTTAGAAAAGTCCCTATCTCTGAACATTCCTAACTTTTCAGACAATCCGAATTTGGCAGTTAGCGCCTTCAGAGATTGGCTTAGGAGGTCAATAGATATGGTTTTACCAATTAAACCTATGATTAGTCATAGGCTAAGACCCTGTGAACCCTGGTACTAAGAACACCTTAGATCACAAAAACAAGAATGCCTCTGCACGGAGAGGAAATGGGGATCCTCTTAGGAGCCGAAGGACAGAATGGTCTACAAACAAGCACTGCTTGGCCCACGAGGAAAAAACTTCACCATTCTAACTGCAAAACACTTGTCAAAATAACTTTTTTCGACAGTAAAAAAGCTGGCAAAATGTGCCAAAGTAACAGAATCACCTATAAACCAGACATTTTGTAACGCATTGGCTACATCTTTTCAAGATAAGGTCAAGGCAGTCTATAGTGATATCTCTAGTCTCCACGCCCAAGGAGCCTTACCATCCCCAGGAAGGTAGCTGCACTCAGTACATCCAGTGAAACCCCCTCAATTCCCCTAGACCTTAGTGACCCCCGGGAACTGCTGTCTTTTTCTTCATTGACTACAGAGGAGGTCATTACTCTTCTGCAGTCCATCAAATCCGGCGCCCCAATGGATCCTTGTCCCCCAAAGATCTTCCATCTTCTGCCTGATTTATTTGCCCCACAGTTGTCTCAAATTTTTAATCAAATGTTCTCGTCAGGCATATTCCCCACAAGCTGGAAACTGGCATTGGTTCTCCCTCTGCTGAAGAAGCCAAAACTGGAGGGGGTAGATCCTAACAACTATTGCTCAATCTCCAGACTTCCTCTGCCGGATAAAATGGTAGAGAAAGCCTTGAATTGTGCAATATCCGGATTTATTGAAAAGCATGCCTTCCAGGACGAAACCCAGTTTGGCTTTAGGAAGCATCACAGCACTGAATTGGCACTGATTACAGCGTTCGAATTGATTAGAAAGACCGTTGTTGCAGGAGGCAATGCAGCTTCTTGACCTCTCTGCCTCATTGGATATGGTGAACCATCAAAAATTATTGGATGCACTAAGGGAGGTCGGTATTACAGAGAAAGAGTTGGCAAAACTTGCATCTTTTTTATCTGATCGAGAACAATTTGTGGCTCTAGGAGAGTTCAAATCACCAAATTGTACATTGCCATGCGAAGTACCATAGGGCTCCTCATTAAGCCCAACCATTTTTAACATCTATGTGGCACCACTGGCAAGGCTAATTAGGTCTCTGGGTTTCTCAGCTTTTTCCTATGCCGATGACACCCAGATTGTAGTCTCAGTGACAGGCACACCTGAAGACTGGATGGCCACCAACTGTTTGAAATTGAATTCCAGTAAGAGTGAAGTTCTCCTCTTTGGCAGTCATTCTAATTTCTGGAGCCCTACCTTGTGGCCAACAGAATTGGGCCCACTACCTACACCTTCGAATAAGGAGAAAAACCTGGGAGTCACGTTTGACTCTATGCTCTCCTTTGCTCAGGTCACATCCCTCTCCTTTTTCACGCTAAAAGTACTGAGAAGGAGTCTTCCATTCAGTCCGGTAGAGCTACGGAAGCTAGTGGTTGTGGCTCTGGTGTTATCAAGAGCAGACTACTGTAATGGCCTATTTATCAACCTGAGAAAAAAGTGCCTACCAAAATTACAGATTGTGCAAAACGCTACGGCGCATCTTTTGCTGAACATTCCAAGATCCAAATCCGTTTCTTCAGTGCTTAAGGAACTACAGTGGTTGCCAGTGAGGAGGGGGATTGAGTTTAAGGCTCTTTGTATTGCTTTTAAAGCCGCGCATGATACAGGGTCGGGTTTCTTTAAACATAATCTACATTCTTATATACCTGCCCACAATCATCATTCATTCCACTCCCATAACCTAATAATTCAGAGGTTTAAAAAATGCACCTAGGGTGGAAGAAGTTTTTTGGTCAGCATGACCAGACTTACGAACTCTCTTCCTTTAAGGTTAAAACAAGAAACACACCTGTTGGCCTTCAGGAAGGCCTTAAAGACTTGGCTGTTTAACCTCTGACGTGGCCTTGAACCGTCCAGTGAATTCTGTATGATGAGTTAGAGCCTTCATACCCTTGGGTGAATGTTTGTGCTTTATAAGTGTCTTTTTCATTTCATTTCATTCATTCATTTAATTTCTTTTGTGCTCTGCACCTTACCTGACTTGGCTCTGACTGGAGTTAGAATAGAAAATCTGCCCCTACAGTGTCCTACACCTTCCACAAGTTTGCTCAGGCTGGAGTAATTACCATCAACATGGCGGTGTACTTTACTCCTGCCATGGCGACAGTTAATCCACCCACCATATTTAGAGATATCCACAGCCCCTGTGGATCATCTCTTACATTTTCAGGAAACACCATCACATAAATGTATAATAAGTTTGACGGAATAAGTTTTCCAAAATATAATCCCAAAGCGGGATATGAAGATAAAAGAAAATATTGCCCCCCTCTAATAGCAAGGGTGGCAGTGAGCACTTTTCTGATGGGGAGACACATAGCCAAACGTCAGACGGCCCTGACTCTATTGGGCCGTCATAGTGGTTTGACCATTGTAGAGGGGAGTATTCATTTTGGATGATATGCAGATCAATTCTTTATATCATTTTACAGTTTCTTAAAATCAGTTTCTCATGATTGCATGTGGTAAATGCTAAATGATTGGAGAATAATGAAAATATCGTTTTTTTTACTTACTTATTTTATTTGTTTATTCTAATGGAAGTTAGGGTATGTCCACTGTGAGAAATATTTACTTTCTTTGGAAATTGTGCCTGAGAATTTCAAGAAATTGAATTTGGTTGACATTTATTCATTATGGAATAAGTATTAATACACTTAATATCCATTATATTACTGTAGTACATGCATAGTAAGAGGACAGCACCTTTCGTCTTAAAACTATTGGGTACATCGTAGGTTAGACATGTATAGTCAGTATCACCAAACATAGTTTTCGGGCGATAAGGGATATGAGGAAAATGAAATTTAGCCTGACCAAGATGCCCCCTACGTGTACCCTATGTTACATGTATGTGCATGTCACCCATGCATATTTCTCTTAGTGGCTTGAATCACAAGGCCTCTGCAATCACGTCCTGCATTAAGGTGCCTGCCATCAAGTTTCCCAAACGTTAAGCTAACATGAAGGCCCATGTATTTGCATTGTGCACTTTTAAATACATATCGTAATAAACCCTTTTTGTGGTTCAGTCCGAGCCACTTTCTGAATTAGGGTTTTCATGACTCCTGACACACTGCAAACTGCAGTTACGTATCTCTGACCTCACATACTTCTAGCTCAGCCGAAAGAGACCCAGCAAGGGTTGCCAAGATAGTAATATGAATAACTGTTATCTGCCTGCTGTACAGAGTCACATTCCTGCCCAGTGAGGAAGGTAAACAAAACCCGTCCGTGGAAGATAGGGCCTAGCCTCTCTGTCTCCATTGAAGTAAATCACAGTGCTTGCATCCATAGAAAGCTCACAGCCCCCATGCAATGCACGAAGAAATATATGCTTTTTCTGATTCTTAGCGATGAGCAACCTTTGCTTCAGATAATACATCCTCTGACTAAAAATATCAGTTAGTACCAGACGTGCTGGTCGCCTTGACACTAAAGATCTCTCTACTAGACTGAAAGTCAGCTCTCCTCCCAGTTACACGTCAATTGCACGTCATGCTCAAATTGCGTGCACAAGTAGGGCAAAGTTCCAGCCTGCCATGTAACTCCTCCTCTATGTAGCCACCCACCTATCACCCACCTGTGACTCATCAAGTGTACACCCTCATGCACGCCCACATGCTCTTATCTCTTTCTTTCATGCTCTGCCTGGAGCGCTCCTCCCTATGTACAAGGAAAAATGTATATATGTGTTGTTCTCTGTAAATAATGTTAGAAGACCCTTCCTGAACCTCAGTGGTGATGGAACAGATTCTCCCTTAACTCGAGTTATTGGAATAAAGCCCTTTTAACTTGGACACCACGGACTCTCTGCCTCTCATTTGATACATGCTAATTGTTAATGCCTAGAAATTATGCCAGGGTAATATTTAATTTACCACAGATAGAGGAACTAATTTCAACACCGCTTCAAAATGGCAACCTTGGAAACATAGATGTTACTTGGCTAGTCCACTTTTTATTGCCATGCTCCTTTCCATAAAAAAGTAAATGAGGGAAACTGTCAAAGCGTACTCGCTGGGACGACGGAAGGCTGCACGAGCAAACACTCGGGTAAGATTTCTGAACTACCCATGCAGATTAGAGAGGTTAAAAGGTTAGATAGGCATACATATAGGACTTAGCCCTGACAAATTCAATCTTATTAAAATTTCCATAAGGCAGTAAAACTTATTACAACAAATAATAAGGAATAATCTTGACACGATTGGGAGAGAAAAACTAACAAAGACAAGGAACTATTTGGGGAAACCGAGATGGAATTATAACTGGGTAAAAGGTAGGAGCATGGCCCGCACAGACGAATGATATAGTATGCTAGTAGGATTTACATAACAAATTATGGCCTGTTGACTGACAAAAACTTTGCCTGTATTGCATATGTTTCAGATAACACTAACTATACCGACGATACAGGTATACTATATGATTTTAGGGGGGTAACAAGTCAACAAATATTAGGTTGCATGAATAGCTTTATTGATATTACTTAGACAAAACACATAAGCACGCAATTGATCTCATCAAATGAGCATGTTTCCAAGACAAATGTAAAATATAAAAGATAAAAAGTTAAATGAACACTAATGTATGAAGCGAATAGAAATGAAGATGTTAATACAAATGTTTAAACTAAGCCGCAGTTCGATAAATATGACATAGATAAATTAATCAAAGATAAGATCTACCAAATTACAAGAATGTTCGCAATTTCTGAGGAATATAAGTTTCTTTGCTTTTTTCCATCCACTACTGTATGACATAACCAATGTGCATGGGTTGCCACACACAAAATGTCACCTGAAAGTAAAATTGATATAGACACGTATGTCACCTATACTTCAAATTGTTAGAAAACCAAAGATCATGTTCTAGTAGCAAATACATATGCTTTTATCTTTAGCCCTGGGGAGGTCACGGCCACTAGCTATGGGCGACAAAACAAGTGTTGGCTAAAAAGAGGTTAAAAAAATGAACTAAACAAGAACATATGAGAATAAACCTAAAAAATACAACGAAAGGCAAGAATTGTTGATATATGTTATTTATATGATACATGTTGACATTAGCGTGTGCTGGGGAAACCAATTTTTTGTATAAACTGTGTGATTTTGGTCATCCAACTGGGGAGTGGGTGATCTCTCGACCTCAAAGCACCACACATAAATAAGTTCATGACAATTTTCAAGTGTACTTCTGTAGAGCGCCACAGAACCTTCTGTAAACCGCACCCGCACTAACATAAATTAAGTTATAGAAAACATTAATTTAAAGGCTCCTATGAAATATAATTTTTTTGTGTGTTTTATAGTTAGTAGTAACCTTCTTTAGTGTTTAAAAAGTTAATAAATATTATATCAAAATTGTGTGGTAGAGGTAAAATCTATGCAATTCTACGTAAATGCCTGGTAAAGGCATGCATAGTAAAATATGCATGGTAAATACCATATGTAGTAAAGACATGCGTTGTAACATCATGCATTCGTTATATGCCAGTGTCCTTAGCAGGACTCCAGCATTTATGCCTCTTTGTCTAAGAATATACGGAGTGTTGTATTTTTATTTTTTCACTGTACGATTCTGAGAAAGTGTACCTTGTGACATGTGACTTAAGGCTTCTTTACGATGGTGGTGGTATTGCCATCGACAGGACATTGGTGGCGGTCCCACTGTTGACAGCCCTTTGGACTGACCGCCGCATTACAATGCTGGCGCTTGAACCCTATTCAGTAAAGGACAGACCACCACCTCCGACAGGATCTCAGATCCTGATGGGGTGGCGGTTGGAATTGTAGTACCAAAGGGAGGTGGTGCTAAGCCAGGCACCGCCATCAGGATTGCGATAAACCTTTCAGACAGCCTGTTTATGGCAGGAACACCACCATGTACAGCCTGTCAGAAATTGACTTTGAAGGCCTCAAAGAGGGCCCTGTACCTCCTGGATCAGTGCAACGTGGCCCTGGAGGCACATGTAGTACCCACTCACATCCATGCACCGATGTGCCATGCACCACATGGTGCATGGCGCATGGTCTATGGATGTACAGGAAGTGCTCCTGTACACAGCCGCTTGTGCTGCAGCCCTTTTTCCTGGGCCGCACATGGGCTGCATGTGAATTTTTACAGTCTTGTATGTGAATACACACAAGAAAAAAATTATAGGAAACAGCATAATAGATATGAACATATTAGTAAATGAGCCAGAGGCCCTTTTTCATAATAATAACACAAACCGAAAATAATGGATTGTTATAATAATTAGCATAATGCAATTAAATAATCAGTATCAGCAGTTCGGTAGATATCTGTGAGTCCATAGGGGATAAAAGGTGCAAAATGTACAGAAAAATGTCACATACTGAGTTCAACTCAAGCAAAAGAAAAATCGGACTGATAACATTGCGTCTGGGAAGACAGCTTCATTGTTTAATAAATGTTGTGGTACATATCAACACAACTTTTTTTAAAATTATAACTTGAGGTTCCAAACAATGGCGATAGGAATGAAAAATAGGAAATCCGCCAGGGTAGGGAACCAGATACACATAAAGATCAGTGCCTAATTTGAGCCTGTGCTTGCTGGTGGGGCACACAAGTACTTGTTTTTGGGGACTGGCACTTATTTTTCAGCATCAGACATTTACTGAGAGAAAAAGAGGTAAAAACAAACAAAGTAGAAAGACGGAGAAAGAGAAAGAACGAAGGAACGTCACAAAGGGAGAAAGCAGGAACATGAGAGAGTAAGATAAAGGTGCAGTGAGTGTATGTTAGTGCATTAAAGACGCATGAGGAGAATTCAAGACTATGCATCCTTAATATTCAGTGTGCCATCATTTAATAGCAATAGTTTCGAGCTTCTGAGCAGAGCTTTGGTCACCAGCACTCATTCTTTTGCAACTTAAGCACTGAGAAAGGCCTCACAGTGAGTGAGGAGCTGGTGGCCAGCACTATTCCATCAGAAGTGGGTATTAAAATCAAACACTCAGACATGGATAAAATGACGGCAGTTCCAGTATCAGTCAAGAATTTTCATTCACTTGTTAACAGAGCTTTGTAGTTCCCTATATTGCTGTTAAATGGCCTCACAATTTTCAAGAACTCCTCATCTGTATGGTCAATGAATGAAAAGATGAAAATATACTTGATACGCATGAAATCTTAACCTACAGGTGCATCCTGGCACTGGGAAAAATGAGAGAGCATAAACACGCTAAACTAGATTTTTAGGTACACCTATCTGAAGCTTTTTGCAAACCTCAGGTTCAAGGAAAGCGTGTTGCAATGTTTTGCTGCTCAGTATAAAAAAAGAGAACCCACCCAGACATGACACTTTTAATGGCTGGAATTTGTAGGAGTTGGGCAGTAAGAATCAGAATTCTCTTTATTCAGCTGTGAACAGCCCAAAAAGCGTGCAAGATGTGCAAAAACAGTAGTAAAATACATGCAAGATAATAAAACATAGAAGTAAAATACGTAAAATCATCAGGTTTGGGATATTATTGACCAACAATCAGGATAAAAACAGGCTGGAATGAATACAACAGAAATCAGAGTCAAGTACTGATTCATCGATGCCCTGAAATTAATTTTAAATCATACACCTCCTGGAGCAGACTGCGGCTTTAAGATACAGAATCATGGGGGCGTGGCTTGAGAACCGAGCGGGATGGCCGCTGGATCTCGGAGCTCCGTGAAGGGGTGAGCCGCCGCAACTCCTCCAGGCTGCAATTTCTATCGTACGGACCCAACGATAGACGGATGGTGTGTGGGAACATGTCCTGCGCTTTGGAAGATGCTTTTGGTCGTTCTGGGTGAGCGTTTTTCACCTTTTTTCTTCTTGTGAGGCCGCTCGTGACTCGATAATAGTCGCGGCTGCCATTTTATTTTTTCAAATTGCTTCTCTTCATGGGCAACGACGACATTATACCCTCAGACTTTCCACATGTGTCCTTTAAATGAGGATTTTCTCTGTTCCTGATGTTTCTCTATGCCTCTGCCTGATTTTTGGTGCTCTTGGTCCACATTGGTACATTTTTTTGCCTCATCTCTTGCCCTACTTGCATTTTCTCTGTGTTTTCTTGCCTCAATACTTAGTGCATTTGGTGCTCCTTTCTCTTAAAAGGTCCAAATTCTTCACACTGCTAGATGGCGATGCCGCATTTTAACCACAACAAGGCCAAACAGCCTGATAGTGTGTTGATAGCGGATCCTAACCCTTTTAGTGTGCTGCAAACTCTTAGGGAAGAGGCAAATCCTGATTCAGATGGGGCGAGTGGGGGTGCTTCTTCAGTAACATCCCGCTCCACTTCTACTTACAAGTCCACAACTCAAATACCCTCCGTTTCTACCTCGTGGAAACGCTGGAAGGTGAACTCTCCTCCACCAGTGACTCCCTCTTCCTCACTCACTATGGATCATTTATTAGAGGAGATACATGCTCTCAAGCCTTACATGATTGAAACAAATGCTCGTTTGCAAGCCCTAGAGCATAATTGGTTGACGTGGTGCATCTTGAACAACGTGTGGATTCTGTACAGGCAGTTACTGATTAAGTACCAGGCATGCATAGAGAAATCCAAAGCCTTAAACAACAAATTAACAATTTGGAAAACCGTAATAGGCGCAATAACCTACGCATCTATGGCCTTGTGGAAGGACTTGAAGGTTCTGACCCGCTGTCATTTTTCTGGACTTTTTTTACCAACTCTATTGGGTCTTCCTGCTCAACCACCATTGAATATCCAAAGAGCACACCGTTTAGGTCAGCATCTTCGTTTATCCTCTTCATCATCCTCCTCCACAAAACCTAGAGGGGTTATTCTGTACTTTTTAGAGTATACAGATTTACTTAAAGTTCTGTCTGCAGCCAAGCAAAAAGGGAAAATTACTTGGAATGGTTCTAATGTTTCCTTTGCCCAGGACTATGCGAAAGCCACAGCTGATCGTCGGAAGAAATTCTTGTATATGAGACCGGCTTTGCGTTCGTTGAATGCCAGATATGAATTGTTTCATCCCTGCTTGTTTAAGGGGACTAATAACAACAGGACGACCAACTACGAGGATCCAGCCCTTCTTCAGCACTTTTTTAATTCATGTGGAAATGGTGACATCATCTCTTGTTCCTGGGGATGTTTCGCGTTGTACCTCCTTCCGGAGTCCTTCGTTGTCTGGTGTGTTGTCCTCCCCATGTGGACTCACCCTCCCCGCTACTTGTGGTATGTCCTTGTTTTTCTTCACTGTTTTCTTTTTGCTATTTTGCTCTATTCCATCTCTCCCTTTATCCTCTTCCTTTCCTTCTCTTTCCCACTTCCCCTTCATGATATTCTGATTTTCTTCATCCACATCTCTATTTCAACTTGTATCTTGATCTCCTGTCTTTACTTCTTTTTCTTCTTCTCTCCTCAATATAGTATTTTTATAATTTTCACTGTATGCTTAATAGCTGTTCAGACGCTGTTTACAATTTGTTCTTAGAGTTACTACATGGAATGTTAAAGGGATTAATGACCCTATAAAAAGACAGCGAGTGTTGACTCATTTAGCTAGACTGAAAACAGACATTGTTTTACTCCAAGAAACCAATCTATCTGATACAGAACTCTCTAAATTGAAACAATGTTGGGCCAGGAACGTTTTTTCTTCTCCAGCCTTAGGTAAGAAGAATGGTGTTTCTATTTTGTGTCACAAGAAATTACATGTATCAGTACTTCATCAAGAATCAGACTCAAATGGTCGCTGGGTTATTCTGTAACTCCTCATTTATCACATTCCCCTGGTTCTTTTCAATGTCTATGCTCCAGTTACTATAGATAATGTCTTTTGGACTCACATTTCAGACAAACTTCTTTTATTGGATGATGAATATGTTGTGTTTGGAGGGGATTGTAACCAAGTTCTTGATCCCATACTCGATAGATCCACCCTTTAGTGAGATTTGTCAATACTAAGATGGATACACAATTTACGTCCACCATACGCAATAAGTCCCTAATTGATATATGGAGATTATGTAATCCTGACCTTCGAGAATATAGTTTTTATTCCCCTCCACATCATTCGAAGTCCAGAATTGATTACCTTTTTCTTTTTTTCCTAGTTAATCTCTTTTCCAACATGCTCTACACTCGGAAATTGGTTCTATTCTAATTTCCGATCATGCCCCCGTTTTTGTTGACTTTGACTTACTTCCCTACACACCTCAAGCTGGCAGATGGCGCTTTAATAATGCCTTACTCTCAGACCCTAATTTCATTAGCCAATTCAACTCATTCTTATCAGAATTTTTCTTTTTGAACTCTGCTCCTCCCTCTTCTCCTGTTATGATTTGGGACTCTTTCAAAGCAGCAGCGAGAGGTTTTATAATGAATTTTGTTTCCAAAAAACTGAAAGCTTTTGAAGCCCAGTCCAATCAGATGCTTGCCAACATTAAACTGCTTGAACGTACTTACTTTCAATTGAATACTGAACCATCCTTAAAGAATCTTATTGACGCAAAAATGAATTTTAATAAATTTTCCACAGAAGCCGCCTCATCCTATCTCTTAAGAAGTAGCTCACGTATGGCGGTCAAAACAAAATGGGGAAGTTACGAGCTAATTATTTGAAAATTAGGCAGGAACAAACTAAAATAGATTCTATTAAAGATCCCTCTGGTGTTACTTTATTTAAGGATGGTGATATCCTGAACGAGTTTGTCTCCTATTACTCACAGTTATATACTCCAGAACAACATCCCTCTACACAAGCTTTGTCTTCTTACTTCCAATCTCTTCAGTCTCCCACTGCCTCTGCGATTGATTTAGATCTTTTGGACAAAGACATTACATTAACCAAGATTACACATGCAGTCTCTGTATTAAAAAGAGGGAAAGCTCCTGGCCCAGATGGCTTTACTATTGAATTCTATGCTTCTTTCACCTCTATACTTCTTCCTCATCTTTTAAACCTTTTTAACCATTTTATTGAATCAGGTTCTTCATCTGGTACATTTCAAGAAGCCATGATTTGTTTGATACCAAAAGATAATAAAGATCCCACACTCTGCAAGAATTATCGACCAATATCTTTAGTGAATCTTGATTATAAGATTTTCGCAAAAATCCTTGCTCTTCTTATTGACCCTATTTTACCTCATCTTATCGGTCCTGAACAATCGGGTTTTGTGAAGGGTCGATTGTCTTCTGACAATTCTAGAGTCTTTTTTTAATATTGTTAGTAAGGCTTCTTCTCTTGATTACCCTATCTCTGCTATTGCGTTAGATGCCGAAAAGGCTTTCGATAGGATTGGTTGGGAATTTATGTTTCAGGCATTAACATGGATAGGTTTGCCTCCAAAATTATCTCTTTACTGCTTGCCTGCATGTGCGAATGTTTAATTTGTTAAAAATGGGTTTTAAAAGCCGGTTCCTTAGATCCTTAACTGCCGGGCAAATGCACAGCAGTTGAGTTAGCGTTTCATTACGGAAACCACATAGGCGACAGTGTGCTGTGTGTTAGTTGTTTTCCCAGGAAGGCTGTAGATCTTTTGAATCATGCATACTCAACCGGTAATCAATGAAGTTCTATTTTAACTCAGCGCTGAAAAGGTTTACTAAGTAAGCCTGTGGCTTTGTTGACACGTATGAATTGATCACTGGGTTGCCATTCAGAATTGACAAACAATGGCTATCTAACTTTCTCGGTATTAATTGGAATCCCCAGTCCTCATGCCTCTTTCTTTTATTCTGTTAATTTATTAGGTTACTAATGAAATCACCTGAAATGATCAATGGACAATTGTTATTTACGGCGCCTAGAAGGGGCTGAAGTGGTTGAAGTGCTATATAGAAAAACCATATTTTTACTATATGCACCAAATTCTGACACACTGACTGATAGCCCGATGTTATCATCTCAACAATGTATTGTTCACATTGTTTTTTATTTCCACTTCCCAAGCATGGTTTTACTAGAGGCCCAATGCTATATCAACCAGGTTTCCAGGCAGCAGTGTGTGATCCTAATTCTTATCTGTTCTCTTGCAGAAATCCCTACCAAATGTCTCAATAGGGCTCATTAGTAATCATCAATAAATATACTTTCATTGAAAATACCTTTACTGGATGATTTTTAACAATGGCACATGGCCTCTCTTCCCATGATATTATCATGGTCATGGATAATATGCCTAGTCTACCATTGTTTGGAAAAATAGAGTTTGATATCACTTAAGTTACCAGTGGCACTTTAATGAATCAATGCCCATTGAATCCAGGAAACAAAGAAAACAAAATTGAGAGAAGAAAGCGAAGAAGGGCTGAAACAAGAAAAGACAGAAGCAAGGAGGAATTGGAAGCAAGGAAGAACGGGGAGTCAGGAAAGACAAGATGGCATGAGAAGCAATTGTAGTGTAGTTCCTATATTCCCAATAGGCTCTGCGCATTGGAATAACATAAACGATAGTTTAGACGTAGGACTTAGGTCGACTAGGACTCTATTGAATATGTTAGACTTAATTATGAATGCCAGCTAGCTCAGAGGTCACTAGAAACTTTCTCGAATTCACAAGAAGGGATTAGTTTCTGACAACCGCATAAACATGACAACTCTGCTCCCTCAAGAATAAGGAGTATACCTCCAGAGTCGCGGAAACAATAGATAGCTATTTTACTCAGTCAACCGTGCATGCTTAGTTTCACCAGAAGTGCAGAGAAACAGTGAGACGGGCGTTTTCAATAAAATAGGTTATTTATTGAACAGTCTTCTTTCTCATGCAAGAGAAGTGAATTGCAACAATCGCAATACTTGTTATAAAGTAAAGTGCGTACAGTAAAAGGAGTACTATAACATAATACTGTAAAAGCATGGCATGGTTTCTAAGCCATACGGTGTTTAAAATGGATAAAATACATACAATGATAAAATAATGACTAAACATACTCAACTGGTGCTTCTTAGATACGCCTACCCCGGTGTACCTAACCTAAGCCTAGTACATGGGAAGGAGTAAGTGAGTTGTAGTTTGAGTTAAGATAGTTTCTGCCAAGAATCTAAATCAAGAATTCTCTAAGGGTCTAATCAGGTCCGTACCTTGGTTATAGAATGAAGTAGGTCTTGTATCTCTCTCTCAGGACTCGATCTCCCAGCAACCCGCAAGGGTGACAGGGAAACACTGGAGCTGGATTTCTCGGCAGGAGAAAAGACAGCGTCTCTCTCAGTGCGTCAGCGGGAGGGTCGGCTTCCTTCGGCACTTGCTACAGCAGGGCGTCAGGCAAGTAGAAAGTCGATCTGCTCCAAACCACGGTGTGTTTTGCTAGGGCAGATGCTGGTATATTTATACCTGGAAGGTGCCGAGTTTGACGTAAGGTTGGACATAAGACGTCACTAAGTACTCACAGTTCTTTCAGGACTCCGGGAGTTCTAGGACAAATCAATACAGAAGTAGGGGGAATTTCCGGGCTGCTGGAGGCTTGGTTTGTTTAAGAACACGTTGTGCTTTCTAGGAGTCTATGGGAGTAGCCTTGCCGTATTTGGACTGCATTGGCTATGTCTTAATATGGGTATGATTCTTATGCCTATATAAGGATATGATTTGATATAACCACATAAGGGCATGAATCAGGAATATTTAACTAGAGTCCCAGATTCGTCTACAACACAATCAGGACCCAAAATACCACCATCTTCTTCACAGTGACCTATAGTAGCACACTGCATAACACCGACATCCAGTTGTTGAACACTTCCTGGATCAGATGCATTTAATTACAACTGTGCTCTGGAAATTGTCACCCACATTTACACCAAGTGGTATAAAATGACAATTTTACACTGGTCAGCTTGTGCATATATCAGTGAAAATGCACAAGTCAAATATATCCCACCTGTATTCTGAATGATCATACTATATGCATTACTTGTTTTCACCCTCCTATCCCTAGGCACCAGAGAGTCTTTTTGCCTCCATTGAAGAGGGGCAGAGTAGCCTGTTCGCCTCCAGTCTTCCTGCCTTTGGAGGCCATAAAGCCCACTATACCCCAGATATTGGTGATAAAAAAAAGAGAATGGGGTGGGACCCTAGTTGCTAAGTACCAAAGGAGCCCTACTATTCCAGGGTCATTACTGATAAATACAGACACAGGGTAATCTAGGATTATGGGGATGCATGGGTCCTGTCCACTTTTTTACCTAAAAAGCCTTGCAAATATCAAAACTGTGACGAAAACACCCATGGGGATTTGTCCAATAAAATTGTGGAGCATGTCATTAGCCTCCTGGGCCTATCGAAACGCTCCGCCCCTTTGGAAACGCAAGGCTGCACCATATTTACAAGAATGTGGTGCAGCCTTGCATTTACCCCTGCGATGGTGCTAAGTTTAACAGCTTAGCGCCAACGATAGCACCCTTGCACCAGAGTGCAAGAGTGTCTGTGTGCAGGGGAGGATTGGTTATGTGCACATAAACAATCCTAAAATGCCATTATGTAACTTTCATGTGTGCTGCTTCGTGCAGCACACATGAAAGTTACAAAATGGCATTTTTTTAAAAGGCTTGTTTATGTACAGGAAGGGGCACCTTCCTGTACAATAACAAAACACGGAATTTTGCTTTTCCCATGTGTGCTGCACAAGGCAACACACATGAAAAAGCAAAACCGAGGAGAGATAATGCATTTCTCCTCGTTTCGCCAACTTAAGACCAGGATTTTCATTGTCTTAAATTTGAGGCTGCCTCCTATGTACGTCACCCTTGCACATAGGGGGCAGCATCAAATCTAATGAGTGTTTCGGTGGAACACCCATCCCAACACCAACTGCAGGCCCCTTTCACGCTAAACATAGCGTGGAAGGGAGCCTTATGTACAAGGCAGTGTTAAGCAACGTTAAGTTCCTATGGCGAAAGGGGCCTGTACATATGCCCCCCATTTTCCTGACACGTTTCATGGGCAATGGCTGCAGTATTCAGACTGTGTATTGGCTGGTACCCAGGGAAGCCTACTCAGCATTTCTCAAAGCTATATATCAATAAGTACAAGTTTGCCCACATTTATGTGAAATAATTCTTGGGCTCTTGCAGCCAATGGCAAATGTCTGTCAATCCTGCATTCCTCATATCTTATGTGAAAAATGGTACCTCCTAGAGGTGGGTGGGCCATTGCCATAATGAGTGTTAGCCCCATCCCTGAAAGCAATGGACTAATCCAGAAACCATGTGATGACCACATTGACACAATATTGACTTCACGTGGTCTACATTTTGAGTGATCATTGGCTGGTACAATAGGTCCACCCACAAAAACAGGGTGCTCTTTTCATTGTGAATATAGGTTGGTGGGAGTTTTGCTGTGGGCTGTGAGTTACAGAGTATTATGTCACATAAATATGAGGACATTTTGTTTTTCTCTATTACTTTAACATCTGTAGAACATTCATGGTATGCCAATGTGGTGGGATCTATTGTCGTAATATGACCATGGATTCCCATAGCTCACTAATTTCATAAATGTGAAGGGTTGATAGATTTCCCTGGTTGCTAGCTGAAGAATGCAACCATACCCCATGAATAGAAAGTAAGAGCAATGTGTTTTTTAATTCATAGGTACAAATGTTTATAGGACATTCTGTGTAGTTAACATACTGGTGGCCACATAAACGAAACCACCTGGATTGTTTTGAATCCCTAATTTTCATAATAATTCAGGATTTGCAGGGTTCAATAGAAGCTCGCCAACTCTGATATTAACGACTACAATCATCCCTGTTAATTGCAAAGATATCTGTCCTTTTATTAAAAATACTATTTTTGTTCTCCGGTAAAATCACATAAAAACAATATCAACAATTCATAGCTTAAAACAATCATGAAAAGCGAGAGAAAAATAGGGTTTATCAACCCTTATTTCATATGGACAAATCACTAAAATGTTCTTACTGTATTCCATCGATCTTGTCCTTTATGACAGTTTCACTGCATTGTATAAGTAGAGAGTCACTATTTCATACATATGAGATATTGTCCTACACAGTCAATGCATCTAAATCTTCTCTTGAAAGCTTACAATAACATAATATTCCATTCACAAAAATACCAGAAACAATTTATAAAAATATCAAGTTGTCTTCACTGCGCTTTGGTGGATCACAGTCGGTCTACTCCACCTTCTTCAGGACAAAATGTTTAAAACAATGATGTTCTTTTCGTTGTCGTTTCAAAATTATAAGGTGTTGGTTAGGGAAATTAATAGAAGATCACCCTCGTAGTGTTGTTAGTACGTCCGAAGGGGAAAAAGAAGGAGGTGATAGTTTTTAGAAATGTCTGGGTTTTGTAGGTTTCCTTGGATGTTGTCTAACCCCAGGCTCAGATATCACACCTACCCACATCTTAAGAATTAATAAAATTGGAAGCAAAATTCCTGACGTTTCAAAGGGCATTTGGGGGGCTTTCCTATGCAGGGTGATAGGCCTGCTCCAACATATGAAGTAACATTTATTGGAGAAGTGTGGGAAGGCTGGGTAGTAGGACTTTTGTCATTCTCCACAGATTCTACAACCATCTCCCACATAAATAGAAGGAAATTCTGTGACTTCCACTCAAAGTTTGATAGTTGCATGACCTTCTGATAAGAAATTATAGTGGGATCCACTCATGCCAGACCAACTGATATTTCCCTGTGTGTTTAGTTTTCAAAACTGTCAATGGTTGGCACCTCCCCCTGGGTGACCAATGACCCCAGGTTTAAATACAACAGCTACAAACATCACAAAAATGTTTGAATTTGAAAGCCAAAAATCTTGATTTGCCATTGTATATAATGGAGACTTTCCTCAGTGTGATAAGCCCACCCATTTTTTATTGGGAAACGAGTGTGAAGGTTGGGTGATAAGGAGTCTTGAAGTTCTCCACAGAATCTAGAACTTTCTGTTATAGAAATGTGGGAAAACTAAGTAATTTCACCTAAACCTTGAAGTTTGCTGGGTGTCATGGGTAAAGAAAACCTAGTGGGATGCATGAAAGCCACACCACACCGGATTACCCCAGAAATGTCTGAAGTAGGTAGGTTGGGATACAGTAAAACCCTTGTCTCACACCGCAAACAACCACAACCACGAACAGCTATTTTATTCAAATATTTTTGAACCTTTGCCGTTAGATGCAATAAGCCCACTCACATGTGCAGGGTTCCATTTTTATTGAGAGAAGCGTGGGAACTCAGAATGGCAAGGCATTTGTTATGATCTACTTTGTTTCTCTATCATTTTGTTTTCTGATTGTAAGTCAGAGTACACAAATTTTTTTTTCGACAAAATGCCCTTGAATAACCTGGTTTGTTACGTAATCCAAAATCAGGAGGGGTACAAATAATCCATATCCGTTAACTCCGATTCTCTGGTAGAACTATAAATGCATAGATTTCCTTTATGCCCTTTTTTATTTATCCTATTTTTCCTCTTGTTGTAAAGCCTAGTTCATACTCAATAAAAAAGTGTTGTAATACCCAGCTCAGTCGCTATCTGTGACTGGAATAGTCTAACAGATGTAAAAGTATATTTATTAGCTGTGTAGATCGGCTTTCACTGCAAAAACTTTCAAATGAATACCTTGTCACCTGTTTCTGTTTTTTCATACTTATTTTCACACTTTTTTAAATTCTAAATATTACTTTATTTGGGAAAAAATTGAGTAATTTACATGAATGACCCCTTGTATAACTCCCAATGTTGTTTAGCACACTTCTCCCTCCCCTATTTGCAGGTAGATAGCAACTGAAATAATACGAAAATATTGAACACTACTCAAAATTGCAAAACCTCTGATGAAAAATTGATTATTCGCACTCTGCCTGTTTCAGGAAGGTGGGAAGCACGTGATCTTATGTCAGCACAGCAAAGACTTTTTGTTGGTGCCCTTTTTAGCAAGAAACACACACTTTGTTGCAAAGCACTTTTTCTACTAAAAGACAAAACCCATTAGGCACATGTTGGCTATTTGTCGGGTCCTGTGGTGGACAACACAAAACCAGAGTACTTTAACAATCTCTAACATTTGGCAAAAAGTGACATACATTTGCCCTGGATAGCTTTTGTGGGAAAAAAGATAAGATGGATTTAGTGCAGAGTACTCAAATAATTTCTTTTAAAGCCCAGCACCTGAGGGTTTATGCTCTGGGAAAAGGAACCACCACTGAAGGGGTTAATACACCTTAGTATCACACTTGCTGGAGGTCAGCACTTTGCTTAGAAAACGACCAGCTTGCAGAGGGCTGTATCAAAATGTGGTGCCCGTGTGGTAGGACACTACTTTGTTCATAAAAATGGTAGCAGGGCTAATAAAGCCAAAGGCAGATATTAACTTACTGGTCTGCAGCTGAGTGTCTTATATAGGATAAAAACATGATCTTTCTAAATGCACGATGGCCCAATGCGAATGAAAGTTTTTTTGCAACTTTCCTGGTGAAAAACTTAATAGCATATTGAATATGGGATTGAGGTTCTCATTTGCAACGTTTGATATATAAAACTGGAATGAAAGGTAGCCAGCAACACAGCACTGTCACATCAAAAAAAAATTACAAGTTGAAAATGGAATACAATATAAAATCAAAATGAAGAAGATCAGCTTTGTTTAAACAAGAAGTATGTCTACTTTTATTATAGCATACTGAAATAGAATTCCGTGCTATGTAACCAGCTGATTACCTTTGGTTGGTCTTTTATTTCAAAATGACAAAGACATGACAGTGCTGTTGGCTCCTCCTGCATAGTTAGATATCTTATGGAAATACATATCTTTATAACAATTCTTTATTATTTTTGTCAATGTCTTAGTGATCAAGATTCTAGCAATGTGTATTTGTCCTAGTCGTTAGATAATACACATTACAAATACACAACAAAATAAAGTTAAATAAAACACAGCTAAATTGCCAAGTTGTTCTTACATATAGCACACTATTGTCTACAGGGCCGGACTAAGAACCGAAACCGGCCCTGGCAAACAAACTCAGTGAACCCCCGGGGGGAGGGGTGGGAGGGGTGGGAGGGAGTGCAGCCAGGCTTTTTGCTAGCGCAGGTTTCAACCGATTTTGTTCCAGGAGGCTGATATTGCCAGTCCCGGTAATAAAAATGCCCCTCAGGGGCCCAACACCGCCCCCCACCCTGGCGGTGGGGAGCGGTTGATGTCATTTGAGATGTCATCAGTGATGTCATCAGTGATGTCACTGACCATGTCATGAATGATGTAATATGTGACATCATCAGCAGTGGATTACGGGCGCGCGAGTTATAGTTAGTACAACTAACTATAAGCAAGGAATTTCAATGGTTTTGTACGAGTGAAATTTCCAGCTAACTATAACACCCCTAAAACCTATGGTTTTTCAGTGAATATATATATATTTAATTTATAATTTTTAATATGTTTCTAGCATATTATAAGTTTTTTTAATATTTATTTTTTAATATTATAAAGTAAATGTATATATTATATTTTATACATACATGTATGTTTAATTTTTGTTAACATTATATTTATTATTTATCATTGTGAAAAATTTCTAATAATTCTAACTGTTTTTCTAATTATATGTATTATTTACTTTATTTTGCATCATTTTTTTGACATTTTAAAAAAAACATATTTTTAACAACGATATTTTTGTTTCGATATTCTTGTACTTACCATTATGTAGATAAGACTTCAATATTCTGGACATCGATATTTCAGCTCCGATATTTTTGTCGTCGATATTTGTGTACTCGATATTCTGTCAGTGATTCTTTTCTGAAGTGAGTGGCTTTCTATGTTTTTTTTCAGTGAATTTCTAAGGTTTTTTAAATGCTAATTCCTAACTATAACTTGTCAGAAACCTATGTTTTTTTCAATGAATTTCAAAGGTTTTGTAAATGCTAATTTCTAACTATAACATGTCTGAAACCTATGGTTTTTTCTGTGAATTTCAAAGATTTTGTAAATGTCAATTTTAAATGTATTAATTGTTATATTTTTTTCATATTGTTCTACTATATTTTATTAATCTATTTTTTAGATATCTTATTTTTTAAATTACATTAGACATATTTAATGAAAATGTGCACCCACAGCGCACCCTTCTCGTTCACTGTGCGGAACGTGTCCGCCATTTTAGGATTGTTTTGTAGGATTCCCGTACTGTGTGCGACGAATATGACTTTTTCCAACGCGGACGCTTTGCGACTTGTACGTGACTCCTGGCGCATACGCGACAAGTACGTATTACACGACGCAAAACATCATACGCACATCGGACGCGGTGGGTGCACAACCCCCGTGAAATTTTTTAATGTTCAAAAACGTATATATATATATATTGCATGAGAAAAACGCGTTTTGGGACCCCCCTTTTTTCTCGGCCTCCCCTTGACGAAACCCCCACAAATTTTTAGGGGCTGCTCAGAAACAAAATGTTCCATTTTCCTGAAAATTTCAGCCAATTCCGTCCTCAAACGCCAAAGTTATTCGACATAGAATTTTCAAAAATCCCATAGAGAAAAAATCCTAACTATATATACCTACTGGCGACCGCCAGTAGGTAATATATATATATATATATATATATATATATATATATATATATATATATATATATATATATATATATATATATATATATATATTTTCACTGAAAAAAAACATAGGTTTCACACCAGTTATAGTTTGCTGGAAATTTTACTCGCATAAAACCATTGAAATTCCCACGTTATAGTTAGTTGGACTCACTATAACTTGCGTGTGCAATGCACTGCTGATGACATCACATATTACATCACTCATGACATGGTCAGTGACATCACTCATGACATCACTGATGACACCATCCAGTGAATGTGTCTTTCCGAAAAACTAAATATGTGTTACATATGTATATGTAAAAGTTGATGGAAGAATAAATGTTTAAATAAGTGTTTACATGGATGTTTTAAAAAAAATTTTTATTTGTTAACTGGTTTATTAAGTGTATCTTAGTGAATACATATAATAGAGAGTAATGTTTAAATATGTAAATATATGTATTAGTGTTTCACTTTGTGTATAAGTGGCTGCATGGGTTGGTGAGTAGCTACATGTGTATGTATATGGGTTTATAGATGTTTTTCTTAGTATCAGTATGAGTGTTTGTATGGTTTGGTGGGGGTATTACTTAGCACATACATGCATGAATGACTGACTCTCTCTTTGTATGTGTTTTGAAGACAGCATATGTGCAGGACTGTATGGGTGGATGAGTGTGTATATGTGTGTGTTAGTGAGTGAATGACTGTCTCACTAGTGTCTTTATCAGTAACTACATATGTTTTAATCTAGTATATGTGAATATTGGTGTATATAAGTGAGTATATGTGAGAGTGAGGGATTGTAAGAGTTCCTGTTTAAATTAGTATGTGTTTCTATAAGTGATTGTTTAAGAGAGTAAGTATGTGTAAGTTTCCTTAGAAGTAAAGTGGTAGTGTGTGTATAGCTGTTTATGCAAATAAATGGATGTTTAATAGTTTATTTACATGTGTGAGAGTATCTTTTGGATGACTGTCGGTGTGTAAGAGGATATATAGGTGTCTAGTCCGCCGTTTTTCCCGCTTTTCCCCCGCCGCGCTTCCCGCCACCTCCCCGCTCCCCGCCGCTGATCCCCTGTGGCCCCGCCCCCTTACACCTGGACCCTTCCCATTCGCCGCCCCGCTCCCGCCTCCCAGCTGCCCCTCACTCGCTCCGCCCCCCCACTCTCCTCATATGGCAGAGTGGCAAACGCGCAGCGTTGACGCGCAGCGGGAGCACCGAATGAGCGCCGAAGGTGCGCCAAAGGTAAGCCCGTCTGCGCCCGTCCGCGCCTGGACCGCGCCCAGTGCCAGGACCCCTGGCCCCCAACGACGGAAGCCGACCCGACGGACCTACAACGCCACCGAACTCAACGCACTCAACACCGGCCGAACCCCGGGCTGCTACCGAGCCACACCGAGACGCACCCATGGACCCTTCAGCTGCCACTCCTGCAAGTTCACCTGCAACCGGACCCACGCTACACCAGCACCCACCAAGCCGAACTCCAGCAGCACCCACCTGAAGTGCATCCTGCTCAACACCCGCTCCGTCCACAGACACGCCGTCGAGCACTGGAACCTGCTCGACACCCCAGACGTCGCCTTCCTCACGGAAACCTGGATGAACGCCTCCTCAGCGCCCGACATCGCCATCGCCATTCCGGACGGCTACAAGATCATCCGGAGGGACCGCGTCAACCAGACAGGAGGAGGCATCGCCATCATCCACAGGAACACCATCCGCATCACGACCGACACCGACGACACCCTCGCACACGCCGAACACCTGCACTTCCAGATCCACGTCAACCCCAAGACCACCCTCAGAGGCACCCTCATCTACAGACCCCCGGGACCACGCACACAATTCAGCGAAGACATCGCCGACTTCATCAGCCCGCACGCCCTCCTCTCCGCCGACTACATCCTCCTCGGGGACCTCAACTTCCACCTGGAGAACAACAACGACCGCAACACCACCACCCTGCTGGACAACCTCGCCAACCTCGGACTCAAGCAACTGGTGACCACCCCCACCCACTACGCCGGACACACACTCGACCCGGTCTTCTCTTCCAGCAAGGACATCGCCTTCAGCCACGCCACGGGACTCCACTGGACGGACCACAGCTGCGTCCACTTCAGCTTCAGGAGGACCACGGTCCACCATCACCAGCAACAGGTTCCCCGCAGAAGCTGGAACAAGATCACTGCAGACCAGCTCGCTACTTCCCTGAGCAAGAACCCTCCCACCAGCACAACGAACCACAGCCAAGCGGCCACCAACCTCACGAAATGGATCAGCGACTGCGCAGACGACCTCGCCCCTCTGAAGACCCCGTCGAGCAGACCCGGCAGCAAGAAAGCACCATGGTTTAACGACGAACTCAAGAGCTCCAAGAAGAACTGCAGAGCACTCGAGAAAACCTGGTGCAGAGACCCAACACCGGACAACATGACTGCCCTCAAGCTCGCCACCCGAAAACACCACCAACTTATCCACGCCACCAAGAAAACCGCATTCAAGGAACGACTGGACAACAGCGCACACAACAGCAAAGAACTCTTCAACATCGTGAAAGAGCTCTCCAACCCCAACGCCGGAAACAACGACATCACCCCTTCGCAAGACCTCTGCAACTCCCTCGCCTCCTACTTCCACAACAAGATCGCGGACATACACAACAGCTTCAGCACTCAACCGACGCACGCCACGACCGAACCACCGCCCCCCACAACCACCCTCCGCGCCTGGACCCCGATCAGCACCAAAGACACCGTCAACACGATGAACTCCATCCACTCCGGATCTCCGACAGACCCCTGCCCTCACCACGTCTTCAACAAGGCCGACGCTGTCATCGCACCCCACCTGCGGGACATCATCAACACCTCCTTCGTCATCGCTACCTTCCCGGAGAGCTGGAAGCACGCCGAACTCAGCGCCCTACTTAAGAAGCCATCAGCCGACCCCACCGACCTCAAGAACTACCGCCCCATCTCGCTGCTCCCGTTTCCGGCAAAAGTCATCGAGAAGACCGTCAACAAGCAACTGGCCGCCTTCCTCGAGACGAACGGCTCCCTCGACCTCTCGCAGTCTGGCTTCCGGGCCAACCACAGCACCGAGACCGCCCTGATCGCAGCTACCGATGACATCCGAGCCTTGCTCGACAACGGAGAAACAGCGGCCCTCATCCTCCTGGACCTCTCCGCGGCCTTCGACACTGTCTGCCACCGTACCCTAGTACAGCGCCTCAGCAACGCCGGAATCCAGGAGAAGGCACTGGAGTGGATCATCTCCTTCCTCGCCGGAAGGACACAGAGAGTCCGCCTCCCCCCGTTCAGATCGGAGGCCACCGAAGTCATCTGCGGCGTTCCTCAAGGCTCCTCGCTCAGCCCAACACTCTTCAACGTCTACATGAGCCCCCTCGCAGCCATCGCACGCCAGCACAACCTCAACATCATCTCCTACGCCGACGACACCCAGCTGATCCTCTCCCTCACCAACGACCCCGCCACCGCCAGAGCCAACCTACACGAAGGGATGACAGACGTTGCCAAGTGGATGATGAACAGTAGCCTGAAACTGAACTCGGACAAGACGGAAGTCCTCATCCTGGGATCTTCACCCTCCGCCTGGGACGACTCCTGGTGGCCCCCCGCCCTGGGCAGCGCACCCAAACCCACAGACCACGCACGCAACCTGGGCTTCATCCTGGACTCCTCCCTCTCCATGAAAGACAAGTCAATGCCGTCTCCTCGTCGTGCTTCAACATCCTGCGCATGCTATGTAAGATCTTCCGATGGATCCCCACCGAGACCAGGAAGACGGTCACCCAGGCCCTCGTCACCAGCCGTCTGGACTACGGCAACTCCCTCTACGCCGGAACCACCGCCAAACTCCAGAAGAGACTCCAGCGGATCCAGAACACCTCAGCACGACTCATCCTGGACATCCCCCGCCGCAGCCACATCTCCGGACACCTGAGAGACCTGCACTGGCTCCCGGTCAACAAGAGAATCACCTTCCGGCTCCTCACCCACGCACAGAAAGCCCTACACAACCAAGGCCCAGGATACCTCAACAGCCGCCTCAACTTCTACGCTCCCAAACGCCAGCTTCGATCGACCAGCCACGCCCTCGCCGCCGTCCCTCGCATCCGAAGAGCCACCACAGGAGGAAGGTCCTTCTCCTACCTGGCCGCCAAGACTTAGAACTCCCTTCCGACCCACCTACACCTGACCCAACACCACCTCGCCTTCAGGAAGCAACTCAAGACCTGGCTGTTCGAGCAGTAGCGGACCCCCCCCCCCCCAGCGCCTTGAGACCCTCCGGGTGAGTAGTGCGCTATATAAATGCCTTGATTGATTGATTGATTATCACTACATATGATGAGTGAGTATATGTATGAGTGACTATATAGAACTGTTGGTGAATGAGTGGATGTGTATATAGATGATGGCATTATTGAATTGGTTGTTGTAACTGGTATGGGTATCTCCATTTTTTTGAAAATTTTAGTTTCTATTTTTGAATATGAGTTTCAAGGGTTACATTACAGTGAAAGGAGGTCTGTCACTCTGTCACAAGGATGGTGTCATCAGTGATGTCATGAGTGATGTCACTGACCATGTCATGAGTGATGTAATATGTGACGTCATCAGTAGTGCATTGCACGCGCAAGTTATAGTGAGTCCAACTAACTATAACGTGGGAATTTCAATGGTTTTATGCGAGTAAAATTTCCAGCAAACTATAACTGGCGTGAAACCTATGTTTTTTTCAGTGAATTTCATAGGTTTTTTAAATGCTAATTCCTAACTATAACTGGTGTGAAACCTATGGTTTTTTCAGTGAATTTCATAGGTTTTTTAATTGCTAATTTCTATTTTATGATTAATCCTATATTGTATATTTATGTAATACTATTTTTTATATATATATATATATTTTAATTTTTTTGCCCTGGAGCGCTCCCGGTGCGCGTACCGGTGCGCTCACCGGTAAGCGCAGTCTCGCGGCGCGCCCTGGTGCGCGTACAGGTGAGCGGTCCGTTAGCACTATTGCCGCGAACGAAAACATCATCGTGACGTATCGCGTAGTCGCGAGATGCGTCTTATGACGCACAGCGTAAGCGCACCCGGAAGCGCCCGTAGCGCTTACGATCGCGCAACATAAGCACCGCCGGGCGCGCCCTGGGGCGCACACCCGGGCGCGCGCCGGGGCGCGCAGCGTAAGCGCGTCGGGTCATGTAACCTGAACATAACACTTTTCATTGGTTGTAACTTTTTTTTACAAAGAATGAAATCCCCACCCATTTCCTTCACTTCTTCTTTCACTTTTGTGACTGCAAGACCTGCCTTTTTGGTGTTGGATCTTTGTGGGAATAAAATCTTGGATTATCATGGCTGCCAGACCATCCAGCAGTGAAGATGACTCCAATGAATTTCTTGATGAAGAGGCTTTATTTGGAAGTTTTTTTCTATAGTAAATGCTCCAAAAGTGGAGGGCAGGATTTGTCACACTGTCCTGTCACGGGGCGACCCCACTAAGAAATATTAATTTGGTAACTCCACAATGATTCGCCATGTGGAGAGGAGGCACCCCCAGAATTTTGCCCGGGAAAGTGTCAGGGCTCTGGCACGAGAGGCTCCCAGTGATGCGGCCTCCACTACAACCGGAGGACAAACTGCAGGAGGGAGCAATCACAAGAGCAGATTCCCAACATCCAGCCTGCTTTTAATAAAGGCGTTATTAAATGCAGATATTGCGATAAGTTACTTTGCTATGGGGAACAAAGTGTTCTGCTCATGGTTCGAGCATTGGATAACCATCGCTGCCGTTTCCAGACCTAATTTTGTTTTCTTTTTTTGCTCCTGTTTTTGCTCCTGTTGAGCAGTTTCCCATTCCCTGTTTTTGTTTTTGTTCTAAAAAAAGAAAAAAAAGAAGAAAAAAAAAAGTTCTTTACAGAATTATAGGTTGGTGGGCGTTTTACTGTGGGCTGTGAGTTACAGAGTATTATGTCACATAAATATGAGGACATTTTGTTTTTCTCTATTAGTTTAACATCTGTAGAACATTCATGGTATGCCAATGTGGTGGGATCTATTGTCGTAATACGACCTTGGATTCCCATAGCTCACTAATTTCATAAATGTGAAGGGTTGATAGATTGCCCTGGTAGCTAGCTGAAGAATGCAACCATACCCCATGAATAGAAAGTAAGAGCAATGTGTTTTTTAATTCATAGGTACGAATGTTTATTGGACATTCTGGGTAGTTAACATACTGGTAGCCACATAAACGAAACCACCTGGATTGTTTTGAATCCCTAATTTTCATAATAATTCATGGTTTGCAGGGTTCAATAGAAGCTAGCCAACTCTGATATTAACTACTGCAATCATCCCTGTTAATTGCAAAGATATCTGTCCTTTTATTAGAAATACTATTTTTGTTCTCCGGTAAATTCACATAAAAACAATATCAACAATTTATAGCTTAAAACAATCATGAAAAGCGAGAGAAAAATAGGGTTTATCAACCCTTATTGCATATGGACAAATCACTAAAATGTTCTTACTGTATTCCATCGATCTTGTCCTTTATGACAGTTTCACTGCATTGTATAAGTAGAAAGTCACTATTTTATACATATGAGATATTGTCCTACACAGTCAATGCATCTAAACCTTCTCTTGAAAGCTTACAACAACATAATATTCTATTCACAAAAATACCAGAAACAATTTATAAAAATATCAAGTTGTCGTCACTGCTTCGGTGGTTCACAGTTGGTCTACTCCACCTTCTTCAGGACAGAATGTTAAAAACAATTATGTTCTTTTTGTTGTCTTTTCCAAATTATAAGGTGTCGGTTAGGGAAATGAATAGAAGATCACCCTCGTAGTGTTGTTAGTACGTCTGAAGGGGAAAAAGAAGGAGGTGATAGTTTTTAGAAATGCCTGGGGTTTGTAGGTTTCCTTGGATGTTGTCTAAAACCAGGCTCAGATATCACACCTACCCACATCTTAAGAATTATTAAAATTGGAAGCAAAATTCCTGACTTTTCAAAGGGCATTTGGGGGGCTTTCCTATGCAGGGTGATAGGCCCGCTCCAACCTATGAAGTAACATTTATTGGAGAAGTGTGGGAATGCTGGGTAGTAGGACTTTTGTCATTCTCCACAGATTCTACAACCATCTCCCACATAAATAGCAGGACATTCTGTGATTTCCACTCAAAGTTTGATAGTTGCATGACCTTCTGGTAAGAAAATATAGTGGAATCCACTCACGCCATACCAACTGACATTTCCCTGTGAGTCTATTTTTCAAAACTGTCAATGGTTGGAACCTCCCCCTGGGTGACCAATGACCCCATGTTTAAATACAACAGCTACAAACATCACGAAAATGTTTGAATTTGAAAGCCCAAAATCTTGATTTGCCATTGTATATAATGGAGACTTTCCTCAGTGTGATAAGCCCACCCATTTTTTATTGGGAAAAGAGTGTGAAGGTTGGGTGATAAGGAGTCTTGAAGTTCTCCACAGAATCTAGAACTTTCTGTTACAGAAATGTGAGAAAACTAAGTAATTGGGTAAAGAAAACCTAGTGAGATGCATGAAAGACACACCACTACGGACTACCCCAGAAATGTCTGAAGTATGTAGGTTGGGATACAGTAAAGCCCTCGTCTCACACAGCAAACAACCACAACCACAAACAGCTATTTTATTCAAATATTTTTGGACCTTTGCCGTGAGATGCAATAAGCCCACTCACATATGCAGGGTACCATTTTTATTGAGAGACGCGTGGGAACTCAGAATGGCAAGGCATTTATTATGATCTACTTTGTTTCTTTATAATTTTGTTTTCTGATTGTTAGTCAGAATACACAAAAAATGTTTCGACGAAATGCCCTTGAATAACCTGGTTTGTTACGTAATCCAAAATCAGGAGTGGTACAAATAATCCTTATTCGTAAACTCCGATTCTGTGGTAGAAATATAAATGCGTAGATTTCCTTTACACCCATTTTTATTTATCCTATTTTTCCTCTTGTTGTAAAGCCTAGTTCAAACACAATAAAAAAAGTGTTGTAAGACCCAGTGCAGTCGCTATCTGTGACTGGAATAGTCTAACAGATGTAAAGGTATATTTATTAGCTGTGTAGATTGGCTTTCAGTGCAAAAACTTTCAAATGAATACCTTGTCACCTGTTTCTCTTTTTTCATACTTATTTTCACACTTTTTAAAATTCAAAATATTACTTTATTTGGGAAAACATTGAGTAATTTACATAAATGACTCCTTGTATAACTCCCAATGTTGTTTAGCACAATTCTTCCTCCCCTATTTGCTGGTAGATAGGGACTGAAATAATAAGAAAATATTGAACACCACTCAAAATTCAAAACCTCTGATGAAAAAAAGATTATTCGCACTCTGCCTGTTTCAGGAAGGTCGGAAGCACGTGATCTTATGTCAGCACAGCATAGACTTTTTGTTGGCGCCCTTTTTTAGCATGAAACACACACTTTGTTGCAAAGCACTTTTTCTACTAAAAGACATAACCCATTTGGCACATGTTGGCGATTTGTCGGGTCCTGTGGTGGACAACACAAAACCAGAGTACTTTAACAATCCCTAACACTTGGCAAACAGTGATACACAGTTGCCCTGGATAGCTTTTGTGGGAAAAAAATAAGATGGATTTAGTGCAGACAACTCAAAGAATTTTTTTAAAAAGCCCAGCACCTTACGGTTTATGCTCTGGGAAAAGAAACCACCACTTAAGGGGTTAATAAACCTTAGTATCACACTTGCTGTAGGACAGCACTTTGCTTAGAAAACGACCAGCTTGTATAGGGCTGTATCAAAATGTGGTGCCCGTGTGGTAGGACACTACTTTGTTTATAAAAATGGTAGCAGGGCTAATAAAGCCAAAGGCAAATATTAACTTCTGGTCTGCAGCTGAGTGTCTTATATATCATAAAAACATGATCTTTCTAAATGGACAATGGCCCAATATAAATGAAAGTTTTTGGGCAACTTTCCTGATGAAAAACCTAATAGCATAATGAAAATGGGATATAGGTTTTCATTTGCAACGTTTGATATATAAAACTTGAATGAAAGATAGGCAGCAACACAGCACTGTCTCATCAACAAAAAAATTACAAGTTGAAAATGGAATACAATATAAAATCAAAATGAGGAAGATCAGCTTTGTTTAAACAAGAAGTATGTCTACTTTTATTATAGCATACTGAAATAGAGCTCAGTGCTATATAACCTGCTGATTAGCTTTGGTTGGTCTTTTATTTCAAAATGACAAAGACATGACACCAGTGCTGTATGCTCCTCCTGCATAGTTAAATATCTTATGGAAATACATATCTTTATAACAATTCTTTATTATTTTTGTCAATGTCTTAGTGATCGAGATTCTAGCAATGTGTATTTGTCATAGTCGTTAGATAATACACATTGCAAATACCCAACAAAATAAAGTTAAATAAAACACAGCTAAATTGCCTAGCTGTTCTTACATATAGCACAATATTGTCTACAGCACCCGACTAAGAACCGAAACCGGCCCTGGCAAACAAACTCAGCGAGCACACGGGGGGGTCGGGGTAGGGGGGGGAGGGGGAGGGAGTGCAGCCGAGCTTTTTGCTAGGGCAGGTTTCAACCGATTTTGTTCCAGGAGGCTGATATTGCCAGTCCCGGTAACAAAAATGCCCCCCAGAGGCCCAAAACAACCCGCACCCTGGCGGTCCACCAGGGAAACGCCTGGTGCCCGCTATGGCCTGTCCAGGCCTGACTCTCTAGTCATATGCCCCCATCCAACCATTTAGGAGGGGTGGGCATGAGTCTGGTCTAGATGACAAAGGGCCTGGTCTACAAAGGGTTTTAGCATTCACAAACTCTCTGATTCTGTAAAGCACATAGGCGTCTGATTGCTTTTGAAAGTTGTGGTGCAATCAGGTGGGCACTCCAGGAATGCCCCTAGGTGCAACCCAAAGCTCTCAATCATAGTCCGTTATAAACAGTGTTTATCATGGGACCGGATTAAGAGCTCTGGAGTTGAGCCTGAAGGCAATGCGAGCTTTTCACCTGGCACGGCTGGCACAGGTGACAGTGGTAAAACGGGGCAGTGGGGGGAAATGGACTGACGAATAGGGAAAGTAAAATAAACAAATAAATACAACCAGGGGCGTAACATAGGCCCCCGCAGCCCCCACACTCCAGGGGCCCACTCCACCAAGCAAACAAGCACACATCACTGCGCCTGGGATGTGATATGTTTAGGTCACATAACTTATGTTACGCTGGCAGTCATTGCACCTTGCCACAGCTTTATTATTAGGGCAGGGACACATACGAGGGCCCTGTGTGATGACCTGTCTCTCTGTGTGGTCTGGTTCCATGCTGGAACTTAGAGCTTGGAACCATCAGTCACCAATGTTCTTCCACCCTGGAGTTGTGCTTCTCCCCCTACGTCCTTGCCAAAGGTGTGCAGGGAGAAATGCTGAGCTGACCGTTAGCGGGCCAGGCCTTCTTTTCCACTGCTAGATAAATCACACAGGGATATCCCACCTGGTGCGAGTTGGAGATTCCAGGCTTCTTGTCCTCTGGGAGGGAGGAGAGAGACAGTATTTAGCGAGGCGCGCAGGGCTGCCCCAACCTTAACGTTTCCCCTGGAAAAGAAGAGGTTGTTGAGAAGAGAGAAGGGGAAGACATGCGGGATAAGGTGTAGAGGAGGACGAGAAGGAGGGAGGAGAGAGTGTGAGAGAGTAAGGTACAGAGAGGCACAGAACAGACGATAAGCAGAAGTTACACAAAGAGCTGCCAAGACAGTACAAGTAGAGAGACCCCAAAGGATGAGACAGCAGGACAGCCCCTCCGTTGACGAGCAGGTGAGTTAGTGTCTATCCACAGCACCCAGGCAGGGCTTTAGGAGAGGTGGGTCCTGTCGGAACTCAGACCCTGGAGTAATTAACAGGCATTTGCAATGCAACAGGTCTCGCATTTACGCGAGCTTCAGCTTCAGCGACCACTGTGCCCTCGGCCTGGTTGCCCCCTCGCTCCCCGCCTGCTGCCTGCCTCGTACCTGCCTGCCTGCTACCTGCTGACGCCGATCCAGTCCGGAGCCCCAGCCGCAGCAGGGCCGCCCGCCTGGTTTTTCGCGCCGGTTTTGCCGCGACCCCGCCCCCACGCCTGCCGATAGGACCACGCGCTCCACGCCTCCCTGCTGACCCGCCCTCCCGGCTCCCTTCTTAAGGGGACCCCGACCCCGGATCAGTAGCGACCACTGTGCCCTCGGCCTGGTTGCCCCCTCGCTCCCCGCCTGCTGCCTGCCTCGTACCTGCCTGCCTGCTACCTGCTGACGCCGATCCAGTCCGGAGCCCCAGCCGCAGCAGGGCCGCCCGCCTGGTTTTTCACCCCGGTTTTGCCGTGACCCCGCCCCCACGCCTGCCGATAGGACCACGCGCTCTACGCCTCCCTGCTGACCCGCCCTCCCGGCTCCCTTCTTAAGGGGACCCCGACCCCGGATCAGTAGCGACCACTGTGCCCTCGGCCTGGTTGCCCCCTCGCTCCCCGCCTGCTGCCTGCCTCGTACCTGCCTGCCTGCTACCTGCTGACGCCGATCCAGTCCGGAGCCCCAGCCGCAGCAGGGACGCCCGCCTGGTTTTTCGCGCCGGTTTTGCCGCGACCCCGCCCCCACGCCTGCCGATAGGACCACGCGCTCCACGCCTCCCTGCTGACCCGCCCTCCCGGCTCCCTTCTTAAGGGGACCCCGACCCCGGATCAGTAGCGACCACTGTGCCCTCGGCCTGGTTGCCCCCTCGCTCCCCGCCTGCTGCCTGCCTCGTACCTGCCTGCCTGCTACCTGCTGACGCCGATCCAGTCCGGAGCCCCAGCCGCAGCAGGGCCGCCCGCCTGGTTTTTCGTGCCGGTTTTGCCGCGACCCCGCCCCCACGCCTGCCGATAGGACCACGCGCTCCACGCCTCCCTGCTGACCCGCCCTCCCGGCTCCCTTCTTATGAC
Source organism: Lissotriton helveticus (assembly GCF_964261635.1). NCBI lineage: Eukaryota > Metazoa > Chordata > Amphibia > Caudata > Salamandridae > Lissotriton > Lissotriton helveticus. The sequence goes on from NC_136062.1 coordinate 312,952,868, forward strand.
GCCCCCTCAGCGACCGCGCAGCGGACACGCGCAGCGGGAGCACCGAATGAGCGCCGAAGGTGCGCCAAAGGTAAGCCCGTCTGCGCCCGTCCGCGCCTGGACCGCGCCCAGTGCCAGGACCCTTGGCCCCCGCAGATCTCAGCCCACCCGTCGGACGTACGACGCCGCCACCCTCAACGCACTCAACGATGGACGGGTCCCAGGATGCTACCGAGCCACCCCGAGACGCACCCACGGACCCTTCATCTGCCAGTCCTGCAAGTTCACCTGCCTCGCACCTGCACCCGCCAAGCCGCTCAACAGCAGCAACCACCTCAAGTGCATCCTGCTCAACACCCGCTCCGTCCACAGACACGCCATCGAACTCTGGAACCTCCTCGACAGCACAGCTCCTGACGTCGCCTTCCTCACGGAAACTTGGATGAACGCCTCTTCAGCGCCTGACATCGCCATCGCCATCCCAGAGGGCTACAAGATCACCCGGAGGGACCGCACCGCCAACCAGACAGGAGGAGGAATCGCCATCATCCACAGGGACACCATCCGCATCACGACCAGCACAGACGACATCCTGACCACCGCCGAACACCTACACTTCCAGATCCACACCGACCCGAAGACCACCCTCAGAGGCACCCTGATCTACCGACCCCCGGGACCACGCACACGATTCAGCGAGGACATCGCCGACTTCGTCAGCCCACATGCCCTCCCCTCCACTGACTACATCCTCCTGGGGGACATCAACTTCCACCTGGAGAACAACAACGACCGCAACACCACCACCCTGCTCGACAACCTCGCCAACCTCGGACTCAAGCAGCTGGTGACCACCCCCACCCACCTTGCCGGACACACACTCGACGCCGTCTTCTCATCCAGCAAAGACATCACCTTCAGCCACGCCACTGGACTCCACTGGACGGACCTCAGCTGCGTCCACTTCACCTTCAGAAGAACGACGATCCACCACCACCTGCAACAGGTTGCCCGCAGAAGCTGGAGCAAGATCACAGCCGACCAGCTCGCCGCTTCCCTGAGCCAGCACCCTCCCGCCAGCTCAGCGAACCCCAGCCAGGCCGCCGACAACCTCACGGAGTGGATCAGCAACTGCGCGGACGAACTCGCCCCCCTGAGGACCCCGCCCAGCAGACCTGGCAGCAGAAAAGCCCCATGGTTCACCGACGAACTCAAGAGCTCCAAGAAGAACTGCCGAGCTATCGAGAAAACCTGGCGCAGAGACCCAACACCGGACAACATGACTGCCCTCAAGCACGCCACCCGAAAACACCACCAACTGATCCGCGCCACCAAGAAAACTGCATTCAAGGACCGGCTGGACAACAACGCACACAACAGCAAGGAACTCTTCAACATCGTGAAAGAGCTCTCCAACCCCAACGCCGGAAACAACGACATCACCCCATCGCAAGAACTCTGCAACTCCCTCGCCTCCTACTTCCACAACAAGATCGCGGACATACACAACAGCTTCAACACCCAACCGACGAACGCCACGTCCAACACGACCGAACCAACGCCCCCCACCACCACCCTCCGCGCCTGGACCCCGATCAGCACCGAAGACACCGTCCGCATAATGAACTCCATCCACTCCGGATCACCGACCAACCCCTGCCCTCACCACGTCTTCAACAAATCCGACGCTGTCATCGCACCCCACCTACGGGACATCATCAACACCTCCTTCACCACCGCCACCTTCCCGGAGAGCTGGAAGCACGCCGAACTCAGCGCTCTACTCAAGAAACCAACAGCGGACCCCACCGAACTCAAGAATTACCGCCCCATCTCGCTGCTCCCGTTTCCGGCCAAAGTCATCGAGAAGACCGTCAACAAGCAACTGGCCGCATTCCTCGAGACGAACGGATCCCTCGACCCCTCACAGTCTGGCTTCCGAGCCAATCACAGCACCGAGACCGCTCTCATCGCTGCCACCGATGACATCCGAACCCTGATGGACAACGGAGAAACAGCGGCCCTCATCCTCCTAGACCTCTCCGCGGCCTTCGACACCGTCTGCCACCGCACCCTAGTGCAGCGCCTCTACAACGTCGGAATCCAGGAGAAGGCACTGGAATGGATCATCGCCTTCCTCGACGGAAGGACCCAGAGAGTCCGCCTACCACCGCACAAATCAAAGGCCACCGAAGTCATCTGCGGCGTACCCCAAGGATCCTCGCTGAGCCCAACCCTCTTCAACGTCTACATGAGCCCCCTCGCGGCCATCGCACGCCAACACAACCTGAACATCATCTCCTACGCCGACGACACCCAGCTGATCCTCTCCCTGACCAACGACCCCGCCGCCGCCAGAGCCAACCTTCACGAAGGAATGAAAGAGGTAGCCGAGTGGATGTCGACCAGCCGCCTGAAGCTGAACTCGGACAAGACGGAAGTCCTCATCCTGGGATCCTCGCCCTCCGCCTGGGACGACTCCTGGTGGCCCCCCGCCCTGGGAACCGCACCCAAACCGACAGACCACGCACGCAACCTGGGCTTCATCCTGGACTCCTCCCTCTCCATGACCAGGCAAGTCAACGCCGTCTCCTCGTCGTGCTTCAACATCCTGCGCATGCTACGGAAGATCTTCCGGTGGATCCCCACCGAGACCAGGAAGACTGTCACCCAGGCACTCGTCACCAGCCGACTGGACTACGGCAACGCCCTCTACGCTGGAACCACCGCCAAGCTCCAGAAGAGACTCCAATGGATCCAGAACGCCTCAGCCAGACTCATCCTCGACGTCCCACGACACAGCCACATCTCCGGACACCTAAGAGACCTGCACTGGCTCCCGGTCAACAAGAGAATCACCTTCCGTCTCCTCACCCACGCACACAAAGCCCTCCACGATCAAGGCCCGAGCTACCTCAACACCCGCATCAACTTCTACGATCCCAAACGACACCTCCGATCAGCCAGTCACGCCCTCGCCGCCGTCCCCCGCATCCGAAGAACGACAACAGGAGGAAGGTCCTTCTCCTACCTGGCCGCCAAGACCTGGAACTCCCTCCCGACCGACCTGCGCCTGACCCAAGACCACCTCGCCTTCAGGAAGAAGCTCAAGACCTGGCTGTTCGGGCAGTAGCAGCACCCCCCTCCCCCTAGCGCCTTGAGACCCTCCGGGTAAGTAGAGCGCTCTATAAATGTCTATGATTGATTGATTGATTGATCGGCATTGTAAATGACAATGTTTTGGTTTTTGAAACATAAATAAAACGCATTATCATTTACAATGCCAGTAACTTTTAATCGCATAAATGCGACACCTGTTGTATTGCAAATTCTTGTTTGTCTGTGGATTTCGGTTATACTCAGACCGATTTGCAAATGGATTCTTTCATCAAATACAGAACAGCAGTTCACCCTCATTGGGCAGGCTCTCCAGCATTTAGCAAATTTGCTGCTGTATTAAAGCCCGCTATCCCTGTGTATTTAAACAAACTTGCCATGAAAAATTGAACCGACAGCGCTTCTTCCCGACCCTGCCGTGCCTTTTTGTTATTGTTATTCTCTTGCTCTGATGTTGTCATTAAGTAATGCTTTCCCCTTGGTAAAGCTTTCCCCTTGTTAATGCTTTCCCCTTGGCTTTGATGTGCTGCAAGTCATTACGTGGCTGCATGTATTTAAGGAATCCTTGGTGTTGGCCCCAGAGCAGTTTTTAATTTCTCTTTTCCCAGCATGCATTGGCCACTTCCTGCCTGGGAAGCCATAGGACTAGCAGAGATAAACGTCACATTTTCCCAGGGAAGGAGACCTGACATTAACCCACATGGATGATCCGTAAAGTACGATTACTTCGTATTTACGGGCACCATGGATTAATATTCACGGTTCACCCTGGGCACTCTATGATCTGTGCTTCCTCACACTATTAAACGCACACTATTAAACGCCATCCCTGGAACTTAGGTGTGGCCTCATCATTCTCTTCCTTGGGGACTCGGTCAGGGTGCACCTTCAGAGACACGATGATAGCCGCATCAGATCTTGCCTTCGCAGGACATCTTGCCCTTCAATCCCAACACCCGAAAATACCCAATACATGAAAATACCCAATGGTGCTTCGTATCCACACATTCAGAGTAAACTGTGAATGCCCCTATTTCTTTTTTCTGTACCGTTTGTATGTATATTGGGCAAAACTACTGTGATTATTTCTCTTCAGCAGTGGTGATACATAAGTCCCCGCAGTGTGGGGGTGCAGAGCTCCAGGGAGCCCCCTTAGCAAAGGTGGTAGGTGGTGGGGAGGTGGCCCCCTCTGTGGGCTTTGCAGGGGTGCCCCTCAAGTTGTTACTCCACTGAATATACAACCACTTACCTTCTGCTTGCTGCTATGTTGCATCACTGCATTTACTTTCCCTATCCATTAGTCTGTCCACTGCCCCCCACCCGCCCCAACCCCGCATCATAACCACCCATGTTACCAGTGCTGGCTGCGCCTGTTTCTCACACTGCATGTTTTTTAAAATTATTTAAAAAAACATACTTACCAACTACTCTCTGTCGCAAAAAAGTCAGCAAAGGGTTTCTGAGTCAACTCCCCTTACCAATCCAGGCTCTGCTCTCATGCTGTTAACCAGCATGAGAGAAGAATAAGGACTGGTTGCAATGGGCTGTAGGCCTGTGCCTGCTCTCCACCCAGCTGTCTAAGACAGCTCGGGTTGGAGAGGTTTAAAGTATACATGTCGGGCTGGCTGTCGCAAGACAACCAGCTAAAATGACGTGCGCACTTTAAACCTGATGTGTGCACCACTCCTCCTCCCCTGCAACCAGTCAGATGCCTGACTTCGCTAGGGTTTGCGGTTGAACTAAAGAATAAAATAATAATAAAAGCATTTTATTACCATTTCATTTTTTCAGGTTTGCTGCACTAGCAGCAGGGTGAGTAGCACTCCGTCACCCCAATGGATGCACTGCCACTGGTAAATCAGAGCGTTTCCAAATGCTAAAACCCTTTTACAAATGTACTAACCCTATTTAATGAATCTGAGAAGTTTTTTTCAAATCATTGTGGCCCTCATGTATGAAGCTACATTATGGTCCGTAAGGCCCCGATTAAAAAAATCAGAGCCTTACATAACACAAAATGTCTTTTTTAATTCTCCAAACCTAAACAGCGATTTGGTAAAAGATTACAGAACCTTTCTGAACCACTAATTGGGTTTAGGAATGCATAAAAATGTGGTATTTGGAAGGGGTGTGTTAAGGGCATTCCTTGCAGATACCGAATTTTTAAGCTATGTTGTCAATATTTTACCACCGCTTCAGTGGAGGTGGTAAGCCATTCGTTGCATTTCTTCCCCTTTCTGCATGTTCCCAAAAACAATTTTAATGAGCAGGCAGTGGTTCCTGAGACCACTGTCTGCTCATAAAAAAGTTTGTGTAATTTTCTCTTTAAAAAAATGCATACAGTTTTCATTCAACCCTTTCACTGCTAGGTCTTTTCCCCTCTGTGCTAAGCCCTTTTTGTCTTTTTGGGGCCCCTGTAGCTTTTTGTCCACATAAGATATCCACACCAAATGTATGTCCTTTTCTTCCAACATCCTGAGGATTTTAAAGTTACCCAGGGTTTGTGGATTCCCCTGGAGGGGGCCCAGAAATTAGCCAAAATGAAGCTGAATATCTTTTGTTTGTGGAAAGAGTGGGAAAAAAGTGCTGCAGAAGAAAGGCGCTGTTTTTTCCCTGCAAATGGTATCAACAAAGGGTTTGTGGTGCTGAAATCAACATCTTCCCAGCTATCAGGGACAGGCACACTTTGTCAGAAAACCCACATTTTCTACACAGTTTTGGCATTTTACTGGGACATAGTCTGTTTTTTCTTTTTTGTGCTTTTAATCTCCTTCCAGTTAGTGGTAGAAATGGGTATGAAAGCAGTAATGGATTTAAGAAAGCTACTCACTTCAGAAAAGAATCACTGACAGAATATCGAGTACACAAATATCGATGACAAAAATATCAGAGCTGAAATATCGCTGTCCAGAATATAGAAGTCTTATCTACATAATGGTAAGTACAAAAATATCTAAACAAAAATATCGTTGTTAAAAATATCATTTTTTTCAAATGTCTAAAAAATGATGCAAAATAAAGTAAATAATACATATAATTAAAAAAACCTGTTAGAATTATTAGAAAATGTTTACAATTATAAATAATAAATATAATGTTAATAAAAACTTAAACATATATTACCTACTGGCGGTCGCCAGTAGATAGTTATAGTTAGGATCGTTTTCCATAGGAAATCCGCAACATTCTATGGGGAATAACTTTGGCGCCGAATGAGGGATCTGCCTGTATATTTCCTTAAATTTGCCTCGCTGCGCTCCGCTCCTTCCCTGAAAGTTTGGGGGGGATCCGTCAAGCGGGGGCCGAGATAAAAGGGGAGTCCCAAAACGTGTTTTCTCCATGTTAATTTCCATAGGGCGGTTGGACTCACTTTTAGCCCGAACGGCTGAATGGATTTCCACCAAACTTGGCAAAATTGTAGGGACTGGTACCCCGATGTGCCTTTGCTATGTCTCAAGATATATGCTCCAGTGGTTTTTACGAAAATTAACTTTGAAAAAATATATATTGGGCTACATTGGGCTTTATATATGTTAGAGTCCAAATGTAGCCCAATGTAGCCCAATGTAGCCCAATGTAGCCCAAAGATGGCCTCCAGAGACAATAAAAACCAAATGTAGCCCAAATATCAGCCAGATGTAGCCCAACTATAGCCCAATGACAGAATGTCCCAGAGTGTTCTAAAGAACAACTAGAGCGCTAACAGTCTTACTATGACAAAAGTATGGCACACCTGAAGTCATCTTGATTGGAATAAAGTGTTAACACTTAAAACATTTAATTTGCAAAGGAACAAAATGAGGGGGTTCATTTTGCCATAGAAATTATGATTAGTGCTGAAGAAAGAAAAGTTAGGGCACATTTTGAGTGACTTCTCAAATCCTCTTATATTTCATTAAAAAAATTCTGATATGCAGTCTCCCAAGATGGCCACCAGAGACAAAAGAGCCCAAATGTAGCCCAAATATCAGCCAGATGTAGCCCAACTATAGCACAATGACAGAATGTCCCAGAGTGTTCTAAAGAACAACTAGAACGCTAACAGTCTTACTTATGACAAAAGTATGGCACACCTGAAGTCATCTTGATTGGAATAAAGTGGTAACACTTAATACATTTATTTGAAAAGGAACAAAATGAGGGGTTTCATTTTGCCATAGAAATTTATATATATATATATATATATATATATATATATATATATATATATATATATATATATATATATATATATATATATATATTCACTGAAAAAACCATAGGTTTCACACCAGTTATAGTTAGGAATTAGCATTTAAAAAACCTATTAAATTCACTGAAAAAACCATAGGTTTCACACCAGTTATAGTTAGGTGGAAATTTTACTCGCATAAAACCATTGAAATTCCCACGTTATAGTTAGTTGGACTCACTATAACTTGCGCGTGCAATGCACTGCTGATGACGTCACATATTACATCACTCATGACATGGTCAGTGACATCACTCATGACATCACTGATGACATCTCAAATGACAAATTTCCACCTAAGTATGACTGGTGTGAAACCTATGGTTTTTTCAGTGAATATATATATATATATAAAATATAATATATACATTTACTTTACAATATTAAAAAATAAATATTCAAAAAACGTATTAAATGTTACAAACATATTAAAAGTTATAAATAAAAATATATATATTCACTGAAAAACCATAGCTTTTAGGCGCGCCCGCAATCCACTGCTGATGATGTCACATATTACTTCAAGTTAATGGGTCATGCACCGCTCCTTAGTGCTTTATTTGATGCTTTGGCCGTGCTCTGGGATATCACCTTCCTCCAAGGTGTGTACAAAACTCTACTGGTTGCACCCCTGTTCACTCACAGGAGTGTCACCCTAGGCACAAGCTTTAAACGCTGAGTCCCAGCAATAATAAACAATGTCATTCATGCTGTGATTTAATTGGTGATTTTTAATTCTTTCATCATTATTTGCACCAATGTTTTCACTTTAGATTCAAATCATTTCATATACGACGTGCATATCAATTATTTAAATGCATTTCGGTGCTTTAGGCACCTTCATCAGGAAACACGCCTGTAAATTAAACATATGAAAAAAAATTTTGTTAATCAAACAATTTCATTACCCTCTTAAATTCAAGATAACATATTCATTCATCATATACTTTGTTGCCCTCAAGTTGACACATTATATAGCGCGGTCTGAGCTGTTTTGGTTTCAGTGCGTCTTATCGTGTGAATCACTCGTAACGTGCTCAACATTGTTCTAAACATAGGCTCATGTATCATTCTACGCTTACTGCCGCCCATCTAGGCTTTCAAACGTTACATTCCCCGTTCTATCTACCGGTAAAGGGCATTCCCTAACCTCGTATCTCACCTTAGTTCAAACGAGATTCCTTTCCGTGGCAAGCAGCGTCTCTACGTCTTGCTCCGCTGTAAATTCAAACGCGATTCTGGCGCATGCGCATCTGTTAAGAGGTGCCGAGTTTTTTTTGATAATCACTCAATTCTAACTTTATCAACTGAAGGGGATATACTCTACTACAGCGAAATTACTAATGGAGGCCATTATCGCGAGTCCTACGCTTAACACATAATAAATTTCAAAGCAATTATACGATCTTTTCTGTACATTGATGTATGATGGCAGGTACCAGATAAATAGTTACAAGAGCAGTAGTCTGTTATAGAGTGACCACTGCGCCTTTAACTAGGCCGGGTCACCCCCTTGCCTCCCACGCCTGCCGCTGCCTGCCTACTGCTTGCTGCTGGACGACCCAGCCGCCGCTGGGCCGCCCGGATCTCCCCCTGCCTCCCACGCTTGACGCTTGACCCAGGGACAGACCCGCCGCCGCCGGCGGACGCCCAGAGGTTCCCGCCGCTGCCCCCCTGTGGCCCCGCCCACCACCAGCCCATTGGCCGCCCCGCTCCCGCCACCCAGCGGACCCACCCACCCGGCTCCTTACTTAAGGGGTCCTACGGGGTCAGCCAGAAGTGACCACTGCGCCTTTAACTAGGCCGGGTCACCCCCTTGCCTCCCACGCCTGCCGCTGCCTGCCTACTGCTTGCTGCTGGACGACCCAGCCGCCGCTGGGCCGCCCGGATCTCCCCCTGCCTCCCACGCTTGACGCTTGACCCAGGGACAGACCCGCCGCCGCCGGACGCCCAGAGGTTCCCGCCGCTGCCCCCCTGCGGCCCCGCCCACCACCAGCCCATTGGCCACCCCGCTCCCGCCACCCAGCGGACCCGCCCACCCGGCTCCTTACTTATGACGCCCCCTGAGCGACCGCGCAGCGGACGTGCGCAGCGGGAGCACCGAATGAGCGCCGAAGGTGCGCCAAAGGTAAGCCCGTCTGCGCCCGTCCGCGCCTGGCCCGCGCCCAGTGCCAGGACCCCTGGCCCCCACCGCCGGAAGCCGACCCGACGGACCTACGACGCCACCGAACTCAACGCACTCAACACCGGTCGAACCCCGGGCTGCTACCGAGCCACACCGAGACGCACCCACGGACCCTTCAGCTGCCACTCCTGCAAGTTCACCTGCAACCGGACCCACACCACACCAGCACCCACCAAGCCGACCACCAGCAACACCCACCTGAAGTGCATCCTGCTCAACACCCGCTCCGTCCACAGACACGCCGTCAAGCTCTGGAACCTGCTCGACACCACAGACCCAGACGTCGCCTTCCTCACGGAAACCTGGATGAACGCCTCCTCAGCGCCCAACATCGCCATCGCCATCCCAGAGGGCTACAAGATCACCCGGAGAGACCGCGCCAACCAGACAGGAGGAGGCATCGCCATCATCCACAGGAACACCATCCGCATCACGACCAACACCGACGACACCCTCGCACCCGCCGAACACCTGCACTTCCAGATCCACGTCAACCCCAAGACCACCCTCAGAGGCACCCTCATCTACAGACCCCTGGGACCACGCGCACAATTCAGCGAAGACATCGCCGACTTCATCAGCCCGCACGCCCTCCTCTCCGCTGACTACATCCTCCTCGGGGACCTCAACTTCCACCTGGAGAACAACAACGACCGCCACACCACCACCCTGCTGGACAACCTTGCCAATCTCGGACTCAAGCAGCTGGTCAACACCCCCACCCACTACGCCGGACACACGCTCGACCCGGTCTTCTCCTCCAGCAAGGACATCGCCTTCAGCCACGGCACGGGACTCCACTGGACGGACCACAGCTGCGTACACTTCAGCTTCAGAAGGACCACGCGCCACCATCACCAGCAACAAGCTCCCCGCAGAAGCTGGAACAAAATCACTGCAGACCAGCTCGCTACTTCCCTGAGCAAGAACCCTCCCACCAGCACAACGAACCCCAGCCAAGCGGCCACCAACCTCACGAAATGGATCAGCGACTGCGCAGACGACCTCGCCCCGCTGAAGACCCCGCCGAACAGACCCGGCAGCAAGAAAGCCCCATGGTTTAACGACGAACTCCAGAGCTCCAAGAAGAACTGCAGAGCACTCAAGAAAACCTTGCGCAGAGACCCAACACCGGACAACAGGACTGCCCTCAAGCTCGCCACCTGAAAACACCACCAGCTGATCCACGCCACCAAGAAAACCGCATTCAAGGAACGACTGGACAACAACGCACACAACAGCAAGGAACTCTTCAACATCGTGAAAGAGCTCTCCAAACCCAACGCCGGAAACAACGACATCACCCCTTCGCAAGACCTCTGCAACTCCCTCGCCTCCTACTTCCACAACAAGATCGCGGACATACACAACAGCTTCAGCACTCAACCGACTCACGCCACGTCCGAACCACCGCCCCCCACCACCACCCTCCGCGCCTGGACCCCGATCAGCACCGAAGACACCATCCGCACGATGAACTACATCCACTCCGGATCTCCGACAGACCCCTGCCCTCACCACGTCTTCAACAAGGCCGACGCTGTCATCGCACCCCACCTGCGGGACATCATCAACACCTCCTTCGACATCGCAACCTTCCCGGAGAGCTGGAAGCACGCCGAACTCAGCACTCTACTCAAGAAACCATCAGCAGACCCAACCGACCTCAAGAACTACCGCCCCATCTCGCTGCTCCCGTTTTCGGCCAAAGTCATCGAGAAGACCGTCAACAAGCAACTGGCCGCCTTCCTCGAGACGAACGGTTCCCTCGACCTCTCGCAGTCTGGCTTCCGGGCCAACCACAGCACCGAGACCGCCCTGATCGCAGCCACCGATGACATCCGAGCCCTGCTCGACAACGGAGAAACAGTGGCCCTCATCCTCCTGGACCTCTCCGCGGCCTTCGACACTGTCTGCCACCGTACCCTAGTACAGCGCCTCAGCAACGTCGGAATCCAGGAGAAGGCACTGGAGTGGATCACCTCCTTCCTCGCCGGAAGGTCACAGAGAGTCCGCCTCCCCCCGTTCAGATCGGAAGCCACCGAAGTCATCTGCGGCGTTCCTCAAGGCTCCTCGCTCAGCCCAACACTCTTCAACGTCTACATGAGCCCCCTCGCAGCCATCGCACGCCAGCACAACCTGAACATCATCTCCTACGCCGACGACACCCAGCTGATCCTCTCCCTCACCAACGACCCCGCCACCGCCAGAGCCAACCTGCACGAAGGGATGACAGCCGTAGCCAAATGGATGTCGAACAGCCGCCTGAAACTGAACTCAGACAAGACGGAAGTCCTCATCCTGGGATCCTCACCCTCCGCCTGGGACGACTCCTGGTGGCCCCCCGCCCTGGGCAGCGCACCCAAACCAACAGACCACGCGCACAACCTGGGCTTCATCCTGGACTCCTCCCTCTCCATGACCAGACAAGTCAACGCCGTCTCCTCGTCATGCTTCAACATCCTGCGCATGCTACGTAAGATCTTCCGATGGATCCCCACCGAGACCAGGAAGACGGTCACCCAGGCCCTCGTCACCAGCCGTCTGGACTACGGCAACTCCCTCTACGCTGGAACCACCGCCAAACTCCAGAAGAGACTCCAGCGGATCCAGAACACCTCAGCACGACTCATCCTGGACATCCCTCGCCGCAGCCACATCTCCGGACACCTGAGAGACCTGCACTGGCTCCCGGTCAACAAGAGAATCACCTTCCGGCTCCTCACCCACGCACACAAAGCCCTACACAACCAAGGACCAGGATACCTCAACAGCCGCCTCAACTTCTACGCTCCCAAACGCCAGCTTCGATCGACCAGCCACGCCCTCGCCGCCGTCCCCCGCATCCGAAGAGCCACCACAGGAGGAAGGTCCTTCTCCCACTTGGCTGCCAAGACTTGGAACTCCCTTCCGACCCACCTCCGCCTGACCCAGGACCACCTCGCCTTCAGGAAGCAGCTCAAGACCTGGCTGTTCGAGCAATAGCGGACCCCTCCCCAGCGCCTTGAGACCCTCCGGGTGAGTAGTGCGCTATATAAATGCTCTGATTGATTGATTGATTGATTGATTGATTGATTGATTGATTGATTATAGGTAACAAGTAAACTCCATTCGTTCATTGAGCCCATGGGGCTTGAGACTACACAAATGGTAAATCCAGTAATTTTCTCTCTGTAAAAGAATTTTCTTATTTAACGGTCCATCTTTTTTTGGTACTATTTCTAGCACACAGGCCTTTAATTGGCTGATGTTATGCTTCTTGTCCATGAAATGTGCAGCCACTGTGGATTTCAATTGGCCTGTTCTTATGTTACTTTTGTGCTCATTCAAGCGAGTTTTAAACTTCCGTTCTGTGTGGCCCACATATCCCTGTCCACATGGGCATTTCAACAGATATACTATATTGGTAGTGTCACATGTTGCATTAAGATGCAACGGAATTTTACGTCCTTTCATCGGGTGGGTGATGCTTGCACCCTTCATTATATTGTGGCAATTGGCACAGTTTAAGCATGGTATTGTGCCTTTATATATGTTCTTTTTAGGTCTTTGGGAGGTCTGGCAAAATAAAAATATTTTTAATCTTTTACAATTACATTTCACACTACATTAACAGCAACAGTATAGAAAAAGTTGGATAGTGGAGAGGATAAATGTACTATTCCCGCTCCAGAAAGTGCAACAGCAGGAAAAGTGTTGGATAGCGGATAGCGGATGGGAATAATTTACTATTCTCACTCCACAGATTGCAACAGTAAGGAAAGTGTTGGGTAGTGGAGGGGAATAATTTACTATTACCACTCCAGCAAGTAAAACAGAAGGGAAAGTGTTGGATAGCGTATGGGAATAATTTACTATTCTCACTTCAGGGAGTGCAACATTAAGAAAAGTGTTGGATAGCGTAGGGGTAAAAATTACTATTCCCCCTCCAAGTAGTGTAACAGTAGGGAAAGTGTTGGAGAGTGGAGGGAAATATTTTACTTTTACCATTCCAGGTAGTACAACAGTAAGGAAAGTGTTGGAGAGCGGAGGGAAATATTTTACTATTCCCACTCCAGGGAGTGCACCAGTAAGGAAAGTGTTGGATAGCGGAGTGGAATAATTTACTATTCCCACTCCAGCAAGTAAAACAGTAGGGAAAGTGTTGGAAAGCGTAGGGGAATCATTTACTATTCCCACTTCAGGGAGTGCAACATTAAAGTAAGTGTTGGATAGCCTAGGTGTAAAAATTACTATTCCCACTCCAGAGAGTGTAACAGTAGGGAAAGTGTTGGATTGCAGGGTAGATAAATTAATATTCCCTCTTCAGGGAGTGCAACAGTAGGGAAAGAGTTGGATAGCGAAGGGGAATAAGTTACTATTCCCACTACAGCAAATAAAACAGTAGGGAAAGTGTTGGATAGCATAGGGGTAACAATTACTCTTACCACTCCAGCAAGTGTAATAGTAGGGAAAGTGTTGGATAGCGGAGGGGAATAATTTACTATTCCCACTCCAGCAAGTAAAACAATAGGGAAAGTGTTGGAAAGCGTAGTGGTAACAATTACTCTTCCCACTCCAGCAAGTGCAACAGTAGGTAAAATTTTGGATAGCGATGGGGAATAATTACTATTCCCACTCCAGCAAGTTCAACAGTAGGGAATGTAAAATGTTAAAAACAAATGCACGCATTTGCATAATCAAAGCGGTAGGCACCGCGCGGTGCCTGCCGCTGCGATTATGCAAATGCAGGGAGGTACCACAGGTACCCCCCGTGTGCCACCTCCCTTGGGCCGTCACGCTGGGGGCCCACAGGGGCCCCCCAGAGTGAACACCGCATGCCTTTCCGTGGTGGCGAAAAGCATTGCAAAATGCCCATTGTAATATGGCTGGCGGTGTCTCATAGACACCGGCACCATATTCAACATTTTCCGCCCCGGCCGCAAGGGGACCAGGGCGGAAAAGTGGCGGGCGGTGTTTTCTTCCGCCTTGGTCCCCCCGCCATACTAATATGGCGGGGGGAATTCAGGGAAGGATGCCGGGCAGATTGCCCCCGTCAGGCTGGCGGTGGCTACCGCCAGCCTGGCAGGGGCAATCCGCCTGACATCCTAATGGGCCCCTTACAGTTGAAATTTAAAAATTCATTGAAATTGAGTTGAAAAAAACAGCCATTTGTGCCAACATTTTCACCTGTAACTTCTTCTAACTATGGCATATCTTTAAAAGCAATATACTGTTACTTCCGTTGGACTCTTTTGGCAGTGGTTATATATAGGACTTGTACGTACCTGAGGATCCCAAAGCCAATCACTGAACTGTGCTTTGCAATTGATTTTCATTGTGTACCGGGTATATAGCAATTCATTTGGTAAAATAGAAAAAGTGAAAAATAGGTATCAAGGACACCTATGTATTTCCAAAATGGGAACAAAATATAGAGTTTAAAAGCACTATTTATGTGCTCATCCCTGAAACTGTGGGTACCCATACGAGCATATGAATTAGAGGACATTTTTCAAAATGGCTTCTTTTTTACACATTGTCTTACATTTGGAAGGCATAAATTCATAGAACATCAATAGGTAATAACACTTGTTCTACAATTCTGTATTTCCTTAAGTCTCCCGATAAAAATGGCACCTCACTTGTGTGGGTTGGCCTAGTGCCAGTGACAGAAAACAGCCCTAAAAGCAACATGGATTTATCACATTTTTCTAGTGAAAACTGATTCTTTTTTCCGCAAATGTGCCTTCCTGTGGATTTCGGATCCTAGCTCAGCCCACACATGGGGAAACCTGAGAAACCTGTACATTTTTGAAAACTATACATCCTTGGGAATCCAGGATGGGGTGAATTGTGTGGCTCTCACCAGATTCTGTTACCCAGAATCCCTTGCAAACCTCAAACCTTGTCAAAAAAAAATTTTTACTCACATTACTGTGTAGGAAAGTTCTGGAATCTGCAGGGAGCCACAAACTTCCACCCACCAAGCATTTCCCCAAGTGTCCCGATAAAGATGATACCTCAGGCCAAGTGCCCGCGACAGGAAACTGCCCAAAACGCAACTTGGGTACATCACATTTATCCACTGAAAAAGGACCCTTGCAAACATGCACATTTTAAAAAACTAGACAACCTGTGTAATCCAGGATGTGGTGACTTATGTGGCTCGCACCAGGATTTGTTACCTAGAATTCCTTGCAAACCAAAAACGTTGTAAACAAAAAGCATATTTCCCTCATATTTCTGTGAAGGAAAGTTCTGGAATCTGTGGAAAGCCACAAACTTCCACTCAGCCAGCCTTCCTCCAGGTCTCCTGATAAAAATGGTACCTCAATTGTGTGGGTAGGCCTAGTGCAGGAAATGGCCTAAAACACAATGTGGGCACATCACATATTTCCAGTGAAAACTGACTTTTTCTCGCAATATGCCTAGCTGTGGATTTTGGACCCTAGCTCAGCTGGCACCTAAGGAAAACTAGCAAACCTGTACATTTGTTTAAAATAGACAACAGGGGGAATCCAGTATGGGGTGACATGTGTGGCTTTCACCAGGTTCTTTTACACAGAATTCCTGGCAAATCTCAAACTTTGTAAAAAAATAAAACGATTTTGCCCACTTTTCTGTGATGGAAAGTTCTGGAATCTCTGGGGCACCACAAACTTCCACCCACTCAGCATTCCCCCAAGTCTCCCAATAGAAATGGTACCTCACTTGTGTTGGGTAGGCTTAGTGCCCACGACAGGAAACACCCCAAAACATTCTGTGGAGACTTCAAAATTATTGATCGCAAAATACCTGTTTTTTGTGCGAGGGAGTCACCTGCGTTTTTGTTCCTGGGCTCAGTTGTCATCTAGGTAAACAGACAAAACTCAAATATTTCTGAAAACTAGATACATAGGGAAGTGCGGGGATGTGCAGCTTGCATTGATCTCCAAAATTTTCGTACGCAGAATCCCCTGCTAAAGAAAATCATGTTTTCCTCACTTTTCTGTGTGGGAAATTTGTAGGATCATGGGCCGCCACAAATTTCTCACCACCCATTGTTTCCCCAGGTCTCCCGATAAAAATGGTACCTCACTTGTGTCGGTAGGCCTAGTGCCCGCAACAGAAAATGGACCAAAACATACTGTGAAGCCTTCAAAATTATCGATTGCAAAACTATCTGGTTTTGAGAGGGAGTCACCTGCGTTTTTAGTCCCGGGCTCAGCGGCCATCTTGGGAAACCTACCAATCCAAACATTCCTGATAAATAGACACATAGGGGAGTCCAGAGAGGGGTGGCTTGCGTGGATCTCCCAACATTTTCCTACCTAGAATCCCCTGCAGACTCAAATTTAGCTAAAACAATCATGTTTGCCTTACTTTTCTGTGTGGAAAAGTTGTAGGATCACCGGGCCACCACAAATGTTCTACCCCACAACGTTCCCCTAGATCTTCCGATAAAAATTATACCTCACTTGTGTGAGTGGGCCCAGTACCCGCAACAGGAAATGGCCCAAAATGTATTGCGGAGATATAAAAATTATTTATCACAAAATGACCTGGGTTTGCAAGGGAGTTCCCTGCGTTTTTAGTCCCGGGCTCGGCGGCCATCTCTGGAAACCTACCAAATCCAGACATTTCTGAAAACTAGACACATTGAAAGTCCAGGGAGGTGCTTTTGCGTGGATCCCTCAATGTTTTCCTACCCAGAATCCCATGTAAACCTCAAACTTAGCTAAGAAAAAGACCAAAAAACCCATTGAAAAACCAGGTCGTTTTGTGATGTATAGGTGGGCACCCGTAGTTTTGGTCCCAGGCTTGCAGACATTGAGGGGAACCTAAAATCCTAGACACTTCTGAAAACTAGACACCCAAGGGAGTCCAGGGAGGTGTGACTTGCATTGATCCCCCAATATTTTCCTTCTCAGAATCCGCTGCAATCCTCAAATTTGGCTAAAAAGCCACATTTTCCTCTGAATCTTGGTGGGAAAGTTGTGGGATCACCACACAGCACAACATTTCTACCACTCAGAGTTCCCGTCAGTCTCCCAATAAAAATTATACCTTACTTGTGTGGATGGGCCAAGTGCCTATGAAATGGAAGGTGCAAAAGCATGTAAAGATTGAGGTGGTCCAAAGCGGGTCCAAAAGGGTATGTTGTTTATACGTTTTTAGGCTGGCGCTACTTTTGCACCAACACAAGTGAGGTATCATTTTTCTCAGGAGACCAAGAGGAACGCTGGGTGATAAGAAATTTGTGGCTGCAAGGTGATCCTACAACTTACCCACACATAAATGTGAGGAAAATGTGACTTTGTAAGTAAATTTGAGGTTTGCAGGGGATTCAGGGGAAGAAAAAGCTGGGAATACATGCAAGCCACACCTCCAGCCAAGAGTCAGGAAAATACACACCACCACCCATGCACTCTGCCAGCTAAGCGCCATCCCCGCATACCGCCAGCCAAGCACCATCCATGGGGACGCCTCGCTGTATTTTTGCTCTGACCTGTTGGAGACTGCTGCCACCAGCCCACTTCTTGCGGAACCCGCTCCGCGGGTCCCGCTGCGCTAGGAGTGTTGCCTGCTGCTTCTGGAAAGGGGACGCTGAGGGAAGTTCATTTGCCGGGGCTGCGAGCGAGTGCGCGCGCTCAACTGGGACTGCATATCCCAGGAGCGCCCGCCTGCCTGCCTGACCAGTTCCACCTGGGCCGCTCTCCCCGACCCCTCCCCCCTCCACTGAGTCCTTATCAACTGCTTCTTTGGAATTGGCGAGTGGGACGCCTCGCTGTATTTTTGCTCTGACCTGTTGGAGACTGCTGCCACCAGCCCACTTCTTGCGGAACCCGCTCCGCGGGTCCCGCTGCGCTAGGAGTGTTGCCTGCTGCTTCTGGAAAGGGGACGCTGAGGGAAGTTCATTTGCCGGGGCTGCGAGCGAGTGCGCGCGCTCAACTGGGACTGCATATCCCATGAGCGCCCGCCTGCCTGCCTGACCAGTTCCACCTGGGCCGCTCTCCCCGACCCCTCCCCCCTCCACTGAGTCCTTATCAACTGCTTCTTTGGAATTGGCGAGTGGGACGCCTCGCTGTATTTTTGCTCTGACCTGTTGGAGACTGCTGCCACCAGCCCACTTCTTGCGGAACCCGCTCCGCGGGTCCCGCTGCGCTAGGAGTGTTGCCTGCTGCTTCTGGAAAGGGGACGCTGAGGGAAGTTCATTTGCCGGGGCTGCGAGCGAGTGCGCGCGCTCAACTGGGACTGCATATCCCAGGAGCGCCCGCCTGCCTGCCTGACCAGTTCCACCTGGGCCGCTCTCCCCGACCACTCCCCCCCTTCACCTATTTGTGAGTTTACTCTATATTACGCTCCCTGCATCCCCGCTGCGCGGGAGCGCGCGGGAGCGCCGGGAGAAGCCCGGGACAAGGGCGGGACCGTCTGTGGCCGTCCGGGGCCGCTGGAGGCCGGGCTGGGCCACCCCATTAACATTTGCGGTCCAGGTACTGATTAATCAACTGACTTATTAACTGATTTGTGACTTGTTAGTTTACTGGTGGGTAGAAGGGGGGTTTCTTGTACTATGGCTTGCTCAACTAGCTCAACTAGCACCTCTACCCTGTTGCCTCCGACGGGTGAGGCTGAGCCTACTGTCATGGGCCCTCTTGACTCCTACTTCAAGCGTTTACCACAGGATATTGATAAAGAGATCGCTCTGGCGGAAAGACGAGCCGGGCGTAGGCTCTCGATTGAGCTTTTGAAAAACCCGCCTGAGAAAAATCAAGGTTTGAACTTTCCTGCGCTGGTTACACCTCTCTCATCTATCGTTTTACCTGCCACCCAGAATCTATTACTTGATTTGCCCTTGCATACTGAGTTAGCTGATGACTCTTTACTAGGCACTGTAGCAACTAGTCTACCTGTTGAGCATTCTGATGTACCTAGCCAATTATCTAAAGGGAAAGGAGTTTTAGAAAAACCCTGTGTACAATTGGAAGTGATCAAACCCAAGCCTTGCCTTAAAAGGAAATGGGGAGTTACTGTTAAAAAATCACAACCACAAAAACCCGCAAGAAAGTATAGGAAGCTGGGTACTAAATCATCCTCAAGCAATGTCCCCGCAATGAATGGCGTAGTAATGCCAATGGGGGAGGCTGAAGCAGCCCCAGTAGAAGTGGATCCTATAATTATGGTGCCTTCGACAACATTGGTGGTACCAGCCCCAGACCCAACTATCATAGCACTCCCGGGGTTACTATCTCCCAATCACGACCTCTTGTTAGAAGTGGAAAAAATAATGCGTTCCCTTCTAAACCCCATAGAGCATAGACTTAAAAAGCTAGCTGAACAACTTGACCATCTGGAACAAGCTAGCTTAGATAATTTTTTCTCTATTAAATCTCTAATTAAGTCTGGCAATAAAATGGGTGAGATTGGGAAACATCAACAAATAGTCGATAGGGACCAAGGAATCGTGTTGGTTGACTTACAGTCTCCGCCTTTGAGTGGTACTCCTGCACAGGATAATAAAGGGGCGAATAGCAAGAATGTATCCGATTTAATGTCCACCAAAATCATTAGTAACTGTGGGAAAACTAAGCCCAATAACATCACCAACAAGGGTAGCAGGGACAGTGCCAAAAACCCACCTGTAATAATTAGTAAAAATGCCACACTTTTGCCGACCGGACCGGGAACAACTATGGTCAAACGGTCAGAAAATGACAAAATCCATCCTAGTAATGGCACCGGGAACAAGGTGGGGCCTACCTCACAGATAGCAATGGGAGGTGGACCCACAAGGGAAACCCTTAGTATCGGGAATGGGACTAATACTTGTGTGGCAGTGGAAAACATCCCTACACAGTGCCGTGTTCCCTTGGAACAAGCACAAACGAAGCCCCAAATAACCAAACCGCTGACTAGGATCCCCCCAGTACAGCTCACCCCGGACTCCTACCCATATGTGGCCATACTTACAAATGTTCCACCCCTACCGGAGGGTCAAAGAGAAACTTATGACACGCTAAAAAACAAGGCCATGCATTGGCTTCGTGTCAATAGACCCCTGCCAGGGGGAGTAGATGGCTTGATAATTGGGGCCAGAAGGGTCAATTGGATAGGGAATACCCTAAAAAAACAGGGGGGTGATTGTATTATAATTAACTTCCAAGACCCAAGGGTTGTGGGGTTGATTACGGGACCTGGTTGGAACATTAGTATTGGAGGGATTGGGGTTGTGGACCTCATCTTCTTTTATCCCAGACCGGTGATCTACCCTGGAGGCTGCAGGGATCAATCGAGATCCAGTCTCTGTACCTGGGCAGAGGCTGGCCCCCCTGCTGCTCCCATATCAAGAATAAGTAACTGCTATATACAGGCATTTAACCCCTATAATGGGCAGGGGCAGATGAGGTGGGGATGTTGACAGAGACCAGTTGACCAATTACATTTGGAAGGGGAGGTGGTCGGGGGAAGTGACCCTGATATAACATTGACATCCAATGAAGATGAAATGAGTCAAACATTTGAAGTGGCGAATGTGAGGGATGGGAGCATTATTGCATGTTCGGAGGACTGTGTGGGTGAACCGGCCCTCTCAACTATCATTTGCACTAAGGAGGGAATAGATGTAAATTGTATAAACATTGTTTTAGGAGAGGATTGTGACCGTGGGATGCCGGATGATCTGCCACCCATGATCCCTAATAAAAAGGGGATTTGTACAGAAAATACCTTGGAGAGATTCCTGTCATGGAATATAGCGGGGCTGGGGGCTAGATTGTTGTCACAGCATTGGATTGATTTTGTAAGTGGGTTCGAAATGTGCCTATTTCAAGAGACGTGGGCTTGTGACCCAATTTTTTGTCCAGGTTATTTAAATTTTTGTATACCAGCAACGAGAGGCCCCAGGGGTAGACCTATGGGAGGCCTCGCAGTTTGGATCAAGCAAAACTCAAATGTAAAAGTAAAAATGATTGATCTAGGTTGCAAGGATATACAGTTATTGAGATTATCTGTAGGAAAGGGTGGTGTGATAGACATCTATAACATATATGCTAGGGGTAAGAGTCTTGGGAATTCTGCTACCCTAGAAGTTCTATCCGCCTCCCTCGAATCCCAGTCACTTGGAAATAGAGTAATTTTGGCTGGTGACCTGAATAGGACATTTGAGCCTTTAGAAAATACTGCATATCCAATAGGACTAGAGGAAGATGCTCTTTGGGGTATCCCAAACCTAAGCCTCATACCTGTGAAGCGGTGGTCAAAAGATATTTTGTTGTTGAATGCGTTATGTTTGGAGTATGGGCTAAGGGCCCTCAATGGTAGGACAAAAAGCGACCAAGGTGGCAATTGTACATTCGACAATGGACATAACAAAAGTAGGATCGACTACGTCATCTGTAGTCTTGAGTTATGGTGTGGCGTGGGTGATATGGAAATTATGGGGAGAGTAGAAAGTGACCATAACCCCCTCTGTGTCTCCCACTCATGGTGGAGGGCCGCACGAGCCAACCCAGTGCCAGGTAGTGGGAGCGTACCTGTTATGGCTAACGACTCAAGAAGGGTGAAATGGCCATATGTCCTGGCCAATTTGGCCACTCTGGAATCCATTAATTTGGAGGTAGACAATGCTATTGCTGCCATGGAAAAGGCAGATCCTGTAACACCAGGCTCTATCCAAATAACTGATATACATGACACATTCTTCTCTTTGATAAAACCGCACTTTATCAAGCCACTGAAGACTAACAGAAAAGTACCAATCACATTGGCGACCTGGTTCAATAAACAGTGTAGGGCAGCCAGACTGGAGTTGGGCAGAGCACTCAAAAGCAGGGATAAGGCCTCGATTAGCGCCACCAGGAAATATTATAATGACAGCATCCGCAAGGCCAAGAAGCGGTGGGACGAGGAGTATTGGGAGGAGCTACTCGAGGCTTCAGGGCAAAAGGATTCCAGACTTTTTTGGAAAACTGTGAAATGGGGAAGAGGGGGCACCCCCAAAAATCCCGACAACAATGTCGATGAGGCATTGTGGGTCGAGTATTTTAAACCCCAGTATGCTGAGAGTAGGGATATAGTGGCTATAGAATCAATCCCCATGGTATTTTGCGAGGGTGATCTATTCTCGACCAAGGACGCGGAACTTGTAATTTCAACTTTGCAGGGGGGGAAAGCCCCTGGGCTAGATGGAATCCCCTCAGACATTTTTAAATACGACAAGGTCCAGTGGGCAAATAATGCGACCTTGCTGGGAAACGGCCTAGCCAAAGGGGCAAAAATCCCCAATATCTGGAAGGGGGCAATAATAATACCGATCTTTAAGAAAGGTGATCGGTCTCTACCGGTAAATTATAGACCAATAAGTTTGCTGGCCACCATGCAAAAAGTAGTGGGGAAGATGCTGGTCGACAAACTTATGACCTGGGTAGATGATAACAATGCCTTATCCCCCTTCCAGGCAGGATTCAGACGTGCAACCAGTACGGTCGATCAAATTTTTCGCTTCACCATGCTACGGTGGGGGACTGTACTCCTGGGTAAAGGCAGCCTTTATGTAGCATTTGTAGATCTCAGGGCTGCCTTTGATCTGGTGCCCAGGTGCACGTTGTGGGAGGTTCTGTCCAAGATAGGGGTCCCTCTTGATTTGCTCACGATGATAATGCGTCTCCATGAAAGCAACTATGCCAAGGTCCAGTGGGGGAGGAATGGGGAATCCACCACCAACTTCCCAGTTGAGCGGGGGGTACGGCAGGGATGTGCAATGGCACCCCTGCTGTTCTCCCTGTTCATTAATGGCATTGTAGATATGATTTTGGACGTAATGGTTGACGCACCTTCGTTAGCGGGCATCAGAGTTCCAATTCTGATGTTCGCCGACGACACCTTGATCGTATCCAAGACCCCGTCGGGTCTCCAGCGAGCCCTCAACATATTTGACTCATTCTGTAAAGAACGGGGTCTTGAGGTCAATGTAAATAAAACCAAGTTGATGGCCTTTGGGCAAAAGCGCCAATCCCAACCCAAGGTTTTCTTGAACAATATCAAATTAGAGTTAGTAAATGTTTTTACATACCTTGGGGTGGAGATATCAAGTAAACTTGGTTGGTCAAGACATATAGAGAAGGCGGTGTTGAAACACCAGCAGATTTCAGGAGCCCTCAGGGTCGAGCAAGTAAAATCCAAAACCAGGCCTATAAAACCTGTTCTTATGGTTTATGACGCAAAAGCCTTGGGCGCAACCCTTTATGGGGCTGAAGTCTGGGGCTTTGAGAGTCTTACCACCCTCCAAAGATCTGAGAACAGGTTTCTGAGAGGGATAACTAGTCTCCCCCAAAGTACCCCATTAATACCGCTTGGTTTGGAACTAGGCAGAAGATCGCTTAGTGACCGTGCCCGACTGAGGCCTATCCTCTATTGGAGACGGCTATGGACAACCATGGAAATAAGACACTACGCTGAGGGGTTCTTAGCATTAGCCAAATCAGATACCTTCCGTAAAATTACATGGCTAAAAATGCTAAGGGACGTCCTTGCTGAGCTTGGGCTCTCCAAACTATGGGACAACCCCCTTGGGGAAGTATTCCCCAGTAAATCCAGTATCAAAGAAATATATTGGGACCACATTGATCAGAAACTCTGGAGGAGTGTAACCTCTGAATCCATGGGGGGTAGATTTATGGAAATCAAACAAAGACCATCCCTAGAACAGTATTGGGACAGTATAACTGTTCCATTAGACAGGAAATTATTTTTCCAGTTAAGGGCAGGTTCTCTCCCCCTGAGGTGTTTGACGGCCAGTTGGAGAACTAGTAGTAGTTCGTGCTGCCCGTCATGTGGGGCCCCCAATGAAAGTATTGCACATTTTCTTTTTTTATGCGAGGCTTATGTAAATCCAAGGAAATCCTGGTTGGCTCCAGTATGTAGGAACCTTGGTGTCCTAAGCGGTGTTGAGGGGTTGAGAATTATTTGTTCCTCCACTGAAATGCCCATTGTAATTGGAACGGCAAAATATCTGGGGTGGGCATGGTCCATAAGGAGGAGGGCTCTATCTCCTATTGTGTTTTGAATTTTACATTTTCCATCGTTTGATTTATCCTTGCAAACATCTACTGGGAGATATATATGAATTTTAACCTTAAATTGCGGCTAATATGTATGGTATGAGTTTTTATTGTATAAACATTGGAAATGGTCCGTAACGCGGAGGTTTTTACATCTCAACATGCATCTAGTTTCCGCATACTATGAAAAAGCTTATTTTTACCTTAATTGCTAACAACTTTTATGCTTATGTACTATGTATTTTTAATTATAAACTTATTGTTACTGAATGTTGGAAGTTTTAAAAAATGTATGAATTTATATGTGTGTGCTTTTATGAGTGTATAACTCGAATAAAGCTTTTTCAATCAATCAATCACCATCCATGCACACCGTCAGCCAAGCACCATTTTATATACACCGCCAGTTAAACACCACTCCAAGCACACCATCAGGCAAGCTCCAATCTACACACACCGGCATCAAGCGCAAGTCCACACTCACCATTAATCAGGTGCAAGTCCACACACAGTACCAGCAAAATGCCAGCCAAAGGTCAGTACACGCAGAGCATCAGCCAAACTCCAGTTCATACACACCCAAACTCTCCCTGGTTTCTAGTGATTTTCTACCCCCACTCGGGGGCAGATCAGATGAAAAATATCACTGAAACAGCCAAAATGTGTGCCTTAATAAAGGGGAGCAACCCTTGCCTATGGGGCTTCTCACTGACATGCCCATAAAACATATTCCTGGAGCCTAGTGGGCTTTCTGCCCCCCCCCCAGGGGGTGGCAATTTTTTTGTGGCATTGGGGCATGGGCATGCCCATTTTAGGCAGCCCCACACCCCTACTTATATACAAAAAAACCTTGGTGCCTAGTGGGCTCTCTGCCACCTGGGGGCAGATAAGGGGCTATTGCCATATCTGGCTACCAGGTGAAGCAGAAACACGGTCCAATTTGTTTCAGGCGTTGGGGCATTGGCAAGCCCATTTTGGGCAGCCCTTACACCTACATATATACAAAAAAAAACTTGTGCCTAGTGGGCTTTCTGCTCTGCTGGGGGGCAGATAAGGGGCTATTGCACCCATTTGCCTCCTGGGTGGGCAGAAAGACTGTCAATTGTTTTGGGTGGAGTGGGGGCATTGGAATGTACATTTTACGCAGCACCTACCCCTTTATAATTTTTTTTAAAATGCCTGGTGCCTAGTAGGGTGTCTGCCCCCCCCGGGGGCAGATCGATGCTATTGCCCCCTTCTACCTTACGGGGGCAGAAAGACAATGAGGAGAGCAAATGCCACTGCCCAAGGGGCTGTTTCCTCCTCCCAGGTGGCTAGTGGGTGGCTGCTTGGGGATCGCCCTTCTGTGGCGACCTCCAAGAAGGTAACCAGTAAGTAGGGTTGCCATTGGAAAGAGGAGATTCTCCCCTTTCCAATAATACCTCTCCTGTCCTCTCCTCTCCTGTCTTGCTACATGCTCAGGGGCTGAGCGAGCCCCACAAGCATGTTGGAAGTAAATCTGAAGTGAGCTGAGCGGGTCACTTCAGTTTCGGTTTCACTGAAATGATGTAATTTTAGTGAAAAATACTAAACAGCCTTGGGACCTGGGGAAGAGCTTCCCCAGCTCCTGAGGCTGTTTAGGAAGAAAGGAAATCCCTTTGTTGGCCACATCAGAGGGATTTCCAGTGCTATGTGCTCGGATGGCCTGGAGCCGTACGGCGCACACAAGCACTGTGGCGTCAGACTGCTCCCGGCCATCTGACGCATGGAAAGGGTTAACGAAAACAAGCTGCATTTAATTGTTCAACCAACCTCTTGCATATGAAAGAGTGTTGAGAGTGTTTCCACAAAGAAACACAGGTATGACACAAGCAGGTTCGAATGAAATACACTTTTCTGTCTCAAACAACAAAGAAGCCATGAATGACCTCCTACACTGCTCAACTGCTTGCAGAATCAAACGCATTCTGACGACAAGCCAAAGTGACAGGAACTGGGAATGCGGTTCAATCATAAACATAAGAAGTACAATAAGAACAACATGGTGTGTGCATCTCGGGACAGCACGAAATGCACAGTGAACAAGACACCAATTATGTATACTACAAAACTCCACTGAGGTAGATCAAATTGCCACACACTACAAATCGGTAGTTTGGGGACCAACCTCCTAATACATAGGTCGGTTTTCAAAATAACAATGACTTCTTTAGACGTTGGTGTGCGAATTACGGCCACTTCTAACAAATTCATTTTATACATCCCATTTCGGGAATCACAAACTGCAAAAAAATTTTGTCGCACTTTATGATTTATTAAATTGAATCTTTGTACATGAGGGCCTAAATAAGTTCAGGAAACAATAGCAAGAGCATTCTGCCAAATACTGTTCCTTATGGTCTGTTTTAATGTTTTGCCATTGAAATCTGGTCATAAAGCATTCATATTTGACACACACCTCGAAGGAGGAGGTAACCTATTTGCAAATAGGAAGGAGTACTCAAGGTGCCCCTTTCCCGTTGTGAATGTTGAAAAAAATATTTTTAGGAGTAGGTAGTGGTCTATGGGATCGCTGCTTACTCCTGAAAAGTTTGTGAAACTTTTAATTATTTTTAGATGCATCCCATTTTCCTTTAACGAAAATGATCTACATTTAATAAAAATTATCGCTTTATTTTAATGCATTCACAGACATGGTGGTCTTTCATCCATGTGATTGCAGCAAATTGTATCGGGTTGCAATTTACAGTCAAGCTTCACTTAGAGGCATTGTATGAAGTATTTGCACATACACAAACAGTTATAAAGTAACAACTTAACACAAGAGAAATCCAACTCCAATTTAGAAAGATAGAGCACATTTCAATCAATTATTTGACACTAAAATGACAAAAATCCAATCAGTAGAACCAGGGTTATGAAATTTTAAAGTTTGCTTGAAAAATTAGCGTCTAAAAGATCACAGCACCAACCGCTAACCTCCAGTTGCGTGGGCCTGGATCAAAGTTGAAAAATATGGCTGACCGCAATTGAGCGCACGTTGGATACAAGTCAATTGGGCCTGGTTGGCTGCAGGCGGTGTCTGAGGAGGAGGCGTCATTGCTTAGGAGCTGCTGAATGATGTTGCGGTGAAGATTTCTACATTCAGACTTAGGGGCCGATTAGGATTGCGGGCGGACCCTAGCGGTGCTGGGACCGGCCGCCAGTGGTATGACAGTCCCGCACCTGCAATTAGGATGCCACCACCACTGTGGTGGTTCCATCCTCTATTCCCAGCATTGTGGCGGGCGGTGCTCACAGCACCGCCCGCCACAATGATGGGAATGCACTGTATACATTGTCATGCACAAGGTGACAGGCACCTTATCCATGACAATGTAGGGGGGTACCATAGGTTCCCTCCATGTGCACTCCCATCCCCCCAATAACCTGGGGGCCCACAACGGGCCCCAACAGCAAACTCTGCATGCCTTGCCGCACCCATGCTAATATGGATGGCGGGGTCTAGAAGACACCTTCACCATATCCAGCCCCTTTTCCTGCCCGATCGACTGGTGGAAAACCGGCAGACGGTCTTTCTGTCCGCCGGGGTCCCCCCGCCATAGTAACATGGTGGGGGAAATGGGTGGCGGATGGAGGGAAATGTAGGGCGGATCGCCACCGGATCCGCCCTACATCGTAATCAGCCCCTTAGTCTCTTTTTTGAAAGTGGAAAAATGCAGCAAGAGGAAGTTGGAGGCTGTAGCAAACAAGAGTTCCAAGAGGCTGAATGCACCGTTGGGGTAGGACCGCTGAACAAGATTTGCTGCTGTAGAGAAGAACGTAGCGGAAGCTTCCACAAAGTCAGGCCTTGGGTGGATGGACGAGCAAGTTGGTCCCAGTCTCCTCTTGCTTCTCAGAGTACGTTTTAGCCAACAAAATTCCAAATCCTAAGGTTTGGAATTTTTGCTATTTGGGCACCTTTAACACCGAGACTGGAAGGGGACCACTTGGGGGGTTAGGACTCACTCAGGATGGGGCCAGGTATGGGTTCAAGATGGTTGGAGCCTTTTCTGTCACTGAGGCTCTGATCAGGAGGCCAGTCAACTAGCCCTTGGAGTCACTCTGGTAATATTGGGTTCAAGAAGTGGTACCGGGCTCAAACTGCAGGGCAGGCATCTGAGGGTGTAAGACAGGCTTCAGGCAGCAATGCAGTCCTTCCAGGTGCAGCATAGCAGTCTTCTTAAGCATACAGGCCACAGCAGCAGGCAATCTCTCTGCAGGTACAGTAAGTGAACTTATGAGTGTGTCTGAGCGTCTCATTTCATACCTTGAGCCTTCTTTGAAATAGGAGTAGTTTCTTGAGAATTCCCTTTGAAGTGCTTGAAGTTCCCTGCTTCCCTAGTTGTCTGCATGACCAACGCAGGTGTGACAAATCCCTTGTGAAGGCAGGGCACAGCATATTTAGTTGTAAGTGAGGCTGTGTCCAGCTCTGCCCCCTATCCTACCAGTCATGGACCATCCATTTACACCTAATCCCTCTAGTGTGTCGTAGTCTGGTAGAAATAAACATAGTCCAACTACCAACCTACACCCAGTTATGTCACCAGGGAACAGGCTGCAGGCACCACGTAAAATCTGACTTTACCATTACAGAGGGATTTAAATTACAATTTCCTAGATACCAAACATGAAAGATGTACCTGTCCCCAATCAAATGTTAGCACTTAATAGGTATCATAAGGCAACCCAGTGTCATCCTGTGGGAGAGGTAAGCTTCACAGTAGTGAAAAATAGAATTTCGGAGTTTTTCACTACCTGGACTCTACATCTTAAAAGTACATGTCCAACTGTTTAATTAAAATGCTTCCTGCCCTATGGGCTACCTCGGTCCTACCTTTGGGGTGACCTATATCCTATAAGGGGAGAGTTTAAGCCTTGGTAAGTCGAATTGACAGTTTAAAACTGCATTCAGGATGCAATGGCTGGCCTGGGACATGTTTTAAGTGGCTACCTAATTGGATAGCACACTAGTAGCTATGCAACTTATGCGACTTTACTAGGGACTGATATGTAAATTAAATATGGCATAAGCAAATGTTACCATCTTTTAGGGAGAGAGTACAAGCACTTTATACTGGTTAGCAGCCCTAAAGTCATAAAGATTTTGGGCCTTTTTATCCCTAACGATATGGGGGTGTAAGAAATGAGAGACTCTAATTGGGAATGGTGTGCACCTTTGTCCAAGTAGGGACCCTTCTTTCTAGGCAGGGGGGAATCACTTCTAAAATGACCCCTGCTTGGCACGAGCAGACAGGCTTATCTCATAGGCAGTGTGTAAAGCATTTGTTCCTGCATACAGTAACACAGTGAAAGCACTACAAATGGACACCACACCAGTTTAGAAAAATAGCAAACCTTTATCTAAACCAACAAGACCAAATACGACAACAATTCAATATACAATACTGTAGAAATATTAACTTTGCAGATAACCTTTAAATTGCAGAAATAGCTGAAAAACACAGTTCTTCTGAGTCGGTGGCTCTGTTCAGTGTTGCTAAAAACAACAGAATCTAACAGTTCCAGCCGACCGCGTTAGTACAGGCCAGCAAATACATTGACAGACTCGTGAACAGTACTTTTCTCATTGCTGCCGACACATTGGTGCAAGTCGGTCAGAGGCAACTGTCCGGCTGCGTTGCAAAATGGGATTGGTGCAGGGTGTGGGGCCCTCACGACGCGGTGCAGGCAGCGGCTCCGTGATAATCATCCAGACAGCGTCGGAGAGATCAAGGCTTACGGTGCGGGGTGAGGTGGTGCTCGATGTGCTGCTGGCAGGTTGCCGAGCATGTGACAGAGCCGGTCGATGTTCAGTTCGTGCAGCGATGGTGTTGGTGTCATCCAGGCAGGGTGAGGTGAGCCGGGGTGAAGTGCGGTTCCCATAGGACGCGGTACAAGCAATGGTTCAGTGACGATCGTCCAGACAGCATCGGTGAGACCAAGGATGTGGTGCGTAGTGCAGTGGGGCCTTCCGTGGTGCTTTCACAACACGTAAACATGCAACGGACTCGATTACAGAGTAGGCTGCTCCTTCTTCTGCAGCAACTGAAATCAGCGGTTCCAGAGACGGTGTCCAAAATTATGGTGAGGTCTTAGCTGTTCCTGAGGCCTCTTGAACAGGGGACAAGCTCACTTCCAAGCCCTTGGAGATACTTCCTCAAGCAGGATACACACACAGTTCCTCTCCTTGGCAGAAACAGCTACTGCAGCCGAACCCCAGATAGCACACAGCGAAGGGGCAGTAATCATCCTTTACTATATTCCAGCTCTTCTCCTTGGCAGAGGGTCTCTTGAAGTCCAAAAGTGATCTAAAGTTAAGGGGTCTGTGCCCCACATTTATAGCACAAATTCCTTTGTTCTCTGGTGACAGAGAAGCTCTTTGCCCAGCAAAAAACAGTTCTGTCCTCTCTGGTGCAGCTACCCGGCAGGAGGTGGAGACAGAATCATTCAAAGCAGACCAGTCTCATTTAGGTGCAATATATGCATCCCAGGTCTATTCAGCCTAGCCCTGACTCATTCAGGAAAGGGAGGACACACATCACACCCCTCCCCCCAGCGGCTGTCTGAAAGAATGCACATACCCAGCCCCTATCAATCCAAAGCCAGACAGTCAATACACAAACCTAGCAGAGCCACAATGGATGGCTCAGCAAGAAAATACCTACTTTCTAAAAGTGTTATTTTCAAACCCAGAATATAAAAATTGTAGTTACTAAAAGATGCATCTCTATATTCTGAGTTCAGGCATACTAAACTCCATTTTTCTATCTTGTCCCAACAGGAAATTATATTTATAAGATATTATAATTAAACTCCCATTCTATCCTAAGGGACGGATAGCCTTTCAATAGTAAAAAACGAACTGGCATTATTTCGCTATCAGGACATGCCACACACAACAGTACATGTCCTACTTTTCAAATGCCATGTGCTCTGCCTACAGGGGTACCTGGGGCCTACCTTAGAGGTAACTCACATGTAAGAAAAGGAAAGGTTAGGTCCTGGCAAGTGGGTGCACTTAGCAATTACAAGGAGATGATGGATGGGGAGCTGATAATTTCAGACACTCACCCCCAGTCACAGATCTGGGTTGAATCCATCATCATTCTTTAGCTCACTCTGCCACCTCAGTTCAGACCCAGCTATATGCAAATCAGTCTTGACCCTGTGCGTAGTGGGAAAAGTGCAGCCCGAACTGCCAATCCAGGTCTTCCCTGACCCGAAAATAAGCATCCTGGGACTGGTTTCTGGGTAACACCCTTCATCAGCCAGGCTAGCTTGCATCCAGTGGCAAAGTGAGTAAGGGACCAACGTCTGGGCATACCCTGCCAACTTAGGGCGAATAAAGCAAACACAAGGAGATTATGGACGGAGCGCTAAAACTATTCAGACACTCACCCAAATTCACAGATCTGGGTTGAATCCATCATCATCCTTTAGCTCACTCTGCCACCTCTGTTCATACCCAGCTATATGCAAATCAGTCTTGACCCTGTGCCTCATGAGAATAGTCCAGCCCAAACTGCCAAGCCAGGACTTTCCTGAACATTTTCCACCCTGAGCCCTACCTGAGGGGTTACCACATTTAGCATTCCTTTGACCCACCATCATAGAATGTGATTTTTAAGAATCTGTGGATAGGTCCAAGCTATTCATAAAATCAACAACTGCATCTAGCAAATGTTGCAGGCTCCTTGTCATACGGGGAATTAAAACTGCGTCATCAGCGTATAATAAAAGTGGTGTAGCTCTACCCCCTGCTTTAGGGACGTCAGCTTCAATTTCCATATAATTTCCTGTAGGTGATAAATATACATAATAAATAAAAGGGGGGCAAGAATATAGCCATGACGAGCATATTTATTTATTTTAAAGTTTGGAGTACATTCCCAATTTTGGCCGAATCTAACCATTCCAGTGAGATCTCCATGTAAATCTCTCAATAAAGTTGTGAGAGTTTGGTCCATTCCCAGGGACCCCAGCTCAGCTCAGAGCCTGGCTCTATTGACACAGTCAAAGTCTGTGCTGAGATATATAAAAGTCTGTGCTGAGATATATAAAAGCTAGATGGACCGAGCCCCCCTTAGACCTTGTGCACTCATGGGTCAAAAGGTACAGATTTAGATTTTGTTCAACTATGCCACACCCTATTGCAAGTCGAGAGGATCCCTTTCTCTTTGGCGCAATTGGAAAGCTACTCCAATATTACATTTCCTATACTATTCAACTCAAAATTGATTAACGATATTGGTCTATAACATGCAGGGTCATACCTGCCCCCTTTTTTAAAAATAGGGATTATTACAGAACGCTTCCAGGCCTCTTGGTGCGGACCATTGATAGCCACATTTATATGTAATGTTAAAACAGGGGCCCATAGATTCACCAACGATTTCAGTCCGTCACCTGGCACACCATTGGCACCAAGAACCTTGCCCTGAAGGACCGCCGCCATGGCCTCTGTGACTTCTGACCACTGAAAAATATGTATCAAGGGTGGGGTTTGGGCTAGATGCTAAAGTGTCACACTGATAAAGAGCTTAAAAGTCATTTATCCAAACCTGTGCCAGCACAGAAAACGCCTGGTCTGGGGGCTGATGTTCCTTATATCACATATAAATACATAAAACGAATTTCGTTGCGCGCACTGCATCGCATTTGGTGATGCAGTGCAGGCAACGAAATTCATTTTATATATTTATATGTTTCCTTACCTATTAAAGTCTGTAATCCATACATTACTACCCCCCGCCCTGCCCCTCCCCCTCTCCACGTCACCGCCCAGCCGGTACTCCCACTACCGGCCACGGCTGCCTTGTTGTGAATTCCATGTTGACACAGGGTTATTTTCCCGCGATGGGCTGCGGAGTTGATAGTTGCGTTACGCTACTCTTGCAGTAGTTATCACAAGTTCTTGTGTATATACTCCCAGGAGTTTTGGTGTGCTGTCCACTGTTTTTTGACAAAGGGAGATCGGCTAGTATTTCATGACTGTATATGGGGCAGCCCATATTCATTTCTAAGCTCTTGAACGGATTTTACTTTCCTGTTTGAGACCACGTCTCCAACTATGAGTATTCCTTATCCGGTTGCACTAATGTGCAGGCTTGTAGCTATGTTTTACTTATCACACTAGTGGATGATACAATAAGGGCCACAGTCAACAAGTGACATTTAAATCTCCATTCCATGGGTACGGTTTCTACAGCATATACTATGGCCTTAAATGAGAGTAAAATACACCAATCAGGGATTGGCCAATGTCTACTTATTTTAGGGGCTAGAGCACATATATTGGAAACTGGACAGTAATAACCTAGTATGCAGAGTCTAAAAACCAGCAATAAAATACAGCAAAAAAGGGGGTGACGACGCAAAAGAATTTTCTCACAGCCACTATGTGATTATATGCCTACCAGAAGGCCATGATGCCCAACATTTTCAGGAACTATCTTCATGTGCAGTGGAGACATTCTCTCAGTCATTGAGGCGCACAATCAGTCCCAAAAACATATAGTTGTTTGGCATATATGACCATCCTCAAGGACACAAGTGCTATTAAAAACAGTTTTGCTGGAAGCTAGTAAGCATTTGCAATATGAGGTAATGCCAAAATAAGTGGCAACATTGGCAATGACACCACAGCTGTATGATTCTCATGATTTAAGGGACATGGATGTATTATCCAGTCTCTGTCAGTTTAATATTGGTTGTGGTTGCAGAGATAGAATTCTATCTAGCCATCAAATGGCACTAGGGTTATGGACCATCTATACTTTTTTCTTCCATTTTTTGTTTTATATTGAACCTCAAAGTCTACATGTCTCGCTCAAAAGAGGTTAGGGGATTAAAAACGAATTACTGAGTTCTATAAACAACATGCTAAAAGACAGGTTTAGACATTGTCATGGCCAACTCAGCTATTCATCCTCCCTTCTCAAATGTATTATTATAAAGAAATATCCTCAAGTAAGTGAGTAAGTAAGTGTAATATGGCTGACCGCAATGGAGCGCACGTTGGATACAAGTCAATTGGGCCTGGTTGGCTGCAGGCGGTGTCTGAGGAGGAGGCGTCATTGCTTAGGAGCTGCTGAATGATGTTGCGGTGAAGATTTCTACATTCAGACTTAGGGGCCGATTAGGATTGCGGGCGGACCCTAGCGGTGCTGGGACCGGCCGCCAGTGGTATGACAGTCCCGCACCTGCAATTAGGATGCCACCACCACTGTGGTGGTACAATCCTCTATTCCCAGCATTGTGTCGGGCGGTGCTCACAGCACCGCCCGCCACAATGCTGGGAATGCACTGTATACATTGTCATGCACAAGGTGACAGGCACCTTATCCATGACAATGTAGGGGGGTACCATAGGTTCCCCCCATGTGCACTCCCATCCCCCCAATAACCTGGGGGCCCACAACGGGCCCCAACAGCAAACTCTGCATGCCTTGCCGCACCCATGCTAATATGGATGGCGGGGTCTAGAAGACACCTTCACCATATCCAGCCCCTTTTCCTGCCCGATCGACTGGTGGAAAACCGGCAGACGGTCTTTCTGTCCGCCGGGGTCCCCCCGCCATAGTAACATGGTGGGGGAAATGGGTGGCGGATGGAGGGAAATGTAGGGCGGATCACCACCGGATCCGCCCTACATCGTAATCAGCCCCTTAGTCTCTTTTTTGAAAGTGGAAAAATGCAGCAAGAGGAAGTTGGAGGCTGTAGCAAACAAGAGTTCCAAGAGGCTGAATGCACCGTTGGGGTAGGACCGCTGAACAAGATTTGCTGCTGTAGAGAAGAACGTAGCAGAAGCTTCCACAAAGTCAGGCCTTGGGTGGATGGACGAGCAAGTTGGTCCCAGTCTCTTCTTGCTTCTCAGAGTACGTTTTAGCCAACAAAATTCCAAATCCTAAGGTTTGGAATTTTTGCTATTTGGGCACCTTTAACACCGAGACTGGAAGGGGACCACTTGGGGGGTTAGGACTCACTCAGGATGGGGCCAGGTATGGGTTCAAGATGGTTGGAGCCTTTTCTGTCACTGAGGCTCTGATCAGGAGGCCAGTCAACTAGCCCTTGGAGTCACTCTGGTAATATTGGGTTCAAGAAGTGGTACCGGGCTCAAACTGCAGGGCAGGCATCTGAGGGTGTAAGACAGGCTTCAGGCAGCAATGCAGTCCTTCCAGGTGCAGCATAGCAGTCTTCTTAAGCATACAGGCCACAGCAGCAGGCAATCTCTCTGCAGGTACAGTAAGTGAATTTATGAGTGTGTCTGAGCGTCTCATTTCATACCTTGAGCCTTCTTTGAAATAGGAGTAGTTTCTTGAGAATTCCCTTTGAAGTGCTTGAAGTTCCCTGCTTCCCTAGTTGTCTGCATGACCAACGCAGGCGTGACAAGTCCCTTGTGAAGGCAGGGCACAGCATATTTAGTTGTAAGTGAGGCTGTGTCCAGCTCTGCCCCCTATCCTACCAGTCATGGACCATCCATTTACACCTAATCCCTCTAGTGTGTCGTAGTCTGGTAGAAATAAACATAGTCCAACTACCAACCTACACCCAGTTATGTCACCAGGGAACAGGCTGCAGGCACCACGTAAAATCTGACTTTACCATTACAGAGGGATTTAAATTACAATTTCCTAGATACCAAACATGAAAGATGTACCTGTCCCCAATCAAATGTTAGCACTTAATAGGTATCATAAGGCAACCCAGTGTCATCCTGTGGGAGAGGTAAGCTTCAGAGTAGTGAAAAATAGAATTTCGGAGTTTTTCACTACCTGGACTCTACATCTTAAAAGTACATGTCCAACTGTTTAATTAAAATGCATCCTGCCCTATGGGCTACCTCGGTCCTACCTTTGGGGTGACCTATATCCTATAAGGGGAGAGTTTAAGCCTTGGTAAGTCGAATTGACAGTTTAAAACTGATTCAGGATGCAATGGCTGGCCTGGGACATGTTTTAAGTGGCTACCTAATTGGATAGCACACTAGTAGCTATGCAACTTATGCGACTTTACTAGGGACTGATATGTAAATTAAATATGGTATAAGCAAATGTTACCATCTTTTAGGGAGAGAGTACAAGCACTTTATACTGGTTAGCAGCCCTAAAGTCATAAAGATGTTGGGCCTTTTTAACCCTAACGATATGGGGGTGTAAGAAATGAGAGACTCTAATTGGGAATGGTGTGCACCTTTGTCCAAGTAGGGACCCTTCTTTCTAGGCAGGGGGGAATCACTTCTAAAATGACCCCTGCTTGGCACGAGCAGACAGGCTTATCTCATAGGCAGTGTGTAAAGCATTTGTTCCTGCATACAGTAACACAGTGAAAGCACTACAAATGGACACCACACCAGTTTAGAAAAATAGCAAACCTTTATCTAAACCAACAAGACCAAATACGACAACAATTCAATATACAATACTGTAGAAATATTAACTTTGCAGATAACCTTTAAATTGCAGAAATAGCTGAAAAACACAGTTCTTCTGAGTCGGTGGCTCTGTTCAGTGATGCTAAAAACGACAGAATCTAACAGTTCCAGCCGACCGCGTTAGTACAGGCCAGCAAATACATTGACAGACTCGTGAACAGTACTTTTCTCATTGCTGCCGACACATTGGTGCAAGTCGGTCAGAGGCAACTGTCCGGCTGCGTTGCAAAATGGGATTGGTGCAGGGTGTGGGGCCCTCACGACGCGGTGCAGGCAGCGGCTCCGTGATAATCATCCAGACAGCGTCGGTGAGATCAAGGCTTACGGAGCGGGGTGAGGTGGTGCTCGATGTGCTGCTGGCAGGTTGCCGAGCATGTGACAGAGCCGGTCGATGTTCAGTTCGTGCAGCGATGGTGTTGGTGTCATCCAGGCAGGGTGAGGTGAGCCGGGGTGAAGTGCGGTTCCCATAGGACGCGGTACAAGCAATGGTTCAGTGACGATCGTCCAGACAGCATCGGTGAGACCAAGGATGTGGTGCGTAGTGCAGTGGGGCCTTCCGTGGTGCTTTCACAACACGTAAACATGCAACGGACTCGATTACAGAGCCGGCTGCTCCTTCTTCTGCAGCAACTGAAATCAGCGGTTCCAGAGACGGTGTCCAAAATGATGGTGAGGTCTTAGCTGTTCCTGAGGCCTCTTGAACAGGGGACAAGCTCACTTCCAAGCCCTTGGAGATACTTCCTCAAGCAGGATACACACACAGTTCCTCTCCTTGGCAGAAACAGCTACTGCAGCCGAACCCCAGATAGCACACAGCGAAGGGGCAGTAATCATCCTTTACTATATTCCAGCTCTTCTCCTTGGCAGAGGGTCTCTTGAAGTCCAAAAGTGATCTAAA
Source organism: Lissotriton helveticus (assembly GCF_964261635.1). Lineage (NCBI taxonomy): Eukaryota > Metazoa > Chordata > Amphibia > Caudata > Salamandridae > Lissotriton > Lissotriton helveticus. The sequence goes on from NC_136062.1 coordinate 312,990,752, forward strand.
GTTAAGGGGTCTGTGCCCCACATTTATAGCACAAATTCCTTTGTTCTCTGGTGACAGAGAAGCTCTTTGCCCAGCAAAAAACAGTTCTGTCCTCTCTGGTGCAGCTACCCGGCAGGAGGTGGAGACAGAATCATTCAAAGCAGACCAGTCTCATTCAGGTGCAATATATGCATCCCAGGTCTATTCAGCCTAGCCCTGACTCATTCAGGAAAGGGAGGACACACATCACACCCCTTCCCCCAGCGGCTGTCTGAAAGAATGCACATAACCAGCCCCTATCAATCCAAAGCCAGACAGTCAATACACAAACCTAGCAGAGCCACAATGGATGGCTCAGCAAGAAAATACCTACTTTCTAAAAGTGTTATTTTCAAACCCAGAATATAAAAATCGTAGTTACTAAAAGATGCATCTCTATATTCTGAGTTCAGGCATACTAAACTCCATTTTTCTATCTTGTCCCAACAGGAAATTATATTTATAAGATATTATAATTAAACTCCCATTCTATCCTAAGGGACGGATAGCCTTTCAATAGTGAAAAACAAACTGGCATTATTTTGCTCTCAGGACATGCCACACACAACAGTACATGTCCTACTTTTCAAATGCCATGTGCTCTGCCTACAGGGGTACCTGGGGCCTACCTTAGAGGTAACTCACATGTAAGAAAAGGAAAGGTTAGGTCCTGGCAAGTGGGTGCACTTAGCAATTACAAGGAGATGATGGATGGGGAGCTGATAATTTCAGACACTCACCCCCAGTCACAGATCTGGGTTGAATCCATCATCATTCTTTAGCTCACTCTGCCACCTCAGTTCAGACCCAGCTATATGCAAATCAGTCTTGACCCTGTGCGTAGTGGGAAAAGTGCAGCCCGAACTGCCAATCCAGGTCTTCCCTGACCCGAAAATAAGCATCCTGGGACTGGTTTCTGGGTAACACCCTTCATCAGCCAGGCTAGCTTGCATCCAGTGGCAAAGTGAGCAAGGGACCAACGTCTGGGCATACCCTGCCAACTTAGGGCGAATAAAGCAAACACAAGGAGATTATGGACGGAGCGCTAAAACTATTCAGACACTCACCCAAATTCACAGATCTGGGTTGAATCCATCATCATCCTTTAGCTCACTCTGCCACCTCTGTTCATACCCAGCTATATGCAAATCAGTCTTGACCCTGTGCCTCATGAGAATAGTCCAGCCCAAACTGCCAAGCCAGGACTTTCCTGAACATTTTCCACCCTGAGCCCTACCTGAGGGCTTACCACATTTAGCATTCCTTTGACCCACCATCATAGAATGTGATTTTTAAGAATCTGTGGATAGGTCCAAGCTATTCATAAAATCAACAACTGCATCTAGCAAATGTTGCAGGCTCCTTGTAATACGGGGAATTAAAACTGCGTCATCAGCGTATAATAAAAGTGGTGTAGCTCTACCCCCTGCTTTAGGGACGTCAGCTTCAATTCCCATATAATTTCCTGTAGGTGAAAAATATACATGATAAATAAAAGGGGGGCAAGAATATAGCCATGACGAGCATATTTATTTATTTTAAAGTTTGGAGTACATTCCCAATTTTGGCCGAATCTAACCATTCCAGTGAGATCTCCATGTAAATCTCTCAATAAAGTTGTGAGAGTTTGGTCCATTCCCAGGGACCCCAGCTCAGCTCAGAGCCTGGCTCTATTGACACAGTCAAAGTCTGTGCTGAGATATATAAAAGTCTGTGCTGAGATATATAAAAGCTAGATGGACCGAGCCCCCCTTAGACCTTGTGCACTCATGGGTCAAAAGGTACAGATTTAGATTTTGTTCAACTATGCCACACCCTATTGCAAGTCGAGAGGATCCCTTTCTCTTTGGCGCAATTGGAAAGCTACTCCAATATTACATTTCCTATACTATTCAACTCAAAATTGATTAACGATATTGGTCTATAACATGCAGGGTCATACCTGCCCCCTTTTTTAAAAATAGGGATTATTACAGAACGCTTCCAGGCCTCTTGGTGCGGACCATTGATAGCCACATTTATATGTAATGTTAAAACAGGGGCCCATAGATTCACCAACGATTTCAGTCCGTCACCTGGCACACCATTGGCACCAAGAACCTTGCCCTGAAGGACCGCCGCCATGGCCTCTGTGACTTCTGACCACTGAAAAATATGTATCAAGGGTGGGGTTTGGGCTAGATGCTAAAGTGTCACACTGATAAAGAGCTTAAAAGTCATTTATCCAAACCTGTGCCAGCACAGAAAACGCCTGGTCTGGGGGCTGATGTTCCTTATATCACATATAAATACATAAAACGAATTTCGTTGCGCGCACTGCATCGCATTTGGTGATGCAGTGCAGGCAACGAAATTAATTTTATATATTTATATGTTTCCTTACCTATTAAAGTCTGTAATCCATACATTACTACCCCCCGCCCTGCCCCTCCCCCTCTCCACGTCACCGCCCAGCCGGTACTCCCACTACCGGCCACGGCTGCCTTGTTGTGAATTCCATGTTGACACAGGGTTATTTTCCCGCGATGGGCTGCGGAGTTGAAAGTTGCGTTACGCTACTCTTGCAGTAGTTATCACAAGTTCTTGTGTATATACTCCCAGGAGTTTTGGTGTGCTGTCCACTGTTTTTTGACAAAGGGAGATCAGCTAGTATTTCCATGACTGTATATGGGGCAGCCCATATTCATTTCTAAGCTCTTGAACGGATTTTACTTTCCTGTTTGAGACCACGTCTCCAACTATGAGTATTCCTTATCCGGTTGCACTAATGTGCAGGCTTGTAGCTATGTTTTACTTATCACACTAGTGGATGATACAATAAGGGCCACAGTCAACAAGTGACATTTAAATCTCCATTCCATGGGTACGGTTTCTACAGCATATACTATGGCCTTAAATGAGAGTAAAATACACCAATCAGGGATTGGCCAATGTCTACTTATTTTAGGGGCTAGAGCACATATATTGGAAACTGGACAGTAATAACCTAGTGTGTAGAGTCTAAAAACCAGCAATAAAATACAGCAAAAAAGGGGGTGACGACGCAAAAGCATTTTCTCACAGCCACTATGTGATTATATGCCTACCAGAAGGCCATGATGCCCAACATTTTCAGGAACTATCTTCATGTGCAGTGGAGACATTCTCTCAGTCATTGAGGCGCACAATCAGTCCCAAAAACATATAGTTGTTTTGCATATATGACCATCCTCAAGGACACAAGTGCTATTAAAAACAGTTTTGCTGGAAGCTAGTAAGCATTTGCAATATGAGGTAATGCCAAAATAAGTGGCAACATTGGCAATGACACCACAGCTGTATGATTCTCATGATTTAAGGGACATGGATGTATTATCCAGTCTCTGTCAGTTTAATATTGGTTGTGGTTGCAGAGATAGAATTCTATCTAGCCATCAAATGGCACTAGGGTTATGGACCATCTATACTTTTTTCTTCCATTTTTTGTTTTATATTGAACCTCAAAGTCTACATGTCTCGCTCAAAAGAGGTTAGGGGATTAAAAACGAATTACTGAGTTCTATAAACAACATGCTAAAAGACAGGTTTAGACATTGTCATGGCCAACTCAGCTATTCATCCTCCCTTCTCAAATGTATTATTATAAAGAAATATCCTTAAGATGGCCGTCAAGTAAGTGCCCCCCGAGGAGCTCCCGGTTTGGGGATTACCAATTTGGCAGTTATCCCTGTATAAACCGTCTCACCGGCCCTCCTCCCCGCATGTCCTTGTACCGGACTGCGCACCCCCACCGAGGCATACAGCTGAAGCTGAATCTGTCTTCTACTCACACGCTAGATCGACCGCCGCTGCTGCCCAGGTCCTTGCCTACAATGCCTGGACAACAGCACTTCTCGACGTAGCTCAACGTAGCTCTGGGACCAGTACTTTGCTGTGGGACAGATATACAATGCAGCAAGCCCTTGGTTTCTGCTAGCTCCTCCGATCCCGCGCCGCATGCCTCCAAAGGGTAGAGATCTCCTGGTGCCTGTGGGCAACTCTCTGGATAGGCGCCATTTGCATGGACTTTCCTACTGCTCAAAGGATCTGCAATGTGTTCCTGCCTGCGGCCAGCAATCTCCATCCACGAGGACCTGATTGGAGCCCTCCAGCAGCGCCTTTCTCAGGGGGCCCTTCTTCTCCACTCCCGAATGACCGATAGCTTGCCTGATGCCAACAGGGGGCTTGGGGTACCAACTCCTTTTGGGCTCCGATGCCATCTTTGCTGCCTCTAACACTGTTACCGCTCTGACCGGCCTTGAGCCAGGTTGCTCTGCAATGGTCACCGGTGCCATTTGTTCTCCGGCTTCGGTCTCTTTCCTGCCTCTGCTGCGCATGGATCCTGCCCGGAGTACGGCAGCCTGATGTGGTATCACCAGAGCCGGCCTGCATTTTGGACCCCAGATGCCAGTGCCACTCGTGGCGGCCTGACCTTCGACGAGCATTTTCGGCAGAGAATTCTGATCCAACATTCCATGCGGCGCCATAGCCAGCTTTGTTGTGTGAGCGCTGTAACAATTATAGCTTTCTTAAGTCCATTTGTCTCGAATGCTGTACACTTCCTGACTTTAAAATGGCAGAAATACGAAGAGATCGTATTAGCCTGACATTGCCTGACTTTAAAATGGCGGCTTTACAAAGCTATCATGATTATTGTTCCCTCTCTTCTTATATCGAGACTGGAAATCCAGGCGTGTAAATAATGGTGTTGTTGCAGCTCCTACATTTCATGTGGAAAGTCCCACTACACAATTGATTTCTTTATTAAGGGTTTCCTTTGTCAAGCACACAATCGCTGCTAGTGCCTTAGGAACCAACTGCCGGACCCTAAAATGACTTCGGTCGGGTGCCTTCAGGTTTATGCTTAGTTATAAACAATGGGCTTGATGCTAGGCCTGCATACCATGAGCAGCACTCCACCATGCCACTGATTTCATTACTGGGGTGATCCTTTTGTTCATTCCCATATTGATTGCCGAAGACCGGGGCCTAACTGCCTGTCGTTAAAATTGCGTATATCGGGTACCTTTCATACTAAATTAGTAGTCTTGTGCCAAGGTCACAGAGTAGAATTCTTTCTGCTCCCCGCCTATATCTTCCTAGATGGGACTCCAATAGCCCTGTGTGCCATCCAGTGCAAGTCTTCAGAGCCGAGACGAGTTAAGGGATGCCATGACTGTAGTGAATTAGGGGACATAGTCAATGACACTGCATAGCAAGAACTCTGTGCCTCACAATGTGCTACCATTACGCCCCCTAACCTTTCCACTGAGAGACCCAGGAGTGATGCCGTGTTCTCTCACCCCCTGACTCTCCTTTTCTGGGCTCCCATCCCCACTAGGATTCATCTTCACAATGGAGATAAGTCCCGACCCCAATGGTTCCAACGCCTTCATCATTAATAACCCAAGAAATACAAACATCGCATTCTCAAAGCTAGACTAGAAACCCTAATCGCAGACCCCTACTTCTGCACCAACAAAGGTTCTCTGGTAATAACCTCAACTTTTATACTAGAAAACGGGCTTGCTGGTGAACTGTGCTCTACTCCATGCTTTGAATAACAAGATCTAAGAAAACCTTATATGGCCTCAAACTAACAATGTCTCCTTCGTCCACTCTCAAAGCCACCACTACTATCACCCTCTACAATAATGGTATCTTCCTAATCCAAGCCTCTAACATCAAACTAGCTAAGATGGCCAATATTTACCTCACTCTCAGAAAAGCGGTTTACGGCAGCTCCACTGACCCCAATTCATCCACCACGTCTCTGTTAGGTTTAACCAGTACTCCCCCTTTAACAGTTGTGAGTAACCCACTCTCCCTGAACCCCACACCTCCTTTTGCTGATCCCATAGCCACCTTGTCCCCAGTCGGATTACCTCAACCCACTAGAACACCCTATCAGCTGGTTGACGGTCTATGGGCTCAATCTCCTCACTGACTGTCAGTCCGATATAGGATGATTTTCAAGATGAGAGGCTCCCTCAAGTCCTACAGTCTACTCCATTAACAGATGATGTCCCCTTCCCCATCCCTATAACTTTGGCACATGCTAGACTAGAGTCTCAGCAACGATCCCCGCACAGGTCTCAACAGGCTTACACCGAGGCCCCCCGTCGCCGCTCGCTGTTCCCCCACACCTTCCTCACCCAACACTCATACTTGGCTGCGCGCCTTGATGATATATCTCTACAGTTACACCTTCTCACCTCTGAGCTAAATGACCTGAAAGCCCTCTCAAATGATCTTTTCCTCATGATCAGCTTTCTCCTCACCTATTCGAATTGGCCTAGAGCGTCCACTAGGGATAATGATCACATGGATCAGCCTTTAGCCTCCTCCATCCCGAAATACATTCCCCTACCCAACACCCCACCAGCCACAGAGGATTTGAGTCCCACCCTGCGTCCATTGATCTCCATGACTCTTGCAACTCTAGCTCTACTTGGTCCAAATCTAACATGTTCCTTCTGAGGCAAACACTTTCCATCCTTTCTAACTCATTCAGAGAACCCCCTCGCAATCTTAGATGCAGCAATACTGACAACCTCACCCATGTGAACGTCACCCAGACTCCAGTAAACATGCCTCCGATATCTTCGACCTCATCCAACACAATGATTTAGACATTATCATCCTCAATGAAACTTGCCTAAATCCCACTTCCACTCCTATCTTAGACCTCCTAGTACCTCCCACTCTTGACATAATTAGCCTAGACAGAGCTCTGAAGTTGGGTGTAGGTCTAGCCTGTATTCACAGGAACACATTCTCAATTTTTCACTTAGAGTCCTCGATACCCTCCTCCTGTGAATACTTCTGTCTCAGCATATCAAGTATGAACCTACCGGTTTGCAAACTTCACACCTTTTACCACCCCCCGGAAGACAATCTCCCATTGAGCAACTAATATAAATCATCTCTAGCAATGTCGACTCAGCGGAGTCTCAAATCTTCCTTGGTGATTTCAACCTTCACTGGTCTAACCCCAACAAACCCGCTGTATCTTGCCTTAAATCTTTCTTAAATGATCAAGAACTGACTCAGCAGTGTGACCAACCAACTCATATTAAAGGAGAAACTTTAGACCTCATCATCTCTAAAGGGCAGACTATCCCCCTAGATTCCATTACCCCATGTGACTGGTCCGACCACCACAGCATCCTCTTTTATATTAATAGGAAGTGTTGATGAGGAAGTCAACCATTGAAATCAAAGATATGGAAAAGGGACCTAAGATCTGAGGAAAATGACATTTTGCCTGACCAAGATGCCCCCTACGTGTACCCTATGTTACATGTATGTGCATGTCACCCATGCATATTTCTCTTAGTGGCTTGAATCACAAGGCCTCTGCAATCACGTCCTGCATTAAGGTGCCTGTCATCAAGTTTCCCAAACGTTAAGCTAACATGAAGGCCCATGTATTTGCATTGTGCACTTTTAAATAAATATCGTAATAAACCCTTTTTGTGGTTCAGTCTGAGCCACTTTCTGAATTAGGGTTTTCATGACTCCTGACACACTGCAAGCTGCAGTGATGTAAATCTGACCTCGCATACTTCTAGCTTAGCCGAAAGAGACCCAGCAAGGGTTGCCAAGATAGTATTATGAATAACTGTTATCTGCCTGCTGTACAGAGTCACATTCCTGCCCAGTGAGGAAGGTAAACAAAACCCGTCCGCGGAAGATAGGGCCTAGCCTCTCTGTCTCCATTGAAGTAAATCACAGTGCTTGCATCCATAGAAAGCTCACAGCCCCCATGCAATGCACAAAGAAATATATGCTTTTTCTGATTCTTAGCGATGAGCAACCTTTGCTTCAGATAATACATCCCCTGACTTAAGATATCAGTTAGTACCAGACGTGCTGGTCGCCTTGACACTAAAGATCTCTCTACTAGACTGAAAGTCAGCTCTCCTCCCAGTTACACGTCAATTGCAGGTCATGCTCAAATTGCGTGCACAAGTAGGGCAAAGTTCCAGCCTGCCATGTAACTCCTCCTCTATGTAGCCACCCACCTATTGATGGAGCAGATTTCATCTGCAGTCATGCATTGTTTATGTTTTTGTGCTTCAGACAGGCTGCATTTAAATTGCCACGCACATTTTGGTGCAGGTTAAAAACATGGCACATGAAAAACATGAAAGTGAGGCCTATTCACCTCAGTCTGAAAATGCTTTTGCTGAATTAACATGTTTTTTTGCAATGTAGAGAAAAGTGGCCTTTTTAGCTTTGAAGATTAATAGAATGTGTTTTTCTCTTCCCAGCACATCCATGTAAACTAAATGTATTATTCCTGTCTTAATAGACTTTGACTTGTTGCACATTTTGATAAACATTTTCAGTTAATAACACCTCTTTTTATAATGTGTGTGAATTAATAATGCACTTGGGACACATAATGGACTGATTTACATGAATTAATATTATCTTTGTGTTTGTTTTATTTTTGGGGCCTACACAAAACATGGCTGCCTGTGAATCCATCAAGGCTATGGCTTGCAATTTAATGAGAAGGGAGCATGCGCAGACTGTGGCAGCTTTCCTCATGACAAAAAGTCAAGGACAACCTGAATTCTTGTCATTCTGCCAATGTACCAGTTAGTTAAAAGTGTCCATCTACTGCGCTGAGAAGGAAGGAAAGATGAATTAGATTGAAACATTTTTCCTAGTAAATGTTGCAATGTTTATAAATGTAGTTATTCATGTATGCTTCTTTTGTTAAGACTAGTGAAGTCAGGTTTTTAGAATGAGTCAGGGAAGTGTGACCTCATGCCTTTATGACTGACCAATCACGTAAGGTTCTCCTGAAAAATTTTACATCTTTGTGTACTCTGCCAATAATTATGGTATAAATACTGTCCTCTCTGGATGGGAGCTGGCACTTCTTCCTTTTTTCTCAGCTCAGCTGGCTTCTATGGGTTAGGTACGAGAAACGTCTCGGGAGATTGCTGAAGGGCAGGTTTGCGTCCGAGGAGATTCAGGGGGAGGTTTCTTGCTTCCACGTCATATCTTGGCACTTCATGCCGCATTCCTTTGAGGTCTGGTGAAGGAGGGGCTGCTTTCCTCTTTAGACACAGACAGACAGAGAGTGCAGTGGATCAGGATAGATGCTAAACTTTAAGTTCATGTTTTGACTAATTAATTAGGTCTAAAAGATTTATTTGTCTTATGCATTTATTTCTCTTAATGGGAGATTTTTTGCCAACTATTTAATTATTGATTAGCTTTGCAAGACTATTTTTCTTAGAAACTCTTTAAGAATTGTTACTGAAATTTTGCGCCACATTTTCATAACTACATGTAATGCTTATATGCAGACTGTAATGTGTTCTGTATTATTGATATTTTTCCTGTTTTCCAAATTCTGTAACCTGATTGATATTTTACTAATGAATAAAGGGTCAGAGAAAAATTAACTTTTTGACTAGAAAATAAAACCCTTTTAAATAATCAACAACTCTCTTTATTGGCTTACAATAATAATTGTATTTTGACTGTTCATCTTTATTTAAAGTCTCCTGAAGGTAATACATGGTGTGAAGGGCCCAACACCTTTTGAGCGGTAAATTAGAGGTAGCATGAGGGTTTTGCATTGAGAAACTACCAGAAGAAATTACCGCTCTCCATCAGTTTTTGGTAAGCAGAGGATGGTCATTATTGATTAGTTTGGTGATTAGTAATTATTGATTTCACCATCAACTATTCAACTAATGGATCATTGACCTTAAGAAGGAAATAAAATAATTGCCCAAGTTAGATAAATGGCCAAGTCCTGATTCCTGACTCCAATGCTCAGAACCTGAAGACTGGCAAAGCAGTACTGGCAGGTGATGCAAGAAGTGGTGTGAGTATCAATAGGGTTGTGAAATGTTGTTAATATGCTAGCATGTATTTTTTGAAGTGTTGAAAATAGTAAGGATTTTTGCTGTTGGTGACATTTTGCTCATTTTGAATTGATGGTGTTATTGATTATATTGGTAATTTCATAGGACATATTTTTTTGGTTATTGATTACATGTTTTAACTCTTCATGTTAAGTTAGTGTCTTGTTCTATGTTGTCTGGAACACGCAGGTATGCACACCTGTGGAATCCCGGGAAGGAATAGCGGGTGGTAAATGGAAGCCACACTGCACTGAGGTTACTCGTCTGTTGGAATAACACTGAGAAGCTAGGTAGGGCTGGCAGTGTTAAATTAGGGACTATTTTCTGTGTGAATGATTGATAGCGAAGAGTTCACTGGTGAAACTTTGGTCTGATATCACCTAGAAAGGGTCACACCAAAGGAGTAGCAGGTTCTTCTGAGCTTGATTGATAGCAAAAGGGTTCGCTGGTGAAACTTTGGCCTAAGATATATCCTGAAGGATAAGTCCAAAGGAGTAGCAGGTTCTTCTGAGCTTGAGTGACAGCAAAAGGGTTCGCTGGTGAAACTTTGGACTAAGATATATCCTGAAGGATAAGTCCAAAGGAGTAGCAGGTTCTTCTGAGCTTGAGTGAAAGGTAAGCGGAAGGGATTTACCTGTAGTGTTTGAAGAGTAAACGGAAAGTCTTACTTTGTGAAGGGTAAGCGGAATGTGTTACTCGCAGTGAATATAAATCTATCCTTTATTTAGCACAACAGACAGAGTAGCGAATGTATTTATGTTGTTACTAACAGAGTTATTGATTAAGAGAAATATTGAAGTAAGATTTTGTGGAGGGTCAGTGGTAGGAGTAAAACTGACTGAAATTGAGATTGACAGCTTTGGAAAAAAGAAATTGCATTGAACTATTGCAAAAATGAAACTGTTTGAAGGTTTAAAGAAGCTGTTAGGAGGTAAAGTGAAAAATTCGTTTTTTATTGGTGATGCTCCTGAAGGAACACCTGTGCATTTTATGTCTACCAGTTTGGGACAAAACACATGTATGTGGGTTCAACAATGGTGCAAGATTACTGAAAAAGAGGGTGCTTTGAGGTTTCCAAAAGATGGTACTTTTGAATTGCAAATTATTGACAAATTAAGGGAAGTGTTATGTGAAATAAAGACACCATCTAAAGCTGCACAATTTGAGGCCTTAAGCCTGTGGGAAAAGACAGCAAGAGAGAAAGCAAGTGAGGATAAAAAGGTAAAGCACCAGATTCAGGAGAAGAAAATTAGTGATGAAAAAGAGCTTCAAATAAATAATGATTCAGGTGATGAAATAATGGATGAATTGTTAACTGAGTGTCTACCACTTTATGTGGTTCCCATGAAAAATACTGAAAATAGTGCACCAGTAAATACTACAGGGGCTACTGCTTCTGTTGCACAGAGAGAAATACAGACTGAGAGAAATGTGCAGACATTTTATATTGAACCATTACCTGTTGATTCAGTACTGACAGTGATACCTCCAGGTGTTACTGCTTCAAATGTGCCTGATTCAGTTCAAGAATTACAAACTGCAGATGCACAGATAATGCCTAGAAAAACTATGAATGTCCCAATGAATATGGTCCCTACTGAAAAGGTCGAAAGAGCTGCAGAAAGAGTGATTATGGAAGGGTTTATTTCAGAAACTCTGAATACTCAGATTATTGAACAGAAAGTACACCAAGCACTGAAAGGTGAGAGAAAAATGGTATTTACAACATCTGCAGCCCAGGATAAAATAAATATATTTGAAAATGGGATTTTTCAAACCTGCTCTGAGGAAGCAGCAGTAATTAAAAAGATAGAGAACATGGGAGAACATATTGACACAGGCCCTGAAAAAGAGAAACAGCTTAGTATTTTAAATGGAACATGTGAACATGGAGAAATTAACAATCTCTGCTGTTTAAATAATGAAAATGTGAACCAGTGTCAAGAAAAAGAATTAATTTCCCTGAGTAAGGAAACAGCTACATGTTCATTAATTACACATAATGGACTGACAGGTTTGGCTCAAAAATATAAAACTGATGTTTCAGGAAGTTTTCCATTTCAGAAAAGTTTCAGGGTACACATGGATGATGAAGCAAATGAGAAAATGTATTCTTCAGAAATGCAATTGCACCTTGCAGAAATAAAATATACTTTCAAATGCAATGGGTTTGAGAAATTAGGAGACAAATGGGCACGAAAACATGAGAAGAAAAAGAAACGACCAGACCTAGCAAGGAAACTGGATAAGGAAAAGAAGCCACCATATTTAGTTGAGAAAAATAATAAGGAGAATGAGGGAGAATCTTTTGCTTACTCATTGAGAGAAAAGGTGGGAGAAATGTATGTTCATATGCCACAGAATAAAAGTGAACTTGCAGCATTTCTGAACACAATCCCACAATTGAGAGACAGAATTGTGCTGTGGTACCCACAAGTTGATGGATTTGATGACTTTTTAAAAGAGTTGTGCATTAATTTGGAAATGTTCTTTTATATTGCCATGCTGACTAAATTGTGGTTTGAATCTAAAGTTGTTGTTCAAGGGCCAGGTGAGGAGACAGTGAAAATGGTTTGCATGAATGCACCATCATTTTCTGTTGTTATGGAGGAAAATATAGCAGTGATTATTTTCCTGAAGGGCAGAGTGCCAGCAAAGGATGTTGATTGGGTACAGATTAAAAGAGCACAGGATGGAAGTAAAGGTATTTTGGTTAGTGCAAATTCAGGTATGGATGTTGTACTGCTGGAAAATGTGTCCTTTTGCCATCTTTATAACAGATTTGAGCATTGGAAGAAGAAAACTAAATTTAAACATGATGCACAAAAACATGGAGAATTGCAGGTGCAAAATATGCCAGCTAAGCAAATGCAAATGTCATTTCAGAAACAGGTACCTATGGCAGGAATTTTTCAAGCACAGATGGTCCCACAAAATATGGAAAATGTTAAAATTAATTTAAATAAGTTGCCCAGAGCAAATGTGAATTATTTCCAGAGACAAAATGAGAACCCAGTCAAACAGGTTGCTTTGTTTGCAAATGAGAGTTTTAACACTCACAATTCTGAATTTACCAATTCCATTGTGAAGGCAATGGAAAGTCTAGATTTAGTTGCAGGAGTTTTAAACAAAGAAATTACAAACCCAGTTTTAGAAAAGGTTGCACCAAAATTAGGCCCATTTGAGGAAGATTGCAAAACTGTTGTCTGTGACTCAGGCCTAGCAGGAAAACAATTATTTTGCAAATTAAGCAGCTCAGATTACTGTACCCCAGATAATGTTATTTTTCAGATTCCTGATGAGGATGTACATTTTAAAATGGCCCAACAAGAGACAGTTGTAGCATTGTTTTCAGAAAAGACAGTTGAAAAATTACCTTCTGCTTTGGAAAAAATAATAAACACAGAAATAAGAGAGTTCACAGAGAAGGATGCCAGGTTAATAATGTGTGCAGAACATGTCTTATTAAAATTTGAACCAGATGACATGTATTCAGGAACACAATCAGTTGCAGGAATTTTACCAATAAAAGGATTTTTGATGGAATTGATTGGAAGTTTATGTAACTTTCTGATCACAGGTTCACAGAAACCAAATAAAAAGAACAGAATAGTGCAGGAGATTAAAAGCATATTTTTTCCATGTTGTCCTGTGGTACCGAATCCAGCCAATATATTTTTTCACATTCCATGTGGTGAAGAATGGCTTATTTTTATTGATTTTTGCCAAGTTCATGTCACAGTGCCATTGCATGAGAATAGTCAGGAGTACTGTCAAAAAGAAGATGAATGTCTGGGACACAAAATTGGAAAGGGAGGTAGAAAGGTGTCACCAGAGAAGGTGGAAATAATTTCCAAGATGAATCCACCTCAAATTCAGAAAGAAGTCAGGACATTTTTGGGAATGGTTAGCTGCTGTAGAGAGTGGTTACTAAACCTTTCCCTAGTGGCTAAGCCTTTACTGAGGCTGACACACTCAGGTGTGTCTGATCCGCTTCCATTGGACAACAATTGCACAAAAGCATTCCTAGAGTTGAAAGAGAAAAAATGTCGCGCCCCAGCACTAGGAATGAAAGTTTATTTGAAAGAAAATACACTAATTTGCAGTGAGAGGGAGGGCTGCGCTCTCTCATTGCTTATTCAAAAAGATGAATGTTTTCAAGGGTCTGTGATGTATTGCCCAATGACCTTTGACCCTAACTTCACAGAAATGGCAGCAAATGAATTGGATTATGATGAAACTGAATATGAGTGTCTAAATATCATGAAAATATGCATAAAGCCAAATTCAGACTTGAAGGATGAACATCTGAGTCAGCCCAACAGTGTCCTTTTTGTAGATGGCCCAAGTTTGAAAGGTGACACATTAAAAGCAGCACATGCTGTGCTCCTTATACATGATGTTGTCAAAGCTTCATGGCTTTTAGTAATTACCCCAGCCCAAAATTCGAAATTGATTGCCCTTACCATAACATGCAGTATATCTGCTCAATTGGGAGTCACTGTTGTCATGGGAGAGAGAAATGCTAATTCAGTTGCACAACATTGTGTTCTGTTAGCATGTACATTCTATGGAATCTTCACAGATGAATTAAAAGAGGCTCAAGAAAATGTTTTTGAAGCAGCACAACAGGGTTGTATCAGAACTGTTTTTGAGAAAAATGACAATTGCAAAGTGGCAAATGTGTTATTGCAAAGACTGATGCCCAGGTATAGATTGCCAGTTTCTCTGAAATCAGATCATAATGTGGTCTCAAAAATAATGAGTGCAGAACAACAGATTGGACAAGGAATGGATTGCAGCTATCTGCCTGAAGTGTCACGCATAATAAAGCAACACAATGGCAGCACTGAGTTACCTTTTGCAAAAGACTGTGTTTCAGCAAAACTAAAGTGGCTTGAAAATGCATATGCAAATGCACTTGTGGAAAACACTGAGGAGAACACTAGCCATTGCTGTGTAGGTCTGGTTGATGTACAGTGTGCAGTTTCTCACCAGATTGCAGCTGCTACACAAGATCTGCATAATGGATGGTGCAACGGTTTTGATCTGAGAGATGCTGTGGTGAAACATCTGAATCTGATCAAAGTGAAAATAAGAGTGAAAGGCCTTGGTTGAAAAAGTGCAAAGGATTGATGGTGCTCTGCCAGAGTTTCTCAGCACCTAAGTAGTCTAATTTGCATGGAAAAAGTACAGAATGCCACACTTTATGAGCCATTCTGATGGCAAGCTGATGACACAGAGCAAAGAAATGCTGAAACTGTCATGTTGAATTCCTTTTTTTATTATTTTAGTTACTTATTTTAAAGAAGACTAACTGTTCCAAAAAGCTACTTACAGAACTCTGCACTAAAACAATTGAACTTGGCTATATATGATCTGATTACAGACCAAACTTGTGTTTGCCTTAGAAATAGAAGTAACATTGTTATATGCTCAGCTTTTGCAATTTAAAAAAAAAAAAAAACAAAAAAAAAAATACTCTCACTTGTGAAATTAAATATGTGTGATGAATTATAAATCATTTTATTATGATTTGAATTATCAGAAGGGTGGATTTGATGGAGCAGATTTCATCTGCAGTCATGCATTGTTTATTTTTTTGTGCTTCAGACAGGCTGCATTTAAATTGCCACGCACATTTTGGTGCAGGTTAAAAACATGGCACATGAAAAACATGAAAGTGAGGCCTATTCACTTCAGTCTGAAAATGCTTTTGCTGAATTAACATGTTTTTTTGCAATGTAGAGAAAAGTGGCCTTTTTAGCTTTGAAGATTAATAGAATGTGTTTTTCTCTTCCCAGCACATCCATGTAAACTAAATGTATTATTCCTGTCTTAATAGACTTTGACTTGTTGCACATTTTGATAAACATTTTCAGTTAATAACACCTCTTTTTATAATGTGTGTGAATTAATAATGCACTTGGGACACATAATGGACTGATTTACATGAATTAATATTATCTTTGTGTTTGTTTTATTTTTGGGGCCTACACAAAACATGGCTGCCTGTGAATCCATCAAGGCTATGGCTTGCAATTTAATGAGAAGGGAGCATGCGCAGACTGTGGCAGCTTTCCTCATGACAAAAAGTCAAGGACAACCTGAATTCTTGTCATTCTGCCAATGTACCAGTTAGTTAAAAGTGTCCATCTACTGCGCTGAGAAGGAAGGAAAGATGAATTAGATTGAAACATTTTTCTTAGTAAATGTTGCAATGTTTATAAATGTAGTTATTCATGTATGCTTCTTTTGTTAAGACTAGTGAAGTCAGGTTTTTAGAATGAGTCAGGGAAGTGTGACCTCATGCCTTTATGACTGACCAATCACGTAAGGTTCTCCTGAAAAATGTTACATCTTTGTGTACTCTGCCAATAATTATGGTATAAATACTGTCCTCTCTGGATGGGAGCTGGCACTTCTTCCTTTTTTCTCAGCTCAGCTGGCTTCTATGGGTTAGGTACGAGAAACGTCTCGGGAGATTGCTGAAGGGCAGGTTTGCGTCCGAGGAGATTCAGGGGGAGGTTTCTTGCTTCCACGTCATATCTTGGCACTTCATGCCGCATTCCTTTGAGGTCTGGTGAAGGAGGGGCTGCTTTCCTCTTTAGACACAGACAGACAGAGAGTGCAGTGGATCAGGATAGATGCTAAACTTTAAGTTCATGTTTTGACTAATTAATTAGGTCTAAAAGATGTATTTGTCTTATGCATTTATTTCTCTTAATGGGAGATTTTTTGCCAACTATTTAATTATTGATTAGCTTTGCAAGACTATTTTTCTTAGAAACTCTTTAAGAATTGTGACTGAAATTTTGCGCCACATTTTCATAACTACATGTAATGCTTATATGCAGACTGTAATGTGTTCTGTATTATTGATATTTTTCCTGTTTTCCAAATTCTGTAACCTGATTGATATTTTACTAATGAATAAAGGGTCAGAGAAAAATTAACTTTTTGACTAGAAAATAAAACCCTTTAAAATAATCAACAACTCTCTTTATTGGCTTACAATAATAATTGTATTTTGACTGTTCATCTTTATTTAAAGTCTCCTGAAGGTAATACATGGTGTGAAGGGCCCAACACCTTTTGAGCGGTAAATTAGAGGTAGCATGAGGGTTTTGCATTGAGAAACTACCAGAAGAAATTACCGCTCTCCATCACTATCACCCACCTGTGACTCATCAAGTGTACACCCTCATGCACGCCCACATGCTCTTATCTCTTTCTTTCATGCTCTGCCTGGAGCGCTCCTCCCTATGTACAAGGAAAAGTGTATATATGTGTTGTTCTCTGTAAATAATGTTAGAAGACCCTTCCTGAACCTCAGTGGTGATGGAACAGATTCTCCCTTAACTTGAGTTATTGGAAGCCCTTTTAACTTAGACACCACGGACTCTCTGCCTCTCATTTGATACATGCTAATTGTTAATGCCTAGAAATTATGCCAGGGTAATATTTAATTTACCACATTAATTTGGCGCCCTTACAGGGACATATCCTTTTCCCCACGCGCCGGAGTTGTAGGTCCAGCTTTGCCCCCTTCTACAGCCGTGACGGACTTTAAAGTGTACACGCCATCGGGATTTCCCGCTACTCCCTCAGGCCCAGGAGGAGGACGGACTGTGACCAGGCATCCATACGAGGCGGTGAGGATTGCGGATCGTCTCAACCAGAGCCCGACCTGTGAGAGAGCAAGGTCCGAGGTTTCCAGAGGTCCACCCGTTCCGAGGCGCATGCGTAGACGTAGACGTAGATGCGTAGAAGTCCGAGGCCTTCAAGTTTCAAGTTTTGCTTCTCGGTGAGTACCACTATGGGGAATGCATAAAGTTTCAAGACGGGTTCATTTTATATGAACACGGTCAAGACGGGTCCACGTTATTCGTGGAAACGGTAAAGTCGGGTTCACGTTATTCGTGAAAATGGTAAAGACGGGTTCGTTCACACGAGCACGGTCAAGACGGGTCCATGGTAAACGTGGGCACAGTAAAGACGTGTCTCATTTTTTAGACCTGTATGGTTGTACTGTATTCCAGTGCATATAGTTTTTCAAGTACATGTTTAGTTCTCTGTATTGGTTTAGATCATGTTTGTTTTAATGTTATGATGTTTTAGTGTGAATGATTGTTGATTATTTCAGTCTATTTTTGTGTATTGTATTTCCATTGTGTTGGTTTCAACATGCCACTGTTTTCAAAATTGCGTCATATAGGGACCAGAAAAGGTATACTAGAAGAGTCAGTTAACATCCCGCCTAGAGACACACCTGGTCATTATATGTATAATAAGCATGGATTAGACGCCATCTTGTTTTTAGATTTATGGGTAGACTATACAAAGGACCTGGAGGAAAAGTATAGATGGCCTATCTCAGGAACATGGGATTCAGAATGCATTATGAGAGTAGAGGAAGCGCTATGGAAAAAGAAATCAAGACCCTCTCAGAAAGATGCCATTGAATTGTGGCGCAAAGAGTCACATAGGAGAACAGAGAAAGAATTTAATAAAGCAGAGAGAACTAAACAAGCAGAGGAAAAAGCCAAAGAAAAAGAACTACGGGAGGAGGGGGAACGGGTCAAAACAGAACAGACTGATAGAGAAAGAAACGCCGTCGTTACTGGTATTTATCCCGTCCTGGCTGAAGAACTAGCTAGAGTGACCACCTCAGAGAGACCCAGTAGGTCGCGAACGCCACCACCTGTACCATATAGAGAACGTAGAGTAAAGCCGACAGCATCAGAGGCGTTCATTTCCTCGTATCTAGATGATTCCCTTCCGGACTACGTTAATGCAGGTTTCCCTTCACCCCCACCAGCAGATCAGCTCCAGCAACTTCAGCAGCAGCTAGTAAAAGATGACGTAGGTCCCGGGGCAGTGGGAGGGGTGCCTACTGTAGATGTAGCCATTCCATTTTGTGTATAGGATCCAGAACCAGGAAAAGGTTCAATGGTCGTGATTTCACTTAGGCTAAGACAAGCCGTTGCATATCTAGAGACATTACCAGACATGAAAGAACACCTAGATAAAATGTACCGTTTTATTAGAACGGGGGAGGGACCAGATAGTATAGCACAAGCCATGGCACAAAGAAAGGTAGGGGTTAAGAACCATATCCTACGTTTTATTATTAACTGCCTGATCAGGGAACAAGACGAAGGAGACGGAGATGTAAAACAAGGTTTGATAGAATGGAGCGAGCACATAGATGCCGGTAGACATGATAAACAGGGACAGATAGATGCCATGTACAAGAAAATACGAAAGGAAATAATAGAAAGACACAGAAAAGAGTCTGACGAGAAGGGCGAGTCATCAGCGGAAGAGGTAGAGGATCATCAGGATCCGAAAGGCAAGATTAATTATGTAGGAAAAGCGCGACAGTTTGACAGACCCAAATGTCTTGATTACCATAAACAAGGGCCAGCTATAAAAGAAAGATATTCCCTCGAAAATCTATTCCAAGCTACTGAACAAGCCCTGAAAAAACGGATAGGGAGTGAGAGACCTCCCACCTCACACGAAATTGAATTGGCCCTGTCAGCCACCCAGTGGGTGTCCAATTCCAATATATACAGCAGTGATATAGTGGCTCAGACTTTCTTGAGCCTTCCACCGAACGAACAGCGTTTGGCTGGTATTTACATGGTCCAACACTTAATAACGTTGTATGAGAGTCAATATTCCGATCCCGGTAAATTGTATAAATTATTAGACGACTTGCTTCTAGACAGATGGACAGGCCTAGGTACTGAATTAATTAATGTTATCCTGGATCAACGACATAAGTACATAAATTCTCTGACCACATGTATGCCTCCAACCTCACACCACGGCAGAAATAACTTACACGTAGACAGACAGAACCCCCTACGAGAGGTACATCCCGTCAAAGATGCGGCCAATGTGTTGGAACGGGTGTATGTTTACACCCCCTTAACAAAAATAGAAATACTAGAAATGAAAAAGATGCTGCCCTGCCATGATAAAGACCCGGGGGGGTTTCACCGAGAATTAAAAGACATCCTCCGCATAGGAGATTATACGTACGCTGACATTCTGAAGTTATTAAAAGTACTGTTACCTGCTGGTATTTATGAAAAGCTTAAGGAAAAAGACTGGGAGGTAGGCGAGAAAAAGTTAAGCTGGGATGCACTGGAAACGGAAGAAAAAGGTAGGCTCCCAGGGGTTGGTCTTGGGGAAAAAGCTAGAGAACTGCCTGAACTCCTGATACAAGTTTTACCGAGATTATTGATTACTAAAAAGGAAGACTGGGATGCTATTTCAGCATGTAAACAAAAGCAAGACGAGGACACAAGTGATTTCTATTCTAGGTTTGAGAAATGCTTTACTATTAATAGTGGCCTTAAGCCAGGTAGCGAGTCATTTCCACATCTTTTTGTGAGCAAATTAGTTGAGAATTCCTTGCCCCAGATCAAGAATAGAGTACTGAAGGTTGAGAGTACTTGGCAAGCAAACAGCCCTTCACAAATGTTACAGATGTTACAGTATCACCAGAACAGGATTAGAGAAGAGCAGGACCATGAAAAGAGACGCATGAAAGAGACAAAAATGAAAGTGCTGGTTGCCCAGACGGTACCGGCAAATTCAAACAAACATAGCACGACACCTGTCAAGGGGAACTGTAATTATTGCAAACAACCAGGTCACTTTGTAAAGGACTGCACTATTCTGAAACACAATATAGCTACAGGCAAGACAAAAGAACGACAGTACACTCCTAGACAGAATAGCACGCAACAGAACACACAACAAACAGTAGCGAATTTTCCTCCACCACCGCCTGTACAGGGCACACCACAAATGTATCAGTACACACAGTCTGACTATCCTGAGTATCAACAGTTCTCATGAAACAGCCTCGAGAGGGAAGTAGGCTTGCCCCTTATTGAGGTTCCTGTAGATCAAGAGGGTCCGTATGTACTTAGTCGTGTACTAGGACAAGACCGAAAATTTCTGATTGACACAGGGGCGAGCAGGACTACCATCAGTCATGACGAGGTTCCAGGGGCACCTCTCTCAGGCTCACAGAATGTTTCCCTGGGATTTTCAGGAAAGCCTATTGTTAATGAAGTATCGAAACCAGTTTCCCTAGGAGTTGGTCCACTGTCACGTACCACAGACTTGCTACTTACTAAGTCATGTCCAGAAAACTTACTTGGTATGAAGACATTAAAAGACCTAGGAGCAGTTATCTGCTGCTCTCCAGAAGGAGTACGCCTGTTCTTACGTGATTTTAAAGGTCATTATGTACTGACTGATTTTGACCACAGACTCAAGAATGTGCCACAGACTCTATGGGCACAAGGACCGACTGACGTAGGTTACATGGACATAACGCCACACCATGTCACACTCAAAGCAGGAGTAGTACTTCCACGTATTAGACAATACAAGTTACCACCTGACGCCGAAACAGCCTTATTGAAATTAGTTGACGAACTTATTGCACGAGGAGTAGTGGTAGAGACTGACTCGAATGTATGTAACTCGCCTGTCATCCCTATCCTTAAACGATCTGACCCTAGTGTACTGCCAGTGTACCGACTAATTATTGACCTACGAGAATTGAACAAATGTGTAGTACCACAATATCCAGTGGTGCCAGACATTTCTTCATTATTGACTGCTATTGATTCTGAGGCCACAGTCTTCCCTGTCATAGACTTGAAGAATGCTTTCTTTAGTGTACCCATTCATCCAGATAGCCAATACCTTTTTGGATTTAGTTTAAAAGGGCGTAGCTTTGTCTTTACAAGAGCTCCTCAAGGTTTTACAGAAAGCCCTAGCATTTACAGTCAAGCATTAAAAAGACAGCTAGACAGTGTTCACATGCCTCCCAACACTGCTCTACTACAGTACGTAGATGACATCCTAATTACAGCACGTTCAGAACCAGAATGCGCAAATGCATCACTGACAGTGTTACATTTTCTGGCTGACAAAGGGCACAAGGTGTCCCCTTCCAAGTTGCAATTCTGTGAAAAGCAAGTGGTGTACCTTGGACACTTACTTTCCAAGGAGGGTAGACAACTAACACGAGAACGCATACAGCTCATTTCTAACCTTTCACAGCCCAAGACACAGAAAGAAGTACGTGCATTTATTGGCCTCACTTCATACTGTAGGCAATGGATTCCCCAGTATGCCTATCTAGCCAAACCACTCATACAGTTAACTACACAGGAGGCAGCCACTCTGACTGTCCTCCCTTGGACACAAGAACATACCTTGGCATTTGAGGAATTAAAAAGAGCATTATGTCAAGCACCAGTTTTAGCGACTCCATGTTACAGCAAACCTTTTATGCTTTTCGTAACTGAACGAGATGGAACAGCGTTATCTGTCCTCACACAAGATCAAGCAGGAAAACACAAGCCTTGCGCTTATTTTTCTAGTACACTAGATCCAGTGGCCCAGGCTCTGCCTGCGTGCCTGAAATCAGTTGCAGCAACAGCCCTAGCCATCAGACAAAGTGACTCGATAGTGTTGGGTCACCCTCTGACAGTACAGGTTCCACATGCAGTGGAGGTTCTCTTAAACAGGACACAGACACAACATTTGACTGTAGCAAGACTGACAGGATATGAACTGACATTATTTCAACCACACATAGAGATCAGACGTTGTAATATTCTGAATCCTGCAACACTCTTGCCCTCAAGTACAGTAAATGCACCGCCACACGACTGTGTGGAAGTAATGAATATAGTGACGAAACCAAGACAAGACCTGACAGATATTGCACTTCCAGACCCAGACTTAACGCTCTATGTAGATGGATCCTGCATGAGAACGAGTGCAGGAGAATTAGTAGCAGCATATGCTGTGACCACTGCTACTAAAGTCATAGAGACACAGAAAATAGACACACTATCAGCACAAGCAGCAGAGCTCATCGCTCTGACACAAGCCTGCATAAGAGCTAAGCACTTAAGAGTGAACATTTATACTGACTCACAATATGCTTTTGGCGTAGTTCATGATTTCGGGGTACTTAGGAGGGAGAGAGGTTTCTTGACCTCCCATGGGACCAAGATCCAGCACGGCCAGCTCATTCAAGCCCTGTTGGAAGCAATACATTTACCTACAGCCATTTCTATCCTGAAGTGCAAAGCTCACACCAAAGTTACAGACACCATTTCCCAGGGTAATGACCTGGCAGACCGAACTGCTAAACTTACAGCCCAGACACCAACAGACACGACAAGGACAGAGGTACCATTATTGACAACATGTATGACAGTCAGGGATCCCACTCAAGATGTACTCGACATACAGACACATGCCACTGCAGATGAGATAAAGAAATGGACTGAACAAGGAGGGGTCCAGACTGAACAAGGTTGGATGACTAAGGGAAAAGGTACATGGTTTCTTCCAGATTCTATGGTACAAGTAATCATAAACACAGCACATAGTCCAGCACACTTGGGAGAAAAGGCAATGATAGACAGCTTGCAGAATATCTGGTTTAACAAGCACATGCGTGCAGCAGCGAGGCAGAAAGTGCGAACATGTATGATCTGTTGCCAGTTCAATCCAGGTAGAGGCATTCCGGTGGAACAAGGCGGATTTCATCCTCCTGACCACCCTTTTGAGGTCCTCCAGATGGATTATATCCAAATGAACAGATGTAGAGGTTGCAAGTATGTCTTGGTAGTTGTGTGTGCACTATCTAGATGGACAGAAGCATATCCAGTTCCAGATTATACTGCTGTGACAACAGCCAGGCAATTAGTGCGCGAGTACTTCCCCAGGTATGGATTGCCTCGGGTCGTATATTCCGATAACGGTCAGCCATTCTCCTCTGAATTAATGAAACAAGTGTCTCTTCTGTTAGGATACACTTGGAAATTCCATTGTGTAAGACACCCTGAAGCAGCAGGCCTTGTAGAAAGACATAATCAGACAATCAAAACTAAACTTGCTAAGATATGTGCAGAAAAAGGCATGGATTGGATGGTAGCTTTACCGGTTGCCCTCTTTTACATGCGTATGGTAGCTCATTCCAGAACAGGCCTATCCCCGTATGAAGTAGTCTTCGGTAGACCGCCAAATATGTGGGGTACGCCTATGCCTAAAAGAATAACTGATGTTGACAGTAACATGCTGACAGATTACCTGGCTTCCTTGATGTCTGCACTACTCTCTTGTCGTTCACAGGTTGCTGCCGCCTTCCCTGACAACACCCAGGTCAAGGAACATGCCATAGTCCCTGGTGATTTCGTTTTTGTGCGGAACTTTGATCGATGAAGCCCCCTTGAGCCACGTTGGAAGACGCCGAAGTTGGTGCTACTGACCACGAGGACTGCAATAAAAGTCGAGGGACGCAAAGGATGGCTTCACGCTCATCACTGCAAGAGACACTTTGGACAATCTGGTACTTCAGTAAAAGACAATACAGACTTTGCGCCGCTTGCGCCGCCTGCGCCGCCTTTACTAGAAAAGACTCCACAGCAGGAGTATAGGTCTAAGTTGAGATCTAGTAAGTCAGACGTAGTTTAATTGTTTAAGTCCACTCGGTGGTGAATTGGTTAGACTAGATTTCTGACATGTATAATATCACAGACGAGAATAGTAAGAAAAACAAGATGAAAGCAAAATACTGCAAGTTAGTACACAGTAGATGTATAGTTACTTTGATCATTCTTTTTATTCTGTGCATTGTTATAATCTGTGTCAGTTTATTACTACATGTTTTCTTTCCTATTTCCTCACATATACACTCTTCCAGTAACAGCACCACAGAGCATACATTTAGTGAACTGCCACCTCATGAATTGTCATATCGACTTGCATTGCGTAACAATACTTTTATTCGAATGTTACACCATTCTCATCAGACCAGCAATGCGACTGATTGCTGGGTATGTGGCCAACTGCCACCTTATCAAAAGGCGAAGGGAGTTCTGCCCTACTATCCTCTGCCGTTCTCACACAATGGTTCATGTGGAGCATGGTTTGCCTTAATGACCTCAATAGATAGAAAGTACATAGCTTATCCAGGTGGCTGGATATATGGAAACCTGAATAAAGTAATGAATGAAGCATGTTTTCCAGACAAAGACGGATTTCCTCAAAGGAAGGGAACCGATCTAGAGAATGAAGAGTACGAGCAGGGAAATGCATCCGTTAATTTTATAATGTTAAATGTTCAGCCCAAGCAAAATACAGGTCCACCGTTTATTTCAGTTCTACCAGCAAAAGGTGATTTATGTGTTAATAAGAAAGGCTCAGTACATATGGGACACAGCGAGTGTAAAGCTGTAGTAGAGTTTAATGATAAAGGACTTTCTTCTTTCAAAACATCACGCCATACCTATTTCATTTGCGGTCAGACAGCCTATGTACATCTGCCCTTAGACTGGGGTGGGACTTGTTATATAGCATTCTTATTGCCACCTGTATTCTTGGCCCCATCCCATTATCATAGAGATTCACGACTAGAACATGTTAGAGTAAGGAGAGAGACAGATGCCTCAGGGGTTGATCAGACTGAAACAGCTTGGGAGCAATATACAGATTTCAACAAAGGATTCTTTTTCTTCATAGGTCCCGTCCAAAACAGTAAACTGATACGCAAGTTAACAAGGACTCTTGAGGCAGTAGTGAATGTGACTGCATCTGCCCTGGCGAACTTGACCCAGGAACAGTCTGCTATGAGACTTGTTGTTCTTCAACATCGCCTCGTTCTAGACGTCATCTTGGCGGATAGGGGCGGAGCTTGTAGCGTGATCCGATCTAGTTGTTGCGTTTTCATCCCAAATAACGCACCATCTGTGTATGCAGCGATAACAAGGCTCCACAAGATTGCTCATGGCATACATCAAGACCCAGGCACATGGACTTGGTCCAGTTGGCTCTGGGGTGTGATATCTGCTTGGGGATGGAAAGTGTTGTCCTTCCTAGGAATGATCCTACTTATGATATTTGGTTGCTGTCTCTGTCTGCAGTGTGGCCCGGCCATTTGCGGCCTGTGTGCAACTGCATGTGTTCCACATCCAAGTATACAAAGGGTTAAGGACGAACAAATGATGCTGTATGATCAACTATACGGTCTCATGAATATAGATGTATCCTGAAGGGTTAAGTAGGGGACAAGGAGGGAATGAGGAAAATGAAATTTTGCCTGACCAAGATGCCCCCTACGTGTACCCTATGTTACATGTATGTGCATGTCACCCATGCATATTTCTCTTAGTGGCTTGAATCACAAGGCCTCTGCAATCACGTCCTGCATTAAGGTGCCTGTCATCAAGTTTCCCAAACGTTAAGCTAACATGAAGGCCCATGTATTTGCATTGTGCACTTTTAAATAAATATCGTAATAAACCCTTTTTTGTGGTTCAGTCTGAGCCACTTTCTGAATTAGGGTTTTCATGACTCCTGACACACTGCAAGCTGCAGTGATGTAACTCTGACCTCGCATACTTCTAGCTCAGCCGAAAGAGACCCAGCAAGGGTTGCCAAGATAGTATTATGAATAACTGTTATCTGCCTGCTGTACAGAGTCACATTCCTGCCCAGTGAGGAAGGTAAACAAAACCCGTCCGCGGAAGATAGGGCCTAGCCTCTCTGTCTCCATTGAAGTAAATCACAGTGCTTGCATCCATAGAAAGCTCACAGCCCCCATGCAATGCACGAAGAAATATATGCTTTTTCTGATTCTTAGCGATGAGCAACCTTTGCTTCAGATAATACATCCCCTGACTTAAGATATCAGTTAGTACCAGACGTGCTGGTCGCCTTGACACTAAAGATCTCTCTACTAGACTGAAAGTCAGCTCTCCTCCCAGTTACACGTCAATTGCACGTCATGCTCAAATTGCGTGCACAAGTAGGGCAAAGTTCCAGCCTGCCATGTAACTCCTCCTCTATGTAGCCACCCACCTATCACCCACCTGTGACTCATCAAGTGTACACCCTCATGCACGCCCACATGCTCTTATCTCTTTCTTTCATGCTCTGCCTGGAGCGCTCCTCCCTATGTACAAGGAACAATTTATATATGTGTTGTTCTCTGTAAATAATGTTAGAAGACCCTTCCTGAACCTCAGTGGTGATGGAACAGATTCTCCCTTAACTCGAGTTATTGGAATAAAGCCCTTTTAACTTGGACACCACGGACTCTCTGCCTCTCATTTGATACATGCTAATTGTTAATGCCTAGAAATTATGCCAGGGTAATATTTAATTTACCACAGATCAATAAACTCTGGCAAACTAGCTGCCCAATGTAAATCTGCCCTCTCCTCCCAAGTTGACCTGGTTGAGGTGTAATCGCTCACAGATGCCTACAATTCGACCATCTCCAGCCTCATGGATAATATTGCTCCACTCCAACAAAAAAATGCTTCAACAAAAATATCTAAACTGTGGTATAACGATAACTTAAACACAGAATGCCGCAACCTTTGGGCAGTTGAACGTTCCTGGTGAGCCAATCCCTCCTCGGACCAACTAAAACTCCTTAGAGATGCCAGGAGCCTCTACAACAAACAAATCAAGAGTGCTAAGGCTGCCTACTTCAGACACCAACTGGATCAAGCAGCAACCCGCTCCAAGAAACTTTTCGAATTGGTCAAACAACAATCAGTTGTTGGTCCTAACCACTCTGATCCTGTGGCAACCCACCCTCATTCGATGAACTTGCTGCTTTCTTCACTGGGAAATCAAGACTCATCTCCACTGACCTCGCCTTTAAGAAGGCTCTATTACCTTCTTCTAGTGCTGCCTCACCCATTGACTCCTTTGAAAAGCGTAAATCAACCTCCACAAACTCCAATAACTATGTGTCATGGGGCATCTTGACCCGATTTAGTAAAAATGACATCAACAAGATTCTTCAGAATATCAACACTTCCAACCCCTTCAGTGACCCGTTGCCCCCCTCCATCTTCAAAGAAATCAAGAATGCACTCATCCACACCTGGACAAGGATTGTAAACGCTTCTCTATCACAAGGCATGATCCCGAACTGTCTAAAAGCAGCGCAGGTAACACCTATACTAAAAAAAACTAACGCTGACAAATCTGATCTCAATTACTTCTGCCCCATTTCCAACATTCCCAGCTTAGTGAAACTCCTATAAAAATGTGTGCAATCCCAACATTGTGCTCACATAGATAATTACCAACTCCTAGCCCAGCTTCAATCCGGCTTTAGGAAGGGGCACAGCACCGTATCAGCTCTCACTCACGTTATGGATGACATTTTAAAAATGTTTGACCAAAACGAATCCTGCCTCCTGATCCTCCTTGACCTTTCCTCCGCATTTGATGCAGTTAATCATGACAACCTCCTATCCATCCTGCAAAACAGAATGGGTTTTTCTGATCAGGTGTTACAATGGTTTTCATTCTTCCTACATCACAGATCACAAAGAGTTAAGGCAAACCACTCTCTCTCCCAGCCCTCTCCTGTACTCATGTACACCAAGGGTCCCCTCTATCTCTTATCCTCTTCAACCTTTTCTTGGAACCTCTTGCAAACTCACTAAATTCCATGGACATTCTCTTCCACATGTATGCGGATGACATGCAACTATATCTGAAAATCTCATCCCAGAAAACCTCTTCTCACTCAATACTACCCTAATGTTTACTCAAAACTGGTTAACGGGGAACCACCTCCTGCTCAACACTATCACAAAATGGAATTCCTGCTCATCTCCCCTCCAAACCACATCCCCAAGCTAGGCTGAGTCACCTCACTGCTTTCAACTGCACTCCTCTCTTCATAGACTTAGCCAAGTCTCCCGGAATCACCATGGACTAGCACCCGAATATGAATAATCATATCAGCAATGTATGTAAAGGAGCAAACCACATGATGAGGCCACTCAGAAATATCAAACTTTCCTTCCTCCAAATAATTTCAAGCAGGGGGTCCAAGTGCTTGTCTTGCCGAGGCTAGACTATGGCAGTGCTACCCACTGTGGCCTTCCCAAATACGCCCTGGTTCCACTAAGGGTATCACTGAACGCTGCGGCTAGACTGGTACAGACACCAAACGAAATGAGCATATATTTCCAGTCCTAAAATCCCTCAAATGGCTGCACTACGTAGCACAAATTCACTTAAAGATTGCTGTTCTTACGCACAATGCCCTTCACTTCAACACTCCTATGTACCTTGCGCAAAAACGTAAACTACCTTCCTCTTGAAATCACTCATCCTTAACAAAAATAGATGTTGTCACCGAGCCTTCTCCGGCGTTGCCCCAAAGATATGGAACTCTCTTCTACCAGAATCTTTTCATCGACGAAGTTCAAATTTGAAGCCAAAAGATTCCTAATGAACAAATTCTTACCCTAACAGGGATAGGCTCACGTGCCCATTGACATTGTTCCTACCACCATTGTACTTCCATCTGATACGGCTCTTTCTTACTGCATACTGTGACCCCCGCCCCTCATTGCCCGTTTACACCTGTTTAATGTATTACCCTCCTGGGTGTAATTGTCCTGTAATCTGTGACCATTCCTGTTTTTTTTCTCTGTCCTACTTGATATAGAATTTAACCCTGGGCGTAGTTCGCGGAGCCGCACTCCGCGGAGCTACGCGAAGACGCAGTTGCACTCCGCGACCTTCGCGTAGCTCCGCGGACATGCGTAGTAGCTTGCTAGACCCGTTCGCGTGCCGTTTTTCGTCTTCGGGAGCGCGGTGCGCGTGTTCGGGGCGCTGCCTGCATGCTCGAGATAGCTGTGTGTTAGACATGTTCGGGAACTCATCTTCTCGTTCGCACTGCCAAAGTGCGTGATCGCGTCAAATATCGCGCAAACTTACCCCGGCGCACGCGATAATGTTATTCAGCGCGCGAGAACTACGCTACGCACCGGATCGCGGAGTAATCGACAGCTTCGCGTTCTCCGTAGAACGCGGAGTTGCCAAAACTCCGCAAGCTCCGCGAACGGAGCGTAGTTCTTCGCCCAGGGTTAATATAGATATTGCATTTTTGTCCTTCCTCCCATCATATTGTGAAGTGCTCTGATATCCCTCTGGATCTTGTTCGCGCTATATACAACTTTATAAATAAATAATATAAACCATGAAAATGCATAGTTTCATTTCTTTCTTGTATTCATATCTCTCTCATGTCCAGTGCTTAATTTCTAAAAGAATAAGTGCCAGGGTCCAAACTTTAGCTCAGAAGCCCACAGCATGAAATTGAATGTCTGGGTCCAGAGAATGTGTAGTCTTGTTTCCAACTCATTCCTCCGACATACACTACCAGACACTGCCTGACCCTTTCAGAGTCGTTTTCATCCCTGTTTTCTATATTTGTCAGTGTTTTTGAGACTTTCTTTTCTTCTTTCTTTTCCCCATTTATGCTTCTTACTTTATTTTGCTTGGGAATTAAGCTTCAGAAAATGGAAAATGTGTTCAGGTCCCTAAAATGGAATGCCGGTGGCCCCCTGCGGCCTCACCGGCTCTCATTTGGCACTGCACAAGTCAAAACGCAAGGCATCATTTGTCATTTCCTTTATGCCTCTGAACATATCTCCCTGGGTATCTCCACGAATATGAGGTGTTTTTTTTTGCCACGGGTAGACTTTGGTACTTTCGGAGTGGAATATATGTATAGAAAGTGGTGCTGAGAGGTTGTTCAGCGTCAACGCGCCTGTTCCGGAAGTTGCGTCAGTTTTGCCGTTCAGGTCCACGGATTTAGCATTAGTAAATCTTCAAAGCCCGCACAGGAGCCCGTTCTTTCAGGTACCTGGCAGCCAAAAGCTGGAACACCCTACCAATCTCTCTAAGGCTGGAACCCAGCGAAAGAGTGTTCCGGAAACAGCTGAAGACCTGGCTATTCTCCAATGCTTCTGAGGGGAAAATGTAGGATTCACTCAGCAACTGCAGTTACTCTTCTGACTAACAGCTAGATTCATGAAGCCAAATTGCGATCGCAATAGCTGCGAATTAGCAATTGCGATCGCAATTTCAAAGAAAGGGATTCATGATGGTGAAAAATCCAAAATAGTGAATTCGCAACATAAATTTTGCGAGTCCGTAAATGAATTTGCAGAATCCTGGAATAAGCCCATTAGCGACTCTGAAATAGCAAGAAACCATGGATTCTGCGAATTCATTTGTGAACTCGCAAAATAATCGCAATGGCCATTAAAGAAAATTCGCATATTGCGAAAAACCCGGAAATTCCTATTTGCAACGCACAATTTAAGGAGAACCCAAACCAGGTGGTAACCAGTAAGGAAACATTTTGTTTTTTCAAAAAAACGTTAGCAAACTACAAACAGGTGCAGGTCTGACCAAACACACTTAAGGACATGCAGCTGGAGCCTGAGGACTCTCACAATGCCAGGACTCTATATGGTGGTCAGGCGGCGAAGGCTACAGCGAGCAGCACGGAACAGACGTAGGATCCAGGGGCGGATATTCCGTGTGCGGGTCACCCTTCTGGGCCAAACCAGGGAGCAAATTTACGCAAAGTACCGCCTAAATGGGGCAATGATCATCAAGCTGATCCGGGACCTAGACCCCCTGATGCAGCACCCAACAAGGAGGACCAATGCCGTTCCCACCCATGTGCAGGTATTGTGCTGCCTGCACCTACTGGCCTCCGTAAGCTTCCAGGGGATAGTCGCTGTCGCAGGGGGGATATCCCAGCCCACCATGTCCTGCTGCCTAAGGAGTTTCCTGGAGGCAATGCTGACCCGGCTACACCACTACATCTCATTCCCCACCAGCCAACAGGACTTGAATGACACCAAGCTGCAATTTTACAATGTAGCACAATTTCCACATATAATAGGATGCATTGACTGTACCCACATCCACATCTGCCCACCAGCACAAACGGAATACATGTATCGCAAACGCAAGTCCTACCACTCCCTCAATATCCAGATGGTGTGCAATGCAAAGACAATCATCACGGACATAGTGGCACAGTACCCGAGGAGCACACATGACTCCTTCATATTCCGGCACAGTGGCATTCACACACGACTGGCCAGGGGAGACTTTGGTGAAGGACACCTACTGGGTAAGTACACATGCCCCATAATATTACACTGTGATAATGTAGCTGCGCCGCACAGGCACTCACCCTCTGCTCCTATCATTCAGGTGACAGCGGCTACGCTCTCCGTGAGTACCTCCTCACACTATACCTCAACCCTGCAACACCACAGCAAAGGCGTTACAATGCAGCACACATACGCACAAGAAATTGCATTGAGAGGACATTTGGCCTTTTGAAGAGCAGATTCCGCATACTGCACAAGACTGGTGGGGCCATCAATTACGAGCCAGAGGTCTGCTGCCACATCGTGGCCGTTTGTGCAATCATCCACAACATTGCTACCAAGCGCAGGATACCTGTAGACATCTCTGGCAGTGAGTCAGAAGGGGACAACCGACCACCTGCACATGTGCGTCACGCACGCGGCGAGAATCCTGCAGAAGGACACATGCGCCGCAACCAAATCTGCATGAACTATTTCTAGTGCACCCACTCCCCACACCCATTACTTAACTCATGCATGACAACATTAATAATGACATGAGTCAGATTAAGTTAGTCAGAATATTTGTAATTGTTACAGCACGATAAACTGGGCATTCTGCAAACTGGTACATGAATGACATATTGCGTCATATGTCTGTTCTTCAGGAGGGCATGATTGTAGCAGCAGCATGGCCCCTCATGTTAATGTTATATTGTTCAATGCCGCCTCCGGGCAGATGCTCCCAGCCTCCTTTCTCCATCCTCCTCCTGATTAGGCCGTGAGGCAGCAGAGGGCCTGCTGCTGCGGCGGGGTGCTACCACCGGTGGAATGGACTGGCTGCTATGGCTGGATGTAGCCTCACTTGTGTCGTCAGCCCCCCCCCCCCGGGCCATGGCCGGCAGCCTGTATGCCCTGCACCGCTGTTGACACATGCTCCAGAGCTCTCGCGACGTCCTGGCAGCACTGGACCATTTGGACCTGCATGGCCAAGGAGCGTCGCGAGAGCTGGGAGGTCGCGTTCCCAATGATGTAGTTGGACCGCGTGTATGCTGACAGGCGGGTCAGCAGTTGGCGGTGTCTGCGGTGGTTGAGATCCCACTGCCTGTTCATGGCCTGTGTGTTGGCCTCCATAGCAGCTGTCATCCTCTCCATGCGGTCTGACATCAGTGCTACATTTCGAGCGGTCTTCTCCAGTTGGAGGTGGATAGCCCGAGATGACGTGCCTGGGTCTGATGCACATGTAGCATACAGCGCTCGATGGAGAGCCCACCTGGTCGGACGTTTTGTCCCCTGCCAGCACGGGAATTGTTAGTGCGCTGACCACTCACCAGTCCGCTGGACTGGCTCCTCACAGCCGCAGGGCGGCGGGTTGGTTGGTGAACAGCTGTTGGTGTTGCATGCCCCACTGGTGGTTGTGTGACGGGCACTGCTACTGCAGCGGGTGTTGGCACAGGGGTGGCACTGGCCACAGGGGCAGGTGATGTAATGACCGCTGGTGCGGCAGCTTGACCTGATGGTCCCGGCTGTGGGGATAGATTTGTGTCTCCCTCTGTGTCCTCCGTGATGTCCCCAATTACCAGGCCATCGCTGCCTGTGCTGGGGACTTCTACGCCACCTGTGATGTAAAGTGGACGTTGATTAGTGACATGTTTCTTACACATTTAGGCTTCCTACATGCATGCAGACTACCATTCCCTGAGTCGCTGCAGGATTGTCTCTCACTAAACATGTCTGGCTTAATGGGGCAAGATGGTAATTGTGGTCAGACTACATGTCCCACAATGCAATAGCGCTTTAATGGTGTGCTTTGGCTGCATGACTGGGGTTTGATATGGGATGCTTTGGAGTCATGGACATTGTTAGGGGACAGGTGGTCGCAGTCGCATGGCACTTACCTGGTGTGTCTTGGGTGGGTCGGGAGGAGTCCAGCTGTGTCACACCCACGCATGCCTGCGGATTTATGGTGTCCTCCACTCGGTCCTCCAGTGGTGTATTCGGTGGGACAGTGGGCTCCCCTCCACCTGTCGCCACACGCTCCCCCAGCCTCTCCGCAATCTTCTCCTTTGACCGCCCTCTCAGGTCATACCAGCGTTTTTTTAGCTCGTCCACGGAGCACTGGGTCACCCCCACAGAGTTTTCTTTAGCGCAGATTCGCTACCATAGCCGCCTTTTATCGGCCTCGGGCACCCTTCTGGAGTCTTTACCGAAGAGCCGATTGTAGTCCTTGCAGAATCCTTCAATTAAAAATTTGAGCTCTTGCTCTGAAAATTTTATTTTTCTCTTTCTCCCACTGGAAGATCCAGCTGCAGCATCCTCAGACATGCTTGCCACTGGGGTGTCTCCTAGTTTACTCCTGTAGGCACCCTGGAGGGGACCTCTGATGATGATGCTTCCAGTTCAGGCTCTCACTGCTGAATGAGGGTGGAACCTGCCTACTTCCTGGTTGTGATGTCATCACTGTGCTCAGGATGCGACTTCCCGTTTGTGCGATCTCGCAGTTAGCGAGATCGCAACTTGCGATATCGCTAATTGCGAAATCGCAAATTCTACACGGGTATCGGCCGAATATGCGAATATTTACCGATTTTCGGGGACTCGCAATCAGCGATTGCGGCCGATTGCGATTCGCTTTTTTTTATCGGAAAGATTCATGAATGCCATTCTGCGATTTCTTAATTGCGATTCGCTTTTTCTCACAATTAAGGAATCGCAGATTTGGACATTGATGAATCTGGCTGATAGTCTTAGCGCGGGGACACACCGTTGATGTAACCAGACGCTCTACAAATGAAAAAATACAAATACAGGTCAGAATATCATCTGACACAGCTCATTGGGAATAAAGCCGGCCCACTGCTCCTCTCCACTTGTTGCCCGGTGAGGTTGCATCGGCTACACTACTGTCAGATGTGCGCTTGGCTGAGGAGCGAGCACATTTACACAAATGTAATGTTACACCATGCTGTGTTTCAGCGAACACACACGTTTACTTTTTGTGAATCCATACAGACCTATTTTGCACCTAATTTCAATCTAAATGTGCCAATGCCTTTGAGAATTGCCCCCTAATTATTAGCGTAAGATAATGTTTGTCGCGCGATCCAGTGGAAAGCATCAGATACGTTGCAATATTAGACCCCCCTCTTTGCTCATTTTTAGCACTCTAAATCCAATTTAAACATTTTCACAAGACCGCTACTTTCCAACCAAGCATTGGAAAAGAAAGAAAAGTGCTTGTTGTAGTAATGAGCACTATGTACCAAATGAGACCGCAGTCAGTCCCCTAAATCTAATATTCTCTCCTTTGTTTATATCTCATGCATTTTTTAAGACATTATGATGGGTTCCGGCTTCGTTAGTCATGCAAGCTTATTGTAGTAGTCACAGGGCCTATTTCACAGGATTATCTCTTGCTACTGTG
Organism: Lissotriton helveticus; assembly: GCF_964261635.1. Lineage (NCBI taxonomy): Eukaryota > Metazoa > Chordata > Amphibia > Caudata > Salamandridae > Lissotriton > Lissotriton helveticus. The sequence continues at coordinate 313,026,103 of NC_136062.1, forward strand.
CACAGAACAGCTGCAGCGGTTACTTCATTGGCGTGTACCTATTACAAATCTCTGAGCAACATTAAAAAGATATGAAAGACAGGCCAAACTTCACAGACACCTGTAGTTTTTGCTAACTCGTGAGAACAATTAGCCCACTGGGAAATGTTAATGCATGACATCAAATGAGGTTTTAGCGGCTGCAATTAACATTTACACCAAGATCTGGGACTAAAAACAGACCATGCTAAACAACACAGATGCTTTGCCTGGCATCTTTAGACTAATTACATATTTTGCAAAAAGCATGATATGTATTACACAGTGCATCTGTATAAGGAACAAGCATTGGCAATTCCATTAGGTCTGGCTTGAAAGGTCTGTTGTCTGGTAATGTGAAGCAGTGCCAGCAAATAGCATCATATATATATATATCCAAAGTAGCTGCTTAAAGAGAATGCTACCCGCGCGGGCGGGCAACACACAGGCAGACTCGAACCCAGATTTCGTGCAAGATAGTGCGTTTATTTGTCGGCCACAACGCGTTTCACCACCGGAGTGGCTTGATCACATGATATATATATATGTATGTGTGTGTGTATGTGAGTGTGTGTGTGCGTGTGTGGGTGCGTGTGTGTGTGTGTGCGCGCGTGCATGTGTGTAAGCAAAGAACTGATTAAGGATATTGGTGTAGGTCAAAAGGTCAGGTGACAGATGCACTATCAAGCCAGGCCTACAAATCTATGTAGGTTGATCACTGTCCTCCTCCCATCTGTGCTGCTGGCAGAAAAAAACCCATACATTATATGGCTATCTAAAGATACTTTCACAGCAGTCCAATGTTGTGTGTGTGCCCTTGATTGTTCAACCTCAGGCAGTTGGATAAATGAACAAAATGATCACACCTGTATGGATGGCACACATTTTTTTGTCAGCACACACAACGTCTGCCCTATCAAAACGTATTCTGGGCTCCCAACGTGTTAGAAGAACCAAACCCCCTTTATAGTGATGCTCACATAATTGTTTGGCATGTTGTTCCTCTAATGGAAACTGAATGTTACTGCTAGTGGAATGCCCCTTTGACATCCAATGCTACTGCTTCATGTCACTCAACTGGACGCTTTGCATGGATGATTCGGTATGTCTCACTCTCACACTACCTGCCCTGTGACCCACCCAAGGTCTGACCGTCTGACTCAGTCAAAGTGTGACAATTAAATTGAGCAAGTCACTCATGGCCTGGTCATGACTGGGAGTCTGTTCCCATGCTTGGGTTGAAGTCAATCACTCACTCTAGATACTAGTGATACCCAGCACCCACGCCACACAGCAGGCACAAGTCTGACTACGACTCTGAGGTCAGAATGCGTGTCACACGTTCTTTGCAGCAGGCACATTAACCCTCTGTGTTACCTTACAAAAGTGAAAGCTGCCACTAGACAAAACCCCCTCTCTCACCAGCAGGTACATTAATAAATCACCAGAGTTAACTTGACACTTTTATTTTTGCCACAAACTGTTGAATATACAAGACAATGTGCAGTGCTTTTAAAACCGCTGCACTGCTACAAAACCAACCCCACTAACAAAATCTGCCCACCACCCTTCCAGCCTCCCAGGGAACTGCTCGCCCATTGCCTGTTGCCCAGGAAGGCCATTTCGGCCATGACGGTGTTCAAAACAGTCAATGCCTTGTTGGCCAGTCCACCAGCACTCACTGGCTGGCATGCACATGCTTTGGCTACATGGATGCAGTATTCAACATAAAACAATGTCATTTTAATGTGTTATTCACATTACCCAAATAAAAAATTACCAGCATTTTTAAAGCGCACAGCTACCTCCGGAGAGGTGTCTTTAACAATCTTTTCTGAAGTTTTGCAGGGCATTTGAAAATCGTGTGTTAACTCCAAAAACAGATAATCTTATCTTACTTTACTTGTTGCTTCTGTTAGAGGTTCGCTCCAGGGCCCGCAGCTCACAGGAGCAAAATGCCGGCACCACCACAAGGGCAGTCAGAGTGCTGAGACTCTTGTTGAGTCGATGTGACGACTTAGTCAGTCTCACTCTCACACGACCTTACCTTCCCCGCCACCTGAACAAGGTCCGACCGTCTGACTCAGTCAGAGTGTAACAACTAAGGGCCAGATGTAGGTAAAATCAAATTTGGGAAACCTTAATAGCGAATTTTACCGATTCGCTATTAAGGACTCGCAAAATTGAATGTAGGTAAGAATCACTAAAATATTAGCGAATCCTTAATATTCCTTAATAACGAATCGCTAATTGAGATTCGCTAATAAGGAATACCTACCCATTCATTTCTATGGGCTTGGAGGCCCATAGGAATGAATGGGAAGATATTCTCCATTTGCGATTTGCTATTAGTGAATCGCAAATAGCGGGCGCTATTTCAATGGTGCCAGAGTGTCAAAAGGACACCCTGTTGCACCCCTGAAATGTGCATATGTGCACATTTGGCGCACATACATGCCATAAGGGCATGAATGTGTGCCACATGGCACTTTAAAAAAAGCAAAAAAGTGTTTTTTTCAAGAAAATCGCTAATTACCACCAACTTGAAGTTGGTGGTCATTAGCGATTCCTTAAGGCTAAAGTGCACTTTCTTTTGTGCTACTTATATTGCCTTTAAGGAATCGCAATTTCCGATTCCTTAAATGCAAGAGCAAAATAAGGATTCGCAATTTTGCGATTCCTTATTTTGCTAGTAGGTTTAAACTCACCTACATTGCTCGCAGCCAAATTTCAGCGTTAGCGCTTGCTATTTGGCCACCTACATCTTGCCCTAAGTGAAGCAATTCAATCAGGGTCCAGTCTCAAACTTGCATTGATTCTAGTCAGTCACTCTAGAATCTTGACACTTAGCACACACTCAGCAGGCATGAGTTCGACTCGACTCTGAGGCAGCACAATGCCAGCACGGCTTTTACTGCCACATGGGTGTTGGCCAATAATTTTTGCCAGGGCCGTCATCATTGGTAGCGCAGATTTATGGCCCTGAGACCAGGCCGCTGAAAGCAACTATGTGTTACTTGTGTCTCTGGACCTGAAATTATCAGGTCTACAAACTCCAGACATGATAATTCTTGGCCTGGCAACATCAAAACTAAACTTGTAGACTCACCCAAATGCTTCAGCATGAATATTCCCTCCCCAGATGATGTAAAATTGGCCCTGCACTTCTGACAACCCGCACTTCCACACCACATGTGAGGGAAAAGGACCTCACACATTCACCACCTGCAGAAAGCAGGAGGTAACTCTTCAGATTTATAGAAACCTGAACCTGGGGCCATGTGCTAATCCCCGAATAGCGGAAAATAATTTGTAATTCCTGAATATAGTTGTAGCAATACCTGTCAGGCTTTCTGGTTCCAACCCTCTGGTATGCCCGCATCTGTATGCAGTAACTCGTATTGTGGCCCTTCCTCATAATTTGGATACATAGATTGAGAGATATTACTTTTGCAGCTGTTCAAGAGAAATACTATTGTAACCACAGATGTGATAACAGATTGGGTACTAGACTAATATCATTTCTGCTGGCCTCGTACGCAAGTAGCAGTAGCCTCTGAAGTAAACTACAGCCAAAACGAGAATTTCTGAAAGCAGTTACACTCAAAGGTTGGTGTGGTTAATTTAAAAAAAAATAGGTTTTGTAGCAGTTTATTTGGGAAGCCAGAAGGTAATTTGTCATGTCAAATTGTGGAAAAAACTGTAAGACTCCTTTCCATGAATATCTATTATTGAATTGTTTAGGGAGTTAGGGGCATGTTTAAAAGAACTGGTGCACCGCTGTTTTGCCGCATCTCTGTGCCAAACAAACTACCGGCTCAATAAGACAGATTCTACCACCATGTTAGCATTATATTTACAATATGGTGCTCAGTGGCATTGGGAAGAGGCTGGTGCTGTAAAAACTGATGCTATTGTGTGCACCATGCCATTAAGAAATTTGATACTAATGCTGCAAGAGTGGCGCTCCGTTATGTGAAAGGAAAATGTACACTTACCTGAAAGCAGCAGTGAAGCAGCCACGAGTGAGCACGGTCCAGGACATCAACCCCAGCACCAGCCAGGATGACCAGAGTCTTAGGGGAAGAGGAAGAGGTGATGCAAGTTAAGTGAGGAGGCCATTGGGGAGGAAAAAGGCCATATGGAAACCATAGTGGACAAGGTGAACAGTGTTGTCAAAGTCAAGAGGACAGTGAGTGACTGTAATAGGCGCTGGCATGATTGCAAGCACAGGTCAAAGGAGAAAGCAAAATCAAACTCAAGGCAGCAAGGTAGTAGTCCAACGCCCCATGAGAAGCTGGATCTCTCAGAGGAGCAGATTTCTGCTGTAATCTCCGAGGAGTCGGTGGTAGGAGTTGTAGAAAAGGACAGTGCTGACTATGATGAACTAAAACAGCAACAGGGTAAGTTACAACAAGAGGCAATGTGGGTAACTCGGTCATGTTATGCAGGGCAGGTAGCTATGTCTAAGCGCTTTGCGGCAATGTATGCAGGCAAAAGGGTAGGATGCTGGCTTATCTATGGTTAAACATGACATCAATGGAAGGATCATGGGCATTTTGAGAATATATTGGCACAGGGCAGCGCCACAAGCCTTCTAGCTGTGCTACCCTTTTTCATAAGAAATGGCAGAAATGCACCTTTCTGCCAGTGAACAAACTGCAGACCTCCGTCAAAGCAGGCACACTTGTACCGTGGTACAAGTGTACCTGTGTTTGTACTAGCCAGCCGAGTGTGCAACAGCATAGAAAAAAGCACAGGGATGCCTTGTATTGCTGTAACCACAGTGCAACCCTGCAATTTCCAAATCACACAGCTTGCGTAGCAAAATGGTTTGTTCCGCTGAGCCGCACCACACGTCTATGAAATATGCCCCTCTGTCACACCTGGGCTCATGCACATTAACCTAGCCGACAAATCCATAGGATAGAATTGGTTTCTCAGAGGAGAAAAGACACCCTGACGGGTGGACAATATGGGGGCCATGGGTAGTACCTACACACTGAGACATTTAAAAAGCCACATACTTAGTAGCCTAGATGGCCCCAAGCCAGGGGCCAAAACCCCAGATGCCCCCGCCAAAACCAGGTAGTTTTGTCATAGGTAATTTTGAAGTCTCCACAGTAAGATTTGGGCTATTTCCTGTTGCAGCCACTATGCCTACCCCCACAAGTGAGGTACCATTTTTATCAGGAGACCTGGGGGAATGCGGGCAGGTGGAATTTATGGATCCACGCAGATTCCAGAACTTTCCCACACAACAATTTGAGAAAAAAGTGATTTTTTTGGCGAAGTTTGAGGTTTTCAGGGGATTCTGGGTAGGAGGATGTTGGAGGACCCACGCAGGGCATACCTCACTGGACTCCTCCGGGTGTCTAATTTCTAGAAATGTGTGGGTTTGGTAGATTTCCCTAGATGGCCGCCGAGCCCCGTGCCAAAAACATATGTGACCCCTCTTTCAAAACCTGGTTGGTTTGTTATAGGTCATTTTGATGTCACCTCAATAGGTTTTGGGCCCTTGCCTGTCGCGGGTACTTGACCCACTCACGCAAGTGAGGTACCATTTTTCTCAGAATACTTTGGGGAACACGGGGTGGGTGGAATTTTGTGGATTCACGCAGAGTCCAGAACTTTCCACCACAGAAATGTGAGGAAAATGTGTTTTTTTGACAATTTTTTAGGTTTGCAAGGGATTCTGGGTAACAGAATCTGGTGAGAGCCAGTCAAGTCACCTCATTGTGGATTACCCTAGGTGTCTAGTTTTAAAAAATTATAGGTTTGGTAGGCTTCCCTAAAGGCTGGCAGAGCTAGGTTAAAAAACTACAGCTAGGCATCTTGCAAAAAAGGGTCATTTTTCACTGTAAAAATGTGGTGTGTCCACATTGCGTTTTGCGCTGTTTTCTGTCGCAGTCACTAGGCCTACCCACACAATGTAATGTAATGTAATGTAATGGACACTTATATAGCGCTCCTACCACTCCAAGGAGTATCTTGGCGCTCTGCCAACCCAGATGAAAATAGGTTGGAGGGAAAAAAGCCATTCGATGAACGCATACATTACACTAGTGCCCTGCACGCAGCGTCTGTGAGGGAGAACACCCAAGTTTTCAGGGATTTCCTAAAGTGACTTTCCTGGGACAGTGATCGAAGGTGCAGCGGAAGCTTGTTCCAGGCCTTAGCTCCCAGGGCAAACAGAGATTTCCCTCCTTTAGTTGACAACCTGAATCTGGGGGCTATTAACAGATTTTGGCTAGCAGACCTCAAACAGCGGGTGGGGTGATACCGTTTAAAGCCACTGGACAAATATTTCGGTCCTTGCTGTTGGAAGGCTCTAAATGTGATCAGAAGGATCTTAAATAAGATCCTTTTGCCAATTGGTAGCCAATGAAGTGCACTGAGTGCGGTCGAAGCAGATGACTTACGCGGCCACCGTAGTACCAACCGGGCAGTTGCGTGCTGGACCATCTGTAGCCTATGGAGTATGGACTTATTAACTCCAGCATATAGGCTGTTGCAGTAGTCCAGCCTTGAAGTTATTAACGCAACTGCCACAGTTTTCCTGGCTGGCAGAGGAAGAAGATCAAAACATTTCCTCAAAGATTTAATTAGGTGAAAACACATGCCAGCTACGGCCACTGCTTGTTGTTTAAAGGACAATTGGTCGTCAAATTTAATGCCCAAGTTTCGAGCAGACGAGATGGTACTGGGGGGGGGGCTTCAGCATCATCAGGCCACCAGTGTTTCGGGGAAAACAGATTTTGATTTCCAAACGGCAGGATTTCCGTCTTGCCGGAATTACATTTGAGGTGATTGTTAGTCATCCACTCAAACGTAGCTGTTAAACATTTTTTCAGGTTTTCCTCTGCACCAGGCAGTTCCTTGTCTAACACCAGAATGAGCTGCGTGTCATCAGCATAAGATATTGTGCTAATCTGGAATTACGTAATTAGCTCAATCAGGGGTACCATGTACAGTTTGAAGAGTATGGGGCTTAAACTAGAGCCCTGAGGGACCCCAGAGCTGATGACTTTAGCTTCTGATTGAAAGTGAGGTACCATTTTTTTTTTAAAGACTTTGGTTAACGTGGGGTGGGAGGAATTTTGTGGATCTACACAGATTCCAGTACTTTCCATCACAGAAATGTGAGGAAAATGTTTTTTTTTGTCAAATATTTAGGTTTGCAAGCAATTCTGGGTAATAAAACCTGGTGAAAACCAGTCAAGTCACCCCCTGCTAGATTACTCTGGGTATCTAGTTTTTAAAAATGTATAGGTTTGCTAGGTTTCCTTAGGTGCAGGCAGAGCTATGGTTAAAAAAAACTACAGCTAGGCACTTTGCAAAAAGAGGGTCATTTTTCACTGTGAAATGTGGTGTGTCCACGTTGCGTTTTGCGCCGTTTACTGCTGCGGGCACAAGCCCTACCCTCACAAGTGAGGTACCATTGTTCTCTGAAGCCTTTGAGGAACACGGGGTGGGCAGAATTTTGTGGATGTTATGTTATGTTATTAAATAATTTATTGAGCGCACTATCACTGATTAGTTTCTTGGCACTGAGATCAACAGTAGCACAGGTCAGGGTGAGTGGTGGAGAGTTAATTAAAATGCTTGTCTAAATAGCCAGGTCTTCAACGCTTTCCGGAAAAATAGGAGATGTTGGCAGTACCGGATCTCCAAAGGAAAGGTGTTCCATAGTCAAGGGGCAAGTGTTGCAAACCTACGGCCACCAGCACGTTTGAGTTTGAAAGGGAGGGTCTGGAGGAGGCCTTGGTGGAGTGAGCGAAGGTTGCGAGAAGGAACGTATCTGGTGATTAGTTGGTTGATGAATTTAGGGCTTTTGCCGTGGAAGGACTTAAAGATCATGCAACCTGCTTTAAAAGCACAGTGTTGCGTGACCGGAAGCCAGTGCAGTATAATGAGTAGGGGAGTAGCTGCATGCCACCTTGGTTGCTTTAGAATCAGCCTTGCGGCATAGTTCTGAACCATCTGGAGACGCTTGAGTAGATAGTTGGGAAGACCCAGGTACATGGCATTCGCGTAATCCAGATGGGACAGAACAGTGGCGATCACAACCTGAGTGATTGCTTCTGACGTTAATAGTTGCCGGACCTTCCGAATTTTTTTTAGCTGAAAGAAGCATTTGAAAACCACCTGGCCCACTTGTGCTTTTAATGAGAGATCGCTGTCCATGATAACTCCAAGCGTTTTGGCTGATGGTGATGGTGGCGGAGCTTGACCCAGATCTGATGGCCAGTAGTGGGGGCTCCAATGCTTGGCGCTGTCCCCAGTCAATACCAATTCGGTTTTACCTGGATTTAATTTCAGCTGGTTTTGGTCCATCCAGGATTTAATAAACCTCATGGTAGACTGGAAATGGAGAATGGAGTTTTCAGAGTTATCGATGGTAAAGAGTAGCTGTAAGTCATGAGCATAATTGAAGACTCTCACCTGTTTGTCTCTGAGGGTTTGAATAAGAGGGAGTATATATATGTTGAAAAGGTGAGGTGACAGGGAGGAGCCCTGTGGCACTCCACATGAGATGGGCTGTTTAACACCAGTTAGGTCTCCCAGGCGAACCGCTTGAAAGCGGTTCTCCAAGAAGGACCTCAGCCAGCATGCCGCCGTGTCCCGTATGCCGGCCTGTCCGACACGGTCGATCAAGATGTTGTGGTCGACCGTGTCGAACGCGGCCGACAGGTCTAGGAGCAGCAGGGCCTGGGGGAGCGTCTATCTGCACAGTCTCGCAGTGTGTCCAAAACTGTGGTGACCACTGCCTCTGTTGAATGTGCTGCCCGGAATCCAGCCTGGTGGGGGTCAAAACAGGAAGACTCCTCCAGAAAATTAGAGAGGCATTTCGCCACGTGTGCCTCCAGGACTTTTGCCAAGTAAGGCAATAAGGAGATGGGCCGGTAGTTCACCTTACAGGCAGGGTCAGCCCCAGGTTTTTTCAAGAGAGGTATGACCGTGGCTTCTTTAAAGGCAGATGGAACTATGCCCGAGGTGAGGGAGTCATTTAAAAGTGCAAGGGCAGGGGCTGGGTAGGTGGAGAAACACTCTTTTAAGATGCGGGGGAGGGCAGATGTCCAATGGGGAACCAGATTTGACTCTTGTCATTAGTTCCAAGAGCTGGACCTGAGTTATGGGCTGAAAATTAGTGAAGGTGGCAGTACTGGTCTTAATTGCCATACCGGTCGTGATTGGGGTCGCAGGTTGAGGAATGCTAGTTTTAATGTCTGCAATTTTGTCACCGAAGTAGGTGTTGAGTGAATCACACAGACACTGGGTAGGAATTACCTTGGGGCGGACATTCTCCAAATTTGTCAGTTCATTAAAAATAGAGAAAATATCCTTAGATTTGTTTGAGGAATCTAGGATTCGGGAAGAAAAGTAATCCGCCTTTGCTGCGGAGATGGCATTCATGTATTCCTTTCTAGTCCTGACATATTTAATTTTTAGCTCAGGATCATATTTGCGGCGCCAAAGGATGCCGTAGGGCCAGTTTCCTAGTTTTTAAGTCAGAGGAGAACCATCTATTGGCATCCGTGCGCCGTGCCAATCTAATTCTTTTGTACGGGGCATGAAGATTACTAGCTGCTGTAGCAGCCTGTGAGAGTGATTACTGAAGAGTTTATATCGTTGTCCAGTGGAGGGATGGCATTAGCTAGTGACTGTAAAAAAGCAGTTTTGTCCATTGCATTCCAATTTCTAGCTAGCCCGCCGGCGATTGGCGCAGTGGTCCTAGTGGGGGTGATACATATTTTAAATTTAAGAATAAGGTGGTCTGACCAGAGGCATGGCGAGGTTATCGGGGTTGTTACACATGTGGTATTGGACCACACATGGTCTAGGATGTGACCTTTGCAGTGGGTAGGGGACAGCACTAGTTGATTAAAATTTAGGTTGGACAGAAGATCAGTCAGTTCGGCCGATTGAGGGCCCTCCGAGGGATCTTTGTACCAGTAGTTAAGATCCCCTACTAGGAAGATCCTGGTGTGGTCAAGTGCCAGATTAGCAACTTGGTCGCTTAGGGACATAGGGAATGATGGCATCGAGGTAGGGGGTCTATACAAGAGGACACATGCTATTGTCATGTGGGGAGTAGCAAATTTTAACACTAGGTTGTCTGTGTTGACTAACGTCAAACATGTGAGGGTGGTGACATCCAGGCTAGAGTGGATAATTGCCGCGACTCCTCCTCCCCCTTTCCCCGTGACATGGTCTGCCTGAATAATATAGTAGTTAGGTGGCAGAGCCGCTATTATGTCGGGTGCGGAGGTAGGAGTTAGCCACATTTCTGCCAGTAAGAGAATGTCTGGTTTCTCCGTGTCTAGTAACAGAAAAATGTCCATCTGGTGCTTGACAAGGGAATGGGTGTTTAAGTAGAAAATAGTAAGAGACTGGAGGGGTAGGTCAGGCGGTACCTGGTTGTTTGCGCGGGTGGTCAGGTGACAGCCCTGACTCAAGATACCATACTTACAGAGCCGACTGAGTGTTTCCCTTGATAAGTATGTATGAGCTTTGTTATTGCACTCCAAAAGATCGGCCCTGGAGTAGTGGATGGGTCGGGCGGAATGGTATGCCCCTGGTCTCGGCTGGTCGCGGACGGGTGCAGACGGGCTTGTCTTTGGCACGTCTTCGGCGCGCCGTCGACGCGCCCGCTGCGCTCGTCCGCTGCGCTCCCGGGGAGGGGGTTTCATGATCCCAGAACTTTCCATCCACAGAAATGTGAGGGAAATGTGTTTTTTTGAACAATTTGTCAGGTTTACAAGAGATTCTGGGTAACAGAACCTGATGGGAGTCAGTCAAGTCACCCCATCCTGGATTCCCCTGGGTGTCTAGTTTCCAAGAATGTATAGGGTTGCTAGGTTTCCCTAGGTGGTGGCAGAGCTAGGGTTCAAAAACTACAGCTAGGCACTTTGCCAAAAAAGGGTCATTTTTCACTGTGAAAATGTGGTGTGTTCATGTTGCGTTTTGCGCCATTTTCTATGCTGGCACTAGCACTACCCACACAAGTGAGGTACCTTTTTTCTTGAAAGACTCTGGGTAACATGGGTTGGGTGGAATTTTGTGGATCCACGCAGATTCCAGAACTTTCCACCACAGACATGTGAGGTAAATGTTTTCTTTGTGTCAATTATTTAGGTTTGCAGGGGATTTTGGGTAGCAGAACCTGGTGAAAGTCAGTCAAGTCACCCCCTCCTGAATTACCCTCGGTGTCTAGTTTTCAAAATGTATAGGTTTGCAAGGTTCCCTAGGTGGCGGCAGAGCTAGGGTTCCAAAACTACAGCTAGGCACTTTGCAAAAAAAGGGTCATTTTTCACTGTGAAAATGTGATGTGTCCACGTTGCGTTTTGCGCCGTTTCCTGTTGCGGGCACTAGGCTTGCCCACACAAGTGAGGTACCATTTTTCTCTGAAGACCTTCTGAAATGAGGGGTGGGTGGAATTTTATGGATTCATGCAGATTCCAGAACTTTCCACGACAAAAATGTGAGGAAAATGTGTTTTAAAAAAAAATTTAGCGCGTTTTGCGCCGTTTCCTGTTGCGGGCACTAGGCTTGCCCACACAAGTGAGGTACCATTTTTCTCTGAAGACCTTCTGAAATGAGGGGTGGGTGGAATTTTATGGATTCATGCAGATTCCAGAACTTTCCACGACAAAAATGTGAGGAAAATGTGTTTTAAAAAAAAAAATAGGTTTGCAAGGGATTTTGGGTAACAGAACCTGGTGACAGCCAGTCAAGTCACCCCATCCTAGATTTCCCTGGGTGTCTAGTTTTCAAAAATGTATAGGTTTTGTAGGTTTCCGTAGGGTCTGGCAGAGCTAGGGTTCAAAAACTACAGATAGGCACTTTGCAAAAAGAGGGTAATGTTTCACTGTAAAAATGTAGTGTGTCTACGTTGTGTTTTGCGCCGTTTCCTGCCGGAGGCACTAGGCCTACCCACACAAGTGAGGTGCCATTTTTCTCGGAAGATTTTGGGTAACGTGGGGTGGGTAGAATTGTGTGGATCAACGCAGATTCCAGAAATTTCCACCACAGAAATGTGAGGATTTTTTTTGTCAAATATTTAGGTTTGCAAGGGATTCTGGGTAACAGAACCTGGTGAAACACCGTCAAGTCACCCTCTCTTGGATTCCCCTGGTTGTCTAGTTAAAAAAAAATGCATGGATGTGCTAGGTTTCCCTAGGTGCAGGCAGAGCTAGGGTAAAAAAAGGGCAATTTTTCACTGTGAAAATGTGGTGTGTCCACATTGCGTTTTGCGCTGTTTCCTATTGCGGGCACAAGCCCTACCCACACAAGTGAGGTACCATTTTTCTCGGAAGCCTTTGAGGAACAATGGGTGGGCAGAATCTTGTGGATCCACGCACATTCCAGAATTTTCCACCACACAAATTTGAGGGAAATGTTTTTATTTGGGCAATTTTTCAGATTTGCAAGAGATTCACGGTAACAGAACCTGGTGAGAGCCAGTCAAGTCACCCCATCCTGGATTCCCCTGGGTGTCTAGTTTTCAAGAATGTATATGTTTTCTAGGTTTCCATAAGTGGCGGCAGAGCTAGGGTTCAAGAACTACAGCTAGGCACTTTGCAAAAAAGGGTCATTTTTCACTGTGAAAATGTGGTGTGTCCACGTTGCATTTTGCGCCGTTTCTTATTGCGGGCACTAGCACTACCCACACAAGTGAGGCACTGTTTTTCTCGGAAGACTTTGGGTAACGTGAGGTGGGTGGAATTTTGTGGATCCACGCAGATTCCAAAACTTTCCACCACAGACATGTGAGGAAAATGTTTTCATTGTGTCAATTATTTAGGTTTGCAGGGGATTTTGGGAACAGAACCTGGTGAGAGCCAGCCAAGTCACCCCCTCCTGGATTCTCCTGGTTGTCTGTTTTTCAAAAATCTATAGGTTTGCTAGGTTTCCCTAGGTGACGGCAGAGCTAGGGTTCATAAACTACAGCTAGGCACCTTGCATAAAAAGGGTATTTTTCACTTTGAAAATGTGATGTGTCCGCGTTGCGTTTTGCGCCGTTTCCTGTCGCGGGCACTAAGTTTACCCTCACATGTGAGGTACCATTTTTCTCTGAAGACATTCGGGAATGTGGGGTGTATGGAATTTTTTGGATTCATGCAGATTCCAGAACTTTCCACCACAGAAATGTGAGGAAAATGTGTTTAAAAAAAACCAATTAGGTTTGCAAGGGATTCTGGGTAACAGAACCTGGTGACAGCCAGCCAGGTCACACCATCCTGGAGTAAGATACCATTTTTCTTGGAAGACTTTGGGAAACACGGGGTGAGTGGAATTTTGTTGAGCCACGCAGATTCCAGAACTTTCCTCCACAAAAATGTGTTTTTTTTTACAATTCTTTAGTTCTGCAAGGGATTCTGGGTCACAGAACCTGGTGAGAGATAGTCAAGTCACCCCATCCTGGATTCCCCTGGGTATCTAGTCTTCAAAAATGGATAGGTTTGCTACATGTACCGAGCTGCTGGCAGAGCTAGGGTTGAAAAACTACAGCTAGGAACTTTGCAAAAAAAGGGTCAGTTTTCACTGTGAAAATGTGTTGTGACCACGTTGCGTTTAGGGCCTTTTCCTGACACGGGGACTATGCCTACTCATGCATTTGAGGTACCGTTTTTCTTGCAAGACTTTGGGGAACGCGTGGTGGGTGGAATTTTGTGAATACACATAGATTCCATAACTTTCCACCACAGAAATGTGAGGAAAATGTGTTTTTCTGGACACATTTTTAGGTTTGCAAGGGATTCTGGGTAACAGAACCTGGTGTGAGCCAGTCAAGTCACCCCATCATGGAATTTCCTGGGTGTCTAGTTTTCAAGAATGTATAGCTTTGCTAGGTTTCCCTAGGTGCCGTCAGAGCTAGGGTTAAAAAACTACAGCTAAGCACTCTGCAAAAAAAAGGGTTATATTTCATTGTTAAAATGTGGTGTGTTCATGTTGCGTTTTGAGCCATTTCCTGTTATAGGCACTAGGCTTACCCACACAAGTAAGGTACCATTTTTATCGGGAGACATAGCATAACACAGAATTGTAGAGCAACTGGTATTACCTATAGACTTTTGATGCATTTCGGCCTTCCAAATGAAAGACAAAGTGTAAAAAAGAAGTCATTTTGAAAAATGACCTATAATTCTCATGCTAGTATTGGTAATCCCAATTTTGGAAATGTGCAAATATCTACTGTTTCTAAACTCTATATTTTGTCCCCATTTCAGAAATACATAGGTGTCTTTCATACTGATTTTTCCATGTATACATTTTGCCAGAATATTTGCTTATACCCAGTACATAATAAAAAACCATTGCAAGATGCTGCTCAGTTATTTGCTCTGGGTTCGTCGGGTTCTTGATGAACCTACAAGTCCTATATATCACCGCAAACAGAAAGGTACAGCTGATACGGTATATTGCTTTCAAACAGCTGTCATAATTAGAAGAAGTTAGAGGTGAAAACGTTGACACATATAACTGTTTTTATCAATAATTTTTCAATTTTTCCTATATTTAACTGTTAATTTCTATAAAGAAACCTTGAAGGATCTACACACATGACCCCTTGCTGAATTCAGATTTTTGTCTACTTTTCCAAAATGCATAGCTTTCCAGGATCCATTATAGCTTTCATACCCATTAACTGAAAAAAGGTTGAAAGCACAAAATAGCAAAAATAGGCTATATCCCGGTAAAATGCCAAAACTGTGTAAAAAATGTTGGTTTTCTGACAAAAGTCTGTCATTCCCTAAAAGCTGAGAAAATGGTGATTTCATCACTATAACCCCTTTTTTGATACCATTTGCAGGGGAAAAAACAGACGCTTTAATTTACAGCACTTTTTTCCCCTTTTCCCACCAAAAAACAAGATTTTGCTGTATTTTGCTAATTTCTGGGTCCCCTCCAGGGGAACCCACAAACCCTGGGTACCTTTAGAATTCCCATGATGTTGGAAGAAAAGGACGCAAATGTGGCTTGGATATCTTATGTGGTTGAAAAGTTACAGGGGCCTAAGCGTGAACTACCCCAAATAGCTAAAAAAAAAACGCCTAGCACAGAGAGGGAAAAGGCCTAGCAGCGAAGGGGTTAAGAATCATGACAAGGCATCGCCCCACATTCATGTTCATTCTGTTATGTTTCCTCAATGACTCAGACACCTTGCCTACTGTAGGAGATGTACTATGACATTGTGTGGCATACACACAAGTAGGAATTGGAAATGATTGACACTGTGGGGCACATACAGGTGTACTGTCCTATGTGATTCGATTACTATTTGCCATAGTTGTGAGTTTCAAGGCCATGCAGATGATTATTTTGCAACAGTAAGGAGAGTCAATTAGCCAGTGCGTAGACACATTTCTCACAGTCACCTATTGTGCCTGTTATTGGCTACTATTGCCATTCGTCAACTGATACATGTCTGATTTTACAACATGTTGCTGGTGCAGGTGATGTGGCGTACTTTAGTCACACATATTTGCCATTACGAGGAGGAGTCAATGTTGTTCATTGTGTACTGCCATGGGAAGGATAGTGAGTGGATATAAATTGTGGGACTTGATGGTGTACACATGGAAGTGCACATTTTCCACTATGGTAACAGTAAACAAGGGATTTTAGATATGTGTTGATCTTACGTTGTATAGTGCAACTGGTAGAATAACTACACCACAGTGCCACACAGCTTATTGACTGTGTAGGCCTTATTTTCCACGGGATTCTGAGTCCATGGTTTTGTGACTGCACTTGCAGAATCTGTGCAGCACTACTCCAAGACAGGCACATTATTTCCAAGAAGACTGTGTTGTTAGTCGTCATGGTAGCTGCAGTTTGTGCTAGAGGCTGCACCTAGATGCACAGTCTGGAGCCTTGGAGGACTGATAGAGTGATTTGTGCGCTACAACCTCATGTGCACAAAGAATGTGATGTGTGTGTATTATTAGTGATGTAATGTAGCATGGTATACATGATCTTGCTATTTTAATATATGCCTATATTTCTCAGATACACAGATCTGGGACACATCATATGCCTCATGACCATGGGATTTACCTGTGGACACACTGACTAGAGACAGGGAATCCTTTCCTTTAACGCGGTGCTTGGACACAGCATTTCACATGGCACTGTATTACTAGGCTCTTTGTCACTATTGAATGCACACACAGGGCCTCACATAGCAGTCATTGCCACTTAGCAGCGTTGTATGTCAAATGGCTGCACTTAGCTGCATCCGAAATGAAGGGATAGAATGTGCCATAATCCTAACACACAGCCAACTGAAAAAAACTGACATTGCGACAGAGATAGCTCCTTGTAAATATGCTCCTTGGTCTCCACACCAATTGTCAAGATATTTACTATGAACACAATTGCAAAGAAGCATTGCTAAATTAGCTAGGTTCTCTTAAAGTCTCTGTTGTTTCCCTGGTTTCCTGGTAGGCTGTAGACTGCCTGACAGACCAGTTGGGGCATTTCCTACCACCATCTCCAGGAAAACTGCAACCATTCTACCTATCACTAAAGTCTTGGATCTGGCTAGTTGTCAGACCTAGTGTCCCGAAGCCCTAGTGCCCTAAAGAAATGCAAGGCTGGTAGTTGTGGTGCCCTACGAACAGTCACTACCTCATTGTACAATGTCTCTCAGACATTGTATTGCAGTGATGGGCCAGGAGATGAGCATTGACACTTAGCCACTCATTACATGTGTCGGTATTTCCCCTACCACCTACCCCCTAATACCTAAACTTACCCTACCACCCAGGCCACTTCAAGTAGCCTATTGTGTCCAGGCTTGGTTTTATCAGGGCCAGATGTTTACCAAGTGAATCTTCAGCAGGGACAGCAATAGGGGCTGCAGGCAGGAGCAAAGTCCATCCCCTTCCTGACCCCTTCAGCACCTAGCCTAACGCTACCCAGTCCTCTTCTGATCCCCTGACCCAACTCTCTCCATCCCAACATATCATGGATGTCTATTCACCAAAATGCCAGGGATAACAGAAATGGCATCACACTCCATTTTTCACTTACTTTGAGTCACACACACGAATGCATAAACATACACACATTGCACACTCTCAGATAAACACACTCACCTACAAGCATGAATCCAACAAACATTTAGAAGCATTTTTTCTTACCTTAGCTGCCAGATAGGGTCATATTCCAGCAAATTCTACTCACCTTTTATTACACTAATAGTGAATGATATTATTCACTATTTGTGTAAAAGTAAATTGACAAGAAAACATGAAAATGGAGATTCAAATTACGTCCATTAGGGTGAGCTGCCAATATGTTCCAGGCACTGATTTCACTACCTCTGAGGCATGGGGTTGCAAAGGCAGTGCCGAGGTAGCAAGCATGAAACATCTCTCTGTGAAAAACAAAATAGACCATCATAGAAAGGTCAGGTGTAGTCTTCTAATTATTGTACCACCCTCATCATCTAAATCAAAATAGAATTAAACAGCTGAGGACACTACTCACACAACTTTTTAAGTTTTTATAGGAAGGTCATACTGGGGCCATCATAAACTGGCAATACGTGAGACAGCACTCTCCTGTCCATCTGGCCACAGAGCTGTGGAAAAACGGGGGAAAAGGGGGTCACGTCTCATATGTCATGTATGTATAGGGGATAACAGAGTTCGGCTCCAGGACTCTCCAAAGACCCTGAGTTGGTGATCAGGTCAAATAGAGTAGAGAGCTGGAGTCAGTCCTGAGTCCTATTGTGATTATGTGGAAGCACCCAACTTATCTTGGAGCTTAAGTTAATAGGTGTCCCAGAGGGTAGTAGCTCCAGCCCCACCCAGCATGCAATCTTCTCTTGTCATAACATCAGCCTCAGCCGACGTCCATTTCAGTACTACCCGGAGCCATCAATCTATTGAAGGTGACTGCTCGGCTTTCCATGACATAGCTATGAGCTATTTAAAGACGCCCATGGCCAAATCGACTAGTTTTAAGTAATGTTTAGTGCACTTCGTGCATTTAATGATACCAAATAGGCAATTTAAAAGATCCGTCAGTAATCGCGCATCAGTGATCTCTGAGATATGAACCATGACTGCAGTAATGGGGGGCATTCTCAAACCATGTGGATAAAAGTTGCATCATGGTAACCACAACTAGGGCACACTGAAACATTCTGTGGACACGGTGTGGGTGAGGTAAGTGTAATCCAGGTTATTGAATTGGGTAATCTTCAAGAGAGCATTACGGGAAAACCTATTTACATGTTGAAGTGCCATCCTCCATTGCTTAGGAGTCAGCACAGTGAGCTTAGGAGTCAGCACAGTGATCCTTGCTCAATCAACCAGGGCCATTGTGGACATGCACTCATTATACATCCTCCTTTACACTTAGCCAGCCATGATGAAGTTAAAGAAGCCAACCGAGGCTTTACCACATGGTCAATTGACCACAATGTAAACAGTCTCAGGAAGACACTAAATGTAACAAGTCAGGTTATTGGCTGAGGGAGATTGAAGCCAAATTCCAGAAACAACCACAATCCTTGTCATAGTGAACCATACTGACTGACTGAGAGCTTATAAAGCGCACTATTGCCGAGGCTTCTTGGGGCTGAGGTGAATGAGAGCCAACCATAAAGGTGACGGATCTTAAGGCATTGGAACGAGCCAGGTCGTTATAGATTTCCTATTAGGTTGCAATCTAATTATCAAGGGGAGGGAATTCCATAAAAACTATTTCCTCCCCATCTGGCTTTCTTTATTTTTGGAATGTGAACCAATCCAACAATGGATGACTTGAGACAACGTTGCGGCTGGTATAGAGGAATTAGAGTTTGAATATCCGCAGCTCCACCTCCGTACAGAATCTTGTGAACTAGACAGAGTACCTTAAAGTTCACCCTCTGACAGACTGGGAGCCAGGGGAGCTGCTTGATGGCTGCAGAGGTGGGGTGATGTTTGGATAGATCAAGCAGAACCCGGGCCGCGGCATTCAGAAGTGACTGGAGTTTGGCAAACTGTCCTTTATCAACTCCTAAATACAAGGCATTACAATAGTCAACTCTGGAGAGGGCCAGCGCTCCAACAACTGTTTTCCTAAGTGATAAAGGTATGAATGGCAAGATTTTGTGCTAACATTTTAGTGTAGAGAAACATGCCGAGGACACTAGGTTTATCTGTGGGGCAAGTTTCAAATCCTTGTCAAACATAACACCAAGGTTCCTAGCCTTGGACACAGGAACTGGACAGCTACATGGCTCCGGCGGCCACCATGCTTGACTCCATACTGACGTTCTTTGACCAAACTCAATGACCTCAGTTTTTCGGTGTTGAGGCAGTTATGAAATCTGTCAGCTGTTGGGTCCACACTTTGTGTTACCGACATCACTAGCTGGGTATCGTCAGCATACAACACCAGCATGAGTCCATGTTGTTTGATTAGTTATGCCAGTGGTCTAACATATAAGTTAAACAGTGTCGGAGACAGGGCCGACCCCTGAGGGACTCCACAAGGGAGGTAGAATATTCCTGATTGAATGCCATCCCAATGGCTCAGTTGTTCCCGTGATGCAAGGAATGTTGCAAGTAAGGTTAGTGCCACATCCTCAATAACCTGCTGCCTTCAATCGATGCAGCAGAACCGCATGATTCACGGTACCGAAAGCTGCGGTCAGATCAAGCAAGATGAAAGCAGCTCTACCCCCTGCATCCATTTCTTTGTGGATCTCATCCGTAGCCATGATTAAGGCTGAATTGGTGGAATGCCGAGATCTAAAGCCATGGTGAGTCGAATCGAGGATCTTGTTATTGTCTAAATAATCTGTCAGTTCCAGATTTATGGCTTTCTCTAGTATTTTTGAAGGGAATGAAAGGCAGAATATAGGGTGATAATGCTTGGCCTCCATAGGATCTAAGCCTTTTTTAGGATGGATCTGATGCATGCCTTTTTCCAGGTAGCTGGAAAGGCCCTGGAGCTGGTGTTCTCATTTAGTAAAGGGGTCAAGAAGGTACTAACTTGTTCGGGAACCAGCTGCAGAATATGTGGAGTGCAGGAGTCCAAAGGCAAACCGGACTTATTTTGTAGCAGCAGATTTGCTACGTGGTCTTCTGCTAAGGCAGAACAACATGGCAGACTATGCATCGTTATAGAGTCCTCCGGCAAATCAATACTATTTCTCTTATTTTCAGTGGCGGAGATCTCTAGTACATTATAGACCATTTGGACTTTGTTCTGAAAAAAGATAACTATTTGGTCCACAAAGTTTTGATCTGGCAAAAAAATACTGTCACATGGGCGTTTTGATAAAGCTGTCATGGTTCTAAATAATTACTTAGAGGAGTTCTTGGCCGCCAGTATTTTATCAGTAAAATATACTGATTTAGCATGCACTCCGGGCGAAGATGGGCGCAGATGGGCTTGCCGTTGGCGCGCCTTTGGCGAGCCCGCTGTGCGTGCATGCTACACTTGCTCACTACACGGTCGCAGCATTGTGTTTTTTATAGGGCCAAAAGAAACACTAGAGCCCTGACCTAGGAGGCGGGTCTGCTCTTACAGGCGACCATTAATATAAATGGGGTAGCCCAATAAGTCCAGGACCTGGGAATATAACGATACCAAAAAACAATGGTCCAATGGACTGTTAGTTCCAAAGTAACAATTAGTTCAACATTTTATATTTCACATGATAGAGTAATCATGAAACGAAAAACAGCCAAAATACATAACCAGTGGTGATGAATTTATTCTCTTACCACTAATCCTCGTAATATTATTTTTGTATATTTACAAGTAATACAGGGTCAAAGGGTTGCCCCAATCAGAGCGTGCACAAATAGAAAAGTTAAGTGGATTTAGTGATGCAGAAGAAAAGAAGGAAATTGGCAAAGAGCGTGACATAAAAACATTTGTATATTTCAAAAACAAGGATCAATAATCATCCCCATATCAAGACCTGACCATATATTAATGTAGCAACAATGTAGCAACACATCATTCAGAATTTTTTAAAAGACAAGTTGTGACTAGTACATCCTGTGCACATAAAGCAGAAATAATAATGGTCCAGGTCAATAATCAGTAATAAGCGCTTATTACTGATTATTGACCTGGACCATTATTATTTCTGCTTTATGTGCACAGGATGTACTAGTCACAACTTGTCTTTTAAAAAATTCTGAATGATGTGTTGCTACATTAATATATGGTCAGGTCTTGATATGGGGATGATTATTGATCCTTGTTTTTGAAATATACAAATGTTTTTATGTCACGCTCTTTGCCAATTTCCTTCTTTTCTTCTGCATCACTAAATCCACTTAACTTTTCTATTTGTGCACGCTCTGATTGGGGCAACCCTTTGACCCTGTATTACTTGTAAATATACAAAAATAATATTACGAGGATTAGTGGTAAGAGAATAAATTCATCACCACTGGTTATGTATTTTGGCTGTTTTTCGTTTCATGATTACTCTATCATGTGAAATATAAAATGTTGAACTAATTGTTGCTCTTACAGGCGGGCACCGCGGTCACACAATTAGCAGTGCAGAAGAAGATTGCCAATAACAACATTAAGGTGAGATAACAATTTTAACAATTTTTAAAATGTGAGCAAGTTATAAAGCGATATGAAAACGATTCTGAACCATAGAAAGATACTAACCTGTGCTTAACCCTTTGGTAGCTTGTCACAAAAACAGTGAGGCTTAACTTATATGCAATGTGTAAAGTATTTATGCAACACACAAACAGTGACAATGTGAAAGCCCTACTCAAGAAAGTCCCACACCAATTAAGTACATTTTAATAAATAAAATAAGTAGAACTGGAGTTATAACTACCTAGCTCCAAAAATATCACAGCGGCAACCATGTGCATCTGGTTGCGGAAGACCAGGACAAAGTTAAAAGTTAAAGCTGATAGTGATGGAGCATGGGTCAGATACAAAAGGTGGATTTGGCCAGGTCTTCTCATACCTTTGGTTTCAGAAGTAATTTCAGCAAAAATATCTGCATACAGTAGAGACTCAATGGAGGAAGGCAGCAGGCTGTAGCTGTGATGAGGCCATCACTGACAGGGAGCAGCTCAATGTAGTCTTGGTGAAGCCGTTGATGATGGCAGAAAAAGCTGGATTTTTAGGCTGAATAGGTTGTTCTCGTCAATTGGGTGCTAGGCTGTTGTCAAACAAGGTGAAGAGTTCTGGAGCTCATATTCACCCAGCATGATGAGGCAGCAGGTTGTAGCCGAAGAAGACTCCACAAGGCCAGATACTGGCGCCGGAAGGTCCTTCCAGAGAGGATTTACTGCTGCAAAGAATGTAGCAGGAACTGTTTCAGTTTCAGTTTCAGTTTTATTAAATTAGCACAGTTACTTAAAACCATTGCTATAAAATATCAGCATTAGCCTAATTATCATATTAAAAGGCGAAACTGGAAGAACAAACTATGCAGGTTTAAGGTCCTATATATATAAAAGCAGTCTTGTAGTTACCAATGTAATTGCATTACTGTGCTAGGCCTGAAATAAAATGGATTTAAAACAGAAGGTGCTAAACCACGGGACAAAAAAAGTCTGTGATAAGTTTTTGGGAGGGAGGAGCTGGGAGCACATGGTCCGAGGAAGGGAAAAAAAGATTGTCCAAGAGTCTCACAATTTTCCAAACCTTGCGAGCACTTGAGTATCTGTGGGCGTAAAACACAGGGCCGATGCCTCCCAGCATGACCTAATGCCCCATTTTAAATATAATGATTTTAAGAGGAATCTTCTAGGGGCATCCAGGGCAGGGCAGCAGCACAGAAGATGCAGCCATGATTCAGAATGGTAGTTGCACAGTCTGCAGGCCCACCCCTCGCTTGTCGGAGCCCATCGGTTGAAGGCCGTAGAATGCAGACCTAGAAGGTGCATAAACATTATGTTCTTCCGAGCCGCTGCCTTTAGAATTTCCGGGAGATAAGATTGCGGTTTCCTGGGAAGGTATGAGGTATTCAAGGGGAACAAGACGGTAGATGTTTTTAAAGCCTGAAGGTCCATCCGATAGGAGATTAATTTGACCTGCTTATTAATAACCTTTTTCCAGACTAGGGGGCCGATTATGATGGCGGATGGACTTGAGTCCGTCCGCCACCATAGAGTAGGAGGGACCGTCCGCAGGGGCGGCGGCGGTCCCTCCATACAGATTAGGATGTGACCGCCAGGGTGGCGGTCACATCCTCTAGTTTTAACATTGCGGCGGGTGGAGCTTCAAGCTGCACCCGCCGCAATGTTAAAAATGCATGCACCGCATTTGCGTGCACAAAGCGGCAGGCACCGCACGGTGCCTGCCGCTTTGTGCACGCAAATGCAGGGGGGTACCATAGGTACCATAGGTACCCCCCATGTGCACCGCCCGCAACGGGCCCCCGAAGTGAAGGTCCGTATGCTTTTCCACGGCGGAAAAGCCGCCGTGGAAAAGCATACTTTTTACTCCATCCTAATATGGCTGGCGGTGTCTGATAGACACCGCCAGCCATGTTACAGCTTATCCGCTGCGGTTGTAAGTCAACCGCGGCGGAAAAGCGGCGGACTGAAACCAGGACCCACCAGCCATCCTAATGTGGCGGTGGGTCTTTGGTGGGTCCGCAGAGGATGTTACGCATCCTCCGGGCCGGCGGTGGCTTCCGCCGGCCCGGAGGATGCAGAAAATCCTCCATCATAATGAGCCCCTTGGTAAGGAATAATGTCTGAAAGTAGTAATGAGTTATTAATCTTTAACGTTTTTATGGCCTTTATAATCTGATGATTCCATGGGTTTCCAGGACTGGCAAAGGTTTCTTTTAGCCGGGATTTTAAGGTATTGTCTGCAGATTTTAGTATCCTTATAAAGTATTTCAAGGTGTCTGCCTCGCAATAGATTGATTGTCTTTGTAGGCCCAGCTCCAAGCGTAGTCTTGCCCGCTGAATGAAATTCGGAAGATGAAGGATTTTTTTATAGGGGGAAATTTGGGCGCGGTCAAGAGTAACGGAGCATGCCCCAGGGAATGCCTGATGCCCAAAGTTTAAGGCAGGGAGAAGAGTAGCTTTAATCACCTTCAAAATGGGTTCTGCAGAAGGGCTGATCAGGGACTGGTTCAGTCGGGTCAGGGAGTATGTTATTGCTCCTGCTCTTTTTTTCAAGGCAACTAAATGAGCTGATGGTCTAGAGGACTCGCTAAACCAGACTCCCAAATAATTATATTTTGAAGTTGTATTGATTTTTGCAGGCCCAATATGCCACTTTAAACTTTTCTTATTCTTACATCTGCCAAATACCAGAACCTTGGTCTTTCCCTGGTTGATTTTTAAGGTGTTGGCGGTGTTATATGTATGGAGCATACTTAGTGCTCGTTGAAGACCTGATTTTGCCTGGTCCATTATGACGATGTCGTCGGCATATTGTAATATGTGCAGATTCCTTTTAATAGGCCCCAATTTTGGCGGCAGAAGATTACTGTTCTCCAGGATTGTTCCAAGATCAGCAGTGTAAAGATTGAACAAAAGAGGGGCAAAAGCACAGCCTTGCTTTAATCCGTCTTCGATAGCGATTTTTGTAGAGACTGTCTTTGGGCCAGTTTTAATTCGCACCCAGGTGTTCTTGTGCAAGGAGATGAGTGCTCCTAGCAGGCTCTGTGGAATCCCCCACTTATCCAGCTTCCTCCATAAGATGTTACGAGACACTTTATCAAAAGCCGCACTGTAGTCTATAAAGCAGCAGTAAAGGGGAAGATGTTTTTTTTGTGCTGCTTGTTGACTCAGAATGGCTATGGTTGTGATATTATCTATTGTGGAGGCTGAGTCTCGGAACCCTGTTTGGAAGTATGGTAGGATGTTGTTTTCGGCTACCCATTTTTCTAGCAGCCTAAGAAGACACCGGGCATATGCCTTGGCCTCAAGATCTAATAGGGCAATGAGTCTGTAGTTAGCATGGAGCGTTACGTCTCCTTTCTTAAATATGGGGCATAAAATTTAGCCCAGCCATGAGTCTGGTAGCTGACAGGTCAAAAACGCGTTGTTGTATAAGGGTGCCAAAAGTTCCGCCCACTCTTCCAGAGCACATTTGAATACCCCGGCTGGAAGGCCGTTGGGCCCGGGAGCTCGTTTTTCATGGCTCTCAGATACTTGGAGACCTCGGCTGCAGTGGTCAGCTTATTGATTTTTGTCTGGAGGGAATCGACACGGTCTCTTATTTCGATCACCACAGGGTCCAGGGCGTCACAACAATATAGTTGAGTCACATGCAGGGCCCATTCTTCTTCACGAACCGCGTTTCCTCTGTTGTTGTTCGAGGAACGGAGCTTATTCATGTGAGTCCAGAACTTGGACAGATTATTGCCCCTTAGCAAGGCAAATATTTTTAGCCACTCAGTCTGTTCTTTTAGTCTCTTGGCCTCCCATGACGATTTTTTGAAGGCCTTGCACATTAAGGCCATGTTATTGGCAGTGTGCGCAGTGCCAATCAATTTGTGCAAGCGCACAGCTCTTCTTAATGCTATTCTTTGGGTGGCTAACACTGGATCAAGTGTCCGCTTCGGACGTAGCCCGTGAGATCTATATTGGGCCACGGGACCTGTTGGGAGGTCTCGTAATTTGACGATAGCGTTATCCCACCAGTGATGTGAGTCTGTGGGAGCATTGTGCCTGAGGATTGGAGTTTCTTCCATAAGCCAAATACCCACCTTGGCAGAACCCGATGAGTCCCATTTGATTCTTCTGCCTAAGGTGTGCAGTTCGACCTGCATTGAGTGCCCCACTTCAATTGATTCGGTAGCGACTTGCATTTGCAGGTGCATTGTTACCGTTAAGGGATTATGGTCGCTCTCCGAACGATAGGAGATTTCCATCCTGAATAGTTTATTTCCCAGAAGTGGTGATAGGGAGATATAGTCAATAGTCGAGATGTTCTTAAATGTCGGAAGAAATTGAGCGTCCGGGTTCTGTTCCAATGTAATTTGGTGAGAGAAGGTTGTGATTAATTAAAAAGGTGGTCATAGCGGGAACTGCTGTGAATTAACTCCCACCGGCAATGTATTTTTGGGGGATTGGCTTGCTGGTAGGTCCTGGTCTCCTGCTGGTTCTGAGAGCATTTTGTGGTTAAAATGTTTTCTAATTCCCAGATTTTGGATTCTGGTGGGAGGAGGCCATTCCAGCACCACACCAAGGGTCAGGAGCTGGGGGCACTCCTTGGGAGGTTAGGACTCACTCCCAGCGAGGCAAGCAGCAGGGTTCCAAGTCTCAGGAGCTTTTTAAATTCCTATAGCCCACACATGAGGCCAGCCAACTATCCTTTGGAGTCGCTATGGGGGTTCTGGCTTCAATTAGAAGGTCCAGTCCTATTTTTCAGGCAGTTTGGTAGCAGGGCAGACCTTTCAGCATCAACGCAGCAAGGCAATCATTCTGGTAGCCGAGCAGCAGGGCATCCCTTCCTCTGAAGCTCCACAGGTTCAGGAGTGTGTTGAGGAGTGGTTCTAAGGGGGCCAATATTTATACAGGGTTCCAGCCTTTGTGTGTGGAGGACCATCATGTCTAACTCCTACATCTGATTCTGGAAAGTTCTTACCTTCTCTTGTAAAGGCTCCACACTAAACTGTCAGGGGTGACAAAAGGCTGGTGTCATGTCCTTTGTGTGTGCTGGAGGCAAGCCCTTTGAAGTGTAAGTGGGAGAGTGCACAGCTCTGCTGCTAGAAATCCTGACAGGATGATGCAGGATGATCCATCCTACCCACATCTAATGCCCTTTGTGTCACTGTTTGTGAGGAATATAGAAACCCCAACCGTAGCCCTATTCACAATCATGTGACCAAGCATACTAGCAGAAGGCACAAATGGTTAGACAAGAATTTGCCAAATTTCTACAAGTGCAATTTGTGAGAAGTTGGCCTGATATATGATGTTTCCAATTCTGGAACCACCTTGTATCAGTCCAAGCTATCCCTTATGGTGTCTGGTTGTAAGTCAACCTTGTAGACAAGCTATCTTAATGGTAGCATAGACTAAGCAGCCTTAAAGGCTTAACTCAAGAGGTCGTGTTAAGCGAGCTGTTTTACCAATCACAGTCCTGTAATATCAAATGAAAGGACACCACACAAGTATATATTATAAAAATATATGTATTTATTACTCAAAATAATCCCCAGTATTCTTTATGAACAAAGGGGCACAAGCGTTAAATCAAAAGCACAGTATAACATACAAAGTTGCACAATTATGGATGAGGGCGAGAGGCCACTCAGACCATATATTAAGAAAGTGGTATAAGAGATACCAATCGAACAGTGGTTAGGCCTAGGGCCTAGGGAATCGCTGGGAGCAGTCGGGACAAGCAGTGCTGAAGTCGGGAAAAACCCGCGGGATTCGGGTGCAGTGCTGAAATCACACGCATGCACCAATGCAAGTCAATGGTGCGTGAAAGTTACACAAATAGAGTTTTAGGACACTTCCGCT
This sequence comes from Lissotriton helveticus, assembly GCF_964261635.1. Lineage (NCBI taxonomy): Eukaryota > Metazoa > Chordata > Amphibia > Caudata > Salamandridae > Lissotriton > Lissotriton helveticus. The sequence continues at coordinate 313,053,567 of NC_136062.1, forward strand.
GAACCTAGAAAGACAAAACTTAAGACACAGACCCTAGAGGTGTGTACCAGTGTGGGAACACCGGCGTTGCAATGTTACCTCACCCACAAGAAGCGGGTGCACAGGGTCGAAGTAGTGTCGGGTTTCGTCACGCTGGTTCTGGGTGCTTGAAGCTGAAGAGGCTGCAGGCGCTGTGAAGGTGTCCGGTGGGATCCAAGGGTGGATCGAAGTCGAAAAGTACCTGAAAGCAGAGGGGACAGAGTCTGGGTCACTCAGCAGTGACCAGGGTGGAACCAGGATGGAACCAGGCAATGTCGGGCACAATCAGGTGGTTGTTGAGGAGCTTCTCTCCGCTGTCACATGGGCTCTGGGGCATCTACGAAGTCCAGGAGCAGGTCACGATCTGTCCCACGAAGGCTCTCGCTGTCGGCGCTGTCGGCTTCAAGATTGGAGCAAACAACACTTGGCAAAAGCAATCCAGGTGGAACTGGAAGATTGCTTCTCATTTGAACCAGGAGGGTCAGAGTGGGGGCTCCTTTTCAGGGGAGCTGGTGCAAATCTGGAGCAACCAGAATCACAAGTTGTATTTTGGTTTTCGTTGGCACAGGGGCCAAAAGCCAGCTGGCAAGGGACTGGCCAACGTGTTGAGCCAAAAGAAGCAGAAGGGCCCCACGCAACATCGTCGAGTGTGGAGGGCTGTACTTCGGTGCAAGAGTGGCTCAGGGTTGGGGCTTCTCAAACCCCGGTGTACAGCTTCAAGGGTCACTGGTGGGCTGCACGGTCAGCGTCTCGTGGTCTTTCCAAGATGGCGTGCCCCACACTTCCGGTCGCCTCCACGGGTCTCAGCTCTACAGGGACTGTGGATCGGGCTGTTAGAAGGCAGGCAAGCTTGATCTCGTCGATCTCTGTTGCTCGAGTTCCGGCGGGAACTGCAACAAAGCAGACGTCGATGGCTGGATGGTGCATGTTTGCACAGGGTGGTCACTCCTTGACCACAAGGGAGATTCTTCAGTCTTCTACGTCGAGTAGGATGTCGAAGGGTCCAGAGTTTCGTTTCTTATGTTTCATCAGGATAATCTGAAGTGCATTGGCACTGCTCCCACTCCTATTCGAATCTGGGGGGCTGGATTACCTGCTAGGTCCCCTCCTATGGGTGGGACCCAGGAAGGGGGTGGATACACCCCTTTCCTTTGATCCAGGCCGCGCTGGGACTGGGGCTGGTGTGCCCCAGAACCGGTTTGACCGGATTATGCAAGGGGCAGCCTTGTGCTCCCCATGCAGTGTCTGGTTTCTTTCAAACCTCCCTGCTGCAATCCACTAACTCCTGTCTGGGGTGGTGTGACACCTCCCTGCGACAGGAAAGCCTTTGTCCAGGCCCCCTTGGCTGAGTTTCGGTCAGCTACAGTGGGTCAGACTTGTGTCTGTGGCAGAAGCATCCATTTTGTGGATCTGAGGCTCTTTTAGAAATTAACTGCATTTCAGTAAAGTAACATGTCTTACCCCTCTAGAGGGGTGGAATGCTAGCCCCGTCACCAGAACTGGCGAGGGGATAGTATTCCAAATCGTATGACACCTTACACAACATGTTTTGATAAAGCCAAACCAAAGTTGCTATATAACCGCGAGGATTATAATGCACTTAATAGTATATGGTATGGCATTATCCTGAAACAGCTTAGGGATTTGTTCCAGACGGCTGCAGACAGGCTCAGCTCATGCTAGAGCTCCATCTCACATTAAACCACGCACTCTGCCTCCAGAATTGATAAGGCCTTCCATAGGAGTGACTCACATGTTTATATGTGTCCAGATATAGGTTTAGATATAGGTATACTATATCTAAGCAAGGGGTGATTACACCACCTTGCCCCAGCTGAGTGATCAGCCAGTTGTGTCAATTTAAGAACCAGCCAGGGGTGGCAAAAGATATGCTGCAGCCACTGGTAGGCCTTGGTGGCACCTATGCCCTGAGCACCTATAGTGCAGGGTACAGGGGCTGACAAGGAGTCCATTTCCAATTGTGGTATGTACCTAGGGTACATGGAATCCATTTTACAGAGAGAGCAGATAGCCTGGGGCCCTGATTAGCAGGGGACGAGGCCACTAAGTCAAAAACCAGCTAAACACAAGGCAAAAAATCTGGGGTAACCATAGTCAGGTAGCCACCTTCCTACACAATTTTCATAACTATGACTAAAGTACGACTAGCATTAAAAGGGATTTTAGATTATAATTAAAGCTCCCTGTTTTCCGTTTTTACTGATTTTTCAGATAAATACAGACAGAAAAACATTTATTTCTTGTATATATTTATTTTTAAATGTGTATAAAAACGGAAATTGGGTGCTTTTAGAGTGATTCGAAATACACTTTGCCATGACTGCCAGGCTATTAACTGTGGATTGATAGGTAAGGGGGTTAAAAAACAGGGGTTGCACTCACCTGCTAATGATTAACAAGAAAGGGACTCAGTTGTTCCTAGACGAAGAGTAATAATAATAATACTACTACGGTCAAGAGGGGAGGAAAATTGATGAGGGGGTAGTGCTCAGTGGCGTGCTCCCCTGGGCATCCCATTAGTTGGAATGAATGGCCTCACACACTCTTGCGAGTGTCATGCTTCATCATCGGCCGTTGCTCCTCGTTGGGCAGGCGGTGCAATGTCCAACGGGCTCACCTCTAGGAGGGGCTCTTTATCGGAGATCTTTTTTCCAACAGCCTGTGGGTGAAGTGCAAGTGAGGGGCCAGGTAAGAGGTGGATAGTGTGGGTGGGTGTGTTAAAATATAGCAAGGGATACCGGAGAGCAATTTATTCTGGTGGTTCCCCTACTATAAGTAAAACCAGTGGGTGGCCTACGATCGCCAGAAATTAGGTTCTGTATCACGATCTAGGACTACACAGCGTTACGTGAGGTCAACATGTTTCTCGCTTCTGCGGTTGTGCTGCGATTCTTCAGGACCTTATCTAATTTACATCTATCACAAAGGGGAAGACCTTAAAGTATCAACCTGTAACCATCAATTTGTAACTGTTGTACTACCTGGGCGTAACCGCTCTTGCCTGGAGGAGACAAAAGGAAGAGTTACCAAAATACAAGGACAACAATTATCCATTCTCGACCGTGAGCACACTGTGATTAGGTGAAGAGAAGTGACTAGGTGTCTGTGGCATTCTGTGAGCAGTGACCTGTAAGTATCCACTTGATTCACATGTATCACAAGTCATCTCCAACACAGTAGAAAATAAATGATAAAATGAACTAAAGTTAAAATAAAATAAAACTAAACTAAAAACATGATAGCAGCAGTTATTCAATTCAAGGTGTTTAAATATTGACCCCTCTCGGATTCGTTGGATACTCACCTATAGGTCAAGGAGTACAGGTGTCAACAGTACCCGGTAGGTGTGGCATCAAGGGAGAGAACCAATAGGGGTTTAATGGCTATAGGGGAGACAAAGGCACCAATATCCGAGAATCCCCAATGTCTAAACGTTTCTTAGGAGGACTACTGACATGCAGGTAGGTAAGCAATTGTATATCGTCAACTGCTCATGTAAAAGGATTGCCATATTCTTATTCAGGTTTCAAAAACATAGGCACATATGTCCGACATACAGCGTGGGCATATTAAGTTCTGTTTACCGATGCCAGTGACTACGTATTGGCCCTTGCATAGTGGCTACACCTTGCATTGAGCTGGTATTCAAAATAATGGAACTAGAGGCCACTCGCCTACAAAGAACCCGTGTGAGTTAGAGTGGTCATATGGCCAGGGGCGGTCATAAGTGGTTGCCTGAGTAGCGTGGTGATCAGAGGTATAGGTGCATACATGCATCTCTTATCTCAAGCTTGGTGTACACTCTCTATAAAAATTCAGGTGCCAACACTACCCCTGCGTAGTTGACTGAGCAGCGAGGCAGTCAATTGTATACCGGGACAAAGGTGCATCCAATAACATTCGGTGCCAACACTCCCCCTGCGTAGTTGACTAGGCAGCGAGGCAGTCAATTGTATACCGGGACAAGGGTGCATCCAAAAACATACCACTGTATGTGTTCCAAATATTCGACTATAGCACGGACTGATGTTGCGCCATACAATGTGCCCAGTATAAACATATAATCAGAGGCCCAAAGTGCCCGTTAGTAGTCAGCCATGGAGCGCCCGTCAGTGCTCAGGAAGCGGCTGGTGCGCACATCAGGTGCGAGGTGTCCGGGTCTCTTGGCTAACGAGACTTAGCATAACGCGTGCCACTGTCTGTGAGCTGACTATTAAATTGTAGCGCGGCTCACATTGCATTCAGTTCACAACACACACACAAGGGCAAAAGAGGTTCTTGTATTCCGCCGGCCGTGCGGCGGCCGCCATTGCTAGGGACGCGGCGCGCACCTACAATCGAGGTGTCACGGTCAATACTCCCCGCCTGCCACGCTAATGCGGGTAAAAGAGGCAAAGCGCGCTGCCAACTTACTGCTCAGAGCCTCGGCCAGTGCTCTTTCTCCTACCCATCTCTACCGGATCCGGATAGTACCGGGTCCCCGGTCCACTGCTGGTTATGTTAGTGGTTCGGGGCGTCACCCCTGTGACTGGAAGGTCACGTGATGCGTATTGTAAACGTGGGCGCCATCTTGGAGTAGGCACTTCCAGGCGCCTACAATAGGGAGAAAAGCAGGATGACCCACATAAAAGGTGTTTTTAATGTAACACTCTTCATAATCATTTGATGAGTGTTGAGATACACACAATTGTGGGTCAGACCCCCTGTATTACATGGTTAAGATAGGCATAGCTATTCCCTTTAATAAGAAGACGCTAATACGGGCGCCATATTGGAGGGGTAAAAACCGGCCCCTTCTTATGGTTAGCTCTGTGCAGCGCCATATATGCAATATACGGGTTGTTGTCAATAAGCTTATGGAATACCCTGGGAGGACCTGTAATGTACGGGTCCGGTAGTCCAATAGTCCACTTTAAACATAGGCTGGATACAGCTGCTTAGTGTGTACCAAGCGTAGAACACAATCCAACATTGTATTTATAGACAGCTCCATGGGATGTCTTCATTCAATCCCCGCTTGTCTGAGGATAGCCTGTGTATCCAGCGCTGCTCTTTGTGGAACAGGTCCTGTTTGGATCTGCTGTTGGGTGTTTCAAGGATGACCCACCAAATGGAGTCAGCAGTATGATTGTTTTCCAGGAAATGACGGCACATCTTAGTGTTGGTCTTTTTGCATCGTATATTGCTGCGATGTTCCGATATACGAGTCTTGACCGCTCTGGTGGTCATGCCAACATATTGTAATTCACAGGGGCACCTAATGAGGTAGATACAATTGGTGGAGTTGCAGTTAGTATGATTGCGGATTTCCCAAGTGAATGTATCTGTCAAATTGATGGACTTGGTAACATTGGTAAAGGGGCAAACACTGCAAGAACCACACGGGTAATGTCCCATCACTGGTGGGAGTTGCCAGAGTGTGTTCTGTCTGCGGCCTCTACTTTGTTTAGGTCTGGTGTGTATCAGGACGTCTTTGATGTTACTGGACCTCTTAAAAGCAAACCTAGGGATCTCCAGAGTCAGTTCTCCTGTATTGAGAATTTGCCAGTGTTTCTTGACAATTCTCTTGATATCGTTAGAGATTGGTGTGAAGGTTGTGACACATGTCAAGGGTATGGTCTCTTGTGAGGCTCTGATATTGCCCTCCAGGAGTGCCTCTCTGTTGTTGTTCTGTGCTCGCTTCCGAGCTTTGTAAATCTCCCTGGTAGGGTAGCCTCTTTCCTTCAAATTTCGTGAAAGGATCGTAGACTCACTCCTGTAGTCAGTGAGGTTGGTGCAGTTACGCCTTACCCGTAGAAATTGACCAAAGGGAAGGTTCAATCTCAAAGTTCTAGGATGGTGGCTGGTAAAGAGTAACAAACTGTTTCGGTCAGTGGGCTTCCGATACATCGTGGTATTGATCTTTCCCCCTTCCAATCTGATGGTAAGGTCCAGGAAAGCAATCCTGGAGTCTGACGCAGTGATGGTAAAGGTCAGGAAGTTGTTCAGGGTGTTCAACCACGTAAATAACTCCAGGTACTGGGGTGTTGTCCCTGTCCAGAGTATGAGGATGTCATCAATGAACCTCCTCCATAGTATGATGTTAGAATGGTAGGGGTTCATTGGACCATTGATGTATTGTTCCTCAAAGTCTGCCATATACAGGCATGCCAACGAAGGAGCAAAGGTACTGCCCATAGATGTACCCTGGGTCTGTTGGTAATATTGTCCTTTGAATTCAAAGAAGTTCTTGGCAGGGCAAGTTCCGCGCATTCCATGGTAAAGGAAGGTGGTGTTGCCGATGTCCATACTTCCATATTGAGAGTCCTCTCTATCACCCCGAGTGTGGCCCTCTGTGGGATGTTAGTGTAGAGGGCCTCCACGTCTAGGGTAATGAGGAAGTCTATATGGGTGCCCTCCTGCAGATTGTCAAGGAGGCATAAGACATCTTTGGTGTCCTGCACGTAGGAGGGGATTCTCTTCACCAGCGGTTGCAGGAAGTAATCACAAAATTGTGATAAAGGCTCCAAAATAGAGCCTATCCCTGACACAATCGGGCGTCCAGGTACTGGTGTTGTGCCCTTATGAATTTTGGGGAGGGTGTAGAAGTATGGTACTTTCGGATTCTGTTTCACAAGAAATTCAGCCTCTTTCTTGGAAATCCATTCCTGGCACTCCGCAGATTCCACCAATCCTGTTATGGTGGTTTTGAGCCGTGCGGTAGGGTCGGTCGGGATAGGAGTGTAGTAGCGTCTATCTCCTAATTGTCTTAGGCACTCTGTTTCATAGTCTTTGGTGTCCATCAAGACTGTTGCCCCACCCTTGTCCGCCTGTTTGATCGTGATGGTTTCGTCATTGCCCAAGGAGTTAAGTATTTGTTTCTCCATATTGGACAGATTCTGGTATTTGTTGCACGGTCTCAGGGCCCCGATGTCCTTGAGCACAGCCTGCTCATATGTTAGGAATTCGTTTGGTATCATCCCACTGTGGGGTGTAAAGATCGATGGATTGTGGAGACCCGAGTCTGTGCGAGTCTCGACGGGTTTACCATCAAAGAAGGCTCTTAGTCTGACTTTTCTGAAGAACTTCTGGATCTCACAAGTCAGTTCGAAATTGTCTACCTTAGGGGTGGGCACAAATCCCAATCCTTTTTGGAGAACTTTTTCTTCTGGTCTTGTGAGCTGGCGTGATGAAAGGTTCACCACAAGACTTACTTCCTCCCTGTCTTGCTCCTCGTTTCTACCCCTGTGGTCGGTGTTTCCTCCCACTGGACCCTTTTGTCCGGAGCGTTTCCTCGCCTGCGCCCGCGCCCTCTGCCCCAACCTCTGTCTAAAAAAGGCTGTTGGTTCGCATTGTGCGGGGCAAACTGCGGGGGGTATGGAGGTCCAAAGGGGTTCATAGGATGTTGAAACTGAGGAAAGTGCCACATTGGGGGACCTTGGTAGGGAGGCGGTTGATAGAAGGGTTGTCCCCTTCTCCCTCCTCTGTTTCCTCTCCGGGGTCTAGGTTGCCACTCATCTCCACTTGAATTGTCGTCGTTGTTAGACCCTCGCTTAGAAGAGGAGGCACTTGAGTCGGAGAGGTACCCTGTCCCTGTGGGGACAAAGTCGTCCTTGAGGTAAGGATAGACTTTCTCTTTGGAAAATCGGTCAATATCCTTTTGTAATTTTGCCACTTTTTGTTTCATCAAGAAGTCTTTGTGTTCAGTGATTTCTTTATTGAGCTCTGTCAACTTGGTCTTAAAACCGGTGTTCTGTCCCGAGTTTTTTAAGGCGCTCTCTGCTGCCTGGATTTTAGTCAGGAGCTCATCAGCCAACCGTTTGGCTGTATTTACCAGAAGAATCAGTAAGTCATGAGTACATTTCCATGAAATGAGAGACCATTCTACTTTAAATTGGCCGTCCTCCCAGAAAATTCTAGGGAAATTCTTGACGATGAGGCCGTTAGGTGCTATTTTAGCCTTGAAGTATTCTGCCATTAACGCCCCATGTAGTGTGATTCTGACCCACTCTCTTTTCATGTCAGAGAGTGCTTTCCAGTCTGTGGAGTTACTCCCTGTCGCAATTTCGAGGTCCATGCCTAGCATGGATGGAAGCCTATGGATAGCTGCTGCATCATCGTCACCGAAACTGAGTCCCTGTCCGTCCATCTTGGGACAGTATAGGGTTCTCTGGTGAAGAATGAAAGACAAAAGGAAAAGTCAAAAAAGGGGGATAATACTATAAGTATATCAACCCAGTCCAAGATACATTGGTCAGGGACTCAGAATGAGGAGGGGGATAGAAGAACACTTACCCACCGAACGATATATATACACCCCACGGTGGTTAGCCGTGCAAGATATGTATCAAAAAAGGGGGGTAGAGGAGTCAGATCAAGAGTTGATCCTAAGGCTCAATTTACCATTCCAAGAAATTAGAATGGAAGGTCCAACATGAGTCGGAGCCCCATGTAGCAATGATTAACAAGAAAGGGACTCAGTTGTTCCTAGACGAAGAGTAATAATAATAATACTACTACGGTCAAGAGGGGAGGAAAATTGATGAGGGGGTAGTGCTCAGTGGAGTGCTCCCCTGGGCATCCCATTAGTTGGAATGAATGGCCTCACACACTCTTGCGAGTGTCATGCTTCATCATCGGCCGTTGCTCCTCGTTGGGCAGGCGGTGCAATGTCCAACGGGCTCACCTCTAGGAGGGGCTCTTTATCGGAGATCTTTTTTCCAACAGCCTGTGGGTGAAGTGCAAGTGAGGGGCCAGGTAAGAGGTGGATAGTGTGGGTGGGTGTGTTAAAATATAGCAAGGGATACCGGAGAGCAATTTATTCTGGTGGTTCCCCTACTATAAGTAAAACCAGTGGGTGGCCTACGATCGCCAGAAATTAGGTTCTGTATCACGATCTAGGACTACACAGCGTTACGTGAGGTCAACATGTTTCTCGCTTCTGCGGTTGTGCTGCGATTCTTCAGGACCTTATCTAATTTACATCTATCACAAAGGGGAAGACCTTAAAGTATCAACCTGTAACCATCAATTTGTAACTGTTGTACTACCTGGGCGTAACCGCTCTTGCCTGGAGGAGACAAAAGGAAGAGTTACCAAAATACAAGGACAACAATTATCCATTCTCGACCGTGAGCACACTGTGATACGGGTAAGGCGTAACTGCACCAACCTCACTGACTACAGGAGTGAGTCTACGATCCTTTCACGAAATTTGAAGGAAAGAGGCTACCCTACCAGGGAGATTTACAAAGCTCGGAAGCGAGCACAGAACAACAACAGAGAGGCACTCCTGGAGGGCAATATCAGAGCCTCACAAGAGACCATACCCTTGACATGTGTCACAACCTTCACACCAATCTCTAACGATATCAAGAGAATTGTCAAGAAACACTGGCAAATTCTCAATACAGGAGAACTGACTCTGGAGATCCCTAGGTTTGCTTTTAAGAGGTCCAGTAACATCAAAGACGTCCTGATACACACCAGACCTAAACAAAGTAGAGGCCGCAGACAGAACACACTCTGGCAACTCCCACCAGTGATGGGACATTACCCGTGTGGTTCTTGCAGTGTTTGCCCCTTTACCAATGTTACCAAGTCCATCAATTTGACAGATACATTCACTTGGGAAATCCGCAATCATACTAACTGCAACTCCACCAATTGTATCTACCTCATTAGGTGCCCCTGTGAATTACAATATGTTGGCATGACCACCAGAGCGGTCAAGACTCGTATATCGGAACATCGCAGCAATATACGATGCAAAAAGACCAACACTAAGATGTGCCGTCATTTCCTGGAAAACAATCATACTGCTGACTCCATTTGGTGGGTCATCCTTGAAACACCCAACAGCAGATCCAAACAGGACCTGTTCCACAAAGAGCAGCGCTGGATACACAGGCTATCCTCAGACAAGCGGGGATTGAACGAAGACATCCCATGGAGCTGTCTATAAATACAATGTTGGATTGTGTTCTACGCTTGGTACACACTAAGCAGCTGTATCCAGCCTATGTTTAAAGTGGACTATTGGACTACCGGACCCGTACATTACAGGTCCTCCCAGGGTATTCCATAAGCTTATTGACAACAACCCGTATATTGCATATATGGCGCTGCACAGAGCTAACCATAAGAAGGGGCCGGTTTTTACCCCTCCAATATGGCGCCCGTATTAGCGTCTTCTTATTAAAGGGAATAGCTATGCCTATCTTAACCATGTAATACAGGGGGTCTGACCCACAATTGTGTGTATCTCAAAACTCATCAAATGATTATGAAGAGTGTTACATTAAAAACACCTTTTATGTGGGTCATCCTACTTTTCTCCCTATTGTAGGCGCCTGGAAGTGCCTACTCCAAGATGGCGCCCACGTTTACAATACGCATCACGTGACCTTCCAGTCACAGGGGTGACGCCCCGAACCACTAACATAACCAGCAGTGGACCGGGGACCCGGTACTATCCGGATCCGGTAGAGATGGGTAGGAGAAAGAGCACTGGCCGAGGCTCTGAGCAGTAAGTTGGCAGCGCGCTTTGCCTCTTTTACCCGCATTAGCGTGGCAGGCGGGGAGTATTGACCGTGACACCTCGATTGTAGGTGCGCGCCGCGTCCCTAGCAATGGCGGCCGCCGCACGGCCGGCGGAATACAAGAACCTCTTTTGCCCTTGTGTGTGTGTTGTGAACTGAATGCAATGTGAGCCGCGCTACAATTTAATAGTCAGCTCACAGACAGTGGCACGCGTTATGCTAAGTCTCGTTAGCCAAGAGACCCGGACACCTCGCACCTGATGTGCGCACCAGCCGCTTCCTGAGCACTGACGGGCGCTCCATGGCTGACTACTAACGGGCACTTTGGGCCTCTGATTATATGTTTATACTGGGCACATTGTATGGCGCAACATCAGTCCGTGCTATAGTCGAATATTTGGAACACATACAGTGGTATGTTTTTGGATGCACCCTTGTCCCGGTATACAATTGACTGCCTCGCTGCCTAGTCAACTACGCAGGGGGAGTGTTGGCACCGAATGTTATTGGATGCACCTTTGTCCCGGTATACAATTGACTGCCTCGCTGCTCAGTCAACTACGCTGGGGTAGTGTTGGCACCTGAATTTTTATAGAGAGTGTACACCAAGCTTGAGATAAGAGATGCATGTATGCACCTATACCTCTGATCACCACGCTACTCAGGCAACCACTTATGACCGCCCCTGGCCATATGACCACTCTAACTCACACGGGTTCTTTGTAGGCGAGTGGCCTCTAGTTCCATTATTTTGAATACCAGCTCAATGCAAGGTGTAGCCACTATGCAAGGGCCAATACGTAGTCACTGGCATCGGTAAACAGAACTTAATATGCCCACGCTGTATGTCGGACATATGTGCCTATGTTTTTGAAACCTGAATAAGAATATGGCAATCCTTTTACATGAGCAGTTGACGATATACAATTGCTTACCTACCTGCATGTCAGTAGTCCTCCTAAGAAACGTTTAGACATTGGGGATTCTCTGATAACTCTGGATATTGGTGCCTTTGTCTCCCCTATAGCCATTAAACCCCTATTGGTTCTCTCCCTTGATGCCACACCTACCGGGTACTGTTGACACCTGTACTCCTTGACCTATAGGTGAGTATCCAACGAATCCGAGAGGGGTCAATATTTAAACACCTTGAATTGAATAACTGCTGCTATCATGTTTTTAGTTTAGTTTTATTTTATTTTAACTTTAGTTCATTTTATCATTTATTTTCTACTGTGTTGGAGATGACTTGTGATACATGTGAATCAAGTGGATACTTACAGGTCACTGCTCACAGAATGCCACAGACACCTAGTCACTTCTCTTCACCTAATCACAGTGTGCTCACGGTCGAGAATGGATAATTGTTGTCCTTGTATTTTGGTAACTCTTCCTTTTGTCTCCTCCAGGCAAGAGCGGTTACGCCCAGGTAGTACAACAGTTACAAATTGATGGTTACAGGTTGATACTTTAAGGTCTTCCCCTTTGTGATAGATGTAAATTAGATAAGGTCCTGAAGAATCGCAGCACAACCGCAGAAGCGAGAAACATGTTGACCTCACGTAACGCTGTGTAGTCCTAGATCGTGATACAGAACCTAATTTCTGGCGATCGTAGGCCACCCACTGGTTTTACTTATAGTAGGGGAACCACCAGAATAAATTGCTCTCCGGTATCCCTTGCTATATTTTAACACACCCACCCACACTATCCACCTCTTACCTGGCCCCTCACTTGCACTTCACCCACAGGCTGTTGGAAAAAAGATCTCCGATAAAGAGCCCCTCCTAGAGGTGAGCCCGTTGGACATTGCACCGCCTGCCCAACGAGGAGCAACGGCCGATGATGAAGCATGACACTCGCAAGAGTGTGTGAGGCCATTCATTCCAACTAATGGGATGCCCAGGGGAGCACTCCACTGAGCACTACCCCCTCATCAATTTTCCTCCCCTCTTGACCGTAGTAGTATTATTATTATTACTCTTCGTCTAGGAACAACTGAGTCCCTTTCTTGTTAATCATTGCTACATGGGGCTCCGACTCATGTTGGACCTTCCATTCTAATTTCTTGGAATGGTAAATTGAGCCTTAGGATCAACTCTTGATCTGACTCCTCTACCCCCCTTTTTTGATACATATCTTGCACGGCTAACCACCGTGGGGTGTATATATATCGTTCGGTGGGTAAGTGTTCTTCTATCCCCCTCCTCATTCTGAGTCCCTGACCAATGTATCTTGGACTGGGTTGATATACTTATAGTATTATCCCCCTTTTTTGACTTTTCCTTTTGTCTTTCATTCTTCACCAGAGAACCCTATACTGTCCCAAGATGGACGGACAGGGACTCAGTTTCGGTGACGATGATGCAGCAGCTATCCATAGGCTTCCATCCATGCTAGGCATGGACCTCGAAATTGCGACAGGGAGTAACTCCACAGACTGGAAAGCACTCTCTGACATGAAAAGAGAGTGGGTCAGAATCACACTACATGGGGCGTTAATGGCAGAATACTTCAAGGCTAAAATAGCACCTAACGGCCTCATCGTCAAGAATTTCCCTAGAATTTTCTGGGAGGACGGCCAATTTAAAGTAGAATGGTCTCTCATTTCATGGAAATGTACTCATGACTTACTGATTCTTCTGGTAAATACAGCCAAACGGTTGGCTGATGAGCTCCTGACTAAAATCCAGGCAGCAGAGAGCGCCTTAAAAAACTCGGGACAGAACACCGGTTTTAAGACCAAGTTGACAGAGCTCAATAAAGAAATCACTGAACACAAAGACTTCTTGATGAAACAAAAAGTGGCAAAATTACAAAAGGATATTGACCGATTTTCCAAAGAGAAAGTCTATCCTTACCTCAAGGACGACTTTGTCCCCACAGGGACAGGGTACCTCTCCGACTCAAGTGCCTCCTCTTCTAAGCGAGGGTCTAACAACGACGACAATTCAAGTGGAGATGAGTGGCAACCTAGACCCCGGAGAGGAAACAGAGGAGGGAGAAGGGGACAACCCTTCTATCAACCGCCTCCCTACCAAGGTCCCCCAATGTGGCACTTTCCTCAGTTTCAACATCCTATGAACCCCTTTGGACCTCCATACCCCCCGCAGTTTGCCCCGCACAATGCGAACCAACCGCCTTTTTTAGACAGAGGTTGGGGCAGAGGGCGCGGGCGCAGGCGAGGAAACGCTCCGGACAAAAGGGTCCAGTGGGAGGAAACACCGACCACAGGGGTAGAAACGAGGAGCAAGACAGGGAGGAAGTAAGTCTTGTGGTGAACCTTTCATCACGCCAGCTCACAAGACCAGAAGAAAAAGTTCTCCAAAAAGGATTGGGATTTGTGCCCACCCCTAAGGTAGACAATTTCGAACTGACTTGTGAGATCCAGAAGTTCTTCAGAAAAGTCAGACTAAGAGCCTTCTTTGATGGTAAACCCGTCGAGACTCGCACAGACTCGGGTCTCCACAATCCATCGATGTTTACACCCCACAGTGGGATGATACCAAACGAAGTCCTAACATATGAGCAGGCTGTGCTCAAGGACATCGGGGCCCTGAGACCGTGCAACAAATACCAGAATCTGTCCAATATGGAGAAACAAATACTTAACTCCTTGGGCAATGACGAAACCATCACGATCAAACAGGCGGACAAGGGTGGGGCAACAGTCTTGATGGACACCAAAGACTATGAAACAGAGTGCCTAAGACAATTAGGAGATAGACGCTACTACACTCCTATCCCGACCGACCCTACCGCACGGCTCAAAACCACCATAACAGGATTGGTGGAATCTGCGTAGTGCCAGGAATGGATTTCCAAGAAAGAGGCTGAATTTCTTGTGAAACAGAATCCGAAAGTACCATACTTCTACACCCTCCCCAAAATTCATAAGGGCACAACACCGGTACCTGGACGCCCGATTGTGTCAGGGATAGGCTCTATTTTGGAGCCTTTATCACAAGTTTGTGATTACTTCCTGCAACCGCTGGTGAAGAGAATCCCCTCCTACGTGCAGGACACCAAAGATGTCTTATGCCTCCTTGACAATCTGCAGGAGGGCACCCATATAGACTTCCTCATTACCCTAGACGTGGAGGCCCTCTACACTAACATCCCACAGAGGGCCACACTCGGGGTGATAGAGAGGACTCTCAATATGGAAGTATGGACATCGGCAACACCACCTTCCTTTATCATGGAATGCGCGGAACTTGCCCTGACTAAGAACTTCTTTGAATTCAAAGGACAATATTACCAACAGACCCAGGGTACATCTATGGGCAGTACCTTTGCTCCTTCGTTGGCATGCCTGTATATGGCAGACTTTGAGGAACAATACATCAATGGTCCAATGAACCCCTACCATTCTAACATCATACTATGGAGGAGGTTCATTGATGACATCCTCATACTCTGGACAGGGACAACACCCCAGTACCTGGAGTTCTTTACGTGGTTGAACACCCTGAACAACTTCCTGACCTTTACCATCACTGCGTCAGACTCCAGGATTGCTTTCCTGGACCTTACCATCAGATTGGAAGGGGGAAAGATCAATACCACGATGTATCGGAAGCCCACTGACCGAAACAGTTTGTACTCTTTACCAGCCACCATCCTAGAGCTTTGAGATTGAACCTTCCCTTTGGTCAATTTCTACGGGTAAGGCGTAACTGCACCAACCTCACTGACTACAGGAGTGAGTCTACGATCCTTTCACGAAATTTGAAGGAAAGAGGCTACCCTACCAGGGAGATTTACAAAGCTCGGAAGCGAGCACAGAACAACAACAGAGAGGCACTCCTGGAGGGCAATATCAGAGCCTCACAAGAGACCATACCCTTGACATGTGTCACAACCTTCACACCAATCTCTAACGATATCAAGAGAATTGTCAAGAAACACTGGCAAATTCTCAATACAGGAGAACTGACTCTGGAGATCCCTAGGTTTGCTTTTAAGAGGTCCAGTAACATCAAAGACGTCCTGATACACACCAGACCTAAACAAAGTAGAGGCCGCAGACAGAACACACTCTGGCAACTCCCACCAGTGATGGGACATTACCCGTGTGGTTCTTGCAGTGTTTGCCCCTTTACCAATGTTACCAAGTCCATCAATTTGACAGATACATTCACTTGGGAAATCCGCAATCATACTAACTGCAACTCCACCAATTGTATCTACCTCATTAGGTGCCCCTGTGAATTACAATATGTTGGCATGACCACCAGAGCGGTCAAGACTCGTATATCGGAACATCGCAGCAATATACGATGCAAAAAGACCAACACTAAGATGTGCCGTCATTTCCTGGAAAACAATCATACTGCTGACTCCATTTGGTGGGTCATCCTTGAAACACCCAACAGCAGATCCAAACAGGACCTGTTCCACAAAGAGCAGCGCTGGATACACAGGCTATCCTCAGACAAGCGGGGATTGAACGAAGACATCCCATGGAGCTGTCTATAAATACAATGTTGGATTGTGTTCTACGCTTGGTACACACTAAGCAGCTGTATCCAGCCTATGTTTAAAGTGGACTATTGGACTACCGGACCCGTACATTACAGGTCCTCCCAGGGTATTCCATAAGCTTATTGACAACAACCCGTATATTGCATATATGGCGCTGCACAGAGCTAACCATAAGAAGGGGCCGGTTTTTACCCCTCCAATATGGCGCCCGTATTAGCGTCTTCTTATTAAAGGGAATAGCTATGCCTATCTTAACCATGTAATACAGGGGGTCTGACCCACAATTGTGTGTATCTCAACACTCATCAAATGATTATGAAGAGTGTTACATTAAAAACACCTTTTATGTGGGTCATCCTGCTTTTCTCCCTATTGTAGGCGCCTGGAAGTGCCTACTCCAAGATGGCGCCCACGTTTACAATACGCATCACGTGACCTTCCAGTCACAGGGGTGACGCCCCGAACCACTAACATAACCAGCAGTGGACCGGGGACCCGGTACTATCCGGATCCGGTAGAGATGGGTAGGAGAAAGAGCACTGGCCGAGGCTCTGAGCAGTAAGTTGGCAGCGCGCTTTGCCTCTTTTACCCGCATTAGCGTGGCAGGCGGGGAGTATTGACCGTGACACCTCGATTGTAGGTGCGCGCCGCGTCCCTAGCAATGGCGGCCGCCGCACGGCCGGCGGAATACAAGAACCTCTTTTGCCCTTGTGTGTGTGTTGTGAACTGAATGCAATGTGAGCCGCGCTACAATTTAATAGTCAGCTCACAGACAGTGGCACTCGTTATGCTAAGTCTCGTTAGCCAAGAGACCCGGACACCTCGCACCTGATGTGCGCACCAGCCGCTTCCTGAGCACTGACGGGCGCTCCATGGCTGACTACTAACGGGCACTTTGGGCCTCTGATTATATGTTTATACTGGGCACATTGTATGGCGCAACATCAGTCCGTGCTATAGTCGAATATTTGGAACACATACAGTGGTATGTTTTTGGATGCACCCTTGTCCCGGTATACAATTGACTGCCTCGCTGCCTAGTCAACTACGCAGGGGGAGTGTTGGCACCGAATGTTATTGGATGCACCTTTGTCCCGGTATACAATTGACTGCCTCGCTGCTCAGTCAACTACGCAGGGGTAGTGTTGGCACCTGAATTTTTATAGAGAGTGTACACCAAGCTTGAGATAAGAGATGCATGTATGCACCTATACCTCTGATCACCACGCTACTCAGGCAACCACTTATGACCGCCCCTGGCCATATGACCACTCTAACTCACACGGGTTCTTTGTAGGCGAGTGGCCTCTAGTTCCATTATTTTGAATACCAGCTCAATGCAAGGTGTAGCCACTATGCAAGGGCCAATACGTAGTCACTGGCATCGGTAAACAGAACTTAATATGCCCACGCTGTATGTCGGACATATGTGCCTATGTTTTTGAAACCTGAATAAGAATATGGCAATCCTTTTACATGAGCAGTTGACGATATACAATTGCTTACCTACCTGCATGTCAGTAGTCCTCCTAAGAAACGTTTAGACATTGGGGATTCTCTGATAACTCTGGATATTGGTGCCTTTGTCTCCCCTATAGCCATTAAACCCCTATTGGTTCTCTCCCTTGATGCCACACCTACCGGGTACTGTTGACACCTGTACTCCTTGACCTATAGGTGAGTATCCAACGAATCCGAGAGGGGTCAATATTTAAACACCTTGAATTGAATAACTGCTGCTATCATGTTTTTAGTTTAGTTTTATTTTATTTTAACTTTAGTTCATTTTATCATTTATTTTCTACTGTGTTGGATATGACTTGTGATACATGTGAATCAAGTGGATACTTACAGGTCACTGCTCACAGAATGCCACAGACACCTAGTCACTTCTCTTCACCTAATCACAGTGTGCTCACGGTCGAGAATGGATAATTGTTGTCCTTGTATTTTGGTAACTCTTCCTTTTGTCTCCTCCAGGCAAGAGCGGTTACGCCCAGGTAGTACAACAGTTACAAATTGATGGTTACAGGTTGATACTTTAAGGTCTTCCCCTTTGTGATAGATGTAAATTAGATAAGGTCCTGAAGAATCGCAGCACAACCGCAGAAGCGAGAAACATGTTGACCTCACGTAACGCTGTGTAGTCCTAGATCGTGATACAGAACCTAATTTCTGGCGATCGTAGGCCACCCACTGGTTTTACTTATAGTAGGGGAACCACCAGAATAAATTGCTCTCCGGTATCCCTTGCTATATTTTAACACACCCACCCACACTATCCACCTCTTACCTGGCCCCTCACTTGCACTTCACCCACAGGCTGTTGGAAAAAAGATCTCCGATAAAGAGCCCCTCCTAGAGGTGAGCCCGTTGGACATTGCACCGCCTGCCCAACGAGGAGCAACGGCCGATGATGAAGCATGACACTCGCAAGAGTGTGTGAGGCCATTCATTCCAACTAATGGGATGCCCAGGGGAGCACTCCACTGAGCACTACCCCCTCATCAATTTTCCTCCCCTCTTGACCGTAGTAGTATTATTATTATTACTCTTCGTCTAGGAACAACTGAGTCCCTTTCTTGTTAATCATTGCTACATGGGGCTCCGACTCATGTTGGACCTTCCATTCTAATTTCTTGGAATGGTAAATTGAGCCTTAGGATCAACTCTTGATCTGACTCCTCTACCCCCCTTTTTTGATACACTCACCTGCTAATCTCTGTCCTAACAGCCGTGAGGGGAATGGCTTCCTTCACCCGATATTCCCGCTGTCAACCAAGCTGTGAGGGGATTGGCGGAGCGAGCCACTCGCCATCGGGCCAGGCCGTGAGGGAAACGGCCAGGAAAAGACCTCAACTACCAGCAGGGGCTGGGTGACGCTCGTTGGTCGCGTCACCACAGCGTGGGAGGGGCTATAAAATCCGGGAAGCACTCCCACATGCCTGCGCCTGTCAGAGCCAGAAATAGCCAGGGCAGGGCCACCCCATTAACATCTACAGCTTATCGAACTCTATTGAAAAGTGCAGACCTACCTTGATTCTGAAAAGGTACTGTTTCTCTCTGAGCATATTCTAAATGCCAGCCTGAAAGACCCTTTGTCATTATGTTTTGTGGACCATTAGAGTTGTTTGTTGTTTTCCAAATCTTTCCTTGTTGCAGGGAGGAAACACTTGAATGGGTAAACGCGAGTCAATGGAAGGGGAGGAGGGGGGATAGAGGCTGGGAATGCAGGTAGACCTCGCAAAGGAAAGAAAGCCAGAAGAGTGTCCAAGCATGCTGCCAGTAATTGTGTCATTGATCGTATCGATAGTCTTGTGGAGGAATGTGAAGCAATTTTAACTTCTGATATTAGCCCACATCCAGGAAGGGGTAAGGCTCAACAGAATACAGCTGGGTTAGGGCCGTAAGGTTTAAGTAAGGATCCTGCCTCCCCTGCTATCCCCGCTATGTTTCTTCCTAAACCAAAAGATCTGAAAGCTTGTGGTACTGGGAGGGGGGGCACTAACTAAGGAGAGCACCATAGCTGGTGCTTGTGATAACTCCCTAGTAGCTGATGGTAGGCGAATTTTAACACATGCCCCTATAGTCCCCTGCACTAACAGGTTTTCTATTCTGGCGAATGTGCATAGCAAAAGTATCATGGTACAACCATCCCAGCCCTCCGGAATAGCCATGAAGACCGCCCCTAACCATTTACCAGATTGCCAAACCCAAACCACTGATAAGAGTAGAACTGATATTCAAGATTTTCAAGATTTGGTAAAGCTAGTAATTCTTCTACGGGACGAGATAGAGTCAATGAAGGTCTTGATTGTAAATGTATCTTCTATGGTAAGGTCTGCGCCTAACAGTGGGGTGCGCACCATGCTAAAATCAGCCTCGAGTGATCCAAACACTTTCCCATTTAAAACCGGTAGTGCCTTGGCAAAGCCAAGGGCAATTGGAAAAGTGGGAGGTGTATGTAAAACTACCACCTCGTATAGTAAGGTAGCCAAATCCGGAAAATCTTTATCCATCCCTCATGTACAAATTAGACCCCCACTGCTCAATAAAAACAGTCTAAATCATCCTCTAAAGGCCAAGGAGAGAGAGTACTTGATATCGAGTGAGATAAATTCCAAGATAGTAGGAGGGGACAGAAATGTAGCACCATACAGAGCGCCAATAAAATCTGTATGACTAAAGTCCCCAAGCTAGCACTTGCAAGAAGTATTGAGAGTGCCGACTCCCTGACCAATAAAACTATTCATTGGCTGCCCCATGTTAAAGGGTGTCGGTCAGTAATTAGGGATGATATCTCCAAGGTAAGCAGACTGACCTCGGACACTGAACAATTTGATTGTATTGAATTGACACTTTGCTCTGAGGAAATGGCTGAAAATCTATTTGCCCTTGAGTTCAGAACTAGTCCCCCTGCCAATTCATGCATCCGGTTAAGGCAGGCCCCACCTGGTTCCTGGGTGCATCACTATCCTGGGCAGTGGCCACGGGAGCGTGTTGGAAGCTCCGGGTTAGAAAACATCATTTGACTCCCTGGTGTCTATGCACAAGGGCCGTGTACTGATGGTGCAAAGGGCCGAGATGATATTAGTGATAGTGGCAGTTTGTTCACAGAAACGATACATTTGCCAGGGGTAGGCGCATGTATGGATGATGGTCTGGTAGTTTGTTCCGGTAATTTCCAGACTGACAATACTGACACTGATAGCAGTTTCTCTGAGGGGACACCACCTACTACAACTCAATCCAGCGATGCCGCCAGCCCTGGACCACAGAGTCATTCTATTACCAATAGCCAAAGGCAAGACATGTCACCATTGTATACAGGCCACGTACCTACCAGGGGTTCATTTATGTCATGGAACACTGCAGGTTTGAGTTAAAAAAATATCATTACCAGATTGGCTTGTATTCGTTAATGAGTATGATATCTGTACTTTTCAAGAGACTTGGCTCCTTGAGCCGTAATTCTGTGCAGGTTATTTAAACTTTTTTGTTCCCGCAATTAAAGGTGCCAAAGACTGCCCAATGGGTGGGCTTACGATATGGGTTCGCCAAGCAATGGCATTGAATATTAAAGAATTGCCTTCAGAGAGTAGTGACATTAAGGTGATAAGGGTAGAATTGGGGCCCTTAGGACTTCTGGACATTTATAATGTCTATGTGAGGGGAGTTCGGGGAGGAAAGTCCCAAGTTTTAGCGGCTTTGGATGGCCTCCTCGAGCGTTACTCAATGGACAGTAGTGTGATTGTTGGGGGTGATATAAATTCCACCTTCGAGCCGCTTGCAACTCCCGATTGGCACCTCACTGATGACGAGGATTGCCTTTGGAGAGTACTAAAATTGGAACTCGATCCCGTAAAAAATGAACAGAGGTCATTATCCAGATTAACACTATCTGTTCTGAAAGGGGAGTTAGGGCCCTTAGTGGTAGGACACCTCAGGATAGTTTAGGGGCTAACACTTTTAATAATGGGTACAGTAGAAGTAGGATTGACTACATCCTCTGTAGCATGAAAATCTGGCACACGATTATTGATATGGTGGTTATGGATCGCCTTCAAGGCGACGATAATCCCCTGTATCTGACTCATGGTTGGCGGATGTCAGAGCAACTACAGCCAGGGGAGGTCAAACTTTGCGTCCCCGATGCTGTCCCTACCAATGATATGCGCCGTCTTAAGTGGCTACACCTAACCAGAAAACTGGAGGTTATGGCAAATATTACGGCAGATGTTGATTAAACTGTGTATTCCTGGGGATTCGGGGCACGTGACAAAGATACACAATCGTACCCATATAAGTAGCCACTTTATTAAGCACCATAGAAGCCAGAAACTAGCAGACTCCAAACCCTTCCGGTGGTATAACAATGAATGTAGGTGAGCAAGAATTGCCCTTGGCAATGCTATCAGGGTTGGGTTGAATGGGTACTGTCCGTACTGCAAGATATGAATACAAAAAAGCTATCCATAAAGCCAAGTGCTTATGGGATGTGCTTGGATGGCAGGACCTAAAAGAAGCTAGTTTGCAGAATAATATCAAATTATTCTGGAATATCATAAAGTGGGGCGTAGGGGGACAACCTGATCAGCCCCTAAATCATGTCTCTCAAGAAGGATGGGTTGATTACTTTAGGCCCCAATATGCACGTAACACTTTAGATGATCAAATGGAAGAAGTTGGTTATGATTTTTATACTGATGAGGCTTTTAATGATAAACAAGTTTTAGCTACACTTAGTGCAGTCGCTGGAGGTAGAGCGCCGGAACCCGGCGGTGTCCCTGCTGATGTGTTCCTCAAAATGCGATGGGGTAGTTACATCTTATTGATGGCAAATGCAACGGCCCATGGTGCCCCGATCCAGGTTTCCTGGAAAGGAGCCGTGATAGTTCCAGTATATAAAAAAAGAGACAAAACCCAACCGGGGAAATATCGACCTATCAGCTTGATAGATACGATCCAGAAGGTATTTGGGAGGATGATCCTGAACAAAATCTTAGAATGTATTGAAGAGAACAGTATATTGTCTCCTATCCAAGCGGGTTTCCGTAAATACACTAGCACCATTAATCAAGTCTTTCGTTTTATTCTTTTATATTGGAAGACTGTGACATTGGGCAAGGGCAGCCTTTATGCTGCCTTTGTCGATCTACGCGCAGCTTTTGACCTTGTCCGCCGTCCCCGGTTATGGGTGACGTTGAAGGAATTAGGCCTGTCGGATGAGATCTTAACCTTGGTAATGAGGCTGCACAAGGGTAATCATGATAGAATCCGTTGGAGGTGGCAGGATAGGGTCACCACCTGGTTCCCGGTTAAATGAGGGGTACGGCAAGGCTGTGCCATGGCACCAACGTTATTTTCTCTGTACATTAATGGAACAGTGGACAGTTTGTTGCCAGTGAATACATTTGCCCCTACTTTTACAGGTGTAAAAATTTAGATTTTAATGTTTGCAGATGACACTTACTCCTAGTTGCCTCCAGTGAGCTCTGTCAATTTTTGAAGATTTTTTTGCTACTCGAGGCTTGGAAGTTAATGTGTCAAAAACGAAATTCCTGGCATTTAATCCGCATCGAAGTTTTAAGGGGACGGTTTTTATGAAAAAAAAACCACTTGAACTGGTCAGGGCTTTTACCTATTTGGGTATACAGTTAAAGAAGAACCTGAAGTGGGACTGCCATTTAGATTTAGCTGCCCTGAAACAACAACAAGTTACGGGAGCTCTAAGTCTAGAGCATAAAAGGTCTCTAACAAAACCAATCAGACCAGTCCTCACAGTTTATAAATTTAAAGCTGTTAGCTCCGCGCTTTATGACGCTGAATTATGGGGGTTTGAGAAAGCAGCTTCCTTAACTCTTTCTGAAAATAAAGTTCTCCGTAGCATTACCAATCTCCCACAAAGCACCCCCCTTAAGCCACTTAGATATGATTTGGGTAGAAAAGCTATTACTGATGTTGCCAAGTTGCGTCCGATTTTATATTGGCGCAGGTTGTGGACGACACCTGAACTCTCATCATATGCCTCAGGTTTTTCGGATGTAATAAAATCTGATGTTTTCCACAAAATCGGTTGGCTAAGAGATGTTAGGAATTGCCTGATTGGCCTGGGAATGAGAATGCTATGCGAGAACCCATTAGAAGCTTATTTTCCCTCTAAAAACATCCTGAAGGATGTATTGGGAGTGGGCTGCTTCTAACGCTTGGAGTAACACTGACTCATCTTCTATGGCGGGAATCTTCTTAGAAACAAAACTCACACCCAGATTAGAATCCTATTGAGACATTATCACTAGGCCGAGAGATAGGAAGCTTTACTTCCAACTCAGGGCAGGCTCTAAAGTCCCTTACATTCAGGTGGACTCCCTCAAGTGATAACATCTATCCCACCTGTGGGAGTCATAGCGAAACAGTTGCCCACCTGCTCTTTGCCTGCCCCACCTATGCAATCCCTAGGCGAGTTTGGCTGACTCCAATGTGCAAATTTCTTGGCACAATTAGGAGCGCCGAAGCAGAAAGGCTTATGCGCACCAGCACATAGCCATTTATTACTATAGCGGTAGCCAAATACCTAGGTTGGGTGTGGGTAATAAGGCAGAAATCTAAATCTGTGTAATTCTTTGGTGAGCATTAATTTCAGCTTCCCTAGCCTGGCCACTAAATGTGATTGATTATTTTAAAATGTTGTTATCTGCTGTAATGTATTTCATAATGCAAAGAAAATTGGAATAATGCAACTTTTATCACTTCCATTTGCTCTGAGATCAAAGTTTTATCAAAACATTTTTAACTATCCAGCCAAGGAATTTTTTAACTCTGTGTATTTAAAAGTTGTTTGTTTTGTGCTTTTATGAGTATACCTCGAATAATGCTTCTTTGGAATGGGATGGAAAAAACAGTAGATATGCACAAGGCTGATACTGAAATGTGCAAATTTTCATATGAGTGCATTGACTTATCTTCTCAGGGTGTTCATATCACGAAACCTAACAGGCATTCAAGCTTAACTGCATATTTATTGGTTAAATAAATACGGAAATATACCAGTTTCAGCTTTATTTCTTTCACAAAACCCATGATAAATATGGATAAATACAGACAAAGTTGACAAAAAATAAATATGGATAAATACAGACGGAAATGTCAAACAAATTAATACCATAAAACTGGGAGCCCTAATTATAATTCATTTGAGTCTAAACAGCATATCTCCATCTTCTCCCAATCCAAAGTTAGCACTTACTTATAATAAGGTAACCTAATGTTAGTCAATGGGAGAGATAGGTGTTACAATAGTGAAAATCAACTTTAGGAGTGTTTCAGTGCATGGAAATGTAAAACTTAAAACCACATGGCCTACTTTTAAATACCATATACTCTGCCCTATGAGGCTTTAGAACTATCTTAGGAATGACATATGTATTAAAAAGAAGGATATAGGCCTGGAAAAAGGTTTATTTTGCAAGGTCGAATTTACAGTTAAAATCTACTCTACAGGCTGTAGTGGTAGGCCAGAGTCATGTATAAAAGTACTACTTCAGTTGGTGGCACAATGATTGATGTAGGCCCACTAGTGGCACTTACGTTACATGCCCAGGATTCATATAGTACAATACATTAGGGACCTATAAGTACATTAAATATGCCAATTGGCTGTAGGCCTGTTTTAGCATGTTTTAAGGAGAGAGCATCAGCACTTGAACACTTGTTAGCAGTGGTAAAGTGCACAGAGCCCTACAACTAACAACAACGAATTAAGCAAAGCAGGAGGAGAAATGAGAACATGTTTCGGGGAATACCACCCAAAGATGTTAGGTCTAACACTGAGGATACGTGACAGGACATGCAGAGGCAGACCCTCTCGAGTATCTGGTGAACCTTATATCTTATGTTCGCAGCAAGGCTGGTCTACTAGTAATAGGTAAGTTCAAGAAGCGTCAATGCCACCTATTCATGTGATCAGAGTATTTATTCTTGAAAGGGTCAAAGGTTAGGATTCAAACATGGGTTATTGCTGTTGCCTTCCGCCAGGTAAAATAGTTGTTCTTCCAATGTGCTTTCTGATGTTCCCAGGAATTCACTGTCGGATGAAAATGCGTTTTTATTTGGCCATTTTAATGGAGCGCAAATTTTAATTGCATCATGTTAGTGCTTAGCAACTTGCATGTTCCTATCAAGGCCTTTGTCGCGTGGCGGCAGAGATCACCAGCTTGTCCATGCCATTTGCATTCCTGTCATTTTCATAATTTGATCGACTGTCAACGACTTAATTATTTTCTCATCCAAAGGTCTCCATTATGAATTGCAACTTCATTAGCATTAAAGCCGAAATGACTGACAAGAAGGGCATGTCCTTGTACACGAGGACCGGCCGAATTAGTTTCTTGCTCCTAGCAAAGTCAAATACCCTTCAGCTAGTCAGACATTAGTATTTATACAACGTTCTTTATGCAGTGGTTTATTTTTGTTGTACTCCAGAGGTGATTTCATTTTTCTAAAACACTCTATGCTTTCAAGGAAAGGGTGAAAATTGTTCACGACAGTGTCTGTTGGGCAACATTTTACCCGACAGTTCCCGACAGTACTACCAATTGTCTGCTTGCAACCCTTCATTATAAAAACAGCTTGATTGAAAAAGCTCCTTAAAAAAAACAGGTTCGACCTAGATGAAAGAACTTGCTAGCGAGCATCCGGGGCAAAAAATAAATAAGCAAAAAAAATGAAAGAAATGCTGGGTTAAAAAACTCTAGCCTCCCCATCGCTGGCGCTTCCGAAAGATGTGGTTATCCGATACCGAGCCTGAATAGTCTTGATTCCACATCCTGCCCCTTTTCCCGTTACCCTGCACTTCCTGTTTCTTTTTCACACACTTGCAGGCTATTTGCCATCCCTTCTTTCCCTATTTGTTACTGATTTTCCGTATTTCACTTCCTCATTTCTCCCAATGCTGCCCTTTTCTCTCTTCATCTGGGTCATAGTATGATGATGAGAAACATATCTGCACACTAGTGTCCACCACCTACAACCACCGGCACAAATTAAGTACTTCAACTTTCAATGACCCAGTGAGTAAACCAGGTAAAATAGGTGTTGATAAACAGGATTAAACCATGCACATCCATGAATGTCCACGTCCAAACTATAACTAACCCTCGTTCGCCCTTGAAATTGCAAATAGTACCCGGCTCAATTCATATTGGATACATCTCACTAGAAACTGCCAGGATTAAGGTGTGGATCATGTTTTGATTACCCGTGATTGCTCCAGAATGGGGATACTGTCTCTGTGAATCTGGGCTAGCTTCGAACTATGGCGAAGACATTGAATTCATCGCCACCTGTGATAAATATTGCTTTTTTCTCAGCCTCAGTACAGATAGCTAAAAGGCTACAAAGAAAGTACTAGCCCCAAGAAAATCACAGCAAAATCGGCCACGAATAGAAGACATGCAGAGGGATGCTGAACATGGAGACTTTGGAAAGGGATAATAAACCCCGTTTCTAGTACTAAAAGGCGAATATATGCATGAGCACATGCCCATTATGCTGTTTCATGATATGTTAATAGCCTTGTACTAGTATGTCAATAGCACCCTCCATTAGGATGCTTTCTATTGCCGCCATTCCGAAATAATTAGCAAATATTTCAGAGAGATTGCAAAGGTTTATGAACTTATGGACACCATAGTTTTGTCTAAGCTCACACCTGCTGAGTGCAAGGATGACCTCCCAGGTGATAGTTCGCTCTACAAATCTACATAACATAACATAACTTTAAATATATATGCTACATTTTTGGATGCAAGCAAAACAGACATAGAAGTTGTAGTGGCGAGATACAGATGTGTAACTGGCCAAAAACGAGGTGATGGTAGAGAAATTCAGTAGTTTAAAATCAATGCAGTAATCCTATCGTGCAGGTCAGGCACTCGTCACCAGCCGACTGGACTACGGAAACGCCCTCTACGCCGGAACCACAGCCAAGCTACAGAAAAGACTCCAGTGCATCCAGAACGCCTCCGCCCGACTCATCCTGGATGTCCCCCGACGCAGCCACATCTCCAGCCACCTGAGGAACCTGCACTGGCTCCCCGTTGACAAGAGGATCACGTTCCGGCTCCTCACCCACGCACACAAGTCTCTCCACGACCTGGGCCCCAAGTACCTCAACGACCGCCTGACCTTCTACACGCCCACCCGCCAGCTACGGTCCACCAGCCTCGCCCTCGCAGCCGTACCACTCATCCGAAGAGCCACCGCCGGAGGAAGATCCTTCTCTTACCTGGCTGCCAAGACTTGGAACTCCCTCCCCATCCACCTTCGGCTGACCCAAGACCATCTCGCCTTCAGGAAACAACTCAAGACCTGGCTATTCGAGCAGTAGCATACCCCTCCCCCCAAGCGCCTTGAGACCCTCCCGGGTGAGTAGTGCGCTATACAAATGGCATGATTGATTGATTGATTGATTGATTGAGAGGGTTAATTCAAAGAGAAGATGTGGTTGTAGGAGTTGGAGACAACAAATAATCCACTCAAATATTATATTGTTATATAGCAGAATTTCCTGACAGTCGGGCCTGTTTACAATCTAACTATGATATCGATTTCTATCTCAGTGTTTAATTTGTAAGGCAAACATTAAATTAATCAAATATGTTCTGCGAGTACATTTTTAACAGTATGCTGCTGACAACTTTCACCACCGGCGTGGCCCACTTTTAGCCCTGGTGTTTCCCACCCAATGATGTCCATTCCTGTATGGACACCATCCAATGGTACTGATGCTTTCAGTACCCCTAGATCAAGTTGCTTGCAGGGAATCCAGTGTGTGAAGTGCGCTACGTTCTACCTTTTACCTTAGAGTTTGGAATGCCTTTCGCTTGCCCACATACCGATTAAACCCATAGATACTTGACAAACATGATTCAAAAAGGATCAGTAAAGTGAGCAAAATTTAGCACGCAAATCCAGTGGCAGCTGGAGGTCTTTGAAAGTGGAAGGGTGCAATTCCTGATCTGAATTTGACTGAGCGAGTCAACATAACTCATGCGAGTATGGGGATTCTTTCCTGAGAAAAGTTTGAAACAGAAAATAGCATATTTGAAAATACATTTTTTTGCACAAATTTTGCTAAAAAGCCATAGGCTGTACAAGATACTCATAACATTTTCTACTGCTTTTATGGTGTGTGAAAAAAACCTAAGTCTTACCTGGTGTGCTGTGGAAACCCAGTCCTAGAATACTTTTGTGAATATAGTGAGAATAGTGACAAACTCTTAGATTGTTCAGCATAATTTACCTAAACATGTTTGTAAAGCAATAGGTGACATAAGCTGTTCAGAAAATGTAGCTTCATAAGGCATAGGATTCACAATAGCACCCAACTACATTTCTATATTTTACTAACTTTCATTTTCCACCTTTTCTCTTCAAAGTAGATTTTCACTGATATGGTTTGGTTGAAAATCTGCTTTGAAGGACTTCGACCTTAAAATCACAAAGTGTATGGAAGATTTTGGAAGCTCTTATAGTAATGCTAGTTCAGATTATGGAGACTTTAGCGTTTCCAATAGCAGTCATACCTCAATAATCTTCAAACGTTTAATGCCACGACCCCATGTAAAAACAAACACTGAGACCCTCATAATGACAAATTTGTTTCTCCCAATTATTTTATAAAATAACACTGCAAGCTAGCTTCAGAATGTTGTGGAGCTTGGGTGCATTCCTTAAAACTAACATAGACATTACTGATTTGTAGTAACCTGGTCACTTTCCCACACTAAATGTATGGAAAGTGTAAACACAGAAAGCAAGGCAAACATTTGAAAGGAGCTAGAGGGACCTACTAAAACAACTTCTTCATAATAATGTTTTTCTTATAATATAAACCATATATGAATTAGTAAAAAGATTGTACGCAAAGGAAGAAAAATGTAGGTGTCAAAGGAACTTTGACACATATTGATGTTGTTTCGAAACTTTCCTTTGTTAGACAGTTTTGTAGACACACTTTGTGTGGCGTAACCAAGTTTCATTGTTTGCAGTCTGAACCCGGGGAAGAGTAGCAGAATGGGCCACATTGCACCTTGACGAATGTGTGACTACAGGGCAATGTCCTCACTCCATTCCCCGGTTCAGACTGCAAACAATGAAACTTGGTTACGCCACACGAAGTGTGTCTACAAAACTGTCTAACAAAGGAAAGTATGGCCACAGGCACACTCCTAATTAATGTTTAGTGAGACACTAGGAGGAAGTGTCAATTTGGTAGAAAAGGATTTGTATCCTGAAGAAGGCCTTTACTGTTGATGGGCAACAAACTGGGCTGAAACATGTAGGTAGAAGCAGACAGGGTAATGGAGTCGTTGGTTTTCACATATACCCATTTACTAGAATTTTTAATCGTGCCAAAAGGGACCCATAACAAAGTTATAAGGGGGTACCCTCCTACGTACTTTTAACTTTATTTGTTCTCTACATTATGGGATTCCTGGTTTAAAAACATTTGAGTTTCAATCACCAAAAATATTCTTTATGTTTAAAAAATAGCAGTCCTACCTGAATATAGGATCACTTCAGGATGTGTCAGTGGGCCCTATGATGAGCATTTAGTGGGTGAGGGCAATCAGAAAAACTACTTTTGTTTTCCTCAAAATTTGTTTTTGTGTGGGAGTTGTCTATAGGGTCTCCCCCATGTGTATTAATTGTGTCTATTTTCTTATTTTGTTTTAACAATGAGTCCTTCTCGAATTGTGATTTGAGAAAATATATATTTTGCTAGGTCGAATTAGCAGTTTAACACTGCATTACAGGCTGCAAAGGCAGGCCAGGGACATTTTAAAGTGATACTCCAGTGGGTGTCACAATGTGTGCTGCAGGCCCACTAGTAGCATTTAATTTACAGACCCTGTGTAAGTGTAGTTTCATCTGCTGGGGATGTATCAGTACATTAAATGTGGAAATCACGTATAGGTCGATTAGACCCTGTTTAAGGGGGAAAGCACAAGCTCTTTACATGGTTTAGCAGCCAACAAAAAACCAATTCAGAAGACAGTAGGGGTGAAGGCAAAACGTTTGTGGGTGACCCTGCAGACAGTGGCAATTCCAAGACTGAATAAAATGGTTTTCACTATTCTGCTGCTTATATGATACTGAATAAAACACAGACTATTTTACTCTACTCCCTCTTATGGAAAGGTTATCGCATGAGAGAATGCATATTGGATTGTGGCACTATTGCTTACCATGTGTAATATTTTTTCTTGAAAATCATATCTATTTTTGAAACATTCCTAGTATTTAAAGTATACAAAATTATGTTCAATGGCAGTCCATAGAAGGAGGAGCTTTTCGGGTGCAGCACTGAGCTAAGTGGCCATTTTATGAGCACAATGTGAGTTCAGTTATACCAGTATTTTTCTAAGTAAGTCCCTTATCCACATACTGCAGCTTGGAAACAGTGAGCAAGATATGCATCTTTCTGACCTTTGCTCACCTTGGTTATAATATGCTAGATTTGCCTCTTTCTGTTTCTGAGCTTTGTCTCTGAAAATAAAGCACTAACTTAGAGAAATGGTGGGTAAATAATTTTACTTACTCCCTACGGGCGCATAAGCATGCGCTGGGCTCTGCACTGCGCCTTTAAAGCCTACCATGACACAGCATCTTTTTGCTTACACCGATGCAAATGCCATTCACTGCTCCAAAAGAACAGAGCAGAGTAACTGGATTTACCCTGTTACTTTCCATCAGTGCAGTCTCTGTCATGTCCTTAAATGTTTATTCAGCATGGCATCGCTTGAAGCTATTGTGTCTGATCTTCAGGGGCCTAGAACCACTGAAAAGATGTCTTTGAACTCTTTTTCTGGCCACACTTTCTAATCAGTCAGTTTCTGCGGTGCCTGCAGCCACGACCATACGAACGCTTTACCCACAGCAGCTGTTTAAACTTTCCCCTTTATTCCGTAGTCAAATGTGTGTTTATCTGATTCAGGCTGGTGTATTCTGTTACCTGCTCATCGAATTACAGGTATTAGTTGCCATTAACTACACCATCGTACCCGATACCCTCAAGATGTCCAAAATAGGCCGTATCTCATTTCTTTTGAGGGTTGCGTTCCAACTACGTTTATTTACTAGGGAGTCTCAAACCGAATCGACCAACAGCCTCTTAAAGGTCCAATGACAAGAGCAATGCATTTGTATTATTTAAAAAATGT
Organism: Lissotriton helveticus; assembly: GCF_964261635.1. NCBI lineage: Eukaryota > Metazoa > Chordata > Amphibia > Caudata > Salamandridae > Lissotriton > Lissotriton helveticus. Next base: position 313,085,338 of record NC_136062.1, read on the forward strand.
AAGAGAAAAGCATTTTGATTGTTTGTAAAGTTAAAACAACTAAAACATATTTTTTTTTATAAAAGAAAGAAAGCCACACTAACGTGGTGTCATGTTTTAGGCTAATAAGTACAGAGTATTACCTCATTTCTTTAAAGACTTTAGTTCTTCAAATGTGAGTCCTCTTTTCTCTGTGTAAGTGGTAGGTCTTAGCTCTCTGAACATATATTTTCAATGCTCAAATCATCCCAATTGTATTCTGCTTCCAAATTAAAAACGTGTAATCTCAATACAGATTGGCCCACATTAAATATTTTGTTTGGGTTCCAACCTTGTATTTTTTAATTCTGCACTCACATTTGAATAGCACATTTTGAGTTAAACCACTGTTACACTCACCACCAACCCGCTCCGCTGTAAATCAGGCATTGTAGCACACTGGGGGGGCATTCGGCCACTCCAGTGCGGACCCAATGATGAAGCATGTCACCAACTAGTGGTGAGTGAGGGTCCTTTTTACAAAGAGGTAGACTTGCCCCTTCAGATGTGTGTCAACACATCAGTACACAAGGTTGCTCCCTCCTGGTTGTCACTATTGGGTTTTTCCAGTTTTGAAGTTACCTTAACCGGGTGGGGGCTTTGTTAAGACTAACACATATATACTTCGTTGCACGTTTCTTATTTTTCACTGAGTCACTCCTTAGTTGTTTCAAGATATATTTGTAGGGGTACAGGAGTGTCTACTCGCGCCCTTTCTCTCTTGTTGATATTGTTTTTTTCCTTTTAATGTATACATATGATTAGCTTTAAGATGGCTTTAAAGAACAGTTTACCATTTCAGTGTCAATGTTTATATACCCATTTGATATAACGTGGAGCATTGAAAAATAATAATATTATCTGGGACTTCATACATGCCTTTCTTTTGTAAGGGCTTTATACTTGCCCTTTTTCACTTATCAGTATTTCACCATGCATTATATTGCGTTAAGAGCGTCAGGTAATTCCTCCACCATTTAGGACTGTTAGAAATGGGATTTCTAGTTGGCTAGGCATGCACCTAAACCAGGCAGAAACCACCACTCTAGTCAGGGCAAAAGTGTTACACACTGAAGATAACCCCTGCTCACCCCCTTGGTAGTTTGGCAGAGCAGTCAGGCTTATACCAGAGGCAATGTGTAAAGTGTTTGCGCAAGACAATCACACAGCAGCAACACGCTAGGCACACCACAAAAGAAACTCTACACAAGTTGATATAAAAATAGCCTTTGTATTATCCATAAAACACATTAGAACATATTACATATATACACTGTGCCACCAGGCACTTGTCATGTATTTACAGGGATTATATACACCACGTTGCTATTTGGCAAATTGTCATAAACATTACATTTGGGGATAACCAATCAATATTGATAGCATTGTACATTATGCATAACATCACAGTTGGCCACTGTCATACTCATCACCACATGCAGTTAGTGAGGACAACCAGTAACTACTGGTAAGGGTACAACTACCACAAAGCATCTGGCACAAATCAAATAATGATACTTAACATAGCCCAATATGCATATAATCACAAGTGCACCTTAGTGCACACTTGCAGCAGGGTCTATATATCATAGACCCATCATGCCCCCATTAGACAGAGGCAAATCACAATAGTAAACACTTGTGGAATGCACAGTTCATGGAAAGAATCTCCCAAAACTTAATAACATCAGGGCACATTGTCCTGTGAACCAGTAAATCTCCATTTTCAGAAGTCTCCGCTTCCACCCTTCAGGAAGTGTAGAAATGTCGTGGCACGTCCAAATCCAGGGGCCCCTACTGGGCTCGCCCCATGATGCCACTGAACAGAATCACCCCCGGCATCAAGCAAATGTGTAGCTGCCCGCTGCCATGCTGCACAGCTTCAGAACATCGGAAATGCAGGTCAGTGTTACCTAAGCACCCAAGTAAAATTTGCCAATGGCCCCTAGGGGGCCAGAAAACAACAGCGCGGCCTGGGACAGGAGGCACTCCATCCCCTAGGCACTCACCCGGTCTCCTTGGGGGTGGTCTCACAGGGCCCGCGAGGCTCTTTGCTCACCCCACACCTACAGCAGCTCACTCTAGGTGGCCGAACCTTCCTCACTGGGGAAACAGAGCTGGCCTTTCCTACATGGAGAGGAGTCTCTGTCGGCCTGACTCCTCTCACAACCATCTGTAGACTATGTCTGAATTATAGTGGCCTTGCTCAGCAGCTGGCCCTGCCCAAAATGACGTTGGTGTTTCCTCAATGATGCTGAGGATCTCCCAGTCCTGAAAATCCTCATCCTTCTAGCGCCGTTGGTCAGCTCAGGCCACATGGCAGAGCCCTGGCTGTACCTCTACACAGAACATTCTTTGCTGGCAGTCCTCCCTCACAACTGGGGGCCAGTTTCAGGACCATAAATGAAGCACTCGGCTCACACTACCCAGTGCTGGGCAGGTAAACAGCAGCACTCTCACTCGTGCTGGTCAGGGAGCAAAGCAAAAAGACCTCCTCCCAAGTTGCTGCAGTTTCTGCTTGGTGTAAAAAGGTAAAATGCTTGCCTGACACAAATCCAAGAAGTCAATAAAGGCAGAGCGGGGCACAGGCAGACAAGCACTCAGGGTCACTCAAGAGTGGAAGTCGCCATGGCCATCCAGCAGGCACCAGGTCAGTCCCACGTGGTGGTTCCTTCTGTTCAGTTCCAGTTCCAAAGTAAGCTCAGCAGACATGGGGTCATAGACACAATATTTACACTGTACAAAGTCTTTGTTCTGCCCCCTGGCACAGGGCTCTGAGCCCAGTCCAAACCAGTTCTGGGGGCACTACTACACAGCAGTTATAACTACTATTCCATACATACCAAACTTGATCACGCTAATCCTCTCATGTCAGGAATTACCACTGAAGCACATATCAGGGAATCCCAAAGGCATCCCAATAAGAGGGCACCCTCACAGCACTGAGAAACCAAATAGGCTGTTTGTCACTATCAGGGCATGCCAAACAGTTAAGGCACATGTCCTACCTTTTACCTACACAGCACCCTGCCCATAGGGTTAGCTGGGGCCTACCTTAGGGGTGACTAATATGTAGAAAAAGGGGAGTCACAGACGTGGCAACCAAAGTATGTGCCACATCTCAGCAGCAGTAAACTGTGCGCACAGGCCCTGCAGTGGCAGAGGCCTGAGACAGGTTTGAAAGGCTACTTTGGTGGGTGGCACAAGCAGCGCTGCAAGACCACCAGTAGCATTTAATGTACTGACCCTGGGTATATGAGATACCACTGTACAAGGGACTGACAGGTAAATTAAATATGCCAAACAGGTGTAGACCAATATTACCAAGTTTACCAGAGAGAGCACATGCACTTTGGCACTGAACAGCAGTGGCAACGTCCCCAGAGTCATAAAACCACGAAAACAGCCACTTTTTGGGATCTTCCTTTTTTCACTGGCACCACTATACGAAACACCTCCAAACTATGAACACCACACCGTCTGATTAAAGGGCACTTTTTCATGAAGATTCACTACCGGCGCCACAGATATAGGCAACTGAAAATCACCTTTTTGACAGAAACTACAACCTAACTATTACCACCTATTGGTGACAGCTGGTAGGTAATAATAAAATATATATCAGGCACAAGCCCCGGCTCTGACCTTGACACCCTGGATAGTAATACATCAAACCCCACAGAAGCAATTTATTTTTCCGAGAAACTATGCCTCTTCCAAAGAAGCAACAAACACTTAGAGAGGGGGAAAACCAGGGGAAGAGGAAGAGGCGGAAGAACAAAAGCCAAAGAAGACGACAACGCCGCAGAGAATAGTAGCAACACTGGCATGGGAACAAGGGGCCAGAACTTGAAGAAACCATAATGGCAGAACAACTCACAGTAATTAATCTATCTGAGAGAACTATTTCAAAAGCTGAGAATGAGGTCTTTGTGTTAGACCTAACATTTTCTTCCAATACAGGAATAGACTATGCCCAAACATGTATTGATGTATATAAATTTGTAAGAAAGTTGAAGCTTTTGAAATTACATTCCATCCAGAATAAAACACTTGCAGCTAGGGACACGCAGGGAATGGGACCGACCTCCACACTACTAATAGAAGACATCAACACACTTAAATTTCTATATTACCTACATAGCGATTCCCAAGGAGGTACACCCCAGAATATTTCAGACATCTTTGACCCCACACTGATTAACACAGTGACCGAAACTTTTGGTCTAGACCCTAGTATCCCCAATAAAACCAAGTTCGGGAACAAATCCAAATATACCCCACAGATAGCAAAGGATAACATTGATGTCTTCCACAAGGCAGTAAACCAAGACATCCTTAAACTTACTAAAGTAACACTCAAAAGGAAGAATATATCCATAAGTCAGTGGCAAGCGATCAACAAATTACAAAAAGACGATAACAACATTATCAAACCCTCAGACAAGGGTGGTAATATCGTCATTATGTCTAAAGAGAAATATACATGTGAGACGCTGAGACAGTTAAATGACACAGTGTGCTATGATACAGTAGGCAAAACATATATCACACAATTACAGGACAGATTTTTTAAACTGCTGAAAGGCTGGTTTGAGATCAATTTACTAAACTGGGATGAACACCAATTCCTCAAAAATGAGAACCCCATAACACCTACATTTTACCGAAAGGTGCACACAAATCTAGTCAACCGACCAGGACGTCCCATAGTATCATCTCAAGGAAGCCTCTTTGAACACACTTCCAGTTATGTAGATTAGTTTTCTATGCACTTATGCTAAAGATTTAAACTTGAGAGATACAAAAAACTTTTTGCAGAAAATACAAAATATTTTTATTTCATAGTCTTCTTCCCGTGTTAAGCGTGTTTTGTCATTCATTTGTGCTTGTTTTTATCTCATAGTTTTCTTCCCGTGTTAAGCGTGTTTTGTTACCATCTGTGCTTGTTTTCTTCATAGTCTCTGCCCGTTCTCCTTCCTGTTTCCCGCCTTCCTCGCCGCCCCCCGCTTCCCGCCACCACCGCCGACCCCGCCCCTTTTTCCTTCTGTTCCCTCCCCGCTCCCGCCTCCCAGCTGCTCCGCCCACCCGCGCACTTCGCCTTATATGGCGACCGTGCGAACGCGCAGCGTTGACGCGCAGCGGGTGCGCCGATTGTGCGCCGAAGGCGCGCCAAAGGTAAGCCCGTCTGCGCCCGTCCGCGCCTGGACCGCGCCCAGTGCCAGGACCCCTGGCCCCCACCGACGGAAGCCGACCCGACGAACCTACAACACCGCCGATCTCATCGCACTCAACACCGGCCGCATCCCAGGATGTCATCGAGCCGCCCCGAAGCACACCCACGGACCCTTCAGCTGCCATGCCTGCAAGTTCACCTGCATCCGGACTCACCCTGCACCAGCACTCGCCAAGCCGAACATCAGAAGCAGCCACCTCAAGTGCATCCTGCTCAACACCCGCTCCGTCCACAGACACGCCGTAGAACTCTGGAACCTCCTCGACACCACCGCCCCTGACGTTGCCTTCCTCACCGAGACCTGGATGAACGCCTCCTCAGCCCCAGACATCGCCATCGCCATCCCGGAGAGCTACAAGATCATCCGGAGGGACCGCACCGCCAACCAGACGGGAGGAGGCATCGCCATCATCCACAGAGACACCATCCGCATCACGACCAACACCGACGACACCCTAACCACCGCTGAACACCTGCACTTCCAGATCCACACCGACCCGAAGACCATCCTCAGAGGCACCCTGATCTACCGACCCCCGGGTCCACGCACACGATTCAGCGAGGACATCGCCGACTTCATCAGCCCGCATGCCCTCCCTTCCGCCGACTACATCCTCCTGGGGGACCTCAACTTCCACCTGGAGAACAACAGCGACCGCAACACCATCAGCCTGCTCGACAACCTCGCCAACCTCGGACTCAAGCAACTGGTGACCACCCCCACCCACCTCGCCGGACACACACTCGACGCCGTCTTCTCATCCAGCAAAGACGTCACCTTCAGCCACGCCACCGGACTCCACTGGACGGACCACAGCTGCGTCCACTTCACCTTCAAAAGAACGACGATCCACCACCACCAGCAACAGGTTGCCCGAAGAAGCTGGAACAAGATCACAGCCGACCAGCTCACCGCTTCCCTGAGCCAGCACCCTCCCGCCAGCTCAGCGAACCCCAGCCAGGCCGCCGACAACCTCACGAAGTGGATCAACAACTGCGCGGACGAACTCGCCCCTCTGAGAACCCCACCCAGCAGAGCCTGCAGCAGAAAAACACCATGGTTCACCGACGAACTCAAGAGCTCCAAGAAGAACTGTCGAGCCCTCGAGAAAGTCTGGAGAAGGGAACCAACCACGGACAACATGACCACCCTCAAGCTCGCCACCCGGAAACACCACCAACTGATCCGCGCCACCAAGAAAAATACATACAAGGACCGGCTGGACAACAACGCACACAACTGCAAGGAACTCTTCAACATCGTGAAAGAGCTCTCCAACCCCAACGCCGGAAACAACGACATCACCCCGTCGCAAGACCTCTGCAACTCCCTCGCGTCCTACTTCCACAACAAGATCGCGGACATACACAACAGCTTCGGCAACCAACCAACGCAAGCCACAACCGCAACAACGCCACCCACCACCACCCTCCGCACCTGGACTCCGATCAGCACCGAAGACACCATCCGCACAATGAACTCCATCCATTCCGGATCTCCGACTGACCCCTGCCCTCACCACGTCTTCAACAAGGCCGACGCTGTCATCGCACCCCACCTGCGGGACATCATCAACACCTCCTTCGACACCGCCACCTTCCCTGAGAGCTGGAAGCACGCCGAACTCAGCGCTCTTCTCAAGAAACCAACAGCAGACCCCACCGACCTCAAGAACTACCGTTTTATCTCGCTCCTCCCGTTCCCGGCCAAAGTCATCGAGAAGACCGTCAACAAACAGCTGGCCGCCTTCCTTGAGACAAATGGATCCCTCGACCCCTCACAGTCTGGCTTCCGAGCGAACCACAGCACCGAGACCGCCCTCATTGCTGCCACCGATGACATACGAACTCTGATGGACAACGGAGAAACAGCGGCCCTCATCCTCCTGGACCTATCCGCGGCTTTCGACACTGTCTGCCACCGCACCCTAGTACAGCGCCTTGGCAACATCGGAATCCAGGACAAGGCACTGGAATGGATCACCTCCTTCCTCGACGGAAGAACACAGAGAGTCCGCCTACCACCGTACAAGTCAGAGGCCACCAAAGTCATCTGCGGCGTCCCTCAAGGATCCTCACTGAGCCCCACCCTTTTCAACGTCTACATGAGCCCCCTCGCGGCCATCGCACGCCAACACAACCTCAACATAATCTCCTACGCCGACGACACCCAGCTGATCCTCTCCCTGACCAACGACCCCGCTACCGCCAGAGCCAACCTGCACGAAGGGATGAGAGACGTAGCCGAATGGATGACGACCAGCCACCTGAAACTGAACTCGGACAAGACGGAGGTCCTCATCCTGGGCTCCTCGCCCTCCGCCTGGGACGACTCCTGGTGGCCCCCCGCCCTGGGCACCGCACCCAAACCGACGGACCACGCACGCAACCTGGGCTTCATCCTGGACTCCTCCCTCTCTATGACCAGACAAGTAAACGCCGTCTCCTCGTCTTGCTTCAACATCCTGCGCATGCTACGTAAGATCTTCCGGTGGATCCCCACCGAGACGAGGAAGACGGTCACCCAGGCCCTCGTCACCAGCCGACTGGACTACGGCAACGCCCTCTACGCCGGAACCACCGCCAAGCTCCAGAAGAGACTCCAGCGGATCCAGAACGCCTCGGCCAGACTCATCCTCGACATCCCCCGACGCAGCCACATCTCCGGACACCTGAGAGATCTGCATTGGCTCCCGGTCAACAAGAGAATCACCTTCCGTCTCCTCACCCACGCGCAGAAAGCCCTACACGACCAAGGCCCGAGCTACCTCAACAACCGGATCAACTTCTACACCCCCAAGCGCCTCCTCAGATCAACCAGCCACGCCCTCGCCGCCGTCCCCCGCATCCGAAGAGCGACAACAGGAGGAAGGTCCTTCTCCTACCTGGCCGCCAAGACCTGGAACTCACTCCCGACCGACCTGCGCCTGACCCAAGACCACCTCTCCTTCAGGAAGAAGCTCAAGACCTGGCTGTTCGAGCAGTAACGGCACCCCCCCCCCAACCCAGCGCCTTGAGACCCTACGGGTGAGTAGTGCGCTCTATAAATGACCTGATTGATTGATTGATGGAAAATATACATTGGGAACAAAATCACTGGTTAGTGTGTTTAGATGTAGGGAGTTTATACACCAGTATTAAACACCAAGATGGTCTGAAAGCCTGTAAACACTTTTTGTGAAATCCAGAAGCATAAATTTCTTAGAGCACACAAATATGGTTTTACAAATAATTGAACTTTGTCTTGCATTCATTGTCTTTACCTTTAACAATGTACTGTACAAACAAACGAAGGGCACTTCGATGGGCACCTGCTTCGCTTCCAGCTACGCCAGTCTCCTGGTGAGCTGGTGGGAGGAGCGGGTGCTCAGAATGGATGGCCTTACCAAATGGACTAACAAAGTTAATCTTTGGTTACGTTTTGTAGATGATGTGTTCTTTGTGTGGGAGGGAAATTAAACCGAGTTATTTGAATTTGTTCGAGACCTGAATCAAAACAATGTGAACCTGAAATTCTCAATGCAACACCGCCAACAAACAGTGGACTTTCTAGATCTTAGAGTAAGTATAGAGAAAGATTCACTCTCCACTAAATTATTCAGGAAACTAAAAGCAGGAAATTCTGTCCTGCATGCAGCTAGTTGCCACTTCCTAAGCTTTAGGTGGAGCACCCCATACCGTGAGTTTTTACGAGCGAAAAGTAACTGTAGCTCAAGTGAAGACTATGAAATCAACAAACGTGATATGACACAGAGATTCCGAGCAAGAGGGTACACCCAACAGACATTATACAAAGGAGCTATTAAAGCGGACGCTATTGATAGATATCAAACCATGTTTCAGCCACCCAAACTTATAAAAGATAACATAGACCATGATTGCCTCGTTAGATTGATAACGGACTTTGGTACACAATTCAATAATCTAAGGAAAATCATAGAAAAACGTTGGGACATTTTAACCCAAGATGCCACCTTGAAAACCAAGTTAGGTCGGACTCCATCTATGACCTTCAGAAAACCAATATCCCTAAAAGACAATCTAGCCAGGAGCCATCTATCACCACCCAAAACTAATTGGCGAGGAAGAGGTGGAGGCTTTCACAAATGTGGGAAATGTAAAGCCTATAGCCACAGTGAATATGTTAAGGAGACTAAACTCTCAAGAATCAAAAGACAATGGAAAATCTCCAAAAACATAAACTGTCTCGCTGAATTTGTGGTCTATGTCATCATCTGCCCATGTGGCAGGTGGTACATAGGGTCCACAGTCTTTCCAGTCAAAAAACATATTCTGGAACACTAGAGAGCAATTACCAATAAAGACTTCACATACAGCATAGTGAAACATTCTCACGAAGCACATGGAAGTGAGTGGACAAAGGCCAAATACTTTGGCATCAATTGTGTCCCAAAAAACCCCAGAGGCGGCAACAGGGTACAAGTCCTACACTGTCTTGAATCCAGATTTATCTTACCGGCAGGAAGTGTTTTCCCTTACGGAATGAATAACGAGGAGGAACTGCATGTGCATCTATATAGTCGCTGAGAATGAATTCGCCTTCCCCCCCTTTTTTAATTGCACTCCTACACAGGGATTTTTCCACATCTGCACCACAAATATGAGCTTTTATAATTCACCAAATCGCCATGAGATTTATGTTCTTGTTCACAAAGCATCACTATGTTTTCTAAAATTTAAATTTTGTATGTTGACAACACCAGGTCCGAAGGTACCATCAGTAATACATTAGAATAGCATGATAGCATGATGAGATTTAGAAACTGAGTTTTATACTAACCCTATTTATTTTTTCTTCTGCACAGAATGTGAAACAGGAAGCGACAATCTAAAAATCACTGAGCAGGAAGCTAAAATCACGGAGATCCGGCCTAGTTTACGCGACAGCCGCCTCTTCTTTGTAGCATGAATCCATTATTGGAGTAAGGACTGTCATTCTGCATAGTGGGATTACGAGTACACTGATCTGAAAGTGTAGATAACATTTGTGATTTGCGGTAAGGGCACTTTACCCTTAGGTGAACTTCATCTATTATTTAAATGCTTTGAATTATATTTATTTACACTGTTACGCTTATCACAATATCATTGATTATAATTAGATTGTACTACACATAGAACTAGGGTATTCAGTGTAGTATGCCTACATGATTAAGGTATACAAATAATGAGTCACTGTTGTCTCTCTTACATGCAATTTTTGATATAAACAAGCCTTCTATAGGCAAAATAAAACAGCAAAACAAGCCACACCACCAGACCATTGTGATACCACTTCCCCCCTTTTTTGATATGAGGAAATATCAAGAAAAAAAACCTTTTGTGATTACATTTAGTTTGTTTATTATGTCAAACTTGCAATTTAAAAATTTATTATTTGGTCAGTTGTATCATGTTTGAACAAGAACAACAACCCGTCATCACGGGAAGTATGTTTTACATGTCCATTGAAAACTTAAAACGTCATGTTTGATGCTACACTGAAGGTCATGTGACCAAGACTCAGGAAGGAGTTGAAACACGTCGTATCTTGTGCCCGTAAATAAATCTACGTGATTAACTGCAACCCGGCCTGGCTCGTCTCCTTCATCTAAGCCATAGGTGAGAGGAATTCAGGATATGTATATATATATATATATATATATATATATATTTATTTTAACAACAAATTGTCCTGTCACAGAGGGAGCGCTGTTAGTTGGTGCCCACTTCGAGACCAGGACAGTGTCTCGTATTAATTCCACACAAAAGAAATCGTGGCACTCCACTTGATAATTTCAAAAGATATATGTTGGATATATATATATATCCAACACAAAGTCGTCCTGATATATTTCCAAAAGACAACAAGCTGAGGCCCAGATGCATTCAAGGTGAATATGTATTTGCGATCACACCCAATGCGTTTCGTAGCAGCAGCCGCTTGATCACGAGTGAATTCCGTGTTTAAACAATAAAGTTATATACACAAAAGAAAACAAATGTCATGTGATTCTTCATAAACAGTGAAAATATACTCTCACAAATTTTCTTCGTTTTTCATTTATCTGGTACAATTAATCTTCTGTACCATAATTTTTTGTTGAATCATCAGCGGTCTGCATTCATATATTTAGTAGCATTGTGAACATTATTTAAGCGCATAACTTCACATATCGGTTGTACTATCAGGGACTACTCGTCCCTCTGTTAAGCACATTAAGCACATTATATTCTTCGTATTCAAAATCAAGCCCCAGTGGGCATAAAATTAAACATTTAATTCCCAATAAATATTTTACATCTGAGTTCAAGCCCCAGTGGGCTTATAGTATGAAGCCTTCATCCAAAATTATATTAATTCTAAATTCACATATTTTCATCGTAACCTTTACGCCCCACACCCGTCCGAGTGTAGTGGTCGCATAATTCTGCTCAAAATTTTTTCTGAATGCTCTGACCATCTGTGATCTGTAAATAAGAGAGTAAACCCATTAAAAACTCTAATATTGTTTCCTATAGTTAAAATTACAACAACTTCATTTCAACAGCATCTGTCTGAAACCACAACTCAATTTTAGCACATTATTTTAACCGAGATGCACTGCTAGAGCCTCATCTCCATTATGTCCAGATGGGTACAGTGTTTGGAACTTAATTATCATTCTCGATTCCAATCTTCTTAACTCTTTAAGACGATCCCCCCCTCTATCCCTTCTGGGTATGTAGTCCAACACTACAAACGAGAGGAGACTCGTATTCTGTCTATGTTCTTTAAAGAAATGATGCACAATGGGATATTGCTTGTCATGATGGTTAATTGCCCTCAGGTGCTCCAATACTCTCTTCTTGGCCTTATGGATCGTACTGCCAATGTAATATAGGTTGATAGGTTGCAGGGGCACCTGAGGGCATACACTGCATAGTCTGTGTCACACATATATATATATATATATATATATAAATATATATATATATATATATATATATATTACCTACTGGCGGTCGCCAGTAGGTTGTTATAGTTAGGTTATAGTTAGGTTATAGTTAGGTTAGTTATTGTTATAGTTAGGACCTAGCTACCATAGGAAATCCGCAAAATTCTATTGGGAATAACTCTAGCGCCAGTTGAGGAATTTGGGTGTAATTTTTCAAAATTTTGGCCATCTCCGCTCTGCTCCTTCCCTGTAAGTTTCGGAGGGATTCGTGAAGTGGGGGCTGAGAAAAAAGGGGGGTCCCAAAACGTGTTTTCCCCATGTTAATTTCAATAGTACGGTCTGACAAGTCTACAGCCTGAACCGCTGAATGGAATTACGCCAAACTTGGCAAAATTGTAGGGAGTGGTACGCAGATGTGCCTTTGCTATATTTGGTGGAAATTGCTCCAGTGTTTTTTTTGAAAATTAACTTCAAAAACACATATATATCTATAGGCGCGCTCCGAGCGCTCACTGGTACGCGTACCGGGGAGCGCACCCGGCGCGCTACGGGAGTGCGCGAGCGGAAAGCTGATTGGCTGTCGGGTGTCTGTCAACATTCTAAACAGTCCGGAGAGTCCACCATCTTGTGTCTCGGTAGAATCGAGACACAAGAGGTGAAAAAGAAAGGGGGAAATAATTAAAAAGGGGCAGAGTAGAGACCCCCTGACCCCCTAGGTTTTCTGAGGGGGGTCTAGAAGGACCCTGAAGGGCAAAAAAACTTTTTTATTTTTTAAAATTTTCGCGGGGTAAGCGCTGGGTGCGTTCCCAGGTGCGCTCTCCGGTACGCGCTCCCTGAGCGCACCAAGGGGAAAACAGTGAATGAAAATAGTTTTAAAAAAGAATTGGGGTGAGGGGCACTCTACCCTGCTCTCTTTTCAAGTTTTGAAGTATTACATTTCACTCTTTTCTGAAACTACACAAAATGGCGGCGATAAGGTGTATCAGAGACAGATAGTGAGAGAAAGGAGGCAGGAGATGAAGAAGAGATATCAAATATACATTGGTAAAAATACAGTGGGAGAAGGGCAGTAAATATGAGTAAACTTACTATGTAACATAAAAACTGTGCACTCTATACTAGAAGTATTTCATTATACTACGATCACTTCGATTTTACCTCATAAATTAAAAATAAAAATGAATAATATGTCAACTAATTTTGAATTTGTAATTAATAATTTATTGTTCAGATTTCTCATAATTTAATAGAACCTGTAGCATGTCCTCATCTGGTATTTCATCTTCATTTATATATTTAATCTCCTCGTGAAAATTGTTCATTGATGTTTGTTGGCATTCTATTTCATCCAAACATTCAATTAATTCTTCATCTAGAGATTGATCTAAAAAATCTTTTAAGTCATCTTCAATATCCTTGACATTTTCATTTTCAAGATGTGTTGTTGTAATTTTAAAAGAAATTTCCTTGCTGTCCTCCATTTTAATTTCAAATTTCTTGCTGTAAATTGCAGAAAAAAGTAATCACTTTCAATTATCGTTTTAAGTAATACATGACATAAAAGTAGCTTAATCAAGTATTTAGTTCTTTAAAATTAATTGGGCAGTGTATTGTATCAGACAGGAACTAGAAATATAAAGCACTGCATGTGATGAAGCCGATCTTAAACAATAATTATAACAGAAGGGCTGTAAATAACTAATGGAAAACAATTTTCAAATTATCTTAAAGTGTACAACATAGTTCCCCTTACAAATTAACAACTCACCTTTTTGAAAATAGAAGAGTTAGTAGTGTGTTATTCTAAGTCCAGCAATTGAGCACCCAAATGGCTGTGTTTTCCTCTCATTTGAGATATATACATAACCAATCAAACTTCATCATACACAAATTCAAAACTAAAGTAATATTTTGATTGGTTCTAAATTTCAATACTTTCAAATGTGTTTTCCCCATGCAATTTTCCATAGGACATTTAGACACGCCTAAAGCCTGAACGGATGAATGGAATTACACCAAAGTAGGCAAAATGATAGGTACTGGTATGTAGTAGGGCCTTTTCTACATTTCTTTGAAATTGCTCCTGTGGTTTTTATGAAAGGCAACTTCAAAAAAACATATATATATCGATAGACGCGCTTCGAGCGCTCACCGGTACGGGTACCGGGGAGCACACCCGGCGCGCTATGGGAGTGCGCGAGCGGAAAGCTGATTGGCTGTATGATGTCTGTCAATATTTTTAACAGTCCTGACAGTCCGCCATCTTGTGTCTCGGGAAAATCGAGACAGCTGAGGTAAAAAAGAAAGGGGGAAATGATTAAAAGGGGGCAGGGTAGACCCCCCTGGCACCCTAGGTTTTTTGAGGGAGGCTTAGAAGGACCCTGAAGGGCCCAAAAACTATTTTTAAATGTTTTTTCACGGAGTAAGCGCTGGGTGCGCTCCCAGGTGCGCTCTCCAGTACGCGCACCCTGAGCGCACCACGGGGAAAAACAGTGTAAAAAAATAATGTAGAGTGTTTAGAGGTAAGTTAGCTCTGAAAAGAGCTGTAGTGTTATGTGGGTGTTTTTTGTACCTACAAGTAGGTACCAATGAAGAGTCTTATATTCAAGAGGAAAACTCTATTCCCCTCATCTGTAAAATGCACACCATCTCTCCTATACATGCCTTGCATGTTGTAACGCAATTTGTTGTGGTAAATGGAACCCATACCATATTTATTCACATGTTTCCTTGCTTTCTCAATCTGCGGACAAAATGGGTTGGACCAGTTCCATTTTTGCCTTTGGCATATATTAGAAAATACCAAGGCAGTTTTTGGAAAAAGTGACATCAATTGCCCAAAGATGTCCTTTAAAAGCATTTCCAGACCTACCCCAGTCAAAGTGCCCAGGTCATTTCCACTACAGTGCACAATTATAAGGTCAGGGTGTGGTAAATGCATAAAGGATTTTACCAATGGTATCAATTGGTGACTTCTCAATCCTCTCTGTCCAATCCATACAATGTAAATCAATGTTGTAAATACCTCTGTTAGCTGCGTATTTTTGACTCCAGTGGACATAGCTATGACCCACAAACCAGACTTTTGGCATTTTGAAGGTAGATGTGCTTCTAGTCAGATGAGTTGTGGAAATGAAATGGCAGTTTGATTATGAAAAAAGTGGTTGAGAATCAGTGCAGTTGAAAAACCAGAAATGATTGGTGCTTTCTTAAAAATCTCCACTGAAAATTAGGGTGCATGCTTTTTTTTGTAAAAAGTCATTTCAATGGTTGAGAAAAAGTCATTTAAAGAAACATTGCAGTTGATTAGCTAGTAGATTGAGAGGTCAAACACCCTTGATAGATTCGTTTGCAACATAGTATGATGAACTTGTGAACTGTGTGCTGGGTTAGGAGGGAGTTACCATGGTTACAGGGTGAATGAGCACTGGGGGGATAGGTGAATGTTATGTGAGTTTCAAAGTCTTGAAATGTACAACCAACTAAAATGTGCAGTTTGGTTTTGAATTTGTGTGGGAACAATTTTGATTGGTTAGGTACAAGAATATGGCACTGAAATGAGAAAGAATCTGTGCCATTTTTCTCAGGCTCAAGTAAAAGAAGCATTATTCAGAGATTCTGCTTAAGAATATCTGTTGACTGTGACTGACACTGTTTTACATCTTCCAAAGCATTTTTAAAGGTGAGTAATGATTCTTTTAAAAAAAGATAGAGAGCTTAAAGATTTTTTACAAGTATCACAGTGAGTGTCTGTGTGAATTAAGGAATTATTTTTTTACCTTTTTCCATAATGTTAGCTGTGTGTGCTTACAGTTTGTATTTTTAAGTTTATAAGGTAGACTTCTTTTTATTTATTTTTTTATGCTTGGATTCAATGCTGGTATAGAGATAGTGTAATGGTTTAATTGGACTTGTAAATATGCTCCTTTTTTTGAAGCGCCTTGTGCAACCTTTAACATGGGTGGAAGCAGTGAATGTATGGAGAGGGATAGGAATAGCAGATAGAAAACCATATGAAATGGTGTGGGAGATGCATAAAGTATTTCAGTAATATCATCAATTGAGATGGTATATAAGATAAAGAGGGGCATATTTACAAAAAATTGGCACCCAGACAGGAATATGAAATGCCGTGAGAGATGCTTAAATGTTTTTTCTAAAGGTCTAAATTAAGATAGAATATACAAAAAAGAGAGGCATATTTACAAGACCCTTGTGCAATATTTGACATTAATGCTGGTATAGAGATAGTGTAATGGTTTCATTGGCATATTTACAAGCCCCTTGTGCAATGTTTGACATTAATGCTGGTACAGAGATAGTGTAATGGTTTCATTGGAATATTTACAAGCCCCTTGCGCAATGTTTGATATTAATGCTGGTATAGAGATAGTGTAATGGTTTCATTGGCATATTTACAAGCCACTTGTGAAATGTTTGACATTAATGCTGGTATAGAGATAGTGTAATGGTTTCGTTGGCATATTTACAAGCCCCTTGTGCAATGTTTGACATTAATGCTGGTACAGAGATAGTGTAATGGTTTCATTGGCATATTTACAAGCCCCTTAAGCAATGTTTGACATTAATGCTGGTACAGAGATAGTGTAATGTTTTCATTGGCATATTTACAAGCCGCTTGTGCAATGTTTGACATTAATGCTGGTCCGGAGATAGTGTAATGGTTTCATTGGCATATTTACAAGCCGCTTGTGCAATGTTTGACATTAATGCTGGTACAGAGATAGTGTAATGGTTTCATTGGCATATTTACAAGCCCCGTATGCAATTTTTGACATTAATGCTGGTACAGAGATAGTGTAATGGTTTCATTGGCATATTTACAAGCCGCTTGTGCAATGTTTGACGTTAATGCTGGTTCAGAGATAGTGTAATGGTTTCATTGGCATATTTACAAGCCCCTTATGCAATTTTTGACATTAATGATGGTGCAGAGATAGTGTAATGGTTTAGTTGGCATATTTACAAGCCCCTTATGCAATGTTTGACATTAATGCTGGTACAGAGATAGTGTAATGGTTTCATTGGCATATTTACAAGCCGTTTGCGGAATGTTTGACATTGATGCTGGTATAGAGATAGTGTAATGGTTTCATTGGCACATTTACAAGCCCCTTATGCAATGTTTGACATTAATGCTGGTACAGAGATAGTGTAATGGTTTCATTGGCATATTTACAAGCCGCTTGCGCAATGTTTGACATTAATGCTGGTACAGAGATAGTGTAATGGTTTCATTGGCATATTTACAAGCACCTTATGCAATGTTTGACATTAATGCTGGCACAGAGATAGTGTAATGGCTTCATTGGCATATTTACAAGCCGCTTATGCAATGTTTGACATTAATGCTGGTACAGAGATAGTGTAAAGGTTTCATTGGCATATTTACAAGCCCCTTATGCAATGTTTGACATTAATGCTGGTATAGAGATAGTGTAATGGTTTCATTGGCATATTTACAAGCCGCTTGTGCAATGTTTGACATTAATGCTGGTATAGAGATAGTGTAATGGTTTCATTGGCATATTTACAAGCCGCTTGCGGAATGTTTGACATTATTGCTGGTATAGAGATAGTGTAATGGTTTCATTGGCATATTTACAAGCCCCTTGCTCAATGTTTGACATTAATGCTGGTATAGAGATAGTGTAATGGTTTCATTGGCATATTTACAAGCCGCTTGTGCAATGTTTGACATTAATGCTGGTATAGAGATAGTGTAACTGTTTCATTGGCATATTTACAAGCCCCTTGTGCAATGTTTGACATTAATGCTGGTACAGAGATAGTGTAATGGTTTCATTGGCATATTTACAAGCCCCTTAAGCAATGTTTGAAATTAATGCTGGTACAGAGATAGTGTACTCTTTTCATTAGCATATTTACAAGCCGCTTGTACAATGTTTGACATTAATGCTGGTACAGAGATAGTGTAATGGTTTCATTGGCATATTTACAAGCCCCTTATGCAATGTTTGACATTAATGCTGGTACAGAGATAGTGTAATGGTTTTATCAATGTTTGACATTAATGCTGATACAGAGATAGTGTAATGGTTTCATTGGCATATTTACAAGCCGCTTGCGGAATGTTTGACATTAATGCTGGTATAGGGATAGTGTAATGGTTTCATTGGCATATTTACAAGCCCCTTATGCAATGTTTGACATTAATGCTGGTACAGAGATAGTGTAATGGTTTCGTTGGCATATTTACAAGCCGCTTGTGCAATGTTTGACATTAATGCTGGTACAGAGATAGTGTAATGGTTTCGTTGGCATATTTACAAGCCCCTTATGCAATGTTTGACATTAATGCTGGTACAGAGATAGTGTAATGGTTTCATTGGCATATTTACAAGCCCCTTATGCAATGTTTGACATTAATGCTGGTATAGAGATAGTGTAATGGTTTCATTGGCATATTTACAAGCCGCTTGTGCAATGTTTGACATTAATGCTGGTACAGAGATAGTGTAATGGTTTCATTGGCATATTTACAAGCCCCTTATGCAATTTTTGACATTAATGCTGGTACAGAGATAGTGTAATGGTTTCATTGGCATATTTACAAGCCGCTTGTGCAATGTTTGACGTTAATGCTGGTTCAGAGATAGTGTAATGGTTTCATTGGCATATATACAAGCCCCTTATGCAATTTTTGACATTAATGATGGTGCAGAGATAGTGTAATGGTTTAATTGGCATATTTACAAGCCCCTTATGCAATGTTTGACATTAATGCTGGTACAGAGATAGTGTAATGGTTTCATTGGCATATTTACAAGCCGTTTGCGGAATGTTTGACATTGATGCTGGTATAGAGATAGTGTAATGGTTTCATTGGCACATTTACAAGCCCCTTATGCAATGTTTGACATTAATGCTGGTACAGAGATAGTGTAATGGTTTCATTGGCATATTTACAAGCCGCTTGCGCAATGTTTGACATTAATGCTGGTACAGAGATAGTGTAATGGTTTCATTGGCATATTTACAAGCACCTTATGCAATGTTTGACATTAATGCTGGTACAGAGATAGTGTAATGGCTTCATTGGCATATTTACAAGCCGCTTATGCAATGTTTGACATTAATGCTGGTACAGAGATAGTGTAAAGGTTTCATTGGCATATTTACAAGCCCCTTATGCAATGTTTGACATTAATGCTGGTATAGAGATAGTTTAATGGTTTCATTGGCATATTTACAAGCCGCTTGTGCAATGTTTGACATTAATGCTGGTACAGAGATAGTGTCATGGTTTTATTGGCATATTTACAAGTCCCTTGCGCAATGTTTGACATTAATGCTGGTACACAGATAGTGTAATGGTTTCATTGGCATATTTACAAGTCGCTTGCGCAATGTTTGACATTAATGCTGGTATAGAGATAGTGTAATGGTTTCATTGGCATATTTACAAGCCGCTTGCGGAATGTTTGACATTATTGCTGGTATAGAGATAGTGTAATGGTTTCATTGGCATATTTACAAGCCCCTTGCTCAATGTTTGACATTAATGCTGGTATAGAGATAGTGTAATGGTTTCATTGGCATATTTACAAGCCGCTTGTGCAATGTTTGACATTAATGCTGGTATATAGATAGTGTAACTGTTTTATTGGCATATTTACAATCCCCTTGTGCAATGTTTGACATTAATGCTGGTACAGAGATAGTGTAATGGTTTCATTGGCATATTTACAAGCCCCTTAAGCAATGTTTGAAATTAATGCTGGTACAGAGATAGTGTACTCTTTTCATTAGCATATTTACAAGCCGCTTGTACAATGTTTGACATTAATGCTGGTACAGAGATAGTGTAATGGTTTCATTGGCATATTTAGAAGCCCCTTATGCAATGTTTGACATTAATGCTGGTACAGAGATAGTGTAATGGTTTTATCAATGTTTGACATTAATGCTGATACAGAGATAGTGTACTCTTTTCATTAGCATATTTACAAGCCGCTTGTACAATGTTTGACATTAATGCTGGTACAGAGATAGTGTAATGGTTTCATTGGCATATTTAGAAGCCACTTATGCAATGTTTGACATTAATGCTGGTACAAAGATAGTGTAATGGTTTCATTGGCATATTTACAAGCCCCTTATGCAATGTTTGACATTAATGCTGGTACAGAGATAGTGTAATGGTTTTATCAATGTTTGACATTAATGCTGATACAGAGATAGTGTAATGGTTTCATTGGCATATTTACAAGCCGCTTGCGGAATGTTTGACATTAATGCTGGTATAGGGATAGTGTAATGGTTTCATTGGCATATTTACAAGCCCCTTATGCAATGTTTGACATTAATGCTGGTACAGAGATAGTGTAATGGTTTCGTTGGCATATTTACAAGCCGCTTGTGCAATGTTTGACATTAATGCTGGTACAGAGATAGTGTAATGGTTTCGTTGGCATATTTACAAGCCCCTTATGCAATGTTTGACATTAATGCTGGTACAGAGATAGTGTAATGGTTTCATTGGCATATTTACAAGCCCCTTATGCAATGTTTGACATTAATGCTGGTATAGAGATAGTGTAATGGTTTCATTGGCATATTTACAAGCCGCTTGTGCAATGTTTGACATTAATGCTGGTACAGAGATAGTGTAATGGTTTCATTGGCATATTTACAAGCCCCTTATGCAATTTTTGACATTAATGCTGGTACAGAGATAGTGTAATGGTTTCATTGGCATATTTACAAGCCGCTTGTGCAATGTTTGACGTTAATGCTGGTTCAGAGATAGTGTAATGGTTTCATTGGCATATATACAAGCCCCTTATGCAATTTTTGACATTAATGATGGTGCAGAGATAGTGTAATGGTTTAATTGGCATATTTACAAGCCCCTTATGCAATGTTTGACATTAATGCTGGTACAGAGATAGTGTAATGGTTTCATTGGCATATTTACAAGCCGTTTGCGGAATGTTTGACATTGATGCTGGTATAGAGATAGTGTAATGGTTTCATTGGCACATTTACAAGCCCCTTATGCAATGTTTGACATTAATGCTGGTACAGAGATAGTGTAATGGTTTCATTGGCATATTTACAAGCCGCTTGCGCAATGTTTGACATTAATGCTGGTACAGAGATAGTGTAATGGTTTCATTGGCATATTTACAAGCACCTTATGCAATGTTTGACATTAATGCTGGTACAGAGATAGTGTAATGGCTTCATTGGCATATTTACAAGCCGCTTATGCAATGTTTGACATTAATGCTGGTACAGAGATAGTGTAAAGGTTTCATTGGCATATTTACAAGCCCCTTATGCAATGTTTGACATTAATGCTGGTATAGAGATAGTTTAATGGTTTCATTGGCATATTTACAAGCCGCTTGTGCAATGTTTGACATTAATGCTGGTACAGAGATAGTGTCATGGTTTTATTGGCATATTTACAAGTCCCTTGCGCAATGTTTGACATTAATGCTGGTACAGAGATAGTGTAATGGTTTCATTGGCATATTTACAAGTCGCTTGCGCAATGTTTGACATTAATGCTGGTATAGAGATAGTGTAATGGTTTCATTGGCATATTTACAAGCCGCTTGCGGAATGTTTGACATTATTGCTGGTATAGAGATAGTGTAATGGTTTCATTGGCATATTTACAAGCCCCTTGCTCAATGTTTGACATTAATGCTGGTATAGAGATAGTGTAATGGTTTCATTGGCATATTTACAAGCCGCTTGTGCAATGTTTGACATTAATGCTGGTATATAGATAGTGTAACTGTTTTATTGGCATATTTACAATCCCCTTGTGCAATGTTTGACATTAATGCTGGTACAGAGATAGTGTAATGGTTTCATTGGCATATTTACAAGCCCCTTAAGCAATGTTTGAAATTAATGCTGGTACAGAGATAGTGTACTCTTTTCATTAGCATATTTACAAGCCGCTTGTACAATGTTTGACATTAATGCTGGTACAGAGATAGTGTAATGGTTTCATTGGCATATTTAGAAGCCCCTTATGCAATGTTTGACATTAATGCTGGTACAGAGATAGTGTAATGGTTTTATCAATGTTTGACATTAATGCTGATACAGAGATAGTGTAATGGTTTCATTGGCATATTTACAAGCCGCTTGTGGAATGTTTGACATTAATGCTGGTATAGAGATAGTGTAATGGTTTCATTGGCATATTTACAAGCCCCTTATGCAATGTTTGACATTAATGCTGGTACAGAGATAGTGTAATTGTTTCGTTGGCATATTTACAAGCCGCTTGTGCAATGTTTGACATTAATGCTGGTACAGAGATAGTGTAATGGTTTCATTGGCATATTTACAAGCCCCTTATGCAATGTTTGACATTAATGCTGGTACAGAGATAGTGTAATGGTTTCATTGGCATATTTACAAGCCGCTTGTGCAATGTTTGACATTAATGCTGGTACAGAGATAGTGTAATGGTTTCATTGGCATATTTACAAGCCCCCTATGCAATTTTTGACATTAATGATGGTACAGAAATAGTGTAATGGTTTCATTGGCATATTTAGAAAGCCCCTTATGCAATGTTTGACATTAATGCTGGTACAGAGATAGTGTAATGGTTTCATTGGCATATTGACAAGCCCCTTGTGCAATGTTTGACATTAATGCTGGTACAGAGATAGTGTAATCGTTTCATTGGAATATTTACAAGCCCCTTGCGCAATGTTTGATATTAATGCTGGTATAGAGATAGTGTAATGGTTTCATTGGCATATTTACAAGCCGCTTGTGCAATGTTTGACATTATTGCTGGTATAGAGATAGTGTAATGGTTCCATTGGCATATTTACAAGCCCCTTTTGCAATGTTTGACATTAATGCTGGTACAGAGATAGTGTAATGGTTTCATTGGCATATTTACAAGCCCCTTAAGCAATGTTTGACATTAATGCTGGTACAGAGATAGTGTAATGTTTTCATTGGCATATTTACAAGCCGCTTGTGCAATGTTTGACATTAATGCTGGTACAGAGATAGCGTAATGGTTTCATTGGCATATTTACAAGCCGCTTGTGCAATGTTTGATATTAATGCTGGTACAGAGATAGTTTAATGGTTTCATTGGCATATTTACAAGCCGCTTGTGCAATGTTTGACATTAATGCTGGTACAGAGATAGTGTCATGGTTTTATTGGCATATTTACAAGTCCCTTGCGCAATGTTTGACATTAATGCTGGTACAGAGATAGTGTAATGGTTTCATTGGCATATTTACAAGTCGCTTGCGCAATGTTTGACATTAATGCTGGTATAGAGATAGTGTAATGGTTTCATTGGCATATTTACAAGCCGCTTGCGGAATGTTTGACATTATTGCTGGTATAGAGATAGTGTAATGGTTTCATTGGCATATTTACAAGCCCCTTGCTCAATGTTTGACATTAATGCTGGTATAGAGATAGTGTAATGGTTTCATTGGCATATTTACAAGCCGCTTGTGCAATGTTTGACATTAATGCTGGTATATAGATAGTGTAACTGTTTTATTGGCATATTTACAATCCCCTTGTGCAATGTTTGACATTAATGCTGGTACAGAGATAGTGTAATGGTTTCATTGGCATATTTACAAGCCCCTTAAGCAATGTTTGAAATTAATGCTGGTACAGAGATAGTGTACTCTTTTCATTAGCATATTTACAAGCCGCTTGTACAATGTTTGACATTAATGCTGGTACAGAGATAGTGTAATGGTTTCATTGGCATATTTAGAAGCCCCTTATGCAATGTTTGACATTAATGCTGGTACAGAGATAGTGTAATGGTTTTATCAATGTTTGACATTAATGCTGATACAGAGATAGTGTACTCTTTTCATTAGCATATTTACAAGCCGCTTGTACAATGTTTGACATTAATGCTGGTACAGAGATAGTGTAATGGTTTCATTGGCATATTTAGAAGCCACTTATGCAATGTTTGACATTAATGCTGGTACAAAGATAGTGTAATGGTTTCATTGGCATATTTACAAGCCCCTTATGCAATGTTTGACATTAATGCTGGTACAGAGATAGTGTAATGGTTTTATCAATGTTTGACATTAATGCTGATACAGAGATAGTGTAATGGTTTCATTGGCATATTTACAAGCCGCTTGCGGAATGTTTGACATTAATGCTGGTATAGGGATAGTGTAATGGTTTCATTGGCATATTTACAAGCCCCTTATGCAATGTTTGACATTAATGCTGGTACAGAGATAGTGTAATGGTTTCGTTGGCATATTTACAAGCCGCTTGTGCAATGTTTGACATTAATGCTGGTACAGAGATAGTGTAATGGTTTCGTTGGCATATTTACAAGCCCCTTATGCAATGTTTGACATTAATGCTGGTACAGAGATAGTGTAATGGTTTCATTGGCATATTTACAAGCCCCTTATGCAATGTTTGACATTAATGCTGGTATAGAGATAGTGTAATGGTTTCATTGGCATATTTACAAGCCGCTTGTGCAATGTTTGACATTAATGCTGGTACAGAGATAGTGTAATGGTTTCATTGGCATATTTACAAGCCCCTTATGCAATTTTTGACATTAATGCTGGTACAGAGATAGTGTAATGATTTCATTGGCATATTTACAAGCCGCTTGTGCAATGTTTGACGTTAATGCTGGTTCAGAGATAGTGTAATGGTTTCATTGGCATATATACAAGCCCCTTATGCAATTTTTGACATTAATGATGGTGCAGAGATAGTGTAATGGTTTAATTGGCATATTTACAAGCCCCTTATGCAATGTTTGACATTAATGCTGGTACAGAGATAGTGTAATGGTTTCATTGGCATATTTACAAGCCGTTTGCGGAATGTTTGACATTGATGCTGGTATAGAGATAGTGTAATGGTTTCATTGGCACATTTACAAGCCCCTTATGCAATGTTTGACATTAATGCTGGTACAGAGATAGTGTAATGGTTTCATTGGCATATTTACAAGCCGCTTGCGCAATGTTTGACATTAATGCTGGTACAGAGATAGTGTAATGGTTTCATTGGCATATTTACAAGCACCTTATGCAATGTTTGACATTAATGCTGGTACAGAGATAGTGTAATGGCTTCATTGGCATATTTACAAGCCGCTTATGCAATGTTTGACATTAATGCTGGTACAGAGATAGTGTAAAGGTTTCATTGGCATATTTACAAGCCCCTTATGCAATGTTTGACATTAATGCTGGTATAGAGATAGTTTAATGGTTTCATTGGCATATTTACAAGCCGCTTGTGCAATGTTTGACATTAATGCTGGTACAGAGATAGTGTCATGGTTTTATTGGCATATTTACAAGTCCCTTGCGCAATGTTTGACATTAATGCTGGTACAGAGATAGTGTAATGGTTTCATTGGCATATTTACAAGTCGCTTGCGCAATGTTTGACATTAATGCTGGTATAGAGATAGTGTAATGGTTTCATTGGCATATTTACAAGCCGCTTGCGGAATGTTTGACATTATTGCTGGTATAGAGATAGTGTAATGGTTTCATTGGCATATTTACAAGCCCCTTGCTCAATGTTTGACATTAATGCTGGTATAGAGATAGTGTAATGGTTTCATTGGCATATTTACAAGCCGCTTGTGCAATGTTTGACATTAATGCTGGTATATAGATAGTGTAACTGTTTTATTGGCATATTTACAATCCCCTTGTGCAATGTTTGACATTAATGCTGGTACAGAGATAGTGTAATGGTTTCATTGGCATATTTACAAGCCCCTTAAGCAATGTTTGAAATTAATGCTGGTACAGAGATAGTGTACTCTTTTCATTAGCATATTTACAAGCCGCTTGTACAATGTTTGACATTAATGCTGGTACAGAGATAGTGTAATGGTTTCATTGGCATATTTAGAAGCCCCTTATGCAATGTTTGACATTAATGCTGGTACAGAGATAGTGTAATGGTTTTATCAATGTTTGACATTAATGCTGATACAGAGATAGTGTAATGGTTTCATTGGCATATTTACAAGCCGCTTGTGGAATGTTTGACATTAATGCTGGTATAGAGATAGTGTAATGGTTTCATTGGCATATTTACAAGCCCCTTATGCAATGTTTGACATTAATGCTGGTACAGAGATAGTGTAATTGTTTCGTTGGCATATTTACAAGCCGCTTGTGCAATGTTTGACATTAATGCTGGTACAGAGATAGTGTAATGGTTTCATTGGCATATTTACAAGCCCCTTATGCAATGTTTGACATTAATGCTGGTACAGAGATAGTGTAATGGTTTCATTGGCATATTTACAAGCCGCTTGTGCAATGTTTGACATTAATGCTGGTACAGAGATAGTGTAATGGTTTCATTGGCATATTTACAAGCCCCCTATGCAATTTTTGACATTAATGATGGTACAGAAATAGTGTAATGGTTTCATTGGCATATTTAGAAAGCCCCTTATGCAATGTTTGACATTAATGCTGGTACAGAGATAGTGTAATGGTTTCATTGGCATATTGACAAGCCCCTTGTGCAATGTTTGACATTAATGCTGGTACAGAGATAGTGTAATCGTTTCATTGGAATATTTACAAGCCCCTTGCGCAATGTTTGATATTAATGCTGGTATAGAGATAGTGTAATGGTTTCATTGGCATATTTACAAGCCGCTTGTGCAATGTTTGACATTATTGCTGGTATAGAGATAGTGTAATGGTTCCATTGGCATATTTACAAGCCCCTTTTGCAATGTTTGACATTAATGCTGGTACAGAGATAGTGTAATGGTTTCATTGGCATATTTACAAGCCCCTTAAGCAATGTTTGACATTAATGCTGGTACAGAGATAGTGTAATGTTTTCATTGGCATATTTACAAGCCGCTTGTGCAATGTTTGACATTAATGCTGGTACAGAGATAGCGTAATGGTTTCATTGGCATATTTACAAGCCGCTTGTGCAATGTTTGATATTAATGCTGGTACAGAGATAGTGTAATGGTTTCATTGGCATAGTTACAAGCCCCTTATGCAATGTTTGACATTAATGCTGGTACAGAGATAGTGTAATGGTTTCATTGGCATATTTACAAGCCCCTTATGCAATTTTTGACATTAATGCTGGTACAGAGATAGTGTAATGGTTTCATTGGCATATTTACAAGCCGCTTGTGCAATGTTTGACGTTAATGCTGGTTCAGAGGTAGTGTAATGGTTTCATTGGCATATTTACAAGCCCCTTATGCAATTTTTGACATTAATGATGGTGCAGAGATAGTGTAATGGTTTAGTTGGCATATTTACAAGCCCCTTATGCAATGTTTGACATTAATGCTGGTACAGAGATAGTGTAATGGTTTCATTGGCATATTTACAAGCCGTTTGCGGAATGTTTGACATTGATGCTGGTATAGAGATAGTGTAATGGTTTCATTGGCACATTTACAAGCCCCTTATGCAATGTTTGACATTAATGCTGGTACAGAGATAGTGTAATGGTTTCATTGGCATATTTACAAGCCGCTTGCGCAATGTTTGACATTAATGCTGGTACAGAGATAGTGTAATGGTTTCATTGGCATATTTACAAGCACCTTATGCAATGTTTGACATTAATGCTGGTACAGAGATAGTGTAAGGGCTTCATTGGCATATTTACAAGCCACTTATGCAATGTTTGACATTAATGCTGGTACAGAGATAGTGTAAAGGTTTCATTGGCATATTTACAAGCCCCTTATGCAATGTTTGACATTAATGCTGGTATAGAGATAGTGTAATGGTTTCATTGGCATATTTACAAGCCGCTTGTGCAATGTTTGACATTAATGCTGGTACAGAGATAGTGTCATGGTTTTATTGGCATATTTACAAGCCCCTTGCGCAATGTTTGACATTAATGCTGGTACAGAGATAGTGTAATGGTTTCATTGGCATATTTACAAGTCGCTTGCGCAATGTTTGACATTAATGCTGGTATAGAGATAGTGTAATGGTTTCATTGGCATATTTACAAGCCGCTTGCGGAATGTTTGACATTATTGCTGGTATAGAGATAGTGTAATGGTTTCATTGGCATATTTACAAGCCCCTTGCTCAATGTTTGACATTAATGCTGGTATAGAGATAGTGTAATGGTTTCATTGGCATATTTACAAGCCGCTTGTGCAATGTTTGACATTAATGCTGGTATAGAGATAGTGTAACTGTTTCATTGGCATATTTACAAGCCCCTTGTGCAATGTTTGACATTAATGCTGGTACAGAGATAGTGTAATGGTTTCATTGGCATATTTACAAGCCCCTTAATCAATGTTTGAAATTAATGCTGGTACAGAGATAGTGTACTCTTTTCATTAGCATATTTACAAGCCGCTTGTACAATGTTTGACATTAATGCTGGTACAGAGATAGTGTAATGGTTTCATTGGCATATTTAGAAGCCACTTATGCAATGTTTGACATTAATGCTGGTACAAAGATAGTGTAATGGTTTCATTGGCATATTTACAAGCCCCTTATGCAATGTTTGACATTAATGCTGGTACAGAGATAGTGTAATGGTTTTATCAATGTTTGACATTAATGCTGATACAGAGATAGTGTAATGGTTTCATTGGCATATTTACAAGCCGCTTGCGGAATGTTTGACATTAATGCTGGTATAGGGATAGTGTAATGGTTTCATTGGCATATTTACAAGCCCCTTATGCAATGTTTGACATTAATGCTGGTACAGAGATAGTGTAATGGTTTCGTTGGCATATTTACAAGCCGCTTGTGCAATGTTTGACATTAATGCTGGTACAGAGATAGTGTAATGGTTTCGTTGGCATATTTACAAGCCCCTTATGCAATGTTTGACATTAATGCTGGTACAGAGATAGTGTAATGGTTTCATTGGCATATTTACAAGCCCCTTATGCAATGTTTGACATTAATGCTGGTATGGAGATAGTGTAATGGTTTAATTGGCATATTTACAAGCCCCTTATGCAATGTTTGACATTAATGCTGGTACAGAGATAGTGTAATGGTTTCATTGGCATATTTACAAGCCGTTTGCGGAATGTTTGACATTGATGCTGGTATAGAGATAGTGTAATGGTTTCATTGGCACATTTACAAGCCCCTTATGTAATGTTTGACATTAATGCTGGTACAGAGATAGTGTAATGGTTTCATTGGCATATTTACAAGCCGCTTGCGCAATGTTTGACATTAATGCTGGTACAGAGATAGTGTAATGGTTTCATTGGCATATTTACAAGCACCTTATGCAATGTTTGACATTAATGCTGGTACAGAGATAGTGTAATGGCTTCATTGACATATTTACAAGCCGCTTATGCAATGTTTGACATTAATGCTGGTACAGAGATAGTGTAAAGGTTTCATTGGCATATTTACAAGCCCCTTATGCAATGTTTGACATTAATGCTGGTATAGAGATAGTTTAATGGTTTCATTGGCATATTTACAAGCCGCTTGTGCAATGTTTGACATTAATGCTGGTACAGAGATAGTGTCATGGTTTTATTGGCATATTTACAAGTCCTTTGCGCAATGTTTGACATTAATGCTGGTACAGAGATAGTGTAATGGTTTCATTGGCATATTTACAAGTCGCTTGCGCAATGTTTGACATTAATGCTGGTATAGAGATAGTGTAATGGTTTCATTGGCATATTTACAAGCCGCTTGCGGAATGTTTGACATTATTGCTGGTATAGAGATAGTGTAATGGTTTCATTGGCATATTTACAAGCCCCTTGCTCAATGTTTGACATTAATGCTGGTATAGAGATAGTGTAATGGTTTCATTGGCATATTTACAAGCCGCTTGTGCAATGTTTGACATTAATGCTGGTATATAGATAGTGTAACTGTTTCATTGGCATATTTACAATCCCCTTGTGCAATGTTTGACATTAATGCTGGTACAGAGATAGTGTAATGGTTTCATTGGCATATTTACAAGCCCCTTAAGCAATGTTTGAAATTAATGCTGGTACAGAGATAGTGTACTCTTTTCATTAGCATATTTACAAGCCGCTTGTACAATGTTTGACATTAATGCTGGTACAGAGATAGTGTAATGGTTTCATTGGCATATTTAGAAGCCACTTATGCAATGTTTGACATTAATGCTGGTACAAAGATAGTGTAATGGTTTCATTGGCATATTTACAAGCCCCTTATGCAATGTTTGACATTAATGCTGGTACAGAGATAGTGTAATGGTTTTATCAATGTTTGACATTAATGCTGATACAGAGATAGTGTAATGGTTTCATTGGCATATTTACAAGCAGCTTGCGGAATGTTTGACATTAATGCTGGTATAGAGATAGTGTAATGGTTTCATTGGCATATTTACAAGCCCCTTATGCAATGTTTGACATTAATGCTGGTACAGAGATAGTGTAATGGTTTCGTTGGCATATTTACAAGCCGCTTGTGCAATGTTTGACATTAATGCTGGTACAGAGATAGTGTAATGGTTTCGTTGGCATATTTACAAGCCCCTTATGCAATGTTTGACATTAATGCTGGTACAGAGATAGTGTAATGGTTTCATTGGCATATTTACAAGCCCCTTATGCAATGTTTGACATTAATGCTGGTACAGAGATAGTGTAATGGTTTCATTGGCATATTTACAAGCCGCTTGTGCAATGTTTGACATTAATGCTGGTACAGAGATAGTGTAATGGTTTCATTGGCATATTTACAAGCCCCCTATGCAATTTTTGACATTAATGATGGTACAGAAATAGTGTAATGGTTTCATTGGCATATTTAGAAAGCCCCTTATGCAATGTTTGACATTAATGCTGGTACAGAGATAGTGTAATGGTTTCATTGGCATATTGACAAGCCCCTTGTGCAATGTTTGACATTAATGCTGGTACAGAGATAGTGTAATCGTTTCATTGGAATATTTACAAGCCCCTTGCGCAATGTTTGATATTAATGCTGGTATAGAGATAGTGTAATGGTTTCATTGGCATATTTACAAGCCGCTTGTGCAATGTTTGACATTATTGCTGGTATAGAGATAGTGTAATGGTTCCATTGGCATATTTACAAGCCCCTTTTGCAATGTTTGACATTAATGCTAGTACAGAGATAGTGTAATGGTTTCATTGGCATATTTACAAGCCCCTTAAGCAATGTTTGACATTAATGCTGGTACAGAGATAGTGTAATGTTTTCATTGGCATATTTACAAGCCGCTTGTGCAATGTTTGACATTAATGCTGGTACAGAGATAGCGTAATGGTTTCATTGGCATATTTACAAGCCGCTTGTGCAATGTTTGATATTAATGCTGGTACAGAGATAGTGTAATGGTTTCATTGGCATAGTTACAAGCCCCTTATGCAATGTTTGACATTATTGCTAGTACAGAGATAGTGTAATGGTTTTATATATGTTTGACATTAATGCTGGTACAGAGATAGTGTAACGGTTTCATTGGCATATTTACAAGCTCCTTATGCAATGTTTGACATTAATGCTGGTACAGAGATAGTGTAATGGTTTCGTTGGCATATTTACAAGCCACTTTTGCAATATTTGACATTAATGCTGGTACACAGATAGTGTAATGGTTTCATTGGCATATTTACAAGCCCCTTATGCAATGTTTGACATTAATGCTGGTACAGAGATATTGTAATGGTTTCATTGGCATATTTACAAGCCCCTTATGCGATGTTTGACATTAATGCTGGTACAGAGATAGTGTAATGGTTTCATTGGCATATTTACAAGCCCCCTATGCAATGTTTGACATTAATGCTGGTACAGAGATAGTGTAATGGTTTCATTGGCATATTTACAAGCCCCTTATGCAATTTTTGACATTAATGATGGTGCAGAGATATTGTAATGGTTTCATTGGCATATTTACAAGCCCCTTATGCAATGTTTGACATTAATGCTGGTACAGAGATAGTGTAATGGTTTCATTGGCATATTTACAAGCCGCTTGCGAGATGTTTGACAATAATGCTGGTATAGAGATAGTGTAATGGTTTTATTGGCATATTTACAAGCCGCTTGTGCAATGTTTGACATTAATGCTGGTACAGAGATAGTGTAATGGTTTCATTGGCATATTTACAAGCCCCTTATGCAATGTATGACATTTATGCTGGTACAGAGATAGTGTCATGGTTTTATTGGCACATTTACAAGCCCCTTGTGCAATGTTTGACATTAATGCTGGTACAGAGATAGTGTAATGGTTTCATTGGCATATTTACAAGTCGCTTGCACAATGTTTGACATTAATGCTGGTACAGAGACAGTTTAATGGTTTCATTGGCATATTTACAAGTCGCTTGCGCAATGTTTGACATTAACGCTGGTATAGAGATAGTGTAATGGTTTCATTGGCATATTTACAAGCCGCTTGTGCAATGTTTGACATTAATGCTGGTACAGAGATAGTGTAATGGTTTCGTTGGCATATTTACAAGCCGCTTGTGCAATGTTTGACATTAATGCTGGTACAGAGACAGTTTAATGGTTTCATTGGCATATTTACAAGCCCCTTATGCAATGTTTGACATTAATGCTGGTACAGAGATAGTGTGTTAGTTTCATTGGCATATTTACAAGCCGCTTGTGCAATGTTTGACATTAATGCTGGTACAGAGATAGTGTAATCGTTTCATTGGCATATTTACAAGCCCCTTATGCAATTTTTGACATTAATGATGGTACAGAGATAGTGTAATGGTTTCATTGGCATATTTACAAGCCGCTTGTGCAATGTTTGACATTAATGCTGGTACAGAGATAGTGTAATGGTTTCATTGGCATATTTACAAGCCCCCTATGCAATTTTTGACATTAATGATGGTACAGAAATAGTGTAATGGTTTCATTGGCATATTTAGAAAGCCCCTTATGCAATGTTTGACATTAATGCTGGTACAGAGATAGTGTAATGGTTTCATTGGCATATTGACAAGCCCCTTGTGCAATGTTTGACATTAATGCTGGTACAGAGATAGTGTAATCGTTTCATTGGAATATTTACAAGCCCCTTGCGCAATGTTTGATATTAATGCTGGTATAGAGATAGTGTAATGGTTTCATTGGCATATTTACAAGCCGCTTGTGCAATGTTTGACATTATTGCTGGTATAGAGATAGTGTAATGGTTCCATTGGCATATTTACAAGCCCCTTTTGCAATGTTTGACATTAATGCTGGTACAGAGATAGTGTAATGGTTTCATTGGCATATTTACAAGCCCCTTAAGCAATGTTTGACATTAATGCTGGTACAGAGATAGTGTAATGTTTTCATTGGCATATTTACAAGCCGCTTGTGCAATGTTTGACATTAATGCTGGTACAGAGATAGCGTAATGGTTTCATTGGCATATTTACAAGCCGCTTGTGCAATGTTTGATATTAATGCTGGTACAGAGATAGTGTAATGGTTTCATTGGCATAGTTACAAGCCCCTTATGCAATGTTTGACATTATTGCTAGTACAGAGATAGTGTAATGGTTTTATATATGTTTGACATTAATGCTGATACAGAGATAGTGTAACGGTTTCATTGGCATATTTACAAGCTCCTTATGCAATGTTTGACATTAATGCTGGTACAGAGATAGTGTAATGGTTTCGTTGGCATATTTACAAGCCACTTTTGCAATATTTGACATTAATGCTGGTACAGAGATAGTGTAATGGTTTCATTGGCATATTTACAAGCCCCTTATGCAATGTTTGACATTAATGCTGGTACAGAGATATTGTAATGGTTTCATTGGCATATTTACAAGCCCCTTATGCGATGTTTGACATTAATGCTGGTACAGAGATAGTGTAATGGTTTCATTGGCATATTTACAAGCCCCCTATGCAATGTTTGACATTAATGCTGGTACAGAGATAGTGTAATGGTTTCATTGGCATATTTACAAGCCCCTTATGCAATTTTTGACATTAATGATGGTGCAGAGATATTGTAATGGTTTCATTGGCATATTTACAAGCCCCTTATGCAATGTTTGACATTAATGCTGGTACAGAGATATTGTAATGGTTTCATTGGCATATTTACAAGCCCCTTATGCAATGTTTGACATTAATGCTGGTACAGAGATATTGTAATGGTTTCATTGGCATATTTACAAGCCCCTTATGCGATGTTTGACATTAATGCTAGTACAGAGATAGTGTAATGGTTTTATATATGTTTGACATTAATGCTGATACAGAGATAGTGTAACGGTTTCATTGGCATATTTACAAGCTCCTTATGCAATGTTTGACATTAATGCTGGTACAGAGATAGTGTAATGGTTTCGTTGGCATATTTACAAGCCACTTTTGCAATATTTGACATTAATGCTGGTACAGAGATAGTGTAATGGTTTCATTGGCATATTTACAAGCCCCTTATGCAATGTTTGACATTAATGCTGGTACAGAGATATTGTAATGGTTTCATTGGCATATTTACAAGCCCCTTATGCGATGTTTGACATTAATGCTGGTACAGAGATAGTGTAATGGTTTCATTGGCATATTTACAAGCCCCCTATGCAATGTTTGACATTAATGCTGGTACAGAGATAGTGTAATGGTTTCATTGGCATATTTACAAGCCCCTTATGCAATTTTTGACATTAATGATGGTGCAGAGATATTGTAATGGTTTCATTGGCATATTTACAAGCCGCTTGCGAGATGTTTGACAATAATGCTGGTATAGAGATAGTGTAATGGTTTTATTGGCATATTTACAAGCCGCTTGTGCAATGTTTGACATTAATGCTGGTACAGAGATAGTGTAATGGTTTCATTGGCATATTTACAAGCCCCTTATGCAATGTATGACATTTATGCTGGTACAGAGATAGTGTCATGGTTTTATTGGCAAATTTACAAGCCCCTTGCGCAATGTTTGACATTAATGCTGGTACAGAGATAGTGTAATGGTTTCATTGGCATATTTACAAGTCGCTTGCACAATGTTTGACATTAATGCTGGTACAGAGACAGTTTAATGGTTTCATTGGCATATTTACAAGTCGCTTGCGCAATGTTTGACATTAACGCTGGTATAGAGATAGTGTAATGGTTTCATTGGCATATTTACAAGCCGCTTGTGCAATGTTTGACATTAATGCTGGTACAGAGATAGTGTAATGGTTTCGTTGGCATATTTACAAGCCGCTTGTGCAATGTTTGACATTAATGCTGGTACAGAGACAGTTTAATGGTTTCATTGGCATATTTACAAGCCCCTTATGCAATGTTTGACATTAATGCTGGTACAGAGATAGTGTGTTAGTTTCATTGGCATATTTACAAGCCGCTTGTGCAATGTTTGACATTAATGCTGGTACAGAGATAGTGTAATCGTTTCATTGGCATATTTACAAGCCCCTTATGCAATTTTTGACATTAATGATGGTACAGAGATAGTGTAATGGTTTCATTGGCATATTTACAAGCCCCTTATGCAATGTTTGACATTAATGTTGGTACAGAGATAGTGTAATGGTTTCATTGGCATATTTACAAGCCGCTTGCGGAATCTTTGACATTAATTCTGGTACAGAGATAGTGTAATGGTTTCATTGGCATATTTACAAGCCGCTAGTGCAATGTTTGACATTAATGCTGGTACAGAGATAGTGTAATGGTTTCATTGGCATATTTACAAGCCCCTTATGCAATGTTTGACATTAATGCTGGTACAGAGATAGTGTAATGGTTTCATTGGCATATTTACAAGCCGCATATGCAATGTTTGACATTAATGCTGGTACAGAGATAGTGTAATGGTTTCATTGGCATGTTTACAAGCCGCTTGTGCAATGTTTGACATTAATGCTGGTACAGAGATAGTGTAATAGTTTCATTGGCATGTTTACAAGCCCCTTATGCAATGTTTGACATTAATGCTGGTACAGAGATAGTGTAATGGTTTCATTGGCATATTTACAAGTCGCTTGCGCAATGTTTGACATTAATGCTGGTATAGAGATAGTGTAATGGTTTTATTGGCATATTTACA
Organism: Lissotriton helveticus; assembly: GCF_964261635.1. Lineage (NCBI taxonomy): Eukaryota > Metazoa > Chordata > Amphibia > Caudata > Salamandridae > Lissotriton > Lissotriton helveticus. The sequence goes on from NC_136062.1 coordinate 313,121,617, forward strand.
AGCCGCTTGCGGAATGTTTGACATTAATGCTGGTATAGAGATAGTGTAATGGTTTCATTGGCATATTTACAAGCCCCTTGCGCAATGTTTGACATTAATGCTGGTATAGAGATGGTGTAATGGTTTCATTGGCATATTTACAAGCCGCGTGTGCAATGTTTGACATTAATGCTGGTATAGAGATAGTGTAACTGTTTCAGTGGCATATTTACAAGCCCCTTGTGCAATGTTTGACATTAATGCTGGTACAGAGATAGTGTAATGGTTTCATTGGCATATTTACAAGCCCCTTTTGCAATGTTTGACATTAATGCTGGTACAGAGATAGTGTACTGTTTTCATTGGCATATTTACAAGCCGCTTGTGCAATGTTTGACATTAATGCTGGTACAGAGATAGTGTAATGTTTTCATTGGCATATTTACAAGCCGCTTGTGCAATGTTTGACATTAATGCTGGTACAGAGATAGCGTAATGGTTTCATTGTCATATTTACAAGCCGCTTGTGCAATGTTGGACATTAATGCTGGTATAGAGATAGTGTAATGGTTTCATTGGCATATTTAGAAGCCGCTTATGCAATGTTTGATATTAATGCTGGTACAGAGATAGTGTAATGGTTTCATTGGCATAGTTACAAGCCCCTTATGCAATGTTTGACATTATTGCTAGTACAGAGATAGTGTAATGGTTTTATATATGTTTGACATTAATGCTGATACAGAGATAGTGTAATGGTTTCATTGGCATATTTACAAGCCGCTTGCGGAATGTTTGACATTAATGCTCGTAAATAGATAGTGTAATGGTTTCATTGGCATATTTACAAGCTCCTTATGCAATGTTTGACATTAATGCTGGTACAGAGATAGTGTAATGGTTTCGTTGGCATATTTACAAGCCACTTTTGCAATATTTGACATTAATGCTGGTACAGAGATAGTGTAATGGTTTCATTGGCATATTTACAAGCCCCCTTATGCAATGTTTGACATTAATGCTGGTACAGAGATAGTGTTATGGTTTCATTGGCATATTTACAAGCCCCTTATGCGATGTTTGACATTAATGCTGGTACAGAGATAGTGTAATGGTTTCATTGGCATATTTACAAGCCCCTTATGCAATGTTTGACATTAATGCTGGTACAGAGATAGTGTAATGGTTTCATTGGCATATTTACAAGCCGCTTGCGAGATGTTTGACAATAATGCTGGTATAGAGATAGTGTAATGGTTTTATTGGCATATTTACAAGCCGTTTGTGCAATGTTTGACATTAATGCTGGTACAGAGATAGTGTAATGGTTTAATTGGCATATTTACAAGCCCCTTATGCAATGTTTGACATTTATGCTGGTACAGAGATAGTGTCATGGTTTTATTGGCATATTTACAAGCCCCTTGTGCAATGTTTGACATTAATGCTGGTACAGAGATAGTGTAATGGTTTCATTGGCATATTTACAAGTCGCTTGCGCAATGTTTGACATTAATGCTGGTACAGAGACAGTTTAATGGTTTCATTGGCATATTTACAAGTCGCTTGCGCAATGTTTGACATTAATGCTGGTATAGAGATAGTGTAATGGTTTCATTGGCATATTTACAAGCCGCTTGTGCAATGTTTGACATTAATGCTGGTACAGAGATAGTGTAATGGTTTCATTGGCATATTTACGAGCCGCTTGTGCAATGTTTGACATTAATGCTGGTACAGAGACAGTTTAATGGTTTCATTGGCATATTTACAAGCCCCTTATGCAATGTTTGACATTAATGCTGGTACAGAGATAGTGTGTTGGTTTCATTGGCATATTTACAAGCCGCTTGTGCAATGTTTGACATTAATGCTGGTACAGAGATAGTGTAATCGTTTCATTGGCATATTTACAAGCCCCTTATGCAATTTTTGACATTAATGATGGTACAGAGATAGTGTAATGGTTTCATTGGCATATTTACAAGCCCCTTATGCAATGTTTGACATTAATGTTGGTACAGAGATAGTGTAATGGTTTCATTGGCATATTTACAAGCCGCTTGCGGAATGTTTGACATTAATGCTGGTATAGAGATAGTGTAATGGTTTCATTGGCACATTTACCTGCCCCTTATGCAATGTTTGACATTAATTCTGGTACAGAGATAGTGTAATGGTTTCATTGGCATATTTACAAGCCGCTAGTGCAATGTTTGACATTAATGCTGGTACAGAGATAGTGTAATGGTTTCATTGGCATATTTACAAGCCCCTTATGCAATGTTTGACATTAATGCTGGTACAGAGATAGTGTAATGGTTTCATTGGCATATTTACAAGCTGCATATGCAATGTTTGACATTAATGCTGGTACAGAGATAGTGTAATGGTTTCATTGGCATGTTTACAAGCCGCCTGTGCAATGTTTGACATTAATGCTGGTACAGAGATAGTGTAATGGTTTCATTGGCATATTTACAAGCCCCTTATGCAATGTTTGACATTAATGCTGGTACAGAGATAGTGTAATGGTTTCATTGGCATATTTACAAGTCGCTTGCGCAATGTTTGATATTAATGCTGGTACAGAGATAGTGTAATGGTTTCATTGGCATATTTACAAGTCGCTTGCGCAATGTTTGACATTAATGCTGGTATAGAGCTAGTGTAATGGTTTCATTGGCATATTTACAAGCCGCTTGCGGAATGTTTGACATTAATGCTGGTATAGAGATAGTGTAATGGTTTCATTGGCATATTTACAAGCCCCTTGCGCAATGTTTGACATTAATGCTGGTATAGAGATGGTGTAATGGTTTCATTGGCATATTTACAAGCCGCGTGTGCAATGTTTGACATTAATGCTGGTATAGAGATAGTGTAACTGTTTCAGTGGCATATTTACAAGCCCCTTGTGCAATGTTTGACATTAATGCTGGTACAGAGATAGTGTAATGGTTTCATTGGCATATTTACAAGCCCCTTTTGCAATGTTTGACATTAATGCTGGTACAGAGATAGTGTACTGTTTTCATTGGCATATTTACAAGCCGCTTGTGCAATGTTTGACATTAATGCTGGTACAGAGATTGTGTAATGGTTTCATTGGCATATTTACAAGCCGCTTGTGCAATGTTTGACATTAATGCTGGTACAGAGATAGTGTAATGGTTTAATTGGCATATTTATACACCCCTTATGCAATGTTTGACATTAATGCTGGTACAGAGATAGTGTAATGGTTTTATCAATGTTTGACATTAATGCTGATACAGAGATAGTGTAATGGTTTCATTGGCATATTTACAAGCCCCTTATGTAATGTTTGACCTTAATGCTGGTACAGAGATAGTGTAATGGTTTAGTTGGTATATTTACAAGCCGCTTGTGCAATGTTTGAGATTAATGCTGGTACAGAGATAGTGTAATGGTTTCATTGGCATAGTTACAAGCCCCTTATGCAATGTTTGACATTAATGCTCTTACAGAGATAGTGTAATGGTTTCATTGGCATATTTACAAGCCCCTTATGCAATGTTTGACATTAATGCTGGTACAGAGATAGTGTAATGGTTTCATTGGCATATTTACTAGCCGCTTCTGCAATGTTTGACATTAATGCTGGTACAGAGATAGTGTAATGGTTTCATTGGCATATTTACAAGCCCCTTATGCAATTTTTGACATTAATGATGGTACAGAGATAGTGTAATCGTTTCATTGGCATATTTACAAGCCCCTTATGCAATGTTTGACATTAATGCTGGTACAGAGATAGTGTAATGGTTTCATTGGCATATTTACAAGCCGCTTGCGGAATGTTTGACATTAATGCTGGTATAGAGATAGTGTAATGGTTTCATTGGCACATTTACAAGCCCCATATGCAATGTTTGACATTAATGCTGGTACAGAGATAGTGTAATGGTTTCATTGGCATATTTACAAGCCGCTAGAGCAATGTTTGACATTAATGCTGGTACAGAGATAGTGTAATGGTTTCATTGGCATATTTACAAGCCCCTTATGCAATGTTTGACATTAATGCTGGTACAGAGATAGTGTAATGGTTCCATTGGTATATTTACAAGCCGCTTATTCAATGTTTGACATTAATGCTGGTACAGAGATAGTGTAATGGTTTCATTGGCATATTTACAAGCCCCTTATGCAATGTTTGACATTAATGCTGGTATAGAGATAGTGTAATGGTTTCATTGGCATATTTACAAGCCGCTTGTGCAATGTTTTACATCAATGCTGGTACAGAGATAGTGGAATAGTTTCATTGGCATATTTACAAGCCCCTTACGCAATGTTTGACATTAATGCTGGTACAGAGAAAGTGTAATGGTTTCATTGGCATATTTACAAGCCGCTCATGCAATGTTTGACATTAATGCTGGTACAGAGACAGTGTAATGGTTTCATTGGCATATTTACAAGCCCCTTATGCAATGTTTGACATTAATGCTGGTATAAAGATAGTGTAATGGTTTCATTGGCATATTTACAAGCCGCTTGTGCAATGTTTGACATTAATGCTGGTACAGAGATAGTGTAATGATTTCATTGGCATATTTACAAGCCCCTTATGCAATGTTTGACATTAATGCTGGTACAGAGATAGTGTAATGGTTTCATTAGCATATTTACAAGCCGCTTATGCAATGTCTGACATTAATGCTGGTACAGAGTTAGTGTCATGGTTTCATTGGCATATTTACAAGCCGCTTGTGCAATGTTTGACATTAATGCTGGTACAGAGATAGTGTAATGGTTTCATAGGCATATTTATAAGCCCCTTGTGCAATGTTTGACATTAATGCTGGTACAGAGATAGTGTAATGGTTTCATTGGCATATTTACAAGCCCCTTATGCAAAGTTTGACATTAATGCTGGTATAGAGATAGTGTAATCGTTTGATTGGCATATTTACAAGCCGCTTGTGCAATGTTTGACATTAATGCTGGTATAGAGATAGTGTAATGGTTTCATTGGCATATATACAAGTCGCTTGCGCAATGTTTGACATTAATGCTGGCATAGAGATAGTGTAGTGGTTTCATTGGCATATTTACAAGCCGCTTGTGCAATGTTTGACATTAATGCTGGTACAGAGATAGTGTAATGGTTTAGTTGGTATATTTACAAGCCGCTTGTGCAATGTTTGAGATTAATGCTGGTACAGAGATAATGTAATGGTTTCATTGGCATAGTTACAAGCCCCTTATGCAATGTTTGACATTAATGCTCTTACAGAGATAGTGTAATGGTTTCATTGGCATATTTACAAGCCCCTTATGCAATGTTTGACATTAATGCTGGTACAGAGATAGTGTAATGGTTTCATTGGCATATTTACAAGCCCCTTATGCAATTTTTGACATTAATGATGGTACAGAGATAGTGTAATCGTTTCATTGGCATATTTACAAGCCCCTTATGCAATGTTTGACATTAATGCTGGTACAGAGATAGTGTAATGGTTTCATTGGCATATTTACAAGCCACTTGCGGAATGTTTGACATTAATGCTGGTATAAAGATAGTGTAATGGTTTCATTGGCACATTTACAAGCCCCATATGCAATGTTTGACATTAATGCTGGTACAGAGATAGTGTAATGGTTTCATTGGCATATTTACAAGCCGCTAGTGCAATGTTTGACATTAATGCTGGTACAGAGATAGTGTAATGGTTTCATTGGCATATTTACAAGCCCCTTATGCAATGTTTGACATTAATGCTGGTACAGAGATAGTGTAATGGTTCCATTGGCATATTTACAAGCCGCTTATTCAATGTTTGACATTAATGCTGGTACAGAGATAGTGTAATGGTTTCATTGGCATATTTACAAGCCCCTTATGCAATGTTTGACATTAATGCTGGTATAGAGATAGTGTAATGGTTTCATTGGCATATTTACAAGCCGCTTGTGCAATGTTTGACATTAATGCTGGTACAGAGATAGTGTAATGGTTTCATTGGCATATTTACAAGCCCCTTATGCAATGTTTGACATTAATGCTGGTACAGAGAACGTGTAATGGTTTCATTGGCATATTTACAAGCCGCTCATGCAATGTTTGACATTAATGCTGGTACAGAGACAGTGTAATGGTTTCATTGGCATATTTACAAGCCCCTTATGCAATGTTTGACATTAATGCTGGTATAAAGATAGTGTAATGGTTTCATTGGCATATTTACAAGCCGCTTGTGCAATGTTTGACATTAATGCTGGTACAGAGATAGTGTAATGGTTTCATTGGCATATTTACAAGCCCCTTATGCAATATTTGACATTAATGCTGGTACAGAGATAGTGTAATGGTTTCATTAGCATATTTACAAGCCGCTTATGCAATGTCTGACATTAATGCTGGTACAGAGTTAGTGTCATGGTTTCATTGGCATATTTACAAGCCGCTTGTGCAATGTTTGGCATTAATGCTGGTACAGAGGTAGTGTAATGGTTTCATAGGCATATTTATAAGCCCCTTGTGCAATGTTTGACATTAATGCTGGTACAGAGATAGTGTAATGGTTTCATTGGCATATTTACAAGCCCCTTATGCAATGTTTGGCATTAATGCTGGTATAGAGATAGTGTAATCGTTTGATTGGCATATTTACAAGCCGCTTGTGCAATGTTTGACATTAATGCTGGTATAGAGATAGTGTAATGGTTTCATTGGCATATATACAAGCCGCTTGCGCAATGTTTGACATTAATGCTGGTATAGAGATAGTGTAGTGGTTTCATTGGCATATTTACAAGCCGCTTGTGCAATGTTTGACATTAATGCTGGTATAGAGATAGTGTAATGGTTTCATTGGCATATTTACTTATTCTACAACATCATTAGCTTTTAAAAAAACTATGAAATTCACTGAAAAAACCATAGGTTTCACAATCGTTGTAGTTAGGAATTAGCATTTAAAAAAACATTGAAATTCACTGAAAAAAACATAGGTTTCACACCAGTTATAGTTAGCTGAACATTTTGCTCATACAAAACCATTGAAATTTCCACGTTATAGTTAGTTGGACTCACTATAACTCGCGCGCCCGCAATCCACTGCTGATGATGTCACATATTACATCATTCATGACATGGTCAGTGACATCACTGATGACATCACTGATGACATCTCAAATGACATCACTGATGACATCACTGATGACAATATTCATGTGACAATACGATGCACCTCCTCACACTCTAATCTAACCTTTGATACATCCAGTGTTAAATACAGACTACCATTCCAGAAACCATTGACACACCAATACCAGTTACTACATACGCACTCACTGATACCTATGGTTTTTTCAGTGAATTTCTAAGGTTTTGTAAATGCTAATTCCTAACTATAACGTGCCTGAAACCTATGGTTTTTTCAGTGAATTTCAAAGGTTTGTTAAATGCTAATTTGTAACTATAACGTGCCTAAAACCTATAGTTTTTTTTCAGTTAATTTCTAAGGTTTTTTAAATGCTAGTTTCTAACTATGCCTACAGAGGTAGGACATGAAAAGAAAGAAGAAAAAACATACAGGAAGAAGAAAAAGAAATGCAGAAAGAAGTAACAGAAGTCCTGAAAGACGAAGAAAAGTGCAGGAAGAAGGAAGACGTGCAGAAAGAACAAACAGAGGAGAGGAAAGAGGCCTTGTTGCAAAATCATCCTATACCCTCAACGGATGTACGTTGTTACACCGCATGCTTTTACCACGCATGCTGTTACAACGCAAGTTTTACAACGCAAGCCTTTACAACGCATTGCTTTGGGGGGTGCTGGATAGTGAATAGTTTAATTTACTATTCCAACTCCAGTCCCCGTGGATAGTAGGGAAGTAAATTAAAACTATTCCCTATCCTAGAGCTCCCCCGTGCAATGCGTTGTAATGGTTTTCGTTGTAAAACCTTCGTTGTAATGGCACTGCGTGGTAAAAGTTCGGTGGTAAAGGATGCTTCCCCCCTCAACTTTTTCAGATGGGTTCTGGTGGTAACTGACTCTGACTATCCAGTCCTAGAGCCAATGCTATGCTAAAAGACACTTTGAATACAGTTAAAACACCTACATACACTAGAGAACACTGTGCGTTGGGGTACCCCTGTGATTACTATGGCCTCCTCTGTAAGACCCTAGTAAATAATAGGGCAGGGGGATTACAACTACCTCTTAAAACGCGCCACAGGGTGCGTTTGCACATTGGTGAAGGGGGGGGGTGAGCTGACATGTGCAAACACGCCCTGTGGCCGTTTTAATTTGGTGGATAAAGTCCCCTTGAATCCTTAGGGTCCCTTGGGTACAACTAGCCCACCAGGTACCTCCAGTAAGCGCCGTTGCAGAGAGGTGTAAAAAGGGTCACGTACTGGACCACCTCTCTGCAACGCAGCACAGTGGCGCTTACTGGAAGCACCTGGTGGGCTAGTTGGCACCCAGGGGCCCTCAGGATTGAAAGGGAATTAATTCCCCATCTTAAAGCGTACCACAGGGCGTGTTTGCACACGTCACCTCAGGTCCCGTCCCCTCCCTTCACCACTGTGTAAACACGCCCTGTAGCCGTTTTAAGTTGGGAGATTAAGTCCCCTTGAATCCTGAGGGTCCCTAGAGTCAAAGTAGCCCACTAGGTACCTCCAGTAAGCGTCACAGAGCTACGTTGCAGAGAGGTGTAAAAAGGGGTGTGGCCTCAGAACACCTCTCTGCAGCGCAGCTCCCTGGTGCATACTGGAGGTACCTGGTGGGCTGGTTGACCCTCAGGGACCCTCAGTATTGAATGGGAATTAATTCCCCATCTGCAAACGCACCAGTGGGCACGTTTGCAGAGTGCTGCAGGGAGGGGCGGGGCTTCCGGCACGATGTTAGGCTTTTTTTTTAAGAAGGGGCTGTGTGGCCCCCCTTCTTCTCCTAATATTTTAGCCCTGGGGACCCCATCCCCCAGGGCCTGACCCCTTTTTTTTTTTATTTTTCATAAGTTTTGAAGGGGCCGCGTGGCCCCCTCCCGAGGCCATAATTGGCCCCAGGGACCCCATCCCCCGGGGCCTTGCCTTTTTTTAATTTAAATTTTGGAGGGGGGCTGCATAGCCCCCCTCCTTAGGCCATTTATGGCCCCGGGGACCCCATCTCCAGAGGCCGGAGTTTCCTTTTTATTTTTATTCTTTTTATTTTTTATAATTGGTGAGGGGGGCCGCGTGGCCCACCTCCCGTGCCACTTATGGCCTGGGGACCCCATCTCCCAGGGCTGGCCCTCTCCGTTGGGGACTGTGGGGGATCCCCAATCCCCCCACGGTCCCGTCGGCTCCCCGTGTCTTGCAGGAGCCGGCATTGCTTTTCCACATGGGGAGCTACTATGATGAGGAAAAGCAATCTGCTTTGGTATTTGGAAGAGAGGGTCGGTTTCCTGCTCTCTCTTCCAAATACCAAAGCAGAGTTTGCTATGGCAGGGCGGGAGCTGCGAGGCTCCCACCCTGCCAGAGCAAACTGCAGTGTCCCGGGGGTGGGCATCCAGGGGCATTGCAGGAGTGGGCCCTGGGGGGGTGGCGGTCCCTAGGGCCATGACAAAGCTCCAGGAGGAGGGCCGCGCGGCACCCCTCCCAACATTGCAGAAGCCCCGGGGAGGTGGTGGTCCCCAGGGCTGGAGGGTCTGTCACGGACCCCCACATTTTAATATTTGAAGCCCCGGGGGTTATTTTATTTTTTTAAATAAAAAAACACAAGCCCCAGGGGGTGATGCTCCCCGGGCCTGTGGGGGGGCCAAGAGACCCCCCGCAAATATTATCTTAAAGCCACGGGATGGTGGTCCCTTGGGGGCCTTTGAGCCCCCTCACCCATGTATTTATAAGCCCCACGGGGTGGTTGTCCAAGGGGCTGTGTACCCCCCCAAATATTTGTTTTAAATCCCTGGGGGGGGTGACGTCCCTCGGGGCTTGTGGGACCTTTTAGCCCCCGACCCATTTCTTTTTGAATCCTGGGGGGGTGGCGGTCCCCGGGACTGGGGGTGCCCGCCATTACAACAAAAATATTGAGATGTAATCAGTGATGTCATCAGTGATGTCACTGACCATGTCATGAATGATGTAATATGTGACATCATCAGCAGTGGATTGTGAGCGCGCAAGTTATGGTTAGTACAACTAACTATAATGGGGGAATTTCAGTGGTTTTATACGAGTGAAATGTGTAGCTAACTATAACACCCCGAAAACCTATGGTTTTTTCAGTGAATTTCTAAGGTTTTTTAAAAGCTAATTCCTAACTATAACTTATCTGGAACCTATGTTTTTTTCAGTGAATTTCAAATGTTTTTTAACTGCTAATTCCTAACTATAACATGTCTGAAACATATGGGTTTTTTCAGTGAATTTCAAAGATTTTTTTAATGCTAATTTGTAAATATTTTTATTGTTTTTTAATATTTTCTAACTACATTTTTTAAATCTTTTTATTTTTAGATGTTATTTTGAAATTACATTACACATTTTTTATGATCATACGTCATTTTTGATCCCAATTAGCTTTTATCACTTAAAGCCCGTTAGCCTCCTCACCTCCGCTAGCTGGTCTCCGAGCCATAGAGGGGTCCTGCCTGTCAAGGAGCTCATCCACCCAAGGAATGTATTGGCCTCCCTCCAGCACTGGAGCATGACCCCCGTGTGCGAGGGCAACCCTCCACTCGGCCGTCGCGAGTAAAGAAACGGCTCATAATTACCACCCGGCATCACAAATCTGTCAATGTGGTACGCTGGCTCCCAGTTCAACGCGTATACCCAATAGTTGATCACTTGCAGCTGGGAGGTCCAGTAGTACAACTGGACGCCCCCCATCATATACCCCTCTTGTGAGCTTCCGCATCGCTATCCTCGGGTTCCCCCCTCCCAAAGCAGCGTTCCCACTGCTTGGGATATGCGTCTAAACACCCCACTCGGAAGCGGGTACAGTGTATTTTTCAGGATGTATAGGACTGGTACAACTTTTCCCATGCGGTTGCTATGCGGCTTGTGCGGGACGCCGGGACGCCGTGACGCCTTGCGCATACGCGAAATGTACGTATAACGCGTCGTGACGGACTTGAGGTAGCGCGTGACGTCATATACATATCAGACATGGTGTGTGCGCGACGTCCGCGATTTTATCAAGGTTGAAAAACTTATTTATATATAGTTAATATGAATATTAAGACAAGAGATTATCTGAGGTTATTATTTTAATATTTTCTGAGGTTATTATTTTAATAATTTTCTTTAACTTTCTTAAAAAGTACATCACTGTTATCCTATGGGTAGAAATTCACTTAGCAGGTAAATAGTGTTATCGTTACCTTTTCTTACTCAGTGGTGGTTCCTGGATACAGCACTGCTGCATCTCCTCTAAACAGTTGAAAGAATGCAAATTACCAAAGACATGCTGAAGCCCACGTAGTTTTTTTAAAAAATATCGCTAGAATGCGCGGATCATACGCGCACCCCGCGATTTTGCCCCAAAAAAGAAAAAAAAAAAAGAGGCCCTGGGAGACCTTGTGAGACCCCCTGAGGAGACCTAGATGGTCAGGGTGTGTCTACCCTCCCCTTTTCATGTAAAATGGCTGCCAACAGTTTCTAGTTTCAAATGTTGACAACCACTTGACAGCCAATTAGCCTTCAGCGCGTGATCGTAAGGGTGCGCTTATGGTACAATGACAATAAGCGGAGTAAACGTATTCTATTTTTTTAATGGGAAGTGGGCCGCGTGGCCTCCCTCCCGTGCCCAATTCCGGGCACCGGGATCACCAGCTCCCGGGGCATGCTCAACCAATCATCCTTCTGCAAAGCATTTATAAGCTGCCAACCTTCTTGAACTTTTCCTATTCTGCAGTCACAGCCATTGAGAGTGTTCCTATACACTTCTTTGTAGGTGAGCACTTTTTTAGGAGTAATTAAATTAATTAATCTGAACCATCTTTAAATACAGCGTAAATGTAAATTCATGTTCCGTGTGGCAATGCTGTTTTTAAGCACGCTTTCCTGCTTTTTTATAACGTTAAAGTTGACTTCGTAACTTTTGTTTCTGTGCAAATCACTTAATCCTGGTGCTTTTGTTTAATTTGTCAAGCGCCACATGGCCGCTCCTACAGCAGTGTGCTACGTGCATGTTTAAGTGAATGCAATGTAGTTTTTCTCGTGTAAGTAGTGCGTCACGTGCCCCATGCATTGCAAAAGTAATGTTTTCCACAAAAGTGTATTTCAGCACGGGTTCCAGCTCTTATAACTTAAATATTTTGCCTTGGTAGGCGATGTTTCTGGGCAAATCACTTAATCCTGCTGCATATATATTTTTAAGCAGTGCGTCACGTGCTGCTTCCTCCCCATGCACTGCACATGTAATTGATTGGTCAATGTTGTATTTTAGCACACTCTCCATGTTTTTTAATAACCTTAAACTGCATTTGCCCCCTGTTCTATCTCATTATACAGATGTCTCAACCATGAGACGTACTGGTCACCACAAGCTGTCCTGCCCATACTCTATACCACGTGGTGGTGAACAACTCGACACACCAGATCCACTGACTGCTCTCCATATGTTATTAGCCGAAAATTGCAATGGACCTAATGGAGTTATCAGGTTTGTCTTCAGCATTTCATGATCAAAAACCATTCGGAGATAAGCAATTGTGCATTTCATGTGTTTGCAGACGGATAACTGTTTTATTGTCATGTTTTACTAGAATTCGTAGGCATTCTGAAATCAACCAAACGTAAAAAAAGTATGTCCTCCCGATTTTATTGCCCAAATATGTGATTTAAAAGTGAACAATATATGAGTTATAATTTTTCTTGCTTCTATAAATATTTTTATAAAATATAATTCTGCATTGTGAAAGTCTAATAGACGTTTCTTTCTGAAACCCATTTCTCATTTAAATGCTCGTTATGCGTTTTCAGCATGTACTTCAGATACAAGGTACAAATGTGTTTTTTTTAAAAACTTGTCTTTTAATTTTCCTTGCTATTTATTTCAGAATTTTTAGATCATGGAAGTCCAAAAGGGGTTCTATCAGATCAAGCCCAGGAGTTTGTGAATGAAGTGAGTGACCAATCTCGGCCTAACATTTGTATAATGCAATACTATTTACTATTGTGCTGTCCAAATATAACCTCTGATGAATACTTTTCATCCCCAATCCTATTGAGAACAATTGTTTTTATGAACATTAAAATTAAGCTTGGACATATGTACAACATATACATTTTTAACTCTTTTTTCAGTTACCACAATGTTACATAAGTCAGCAGCAAGTTACCAACAATGAAGAAAGTATATCCTCCTGTTCCAGTTCATTTCACCGATGTCTCAAATGCGGCATGAACTAGTTGTATGAAGCCAGAGAGATTCACTAATTTTTAACAGACAACTTTTAGGTAAATACTCACAATACGACTACTCGCCGAAGTTAAAAAGTAACAGATATAAGTACTTGAGGGGTTTTCGGTAGATAATCTCAAATTCACACTTATACGGATAGGTCTGATACAGGGTAGATCTCTGTATAACTAAAGGATGATTAGGTATTAGGATGGCATACAGAGCTACCAACCTTCTTACTTTTTTTCTTAAAGGGTTCCAAATTGGGGACGAATATTAGGCTGTGCAGTAGAGGTTGACGGTGTTTCTCCACTGGTACTTGGGCCTCCTCATGAAGCAGGAGGAGCCTCTATCAATCTCCTTAACTCTTCCCTTGCAAACTTGACCGGATTCTTAGTCTGCAAGTGCTTCCGCATACTTGCAGTTCCACACCAGTCCTCTTTATTGGGGTCTCTTGAAAGCAGTCTTGCATTTGCGCAAGTAACTCTTCTTGCATTCACCTTTTTTAAGACCTGTGAAAATTAATTTCAAAACATTCAATAAATATGGTGTCACTATGCATTGTGTCAAATGCTTTATTAAAACTATGCATAAAATATTCTCTTTAATTGTTGTTAAGGTCTTTACAAGAGAATTTGAAAGGAGAAAGTAGGAGATGAATAACAGAGGTAGGACGTTATATCTCAAACTGTAAAAATTGATAAAAAGGGTGGACCAAAGTCTGCATGTACAATGCCAGTGGAAGCGTTTCAGGCACAGTGCAAACATATAAAAAATATAAATAACGTCAAGTGTTACTTTGACTTGTAATGTTTGACCTCATTTAGTTACATCAATCTAATTTTAAACACAAAGTTTCTTTTTTGTTTTGCCGGTTAACTACAATACTTCTTTTGGAGTCCATATTATCTGTTGTTTATTATACTGCTTTGTTAGTCCTAGTTCTAGTTATTTATTGTATTGTTATCTTTTAGTTATAGTTCCAGTTATTGATTTAATAAAAGCTAATAAAAAAGTACATACATCTGTTTTTTTTGTGGGGGTAGCAGTCATCAATAGAAATGATATTTATAATTTGTAATATAATTCTGAGGCTAACTCATTAGCAACATAGTGTGGTGACCTTTTAACCTCTGTGCTCACGTAAGTGTTCTATGAACTGTTACTATGGTAACAGGCAGAAAGCCATTTTGGGGTAGGGTTAAAAGTTACCTGCTGTACAAAAACAGTTATATTTACCCAGGATCTTCTACATCACAGAAAGGAGAGCAAAGCAAAACAAAACACTGTGTACCAGATTTACAACCCCCTTGCACCACTTTTGCGTCCAACCCCACCCTACAACATTACAAGTATGTGGGCTTCAACGACCCCCCTCTAGCCCCGGGAACCAACCCCCTGAAATTTGTGTATTACGGGAGGCAAACTGCGTGGTCTATGTTTATAGGGTATGCTCGACGTGAGTCCCTTGCTCACTTTGCCACTGGATTCAAGCAAGCCGGGCTGAAGAAGGCTGTAATGCCAGGAACCGGTCCTCGGAAGCTTGTTTCCGGTCCAGGGAAGACATGGCTTGGCAGTTCGGGCTGGACTGATCCCATGAGGCACAGGGTCAGACTGATTTGCATATAGCCATGTCTGAACTTGGGTGGCAGAGTGGGCTAAAGAACGGTGATGGATTGAACCCAGATCTTTTGACTGGGTGTGAGTGTTTGATTGGTTCAGATGCTCCGTCCATCACCACCCCCTTTTGTACCGCTTTGGCCGCCATAAGTGTGGCAGGGTATGCTCAGACGTGAGTCCCTTGCTCACTTTGCCACTGGATTCAAGCAAGCCGGGCTGAAGAAGGCTGTAATGCCAGAAACCGGTCCTCAGAAGCATGTTTCCATTCCAGGGAAGACATGGCTTGGCAGTTCAGGCTGGACTGTTCCCATGAGGCACAGGGTCAGACTGATTTGCATATAGCCATGTGTGAACTGGGGTGGCAGAGTGGGCTAAAGAACGGTGATGTATTAAACCCAGATATTTTGACTGGATGTGAGTGTTTGATTGGTTCAGATGCTCCGTCCATCACCACCCCCTTTTGTACCTATGTTTATATTTATTCACCTTGTAAAGATCATGGCATAATATTATAAATGACTAGAATCGAGGGACCGAGAAATATAAAGAAAATGTGGTCCCAGTTACATCAAGTTTCTTAAGAATTAATACTAGGTAAGTGGACTGGAGTTGAGATATCTAGGCAATAAACACCACTAGGTAGTCCTATAACCTAGCAACATAAGGTCTAAAGAGTGTGATTATAGGAAGCTATAAGTCACTATGTACCTCCAAATACCCACTCTGGAAGGGGCTTGAATTTTAGAGTTGGCCTTCCGTGTTAAGTGTAACATATCTTTAAAGATATCAGGCAATAATAGTTACATTACATGAACCTTTTGTGCCATATATTATTATACTCTGTATGCATATATAATCATCTAAATAGATTGTGCTATTTTCAGTTTGGAGATCATAGGAATAGGTACTTTTCATTAATGACTATATTGAACTTTAATCATTAATTCTCTATACCTGAGATAATAAGTTATTGTACAGTTTATATCAATTCTTTGCTCTGTAGACATCAATTCTACTTAATTACAACTGCTCAAATATAGAAATATTAGTTTTGTACCTTGTTTAGCACTATCTAAGTTGCTATACCAAGTAGAGAGGGAGTGTAATTAAGGGACCTGTTTAGAATTGGTTGCACTAATTGATTATACTATTGTTATAAATGGACATGTTAATTTTTTATATATAAAAAATGTTACAGATTTGTTTTTATTTATGGATTGTTATAATGAATATGTAATTTTTTTGTTAATGATTTGTTTTTATTTATTTTGAAATAAACTATGTCTTTCAGACAGTATTTGTGGCTCCTGAAGAAGGCGTCTCCTGCAAACGCCGAAACGCGCGTAGAAAAACATTGATTGCCACTGTTTTATAATTATTTAATTGATTATATTGCATGGAAATTGTATAATTAGTTTCTTTGTATTTCTTGTCTGAATTTATGTGTATTTAGTGTCTGTTTTTAATATGAAGATTTGTGTATCTATTAAATGAAACCGAGGTTTTATAATTGCTTGTATTTGTGGTCCCCTTTTTTGTACCCACCTCCCATATCTTTTGTCAATATTATGCCATGATCTTTACATTGTGTATTTCCCTGTCTTAAGAATTGACATTCCGAACAGGGGGTCCTTGTTATTTACATTTATATTTATTCACCTGCCACCTTGCGTGATGCACCACTAGGATGCAGGAGGCCTTCAGCCCCAGGAGCCGCAGCGTTAACCTGACCGAGACCCGGGATAAAAGCTGAAAGATCAGAATCAGAGCCTAAATATCCTGAGCCCACTGTTCTAAGTGAAAAACCTGAAACTGCGCCGAGTCCAGAACCGCTCTGATGAAAAGGAGCTTCTGAGAGGGGCACGTTGTTGGACAACCCCAGAAGGTGCAAGAGGTCGACTGTAGTCTGGAGGTGGGAGATGACTGTCTGGGGCAAGCCCGCCTTCAACAACCAGTCGTCGAGGTAGGGGAAGACTGGAACACCTGATCTGCGCAGATAACTGAATAAACATGTGAATAAATCTTTCTACTTTTCTATGAGACTATAGAATATTGTCCATGTACCACAAAAATCTGTGTTTCAATATGCATGGCATCTATTAAAGAGATAGTTTACATTTTACAGATGAAGGATACCGAGTATTCCTCATGAACTTTAGACTTTGCATCGGTACTTACTTCGGGCATGTATGTGCGCCATATGCCCCCAAATTTCTTTTTCAGGGGTGCAGCAGGGTGTTCTTGAGACACCCCTGCACCTTTGGAAAAATTCCTAATTTGCGATGAGCTAATTGCTAATCGCAAATTGCACCTTCATTCCTATGGGCCTCCTGGCCCATGGAAATGAATGAGTAATTTGCAATTAGCAATTTGCTCATCGCAAATTAGGAATGGTAAAGAATAGCTATTTATTCCTTAAAATTCGCTATTTAGGAAATGCAAAATATTTTGATGATACATATGGCAGTTTATCTCTAACAAGATAAGAAGCTTAGGGATAGATTTATGATGACTGGCGCATCACCAGTCATCCTGTGCCGCTGTTCCGCCACCCATGGTGTGCTGCATTTACAATGCGGCGCAGCATGGGGCAAAAATGGCACAGACGCATCTGTGCCGTTAAGGTGGCGCATTGCTGGAGTTGTATCGCAAGTGTGATGCAGCTCCAGCAACGCTCAGGGGTGCCCCATCTCCACAATGTTGCGTCAAGACCTATGCCTGCTTCAAGCAGGCGCAGGGTTTTGACGCAGCTTTCTCCTATCTGATTGTAAATGCGGCACACCATGGGTGGCAGAGCAGCGGTGCACGTTAACTGGTGCATGCCTGGGGATGTGCCAGTTAACATACATCTGCCCCTTTACATTTAAGTATGTGCAGGGGACACAGAGTCGGTGAGGCTTATCCAAGGTTAAGAAGAGATGAGTCCTGTTCAGTGAAAAATTAGACATAGGCTTCACCTGCTCAGCATCGCTGGACATGGCTAAATAATAGCTGCAAAATGTTACTCTTGTTAAACAATTTTACTATTATAATCACTGTGATTTGTCTCTTACTCTGCAACATCTCATTGCTGTTATCTTTCTTTAAAGATAAAGACAACATCAACATGAGCGACAATCAGCAATCAGTTGATTTCGACCTCATCACTGAACTCGTAATTGAAACATCAGTGGATGTTGATCCCTTGGATGATTTAAATCCTGAGGATGAAGAAGAACGTGATGAGGATGCAGATTTGTCAGAATTATATGACATAGGATGGGAAGCTGACGTGCTTGAGCCTATGGAACTATAAACATTTATTTTAAAAATTTATAATAAATAAAAAGTAAAAATGTAAACCGTTTAATTTAAAAATAAAGCCACCGTCAAAAACAGGTTATGTGTAGTGTATTCAATAAAATATTAAAATATGCTCATAAAATTAGATCAGATTCACATATAAAATAGCACAGGTAAAATGAATATAAATTCCATTTCTTTTCTGCTATTTCTGTATTCTAAATTTGCCAAGGACTAAAAAATCTTCTATGTAAAAAGTAGTGTTTTAAGTTTTTGATTACTGTTATTGATTTACTGTTGGGTAATAGTGGTTAATAAAATTTTTTAATATATTTTACCACAGATTCAACTGCAGATCATTTCAAGATTTCACCATGCCAACCAAAGAAAGACTGAGAAAGGCTGCAAAACGTCAAAGACAGCAGGTCAATGAAAAAAAGCAGCAGTCCTCTAACAAAAAGATTTGTCAAGTCACCAAGAAAGCACCGGGTAAGAGTACAAAAACATTCATAAGAAATATCTGTAGTAAAAAAAATATTACTACAGAAAATGTTTCAGTCCAGAAAAAGAGAAGCAATTCAAACGGAAAGGAAAGGCCAATGAAAAATGTTACTGCTAGAGCAAGAGATAACTCTGTGCATGATAGTAGAAGGAAACAACAGTTTAGGGACATTCGTAAACGAGTGTTCCGCAACAGGATAATTGGCAATTTGTTAAAATATATTAAGAAAGGTCAACAGAAAGTGTTTTTTTATAAGAGAAAAAAAAAGTTGAGAAAGTTATTGATCAGGCATTTGAAATTAAACGTAAGTTATTTATTTTGATAATCAATAGAATTAGGAAGCTAAACAAGGCAATTTATGATTTCAAAAGAAATAGTAGATGGAAGAGAATAGTTAATCGTAGTAATTTTTGTGAAGTTTTTTCTGGAGAATGGATGCATAGTTCAAGCTGTGAGGCATTTTTTAATGAGGAGAGTTATTTCCAGGATAATGATTTGGTGCATGCAGTTGACACCAGTGGTCGAGCTTATGAAGTGAAAGATGGTTGTCCAGTTGAAAAAGAAAAACTTGTGACAACAGAGGCAGAAGAGGTGTTAGGTAATGAGGTTTTAGGAAGACATCCTAAGGGTCCTGTGTACACCTGGAAGTGTAGTAGTATTTGCAGTGTTCGACAGGATTCCATCAATTTGCTTTGTGATTTTGTACGGTCATTTAATAAGAAAAGTTTGAAGCAGAAAATGAAGTTGTTGCAAGAATTAGATCCTTGCAGAGTGAGAGAAGTGACAGGTTTGCATGGTCATACACTGGCTTGTCTTTCCAGGAGAGTATGCCAGAGTGTTTTTCATCATTTCAGGATGCTAGCAGTGCATCATAATAAAGTGAGGAAATTAGTTAGAATGTTGTATTATGCTAAGAGTCCAGCAATTATGCTTAAACAATTATGCGCTGCTCTTTTGCATGGTTCTGAAATAGATGTGAAGAATATATGTGAAGAAATTGAGTTTTGTTACTTTGGAAGTAAAGAGGAGAATGTTGAAATTGACCAAGAAGAAGCGGGTAATGTGGAAGATAGTGTACAGGTTTCCAGTACATATAATTTCCAGAGGGAAATTGCGACGTTTCAGGTCAAATCAAGTGAGAGGCCAAATTTCACTTGTGTGTGTTGTCGACGCACTTATTATAAGAATCAGACTAAGTTAGTGGATTTATATGCAAAAAGTGAAAGGGAAAATAATAGTGAATGGAAGGATTTCGCAACATACTTGATGGTAGAAAATTGTTTTGATTTGGGATTGGATCAACGTGTGTGTACTTATTGTTGTAATAAATTAAATCAAAACCAGATGCCTGCTAGAGCAGTTCATAATAATCTGGAATTGGTTGAGATTCCTTCTGAATTGAAGGATTTAAATACTTATGAATCTATTTTGATTCAAAGTATCCATCCCTTTCAGGCTATTGTAAGAATGGAGCCAAAGACAGGGAAATTGCCTCCATCAGATTTACAGAGAGGATTAAAGGGAAGAGTTGTTTATTTGCCTCTAGATTTGAAGAAACACATTAACACAATTGGAGTAGAAAAAGTGGAAGAGGAACCTCTGGTTATCTTAGTTAATGGGGTTCCGACAAAGAATAAGAAAATATGGCAAGATTTAGTGGAATTCAAGACACCCGGAGAACTGTGCTCTTTGGATCCAGTCAATGTATGTAGGTACTTCAATCATAGATTTGAAGCTATGATGTCTTTCATCATGAAGAAGAATCCACCTCTTGGAGAGGTGTTGGATTTCTTCTGGAGAAAGGAGTACCAAGCAAGAGGTGCTCCTCATATACATATGTTGCTGTGGATCAAGGATGCACCTAAATTTGGAACGGATCCAGGAGACTCAGTGATGAGTTTCATCCAACAGTATTCTACGTGTGCTGTTCCAAACGCAAAGGAGAAGAAAAGCCTAAGAGAAAAAGTTCTACGTTTCCAAAGCCATCGATGTGGAAAGTACTGTCGTCGTAAATTCCGAAACAAGGACAAGTTCTACACCAAATGTCGTTTCGGCTTTCCACGACCGGTGATTTCTAAAGGAAGAGTGAACAGTTTGATGTCTTCGCTGCGACATAATGTGATGAAGAAATCACCTAAAAACACATACAATTTGAAGAGGAACGAAGAGTCTAAATACATCAACGACTACAACCCGGTGATTTTGTCCATGTGGAATGCTAACATGGATATACAGTTTGTGGCTGATAACTGTATGGCTGTGGCTCGGTATGTGACATCTTACATCACCAAAAAAGAGAAGACAGAATTGAAGGATATGTGGGAGGACATTTCCCATGAAAAGAGCCTCAGCAAGAAGTTGTACAGTTTCAGTCTGAAGATGTTGTCGCATCGAGAAATCAGAGCTTACGAATGTTCTGACCGGTTGTCTTCAGCAAGTCTCTATGCCAAGTCCAGGAGTATCGTTTGGGCGAGTCTTGGTCTTGCTGCAACGCGTAATCGAGTTCTCAAACCTGTGCAGGAAATTGAGTATTTGGCGGAAAAGGAGCCAAACAGTACTGACATTTTGAAGACAAACATGTTGGATACATATTATCCAAATCGAAGCAGTCACCTCGAGAATGTTTGTCTGTATGAGGTTCTTCAAAATTACATATTCAAGAGGAACATCAAAGAAGATACTGAGAAAGGAGTGTATGCTGTAATAGGAAGTGAGGGATGTCTGGTCAAGCAAAGAAAATGCCACTTGATAAACCATCGAAAATTGAGTGGCGAATCTCCTGAAAAAAAGGAGTTTTTCTATTTAGCACTTTTGCAACTTTTCAAGCCTTGGCGTGCAGAAGAGGAACTGCTTGGAGATTTCCTCTGTTACGAAGACTCTTTCAATGCCGCCAAGGAGACCATAGAATGTCCTGCTTTTCCCAAATATGTAGAAATGTTGAATGTGGAAATCGAGCAGGAAGCAACGATTGCAGCCGAGATTGCCAGAGACAGTTCTCAGGACAGTCAGAGTTCTGCTTCATTGAGTCAGGATCCACTAGGAGGACCTGGTATCGAAAATGAAGCTGCCACTGCTATGAATGAAGTGGAAAGAGCCATGGCACATGCTCAGGAGGATGCGGTTAACTTAGAAGAGTTGGAAAGACAACTCAACGTTGAGCAGAGGAAAATATATGACGAAGTTACCATGCAAATTGATCATGGATTAAGTCATGACAAGAAAGAGTGCTCATGTACGTCGTTGAAGCCTGTCCGACTGTACGTGAGTGGAGAAGCGGGAACTGGAAAAAGTTTCCTTATTAAAGCAATTTCATGTTATTTGCAGGAAAGGACAGAGTCATCGCTGTCTTGTGTTGTCACCGCTCCAACTGGACTGGCAGCACATAACATTAAAGGGATTACTTTACATCGTTTACTGATGCTGCCAGTGGAGCATGACAACAAATTACAATATCACAAGCTATCTGGAGATGCTTGTTGTGAAGTTTCAAGAGTCTTGAGGGAAATGAAACTTCTTATCATTGACGAAGTAAGCATGGTTTCCAATGTCATGCTTGCTTTTGTGCATTTGAGAATGCAAGAAGTTCTCAAAACAGAGTATGATGTGTTATTTGGTGGCAAACACATCATTGTTTTCAGAGATCTTCTGCAGCTGACACCAGTGAAAGGGCAACCTGTGTTCAAAATGCTCACGCATGAAGATACCAGGAAGTGCCTAGGGAGCATAGGCAACGTCAATATTTGGTTAAACTTCAATTATGCTGAACTGCATGAAAATATGCGTCAGGCGAAGGATGAAGTTTACAAGACTATTCTACAAGATGTTAGAATTGGAAAAGTGACTGAGCATGGGAAAGAAGCTTTACATGCACGATTACTGTCAAATTTATATCCAGAACAAGATGTTGTGCCTGAGAATATTTTTCAGAAAATTACTGAGAACAAATCTGGAATATGTTTGATGCCAACTCTTGCAGAATGTGCCAAATTCAACAACAAAATGTTGCATTTAGAAAAGCAAGAGATTGTGAAACTGGAAGCTATCGACAGAGTAGAGCATATGGGATCAACAATTATTTTGTCTGAGAATTTGAAAACAAAATTGGATTCATTAGAGAAGAGTATATCTAAAACTGCAGGTTTTGAAAAGACTCTGAATGTGTGCTTGAACTGCCGTATAATTTTAAGAAGGAATTTACATGTTGAAAGAGGTCTGGTAAATGGATCAATGGGTAATGTTGTTGATTTTGTAAAATACAGAAATAGAGATGGAATTGAATTTTTAAAAATTAAATTTGATGGCATTGAGGAAGTACAGCTAATTGGTCGTTGTTCTGCTAGATTTTTGCTTGTAAAAGACTTATATGTTCGCCGTAAGCAGTTTCCTGTTTGCTTGGCATATGCGGTGACAATCCATAAATCGCAAGGTTTAAGTGTAGACAGTGCATTGGTGAATATTGGCAGTTCTGTGTTCAAGGAGGGTATGGCATATGTGGCATTGTCACGAGTTAGAACTTTATCGGGATTGTACTTAATTGAGTGTGATGTCACAAACATTTGTGCGGATCTAGATTGTGTTAAGGAATACAATAGGTTAAGAAGAGAGTATGCGCCACATTTGCCTCAATATCCTTTGTTTGAGAAACGTGTGGTAGGCCGGAAACGAAGAAATGTGACCAATACTGGGGAGGTTGTAGCAAAAAGACGAAAAGTCGATGAACCTGAAATTATAAGCAGAAACAAAAAGGATTCTGTTGAAGATGTTGTTGGTTTTCAATTTGAAAACAGTTCTGGTGTCAACTGCTATGCTAATGTAGTGGTTAATGTTTTGTTTTCTCTAGAAAATGTAAAAGAAGAGATTGTGGTCAATTCTGATCAAAGATTTTGCAGTTTGTTAAATTCTGTCTTAGAAAAATGTAGCACTGATAGAACAAACATAGAAAGTGTGTCTGAAATTCGAAATCTGTTAGACAGATGTTCAGGCCAAACACAATTCTCTCAAAATATTCAGCAAGATTGTCAGGAGTTTTTAATGTATATGCTTGATGTATTGCATGCTGAAGGTGTAGATGTAGATCAGCTGTTTGGGCTTTCTTATCAATGGCAGCATGACTGCGAGAACTGTAGGGTATCAAGTACTACTAGTGTAGACTCAGAAAGATTTATATATTTAACTTTGCCAGACAGTAAATCAGTCTCCTGTAATAAGCTAGTAAAAGCAGCTGATCACAACATGGAGTGTAGCCAATGTAAATCTGAAATGATGTCCACATTATTTATACGAACATATGGCCAGTATGTCATTTTAATGTTCCAACGATGTAGGCCTGATGGAACAAAATTGACAACTTTAATTAAAAATGTTGTGGCTTCACAGTTGTCAATATCAGGAAGGACTTTTGTAACTGCAGCAATTATATATCATGATGGTCCTTCAATAACATCAGGACATTACACAGCTTATTTAAAATCTAGAAATGGCTGGTCATTCTGCAATGATTCTGTTTTAATTTTCAAAAAAAAATTGCCGTATGACCTTAAAAACTCTTACCTGGTGTTTTTAAAAGCAAAATTTTAGGGAAAGAATCTCGGGATGTGCTCTGAGGAATTTCAAGAAGTTCTAATGGCTCCTACACGATTTGGCCTTGAGGATAAGTGTAGTTCAGAGACATAACTTCTAACTATAAGACTGGACGTCATGGAGAAATAAGTGCACTTTGAATGAGTTCAGAAAAACTGTTTCTTTTTATAAGCTAATTGAAGCAGCCAATCAAAACATAGAGTAGAGGGAATGTAAGTCTGCAATGCTGTCTACTGTTTTACATTGCTTTGTGATTAAAAGTGATGTAGAGAATTAAATAATTGTAGTAGTCATAGAGGTAGTGTAAGTCTGCTTCATAGTAAGCAGTATCAGTGTCATAGGAAATGTAGAACATGACTGAGCAAGAAGGGGAAGATATTACTAGTCCAGGATTGTGAAAATGATCTTCAACATTTTAATTGTGAAAGTTGCGGAAATACAACATGACAGGATTGGCTTAAAAGAATTCCAAGAGTTATAAATGGCTCTGACACGATTTGGCCTTGTGGAAACGTGTGGTAGAGAGCGAGAAGTCATTTATTGTATGTAACATGTTTTTCAAAACGATGGAGGTTTTCTTTCAGAAAGTGGCGGTCTGAAAGTAATAACAGCACAACAGAGTGTAAGCTGTTCATAGGACATCCTTCGACGTCATGGAAAGTAAGTTAACTTTAAGGAGTTCTGAATTCTGATTTGTTATGTTGTATGGGTTTTTTAAACACAATCATTTTGATTGTGTTTTTTTTTCCCCGCTGTTATATGATGAATACCTTCAAGTCACTGTTTTTAGTGAAATTTGATACATTCTGAGAACAGCAAAAATAAACCATTTAACATGTATAATTAATTCTGTACTGTTTGCATTTATGATGTACATGTAGAACTGTGTAGGAGGCATGGAGAAGGTGAGGCTTCTGTAAGTGTCAAAGTTGTTGCATACAGTGCTCATATTCTACATAGTCTTTCATATGATAGACTACATTTCCACAATGAGATACCTAAGCAAAGGAAACACAGGTGATATGATTGTGGAATGAGCAAAATAAATTGCACGTTTTTCAATTATATTACCTGTGTTTCCTAACATTACACATCACATTGTGTAGGTGAGGTTTAGGCCTGTTCCAGGAGACAGAGGAGGTCTGACATTTGTTCAAGAGTGCAGTGGACATGACTCACTTCGTTGGTAGGCCTCCACATGTATTATCTCCTCTGTATTCTTCAACAAACCTAAATTCCATCTGCAACCCTGAGTAGGACTTACCTGAAACAAATCTGTGCATAGGTTACACCTTATTGGCATCTTGAAACAATCATTTAAAATGTTAGGGTCAGATTTATGGTGGCCGTGCGCCTCTTTTGCTGCATTGTGGGTCACTTTTGTGTAAAAGATGCACCATGTTGCAAGATAGATTTCAGTTCATCTCCAGCAAGATACCATCAGTTTAAAATGTATATAATTAGCACTGTGTAGGGGGCATGCAGAAGCTGAAGCTTTTGTAAGTGTCAAAGTTGTTGCATGCAGTGGTGCACTTCTGGGTACTGTTTAATATGCTGCACTACATCTGCACTATGAGATACCTTAGCCTAGGCAACACAGGTGATGTGATTGTGAAATGAGGAAAAGAAACTCCACATTTTTCAATTACATCACCTGTGTTTCCTAAGTTTACGAATGACATTGTGCAGATGAAGTTTAGGTCTGTCCACGGACACAGAAGAGGTCTGGCCTTTGTTCAAGAGTGAAGTGGACATGACTTACTTCATTGGTAGGCCTTCACATGTATTATCTCTTCTGTATTCTTCAACAACTCGAAATTTCATTTGGAACCCTGAGTAGGCCTCACCTCAAACAAACCTCTGGATAGGACACATCTTATTGGCATCCTGAAACAAACATTTAAAATGTTAGTGTCTTGCGACACTTTTGTGAAACAACAGCAGTGCAAAAGATGCACCATTTTTTAAGATAGGCCTCACTTCATCTGCATCAAGATACTGTTAGTTTAAAATGTATATCTTTAGGACTGTGTACGGGGCCTGGAGAAGCAGAAGCTTCTGTAAGTGTCAAAGTTGTTGAAAAACTGTTTGTCCTTCAATCTTTTCCCTTGTCTTTTCTAATTTTTAAATACATGTTTTAATATTTTTCAAATGTTTGTTCTCTTTCACAGATTGAAAGTATAAAAACAAAAAGTGAGTAAGTTAACACCTTAGGAGCTCGTAAACAAACCTCCCCAGTGCTGCGCTGTCCATTATCCAGTGCTGAACTGGACGTCCAGCGGTCGCACGCAGCACTGGGGAGGTAGTGCCCGTGACGACCGTTGGCCGACGGCAGCACCTAAAGGGTTAATGACAATTATAAGGTAAATGTTTTGTACTCTTTTCGTTACATTTCTATCACATTCACCTACTAGTAGTTTGACAGCTTCATTTCTTTAACCCTCAGTTTCCTGCCTTTGCTACTTCCCTCATTCCTTTCTCTATTACCTACTTACTCTACTCCTTCCACTCCTTTTCTCAGTCCCTCTCTTCTCATAGTTCCTCACTCTTGTTCACTCACTCCTTCTCTATTACTCTTAGTGTCTTTGACTGATCACTCTTTCACTACTTGTTCATTATGCTTCTTCTGTGTAGTTGAAGCACACTAAGGGGCATATTATCAACACAGCCAATAAAATTATTGCTGTTTTTATTGGCAGAAAAGTGTTGCAAAAGTTGTTTTAGCGGCAGTTTTCCGCCGCAAAAGCGGCTTTAGCGACACATTTCTGCCGATAAAAGCTGCAAAACTTTTATTGCCTATGTTGATGATATGGCTCTATGTTATTTACATTTCTTTGCTGTTTCAATTAATCTTTTTCTGTTATTTTTTCTTTTTTGTTTTCTGTTTTTTCTCTCTGTTATTCCACATGTTTTACTCTGAGTTTGAACATTCACTCACATTGTCCAAGAAACTCTTCTTTGTTATTGTTCTACTCTCTTTTTTTTCTTTCACTTCCTTATCTATTTTGTTTTTCACAATTATACCCTCTTAAATCTTTTTTTTGGTAAACAGATCTATTAAACAGTATCTCTGGTTTACTCCCTATAGCTGTCTTTCTTTTAACATCACTCTCTGTTTACTTTCCTTATACTTACTCTTCTTTTTTATTTTATTTTTTTATTTTTGGTTCGCTCCCGGTTCGCGAACCGGGAAGCGAACTGGGAAGCGAACTAAAAGAAATAGAGCTTGCCAGAGTGCTAAACATTCTAGCAATTTTTTTTGAAAGGGGAGGTAGGTCTGAAAAGAACTTTTTTTTAATGTTTTTGTTGTTTTATATATATATATTTTTTTTTGAACATTTTTTGTTTTTTTTGTATTTTTTGAACAATTTTATATTTTTTTGGTTTTTTGGGGGGGGAAACAACAAAAAACAGGCATTGAAAAGGGCTCAACAGGAGCAAAAAAAAAATTATTTTTTGGGGCGTTTAGGGCAATTATGATTTTCATAAGCTACATTTATTAATGTTATGCTCATGTTTCCACAGGAAATCAATGCTCCACAATACAAACAGGTGAACTTGAAGTGTGCAAAGTTCTCTTGAATGTTTGGCACGGATTCCCGTGCCTCTGCTCCTGACAACGATATTTGAGAAGTTGACCTGGCCACTGGAGTTGTTGTTGGGTTCTCCTGCTGGTCACGTATCTCTGCCCGGCTGTAATTCAATGGATGCCACCTGTTCATGTGCCGATGCATGGTATAGTTCCCATAGCTACACTTTTTATCAGTCCCTCTTGATAACTTTTCTTTGCAAATGAGGCAGGTGACATACCTCGCATTTACTTTCTTCTGCCCTGGAGGGAGTGAAAAAAACTGCCAAATGAAACTGGCTTTCCTATGGGAAACCCGGGGCACCTCTTCCAAGAACTGTGGTCCTTCTCTCTCCTCTTCCTCTAGTTCTTCCTCTTCCTCCTCTGTGTTGGTGATGACCTGGGGAGGTGGTCCTCTCTTCCCATGAGGAGGTGGAGGTGGTGGTGGGGGTGCACCAGCTGAAGCAACTACTGAAGCCATTGCTCAAGTATGAAATAAGGTCTTCCTCTCACAAAGATGAAAGTCAGAGTGAGGAAAGAAGGAGGGGTTTTCATCATTTGGGAAAAACAATATTTCTAAACCAATGAAAAGTGTTATTTTTAGGTCACCTGACCTAGCCTTACATCATTATGAAACCAAAAGTGAAATGAACCAATGAAAAGTTTTATTAACAAGTCACATGACCTGTTACGCTTATGTTACGCGCTGCGGAACGCGCCCCGGATCGCTTCCGGTCGCTGCGCTTCGCGCCTCGGTTCGCGCTCCGGAGCACTTCCGGGTGCGCTAACGCGGCGCGCCATAAGACGCATTACGCGACAACGTGATATGTCGCGCTTCCGCGACGCGTCACGATGTTCATTTCTAACGCGGCAGTTCCGCAAACGGAACGTTTACCGGTTCGCGGACTGGGTCGCGGCATCAAGGTGAGCTAACGGGAAGCTTCCCGGTTCGCGAACCGGGAGCGAAGAAAAAAAAATATAAAAAAAAAAATTATTAATAAACATATAAAATATATTTTTGGATTTAAAGAAGAATACATTTTACAGCTACCGATATTAGCTTTTAAAAAACCAATGAAATTCACTGAAAAAACCATAGGTTATAGACCATATATAGTTAGGAATTTGCATTTACAAAACCTTGAAAATTCAATGAAAAAACCATAGGTTATAGACCATATATAGTTAGGAATTAGCATTTAAAAAACCTTATTTTACTCACACAAAACCATTGAAATTCCATATATAGTTAGTTGTACTAACTATATATCGCGCACCCGCAATCCACTGCTGATCATGTCACATATTACATCATTCATGACATGGTCAGTGACATCACTGATGACATCACTGATGACATCTCAAATGACATCACTGATGACATCACTGATGACATCTCAAATGACATCACTGATGACATGCAAATTCCTAACTATATATGGTCTATAACCTATGGTTTTTTCAGTGAATATATATATATATATATATATATATATATTTTCCTCCCGTGCTCAAGAAACAGTCACCGCCACCGGAACAGAGGGTGCGCCTTCTTCACCGTTTACTCAAGCTTAACCGGGTACAATCTCCGAACCTCCACCTTCGTATTACCCAAGTAGGACGATGCCGTGTGGTGATTACATATCCTTTATTGTCGGTCTTTCAATGCATTTCGCCTGAACCAGCAGGCTTGTTCACGAATTTGTGAACAAGCCTGCTGGTTCAGGCGAAACGCGTTGAAAGACCGACAATAAAGGATATTTAATCACCACATGGTGTCGTCCTGCTTGGGTAATACCGAGATGTAGGTTTGGATATATATATATATATATATCCGCCCGAGACTCTTTTACATTAAAGTGCTCCCTTTAATCTCCCTTCTGGGTCACGTCTCTTTCGTTTGGAGGAGGTGGTGTTATCAGACATTTTGTGCCTAGCCAGGGCGCATGTACGTGTACCCCCGCCGTGCAAGAGGTATGGACTTCTGGCCAGCTCGTTGGAGCAATTGTTGTTTGTTGCGATAGCAAATCAGTCCATTACCCACCAGGACGCATGGATTACAACGCGGCAAGTGGATATTTATATCTTCTGTTTGGGTGACCGGAATCCCGCGCCAACCCCCGCGAAGGACACCAGGCAAAGTGGTTGCGGCGGTAAAACGAAGGGGGACCCGAGGGGGCACTGAAGTGTACATCTGCCTCACCTCCCAACAGACTTTCAAAGGCTGCGCCTGTCACAGAAGCCGACTCGAACTTCATCACCCCACAGCACTCTGCAATTCCCTCGAGGCGCAATATTGGGGCCTTGTGGGTAGTGTAGTTCCACCACACGGGACTGCACATGGTTGATTGGCTGCACATCGTGGGGGCGGAGTATGGTCACTGTTCTAAACAGCGTGACAGGCGGACCATCAACAGCACAAGGAGCAGCTGGAGAGGGGCGCTGAGGAAGGTCAAAAGTACCGAAATGCATCCGCCCGAGACTCTTTTACATTAAAGTGCTCCCTTTAATCTCCCTTCTGGGTCACGTCTCTTTCATTTGGAGGAGGTGGTGTTATCAGACATTTTGTGCCTAGCCAGGGCGCATGTACGTGTACCCCCGCCGTGCAAGAGGTATGGACTTCTGGCCAGCTCGTTGGAGCAATTGTTGTTTGTTGCGATAGCAAATCAGTCCATTACCCACCAGGACGCATGGATTACAACGCGGCAAGTGGATATTTATATCTTCTGTTTGGGTGACCGGAATCCCGCGCCAACCCCCGCGAAGGACACCAGGCAAAGTGGTTGCGGCGGTAAAACGAAGGGGGACCCGAGGGGGCACTGAAGTGTACATCTGCCTCACCTCCCAACAGACTTTCAAAGGCTGCGCCTGTCACAGAAGCCGACTCGAACTTCATCACCCCACAGCACTCTGCAATTCCCTCGAGGCGCAATATTGGGGCCTTGTGGGTAGTGTAGTTCCACCACACGGGACTGCACATGGTTGATTGGCTGCACATCGTGGGGGCGGAGTATGGTCACTGGTCAAAACAGCGTGACAGGCGGACCATCAACAGCACAAGGAGCAGATGGAGAGGGACGCTGAGGAAGGTCAAAAGTACCGAAATGCATCCGCCCGAGACTCTTTTACATTAAAGTGCTCCCTTTAATCTCCCTTCTGGGTCACGTCTCTTTCGTTTGGAGGAGGTGGTGTTATCAGACATTTTGTGCCTAGCCAGGGCGCATGTACGTGTACCCCCGCCGTGCAAGAGGTATGGACTTCTGGCCAGCTCGTTGGAGCAATTGTTGTTTGTTGCGATAGCAAATCAGTCCATTACCCACCAGGACGCATGGATTACAACGCGGCAAGTGGATATTTATATCTTCTGTTTGGGTGACCGGAATCCCGCGCCAACCCCCGCGAAGGACACCAGGCAAAGTGGTTGCGGCGGTAAAACGAAGGGGGACCCGAGGGGGCACTGAAGTGTACATCTGCCTCACCTCCCAACAGACTTTCAAAGGCTGCGCCTGTCACAGAAGCCGACTCGAACTTCATCACCCCACAGCACTCTGCAATTCCCTCGAGGCGCAATATTGGGGCCTTGTGGGTAGTGTAGTTCCACCACACGGGACTGCACATGGTTGATTGGCTGCACATCGTGGGGGCGGAGTATGGTCACTGTTCAAAACAGCGTGACAGGCGGACCATCAACAGCACAAGGAGCAGCTGGAGAGGGGCGCTGAGGAAGGTCAAAAGTACCGAAATGCATCCGCCCGAGACTCTTTTACATTAAAGTGCTCCCTTTAATCTCCCTTCTGGGTCACGTCTCTTTCGTTTGGAGGAGGTGGTGTTATCATATATATATATATATATATATATATATATATATATATATATATATATATATATATATATATATATATATATATATATATATATATATATATATATATATATATATATATATATATATATATATATATATAGTCGCCAGTAGGTAGTTATAGTTAGGATTGATTTCCATAGGGAAATCGCAACATTCTATTTGGAATAACTTTGGCGCCGGTTGAGCAATCGGCCTCGCGGTGCTCCGCTCCTTCCCTGAAAGTTTGGGGGGGATTCGTCAAGCGGGGGCCGAGATAAAAGGGGGGTCCCAAAACGTGTTTTCCCCATGTTAATTTCCATAGGGCGGTCTGTCGCACTTTTAGCTCGAACGGCTGAATGGATTTTCACCAAACTTGGCAAAATTGTAGGGACTGGTAGCCCGATGTGCCTTTGCTATGTCTCAAGATATGTGCTCCAGAGGATTTTGATTAATTCAGGTTAAAAAAAATGTATATATCTAGAGCCGCGCCCCGGTACGCGTACCGGGGAGCGCTCCGGGCGTGCCACGCGACTTGCGCACGGCAAGCTGATTGGCTCTCGGGTGTCTGTAAACATTCGAAACAGTCCGCAGCGGCCGCCATCTTGTGTCTCGGTAGGATCAAGACACAAGAGGTGGCAAAAATCAAAGGGGGAAATGAGCAAAAGGGGGCAGGGTACATCCCCCCTGAGCCCCTAGGTTTGATGTGGGGGCCATAAAAGGGTCCAGCGGGGCGGAATTATTATTTTTTTTTTTCAATTTTCACGGGGGGGAGCGCCCCGGTACGCGCACCGGGGAGCGTACCATGGAGATAAAAGAATGACAGACTTTTAAAAAAAAAAAAAAGCATTTTTTTATAAATTGGAGGTAGTTCTGAAAAGAACTTTTTTTTTGTTTTTGTTGTTTTATATTTTTTTATACTTTTTAAAACGATTTTATATTTTTTTGGGATTTTTTTCAGGGGAAAAACAAAAACAGGGATTCAAAAACTGCTCAACAGGAGCAAAAAAATGTGAAAATTTAGGGACGGGGAGGGCAGCGGTGATCCTGTTTCTTTATAGCAATGAGTTCAACACTCTGCTCCCCATAGCAGAGGAGTTTGTCACACTGCGTGCACAGAAATTTGATGCCTGCAAACACCGGCTGTATGTTAGGGACCATTCTTCCACGTGGTGGTCCCGAAGGTGTTGCTCCACCAGTGGAGGTGCTGCCGCCATCTGTTGGTAAATTCCGTGCCAGCTCCTTGACACTCTCCCTGGCAAAGTTGATTGGGTGTCTTCTCTTGACATGCCTAATTAAGTTGGCATTTCCAAAGCTATTTTTTTTAGAGGATTGCCTCTGGATAAAATACTGCCACATATTTTGCAGGTTACTTTTGGAGCATTAACTTTTTTTTGTCCTTCAGGGATGTCATAAAATTTCCAGATGAAGTGGTTCTTTTGTTTCTGGTGAGGAGGGTCCTCATGCAAAAATTCATCTGAATCACTGCTGGATGACTCCCTTGCAGCCATTGCTGTAGATCAGGAAAATTAGGAAAAGAAGACAATACACAGAACAGCTCTTGCTCTCTCCAAGTACAAAGCAATAGTGAGAGAAATGGGTGGGTTTCTCAAAATTTTGAAAATAAAAAGTTCTGAACCAATGAAAAGTGTTATTTTGAAGTCACATGGCTTGATGCGCTTACGCTACGCGCCCTGGGGCGCGTCCCGGGGCGCGTAGCGTAAGCGCGTCGGGGTGCTTACGCTGCGCGATCGTATGCGCTTCCGGGTTAGCTTACGCGATGCGTCATAAGACGCATCTCGCGGCTACGCGATACGTGTCTTATGACGCAAGGCGTGGCGGCTACGCGATACGTCACGATGTTGTTTTAGTTCGCGGCAATAGCGCTATCGGGACGCTCACCAGTACGCGTCCCGGGGCGCGCCGTAACATTGTGCTTACCCGTGCGTTTACCGGTACGCGCGCCGGGAGCGCCCCGGGGTGAAAAAAAAAAATAATAATAATTTACATAATTATACAATATGAAATTCGCTTTAAAATGTATTATTTTTTATAACTATAAAGATTTGCTATTAAAAAACCATTGAAATTCACTGAAAAAACAATAGGTTTCACACCAGTTATAGTTAGGAATTAGCATTTAAAAAACCTATTAAATTCACTGAAAAAACCATAGGTTTCACACCAGTTATAGTTAGCTGAACATTTTACTCGCATAAAACCATTGAAATTCCCACGTTACAGTTAGTTGGACTCACTATAACTTGCGCGTGCAATGCACTGCTGATGACGTCACATATTACATCACTCATGACATGGTCAGTGGCATCACTCATGACATCACTGATGACACCATCCTTGTGACAGAGTGACAGACCTCCTTTCACTGTAATGTAACCCTTGAAACACATATTCAAAAATAGAAACTAACATTTTCAAAAAAATGGAGATACCCATATCAGTTACGACAACCAATTAAATAATTCCACCATCTATATACACATCCACTCATTCACAAACAGTTTTATATAGTTACTCACAAACATACTCACACATGCAAATAAACTATTGAACATCCATTTATTTGCATATACAGATATACACACACTACCACCTTACTTCTAAGGAAACTTACACATACACATATACATCAATATTCACATATTTTAGATTAAAACATATGTAGTTACTGATAAAGACACTAGTGAGACAGTCATTCAGTCACTAACACACACATATATACACTCATCCACGCATACAGTCCTGCACATATGCTGTCTTCAAAACACATACAAACAGAGTCAGTCACTCATGCATCTATGTGCTAAGTAATACCCCCACCAAACCATACAAACACTCATACTGATACTAAGAAAAACATCTAATAACCCATATACCTACACATGTAGCTACTCACCAACCCATGCAGCCACTTATACACAAAGTGAAACACTAATCCATATATTTAAATATTTAAACATTACTCACTAATATATGTATTCACTAACATACACTTAATAAGTGAGTTAACCAATCAATTAAAAAAGAAATATCCATGTAAACACTTATTTAAACATTTATTCTTCCATCAACTTGTACATATACATATATAACACATAATTATTTTTTAAAAATACACACATTCACTGGATGGTGTCATCAGTGATGTCATGAGTGATGTCACTGACCATGTCATGAGTGATGTAATATGTGACGTCATCAGCAGTGCATTGCACGCGCAAGTTATAGTGAGTCCAACTAACTATAACGTGGGAATTTCAATGGTTTTATGCGAGTAAAATGTTCAGCTAACTATAACTGGTGTGAAACCTATGGTTTTTTCAGTGAAAAAAAAATAAATATATATATATATATATATATATATATATATTTTTATATAGGTAGTTATAGTTAGGACCTAGTGACCATAGGAAAATCGCAACATTCTATCGCCAATAACTTTGGCCCTGATTGACGAATCTTCGCGAAATTGTGAAAACTAATTCTTTGTTGATATCAGCTCCTATGTTGAAATTTTGGTGGTGATTCATCAAGGGGGAGCGAGAAAAAAGGGGGTCACAAAACATGTTTTCTCCATGCTAATTTCCATAGGAAACTTTAGACAAGGCTACAGGTCGAACGAGTGAACAGAATTACCCTAAATTTGGCAGGGAGAAGGGTCTTGGTCTAGAAAGCACGCTTTTGTTTATTTGGTGTAAATACGTTTTGGAGAAATATCAACATTTACAGATATCGATATTTGAGAATTCTGCCATCTGATTGGATGATACATTACGAGCACAAGCGTGCTGCTGATTGGCTGCAAATGGTTTGAGCGGTTGCAACTGCGAAGTGTTGGCTGCCATTTTGTGATTCCGTTGAAGCAAGCTGTGAAGTCATGTGTTCTAGGCGCTGTGTCTTACCTGTCCAAGTAGTGTGAGCATGTAGTTATAGCTACTTGGATGAACTTTTGTTTCGAGCATTGTAGCTTGTGTATGGGGCTTAGGGGGTGTTATAGAGGGAGTGCTAAGGTGAATTTGTGCATATAAAAACAATTCGGTATTTGTGAAGTGCTAACTACTCACTCCTATGGGTCTGATGGCACGGGGGCATAAGCTGAGCTGCTGCCGGACTCGGGAAAATTTTTGATCTACTGACCCCTACCGGTGTAAAAGTGCAGGGTACAGAAATTAAGTGAGGTATTGCCTAGAGTGTCATGCTGTTAAATTGAGCCACTGCTGGACTCGGGGATGAAACCGTGAGCCTAAACTGTGTGAAGTCATGTGCTTTGGGCGCTGTGCCACACCTGTCCAAGATGTATATGTTGCTTAGGTGGTGTTGTATAGGGAGTTTGAAGGTAACTCAATACGGTATTTGTAAAGTGCAAACTACTGACCCCAATGGGTGAGTAGAGCTGGAGATCAAAGTGACACGTCTGTGATGCAAAGTGAGATGGTCTGCCCGCTGCGCCACAGCTGTGTGGAGAATACATTTTGGACAGAGTCCGGGAGATGCCGTTATCAGGCTCTAAAATAGCGGCCCTAAGTTGTAAGTTATAGGGTGGCTCTAAAAAGAGCCCTTGTTTTCATTAGTGCTACATATATGTGTGAATGCACAGCTTCAAGTTATTCAGGATAACTCGCTTGCCCTGATCTGTGAAGTGTACTCCATCACTTCTGTACATATCCGCCATATCAAAACGTATATTGTTGTTGTATATGGACCCCATTTTGTGGTCTATTAGGTATGCAGAGACAGCTTTGTTGCCTTTTTTCCGAGATTTTTCAATCTGAGGACAAAATTGTTTCGACCATTTCCACTTCTGACTTTGGCATATATTGGAATATACAAAGACAGTTTGAGCCAAAAGTAACATAAATTGTCCAAAGGTGTCATTCATAAGCATTTCCAAAATTATCCCAGTCAATGTGCCTAGGTTGTTTCCACCTCAGTGCACAGTCATGAGGTCAGGGTGTTGGAGATGTAAACAGGTTTTCACTAAAGCCAACAATTGGTGCCACTTCAATCCTCTCTGTCCAAACCATTTAATGTCCACATTTTGTCTAAGTCAATACTTCTCTGTTCTGCATACCTCTTGAGCCAGAAAACATAGCTATGTCCTACAATCCACAATAGCATTTTGAAGATATAGCTGGAAAGTATGGACAGATGTCTATAGCTCATGCAGTTTCCTTGTAGAATAAGAGATATGTTTGAAGATGGGGAACTAGTTTCTTTTCACATGCAAAACGGTACCTGATTGGGAGATGAAAAGCATTGTTTTATAAAAGTATAGTGCACATTCGTTTTGTGGAAAAGCATCTTTGTGATTGGTTAAGAAAAAGCAGTTTGAACGTGGAGTACATATTATAGGATAACATTTTATCAACACAACCACACCTGCTACTTGCATTTGGAATGCAGTATTCGAACTTAAAACAATCGTGAACTTTTCACCTGCACATGCCATTAAATGTTCGAGAAAATGTTGCAAAAAAATATTGTTAGGTTTAAAAAATAAATTATGAACTTTTAACCTCCACGTGTTGTAGAATGTTCTAGAAAGTGTGTTAATAGAATACTTCGCATTTCTGACTTCTATGTGTACTTCAATATTTAAAAAAACAGTTTATATGGAAAATTAGAAAGACAGTAATAGAGAGAAGTTTTGAAAGCTAAAAGAGTCAAGGAACTATACTAATTTGTTCTTTATTACATACTGGCAGTTGCCAGTAGGTAGTTAAAAAGTAAGGATCGAGTTTACATAGGAAGATCACTTTTTTGTTTTGCTTATAACTTTGGCTTCATTTGATGAATCTTCATGACATTTTGTAAACTATTTTTTTTTCATATCTGCTCCTATGTTGAAAGTTTGGGGGTGATTCGTCAAGGGGGGGGCTGAGATAAAAGGGGGGTCCCAAAACATGCTTTTTCCATGTTAATTTCCATAGGAAACTTTAGACAAGGCTACAGGTCGAACGGGTGAACAGAATTACCCCAAATGTGGCAGGGAGAAGGGGTTTGGTGTAGAAAGCACGATTTTGTTTATTTGGTGTAAATCCATTCAGTAGTTTGTGAGAAATATCAAAATTTACAGATATTGATATTATGGAATTTTGCCATCTGATTGGCTGAGCAGGAGCTTTCTGCTTATTGGCTGCGAGCGGTTGTATCTAGGAAGTGTTGGATGCCATTTTGTGATTCTATTGAAGCGAGTAAGGGGAAAAAAGGGTAGGAGCACTGTAAAGTGACATGATGCTGATATGATATGGTGCTACACTCGGGTATGAAACCGAGAGCCTAAACCGTGAGGTCATTGCTGTAACGTGATGTGGGCTGGTGTTTGTAGTATACGTGTGCAAGTAGTGTTAGTAGGCGTTTATCCATACAGGGAGTGGGAAGCCAACTACTGACCGATATTGTGTTTTTATAGTATACCAGAAGCGGGAAGCGAAGTACTCACGCCTACCGGTGTGAAGACTTGGGGATGAAACCGAGGTGATTGCTGTGAATGGATGGGTTCTGGGGGCTCTAGTATATGTGTGCAAGTAGTGTTAGTAGGTGTTTATACCATACAGGGAGTGGGAAGTGAAATACTGACCAGTACCGTGCGTTTATACTATCCTGGAAGAGGAAAGCGAAGTACTCATGCCTACCGGTGTAAAGAGTCGGGGATGAAACCGAGCTGATTTGTGTAAATTTATGGGCTCTGGGGGCTGTAGTATACCAACAGCTGTAGCATAAGTGTGTAAGTAGTGTTAGTATGCGTTTATGCAATATAGGGAGTGGGAAGCGTACTTACCCCTACCGGTGTCAAGACTCGTGGATTAAACCATGAGCACAATGTTGTAAAGTCATGTGCTCTGTGTAGTATTCCAATGTAAGTTATAGTAGAATGTTAGTATGTAATGCTACTAGAATGTAAGTATGTAATGTTAGAATGTAGGGCTGTCATGAGGGGAACCTTGCAGAGTTTGTACATGGTGTTGGAGAAGACGGTTGCTTTGCTGTCTGCTCCTGTTGGTGGCTGTTCCAGGTGTCTTGTTTTCCTGTAATAAATCTACTTATTGGATCCACTGCTGTCTGCCTCTTCACTACATAAATTTGGCGAGGAGCGGGAGAAGGTAAAAAGAAGGCACCACTCACCAATATTTCAAAATTGCTTGTGTTGTGCTGAAGACCCGTTTTCTTCGTGTAGCTGTTTCTACTTATGCCAGTGTTGTGGGCTCATTGAACTGTCATCCGACTTCTGGTAGGATTTATGTTTTTCAATTTTGCGCTTCCTCTGCTTCTTCACTACATTCTGGTCGCTGTACTACACGTGTGTAAGTAGTGTTACTATGCCTTTATACTAACAAATGCATCATGGTCCTAGGGAGGGCGACCTCTCAGGCGCAGCTCATAAAATGTTCTGGGGTGTGCATTCGTGGGACATTTCTGTTTGCTATTAGAGGGCTGGTGCATGGCTTCCACCCAGTGATAGCAAATCCTTGTTTGACTACTTGAAGCGAGATGAGGGAAACCTTGTATCGCTTCAATAGAGGGGATGTGGATGGTAAAAATGGAGAGAAAAAAAGAAGAAAAAAAAAGCGGGGTCTCACCCGTTTATTTAAATGAGGATCATGGTGGGTAATATACCCTTGTGAATTTCTATAGAAGCCCCTAGGTTCACAACAGAACCTGGGCTTCTATGGGAATTCACAAGGGCATATTATCAAGCCCCTTATCGCCGCCTTAGCGGCAGTTTCCTGCCGCTAAAGCGGCAATAATGTTATTGCCGTTTCTTGATAATATAGCACCTAATCTCTGGCCTGAGATTAGGTGCTATATTATCAAGAAACGGCAATAACATTATTGCCGCTTTAGCGGCAGGAAACTGCCGCTAAAGCGGCGATAGGGGGCTTGATAATATGCCCTTGTGAATTCCCATAGAAGCCCAGGTTCTGTTGTGAGCCTAGGGGCTTCTATAGAAATTCACAAGGGTATATTATCAAGACCATTGTCGCCGCTTTAGTGGCAGTTTCCTGCCGCTAAAGCAGCGATAATGTTATCGCCGTTCTTTGATAATATGGTGTTACATTATTAGCTACAGGGAAAACGCTTGCCTGTACCTGTGCACCCAGGGTACTGCACCCTAGCTCCTTTCCCCGCAGAGTGCTCAATTGTAGTTCCTGCACACCGAGGCTTCACTGCTCACCTGCCACCACTGGTGTGTCCCACGATGTGTTGGTGAAAGCTCAGAGCGTGTATAGGTTTGTACTGTAGGAGACCAGGCCTCTGGTCGGGGACGGAGTCTTGATACCATGATGGAAGACGTAAAAATGCCCAGGGCATCATAGTGGGGTGAGCTCCCGCTCCGCCCTTCTTGAGCCAATCAATTGAATGTCTGAAAAGGGAGAAATAATTTAATGGTGGAAACGTCTGGAGGTAAATGAAGGTTTATTTCAAGCTTGATAGGAAACAGGAGTTGAGTACATACTTCGTTTTTGAAGTAGGATCTACCAACTGTTAGTGGTAATCGTGGTTCAAAGAGGAGTTGGAGTGCTCGAGAATTCACAAGGTTAAATAATAATATGTTATACGAATGTTGATATAGAAAGGAACAGGGTGTATGCTAGAAGCATAACGTGAGTGTGTAATGCAGTGATGGAAGGCTGTATGCATGTACATTTAGTAACAAACTCACTACAGTACGCTAAAAGCCAACACCACATGTCTGTAGGGCAGCGCTGCCCACTGGCCCAGGCCTACAGTATGGTCCAGCAGGTCCTTAACATGAGACAGACGTGACTGAATGAGGTCAGAGATCACATCATTACGTACGGCAACATCGCTTTTTCGTACATGCGCACTCAGGGTGATGCACCCTACCCCTCCTGCAGCACCGTGCTCAACAGGTGTCTGTAGGGTAGCGCTGCCCGCTGGCTCAGGCCTTCAGTATGGTCTAGCAGGTCTTTAAAATGAGACAGAGATGAGACTGAATCAGGTCAGAGCTCACATCATTACGAACGGCAACATAGATTGTTCGTAGTTGCGTAGCCAGGTTGATGCACCCCACCTCTCCCGCCGCACCGCGCTCAATTGGAGGCCCTGTGCACGCAGACTGATCTGCTTACCTGCTGTCATTGTTGTGTGAGCAAATACTACGGACAGCAGTGCTCACCATTCAGATGGAGTGTTGATTGCAGGATGGTGTACACCTCATGGATCCCTTTCGAAGACGACGGGCAGTAGGGCTCACATTTTAGAGCCCGTGTTGATTACCAGGATGGTGTACACCTCATGGATTTTTTATTGCGCATTGTGATATGTGAGGTGGATGCGGCCATATCATCTGAGGCTGTGTGGAAGATGAAGGAAGTGTGGTGTCGTGGTTATCCTATTTATACGTACGCAAAGTAGGCTGGTCTTGCGTACGCCAGGCCAGAGTAGGGGTGTGAATAATTATTCCGGGTACCTGGGCGTTGTTCAGATCCTGCCTGGCAGGAAGTATACTTATATGTGTTTCTTTTGTAGCTTTGACCTCGCAGAGTGTGTAGTTTACATTAGTGTAGCATGTGTCGGGAGGGCAGCAACTATCACTAATGAGATGGTGTTTGAAAAGATTGAATGGTGAACATCACATGTCGTTGTCAAGGTTGTGGATATGCGCAGACACATATGTCAATGGTGTGCAATATCATTGAAAGTATTGCTATCGGAAGCGTACACATGTGAATGTGGTCGGATGGAGGGAGGCTCAGCAGTGAGGCTACGTAATACACAGTGATAACACTCATTACAATCAAGGAATACATGTCAAATGTGAATGTGAAAGTCTCACATATAACACACTAGTATATTGGTAAATCCTGTCAACAGAGCGTACAGCAAATGAAATGTACACATTGCTTTTTACTATTTGTCACATGTGATCTAGGATGTGCACTCTGCTCATGGCTCCTAATACTTCTTAGAGCCATGAATACCCAGGCCGAAAGGGAGCACAATAATGTGCACACACACACATAGCAGGGGCATCGTGTAACACATATTTGTTTTTTGATGTATCGTTTGTGATGCATGGCGATCACACGTGGAAGGCTAATGTACAGACCATGAATATTGATCAAGATGATCATTGCATACTGTGTGTAGTATAAAATATGTGTGTGTACACAGCAAAAAACTTTTCAAAAAAGCTCTCTGAGCAGAAGTGGTGTCTCTCATCAAACGCTGGGGAGAGAATGAGTAAAATGGGTGGGGCGTCCAACTGTTACAATAGGGAATGTTATGAAGCAATTAAAAGCTTTTTTTTAAGTTCACATGGCAATCGCGCACCAAGCGTGCAAGGAGGCTGCACCTGACGCGATTTTGACAAAATATATTTATCATAAAATACTTGTATTACAGTTAGAAATATATAAATGTTTAAAATATTTTATATTATTCCTTGTTCTCATATACTGTTTAAAATTAGTTAGATATACTTTCGAGACAAAAAACGCGGGACTGGCGTACCTGGCGCAACACTATATGTCTGTGACGTAACACAGGGCCTGGCAGTCTGTACTTGTCGCATACGCAACGTGCAGCGGGTGCGACCCCATACGTACAGTAGCAGCTGGGGTGACTTTAAGTGTATATGATGTTACGCGGGATGTGGTGCCACGAAGTCGTCGGATACGAAATGCGCATCATTTACGAGTTTAGCAACATGCCGGATAGGATTCGCATGGTGATGGAGCTTGGTACGCTACTGGTATGGGAGTACATTTTTCTCCGGAAAAAAAAAACATGTAAGTATTTTTGGGGGAAGATATAAAAAATTAAAGTAAAAAATATATATAATAGGGTTCCAAAATATTTTTTACAAAATTTGTAAAAATATATAGGTTTTAAAAACATTAAAATATGAAATTAACATTTAAAAAACCTTTGAAATTCACTGAAAAAAACAAAGGTTGCAGGCACGTTATAGTTAGAAATTAGCATTTAAAAAACCTTAGAAATTCACAAAAAACCATAGGTTTCAGTAACGTTATAGTTAGTTGGACATTTTGGTATTTAAAAAACCTTAGAAATTCACTAAAAAAACATAGGTTTCCGGGACGTTATAGTTAGTTGGACATTTGACTCATATATACCCAGAGAAATCGCCTGTTATTTAGTTGAGCTAACTATAACTTGCGCGCCCGCAATGCACTGCTGATGGTGTCACATATTACATCACTCATGACATGGGCAGTGACATCATTGATGACATCACTGATGACATCTCAAATTACATCACTGATGATGCATTGCGGGTGCCCAAGTTACAGTTAGCTCAACTAACTATAACAGGTGAATATCTCTGGTTTTATATGAGTCAAATGTCCAACTAACTATAACGTCCCGGAAACCTATTTTATTTAGTGAATTTCTAAGGTTTTTTAAATGCTAATTCCTATCTATAATGTGTTTGAAACCTATGTTTTTTTCAGTGAATATATATATATATATATATTCACTGAAAAAACCATAGGTTATAGACCATATATAGTTAGGAATTAGCATTTACAAAACCTTGAAAATTCACTGAAAAAACCATAGGTTATAGACCATATATAGTTAGGAATTAGCATTTACAAAACCTTATTTTACTCACACAAAACCATTGAAATTCCATATATAGTTAGTTGCACTAACTATATATCGCGCACCCGCAATCCACTGCTGATGATGTCACATATTACATCATTCATGACATGGTCAGTGACATCACTGATGACATCACTGATGACATCTCAAATGACATCACTGATGACATCACTGATAACAACATCCAGTGATTTTTTGTTTCTATAAAGTTTAAATATGTCTTACATATTGAAGAATGAGTGGATGTGTAAGTGTCTGGACGAAGGATTTAGTAGGTGCATGACTGACTGTATGAGTGAGTGATTAAATGTGTCTCACTGACTGCATGGGTTAGTGACTAAACTGTCTTAATTTGTGCATCATTATGTCT
The DNA here is from genome assembly GCF_964261635.1 of Lissotriton helveticus. Classification (NCBI taxonomy): domain Eukaryota; kingdom Metazoa; phylum Chordata; class Amphibia; order Caudata; family Salamandridae; genus Lissotriton; species Lissotriton helveticus. Next base: position 313,165,341 of record NC_136062.1, read on the forward strand.
GTTGTTCTGTAAACTGCTGCATGTGTTGATCAGTAGCTATATGAGTAACTATATGGGTTATTGATTGATTGCCCAAGTATTTGTATGGGAGACTGAGTGTGTGTGTGGCTAGCTGGGAGGTGTGTGACTCTGTGCAGATCAATCTGTACTTGTATCAATGATTGTATAAGAAGGTAAGTATGTGTTAGTATATGTTTGAAAATGTAAGGTGCTCTATGTTTAACTGTATAGACAAGAAAATGGAAGTGTCATTGATTCTTTACAGGACTGACTAGGTGTGTGAGTAACTCCATGGATGAGTGGCAGACTGTGAGTGTCTGTATAGGTGTATGAGTGCATATGATAGTGTTGTAAAGATGAGTGATTGTATGTATGAATGATTGTATGGGTGAATGAGTGAAGGTGTGTGTAGACGTAGCAATCAGTGAGTGCGTATGTAGTAACTAGTATTGGTGTGTCAATGGTTTCAAAAATTATACTCTCTTTTTAACACTGGGTGAAACAGAGGTTATATTAAAATGTGAGGAGATGCATTGTATTGTCACATGAATGATATCATCAGTGATGTGGTCATTGATGTCAAATGAGATGTCATCAGTGATGTCATCAGTGATGTCATTTGAGATGTCATCAGTGATGTCATCAGTGATGTCACTGACCATGTCATGAATGATGTAATATGTGACATCATCAGCAGTGGATTGCGGGTGCGCGATATATAGTTAGTGCAACTAACTATATATGGAATTTCAATGGTTTTGTGTGAGTAAAATAAGGTTTTGTAAATGCTAATTCCTAACTATATATGGTCTATAACCTATGGTTTTTTCAGTGAATTTTCAAGGTTTTGTAAATGCTAATTCCTAACTATATATGGTCTATAACCTATGGTTTTTTCAGTGAATTTCATTGGTTTTTTAACAGCTAATATCTGTAGCTGTAAAATGTATTCTTCTTTAAATCCAAAAATATATTTTATATGTTTATGAATAATTATTTTTTTAAATATTTTTTTTTCTTCGTTCCCGCTTCGCGAATCGGGAAGCTTACAGTAAAAAAATGTTCAGAAAAATAAAAAAAAAAGTTCTTTTCAGAACTACCTCCCCGTTATTAAAAAATTGGTACAATATTTGGAACTGTGCCAACCTCTATTTCTCTTAGTTCGCTTCCTAGTTCGCTCGCTGGTACGCGAACTGGAAGCGAACCAAAAACAGTAAGTATAAGGGAAGGAAACACACACTTATGTTAAAAGAAAGACAGCTATAGGGGAGTAAACTAGAGATACTATTACCCATAATCCACTACTGATGATGTCACATATTACATCATTCATGACATGCTCAGTGACATCATCAGCAGAGGATTGCGGGTTTTTTGGCAACATGCCTTATCCACGGTTTAATAACGCTGCCTTTTGCTTTATATAAGTTTTCAAATTGTATGAAATATATACCAATAGGTCTTTATGAACCTTTAGGTAGTGCTTTTGTTCATGAGGTCTGGTCGCTTCCATACACATACAGATGTTTCAAAGATGATCAAGAAGTTTATCTGAATGGAGAGGAATGCACTGAGACGCCAGATCATTCACTAATGTGTAGGCACATACAGTTACACGATTCATGCAACAAACACCGACCAAATATGGCTTGCGTGTTGCAAGGCACGCCAGTTCCTGCTATCATCCCCACGTTCAAGTTGTTGGAAAATGGTAGTTATTTGATGCTCAATAATGAAGATTGTTCTGAGTTAATTAAAAGTATTCCTTTTATCGTAACAGTAAGTGAACGGGTTATTTGCTGCAGAAATGTTCTATTTCCTCCCACACATGAACATAGGGAGTTTTCAATCTGGCCACAAATACCAACCTTGGGACACGTTTCAACGGCATGACAAGAATAAGAGCTCTTTTGTCTCAGAGAGAGGTGGCCTTGAGTTCGGCCCGTGAAACTTTCGTACTTCACATAGCGAACACCCGTACACAGGTTTGCCTTTCAATTTCAGCAACATGTTTCCGACTATCTTTAACGCATCCTCCACAAAATCCCTGGCACACTTTTTTAAAGTTGTTACCAGTGGTCTCGTGACTTCATTTGAGAAAATCTTTGGAGTCATCCCTGCTCCCTTTCATTCCATTTTCTCCACTCTGGTTCGTGGATTGCATTTTTACTTGCATTACCAGCGGACGCTCTTGTGCTTTTTTACATTTTTAAATATGGATGTCCCTCCTATGCAACCTCCGACCCTGCAGCTGCTGACACTGTTCCGCAATCGCATGCTAGAATATTATGGCACAATGCCGTTGGCGATATTAAGCACGGCATATGGATTATCTTTTCGGTTCTCCTACTTCACCTGTGTCCAGCCTGTATTTCACTGCCTGACCTGTGATTTCGATTGGGCCATTGATTTGTGTCTCTGCGGACCGGTTTCTCCTGACGTCGACTTTAATCAGCTGATGACTCCTATCATTACTCACGAGTTGATTTGTCCTGGCGAAAGGATTATGGCTGTGGCATTGATGCATGGACTACTTGGTCCCTGGAATTTACTGGCGGCAGCACAGTCTTTCTTGGAACACAGCTTTCTTGAAAACCCACCGAGCTGTCCTCTGATGGTGATAGAGGATCCGGTGCTGGGAGAGCACGTATGTTCTTTTCCGCTTTTAAATTGGATGGCTGAACTGTTTTCGGATGAAGACGGTGACTTCCTGTTGGAGGCTGTTGCAGCTTATTTTGCATACACAGTTATGTCATAGACCTTTTTCATGTTTCATATGCTGAGTACTAGCATTTCATTGACAATTCATTGACTTATTTGTCAAGTTTTTATTATTTACCTTGCCTATTGGCTTAAGACTCGATAAAGTACTTGGCTGTTTTATTTTTCTTTAGCATTGAATTTTCCTAGTTTTTAATGCTTTACCTTGCGGACCGTCCACATATAAACTTGCAATCTGCTCTCATGAGATGGCACTTCTATTATCTTATTCAGTTCGTTTCCGGATCATGAGGAGGTGTCATCTAGGTCCTGGATATCTTTACACCGTGTTAAGTTAGCATGGGCTCATTACCGGTTTAAACGCCATTTTTCCTTTTTTGCAACTTCTGCACACGACATTTAGTTGTTGCTTTAGCTTTCCACCTAGTAGTTCATCGTGGTTTACATGAGAATAATATGTTATTGGTCTACTATCTGCTTTACTTGTTAAACTATATCTGTACAGCGAGTGCTAAAGTTTCAAGAACAACACGATACAGAATTGTTATGAGGTCTGATCTCCACGACTTCATACTCATAACATAAGTGCAACTTCTGCCAATTCTGGGCATGAGGCGGGTTTTATATTGCTTTGCCGAACACACATACACAACAGTTGATGCGGTTCACATGAAGAGAGAGCTGGTGTATGCTGATGTGATTCCTTCAAATCTAAGACACTAAAGTATGGGCACGCCCTAAACCAACACAAAGAGACCTTCTTAGCAAATAATATAATATGTGTATTAGGGAGGGTGAGATATAAGCAGCCGCGGGCCGTGGAGGGAGTTACGGTGAGGCAGGGAGGCGGGGAGGGGGAGAAGCAGGGTGGAGCCCTCTCTACCTTGCCCCTCCCCCTCCCCGCCTCCCTGCCCCACCGTAACTCCCTCCACGGCCCGCGGCTGCTTATAAGTGTTGCTAACTCTTATTCATTTACAGCATGTTAACATACTATCACCATTCACTTTTTATGTACTAGTAACTATGCTGGTAATTTTGCTACTGATAATATGTGTACTTGTATTCTCCACCCTGCTTCTCCCCCTCCCCGCCTCCCTGCCTCACCGTAACTCCCTCCACGGCCCGCGGCTGCTTATAAGTGTTGCTAACTCTTATTCATTTACAGCATGTTAACATACTATCACCATTCACTTTTTATGTACTAGTAACTATGCTGGTAATTTTGCTACTGATAATATGTGTACTTTTATTATCTAAGGTACTACGCCTGAGAAGACGGCATTAGTAAATAAACATTTCAAATACACATGTGTTCTTCTTAACTCCATGTTCTGGTTTCTAAGAAATATATAACGACCGACTGTTCATGAGTTCCACGTATCCTGAGGTACTATAAGTTCATATTCTGGATTGTCTAAACATTGAGAGTTTGTTATATCCAATGTGACACTGTACCTAGCTTGCTAAATAGTTTTTGATTACTAACGTGAGTTTTGGGACACCCTAATTCGCCGAGGTTCCAATCCTCTGTCCACAGTTCTGTGTGAGAACAGAAACCCTGCGACAGGGGCACCCCCGACCCTTGCTGGACCTTCATCACACTTGCGATACAACTCCAGCAATGCGCCACCTTTACGGCACAGATACATCACGCATCTGTGCTGTTTTTGCCCCATGATGCGCCGCATTGTAAATGCAGCACACCATAGGTGACGGAACAGCGGCACAGAATGACTAACACATCCCTGGTGATGCGCCAGTCATCATAAATCTATCCCTATGCTTCTTATCTTGTTAGAGATGAACCGCCATATGTATCATCAAAGTTATTTGCATTTCCTAAATAGCGAACTTTAAGGAATAAATAGCGATTCTTTACCATTCCTAGTTTGCGATGAGCTATTTGCTAATTAGCCGAATGTAGCCCAATGAAGCCCAATGTAGCCCAATGTAGCCCAAAGATGGCCGCCAGACACACAAAAAAACAAATGTAGCCCAAATATCAGCCAGATGTAGCCCAACTATAGCCCAGTGACAGAATGACCAATCAGCTTCGCAAACCTCCGTTACGCGAAGCGGAGCGCTGTTACAGATATATATCTTTTTTTGAACGTTAATTTCTCAAAATCCACTGGAGCACATATATTGAGACCTAGCAAAGGCACATCGGGCTACCAGTCCCTAATATTTTGCCAAGTTTCGTGCAAATCCATTCAGCCGTTCAATTATTATTTTTATTATTTTTTTTTGCCCCGCGGGGCCCTTTTAAAACCTCCACATCAAACCTAGGGGGTCAGCGAGGATCTACTATGCCCCCTTATAGTTATTTCCCCCTTTGTTTTGACCTCCTCTTGTCTCTCGATCCTACCGAGAGACAAGATGGCGGCCGCTACGGACTGTTTGGAATGTTGACAGACGCCGGAGAACCAATCAGCTTCGCTTCACAAAGCTCCGTTGCGCGAAAAGTCCGCGAACCAGAGCGCTAACCGGTCCGCTGTTACAGATATATATCTTTTTTTAAACGTTAATTTCTCAAAATCCACTGGAGCACATATATTGAGACCTACAAAAGGCACATCGGGCTACCAGTCCCTACAATTTTGCCAAGTTTCGTGCAAATCCATTCAGCCGTTCGGGCTAAAAGTGAGGCCAACCGCCCTATGGAAAACTCAATGTTAAAAACACGTTTTGGGACCCCCCCTTTTTTCTCGGCCCCCACTGGACGAACCCCCCCCAAATTTTCAAGGGCTGCTCAGAAACAAAATGTGCCATTTTCCTGAAAATTTCAGCCAATTCTGTCCACAAACGCCAAAGTTATTAGACATAGAATTTTCAAAAAACCCATAGAGAAAAAATCCTAACTATATATACCTACTGGCGACCGCCAGTAGGTAATATCTATATATATCTATATATATCTATATATATATATATATATATATATAGATATATATATATATATATATCTCTAAATTCACAGAAAAAACCATAGGTTATAGACCATATATAGTTAGGAATTAGCATTTACAAAACCTTGAAAATTCACTGAAAAAACCATAGGTTATAGACCATATATAGTTAGGAATTAGCATTTAGAAAACCTTATTTTACTCACACAAAACCATTGAAATTCCATATATAGTTAGTTGCACTAACTATATATCGCGCACCCGCAATCCACTGCTGATGATGTCACATATTACATCATTCATGACATGGTCAGTGACATCACTGATGACATCACTGATGACATCTCAAATGACATCACTGATGACATCACTGATGACATCTCATTTGACATCATTCTTGTGCTAATACGATAAACCTCTTCAGACTCTAATATAACCTGAGATACACTCAGTGTATACAGACACTCACACACTGTCACTCATCCATGGAGTTACTCACACACCTAGTCAGTCATGCAAAGAAACAATCTCACCTCCATTTCCTCAACTATACAGTTATACACACCTTACTTATTCAAACATATACTAACACATATTTACTCTCTTATACAATCCCTGATACAAGTTCACAATGATCCATACAGCCACTCACACATTCAGTGGCTCTCATGCACAGTTATTTATATATGCCAACTCTCACATGTACTGTGTTTTACATATGTACTTACTATGACATGTAGCATTGAGATATCCATTCACTCATCAATACACTCATGCACACAGTCAACCGCCCATGTAGCTTTTTCCACATGCACTCTTGAACTCATACACCTAGTGAATCAACTGCTCACACATCTATGCACAGAGTCACACACCTCCCAGCCACCCCCACACAAACTCAATCTCCCATAGAAATACTTGGGCAACCAATTAATAACACATATAGCCTCTCGTATAGCTAATGATCAACACATGCAGCAGTTTACATCACAACAGACATAATGATGCACAAATTAAGACAGTTTAGTCACTAACCCATGCATTCAGTGAGACACATTTAATCACTCACTCATACAGTCAGTCACGCACCTACTAAATCCTTCATCCAGACACTTATACATCCACTCATTCTTCAATATCTAAGACATATTTTAACTTTACAGAAACATACAGTCACTGGATGTTGTCATCAGTGATGTCATTTGAGATGTCATCAGTGATGTCATCAGTGATGTCACTGAGCATGTCATGAATGATGTAATATGTGACATCATCAGCAGTGGATTGCGGGTGCGCGATATATAGTTAGTGCAACTAACTATATATGGAATTTCAATGGTTTTGTGTGAGTAAAATAAGGTTTTCTAAATGCTAATTCCTAACTATATATGGTCTATAACCTATGGTTTTTTCAGTTAATTTTCAAGGTTTTGTAAATGCTAATTCCTAACTATATATGGTCTATAACCTATGGTTTTTTCTGTGAATTTCATTGGTTTTTTAACAGCTAATATCTGTAGCTGTAAAATGTATTCTTCTTTAAATCCAAAAATATATTTTATATGTTTATGAATAATTTTTTTTTTAAATATTTTTTTTTCTTCGTTCCCGCTTCGCGAATCGGGAAGCTTCCCGTTAGCTGACCTTGATGCCGCGAAATAGACCGCGAGCCGGTAAACGTTTCTTTACCGCAAGTGCCGCGTTAGAAAACAACATCGTGACGCCTCCCGTCCGCATGACGTTTCACGTTGTCGCGTGATACGTCATATGACGTGCTACGTTAGCGAACTGGTACGCGAAGCGAGTCGCAAAGCGCAGGTTTCTGGAAGCAAACCGGGAGGCCCTGCAAAGCGCTTAACGTAAACACAGCAAGTCATGTGACTTGGTAATAACACTTTTCATTGGTTCATTTCACTTTTGGTTTCCTAATGATGTAAGACTAGGTCATATAATCTAAAATGAACACTTTTGATTGGTTGAGAACTCTTGTTTTTCCCAAATGATGAAAATCCCTCCTTCTTTCCTCACTCTGACTTTCATCATTGTGAGAGAAAGACCCTTTGTGATCACTGAGCAATGGCTTCTTTAGTAGCTTCAGCTGGTGCTTCCCCACCACCTCCACCACATCCAAGGAAGAGTGGACCACCTGCTCAAGTTGTAATTCAACAAGAAGAAGAAGAAGAGGAACAGGAGGACGAGCACGAAGAGAGGCAGTTTTTGCCTGAGCAGCCCAGGACGTCTCACCGGAAAGAAAACTTCATTTGGCAATTTTTTAAAATTCCCAAAGGTCAGAAAAAAGTAAATGCAAGATACGTAACTTGCCTTATATGTCAAGATAGACTGTCCAGAGGGACCGACAAAAAATACAGTTTCGGAAACTACACAATGCATCGCCATATGACTAGGTGGCATCCTAACAACTACAGTGCTGCACAGTTTCGGAACGACCTAGATAATCTCCCTATTATGGCCAGAAGATCTGTTGTACCGGAAGTAACGGGACCAGAGGGCAGGGAGATGGTGCCAAATATACAAATGAGATTTGGTGATGTAAAACACACCTGCGCATTTTGCGATGGATTCATTTCCTACGGAGAAAAAAGCATCACTCTGATCAACAGAGCTATTGACTATCATATGCAAGTTTGTCCGAAACGCCCAAAATAATAAATACTTCTTTTTTTTGTTTTGTTGCTCCTGTTGAGCCCTTTACAATGAATCGTTTTCATTGCCCCCTCCAAGAAAAACCCAAAAAAATATAAAACTGTTCCGAAAAATTCAAAAACAGTAAAAAAAGTTCAGAAAAATAAAAAAAAAAGTTCTTTTCAGAACTACCTCCCAGTTATTAAAAAATTGGTACAATATTTGGAACTGTGCCAACCTCTATTTCTCTTAGTTCGCTTCCTAGTTCGCTCGCTGGTACGCGAACTGGAAGCGAACCAAAAACAGTAAGTATAAGGGAAGGAAACACACACTTATGTTAAAAGAAAGACAGCTATAGGGGAGTAAACTAGAGATACCATTACCCGTAATCCACTGCTGATGATGTCACATATTACATCATTCATGACATGCTCAGTGACATCATCAGCAGAGGATTGCGGGTTTTTTGGCAACATGCCTTATCCACGGTTTAATAACGCTGCCTTTTGCTTTATATAAGTTTTCAAATTGTATGAAATATATACCAATAGGTCGTTATGAACCTTTAGGTAGTGCTTTTCTTCATGAGGTCTGGTCGCTTCCATACACATACAGATGTTTCAAAGATGATCAAGAAGTTTATCTGAATGGAGAGGAATGCACTGAGACGCCAGATCATTCACTAATGTGTAGGCACATACAGTTACACGATTCATGCAACAAACACCGACCAAATATGGCTTGCGTGTTGCAAGGCACGCCAGTTCCTGCTATCATCCCCACGTTCAAGTTGTTGGAAAATGGTAGTTATTTGATGCTCAATAATGAAGATTGTTCTGAGTTAATTAAAAGTATTCCTTTTATCGTAACAGTAAGTGAACGGGTTATTTGCTGCAGAAATGTTCTATTTCCTCCCACACATGAACATAGGGAGTTTTCAATCTGGCCACAAATACCAACCTTGGGACACGTTTCAACGGCATGGCAAGAATAAGAGCTCTTTTGTCTCAGAGAGAGGTGGCCTTGAGTTCGGCCCGTGAAACTTTCGTACTTCACATAGCGAACACCCGTACACAGGTTTGCCTTTCAATTTCAGCAACATGTTTCCGACTATCTTTAACGCATCCTCCACAAAATCCCTGGCACACTTTTTTAAAGTTGTTACCAGTGGTCTCGTGACTTCATTTGAGAAAATCTTTGGAGTCATCCCTGCTTCCTTTCATTGTATTTTCTGCACTCTGGTTCGTGGATTGGCATTTTTACTTGCATTACCAGCGGACGCTCTTGTGCTTTTTTACATTTTTAAATATGGATGTCCCTCCTATGCAACCTCCGACCCTGCAGCTGCTGACACTGTTCCGCAATCGCATGCTAGAATATTATGGCACAATGCCGTTGGCGATATTAAGCACGGCATATGGATTATCTTTTCGGTTCTCCTACTTCACCTGTGTCCAGCCTGTATTTCACTGCCTGACCTGTGATTTCGATTGGGCCATTGATTTGTGTCTCTGCGGACCGGTTTCTCCTGACGTCGACTTTAATCAGCTGATGACTCCTATCATTACTCACGAGTTGGTTTGTCCTGGCGAAAGGATTATGGCTGTGGCATTGATGCATGGACTACTTGGTCCCTGGAATTTACTGGCGGCAGCACAGTCTTTCTTGGAACAGAGCTTTCTTGAAAACCCACCGAGCTGTCCTCTGATGGTGATAGAGGATCCGGTGCTGGGAGAGCACGTATGTTCTTTTCCGCTTTTAAATTGGATGGCTGAACTGTTTTCGGATGAAGACGGTGACTTCCTATTGGAGGCTGTTGCAGCTTATTTTGCATACACAGTTATGTCATAGACCTTTTTCATGTTTGATATGCTGAGTACTAGCATTTCATTGACAATTCATTGACTTATTTGTCAAGTTTTTATTATTTACCTTGCCTATTGGCTTAAGACTCGATAAAGTACTTGGCTGTTTTATTTTTCTTTAGCATTAAATTTTCCTAGTTTTTAATGCTTTACCTTGCGGACCGTCCACATATAAACTTGCAATCTGCTCTCATGAGATGGCACTTCTATTATCTTATTCAGTTCGTTTCCGGATCATGAGGAGGTGTCATCTAGGTCCTGGATATCTTTACACCGTGTTAAGTTAGCATGGGCTCATTACCGGTTTAAACGCCATTTTTCCTTTTTTGCAACTTCTGCACACGACACTTAGTTGTTGCTTTAGCTTTCCACCTAGTAGTTCATCGTGGTTTACATGAGAATAATATGTTATTGGTCTACTATCTGCTTTACTTGTTAAACTATATCTGTACAGCGAGTGCTAAAGTTTCAAGAACAACACGATACAGAATTGTTATGAGGTCTGATCTCCACGACTTCATACTCATAACATAAGTGCAACTTCTGCCAATTCTGGGCATGAGGCGGGTTTTATATTGCTTTGCCGAACACACATACACAACAGTTGATGCGGTTCACATGAAGAGAGAGCTGGTGTATGCTGATGTGATTCCTTCAAATCTAAGACACTAAAGTATGGGCACGCCCTAAACCAACACAAAGAGACCTTCTTAGCAAATAATATAATATGTGTATTAGGGAGGGTGAGATATAAGCAGCCGCGGGCCGTGGAGGGAGTTACGATGGGGCAGGGAGGCGGGGAGGGGGAGAAGCAGGGTGGAGCCCTCTCTACCTTGCCCCTCCCCCTCCCCGCCTCCCTGCCCCACCGTAACTCCCTCCACGGCCCGCGGCTGCTTATAAGTGTTGCTAACTCTTATTCATTTACAGCATGTTAACATACTGTCACCATTCGCTTTTTATGTACTAGTAACTATGCTGGTAATTTTGCTACTGATAATATGTGTACTTGTATTCTCCACCCTGCTTCTCCCCCTCCCCGCCTCCCTGCCTCACCGTAACTCCCTCCACAGCCCGCGGCTGCTTATAAGTGTTGCTAACTCTTATTCATTTACAGCATGTTAACATACTATCACCATTCACTTTTTATGTACTAGTAACTATGCTGGTAATTTTGCTACTGATAATATGTGTACTTTTATTATCTAAGGTACTACGCCTGAGAAGACGGCATTAGTAAATAAACATTTCAAATACACATCTGTTCTTCTTAACTCCATGTTCTGGTTTCTAAGAAATCTATAACGACCGACTGTTCATGAGTTCCACGTATCCTGAGGTACTATAAGTTCATATTCTGGATTGTCTAAACATTGAGAGTTTGTTATATCCAATGTGACACTGTACCTAGCTTGCTAAATAGTTTTTGATTACTAACGTGAGTTTTGGGACACCCTAATTCGCCGAGGTTCCAATCCTCTGTCCACAGTTCTGTGTGAGAACAGAAACCCTGCGACAGGGGCACCCCCGACCCTTGCTGGAGCTTCATCACACTTGCGATACAACTCCAGCAATGCATTCGCCGAGGTTCCAATCCTCTGTCCACAGTTCTGTGTGAGAACAGAAACCCTGCGACAGGGGCACCCCCGACCCTTGCTGGAGCTTCATCACACTTGCGATACAACTCCAGCAATGCGCCACCTTTACGGCACAGATACATCACGCATCTGTGCTGTTTTTGCCCCATGATGCGCCGCATTGTAAATGCAGCACACCATAGATGACGGAACAGCGGCACAGAATGACTAACACATCCCTGGTGATGCGCCAGTCATCATAAATGTATCCCTATGCTTCTTATCTTGTTAGAGATGAACCGCCATATGTATCATCAAAGTTATTTGCATTTCCTAAATAGCGAACTTTAAGGAATAAATAGCGATTCTTTACCATTCCTAGTTTGCGATGAGCTATTTGCTAATTAGCCGAATGTAGCCCAATGAAGCCCAATGTAGCCCAATGTAGCCCAAAGATGGCCGCCAGACACACAAAAAAACAAATGTAGCCCAAATATCAGCCAGATGTAGCCCAACTATAGCCCAGTGACAGAATGACCAATCAGCTTCGCAAACCTCCGTTACGCGAAGCGGAGCGCTGTTACAGATATATATCTTTTTTTGAACGTTAATTTCTCAAAATCCACTGGAGCACATATATTGAGACCTAGCAAAGGCACATCGGGCTACCAGTCCCTAATATTTTGCCAAGTTTCGTGCAAATCCATTCAGCCGTTCAATTATTATTATTATTATTTTTTTTTGCCCCGCGGGGCCCTTTTAAAACCTCCACATCAAACCTAGGGGGTCAGCGAGGATCTACTATGCCCCCTTATAGTTATTTCCCCCTTTGTTTTGACCTCCTCTTGTCTCTCGATCCTACCGAGAGACAAGATGGCGGCCGCTACGGACTGTTTGGAATGTTGACAGACGCCGGAGAACCAATCAGCTTCGCTTCACAAAGCTCCATTGCGCGAAAAGTCCGCGAACCAGTGCGCTGCCCGGTCCGCTGTTACAGATATATATCTTTTTTTAAACGTTAATTTCTCAAAATCCACTGGAGCACATATATTGAGACCTACAAAAGGCACATCGGGCTACCAGTCCCTACAATTTTGCCAAGTTTCGTGCAAATCCATTCAGCCGTTCGGGCTAAAAGTGAGGCCAACCGCCCTATGGAAAACTCAATGTTAAAAACACGTTTTGGGACCCCCCTTTTTTCTCGGCCCCCACTGGACGAACCCCCCCCAAATTTTCAAGGGCTGCTCAGAAACAAAATGTGCTATTTTCCTGAAAATTTCAGCCAATTCCGTCCACAAACGCCAAAGTTATTAGACATAGAATTTTCAAAAAACCCATAGAGAAAAAATCCTAACTATATATACCTACTGGCGACCGCCAGTAGGTAATATATATATATATATATATATATATATATATATATATATATATATATATTACCTACTGGCGGTCGCCAGTAGGTATATATAGTTAGGATTTTTTCCCTATGGGATTTTTGAAAATTCTATGTCTAATAACTTTGGCGTTTGTGGACGGAATTGGCTGAAATTTTCAGGAAAATGGCACATTTTGTTTCTGAGCAGCCCTTGAAAATTTGGGGGGGGTTCGTCAAGGGGGGGCTGAGAAAAAAGGGGGGTCCCAAAACGTGTTTTTAACATTGAGTTTTCCATAGGGCGGTTGGCCTCACTTTTAGCCCGAACGGCTGAATGGATTTGCACGAAACTTGGCAAAATTGTAGGGACTGGTAGCCCGATGTGCCTTTTGTAGGTCTCAATATATGTGCTTCAGTGGATTTTGAGAAATTAACGTTCAAAAAAAGATATATATCTGTAACATAGGACCGGGCAGCGCTCCAGTTCGCGTACTTTTCGTGCAACGGAGCTTTGTGAAGCGAAGCTGATTGGTTCTCCGGCGTCTGTAAACATTCCAAACAGTCCGTAGCGGCCGCCATCTTGTCTCTCGGTAGGATCGAGAGACAAGAGGAGGCCAAAGCGAAGGGGCAAATGACCATAAGGAGGCATAGTAGATTCTCGCTGACCCCCTAGGTTTGATGTGGAGGTTTTAAAAGGGCCCCGCGGGCAAAAAAAAAAAATAATAATAATAATCGAACGGCTGAATGGATTTGGACGAAACTTGGCAAAATTGTAGGGACTGGTAGCCCGATGTGCCTTTGCTAGGTCTCAATATACGTGCTCCAGTGGATTTTGAGAAATTAACGTTCAAAAAAAGATATATATCTGTAACAGCGCTCCGCTTCGGAGCTTTGCGAAGCTGATTGGTTCTTCGGCGTCTGTAAACATTCCAAACAGTTAGTAGCGGCCGCCATCTTGTCTCTCGGTAGGATCGAGAGACAAGAGGAGGCCAAAGCGAAGGGGCAAATGACCATAAGGGGGCATAGTAGATCGTCCCTGACCCCCTAGGTTTGATGTGGAGGCTTTAAAAGGGTCTCGCAGGGCAAAAAAAAAATATATCGTTTTTTTAGTTTTTTTGCGTGGAGTGCGCCCGGTTCGCGAACCGGGAAGCGTTCTGGGGAGCGTACTTTCTTGAAAGTTAGTGAAAAAAGTTAGAGTAAAATAATAATTGTGAGTGATCAGATGTAGGGTAGCTCTGAGAAGAGCTTTTGGGTTTATGGTACATTTAGGTACTTATAAGTAGGTACCAATGCACAGTCTTCAATTCAGAGTGAAAATTCTGTTGCCCTCATCTGAGAAGTGAACTCCATCTCCTCTGTAGATATCTTGCATGTAGTAACGCAAGTTATTGTTGTACAGGGAGCCCATTCCATGGTCTCTCATGTAAGCTGAAACAGATTTGTTTACATGCTTCCTCGATTTCTCAATTTGTGGACAAAATTGGTTCGACCACCTCCATTTTTGTCTTTGGCATATATTTGAATATACCAAGGCAGTCTGAGGAAAAAGTGCCATCAATTGCTCAAAGGTGTCCTTTAAAAGCATTTCCAGACCTACCCCAGTCAAAGTGCCCAAATCATTACCTCCACAGTGCACAATTAACAGGTCAGGTTCTGGCAAATGCATAAAGGTTTTCACCAATGGTATCAATTGGTGACATTTTATTCCTCTGTGGCCAAACCACTTAATTTCCACATCTTGTAAATTGAGGTTAGGTAAATTCCTGTTTTCAGCGTACCTCTGAGCCCAATAGATGTAACTATGTCCAACAATCCAGACAGAAAACATGGCGAGAGAAGGTTCTCCTGCAGTCAGATGAAGTGTGGCAATGAAATGGCAGTTGAAAAAATGAGAGTGTAAAATGAAAAAAACTGAGGAGTTTCTGTGTTAATGAAGCAGTAAGAGTGATTGGTGGATTTTGATTGCTGAAAACAGAAAGTTAGGGTGCATGGATGAGTTCGTTGAAAGATGTATTTTGAGTGGCGAAGAAAAAATCATTAAATGGAAGAATGCACTGGATATGCAGGTGCACTGTTGTGTGAACTTGGAAACACCAGAGGTCTTGCAAGAGGTGGTTGCTATGCAGAAAAAGCAGAGAGGGGGCAGAGGGGGGAAGGGTTTTGATTTGAAAAAAAGTGAGGGAAGAGTTTTGATTGGGTGACATGAGAGATATGTGTGAAGAATTACAGCATTTCTGTGCTTTTGATAGCTGCAGACTCTGGAGTGCATACCTTTTGCTCTGCTGAAGACAAATTGGTGTGTTTCTGAGACTGTTTTGAAACTCAAAGTATTTGCTAAGGTGAGAAAAGATTTCTTTAATTTAGATAGAAAATAGTGTGCTTTAAGGAGAAAATTATGAAGAAAGTTGTGTTTTTCAAATGTTGCTTTGTCTCAAGTGTTTTACAAATAGATTTTGTTTCTTTGAGAAATTGTAATTGGAGAAAATGTGAAGTATTAGTACTGACAGGGTTTTTATGTGCATAGGAGCTGTGGAGTGTTTTCAAATTATGACTTGTAAATCGTTTTTGAGAAAAAGCAATGGTTTTAATATTGATGACAAGGACATAATGGTGTCTGCTTCTTTATAAGGTAATTGAGAGTCTCTGATGTTATTTTTCCCATTTCAATGTAAGAAGTTTGTCTGTGGAGCAAATTGCTTGTAAATATGCTCCCACCTGTGCATGGCAAATTTAGATTTTGAATGTTTGCGTTACATAGGCATGTTAAAGGTGACTGAAACATGCTGCAAAGGCAATCAAAAAACGCTTTTATGTGTCTTAAGGACATTTTAAGTCATTTCCCCATGTGCAGTGTTTTCAAATTATGAGTTGAAAATCGTTTTTGAGGTAAAGGAATGTTTTCAAAATGTATGTGCGCCATATGCCCCCAAATTTCTTTTTCAGGGGTGCAGCAGGGTGTTCTTGAGACACCCCTGCACCCTCGGAAAAATTCGTAATTTGCGATGAGGTAATTGCTAATCGCAAATTGCACCTTCATTCCTATGGGCCTCCTGCTGCATGGAAATGAATGGGTAATTTGTAATTAGCAAATAGCTCATCGCAAACTAGGAATGGTAAAGAATCGCTATTTATTCCTTAAAGTTCGCTATTTAGGAAATGCAAAAAACTTTGATGATACATATGGCGGTTCATCTCTAACAAGATAAGAAGCATAGGGATAGATTTATGATGACTGGCGCATCACCAGGGATGTGTTAGTCATTCTGTGCCGCTGTTCCGTCACCTATGGTGTGCTGCATTTACAATGCGGCGCATCATGGGGCAAAAACAGCACAGATGCGTGACGTATCTGTGCCGTAAAGGTGGCGCATTGCTGGAGTTGTATCGCAAGTGTGATGAAGCTCCAGCAAGGCTCAGGGGTGCCCCTGTCGCAGGGTTTCTGTTCTCACACAGAACTGTGGACAGAGGATTGGAACCTCGGCGAATTAGGGTGCCCCAAAACTCACCTTAGTAATCAAAAACTCCTTAGCAAGCTAGGTACAGTGTCACATTGGATATAACAAACTCTCAATGTTTAGACAATCCAGAATATGAACTTATAGTACCTCAGGATACGTGGAACTCATGAACAGTCGGTCGTTATATATTTCTTAGAAACCAGAACATGGAGTTAAGAAGAACACATGTGTATTTGAAATGTTTATTTACTAATGCCGTCTTCTCAGGCGTAGTATCTTAGATAATAGAAGTACACATATTATCAGTAGCAAAATTACCAGCATAGTTACTAGTACATAAAAAGCGAATGGTGACAGTATGTTAACATGCTGTAAATGAATAAGAGTTAGCAACACTTATAAGCAGCCGCGGGCCGTGGAGGGAGTTACGGTGGGGCAGGGAGGCGGGGAGGGGGGAGGGCAGGGTGGAGAGGGCTCCACCCTGCCCCTCCCCCTCCCCGCCTCCCTGCCTCACCGTAACTCCCTCCACGGCCCGAGGCTGCTTATATCTGACCCTCCCTAATACACATATTATATTATTTGCTAAGAAGGTCTCTTTGTGTTGGTTTAGGGCGTGCCCATACTTTAGTGTCTTAGATTTGAAGGAATCACATCAGCATACACCAGCTCTCTCTTCATGTGAACCGCATCAAGTGTTGTGTATGTGTGTTCGGCAAAGCAATATAAAACCCGCCTCATGCCCAGAATTGGCAGAAGCTGCACTTATGTTATGAGTATGAAGTCGTGGAGATCAGACCTCATAACAATTCTGTATCGTGTTGTTCTTGAAACTTCAGCAGTCGCTGTACAGATATAGTTTAACAAGCAAAGCAGATAGTAGAGCAATAACATATTATTCTCATGTAAACCACGATGAACTACTAGGTTGAAAGCTAAAGCAACAACTAAGTGTCGTGTGCAGAAGTTGCAAAAAAGGAAAAATGGCGTTTAAACCGGTAATGAGCCCATGCTAACTTAACACGGTGTAAAGATATCCAGGATCTAGATGACACCTCCCCATGATCCGGAAACGAACTGAATAAGATAATAGAAGTGGCATCTCATGAGAGCAGATTGCAACTTTATATGTGGACGGTCCGCAAGGTAAAACATTAAAAACTAGGAAAATTTAATGCTAAAGAAAAATAAAACAGCCAACTACTTTATCGAGGCTTAAGCCAATAGGCAAGCTAAATAATAAAAACTTGACAAATAAGTCAATGAATTGTCAATGAAATGCTAGTACTCAGCATATCAAACATGAAAAAGGTCTATGACATAACTGTGTATGCAAAATAAGCTGCAACAGCCTCCAATAGGAAGTCACCGTCTTCATCCGAAAAGAGTTCAGCCATCCAATTTAAAAGCGGAAAAGAACATACGTGCTCTCCCAGCACCGGATCCTCTATCACCATCAGAGGACAGCTCGGTGGGTTTTCAAGAAAGCTCTGTTCCAAGAAAGACTGTGTTGCCGCCAATAAATTCCAGGGACCAATTAGTCCATGCATCAATGCCACAGCCATAATCCTTTCGCCAGGACAAACCAACTCGTGAGTAATGATAGGAGTCATCAGCTGATTAAAGTCGACGTCAGGAGAAACCGGTCCGCAGAGACACAAATCAATGGCCCAATCGAAATCACAGGTCAGGCAGTGAAATACAGGCTGGACACAGGTGAAGTAGGAGAATCGAAAAGATAATCCATATGCCGTGCTTAATATCGCCAACGGCATTGTGCCATAATATTCAAGCATGCGATTGCGGAACAGCATCAGCAGCTGCAGGGCGGGAGCTTGCACAGGAGGGACATCCATATTTAAAAATTTAAAAAAGCACAAGAGCGTCCGCTGGTAATGCAAGTAAAAATGGGAATCCACCAAGCACAGTGGAAAAAATAGAATGAAAGAAAGCAGGGATGACTCCAAAGATTTTCTCAAATGAAGTCACGAGACCACTGGTAACAACTTTAAAAAAGTGCGCCAGGCCCTTTGTGGAGGACGCGTTAAAGATAGTCCGAACCATCTTGCTGAAATGGAAAGGCAAATCTGTATTTAAAAGGGTCTGCACCTCTGTACGGGTGTTCGCTATGTGAAGCACGAAAGTTTCACGGGCCGAACTCAAGGCCACCTCTCTCCGAGACAAAAGAGCTCTTATTCTTGCCATGCCGTTGAAATCTGTTCCCAAGGTTGGTATTTGTGGCCAGATTGAAAACTCCCTATGTTCATGTGTGGGAGGAAATAGAACATTTCTGCAGCAAATAACCCGTTCAATTACTGTTACGATAAAAGGAATACTTTTAATTAACCCAGAACAATCTTCATTATTGAGCATCAAATAACTACCATTTTCCAACAACTTGAACGTGGGGATGATAGCAGGAACTGGCGTGCCTTGCAACACGCAAGCCATATTTGGTCGGTGTTTGTTGCATGAACCGTGTAACTGTATGTGCCTACACATTAGTGAATGATCTGGCATCTCAGTGCATTCCTCTCCATTCAGATAAACTTCTTGATCATCTTTGAAACATCTGTATGTGTATGGAAGCGACCAGACCTCATGAAGAAAACCACTACCTAAAGGTGCATAACGACCTATTGGTATATATTTCATACAATTTGAAAACTTATATAAAGCAAAAGGCAGCGTTATTAAACCGTGGATAAGGCACGTTGCCAAAGCAGCCAACCTTTTGGATTTATACTGGAAATGTTAAAGGAAGAATTATGGAGTAGGGCCTGTAAATCTTTAATGGACAACCGAGTAAAATTACTCCAACCATCATATTCCTCTAACTCCGGGATAGTAGGGGTGTTTAATTTTTTAGAAGTAGCCAATCCAAAGCATTTGGTCTGGGAAATTGTTTCATTCACAAACAACATATGATTTGGGATGAGATATGCACGGTGCAAAGCCTCAGTGCCTTTTACCTGCCAGGTTCGTGAACCCCAAACTGATGTAGATCCTGGATATCTTTACACTGTGTTAAGTTAGCATGGGCTCATTATTGGTTTAAACGCCATTTTTCCTTTTTTGCAACTTCTGCACACGACACTTAGTTGTTGCTTTAGCTTTCAGCCTACCTGCGTCAAGATCTATGCCTGCTTCAAGCAGGCGCAGGGTTTTGATGCAGCTTTGTCCTATCTGATTGTAAATGCGGCAGACTGTGGGTGGTAGAGCAGCGGTGCACGTTAACTGGTGCATCTCTGGGGATGTGCTAGTTAATATAAATCTGCCCCTTTCCATACATACTGAGCATGTCATGAATGATGTAATATGTGACATCATCAGCAGTGGATTACGGGTAATAGTATCTCTAGTTTACTCCCCTATAGCTGTCTTTCTTTTAACATAACTGTCTGTTTCCTTCCCTTATACTTACTGTTTTTTTGGTTCGCTTCCGGTTCGCGTACCGGCGAGCGAACTGGGAAGCGAACTAAGAGAAATAGAGGTTGGCACAGTTCCAAATATTGTCCCAATTTTTTAATACCGGGGAGGTAGTTCTGAAAAGAACTTTTTTTTATTGTTTTTGTTGTTTTATATTTTTTTTAAAATTTTTCTGAACATTTTTTTACTTTTTTTGAATTTTTCTGAACAGTTTTATATTTTTTTTGGTTTTTTTTTGGAGGGGGCAACGAAAACGATTCATTGTAAAGGGCTCAACAGGAGCAACAAAAAAAAAAAAAAGAATTTATTGTTTGGGGCGTTTCGGACAAACATGAGCATGATTGTCAATAGCTCTGTTGATCAGAGTGATGCTACTTTCTCCGTAGCAAATGAATCCACTGCAATGTACGCAGACTTGTTTTACTTCACGAAATCTCGTTTGTATATTTGGCACCATCTCCCTGCCCTCTGGTCCCGTTACTTCCGGTACAACAGATCTTCTGGCCATAATAGGGAGATTATCTAGGTCGTTACGAAACTGTGCAGCACTGTAGTTGTTAGGATGCCACCTAGTCATATGGCGATGCATTGTGTAGTTTCCGAAACTGTATTTTTTGTCGGTCCCTCTGGACAGTCTATCTTGACATATAAGGCAAGTTACGTATCTTGCATTTACTTTTTTCTGACCTTTGGGAATTTTAAAAAATTGCCAAATGAAGTTTTCTTTCCGGTGAGACGTCCTGGGCTCCTCAGGCAAAAAGTGCCTCTCTTCGTGCTCTTCGTCCTGTTCCTCTTCTTCCTCGTCTTGCTGAATTATAACTTCAGCAGGTGGTCCACTCTTCCTTGGATGTGGTGGAGGTGGTGGGGAAGCACCAGCTGAAGCTACTAAAGAAGCCATTGCTCACTGGTAACAAAGGGTCTTTCTCTCACAATGATGAAAGTCAGAGTGAGGAAAGAAGGAGGGATTTTCATCATTTGGGAAAAACAATAGTTCTCAACCAATGAAAAGTGTTCATTTTAGATTATATGACCTAGTCTTACATCATTAGGAAACCAAAAGTGAAATGAACCAATGAAAAGTGTTATTACCAAGTCACATGACCTGCTGTGTTTACGTTACGCGCTTTGCAGGGCCTCCCGGTTTGCTTCCAGAAACCTGCGCTTTGCGCCTCGCTTCGCGTACCAGTTCGCTAACGTAGCACGTCATATGACGTATCACGCGACAACGCGAAACGTCATGTGGACGGGAGGCGTCACGATGTTGTTTTCTAACGCGGCAGTTGCGGTAAAAAAAATGTTTACCGGCTCGCGGTCTATTTCGCGGCATCAAGGTCAGCTAACGGGAAGTTTCCCGATTCGCGAAGCGGGAACGAAGAAAAAAAAATATTTAAAAAAAAAATTATTAATAAACATATAAAATATATTTTTGGATTTAAAGAAGAATACATTTTACAACTACAGATTTAAGCTGTTAAAAAACCAATGAAATTCACTGAAAAAACCATAGGTTATAGACCATATATAGTTAGGAATTAGCATTTAGAAAACCTTATTTTACTCACACAAAACCATTGAAATTCCATATATAGTTAGTTGCACTAACTATATATCGCGCACCCGCAATCCACTGCTGATGATGTCACATATTACATCATTCATGACATGGTCAGTGACATCACTGATGACATCACTGATGACATCTCAAATGACATCACTGATGATATCTCATTTGACATCAATGGTCACATCAATGATGATATCATTAATGTGACAATACAATGCATCTCCTCACACTTTAATATAACCTCTGTTACACCCAGTGTTAAATACAGAGTATAATTTTTGAAACCATTGACACACCAATACTAGTTACTACATACACACTCACTGATTCCTACATCTACACACACATTCACTCATTCACCCATACAATCATTCATACATACAATCACTCATCTTTACAACACTATCATATGCACTCATACACCTATACAGACACTCACACTCTGCCACTCATCCATGGAGTTACTCACACACCTAGTCAGTCCTGTAAAGAATCAATCACACTTCCATTTTCTAATCTACACAGTTAAACATAGAGTACCTTACATTTTCAAACATATACTAACACATACTTACTCTCTTATAGAATCACTGATACAAGTACACATTGATCTGCACAGAGTCACACACCTCCCAGCCAGGCATACACACACTCAGTCTCCCATACAAATACTTGTGCAACCAATCAATAACCCATATAGCTACTTATATAGCTACTGATCAACACATGCAGCAGCTTGCACAACAACAGACATACTGATGCACACTTTCAGACAGTTTAGTCACTAACCCGTGCATTTAGTAAGACGCATTTAATCACTCACTCATACAGTCAATCACGCACCTACTAAAACCTTCATTCAGACACTTATACATCCACTCATTCTTCAATATGTAAAACATATTTAAACTTTACAGAAACACATAATCACTGGATGTTGTCATCAGTGATGTCATTTGAGATGTCATCAGTGATGTCACTGACCATGTCATGAATGATGTAAAAAGTGACATCATCAGCAGTGGATTGCGGGTGCGCGATATATAGTTAGTGCAACTAACTATATATGGAATTTCAATGGTTTTGTGTGAGTAAAATAAGGTTTTCTAAATGCTAATTCCTAACTATATATGGTCTATAACCTATGGTTTTTTCAGTGAATATATATATAGATATATATAGATATATATGGTCCCATTGTGTCTGGGCACTAATCAATTCTCGAGCACAATTAAAATATGTGGACACCGTTCTTATGGCGTGTGTGCTAAAACACATAACCTCCTCCAGAGACAGCATAGCATTAATCTATAAGGACCAAATATGACTATTACTTTCCAAACAGTGGCATTCTGGTAATGCTAGATATTGAAAATCTATATACAACATTTCCATGACTCACATCTGCCATGTAATGGTTGCAGTGATTAACAAATGATACAAACTACTAAATACCAATAAAATTCATTGTGACAGGGTCTTTGGCAGATATATTCCTTCTTTATGGATATATTTTTCTTTCAAACAAAAAAGACAGGTATGGGCGATTACTTTACCATAAGTTTGTGGAATTCATTTGTTGCGCATTCTGAAGGTAAATGTATCTATTCAGAATGCAATCCTTTTTTCATTAAGGTCGTACTTTGGAAAGATATTTCAAATATAGATTTAAAAATTCAAAGGCTTCTAATGCAACATAAAGGGCCTCATTATGATCTCGGTGGGACCATTACTGATAGGCCGTCGGTGGTGGCATAGGGATCAGGATGTCCCTTTACGACTGCCTTTTCATGGCGGTTTAGGGGAATTTTAGGAGCAGTTTAGCGAGGGCAATGCTAATATAAGTATATACCCACAAAAGAGTAAGGGCCTGATTGCGAGTTTGGCTGTGCAGAAGCCGCACCATGCCGCCGCTCCACCGTCAAACCCATGTACATAACCCCTATAGGTTATGAGTTTTTCAGTCACAGGTGGGCAGTTCTTTGGCGTTATGAAATACGAACCGCCATTAAGCCCAGGCAGAGCAGGCGGAGTTGCTCAATGCAGAGCTCTACGGAGTTGGCCAAAAACTCTGTGGCACTCCATTCCCTGACTCCCACCCCACAATAAATATTTTTTAAGTAAAATGTGCAATTAAAAGTCAAATAAAAATGCACTTACCTTATTGCGGCGTCCCGGTCTGCCCTTCTCCTCCTCGCTGTAATCCCATAGGTTGTGGTAGGACTGCGCATGCATGCGCATGCACAGTCCTACCATGATGAATGTCTGATGTAGGGGATTATGGCGAGGAGGAGGAGGGCAGCCTGGAACGCCGTGATAAGGTAAGGGCGCTTCTATTTTACTTTAATTGTACAATTTATTTAAAAAATATTTATTGCAGATGGTGAGAGTCAGGAGGGTCCGGGGCTGAACTCTGTTCCGCTGCGGAGTCAGAAGTTTTGCCGGAACTTAGCGTTCTGCGTGGAAACCGCAGTATGCAAAATTCAGCAAATACCACCAGCGGAGCGGAGTTCGGTGCCCAGGGTTAACTGCCATGGAAACGTCAATGGCAGTACCTGCACAGCATGGACTGGTGCAGTCCATGCCGTGCTGGTACTGGGGTGCATGCACCTAGCGGGTCACAACATGTACCTCCCTGGATGCACCCTATGGCCTACTGGCCCCCTTTGTTGCTTCTCCACCACGGTTTCCTGGAGGAGGAACTGCCCTGAAAACCATGGTGGAGAGGAAACTTGTAATAAGCTTGGCAGAACCACTGCGGCCCCGCTAAGCATATTAAGGCTTCAAGACCGCCGCACCACAGCCAGGGATCTCTAATGGTTGGTGGTTGTGGCTGTACAATGGTGGTCTGACTGCTCTAGCCCATCCCCCTGTAGTCTGGCAGTCCATGGACCGCCAGATTCGTAATCAGGCCCTAAGACAATTAATTTTCACAACATACACTTCTAAAGTGACTACAGCCCTAAATGTGTCAAAACAGGTGTAAATGTACTCCAGTAGTGCCTTGGGTTAGGGTAAGCACCACACACATGCCCACTCACAGGTCCTGCAACACACTTCTACGGAACACAAAGGAGACAGCAAACTGTATATATCTGTATATGATATAAATTATGAAACAATTATTTCATTAATTTGTAGTTAATAAAATAAATAATTAAACAAATCTACTTTTAAATTGTATTACAAACATAATTTAAATGAATCAAACAAATATTTTAAAATAAATACTACACATTATATACAAATAAATATCCTAGTGAGGGTCCGTTTTTAAAATGTGTGTTCATTAATTACATTGAAATATTTATAATAATTAATTATTAAACATACATTTAATGTAGTGAGTTAACGTGCCTTAAAATGTTATTACATTAGTTCTAAATTAAAAATAAATATTTAAAATGTATTTACATATTTATTGTACACTAAAATATTTGTATTTTTTTCAAGAGAAATAAACTTTATTAATTTCACCTATACTTCCACCCACATAGGGACGTCTCCACCATGGTTACAGAGATCTCCACATATGTTTTACTCTGTAAAGTCAAGTTGTCAAGCCATTTCTGAAAGGAAACGTTTGTTTGTTAAGACGCAACTGTTTTACAAAAATCCTGTTGTAGGAGGCTCCGTACCCTAATTCAAGTGATGTGGTGTAAATATCTACTTAAAAATGATGAATACCAATAAGTGTACAGTTATAGCTAGGTGTACTAGTAAATATACAGTTGAGTAAATATACATGTGCATATATGCTTCAGTGAATAGATCCCATAGTCTTTCTCAATTTAAAAGGCCATGTTTGTATTTTTGTCAGTGAGCAATATGTGTACTCGCAGGGTACATACATAGTAGAAAGCCTCAATCAAAAATATTTGGACATAGGTCTTATAGACAATGCAGTAACATTATAAATGTGGACATTACATCGCTCATAAATCCAAGGCAATGTCAGAGTATTCGAAGCACAAGAACATGAATGGACATTTTGCCAATAAACCAATTGTGGATCAAAGAACATCACATGCTGCTTCAAAAAGTCATGTAATTTGTATTTCTGGGTGAGATACAAGAAAAAGGATCTTTAAACAAGAAAATATCCAAAGCACACTTCTTTTCCTTAAACAAAAAGGGCACACAAGGCTATAGAAACGAAATGGCTGTTGGGATTGTAAAAAACACACAGACGTGTCACATTTAGGAAAAAAAGTCAATAAAGGAATCTTCTGGATACACACCTGAAGGAAAAAGGACTCAATCATTTTATAAGATCATCTTTTACATTGCGTGTACGGCTTTATTCCACACTTGTATGACAAATCTTCACACTACATCAATCCTGAGTGAACCTTTTGATTCAAGAATGAGACTGCTTTCCTTTGCTGCCGTCTGGCTCCTGTTTTCTGAAATGTATCTGGCACTTGATGGACGAGTGAACGATGCAGCCATTCTGGATGACCCGTCATGTCGTATGAATTCATAGGAATGTCAGACAAGATAGTCTTACAGCGCGGATGTATCATCTGATTCAGATTGGATCCATACGTGAGGATACATAGAGGGTAAGGAGAATACATTCTTGGATTTCTGCCCCATGCTGCTCATTCTTTAGCCTTAATTCGCTTTACTTATACCAGGATGGGAATATTCTGTGTTGTTTATTGTAAGCCTTCCATTGACAGTTCTGTTTTTGTTAGAGCATATTTTATTCATTATCTGGAGCTGTTTCAACGTGGCAACAGGCTTCAGGTTACTCCATGAAAGTATTATGCTGCTTGAAAGTTGTACAAGTGAAAAATATAGCAAGACCATATTTCAAATTGCAACCTCAAGAGCTAAAATCTTACAGAATGATAGTTCTTAGAGGGTCACACTAGAAACTGCATAAAGACTGTAAGAAAGAATTTCAAATATTTTTTTTGTGTTTTCTTAACACGGAAGGGTCCCAACTAAAGTAAATACAATGTAGTTGTCATCACTAGACCTTAAATCAATTTGCATGTGTTGTACTGTGCACATGGAAAGGTGATTTCTCATATCTATCTGTGTAGCTAGTGTTAAAAAACAGCCCTTCAGTATTTCGTAAACATCCTACTTAAATCAGGCATTTTTACAGTCCAGTACTAATGTATCTTTCGAATGTATTCTTTTCGTGCTCCTGTACGAAAGAGCTCTTCTCGGCTCGACTGTATCATTACAAGGTAATTTCCTCTGGCTAACGGAGGTTGCATATGTAATCGCAAATGTGCCTTTGATTGCTAATTACTAGTTTAGGGTAAACGTCATCACGATGTGATGTTTTTAGTTTTACTATTAGATGTGGTGACGGAACTTTTGTTTCACACCACAGTGACAGCGTGGTTAATTTTCTTGAAAACCTATTTAACACAGAGGTGATTATTTATTTATTTATTTGTGTATTTTATAAAGCGCACAGCTGCCGCAACGCTAATAGATCTGGAAACAGAGGGTGCAGAAAAGGAAAAAAAAAAGAAACGTTATAGGGAAAAAAGATGGGTCTTAAGAGACTTTCGAAATACCGATTCTGTCTGGCAGGCACGGTGGGCAATCGGGAGCTTGTTCCAACAATGAGTAGCGCAAACTTCAAAAGTTTTCCCTCCTGAACGAGTTCTTTTGAATCTGGGAGTGGCAAGGAGAAGTAGGGAATTAGAGCGCAATGTCCTGGCATTGTGGTACGGCCGCAGAGTGCTTTTCAAATGGGCCGATCCTTTACCCTTTGAAGCTCTAAAAGCCATAGTCATGGCCTTGAATATGCATCTCTCAGCAATGGGTAACCAATGTAGTTTGCGGAGATGTGGGGAAATGTGATGTCTGGCAGGAATTCTCTCCACCAGCCGAGCGGCGGCATTTCGGACGATCTGGAGTTTGTGACATAAACCTGCTGTGATACCAAGATATAGCGCATTGGCATTGTCAAGGTGGGATGTTATCAATGCTTGGACCACAGTCTTACGGCAGTCAACCGGCAGATAGTTAATAAGCCTGTTTATTGTCTTGATCTTCGCAAAGCAAGATGCTGCTACTGCCTGGACCTGGGCATTAAAACTAAGATGCTTATCCCAACGAACTCCCAGATTCCTCACAGAGTCTTTGGGCGTGGGGGCTTGGCTCAGGTCCTCAGGCCACCACAGGCTGGAATCCAGAGGGGACGGTAAATTAAAAAACAGGATCTCCGTCTTTCCTGCGTTGAGTCTGAGAGAATTAGAATCCATCCATTTAGAGATATCCCTTAAACAGGATTTCAAAGTATCGAAAGCAGAAGCAGAGGGTTCGTCAAAGGTGAAGAGTAGCTGAATGTCATCAGCGTAGGAGGTGGTTTTAATCCCAGTTTGCGCAATCAATTTAGCCAGAGGGGTGAAGTAAACATTAAACAGGAGCGGGCTCAGGGATGAGCCCTGAGGAACACCCCATTTGAGTGGTCTGGCGGGGGAGGTATAAGGAGAGGTATATACCTGCTGAGTGCGGTCGCAGAGATAAGAGGAGAGCCATTTCAGCACAGCGCCACCTACACCCAGGTCCCCCAGCCTTCTCAGCAAGATCTTATGAGAGACGGTGTCAAATGCTGCCAAAAGATCCAGCAGCACTAACACCGCCCTCGACCCCCGGTCCAGCGTCCATCTCACCGAGTCAGCCATTTCAATCAGGGCTGACTCCGTGCTGTGGCCCGACCGGAAGCCATGCTGAGAGTCATGCAGAAGCCCATCCAGTGATTCAAGACTCTTTTGGCTTTCCCAATAGAGCAGCTTACATGTTACTCATTTCTCTGGACTTACCATTGCCTTTAAATGTCTGTCTTGTGGTGCTTATGCTGCTGCATTTTCCATTTATTTACATTCTGAGTATATACTGATGGTTTGAATTAAGTAAGTAGTTGCCATGTTGCCGTCTGTAATTATTTTTAAAATGTCAATAAACCTTCATGGTGTGTACTTGAATTGCACAATGTGGATTTTCTTTTGTGGATTTTTGTACGTGGGTATGCCTATAATGCAGTGTCTAGGGCCCTCGTCTTTTGGTACTTACACAGCCACGATCCGCCCAATCACCACTTTACAAAAGTGCCAACAAGGCTTACAAAAAGTTCAAATATCCTTGTGTTAATTTAGTCGTACAAGATTATACTACATTTGACATTCACAAAGAGATTGAATTCCTGAGATAAGCACGTACTATCAGTACACTTGCAAACTAATATGGTAATATCACATTAAGCATGTACAATACAAACAAGAATTATGTGAAGGGCTTCAGTTTTGCACACCTAGGTTGAATCAAGTTCAAATGTCTCTGATAGTCTCGCAATCAAATGTATGAAGATTTAGTCCTGTGGGATCAAATTCAATATTTGGATAGGATTATCAAATATGTAGGGGTTTCATGAGGGCAGGAAACAGCATCAGTTTGACACCATCTACAAGAAGAAAAACATGAATTAAAAGACTCCAAACTTCTGTTCCGAAAAAAAAACACGAGCACTCACAATGATCAGTAGCAAGCATGAATCACTAAGAAAATGACAGTAAAAAAAGGCATTAATTTCCGTCTTTGGGCTGAGTTAAGGGCACATGCTAGCCCAAAGTGGAACATAATTACCGTATTTTGAGTGTACTAGGCCACTATATAGCATTACCAGTGGTGAAAGGCTTGGATTGGGTTTGACGGCGAGGAGAATCATACCCCTATGCACACGTATATAACGCAAACTGCTTCGGATCTGTGTGCTTTCTGCCAAACGTCAATGTGCTTTCAATTCCTGGACTCCATTTTGGAGTCAGCCCAGATCCTGACTCTCTGTATTGGACAAGAATATTGTTTGTCATGAGGCATTATAAGACCATAGTGTTAGACAGGAGAAGTTTCTGCCAGCACAATCACTGTCTGGTTATAATATAGACCAAAGGTTTCCAGAATAAATATAAAGTGTTCTTTTGCTTCTTTCTAGCAAGACAGAACCAAAACATGTGTCTTCTGGTGTGTTTAGCATCACTCATCATTTTACTTACATTTGTAATGCATATCATTAGAGCTCATACAGGCCTGTAGACAATAACGTGCAATTGTATAATGTGATTAAACTCATTTTAAAAAGCCAGCTGCATTTTTCCAGTCGGGATTCTCTGGTTCATCCCTTGTTCCCATAGAAAATCAAAGGAGTGAACCATATTGGGATGATGGGAGAATCTTTTCCCAGCTTTCCATGTCTCTTTTATGACCTGGCACAGCATCTCCCCAAGATGCTTCCTGGGTAGTGAAGTTCTCCAGTCAAGTAGTAGGACCTGTGACTGCCAATAATGGAAGGCAGTGGATGTAAGCTTTGCTTCTTATTTCTCTGTTCTAAGAAAGGAGTGTGGTCCTTTCAAACTGAAACCCATTAATTACTTTAGGGGAAATAAACTGTACTAATTAGGTTTACACTTAGGAAATATTTTACTGGATAATAGCATTGGACATTATTTCCTGCTTTACTGAAGGTTAAACTTGAGGGGCTTCCCTGCAATCTACATAGAACTCCCCCCTCCCATCCTGTCCTAATCAGGAGCTCTTAGGTCAAGGTACTGTGCTGAGGGGGACCCTGGAGCTTGGGCTCCCTCTGCACTGCGGGTGCTGTGGGGCCCCATGTTAAAATAAAATAAATAAATAAGTACTTTATTGCGTGATTTAAAAACCATTGCAAGTACAAAATATAGAAAATGTCAAAGGTTCATTTAAAAATTCATTTAAAAGTCCATTTAAAAGGGAGGATAAGTAATGTCCGATATGGGTAGTAGTGACAGGTGTGGCCTGCCAAGACATTATCCCAACGGGTGATCACAGACGATGGGCCCCTCACAAAGTTTTTTTACTGCGTGATCCATGAATGTTACAAGGGCATAGTTTAGTTTAGTGTTCCTAGGATCGAAACAGGCTAGGACCGCTGCCCTACACGTTCTGATCATTTTTGTACTCCAGAGGTGCTTGAGGAGGGCCCGTCTTTCAGTCAGCAGTTTTGGGCAAAGACAAATTATGTGTATTATGTCTTCTTTATAATTCCAACAGAGTCGACATAAATTTCGTCCTTGCTCTCTTTTCCATTTTGGCAAATGAACCAACAAGTCAAGAACTCCCAATATCAATTTTAAAAAACTTAGTTTTGTTCGTGCCGTAAAGGATACGGTTAGGTACTGCTGTGGGATTAGCAAGGAATAGGATTGCAGGGTCAACCACCCGTGACTTCTTTTAGCTAGGCGTGCCTTGTCTTCGACTATTGAAAGTTGTTTGGTGCTTATTTTCGCCAGCCTTTTGAATTCCTTCTGACTTACATGCATGCTCCAAAGATCCTTTAGACATAGCGTTATTAGTCCTTTTACCCAATAGTCATGGCCTGCTCACCATGTGTTTGTCTCGAGGCTGGCCCACAAGTGATGTCCTAAGCTACCTTACTTCGACAACCTCAGTTTGTGACAACACACAAGAAAAGTCATGGCCCTGGCGAGTGGTTGATGGCAAATTCCCAGTTCCAACCTAATTTCTGCCGGTGATGTTTGGGTTGGTAGCTTGAATACTGATCTGTATATTTTTGTAATAATTTTGTCCAATTGGCCGCTATCCAGACCTTTTAGGACTTCGCTACCATAGGTTAGGGTGGGGATAATTTTTGGTGCAAAGGTTGGGCCTTGTAGTTTCTTCTGAATTGAATCGATTGCAAAAGCAAGTGCAGCACCCTTCCTTTTTTTCTCTTCCAAGTGGGATTTATATTTGTTATTGTTATTGAAAATAACTCCCAGGTACTTGTGAGTGTTCAATTCCTCAATGCTTTCCATGTTCAATTTCCAAGACAGTTTTTTAGCTTTACCTGGGCGGACTACCAAAAGTTTGGTCTTCTTGTTGTTAATTTGAAGCTCGTTTTTAATTGAGTATTCAGCGATCGCATCCAGGAGCCTTTGCATTCCAATCTTTGTTTTACTGAGGAGGACCACGTCATCAGCATATAAAAGGTTTGACAACAATAGATCAGTCACTTTGGGAGCATGGGAATTAACCTTATTTAGGGCGTCTGGAAGGTCGGATAAAAATTGGTTAAAAAGCATCGGCACCAGGACATAACCCTGCTTTAAGCCTTTTGTCGTTGGGATTGGGCGTGATAATCTTGAGCCGTCCCCGATCTTAATCTTGACTCATGTATCTTGATGTAGGAGTTATAGGGCTCTTAGGAGGTCAGCTGGAATATTGAGTCTAGACAGCTTCTGCCATAGCTTTGCTCTATTCACATTATCAAAGGCCGCTTGGAAATCGATAATCCCCATGTAGAGTGGGCAGGAGCTGAACTTTGCTTGGTCGATCAGGCAGGAGAGGGTCATCAGGTGGACTGAAGTGCCGGTGTTGATTGTAAACCCAGTCTGATTTGGAGGGATAACAGAATTGTCGTCCGCCCATGCCCTAAGTGAGTTGAGCAACACTCCCGCGAAGTACTTAGCTTCATTGTCGATAAGGGCAATGAGGCGGTAGTTCCCAGGGGATTTTTTGTCTCCGCCTTTGAAGATTGGTGCGACGATTGATCCCCGCCAAGCAGGCGGTATGATGTTATTGTGCAAGATTGAGTTAAATAAGGTGCATAACTTCTCAGCCCAAAAGGTTACGTCTTCCTTGTACAAAGCTTGTGGGATTCCTACTGGACATGGCGCCCCGTCCTTCCGACCCTTTTTTATCAGCTTTTCAATTTCTGCCTTTTGAATGGTTGTGAATGGTTGTGATAGCCTTAGTGCTGTGGGTCAAAGAGCACTCATTTCATAGTTCCATTATTTGATCTTCATTAGGGCGTTCCTTCATTAGTGGGTTTGTTGTGTTCAGGTCTGGTGCCCGATCAGCATCTTTTTGTGCCGTGTTGTCATCGGAGGGGGAGCTCTGGTGTGGAATGTTTGCTTCCCGATCATTGAAGTGGAGATAGAGGAAATCAACCCACTCTGACTCCAATATGCATGAGGAAGCGACTTTAGATGCGCGCCCGGATACACTGTTAATTGTGCGCCAAAACCTAGCAGAGTTATTTGTTTTAATGTCTTGCTGTAGTTTAGCCCAGAACGAATTCCATTGGTTTCTACGCAGCTCACTTTTAACTTTCTTAAGATGGTTACGGGCCTCTCTCAATTTTGTTATTTTTATGAGATCCGTTGGATCAGTTTTTAATGCCCGCCATGTTCAATTCATGGATCTAGTTGCAGATTGTATCTCAGGATTCCCCATGTTATGCACTGCTTCTAAGACATGCTGGTCTGCTACCCGGGGTCGGCAGAACTACAATGACTCCTCCGTCTCGTTAGTAGAGCCTTGAGAGTCTGTACATCTGGAAACTCTGTACAACAGAGCTTGAAAGAATAGTTGCTACATACAGCATTTCTAAATATAGAGAAATGAAGAATTCGTCCACCCAGTCTGAGAGGTCTTGAAGAGATGAGCATCAGAATTTTTAGATGCCTGGAGTTGTTGCTTTTGGTTACCCCATGAGGAGCTGCAAGTGGAAGCAATTTTTTTTGCAGATTTCTCTACAATTACCTAACCAGTCTTTCCTCATTGGAAACCATTTCCTTACCGATATTTCTTTCACATGGGCAAATATGTGTGTACATATTGCACAGTGGCAGTCACCACTGTATAAATATTGTTCAGCCACACTTTCCATTGGGACGGATTTTTCGACCCCATGGATGGATCTGCACCAAAATTGGCAATTGCTTAGGGTTGCCAGCTAAGGTCAAACATGCCAATTTTCGTGCAGATCTGTGCATACTTTTGCATTTATGGGGGGGGGGGGAGTGAAAAAAATGTTTTCCCAGTTTAGCTCCCATAAGATATTTTGCTTCCACCTACAGCAGAAGCTGCGAAATGTTTCTACACCAAAATTGGTATAGAACTTCATTCAAGTACCTTACATTTGTTGGGGTGGGGTACATAATTTAATTAGATTTGAAGATATAGGCAGTTTGAAAAGTTTGTAAGTGTGCTTTAATGGGTTAACACTTTTGTATATCTTGGCCTTTTTAATCATGGAGAACTCGCGCCCCCGCCATGCTCAGTGTTGTCATCAATGATGTTATTTCAGGTTTGCAGTGATGTTATTAGGAATGTCATAGAACGTGTCAGGAGTGATGTAACATGTGAGGTAATTAGCAGTGCATGTTATAGTTACTTGAGAAAAATGTCACTGGTAAATGTCAGTGATTTTGTTAGTTAAATTGGTTTCAACCAACCTTAAGTGTCCCTTTAACTTTGTTTTTTCAGTGATATTGTAAGTTTTCTTCATGTAAATTATCATATTATTACAATGCCTAACTATAACATTACTTTAACATTTGCTTTTTTCAGTGAATTTCTATGCTTTTTTAAATGTAAAGTAAGAGATTGATCTCTGTGCAAGGCACAAGGCAGGGAACAGGGCCTGGCCCTCTTTAGGTGTGCATGGTTAACAATGTGATAACACAAAGGGTATTATTTTAAGTAAGACAGCCACACTGAATTTGTCATAGGGTCAAAACACTAAAATATAAAAAGATGGTTTGTTGGCTATATCAAGGAGTTAGCATATTAACATATATCTTTGTTAAATAAGCACCAATAATTATAACCTATGCATAATTCACACATTGCAATGTTTAATAAAAGTGATTGTCAAACAATTTCTTTTAATGAGGCCTTTTTTTAAAAACATCAACATGTCTTTGAGTCTTTCTTTTAAAAATGTTCAAGCCTCAAAATACACCCATTGGAAACAAACACAAGTTGTCCCTGCCCTCCAGCTGAATACCTTAAAAATACAGCTTGGAGTGTTTTTAAAAAAAAATATGGTAAGATTTACTGGGGTCGTAGATTTAATAACCCAGGATATGTACAGTTAGGGTCACCAACAAGATCCAAATAAATATGAGTAAAAAGACCACGTACGGTATTGTGGGAGCTCCGTGCCGGAGCAGTGCCTAAGAATCGAGCTGCTCATCCATTATTCTTTTTTCATGTTGTATTTTTATTTTTTAGGTCCCCACTGCCTTACCTGGGCACCCACATGTCCTTAGTCATTGGGAGCTGTGGGGAAAGCCCCAGGAATGCACGGCCTCTGCTTCGTCCGTGGCCACCACCCATTGTGGCGCTGGTGGAATCTGGCTCACGCTTTACTTCTTACTGCTCCAGCTGGTTGGGAGCACACTTGTGTTTTCTCCCCAGGGGAGTGTGGGCAGGATATGCCTGCACTCTCCCAAACAGAAAACAGCAGTGTTCTCTGGGATGGAGTCCCCAAGACACTGCTTGGACACTCTTAGATGCTTGGTGGAGAAAGGCTGCACACATCCTCCCCTATATTTTAATATGGTCTTGGGTATAGGGTCCTTGGAGATATGAGGCCCCTGGGGCCTCACAGAGGCAAGGCGTGAAGGTTTGCACCTCCTTCCTTATTTATGAATGCCGGCCTCTGGGATGGGGTCCGAGGGGCCTCTTAGAGGCTCATGGAGGCATGACCCTCCCGTAATTAGTATAAATGACCCTAGAGATGAGGTTAGGAGGCCTCATAAAGCTGCGTGAAGGGGTTTTGCATGCCTCATTCCTTAGGTTAGGTTTAAAAGTGCGGGAGCCCACACTTTAAAAAATCTCTTACAGCAGCTCTGCGTATCCTGTGTAAATTTGCAGTAGAATTTAAAAAATGGTTTATGTCTTGGGGAGGAGGGTTCCCCAAGGGAGCCCCCAGGAGGCCTTGGGGGCAGGGTATCCCCATTCTGCTGCTTGCCAGTAGGTTGGTATAGTTAGGACCACATATCCATAGGAAAGGCATTTTTTGTCTTGCCTATATCTTTGGCACTGTTCAACAAATCTTCATGAAATTTGACAAAATAAGTATTATAGTAAGTCCCGTGCATGGATTGTTTAGGGGTGAACCATCATGGGGAGCAAGAAAAAGGGGGTTAAAGCAAAAAGTGAATTTCCATTGGACTTGTCAACACGCCTATAGCTTGAACAGCTGGACAGAATGACACAAAAGTTGGCAGAAAGGCATATTTGGTTACACAGATTCCGCTTTTTCTTATTTGATGTAAAACGATTCAGTAGTTGTTGAGATATTAAAGAAAATACAGTTAGTAATGTCTGTGGCGTTGTTTAATTTGGGGGTCTCTGGTGGTCACAGGTAAGGACTTGTGACAAGCAGGGACCCTCTCCTCTAGTCAGGATAAGGGGATTACCCTCTAAAATAACCTCTGCTCACCCTGTAGGCAGTGTGGCCCTAGCAGACCAGGCTTATCTCAGAGCGTTATGGGTTTGAGCATTTGTGAACACATACAGTAACTCAGTGACAACACCAAGCATGGACACTACACCGATTTTTGTATAAAAGTAAGTATCTTTATGTAAGGCTTAGCACAAGATGTTTAAAATGAGACCACAATACTACTAGCAATTTAAGAGTTCTTTAAAAATGTGTATCGTCTGGTTCTGTGCACTTTGCGCACTTGGCTCGACTCGCACAGTGTTGGAAAAAGAGTCTGGTAGGGTGAAACAGCGCTGCGGACACTTCGGTCCGAGATGTACCCCCTGGGGTGCGAGTCGTTGGCCCAGTACCTTTAAGTTTGTCGAGTCCGGCTTGGACGATGCGGGCAAAAGGAAAAGGCGGGCCAGGAGCGTTGTCAGCCCCTCCTCGATGCGAGCCCCAGCTCGTTGCGGCATTCTCTGCGAGGTGTAGAGCGGGGGCCATGGGGGTGAGGCGCACGGTCCTGGTCTGGTCGCATGTGCTTCCTGATGTAGCGTGTGAGCCGCGCCTTCAGAGCGGGGATGCCTTTCCGATGTGAAGCAGCGCGGCACAAGGCGGCTGGTACGTGGCAAATGTACGGGCTGTACTCTTCAAGTGCGGGGCTGCCGGCAGGATCCCAATAGTGCGGTACAAGGCGGCCGGTACGCTGCGAGTGCACGGGCCATACTCAGCCTTGCGGGGCGCTCAGATCCCGGAGTCCAGCGGCAGGAGTGCGGCGAGTCAGTGCAGCTCGAAGGGGGGATGATGAAGCGGGTGGCCCTTCTGTGGACGGTGCGAGCTACGGCTCGTACAGAGCAGAGTCACACGGTGCGGGGCAGCCACGGACACGGCTTTGCAGTGGACAGGGGTTACGAGTCGCACTCAGATCACGGCTCCAGCAGCAGGGAAAATCTTGGCAATGTCCAGCAGCTCTATGAAGGCAGGAGGAGTCCAATAGTCCTGGGACTCCATTCAGGGGGCAAGCTCACCCACAAGCCCTTGGAGATCGAGAAGCACAATTTGATAAAAGTCTTTTCCTCTCCTCTCGCAGCAAGGCAACCACTGCAGGCCAATGCCCCAGGTCAGGGACAGTACTCCTCCATGCAGATTTCCCAGTTCCTTCTCGTCGGGCAGAGGTTCTTCTTGGTTCAGCAGTATCTAATTTCTTGGGAGCAGGGTCCCAATATTTATACCATGATTCTTTTGTTCTTTGAGCCCAGGGGGCCTTTGCCTAGTTCAATCCAGTTCTTGAGCACTTTGTTGACATGAGGCTGACTTCTTCTTTCAGGGTGCAGGGCAGAGACATCAGACACTCCACAGAAGGTATAGCCAGCATTGTGGTGGCAGAACCCAGCCCTGTTCAGAGTCAAGGGGCACTCCTCCCACCCATCTTGGATGTAATCTTCCTATTCACCACCTGGCTACCCAGCCTGTCTCCTGGAATTCCCCAGCCCTGTCACACACAGAAACCAGACAGCAGATACACATCATAGCAGAGGCGGGCTAATTGGTTAGGCAAGCAAACACCAACTTTGTAAAAGTGGTGTTTGCAAACACAAAATATTAAAATAAACTTTACTAAAAGATGTATTTTATTATTCTGAGTTCAGGCATACTAAACTTGTCAATCTACCGTGTTCCCTGAGTCTGTTGGGATCATAGGATGTAACAATCCCAACAGCCCATTCTGGCCTATGAGAACAGGTAGCCTTGCAATAGTGAAAAACGAAAATGGCTGTAATTCACTATTAGGACATGCCACATCCACAGGGCTTGTCCTACCTTATGCTTACAATGCACCTTGCCCTTGGGCCTTCCATAAGGATGACTCACATGAAGTAAAGGGAAGGTTTGGGGACAGGCACTCGCCCAGTCAGCATGACAGTACCAGACTGCACTCAGGTTCTGCAATGGCAGACCTTAGACACATTTCACAAGGCTGCTTCTGTGGGTGGCACAACCCGTGCTGCAGGCCCACTAGCAGTATTTGGATTTACAAGCCCTGGGCACTCCTGGTGCATTTTACTGGGATCTAACAGTAAACCAAATAAGCCAATCATTGAATCCAATCAATGTATACATTTTATACAGGGAGCACTTGCACTGTGGCACTGATTGGCAGTGGCACAGTGCTCTGAGCAGCTAACACCAGCAAAACACATGAGGCACAGTATCAAAAAAGTGGAAGGGAGACCCATGCCAAGGTGCCAGGTCTAACAGGCATCTGTTGCATTGACAACTTCGTAAAAATGATGAGCTCATGTAGGGAAATGTATAGCTGATTGGCTGCCAGCACTTCAACCAGGAAGTGTTTGCAGCCCTCTTTAGACTTTAATAACAAAAAGAAAACGACGAAGGGTAGGAATACCCTGATCCCCTTAAGTTGATCCCAGCATCACAGAGGGACCCCCCAAGGCTAGAAAAACATTTTGAAAAAATGCTTCGTTAGTAATCAGCCCCCGAGTGGGACAGGTCCTGAGTGCATTTTTCAAATAAAGGAGGTAGGCACACAGACCCCCCTCCAGGGCCTTATTAATACCCTGGAGACTGCCACCTCCCCGGGGATTTTTACAAATGAATGCAGTGGAGG
The DNA here is from genome assembly GCF_964261635.1 of Lissotriton helveticus. Taxonomy (NCBI): domain Eukaryota; kingdom Metazoa; phylum Chordata; class Amphibia; order Caudata; family Salamandridae; genus Lissotriton; species Lissotriton helveticus. Next base: position 313,203,729 of record NC_136062.1, read on the forward strand.
CCTGTACGGCCTCCCCCACTGCCCCGGGGACCATTACTTCTCAAATACTTTATTATTTTTAAATTGGGGGTGCCTCTTGGACCCTCAAAGGTGACAAGGAACACCTCCTCACTGAGGCCACATTCCAAAAACAATTTGGGGGCCTCTTGAACCCCCATGTGCCCCGGGGCCACCACCTCCATGGGGCCATAATAAATATGCAGTGGGGGCTCACGGACGCCCCAGGGCCCGTGGACCAACACCTCTATGGGGCCAAGTTACTTTTTAAAAAATGGGAGTGGGCTCGCAACCCATGTCCTGAGGACTGCCACCTCCCTGGGGAAGGCCCATGAAAGGAGGGGGCGACACAGCTCCTTTCCTGTAGCCATAGATTGCCCTGGGGACCACCACCCCCAGGGCCGGTTCCGGCTATGTCCCGGGGTACCCACTACCAGGACATAGCTGTTTTGTTGTGGCTTGGCAGGAGATTTAATACTCCCTCCAAGCCACAGCAAATGCTCCGCCTGTTGGAAGCGAATCAGAATTGCTTTTAGAGATGGGGAGCTGCAGCATGTTTAGCAGCTCCCTATGTCTAACAGCAATGCTGGATCCTGCAGGAGGCCGGGAGCTGGCAGGGACCATGTGGGCATTCCGGCTCCCCCCGCAGTCCCAGTGGAGACAGGGTGCCCTGGGGACATTACGCGGACATGGCCGGGCCCCCTGGGTTAGGGGCACTTGGGCCAAATTTGACCCGTGGATGGGGGGCTGCATGGCCCCCTCCACCATTTCAGAAAGATTTGGTCCCAGGGGGCTGAAATCAGTCAAGGTAGACGTTTTGACCCCCTCCCCTATAACAAGTAGGCCGAATCCCAGGGGTGAAATTGGCCCTGGGAGGGGAACCACGTGCCCCCCTAAACTAGATAATTTTTCTTTAAATATCAGCCCAGGAAGGGGGACCACATGGCCCAACCCTTCCCTAATAAAAGAGAAAAACAGCCTGGCAAGTCGCTGGAGTCCCTGCCCCCTTTCACCACCTCTTTGAACATGTGCCCTCTGGCATACAACTGGTGGGGTTTAAGTCCCCTTGGCTGCTGAGGGTCCTTTGAGGTCAACAAACCCTCCTGATATCTCCAGTAAAGTCCCATACAGAGCAATTGCTGAGAGCTTGTCAGGGTCCTGCCCCCTTTCTCCACCACTATGTAACTGCACCTACTAGTGCACTACTGGTATGAGGATGAAGTCCTCTTGAATGCTAAGAGTCCTTGGGGGCCAAGTAGCCCTTGAGTTTCCTCCAGTAAGTCCAATAAAGCAGGATTCCTGAGAGCTGGTCAGAGTCCTCACCCCCTTTCTCCGCCACTCTCCAAAGTGACTGCTACTTAAAAAACCATGGAAATGCACATCAAAAACCAAAGGTAACATGGATGGTATAGTTAGGAAATAGAATTTGAAAAACTTTAGAAATGTACTTAAAAAACCAAAGGTTACTGGGAAGTTATAGTATGGGAATAGATTTAAAAATCAAACCTGAGAAAGTCACTGAAAAAACAAAGATTACAGGGATGTTAACGTTAGGCTCAGATTTTACTCATGCAAAACCATAGAAATTCAGCAGTTTTAGCTACCTGAGATAATCATAACTTACGCCCCTAAATGCACTGCCATGACCTCACATATTACACCACTCATGACATGGTCAGTGATATCACTGATGACATCTCAAATGACATCACTGATGATATCATCCACTGACCCACTCACACACCCACTCACAAACCCATACCACATCTCGTATGCCCACTCACATACTCATTCACAGACCCATTAACAGACCTATACCATTACTCACTCCTCCTTGGAGCCACTCACACACCCACTCCTCCACAGAGCCACTTATATACCCACTCACGCATACAGGCATTCACACAACCATTCACTCACCCATGCAACCACTCATATAACCAGTCACTCACCCATACAGTCAGTCACATTAACACACACTCACCTATACAGCTACTTACATACTCACCTATTTACCTACACAGTCACTCACACACCCATACAGCCCCTGAATACAACCACTCACTTACCCATAAAAGCACTCACAGACTTACTCACAGACCCACATAACCACTTACATACCCATTCACACATACCTACAAGCACTCACACATCACCAGTATAACCATTCACACACAAACTCACTTAACCAAACACCCACTCAGCCACTCACTCACCCGTACAACCACTTACACACCCAGTCACTCAATCATATAGCCATTCAGACACTCACCTACACAGTCAATAAATACCCATGTACCCACACCTGAAGCCACTCCCACTGCCACGCACCCATACCGCCACTAATACAGCATCACTCTCAACCACACAGCTACTCTCACACCAACTAATACACCCATATTGTCACTCACACACCGATACACACAAGGATACATGCAGTCCTACAGCCACTCACATAATATATGTTAGAAGTAGTATCACTCAGTAGTAGTGCAACTAGTATAGTAATTTAACTTTTATAGTAGGTTAGTATATATGTTTAACAGCTATAAACACAATAACTTACACTTAATTGATATCATCAGTGATGTCATTTAAGATGTCATGATTGATGTTAGCAGAGATGTCACTGACCATGTCATGAGTGATGTAATATGCAAGGTCATAAGCAGTGCATTGAGGGGACCGAAGTTATAGTTAGCTCAGGTAACTATAAATGATGAATTTCTATGGTTCCATAAAAGTAAAATCTGAATCTAACTATAACGTCCCTGTAACCTTTGTTTTTGTGTCTGTTGGAGAGTGAATGGATGTCTCAGTGGTACATTTACAACTAAGTATATATGTAAAAGGCAGTGTATGTGAGAGTTGGTATATAAAAATGACTATATGTAAGAGTCAGTGATTGTAAGAGTAGCTATATAGATGAATGTGTACTTGTATTAGTGGTTGTATAATAGAGTAAGTATGTGTTACCATATGTTTGAATAAGTGAGTTGGTGTGTGTATAACTGTATAGGTCGGTAAATGAAAGTGTGGTTGATTATTTGCCTGTCTGACTAGGTGTGTAAGTAACTGTGGAGGACTGCTGCTGTATGAGTGTCTGTGTAGGTGTATGAGTACACATGATAGTGTTGTATTGATGATTGACTGCATGTATGAGTGATTCTATGGGTGAATGAGTGGATGTATGTGTAGACCTAAAAATCAGTGACTAAATATGTAGTAACTGGTATTGATAAGTCTATGGTTTAACAAATGGTATTCTGTATTTTGGAGACGGTGTATAAAGGATACATTAGGATGTGAGAAGGTGGATCAGATTTTCACATGGATGATGCCATCAGTGATGTCATTTGAGATGTCATCAGTGATATCATCAGTGATGTCACTGACCATGTCATGAATGATGTACTAGGTGTCGTCATCAGCAGTGCATTGCGGGGGCGCGCGTTATAGATAGCGGAACGTACTCTAACAACGTAATTTCTATAAATTTGTATGAGTGAAATGTCGCACTAACTATAACGTCCCTGAAACCTATGTTTTTTTCAGTGAATTTCTAAGGTTTTTTAAATGCTAATTTCTAACTATAACGTGCCTGAAACCTATGATTTTTACAGTGAATTTCAATGGTTTTCTAAATGCTAATTTCTAACTATAACGTGCCTGAAGCCTATTGTTTTTTCAGTAAATTTCAAAGGTTTTTTAAATGCTATTTTCTAATTATAATGTTCATTAAACCTATCTTTTTCTGTGTTTTTAAATTATCATCCCATTCTCAACTCGGTCAAAAATGCAAATCTCACCACTTTTCCATTGATACCTTCCGCCCAAAAAATTGCCACAAATGAGAGCCACAACTAACTCTAATGATATGCAAAGGAGGCGTTCCCGTGGAAAAAAAACACTAAAACACCACTTCCCCATATTTTTAACGACCAGTCAAATCTGCAATGCGATCCAAAAAGCAGGCGATAAGCCGAGTTAGCAGTAAGAAATTTACATCAGCCTGTAACTGCTGTAAAGAGATCGAAGATATACAGTGTGAATTGGAGCACAACTCACAGCCACATCTAAAGACCAAAAAGTGATAGAGCTACTGATCATGCAGCTCTGATACCCAAGTGGGCCACAACACCCACCGCCACCACCACCACCACCAGGACCTCTCCCTGGACCACCCCCCCCACTACCACTGAGGCAGCGCAAAGCAGGATAACAGACCTTCCCAAAACGCCATGGCCCCTCAGCTGCACAGTAGCTGAATGTTGGGAGATGTGGGAACCAAGTATGTGTGAAGGACGCAAGTCACCCATCAATAATATGCACACAATACAAAGTGTAGCGGCGATGTGCTTTACAGACCTCACTATGTAAAGCACAAACCTCTCCATGTGGACATATACTATTGACACTTGTAGTGTTGTGCACAGTGGATGCAGCTATGTCACCTCAGGCAGTGGGGAAGATCTTGGTCATGTAGCTGTGTTGTCTCCCCTGATAGCAGAAATGGAGTGTGCTGGGCCAAGATACGCCACTCCAGCATAGGAGTATGAATAAATAAGCTGGGTCTCTGGGCGTGGTTCGTTTGTGGGAAGGTCATTGAGTCTACCAGAGTGGCAGGCCTCAACCTGGCACGTGGCTGCCACCAAGACCTTGGGCCTCCTCGACACAGGCCCCCTGCGAACCCAGCAGGACAGCACCGCAGACTTATGCCTTTAGAGACTACTGCCTTCGATCTATACCGTGGACAGCAGGGCTCACAATTTAGATGCAGTGGCGATTGCAGATAACGCAGTCCAGTAGGCAAGGCACATTGCTCCCAGTAGAGCCCGGACCACGCGTCATCGCAGGCTGCGTACACAATGAGCGCTGGAGGTACCACTAACTCAGTGCATCACAAGTCAACAGCACGTGGCTTTATCAAGGCAGAATTTATTAGAAAAAAGACATTGCTCCCAGTGTAGCATGCCCGGACCACGCATGATCGCAGGCTGCACACACGCTGAGCGCCAAAGGTACCACTAATTCAGTGAACCACAAATCAATGCCACGTGGCCTTAACAAGGCAGAATTAATTAGACAAAAGACATTGCTCCCAGTGCGGCCCGCCCTGACCACTTATCATCGCAGAGTGCGCACACGCTGAGTGCTCCAGGTGGCACTAACTGTGCAGCTGAACACAACACCACATGGCTGTGGGCACAATCTGACCACTGCCTCCGTCCTACACTGGGGTTAGTAACGTTCACCATTCAAGATTAGTAGTGATGCAAATTGTGTAAGAGACTATAATGGGCTAGGAAGACCGAAGGCTCCCAATCTGTGCAGCTCAAGTCAACACCACATGCTGTTGGCCCTTGCTGACCGCTGCCTCCTGCCTACACTGCAGACAGTAGGGCTCGCAATTCTAGTGGAGTGGCGATTCCAGATGATGCAATCCAGTAGCCAAGACACATTGCTCCACGTGCCGCCCCACGGACCACGCATCATTGCAGAGTGTGCACAAGCTAAGCGCCAGAGGTACCACTAACTCAGTGCACCATAAGTCATTGCCATGTGGCCTTATTAAGGCAGAATTCAGTAGGCAAAAGACATTGCTACGAGTGCGGCCCCCTCAGACCACGCATCATCGCAGAGTGTGCACATGCTGAGCGCCAGAGGTACCACTAACTCAGTGCATCATAAGTCATTGCCAAGTGGCTTTATTAAGGCAGAATTCAGTAGGCAAAAGACATTGATACCAGTGTGGCCCACTTGGACCACGCATCATCGCAGACTCCACACAAGCTGTTTCATTCACGTGCCACTAACTCAGTGCACCACTTATCATCGCTGGCTGCACACATGCTGAATTCCAATGCCTGTGCAGCTGTACTCAACGCCACAGGACTGTAGGACCTTCCTGACTGCTGCCTCCTGCCTACACTGCAGTCATCAGAGTTCACAATTAATTCACTCTTCAATCATTAATTACAAGTGCAGTATGCAAATAAGTATAATGTCCCTCAAAGCCTACACAATATCCTTTTAGTATCCTTGCTTCAAGAACTTGTTTTATATCAGTAATAGCTTTAGTACAATAATCAAAATTATCTTGCAAGTCCAAACAAACACTGAATGGCAGTCTACACTGCGGACAGCACAGCTCACAATTTGAACTATAACATTTGTGAAACCTACTTGTTTCGACAATGTATTCCATATTTCATCTCTTGTTCAAGTTGCCACTGCAGATGACGCAGTCCAGTAGGCAACAGACATTGTGCCCGGTGCTGCCAGCCTGCACCAGGTATCCACACATGCTTATTGCTACTGATGCCCTTACCTCAGTGAACCACAACTCTTGGACCCTTTATGATAGAATGTTTTGTGTATGTTTTCAGATCTGCCACCCTACCTCAGTGCACAGAAGTCATGGACTCTTTACAATAGAATCTTTCGTGTATTATTTCACATTTAGTGCCCTTCACTTACTGCAGCATAAGTCATAGACCCTTTATGATTGAATCACTGTGTATGATCCGATAATTACTTTTGTACTTGTTACCACCACCAACCATTCCTGGAGCACTGGCTTACACTCACCCTACACTCACCCACCATACACATCACTGGACGTGTGACCTTGGTAATAAAAAGGAGTTGAGCGCATGTGCCCGTACCCAGTTCAACTATCTATCTGTGTCCGTGTGTTCATTATGTTTGCAAGATGCTGCCCCTGGGCCCTACATCAGTACATTCTGCTGTAGACAGCGTATGCTACCATGTTACCTCTGGCAGTGGGGAAAACTTCGATTATGTAACTTTGTCTCGCTCATTGTACAAGTACGTACATACAGACTGGATCATTAGAGTACTGCATGGAGGTTGTATAGTCAAATTAAAATTGTGTGGGGATTGCCGGAGGTTTTTCTTTTTTGCATATTTATATAGCGCGTACTCGACACAAAGGTATTGAGCGCTTTACATGAGCGCCGTATTTACACTACACATTGAAGCACGCAGAGATTAAGTGATTTGCCCACAATCACTGGATGTGAACGCGACCCAGAGGCTCGAACCCTTGTTTCAGCACCAAGGTCGGCAGTCTAGCCGACGGACGACATAGGCACATATGTTGGCGCAGCCTAACTCCGAACACGAGGTTCGCTCTAATTGGCTGTCCCCATGTCCCAAAAACTGCAACCTGAACTTTCCACTGCCCTCTATTGCTACAGTTACAACACTCCACTGAATGTACAATAAACATTCACATCCACAGAAATACATCATGTCCACAATCTTTCATGTGTGGAACTATGCATGAATGTAGGGTCAGTGATTACCTGTACCTTCTATGTTGGCCATGTTATGGGACTTCACTCACAGAATGACACATTTGCGCTTGTGACCCGGGTGATGGCAGCACTACAACACAGACACCCACATCAGTTAATTCCTCCTATACCTCACGACGGAAACACGTCCATAGCTCCACAGTCGTTCTTCACAAACTCACGCATCACTGGCATACGCCACGCCAGCCCACTCGGCTTACGCTTACAGGGAAGAACAACAACACTTCTTGGCCCACATTTTCATTGTAGTGATCTGCTGGTCACAGGTCTAGTTCTCAGCACGCCACAACCACTCCCTCCTGGCTGCTACACACCCACACCACACCCATCCAGCACACGCGTCACAGGACACTTGACCCTGACAATAAAAAAAGCGGGCGCACATGCTCAACGCCATTTTAGAGTTGCTCACAGCGGATGCACTGGGGCCGGCACAGGCACACAGCCAGAAAATGGTGAATTTCGGTCCACTGAGGTAATGGCATTATAAGTGCTGAGCGGGTGTGAAGCCTGCGGTGATGGCCCATCCTGGTGGTCCATACACCTCATCTATTGTGTGCCCTGCTAGACTGCAGTATAGGCCTGAGCCATTCACCAGGGGCGCGTACCGCCACGTGCGTACCCTCACTAGTCACTGAATTAGTGGCACCACAAGGACTGAGCGGGTGAGCAACCTGCGATGATGACGGTGCACAAGTATGTCCTCTGTCATGGTGATATCAAGACTCAGCACAAAGTGTGAGACTTCTGACTTGCAGAGCGGGGCTGCATGATGTGGAGGGTGCCCTGTCCGCAAAAAGGTGAGCAGTAAGGCCTGGGTATGCAGCGACGGGCAGATACCTCTGGACGGTAGGAGTGGATAGGGTGCAGCAGCTTGGATACAAAAATGCACCACAGCGATTTAGGCGTACACAGTCGTATATACCCCGGCTTTACCCTGTCTTATTGCATTTTGATTTTTTTTCCAATAGCAGGACAGTTTTTGGAGTCGGTCACATGTCCGTCATACCCACATCTATAGCAAAGTAGTTGACTATATATTTGTTCATACTTGTACCCTTATCTTTACCATCAAATGTTGACAACCTTTCCCTTCTCTCTTTTTTTTTAAAGAAGGTAAGGTGTGTTAGGAGCATCGAAGCATGGAGACACGAGCATGACATTCCTCTCACAGCTTTGGCTGTCTTGCTTTGCTTTGGGAATATTATGTTTTAAATGTGAGAAGGTTGGGTGGTAGAAGTTAATGGGGGTTCACTCATTCTTCCTTTATACTTTCTGCTTAAAAGACGTATTCTGATCATCAATCTACATCAAGAGAATTACTGCCTCTGTCTTTTCATTCCTGCATACTGGACCTACCTACAATTACTAATTCTCTACTATCTTTCAGATGTGGACCTTTAGAAAGCACTATGTCCCTGCACGTTGTTAAACACACACCAGTGAGCTGCGAAGATTTTCTCCGGTGTAACTCTCACTCTTTCTCTCTCTCTTCCTCTCTCCTTTGATGGACGCATCACACAATCTTATCTTCCTTTTTATCTAACGGTCTGTGTTTCACGAATTGGCGTCCCCCCCAACATCACCAGAGCTGAACGAGTGTAGAACCTGCGATGATGCGTGGCCATCCTGAACACCTAAGAAGGTAGCTATGGCACATGTTGGACCCTCTTACGCACACGCTGGTGGCGGAAGGTGAACAGAGAGGCTTCTTTCCGCAGCAGCCAGCAGTCACCTCTGGGTGGTGGGAGTGGCTAGTGTGCAGTAGCCTGCAGTGCAAAATACTGAAAATACTGAAACCAGGAATCATGCCACCTACATCTCAAAAGCCAAATACCGTTCGGTAATGGCCGAAATTCGGTTATTTCGGCCATTACAATCCAGTATTGGACGACCTACATCTGGCCCTAAGATTCTTATTTGTCCAACTTTACAAGTATCTTTTTTAATAATGTACAACACCAGCTGATTTCTTAGGGTTAAGATTTAAAAACGTTCCTGTCACATTTGTTTGTCGGGGGTGAGCGGGGATGGCGGACAAGGAGCTGCTTCGCGGAGGGAGACTTGCGGGCCTAGGAACGTTGTTAAGGATATGCTGGTGATGTGGGAAGAGAGTACATTACCTGCTGATGTAGGGAGAGACAGCGTGAAAGGGTTATCTCTCACAAAGAGACCTACGGTATGTTTTCAGAATTGCCTCGGACAGATGCAAGCTGACGTACTGAATCACAAAATGGCTTTTCAATGCTCATATAGTGTGACTTATCAACAGTTCACACCCAGGCTCACAGAGGGACAGCTGCGGCCCCTAGTCTCGACTTGTACAGAGAGAACTACGGGCCATCAGGTCCCAAAGAAACAGCAGTGTACTAGCTCGCAGAGGTAGAGGCACTGCAGCGTACTACTTCGCAAAGATAGAGAGCTACGAGCCGACAAACTGGCTTCTAAAGGCAGAGCTGTGAAGTGGTGATGTTCGACAGAGGGAGCTCAAAGGGTTTATTTCAGAGAGAGAGACCTGCAGTATATTTCCAGTCTTGGCTTCACAGATACAACTGCAGCCCGAGAAGTCCCACCGGAACACCTGCAACCCCACCAGTGGTTCGCACAGGGAGACTTGCGGGCCCAATAAGGATGTTGAGGGTATGTTGGTGATGTGGGAAGAGGGTGCATTACCTGCTGATGTGGGGAGAAGCCGCGTGAAAGGGGTATCTCTCACAGACAGAGCTCCGGTATGTTTTCAGAGTTGCCTTGGACAGATCGAACTGACATACTGAATCAGAAAATGGCTTTTCAATGCTCATATAGTTTGATTTAACAACAATGCACACCCACGCTCACAGAGGAACAGCTGCGGCCCGTGGGCTCCACTTGCAGAGGGAGAAGTACGGGCCGTCCACTCCCAAAGGAACAGTAGCGTACTAGCTCGCAGAGGTAGAGGCACAGCAGTGTACTAGCTCACAAAGGTAGAGAGCTGCAACCCAACGCACTGACTTCTAAAGGCATAGCTGTGAATTGGTGATGTTGGGCAGAGGTAGCGTGAAGGTGATATCTCGCAATGAGAGACCTGCAGTATATTTCCAGTCTTGGCTTCACAGATACAACTGCAGCCTGAGAAGTCCCACCAGAACACCTGCGAGCCCACCAGTGGTACGCAGTTGGAGACTTGCGGACCCAATAGGGTTGTTGGGGGTATGCTGGTGATATGGGAACAAGGTGTGTTACCTGCTGATGTGGGGAAAAGCAGCATGAAAGTGTATCTCTCACAGACAGAGCTCTGATATGTTTTCAAAGTTGTCTCGGACAGATGCGAGCTGACGGACTCAATCACAAAATGGCTTTTCAATGCTCATATAGTGTGACTGACTTATCGACATTTCGCACCCAGTCTCTCAACGGGACACCTGGACCCCACAGCAGCATACTAGCTTGCAAACGTAGAGAGGTGGCAGCCAACGAACGGGCTTCTAAAGCCATAGCCGTGACACAGTGATATGAGGAGAGGCAGCGTGAAAGGCATATCTCACACAAATGCCAGTGTTGCTTCGCAGAGGTAAAACTGCGGACCTGATGGCTTCTACGCGGAGAAATGCGAGCTGATGGAGTAAATCACAAATTGCCTACCAACACTTCCTGGTTTTAACAGTTCCAATGAGCCGAACGCTCGTGCTTGTAACCCCTCAGCCAATCACATGTCAGAATTCTCAAATATCGATATGTGTAAAATGTTATATTTCTCAAAAACTACTCAACACATTTACACCATTTAAAAAAAGTGTGCTTTCTCGCCCATCATCTTTCTCCCTGCCAAATATGCCCTAATTCCGTTCAGCAGTTTCACCTGTAGTCTTCTGTAAAGTTTTGCATGGAGAAAACACGTTTTGGAACCCCCTTTTTCCACAGCCCCTCCTACACCATTCACCCCCAAACTTTCAATATAGGACCTAATAAAAAAAGAGAGAAACATTTTGGACAATTTCGTAAAGATTCGTCAAACGACGCCAAAGTTATAAGCACATACAGGCCTCCAGGAGGAGGGCCGCGCAACACCCCTCGCAAACATGAGTGAAGCCCAGGACTACGCGGACCCAGCAGGTCCCCACAACCCCTGCGAGCCCCCGCTATTATTTTTAAGAAATGCCCCCGGACCAAGCCAACCCAATGGCCTCATTAAATTAAAATGTGAAACCCCAGCTCGAATTCCGCTGATTTTTTTTCTTTAAAAAAAAATACTTTTTGGGCCCCAGGGGTCCTTCTAAGAACGTGCTCTACTATTAGACCCCCTGAGCAGGCCTAGGGGGTCAGGGTGTTTCTACCCTGCCCCCTTCCCTTGTTTTATACCTTTGTTTCTCCATTTTCAGGTGACTTGCTTCTACCGAGCCACATGATGGCTGCCAACATTTCCTGGTTTCCACTACTAGCAGCCGATCACAGTGAAGCATGCGCACGGGACTTAGGCTCTGACCAGATATCTAAACCTTTATTTTTCTATCTTCTGAGCAATGACTTAACAGATTTACACCATTTAAAAAAGGTCGCTTTCTGAACCAAGCACTACCTTTCTGCCAAATTTGGGTAAATACGTTCAGTAGTTTCGGCTGTAGCCTTGCACTAAGTTTCCTATGTTAAATTGATTTTTTTACTCTTATTTTTTGAATTTCTAAAAAACTACTGAGCGGATTTACACCATTTTAAAAAAAGGTCGCTTTCTAAACCAAGCTCTACCCTTTTGCCAAATTTGACATAATTCCGTCCAGCAGTTTAGGCTGTAGCTCATCTCAAAATTTCCTACGCAAATTAACATGGAGAAATTGAGTTTTGGGACCCCCTTTTTTCTCAGCCCTCGCTTCATGATTCCCCCCAAACTTTCAGGATAGGAGCTGACCTTGATAGACTTTTTTGGGGATAATTTCAGGAAGATTTGTCAAATGAAGTCAAAGTTATTAGCAAACCAAAAAATGCTTTTCCTATGGAAACTAGGTTTTAACTATAACTACCTCCTGCGACCGCCAGTAGGTAATATATATATATATATATATATATATATTCACTGAAAAAAAACATAGGTTTCACACATATTATAGTTAGCTGCACATTTCACTCATACAAAACCATTGAAATTCTCCCGTTATAGTTAATTCAGCTAACTATAACTCGCGCGCGCGCAATGCACTGCTGATGACGTTACATATTACATCACTCATGACATGGTCAGTGACATCACTCATGACATCACTGATGACATCTCAAATGACAAATGTCAAATGTTAAATCTCAAATGTCCTTGTGGGACCCCCTGAGCAGGAGGTGCCTGTCTCCCGTTGCGGTTGGTCGGCCGGTTTGAGCCGACGGAATCCCATTGAAGGACGAACTACTAGAACTTAAAGGAACCCCTGCCGACAGTAACGATCACGGCGTATGGAACCGTAATTGCTGCACATCGCTTCGGGAGAGTAGTCTGAAACCTTGCCCGGAATCCCTGCCGGCAGTAACGAACACGGCCTTTGGAAACCTAAAAGCCACAAATCATTTCCGGAGAGCAGTCCGAAATCTCTCCAGGATTGCATTATCCCGCGTAAGTGGAATCAGAAAGTTTCACCCCCTCTGTCCATGGATCACCTGGCTACAATTATCTGTCCACCAAATACTAGGATTCCAATATAGTCCATCCTTGTAAAGTGTGAAATTCTTTACTCACAACACGAATCATGCCAGTAATCCCTATGTTCTGACATACATTATATTTTATGCCTGTCCCCCTCCCAGTTAACAACCCCCAGCCCTGACGAAGGTGTGGCCCACCGGCCAACCACCGAAACGCGCGTCGGCCTGCGTTTCCAGGAAAACGGCATACTGACCTATATTCATCAGGACTTCTCTATACGTCGTCTGCCCCCTGGAATAATATTCTGACCTATGCAACAAACTTAACATCTTCATGTTGCAAGCACCAGGACTATATGAGTGAATGAAAGCTGAATGAAAGAACACTAGATTGATTGAAATGGAATGAATGAGTTTGAGAGCATGAATGCAGTGTGGTATGTTACTGGGTAGGCTATGCTATAGGTTTAGGATTACTCCTTTCTTTTTTATCTTTCCCCCATCATGTGTTTTTGATGTTATAAATATAATGTGGATTCAAACAATGTAATCAACTTTTGCACCTTTTGATACATAAAACCAAAGAAAAATAATAAATAATATATATATAAAAAAATATATCTTCTCTGAGTATATCTGGATTGATTTGCCTCTTGTTATGTGCAGTGCTGGCTCCTAGATAAATCACCCTTTTAATACTGGTTGGATCCTCTCCGGGACCACAATATCTTGAGGCAGGGTTGCTCTTTTGTGTTCTATTCATGGGACCCCCTGAGCAGGCCTAGGGGGTCAGGCTGTTTCTACCCTGCCCCCTTTTTGCGTTCTACACGTTTGTTTTTCTGCTTTCTTGTGCCTCAGTCTACCGAGGCACAAGATGGCTCCCAACACTTTCTGGTTTAGAGTGTTGCCAGACAGTTGACAGCCAATTAGCATTCAGCTCGTGCTCGGGAAGGTACAGAGTACAGTAAGCTTACAGTAATATTACCGTATGCACCTCTAGATATACTTATGATTTTACTTTTGATTTTCTCAGGAACACCTGAACGGATTTACACCATTTAACAAAAAGGCCCATCTGCGAACCGAACTCTACCTTTCTGCCAAATTTGGTGTAATTCCGTTCAGCCGTTCGGGCTGTAGCCCTGGCTAAAAGTCCTATGGAAAATTGCATGGGGGAAACATGTTTGGGACCCCCAATCTTTCAGGGAAGGAGCGGAGCGGAGCAGGCCATTTTCTTGGAGAAATTCGCGAAGATTTGTCCACCGGTGCCAAAGTTTTTCCAAATAGAATGTTGTGGCTTTCCTATGGAAACTAGGTTTTAACTATAATTACCTACTGGCGACCGCCAGTAGGTAATATATATATATGTCTCCCTTTGGTGTTCCTCCTCTTGGACACCCAATCCAGCGGCACCCGCGCAACAAACTCCAACTCCACTGCTTCCAGGTCAGTGTTTGAAAAAAGTTAATTTGGCTTCCATATTTCAAACATGCACAGTCCTTATCTCCACACTTTCGGACATATATATATATATATATATATATATATATATATATATATATATATATATATATATATATATATATATATATATATATATATATATATATATATATATATACTCACTCCTTCACAGCTTTCAACTTCACAACTTCACAAATACCAAATGCAGCAGCACAGCATAGAATGTCAGATGTCCGAGAGGGATCACTGAAGAATATCGAACTGCCACAATATCGAGGTAAAAATATTGAGTGACAGAATATCGACTTCCTATCTACAAACAGGTAAGTACAAAAATATTGAATCCTAAATATTGTTGTTAATAATATAGTTTGCTAAAATATCAGTAGGGAAAGTGTTGGATAGCAGGTGAGAATAATTTAATATTGCCACTCCACCAAGATGCTCCCTGGAGTGGCAGTGCGCTCTGTAAATGTTTTTCACATCACATCATCATTCTGATTGAGAACTTCATTTCCGCCCTTCCTCTTAGCATTTGAGTCAAAGCGCCAAGATGCTCCCTGGAGTGGCAGTGGGCTCTATAAATGTTTTTCACATCACGTCATCATTCTGATTGAGAACTTCATTTCCGCCCTTCCTCTTAGCATTTCAGTCAAAGCGCCAAGATGCTCCCTGGAGTGGCAGTGCGCTCTATAAATGTTTTTCACATCACATCACATCACTGTAGGGAAAGTGTTGGATAGCGTAGGGGGATAATTTAGCATACCCACTCCTGTAATATAATTAACATTAATTTCCCCTATAAACATCACCTACAATATTGTAAAATAGTAATTAATTAACAATTAATTAATTAACTAATAGCAATTAACAATAAAATTAATAATCATCAAATCTAAATTAATTCTCACAATTAACACAATAAAATAACTTTTAATAAATATATGTAAAATAATAAAACTTACATTAAAACTCCCAAGCAGTGCCTATTGAACATCTGGGAGGCAACAGATCTTAAGGCCATGGAGTAAATATGGGTGACATTGGGAATGATGCTAACAAAGTGGAACATAGCTAAACACTGGGGTGTAGCAACCACTCCCACATATTTGGACTGGTGCAAGGATATGGGTATGGCCATGGTGGCGGAAAAGACGGTAAACGTGCCTAGGGGGTGTCCAAGAAAGTGGATACAATTGTGGGGAGGTTGGAATACTTATAAGGGCAAAATATGTGAATGGCCGACTGTGACTAATTACCTGGAAATGTAATAAGATGAAAGACATCAGCATAAGTATAGATGTAAGTGAGTAGTACTGGGTGCGTGTAATGTCTATACACCAGCAGTGACAGAAAACTGCCAAAGATGTGTGAAATTGTACAATATCATATAATGCCATACATTTCTTTTTTTTGTGTTTGAGAAGCATTATTTAAATAATAACAGAAAAAACAAAGGCTAGCAATACATAGAATAGCATATTAGAATGAAGACATAACAAAATACAGCAAGTGGAAAAAGCAAAAAAGAAAGCTGTTAAGTTTATAAAGGAAGCGAAGGGGGGGGATGGAGAGAGGGAAGGGAGAGGGACACTCTTACATAGTGGTAAATTATGAAATTGCATATTTACATAGGAATGTGAACGATATTTATCATATAATACATCTAAATAATAAGCTCACTAGAATTAGAATAAAGAGCAGAGAAAATAATTATTTAAAGAGGTTTAAAGTTTTCCACATTTAAACGAGACTTATCTATTAACACCAGTTTATCTAAATAAGAAGTGAGCAGCAACCAAAATAATTCCCTATTAACCATTGGCCTACAGGAAGAGGCAAAAGCAATATCAAGTTGATGAAAATGGCATAAAGTGTTTCACTAAATGCTGTACAGAAAGGTTTGTAAGCATTTTCCAGTTAAGAGTTATGTGTTAAAAGGCTAGAGCTAACATAAGGTCAAAAAGGCCACGCATATTAATGGGAAATTTAAAGGCATGAAACAATCTTCCAGAGAAAAGAAGAAGGATAGAATAAGGAATGAGAATATTAAACTAACAAGAAATGTAGGACCAGATCTTCCCCCAAAAGGTAGAGACTGAAGGGTAGAGAAAAAGAAGGTGCATGTAGTCAGCGCCAGAAGAGCCACAAGACCAGCAATTCGTATCAGTAGAATGGGTAAATTTAGCAATAGAGACAGGAGTAAAGAAAAACCTATGATAAAGGAAAAACATGGTTTTGGTAAGAGTATTAGAGTGAGAGATTTTGAGAGAGCGAGAACAGAGTTTGTCTCAGAAAATAACAGTCCATTCACATGACAGGTCAGATTCCCATGCGCGTTCCAATTTAGTTTTAGTACGTTCAGGATTAGGAGATAGAGAAAGTTTATAGATGAGAGAGGCTTTGGTGAGAGCGAGGAGAGTTTGGAGAATAGGGTTCTGATTAGAGGTAGGAGGGATAGATGGATGAGAATAGGAAGTATCAACAATAACCGCCATAAGAATAGAAAATCTCTGAAGGAAGGAGCGGGGACAATGAAAGATGGTTTGAAATTTGGGAAAGGAGCATGGGGAGAGGCCATCAAATAGATCCTTAACCCAGGCTATCCCCTTTAGTCTCCAAGATTTCCAAAAAATAGGTCTATTGTTAATAGTAATAAAGGAGTTATGCCAAATTGGAGATTCTAAAAAGGATTTTTTAGAGATAAGTTTTGGTTGGGTCACATGTTTTGTAGGGAACAGGTGTGCTTAAACAAAGGGAGAGAGATAAGGGGGGGTCTTAACAGAAAAGGCTAGAGCTTCCCTAAAAGAAAAAGGTAATAGTAGAACACGTTCAATGAAAAATCATAGGGTAGTAAAAGGAGAAGGTTCGGACAAAAGCCACTTCGATGCCTGGCACAGTCAAAAGGATTTATGATATATACGAAAATCAGGGAAATTCACCCTTCCATCAGACTTTGTCTTGCGACAAAGATAAGGAAATCCTGGCTTTTATATTTTTCCAAAGACATTTAGAAAGATGGGAGTCAATCTTCTTAAAATAACAGGCAGGAATATGGACTGGAAGCATGGAAAGGGTGTAAATCAGTATAGGGTAATCATCAACTTAATTGAATCCACCCAGCCCACCATGAAAGAAAGAGAGGATTCCAAGAGGAGAGTAAGTTATCAACCCTAGAGAGGATCTCGGTCATGTTTAGTTTAACAGAAGAGGCAATGGAATTAGAGCACCACATATCTTAATATTTGATCTTGGAATTATTCCAAGCAAAGCCGGTAGAGGAGTAGGAGTGGGGAAGACAAGATTTTGTAAGAGGGAGAATTTCTGTTTTATATGAATTGATTCTATAACCAGAGACTAGGAAAAATGATGCGAGTTCATATAATAGAGGGGGGATAGAGGTCTCCGGATTGGGAATAAAGAGAAGGACGTCATCCACATAGGCAGAAAGTTTTAAATGATGATCACCATAGGAGAAACTGGAAATAGAGACATTGTTGGGACTTGAGGATAAGAAAGGTTCAAGAGTCAAGATAAAAAGAAGGGAGGAGAGATGACACCACTGGCGAACACCACACCGTAGATGAAAATAAGATTTAGCACAACCATTAACAAGTACGGAGGATCTGGGGGCATAATACAATAAGGAATCAAGAGAAAGCAGCTTGGGACCAAAGTCATGCCACTTCAAAGTTGCAAATAAAAAAGACCAGTCAACCCTGTCAAACGCCTTTTCAGCATCAACAGAAATGGCCGCCAAGGCTGTGGAAAGAGAGGGGGTTTTGTCAAAACGTTCAGAAAGAGACAAGAGTTATTCGAAGTTAGTTGACCCCTAACGAAGCCACATTGCTCCTTACCCACCAGATGAGGCATAAGAGGATCGAGGCGTAGAGCAAGTGATTTGGCAAGCAGTTTATAATCTACATTGACCAGGGAGATCGGGCGGTAATTTTTACAAAACATAGGATTGCGACCCTCTTTATGTATGAGACAAATCATGGCCTGGAAAGTGCCTTCCATCCTACCGGAGAGGAAAAATGAGTGAAAAAGATGTAAGAGTTTAGGAAGTAGTAAATTAGAAAATGTAAATAAGATTCAATTGAAAAACTATCTGGGCCAGGGGTTTTCCCTTTCTTTAGAGTGGTTATAGCATGAGATCGTTTCTGAAGGGATAGATCTGATTCAAGGTCAGAAAGATTAAGGCGATCATTAGACAGAGTTGGAAGATCATTGAGTTAAGATTGAGTAAGGGAGGGAGGAGTCTCCGGGTAATAGAGATCTTTATAAAATGGCATAAATTCCTTAAGAATGTCCTGATCCTTGTGAAAAGGAGAACCCTCTGAGAAGTAAATAATGTCAATTGGAGTACGCTCTTTACGGGACATGAGGTAATTCGCTAAGAGTTGACCCACTTTGTTACGACCACCATAGTACTGAGCACTACTACAGAGAAGTATGGAAGACGCAATATCAGTCGTGGTTTTGTTTAAAGCAATTTTGCACGAATAAAAGCAGGTAAGACTTAGTCCGTCGAAGAGGTATAGAATTTGTGTTCTAGGGTTTTAATGTATGCAAGGGTATCTTTTTGTTGCTGGAGGAAGCATTTTTTCTTTTTTGAAACAAAATCAATAATAAAACCTCTTGCTGTAGCTTTAAAGGAATGCCATTTTATATGAGGGGGTACCATCAGGAGGACCTCGGATTTGGAGGAAATAACTCCAGATCTGCTACGATGGGGGCATGGTCAGAGATGACAATAGGTTCAACAGAGGAAGATATTAGATTTTGAGATAAGTGTTGAGAGAGAAAAATATAGTCTAGGTGGGAAAGAGAACTATGAGGAGGAGAAAAGAAAGAAAAATCAAGAGCATCAGGGTGGGAGAGTCTCCAGGCATCTACAAGGTGTACTTGGGAAATGGTCTCAAGAAATTGTTTGTGTGTTTTGTGGGGAGCAAAGCGTACTTGAGATTGACGATCAGAAAAAGGGGCCACAACTTGATTGCAGTCACCTCCTAATATGAAAAAATCATCTCAAAACTGAATGCATTTCAGCGTAACCATAGGTCAAAAGAAACAGTCAGGATGTGTGGGACCATAAACATTGAATACAGTCAAAGAAATGTTATTAAGTAACAGTTTTGCTAGCACCCACCTGCCCTCAGTATCAGTCTCTTGTGATATAACTTTACAATTCTTGTGGCATAAAATAATCACACCATTTTTCCAGTTGGAGGTGAGGGAAACTATGACGGAACCCACCCACCCTTTTTTCAATTTTAATGCTTCAAGTTCTGTAAGGAGGGTTTCTTGCAAGAAGACCAAATCAGGATTATAAGAGGCAAGATGGGAAAGTATTCTCTGTCTCTTAATTGGGCTAATGAAACCCTTCACATTCAAGGAAATAACTCTGAATGTAAACCATCAAAAATACATAAAGAACAATAAATGCAATAATAATAATATAAGGTAAGAGAAGGAAGACAGAAAAAAGGGAAGGATGATGAGAACTGATATGAGAAAAAATACATACAGGAAGGAAAAAGCAAATCATTTAGGAGAAAAGAGGGGAGAGACACGAGATAGGGAGAAGAGAAAAAGGGAAGAAAGAATAAGAACAAAAGAAGACAGTACATGTCAGAACGATGACTGTAATACATACCTTACAGGAAACAAGGAAAAGAATAAGGTGGCAATGGACAACGGAAACAGCACACCTAACAAAGGGCAACAGACCATACCAGGATATCAATAAGCAGGAGCAGGGACATGAAGAGGAATAAGGTATCAATGAACCTGTAGAGGGAAACAAATAATTATTTCAAATAGAGCTAGAAGGACAATGGAGTTCAAATAACATCAACTATAACAGTAACTTCAATGCAGTTTTATCACAGATGAAGTACGACAGTCAAGATCCAGAGGGAGAAGGCGACGCCTCCATTGAAGTAGTAGAGTGAGATTGGATAAATCTTCGGTGGCCAGCTGGATCTTCAAAGGTTGAAGTCTTGGTAAGGAAGGCGACCTTGAATAGGCAGTATCTTCCACCTAAGATGTGGAGAGCCGGATGAGGATCCAGAAATTCCTTCCGCCGTTTGGCAGTCGCTGAAGAAACATCCTGGGAAATAAATACTTTGGTACCATGCCAGGAACGATTCTTTTTGGATTTAGCAACATTCAGTACCAGCAGCAGGTCAGTCAATTGCAGGAATAAAATAATTACTCCACGAGGATTAGATGGTGCAGATGAGGAAGGGAGACGAGGGCCCAGTCTATGAGCATGTTGTAGATTCTGTTTAGTTGCTGAAGGAAGACCCAGAAACTGCATCAAAAAAGAGGAAAATTATGTGACAGGGTCATCACCTTCAAGTCCCTCCGGAAGACCATAAGCCTGTTGATTATTACGAAGCGTTCTGTTTTTCAAGTCTTCAGTCATGAGGTTTCCTTCTCCAGGGAGGAGATTCTAGAAGAAGACTCCTGTACCTCAGTAAGTTGATGATCCACCACAGTTATGCGGGACTCCTTAGAAGACCATTTATTGTCCATCGTATGCAGACAACAATTTGTTTCCTCAATAAAGGGTCGGAGGCCATGTAATTCCTCCCAAACCATGTCTAAAGAAACTGGAGAAGCAGGGGGAGAGGGAGGGTCTTATTTTAGCCTCTTGCCAGCATTTGAAGGTTGTGGCACTTTAGATGCCATGGCGGTGGAATTCTCTGTAAAAATGGAGCAGTCTCTGTGTGGCAATAGCGCAGATAAACAGGAAAATCTGTTAACGGTAATGACGCTGGACCCAGAAATAGCAGGGGCATTCAACTCCAATGTTTTGACTCAGTGGAGTAGGCGTTTGCTCCTAACCATGAAGTGCGGTAAGGAATACGTAGAAAAGTCATGGCGTCACACAGGAGATACGGCAAAGTACCACAGCATAGACAGCGAAATCGACATAAATGATGACCTTCCACCTTAGAACAATATTCGCTGAAGAAAAATGTGTAAAACACACATGAAATATGGAAATAATGCAGAATGAGGTGTCATTTGAAGAAACATGAGGCAAAAATTGGCAGGGAGAGATACAAAATGGAGGCCGTCAAGCAGCATAAAAAATCACCTGCAGAAAATCATTCCTTCCATATGTAGACAGACTCCAAAAACAGCATCCTCCAAAAGCGCCAATATTCCGTTTCAATACAATGGCAGCATATCAGGGTGACGATTGGGAGAACCGTTCCAAGGAAAGGCACGAAGTCATGTGGAATGCGGAGCTTGGTTGCTAGGTGGCCATTTTAGGTTGCGGTGTGCGCGACGCAATGCCATATATTTCTAAATAAAAAGATTTATTAAAAAAATTACATTAAAACTAAATTACTTCCTACAATACTCGACTATAAATCTTCATACCACTCCTAAAAAACGTACTGAACTAACATGTTTATAAATTAATTATTAATCATTAATATCTAATTCATTACCAATGAATAAAAAAATAACACAACATAATGACCAATTCATTTTTAATTGGTATTAATCAATTTATAATGAATTAATAATACATTAATTAACTTAATTAACAATATAAATTATTAAATACTAACGCATTAATTAATAAAATCATTAATTAATTAATTTCAATTAAATTACTTCCCACCCTATCCCCTATAAACCCACAACCCGCTACAGAATTAAATTACGCAAAAAATAATTAACATATAATTAATTAATTCTAAACGTTTAAATTTATATATATATTATAATTAAATGACTCCCCACCCTATTCCCCTATAAACCCACAACCTGCTACAGAATTTAATTATGCAAAAATTAATTAACTCAAAATTCATTACTTTAAAAAAATTCAAACACACATTACAAAAATAATACATACTTTTAACACATATACTAACACTTAAAACACAAAAAAAGTGATATTTTCAACAACTATATTATGACTGTTGATATTACTAACTTCGATATTATGAAAAATGACATTTCTTACCTGCATTTCAATATTCTGTACCACAATATTTTTGAAAGTCGATATTATGTCCACTCAATATTTAAAACTCGATATTTTGCCATATCGATATTTAAAATTAGATATCTTGACTGTTCACCGATCGAGAGGTATTTATTTCAATTTCTTTTCTTTTTTTTAAAAAATTTCAAGGCATTCATGAGCATTAATTAACTAAAATAAAGTGACCAACTCATTTCGGTGACGCCTTCATCTGGCTCAAACCGACTCTACAGTGTGCATCAATATATTACCAGTCCTTCCTCCACTTTGATTACCCATGTAGCACTAGAGCGCCAACTTCCTGCATTCCGCATTGGTAAATCAGTTCCACAATCTTTCTATCTGTATAGATTCTAGTCACCCAACAATCCCTTTCTTTAAAGGCATCTCATTTCCATGTAATGTTTTTACAGGTTTTCACTTTAACACAACTATTGTACAATATCAAATTACATATTCATTTAAAATGACATTTTTTCAAATCATTTCTTAATTTAAGCAAGAAAAGGTACAATCACAATCAATCATTTGTTATGAAAATGTTGCATATTTATATCCAGCTATATCCGCTCTCAAGGACCTTTCAATAATTATTCTTCTACAAATCTATACGTGATTCTAGGTGTACGCTGTTATTCCCAACCCGTGCTCCTTGCTATGCATATACATAATGTTACAAAACACAAGGGAACCCGATTTGCAATTAGTCAGGGAACTTGGGTGCGTTACTATTTCTAAAGACAATGGCCCCTAGACAGTCATATAAGGTACAAATTAATATAGACCCAATCAGTACTATATTCTCCGTCCAGCCAGACAGGTTTTTAATACACAATGAACTTATAACACAAAGTTAGGGAAAAGATTCCAAGTGTGACACAGCCTGCGTCCTACTATAATAAACAAAAAACACCATTAAGTGAAGGGTTCAGGCAAGGAAAACGTGTCTGCATTTGAGTTTGATATAAATACAACAGACAGAATGCTGTGGATACACCCTTACAAATTCAACATTGCATTATAGTCAATGTATATGGTGTACATTTTGTCAACGACGTTTCGATCCCTAAAATAAATAGTGGGATACTCTTCAGGACATTACGGTGATATGCCTGTATATATAAAGCAATAACAGGTGACCAGGGGGTCCAAGGCGAATTACGTCAGTGATTAGAGTAGCTTCTGGTGGGCCTGATGCCTGCCCAAGACAGCAGTAGTAAGCACAGTGGCTGCCGGGACCCTTAATTATTGAGTCGAAGCCTTCTTGGTTAACTGGACGGGAATCAGAGCGGAGCCGTGTGCGCGATCTCCGTATTAGGTAAGTCTGAGCGAATCTCAGCTCCTTGCTGCAGGTCGCGGTTCCGGCGGGATGTCCGAGTGGGTCCTCGATGCTGTCTACAATGGTCATGCATATACATAAAGCACAGGACACTGCTCCCTTCACCTTCGGAGACCCTACCCTATTCAAACCCATAAAGGATCCTGTGTACCCGTTCCACACCTTGCCCTTATGACAACGGCCTACCCTCTATATATGCAATTTACAGTGCATAGAGAATCAAATTAACTTTATAGTTCAATTTTTTTTTCAGTTTTAACATTCTCAATGCTTGTTTATGAATGTTCCTATAATATCAGTGCACCCAAGTACTAAGTGTCATGCACTTATCAATCATAAACATGCATAATGCATATAATTCAGTTCAAATATCCAATCGTGCATCTAATTCATAAGGTGCACAGTGCTATTCTAGAATGGTCCTTGAGGTCCAGATGGTTCCCACATCAGACCTCCACCAAATGGGTAAAAGACAAGATTAATCACCAATTTAAGACAATTCACACACCTAGGTCAAAATAAGCAATATGCTGTCTTCTTAATATAATGCTAGAATACACCCTTTGTGCATACTCATATGTTATCTGATGCTTAATATTATTTCACTGTGATGATCCACATAAAAAATTACCTGTTGTTAAAGTGGAAGGTGCTTGATTCTCAAAGATTCTAAAGTGCTTAATTACTCAGGGTACTCTGAGATATATTACCACTCCTGGTTCTAAAAGTGCAAAATGATTAATTCCGAACAATCCTACAGTACTAGATCTTCTAGGGTATTCTGAAATGCACATGACCTCCTACTTACATGGGGGTCAGCATATTGGATGACCCTCCATAAAGTGCATAATGTAATACATATATTTTAATCATACATATCATCTAATGGTTAATATTTTTTTTATCTTGCAATGATCAACACCTAGAGTGTACCTATTCTTAAAGTGCAAGGTGCTTGATTCTCATGGATTCTCCACTACTAGGTTTCCAAGGGTACTCTAAAATGCATGATGTCTCCTGGCTCCTAAAGTGCCAGGTGCTTGATTTTAACAGGTCCTATGGTACTGGATCCCCCTGGATTTTTTTAAATGCGTAGTAACTCCTACTTGCATGGAGGTCAGCCTCCTAGCTGACCCTCCATAGAATGTGCAAAGCAATATCATGTAATTTAATAATACATTACGTGCAATGTGCCTATCAATGTAAAGTGCTCTGTGCCTAACTAAAAAATATCCTCTTATGGATATTTACATTATTTTTTCTAATCTTTTTACATTTTGTCGCTTCTATAACAACAACAAACAAAACCTCTAAGTGAAGGAAAGAAAAAGGAAGAGGAAAATGGATTCCAAAAAAAGATAAAGTGAAAAGAAGAGAGGAAAAAAAGAGCAGAGAGAAGAATAGGAAAAAGAAAAAGAAAGAGAAAAATTAACTTTGGGATAAGAGTCAGAATTTTCAAAATAGTACCTAAACGATGGCCATTTTTGTATATCACAGTCTCATATTTAGGCTTAAAAAGCTAGATTTTTAGTCAGTCATATTCACAAATGGACATAAAGTTCCTCATCCTTATTGTGGCCCCAAGGTATTTCCGTTCCTATAGTTAATATTAACTGTGACTCTCGCTTTCTCAGTTCCTTTTCCCGGTCAACTCCCCTTGGGTGGGCCTTAATGTGTTGAATGCCACAATAGCTGAATGTTGCAGAAGACCAATTGTGGAATTGTTCAAAGTGACAGGCCATGGGGTAGTTCCCATCACCTTTCTTTATTGCCCTTATGTGTTGCAAAATTCTTAATTTTAGCTTATTGATTGTACTGCCCACATGCAGTTTTTCAAAACCACATTTGAGGACATGAATGACATTGTCTGTATTGTATGCGATTCTATCCTTGATAAACACTTCATGGCCTTCAAAAGTTTGATAACGTTTGCAGTGTTGATCCATTTTTACATGCCTTACAGGAATTGCATCTTACAAAGCCTCCCATAATCATTACAAGCCAATTCATTTATTCTTCCTTTCCATCATAATGGCTAAATGGTAAAATGTCTCCCAAGGACTTTGCTTATTTGTCTTCCTCTCTCTACAATGTCCCTGAGATGTTTATCTTTTTTCAGGATATGCAAATTCTTTATTAGGATTCTCTTGAAACTGGATTGCGCCATGTTATGCTCCAAAAACAGTCTTTTCACTTTATGATCTTTTTCATTCTTACTGCCATTCTGTAGCCCTAAAAAACCTTAAACTCAAAATGGCGTGACCCAGCCTCACCCCTTTGCTACAGGTGATCGAAGCCAAACTTATACCCACCATCACCTACGGAAGCGAACGCCTACCAGGAGGTGTTGCACGTTTCTTAGACAGCACAGCAGCCAGGGCAATGAGAATCACATTTGTCCTCCCCAAATATACATCTCTGGCACAAATAAGACTTGAATTCAGTCTAGGGAACCAACAAATAGCGCAAAAGGGCGCCTATGCCAAATGCGGCCACAAAATAAAGGGAGCAGATCTGAGGACTCTGGACACCTTCCTCTGGAATGAGCTTGAGTCAAAAAAAGGCAGTGCGGCAATAACCTACTAACAAAACTCAATAGACACCTCGGCTCTACAAAATCTCTGGGAAAGCACTGGATCTCATAAAATCTTCAAAGAGCTGGTAAACAAAACAGTAAAAATGATCTCATTAGTGGAAGACAAAGTGGTGCTAAAGAATAGGGCACATGGCTGCTTTGTCCTACAGAGTTACACCAGAGGCTCGCCCCAACCCTACTTAGGCACCGGCTTCACAAGGTCAACAAAGGAGAAATACCTACATCTAACGCTGGGTATTGTCTCATCATTGTTTTAACTGCCTCTGTGGAAACGCATACAAACATCAACTACCGTCCGACTATGTGGAGACTTAAAAGAGGATATGATACACCTACTATGCATATGCAGGAAACTAGATAAGGAACGAACATGCATATTAAAACCTGCTTTGAAAGCAACTGGAACTATATCATTCAGGCAGGCAGTTAAGGTATTCTTCGAAGGCGAGGATCTCCAGCTAACCTTCCACCTTGTCTAATTTTTATACATAGCAGAAAAAATGCAAAACTCCAGCTAGCAGACAACTGGTAGGACCACCTTACGAGGAACTTAAGACTTACTTCCCTCGGCACCAGGGCCAGAACCAGTACCTTCTTGTCTCAGCTACTAGAGCCATGCCGTGCTTGAACTGGCCATAGAAGAGGAAAAATTGAAAAATGGCAAGCCTACCCACAACTTTACAATTACATTTATTTTTTAAATTTCCAAATAATCCTTTCTTTTTAACAGATCGCTTTGAAAACCTGAGACTTGCCACACAAATAAGGACTCAAAATGTGAATAACTTAGCTAACATTGTTTTGTCACATGAACTATTTTGATATATTGTTTTATAGTTGAAATGGTTTTAAGTAATCATGTAATAAAGGTTGTATTATTCTGTGTGTACAACAATTACTCCCTCATTTTTTCCTTGGCTCTCTTATTTGCATTTCTAGTACCCTATTTGGATATCCTTGTTCACAAAAACGTTTGACCATACACATACCTCTTGATCATAAAATTCTACCGTTGAACAAATCATCTTGGCTCTTAACATTTGGGTATATGGTATGCTCCATTTCAGGGCATCTAGTTGACCACTGTCCACATGCAATAAGGAGTCGGTTGCTGTTGGTTTTCTATGAATCCTAGTTGTTAATGCCTTCCAACGACTTCAAATTCCACATCTAGAAAGTTGCAAAGTTGGTGATTCTGTGTATCTGTGAACCATGAGTTACAACTATTATGGTTAAGATACTCCAATACCGTATTCAATTCAAACTCATTTCCTTCCCTCAGGATAAATAGATCATCAATGAACCAGGTCCACAATGCAATCTTCCTAGACAACCCCTGTGTTCTCTTTGGCCCAGGCTACCTCCTTCTCCCACCACCCCATGAACAAGTTTGCTGAGGTGGGGGTAAAAGAGGAGCCCTTGGCTGTACATTGCTGTTGCAAGAAAAAATTCCCATTAAATATAAAAACATTGTGGGTAAGGCAGTATCTTAACATTTCCAACAGCATCTGTGCATGATCAAACCACTCCAGTAGTCAATCTCCGTAGAAGTTCTCATAGGCCTCTATTCCTTTGTTGTGTTCAATGGATGTATATAGTGAGACCACGTCTAACGTTACCATAACATACTCCTCTTTCCGAAGGATGCAGTCTAATTTCTTCAAGAAGTCAGTCCGTGCTATCTTTTAAATACGATGGGAGGGCAATCACATATTCTTGCAGGAATAAGTCCAAATACCTAGAGCTATTTTCCAACAGTTATCCGACTGTGCTCACTATGGGTCTCCCCAGTGGATTAGCGACAATCTTATGAATTTTTGGCAAAAGATACATTTCCCCCAGTCCAATAGACCCGTGTCGTACCAATGCTTCAATTTGAAGTGGTACTCATTCTCCAATTGACCAATAGGATTGGTCTTGAGAAAAGTGTAATGTGAAGTATTGCTTAATTGTCTTCTGACCTCCAGTAGGTAGGTCTTCTGGTCCATTACAACAATATTCCCCTCTTTGTCAGAGGGTGTTATGATCAACAATGGGTTGGTTCTTAATTCATTGATATCCTTCCAATTTACACTTAGAGTTATTTCACCATTTCCCGTGGAGGTCAGTCAGATACTCTACAACTAACTCCTGAAAAAAGTCAATCCGATTCTTAGGGGGAGCTGGAGACATCTACTTTGTGGTTTTAAACCACTCTCGACCTGGTAGTTGGTTATGAAGCCCATGTTTCTCAAAATGTTCCCTGGTGTTTCATTTATCTGGTTACACTTTCCCAACCCATCATCACCTTCAGTTGATCTGGTCTTCCTGCTGTCCAGAACACCCGTGTAAAGCTCCATAGACAAGTAGCATGTTGATACTACACTGTTTAACTTCTTAGGTTTCATCTGATGATACTTGTGGACTTTTAGTTTCCTAACATATTTATACACTTCAAACCTTGAATCAGTGAAGTCAGGGCATGCAGACAGGCAAAATGTTAATCCTAAATCAAGTAATCTTTTCTGATTTGCACTTAATGTAGTTGATGGAATTTTCACTACAAAGGGTTTTCTTGCTTCATCTAAGTCCACTGAGTTTACTTGCAATTCTTGTCATTTACTCGCCCCTTACTTGTATCCCTTCTTGCTCTGCAGTTTCTTTTGCATAGATTTTTTGTCATCTGCCCCTTCCTCCTTGTCGCGTGGCAATCCTCAGTAATCCCAATTCCTTGTGAAAGTTCAAACTTCAAGGACATCTATGATGGCCAACTACCCATACTGTTAAATCCAGTTAGTCCCACACAGCGGGATTGCTAAGACATCTTCAGAGGTCACACACCCTTTTTCCACCACTATGCGAAACGTGGCTCCTGGCGCAATACTGTTTGGGGGATTCATTTGACCTTAAACCTGAGGGACCTTGGGGTCCAAGAAGCACTCCTGGTACCTCCTGTAAGACCTACACAGTGGGATTCTGGAGAGCTAGTCAGATGCCCCACCCCCTTGAGGTAATATGAATTTTTATGCTCAATTGTGTCCCCTACTATGTACCCCAACGGCTCCATGTATGTGCTTAAAGTGCATGTAAGTTCCCTCCATAACCCGCTATGAAGACGCAAATACATTTGCGTCCAACATTAACATGTCCTCTTTCTGATCCGCCATGAATGGATCAATAATTCAGTTCCTAAGTGTGCCGGGCCACCGTCTTTACATGGTACACATTCATGTTTTCATGGCTCTGGCGAAGGCCCTGATTTCTGCCATCGAGCCTTTTCCTGACTTCTGCCTCTAAAAACTGCAGCAAGGACCTGCATCTGCATCCCTGAACTTTGACTTACTCCCTGCGCGGCAAGTGGTGCCCGGCTCTGTCTGACTGCCTGCCAAAACTGTATTCAGCCTTCAAGTTATCTGCTCCGCTCCTCGAAAATACATTCCTGTCTAGTAGTTTAGGTAAACATTCCCCCAGCTGCAGAGTAAAGGGCCCGGTTTTTCTGTCTCCATGTACGTAATTCATAGCTCCTGTTGCCATGGTAGGCCCATGACCCTCGCATTACACGTAGACACACATACACGCATTAGCAGTCAGTATAGAATAGCCTCTGCCCGAGAGACCTTTTCTTTTAAGATAATACAGTTCTCCAAACACAAGATACCAGATATGATTTAGGAACAAGTTGATCTGACCCACCAGACTTCTGTCTCTAATCCTAGCGTTAAATGTCAAGTCCCCTTCACCCTCCAGTTCCACGTCAGTCACACGTCATGCTGCTGCGTGCGCATCTCTGCCATATATTTCTGCTGACACTGCAGGATTCTTCTAGGGATCCACCCACTTGCGTCACTTCTATGATTGAAATGCTGAAATATTTCTTCTTCTATGTGACGTTTCTGGCACCCACCTCCGTGTTCACCCTTGTGCACGCCTTCTGATTACATATTGTTACGCACATGTTTCTTATCTTGTTTTCTTTCAGCCGTTACGCCTTCTGAACCCATCACCACTGTAATGATATTATATATACTGTGTGCTGTTAATAAATCATTGTACATGTCCATGATTCCCTTCCTGAACCCTCGTGGTGATGGATCATGCTACCTGGTTCGAACCAATTCCATTTTATGGAATAAAACCCCTTAAAACTCAGACGCCACGGACTCTGTGTCTCTTATTTTGATTGAGCTATTTTAATGAACTTTACCGCATAGAAATTAGATACCAGGTAATTTAATTTACCACAGTGAATGGCACCCCAGATGGGACACTCCCCCACCTTACGCGCCGGCGGTGCGTTGCAGCCCTAGTCCCCTGCCACAGCCGGACGGACACTCATGCGCATCCACAGGATTTCCTGTATCTCCCTCAGGCCAACGGAGGTGACTGAGACTGCAATTGATACCCAGACGAGGCGGTGAGGAGTGCGGAGGATCCCGACCCGAGTCCAGCCGAGAGTGCAAGGTCCGAGGTGTCTTGAGGCCCACCAGTTCCGAAGTACCTACGTCACGAGTCGAGTCCAGTCCAGTCCAGTGTCGAGTTTTCCGAGGCCTTCTGTTCCGTGCTTCCCGGTGAGTACCTTTGCTGGGGACGCATCTAGACGGGTGCATTAGTTTGCCCCGGTCGAGACGGGTTTGGGTACATAGACCCGGTCTGCACTGTTTAGCAGTGTATCTGTGCTGTTTAGCAGTACATCAAGTAAATGTTACTAGTTAATATATGGTTTTAATGTCGTGGTATGAGTGATTGTTTGATCTGCATTACTGTATTTATGGTGTTCGAATTCGAGTAAGTATCAAGTATCAAGGTTCAAAAATGCCGCTGTTCAGTAAGTTACGACAGATAGGAACTAGAAAGGGGATTCTAGAAGAAGCAGTGCCTGTTCCACCTAGGGACACACCAGGGCACTTTATGTACCACAAGCATGGCTTAGGTGCCATACTGTACTTAGACTTGTGGGTCGATTATACCAAACACTTAGAAGAGCAATATAGATGGCCTGTTTCAGGAACATGGGATGCCGAGTGCATCATGAGAGTAGAGGAAGCAGTATTGAAAAAGAAAGCCCGACAGTCACAGAAAGACGCCATAGAATTATGGCGTAAAGAATCACATAGACGCACAGAAAAAGAATTCAGAAAAGCAGAGAAACATAGAGAAGATTCAGAGAAGACTCGAGAAAACGAATTAGTCAAGGAAGGTATACGAGTTCGAACAGAACAAGTAGACCGACAACTGAGTACGCTTAATAAAGGCATGTATCCAGTTCGGGCCGAGGGCCTGCCCAAGGCGACCCCAGAAGTACCAAAGAATCTGCCCCTTCCATTGGTTCCGACTAAATTACGTCACAAGACCGCAGCAGAGATTTTTCTTTCTTCCTATTTGGATGATGCAGCTCCAGCTTATACTCATGCACCTGCCCATGTACCCGTCCCACATGTACCTGCACCCCATAATCAGCAGCCCCCGGGTCCGCAACAGCAGGTCCTCCCACCTAACCCTCCTGTTCCGAATCTTGCACCCCTATAAATACTCTTAATCCTTTTGGGATGGGCCTAGTTCAGGTCCCAACGCAGCCAGGTTATGGTCAAGCCTCCGGCTCAGGAGGCGCATCCGGAGGTTTTCGAACCCCGCCGCAGTTACATCGAGTGACAATGAGAGATTTCGCAATGGCGCGGACACCTAAAGGTGCCGCAGCAGAACAGCTCAGACAACAGCTTACAGATTGTAGATACGACACTGTGCCTGGTACGTCAGGACCCATGTTGTTAGCGTCCTTACGCTTAAGACGAGTTACAGATTATCTGATAATGTTACCAGAAATGCCAGAACATCTAGACAAAATGTATCACTTTATTAGAACAGGAGAAGGACCCGAGAGTGTTGGTGACGCCATGTCACGTCAGAAAATTGAGAACAAAGGTTTAATTATGCGATTTTTGGTTAATTGTTTGATAAGAGAACAAGATCAGGCAGGATTTCCACAAAGTGAGATGGATAAATTGAACAGATGGAGTCAGAACATGGCTGAGGGTAAACATGATAGAGAGAAAAGTATACATGCTATGGTTAGAAAGGTCCGTAAAGAAATCATAGATATACATGCTCGTCGAGAAACTGAGGAGCCACTCGAATCAGACGATCTAGCCTCCTCCCAGGAGGAGGATGAATCAGAGAAAACAGTAGAAACATCGCAGCATATAAGTCAAGACACGATAGCCTATGTAGGTAAGGGTAGATCCTTTGATAAAACGTTACGCCCAGAAAGCAAGCGACTGTTTCACTCTGCTATGTCAAATCCGAAAACGCCTGAACATCTATTTCAGGCTGCCGATAAAGTACTACAACATCGGATGGGGTACCACGTACTCAATTCTATGGATGAACAAGAATTAGCCAGGTCAGCAGTGCAATGGGCTGACAATTCTAGTATGTATAATGATGACACAGTAGCACAAACCTTTTTGAATCTGTCCCCAGACGAACAGCGACTGGCTGGTATACATGATACAACACCTTCTTTTATTGTATAAATGCCAACGTTCTGATCCAGGTCCCTTATCTGATGTACTAATAGAACTACTCATGAATAAATGGAGAGGTCTAGGTACCGATCTAATTAAAGTAATTCTAGAACAGCGACACAGATATAGTGCTTTCTTGAACCCACAGTTTGTTTCAGCCCCACCCCCAGAAAGGAAAATG
The DNA here is from genome assembly GCF_964261635.1 of Lissotriton helveticus. NCBI lineage: Eukaryota > Metazoa > Chordata > Amphibia > Caudata > Salamandridae > Lissotriton > Lissotriton helveticus. Next base: position 313,236,767 of record NC_136062.1, read on the forward strand.
TTTTACTTCGACCGACAGAATCCCTTACGAGAAGTACATCCAGTCCAGAATGCCGATGACACCCTTAGACGTGTTTTCGTGTACACACCGTTATCTAAAATGGAATTATTAGAAATGAAGAAAATAGTGCCTAGTCATGATAAAGATCCAACAGGTTTTCACCGTGAAATAAAAGACATGTTACTTATGGGAGACTATACCTATCCCGACATTATGAAAATATTGAAAGTATTACTGCCTGCCGGTATTTACGAGAAACTCAAAGAAAAAGACTGGGAGGTAGGAGAGCAAAAGATTGATTGGGCTGCATTAGAGAATGAAGAAACGGCTCGAACCCCAGGTCTAGGGCTTGGGGACAAAACTAAAGCATTACCAGGATTGTTAGTACAGGTTCTGCCAAGATTATTGTCTACTAAAAAGGAAGACTGGGGTGCAATCTCAGCCTGCAAACAGAAACCCGATGAAGACACTAGTGATTTTTATTCTAGGTTTGAGAAATGTTTTATTATTAATAGTGGCCTGAAACCGAGTAGCGAGTCATACCCACATCTTTTTGTAATGAAACTAGTTGAGAATTCCTTGCCTCAAGTTAAGAATCGTGTATTAAAAGTCGAGAGCACATGGCAAGCAAACACGCCTTCCCAGATGTTACAAATGTTACAGTACCACCAGAACAGAGTTAGGGAAGAACATGATCATGAACAAAGACGTATGAAAGACACAAAAATGAAAATGTTAGTTGCTCAGTCAGTTTCAGCTGACAGTCAGAAAAACGGCATGACACAGTCCAATAAGTCAGCAGTTCCCGTTAAAGGGACTTGCAACTACTGCAAACAGCCAGGCCATTATATAAATGAATGCACTGTTTTAAAATACAATATAGCAACAGGCAAAACTAAGGAGAGACCGCGTCCTCCTAGACAGGATCAGGTCCACCAACACGCACCCCAGAATGTACAGCCTATGCCTGCTCCACAACAGACAGTACAGACCGTAGCAGTACCCCAGCCACAGCCAATTGCCTCAACACAACATGCAACTCAGCAGATGTACCAGTATGCACAAACTGACTATCCCGAGTATCAGCGATACACATGAAACAGCCTAGAGAGGGAAGTTGGCTTGCCTCTCATTGAGATTCCTGTAGATCAAGAGGGTCCTTATGTACATAGCCAGGTATTAGGGAAAGATAGAAAGTTTTTGATTGATACAGGGGCAAGCAGAACAACGATAAGTCACGACGAGGTTCCAGGGGCACCCCTCTCAGGCTCACAGAATGTTTCCCTTGGTTTTTCAGGAAAACCTATTATTAATGAAGTATCAAAACCAGTTCCTCTAGCAGTTGGTCCGTTATCACAAACTACAGACTTATTGCTTACGAAATCATGTCCAGAAAACTTGTTAGGTATCAAGACACTGAAGGCTCTAGGAGCAGTCATATGTTGTTCTCCGGAAGGAGTTAGATTATTTTTACGTGACTTTAAAGGTCACTATGTGTTGAGAGATATTGATCCCAGGTTACAGAATGTTCCTGCACAGTTATGGGCACAAAGCCCAACTGATGTAGGTTGTATGCACATTACACCATATCGAGTTACACTCAAGCCAGGAGTTGTCTTACCCCGAATTCGCCAATACAAGTTACCACCAGATGCTGTAGTGGCTTTACTGAAAATCATTGACGAGCTCATTGCCCAAGGAGTGGTTGTAGAGACCGACTCCAATATCTGCAATTCCCCTATCATTCCGATTCTTAAACGCACTGATCCAAGCGCACCACCAGTTTATCGATTAGTGATCGATTTGCGCGAATTGAATAAATGCATTGTGCCACAGTATCCTGTGGTCCCAGACATATCGTCTTTATTGACTGCAATTGATTCTGAAGCCACGTTCTTTACTGTAATTGATCTGAAGAACGCCTTCTTTAGTGTCCCCATTGATCCGGACAGCCAATACCTTTTCGGATTCTGTTTAAATGGTCGAAGTTTTAAATTCGCACGCGCACCTCAAGGATTCACAGAAAGCCCCAGCATCTATAGCCAAGCATTGAAAAGACAGCTTGACAGTATCCACATGCCTGACAACACTACCCTACTCCAGTACGTCGATGATCTGTTGATCACCGCTCGAAGTGAACACGAATGTGAACATGCCTCACTGACAGTCTTACATTCTCTGGCTGACAAGGGACACAAGGTGTCCCCTTCGAAGTTGCAATTCTGTGTTCAGCAAGTGGTTTACCTTGGGCACTTGCTGTCCAAATGGGGGAGACAGCTAACACCCGACCGTATCCAGTTAATTGTAAATATGTCACAGCCCAGAACACAAAAGGAGGTGCGAGCCTTTATAGGCCTCACTTCTTATTGCAGACAATGGATCCCTCAGTATGCATTCCTAGCCAAGCCACTTATACAGTTGACAACACAGGAGGCAGCGTCATCGACTGTCCTCCCTTGGACTCAGGAACATACACAGGCTTTTGACGAATTAAAGAAAGCTTTATGTCAAGCACCAGTCTTAGCGACACCAAGTTACAGCAAACCTTTTACACTTTTTGTCACAGAACGTGAAGGTACTGCATTATCAGTCCTCACTCAAGACCAAGCAGGGTCACACAAACCGTGTGCCTATTTCTCCAGCACATTAGATCCAGTAGCCCAGGCTTTGCCTGCGTGCCTGAAATCAGTAGCAGCAACAGCTCTAGCAATCAGACAAAGTGATTCTATAGTGTTAGGACACCAATTGACAGTACAAGTTCCACATTCCGTGGAAGTTCTTTTAAACCGTACACAAACTCAACACTTGACTATAGCACGACTAACAGGTTATGAATTGACATTATTTCAGCCACACATAGAAATCAGACGCTGTAACACATTGAATCCAGCTACACTTTTGCCATTAAATATGACAGACCCTTTGGCACATGACTGTGTCGAAGTCATTACCATCATGACGAAACCCAGACAAGACTTGACAGATACCGCATTACCAGATCCAGACCTGACACTTTATGTGGATGGTTCATGTATGAGAACAAGCACAGGAGAGTTAGTGGCTGCGTATGCAGTAACAACAGAAACTGATGTCATAGAAACACATCGTATTGACACCCTATCAGCCCAAGCGGCAGAGCTCATTGCTCTGACCCAAGCTTGTACTCTAGCTAAGAACAAGAAAGTTAACATATACACAGATTCCCGTTATGCATTCGGAGTTGTACACGACTTCGGAGTCCTCTGGCAAGAACGAGGTTTTTTAACTTCACACGGTGCCAAGATCCAGCACGGTCCCCTCATTCAAGCTCTGTTAGAAGCAATACATTTGCCTACAGCAATAGCCATCATGAAGTGTAAAGCACATATTAAAGTCACTGACAACATTTCCCAGGGCAACGACCTGGCAGACCGAACAGCCAAGCGCACAGCACAGACTCACACACCTGACTTGACAAAGACAATAGTCCCGACGCCAACTCATTGCATGACAGTTAGGGATCCCGCCCTAGATGTAATCGACATACAGACACATGCTACACCAGACGAAATCAGGAAATGGACTGAACTGGGAGGGATCCAGACAGAACAGGGATGGATGACGAAGGGAAAGGCCATATGGTTTCTCCCCGACTCTATGGTTCAGGTCATTATTACCACAGCACATAGTCCTGCACATTTAGGAGAGAAAGCCATGTTAGACAGTATTCAAAACCTTTGGTTCAATAAACATTTACGAGCAGCAGCAAAGCAGAAAGTGCGTACTTGCATGATCTGTTGTCAGTTCAACCCAGGTAAAGGCATTCCCGTAGAGCAAGGTGGATTTCACCCTCCCGATCACCCTTTTGAAGTCCTCCAGATGGATTATATCCAGATGGAACGTTGTCGAGGATTTAAATATGTCCTCGTAGTTGTCTGTGCACTTTCCCGTTGGACAGAAGCATATCCAGTCCCAGATTACACTGCTCCGACCACTGCCAAGCAGCTGGTACGTGAATTTTTCCCACGGTACGGTTTGCCCCGTGTCGTGTACTCAGATAACGGTCAGCCATTCTCGTCCGAGTTAATGAAACAGGTATCACTCCTGCTCGGCTATCAATGGAAGTTTCACTGTGTCCGACATCCCGAGGCAGCAGGTCTCGTGGAACGTCACAATCAGACTCTGAAAATTCGTCTCGCCAAGATTTGCAAAGAAAAGGGCGTAGACTGGATAGTTGCATTACCCGTTGCCCTCTTCTACATGAGGATGGTAGCGCATTCGAGAACAGGGCTATCCCCGTATGAGGTGGTCTTTGGCAGGCCACCGAATATGTGGGGGACTCCTCTGCCTAGAAAAATCACAGATGTTGACTGTAATATGCTGACAGATTACCTTGCCTCCTTGATGTCTGCACTACAATCATGTCGTTCACAGGTTGCTGCAGCCTTTCCCGACAACACCGATGTAAAGCCACATGGGATTATTCCGGGGAATCATGTCCTCGTCAGGAACTTTGATCGGAGGAGTCCGCTGGAGCCCCGTTGGCAGGAGCCGAAACTTGTCCTGCTAACCACGAGGACTGCAATCAAGGTCGAGGGCCGCAAAGGGTGGCTCCACTCCAGCCACGTCAAGATATTTCATGGACTGCTTCCAGTTACAGACTCTCAGCCCTCCCCCTCTAAGGACTGCCCAGATTTCAGTGACTCTAAACTTCCCCTGATAGAGAAAACTCCGTCCGAGGAGTATAAATCCAAACTGAGGTCTAGCAAGTCAGACAGTTTAATTGTTTAAGTCCTCCCCTAGGTGAATCGGTTAGACCTGATTCTGACATGTTCCCGCTAGACCCCGATAGAGAGAGAGATAGACAGAAACAGCTCAAGAAACGTGAATATTGTGAATCTCTCCGCAGTCACTGCATAGTGACATTGTTGATTATGTTTTTTCTGAGTCTTATGATTATTGCTGCAAGTATACTGTTAAACTTGTATTACCCTATTTTCAAGCATACACATTCTTCTTCAAATGTCACTACCGAGCACACTTTCAGTGAATTACCCCCGCATGAATTGTCATACAGACTTGCGCTGCGCAACAATACATTCATTAGTATGTTACAACATTCCCATCAGGCCAGCAATGCTACCAATTGTTGGATATGTGGCCGACTCCCCCCCTATCAGAGATACAAGGGAGTTCTGCCCCTCTTTCCATACCCGTTCACACACAATGGTTCCTGTGGTGCATGGTTTAGTTTAATAAATTCCTTAGATTCTGATTCCGTAGTTTACCAAGGCAATTGGGTATGGGGAAATCTGAACACTGTTCTGCACAAAGTATGTTTCCCTGACAAGGAGGGTCTTCCCAAAAGGACAGGGACCGATCTAGAAAACGAAGTATATGGATTAGGTAATTTTACACTTAACCTCATGATTCTGAATGTCGAGTCCGAAACCAAGTCAGACTTACCCTCTATGTCAGTATTACCTGTTAAAGGTGAATTATGTGTCAGAAAGAATGGTTCAGTACACCTAGGTCATAGCGAATGTACCACTGTAGTCAAATTCAGTGATAAAGGCAAGTCTACATTCAAAGCTTCCCGTCATTCCTATTTTGTTTGTGGCCATACAGCATACATACGTTTACCCCTAGATTGGGATGGTACTTGTTACATTGCATTCCTTCTGCCACCTGTTTTTCTAGCCCCACCTGACTATCATAGGAACTCCCACCTAGTACATACTAGACACAAGAGAGAACTCCCGATTGTCGATTATACTGAAACTACATGGGAGCAATATACAGATTTCAATAAAGGTTTCTTTCCCTACTTAGGTACTGTCTCGAATAGTAAACTGATACGTAGATTGACCAGAACCCTTGAAGCAGTAGTGAATGAAACTACTTCCGCCCTAGGCAATTTAACAGAGGAACAGTCTGCTATGAGACTTGTTGTCCTTCAAAATCGTCTTGTTCTTGACGTCATCTTGGCCGATAGGGGCGGAGCTTGTAGAGTCATCGGATCGAGTTGCTGTATTTTCATTCCACAAAACGCACCTTCAGTATATAAAGCCATTACCCGTCTTCACCAAATTGCTAGTCAGATACACCAGAATCCAGGCACCTGGACTTGGTCCGGTTGGTTCTGGAGCGTGTTATCCACCTGGGGATGGAAAGTCCTATCCTTCCTAGGGATAGCCCTTCTCATAGTATTCAGTTGTTGCCTATGTCTACAATGTGGGCCGACGATATGCGGTTTGTGCGCCACATCATGTATTCCCCATTCAAGTTCAAGTTCAAATTCCCGTCAGAAAAAGGAAGAGCAAATGATGTTAGATGAACACATAGATGGATTAATGAAGATTGATATATCATGAAGGGTCCGTAGGGGACAAGGAGGGAATGAGGTAATATGAATTTTTATGCTCAATTGTGTCCCCTACTATGTACCCCAACGGCTCCATGTATGTGCTTAAAGTGCATGTAAGTTCCCTCCATAACCCGCTATGAAGACGCAAATACATTTGCGTCCAACATTAACATGTCCTCTTTCTGATCCGCCATGAATGGATCAATAATTCAGTTCCTAAGTGTGCCGGGCCACCGTCTTTACATGGTACACATTCATGTTTTCATGGCTCTGGCGAAGGCCCTGATTTCTGCCATCGAGCCTTTTCCTGACTTCTGCCTCTAAAAACTGCAGCAAGGACCTGCATCTGCATCCCTGAACTTTGACTTACTCCCTGCGCGGCAAGTGGTGCCTGGCTCTGTCTGACTGCCTGCCAAAACTGTATTCAGCCTTCAAGTTATCTGCTCCGCTCCTCGAAAATACATTCCTGTCTAGTAGTTTAGGTAAACATTCCCCCAGCTGCAGAGTAAAGGGCCCGGTTTTTCTGTCTCCATGTACGTAATTCATAGCTCCTGTTGCCATGGTAGGCCCATGACCCTCGCATTACACGTAGACACACATACACGCATTAGCAGTCAGTATAGAATAGCCTCTGCCCGAGAGACCTTTTCTTTTAAGATAATACAGTTCTCCAAACACAAGATACCAGATATGATTTAGGAACAAGTTGATCTGACCCACCAGACTTCTGTCTCTAATCCTAGCGTTAAATGTCAAGTCCCCTTCACCCTCCAGTTCCACGTCAGTCACACGTCATGCTGCTGCGTGCGCATCTCTGCCATATATTTCTGCTGACACTGCAGGATTCTTCTAGGGATCCACCCACTTGCGTCACTTCTATGATTGAAATGCTGAAATATTTCTTCTTCTATGTGACGTTTCTGGCACCCACCTCCGTGTTCACCCTTGTGCATGCCTTCTGATTACATATTGTTACGCACATGTTTCTTATCTTGTTTTCTTTCAGCCGTTACGCCTTCTGAACCCATCACCACTGTAATGATATTATATATACTGTGTGCTGTTAATAAATCATTGTACATGTCCATGATTCCCTTCCTGAACCCTCGTGGTGATGGATCATGCTACCTGGTTCGAACCAATTCCATTTTATGGAATAAAACCCCTTAAAACTCAGACGCCACGGACTCTGTGTCTCTTATTTTGATTGAGCTATTTTAATGAACTTTACCGCATAGAAATTAGATACCAGGTAATTTAATTTACCACACCCTTTCTCCCCCGCTCTGTAAATTCAAGTGCTACTTAAACAAGCATTTGCAATGCAATAGGTCTTGCATTTACGAGAGTTTGAGCTATTGGCATCGTAGATGACAATGCCTTTTATTTATGCATTTTAAAACAGATAAATAAAAGGCATTGCCATTTACAATGCCAATAGCTTAAACTCTCGTAAATGTGAGACCTATTGCATTGCAAATGCATGTGAGCTATAAAGAACTTTAAAAAGCGTTAGATGAGGAGAGTCCTGCCTGCAACAGCAGGCACGACAAAGCTATTTCAGAAAATAGTGCTCGGAGGCTGTAAGTAAAGCCTACCCAGTAACAAACACATGTAACGGGGAGTGTCGCCATGGGAAGTTACAAAATGAGACAAGGCGGAGGGAGCTAGTAAGCCTATTGACCAATGAACAGCCACAGCTTACTGTGGACAGTGACACAAGCCGATGACAAATATGTGCAGAGAATGGCAGAGCTTCAAGTTCCTAACTTAATACAGCATGCCTCGCAGAGCTGTGCATGCGCTGCCCAGGCTCGACCTAAAAATCTGCCTCCATCAAAACACTCCAACCCTCTTTCAATGTAGAAAACACCTTAAGACGCACTTCTTCACAGACACTCCATCACAATGCCATAGACAATCCCCTTTCCTGCTCTCAATGAAGTAGCCTCCTTCCCACCATAGATTAAGTGTTATGTTTATATTTTTTTCTGCCTCTGTTTCAGTTGGTTCTATATAAATAGCACACATACATATATATATTTGTAATGGGCCCTCTCCGTAGAGCACTCAGTTTCCCCCTCCACTGAAAGTCAAAGGATTGAGATGGGGGTTGCGGGGGGCTTTGTTATCCCACTGGTATGTCTTGAGTATCTATATTCAAAATGAATGTTTGCCAGAAGAAACGCTTCAGGACCACCTCACTAAATCTAACTAAGCCTCTCACACTTATCCAGTAAAAGACTTCACACAACTTTGCCACTGCTTCGAGAGGAATCACTATCAACGGAAGGCCTCTTCTCAGCCGCACAACTGCCGCGAGCCTTCGCCGTGAGCCTTTACGGAGGACTAGTGCGCATAGGAGTCCCAGAAGTGCGCTGTGTAGTTTAAAAGTCCTCTCGTCAGTTCACCGCCAGGACCATAATAAAATGGGAGAAAGATTCTATTTTTGTCCACTGTGGCCCCCGCAGGAGGCGTCAGACTCCCAGTAATGTCTTTCTTCCGTCTTAGATGCGAAACGGAGGACAACAGCAATGGAAAATATTCACTATAAACACCGCGTATGCGAAAGCTCAACGTGTACGGCTACTCGCCTCAGAAAGGACACACATTAAATTACACAAAAAGTGAGTAAGTGTGTAACAGCCACCATGGCAGGAGTTGCGTTTAACCCACTAACATATGAGAATTCAGGACTCAAATCAAATCAAATCAAAAAATACTTTATTCGGTAGTTCATTTGATAAGAACACCATAAAAGTTCATGAAATATAGTTTACAAGGTTAATTATATAATAAAATCACAATTTTAGGATACTAAAAAACAATTTAAAAAAGAATTGGTTTAAAAAGACAACTCAGTTAAAAAACAGCAAAATGTGACATACAATTTATCATTCGTCTGAGAACCTGAGGATTTGCACGCCTTCTTAATGTCGCTCATGGTCAAGACAGTTCATAGGTTGCGATGGTGTTGAATACAAAGTTGCTTTGGCGTATTTTTCATTTTCTAAATATTGGAGTGCCAAGAATGCAGGGCGGCATTGACGAAGCCCCCAAGATTTTAAAATGGGGAGTAACCAACGTCTACGGGGTTCCACAAAGAATTTGCAAAATAAAATAGTGTGTATGGTTGATTGTGTAGATACCAAATCACACGGACAACATGACCGTGTTGACACCCAGTCATTTTGGATTGGAAAGGAGACTAACAAATGAAACATGTCAAGCCTTAAACGAGTTAACAGCATTTTTTCGTATTGGGTTAGACTAAAAGACAAATAGGGTTCCGATGCAAAGACAGTCTGCACTAGTATGGCTTGTTGTACAGATTGTTTGTGGATCTCTGTTACTAAACGTAGCTGTCTCAGATGTGCGAGACATTCCTTTTTTAGGTCCACCTTAGAAATTTCATTTATCCTAGAAGGATAGTCAAAGTATTTTTTATAACCCAAGTCCACTAGTGTTGCTTTGACAAAGGCTAACCATTTGATTTTTTTACATTGGTCAAGGCTCAGAGTGTCTTTAATAATGGATCTCGTGAGATGGCATTGATCAGTGACCCATATTCTACGCCACAACATTACTGGCTGTAGTTTTATAATGTCTGTTATATAGTCTAATCCCAGTTCTGTATGACATGCATATGTGGAGGTACTCCTTGGGACCGCGAGTAGGTATCTTAAAAAGGAATTTTCAATCTTTTGAATAACATCCACATTTACAAAACCCCATAGTCCCGCCCCATATATTGCCGTAGATATGCATTTTGCACGTTGGCCCAGCCTTTGTGAGAATGCTTTTAGTGAGACAATTGCCTTCAGAAAGGTAAGTTTCCTGGCATTGACTGCTGGGTTCCACTTGAACTTCTCATCTATTACTACTCCCAAGTATGGGTAGGTTGTTGTTCTATCTAGTGGTTCACCTTTTACAAACAACCTTCGATGTTTCCCAATCCCCTTCCCGGCCTGCATGGTATAAGTTTTCTTAACATTTAATTTTAGGTTCAGAGTGGCCATAAAAGCACAATATCTGTCTAATGCACACTGGAGCTCATTTGCGGTTCTTGCTAAAATAACGGCATCGTCGGCATATAGCAATGCAGGTATTTGCCGACGAGCTATTGTAGGTAGATCTTTACTACCTCGAAGCATCGCTGCCTCCAAGCCGTTAGTATAGACAGTGAATAGAAAGGGGGCCAGCACACAACCCTGTCTGACCCCCTTTTCTACCCTGAAGCTTCCAGTAAGTTCCCCTTTGACCCCAAATCTTACCCTACCTGTGGTTCCTGTATACATTTCACGGAGGAAATCAACAATCGCGGGGTCAACACCCATTTTCAGCACTATGTTCCATAATGCTGAATGTGCGACACAATCAAACGCCGCTGATAAGTCGACGTAGACCATGTAAAGTGTGGACCCCTTAGCCTCCATGTATTTATCCGCAAGGAGGGAGAGATTAAGTGCTTGGTCCACTGTTCCTAGGCCTTCACGAAAGCCATATTGTATGTCTGATATTACTCCTTGGTCGGTTGCCCACTCCTGGAGACGATTGAGAAGGATCCGCCCTGCCATCTTCCCAAGCGAGTCCAGAAGGTAGATAGGCCTGTAACAGGACGGGGTATTTCGATCCCCTTTCTTGTAGATCGGGACCAATATTGATGACTTCCAGGAATCTAATAGCCCTACCTTTAGTGTGGCATTTAGAACATTGGTCAATATGGGGTACCAGAGGTCCGGTAGATGTTTAAAAACATCGGCTGGAACCCCATCTGGACATGGGGCTTTACCGGTTTTTGAGTTTTTTAATGCCAGTTGGACCTCTTCATGGGAAAATTGTAAGTTTATTGGGTATGTAACCTGTGTTAGGGAGACTGGGTGATCAATATCTACCGAGGTGTCTTTACTAAAAACTTTCGAAAAATGGGTTACCCATTCATCTTCGCTTATAGCGACGTCGATGGAGGGTGATTCATTTTTATTTGTTAAAAACGGTGATCTTATTATGTGCCAGAACATTGCGTTATCCTTCAACTCTGTGCTTTTGCTGAGGCGATTCCATAAATCGACTTTTAGTTCTTGTTTTCTTAACCTCATCACGACAGCATACTCTTTCCTTAATCTACCAACCTCAGTTCTATCCCTCTTATCCCTGTTCAAGGCCTCTTTTAGTCTTATGTGTGCCTTTGTGCATGCCGAATTGAACCAACTGCTATTTTGGTTTATTTCGGACTTTTGCATACAGGTCCTAGTTAACTCTTTATGTATATTTTTTAAGACGACATTGAAACTGTTTATGACCTCCTTTGGTTGTAAATTAAGGTCAAGACAGTTAGTAATTTCGGCACAGCAATGATTGACTATTTTATTAGTTGTAGCTTCCTTGTCAATTTCCCCCCATTTTAATGTATAACCGTTCAACGAGCCTACTGCAAGTTCTTGTTGGCCTAAAACGGCCATAATATTGGTAGGTTTGTGTGATCTATTTTCCACGAAGGATGCAATAATTGGAAAATGATCACTCAATGGGTTTTTTGCTACTTCAAACAGTTCAATATCTATCCCATTGAGGGGAGAAATTAGTATATAGTCTATCAGACTTATTAGTCCTCTTCCATTAAAAGTTGGCAAAAAGGGAGTAGGAGGATTTTTTTTTTCATTTAAGAAACCTAACTCTAGTTCAGCCATGACCTCGTTCATTTTCTCTCCTTCGATGGAATGTGTAAAATGGGTTATACCGATGCCCTCCTCATCGGTGATGCCACATTTGTTATTATTACTATTCCTGCATAGATGGAGATAAAAGTCTCCCCCCCAAATTATTGTGCATGAGTTTTTTGCATATTTTGTGGTTTGTTCTTGTAGAGCTGTTGCAATCTCAGTGAGGGTAGTTAGCAAATTAATTTGCGGCAGGTTATTATAGAAATTTACTAGTATGTACACTTTTTGTTTACTCCTTTTTAGAATTATGAGTTGGAAGTTATCTTTTATTATTATGGGAACAATGTCCTTCATTTGTATGGTATTTAGAATATAGGTGGCGAGTCCACCGCTGTTTGTGCCCGAGGGAGATTTCCTTGCAGGGGACCAAAATGTTTTAAAGCCCACTATGTGTATGGGCGTAATGGCCCAAGTCTCCTGGAGACAAATAATAGCACTTAAGTTAAGTTGCATCAGAAAATTAGGATTGCTATGTTTGTTTGCTAATCCAGCGATATTCCAAAATGTAAAATGTAATTTTGACCTTGTGTGAGTTGGGTCTATAGCAGTGACTGAATTGTCTACATACCCCGATATACCGGGAGTAGTAGGAGCCGGTGATACATTCAAAGTGTCCTCTTTTTCAGAGTGCCCCAGTGAAATTGACATACATGTACCCCCAGGTTGTGAATTCACCCCTGATTCTAATGTAGGTGCATCTTCCCAGTTGGTTATGGGGGTAGTGAGTCAGTCGTTGCTATCTAGCCCAGAAAATACATTATATCTGTTGTGAGTAGGAATGTTATAGGAAGTAGTTGGCAGCTGAGCAGCTTGGGTCCATCGATTGTCCCTGTAATCTTGATGAAGGGTAGTAGAAAGATAGGGATGAAGTGTTGGAGGCAAGCGAGTTTGGCTCTGGTGCCATTGTACTGATCCTGTAGGGTAGAAAACTTGGGATTTTGTTGAAAGAAGGGAGTCTTCATTTCTGGCAGAAAGTGCCTTTCATAGGGAGGATCATAGGGTTAGGCGGTATACTTGAACTTGTTGGAAGCAGGTGCCTATAAAAGTAGCCCAAGGGAAGCAAGGTAGTGTTGAATTCCCAAGTAGAGGGTGGGGGGGCATTGGCAAGTGTCTTTTCTGCCCATTGAGGGTTTCTGAAGTTGAGTGTTACGCCCTCGAATTTTTTTCGCAAGGGGCCTATCCATCCCACTCTCTGTACATGGGTGATTTCCCCCGCACATTCCAGTGGGAAATTACAGTTTAGCGAAAGCCAGTGAAGGATTTTATTTTTTAATGATAGAACAGTTTCTGACTGTTCTTGCTTAAGTATAGGCACATTAACTTACACAAGTACAAAGGCTCCATATTCTGGCGGTAAGGTGATCCGTGTAGGAATTTGCTTAGCTTTATATGGAAGTTCAAAGGGGGTCTTAGGATAGAATGTTGATGCTGTCATATTACTGAGTTGAGTGGGAATTTGTGACACGTGTTGCGAAACCGTTTGAGGATTTCTTAAGTGAGCACTAGTGGTCGTTGGGGGAAGACTAATAGCTGGTGCAGGATGGATTGCTGGTGTTGATTTATTAGCTATTGTCTTTTGTTTTGTCTCAGCGACTCCACCGGGTATGGCTTTTGGTCGTGGCGGCGCTGTTTTGCTTTCATTGGGTTTAGCTTTTTGTGCTCCAGCCGCGTTAAGAGGAGGGGCAGGGGGAGTGTTTTTATTTAAAGATACCAGTTCTTCAATTCTCTTCTCTAATCGAGCGAGCCTGGATTCGACTGGCGATATATAGATACTCAGAAGATCCCCGATTCGCTCAATCAGGTGATCACAGTCTATGGTATTATCAGGCCTATCTCTATATGCGTGACTAGTATTTGTGTTAAGAGACTCAAGTTGTTGGTGTACATCAGCCAACGTGGCTTTACCTTTTTGTCCTCTCGGGCGTTTACGTTTCTTGCGAGTCGATGGCAAAGGTTGCATAGTAGATATAGCTGGTTTTGAACTTGCCCTCCCCTGTGTGTCCCCCGAAGCATTCTCATAGGTATCCTTAACTAGTTCAGGAGTTAAAGCCACGTTGAGAAGGGGAGATCTTTCTAGATTACTGTCCAGCTCACAGTTGGTGCTAGTGTCCGATACTGATAGATTTACCTCATTCAATAAAGTGTGAGGAACGTCTATAATGTCATTAGTGTCTTCCACTCTCAGGGTACCGGCAATACCTGGGGTTCTGGCTGATTTAATGCTTCCTAGAGAGGAGCGTTTCGCAAAGTTTAGGTCCCGAGATACTCTTCGTTGCAGTATTGAGATGCTAAGGTCAATAGCATCATTAGTGCGTGTAATAAAACTGTCTATTGGACCTATCACTGCAGCCGCCCCAGCAGCAGTCTTACTCCTGCTGCCCCTTGTAGACATGTTATAAAAAGTTATATGTTTTTTGTGGGAGGTAGCAGGAGATCCTTGTTAACAACAGGACAGAGCAAATGTCAGTATATACTGCAAATCCACTATAAAATAGCACTATGAAACAAGTCAAAGAAATCCTACTTGTTATGGAGGCATAGGTGTTAAAGGGTAGGTCCGTCCCGTCCTCGATCGTCCCCGGACGGCAACAGACGGCCCGCCCTTTGCCTGGGCTTCGCCCGGCGTCCCGCTCGCGTCCCGCGAGGCGGCCCCTCGCCTGATTTTATGGGTGGGAGGGCGGCTGTAGGCGGGGCACGCAGGGGGCGCTGACCGGATGTTGTTTGGTCTCGCAGGGACTCCTAGGAAAGTGAGTCCCTGCCGCGCAACTCCCCTGCAGCCTCTCAGCGCCTCCGGTGTCCAACAAGCACAGGGCAAGCAAGCAGCGTTGGTAAACAGCATTGGTGGGCGGACCTCCCACGAAGCGGGAGCGGCGAGGAGTGGCGTCGATACAGGTATGGAGCACAGCTAATGTGCCTTCACGGCGTCCCAGGGATTATCCTAATTTTCTCGCAGTTGGGCAGCTCTTAGGTCCTTTTAACCTGCTTGCCGGCTGTAGGCGGGGCACGCAGGGGGCGCTGACCGGATGTTGTTTGGTCTCGCAGGGACTCCTGGGAAAGTGAGTCCCTGCCGCGCCACTCCCCTGCAGCCTCTCAGCGCCTCCGGTGTCCAACAAGCACAGGGCAAGCAAGCAGCGTTGGTAAACAGCGTTGGTGGGCGGACCTCCCATGAAGCGGCTCCCGCGAAGCCGGAGCGGCGAGGAGTGGCGTCGATACAGGTATGGAGCACAGCTAATGTGCCTTCACGGCGTCCCAGGGATTATCCTAATTTTCAGGACTCATGCTCCTGGTCACGTGCCCGAGACATGCAACTTGCCAAGCACGGACCAGACTTGATTGCCACATAGGCAGAAAAGAAGCACGTGCAGTCACTTGTGCATTTCAGACGTTCGGCTAGAAGGGACAGGAGCGCTGGGCAAGGGATTTAGGGGTCAAGAGATGGCTCTTAAAACCAGTGCTTACCTCACACGGAGTCTGCGGTTCTTGGATGCTGAAGCTGCAGTGTAGACAGGCAGGCTGTGCAGGCGCACAGTGCTCCAGCCGGTAGCGATTCTTTTACAGAATCAAGTGGAGAAGACTTGCACGTGTGCGCATGCTCAGAAGCAAAACAAGATAAAGGCACTCACGCATGCAGGTGCGCGCCCCTGCTCGTGCCCAAGCCAATACTCCATCACTCCACAAAGTAATACAACAGATCACCTACAACTCAAGCGTTTTTTAGGCTCAACTTAAAAAGCAATAGGAATTCACTGAAAAAACGAAATGTTGTAGGGGCGGTATAGTTAGGAATTTACTGTTAATTCACTGAAAAAAGCAAAGATTACAATGAGGTTATTGTTAAGCTGACGTTTCACTCGTACAAAACCAAAGAATTCCATCCATTATGGTTACCTAACTGTAACTCATGCCCTCACAATTAGGGGTGGGTGGAATTTGCGTAGTCACGCTATGCAAAGCTCTGCGAAACTATAAAAAATCTCAGCGAGCACGCGGAGAGTTCCGCGAACTCGCAGAATTGCTTGTTCCACCTGTTCGCGATGCTTTTTGCCTGTTCGTGAACGCTGTTTGCGTGCTCGGGGGTAAATATCTTGCAAACAGGTATTTTGCAAGTGTGAATAAGCAAGAAATTCTGCGAAGCCGCAGATTGCAGAATTTTGACCAATTCCGCATTCTCTGTGCAACGTGAAATACACAAATTCTCTGAATTCCGCGAGCGGAATTTTCTACCCAGGCCTACTCGCAATGCACTACTTATGACCTCACATATTACCTCACTCATGACATGATCAGTGACATCACTGATTACATCTCAAATGACTTCACTGATGACATCCCGGTAACCTTTGTTTTTTTCAGTGAATTTCTATGGTTATTTCAATTCTCTTTCCAAACTATATTATTCCTAAAACCTTTGGATTTGTAAGTGGATTTCTAAGGTTTTTTTTAATTGTTTTTCCTAATTATAACGTCCCGGTAACCTTTGGTTTTCCAAGTGTATGAAAATATATAAATATATAAAGTATGCAAAAAAGAAGCAGAGAAATCTGGGTTGTTCCCAAGTTTAGGTGGTGAGCAGTTGCTCCTATATAAAGCACCCTACAACACCAGCAAATGTCTGCTCTTCCATCAAAGTTTTTAAACATAGGAGTACCACAGTGCTATCAACGTTGGTATAGAGAGGGACAAATTATTTCGGCATTTCTACAGCGCAGTTTTTAAGCATTGGATTAGCACAGTGCCATGCTTGCTCAGCTGTAAAATGGCAAACACCTTTTAGAAATGCCAACCAAGCCAACCTGATATGAATCCCCTGCCATGCTTTTTTGATCATTTTAGCTCTTCAGAGAGATTTAGCTGTCCAGACAACCTTTGTAATAGGTTAGCATATATGTTTGACACCGATAAACACTTAAAAACAATTACATTCACCTAATGATGTCATCAGTGATGCAATCAGGGATGTTATTTGAGATGTCATCAGTGATGTCACTGACTATGTCATGAGAAATATATTATATGAGGTTATAAGCAATCAATTGCGGTGGTATAAGTTATAGTTAGCTCAGGTAACTACAACTGATTAAATTCTATGGCTTCGTACATGTGAAATCTGAGCCTCAGTATAACGTCCCTGTAACCTTGTTTTTTTCACCCAAAGTGCGTACATAAAGATATTACTCATAAATGCCCTTTGTGAATTCCTAAAGTCTCAAACTTTAGACATTTTATCTGAGTTCAGACAAAACGTCTAAGATTCCCTTTGTGAATCGGCCCATAGTTTTCATTATGTTTGTATGTAACTTTACGTAAACTTCATATTTATATTAAAAAAATACATCGATCAGCTTTCCCTATACTATAAACTACGTGTTTTAACTATGTACATCTATTTTTTAGGTGTGAGATCTCTCTTGCGAGGGCCCGCGAAATCACAGAGTTAATCCTTTTGTTCTAATCTGTTGTACAGAGTTAATTTTCACCTGGCCAGTTGTGTATTGAATGCTAATGTTTAATAATAAATAAAGTCAGTACAGTATGTATATTGTGCTAATTATTTTGTTTTCAGACTTACAGCTCTCGCGAGATGGTTGCGGGAGCCAAACACATAATCCCCTCATGGACTATGAGGAGGCTGTTCTTCCTGTCTGACTCTCATGATCTGCTCGTGAGATCGTGCATTTACAATTAAGTTCATAACGCTTAATTTTTGCAGTTCTGAAGAAAGTTAGATATGCGAAGTGTTGTTTAAAGTAAAAAAACATTTGATGTACTGTTGCATTGAGATATTTAGAAAGTTCTCGGTTTTCATTACCTTATGGCCCTTTCACGAGATACCGCCAGACACCCGGGAAGGGAAAGACTTCCCAAGGAAGGATTGTGATACTGTTTTAACTAAAGAGCCGCATGACCTTGGTCTTTTAGGATTTGTCTTTTAAAAATAATGCCCAGTTGGCTAATTTATACTGTGATAATGTTTTTTGTAAATTCGAATTAGTGTTAGGAAGGCTTTGAATTTTGGGAAATTATAGAGGTTTACTTAGTTGTTATTAAGCCTACTAGAAAGGCACTTTACCCCATGTATTTGCAAGATTTATGGATCTCTTATGTGATGTTTTTAATGTATTGAATGATTTTTATTTGTTTTCTTTTATGGCTACTTAAGCCAAATAAAGATGTATTGACTGACTGACTATGTGTTAGTGAGTAGGTGTGTGAGTAGGTGTACGGTTAACTCATTTAATGTGTCAGTTGTTGTATGGGTGTATGTGTGGGTATGCAAGTGTCTATGTCTCTATGACTGGATCTGTGACTGGCTGCATTGGTACGTGAGTAGGTGCATGAGTGACTGTATATGTGAGTTAGTGGTTCCATTAGTGGCTCTATGGGTCAGTTGATGGGTTACTGGCTGTATGGATGAGGGACAAGACATGTGAGTGTTTCTATGGGTTCTGTGAATGAATTTGTTAGTGTGTGATGTATTCTTATAGGTTCTGTATCGATCCCCCTATTCCTGACCCTGTTCTGGTTAACAAGTTAACTAGCAGCCATCCCATGATGCAGAAACCGTTATCTGATTAAGCCACACTACGGCACAGGAACGTGTTATCTGATTAGGTCATAACGCTTGCCATCTAATTAGACAAGCGATATTCCTCCAGCCCCTGATAAGGCATACGGAGTTCTCAAAACAAATCAAACCTATGACAACCTGGGAAAAACCCTGCGGCCATTGTTTTGATTTCATCGAGAACTTCAGCAAAAGAATGTGCTAACGACCAAGTCGTATGACATCCTTATTGACGTATCTATGTCCATCCTTACGTCAATCTCGGCACCTTACAGGTATAAATATTACCGGTATTGCCTTAAGCAAACACACGCGGTGGTGACGAGATCGGAGCAGCCAGACTTGCCGAAGCCCAGAGCAGAGCAGACCCCGCTGGCGCAGCCCCGCCTTCCTGACGCGCTGAGAACGAGACGCTGCTTTCTCCTGCCGAGAAATCCAGCTCCGGCGCTTCCGGGTAGCCCTCGCAGGCAGCCTGGAATATCGAGACCAGAGACGAGAGATACCATCCCTCATTCATCCTAGATTCAAGGTACAGAACTGAATAACCCCTTGCAGAGAATTCTTGAGTCAGTCACTTGGCAAAACAAACTTAACTTAAACTGCTACTTTCTATTCCCGCCCACGTATTAGGCTTAGGTCAGGTACACCGGGGTAGGCGTAGTTAGAAACACCAGTTGAGTACGATTAGTCAAATGTATATGTGTATGTATCCATTTTATCCATTTTAAACCACCTTATGGCTTAGAAACCATATAAATGTTTTTACAGTATTATTTTATACTTCTGCTTTTATTGTATGCACTTTACTTAACCATAAGTATTGCGATAATATCGATCCATTTTTCTTGTATGAGAAAAGAGACTGATCAATAAATAACATCTTTTATTGAACACGCCCGTCTCTTCCTTTTCTCTACAATCTGGTGAGACTAAGAATGCACGTACTGACTGAGTAAAATAAGTTGTCTTTTGTTTTCACACGACTCTAGAGATACACTCTTGATTAGGGGAGAGCAAAGTTGTCATGTTCTATGGTTGTCAGAAACTAAATCCCTTCTTGTCTATCCAGGGAGGTTCAACTCCTCCTTGCCTATTCGAGAAAGTTTCTAGTGAACTCTGAGCTAGCTGGCAAACCCAAAGCTTTAAGTCTAATATCGACAATAGAAGACCTAGTTAACGTCTGGTCTAGGCCTATACTATTGAAGGTATTATTCCAATGCGCAGAGCCTATTGGGATAATAGGAACTACACTACATGGCGCCCAACGTTTGGAAAGGCGATAAATCTAACGCAAGACATTAGAGTAACTCAGTCGTGCTTTTTCACTCAGACCCCTTTTTTCCCATAATACTCCAAAGACGTCTGGAGTGGGTGAAAGGTCATATCCGCCAAACCTCGCAGGAGGAAACTCCTGTGTATGGTTCTTGGTATAGTCAATGTTGAAGGATACACTGTTCCAAAATATTGTGCATCTAATCTTTGTTCCCATAAGAAACCTGATCTGCAAACAAACAAAATAACCTTCCTGACAGTAGAATGTCAGACACTGAAGAAGAAAGAGAGATAGCTAGAGTAGCAGCTGAACTCGTAGCAGCTGATAATACTATGCAAGAAGCAGACCCGGATTTAATACTCATCCCGGTCAACATAAGGAAATCTATAACTTTAAAACTTATAGAAAATGGTCTGACACCTAGAGGTGGCACAGTCATATTCGTGATAGAGGCACACGAATATCGGCAGACAGAGGTATTCTATTCATGGATAAACTTTCCAGCAGCAAACGCTGTAACAAAGCACTTCCACCATTACAAAACAGAGGAACCTCCTGAAGAATACACTCCTTTCGAGGAGGTGGAAGTACCACTTAAATTTCAAGAGCACCTGCTCTTGTTTAATGGCGCCCTAAAACACAACAATCACATAACCAGGCTCGGTCCATTAGGTAGACCAGGAGCAACGTGGCCGGTCCTAGCCGGATACACACCACATCCAGACATCGAAAGAATGTCTGCAGCAGATCTTCTAATACAACTAAAACAATTAATAAAAGTACATAGACAATTAGTCCAATATGTAATGCGGACTTCAACAATCCAACCAGCAATTAAAATTCCACAGCTGACCCCTCATCAGGGGAACACAATTAAAATTACACCACAGAACATACAGTCCTGCCTAGGTAAAGTACCAGCTAAAAGGGAACAAATACCATTCTGGTTAGCACAAAAATTCACCCAAATAGAGGCGGTGTTTCCAGACACCACCCCTGTGGATAAACACAGGATTCTGACTATCTGTCTTCCAATGGGAATCGCACCACACGTGGAGGACTGTGACACTTGGGGTACAGTCTTTGCTTCCATTTACACAAAAACGCATGGTGTTCCATCCATCTCGGTAATACCAGATGTGCTAAAACAAATTCAAGATGAATACGGTCCAGAACCCGCTTTAACTCTTGGTATGAAATTACTGAAAGACTTCAAGCAGGTCTCGGCTATATTACTAGCCAATATAAAGGGAGAAGCAGCAAACGTGGCGATCCGCCAAAGGTTAAAAGAAACAGATATAGCAGACCAACCAGCTGAAATTGCCAGAATTATAGAAAAATCCTATGAGGAACTAGGTAGAGATAGTTTAGGTGGAATACCAGTAAAACCCCAACTGATTGAAAGTCCTGAAAAAATATTTATTAAAAATCTTCTAAACAGTCAAAAGAAGAACTGGGATGGAAACAAACAATCCAATCCAAAAGAAAAGAGATTCCAGTCCAGAGGAAGGTCTCCTCGGCGGAGAGAAAGATCTCCGGACCAAGGACCCAAGTCTCCCTAAAGTGAGCCCTCTGTGAAAAAATACAACCTTAGAAATAGGGATAATATAAAGAAACCGGATAGATATCAAGATTTTGATACACGTCCCTCTCAATCTTTTCAGACTTCCTCGCAGAAATCGGAAAGAAGAGGACGATCGGAACCCAGGGAAGGGCACGTCAAGTCCAAAGACAAGGAACCTGCTCATCCAAATAAGAAATTACAATTTCCAAAAAAGAAGGTAGCCAGTATTAAAGTAGTTAATAATGCCGAGAATACTGAGGACACAACTGAAAAACGGAGAATGGGCTCAGACAATGCTAGACAGCGCAGCAGAAGTGAGCATAGCTCGCAAAGTCCTTATGAATCATCTGGAGACAGTGGACACAAATGAATATCTTCAAGTGGAAACTGCAGACACCAGAGTTAGCAAACCTCACAAAATATATGAAATAACTTTACGTATAGAAGGGGATAAGACTAGAAAAATAAGGGGACTATTTTGGGATAATCTCTCCAAGGGCTATGACATCCTTCTAGCTGAAAAAGACTGGCCACCAGAGTTTGTCAGGGACTGCCCTCATGGCGAAGAAAAAATTATGCCTGCCTTCTCAAATCATATCCCAATTCATAAAAATACACACTTGCTAGAAAGTGGGCAGTAGCTCAAGCTCCTGCTTTATATAAAAATCACGTAGGATGGGATGAGGACTCTCCTCCTCACAAAATCCAGTTAAAATCACAACCTACTGCACAAAGACAGTACCCAATTAAGCAAGAAGCTAAAAAACAGGTAAAAGAAATACTAGACCAATTAGAATACCAGGGGGTGATTGAAACTTGCACCTCACAAATGAACAACCCTTTGTTTCCTGTCTCCAAACCAGATAATTCATATCGTCTAGTTTTGGATTACAGACACCTTAACTCATGTTGCAAAACTTTTGCAGTGCAAAACTCGCATAGTGCAGCGCTAATGAATAACATAGTGCGCAAAAAATACAAAACAACATTAGACATCTCTAATGGATTCTTTTGTCAAAATATAGCACCAGAGAGCAGATATTTGTCCGCGTTCTCAATAAATGGCGCTCAAAAACAATTCTGTCGGTTACCCCAAGGGTTCAAGAACAGCCCAGGAGAGGAGGAGCTTGGCGGGCATCCGAGATGGCCGCTTGAGCACAGCGCTCTCCGGACCCTCGCCGCTCCCGACATTTTATCCTGGCTGAATCCTGATTTCTTGCAAGAATTCGTGAAGGGGACGTTTGGCTGATTACCCTGGCACTTTTCAGAAATCGATTTGGATCTCGTATTCCTGAGTTATGGTGCTCTGAACTTTTGGGCTCCGCCCTTGAGGTGCGCCCAGGACGGGGTGCGGTACTGTGGCCGTCCTGCAATTGAACAACAACGGCAAGAGATCTGGCCTTGTGGGTCCCCCCTTCCTAAGTTTCGGTTTCGATTCCGTTCCGACTTGGGCCACGGCTGTGGATGTCGTGTTGCGACTGAGACTTGGAGGCAGATCGGCTGTTGGGCTTTCATGTGATCTATTTGCTGGTTTGGCGACCTCTACCCGAGTTGTGCCCCCTTTTTCTGTACTTTTGATCCTGTACTTTGGGTGTCGGGCCCGTCGGACCTGGTGGCTTGTCCTGTGACGCATCTTCAAAATGGCGGGCAGAGGGGACAGAGAGACGCGCAAGACGAAAACACCTCTGCGCGGAGCTCCAGTTCAATCAAATGTCATGGACCGTTATACCCATTCTAAGGGGTCCCCCGGAGCTGCCCTGCCTGGTTCTAGTATTGCGTCTGAACGAATTTTGGAAGAGTCGGCGGAGCCCTCCTTACAGGATATCATGGGCGCCATCTCGGGTGTGAGGGAATCCATCGGCCTACAGTACGAGGCCTTGGCCCACAAACTTGACACCGTGGCTATCGAGGTGAATCTGATTCGTGCTGACCTCGGCAAGACGAATGAGAGGGTACAATCACTGGATATTAAATCCTCTAGCCTTACGAATGACGTCTCGGAGCTCCAAACAGAGATTGGAAATCTCCGTCGGGGGAACGACTTCATGACCCGTCGCCTGGAGGACTTTGAAAATAGGGCGCGTCGCTGCAATGTTCGCCTGGTTGGTGTACCGGAAAACCCTGAACCCCACTCGGTGGATCTCCTGGTTGAGGATCTGGTCTTGAACCATTTGGCCCCTTCTGGTCTCACAAAATTTTTCACGGTGGAACGTGCACATCGTGTTCCAGGGGGCAAAGTCAAGCCGGGAGCCCCGCCGAGACCCATTGTAGCGAAGCTTTTTCATTATAGAGACCGGGACGCTATCCTGCAGGCCTCGCGGGCGAAGGGCCCGGTGGCCTTTGAGAATGCTACGGTGAACTTTTACCCGGACTTTTCCCAACAGGTTCAGAGACAACGTATGGAGTTTCGTGGTGCCAAGAAACGTCTCCGGGATCGGGGCCTACGTTACGCCATGCTCTTTCCCACTAGACTCCGGGTTGAATACAATGAACGTACCCTTTTCTTTGATCGGCCAGATGCTGTTAATGACTGGCTGGACTCATTGCCTGACTGTCCTCCTGAGACAGACTCCGCCGCTCACCCGGGCGGTGCCGAAGGTGGTGTGGAGATCTAACTGTTCGGCTCTTATGTCTTATTTTGAATACATTCTCAGGAGTGTTGGCCGGCGTCCCTCTACATTGTGATCATTCTGTCTTTTCGTTTGTTATTTTTGTTCTTGCTGAGGTCGGGGGGTGGATGGAACGGAGACCTTTCCTCCTCCGGGGTCTTTGTGTAGAATAGGGGTTTTTGGGCGACAGGCACACTGCAGGTTGGGGTGGCTCTTTAGCTTTTTGCAGGGGTGCAGGGTGGGGGGTGTTTCTCTTCAGTTTGGGGGAGGGGGGTTGGGAAGTTTTTTCTTTTCTGTGTGTTGTTTTCAAGGCGATTTGCTCCTGTGTTTGCTGCTGTTCCTGATGTCTAGCTCATGGACGAGGGGTCTTGGCTCGGGTGGTTGGGATGGGGGGTAGAGGGTTGAAATTTCTTTCCTGGAACGTTAATGGCCTGGGAGATCGTATTAAGCGCAGTGTGGTCTTAAACTGTATACGACGTTTGTCACCGGACATTGTTTTCATGCAAGAAACCCATTTGATTGGTAATGTGTGTTATGCGATGAATAGATGGGGCTACCGCCTTGTGGCGCACTCAGGGTTTACCTCCGGATCTAGGGGTGTGGGTATTCTTGTTCGAACCTCCCTCCCCCTGGCTATCGATGAGGTGATTCATGATGACCGTGGGAGATATACTGTCCTGGTGGGTAGATATGAAGGCCGCACCCTATCTCTCTTCAATGTTTATGTTCCTCCGGGTTTGCAGGCCTCTACTTTTACTGACTTGGGCCGTGTTCTGTTGGATCTCCCTGATAGCACTCTCTTTCTTGCCGGTGATTTTAATTCGGTGCTTTCCGGCCTTCACGATCGCCATCCCCCTAGAGATACCCCGCAGGCTCAGCAGTGGTTGGGTGGGTTTTTAGATACCTTTGGCCTTGTGGACTGCTGGCGACTGTTGCATCCTACTCAGCTCCAATACACCTTTCATTCTGGGGCCCATGGCAGTCTGTCCCGGCTGGATTATTTCCTGATGCCCGCAGCCCAATCATCGGCGGTTCGTGAGATTTTACACTTGCCGAGGGGTATTTCTGATCACTCGCCGCTCTGGCTCCGTTTCGAGGTTGGGGTAGAGGCGGCGGGCCGAGTGGCTCCCATTAACCCTTGGTATCTTTCCTCCCCTGAGACTCGTACCCTCTTGCTCAAGTCCATGGATGCATATTTCCTGGAAAATGAGGGGTCGGTCTCTTCGGCTGTGTCCCTGTGGGAAGCTTTTAAAACTGTGATTCGTGGACAGGCCCTTTCCTTGATTGTTGAAGCCAAGAGGGCAGGGAGGAAGGAGGTGGTGGACCTTGAGGGGGAGATCTCTGCTTTGGAGGACGAGTTGGAATCTGGTGTCACGCCTGACAAACTCCATGCCCTGGGTCTAAAACAGTTTGCATATAAATCTCTGGTCACTGACGCTGCAAAGGTGATGTTTCGTGAGCAGCAGGGCAGATTGTACGATGTGGGTGACAAGACGGGCAAACTCCTAGCGTGGTTGGACAAGAAAGAAAGAGTTAATCGTGTGGTGCCCGTGATTCAGTCTGCGAATGGTGAGAATGTGATTGATCCGACCGCCATTGTTGATCGTTTTGCAGAGTATTTCCGTGTGGTATATGCTCCCGTGTCTGTGAGGGATGTTGCCGACTCCCGCCTTCTTCTGCGTGATATCACTTTGCCCTGTGTCACCGACTTGGACCGTATTGCTTTGGACTCCCCTTTTACGAATGATGAGATAGCTAATGCAGTTCGATCGCTCCGTTCGGGCAAAGCACTGGGCCCGAACGGTTTGCCTATTGAGTTGTACAAATTATGCCCCGATAAGGTGGCGCCGCATCTCCGCGCCATGTTTCTAGAATCTCGTGAGCGGAACATGCTTCCCTATGATCAGCGTCTGGCGACAATCGTCGTCATTCCCAAAGAGGGTAAACCGCGTGACCTCTGTTCCTCGTATAGGCCCATATCCCTATTAAATGTTGAACCTAAGGTGTTGGCTAAACTTTTGGCGACCCGTCTCCTTTCGGTTCTTGGGGAGTTGGTCCATCCGGATCAGTCTGGCTTTATCCCGCATCGCAACACTGCTCTGAATTTACGTCGCCTCCACGGCGCGCTGGCGAGGGCGGGGCTTTTGACTGAACCGGCCATTTTGGCGTCCCTGGATGCCTCCATGGCCTTTGATACTGTGGAGTGGCCCTATTTATGGGCGACACTTGAGAAATTTGGATTCGGGTGCGAGTTTATTAGCTGGGTTAGACTGTTGTACGCGGAACCTCTGGCGCAAGTTGTAGTGAACGGTAGAGTGTCGACCCCCTTCTCCTTGGGCAGGGGTACCCGTCAGGGTTGCCCCTTGTCCCCTCTGTTGTTCGCGCTCGCTCTTGAACCGTTGGCGGCCTGGCTCCGTTGGGAACCGTCCCTTAAAGGTATTCGATGGGCCCCGGACTTCGAAGACCGCGTCTCGCTTTATGCGGACGACATCCTCTTGTATCTTACTTCCCCTCGCAAGTCTTTATCTGTTTTATTTGACGTTCTTGCGTCCTTTGGTGCTAACTCAGGCCTCGTCATCAACTGGTCTAAATCCTGTGTATACGTTTTATCTGGTATCTTGCCTCCGTTGCCGAGTAGACTTCCTCTTCAGGTGGTCCGGGATGGTTTCAAATACTTGGGTGTTTTCGTTACCTTGGATCCGTCCCTTCGTTTTGATCGTAATCTCCTTCCCCCGTTGCTTAGGCTCCGTTTGGACGTTGCCCGCTGGCGCAAACTTCCCCTGTCTCCACTGGGTCGGGCGGCCCTGTTTAAGATGATGTCACTACCGCGGTTTCTCTACGCTCTCCAGAATTATTATGATCCTATCCCCAAGACCTATTTTCGGGAGATTGAGAGCCTTCAGAGGCAACTTATTTGGGATGGGCGACCGCGCATTGCTCTCGCGAAACTTTCTATCCCGTGGTACGATGGGGGCATGGCGCTCCCCGATATTAAGAGATACTACTGGGCTTCCCATCTGTCCGCTATTAATCACGCTATGTTCTCTCCGGGTCGTAATCCGGCGTTTGAGATGGATAAACTTCAGCTTCCGGGAGGTGACTTTAATAGAGTACTCTATTCTCGCTCCGCTGGGCGCCATCTTGTGGGACCTACTTTGACTGCTTTGACAGTGTGGCGTGCTGCGAATGTGAGCCTGGGCTGGGAGGATCGCTTGACGTTGGCGACGCCTCTTTATGCTTCGGAACGTCTGGGCGGTCTTTGGTCTTCCAAGGGTTTTGACCGTTGGGACTTGATTGGGATCTCTAAAGTGGGAGATGTATATTCTAAGGGTTCTGTACGCCCGTTTCAGGCCCTCCAGGCTGACTATGGCCTGAGTAGTCGGGAATTCTTTCGTTATTTACAGATCAGGCACGCTTTGGTTTCGGTGTTTGCTCCTGGTGAGATTCCGCCTGACTCTTCCCCACTTGAAGACCGTATCCTCGACGGACATCTTCCTGATAGCACTATCTCCCTGATCTATAAAAAGTTGATCAACAATCGGACTGACTTATTGGCCCGACTTCGGGAACAGTGGCTGGGAGATGGGTTGGAACTTGATGATGAGGATTGGCAATCGGCCCTCTCCTCTCCGAAGGAGGTGGCTATACCGGCTCGACTCCGTCTGGTCCAATTGAAGATCCTTCATCGGGTGTACGTGACGGGACCGCGACTGATGGTGATGGGCTTTTCCTCTGATGGACTGTGTAAGCGTGGATGTGGTTTGCGTGCTACTTTCCTGCATATTCTTTGGGAGTGCCCGATGGTGGCTGCTTATTGGGTGGCCGTGCTTGATCTGATGACTGTGGTGACGGGGATATCCTTGCGACCGGAACCTCGTCGCTGTCTTTTGAATGTTTGGGAGCCCACGGACTATTCGGTGGCACAGACTAGATGGGCCACCCTGGGCTATATGATTGCGAAGCGAGATATTGCGCAACTCTGGGGGGCCTCCAGGCCCCCTGCCCTCGCGCAATGGGAGGATAATATGGACTGGTCCATGTTCCGTGAGAAAACTGTTTATGTGGCCAGGGGTAGACCCAGGGCATGGGTGAAGGTGTGGGGTCAATGGAACGAATACCGTGGCGACATTTGTACTCCTCCCCTTGTGGACACTATCGAGATTACCCTATCTCCCTAGGCTAGCGTTCCCGGAATCTTCATATAGGGACTGAGCTGGTGTCACCGGCTCTTCCCCCCCTTCTTCTTCCTGATATCTGCCCCCCTCCCCCCCCCCCCCCGCTCCATACTCCTTAGTGCTTAGGATATTATTACTGCACCTCCGCTGCTGTCCCCCCCTTGCGTCCCTTGGGCTGACCTTCAGTGATACACTCTCGCCTTTTTGTATGTTTGTTCTTTCATATATATAAAACCTGTTTTGGTCCTGTATTTAATGTGGAGTATTGCATTGTTGATTGACGATTACCTCTGCGGGCTTATGTGATATTTGTCTACTCCTTTTTAGCGGCTGGCCCGTGTGGTTGTAGGCCCATCCTTGTACGTTTCTGCTTGCTCAAATAAAGGTTTTTTAAAAAAAAAAAATAAAAAAAAAAAAAAGAACAGCCCAGGATTATTCTCAGCGAGAGTAACAGAGTTACTACAAACATATGATGACAAAGCATTATCGTATGTCGACGACATATACCTAACAGATGATGACTTGGATACTCACTTGAAGAGAGTGAACACCATAATACTTGGGTTCGCAGCAGAGGGTTACAAATTCAACTTTAAAAAATCTAGAATTGCCCATCTAACAGTACTGTTCTTAGGATATGAATTATCAAGTGAAGGCAAAAGCCTGGCTGACAATTTCCTAGAGAAATGTGCAGTACTCCAAGCACCTAGAACACTAAAAAACTTACAGTCAATTCTAGGCTTCCTAAATTTCGGAAGAACATACATTGCAAATTACGCAGAAAGGGTCAAGCCCCTTTATGATCTAATAAAACCAGATTTTAAAAGAACAAATTGGACTCAAAAACACACAGAAATTTTGAGATCCTTACAAACAGACATGTTAATTAAAACAAAATTAGAAACACGTGATAACACACGCAATCTTGTGATTCGAGTCATCCCAGGAAGATGCGGATTCACATACCTGACCTCTAACGAGGGAGAAAAGGTACCAATTGCATTCAAATCACACTTGTACACAGAAGCTGAAAAGAAATTCAGCATTAAAGAAAACATTGTTCATGCAGTTCAAACCGCAATAGCTAGAGAAAAAGATAAAGCTGACGGTAGACACATCACAGTCAGAACAGCAGAATCAGCCTTTGAGGCATTAACAACACCGTGTAATTTACCAACAACAGCATTGAATCCGGAATGGATACAATGGGTGAATTCAATTACAACGGACAAAGTAAAATACTACTTTGATCCAGAATTAAAAGAATTAAAAAATCTAGAATATGAAAGAACATTCCCTCTGCCAATCGACATTCTGCCCTTACGACAGTACGCTTGTGTAATCTATATTTATTTATTTTATTTATTTTATTGAATTTGTATTGCGCTCAGCTACCCGTAGAGGGTTTCCCGGCGCCAGGGACAGCCTAAAGAAGAAAGATAGGTAATTGCTGAAAACAGGAGAAGCAGAGAACATTTGACCAACTAAAACAGAAAAGTTTTTAGCTTTTTGCGAAAGGCTAGAAGATTAGTTTCCGTTTTAAGCGTCAGCGGAAGAGCATTCCACATCTTCGGCCCCAAATGGGCAAAAGAGCGGCCTCCCATTTTTGTCAAGCGAATTCTAGGAATTACAAAATTGGCTTGATTTGATGACCTAAGGGAACGATTTGGCTGGTATGGCCGGACAAGATTGTGCAAGTATGTGGGAGCAGAACCCTGACGGATTTTGAACATAAGGCACAAAGTTTTAAAAGCTACACGGTCAGCAATTTTTAACCAATGAAGGTCACATAGGGCTTGTGTTGCAGACATTCTGCGTGGGACATTGCACAGAAGGCGGGCAGCTGAGTTCTGCACAACCTGGAGTATATTCATTGTAGCTCTATCAGCTCCCAGATAGAGCACATTGCCGTAGTCGATACGGGACATTACAAGAGCCTGGACAACAGTTCGACGAGTAGACTCAGGCAGCATCCATAGGATCTTCTGCAACCAGCGTAGAGTGTTAAAGCAGATTGCAGCGACCTTAGTTGCCTGTTGACGCATCGAGAGTTTCTCGTCGATTAGAAAGCCGAGGTTACGAACAACTGGCACGGGGGTAGGCAGTGGACCCATGTCACTAGGCCAATGTCTAGAACCCCACAGATCTTTATGTTTGCCAAGTACGATAACCTCGGTCTTTTCACCATTGAGTTTTAGCAGGTTGGCCTGCATCCAGGCTGCAACCCGAGAAAGGCCGATTTTAAGGGCAGAGGTGTCCTGAGACCTACTGTCAGACAGGGAGAACACGATCTGCGTATCATCTGCATAGGAGTAAATAGACAGACCGGCGTCCTCTACTATCGTGGCAAGGGGTCTGATGTAAATATTGAACAATAAAGGGCTCAATATAGACCCCTGCGGAACGCCATAAGCAGATGAGCAGATCGCCGATTCAGCTTTGGTTGAAAATACCTGAAAGGTGCGCTCATTAAGAAATGAAGCCACCCAGGCAAGCGCAGATCCTGCAACACCAAGGGAGTGAAGGGACTCTAGAAGAATGGAATGCGACACGGTATCAAAAGCCGCGCTTAAATCCAATAGTATAAGCGCAAAGGTCTCACCACTATCAATACCGTGTCGGAGTCGCTCAGTCACCCCCAGGAGTGCGGATTCGGTGGAATAATTGGCGCGAAAGCCTGATTGGGATGGATGGAGATATCCCGTATTTTCAACAAATTCGTTTAGCTGAAAGTTGACATGGCGTTCTAGTATCTTAGAACAAGCTGGCAGCAGGGATATAGGCCTAAAATTGGCCAGGTTAGTAATGTCCATACCAGATTTCTTCTGTAGGGGAACGACCATGGCGTGTTTCCATTCCTGTTCCACCCGAGATTCACTATACAGACGGACATGCTCAACCCTCCGTTTGGGGAGAACAAGCATACAACCCCACATGTGAGATTACAAAAGAAGTGTGGCGCGGAGGTAAACTAAGACCTCTATTAACAAAAACACACTCAGTAGAAACTAATTCAGAACAACAGACTGAAATAATAGCATTGAAAATGGCGCTAGATAATGCAGATCGCGAATTCCCGACACTTATAGTGTCCGATTCGTATTACAGCGTCAAATCATATAACAGCGATTTGCAGAAATGGATTCAAAACGGTTACAAAGATGACACAGGTGCAACAATAAAGCAAAAACTGCTTTGGGAACAAATAGTTCTGTTACAAAAAGAACTACCAAAGACTCACGTGACACACTCACTGAGTCATCAGCGTGATGGCGTTCACGTTGCAGGGAATTCATTGGCTAAGACAGCCACAGCGGTAGCAACTAAATCGGCTTCCGTAGCTAGAAAAAAGCGTACAATGAAATACATTGACGGTGAAACAGTGCTGGCGGTAAAAACGTCATCAAAAGGCGACTGCTCAGCGCTACCGATCAACTATCCACTCAATTATACATACATAATCGATGCAAACTCCGTCCCTTTTGCTCGAATCCCTGGAGTGGGGGATAGAGTAATTCCAAACATGGACAGGAGAACTTTGTTAATTGCAGACGCACATATGGGCGAGGGTCTCAGACACCTCAAACTAAAAGATTCTCTGGAAGAACTACAATCAGTGTACTGGTGGGCAGGCATGAGCCTGCAGCATCACATTTTTGTAAAAAAATGCCCGGACTGCAACAGAGATCGCAGTGGCGAGAGAAACGGTATACTACCGTGGCGTTTCACTCCAGAAAGGATCAGCAGTAAAAAGCAAAGCGTCCGATTAACATATACAGGCTAGTTTCCACTTATAATGTAGATCCCCAGCACTCGGCTGACGTCTGGACTGTTATACAAAGATTTGCGAGTCTAAATGGCATATACGCTAGGAGCATGCTACGTTTGACCAATGTTTTCACTTTAGCCCTCAAGCTTGTGGGGAAGCACGGCCAAATGAGCATAGCGATGCGGGATTCTTCTCACTTCCTTCCTGAGGGATACGGGATGGTGTAAAGAAAAAACCAAGGCATAAAGCTATCTATAACAGAAAGGATATTAGGTTCGGGAGCTGGGTGGGTCAAACATCTAATAAGTGTCCAACGTAGTCTAAATAACCTGCCAAGAAATTCTCTGAAGGGATTCAGTCCGTACAAATTATTGTTTGGAACTAGGATGTTAATCTTAGATCTTGACAGTCAGACTTCAGTGGTAAAGGAAAAAAGCTTTGATATCAAAGATCGTTTGGCTATTTTGCAGGACTTAAACAAAACAAGAAAAGACCTGAGCAACATAAAGTTGAAACAGCAGCCATCAACCACTGAAGAACCACCACCTGTCCCAGCAAGACCTGTCTGGATTCCAAAAGTCGGGGATCTAGTCAGAGAAAAGATCGCGGTAAGAAGGAATTTGGGCCATCTTACAGAAAAGCAGTTCCTGTCTTGTCTATCAACGGGACAAGATCAGTTGTACTACCGCCGCTTGCTGGTAAAAAGGAGAACCGAGATGTATCCATCGACCTGGTAAAACCACAATCATGTGGCCGATAACAAACAGTAGGCCAAGTGGACTCCCGATAAGTAGTAGAACACCAAGATTTGCTACCAATACAGAGGTCCAAACTAAGAGGCTAATCACATTCGAAACGCCTACAGAAGAACAACAAGGACTATGCAACAATGCATTGGAACTTAAACCTCTGAAAACCCAAATAAAAACATTTAGTAGAGACACACCAACCTACAATGAAGTAACAAACGAATATGCAAGAAACAGTAATCCTGAAGCAATTGGAACAATTGACAGAACTGCATCCGGCTACTTCATAAACTTCGATGATTCCTCTGAAGACCTAAGTGAATCAAAAACACAGCCATCAACAAAAACCTTTAAAGATAAAGCTAAAGAACTTTTGAAACAGCTGAAAGAAACATATCTGATTTCTCCATGGATTGAATTTTGGGTGGGCTTTGGTGCATTTATCCTCATACTTTGGCTCATCATGGTACTAACTTTGGGACGCTTCATTGAGGGAAAATATGCTAAAATGGACACAGCAAGTCAGAAAATCAACTTGATCCTCAAGCCACACACATCTTCACACGTCGAGAAAAGAGAACTTTCTTCAGTCAACTTCACAGCCAATCCTATACCGGGTGGGGTAGCATGGGACAATACTGACTACGAAATTTATGGTCCGGTTGAGATCCTGAAATATCCACACCAAATTAAGATCTCGTTGAGTGACTTTATAAAAACAAGCTCATTTGCTGATGATTGGGACTTTGAAAGTATAAATAATATGATGTCTGACTTAGTGATGTCTGCTAAATTTACCAAACATGATTATTTGCAGGGTTCGACTAATTATGATAGTATGTACTGTTACAACCACTATGGTAACCATTTTCTACATAAATCTGTACAACCTAGAAATGTTTTAAATTATAATCAATGGGAACATTGTGCAACCCCTCCAAAAGGAAGCTCAAGAACCTTTTACGACAAATATTCATACTTTTCAGGGTTCAACACAAGTAATGCTGAAACATTTTATTTCAAATTGTCAAATAAGACAGGGACAAAGACCATGCTAACAAACACGAAATTGATATATTCAGACTCATTTTTTGAACAAATGAATACTTTTGGTTTTGATTATTGGGACAAAAATGTTGAAGTTAAAAGTGTTTGGGGTACAAAAGAATGGCAAGTACAAGGTATAGAATCATTGTTTAGAGCCTGCATGATCCCAGAACAAATTATATTTTTAAATGACACTGTTCAACAAACCACCTGTCTTGGCTTAGCCAAAATCAAAGACTTAAATAAACCGTCTATTCCAAAGCCAACAATGGACAACAATAGCTCTACAGATGAAGAGATAGACGTAAACTATATATTAAACCAAAACAGAACACATCCTGATTGGAAACAGTGGTTGATCTGGCCCAAAGATACTAATAACTGTCAAGACAGATTCCTGAACAAAAAACAGGGGTTCAAATTGACCAGGCCAGACCCTAGATATTCCCAAAGACAACACCCAGGGATAATAACCACCTACAGTGTGGGCAAATTATGCCTTCAATGGCTACAAACTTCCACACTGACAGAAATTAAGCAACACCTAACTTTACTTACTGATGGTGCTGACTTGCGTGATTTAATTATGGGACCGCGCAAACAGCGTCAAAAACGCTTCATAGCAGCCTCTATATATGCAGCTTACAATGAGGCCTGGAAGGTAACTCAAATTGAGACAGCAGAAAGTATACGGGAAATTGACCGTATTAATTTGGAAAAATCACTTTCTGTAGTGGACAATGGGTTAATGACTCTGTCCTCCAGAATGTTTTCTTTGGACAGCATTGTGTCTTCAGCAATCGACATAATATCGCAAGACTTACTATTGTTACAACACGGTCAGTCTCAATTGCGTTCTATTGTACAGCTTGGCTGTACGTTACAAAATCTGCGTTCAGGCTATGTGCCTTGGCGTTTAATCAACACAACGTCACTATTCAATATCTTTAACCTTACTGATAAACAAATCAGTATGGCACAAAAGGGTGCTGATTATACAATCCTGAGCATTGAGAAACTCGAGAGATTACCAGTGACAATGTCAGAACGACCTGTCAGTGAATGGATAATACATGGGATAATTAATATTCCAATATCAACCTTCAGGTTTCAATACTGCCAAAAATATATACAGGCTGGCATGTACGAAAAATTGGGAAAAGGGTACATTAAGACAACATGGAACTTGCCCTATTCACATGCATGTGTCAGTAATAAAGGACAGAAAGTGTTTCTTAGTGGCAACAATTGTGCGATGTCACTAAGCGGTACACTTCTGTGTAATGGAATTAGTTTGCATGGAGCCTGTGAAGGGAACTCAAATAACCTTTCATGTCACCAGCTAGGCGCACCTGCAACAGAGATAGAACCATTCTTTAAAAGACTCTATAACGGGAGTTACATTCTAATTGTGGATCGCAGATGTTGTAGTCTTATGCCCGGGACTCCTTATCTCGTAACTACAACTGCGAAGGTCATGTGCTGTGGACACTAAGCATGGGCGGATTTTGCGGATTGGCAATCCGCGAACTTGCGTATTTACGGATTCGCAATCCGCGAAGATCCGCGAACTCTAGCGGATTTGCGGATTTTTCCGTTTTTTGTGTTGGCGCGTGTTCGCGCCGATTTTGGGACAAGTTCGCAATTGCGAACTTACTTTTCGGCTTGCAACGGCCGCGACTATGTTGTTTCTACGTCTGGTTTATCATCACAGGTTCACAGCACCCTCTGTTTCACCACTGCCACCCTCTGGGACACCCATGCCACCCTCTAGTACATCCTCACAGGCACCTATTAGGTTTATTTATTACTGTAGATTATGGTGGTTGAAAAAAGCTAGCACACCTGCCCTTCTTCAACTGCCATCAATTAATTTGTGTTTCATTAATGTGTCAGTAATTTTGAAAGTTCCAGTCTGGCTGGCACCTGCTTCCTTCCTTATCTGTAATTTGCTTTTTGTTGCAGTGAAATTTTTTTTTTACAGGACCTTTATGGTGCTATTCTATGAGCCTGCTGTTTGGGTCATAGCAGGGTCATAGAATTGTTGCAAACTCTGGAGGGGCCCATCAGGAAGCACTACCTTGAATGTTACTAATGTTAAGTTTGAACTTTTGCACCTGCTCATTGCTTTCATTTTAGCTAAAATCGTTTTTTTTGCAATTTCGCGCGTTATTTGGGGCGCGAATCCGTGCGAGATCGATTTCGGAAGCCGCGAATACGTGCGAATACAAAATTGTTTTTGTTGCGACGTGTATGTTCGCGTGATCTTGCGCGTGTTCGCGAGGCGCTTCTAGCTATTCGTTTGCCAAGTTACCCTATCGGTCGTACACGGGCGCGGCCATCTTGTTGGCGTGACGTATTTCCGTTTCCGCCCGCTATGTGTAATCTCGCAAAGTGTGCTGCTCGCGAGTACAATTTCGCGCGTACTCGCAAGGAAAATCTCGCGCGAACTTACCCACGCGGTCGTGAACGGGCGCGGCCATCTTGTTTCTCATTCATTGCTATGGTTCTGGGCATGCTTTCTGTATCCTCTCTCAATCTCTGCCATCCTTTGCTTGTTTGAAGTTTTTTTGATCTAATTTTACTTATTATCTAACCCTCTATTTTTCTAGCTCTATATTTTTGTGTTTTCTGCAGCTTTTATTTACTTTTAAACTACTTTTTTAAACTCTTTTCTTTTCTTCTTCACTATTCTATTTCTTCTTTATCATTTAAGTTTATTTCTGCCCAGACCATGGTAAAGGGAGCCGGGAAGCACCCTGAGAAGGGGAAGGGTCCCGCAC
The DNA here is from genome assembly GCF_964261635.1 of Lissotriton helveticus. Classification (NCBI taxonomy): domain Eukaryota; kingdom Metazoa; phylum Chordata; class Amphibia; order Caudata; family Salamandridae; genus Lissotriton; species Lissotriton helveticus. Next base: position 313,273,370 of record NC_136062.1, read on the forward strand.
CCCGTGCCCGGCTCCCGTGCGGGCGTTTAAGGGGGGAGCAAGTGGTCCCGAGGGAGATCTTCAGCGCGGAGGAAGTGGCGGCACTGATCTTCCATGTCCAGCGCCGCCTCCCCAAGACGATCCTGGGAGGCGGCAAGATCGCGACCGGCTATGGCATCCGGGAGCGCCGCCAGCGGTGGGAGAAGGTGTGCCGGGCCATGTACAAGATCTCTGGGGTCCGGCGCACATATAACCAGGCCACCCACCGCTGGACCGATGTCATGGACCGGGAGCGGGACTTGCTGGACGCGCTCGGCGTAGAGGTCCCCGGGCTTGGTGAGTAGTAGTAGTAGTACATTTACTACTCTGTTTTATCCTGCTCTGTTATTTGCAAATCTTTGTTCTTTACCAAGAGCAATAATGCTGCCGATTACATTGAGGTAAATTATATTTCAAAATCTTCTATGCATTTCATTTTCAGGTGCACTGCTCTCCTTCTCAGTAGCCTTGCTTGCTACTATGCTTCTTTGTTTTGTATGTTGTGTTCAGAAGCATTTCATTGGCCTGAGAAATTATGTATCAGTGTACTGTAAAGAAAAGAACTGCGTAATGCTAGACAGTAAGGGTCACATTTTCAATTACCGGCGCATCCCTGCAAAGTAGCAGGGATGCGGCAGTAATTGTGTGCCATGCCACCACCACCCATTGGCCCAAAACGTCACAGAAGCCTTACGCATCTGTGCCGTAAAGGCAGCGCATTGCTGGAGTTGCGTGCCAACGATGGCGCAGCTCCAGCAATGCTCTGGGGTACCCTATCTCCCCAATGCTGCATCAAGCCGTACGTCGGCTTCAAGCGCGCAGGGTTTGAGTCATGCATCATTGTCCTAAAAATGACTGATTGACATCTTGTAGATTTCCCTCAGCCACTTTTAGGATTCGTTCCTGCGCAGGTACGCCCTCCCTTGCGCCGGAACGCCCCCTGATGGCGCAGGGCTTTACAACGTGATGCATCGCCCATATGCCCATATGTGTTTTTTTTTTTAATATATACGCCGCACCAACACCATGGCGAGTCTTTTGTTCTGCCGCTGCGTCAGAAAAGGCACGCAACAATGGAGGAAAATCAGCCGCAACTTCCGCAAGGGACTTATAAATCAGCCCCAACAGACTGAAGTCCAGTGTCCTTCCTTTAGACAGTCACATGGCTATCAGAAGAAATAGTGGCGGTGGTGGCGGGTGGATTGATAGTTTGAGTATTCACTGATCTGCAAGCAGGATGGACTTTGTCTGTCACGTGTTGCGCACTACTGCCTGCAGTGCCAGGCCTAGGCAAACCTCTTTAGTAGTCTGTTTATTGAGTTACATAGGAACTTTCTAAGTCAACGTTCCGCAAATCAGGCAATACGAATAACGTAGTATACCACATGAGATAGATCCCGTGGAATAGTTGTCTATCTATTTGCTATTTTTCCAAAATATGTTGTTATTGTTCTTTTGAAATGTTTGATTTGGTTGAAAAATCTCATCCATGTTTTATGGTTTTTCTTTCTTTCATGTTGTACATCAGCTCCCCCCAAGGGCAAGAGGACACAGGAGGAGGGTGCTGAGGATGCAGGCCAGGATCGGGCAGGCGAGGGCTCCTTTGCTGGCCCCAGTAAGTTTACATTTTACTAAACAGTACCTATTTTTTCCTAGCGTTCCTCATTCGATTTTTTCTAAATCGTCTTTGATCTTCTTGTAGACTGGATATAAATTCTTATCCTGCCTCGAATATGACTCCCTGTGGTATTACTAGACTATTCTTATTAGTCTGTCTGTGTAGCTAACTAAGATTGGACATTTGGCAATTCCATTGGACTCCCATTATATTCAGCAATACCTCTATGCACTGTCTCCTTACTGACTAGATAGTGTGGCAGAGTCATTCAGCTCCCGAAGTCACCGATTATAGATCCCCAATGATCTCTAGATTATCGTACGCAGGACAAGAGAGTAGTACGGAGTCACAGCACAGTCAAGAAGTGTCAGAGGCACTCATGCTTGCAAAAATTCCAAAACCTTTAGCTCATCCACTCTAGTCTAGAGGAACAAAAACCACAGAGTCTATTTAAGTGTAAAAGCTTTATTAAAAGTAAACACATTTATTAAAATCTACTTTGTCATAAAACTATTTAACTGTAAACGGAAAAGTGGTTAGTGCTGACGATTAATTGGACACATTTCTTGTGGTCGAGCCGAACTCTCACCTACTTTGAACTTGATCCTGGTCGTGTTCTTAGGACTCAGGAGTCAAGCTTCTGTCTGTTAGGAGAAAAAGTGGTGCGTGTTAAAAATCAAAAGCAAGCATTCATCAGTTGTGCATAAAAGTGCAGCAAGACAACAGCCTTCCCTGGAAAATGGGACATTTTTACTATGGAGTAGACAGTCACAAATTATTACATTGTATTCTGTTTTTTTAACATTTCTCCTAGACCAAATATTATATAGTAGTGAGTGGTGTATTCTAACTTTCTTAAATGTACTTTGTAGGTGTAACATCTGGTTACGGGGCCAGCGCGGAGGTGGCTGTGTTGGACTTGGACTCGGAGGCCTCTGGGGAGGATGCGGCGTTAGAAGAGCTGGTGGCCGTTCCTGTGGGGGATCAAACGGTGGTGGCGGAAACAGGTAAGCTATATATTCCTTACTTATTGAGATTGAAGACTGCATAGTGTGCTTTCTGCACGGGTGTATTACAATTACAAATCAACCAGGTAGTAGCCTCCTCGAAATGTACTTCGACTTAGCTGTGAAGTTTTTGGTGAGAAGAATCCCAATAAGTTCTTAGACGAACGTGATGGATGGGATGAACGAAAAGCGAAAGAAGGGTGTAAGTAAGTGGGACGCGAACTTGTATGATGGCTGGCAAAGAAGAACGATATGTGTTTGCTTGGACCCAGAGGTGGCTGGGAAGGAAAGAATATGGTATGGTGCATGGCTGGGTCAATGATGAAGCAAGGATGGGTGGAAGGACAGCAGCCTGGGTGGGTGAAACAGAAACTGTATGTGTGCGTATACTTTGAATGAATGGATGCCTGGAGCATGGTATTCTCTGACTCTTACATAGCAAATGTGTATCTAGAGAGAGTAGATGGTCGCCAGGTGAAGTAAGTGTTACCTTGAAGAGCATGTACCACCGCACCCGCACGTCCGTCCCAGTGCAGGGAAGGCAAGGAAAAGAAATTGTAAATGTGTCCAATACTACCATGAATAGTAGCAGTACTTTGTATTGCGTTTGCATTCACAGCATATATCTGGTTATTACGGTGGACACTCCGTACCTCTCTTAATAACTTTAGTTTACTTGTAGTACGTCATTCATGTGTGGGTGTATCACTGTGTTCACTCAATATTAAGCAAAGCACCTAAAGTCATCTCATCTGTCATTAAATACGTCCCATGTGAAGTGATAGATAATCAAATTAGTTAGCTTCTTCAGTTTCCTTTTCTAGTACTCATTTGCACTGTAGGGTGAAAGGTAAATTAATTAAGCAGTAGCCCTTGTAACAGAGTATTCTCAGTGCCACCCGTAATAGAAAAGTAATAGCTTCACCACCTGCATGTACTGGACCGGTACAGTAACGCAAGTCTGTCTCCATCATCATGGTGTGCAACTTTTTTTCTCGGGTGCAACTTCACTGTGCTGTGTCCATGTCATTCTGCCGGCTTGCATAAGATAACGTACCCATTTCCCTAAACAAGAGAGAAGAAGAAGAATAAGACTGGTGTACTGTCATAGTCGACTGTAATGGAAGTCCATAGTGGTCGTAGAATTAGTTCATTAAACTACCACTACTGTTAGAGCAAGGATGCAGAAGTGGGAGGTTACATAGATACTGTCCTCAATAGTTATGTACTGTGCTTTCAATTTGCTACTTGTACTCTGTGACCCAACTTTCGGCTCAATCACTTTGTGTTATTAATAAGGAGCATTGGTTACAGACTATGTCTTTCTTTCTTCATATAGTTGCTCCTTCCAAATCAACAACAAGGAGGGAGCAGGCTAGATTGGCCCGGCAACGGAGGCTGGAGGCCACAGTCGCCGAGTATCGGCGGCTGGTGGCCCTGGAGGAGGAGGAGGACACGCAGTCGAGCGGGGCAACATCTTCGACTGTGACCACTGCATCCTCCTCCGTGACTAAACCAGCGGGACCGAGCCGGGCTAAGAAAGCCGACCGCCACCGCCAAGCACCCGAAATACCAGCTGCCCCCCACAGGAGCTGCAAGGAACGCCAACGCCGCCTACGAGTCCGCATGTCCAACCTGGAGCAGGAGGTCCTGAGGTATAAGACCTTGGTTAAGGGCCTCCGCTCCGAGCTTGCCACCCTCCGCAAGGAGTATGATGCCCATGCCGCATCATGCACCAGCACCAGCACCCTCCAGTAGTGGAGTGTCCCTTGCCCTTTTTTTATAGACTTTTGGGGGGTGGGATTTGGGAGTTGGGATCGTTTTGGGACGTTTCAGAGACAATCGTTGGGGTTAGGGTGGGTGAGGGAGATTATTTTGTTAGGGATAAATAAATATATTTTTCAACTACTTTATCTGACCATACCTGTTTTTTACTGCTTTTCAGTCTGGTGGGTGGGGGGCGGGGGTGTAACAGTAACTTTGTTTTCCTGAACAGTCGTAGGACTTTAGTAGTACAACCGTCAATCTCTTGTCTACTCCGAAATAATACTCCATTATACTACCTCCCACCAAACGCTTATCTTACCTGTAATTTGTGTTAGAAATTAGGGCTAGGCCCAGGGCTGGCTCCAGGTGAAATGGGGATTAACGTTGTCATTCCTGGGCGGGTGACATTTCCTCATTGCGGTGTTACTAGTGGTGTGACACAGTGGCAGTTGCATGCCTATGGAAAAAAAGAAAACGAAACCTTGTTTGTACTCCTTACTGTAGCATTACAACGGTTACGGTACGATCGAGAAAATAGCAGGTGACAGTACACTAGAACAGTGCCATAATGTAGCCTAACAAATGGTAAAGTATTGCAAGTATAACTAGTACTTGCGTTGAATTTATTTGACATTGGCTACTACTACTAGAAGATATAGTACTGAAGCTGAGTAAGTCTAGAAGATATCCTCGTATTCCTTCACCAGCCTGTTGCTGCTATCACCTTATCCTCCCCAGCAAGTGTGTGGAATTATTGATGTCATTTTAGTCAGACATCAAGCAAAACAACACAGCCCGGGGGAAGAGGGTTAGGGTTTGTAAAATGGATGGGAATGGGGGTTTCTTTTTGGGTAGGTTTTGTTGAGAGAAGAAAAAAAAAGCAGAGCATGGACAAACAATAATTGAAGATACAGAGTTTACAGACAATCTTTGGTTACAAAGTAAAGGTAAGCACATGCAGTCACACTCATAGAATAAAAGACAACAATGGATACTGTATCTGTATTGCGTATGTTGTTGGAGTTGTCCTGTTGAAATTGGTAAGTAAGTTGCATGCAGCAAACAATTCCTCTTATTGGCGGCACTCCTCCATTCCAGCTGACGCTTCGTCCATCAATGTGGTGGTGACCACTGACAGAAGAGACACCCTGTCCACTGCCTGCCTGGCGGATGTTGACTGAAACCCGGCCTGTAATTATTGAACGGAAAACAGGAAGTGCTATTACAATACCACTGATAAATAAATAAAAGGTATGTACGCTGTGTGGTTCAAAAAGTGACACTTTGATTTCCCTAATAGACAGTACAATATTTTTGAAATTGCGTGCTCTGTCTGAGTCACCTTTTTAAGGATCAATAAGTATGGCCAAAATATTATAGCGGATCTTTCCCCTCAAGGTGGGTGTACTACTGTGTTTTAGAACAAAATTTGACCTTCCCAGCAATGCTCCCACCAAGACCCTTACTAAAGCCAGTCGCAAAAATGTAGAAGAACCCAATCATATCTCCAAAAACGATGCCTAGCAGAAAAATGGTTACAAAACGTACTTTGAAAGTAACAGTAGACCCAAATACAGACCGTGGATTGTATTCAAACCACTTGCCTGCAAGCAAAAGTATCCATAGCCAGCATCGCTCCAACAGTGCTCTACAACAACAGAACCGCGTTGCAATAGAACCCCCCTAAACACATGCAATCCTGCTGCTAGGGCTAACCCTAACGAACCCTAACTTACAAAAAGTGCAAAAACTGGTGTTTCCTTATGGATTTTGTCCAACAAACTTCTAGCCGGTATTAGACCTTCCCAGGAATGCCCCAGGCAAGACCCGCCAACCCACCCGCAAAAAAACACGCGACACAACACCACCAAACAGCAAAAAAGCTAAATCTCATACTTACAATGTCTCTCGGCCTTCGGTCCAAACGCGGCGCTGTGCAGCTAGGTCGTCATCATCATCAATCATCATAACTCCTGTTTTCCACCACGGATTTCCTGAAAAGCAAATGCAATCAAGATTAGACTGTCGCAGCAGTGCTTCGACAGAGACCCCGGCCGCAACCCACCCACGAACAGCAGGAAGCCCCCCAAAACGCTACATTGAGCAAGATGTCTGAAGAAATGGCAAAAAAAAGGCTTTTCCTTAAGGATTTTGTCCAAAACACTTCTATCCGGCATTAGACCTTCCCAGGAATGCCCCAGCCAAGACCCGCCAACCCACCCGCAAAAAAACACGCGACAACACCCCCAAACAGCGAAAAAGCTAAATCTCATACTTACAATATCTCTCGGCCTTCGGTCCAAAGTAACGCGCTGTGCAGCTAGGTCATCATCAATCATCATAACTCCTGTTTTCCACCACGGATTTCCTGAAAAGCAAATGCAATCAAGATTAGACTGTCGCAGCAGTGCTTCGACAGAGACCCCGGCCGCAACCCACCCACGAACAGCAGGAAGCCCCCCAAAACGCTACATTGAGCAAGATGTCTGAAGAAATGGCAAAAAAAAGGCTGTTCCTTATGGATTTTGTCCAAAACACTTGTATCCGGTATTAGACCTTCCCAGGAATGCCCCAGGCAAGACCCGCCGGCGCCAACCCACCCGCAAAAAAACACCCGACAACACCCCCAAACAGCGAAAAAGCTAAATCTCATACTTACAATATCTCTCGGCCTTCGGTCCAAAGTAACGCGCTGTGCAGCTAGGTCATCATCAATCATCATAACTCCTGTTTTCCACCACGGATTTCCTGAAAAGCAAATGCAATCAAGATTAGACTGTCGCAGCAGTGCTTCGACAGAGACCCCGGCCGCAACCCACCCACGAACAGCAGGAAGCCCCCCAAAACGCTACATTGAGCAAGATGTCTGAAGAAATGGCAAAAAAAAGGCTGTTCCTTATGGATTTTGTCCAAAACACTTGTATCCGGTATTAGACCTTCCCAGGAATGCCCCAGGCAAGACCCGCCGGCGCCAACCCACCCGCAAAAAAACACCCGACAACACCCCCAAACAGCGAAAAAGCTAAATCTCATACTTACAATATCTCTCGGCCTTCGTTCCAAATGCCGCGCTGTTCAGCTAGGTCATCATCATCAATCATCATAACTCCTGTTTTCCACCACGGATTTCCTGAAAAGCAAATGCAATCAAGATTAGACTGTCGCAGCAGTGCTTCGACAGACACCAAAAATTACACACAAACCCCCGGAACCCCGCCAAAGAGCACCTCAAAGGCAAGCAAGTCAGCAAAAACGGCAAGAAATTTCCACCTCATATTTGGTCCAAAACACTTTTGTCCATTATTAGAGCTTCACAGCAATGGGCCCAAAACCGTCAACTCACCCGCAAAGAAGTACAACACCCCCAAAAGTGCTGAGTCTTTCTTCATTGTGCGTAATCCAGCACTCTGCTTGGAGGGAAATCGCAGTCTGGAGGAGGAGGATAGAGGAGCATGTTCTTCAGAACTTGTGAACCTGAGGAATGTAGACTGCGGCACCTTCAAATCAATAAGCAAACAAGTGAAGACAGTTCTGATGATGGTCTTGTTTTTGGGATTAGGTGATTAAAGTTTGAATTAAATTAACTGTGCAAAACAAAGAAAGAGAGACACAAAGCACACAGGAATAAAAGTGAATAAGGACGAAAAAGAAAGTTCTTGATTGATTGTCTCATTTTCAGGGCTCGGTGTCAGGGAATAAGAACAAGATTTCGTCATCATACTCTGCGAATTCAGGCTGGATGAGGTCAGTGGCACCGAACAGAGAAAAAATCCCCTCATCTACGTTGCTGTCCTCATCGTCTTCATGTGGCGTGCTTTCTCGCACTTTGTAATCTGGTGGTATGAGGTGCTGATTCATCTTGATCATTGTCAGCCGCTCCACATTTTTGGGCGATAGGCGGCTCCGTTTGGCAGTTACAATGCCACCAGCAGCACTGAAAACACGTTCAGAAGACACACTTGCGAGTGGGCAAGACAAATAGTTTATAGCCAGGTTGTAGAGCTGTGGCCACAATTGTTTTTTGCCATGCCAATACTGCAATGGCTCCTCATTAAGAAAGACCACTGTTGAGTCATTCAGATAGTCCTGCACCATCGACTCAAGGTCATCAACTGTTCCTCCACTTTGCTTACTTTTTGCTGTGCCTGTGACATTTTTTCGAGAACCATACCCCATCAAACTTAGCCAATCCTCCTCCCCAGCCACTGTTAGTGTTGTCATTGTGTGTGGTGCAGATGATCCAGTTGCCGGTGTCTTTAACGGCTGAGAGGTCACTTGTGCCCCAGCCACAGGTGCAGAAGTGGATTCTTGTGACTGCGGATGGCCTGCTGATGCTGATGCTGATGTACTGGCTTCTCCTTCAATAACCTGCCGTTCTTTTTCAAACCTCTTGGCTGACCAGGCTAACCAATGTTTGTACTTTTGAACATCTGCATCAGCGAAAGGAAAGAATGCGTTGTCTGCCAGCGCCTTTTTGTAGCGTGGATCCAGAATAGTAGCACAAATGTAATGCTGATCTGAGTTGATGTTTTTAAGACGTTCATCACCACGTAGGCGATGTAATAATTTCTCAGACAAAATGAAATGGTTTTTTTTTTTTCATCTTTTTCAAACTCAGAAGAAACCGCCATCAGTTGGTGCTCCAGTATGCACAACAATGGGATAGCTTTTCCCAAATTACAGTCCTCCTGGCTGACTGCACGCGTGAAGAACTCAAAAGGACGAAGCATGTCTGTCAGGCTTTTAACTATGGCCCATTGCGCCTTACTCATCCGCAGGTCCTCCTTCTGAGATGTAGCCTCTGTCAAGAAATAGTGATCGAGTACCGTATACTGCTCATGCAGACGCTCAAGCATGTAGAAGGTTGAGTTCCAACGTGTTGCCACCTCCTGGATGAGTGCTTTCACTGGCATTCCACGTTGAAGTAGCAGTCTCCGCAGATGCTTCCGGGCCTTAAAAGAATGGCTGAAATGGTTGCACATTTTGCGGCAGGTGGCCATTACCTCGAACGCTGGACTCTCTTTATCACTCAAGAATTTTTGAACTACCAGGTTGATACAGTGCGCCAAACACGGCACTCTAACATGGTGACCCTGTAACATGGCCTTAACTACATTGGCGCCATTATCCGTGGAAACATAACCAATCTTGCGTTTTAGGGGGGATAGCATTGACAACACCTTTTTGTCAAACTCTTCCAAAAGGTTTTCTGCTGTGTGACTTTTCTCCAAGGCATACATGGCTAGTGTTGCATGTTTCCGAGCAGCTTTGAAAACTTGGTCCGGGTCAACACCTGCGTTTAGCTTTGCTATAACACCTGAAAAAGAGACCCAGTGTGCAGTGATGCACATGTAATCATCGCCTGGGCCACTGGTCCACATGTCTGTTGTCAGATGTATTGTGTGAACAGCACTCTTCTGCAAAGCTGCCCCAATCGCCTGCAGCACATCTTCATGTAGTGCTGGAACCGCAACTCTGGCAAAATAGAACCGGCTCGGAACCTTCCATTTAGGGCAGAGCGTTGCAACTAATTCAAGAAAACCTACCGCTTCTACAAAAGAAAAAGGTAGAAGGTCCACAGCTAGCATTTTAGCCAGCTTAGTGTTATACAGACGCGTCAGTGGGTGGTTGCGTTCATATGGCACCTCTGAAGTAAGCATTGTTCTAATGTTGCCCTGGACCAAGCATTTACGGGCTGATAATGACTTCGTTGACCCAATTTTGCTCGCTGGTGAACTTTTGTGCGTTGGTGTCTCACTCGCTCCAACACTCTTAGTGTGCCTCACATTGGGTGTGCTGCTGAGAGGGGTACTGGGTGTAAGGGAAGTGTTTGACACGTCTTCTTCCTGCTCGTCAACATCAGATGAAACATCAACGTTTCCTTGATTTTGGCCTTTCTTGATCGCAGCTAGGTGCGCAAACCATTGGACAGCGTGCTTTCTGTCAAGATGACCACTCTGGCCGCCGGTACCATAGTTGCTACCTGGCTTACCACGACTAACTGCAAGCTTACAAAGGGTACAAATGGCAAACCTTGGATTTTTGGGACAAACAGTAAAGAAGTCCCAAACTGGGGACTTGAAGTGTCTGTGGGACCTGGAGGAGGCGGCGATACTGGTGGTGGTGGTGGTCATGAAGCTAATGCCAGATGAAGTGGAGGATCTGGATTGGCCAACTTTTGTACGTTTTCCACTTTCACCGCCACTAATTAAGGTCGAGGTTGACGCAGGTCTCTTCTTGCCAGAAAGAAATATGGAAGCGGGACGAGTTGGTGTACTACTTAACTCCAATGATTGTGGTGTTTCCACTGCCTCCTCATCGACAACATCATCATCATCATCATCACGCGCAGCAGCTCTTCGGGCTAGGGTCAAAATGTCTGTTTGCTGCATGCCCGCTGGGGCTGCAGTGACCTTTATGATGACTGGGTCGTCGTTGGCAGAGTCTTCATCAGCAGCAGTATCCGCCACTTCTTGTTGAGCCTCATCACACTCCATAAGTCTGAGACTTTGGACGAGCTTCCTTTTACGCTTAAGTACCTTTGTTGGATCATGGTGTGCCTCACTCTCAGACGGCTGTGGTGCTGGTTCCCAAGTTTGATCCGTATCATCAGAAGGAGGTGTGCTTGAAGAGGATGTAGACACCACCCTTGATCTCTTCCTTGCTAGGGTTGTGGAAGACAATGAAGGATCATCAGGAGGAGTGGCTTCCTCAAATGATACCTCGCCTTGATTGTCGATTTCCTGATGTGCCCCTACTTCGGGAGGAACAACTATTGTGGGCACTTGTTGTGACCCTCCATGCACCTCTGCATGCGCATCTCCTTGCGCTGCCTCTCCTTCCACATGTACTTGGGCTTGTACTTGCACATGTGATTGTTGTTGCCGCTGTGGTTGTTCAACACTCGTCAGATGAGCTACAACAACCTGTGTTGATTGAGGGACATTGCTGCTGCTTTCTTGCGATGAGCCAACATCACTGGTCGATGGTGATTGAAGAAGTATACTGGCTGCCTCTGCAGCACTCAAGGGCTTGGACTTAAGTTGGCGTGGTGGTGGTGGTGGCACTGAGCCCAATGGAGCGGGGGTGCTGCTGCCAGCTTGGTCCCCAGCAGATCCCGCTGCAGCTGCTGCAGGCATACTTTTTTTTTTACTCACAAAAAAAGGGGCGGGCGGCACACCAGTGTCCTTGGTAACTTGCTTCTTCTGCTCCTTACTGGCACCTTTCTTGCTAGAGGAGCTACGGGTTACTTTTTTTGGGGCCATCTTCTTCAGAGCAGGTCAGCAGGCAGCAGTTGCACGAGTTGCAGAGGGTTCTGTGTCCAGACGTGACGTCGCGTGACGTTATGCTGCACACACCGCTGCAGGACTTCTTCCTGGCACTGGTGGTTCTATTGAGTCTTCTTGTGCACCTAAAAGCAATGGAAGACAGAGGAACATCAGTTCAGTTATACACCCCAAAAAATCGACAAAACACAGAAAAATGAGCACAATCCCATGCCATCCATGATGTTTACATTGAAGACACCCCACAGAAAGACTAGGGACATGCAAGTATGCAACACTCACTACCCCTGGGCATAAGGGATGAAAAGTAGGCAAAATAAGTGCAGGCCTCAGACACTGCCTCTCCTCAAAATGGCCCCCTTACACCCCAAGCACATGTTGCCTGTACCAGCCAGCACTCAAGATGGCCACCACCACCACCCACATGGCTAGTCCACATCAACAGTACACCCCCAAAAAACAGAAAAACTGCCAGAAATCACCACAATCCAATGCCATCCATGATGTTTACATCAAAGAGAGTGAGACAACACCACAGGCACACTCAGTCCATGCACCACCACCACCCCTGGGCAAGCAAAAGGCCACACCAGCAGCCCCCCAAAAACGACAAAAAACAATAAAATAAGCACAATCCCAGCCCATCCATGGCCTCAATTATGTTTAAATTCAAGAAGACACCCCACAGAAAGACTAGGCCCATGCAACACTCACCACCCCTGGGCAAAGGGCCACACCAGCAGGCCCAAAAAAACGACAAAAAACAATAAAATCTGCACAATCCCAGCCCATCCATGGCCTCAATGGTGTTTAAATTCAAGAAGACACCCCACAGAAAGACTAGGCCCATGCAACACTCACCACCCCTGGGCAAAGGGCCACACCAGCAGGCCCAAAAAAACGACAAAAAACAATAAAATCTGCACAATCCCAGTCCATCCATGGCCTCAATGGTGTTTAAATTCAAGAAGACACCCCTCAGAAACACTAGGCCCATGCAACACTCACTACCCCTGGGCATAAGGGATGAAAAGTAGGCAAAATAAGTGCAGGCCTCAGACACTGCCTCTCCTCAAAATGGCCCCCTTACACCCCAAGCACATGTTGCCTGTACCAGCCAGCACTCAAGATGGCCACCACCACCACCCACATGGCCAGTCCACATCAACAGTACACCCCCAAAAAACAGAAAAACAGCCAGAAATCACCACAATCCAATGCCATCCATGATGTTTACATCAAAGAGAGTGAGACAACACCACAGGCACACTCAGTCCATGCACCACCACCACCCCTGGGCAAGCAAAAGGCCACACCAGCAGCCCCCCAAAAACGACAAAAAACAATAAAATAAGCACAATCCCAGCCCATCCATGGCCTCAATTATGTTTAAATTCAAGAAGACACCCCACAGAAAGACTAGGCCCATGCAACACTCACCACCCCTGGGCAAAGGGCCACACCAGCAGGCCCAAAAAAACGACAAAAACCAATAAAATCTGCACAATCCCAGCCCATCCATGGCCTCAATGGTGTTTAAATTCAAGAAGACACCCCACAGAAAGACTAGGCCCATGCAACACTCACCACCCCTGGGCAAAGGGCCACACCAGCAGGCCCAAAAAAACGACAAAAAACAATAAAATCTGCACAATCCCAGCCCATCCATGGCCTCAATGGTGTTTAAATTCAAGAAGACACCCCTCAGAAACACTAGGCCCATGCAACACTCACTACCCCTGGGCATAAGGGATGAAAAGTAGGCAAAATAAGTGCAGGCCTCAGACACTGCCTCTCCTCAAAATGGCCCCCTTACACCCCAAGCACATGTTGCCTGTACCAGCCAGCACTCAAGATGGCCACCACCACCACCCACATGGCCAGACCACATCAACAGTACACCCCCAAAAAACAGAAAAACAGCCAGAAATCACCACAATCCAATGCCATCCATGATGTTTACATCAAAGAGAGTGAGACAACACCACAGGCACACTCAGTCCATGCACCACCACCACCCCTGGGCAAGCAAAAGGCCACACCAGCAGCCCCCCAAAAACGACAAAAAACAATAAAATAAGCACAATCCCAGCCCATCCATGGCCTCAATTATGTTTAAATTCAAGAAGACACCCCACAGAAAGACTAGGCCCATGCAACACTCACCACCCCTGGGCAAAGGGCCACACCAGCAGGCCCAAAAAAACGACAAAAAACAATAAAATCTGCACATGCCCAGCCCATCCATGGCCTCAATGGTGTTTAAATTCAACAAAACAGTTGTATCATGCACCCATAACCAACCCTGGTCCTACTGGATACTGTGGCTACCCACAATATAATTTATTTAATTTTCTGAAAAAGTTCCAAAATTGTACTTGCAGCAACTGTAATGCCCCAAACAAACTTACTTGTGAAAGTTGATTTCTAATCCAAAAGTGATCCAAAGACAGTCAAAAAGGCCTCAAATCCAAATATCCAGCAGCACCCACAAAAAGTAATCCTTCCAGCTCCAGATCCAAATGAAAGTGACCAGGAGATGGACAAAGCACTGGGAGGAGCCTGCTGGACAGGAACAGGAAGTTGGAGACTGTGGGGCACTTCCTTCCTCCCCCCCCCCCAAAATGGACTCCTTGCAAAAAAAAAGGCCATGCAAATGTCAACCTGAGGAGTGATTCTGATAAAAATCATAATTTTCTGAAGGTTTATCCTGTTTGCTGGTGATTTTCTTGTGCGAAATTGCAAAATCTCTATTTCGCAAGTGCGAGATTGTTCCTTTCCGCCGCAACTACGTGTTCGCAATTGCGAACTCTCGCGAGGTGTGCTGTGCAAGGTGGCAAGCCGCTAGTACGTATTCGCGGGCGACAAACTCCCGCGGGAACACGCAGCAAGATCTAAAATGGCGCGTCACTCGCAAAGAAAAACAACTCGGCAAACGCTAAAATGACGGAAAGTGAACGCCGTGCACCACGCCGCGCGCCGCAACCAAGCAAAAAATCCGCCGCGAGCGGATTCACGGATTTTCGACAAATTCGCGAGCGTTCGCGGATTGCGGATTTGCCGAAAATCCGAAAAATCCGCGAGCGGAGCGGATTTTACGCCCATGCTTAGTGGACACTCATTGTTCCCCAGCTCCTTTCTAGACAGGGAGGCAAGGGCATGGCCTAACTTGAAAATTACTTCTATTCGAATAGATACTTTAAGCAGAATGAAAACAGTGCTTCTTCAGACGCCGACCAGACTCACGTCATCAAAAGAAACGTATGATCTCCTAGTCGCAAGGACGACTGCAGAGATTCACTCATTGTTATCAACTAATTCCCCCATACATTTCGCGGAGATCCTGAATGAAATCTTAAATATTTCTGATACCAGTGGAGTCTCAAAAGTATTTAAGACAGTATTTTCGATGGCATTAACACCATTCAAAGCCATACTGGGTATTTTTCCAGATTTCGTCCATTCGATTTTTGGCGGACTTCCCCTCATTTTGGGACTAATTGCAGGAATCCTATTCTTGGTCCTAATATTTCGTTATGGCAAACCATGTCACAGACAAAACACCTGCGACAAGGGAAGAAACAATCCGAGCCATTGGATACCGGGACCGGATATCAAAAATCCTGGGACTATCCCGGCTTAGAGACCTGAACATGACTTGGTTTCTTTCATTTCGACCAATGTGGCATCGATGTGTTTTACCTGTATTAAGGTGCCTGCTGTGCGGAGAAGAATGCGTGTTGGACACCTGTCTGACGCTACAATCGGATGCGCCTATGGATGCAGAAACATTGTTGGGTCCGATAAAGGCTCATGCTTTGTGCTGCCCTCAACGGCTGCCAATCCTGATGACGGCATTCGTGGAAACTTCACCACTACGATTAAGGGGTAGTGGAGTTCAAGATGAAAGCAGCATCGATCAGGTACGACCTTCTGTCAGCAATACTAATCAAAATGTCAATGGAGACAATCATGCGCACGAATGCATGGTTACGCCTTTTTCCGAGTTAGTGGAACTCTCCCAGGAAGCTGTTGACAGCTTTTTCGACAGTCTAAATGATATGATGTTCTCACCAGAGCAGAAATAGAGACTTTTAAGCAAGCTAGCACACGGCGTTCCCAACACCCTGAATTTGGCCTTCAACTTAAATAGCAAAATAACATGAACAATTTTCCCTCCAGTTCACGGACAGCGATTTTTTCAGCAGCCCCAAAATATTTTTACGATTTTTCGGGAAACTTATCTTCTGCTTAAAGTAAGAACTATTCTTAGAGAACTAAAATTTCTATTTTTAGAAACTTTATAGACATTAGCTGCCCGCTGGTATGTTCATAATTATTTTTATTCTGTGATGAAATGGTCTCGAACCTTTTTCTTCTGTATTAAGAGCCATTTCATGTGTAAATTCTCATATACCAATTAGCAATAATGTATACATATGCGTGATTACTTTAGCATTATTCTACAGCTTGAGTGCATATAGTACATGTGAATATTTGTTTCCGTATATTACATTATTACATTACATTATTCGAAATGCATTATATGTATTTTGGGGTGGTAAGGTATACACGATACTCTACAGTATGTTTACTATGCCTAGATTCGTAAACTTGGCCATAGTTAGCGTGGAGTGGGTGTGATGTATTCTTATAGGTTCTGTATCGATCCCCCTATTCCTGACCCTGTTCTGGTTAACAAGTGAACTAGCAGCCATCCCATGATGCAGAAACCGTTATCTGATTAAGCCACACTACGGCACAGGAACGTGTTATCTGATTAGGTCATAACGCTTGCCATCTAATTAGACAAGCGATATTCCTCCAGCCCCTGATAAGCCATACGGAGTTCTCAAAACAAATCAAACCTATGACAACCTGGGAAAAACCCTGCGGCCATTGTTTTGATTTCATCGAGAACTTCAGCAAAATAATGTGCTAACGACCAAGTCGTATGACATCCTTATTGACGTATCTATGTCCATCCTTACGTCAATCTCGGCACCTTACAGGTATAAATATTACCGGTATTGCCTTAAGCAAACACACGCGGTGGTGACGAGATCGGAGCAGCCAGACTTGCCGAAGCCCAGAGCAGAGCAGACCCCGCTGGCGCAGCCCCGCCTTCCTGACGCGCTGAGAACGAGACGCTCCTTTCTCCTGCCGAGAAATCCAGCTCCGGCGCTTCCGGGTAGCCCTCGCAGGCAGCCTGGAATATCGAGACCAGAGACGAGAGATACCATCCCTCATTCATCCTAGATTCAAGGTACAGAACTGAATAACCCCTTGCAGAGAATTCTTGAGTCAGTCACTTGGCAAAACAAACTTAACTTAAACTGCTACTTTCTATTCCCGCCCACGTATTAGGCTTAGGTCAGGTACACCGGGGTAGGCGTAGTTAGAAACACCAGTTGAGTACGATTAGTCAAATGTATATGTGTATGTATCTATTTTATCCATTTTAAACCACCTTATGGCTTAGAAACCATATAAATGTTTTTACAGTATTATTTTATACTTCTGCTTTTATTGTATGCACTTTACTTAACCATAAGTATTGCGATAATATTGATCCATTTCTCTTGTATAAGAAAAGAGACTGATCAATAAATAACATCTTTTATTGAACACGCCTGTCTCTTCCTTTTCTCTACAATCTGGTGAGACTAAGAATGCACGTACTGACTGAGTAAAATAAGTTGTCTTTTGTTTTCACACGACTCTAGAGATACACTCTTGATTAGGGGACAGCAAAGTTGTCATGTTCTATGGTTGTCAGAAACTAAATCCCTTCTTGTCTATCCAGGGAGGTTCAACTCCTCCTTGCCTATTCGAGAAAGTTTCTAGTGAACTCTGAGCTAGCTGGCAAACCCAAAACTTTAAGTCTAATATCGACAATAGAAGACCTAGTTAACGTCTGGTCTAGGCCTATACTATTGAAGGTATTATTCCAATGCGCAGAGCCTATTGGGATAATAGGAACTACACTACAAGTGATTGAGTGGGAGTGGATGTTTGACATGTTTTATGGGGCGTAAGTGGGTGTGTTAGTGTTTCTCTGGATGATGTCAACAGTGATGTCATTTCAGATATCACCAGTGATTCCGTCAGTGATGCCATTTGAGATTTCATGAGTGATGCCACTGACCATGTCATAAGCAGTGCATTGTGGGGGCGTGAGTTATAGTTCGCTCAGGTAACTATGACTGCTGAGTTTTTCTGGTTTCGTACAAGAGAAATGTCAGCCTAACTATAACATCCCTGTAACCTTTGGTTTCTTTAATGAATTTCTAAGGTTTTTTTATGCCAATTTCTAACTATAACATCCCTGTAACCTTTGGTGTTTTAAGTGAATTTCAGCCACCACCACATTCAAAACGTATAACGACAAAATGGATTATTAGCAACACACTAAACACATTACCATCTACATTACTCTATACTAGCATTTATAACTCCCTTAATATCTATACAACACAGTGCAAAACTCTTTCAGTGGAATCGGTGACTGCATGCATCACTGTATCAGTGAGTCTCTCATTCATTGTATAAGTATTAGAGTGGATCTGTGAGATGGTGCGCCAGTCTAACAATGGTTCGCTAATGAACTGCGTGACTATCTCAGTGCATCTATGAGTGGATGCATTAGTGTCTCAATGGGTCAGTGATTGGTTACAAGAGTCTCTCCTTCAATCTGTGAGTAAGTGCATAAGTGCCTTTGTGTATTTTTAAGTAAGTATATGACTGTCTGACTGGATCTGTGAGTTGATACATGAGTTTCTAAGTGGGTGTCTGAGAGAGTGAGCGAGTGGGTGCATGACTGTCATGGTGGGTCTGTGAATGAGTGCATGAGTCCCTCACTGTGTCGATGACTGGAAGCGTTAGTGTCTGAGTGGTTCTGTAAATGGGTGCATGGATCTCTGAGTAGGGCTGTGAGTGGATGCATCAGTGTCTGAGTGTATGTGTGACTGGGAAGATTGTTCTCTGTATGGGTTGGTGAGTAGTGTGGGTGTGACTGTATGGGTGTGTGAGTGTCAGAGTGGGTCTGTGAGTGAGAGCATAAGTCTCTGAGTGGGTGAGTAAATGGATGCATGCATGAGTGTCTGAGTGTGTCTATGACTGGAAAGGCAAGTGTCCGGGTAGGTCTGTGAGTGGGTATGTGAGTCTTTGAAAGTATGAGTGAGTGACTTAGTGCAGAAGGCTCTAAGATGATCTGTGTGTGATTGAGTACACGCATGTCTGAGTAGATCTATGAATAGGTATATGAGTATCTTAGTGGGTCACTAACCTACAGGTCTATCTCAATCCACCCACAAACTTATAAATAGAAAACCTGACTTTTTTCAGACCAGCATGAGGATGAAAAATGCAGAGTTGTGTTGGCAAAATCACAATGTACAGAGCTTGATACAGATTAATGAAATGACAAGAATAATGGTGAAGACAGATCATGCACAGATTCAACAATATATAATGTAGGAAATCGAGCACAAAACAAGGATCAGCATCACACTGTTTTTAAACCCACAATCAGAGCCAGAACAATCAAAGATGTGGCTAGATCAGCCACATGTACTGGAATGCACTTTGGGTGGAAGCACTAGGTGAAACACTGTTCATTATGGGGGGCAGAACAATGAAAAATGTGGACTGATGAACTATATGTACCAGAATGCACTTTGAATTGAAATTCAAAAAGTTGGCAAGCCAAACTATGGACCAAGTATTCGAATGCTGTTAGGACAATTTGAAGAAACACAGCACTTTGCTACAATAACATTGTGTGCCTCATGAACAATGTTGATTGTACATCTATGTTTTCACAAATGTTTGTCCTTAGCATCTAATATCATAATTGCTGCCAGTTTGCACATTTATTTTTCACTTGCACTTTCAATTTAATTTAATTTAATGAAGTAGGGTCATTTAATTATCTGATGGTGGGCAACAATGATGAAAAAAAAAGACCCTAGTAGTCGAACAGAATGTCATAAAACTGTTGTAGGACTTCGATTTGTCAATGAAATAAATAATCCACAAGTCAACTCTAAATAAAATAACTATTACAAAAAAACTCGTAAGTCTCATCTCCTCATTAGAATTAATAATATCGGAAACTCCACTAATGCACTTTTTAAAGTACTCAATTAATTCATGCGGCCAACAGACTGCACCTACCCTACTTCAGTATCACAGGAACTGTGCTAGGCCTTTGCTAACCATTTTGAGGATCAAACTGAGAATATCTATAAGAATCTCACCAACTACCCCCTCCCTCCTGGCTCTTAACCCTCATTCTCCCTATTCATAATTCCTCCGTTACTCTGGAGCATTTTAAACCATCACTCTGGAATCAGTTTTAGACATTAGTAGCAAGATTAAGTCGGGTTCCCCCTACGATCCCTCTCCTCCGAATATAATGGTGGGAATTGCCAGTTCTCTGATCTCCAACATCACATAATTGTGTAACCTGTGCCAGGATACTGCCTCTTTACTCAGGCAAAGAGTTTCTTAACAGATCGCACCCAGACAGTCACCATGGGTGCATTTCGCTCGGCGGAAACTGAGATTTCCAAGGGGGTGCCACAGGGCTCATGTTTGAGCCCCACGCTCTTTAATATCTATGTGGCACCCCTGGCAGGAGTGCTGCGTAGATACGGTTTTGTCCCCGTATCTTACGCAGATGACACACAGCTCCTGTTCCCCTTTAAAACTCTTTCCGCTGAGGTTAAGAAGAACTCTTTCTCATCTGGTATGAAAGAAGTGGCAAATTGGATGTCTAACAACTATCTCCAATGTAACGTCAGCAAGACGGAGATCATGCTATTTGGGGAAGCTAAGATACTTTGGACTCCTGACTGGTGGCCATCTGAGTTGGGAGCAGTCCCTGAACCCAAACAGGTCGTGAAGGATCTGGGAATTCGACTTGATCACGACCTGTCTCTAAAACAACATGTCAGCTACATTTCGGGGATATGCTTCCACACCATTGGTTTACTCCGTAAAATCTTTCCACTCTTACCCAACTCAACAAGAAAAACTCTCGTTCAAGCACTTATCTTGAGCCGGATTGATTATTGTAATGTTTTGTTACTCTCTATCAACGAAGGAGTGTTGGACAAACTACAGGTTGTTCAGAACACGGCGGCTCGCCTTGTTCTGAATGCCCCCCCGAGAACTGCATCCAAACCCCTCCTTGAACAATTACACTGGCTCACAGTTAGACAAAGGGCAAAATTTAAAATATGCTGCCTAATTCACAAATGCTTGAACGGACAAGGACCCGTTTATCTTCAAAGGAAATTTAAACCATATGTTCCCACACGATCTCTCAGATCAAGTAATAACTTTCTCCTTGTGGTTCCCCATGTCAAAAAAGTTAGACACGGAGGTAGAGCCCTGTCCACTATGGGTCCTAAGATGTGGAACAAGTTACCTTTGGCCCTAAGGTTATGTAAAGAGCACCTTACCTTCCGTAAACAGTTAAAAACTATCTTGTTCAAAAATGAAATCTAATCACTTCTCCATCGTATATTTGCTAATTTACTGGTCATAAAGCGCAGAGATACTCCTGGCGGAGTGATTCAAGCGCTATACAAACTCATAAATAAATAAATAAATAAATAAATGGAAGATAGCACAAGTTATGCCCATTCTGAAGAAACCTTATATGGACCCTTTAAATGTAGCAAACTATAGGCCCATCTCCCTTCTCCCTAACCTTGGCAAGATTATGGAAATCTTAGTCAGCCTACAAATTACCCAGTATCTGTTATCCAATACCCTGTTAGACGCTTCACAATCTGGTTCAGAACCTTTCATAGCTCTGAAACAGCACTGATAGGGGTTCTTGATACCATAATACTCTCACTTGATGAGGGCAGTCCAGCAATGCTGGTGCTGCTTGATCTCTCAACTGCCTTTGACACCATCTCACACTCCATCATCATAGATAGATTTTCTGAGACAGGTATCTGCTGCAAAGCCCTTGGCTGGTTTCAGAGCTTCCTCAGCAACCGTCCTTAGATGATCAATCTAGGTCCCTTTAAACCACAGGTCATGTCATTGGGCAGAGGAGTCCCTCAGGGCTCTTCACTAAGCCCTCTACTCTTTAACAACTATATAGCACCTCTGACTCAAGTAATAAGGTCCTGTGGATTTGGTGTCATCTCATATGCTGATGACACTCAATTGGCCATCTTCATGTGCCCAAACAATTGAATTAATTAATGAAGAAAATTGCTTCCTGGATGGCCCACAATTGCCTACAGCTTAATTGTGACAAATCAGAAATAGTGCTGTTTGGCAAGGCCCATGACTTCTGGACCAATGATTGGTAGCCACCTGAAATAGGCACTCCCCATTCAACCCAAAAAAGTGGTAAAATGCCTAGACATTTTAATTGACGATACCCTCTGAATGAGAGAGCAAGTAAAATCTACATTTGGCAACTGCTTTAGGATAAGGCACATGTTGAGAAAATTATTTCAATGGCTGCCTCTCCATACAAGAAAGACTCACGCAGGCATGTGTAGTCAGCCGCTTAGATTACGGTAATGCCCTCATGAAAGAAGCCAATGTTTATCTCCTGTCTAGACTACAGGTATTTTAGTACATTGAGACCAATCTTGTCCTCAAGCTCCCAACTTGCATGCCTTCCCATTAGAAAGTGAGTGATATTCAAGCTTCTGTGCCTGGTACACAGATCTCTTTCAGGTAAATGACCAACTTATCTTCAAAATAAATTTTCAATCTATCAATCCACTAGAAGGATCATTTCTTTCTCTGCCCATGTCATATTCCCACAGTCAGACAGGGCAGTTGATCCTTTTTTACCTTGGTCCTTTTCATTAGAACATGCTGCCTCCTCACATTCACATTTGCTCTGATTTAGTCTGCTTCAGGAAGCTACTTAAAACCTAGCCTTTTTTTTGCCATATTTTTTCTTTTCCTTTCTCATCAAGAACTGCACTTCAGTTCTGAGATATGCAAGAGAAGGTGATTGGCTGCGCTATATTAGGTTTTGATAATATAACATAACAACCTGTGTGCAAGATCCATTAGACCGAAATACATTGGGTGTGTTTGGCTAGCAGACCTGCTTAAATAAACAGAAACACTAAACCACTTGAGAGTTCAGCCTCTGTTCTGTCTGTGGATGAGGCAGCAGTATGGTAAAGTATAGCCGTTAGCTCTGCTGTAGTGCTTCGCACCACCACACAAAAATGAAGTGCTCCCCCCCAATTTTCACCACCAGGAACCGCGTCAAAGGTAGTCATGTCACAGTACACATATGGACCAATCACCCCATCCTCCATTTCAGAATATGAAGCACCCACCCCTCAACACCAAAGATGACCAACACCCCCCACCGAAGATGAAATGAAACTCAGACACTGGCTGAGCAAACGTCCTTGACACCTTTAACCCTGCTACAGCCATCAACCTAAAAAAAGGCGTGAAAAATTCAATGCCTGGATCATCAATTGCGCTGACAGCATCATACCCATCAATCACAACATCCAGAGAAAATCCTCTAAAAAAGCCAGCTGGTACACCCACGAACTTATTTCCTTCCTGGAAACAGATTATTTGTGAGTTAGAGGATGGGCTGGGTGTCGTTGGCATAAGATACAATGCTGAGCCCATGCTGTCTGACGATGGCAGTGAGTGGGGCCATGTAGATGCTGAAGAGCATGTGGCTGAGCAATGATTCTTGGGGTACTCTTCAGTTGATATCAGTGGATTCAGAGGGAGTCTGATCCTCTGGATTTGGCCAGAGAGAAAGTATTAGATCCAGTCGAGGCGCGGCTCCTTGTATCCCAGCGTCATGAAGTCTGATTGCAAGCGTGCGATGTGAAATGCTGTTGAAGGCTGCGGAGAGGTCTAGAAGGATGAGAGCTGCAGTGTCTTCCTGATCGAGTAGCATGCGGATATCATCAGTGGCGGTAAGGAGGGTGGTCTTGGTGCTGTGGTTGTTGCAGAATCCAGACTGGGATGCGTCCAGGATGGAGTTCTCTTCGATGAAGGCGGTCAGTTGGGTGTCTATGAGTCTCTTGGTGACTTTGGCCACGAAAGGGCGGAGAGAGATGGTCCAGTAGTTTTTCAGGTCTGTTCGGTCGGCCTTTGGTTTCTTGAGGAGGGGTTTAACCTCTGCCCGCTTCCAGTCGTCTGGGAAGGTGCCGGATATGAAGGAGACGTTGATGGTCTGTCCTAGTTTGGGCAAGATGCCAGCGGTGGCCTTGTGGAATATGTGCGGTGAGCAGAGGTACGTTGGGGCTCCTGAGTGGGTTTTCTTCATGGTCACAGTGATATGTTTGACGGTGGCGGGATTCTAGGTCATGATGGTTGGCTTATCGGCTGCGTAGGGGTGGTGGTGTCTGGCGTCTGTTCGCTGAAGTTGTCTTAGAGGACCTTGATCTTCAGGTGGAAGTAGGAGCTGAGCTTGTCGCAGAATTTCTGGGAATGTGTGATGTCCGTGGCTTAGCTGGGGGGTTTAGTGAACTGCTGTATGACGCTGAACAGTTCCTCGGCGTTGGTCATGTTGGTCTGGATTTTGTCTCTTATGAAGTTCCGTTTGGTGTCTCTTATGTGCTGGTGGTATTCCTTCAGGGCGCTCCTGTAGTTTTTCTGTGCTTCTGTGTTTTTTTTAATTTCGCCAGGTTTTCTCTTGGTGTTTGCAGGAGCGTCTAGCTTCTTGTAGTTATGTGGTGAATCAGGTGGCGTCCAGAGGGCGTTGATTGGCAGGGTAGCAGAGGGGTGCAAGTTTGTTGGCGCAGCAGGAGATCCAGTGATGAAATTCCATGGCTGCAGAGTTGGCGTCAGTCGTGGTACTGGGGGGGTCTTGGAGGAGGGTGGTGTTGAGGTGTTCCTCCGTGACCTTGCTCCAGTTCCTTCGTGGCAGGCGCGGGGGGCTTGGGTGCAATGGTGGTATTGAAGGTGAAGTGGACGCAGTAGTGGTCCGTCTAGAGGGGCTGGATGGTGTGGCTGAAGTGGATGTTTGTCCCTCCCGTGAAGATTGGGTTGAGGGTGTGTCCATCTTTGTGAGTGGGCATATTGACTAGCTGCTTCAGTCCTAGGTTGGCGAGGTTGTTGAGGAGAGTGGTGGAGTCGGGGTCATCACTGTTGTCAAGGTGAAAATTTAGATCCCCGAGTAGTATGTAGTCCATGGAGGTGATGGTGTGGTGTGCGGCGAGATTGGCGATGGTGGTTGCAGACTGGGTGCGAGGTCCTGGCGCTCTGTAGATGAGGGCTCTGCGTATCGTAGTCCTGGGGCTTGTCTGGATCTGGAAGTGGAGATGTTCTGTGTTGGAGTGGGGTCTTGTGTGTGATGGTGAGTCCTCCGTCACGTTTGTGACCGAGTATCCCATCCGACTGACTTGTAATTAAGCTGTTAATCTCTATTTTTGTCAATCAAAAATCTTCAGCAGGAGGCTGTGGTTGATGAGAGTTCCCGAAGACCGGATAATTCTTTGGCCAAGGACCGCTAAACAGGATTTTCTGCTGTGGAGTAGAAGGTAGCTGGAGCTGCTGCAAAGTCAGGCAACCAGCAATGCACCTCGGGCGGAAAGACAAGCAGGTTGGTCTTTGTCTTATCTCAGTTCCCAGAGCAGTTTTTATGCAAAACATTTCTAAGCCATAATTTTTGGATTTTGGCTATCTAGCACCTTTAGCACCACCACTCTCGATCAAGGACTAGAGGGGCAGCATTTGATGGGTTAGGACTCACTCAGGACAGTTGAGGGTTCAAGTTGAAAGGAACCTTTTCTGTCCCTGAAGCTCTGAACAGGAGGCCGGCCCACTGGCCCTTGGAATCACTATGGTAGTCCTGGGTGCAGGTGATGAATCAAGGCTAAAAGACAGTACAGGTCTCTGAGGGTTCATGGCAGGCTCCAGGCAGCAAAGCTGTCCTTTCAGGCGCAGCAAAGCAGTCTTTTGAAGTACACAGCAGGCCACAACAGTCTTCTGAGAATCCTTTCACAGGTCCAAAACGTAAATTGAATAGTGAGCATGAGGGTCTACTTTTTAGACAGGGTGCCTTCTTCAAAATGGGAGAATTCCCTTTGAAGTGATTGAAGTTTCCTGATTCCCCTGCCCTGGCTCCAAGTTGATAGCATGAACCATGCAGGGGTGACATGTCCTTTGTGTGAAGGCAGAGACTAGACAGCCTATTCAGTTGTAAGTGGGGCTGTGCCCGGCTCTGCCTCCAACCTGCCAGGTGGAGGCCCATCCAGGCAGACCTGAACCCTCTATTGTGTGGTTGTCTGTGAGGAATAAATAAAGTCTGCCTGCCAACTATACCCAGTCATGTAGCCCAGGAGAGGCTGCAGGCACCAAATAGTTAAAGGGACATTATAGTTAGTGTAGGACTTGGCCTTTTGGCTACAGTTCCCTAAACCTTTTGTTTTCACCCTAAACCATTTTCCTGACATAGAGTTGCCAATTTAGATGCTTTAGGTACTTTGGGACTGCTGATAAGTGTCAAAGTACAAGTCTTCCCTGTGTAAAGTGTAATGGTAATTGTAATTGGTTGGCCATGATTGGTATGTTTACTTACTAGTAAAGTCCCTAGTGATGTGCACTGTGTGTGCCAGGGCTAGTAATGCAAAGGTGCACAGAGAAGGGAATTCAGGCCTGCAGTGTAGGCCCTGCGCACAGTTTTCTAAGTTAGCATGTTGGCCTGACAAGTGCAACCACTTGTCAGGCCTTACCTTCCCTTTTGTGTACACAGTGGGCACCCCTGTTGTAGGCCCCAGGCAGGGCCCGGGTAACCCCTGGGCAGGGTGCAGTGTAAGTAAGAGACAGGACATATACTGAGGTGTGTGCTATGTCCTGACAGTGAAAACACTCCATTTCGTTTTTCACTGGTGCCCATAGGACAGAATGGGGGAGGCTGGGTATTGTGTTTGTTAGCCTAGTTACCCTTAAGTTTAAAATGGAGAGGTGAAGTTTAGTATGTATGAACTCACAGTGTCATAACACATCTTTCTATGAAAGTGGTTTTGTCACTGTGTGTTCAGAAACCACTCTTTTAGAAAGTGGCTGAGTTTTGTGCTTTCTGTGTGTCTCTGCTGAATGTGGATTGACTGTCTGGATCTGAGAGGTGAGACCCAGGGAGGGGTAAAGATGCCACCAGGTTGACCTGCATCTGGAGAGTAGGTGGAGGAGAAGCCTCGGGAGGTGTAGAGGCCTGGGTTGCTGCTATAAAACAATTGACCCACCTCCTGCTGAGTGATTAAGGATCGAGACCCCCAGTATTAAAGGGAGAAAGGTGACACTGGGAGGGAGACACCCAGAATTAGGCACGGGTCAGGGACCCCTGAGCACAAGGAACTTCAAAGACATCTAGGGGTATAACTATGAGAGCTGAGACCCCTGAATGTTGGAATAGAAATGGATGGAGACTGAAAAGGCTTGGGCACTTTTCGTGGTACAGAGGAACCTCTGCTAAGGAAGGGACAACTGAAGAGACTGCTGGGAAGGACCAACCCTTGCTTCGTGAGCTGGGGATGGTCTGCAGTTTGCTGTTTTAACCAAGTAAGAGGCTGTTGGGACTGTGCTTTGTGCGCTGGATCCCCCTGCTCGAAGAAGACTGTGCTTTGTGCTCTGTCTTGTTATCCCAAGGGCCCGAGGTGAGCTGGCTCCCTGTTTGGAAACACAGGAACATCAAAGTTTCCAGAGAAGTTTCAAGCAATGCGGTGGGTGGGTGTTGTGGCAGCTTGAGACCCTCTGAAGGTGTGCCCTGTGATCATGGACACTGGTGAAGAGCGCCTGGTCATCAACTGCACCGGAGGAGATGTGAGGCTCGGACACGGTGAGCATGTCGGGGTGTGACCGAAGGCATTTGTGAAGAGCGCCTGGAGATTGGGGCACCGGAATTAGAGTAAGTCTCAGTGAAGCAGTGTGCGTGCTTTGGTGCAACCTGGGACTATGGAGGTGATCGGCTAATCATCAAGTGCACCGGAAGAAAGTGAGTCTCTGCTGCGTGGTCAGGCGTCTTGGGGCCAACTGAGACCACAGGAAGGAGTGCCTAATGAACGTGCACTCGGAGTCGACGTGAAGTCCCATCAGTGTTGTGTGTGTGGCTTCGTGATAGAGGAGAACCGGAGGGTGCGGTGGTGAACGTGCACCCAGAGTAACATAATCTCAGAGGTGTGGGGGGGTATGTGCGCCTTGTGGCCACCTGAGACCTACCTAACAGTTGTGGCCCGGACCCTCAGCCCCAGAGGAGCTGAGCTGCCAGGCTGAGCCGCTGAGGCCCATTGAGAAAGTTCTGCACTGAAGGCCCAGTTCGCTGAAGGAGGAGAGGAGAGTGGGGTCGTGCCCCCAGGTAATGTGGATCACTACCTGGGTGGGGTACGGGCTCGGAGGGACACTCTCTCGGCCTCTCAGTCCTTCTGGTGACGTGAGCCTTTGCTTTGGCTCAGATTGGGGCCCGTACCAACCAAAGAACTGGCAGTACTGGGGCCAGAGTGAGAAGCTGTACTTCATGTTATCGTTGATACGTTTGGGGGACAACTGTTATTGTAGAGGCTGAATGTCGTCATATACATTGCCAATATTGCTGCTAACAGACTGCCGGACTGTCTTATGATGCCTGACATTATTTCAGCATAACGAAGTACGCGATTGTAGCGCTACACATTGCATTATTTCTCCATTGCAAAGTACAGGATTGTAGCCTCCCGCATTGCATTATTTCTTTATTGCAAAGTACATGAGTGTAGCTACGCATTGCATTATTCCTTAATTGCAAAGTACATGATTGTAGCGGTGCAATTTCCCATAAGGACCTTTAGCCAGGGCTAAAGCCTCAATGGCTGAACGGAATTACACCAAATTTGGACGAGAGGTAGAGTTCGGTTAGCAGATTGTGCTTTTTGTTGAATGGTGTAAATCCGTTCAGTAGTTCCTGAGAAAATCAAAAGTAAAATCATAGTGATATCTAGAGACAATGTACGGCACGCGTACCGAAATCCGTACAATTACGAGCACGAGCTGCATGCTGATTGGATGTCAACTGTCTGTCAACACTCCAAACCAGGAAGTGTTGGCAGCCATCTTGTGCCTTGTTAGCACCGAGACACAAGAAAACAGTAAAACAAAGTTGAAAGATAAGGAAAGGAGGCAAGGTAGAAACATGTTGACCCTCTAGGCCTACTCAGGGGTCCCACATGGATCTTTAGGCACAAAAATTTATTTATTTTTAAAAATAATAAAAAACACGGGGTACGCGTATGGCACTCGTACACGGTGGAAAAGAAAAAAAAAATAGAAGTCCATTTTATTCTTAATTAGCTCCCGGGGGGTGCAAATGCCGGGGGCAATTTTTTTTCTATAATGGGGGGCTTGGAAGTGTCCAACAGGAACAAAAGAATGAAAAATAAAAGAATGTCGAGGAAAGCGATGTTCCTGCTTCCTGCGTTTTATCAGGTCGATAGACTGTTTCCCATAACACACAAACATATTGCAATAAATGCACAGAATTTTAACTTTAGCAAAATCAGGATCAATTTGTGGGTGTGGACTGCTTGCTGAAAAAGCTGGTGCAGCAGCTGATGTGCTTGGTGCAGCAGCAGGTGGTTTATCCTTTAACCTCTGTGTTGCAGCTCGAGCAAAGTTGTTGGGGTGTAAGTTCTTCACGTGTCGCTCCTTATTTGCCGTGCCAAAGGAGTATTTTTTATATGGATTACTCCTTGAAAGAGTTTGGAAAAATTTACAGGTTACTTTTGGAGCATTAACCTTTTTTTTCCCTTCTGGAAAAGTAAAAAACTGCCAAATTAGAGCTTCTTTGGAGGTTCTTCAGGAATGAAATATTCCTCTGAAGAATGGCTGGAAGATGAGTCCATTGCTGTTATTATGGTAAACTCTGTTCTATTTGACAAGATTCTCAGAAAGGATGCTTCTTCTTAGAAAGTCAAAGTAGAATTATTAAAATGGGACGGAAGTTTCAACAGTTGTAATAGGAAGTGTTATGAACCAATCAAATCTCTTCTTTTAAAGTCACATGGCTTTGCGTACGCTTACGCTGTGATTACGGTACTCTTACGATGCGAGTATGCATGACGTTCCACCGCGATTTGTGTAATTGCTTTTAAAAGTAATATAGGAATATTGAAACTTTAAAAAAAGTTTTCATAATTATCCTAGATAATGTATTCTGTTAGTATGTTCATAAAATACATAAATATATGTTTTTAAACAATTAAAAACATTTGGGTCTTTGCGTACGGGGCGCCGTACATTACGTCACACGGAAGCTTTGATGCAACGTGTAACGTGAAAGCGTATTCGTAGCGTATGCTGAGAATGATTAGCAGTACAAACTATGGTGCTATCAATCTCTCACTGTCAAATCAGAGCACAGGCCGCGCTATGAGAATGGTTAGAAGTGGTCACTCATTGGAGATCCGATTCAGCTGTGTGGCTTATCCACGGTATCATAACATTACTTTTTAGCCTGTTTAAGTTTGAGGTTTGCATGAAATACTATGCTGTAGGCAGATATGGATCTTTAGGCAGCGCTTATCTCCATGAAGCTTGGTTATTATCATTTAAATATAGGTGCCTGAGGGAGGGAAAAGAAGTCTATCTGAATGGAGAGGATTGCACAATAGCACCAGATCACTCCTTAATTTGTAGACACATACAATTGCATTGCTCTTGTAATCAAGAGCGCCTAATTTGGCCTGAGTTTCGAAAGGCACTCCGACACCTGCTGTCAAACCAACGTTCAGTTTACTGGAAACGTGAGTTATTTAATTTGAAATAATGCAGATTGTTGTGCAATGTTAGCAGGCAACGCTTACATGTTTACGGTAACTGAGCGTGTTGTTTGATATACAAAAAGTTGTGTTTACTCCTCTGCATGGGAAGCTAGATTTTTCCATCTGGCCGTCGATTCCGACCTTGAAAGAAGAGTCAACCAAATGAGCCGTATAAGAGCGCTATTGTCTCAAAAGAGGTTGCTCTCACATCTGCTAGAGAAACATTTGTCCTTCATGTAGCAAACACCCGCACAGAAGTGCATGATTTATTAAATACAGACATGACCCTGCATTTTGGGGAGTTAATTCAGAGTATCTTTAATGCGTCCTTGACTACGGGGTTACCTTACTTTTTTTAAGTTAGAAGCAGTGGCCTTGTGACTTCTTTTCAAACTATATTTGGTGTCTTCTCGGCATTTTTTCATTCAATGTTTTCCAGCATCTTTGGTGGATTCCCCTTAATATTTGCATTAGTTGCCGGTGTGCTTCTAATAATTTGTTTACTTAAATATGGATGCACATCCTGCCGCACACGAGAATATGTCCCGGCTGTTGCTGCTCCTCAACCAAATGCTTAGTTATTATGGAGCGCTGCCTCTGGCTACATTGAGTGCAGCTTATGGATTATCATTTCGATTCTCCTTTTCCACATGGATTCAACCTGTCTTCCATTGCCTGAGCTGCGATTTCGACTGGGTCCTGGATTTGTGTCTCTGCTGTACAGTGTCTCCCAACGCGGATTATGACCAGCTGATGAGCCCCTTAGTGGTTCATGACTTGCTCTGTTCTGGCGGTGGGATTATGGCCTTAGCAGCGATACATGGAAAATTGTGACGTTGGAATGTTTTTGCAGCGGCGCATGACTTCTTGGCACGCAGTTACATTGAAGATGACCCGAGTTTTCCTCTGATGGTGATAGAGGCTCCGGACATTGAGGACCATGTATGTTCATTCTCAATATTGAATTGGATAGCTGAAATGTTTTCAGATGAGAACAATGACTTCCTCTTGGAGGCTGTTGCTACATACTGTGCTTATATGCTGTTGGATTAAGACTCTTTAATTTTCCTACCTATTCTTTATTATTTAGTTACTGCTTTGTATCAAACAGCGAATAATTTTATTTGCAAATTTGAACTTGACTCTGCTTTTCAGGCTTGGACTCTGCGTTCTTAATTCGCCCACGTTTATATCGATCGAGGGAGGGTGTCGTGGGCTAAACCTTGCACTCACACCGTATTAAGTTAGCGTGGGTTTATTAGAAGCTTAAATGCCATTTTTGCTTTCCTGCTCTGCTTTGCACACGACATGCACTTGTGATATTGTTTAGAGAAGGCTGAATATTTTGTTTCACATGAGAATAATTTGTTAGGCTACATTTCTAGACTGCCTCGCTAGTGTAGTGTGTATAGTGAGAGCATGGAACATCAAGGTTATCTTGGATACTGTGTCTGTTATTCGAAATGATCCTCGCACATTCGACCCATAACACATATGCAGCTGTGGCCACCTCTGATAGTGGCACGTTTAATAATGTATTGTGGAGGCATAATTACACACAGTTGGAGAACATTCGTATCCTGACAGTTTATGCAGATCTCAATGTGATGCACTACTGCTGAGTACCAGAGGTATGGTTACGCCCATGTAATCATATGAGACCTTCTGTAGTTATAAACTCACCTGGTAGGTAGGGAAGGTGAAATGTAGGAATATTTTAAATCTGTTTCTCTTTAGCATTCTAAGGTACTGCGCATAAGATTACGGCTTTAGAAATAAACATTTGAAACTTGTACGTGTCCTTATTTACTCCTTGTTTTGGACTGGTGTAAGACTTTAACGAAAGAGTGCTATTTTTATCCACCTTACTTGAGGTAATCTAAGTCGCATGTTCTAGGTTGACTAGTCATTGCTGTTTTTGCTATAGGACGAAGAACCAATGAGTCACTGATTGCTAGTCTGGTAGGGGGTTTGGGTACTAAGGTGGGTTTTGGTACACCGTAATTTACTGAGGTCCTAAGTCTTTATGCATAATTCTGTGTAGGAGTAGAATTACTGCAACAGTAGTTACAACAAAAAGGCTCGATAAAGGGCCTTGAGTTTGAATAAGAATATGAAATTGAAGAATAATTGATAACCCCAGCCAAGAAAGGGAGCAAGTGTGCAAATTTACAGTGCCTTCGGCCGGGGTAGTCGTTACAATAAAAAGGCTCGATAAAGGCCTGCACTTTGAATAGGAATATGAAATAGAAGAATAGTTGATAATCAAAGCTAAGGAATGCAGCAAGTAGTGGTGTGTATGTGTGGATGATGTGTTGATTGAGTGGAAGATGAAAAAGGTGAAAAATAAGAAAGGCTGGAGACACGCAAAATACCCACTGCCTTGTCAGTGAAGTGGATCTTTGGATTTCCAGCTTATTACACAGATAGGGTGTTGGATTCTACAGTGAGAGCAAGAGAAACGAGTACCACATCTAAGGAAGTAAGCTAGTGCATAAAGTACACACAGTGTGTGGTAGAAAGGAGGCAAGAAAGGACGGAAATGTGCAAATTACCCACTGCTATTCACGGGTAGTAGTTACCAAGAAGGCTGAATAAAGGGCCTGCACTTTGAATTTGAATTAAAGAAGAATAATTGATAAGCCCAGCCAAGAAAGGCAGCAAGTACGTGTGTGTATTTGTGGATGATGTGTTGATTGAGCGGAAGATGAATAAGGTGAAAAAAAAGAGAGGCTGCAAACTTTCCATTTCTTTGTAAGAGAAGTGGGTGTTTAGTTTTCCAGTGTATATATATATATATATATATATATATATATCACCAAACCATCCCTCGAAAAGAAGAACGCGGAGGCCAAGGGGATTTCAGGTCAAACAGCTGATTTATTCCTCACTTCTGCAATGGCGGCGAATGCATTTCGGCATTTGTTGCCTTCCTCAGCGCCCAACAAAGCAGCATGTCCTGTCACGAAATGTTCCTTCCTGTATAAATCAATGTTTCAGCACCTAGCGCTCCTCCCCCTAATGCAGTCGGCACATCCTGTTGTAGTCCGTTGCAATGCCGGACTCCAACTCCCAGAAGGCACTGTACCGGCACGATTGGGTCGATGGCGTGGGGGAGTGAGGCAGACAGTAGGTCCCGGCTGGCTAACAGGTAGGTGGTGATAGGTTCAATGCCCTGGAGTGAGAAAAGGTCACCAGCCGTAGTCCTTGGTCCCCTTTGAACCGCTGCAGCCAGCACAACACAGACAAGCTGATGGGTCGGGGCAGTCAATGCGGACTGTATCGCCCCTCCAAAGTAAAATACCTTGCTTATCCCAACAGTGACCTGTGTCCACTGGCGGTCGTCGGAGGATATCGATTCCTCGATGCAGTGTTGAAGCTGCAAGCAGCTTAGCGCCAGTTTGCTCTCCGAGACTCCTTAGCGCAGCGGGGCCATCCGTACTGTGTCTCTGGCAGGCACAGAAAATATCACCAAACCATCCCTCGAAAAGAAGAACGCGGAGGCCAAGGGGATTTCAGGTCAAACAGCTGATTTATTCCTCACTTCTGCAATGGCGGCGAATGCATTTCGGCATTTGTTGCCTTCCTCAGCGCCCAACAAAGCAGCATGTCCTGTCACGAAATGTTCCTTCCTGTATAAATCAATGTTTCAGCACCTAGCGCTCCTCCCCCTAATGCAGTCGGCACATCCTGTTGTAGTCCGTTGCAATGCCGGACTCCAACTCCCAGAAGGCACTGTACCGGCACGATTGGGTCGATGGCGTGGGGGAGTGAGGCAGACAGTAGGTCCCGGCTGGCTAACAGGTAGGTGGTGATAGGTTCAATGCCCTGGAGTGAGAAAAGGTCACCAGCCGTAGTCCTTGGTCCCCTTTGAACCGCTGCAGCCAGCACAACACAGACAAGCTGATGGGTCGGGGCAGTCAATGCGGACTGTATCGCCCCTCCAAAGTAAAATACCTTGCTTATCCCAACAGTGACCTGTGTCCTCTGGCGGTCGTCGGAGGATATCGATTCCTCGATGCAGTGTTGAAGCTGCAAGCAGCTTAGCGCCAGTTTGCTCTCCGAGACTCCTTAGCGCAGCGGGGCCATCCGTACTGTGTCTCTGGCAGGCACAGAAAATATCACCAAACCATCCCTCGAAAAGAAGAACGCGGAGGCCAAGGGGATTTCAGGTCAAACAGCTGATTTATTCCTCACTTCTGCAATGGCGGCGAATGCATTTCGGCATTTGTTGCCTTCCTCAGCGCCCAACAAAGCAGCATGTCCTGTCACGAAATGTTCCTTCCTGTATAAATCAATGTTTCAGCACCTAGCGCTCCTCCCCCTAATGCAGTCGGCACATCCTGTTGTAGTCCGTTGCAATGCCGGACTCCAACTCCCAGAAGGCACTGTACCGGCACGATTGGGTCGATGGCGTGGGGGAGTGAGGCAGACAGTAGGTCCCGGCTGGCTAACAGGTAGGTGGTGATAGGTTCAATGCCCTGGAGTGAGAAAAGGTCACCAGCCGTAGTCCTTGGTCCCCTTTGAACCGCTGCAGCCAGCACAACACAGACAAGCTGATGGGTCGGGGCAGTCAATGCGGACTGTATCGCCCCTCCAAAGTAAAATACCTTGCTTATCCCAACAGTGACCTGTGTCCTCTGGCGGTCGTCGGAGGATATCGATTCCTCGATGCAGTGTTGAAGCTGCAAGCAGCTTAGCGCCAGTTTGCTCTCCGAGACTCCTTAGCGCAGCGGGGCCATCCGTACTGTGTCTCTGGCAGGCACAGAAAATATCACCAAACCATCCCTCGAAAAGAAGAACGCGGAGGCCAAGGGGATTTCAGGTCAAACAGCTGATTTATTCCTCACTTCTGCAATGGCGGCGAATGCATTTCGGCATTTGTTGCCTTCCTCAGCGCCCAACAAAGCAGCATGTCCTGTCACGAAATGTTCCTTCCTGTATAAATCAATGTTTCAGCACCTAGCGCTCCTCCCCCTAATGCAGTCGGCACATCCTGTTGTAGTCCGTTGCAATGCCGGACTCCAACTCCCAGAAGGCACTGTACCGGCACGATTGGGTCGATGGCGTGGGGGAGTGAGGCAGACAGTAGGTCCCGGCTGGCTAACAGGTAGGTGGTGATAGGTTCAATGCCCTGGAGTGAGAAAAGGTCACCAGCCGTAGTCCTTGGTCCCCTTTGAACCGCTGCAGCCAGCACAACACAGACAAGCTGATGGGTCGGGGCAGTCAATGCGGACTGTATCGCCCCTCCAAAGTAAAATACCTTGCTTATCCCAACAGTGACCTGTGTCCTCTGGCGGTCGTCGGAGGATATCGATTCCTCGATGCAGTGTTGAATATTTATATATATATATATATAGCAGCAATCTTCACTCCCTCCACCACTGCGGCGAAATGAAGAGACAGACCCCACGGCTTCAGGCAAGGTAAGATTTTATTTTACCTTTCACGGGCGACGCGTTTCGAGCAACCTCGTGCTCTTGTTCACACACCTTGCACCGTGTCAGCTCAGATTTTAAATACTTTTTTTTGCTTGGGTGTTTCACCTATTTAGTGAGTCACATGACCCGCCACGAACATAGAAAAAATACTTTCATTGGTTTTGCTCACTTTACAGCTAAGTCATCACATTTGTTACTAAGTATTTTTTATTTACAAAAAATGTGTAACTGGTTAACATTGCCATTATTGAGACAAAATTATTCTTTTATGTGACTGATCTTATGGAGATCGCCGACAAAGTAATTATCACTGCATAAATGCATCTATAGCGTAAAAATTGTACAGATTGCAGATTCACTGGACCTATGCATTGGTTTGGCTTAGTAATCCATAATTGTAATAAAGTTTGTTACAAGAAATTTACAATCTATATACAAAACTCTAAAATATTACAAAAATATTACAAAAATATTGTTATATTGCAAGTCATTGTTATTATATATTTGTATCTGCTTGAATGCATAATATTGTAACAAGATTTGCATTTAATTACTCTAAAATTTCTATACCCTCGCCAAATTCATTGGCCATGCATCTATTACATAGCTATATCACATTACTAAACGTCAGCACCATATGTCGTAAATAGAATTCTAGCTGAGATGATGATTACTCAATATAATAATACCAAACTATGGACCTGGACAGACATGTGTGTGTAAAAATAAGTGACTGTGCTATGTGATACCCTTAAATCAATATCTACAGCGGTCCATTGATATATACCGTGAAATAGTACTATTTCACTCACTCAACTTAGTCAGACCTGTGTGCACTTATTCCAAAAAATGATTATAACAAAACGCAATTCTAAATGTTGTATATATACACATATTTACACGTGTAACGAATAAAAAAGGAGGGAACAAACAAAAAAAAAGGAGAAAAAAACATGTTGTTATCATACATATATACAAAAGGTCTGTAACTCAGCTTCATATCTTAAGATAATAATGATATGATCATTTAATATTTTATACAAGATTAAACACCGGGTCACATTACAGCTGTTGTGTTTAACCTACTGAAACTCATCGTATTCAGGACCTAGGTGTTCAGCTTATTTTGTTTTTAACGGAGACTAAACTGGCGAGCTAAGATGATATTGGCACTACCCTGTCTGTTTATAGGAAGTTATGCAGATCTTCAGTTGTGTTGAGCCCATTAGGATATTTGGTATCTAACTCTACTATATAGTGAGTTTTCCTTCTCCTGAGTATTCGTTCTCTATCCCCTCCCCTTCGGAGTGGGGCCACTGCATCTATAACAAAATACGTAAGGCACGCCAGGTCATTATTGTGGGTAGATCTGAAATGGCGTGCTACAGGGTATGTACTGTCGTTATATACTATTGCCCTAAGATGCTGCAATATCCTGACGTGTACCTGTAGCTTTGTGCTACCCACATACCGCAAGCCACAGGTACACGCCAGGACATATATGGCAAACTCACTTCGACAATTGTAGTTACCCTTAATAGCAGTGCTGACATTGGAAAAAGGGGTGTTATAATGAGTGGTGTTGGTGCCAAATTTATACGCTCGACACGTCGAGCATTTATAAAATCCATCTTTTAATTTAAGCCAGGTACTGCCACTACCCAGCTCTGGACTAGTTTTAACAATCCTGTTGTGCATACTGTTGTCTCTCCTATATGTGATCACGGGAGTATCAGGTAATCTCTCACTTAATACACCATCAGTCATAAGAATTGGCCAGTGTTGTCTGACTATAGACTTAATTTGCCTCTCCTGTTTGTTAAAAGACAGAACCAAACGCGGTGCTTCCTTGCCATCTGTGCCCTCTGTCAGCTTAGGTGTTAATAGGGATTCCCTAGATCTTTCACGACTTTTAGATGGAGCCCTCTGTAGAGTAGCCTCACTATATCCTCTAGTTCTTAGGCATGACATCAACTGAGTGGCTACCAACTCCAATTTCTCAGAGGTACTGCATATTCGTTTCAGCCGCAATAACTCCCCAAATGGGATACTCTTTATGACATGTTTAGGATGTCCACTGCTGGCATGTAAAATACTATTGCCAGCAGTGGGTTTACGATACAGTGAAGTGACAATGTTACAATTTTCAATATTGATGTGTACATCCAAAAATTCTGACGTGTCCTTGCTGATATTGGAGGTAAAAAAAAAATTACATCGATTTTTGTTTAATAAATCGACGAACTCATGAGCACTGGATCCGTCACCCTACCAAACACAGAACACGTCGTCGATAAAGCGCATCCAATACTTCACATGTTTAAAACCAGGTGTGGCGATGAGGTCTCGCTCCTCCCACCAGCCTACGTGTAAACACACGTAGCTGGGAGAGAAGCAGGATCCCATCGCCACACCTCTCACTTGTTTCCAGATTTCTTTACCAAACATGAAGAGATTGTTATGGAGACACCAGTCCACCAACTCACATAACATTTTGTTGTGGGCATAATACTCACAGGATCTGCGTCCAAGGTAATACTTGATGGCTTCAACTCCTTTTGAATGATCGATGCATGTGTATAACGACTCTATGTCTAAAGTCATAATGCACCAATCCTCCTGCCACTTAATTTGATTTAATTTGTTCAAAAAATCTCCGGTGTCCTTTATGTAGCTAGGCAGCCCCTTCACAAGATCCTGTAAATAGAAATCAATGTAGCGGGAAATGTTCTCACTAATGCTGTTCGTGGCTGATATAATTGGTCTGCCAGGGGTAGGTGTTTTCATCTTGTGTACTTTGGGTATTAAGTACAGAATGGGCATAACTGGATTTTCCACTTTCAAAAAGTCAAACTCGGTAGAAGATATTCAATTTTGTCTCTTATAAGATGATAACAACTTTTTCAACCAATCCCTTGCCTTTTTGTATGCCAGGCCATTGGATCTCACGTAGCAGCTGGTGTCATTCAACTGCTGCATGGCTTCAATGATATAGTCCTTTTTCTGCCACAGAACTATGTTCCTGCCTTTGTCTGATTTATTTATGACCACTTCTTGATTTTTACTCAATTTCTCCATCAAATTTGTGTATTGCTTCTGGTTAAAGGACTGGACCCGCCTTTGACTCTTCACTTTCCGATTTAATTGTTTAAAATCTTCTAACACACATTCGTGAAAAATATCCACAGCATCTTTGGGCATGACAGGTATAAATGTGCTGGTGGGTTTAAAGGGGCTTTCCCCAGCTCCTCTTTGTGCAATACAATGCTGAGTAGTTCCTGCTGCGTGTCGGGCATCTCCAATATTGCTGTTGTACTATTTTGACTGGGTCTTGTGCTGAGATCACATAATGAGAGTAACAACTTGGCATCTGCAGCCGCCACTTGTGGAGATGTGCGACTGTGTGCTACTCCCACATCACTTTTTCGTTGGCCCATGGTGGTAGTGGGTTTGATGGCAAAGAACTTTTTTAGCTTCAGTTTTCTGATAAAACGAAACACATCAGCTCTCGTGCTTGTATAATTAAAAGTACTTTCAGGGCAGAAGTTTAACCCTAAAGCCAAAAGTTGTTCCTCCGCCGTGGATAGTATTACATATGATAAGTTGGTAATTGTGCAATCATTTATTGCCTTTTTTTGTTGTACCACACTTTCTTTTTTTGTTGTGGCTGTTGCTGTGGTTTTATGGTGATTTCTCCTCGCCCTGCGTTTTGAATTCCGCCTCTTCCGCCGCTGTTGTTCCGTGTCCTCGGGCGGAGCGTTCGTAGCCGCTCTTCCACTAAAAAATCAATTTCTTCACCCAAATCCAAAATTTTGCTGGCTGAACTTCCTTCAGAAATACTTGGCTCCGATCCAGAGGCGCTTGACACACTTGTAAGTGAAATTGTATCAGTATCTGATTCAATGTTGTTACCCGGTGGGCCACACGATCCGGCTGATTGCCCTTTATTGACATTGCTGTGGGTTGATCTTAATTTTTTAACTTGGTCAAATTTGCGTGCGAAGGTATAGATCTGCCCCAACTCATAATCTTTGAGGTCTCTCGCAAACTTGTGTACCTTACGTGTCTTGATTTTCTCCTCATGTTTGCGGAGCCGCTCGCTGATTTCTTTAATATAAATATATATTCACTGATAAAACCATAGGTTTTAGTCACGTTATAGTTAGGAATTAGCATTTAAAAACCTTGCAAATTCACTGAAAAAAACCATAGGTTTTAGCCACGTTATAGTTAGGAATTAGCATTTAAAAAAACCTTAGAAATTCACTGAAAAAAACAGAGGTTTCACACATTTTATACTTAGCTGGACATTTCACTCATACAAAACCATTGAAATTCCCCCGTTATAGTTAGTTCAGCTAACTATAACTCGCGCGCCCGCAATCCACTGCGGATGACGTCACATATTACATCACTCATGACATGGTTTTTAAAATGCTAATTCCGAACTATAACGTGGCTAAAACCTATGGTTTTTTCAGTAAATATATATAAGCCAGTGAGAAACAAGGGGATAATAAACTTAACCTTTTGTACTGGACGAGCTGTGTGGTGGTCCTTGTATTCTGCGTGCCCTGCGAGCAGCGTGGAGAAGCAGGAGGAAAGTAATATATATATATATATATATATATATAGCCCCACCACTACATTCGGATTGCAAGCACGGTGAATCATGGGACTGGTAGTCCCTAAAACTAACGTAAGCAGAGACAATCCGGTGCAGGTGAGCCCAGCCACCACATGGAGGAGGAGCTTAAATAGAATTCCTGAGTGGGTGTTCTCACTGTTGACGGACTAGGCAAGAGATGAAGGCACAATGCCGAAACCGGTTATGCCACTGTTCTTGAATTAATAAAGTTACCTGCTTTAAACCCGCTGTGTCTCTGGTGATCTTCGTGACGGAAGGGAGAAGGATCCTCTCTGTGCTGAAGTGAGTGACTTGATATATATATATATATATATATATATATATATATATATATATATATATATATATGAAGAAAACAGCCCTGCTCCGACAATGAATGACGGAGTACACAAGGTTTCAGACCTCCAAAAAGCCCCACGAAGTGCAGCGTCAAATCAGCCCAAAGATCACTGAAGCCTCAAATGAGTTGCAGAATGGCGTTTTAAGTAATGAAAGATGACGCGTTTCACTCCACTAGGGAGCTTGTTCACATAGCGCGCTCAAAGTGATTCAAACATATAAATAGTAAAAATAAAAGTGGGACAATGAAAAAAACAGTGTACACGCCCTCCCTGCATTCCAGGCTAAACATAGTGAATAGACTTATATGGATACAAGTGCAAAAAAATATATAAATGAAGAAGACAGACTATTATGCTCATGTTTAACATAATGATAGATATCAATACAATGTGAACATCAAATTTGGCACAAAGAGTGGGTTGAAACAAATGAATGAAAAATTCATAAATCCACAATGAAAATAGGTGAAAACTTGGACTTTCCATACAAAAGTTTCTCTAGTACAAAATAACGGCATAGTGCCCTAAATGTGGAAACAGTCAAGAATATTTACCCTAATGCATTGCAAAAGTGTCATAGTGACATCAACCCAAGACTGAAGCCCTGATCACAAAGTAATATTGAAACTAAGATCACCCGTCTGTCAAAAATGGACAACCTAACACAAAAATATGGTGATAAATAAAAAATAAAAGAAAAAAAGGGGACGGAGGGCCCAAAACCAATTAATTGGATTTAAAAATCCAAACAATATAAAGTATTTTTTTGTTTAACTATTTTGAATTCAAAGGAAGCACACAGTGAAGAAATCATCAATAGAGAACAATCTAAATATATGATAATCAATATCCACTGTAGAAATGACCCATATTAACAATTCTATTACCTAGTCAGAAATCCATTAATAATGCTATATACAATATGTACAGATAGTAGGGTCACCAGCCGGTGACCGAATCAAAGTAAACACACCCTATGTACCAACGCAGTAGATGCGCAAACAAGATGGTAACAGTAAAAAATGATGGACGCACTAGGAGTGAAGAGAGACAATGAAGGGCTACCCAAATGTCAGATACATGGGAGATGGAAACAGTAAAGGGGAACTCACTAGAGATAGACAAAGACAGTAAAGAACTGCTTAGACATCAGATCATAGGAAGTTACTCAGGTCTTCCGTTAGGTTAAGACCATTAGGGGCCTTGGTATCTAACGCCAGTATGAGGTGTGACTAATTCCTAACTATAACGTGGCTAAAACCTATGGTTTTTTCAGTAAATATATATAAGCCAGTGGGAAACAAGGGGATAATAAACTGAACCTTTTGTACTGGACGAGCTGTGTGGTGGTCCTTGTATTCTGCGTGCCGTGCGAGCAGCGTGGAGAAGCAGGAGGAAAGTAATATATATATATATAGCCCCACCACTACATTCGGATTGCAAGCACGGTGAATCATGGGACTGGTAGTCCCTAAAACTAACGTAAGCAGAGACAATCCGGTGCAGGTGAGCCCAGCCACCACATGGAGGAGGAGCTTAAATAGAATTCCTGAGTGGGTGTTCTCACTGTTGACGGACTAGGCAACAGATGAAGGCACAACGCCGAAACCGGTTATGCCACTGTTCTTGAATTAATAAAGTTACCTGCTTTAAACCCGCTGTGTCTCTGGTGATCTTCGTGACGGAAGGGAGAAGTAAAGTAAAAAAGTAAAGTCCACATTTGTAAAGCGCACAATCACCCGTAAGGGTCTCCAGGCGCTGGGGGCCGTCGGGAAGATTAAGCGAGCTAAGATTAAGCGAGGAAGATTAAGCGAGAGAGAAGGATCCTCTCTGTGCTGAAGTGAGTGACTTGATATATATATATATCTATCTATCTATCTATCTATCTATATATATATATATATATATATATATATATATATATATATATATGTATATTACCTACTGGTGGTCGCCAGTAGGTAGTTATAGTTAGGACCTATTTTCCATAGGAAATCTGCAAAATTCTATTTGGAATAACTTTGGTGCCGGTTGACAACATTTTCAAAACTAGTGGGGCGCTCCAGTCCGCTCCTATCCTGATAGTCTCGGGGTGATTCGTGAAGCGGGGGCTGAGAAAAAAGAGGTCCCAAAATGTGTTTTTCCCATGCAATTTTCCATAGGAACCGTTCATTGTGGCTACAGCCCGAACTGTTGAACGGAATTACAACAAACTTGGCAAAGAGGTAGTCCTTGGTTCAGACTCGTGCCTTTTGCTTAAATGGTGTAAATCTGTTCAGCAGTTCCTGAGAAAATCACAGTTAAAAGTACATATATATCTATGGCCGCGGTGGATCCGCGCATCCTGAGCGCTCGCTGAGTGCACTGTCCCGATCACGCGCTGAATGCTAATTGGCTGTCAAGTGGCTGTCAACTCTCGAAACCAGGAAGTGTTGGCAGACATTTTGTGCCTCGGTAGAAGCGAGGGTCTAGAAATCAGTGGAATAAGTGTTCAAAATGTATAAAGGGAGCAGGTTAGACATATTTTGACCCTCTAGACCTGCTTAGGGGGTCCCACAAGGACCCATAGGGCCCAAAAAAGATTAATATTTTTTTTTAAACAACGGACAAATGTGCGCTGGGTGCATTGATCCGCCGTAAAAAAAATAAAAACGAAGCGCGGGCTAGACAATCCCGTGTTCCATTTAAGTAGCCACAAAGTATTTAGTGAAGTGCACACTGTGAAACATGAACATGAAGCAGCAGTGTGTGATTGGGATCGTAAAGAATTGTGCATTATATGGGGTTTTGTAATGCCAGTGACTTTTGCTCGCGCCCTCTCTTGATGTTAATTCGAAGAGTTGTGTACTTCTTTTGTTTCTAATGTACATAGTGTTCTGTTGTCTCTGTTTGCTTTCTCCTCTGTCATGTAGAGTATTTTGGGTAAATATGACGGGTTCTGTACAGCCCACACCTTTGAACCCTACCCCCAAACTGCTTACTGCCTG
The DNA here is from genome assembly GCF_964261635.1 of Lissotriton helveticus. Lineage (NCBI taxonomy): Eukaryota > Metazoa > Chordata > Amphibia > Caudata > Salamandridae > Lissotriton > Lissotriton helveticus. The sequence continues at coordinate 313,317,250 of NC_136062.1, forward strand.
TTACCAAAGTAACAGTTCATGGAATACTTAATTTGAGCACACAGGTCACAAGTTCAGTACACAATGTTGCTAATCCAAACAGCAAGTGTGCTTGACTTTTAAAAAATGTCCATAGGAACCGTTAATTGCAGCTACTGCCTCTGGTAAAGAGTAGGTAAAGAGTTAGCCCCGGTATTACACTTCTAGTTATAAACATAATTCTTTTCTTAGTAAAACTTTGAGCCCCGTCAGTTATTCTTTTGCAATTAAGGGGTATAATTTTAGCGGCTTCTTTGTAAATATGCCCCCAAGTAGTGTGTTAAACTCACATGTGAATTGGGCGCGGAAGGATACAGAGATGTTTTGTAGTCTAGGAGGTGGGCACCTTCCCGAGAATGATCTACTAATTGTTGGAGGAGTTCGAGGCAACTTAAGTCCGGGAATTGTCATACTCAGGATCTTTATTTTACTATGCAGAGTGTGCCTCGGCAGTCTCTGAAGACTCGGTGGTGCTAGTCAAACGTTTTTAGAAGAAGAATACGTAAACACTCAGTTATTTTTTTATTATCTTTTATTAAAACAAAAATAAATAAACAGAAACGTAACTTTATTAGAACAATATTATAAACAAAATGTTAGATGGACTCCATTGGTAGCAGCGTAGGTAACCTGCAAAACAAAATGAAATATAAGTATGTGTGGTATGTCAAAGAGGTAAAAAAAAGCTAGTTTGAATTAAAGGATCATAGTGAAAATGGAAGGGAGGGTAGTGGGTGGAAGTGAGAAGGGGAAAGTGAGTTAAAAATTGAGAGGCAGGGGGAGATGGAGCGTTGGCTTAGTGCACTCAGTCTTTAGTGTTTACTGTTCGTCATTCATTTGTCTAGGACGCAGGGATCTGCGAGATAGAGTTTGGTTTAAGAAGTCCTTAAAGTTAAATACATGAAGCCAGAGATCGCCATTGTTTGATAAGATACTCCTACATTATTACTTACTGGAAAATCGCTTGTATGCACCTGTGCACCCAGAGTGCTGCACCCCCGTCCCTACCCCGCAATGTGCTCAATTGTAGGTCTTACACACTGAGGCTTCACAGCTCACCTGCTACCACTGGTGTGTCCCACGAGCAGGTCTCCACAATGGAACGGTGTCTTGACACTGCCATGAAAGATGTTAGAATGCTCATGGCATCATTGCAAGTGAGAGTTCCCGCTCAGCCCCTCTCAGACAATTATTTATCTCTGTAAAAACAGAATGAATTTAATGGTGGAAACGTTTGCAGGTAAATGAATGTTTATTTTATACTGGGTAGAAAATAGGAGTTGAGTGCATCGTTTGTTTTTGAAGTACGATTAATCGTTAGTGATAATCGTAGTTCAAAGAGGAGTTGGAATGCACGAGAAACAGAAGGTTAAATTATAATATATCATGTTAATGATAATATGCATAGCAATAGTGCGTATACTAGAAGCTTAATGTTCACGTGTAATGCAGTGGCGGGAGCCTGTGTGCATGTACACTCAGCAAGGAAGTAACTACAGTGTTCTAAAAGCACTAACGTCACATGTCTGTAGAGCAGCGGTTGTTGCTGGCTGATGTCTATAGTACGCTCCAGTAGGTCCTTAAAATTACATCAATGTGATTGAATGAGGTGAGAGATTACATCATTACGGATGGCAAGATCACTTTTTCTCACATGCACATTCAGGGTAGTGCACCCGACCCCTCCCGCAGAATCACCCTAAAGAGGAGTCTGTAAGGCAGCGCTGCACGTTGGCTTAGGCCTATCTTATGGAATAGATGGTATTTAAAATGAGTCAGAGATGTGACTGAATGAGGTCAAATATCACAGATTAACATAACACTTGTCAATATTGCTTATTCACACGTGTGCAGTGTGCTTGATACATCCCACCCCTCTCGTAGGCCCTAGCTGAAGAGATGTCTGTAGGGAAGTGCCTGCTGGCTCAAATCTACAGTATGGTCCAGCAGGTCTTTACAATGATTTAGAGATGAGACAGAATGAGATGAGAGATCACGTCATTATGCAGGACAATATCGTTTGTTCGCAGCACGTTTGATTGGAGGCATTGTGTATCTAGGGCGCTCTGCTTACCTTTTGCAAACACTGTTTTTAGCATAGCTCACAACTTGAATTCTGCTTTGGGCCTATACTGCCGACAGTGTAAAATTCAGCCTTGATTTATTTATCTGCAGTGTGGAGAGCAGCGTTCATAACTTGAAAAGAGAAAGAGAAACAGTGTGAGAGAGAGGAAGAGAGAGAAAGAAAGACAATGAAAGTGTGAGAGAGAGAAAGTAATAGATGGAGCAGGAGAGGTAGTGTTGATACTGGAGAAAATCATCCCAGCTCACCTTCTTGCCTCCGGTGTGTGTCCAACCATGTGCCGGTTCATAGTGCACCCTCAAGTTTAGTGATCTAAAAGATAGTATAGAATTAGTAATTGCAGAGTACATACAACTGCACACGCATATTTCTGCGTTACGCCTTTGCACACCCAAGGTACTGTATTACATAAACTCCCACTGCAAGGAGGTGTCTGTGCTCTCTTTTCCTCCCAGGCCGCTATACCCCATGCACTCCCACTGCATAGTGGTGAGTTCTCATTACCGCGCACTCAGACTGCTGCACCCCATCCACTCCCATTGTCCAGAGGTGAGTGCCCATTCCTGCGCACTCAGACTGTTGCAACCTATCCACTCCCATTGCCCGGAGGTGATTGTACATTCCTACTCACTGAAGTTGCTGCACACTATCCACTCTCCCTGCCCAGTGGGTGACTTCTCGTTGCTTCGGAAAGACGCTTCTTTGCTCACCTTGTGCCACCGGTGTATTTCAAAGAGGGTCCACCGCATGTCAAAGCAACCTTCTCAGGCGTTGTTAGGATGGGCATGCATCATCGCAGATTCTTCAACCGTTGAGCTTTGGAGGTGTTGGGGTGTCGCCAATTCGTGAAACACAACCTGTTAGATAAAAAGAAAGATAAGATTATGCATTATTTGTTCATCAAAGGAGAGAGGAAGAGAGAGAGAGTGAGAGAGTGACTCTGAAAAAAATATTCGCAGCTCACCTTTCTATCACCGGTATGTCTTCCACCACGTGCCGAGACATAGTGACCCTGAAGCTCCACATCTGAAAGATAGTAAAAGAAAGATGTTAGGACTAAGTATGGGTGAATTTTGCGAATCAGCGTTCCACGAATTTGCGCAACATCGCAAAAAAAGCAGCGAATGCATGGATTTTCCCACGAAATCGCGGATTTTTTTCCGATTTGCACCAAACTTAACTGGAGTACTTTCTACTGGCTAATCAGTAAGTGCTACCTCATTGGGTAAATGTATCGTGCTTTTCCTACACTACAGCTGCATAAAGGCCCAGAAGAGTTGGCCAGCCACCACGTGTGTCAGTGACTTTGCCACCGCGCCCATAGGCGCCGAGGTCCCTCGAGTGAGCTGTCCATCACAGTGGGGGAAAGGGCGGGAAGAGGTTGCATAGCCTAGTGTGTGTGGGGCCGGGCTTCTGTGCGAGTACACATGCCCCTTGTTTATAAAGGGTCAGAGACCGATCAGAGCAGCAGCGTTTGATACGGTGTCTCATGACATTTTGGTGCGGCGCCTGGAGGAAGTAGGTATTGTGGGGAAGGCTCTTCAGTGGTTCCACTCTTTCCTCTCGGACCGGTTTTTCAAAGTAGCCATTCCACCTGGCCAGTCCTCCTTCCACTCTCTGGGTCTGGGAGTCCCTCAGGGATCTGCTTTAAGCCCCACACTTTTCAATCTGTATGTGAAACCGCTGGCTGCTGTCGTCAGGCAATGTGGCCTTACCATGACATCGCACGCCGACGACACGCAGCTGGCGGTGACACTTAGTGGGGACCCTGAGGTGACTGCTCCCAGATTCCGTGCAGGACTTATAGCTGTGGCCAACTGGATGCGTAGCAATTGCCTACAGCTTAATACCAAGAAAACCGAGGTCCTGGTCTTAGGGAAGCAGGCGGAACTATGGGGAGACCAGTGGTGGCCTCCCGAATTGGGAGTGTCTCCCATTCCAGCGGCCGAAGTAAAAAATCTGGGGGTCTGGCTGGACTCTAATCTTTCCTTCACCAGTCATACAAAGAGGACAGCAGCCACCTGTTTCGGTATCCTGCGAGGACTGAGACCTATCCTCAAGTTCTTTGACCCTCCCACGCGGCAACTGGTGGTTCAGGCCTCTATCCTCTCTCGGCTGGATTACGGGAGTGCTCTGCTACTGGGAGTTAATCAGGCTGAGGCTACCAGACTTCAGAGGGTGCAGAATGCTGCGGCGCGGGCCATTGTGGGCCTCCCGAGGCGATGTTCTGTCTCTGCTGTCTTGACTTCCCTCCACTGGCTTCCGGTCAGGCAGAGAGTCAAATTTAAGGCTCTCTGTCTGACATTTAAAATCCTGAAGCTCTCCTCCCCTCCTGCCCTTGCGAGCCTCATCTCTCCGTATGTTCCCACGCGGTCTCTCAGGTCTGAATCTCACCATCTGGCGATTAAGCCTAGGTTCAGACTGAGTAGGATGGGAGGACGATCTTTCCGTGTTTTGGCGGCTGATCTGTGGAACTCCCTTCCTGTACATATCCGTGCCCTAGAGAGCTTAACTCTCTTCAGGCGCGCCATTAAAACCTATCTGTTCATTGCGGCTAACTGATTCCTTCCCTTTTCAGCTCCGACCTGTTATGTTCTGTATTTGATCAGGCGCCAGGACGCCCCTTCGCTGGGGCAGCTGTGCGCCAAATAAAAGTTATTAACATAACATAACATAACATAACATAACATAACAACAGATGAGGAGAAAGCAGTAACTGCTACTTCGTTGGGTAAATGTATCGTGATTTTCATACACTACAGCTGCGTAAAGGCCCAGAAGAGTGGCAAGTCACCACGTGTGTCTGTGACTTTGCCACCACTCCCATAGGCGTCGAGGTCCCTCGAGTGAGCTGTCCATCACAGTGGGGGAAAGGGCGGGAAGAGGTTGCATAGCCTAGTGTGTGTGGGGCCAGGTTTCTGTGCGAGTTCACATACCTCTTGTTTATAAAGGGTCAGAGAGTGGCAAGTCACCACGTGTGTTTGTGACTTTGCCACTGCACCCATAGGCGCCGAGGTCCCTCAAGTGAGCTGTCCATCATAGTGGGGGAAAGGGAGGGAAGAGGTTGCGTAGCCTAGTGTGTGTGGGGCCGGGTGGGGCTTCTGTGCGTGTTCATATGCCTCTCGTTTATAAAGGGTCAGAGACCAATCAGAGCAGCAAATGAGGAGAAAGCAGTAAGTGCTGGTCACTGGAAGTACAGGAGGATTGCGCTCGAGAAACTCGTGGATGCCTAGACCCCCATCACGGATTACAGCTAATTGTAGACGGTAGATCTGGGGAGAAAGCACACCTGCCTAGCATCGACCGTGCTCACTAGAATCTTGGGCTGATTATAATGCGTTACTGAATTTGAGCTACAACTCGGGCACCTGCTTTATTTATCTGTAAGTGCTTCCTGCTGAGGTTTAATTTTAGTGACAGGAGACTCGTTGCCTAATTGTAACTATTCTCTGACCCTGCTTCGAGGGTCAGAGCAGGGTCAGGGAATAGTTGCAAGTAGGCAACGAGGCACCGCTCAGGAAGTACTTACAGGGTTACAGCAGGTGCCCAAGTTGAAGTTAATTTCTTTGTAACCATTTTGTAAATAGTTACAAAGAAATTAGCTTCAACTTGGGCACCTGCTGTAATCCTGTAAGTTCTTCCTGAGCAAAATTTGTCCCCCTCGCGGATTTTGCCGCAATATTGCGCGATTTGCGAATCGCAAAATTGCGGAAAATACCGCGAGCAGAACAAATTTTCCGCCCATACTTAGTTAGGACTGGTAATTGCCACTATCTTAATGTGGAGTAGAATAACATCGCTCTTTCACACACCTTCCCTCCCCCATTAAAAATACAACCATTTGTACGGTTCTAACTTGTTTAATGGGCTTCGATTTATGAATAATTAGTAGATTAGTAATGTTTTGCATACGCTTATAGAAAACAAGTGGTGCGCAGTCATACATGTGGGTTCAATCATAAAGCCCGTGTCTGGGCACAAAAATTGAAAGCTCATGTGCTATTGGAGTCTATTACGCGGTTCACAGTCAAAATATCGATTCCAAATTATCAACCAACATTAATATTGTGTTAAAATTATCGAAGGTGAAGAATATCGAGGTCAAGAATATCTTTGGACAGAATATCTACCCTAAGGTAATATCGAAGTTAGTAATATCGATATCAATTATATCAATGTTACTAATTTTGATGTTACTAATATCGATATTTGTTTGTTGTTATGTATTTTATGTATTTTATATGTATGTGTTATATGTTTTTTGTTAATTTCTTTTGTTTTAAATTATATGTGTACAATTTTTTATATATTAAAAATGTTATATTTAATTTAATTTCATGTTTTAGTACTGGATCGGGTTGTGGGTTTATAGGGGAATAGGGTAGGAAGTAATTAATTTATAGTAAATTAATTATTCATTTTTAGTAATTGTAAATTAATTTTAATTCATTTTGGCGTTAAAGTTCTGTAGCGGGTTGTGGATTTATAGGGGAATTGGTTGGGAAGTAATTTAATTGTAATTAAGTAATTATTTATTTTTAATTCATATTGATAATTATTTTATTTATAATTGAAAATAATTGGTAATTAATTATTTTAATTGCTAATAAATTTTTTAATTGGTAATTACGGTTTGTTATTGGTAATTACATTTTTTTAATTGGCAATTAATTTTTTAATTGGTAATTAAGATTTGTAATTGGTAATTAAATTTTTTAATTGGTAATTATTTTTTTTTAATTGGTAATTGATATTTCTAATTGTTAATTACTTTTTATTAATTGGAAATTCATTTTATTGATTGATAAATAATTTTTCATCACAAAAGAAAATGTTGTCTACCATTTTTTAATTGTTAATCAATTTTTAATTATTAATATGTTTTTTGTTTTGAAAAATATTTTAGTGTTCAATATTTATTATTTGGTAATTTATATTTCTTAAATAATATTTATTGGTATTTATTGTTAATTTATTGTTAATTGAATATTCAATTGTAATTATGCTTTTAGTAATTATTAATGGGTATTTGCAAATGATGTAGAGTTATTTAAAAATTAAATATTTTATTATTTTATTTACAACTATTAGTTTTAAGTATGTTATATTTAACTTCTACGCTATCCAATGCTTTCCCTACTGTTGCACTCTCTGGAGTTGGAATAGTAATTTTTACCCCTACGCTATCCAACACTTTCCCTACTGTTGCACTCTCTGGAGTTGGAAAAGTAATTTTTACCCCTATGCTCTCCAACGTTTTCCCTACTGTTGCACTCTCTGGAGTGGGAATAGTAATTTTTACCCCTACGCTATCCAATGCTTTCCCTACTGTTGAACTCTCTGGAGTTGGAATAGTAATTTGTACCCCTACGCTATCCAACGTTTTTTCTACTGTTGCACTCTCTGGAGTGGGAATAGTAATTTTTACCCCTACGCTATCCAACGTTTTCTCTACTGTTGTACTCTCTGGAGTGGGAATAGTAATTTTTACCCACCCGTATCCAACACTTTCCCTACTGTTGCACTCTCTGGAGTGGGAATAGTAATTTTTACCCCTACGCTATTAACGCTTTCCCTACTGTTGCACTCTCTGGAGTTGGAATAGTAATTTTTACCCCTACGCTATCCAACGCTTTTCCTACTGTTGCACTCTGTGGAGTGAGAAAAGTAATTTTTACCCACCCACTATCCAACACTTTCCCTACTGTTGTACTCTCTGGAGTTGGAATAGTAATTTTTACCTCTACGCTATCCAATGTTTTCCCTACTGTTGCACTGTTTGGAGTTGAAATAGTAATTTTTACCCCTACACTATCCAACATTTTCCCTACTGTTGCACTCTCTGGAGTGGGAATAGTAATTTTTACCCACCCACTATCCAACACTTTCCCTACTGTTGTACTCTCTGGAGTTGGGTTAGTAATTTTTACCCCTACGCTATCCAATGTTTTCCCTACTGTTGCACTGCTTGGAGTTGGAATAGTAATTTTCACCCCTATGCTATCCAACGTTTTCTCTACTGTTGCACTCTTTGGAGTTGGAATAGTAATTTTTACCCCTACGCTATCCAACGTTTTCCCTACTGTTGCACTGTTTGGAGTGGGAATTGTAATTTGTACCCCTACGCTATCCAAGGCTTTCCCTACTGTTGCACTCTCTGGAGTTGGAATAGTAATTTTTACCCCTACGCTATCCAACGTTTTCCCTACTGTTGCACTCTCTGGAGTGGGAATAGTAATTTTTACCCCTACGCTATCCAACGCTTTCCCTACTGTTGCACTCTCTGGAGTTGGAATAGTAATTTTTACCCCTACGTTATCCAATATTTTCCCTACTGTTGCACTCTCTGGAGTTGGAATAGTAATTTTTACCCCTACGTTATCCAATATTTTCCCTACTGTTGCACTCACTGGAGTGGGAACAGTAATTTTTAACTCTACGCTTATACAACGGTTTCTCTATTATTGTGCTCTTTGGAGTGGAATTGTTAATTTTAAGTTCTATGCTATCCAACATTTTTATTAATGTATTTTTTTTACTTATGGATTTTAAATAGTATTTTTATTTATTTAGTTATTTAATTTTTTCTGTATACATTTAGATAATGTAGTATATAATTAATTTAAAAAATATTAAAGGTATATATATTTTTTTAATGTATTAAACATCATTCTTTACTTTTTATTTATGTTTATGTTTTATGTTTGTAAATGTATTTGTAATTTATAATATTTTTTATTAATTTATAAATTATTAAAATAATTATTACAACTTATTGTTAAGTGCGTATATATTATATATGTTCTGTATATGTTTAATTAATGTATTATTATTATATATGTATTATTTATTCATTTTAAAAATGATTAGCTATTTTTAACTATGTTTATTTTTTTATTCGTGTTATTTACTTTATTTTACATTTATATTTTTACTGAAAAAACCCGATATTTTTAACATCAATATTTTTAACATCTGTATTTTTTTTCGATATTTTTGTACTTACCATGTTGTAGATAGGATGTCGATATTCTTGCCTACGATATTTCTGCATCGATATTCCTGTAGGTCGATATTTTCAACGTCGATATTTTGTCAGTGATGCCTATTACGCGCAGCAAGTGCGTAATAGATACCAATAGGTCATGGACAGAGCAATGTGCCCATCTCTGGCCAATTGCGTGCAGTCTTTTAGAATAAGTCGCAAGCAAAGGCCAATGTTTTAGCACGGAAGGAAACAGACACACACGCGTGTGTGATTCGTAGGTTAGGTTCATATCCCCGTTTTTTTATAAAGAAAATGTTTCGCTCTGCGTGAGCAGTGCTGTGTACTTCAACAAAGGCACGAGCTGTACTGCGCACAGCAACGGAGGCGTGAGTGCTAAATGAATTGAGAAAGGAAAGGCTGTCAAAATAAGATCATACATTTCTTTGTACATAGTATAAAAAGATAATGACTCATCTACTTCGCTATGCATGTAGGAGCGACAGACATTTGACCGACTATAAATACTTTCCTGATATAGGAAAAAAAATAGAAATGCAATAAGATAGAGTATGTAGGACTGCGCACGCCTAAATAGCTGTGTAGCTTTTTTGTATCCAGTCTTCTGTATCGCATCTACTCCCCCCAGTGCTTACCCAGGCCTCACTGCTTACCTTTTTGTGGACAGAGCACCTTCTACATCATGCAGTCCCGCTCTGCCACCAAGAAGTCTCACATTTGTTGCTGAGTTTTGATATAGCTGTGGCAAAGGTCATACTCGTGAACCTATCATTCACCCGCTCAGTCCTTGCGGTACCACTAACTCAGTGACCAAAGAGGTTACACACGTGGTAGTGGGCCCCCCTGTTCAGTAGTTCAGGCCTACATGAGGCGTCCGAACCACCAGGTCGGGTCATCACTGCGCTTGCGATGGGAGCAACTGTAAAATGGCATAGAACACGTGCGCCCAGTCTTTTATATTGGTAGGGTCACGTGTGTTGTGACGCCTGTGCTGGATGGGTGTGGTGTAAGTATGTACCAGCCATGAGGGAGTGTGTGTGTGCCATTCTGACAACTAGACCTGGAACTAAGAAATCACTACAATGTAAACGGTTCTAACTTGTTTAATGGGCTTCGATTTATGAATAATTAGTAGAGTAGTAATGTTTTGCATACGCTTATAGAAAACAAGTGGTGCGCAGTCATACATGTGGGTTAATCATAATATGTTTTTTGTTTTGAAAAATATTTTAGTGTTCAATATTTATTATTTGGTAATTTATATTTCTTAAATAATATTTATTTGTATTTATTGTTAATTTATTGTTAATTGAATATTCAATTGTAATTATGCTTTTAGAAATTATTAATGGGTATTTGCAAATGATGTAGAGTTATTTAAAAATTAAATTTTTTATTATTTTATTTACAACTATTAGTTTTAAGTATGTTATATTTAACTTCTACGCTATCCAATGCTTTCCCTACTGTTGCACTCTCTGAAGTTGGAATAGTAATTTTTACCCCTACGCTATCCAACACTTTCCCTACTGTTGCACTCTCTGGAGTTGGAAAAGTAATTTTTACCCCTATGCTCTCCAACGTTTTCCCTACTGTTGCACTCTCTGGAGTGGGAATAGTAATTTTTACCCCTACGCTATCCAATGCTTTCCCTACTGTTGAACTCTCTGGAGTTGGAATAGTAATTTGTACCCCTACGCTATTCAACGTTTTTTCTACTGTTGCACTCTCTGGAGTGGGAATAGTAATTTTTACCCCTACGCTATCCAACGTTTTCTCTACTGTTGTACTCTCTGGAGTGGGAATAGTAATTTTTACCCACCCGCTATCCAACACTTTCCCTACTGTTGCACTCTCTGGAGTGGGAATAGTAATTTTTACCCTTACGCTATTAACGCTTTCCCTACTGTTGCACTCTCTGGAGTTGGAATAGTAATTTTTACCCCTACGCTATCCAACGCTTTTCCTACTGTTGCACTCTGTGGAGTGGGAAAAGTAATTTTTACCCACCCACTATCCAACACTTTCCCTACTGTTGTACTCTCTGGAGTTGGAATAGTAATTTTTACCTCTACGCTATCCAATGATTTCCCTACTGTTGCACTGTTTGGAGTTGAAATAGTAATTTTTACCCCTACGCTATCCAACATTTTCCCTACTGTTGCACTCGCTGGAGTGGGAATAGTAATTTTTACCCACCCACTATCCAACACTTTCCCTACTGTTGCACTCTCTGGAGTTGGGTTAGTAATTTTTACCCCTACGCTATCCAATGTTTTCCCTACTGTTGCACTGTTTGGAGTTGGAATAGTAATTTTTACCCCTATGCTATCCAACGTTTTCCCTACTGTTGCACTCTCTGGAGTTGGAATAGTAATTTTTACCCCTACGCTATCCAACGTTTTCCCTACTGTTGCACTCTCTGGAGTGGGAATAGTAATTTTTACCCCTACTCTATCCAACGCTTTCCCTACTGTTGTACTCTCTGGAGTTGGAATAGTAATTTTTACCCCTACGTTATCCAATATTTTCCCTACTGTTGCACTCACTGGAGTGGGAATAGTCATTTTTAACTCTACGCTTATACAACGGTTTCTCTATTATTGTGCTCTTTGGAGTGGAATTGTTAATTTTAAGTTCTATGCTATCCAACATTTTTATTAATGTATTTTTTTTACTTATGGATTTTAAATAGTATTTTTATTTATTTAGTTATTTATTTTTTTCTGTATACATTTAGATAATGTAGTATATAATTAATTTAAAAAATATTAAAGGTATATATTTTTTTAATGTATTAAACATCATTCTTTACTTTTTATTTATGTTTATGTTTCATGTTTGTAAATGTATTTGTAATTTATAATATTTTTTATTAATTTATAAATTATTAAAATAATTATTACAACTTATTGTTAAGTGCGTATATATTATATATGTTCTGTATATGTTTAATTAATGTATTATTATTATATATGTATTATTTATTCATTTTAAAAATGATTAGCTATTTTTAACTATGTTTATTTTTTTATTCGTGTTATTTACTTTATTTTACATTTATATTTTTACTGAAAAAAACCGATATTTTTAACATCAATATTTTTAACATCTGTATTTTTTTTCGATATTTTTGTACTTACCATGTTGTAGATAGGATGTCGATATTCTTGCCTACGATATTTCTGCATCGATATTCCTGTAGGTCGATATTTTCAACGTCGATATTTTGTCAGTGATGCCTATTACGCGCAGCAAGTGCGTAATAGATACCAATAGGTCATGGACAGAGCAATGTGCCCATCTCTGGCCAATTGCGTGCAGTCTTTTAGAATAAGTCGCAAGCAAAGGCCAATGTTTTAGCACGGAAGGAAACAGACACACACGCGTGTGTGATTCGTAGGTTAGGTTCATATCCCCGTTTTTTTATAAAGAAAATGTTTCGCTCTGCGTGAGCAGTGCTGTATACTTCAACAAAGGCACGAGCTGTACTGCGCACAGCAACGGAGGCGTGAGTGCTAAATGAATTGAGAAAGGAAAGGCTGTCAAAATAAGATCATACATTTCTCTGTACATAGTATAAAAAGATAATGACTCATCTACTTCGCTATGCATGTAGGAGCGACAGACATTTGACCGACTATAAATACTTTCCTGATATAGGAAAAAAAATAGAAATGCAATAAGATAGAGTATGTAGGACTGCGCACGCCTAAATAGCTGTGTAGCTTTTTTGTATCCAGTATTCTGTATCGCATCTACTCCCCCCAGTGCTTACCCAGGCCTCACTGCTTACCTTTTTGTGGACAGAGCACCTTCTACATCATGCAGTCCCGCTCTGCCACCAAGAAGTCTCACATTTGTTGCTGAGTCTTGATATAGCTGTGGCAAAGGTCATACTCGTGAACCTATCATCATCGCAGGTTCTTCACCCGCTCAGTCCTTGCGGTACCACTAACTCAGTGACCAAAGAGGTTACACACGTGGTAGTGGGCCCCCCTGTTCAGTAGTTCAGGCCTACATGAGGCGTCCTAACCACCAGGTCGGGTCATCACAGCGCTTGCGATGGGAGCAACTGTAAAATGGCATAGAACACGTGCGCCCAGTGTTTTTTATTGGTAGGGTCACGTGTGTTGTGACGCCTGTGCTGGATGGGTGTGGTGTAAGTATGTACCAGCCATGAGGGAGTGTGTGTGTGCCATTCTGACAACTAGACCTGGAACTAAGAAATCACTACAATGTAAATCTGGACCATGTAGCGTTGTTGTGTTTTCCTGGAAGCGTAAGCAGATTCGGCTAGCCTGACGTATGCCAGTGCTGCGCGAGGCTGTGAACAATGACTCCTGAGCTATGGGCTTGGCTTCGTCAGGAGCTATATGAGAAATCAACTGATTAGGGTGTCTGTGTTGTAGTGCTGCTGTCACCCTGGTCTTAAATGCAAATGTGTCATTATGTCTGTGAAGTCTCACAACACGGCTAACATGGAAGATACGGGGAATCACTGATCCTGCATTTATCCATAGTTCTACACATAAAAGATGGTGGACATGACTCTTTTCTGAGAATATGAATGTTTGTTTTATATTCAGTGGAGTGTTGTAGCTGTAGTAATAAAGGGCTATGAAAGCTTTAGGCTGCAGTTCTTGGCACATGAAGGGCAGCTAATATATATATGTATGTGGTCATTCGGGTATACTGTAGAACATGGTGCTGGAAATCTGTGTTCGAGCTTCGGAGTCGCGTCCACATCCTGTTATTGTAGACAAATCACGTAATGGACGCATGCCTGAAAATGTACTGTAAATACGGTGCTCATGTAAATCGCTGACATAGTTTTGGGTCGACTTTTTGCTATATAAATATCCTACAAAAAAAACTCGAGCAATAGCATACAGTTATACATTTTCTAGACACTTTACTTGCAGTGTTATAATGATCCAGTTTCTACGTTCGTATTGGTAGAATGAGCAAGAGAAAGTTATATAACCAAAGTTTTTGTTACTGCCAGAGGTAAGATGGTTGCATACGCTCTTTACAGCACAATATAATATGGTAGGGCCTAGGGGCAGCATTTTACAAACATAATGAATGCACAGAGACAGATAGATAGTTGAAGTGGGTACGGGCATATGCGCTCTACTCCATTTTATTACATTGCTGTTGGTAACAAGTACAATAGTTACATCATATCATACACAAATATTCCATTATAAATGGTTTATGTCTTCTGCTGTACAAAGGTAGGAGCACTACATGTGAAAAAATACACAGAAGATTCTATCATAAAAGGTTCATAAGTTGTGGTGCACTGAGGTAGGGGCAGAGTGTGCGGAGCCTGCAATGATGCGAGGTCCAGGCAGACCGCACTGCTAATAATGTCTTTTGACTACTGAAATTTGCCTTAATAAGGCCACGTGGGGATTATTTATGGTGTACTGAGTTAGTGGTACGTCTGGTGCTCAGCCTGTGCTCACCCTGCGATGATGCGTGTTCCGAACGGGCTGCACTGAAAGGATTGTCTGTTGCCTACTGGACGGCATCATTTGTAATCATGATTCAAATAAAAGAAGAAATATATATGGAATAGGTTGTCGAAATATGTAGGTTTCAGTGACATTTAAATTCAAATTGTGACCTGTGCTATCCACAGTGTACACTGCCATTCACTGTTCCTTTGCACTTGCAGGGTGAATTTTGTTATTCAACTAAACCTAGAACTGAAAAAAAAGAGGTTTTTGAAGGAAGGCTACTAAAGGGATATTGTGTAGGTTTGAGGGACGTTATACTTTGTTTGCTACTGCATTCTGAAAATAATGAATGAAGAGTCTATTTAATTGTGAGCTCTGATGACCACAGTGTAGGCAGGAGCAAGGGCCCACGATCACGTGGCATTGAGGAGAGGTGCACAGTATTGGTAATTTAGCGTGTGTGCAGCCAGCGATGATAACACTGAGTTAGTGGCACTTGAAGCAAGGTTCTGTGGAGCCTGCGATGATGCATGGTCCAGGCAGGCCGCACTGGTAGCAATGTTTTTTGTCTTGTGAATTCTGCTTCAATAAGGCCACGTGAAGATGATTTGTGGTGCAGTGAGTTAGTGGTACATGAAGAACTCAGCGTGTGCGTACCCTGCGATGATTTGTGGATCAGGCGGGTCGCACTGGTATAATGTCTCTTGCTTACTGGAATGCATCATGTGCAATCGCCATTCCACCAGAATCGTGAGCCCTCACAATGTAGATCGAAGGCAGTAGTCAGTACAGACATTGAGGAATGTTTTTTGTCGCATCCTTTCGAAAATCTGAGGACTTAGAGTACAATTGTCTCTGCCTTAAAGAAAGCAAAGCTAAATTTCATGCTGTCCGTAGCGTAGATCCAAAGCTGAAATCAAGTTGTGAACCCTCCTGTCTGCAGTATAGATTGAAGGCAGTAGTCAGCACAGAAATTGAGGAATGCTTTTTGGAAGATCCTTTATCAAAATCTGAAGACATATAGTACAATTGTCTCTGCCTTAAATAAATCAAGACTTGATTCAATGCTATCCGTAGTGCAGATCCAAAGCTGTATTCAAGTTGTGAACCCTGCTGTCCGCAGGGTACATCGAAGGCAGTAGTGAGCACAGACATAGAGGAATGTTTTTTGTCACATCCTTTAACAAAATCTGAAGACATAGAGTACAATTGTCTCTGCCTTAAATAAAGCAAGGCTTGATTCAATGATGTCCGTAGTGTACATCCAAAGCTAAATTCAGGTTGTGAACCCTGCTGTTCTTAGTGTAGATAAAAGGCAGTAGTCGATACAGGCATAAGTCTGCAGTGCTGTGGTGCTGAGTTTGGAATTGGCCTGTATTGAGGATACACGTGCTCATAGCGGCAGCCACGTGGCAGGGTGAGAACCTTCGCTGTGCCAGAGTCTTTCGTCTTTGCACAAGTGAACCACGCCCAAGGCGTAGCCTAATTATTTATACTCCTATGCTGGAGTTGCGTACGTTGGATCAGCCCACTCCGCTTCTGCTTCAAGGGGGAGGGGACAACACTGCTACATGACCGAGATATTGTATTGTATTGTATTGTATTTTGGATTTATAGCGCACCTTATCACCCAGGGGTCTCTAAGCGCTTATCAGATGGTGCACACAATTCCAGTTGAAGGGCCAGTTAGGCATGGCCAGTTAGGCGTTGCCCCATGCCTCCTGAAACAGCACAGTTTTCAGCTTTTTCCTAAAGGGTAGTAGACGCGTTTCTTTGAGCAAGCTCTCTGGAAGATTATTCCAGGCAGTGGGGATTGTGTAGGAGAATGCGCGCCCTCCTAGAGAGGATAGTTCGAACTGAGGGCAGACCAACAGTGCGGCATCTGCAGAACGTAAGTTCCTGCTGGGAACGTACGGAACTAGATGTTCTCTGATGTATTTTGGGGCTTGCCCGTACAGGGTTTTATGCGTAATGCATAGGCCTTTGATCTTAGCCCGCTGTCTTACCGGCAGCCAATGGAGCTTGTGAAGGAGAGGAGTGGCAGGGGTCCTTCTTGGTTTGTTAAAAATGAGTCTGGCAGTGTCGTTCATGACTATTTGTAGTCTGGCCAGCAGATGTTGAGAAATACCGGCAACCAAGACGTTTCCGTAGTCCAGCCGTGCCAGGATCAGAGCTGATACTGCTCTTCTGAGCGTGTCCACCGTCAGAATGGGGGAGAGCTTACGCAGTTGTCTTATTAGACCCACACATGTGCCCACTACGGCTGAGACCTGGGCTGACATAGTGAGATTGGCATCTATATACAGGCCTAGGCTTTTCACTGCTTCTGCTGGTACTGGGGAGGGCCCTAGTTCAATGGGCCACAAGAGATCATTCCAGGGCTGGATGCCGTCGTAATTGCAAGCACCTCAGTCTTGTCGGGATTTATTTTTAATGAGTTGGCCGCCATCCAATTAACAGTAAATTTTAGAATGTTTTGCATTCTCTGATATGCCGATGAAGAATTGTCAATTTGGATGATGATCTGTGTATCATCGGCGTAGTTATATAGGCTGCAGTCCATCTGATTTAGTGCTGAAATTAGGGGCTGCAGGTAGGCGTTAAACAGTAGGGGTGACAAGGCTGAGCCCTGAGGAACTCCACATGTGAGACCCACTGCCTCCGGTACCAGGTCAGCTAATTGCACTCTCTGAACCCGGTCACCAGGGAAAAATGTCAGCCAGGCATGGGCAGTGCCCTGGATGCCGAGGTCCCACATACGCGACAGTAGTAGGTCGTGATTGACCGTATCAAATGCCGCAGAGAGGTCCAACAGCACCAGGGCACAAGGGATTTTTTTATCTGCTCTGAGTCTCAGGTCATCCAGCACGGAAAGCATGACCAATTCCGTGCTGTGATGGGCCCTGAAACCGGCCTGGTTAGGTTCCAACAGGAGGTTGTTTTCGAGGTGATGTGAGAGTGTGGGCAGCACATGTTGCTCCATGATTTTAGCCAAAAAAGGTAGCTGTGAAATGGGCCTATAGTTTTTCATAATCTTAGTATCTGCCCCTGCCTTCTTTAAGAGAGGGATCAGCTGGGCTTCCTTGCCCAGTTGTAAATGAACTAGTCAGGAGCGATAGTATGTCATCCTCCAGCCCCGGCCAGGCTTGTTTGTAAATACTCGGAGGGCACGGGTCAGCCGGTGACCCCGATTTGACTCGACCCATCACTATTCTCACCGTTTCCTTGGTGAGTAGGGGCAGTGAAACTAGGGGCTGAGTGACTGCTGGGATGGCACTTGTAATGTCTCCCAGGCAGTCTAATCTGGGGGTGGTCTCGATTTCTGTCAGGAGGTCTGCTATCTTCACGGTAAAGAACGACTGAAATTTTTGGCAGTCTTCTTGCGAGAAGGAGGGGGGCTGTTCTTTCTTTTTCCTCAATTCTGACAGGACCTTGAAGATTTCTTTCTGGGGATTGGGTGCTGTCAAAATTCTATCTTCATAGAACTCAGCTTTCCTGACCCTGATTGCTTGTTTGTATGTAGCGAACTCCTTTGTATATATGGCTTGAGTACTGGGATCATACCCCTTACGCCAGGCTCTCTCACTCCAGCGTAGGGTGCGTTTCAGAAGCCTTAGTGCGTCATTAAACCAAGGCGCACCTTTACCCTTATCTCCAATTTTTACCCTTCGGGCTGGTGCCACTACTTCAATGGCACTTTTAAGTTTTTGTGACAGTTTGAGGCTGGCTGTCTCGGCGTCATCCTCTGGCAGCCTGTTAAGGTGGGAGGGTAGTTTCCCTAGAGTGGAGACCAGTGTATCTGTGTTAATTTTATTCCAGCTTCTCACAACCTGCCACTCAGCAGGAGAAGATAAGCTTTGCCCTGGGAATGCCATTCTCCCCTGAAGCAGGTGATGGTCTGACCATATGCAGGGCGAGATGGTGATTGGGCTCAGCATCGGGACTGATGTCCAGATCAAGTCCAATGTGTGGCCTTTCTTATGTGTCGAGCCAGACACCCTCTGAATTAAATCTAGCGAGGTCATGGCCTCTTCTAGCTGTTTTGACATTGCGTCTTTGGGGGACTCCTCCCAGTGGAGATATTCCCCAGTGTCTGAGATAATATGGTTGTGTCCACAGTGCAGTACACTACATGTATCAATACTATATCTCCACATGGAAAAGTTTTTTGTTTCTATAGTGAGTTGTGTATAGCATATCACCGGTACACTTGGTATTCTGTAAATTATTGTTGATGTGCGAATTCCCTCCCTTACACGTAGTTGGTTGCCACATCTCTGAACATTCAGCTATTGTGCGGTTGAGAGGAAATGGTATTTTGGGAAGTTATTTTGCGCTGGCTCTGAGGTAGTAGGGGGCAGGGATATGGGGGGTGGTTGTGGTGGTGATGGTGCTGGGTGTTGTGATTTTGCTGACTGTCAGAGGTGCATGATTGGTACCACTATCACATATTCTTCTTTAAATATGGGTGTGAGTTGGGTGTAATTCACGCAGTAGATAGTCAACCTCCTTACGCCAGTTAAATGTTGATGTTAATTTGTTACTGGTAAGTGGAGTTATCGTCTTTTTTTTAGTGGTTTAGTGGTGATATTTGCAGTTTTTACTAGGTTGAGATTGGGATGATAATTAAAAAAGAAAGACAAAAACAGATATGCTTAATGAACATTATAATTAGAAATTAGCATTTAAAAAACCTTCGAAATTCACTGGAAAAACCATAGGTTTCAGGTATGTTATAGTTAGGAATTATCATTTAAAAAACCTTTGAAATTCACTGAAAAAAATAGGTTTCAGGTATGTTGTAGTTAGGAATTATCATTTAAAAAACCTTAGAAATTCACAGAAAAAAAACATAGGTTTCAGAGGTGTTATAGTTAGCTGGACATTTCACTCATACAAAACCATTGAAATTCCTCTGTTATAGTTAGTTATACTGTAACTCGCGTGCCCGCAATCCACTGCTGATGATGTCACATATTACATCATTCATGACATGGTCAGTGACATCACTGATGACATCTCAAATGACATCACTGATTACATCATCCACGTGATAATCAGATACACCCCATCATACACTAGTATAACCTTTCATCACTCACTGTAAAATACAGAGTACCATATTTGAATCCATTGACATACCAATACAAGTTTCTAAAAACCCACTCATTGATTCCTAGATCTACAGACACACATCTAATCACTTACCTATAGATTCCCTCATACATGCTGTCAATGATCAATAGAACACTATCAACTATACCTATATCGACATTACACACCAGCACACATCCTATTCACTTATGTAGTCAACATACTCACTTATGCAATCAATGGATCATACTTACATTTACTCACCTATACACTTATACAAACACCACTTACTCTGTATGGTATGAAATCACTATTATAAGTATACAGTTATCCATACAGTCGGATGTACGTTGTTACAACGCGGGTTGTAACAACGCATACCTTTAGCACGCAGCCGCTACAACGCAAGTCGTTACCACGACTTGCGTTGGAGGGCCCGGATTTAGGGTTTTTATAATTTTATATTCCAACACCAGTCCCAGTGGATACTAGGGAAGGTGTTGGAATATAAATTTATTAAATTCCTTATCCCACAGCGCCCTCCAGCACAAGTCATGGTAACGACTTGCGTTGTAACAGCCGCGTGGTAAAAGTACCGCGTTGTCAAAACTTCGTGGTAAACGTTGTTTACCCCATACAGTCACTCATACAATCACTGAGTCTTATGTATACTTATTTATATACAACAAATGTCACATACACTGCCTTCTATTTTTCTAGTTTGTTGGACATGTACTATTGAGAGATATATTTGCTCATCACCACACCCATAAAGATATTTACTCACCCAAACAACTGTTATAACATGTAGTCTTAACCTCATATACCTACTGAATCAACTATTCACACATCTTTGGGCAGTCACACCCCCCCACCGAACCACACACACATTCACTCTCCCATACAAATACTCAGTTAACTAATCAATAACTAATACAGACTTTCACATAGCTAGTGACCAACTGGTACAACAGTTTACACACCAACTGACAAAGGGATACATATATTCACACAGTTTAGTCACTATCCAATATATTTAGTGATACACTATAAATTAGTCAAGTAAACAGTCAATTACACTGCTACTAAATCCTCCATTCAGATATGTATATATCTACTCCTTCTGCAATGCAGATTGCTATATATATAATACATATTTAAATAACGAACCAAACAACATTCACTGGATGATGTCATCAGTGATGTATGTCCAGCTAACTATAACACCTTTGAAACCTATGGTTTTTCCAGTGAATATATATATATATATATATATATATATATAACAAAGTTCAAACAACGTAAATCACGCTCTCAGAGTCCAACATAAACACCGTACGCCAAGTCCAAGGGTGTTTATTAACACAAACTACATGTTTCGGCCTGACAAAGGCCTTGCTCACGTTAGTGCCATTGTTCGTGCATACAAAATAAATAGAAGTATCACAAGAAGGTATGGACATCGAAAGTGGACTGGGATCAAGGAAAGGTAAAATCGGCAGACATGTTGGAACAGTAATTGAGAAAGCACATAGTCAAAAAATCAAAACAATTGCAAAAGAATGCTTGCAAACACGCGTTGCACTACGGACATCAGACATCCTCAAAGAAATAAACATGAATGTGAAATGAACAAGAAGATGTCAAATTCGTGTCAATCCAAGGTAATTAATATGCCACCAAAATTATGTAATATATGATAATATTGGCAAAAGGCTGTGAGCAAAATAATATCATCCAGAGAAATACAAGTGCAATACACCTGAAAATAAATCACAGCAAATTGGCTGAACAAGTCCAACTCCGGAGTATGCCTCACAAGGGAAAGGAGGGAGAGATGGGAAGGGCGAATCAAATGCCAGGAGACACGAATACCTACCCCCAAGCAAACTGCCCGGTTGGAGAGAAGGCAACACAGTAACCAGGTAAAATACCACCATGGCCAATAAATGTAGAGATCAAAAGTGCAATACACTGAAGAGAAACTACAGTGCAAACGCGTGAAAAACTGTTCTTACTTGTATGTAATATCCCAAAACCCACAGTAGTAGTATTACTGATGTTACTTGTCAGAACTATATTCATGTCATTGATGTTAAGACAATCAATAAAATTCTGAGCTTCTTCAGGAGATCCCCTCCACATCATAAACAAGTCGTCAATGTAGCGCCACCAAGCTGCCAAATGACTACAATATTCTGTCAAGGCTGGGTTCGCAAAAATGTTCTGCTCCCAGTACCCCATGACCAAATTCGCTAAACTGGGAGCAAAGCAAGAACCCATCGCGGTCCCCGTCACTTGTCTGTATAGGACGCCATCAAATAGGAAAAAATTATTCAAGAGGCAAAATTCCATCATTTCCCACAGCATCCTACTGTGCTCGCGGAAACGTAGTGGGCGCGAGTCAAGGAAATGTTGACATGCTGCCAGGCCCTGTTGATGGTTAATAATGGTGTAAAGGGCCTGGACATCCATGGTGATGAGAAGACAATCATCATCCCATGTCACATCCTGTAATTTGGTCAAAAAGTCTTTGGTGTCCCTGATGTAACTCGGGAGAGCATGTACCCATTCACGTAGATAGTGGTCCACGTATTTGGATACATGCTCGGACACACTACCCCTTGAGGACACAATCGGTCTTCCGGGGGGATTTTCTTTATTCTTATGGACCTTGGGTAGGAGGTATAAGACTGGGAGAATGGGATTATCATTTTTGAGGAACTTGTATACCTCCCATTCCAAAATACCCCTATCCTTCCATATGTCTAGTTTTTTGCCCAATTCTGTAATGCTGTTTCTATACAGGTCAGGGGTACTGGTGGTATAGTATTTAGGATCGGATAGTTGTCTTTGTGCCTCGGTGACATACTTCTCTCTGTCTAGGATGACAATATTGCCCCCCTTGTCGGCTGGACAAATCACCACTTTCTTGTCATCCATAAGGGATTTCAGGGCATTCCTCAGACTTGCGGACAGATTGTTAGGCATAAGTCCCTGTTTCCTTTTAGTGTGACGGTACATATTCAGTTGTTTATTAACACACTCATGAAAAGTATCAATCGCATCGTGTGCCATGATATATATATATATATCCGGAAAGCCGCGTCTCGCTCCCAGCACGCAGAACTTCGCCCAGGCAAGGATAGCACGGACACGGACCAGTTAAGTGCTAGAATTTTATTTAGTGCAAATTCAGCCGCATGATGTTTCGGCTCCGAGGAGCCTTGCTCACATGACAACGTTCTCAATGAAAAAATGCTCTTTTTAAAGTGCCAGTACTCAGATGTACAAGCGTCACGTGATTATGCTGAGAGTAAACATGGACAAAAACATTTGTTGTAATATGTTACCAGAGACCTCTCACAAATAAAAATTCAACATCAATATATCGCGACATTTAACACATAGTAATACAATCATGGTAAAATACCGTACAACTTGTGTGTAACGGGGAAAATCAAATCAATGTACAATTCAAGGGATTATTGGTGAACTTAAGCCAAAAACATGGTTAAATACAAATACCTACTATTGCCAAAAGACAATGCAGTGAACGTTATATCATCTTGATTATACCTACTAGAAAACACATCAGTCAGACCAAAGTGCTAATGCATGAAGATATGTGCAAAATACACAATAGTGCAAATGTTATATCCCCAAAATTAATATACATTTTTTGAGATATGTGCAACATACGCAACTGTGCAAATAGCTTGTCATAATGATATTGACATTCAAAGTTCAAATAGTATTCGAACTGTGCAAAGCCCGCCAATGTAGCTGATTGCTAATATGCGCAAATGGCCTGTCTAGTAGGTGAAACGTTAAAACCGCATAGATCATTTCATCATAAATAGATAAAATATGTAAAAACTGTAATAAACCATGTCTAGTATACCAATTTTCTCAATTTGAACACTAGACCCTCTCCTTGTAGCTCACATCGCTGTGAGGTGTCTCTTTCTATATCTTTGTCTCAATTGTTCATGTAGTGAAATAAATCAATAATTGTGATTAAAAATTGTGAAAATTATCATACAACTAAGACTAATGGGGGATAAGGACCCGTGTAGTCTTACTTAATGTTTAGTGTACATCTCTCATTAAACATAACTCTTATATACAGCAGCAGTTTGGACACATAAACAACCCAATCAAAATATAAATCTAAAAATTATTAGCGAAAAATTACAAACTATGGCGTTGGATCTCCAACCCACATCCATCAATTGAAAGGTTGCCCAGTCGGGTCAGACATCGAATCAAGATATTTGATAATCAATCAATCAATCAGGTCATTTATAGAGCGCACTACTCACCCGTAGGGTCTCAAGGCGCTGGGAGGGGGGGGTGCCGCTACTGCTCGAACAGCCAGGTCTTGAGCTTCTTCCTGAAGGAGAGGTGGTCCTGGGTCAGGCGCAGGTTGGTCGGGAGTGCGTTCCAGGTCTTGGCGGCCAGGTAGGAGAAGGATACTTGTCCCGTTGCAACACACTGAGACATAATCCTGTAAGACAGCAATAAAACTAAAAATTAATATTGAGTGTGTGGAGACCTGTCATGGGAGGCACGTATACATGTCCTCAGTTATATTCAGCCCCCCTGGGACCTTGGTGTCAAGTTGGAGGATATACCGGGTTTCCAGTTTCCTGAGTTTGGCCTCCCTATCCCCACCCCGTCTGCTTGCCTTGACTGCATCAATGACAAAGTATTTGAAATTAGTGTTCACACTTTGATGACAGTCTCGAAAATGCCTTGCCACCGGGTACATATTATCCCCATTAGTGATGGCCCTTAGGTGTTGGAGGATACATTTGTGTACCGGTAACTTAGTACTGCCCACATATTTCAGTGGGCAAGGGCATTGCAAAACATAAATGGCAAACTCGGTCTTGCAAGTTAAAACCTGAGGTATGGGGTGTTCCTAGCCACTAAACCCATCCGTAAAGGTTTTGACATTGACACCATGGCCACAGGCCTTACAGGTCTTGCACCTGAAAACCCCCCTGTTATTATGGAACCATGCGGTTCTCTCGATACATTCAGGGCTGGTGTCCACTAGTTGGTCTTTAAGTGAGGGCGCCCTACTATATGTTAATGACACCCTCTTTGGCAAGTTGGCACCGATAACAGGGTCACTGGCTACAATAGGCCAGTTTTTATTCATAATCCTGTAAATCTGTTTGTGTTGCTTGCTATAGCCAGTGATAATTCTGAAGCTCTTGGCTTGATCATTATGCCTTGGGCTTTCAACTGGCTGTAGCACAAGTTGATTACTTTTGCTGTTTTTTGTTAGGAGCTCCTCCCTGGTTCTGACCATGGATTTAACGTTGGCCCTCTCTATCAACGATTCTGTATAGCCCCTTTCTAGGAACCTAGCCTTGCTCTCTTGTTGGGCCGCCTCAAGATCAGTAGGGTTGCTGGATACACGTCTTATTCGCAGCATCTCCCCATAGGGGATGCTGGAAACGAGATGAGCAGGGTGCGCACTGGCAGCATGTAAGATGCTGTTACCCGCGGTGGCTTTGCGGTAAATCCTTGTCTCCAACCGTCCATTTGTTATAAATAACTCAGTGTCTAAAAATGTAACAGAACTTTGACTGAGGGTAGCTGTAAATTTGAGGTTGAGATCATTCTGATTGATGTCATTTATGAATCTCATTGCTTCCATCTCTGTACCCCTCCATACTACTAGTAAGTCATCAATAAAACAATACTATCCGATCACATTGTTCTGGAATGTCTGCTGGTATGTCGTTTTGAGGACCAGCTCCTCCCAAGCTCCCATGTGCAAACACGCGAAGCTTGGGGATAAGCTGGCCCCCATCGCCACCCCCTGCAACTGACGGTACATCAAATTATTGTACATGAAAATTTTGTTTGTCAAACAGAATTCCAACATTTGCATAAGCATTCTGTTGTGATCTGCAAATAAAGGCGCACGTCTGGATAAATAGTGTTGGACCGCTGACAGCCCATCAGCATGTGTAATATTCGTGTAGAGGGCTGTGACGTCCAAAGCAATTAACCAGTCCCCCTCAACCCATTCAATCTGTTGGACCTTCTGCAGAAAATCCCCTGTGTCCTGCACATAGGACTCCAGTTTTTGCACATATCCCTGAAGAAAATAGTCAATGTAAACAGACGTATGTTCCAAAAGGGCACCCCTGGCGGAGATGATGGGCCTGCCAGGGGGGTGTATTGGATCCTTGTGTACTTTAGGGATAAAGTACATTATGGGTATAACTGGGTTGTCATTCCTGAGATATTTGTACTCAGAGTCACTGATTAGTTTGTTGGATTTCCATTTTGCTAATTTCCGATGATAGTCCATCTTGATTAAACTCAATGTCTGGAAATTAGTTTGTTCATAGCATTCACGGTCATTTAATTGAGAGTACGCCTCTTTGTCATAATCTGCTCGTGTCATCAAAACTATGTTGCCGCCCTTGTCACTCCCTCGAATTACAATGCCTTTCTCTTTGGTTATGCGGGCTGTGAGGGCTGCATATCGTTGAGACAAAGCATTGTGCCTTTTTTTGGTGGCAGATACGTTTCTCTGTAAATCCTTCAGTTGTTTAACAACATTCTCATGAAAAATGTCGATGGCATCCCTGGGTAGTACCGGTGTGAAGACTGATGGAGGTCTGAATAGGGTTTTAGATGATGTTCTATTCCCTAACTCGTCTACTCTTCCGATTTCCTCGGCCATCGGTGCTGGTTCCCCGTATCCTACCCCTTCAGTATCCCATAATTCCGTTATGATCTCAGTGCTTTGTGAGGCCCCACTCATCAGCCCTTCCGTATCATTTGGCAACTATGTGGCCCCTTTGGACTTGGTTTTAAGTGCATATAACTTACGAAGCTTGAGCTTTCTAACTGCTTTATATAAGTCACATCTGGTAGCGGGATATATATATATATTTTTTTTTACACTGAAAAAATTATAGATTTCAGGGACGTTAGAGTTAGTTAGACATTTCACTCTTGCAAAACCATAGAAATTCCACTGCTATTGTTAGTACAGCTAACTATAACTTGCGCACTCGCAATGCACTGCTCATTACGTCACATATTACATCATTGATGACATGGTCAGTGACATCAATGATGACATCCTTCATGACATCTCAGATTACATTGATTGGTTGTTTTTTGGGGAGTTTGAGTGTGTGTGTGTGTGGGTGGGAGGTGTGTGACTCTGCATAGATGTGTGAGTGGTTGATTCACTGGGTGTACTGGTTCAAGAGTGCATGTGGAAACAGCTGTATGGGTGCGTGAGTGTGGGTATGAGTGTGTTGGTGAGTGAATGGATGTCTCAGTGGTACCTGTCCAAGTAACTACATATGTAATAGGCAGTGTATGTGAGAGTTGAAGTATATACATGACTCTACATGATAATCAGTGATTGTGAGACTGGCTGTATGGATGAGTGTGTACTTGTATCACTGATTATATAAGAGAGTGAGTATGCGTTAGTATCTGTATGAAAAAGTGAGGTGGTGCGTGTATAATTGTATAGGTGAGTATGATTGATTCTTAGCATGACCGACTAGGTGTGTGAGTAACTGCATGGATGAGTGGCGGTCTGTGAGTCTATGTGTAGCTGAATGAGTGCAGATGATAGTGTTGTATTGATGAGTGACTGCATGTATGAGTGATTGTATGGATGAATGAGTGGATGTGTGTGTAGACCTAGGAATCAGTGAGTGCGTATGTAGTAACTGGTATTGGTGTGTCAATGATTTAGAAAATGGTAGTCTGTATTTTGCAGTGGTATAAAAAGGGAGCGTGGCCTTGGACCACCACTCTGCAACGCAGTTCCCTGGTGCTTACTGGAGGTATTTAGTGGTCTAGTTTGCCCCCAAGGACCCTTAGGATTGAAGGGGACTTAATCCTTCAACTTAAAATGCGCCACAGGACGCATTTGCAGAATTGTCAAATCAGACCACGCCCCCTCCCTGCACCACTGTGTAAACACGACCCCATGTGCATTGTATATTGAGGGATTAAATCCCCTTGAGTCCTGAGGGTCCCTGGGGTCCAACTAGCCCACCAGGTACCTCCACTAACCACCACAGAGCTGCTTTGCAGAGAGGTGTAAAAAGGGGAATGGCCTCTGACCACCTCTCTGCAAGGCAGCCCTGAGGTGCATACTGAAGGTACCTGGTGGGCTAGTTGGCCCCAGGGACCTCCAGTATTGAAGGGGAATTAATTCCCCAACTTAAAACGTACCACAGGGCGCATTTGCAGTGTTGCTGGGAGGGGGTGCGGCCTCCGGCACAATGCTGTTTTTTAGAAGGGGGCTGTGTGGCCCCTTTTTTCCTTTTTTTTAGCCCTGAGGACCCCATTCCCCACGGTCTGACCTATTAAAAAAAAATATGGACACGTGCAGGGGGCCGAGGGGGCCCCCCTCCTGTGGCCAATTCCGGCCCCGGGGAACCCATCCCCGGGGCATGGCCACATATATGTATTTTTTAAGGAAGGGTTGGCGTGGCCCCCCTCCTGAGTTCTCTATTGGCCCCGGGGACCCACCCCCTGGGCCAGCCTTTATTTACTTTTTTATTTTTTTTTGGGTGGAGGGGGGCCACTTTCAGCCCCGGGGATCCCATCCTCTGGCTGGCTCTATCTGTTGTGGACCGTGGGGGGAGCCCCAATGCGCCCACGGTCCCGACAGCTCCCCGCCTCCTGCGGGAGCCGGCATTGCTTTTCCACACTGGGAGCTGCTGACATGCAGCTCCCCGTGTGGAAAAGCAATCTGCTCTGGATTTTGGAAGCGAGAGCAGTAAAACTGCTCTCGCTTCCAAAATCCAAACCAGAGCTTGCAATGACAGGGCAGGAGCCGCACGGCTCCCGCCCAGACATTGCAAACAGCAGTGTCCCGGGGGTGGGCACCCTGGGATACTGAAGGGCCAGGGCCATTGAGGGCTCCAGGAGGGGGGCCACGAGGCCCCCCTCCCATCTAGTGCACAGCCCCGGGGAGGTGGTGGTCCCTGGGGCTCGGGGGGTCCGTAACAGACCCCCAAATTTACATGATTAGTGCTCCAGGGAGGTGGCGGTCCCCAGGGCATGTGTGGGGGGGCTGGAGCCCCCTACACAGTTTAGTGTTTATTAAAAAAGCACAGGTGGCGGTCCCCAGGACTACGGGGAGGGGCTGTGTGCCCCAGCGAATATTTCAGAAAAGCCCCGGGGGTAGCGGTTCTTGGAGCTTGAGGGGCCTTGGAGGCCTCCACAAATTAATGAATTAATGAAATTAATGAATCCCCAGGTGTTAGCAGTCCCCAGGGCTGTGGGAGGGCCGCGAGCCCTCCCACATATTATAAACATAGCCCCGGGCTGCGGAGGCCCCCACGGGCCCATGCTAATATTTTTGGGCATTGTCCCCAAGACCTGGCCCACCAGGGGGGCTCAATTAAATGAAGAGTGGGAGCCCACGATTCATTTTTTAAAAAGATGTTGGCGGGATTCGCGAACCCAGCGCAAATTTCGCTGCCTTTCTTTTAAAAAATTTTTTTGGGGGGGGCCTAAGTAGGCCTAGGGGAAAAGGGTGTTTCTACCCTGCCCCCTTTTCTTGTTTTTCAACTTGTTTTTAAGTTTGGCAAAATTTGTGAATTCGTGGTATGTGAATTTGCGCGAAAGTGAATTCGCGGTCCGTACAATCCGTGAATTTGTGCGAATTTGCGGATTTTAAAGTTACCCATGCTGTCGTACATGGGCGCGGACGGTAAACCACCGTTACAACGAAACTTTTACAACGGACTACTTTTACAACGCAACTTTTACAACGCAGGAACCATTACAACGAACTAACAATAGAACGCATTTTTTTACAACGCAATACTTTTACAATGCAATACCTTTACAACGTAAGTATTGGTAAGTATATTATTATAATAAAAATGTTGTAAGTTTGGGTTTTTAGGTAAAGGGTATTTTTAGGGTTCAGGGCCAGGTTTGGGTTTTTGGGTAAAGGGGTATTTTTAGAGTTCAGGGTCAGGTTTGGGTTTTTGGGTAAAGGGGTATTTTTAGGGTTCAGGGCGAGGTTTGGGTTTTTGGGTAAAGGGGTATTTTTAGGGTTCAGGGTCAGGTTTGGGTTTTTGGGTAAAGGGGTATTTTTAGGGTTCAGGGCTAGGTTTGGGTTTTTGGGTAAAGGGGTATTTTTAGGGTTCAGGGCCAGGTTTGGGTTTTTGGGTAAAGGGGTATTTTTAGGGTTCAGGGCAAGGTTTGCGTTTTTGGGTAAAGGGGTATTTTTAGGGTTCAGGGCTAGGTTTGGGTTTTTGGGTAAAGGGGTATTTTTAAGGTTCAGGGCTAAGTTTGTGTTTTTGGGTAAAGGGGTATTTTTAAGGTTCAGGGCTAAGTTTGGGCTTTTGGGTAAAGGGGTATTTTTAGGGTTCAGGGCTAGGTTTGGGTTTTTGGGTAAAGGGGTATTTTTAGGGTTCAGGGCCAGGTTTGGGTTTTTGGGTAAAGGGGTATTTTTAGGGTTCAGGGCAAGGTTTGGGTTTTTGGGTAAAGGGGTATTTTTAGGGTTCAGGGCTAGGTTTGGGTTTTTGGGTAAAGGGGTATTTTTAAGGTTCAGGGCTAAGTTTGGGTTTTTGGGTAAAGGGGTATTTTTAAGGCTCAGGGCTAAGTTTGGGTTTTTGGGTAAAGGGGTATTTTTAGGGTTCAGGGCCAGGTTTGGGTTTTTGGGTAAAGGGGTATTTTTAGGGTTCAGGGCTAGGTTTGGGTTTTTGGGTAAAAGGGTATTTTTAGGGTTCAGGGCCAGGTTTGGGTTTTTGGGTAAAGGGGTATTTTTAGGGTTCAGGGCAAGGTTTGGGTTTTTGGGTAAAAGGGGTATTTTTAGGGTTCAAGGCAAGGTTTGGGTTTTTGGGTAAAGGGGTATTTTTAGGGTTCAGGGCTAGGTTTGGGTTTTTGGGTAAAGGGATATTTTTAGGGTTCAGGGCTAGGTTTGGGTTTTTGGGTAAAGGGGTATTTTTAGGGTTCAGGGCAAGGTTTGGGTTTTTGGGTAAAGGGGTATTTTTAGGGTTCAGGGCCAGGTTTGGGTTTTTGGGTAAAGGGGTATTTTTAGGGTTCAGGGCAAGGTTTGGGTTTTTGGGTAAAGGGGTATTTTTAGGGTTCAGGGCTAGGTTTGGGTTTTTGGGTAAAGGGGTATTTTTAAGGTTCAGGGCTAAGTTTGGGTTTTTGGGTAAAGGGGTATTTTTAAGGCTCAGGGCTAAGTTTGGGTTTTTGGGTAAAGGGGTATTTTTAGGGTTCAGGGCCAGGTTTGGGTTTTTGGGTAAAGGGGTATTTTTAGGGTTCAGGGCTAGGTTTGGGTTTTTGGGTAAAAGGGTATTTTTAGGGTTCAGGGCCAGGTTTGGGTTTTTGGGTAAAGGGGTATTTTTAGGGTTCAGGGCAAGGTTTGGGTTTTTGGGTAAAAGGGGTATTTTTAGGGTTCAAGGCAAGGTTTGGGTTTTTGGGTAAAGGGGTATTTTTAGGGTTCAGGGCTAGGTTTGGGTTTTTGGGTAAAGGGATATTTTTAGGGTTCAGGGCTAGGTTTGGGTTTTTGGGTAAAGGGGTATTTTTAGGGTTCAGGGCAAGGTTTGGGTTTTTGGGTAAAGGGGTATTTTTAGGGTTCAGGGCTAAGTTTGGGTTTTTGGGTAAAGGGGTATTTTTAGGGTTCAGGGCCAGGTTTGGGTTTTGGGGTACATGGATACAGGGTAAAAATAAATTAAAAATAATATTAAATTAAAATAAATTATATTAATTTTAATTAATTACATTTTAAAAAAATATTATATAATTACCAATACAAGGATACAGGGTAAAAATAAAATAAAAATAATATTAAATTAAAATAAATTATATTACATTTAATTAATTACATTTAAAAAAATATTATA
This sequence comes from Lissotriton helveticus, assembly GCF_964261635.1. Taxonomy (NCBI): domain Eukaryota; kingdom Metazoa; phylum Chordata; class Amphibia; order Caudata; family Salamandridae; genus Lissotriton; species Lissotriton helveticus. The sequence goes on from NC_136062.1 coordinate 313,348,798, forward strand.
TACTTACCAATACTTACGTTGTAAAGGTATTGCGTTGTAAAAGTATTGCGTTGTAAAAAATGCGTTGTAATGGTAATACGTTGTAATGGTTCCTGCGTTGTAAAAATAGCGTTGTAAAGGTATGCGTTGTTAAAGTATGCGTTATAACGTCATACATCCGGGCGCGGACATCTTGTTTTCAGTGTTCGCAGTGCGTATTTCCGTTTCCGGGTGCCAGATGCATGCGCTCGTTGTGCATTTCCTTCGTGTGGTCCGCAATTGCGTGCTCGCGAGGGAAATATTGCGTGAACTTACCCACACGATTGCAATGGGCGCGGCCATCTTGTTTTTCATTCATTGCTATGGTCCTGGGCATGCTTTTTCAATCCTCCCTTAATCTTTGCAATCCTTTGTTTCTTTTAACTTTTGTTTTTATCTATCTCTTTATTTTTTTACATCTATATTTTATGTTTTTTTCTACTTTTGGTAACTTTAAAACTACTTTTTTTAACTCTCTTCTTTTATTTACTTTTTCCCTATTCTTTCCTATTTTAATTTCATTTCCTGTCCAGGACCATGGCAAAGGGAGCCGGGAAGAACCTGAAGGGGAAGGGTCCCGCACCCCATACCCGGCTCCCTTGCGGGCACTTAATGGGGGAGGCAGTTACTGCCCGGGAGATCTTCAGCTTGGTGGAGGTGGCCGCACTGGTTTTCTTTGTCCAGCGCTACCTCCCCAAGATCGTCGCGGCAGGCGCCAGGCCCGGTACCAGGTACGGGCTCCGGGAGCGTCGCCAGCTATGGGGGAAGGTGTGCCAGGCCATGTATCGGGAGTCTGGGGCCCGGCGCACCTACAACCAGGCGACGCACTGGTGGTCCAACATCCTGGACCGGGAGCAAGACCTGCTCGACCCGCTTGGCGTCGAGATCCCTGGGCTTGGTGAGTAGTAGTAGTTAGTATTTAATCACTATTTTGTTTTCTCCTGCTCTGTGTTATGATATTGCAATTTGTTTTTTCCGAAGAGCAAGAATGCTGCCGATTACATTGCAGGTAAATTATGTTTCAAAAGCTTCTGTGATTGCAGGGGCTCACCTGCTCACTGGCGGCGCTACTATGCTTACTTGTTTTCAATTTTGTGCTCATTTGGCCTGAGTGATTAATTATGTATGAGTGTACTTTACAGAAGTGCGTAATGCTAGACACTAGAGATTACATACCATTGCAGGTAAATTATGTTTCAAAAGCTTCTGTGATTGCAGGTGCTCGCCTGCTCACTGGCGGTGCTACTATGCTTAATTGTTTTCTATTTTGTGCTCATTTGGCCTGAGTGATTATGTATGAGTGTACTTTACAGAACTCCGTAATACTAGACACTAGAGACTCAAGTCCAGTCCTTCCTTTGTACTCCTGCCACTAAGAAGAGATAGTGGTGGTGGATCGATAGTTTGAGTATATTATGACTGGTTATTTAGTAGGAAACTTTTTAGTGGTCTGCAATCATGACAGACTGTGTCTGTCACTTCGCGTGCTGCGGAGTGCTGCCTGCCAGTCCTAGTAGAACCTTTTTGTAGTTGGTTTAGCGAGTTACATAACATTCCAAGTAGACGTTCCGCGAGTCCAGCAATACTAATATCCTAGTAGACCACATCAGATAGGTCAATAAATTTAGTGCAATTGTTGTCTATTTCCCCGAAATAATTTGTTATTGTTTTTTTTAAATGTTTGATTTGGTTAACAACAATCATCTATGTTTGTGTCTTTCTTTCTTGTTGTACATCAGCTCCCCCCAGGGGCAAGAGGACAGAGGAGGAGGTAGCAGCGCCAGCGGAGCAGGAACAACAGGAAGGCCAGGATAGGTTCGCCGAGGTCTCCTCTGCTGGCCCCAGTACGTTTTCCTGTTAATATTATTAATTATACTTCCCTATCTTTTACAGCATCTATTTATTCCAAATGTTCCTCATAATTCTATTTTTTCCTAACAGTCTTTGATCTTCTTGTAGACTGTTTCTAAATTCTTATCCTGCCTCTACTATGACTCTCTGTGCTACTACTAGATTAATATTAGTCTGTCCGTGTAGCTACCTAAGCTTGCACAGTTGGCAAAAGGTGTACTGTTAAACAAAACTCCTATTCAGCAATAGCTCTAGGCACTGAGTGCAGTCCTCTGGATTGTCCATAATGTCTATTGAAGTCTTCCAAATGTTTATGCTTTGACAATTCCCAACAATAAAATGTCAATGACCACCAAGAATAAGATACTAATTTACTTTTTAATTGGATAGGAGGACATACTACTACTGTTGCAGGGACTATTCTGCACATACAGAACTATGGACAAGAAATAGGGCATTGGTTATAAATGATAATAGGCGCAGTTAGACTTTCCACATACCTCAGTCATAACAGAAGTTGAACCCCCAATCTCTTTACTGACTCGCTAGTGTGTCAGAGTCATTATTTAGCTCCCGAATGCAGCGATGATCCCCAATGATTATACAACCCAGAACATAAGTCTATGGAGTCAGAGTCCTGACCTCTCAGAGTCACTGACTCATGCTTGCAAACTGCAAACCCTTTCGCTCACTCACTCATGACCAAAAACCACAGAGTCTATGTAAGTTTTAAAGCTTTATTAAAAGTAAAACAACCTGTGTGTACTCTGTAAAAATTTAAATTGTGCATTATATAAAAACATTTATTAAAATCAATGTCATATAACAAACGGTGAACGACTGAAAAGTGGCTGATTTCACACATTAATTGTGGGAGAGCCCTCACCTGGTTGGAACTTAAAGTCTTGGTGGGGATGAATCATTGACGACTCCGACTAACATATGATGATAATCTTGCTCTTGTTCGTAGAAGGGAAGCTTCTGTCTGATATGAGAAAAATGGTGCGTGTTAAAAAGCAAGCATTCATCAGTTTTGTCAAAAAGTGTAGCATCACATGTAATGGCTAAGCATGATTAAAAAACACCCTTCCCTGAAGAAAGGGAAATTTTTAGTTTAGACTAGAGAGTCACAAATTATTACATTTGTTTATGTAGTACTAGTAACTTTTTTTAATTCCTAGACAATATAGGGAGTGGTGTATATGCCATCTAAAAATATTAAATGTTTTTTCTAGGCGCAACACCATCGGCACAGCCAACCACCTGTGCCGGGGCCAGCGCGGAGGTGGGCACTCCAGGGTCGGATGCGTTGCCACAGCCAGCAGGAACTGCTGTGAGGGATGCCACGGTAGTGGCGGGCAGTGGTAAGCTATTAAATTCCTTACTTATTGAGATTGCAGAGTGGGCTCTCTGCAGGGGTATATATGTTGTACAGTACAAGTACACTTTACTGTTAAGAAGACTTACAAATTTAGAACTAAATTTTTGTTAACCAGGTAGAAGACAGTCACCCTTGACTTCTCATTAGCAATAGCGGCGGGAGTTGATGAGTAACCAATGGCCTCCTCTAAATTTGACCTCAACTCAGCTGTGAAAGTTTTATCGAGAAGCCAAGTCAGATCAGAGATGAACTTGATGGATGGGATGAACGAAAAGGGAAAGAAGGGTGTAAGGAAGGACCAGCGAGTGAAAATTATTGACTGGCAAAGAATGATACTTGTTTTTGAATGCTGCCCGAGGTGTCTGGGAATCTGATGCATGGCCGGTTGAAGGCTGAAGCAAGGATGGGTGGAAGGAGAAAGCAAAGAGGACTGCCTGGGTGGGAGAAACAGAAACTGTATGTGTATGCAATATATCCTTTGGTTCAAATTCCAATGCAAGTCAAGCACGGATGCATGGCTGGCGTTTTACAAAATAAAATAAAAAGGTTGTTTTTCGGTGAGAAAAAGTAAGGTTTGTCCAGTTGAGAGTCAGACATTGAGAAGAATGATTGACATTTACTTTGAATGGATGGATGCCTGCCTGGATGATATCTTCCTCATAGTTAGCATAGGTGTATGTAGACAGAGTAGACGGTCACTGGATTAAGAGTGTTACTTTGAAGAGCATGTAACACTGCACGTCTGTGCCAGAGTAGCGAAGCTGAGGAAAGTAGAAGTTGTAATTTTTCAGAATACTACCATGACTAGTAATTGTAGTTTGCAAGCACAGCATATATCCGGTGATTACGGTGACCACTCACTCACTACCTCTGTTAATCATTTTTTTACAACTCTGTCATTCATGTGTGGCCTATCGATATTCACTCAATCAAAAACAAAGCACCTAAATGTCATCCCATATATAAGCAAATATCCTGTGAAGGGATAGATGATCATACTATTTATCTTCTTCATTTTCTTTTTGTAGTAGTCAGGGGCAGGGCAGGGTGAAAGTTAAATTAATTAAGCAGTAGCCCTGGTAACAGAGTATGTCCAGTGCCACCTGTAATAGAAAAGTAAGAGCTTCACCACCTGCATGTACTGAACTGGTAACAGTAACGCAAGTCTGTGTCATCATGGCTTGCGTCTGCTTTTATTGGGTGTAAGTTGACTGCGCTGGCATTATGCCGGCTTCCACAAGTTTGCGTACCAATTTCGTTAAACAAGAGAGAAGAAGAAGACTGGTGTACTGTCTGAGTCTAATGTAATGAGTCCATATAATGCTAGTAGAATTCCTGAAACTCCCACTAATGTTAGAGCAGAGGGCGACGAAGTGGGAGGTTAAATAGATACGTGCCACAAATGGTATGTACTGTGCTTGCAAGTTGCTAGTGCTACTGTGACACAACTTTCTGCTGAATTATTTTGTGTTAATCTTAACCCCTTCCATGCTGGGCCGATTCTGCTCATGTGCTGCAGATTTCAGCGAGGGTGCGGTCATGACGGCCCCCAGCCGTCATCAGCACACGAGCACTGTAGTGCATGAAGGCTGGGGGCCGTCATCGACATGCAAGGGGTTAAAGAGCATTGGTTACAGTATGTTTTTCTTTCTTCATATAGATACTCCTTCCAAACTAACAAGGAAGGAGTTGGCTAGACGGGCACGGCAATGGAAGCTAGAGTCATTTGTCGCTGAATATCGGTGGCTGGTGGCCCAGGAGGAGGAGGAATCGCAGTCGACATCTACAACAGCTACATCCTCCTCCGCTGCCCCTGGGTTATACGGTCAGCGCAATCCTTCAGCAGGTACGGAGCCGCGGTCTGGCATCCACCCGCCACCTCCGAGCAGCAAAAGCAACAGCTGCCCCCCACAGTACCTGCAAGTGCAAGGGTCGTGTGCACCGCTTGACCCTGAGAGTGTCCAACCTTGAACAGGAGGTGGCGAGGCTGAAAGCCCTGCTCAAGGACCTCCGTAGAGAGCACTGTGACCACCTGGCCAAAGGACACCACCGGCGGAAGTAGAGAGTCCCTTGCTCCTTTTTTAAAGACTTTTGGGGGGTGGGAATTGGGCGTTGGGGTTTTTGGCTGGGGACATCGATTTCATGGACATTGGTTGGGGTTAGGGAGGGGGTGGGTTGGGCCTTCTTGTGGGATAGTTTAATTTTGTTAGGGTTCAAATAATTATTTATTTCAACTTAAACATAGCATCCGCATTTTTTTACTGTTTTGTGGGGGAGGCAGGGGTGGGTTAACTGTACTTTTGTTTTCCTGAAACTTAACTGGCTGGTTGATTCAAATTGCCTAATCACCCAAATTTGTACAAAAGTGCCACTGACAGAGTTAGTGTATTCAATTGTCCTACTACTTTACTAGTTCTACCGTCAGTCTGCCTCCCTCCTAATCCATTATTCTTCCTCCCCCAAAATGCTTATCTTACCTGTGATTTGTGTTTGAGAATAGGGCTAGGCACAGGGCTGACTGCATGGCAAATGGCGATTAAGGTTGGCTATGGAATCCTGGACGCATGAAATGTCATCATTGTGGTGGTAGTAGTAGTGGTACACACTGGCAGTAGCAGCATATGAAAAAAAAGGAAATGAAACATTGAGTGGCCTGAGCGTAGCATTAGAACAGTATGATAGATAGAACATTACACAAGAACAGTGCCATAAATTGTAGCCTAAGCAATGCTAAAGTATTCAAAATATAAGTACTAGTTGCTTGGAGTATGGCTACTACAAGAAATAGTACTGAAGGTGAAAGACACAGCAGCATAAGCATTCAATTCGTCACCTGAGGAGGAGGATGTTGTTGATGATCAATCCACTTGATGATGCATATGAAATTCTGATTTGATTTGCAAATACTCATGGGGGTGTGTCAATCAGAATAAGAATACGAATATATCCTCGGATTCCTTCACCAGCCTTGAAATTGATTTTCTGTTGCTTTGACCTTATCCTCCCCAGCAAGTGTGTGGAATTATTGTTGTCATTTAGTCACACCTCAATGAAAACCACACAGCCCGGGGGAAGAGGGTTAGGGTTTGAAAATTGGATGGGAATGGTGGTTTTTGGGAAAGTTTTGTGGAGAGAGGAAAAAAAAACACAGCATGTACAAACAACAAATGAAGAAAAACAAATCTTTGGATATGAAGATATCCATAAATCTTTTAAGGGACATAAAGGAAGTGCACTACTGCATGCATGAAGTTGTTTGCTAAATGGATGGTTAGGTTACTGAAAAGTAGTACTTACTACAACTTACTAACTATGAGAAACAATTTGACAGTACAGGGCTGCAGTAATTATGCAATTTCACTTACCTATCTGCCCTCAGAGAGAATAAACACTTATTAGTGCATTAAATTAGTTTTAAAAATACCAAAGAAACTTATCAAATAGCTAGAGGGATGAATTTGAAGCAGAGAGCAAACAAACGCCCAGAGTCACACTCATGGAAGTTCACAACAATAACATTATTTAAAAGATAAGGAGAATCAAGAGGATACTTTAGCTGTATGTTGTAGTTGTCCTGTTCAATTTGGGAAGTTGCATGCATCCAGCCATTCCTCTTATTCGCGGTACTCCTCCATTCCATCGGATGCTCCGTCGATCAATCTTGGTGACCAGACACACTGTCCACTGCCTGCGTGGCGGATGTGGAATTGCGGATCGCTAATAGTAAGCCTGAGTTAATCATTTTTCCCATCACACAGGATAAAAGCCGGCCTGTAATTGTTGATGGAAAAACAGAAAGTGATATTGAAACACCACGGAGAAAAAAATATAAGGTACGGTGTGTAGTGCGAAAATAATACTTTCAGTTTCAGAGGCGACAGTATTACATACAAGCATAATTTCTAAAGTGCGTACTCTGAGTCTCCTTTTCAAGGATAGTAATTAGCACACAGCAGGCCAGGACCATGCAGACGGTCCAGGCAGGCACCACTGAGTGAAGCAACCTGATGTAGCATACCTCTTTGACACAGACAGACAAAGCATATCTAATTGTATGCAGCAAGCCACATAGGCGCAATTTTACATGAACTGCTGTCTGGACTGTGGCATAACAACACTACACTGGCTCGACCACTGCATACCACGACTAGACAGACATGTAGTTCTGCTGTAGTTGTTGTTGACTTGTTTACCTGTTTGCCACTCACGTAATGGCCATAGCTCTTCCGTAAACCGACGATGATGATCCATCCATCCCAGTGAGTGACTGTAAAGAAAAAAGATATTATGTAACTTTGATCATCAAGATTCATCATCATCATGGTATATTGGCAAACTCAATGTTGTTCATGCAGTCGCAGTCTACACACACAGTGAGTCCAAGGACATTTTGCACATTAAAAAATGCAACCCAGTGGCCCCTGCAGTAGAAGTACAATTTGAATTAAACAAGTTAAAAACAGAGTAGACTGGAGTTACATTTAGTGTGTAAAAGATTAAATATTACCTGAAGACATATGATTCATTTCATGCACAACAAACAAACAGCAATTGCTTTCATCGGAGCCAGACAGCCAGTGCTGTCCACTGCATACCATCTCATTATTCATTACCTGTTCCACTTTTTGTTCGCATCTTGTTCTTAAAGTGAATGCCCACAGGGCAGCCTCTCGTGTCAATTTCAGAAGTAACTGTCAGCAATCAGCATATAGTCAGTAATTCCAGTCCCACTACTTTTGAGGGGACTCGTCTACGAAGCGACAGTTTCTTGATTCTGCGTAATCCAAACATCTGCCTTGAGGATAATGGATAGGGGGAGTCTAGAGGAGGTGGATAGAGGAGCATGACTGAGTTGTGAACTTGTGAACTTCGGGAATGCAGACAGCGGCACCTTCAATAAGGAAATAAGACGAAGACAGTGCTGCTGATGGATTTGTTGTGATTAGAGATTTGTTGTGGTAAAAGTTGCAAAACAAAGAAAGACACACAGGAATAAAAGTGAATAAGGACGATAAAAAAGGAAGTCAGTTTCAGGCCTAGGTGTCAGGGAAGTAGAGCTCGTACTCAAACTCTGTGAATTGAGACAGGAGTAGGTCAGCTAACAGAGAAGAACTTCCGTCACCTAAGTCGGTGTCCTCTTCTTCCTGCGTGGATTCACGTATTTTGTAATCTGGTGGTATGAAGTGCTGATTCATCTTGATCATTGTTAACCTTTCCACATTTTTGGGTGAGAGGCGGGTCCTTTTTGAAGTTACAATGGCACCAGCAGCACTGAAAACACGTTCAGAAGACACACTTGCGAGTGGGCAAGACAAATAATTTAGAGCCAGCTTGGTGATCAGTGGCCATTGACCCCTTTTCCCATACCAATACAGCAATGGTTCTGATCAATGAAGACCTCTGTTGGGTCATCCAGATAGGCCTGCACCATCCACTCAAGGTCATCCAGGGGTGCACCACTTTGCGTACCATCTGTGGCCTTTGCATCAACACTGAACGAGCAAAAGTGACTGCCTTCGGCCACAGAAATGGACCTTGACGCCGGATGGCCTGCTGATTCAGTAGTACTTGAGTACTTCGAACCGAGTGGCTGACCGAGCTAGCCAATGTTTGTACTTTGAAACATCTGCTTCAGTAAAAGGAATGAATGTATTGTTGGCCAGTGCCTTTTTGTACCGTGGATTCAGAATAGTGGCACAAATGTAATGTTGTTCTGTATGTAGTTTTTTTAAGCCTTTCATTGTCAACTGATATGCGTCTTGCTTGTCAGTATCATCTTTGAACGTTGAAGACACCGCCTTCAGTTGGTGCTCCAGCATGCGCAACAATGGGATAGCTTTGCCCAAAGTACAGTCCTCCCTGCTGACTTCACACGTGAAGACCTCAAAAGGACAAAGCATGTCTGTCAGGCTTTTAACTAGGTCCCATTCCTCCACCTCTCGCCTCATGTATTTCATAGAAGAACCCCGTACAGAGACATACTCATTGATTACCAAGCACTGCTCAAACAGACGCTCAAGCATGTAGAAGGTTGAATTCCAACGTGTTGCCACCTCCTGGATGAGACCTCTGACTGGAACTCTACGGACACGTTGAATGATCCTCAGCTGCTTCCGGGCCTTAAAAGAATGGCTGAAATGTGTGCAGATTCTTCGGCAGGTGCTCAGTAACTTGCTGTTTTCTTTTTTCAAGAAATCTTGAACAACAATGTTACCAAACACGGCACTCTGAAATAGCCGCCATCATCCATGACCCTAACTATAGTACTGCCATTATCCGTGGAAACATAACCAATCATGCGCTTTCTTGGATGCAGCCATTTAAATACCTTACTGTTAAGCTCCTCGAAAAATGTTTACTGCAGTATGAGATTTCTACATGGCAAACATGGCTACTGTTGCATGTTTACGACTAGCTTGAAAAATTGTGACACTGTCAACACATGCAGGTGTCTTGTCTCTAACGCCTGCAATAGAGACCCAGTGTGCAGTGATGCACATGTAATCAAGGGCTCTGCAACTGCTCCACATGTCTGTTGTCAGGTGGATAGTGTGAACAGCATTCTTCTGCAAAGCTGCCCCAATCACCTCAAGCACATCTTGATGTAGTGCTGGAACCACAACTCTGGCAAAATAGGACCGGCTAGGAACCTTCCATTTAGGGCAGATTGTTGCCACAAATTCTAGAAAACCCACCCCTTCCACGAAAGAAAAAGGGAGAAGGTCCAGCGCTAACATTTTAGCCAGCATTGCATTATAAAGACGTGCCATTAGGTGGTTGCGTTCAAATGGCGCCTCCGACCAAAACATGCTTTTAATGGTGTTCTGGACCGTTTTCATACGTGATGATGAAGATCCAGACTTCTTCACCCCAGTTAGGCTCATTGATGTACTTTTTCGCATTGGTATCTCTAGACTCTTAGTGTGCCTCATAGATGTTGCTGGGGTAGAGGTTGTGGGCGCTACCACTGCAGTGCTGCTGCCAGGGGTACTGTGTGTACCAGAAAAAATGTCTGTCGCTTCTTCACCTCCCCCCTGCACGATCAGCCTCTCGTCATCATCAGATGCAATATCAATGGATACATTTGGATTTGTTGTACTTTTGAATTCCCGGATCTTACTTAGGTGCGCCTCCCACTGGATAGTGTGGTGTTTTTGGCGATGACCTCTCTGGGCTTTGGTACCATAGTTGGTACCAAGCTTACACCGACTAACTACAGTTTTACAAATCGAACAAATAACTGGGTTTTCCGCCTTTTTGCTAATACTAAAGAAGTCCCAAACTGGGGAGTTGAGATTTCTGGTGGTGGTGTTGGAGGTGCTACTTTCAATGCCAGATTAAGTGGAGGATGGGCGTGGCTCTGTTGTGCACTTACAGTTACAGCACCACTACTTGAGGTAACGGAGGTCGAGCTGGATGGAGGTCCCTGCCGGCCCTTCTGAAGAGAAAATATGGCAGCTTTAGGTCGTGTTGGTGTAGTGGTTACCTGTGTTGGTGGTGGTACCAGTGCCACGCTGCCCACATCCCGCTCAGCAGCAATTCGGGATAGGGTACAAATGTCTGTCTGCTGCATGCCCGCTGGGGCTGGAGTGATGACTGTGATGACAGGGTCATCATCGTCAGACTGTTCATCAGCAGCAGAATACACCACTTCTACTTCTTGTTCGTCGTCATCACCCATAAGTGAAAGCCTTGCGGGAACCTTCCTTTTAGCTACCTTTGTCGCCTCATGGGTTGCCTCCCTTTCAGACTGCATTGGTGGGTTCCAATCAAGATCTAGATCATCTGAAGGAAGGGGGATTGAAGAAGAACTTCTACTAGCCTTCCTTGACCTTTTTCTCGCTGGGGATCTGGAAGACAATGGATCATCAGAAGGAGTGGCTTGCTCGGATGATACCTCCGCTTGAATCTCAATTTCCTGATGTGCCCCTACTTCTGGAGGAACAAGCATTGTGGGCAGTTGTGCCTCTCCATGCGCCTCTCCATGCGCCTCTACTTGCGCCTCTCCATGCGCCTCTCCATGTGCCTCTACTTGCGCCACTCCTTGTGCCACTCCTTGCGCCACTCCTTGCGCCACTCCTTGTGCCACTCCTTGCACCACTCCTTGCGCCACTCCTTGCGCCTCTCCTTGCACCTCTCCTTGCGCCTCTCCTTGTTGCACCTGTGGTTGTCGTTGCACCTGTGGTTGAACACCCGTCAGAGGAGTTACACCCTGCGTTGATTGGATGCTACTTTGCGATGAGTCAACGCCAACATCACTGGTCGATGGTGAAAGAGCAATTAAAGAGGCTGCCTCTGCGGCACTCATGGACTTGGGCCTAACTTGGCGCGGTGGCAGTGAGACCAATGAAGCGGAGGTGCTGCTCCCCGCTTGGTCCCCGGCGGACACCGCTGCTGCAGGCGTAGTTTTTTTCCCCAAAAAAAGTGTCTGTCGGCACACCAGTCTCCTTGGTAAGTGGCGCCACTTGCTTCTTCTGCTCCTTCTTACTGGTAGTGGCACTGGCAACTTTCTTGGTAGAGGAGCTACGGCCACCTTTCTTTGGGCCCATCTTCTTCAGATGTCAGAACAGCAGGACGCTGTTGCACGTGTTGCAGAGTTGTCTGTGGCCACCACACGTGACGTCACATGACGTTGTGCATACACCGCAGCAGGACTTCTTCCTGGCACTGAAGCAAGTGATGATGATGAGGATGATTTTGTCAGTCTTTGTTCACCTAAAGCAAAGGAAGCCAGAGGATCATTAGTTAAATAAATGTTGCATATGTCGTGCTTCAATTAGGCATTTATTATTATTAACACAACATACCCCAAAACGGAAACACCCAAAATAAAAATTGCAATTCTAATCCAAAATGGATGTTTAAATTATTAGAAGAGAGAGAGACCACACAGAGAGAGTTGTTTCATGCTCCACAGAGTACCCCTGGGCATAATGGATGTAAGCAAGGCAGACTGGTTGCAGGCCTATGGCACAAAGCACACTGCCCGGCTTGAATATGGCCCCTAGTCCCCCACCCACATGGCCAGGCCCTGGACCAGGCCTCAAAATGGCCCCCACCCACATGGCCAGGCCCTGGACCAGGCCCCAACAACACCCAAAAAATCAAAATACACACACAAAATCACCCCAATCCAATGGCATCCATGCCCTAAATGATGTTTAAATACAAGAGACCCCACAGAAAGACATGGCCCATGCACCACTGACTACCCCTGGGCCTACTGGCTAGTGTGGCTTTAACGCGCACCCCAAAATTACAAAAAACATCCACATAAATATAATAACAGTCAGCTATTCAATTCCATGCTATCCATGCCGTCAATGATATTTAAGTTCAACAAAACTTACAGAAACAGTTGTATCATGCACCTATGACTAACTCTGGGCCTACTAGATACTGTGGCTAAACACAATATATTTTAATTATTTTTTTTAAAGTTGTGAAAAAGTTTATAAATTGTAGTTGCAGCAACTGCAATGCCCCAAACAAACAACACCAACTTATTTGTAAAATGTCAACTCCAAAAGTGATCCAAACAAAATGTCCTCAAATAAAAATATCCAGCAGGAGCCACAAAGAGTAATCCTCCAGCTCCAGATCCAAATGAAATGTGACCAGAACATGGACAAAGCACTGGGAGGAGCCTGCTGGACAGGGACAGGAAGTTGGAAACTCTGGGGCACTTCTTTCCTCCCAAAACCCCCAAAAATGCACTCCTTGCACAAAAAAGTGCAGCCAAATGTCAATCTTAGGAGTTATTCTGATCCAAATCATCAATTTCAGAAGGTATCTGCTGCCAGCGATAGATTTCTTGTGCAGAATTGCAATTTTTGCTATTTCGGGAAAGTGAGAAGTTCAAATCTCCCGCCGAAAGTCAGCTGCGTGGCACATCTACGTGTTCGCAATTGTTTACTCTCGCGATGCGTGATCGCGGGCCCTTATGACGTATTCGCGTTCTGAGCGGCTCACAGTGCAAGATGGCGGGCCGCTATGACGTACTCGTGGTCGATAAGTCTCATGCGATCACGCAATGACGTACTGGCGGTCGAAAAGTCTTGCGCGATCACGCAGCAAGATCGAAAATTGAGCAGCGCACGCAAACCGGGAGGAAAACAACTCAGCGAACTCAGAATCAAGGTAAGTCAACGCCGCGCGTGCAAGATTATCTTTTTGAAGCGTGAGCCAGCAAAAAAATCCACCAACTCACGAATTGCGAATTCTTTAACAATTTCGAGCGATTCGCGGACCGCGAAATTGTCAAAAATCGTAAATTCCGCGAGCGTAACGGATTTTCAGCCCATACTTATTTTTTTCATTTATTTATTTATTAAGAGTTTTGTATAGCGCGAACAAGACCCTTGGGTATCAGAGCGCTTCACATTACATGAGGTAGTTATAGTCCTGCATTGTTGTAGTAACTTTCACAATATTATGAGGTAGGTACATATATGGCACATAGAGTGAAAATATCAATACAAATTTCTACAAAGAATATCAACATATAGTATGACCAAGGTTTAGTACATAGCAAAATATAATGTGTGACAGAATCAATCGATCCTAAGGGTCTATTTCCTGTGTATGTTTCAGTTCCAGTCATTGAACATGAATTCTGACTTCCCGCGTCTTGTCTATGGAAGGAATTTACTCATTAGGAAGATTTTTACTGTTTTCTTGTTACTCAATTCTACGGAGTCACAAGATGGCTGCCAACACTTCCGGGTTTAGAGTGTTGGCAGCCAATCACAGTGAAGCTCGTGCTCGGGAGGGGTCGTGACTCCACAGCGTCCCTAGATATCAAAACTTTTTCTTTTTCAATTTTCTCAGGAACTACCAAACGGATTTACACCTTTTAACAAAAAGGTCTCTTTCTGAAACAAGACCTACCTTTTTGCCAAATTTTGTGTAATTCCGTTCATCAGTTTGGGCTGTAGCTGTGTCTACAGTTTCCTATGAAAAATTACATGCGGTAAACACGTTTTGGGACCCCACTTTTTGCTCAGCCCCCGCTTGTCGAATCACCCCGAAACTTTCAAGACAGAAATGACCGAAGTAGGCCACTAGTTTTCAAAATTTGGCGTAGATTCGTCAGCCGGCGTTAAAGATATTGAGAAAACAAAAAACTTTTTTCCTATGGAAACTAACTATAACTACCTACTGGGTACATGTGGGCACGTGCTCATATTAAATATTTGTAACTAAGTGTGTCAGCCAAATTCTTTGTGGTAAGGACGTTTATAAAATGTGGATGTTTATTTCCAGAACGTCATTGAAGATTTTGAGACATTGCTGATTGTTCCACTTAGAGATGGTTCATCTTTCACTGGTGTTGTAAGCACAGTGTAAGGTTATATGGCACTGTGCATTTCTCAGAAATGTATTTAGTGTATCTTACATAGGAGAAAGTGTCTTTAGAGTGGCAAATGTATATGTGCCATTCTCTTCACTTTAAATTGTGGGTTATGTGAAGTATTGAAGTGGGCAATCCTATTAAGGCAAATGGAAAGTTATTCACACCTGTAGTGTGTTGAATTATTTCAAGTCCCAACCCCTGTAGGAAGGTGGCACGATGATTGTATATTTTATTAGTAATGCCATCAATGAGGTCATTTGAGATGTTATCAATGATGTCGTTGAATATGTCATGAGAGATGTAATTTGCGAGGCCATATGCATGGCATGGTTGGGTGCAAGTTAGATCAGTAAATTATAACTGGTCAATTTCAGTGTGTTTCATAGTGTATATATTATAAAAAGGCATAACTATAAGTTACTTTACCCTTTGTTTTTTAATTGAATTTCTAGCAGTTTTTTAATATGAAGTAAGATCTTTTTACATTACCTAACTGTAAGCTTCGAGGTCGATAGCACTAGCCGTTACGCCACTTCCTTATTACAAATAACTAACTATAATGTCACTCTAATTTTTGTATTTTTTGCTGTCATTTTCTGGGTGTTTTTTGATCGTATTCACTCAACTCCATCACTGAGCACAGCTTTTGGACATGCACAGAAAGCAATTGGACACAGAGGCAGGACTGTGGCCAGGTCTTGCCCAACTCCCCAAGAGCAAACCACTCTCAGCTGTGCACGACCTTCGGCTGTGCATGACAGGAGGTTAGCCACAGAGCCTGGTCTGTTGTCACCAGACCCTATGGAGCATGGATACTCATAGTACGGCCCGCGGGCAAGGGGCGGCCCGGCAAGCCTTCCCTGGCGGCTCGCGGACCTTGCAGACATCCTAACAATGTATTTTTTTTCTTTTAAAGATTGTCTGCTGCAGCGCGACTCTGAGAGTCTCTGCTGCTCTGTGGCGGCCAGGGTCGGGCGATTCTCACTTAGCCAGAGTGGAGCTGCAGGGGCCTAAGAAGAGATGAAATACAACAAAGCCTCATTAGCATGCAAATGGCCTTTAACGACCTGTGAAGTGCTTGGGTGCGGCTGTGTGTGTCAGGAAGCTGTCTCACCCGGGGCTGACACACAGGCAGGGTGAGATGACAGAGGGTGACAGAGGGAGGTCGAGGGACAGAGACAGAGGGAGGGATGGAAAGAGAGGGAGACAGAGGGAGAGAGGGAAAGGGAGGGAGAGAGAGGGGGAGAGGGAAAGGGAGGGAGAGGGAAACAGAGAAAGGGAGACAGAGGGAGGGCGGCAACAGAGGAGGGCGATGGAGGGAGTGAGGGTAACAGAGGGAGTGAGGGTAACAGAGGGAGTGAGGGCGACGGAGGGAGTGAGGGCGACGGAGGGAGTGAGGGTGACGGAGGGAGTAAGAGTGATGGAGGGAGTGAGGGCGACGGAGGGAGTGTGGGCGAGGGAGTGTGGGCGAGGGAGTGTGGGCGAGGGAGTGTGGGTGAGGGAGTGTGGGCGAGGGAGTGTGGGCGAGGGAATGTGGGTGAGGGAGTGAGGGCGGGGAGTGAGGGCGGGAGTGAGAGGGGGAGGGAGAGAGAGACAGACAGACAGAGAGAGGGAGGGAGACAGGGAGGGAGGGAGGGAGAAAGGGAGAGAGGTAGCGAGAGAGGGAGAGAGGGTGCGAGAGAGGGAGTGAGGGAGAGAGGGAGTGAGGGAGAGAGGGAGTGAGAGAGAGGGAGTGAGAGAGACAGACAAACAGGGAGGGAGGGAGCGAGGGAGGGAGAGAGAGGGATCAAGGGAAGGAGAGAGGCAGCGAGAGAGGGAGCGAGAGAGGGATGGAGAGAGGGATGGAGGGAGAGAGCAATAGAGGGAGAGAGAGGGAGGGAGGGAGGGGGAGAGGGAGGGAGCGAGGGAGGGAGCGAGGGATGGAGAGAGCGAGGTAGCGAGGGAGGGAGAGCGAGGGTGGGAGAGAGGGAGCGAGAGAGGGATAGAGGTAGACAGAGCGAGAGACGGAGGGAGGGAGAGAGGGAGCGAGAGAGGGATGGAGGGAGACAGAGCGAGAGAGGGAGGGAGGGAGAGAAGGAGCGAGGGAGGGAGATAGATGTGTGTATGCCGGGTGTGGTGGCGCAGTCGAATAAGGCATCCGCTGCAGGGACCTGTGATCAACCTCATGGTCATAGTTTTCTTTGTTGATCTAGCCCCGCCCCCTCCCCCACTGACACCCCCCCCCCCACCGGTGCGGCCCTCGGAAACAAACCACACTGTAAATTTGGCAAGAAGCCATTCCCCCATGATCCTGCAAGACCCCATGGACACCCACTCTGCATTTTTAATTTTTTTACAATTCTCATGTGGTACTCCGGTGGCACCACACGGAGGGCTGAGCAGGGTTCAGGTGGATTCCCGTAGGACATCAAGAGAAGTCTCACTGTGTCCCCGGGATTCATAGGACCCCATGCATGGAACAATTTTCTTTAATTATTTTGTTACAGGCCACGGGGATCCAGTCCCTGGTTCCTTAAAAAGGTGACTGCAAGTTTCTGTTGCTGTTGTGGTTTGTCAATCAGATTCTACGTACTGTGGAGATGGTTTGGTCCCACTGTTCCGACAGGGCCAGCGGGAGAAAAATCCATCTCGTCAAATTAGAGAACTATTTTTTTATTTACAATACGCTAATTTTTGAGTTTGCAGTACTAATCTTTACTGTGGCAGCGGTTCCATTCAAAATACTAGAGATGACAGCTGGGCTAGTGGCCATCTCTAAATTTGGCGGAGAGTTTTGACGAAGAGTAAGTGGTCCATCAGGATAGCAGAGGTAATACCCTCAGCTACTCTGACGGACTTCAGTCAAACACTCAATCAGGCCCTGTATTATTTCTGTGAATTATTTCTGTTTTTTTAAATGTATATTCACATCATACACCCTAAGCTAACTGTTCCTTCACTTTCACCTTTGTTTTTAAGTGAATTATAAGCATAAAAAGGTATCTCAGATGGGTGAGAGAGAAATTCAACCAGCTTCTCGAGAAAGGGTGGATAAACCCCTAAATCTTACCCACCTTCTATTAACTCCCCATTGCACCGATCATAGCCCTAGCAGTCTGCATTAATCATTTGGTTACACGACACAATCCATAGTAATTATGCAGCATTTGGAAGATCGGCTATTCAGCGTGCCCAATTGAATATTCTGAGACCTCCAGTGAAGCAACACACACTGGTGCCCAGAAAATAATTATCGCTAAGTGCCCTGAGCAGAATAAAGGTCATGAAAAAACCATCACAACATTGTGGGAAGGTATCTAATGTCCTAACAGAAGGGAAATATTGTTACTTGCGACTGTATCTCCTTTTTAAAAAAAAAAGTAAAGCGCATCATGAAAAGTTTACTTTTCATAATCTTAATCGGGTAATCCCGCAAGCAATTTATATATAAAAAAAAATATCTTTCTGTTTCCCTCTGTCTGTGAGGTTGCTGCATATACTGCTTGTTGACAAAATGTTTCTAAATGCAAAGTGTCCTGTGATCCACTTGACCTTCGTGGGAGAGGTGCGCTGTACAAACACTTTAATAGGATCAAATGCAGTCACGGATCGGGAACTTCAGAGGAGCCGCGCCAGCTCCACGCTGCCTCGAGCCGCCGGCGTCTCTCTGCAAATTAGGCAACAGCAGCAGCAGCAGCGATGCCAGGGGCAAGGAGTGTGAACGCGCACATCACCCAAGGAGCAAACATCCGCACCTTTAAACAAATTAGGAGAGCGCGCGCATTTAAAAGAGATTGCTCAACAACGTAATCTCCACCTAGTAGACATTACATTGTCTGGAACATATATACCTATTCCAAATTCTCCGGGTCACTCCCCATGAAATCGAGGCACAACATGTGGAAACTCAGACGAGTTTCGTTCATATATGTCTTTAAAACAGGAGCACGTTTATGCTGTGCACAAGCGCACTTGTTCATGATTCGCTTCAAATGTACAACCTTTGTAGTACGCCCTACGACTAGATAGACCCACTGCCCTGCCCTCCTGGGCTTTTTTTTCTGTGTTGGAGCTCGTAACGTGTCTGAGGGGATCTGTGGCAAGGCTAGAGTCGAGGATCTGAGGGCCATACTAGGGGGCAGGTTTACAAGCCCCTTGTGCCACTTTTGCGTCACTCTTCCCATGTTAAAAGTGACGCAAAAGTGGCGCAAGGGGCTTGTAAGTCTGTCCCTAGGTCTGCAAAACAGTTTGCCAATTTAGGGGCACATCAGCAACAACCCGGGATAATTATTGGTAAGCGCACTTAGCGCTAGGATAATTATTGCCGGCTATCGCTGGTTTCTATCGCGGAGATAGCGTGCTATCAGCAACGCATAACTCCAAAGCGATAGAAATCAAAGCGTTACCTTCAAAACATTGAGATTATCGCTGGGAAACCCGCTATAATCACACTGTGACAAGCGATATCGTGATGATAGTGCAGGTGGACATAGCCATGTAATCCACCTCCCATTGTATTACATGGGTAAGTCAGGTGAAAAGCAGGCGTACAGAAACCTGTTTTAAGCGCGGTTAGCGCTTCTTGTAATATCGCTAAACAGGCTAGCGATTTGCTAGTTAATTAGAGAAATGTTGTTAAGTGACATTCTCCAATGAAGTTTGGGAAGGTACGTCCACTTTGCATCTCATTAGAGAAGCACAGCTGGGCGGTATGAGTAAGGGCGCTAAAGCAAGGATTCACGCAATAGCGTGAACTTGCTGATAAGGCGATAAAATTATCGCTGCTTCTTTTTGGCCAAAAACGGATGCAAAAGTGGCGATAATTTTATAACGCCGCCTTGCTGAAATGACCCCTGGTTTCTAACGTGCTCTGACCTCAAGCGGTCAGAGCTCTTTTATTTAACCCCTGAGGCCGCCCCCCCCCCCTTCAGTCCCCCCTTGGTGCATGTAAACAACAATGTACTGTACTGGCCGGGTAGCTCACTACACACATCGTGCTTTTCTACAGTTTGAAGATGTGTAAGGAGATAATTTGCAATGTCCAAAAACAGAGCATTTCTGTAATCCAGCCGACTTGTTATAAGGGCTTGAGTGTAGTTTTGTGACAATGAAGTGGGAGCCATTTGAACATTTTGTACAACATGCGTTGGATTCCATGGCAGACTCCACTTACTGCAGTGACCTGCTCCTCATGGATAAAATGTTGTCCACTATAATCCAGATATTTCTTGTGGCCTTTGAGGAGTGAGAATAGAGCTAAGTTTACTAAGCAACCGGTTGGCAAACCATATGGTGATAGCTTTTCTGGACAAAATTGCCTCTGTTTTATTTACTTTCAACTTTAAGCAATTATCCTTCATCCAGTTAGCAACTTATTCAGACAGTCCAAAATCATGTGTCTGGTCACTAGAAGATCATTAGCAACTCAAATAATTTGCATATTATCAGCATATTATATATTATAAAAGCAAAAGGCTTTGACAATGGCTCCAAGACGCTCTATGTAATATTTTAAAGTGTAGGACTGAGGGAAGGCCCTTGTGAGACTCCATACAGGGTAGAGACCGAATCCGAGATTTTAAATGAGAAATGTGTATGGATTGGGATCCCAGAAAGGAAGGCCAGAAACGATTGAAGAGCTTTCAAATATATGCCAATCTCATGCAGTCTTTAAATTAATTTGTCATGTGACACCAAATCAAAATCTGCAGAGAGGTCAAGTAGGATGAGGGCTGTAAGTCTGCCCTAATCCAGATCACAAGCGGCTACCAATAGGGCAATCTCACTATTATGAGTGTCACTGAAACCTGACTATGAGGGATCCAAGAGATTATTTTGTTCTAAATAGGCAGTTAACTGAGCATTTATCAGTTTCTTAAGAATTGTGACAACAAAAGGAAGCAAGGAATTAGGTTGAAAATGCGACAGATTAGAAGAGTCAGCCAATGGCTTTTTTAAGAGGGAGAACATTGGCATGTTTCGAGGTAGTCGGGAACTTGTCCGTTTGGAGAGGCAGATTGAAAAGTTTGGTCAAATAAGTACTGAAGAGGTTAGTATTGGAAAAAATGATGTTATAAGGCAGGAATCCTCAGGGAAGCACTATTTTATTGATGCATGGATTTCTCCACTATGAAGGTGATAATAGTATCAAAATTATCTAGAGGTACTGTGAGTTGTAGTATTGGACCCCTGTATGTATGCGAGGGAGTCAAGAAAATGCTGAGGTGCATATCTGGTGTGAATTTGGGGGCATATTATCAAGACAAGCGATAAAATTATCGCCGTTTTAGCGGCAGAAAACTGCAGCTAAAACGGCGATAACGGGCTTGATAATATGCTCTATGGAATCCTAATTGAAGCCCAGGTTAGATGTGAAGGACATCTAACATGGGCTTCAATTGGAATTCTATAGAGGATATTTTCAAGCCCATTATCGCCGTTTTAGCTGCAGTTTTCTGCCGCTAAAACAGCAATAATGTTATCGCCTGTCTTGATAATATGCCCCGAGGATTTTTTTATCTGAAAGAAGGTAGACAAGGTAGTGTAGCGAGAGTATGATATAGGAGTAGATTGAGCACAAGTGGAGGGATGAGAGAATTCTTTAAACATTTTGAAGCTCTCACTAGAGGAGTGTTCATTAACCTCTATACGTGATGTGAAATAATTGTAACAACTGAGATAAATGTTCCCACAACCAGATTTGTAAGCTGTTTTGTCACTATCTCAATTGCTGTGGCACCAGAGGCACTTAAGGCATATGCACTGAGGAATTTGTTTCTCTACGCTATACCATTTGAATACTAAAGTCCTCCTGACCTGTCAGCAAAGGGTCTATATGTCTAAAACCTCTGTAATGGAGGTATTGAAATAGGAGACCACTGTACTGATACTGTCTAAAAGATCTATGGCAGGCAGCTGGATAATGTTGGTCAAGCTTTTATTGTTGACACACTCTCATGATGTAGATTTTAAATTAAGTAGTTTGGATGAGGTGGAAGACCTTAGATCTACAGCAACTAAACAGCAAAGAAGATAATTGTCTTTTAATCATCATGAAATCAGACTCTCTACAAACGATATGGTATATTCTTTACCTTTGGAACTGTACATTAACAAACATGCACATGAATTTGATGGATCCACCGAATTCTGAAGTGTTGCATCAATTCTGAGTTGGATGACCATAGTTAGCACTCCTTGTGATTATAACCTAGTCCTTTGAGACAGATATTCAAGCAGAAACTCTGGGGCTTATTTATGAGCCATTGCGCCACTTTTGCCCCGTGGTGCTTCACTTTTTGTGACGCACCAGCGGCATAAAAGATGCACCATGCTGCGTCATATTTACAAAGTGATGCATCTAGATAGATGCGTCACTTTGTAAACCCCTGTGCCACATTATACCTGCGCCATGTATAATGTATGCAGGGTGGGCGTTCTGACGCAAGCAAGCCTCGTAGAAGTGACGCAGTGAAATCTATGAGATTTCACAGTGTCACTTCTAGGACGCAAATGCGTCAATATCTTGCGCCTGCCTCACAGCAGGCGTAAGACTGAAGCAGGCAAATTGAAACGGGAGTTGCCCATGTTAAATGACCCATTGCTGAAGTTGCGTCACTTTTGTGAAACACTCCAACAATGCGTGATATTTGCGCTACAGATACGTCAGAAATACTGACGTATCTGTAACTCCTTGTGACATGATGCGTCATACTGTAAATTTGACGCATCATTGGTCACAATGAAAAGTGACGCATCGCTGTTTTCACGCAGTGATGCGTCACTTTTCATAAATGAGGCCCTCTGTGCTTTATCCCGGGGGACGGATTTAACCAGGAAAAGGAAACTGGGATGTATCTTCAGAGTTAGGCTGTAAACTTGAATGAGTAGCAGGCATGACGTTGCGCACATCTTGTCCTATAAAATTGTAAAAAACGTCGATCTAGCTGTTTAATGCTATTCCAATGTCTTATAAATGCAAACAGAGTTTTGCTCGAACAGGAGTATGTTACCACTGCTCAGCCTATTATTCCAAGTTTGGTATTCTATTTTCAGTTGCAAACCCACATTACTCATTTCTTAAAGAATATAAAGCTTCATGCCCACCCTTAACTGAGAACACCACTAAACAAAAGTCACAGCTACTGCCTAACTTGCCCATTGACAAGATTGTATAAAAATATATATTACCATAAGACTTAAAACACAAAGCATTGAAAAGGTAGAAGGGTCTTGTTAAAGGAACACATTAAATTATAGGATCTACATTTTCAATTCTGAGAGAGTCAATTTAGGCAGTTCTGGTGCCATCAATTTTATCATTCAATTTTCACTGTAAATAAATTAGCATCCTTGTCAGCAGACTAGACACTTCTATGCCTAGTCACATATTTTCAATTCTGCCACAATAAATATAGAATTGAAGTAAACTTATAATAATTATTCTTTGACAGTTGCAAATTGCTTTTATGTAAGTTTCGATGACTTCACCCAGACATGTATTTTTGTTTTATCCTCATTTGCCCCCAATCACATTGGACAGACAAGCTGTCCAAACCATACTCAATGGTCTGAGAAAGGTAGGCATTAAGTTGGATCACAAAGAACGGCCCGCCTACAGTTACTTTGACAAGCTTAAATGTCACGAACCCCGAAAAGGGGAAGAGGTGCTATTCATCCAGACCCGCATAAGCCTCGTGGACTACATTGTTGGCATTTCGGATATCTGGGTAGTGCCCAACGTGTACCGAAGAAAGCCGATGAGGCATAATCAAAGTACCCACTATGTTAACATGGGTAACAACAACAAGAATATTGCTCCCTACCGGTAAAGCCCTAGCCCATTTTAATAGTAAGTCCCAAAATGCTATCTTTTTCCTACTACAAGCTCGGGACAGATCGGTTTTAGATGTTTCAAAATGCGAAGCCATCCAATAAGAGGGCGTGGGGAGATGGATTCTGTCCATCGCTTGCAAATTTGTCTCCTGGCTAGTAAAATAGCATAGAATAGAAGGGATCTGGCAGGTCCAGTGACTTGGTTAGAAAGCCCAAATGTTATCAAGGCCAGATCTATTTGAATTGGGAAGCCCAAAATATCCGCTATAGACTTCCCAACTCTATCCCAGAAAACTGTAATGGCAGGGCAGTCCATGAACAATTGTAGTCTGAGGCTTCTACGAGACCACATTTCCAGCAGCTGAATGGAGCTCCCCTGGTGAATTTCGCCAGCCTTAATGGAGAAATATCGGCCCTGTATTCAGTGAACGGGTGATTCCACCTTCAGCCAAGCAGGTTTTACGATGCCAGAAAGAATCTTGAATGAGTTCTGCCATAATTGCTTGCACAGTTCATTTAGTAGAAGTTCACCCCATAATTCGTCTGCGAGTTTGAATTCACCGTCCACAGCCTCCTCTATGGACCAATACCAGCAAGACACCTCCCTCTTCCTAGCTGGCCTGATTACTAACTGATGTTCTAAAGTGTTACACCTGCCTATGAGAATTTTCAGGCTTTACTGTGTTTGAGCCCAACTCTGCAACGGAATATACCTAAACTTTGACAGGCCTGCTCCCATTCTTTCTCTGAGTTGCTCCCAAAAAATGAGTTGGTCTAGAGTCCGGGGGGACCCTCATAGACTGGGTCCCCCCGGACCATCAGCCCTGCTTCTCGCAGAGCTAATGCCAGCCTATCTTTTAAGCAGTCCAGTACTTCCAGTTAGTCCCAGAGTGGGGCTAGACTTGAAAAATAGTTAAGACCAATAAGACGCTTTAATCTGGCCCACGTTCTGGCCATTGCCTGGAGGACTGTAAGCTTAACCTTTTTTTAGTTTCAAATTTGTTTTATTGATTTCAGGAACAGAATCAGGCAGTGTATTGCAATAGGCAGGCAACAAATACAGAAAGCCGTCGAGACAGACACGCAGGTCTTCTCTACAAGTCAAGTCATGGGCCGAGTATCTGAGCCATATCATAAGAAGGATGCGAAATACGATAATGCCAAGCCTGGTAAAAGGGCAGAACTCCAAAAACAGAAATCCAAACCCCCTCTTCCCCCCCAAAACTCCCCCCCACCAGTGTGCCATGTCAGCAGATTTGAATGAAAAATTATTTATGGGCAATGCACAGCGTGTTCTTTAATGGTGTGAGTTTGATAATAGTTAATCTGTTTAAGATTATAGAGGTGCTCCAACTGGTGGCGTAACCGTCCGTTTGCGCCGAATGTAGATTCTCAAAAACGTGTGCACACAGGATGTGTGAGCATCCCAGTATTTGGGCACTCCCTCTGGTTCTTCATATATAAGAAGACTCCATTAGTTTCGAAAATTTCTTTATTTTCAGTATTAATGATAACGTTTTTAAGTTTTCATAATGTAGATTCAATTCATCAACATCATTTGATTGTTTTCATAAGTATGGTCAAATCATGATCGCTCCAATGCATTTCGGGCAGGTTGCCCTTTCTCAAGGAGCTCTAAAAACAAAAAAGAACGAACTGCATTTGCTTCAAGGTACATGGTTCATGTTACATATTTATGTGGTATGCTCACCAAATTCCCAGTGACTGTTTAAACTAATATCAATAATCAGATTGTGCAAGCGGCATGAAAGCGCTTCAA
This sequence comes from Lissotriton helveticus, assembly GCF_964261635.1. Classification (NCBI taxonomy): domain Eukaryota; kingdom Metazoa; phylum Chordata; class Amphibia; order Caudata; family Salamandridae; genus Lissotriton; species Lissotriton helveticus. Next base: position 313,373,998 of record NC_136062.1, read on the forward strand.
AACCAAGATTACCAGGAAGAAAGTAGAAAAGTGGAGGCACCATGAGTGAGAACAAAATGTGAAAACTTGTGATTCATCAAACCTAATATACTTACTAAAATGTCCCTGTGGGAAAGTATACGTTGGAAAAACAGAGAGAAAAATCAAGGTCCGCATAAACGAACACAAATCAAACATCCGAACAAAACAGACAAAATCCAGTGTGGCCACACACTTCATGGAAAACAACCACACCATAGCACAGTTAAAGTTCATGGTCCTTGAAATCATCGACAAGAAAGAAGGAAGGGACAATAACAAGTTCCTTCTACAAAGAGAAACAACATGGATTTACCGTTTGCAATCTTGCAAACCTTTCGGTCTCAATGACCGTATTGAACTGAGTTGCTTTCTTTAATTACCCTATTGGATACCAGGACTAGTACCTGACATGGTACTCATTGACACATTGCCCTTATGCGCATTTAACATAACATCTGTTAACAAGAATAATGTTACTAAACATGGTATACCTGTTTCATAATGTATATTGTATCCCCTCTTTAATATGTTCGCCTTTATCTTTATGTCTCCACTTTTCTTCACCCTCATTAATACTTTGTTTACAGTTCACCCTACCTATTTCTACATATTCGCCCTCAACGCACCCGATCTAAGATGGCCGACCTATTCTCCCACCATTTAGTCCTTTTTTGATGCACTGTGTTGACACTCGACTCATGAGTCCCACGTTTATGTCTATCACACCATCACACGTGAAATACTATCGCGTTAATCCAGTGAGTTGCGTTTAGCCGACAACCCACACGGAGACTTTGCGAGTCCCCCCTTGAACCTCCACTCGGTAAGGTTTTAATCTCATTCCGGTCATCTGGCCAGAATCGTTTAAATGCTGACCGCATTCGTTGTACTTTAAAACACTGACGTTTGTCTTTACTTGTGTATCTTTCAGCCCGATTGCGTGCTGAGCCATCACGTGAGCGTCCAAATTGTTTTTCTCGTCCTTTTACTTCACTTCGGGGGCCTCTACACTTTTACCCGTACCTCACTCACCTCGCTTTTTTGTAGTACGCCAACGATCACATTTTGTTCTCACTCATGGTGCCTCCACTTTTCTACTTTCTTCCTGGTAATCTTGGTTTTGAAGCGCTTTCATGCCGCTTGCACAATCTGATTATTGATATTAGTTTAAACAGTCACTGGGAATTTGGTGAGCATACCACATGAATATGTAACATGAACCATGTACCTTGAAGCAAATGCAGTTCGTTCTTTTTTGTTTTTAGAGCTCCTTGAGAAAGGGCAACCTGCCCGAAATGCATTGGAGCGATCATGATTTGACCATACTTATGAAAACAATCAAATGATGTTGATGAATTGAATCTACATTATGAAAACTTAAAAACGTTATCATTAATACTGAAAATAAAGAAATTTTCGAAACTAATGGAGTCTTCTTATATATGAAGAACCAGAGGGAGTGCCCAAATACTGGGATGCTCACACATCCTGTGTGCACACGTTTTTGAGATGTCAGCAGATTTGCCATCAAGTTGTCCGCAGTCCGACTAGCGCTGCTCCTCGCGGGAACCGGAAGAATCATGTGGAATATCTGTAAGGCGAAGCAAACGGAGATACCTAGGGCATGTGACTTGGTTAAATTCAGTGGAGAGCAGGGACAGTAGTGGCGACCAGACCTTCCTTAACGTGGCCGCAGACTGTGTAAGTGTAGCCTGAATGCGCTCCATATCTAGCGTAAACCATAATTTATGCAGCCATCCCGTGTGGGTGGGTTTAGTAGGTGACCCCCAGAGTGACAGAATGTGTTGTGAGGCAGTTTGCATAGCGATCCCCATTTGGCGTCCCCGGATTGATTTCAAGGGGAAGGTGATGGTGTTAGGAAGGCCTATGATGGTGTAGGCTGGGAATCACGGAATCTCAGTGTCGAATGTTTTGTCTATGTCGTCCAAGACCATTTTCCAGTAATCCCTGACTTCCGGACACTCCCAGAGGATGTGAGTCATTGTGCCCCGCTCCCCGCAACCTCTCCAGCAAAGTGCACTACGAGTAGGGTTCCCTTTGTTGAGTCGGACAGGTGTAAGGTGCCAGTAGAGTGCAAGTTTCACCGCTGCTTCTCTGCCTGCTGTGTTACGTGTGGTGTGGGACGCTCTGTGATGTACAAAGCTCCACTCCCGATCTGACAGGGTCCTCCCCAACTCCTCCTCCCAGCGTCTCTGGCCTGCCGCCCGACCCGGAGTGAGTGGAGGTGTGAGTAGCCTATAGAGTTCAGATATGAGGCGTTTGTCTGATTCCTTCATCACTAGCCATTGTTCAAAAGCCGTCATGCGTCTGCTGACCAGGGAAGCGCGATCCGGGTGCATGAGCCAATGCCGGAGTTGTAAGTATTGGAAAAGATGAGGGGAGGCAACATCGTGGCCTTGCATTATCTCAGAGAGGGAGAGAAAGCCATGTAGATCAAAAAGATGACCCGCCGATCTACATCTCGAACCGCGCCATTGGGGGAAAGCGTGGGGATCGGTGCCCGGCGGAAACTCCGGACTGTCGAGGAGGGGGGTGAGCGGGAAGGGGAAGGTCGTCAGGCCCCTCCCATGGCAACCGTGTCCCAGACACGTAAGATGGTGCGAGTTATGGGCGATCTCAGAAGGTACCGCGGCCTGTTATGCCGGTGAAGGAACGGGATCTCCCAGAGGGAAGTCTGGGCCATCGCTCTGTCCTGAAACAACCGCCGCTTTTCAGATTCCGGTCTATACCATTCCACCAGATAGCGGAGTTGGGAAGCCTGGATGTGTTGCTGGAGGTTGAGGATACCAAGACCTCCCTCATCCATGCTCCGGTATGCCAGTTGTTTGTGTAAGCGCGGGCGTTTTCCCCCCAGATGAAGTGGTGAAGGGCAGCTTGCAAGGTGGCAATGGTGCCCACCGGGGGTGTTACCGGGATGGTCTGGAAGATGTACAATACCTTGGGCAAGGCCGACATCTTCACCGCCGCCACGCACCCCAGCAGGGAGAGGGGCTGCCTGGACCACCGTGTGAGATTGGCACGGATCTGGGATGTAAGAGTCGCGTAGTTAAGGGCCACCGTTGATCCCGTGGAGGCAGTAAGGGTGAAACCTAGGTATGGAAGTTGGGTTGCTGTCTGCAACCCCCCCATACACCGGCCCATCCGCAGCGACTCGGGCATTCCTGCCTAAGGGCAATATCAGCGACTTCCCTCTATTGATTTTGAATCCGGATATGGTACCGAAAGAGTCCAGCTCCCCCAAAAATGCGGGGATGGAATGTTCCGGGCGGTCCAGGGCAACTATGATGTCATCGGCGTATAGGCCAATCGTGTGCCGTTCTCTGCCAAAAGTGATGCCGCGGATGTTGGGGTTATCGCAAACCTTCTGACCTAACGGCTCTACATAGAGAGCGAATAAAAGAGGCGAGAGTGAGCACCCCTGCCTCGTGCCACGTTGGATCTCAAAGGGGCGTGAGCATAGGCCACCTAAGCGGACCCTTGCTAGAGGGCGGTGGTAGAAGCTCTCGATCCATAATTGGAAGCGATTTCCCAGATGAAAGCGGGCCAGGACTCGCTGTAAAAAGGTCTAATCGACCCGGTCGAACACTTTCTGAGCGTCAATGGAAACCAAGGCCGAATCCGATTGCTGGAAGTGGGCTTTGTCAACCAGGTGGAGGATCCGTTTGGTATTATCGCTACATTGGCGACTCGGGACAAAGCCGGATTGATCAGGTTCCAGTATCCCGGGCAGGTAGGGCCCAAGGCGGGCGGCCAGCACCCCTGTAAAGAGCTTCAGGTCCAGATTAAGGAGTGAGATAGGACGAAATGCCGAGCAGTGTGTGGGGTCCTTGCCTGGTTTAGGCAGCACAATGATTTCGGCCTCTAACAAATCCGGGGGGATGGATCCTGGGCCGCTACAGGAGTTACATAGCCTAGTGAGGAAAGGAGCCAGGAGTGCACTGAACGTTTTATAGAACCCGGCGGAAAAACCGTCCGGTCCCGGGGATTTGAGGGGGCGAAGGCAGGATATTGCTGCCAACACCTCGTCCAGGCGTATGGGAGCTTCCAGGGCATCCACGCTCGTCGAGGAGAGCGCAGTGATATCCGCCGTCTCTAAGTATGCGTCAACGTCCACGCAGGAAACCGGATCGGCGCGGTACAGTGAGGCATAAAAGTCTCGGAATGCCTCTGCGATCTGTGCCTCCCCTTCAATGTCATCGCCGTTCCCATCTTTGAGGCCTGAGATCCGCGAGCTCTGGGATCGCGCTTTCAGCGCACTGGCAAGTAGGTGACCAGTTTTGTTCCCCCCTACGTAATACGCGTGGTGGAGGCGGAGAGCAGCAAACTCTGCTCTGTCCGTGTCCAGGCTGGCCAGCTGGGCTCTTGCAGCCTTCAGTTGCTTCCACATCCGTGGAGCTCCATTGCGGCTATGGACCCTCTCGAGCTCCGAAACTTTGGCAGTGAGTTCTTCCCTTTTCGATTTGCGGATCTTAGCCGCCGCAGCCGCTATCGCGATTAGTTCGCCTCGGGCCACCGATTTCAGGGCCCCCCACAGGGCTGAGGCTGATATCTCGGGGGTATCGTTGATAGTTAGATACTCTGCAATACACTTATGGAGCTGCTTAGTGACCTCCGGCCGCTGCAGCAGAGTTTCGCGCAACCTCCATGATCCAGGGGGCGGGTAAGTCTGGGGATCGTAAGTGAAAGCTCGACGGCATCATGATCGGAAAGGGCTGCTGGTACAATGCAGACGTCAGAGAGGCTAGTGACTAAGTCAAAAGAACCAAGGAAATAATCAAGTCTATCATAGGTGCGGTGTACGTGTGGGTAGAAGGTGAATTGGGATGCCCCAGGGGGTATGACTCTCCAGAGGTGCACTAGGCCCCGTTCTTGTAACCAGGTCTTGCTTGTGGTAGCTTGTGGTAGATAGGGTGCCCGTGTCCCCGTACCTGTGCCCGGACCTATCCATCGCAGTGTCTATCACCAGATTAAGGTCGCCCCCCAGAAGCAGAAGATGGTCAGGGCATTGGAGCATTTCTGAAACGGCGCTCTTCAGGAAGCGTTCTTGCCCTGTGTTCGGGGTGTATATGGAGCCAATTGTCAGATGTTGGCCCCCTATTAAGAAGCTATAAGCGAGAAGCCTACCTCCCTGTCTTATCCCCCACCCGCCCCTGGAAACGCCTGGACCCCAGGATGGCCATCCCCGCCTTTTTCACTGGGAGAGAGGAGAAAAACTGCTGGGGGAAGGCACGGGAGCGCATCCTATGCCAGTCCTTTGCAAGTAAGTGGGTTTCTTGGAGTAAACAGATCTCAGCCCCTGAATTTTCTAAATAGGAAATCACAGCCCTCCGTTTGATAGGATTGTTCAGACCTTTCACATTATGGGTCAGCAATTTCAGAGTCGGGTTAGACATCACAGGTCAAATGAAAAGAGAAATGCTTCTGAAGATGACAGTACCGCATCCTGAGATGGTCGTGGCAAATGAGTAAATTGCAACCTGAAGCCCCCCTGGCACACTGGTCCCTCCCTCAGTCCCACCCCCCAACCCAACTCAACCCCAACCGAGGACTCCCCCATCCCCCACACCCCTTGCCCTCCAAGACCCCAACTCCCGTAGCCCACCCCCCCTGTCCCATACCCCTAGACCCTCCTCCTTAACCCCAACTAAGCAACCCCATGAACAAACTATAGTCCCAGGTCTATCTGCACGTAGTCCAGACCTGCGGAGTTTCAATGTGGAGGAGTGTAGCAACAGCGACCCCTGCGGCTCCCCTGCCCATTCCCCCACCATGCAGATGCAGTGCGATTAGAGCAAACCCCCAAACCTCAGTGGATCAATGCGGACTCGATGTGTCTCTGACCACCTCCTGAACGGCCACCGCTTGTTCTTGGGCCATGGTCCCTGGGTCGGGTTTAAGGTTCGTCTTGGGAGGGCGACGTCTTCGTACTTGTTGCAATCCGCCTTGCGATGGCTGTAAGGATCCCTCCTGCGACCGTCGAGATGAAGCCTCACCGAGCTGATCATCTTCCGCCAGGTCAATGCCCAGGAAGGCGCAAGTGTCTCGGAGTGAGCGCATTTGGTGAAGAACCCCTTGCCATTCAAAGATTAGTCGGAATGGGTGACCCCAAGAGTAGGGCACCTCCTTGTCACGCAGAAATGAGGTGACCACTTGGTTTCTGAAGAGTAATGGCTGAGAGGTCTTGGAACAGGGCCACCGGGTGACCCCGAAAATGGAGAGGTTGTTTCTGGCGGGTCTCTTTCAAGATTCGTTCTTTTAAGGGAAAGTCAGGGAGGTAGGCCAGGATGTCCTGCGGGGGGGCAGGTGCGCGCCGCGCCAGGCCCACCCTATGTGCGCGATCAATGCGGATCTCAAATTCAGCTGGTTCGCCAATTACCTCCCTGAAAAGGTCCTGTAGGTAGCATGTAACGCTATTGGCCTCGGCTTTCGAAGGCACTCCACGGACGTGTATATTGTTCCTCCGAGAGCAGTTTTCGAGATCCTCCGCATGTGCTTGGAGGTCCACCTGCTGCTCCCGAAGATGTAGTACCTCCTGTCGCAGAAATTCGACTTCCTCACTGCGTGTCTGGTCCACTTCCTCCACAGCAGCTACCCTTTCTCCTAGGCCATCCACATCTTGGCGCAGTTCTTGTTGCTCTCCAGCCAGGTCCTGCTTCATGGCCAGGAAGTCGTCGCGCAGGGTATTGTACAGGGATTCTAGGAATGCCTTCGTGATAGGGGTCCCCCATCATCTTGCGCTGGGGCACCAGCCGGCGCTGTGGGCGAGGGAGGCATTTGGGTCTTTTTCCCCTTCACGGCACTCTTGGCTAGCATGTCAGGAATGGTGCGGCCCGTTCTTCGCCCAGCGCTGGTCATGCCTCTACTGCCGCACAGTCCGGGCGGGCAAGGTGGAGCAAGGTTCTTCTTCGGGCGGATTGGGGTGGCTAGGCGCTCCTTAGGGGTTTAGGCAGGTCGGTAGGGCCACGGGTGTCCGGCTGGGTATGCTCCGCCTAGCTGGTTCTCCCTCTGTCAGGTAGCCCTCACGTGAGCCCGCGACAAGCGGCGCCACCTGGTCGACTTTTGAGGGCCTGTCCACCCCAGGCGTGCCCCTCCTCACCTGGCCTGTGGTAGCGTGGTCTCCAGGCGGCGGGTGCTGGTAAGTGAGCCGCAACTCCCGTCGCCTGCGTCAGGGCCCTGCGGCACCGTAGGTGGGCCGGGCAAGCTCTTCCAGGCCCAAGTCCTGGGGCTCAATTCCCGTGGTGGCCCAGGCACCCGCTCAGCGCTTTGCTCCTGGGTGGTGGGCGCCTTGGTGCTGGCAGGGGACGAAAGCTGGTTTCAGCACACTTCAGGGGGTGCTCCCAGCGTGTGGCGCACTGACGGGTCCCCGCCGGCTCAGAATGTCGCTGCGGAGCCCACCTCTCCGTCGGGTGTAGGCCTGGCGCCGGGGCCCAGAGCTCTTTGTCGGCCGGCCGCCACGGCGGCGCATCCGCGGGCCACCGTATCTCCAGTGGCAGGTCCCCCAGCCTCAAGGCACCTGAGCAATGGTCTCTCCCTCCAAGGGTCCGCGGCAGTGGGCCTCCGTCGCCGGAGTCCAATCTCGGGCCCTCCGCACCTCGCGGACCAGGCCCGAAGCCGGGGCCTCAATTTTCACGGTAGCCCGCCGGCTCCTTCAGCAGGGTGGCACCTCCAAACCGCGACCCCGTCCAGAGGTGCGCCGGAACCCGCAGAGCCACCGCAGGCCCCGGTCCCTCCAGGTGCCGGATCGCCGCTCCACCCAGGGCTCCCTCAGGGAATCGGCTGCAACGTCGCCGGGGCACCTGATCCCAGCCCGCGGCTTCAGCAATGCCCGGCAGGCCCCGCAGCGTTGTCGGCGGGTCTCCGGCAGGCACTTCGTTCACTCCCCGCCGGTCAGGGGGCGTGGGGGGCGACGATAGGGAGCGGCAGCCAGGGTCAGGAAAATTGCTGGTTGGAGGGATTGCAGTGGTTTAGAGGGCAATATCGGGTTCAGGGCCGGGGAGCCGCGAGGAACATGTCCAATCAGGCCGCCATCTTTGCCACGCCCCCAGCTTAACCTTTTTAGAAGAACTTTGGTTCCCCAAATTTAAACAAAAAGCCCTCCACAGGTAAGCTTGCACCGCTTAACATAGCCAGGAACATGCCTTCTGCCCCTCTGTTTACTGCCATTTTAAACAGCATCCGGGAGTGTGAAAGCTAAAAATCCCATGCATAATATTGTACGTCAGGGAACGCAAGACCTCCTTTCTTTCTCCGGTGCCTCAGCTTCTTCCGGGCTATTCTGGTAGTTCTTTATACCCAGACAAAAGAATTGATGGCCTGCTGAAGTTTGTCTATAGCTGATTTATCAAAATGGAGAGGGATTGAGTTAAAAAGAAAGGTTATCTTGGGGAGAACCACCATCTTAAACAAATTCACCCTCCCAAGAATAGTTAGAGGAAGATGAGCCCAGGATTTCATCTGTTTCTGGCACTCTCTTGACACCCGCGCTAAATTAACTTCTGTGATCTTTGCTATATCCTGAGAGATTCCCCCAGATATCACATGCTGGGACTGACCTGGTGCACACTGCTCTCAAGATTCCAGGTCATGACCTCAGTCTTCCCTGCATTCACTTCACACCCCGAAACCTGTTTGAATTCCTGTACCAATTTGATCACTGCCGGGAAGGTTGTTGCCAGCTCTGCAGAGAGAGTCAAAATATCATCTGCATACAGAGCCACCTTCTTTTCCCACTCCACAAGCCCTTACCTGGCTGCTAAGATCATGGAAAAGATTTTATAACCCATATTCAACAATGAGATGGGTCTGTATGACTCACATCTTGCAGGATCTTTGCCTGGTTTCAAGATTAAGATGACTATAGCATCATTCCAGGACTCCGGAGGTTTGAAACGTCTGATAGGATCTTATTAAATAGTTGCGTCAAGACCGGAACTATCGTTTCACCTAGAGACCTATAAAGCTCAACTGGAAACCCATTGGGCCCTGCCGCTTTCCCATTCTTACAGGCAGCTATGGACTTCTTCACCTCTTCCTGAAAGATATCCTATTCTAAATCTTCCTGCTGCTTAAAACTCAGTGGTGTCAATGAGATCATATAAAGCCAGTCTTTACCCTTGGGCCTTTCAACACAATCCTCTTGATCCAGATCTTGAATTTTTTTTTTAATGGCCTCGCCAATTTCTAGGTCTGAAGAGAGGGTGGCTCCCCCATTATCAATAGTGATTTATTTAATCTGATTATGGAGCCAATCCAATTTGGTCTTCCATGCCAAATGGTTACCTGCCCCCTCCCTATACTCGAAATGTGCGATCTTACATGCCTCCCGTCTATGCATAAGCCTTGTTTGAAGAATACTCTCCAACTGCTGCCTTAGTTTGTTAAGTTTAGTGATATCTTCTTGCTGCCTTTCCAAGACAGACTGACCATGAAGTTCCACCTCCACTGCCTTCATTTCTGCTTCCAAAGATGCAATCTCCCCTCTATACTTTTTATTCCTAAAACTCACTCTACTTGTAATAAGGCTTCTTAGAAAAGCCTTGAGAGAGTCCCAGATTACAGTTATAGAGGCTGAACCTAAATTACCCTTCAAGAAATACTCCGCCTCCTGTGATAGATAAGACATCTCTTTCTCATCAAGAAGCAGCGTTCGATCAAACGACCATGTACAAGCCTGCTGAGCCTGCACCCAGTTAAGTTCTAGTAATATTCCCGAATGATCTGAAAGATGGGAAGTCAGGTATACAATATCTTTGACCTGACCCCTTAAAGATTGGCTGACCAGAATATAATAAATTCTTGATTTATGTTGGTACTTGTTGTTGCAGTTTGATATACCTGCTGCTGACCAGATCTTTCCCTCCAAATGTCGCAAAGACTGATTTGCGTCATCATAGTCTGTAAAAACTCTCTTGACCTAGAAGGGACAGCTGCTCTACTGCTTACCGATTTATCAAGTACTAGGTTAAGGGCAATATTGTAATCTCCAGCCATAACAACCGGATCTGGGAAACCTAGGAGATGTGAAAAATGGTTTTGAGACAAGAGGGGTCATCTCAATTTGGACCATAATATCCAGCTAAGGTAAACAGAAAACCCATTAGGGAGACTTTCAAAATTACCCATCTGCACATGGGTCTAGCAGATGATGTAAAATCTGGGCGTTGGCTTGTTTCCTAAATAGAATAAGAACCCCTCTGATGTTTGCAGTCTGGTTTGTACAAATAAAATAGTCCACCCATTTGTTGTTCTTGAAAATGTCAGTGGTCTCTTCCTTAAGAAGGTGTGTCTCCTGGAGGACAGTGACCTACACGGGAGAGTCTTTTAGATATTGCAGGATCTTGGCCCTTCTAGACCTCATGCGCAGGCCATTGACATTTCAGGACAATATCTGCATAGTTTTCATGGTGGTTTGAATCTGAGAACACAGGCCGACTCAAGAACAAGAGGAGGCCAGCACCAGATCGATCGAGGTACAACATCAGCTAACTGAGCTAAGTCTGAAGCGAATGAGGAATTTTTATATTTTATGCTCCCATTCTCCCCACCCCCCACCCAAAAACCCCACTTCCCCCACCAACCCCTCCTGGAGAACCCTACCCCCATTTGTCTGGACAGATGGAGTCCAAGTGTTGCCTTCCGGAGCAGCCCATTACCTGTCCCATCCATATATACGTGGATTTATCAGATAGGTTCTAAAGTGAAAATATGTCTACTATGACCTTTCAACCATTTTTTAAAATTTTATACAAAAGCGAAAGAGAGATAAATCCAGAAAAAAGACTGAACCTAATCCCGTCCCTAAAAAAAAGGAAAACCGTGCCTAGGGGGATTATTTCCTAATAAAGTCAATCAGCTCGTCCACCTCCTGGGCAGATCTTATGTTATGCATTTTATTGTTGTGCAAGACTTTCTGAAAAGCTGGAAATTTCAGCTGAACAAAGACTCTGAGTTTTTTGAAGTCATCCATCTGATGGAGAGCGGTAATTTCGTCTGGTAGTTTCTCAATGCAAAACCCTCATGCTACCTCTAATTTACCGCTCAAAAGGTGTTGGGCCCTTCACACCATGTATTACCTTCAGGAGACTTTAAATAAAGATGAACAGTCAAAATACAATTATTATTGTAAGCCAATAAAGAGAGTTGTTGATTATTTTAAAGGGTTTTATTTTCTAGTCAAAAGTTAAGTTTTTCTCTGACCCTTTATTCATTAGTAAAATATCAATTAGGTTACAGAATTTGGAAAACAGGAAAAATATCAATAATACAGAACACATTACAGTCTGCATATAAGCATTACATGTAGTTATGAAAAATGTGGCGCAAACGTCTTAAAGAGTTTCTAAGAAAAATAGTCTTGCAAAGCTAATCAGTACTTAAATAGTTTGCAAAAATATGCTATTAAGAGAAATAAATGCATAAATCAAATAAATCTTTTCAGACCTAATTAATTAGTCAAAACATAAACTTAAAGTTTAGCATCTAATCCTATCCTGATCCACTGCACTCTCTGTCTGTCTGTGTCTAAAGAGGAAAGCAGCCCGCCCTTCACAGGCCTCAAAGGAATGTGGCATGAAGTGCCAAGATATGACGTGGAAGCAAGAAACCTCCCCCTGACACTCCTCGGACGCAAGCCCGCCCTTCAGCAATCTCCCGGGACGTTTCTCGTACCTAACCCATAGAAGCCAGCTGAGCTGAGAAAAAGAAGAAGTGCCAGCCCCCATCCAGAGAGGACAGTATTTATACCATAATTATTGGCAGAGTACACAAAGATGTAACATTTTTCAGTAAAACCTTTACGTGATTGGTCAGTCATGATGCATGAGGTCACACTTCCCTGACTCATTCTAAAAACCTGACTTCACTAGTCTTAACAAAAGAAGCATACATGAATAACTACATTTATAAACATTTGCAACATTTACTAGGAAAAATGTTTCAATCTAATTCATCCTTCCTTCCTTCTCAGCGCAGTAGATGGACACTTTTAACTAACTGGTACATTGGCAGAATTACAAAAATGTAGAGTTCAGGTTGTCCTTGACTTTTTGTCATGAGGAAAGCTGCCACAGTCTGCGCATGCTCCCTTCTCATTAAATTGCAAGTCATAGCCTTGATGGATTCACAGGCAGCCATATTTTGTGTAGGCCCCAAAAATAAAACAAACACAAAGATAATATTAATTTCATGTAAATCAGTCCATTATGTTTCCTAAGTGCATTATTAATTCACACACATTATAAAAAGAGGTGTTATTAACTGAAAATGTTTATCAAAATATGCAACAAGTCAAAGTCTATTAAGACAGGAATAATGAATGTAGATTATATGGGATGGGCTGGGAAGAGAAAAACACATTCTATTAATCTTCAAAGCTAAAAAGGCCACTTTTCTCTACACTGTAAAGCACATGTTAATTCAGCACAAGCATTTTCAGGCCTCACTTTCATGTTTTTCATGTGCCATGTTTTTAACCTGCACCAAAATGTGTGTTGCAATTTAAATGCAGCCTGTCTGAAGCACAAAAAAATAAACAATGCATGACTGCAGATGAAATCTGCTCCCTCACATCTTTCTACCTAATTCCCTCTGCCTTTCAAGGGTAACTTTAGTGAGATCTGAGTGGATTGGCCCTTAATAATTTTACCTTTAAGGCCTTTAAGGCCTCTACAGAGTAGGTAAAAAAGCTGATAAGGATTTTCCTTGGCTTTGTTTTATTTGGGTTCCTACGAAACGGATCCCTGTCAATTCTATGTATGTTGTTGCACAGGATCTCCTCTGACTCCTCGAGCTGCAGAGATTATTTAAGCAGTGTGATGACTTAAGATTTGAGAGCCGTCCCTACACTCCCTTCCAGGATATTCAGTAGGTGAAGATTATTTCTGCGGGAATTATTCTCCAACATCTACATTCTTTCGTAAGGGGGCCTGTTCCTCCTTTCTAAGTACCAGAATATCAGCTTTCGCAGCCTCCCAGTGATCTTTCAGTTTAACAACATTATGCTCTAGGGTCTCAGTCCTGGTATTTAAGAGGTCCACTTTCCTCTCCAGCGACTCGCAGAAGTTCCTAATCTCGCCCTGGTTGGCGGCTGACACCAAGAAGCCCTTCTTTATATCATCTGACACAGTTGTAAAAAGAGCCTCCAAAGAGGCTACTGAGAGCCCATTTGGTTCCTGAACCTTGGGCTTTGCACTACCCCCTGCCATCCTGGCCAGCAGCTGCCACATAGCTCTGACGGGCTCTGTTGGAACCCCCCGTATGCGCATCCTCAATGGCTGAAGTTGATGGTCCTGATGGTACTGCTGGTGCTGCTGATATAGCTTGTACTGCTGGTACTGCCTGAGGTGTCAGATTGCTAGCAGATTCAATGCTGTCAGTGACTGAGTTTGCCGTGGGTAGCCCTGTTAAACCACTTCTGAGAGCCTCGCCCTGCTTCGTGATATCTAGTACCTCTGGCTGGACTCTAAATTAAGACTGTAGGGAGGGAGAGAACCTAACTTTAATGTTGCAGGGATTGGGGGGATTGCTTTTGTTCCTCCCAGGCTTGATGCTTCTGCCTTTGCCCTGATAGGTTTGAAATGCAGAACTGTTAGTAAGGTTCTCTGCTCTTGATAAACCACCCAAGTCTTGATTTATAGCGTGCACCTCAGAAGGCTTTTTATTGTTGATTGCGCTAACTCCTGATTTATCAGGCCCTAGGGTGGCCCTCCTGCATTTTCTACTTTTCTTACTCCCCCCCCACCCCTTGTAGCGGTAACAGTAATAGAGTCTGCTCTCACCTGAGACGGAGGGCAAACCTGCACCTCCTGGCCTCCCAGTGCCTGTTGCACCCCCTTTGGCTGATGAAACAAAGCCTCTGGTGGTGGCACCCCCAGCTTGGGAGAAGTCATATCTGCTGAAACAGGTGTACCGTAGTTATGATCTTCCCATCTGGATGATCTTCCCCGTACAATCTGCGCATGCGTATTTCACCACGCACGCGCATATGCTGCAAGACTACTTTTGCCTGTCTGTATGATCTCCCCCTCGGCCAACGCACCTCAGCCCTGCCACAAAGTACTACCTGCGGTTGATGCCATTAACATCGCATGCAATTACAACGCATGCGATGTTAATGGCAAAATGCTGACTGTCACATGCCAATACAACGCACAGTTATTCCCTTCTAAAAACTGAAGACTGCAAATAATCACGTCACGGACGGTTGATGCCATTAACATCGCATGCAATTACAATGCATGCGATGTTAATGGCAAAATGCTGACTGTCACATGCCAATACAACGCACAGTTATTCCCTTCTAAAAACTGAAGACTGCAAATAATCACGTCACGGAAACGGGCTTTTTCCAAAATGCAACTTCTAAAAACTGAAGACTGCAAATAATCACATCACGGAAATGGGCTTTTCCCAAAATGCAACAGTTGTTTCCTAATCACGTCACTGAAACAAGCTTTTTCAACAATGCAACAGTTGTTCCCTTGTAAGACTGCAAATATTCAAAGCCTATCACTAATGGCTCAGGTGTCAATATTTATGGGTGGTTGGATGGATGGATGTGGGTGTGGTGAGTGGGTGGGTGGATGCATGGATGAATGGATGGCAGATGGATTCATGGATGGCTGTCTGGATGGATGGATGGGTGCTTTGGTGGATGAATGGATGGCGGATGATGGGTCGGTGTATGGGTGGATGGATGCATGGATGCATGTATGGGTGCTGGGTGGACGGATGTGTGTCTGGTGAGTGGGTGGGTGTATGCATGGATGAATGGATGGCGGATGGATTAATGGATGGCTGTCTGGATGGATGGATTCATGTATGGATGGATGCATGTATGGGTGCTGGGTGGACAGATGTGTGTGTGGTGGGTGGGTGGATGCATGGATGAATGGATGGCGGATGGATTAATGGATGGCTGTCTGGATGGATGAATGGCTGGATGGATGGGTGCTTGGGTGGATGAATGGATGGCGGATGATGGGTCGGTGTATGGGTGGATGGATGCATGGGTGCATGTATGGATGCTGGGTGGGCGGATGTGTGTGTGGTGAGTGGGTGGGTGGGTGGATGCATGGATGAATGGATGGCGGATGGATTAATGGATGGCTGTCTGGATGGATGGATGGATTCATGTATGGATGGATGCATGGATACATGTATGGGTGCTGGGTGGACGGATGTGTGTGTGGTGAGTGGGTGGGTGGATGCATGGATGAATGGATGGCGGATGGATTAATGGATGGCTGTCTGGATGGATGGATGGCTGGATGGATGGATGGGTGCTTGGGTGGATGAATGGATGGCGGATGATGGGTCGGTGTAAGGGTGGATGGATGCATGTATGGATGCTGGGTGGGCGGATGTGTGTGTGGTGAGTGGGTGTGTGGGTGGATGCATGGATGAATGGATGGCGGATGGATTAATGGATGGCTGTCTGGATGGATGGATGGCTGGATGGATGGATGAATGGATGGATGGATGAATGGATGGATGGATGAATGAATGCTCAGCCTCGCAGATGGGGACGGGGAGGGGGAGCAGGCAAATGGGGTGTGAGCGTGCGCGCATGGCCATATAACATGCATTGTGAAAAATACAAGATAACTAGCATTAAGAACCATTACTGCTTGCTGCGCTTCTTTACTGCACCCTGTTTCTAGCCTCAAGGGCTAGTGTGTGTGAGGCACGTCACCACGCATAGATTTTTCTATTAGTCAGCATTCTCAAGAGGTGTGAGCTAGTATTGTATTTTTGCACTAGCCCTTTTATGGTATCACAAGTCTCAGCTGACTCTTTGATGCAAAGCTGGGAAACAGAATTTAATGTCCACAAATACAAAGAGGCATGCGCTTAGGAAGATAAACATCTTATGTGAATACTTTACATAGGTTTCCACATGGATTACACCAACCTGTACTGCAGTATGATGAACTGCAGACTGACATGCTCTTTGACCTATGGAGGAATTGTGAAGCAGTTTGTCAATTCATGCTGCACACTACACTTTGTAGTATAGTAACAGTGTACCTGCTAATGCTACGATGCCTACAGCAATGATAATAGGAATTAACACCCTCTGAAACTTAGTTAAGTTTGGTGTAACTTAGGGATACATTGGAGCGTTAAAAAAACGAAAAGGAAAGAATCCCGTCGCTGGGACAAACAAACTTCTTCATTATCCACAAAGCAGGTGCCCTATAGGTGCAACAAACGTAGCATTTAGCAACATTTTTGCGTTGGACAAAATGAAAACAGGGTGGTGATCTCTTACACATGTTTTATGACTGTCAACTTGCTCACTCTATAAGGCTTGAGCTATCCCCTTGCTATATGCTTACGAGTCCACACATTCACTCATTTGCATAAACTTGAGAAGAACTATATTGCATTCTTGGGCCATTTTGTAGTTTTGTTGTCAAACCCATTCTCCCAGAATGGAAATCAACTCATACCTTATCAGTTCATACTTAGTGGGCCTGGCTGTGTTTCATATGCACTCAGCACTTCATTAATCAAAGAAACCGGCCAACAAGGCTGGACTGGGAAACCAAATGCACCTCTGCCAAAAATACTCACCATAAACACCCCTCTTCGTGGTATCTCTCTCTATCCTATCATCCACTCTCTCTCACTCTCCTTCACTTCTCTCACTCACTCCTCAAACTCTGATCGCTTTCTTTCTGCCTTCTTCCTCTCTCTCTCCCACCCTCCCTTTCTTTCTCTCTCACTTGAAGCCTCCCTGTGCCAGCGACGGTTAACTTTGAAGAGCCGCGGAAAGTCCTAAACGTCTCAGGGGCGACCATGGGCCTTCAAATCAGCCTCCAAAGCATGCAGCCCAATGACACTGGGGAAATGCCCGGTGGATTAAAAGGTCGGGGCGGCCCAGACAGACAAAACTAGTTAAATTCTGAACATATTAGATTACCTAAAAGAGATAAAACCTCAGTGAAATTCAAACACTGTCTTACTAAATTTACGCCTCTAATTATAGTCCCAGCTGTACTTTTGGAACCCAAGAAAATAAAACATAACTTACTTTATAATGATTGACCAATATTTCAATTCAATCGATCTCGGTCCTGGCAACAAAAATTCCTCTTCATTTGTACAATCTTATCAAACACATCCGTGTCATAAATCTCACACTTTGATTGTAAGTAGTTATATGCAGAACTCCTCGTGATCTACTTGTCCCGCTCAACACCTGGTTATTAAATAATTCCAGCAGATTCTCGTACTTTCTGCATACAGGCTATCATGGCTGAAATATAATAGGAAGGCATTGAACATTGCGTTGTTATGTCGCGCGATGTAATGTCGGCGATGTAACATGCGATCCAATTAAAAGGCCGCATTAGCGGCGCAACAAAGCGCGATGTTTAAATTGCCGATGTCATCGCCGTTGCGATTTAAAAGCCGCGATGTAAATGCGCGCGATATCTATGTCCGCGATATCGCGTCATACAACCCTTGTAATTAAAGCCATTGGCACTTAGGCCACAGTAGGTAACTGCCTTCCATCGCTAGGCTGTCAGGTGAGGTGACCAGCATCCCTGACAGTGAAAACTAAGAGGAAGGCCCAGGTGATTTAAGACCTGCCTGGCACACCCCTCAGTGAGATGAGACACACTTGATAAGGAGGATTTTGCAGCCCAGCCGGCTACTTCTGAACAGAAGGACATTCATGCATCCAGAAAGACAGGGTGTGTAAGAGATACCCATGACTTTGCATAAAGCGGGCATGGGACTACTACTCCTTGGAAACATTAAACACGCGCATTTCAAAAGACTCAACACAATAGTGACCGAACCAAAATGTGATGATGGATACAGACTGGAAACATAAATGTTAGACATTTAGTATTTGTTTGGCAGAGGTAGGCACCCTGTCCAAGCAGGAACCACAATCCTAGTCAGTGAACGTCAGTAAAACACTTTAAAGTAATCCGTGCTCACCTTCTGGTAGCTTGGCACAGAGAAGTCAGTCTTAACTTAAGAGACAATGTCCGGTCACCCACCGCCTGGTGCGGGCGGTGGGTGACCGCCCTGTGTATCGATGGTAGCCTGGCATGGATGGCCATGTCCGGTGACCCACCGCCTGGTGCGGGTGGTCACCCACTGCCTGGTGCGGGCGGTGGGTGACCGGCCTGTGTATCGATGATAGCCTGCCATGGATGGCCATGTCCGGTCACCCACCGCCTGGTGCGGGCGGTGGGTGACCGGCCTGTGTGTCGATGGTAGCCTGGCATGGATGGCCATGTCCGGTCATCCACCGCCTGGTGCGGGCGGTCACCCACCGCCTGGTGCAGGCAGTCACCCACCGCCTGGTGCGTGTGGTCACCCACCGCCTGGTGCGGGCGGTGGGTGACCGGCCTGTGTATCGATGATAGCCTGCCATGGATGGCCATGTCCGGTCACCCACCGCCTGGTGCGGGCGGTGGGTGACCGGCCTGTGTATCGATGGTAGCCTGCCATGGATGGCCATGTCCGGTCACCCACCGCCTGGTGCGGGCGTTGGGTGACCGGCCTGTGTATCAATGGTAGCCTGCCATGGATGGCCATGTCCGGTCAACCACCGCCTGGTGCGGGTGGTGGGTGAACGCCCTGTGTATCGATGGTAGCCTGGCATGGATGGCCATGTCTGGTCACCCACCGCCTGGTGCGGGCGGTCACCCACCGCCTGGTGCAGGTGGTCACCCACCGCCTGGTGCGGGCGGTCACCCACAGTCGCATGGCCACAGTTCTACTTCTGCTCCCCCTTCCACACCACTAGTTGTCTCAAGGGAGAGTGACATTTCTGACCAGACCTCGTTTTCTGGGTATTGTACTAGGAGCAGGGACAGGCAGCAAGACAGGGCACGAAGGCCACAGACACCATCCCCTAGGACAGGGAAATCTTTCACAGAACACGACATCAGCTACCCTGGAGTTGACACAGAGGATCCTCAAGGGGTGATGGTGGACAGGGATTCACATTGCACACAGGCATCCCCCTTAAGTAGGTATCCCAACGCAAGGACACCTCCCAAGGAGAAGGACACTACAAAGGACAGGGCACCTCCCAAGGAGAAGGACACTACAAAGGACAGGCCACCTCCCAAGGAGAAGGACACTACAAAAGACAAGGCACCTCCCAAGGAGAAGGACACTACAAAGGACAGGGCACCTCCCAAGGAGAAGGACACTACAAAGGACAGGCCACCTCCCAAGGAGAAGGACACTACAAAGGACAGGGCACCTCCCAAGGAGAAGGACACTACTAAGGACAGGGCACCTCCCAAGGAGAAGGACACTACAAAGGACAGGGCACCTCCCAAGGAGAAGGACACTACAAAGGACAGGGCACCTCCCAAGGAGAAGGACACTTCAAAGGACAGGGCACCTCCCAAGGAGAAGGACACTACAAAGGACAGGCCACCTCCCAAGGAGAAGGACACTACTAAGGACATGGCACCTCCCAAGGAGAAGGACACTACAAAGGACAGGGCACCTCCCAAGGAGAAGGACACTACAAAGGACAGGCCACCTCCCAAGGCCAGGCACACTCCCAAGGAGAAGGACACTACAAAGGACAGGCCACCTCCCAAGGAGAAGGACACTACAAAGGACAGGGCACCTCCCAAGGAGAAGGACACTTCAAAGGACAGGGCACCTCCCAAGGAGAAGGACACTACAAAGGACAGGCCACCTCCCAAGGAGAAGGACACTACAAAGGACAGGGCACCTCCCAAGGAGAAGGACACTTCAAAGGACAGGGCACCTCCCAGGGCCAGGCACACTCCCAAGGAGATCGAGAAACTACAAAGGATAGGGCACCTCCCAAGGAGAAGGACACTACCAGGGCAGAGCACCACCCACAGCCAAGGCACCTCCCAGGGAGTAGGCACTTCCCAGGGCCAAGGCTGCTCCCATGGACGGAACATCCACCAAGGACAGGCCTACATCACCCCTGCGTCGCCTGAAGATGGTGTTGGCAAAGGAACGTATACCACATGTGTCAGAGGTGGAGCCCCCCAAAACCTCTACTCCCATCCACACCCCGGTGAAGCAGAGGAAGGAGTACACTGTTGTAGCATACCCCATTGTACAAGTTTCAGAGGGCAGAAGGCAGGGCCATAGCAAGCGTCAAGCAGGGTTCAGCACGTCCCCAGAGAGCAGACCCCCACCAGCACATAATCCACCATTGATGGGTGGTGTTACAGATGAGCTTGCACCACTTACCAGTCCAGTCATGTCCAGGGAGCCCTTACATATCCCAAAGAAACAAAAACACACACCAGTGACACCTGACCACCCCAATGTGCTCCAGTACAGCTGTCCCCAGCACCCCGAGCCACCCTGCCTCCTGGCCCATACAGCCCTGTGGCTCGTCATTTCAGTGGTCCCAGTGGGTCGGCTGCAGTTCACTCTCATGTGTCAGATCGTGGCACTGTGTCTGTTGTTCGCTGTCAAGCCTCATTTAGTAGCACTTTGTCAGTTGTGCCCTCTCCTGTTTCAGATACTGGCACTGTGTGTGTCCGCCACTCTCATGTCTCCGATGCTGGCATGGTATTTGTTGGTCACTGTACAGGGACATGTCCTGGAAGTGTGTCTGGGTCTATGGCTCATATGTCAGTCAGTAGATCTGTGGCTGTATCTCACACTCCTGTATCTGGTGCTGGCAGTGTGTCTGGGTCTATGGCTCATGTGTCAGTCACTACAGCTGTGGCTGTGTCTCACACTCCTGTATATGGTGCTGGCGGTGTGTCTGGGTCTATAGCTCATGTGTCAGTCACTAGATCTGTGGCTGTGTCTCACACTCCTGTATCTGGTGCTGCTAGTGTGTCTGGGTCTATGGCTCATGTGTCCGTCACTAGAGCTGTGGCTGTGTCTCACACTCCTGTATCTGGTGCTGCTAGTGTGTCTGGGTCTATGGCTCAAGTGTCAGTCAGTAGTACTGTGGCTATCTGTCCCAATCCTGTGTCAGAGGCTGCCACTGTGTCCGAAGCTACTAGGTCACTCAGTCCACCTGATTCTGTGCTGTGAGGTGCAGTTCCCATCACTGATATGTGATTGTAGTTGGTGTCTGGGATGTACATTGTGACCACCCTTGCATCATTATTGTCCACGGGACGTTGCACATGACAAACTTCCTTGTGCTGCCTCAGATGTACCTGCTCTGTGCTATGGCCTGTTGATGCCCTGTGCCCCTCTCATGTGCTGCCTCAGATGTACCTGTTCGATGCCATGGACTGTTGTTGCTCTGTGCCCCTCTCATGTGCTGTCTCAGATGTACCTGTTCTGTGCTATGGACTGATGATGCACTTAGCCCCCCTCATGTGCTGCCTCAGATGTACCTGCACTGTGTTGTGAACTGTTGATGCACTTAGCCCCTCTCATGTGCTGCCTCAGATGTACCTGCTCTGTGCCATGGCCTGTTGATGCCCTGTGCCCCTCTCATATGCTGCCTCAGATGTACCTGCTCTGTGCTATGGACTGATGATGCACGTAGCCCCTCTCATGTGCTGCCTCAGATGTACCTGTTCTGTGCTATGGACTGTTGATGCACTTAGCCCCTCTCATGTGCTGCCTCAGATGTACCTGCTCTGTGCTATGGACTGTTGATGCCTTGTGCCCCTCTCATGTGCTGCCTCAGATGTACCTGCTCTGTGCTATGGACTGTTGATGCCCTGTGCCCCTCTCATGTGCTGCCTCAGATGTACCGGCTCTGTGCTATGGACTGTCGTTTCACTTAGCCCCTCTCATGTGCTGCCTCAGATGTACCTGCTCTGTGCCAGGGCCTGTTGATGCCCTGTGCCCCTCTCATGTGCTGCCTCAGAAGTACCTGTTCGATGCCATGGACTGTTGATGCTCTGTGCCCCTCTCATGTGCTGCCTCAGATGTACCTGTTCGATGCCATGGACTGTTGATGCCCTGTGCCCCTTTCATGTGCTGCCTCAGATGTACCTGCTCTGTCCTATCCAGTGCCCGTGCTCCTGGCTACTCTAGGAGTATATCCCTATTTTGTTTAATAAAGCAAGTTACTCCTGTATAGTGGTTTCTCTGTGTCATTACTGGTTGTCTCCTTGCATTGTTGATATATTGGTGCTATCGTAAATGCTGTTTCCCCAACATGCACCTCCCCCTCCCCACGTCACGGCCCAGGCTGGTGCTCCCCTTCGGACAGCGATTGGTGTGTTGGCCTACCTACGTCGTCGGCGGCGACGGTCCATGACTTGCTGGTGGTAGAGCAGGAAGAGTATCGGAAATGCGTTTAGTGCTGGGTCCATGACGGCGAGCTGCCTGTGGTGGGTATCTGTGCAATGTTTTGCCTCTCAGCTGAGTTCAATCCGCCGTGTTCAGGCAGGTGGTTTTCCACTGCGATTTGCTGTGTCTTTTCCGCAATCGTAATCTCGTGGACGGTCGAGACGTCATTCCGTACGGCGGTCTCTCGGGATTGGTTACGTCCACCGCGGGGTCGGGTGTATTTGCACGGCGAAGCTTGTTCTTCCGCGGCGTACGGAAATTTGGCAGTGCTTCCCATCCTAATATGTCGGACGGACTGTCAGTGGCTGGCGGACGGAAAAAAGGTATTTTCCGCATACTCAAGGCCGGCGGACGTCCTTCCGTCTGGCATCGTAATCGACCCATTAGTGTGGGAGCTAATGTTAAGTATTAATGTGAATTTTGTCATGCGCTAAATTTTAAGCAGGTCATCCTTCACTTTCGTTGTGAAGAAGGACTGGAACTTATTACAGTCCTCCTTACACAATTAATTCTTCAATTTCTTCTCTTGTTTCAGCTCTTTCAGGATTCGAAAGTTTTCTTTTTTTTTTATCAGCAGCCACAATTTTTGCTTAATCAAAATCTCTATTTTTTGTCCTGTTCGCTTTTTTATAGCTTGTGAATGTTTGACACGTAATCTGCCCGGGCTTTTGGGTCGTACGCGTTCTGCCCGGCTCTCTCGCAGTGGCGAAGGGTTTGATTTATGTTACTTAAAATGTCGCTGACCCAGGTAGCACCCTCTCCCTTTATCCCTTATTCTTTTTCTTATTTTCGGGGCCACCATATCAATGGCGTTCGTCAATGTAGATAACAGAGAAATGCTTTAACATCGATATCACACTGTGTAGATGTGGCAGAGTTATCTAGGGGGGTAACCAAGTCATCGTCTCTCTTTTTATTTAGCAAGAGACAACCAATAATTACATAGTGTTCAGACCAACAGCAAGGAATGGTGACCATAGGGCTTGTAAGTGTATGAGATCTCCACACTAGATTGAGTGTATTTCCCTTGCCATGAGTGGGAACATTTACTAGCTGGGAAAGTCATAGAGCCATCAGTGCCTTCTCCAACTGTTTTGCCTGACAGTCATTGTGTACGTGATCCTAGTAGAAAGTGAAATCCCCCATCACCAAAATACATTTGTACCGTGATTGGATTTTAGATAGTAGTTCTGTAAAGAGCTCAATGAGTCTGTGCAACTTTTGTGGGGGGCAGTACACTATCTGGAAAACTCGACAGATGGTCTTTATAAAATCTTTAGATAAACGGCCGCATAGTTCAGCTCTAGTGCGTCTACCAGGTCCGGGGAAAAAAATTTGTGACCGCCTTTGCAGTCACGATGTTGAGAGGGAAGACAAGGACCATGGATGAGTTCTAGTGACTCCTTTATTGGAGATACCATTGTTCAAAAACACCAGTCTCTATGTCTGTTCCGGATTGTGTGGCGTCCAATCAGTTCCAAGCACCTAAGCAGTCAGGGATCCCCGCCCTCTCGGTCCTGCGTTGCTGCTGCTATCAGGGTCTTTTGAGACTTCTCTCGTTCTTTCATCCGATGGGTAAGGGTAGCAAACAAAGAGCGATGATGGGGTTAGTATCGGGAACTTAAACTGTAAGGCAGTGCAACCGTCACCAAGGTGGGGAATGTTCATGTAAAAGGAGCGTGTTAGGATCTGAAAATGAAAAAAAACCAAATTTTCAACTCCCGTGTACCCAGCCGCCCTACTTTCACTGACCTCCCCACCACCCCCACCAAAAAGATCCCCAAGCGGTATTTTCCTTGACCCACGACGCCTCATCATGGCCGTGGCGTCTGGAGCCGGATCGTCTTTCACCTCCTTCTGCCGACCGGGTGTGCACAATGTACGGTGGGTCCTCCAGCCGTTACGCCGCATTGGATCTGCCACACCTCCTGCTCCACACTCCGCTCCTCACCCGGCTCGTCTGCTCCTCTGATGGTCGCCTCCTCTCTCCTACTCCGCTCCTCACACGCCTCGCCTCCTCCTCCGATGGCCACCTCCTCTCTCCTACTTCGCTCCTCACACGCCTCCAACTCTCGTTCTCCTGCTCCTCTGATCGCTCTCTCACTCGTCTCCTCCGTTATTGCGGGCTGTCCCAAGTACCGTGAGGCTTGAGGGCTGTCAAAGTCTACCCACCATCCTAATGAGGGCCTTTGTGTTCACTAAATATACCAATGACACAAAACTTGCTGTGTGCCTAAGATCACACTGTCTGCCAATTGGCTGAGTGTGATTTATGTTTAGGGTGGTGGTGGTCAGCAGCTGTTAGCATTTCTTATCTGATTTTTTGAATTGCAAGTTGTTTATTTTCTTTCTTCAACCTTCGAGGTAGGAGAATCATCTTCCCCTTGGTCTTGTCCTGTGGTAACGAGGGACGGTTGCTACTTCCAGGTCATTTGAGGGGATGTGTTTGTGTGAGGGGTTGATGGAGGTCCGGTCATGTAGCTATTGTGGTCCGTTCCTTTAGAGGGCTTTGTATGCATGTTTCAGCACCTTGAATGTTATTCTTCTTTCAGTGTGTACCCAGTGTATGTAGTGTAGTTGTTTGGTAATGTGGTTGTGTTGAGTATTTTTGATGATGACTCAAGCTTTGGCGTTTTAGACAGTCTGTCGTTTCTGGAAGAGTTTTCACTTTATTACTGGCTTACACAGTGTTGCTGTAGTCCATTCAGTTAGTGATGAGTGCATGGGTTAGGTTTCTTTATGAGTTACTTGGATCCACTTTAATGTTTTGAAAATTATGCTGATGTGTTTGAAGCATTTCGATGATATGGTGTTGATCTAGCTATTTATTGTAATTGAGGAGTGTAGTATGATGCCTTTCTTTCTTGTTTTTGTGCTCTGTTGGGGTGTTTTTTGTTTTAAAGGCAGAAGGCCACCAGGTTTTGTCCCATGTGTATGAGGTGCAGCAGAGTATGACGAGTTTTGTTTTCTCAGTGTTGACTGTCAGTCACCTGTTGCTCATTCAGGTTGCAATATCTTTCATCCCTTCTTGTCCATTGCTCCTACTTATGTTGTCTTCCTTGGTCAATTTTATTATGACCTTTTTGTTATTTTTGTACCAG
This sequence comes from Lissotriton helveticus, assembly GCF_964261635.1. Lineage (NCBI taxonomy): Eukaryota > Metazoa > Chordata > Amphibia > Caudata > Salamandridae > Lissotriton > Lissotriton helveticus. The sequence goes on from NC_136062.1 coordinate 313,399,386, forward strand.
ACATTTTAATTTTTTTGTTTTTTGTGACCATGCTTGTGAGGTTTCGCTATGTAGACGTTGATGAGTGTGGTGGTGATGGAGGCTCATTCTTGTACTCTTCATCTGATATCTGTTGTTTCTGAGACAAAGGGCCGGTGTCGGATTCTCTGTGTTCTGCATGGAAGGAAAGATCTTATCCAGTCTAATGCTATTTCTCACATGCCAACGTAATGGAGTCTGTTGACGATGGTGTTGCCCGAGATGGTCTTTAAGCCTGCTGATAGCTCCAGAATGATGAGGGCTGCCGTGTGGCTTTTGTCAATGAGCCTGCGTATGTTATTTTCATCAGTGATCAGTCTATTCTCGTTGCTGTGGTATTTGCTGAATCTGATTTGAGTCGTGTCTCTGTTCTTTTTTCTATATAATTTGCTATCTTGGAGTCGAAGTCATGTTCGATTAGTTTTGTGGTGAAAAGGAAGCATAAACACTGTCATCATTTTTGGGTGATTTTTTTTCTGTAGTGGGCATCTTTTAGTAAGGTGTTTACTTTGTCGTTCTTCCTGTTGTCAGTGAATTTTTGGCGGTCTTCTTGAATAAGTTCATATTTCTGCAAAGTTCTGGTTTGAAGGCATTGTCGACTTTGTGTAAAATGTGCATTTTGCAGGGCTCAGTAGGTGCTATGGACTGAATTATCTTTATACAGTTTAAGGGGTTTTCTGGTGTGACAACTCTTCAGGTTAGAAGGGTTTGTTGGATGGCTTTGTTGTTTGTGTTGGTTTAGTAGGTGTTCTCTTTTTTGTTCTCAATTTTGTATTAGAGCATTTTTATATTGTAGTGAATTAAATAAAGCATTTTTTTACACCAGTCATGGTATGGTTTGACCTGTGATCATTCAATATTTTTTTTTGTAGTCATGTACGATGCCGAACATTTACTTTGATTACTTGGCATTTTCAGACTATTATATCTTGGATGTCTTTTTTTGGTGCTTTCTGATGAGTAATGTCTTGGTGGTGGGCTGTGATAGTTTATTTTTAGGCGTGGTGTCACTCTGGTGTTTTTCCGTTTCTGATCTTTTTCTCCATTGTTTGGCATGAGTTCTTGGATTCCTCTAGATCCATTGTGAACCATAATGCTTGCATGGTGTGTTGTCTCTTGTTCTTCTTGATTTTTGGTGATTCTTTTGGCACATTTGGCGATTCATTGTTAGACTATGCTTGCCACTGTATTTGGTCAAGGAGTGCATACTTTGTTATTTGCTCTGCATGGTGGTACAGCGTGCTTTTTAACATCACATAGATATCTGCTGCACTGTTCATAGCTCTTGTAATTTATAAAATAGTCTCTTACACATGATTTCATTTTCACAACTCTATTGTTTATGGTCTGAAATTGCAATATAATTTCAAAGACCTAAAAATATTACTATGTTTTGCATTGCCATTTGCTATTCTGTATCTGTATACTATTGTGTTCTACAATTTTTTATTTTCGTAAACTGTTCTAATACCTCTTTTTGTAGTGAGCTTTTGTCCATTTTTTTTTAATACAACAAGATTGGAACTTTACTGGCCTGTATCATTCATAGGGTTTTGCTGGGCAGTTATTAAGTTACTATCCCCTGCACTCTTTTGCGTTTTGCTAGATGTTATTTTGTATTTTAAATACTGTACTAGTCAATATAAACCATACATCTACCAAAGAACATACATAACCAGTCATATAATTTTTAAACAAATTCTAAGAATTTATTGCCATCAATCTCGAATCATATACTTTGTTTCTAAAAAACAAAAAATAATTTTTAATTCAACTCCTTTTTTTAAAATTAGCAGTATGTTATGTTTTGTTAATATTCCCATAAATCATCAAAATTACATTCTAACAGCTAACAGCACCACCCACCGCAATATTATTAATGTCTGATGCTCCAGCCACTTTTGTGTGTTCATCCTAATGGGATGTACAAGAACGCCGCACCCTTACCGGTCTGTAGTATTTCCGACAGGTATGGCTGGCGGTTAGATAAAGTCCCTCTTACATATTAATGTTCCCCTAAACATGTATATAGTTTAAAAAATATTTTTTAAGTTACTTTTCATACAATTATTTAAAATGATCTTTGTTACTTTATCAAAATTATTATTAAAAATGTTTGTATAATATTTACTAGCATTATTCTTTTTTTTTCAAAGAATATTTTGATTAGTTAACATTGTTTTTCTTTTTTGTGTTTAGAAGGCTGACATGTTAGTTCCTTTATAAATATGTTTTCAGTATTATTTCATGTTTATATTTAATCTTAAATTATCCTTGATAATTCTTAAGTTTAATTTATCATTTCCTCTCTTTTATATAGTTGTTTTTATGACCCTGTTGGGATATGGCTGGTTTAAATGTGTGAGGTACTTTAATTACAATTACATTATATTCATACTGTAAATTAATATTATGGGCATTAGTACAATGTCAGGTGTTAAGCCTCTGAATGCTACTTGAAGATTTGCTGACCAACATGTCAGCTTTACAGTTTGACTTTTGAATTGGGATATTGGCTCTTTTATTGAGAAATACTTGATTGTGCCCGCTTGCTTTCAATGTGACTTAGGAGCCCATTGGCCAGTTGGAAACTAAATTCAAACCTAAGGGTATTGTTTTAATTATCAGCATTACAATGTTTGTCATTTTTTCATTCATGTTTTTATGAATTTCAAGGGCTGTTATAAACATCCATATTTTTTGTCCTGTATCAGGGCCCCCTTTACTTGGAGGCCTGCTGGTTTTGGCAATGTTTCCCCGCCTTGAAATCCATGCACCGTGTGTTTTGTACTCAATGCTCCAACTCACACGTTGCTTATATTATCACAATTTAGCAGTTCTCTAAGATAAAAATGTTTACGCCCTCTTTTTGATCACTACACAATCTTCCTTAGGGGTATATGTTTTTGCATCCACAATTTTGTTAGTGCAGTCAGTTATTATAATACATCACGTAAATAAACATGGTCTGTGAGCGAACCGTATAAATGTACAAAAACTAAAATTGTTGAGGCACTTAGTGCTATAAAACTACTTTGTAATTGCATCATAAGTAATAAAGTCTGAGTTGATGAATTAGTCTTAGTTTTAAGCAAGACAAGCCTTTTAGAAACAAGCTTCAACTTTATTCTGTATGAACTATATTGATAGTGTAGTCTCTTATTAAATTAAATCACACAAATAAAAAAATTTTTGAAAGACATAACAAGTATATAAATATATTAGTATATATATATATATATATATATATATATATATATATAAATATATACTAACATGTATTAAATGATAAATGAAGGGTATTATCTATTAAAAAGCGGTTGAAATGTAAAACAAGTAACATAAAAGACACATTTCTTAACTTCTGCAATGCTTAATATGGTACAGACATGAACTATACGGAGATTCATTAACTTTCAGAATTCGGACGTAATGCTTGATCAGTAAGATTATTGATAACGGAGAATCTGTGTGCCTGGAGATGTTGCCAGTGTACTAGTCAAGACCTCTTACGATTATTGTACAGATTTGCTTTGACTGTATAGCCAACCCCTCTTTTTCGACATTATCTCTATAACTTTGAATGCTTTCCATACCATCAGCGCTTAGCCGTGAATTAACTGTGTGTGGAGTATTACTCAATACTACTATGTCCTTAAAGGTAACTTGCCTCATTGCATACAGTAGTCAAAAGTGTGTCATTAAGGCATGGGCCACTTGATAATGTTTAAGATAATGCATTTCCAAATGTAAGTAACTTGTCCTTTATGATTAAGTGTGAGTAACGAGAGTTACCTTAACTACGAACAAATACACAAGCAATGCATTACACATGTGTGACTGTGTCACATTTTGAACAATAAGTCATGCAAAACATACCAGACAAACAAAACAAATGTTAAAAGATGAGAATGTAGGCAGTACTATGCACCGGTCATGTGTTAGGATGGTCAATTTGATAGTTTTTTTTTTTAGTTTTTTTTAAATAAATTTTTTATTGAGCAGAGCACAGGTAAAGTACAATGCAGACAGTGAAATGTTAAGCAAGGAAATGAAATACAAAAAACGTACAAAAAGCTTCTTCATATTAAAAAACCAGGGACGAGGGGAAGCTCTTCAGCTAAATTTAGTCCGTTAGCAGTCAAGTTATAGAGTATTCATACATTATCAATTTATAAGCAATGTGCAAAATACGCAAGTTCAATCCTAAAGTGCAAATGCAATTACAGTACATTCCAAACGAAGACAAAAAGTGCCAGTGCCTACGAATTTTCAAAAAGTGCAAAACACACCAAAGAAAGTTTAATAGCTTATCACTTGAACCTGTCCCAAAACTTAAGACTGCTAGCGTGCATTTTAACTTAATATCAACATTAATCGGAGATGTTTAGCTTGTTTAATTAAACCCCCTCGTAGCCTCAAGAGTCTCCAAGTATTTCCAGTTATTTTCAAATATCATAACTGCACCCACCCTCATAGCAAAAGCTTTTTCAAAACTCCTTGACCTCCTCATTTTATTAAGCCATTTCAGATGTGACGGAACTTCCTTGGTTTTCCAATTTTGGAGAATTAGGGAGCGAGCAATGGCACAAGAAATAAATACAAATGTTTCTTCAGCATTTTTAAGGGACCCTCTGTCCTTACTAATCCCAAATAGGGCCAACTCTGGCGTGGGAAGGAGTTTTATACCACCCAGAGCCACCTCTAAATCTGCAAAAATGGCTTCCCAAAAAGATGTAAGCTGGGGACAAGTAAAAAAAATATGAAGCCAACCACCCTGGCTCTCCGCCTGGCATCTGAAGCACTTGTTCACTACCTCAGGAAACCTTTTCCCAAGTGCCTCCGGAGTCCAATACGCCAACCAGCGGGACAAGTAAGCCATTCTCTTAAAATTGGCAGCACGCAACGATTTATAACCCAACACACTTAAAGTTTCCCCGTCTTTATGTGTAAAATTACATTGTGTAAGGGTGTCTATTTTGACTAGATGACAATCTATCATTGCGGCTTGCCCCTCGTAATGAAGCTTTTTGTACCAGTTTCCTATCCCGCTGATTTTAGACTCATACAAAAGTATTGCCATCTCGTTCGTTGAGTCTAGTAAGCCGCCTATATCTTTCCTTAGAAAGTGAACAATTTGTAAATATTCAAGAAACATGGGTCTATCAGAATTACATGTTCTAGCCAATATTTCTTGCCATGTAATAATGCTATTATTGATGATAAAATGCCTTATCTCCCTAAATCCCAAATTCTCCCAATTTATTATATGACTATTTCTAATTTGCAGGCCTAAACAAGTACACTCTCGTAAGCTCAAAAACTTAGAGGCAGAGAAGCCAAGGTTCTTTTTGAAAAAGGACTGCACTCTGAATAAGTGGTCTTTCAGAGTCTTATATTGTGCCCTTTTTGGGAGCTTTGCAGTTTTTAAAAACACCTGGACTTGAGAGTCAGCCTCCTGTAGCATTTTTTCTAAGAAAAAGCAATAACGAGTGTTTTTTGCACCTATCCGGCCTGCCATTATATCGATAAAAACCGCATCATAATACGTTTTAACATGTGGCAGAGCCAGTCCCCCCTGTTCAGTTGGAAGTTGGATTGCGGACAGCTTCACCCTTGGTGCTTTCCTATCCCAAACAAACCTTCTAAACATGGTTTCCATGTCTCTAAAAAAATACAATTCAATTTAATAGGAACATTGCAAAACAAGGATATAAGTAGGGGAAGGATTGACATTTTAATCAAGGATACCCTGCCAATCAGAGTGAGGGGAAGTAAAAGCCATTGAGCAAACAGATTCTTAATTTTATTAATCATTCTCCCATAGTTGAGAGAACACAACTGATTATATTCACAGGTCACATAAATACCTAGGTATCTTATCGGGTCTCGGCTGGCAGCCTGGGCGCGCAGGCAAGATGGAAAGAGGCTGAGTTTAGTATTTAGCGCGAGAACTTCAGTTTTCTTTGGATTTATTTTGTAGCCTCCTATTTGTTCATAGGCCTCAAATTCCCTCAAGATGGTCAATTTGATAGTTGATACTAATTTTGAATAAGAACACTATGCTGGAGAGCTGTGGTGGCTGTCTTTGCCCGGGCCGAATGGTACATAACAACGTCATCAGGTTGTTTCTACAATAAGGCGTAATTGATGAAGATATAGAGGATGACCATGCATGATTTGTTCATCGTTTATAATTTCTGATAGATACATTTGCCGTGTGGATTCCTCACCTTGTGAATACCCCCCTTGCGTCAGCAACATTCGGAAATTCTTTTTTGTAGCTTCGCGCCGACGTGGACTTGGACGCCATAGAGGCACGGCATCGCTCGCGACTCCGCTGACATCACCGACGCCTACAATAGGCCCACGCCGGCGTGATGACATCAGTTCCCTTTTTTTCCGCGTCATCGACGCTAACGGTTTCGGGATACTCAGTAGCTTTTGGTAACTCTGTTACTATTTTTCTTCGTTTCTCTGTTCTATTGCCTCTTTGTCTCTTTATTATGTCGACGAAGAAGACGGGATTTAAACCCTGCAGGGAATGAGGAAAGATGATATCCATTACAGACCGACACCAGGACTGTATTTGGTGTTTGAGCTCCGACCACGACGTGGATGGATGTTCGTCGTGTCAAAAAATGAATCCAAAGGCCCTGCGAGAAAGCGAGACCAAGCTTCTTGTGGCAAAACTGAAAGCTGATAAAGGAAAGAAGTCTTCAAAATCCCGCTCGAAGAAGTCGAAGTCGAAGTCAAGATCAAGATCTCGGGAGGCGTCGGCTTCGAAGTCTTCATTGGATCATGCTTCGAGATCACATAAGAAAAGGAGACATGAATCTCAACGTCATTCGGGTTAGAAGTCAGACTCGAGGTCGAGATCACCCAAAAAGATTAAATCGAAAGTGATCCCTCCACAAGAGATTTCAGATCGAGAAGGCGAGGCCTCGCCTTCGGAGTCGCAAATTCATTCTCCGACTCCGGTCTCCGATCCGACTCCGACGCCCTCTCCGGCTCAAGAAGAGGTCGGTGAAGTTCCAAATGAATAAGAGTAATCGACTCCTGTTGTTGAAACAGATTTGAATCTGCCTCGAGATCGACCTGAGGGTGATCATCCACCTTTTCCACCTCCAGGTCAGGATCCTTCAGCGTTTCTCAACGCTATGTATGGTGTATTCTCGAGGTCATGGTACCCCTCTGGAGCGCCTTCGGGTCCCATGGGTCCAATGGCATTTAATTTGGGTGTGCCTCACTCTTATGCCCCGGCACCTTTCATGCCGTATATGCCGACCCCGACTCCGCTGTGGCAGTACCCGGCTCCACCGAGGTCGACGGCGTTGTCGACACCGGCTCAACCGAAGTCGACGACTCCAGCACCGGCGTCGCCTGCTCCAAGCAAATCTCTGGACCATCCTTCTAAGCCTTTGGATTCGGTACCGACGTCAGCTCCGGCGCCGTCGGAGGCGACAGTGGATCCGGCTGCAATCCGTGTTAAGCAGAGATCTAGAAGAGAAGCTCAACGTCTCCTAGAAGAACGGAGGTATTATGAGTCTCATTCAGACTTGGAGGAAGGTGAGCTGGATGAAAATTATTTAGAGGAGCTAGCTGATGCTAGTGGTCTTGAATTTTCCCCAGAGTGGGTATTGCCATCAGGTCCTGATGCGCCCTCTAAGGATGTTCAACCATATCATATGGTAATGAAAAAGGCAGCAGGACTTTTAGGTTTAACATTGCCTACTGTTGAATTTAAATCAAATCTGCTTACTGAGGTTCTGCATTCACCGAGCTCAGCTGTGGAACCATTACTCCCATTTAATGAGGCGTTGACTGAACCCATTATGGAGGTGTGGAAAAAGCCTCTTTCTGCTCCTGGTGTCTCAAAAGGTGTGGCTAGGAGATATAGAGTGGCTCCTGAGGACCCTGCCTTTTTGTCATCTCACCCTTCTCCTGAGAGTCTGGTGATTCAAGCTGCGTGCTCAAAAAAGTCAGTTGGTGCTTTTCCCCAAGTGCCTGGTCACAAGGAAGCTAAAAAACAGGATCAAGTGGCCAAGAAAACTTTCTCCTCTGCAAGTATGGCGTTAAAATCTACAAATGCCACTTGTCTTATGGGAAGATATGTGCACGCACTTATGGATTCAATGCGTTCATTGATTCCAAAGGTTCCAGAAGACTGCAGAGGTGACTTCGAGGAAGTTTTATCTGATACTCAGGCGGCAGCTCGTCAAGGTATCCAGAGCGGTCTAGATACTGCAGATTCTGTTGCAAGGATCATGGGCACTGCGGTTGCCACAAGACGTTCAGCTTGGCTAAAATCTTCAGATTTTTCTGCTGATGTGCACTCTGCATTGTTAGATCTGCCTTTTGATGGTGAAGGACTCTTTGGCAAGAAGGCAGATACAGCCTTAGAGAGATTTAAGGATAGCAGGGCAACTGCTAGATCTCTTGGTCTTCAAGTAAGAGGTTCAACGACCAGGAAGTTCAGAGGTTTTGGACGCTCTTCTTTTCGTACCTATAGACAAGGTCAGCAGCAACAACAACAGCAGCAGCAGCAGCATACCTTGTATAGGTCATAGAGGGGAAAGCAAAGATCACGTCCTCGAGGGCATCAAGCCTCTTCCTCCTCCACCTCCTCCAAACCCCCAGCCACAGAAAAGCAGCCCTAGATCTGCCATTCAGGATCATGTGGGTCCGGTGGGGGGTCGGCTTACCCACTTTCTATGAGATTGGGAATCGGTTACATCAGATCTTTGGGTTCTCAATCTCGTAGAAAATGGGTATGCCCTTCCCTTTCGGGAATTCCCTCCCAATTACCCGCCAGGGATATTGCTCAGAGGAACATCTGTTACTCCTACAGGAGGAAGTTCAAACTCTGTTAAGAAAGGGTGCGATAGAGGTGGTCCCAGAGCAGGAAAGGGGTCAGGGATGCTACTCCCGGTATTTTCTGATTCCCAAAAAGGATGGCAGACTTCGTCCAATCCTGGATCTCAGGATCTTGAATTTTTATCTGAAACAAGAGAAATTCAAGATGCTCACCCTTGCTCAGGTTCTTCAGGCACTGCTGGAAGAAGACTGGATGGTGTCGCTCGACTTGCAGGATGCATACTTTCACATCCCAATCCTGAAGTCGCACAGGAAGTATCTCCGTTTTACGGTGGGATCGCAGCACTATCAGTTTGTGGTCCTTCCGTTTGGGCTTACTACTGCGCCTCGAGTCTTCACCAAGGTGATGGCAGTGGTGGCGACGCATCTCAGAAGGTCAGGGATTCCTGTATTCCCTTATTTAGACGACTGGCTGATCAAAGCAGAGTCGTCAGAGAGAATGCTCCATCATCTGCGAGAGACAACCCAGTTGTTGTACAGGTTGGGTTTTTCGATAAATGTACCCAAGTCTCACCTGGTGCCCTCCCAGCGCAACCTGTTCATAGGTGCTGTACTGGACACAACTGTATGTCGTGCATTCCCTCCTCCTCAAAGGATTCGCGACATACAGGAAATTATTCCTTTATTTTACAATGGAGCGGTCGTTCCAGTCCTGAAGGTCCTTCGCCTGCTCGGTCTGATGGCTTCATGCATTCTGTTGGTGAACCATGCACGCTGGCACATGAGGGCGCTCCAGTCGTGCCTCCGCAGGCAGTGGTATCAGCACAACGGAGATCTCAGGGAGTCAGTGAGGATCTCCAGAGAAGCTGCGGCGGATCTGTCTTGGTGGGGCGTGGAAGGCAACCTGTCTCAGGGGAAGCCTTTTCAGTTGCCTCCTCCGGTGACCACAGTGATAACGGATGCATCCACTCTAGGGTGGGGTGCTCATCTGGGGGATCTGGAGGTCAAGGGTCTTTGGTCTCCAGAGGAAAGGTTGCTTCATATCAACCTTCTAGAATTGCGGGCGATACGTTTGGCGCTCAAGGCCTTCCTCCCCTCCCTTCGCTGTCGGTCGGTCCAGGTCCTGACGGACAACACGACCGCGATGTGGTACATCAACAAACAGGGAGGAGTGGGGTCGCAGTGTCTCTGCAGAGAGGCTCTGCGTCTCTGGCCCTGGGTTCAGGACCATCGGATTTGTCTGATGGCGACTCATCTGGCCGGAGTTCTGAACGTTCGTGCAGACAGTATCAGTCGGCAGTTCTCTGCTGACCACGACTGGAGGCTTCACCTGGAGGTGGTTCACGACGTCTTTCAGATGTGGGGGTCTCCTCGGATGGACCTGTTCGCCACTCGCGAGAATGCTCACTGCCTGTCATTCTGCAGTCTCCAGTATCCGATGCAAGGAGCCTTGGGGGACGCGTTCCAGTTGAGTTGGGGAATTCAACTCCTTTACGCGTTTCCTCCCATACCTTTGATTCCTCGGGTTCTGAGGAAGATTCGCCAAGACCGGGCCCAAGTCATATTGGTCGCCCCGGACTGCCCAAGAAGGGTGTGGTATATAGATCTTCTCCACCTCTCCTCTCACCCGCCGCTCCATCTCCCTCTCAGGGCAGACCTCCTCTCTCAGATGGAGGGGCAGGTTCTACACCCCCACCTCCAGACATTACACCTTCATGCCTGGAGATTGAACGGGGCAACCTGAATTCCTTTTCCCTCCCGCCTGACGTGGTGGATGTCATCTTGTCAGCCAGGCGTGACTCCACTAAGTCCATCTATTCTTATAGATGGTCAAAATTTGTCATGGGTGTGGGGAGAAATCTATTGACCCTTTGAGAGCCCATTTGTCTGATGTTCTCCAGTTTCCCCTCTCTCTGGCGCAGCAAGGGCTTGCTGTTGCCACAGTTAAGGGCTATCTTTCAGCGCTGTCGGCATTTCTCTGCTTGCCTGACCAGCCGTCTCTTTTTAAATCTCCTGTGGTTTTAAAGTTTTTGAAGGGTCTCACAAATAAGTTCCCTTCTACACCTTTCATTGTGCCTCAGTGGGACTTAAATCTTGTCTTGACCTTTTTAATGGGTGCTCCCTTTGAGCCTCTTCACAAGTGTCCTATGAGGCTTTTAGCTCTTAAGACAGTCTTCCTTGTTGCAATAACCTCAGCAAGGAGGGTAAGTGAGCTTCAAGCTCTTAGTTGCAAGCCCCCTTTCTTGACCATTCATGCTGATCGAATGGTTCTTAGGACCAGGGCTGCTTTTCTGCCTAAGGTGGTGACTCCTTTCCACCTTGGTCAATCCATTACCCTCCCTACCTTTTATCCTCCCCCACACCCTTCTAAGGATGAGGAGAGGTTGCACCGTCTGGACCCCAAAAGGGCGGTGTCCTTTTACTTGGACAGATCTAAAGACTTTCGTTTGGATGACCAGCTCTTCATTGGGTTTGCTGGCTGCAAGAAAGGAAGAGCGGTCCATAAAAGAACCTTGTCGAGATTGATCGTCCTCTGTATAAAGATCTGCTACTCTTTGGCCAGTAAGGAACCACCAGAGGATATAAGGGCTCATTCTACAAGGGCTAAGTCTTCAACCTCAGCATTGGCTAGAGGTGTTCCTGTAGAGGATATTTGTAGAGCGGCAACTTGGTCTTCCCTCCACACTTTCGAGAAGCATTACTGCTTGGATTCCGAAGTGAGAAGGGACGGTCACTTTGCACGCTCTGTTCTCCAGGATTTCCTGGTCTAGAAGAGTGGACACCCTCCACCGGGAGTGGGGACTGCTGTGGGACTCTATTCACAAGGTGAGGAATCCACACGGCAGATGTATCTATCAGAAGAACAAGTTATTTACCTTCGGTAACGCTTTTTCTGGTAGATACAATATCTGCCTGTGGATTCCTCACTGACCCACCCGCCTCCCCGTTGTCCACTCTTCTTTACCAGAGTTTCTGTAATGTATTTATTTTATTGTCAAGGTGTTGTTTATTTCAAATGTTTTATTGCATTTGCTTTACACTGTGTGTGTTTTACCTTGATATTTGTACTGCGTATACTGTGTATATGTCTACTGTCATTGGTCCGTCCGTGAGCCTCGAAGGCACGGAAAAAAGGGTGGAACTGATGTCATCACGCCGGCGTGGGCCTATTATAGGCATCGGTGACGTCAGCGGAGTCGCGAGCGATGCCGGGCCTCTATGACGTCCAAGTCCACGTCGGTGCGAAGCTACAAAAAAGAATTTCCGAATGTTGCTGACACAAGGGGGATATTCACAAGGTGAGGAATCCACATGCAGATATTGTATCTACCAGAAAAAGCATTACCGAAGGTAAGTAACTTGTTCGTCCGTCCCCTTCTTTGATCAAGCAAACCCTAATTAAAGTAGTTGAATCTCCATGAACTTGTTCTAGTAATTTCGGTTGTCAACAATCCGTTTACGTTACAGGCAGTTAAAAAAGCACTCAACCTTGGTAGGGTGTGCTGATGCATAGCAAGCAGGCATAGTAAATGAACATTAAATTAAAAAATGTTAACACCTTGAAACAAAATATATAACGTTGTGTGTAGCACCACTTCAGCTACACATTTTGGTGTCTGCAGGTCACTCATCTGAATTTCATGTTTTATTGTCAGTAAACGAGCACACTATATACTGAGAAAACATATAGGACAGTTTCAAGTTTGTTAAAAATATGTTGATATAAAAATTTTGAAATAAAAAACAAGGTCCCAGTAAGGCATAAAGTAAGAAAAATTCCAGAAAATAATGTCTTTACATCTTGAATAATCTATGCGTAAAAGGGCACTATAGAAAGAGATGGCTGGTTGTGCATCCTTATTTAATAAACAAGGGCCAAAAAGTAGACTTTCACAGCTGTCAAAGAAGAACCAGAGTGCCAAAGACAAATTAATAATGGAATATCTGGAATTGAGGCAGATAGGTGGTTGACAAGCCATTTGTTATAGTTACAATAGTTTCTCCTTTTCAAAATTCTATAATTGACTCTTTCAAGCAAAAATAGTGATTAGAGGATGCAGGTTGATGTGGAAGAAGGTTTATTGAAGATAAAGCATGAATAAAACACCATCATGTCAGTCACAAAGCGCAACTGCCACAACAGCAGTTCAACTCATTGCCCATCAACTGACTCTAGATTTTGGAACAATTGGAGTAAGTGACTCAGGGACATTCAGGATAACACACATTGATATACTCACTTTGTGGCGTCATTGAATAACTTCAATAATAACTTCATAGAATTTTTTATGAAGGTTGAAAGCTGACAACTGTCACCGCTCAATCTCCAGGCAATGAGGCGAAGGATGGACAAGTTTGGCTGGAGGTTCATGCCCCCAATCCCTCTGCCTCTGCCACAGAAGATCCTCCTTAAGTGGGAGCATGATTGGAGGATCTTTTTTTTGGAAGGAGTTAGAGGTACTGTAGTCTGTATCCATATCAGGGCCCCTAGAATGACTTCTGGCCAATTATTGCTGTGTTTTTTAAAAAATTGCAAGAAGTGGCATGGACGTTCTTGACTGAAGTAGTCCTAAACTCAACTCTAAAAAAAAAAAATTTCAGAGCAATGTCCGCCACAAAATTCACAATCTTCAAAAATGCAGACATTGCTAGCATTTGTCTCAGAAGAACAGATCTGACCAAAGTTCTGGCAAATGCTCAAAAGAGTCCTTGAGCATCGTCTGGACAGAGAAGACACTTGTGTTATGCAAGGCACCGTCAGCTTTGTGCGCTCTGGCATTTACGGAACCATACAGTTTTTAAGCCTACAGGGAAATACCCTGTGGTTCCTGGCAAGTTCAATGACACGTGGGCTCGCCAAAGAGGCTTCACGGCCCCAAATCACAAAGGTTATAGCAGTACCACATAGCAGTAAGATTGTATGTGACCACAAGAACCAGCCTACCTTGAATGATTGAAAAAAGACTTTTAGTGCCAACCAGATTGCGGGAAGGTCCAAATTTTGATATGGACGCTGGTTCTAACCGGTGATAAACATCCTCTGAGAACCACCTCTCAAACATGACCTCCTGTTCTCCGAAAGGAATGCATCGCTCAGTATTGTTATATCTGTGTTATTATTATTATTATTATACAGGATTTGTAATGCGCATGGCTGCCTCAGAGACGAGGCGTCCCAGCGCAACCAGAAACCAATAGAGAGAACAGGGAAACTTACAAGCAAGAAAGATTACAGAGTGGGGAACAACAATGTTTTTAGTGATTTCCGAAATGTCAGAAGATTGGGGATCGCTCGAATGTTAAATGGAAGAGAATTCCAAAGTTTGGCTGACATGAAACCAAACGAGCGACCCCAGCCCATGATTTCCTCACTCGAGGGACACAAACCAAACCGTGGTGAGCGGAGTGCAAGACGCCCCTGGGCAAATAGGGCTTCAACAGGCCTGATAGCCCAATGGTGGCTTGCTGTTTCATAATTTTGTGCGCGATGCACAGCACCTTAAACTGAATACGGGCTTCGATCGGCAGACTATGCATTTTCAAAAGCACTCGTGAAACAGATTGAGATCTTGGGAGTCCCATTAGCATGCGAGCTGCCGCGTTTTGGACCCTCTGCAGGCGTTTGATACTTGCCTTGTTGGCACCTAAATACAGGGAATCTATGACAACATATCGACTACAAAAATATCGGGGTACCAAAATATCGCAACAAAAATATCGATGACAATAATATCGGAATCCTATCTCTAACAAGGTAAGTACAAAAATATCGAAAAAAATATATCGATGTCAAAAATATAGTTTTTTAGAAAATATCGGTTCTTTTTATTTAAAAAAATGTAATAATGACAAAATAATACTTATAAATATAATAAACATAGTTAAAAATATAATATAATATTTAAAATTAATAAATAATGTAATAAAAAAAATAATAATAAAAATATAATACATAGTATATACTTAATTAATATTAACTCTAAAATAATTATTTTAATAACTTATAAATAAATGAAAATATAATAAATTACAAATAAATGTATATACATAAAATAATAATATAAATAACAATTAATAACAATGTAAAACTAATAAAAAAAATTAAGAACATTTTGGATAGCGTACGAGTAAAAATGACTATTCCCACTCCAGAGAGTGCAACAGTAGTGAAAGTGTTGGATAGCGTAGGGGTAAAAATTACTATTCCCACTCCAGAGAGTGCAACAGTAGGGAAAGTGTTGGATAGCGTAGGGGTAAAAATTACTATTCCCACTCCAGAGTGTGCAACTGTAGGGAAAATGTTGGATAGCGTAGGTGTAAAAATAACATACTTATAAATAAATGTTTTATTTTAAATACAAATATTAACTATTAAATAGATAAAAAACATTTACAAATACCGATACATAATTATTAAAAACATGATGAGCAAAATATATGTAATTAAAAAGTGAATAAAAATACCATTTAATAATATTTAAATAACAATTAATAATTAATTAACAGTACTTAATTAAATTTATAATTACTTCCCACCCTATTCCCCTATAAACCCACAACCCGCTACAGAACATAATTATCAATTAATTAAAAATAATTACCAATTACTAAATATTAATTTATTATTCCTACTAATTAATAATTAATTTAACATAATTACATTACTTCCCACCCTATTCCCCTATAAACCCACAACCCGCTACAGAACATAATTATCAATTATTCAATTAATTAAAATTAATTACAAATTAATTAAAAATAATTACCAATTAATAAAAATTAATTTATAATTCCTACTAATTAATAATTAATTTAACATAATTAAATTACTTCCCACCCTATTCCCCTAAAAACCCACAACCCCTACAGTACTAAAATACAAAATTTTATTAAATTACATAAAATTAAATTAAAAACATAATAAATACATAATAATATACACAAAAATATTTAAAAAAATCGATATTAGTAACATCTAAATTATTAACATCGATATTACTTACATCGATATTTTAAACTTCGATATTAAATATATCGATATTGCTTACCTTCGATATTAAAACTTCGATATTAGTGTATGTCGATATTAAAATTTCGATATTTTGACTGCATACCAAATATAGGGCGTTGCCGTAGTCAAGCCTCGCAAGAATGGAGGCTTGCATGATGGTTTGGCGTATGCTGGGCGGAATGAGACCAAGCAAAGGCGTCAGTCCTCTCAGGAGCCCAAAGCAGACAGCAGCAACAGCTCTGGTCTGATTCTCAAATGGAATCAAACCAAACACCCAGGTTCTTTACCGCCTACTTCGGTAGCGGGGCAGGTTTCTGATGTTCAGGCCACTACTGCTCAGACCAGAGCTCCTAGTCCTTCCCATATAGAAGAATCTCGGACTTGCTGGCATTTAGTTGAAGGAATTTAGTTGAAGGTAAAGAAAAGTGTTCTGCCTCTGATCCAATTGTTTTTTTACACAGTGCAGAGCTTAGCCTTCGCACTCAGAGATGTGAACATTGTTGGTGTGATTAACCTGATGCAGTTACCCGTGGAATTTCCGGTCACAATGCTGACACTAAGGGCCACATTAGGATGTCAGGTGGATTGCCACCGCCATGCGGGCCGTGGGGATCCACCCGACATCCTTACCCGTAGCTGACGGACAGACCGTCTGCCGCCCAGTCAAGGAGTTGACTGGGCGGAAAACGGTTTCATATGGTGGCGGTGTCTGTTAGACACCGCCATCAATATTAGGATGTGGGCGGGAACAAGCTTTTCCATGGCAGCATTGCTGCTACAGGAAGGCATGCAGGAATGTCTTGTGGGGACCCGTTGCGGCCCCCCAGGTTCTCCGAGGGGGTGGTGGGTGCACATCGTGTGCGTATGGTACCCCATGCACTTGACTGTACAACGTGGCACTAAGGGGCCGATTATGATGGCGGACGGACCTGAGTCCGTCCGCCACCATAGAGCAGGAGGGAACCTCTGCATTGCCTGCAGAGTTCCCTCCTGTGCAATTAGGATGTGACCGCCACCCTGGCGGTCACATCCACTATATTTACCATTGCGGCGGGTGCGGCTTCAAGCTGCACCTACCGCAAAGGTAAAAATGCATACATTGCATTTGTATGCAGAAAGCGGCAGGCACCGTGCAGTGCCTGCCAATTTCTGCATACAAATGCAGGGGGGTACCATAGGTACCCCCCATGTGCACCCCCCACCCACCCTTCACCTAGGGGGCCCGCAACGGGCCCCCGCAGTGAAGTTACACATGCTTTTCCACGGCGGAAAACCCGCCGCGGAAAAGCATTTTTTAAAGCCCTTCCTAATATGGCAGACGGTATCTGAGAGACACCGCCACCATATTAGAGCTTTTCCGCCGCGGTTGTAAGCCAACCGCGGCGGAAAAGCTGCGGACGGAAACCAGGACCCACCAGCCATCCTAATGTGGCGGTGGGTCTTTGGTGGGTCAGCTGCGGTTTTTCCGCATCCTCCGGGCCGGTGGTGGCTTCCGCCGGCCCGGAGGATGCGGAAAAACCGCAATCATAATAGGCCCCTAAATGTGCAATCTGTCACTGTCCAAAAGCAGGATGCAAGTAGACATAGTGCCTAAGAGTTATTTTCTCTAAAATAAAGTATAAAAGTACAAACATCAGTATCGTAGATTCATTTACATCGAATTGATTCTTTGGATGATAAGCCTTAAAATGACCGGTGCTCAGAACTGATACGATGAAAGTAAGCATATGAGTGAGAAAGAGGTGTGACTTCAATAAGTTTTAAATGAACCATAGCAAATGCAGGTGGTTCGCTGTAGTAAAGGGGTTGAAGACTGCTATGGATGAGAAGACATTAAAGAACCACTCATCAAGATGAGGTAACACTGGACATAATTGTCTCCAAGGATGGGCTGTAATCCCCACTATCTCCATAGTGCATTTTGTTAAACAACATCACATTTCTCTGGAAGAGTTTGTGCTACAGAGTATTTCATGACTTAGCTTAAGTTCTCTAACATATTTTGGAGTTTTGTGAAACACGCCGTGTGTGGTCACCTCCTAATTGAGTGTGTGGAAGGACCGCCATTTGGATGACCATTTAGGATACTGATACGGTTTGGGTTGTAAGCAATTCAGAACAGTGAAATCCCGGCTGTAAGTGTGTATTGATCTATTTGTAAAATAATATTGTGTGAAGTTATTTATTTTTATTTTAAGATAAGAAATTATCGATTTTGTAATCAGATATCTGTCTACATTTTTTTTCCTTCAGATTTTATGTTTTTGCTTTAAAAATAATCATAATGTTGTGTAGGAATATGTTTAGAACTATATAAACCAAACATGATTATTAAAAAAAAAAATACCAAGTATACAATTATAAATTGATTCTCAAAGTTTTCTGCTCTACTTTTAAATGATTAATCTTATATTTTTTTCAATTAAATTGATTTTTGAAAATGTGTTAATTCATTTTAATTTTGCTGATCAGGAATGTTGCATAGAGTAATAATGAAAATATTGTTCATTAAATTTTAATATTTTTAGTAATTACTTCCCATGCAAATCCAGTTGTAACCCAACATTCCGGCAATTTTTTTTCTTCAATTTTTTTTAATTAATTAAAATAATAAATATATTTATCCTATTCCGTTTGTTCAAAAAAATTTAATTTTGTTATCTATACTTAGTAGGGTTAAAAGCCGAAAATCTGATGACTAAATAAATCATTAAACATTTGAAAAAAAAAACTAATTGTTCAATTTAAGTTGTGTGCAATGTCTAAATTAGAATATCAAAAATGTATTAATTATATCTATGTTCCATAAATAATAAAAGAAATTAAAAAAAATTAACACTAAGGGGTCTATTATGATGTCGGGCGGATCGCCAACGCCATGGTGGCGGTGGTGATCTACCAGACATAAATGCCCGCCCGCCACCCTTTTCCCCCCGCCACATTACGATGGCAGGGGGGACCGCAGCGGAGGCAAACACCGCCCACCACTTTTCCGCCCCCGTCGCCTTGCGTCCGGCGCGGAAAAGGGTTCATAGGGTGGCGGTGTCTATCAGACACCGCCAGCCATATTTGGATGCGTGTGAATAGGTGCCTTTCCGCGGCGGCGATGCCGCCACGGAAAGGCAGGCGGTCTTTGCTGCGGGCCCCCCTGGTGAAGGCCGAGGTGGGGGTGCACAGGGGTACCTATGGTACCACCCTTTATTTGCATGTACAAAGTGGCAGGCACCGCTCGGTGCATGCCGCTTTGTATATGCAAATGCGAGAAAGCATTTTTAGCATTGTGGCGGCCGGTGCAGAGTGCACCGCCCACCACAATGCTAACAATGAAGGATGTGCCCGCCACTGTGGCGGGCATATCCTAATTCCCCCAACGGGACCCCCGCCCTTATGGCGGGCGGTCCAGCATACCGATAGGGTGGCGGGCGGACAAAGTCCGCCCGTCATCCTAATGAGGCCCTAAGTATTTTCACATCTTTAAATAAAAATGGATTTAAAAAATATTTTTCAAAAGACCTATTAGCCACAACAACAATGAGATAATTAAAATGTCAGTCAGCAATATTGCGGCCCAAAACATTTTTTATTTGGTATTTTACAAACTAGAGTTCAACAGTTGAATCTGACTGAATACTATGCTTCCAAAAACTGTTCAGGAGGAATGCCATTCAGTATGATGGGAGCCTGTGTTTGCAACAACTACAACACAAATGCCTATAGTGGGAAAATATTACTTTTGAAAAAATTACAACATGTAGAGTGGACTTAACAGAGCCCATGAAGTGTCAAAAACATTTTTAACTGGTGGACATACCAAGTAAGTAAGGATGTCAGAATACAAAATCGGAATGGATGAGTTGTAAAATTTATCTGTAGATCTGTATGGATTGCATACGAAAAACTTGGGGGCCCATTACGATGTCGGGCGTATTGCCTCCGCCGTAGGCAATCCGCCTGACATCCATTCCCGAATTCCCCCCCCATATTAGTATGGCGGGGGGACCGCGGCGAACAGAAAAACCGTCCGCCGCTTTTCCGCCCCGGTCGCCTTGCCATATTACAATGTGCAAAAATGGATGCCTTTACGTGGAGGCGTACAATGGGGGTACGGCTCGTACACCGATCGTACAATGGGGGTACGGCTCGTACACCGATCGTACATGGGGTACGGCTCATACACCCATCGTACAATGGGGGTACGACTCGTACACCGTACAATGGGGGTACAGCTCGTACACCGATCGTACAATGGGGGTACGGCTCGTACACCAATCGTACAATGGGGGTACGGCTCATACACTGATCGTACAATGGGGGTACGGCTCGTACACCGATCGTACAATGGGGGTACGGCTCGTACACCCCATGATCGCAGGGGTGCGGTGCGTACCCCTGTGATTATGGGGGGTACGGACCGTACGGTGTGTATGTGTTTGTGTGCTTTTCCGTACGACTCGCCCTTACCTGACGTGGACCGTACGAATCGCGTCCTCATACCCCGGTCCGGATCGTACTAGTCGGGTCGTACGGCATGTGTACGAGTCGTACGGTATGTGTACGAGTCGTAAGGTTCACGGTTTCAGCCTTGCAATACGTACGGATCGTGACGATTCGGACGGATTCACGGAATACGGATCGTACTTCGCGACTCGAACGGACGGGTACGATTCGTACGGAGAGGGCCCCGGATACAAATCGTACGGACGTTTTTTTTCCCGAATCGGAATCGACCCCTAAGTAATTAAAATATAATGTGAAGAAAAAATATTTAAAGTGATAACATCAAAAATTATAAAATTTAAAAACCAGCATTGACATCATTTTTTTAACTTTGAATACAATGGGGCCAATAGAAATATCTATAGTACCGTCGGTGTATTTAGTACAGAGATGTGTTGAAGCAGTCAGACAGATCCACATCAGGCTGCATTTGGTGAGATGGGATAGGAAAAAGCATCAAACAAGCAACAGATTTCAATATCCGTAAGGACCACGGTTGTCGATCGTTTTGCATTCAACCACAATGGATTACGATGCAACGTTCAGCCATGCATTTCATACAGCTTTTTCTACATTTATAAAGCTGGTAATAATTTTGTTTGTTCGGGTCCCGATCAGAGTTACTAACAACCATATACATACTCAATGGTGGAATCCTCAATTGGTGTACCACATGGACATACTTGCATGCTGTGAGTAGCATGGGCTGTCGGGATGTTTTAAAACACACCTGTTCGGGTGAAAGCTTCTGATGCGGACCTTTTCCAGGCTGAAACACACGTGTTTATAAAATAGACAGGTTTGCACATGATTCAAAGGCAGTCGGTTCACAAAATAGGTGGGTGGGAGTACTGACTAATTGTGAGTCGATCACATTCTTGCAGCAATGCCATTAAAACAGTCTTCCTAATGCAATCATTATCCTATAAAATGTTATCCGTGCTAATGTTAGTTACATTCAAAAAACAAAACAAAAGGAAAAAAATCTTTACCATAACATATGAAAATTGGAAAACTTAAAAAGACTATTGATAAATGTATTATTACAGCAGAAACTGTATACGCCTTAGTAACAGATATTCGAGTACAAATACCTTTACTAAAGTATTAAAATAAGATAATTAGTACATGTTTTATAAATGAATATAAATAAAAAGTGAATACAAAATAATAATTTAACATTCCCTTTGTAATTATTGAAATACATATAAAAAAGTAATAGAATAGTAAATGATACCAAATATTAATATATATATATGATTAAAATATTGATATGTGATATTTTAAAATATGTAAGTTGAAAAATATGTAAAATTAATAAAGTATATAACTAACAATGTGGGAAATGATCTTACTTTCATGTGTTCATATATATATATAACAAAAGTCACGCTAATGATATCAAACAAACATTATCTGAAGTACATATAAATCTTTAATGTTTAATTTTTCATAATGTAGTATAGATTAACATTCTATTTAAGTTTTAAAATGACAGCAATTGACAGGCTTTTAAAATAGAAATCGCTAGGACAGCAGAATTAACATTTAGTATTACAAAATAAACGTAATTCTGCAATTAATATTAATAAACAACAAATAATATTTATTTAATAAAAAATATTTTAATCCACATGACATACAGCTGCACAACAGTAACCAGTCAGCATTAACGTGGGGGTCTAGTAGGATGTCGGAAGGATGTCCGCCACCGGCTGTTGGTGGGATACACCGAACCTGCGACTGACATCAGTCTGCAAATGAGCAACGAAAACCTGCCAGTCACATTGTCATTGCTGTGATAACCGCAGCAGTGGTAAATCACAAACACAATTATTCCACCAGTAAAAGTCTGGACAACAAAAAAAGAGATGGTAATGGAGCAGCGTATGACAACAAAAATTATGATGCCACAGTACGCGAGCATTTCATCTTCATTGGAACCCCCATTGAAAGGCTTGCAGAGACTGGTCCAGAGGGCCCATTGCGGGCCACCAATATGTTGGAGGGGTGCACAGTGTAAATATCAAATTTTATATATCCACCTTCAAAAACTATTGAGCTGGAAATATAAAAAGAAACCGAATATTGAGGACAAACATATCATTAGACAAAATATTGACCCTAAGGTCAGTAATATCGAATTTTTTTATATCCATGTAAGTAATATCAAAGTTAATAATATAGATATTTGTATTATTGTAATGTATTTAATTATGTATGTTTATTAAGTTTTAGTTAATTTTTTTAAATGTGTTTATTTATAAGTACAATATTTCTATATTCTTTAATAATGTGATTTAGAAATAAATGTTATGTTTTAGTACCGGAGCGGGGTTGTGGGTTTATAGGTTAATAGGGTAGGAAGTAATTTAAATGTACTAAATTAATTATTAATGTTTAGAAATTATAAATTAATTGTAAATAATGTTTGTTGTTATTTCTGTTGCGGGTTGTGGGTTTATCAGGGAGTTGGGTGGGAAGTAATTTAATTGTAATTAATTAATGATTTAAATGTATTTATTAGTATGGATAAAGATGTAATGTATAATTAAATATTAATTGGCAATTCATTATTTCAATTAATAATTTATTTTTTTTAATCGGTAAATAAGGTTTGTAAATGTTAATAAAAAAATGTAATTGGTAATTCATGTTTTCAATTGGTAATTTACAATTTTTAATTTGGTAATTAATTTTTTTAATTGGTAGATAATATAGATGATAGGGAATTAATATTTTAATTGGTAATTCATTGTTATGATTTGGAAATTATTATTAATTATTTGGTAATTAAAGTGTTATAAAAAGTATTTTTGGGTATGATAATAAATGTTATTGTTTACATTTTTTTAAGTTTGATTTAATTTTAAATAATATTTTATTTGTAATGAAAAATATTTTAATGTTTAAGATGTAAGATTTGTTGAAAAATATTTGTTAATTAATAATTTTTATTGTTTGTTAATTTATTGTCAATTAATTTTTCATTTGTAATGGCTTTTTGTAAAAAGTACTTAAAAATGTAATAATTCTTTATTTTAAATATAACATTTATTTATAAGTATGTTATATTTAAATTCTACGCTATCCAACGTTTCCTTACTGTTTCAGTACCTGGAGTTGGAATAGTATTTTTAAACCTTACGATATTCACAGTTTTACCTACAGTTGCACCCTCTGGAGTTGGAATAGTAATTTGTACCTCTATGATGTCCAACGCTTGCCCTAATGTAGAACTCTTTGGAGTTAAAATAGTAATTTTTACTCCTACATTAACCAACGATTTCCCTACTGTTGCACCCTCTGGATTAGGAATAACATTTTTTACCCCTACGCTATCCTAATTTTTCCCTACTGTTCCACCCTCTGGAGTTGGAACAGTAATTTTTACCCCTACGCTATAAAACGCTTTCAATACCGCTGACCCATCTGGAGTTGGAATAGTAATTTTTACCCCTACGCTATCCGAAGCGTTTCCTACTGTTATACAATATGGAGTTGGAATAATAGTTTGTAAAGCCTACGCTATCCAACGCTTTCCCTACTGTTCAAACCTTTGGAGTTAGAATAGTAATTTTTACCCCTATGTTAACCAACGCTTTCCCTACTGTTCCACCCTCTGGATTTGGAGTATTAAGTTTTACCCACAACAAATTCCAACACTTTTTCTAATGTTGCCACCTCTGGAGTTGGAGTAGTAATTAGTACCCCTACGCTATCCAACGCTTTACCTACTGTAGCAACAAATGTTATAATTAGAGTATTTTGGGGGGGAAATTGAATAGTTTTTCAAATTATTTAGCTATTTCAAAATTGTATTAATATTTTTGATAATTTAGTATAATACTAAAGTAGAAATTATTGAAAGTAAATTTAATTATTTACATGTATTAAATCAAATTAAGTACTTTTTATTTCGGTTATCGTTTTATGTTTAGATGTATATGTAATCTGTAATATTTTTAACTAATGTAAGGGTTATTAAAATAAGTTGTCAAAGTTATTATCAAATAAGTAAATATTAAATATGTTATGTATATGTTTAATTAATGCTACATTATGGTATATGTATTAATTGTTAATTTAACATATTATCAAATATTTTTAAGTATGTTATTATGGTTTATAAATATTATTTGATGTATTTAACACTTTTTTTAATTGAAAAAAGAAAAATATATTTTTTAAATGGTTATGTTTTTTTCAATATTTTTGTACTTAACATGTTGTAGATAGGATGTCAATCTTGTTAACTTGGATATTCCAGCGGCGATTTTTCTGTAGGTCGACATTTAGTACGAAGAAATTCTGGCAGTGATTTGTTGGAGGGGTGTGGGTAACAGGTGGCAGGGACTGTACAGTGCCTGCAACACAGTGCAGGGAAATGAAGGACATGGTCATTTTGACATTGCAACGTTGCTGTTTGCAGAAACATCCGGCGCAATGTTAATGGCTATGAACGTACCGCCGCGGTCGGATTTGGAATGCAGAATAAAAATAATTAAAACAACAGTTATGCCGTGGCTCTTCAAGGTGGTATTGTCCTGCTACCAAGCCAATCGAGGTTATTATGAGAAGGCAAACCTAATGAGGCCATTAGTGCCAAAATTATATTATATAATTTACTGACTTCTTTCTCAAATAAAGAAGTAATAAAAAGCGAAATTTTTAAATTAATTATAATTAATTAATTTCCGTCAATGTCTATGCACCAACAAACTATATGCTGCTCCATAAGCTTAAATCCGAAAAGACAGTGAATTATAGAAGCAACAATTATTAGTTATATTTTTAATATATTATATTTTAATTGCCTAATTCCGAAATTGCATTTATTTAAATAAAACCATAAATGCTTTGCCAAAGGAAAAATTAATGGGGTATTAATTTTTTTTATACATTTTAATTGAGTAAATAATTACCATTATAAAAAAAGGAATAACAGAGATGTAAATTAACCAAACATTATATAACATATAAAATAAGATAGCAAATTTGATAAGAAGGAAAAAATTAAATTTGAATATTCTTGAGTTGGATATATCATTGAAATTTAGTAATAAATTCAAAAATACTAACAACTGTATTATTTTCCTTCAAACAAATAATATTGATTAGGATAATCTTGCACCCCTTGCATTTTAGTGAAAAGATTGCATACACAATATTTATGAATAGCAAAATTTAATGTATCAAATTTATTCTGAAAAACAATGTCATGACTGCCTGAATTGTACTGTAGCATATATCTAAGAAAGTCTGTGTGTTGCTGTACCTTTACTTGTATCTCATGCAACCCCAACAGGAGACCTAACTTATAAGGACAACACAGTACAAGGCCACTGATGACAAGCATCAGTTGTGCTACTAACTGAGATGCAATTTGGTATGAGAATGCAGTATCAGTTTTCTGTGTACAGGTACTCTGGACACACGGAAAGTAAACCATGAGAGGAAATTTGATGAGAAACTCACATGCCTTAAAAATCAGTTAGGTCAGACAATGCAAGTGGTTAAAGTGCACGATCATTTGCCTGACTACAGCAAATAACGCTTGAGCAAAACACCCGGAACATATATATATTCTTCTCACCATGAAAAATGTAATGACTTTAACAAGGAGAAATAATTGAAAAAGTTTTTTTAATGAAAGCAAATACATTTAAAGAAAGGATAGAGCCGGTATGCTGATTTGAAGCACATTTGAGTCATGCACAGTCACAGGCCATGTTAAAAACAATGACATACACAAGTGATCGGCGACTCACTGGCCATGACGACATATTGCAGATAATGGAATTGTTAACAAGGCACTTGCCTCCTTAAAAAAATACAATTAAAATAAAAAATATTTCTAAAAAAAAACAATATTTGACACAATTAACACTGTAAAATGTATGTTAAAAAAAAAGAAATGAACATGAATTCATTAAGAAATCGAATATTTCCAAAAGAAAAACTAGATTCCAAAAGAAAAACTGGATTTCGAAAATGCAAAATTTAAAATAAATGTAATTGATCACTCCTAAAAATCATACACGGATGTTAAAAAATTTGAACAATTTATTATATAAATCACAGAAATGACATACATTAAATATATATAGTCCATTGTAGCACAATGCAGGGGTGCCCAATATTTATCCTGTGATGTTATTTTGAAATTTGCCCCAAAAAATAATAAATACAACTGAGAAAAAAATGAAAGAAAAATATAAATTCATCCATAGCATATAAAGATTAAAAAACAAATAGAAAAAAAGTTTGAGAAAAAAATGCTTCAGGAAAACATAAAATAAAAGGAAAATTTAAATAATATATTAATTTATAAAAAGAAAGATAAAAGTAAGAAAAAAATTATAACAACATCAACCATTGAAGTGAAGATGTGGAACATTTTTAAAACACATATGAAAAACTTCATCCACATAAATATATATATTTTTTTGTTTTTTTTTTGTCCTCATCTCCACCATGGTTAAAGAAAGCCTTATAGAACAAGCCATAAATCAGCTGTCTTAGTATTATAACTGGAAGGGATCAATCGTGATAGGGGGGCCAAGCATCCCTCCGCTGTCTCTGGTTGGTCTCAATCTTGGCTACCATTGGGGAAGCCTACAGCGAGGCCAGGACCGGGCTATGACCGGATATCTGCTGTGCTCATGGCATAACATAATTTCAAAAAGGGGTGGTGATGGACAGAGTATCTGAGTTAATCAGAACACTCCTACCCAGTCAACAGATCAGGGCTTGATCCATCACCGTTTTTTAGCTCACTGCACCATCCCAGTTCAGAACCTGGCTATATGCAAATTAGTCTGTCCCTGGCCCAGTGCATCATGGGAACAGGGCAGACCAAACTACCAAGCCAATTCTTCACTGGAAAGGAAACAAGCTTCCAGGGACCGGTTTCTGGCATTACAGCCGTCTTCGGCCCAGCTTGCTTGAATCCTGATGGTGCAGTGAGCAAGGGACTCATGTCTGAGCATACCCTTCCACACTCATGGTGGCCAAAATAATTTCAAAAAGGGGTGGTGATGGACAGAGTATCTGAGTTAATCAGAACACTCCTACCCAGTCAACAGATCAGGGCTTGATCCATCACCGTTTTTTTAGCTCACTGCACCATCCCAGTTCAGAACCTGGCTATATGCAAATTAGTCTGTCCCTGGCCCAGTGCATCATGGGAACAGGGCAGACCAAACTACCAAGCCAATTCTTCACTGGAAAGGAAACAAGCTTCCAGGGACCCTAAGCGTGGAAGGGTATGCTCAGATGTGAGTCCCTTGCTCATTGCACCATCAGGATTCAAGCAAGCCGGGCCGAAGACGGCTGAAATGCCAGAAACCGGTCCCCGGAAGCTTGTTTCCTTCCCAGTGTAAGAATTGGCTTTTGTAGTCTGGTCTGCCCTGTTCCCATGATGCACTGGGCCAGGGACAGACTAATTTGCATACAGCCAGGTTCTGAAACTGGGATGGTGCAATGAGCTAAAAAACGGTGTTGGATCTAGCCCTGATCTCTTGACTGGGTGAGAGTACTCTGCTTAATTCAGAGACTCTGTCCATCACCACCCCTTGTTGTAAATAATTTTGTCCACCCTAAGCGTGGAAGGGTATGCTCAGATGTGAGTCCCTTGCTCATTGCACCATCAGGATTCAAGCAAGCCGGGCCGAAGACGGCTGAAATGCCAGAAACCGGTCCCCGGAAGCTTGTTTCCTTCCCAGTGTAAGAATTGGCTTTTGTAGTCTGGTCTGCCCTGTTCCCATGATGCACTGGGCCAGGGACAGACTAATTTGCATACAGCCAGGTTCTGAAACTGGGATGGTGCAATGAGCTAAAAAACGGTGTTGGATCTAGCCCTGATCTCTTGACTGGGTGAGAGTACTCTGCTTAATTCAGAGACTCTGTCCATCACCACCCCTTGTTGTAAATAATTTTGTCCACCCTAAGCGTGGAAGGGTATGCTCAGATGTGAGTCCCTTGCTCATTGCACCATCAGGATTCAAGCAAGCCGGGCCGAAGACGGCTGAAATGCCAGAAACCGGTCCCCGGAAGCTTGTTTCCTTCCCAGTGTAAGAATTGGCTTTTGTAGTCTGGTCTGCCCTGTTCCCATGATGCACTGGGCCAGGGACAGACTAATTTGCATACAGCCAGGTTCTGAAACTGGGATGGTGCAATGAGCTAAAAAACGGTGTTGGATCTAGCCCTGATCTCTTGACTGGGTGAGAGTACTCTGCTTAATTCAGAGACTCTGTCCATCACCACCCCTTATGGCAAAACATAGGCACCATAGTAGTTTAATCATTGGACCCGGGGGGATTTTTTTTTTTTTTTTTAAACGGATTTTAATTGTGCCCAAACAAGCATGTGCCAAAAAGCTCTTTTACTTTGATTCCCCGGCCTAGCAAGGTCAATTTGTGCCGTCTATAGACAAGAAGCCAGCCAGTCTCCATGGGAAGGAGGTAGGGGGTCCTTCCACCTCCTGCAGATCTCCCTCCTTGCCAAGAGGACCGTATAAAACACTAAGCTTCTAGCTGCATTCTGTGATCCTGTTAGGATCCCAAAAATCATTAAAGTTAGATCAATAGTGACAGGGTAGCCCAACGACGCTGTAAGAGTATTACCAATAGCTTCCCAAAATGTAGCAACCCGAGGACATTCAAAAAACATGTGAATGGCTGATGCTGCCTGCAGCCCACACCTTGCACATGCCACTGAATTACCTATGACAAATTTAGATAGTCTCTGGGGAGAGTAATACGCCCTATGGAGGGTATAGAGGTGGTTCCTTCGAAGCCATGAATGCTTTACTATACTTTTTATGAGCTCACATGAAGTGGACCAAAGTTCTTGCACGTCCTGGTCAGTTATTAAGGCACCCCACAACTGGACAGGTAACTTGAATTCCCCATCCGATTCCTCAAGTAAAAGATGCTCACTAAGTTGGTAATTAATTGGCTATACCCTCCAAGGGGGAACCTGTTTCTTTTTTAAAGTGGAATTTTATAAGTTTGCGTCCAGCTACTCGTTTGTAGGTATTTAAACCTCTAAATAGTTGGACCTATCCTATTCTGGAGGTGCTCCCACGAAAGCAGGTCCCCTTCATAAAAGAGATCTCCCCATACTTCAAGGCCCGCCTCTTTTAAAGGCATAGCTAGGATGTCTTCTAGCCAGGCTGGGCTTTCAGGTAACCCCAAAGTGGTGTTTTATCGCAACAATACCCCTGCTTGATTGAATTTGTTACCTCACACCACATTTTAGCCAGCCCATAAAGGACCTTCAGTTTGATTTTTTTTTTTATTTCGGGTTGCCAAATTTAAATAGATAACCCGACTGGCAGAGACCTTCACCCTCCAACATGGCAGAAAACATTAAGCCTACCCCATAGTCCGTAGGCCTTTTTAATAGCATTCGAGTATGAGACAGCTGAAACGCCCAAGCATATAATTTCAAGTCTGGGGCAGCCACGCCCCCCTTCTCCCATCGCCTCCTCAGCTTCTTCCAAGCTATTCTAGGTAATTGTTTGTTCCAAATAAAAGAAGTGATTTCTGACTGTAATTTAGATATATATGTCTGAGCAAAATAAAGGGGAATAGTGTTAAAAAGAAATGAAATTTTAGGCAAGATCGACATTTTAATCAAGTTTACTCTCCCAATCAAGGACAATTGAAGGTGGATCCATGACTGCATTAACTTCCTACATTCTTTAGCAACTGCTGTAAAGTTTACTGTAGCAAGTTTATTAAGATCCTTTATTATGTTCAGGCCCAAATAGCGCATTGATTCGCCCGCCTGTACTTCCAATGCACTCACATCATCGTTCCAAACCAACATCTCTGTCTTTGATGTGTTAATCTGGTAGCCTGATAACCGGCCCAACCCCCGAGCCAATTCGAATATTACAGGGAGAGCGGTAGTTACGTCTGATGTGAGGATGAGCAAGTCATCGGCATAAAGGGCCACCTTCCTCTCCCACCCTCTGTGACAAAAAGGTCTGATGGCAATCTCTCTCCTCAGTTGTTGCGCGAGAGGTTCGATATAAAAGTCAAACAGTAGGGGGGAGAGCGGGCACCCCTGCCGGGACCCTCTAGTTATTGAAAAGGGATCTGATAACTCCCCATTGATCAACAGACTCGCCACTGGGCTACCATACAGCAGCCGGACTGCACGACGAAATCCCTCACCCACACCAAACTTGGCCAAGGCCCTCGACAGGTATACCCAATTGACCCTGTCGAAGGCCTTAGTTGCATCTAGCGTGAGAGCGGTCAAGGGCAAGTTCTGTGACACTACTATATCAATTGCGCCTATTAAGTCATACGTCAACTCGTATAACTGTCGCCCCTTTACAAACCCTTTTTGATCTGCATGAAGGACCGATGGGGCTACCGGGGCCAACCTAGATGCCAATACTGTGGTGAAGATCTTATAGTCCACATTTAAAATTGATATTGGCCTATATGATTCACAGGCATCCTTAGGTTTCCCAGGTTTCAGAATAAGCGTTATTGATGCACTGTCCCATGATGCAGGAGGGGTATGACCTTTCAGGAGAATCTGATTAAAAAGCTTGGTGAGAAAGGGGGCTATCTCAGTATCTAAGATTCTATAGATTTCTGCAGGTAGCCCATCGGGCCCTGCAGCCTTCCCCTTCTTGCTTCTTTTTATAGCGGCCCTAACCTCTTCTTCAGTGATGGTACTATCCAAGAATTGGGACTGTTCGTACGTAAGACAGGGTAGATCCACTTGCCTTAACCACTCCTCGACCTCCTCTGGCCGAGTTTCAATGTCCTCCTTATCGATGGATTCAAAGAATTCCCTGAAGGCCTGCCTGATTTCAACATCTGATGAGAAAGAGTTATTACCCACGTTGATAAGGTCAATGTTGTTCCGGACCTGGTCTACTTTGGTCTTCCAGGCAAGTAGTTTGCCTGCGCCCTCGCTATACTCAAAATGAGCCAATTTGCTTGCCTCCCATCTCTGCTGTAATCTGAGATTCAATACTGAACCTAAACTGGCTTTCAGAGACGCCATTTCCTTTGTTGACTATCTATGATGGACTCATCCGCCCCAGTACTAGTATCAATGAGATTTTGGAGATTGATTATCCTTTTTTCAATAGTAGGGATTTGCTCCCTATACTGCTTCCTTTTATAGGATACTTTCCCTGTTATAAGACCTCTCAAAAATGCTTTAAACGAATCCCAGATGATCCTCGTAGTTGCTGAATCGTTGTTAATCGAGAAAAAGTTGTGTGTCTCTAAATTGAGGTAAGCCGTATCATCTGGAGAAGAAAAAAGTGATCGGTCAAAGGACCATCTAGGGAGCAATCTCTCCGTACCTTGAGCTAGTTCCATTACTACTGCCGAATGATCGGAAAGATGTATTAGTACATATTCTATGGATCTAACATGCTCAGCCAGCCTCAGACTAATTAAGATGAAATCAATCCTTGACTGGTGCTTATATTTGTAGTTCCGGAAAGAGACCCCTTGCTGACGACCCGACCTTTCTCTCCATATGTCCAGGTAACCGTATATTTTCATTGCGGAGTGTAACACTGACATAGATTTAGATGAAACTAAAGATCGACTATTAAAAATCGCCAGCAATGATGGTTGGCTCTGGAAAGGAAAGGAGATGAAAAAACATAGCCTCCAATGTAGACGGATCATCCTGATTAGGGCCGTAGTAGCCCAAGACTGTAATTTGAGAACCTGCTATTACCACAGATGCGATGGCCCATCTGCCACCTGGGTCCACCATTTGAGATATCAGCCTGGCTTTAGCCCCTTTTTTGAAGATTATAGAAACACCTCTGGTATTAGTGGTCTGGGTAGTTGAGACTGCGAAATCTATCCATCTATTTCTTTTAATCAAGTCAAGCATTTCTATTTGCGTTAAGTGAGTCTCCTGGAGTATAATGACCTGCACCTCCGTATCTCGCAAATATTGCATAATTTTATTTACCCTTGGTTTTGTGCGCAGGCCATTAACATTCCAGGAGAGATATTTTATATTACCCATCTTTGTCATTGAAAACCCACAGAGAAGAGGAACAAACAAATAAAGCTAATCCAACCCATTGTTGCCCAAATTTCTTTCCAAAAAACTGCAAATTCCCTTCCTTCCTGCCATATATTGGTTTATTGATGACTTTTTTCCTTTATTCCCACCCCCCACCACCTATCCTTCCACATAAATATTGTAATATCATTAGAAGACTTATAATGGTGTACAGCACCATAGCGGAAACATGACCGAGCAACCTCCAACAGCTGTCCAGACCAACTCATTACGATAAGACCAAACATGGTGCACTGCAGTCGCATTCTCAAATTCAACTATAAGAGCGTGTGCTAAGGAAGTAAAATGGCCGTAGCCGTAGCTCAAGCTCACACATGGAAATAAAAGGTGGAGTTCATCCATACACCGTGTACCAAGGAATACCAGGTGCTTGCCACACGGTGCAGGGATCATAAAGTGGGCATCCTAGGTATCACATTAAACACCAACCGTAGGCTGCAAGGTGAAGTAGGTTCCAAACATGCTTTCAATGTGTGAAAGCAGGATATTAAAAAACTAAAACAGAAAAAGTGAATCGTAATCCAGACAGTTTAAATCGCAATACATATAAATTACATACCAGTGGAAATTGAAGAACAGGTTCCTGGAGAACGTCAGAAGCCAGCCTGAATAACCAGCCGGTTTCACTTCAGAAAGGCAGTCTTATAATCAGCCAGTCGTAAGGGAAACGAACGGTTTCAGTCAGAAAGGCTCCAACCTAAGGTGATAGACTTTCAAAAAAAGATCATAATGAAGGCCTATATATTATACATATAACAAATAAAAAAACTCTACACAAAATTATTAAGGGGCTGATTACGAGGAAAGGTGGATTTTGTCCACCCACCACTATAGAGGTGGATTGGTACCGCCCACCAGACATGCAGCGGTCCAACAACAGACATCAGGGTGCACCTGAATAAAGGGCAAGCGAATCCTGGGCCTGGAAATGAAGGGGTGGTACCATAGATACACATCAATGCAGCTAACACCACCCGCCCCACAAGAGGAGCCAGCAAATAAGCACAAATGGCTATTCACAAGAGCCTTTACATGGCAGCACCAAAGGCATGGAAAGGGCTATTATAGGACACAAACTAATATGGGGGATGGTGCAAACATATTAGTGGGCCATTTCCATGCACCTGGCAATAGGTGTTATTGCCACCAATGTAAAAGCGGAGGACAGAATTTGGATCCGCCACAATAACCTACTCCATGGTAATATAGCGGTGGGTAAATCTGCATGTGCTGTCGATCATAAAAAGAAACTAATATAATACATATTGGTAAACCTTAAAGGTTATCATAGTAGTAAACATAGAACTGTAACTATGTATTACACAACATATCAGATTCATAAAAAAAAATAGTGGTAAACTTAACTACCTCCCCTCTACTATTAAAGTAACTGAAATGAAAATATTTAGGTAAAGTTACCTTATCCGATAACCATAGCTACAAAATGCAAGCTTCTCTCCCCAAACGCGTGCGAAAAGTAACAGGGCTAGATGAAAAAAATATACTAGAAAAAAACTAAAACAAATAGAAAAAAATAATGTGTACATTTGAAGTCAGTATAAGCAAATATTCTAAGAGTAAAGGTGTGAAAAATATATTCAATTCGGAAAAAATTTCATGAAATAGTTTAAAGATATTATAAAGTAAATAGAAATTAATATACTAATATACAAAAATGTTTAACTATATAGTGAAACTAGTTTAGTTCATTTTTTGTTACTTATTTGTAACAAAATATATACACAACTGTTCAAAAAGTAATATAAACAGAAAAAAATTGTATGAAAAAATATAATGTATAAAAATGTATTTAAAGTTGAAGTTATAAATTAAATAATAATATTTTTGAATATACATTTGTTAATTGGAATGAAAAAAAAGCAGATGTAAAAGTCTCCGACCCTTGATCAAAGCATTTACAGCTGCATGGTAATATGCCAGTAAAATTAAAGTACAAGTGCCTCATTTTCATGAGAGCAGTCGTAAAGGTTTCAAACGGTCATTCCAGATAGCTTGAAAGCTGGAATAAAACGTTTGAGCCAAATCTGTTTTGGACAATAAAGAAAGTGAAGGATAATTTTGTTAGTGAGACTGAGGAGGACAATTTAAGGAAGGATATTTAAGCCGGCATGGTGATCACACAAAAAAAAATAGGTGGAAAATTTGATTTTTTAAAGTAAATGTTAAGGGGCCCATTAGGATACCCTTGCGGAAGACGGGACCGCGCGCCTTAAGTGCCTTAAGTGTGGGGGTCCCAAAGTCTGCATTAGGATGCGCCCAACACAGTGGCGGGCACATCCCCCATTTTTAACATTGTGGCGGGCGGCGCTCACTGCACCGCCCGCCACAATGTTAAAAATGAGTGCACGCATTTGCATAAACAAAGCGGCAGGCATCGCGCGGTGCCTGCCGCTTTGTTTATGCAAATGCTGGGGGGTTCCACAGGTACCCCCGTGTGCACACCCCACACCTCCTTCACTCTGGGGGCCTGCGGGGGGCCCCCAGAATGAAGACCGCATGCCTTTCCGTGGCAGCATCGACGCCACGGAAAGGCATCCGATTTGGCCCATTGTAATATGACTGGTGGTGTCTATAAGACACCACCACGATATTAATCATTTCCCGCCCCGGCCGCAAGGCGACCAGGGCGGAAAAGCGGCGGACTGTCTTTCCGTCCGCCGCGGTCCCCCCCAGCCATACTAATATGGCGGGGGGAATTCGGGAATGGATGTCGGGTGGATTGCCTACGCCAGCCTGGTGGTGTGGCTCACTGGTTAGAGGCGGCAGACCCAGGAGCAGAAGTCGGCCGGGACCAGGGTTCAATTCCCGACGCGGCAGGGTCGTGCACCTGGGTCAGCGGACTCGATAATTCTCGCTTTGGTGCCTACTCTAATCAGGGGTCCCACTTGGCAACTCTGGGCATTAGCTTACCTAATCTCCACAACGGCCCACCAACGCTGGGGATGCCTGGCTCTACCTTGGGGACTCCCAGCAGGGACCATCCCACAGGACGGGTTCCCCAGCATTATACAGCGCCAGGAAACCTACGGGTAGCAGTGCGCTTTACAAGCTCAAACATTAATTAACATTAATTAATTAATGGCCACCTAGCAGGGTGCACACCAACAAAAAAAATGGCATTTTTTAAAAAACAGGTCATTATGAGATATGTATGTTTAATGTCTCATGTAAAAGTTTTGTATTTTTGAATGACAAGGTTAATTGGAACAACCACATGAGTGAGGTTGCACTTTTAATAGGAGACTTTGGAGAATGCGGGATGGGTGGAAGTGTGTGTAACTACACCGAATAGCGGGACTTTCCATTGAAGGAATGTGATGACAATTGATTGTTTTAAAAAAAAATAATGAGGTTAAAAATGGGATTCTGGGTAACAGAACATGGTAAAAGGCATACAAGTTAGAAACATCATGGATTTGCCTGGATAACTAGTTGTCAAAAATGTATAGCTTTCCTATGTTTCGCTAGGTGCCAGCAGAGGTAGGATTCTATATAGAAAGATAGGCTTTTTAAAAAAAAAAGGGTCAGTTTTCAATGCAAAAATGTGGTGGGTGCACATTATATTTTGCACCGTTTCCTACTGCAAGCACTAGGCCTACACACACAAGTGAGCTACTGTTTTTTATAATAAAACTTGTGGAATACGGGGTGGGTAGAATTTTGTAAATACAGTAATATTTCCCTCTCAGAAATGAGAGGAAAATAAAATATGATTTTTAAAATTTTTGGGGTTTGCAAGGGATTCTGGAACACAGAACCTGAAAAGAGCCACACAAGTGACCACATACTGGATTTAACTTGGAGGCTCGTTAAGATGTCCTGATGTTCACCAGCTCTGAGCCGGCAGTTGCGACATCAACCACATCGTAACGATTAAAAACCACGTTCATATTACAATGGCAGGGGGTTTCAAAGCAACGCAAAGTGCGTACGCCTCTTTTCATCTGGCAGACAATGATTCAGATTTCCAGCCGGGCAAAACTAGTATGGTGGTGGTGCCTAACAAGCACCGCCATCCATAATAGGATGGTGTGATGTGAAGCACTTTCCATGGTGGCTTCGCAGACGTGGAAAGGATGGCAGTAATTGCTTTGGGGGACCGTTGTAGACCCCCAAGTGGGCTGAAAGGGTGGGGGGGCTGCACTTGTCAGGTACATGTGGTAGCAAACCTCAATGCCATACAAAAGGTGGCAGAAAACGTGTCGTGCATGCCACTTGGTCCATGGCAATGAACAACATGCCTCTTGGGCTTCGCGGCGGGTGCAGCTTACAGTGGCACACGAGGAAAAGTCAAAGATGCAGGATGCGACCACCACGGTAGCGGTTGCATACTAATTGGCAGTGTGGGACCTCCGAAATCTAGCTAACAGTAAAAACACCGCTAAAGTAGTCCACCAAGCATACTCATGTGGCCCATAGTGTATAATTGAAAAAAAATTATAGGTTAGCAAGGTTTTGCGAGGTTGCGGAAGTGCAAGGAGTACAAATCCATATTTAAGGCAAAATGAGGGGCAGTTTTAATTGTAAAAATGTCGTGGGTCCACATTGAGTTTTGGTCTGATTCCTGCTGCTGGCACTAGTCCTTCACACATAAGTAAAGTAGCATTTTTATAGGGAGAAGTAGGGATAAACAGATTAGTAGACGAACTGCTACTCCCAATTAAATTTCTTGGCAAAATAAAATTCATAAAAAGAAAATTGGGAAATAGGAAGACATTAAAAAAATTACAACTGAATAACATGCTTGCATTGGTAGCCACAATATTTAAAATATGCAAAAGACGCTGCTTATAAACTCCTTATTTTGTTTACAAAATATATTGTTTTCATTTGTACCTGTTTTACTCTGTTTATATTTACCAAATGAATTGCAATAAACACAGTAAACAATGATAAACAAGTGCAAGACGCAGCTCAGTTTTTCAATCTGGATTGCTTGGGTTATAGGAGAACCCATAATTCCTATATATCCCAAAAAGAGAAGGATAATGACGATTCAATGTTACATTATTTGGAAAAATTACAAAAATTACAGGTGAAACATTAACACAAATGGCTATTTTTTTAAATAATTTAGTGAAATATTTACTATTGTCAAATATACATTCGCGGATTTTGAAATTTGCACACATTAATGACTTAAATTTGTTGTCTAGTTTTCAGAAATGTATAGTTTACTGGGATCGAATATTGTTTTCAAACCAATTACTACCAAAACATGGAAGGAGGTTGAAATAAAAAAAAACAGAAACATAATACCATGTCACAGTGAAAAATAAAAACTTGAAAGAAATATTTGTTTTACTGTCAAAAGTCAAGTTGCACAAGAACTGTGAGATGATGGTAATTTAATCACCACAAATACTGATGCAGTTTACAAGAAAAAAACAAGACTACACTGAAGCAATTTAGAGCAAATAGTTTTAGAAAAATGAATTTTTATAAAAGTATTTGTAAACATTTATGGGTATTTTGAAGGGGAAAACACAACCACTGGGTACCTTTAAAATCATCCGTGTGTTGTGAATAAGGGCAGAAATTTTACATTAAAAAATAGGTGGACAAAAACTTACAATGGCCAAAATAAAAACTACCAGAAATAAACTAAAAAAGGATGAGAAAAGGGGGTAGAAATGGTGGGGGGGGATAGCCCTAGCAGAAAAAAGGGTTAAAATACAACTGCTACAATATTTACATAGTGCTTCCCAATAGACTTATAAAGTGCTTTAAAATAAATCAATTAATCAAATTAATGGCACTCTAGTTTATTACATTAGCACAGTTAATTAAAACTAATGCAATAACATGCAATCATAGCGCTGTTAAACTGTTAAAAAGCATATACAGAGAAAAAAACAATATTTTAATTCATAAACATATTAGTAACAAGGCAGTATTGTAGTTACTTTTGTAATCTTGTGACTGGTAAACAAACCCAAAATAAAATAATTTAGTACAGAGACGCTATGGAAAAGTGCAAATAAAGTCGGTGATGAGTTCATTCGGGTGGTGGGCTGATAGGGTGCGGACAAGAGAGGTTAAGAGCAGACGGTCAAGGAATCTCACATATTTAACAGAACAAGCAAGCACTTGAATACATGGGGAAGTAAAAAAGTAAAAAATTAAAACAGAGACCATATGCCTCACAAGATGGACTGAAGCCCCTTTTTAAATATAATGGCTTCTGGAGAAAATGTAAGGGAGCGTTAAAGTAAAAAAACAGAAGATGCTACCATGATTAAGACATCCAGATGCACATTTTGAAAGCGCCTCCTTAGTTGTTGGAGCGCATAAGTTTAAGGCAGTCAGCACTAACCTAGAAGTACTAGATTAAAGAACAAAAACCATATTGATTGGGGGCGTGGCCACGGACGCGACCGAAATGGCTGCCTCGGCGTGAAGCTCCGCCATGAGGGCACCCAACGGCGGCGTTTAGGAAGTGATCCGGCCGCTCCTATGCCCACATCGTAAGCGAATCCGTAATGCGACAGCAACCTTTCCAGCTGGGCGGTCCTGGTGGCCTGAGGGATGACATTTGAGGTGTGAACGGCGGAGGGGATAAGAGGCCTCCCGGGCCTCAGAGACATCTTCCCTATCTGCGCGTGATTAGCCAGTGAGTGCTGCGCCAGGCCCCCCTGCCGGGTCTTCTGCCCCTTCGCAAGCTACCGGCGTGCTCTTGTGCCGGTCGCCAGTCTTCCGTGGGCTCCTGGGTGGGGGTGCCGGGTTCTGGGGCAAAGTCGGGGCCTTCGGGCCTGGGCGCGTGCTGGGACCGGGGCCTCGATTTGCAGGCTTGCGGCGGACGCCGGGCGGGACAGCTTGCTTGGTTCCTGCGGGGGTTGCGGGCAGTGGCGGTGGGGGCTCCGGGGGGTGCCTCCGACTGATTGCTGCGGCCCCGCCTGAGAGACACACAAAAGGGACCACTGACATAATATCGACAGACAAAATATCGAGTAGCAAAAATATCGGCGATAAATTATCGACAGCAATTATATCGAGTTACTATATATATTTAGGAAACTGCAAAAATATCGAGTATATAAAATATCGACAACACTAATATAGATAGCCAAAATATAGACTAGAAAAATATCGTTTTCTGAACAAATATATATAACACTACTAAAATATCGACTGCAAATATATAGATAGCAAAAATATCGAAAATAGATGATTATCGACAACAGAAAAAATACATTAAATATGTAAAATACTATAAAAGTCTAAATTTAAAATACATTATACACTCCACAATACATATAAAATTATAAAAAAACATTTCTTGAAACACATTAAAATATTCAAACATTTTAGCCACATATCATCAAAACATTGCAGTACATATATAAATAAATACTATTGTTTCAACATATATTATCACATCATTATTACATATATTTGAACATAATTAAAATACTAACCAGCTTC
The DNA here is from genome assembly GCF_964261635.1 of Lissotriton helveticus. NCBI lineage: Eukaryota > Metazoa > Chordata > Amphibia > Caudata > Salamandridae > Lissotriton > Lissotriton helveticus. The sequence goes on from NC_136062.1 coordinate 313,439,266, forward strand.
AATGCAGAAATCTTCACAGATTAGGATTCCCACAACAACAAACCAAGCAATTAAATGTAAAAAAATTCAAACTAGCCAATGAAATGCTCCTTTTCTTAAAACATCCAATCAAATGAAATAATACAAAAAATACACACTATAAAAGGAGTACATTCCCACTGCTATTTCCTGCTGTTAACTCTATAGAAAAAAGAAGGCTACAGTTTGACAACGTTATTCCTGAGAAATCTACTTTGGAAAACAAGATTGCTACATAAATAATTCAAGTAAGTTAAACATTATTTTTTTTAAAAACAAGTATTAGGCTAGAAATGTAACTATGTCTCTTAACAGTTTAAATAACATTTATTTTTCAACTTTTACTTCTATTCTACAGAAATCTCTAAAACACATCAAATAACCTGTTACTAATTCTTTGCCACTAAATACTGATTGTAAGTATATATAAATGTTCTCTAACACACCAACTGCATTTCTTTTAAACTCTTTTGTAATAGCCATTTCTTCTTTATTCTATCTTCTTAACAGATATTCAGAATACATCCGAAATCTACTCCAGCAACGGCAAAGACCTCACAATTTTAAAAAGTAAGTATATTAGTTGGGTCCCTAAAAGGCCCAAAAATGCAAAAGCTTTTTTCTAATATCCATTTTTTCTGTCTTCTATCTTATTCACAGATATTCATAATCCATCATAAATCTACTCCACCAAAGCCAACAACGACACATTTTTAAAAAGTAAGTATATCTGTAGCTTCCTAAAAGGCCATAAAATGCTAAAGCTTTTTTCTAATACTATTTTTTTTTTATTCTATTTTCTTTACAGATATTCAGAATACATTCTAAATGTACTCCACCTAAGGCAAAGACTACACAATTCAAACAAGTAAGTATATCTGTTAACTTCCTAAAAGGCCCTAAAATACTAACTACAAAACAGCTTCCCCCTAGAAAAAGCTCCAAATATTATAAAAGATTAGTTTATAAAATTCTTGCATTTCCTACCAACAAAAATAAAAGAAGAACATACAAGAAATATTTTGAAAACACCTCTTCAGCATTTCTCTAAACAAGAAAAAATAACTGTAAGTATAAACAGTGAAATATAAATGTCAAAAACACATGTATAACTATATTTTACATTAAAATATGTTTCTTTCTAATTTCTCCTAGAACAAGTAATATAAAAATGACTGAAGGTGCTGAATTTGTAATGTCACAGAAAAATAAACTTTTGCTATGCTACATGGGGTATGTTTATAATCAGGAAAGACAAACAGGAACCAAAGTATTTTGGAAATGTAATACATATTATTCAAATAAATGCTATGGTAGGGCTACTACTGAAGAAGCAAATGTATTATTTACTAGAGAACACAATCACCACCCTAATGTCACAGTAATAGAGATCAGGGATGCTTTGGAAAGTATCAAAGAGGCAAGTACAGGGACTAACAAACCAACAACACAGATCTTAAAAAAGGAACTTTTAAAAGTTCCTGCCCATGCTTCAGGTCAACTACCCTCAATTGACTCCCTAAAACGCACAATTGCACGCCAAAAAAAGACTCACAACTACAACTCAACCTAACCCTAAAACATTTGAAGAAATTGTAATTTCCCCAGAAATGAGCATAACACATAATAAGGATTAATGTATACTATTTGACAACGAAAGCCCTACCAACAGAATTATAATGTTTGCTACTGCAACAAATTTAAGGAAACTACAACAATGCGAACACTAGATGATGGATGGGACTTTTAAACCATGTCCTAAACCATTCTACAAACTGTATAGCATACCTGGATTGTACCATCATTACAATATACCCCATTTATTTACTGTTTGTTACCTAACAAACAACAAAACACATATACAGAAATACTAAATGTAATAGAAAATGAAACTAATAATTATTTTCCCCAGAAAATAATTATTGATTTCGAGCTAGCAATGATTAATAGCATTTTAAAAACATTTCCCCACAGAGCAATACAAGGTTGCTATTATCATTTTAACCAAAGCATACGGAGACATCTCGCAAAATCCACATTAAGCATCCAATATGCAACAGATAGCAATTTTGCATATCAAATTAAAAAATTAATTGCACTATCCTATGTCCCTGTTACTGACGTAGCAGAACATTATAATATACTAATTGACAGTCCATACTACAAGAAATATGAGGAAAAATTAGCCCCACTTCTAGACTACTTTGAAGATACTTGGGTGGGAAGGTTACATAGATCTGGGACAGACGCCAACCTAAATTCCACATAACTTGGTGGAATGTATATCTAAGTACATTGAATCAAGAGGCTAAAACAAACAACAGTGTAGGAGGATGGCACAATGCATTCCAAGCTACCATTAGCAAAGGGAAACCCACCTTCCACAATCTAAAACAAGCTTTACTAAAAGAACAAAGCTACCAAGAGCAACGAATAGAACAATCTGTAACACAAATAGGACCTAAACTAACAAAACAAACAAAACAAATGTTTCGACTACTTCAAAGCCAGGTCACACTATATCCTTCAACAAGAGGTCTAGACTACCTATCCCTCATAGCAAAAACCCTACTGTAAATTATCTGTCAAAAAATAACAATAGTTTCTGGTATTTACTTAAAATGTTACACAATCTTGACACATTGGTTTCATAAAAAATATTGCATATTTGTTGTAAATATTTATAAACATTTACAAAACATTTTGTAGACAAATATGCAATATTTATTATTATATCAAACATTACAATAACATTAAAAATTACATTTCCCACCCCAATAATATAGAATTAAAAAACGTACAATTTATTTCACAGAAGAAGACGTAATACAGCCACTGATAATGCATCCAATCCCTTGGCAATCCATTACAAATCCAATTTTGGAAAAACTAAAAAACCAGAAAACAAATAAAAATACTAAAAAACGCTCCAGGAAATCCCGATAAAAGAAGTGTGGTAACTTTATTATTTAAAGTGATATACACACACGTTGTTAAAAATTAAAACACATATTCTTCTCCCAATCCAATGCGATACCCTTAAAACTCGAAAAACAGGTAAAAAATATAGAAATGGCTCCAGTAACACGGAACTAAACAAAGTGTGTTGACTTTATTCAAAAAAATGAACATACACACACTTTGGGCTCCATTACGATATCGGGCTGATTGCCTCCGCCAGGGTGGCGGTGGCCACCGCCACGCTGGCGGAGGCAACCTGCCCGACAACCACTCTCGTTTTCCCCTCCGCCTGATTAGGATGGCGGAGGGGAAAATGGCGGACGGAAAGACCGTTCACCGCTTTACCGCCGCGGTCGCCCTGCGACCGCGGCGGTAATAGATTAATATGGTGGCGGTGTCCAATGGACACCGCCAGCCATATTACAATGGCAATATGTAGAGGCCTTTCCGCAGCGGCAATGCCGCCACGGAAAGGCAGGCGGAGATTGGTGCGGGGGCCACCTGCAGGGCCCCCAGGTTGCCACCACTGTCGGGGGGCACATGGGGGGTACCCCCCGCATTTGCATATGCAAAGCGGCAGGCACCGCGCAGTGCCTGCCGCTTTGCATATGCAAATGCAAAAAAGCATTTTTCACATTGTGGCGAGCGGTGCAGAGTGCACCGCCCGCCACAATGCTAAAACTACAGGATGTGCCCGCCACTCTGGCGGGCACATCCTAATTCCCCCCACGGGACCCCCGCCCTTATGGCGGGCGGTCCCGTTCTACGATAGGGTGGTGGGCGGACAATGTCCGCCCGTCATCCTAATGGAGCCCTTAGTTTCTAAAAAAACGCATTATGTTCTCCAAGTCCATTCCAAACGGATAGCCATAAAAACCCGAAAGATATTCAATAAATGTAAAAATCGCTCCATGAAAGCACGAAAAGTGGAGAGAGAGTTTTAAATATTACATTTAAAAGTAATACACCCTTTTCTCCAAAAAAAACCGCTTCCTTCTCCGGAAAGAAACAGCGAAATACCGGAACCTGTAAAAAAGCATACAGAAAACAAACCAACCCACACAAACGCCCATACATTTCCAAATATACATAAACAGTAATGTAAAGCATTTAAATACACATATAATAATATCCAAAGCATTAAACTACACTATGCCTCAAACACTCACGACACCTCCGTCAAAAGGATTTTTCACCTAAAACATAGCAAAACAATGACTACATACACACAATAGCACTACAAACTTCTAATATACACTCAAACACTACTACTCTGTAAGATATATTACTTAAAATAGACCTTACCTTTCTCAACGCGACGCAGCCTCCAACCGCGAGCTTCTCCAGTCCTGAATGATGCAAAATAACCTTACGCGGTAAAAAAGTAGTCCCCTTGAAACAATATTAGCTACTTAAACATACTAAATACAAGGTTCTAAGTCGAAATAAAATATATAACTACACTTATAATTGTATACACAATTTTCTAACACATATAAACAATATTATTAGATTAAATATCCTTTGTTAATTAATATTAAAGAATATTTTATTCATATTATTTAATATTAATATTGTACAAATATATAAACATTTCAATAAATACATATAACATATGTAATGTGAATTTATATATTATAAAAAAAATTCCTTTATTTAAGTGACTCTACAACTATATTGTATTTTTAAATAAATAAAAAATATTATGTATTATTATTATTAATAATATTTATATATGTCAATCGTAAATGAATACAATGAGAAATATAAATGTGACTTAATATTTGTTTATGAGATATATGTTATTTTATAAAAAAAGTAAATACATTGAAATTACTAATGAAACATTATATCCAACTAACTAAATGATTTACTATTTCATATAGCATTAGTAATAATGTTTTTTCCTAAAAGATTTATATACATGTAATAATTTTTTCTATAACTTTTTTGATTAAGAACATTGTATGTAATATGTACCAAAGTATTTAAAAGTCTATTTAGAATTAAAATTATAAAAAATTAATATTTACTTGCTTATTAGTTTAGAGTCATGTCTATATACAACATGTATTTTTAATAATATTAATAAATAATATATTAACATTATTAAATAAATGTGTAATATGCTTTAAAAAAATGTTTTATTATGTTGTAAATATTACAATTTACAATAACGAACAACACTATAATTTATTTTGGGAATATTGTCAAAAATATCATTCTGTAAAAATGTACTACATTTATGATTATAAATAAATGTAATGTAATACATACTATTTAACTAAGTACTTAAGTAAAATGTAACACATTTGGTATACTGTACTGTACATGTTATAAATCCAAATTGACAATAAAAAATTTCTAAACCACCATGTCTACTTATTTTTGAAAGATGAATAAACTGTAATGTAATAATTTGAAAACTTATGATTACAGATATAAATGTAAAACTTCATGTACCATTACATATATTAAAAATACAAATAAATGACATAAGATTTTTTATTAATATTCCTTTTAATATAGAATTTTAACATATATATAACTTACTATTCCCACTTCATTAAAATTACATAGAAAAATAACAAGGTGGTGGAGACTTACCCAATAAAATATACTACTCAAAATACAGTCAAATAAATATCAGTGAAGGTGCAGGACATTGACCAAATGTAATTTACTATTCCAACTCCAGTCAGACAAATATCAGGGAAGATGCTGGACACTGACCTATTATAATTTACTAATCCAACTCCAGTCAGTTAAATATCAGGGAAGGTGCTGGACACTGACCCATTCTAATTTACTATTCCAAGTCCAGTCAGACAAATATCAGGGAAGGTGCTGAACACTGACCCATTATAATTTACTATTCCAACTCCAGTCAGACAAATATCATGGAAGGTGCTGGACAGTCACCCATTATAATTTACTATTCCAACTCCAGTCAGTTAAATATCAGGGAAGGTGCTGGACACTGACCCATTATAATTTACTATTCCAACTCCAGTCATACAAATATCAGGGAAGGTGCTGGACACTGACCCATTATAATTTACTATTCCAACTCCAGTCAGAAATATATCAGGGAAGGTGCTGGACACTGACCCATTATAATTTACTATTCAAAATCCAGTCAGTTAAACATCAGTGAAGGTGCTGGACACTGACCAAATGTAATTTACTATTCCAACTCCAGTCAGACAAATATTAGGGAAGGTGCTGGACACTGACCCATTATAATTTACTATTCCAACTCCAGTCATACAAATATCAGGGAAGGTGCTGGACACTGACCCATTATAATTTACTATTCCAACTCCAGTCAGACAAATATCAGGGAAGGTGCTGGACACTGACCCATTATAATTTACTATTCCAAGTCCAGTCAGACAAATATCAGGGAAGGTGCTGGACACTGACCCATTATAATTTACTATTCCAACTCCAGTCAGACAAATATCAGGGAAGCCGCTGAACACTGACCCATTATAAAGGTATATACATTTACATATTTCTATTACAAGTGATAAATTGTTTTTTACTTAAGTGTAGAAATAATCTGATTATTTAGATGAATTTAGTAAAATTACCAAATGTTTAATTAATTTAAAATTTTGGACATTTTTCGATATATTTCTTAGAAATGTTATACTATTTCCTCCATATTTTATAAATTAGTGATGATATATATTTTTATATATTTTATTTCTAGTAATATTCAATTAATGTGTTATAATCTTTGTTAAAACATTCAACATTATTTTTATATTTACACTATATTTCATTGAAAACAGTGGACAAAAAACATTATTAATTATACATTCAATATACTGTAGTGATTTATTTAGTTTTGCTATTTAAATATATTTCTAAATTTATTTTTCTAAATCCTAATGTATTAATTATATTTATGGTATTTATATATTGTATAATGTTTTTGTTCATTCATTTTATTAATATTTGATTAATTACATTTGTATTTTTATACATAAATTAATTTTACAATTTATGCTTATCAAATTTGTTTTAAAATCTTTATAAAATGTAAAAAAATAAATGTATCTATCTGTATATTTCTTTATGTTATATTTTATTATTTCTATTTAATTCATTATATTTTGTAATATTTTTCAAATTTAAATATTAAATTTATAAATATTTATTTCCCAAAAATTAAAATTTTCGAAATTTTAAAAAAATGTGTACATTTTATTTTTGTCTTTCTATTTAATTCATTATATTTATTTATATATTTAAAATTTCTATATGAATTTCTTTTTTTTTTACTATATTATTTTAATTTATAAATTTAAAAAAAAAAATTTAAATTAGTTTTTTTCTTTTTCTATATATTATTTAACAAAATGTTTATATTTTTTCTAAAGTATTTTTAACTTACTCCCCACGCTCCTAAACATTAACGTTCTGTTGTATTTGTTTTAAATTTTATTATTTTAATTATTATCATAAATTTATTTTAAAAAATTTATAGACTTTTTTTTAAAAAAACTTTGAATTTCAAAATTATTTTTTAGACATTTTATTAATTACTTTTCCTACAAATGTTTAAATTACTCTCCACCCTTATCCCCTAATAACCGAACATCCCACTCTTAAACGTTACAAAAAAAATTTAAATGTTTTTTTTTATTATTTTTGATTTTTTTTTTTTTTAAATTACAAAATTTTCTAAATATTTTTTTTTTTTCAATTTTTCAATTACTTTTCCTACACATTTTAAAATTACTCCCCACCCTTATCCCCTAATAACACAATATCCCGCTCCTAAACATTAAAATTCAATTTTTATTTTTAAATTTTAAATATTTTTGGAATCATTTTATTAAGTTTGTTTTAATATTTTTTTATTTTTTTTCATTTTCTATTTATATTTTTATACAAATTATTAATTATTTAGACTACATATTTTTAAATTACTCCCCACCCTTATCCCCTAATAACCCAACATCCCGCTCCTAAACATTAACATTAAAAAAAAATTTTTTAAATGATATTTTTAATTTATTTTTTAAAAAATGTAAAAAGATTTTTTACAAATTTCTCCTAATTTTTTTATTTGTAATTTTTTTTTTTCAATTTATTATTTACTTTTCATACACATTTTTAAATTACTCCCCACCCTTATCCCTTAAAAACCCAATACCCCGCTCCTAAAAATTTAATTTCAATTTTTTCTTCTTAATTTTAAATTTTTAATATTTTTAGTATAATTTTATTAAAAATGTATGTTTTAATATTGTTTTTTTTTCATTTTCAATTTACATTTTTATACAAATTATTAATTATTTGGACTACATATTTTTAAATTACTCCCCACCCTTATCCCCTATTAACCTAACATCCCGTCCCTAATAGAAAACTTTTTCTAACAAATTACACATTTATTGCATTAGAAAACGGAGATCGGGACCGCCCGCCATAAGGGCGTGGGTCCCGTTGTGGGTATTAGGATGTGCCCGCCACAGTGGCGGGCACATCCTATATGTTTTGCATTGTGGCGGGCGGTGCTCTCAGCACCGCCCGCCACAATGCAAAACATATGCTGACGCATTTCAAGATGCAAAGCGGCAGGCACCGTGCGGTGCCTGCCGCTTTGCACATGTACATGTGGGGGGGGTACCATAGGTACCCCCCATGTGCCCCCCGACAGTGATGGCAACCTGGGGGCCCTGCAGGTGGCCCCCGCTGCTATCTCCGCCTGCCTTTCCGTGGCGGCATTGCCGCCGCGGAAAGGCCCCTACTTTGTGCCATGGTAATATGGCTGGCGGTGTCCATTGGACACCGCCACCCTATTAATCTATTACCGCCGTGGTCGCAAGGCGACCGCGGCGGTAAAGCAGCTGTCCCCTCCGCCATCATAATCTGGTGGAGGGGAAAACGAGAGTGCTTGTCGGGCGGATTGCCTCCGCCAGGGTGGCGGTGGCCACCGCCACCCTGGCGGAGGCAAGCCGCCCGACATACTAATGGACCCCTTGATATTTATATTTTCGATATTTTTACCAACACTAAAAAAACAATATTATTACTACTCGATATTTTTGACTAGATATTTTTGTATTCGATATTTTATTACTATTAAATTAAACAATATTTTGCACATCGATATTCTTTTTTTCGATATTTACCTATACTCGATATTTTGCACTCGATATTTTGTCCATTGGATATTTTGGAATCGATATTATGATGACCAGTTACCACACGAAAGGGCACATACTCTCCCCTCCGGCCACGCACATTGGTCTCCCGTTGTGGGGCACTTACCCCGATCCACAATCAGTGGGGGAAGCGTCGGTGTTATCCACTGCCCCTTGGAGACATCGTGGTTGGCAGTTGGGTGTGGCGCACTGGCCGGAACACCGCTGCACTTCGCACCCGGACCCTGGGTAGAAGATTTGCCTGACGCGGTCTGTCCTACACGGAGGCACATGGAGGCGGATTGACGCCATTTTCTTGATCGATCCTAGGCATTGGTACCCCCTACATCTTATGTAGAGCATGCATGCGCTATACATTGCCTCCCTGCCTGGTACTAAACATTGTTTCTGCGCGCAGTGTACTAGCCACTGCTCTGGCCATGGGGAAGAGAGATCCAAACCAGAGAAAAATGAGCTTTGACAAAACTTCCCTACTTGCGGCTGACGTTCCACCAGGGCCGTCGACTGGGGCTACCGCGACCACTGATAAAGGGGATGCCATGTCCATGGTCGCCGCCATTGTTGGGCAAAATGCGAGCAGGGTTCAAGGCTCTGGATAGCCACTTTGACAGCCTCTCACAGAAAATCGCGGATATGGGATCCAAAGTCCAGGCCCATGACCGACGCCTGGACGTGGCGGAATCTAGAATATCGGATGTAGAAGATAATGCCACAAAATCACTCAAGCGGCTAGAACGGGTTGAAAAAATACTGAAAGAAGTGGCGATCAAAAACGAAGATTTGGAAGCGCGTAGTCGACACAACAATATACGCATAATTGACGTGGCGGAGACGACGGCTACGGGGCACTTCGACACTTTTGTTGAGCAACTCCTCATTGAACTGTTCGGCAGGGACACCTTCACGAGTGGCTTTGTGGTTGAGCGAGCCCACAGATCATTGGGCCCTAGACCTCGCCCTGGACAGGCCCCTCGACCCATTATCGCCAGAATCATGAACTTTCGCGACCGGGATGCCGCGCTGCATGCGGCGCGGGAAGCGGGAGAAGTGCGATGGCAAGGCAGCACTCTGTCCTTCTTCCCGGACTTTATGTTGATGGTTCAGGAGGCGCGTGGCAAATACTCTGGAGTTAAAGCAAGTCTACGCAAACTGGGTTTAAAATACGGAATACTGTATCCGGCTAGGTCGAAGGTCGATATTGATGGCAGATTCCGCATCTTTGATTCCCCCACTAAGGCCCAAGACTTTTGCCAGAACTATAAAAAACAGGGCTCCCCACGGATGTCCAACTCCGTGCCACACTCTCTGCTTCGTGAGGACTCGCAAGCCAGTGCTGACCTCTTTGCTGAAACCCGCCAGGGTTAAATTCTTGACACTATTGGTTCATAGATAATGTTCACTGCTTTGACTACTTGATGTGAACTCTATATAGTCTCATATACTTATTATCACTTCGGAGGTCGCTTCTAATTGGGATGACCTATAGGCGTGGCGTTGCTCTTCCCTATGGCGAATGCCTTCATGTTTTCCTTATTTGGGGTTGTAAATTTTTGTTTGTTTCAGTGTTTCACCATATGGCCATTGTTTTGGATATTTTGAAGTTACAGTGTTCGATTGTAAAGGGATTGCCTCTTTTGGGGTGTGTGGAGCATGGGTGGAGGGTGGGGGGGTATTTTTTGTTTTTATGTTCATCCTTTTTTGTGAGTCATTGCTATGCGGTTGAGAGTGGATTGACGGTCACACACATATTCACATCTATGCTCTGGCCTGAATTATGGCCAGGATAGGACTGCAGTATGGGCCGTCCAGACTGATTCTAATGTCCTGGAATGTTCGCGGTTTGAACACCACAAGAAAACGCAAACAGGTCCTAAATTATGCATCACGACACAAGGTAGATGTTCTTTTTTTCAAGAAACGCACCTGGCATTCTTCTTCCATTGCCAGGGGATGGGGCGCCCACATAGTTTTGTCGAATTTTAGCAGGTATGCCAGAGGAGTTGCAATTCTAGTACACAGGCGTGTTCCGTTTGTATTAGTTAGCAGTAACACAGATAGAGAGGGTAGGTATGTGGTAGTCATCGGAGTGCTGATGGGATGCAAAATTGCAGTAGTGGGAGTTTACGGTCCCAACATAGACTCCCCCGCTTTTTTTCAAGAACTACAGGTGACGCTACTTCATTCCGACATAGATCTGTTAGTGCTGGGCGGTGACTTTAATTTGTTAATGAACCTTGCTAGAGACAGTACCTCCCCTTCCCCAGATTGCAAGCCCCGGTCTCGCTCGGCACTTGCAGACATTTGCACTCACTTTTCCCTAATAGACATAGAGGCGCGACTACACCCACATTCGCCCAATTATAAACATCATTCTGGGTTCCACAACACTAGTACTAGGATAGATTACTGGCTCCTCTCCCCGGGAGTGGTCGGCTGAGTGGACGGCCTCTCCACACTTCCGCGCACGTTGTCTGACCACTCCCCCATTGTACTGACTCTACAGATTCCCAGACTGGGTGGTTACGAAAGACAGTGGAGATTCCCTGGCAGGGCCCTGGCGGACCAGGCCTTCAAATAAGAGATCCGCAACGCTATTGATGACTATTTCGACAACAACACAGGTTCTGTGGAAACATGGGCCACGTTGTGGGAGGGATTTAAGGCCACCATTCGCGGGGTGTGTATTGATAAACATGTGGGAGCTCTGCGGGAGATCCGATCCACCCTGACCCGTATCGAGAGGGACATCTCCAGGATGGAGAAAGACATACTTATTGCCCCATCTGATAGGAAGGTAGCTAAACGCCTGGAATTACTATTAGAATTTCGGGAGACTGCGGACAGGGAGTTAACATTTTTGAACAAGCATTATACGGCTCGTCAGTATGGAGAGGGTGACAGACCTGGCAAATTGTTATCGCAACTACTCCTTCCTCATCGTCAGGCGTCGTACATCACTGACATTGTTGACAATCAGGGCACACGACACCACGCCACCCCCGACGTCTGCAATACCTTCTTGTCGTATTACAAGACCCTTTACACATCCACACTTTCAGGGGAACAGCGTAATCCCGGCCCTTATCTGAATGAGATCGCAATGGTGTATCTAGAGAAGTACATGCAGGAGTTCCTTGCTACGCCCATCACTCCAGAATATATAATTGAAGCCATTGATGCTTTGAAGAGCTCCTCTGCGCCGGGCCTTGACGGTTTCTCGGCTGATTTCTATAAGGAATACAAAGAGGAACTTGTCCCAAGGCTAGTAGATGTGTCTGCGGAGGCACTGGAGGCTGGCGTCCTGCCGCCCACGCTCAGGGAAGCGGTTAGTGTTCTTCTCCCCAAGCCTGGATGCGACCCCTCCCTTTGCGGCTCCTACAGGCCCCTTTGATTGTTGAATCTAGACTACAAAATTCTGGCTAAAGTTCTTGCGATCCGCCTATCATTATTAATGGAATCTATTATCTCACTGGCTCAGTCCGGATTCGTTCCACACAGGTCCACCTCCTTCAATCTGAGAACATTGTTTTCTGTATTGCACAGGATTGACCCCTCGACCCCAGCCGCAGAAGTGTTCTTGGACGCAGAGAGAGTGTTTGACACACTGGAATGGCCCTTTTTTTTATCGGTCATGAGACGGATGGGTATGCCCGAAATGTTTGTGGCTACAGTCGAATTATTGTATACTGCTCCTACTGCCCGGCTACGTTTAAACGGCACCATCTCGGAAAACTTTACACTCTCACGTGGCACACGACAAGGTTGCTCATTATCCCCGCTGCTGTTCATACTGGCGATGGACCCTCTGTTTCGTAATTTTCAAGGACAACACCTCCATAGGGGGCTTAAGTTCCGCACGGGGCCTCTCCTCCTTTCTTTATACGCGGATGACACGATTCTGTATGTTCGAACACCGCAGACCAATCTGGAACCCCTGTTATTGGAAGTAACCCGTTTTGGAGAGTAGTCTGGCCTTCGCATTAACTGGCACAAATCTGTCGTCTTTCCGCTTACCCCCTCCACCTCGCAATGGGAGTGTGCTTTTCCTCTTGATTGGACCACAGATTCAGTAAAATATTTGGGAATTCATGTCCACCTTGACACGGTGTCCATGATTCATTTGAAATACGGGCATGCCCTTGATTTTGTAGAAGATCACCTGGAGAGGTGCATCCACCTCCCCTTATCCATGGCAGGCCGGATCGCCATTATTAAAATGATCATACTTCCTCGGTTTTTATACCTCTTCAACAACATTCTTATTCCTCTCACCAAGATTTTTTTCTCGCAACTCCGTTCCTTATTGTTGCATTTTTGGTGTGGGGTGATAGAAACCCGCGGGTTTCCTGGCGTACCTTAACGCTTCCTTATGAGAGGGGTGGCTTTGGTGTACCCGACTTTTATCTTTATTATCTGGTCGCGCACTTCCCGTATGCCTACTCATGGTTCCATCCAGACGCTAGAATTTTGTATCTGAGGCCCGAGGCGGACCTGGTGTTGCCTGTTCCGCTTCATGCCATACTCCCCAAGGGGATTCCTCGGGACCCACAGGACATACAAACAGTTTCCACCACATGCTGGGCATGGGAAAAACTGCGTAGGTTACTACAAATTGAGGTATTATATTCCTCTGCCCTTCCGTTACCTAATGCTCACTGTCTCCCAATCACTTGCGAGTCTGTGGTTCAGCGTACATTATCCAAATATCAATTACGCACGGTCGGGGACCTGTTCCCGGACGGACATGTGTTCTCCGTAACGGAGGATCAGCGCTTTGCTGATCAATCATTTATGGACTCTTTCATACTGACTAGGCTCCAGTCTGTGCTTCGAGCTGCTTTCCCCACGTTTCCACTTCCCCCCGAGGACACGGCGACTCTCACGTTCATAATACAGAGTCAGACGGGTGCACATGTAGTCTCTAAGCTATACAAACTATGTCTGGCCTCGCTTCCCTCCTCAGACACGGAAGTGCGTGCCGCGTGGGAAAAAGACCTTGGGAACTCAATCACTGACGATCAATGGGCGGTGTGCTGTGTGGCCACCAGGGAAGTATCCATTAATAGCAGACACAAGATAATACATTTTAAGTTTTTGAGACAGATGTATCATACCCCTGCCCTAGCCCACAAGATTGACCCTAATAAACCACACTGTTGCCCTAAATGCAATGCCCCATATGCTGATTTTTCCCACCTTTCCTGGACATGCCCTCTGCTTCATGACTATTGTGTTCAGGTTCATCGTATTTTCAGAGACATACTGGACTTGCAGCTTACACCCATCCCTGAGATAGCACTACTGGGATATGTCGTACATTTTTCGCGCGCTACCCGTAGATTGGCAGCCATTGGCTTTTTATTAGCTAAGAGAGAGATTGCACTGCTTTGGCGCTCTAGACGTGCACCCAGCTCTCAGGCTTGGTTTCGTAGCATGGCCTACTGCATTGCATTTTCATTATTTTGATTTATCTTAAACCATAAAATCGAAATACATCATGTATGTTGCTATTGATCCCTCTGAAGGATTGTTTACCCTACGTACAATGCTTCAGACATTTGCCAATGCACATTTTATTGATTCTTGTATATGTAAGAGTGGATTGCATATCTGTTTAATAAATTATTATTTTTTTTAAAACAAAAAAAACATATTGATTGTAATTTGCTGAATTCATTTTTCTCATTGTTATAAGTATTGTAATATGGATCAATATTTAGAAATATATTTGTAGGTATAAATATATTAATTGTTTATATAAAATATTGTGGCATTATTACAACAAAAAATACTTATTTTGTGAAAATCAAAAAATGATTTAGAAACAAAAAACTTGGTGACTTTTTTCCCCTTTACTGTATTCATATGCTACATACGAAAATAGATTAACAATTAATAATTAAAACTGTAAATATTTGCAAAGTTTACACAGGCCATAAGAGTTTTCACTCAGGCACACGTACAAATAGCAGGAAGCATAGACAAAAGCCTGGCAACAAATAAACAGGTTGTAGCGGAATTTATAAGCCCCGTAGGGGAAGCGCAAATACAGCAAAGCACGTTATAGCAAAGGAAGACCAAACCGACGGGGAAGATCAAATAGTTAGCTTTGTGCTGTATTTCTAATCTCCCCTCGGCTCTGTCACGCTTCGATGATTCAAGGAAGCGGCTGATGCTGTCGCTACCTCCCCTGACCAGGGGGAGCCCATGAGCCACTGCCCTACAGCCCCTCTTGAGCTCCAAGGCGGCAACGGACTAGCGGGACAGGCAGAAAAAATGGAGAATCTCAAAATCCCTCGCTCACATCCCCAGCAGGCTTATCGCGCAAGAAATCATTGTCCACACCTCTTTAGGAGCAAGAAAGGCCACTTTATTTTAGGACAGGTGCATCATAAATTTCATAACACATTCATTATTTATTTATTTACATAACGCAACTCTACAGTGAGCCTACGAAACCTAAATCCCAAAACCCCGAACAAACTCCTGCCTACTACCCCTAGACCTACCCAACTAGCTACCCTTCAGGATGGCCAACCCGCTCCAGGCTGCCCACCCCCACTAGCAAAAACCCGCCTCCAAAAAGAACAAAGGCACCCATCCTAACAGTGGCAAACCTACAGAAACGAAGCAGCGCCTAGAGCACCGCAAAATAAAAACCCACAAAAATAAATAAAAGAGGGAGGGTGGGTGGGGCAAAACAAACCTCCCTTCTAGCCTCCCGCCACGCAGTTCCCAACCGCCAGCCTGTCTCCCTTATATCCCCTCCGCTAATCAGTTCCACCTGATTCCTGATTCTCGCGCGAACCTACCCAGGAAGAGACCGGCTCGCGCCTGGCTCTCCCTGGGTCCCCCCTTGCGCAAGAAATCATTGTCCACACCTCTTTAGGAGCAAGAAAGGCCACTTTATTTTAGGACAGGTGCATCATAAATTTCATAACACATTCATTATTTATTTATTTACATAACGCAACTCTACAGTGAGCCTACGAAACCTAAATCCCAAAACCCCGAACAAACTCCTGCCTACTACCCCTAGACCTACCCAACTAGCTACCCTTCAGGATGGCCAACCCGCTCCAGGGTGCCCACCCCCACTAGCAAAAACCCGCCACCCAGGAAAACCTTTAGCGTTTTCCTGCCCCACCTAAAATTGGAAAGGAAGGAGCACACCACAACTGCACCTGAAGAACTTTGCTAATCAACTCCCTGAGTTCCAGAAGGTAAAAAGAGATGCCCAACGCAGAGAGATGCACACCGTCCTCACAAAATAGATGCTGTTCAGAGACTTTTAAATGGTAATGATCCAAACTGTATATACCCAAATGTTGACAAAACAGTCGCATTGTTCGATTAACTTTCCGTCTAGCCTTGTCCAGGGCGGAATGGTTCCTCGCCCCACGCCATTGCAGACGAGGCACAAACTCAGTCCATATCAGCATGGTGCTCACCCATGTGGATTTGATGATTTCCAGGTCTTGCTTCATCAATTTTAACAAAGTCAAACCAGAGAGAGAGACTAAATCATTCTCGCCCAAATGCAGTACCAGGAGATCCGGAGGGCCCCCCAAACACTGAGAAACCAAAGCAGCCAAGGCGGGAAAAAGCCCACCCCAGCGCATGCCCCCCGTTCCATGCCAGGAGACTTCGTGTGTCATGCTGTTTAGACCAAGTGATCTCCCACAAAGCTGACTGGCAGCGGCCAAAGCCGCCCGTTTAACAAAAGAGTGCCCCAGTATCCACACCCTCCGTTTGGATCTGACGACTGATGGCCAAGGACCTAGGAGAAAAAGAAAGGTTAGACAGGCAAAAATGTACTATTTTCTCACATACTTTTCACAGCACTTGGAACGCCAACGTCCAATGCGACGAATTTGTGACCAGTCCCACCCCAACCTAGCGGCCTCAGTCGCCGCACCAATTCTGAAGGAGTGTGTACCAAACTGGACAGGATCCCTCCCCAGGCGCAACAACACCTTGCGTAATACAGCCAACAATTGAGATGCCACTATGGGACTACCATCAGCATGACAGAAAATGGGCCCCTGTAGAAAATGTTTGGAGGCCACAAACCCTTCCCATTCTCTAACCGGGCAACATGCAACGACGCCACTCCTACCAAGAAATACCCACTTACCCCTCCCCATCTGGTCGGTTTTGGATGCCCGCAGCCACAGCCGCACTCTGTCACTTTCCAACACCACCTCACCGCTGGTCATACCTACCCTACCCCTCAACCCCAGCAACTCAGATGCCCGAAATGCCCCAAAGAACAACCAAACAAAACACAAACGAAATTTGGCACACTCAAAATCATCATGGCAACACACCTCCAATGCCGGCAACAGCAACTGGAGCAACTCAAACGTCACCGGCTGCCGGAGCTGTTGACCCCCAGCCCGAAGCCTGGCCAAACCTTTCAACACTTTCCGAACCAACACCCCCCCAACCGGGTCCCTCCCCCACCAAAGCTGCCCATAAAAAGAAACAAAAGCCAACTTGCCAGCAATGGTTGTGGGCGATAGTCCCTTGTCCGCCAAATGTAAAACAAATTGTAAGATGCGCTGCTCATCTGACAACCCGGCCCGGAATAGCCCCGCCAAATCCTTACCAAACTGCAGAAACTCATGCCAGGCCTTCACATAACCCCGCCTTGTGGAATCAGCCACTGATTGTTCAACCAATTGGTGTACCCTCAATCCCCCAGGTCCCATACGTACTGTGGGATCGCCGTGGGTTCCAGGTCCGCCCCGGGAGCCAATTTGCGGAATTCGGACCACTGAAAGCGAGACAAAGAGTCAGCGATGCAATTAGAAGTACCAGGGACATGCCGTGCTTTAAAGACAATATTTAATTGCAGACACCGCAGCATGAATGCGCGCAGGAGCCGCAAAACCCTCAAGTCACGAGCCTTCTGGTGATTGACAAGGTGAACAACTGCCAAATTGTCCACATGGAACAAAACGGAGCGATTCTGAAACTCCTCCCCCCAGAGATACAAGGCAACCAGCAGCGGGAAGAGCTCCAGAAACGCTATGCTGCGACCCTGTTCCTTCCAGTGCGCCGGCCAGCCGGCCGCGCACCATCGACCTTCCCAAAATACGCCGAAGCCGTGAGCTCCCGACGCATCCGTGAACAACTGGACTTGCCACACCATGTCCTCATCCGCAAAAAACAAGGACACGCCATTGAACTCCTGCAGGAATCTAAGCCAGACAGTCAAATCGGCACGCACAGCGGTGGTGATGCGCACCCGATGATGGGGAAGGCTTGCGCCGGACATGGAAAGACCCAGACGTCTACAGAACGTCCTGCCCGCCCGAACAACCCGGCAAGCAAAATTGAGGTACCCCAAAAGCTTCTGGACGGTCCTCAAAAACACTTTCCGCTCCCCCAACACCAGATGTATGAATGCTGACATTTCCTTCACTTTGGCCTCAGGCAATCTCGCCACCATAGACACGGTGTCAATTTCAATCCCCAAGAAAGTCAGGGAAGTACAGGGACCTTCTGTCTTATCCGGCGCCAATGGAACACCCAACTCCTCCGCCAGAGCCTGAAAGATGGTCAGAGCCGATTGACACTGCCCAGAGTGACCCTCCCCAATGAAAAGAAAATCATCCAGGTAATGAAAGACCAAGACATGGCCGCTAACAAAAGTGAAGCGCCACTGCAGAAATGTGCTGAATGCCTCAAATAGGGAGCATGACACTGAACAGCCCATGGGCAACACCCTATCCACGTAGAAACTACCATCAAACTGCATTCCTAACAAACTGAAATCCCAAGGATGGATGGGCAGTAGCCGGAAAGCCGACTGAATGTCGCTCTTCGCCAGCAAAGCCCCGACCCCAGCCGTGCGCACGAGCCGTAAGGCATCGTCCACTGAAGCATAATTGACAGTTGAGTCAGCTGGATCAATAAAGTCGTTAATGGATGCACCCTCGGGCCATGACAGGTGATGGATAAGGCGAAACTCCCCTGCCGCCTTCTTGGGTACCACACCCAGAGGCGATACAATCAAGTCCGGCAAAGGACAAGTCAAAAAAGGACCAGCAATCCGACCCGCTGCAAGCTCGGCATCCAGCTTTTTCCGCACAACATGGGGACTCTCCTTTACAGATTTCAAATTGTCCGACCACCTGCCCACCCTGGGTCCCTGATACCCAATCCGAAACCCAATTTTGAAACCCCAAGACAAAATCTTAGCAGCCTCAAAATCAGGATATTCCACCAGCCAGAGATCAAGAACATCTTGCCTAATAGGAGTAGGAGCCCTTGTAAACAGCTTGTTGCGGCTGTCCTCTACCCCCTGAACCCCGTCCGTGATCACCAAATCGCTGGCCGGGAAAACACTGGGTGAGCGCATGCTTCCCTCCACACTGCGAACACTCATGCTTATACCTGCAAGCTGGTCTGTTACAGGAACCCCTGTTAAAATGCCAGCAGGTGCCAGATGCGGATGATTGACCTCTGCCCCAAACCCCCGCCCCAGACTGAGCGGGGCGAGCTGAAAAGGGCCGATAGTACACCGGCTGCCCGCTAGCCGTGTGGGTCGTAGCAGGCGGATTCGCCGACGCCATCCATTGCAGCCATAATTCAGAATCAACCGCACCCCATGAACGCTCAGGAAAAGCGTTCATGCGCGCCCTGAATTCGTCATCATATGACAACCAGGCAAAGCCTCCAAAGTAACTGTGAGCCTTGCGAATGACATCTACATATTTAAACATGTCTATTGCCTTCTCTGGATGACGTTGGCAATAAACGCTGGCATAAATAAGAAAGGCCGAAGTCCAATTTTCTATCGACTTCGGAACACGAGGCCTCCGAGCCAATTCTAGTTCCTCCTCCTTCGACCCTTCTTTAGCTTGGACATCCCTATGTAAAAGCCGAAAAACATCCACAAAAGCACCAGACCATATGAGATTCTTTGTTTTTTCAGACAAATGGGACCCCAACGGCATCCCCACCCCAGAGTACGGCAATTTCTTCGGTAGGATACTATCCTCCGTGACCCGTGTGGCATTCGCCCCACCAGACCCCACTGCAGAAACATCCGTTGCAACTTGCACAGTAGAAACATGTGAAATCACCGGCCGCTCAAGCCTCGGTGCCAGAGCGACTCGCTCAACCACAACCCCATCGCCTGTACCAATAGATCTTGTACTCTTAACAGGGAGACTCTCCCTAGGTTGCCACACAGACCACCACCCATCCTTACCTCTGGGCAACTGCTCCGACTGTGGCTGAACAGCCCCACGATCCTTTTGAGAAGATCCAGACCGCACTGCCCCTCGTACAGCTGCATGGTCCGCTCGAGACTCCTGCAAAACACGAGAAACAGTGGGTTGCCCCAACCCACCCCCTTTGGCCCGTGCTGCCAAAAGCCCAACATCCTTGTCCCTCAATTCCCCTTCCTCCAAATCATCATCATGAAAACTCCCACAGAAAGCTTCATCAGAAAATGCAACTTGATCACTGCCACTGGGCATAGCCCCATCACCAATACCCCCATCATAAAACTGCCAGTCAATATTCTGAACGCTGTGTGCACCGAAAGCTGTAGAAGAGCCATCCGCTCCAGACAGCCCCCCTGTAAGCCCACCACTGGAAACAGCCGTGTGGACAGTTCCCGGGCCCGTAGAAACAGCCAACAGCCGCCCAGCCGAAGGCGCAGATTGAAAACTGCGGCCGCTCGAGCCCGACAAGGAAAAATTCGCGAAACCATCCTCCCGCAAAGCTGAACCGCAAGCACCCCCCAATGGACGACCCACCGACGCCAGACCAAAGTCACCCCCCGACCCAGGCTCAGGACCACCCAGGAGGCCACCAGGCCGTCCCCTAGGGACCGGGAACATAGCCTGACCAGTGGCCGGAGGCGCCCCCCTGTGCAACAAACCCTTCCCAACAGGAGCCATGGGCGTGGAGGGGGGCCGGGGGCCAGGCGCACCGGTGGCCGCAGCCTTGGTGGCCGAGGGGGGCAACATATGAGGTGTAGCGCCCGCAAAGACAACGACAGGGGCAAGGGACGGGGCCTCAGGGGGGGGGCATGCCGGCAGCTCGGCAGTGGGGGACCTGACATCAGCACCACCCAAAGGTGTGGGGCCAAAAGTGTGGGGCGGAGCAATAACAGGCCCCGGAGCGGCGGGGGAGAGAAGGAAACATTGCCCATTCAGCCACAAGCATGGGGGGGCCCCCTCTGGCAAAGGAGACACTGTGGGAGAAGAGTCGAAAGGCCCCGCAGCAGGGGGAGGGGATTGCAAGCGCACATGCAAAACCAGGCTCCGCCCCCGCTTGGGTTTGGGACCCGCCTGCGGCTTCCCCGACTTCCCTTGTGCCATCCCGCCTGAGCGCGGAGCCTGCCGGCCCACGGAACGCCCCCGCCTCCCCCCGGGCGCCCCACGAGAACCAGCGCTGAAAAACGGTAAATCACATACCTGCTGGAGGGCGCCCGGGTCACCCGGCGGGGGTTCCACATCTACGGCGGGCAAAACAAGCCCAGGCCCGTCCGCCGGCATGGCCGCCTCGCCGTCTTCCTCCACTTCCAGGCCCGGCGACAAACACACCTCCACTGCCCTGGAAACGCCCTCCGAAGCCTTGCGAGGGGGGCGGGCCAGGCCGACCCACGCCTCCGCCGGAACACCCGGTCGTAGCAGGTCTTCACGCCCTGCCTCATAAAGTATCCGCACCGCCCTCCGGACCTCCGCCGCTTCCTCCATGGGACCAGGGACAAGAAGGTAAACCACGAGCGCAAAACAAACCTCCCTTCTAGCCTCCCGCCACGCAGTTCCCAACCGCCAGCCTGTCTCCCTTATATCCCCTCCGCTAATCAGTTCCACCTGATTCCTGATTCTCGCGCGAACCTACCCAGGAAGAGACCGGCTCGCGCCTGGCTCTCCCTGGGTCCCCCCTTCTGTGGACGAAAGAGGGAGGATACCACGAACAGCAATCCACCGACTCGACGGACGATGAGGCGGTAAGGAGGGAATTCCCAGGCTAAAGTACGGGGGACGAGCGCTCCAGATGCAAGCTGCTGCTCAGGTAGCAGTTTCCATGTTCTCCCGCCTCACTGCAGAATCCACCCAGACATTTGTCAAAAAATACATAGGCAACATCAATGGAGAAAGGTAACCCCATGTTGCCTTACAAGCTATGAGACAAGATAGAATCCTATTATGGCCAGCTTTCTTCCTTTGCACTTTAAGACTACCACTCTGTCAATAAAATACCTAACGCCTATGATGTGTAAGTGTCTCTGAGTTAATTATTAGTTCAAACAGGGCATATGCCAACGAATAATTATGATGAATTTACCACAGTTTCTTACCATATTGGCCTGAACATGTCATTACAAAAAGTATGACACCATGAGGAACCTACTGTATTGCGAAATATGTATTACCTGTGTACGAACACTCAGTTTAGTCAGAAAAGTGAAAAAGAACACTTTGAATTGTCACCTTCCTTAAGATTATAGAAGATAAAAAACTGGAAGAGTAGTGTATATATTAATTCGGAATGGGAATCGGATGCTCTTATACATGAAATGGATTAAAGAATAAATAATAATGGTTTGGGGATTATCTCGAACTGAGCTATCTACTACCAATCAAACTACTAATGAGTTATCAATTTTTCATTATTTTACTTCTTTTTCAGCACTGTTCAAGACCTACATTGTTTAAAATCACAATATGAAAGTGATTTATCAAGATCAGGTCTAATAAATCTAGTTCAAGCGACTTTACTGTGAGGTGCTCCCTTACTCCTTTTCTGACCTATATAACAATTTATTACAGGGATGGGTAACCTGAGCAGGTATGTGCTCCTTCCCTGAAGCACCAAGCCATAGTCCAATAAGCCAAATTTGTTAAAACACTTACAGTTGCAGTTCATGGCTTAACTAGACCTTTGTTTGTATCTGTTTTCTCTGATTTATGGCCCAAGTAGATATGTATCACACAGCTTACTTTACCCCTAGTACCATCTTCGAGTTGTTCCTGACAGGAACGAACAGCTTCACCGGGACCTCATCTGACGGTTTCCGACTACGTGGTGCTCTCCTCAACTACAGCCTGCTGCCCTGCCCTGGTGAAGGTTGCTTGTACTTTCATTTTTTAGACTTACGGCCACATGCATCAAGTGATTTTGGAGTCGCAAACGGTGCGATTCGGAAAAATCGGCCGTGTGCGATTCCAAAATCACTTTTTGGGATGCATTAAACAATTTCACAAAACTCGCAATTTTTTGCAATTTCTAAAAATGCGATTGCATTTAAGGAATCGCATTTGTGCGATTCCTTAAATGCAATGCATGAATTTTTTTTAAAATGCGAATTTGGAAATAGGAGTTGCAAATTAACACGAGGTTGACCCTCGTGTTAATTTGCGATATCTTTCAAAAATGCTCAAAAAAGCATTTTTGAAAGTGTCATGTTACACACACACATGTCCTTTGGACATGTGTGTGTGAAACTTGCACTTAAAAAAACATTTCAAGGGTGCGGGGGTCCTTTGGACCCCCCTCAGCATCCTTGAAATGCATCAACAAATTGCGATTCGCAAAATTAAAATTGCAAAAAGTCATTGATTCCTATGGGCCTCTAGGCCCATAGGAATCAATGTAAGGCCATTCCTTAACTGCGATTCGCAATTAAGGAATCGCAAATACAGAAAATTAAGAAATCCTAAAAACGTTTAAGATTTCTTGATGCATAGGATTTTGGAATTCCTAAATTGCGATTCCTTAATTTTCGCAATTTAGGAATCGCAAAATCCTACAATGATGCATGTGGCCGTAAGTCACAAGGTGAAACTTTCAACTGTGTCTAACCTGGTATATGTATCCAATCTGCGCTCCATTGCGGTCAGCCTCACAATGCAACTAGCGACAAGTTGACTGCGGTTGACGCTTAATACGTTTTGGCACTAGATTTTAAAACTGTAAAAGTTCACATCTCTGAATCCCCCTTTAGGAGTTTTGTTGTTTGGTGTCATTTAATGTATTAAAATGTACTCCACTGTTCCAAATTAGTTTAGGATTTTTATTGTGCTGTGATTTGGCTTTATTACTGTTTTGGCATTAAATTAATACTTTTAACACATTATAAATGGTTACTTTCTTTGTGGTTATGGTGTATGTTGACTAAGAACACCCCAAGCTCCTACACGAGTAAACAGGAAATAATAACACTGCCAACAAAAGAAAATTCTGTTTTAATATCTAACTTTTGTTCCTGGATCTGTAGATGATGTTTAGTCATACATGTCTTTGTAAACATACAGAGAAGTGGCCATCTCCTGATATCAACCTTTCAATATAATTTCAAAATGTTAATGAGTGAGCTGACCTTGAGAAACACAGTCATGAGACTGTTGAATTCATTACAACAAACCTGTCAATTTCTTTACATTTACTGAAAACATGACAGCTCAGTTCTGTAACAGCTTGTAAGGCAGGAAGTAAAGGAGTGATTCGAACATAAAAGAATACCTGTTGCCCATGTAAAGTTCCCTCGCTGCATGTACTGGCGAAATAATGTTCTGCGCATCTGAAAGTAGGTCCAGGTTAACGACAAAGGCACCCAAAAGCATTTGATAATGAGTCTTCCTAGAAAGTGGTAATTCCACACAAAGTTTCCCCAAAAGTCAAAGTGAACACTATTGGGACACAATATCATATTGTTGCCATAGTTATTCGATCAAATGTCATACCAACATTTTAAGTGGTTAGCAATCACACAATGATAGATGATGGGAGTTGACTGGTATTCTGTTCAGGGCTGGACATTTACCTTTAATGCAGATCTGGCCCTTCACTGAAATATATGGTAGGCAATTGCCCTTGAGGTGCTGCCACCTTCTCAAGCGGGAAAAGCCAAAGGTGGTAAAAACCTTGCTGATGAAGTTGAGGAAACCCAGACATCAGAAATCAAAGTGAAGAAAACCCAAAAGCGAAGAGTCAGGATCAGAAAGTTAAGTGAGTGAGGAAACCAGAGAAGAAACACAGCTTTGCTGCAACACACCCTCCAGCCAGACTGAGTCTTTTATATAGAAAAAAGAACAGGAACATGAAATGACAACACACACCACATGAAAGCAAATATAATGGATTGGGAAAGTCAGGAAGAAACCAAAGGAGGAAAAGCCATGATGGAAAGGGAACAGAAAAGAGAGCAAAAACCTGAAATTGGTTAGCTGTGGAGTTGCCTTAAAAGGTATCTGGAAACCCTCAGGCAGGTGATTGCCATTTTAGAGTTGAAGAGAGAAGGAGCAGCAGCAAAGAGCCCAGGAACATGAGAAGAAACAAGCCCAAGTGAGGGTCTCTCCTGAACCTAAACTGAAGGCTTCCTAGGGCATCTTCTGAGCCCTGTAAACCCCGGGTACCTCGCAAACTACCCCAGTTCTTGAGTACTCAGGTGGCCAAGAAGCCACAAATGCAACAAATTCCAATCTTCATACCACAGGTCCAATTCAAACAGTGAAAAACAAATGTCACATTTTAAGAGTAGGCCAGGAGGGATATCATGCTTGGGCTGCAAGGGATGGTTCTTCTGTAACTTTATGAAGGCATCTGGTCTGCAGCTCTAGTTTGTACCTCTCTTCTGTGTGCTTTTTTTTACCCGCATGGTACTCTTTAATGGCCACCGATAACCTAATAATTCAGCGGTTGGGGTTCTTTATATCATATATAATAACATTTCCCAGCAGTTAAGGCTAATCTCTTTGCCCAGGTATTTAATGGCAGGTAGTAGATGACCATTGGGTTCTGCATGCATAAACTGTGTGCAAACAATAGGGAAATTAACAGCATTAAGCTAGTCTGGAAAACAAGACCCATTAAATAAAAGCAGGGAAAAACATGATCAGTAAAAAGACAACCATAACACTACCATTTTTAGTTCCTTTTACTACGTTAGGATTTCAGTGCACATCGATTTAAAATGAATACACTGTAATAGAAAATGCAATAGCCCAGTTACAGGCAGTTTGTTTTGTAGCTGGATGTTATGAACTGATCCCACTTTTAAACATTTAAAAAACCTTAACTTCCTTTGCTGGGGCTGTTTATGTACGAGTGATGTATTTCAAATTGAGCTATTACTGTGGTTTCATGTCTGTCTCTAATAATTTAGACTCTCTTTGTAGGAATATTAGAAAAAGGAGGAAAAAGGAATATGTGACTTCGATGGGAAATTTATATATTTTTATGTGGCGTTTCCTGGACTGATGACTTTCTGCATGGCGGCTTAAGCATCCCAAAATGTCTCAAAGAAATGTCTAGGGTCCTATTCTGATTCATTTTGTGCAGCTGTTCATGGCTATTTCCTCAAAGAGAATAATGGGGGGAATGGTGTTGGAACAGCTGTGGAGAAAGCCCCCAAAGAAGCATTAAGACACAAATGCTGGAAAACGAATGATCTTAAAAGGAAGGGGAAAGGAAATACACTTTCCTTTGACTTGAGATGCTATATATTTCTGACAATCTATTTTAATGGTAATTTATATAGTGCTAAATGCAAGGGATACCTGATTTGAAATCCCTGTACACCAGAACAAAACATGTATTAGTATCAAGTTGGGTTTCTTAAGGAGGCATACTCTAAAAGCAATATGTATTTGAAGACAGTGGTGGCCGGGGCCCTTTCCAAGTGGTAGTAAATGTGTAAATTCCCACTCCAATTGCACTATGCAAGCGACGTAATCTAGTCTGATTTCCTCCAGAATTAAATCTGGATGCACCAGGTCATTTAGAATTTCCCAGTTATACTTTATTTTTATATAGGTGCAGATAGTGCATCTCAGGGTACCATTGTCACGTAATGTGGTACAGCCATTGTTTCAGTAAGAGAACTCACGGGAGTGGACGATATTATTTCATCATTATATCAAGTTTATTTCTAATAGAAAAAATAACAAAAGTTTACATGTAAATATACACAGGAATTAGTCATCAGGTTAAGAAATACAAACGACTGTGTCAAGCATCCTGAATAAATAGCATTTACACGAGCACCATATCATTCAAGTAATTCGTGTAAATTTCACAGCACAAAGATGGTCAGGAAAAGAATTTGAAGACGAAACATAACACTGTTACACACATTTTTAAAAGTACTTTGCTAATCTCACAGAGATGGTGTAGGTGAATGAGGCAGCAGAGCATAGAAACGGAATAGTAGCTGTACACTAAGCACACCCAAGGGAGTTCTTAGAGTACTCAGTCGTTGTTTAATTCAAGGGTGAAAAAAGGAAACATATGCAAATCACACACTACCGTGGTTTCTTCGTTGGGGAATTGCAGCTAATGATACACCAGAGTCTCAATTAGGCATCTATCTGACTTACTTGGATACTCGAAGAGTGTTTAATTAATGTACCTGCTGAACACAATACTGGTATACTGAGTACAGGAGTGTATGACAACTTTAAAAGTGTCATGATCCCAGAAAAATGTATACAATTACTAACCAACACCTACGGTGGCTCTAGTTGGCTGGATAAATTATTTTGATTTCGGGGACCCTGTTGCAAAAACAGGACCGACCGACCTCCAGTCACTGGTCCTGACTGCTTAATCACGATGCGACCGCACATGGTGCGATCGCATACCCCCATTTCCACTATGGGAGCCTGTGTTAAGGCCGTAAACCGGCCGTAACAAAAGCTCCCATAGAGGAATGGGAGTCTGTGTTCATCCCTGCAACTGGTTGCAGGGATCAACAAGGGGGCACCTATGGCACCCCCCACCCCGGTAACCAACCGGGTGCTGAAAACAGAAGGGCCCATCAAACACGCTTTCCGACAGGGTTTCCATGTCGGAAAGGCCGGCATGGAAACCCTGCCGAAACCGTGCATCGTAATCCAGAAGACGGAAACCCCTTCTATTTGGATTATTGTACAGTTTCCGACTGGCAGGCGGGCTCCTGGAGTCCTTCAAAAGCCAGCCGGAATGACCGGCTGGTTTCAATTCCAACCAGCTGTAACATAATCAGCCGGTCAGAATTAAAACCGACGATGAGGGTCTGACACTCATCATAATAGGCCCCAATTGTTTTGGACTCATTTTGCTGATTTTTATTAACTGAATGCACTGGAACTCTGCTAACAAGACCCCAGTGCATGTGTTCTGACCCCTAAAACATGTCGAAAGTGTCTATACTCCAAATTGAGATGTAGTCACTAGTGGACTGCAGCACACATTGAGAAACCAATAAAGTGGCAGTGCACAACATGACTGCAGGCCTACCACTGTCCTCTGTCTATGCAATTTCGACCTGTCAAAATAACACGTTCTAATAGGCCTACGTTGTTATAATAAATACTAATAAGTCACCGCTAAGTGGGCTTTAAATGGTCATAACTTAGGCTGCAGATGTATTTAAAAACTGGGCAGCAAAAGGTGCAATGTTAAACATAGCCAAACAGTCACATGGCCCTAAAAGCTATATTCACTTTAGCGGGGTTATCTCTTCCACAGCAAGGTTTCCGGATACAATATTACATTTAATAATGATATCTTTACCTAGTAAACAAGTACAATGTAATTATTTTTGACTTTTTCTAATATTTCTTGCATGCCCAATTCATTTATAAAGTCAGATGTGTACTAAATATTTTCCAAAGGTAATTTTAAAGGTAAACAGATAGACGGTGAAACGCTACTAGCAGTAAAAGCCTCAATGGAAGGCAACTATGCGGCGTTACCTCTAAATTATCCACTCAGAAATAAATACATAATTGATGAAAACTCCGTTCCTTTTGCTCAAATCCCTGGAGTGGGGGATAGAGTAATTCCAAACACGAACAGGAGGGCTTACTTGATTCAAGAAGCACACATGGGAATGGGTCTGAGGCACCAAGACATCTTGAAATCTCTAATAGAATTACAATCACAATACTGGTGGCCGGGGATGAGCGTGCAAATTTACAACTTTGCAACGAATTGTCAGGACTGCAATAGAGATCGCAGTTGTGAACCGGACCAGACACCAGCTCGGACACCTCTATTAGAAAGCATTAGGCTATCTATACGCAAAAATCCAGATGGAAAAAGGCGATCCCATAATTATTAAGACAGGATTCATTAAGATGAGACCCCAGCACTCGGCTGACGCCAGAACTGTTATAAAAGATTTGCGAGTCTTTATCGGCACATACACAATTGGCATGCTACATTCTGACCAGGGTCCTGCGTTTAGCTCTCAAGCTTACAAGGAGGCCATGGCCTGCATGGGCATTGCATTGCGGTACTCTAGTCCATTCCATCCAGAGGGAAATGCGGTAGTGGAGAGAAAAAACCGGGATATAAAGCAATCTATAACAGCGAGGGTATTAGGTTCGGGTGACGGGTGGGTCAAACAAGTGTCCAACGTAGTCTTAATAATCTGCCAAGAAATTGTCTAGGAGGCATCACTCTATACAAACTTTTGTTTGGTACCAGAATGATCATATCGACCCTCAAAATATTCCCGTACCAAAATATTGTGACCAAAATATTGAAGTAAAAAATATCGACATCCTATACTTAAAATGGTAAGTAGAAATATATTGAGAAAAATATCAATGGCAATAATATAGTTGTATTAAAGATAGTTTTTGAATATATATATCAAAATAAAATAATACATATTATAGATATTAAATAGTAACATTAATTAAAAAAAAATATATATATATCTTAATAAATATAACAAATGAACTTAATTAAAAAGAACGAAACACACACATATATAATATCTAATACAAATATTTATATCTATCTACTTAAGAAACAGTTATTAAGCTAATAATTTAAACTCATATTATAATTTAAAAATAATATAAAAATATAACAAATAAATATATATATATATATATATATATATATATATATATGTATTTATTTGTATGTTACATACACATACCATTAACATAATGGCCCAATTATGATGTCGGTTGGAGATGCCTCCGACCAACACTGTTGTGGTCTCGGGACCGACTGACCTCCGGTCGGTGGTTCCGCCCGCCTGATTACGATACGACCGTACACTTTCTGTTGCATACTCCCATTTCTCTATGGGAGCTTGTGCTAAGGCCGTAATACAGGCTCCCATAAAGAAATCGGTGTGTGTGTGTGTAAAACCCTGCACCCTGTGGCAGGCACCTCATGGTGCCTGCCACAGAGTCCAGGGATTTATGGGGGAGTACCCTAGATACCCCCTTGGCCACCAACCGTGGGCGATGGAGGCAAGGTAGCCCTGATAGGGGCCCCCAAAGTTGCATACTGACAGCCTTTCCATGTCGCAAAGGCCTACATTTCAATCCCGATAGCGGAATCACCATCCATAGGGGATTACGGTGCGGTCCGATCGGCCAGAATTCTCCGAGAGCCATTCAGAACCATGTTGGAATGATCGCCTGGTGTACGTTCAGACCACTGACATCATGATATAAATATATATATATATCTATTACCTACTGGCGGTCGCCAGTAGGTAGATATAGTTAGGACCTAGTTTCCATAGGAAATCCGCAACATTCTATTGGGAATAACTTTGGCGCCGGTTGATGAATCTTTGTGAATTTCTCAAAGAAGATGGCCCGCTCCGCTCTGCTCCTTCCCTGAAAGTATTGGGGGGATTCGTGAAGTGGGGGCTGACAAAAAAGGGGGGTCCCAAAACGTGTTTTCCCCATGTTATTTTTCATAGGACGATTAGACACGGCTACAGCCCGAACGGCTGAACGGAATTAGAAGAAATTTGGCAAAATGGTAGAGTCTGAATCGCATATCACCCTTTTGTTTAAATGGTGTAAATCCCTCCAGTAGTTGTTGAGAAAATCGAATTTGAAAAAAAATTATATATCTATAAGCGCGCACCGTACGTGCACCATACGCGTACCGTGCACGCACCGTACGCGTACCCCGTGATTTAAAAAAATATATATATATATTTATTGGGCCTTGGGGGTCCTTGTGGGACCACCTGAGCAGGCCTAGGGGGTCAGGGTGCTTCTACCCTGCCTCCTTTTTACGTTCTACACGTTTGTTTTTCTGCTTTCTTGTGCCTCAGTCTACCGAGGCACAAGATGGCTGCCAACAATTTCTGTTTTGGAGTGTTGACAGACAGTGGCAGCCAATCAGCACGAGCTGCATGCTCATTGGCTTTCAACACTTCAAACCAGGAAGTGTTGGCAGCCATCTTGTGCTCGGTAGACCGAGGCACAAGAAATCAGAAAAACAAAAATGTAGAACACAAAAAGGGGGCAGGGTAGAAACACCCTGACCCCCTAGGCCTGCCCAGGTGGTCCCACAAGGACCCCCAAGGCCCTAAAAATGTTTTTTAAAAACACGGTCTGTTTTCTTCATATTACCCCCCGGGGGGACCAAATCACGGGGGCATAGTGATAAAGAAGTTTGGGGGGCCCAATCCCCCCACACTTCCCCGGGGACCGCCGTCCCCCGGGGCAAAGCAACGCAGCCCCCTGGTGCATACTGGAGGCTCCTGGTGGGCTAGTTGCCCCAGGGACCCCCAGTATGCAAGGGGAATTAGTTCCCCCTCTGCAAACGCTCCAGGGGGCTGCATTGCAGAGAGGTGTAAAAAGGGGCATAGCCTTCTTACACCTCTCTGCAATGCAGCCCCCTGGTGCATACTGGAGGTTTCAGGTGGGCTAGTTGGCCCCCAGGGACCCCCAGTATGCAAGGGGAATTAGTTCCCCCTCTGCAAACGTGCCCGGGGGCTGGGTTGCAGAGAGGTGTAAAAAAGGGTGTGACCTCATTACACCTCTCTGCAATGCATCCCCCTGGTGCATATTGGAGGTTCCAGGTGGGCTAGTTGCCCCCCAGGGACCCCCAGTATGCAAGGGGAATTAGTTTCCCTTCTGCAAATGAGCCAGGGGGCTGCGTTGCAGAGAGGCGTAAAGAGGGGCATAGCCTCATTACACCTCTCTGCAATGCTGCCCCCTGGCGCATACTGGATGTTCCAGGTGGGCTAATTGGCCCCCAGGTACCCCCAGTATGCAAGGGTAATTAGTTCCCCTTCTGCAAACGCGCCAGGGGGCTGCGTTGCAGAGAGGTGTAAATAGAGGCATAGCCTCATTACACCTCTCTGCAATGCAGCCTCCTGGCGCATATTGGAGGTTCCAGGTGGGCTAGTTGGCCCCCAGGGACCCCTAGTATGCAAAGGGAATTAGTTCCCCCTCTGCAAATGCGCCCGGGGGCTGCGCTGCAGAGAGGTGTAAAAAAGGGTGTGGCCTCATTACACCTCTCTGCAATGCAGCCCCCTGGGGAATACTGGAGGTTCCTGGTGGGCTAGTTGGCCCCCAGGGACCCCCAGTATGCAAGGGGAATTAGTTCCCCCTCTGCAAACACATCAGGGGGCTGCATTGCAGAGAGGTGTAAAACATTTTTTTTTTAATTTATATTAAAAATATGTAATTCAATTTAAAAAATAAAATATCTAAAAATAAATAATTTAAAATAATGTAGTAAATCAGTATAAAAAATATAACAATTAATACATTTAAAGATTATCATTTGCAAAACCATTGAAATTCACTGAAAAACCATAGGTTTCAGCCACGTTATAGTTAGGAATTACCATTTAAAAAACCTTTCAAATTCCCCCGTTATAGTTAGTTGTACTCACTATAACTCGCACGCCCGCAATCCACTGCTGATGATGTCACATATTACATCATTCATGACATGGTCAGTGACATCACTGATGACATCACTGATGACATCTCAAATTACATCACTGATGACATCACTGATGACATCATCCTTGTGAAAGAGTGGCAGACCTCCTCTCAGCGTAATATAACCCTTGATACACACATTCAAAAATAGAAACTAAAATTTAAAAAAAATGGAGATACCAATTCCAGTTAGAACAACCTATTCAGTACTTCCAAAATCTACATACACATCCAGTCATTCACTAACAGTTCTATATGGGCACTCATACATATACTCACTCATCATATGTACTCATACACCTATACATCTTATTACACACGGACACTCATCTATAGAGTTACTCACACACAAACTCAGAAGAATCCTCTGGCTGCTGTTCTGCCATTTTGATATGAAAAAGCTGGAACAAAGCAGAGATCTTTCTCTCAGGAAACCCAAAGAGATAGCGAGGGAAGTGGGTGGGTTTTTCAAGATTCTGGAAAAGAAACTACTATAAACCAATCAAAAGTGTTGTTTTCATGTCATATGACTTTACGTGCACGCAACGTGTGTGCACGCATGTGTGCACGTTGCGCGACCGTCGCACATAAATGTCGTCTTACCCGATTTTCGTAAAATCTTTTAAAAAACATGAAAAGGAGGCAGGGAAGAGACTCCCAGAACCCCTAGGCCTTCTCATGGGGTCCCGGAAGGGCAAAAAACCCATTTAAAAAAAAAAACAATCACGAGGTGCGCCCACGTTGCTCGCAACCTCGAGGCAGAACTGAGTCAAAAACAATAGTGGAGAACGTGAAAAGGGGGCAGGGTAGAGACTCCCTGACCCCCTAGGCCTTCTCAGGGGGTCTCTGAAGGACCCCGAAGGGCAAAAAACCCATAAAAAAAAAAACAATCACTAGGTGCACGCACGTTGAAAAAAAATAATTAATTGACAAATTTAACTGTTTATATTTTGATTGAAGATGTAGACTATACTGTTTAACTTTATCCAAATCATAAAATCTAGCTGTGCCGTTGCATATTACAGGATACAGTCAGTGTATTACAATATACAAAGGCAGTTTGTTGGAAAATAAATATATAAAAAATATAAAAATTGATCCAGAAATTAGCATTTTAAAAACCTTGGAAATTCACTGAAAAAACCATAGGTTTCACACATGTTATATTTAGGAATTAGCACTTAAAAAACTTTGTAAAATCACTGAAAAAACATAGATTTCACACACGTTATAGTTAGGAATTAGCATTGAAAAAACCTTAGAAATTCACAGAAAAACCATAGGTTTCACACACATCATAATTAGGAATTAGCATTTAAAAAACCTTGCAAATTCACTGAAAAAACCATGGGTTTCAGGCCTGATATAGTTAGGAATTAGCATTTAAAAAACCTTATTTAAATCCATTGACACACCGATACACGTTTCTAAAAAACCACTCAGTGATTCCTACATCTATACACACATCTAATCACTCACCTACAGATTCACTCATACATGCAGTCAATGATCAATAGAACACTATCAAATATACTTATACACCTATATCGACATTACACACCAGCACACATCCTATTCACTTATAAAGTCATCCTATTCACTTATGCAAACAATTGATCATACTTACATTTACTTAGCTATACACTTATACAAACACCACTTTATCTATTCATATAGATAGTAAATTATACTTAGTGTGTTATAAAATCACTATTACAAGCATACAGTTATCTATACAGTCACGCATACAATCAGTGAGTCTTACGTATACTTATTTATAAACAACAACTGACACATACATTGCCTTTTATTTTTCTACTTTGTTGGACATGTACCATTAAGAGAGATATTTGCTCGTCACCACACCCCTAAAGATATTCACTCACCCAAACAACTGTTATAACATGTAGTCTTAACGTCATATACCTACTAAATCAACAATTCACACATCTTTGGGCAGTCACACACCTCCCACCGAACCACACATACATTCACTCTCCCATACAAATACTTAGTTAACTAATCAATAACTAATACAGACTTTCAAATAGCTAGTAACCAACTGGAGAAGTAGTTTTTACAACAACTGACAAAGTGATACAGATGTTCACACAGTTTAGTCACTATCCAATATATTTAGAGAGACACTTCAAATTAGTCAAGTAAACAGTCAATCACACTGCTACTAAATCCTCCATCCAGATATTTATATTTATATATCCACTCATTCTTCAATGCAAATTGCTATATATATAATACATATTTAAATAACAAAGCAAACCACTTTCACTGGATGATGTCATCAGTGATGTCATTTGAGATGTCATCAGTGATGTCACTGACCATGTCATGAATGATGTACTTTGTGACATCATCAGCAGTGGATTGCGGGCGTGCGAGATATAGTTAGTACAACTAACTATATCGGAGGAATTTCAATGGTTTTGTATGAGTGAAATGTCCAGCTAACTATAACACCACTAAAATCTACAGTTTTTTAGTGAATTTCTAAGGTTTTTTAAATGCTAATTCCTAACTATATCAGGCCTGAAACCTATGTTTTTTTCAGTGAATATATATATATATAGGGGCCGATTCCGAATCGGGAAAAACCACTCCGAATAGCCGTACGGAGCGTTTTTCCTGTACGAATCGTACCCTGCAGCCTCCCCGTACGTATGATGAAGTACGATTTGTACCAGGAGCAGGACTCCGTACGAATCATACAAAGACCGTACGACTCTAATCTCTGTACGATTCTCCATCGGAACCCTCTGTACGCGACATCCATACTGTTCGAAGCAGGTTTTCCTGATCCAGCAAGTACGATTAATCTCGGGTTCGCACCTTATGACGCTTTATTTACGGTAGCCCAAAACGTCCGGAGAAGCAGAGTACGCCTCGAAACAGGTACGGAACGCCCCCCGGGTACGCTGCGTACACCCCATGTCTGCAGGGATATGGTTTGTACCCCTGCGATCATGGGGTGTACGCACTATACCCCATGATCATGTGGTGTACGCACCGTACCCCATGATCGCAGGGTGTACGGTGCGTACACCCTGTGATCATGGGGTACAGTGCGTACACCCCATGATCGCAGGTGTACGCACCGTACAGTGTGTATGTGATTGTGTGGTTGTCCGTACGAATCGCTCTTACCTGACGTGGACCGTACAAATTGCGTCCTCACACCCCGGTCCGGATCGTACTCGTCAGGTCGTACAGCATGTTTACGAATCGTACGGTTCACTGTGAGGGTCCGTGTCGTACGGTGTCAGCCTTGCAATTCATACGGTTCGCGACGATTCGGACGGATTGACGAAATACGGATCGTACTACGCGATTCGGACGGATGTGTATGATTCGTACAGAGAGGGCTCCGGGTACGATTTGGAAGGATGCTTTTTTTCCCGAATCGGAATCGGCCCCATAATGTAATACATATACTATTCTCACTAAAATTTATGCAAAAAAGCACAATCTATCAAAATAAATATATAACTAATGTACTACTCCCACTTCACACAAAGCAAAAATAATAAAACTGGGTAAAATTAACAATTCTCCTTCCAATAAATGCAACAGTAATAAAAGGATTGGTTTGTGGATAGGTAATATTTACTATACCCATTCTAGCCAGTACAACAGTAGGAAAACTGTTAGAGTGCAAAGGGATAAAATTTACTATTCCCACTCCAATCACTACAAGAGTAGGGAAATTATTAGATTGCAGAGGGGTAAAATGTACGATTCCCACTCTAATTAGTTAACAGTTGGGAAGTGTTGGATAGCGTAGGGGTAAAATGTATTATTTCCACCCCAAGCATTGCAACTGTAGGGAAAGTGTTGGATTGCACAGGGGTAAAATTTACTATTCCCACTCCAGTCAGTACAAAAGTAAGGAAAGTGTAAGATAGTGGAGGTGCAAAATTTACTATTCCCACTCCATTGACTGTAACAATAGGGGAAGTGTTGGATTGCGGAGGGGTAAAATGTACTATACCCACTCCAATCAGTACAACAGTTGGGAAAGTGTGGTATAAATGAGAAGAATTTACTATTCCTACTCTAATAAGGACAACAGTAGAGAAAGTGTTGGATAGTGTAGGGGTTTTATTTACTATTACCACTCCAGTCAGTACGATCCTACCCTATCAAACTGGTACAGAAAGCCTTGGAAAGGGCTAGGAATAACCAAAGTGAAGCGCTCCTTGAGACGTACTCTAAGAGACCCAGGGAACGTGTGGTATGTGTCAGCACATACAGTCATCCGAACAACATTGTAAAGAGATCTATCAACAATAACTGGTCCATCCTAAATGCTGGGGTTAAGCAACTGTCCAGACCCTTGTTTGCCCTCAGACGGAGAGAAATATATTCTACATTCTAATGCATATACAGCCACCCACAACTTCTACAGTTTCAAGAGAACCTCATCAGAACACTTAATGGTCGACAGTGCCTGTCCAAGTACAGCACCCTTGTGCTTCATGTTCTGTCTGTCTGGTTACAACTACCATGTCTACAATAGACCTGGGTTTGATTAGCCCATGGGAGTTATGCATGTTCACCAACTGCAACAGAGATGGGGTCATTTATACAATACGTTGCCCTTGTAATTTTATTTATGTGGGAATGACCATACAGAAGGCAAGACAGAGAATAGTCCAACATCAGAGCTCAGTCCAATATCAGGAGGACAATACTAAACTCACAAGACACTTTTTGAGTTCAGGCCACACTGAAGATGACATCCAGTGGGCCATCACTTGATAAACCACACTATATACAGACTATGGGATCTCAAGAATCAGTCCTGATTTACATGGAACAAAGATGTATTTTCAGGCTCTGTTCTGACACACAGGGGTTGAATGACAATATCCCCTGGACAACCTGTATAAATAACCAACTAAGGGGCCGATTATGATGGCGGACGGACCTGAGTCCGTCCGCCACCCCAGAGTAGGAGAGACCGTCCGCAGGGGCAGCGGCGGTCCCTCCGTGCAAATTAGGATGTGACCGCCACCCTGGCGGTCACATCCTGTATTGTTAACATTGCGGCGGGTGCTGCTTGAAGCAGCACCCGCCGCAATGTTAAAAATGAAAGTTGTGCATTTGCATGCACAAAGCGGCAGGCACCGCGCGGTGCCTGCCGCTTTGTGCACGCAAAGGCAAGGGGGTACCTTAGGTACCCCCCATGTGCACCCCCCACCCCCTTTCACCCCTGGGGGCCCGCAACGGGCCCCCAAACAAAAATCTGTATGCCTTTGCACGGCTGAAATGCCGCCGTGTAAAGGCATAGTACTCCAGACATCCTAATATGGCTGGTGGTGTCTGATAGACACCGCCAGCCATGTTAGTGCTTTTCCGCCTCAGACGGGAAGAGACCGCAGCGGAAAAGCTGCGGACGGAAAAAAGATCCCCCAGCCATCCTAATCTGGCGGGGGCTCTTTTTTCAGTCCGCAGCGGTTTTCCCGCATCCTCCGGGCCAGCGGTGGCTTCCGCCGGCCCGGAGGATGCGGGAAAACCGATATCATAATCGGCCCCTAAGTCCTTTTCCTCACACCAACACTACCTATAGGTCCCCCTCTCTTTTAACACAATACACCAGCACAACTTGTATGGTGTACCGTTACTTCACACCATATACCAATCTTTATAATACACCCTTTTTTCATTACCTGTTTTTACCCTGTATAGCTAGCTTGCCAGGTGTGACTGTAGATATACATTGTAGTACTTTCTCTTTTTGTTTCAGTTCCATATTTATGCCTCTGAGTCCTCATGGACACTAGTACATTGTATTTATATACATTCACTCCTTTTTTCCCCTCTGACTTCCTTTTGCACTATCCACTGATTTATTATTCAATTTCCCTGTTTTTCTGCCTCTCCAAATTACGAGATCCGTTTATTTCCTCATGCGCTTGCGCATTGAACAGGGAACTACCTTTCCCATGATCTTCTGAAGCATGTCGCATCAGGCCCGGCTCACTTCATATTGCACATTCCCGGAGGTGATATTTCTCCCACCGGGATCCTCCATAGAGAAGGACCACGGACTTTTACACGGGTAAGTGAGCATTTGTCCCCAATGACTACAGGTTTCACTTTTAACATAGCAACCCCGTACTCCCCCACTTTTACGCCTTCACTCAGGTCATCTGCCTAACAGGGGACATGCAATATTACATGCCTGAGAGTTCATCTGTTCCGCCTTTTATTCATGCAGCAACACTGGGATATACAGATGCCTTGGAAATTCGTAAGAGAGATTTCCCACTTTCTTATTTTTTTTACTTTCAGAAGCCTATATAACTCAGACCCCTCGTTTAGGGGATCTCCACAGACCTGTTTGTCATCTTGGACCCCATGTTTATCCCCTACACAGTGTCCAGTGATGCACTCGATACTTCTTGCACAACATTAGTGAACCTTACTACAGGAGTGATAATAAATATTTACTTTTAATTTTTATCAAGGAATCTTGACAGAGTTATCTACTTCATTAATCTTTTCTTAGGAAGTTTATATTGCTTGGATTAAGGTGTTTTACTAATACTTTCTGGACTAGATTAACCTGTCCTTATATGCTATAACTCTACACATCACAGTGCCGATGTCTCATTGGGGCTACCCTGACACACTGTGTAATGTTGCTTGCTGAGTGAGTGTTCGACTCTTACCTATAGTTATACTTCTATGTCTTTTCTGCCGGGTATACAGTGGTATACCAATAAGGCTGAAGAGAGGTTTTAGAAAATGTACTTATCAGGTAAGATCACCTGATGTACCCCCATTTCTATTTTTTATTTCTACATTTATATTTCTGACCTTTTCTTTGTGTTGTAATGCTGCAGGATGGCCTGGTCACCAGCTCTTGTTTCATGTGCTTCTATTTTACAGACAGAGGGCACATAATCTCTTGGCCCCAACATTATTTCTACACTATTTTAGGAATTCCCTCCTCTTATTCTTTATTCGTTCCTCTGGAAAACGTACTTATAGTGAGTTTATAAAATTTACTATTACCACCCCAATCACTGCAACAGTAGGGAAAGTGTTGGATAGCGGAGGGATAACATTTCCTATTCACACCCCAATGACTGTAACAGTTGAGAAAGTGTTGATTTACGGAGGGGTAACATTTACTATTCCCACTCCAATCAGTACAACAGTAGGGAAAGTGTGGGATAGCGGAATAGAATTAACTATTCCCACTTCAATAAGTGCAACAGTAGGGAGAGTGTTGGTTAACTGAGGGGTGTCATTAACTTTTCCCACCCCAGTCAATACAACAGTAGGGAGAGTGTTGGATAGCGGAGGGTTAAAATTTGTTATTCCCATCCCAGTCAGTGCAACAGCAGGGAAAGTGTTGGATTGCGGAGGGGGTAAAATGCACTATTCCCTCTCCAATAAGTGCAACAGTAGGGAATGTATTGGATAGCATGGGGGTAAAATTTACTATTCCCACTCCGGTTAGTACAACATTAGGAAAAGTGTAGGATTCCGGAGGGGTAACATTTACTATTCCCACTGTTCAACATTAAGAACAAACAAAATATCTTCAACAACATTAATTAAAAAAAAAATAAAGTAAATAAAAAAAATATAATATGTTGAAATATAAAATACAAATATATTTAATATTAAAAATAAAAAAGTAAAAACACATTACAGTGTCAAATACATATTACAAATACCTTCAAATATTATTATAAATAAAATACACAAATAATTTTCATACAAATAAATATTTTTATTTAGAAAAAACATGATTTATTACATAAATGTAATGTAGTTGTTTACAACCCTATAACACAAAACTCACAACCTGCACTTAAAACGTAACTTGTAAGATAATAAATATTGACACTATTAATATAAATATTTATCAAACTAATTCCCATTTATTAAATACTAATTATTATTAATTATAATTAATATACTATCCACAATATACCAGCACAAAAAACACAACACACTCATAACATTTATCAATTTTTTTTACACAATTAACATAATTAATTATTAAATGAATAACTGCTATCAATTAAAATAATGAATATTTAATTGCTTAAAATTAATTTACTTTCCACTCAATACACCTACAAAACCGACAGACCACTCCTAAAATCTAAAGAAATAAATGTAATTGAACAATTAACATAATTAATTATCAATTAAATAAGTATTAATTAAAAACAAACTATTAATTCATTAAAATTAATTAACTGTTCACCCTTTATCCCTATAAATCCAACAACCTGCACCTAAAATGTAACTTTATAAAAAAATAATGACACAATTAAAATACATTTCCAATTAAATATTGAATAGTATTTATTAACTGATTATAAATTAATTTAAATGCATTTACTCCCCTCCCTTAACCCGTACCAACCCCACAATCTGCACCTATAAAAACAATTAATTAAACAATTAAAATAATTAACTAGCAATTAATTAATTAATATTAATGAATGAAAAAGTAATGACCCCCCACCTTTACTCCTGTAATCCCCATAACACGCACATAAAAAAAAGTAATTACAAAATGAACAAAATTAATTGTCGATAAATTAATTAATATTGACAACTAATAATAATTAATTAAAAAAAATTACTTCCCACCCTTCCCACCCTTTACCCCTATTACACACATTCCACCACTAAAAATAAAATTACACAATAAACCTAAATAATTATCAATGTATTAATTAATATTAATTAACAACTAATTATTAATTGATTGAAAATAACTTTCCACCCTTTACATGTAAATCCCGAAACCCACACCTAAAATTGCTCCCAAAAATTAAAAACATAGTTAACGCAATTAAATATCAATTACATAAACAATATTAAATACAAAATAATCCTGAGTTTATTGTAATTAAATTACTTCCCACCCTATACCCCTATAAACCCACAAACCGCTATGGAACTAAGAATCACAACAATTAATTACATTTAATTTAATAACCATTAAACATTTAACACATATAATTAAAAACATGGGGCACGATTTACAAAAGTATTCTGAGACAAAATCCTAACTTTACGACTTTTGGTATTCACAAAAGGCATTTAAGAGTGGTAAAGTTAGGATTCCTAACTTTACTACTCCTAATCTGAGACAAAATCCAAACTTTACGAATTTTGGTATTCACAGAAAGCATTTGGGAGTAGTAAAGATAGGCTTCCTAACTTTACTACTCCTAAACTGAGACAAAATCCTAACTTTATGACTTCAGGTATTTACAAAGGGCATTTAGGAGTAGTAAAGTTAAGAACTACTCCTAAATGCCTTTTGTGAATACCGTAAGTCGTAAAGTTAGGATTTTGTATCAGATTACATTTGTGAATCTGGCCCATAAACAATGATTATACAAGAAAATTATCATATACATTTGAAATAAATACTAAAATACTTAACAATAATTTCAAAATGATATCTATGGTATGGAGATATTTTTTCCGATATTCTGTCTGAATATCAATTTTAAAAGTAACCTTTTACATTCCCAAAGTCCCTAGAGGTCCATTTGCATGAACTTCCAACTGTGACCTAGGAGCTGCTGAGATAAGAACTT
The DNA here is from genome assembly GCF_964261635.1 of Lissotriton helveticus. Lineage (NCBI taxonomy): Eukaryota > Metazoa > Chordata > Amphibia > Caudata > Salamandridae > Lissotriton > Lissotriton helveticus. The sequence goes on from NC_136062.1 coordinate 313,481,713, forward strand.
GTTTCAATCTGTGCAGTGCTCAGTGTTGGACATGGCCCATTCTGCAAGGTTGTTTAGATTTTTCCCTCCCACTTTGTTTTTCTTTGCTGAATCCATTACTGTTGGCTTTTAAGACTTTGTGCACTTTAATCATGCTAACCAGGAGCAAAACGAGTGTGCTCTCCTACAATACATGATAAACGTGGCCTACATCTAAGTGGTACATTTAATTTACTTGTAAGTCCCTAGTACATGGTGCTATATGTACCCTGGGCCTGTAAATGAAATGCTACTAAAGGGCAGCAACACCTATTGTGCATCCACTCAAGTAGCACTGTAAAACATGTCTCAGGCTTCCCACTGCAGCCTGTAGCACAGTTTTAAATGGCAATTTCAATATGTGAAAGTACTCCCTTTTCCAGGCTCAATCTTTCCTTTAAAATACTTAGGGTAGACACTAAACACATAGGGCCTGATTGACAAAGGTAAACTTACACTTTCGTGTATATTTACTACTTTTTGATATACACAAACTACGTGCAGGGTTTCACAACTTTGAACCCCTTATACTTATATATACAGAGGTTTCCAACCCGATTGCGGAATCTTGGTGCGTTAAATAGCACACGCAAAGCACAGGGAGTGCGGAGTCATAAACTATGCATACGTCAAAGTAATAAACTTACACAAACGTGTAAATTTACCTTTGTGAATCAGGGCCTCATAGGGCAGAATGCATGGTATTCAAAAAGTTGGACATGTGTGTTTACGTTTTGCATGTCCTAACAGAGAAAACTCCTAAAGTCATTCTTCACTGTTGTAAGGCTATCTCTCCCCAAATATTAACATTGGATTACTTTATTTCACGAAGTAAGTGATAATTTCAATTTGGGACCAGATAGAGAAATGTGTTTTCCACTCATTCAAATTAAAATTTAAAACCTTCCGTAATGGTTAATTCACATTTTAAGTTACTATTCTGAAAACGCATTGGCTGTTTTCACCACTGGGGTAAACACTTAAATTGACTCATACCTACTCGTGGGCAGCAGCGTGATATAAAAGTCTGCCCCCACGAGCTTAAAGGGTGTCTCTTGTGGTTACCAGCTTTGTATATATAAATAATTACTATCTGCTAAACAAATCAGGACAAGGGCTGCTGTTTATATCTTAACCCCTTCGACGCTGATGACAGAGCGGTTCCATCATCAGCGTCGGTTGGGCTGTGATGATGATGGAACCGCTCCGTCATCGGCACAGCCCTCGGGGGGAGCGCTGGCGCTCCAAACCTGGGGCATCGATCTCGGTGGTTTCCTTGGGGTGGCAGCGGAAGACTTTCTGCTGCCACCCCCTGGCCCCCCCACGCTTCCTGGTGACGTCAGCGTGCACAGCGCGCAAAGACGTCATCAGGAAGCGCTGGACGCGCTGGAAGCCATTTGTTTCCAGCGCGTCCAGCAAGAGGAGGTAGGTTTTGGCCTCCGGTGGGGCGGGGGGGCGCTGTTCGGTGCCTTGAGGCATCGGGGGGGAGGAAACAGTGTTTCCTCTCCCCTGATGTCCCATTGCAGGGCATTCCTGGTGCACGATCCCACACAGCGTCGCGATCGTGCACCAGGAATGCCCCACTAGACACCAGGGATTGTTTGTTTTTGTATGTATTGTGTGCAGGAAGCGACCCCTTGGACAAGGGTTGCTTCCTTTTGGGGGCAAATTAATTTTCAGACTTTTCTGCCAACCCTGGGGCAGATCTGCCGTTTTTTGGCCGATCTGCACCCAGGTGGGGCAGAAAAGCCCACTAGACAACAGGGATTGTATTTTATTTGTAAAGGAAGCGACCTCTAGGGTAAGGGTCGCTTCCTAGGGGCCAATTTTTTTTTTTAGACTGTTCTGCCCCCCCTGGGGGCAGTTCGGCTGTTTTTTGGGCCTAATCTGGACCCAGGGGGGGTGGAAAAGCCCACTAGACACCAGGGATTGTTCTTTTTTTGTAAAGGAAGCGACCCCTTGGGCAAGGGTCGCATCCAGGGGGCTAAATCATTCTTTTAGACCTTTCTGCCCCCACTGGGGGCAGATCGGCCATTTTTTGGGCTGAATCTGGACCCAGGGGGGTAGATTAGCCCACTAGACACCAGGCATTTGTTTTTGTTATATAAAGGAAGTGACCCCTTGGGCAAGGGTCACTTCCAGGGGGCAATATAAATATTTTAGACTGTTTTCTAAAATATGTTCTGCCCCCGCTGGGGGCAGATTAGTGTCTTAATTTGGCCTCTCTGCCCTCCGTAGGGTTGCTTCCAGGAGGCCCACATTTATAAAGATTTATATTCTGCCCCCCATGGGGACAGACACCCCATTTGTGACATACCCTGTGACATAGCCTGTTGTAATGTGTGTTGTTTTTGTTTCTTCTGATGTTCTGCTGTTTGTGTAGTTGCATGTGTTTAGTAAGAGACCTTTTTTTGTTCAATTGTAATGTAAATGTGTTTTTTTGCAAAAGTGTGTAATAATACGAGTATGTTTGGTTTCTGTTTTTTGTGATTGTAAAACATGTTTTGCATTTGTTCTTGATGTGTACTTCTGTAGATGTAAGTTTTTTTTTCTTCTTTCTAGTGGGATATCGTTGCCTATTTGCTGTGCATTTGCAGAGTAGGTGCTGGTGAGTGTAGCTGTTTCTTGTAAGTGAATTGTATATTTTTTCAATATATGGATATTTGTGATAAAGGCTTACTTTTTTTACTTACTTTGCACAGTGTTGAGGTTGTTGAGTTGTTTGTGCAGACTCCTTTATTTGTAAGGATAATGGCTAGCCGCCGGATTACTGCTCAGCAAGTTGTTGGAATGCTTTTTGATTCTTCCTCTGACCATGGTCCAGAGACTGACTCTGATTCTGAGCCAGAGGTGGGAGGTGAAGATTCAGGTAGTGAGTTTTCTCTACACATGGCTTCATCTGATGATGAAGATATTCTGAGTGCTGATGAAGCTACTATTGGTGTGGATGAAGTGCCTGTGGTTGCGGAGAACATTGCTGTGCCAATAGTGCGGCAAGAGGCGTCTGGGCTGCAGCCTGGGGCTGCTAGACTTCCAGTTGGTGTAGTGAGACAAGAGGCAGCTGGGCGGCAGCCTGCGGCTGCAAGACTTGACATTGAAAGTTCTGACCTCTGGGTTGCACCAGGCATGGTGCAGCCGGCATTGCCTGAATTTACTGGTGTTCCAGGGTGTAGGGTGAACACTGAAAACTTTTTGCCAATTGATTTTTTCAAGTTGTTTATGGATGATGTGTTTTTGGCAGAGATTGTAGAGCAGACTAATTTGTATGCAGAATTTTTTTTGAGGGTGAACAGTGCCAGCCTTAAGTCCCATGCTAGAGCTACCCGGTGGACTCCCACAAATTTGGAGGAGATGAAAAAGTTTTTGGGTTTAACTTTTTTGATGGGCTTGCTTAGGAAACCATCAATAGCTTCATATTGGTCTACTAGTCCCTTGATGGCAACAGCTATATTTCCGGCAGTCATGAGTCGTAATAGGTATTTGCTTCTGCTTCGAATGATGCATTTTGTTGACAATAGTTCAGCTTTGGCACGAGATCACCCTGATTGTGACCGTCTTTTCAAGATTCGGCCTGTCATTGATCATTTCGTTGATCGATTTCCTGAGATCTTTTATCCTGGGAAACAAATTGCAGTGGATGAGTCTTTGCTGTTGTTTAAGGGCCGCTTTGAATTTCGGTAATACATTCCTAGTAAGAGGGCACGCTATGGAATTAAGCTTTATATGCTGTGTGACAGTCTGACTGGATATGTCTCTAATTTCAGGGTGTACACCGGTAAGGAATCCAGGATTAACCCCCCTGGCTGTCCATCGACTTTTGGAGTGACTGAGAAAATTGTGTGGGAACTTGGTTGTGGATTTTTTAACAAAGGCCATCATTTATATGTAGATAACTTCTACACTGGTGTGCGGTTTTTCAGGGAATTGGCCAAAGTGGGCACTGTTGCTTTTGGCACAATCCGGTCAAACCGTAAAGGTTTCCCAAAAGAACTTGTTTGTCAAAAGCTTGCTCGGGGACAGTGCAGTGCATTGCGTTGTGAGGAGCTTCTAGCTGTGAAGTTTTCAGACAGGAGAGATGTCTACATGTTGACTTCCATACATGATGAAAGCACTGAACCGGTGACTGTTTGGGGTCAGGTTGCAAAAGCGCGCAAACCTGTGTGCATAATGGACTATAATAGGCACATGGGTGGTGTTGACAGAGTAGATCAGAGGTTGGAACCATATGCTGCCCTTCGTAAGGCTTACATTTGGTACAAGAAGTTGGCTATCCATCTTTTCCACTTGGCAACCTTTAATGCTTTTGTTGTGTTCCAGAAATCTTGTCCCCAGTCAACGATGACTTTTGTAAAGTTTCAGGAGTCTGTAATAGGCAGCCTTGTTTTAGTGGAACAGGCAAGTGTTCCTAGAGTTGGAGTGGTGGAGGATGTTGCCAGATTGAAAGATCGCCACTTTCCTGTTCAAATTCCTCCTACTACCTCAAAAGACTTTCCCAGTCGGAGATGTAGAGTCTGTTGGCGAAGAGGTTTGCGGAAGGAGGTTCGTATGTACTGCCCCGACTGCCCTTCAAACCCTGGACTGTGTGTACCTGCTTGTTTTAGAATGTACCACACGCAAAATAATTTTTGGGAGCATCCATGAGTGGTAAAGTGAACTGGTTGGTCTTTATTCTTTAAAACTTATTGTTCAGTTTCAAAGTTGGCATTTTTGGCATTTTTAGATTTAGTTGTTGTGTTAGTAGATTTGTATCAATTTGCAATTTGTTTTTGTTTTTTGTTTGTTTTGAAAAAAACTAAAGTATGATGTTGGTTTGCGTGTAGTGTCCATTGTCTGACGGTGTGCATGGTTTGGCGCTTGGCTGGCGGTGTCTGTGAACTGGTGCTTGTCTGGCGGTGTCTGTGGACTGGTGCTTGGCTGGCGGTGTGCGTGGTCTGTTGTTTGGTTGGCGGTGTGCGTGGTCTTGCGCTTGCCTGGTGGTGTGTTGGGATTGGTGTTTGGCTGGTGGTATGCCTGGGCTGGAGCTTGGCTGGCGGTGTGTGTAGACTGGTGCTTGCTTGGTGGTGTGTGTGGATTGGTGTTTGGCTGGTGGTGTGTGTCGTCTGGTGTTTGGTTGGCGTTGTGCATGGTCTTGCGCTTGCCTGTTCGTGTGTTTGGATTGGTGCTTGGCTGGTGGTGTGCCTGAACTGGTGTTTGGCTGGCTGTGTGTGTGAAGTGGTGCTGTCCTGGCAGTGTGTGTGGACTGGTGCTTGCCTGGCGGTGTGCGTGGTCTGGTGTTTGGTTGGCGGTGTGCGTGCTCTTGCGCTTGCCTGGTGTTGTGCTTGGATTGGCGCTTGGCTGGTGGTGTGCCTGGACTGGTGCTTGGCTGGCGGTGTCTGTGGACTGGTGCTTTCCTGGCGGTGTGTGTGTGGACTGGTACTTGGCTGGCAGTGTGCGTGGTCTGGTGCGTGACTGGCGGTGTGTGTGGTCTGGTGCTTGGCTGGTGGTGTGCGTGGACTGGTGCTTGGCTGGTGGTGTGTGGGAAGTGACTTAATGCTGGTTACTACACACAGTGCTAGATGAGCGCCACTCTATGTAATCCATGAGTTTGTGTAGTTGCTGTGTCAGGAATGTGGGCGTGTGAAAGGGATGGGCCCTTGATTGGCGTTGTCTGCTGGTGGAAGTGTAGTAATGTGATGGGTCCGTGGCTGGCGGTGTGAAAGTTTTGTATGTGTCACATGTATGAAAGGTGTATGAATGGCCTGTAAAGCGGTTGATGCCTTGTCGTGGCTTTAGAGCTCACGAGCTGTGAGTCAATGGTTCAGTTTCTTGTCCTTTCCATTTTTAACAGTGTATTTCATTTTTTGTGAAATCGCTTGCTAATACAATGGTATATACTGAACCATCACTCACCCTCGTGCCAAATCCAACCAGTATGTGTGTCTGTTTGAAAACTTGATGTCTGTGTAGTTTTTTTCCCTTTTTTTTTTGAAGCAGGACGCACCTTGTCACTTTTTTTGTAAATGTTGTGATGTGTTCCTTTTGTGCCTGGTGGTGTGAATGGTCTTCTGCGTGTCAGGTATGAAAGGTGTGTGAATGGCCTGAAAAGCGGTTGGTGCCTTGAAGTGGCTTTACAGCTCACGAGCTGCGAGTCATTAGTTCAGTATTTTTGTCCATGTAATTGACAGTGCATTTCATTTTTGTGAAATCTCTTGTTAATAAAATTATATATACTGAACCATCACTCGCCCTCGTGCCAAATCCAACCAGTATGTGTGTGTGTTTGAGGAATAGATGGCTGTGTAGGGATATTTTTTTTCTTAGTCTCTGTGCCAAGGTGTACATTCCGCTTACGAATAACCTGCCAATTGTAGTTATTCTTGAAAACCCATGGGACTAGATGGTGATGTCTCTCTGGTGAAATCTAACAATTAATTGTATCCACAATATCCTGCAAAACTCAAAATGTCCGTCATATTTTCCTTGCAATATTCCGCCCAAATTGTCACGCTGCACAAGTAAACAACTAATTTTGTCAAAAGTAATTGGTTTAGCTAGGGGGGTCACATGGGTTTTTGACTCCTTCCTCAGTTGCCATCTAGGGAAACCTAGCATACCCACTCATTTTTGGAAAGTAGACATCCGGGGGCTTTCTAGGGGGTATGGCTTGCATGGATCCTCCAACGTTCCTTTTCTCAGAATCCCTAGCAAACTTTAAATGTAGCTAAATTTATTAATTTTTTTCAAACATTTATGTGTTTAAAAGTGTGGCATCACTGGTCTCACACAAATTTCCACCCACCCCGCGTTCCCCCAGGTCTCCTGAAAACAATGGTACCTCACTTGCCTGGGTCTGCCTAGTGCCTGCGACAGGAAACAGCGCAAAACGCAACATGGTCGCACCGGAATTTTCGCAGTGAAAACGGGCCCTTTTGTGGCAAAGTGCCTAACTTTCGTTTTTGAACCCTAGCTCTGCCGGCACCTAGAGAAACCTAGCAAACCTATACATTTTTTATAACTAGACACCCAGGGGAATTCAGGATGGGGAGACTCAACTACCTCCCTCCAGGTTCTGTTACCCAGAATCCCTTGCAAATCTTAAAATTGTCAAAAAAACGCATTTTCCTCACATTTGTGTGGTGAAAAGTTGTGGAATCTGCGTGGATCAACAAATTTCCACCCACACCGCGTTTCCCCAGGTCTCCTGAAAAAAATGGTACCTCACTTGCGTGGGTAGGCATAGTGGCTGCAATAGGAAAAGGCCCAAATCGTACGGTGGAGAATTTAAAATAACCTATAGCAAAACTACCTTTTTTTTTGGGGGGGCAACCGGGTTTTTGGCCCGGGGCTCGGCGGCAAACTTGTGAAACTACCAAACCCAAACAGTTTTGAAAACTAGACACCGGGGGGAGTCTAGGGAGGTGTGGCATGCGTGGGTCCCCCAATGTTTTCCTATCCAAAATTCCTTGCAAACTTTAAATTTAGGTAAGAAAATCACTTTTCCATACATTTTTGTGTGGGATCTCCGTGCCGGCACAAATGTCCTACCACCCAGCGTTCCCCTTGATCTCCCGAGTAAAATGATACCTCACTTGTGTGGGTGGGCCAAAGGCCTGTGACTAGGATGACCCCAAAACAGTAGAAATCTCTGTGCTTAATTTGTCAATCCTGAATGCTACAATTTCTTAAAAATACATTTTTGGCCTGTTCTGCTTTGGCCCACCCACACAAGTGAGGTATCATTTTACTCGGGAGAACAAGGGGAACGCTGGGTGGTAGGACATTTGTGCTGGAATGGAGATCCTAGGCAAAAAAGTTTGGAAAAGTGATTTTTTACCTAAATTTAAGGTTTGCAAGGAATTCTGGGTAGGAAAACATTGGGGGACCCACGCATGCCATACCTCCCTGGACTCCTCCGGGTGTCTAGTTTATTAGAACTGTTTGGATTTGGTAGTTTCACAAGTTTGCCGCCGAGCACCGGCCAAAAACTCTGGTGCCCCCCCCCAAAAAAGTTTTGCTATAGGTTATTTTGAAATCTCCACCGTACGATTTGTGCCTTTTCCTGTTGCAGCCACTATGCCTACCCACGGAAGTGAGGTACCATTTTTTTTTAGAAACCTGGGGGAACGCGGGGTGGGTGGAAATTTGTTGATCCACGCAGATTCCACAACTTTTCACCACAGAAATGTGAGGAAAATGCATTTTTTTGACAATTTTAAGATTTGCAAGGGATTCTGGGTAACAGAACCTTGAGGGAGGCAGTTGAGTCACCCCATCCTGAATTCCCCTGTGTGTCTAGTTATAAAAAATGTATAGGTTTGCTAGGTTTCTCTAGGTGCCGGCAGAGCTAGGGTTCGGCACTTTGCCTCAAAAGGGCCCGTTTTCACTGCGAAAATTCCGGTGCGACCATTGTGCGTTTTGCGCTGTTTCCTGTCGCAGGCACTAGGCAGACCCAGGCAAGTGAGGTACCATCTTTTTCGGGGGACCTGGGGGAACATGGGGTGGGTGGAAATTTGTTGATCCATGCAGATTCCAGAACTTTCCACCACAGAAATGTAAGGAAAATGCGTTTTTGACAATTTTTTAGCTTTGCAAGGGATTCTGGGTAACAGAACCTGGTGGGATGCAGTTGAGTCACCCCATCCTGAATTCCCCTGGGTGTCTAGTTTTCCGAAATGTATAGGTTTTCTAGGTTTCTCTAGGTGCCGGCAGAGCTAGGGTTCAAAAACGAAAGGTAGGTACTTTGCCAAAAAAGGGCCCGTTTTCACTGCGAAATTGCGGTGCAAACACGTTGCGTTTTGTCCTGTTTCCTGTCGCAGGCACTAGGCAGACCCAGGCAAGTGAGGTACCATTTTCTTCGGGAGACCTGGGGAAACACAGGGTGGGTGGAAATTTGTTGATCAACGCAGATTCCAGAACTTTCCACCACAGAAAAGAGAGGAAAATGCATTTTTTTCCAAATTGTTTAGGTTTGCAAGGGATTCTGGGTAACAGAACCTGGTGGGAGGCAGTCGAGTCACCCCATCCTAAATTCCCCTGGGTGTATAGTTTTCAGAAATGTATAGGTTTGCTAGGTTTCCTTAGGTGCCGGTAGAGCTAGGGTTCAAAAACGAAAGGTAGGCACTTTGCCAGAAAAGGGCCTGTTTTCACTGTGAAATTACGGTGCGAACACGTTGTGTTTTTCGCTGTTTCCTGTCGCAGTCACTAGGCAGACCCAGGCAAGTGAGTTACCATTTTTTTCAGGAGACCTGGGGGAACACGGGGTGGGTAGAAATTTGTTGATCCACGCAGATTCCAGAACTTTCCACCACAGAAATGTGAAGAAAATGTGTTTCTTTGTCCATTTCTTAGATTTGCAAGGGATTCTGGGTGACAGAACCTGGTGGGAGGCAGTTGAGTCACCCCATCCTGAATTTCCCTGGGTGTCTAGTTTTCAAAAATTTATAGGTTTGCTAGGTTTCCCTAGGTGCCGGCAGAGCTAGGGTGCAAAAACTACGGCTAGGCACTTTGCCATAAAAGGGTCAATTTTTAACTGCAAAATTGAGGTGTGACCACGTTGCATTTTGCGCCGTTTCCTGTCGCAGGCACAAGGCCGACCCACACAAGTGAGGTACCTTTTTTATCGGGAGACTTAGGGTAATTCAGATTTGTAAATCAACTGTTATTACCTATTGAGTTTTCATGCATTTCTCCCTTCCCAATGAAAGACATTGTGTAAAAAAAAAATCTTTTTGAAAAATGACCAATAATTCTCATGCTAGTATGAGTATTCCCAATTTTGAAAATGTACAAATATATACTGTTTCTAAACTCTATAATTTGTACCCAATTCAGAAATACATAGGTGTCATTCATACCGATTTTTCCATGTATACATTTTCCAAGAATAAGTGCTCTGTACCCAGTAAATAATAAAATACCATTGAAAGTTGCTGTTGAGTTTTTGGCTCTGGGTTCGTCGGGTTCTTGGTGAAACCACAAGTCCTATATATCCCCACAACCAGGAAGGTCAAACGGATGTAACGGTATATTGCTTGCAAAGAGCTGTCAAAATTACAAGAAGTTATAGGTGAAAACGTTAAGACAAAAGGCTGTTTTTTTCAACTAATTTTCAATTATTCCACTATTTAGATGTTAGTTTCTATAAAGAAACCTTCATGGATTTAGACAAATGACCCCTTTCTATATTCATAATTTTGTCTACTTTTCGAAAATTTATAGCTTTCCAGGATCCATTATTGCTTTCAAACTCGTCTCTACCATTAACTGGAAGGAGGTTGAAAGCTCTAAAAATAGCAAAAATAGGCTATGTTTGTTTATGTTTATGTTTAAAGATTTCTAGAGCACATGGCTGCCCGTAAGCGTCCCAGCGCTAATGATAGAAACAAGCGACAGCAAAAGGGGAAGAGTTACGGGTACAGCCAGGTCTTCAGAAGTTTACGGAAAGGAAGGAGATTGGGTTGAGCACGCAAATCCAGAGGGAGTGAGTTCCACAGTTTGGAGGCGATATATGAGAAATTACGGCCTCCAGATCGAGCCCTCTTGGTCCTGGGCGTCAGGGTCAGATGGAGGTTCGTGGATCGGAGGGTTCTGTTGGTAGTGTATGGGACAATGAGATCTTTGAGGATGGGTGGGGAATTACCATATATTTTTATTTTTATTTTTGCCATTTATTAAGCGCGAACGAATACCCGCAGGCGGCTCGGCACTAGACTATTCACATAACTTTCCCCAAGATGTCAATGGCTCCAAAAATAGTTAATGGTCAGTACTACTGGTTAAAAACCCAGGTATTCAGTCTTTTGCGAAACTGCATGAGTGAGGGGCTAGTCCTAATGTGTTGAGGCAGGGTATTCGATACTTTAGGTGCCGCGACTAGAAAGCGGCAGTCACCCCGTGAAACTGTTTTAGAATGTGGGACCATTAGTTGGTTAAGGGTAGTGGATCGGAGCTGTCTGGCAGGTTTATAGGGTATCAGCTGGTCCTTAAGGAAATGCGGTCCTTGATCATGGAGTGCCTTGTACACTATGCAGAGTGATTTGAACTTGATCCGATTCTGGATCGTCAACCAGTGATATTTCTTAATTGTGTCTGATATGGCCGAGAACTTGGGTGTTCTAGAAAGCAGACGTGCTGCTGCGTTCTGTATCGTCTGAAGCTTGTTGGTTACCCTGACCTGGGCATTTAAAAATATGCCATTGCAGTAGTCAAGGGATGATAAAACTAAAGAACTGACCAGTGTTTTAGCAGCTACATCTGGTAAAAACGGGATAATTTTCCTGATCATTCTTAGTTTATGATGGGCTGTGGCCGCTATTTTGTTTGCATGTGCCATAAAGTTGAGACCCTCATCAAAAGTTACTCCCAGGTTCCTGATCTTGGGGGCCGGGCTGGGGGGGGGCTCCAAAGGCTGGTGGCCACCAGGTTGCTGACCAACCCGGTGAAAGGGGTCCAAAAATGACCACCTCCATTTTTTCGGAATTGAGCTTCAGGCAATTAGATGCCATCCACTCTCCAATAGCTAGCATTACACTTTGGAAGCGCTCTGCCACCTCATATCCATCACCTTTCATGGCCAGAACCAATTGTGTATCGTCAGCATAGGAGGTTAGGCTCATCCCATATGCTTTGATAACATTGGCAAGGTCCGACACATAGATGTTAAATAGTGTCGGACTTAGGGATGAGCCTTGAGGAACCCCACACGGTAGTGACAGCTTGGCAGATTGGTATGGCCCCAGGGTGACCTGTGTTCTATCGGCCAGGAAGGATGCGAGCAGATCTCTCGCTGTATGGTGAATGCCCATCTTTCCGACACGGTCCACCAAGATCTTATGGTCGACCGTGTCGAAAGCCGCCGATAAATCAAGCAGTACAAGTACTGCTGTCCCTCCCTGGTCTCGGATTGCTCTAATGTCGTCTGCCGCTTTGATCAAAGCGGTTTCAGTACCATGATACTTGCGGCAACCGAACTGTGTATCATCCAGTAGACGATGTTTCTCTACATGCTCGGATAGTTGTTGATTCGTAGCTTTTTCAGCTACTTTGGCTAAAAAAGGGACGCTTGCTATGGGCCTATAATTCTTTAGTTCATCCTTATCCAGACTCGATTTCTTCAATAGTGGTTTCACCAGGGTGTTTTTCAAGGAGTCCGGATATGTCCCAGAACCCAATATAGAATTGCAAACTAGAGTAATGACCGGGATGATAGTGTCCATCACCGGTGGGAGGACTGAAAAAGGATAAGGATCTAATGCCGATCCAGTTTTAATCGAGGAGACAATAATCTTTATTTGGTCGGTCGTGAGAGCCTTGAACCTGGTCACGACATTTCCCGAGGGCATATAAGAAGGAGAGGCTATTGTCGTGTTGGTTTTTGAGGTAAAAGCTTGGTAGATGTCATTTACTTTAGAGAAAAAGAAATTGGCCAGTGCGTCACAGAGTAATTGTGAGGGGGGCGGGGTAAGATCTGGAACGTTACCTGACAAAGTTTTAGTAATGTCATATAGTTGCCTACTAGAATTTTTAGCTTTTTCAATTTGCTCTGAGAAGAATGTTTTTTTTGCATCAACAATCATTGCTTTGTAAACAGCCAATGATTCTTTATATTTGGTCTTGCTCTCTGTGTCATAGGTTTTGCGCCACTGCCTTTCCCTATTCCTGCTGAGTTGTTTTTGCATTCTTAATTCCTCTGTGTACCACGGGGCGGTCGGTGTGATTCTGTTCCTGGATTGGGATTTAGTAGGTACTAGGAGATTAGTGGCATGGCCTAGCCAGTCCTGAAATTGTCGAGTTGCAGTGTTGGGTTCTGTAGACAGAGATGGGCATGTACTGTCCAGCAGCTTTTTTTAATTCTGTCTGATTTATATTCTTTCATACTTTAAAGGAGCCTGGGACAGGGGTAGTGACCTTCTTACTCAAAGATTCATTAATTGTCATTCTACTAAATATGGCAAAGTGGTCAGTCCAAGGCATGGGTAAGATATTTAATATATGCAGGCCCTCAACGTTGGAGAAGATACCGACTAAGGTGTGTCCCGCCTGGTGGGTAGAGGAGGTGACCATTTGTCTAAGACCCAGTGTTTCCAGGTCTGTAATGAGGGCGGAGGTATCCTTGTCGTTATAGTATTTTGTGAGTTAGACAAAGGGCCTTGAAATGCACTCTTTCCAATACTGGCAGCCAATGCAGTACTCTAAGAGCCGTTTGGCCGAGCACCGGTTGTTGGTATTTGTAAGTGTTTTGCACTACTTGGAGTTTGGCTGTCACTTTCTTAGGTGCACCGAGGTAGAGGGCCTTTCCATAGTCCAATCTGGACAGTATTAGTCCCTGGACTAGAAGCTTCCTAGACTGAAAGGGGAGCAACGGAAGGATTTTACGGGAGGTGCGGAGGAGACCATAGCAGGCTCTGGCCGTTTTCCTTGCTTGGGTATTCAGAGTGAGCTCCTGGTCCAGCCAGATCCCAAGGCTTTTGATATCGGATTTAGGAGTAGGGGGCGGACCCATGCAGGGAGGCCACAAGATCTCTGAACAAAAGTGGGACTGGTTGCCCATCACCATAATCTCCGTTTTATTACTATTCAGTTTTAAGTGGGACCTGTCCATCCAACTGACTATATCTCCAAGGCAGGAATGCAGATCGATGGTGGGATTTTCCTGGTGGCTTAGTGATACTACAAGTTGGGTATCGTCGGCATATGTCAGTAATTTGGTACCATAAGGGGTGACAATTTTTTCGAGGGGAGACATGTATACGTTGAAGAGCGTAGGACTCAGGAAAAAGCCCTGCGGCACTCCGCAGTGTATTGGGGTCTCTTTGGAGATGTGGTTACCCTCAGCCACCTGGAAGGAACGGCTGTGAAGGAAAGATCTTAGCCAGGACAAGGCAAGCCCTGAGATACCCAGATCCCTGAGCCGTTGGACCAACGTACGATGGTTAACGGTGTCGAAGGCCGCACTTAGATCCAGGAGGATCACTGCCACTAATCCTCCTGCATCGATGATTTTCCTGGCCTCTTCGACTACCGCCACCATCGCAGTCTCAGTGCCCTGGCCCGGATGAAAGCCTGTCTGTGAGGGTTTGAGCAGTTCACTGGATTCAAGGTAGTTGGACAGTTGGTTGTTGATTAATTTTTCTGCCATATTGCTGATACTTGGCAAAAGAGAGATCTGCCTAAAGTTGGTCAAATTTAGGGGGTCGAGGTTAGGCTTTTTTAATAGGGCCTTGACCACAGCCTTCTTCCAACTAGGGGGAACCATGCCCTGCGATAGAGAGGAGTTAATCACATGCACCATCGGGCGAGGATGGTAGGTGCTATGAGTTTTAAGATCTTAACAGGGGCTGGGTCAAGCGGGGAGCCACTCTTAATTGACAGTAAAATAGGGGACAGGGTGTCCTCACTAATAGGGATAAACGTGTCCAGACCTATATTGAGGTTCTGCGACTGTGTTGGACACAGGTCGAATAGGTCCACAGGATAGAGAGGGGGGAGTTGTTTCAGGATATTTAGTATCTTTTGGTCAAAGAAAATTGCTAGCTCACTACAATGGTTGTCCGAGAGATCACCCGGGCATGTAGGCTCCGGGGTTTTTAAAAGCTTTTTCACGATTTGAAAGGTTTCTCTTGACGAGCTAGAGGCAGTTCTTATTTTTTCTTCGAAAAAGACTGCTTGCGCAGCTTTAAGAGCTTTTTTGTAATCATGAATAGTGAGTTTATAATCCCTCTTCTTGTTGGGATCATAGTCCTTCCTCCACAGTCTTTCAGATCTTTTACAAAGTTTTTTCAGGAGGCGGACCTCCTGAGTAAAGCAGGGCAGAGTGTTTTTTTTCCGTGGTTTAAGATTTTTTTTTTAGGGAGGACGGTGTTAAGGGAGTTTTCAATCCACGAGGAAAGGTTGACATCCACGGCTGCGGGGTCAGCCTCATAGTTTGGCGAGGAGAGCTCCAGGGCATGCTTCCATTTGACAGTGTCTAATTTAGACCAAGGGCGAGAGGGTCTACCGGGCGCTTGCCTGGGGAGCGGGATGGTCGGGATCCACCAGCTAAATGGAATAAGCAGATGGTCGGTCCACGGTATCGGGATAGGTACTCTGACTTTAAGGTCCAGGATGTTCGAAAAAATGGGATCCAACAGGTGCCCCAGTGTGTGCGTGGGTTGATCGTTCCCCAAGTAGAGCTGGTGGGTTGCTAGATCTATTAACAGGTCCGAAGCTATGCTATCATTGTTGTTGTTAAAGTGAATATTTAGGTCCCCTAGGATCATAAAATTGGGCAGAGTACTGGCCATGGCCATGGAGGTTTCTAAGAGAGAGCTACAGAACTGTCCCATGGTACCTGGGGGGCGGTAAATAAGAACTCCCGAAAGGGAATTACATGGGGACACTTGGATGGTGAATTGAATATTTTCGCAGTCAGAGAGGGGGCTGCCATGAAACCGACACGAAAGGTGGTCTCTATGGATTATGGCTATCCCTCCTCCCCTTCCCTTCACTCGGTCCAAGTGTTGCATGAGGAAGCCTAGGGGCAGCGCCTGAACAATCTCCGGATCAGAATCTGATGAGAGCCATGTCTCAGTTATGAACAGAATCTCCAATTGTTGCTCCTCTAAGAGCATATGGATTTCCTGCGCGTGTTTAGGCAGGGATCGACAATTTACCAAAGCCATTTTAATGACAGTCTGGGCAGAGTGGCCGGTCTTTGGAGTGGTTAGTTTATATGTACAGTGGAGACAGTGATTACAAGGGCACAGAGGGACATGGGGGGCTGGTTCAGTTGGCCCAGAAATTCCCTGGAGTATGTAATACTCTTACGAAGGGGTGAGACCGAGGTACTAGGCCCTGGGCCCGGCGAGGCGTGGACGGGCGCAGATGGGCTTACCTCTGGCGCACCTCCGGCGCGCCATCGTCACGCCCGCTGCGCTCGTCCGCTGCGCGTACGAGGAGTAGAAGGCATTTTGTAGTGGGAGGGCCGAATCGCTCGCACCACTAGAGCGCCGACCTTCCTCCTCCAAGATGGCGCCTGAGCAGGAAGTGCTCGGTTACCTGATCCCGCGGTCCAGAAGCCCCAAATAGGCCATCTGAGAGCGTGTGGACTCTGTTGAGGAGGTCGCGACCGCAGTCCGCTCTGTGAGATCGGGAAAGGCCACGGGTCCGAATGGACTTCCCATCGAAATTTATAAGCTACGTCCAGATAAAATAGCACCACATCTTCGCTCAATGTTCTTAAAATCGCTAGATGCAGGTACCCTCCCATTCGATCAAAGACTTGCGTCTATTGTCGTGCTTCACAAGGAAGGGAAGCCGCGGGATTGCTGCACGTCGTACAGGCCCATCTCGCTTTTAAACGCCGAGCCTAAGATCCTCGCAAAAGTGCTCGCGAATCATTTAATCACTGTTGTATGCGACCTGATCTATCCGGATCAGTCTGGATTTATTCTGCACCGAAACATGGCACTGAACCTTCGGCGTCTACACGGCGCCCTTGCGAGAGCGCCCTCATTGCGTGAATCGGCCATTTTGACTTCTCTGGACGCCACAATGCCGTTTGATATGCTGGAATGGCCATACCTCTGGGCTGCCCTCGCCAAGTTTGGTTTTGGCCCTGTTTTCATCAGTTGGGTGAAACTACTATATCACGACCCCTTGGCTCAGGTGGTTGTTAACGGCCATGTCTCTGGCACATTTTCTCTCGGAAGGGGTACTCGCCAGGGGTGCCCGTTGTCTCTGCTTCTTTTTGCCCTTGCTTTGGAACCCTTGGCGGCCTGGCTGAGGTGGGAGCCATCAATGAAGGGTATACGCTGGGCCCCTGATTTTGAGGACTGAGTATCACTTTATGCTGACGACATCCTGCTGTACCTCACGTCACCTCGGAAGTCGCTAGTAGTGCTACTCGATGTATTGACTTACTTCGGTAAAAATTCTGGCCTTGTGATCAATTGGTCCAAGTCCTGCGTGTACGTTCTCTTGGGAGACTCTCCTCCCTTGCCGCGTGGGTGCCCAATACAGGTGGTACACGCAGGTTTCAAATACTTGGGGGTGTTTATTTCCTTAGATCTTGTGGTTCGCTATGAACGTAACCTGCTGCCCCCGCTTCAGCACTTGCGGTCCGATGTTGAGGCATGGCTTAGACTTCCGTTGTCCCCGCTCGGACGAGCGGCTCTATTCAAGATGATGTCATTGCCCCGATTTTTATATGCCCTACAGAATACCTGCGATACCATCCCGGCCAGCTACTTTCGGGAGATTGAAAGCTTGCAGAGAAAACTGATATGGGATGGGCGGTCACACATAGCCCTTGCCAAGTTGACACTTCCTTGGTATGACGGTGGAATCGATCTCCCGGATATTAAGCGCTACTACTGGGCCTCCCAACTGGGGGCGATTAATCACGGCACGTACGATCCCGCGTCGAACCCTGCGTTCGAAATGGACCGATGGTTGCTGCCTGGTGGTGACTACAACAGGGCGCTCTATACGAAATCCACAGTGAGGACGCTCACTGGCCCTACAAGGATAGCGGTGCAAATATGGCATCGTGCGACTGATGCCATGGGATGGAAGAATAGACTCACACGTGCTACTCCTCTTTATGCTTCCGAAAGGCTGGGCCCCCTATGGAAGACGAAAGGCTTTGATAGGTGGGACGTGACTGGTATATGCAGGGTGAATGATTTATGGACTACGGATAGGGTCAAAACCTTCGAGGAGTTGAGATTGGAGTATGACCTGAGTGACAGGGAGTTTTTTAGATATGCTCAGATCCGACACGCGCTGATGGCGGTTTTCCCTCCGGGCACTATTGTTCCGGAGGCGTCGCCGCTTGAAGATCGGGTGCTGGATGGGCATGTTCCAGACAGTACGATTTCGCTTATTTATAAAAAGTTGATAAACGACAGGACCGACCTTCTACAGCGACTAACGGAAGCTTGGACTGGCGATGGTTTGGAGTTAGATGACGAAGACTGTCAGTCGGCCATATCTTCGCCAAAAGAGGTTGCAATTCCGGCCCGCCTCCGTTTTGTACAGCTTAAGATTCTCCACAGGATCTATGTTACCGGTCCACGCTTGGTCAGTATGGGTTATGCTTCGGATGGACTGTGCAGGCGTGGTTGTGGCCTCCCGGGCTCCTTTCTTCACATACTCTGGGAGTGCCCGGTGGTTGTTCGTTTCTGGAATCGTGTGCATGCAGTAATGGAAGAGGTCACGGGTGTTGCGCTGTTGCCTGAAGCTAGACGATGCTTGTTGAATGTTTGGGAACCAAATGATTATGATTTGGCACAGACTCAGTGGGTGACCCATGGCAATATGATCGCTAAGAGGGATATTGCCCAGTTATGGGGCTCTCAGAGGCCGCCCTCAGTTCTGGCATGGAAGGAGAATATGGACTGGTGCATGTTCAGGGAGAAGACGGTGTATGTGGCACGTGGCAGGCCTCGCAAGTGGGGTAAGATTTGGGGTCAATGGAACTCCTACCGTGGAGAAATATGTACACCTCCCTTCACACACTTGGCGGCGGACCCTACCTCCCCTTGACCCAACATTCCAGCTACTATGTTGCTCGGAATGCTTCCGGATTTGTTGCATCCCTCAATCCTCCCATCCTGCAATGTTAATGATTGTATTATGATCTCATGTTTCCTCCCCACAGGACGCTTCGCCATTCGATTGATTGCACTGCCTTGATTATTTATTCTTTTTTATGTTGTTAAAAGTTTCAATAAAAAGAACTACAGAAAAAAAAGAAAATATTCAGCCCCTGACTCCCGGCTTCCGCCTCAAGAGTCGAAGTTTTATCGCTGAGTAAATGCTTTCGCCGGCCCTATATGTAGTGGGAGGGCCGAATCGCCCACACCACTAGAGCGCCGACCTTCCTCCCCCAAGATGGCGCCTGAGCAGGAAGTGCTCGGTTGCCTGATCCCGCGGTCCAGGAGCCCCAAAGCGGCCTCCTGAGAGTGTGTGGACCCTCGTGAGGAGCGCGTGGAGGGTGGGAGTAAGTGCAGTGAATTAAAACATGTGTCCAAAATCACACGATGTTCCAGAGATAAATTTTAAAACAACAAAGTATCACAGAGGCAAATTGTTGCACAAATTACACAAGTTAAAAATATTCAGCCCCTGACTCCCGGCTTCCGCCTCAAGAGTTGAAGTTCTATCGCTGAGTAAATGCTTTCGCCGGCCCTATATGTAGTGGAAGGGCCGAATCGCCCGTACCACTAGAGCGCCGACCTTCCTCCCCCAAGATGGCGCCTGAGCAGGAAGTGCTCGGTTGCCTGATCCCGCAGTGCAGGAGCCCCAAATCGGCCACCTGAGAGCGCGTGGACCCTCGTGAGGAGCACGTGGAGGGTGGGAGTAAGTGCAGTGAATTAAAACATGTGTCCAAAATCACCCGATGTTCCAGAGATAAATTTTAAAACAAAGAAGTATCACAGACTCAAAATGTTGCACAAATTACACAAGTTAAAAATATTCAGCCCCTGACTCCCGGCTTCCGCCTCAAGAGTCGAATTTCTATCGCTGAGTAAATGCTTTCGCCGGCCCTATATGTAGTGGGAGGGCCGAATCGCCCGCACCACTAGAGCGCCGACCTTCCTTCCCCAAGATGGCGCCTGAGCAGGAAGTGCTCGGTTGCCTGATCCCGCGGTCCAGGAGCCCCAAATCGGCCACCTGAGAGCGCGTGGACCCTCGTGAGGAGCGGGTGGAGGGTGGGAATAAGTGCAGTGAATTAAAACATGTGTCCAAAATCACATGATGTTCCAGAGATAAATTTTAAAACAACGAAGTACCACAGAGGCAAATTGTTGCACAAATTACACAAGTTCAAAATATTCAGCCCCTGACTCTAGGATTGCGCCTCAAGAGTTGAAGTTCTATGGCTGAGTAAATGCTTTCGCCGGCCCTATATGTAGTGGGAGGGCCGAATCGCCCGCACCACTAGAGCGCCGACCTTCCTCCCCCAAGATGGCGCCTGAGCAGGAAGTGCTCGGTTGCCTAATCCCGCGGTGCAGGAGCCCCAAATCGGCCACCTGACAGCGCGTGGACCCTCGTGAGGAGCGCGTGGAGGGTGGGAGTAAGTGCAGTGAATTAAAACATGTGTCCAAAATCACACGATGTTCCAGAGATAAATTTTAAAACAAAGAAATATCACAGACTCAAAATGTTGCACAAATTACACAAGTTAAAAATATTCAGCCCCTGACTCCCGGCTTCCGCCTCAAGAGTCGAAGTTCTATCGCTGAGTAAATGCTTTCGCCAGCCCTATATGTAGTGGGAGGGCCGAATCGCCCGCACCACTAGAGCGCCGACCTTCCTTCCCCAAGATGGCGCCTGAGCAGGAAGTGCTCGGTTGCCTGATCCCGCGGTTCAGGAGCCCCAAATCGGCCACCTGAGAGCGCGTGGACCCTCGTGAGGAGCGTGTGGAGGGTGGAAGTAAGTGCAGTGAATTAAAACATGTGTCCAAAATCACACGATGTTCCAGAGATAAATTTTAAAACAACGAAGTATCACAGAGGCAAATTGTTGCACAACTTACACAAGTTAAACATATTCAGCCCCTGACTCCCGGCTATGTCCCAGAAAAATGCAAACACTGTGTGAAAAATGTTGGTTCTCTGACAAAAGACTGTCATTCTCTAAAAGCTGAGAAAATGGAGATTTCAGCCCCACAAACCCTTTTTTGTTAACATTTGCAGGGAAAAACCCAGAGGCTTTCATTTGCAGCCCGTTTTTCCCATTTTTCTTAAAAAAATTAAAATTTCACTGTATTTTGCTTAATTTCTGGGACCCCTCCAAGGGAATCCACAAATCCTGGGTACCTTTAGAATTCACATGATGTTGGAAGAGAAGGAAGCGAATTTGGCGTGGATACCTTATGTGGTCAAACAGTTACAGGGGCCTAAGCGCGCACTACACGAAATCGCCAAAAAAGGCTTAACACAAGAGGGGAAAAGGCCTAACAGCGAAGGGGTTAATGATGACTGGTTTTACAATGTTTGTACCGTTTTTCATGCAAATGTGTTGTATGCATTGTATTGTTTGTTATAATATTTAAATGTATGTTTACTAAGGGTTTTTGATGTTTATCCTTATTCGGACATGAATAACAAATTATTCGAATCTCTCTCTAATAAGACAAAATAATAAGTAAATAAATACTAGAGACCATTTAAATGATAGAATGGACTGAGTCTGTTTAAGTCAAAAGCAGTAATTCAAGTGACTGCAAGGTAAATTGTGTTTTATATGATTTTGATAGGCCTTCAGGAAGAGGGCCCCACCTTTTCATCTATTACGTTTCAGAGCGGTAGCTACCTGCAAGAGTGTTTACATTAAGTAATTTCTTGATAAACAAACACAATTATAGAGCCTAGTGGGATGAAGTAGAAGAATATATCCAGGCAACTAAAGACAACCACACAGTAGCAGAGGCCAAAACTCTACTTGACAAAATTGAGAAGGAATTGGTCACGTTCTAGGTTAACACCATGGACTTCAAATCTGCGAAATTGGAAAAAGATATTAAAACATTCATCCTGGAGACGGTAAACCCCGATCTGAAAGACGACTTCTATACAAAAACGGATTCACGTAGAGTTCTGTCTGATTACCCTGGAAGATCTAGAAATAGATTCTTAACATTCTCTGAGACATCGTCATTTGAGTCTATGGGAGACTCTGATCTGGGGGAAATCCCCTCCAACAGAAATCAACAAAGGTCAAGTTCTTTTTTAGAAAAAGGCCAGCAGAAAAATAAAGTGTGCTTCAAGTTACAACCATGGGAAATGCACACAAGACTCAAATTCTACAAAACATAACTTCATCATTGGTCGTTAATTTATCCAGTAAAGTTCTAACCAAGGATGTGGAGGCAGTACTTGGGTTGGGCCTGATGTTTGTACCCAATAAACACACCGATTTTGCCAGATTGAAAATTGAAGTGATCTAATCTTTCAGAAAAATCAGGTTGAAAGCCTTTTTCTCCACAAGGGAGATAAATACGTCTCGAGCAACTTTAGGACTTTCAAATAAATCACCCTTTATTCCTCCAGGACATATGATCCCTAAAGAAATACTAGCATTTGAGGAAGTGGTACTTTCATCTATTCAACAACTTGAGAAAGAAAAATCCTATAGTGAAACTAATCTCACACTCGGTCAGCAAAATGCCTTTCAAGAACTGAGAAAAGATGACTCAATAGTCATTAAGGCTGTGGATAAAGGTGGAGCAGTGATTTGGCCAAAAGAAATGTATGTGAAAGAAGGCAGAAAGCAGGTTCACAATCCAGCTGTAGTGTAGTTCCTATATTCCCAATAGGCTCTGCGCATTGGAATAATATATCCTACGAATTTTACGTAGGAGTGAGGTCAACTAGGTCTTCTCGAATTCACAAGAAGGGATTCGTTTCTGACAACCACATAAACATGAAAACTTTGTTTCCCAAGAATAAGAATATATCCCTCAGAGTCACGCAAACAATAGATAAGTATTTTACTCAGTCAATCGTGCATGCTTCGTTTCTACAGAGTTGCAGAGAAATAGAGAGACGGGGGTTTCTGTAAAAAAGTTTATTGAGCAGTCTTCTTTCTCATGCAAGAGAAGTGAACTGCTACAATTGTTATGCAGACTGCGTACAGCGAGAATAGTATTCTAAAATAATACTGTAAGAGCATTGTATGGTTTCTTAGCCATGTAAAAATACATACATAAATACACAGGCTAAAATACTCAGCTGGTGCTTCTAAAATACGCCTACCCCAATGTACCTAACCTAAGTCTAGAACAAGAGAAGGAGTATTGTGTAGCATAGGTTTAGTTTTGCCAAGAATCTACCAAAGGTTTTTCTAGGTTCTAATCAGCTCCATACCTTATTAGAATGAAGGAGGTCTGGTATCTCAGTCTCAGGACTCGATTTCCCAACACCTCGCACGGGGAGCCAGAAACACTGGAGCCAGAAACACTGGAGCTGGATTCTTGGCAGTGGAAAGGCAGCTTCCTGATCAGTGCAGCAGCTCGAGAGTTGGCTTCCTTCGGCACTTGCTGTAGCGAGCTGCGTCGGGCAAGTAGATAGGCGAACTGCTCCGAAGCACCGTAGTTTGCCATAGCAAGTGAAGGTATATTCATACCTTGAAGGTGTTTAGGAATGCCATAGTTTGACATAAAGTTGGGCATATGAACATCACAATTAATCCCTGTGGAATAGTTGTTCATTGTAAAGTATCTGAGTTCTTGGAGAGATCAATATTCAAGCAATGGGAAGTTCCCAAACTACTTAAGCCGATTTTCCGAGGAAATCCTTGTGACATGTGGAATGGGTGGAAGTAGCCATGCCTGTATTTGGGTAGCATGGGCTATGCCTAAATAAGGGCTTGATTTCTATGCCTATATAAGGGCAATGCAAACTGCACCTATATAAGGGCATGAATTGGCAAAATTCACTCGGAGCCTAAAACGCCACACAACAGTACTTGGGTTTTGCCTGAAGTTGGTACCCAATAAACACACCGATTTTGCCAGATTGAAAATAGAAGTGATGGAATCTTTCAGAAAAATCAGGTTGAAAGCCTTCTTCTCCACAAGGGAGATAAATACGTCTCTAGGACCTTTATGACTTTCAAATAAATCACTCTTTATTCCACTGGGACATATGATCCCTAAAGAAATACTATCATTTGAGCAAGTGGTACTTTCATCTATTCATCAACTTGAGAGAGAAAAATCCTACAGTCAAACTAATCTCACACTGGGTCAGCAAAAGGCCATTCAAGAACTGCGAAAAGATGACTCAATAGTCATTAACGCTGCGGATAAAGGTGGAGCAGTTGTAATTTGGTCAAAAGAAATGTCTGTGAAAGAAGGCAGAAAGCAGGTTCACAATCCAGCATGGTATAGACAAATTAAAGAAGATCCAACACGAGAATTCCAGGAACTTATAAATGGAATCATAAGGGAAGGCCTTGAACTTGGAGTGTTGGGTACAAATTAATCTGAATATTTAACCAAAAAAACAATAATTCCAGTAATCTATTTTTCACCAAAGATTCACAAACAACTGATTGAGCCACTGGGAAGACCAATCGTGTCTGGATGCGAATCACTCATGGAGCCAATTTCTAAATATGTGGATACGTTCCTCAAACCATTCCTCCAGCAAGTACCATCTTGCTTGAGACACACAATGGACTTTATCGACAAAACATAAGGCACATACTTTGATCCCTCATGGCTATGGTTAGTTTTCTTTGATGTGATTTTTCTGTACACTCAAATTGGCAGCAGTAGCACTCCAGAAGAACTATTTCAAGTTTGAAGATAACCTCTAAATGCAAATAAAGGGGACTGCGATGGGGTGTCCTTTCGCCCCGGAGATGGCCATACTGTATATTGAGGACAAATGTATATTTAACAACAATCCTCACTTCGAACAATTGTCACAATGGTACCATCATTCTATTGATCACATCTGGTACTTTTGGAATGGCTCGGAAAATGATTTGGATAGATTCCATCAATGGCTTAATTGCAGACACCCAGACATTCAATTCACTCTTACCAAAAGTCAGACAAGCTTAACATTTCTTGATGTGGAAGTGAAACGGATCCAAGTTGAATTGACAACCTTCCTACATAAGAAATCCACGGACAAGAACACCATATTACATTGCAGGAGTTTCCACCCTAGAAGTCTTAAAGATAATCTACCTTATGGACAATTATTGAGGATCAGACCGCATTGTACCCATAAAGAAGATTACACAATACATGCTGAAGCCTTCCATGATAAATTGAGAGATTGGGGGTATCCCAGAAAGTTGTTGAAATATGCAATGAAAAGAGTCTGGTACACACCTAGGGATTGCCTTTTGACAAAAAAAGTTAAACAACAGGAAGATAAACTGGTTTGCGTCTCAACCTATGGCCCACACACAAACACATTTTGTGAAATCATTCTGAAGAACTTGCATCTCATGGAGAATTTGGAACATCCATTACAACCACCACTGTTTGCATTGGAAAAAAACATCAGCATTGGCTAACAATTAGTTAGGGCAGAGATTAACCCAGTGAAAAAAAAAACATTTAAGATCACAGTGGAATCTTAAACCAATTGTCGGCCATCATAAGTGTGGAAATTGTTCAGTATGCAAAATAACAATAGAAGGAACAGAATGTATACATCATAATCTTAGGTGGGCGAAGAAAGAATTTTCGAACTGCAAAACACAAAACGTGATATATGCTATTTTATGCCCAAGTCAAAAACTATATATAGGGAAGACAAATCAAGAAATAAAACAACGAGTCGTGCAACACCATTAAAGAATTAAAACAAAGGTAGCCACTGCTCTGATAGTTAGCCATTTCATTTAAATGAATCACAGTGAGAAGGATTTCAAATGGACTGTTCTTTGTGTTATAAAACCTAATCTAAGAGGAGGTGACAATGAAGCGATATTGTTGCAAAAAGAAGTATACTTAATACTTAAATTTAACAGTACCGTAAATGGCCTGAACGAGATGTCTGAAATAGGAAGAACTTAGCCAACTAAGGAGAAAACAATGTGTCCACTGTCTCCGAAGTTCTAATAAATAAGAGTCTAGTCCCCAAGTATGGGAAAGAAACTGTTAAATCGAAAGCATGTCACGCGCACTGCATCTCCCAGAATGCAATTCTCCAAAAATCTTGAGGATGCAATTTCAAATGTTCGTGAAACCGGAAGCCCCGTAACCGGGCGGTTGGATGTGACAAAAGTCTGGAAAGAGTAGGGAATGTAAGTAGCGAGAGGCAAACAAGAGCATTGCTTGAATTCATTAAGGTTGTATTTCCTAATCCTCATTTCGTGTGCTCTATGCAATTTAGAACACAAAAAAATGATAAATAACCCTCAGGGCATCACAACAAATTGAGATATATGTCTAGGAGGCTACGAGTAATCGCCCAAAGAAACAACAGTAATTTGAGCATATCGAAGAGTGACCTAAATTATTGTCCATGGGTACCGGTTACAAAGTTGATAACAGGATCAGAAAGTAAGTCTCGAGCTTGCACATTCAATAACGAAATGTTTGATATCCTAATCCAACACTTAGGACTAAAACATTTCTTTACTCCCCATATTCTAGACGTAGATTTCAAATACTTAAAGGGAAAACACATCCTTGGCTAAAGACTCTGACGGCAAAGAAAAATGCCACCCCAATACACGTACCCCACATTGTTTGATCAGCTGGTTAATATTGTAAGATATCTAAAAAATGAATTAAGGCACCTTCAAAACCTCTCATCAGCACACTACTGAAACTGTGTAAGATTTGGAACAGGGTCTGCTGTGCTGTCGGAAGAAAGGAAGAATGAATATGCTTTCCTTAACCCCACCCCAGAATCCTGAGCAACTGGAACACAACAAAGTACCAGGAGCCTCCTCTGCTTCCCAGCTGATCTGACCCAACTTGACTTGACCTGGTCCTCTCTGCTAGCCTCTGTGGGAGTGAGTCCTGACTCCTCCAAGTGTGGTCCTCAAAGTCTTGGACACTTGGATGACATCAGAGTATACTCTTCCCTGCACAACTAAAGGTTTCATTGTATCTGACATAGCACTGCTCAGACCAATGCAGAACTGCTAATAGCAACACCATGCAGTTCCTGATCATCGGCTACATCAGAACTGAAGAAGTGTGATGCAGATCAAAGCCAGAACTGACATGGAGGCTCAGCAAGCGCCGACGTCATCAGGAAGCCTGGACGCGCGTCCAGGCATAGGAGGTAAGTTTGGGCTTCCGGTGGGGCGGGGGGGCCATTTCTCAGTGCCTTGAGGCATCGGGGGGGAGGAAACACTGTTTCCTCTCCCCTGATGTCCCAATGCAGGGCATTTCTGGTGCAGGATCGCGCACAGCGTAGCGATCCTGCACCAGGAATGCCCCCACTAGACACCAGTGATGTCTTTTTCTGCAAAAAGGAAGCGACCCCTTGGGCAAGGGTCGCTTCCTGGGGGCATATCAATTATTCAGACTTTTCTGCCCCCCTGCAGATCGGCCGTTTTTTTGGCCAAATCTGGACCGGGGGGGGGGGGGTAGAAAAGCCCATTAGACACCAGGGATTGTTTATTTTTTTTAAAGGAAGCGACCCCTTCGGCAAGGGTCGCTTCCTGGGGGCAAAATAATTATTTTAGACTTTTCTGCCCCCCCTATGGGCAGATCGGCTGTTTTTTTGGCCGAATCTGGACCAGGGGGGTAGAAAAGCCCACTCGACACCAGGGATTGTTTTTTTTTGCAAGGGAAGCGACCCCTTGGGCAAGGGTCGCTTCCAGGGGGCAATGTCAATATTTTAGACTTTTCTGCCCCCCTGGGGGCAGATCAGCTGTTTTTTTGGCTGATTCTGGACCCAGGGGGGTAGAAAAGCCCTCTAGACACCAGAGTTTTTTTTTTGTAAAGGAAGCGACCCCTTGGATAAGGGTCGCTTCCAGGGGGCATTGTAAATATTTTAGACTTTTCTGCCCCCCTCCCCTGGGGGTGGGTCGGCTGTTTTTCTTCTGATTCTGGACCCGGGGGGGGGTAGAAAAGCCCACTAGATTTTGTTGCTCTTCAAAATGGAAGTGACCCCTTGGCCAAGGGTCGTTTCATTGGGCCCATAGTTTTTATTGAATATATTCTGCCCCTTAATTTGGCCTTTCTTCCCTCAGGAGGGAGCAAAAAACCCTACTAGACACCAGGGAAATCTTTTTTTTTTAAATGGAAGCGACCCCTTGGGCAAGGGTTGCTTCCAGGGGGCCCGAAATTTAAAAAGATTTATATTCTGGTCCTCACTGGAACAGACACCCCATTTGTGACATAGCCTGTTGTAAAGAGTTTTTTTTTTGTAAAGTGTAATGTTTTATTTTCTCTTTAGACTGTTGCAGTGTGCGGTTTCGTTACTGGTGGTTCTGCTGTTTGTGTAGTTGCATGTGTTTGGTGAGAGACCTTTTTTGTACAACTTTAATGTAAATGTTTTTTTGCAAAGTGTGTAGTAATACGAGTGTGTTTGGTTTCTGTCTTTTGTGATTGTGAAACATGTTTTGCATTTGTGCTAGATGTGTATTTTGCTTCCTATAGATTTAAGTTATTTTTTCTTCTTTCTAGTGGGATTTTGTTGACTATTTGCTGTGTCTTTGCAGAGTAGGTGCTGGTGAGTGTGGCTGTATTTTGTAAGTGAATTGTATAGTTTTTCAGTATATAGATCTTTGTGATAAAGGCTTACTTTTTTTACCTACTTTGCACAGTGTTGGTTGTTGAGTTGTTTGTGCAGTCTCCTTTCTTAGTGAGGATAATGGCTAGCTGCCGGATAACTGCTCAGCAAGTTGTTGGAATGCTTTTTGGTTCTTCCTCTGCCCATGGTGGTGAGACTGACTCTGATTCTGAGGCAGAGGTGGGAGGTGAAGATTCTGGTAGTGAGTTTTCTCTCCACTTGGCATCGTCTGATGATGAAGATACTCTGAGTGCTGATGAAGCTACTTTTGGTGTGATTGAATGGCCTGTGTTAGAGGAGGACATTGCTGTGCCGATAGTGCAGAAAGAGGCAGCTGGGCAGCAGCCTGGGGCTGCAAGACTTCCTGTTGGTACAGTGAGGCAAGAGGCAGCTGGGCGGCAGCAGGGGGTTCCAAGTCTTCCAGTTGAAAGTTATGACCTCTAGGTTATCCCAGGCATGGTGCAGCCGGCATTGCCAGACTTTACTGGTGTTCCAGGGTGTAGGGTGAACACTGAAAACTTTTTGCCAATTCATTTTTTTCAGTTGTTTATGGATGATGTGTTTTTGGCAGAGATTGTTGAGCATAATAATTTGTATGCGGAACAGTTTTTGAGGGAGAACAGTGCCAGCCTTAAGCTCCACGCTAGAGCTACCCGGTGGACTCTCACAAATTTGGAGGAGATGAAAAAGTTTTTGGGTTTAACTTTTTTGATGGGCTTGCTTAGGAAATCATCAATGGCTTCATATTGGTCTACTAGTCCCTTGATGGCAACAGCTATATTTCCGGCAGTAATGAGTCGTGATAGGTATTTGCTTCTGCTTCGGATGATGCATTTTGTTGATAATGGTTTAGCTTTGCCACAAGATCACCCTGATTGTGACCGTCTTTTCAAGATTCGGCCTGTCATTGATCATTGATGACTTTGTTGATCGATTTCATGAGATCTTTGCTCCTGGGAAAGAAATTGCAGTGGATGAGTCTTTGGTGTTGTTCAAGGGCCGCTTGGTATTTAGGCAATACATTCCTCGTAAGAGGTCATGCAATGGAATTAAGCTGTATATGCTATGTGACAGTCGGATTCGCTATGTCTCTAATTTCAGGGTGTACACTGGTAAGGAATCCCCTGGTTGTCTGTCAACTTTTGGAGTGACTGAGAAAATTGTGTGGGAACTTGGTAGGGGATTTTTTACCAAAGGCCATCATTTATATGTAGATAACTTCTACACTGGTGTGCGGTTGTTCAGGGAATTGGCCAAAGTGGACACTGTTGCTTGTGGCACAATCCGCTCTAACCGTAAAGTTTTCCCAAAAGAACTTGTTTGTAAGAAGCTTGCTCGGGGACAGTGCAGTGCATTGCGTTGTGAGGAGCTTCTAGCTGTGAAGTTTTCAGACAGGAGAGATGTCTACATGTTGACTTCCATACATGAAGAAAGCACTGAACCAGTGACTGTTTGGGGTCAGGTTGCAGAAGCGCGCAAACCTGTGTGCATTTTAGACTATAATAGGCACATGGGTGGTGTTGACAGAGTAGATCAGAGGTTGGAACCGTATGCTGCTCTTCGTAAGGCTTACATTTGGTACAAGAAGTTGGCTATCCATCTTTTCCACTTGGCAACCTTTAATGCTTTTGTTGTGTTTCAGTAATCTTGTCCTCAGTCAAAGATGACTTTTGTAAAGTTTCAGGAGTCTCTAATAGGCAGCCTTGTTTTAGTGGAACAGGCACGTGTTCCTAGAGTTGGAGTGGTGGAGGATGTTGCCAGATTGAAAGATCGCCACTTTCCTGATCAAATTCCTCCTACATCCTCAAAAGACTTTCCTAGTCGGAGATGTAGAGTCTGTTGGCGAAGAGGTTTGCGGAAGGAGGTTCTTATGTACTGCCCCGACTGTCCTTCTAACCCTGGACTGTGAGTACCTGCTTGTTTTAGAATGTACCACACGCAAAATCATTTTTGGGTGCATCCATGAGTGGTAAAGTGAACTGCCTGGTCTCTATTCTTTAAAACTTATTGTTCAGTTTCAAAGTTGGCATTTGTGTAGTGTATTTAGTTTTAGTTGTTGTTTTAGTAGATTTGTATCAATTTGCAATTTGTTTTTGTTTTTTATTTATATTGAAAAAAACTAAAGTATGATGTTGGTTTGCGTGTAGTGTCGATTGTCTGACGGTGTGCATGGTCTGGCGCTTGGCTGGCGGTGTCTGTGGACTGGTGCTTGGCTGGCGGTGAATGTGGACTGGTGCTTGGCTGGCAGTGTGTGTGGACAGGTGCTTGGCTGGCGGTGTGCGTGGTCTGGTGCTTGGTTGGCGGTGTGCATGGTCTTGCGCTTGCCTGATGGTGTGTTTGGATTGGTGCTTGGCTGGTGGTGTGCCTGGGCTGGTGCTTGGCTGGCGGTGTGTGTGGAGTGGCGCTTGCCTAGTGGTGTGTGTGGACTGGTGCTTGGCTGTTGGTGTGAGTGGTCTGGTGTTTGGTTGGCGGTGTGCATGGTCTTGCTCTTGCCTGGTGGTGTGTTTGGATTGGTGCTTGGCTGATGGTGTGCCTGGACTGGTGCTTGGCTGGCGGTGTGAGTGGTCTGGTGCTTGACTGGTGGTGTGTGTGGTCTGGTGCTTGGCTGGTGGTGTGCGTGGACTGGTGCTCGGCTGGGGGTGTGTGGGAAGTGACTTAATGCTGGTTACTACACACAGTGCTAGCTGAGCGCCATTCCATGCAATCCATGAGTTTGTGTAGTTGCTGTGTCAGGAATGTGGACGTGTGAAAGTGATGGGCCCTTGAATGGCGTTTTCTGCTGGTGGAAGTGTAGTAATGTGATGGGTCCACGGCTGGCGGTGTGAATGTTTTGTATGTGTCACTCGTATGAAAGGTGTATGAATGGCCTGTCAAGAGGTTGGTGCCTTGTCGTGGCTTTACAGCTCACGAGCTGTGAGTTAATGGTTCAGTTTCTTGTCCTTTTCATTATTAACAGTGTATTTCATTTTATGGGAAATCACTTGCTAATACAATTGTATATACTGAACCATCAGTCACCCTCGTGCCAAATCCAACCAGTATGTGTGTGTGTTTGAGGACTTGATGTCTGTGTAGTAATTGTTTTTTTTATTTTATTTTTGAAGCAGGGCGCACCTTGTCACTTGTTTTGTAAATGTTGTGATGTGTTGCTTTTGTGCCTGGTGGTGTGAACGGTCTTCTGTGTGTCAGGTATGAAAGGTGTGTGAATGGCCTGTAAAGCGGTTGGTGCCTTGAAGTGGCTTTACAGCTCATGAGCTGCGAGTCATTGGTTCAGTTTTTTTGTCCATGTAATTGACAGTGCATTTCATTTTTGTGAAATCTCTTGTTAATAAAATATATATACTGAGCCATCACTCGCCCTCGTGCCAAATCCAACCAATATGTGTTTGTGTTTGAGGAATAGATGGCTGTGCAGGGATCTTGGTCTTTTTAGTCTCTCTGCCAAGGTTTACATTTCAACTACGAATAACCTACCAATTGTAGATATTGTTGAAAACCCATGGAAGTACATGGTGATGTCTCTCTGGTGAAATCTAACAATTAATTTTTCTCCACTTTATCCTGCAAAACTCACAATGTCCGTCATAGTTTCCTTGCAATATTGCGCCCAAATTTTCACACCGCACAAGTAAACAACTAATTTTGTCAAAACTAAAAGGTTTAGCTAGGGGGGTCACATGGGTTTTTCACTCCTTCCTTGGTTGTCATCTAGGGAAACCTAGCAAACCTATACATTTCTGGAAAGTAGACACCTGGGGGCTTTCAAGGGGGTATGGCTTGCGTGGATCCTCCAACGTTACTTTTCCCAGAATCCCTAGCAAACCTTAAATCTAGCTGAAAATATTAGTTTTTTCACACATTTTTGTGTGTAAAAGCGTGGCATCACTGGGCTCACACAAATTTCTACCCACACAGCGTTCCCCCAGGTCTCCCGATAAAAATGGTACCTCACTTGCGTGGGTGGCTCAAGGACCCGCAACAGGCAAGGGCCCAAAACCTAATGAGGCGACATCAAAATGACCTATCACAAAGCAACCTGGTTTTGCAGGGGGGTTCCCATGAGTTTTTTGCCCGGGGATCGGTGGCCATGTAGGGAAACCTACCTAACCCATACATTTCTGGAAATTAGACACCCGGTGGCCTCCAGCGAGGTATAGCTTGCGTGGGTCCCTCATCATTCTCCTACCCAGAATCCACTGCAAAGCTCAAATTTTGCAAAAATAAATTGGGGTTTTCTCACATTTCTGTGTGGTAAAGTTGTGGAATCTGTGCGGATCATCAAATTTCCTCCCACCCAGCGTTCCCCCAGGTCTCCCAATAAAAATGGTACCTCACTTGCGTGGGTAGGCATAGTGGCTGCAACTGGAAAAGGCCCAAATCATACGGTGGAGACTTAAATATTACCTATAGCAAAACTACTTATTTTTTGGTGGGGGCACCTGAGTTTTTTTCCCCGTGCTCGGCGGCCATCTTTGGAAACTACCAAACCCAAACAGTTGTGAAAACTAGACACCCGGGGGAGTCCAGCGAGGTATGGCATGCATGGGACCCCCAACGTTTTCCTACCAAGAATTCCCTGCAAACCTTAAAATTAGGTTACAAAAACACTTTTTCAAACATTTTTGCGTTGGATCTCCATGCCGGCACAAATGTCCTACCAGCCAGCCTTCCCCTTGTTCTTCCGAGTAAAATGATACCTCACTTGTGTGGGTGGGCCAAAGGCCTGTGACTAGGATGACCCCAAAACAGTAGAGCTCTCGTGCTTTCTTATAAATACCGAACACCACAATTTTTTAAAAATGCATTTTTAGCCTGCGCCGTTTCCTGACGCATGCACTAGGCAGACCCACGCAAGTGAGGTACCATTTTTCTCAGAAGACTTTGGGGAACGTGGGGTGGGTGGAAATTTGTTGATCCACGCAGATTCCAGAACTTTCCACCACAGAAATGTGAGGAAAATGCATTATTTTTGTCAATTATTTAGCTTTGCAAGGGATTCTGGGTAACAGACCCTTGTGGGAGGCAGTCGTGTCATCCCATCCTGAATTCCCCTGGGTGTCTAGTTTTCAAAAATGTATAGGTTTGCTAGGTTTCCCTAGTTGCCGGCAGAGCTAGGGTTAAAAAACAACAGGTAGGCACTTTGCCAAAAAAGGGCCAGTTTTCACTGCGAAATTGAGGTGCGACCACATTGCGTTTTGCGCCATTTCCTGAGGCAGGCACTAGGCAGACCCACGCAAGTGAGGTACCATCTTTCTCAGAATACTTTGGGAAACGCGGGGTGGGTGGAAATTAGTTGATCCACGCAGATTCCAGAACTTTCCACCACAGAAATGTGAGGAAAATGCACTTTTTTTGTAAATGTTTTAGCTTTCAAGGGATTCTGGGTAACAGAACCTGGTGGGAGGCAGTCGAGTCACCCCATCCTGAATTCTCCTGGGTGTCTAGTTTTTAAAAATGTATAGGGTTGCTAGGTTTCCCTAGGTGCCGGCAGAGCTCGGGTTAAAAAACGACAGGTAGGCACTTTGCCAAAAAAGGCCCATTTTTCACTGAGAAATCGAGGGGCGACCACGTTGTGTTTTGTGCCGTTTCCTAATGCAGGCACTAGGCAGACCCACGCAAGTGAGGTACCATTTTTCTCAGAAGACTTTGGGTAATGCAGGGTGGGTGGAAATGTGTTGATCCACGCAGATTCCAGAACTTTCCACCACAGAAATGTGAGAAAAATGCACTTTTTTTGGTCAATTTTTTAGATTTGCAAGGGATTCTGGGTAACAGAACCTGGTGGGAGGCAGTCGAGTCACCCCATCCTGAATTTCCCTGGGTGTCTACTTTTCAAAAATGTATAGGTTTGCTAGGTTTCTCTGGGTGCCGGCAGAGCTAGGGTACAAAAACTACAGCTAGTCACTTTGCCAAAACATGGTCACTTGTCGCTGCGAAATTGAGGTGTGACCACGTTGCGTTTTGCACCGTTTCCTGTCACAGGCACTAGGCCGACCCACACAAGTGGGGTACCATTTTTCTTGGAAGACTTTGAGGAACGCAGGATGGAAGGAAATTTGCGGATCCACGCAGATTCCAGAACTTTCCACCACAGAAATGTGGGGAAAATGTGTTTTTTGTACACTTTTTTAGGTTTGCAAGGAGTTCTGGGTAACAGAACCTGGTGGGAAGCAGTCAAGTCACCCCATCATGAATTTCCCAGGGTGTCTACTTTTAAAAAATGTATAGGTTTGCTAGGTTTCCCTAGGTGCCGGCAGAGCTAGGGTGCAAAAACTACAGGTAGGCACTTTGCCAAAAAAGGGTCAATTATGAGGTACTTTTCTTTAGAGGCACATATTCAACTTTTCCTAAATTGGAGCAGTGTTAGGATCCTGCTGTCTTGTCTTTTGCCTTTTACACGTATGACTTTGCTGACTAATGCTATTCTGTCAATGTGAGTGTCAAGAACCACCATCGGTAATGATCTTGTCTGCAAGATAAGCAGGGTTGTTGGTTGTTGTTCCATCAGTATGACGTGATGGGATCATGTTTCTTCCGGCTGTGGAGGAGATGTACCTCATGTGTAGGATGCACTTAATGGGTGCCGGTATGGGATCTGGGATGCCATAGACCATGCTGTTACCACCATCTACATGCAAGAACAGCAGTTCAGAAGTCGCTTTCTAGCAGAAGCTGTTTCTTTTCTTTAGGAAACAGTGCTGATACCAGGCCATCTTTGTTCTTTGCCAATGTGTTCCTTGACAATGAGGTTGGTGCCCTTAATGAATCCAAGTGACTTGGCACTGGGTAAAAGTTGTGATTCTAAGTTGTCAAGATTCACATGATTAATGTGATTCAGGTGAGATTAGCTCGTGCTGCTCAGAGAGGAGGGGTTTTGGCCATTTTCATTAGGGACCAGCTGAGTTGTTCCTTAGAGCTGGTTTTTACTGGGGAGTGGGTTGGGATATTTTCGGATCAGAACCAAGGACACCCGGCTCTGTCAGGGTGATTGGTCTACAACCCTCCTGGCATAAGACTGCTGCCATTCATCTTCTGTGAAAATCTCACCATCTTAGGGGATTTTATTTTTTATCTAGACGAAGATTGCAATGACACTAGTGCCCTATCAGATTTGATGAACCTCTTTGGCTTTTGCCGGCAGGTCATCTCTATAACCCGCATTGTTGGACGGCATGGCTGGATGGCAAAAAACATGCAGCCCTGTAGATCAAATATTGTCTTCCTCTAAGCTGGACTGATCACTATGTGGTGGGGTTCAGAGTTTATAGTGGAAAGGTGGAAATGACTAGACATGACAAACCCATCACTTACAAAAGGTGGAGTAAAGGCTCCAGAGATGAGCTAAGAGGAGCCCTTGCTAACTCTCAGGTAATTAGCCTATTTAGTCTATGACTGACAGCAGGGAATGTTAATAAATAAGTGCTTCCTGCTATTGATGGGTAGCTCCCATTATAAGTAAAACCAAGAAAAGGAGGAAAGGGGGGCTGTGGCATAGCACAATATCCGTACCTTTATCCAGATTGCAAAATGCTGTCTCTGAAGCTACGAGCACCTGAACCTATGGGGAATGTCTCTGCAGCAAACGCGGTGGTAATCGGGCGCTGTGAACTGGAGATACACCACTGGCCAGTAATACTGCTGCGCAACAATAGCGCTGTGACGACAATGCAGTGAGTGGCCAAAGTGAGGCAATGGGAACGGAGCAGCACTTACCCTGGTGACTTGTGGCTTGCGGAGCAGCTGCAGGAGACTGCCAGTTCCAGGAGCCGCTGTGTCTAAGATCTTTGCTGCCTGCAAGTGGTGTCGCCCAGCAGGGAGGTACAGTGTGTGGAAGCGACTGGACCGAGAAACAAAGTGCTGAATGGCCCTGGTGGTGTCATCAGTCCTCTGAAGTGAAGAGGCCTGCACGTCGGACCCAGGCCTGACCTTGGAATCCTGTGGGGGAATACCACGCAATCGATTTGGGTGAGATAAGGTGTGTGTGGCAGAAAAGGGTGCACAGAGAACTGGCACTCCTAAGCAGGAGGCATGGCAGTACGCTGTGGAGGGTCCCAGGAGCGGGACGCAGATCGGATCGGTTTTGAAGGTGGGACCGGTGGTGCGGAACTGGGAATTGCTGCCAGCGCTCATACAACGCATCCATAGGGCCTGATGATTGCTGGACTGTGAGATAGCCAGAGGAAATCTGGTAACTAGGGATCATACCTGGTGAGTGCTGCCTGGGATGTCCAGGGACCATTGGGAGAGCCCCGTGAAGACCCTTATAAAGAGGAGGTGGGCCCTGGTCCTCCTCCCTCTCCCCACTGGATGGGGGAAAGGTGCGCTGATGACTGGCTTGGGTGTTATGCAGGGTGTGGCGGGAGGTACGCGGCAGGCCGTTCAGGACATTAGTTCTGAAGTAGGCAGCGGAAAGTAACCTGTTGGCCCGGGTGCCTCAAGCACACGCTGGTGGTGCTATGGTGAGTGAGAAAGCTGGCTGCACAGCAATGCAGATGAAGCTTGATAAATACACTCTTCAGAAAGGCGCTGACGCAAAAGACAAAGTCCGAGGGCATACCCACTTCGGTACAGCAGGTCGAGGAGCAGCCTGAGCCAACCTTAAAGGACATTATGCTGGCTATCACTACGGTCTGAACATCCCTTGAGGCCCGAATGGACATTGTATCATCTGAAGTGTCATGATCAGAGCAGACATGCATAATATGAATGCAAGAATTAAGGAGGCGGAGGCCAAGTCATTTGAACTGACCTACGATCCCGCTATGCTCAAAAAACAAGTTCAAGAACTTCAGGCCAGTGCTAGTAAGATGGAAGTGCAACTGGATGATTATGAGGGGAGGGCCAGATGCAATAATGTTAGAATTCTTAGGGCTCCTGAACAAGCGGAAGGGCAGGTGCTGGACTTGTTTGTTGAAGATCTCATACCAAAGCCCTTACAGCCTAAAGGATTGTCGCAATACTACTCTGTCGAGCATGCACACAGGGTCCCGGGTGGTAACCCGAGACCATGAGCGCTACCTAGACCCATAGTTGCGCGAATATTTAATTTCCGTGACAGGGATGTTATCTTGCAAATGGCATGCTGCGCACCCTCGGTTCACCTGGACAACAACGTAATAATTATTTTTCTGGACTTCACGCTGAAGGTGCACAGGCAACGGCGCAGTTTCCTTGAAGTTAAACATGCACTGCGTGAAAAAGAACTCAAATATACAATGATGTTCCCTGCCAAGCTAAGGGTCGAATCCGACGGTAAGGTGTGGTTCTTTAGCAGCCCAGAGGAAGCTTGGGACTGGTTGGACAGCTGTCGTGTGTTGGGGAACCGTCTGCAGTGGGAGTAACATGGTCCGCTGAATAAATCTAAGCCGAGAAATGGAAGTGCGAGCTGATCAGGTAGCAGCATGGACATGAGCGCTCAAGGAGACAATGCTTGTGAGTAACGGACTGTAAATACTTGACGATTGGTGCTGGTCCGGAGAGGTCTCTCTACAATGGACATGACACAGGAAGCGGCTGCTATTGGTAAACTATTCAAGGGGGCGCGGGACACTGCGGAACAGGCTGGAAAAGCCGAGGACTCCTAGATAGGTATTTTGTGGGGACTTGCATATATGTAACCTTACCAGGCTTAAGCAAGATGAGTGGTCGGGTATGTGGGCAGTTGGAGCAGGCACCCCAAGTTAGTTTCCATGAGACACTATGGATGACAGGCACTCTGCAAATTGGGGTGGGTGGTGGGTAGTTGTAGGCCCACGGTACAGTGCTGCAGGGAGGGGGATGTTTAGAGGGGTTTTTCTGTTATTGTTTTCATAAGAATTGTGACATTTACGTTAAGTTTTGTGTTATTTTTTAGTAAATGGCTACTTTATAGAACTCCACTTTTTCAGTCTAAGATTTATACCAACCAACAAGCGCAGTGCTTCCGTTGCCCTACCCATCCTTCTGCCAACTGGGCACATATTATACTACAATGCCCCTTGATCCAGAGATTCTGGAATTAAAATCTTTTTTCATCTGGAACATGAATGTGGTATTTAAATAGGATTGAGTACTTGGCTAATAATATTTTGCTTTGACTATATATTGCAATGGCTGTAGCCAGATCACTTCTGCTTCAAAGATGGAGATCAGTTTTCACACTATCAGTCCATGAATAGGTCCGAAAAATGAAGCTAGTCAAAAAGAGTGAACAAATCTATGCATTACGAATTGGGGGACTTAAGAAGTTTGAGAGGATCTGGATAGCTTATTTTGATTACGATCTAAAAATTCAGCGTATTTTTAGGGGGTAGTCCCACTATGTTTGATATCTATGTCCGGCAATACCAGAATCTTAATTTATTATGCAACATTCTCTTGCAATTTAGTTACATCATTGAATTTAGGATAGTTTAGTATTTTCCACATACTCACTGATTCTTAGGTGTTCGCTTGGGTACCCAAGATTTAATCAATTGTTGAGTTTATATTTATAACCGGCAGTGGATACAGTTTTTTCTTTGCTTTATGTACACTGACTTAAATGTTTATACTGTTTATCCTTATGGATTTTAGGATTTACTCCCTCTCGGTAAATCTGTGCTATTGAACAATTCTGTATCATGATAATTGTCATATTTAATAACATTTTATGGACGTATTTATGGGTTAAAAAAGTTTTTTATATGGATTTCAATAAAAAAAAAGGTTGTGTTCCAGCTGAAGACCACGATCATGGGTATGCAACGGGAAATTTCCTTGGGATGCAGGTGAAGTTGGGGTGGGGGTTGCCCGCATGTCAACAGCAATTTGATTACTGAGGGGTTTTATGGCCAGTCACTCAGATATGACATGGAAAATGTTGTTGTGGTATGTTAATGGGTTGGGGGATAAGATCAAATGGACTGTGGTCCTTCAGTACCTATGTAGACATGCCCAGACCTTGTTCTCCTTCAGGAGACACACCTGCGTGGCCATCATTATCTGGCATTAAATTGGTATGGGTACACCCTTCGGGCGCATGCAGGGTTCACATCGGGCTCCAGGGGGGTGGTGATTCTGATAAAAACAGCAGTCCCATTCGTCCCGGGTCAGGTCTGGTAGGACTCTTGTGGGAGATTTGTAGCCCTCACAGGGACTTGCAAGGGACATCGTCTTAATTTGTGCTCTGTCTACATCCCCCGTAGATTACATGCGGACACGTTTCCAGACTTGAGTAATGTACTTTTGGACATGCCAATGGGGGTGTTAGTTTGGGTGGGGATATGAACTATGTGATATCACAAGAATGAACTAGGGCTTCCACACACAGGGGAGAGGATGTTGCAGGGCCGCTGCGGTAGTTTGCCTCTGTGCTAGGCCTGTCAGACTTGTGGAGACTGAATAATCCCTCCTGCAGACAATACACATCTACGCGGCACACGGCAGTGGGTCACAATTAGATTATATTTTTACACACTGTACCCAGGTGGGGCACTTCTGAGAGTCTATCACATGGCGAGAGGCATATCGGATCACTCTCTGATAGAGATCCTGCTTCATGGACCCACTAGAGACTTTACCCTTCCCCCTCGAATTGCGCCCTGGAGCCTCCAGGAAAGGGATTTCCAAGACAACCCTAGGCAGCTCACACAACAATATTTTGACAAAAACACAGGGTCCGTCGGCTCTCAATGTAGACTCTGGAAAGCATGTAAAGTTGTAATAAGGGGGTACATTCAGGCAGAGGTGGGTATGAAAAGGAAACAGGGCCGCTCTAAATGTGATGACTTGGAGATGGAGGTAGAAACCCTGGAGCGGGACTAGACGGGAAAGGGGGCGAACACTCCGGAGTCACTCCTGTGGCTTTGTCTCAAGCAAAAGGAACTGAGGGATTTGTGGGAGGAGGCGGCACACCATCACGCACTGGCCACGCACAGGCATTTATACTATGTTGGTGAGAAAGTGAATAATTTAATCGCTTGGCTGTAGAAACGTGACTGGGACCGAGACTGGGTCGTACAGATCACAACGAGCATGGGGGAGTCTGTTTGCTTGGGTGCGGATATTGCAGAGGAGTTTGCAACATATTATGAGCAGCTTTATCAATTGGTATCCTCCAGGTCCATTCACGAGTTTGAGGAACTGTTGGTGGAGTTGTCCTTGCCAATGGTGGCTCTGGAGGACAGGGACGACATAGACCGAGAATTAACAGTGAAGAGGAAATAGGGGGCCATGACGGATCTTCAATCCGGGAAGGCGGCCCTCCCCAATGTGCTGCCTGCTTGACTCTTTAAGTGTATGGCATCCATACTGGCGAAACCCATGTTGGAGATGTTTGTGGCCGGAGGGGCGGTTATCCGACGATCTGTGCAGTGCCACAGTGGTGGTCATTCCGGAACATAAAATACCAATGGAGCTCTGTGGCTCTTATAGACCCATCTCTCTTCTAAATTTTGAAACAAAAGTATTAGCAAAGGTGTTGGCCAACCGACTGGTCCCCATGATTTCCTCTCTGGTACACCCAGATCAGACCAAGTTCATGCTGCAGCGCAACACCAGGCTTAATCTGCAATGGCTGTATGGGGTAATGCAAGAGGTGTCGAGCAAAGCGGACGAGCCCAGGGCGTTGCTGGCGCTTGATGTGTGCATGGCATTTGATAGTATCGAGCGGCCTTATCTCATGGCAGTGCTGACTAGATTTGGACTAGGCCCCTGGTTTGTGGTGTGGGTTTGTCATCTGTACTGTGACTCTGTTGCCCGAGTTTGGATGAACGGGGTGGTATCTAGATCCTT
Source organism: Lissotriton helveticus (assembly GCF_964261635.1). Lineage (NCBI taxonomy): Eukaryota > Metazoa > Chordata > Amphibia > Caudata > Salamandridae > Lissotriton > Lissotriton helveticus. Next base: position 313,522,671 of record NC_136062.1, read on the forward strand.
CCTGTTTCACAGGGGCATGCATCAGGGTTGCCCCCTGTCCACCATCCTGTTTGTGCTGGCGCTCGAGCCCCTTACAGCATGGATCGGGGCGATCCGGTAGTGAGAGGAATAGATGTGGGGGTAATTGGAATGGGGTATATAGTTGTACGGGGAGGATATTTTACTTTATACAGGTAAACCCTATTTGACATTTCATCGGCTTATAAACATGATCCGGCTTTTTGGTACCTATTCAGGTTCCCAAATAAATTGGAATAAATCCCTCATTTTAATCTTGCTGGAGTACTCCCTCCTCGTACCTCTGACTGTGCGGCATTGACGCAGCAGGATAAGTTTAAATACCTGGGTATATGGAACTCGCACTCCTCTGAGGAGTTCCTGTGCATGAACACTCGGGCACAGCTGCTACGACTCCGTGAGGACATTGCCCACTGGGGTTGGCTCCCCTCACTCTTATGGGAAGAGCTGTTCTATTTAAAATGATGGCCCTCCCCCGCCTGTTATACAGGATACAAAATACACCGCATAAATTACCCAACACCTTTTTTTGAACTATTGATGGGGAATTACTTACTCTGCTCTGGGGCACCGGGGCACCATGAATAGCACTCCACAAGCTTCAAAGGTGAGTATTTTAAGGCGGGCTTGCCATACCAGATGTGAAAAAACTATTATCTAGCATCCCAACTTATAAATATCAATGCTGGGTTTTTGCGCTAGGCCCCTGGTTTGTGGTGTGGGGCCGTCTCCTGTACTGTGACCCTGTGGCCCGGGTTTGGGTGAACGGGGTAGTTTCCAGATCCTTCCTGTTCCACAGGGGCATGCATCAGGGCTGCCCCCTGTCCCCCATACTGTTTGCACTGGCGCTCGAGCCACTTACGGCATGGATCTGGGGCAATCCGGTACTGAGAGGAATAGATGTGGGGGGGAATGGGAATAGGGTATATTGTTGTACGCGGAGGATATTTTACTTTATACAGGTAAACCCCAACCGACATTTCATTGGCTTATAAACATGATCCAGCATTTTGGTACCTATTCAGGTTACCAAATGAATTGGAATAAATCCCTCATTTTTAATCTTGCTGCAGTACTCCCTCCACTTACCTCTGACTGTGCGGCATTGACGCAGCAGGATAAGTTTAAATACCTGGGTATATGGAACTCGCACTCCTCTGAGGAGTTCCTGTGCATGAACACTCGGGCACAGCTGCTACGACTCCGTGAGGACATTGCCGACTGAGGTTGGCTTCCCCTCTCTCTTATGGAACGAGCTGTTCTGGTTAAAATGATGGCCCTCCCCCGCCTGTTATACATGATACAAAATACACCGCATAGATTACCCTACACTTTTTTTTAACTATTGATGGGGAATTACTTACTCTGCTCTGGGGCACCGGAGCACCACGAATTGCACTCTACAAGCTTCACAGGTGAGTATTTGAAGGCGGGCTTGCCATACCAGACATAAAAAACTATTATCTGGCATCCCAACTTATAAATATCAATGGCTGGGTTTTTGCGCCACAGACTGAGTCTGCTTATAGAGTGGATAGATGTGCATTGGAACTAAATGGATACCCGTTAACACTATACCGGGATAGAGGAGATGGGGGGCTCCCTGCGCACACCCAGATATTGTGTGGGCATGGCATGCCGCCACTAAGGCACTCGGGTGGAAGGGCAGGTTAACCCAACAAACCCCATTGTGGCACAGTGATGGGCTGAGTATGGTAGGGAAGCTCGGGGGCTTCCGCAAGTGGAGCCGCTTAGGTATTGATACTCTGGGGGACATATGGAGGCTGGATCTGATGCTCACATTCAGTGAATTACAAAAAGACTATCAACTGGTAGAGACGGAGCATTACCGATATGTCCAATTAAAGCAGACGCTTGGTTGCCATATCAGAGAGGCGGCAACCATGCCAGAGTATGACCCACTGGAAGACCGACTGTTACTAGATCCAATTCCTGAGAAAGCAATCTTCCTCACATATAAAAAAATAATGAACAACTTACCTGATCCCATCGGGCGCAGTCGGAATCTGACATTGGCCTGTTGGAAGACGATGATTGGCAGGAGGACCTGCAGGGCCCCAGGGCCCCAGGGAAATAGCAATATGTGCTAAGTTCTGATTAATTCAGTTACGAATTCTACACCGTACATACTATTCCTGCACACATTTGCATAGGATCGGGTGTGCGGACTCAGATCAATGTGTGAGGGGATGCGGGCCACCTGGCATGTTTTTACATATTTTATGGGAGTGTCCCATGATACAGCGAGACTGGTCTAGGGTGGTCGGTATGATGACGGCGGTGCTGGGCATACACATTCAATAGGAGGCCCCGATGGCTCCTATTGGGCGTCACCGGAGAGGATAGATGGCCAGCTCACAAGAAAACCTGGCTAATGTTAGCTGCTGGAGTGGCTAAACGAAACATTGTGTGGCTCTATGGTGCTTGTACCCCTCCCAAATTATCAGACTGAATGGCGGACATGGATTGGTGCCGCCTTGCTGCGTGGGTGGTGTATGAGAACACAGGTTGCCCTAAGAAGTGAGACAAAATATGGAGCACCTAGGAGAAATATCAAGTGTATGACTAATAGGGGACCAAAGGGAGGATGGGAAGGCTGTACGAAATGACTCTGAGGGGGGGATGTTGACTTGCATGGGATGTATAAACTTTACTGGGTTACAATCTGCAGTGCCCGCCATATGCTGTAACCCATATTGTATATGGTTACATGATATATGATGCGTATTCGACTGGAACTGTTTCTTTTTCTGTTCAATAAAAATATATTTTTGTCAAAAAGAATAGGAGGAAAGCCTCAGCCCTTGGTTTTCAGAGGGATTGAAAGACCTCCATTGGCTCTGCCGTAAGCAAGAACAGAGGTGGAGAATATGTCCTAATTTGGAAGAGAAGCATGAGCATAAAGAAGTGGTTCAAAAACACAAAAATGCCATAAAAGAGGCAACATCTTCTTATCTCTCCCATAACATTAGATATACCATGAATGTGTCTAAGGAGTTGGTAAGAGATCTTACTTCTCCGCCATCTCAACAGGAGTTGGAGAATTCTCAAGATTTCAGCAATAAGGTGGTTAGGTTTTTTAAAGATAAGGGGCCCGATGTAGGTGGCTCATTACCGGTCGGTAAACCCGAAATTCGTATATTTCAGGCTTGCCAACCGGTATTGAGCCATTTCCAATGTAGGTGATGATTCGGTAAATACGGAATCGGTATTTACCGAATCTGTATTTACCGAATAATTATTTACTGAATCAGGTATGTAGGAAGCACATATAAGAGTGCTTATGTGCATTAAGGATTCGTTATTTACCACCAACTACAAGTTGGTGGTAAATATTGAAAACCTTTGAAAAAGCTATTTTGTGCTTTTTCAACAGTGCCATGTGGCAGACATACATGCCCTTAGGGCATGTATGTCTGCCACATGTGCACACATGGACGATTCAGGGGTACAAGCGGGTGTCAATGTGACACCCTGCCACCCTTGAATGTGATCCCCCTATTACTTATTTGGTATTTACCGAATCGGTAAAAGTTAATGGCTTCCCATTCATTCCTATGGGCCTCCAGACCCATAGGAATGAATGGGAATTACCGAATCGGTAAATACCAATTCGGTAATACCGAATAAAACCGAATGGGTAATATTTACCGAATTTTTAGCTACATACCATTTACCGATTCTGAAACACCGAATCGGTAAAATTCGGTATTTTAGAATCGGTAAATAGTATTTATCTACATATGGCCCAAGATCTTGACCATCTTCACTGAATTCCAGGTTTCAGGGGACTGTTGGGCTCCTTTATCTTTGGAAGATGTTCCCTCTGGGCAGACCACAACTGGGGTACTGTCCATGTTCTCTCCCATTCCAACGGCTAAAATCAAAACTCTGCTGAGACAAATTACATCGGGTTCTCCAGATGATCCTTGCCCATCCTCGGTGTTGCAACTTGCATCTGATTTAATTGCTGCTTTTCTGGAGAAAGACTATTCTCAGGTACTGGAGTCAGGAGTTTTACAGATAAGGAACCTTTGACTCGTTCTCAGAACGGATTTAGGAGGTACCACAGTCCCGAGTTAGCGGTAATTGTGGCAGAGTTTCTATTCGCCACCAAATGGATCAGGGAGTTATGGCTATTCAATAGTGCTTTATTTATTCCACAGCCTTTGACACCATTTCTCCACTTCAGTTGGTGCAAAGACTGCATCACTGTGGGCTGAAGGATTCTGCATTAAACCTTTTGGAACCCTTTTTGACAAATAGGGCTCAGTGATCTGTGAGGACTTCAGGACCAAATCCTTGGCGCTTCCCTGTGGAGCCTTGGAAGAGACCTCTTACAGTCCTACCTTATTCAATCTATATGTGGCTCCTCTAGCAAAACTTGTGCATTCCTTTGGTCTTTAGGTATTGTCCTATGCGGACAATACCCAAATTATCGTCTCCATGACCGGTAACTGGGAAGGGGTAGCCAATAAGTTCAGGTCCTGTATGGTTAAAATTTGCAATTTGATGTGTTAGAATTGGCTTAAAATGAAGGCCAGGAAGACGGAGATTGTGGTCTTTGGGTTTGAGAACTCGGTTTAGTCTGACCGTTGGAGACCTGTGGTCCATTACCCGTGGCTGGGGCCTCTGCTAAAAATCTGGGGGTGATATTTGACAATACTCTGTCATTTGACCCTTAGGCCAACATAACAGTGACTCCTGCTTCTGGATTATTAATAGTTTGAAGAAGATCTTTCCCTGTCTCCCTGAGAAGCTAAGAGCCCCAGTGGTCATTGCACTCATAACATATCACATTGGCTACTGTAACACCCTGTATTTGAATGCTAACCAGTATTCCCTCAATACACTGCAGGTCATTCAGAATGCGGCTGCGTGGCTGGTGTTGGGCATTCCTAGACATTTATCCATAAGTGAGGGATTGCAGACACTTCATTGGCTCCCAGTGAGGAAGTAGTTGATTTTTAAAGCCATGTGCTTGTTTTACAGGGCCCTCAAACATCAAGGCTCTTGCTATTTTAGGACCGCCTTCCATTGGTTTTTCCCAAACAGACAGTTGAGATCGACTGGTCAGAGGAAAGTGATTGTGGCCAGGTTCCAGAAGACGAGATGGGGTAAGCATGCCTTTTCTGTGGCAACTGTCAGGCTAAGGAACACTGGGGCATATTATCAAGGGGGTTTATCTAAGCTTTTTTGGCTTTAAAAGCCAAGAAAGCGGAGATAAAATTATCTCCCTATTACCTAGCTGTCACTAACACTTTTCAGCGATATTCATGCATTGGGGCCGTTTTTTATCGCATTTGCGATAAACCTTGGTAATACCAAGGTTTATCTGCGATAAAAATCGCCGCAGCTCAGCGGTAAAATGTTGTCTCTAACCAAGCAATAGCGATAATTATCGCTATTGCTTGGTAATATGCCCCACTCTCCCTGCACACAGTGTTAGCCTTAATATTTACTCCGTTTTTCGCAGGTACCTGAAAACTTGGCTCTATTTGCAACCATAATTGCTTTTGCGGGTTTCCCCCGTTTGCTCCCGCCAGTTAAATCGCTTTGATGGCTCTTTGGTTTCATGCGCTTTAAAAATTCCAAATTTCAATTTCATGTCATTGAACCAGATTTGCACTTTTTCTTGCTTATTGTTGTTGGGAAATAACATGAATTCTGTTTTTGTTGTGTCCAGCTTGAGATAGGTGCTAGACATCCATTGCTGGATGAGGTGCAGCCTGTGTTTGGGGCTTTGGATATCTGAAGCTAAGAACACTTTCGAATAAAGTTATGCATCATCAGTATATTCTTTAATCATATTTTTATTTATTTATAAAGGTTTATACAGTGCAATCATGACCCGAGAGGGAATCTGAGTGCTTTACTAGATGTCAGGAAGGAATAAACAACAAAAGCACAAGCTAAACAAGATGTGTTGGGTCCCAAAAAGAGGCATGAGGCCACAAAGCGGACCACGTCACCACAGAATATACAAGATAATAAGACTCCAGAACTATAAATGGGTATATCACAAGAGGCATAAGGCCACGAAACGGATCATGTCACCACAGAATATACAAGATAATAAGACTCCAGAACTATACATGGGTCAATCACAAGTGGCATAAGGCCACAAAACGGATCACGTCACCACAGAATATACAAGATAATAAGACTCCAGAACTATACATGGGTATATCACATGTTGGCCAATGTGTAAGGCTACTAAGGTGCAAGAACTTTAGAGTAAGAACTTGTTCAATAGTGGCATCTTGACTTCCTTTTTAAATGATACAGGCGAGGGGTTCAGTCTGATTTCAGGGGGCATGGAGTTTCAAATTCTTGGGGCCACGCCTAAGAAGGATCAATTGAAAGATTTCTTTTTACCAAATTTCTGTGGTTTCAGCAATGAAGTGCTTGAGCATCTAGAAGATTTACAGCCACCAGAAATCTCCAGTTTTTGTGCTAGATATAACAGGACGTTAAAATGTAGACCTTCATGAGCCATGCATGCGATTTGTTACTCAGTCCTTGGTTCAAATGGGAGCCAGTTTAGAGCCAGAAAATCAGGAGTGATGTGACTGTAATTTTTGGATCCTGTGATGAGCCTTGCAGCAGAGTTAAAAAATGCCATTAAAGGGGTCATCGTTGATCTAGGTAGCCACAGAGGGTTGAACATCCATTGACCAACCTAGAAATCATTAGCTCGAACTACTGATTTAAACTACTGGCTCGAACTACTGATTTGAAGTCGTCGGAGGGGAGGAAGGGTTTAATTTTCCTCAGGATGTTCATTAGGAAGTTGACTCCTTAAGTGACGGAGCTGATGTACTCCTGCATGGTCAGGTTCTTGTCAAGGGTTATTCCAAGTGATCTTGCAGAATCTATGATGTGTGGCAGGCAGTTTAGAGCTGTTAGTTACTTTATACAGTCTTCAAAATCAGAGGACTTTATGTGCGGGGTAATTAATAGGAATGAGTTCAATAGGGATGAGATGCACACCTTTGTTTCGCGATCCATTTTAGAACCATATTAAACCAAATTATTCTCTTCAAACATTTACTGCGTGCAAGACTTGCTCCGCGCTTCGTCCCATTGCGCTGCAACATTACTTAACCACGAAGGAGCCAACATTGGCTCCACCAAGCTGCACAGCCACATCATAGCCTGAATCCAATGAATTAAATGTGTATACTTTTTTCAACATTTTTCCTTTTTTCAACATTCATTTTAATCCTTCTCTTTTGCCTTCAATTCATTTTATTCAATCGATGTTTTACGTCATTGTTCAAAAACGCTCGGGAGCATAAGGTGGATTTCATGCCATGATTTATTTCCTCAAACCCAATGCATTTCGGGAATTAACTTCCCTTCGTCAGGCGAATCTATAAGGGCAAACAAACACTTTCTTTAAGCCATATTATGTCAATTAAGCATTTCATCCACATTTTAAAAACGATACACAACAATAACATGAACAATAAACCTGTAGATAAGGCGAGACATATGCACTAGAAAATGACACTTATTGGCTAAATGCAATCTTTTATACACCCACAGTGTTCATATATTTGGTATCCCAAAATAACTCCATTGTTGAGAAATAAATACACCCCCTTTTTTCTAAATGTAGAAAATAGTACCACTAGTTTAAAGAAACATAAACATGTATAAAATTCCCTGTGCTTACCATGACATGCTGTTACATCTTAAAACGTAAGAAACCATTCCAAAATTAGCAAATCCAATTTAAAAGACCATGACTTCATCTCACTATTATATTAACGTGCCGAAAGCATGCATATCTCTTTTCAATGCAAACTGTGTCTTTTGTAACAGAACCCATTTATATTAGTTAACTTCCCTTCGTGAAACAAAGGTGTGCATCTCATCCCTATTGAACTCATTTGCATGAATTTTTCGTCTCCAAATGAGATTGCACCCATGAGTAAATGATTAAAATCCAAAGTCGATGTCAGAGATGACGTATGGCGCAGAGGCTGGGTGCCATGTCATGTTGGAAAATTACAGATTAAACGGAGTCTGCAAGCACTTGAGAAAAAATATCATAATGAAGCATTTTCTTCTAAGATTCACGAGATTAACATTAATAATGGAAATAAGGCGGGTAGGAAGGAAGTGGATTTTTATTTTTATCAACACCAATTTATTGAAGAGCTATTTGGGTACGAGTGAGACTCCAGGGAGAAAAGAACGTGGGATATTGCACTCTGGGACTTGAAGGAGCACGGGTTTAAACGTGCAGCTCACTTGATTTGCTGTTTGGAGTCTCGTGACATACAGACGTAATTAATCACCTGCGTGGCATTACATAGGGTGGAAACTAATATAAATGGGTTCTGTTACAAAAGACACAGTTTGCATTGAAAAGAGATATGCATGCTTTCGGCACGTTAATATAATAGTGAGATGAAGTAATGGTCTTTTAAATTGGATTTGCTCATTTTGGAATGGTTTCTTACGTTTTAAGATGTAACAGCATGTCATGGTAAGCACAGGGAATTTTATACATGTTTATGTTTCTTTAAACTAGTGGTACTATTTTCTACATTTAAAAAAGGGGGGTGTATTTATTTCTCAACAATGGAGTTATTTTGGGATACCAAATATATGAACACTGTGGGTGTATAAAAGATTGCATTTAGCCAATAAGTGTCATTTTCTAGTGCATATGTCTCGCCTTATCTACAGGTTTATTGTTCATGTTATTGTTGTGTATCGTTTTTTAAAATGTGGATGAAATGCTTAATTGACATAATATGGCTTAAAGAAAGTGTTTGTTTGCCCTTATAGATTCCCCTGACGAAGGGAAGTTAATTCCCGAAATGCATTGGGTTTGAGGAAATAAATCATGGCATGAAATCCACCTTATGCTCCCGAGCGTTTTTGAACAATGACGTAAAACATCGATTGAATAAAATGAATTGAAGGCAAAAGAGAAGGATTAAAATGAATGTTGAAAAAAGGAAAAATGTTGAAAAAAGTATACACATTTAATTCATTGGATTCAGGCTATGATGTGGCTGTGCAGCTTGGTGGAGCCAATGTTAGCTCCTTCGTGGTCAATTAATAGGAATACCATTTTTAGTACATTTAGTTTTAAGTGGTTACATGTAAGCCAGTTTTGAGTGTTTTGGAGAGTAGAGTTAAGACCTCATATTTCATCAGGGGAAGAGATTTTTAAGTACAATTGAGTGTCATCAGGATGTGAGAGTGAATGCTGCATTGCTTGAGGATTTCCTTTAGTAGCCCTATGAACAGGTAAAAGAGGGTGGGTGAGAGCATTGATTCCTGTGGAACCCCCAGTGTGACAGCGGAGAAAGAGGAAAGGGACTGGGTAACCTTGATTCTGTGGGATCTGTTGTGGAGGAATGAAGTTACCCAATTAAGGACAGAACAGACAGTATATCCTGTGCTAATTTTCTAAATCAAAGTCTTCAGACACAAGATGATCTTCTCAGTCTTCTTTTTATTTTCCTACACTTCTTCAATGCAAAGGTCTAGCCGCCAACAAGTATTTCGTTTTATGTGGCGTAAGCCAAAGACTTCATCAGGGCTAGGAATCATAATACATAGAAGTGATATTACACCTCAATGAAAAAAATCAATATGTTACAGCCATAATACCACCAACATCATTTACAATACCTTTGTGGCATAGTAATTAGAAACAGGCAAAGTGTTCATATAATCAGATAGTTACCACAAGGAGAACGCTATTTAACATTAAGGCATCTCACTCTTCTCACTGAATACGTAGATATGTGTATAGAAAAGAACCAATTACCACACCGAAATCGGGAATTGTGACAAAGCAACTAATAAAAAAGAAAGAAAATTATGAGAATAAAGATCATACAATCAGTGCAGAGTCTCATTAAGGAACCATAGGCTAACACCAAAATAGAGATAAAGAAGGAACTGCGATTGTATAAAATCTTAATGCTACTATCAAATAAGGCGTGATCATAAGAATCAACAGAGCAACATACTAGGGGATCAATACTATAGACTCACCTAATTATCATAAAAAACTTCTCAAATGACCAGCAACATCAAGCAGTAGTAATTCAATAAATATAATAAGTGTCCATACTGAGATGCTTTTAACTATGTGGAGACTAATACTTGAACATAATGTTTTCTTATTCAATGGTCGTTGGTTTAAACAAACGTGTGGTTCTGCCATGGGTTCCAGATTTGCGCGTCCTTAGCCTGCCTCTTTTTGGGGTGGCTGGAGAGGGTGAAGATCTGGGGCCCTCGTGGGGCACAATGGCAACAGCACATTCACTATTATGGAAGGTACATTGATGACCTACTGTTCATTTGGACAGGTGGTGAGGTTGAGCTGGAATTTTTTGGGCATCTAAATAATAATGCCTACAACATGTCCTTCACGATAAATTACAGTCGCGAGAGCATAGTATTCTTAGATCTAGTTCTATACATAAACCAGGGGAGGTTATGCAGTAAATTATACAGAAAGGACACCACATGTAATGCAGTGCTGCACTCGGATAGTGCCCATCCGAGATCGCAGGTTAACGCAGTCCTATATGGAGAGCTCTACAGAGCACATCGTAACTGCAGTGAAGAATCCAATTTTATCCCTTGTGTGATGGACATAGAAAACATATTCTTAACGAGAGGCTATGCAAGAGAGATATTCTCCAGAGCAAAGAAGAGAGTATTAAAAATGCTCTCTTCTGGGGAAACTCTACAGTCTAGTAGTAACCCTAGGAAGGATCAAAAGAACCCTATAAGAATGATTACTGATTACCATACTTGGTCCTCAAAGGTCTATCAAATTATGAAGAAATATTGGTTTATGCTTACGGCTGATCCTAGGTTATCACCACACCTAGATAATCATCCATCCCTCTATTACTCATCGTAGAGGATTGACAATCAGAAAAATGGTTAGCACTAGCTATCCCAGACTACAGACACATATTCCATCATGGTTACACGCACTGAATAAGGGATCTAATAAGTGTGGAAATTGTAGTCTCTGTAGGTTAACCATACATGGATTACAGACCTTTAGCTACAACGGTTCCAAGACCTTTCAGATAACCACCCACATATATTGTAACACCACCTATGTGTTATATGCTATCATTTGCAAATGTGAAAAAGTGTACGTGGGGAGTACAATCAGGAAACTCAAGGAACGTATAGCCGAACACTTCAGGGCTTTGAAGACGGTCACTAGATACCCCATAGCACAACATGCACTTGATTGCACCGCACAAGGTGAGCATTTGTCGTTTTCCTTCCACGGCATTGAGAATGTCTTGCCAGAAGCTATAGGAGGCAATCGAGAATTGAGACTGCGAAAGAAAGAAGCACGTTGGATAATGCAGTTACATGCAGTAGATAGAGGTCTTAATATCGATAATGAATTACAGTACTTTTTCGGCAACTAGGTACACTATTTTAAGACGTCAATGGACTAACTGTAAACAAGAGCAAGCTACTGTATAACAGTGTTCTGGTGGGAATAAGAAGATGCTTCTCCCCTTGTTGAATGGGTTTATGGATCCTTCAATCATGTGAATGAATAATACAAAATGAAGAGATGGCTTTTGAATATAAATTTGATGTTCTATTTGATTTAATACTAAGTCAAGTAGAATTGTGTTTATCCATTGAAATGGACTTGTCTAGCTATATTTGTTTAATCATAGTGAGTACTCTGCTTTCATTCTCATATAAGAGATCAACCCATGTGGATCATATATGGTTCCCTTATTCATTTGAAATAGCTGTAGATCATGATATTAGTATGCTCTTTAGTGTAATTACTGTTTAATTGTGGCGAGAGAAATTGAGTATTGCTATATAATGAAAAATCTAAACGAAATGTATATATTTTACTGTGTTAAATAATATATGTTTTGTCAAATTATGTGGAACATATCGGGACTGATATGTACTTGTTAATACCGAATTACCATTACCATACCTGGCAATGGCATCTGTTGTTTTTTTCGTAGATGTTGTGAGCCATTGTATTAGAAGACTGGTAAATGGCACAGTTACGCTTTAAATAACGAGAGAAAAAGAGACGACAACCAGATATCAATCGGATCGCTATGTAAGATGTGAACATATAGATCAATTCATGCCATGTTATTATATATTATATGCTGAAACTTGTTGGTTTAATATGTACCAGGGTAATTGACAACAATACTTGTCACATTACGTGCACCATGGTGGAATTTACTTACCTTTCCTGATCTATACTTACCCTCTTCTTATTGCTTATTGTGGTTGTTTGAGACCTAAATCATAGTGGCACGATCTGACTACCTGTATAATAACATTTAATCTTGTTTGCAATACTATGTATGGAGAGGAATATCGGCCCCTTTTTAACACTACAAAATGGTGGACGATAATTTTTGTGACTATTTTAGCCCCTCTTCCTATTTGATGACCGTACTAGTATTTATAGCCGTATTCAAGATGGCGACGATGCTAAACGCCACTTCGCCGAGATTGCTTTATCGAGCCACGCTGTTCGAGTGGGTAAGTCCGAATGGGCTATGGATTTCATAGTTTATTCCTGTATCTATTATTTTAAGGGCAATGTAATGCACTTTGAAAGAGAGATAATATTTTTCAGGACCTTTTATTATCGTTTCTCTCACTCATTTATAAGTTTTAAAACGGAAGATTGCTTAAAGATTCCGAATGCGTAATATGTGATTAATACCGGTGCGTTTTGATTAGTCGCGCCGTAACTAAGCGTTGGCGATTTACCTTCCACCTTCAAGGGTGCTTTTTCGTATGTTACCAAGCATATCCACTAATGTTATGATAGGTCCTCCTTATCGTTTAGGCAAACTGTATTGGACATTAATAATCATAACGGTGATATTGATAATAATGCTGCCCACTACTGGGCTTTAGATAGAGAACTTATTTGGTATGGCTTGTCTCTGACAATTGTCCTATTTATTTACTGACTGTGACAAATATTTATGAGCTTTTTACGTGAGGGGTCAATACAGTTCTCAATGTTAGAGCATGTCATACAGAAATGAGTATGGATAAAGAATGTTTTTATACCTTTTATTACACAGTTACTGAGGAGCAACTATGGATGGATGATAAAATTGTAGAGACCTTCGAATCTCGTACTTGAATTGGGAATTGATATGTAAGTTACCCTCAATTATATACTATAAATAGGATGAGATCATGCTACATAGAGTTTAATAGCGGGCGCATGGCTTTTTTGTCTTTTAGACTTCGGACACTTATTAGATTTATTGAATTACTCCTGCTTGATGTTGCTGGTCATTTGAGAAGGTTTTTATGATAATTAGGTGAGTCTATAGTATTGATCCCCTGGTATGTTGCTCTGTTGATTCTTATGATCACGCCTTATTTGATAGAAGCATTAAAATTTTGTACGATCACATTTCCTTCTTTTTCTCTGTTTTGGTGTTAGCTTATGGCTCCTTAATGAGACTCTGCACTGATTGTATGATCTTTATTCTCATAATTTTCTTTCTTTTTTATTGGTTGCTTTGTCACAATTTCCGATTTTGGTGTGGTAATTGGTTCTTTTCTATACACATATCTAGGTATTTAGTGGGAAGAGTGAGATGCCTTAATGTTAAATATTGGTAACTATCTGATTCTATGAACACTTTGCATGTTTCTAATTACTATGTCACGAAGTTATTGTAAATGATGTTGGTGGCATTCTGGCTGTAACATATTGATTTTTTTCATTGAGTTGTAGTATCACTTCTATGTATCATGATTCCTAGCCCTGAGGAAGTTTTTGGCTTACGCCACATAAGATGAAACACGTGTTGGCGGCTAGACCTTTGCATTGAAGAAGTGTTGGAAAATAAAAAGAAGACTGAGAAGATCATCCTGTGTGTGAGGACTTTGATTTGGAAAACTAGCTCAGGATATACTGTCTGTTGTGTTTAAATTGGTATGGTTTTCTATACCATCTGGTGAGCGGTGGATGGCCGTTGCCTTATCCTTCGAGCTACGGTTTCTTGGATCGACTTTACTGTTTCACAACTGTTCGCAATTGTCACCCAGCCATCCTCCTATTGTTTAATGCAATTAAGGACAGACCCTGATAGTCCCATTCTCTGTTCCAGAAGGTCAAGGAGGCTGATGTGTTTATCCGCGTCAAAAGCTGAAGGTAAGTCAAGGAGAATGAGGAGGCAGGTTTCATTAAGATCAAGCATTTTAGCGCCTCATCAATTTTGTGCGCTAGAGCAGATTCAGTGCTTTGGCCTTGGCGGCAGCCCAATTGGAATTGATCTAACAATTAGAATTGTTCTATGTGGTTGGCTACTTGGATGTGAACACATTTCTCCAGTAACTTAGCAGGGTCGGAATGTTAGTGATAAGGCAGAAGTTATTTAGTTCCATATGATCTGCCAGAGTTTTCTTAAGAATAGGAGCTACATGCCCAGACTTTAAGCAGTCTGGGATAGTGCCTTGATGTAATGAGGAATCTTCAATCTTGGTCCAGTGTAGTAGTGGGGAAAATTTTAAGTCATTAAATGCATCCGGTAGCAAAGTGTCAAGTGGCTTGATGGTTTCATAGCTGTGAGAATTTTTTGAATTTGAATTTCTTCATAGAATTTGAATGAGCTCCACATGGTGTTGTTATTGGTGGAAAACCCAGAGAGTTGTGGGGGCTCCGCATTCAAGGGTGGAAAAAGGCTGGGATATAGAGAATTTGGAAGGAGCTCCAAAACTCACTGTTTGGTTGCAGACTGGAAACAGTTTAGATAGGATTGGGATAACTATTCGGTTGACCAGCTGTAATAATTTTATAGGTCGGTTTCTAGCTTTATCAAGCTGATTTCTGAAGATGTCCGCTTTTGAGATTTGAATGTGTTTGTTAAGTGATATAAGCTGCTTCAGGTGATCAAGGGAAGGGGAGAATCTCCACTTACGTTCAGCCAGTCTCAAATTGCGTCTTTCTGCATTAAGGCTACCATTGTACCATGGATAGGGTCTTTGGTGGGTAATCTTTTCAGCTGTAGAGGCGCAATAGAGTCCAGGATGTTTGTCATGGAATTTTTATAATAGTTTGTGAGATTGTGGACATCCAGCAGTTCTGCCAGAGGGGGCAAGATGTTGTTGCTGATTGCTGTTAGATGATTCAGATTTATATTTCTTAAGCTCCTTTTACAGAGTGTAGGTTCTTTTGGTTGGGCCTTATTAGAAATCTGCAATTCAGTAATGAGGAAGGTGATGCAGTGGACATTGGTCCAATCACAGGGGACTGTGGATTCAAGGAGAGTGGAATTGGGCTTGGCTATGATTAGATCCAAGGTCACAACCTTGTGAGTAGAACTGTTGCAAATTTGGATCAGGTTGAAGTCCTCTAGGATGGCGTTTAAGCTGATCACTGCTGGTTTATTCTAGTGAAGGTTGAAACCTTCAATTAATCTCTCAGAGCAGTGCTGTCCCGCCTTGGAGGAGACTATTTCCTTGAGTTGTTTCAGGAACTGTAGGTTATCCCCTAGTGGATGAGTGTGTGCAGTTTGCATAGTGGTCTGTTTTTACTTGCGATGTTGGTACAAAGGTATTTGCATGAAGAAAGAGCAACAGTTTGTGACTGTTTCATGTTAGGTTGTTGAGGTGGATGCAGGCAATACCTCCCACGTGCTGTCAGATCTGTTCAATGTTATGATGACATGCCCAAGAGGAAATAGAGCATCAATGAGACGTGAAGAGGGATTATTAAATCATGTTTCAATAATGATCATGAGGTCGAGATTATTTCTGAGAATGAGGTCAGTGATGTCCGCTGTATGTTTAGCAGCTGTTCTGCAATTGAGTAGCATGCATTACAGATGAGAGATAGTATCTACTGAGAAAGCCCGAGTGATGGAGGTCTGTATGAGGTTTGTATTGTTAACAGCTCTGCTGTTGGTTCTAGGTTCTCTGAGTGGGTTTGAAGGGATTGTTTGGATTTGTTTCAGAGAGTCCACAAGGTCAGAGGAAGTAGAAGAATAGTAGCGGAGAAAGGCATGAAGGTCATTGTCTGAAATTGGGTCTGAAGTGCTGACAGGTCTAGTGGGGGGTCTAGGGGGGTCATTTGGATAAGTAGTGGTTGTCCATCTTGGAAGAGGAGGAATAGGGATTGTGGAAATATGAATACAAAAACAACAAGGTGATGGATGGAATACTTGAATTATTTTGAGCCACTGGCAATCACCCAGGGGCGCATCCCATCCCAGTTCGGACCCGGCCACATGCAAATCAGTCTTGACACTACTTCTCTTAGAAACAGTCTATCCCAAACTGCCTGGTCTGGTCCTCCATGAACCGGAAAACAAGCAATCCAAACCTGGCTGACAGTCCTGGAATGCAGTCTTCAGGGGAGGGAGAGGACTCCACCCCTGAATTGGATCCTCCTGCCTGAGCAGGAAGCATTGTTACATGGCATATTTTGTCCCCAGAAAGCTTGGCAAACAGGAGTGCAGAGAGGGAGTTTCAGCTACGCATTGCCAAATTAAAAATGGAAAAAGAATTAGCCCTTTAGGAAAAGAAAACTGATCATGGAGGGAAAAGTCAAGCAGATTCCAGCAATGGTGACAGCAATTCTACAGTGTCTGATGGAGTCAAACAGGTTCCCATTCCCAAGGATTTGGTGTCCAGTTATGTGGTGGGAGATGACATCAACAAATGCTTTTCTGCCTATGAGATAGCCCATGAGGGGTGCACAAGACCCCAGAAGAGCATTGGGGGGGGGGGGTGGAGTTGCTACAAGAATAGGCACTCCAAGAGTGACTCCAAATGTTCCTAGAGGGCAAAGTCCCCCAACGTTGAATAGACACCTAAGCTGGTGAGTGTTGCGCTAGGAGAGGGGGTAGTCCAAGTTAACTTTGGGGAGCAGGCAGAGATAACCCTGGTTTCCGTGGGAGATAAGGAGATGGTACCAAAAGCCCATATGCCTGCCAATACTTCTTGATACAGACAGCAGGTCACCATCAATGGGCAACAGGTGGATTCTCTGGGAGACACAGGAGCCAGCATGACTACTGTAAAGCTGGTGTCCTCAGAGCAGGTCCTCCCTAACACATAACACTAAGTCATAGTCATTGACAATCATGAGAGCCATCTACCGGTGGCTCTGGTTCCCTTTGAGTTGAGGGGGTCTCAGGTTCCCTAAACGTAAGTGTGAGCCCTGCCATGCCTGTAGATTGTCTTTTGGGCAATGACCTGGAGAATACTAGGGAGGTAGAGCTCAAGTCCCACTTAGAGATGCTGGGATTGCTTGAATGTGTCTATATGACCACATGATCCAAGGCTGCCCAGGAAGGGAATCAAGTGTACCTGGAGCCTGGTACAATGGTCCAGACAGCTGCTAAGAAGGAGAGGAGCAAGGGGCATGGGAAACCAGTCGAGGTTGTTGAGGTACCTGAGGAGGACACCCAAGCCAACTGGGGAGGACACTGTCACCCTGGGTGACCTACCTAAGCTTGCTGGTTGGCAAGTTGAGGAGGGAAGAATTCTGTACGGTGCAGAAAAAGTGCACCACTTTTGAGGGCTTAAGGGGGCAAGCTGAGGCTCAGGCAGAAGGTGACACCTCTGGTGATTACCTGCTTTATTGGGAGAATGACCTACTATATAGTGAGCGTAAGGCTTTTGGATCTGGGAAAGCCCATGTGCTGGTAGTCCCCCAGTGGTGCAGGACCTTCTTACTGGGTTTGGCTCATGCCATACCTCTGGTAGGACATCTAGGGCAAGACAAAACCTTTGCAATGCTTGTTGCCCGCTTTTATTGGCCCTGGTTTAAGACGGCTTAAGATGCATTCCATAGGTCCTGTCCCACCTGCCAGGTCAGTGGGGAATCAGAGAAAAAAGGTCAAGGTTCCCCTGACCCCATTACCTGTCATTGGTATTCCCTTTGAGTGCTCCCCCTTAGAGATAGAATCAAGTTTAAATCCATGTGCATTGCTCATCAAGCTTACTGGAAAGCTGGCCCTACTATCAATCATGCCTTGATTACCCCCTACTATCCAAAAAATGAACTTCGCTCCTCTCAGGCTTTTTTAGCAACCGTTCCCAGGATTAAGAGATCCAGAGCAGGAGGCCGATCCTTTTCACACAAAGCGCCCAAGTTATGGAACTCACTTCCCTTGTACCTGAGATCTAATCCCAATTTGTTGACCTTGATGGGGGCAAGGTGGCATCCCTTCAGGCCAAGACTGAGACTATCCTGACCTGGCAACCTCCTAAAATACAGATTGAAGTGAAAGCAATCCTGGGCCTCGCTGAATACTATCGGAGGTTTGTTAAGGCATATGGCAACATTGTTGTCCCTTAACTGAGCTGACTTCCAAGAAGCAGCCCAGACAGATGATCTGGCCAGACAGCCTTTGATACCCTCTAGGAGGCCATATGTACAACAACCGTTCTCAAGGCTCCTGACTTCTCTAAGGAATAAATGAGGACAGACGCTGCCTTTATTAGCAGGAGTTTATTTCAACAGGAACAGAGGTGGAGTGCGATTGAGAGGGAAGCCTTTACTATAGTCTGGTCACTGAAAAAACTGATACCATGCCTATTAGGGACTCACTTCTGAGTTCAGACAGACTCAGATGGCTTATGCAAATGAGAGATGAAAATCCCAAACTGTTGATGTGGTCCATCTCCCTAGAGGGAACAGACTTTACAGTGGAACACCATTATGGGTCAGATCACATCAGTGCTGATGGTCTATCAAGGTTATTTTATCTTATAGATGAGAACTTCCAAAACGTTGAGTAGTTCTCCCCACATTCAGCTGGGAGGGGGACATGTGTTAGACCCATCAGCCTTAGGGTGGTCTTCCCCAAACCTTTTGCCTTCCTTTTCCATTTTTCTAACCCCATTTGTCTGTCCTGGCATTAGGACACTGATCACTTTGCCACTGCTACCCAGTGCTAAAGTGCTTGTGTTCTCCCTTATGAACATGGTAATATTGGCTCATGCCCATTTGTAGATTACATTTACTTATACGTCTCTAGTAGAGTGCAATAAATGTGCCTAAGGCCTGTATTTGTATTGCTACTAGTGGGCCTGCAGCATGATTGTGCCACCCACTTAAGCAGCTCTTTAAATATGTCCCAGCCCTGTCATTGTAAAGTCTATGTGCGCAGTTTTATACTGTCATATCGACCTGGTATTCAAAAACTCTTTAATGTGCTTTTCACTACTGAAAGGCCAATATCCTCCATAGAGTAGCATTGACATTACCTTATTACCTTTTATAAGCGTAATTTCCAAATGGGAAGATATGACTAGTTCAAGTTTGGAGTCTTTGGAATCCTAATTTTAAACCCTAATTTATGGTGAAGTCAGATTTTAAATTACTGGCTACAACCATCGGGAATTCCATGTATATTACATCCATATGGATAGTGGAACCAAGATGCATACCTACTAACCCACCCATAGTGGATGTTTTGGAACCCGACTAGCGGTTCCGATAGGGTTAGGCTAGTTTTCAGCTGCCACGATATAACCCTTCGTATAAAAAAACATTGGATTGGTCTGAATAATTGATGTGTGTTTTTTATGTATTAATTTTGGGAATTATCTGTTCTATGTTAATAGCACTATGCTAAATCACTATCACTAATTTGTACATGATTTCACTGTCATCAGTGTATTGTATGGATTGGATTTGTGTTAAAGAGGTGTTTTTCCTTGAAGACTTGTATGGATTGCATTTACCATATCTAATGAATTGTGATATGAAAACATAGGTACAATATACTAATGAACTGTTCCTTCAGTAAAAAGCTTTGGTTTTAAACACACCACTGTTGTTATAGTTGTTTGTATGTTGACACAGGCCCATGGTGGTTGTTGTTAAGGACCCAAACCCCCCAGTATTTCAGGATTTAGAAAGTTAGCATTTTCTTGCACCAGGCATTTGTTGCCTGCAGCCTGTATCCAGTCACGTGAATGGGTATAGTTCCCCCGGAATGGCGTACCATAGAGCCATCGGGAAACAATGGTTGTCTGTACTAAGAACATGCAAACGGCTGGCCACCTCCCTCTTGGCGTACGCACCTTCATTTGTTTTATCTGTTTGTTACATTACTGTTGGGTCCAGAACAAGTTCCAGCGCTGTGCCGGGTTTAGTTATAGGTATGGGGGATAAGGACCCTGGTCAGATTCACCTGGGCACTCACCACGAAAGGGGGCAACGCCTTACCATTGGGGGTATGGCATGAACTGACGAGGCTAAAGGGGCCTATAATTTGCTCACGTGGAATGTACGAGGGCTGGGAGCCATTCAGAAACGCCACCGCATCCATGGGTTCCTCCTTCGACATCAGACGCACATCGCGTTTCTCCAGGAGTCCCATTTCCTGGATTCAGAAACGCTGAAGATGCGTAAAAAATGGAGAGGTAGCATCTATTCTACAAACTATTCAGCCTTTGCTAGAGGGGCAACTATCTGGGTAAGACATGGGACTCCATTTATTGAGCTTGAACGCCGGACAGCCGACCAGGGAAGGTATATACTTGTGAAAGGTATGCTGGATGGTTCTTTGGTGGTCCTGGGGAGCATTTACGTACCAAGCTTTGAACAAGACCGATTCCAAGGAAGACTGAGTGTAGCTTTGGCTGACTGGGACGGGATTCCTTAGGTGCTTGGAGGGGACTGGAATGCAATACTAGACATGGGGTTGGATAGATCGCACCCTCCACTACAGGCCTCTGCAGCGTGTAAATTGTCGGAGCAATTCACCTCCTGGGTCGATGAGTGGACACTATCCGACGCCTGGCGGGGCCTCCACCTCACACATAAGGAATACTCTTTTTTCTCCACAATTCACAACCTCCACACTAGAATAGACCGATTCCTATGCTCCAGGTCTCTCATCACTACAATAAGCGAAACAGAGTATCTGGCTAAGACCTTTTCTGATCATAGACCCTTGAAACTCACACTCCTGTGGGGCAGGGTACCGACCCCAGTGCCCACCTGGAGATTGAACCCCCGTCTGCTCGATGACACTCCCTTTCGTATGTCATTAGCTACCACTATATCTGACTACCCGAGGTAGAACTGGAATACTGCCTCCTCAAACCTGATAGAATGGGATGCCCTGAAGGTAGTGGTCAGGGGAGCGATGATTGGGCAGCTAGTGGGGCCAGACAAGAGGTGCATCGTAAACTCTGAGATGTGGGGGACAGACTGCAGACCATAGAAAGGGCGACATCCCACGATCCTGGGAGGAAAGGGGAACTACAGACTGCTCATATAGATCATGGCGAAATGCTGGAAACGCTTCGGACGATAGATTACAGGCACTAAATTCAACGAAAACACTGTGAAGCTGACAGATCTGACACGCTACTTGCACGTCTAGTGAGGGATTGCCCTGACCCACCGACTGTAACTAGCATTTACACTCAGGCGGGTGTCATAGTCACTACACAGGCTGAAATAAACACGGCGTTACCTGCCCTCCACACCGATAGACAGTGCTGAGATGGACGGGTTCTTGCAGGACCTCCCCTTTCAGGTGCTCACGGAAGACACAAGGAAAGACATTGACGGCCCCATTACCCAACACGAGATACGGGCAGCAATTAAGAGCCTGAATGGCAACAAGACACCTGGCATGGTCAGACTTCCTGTGTAGTTTTATCTAACTTACTCGGAGCTCCTAGTGCCGGTCTTGGAGATGGTCTACAAGGTGGCTTTTGACCCGGTCGCCTACCCAAATCCACTATGAAGGCACTGGTCACGTCCATACCTAAGCCGGGACGAGACTCGCTAGAAATGAATAATTATAGACCTTTTTCCTTGCTCTCCACCGAATACAAGATTTTAAGTAAGGCCCTCGCCACTCTTATACAATTACACATTCCCACACTTATTCACCGAGATCAGTGTGGATTCCTTCCAAATGATAGTACTTCCCTGAATACCTGCAGATTGCACTCTATAATGGTGGCTACTTCGCATGATCTTCCTCGAGCAGGATGTATAGCGATTGACCTTAAACAAGCATTCGATTCCCTTTCCTGGGAATTTATGTTTGAGTCTCTGAAAAGGTTTGGTTTCCGGATAACTTTCTGAAGGGGGTCTCCCTATTGTATACATCTCCTATGGCCAGGGCTCACACTGGCCGATACATCTCGGAGCGCTCCGAGGTGCACAGAGGTACGAGACAGGTCTGCCCCTTATCCCTTTTGTTGTTTGTGAATGCCCTTGAACCATTGGCCCTAGCCCTTCAGAGCACAGCAGACCGCCTGGGCATCCCCATCGACGGGACACAACACCTTATATCTATATATGCGGACGACATCCTCTTATACCTCTGCAATCTGACAGCAGATAACAACCCATTATCTGCCATATTTAACACATTTGAGAAATTGTCAGGGCTAGCGATATAAACCCCATAAAATCGACCTGTTTCTTTTTCCGAGAAACGCCACACTTAACTCATATCCGATTTGACACTCACTCTATCCCTGTTGCCCCACCACCTTAAAGTACCTAGGTATACAAGTGTATAGGACACCTGAAGATCAGATTCATGGTAATATTCTGAGTGCAATAACGAGGCTCCGAAGTATTGGTGGGTTCTGGACTTCTCTGCCTCTGTCGGTGATGGGCAGAATTGCCATTTCAAAAATGGTCATGCTCCCCTGCCTCCTATATTATTTACTGAGCATACCGGTAAATCTCCCTCAAGCTATTTTTAATACGCTGAATACTATTTTGATCACTCTGATCTGGGGTATTGGCCGGAGATGGATCAGTCTTCGGAAACTCCAGCTGGGTACGAAAGCAGGTGGTCTGGGAGCCTCGGATTTTCGGGGATACTATTATGCTAATCAGCTCAAGTGGCTCTCCTATTGGACCGCGGGTAGGAATCTGCACGAAATCGGCTTCACGCCGGAGAGATTAGATCGCGGGGAGCTCCATTCTTTGTTGTTGCCCAGGGCCCGAATCCCCCCAGACTGTCCCCCCTTACTAAAAACCGCATTATGGTGCTGGAGGAAAGCTCTTTCCTATACGTCGGTGGTGCCACCTTATGCGGCGAATATTCCATTATTGGGCATCCCCACACCACAAGGCAGACTCACGCGCACTAGACTATGGGGATGGACGGATAGTGGGATAGAGGAGGTGGAATCGTTTTTAGGGGACGATACTCTGTCATTGACCACGAATCCTTTGTGCAGATCACTGGGGCTCCACAACGCCTATATTTGCTACATGCCATGGTGACACACTACATTAGAACCACATGGGCACCGCAACGAACCACACCCACACAGCATGAATTAGTGCATCTCTTATATTACATGGGACCGGGAGGCCATCTAGTGCGCTGGCTCTATACAGGGATTCGGACACACGCAGCAATTCCGCTTATGACCCTTACAATCCGCTGCAGTACAAAAGGGGGTGGTGATGGACGGAGCATCTGAACCAATAAAACACTCACACCCAGTCAACAGATCTGGGTTTAATCCATCACCGTTCTTTATCCCACTCTGCCACCCCAGTTCAGACATGGCCATATGCAAATCAGTCGGACCCTGTGCCTCATGGGAACAGTCCAGCTTGAACTGCCAAGCCATGCCGTCCCTGGACCGGAATCAAGCTTCCTAGAACTGGTTTCTGGCATTTCAGCCGTCTTCAGCCAAGCTTGCTTGAATCAAGTGGCAAAATGAGCAAGGGACTCAACGTCTGAGCATACCCTGCCAACTTATGGCCAACAAAGCGGTACACAAGAGGGTGGTGATGGACGGAGCATCTGAACCAATAAAACACTCGCACCCAGTCAACAGATCTGGGTTTAACCCATCACTGTTCTTTAGCCCACTCTGCCACCCCAGTTCAGACAAGACCATATGCAAATCAGTCTGACCCTGTGCAACAGATGTGGGCTGGCAAAGTGGGCTAAAGAACGGTGATGGATTAAACCCAGATCTGTTGACTGGGTGAGAGTGTTTGATTAGTTCAGATGCTCCGTCCATCACCACCCCCCTTTTGTACCGCTTTGTTCGCCATAAGTTGGCAGGGTATGCTCAGACGTTGAGTCCCTTGCTCACTTTGCCACTGGATTCAAACAAGCCTGGCTGAAGACGGCTGAAATGCCAGAAACCGGTCCTAGGAAGCTTGAGTCCGGTCCCGGGAAGGCATGGCTTGGCATTTCGGGCTGGACTGTTCCCATGAGGCACAGGGTCAGACTGATTTGCATATGGCCATGTCTGAACTTGGGTGGCAGAGTGGGCTAAAGAACGGTGATGGATTAAACCCAGATCTGGTGACTGGGTGTGAGTGTTTGATTGGTTCAGATGCTCCCTCCATCACCATCCCCTTTTGTACCGCTCTGTTCGCCATAAGTTTGCAGGGTATGCTCAGACGTTGAGTCCCTTGCTCACTTTGCCACTGGATTCAAGCAAGCCTGGCTGAAGATGGCTGAAATGCCAGAAACTGGTCCTAGGAAGCTTGATTTCGGTCCAGGGAAGGCATGGCTTGGCAGTTTGAGCTGGACTGTTCCCATGAGGCACAGGGTCCGACTGATTTGCATATGGCCATGTCTGAACTTGGGTGGCAGAGTGGGCTAAAGAACGGTGATGGATTAAAACCAGATCTGTTGACTGGGTGTGAGTGTTTGATTGGTTCAGATGCTCCATCCATCACCACCCCCTTTTGTACCGTTTTGTTCGCCATAAGTTGGCAGGGTATGCTCAGACGTTGAGTCCCTTGCTCACTTTGCCACTGGATTCACGCACGCCTGGCTGAAGACGGCTGAAATGCCAGAAACCGGTCCTAGGAAGCTTGATTCCAGTCCAGGGAAGGCATGGCTTGGCAGTTCGGGCTGGACTGTTCCCATGTGGCACAGGGTCAGACTGATTTGCATATGGCCATATCTGAACTGGGGTGGCATAGTGGGCTAAAGAACGGTGATGGATTAAACCCAGATCTGTTGACTGGGTGTGAGTGTTTGATTTGTTCAGATGCTCCGTCCATCACCACCCCCCTTTGTACGCCTTAGAATGCGCTTGGCAGAGGACTCTGACACTGAAATCACGGACAAAGCATGGCAGACCATACTAGAACATTCCAAAAGAGTATCACGTAATGCCAGACTTAAATTTATTCAAAAGATGGTGCTCCATTGATCATATCTCACCCCCAAGAAAATACATCGTATGTTTCCGGACTCCCCTCAGAGTTGCCCTCGTTGTGGAGGTGATGAAGCGGACTTTATCCATATGATGTGGTATTGTCCTCGATTATGGAGTTACTGGACTGAGATCCGCCAAGCCCTCATTACTGTGACTCGACTACCGGTCCAAGATGATGCCCTACCCTGCCTTACGGGACTACAGAGATGACCAAGGACGCAAAAAGCTAGTCTGAAATTCCTTGACCTTGAACTCATTTTGGCCATTAGGGCCATAACAATGCGGTGGAAGTCCCCCAGATCCCCTGCGGTGACTGTGTGGCAGGCAGACTTAGTGCAGTGGGGTCGGGTGGAGGGAGCTGCTCTTAGGAAGGAGGAAGAGAAAGGGTTTCAAAAGCACCTTATAGCTTTGGAATGGGAGGCCATGCTGCTCGTTTTGGAAACACTTGATTTAGTCCCATCACAAGTGGCAAGGTCCTAGTAGTGCTCCTGACTTCCTAGGTACTCTTCGTGATAAAGGCCCCTCAAACGGACACAGATGACTTTATTTGGTTTCACGTACCCTATAGTTTGGGACCTACCGGAAAATCCCTGGGGATGGTGACACTACCAGGAGTAACTAGACCAGGAGTTGGTGGGGGTGGGCGGGGATTGTTTAGATAGGAAGGTTTTTATAAGTTTGTGTTTAATTATTAAAATACACGTCATTGTACTGACATTTGAGCTGTATCGAACACACTTTGCAAATAATATTTTGGGTCATGACCTCAAAGCTTGGATTACCTTCCAAGAAGATATGTTGTCTTATGCATGAGTTATGAATATGTCTCCTATTCGTTTTGCATACAAAGGAGGGGTATAATCAGAAAAGAATGTACAGTTTATTATGTCCCTGTCAATGTCATTCTCTTTACTTGCAGTCGATAATAAAGAGTGTTTTAAAAAAATAAAAAAATTAATGAATGGGTGCAGTTGGGCTTTGTGTAAACCTCCTAAACAGCCACACACATTGGGAACTTAGGTGCGACTGAGTGGGCTGTCACTGGCAGGATGGGAGGCTAGAGCCAGGACCAGCATCAATCATACCTAGATGGGCAGTATCCTATCCCTACACAAAGAGCTGAATACCTCCTGCAGTTAGTCTGGAGCCAGGGCAGGTAAGGCAGAGTATCTGTGAACATCAAAGTCAATCTTTAAGAAGCTTCTCCTCACTTCAAAGACACAACTGGGTATAAAAGATGGACCTCAGACACCACCACGTCAGCACACTTCTGGTTCTGTGGATACTCTGTAGGAAGACAGACTACTGTGCTGCTGAAAGACTGTTGTGCTGTGCTGACCGGCTGCCTGCTTTCCTCTTGCCTGTGTGAGAAAGACTGGACCTGCATCTTTTGAACCCAGAGAGACTCCCACGGCTAATTAGTTGGCCTCTTGATCTGAAATGTCAGAGACATAACAGGCTTCCAATCCTCTTGCACCTGCACTTTGACTCTGCCATCAGCGAGTCTGGCCTGCCAGATGGTGCTACCTCAGTCCTGGAGCCTTGGAAGTGGGCTTAAGATGCTTGCTAGTGGAACCGACCCAACTTCTCTGCTGAGCAATGCATCCCCGAACAGAACCGGCGCATCTCATTGACTGAGCTGTCCATCTCCAAGCAGAACTGAGGGACTGGCTGTAAATGTCCGCTTCACCCATAGCAGTTCTCGGAATCAATGCATCGCTCCAGTGGCGCATCTACAGCCCAGGTCCTCAGATCTCTGGTTGACTGCCAATTTGATTTTTGTTGTTTTTATCTTGTATTATTTATTAAAACTTACTTCATGTTACTCCTGTGTGTTCTTGTTGCGGTGTGTTTTCACAGTTTTGCTGCTTGAAGTGTTGCACATTGCCTCTAAGTTAAGCCTGACTGCTCTGTGCCAAGCTACCAAGGGGTTGAACACAGGTTAATTTGGGGTGTGCTTATGTCTTACTCTGACAAGGATTCTGGTGGCTGTTTGACCAGGTCTTACTTCCCAGTAAACCAACAATCTTTTTACTACCCACCAGGGGCAGACAGGAGATGTGCCGCAATTTCTCGGGGGGAGCAAAAAGCACACTGTATGGCAGGAATACTTTTAAAATAAAATATTAGGGTTAGTCTTACCAGGTGCCACCTTCACCAGTAAAGTGTCAGTCTTTCTGCTCTTCTCTGGACTAAAGAATCCCATCCCAATGGCAACCAAGAGGGCATTTGATTATTTTGGGTGTTGTTTTTTCATATGGGTCAGGAGAATGTGCAGACTGACAATATTGCCCCACTTGCAATGTCGAATGGCTCCACATTCTGTGCTTGGGTAGGCTGCCACCTGGGAAAGTCTACCAGACCCAGAAAGTTCTGAAAATTAAACATCAGAGGGATTCTTTTACCCACAATGCCTTGAAAATCTCAAACTGTGACTTAAAACACACATTTTCCTCACATTACTGTTAGGAAAAGCTTTGGAATCTGTAGGAGCCTCAGAATTCCTACCACATGCCTCCTGATAAGAACAGTATCCAACTTGTGACACAAAAGAGCCTAAAGCACTATGTGGAGAGATTAGCGACAGGGGTAGCTGAAGGATTTGGGACTACTCAGCCACCACTCATGGAAACTTATCAACCGCAGACATTTTTTAAAACTAGACAACCAGAGGGTCAGGCTCAGGGAGTATCCTTGCAGAAGTCAACAGCTGAGGTTATAGCCGTCCGAGGCATACAATGCTAAACTGACTGACTGGGCCCTGCCATTCAGGAAAGGGTAGATCCATCGGAGTGCACATCCTTGGACTTCGATGTTGACTAGACTTTGGGTGAGGATGGGGTGAGAGATTGTATCAAATGCTTCTTTGCTAGTAACATTTGTGATAAAAGTTTATTGAGCAAAAGTAATTCCAACAGCTACTTTAGGCTCCGCACTGTGGGCATTGTAGAATACCTACATTTTAAATAATTCAGAAATTGGTGGTCATTCCAGCAGCAGGACAGCAGAGTAGTTGTTCTTCTGCATCTTCCACAGGTCCATAGGTGATCTGAAGAGAGAGCCTAAGGGTCCTACTGTTGCTAGCTTTCAAATGGGATAGGCTACTGGAGCTTTTTGCCCCACAGAGGTGTTTGGAATTTTCTGCCTCCCCGCCCTGGTCCCAGTCTGTCTGCAGTCACAATAGGCTAGTGTGAAGGTCTTCGTGTGTGACCTGAGGCAGTGCCTTTGAAGTGCAAGTGGGATAGGTGACAACTCCGGACCTCTCATCAAGTCAGGATGACCCATCTTACCTATACCCAAGTCTTCTATTGTGATACTATACGAGAGGAATACACAAAGGCCAACTGCACCTAGTATGGTAACCCAGGAAACAGGATGCAGGCACCTAATGTTTAGGACAAGAAAATGCCAACTTTCTAAAAGTGGCAGTTTAAAAAGTTTTACTTAAAATTCAGCTTTACCACTAAAGAGGGTTTAAATTACAATCCCTCAGACACCAAACATGACATTCCTACCTGCTCCCACACACTTAATAAATATAATAAGGTAACCCTTTGTTATTGTCTGGGAGGTGCAGGCTTTGCAATAGTAAAAAACTAATTGGAGAGTTTTTCATCACCAGGACATGTAAAACGTTTAAGTACATGTCCATTTTTTAAAATATAACACATCCTGCCCAACGGGGCTGCAATAAAAAGGAAGCTATAGGCTTGGCAAGAGGTTTATTTTGCCAAGTCATAATGTCCGTTTAAAACTGCACACACAGGCTGCAATGGTAGACCTGAGGCATGTTTTAAAAGACTACTTAAGTGGGTGGCACAATATATGCTGCAGGCCTGCCAGTAGCATTGAATTTGCATGACCCGGGTACCTGCAGTAGCACTGTTAAATTAAATATGGCCATTAGGCGTAAGCCAATTTTAACATGTTTAGAGGAGAGAGCACAAGCATTTTAGCACTGCTTAGCAGTGGTAAAGTGCACAGAGTCCCAAAAGTCAACAAGAAATGAGTGCGGCGAGGGCCAGGTCAAACACAATGCCTTGTTAGTGAAATACTCCTGCTAATATGCAATTGCTGGGTAGGTCTGCTTGGAATCAACTTTTTTACTAAAGAAATTGAAGTCTCATAAAATGTTAATTCAGAGCTGTTGTTCACACCTTTTAGTGTTCCATTTAAATGACACAACGCCTAGATCCAAGCCTCACAGACTCCTCAAATGCCCCTTAAGGGCAATGCTACAGCATGCCTCATCATAGGCATCAGGAAAATATGTCTACATCAGCCCCACTCTGATGGAACTTCACTCTCTGTCCATGCTTATCCCAACCATCTTCAAGACCCGCTGTCATCCATGAAGTCATCGGCCTGATAAGCTAACCATCTCCAGTGGATATTGGCACTCAACAGCCAGGACACCATCAGATTGGAAACAAAGTGAAAACCGAAAAAAATCACCAAACATTATCCATCTATGCACTCAGAATCCAGAACAACATTCCCACGTGGTGCATGACTGCTCCAGTATTGCTACAATTTTGGGAAAAGATAAAGATATCTGTATATAACTCTGCATCATGATTTGCCCTATGATAAATAAGGTACCTTTACAATCACTCACTGACTGGGTCTTTGCCTTTGACACAATACAGACCTACATACATACATTCGTGGCTCAACAAGAGCTGTTTAAGAAAATAAATTCAAAGGAATTTAAGAAACTAAACTGATAGCACAGAGATTGATGCTAGTTTATCCCTGTGATTATTAAAGCAATAAAATTATCAATAGATACATTCATAAGATTGAGTGGGGCTATCCGTCATGAATATAGTAGATTATTCATGCAAATACTTTTGACTCAAATTCTTCTAAGAAATGTTTATGGCAAACAGAACAAATCACTTGGGAAACTGAGTGTTGGCCCTTTGATATTTCATCTTAGAACTAATTGAGCATGTTAGGTGGCCTTGTCTATATCGTGATGGTGTCATGGAAAATCTCTGTACATGCCAGTTTAAAAAAAAATGTGTTTATTGAGCGGTTGCATAAAAAATCACAGCAAGACCTCATACAAGAGGCAATTGTACGCATATAATCAATGATGTTACAAGCATTGGTTTTAGGTCATAGAGTGACATAACAACACAACAGCACCCCCCCCACACCCAACTTATTAACCTCAGGGCACTTAACAGTAATCATGTCCTCAGCAGAGCTTCTCTTTAAGCACTACAATTTTACAGTAAATGACAGACCCAGCAGGTGACACAACCAGCGGAAGGAAGCACATCAGTTATCATATTACAGGATTGGTAAGTTGATACACAGTAAGCGGGACTCAGAAATCTTTAGGGCGGGAGGTTTCAGGCAACTCCTCGGCATAGGTCTCTAGCTGCTCCTTGCAGTACAACAGGTCCCGGACCCACCTCTTCAGAGTCGGGGTGAGCCTAGAGCCCCAGCACTGTGCGACTGCTCGCTTTGCTAGTAGGGTCGATACCACCACCAGTCTGCGGTTTCAGTGCTTTTGATTTTTCACCCATCCCAGTAGGCAAACCTCAGGGGTACATTGTATAGGTTCTAACACCACATTCGTGAATAGTCTGGTCACATGTATGCAGAATTTATAAATACCGGGGTAATCCCACGGCAGGTGCGCGAAGCCCACATCCCCCCGCCCACAGCAAATATGGCAGGAAGTGTCCCGCAGACCAAACCGCCTCAATTGCAACAGAGTGTAGTGTAGCTGGTGCAGAAATTTAAAATGTGTGATGCAGAGGTTACAGTTCACCGTCAACTGGCCAGTGAGGGCAGTGCACCATTTCCACATATCTGGCGTGAATGAAGCCCCTAATAGTGTCACCCATTTATTGTATGATGGGGAGTCCACTTGTTCCCGTTCCCTGAGAGATGTATCATATAATTTCGTGATCAGTCCTTTGCGTTCCACCCCGCCAAAATCACCTGCAACGCCATCAGCGGCCGGGGTTCCGCTGGGTAATCGGGATGAATGGAGCGTATAACCTGTCTCACGTGCATGTATGTGAACCCTAGCATAAACCCCCCATCCCTGTCTCCCTGTATGTCAGAGAGCGATTAAAACTGGCCGTTTTATAAAGGTCCCCTAGTTGAGTTATCCCTACCGCACTCAATGCTTTAAGAGCGGCCAGTTCCTGCGCAGCAGAGATGTCACGGGTGCGCATTAAGCGGCAGTTTCGGGCATAGAGGTGCTGTACTTGTGCTTGCATCACGAGTGGTCTCCATGCCCACGCAGTGCAGAGAGCCAGGTTTATCTCCGTTCTCGGTCCACCATTCCCACCCAACAGGGTGTTCGCAACTAAGGCCATTGGACGTACAGCAGCAGCCTCAATAGCTACATGTGGCTGAAATTGTTGCGGATAGAACCAATAATGTGCCTTCTGGGCCTGTGCACAAAGATAGTAAAGTCGCAGATTAGGGGCTTCGAAGCCACCCCTTTCAAAAGGCAATGTCAATACCTCCCAGCTGCATTGGGCCTTCATGCCTGCCCATACGAAGGAGAGAAAGGATGACTGGAATGAGTTAAAAAGCACGAGATTAAGACAAATGGGGATATTAATAAATAAATAAAGAGGTTTGGGTAAGATTGTCATTTTTACTACCGCAATGTGATCCGCTAGTGAGAGCGGGAGCTTGGCTCATCGCGTTGCACGGTCAGTGATTTTGACCAGGGCCCACCATAGTTCTCCGAGATAACTACCTCAGGGTCCCTGTGAAGCCACACCCGCAAATACTTTACTGGGTCAGTCGACCACACAAGTGGGAAGTCCAATTCAAAGTAACCGTACCCACCATGAGGGGAAGTACCGTTGATTTTGCCCAATTTATGCCGAGCCCCGTGAAGCGTTCATATTTTATGTATTCACGGAGGAGTTCAGGGAGATACGTGTCAGGTTCCCTGACATATAAGAGCATATCATCGGCATACATCAAGACTACCAATGGGCGCTGTCTGAAGCATTGTGCCTCAGATGCGTGTTGCTGGCGAAGTTTGCATGCCAGCGACTCAAGGGCCAGCGCAAGCGAGGGCAGCCCTGTCACATGCCACGTCGTATAGGGTACCTTGTAGATACCCAGCCATTAACCCGGTCTGGAGCTACTGGCGCCTCATATAGAAGATGTATCCACTTCAAATAGAAGGGAGGCAGCCCCATTCTGAGTAGTACTGTAAACATGAATTCCCACTGCATGGAGTCAAAAGCCTTTGCTGCGTCTAATAACAGAGCAACTGCCTGAAAATCAGCTTCAAAGTAATGGAGGGTGGAAAAGACCGTTCGTTGGTTGTGGGCTGTTGAGCGGGCAGGGACAAACCCCGACTGGTCCGGATGCCAGTTAAAGTCTGAAAGGGTGAAAGGTTTGTTAATAACAGAGAAAGGTAGCCAGAGTATCCCACATCAGTGGACGTAGAATAAACTGCCTTTTCAGAGGGAAGAAGCCACTTTATACACTAGTAATCAAAAGTTTCAAAGAGGAACATGTGCTCAGTTCTTTAATGTTGGATATAGTCCTTTCTGCAGGGTCATCCCCAAACCTTTTTGCCTTCCTCCTATCATGTTTTTCTGAATTATTGCTTGTTGGTGTTAGGACTCTGAGCACTTTACCACTGCTAACCAGTGCCAAACCATATATGCTCTCTCCTTAAAGCAGGGTCAAATTCACCCAAATGGAATATTTTATTGACATATAAGTCCCTAGTAAAGTACACTATTTATATTAAGGGCCTGTAAATGAAATGCTACTAGGGGGCCTTCAGCACTCTGCCCTTCTCCTAAGTAGCCCTTTAAAGATGCCTCAGGCCTGCTACTGCAGATCCTGTGTGGGCAGTTTAAACTACCATGTTGACCTGGTAAGAAAACCTTTTACCAGGCCCAAACATTCCTTTAAATCAACCCTGAGGTAGACCCTAGATAGCCCCAATGGTAGGGTACAGTATAGTCAAAATGTTGGAAACATACTTTTAAGTTTTGCATGTCCTTGTAGTGAAAAACTCTTAACTTTGTTTTTCACTACTGCAAGGTTTATCTCTCCTACAAGATAACATTGGAGTTGCCTTAATACATTTTAAAAGTGTAATTCCCAAATGGGAAGCGATAACTTGTTAAAGGTTTGTGTCTCTGGAACCCTTATTTAAAACCCTAACTCATGGTGAAATCAGAACTAATCAGATCTTAAATTACAATTCTGAAACTGGCACTTTTAGAAAGTTGGCATTTTCTTGCCTTCGCCATTTAGTGCCTGCAGCCTATCTTTGGTTACGCGACTGGGTGTAGTTGGCAGTTGGGTTTTGTGTATTCCTCCTTGAGAGCCACACACAATGGGAGCTTGGTGGGACTGAATATGAGACATCACTGGCAGGCTGGGAACAAGGAGCTGGGCCCACCCTTACTTACATCTGAATAAGTTGTGTCACACAAAGGGTTGCATACCCCATGTACTTAGTCTGGAGCCTAGAAGCTTCTCCCCCACTTCAAAAGCACAACCGTGTATAAAAGAAGGACCACAGACACCGTCACTTCAGTACACTATTGTACCTGTGAATCTGCCAAGAAGGACTGCTGTGCTGCTGAAAGATTGCCACTCTGCTGTACTGTGCTCTGCAGGGCTCCTGCTTAGCTGTGCTGACCTGCTGCCTGCTGCCCTCTTGCCTTGGTGAGAAGGATAGGGCTTGCATCTCTTGATCCCAGAATGACTCCAAGAGTTAGTTGGCTGGCCTCCTGATCTGAAGCCTCAGGAACATAACAGGCCTCCAACCTCCTTGCACATGCAGTCTAACCTGACAAGTGGTGTCACCGCAGGCATGGACCCTTGGAAGTGGGCCTAAGGTGCTTGCCAGTGAACCCGATGCATCCTCTCTCCTGAGTGATATATCCCCAATCAGCTTGAGCAGCTACAACGCATCGCTGCTGCTTGGATCGGACTTGTGGAAAAGACCATCATCGCCTCCTCAGCCCTCGGAACTGGCGCATCGCCCTAATGGCATGGTGGCTCCACAGCCCAGGTCCTCACATCTCTTGTCAACAGCAGCATTGATGATGATGCTGGACTTCGCATTGCAGCCTCGCAGCTCCACAGAATTGATGCATCTCCCCAAATGCGAGCCGCATCCCCAACACCAGACTTTGCAGTGCAAGCCCCGTCTACGGGATCCTTGAAGACAACGTACAGGACCTTGCACTGCACCCTCGTTGCATGGCTTTGGCTATGCTGCGCATCTTCTATGCAGATTGACGCAACAGTCTGCAACTAGGATTTAAGGTATTCTATTCAATGGGCCCTGTAGCCGGCCCACGCTCCATTATGCTCTTCCTGAATTTGTGACTGTGTCCCGGTTGGGCATGACCTGATATCCCTAGTTGGGGCTTTGTGCTTTTTGGCGCAATTTCCACTAAAAACTAAAAAAATGAATATCTCAGGTTCTACTGATTGGATTTTTGTCGTTTTGGTCTTG
Source organism: Lissotriton helveticus (assembly GCF_964261635.1). Classification (NCBI taxonomy): domain Eukaryota; kingdom Metazoa; phylum Chordata; class Amphibia; order Caudata; family Salamandridae; genus Lissotriton; species Lissotriton helveticus. The sequence goes on from NC_136062.1 coordinate 313,557,373, forward strand.
TTTTATTTATTAAACATTACTCTTTTTTCCTAAATCTGTTGTGGGCTCATTGTTTGGTGTGTTTGCACTGTTTTATTGTTTGAAGTGTTGCAAACATACATTACACATTGTCTGTAAGTTAAGCCAGACTGTTCTGTGCCAAGCTACCAAGGTGGTGAGCAGAGGTTAATTTGCGGTTTGCTTGTGCCTTACTCTGACAAGAATTGTGGTTTCTGCATGACCAGGGCTTAGACCCCAGTCACCCAACAGCCTAATTGCTTACACTGGTGTTCAGCGGTGAGGACTGGCTTGTGTTTGTGCAGTGCCATACAGTAATTTTGTGTTACATCCCACATAAATAAATTAAGACCAATTTGTTTTTGCCAATTCTGCTTGATTGGTTTCTTTTAGGTTTTTCAAGTGTACCCTCATTCCTATCACTGGATTGTCTGACACCATACCTGTAGCATTGGAGTTTGAGCTGGCCAACTTGGAAAGCCATACAGTGGCTGTACAGGACAAACACTTCTGCAATGAAAAAGGGACTAAAAACGAAGAAGGGCACCAAAATGGTGGAGCTGCAGAAAACACACTGAGGAGCTAGACAGAGGTCCACCAGTTGATGGCAGCCACAAAGGAACAAGGGGATAAGGTTGATATGGAGTGCCAGGATCAAGACCAGTACAACAACCCTGCAGTCTTCAGGGTAGGTGGAGGACTCATCCCTTTAATTGGATCCTCCTGCCATAGCAGGAAGCAGTGTTTCATCACATAGCCTGTCCCCAGAGAAGCTGGCAGACAGGAATACTAAGGGAGTTTCAACTGCAAATGTGCAAATTAACAATGGAGGAGAAACTTGCTTTGGAGCCTGATAGAGCTGGAACTGAGGGCAAAACAGAAGATTCTAGCAAGTGCAGCAGCAATTCTACAGCATCTGAAGGAGAACAAAATGTCTGCATCCCCAAGGATTTGGTGCCCATTTATGTGGTGGGAGAGGACATTGACAAGTGCTTTTCTGCCTATGGGTAGCCCTGAGGGTACACATGATCCGCGTAGAGCATTGAGAGAGTGGTTTGTGTAATCACATGCACAGCGTGGGGTGGGACACACTTCTTTCTTTAGAGGTTGGGGACCAACCCAGGTACTCTCCTATGAAGGCCATTTTGATAGCTAAATTCGGGCTGACACCTGAAAAGTACTGCTAAAGATTCATAGACAGCCAGAAGAACCCCAACCAATCCTGGGTAGATTCTGTGGATTACTTCAGCAAGGCACTGAATGGTTGGGTGCAGGCAACAAAGTTAATAATGACAATAGGCTGAATATTCTTATTATGAGAGAGCACTAAGTGTGGGCGTAAAATCCGTTTCGTGGGCGAATTTGCGGATTTTTGACGATTTCGCGATCCGCGAATCGCGCAAAATTGCCCAATAATCCGCAAATTCGCAAGCTACGAATTATTTTGCTTGGTCGTGCTTGAAAAATACAATATCGCGTGCGCGGCGTTGACTCTGAGCCTGCTGAGTTGTTTTTCTCCCGGTTTTGCGTGTGCTGCGCCATTTTCGATCTTGTTGCGTGATCGCGCGAGAGTTTTTTAACGCAATTACGTTATCGCGGCTTGCCATCTTGCACGGCGAGAGTTTGACAACGCGAGTACGTGATAAAGGCCCGCGACGGCGCGCAGCTGACTTGCGGCGGGAGGTTTGAACAGCTCGCGTTCCCGAAATTGAAAAAATTGCAATTCTGCACAAGAAATCCACCGCAGGAACCATAAACCTTGTGGAAATGATTATTTTGATCAGAAAAACTCCTCAGATCGACATGTGGCTGCACCTTTTGGTGCAGGAGTCCATTTTTTTAGGGTGGGGTGGGAGGAAGGAAGTGCCCCAGAGTCTCCAACTTCCTGTTCCTGTCCAGCAGGCTCCTCCCAGTGCTTTGTCCATGTCCTGCTCACTTTTCATTTGGCTGTGGAGCTGGAAGGATTACTTTTTGTGGCTGCTGCTGCTGGATATTTGTATTTGAGGACTTTTTGGACTTTGGAGTTTGGATCACTTTTGGACTTGAGATTTTACAAGTAAGTTGGTGTTGTTTGATTGGGGCATTGCAGTTGAGGCAACTCCAGTTCTAAAACTTTTTTCACAACTTTAACAAAATATATATTGTGGTGGGTAGCCACAGTATCCAGTAGGCCCAGGGTTAGTCATGGGTGCATGATACAACTGTTTCTGTGATTTTTTTAAACGTAATTCTCATTTATGTCATGGAATTTTAGCTCACTGTTATATGTTTTTATTTTTTATTTTGGGGTGTCTGTAAAGCCTCACTAGCCAGTAGGCCCTGGGTAGTGAGTGGTGCATGGACCAAGTCTTTCTGTGGGGTCTCTTGAATGTAAACATCATTGAGGGCATGGATGGCATTGGATTGTGGTGATTTTTATGTGTTTTTCGATTTTTTGGGGTGTTGATGGGGCATGGCCATGTGGGTGGGGCCATTTTGAAGGCTGGTACAGGCAGGGCCTGGCCATGTGGTGGGGGTCAAGGGGCCATTTTGAAGGCAGGCAGTGTGCTCTGGCCTGCACCCATTTTGCCTTGCTTTCATCCATTATGCCCAGGGTTACTCAGTGGTGCATGGGCCTAGTCTTTCTGTGGGGTGTCTTGAATGTAAACATCATTGAGGGCATGGAAAGCATTGGATTGTGGTGATTTTTATGTGTTTTTCGATTTTTGGGGTGTTGATGGGGCATGGCCATGTGGGTGGGGGCCATTTTGAGGGCTGGTACAGGCAGGGCCTGGCCATGTGGTGGCGGTCAAGGCTCCATTTTGATGGCACACTGCCTGCCATTTTGATGGCAGGCAGTGTGCTCAGGCCTGCACCCATTTTGCCTTGCTTTCATCCATTATGGCCAGGGTTACTCAGTGGTGCATGAGCCGAGTCATTCTGTGGGGTGTCTTGAATGTAAACATCATTGAGGGCATGGATGGCATTGGATTGTGGTGATTTTTATGAGTGTTTTGATTTTGTGGGGTGTTGATGGGGCATGGCCATGTGGGTGGGGGCCACTTTGAAGGCTGGTACAGGCAGGGCCTGGCCATGTGGTGGGGGTCAAGGGGCCATTTTGAAGGCAGGCAGTATGCTCAGGCCTGCACCCATTTTGCCTTGCTTTCAACCATTATGCCCGGGGGTACTCAGTGGTGCATGGGCCTAGTCTTTCTGTGGGGTGTCTTGAATTTAAACATCATTGAGGGCATGGATGGCATTGGATTGTGGTGATTTCTATGTGATTTTCGAATTTTTGGGGTGTTGATGGGGCATGGCCATGTGGGTGGGGGCCATTTTGAGGGCTGGTACAGGCAGGGCCTGTCCATGTGGTGGGGGTCAAGGGGCCATTTTGATGGCAGGCAGTGTGCTCAGGCCTTCACCCATTTTGCCTTGCTTTCATCCATTACGCCCAGGGTTACTCAGTGGTGCATGGGCCTAGTCTTTCTGTGGGGTGTCTTGAATTTAAACATCATTGAGGGCATGGATGGCATTGGATTGTGGTGATTTGTATGTGTGTTTCGATTTTTGGGGTGTTGATGGGGCATGGCCATGTGGGTGGGGGCCATTTTGAGGGCTGGTACAGGCAGGGCCTGGCCATGTGGTGGCGGTCAAGGCTCCATTTTGATGGCAGGCAGTGTGCTCAGGCCTGCACCCATTTTGCCTTGCTTTCATCCATTATGGCCAGGGTTACTCAGTGGTGCATGAGCCGAGTCATTCTGTGGGATGTCTTGAATGTAAACATCATTGAGGGCATGGATGGCATTGGATTGTGGTGATTTTTATGAGTGTTTTGATTTTGTGGGGTGTTGATGGGGCATGGCCATGTGGGTGGGGGCCACTTTGAGGACTGGTACAGGCAGGGCCTGGCCATGTGGTGGGGGTCAAGGGGCCATTTTGAAGGCAGGCAGTGTGCTCAGGCCTGCACCCATTTTGCCTTGCTTTCAACCATTATGCCCGGGGGTACTCAGTGGTGCATGGGCCTAGTCTTTCTGTGGGGTGTCTTGAATTTAAACATCATTGAGGGCATGGATGGCATTGGATTGTGGTGATTTCTATGTGATTTTCGAATTTTTGGGGTGTTGATGGGGCATGGCCATGTGGGTGGGGGCCATTTTTAGGGCTGGTACAGGCAGGGCCTGTCCATGTGGTGGGGGTCAAGGGGCCATTTTGATGGCAGGCAGTGTGCTCAGGCCTTCACCCATTTTGCCTTGCTTTCATCCATTACGCCCAGGGTTACTCAGTGGTGCATGGGCCTAGTCTTTCTGTGGGGTGTCTTGAATTTAAACATCATTGAGGGCATGGATGGCATTGGATTGTGGTGATTTGTATGTGTTGTTTGATTTTTGGGGGGGTTGATGGGGCATGGCCATGTGGGTGGGGGCCATTTTGAGGGCTGGTACAGGCAGGGCCTGGCGATGTGGTGGGGGTCAAGGGGCCATTTTGAAGGCAGGCAGTGTGCTCAGGCCTGCACCCATTTTGCCTTGCTTTCAACCATTATGCCCAGGGGTACTCAGTTGTGCATGGGCCTAGTCTTTCTGTGGGATGTCTTGAATGTAAACATCATTGAGGGCATGGATGGCATTGGATTGTGGGGATTTTTATGTGTTTTTTGATTTTTGGGGGTGTTGATGGGGCATGGCCATGTGGGTGGGGGCCATTTTGAGGGCTGGTACAGGCAGGGCCTGGCCATGTGGTGGGGGTCAAGGGGCCATTTTGAAGGCAGGCAGTGTGCTCAGGCCTGCACCCATTTTGCCTTGCTTTCAACCATTATGCCCAGGGGTACTCAGTGGTGCATGGGCCTAGTCTTTCTGTGGGGTGACTTGAATTTAAACATCATTGAGGGCATGGATGGCATGGGATTGTGGTGATTTTTGAGTGTTTTTCGACTTTTTGGGGTGTTGATGGGGCATGGCCATGTGGGTGGGGGCCATTTTGAGGGCTGGTCGCAGATGGTACGCAAAGTGGATTAACCCTGGAGAACCTTGAGTCGGTGGTGCAGGCCTATCTGGATGACCAAACAGAGGTCTGTCATAATGAGAACCCATTGGGATATTGGTATACGAAAGGCTCTGTATGGCGACTGATGACCAACCTGGCTCTAAATTATTTGTCTTGCCCACTCGCAAGCGTGTCTTCTGAACGTGTTTTCAGTGCTGCTGGTGCCATTGTTACTTCAAAAAGGACCCGCCTTTTGCCCAAAAATGTGGAGCGGTTAACAATAATCAAGATGAATCAGCACTTCATACCACCCGATTACAAAATACATGAATGCACGCAGGAAGAAGAGGACACCGACTTAGGTGACGCCAACGGAAGTTCTTCTCGGTCACCAGACCTACTCCAGTCTCAATTCATAGACTTTGAGGACGAGCTCTGCTTCTCTGACACCGAGTCCTGAAAATGACTTCCTTTTTTTCCGTACTTATTCACTTTTATTCCTGTGTGTCTATCTTTGTTTTGCTACTTTTACCACAACAAAACTCTAATCACCTAATCACAACAAGTCCATCATCAGCACTGTCTTCATCTTATTTTCCTTATTGATTTGAAGGTGCCACATTCTGCATTCAGATGTTCACAAGTTCACAACTCAATCATGCTCCTCTATCCTCAGACTCCCCCTATCCATTTCCCTCAAGGCAGATGGATGGATTATGGAGAAAAAACAAACTTTGTCTTCGTAGACGAGTCCCCTCAAGTGGAACTGAAATAACTGACTGACTACATGCTTGCTGATTGTTGACAGACCTACTTCTGAAACTTATAGGAGAGGCTGCCCTGTGGGCCCTCACTTTCCAAAGAAGATGCGGACAAAAAGTAGAACAGGTAATGAATAATGAGAAGATGGCATCTAGTGGACAGCAATGGCTGTCTGTCTCTGTTCAAACCAATTGCTGTTTGTTTTTTGTGAACAGCGCAATTTGCCATGTTTTGAATATACCAGTATTGCAGATTTTTGGGGGTTTCTTTGGGAGTGTTCTAGATTTGCGGTGCTGGGTGGGGGGGGGGGTCTGGGAGCACTGCTGGCACAGTGTAATTTTGATTGCATTTGTTTTTCAGGAAATCCATGGTGGAAAAGGGGAGTTAGGGCCTAGCTGCACAGCGCATTTGGACTGAATTCCAGGTTGGCCCGAAATTTGCTAAGTCTTACTTTGTAAGGTTTTGCTTTTTGGCTGTTTGGGGGTGTTAAACTTGTTTCCGCCTGGGTTGACGGGTCTGGGGGCATTGCTAGGAAGGTCTAATACCGGATAAAAGTAGTTTGGAGAAAATCCGTGGTGAAAAGGTTTTTCACTTTACAGAGTTTTCGCTCACTTTTGTGTTTTCGGGGGCCTGCTTGGGGGGGCTTCCTGGTGTTTGGGGGAGGTTGGGGGGGCTTGGAGCAACGCTGGGTATGGATAGTTTTGATTGCAAGTGGTTTGAAGAAAATCCATGGTGGCAAAGGGGTGTTAGGGCCTAGCTGCAGAGTGCGCGTGGAGTGATTTTGGAAATGTACCTAAACATTTCTAAGTCCCCATTTTTGTATTTTTGCTATTTGGCTGTTTGGGGGTCTTCTACTTGTTTTAGCCTGGGCTGACGGGTCTGGGGGCATTGCTGGGAAGGTCTAATACCGGATAAAAGTGGTTTGGGGAAAATCAGAGGTGAAAAAGTTTTTGCGTTTTTGCTCACTTGCTTGTCTTTGGGGTGCTGTTTGGGGGGTTCCTGATGTTTGGGGGTGGGTTTTGGGGTCTGGGAGCACTGCTGGCACAGTCTAATTTTGATTGCATTTGTTTTTCAGGAAATCCATGGTGGAAAACGGGAGTTATGGCCTAGCTGCACAGCGCGCTTGGAGTGATTTTGGAATGAGGCCTAAATATTTCTAAGTGTGAGTTTTTCCGGTTTTGCTTTTTGCCTGCTTGGGGGTCTTCTACTTTTTTTTGCCTGGGTTGACGGGTCTGGGGGCATTGCTAGGAAGGTCTAATACCGGATAAAAGTGTTTTGGATAAAATACATGGTGAAAACGTTTTTCACTTTTTAGAGTTTTTGCTCACTTTCGTGTTTCCGGGGGCCTGTTTGGGGGGTTCCTGGTGTTTGGGGGTGGGTTTTGGGGTCTTGGAGCAACGCTGGGTATGGATACTTTTGATTGCAAGAGGTTTGAAGCAAATCCATGGAGGCAAAGGGGAGTTAGGGCCTAGCTGCAGAGCGCGCACCCAGTGATTTTGGAAATGTGCCTAAAAATTTCTAAGCCCCCATTTTTGTATTTTTGCTTTTTGGCTGTTTGGGGGTCTTCTACTTGTTTTCGCCTGGGTTGACGGGTCTGTGGGCATTGCTGGGAAGGTCTAATACCGGATAAAAGTGGTTTGGAGAAAATCGGAGGTGAAAAGCGTTTTGGCACTTTTTTAAACTTAAGGCTCGTTAGGGTTAGCAGCAGTATTGCATGTGTTTGAGGGTGTTCTAGATTTTTGCAACTGGGTTCTGGGGTCTTAGAGCACTCGTGGGAACATGTCATTTTGGTTGCAAGTGGTTTGAAGAAAATCCATGGTGGGAAAGGGGGGATTTGGCCTAGTTAAAGAAAGCGTTTGGCACTATTCTTAACTTAGGGCTCGTTAGGGTTAGCAGTATTGTATTGCATGTGTTTGGGGGTGTTCTAGATTTTTACGACTGGGTGGGGTCTTGGAACACTTGTTGGAATGTCTAATTTTGATTGCAAGTGGTTTGAAGAAGATCCATGGTGAGAAAGGGGGGTTTTGGGCATACTTTCTGAGTGCGTTTTGGCACGATTTGAAATTAGGCCTCTGCGAGGTAGCAGCAGTATTCTGCACGTTTTTGGGAGGGTAATGTGGGGTGTTCTAGATTTTGGGGATTGTCATCTCTCAAAGTGAAAGTATAATTTTTGCACTACACATCGTGCCTTATATATTTTTTTCTCCGAGATGTATTTATCACTTACTGTTGTGTTTTTCCATCATCAATTACAGGCAGGCTTTTACCCTGTGCCATCGATGTACTACTCAGGCTTACAATTAGCGATCCGCAAATCCGCATCAGGCAGGCAGTGGACAGTGTGTCTGGTCACCAAGATTGATCAACGGAGCATCTGATGGAATGAAGGAGTACCGCGAATAAGAGGAATGGCTGGATGCATCAACTTCACAAATTCAACGGGACAAATACAAAAAACAGTAACAGTATCCAAAATTCTCCTTATCTTTTAAATGCTATTCTTGTGAACTTGAACTTACTTCTACGAGTGTGACTCTGTGCTTTTTTTGATCTCTGCTTCAAATTCATCCCTCCAGCTATTGGATACGTCTTTGCTATGTTTAACACTAATTTAATGTTCTAAGTGTTTAATCTCTCTGAGGGCATAGAGGCAAGTGAAATTGCGCAATGACTGCAGCCCTGTACTGTCAACTTGTTTCTTCGTAGTTACTAGTAAGTTGCAGTACTACTTTTCAGTAACCTAACCATCCATTTAGTAAACAACTTCTGGCGTGCAGTAGTGCACTTCCTTTATGTCCCTTTAAAGATTTATCAATATCTTCAAATCCAAAGATTTGTTTCTCTTCATTTGTTGTTTGACTGTCCATGCTGTGTTTTTTCCCTCTCTACCAAACGTTCCCAAAAACCCCCATTCCCATCCAATTTTCAAACCCTAACCCTCTTTCCCCGGGCTGTGTGGTATTTCATTGAGGTGTGACTGACAACAACAATAAATTCCACACACTTGCTGGGGAGGATAAGGTCAAAGCAACCAGAAGTTCATGTGCGCCATCGTGGATTGATAAGAACATCCTCCTCCTACACAATGTAAACAATCAAATGCTTAATGCTTACCTTACGTTGGCACTGCTTAGGCTACAATGTAGGGCACTGTTCTATACTGTACTATCTATTGTACTGTTTCTAATGCTACGCTCAGGCCACTCAATGTTTAATTTCCTCTTTTTTTCATATGGTGATACTGCCAGTGTGTACCACTAATGCTTCCAGCACAACAATGATATTGCATCCGTCGAGGATTCAAGTCAACAACCAACCTTAATCACCATTTGCAATGCAGCCAGCCCTGGGGCTACCCCGATTCTCAAACACAAATCACAGGTCAGATAAGCATATTGGAGAGGTAGTAGAATAATGGGCTAGGAGGACTAAGTTGGGAGGAGAGCAGAGACTGACAGTACTACTAGTAAAGTACAGTAGTAGGGCTAACAAATTTACTAACTCGGTTACTTGCATTTTGGTACATTTCAGGACTAGATGTTTCATTCATGCTGGTTTGTTTGAAGAAAACAAATGTCCAGTAACCACCGCCAACCCCCACACAAAATAATATATGAACGCGTATTCTGTGTTTTTTTAAGAAAAATAATTATTAAGAAATATTTATTCGTGTTGTTTTCAGCACAACAATAAAATAAATTACCCGAACTCACCCCCCCCTCCCTAACCCAACCAATGTCAAAAAGTCCAAAAGTCCCCTTTCCCAAACACCCAATTCCCACCTTCCCAACAGTCCTTAAAAAAGGGGCAAAGGACAGTCACTTCCTCCGGTGGCGTAGTTTGGCAAGCTGTTGCTGCATGTCCCGCTGCTCTTTGCGGAGGTCCCGGAGCTGGCGCTGATGTTTTTCGGCCAACCGCTCCAGGTAGTCCACTCTTCTACGTAGCCGGCACACACGAACCATCCAGGATCTGGGGGGGGGCGCTGATTTTGTTGCTGCTGTGCGGCGGCGGCGGGAGGCTGTCGGGCCACGGCTCCGTTTGGCTGGAGGCTTCTGGCTGGTGGACCCGGGGGCAGTGGAGGAGGATGTAGATGTTGATGTCTCCTCATGCTCCCGAGCCCACAACCGCCGATACTCGGCACAAATAGCCGCCAGCTTACGGCCATCTCCTTACGGGTGAGCTTTTTGGGAGTAGCATCTATGAAGAAAGAAAGAAAAATACTGTAGCCAATAGTCTTTAACATAAAGTCAAAATAATTCAACGGAAGGTTGACACTCAGTAACACCAGCAAGAAGCAAACACAGTATAACATTTTGGCATGTATCTTTCCGCCGTCTTTGTAAGCCTGTGACACTGTGAGTTTCAGGAATTCCACTAGCAGCACTATAGGTGGACTCACTACTACATACATAGTCCGAGAGTACTAAAAAAGGCCTTTTTTACTTTTTTTCTCTTGTTTTGCAAAAGAAATTACTGGTACGTGGACTTGTGGTAGCCGCCATAATGACAGCTCACTCAGCTTTCACCCAAGAAATACAGACACAGGCCATGATGATGCAGACTCGCAGTACTTTAAGCAGTGCATGCAGGTGGGGATAGGAATGTCTTACTTTTCTATAGGGGTGGCACTGCCACTGGCCATACTTCATCCACTCAGGGTCTGCTCTACTACATCATACACCTCTGCTATCGACGAGGAGGATAAAGAAGATAACATCCAGGCTTCCAAAGTACGTCTATGATTCTTCTTAATGTCTCAAATGTACCAACATTTCTTTTTTTCAACAACCAACTAACACCCTTTTCATTATATTTTGGAAACCGCCGTCTTCTTATGTTGAATTGCATTCAACAAAACCATTCTTTACAGTCATAAATATTAAGACTCGCTCGTCCTTCGTTTCACCCTTCTTTAACTTTTCGTTCTTCACATCCCTAAACTACATCTGATATGACTTGGTTTCACAATAAAAATTTGCCAGCTGAGTTGAAGTGAAATAGAGGGGGCCATTGGCTACCAGAGAAGTACCGCCGCTAATGCTATTAAAAGTCAAGGTTGACTGTCTTCTCCGTGATAGCCCAAAAAGTAGTTCTAAATTAGTAAATGTTCTTGACAGTACAGTGTACTTATATTAGTGTACTGTGTACTACTGTACAGTACATCATACACTCCTTTGCGAGCCTACTCAAAAAAATTTCAATAAGTAAGGAGTATAATAACTTACCACCGTCCGCCGCCGCTGAGTCTTCCCCCCCAGCTCCTCCTGTTGGCGCTGCCGCATCTAGAGTGGACCCCTCCGCACTGCTGGCCCCAGCACTGGTGGTCATCTGTGCCGCATCAGATGTTGTGACGTCTAGGAAAAACATGTCATATTTTCAGATGCCATACACAACCCCCTATTTTGTCTCGTAATGGAAGAAAATGTTACATAACACATTTTTTATTACTGTGATTGAAAAAAAGTAACGGTTTTGGGGAGGGTGTTAACCTTTTATATGCTTATTCCATTAAACGCTACACTTATTCTTATGACAACTGATGAATGCTTGCTTAACGTGCACTATTTTTCTCATTACAGAAAGAAGATTCCATTGCCCTTCTGCCAGACGATTCACCAACTACTACTAAGTCATCACCAGCAGTACTTTAAGTACTTTAAAGAAGGTGGGGGCTCCCGCACAGTTATTCTAATAATTACATGTGTCTATTAACTATTATTAAGTTTGAGTCATACTAATTTCATTCATGGGAATGTTGTTTAAACTTTAACGTCATCTTCATCCATCAGAATACTACGCTATTAAAAATAAAGAAATAATGTTTTCATTTCTTAATTGAAAATAAAACTTTAAAACTAACAAACACTGTTTGGTTTTTGTTTACGAGTGAGTGAGCGGAAAGGTTTGAACTACTGCACTTGGCAGTCATGTTTCAGTGACTCAGATAGGCCGGTACTCGGAGGTAGTCTTCTGTTCTTCTGGGTCGTAAAATCATTGGTCAGACATTCTAGATAGTCGGTCAGGGGATTGGGGGTTCAACTTCTGTTCGGACTGAGGTATGTCGAAAGTCGAACTGCACCTATCATCAACAATGTCCTATTTATCTTGTTATACTTCTTTGTGTGCAGAATAGTCCCTGAAACACTAGCGGTATGGGATGTGCTCCTCTCAAATCAAAAAGGCAACTGCTACTTTTTACTTGGTGTAAACAATGACATTTTGTTGTTGGAAATTGTCAAAGCACTTACATTAAGAAGACTGGAATAGACAGCAAGGGCAACCCAGAGGACTGCACTCAGTGCCTAGAGCTATTGGTGTATCAGAGTTTTGTTTCACACCGTTTGCCGAATGGGCAAGCTTAGCTACCTACACATACCGACTCATAATTGTAAATAGTAGTAGCACAGAGAGTGATGGTAGAGGCAGGATAAGAATGTAGAAAGTAGTCTACATTAGAAGAAGATCAACGACTATTTTATAAAACATAGAATTATTAGGAACCAGTTTGTAATGAATAGGAGCTGTAAAAGTTAGGGAAGTATAAGTATTAATATAACAATAGAACAACTTACTGGGGCCAGCAGGAGAGCCTGCAAGGGACTGAGCCTCTCCACCTTCTGCCACCGGAGTCTCTGTCACCGCCGGCGCCTTGCCCCTGGGAGGTGCTGGTGATCATGAAATAAAGAAACACAACATGGATGATTGTTTTTTTGGTAATATTTGATTTCTTTGTACTCAATCTAAAATTATGTCGGGGAAACAAATTAACATCAATTGCATCTGATCTGGTCAACTAGGAGGATAGTAGTACAGTATTGGAGGATTCGCAGACCGTCTAATAGGAAAGTTATGTAATTCACTAACTACATCAACAACAAAAAGGTTCTACTATCACTGCCATCACTCAGCAGCATGAGACGTTGCGTGACAGACACAGTCCGTCATCATGATTGAAGACCACTAACAAATGTCCTATGACAAGTAATAAATAATATACTCAACGTATCAATCCACCACTATCTCTTCAAAGTGGCAGCAGCAGGATGTACAAAGAAGGACTAGACTTGAGTCTACTGTCTCTAGCATTACGCAGTAATGCTCTCAAATGACTAAAAAGTTACAAACAAGTAAGCATAGTAGCAACGCCAATAACCACGCGAGCACCTGCAAAGACAGAAGCTATTTAAACATTAATTTACCTGCAATATAATCGAATCAGCAGCATTCGTACTCTTCAGGAAAAAAATAGATTAGCAATATAACCAAGCAGAAGGAAAAAAATTAGTTATTAAATAGCTACTTACCAAGGCCAGGGATCTCCAATCCTAGCAGGTTGAGCATGTCATGCTCCCGGTCCAGGATGTCACTCCACCGGTGCGTCACTTGCTGGTAGGTGCGCCGGACCCCAGACTTCTTATACATGTGCCGGCACACCTTCTCCCACAGCTGGCGATGCTCCCGGAGGCCGTAACCGGAAGCAATCCGCCCACCTGCTGCCACGGTCTTAGGGAGGTGGACTGGACAAAAACCATCAAGGCGGCCACCTCCACCGCAGAGAAGATCTCCCTGGTCTGGACTTCTTCCCACTCAAACGCCCACAAGGGAGCCAGGTACGGGGTGCTGGGCCCTTCCCCTTGCCCTTGTCACCTCCCTGAGCCATGGTCCTGGGCACAAGAAAAAGGAAAGAAGAATAGGTGTGAAAAAAAATAAGAGTGAGAGCAAAAGAAATAAAGTAGGTAATAAAGTAACAAAAAGTTTAAAAAAACACAAAATATAGATGTAGGAAATTGAAGAGAGAGATAATAAGCAAAAAAAAGCAAAAAAAAGTTCAAAAAAACATAGGATTACAAAGATGTAAGATGGATAGAAAGGTAGCATGCCCAAAACCATAGCAGTGAATGAAAAACAAGATGGCCGCGCCCATAGAGGACCGTGTGGGTAAGTTCGCGCGATATTTCCCCCGCGAGCACGCGACAACGCCCGCGAACACGTAATCGCACGCCGCATACGACGCGAGCATGCAACTAGCACCCGGAAACGGAAACACGTCACGCAAACAAGATGGCCGCGGCCATACACGACCGCATGGGCAACCTCGGGGTCGGTGCGTTACAAGCGGTCCGCGAATAAGCAAAAAAACGTGCGAACACGCAGAAAAAAGAAATCCGCAAATTTGCACAAATTCGCGGATTGCAAGTTCGATTTCGCACGAATTCGCACCCCGCGAATCTCGCGAAATGGCAGAAAAACGATTTTTGGAAAACTGAAAGCACTTAGCAGGTGCAAAAGTTCAAGCTAATTTGTAACCATTCCCTGTAGTGCTTCCTGAGGGGCCCTCCCAGAGTTCAGTTGCCTACTTGCAACTATTCTCTGACCCTGCTCTGACCCTCAAAGCAGGGTCAGAGAATAGTTACAAGTATGGCACAATGCTCCTGTAAAAAAAATAACTGCAACAGGAAGCACTTACAGCTATGGAAGCAGGTGCCAGACTTGAAGCACAAAATCAGTGACACATTAACCAGCCCCAAATTAATTCATCTCAGTTGAGGCTGGGCAGGTGTGCATTCCCCCATAATCTACAGTGGTGAACAAGAGGGTGGTAGTGGTAAACCAGAGGGTGACAGTGGTGAACCAGAGGGTGGCAGTGGTGAGTGCTGAACATGAGGGTGGCAGGGGTGAACCAGAGGGTGTCAGTGGTGAACCAGAGGGTGTTGTGATGAACCAGAGGGTGGCAGTGATGAACCAGAGGGTGGCAGTGATGAACCAGAGGGTGGCAGTGGTGAACCAGAGGGTGGCAGTGATGAACCAGAGGGTGGCACTGGTGAACCAGAGGGTGCTGTGATGAACCAGAGGGTGGCAGTGATGAACCAGAGGGGGACAGTGATGTTCCAGAGGGGGACAGTAATGATCCAGAGGGTGGCAGTGGCAAACCAGAGGGTGGCAGTGATGAACCAGAGGGTGGCAGTGATGATCCTGAGGGCGGCAGTAGTGAACCAGAGGGTGGCAGTGATGAACCAGATGGTGGCACTGGTGAACCAGAGGGAGCTGTGATGAACCAGAGGGTGGCAGTGGTGAGTGCTGAACCTGAGGGTGGCAGGGGTGAACCAGAGGGTGTCAGTGGTGAACCAGAGGGTGTCAGTGGTGAACCAGAGGGTGGCATTGGTGAGTGCTGAACCTGAGGGTGGCAGGGGTGAACCAGAGGGTGTCAGTGGTGAACCAGAGGGTGCTGTGATGAACCAGAGGGTGACAGTGATGAACCAGAGGGTGGCAGTGATGAAGCAGAGGGTGGCAGTGATGAACCAGAGGGTGGCAGTGGTGAGTGCTGAACCTGAGGGTGGCAGGGGTGAACCAGAGGGTGTCAGTGGTGAACCAGAGGGTGGCAGTGGTGAACCAGAGGGTGCTGTGATGAACAAGAGGGTGGCAGTAATGAACCAGAGGGTGGCAGTGATGAACCAGAGGGTGGCAGTGATGATCCAGAGGGTGGCAGTGGCAAACCAGAGGGTGGCAGTGATGAACCAGAGGGTGGCAGGGGTGAACCAGAGGGTGGCGGTGATGAACCAGAGGGTGGCACTGGTGAACCAGAGGGTGCTGTGATGAACAAGAGGGTGGCAGTGATGAACCAGAGGGGGACAGTGATGATCCAGAGGGTGGCAGTGGCAAACCAGAGGGTGGCAGTGATGAACCAGAGGGTGGCAGTGATGAACCAGAGGGGGGCAGTGATGATCCAGAGGGTGGCAGTGGCAAACCAGAGGGTGGCAGTGATAAACCAGAGGGTGGCAGTTATGATCCTGAGGGTGGCAGTGGTGAACCATAGGGTGTTAGTAATGCACCAGAGGGTGGCAGTGATGAACCAGAGGGTGACAGTGGTGAACCAGAGGGTGGCAGTGATGAACCAGAGGGTGGCAGGGGTGAACCAGAGGGTGGCGGTGATGAACTAGAGGGTGGCACTGGTGAACCAGAGGGTGCTGTGATGAACCAGAGGGTGGCAGTGATGAACCAGAGGGGGACAGTGATGATCCAGAGGGTGGCAGTGGCAAACCAGAGGGTGGCAGTGATGAACCAGAGGGTGGCAGTGATGATCCTGAGGGTGGCAGTGGTGAACCAGAGGTTGGCAGTAATGAACCAGAGGGTGGCAGTGATGAACCAGAGGGGGACAGTGATGATCCAGAGGGTGGCAGTGGCAAACCAGAGGGTGGCAGTGATAAACCAGAGGGTGGCAGTTATGATCCTGAGGGTGGCAGTGGCGAACCATAGGGTGGTAGTAATGCACCAGAGGGTGGCAGTGATGAACCAGAGGGTGACAGTGATGAACCAGAGGGTGACAGTGGTGAACAAGAGGGTAGTAGTGGTGAACCAGAGGATGACAGTGGTGAACCAGAGTGTGGCAGTGGTGAGTGCTGAACCAGAGGGTGGTAGCAGGGGTGAACCAGAGGGTGCTGTGATGAATCAGAGGGTGGCAGTGGTGAGTGCTGAACCTGAGGGTGGCAGGGGTGAACCAGAGGGTGTCAGTGGTGAACCAGAGGGTGGCAGTGGTGAACCAGAGGGTGCTGTGATGAACCAGAGGGTAGCAGTGATGAACCAGAGGGTGCTGTGATGAACCAGAGGGTGCTGTGATGAACCAGAGGGTGACAGTGATGAACCTGAGGGTGGCAGTGGTGAACCAGAGGGCCGCAGTGATGAACCAGAGGGTGGCACTGGTGAACCAGAGGGTGCTGTGATGAACCAGAGGGTGGCAGTGATGAACCAGAGGGGGACAGTGATGAACCAGAGGGTGGTAGTGGTGAACCAGAGGGTGACAGTGGTGAACCAGAGGGTGCTGTGATGAACCAGAGGGTGGCAGTGTTGAGTGCTGAACCCGAGGGTGGCAGCAGGGGTGAACCAGAGGGTGCTGTGATGAACCAGAGGGTGGCAGTGGTGAGTGCTGAACCAGAGGGTGTCAGTGGTGAACCAGAGGGTGGCAGTGGTGAACCAGAGGGTGGCAATGATGAACCAGAGGGTGGCACTGGTGAACCAGAGGGTGCTGTGATGAACCAGAGGGTGGCAGTGATGAACCAGAGGGGGACAGTAATGAACCAGAGGGTGGTAGTGGTGAACCAGAGGGTCACAGTGGTGAACCAGAGGGTGCTGTGATGAACCAGAGGGTGGCAGTGATGAACCAGAGGGTGGCAGTTATGATCCTGAGGGTGGCAGTGGCGAACCAGAGGGTGGTAGTAATGCACCAGAGGGTGGCAGTGATGAACCAGAGGGTGGCAGTGGTGAACAAGAGGGTAGTAGTGGTGAACCAGAGGGTGACAGTGGTGAACCAGAGGGTGCTGTGTTGAACCAGAGTGTGGCAGTGGTGAGTGCTGAACCAGAGGGTGGTAGCAGGGGTGAACCAGAGGGTGCTGTGATGAATCAGAGGGTGGCAGTGGTGAGTGCTGAACCTGAGGGTGGCAGGGGTGAACCAGAGGGTGGCAGTGGTGAACCAGAGGGTGCTGTGATGAACCAGAGGGTAGCAGTAATGAACCAGAGGGTGCTGTGATGAACCAGAGGGTGGCAGTGATGAACCAGAGGGTGACAGTGATGAACCTGAGGGTGGCAGTGGTGAACCAGAGGGTGGCAGTGATGAACCAGAGGGTGGCACTGGTGAACCAGAGGGTGCTGTGATGAACCAGAGGGTGGCAGTGAGGAACCACAGGGGGACAGTGATGAACCAGAGGGTGGCAGTGGTGAACCAGAGGGTGACAGTGGTGAACCAGAGGGTGCTGTGATGAACCAGAGGGTGGCAGTGTTGAGTGCTGAACCCGAGGGTGGCAGCAGGGGTAAACCAGAGGGTGCTGTGATGAACCAAAGGGTGGCAGTGGTGAGTGCTGAACCTGAGGGTGGCAGGGGTGAACCAGAGGGTGTCAGTGGTGAACCAGAGGGTGGCAGTGGTGAACCAGAGGGTGCTGTGGTGAACCAGGGGATGGCAGTGATGAACCAGAGGGTGGCAGTGGTGAACCAGAGGGTGGCAGTGATGAACCAGAGGGTGGCACTGGTGAACCAGAGGGTGCTGTGATGAACCAGAGGTTGGCAGTGATGAACCAGAGGGGGACAGTGATGAACCAGAGGGTGGTAGTGGTGAACCAGAGGGTGTCAGTTGTGATCCAGAGGGTGGCAGTGGTGAACCAGAGGGTGCTGTGATGAACCAGAGGGTGGCAGTGATGAACCAGAGGATGGCAGTGATGTACCAGAGGGTGCTGTGCCCATACACGACTGCATGGGTAACTTCGCCGTGCAAGTGGCCCGCGAACACGCAAAAAGCCCCGCGAACACGCAAAAAAACAAAAATTCGCAATTTTGCACAAATTCGTGAATTATGCGGATCGCGAATTCGCTTTCGCACGATTCCGCGGACCACGATTTCTCAGATTTCGCCCATGCTTAGAGAGCACATGCTCAGTACTTATTCTCCAGAGCTGCAGCAACACCTAGTTGACAGCAAGCTTACTGACCCCCAAGAAGGTTGTTGAGGTGGTAGACATCTGGGTCAGTACCAGAGTCTCCAAGAAAGTACCTGAGAGGCGGAGGTAAAAAATGACCCAGAAAAGTCCCTGAGTAAGGGGGTAGGAAAAGGTTCCCATGTCCCATCTGAGAAACAGGGGGTTGTTCTGATGGGTGGTGGCCAAGGGCACCTCATTTCCAACCCTGCAGCTTTGAATGCTCCCAGCTAGGACACAAGCAGGGGAAACCTACCTGTCCAAAGAAACCTCCTACTGGTGGGTCCTCTACAGGGGTGGCCAGTGTGGCTTTAGGGGTTAGTAGTCCTAGGCTAGGACAATAATTCATGCATCATTATTAGACTTCTAATAGTCTAGCTCAGAGGTGAGACTGACTTTTTGATAAGTATGGGCCAGTCATGGACAAAAGTTGTCTGTTACAGGCTGAAGACTGGGCGGATATCAAACCAGTTCTATGATGGTACTCTTCTGCCAGTGATAGTAATTAACTCTCCAAGTCGGGTGATTAGATGTGAATTATCTTCTGGAAAGAACCAAGGACTTTGACCAGTGATAAGATCTCAGGAAGGTGGTGGGATATTACTTATAGAGTATTCACCCTAATCAGCTTGGAAAGTGAGGAAAGGGAGAATGATGTGGTTTTGCCTCAAGTTTGGGATTTTCCAGGTAGAGATATTTGATAAATGAGAGGAGTAGCTCCAATTTGAATCACAGTGAAACCAAATGCAGAATTTCAGAGAACTCCAGCATACAATCTTAGTCCGGAGACTATTGCTGGAATAACTCTGCTGATCAAAACCCTGACTGAACACGGAATTTTGAGAGAGATTTTATTCAGCCTATGTAATTCACCTATCACAGGCATACGAAAATCGAATGGGAAATATAGAATAGTTACGGATTTACACAAAATTATTCAGATTGTGATACAATGTTGTCCAATCATACCAAATCATGCTGTGATATTATATAAGATTCCCTGTGTAGCTGTTTTTTAGTGATTGACATATCAATTGTTTTTCTCCATTCCCTTGCATCCCGATAGCCAATATTTGTTTGCATTCTGGTTCCGGAACTGTGTCTTGGCATGGTACCGAGTTCCACAAGAATATACGGAAAGTCCCTAAATATTTAATAACATTTTTAAAAGAAATTTTGAGTCATTACCAATGCCAAATCATTCTATGCTAGTACAGTGCATACATAATTTGTTAGTGGTATCTGGAACTAAAGAAGCATGTGTTACTGATACTGTGGCCCTGCTGAATCATTTGGCAGTAAGTGGGCATAGCGTGTTACCAGCAAAACTACAGTTTTGTAAGATATAAGTTCTCTATCTGGGACACCACTTGAGAAAGAGGTCAGGAAAGTGTCACAAGATCTAATCACTGCCATATTGCAGATGAATTCTCAAGGCACACAAAAGGAAGTTCAAATGATTTTGGGAATGGTTGGTTATTGTAGGCAGTGGGTCCCGAGCTTTTCATTAATGGCTAAGCCACTTCAGAGATTGACACAGAAATAATAATATTAATAATCCACATTTGTAAAGCGCACAATCACCCGTAAGGGTCTCTAGGCGCTGGGGGCCGTCGAGAAGATTAAGCGAGCTATTGCCCAGAGTCACATGGTGCTGGGCTAACCTGCCGCCGGAGCCGGGGATCGAACCCTGATCCCCAGATTCCAGCGTCAGTCGCCCTGGCCGCAGCACCACACCTCTCCCCGTGTTAGATCCTGTTCCTTGGGATGAGGAATGCATATGCTCTTTTCTTGAACTGCGAGACAGTTTGTGTTGAGCACCAGCATTGGGAATGCCTGACTTTAACAAGAGTTTCACTCTGTTCTGCCTTGAGCATGAAGGATGTGCACTATTAGTCCTAACACAAATGTACGGAACTGCAAGTAGACCTGTTGCATACTCTTTAGCTACATTAGATCCTGGGGTTGCTCCTTGACCTGGATGTTTAAAAGCCGAAGCTGAAACATGGGTGAATTTGGAGCAATGTGAGAATATTATGATGAGACATTCATTGAAAGTGTATGCGCCACATTCAGTGGAGATTTTGTTAATGCAAACTCAAACGCAGCACTTCACGAGTAGTTGGTAAACAAAATATGAGCAAGGGATTGTGGGTACAGAAAACGTGACTGTGATAAGATGTACGAGCTTGAATCCAGCTACCTTGATGTCATTACCTGGACATGAAATTGTGATTAAAGAAGCTGATCATGATTGCCTTGATGTATCTGAGATGTGTACCATACTACAACCTGACATACAGGATACCCCATTACCAAAGTCAGATCATGTGCTGTTTGTGGATGGAGCATCCTTGAGAGATTCGGGAGGTACCTTGCATGCTGCGTATGCGATTTGTACCATGGTGGGTGTGGTGGAAGCATCATGGTTGAAAGGAGTGTATTCAGCACAAATGGCTGACTAAATCACACTTACCAGGGCTTGCAGCATTACCGAATGAATGAATGTAACCATATTTAATGATAGTCCATATGGTTTTGGGGTTGTTCATGATTATGGGCAGTTGTGATCTTAACGTGGATTTATGACCTCTTCTGGTTTACCTATTCGAAACGGAGAGTGTGCAAAAAGCCTACTGATGGCATTACAACTTCCGGCACAAATTGTAGGGGTGAAGTTCTCCAGTCACCAAACTGGTCATAATTATGTCACTGTTGGCAATAGATATGCTGATGAGACTGCGTGTTTAGGCGCTCTAAATTCTTATGCCGTTAAAAGGGAATCCTTGAAGGAACACTCTGATGATACAGACTGCGGATTGATGTTTTTAGTTGTTGAGACTTGGGAAGAAATCAGAGAATTACAATATTCAGTCCCACAGGCAGAGAGAGAAGGATGGATCAAAATAGGGTGTAATCGCAGACAGGACGATGATGTTTGGGACCGATAGAAGACCTATACTGCCACCGATGGCCGGGATTTTTTTTTGCTGAGTTTTATACAGCACAAGCTTGACCCGAATTGGGTATTAGAGTGCTTTACATAGCACTAGTTGCATTACATGAGGACACACTCATTTTTGTTAGGCACGGGGAGATTAAGTGATTTGCCCAGAATGACAGGTGTTCAGAATCATTGCCGAGACTCATACCAGTTCCCCAGATTCGAGGTCGACCGCCCTAGACGCTAGGCCAACTCTTATCCCCTGACTTGCCTTGGACCTGCACACGTGGGTAGAAATGCCATGTTGCGCATTTTCCGTCAAACACGGTACAATCCCGAATTTTGGGCCATTGCAGAAAGTTTGTGTCAAGGATGTGTCACTTGTCAACAACAAAATGTAGTAGAAAAACAGTAGTCAGTACAAGTCACATTGGAAAATCAGGTGGTCCCTTTACCCCCATGCAGCTAGACTTCATTGAGATGCCCGATGTAATGGATTGAAATATGTCCTTGTGATTGTGTGTTTGTTTTCTTGTTGGCTTGAGGCTTACCCTACCAGGCGAATAACAGTTTACCTTTTGCTATATTGCTTCTCAGAGAACACATACTTAGGTTTGTTTTTCCAGTCTCTTTTGAATCAGATAGAGGAACACACTTCGATAACGAAGTGATACGAATGCTTTATACTGCAATACAAATTGAGCAAATGCTACATTGTGCATACCGCCCTGAGGCTTCGGGCATAATAGAGCAGGTGGATGGGATGATCAAATCCTGACTGGCGAAAGTGGGTGAAATGGCGTGATGCATTGCCATTGGTGTTGATGAGTTTGTAAAGTATCCCAGACAAGAGTACTGTACTGTCCCCTCTTGAAATACTTATGGGAGGGCTATGAGGCAGTCTACAGTCCCAGCAAATCTGCTTGTGAATATTTCTGATGAATTTGTACTTGATTATTGTAAAGGATTGACTGATGTGGTTCATTCCATGTCTCACCAGGTTGGAGTTGCAACTACCTTTCAACAGGAGCAGTGCCACGATGTGTGCCCAAGCAACTGACTGCTTGTTAAGAAGCCCTTACAAAAATCCTGTTTGGAACCTCATTGGCGTGGGCCTTCTCAAGTAATTCTTGTCACCACAACAGCTGTTAAATGTGGTGGTCTACCTAATTGTGTTCATGCAGCCTACACTTATCGAGTCTCATGTCCTCTTGAAAGTGTAGGGTCTGTAGTGGATGAACCGGTGGTAAGAGAGTGAAGTCCTGTTCACACTGAGCACAGAGTAGAGAAGGCACCAGCTACTGGGTCTCGAGACATTGTTGTAAATGAGAGTCAGAGAGAGTTGATCCAAGTTGATATCGAGGGTCAAAGTGAAGGGGATCTAACTAAGAGAAATGTTGATTCAAATGATGTGAACAGTGTACCAGAAAAATAAGTGCGTAAAGGAGACTGTTGGCCCAGAAAATCTGAAAGATTGAGACTCATACTGACTGTTATTATTTAAGTCTCTAGCCATTCTGAAAAAGTGATACTGACGGCGAAGAGCCAACAGTCCATAGAACAAAAAGAGCACCTACACCAAGTCAAAGATATTCAGCACAGGAATGGACGTACTTAGATGCTGCAAACGATTGGGAAAAAGAATTCTTCGCATTTTGTTCCAAAAACTGTGACTCATGCAAACCGCCATGAAAGAACTGTAGTGAAAAAAGGAGAAGCCTGAAACAGAAAGGCCAGAAAAGCATTGAAGAAAAGGGCGTGACTGGACGTTATATCAAAGCCACCACACAAAGCCTATTGCTATACATTACGCTTATTGAATATATAAAAATAAAAAAATGAGTGCTTCTATATTAGAGATTGAAAACCAATATCTAATTTCACTAAAACGTAAGCGTATAAGTGATTGCTTTTTGTATGCTTTTGTCCTAATTCTTGCCCTGATGTTGATAATTCTAAATCTACCTCATCATGTTTATTTGGATAAAACAGCAACTTGCATGTGTCCACAATTCATGAAACTACTAAACCGAAAGAAAGTGATGAATTAACCAAAGATTTAACAAGTGATGATTTACATTGTGATTGTTCAATTAATGATTTTTCCATAAACGTGTTCACTATGTTGCTCTACGAGTACTTGGACACAATGGATGCAAGAGATCGTCATGTTTGTATGCAATTACCGAACTTCTGTATCTGAAGGGGGTGACTACCATCACCTCCCATTAACATATGGTATATCTTGTAGTGTGCTAACAAGTTTGTTTTATACTAAAGGACAATTTCAATATTATTCCTCTAATTATGACTTTATTTTCTCAGAAGTTCCGGTAAAGAAATATCTGAATATAGTACCTGATGCTTGAGATGCTGAGGTATTAGGAGAATTTTTTCATCCTACATCACCTATAGATACTGTAAATGCGCACAGACACAATTTAACATGTGCGTTACATAGTGTGGAAAAATGATCTATTACTGCAGTAGAAGATCTTAGGGAAGAAACAAAAAAGAAATCTGAAAAACAAGTGAAAACACCAGCATGGGCTCATAGTGAGGGTGACAATAAAAAAGGAGACACAAATGCTGCATTGACTCTAGATTGGCAGCACAAGGGAAAGCTTTGAATATGAAGACGCAAGACTGAACCTAATAATACATTTATTGGTTCTAGTGTGTGCAAACACACCTTCCTACTTATGAGAGGATGGGGATTATATTTGGCTTGTCAAAATCCAGTGTTTCCGTAAGT
Organism: Lissotriton helveticus; assembly: GCF_964261635.1. Classification (NCBI taxonomy): domain Eukaryota; kingdom Metazoa; phylum Chordata; class Amphibia; order Caudata; family Salamandridae; genus Lissotriton; species Lissotriton helveticus. Next base: position 313,581,248 of record NC_136062.1, read on the forward strand.
ATATTTTGTGTGTGGGAAAAATGCTTAATACAAATTGCCCAAGCATTGGTATGGCTGTTGCTATTTGGAAATTATTTTCCTGAAAGTATATCATGTTGATGAAAAAAATGGAATCAATGAAAGAAAACCTTCATGTTTTAGAAAAGGGTTAAGTGCTGCTGAAATTATTGGGGATATTTTAGAGCTATAATACCCTCAGGTATGGTAATACTAAATTCAAATAAAATTCAAAAACTATCCAAGTAGTAGATTGTTTATCAATAGATACTACTGGAGTACTTCTAGTAACTGATACAGAAATGGTTGCTATTAGGTCTATGGTTTTGCAAAATAGGCTTGCTTTAGAGGCTCTCGTAGCAAAAGAAATCAGAGTCTGTCGCATGTTGAAAGTTCAACAATGCTGCATTTATATCACGGAAAAAAGTAAAGATTTAAAGGGATATAAATGCAACATTACTAATTTGGGAAAATATCTAACATAATTAAAATCAGACTGTGCGTGGGAGAAAATTGGCAAAGGATTTTCTTCTGTGGAAAATTGGTTTGCAGCACTAGGGAAAGGCTTAGTAGGGAAATACTAACCCCATTATTAACAATTGCTATTGGCCTTTTAATATTAATACTAATGTATCAATAGTTTCAAAGTACAAAGTGCTCTAAAGAAACTAGAAGAAGAAAAAGAAATAGAACAGAAATAGAATTAGAAGATAGAAAGAGTGGTTTCTACGATGAAATGAAACATATCGAACAAATGAGATTGAAACAAGTAAAGACAACTGCATTCTAATATGACACCAGACTAAGATAAAAGATGAGATAAGAGTAGTGATAGTTTGATTCGCCATCAAAGGGGGAATTGATGAAGCGTAAAAGGTAAATGTCAATTGGCTCTATCAATTCTCACCTTCAAAGGAGATTTACGAGAATAATTTTGATTAAAAATTTGTAAAATGAAAATGTTAGATTTCTACTGTATTGCTAAAGCATACAGAAATGTTCTGAAATGTAAAAATGTGAAAAACATAGAAAAAGAAAGCAGCGAGTTAGTAAAATGTTCATAAAAATATATACAGGTGTTTAAGAAATAAAGAGCCAGATGTAGGTAATTTCTATTTACCGATTCCTAAATACCGAATTTTACCGATTCGGTATTTAAGAATCGGTAAATAGAATGTAGGTAAAAAATAGGTAAATTTTACAGATTCGGTAATATTCGTTATTACCGATTCGATATTTACCGAATCGGTATTAAGGAATACCTTCCCATTCCTTCCTATGGGCCTGGAGGGCCATAGGAATGAATGGGAAGCCATTCACTATTACCGATTCGGTAAATATCGAATCGGTAATAGGGGGAGCATATTCAAGGGTGGCAGGGTGTCACATTGACACCCTGTTGCACCCACGAATCGTGCATGTGTGCACATGTGGCACACATACATGCCCTAAGGGCATGTATGTCTGCCACATTGCACTTTTAATAAAGCACAAAGTTACTTTTTTAAAGGTATTCGATATTTACCACCAACTTGTAGTTGGTGGTAAATAACGAATCCTTAAACCAAAAATGCACTCACTTGAGTGCTCCCTACATAGGATTTCAGGATTCGGTAATTTACCGATTCCTTAAATTAAGGAATCAGTATTTTACCGATTCCTTAAAATAACAAATCGGTAAATTACTAAATCCTTAAATCCAGCATCCTACATCGCAAAGGGCTAAATACAGGTCAATAATAGGAAATTTACCAATTTTCGGCCATTACCGACTGGTATTAGCCCACCTACATATGGCCCAAAATGTGGTTAACTTAGAAACGTGCTGCTGATTTCCTAACGTGACATAGGGGAAAGAACTATGATTAATAGTAAAGTTTTGTCGCAATTTCATTAAAATATACAAACTATAAACATAAAGAGTAAAAGTGACACTCATATTAATCTGTTTAAAAATGTATATTTGTGAAATGTTTCGTTTAATAGTGCCTAATATTGACAAGTAACCGTTAAAAATAAAATAATAAGTGAATATACTAAGAAAACTGAATTATATATGTGAATGTTTGTTTTACATTAATCTTAACATGGTAACGGTTTTAACAAGTTTTTGTGTAGGCCTTAAAATGCTTTCTTTTCTTTGTTTCGAATAAGCAGAAACTAGCTAAAGTCGTAATTTCAGATGCTATAAGAACTTCTGATTTCACAACATGTTTGACAGTATCAATACAATTGCAAACCCACAGGGAGTGTCTGGGAATGGACTGACAGAGCATAAAATGAATTGCTTAACTTCCAAGGAAAAGATGCAAATTATAATGTGGTGGATATTGATGACTCGACAAAAGGATTACCTAATGCTTCTGGATTTCTTAGTGAGGTATTGATCATACTATGAGCATCCCACTGTGGATAACCAAAGGAAAATATAATATATATGACAAAACTGAGACTTAGTGGGCATAAACTGAGAAATTTTGGAAGTATAATTGCCCTCTCGGAGGAGGAGTTGGGTGGCTGGCTATCATTTTCAATTTCCCTGCTTGGCATGCTGTCGGACTGAACTCTGATTTCCCTTATGCCTATCCAAATCTTGAACTAAGCTTCCGAACTGACTCATCCTGGACTTTACCGCCTGGTAAAATGTGCAGGTATAACTCTTCAGCTGGCGAGTTATGGACTCAATCCTGTGACTCCTTACATATACATCTCTGCATAATTGGTTTGTATATCCTAAATGCTGAACTTGATCTTGCTATGTCCTCTCTCTCTCTTATTCCCCAGGTGATCAACATATGTCTATTTATTTAACTTGTTTGTTATTCTGTTACTAATTGTACTAAATGAATTCCATATAGAAAGACTAAATATGATTTGTGTTTCTTGACCATTCAAATTGAGGCACAGATAAATGATATTCATGGGCATAATATTGGTATTAGTCATTATTAGAGACTTCCCTTGTATAAAATAGGAGTGCAACCGAACAGTGTTCTGTTGCATCCTAATTGCTGTTTTGGGACCGCTGACAGGAGGCCGGTCGGTCCTAGTTCCAGATCAATTTCAAACAGACTCAGGTCCGTCTGACATTGAAATCAGCCCCTCAGTGTGAAGTTCTTAATCAAAATTTCCCTTACTAATGCTTGGAGAAGTTGATGTATGCATGAATTTGGCATTTTCTTATTCCAGGTCCTCAAAAGGATTTGCCACATGTTCTCTTTATATTCGAGTCCCTGTTAACTCACATAAAAGACACACCGGAGGATCTATAGTTTGTATGTAAGTTACTTTGATATTGGGCCCAGAGAGGAAATAGAAATGCTAAGAAGGTAATGAGAGTAATGTGTGTATAAACTTTTTAGCTAGCTTTCCGCTGCAACAGTACCCTGAAAGTGGCTATTGGGAGCTTGGGATAACCTCTGTGACTTTAGATAACTTCAGCAGCGAAGAAATACTGGCACTAAGAAAAATTCTGAACTTTCAAATATCAGGTCAAGATGCAGCAGCTACTAGACAAAGGCATAACCTTGGAGGGCAATATTTCATAGTTTGCCCTATTCAGACCTTTTTGCCATTGCCCCAAACAACTTTCAGTGGGTTCAATCTCAGAAGGTATCTGTCTTTATCCGCTAGGGCTCTCAACCTCGTCCACCTGGAGGACTTCAAACTCAATACATTCTTCTAAATTTGAAGGTCAAACATCGAGAATAAGAAAAAGGTATAAAGTAATCCCAGCCTTGAAGGAACATTAATGGCTATGTTGTACAAGTTTGTTTCACTTAGAGCTTTGGCACTAAAAATTACTGTCAATGAGACTCAGCATTCATCATATCTGATGTTGTGAGAGCATTGACCACCTACAGCTTCCTGCTTTGCACTGCTGGAATATTTTAATTTCCATAATTAGAAAGTAAACCACTGGACTGTATCAGCTTGTATTCCAGTGTAACAACAACACGGTGAGGGATGAAATTCTTGATTTAATCTCAGACACTGGCAATTGCTCTGCGCCACATTCTAGTCCATCTTTTTTCACCCACCATGCCACTCTAGACAAAGGCCCACCTTATGCAAATCGGTACTGACCCTTCTACTCAAGGGAACAGTACATTCCAAACTGTCGGACAAGGCCCCCTCCAAAAGGGACCACAGGGAACCCCAGCCCAGTTTTGGCCTACTTGGGGCTCATCAGTAGGTTGCAGCATGGATGATGTGGCACAGTAAGCACTGAACCAATGACTGGACATACTCATTACACTTAAGGCGCCAATTGCACAAACAACAAGATGATGGATGTAGGGCTTTAATTAATCTCAGCCATGGCAATCGCTTGGGCCACATTCCAGAGGTGTCATGGTGGGTAAAAACAATGGACTTGGACGTGCTCAGAGTTATTACCACTCATTAGTCTTTGTATTTTCTCTTTCCACTTTGGACTTTAGAAAAACGTATTTCTATTCCTCATAATCCAATTTGGACCATTATTTATGTGGTGTCCGATTAAATGTACCTTCTGTTTTTTAAATTGGTTTGGGAGTTTCATTTCTAGGTTAGGTTACTTTATTTTGTGTTGATGATCCGTAAATATTTTTCTTATCTTAAAAAACAAAAAAAGTGTAACTTTTCACTATGGCTACTAGGGTAAGCTCAGATTTAGTTAGTTCCACAAAGGCTTAACCCCTTCGATGCTCATGACGGAATGGTTCCGTCATTGAGCATCGGTGCCCCTGTGCTGATGACGGAACCTTTCCGTCATGAGGCCAGGGGCACGAAATCCCTCTGCTGCAGACAACAGAGGGATTTCCTTTTCTCCCCTGTGACCTTGGGAGCTGGGGAAGAGCTTCCCCAGCTCCCTAGGCCCCCCTCCCTGGTTTCTGTTCAATGACGATCTGCGCGCACAAGAACAAGGGGAACGTTGGGTGGTAGGACATTTGTGCAGGCACGGAGACCCCACGCAAAAATGTATGGAAAAGTGTTTTTTTAACCTAATTTTAAGGTTTGCAGGGAATTCTGGGTAGGAAAATGCTGGACTCCTCTGGGTGTCTAGTTTTCAGAACTGTTTGGGTTTGGTAGTTTCCCAAGATGGCCGCCGAGCCCGGGGCAAAAAACTCAGGTGCCCTCCCCCCAAAAAATAAGGTAGTTTTGCTATAGGTAATTTTAAGTTTCTACCGTACAATTTGGGCCTTTTCCAGTTGCAGCCACTATGCCTACCCATGCAAGTAAGGTACCATTTTTATCGGGAGACCTGGGGGAACGCTGGGAGTGAGGTAATTTGAGGATCTACGCAGATTCCACAACTTTACCACACAGAAATGTGAGAAAAAAGTGAATTCTTTTGCAAAATTTGAGGTTTGCAGTGGATTCTGGGTAGGAGAATGATGAGGTACCCACGCAAGCCATACCTTCGCTGAACTCCCCCGAGTGTCTAGTTTCCAGAAATGTATGGGTTAGGTAGGTTTCCCTACATGGCCGCCGAGCCCCGGGCCAAAAACTCATGGGAACCCCCTTGAAAAACCAGGTTGGTTTGTGATAGGTAATTTTGATGTCACCTCATTAGGTTTTGGGCCCTTGCCTGTTGCGGGTCCTTGAGCCACCTATGCAACTGAGGAACCATTTTTATTGGGAGACCTGGGGGAACGCTGGGTGGGAGGAAATTTGAGGATCCACGCAGATTCCACAACTTTCCACACAGAAATGTGAGAAGAAAGCAATTTGTTTTGCGAAATTTGAGGTTTACAGTGGATTCTGGGTAGGAGAATGATGAGGGACCCATGCAAGCCATACCGCACTGGACGCCCCCGGGTGTCTAGTTTCCAGAAATGTATGGGTTAGGTAGATTTCCCTACATGGCCGCCGAGCCCCGGGCCAAAAACTCATGGGAACCACCTTGCAAAACCAGGTTGGTTTGTGATAGGTAATTTTGATGTCGCCTCATTAGGTTTTGGGCCCTTGCCTGTTGCGGGTCCTTGAGCCACCCACGCGTGTGAGGTACCATTTTTATCGGGAGACATGGAGGAACGCTGGGTGGGTGGACATTTGTTGATCCACGCAGATTCCAGAACTTTCCACCACAGAAATGTGAGAAAAATGTGTTTTTTTTGTCCATTTTTTAGGTTTGCAAGGGATTCTGGGTAACAGAACCTGGTGGGAGGCAGTTGAGTCACCCAATCCTGAATTCCCCTGGGTGTCTAGTTTTCAAAACTGTATAGGTTTGCTAGGTTTCCCAAGGTGCCGGCAGAGCTAGGGTTCAAAAACGACAGGTAGGCACTTTGCCAAAAAAGGCCCATTTTTCACTGCGAAATTGAGGTGCGAACATGTTGCGTTTTGCGCCATTTCCTGATGCAGGCACTAGGCAGACCCACGCAAGTGAGGTACCATTTTTCTCAGAAGACTTTGGGAAACGCGGGGAGGGTCGAAATTTGTTGATCCACGCAGATTCCAGAACTTTCCACCATATAAATGTGAGGAAAATGCATTTTTTTGTCAATTTTTTAGCTTTGCAAGGGATCCTGGGTAACAGAACCTGGTGGGAAGCAGTCAAGTCACCCCATCCTCAATTTCCCTGGGTGTCAAGTTTTCAAAAATGTATAGGTTTGCTAGGTTTCCCTAGGTGCCGGCAGAGCTAGGGTTCAAAAACGACAGGTAGGCACTTTGCCAAAAAAGGCCCATTTTTCACTGTGAAATTGAGGTGCAACCACGTTGCATTTTGCGCCGTTTCCTGGTGCAGGCACTAGGCAGACCCACGCAAGTGAGGTACCATTTTTCTCAGAAGACTTTGGAGAACGTGGGGTGGGTGGAAATCTGTGATACCACGCAGATTCCAGAACTTTCCAGTACAGAAATGTGAGGAAAATGCATTTTGTTTCCCAATTTTTTAGCTTTGCAAGGGATTCTGGGTAACAGAACCTGGTGGGAGGCAGTCGAGTCACCCCATCCTGAATTTCCCTGGGTGTCTAGTTTTCAAAAATGTACAGGTTTGCTAGGTTTCCCTAGGTGCCGGCAGAGCTAGGGTTAAAAACGACAGGTAGGCACTTTGCCAAAAAAGGCCCATTTTTCACTGCGAAATTGAGGTGCGACCACGTTGCATTTTGCGCCGTTTCCTGATGCAGGCACTACGCAGACCCACGCAAGTGAGGTACCATTTTTCTCAGAAGACTTTGGGGAACGCGGGGTAGATGGAAATTTGTTGATCCACGCAGATTCGAGATCTTTCCACCACAGAAATGTGAGGAAAATGCATTTTTTTGTCAATTTTTTAGCTTTGCAAGGGATCCTGGGTTACAGAGCCTGGTGGGAAGCAGTCGAGTCAACACATCCTAAATTCCCCTGGGTGTCTAGTTTTCAAAAATGTATAGGTTTGCTAGGTTTCCCTAGGTGCTGGCAGAGCTAGGGTTCAAAAACGACAGGTAGGCACTTTGCCAAAAAAGGCCCATTTTTCACTGCGAAATTGAGGTGCGACCACGTTGCAGTTTGCGCCGTTTACTGATGCAGGCACTAGGCAGACCCACGCAAGTGAGGTACCATTTTTCTCAGAAGACTTTGAGGAACGCGGGGTGTGTGGAAATCTGTGTATCCACGCAGATTCCAGAACTTTCCATCACAGAAATGTGAGAAAAATGCGTTTTGTTTCCCAATTTTTTAGTTTTGCAAGGGATTCTGGGTAACAGAACCTGGTGGGGGGCAGTCGATTCACCCCATCCTGAATTCCCTAGGGTGTCTAGTTTTCAAAAATATACAGGTTTGCTAGGTTTCCCTAGGTGCCGGCAGAGCTAGGGTTCAAAAGCGACAGGTAGGCACTTTGCCAAAAAAGACCCATTTTTCACTGCGAAATTGAGGTGCGACCACGTTGCCTTTTGCGCCGTTTCCTGATGCAGGCACTAGGTAGACCCACGCAAGTGAGGTACCATTTTTCTCAGAAGACTTTGGGGAACGCGGGGTGGGTGAAAATGTGTTGATCCACGCAGATTCCAGAACTTTCCACCAGAGAAATGTGAGGAAAATGCTTATTTTTGTCGAATTCTTTAGGTTTGCAAGGGATTCTGGGTAACAGAATCTGGTGGGAGGCAGTGGAGTCACCCCATCCTGGATTTCCCTGGGTGTCTAGTTTTGAAAAATGTATAGGTTTGCTAGGTTTCCCTAGGTGCCGACAGAGTTAGGGTTCAAAAACGACAGGTAGGCACTTTGCCAAAAAAGGGCCAGTTTTCACTGCGAAATTGAGGTGCGACCACGTTGCGTTTTGCGCCCTTTCCTGACGCAGGCACTAGGCAGACTAATGCAAGTGAGGTACCATTTTTCTCAGAAGACTTTGGGGAATGCGGAGTGGGAGGAAATTTGTTGATCCACGCAGATTCCAGAACGTTCCACCACAGAAATGTGAGGAAAATGCGTTTTTTTGTCAATTGTTTAGCTTTGCAAGGGATTCTGGGTAACAGACCCTGGTGGGAGGCAGTCGAGTCACCCCATCCTGAATTCCCCTGGGGGTCTAATTTTCAAAAATGTATAGGTTTGCTAGGTTTCTCTAGGTGCCGGCAGAGCTAGGGTTCAAAAACGACAGGTAGGCACTTTGCCAAAAAAGGCCCATCTTTCACGGCGAAATTGAGGTGCGACCACGTTGCGTTTTGCACCATTTCCTGAGGCAGGCACTAGGCAGACCCACGCAAATGAGGTACCATTTTTCTCAGAAGACTTTGGGGAAAGCGGGGTGGGTGGAAATTTGTTGATCCACGCAGATTCCAGAACTTTCCAGCACAGAAATTTGAGGAAAATGCGTTTTTTTGGTAATTTTTTTTGCTTTGCAAGGGATTCTGGGTAACAGAACCTGGTGGGAGGCAGTCGAGTCACCCCATCCTAAATTTCCCTGGGTGTCTAGTTTTAAAAAATGTATAGTTTTGCTAGGTTTCCCTAGGTGCCGGCAGAGCTAGGGTTAAAAAACTACAGCTAGTAACTTTGCCAAAACATGGTCAATTGTCCCTGCGAAATTGAGGTGTGACCACGTTGCGTTTTGCGCCGTTTCCTGTCAAGGGCACTAGCCGACCCACAAAAGTGGGGTACCATTTTTCTCTGAAGACTTTGGGGAACGCAGGATGGAAGAACATTTGTGGATCCACGCAGATTCCAGAACTTTCCACCACAGAAATGTGGGGAAAATGTGTATTTTTGTAAACTTTTTTAGCTTTGCAAGGATTCTGGGTAACAGAACCTGGTGGGAAGCAGTCAAGTCACCCCATCATGGATTCCCCAGGGTGTCTACTTTTCAAAAATGTATAGATTTGCTAGGTTTCCCTAGGTCCCGACAGAGCTAGGGTGCAAAAACTACAGGTAGGCACATTGACAAAAAAGGGTAAATTTTTAACTGCGAAATTGAGGTATGACCACGTTGTATTTTGCCCCGTTTCCTGTCGCAGGCACAAGGCCGACCCACACAAGTGAGGTACCGTTTTTATCGAGAGACTTAAGGTAATTCAGATTTGTAAATCAACTGTTATTACCTATTGAGTTTTAATGCATTTCTCCCTTCAAAATAAAAGACATTGTTTAAAAAAAAAAAATTTGAAAAATGACCAATAATTCTTATGCTAGTATGAGTATTCCCAATTTTGAAAATGTGGAAATATATACTGTTTCTAAACTCTATATTTGTACCCAATTCAGAAATACATAGATGTCTTTCATACCGATTTTTCCATCTATACATTTTCCCAAAATAATTGCTCTCTACCCGGTACATAATAAAAAAACATTGCAAGTTGCTGCTCAGTTTTTGGCTCTGGGTTCGTCGGGTTCTTGGCAAAACTACAAGTCCTGTATATCCTCACAACCAGGAAGGTCTAACGAATGTAACGGTATATTGCTTTTAAAGAGCTGCCAAAATTACAAGAAGTTACAGGTGAAAACGTTTGAGACAAAAGGCTGTTTTTTTCAACTAATTTTCAATTTTTCCAATGTTTAATTGTTAGTTTCTATAAAGAAACCTTCATGGACTTAGACAAATGACCTCTTTCTGAATTCAGAATTGTGTCTAATTTTCTAAAATGTATAGCTTTCCAGGATCCAATATTGCTTTTAAACTCATTTCTACCATCAACTGGAAGGAGGTTGAAAGCAGTAAAAAAAGCAAAAATAGGCTATGTCCCAGAAAAATGCCAAAACTGTGTAACAAATGTTGGTTTTCTGACAAAAGACTGTCATTCTCTAAATGCTGGGAAAATCATGATTTCAGACCCACAAACCCTTTGTTGATAACATTTGCAGGGAAGAACCCAGAGGCTTTCATTTGCAACCCGTTTTTCCCATTTTTTTGAAAAAAACAAAAATGTTACTGTATTTTGCTTAATTTCTGGGACCCCTCCAAGGGAATCCACAAACCCTGGGTACCTTTAGAATCCACATGATGTTGGAAGAAAAGGACACAAATTTGGCGTGGATACCTTATGTGGTCAAAAATTTACAGGGGCCTAAGCACGCACTACCCCAAATCACCCAAAAAAGGCTTAGCACAGGAGGGGAAAAGCCTAGCAGCGAAGGGGTTAAGGCAACGCTCCCACTGGTAGTCTTCTGTTCATCTTACCTAATTTAGAGTAAATCTGTATTAATAAAGCAGAAAAATGGTATACAACAGTTTGTTAAATATTGAAAGTTCTTTAGTGGGTGTGGGAACAGTGTAGCATACTTTGGAATTTTGGACAACCACCATATAGGATTTCATTGCACAATTTGCAAGTAACAATTAGGATAGCCTGATATTGAGTTTTAGTCAAGACATGAAGGGCCAGGTATATGACAGTTTTCTGCAAAATTAGTCTGCCCCATGTACAAAACCTATTTGGCACATTTTATTCTATTACCGACTCGCAAAATAGGGTTAGCGACTCGCTAATAGGAAGGGGTGTGCTAAGGGCGTCCCTGCCTAATAGCGACTCGCACTTCAATGTACAATTGTTTTGCGATTGCAATTGCGGTCGCAAAACACTTGCATTTTACCACCTACTTCAAGTAGTTGGTAAGCCACTTGCAAACGGTCAGGGTCCGTAGGGGACCCCTTCCCCTTTGTGAATGGATGCAAAAATATTTTTCAAGAGTTGGCAGTAGTCCCATGAACCACTGCCTCCTCTTAAAAAATTATATAGAAACATTTCATTTTTCTTTTTTAAATGCAGCTCGTTTTGCTTCAAGGAAAACTGGCTACATTAAAAAAACTGCTTTATTTAAAAAGCAATCACATATACGGTGGTCTGCTAACCCTAGCAGGCCACTATCCCTGTGAGTGCTAGCCATTCTCAATGAAGTCGCAAATTGCTTCATGAATAATAATGAGGCAGGCAAATTGCGAACCCATTAGGAATCACAGTGTCTGAGGCACTGTTGTAAATTCCAATTTACGAGTCGCAAATTGGAAGGGTTGTACATCTGGCCCGAGGACTTTAAACTAAATTTGTGTTTCTATTCAAATTGTGCTCCTGACCCCACTGAATAGGGCACCTCCTTTCTCACTAATATACCTGCCTCTGTGTTCACCATCATAGCTCTACTACGTTCATCCCATGGGTTATCAGCATTTAATTAGCTGGAATCACCTTCAAACCTTGCTCCATCAGAGACGAAAGTGCTATCAGCAAATACACTGTTATACCTAGCTCATGAATTTTTGTTATCCAATAGAAATGTAATAGTGGTAGGCAAGGCCTTGCTGGACTAAAACTCTATACTTGCAAGAAAGCAAAGACTGGGACGGAACCTTTTCATTCAATACCCCCAGAGTTGGATATCTCAGCTCCGTCCAAATCAGCCTTACTTTCTCAATACTTTGATTTAGGACAGACATAAATATGCATCTTTTCATGAAATGCCTATACCTCTGCAACTAAGAGCATCATTGTGGTGTGGTGCCAAAATGGGTTCTGAATATCTGCCGACATAACTAGTGTGTCTAAATATTGTTGCCAGAAATATTGCTCCATTAGTTATTAGTAAAAAATCTACACCCATTGGGGAGGATACTTTTGAAAAAGATATTTACGACACTAAGGGGCATATTATCAACAACTAGAGATATTTATCGCTAAATAGGCTTAGCGACATTTTTTTTATCGCCGCGCATCGCCGGATTTTATCGGAGAATTAACGTGCTATTAGCAACGTTTAACTCCAAAGCGATAAAATATCCGGCGATAGCGGCGAAATGCGTGAATATCGCTGGTAATTCAGCGATATTCAGGGATTAATGCTAATAGGGACTTAACCTGAATATCCACCTCCCATTGGATATACAGGCTAAGAAGTGGTCTGAGCAGGCGTTAGGATTTGGTGATTTAATCGCTACACCTGAGATAATAGGCGAAGCGATGTTAGCTAACAGGTTGGGTACGCCCACTTTGCATGTCATTAGCGATAAATATCGCTGACATGCAAAGCGGGCTCCAATCTGCTCGCTATCACCTAAAAGCTGTCGCTAACTGATGTTAGCGGCATCTTGCTAATAGAGCGATAATTTAATTTCGCCTGCCTTGGTAATATGCATCTAAATCTCTAAATATTTCGACTGGATACCTCTATTAGCATTACAATCTATGCTGCTGTTCACTATGCGTTCCTAAGCATAATACACATTGTAAAGAGTTGACTATACAGCTAACTGGCCATGACTACACCTCGTCAGGGGTAGTAAGCGCTATACAAATGCAATTACAATACAATACGATACAACGACTCAATGCTGGCTAGACAGACGTGACCGTCCAACATTTACATTGGATGGAATAATGTTATTTTTTTTTTTTTTTGTCCTGAATGTAAAACTGGGGCTAACACGTCGAATAAGGCAATTGAAATCCAGTGGCTTGGCTTTACCATTACTTCTAATATGAAATGTAGCAGGAACTACTTAAGTGCCCAAGTACATAGCACTTCAATGGAACAAGGGAAAAGGAGTCAGACAGAAGGGCCACACGCCGAGGGACAACACACGGCTGAACTAGTAACCACAGAGAGGGCACACTGAGTGCAGTTTAACTTGGTGGCCTACAGACAGAGCATTACATTTACGTTCATAAGCTTGAAGGCCATAACCTTTATCATGCCAATATGCTGTTATATGAATGCCATAACGAGACCGTTCAAAATCATGTAAAAACCAAAGGGAGAATAATAAAAGAAATAAAAGCACAGTAGACTATAAACTGTACGTGCGCATAATGGGCACCGTATTTTTGTGAACTGGTCTTTCTCTCTGAAGCTCAAAGGCGACCTCAAAGTTTCAAAAAAGGGAGCAGCCAAACATCGACCAGCGCTATACAGTAGGACACCTCTTTTAGTGAAGGAATTCGACTCCGACATCATTGCGGACGTGTCTTGACAGATGTACCACTTCCCTGCAACGCCTTTGTGCTAAGAAAGTGCACTTTACGTCAACTCCCAAAAAAAAAGTCTTCTTGGCACAGCCGGACCATTACGTCAGCCATCAATACACGCAGCAGCAGCCTCCTCCTTTCAGGACTGCCTTCACCGCAGTCACCTGTGGCCGCTGTGCCTGGCTGGGAAGCGCCACGCGCAGCCTCCATTCCAAGGCGCCATTGTCTGAGGGCCTCTGCGTCACCTCCGAGAGGCGCGTGCCACCGCTAGGCTCTCTCGAGACCACTGATCAAAACCATGTGGCCGGGGGGTCATTATCATGCTTCCTTGCAGAAGAGTGGTATGTCTGAAGATGTAAAAAAAAACACGCACGCATCTGAGACTGACTGAATTTAGTGTTTTGAACATAAGCTACTGGTGGCGGGTCATCTGATTCATCGCTATCAAATGTTGAGGATGAGTCATAGTCAGACAAATAGCACTCTGCTAAGTTCTATACCCAGAAAAAAGAACCAACCTCGCTCTTCAAAGGCTCTTTATTCTACTTTTCTTCACGAGCATTAATAGCCGAAGACGGAAATATAGAAAGGTGGTGACCCAGCAATCCCCTTCTCTATTGATTTGATGCCTAAAAAGACAAAATAAAAGTTCAGCTGAAGCACTCCAGAGTCATAAAGAAAACCCCTAAAGCAGAATGTGGCATTACTGAGGGTGTTGGGGAAACAATGTAAGGAGAAGGTATCTGACACAAACTAGGGCCCAAGATATAAACTTTATCTCTATACTGTTGACTTTATGCTTGCCTTTGACCACGTACAGCGATCCACCTTCTGCATGTTTGTGCTATAGAAATACTATCTACATACATACATACACATACATACCAATTTTTTCTGAAACAAGAATTTCTGACCGAGCAATTCTGTAATTTCGTGTGTGCTATTACCATCCAAGAAATTACCACAGTAAAGCCGCATGTTTAGACAATGAAAAAAGGACCAGAATATGTGATTCACAAGTGGAAATCAGGGTGGTATAACAAACTGATGATGCTAATCCTCTTTCCACAGCAGTCTACATGTAATACTAGAAATTCTGCTGTAATTCAACATCCCAGAATTATCATTATGCATGATATCTGTAATTTCTGATATAAATTTACCACAGTACTCGTAATGGTGGGTAAAGGGCCCCCCTGCCCTCCTAAAACATAGCAAATATATAGTCCTGTATGTTTTTCTTTTACATCGTTTCAGCATTCTTTTTATTCTGACTTAGAAAAACACAGTGACAGCAGCTATCTCTTTGCAGAATCCTAACATGAGTTTGCCATGTGCATTATTCTTACCATTTTTTGAAATACCAAAGTCGGTTGCAAGCAATTGCTATTATGCGTCCATTACTATTGATAATGACATTGTTCCTAGTCCTACTCCCTCGCCTTCCCTCGCCTTCCTTCAGCACAAGTGAGGCCCCTCTTCCCCCAGACGTACCCCCATCCCATAAAAACTCTGCCTGCCCCCAGATTCACCTGTACGTAAACAAGCAGAGCCAGCACTCGGATGTACCTCACCGGGAGGGAGGGTCCTAGAGGGAAGGAGAGAGAGTAGGACCAGGAGTAATGCCATTATCAATAGTAATGGACACATTACCTCCTGTACCTTCCATGCCTTCCTTCAGCACAAGTGAGGACATAGCAAGCAGAAGAAAACAGAGACGGACAAGTGAGTGATAAAAAACACCAATTTACTATAGTGCCCAAATCCAGCAGATCAACATCTCAAGTCCCTCATAGAGCACAAGCCCTGAATCTCAACCAGGGGATCTACCCCGCGCAGCTTGTAAATCACCAAAACTGTGGCCCAAATCCAACGACTCAGCATAGCTGTGGAAGGCTTCACACCTTTCTTAGCAGGATCAAAATTAACAAACAAAGCATCCCGCTTCCGGAAAGACTCCTCAACGAGCAGGTACCACAGCAAAGCATGTCACACATCCAGACAGTGCAAATGAGAATCCACAGCCGAGTAAGGAGCAGGACAGAATTCAGGCAAAATCACCTCCTGACTGAGATGAAACGCCAAATTGACCTTAGGGACAAAGGAGGGTATTGGCACCAAATCCACCGATCCGAAAAGATCTTGCAGAAGAGATACTTACAAGACAAATCCCCCAACTCACCCAAGCATCGAGCCGAGGTGATGGCACCAAAAAACATGTCTTAAAAGTCAAGAGTTTCAACTCGACACCCTCCAGGGGCTCAAAGGGAGGACCGGACAGGACATCCGGCACAAGGAAACAAATTCAACAGACCCTGAAAAAAATGAGGCATCAAGTATCCGTCATTTCTAAAATTACACCAGGAGTCCCGAAAAGATTGAATGGCCACCCACTGCACCCGCAGACAAGCCACAGCCAACCCCAGATGAGCCCCATCCTGAAGACTGCATCACCAAAAAGAGGTCAGCCACCGTGGGACCAACCTTCTTAACAGAACACCAGGCCGAAAAGGCCCTCCATTGCCTAGCATAGGACAGAAGGGTAGAGGACCAAAGAGAAGCCTGAATAGTAACAGCAAGATGGTCAGGGACCCTCCAAAACAGCTAAGACCTGGCACTCAACTGCCAGGCTGTCAGGTGTAACCTCTGCAAGGAGCTCAGAGGAAGGGCTGGAAACACCAAAGGAGATGGAACCACAGGAAGGACCCCCTTCCGGTTGCAACACAACCCAGTCAGGAGAGGAAACCAATTCACCCGAGGCCAACGGGGCACAACCAACACCACCTGAGCAGGGTCCCTCCGAACCCAAACTGGAAAGTCCTGGAGCAGCAGCAAGGGGGGTAAGGCATGCAGAAGACCTCGAGGCCAAGGAGAGGCCAAGCCGTCAACCCCCAGAGCCCCAGGACACTGGCCCAGATAACAAAACAGGCCCATCACCTGTCACCAGGCTAGGTCGCCCCCACGCACTGCTGCCTGCTGCCTGCCAGGAAACCAGTTAGCCACAGCTGATTCCGCTTCCTGATTCTGCCGCTCGGACGACCCAGCTGCTGCTGAGCCACCCGCCCCAGACTCTTCCCGCCGCTGCCTCCCTGCGGCCCCGCCCCCCCGCCAGCCCATTCGCCGCCCCGCTCCCACCACCCAGTTGCTCCTCCCTCCCGGCTCCTTACTTAAGGGGACCGCGATCCTTGTGTAGGGAGCGACCGCTGAGCCTGTCACCAGGCTAGGTCGCCCCCACACACTGCTGCCTGCCTGCTGCCTGTCAGGAAACCAGTTAGCCACAGCTGATTCCGCTTCCTGATTCTGCCGCTCGGACAACCCAGCCGCCGCTGAGTCGCCCGCCCCAGACTCTTCCCGCAGCTGCCGCCCTGCGGCCCCGCCCCCGCCAGCCCATTCGCCGCTCCGCTCCCGCCACCCAGCTGCTCCTCCCTCCCGGCTCCTTACTTATGATGACCTCAGAGCGTCCGCGCAGCGGGCGTGCCGATTGTGCGCCGAAGGCGCGCAAAGGCAAGCCCGTCTGCGCCCGTCCACGCCTGGACCGCGCCCAGCGCCAGGACCCCTGGCCCCATCGAGGCCAGACCACACGACGGACCTACGACGCCACCACCCTCAACGCAGACCCCTGCCTGCTGCCGAGCCACCCCGAGACACACCCACGGACCCTTCAGCTGCCAAGCCTGCAGGTTCACCTGCCTCTGGACCTGCACCGCACCCAAAAGACCGGACACCAGCAACAACCACCTCAGGTGCATCCTGCTCAACACGCGCTCGTCCACAGACACGCCGTCGAACTCTGGAACCTGCTCGACACAACAGCACAAGACGTAGCCTTCCTCACGGAAACCTGGATGAACGCCTCCTCAGCGCCCGACATCGCCATAGCCATAGCCATCCCGGACGGATACAAGAACACCCGGAGGGATCGCGTCAACCAGACCGGAGGAGGCATCACCATCGTCCATAGGAACACCATCCGCATCACAACCAACTCCGACGACACCTTCACCGCCGTCGAGCACCTCCACTTCCAGATACACACTGACCCCAAGACCACCCTCAGAGGCACCCTCATCTACAGACCCCCGGGACCACTCACACAATTCAGCGAAGACATCGTAGACTTCATCAGTCCGCACGCCCTCCCCTCCGCTGACTACATCCTCCTAGGGGACCTCAACTTCCACCTGGAGAACAACAAGGACTGCAGCACCACCGCCCTGCTGGATAACCTCGTCAACCTCGGACTCAAGCAACTGGTGGACACCCCCACCCACTACGCCAGCCACACGCTTGACCCCATCTTCTCCTCTAGCAAGCACATCTCCTTCAGCCACTCCACCGGACCCCAATGGACGGATCACAGCTGCGTCCACTTCAGCTTCAGAAAAACCACGACCCACCACCACCCGCAGCAGGTTCCACGCAGGAGCTGGAGCAAGATCACCGCCGACCAGCTCACCACCTCCCTCAGCCAGAACCCTCCAGCCAGCGCAACGGACCCCAACGAAGCAGCCCGCACTTTCACACAGTGGCTCACCAACTGCGCCGACGACCTCGCACCACTGTAAAAACCTCCCAGCAGTCCTGGCAGCAAGAAAGCCTCCTGGTTCACCGACAAACTCAAAACATCAAAGAAAAACTGCCACACCCTTGAAAAAGCCTGGCGCCACGACCAAACCACAGAAAACATGACTGCCCTCAAGAACGCCACCCGCAAACACCACCAGCTGATCCGCACCACCAAAAGGACAACTTTCAAGGAACGACTGGACAACAACACCCACAACAGCAAGGAACTCTTCAGCATCATCAAGGAGTTCTCCAACCCCAAAAGCCGGAAACGACATCACACCCTCGCAAGACCTCTGTGACCTTCTTCCACCGCAAGATCGCCGACATACACAACAGCTTCGGCACACAGACCACGCACCCAACCACTGAACCAATGCCCCCCAACACCACCCTCTGCAACTAGACTCCGGTCAGCACCGAAGATACCACCCGCACGATGAACACCATCCGCTCCGTATCACCAACCGACCCCTGCCCCCACCACTTCTTCAACAAGGCCGACTCCATCATCGTACCCCAACTCCGGGACGTCATCAACATCTCCTTCAACACCGCCATCTTCCCAGAGAGCTGGAAGCATGCCGAGCTCAGCGCCCTCCTGAAGAAACCAACAGCGGACCCCACCGACCTCAAGAACTTCCGCCCCATCTCGCTCCTCCCTTTTCCTGCCAAAGTCATCGAGAAGACCGTCAACACACAACTCACCGCCTTCCTCGAGACAAACGGATCCCTCGACCCTTCGCAGTCCGGCCTCCGAGCCAACCACAGCACCGAGACCGCCCTCATCGCAGCCACCGACGACATCAGGTCCCTGCTCGACAACGGGGAAACAACGGCCCTCATCCTCCTGGACCTCTCCGCAGCATTCGACACTGTCTGCCACGCACCCTAATACAACGCCTCAGCAACGTCTGAATCCAAGAGAAGGCACTGGAGTGGATCATCTCGTTCCTCACCAGAAGAACCCAGAGAGTCCGCTTCCCCCCGTTCAGATCCGAGGCCACCGAAGTCATCTGCGGCGTACAACAAGGATCCTCACTCAGCCCCACCCTCTTCAACGTCTACATGAGCCCCCTCGCAGCCATCGCACGCCAACACAAGCTTGACATCATCTCCTACGCCGACGACACCCAGTTGATCCTCTCCCTCACCAATGACCCCGCCACCGCCAGAGCTAGCCTACACGAAGGGATGAAAGACGTCGCCTTGTGGATGAAGAACAGCCGCCTGAAACTGAACTCAGACAAGACGGAAGTCCTCATCCTGGGATCATCGCCCTCCGCCTGGGCGACTCCTGGTGGCCCCCTGCCATGGGCGCCACCCCCAAGCCAACAGACCACGCACGTAACCTGGGCTTCATCCTGGACTCCTCCCTCTCGATGACCAGACAAGTCAATGCCGTTTCGTCATCGTGCTTCAACACCCTGCGCATGCTCCGGAAGATCTTCCGATGGATCCCCACCGAAACCAGGAAGACAGTCACCCAGGCCCTCGTCACCAGCCGACTGGACTACGGGACCACCCTCTACGCGGGAACCACTGCCAAACTACAGAAAAAACTCCAGCGCATACAGAACGCCTCCGCACGACTCATCCTGGACATCCCACGCCGCAGCCACATCTCGACCCACCTGAGAGACCTGCACTGGCTCCCCGTCAACAAGAGGATCACGTTCAGACTCCTCACCCACGCACACAAGGCTCTCCACGACATGGGCCCGAACTACCTCAACAACCGCCTCACTTTCTACACACCTACCCGCCAGACCCGATCCGCCAGCCTCGCCCTTGCTGCCATACCACGCATTCACAGAGCCACCGCTGGAGGAAGGTCCTTCTCCTACCTGGCGGGCAAGACATGGAACTCCCTGCCCATCCACCTACGGCTGACCCAGGACCATCTCTCCTTCAGGAAGCATCTCAAGACCTGGCTTTTTGAGCAGTAACGAATTCCCCCCCTGCCCAGCGCCTTGAGACCCTTCTGGGTGAGTAGCACGCTATACAAATTGCTGATTGATTGATTGATCTTGGCATTGCTTGGGTCTGCAAACAGGTCCACCACAGGGATGCCCCACTGACCCACCAACTGGTCAAACAAACTGGGAAGTTGGGAGAAATCCCTTGACGAGGGAATGTCCCTGCTCAATTGATCTGCCCGCACATGTTCCACCCCTGAATGTAGAGAGCAGACAGACCCAGCACCCAGACCTGAGCCCACAGAAATATATCGCTGGCAATAAAGTTAAAGGAGCTGGACCTGGCCCCCCCTGACGTCTGACATGTGGAGAAGTGTGGCTCAATGGTTAGAGCGGCAGACTCTGATGCAGAGGTCTGGCCCGGGACCAGGGTTCAATTCCCGCCTCGGCGGCTCTTGGACTCAATCTCCCCGGACCTGATAATTCTCGCCTCGGTGCCTTGTCTAATCATGGGTCCCACTCTGTGACTCTGGGTAATAGCTTGCTTAATCTCCACAACGGCCCCAGCAGCGCTTAGATGCCTGGCTTCACCTTGGGGGTGCCCAGGAGTGGACATTTCACATGGAAAAGCCAGGAAGGGTTCCACAGCGGTATGAGTGCAGCGCCGGGACGCCCCGTCGCGTGGGCAGCCGTGCGCTTTACAAATACAACACATTTACATTTACATAGGACTTCGCCACCAGAGTATCCATCTGAACAAACACCCAATGGCCCTGCAGATAGTCCTGAAAGTGAACCAGGGCCAGCCAAATCGCCCTATACTCCTGCCAATTCGAAGACCTCTGGGGGTCCAGCAGGGACCAGTACCCCTGAACCCGATCCGACCCCAGCCAAGCCACCCACCTGGACTGGCCAGCGTCTGAAATCACTACAAGTGAAGCCGGAGGAGCCAAGGATATCCCCACCATATGATGATGCCAGCAGAGCCACCAAGAAAGCTCCACCCGGATCTGGAATGTCATGGGTAGTGGAGACAACAGACTCTGAGACCCCAGAGACCAACTCAACAGGATCCAGTTGGCCAGGCAAAGAAGGTGAAAACAAGCCCAGGGAACCAGAAACACCACAGAAGCAAAATGTCCCTGCACCCTCAGCACTGCACCACCGGAGGAGCCTCTCGGGACATCAAGGCCAGAACCTGCGACTGAAGAGAGACAAGGCGCCTATCGGACAGAGTAACATGGCCAAGCAAAGTCTGAAAACAAACTCCGATGAACACCTTGTCCTGAGAGGGGGCCAAAAAAGATTTTCCCCAGTGTATCAAAAAACCGTGTCCTTGAAGAACCTCCTGATCTGAGCGAGCAAAATAGACTCCTCTGCAGCATGCAGTAAGAGGTCGTCCAGATAAGGATGAATGAAAACCCTGTCTGCATGAGGGAGAGTCATGAGGGGCACCAGGACATTCATGAAGACCCTGGGCGAGGACTTGAGGTCGAAGGGAAGAACACATAACTGAAAATGGGCATTCCCCACAGCAAACCTCAGGAAACGCTGAGAAGTGGCAATAGGGACGTGGAGATGGGTGTCCTCGAGATCCACAGGGGCCAAAAACTCACCTGGCCAAACCAGCGGAATGATCACCTGAAGGGTTAACATACAGGAGTGACCTGTCTGAACCCAGGAGTTGACCCACTTGAGATCCAGAATGGGCCAGAAACCGCCAGACACCTTCTGCACCAGGAACAGAATGGAGTAGTCTCCTGTACCGATGTCTGGGACAGGAACCCGGAAGATGGCCTTTGTGGTAAGCAAACGGGACACCCCATCCAACAGAGCCACTCTGTGTGGACCTGAGACAGGCACTGGAGTCAGCCGAACCCCAGTATCTGGCGGAATCTGTCAAAAGTCGATCACATAACCATGAGCCACAGCGCTCAGGACCCAGCCATCTGAAACATCCTGCTGCCACCAAGGAAGGAAATGCCGAAGTCGACCTCCAACTGACAGTGAATAGTCCAGACAGTAGTTGTCAGGGACCCTTCTTGGCAGAGCCGTTAGGCGTGGAGGCAGCATGTTTGGGAGAATAACGGGGCTGAAAACGCCTTTGTCGGAAAGACTGACGGGACTCACGCTTTGGGGATTAACGCGAGACCCTATTCCAAGGCTTACTAGACAGACTCAAGCCCCCTTTATAGGGAAAAGCATGCTTCACTCTTTGAAAGCCTTAGAGATCATGGCTGGCAATTGGTCCCTATACAGAGCCTGGTCATCAAAAGGCAACTTCAACAAAGCTGTCTTCTGCCCTGGATCAGCTTTCCAATTCCAGAGCCAAAAGGAACGACGCACCACCATCACGGCCCCAGTGGACATATCCCACAATTTAATATTTGTCAGATAAAATGTCAGCCAACAGCTTAGCCTGCTGTTCCATTGCAACCAGAAGTTCAGAGCACTCAGAGCCCTCCTGAACAGCCACGGCCAACATCTCGAAATCCTGCACCAAAGACTGTGCAGAATAAGCAGAAAAAAGGCACCAAGTTCCCAGCAGCAAAAGACCTTTTAAGGCCAGAGTCCACCTTTCTATCAGTAGCATCAGCCGGAGTACAATCCTCAGGCTAAATAGCTGTTTTGCTAATTAGCGTGGCCAGGATTGAGTCCAACTTCACATTGTGAGGCAAGGGGTCCTCCCCTTTCAAAAGGTAAAGTGTCTGGAGGGTGCAAGGGACCTGCAACTTGTCCACCTCATGCCATTCCCTTAGCGCCATCTCTTTCACTGGGCCCTGAAAGGGCATGCCAACCGGTAGGCAGAGGAAAAAGAGTCCCACCGGCCTCCCCTAGCTGGAACGGTGGGAACCCCAAATAGTCCCGCACATGAGCCAGAACGTCCCACATCTCCTCCTTGGAGACACACTTGCCGCCAGAGAAGGTAGAAGGACCCTCACCATCCGACGGGGATAAATCGCCCACAGGATCCAAAGAACGAGGACGAGAATGTCCAAGCGGCACTGGATGAGCTTGCAGAGCTGTTGTCACAGCAGCCTCATTCATGCCCTGCACCTCCGCCTTGGATATGAGAGGCACGTCACCACAGGAAAGGCCCTAGCTACGGAGAACAGTTTGGACCTCTGACAGGGAAGGGGAAGAATTTTCTGGAAACAGATGAGGGGTAGGGCAGGGAATCGCTTCAACCAAAAGGCTTACACCAGGTATAAATATTGGACCTCCTGAACCACTCTTCAGAAAACGCCTGGCCTAAGGAAATTACAGAAGAAGGACTGCTTTACTGCTAGAGGACTGCTCTGCTGCTTGAAGATTGTCTTGCTGCCTGAAAAGGAAAACTGGACCTGCTTGCCTTCAACCCAGGTGAACTATATTCTCCTTTGTGAGTTACAAGGATACAAGAAGCTTCAGAGGCCTCTCTGTAAGTGCCCAGCTGACCTCCTGCACTGGACTTACCTGACTTTCTCTTGGGTCTGCCTGAGCCCTGCTGCTGGCCTTTGCCTGGATGGATTCCTGATCTCCAAGAGGTGCCCTCAGGTCCTGGCCCCTTGCCTGGCATCACAGTGCACTCCTCCTTTCCAAACTCTGGGTCCCCTTAAATCTGATACAGTACAATGCAGTTCGACGCAGGACCTCGCATCGCAGTTCTGTCCAGCTCCTGATCAGTGGCCTCATTGGAACTGATATAGTGGGACACATCTCAATGAAGGACCTCACATCATAGCCTTTGCAGCTCCTGATTAGAATCAGCGCAGTAGGGTGCAGTTTAAATCAGTACTTGCAGAGCAACACTGTTGGAGCTGGGGGTCTCTAGTTGGCAGAGGTAGTTACCACTGTCCAAATAGATGCACTCTTTAGATAACCCCTGCTCACCCCCTTGGTAGCTTGGCACGAGCAGTCCGGCTTATCAAAAGCAATGTGCTAGGTATTTGTACCAACCCAACACTCACAGTAACACAGTGAAAACACCACAAACTGACTCCACAACAGTTTAGAAAAATCAAGGTATTTAATCTAAACTACACAAGACCAAAACAACGAAAATCCAACATACACAGTTCAAGAATATGGTTTCAAAAGAGTTCTTAAAGTTGCGTTAAAATAATCTACAGTTGTGTCACGTTTTAAGGTTCCAAGTGAAAGCAGTAGCGGTGAAAAGCAAGCGATGCGTCACTCCTGAGACCCTGGGAAGGCGATGCGACAATCTTTGTGGCAGCGATGATGCGCGGCTCAGCGGTGATCTCCTCTCACGGCCCCTCGATGCGATGGCTCTGCGATGACTCTCACAGCGACGTAATGCGGTCCGCAAGCAAGTGGTGCGACGCTCTTCCCAGTGACGACAAGCTCTGCGACGATACTCGCAGCGATGGTAATCTTCCTGCACTGGACTGGTGTGTCCCGCAAGCGAAGGATGTGACGACTCTGGCAGCGGCAACAGGCTCTGCGACGATCTCAGCCTATGCCACGGCAGGAATTTCCTCGCATTGACGGAGATGCGCTCCGCAAGTGAGCGATGCGTTAAACTTTGCAGAAAGTTCTTTTAAAATCTTAGTTTCCAGCTTCCCAACACAGGTACAACTTGCAGAGGCGCCACAACTGGCCCAAGCACTCTAGGAAAGACAGAACTCTCTCAGCAGAGTTCAGGGAAGCTGAGTGTGAAGTCCTTTTGTTCCTGGGACTTCTTAACAGGGAGCCAGCTCTTCTTCAGGCCCTTGGAGATTCCTTCAAGCAAGGGTACACAGCACAAAGCAAAGTCCTTCCCCTTTCCTTGGCAGCAAAGTAACTGCAGGTCAGTCCAGCAAAACAACAGCAGGACAGTCTTCCTTCCTCAGTCAAAAGATGTGTTATTAAATTCTGAGTTCAGGGATACTAGACTTTTATGTCCTATCTTGCTCCTATGGGAAGATATGCAGATAGCCACAGTAGCCAGCATTTCCCATGATAGCCTACGGGCAAGATAGCCTTACAATAGTGAAAAACAAAAATAGCTGTAATTCACTGCCAGAGCATGTCACCTACACTAGTACATGCTCTACCTTTCACATACACTGCACCCTGCCCAGGGGGGTACCTTGGGCCTTCCATAGGGGTGACCAATGTGTGCAGAAAGGGAAGGGTTAGGCTTAGTCCGTGGTGACACTGACCAGGAGGACATGGCAGTTCACAGACTGCACACAGGCACTGAGGTGGCAGGCCTTAGACACCAATTTAGGGCTACTCGTGTGGATGGCACATTATTGCCGCAGGCCCACTAGTAGCATTTGTATCACAAGCCTGGGCACACTCAGTGCATTTTACTAGGGATATCTTGGGGATACAAATATGCCAATCATGGATAACCAATTACAATAACAATTTACACAGGGAGCCCTTGCAATTTGACACTGATCAGCAGTGGCAAAGTGCCCAAAGCATCTAAACCAGCAAAAACGAAATCCAGCACAGAGTCAAGAATACTGGAAGCAGAGGCAAAAAGACAGGGGAAACCACGCCAAAGATGCCAGGTCTAACACGTGTCCCCTCCAGCTGAAAGTGGGAAGAACTGCCCACCCTCTTGGGAGTTCTCTTCACTAAGTCGGAAGAATCTGGACAGACCATCAGCGTTGGCGTGTTCTGTACCAAGGCGGTGTTCCACCGTAAAGTCCATTCCCTGTAGGGAGATGGACCACCTCCACAGTTTTGGGTTCTCACCCCTCATCTGTATTAACCATCTGAGGGGCTGTGGTCTGTCTGAACCCGGAAGTGAGTTTAAAAGAAGTAGGGCCTCAGCTTCTTCAGAGCCCAGAACACAGCAAACGCTTCCCTTTCAATTGCACTCCACCTCTGTTCCCTGGGTAGTAGCCTCCTACTAATGAAAGCTTCATGTTTGTCCCAGCCCTCGTCGTTGATCTGTGAAAGTACTGCCCCCACACCATGCTCTGAAGTGTGTGTCTGCACTACAAAGTCACTGGAGATATCAGGCTCCTTGAGCACCGGTGCTGTACACATGGCACTTTTCAGGGCAACAAAAGCAGTTTGACAGGCTTCGGTCCAATTCACTCTCTTGGGCTGCTTCCTTGAAGTCAGCTCTGTAAAGGGGGCAACAGTGGTGCCATACCCCTTGACATATCGTCTGTAATACCCAGTGAGACCTAAAAAGGCTCTCACCTCTGTCTGGGTCTTGGGGGGCTCCCATGCCAGAATGGTATCAATTTTCACCAGTAGGGGCGCCAGCTGGCCGCTCCCCACCTGGTGTCCCAAATACACCACAGATCACTTCCCTATCTGGCACTTTCTGGCCTTGATAGTGAGGCCTGCCCTTTGCAGAGCCTTCAACGCTTCACAGAGGTGTTGCAATGGTTCCTCCCACATGGAGCTGAACACAGCAATGTCTTCCGGGTATGCAGCGCTGAATTCCTCCAGCCAGGTCAGTACCTGGTTGACCAGTCTCTGGAACGTGGCAGGGGCGTTCTTCAACCCAAAGGGCATGACTCAGAACTGGTAGTGCCCCTCTGGCGTTGAGAACGCGGACCTCTCTTTGGCCCCCTCAGCTAAGGCAATCTGCCAGTACCCGGAAGTTAAATCAAACATACTGAAGTACTGGGCAGCTCCCAACCGATCCACAAGCTCATCAGCTCTGGGGTTGGGGTGTGCATCAGTCTTGGTGACCGCATTGAGCCCAGGGTAATCCACACAAAACCGGAGTGCTGGAGTTGTACCGGGCACAGCAGCTTTTGGAACTATGACCACTGGGCCAGCCCATGGGCTGCTGTAGGGCTCAATTACCCCTAGCGCAAACCTCTTCCTTGATGCTGGCCCTGACCTTGTCAGCTACCCTGCTGTAAAATTTCTGTTTCACAGGTAAACTATCTCCAGTGTCCACAACATGGGCGCACCAATTGGTGACACTGGCAAACTGACCCAACACCTGGCGACAGTCCCTCTGCTGTTCTGAGGTCAGGGTGGGCGAGAGGACCACACCATCCACTGACCAGTCTTGCTCCTTGGCTTCCAGGAAGTCAGGAAGATGGTCACTTTCCTCCTCCATCCCAGCATCTGTATCCAGGACCATTGCCACTTCAGACCTCTCAAAGTGGGGTTTGAGGCGGTTCACATGCAAGACTCTCAGGGGCTGCCTGGGAGTCTTCAAGTTAACCAGGTAGGTTACTTCGCTCTTGCGCTCCACCACCTCATATGCCCAGGTTGAAATTCGACCAGAGTGGTATTTTAGTCGTACTATCTTTTCATTTCTTCCTGGCTAGCTTCTAGGGTCTCCTGAGCGAGCTTCCTGAAGCATTGTGTCTGGTTGCGGAAGGCCAGCACATAGCTGAACACATCCTGGGGGGATTTCCCACGGGATTTCTGCCATCCCTCCTTCACCAGTGTGAGAGGTCCTCTAACAGGGTGGCCATACAGAAGTTCAAAGGGACTGAACACTAAGGACTTCTGAGGCACCTCCCTGTAGGCAAACAACCGGCATGGTAGAAAGATGTCCCACTTCCGTCACATGGGCTCCGCTAGGCCCATAATCATACCTTTCAGGGTGCGGTTGAACCTTTCAACCAACCCATTTCCTTGAGGGTGGTAAGGAGTGGTGAACTTATAGGTTACCCCACACTCCTCCCACAGAGACTTCATGTACCTAGAGATGAAGTTGGTACCCCGGTCGGAGACCACCTCTCTGGGGGAACCCCACATGGAAAAAGATCCCCATCAATGCACGGCCCACCACGGGGCTTTGATTGTCCTGAGAGGGACAGCTTCCGGGTTCCAGGTGGCATGGTCCACCAAGACCAGGATGAACCTGTTGCCTAAGGCTGTCTTGGGGTCCAGTGGCCCCACAATGTCGATGACCACCCGCTCAAAAGGGGTGCTCACCACAGGAAAGGGTTGGAGGGGTGCCCTGCACTTCCCTCCGCTCTTGCCACTGGCCTGACATGTTTGGCAAGATCTACAAAATGTCCCGACGTGCTTCCTCATCTGGTGCCAGAAGAAGTGAGTGACATGCCTTTGTAGGGTCTTATCTTGCCCCAGATGTCCTGCGAGAGGCACGTCATGAGCCAGACCCATTAGGAAAATCCTGAAGCACTCGGGTACCACCAGCACATGGGCTGCACCGGGCTCAGCGAACTTAGGCTCACTATACAACAACTCATCTTCCCAGTAAATGAGATGATCCTTGGACTCTCCACCTGCTGCCTGGTCTGCAGCCTGTTGCAGCACACCAATGAGGCAAGGGCATTCCTTCTGCGCCTTGCAGAATTCCTACCTTGAGGGGCCACCTTCTTGCTGCCAATGGGTCAGCTCAGGTAGATCCCCCAGTTCGGCCACCTGTTCCCCGGTAAGCTCCAAGGCATCCCCCTTAGTTTCTGCTCCTTCCTGGGCTGTGGGAACGGCTGGGGTGGGTATCCCACGCCCCTTGCCTCTTCCACTCCTGGCAGGTTCCTGGGCCACTGTTTCAGGCTCCAGTTCTGCTGAATCACCCCTACTGGCTGCCATAGCCCGCGTGGTCACGCAGATCCACGCAGGCAAACCCAACATCTCCAGATGAGTCTTGTGTTCCACATCCTTCCATGGGGAACTCTCCAAGTCATTACCTAGCAGACAGTATACAGGCAAGGCTTCACTTACAACAACTTCCAAGAGACCAGAGACCCCCCTCCACTCAAAAGGAAGACGCGCCACTTTGCAGAGGCGCACTGAGCTGTCAGCTGCAACTACTGTGCAGTGTACATTGGGAATGACCTGCTCTTTGGACACCCACTGATTCAGAAAAGGGGGTGGTGATGAACAGAGTGTCTGAATTAAGCAGACCACTCTTACCCAGTCCAAAGATCAGGGCTTGATCCATCACCGTTTTTTTAGCTCACTGCACCATCCCAGCTCAGAACCTGGCTACATGCAAATTAGTCTGTTCCTGTCCCAGTGCATGATGGGAACAGGGCAAACCAAACTACCAAGCCAATTCTTATACTGGGAAGGAAACAAGCTTCCGGGGACCGGTTTCTGGCATTTCAGCCGTCGTCGGCCCGGCTTGCTTGAATCCTGATGGTGCAATGAGCAAGGGACTCACATCTGAGTATACCCTTCCACGCTTATGGTGGACAAAATGATTCAGAAAAGGGGGTGGTGATGAATAGAGTGTCTGAATTAAGCAGACCACTCTTACCCAGTCCAAAGATCAGGGCTTGATCCATCACCGTTTTTTAGCTCACTGCACCATCCCAGCTCAGAACCTGGCTACATGCAAATTAGTCTGTTCCTGTCCCAGTGCATGATGGGAACAGGGCAAACCAAACTACCAAGCCAATTCTTATACTGGGAAGGAAACAAGCTTCCGGGGACCGGTTTCTGGCATTTCAGCCGTCGTCGGCCCGGCTTGCTTGAATCCTGATGGTGCAATGAGCAAGGGACTCACATCTGAGTATACCCTTCCACGCTTATGGTGGACAAAATGATTCAGAAAAGGGGGTGGTGATGAACAGAGTGTCTGAATTAAGCAGACCACTCTTACCCAGTCCAAAGATCAGGGCTTGATCCATCACCGTTTTTTAGCTCACTGCACCATCCCAGCTCAGAACCTGGCTACATGCAAATTAGTCTGTTCCTGTCCCAGTGCATGATGGGAACAGGGCAAACCAAACTACCAAGCTAATTCTTATACTGGGAAGGAAACAAGCTTCCGGGGACCGGTTTCTGGCATTTCAGCCGTCGTCGGCCCGGCTTGCTTGAATCCTGATGGTGCAATGAGCAAGGGACTCACATCTGAGTATACCCTTCCACGCTTATGGTGGACAAAATGATTCAGAAAAGGGGGTGGTGATGAACAGAGTGTCTGAATTAAGCAGACCACTCTTACCCAGTCCAAAGATCAGGGCTTGATCCATCACCGTTTTTTAGCTCACTGCACCATCCCAGCTCAGAACCTGGCTACATGCAAATTAGTCTGTTCCTGTCCCAGTGCATGATGGGAACAGGGCAAACCAAACTACCAAGCCAATTCTGATACTGGGAAGGAAACAAGCTTCCGGGGACCGGTTTCTGGCATTTCAGCCGTCGTCGGCCCGGCTTGCTTGAATCCTGATGGTGCAATGAGCAAGGGACTCACATCTGAGTATACCTTTCCACGCTTATGGTGGACAAAATGATTCAGAAAAGGGGGTGGTGATGAACAGAGTGTCTGAATTAAGCAGACCACTCTTACCCAGTCCAAAGATCAGGGCTTGATCCATCACCGTTTTTTAGCTCACTGCACCATCCCAGCTCAGAACCTGGCTACATGCAAATTAGTCTGTTCCTGTCCCAGTGCATGATGGGAACAGGGCAAACCAAACTACTAAGCCAATTCTTATACTGGGAAGGAAACAAGCTTCCGGGGACCGGTTTCTGGCATTTCAGCCGTCGTCGGCCCGGCTGGCTTGAATCCTAATGGTGCAATGAGCAAGGGACTCACATCTGAGTATACCCTTCCACGCTTATGGTGGACAAAATGATTCAGAAAAGGGGGTGGTGATGAACAGAGTGTCTGAATTAAGCAGACCACTCTTACCCAGTCCAAAGATCAGGGCTTGATCCATCACCGTTTTTTAGCTCACTGCACCATCCCAGCTCAGAACCTGGCTACATGCAAATTAGTCTGTTCCTGTCCCAGTGCATGATGGGAACAGGGCAAACCAAACTACCAAGCCAATTCTTATACTGGGAAGGAAACAAGCTTCTGGGGACCGGTTTCTGGAATTTCAGCCGTCGACGGCCCGGCTTGCTTGAATCCTGATGGTGCAATGAGCAAGGGACTCACATCTGAGTATACCCTTCCACGCTTATGGTGGACAAAATAATTCAGAAAAGGGGGTGGTGATGAACAGAGTGTCTGAATTAAGCAGACCACTCTTACCCAGTCCAAAGATCAGGGCTTGATCCATCACCGTTTTTTAGCTCACTGCACCATCCCAGCTCAGAACCTGGCTACATGCAAATTAGTCTGTTCCTGTCCCAGTGCATGATGGGAACAGGGCAAACCAAACTACCAAGCCAATTCTTATACTGGGAAGGAAACAAGCTTCCGGGGACCGGTTTCTGGCATTTCAGCCGTCGTCGGCCCGGCTTGCTTGAATCCTGATGGTGCAATGAGCAAGGGACTCACATCTGAGTATACCCTTCCACACTTATGGTGGACAAAATGATTCAGAAAAGGGGGTAGTGATGAACAGAGTGTCTGAATTAAGCAGACCACTCTTACCCAGTCCAAAGATCAGGGCTTGATCCATCACCGTTTTTTAGCTCACTGCACCATCCCAGCTCAGAACCTGGCTACATACAAATTAGTCTGTTCCTGTCCCAGTGCATGATGGGAACAGGGCAAACCAAACTACCACGCCAATTCTTATACTGGGAAGGAAACAAGCTTCCGGGGACCGGTTTCTGGCATTTCAGCCGTCGTCGGCCCGGCTTGCTTGAATCCTGATGGTGCAATGAGCAAGGGACTCACATCTGAGTATACCCTTCCACGCTTATGGTGGACAAAATGATTCAGAAAAGGGGGTGGTGATGAACAGAGTGTCTGAAATAAGCAGACCACTCTTACCCAGTCCAAAGATCAGGGCTTGATCCATCACCGTTTTTTAGCTCACTGCACCATCCCATCTCAGAACCTGGCTACATGCAAATTAGTCTGTTCCTGTCCCAGTGCATGATGGGAACAGGGCAAACCAAACTACCAAGCCAATTCTTATACTGGGAAGGAAACTAGCTTCCGGGGACCGGTTTCTGGCATTTCAGCCGTCGTCGGCCCGACTGGCTTGAATCCTGATGGTGCAATGAGCAAGGGACTCACATCTGAGTATACCCTTCCACGCTTATGGTGGACAAAATGATTCAGAAAAGGGGGTGGTGATGAACAGAGTGTCTGAATTAAGCAGACCACTCTTACCCAGTCCAAAGATCAGGGCTTGATCCATCACCGTTTTTTAGCTCACTGCACCATCCCAGCTCAGAACCTGGCTACATGCAAATTAGTCTGTTCCTGTCCCAGTGCATGATGGGAACAGGGCAAACCAAACTACCAAGCCAATTCTTATACTGGGAAGGAAACAAGCTTCCGGGGATAGGTTTCTGGAATTTCAGCCGTCGACGGCCCGGCTTGCTTGAATCCTGATGGTGCAATGAGCAAGGGACTCACATCTGAGTATACCCTTCCACGCTTATGGTGGACAAAATGATTCAGAAAAGGGGGTGGTGATGAACAGAGTGTCTGAATTAAGCAGACCACTCTTACCCAGTCCAAAGATCAGGGCTTGATCCATCACCGTTTTTTAGCTCACTGCACCATCCCAGCTCAGAACCACTGACACCTCATGGATGTCACGCTGGCTCCTGTGTCTCTCAGAGCCTCTACCTCCCTCCCATTGATGGTTACCTTCTGCCCGTATTTCTTAGTGTTGAGGGGCAGAGAGGTATCCTGGATCATCTCTTGGTCTCCTAGAGAGACAAGGGTCATGGCTGCTAACCCCTCCTCCCCACTGGAAATCAAATCCTCTCCCAAAGCCACACTTGCTAACCCTGGAGTTGGAGCAATAGTGGGTGTTGGAGATGTGTTAGGGCACCTATTGATAACATGCCCCACCTCATTGCAGTGATAGCAGGTAGGGGGACCTCTGTTATCCCTTCTGACCCTAGGGGGCCATGGCTGCTTTGGTTTGGGGGATTGGGACTCCTTTCCCTGGGAACTATTTTGGGGCCCTTGAGAGAACTTCTTTTGGTTACCCTTGTCCCTCCCACTCTTCTGATGGGGACCCTGCCTACCTTTGGCTGTGGTACCCAAAATTCCTCTGTGGACCCTGGTATTGGTCCAGCGGTCCTCCTCCTAAGCAAGCTCAGTGGGGTCTGTCAGCTTGCTGTCTGAAAGATGCTGGCGCATCTCTGGAACACAAAGACTACTTAAGTGCTCCCAACTAATTAAATGCAACAACCCCTTAAATCAGTTACTTTGCTGCCCTTCATCCAACCATCCAGTGCACATGAGTACAAATTGACACACTCCATCCAAGTTTCAGACTCTTTCTTCTTAGAGTTTCTACACTGCAGTCTGTACTGCTCTGGTATAAGTCCATACTAAGTATGGGCGAATTTTGCGAATTCGCGGTATGCAAATTTGCACGAAAGCGTACTCGCGGTTCGCAAAATATGCAAACTTTCGTGAGATTGCGGATTTTTTATTTTTGCGAGTTCACAAGATCTTTTTTCACCGTGGCTACCGTGAAAGTTACCCATGCGTTCGTATATGGGCCCGGCCATCTTGTTTTTCACTGTTCGCGTTGCGTATTTCCATTTCCGGTCACGAGTTGCATGCTCGCGTTGCACTGCATTTCCTGTCCCGGGTTGCAGTTG
The DNA here is from genome assembly GCF_964261635.1 of Lissotriton helveticus. NCBI lineage: Eukaryota > Metazoa > Chordata > Amphibia > Caudata > Salamandridae > Lissotriton > Lissotriton helveticus. Next base: position 313,614,441 of record NC_136062.1, read on the forward strand.
CGTGTTCGCGTCCATTTTTGCATACTCATGACGAAAATATCGCGCAAATTTACCCACGTGGTTGCAATGGGCGCGGCCATCTTGTTTTTCATTCAGTGCTATGGTTCTGGGCATGCCTTTTCTATCATGCTTCAATCTCTGTAATCCTTTGTTTGTTTGAACTTTTTTTAATCTTATTTACTCATTATCTATCCCTCTATTTTTGTACATCTATATTTTGTGTTTTTTTTCTACTTTAATAACTACTTTTTTTAACTCTCTTTTCTTTTATTTACTTTTTCCCTATTCTTTCCTATTTTTCCTTCAACCCAGGACCATGTTAAAGGGAGCCGGCAAGAACTGCAAGGGGAAGAGTCCCGCACCTCGAAGACGGCTCCCTTGCGGGTGTTTGAGGGGGGATCTGTAAGTCCCAGGGAGATCTTCAGAGCGGTGGAGGTGGCCGCACTTGTCTTCTTTGTGCAGCGCCACCTCCCCAAGACCATCGCAGCAGGCGGCAGGCCCGGTACCGGGTACGGCCTCCCTGAGCGTCGCCAGCTATGGGGTAAGGTGTGCCGGGCCATGTATCGGGAGTCAGGGGTCCGGCACACCTACAACTAGGCGACGCACCGGTGGTCCGACATACTGGACAGGGAACAAGACCTGCTCAACCTGCTTGGCATCGAGATCCCTGGGCTTGGTGAGTACTCGTAGCTATTTAATAACTACTTTGCTTTCTTCTGCTCTGTGTTATATTGCAAATATATGTTTTTTCCGAAGAGCAAGAATGCTGGCGATTACATTGCAGGTAAATTATGTTTCAAAAGCTTCTGTGATTGCAGGTGCTCGCCTGCTCAGTGGCGGTGCTACTATGCTTACTTGTTTTCAATTTTGTGCTCATTTGGCCTGAGTTAATATGTATGAGTGTACTTTACAGAACTGTGTAATGCTAGAGACTAGAGACTCAAATCCAGTCCTTCCTTTGTACTTCTGCCACTAAGAAGAGATAGTGGCGGTGGATTGATAGGTTGAGTAGATTATCACTTGTTATTCAGTAGGAAATTTTTTAGTGGTCTGCAATCATGACAGACTGTGTCTGTCACTTCACGTCTGTTGAGTGCTGCCAGTCCTAGTAGAACCTTTTTGTAGTTGGATTAGTGAGTTACATAACTTTCCAATTAGACGGTCCGCGAATTCAGCAATACTAATATCCTAGTAGACCACATCCAATAGGTCAATTGTTGTTTATTTCCCCGAAATAATTTTTATTGTTTTTTTTAAATGTTTGATTTCATTGACAATGATTATCCATGTTTGTGCCTTTCTTTCATGTACATCAGAACCTTCCAGGGGCAAGAGGACAGAGGTAGCGGCTCCGGCGGAGCAGAAAGGCCAGGATCGGTCCATCGAGGGCTCTTCTGCTGGCCCCAGTAAGTTTTCCTGTTAATATTAATAATTATACTTCTTTTACAGAACCTATTTATTCCAAACGTTCATCATAATTCCATTTTTTCCTAAATAGTCTGTGATCTTCTTGTAGACTGTTTCTAAATTCTTATCCGGCCTCTACTATGACTCTCTCTTTGCTACTACTATTATTATTATTATTCTGTCTGTGTAGCTAGCTAAGCTTGGACAGTTGACAAAAGGTGTTAAACCAAACTCCTATTCAGCAATAGCTCTAGGCACTGAGTGCAGTCCTCTGGGTTGTCCATAATGTCTATTGAAGTCTTCTTAATGTTTATGCTTTGACAATTCCCAACAATAAAAAGTCAATGGCCACCAAGAATAAGATACTAGTTTACTTTTTAATTGGATAGGAGGACATACTACTACTGTTGCAGGGACTATTCTGCACATACAGAACTACGGACAAGAAATAGGGCATTGATGATAATAGGCGCAGTTAGACTTTCCACATACCTCAGTCATAAAAGAAGTTGAACCCCCAATCTCCTTATTTACTAGCTAATGTGTCAGAGTCATTATTTAGCTCCCGAATGCAGCGATGATCCCCAATGATTGTACAACCCAGAACATAAAACTACGGAGTCAGAGTCCCGACCTCTCAGAGTCACGGAATCATGCTTGCAAATTGCAAACCCTTTTGCTCACTCACTCATGACCAAAAACCACAGAGTCTATAAAAGTATTAAAGCGTTATTAAAAGTAAAACAACTAGCTCTGTGTGTACTCTGTATATTAATTTTCAAGTGTGCATTATATAAAAACATTTATTAAAATCAACTTCATAGAAGAGAAATGGTGAACTCATGAAAACTGAACAGTGGGTGATTTACACATTAATTGTGGGAGACCCCTCACCTTGTTGGAACTTAAAGTACTGGTGGTGATGATGATGAGTAACATATTGCTCTTGTTCGTAGAAGGGAATCTTCTGTCTGTTATGAGAAAAATGGTGCGCGTTAAAAAGCAAGCATTCATCAGTTGTGCCAAAAAGTGTAGCATGTTATGGCTAAGCATAAATAAAAACACCCTCCCCTTCCGTAAGGGCAATTTTTAGTTTAGACTAGAGAGTCGCAAATAATTACATTTGTTTATGTAGTAAAAATGTTTTTCATTCCTAGACAAAATAGGGAGTGGTGTATATGGCAAAATGTTTTTTCTAGGCGGAACACCTTCGGCACAGACAACCACCAGTGCCGGGGCCAGCGCAGAGGTGGTCACTCCAGGGGTGGATGCGGTGCCACCAGTGCCAGCAGGAACTGCTGTGGGGGATGCCTCGGTAGTGGCGGGCAGTGGTAAACTATTATATTCCTTACTTATTGAGATTGGAGAGTAGGCTCGCTGCAGGGGTGTATTTTGTACAGTACAAGTACACTTTACTGTTAAGAAGACTTACAAAATTAGAACTAAGTTTTTGTCAACCAGGCAGAAGACATGATATATGTTTTTTAATGCAGGCAGAGGTGGCTAGTAGGAATCTAATGCATGGCCGGTTGAAGCAAGGATGGGTGGAAGGAGAAAGAAAAGAGGACTGCCTGGGTGGGTGAAACAGAAACTATATGTGTGCGCAATATATCCTTTGGGTCAAATTCAAATGCAAGTCAAGCACGGATGCATGGGTGATGGTTTAAAAAATAAAATAAAAAGGTTGTTTGTCGGTGAGAAAAAGTAAGGTTTTTCCAGTTGAGACATTAGGAAGAATGATTGACATTTACTTTGAATGGATGGATGCCTGGATGTTATCTTCCTCATATCATAGATAGCACAGGTATATGTAGAGTAAACAGAGTAGACGGTCACTGGATGAAGAGTGTTAGTTTGAAGAGCATCTAACACCGCACGTCCGTACCAGAGTAGCAAAGCCGAGGAAAGTAGAAGTTGTAATTTTTAAGAATACTCCCTTGACTAACAGTAGTTGCAAGCACATCATATATTGTGTGTCTATATTGTATAGTTCACATTATCAAGTCAAGTCACAAGTGCCTTCCTCCGGCGATTACCGAGACCACTCACTACCTATGTTAATAAATTTTTTTCAACTCTGTCATTCATGTGTGGCCTATCAGTGTTCACTCAATCAATAAAAACAGAGTACCTGAAGTCATCCCTTATATAGGCAAATATCATGTGAAGGGATATTTGATCATATTATCTTCTTCATTTTCCTTTTGTAGTAGTCAGGGGCAGGGCAGGGAGAAAGTTAATTGAGCAGTAGCCCTTGTTGTAACAGAGTATGGCCAGTGCCATCCGTAATAGAAAAGTACGAGCTTCCCCACCTGCATGTACTGGTAATAGTAACGCGATTCTGCGTCATCATGGCGTGCGTCTGTTTTTCTTGGGTGCAAGCTGACTGCGCTGGCATTATGCCGGCTTCCACAAGTTTAAGTACACTAATTTTGCTAAACAAGAGAGAAGAAGAAGACTGGTGTACTGTCTGAGTCTAATGTAGTGAGTTCATAGCGCTAGTAGAATTCATGAAACTCCCACTAATGTTAGAGCAGAGGCCGACGAAGTGGGAGGTTAGATACATACATGCCACAAATGTTATGTACTGTGCTTGCAAGTTGCTAGTGCTACTGTGACATAACTTTCTGTTGAATTATTTTGTGTTAATCTTAAAGAGTATTGGTTACAGTATTTTTTCTTTCTTAATATAGATACTCCTTCTAAACCATCGAGGAAGGAGTTGGCTATCCGGGCCAAGCGCCGAAAGCTGGAGGCAATTGTCGCCGAATATCGGCGGCTGGTGGCTCAGGAGGAGGAGGAGTCTCAGTCAACAACAACAGCTGCAGCCTCCTCCTCCACTGCCCCTGGGTCATCCAGCCAGCGCAATCCTCCATCAGTACGGCACCATGGTCCGGCAGCCACCCGCCGCCCCCACAGTACATGCAAGGCGCGTGTTCACCGCCTAACCCTACGAGTGGCTTACCTTAAGCAGGAGGTGGAGAGGCAGAAAGTCCTGCTCAAGGCACTCCGGAGAGAGCTGCGGGACCACCTGGCCACAGGACACCGCCGGCCAAAGTAGAGGCTGTCCCTTGCCCCTTTTTTAACGACTTTTTGGAGGGGGGTTGGGAATTGGGGGTTGGGGTTTTTGAACTTTTGGGGACATTTATTTCATGGACATTGGTTGGGGTTAGGGAGGGGGTGAGTCGGGTCTTGTGGGATAGGTTATTTTTGTTAGGGTCTAAATAATTATTTATTTTTAAACTTAAACATAACATAAGCATTTTTACTGTTTTGTGGGGGAGGCAGGGGTGGTAAACTGTACATTTGTTTTCCTGAAACTTAACTGGCTGGTTGATTCAAATTGTCTAAGTAATCACCCAAATTTGTACAAAAGTGCCACTGACAGAGTTAGTGAATTCAATTGACCTACTACTTTAGTAGTACTACCGTCAGTCTCTCCTCTCCTCCTACTCCATTATTCTTCCTCCCCCAAAATGCTTATCTTACCTGTGATTCGTGTTTGAGAATAGGGCTAGGCACAGGGCTGGCTGCATGGCAAATGGTGATTAAGGTTGGCTGTGGAATACTGGACGGATGAAATAGCATTGTTGTGGTGGTAGTAGTAGTTGTACACACTGGCAGTAGCAGCATATGAAAAAAAAGGAAATGAGACATTGAGTGGCCTGAGAGGAGCATTAGAACAGCACAATAGTACAGTACACAAGAACAGTGCCATAAATTGTAGCCTAAGCAATGCTAAAGTATTCAATCAAAAGTTAACTACTAGTTGCGTGGATCATGGCACTACAAGAACTAGTACTGAAGGATACAGCAGCGTAAGCTTTAGTCACGTGTAGGAGGATGTTGTTGACGATGAATCCACTCGATGGCGGACATGAAATTCTGAATTGATACTCATGGGTGTGTGTCAAGCAGAATAAGAATATATCCTCGGATTTCTTGACCTGCCTTGAAATTGATTTTCTATTGCTTTTGACCTTAGATCCTCCCCAGCAAGCGTAGGAAATTATTGGTTTCATTTAGTCACACCTCAATGAAAACCACACAGCCTGGGGGAAGAGGGTTAGGGTTTGAAAAATGGATGGGAATGGGGTTTTTTGGGAGAGAGAAAAAAAAACACAGTATGCATGGACTAACAACAAATGAACAAAAACAAATCTTTGGATACGAAGATATCCATAAATCTTTTAAGGGACATAAAGGAAGTGCATGCATGAAGTTGTTTGCTAAATGGATGGTTCGGTTACTGAAAAGTAGTACTTACTACAACTTACTAGCTAGTACTAAACAATTAGACAGTACAGGGCTGCAGTAATTAAGCAATTTCACTTGCCTATCTGCCCTCAGAGAGAATAAACACTAAGTAGTACATTACATTAGTTTTTAAAATAGCAAAGGAACTTATCAAATAGCTGTAGGGATGAATTTGAAGCAGAGAGCAAACGCACATAGTCGCACTCATAGAAGTTCACAACAATAACATTATTTAAAAGATACGGTCAATTGAAGTGGATACTGTAACTGTATGTTGTAGTTGTCCTGGTCAAATTGGGAAGTTGCATGCATCCAGCCATTCCTCTTATTTGCGGTACGCCTCCATTCCATCAGGCGCTCCGTCGATCAATCTTGGTGACCACACTGTCCACTGCCTGCCTGGCGGAGGCGGAATTGCGGATTGCAATGGTAAGATTGAGTTAATGTTTTTTCCATCGCACAGGGTAAGTTCCGGCCTGTAATTGTCGATGGAAAAACAGAAAGGGATATTAAAACACCCCGGAGGAAAAATATAAGGTACGGTGTGCAGTGTAAAAAAAACACTTTCACTTTCAGAGGCGACAGTTTTATGCTGCCAAGACCGAAACGTCGACCTCTACATCATTTCCATATGAAATTTATTTTCCTCTGAGTAACTTTTGTACATGTTTGTTTTCAGTTACTCTTTTTTCATTTCAGGAGTTGATGCTTGTTATGAACTGTTTTGTTGTAACTGATCTAAACATCTGTTCATGACTCTTTGCATTGGATTGATTCTCTGTCGTTATATCCCCATGAATCTGTTTTAATATATGGAATTTTGAAATACATCTCTCTGAATATAAATAGGATTCTCCGTGTGCTTCTTGATTTTTACTGTTTATAACATTGGTTGTTGTTGTCCTGCTGGATACATTTGAGTTTGATCTTATGACTTACTCTTTGATTTGAATAACACAATTCAGTTTAGTTACATTCTGAAGTCAATCCCTTGTAGATTCCCCTACACTATACAGTATTACATACATGCATAATTTCTAAAGTGCCTACTCTGAGTCTCTGTTTCCAGGATAATAATTAGAACACAGCAGGCCAGGGCCACGCAGACGGTCAAGGCAAGCACCACTGAGTGAACCAACCTCCATGTAGCATACCTCTTTGACACAGACAGACAAAGCAGATCTAATTTTATACAGCAGGCCTCATAGCCACAATTTTACATGAACCGCTGTCTGGACTCTGGCATAACACTACACTGGCTCGACCACTCCATACCACGACTAGACAGACATGTAGTTCTGCTGTGGTTGTTGTTGACTTGTTTACCTGTTTGCCACTCACGAAATGGCCATAGTTCTTCCGTAAATCGACGATGATGATCCATCCATCCCAGTGAGTCACTGTGAAGATATTATGTAACTTTGGTCATCATGACTCATCATCATCATGGTGTTGGCAAACTCAATGTTGTTCATGCAGTCACAGTCTACACACAGTGAGTCCAAGGACATTTTCCATATTAAAAAATGCAACGTAGTGGCCCCTGCAGTAGAAGTACAATTTGTATTAAACAAGGTAAACAGAGTCGACTTGAGTTACATTTAGTGTGTAAAAGATTAAATAATAACAGAACACATAGGATTCATTTCATGCACAACAAACAAACAGCAATTGCTTTCATCAGAGCCAGACAGCCAGTGTTGTCCACTGCATGCCATCTCATCATTCATTACCTGTTCCACTTTTTGTCAGCATCTTATTGTTAAGTGAAGGGCCACAGGGCAGCCTCTCGTGTCAATTTCAGAAGTAACAGTCAGCATAGTCAGTCATTCCAGTCCCACTTCTTTTGAGGGGACTCGTCTACGAAGCAACAATTTCTTGATTCTGGGTAATCCGGCCATCTGCCTTGAGGGAAATGGATAGGGGGAGTCTGGAGGAGGAGGATAGAGGAGCATGACTGAGTTGTGAACTTTTGAACTTCAGGAATGCAGATAGCAGCACCTTCAATATGGAAATAAGACGAAGATAGTGCTGCTGATAGATTTGTTGTGATTAAAGATTTGTTGTGCTAAAAGTTTCAAAACAAAGAAAGACACACAGAAATAAAAGTGAATAAGGATGGGGAAAAAAAAGTATTTCAAGGCTAGGTGTCAGGGAAGTAGAGCTTGTCCTCAAACTCTGTGAATTGAACCGGGAGTAGGTCAGCTAACTGAGAAGAACTTCTATCACCTAAGTCGGTGTCCTCTTCTTCCTGCGTGGATTCATGTATTTTGTAATCTGGTGGTATGAAGTGCTGATCCATTTTCATCATTGTTTACCTCTCCACGTTTTTGGGCAAGAGGGGGGTCCTTTTTGAAGTTACAATGGCACCAGCAGCACTGAAAACATTTTCAGAAGACACGCTTGCGAGTGGGCGAGCCAAATAATTTATAGCCAGCTTGGTGATCAGTGGCCATTGAGGCCTTTTCCCATACCAATACACCAATGGGTTCTGATCATAGAAGACCTCTGTTGGGTCATCCAGGTAGGCCTGCACCATCCACTCAAGGTCCTCCAGGGGTGCTCCATTTTGCGTACCATCTGTTGCCTTTGCATCAACATTGGCACGAGCAAACCCTTGATGAGTTATCCAATCCGCTTCCGACAATATTATGGTTGGGCCTGGTGCAGGTGATGATACGGTTGCTGGTGTGGACCATGATGCCGGATGGCCTGCTGCTTCAGTAGTACTTGTGGTGGTTCCTTCAATTTCCTGATGGTCTTTTTCTAACCGAGTGGCTGACAGAGCTAGCCAATGTTTGTACTTGGAAACATCTGCTTCAGAAAAAGGAATGAATGTATTGCTGGCCAGTGCCTTTTTGTACTGTGGATCCAGAATAGTGGCACTAATGTAATCTTGTTCTGAATGTATTGCTTTAAGCCTTGCATTGTCAACTAGGTGGCTTAATACGCTCTCCACCAACTGATATGCGTCTTGTTTTTCAGCATCAACTCGGAACATTGAAGACACCACCTTCAGTTGGTGCCTAGCATACGCAACAATTAGATACATTTGCCCAAAGTACAGTCCTCCCTGCTGACTTCACGCGTGAAGACCTCAAAAGGATGAAGCATGTCTGTCAGGCTTTTAACTAGGTCCCATTCCTCCACCTCTAGCCTCATGTCTTTCATAGAAGCACCCCATGCGTGAAAGACATACTCATTGATTACCAAGTACTGCTCCAATAGACGCTCAAGCATGTAGAAGGTTGAGTTCCAACGTGTTGCCACCTCCTGGATGAGTCCTCTGACTCTCACTATACGGTCACATTGAATGATCCTCAGCTGCTTCCGGGCCTTAAAAGAATGGCTGAAATGTGTGCAGATTCTTCGGCAGGTGGTCAGTAACTTGCTGACTGTGTTTTCTTTTTTCAAGAAATCTTGAACAATAATGTTAATGCTGTGCGCCAAACACGGCACTCTGAAATAGCCACCATCAGCCATGGACTTAACTATATTACTGCCATTATCCGTGGGAACATAACCAATCATGCGCCTTCTTGGCTGCAGCCATTCAAAGACCTTACTGTTAAACTCCTCCAAAATGTTTACTGCAGTATGAGATTTCTCCATGGCAAACATGGCTACTGTTGCATGTTTCCAAGTAGCTTGAAAAATTGTGACACTGTCAACACCTGCAGCTATCTTCTCTCTAACCCCCACAAAAGAGAACCAGTGTGCAGTGACGGATTGGCAACTGGTCCATATGTCTGTTGTCAGGTGGATAGTGTGAATAGCACTCTTCTGCAAAGCTGCCCCAATCACGTCCAGCACATCTTGATGTAGTGCTGGAACCTCAACTCTGGCAAAATAGGACCGGCTAGGAACCTTCCATTTAGAGCAGACTGTTGACACAAATTATAGAAAACCCACCCCTTCCACGAAAGAAAAAGGGAGAAGGTCCAGCACTAAACATTTTATCCAGCATTGCATTATACAGATGTGCCGTTGGGTTGTTGCCTTCCAATGGCGCATCCGACTAAAACATGCTTGTAATGGTGGTCTAGACAGTTTTCATATGTGATGATGATCTAAACTTCTTCAACCCAGTTAGGCTCATTGATGTACTTTTTCGCCGTGGTGTCTCTACCAGACTATTACTGTGCCACCTAGATGTTGCTGGGGTAGAGGGTGTGGGCGCTACCACTGCAGTGCTGCTGCCTGGGGTACTGTGTGTACCAGAAAAAATGTCTCTCGCTTCTTCACCTCCCCCTGCATGAACAGCTCCTTGTCATCAGATGCAATATCAATGGCTACATTTGGATTTCTACTTTTGGCTTTCTGGATGTTACTTAGGTGCGCCTCCCACTGGATGCGGTGGTGTTTTTGGAGATGACCTCTCTGGCCTCCGGTACCATAGTTGGTACCAAGCTTACCCCGACTAACTACTTGTTTACAAATCGAACCGACTAAAGAAGTCCAAGCCAAGATTTCTGGTGGTTGTGGAGGTGTCACTTTCAATGCCAGATGAAGTGGAGGATGGACGTGGCGGAATTCGAATGAATGACTGAATGAATGAATGAATACACTCTTTTATAGCGCATGGCTACCCTGAGGCATCCCAGGGCTGTGAGACCAGAGAACTAAATGAAGAACTCAATGAAACAAGAATGTCTTCAATCGCTTCCTGAAGGCCAGATGGTTTGTCTCGAGCCTGATGTTATCTGGGAGAAGATTCCAGGCCTTGGCTACCTGAAGGGAAAGCTGGAGGCCGACCATGCGCGCCCGCTTCACCCTAGGTACTACCAGAAGGTTACGCTGATTCGATCTCAAAGGTCTGAGAGATTGGAGTCGCTGGGACAGAGGGAGCAGGATAGTGGGGCCGGTGTTCGAGATGGACTTGTGAGCCATGCACATGGTTTTAAAGAAGATCCTTTCATGCATCGGCAGCCAATGAAGGGACCAGAGTGCGGCCTTCGCCGAGCTGCGTCTGGGTACATTCATAAGTAGCCGGGCAGCACAGTTCTGTACGGCTTGCAGTGTTTGGATAGAACCTGCAGGGGCTCCAAGATAGATAACGTTTGCATAATCCAACCGTGAAAGAATTAACGATTGGGCCAGCAAGCGTCTGGCCTCGAAAGGGAGAAGAATCAGGATCTTGCTAAGGACCCGAAGCAGCCCATAGCAAGTCCCAGCAACCTTTTTGGTCTGATAATGAAATCCCAAAGTGGAATCAAGCCAGACCCACAGACTCTTAATCTGGTTCTTAGGGGTAGAAGGGGAGCCTAGACAGGTTGGCCACCAGGGGTCAAGGTTGATGGGGGCTTTATATCCCACAAGCATGATGTCAGTTTTAGACCCATTTAACTTGAGGAAAGAGGCAGTCATCCACTCAAGAGCCTTGGTGATGCAGGGAGCAAGATTATTAATCCCCAGATCTATATTATTCTCCCTCGCCAAGGAAACAACCAATTGCGTATCATTGAGAGAATTTGACTCTGTTGTGCACTTACAGCACCACTATTTGAGGTAATGGAGGTCGAGCTGGATGGAGGTCCCTGCCGGCCCTTCTGTAGAAAAAATATGCAAGCTGTAGGTCGTGTTGGTGTAGTAGTTACCTGTGTTGGTGGTGGTACCAGTGCCACGCCGCCCACATCCCGCACAGCATTTCGGGATAGGGTAAAAATGGGCTCCGCTGGGGCTGGAGTGACAACTGCGATGACTGGGTCCTCATCGTCAGACTCTTCATCAGCAGCAGAATACACCACTTCTACTTCTTCTTTGTCATCACCCATAGTAAGCCTGGGCATCCGAATCGGCTACGCCCACGGAGTAGGCGTAGTGTTGCCTCCTACGCATTTGGCGTAGAAAGCGTAGCCGGCAACACTACGCCCACTCCGTGTGCGTAGCCGAGTCGGCCGCCACCAGCCTGCCTCCCGCTCTCCCCCATGCATTATTTAAGCTAAATACCCTTAATTAAACAAGTTTAAAGCACTTACCGTGTCCGGGGCTCGTCCGGGGCTCCCTCTTGGAATAACGTCCCGTCATGCATACCAATGCGCATGCGTGGGCAGCCGCGCAAGCGCATTTCTCGGGAGAAATGCGCATGCGTGGCCGCCCGCGCATGCGCATTGGTATGCAACACGGGACGCGATTCCAAGAGGGAGCCACGGACGAGCCCGGGACACGGTAAGTGCTTTAAACTTGTTTAATTAAGGGTATTTATCTTAAATAATGTATGTAGGGGAGAGCGGGAGGGAGGTGCGTAGTGGGGCTACGCGGAGTGCGGGGGTGGGCGTAGTTGCATGCCCACTCCGCGTAGCTCCGCGTAGCCCTACTACGCCCACTACGCCCGGCTTAACCCATAACTGAAAGCCTTGCGGGAACCTTCCTTTTCCCTAGCTTTGTTGGCTCATGGCATGCCTCCCTCGCAGACTGAATTGGTGGGTGCCAATCAAGATCTAGATCATCAGAAGGAAGGGGGCTTGAAGAAAAAGTTGTACTAGCCCTCCTTTTCCTTGCTGGGGATCTGGAAGACAATGGATCATCAGGAGTGGCTTGCTCGGCTGATACCTCCTCCGCATGAATCTCGATTTCCTGATGTGCCGCTACTTCTGGAGGAATAAGTATTGTGGGCCGTTGTGGCTCTCCTTGTGCCTTTCCTTGCGCCTCTCCTTGCTCCTCTCCTTGCGTCTCTCCTTGCGCCTCTCCTTGCTCCTCTCCTTATGCCTCTCCTTGAGCCTCTTCTTACGCCTCTCCTTGCGCCTCTCCTTGTTGCACCTAAGGTTGTCGTTGCGGCTGTGGTTGAACACTTGTCAGATGAGTTACACCCTGCGTTGATTGGATGCTACTTTGCGATGAGTCAACGCCAACATGACTGGTCAATGGTGAAAGAGCAATTAAAGTGACTGCCTCTGCGGCACTCATTGGCTTGGGCCTAACTTGGCGTGGTGGCACTGAGACCAATGAAGCGGAGGTGTTGCTCCCAGCTTGGTCCCCGGCCGACACTGCTGCTGCAGGCGTAGTTTTTTTCCCCAAAAAAAGTGGCGGTCGGCAAACCAGTCTCCTTGGTAAGAGGCGCCACTTGCTTCTTCTGCTCCTTCTTACTGGCAGTGGCACTGGCAACTTTCATGGTAGAGGAGCTACGTCTACCTTTCTTTGGCCCCATCTTCTTCAGATGTCAGAACAGCAGGACGCAATTGCACGAGTTACAGAGTTGTCTGTGGCCACACGTGACGTCACGTGACATTGTGCACACACCGCAGCAGGACTTCTTCCTGGCACTACAACAAGTGATGATTATGAGGATGATTCCTGGTTCTCAGTCTTTGTGCACCTAAAAGCAAAGAAGCCAGAGGAACATCAGTTAAATAAATGTTGGATATGTGGTGCTTCAATTAATACTATTGCAACTAGGCATTTATTATTATTAACACAACACACCCAAAAACGGAAAGACCCAAAATAAAAATTGCAATTCTAATTAAAAATGGATGTTTAAATTAATAGAAGAGAGACCACACAGAGAGAGTTGTTTCATGCACCCATTCATAACCCTATGCCTACTGGCCCGCGAACTTGCCGGCCTATGGCAAAAACTACCTGGCCTCAATATGCCTCCCCCCCACCCACATGGCTAGGCCAACAACCACAAGTAGGCTGGGCCAAAAGGAACACCAAAAAATCAAAATACACACAAAAATCACCTCACTCCAATGCCATCCATGCCCTAAATTATGTTTAAATTCAAGAGACCCCACAGAAAGACTTGGTCCATGCACCACTGACTACCTCTTGGCATAATGGATGAAAGAAAGGCAGACTGGGTGCAGGCCTATGGCACAAAGCACACTGCCTGGCTTCAAAATGGCCCCTAGACCCCCACCCACATGGCCAGGCCCTGGACCAGGCCTCAAAATTGCCCCCGCCCACATGGCCAGGCACTGGACCAGGCCCCAACAACACCCAACAAATCGACATACACACAAAAATCACCTCAATCCAATGCAATCCATGCCCTAAATGATGTTTAAATTCAAGAGACCCCACAGAAAGACTTGTTCCATGCACCACTGACTACCCCTGGGCATAATGGATGAATGCAAGGCAGACTGGGTGCAGGCCTATTGCACAAAGCACACTGCCTGGCTTAAAAATGGCCCCTAGACCCCCACCCACATGGCCAGGCCCTGGACCAGGCCTCAAAATGGCCCCCACCCACATGGCCAGGCCCTGACCAGGCCCCAACAACACCCAAAAAAATGAAATACACACACCAATTACCTCCATACAATGCCATCCATTCCCCAAATGATGTTTAAATTCAAGAGACCCCACAGAAAGACTTGGTCCATGCACCACTGAGTACCCCTGGGCCACTGGCTAGTGTGGCTTTAACACGCACCCCAAAATTAAAAAAAACCTCCACATATAACAGTGAGCTATTCAATTCCATGCCATCCATGCCGTAAATTATATTTAAGTTCAACAAAACTCGCAGAAACAGTTGTATCATGCACCCATGACTAACCCTGGGCCTACTGGATACTGTGGCTACCCACAGTATATATTTTTTTAAGTTGTGAAAAAGTTTATAAATTGTAGTTGCAACAAATGCAATGCCCCGAGCAAACAACACCAACTTACTTGTAAAATCTCAAATCCAAAAGTGATCCAAACAAAAAGTCCTCAAATACAAATATCCAGCAGCAGCCACAAAGAGTAATCCTTCCAGATCCAGATCCAAATGAAAAGTGACCAGGACATGGACAAAGCACTGGGAGGGGCTTGCTGGATAGGAACAGGAAGTTGGAGACTCTGGGGCACTTCCTTCCTCCCACCCCCCTAAAAATGGACTCCTTGCACAGAAAAGTGCACCCAAATGTCAATCTGAGGAGTTATTCTGATCCAAATCATCATTTTCAGAAGGTTTATGCTGCCTGCGATAGATTTCTTGTGTAGAATTGCAATTTTTGCGACTTCGGGAAAGCGAGCTGTTCAAATCTCCCGCCGGATGTCAGCTGCACGTCGCATCTACGTATTTGCTATTGTTTACTCTCACGATATGTGATCGCGGGCCCTTATGAAGTATTCGCGTTCTCAAAGTCTGGCAGTGCAAGATGGCGGGACTCCATGACATACTCGCGGTCGAAAAGTCTTGCACGATCACACAGACAGATCCAAAATATTCCAGCGCACGCCAACCGGGAGGAAAGCAACTCGGCAAACTCAGAATCATGGTAAGTCAACGCGGCACGAGCGAGATTGTATTTTTTAAGCGCGAACAAGCAAAGAAAATTCGCCGAATTGTTTGGCAATTTCACGCGATTCGCGGATCGCGAAATTGCCAAAAATTTGCAAAGTCCGCGAGCGGAAAGAATTTTCAGCCCATGCTTAGTCCATACGTGAGACATAGGGCCTCCTTCATATTGGGTAGGTCATGGTACCTGCTAACTCTAAGGGCTCTAGAGCACCCCCAGAAGCCTCAAGATGTTTCCACAGGCCCGCCCCCCAATGTTGTTCAGGCACACCATTCATTCTCAATGCAATTTCATAAGAAGTAAACCAGGCATAAATATCCTCACTCCTATTATAATTCTGTACCAAATCCTTGGGAATATATACTTTACCCCCTGGCATGCCTGTGCGCTGCCACCATTTGAACTGGAATCCACCTGCTTGGCCTTGATATCCAGTTCCCTCATGCTCAACCTTTTGCTCTCCTCCGTCGCCCTTTCTACTTCCAATTGCTTCATTTTCATTCTCATGACATCCAAGTCATAATCTCTTACTCTCAGATTCTCTTCTAACTCTTCTGGGGTAGGACCCCGGTTGGAGTGTTGACTGCCAGCCCTTGAGCCTGGATTGCCCACTGGCAATTCATGGGGTTCAAACTCCTTCCTTCGAATTGCATCATTTCCTTCTTGGGCCTCCCACCAGGCCTTCAAGATTCTCTGCAACTCATCCTTCCTGTAGTTGCTCTTTATCGGGCGCTCAAACTTGTGGCAGAATTGCTGAAGCTCTGCAACTTTGTAGGAATACCAATCCTCAATGACAAACTCCAATTCAGCTTCCACACTGGGTGCCTTTCCTTTCACAGACATGATGCTTTGAAGAGTTATCCAAAAATAGAAGCAACAAAAAAACCTCAACCGTAGTATGCGGTGGCGTAATGGTCTGCACTCACTTAGTGATGTACACCAGTCACTGTGGGTCTAGTACAAATACAAGTTCAAGATCCCACCGCTGACCAACAATGTGAGAACTGGGGGTCTCTAGTTGGCAGAGGTAGGTACCACTGTCCAAATAGGAACCCTTGCTTCTAGTCAGGGTAAGCAGGATGTACTCTTTAGATAACCCCTGCTCACCCCCTCGGTAGCTTGGCACGAGCAGTCAGGCTTATCAAAGGCAATGTGCTAAGTATTTGTACCAACACTCACAGTAACACAGTGAAAACACCACACACTGACTCTACAACAGTTTTGAAAAATAAAGGTATTTAATCTAAACCATACAAGACCAAAATGACAAAAATCCAACATACACAGTTCAAGAATATGGTTTCAAAAGAGTTCTTAGGGTTGTGTTAAAATAATCCACAGTTGCGTCACGTTTTAGCCAACAGTACCTTTAGATGCGACAAAAGTTCCAAGTGAAAGCTGTAGCGGTGAAAAGCAAGCGATGCATCACTTCTGAGACCCTGGGGAGGCGATGTGACAACCCCGCTGGACGCAGCGGGCGTGTTACAGTGACTCCGGTTTGTATGGGGAGGGATGCGATACCTTGCGTGGATTCCGGTGCACAGGTTTTGGTGGAAGCGACTCCCAAAAGGTATGATGTGACGATCTTTGGGGCAGCGACGATCTCCGGTGTGGCGACGATGCGCGGCTCAGCAGCGATCTTCTCCTCTCGCAGTCCCTCGATGCGATGGCTCTGCGACGACTATCGCAGCGATGTGATGCAGTCTGCAAGCAAGCGGTGCGACGATCTTCCCAGTGACGACGGGCTCTGCGACGATACTCGCAGCGATGGTAATCTTCCGGCACCGGACCGGTGCAGCCCGCAAGCGAAGGATGCGACGACTCCGGCAGTGGCAACAGGCACTGCGATGATCTTGGCCTTCGCAGCAGGAATTTCCTCGCACTGACGGGGATGCGCTCCACAAGCGAGCGATGCGTTAAACTTTGCAGAAAGTTCTTTTAAAACCTAGGTTTCCAGCTTCCCAACACAGGTAAAACTTCCAGAGGCACCACCCTGGCCAAAGCACTCTAGGAAGGACCACTGTCCCCTTTACATGTGCTCTTTTCTACCGTCCCCCACAGTCCATGCCTCTTTTCTGTCAGGCAGTCCAAAACTTGTTGGCCACCCTGGTGATCAACAATTCTTGTGTCCTGGTACTGGGTGATTTCAACTTCTGGCTCTCTGACCCCCGTGAAGATCCCCTCTCGAAAGAATTCACGGATCTGCTTGGCAACTTAAACTTCTCCCAGCATATGTTATGTTATGTTATGTTATGTTAAGGGGGTGCTTATAAAGCGCACTGTCACCGTGAGTTTCATGGCGCTGGTAGGGTGCTGAGAGGTACAGAGGGACTTTAGCTAGATTGTGGGAAGAGCCAGGTTTTTAGTGATTTGCGGAATTGAATGAGAGTGTTAGAAGTCCTAACTGGGAAAGGAAGGGAGTTCCAGAATTTGGGGCCGAGGTAAGCGAATCTCCGACCACCAGATCTGCAGAGTTTAATAGAAGGGACAACCAGGAGGTGTAGGTGTGATGATCTGAGGTTACGTGAGGGACAATAGGGCCAGATGAGGGATTTCAGGAAAGCGGGGCAAGAGCCAGAGAGAGACTTAAAAATAAGGCAGCCAAGCTTGAAGGCAGCCCTGAGGCTGACAGGGAGCCAGTGCAATTTAATGAGGAGGGGTTTGGCAGACTGCCATTTTGGTATCCCGAGGGCCAATCTCGCCGCCTGGTTTTGAATGATCTGCAACCTATAGATGGAACATTTAGGGAGACCATGATAGATGGAATTCGAAAAGTCCAGGCGGGAGAGGACGAGGGCCATGATAACTTGCAGCAGAGCGTCGGGGGTGAGGAGGTAGGCCACCTTCCTGATCCTGCGCAGCTGGAACATGCAGGAGGAGACCACCGTCCCCACCTGCGGCCCAAGAGATAGCCCAGCGTCAATGGTGACCCCAAAGCTTTTCACCGAGGCCACCGGGATGGGAGGGGAGCCAAGCTCTGCCGGCCAGAAATGTGGGCCCCAATGGGCGGCGCTCTTACTAGGCAAGAGGAGCTCCGTCTTTCCTGGGTTCAATTTAAGCTGGTTCAGACACATCCACTGAAGGATATGGGACATAACTGCCTGGAAATTGGGAATAGCAGAGGGGGAGTTTAAAGAAAAGATGAGTTGCAGGTCGTCTGCGTAATTAAAGACGGTGACGTCCCACTGCCTCAGAGAGAAAAGAAGAGGGCGAAGATAAAGATTAAAGAGGAGGGGGGATAGAGAGGAGCCCTGGGGGACCCCACAAGGCAGGTGCTCCCTAGGAGCCCTAAATGTGCCTAGGCTGAGGGTCTGAGATCTCCCTGTGAGGAAGGATTTGACCCATGCCAGCGCCAGGCCCTGGATGCCGGCCTGTTCGACACGGTGGAGAAGGATGTTATGGTCCACCGTGTCGAAGGCGGCCGACAGATCTAATAATACCAAGGCCTGGGGGGTACCCTTGTCAGCTCCGTCTCTCAAAGTGTCCAGGACGGCCAGGATCACAGTCTCCGTAGAGTGGCCAGGTCGGAAACCGGCCTGGTTAACTTCGAGAAAGTTAGAGCTCTCGATGAACCTAGAGAGACAGGCAGTGACATGGGCTTCCAAGATTTTAGAGAAGAAAGGTAGGAGAGAAATAGGGCGATAGTTCGCCGGGACGGCGGGATCGGCTCCAGGCTTCTTCAACAGAGGCACCAAGACGGCCTCCTTGAAGGAGCTGGGAACCGTCCCGGAGAGGAGAGAAGAATTAAGCAAGGAAAGGATGCAGTCAGGTAGAGAGTGGCAGATGTCCCGTAGTATAGAAGGCGGACAGCGGTCGCCAGGGGAACCAGACTTAATGCGAGCGGCCAGAGAGGCTAGGGATGTAGGGTCTAAAGGGGGGAACTGAGTGATGGAAAGAGCATTATGGGGGGGAGTAACAGAATCAACGCCCGGTGAGGTGACCGGAATAGTATCCTTAATCAAGACAATCTTCTGTATAAAAAAAGTGCTAAGAGCATTACAGGATTCCTGTGTCGGGGCCTGGGTCGGGAGCGTTCTGGAATCAGAGGTGAATTCATCCAGGACTCTGAAGATCTCCTTCGACTTGCAAGGGGCTAGTAAGATTCTCTCTGAAGCATAGGTTTTTTTGGCTGCAGAGATGGCAGATTTGTACTTATTGCGGACTGCCACATAAGTATCTCTGCTTGACGGACAGTAATCTCTTCTCCACCTACGTTCTGATTGGCGGAGTTCCAGCTGTATGGCTTTTAGATGGGGAGTAAACCATTTATGAGAGTTGCTGTGTCGGGATCGAGGGAACTTGACTAGAGGGGCAAAGATGTCGCTGGCTGACACAAGCCAGTCGGAGACCTGACCATCTAGCTCGTTAACGTCAATATTGTTAAGGGTAGGGGGACGTGTGTGAGACAGATGAGATAACAAATTAGAGGAATCGACAGCCTTCCCCTTACGAGCCATGCCACCCTCCCGCGGGGGAATCCTGATCTGACCAGCCACCGAAATGGTGGTGTCGATAAGGAAATGATCAGACCACACACAAGGTGTGGTGAGTGGGCAGGAGGGCTTCACCCCATGGACCCAAATGTGGTCAAGTATGTGACCACCACTGTGAGTGGGAGAGGTGACTAATTGGGTAAAGTTCAGGCTCGAGAGACCTTCGAACAATTCGGTGGCATGGGGACCGGCCTCCTTATGCTGAAACCAGTAATTAAAGTCCCCAACAATAGCTATGCGTGGGGAGGAAGTAGCTAGACTGGTAAGCTGTTCAATGAAAGATGCAGGGAAGGAGGGCATGGGCTGGGGAGGGCGATAGAGTACCATGAGGGTAACTGCGCCTACCTCAGTCCCAAGGCTGAAAACCAGATTGTCCACTTCAGGAAGAGTCATAGAAGTGGAGGCAATAACCTTGATGTTCTTACGTATTACCGCTGCGACCCCCCCCCCGGGGCAGCCCCCTTGGCGGTTGGTGTTAAGCAGATAGTAATCTGGAGGTAACACTGCCAGTATGCCCGGGAGGGAGTCGTCCGTGAGCCAGGTCTCAGAAAGTAGAAGGACGTCAGGTCTCTCGGTCAAAAGTAAGTGAAAAATGTCAGTTTGATGTCTGACCAAAGAGCGAGTGTTTAAATAAAGTAAACGGATCTGTGACTCGGAGGTGATAGGAGAGGTGGAAGGAATGACCGGGCCCAAATGAGGGGGACGGTCACCTGCAATTCCAAGTGAAGTGATCCGTGTCCAGATGTCCAGCGGTAGGGGGCAAGCGGCGGATTGTAGGTGCATAAGGACAGAAGGAGGGTAGATAATAGCGGTAGCAACGTCCCTGGCCCCTGGGCCCGTCCGGCCGCGGACGGGCGCAGACGGGCTTAACTCTGGCGCAACTCCGGCGCGCTGCCGGCGCGCCCGCTGCGCTCGTCCGCTGCGCGGCCGCATAGGGGGTGTTTAAATAGGCACGTGACGCAGGAGGTGGGAGGAGCCAACAGGGCGGGAGGAGTGATTTTTAAAAAAGTGGATGGCGTCCAGCGCTTGCGATCAGCGGGACGAAGGGCTGCTCTTCAGTCAGCAGAGGAGGAAAGTATTTAAAAACAAGTTGTAGCGCCCAGCGCGCGCGAGCCCTCTGCCACCGGGCTGCTCGTCTGTGCACCAGAATGAAAGGGGGCGTGGCCTAAATAGGCACGTGACGCAGGAGGTGGGAGGAGCCAACAGGGCGGGAGGAGTGATTTTTAAAAAAGTGGATGGCGTCCAGCGCTTGCGATCAGCGGGACGAAGGGCTGCTCTTCAGTCAGCAGAGGAGGAAAGTATTTAAAAACAAGTTGTAGCGCCCAGCGCGCGCGAGCCCTCTGCCACCGGGCTGCTCGTCTGTGCACCAGAATGAAAGGGGGCGTGGCCTAAATAGGCACGTGACGCAGGAGGTGGGAGGAGCCAACAGGGCGGGAGGAGTGATTTTTAAAAAAGTGGATGGCGTCCAGCGCTTGCGATCAGCGGGACGAAGGGCTGCTCTTCAGTCAGCAGAGGAGGAAAGTATTTAAAAACAAGTTGTAGCGCCCAGCGCGCGCGAGCCCTCTGCCACCGGGCTGCTCGTCTGTGCACCAGAATGAAAGGGGGCGTGGCCTAAATAGGCACGTGACGCAGGAGGTGGGAGGAGCCAACAGGGCGGGAGGAGTGATTTTTAAAAAAGTGGATGGCGTCCAGCGCTTGCGATCAGCGGGACGAAGGGCTGCTCTTCAGTCAGCAGAGGAGGAAAGTATTTAAAAACAAGTTGTAGCGCCCAGCGCGCGCGAGCCCTCTGCCACCGGGCTGCTCGTCTGTGCACCAGAATGAAAGGGGGCGTGGCCTAAATAGGCACGTGACGCAGGAGGTGGGAGGAGCCAACATACATCTTCCGACACATATACATCTTCCGACACACATACGTGGACACACTTTGGACCAGGTTTGGTCTACTAACTTACACATTCCTACCCCAGTTATTAGTCCATGTCCCTGGTCGGACCACTTCTTTATTTCATTCTCCCTTGACGTAGGACCAAATCACAAACCATTGCTTCCTTCTAACACCTGGGCCCGTAACTGGGGACCAGTGGACATTCCATCGCTCTGAACCTCCCTCTCGGCCTCCCCTCCAGACCCGACCAATCGGTCCCCCAACTCTCAAGTCTCAGCAATCAATGATAGGCTGTCCTCAGCTTGCGATAAGTTGGTTCCCCTCAAACGCCTTTGGACGCTCCGCCTTCATGATTCTAACAGATGGTCCACCATCGACCTCAAAACAAAAAAACTTGCCCTCAGACAGGCTGAGCGACGGTGGAGGCTGAAGTACTGCTGCATCTTAAAACTTTCCTATCTCTCCCTGCTGCTTGACTACAAAAAAGTTATCCTACAAGCCAAATTGGATTACTTTACCACCAAGGTCCTCCTCGCTGCCAATAAAACCTAAGGACATCTTTTCTATTGTCCATGACCTGTCTACCTTTGACAGAGTCACCCTCAAGCCGGCTCCATCACAAATCCTCTGCAACTCCCTTAATGATTACTTCATTGACAAAATTGGGGCAATTAAATCCAACATTCCTCCCTCCCCTCCCAGCTTCTCACAACCAGAGCCCCCGTCTAAAGCTCATTTCCTGGAGTCATTTTCCTTGATTGCTCGTGATACTTGTTTCTCTTTACTCACCAAGGTCAAAACTGGCTCTCCTTCTGTCAGTTACCCTGCCCCCATACTTAGAGAAATCTTCTCAGTTTGTCCTGAACCCCCCCTTACCCTTCTTAATGACTCTCGTACACAGGGTACGGTCCCCAACTTCTTCAAGTCGGCAACAATTATTCCCATCCTGAAGAAGGTTGGAGCAGACCCCTCCTCTCTCTCTAACTTCCACCCCATCTCCCTGCTCCCTTTTTTGGGAAAGATCTTGGAGAGCCACGTCACCACCTGCCTTAGCTGCTTTATTGAGGAAACCCATTTCTTAGATCCTCACCAGGCGGGCTTCCGTCCAGCTTATTCTACAGAGGCTGTTGTTCTTTCTGTACTGGACAAGCTCAGAGGTGGTGCCGACATCAATTCCCCTCAGGTCCCGGTCCTCCTGGATTTGTCCGCTGCCTTTGGCACGGTCGACCACACCATCCTGCTCGATCGTGTCAGGGGCGCAGGCATTCGAGGAACTGCCTTGGCATGGGTTAATTCATTTCTCGAAATCCGCTACCAGACAGTCCAGTTAGGCGGTTTCTCTGCCCCCCCCCTTGCTCGGTCTCCTGTGGTGTCCCCCAGGGATCGTCTCTTTCTCCTTTACTCTTTAATCTCTACATCCTTCCTCTCATTTCTGCTCTCCAGACCCTGGATGTCACGTGTTTAACTACGCCGATGACCTCCAATTCATCTTCAATCTCTCCTCTTCCTCTGCTTCCGCTCTTAATGTTCAATCCACCATGCTCTTTATTAGGGACTGGATGAACTGTAATCATCTTAAACTGAACCCCGACAAGACCGAGCTAGTACTCACAGGTGGCACCCCTAGCCCCTGGTCCTCTGCATTCTGGCCCCCCGCCTTGGGCCCTTTCCCCCCCCCCCCCTATCTCCGTTAAAATTCTTGGGATAAGAGTCAGCTCTGATCTTTCTAAGCATTCTCAAATTAGCGCCGTGGTATCATCCTGTTTCGTCAAACTCCGCGTCATACGTAAGATCTCCAGTTTCTTCTCCACGGCAGCTTTGAAAATCATCCTACTAGCTATGATCGTTTCGCGTCTGGACTACGGCAATGCGTTATATGCTGGGGCTGCGCCGTCTCCAACTAATCCAGAATCAAGCCGCCCGTCTAATCTTAAAACTGCCCAAGCATCATTATACCACTCCTTTGTTAAAATCTTTACATTGGCTGCCCCTCTCTGAACGCACTTTGTTCAAAATAGGATGCCTGATTTTCCAGGCCTTAGCAGGCAGTGGGCCAGCATTTCTTACATCCAAAATCACAGCCTATGTTCCAAACAGGGATCTGCGGTCCTCCTCCAAGCTCCTCTTGTGCGTCCCCCGATTCAGGAGAAAAAAACATGGCGGCTTGAGGTTCTCTACCGTGGCCCCTGTCTTTTGGAATGCTCTTCCTTTCGGTATCAGGTCAGCTACTTCCTACCCGATCTTTCGCAAGGCTCTTAAGACCCAGCTCTTTTCACACGCTTTTTCATACTAGGTGGCTCCCCTTCTGCCCCTCCCGGTATGTCCGCCCCTTTTGGTATGTCCGTCCTCAGCGCCAAGAAACCGTTCGGTATACGTCCGTTTTATAAATGTTTTAACTTCAACTTCAAGGACATAACTCTTCCAGGAGAGTTCAGGGAAGCTGAGGGTGAAGTCCTTTTGTTCCTGGGACTTCTTAACAGGGAGCCAGCTCTTCTTCAGGCCCTTGGAGATTCCTTCAAACAAGGGGACACAGCATAAAGCAAAGTCCTTCCCCTCTCCTTGGCAGCAAAACAACTGCAGGTCAGTCCAGCAAAGTAAAAGCAGGACCGCCTTTCTTCTTCAGTATTCCAGCTTTTCTCCTTGGCAGAGGTTCCTTCTTGATTCCAGGATGATCTAATTTTCTGTAGTCAGGGGTCCTGTACTTATACCCCTAAAAGTCTTTGTTCCCTTTGTGCAGGAGGGCTCTGAGCGCGGTCCTAACCAGTTCTGGGTGTTCTTTGAGCACTTAGTTTTCCTGGCCTCTCCTTTCCTTTCACAGAGAGAGGCAGGGTTATCAGCCACCCAACAGGAGGTGAATCCAGCATTGTGGAAGGCAGGCACAGCCCTTTTCTGGCCCAGGTGCTACCCCCTCCCACCACACTAGATGCAGATGGAGCTATTCAGTCCAGGGATGGCCCACCCAGCTTCTGGGAGCCACCCAGTCCCTGCCACTCACAAACCAGACAGTCAATTCACAAACAGGCCAAGGCACAAAGAAAAGTCAGACAAGAGAACAGCAACTTTCTAAAAGTGCTGTTCTCAAGCACAGTATTTACAAATCACCTTTCCTAAAAGATGTGTTATTAAATTCTGAGTTCAGGGATACTAGACTTTTATGTCCTATCTTGCTCCTATTGGAAGATATGCAGGTAGCCACTGTAGCCAGCATTCCCCATGATAGCCTATGGGCAAGATAGCCTTACAATAGCGAAAAACGAAAATGGTTCTAATTCATTACCAGAGCATGTCACCTACACTAGTACATGCTCTACCTTTCACATACACTGCACCCTGTCCAGGGGGGTACCTTGGGCCTTCCATAGGGGTGACCAATGTGTACAGAAAGGGAAGGGTTTGGCCTGGTCCGTGGAGAAACTGACCAGGAGGACATGGCAGTTCACATACTGCACACAGGCACTGCGGTGGCAGGCCTGAGACACCATTTTAGGGCTACTCATGTGGGTGGCACAATCAGTGCTGCAGGCCCACTAGTAGCATTTGTATCACCAGCCCTGGCACACTCAGTGCACTTTACTAGGGACTTCTTGGGGATACAAATATGCCAATCATGGATAACCAATTACATTAACAATTTACACAGGGGGCACTTGCACTTTGACACTGATCAGCAGTGGCAACGTGCCCAAATCATCTAAACCAGCAAAAACGAAATCCAGCACAGCGTCAAGAATACAGGAGATAGGGGCAAAAAGACAGGGGAAACCATGCCAAAGATGCCAGGTCTGCAACACCGCGCAGCCCCTGATCAGAACTGACACTGAGCGATGCATAGCACTGCCCCAAGGAAGTAAGGTGCAACTCACAACAGGACTAACTTGGTCCCTATATCCGGCTTGTGCTCCATCGTGGATGGCCTAAGCTTATCCCTGTGCCTCAGTTTGTCACAACCACATAACCCCAGTGGGCACTTTGTGCATTTAGGTGCTATTTTCAATTAAAACCTTGAAGATGAATATCTTTGGTTCAACTAATTGGATTGTTATTGTTCTATAATTAGTTTATTAATTACAAATTGCTCTATTTTTCTGACTTGGTTTGGGAGTTTGTTGTGTTGTGTTTTCAATTCATTACTGTTTGTGTGCTGCATAAAAGCTTATACATATTGCCTCTAAGTTAAGCCTTACTGCTTTGTGACAACTACTAGAGGGTAATGTACAGGTTAAGGCCTACAGCAGTGCACTGAGAGTTGTAGTAGTATATGTTGGACTTTGTAAGTGCGTACGAGAGGCATACAGTTGGTCACTGTGAATGAAAGCAGGCTGCAGTGGCGTGAGTGTGGGTTTCAGTCATCAGCATTGCGTTGCAGTGAAAAGCCGGCATAAGGAAAGGGGTATAAGATGTAAATGTATCTTTATCTAGTAAATTGATTAACCCCTCCCACGCTCATGACGAGCTCAGCTAGTCATGAGCCACGGTTCTCGTGTGCTCATGACGAGCTGAGCTCGTCACGGCCGTTAGAACGCTCACACGCGGGGATAATTCCCCTGCTGTGCTGAGCGTTCTATTGAAACGGGCGAGGCCGTGATGAGCTCAGCTCGTCATGAGCACACGAGAACCGTGGCTCATGACAAGCTGGGTTCATCATGAGCACCGTGGTGCTGTGCGCGGCCCCTCTCTCCCCCCAGCACAGCAGGGGAATCGGGCCAACAGCGAAGGGGTTAAGAAGTTTCGGAGACATTTTTCAAAATATGTATATAATGGTGCAACCAAATCAAGCAGTGGCGTAGTTGGGGGGGCAGTGAGGAAGGACCTCCCCAGGCGGCGTGAGTTTTGAAGGCGGCGGCCGCCCCCCTCACTCCTTCTCTCACCTGCTGCTGTCACGGCCGCATGAATTGGCAGCAACCCCCTCCCACCTCTCTTTGATCAGGCCGCCGCGGGCAGCAAATGCAGGGGCCGCGGCGGCAGCCTAATGCTTAGCTACACCACTGAAATCAAGGCAAACTAGGGCTAAGTTGGTTTTAATGAAACTACACACTGCAATGGAAATTACTTGGCGAACAGTGACACAATCCAATAAACAAATCTGTTGAAGTTAACTGTTGAAGTTAGCGTGCCTAAAAAACACTGTTGATATAAGAGCATAGCAGACTTGTCTCAATTCTTACTTTATATGAATTCAAGTAGGGGTGGATAGAAAATTCTGTACTGCTGGTGGAGTACGCAGGGGTTTACGCACTCCACGAGTATCATGGAATTCTGTGAAAATGTGCACCCCACAGCGCAATTTTGGGTGTTAGAACACCTCCCTGCAAGATTTGCTCAATGAGAGAGGTTGTGGCAAATAGCTACCATTTGAATTGGGAAAGCTGCAGCTGAAGTAGAAAATATACTCTAGCGGCAAAAAAACAGCACCCTCTGGCACATCGTGCGGTGCTGTCCACGCAGATTTTACAGCACAGAATATGTTCCCGGCACTACAAAACTAGTGGATTCATCTTGAGGTGCCAAATTTGACCCGGTCTCCGAGGTTTTTATGTAACTCCGTGGAATTCCGTGAAGTAAAATCTGCAAGTTCCCTCTACCCCTAGTTTCAAGTAGCCTCCTGCAACAGGTTGGGACTTCAGTAGCCCCTGAGGGCATAGAAGAAAGTTCCTTCCTCCTACACTATGCACTTTACCTGCCTAAATAGCGGCTCTACAACTCCACAAGTGTGTCTACTAGCCAGCTCATATTTTTGCCTCCTTTATCTGCTGTTCCTGCAGCCCTCTGTTTCATGTGATACTCATGCAGGCCTGGGCTGATTCTTACCTGAGTATCGGGCCCTGTTCCTGTGTCGTTTTGGGATTTCTGGATTTTGACTATTAGGTTATAAATACATGCCACGTGTTTAATTATAGCTTGTTAATTTTAGAAGTACATTTAAAAAATGCTCCTTTTAATTTATGTCTGATTTTGCTATACTATCTACTAATCAATCATATTCTATTTTGAAATTGTTAACTCTTTCAAACTTGCAATAATGTTCTGCATCTGTGAGATCATATTTTAGAAATGTGAGAAAGCATCACCTGCATTGATTTACAGATATATCTGTGACTCTAAACTTCAGTTTATTCACACTGAAAATAAAGGCAGACATGAAAGACACATGCACACTTGAAAAAAGATGACTCCCAATCCAGAAACATGGCTGCCACAACTTTGCACCTGAGAGCCACAACTACCACATGCCATGCCTCAAGACCACCAATATCAACTCATGCATCATACATGCACCAAATTCAAAATAAGGCTATGTTATATACATGAATGCTATTTAGTAAAACTTGTATAATCAACTAGACTTCCCGAGGGATATAGGTAAATATACCATAAGTATACCCATCTACAAAACTTAAAATCTGTAATTTACAAAGCTGAGGCAAACCAGCACCAATTAATTGTATGCATATAATACCCTGACTCACAATAATAATGATGTAAAAATAGGACAAACCGCAACATACTGAAAGCTGTCTTGCAATATATCTTACATTTTCAATACAAACTGAAATGGATAAATCTTCTCCTTGGTAATTATATACTAACCAAGGCCCTAACAGAGGCATCAGCAGCACCTGCAGTGCAGGGGGGCACCCATACCTTTCACTTGACCCCTGAGGCTGGCCGGCTTCAAAATAACTCAACCTGCAAGCCTCTTCTGTGTTTTTACTTCAGAGGCAACAGAACAGTGTGTAAAATCGTAAGAAGTAGGGTAGGCAGAGTTGATGATGAATCAAGATGGAAGATTAAGCTTCAGTTCAAGTAGGACTAAGTGGTTACAGGAATTGTAAATAATAAGGTAGCAGATGCCCCACCGGGAGCAGCATCCCAACTGCTAGCTCACATACCACAACTGACATTCACACAGCCAGGCACACAAGAATATTATATGACATCACAGACACACAGAATACAAAGGAAGGAATACATATCAAGAGTCGTGCTGGTAGACTAATCACACTGAAACAAATCTGGAATTGGGCCTCAAGGCCGCCCTTAGCATGCCGTTATAGGCCCTGATTTGGTGGCCTGGCTTAGCCACTTGCTTCAAATGGCGTTTCTGTGGCCCATGATGACATCCCACACTAATTACAGTGTACATTTGCTGTTTTACGTTCTGCTGGGGGGATATGATCCTTGAGGTGCCTTAGAGAGAAGCTCTGTTGTCAGGGTCATAACGCAGGGCTCTCCAAGGGACATCTTAAGGATTTTGGGGGCTCTGGGCCAAACATATTTTGATGGTTCCTGTTCAGAACAGCTTTGAATTTATGATCAAATTCAAGCTTTTTCATGCCCTCTGAAACTGCACAGGCAGGACTAGTCCAAATTTTGAATGTGTTTCCTTCTAAGGGACAGAGAATTGTGTTTTGAAACTGTAATATACCAGCTGCTTACTAATATTATTGCACTTATGCAACCCAATGCCGTTTTTCAAATGTGAGGTTCTGTTTCGACCTAAAGGAAACTTTTTCATGTATGTTGCATGGTGTCGAAAAACATAAACAAATTATTTCTCTGCAAAATGTCTGTGATAAACTCCCACACATTAGTCATATTAAAAATAAATTGAAGGGAAATGGTATTTAAAACAATCTATGTTTGAAAATCATTCAAGGTCCTCATGGCAAGACTGTGGGGAGAACAGAATTGTATCTATCAAGAGGATCAATGTAAGGCTGGTGCCCTGGGCCAGAGGCCACTTTGCCCATACCCTAAAACTTCTCCGTATGGTGCAGGGGGATCAAAACCCATCAGGGGTCCTAGGCCCTTTAATAGGGCTCCAAATAGGGCAAGACCAATGAATATCTGTGATATATAGGAGACTGAGGGGCCTGTCAGCACATTCTGCAGGAGACCTCCATCATTTGGCATTACTCCACTGATACTAACATCAAATCAGTTTTAAAATATCAGAAATGTTATTTAAAGAAATACAGAGTGGGCTTCTCCCAGAGGAGTATCTTTTTCTCAAAATCATGATATCAGCTATTTGGAGTCTCATCCCATCTCTCTTTTAGTGATTGGACTTCTTACAAATTAACATCTTTCTCTCCTAGACGCACTGTATAAAGAAAGTAATGATATTTTCAGTGATGCTGGCTGCTTTCTAATCTTTTCGTCAGAACTCGATACTTGCCAATGCTCATTTTTGTCAATGATCTTTCTCTTTATTTCCCTTTGTAAAAACTAGTAAATGTTTGATTTTTGGAGTTCTGTTAATTGTAGATTAAGACCTATTCTATTTTACCTGGGCAGAAAGTAACATAGTACATGGGTTAGGGTACTAAAAAAGATAAACATTGATTAACATTACTTAATTCACTCTAGTATGGCTATTATGTCAACAGTTAGAAATTCATTTTTTACACCACAGACACAGGAGTAGGACCAAATAGTTTCATGGGTTGACTCAAAACCTTACATGCACACTCATAGTGTGATCTCTTACACCCAATCAACTCTTGTTTATCCAATTAATACCCTTAATAAATGTATTAGTGCACTGGCGGCTCCTCTGCTAAGGCAGAGGAGCATCACCCCACTGCTTGTTGAGTAGTGGAAAATAAAAATAAAACAATAACGACAAGAAGTTATTATCATTATATTTTCCTTTGTGACTCTGGGCTTGGCGGGGCTGGCTTGCTGCAGAGGGAACAAGAGTGGTTTGTGCTCCCTCCCTACATGCGCATGAAGTTTTGACAGGCCCACTAGGGCCAGCCAAACAGTTATGCGCAGTTGGCATGTTCTGCATTGGGCTGTGTCGCACAGCCCCGTGGAGAACATGCCCAGGCTCTCCAGGCACTGCCTAAGCAGCAAAACAGGCCGCTCAGATCAATGCAACATTGTGATTGGCTGGCAGAGTCAGAAGCCTGGGTGCTTCGGGTGCAGGCTGCAGGCAGTAGCCAGGAAGAAGACAAGAAGACGGAGGAGTAGAACGCAGCGGATGCGGAGGCAAAGCAGGTACGTTTATTTTCATTTTTTTACATCGCAGCCCCCCTTTTCCCCTGCCCCCACCACCCCTGTTCAGAGGCAGCCGCCACTGGTATGGTGTGGAACGCTGGCAGATAAACTGCAGTAAAATACCAGGGGAGATACTCACAAAAGCATTTTGAAGTACATACACTTAGTACTCCTGTAGTACTCTTTTACGTGGCCTTAGTAGCCTATGTGAATTGGCCCTAAAAAAGGAATAGGAAGAATTTGGCATGCTCAGGGAATATTCTTGTGCAGTTCGGACAAGCAAAGAGGACTGTGGACTCTTCGAACTTTTACAAATAGGGGCATGGACGTTTTGAGCTGATTCAGACAGGCCATGTAAGAGTACAACAAAGAGTACTAGAAAGGTACTATTTGATGTGCTTTTGCTTTTACAGCTTCTGTTCATGCACTATTACCTGAATATCTTGATACCTTCTGCCCTGGAGTGAAGAATAAATGAAACAGTGCAGCTCACATACATTCAAAGATGCCAGATTAATTAAAAATGTAAATAGGATTATCTGTACATTTTATCAGAAATGCAGGAAGTACTTGCAGTGCTCTGTTTTATGTATTTGTATGTGTCCTTTGATATTTATTCAGCTTTTTACTTGGCTATCTTTGCTTTATATTTTTATTATGCAAAAACATGTTGCACCTCTTGCCTCGCTCAAGATAGCACCCAGATTAGTGGAGGTAGTTGTGATAATTTATTTTTCAGATTTGGTTTGCAAATTTTGTTCACAGAAAGTTTTTATTAATTTTCTCTTGTGAAATGGGACACCTACGCATGGTTTATCTATGAAGGGAACAAAAAGGTCTATATCAAAGGTATGCTGAACTTTTATTATAGGAAAACTTTTTGTATAATTTGTTTAACATCATGTAATACATAATGACAAGGTCAGTCTGCAGCTATATCAACTACTGGACAATACGTTTGTGGTATGCACTTCAATACTCATATTAAGGATATATTGTTCCAAAATGTTTAATTAGTTTGAAAATGTCTTCCAACTCTTCACTCAGAACCTTGTCTTGTTTATTTACATGGTTTCTTCAAGGTACATATATGTGGCATTAGGTATAGAAAATATACACATACCTGTAAGTATTTTTGTCCTCGATATTATGCTAAGATATTAAGATATACCGATATTCCCTTCCCGATATACAAGATGCACACTCTCCATGTCATAATTCTGGGTCTAACCCTGGATCTCTGCTATGATTGTTAACAAGATATACTTTGATATGAGAGAATCTGCGGGAAGAATGGATATGATGTAAGCCTCATCATTAACGAATGATTTACTTCAAATAAATTAGTATACAAATATGACACTCTTCATCAGGTCAGAAGAGTAGATTTATTGAAGAGCACAGCCTAACGAACAGCTGGCCAGCTGAACAAACCACCAACTGGCCCAGGGAGAACATTGTAGTACAATCTAGAATACACGCAGGTATTCTGGAAGGGTGGGAGGTGCGAACATAATGAAGGGCATAACAACAACAAGTAGCCATGTTGTGACGAGTAAGAATATACTACAAAGAGCATCTGAAAATCTCTGGTTGAAGAGAGTATGTCCACAGCTCTCACTTTTGGGGCCAAAGGCAACTCCATTTGTCTTTCCTAGGGCTTCTAAATAAAGGGGCTTGCAATAGAGATTAGGTTAAAGTTCAGTGCATTTGATCCTCTGAATTGGTTATGCCCCAGCGTAAACATTTTTTTACTATATTCTCTTGTCAATACTATAGATGTTTTCTATATGCATACTGTTGCAGAATTCACGATTAAATAGTGAGCTATATACAGCACCACATCTCCAGCCTCATTCAAGTACTCCTCTACTTTGCCCCAATTTAGTTTGTTATTATAACAGTTCTTTGTAAGAGTGGCGGGGACACAATCATAGAGTAACAACTATGAATAGTTTGAGTGACGCTGTGCAGGTGGCTGGATGCCGCCAGGACACCTTTCTAATCATCAGACCATACACGGAGAAAGAGAGAACAAGGGCGAATAAATAGACATGAAAACAGTGACAAAAGGAGAAAGAGGGGATAGAAAAGGATCCGCACGAATGAGAAGAAACTGACATGGTGGTGGTAGAAAGAGGCATGAAGAAGAATCAATACTGGGCAGCATTTGTATTTAGCACCGGCAGCATTGGTACCTAACAGCGGTGAGCTGCTAAAAAATGTAAATTTGCACACATATGTATTTACACATATCCTCTAGTGCAGTTTTAGAAATGTTGATAAGTCATGTTAATGCATATTCAATTTGTCACAGAGACATGAAGAATGCTGTTTTATGCTGAAAAAACTCTTGCTTTAGTCCTCCAAACATTATGTTTTTGTTGCGATTTTGTCTTTCCAATGACCATGCCTGTCTTAACCTGGGAACATTCTTGTTTTCGCATCCACCAATATACTTGTCACTGCTTAACATCTGCAATATTTGTCAATTTTCTGCAGACTTAAAATTAATCTCAGGTTATAAAAGTTCACAGATTATAAAAATCAAGATATACTATTTGTGATTACAGATAGTCCTAGCAGGAACCTGGTGGTGGACAGCAGAATTAGGCATGTGTGTGCCGAATGTATGATGTTACAACACATACATTTACAACGCATGCCTTTACAAAGCACTCCATTACATCGCATGACACTACATCGCAATTTTAGAAACTACCTTTACAAAGCATTCCATTACATTGCATTATACCTTTACAACACATGCCATTACAACCCAAACCATTACATTGCATTTAAGGTAAGTATTGGATATTATAGGGGTAAAAATTACTATTCTAACTCCAGGGGGTGCAACAGTAGGCTAAGTGCTTGATAGTGTAGGGGTTAAAATTACTATTCTAACTCCAGGGGGTGCAACAGTGGGGTAAGTGTTGGATAGTGTAGGGGTAAAAATTACTATTCTAACTCCAGGGGGTGCAACAGTAAGGTACGTTTTGGATGGTGTAGGGGTACTACGCGTTGTAATGGTATGCGTTGTAATGGTGTGCGTTGTAATGCCTGCGTTGTAGTGACATGTGATGTAGTGTCATGCGTTGTAATGCCTGCATTGTAGTGACATGCATTGTAAAGGATGTTGCGATGTAATAAATGCGTTGTAAGTTTAGTGCGATGTAATGGTTGTGTTGTAAAGGATGTTTCCCGTGTGTGCCAGGGTCCAACACAAGAGGGAAGAAGCAATCCCTCTACCACATGAAAGCATGTAAACAAAATCCACCAGGTGAGACAGATAAAGTACTGGAAGTGCCATGTTACAGAACACCTTTAGTGCACCCAAGGACAGAGCACCTACAAACCAAGAGTTCCATCAGAAGACACAGACATATACACATAACAGAGCAAAGATCAATTTGGTACAATGAAACCAAAACTGCAAACCAAATTCCATGGGTGTTGATTCACCAAAATGTCTGGGATAGTGGCAGTGATTCAAAGATGCCCGTACACGTGAGTTGAGTTAGTTTGCTCATCTTTTTTCTAAACCCCTTCGATGCTGATGACGGAGCGGTTCCGTCATCAGCATCGGTTGGGCTGTGCTGATGACGGAACCACTCCGTCATCGGCACAGCTGGCGCTCCCCCCCTGGGGCATCGATCGTGTGCATTTCAGCAGGGGTGGCAGCGGAACCCCCGGACCACCCCCGGATCCCCCCAGCCTTCCTGGTGACGTCAGCTCGCTCAGAGCGCGCCAACGTCATCAGGAAGCGCTGTACGCGCTAGAAGCCATTTCTTTCCAGCGCGTCCAGGGGATAGAGGTGAGTTTGTGCCTCCGGTGGGGCGGGGGGGCCGTTTCTCGGTGCCTTGAGGCATTGGGGGGAGGAAACACTGTTTCCTCTCCCCTGATGTCCCAATGCAGGGCATTCCTGGTGCAGGATCGCACACAGCGTCGCAATCCTGCATCAGGAATGCCCCCACTAGACACCAGAGATGTTTTTTTGCGCAAAAAGGAAGCAACCCCTTGGGCAAGGGTCGCTTCCAGGGGGGGGAAATATTATTCCGACTTTTCTGCCCCCCCCACCCCCAGGGGCAGATCAGGCGTTTTCTCGCCGAATCTGTACCCAAGGGGGGCAGAAAAGCCCACTAGACACCAGGGATTGTTTATTGCATGAAAAGGAAGCGGCCCCTTGGGAAAGGTCGCTTCCTGGGGGCAAAAATATTATTTTAGACTTTTCTGGCCGAATCTGGACCCAGGGGGCGGGGGGGTAGAAAAGCCCACTAGACACCAGGGATTGTTTTCTTTTTTGCAAAGGAAGCGACCCCTTGGGCAAGGGTCGCTTTCTGGGGGCAAAATAAATATTTTAGACTTTTCTTCCCCCCGAGGGCAGATTGGCCCTTTTTTTGCAGAATCTGGACCATGGGGGGGGGGGGGGTAGAAAAGCCCACTAGACACCAGTGATTGTTTTTTTTGCAAAGGAAGCAACCCCTTGGGCAAGGTTTGCTTCCAGGGGGGAATGTCAATATTTTAGACTTTTCTGCCCCCCCCCCCCCCCCCCCCCTTGGGGCAGATCGGCTTTTTTTTTGGCCGATTCTAGACCCGGGGTGGGGGGTAGAAAAGCCCACTAGACACCAGTTTTTTTTTTTTGTAAAGGAAGCGACCCCTTGGATAAGGGTCGCTTCCATGGGGCATTGTAAATATTTTAGACTTTTCTGCAGATTGGCTGTTTTTCTTTCGATTCTGGACCCAGGGGGGGTAGAAAAACCCACTAGACACCAGGGATTTTGTTGCTCTGCATAATGGAAGTGACCCCTTGGCCAAGGGTCTCTTCCTTGGGCCCATAGTTTTTATTGAATATATTCTGGCCCTTAATTTGGCCTTTCTGCAATTAGGAGGGAACAAAAAATCCTACTAGACACCAGGGAAATCTTTTATTTTTAAATGGAAGCGACCCCTTGGGCAAGGGTTGTTTCCAAAGTGTGTAGTAATACGAGTATGTTTGGTTTCTGTTTTTTATGATTGTGAAACATGTTTTGCATTTGTGATTTATGTGTATTTTGCTTTCTGTAGATTTAAGATTTTTTTTCTTCTTTCTAGTGGGATACCGTTGACTATTTGCTGTGTCTTTGCAGAGTAGGTGCTGGTGAGTGTGGCTGTATTTTGTAAGTGAATTGTATAGTTTTTCAGTTTATAGATCTTTGTGATAAAGGCTTACATTTTTTTACCTACTTTGCACAGTGTGGTGTGGATGAAGTGCCTGTGTTAGAGGAGGACATTGCTGTGCCAATAGTGCGGTAAGAGGTATCTGGGGTGCAGCCTAGGGCTGTTAGACTTCATGTTAGTATAGTGAGACAAGAGGCAGCTGGGCGGCAGCCTGGGGCTGCAAGACTTCCTGTTGGTACTGTGAGGCAAGAGGCAGCTGGGCAGCAGCAGGGGGTTGCAAGTCTTCCAGTTGAAAGTTGTGACCTCTGGGTTGCTCCAGGCATGGTGCAGCCGGCATTGCCAGACTTTACTGGTGTTCCAGGGTGTAGGGTGAACACTGAAAACCTTTTGCCGATTACATTTTTTCAGTTATTTATGGATGATGTGTTTTTGGCAGAGATTGTTGAGCAGACTAATTGTATGCAGAACAGTATTTGAGGGAGAACGGTGCCAGCTTTAAGTTCCATGCTAGAGCTACCCGGTGGACTCCCTCAAATTTGGAAGAGATGAAAAAGTTTTTGGGTTTAACTTTTTTGATGGGCTTGCTTAGGAAACCATCAATGGCTTCATATTGGTCTACTAGTCCCTTGATGGCAACAGCTATATTTCCGGCAGTCATGAGTCGTGATAGGTATTTGCTTCTGCTTCGGATGATGCATTTTGTTGATAATGGTTTAGCTTTGCCACGAGATCACCCTGATTGTGACCGTCTTTTCAAGATTCGGCCTGTCATTGATCACTTTGTTGATCGATTTCCTGAGATCTTTGCTCCTGGGAAAGAAATTGCAGTGGCTGAGTCTTTGGTGTTGTTCAAGGGCCGCTTGGTATTTAGGCAATACATTCCTAGTAAGAGGGCACGCTATGGAATTAAGCTTTATATGCTGTGTGACAGTCGGACTGGATATGTCTCTAATTTCAGGGTGTACACCGGTAAGGAATCAAGGATTAACCCCCCTGGTTGTCCGTCCACTTTTGTAGTGACTGAGAAAATTGTGTGGGAACTTGGTAGAGGATTTTTTAACAAAGGCCATCATTTATATGTAGATAACTTCTACACTGGTGTGCGGTTGTTCAGGGAATTGGCCAAAGTGGACACAGTTGCTTGTGGCACAATACGCTCTAACCGTAAAGGTTTCCCAACAGAAATTGTTTGTCAAAAGCTTGCTCGGGGACAGTGCAGTGCATTGCGTTGTGAGGAGCTTCTAGCTGTGAAGTTTTCAGACAGGAGAGATGTCTATATGTTGACTTCCATACATGATGAAAGCACTGAACCGGTGACTGTTTGGGGTCAGGTTGCAGAAGCGCGCAAACCTGTGTGCATTTTAGACTATAATAGGCACATGGGTGGTGTTGATAAAGTAGATCAGAGGTTGGAACCGTATGCTGCTCTTCGTAAGGCTTACATTTGGTACAAGAAGTTGGCTATCCATCTTTTTCACTGGGCAACATTTAATGCTTTTGTTCTGTTCTAGCAATCTTGCCCTCAGTCAAAGATGACTTTTGTAAAGTTTCAGGAGTCTGTAATAGGCAACAGACACTTGTAACACTCAGGCCATGGGTTATATAAGTTTAGAGTAACCTCAAGAACCCAATGCAAATGTGGTAGGTGCGGTATATTTGATTCGTCCGCCCCGCATATGGGTAGTTGGCCGTTATCATTGGTTACTCCAAGTTAGTGATGTTGCCAGCCTCAACCCGAGGCACCTCTGGCCTGTTGTGCAGTGTCCAGAGAAAGAAAAAAGGAGTGTGTCAAATTAGAATCTCAAAAAAAGGAAAGGAGGTTTAAAAACTGAAAAATCACCTTGATTGATTTTATTTATTAATGTGATTTTCAGATTGTTAAAAATAATCTAATACTACTCAATTGATCGAGTTACTAGATCAAAGTAGTTAGAAACACTTATTACACAAACGTCGACATGTTTCTGCTCTGTCGGCCCATAGGGGTCTATAGAGCATTCGTCAGGACTCACAACAAAACAAAAATTGAACGAAAATTGTACGTATTACTCACACCTTTTGTGCTGTATTATATTAATAACCTGTGAAATTTTCAAGGATATTGACTCCTCCGGTTTCTGAAAAGAAATAGCGAGAAGACAAGAGAAAAACACACTCGTTGCAAACATCCTAATTTAGGCTAATGCATTGGGTAGAATAATAATTATTATTCATTCATTCCAGAATATCAATACTGGGAAGGGGGGTACTACGTACCAGGGTGGAGTTTAATGCTATAGACATAGTTATGGAGACTATCATTGAAGGGGGCTGTAAAAAGCACACTAAGCGGGGGTAAGTATTTACTGTTACGCGCTGGCTTTTCTGGGTGCACGCGTAAACAAACCTCCGAAGAAAGGTAGGCGGGTTATTTAAAAACGCAGCGCGTTATCATACCTTGTGACCGGGAAGTACTCGCTTGCATCGGGGGGCCCTCAGGACACAGAGCTGTATTTAAAACGTATCGTGTTAGTAAATAATACGCATGATCGCCTTACCGGGATTCAGTTGTTAATGTAACGAAACTCCGCCATTACCCGCGTGTGCTTGCAAACTCGTCTAGTGCTGACTCTGCCCCCGGAAGTTCGTAACTCCGGCTGGGCTGGCGTTTTTAAAGGGGACAGACACTTGAGCTTACGTATTGTGCGTGTAGCAAAGTTCCTTGTTTTTTTATGCAGAAAAACTTTATTAGTCCATGGCTGATTATATTCATGAGATAGACAGTTTCTTATGTTCTTTATATGTTGGGTCATTAAGCAAATTGGTGCCACGGAATAGAATCATTCAGGCCATCTTCATAAGTTTTGAGTCGTTCCACCCACCTCTGTTCTTTCTCAAATAATGTTCTTTCACATCTTTGGGACTTGTCGGTTAGCATTTCGATTACTGTCCAGTGGATTTCATCGCAAGAGTGACCTGCCTGCACGAAATGGGAACAAAGCTTGGTGGTATTCTTCTTTAATCTAATATTGCTCCGATGTTCGCCAATTCTTGTTTTTATTTTTCGACATGTCATTCCGATATACCGTTTGCCACAGGGGCAGCTCACTGTGTAGATGACATGGGTCGAATTACAATTCGTATGTTGGCGCTGCTGCCAGAGGAGGGTATCGGAAAGTTGTAGTGTTTTGGTTGCAGTTGTCGTTTTGCATGCTACGCAAGACCCACAAGGGTAATGTCCAGTTACAGGTGTCATGGTTATATCTCTGGGGAGGACTGCTTTCAGTTTTTTTGGTGGTCGGGTATGTACAGACAGCGACAGACTGAGACAGAGAGACTACACAGAGAAAACCATCAGACTCTGTAAAAAAAGAGCCAACAACCAACCGAGAGAATGCCTCCTCCAAACATTTCGAAAAGAAAAGACACCTGATCTAACTACCTGTGTCACAACGTTCAGCCAGGTTTCTTATGAAGTAAAGAAATTAGTAAATAAAAACTGGCATATTCTCCATACAGGCCGTTTTGATTGGCCGAGACCAAGGTTCGCCAATAGAAGATCAAAAAACATCAAGGACGCCGTGGTACATCGGAATGACATGTCGAAAAATAAAAACAAGAATTGGCGAACATCGGAGCAATATTAGATTAAAGAAGAATACCACCAAGCTTTGTTCCCATTTCGTGCAGGCAGGTCACTCTTGCGATGAAATCCACTGGACAGTAATCGAAATGCTAACCGACAAGTCCCAAAGATGTGAAAGAACATTATTTGAGAAAGAACAGAGGTGGGTGGAACGACTCAAAACTTATGAAGATGGCCTGAATGATTCTATTCCGTGGCACCAATTTGCTTAATGACCCAACATATAAAGAACATAAGAAACTGTCTATCTCATGAATATAATCAGCCATGGACTAATAAAGTTTTTCTGCATAAAAAAACAAGGAACTTTGCTACACGCACAATACGTAAGCTCAAGTGTCTGTCCCCTTTAAAAACGCCAGCCCAGCCGGAGTTACGAACTTCCGGGGGCAGAGTCAGCACTAGACGAGTTTGCAAGCACACGCGGGTAATGGCGGAGTTTCGTTACATTAACAACTGAATCCCGGTAAGGCGATCATGCGTATTATTTACTAACACGATACGTTTTAAATACAGCTCTGTGTCCTGAGGGCCCCCCGATGCAAGCGAGTACTTCCCGGTCACAAGGTATGATAACGCGCTGCGTTTTTAAATAACCCGCCTACCTTTCTTCGGAGGTTTGTTTACGCGTGCACCCAGAAAAGCCAGCGCGTAACAGTAAATACTTACCCCCGCTTAGTGTGCTTTTTACAGCCCCCTTCAATGATAGTCTCCATAACTATGTCTATAGCGTTAAACTCCACCCTGGTACGTAGTACCCCCCTTCCCAGTATTGATATTCTGGAATGAATGAATAATAATTATTATTCTACCCAATGCATTAGCCTAAATTAGGATGTTTGCAACGAGTGTGTTTTTCTCTTGTCTTCTCGCTATTTCTTTTCAGAAACCGGAGGAGTCAATATCCTTGAAAATTTCACAGGTTATTAATATAATACAGCACAAAAGGTGTGAGTAATACGTACAATTTTCGTTCAATTTTTGTTTTGTTGTGAGTCCTGACGAATGCTCTATAGACCCCTATGGGCCGACAGAGCAGAAACATGTCGACGTTTGTGTAATAAGTGTTTCTAACTACTTTGATCTAGTAACTCGATCAATTGAGTAGTATTAGATTATTTTTAACAATCTGAAAATCACATTAATAAATAAAATCAATCAAGGTGATTTTTCAGTTTTTAAACCTCCTTTCCTTTTTTTGAGATTCTAATTTGACACACTCCTTTTTTCTTTCTCTGGACACTGCACAACAGGCCAGAGGTGCCTCGGGTTGAGGCTGGCAACATCACTAACTTGGAGTAACCAATGATAACGGCCAACTACCCATATGCGGGGCGGACGAATCAAATATACCGCACCTACCACATTTGCATTGGGTTCTTGAGGTTACTCTAAACTTATATAACCCATGGCCTGAGTGTTACAAGTGTCTGTTTCCTCTTTGATAAATAACCTACTTACCCTGGGGAATGAAACAGACCTTCCAATCCCTAGTCCCTCCCTATTGATTAACTAGTCTGTAATAGGCAGCCTTGTTTTAGTGGAACAGGCAAGTGTTCCTAGAGTTTTAGTGGTGGAGGATGTTGCCAGATTGAAAGATCATGGGCTTTCCTGATCAAATTCCTCCTACATCCTTAAAAGACTTTCGCAGTCGGAGATATAGAGTCTGTTGGTGAAGAGGTTTGTGGAAGGAGGTTTGTATGTACTGCCCCGACTATCCTTCTAACCCTGGGTTGTGCGTACCTGCTTGTTTTAGACTGTACCACACGCAAAAGAATGTTTGGGAGCATCCATGAGTGGTAAAGTGAACTGCCTGGTCTCTATTCTTTAAAACTTTTTGTTCAGTTTCAAAGTTTGCATTTGTGTAGTGTATTTAGTTTTAGTTGTTGTGTTAGTAGATTTGTATCAATTTGCAATTTGTTTTTGGTTTTTATTTATATTGGAAAAAAACTAAAGTATGATGTTGGTTTTTGTGTAGTGTCGATTGTCTGACGGTGTGCATGGTTTGGCGCTTGGCTGGCGGTGTCTGTGGACTGGTGCTTGGCTGACGGTGTCTGTGGACTTGTGCTTGGCTGGCAGTGTGTGTGGACTGGTGGTAGTCTGGTGGTGTGCTTGGTCTGGTGCTTGGTTGGCAGTGTGCGTGGTCTTGCGCTTGCCTGGTGGTGTGTTGGGATTGGTGCTTGGCTGGTGGTGTGCCTGGGCTGGTGCTTGGCTGGCGGTGTGTGTGGAGTGGTGCTTGCCTGGTGGTGTGTGTGGACTGGTGCTTGACTGGCGGTGTGCGTGGTCTGGTGTTTGGTTGGCGGTGTGCGTGGTCTTGCGCTTGCCTGGTGGTGTGTCTGGATTGGTGCTTGGCTGGTGGTGTGCCTGGACTGGTGCATGGCTGGCAGTGTCTGTGGACTGGTGCTTGGCTGGCTATGTGTGTGGACTGGTACTTGGCTGGCGGTGTGCGTGGTCTGGTGTTTGGTTGGTGGTGTGCGTGGTCTTGCGCTTGCCTGGTGGTGTGTTTGGATTGGTGCTTGGCTGGTGGTATGCCTGGACTGGTGCTTGGCTGGCGGTGTGTGTGGACTGGTGCTTGGCTGGCTGTGTGTGTGGACTGGTGCTTGGCTGGTGGTGTGCGTGGTCTGGTGCTTGACTGACGGTGTGTGTGGTCTGGTGCTTGGCTGGTGGTGTGTGTGGACTGGTGCTCGGCTGGCGGTGTGTGGGAAGTAATGCTGGTTACTATACACAGTGCTAGCTGAGCGCCACTCCATGCAATCCATGAGTTTGTGTAGTTGCTGTGTCAGGAATTTAGACGTGTGAAAGTGATGGGCCCTTGATTGGCGTTGTCTGCTGGTGGAAGTGTAATAATGTGATGGGTCTGCGGCTGGCGGTGTGAATGTTTTGTATGTGTCACATGTATGAAAGTTGTATGAATGGCCTGTCAAGAGGTTGGTGCCTTGTTGTGGCTTTACAGCTTACGAGCTGTGAGTCAATGGTTCAGTTTCTGTGAAATCACTTGCTAATACAATGGTATATACTGAACCATCACTCACCCTCGTGCCAAATCCAACCAATATGTGTGTGTGTTTGAGGACTTGATGTCTGTGTAGTTATTTATTTATTTATTTATTATTTTGAAGCAGGACGCACCTTATCACATTTTTGTAAATGTTGTGATGTGTTGCTTTTGTGCCTGGTGGTGTGAATGGTCTTCTGTGTGTCAGGTATGAAAGGTGTGTGAATGGCCTGTAAAGCTGTTGGTGCCTTGAGGTGGCTTTACAGCTCACGAGCTGCGAGTCATTGGTTCAGTTTTTTTGTCCATGTAATTGACAGTGCATTTCATTTTTGTGAAATCTCTTGTTAATAAAATTATATATACTGAACCATGACTCGCCCTCGTGCCAAATCCAACCAGTAAGTGTGTGTGTTTGAGGAATAGATGGCTGTGCAGGGATCTTGTTTTTTTTAGTCTCTCTGCCAAGGTGTACATTCTACCTACGAATAACCTACTTACCTAGCACATTCTCCCACTTTAATCTCTGGCAAAATCGCCGTGCAGCCGATATTAACTTAACGATGCCACGGCACAGTGATTTTCGCCGCCATTCACTCT
This sequence comes from Lissotriton helveticus, assembly GCF_964261635.1. Classification (NCBI taxonomy): domain Eukaryota; kingdom Metazoa; phylum Chordata; class Amphibia; order Caudata; family Salamandridae; genus Lissotriton; species Lissotriton helveticus. The sequence goes on from NC_136062.1 coordinate 313,657,102, forward strand.
CCTCAGACCACAGGCCACGCCCACGGCCCTGAGGCCATGCCCCCCCTCATACCGGCTATATAAGTTGCGCTGATTGGAAAGCTCGCATTCAGAGGCACAACACTCCTGAGGCGGAAGCCGGGAGCACGCTCGATGTTTTAAAAAATGTTACTTGTCACAAAATACTTTGTTTTTACTTGTCTTGCACTTACCTAGCGCATTCTCCCACTTTAATCTCTGGCAGAGTCGCCTACAGCCGATATTAACGCTGCCACGGCACAGTGATTTTCGCCGCCATTCCTTCTCCTCAGACCACAGGCCACGCCCACGGCCCTGAGGCCACGCCCCCCCTCGTACCAGCTATATAAGTCGCGCTGATTGGAAAGCTCGCATTCAGAGGCACAAGACTCCTGAGGCGGAAGCCGGGAGCACGCTCAATGTTTTAAAAAATCTACTTGTCACAAAATACTTTGTTTTTTCTTATCTTGCACTTACCTAGCGCATTCTCCCACTTTAATCTTTGGCAAAATCGCCGCGCAGCCGATATTAACTTAACGCTGCCACGGCACAGTGATTTTCGCCGCCATTCCTTCTCCTCAGACCACAGGCCACGCCCACAGCCCTGAGGCCACACCCCCCTCGTACCGGCTATATAAGTTGCGCTGATTGGAAAGCTCGCATTCAGAGGCACAACACTCCTGAGGCGGAAGCCGGGAGCACGCTCGATGTTTTAAAAATTTTTACTTGTCACAAAATACTTTGTTTTTACTTGTCTTGCACTTACCTAGCGCATTCTCCCACTTTAATCTCTGACAAAATCGCTGCACAGCCGATATAAACGCTGCCACGGCACAGTGATTTTCGCCGCCATTCCTTCTCCTCAGACCACAGGCCACGCCCACGGCCCTGAGGCCACGCCCCCTCTCATATATATATATATATATATATAATGTGCCTTCCCCGGACGCGCAACGGACGTGCGCAGTGGGCGCGCTGCCTGCGCGCCAAAGGCGCGCCAAAGGCAAGTCCATCTGCGCCCGTCCGTGGCCAGTCGGGGCAAGGGGCCACCCCCCCCTGTCCGGCCGCCCTACCGGGCCAGAACTCATAGCCCCCACTCCCTCCTCCAATTAAAGAAAGAAGCCGCTCCACCCTGTCTCCACGCCTGGGATCCATCCTTACAACAACCCGCTTGCAACCAGTGTGGATTCCATTTCTCACCCCATGTAATAATTAAACCCACGCAATACTTTATGCTCTTGCTCAATTGCAGATACCTCCCCAAGCACACCGCGGAAATCTCTCTACTGATAGAGGATGCAAACCCGGACATCCTCTTCCTCACAGAGACTTGGTTGCAGGAACACTCAGAACCTGATTTGGTACAAACCCTCCCACACGGATACCAAATATTCCGCCATGACCGCAAAACAGGAATCGGTGGAGGACTAGCAGTGATTCACAAGATAGGCTATGAAATCACTAGCACCCCCGATCGTGTCCCAGATAGTGAATGCCTGCCCTTCACTATAAAATTCAGCCCCACCAATTCATTCTCAGGTATGCTTATATACCACCCACCTGGGATGCAAGGACAATTTCTCTCTAACCTTGCCCCAACGGCTGCAAACCTCGCACTTAGCTCCGCTAACTTCACGCTCCTGGGTGACCTCAACATTCACCTTGATGACCCCAATGACACAAATGCCAGAGAACTATCCTCTAGTCTAGGTGCCCTCGAACTACAGCAACTAGTCCTCGGGCCCACCCACCAAAAGGGCCATCTTTTGGACCCCATATTCAGTAACTGCCCGAATCTACAAGTTGGTAACCCTTTTCCCCTTCCCTGGACTGATCACTTCCTTATCCCTTTCACATGGACCCTCTCTAATCACCCCTCACCTAAACCCATGACTATCCAAAAGTCACGTAACTGGTCCAAACTTCCCCAGCAGGAATGGCGGGAGAACCTTGATCTAACCGTACCCATCAAAACTTCCAACCCTATAGAGGGCAACGAGAACTACAACAGCTGGATTATCAATTCTCTAGATCAGGTACTTCCACTCAAACGTACCCACCCCAAGCGGGGGAACCCGACCGCCCCGTGGTACACTACTGACCTCCGAGATGCCAAACGCAACTGTAAAAGAATTGAGAGGAAATGGCGTCTCAATTACTCGCCAACGGACAAAACAGCTTATAAAGCAGCTATCAAAAACTACAAATCCAGCATCAAATTAGCACAGGCAAAATATTTTGAAGAAAAAATTGACAAGGCAGCCTCTAAACCCAAGGAGATCTATCGGATAGCAAAATCCCTCCTTCAACTACCAGAGACACCAAAGGAGCACAGCAATACCCAGGTCCACTGTGACGAGCTAGCGGACTTCTTTTACCGCAAAATAGAAATCATTAATTCCTCCTTCTCTCAAAATATTCCTCTGCCCCGCTGCTCTGTAGACCTAAGCTCTGTGGGAACACTACCTGTCTCCCTCACATTTATCCCGGCCTTAGATCTCAGCCACTTAGAAAGTATCATGCAACAGGTCAAATCTGGATCACCCACTGACCCGGCCCCTCAGCGCGTGCTCACCCCGATCACCAGTCAAATCTCACCCACCATTCGGGACCTGCTTAACTCCTCTCTCCATGTTGGCATCGTCCCGCCTTTATGGAAGAGAGCAATGGTAAAGGCTTTATTAAAGAAGCCTAGCCTTGACCAAAACAATCCCTCCAACTATAGACCTATCTCTCTGCTACCCTGGCTCAGCAAACTACTTGAGAAACATGTCAACTCAGTCCTGACACACTTCTTGGAATCAAACGACCTACTCGATTCCTCACAGACGGGCTTTCGGCCCCTTCACGGAACCGAAACAGCCTTGGTCGCAGTGACGGAGGAGGCAAGAAGGATCTTGGACAGCGGTGGGTCATCGGCCATCGTTCTACTCGACCTTAGTGCCGCCTTCGACACTGTAAACCACAACATTCTTCTCCACCGTCTCAGTAGGATAGGAATCTCGGGGACGGCACTCACCTGGCTGAGATCCTTTCTCACAGATCGATCTTTTCAGGTATTTGAGAAAGATTTCACCTCCTCCAGCAAACCTCTGAATTGTGGGGTGCCCCAGGGCTCCTCCCTGAGCCCCACCCTTTTTAACGTTTACCTTAGCCCTTTGGCTGATGTCGTCCGCCCCATTAAAGTGAAAATTATCACCTATGCGGACGACACACAGCTGGTGGTGGCGCTGGACCCTCCTCTCAACTCTCATCACAGCCTATACAAATGTTTGGAAGCAGTCGCCGCCTGGATGTCGGCCTCCTGCTTAAAGCTAAACGGGGAGAAAACAGAGATTATGCTCTTGTGAAATACCATCACCAAATCTATCGACTCCATCTGGCCCCTCTGCCTAGGCTGTCCCCCCGAACCTAAAGAACAAATCAAAAGTCTCGGCATTTGGCTGGATAGAACACTCAATTTTAACTACCAAGCAACTAAGCTCGCTGCCACATGCTTCGGGCTCTTGAGGCTTCTTCGCAAAATCCTCCCCCATCTCCCATTCCACTCTAGACGGATCATGGTCCAAGGGCTGATTCTATCTCACCTCGACTGCGGAAATGCCCTATACCTTGGGGCCCCACAGTCCACGCACAATAGACTTCAAATTATCCAAAACTGTGCCGCCAGGACCCTCCTCGATATCCCGCGATGAGTCTCAGTCAAAGCCCGACTGAAAGATCTCCATTGGCTTCCGGTGAAATCAAGGATTGAATTCAAGGCTATGTGTATTGCCCACCGCTCCTACTGGGGAACAGGCCCTGCTATCAACCGCCCCCTGGTAAATGCCTATCATCCCAATAGTTTCCTCAGATCCGGGACATCCTATCTCACCACAGTGCCCCGAATTAAGAGAGCCAGGTGCGGAGGCCGCTCTCACTCCTATAACCTAGCCAAGATCTGGAACACTCTCCCCCTCTCAATCAGATCAGACCCTAAACTACTTACCTTCCGAAAGCTTCTTAAAACCTGGCTTTGTAATAAATCATCTTTTTAATAAATGATCTTAATAATTCTTTAAAGTCTAGCGTACTCCAACTAGCCCAACCTCTGCAGCGCTGGGACGCCCCTGGGTAGCCATCGCGCTTTATAAATTATCTTTTCATTTCATTTAATTTCATTTCATATTGTTGAAAACCCATGGGACTACATGGTGATGTCTCTCTGGTGAAATCTAACAATTAATTTTATCCACAATATCCTGCAAAACTCACAATGTCCGTCATATTTTCCTTGCAATATTGGGCCCAAATTTTCACGCAGCACAAGTAAACAACTAATTTTGTCAAAACTAATTGGTTTAGCTAGGGGGGTCACATGGGTTTTTCACTCCTTCCTCGGTTGCCATTTAGGGAACCCTAGCAAACCCACACATTTCTGGAAAGCAGACACCCGGGGGGTTTCAAGGGGGTATGGCTTGCATGTATCCTCCAACGTTCCTTTTCCCAGAATCCCTAGCCAACTTTAAATGTAGCTGAAAAAAATTGTTTTTTCACACATTTTTGTGTGTAAAGGTGTGGCATCACTGGGCTCACACAAATTTCCACCCACCCAGCGTTCCCTCAGGTCTCCCGATAAAAATGGTACCTCACTTGCGTGGGTGATTCAAGGACCCGCAATAGGCAAGGGCCCAAAACCTAATGAGGCAACATAAAAGTTACCTATCACAAAGCAAGCTGGTTTTACAAGGGGGTTCCCATGAGTTTTTGGCCCGGGGCTCAGCGGCCATGTAGGGAAACCTACCTAACCCATACATTTCTGGAAACTAGACACCCGGGGGACTCCTGCGAGGTATGGCTTGCGTGGGTCCCTCATCATTCTTCTACCCAGAATCCACTGCAAAGCCCAAATTTCGCAAAAACAAATGCTTTTTTCTCACATTTTTGTGTGGTAAAGTTGTGGAATCTGTGTGGATCCTCAAATTTCCTACCACCCAGCGTACCCCCAGGTCTCCTGATAAAAATGGTACCTCACTCGGAAATGTTTGGGTTTGGTAGTTTCCAAAGATGGCCGCCGAGCACGGGGCAAAAAACTCAGGTGCCCCCCCCAAAATAATGTAGTTTTGCTGTAGGTAATGTTTAAGTCGCCACCGTACAATTTGGGTCTTTTCCTGTTGCAGCCACTATGCCTACCCACACAAGTGAGGTACCATTTTTATCGGGAGTCCTGTGGGAACGCTGGGTGGGAGGAAATTTGAGGATCCACGCAGATTCCAGAACTTTCCACCACAGAAATGTGAGGAAAATGCATTTTTTCTTCCAATTTTTTAGGTTTGCAAGGGATTCTGGGTAACAGAACCTGGTGGGGGGCAGTGGAGTCACCCCATCCTGAATTCCCCTGGGTGTCTAGTTTTAAAAAATGTAGAGGTTTGCTAGGTTACCCTAGGTGCCGGCAGAGCTAGGGTTAAAAAACTACAGGGAGGCACTTTGCCAAAAAAGGGCCAGTTTTCACTGCGAAATTGAGGTGCGACCACGTTGCGTATTGCGCCGTTTCCTGACGCAGGCACTAGGCAGACCCAGGCAAGTGAGGTACCATTTTTCTCAAAAGACTTTGGGAAACGCGGGGTGCGTGGAAATGTGTTGATCCACGCATATTCCAGAACTTTACACCACAGAAATGTGGGGAAAATGTGTTTTTTGTACACTTTTTTAGGTTTGCAAGGAATTCTGGGTAACAGAAACTGGTGGGAAGCAGTCAAGTCACCCCATCATTGATTCCCCAGGGTGTCTACTTTTCAAAAATGAATAGGTTTGCTAGGTTTCCTGAGGTGCCGGCAGAGCTAGGGTGCAAAAACTACAGGTAGGCACATTGCCAAAAAAGGGTCAATTTTTAACTGCGAAATTGAGGTATGACCACGTTGCATTTTGCCCCGTTTCCTGTCGCAGGCACAAGGCCGACCCACAGACGTGAGGTACCGTTTTTATTGGGAGACTTAGGGTAATTCAGATTTGTAAATCAACTGTTATTACCTATTGAGTTTTCAAGCATTTCTCCCTTCAAAATGAAAGACATTGTGTAGAAAAAAAATCATTTTGAAAATTGACCAATAATTCTCATGCTAGTATGAGTATTCCCAATTTTGAAAATGTGGAAATATATACTGTTTCTAAACTCTATCATTTGTACCCAATTCAGAAATACATAGGTGTCTTTCATACCGATGTTTCCATGTAAACATTTTCCCAGAACAATTGCTATATACCCGGTACATAAAAAAAAAAACATTGCAAATTGCTGCTCAGTTTTTGGCTCTGGGTTCGTCGGGTTCTTGGCAAAACTACAAGTCCTGTATATCCCCACAACCAGGAAGGTCTGATGGATGTAATGGTATAATATGATTTTAAAGAGCTGACAAAATTACAAGAAGTTACAGGTGAAAATGTTGAGACAAAAGGCTGTTTTTTTCAACTAATTTTCAATTTTTCCAATATTTAACTGTTAATTTTTATATAGAAATCTTCATGGATTTAGACAAATGACCCCTTTCTGAATTCAGATTTTTTTCTACATTTTTAAAATGTATAGCTTTCTAGGATCAATTATTGCTTTTGAACTCATTTCTACCATTAACCGGAAGGAGGTTGAAAGCACTAAAAATAGCAAAAATAGGCTATGTCCCAGAAAAATGCCAAAACTGTGTGAAAATGATTGGTTCTCTGACAAAAGACTGTCATTTCCTAAAAGCTGAGAAAATGCTGATTTCAGCATCAGAAACATTTTTTTGATAACATTTTCAGGGGAAAAACCCAGAGGCTTTCATTTGCAACCCGTTATCCCAATTTTTCTGAAAAAAACATAACTTTTACTGTACTTTGCTTAATTTCTGGGACCCCTCCAAGGGAATCCACAAACCCTGGGTTTCTTTAGAATCCCCATGATGTTGGAAGAAAAGGACGCAAATTTGGCGTGGATACCTTATGTGGTCAAAAAGCGCACACTGGCCCAAATCGCCAAAAAATGGCTTAGCACAGGAGGGGAAAAGGCCTAGCAGCGAAGGGGTTAAGCATCCAAGGTATTGACTAGCATGGAAGCAGGCTCACAATAACTGCCTATTCCTGTAGAAGTCTACACAATCCAAGAGCATGGAAAAAGATCCAATGCACCATTCCACATTCCACAAACTCTCAAAGGGCAGATCCCAGCACATCTTTCCCCTTTACACAATGTCAATACACAGCTAATGATTTATAACATGAATCACAGGAATGCTGAAATAAAATTAAATGAACTTAATTAATATAATACAAATGTATCCCAAAACAAAATTCAATTAGACACACAACACAAGAAATTATCTAAATGACATTTACTACTGAAACTCTTTCACCATCAACCTATCACGTAATCCTACAACCTAGAAGGTATTTTAACTTTGCTATTGGTTCTCCTCATAATAACATCAGGTATATCATCTTGCCTCTGATAATTTACGACAGACCATGGTTTGCCAACACACAATCTTCCTTCCTGCGAACCACTGAGAACTTATCCTTATCCCAACACTTGCCATCCTCCACAGTACTCACTTACCCAAACCACTTTCTTAGGTGATGAAAACCAGGTGACCGTCTTCGCTCCCCAAAAAGGATTTTTCACTCGCACAGATGCACCCTCAACAACATCAAGTGTCTTGTTCATCAAAGTGGCATACTTGCTTTGAGCCTCTCTTTGTTTCTCTCACACCCCTTGCAGACCCTCTACAAGAACCAACCTACTTTCTATCTGCAATCTGTTCATTTGCGACCCAGGTAACCTACCTTTGAGCAACACGAATGGAGAAACTTTTTTGTTTTTGCATTTGTTGTATTACGAAGAACCCAGATTAAATCCTTTAAGTCTTGCATCCAATCCAAACCACCCACAACAGATAATTGTATATTTTCTTTAGTTATTCTGTTGCAGCGCTTGACCAAACCGTTGCTTCTTGGATGGTACAGTGATGTAGTAATGTGCTTAACTCCAAAGTTAGAAAGAAAAGTTTCCAAATCCTGAGAAACGATCTGTGGACCATTGTCCATCACAATTTCATCCAGGACACCTTCCCAAAAGAATAGCTTTGTCAAAACATCTTCCAATAATGGCAGACGTAATGTTGTTGACAAAAGCCACTTCCAACCACCTAGTATATTAGTCCACAATCAGAATGCCATTCATCACATGACCATGGCTTACATATACTAGGGCAATTTTTTCCATAGCCAGATTGGACCGTGCAATCTCTGGAACTGGGAGAGCAACAATGGGACTAGGATCAATTACTTGCATCTTGTCACTCGCAAAACAAACCTTGCACCCTCTCACATACTGTTCAACTTGTCAGTCCACACCAGGCCACCAAAATAAATCGACAGATTAACAGAACGAGAACCTTATTCCAGAAAACACCAGGCACCTGAAGAAGGCCAGATCTCCTCAACAAACCTCCTACAATGGATAATTGCGATTCCAGTTTCCTAAATGCATCAAAGAACTCATCTTGCACCTTGCCATGAGGCTAACCTTCATTGATACATTTCATGACCTTTATCATGGCAGTATCATTCCGCAATGCCTCTGACCACTCAGGGGCAGATGTATCAAGATAGCCATTTGCGATTTCTAAATAGCGATTTTTAAGGAATCGCTATTTAGAAATCGCAAAATGGCACGTATCAAAAAATCGCTATTTTTTAGCGATTTCTTAATCTTCTTTATTTGCGAATTCGCAATTCGCGTATTCGCAAGTAAGGAATAATTTCCCATTCATTCCTATGGGCCAGGAGGCACATAGGAATGATTGTGAAGTAATTCTCAAATTGCGAATTCGCAATTTGCTAATCGCAATTTGAGAATTATTTCAAGGGTGCAGGGGTGTCTCAAAGACACCCTGCTGCACCCCTGAAATGTACATGTGTGTGCATATGGCGCACATACATGCCCTATGGGCATGTGTGTGCGTCACATGCCACCTTAACAAATGACAAATTGTGCTTTTTTAATAGAATTCGCAAATTACCATCAACAACAAGTTGGTGGTAATTTGCGATTTCTTAACCAAAATTCGCAAATTGAAATTGCTACATACATAGCATTTAAGGAATCGCAAAAATTGCGATTCCTTAAATGCTATGGCAAAATAAGGAATCGCAATTTTTTGCGATTCCTTAAATTGCGATTTGTTGATACATTCAAAAACATGCAAAACGGCCGTTTGCGATTCGCAAAGGCCGAAATTCTGCAAATTTCGGCCTTTGCGAATCGCAAAAGGTTTGATACATCTGCCCCTCAGTTTCTGTATTGGCACTCTGGGTGATACTCATTACCTCGCTAATCACCATATCAACCTCCTCCAAAGTCCTTTGATCTTCCTCACCATCATTCAAAGGAAGTCTCAAAAGACAATCTGCCATGACGTTTTTAATGCCAGGAATATACTACATACTGTAGCGATACTCCTGCATTCTATATTGCCATTTTGCAATCTTAGGGGTTGACCTTCCAGCTCCCTTCGTCGTAAATATATCTGTCAAAAGTTCATGATCCACTTTGATGACAAACTCAGTGCCCCCCAAGTATTGTCGGAAATGGATTACACCTAATGAACAAGCCTCACACTCCACAACAGAGTTAAACCCTGGTGGGTAACTCCGATCCGTCAGTGGAGTATATGAAGTTTTGCCAACTCCGCGTTTAATTGTAAATGCGGAATTTAGGCAAAACTCTGACTCCATGGCGGAGTGGAGTTAACCAGCCCCTCCCAAAGTAATTATAATGTAAAAAAACACTTACCTGCTGTGGCCGACTCTTCCTTGCCATGGCTGCTCTCCTTCCTTGTCTTCGCTGTCCTTCTTCTTTGATAACCCCTACATTGTACGTCTTGTGCATGCATCATATGACTTTTGACACACTGTCATCCTTCCTTCAGCTGTTTGTGAATTGTCTAAACTTTCTATAATCTTTCACGTCTTTCTCACCTGTTGTGGACTCTTGTTTATCCCTCATGTTTATCTTAAATGTGTCATTCTCACTGAGCTCCTTATAATACATGTTTTCCCTCTCACCTATTTTACTCACCTGTTCTGTCTCTTTTTCCATTCTATTTCACTTTCCTCCCACCTTTCCTACTCCCTTATCTGTCCTTTCTCACCTGTTTATGTCACAGTGTTATTGGTATCTTTTTCATGTCTCTCTCAAACAGACATCGTCCTCTTAATGTTTCTTGATTTTGCACCCTTCTCTCTGTAGTGTCTTCTTCCTTTTACTATTTTACCCATACTCGCCTCAAAGCATTTTACCTTTACCTCGTCTATTTCTTTCTCTCTCCATCTGTCCCCTGTATTTATTTCCTACTCCCTCCACAAGCTCAGAGGCAGCGGGAGGCATGGATACGATCCACACCACTTTCAACAATACATTATTCTTTTCCAAGTTAGCTACTGTCCTCTGAGATCAGGGGGTTGCAGTGACAGTGCTGGGGGTTGCAGGAGGCAAACCAGGGGTCACAGCTGTAAACCCTAGTGCCCCTAAATGACGTCTATGCCTACTTCTATCTCGACCTTGACCAAACATGGCCTAAAATCATCATGTTGATAGATATTCAACAATACCAGATTACAGCTTACACCTGCCACTCAATAAGCACACTCGCACTAGAACTGCCTGTTCGCTCTTCTGCAAGCCACTCTCTTGCTGCTGTAGAAGGACAAAATGATACAATTGGATCTGAGTTGACAAAGGGCATGACATTTTATATCAGCAATGCAACAGAGATAATATGCTCATCAAGCTGAAATGCACCCCACCTCTGTACAAGCAAGAACACAAGGTTGGATGAATAGGATAAAGAGTAATCCGAACACTGATGATGCATTCTTGTGCCAGAATTTGAGATTATTCTTCAGCTTCAAATTGTTCAACTTGAAATTCAAGACTGGCATAGAAGTGCCAGAGCGGGGATTCTTGTATCTCAAATGTCAAATATAGTCATTAAATAACCCCCGCCATTGATCATATGACCTTCATTCGTCAGGAAGGAGAGTTGATACGGAGTAATCATTTACATCACACACCATAACAGTAAAGTTAAACAGGGGCGTCACAGAAATCAATAAAGAGAGTTGGTGTGAGTTAAAGGTTTTTATTAAGGCACCACTGTCTGCCCTTAAAAAATGAAACCTAAAAGCTTAATTTTTTTTTTAATGCCTCCCATTTTCCTTTAAGGAAAACGGGCTGCATTAACACTGAACTAAGGAACACACTATAATATATTTCTGCCAAATCATATTTGTAACAAATATAGCATTCCCATACGCAACAACCAATCCTCAGCAAACTCTGGGAGCAGATAAACTCCCATCTGTATAAATAAATAGCAGGAATTTCAAAAAAGGTGGCCAGATTTATTGTTTCTTAAAAATGTTTTAGAAATTTTGCATTTTTCTGCCCTTGGCCATTTGGCAGCTAGACTTTGTGAAATCCGCCCAGTCATACAATGGAGGGATTAGGTGTGCCTGAACAGGCCATCTGCTGGCATGATGGGGGTGTGGGGGGCGGAATTGGCATAGCCCCACTTGAAATTGAAAAAGCTGTGCTCTTTCTTCACAGAAAGGGTTTATCATCTCCACAATGTCACAGCAGCTAGCTTGTAGACATGGTAGGGGAGTCAGGAAATTCCAACCACTTCAAAAGATAAACCTCTAGAAACGTCCCCCAACTTTAAACGAAGCGCTGGGTATAAAAATAGGACCCTCAGACCCACTCTTCAGTTCACTTTCTAGATCTGTGGAAGGACTCTCTGAGGACTGCCTGCAGCTGTGACCTGCTATGCACTCTGTAGGACTGCATTGCTGTGCCTGGAAGGATTGATTTGCTGCCTGGAGTCTGCCTTGAACCCTCAGAGGCCAGCCCTGTTATTTGAGTCTTGCAGCTTCACCTGAACCCAGGACTACCAGAATGACTTAAAAGGGTATCCAAGCCCCTGTAACTGTCTACGACTACAGCCTTCTGCCTCATCCAGCTTTCGATTTTCAACTTCCAAAAAAGACTAAATCTGAATGTAGAAATCTTTACTGCAGCTTCGCCCGAGATGCTTGATGATGACGCTCCCTCCTCAGAAACCAGCATCCTGCAATGTTGCCCCACTGAACTTTACCTTCTCATGACAGTTTTCTTTCAAATTCTTCTTAGTCTAAAGGTAAGCGCTGACCGGGCCCAATCCCCTTCTTGTATTCGAACCAAACTCCATCGGGGTCGACTATATTTTTTGGCTTTGACCCGGTCTTGTGCGACTAAACGGCCTCTGTTGGCGATTTGATCTTTTAAGCGCAAGTTTTTAAAAACAGTTCCGAAATTCATATTTCTGGTTCTACTGATTTGATGTTTGCCATTTTGGTTTCGAATATGGTGTTGAATTTTCTTGTGTTGTGTTTTCACTTTGTTGCTATTTGTGTGCTGCATAAATACTTTACAGTTTGCCTCTAAGTTAAGTCTGACTGATTTTTGTTACAAGATAAGGTACGAGTTCAGGTATAAGTATAACTTTATAAATTACACATTTTGTGTAGTTTAAGTTTAGTTTGTATGGAAAGAATAAATAAAGTTATAGTAATTCAAAGGTGGTGCCTAATTTATAAATGTAACATCTAACTATATCTTTAGAATTTCTAATGTTTGAGTAGTTTGAGTTTGGTTTGCATTGAAATGCAATGCAAATTTCATAGAATGCAGTGGCATGCTGCATAGTACAGTGGTGTGGAGTGCACTAGAGTGGACAGGCTCAGCGTGGAGTTGAGTAAACTGTCATACATTGGAGTGGAGTGTTGTACAGTGGAGTCCATCAGCATAAAATTGAGTAGATGGTTGTACATTGTAGTGTAGGGGTATATAGAGGAGTACAGCATGATATAGTGCACAGAGAGAAGTAGAGGCTTGTAGAGTGGATTTGAGTACAGTAGGGTGTGATAGAGGGGAGGGGTGTAAAGTCAAGTGTTGCACAGTGCCAATGAGTCGGGTAAAGTGTTGTGCAGTGGAGTAGAATACAGATAAGTGCACTGGAGTGGCATAGCCTGGAGTGGAGTAGCATAGAGTGGAACAATGTACAGTGGAGTGGCATAGACTGGAGTAGTGTAGAGTGGAATGGCATAGAGTGGAGTGACATAGACTTGACAAAGGTAGAGAAGAGTGGGATAGAGTTGAGTGGCATAGAGTGGAGTGGAGTACAGTGGAATAAAATAGAGTGGAGTAGAGTACAGTGGCGTGCTTATTGGGAATAGCATTGAGTGTAGTGGTATACAGTTGAGAGGCGTAGACTGGAGGGGTGTATATTGGAGTGGCATAGAGTGGAATACCATACAGTGGAATAGTGTGGAGTGCAGTGGGGTAAAGTTCAGTGAGGCCCAGTGTAAAGGCATTTAGTGGAATAGCTTCAACTGGAATGGCATAGCCTGTAGTGGCATACAGTGGGGTTGGAGAAGAGTGGAATAGCATTTAATGGAGTGGCATGGAGTGGAGTGGTGCAAAGTGGAGTGGAGTATACTGGAATACCGAATGATGCCTACGTTGCTAGCGTGGTCAGTAAAGGTAGCAGTAGGTCTGAGTTCTGAGGACAACCAGGATGCATCCCATTGGGAGCTTTCATTTCCAAAAGTCAGTACTTCAATTTTTTCCCCCAGTGAGGAAAGAGGCAATCCATCTGAGAGCGGCTCCTTGGGTGCCTATGTTGTTCCATTCCAGATGTGAGTAGATTTGTTGGTCGATGGCTTTCTCTAAAACTTTGGCTAGGAATGGGACCAGGGAGATTGGGCAGTAGGTTTTGAGTTCGCTAGATTCCGCCAATGTTTCCTTTAGTAGGGCGTTGACTTCTGCGTGTTTCTAGTCCTCTGGGAAGGTGCCTGTGGCAATTGAGGTGCTGAACAAGGTGGTAAGTATGTGGCTGATTTGGGGTTTGCCTAGGTTGAAGGTGTGGTGAGGGCATGGGTTGGTTGGGGCACCTGACTAGACACAGTCTGTTGGACTTGGTATCTTTGACGTGGTTTCCCCTGACTTTTTGCCGCTACCTCTTGTATTTTTGTTGCTAGCTTAGATGCTTTGGGCACTTTGTAACTTTTGATCAGTGTCAAAGTTCAAGTGCTCCCTGTATAAATTGCTATTGCAATTGGTTCGCCCTGATTCACACATATGATTTACTGGTAGTCCCTAGTAAAGTGTGCTGAATGTGGCAGGCCTGTAAATCAAATGCTACTAGTAGGTCTGCAGCACTGATTGTGCCACCCACAGGGGTAGCCCTGAAAAAGGTATCTCAGACCTACCACTGTAGTGTCTGTGCGCAGTTTTAAAATGCCATGTCGACCTGGCAAGTGCACCCACTTACCAGGCCCTAACCGTTCCTTTTCTTACATATAAGACACCCCTCAAGTAGGCCCAATGTATCACCAATGGGTAGGGTGCAGTGTATGTAAAAGGTAGGCCATGTACTGGTGTGTGTGACATATCCTCCTGATAGTGAAAGACTGCCAATTTAGTTTTTTACTATTTTTCACCATTGAAAGGCTGTCTTTCCCATAGGATACCATAGTAGATACTTTCTAAAATCTTACAAGTATAGCTTCCCATTGGGACAAGATAGGGTACTAAAGTTTAGGCTCTCTGAACTCAGAATTTAAAAACACACCTTTTAGTAAAGATGGTTTTTAAATTGTGTGTTTGAAAATGCCACTAATAGAAATTCGGCATTTTCTTGTTTAACCTTTCTGTGTGCCTCTGCCTGTTTTTGGATTGACTGTCTGGTTTTGGAGTGACAGGGCCTTGGGATGTGCATTCACTCTAGACAGCCACTGGGGTGATTGAGGTGTGCCTGGTCCTTCCTGGATGAGCCAGAGCAGAGATTAATAACCATGCCTGCATTTAGAGTAGTAAGAGGAGTTTTTCTTGTACCTGAATAGGGTCTGTCTCCCTTGCACAATGCTTACTCCACCCCCTGTGATCATACCGCACTAGTGAGGACAGAACAAGTTTTGGACTGGGTTCAGAGACCCTTGCACAAAGAGAGACAAAAACAAAATGGGGTATAAGTAGTGGACCTTAAACCCCAGAACTTTAGATCACTTCTGGACTCAAGAGGAACCTTTGCGAAGGAGTAGAGCTGGAGAGCTGTGAGGAGGAGTACTGCCCCTTTGCTGTGTACTGTGTGGGTTGGCCTGCATTTGCTGCTTCTGCCAAGGAAAGGCCAAAGACTTGAACTTTGCTATGGACTTGCTTGAAGAAGTATCTCCAAGGACCTGTGTGTGTTGACCTACTGTTCTGAAGTCTCAGGGACACAAAGACTTCACCCTCAGCTCCCTGTAACTCTAGTGCTGAGAGTCTGACCTGCCAGGAGGTGCCTATTTTGGGCCTCTGAAGAATGTTCCTGCTGTTGGGAGATGAAAGAAACCTAAAAGTTGCGAAATAGCAAAGTAGCAAAAGAAGCCATCTATGAAGCTGCCAGCAATGCCGCGACCAGCACTGAGGCCAGGGGAACTGCTTGTGAATATATATATATACCAATAACATAAAATATATTTCATTCATTCATTCATAATCTTTATTTCGATACGTAAAAAATAGTACAAGTACATAAAAAAAATAGAATGACGTTATTACAAACTACCAAGGTAAGAGCATTCCAATAATTGATACAGGGAACAATTGATGGGGTGTCAGTCATTACATTAAAAATCTTATATAAATAATTAAATAATTAAAAAGGCATTTATGAAAGTAAAAACATGAAACATTCGGAATTGAGACCATGAATGTTCTATACATTTCCATTAGAAATGCATTAGCCATATTATTTCATGTGCAACTCATACATCTCAGCAACAATTCTCTAAAATTTCTGGCCTGCTATTATTCTTATAAAATTTGTGGCCAACAAAAACTACTAATACCAAAAACAATAACCTGACTGGTATCAGCCTTTAAAATCCTTTCTGCCTCTTTATACGATCTCACATCTATATTTAAACAAAGTGGTCTGATCCATCTTTTTCTAGGGACCGCATAAGCCGAACAAAAGAACAGAATATGCACGACATCTTCTTTGGCTTTGTCTGAACATAATATACATGAATCATTACTCTCATTTCTCCACCTTGCTACACTTGTATTTATCATCAGTATTCCATATCAGTATTTCATATATAGTGTTTTAGCAAGTGGTGGATATACGTCGTCTAAAAATGATTCAAAGCAAGCACTATCTTTAAACGTAAGAAACTTGTTAGTTAAAGATCCATTCACTCTTTCACTTGATCTACTATGATCCATAAATGCCCAAAAATATATTTTTAATATCTTTTTCGAGTTTGATGTTAATGTAGATGGGTTATTCCAAAAATATAATAGACCAATCTTTTTTAACCAGTTACAGACATGTTTGAGCCATGTGATGCAATTGTTGTTGTCCAATTCCATTATTTCTATTAGGGCGACCTTATAATCAAGCAACTCAGGTGTCGTCCAAAGTCTAATCCATAACAAGAGTCTTAAAATTGCATGGTAATCAGTGCGTTTCATGTTCAGATCGAGCATAATTGGTGTTAATGGAGTACGCACTGGTAATCTTAGCAATGCTCTGGGGGCGGAGCTAGCCACGAACCGAGATGGCCGCCGCCTGAGCGAGCTCCTCGCCTGTTTCTTCCAACCTGACCCCGAATACCGTGAGCCGAGAGCAGCGGGACGCTTAAAAGCACTGCCGACCGCTTTTACCCCGCGGATTGAGCCCGTAGAACCCCGGTCCTTGGCGCATGACATCAGAGGCCTGTGGATGCTGCTGCGCGGCTGAAGCCCCGACCTCGAGTGAGCAGAGGCCCGTGCCGGGAGAGGAGCAGGGCGGCCGCGCTCGGTGGTGCGCCATGCCCGCCAGACGCCGGAACCTGAGGTGCGTGGTTGAGGCGCGGAGGAGGACGCGGCGTATGGGGACTGATGGCCTGTCTGGGGGGCAGCTCCCGGGACAGGGACCGCGCGGGACTATGCGAGAGGCCTGACTCCTCACTGGAGAGGTAGGCCTGAAGACTGAGAGACTGCTGGGGCTGGGGGGGCCAATAGCGGCGCTCCCTATTTGCCCTCCTTCTCCCCCCCCTGCGGAATACCCAGAGGGAGCTGCGTTGGAGGCTGGTGGCGCCCCCCTGGGATCAGGGTGGCGAATGCGGACACTGGCACCACTCCACAAGCCAATAAGAGGAGCAGGTCCATGAGGCCCTATAATTGAGGGGAAGAGGCGCGGCAGGCACAGATAGCCGCCATTACTGATACCACCCAACAGGCTACCGTTGCAGTGGCAGACTGGGAACTCGCAGTGACTGCGGTGTTGCCCTAACATGCTGATACAGGATATTGAGAGGGTACCAAACTCCCAGTGCAATGTTCGTCATCGCCTGGGACCGCTGCACAGCAGAGCTGACGACACATGCGACTGTGGAGTGAGTGACGTGGCCCTGGGTCAGGGCGCAGAGGGCTGGTGTCACATGCTAGAAGGAAGTGAAGCGCATGTATATGCCCATCGCGGAGGCAGGATCTGAGCGGTGCTGTACTACTTCACATTTTGCACTGCCCATGTGCTGGAGCGGACGCCCCTAGCCTGATCACTGCTATAGACCCGGTGGGTGCTTCTGCCCTCTTTGGGAGTTCCTCACCATTCAGATCACACACACCGACTCATTGTAGGCTGCGAGGACAAAGCCATAGGAAAGCCAGACCGTAACCAACCAAAGATCACCTTTGACCAGGCCAAAAAACAACAGGACGCCGGCGCGGACGCGCAGGCCCCGCCCACGCTACAGACATCTGACGCAGGAGTGGTCACGAACGAAGCCATACAGACCATGTTCCATACCATACATACTTCGCTCACGAACATTGATGGGAAAATAGACGCATTAACATACAGAGTGGATAGAATATCCGAGCGCTTAGACAAACATGCGGAGCGCCTAGATATAGGGGAACGACGAATCTCCGAGGCCGAAGACTCTCAGACGCAAGTGGAAACGAGGCAGACAAGGATGGAGAAACAACTGGTAATGATGGCATCTAAGACAGAGGATTTGGAGGCCAGGTCTAGGAGGAGCAACATCCGCCTGATGGGAGTTTCCGAGACAACCAACACTGGTCCAATGGAACGCTATATAGAGAACCTTTTAACTTCTATGCTTGGCCGAGACACCTTCTCAGAAGTGTTCATCGCAGAAAGGGCACATAGGACATTGGCGCCAAAACCACCGACGGGATCTAGGCCGAGACCCATCATAGGTAAACTACTCAATTACAGAGACCGTGATGCGGCACTACGGAAAGCCAGAGAACTAGGTACACTCACCCATGAAGGCATGAACATCTCCTTATATCCGGACTTCACCTCTGCGGTACATGAGGCACGGAAGAAATTCATACCTGCAAAGCAGAAACTTCGTGAGCTCCAAATACCCTATGCGATGTTATACCCTGCAAGGCTCAAAATCACGACTGAGGGTGAAATGAGAATATTCAACGACGCCGAGGAGGTAAAGACATTCTTAAAACAAAAGGAGAAGCAAAACGTGAGGAGAAGATCACCAAGAAGCATGCACGGAGAACCTCCCAATCTGTCCGATGTGGAATAGTTTGTATTTGAGTTGCATGGGGTCAGTGGGGAGGCGGTGGGATGATGACGCACCTCAAGGGCCTGTGGATCCGGACACTAATCTTGTAATCGGTGGAATGAAGCGGCAAACGTATCCAGATAAGTGTTTATCTATTATAACTGTATAGTGTTTGGACTCTTGTATACACAAAAGCTGGATCTGAAATAGACACTGCTCGGCTAATCTATGGTGTCACCCTGTGGCTTTAGATAACATGTTTGGAAACAATGGGGGAGGAGGTGCTGACACTGGGATGCAAGGGGCTCGTACTCATATAACGTTGGTTACAGGTAATGGGTAGGCAGCTCTGACCCCCGCGCGTGAATCGCACAGGTTTTGTTTTGATTTGGGTATTTTTGTTCTTCTTAATAAGTTGGTTGTGGGACAAGATGAGGAATGTTTTGAGGGATGTCTCCACTGATGTCGGGGAGGTGGAGGGGGAGAGGAAGGGGGGAGCGAAAAACTCTGACTGGCAGATCGAAGTCTGACACTCTTGATACTGACACGCTCCGACGACAAGCAAACGGGGGATTGACAATGTGCTGGACTACACAAGATGAGTGCCCCTTCTAAAGACCGCAGGCCTCTGAACCTCCTCATGTGGAATGTACGTAGCCTGCACAACCCACAAAAAATACTCAGGTTGATAACGTATCTTGTTAGACACAAAATTGATGTTGCCTGCCTGCAGGAAACGCACCTCACTGACACTCGGGAACAACATATAGGTAAACGGTGGGCCTCGTTCAGACTGACATCCTCTTATTCGTCTTATGCTAGGGGAGTTCTCATATGGGTAAAACGCACTGTCCCCTTCACTCACCTCAAATCAATTCGGGACGACCAGGGACGCTTTGTCATACTACAGGGTAATTTCAGGGGCTCTGTATTGACCAATGTGAATGTATATGGCCCGAACATAGATGACCCTGACTTCTACACTAAACTCTGATCGACCCTGAGGGAGATGCAACCAGGCACCATAATTTGGGGGGGGGACTTTAACACTTGTCTAGATCCAACACTGGACAGATCGACAGGTCTAGACAGATATGGCAAACGCTTGGCGGGAGTGATACGAGAGGGGATGTCTGAGTGGAATATGCTGGATGTGTGGAGGCAGAGGAACCCGGATAAACTAGAGGGAACATGCTTTTCGTCCACGCATCTCACATGGTCTAGACTTGACTACTGGCTGGTGACTCAAGACGTATGCACTTGGGCTACAGAGGTAGCACACATGCCTAAGACACTATCAGATCATGCACCGGTCATGCTCAAACTGGATACCAACACACACACCGAGAAAGTTCACCTGGAGATTGCAACACACAGCCCTACAGGACCAGGCGTTCAGAGAAGGGCTGAGACAAGCCATAGTGAGCTTCTTCGAACACAATACGGGCTCTGTTCAGAGCGCAAAAACTCTGTGGGAAGCATTCAAGTGACCATAGGAGGCTATTGCATTAGCGCGCATGTGGGGATATTGAGGGACATCCGGGACCAGCTGGGGAGGATTGAAAGCGACATTCAGACATTGGAGCGAAGATTCAAGGAGAGTCCAGCGGTCTCTATCCTGGCCGAGATTAGACAACATATTGATCGATACAACGAATTTGCTGCTGATGAAATAATATACCTCTCAAGCAGATATGTGGCGCGAAACTATGGTGAGGGAGGTCGGCCTGGAAGGGCTCTATCCTTCAAAATAAAGCCTTCACACACTATGACACACACCACTGAATTACAAACTGCGCAGAACCTACATGTATACGATACACCGTCTATATTGACTAGTTTCACTGAATTTTACGCACAGTTATACATGGTGCATGCAACACCCCCAGACTCGGACGTTTGGCAATACCTAGACGACATAGGACTAGCCTGGCTGTCCGATACACACAGAAAATACTTCTGTCTCCCGATTTCCAAAGACGAAATAATGGAGGCTTTCAATACACTACCCAACAACAAGGCCTCTGGCCTAGACGGACTCCCGGGCGAGTTTTATAAAGAATACCGAGAAATACTGGTCCCGCACTTTGCAGAAATGCTTCAAGATGCGTATGATGAAGGCAGACAACCGGACACACATGGAGGCGCTGCTAGTATCGCTTCCGAAACCGGGCAAAGACCACCTGAAATGTGAATCCTATAGACCCCTTTCCTTAATAAACATGGGCGCGAAAATCCTGGCAAAAATAATAGCGAATAGAATACACCCACTCCTTTGTAACCTGATTTTGCCGGATCAAGCAGGCTTCATGCCAACGCGGTCAACGGCTCAAAACCTCCGCACAATCTTTTCCCTCTTCCACCAGTTGGATCCGGAGGTACCAGCGGCGGCGGCCTCTTGGATGCCGCTAAGGCATTTGACTCCATAGAATGGGGCTTTATGTTTGTGACACTGCGCAAAATGGGGTTTCCTGAACCTTTTCTGAAATGGATTTCCCTGTTGTACAAGTCACCAAAGGCGCGAATACGTATTAATGGCCTAACTTCAGATCCCATCCCCATCACTAGAGGCACGAGGCAGGGGTGACCGCTGTCCCCTATGCTCTTTGCTTTGATACTTGAGCCGCTAGCCTGCAAGATTCATCAGAAGTACTCTGACACTGCTTTGCAATTTACCCTGCGACCGATTAGCATCTCATTGTATGCAGACGACATGGTTCTATACACCACACACCCACACAACAACCTCAACCCGCTCATTAGACAGTATGTCCAGTATGAACATTACGTAGGCCTCAGCATCAACTGGGATAAGTCGGTGGTATTCCCACTCACCACCACTACCACGGAGCTGGAGTTAGACTATCCCTTAAAATGGTGCACTGACCCGGTCAAGTACCTGGGGATATGGGTCCATAGGGATCAAGATATAGTCGTTAGGGAAAACTATGGAAAGGCACTGACTAAACTAGAGGAGCAGGTAGACATGTGGATTAAATTGCCCCTTTCCATGGCTGACAGTATAGCCCTCCAGAAGATGATTATCCTACCTAGATTCCTGTATCTGTTCTGGAACGTCCCCATTTGGCTGTCGAACGCATTTTTCGTTAAATTGCGCTCAGTGCTCCAAAAGCTGACGTGGGCCGAACTCCATGCTAGAGTGAGTTGGAAGGTCCTAACACAGCCATATCATCTGGGTGGATTTGAGGCACCTGACTTACAACTATGCTATATTTGCGTGCAAGCCCAGCACGCACATTATTGGACACGGCCACATGATTACATACCACACATCGCAGTAGAACAGGACAGCGATAGAACAGGACAGCGTATCCCCGGGATCGCTGTTGGTGCTACTGGCTGAGCCCATACGTTACGCCCCCAAAGACACGATACGCATGGCAAGGAACACCTCGGGAGAGTGGCATGCACTGGCGCGAAGAGCGGATAAATTGCCGATGCGCGGGCCCTCCCAACGGCACAACACCCCAAGCTCACAGTAACGCAAGAACCCAAAATGCAGACACTATTAGAGGAAATGGGCTTCCGAACCATGGGCCATGCGTTCCCACATAACACATTTCTTAATTGGACAGACCTCGCCCTTTGTGCACATCAGACGCCGATGAAACATTTTGCAAACATGCGCTTTCGGGCGGCCATGAGAGCACTATACAGCACCTTCCCTCAAGAACCGGAACAATTGGCGACACTACAGGCACTGCTCATGGCACCGTCGCGCACTCACTTGGTTACGAGACTATATACCATGGCCCAACGAGAGGAGGCGGGGGAGATCACGGCACCGAAAGGGAGATGGGAAAGGTTACTAGGCTCACCAAGAGACGGACAAGACTGGCAATATTGTTGCACGCAGCTCACACTTCTAACGTCTAATTGTAATTTACGCTTAATACACTTCAAGTTCCTTCACCAGGCCTACTACACGCCTGCAAAGCTACATCAATTGGGACTCAGGGATACTGACCTCTGCCGCGACTGTGGCTCGGCTGGTGCGAATTTCTTGCAAGTGGCGTGGTCTTGCCGGGACCTACAAGCCTACTGGCACGCCGTCACTGATGGGTTACAGACCATGCTGGCGGACCATATCCTGAACACGCCTAAGACGTGTCTACTGGGAATGTATAAGCTCAAACATGCTAGACGCAGAAAGTTCCTGGCAGGGGCGCTACTGCTGGCAAAACGCAGAATAGCGATTAGGTGGGGCAGTAAGAGGCCGCCCAGATTCAAGGACTGGATAATAGATATGACATACTGCAAAACAACATTAGAGGCCTATGCAGAGGAGATCCCACTGGCTTCCAGACCCAGAGATTTCTGGGAACCATTGATGATATTCTTATAAAACACACAAGCAAATGTATAGTGCCTGACTGTAGTCCGGTCATCCCGCTGGTGCTGAACTTCCAATGCGAATAACAGATTATGTAGCCCTGTGGCAGTTACGAGTATTTGGATACATGTGGCGATGGGAGGCGGGGTCAGAAGAACTGTGATGCATGTCTGTATATCCCTGTACAATGTAATGTCGGCTGTATAGTCAAGACAATGTCTCCTAATGTGTCAACTGATTTTTTTGTTTGAATATGTTTTATTGCATTTTGTTAATGTACAGTATTACACACATGCAGTTATACCGGATAAACGGTGCTGTTACATATGACAGTAAGTCCCAGGCTCCGCGGATCACCACCCCCCCTTGGGGGTATGGCGGCAAAGGGGTCGATTGAACAAGTGTACAAGGAAACAGCATGACGGGTTCATACAACTCCAGCCCCTAATGTGTCAACTGATTACATGATAATGGTAATGTGTTAATGTAAACAGTGTATATGCTGGTCGGATTGAAAAATAAAATAAAAAAAATTAAAAATCATAGCAATGCTCTCTAAAATTTATTCTCACCAACCTCAAATACCTTTTTGCACGAGGATCCCCATAATTCAGCGCCATATAATGCTGCTGATTGGGTTTTGAATCGAAATACCTCAAATGCTGGTAATACAGCTTTATTGAGGCTATTTCCATGCCTTTTAATGATCGGTAAGATGTTTTGCGTTAATAGCATTTTGCTCTTTTCTATTTGGGTTTTCCATGATAATTTGGATTCCAGGGAAACATCCAAATAGCTAAAGTTCTGAACATATTCCAATTTTTGTCCATTTAAAAACACATTTTCCCTGAAAGTTTTATGAGGATTTATGACCATGTACTTTGTCTTATTGGTATTAATCTCAAGACCTTTTTTGCTGCAATATGTTTGTAAAGTACTAAGTAGACATTGTAGTCCCTTAGGTGTTTGGGATATAAGGATAGTGTCGTTGGCGAATAGTAGGGCAGGAATCATTTCTCCCTCCAACTTCGGTGCATCATTTTTGCAACCCTACAAAAAGGATGGAATGTCGTTGATAAATAATGAAAACAAAGTTGGTGCCAACACACAGCCTTGGCGAACCCCCCTTTTTATGGGGATGGGACTAGTTAGTTCGCCTCCCGGGCGCCACCTGACCTTTGCATAGTTGTATTCATGCAATCTGATAATCTGTTCCAAAGGATTGGCTGGTAGCCCTTGGCAACTAAGTGTCTTCCATAACAAATGTCTAGGGATAAGATCAAACGCAGCCTTGAGGTCTACAAACGCTATGTATAAATGACCCTTCCTTATATTTACATACTTCCAACACAAGCAACAAAACTTAAACACCTGGTCTATGGTACTTATTTTGGCTCTGAATCCTGCCTGAAATTTTGAAAGAACTGCTTTGTCCTAAATCCAAATATTAATACGATTTAAAATATGCCTTACGTAAATCTTTTGTAAAACATCGATTAAACTGATTGGGCGATAGTTCGCAGGATCGCTCCTATCGCCCTTTTTAAAAATACAAATGATTTCCGCCCCCCTCCATGTCTCTGGTAGGTCTACACCTGCGGCTAGAAAATTACATAGACAGTTAATATAGGTACCCCAGACACAGGTATCATGGTTGTATAAATCTCCGGGAATTTTGTCTAGTCCTGGGGCTTTGCTGTTTTTAACTAGGTTAATAGCCAGAATTGTTTCTTGTAAATCAAAATCTAGGTTGCCTTTACTTGGACTTAGCAGTGACTCATCCTTGAGAAGAGAGATTTCAGTCTCAGGAGCTCCGTACAACTTAGTAAAATGTTCAATCCAGGTGGTCTCATCAAGATAAACATCTCAAGAGCCCTTTTCTTTTTTATTTCCTTTGGCCACAAGTTTCCAAAATGACATTTGGTCATTGTTCTTAGCAGCTGTAAGCAAATCAAACCAAATCTCATCGTCCCATTGTGTTTTGGCATTCTCTAGTGCTCTCTTGTATTTTAGTCTGACTTCTTTGACTCTCAGCATATTATTACTTTTTATGGCTAGTACTAGTTCAGCCTTAGCAGTACGACAATCCTTCTTATACCAAGATTTCCCCGTCGACTGTGGATGTCCACATTTTCCGGTCAGTTTCAATTTTTTTGTTACCAGTGGGACGAGTGCTTTAAAGAAACCCTTATGTAGATCTAAAAATGTGTTCCTTCCCATTTCCATAGTAGTATAGTTACAAAAGGTATTGGCAAGTTCATTATAAACGCTTGCCAGTTTTTCGCCATGCTCCAGCATATGTGCCCATTTAACTGAAGGCGATTATTACTTACTTTGATGTCATCTGGGCTTTTACAAGTTATGCTGTTGCTCTCTGTTGAACTATGCAACAGTCTACTTTTTAGAACAAGTTCGAGCGGACGATCGTTGCTCTTTACTCTTGGTATGATCTTTAAATCTACTGCATATGGCCAAATATCGAAAGATAGAATTATATAATCTATGTTACTTTGGGTAGTACTTCTGCAAAAGGTTGGAGCCTTCGGTATATCTGATGGAAGACGACCGTTACATGCCCTCAAACCATACCCTACCATTAATCTCATAATTTGGAGTGCTAGCACAGTGCTCGAGACAGTTTTATCCTTGGTTACTATTTTTATTCCAAGTATATCTAAGGAGTCCGTGCATATTTGTGGGACTCTGATATCAAGGGTCACTTTTACCCATATAACTAAGCCGCCCGAGGGCCTTCCTCTTACCGACGGGACAGCTGCTATCTAAAAAGTTTTGTATCCTACCCTATGTGAAGTTTTAGTTACCCAGGTCTCCTGTAGGATGCTGATATAACTTGTTTCAATATAATCATTCCATTCAGGATCCCTGGCATTCCTTTTAAGGCCCGCTATATTCCATGAAATCACTTTTAAATCAACATGGTCCCTAGAGCTTACAACTCTCATGGGGCCTTCACTGAGTATATTATCTATGCGATTGACCTCGCTTACCTGTGAGCCCTCAGACATTTCGTTAACTATTGGAAATAATAACACATTCTCGCTCACACCACATACTCCCCCTACTTCCGTTTCTTTGCAGTGATTCCTAATTAGTACTTTGTTTCTCCCCTCTAATTCCCTCTCTACTGCATAGGATTAGTTTACAATAACATCTATCGGTTGCAGTCAATCTACCGCCTCCAAGGATGATAACTCTTGGAAGCTATTAAAAGTTTCTGGGAATAAAAATTTGCCATGCTTATTGTTTGTTCCAATTTCAGTTTATAGAAATATCCTAATGGTAGGGCATAGATTTTGGTACTCCGGGTTGGCAAATCCTCATGTGCTTTCAACAAGGTACGTACCACTTGAGGGTGTTTACATTTTATAACAATACAGTCTCCTTGTATGTCCTGTGGAGAATCCCCCACCCTCCCTATCCTGCACACCAACAGGATTTCATAAATTTTATTAGGGTTAAACTTTTTGTACTTAGAAAGCCCGTAAACAGCTTTATTCCTAAGATTATACCAGGATTCATTTTGATCCCTTTTCAGGGCAGTAACACCAGCTAGAACTAGAACGTAGGGGCATGTGGCAGGAGGTAGCTTCAGGATGTCAGAGTTGGGGGTCAAATCAGTCCCCTTCGGGCTGTACACTGCTGCCCCATAACTATATCTCTCTGAGGTATTTGTTCTATTATCGGGTCGATGAACAGCCTTCCTCTGTAACTCGCTCTCCCCTGTATCCTCTATTCTATTACCTATCCCAACGCTATTTATTTGTTCCATTCTCCGTTGTTTCAAGGTATGTTCAACACCACGGGTTTCCTTACTGTCCCTTAGAGTGGTCCTGAGATCTGCTATTAGTTTGGCCCCTTCTTCAATTATTCTATTTCCAACCCCAATTGTGATACCTAATTGTGCTATGGTATTATTTAGCTGATCAATTTTGCTGTCAGTGGCCCTCAGTTTACTATCCATACATTCATTTATCTGAGTCTGAACAGAATCTAAGGCAGTTTAAAAAATATCCACCACAGTTTGTTCTACTGCTCCAACTACTTCATTCTCTTTACCTTGGCCCAAAAAATTATCAACAACATCAGGATGCACCCCTATTGTTCTGCACCAGATCTCCTCGTGTTCCGATACATTGGTGTCCCCGTTACATGTTCTCCCTATTCCACCCGCTTTCCCTTTTTTTCACCAGTTCTTTTTCCCCTCTGTGTATTTTTACTTCTTTCTTTAGACGTTCCCACTGTTTTCTGTACTTGTAATCTTGTTTAAGTCCCGGGGCTTGCCTGTTCATTTACATTAGAGGACTCCATTAGTTCTATTGTAGGGTTGTTCAAAACAGATTGTGTAGTTTCAATGTGACTATCTATATCCAAGTGTAATACATTTGTTGGCAACTGCGTGCCAAATTGGCTGTATGTTGAGAGTTTTGAGGACTCTAATGATAGCCTTCTTTGTGCAAGTTCGATTTCGTGGCATAGTACTGATTCAGCTCTTATTATAAAATCATCTAGTGTTCCAGCAGCCCCCTTCCATTTGCTCATGATTAAATATACCCCCTGTCACGATTAATAACAATGCAATGAATATCACCAAATAGCCCCGATCAACAAGAATGCTGCAACGTGACCAAATGCCTTCCACTACCAGCTCCGGTGCCAACGAAAATATAACCTGAGCCTTCAGTAGTGGGAACCCAATGTAGCTATTTCAAGATTCCAAACGCTCGTGTCTTATGTCTAGATTAGTCCGCCTTTGCTGGTATTGGGCTCAATGAATAATCACCCGAGTTTTAAACCGTGCAACGTGCTACAGTCTTACCGTCTTGTCTCCAGTTACGGCTGAATTCTCAAAGAGTCCCCATAGAATAAGGTCAATAAGACAGCAGGAACAGTCAACAAAGGTGTAGCATTGGAACAGTTTAACTAAACCAATTGTGGCAAAAGAAAAAAATCTAAAAAGTAAAAACTATTTCACCGTTGTACCTTGATTTTACGGAGACCATGAGGGGCGTCCCAGCCCAGCCTCTTTCGGCCTTGGACGGCCTTAGACGGCCCCGCCCTTGTCCTGGGTATCTCCCGGCGCTGCCCCCGTGCGTCCCGCGACGCGGAATCTCTGCACGCCTTTTAAGGGCCGTATGGCGCTTTCAGCCCACGCTGGTGACGAGCGCGCCGCAAGTGCTGCCGGGCAGTGTTGTCCAAGCCCCGGCTGCAGCGGCACTGGCAGCGATCAGCGGCGGTGCAGGCGATGGTCCGCGGTGGTCGAGAAATGGTCCCGGGCACTCCCGAAGTGTACCGGCCCAACAGCAACAATAGTAAGTTGTAACATCAAACTATTTAAAAATCTGTAAACTTAAATTTGGCACTCCAGTCAGTGCAACAGTAGAAAAAGTGTTGGATAGCGAGGGGTAAAAATTACTATTCCCACTCCAGTGACAGCCACAAGAGGGAAAGTGTTGGACAGCGGAGGGGTACAAATTACTATTCCCATTCCAGTGAGTGTAACAATGGGGAAGATGTTGGATAGTGGATGGGTAAACATTACTATTCTCACTCCAAAGAGTGCAATAGTAGGGAAAGTGTTGGATAGTGGAGGAATAAAATTTACTATTCCCACACCAGTCAGTGCAACAGTAGGGAAAGTATTTGATAGCGGAGGGTAAAAATTAGTATTCCCACTCCAGTGAGTGCAACAATTGGAAAAGTGTTGGATAGCGAAGGGGTAAAAAAGATTTGAAACTGGATGGAGTAGTGTACTACCAAAGTTCAGTAATATGCAATTAGGAAGCACGATCAGTTTCTTCTTTAAAATATATTCTTTATTAAAGTTCATCAGAAACTTGTTCAAACACGAAACTTCAGCCAATGCGTTTCGTTCAAAAAGTGAACTTGGGGGCGTGGCTACGGCGGTGATGTGAGCGGACGCAACTCAAGCGAGCTCCGTCTCCCCGTTGCCCTAATAAGCGTTTCTAAGCATTTTTCGGGGG
Source organism: Lissotriton helveticus (assembly GCF_964261635.1). Lineage (NCBI taxonomy): Eukaryota > Metazoa > Chordata > Amphibia > Caudata > Salamandridae > Lissotriton > Lissotriton helveticus. The sequence goes on from NC_136062.1 coordinate 313,686,091, forward strand.
TTTCCTCTGTGTCCCTGATCCCCCGCCGATCCTCTGACAGTGTGGAGACTCGCCTGGTGGACGCTCCGGTGCAGAGGACACTGCCGGGGGCGACTGCAATCTTGGGGACCCGGCTGCCGGACTATCGCGGCCATCTTCCCGCCTCACATCGGTCTTGCATCTCTGGCAGACGGCGCCCGGAACGAGAGGGCGCCTGGAGGCACAACCGGACGCTCCGAGGCGAACCCCGGCTGGGGTTGATAGGTCGCGGGGCCTGCTGATAGCAGAGGCGGAGCCGACACGGGCGGAGCGACTCCTAGAGGGGGACGCGGTACTGGCCCGGCTGCTGGACCTACGAGAGGACCCGGCTTTGGAGTGGCGGCAAGGCCGAGTCGGAGGTGAAGCGGACCCCGGCCACGCGACTGCGGAGCTACTGTCCCCTGGGAGGCTGACCTGGAGACCTGCACCTGGCGGACCCTCGCTGCCCCGATGCCTGGCGCCGTGGTGGTGCCCTGAACTGCCGCACTGGGAGTTGGCGCGCTGGAGGGACCGCCCGCCATCTTGTCCTCCCGGACGGGAGCTTGCCCGCCATCTTGACCCTCCCCATCGGCATCGTGACCAAGGCGCCCGCCCCGGCGGGCTGTAGAGGCCATCAGCGAGTGCCCAGTAAGGGCGACCCTGCAGGAGCACCTGAGCGGGCCTTTGACCCCTGCCCCCCGACATCTGACCAACCCCTCGAGCACTCGCTGCCGTCTTGCTGAGCCAGTGCTGGGAGAGCGAGTGGCCTGCGCCCCCCTTGCTGGTGGGGCCTCCGCGAGTGGCTGCCTGACCGCCCTGCGTCGCCTGCTGGAGATCGCACCCCTGCGGCCTAGAGGACCGGCCTGAGGCGGGGACCTGAGGCCTCTCAGAATCGTGAGTACTCCCCCATCTTCCGGAGGGACCTGGGGCCCAACTGCTTTTTTGGGGACACAACGGAGGTGGGGAGGCGACCCACACACCTGCCACTCCTGAGGGACGCTGCCTCTGGTGGGGAGCGAGAGCGCCGCGGCGTCCCAAACCCGGGGTGAGGTCTACCCCCAAGACACCGAGTGCTGACCAACTGACCACTGCGGTCACCCTGCGACCCCCAGGAAGAGAGGGCCTACGTATATCACTCCCTGGGAGACACTGGACGGCGTGAGGGGAGGCGCTTGATATGGGGGAGGTCGATTGGTGGTGTTCTGACCCTCCGCCGCACTACTATAGCACCAGGGGGGTGAGGAGCTAACGACGGCGTGCGACGCATTGGGTGGTGGAGCGCCACGCTCAAGACAGACCATGACCCGCGGAAGGGGAGGTAAGGCGGACCAGGCAACGTCGTCCAAGGGCACCTCGGTGGTTGCCATGTGGGGCAAGGCAGGAGCGGCAGCACCAACTGAAGAAGTGCCACCATCGGTCACTGACTCCCCGCCGGTGACACAAGCCTTCATGTCCTCCTTCATGATGGACCTGAAGTCTGAAATAGGGTCCCTAAGATCGGAGGTGCAAACGTGCGTTAAAGAACTACGCAAGGACGTGACGGAGCTGGGTGACAGGGTAGACGGTCTCGAGAAGCTGGTGGACACGCGCACTGAAGACTTGGAACAGCTGTGGCAGAGAGTGGCAACCCTGGAGGAGCAGAATATCGAACTTCAGATTAAGCAGGAGGACCTCAAAAATAGGGGACGCCGCAACAACCTCCGCATCCGGGGCGTGCCACTCGGAGAAGAAGGGACGGACACCATGGCCTACGTGGCGCAGCTCCTGCATGAGGTGAGGGGCAACAAGGAATCCCCCCTGCCGCTTTTGGACCGGGCACACCGAATCTTCGGAGCGGGAGGCAAGACGGGTCTCCTCCCAGACATCATCACCCGAGTGCACTACTTCACGGAGAAGGAGGCCATTCTGAAGGCGGCGAGGGACCAACAGGATTTGCGATATGGAGCCCATAAGATCCAAATTTTCCAGGACCTGGCCCCTAACACGCTGCACAGACGGAAAGTCTTCCGCCCGGTGACGGAGAAGCTGAGGGCCCTCGAAATCCCCTACCAGTGGGGACATCCCTTTGCTCTCATCTTTCGTTGGGAAGGCAAACGCAAAGTCATCCGCTCCTACAACGAGGCGGCGCAGCTGCTTAAGCAATTAATTAATTAATGCTAATTAACAACTTATTATCAATTAATTAAAAATCAATTACTTCCGACCTGTACCCCTATAAACCCCACAACAAGCCACCAAAAAAATTACACAATTGCCATAATTAATCAGCAATCGATTCATTAATATTAATTAAAAACCAATTAATAAATATTAAGTTACTTCCCACAATTAACACTATAAAATCTCAATCAAATAAATATGAATACATAAAATATAATCATTAATTTGTTATAATTAAATTACTTCCCACCCTATTTCCCTATAAACCCACAACCCGCTATGGAATTAAAAAACTCTAAACTTAATTAAAATAAAATTGATAACACATACATTAAAAAACAGAAACAATTCTTATACATACGTTTAAATTACATACTAAACTACATAAACCTAATTTAAAAAATCGATATTTTAAACAACTATATTTTTGCAAACAATATTAATGAATTCTATATTTTTTTACACAAGATTTCCTACACTAAAATCGATATTCTTGCTGTTGATATTTCTGACTCGTAATATTTAGGACTCGATATTTCTGTAGTTCCATTTCCATTGCCAACTCAATATTCTATCTGCATAGCAAAGAGAAACATCCGAAATTGACATAGCTGCAGATGCAGAGCAATCTGGTGAGGAAGGTTTAGACCCACAGACATCAATACACAGACACATCCAGTTTCACAAGATTTCCAAATAATCAGACAGACATGGCAACGAGATGGGAAAGCCAAACCCCCAGATCACAGGGATCAAGGAGAAAATGACAAATGTGAAGAGGGGGCCTTAAACAGTGCAGGCAGAGGAATATCATAGCAAACTCAGAGCAAACAAGGCTACAGACGCAAATAGAAACTGATAATTTGACCATCCTGAACTTAACTCCAAACACTCTTTGTAAAGCAGAGGAATCCATCCTTAAATACGGACTCACATTCAGTCCTACAAAGAATTTTGAATACACTCAAACGTATATTAATTTATTTAAATTCACTAGAAAACTTAAGTTACATATGCTTTATCAACAAAAAGGAGATTGGCATAGACAACAAGATTCCTTGACATGATCCGAGATGGATATACTTACTGCCAATGATTTAGAGACATTGATGTTTCTAGGTGAACAGGAATCAGCCATTCAATACAGTAATATCACTGGAGGAAACAGAACTAGTCTAGAAACTAGGCATCATTCAAAGGAGTGCAGAAAGCGAATTTAAAGCAAAGCCCATGTTCATGTCCTCTATGCCTACTGATGCAGTTGATATATTTCAAGAAGCAGTCAAGAAGGATTTAATGCAACTACATTTAAAAAAGCCAAAAGGCAAGAAAATGGATTTCACTAAATAGCAAATGACTGCACTACTAACTATACAAAATGATAAACAAATTGTATGCAAACCATTAGATAAAGGTGGGAACATTCTGTTGATGACTAGGGAATTCAACTGTCGAGAGGAATGAGACAATTGTCTAATACTGGATGTTATTTACCTACCTGAAAGGCAGAAAATACCAAGAGCATTCAAAACTACCATGAACTTAAACAGAACTGGTATAGCTGAGGGATGTTAGATTTAGAAGAATTGCAATTTTTAAGGTGCCCCACCCTTTTACTCCAAAATGTGATTACCTCCAGAAAGTGCATATGTTCAAGGAATCACCTCCAGGATGCCCTATTATCTCTTCACAGGGTAGTTTGACTGAGCAATGCCAATGTATATTGACCATTTTCTTTTTGAGTTTGTAGTTACTTTGATGTCTAATGGCTAATATGGTGTTGGAATCAGATATGCTCATTATTGTTCTGTATATAACCAGTTTAAACACCAGCATTTCACATGAACAAGGTGTTATGTGTTGATATTTGAAGTAGACACGAGCATGCACGCACTCATGTCAACTTCAAATAACATTCCACGCAGGATGATATGGTTTGAAAGAGAACCACGTGGGATGTATGTGTTTGAATGGATGCTGGGGGATATAGGCACTGTAGGTGGCGGTTACAACATTCTTACTTGTACCTGTCAAGAGTTGCATCCAAATAAACGACGCTCTATACCTGTTTTCCATTCCCATTTTTATTCCATGGAAATGTGAAGTCTTCTTTACACTGGCGACGATCCGGGAACATTTCCCATGCTCAAAATTGGATTATCTGCAATTTTTAAAACATTTTTTTCCTTCTTCTACTATTCTCCGACTATCGGCGTTCACTTAGGAGACCGTTTTCTAAATGCGATGTTGTCATTGGCAATTGAAGGTTTAAGCAAACCTCTGTTCAACGACATTTGCAGTTTTAATTGGTGGCCTGGACGTGTGCTCAACAACCATATGCACACCAACATTCGACCAGTTTCATTTTGATTGGTTCTGCACTTTATCCTGGGCGCTACTATTGGCTAGTAAATACAAAAGAACAACCCTTTCTACACGTCAGCGAAGTGAACAAAATCTTCTGCAGTATCAATTCCTGGGTTAACTTGTTGTGTTCCTGTTTTGTTTGAACAAAAGGGAGTTGTAAAGCGCAGCTGTTCACCACACAAACAAGCGCGATTCACAGCTCGATTACAGCGCGATTGGTTGAGGAGCTTCAATTCAGGTTCGTAGATTGTTTTCTTCTGTGACACGCAAACATACTATCACGCGTGTCAATTAACAGTTATTTTAATAAACTTAAATCATCTGTGACACACACACATTGTTGTCTATTATCACATTAAATTAATTTTGGGCTCAGGAAATCTAAGAAATATTTCAACAAACAGTCATATCTGGCATTCAACCTCCCCCATCCTTTCTCACATTGCCTGGTGAACCCCAAATTGAATGGGGTATATGGGATGCAATGTTTCTTGCGTATGTTGATGTTCTGGAAGGAGAGGAATGTGAAGCAGACAGGAAACTAGCTTTACCTAAACATTCTCGTGGAGGTATTGCTCTCAAATATAAAAATTTACCTCATTTGACCAATGCATCTGACTTAAACGTGTACCAAATTGCATCTAAACAACTTTCCATTCGCTATCGGATGAAAATAAACATAGTTATGGAGAGATTTAAATTCTATTCAAGGAAGCAAAAACCAAATGAATCTATTGACAACTATGTATCAGCTCTAAGAGCCTTAGCAGTTACATGTGATTTTGAACACATCAACTATGACCAAGTTTTAAGAGCCCAAATTCTCATGCGTACTAATAACAAAAAAATACAAGAAAGGTTGTGACATGTCTCTTAATGCAGCTACTGAAATAGCAAAATCCATTGAACATTCAGAAAAGTTTGTAGATGAAATCAGATTGTGCAATAAGTTTGATATACATGTTGTCAACAAGGAAAATTACAAACAAAAAGAAAATGATAAACGTACAACCCAAAGAAATGAATGTTATCAGAAAACTGAAACCAGAAATAAATGGCAAAAACCTGACACCAGGTGGAACAGTGTTTATTATTTTAGTTTTGGTAGTAGCTATCATCTAGGGAAGTCAAGGTCATGTCCTGCCTTAGAAAAAGTGTGTGGCAGATGTAACAATAAAGGACTTTTTCCCAGAGTATGTAGGTCAGCTCCAAGAAGAGTTAACTGATATTCAAGAACATGAAGAGTCATATGATTATGACTATGATGTAAACACCATACTTTGTGTAACTAAAGATATAAGCACTACAACATTTCCCTCATGCAATGTTATTATTAATGAAATTTCCATAAAGGTTTCATAGCTTCTTGTTCATGGTATACCATTCTGCCTCATGCTCTTGTTTGCTCTAATTGGTCTAATATAGAACTTACACACCCTGACATTTTACCAAGTGGTTACACTGGTCATAAACTGCAACTTATTGGGTATTTTATTGCTGATTTGACCTTTCATAAACGCAGCACACGTGGGATAATTTATGTTACCAAAGTGGGGCAAGCGCTTCTATGTTGGCCACATCAGGAGAAACTATGTATCAAATTAGATCCTAATGCTGACCCTCCTGTATATTCTGTTGATACAATTGCCCCAAAACTAACGTTGGTCAAGTCTAATGATCCTTCCCTGGTTTCTAGAATAAAAAAATAGTTTCCTACATTATTCAGTGACAATCTGGTGAGTACAAAGGTTTTAAACATCGCATAAAAGTACATGCCAATGCTATACCTGTACATCATAAAGGTAAGGAATGTTCCTTTGTCTTATAGGAACACATTAAAAGAAATGCTCAATGATATGTGTTGTAAGAAATAATTGAACCAATAGAGTCATCCCCTTGGGTTTCACCAGTTGTTATTTCCATTAAATCTGGAGGAGGTCTTCGTTTGTGCGTAGACTTGCGCAGTCTTAACAGTGCTATTTGTGTGGATTCTCATCCACTTCCCAACCTACATGAGCTGGTTTCCACATTAGCTGATGAACGGGTATTTTCATGTCTGGATCTTGCTAGCGCATACCACCAAGTCCTTCTCCACGAGGAATAGAAAGATCTGACTGCATTTATAACACCAGAGGGTTTGTACAGATTTTGCAGGATGCCTTTTGGCTTAGCTAGTGCTGCTGCTGTGTTTCAAAGACCGATGAAAGAAACTCTAGAAGGTCTCAATGGAGCTATAGCATTTCAAGACAATATTTTAGTCTTTGGGAAAAATGACGATGAACATGACCACAATTTAGTAAAGGTTCTGAACGCCCTATCAAATAAAGGTCTAACACATCGTGCAGACAAGTGTAAATTCAAAAGAAAAGAAGTGGAATACTTGGGACACAGAATCAGCGAAGATAGAATTAACCCCTTCCGTGCGGGCTGTTTCCCCCCCGCTGTGCTGTGGCCGGGGGCGCGCACAGCGCCCCGGTGCTCATGACGAGGTCAGGCCGTCATGAGCCACGGCGCTGACCACACCCGTTCCAATGGAACGCTCAGCACAGCAGGGGAATTAGCCCAGCGTGCCAGCGTTCCATCTACCGGGTGCGGTCATGATGAGGTCAGCTCATCATGAGCACCGGAGCGCCGTGGCTCATGACGAGCTGACCTCGTCATGAGCACTCAAGAGGTTAAACCTAAAATGTCACATTTGGAGAACATCAGTAAAGCTCTTATTCCTGAGAACAAGAATCAATTAGTTGCTTTTTTAGGCTTAGTAGAGTTCTATGCCAAATTCATTCCAAATTATGCAACTGTAATTGAACCGTTTAGGAATCTGTTAAAAAAGAATGCGAAATTTAATTGGACTGATACTATGACAGCAACGTTTTGCACTGTTAAGGAGATGATTACTAAGGCTCCATGTCTTCAACCTTTTGTCATTGGCAAACATTATATTGTAATGGTAGATGCAAGCAATTGTGGTTAGGTGCTGTACTGATTCAAGAGGAATGGGGTAACGAATGATTGTAGCATATGCTTCAAGGACATTGCGTGAATCTGAACATCATTATTCTGTGATTTAAAGAGAGCTATTAGCATGCGTATGGGGTGCTGAACATTTTAGAGCATTTTTATGGGGGACCACGTTCACCATCAAGTCTGACCATAAACGTTTGGTTCATATATTATCACCTGGTGGTAGACGCACACTGTCATCAAGATTGGCCAGACTTTCATCTAGATTACAAAATTTCCAGTATTCGTTGGAGTATGTTCCTGACAAAACTAATGTTCATGCTGACTGTATTTCAAGGTTACCTCTTCCGTGTAAGGAATCAGACAGTGTCGATACCAATGAATGTGAAGTGGCACATGTTGTGCGTGATGTGAATTTGTTGTTCAATGACAACTCTGTTATTCATGAGTAAATGTGGAATGAAGAAATGGAGAAGGATCAAGAACTTAAAGAGGTAAAGAAGTTTATATTAAATGATTGGCCAGAAGAGAAAGAGTTCATAAGGAGTTTAGCTAGTTATTGCAAGGTTCGAGTTGAATTGGCCACAGAGAATGACATTATTCTACGGGGGAAACATTTATTTCACCTTTTGGTCTCAGGAAGATGTTTGTTGATTTTGCTCACGAGGGGCATTTTGGTATCTTCATCACCAGGAGATGTTTAAAAGATAGTTTTTGGTGGCCAGGGATAGACTCATATGTTGAGCATCAGGTGAGACTTTGTAATTTGTGTGCTAACAGTGATAAATCAGCTAAAGCTTTAACTGCTACTACACAACCGGTGGACTTACCTGCTGCACCATGGAGCAAACTAGGTATTGACATAATTGGCCCTTTTAGTATTTTACCGTATCAACATTCATTTGGTATTGTGCTAATGGATTATTTTTCTAACTGGCCAGGGATTAAGATGGTCAGAAAAGTTACTTTTGAAGCCATTATCAATTTTAGATGATATATTCTGTAGGGAAGATTGTCACTGACAACGTACCACAATTTATTAGCAAACAGATGGAAGATTATCTAATGAGATGTGGCATAACTCAAAAGGATTGCAGTTTTCCATCCGGAGGGAAACAGTCAAATTGAGAGGTTTAATAGGGTTGTTAAGGAAGTAATTCAATTGGCTGTTAAAGGTGGGTTGTGTTAGAACAAAGCTCTACATTCCATGTTGCTCTCTTATAGAACAGCTCCTAATGCGATTACCTTGTTGACTCCCTTTGAATTATCGCAAACCTAGTACAAAACTAGTTCCATGGTGGCTAAGAAACAAGGACAAAACACAAGCAGAGTTTGCTGAGATAGATTTCAAAGAATTTTGTCGTAAAATGGATGCTTACAAAACAGAAATGAAGGATAATTTGTTAAAAAATAGGACTGTCAGGAATATTTTTGTTCAGGTTGGAGACTTGGTACGGTTGAAGAAAGGTTGTTCTGTACGTAAGGGATTGTCTAATTGGGCTGATCCCATGGAAGTGGTGGAAGTGTTTAAGAATGCAGTAAGAGTGGAAGATGGGAGTGTTTGGGATTTTAATAGAGTCTTAATTTATAAAGGCAGAAAGGAACTTTGTGATGACATTCCTTCTTCCAATGTATTTCTGGATGTGAATGGAGATAGTGTGAGCAATTCAAGTACAGAATAATCTATTGGTGAACAATGTGTTTCTGCTCCAGCATGTTCAACCAGAAGCTCAAGAGTTCACAGGTTACCTCTCAAAATCAAAGATTTTGTGCTTTCTTAAGAATAATTATTTATTTATTATCTTGTTAAATAAAAGAGGGTAGGTGTGTTATGTGTTGATATTTGAAGTAGACATGAGCGCGCACGCACTCGTGTCAACTTTATATAACATTCCACGCGGGATGATATGGTTTGAAAGAGAATTGGGTGGGATGTATGTGTTTGAATGGATGCTGGGGGATATAGGTACTGTAGGTGGCGGTTACAGCATTCTTTCCTGTACCTGTCAAGAGTTGCATCCAAATAAACGACGCTATGCACAATACCTTTTTTCGTTTCCCATTTTTATTCCATGGAAATGTGAAGTCTTCTTTACACAAGGATTGAAGGCTGCACATTATTTTGTAAAGGGAAGGTATTTGAACTTTTCAGAAAGCAACAAAATGCTAGAGGAATTTATGAATTCCTGTTTAATCAACAATGTTTTTCTCTCCGAGAAAGAACTGTACAAACAGCTGCAGAGGGTGGCCATGGACACCTGTGTTGCCCCCAGCGAAGTAAACCTTTTAGTATGCTATGAGGTATGGGTCCATTGTGTAGTAAGGTGGTACAGATATATTGATGACCTCTTTATTTTATGGAGGTGATCGTCAGTGTCAGGCGAAGAATATATTACTGCACTAAACAATAATGCTGTAAACTTGAGGTTCGGTGATTAAATAAGCACAGATGCAATTAACGTTTTACATCTTAAGGTTTTAGTAGCTGACAGTAAGATCTGCAAAGCTTTATATAGAAAGCCTGCAGCTGGTAAGTCCCTCCTCCAGGCTACCAGTAGTCATCCAGCAACACTTAAGTGGATCATCTCCTTTGGGGAGAGGCTTCGCTAAAAGAGAGACTTCACTAAAGAGAAGGATTATAACACAGCAGCAGAAGAAGCGACAAAGAGATTCCTCGTAAGAGGATACCCCCAAAAAGTGCTGAAAAGAGCATTAGAGAGAGCCTGAATGAAATCTAGACAAAATCTCCTTTTAGAGTATACTAGCAAGAATTAGAGAGACAGAAATTCAGATTGATCACTAGCTTCTCAAAAGACACAGGCAAGGTCTAACATTATATCTTACAATGTGAACAAAAGTAAAAAATAGCGAAGCTATTTTCACTTTTGTGCTTCTTTTCTCACTTTTGCTCATTTTGTTTCCCTTTCAACATATCTTTGGACTTCTATCCTGTCAGTTTTTATACCATTCTTCCAAATTATTAGGACCATGAAATACCAGTACATACTCTCAAACCTTTGTTTTTCTTAACATCACAACACACTCCAAAATGGCTGCACGTTATTCATGAACTAATCCTCCCTTCACTTCCCTAAGCTGAAATGACGTCATTGAGTGTTTTGCTCTCCGGCTTCTTTCGTGCCATCAGATTCGCCCTTTTTTGCTTTCTGGCCCGTTTGCTCGCAAGATTATCGCCTCCAACCACAGGGAGCTTCCTTTAATCCACATCATGTGTTTGCACTTTGTCAAATAACTTGAATCATTACAGGATGCACACAAGTCAATTGTACTTTGGTATAGATTCAAATCCAGACCAAGGTGTTCCGGTAACCACTGCATTTTACTTGCCCCTGTTCTAATATACTTGTTTACAATTGATTTTTAGTTTCACTAAGGTTACATAAATACATGGACGGCAGATTGTATTCTTTTGTTTCCTCCGACTCACGGGCATCGATCCACCCACCTATTAAAGGTAGTACAGCACCTGTTGATACATAACCATGCTTCCGTTTATGTGAATAACCTTGGGAAATATTGCATTCTACACATTTCCTATTAATTCTTTGGTTGTCCAAAACAGATTGGACATACTATCTAAATTCTCTTGGTGAGCAATTATTGTGACTCTGTTCTCACCCATGCATCCACTCAGTTCATGATAACATGGTTTTTACTGCTCTTTTCTATGTTCTTCTTTACACAGGGGTGTTTCTTTGTTGCTTACTTGGGTCTCCCAATTAGGCAGTGCAATTAAATACAGTTTCATATTGTTGATTCTGTTGTACAGTGATTACGAATAAGATAGAATCTGATGTGCCCTTTTCTATGATCTATGGGCATGGATGCTACTCGCTGTTATTTTTCTGTTGCTCACTTAGTTCTCATCTTTTAGATCTCTATTCTTATGTAACATTAGGAATCTGTTCTTTCCCTTTGTGACAATCATTATATATCACATGAAATTAGTTATATTTCTCCTTTTGTCTCTTGGCCACGGATACTTTTCTCTAGTTGTTAATCCTGAAAAATAAGTTTGGAACATTCTAGGACCCAACATTCTAACCATACTCTTAACCACATTTAATCCTGCTGGTTTGGTCTATCAAGATAGCAGAATTGCTGTTACGAATTTGATTTTGTGAGAGAGAATCGTTAGGTTTTTCTTTTTTTCTTGATACAAGTTTCATCATATAAGCAACTCTCATCAAGTACTATATCACTGAACATAATCTGCCTTTTATTTATTTAATATTGATATAATAAAGTCCTAACTTGTTTTTCATATTTTTTTGTATTATTTTTTCTTTATATTTTTCTTTTTTCATTTGTCTTTCCTTATCTGCTTTTCCCTTTCTCTTCCGTTACCATTTCTTATTTGCTTAATTTTCACCTTATCCTATATGTTCTAATATATTTATTTTGATCACTATATATATATGTTCTGTATGTTTCTTTAACATTATGATATGCTTATAATGCATCATTCAGCTTTGAGAAAGTCCTTGGCATGCCAGCCATTTGAACGGAACACGTGTTGGCTGTTCCCGTTCCTTTTTGACTTGAATAAATACAGAACTAAGGAAAGCTATAATCATATCTGGTCATTGGAACATTTATCCAGGAATCTTAACATTAACTCTCGGCATAACCTGTCTTTCATACAATCACTTGTACATATGCCATGCGTGATTGATGTTGCTTCAAAATGCATATTATGAGCCTTCCTGGGATACTTCAGCTCCTGGTGACTTTGATCCTGACTCGTCCTCCTAGGATGCACTACTGACCGTTACTTCTACAGCAGCTGCTGATGGGATTGGATTTGAATATATTTGGTCAGTGAAGTTGATGGGAGGGGTGCACTAAAACAATTGTCTGGACATTTTAACAATCTGGCAGTTTCTAGTGGTGGAGATTTTTTTAATTCCAAAATGTTTTTATTAGCTAAATTGTTTTGAAAATATAGTCTCTTTTAAGTGCCATTTATATAGTCTTTATATACAATTTGGGTTTTGCTATGCTTTTATTATTAAAGACAAAAAGAACAATTGATGGACAGAATGCAGAACAATGTCATACATTCACCCCAGTACACAGATCTGGGCCTGAATCCGTCTTCTTTTCGCTCCTCATGCCATTCCAGTTTGAACCCAGCCATATGCAAATCAGTCTTGATCCTGCGCCAAATGGGAACAGTCCAGCCTGAACTGTCGGGTCAAGTCCTCCCTGGACTGGAAACAAGCATCCTAGGACCGGTTTCAGGCCCCCCCCTCAGCAAGGAAAGCTCGACTCCAGTTGCATGGAAAGGACAGGGCCCATGTCTGGGCATATCCGTCCCACTCGAGGTGATAAACAATTGATGGACAGAATGTAGAACAATGTCATACATTCACCCCAGTACAGAGATCTGGGCTTCAATTGGTTATTTTTTTGCTCCCCATGCCATTCCAGTTGAACTCAACCATATGCAAATCAGTCTTGACCCTGCCCCAATGGGAACAGTCCAGCCGAACTGCATATGGCCAGGTCTAAACTTGGGTGGCATGGTGAGCAAAAGAATGGTGGATTTAACCCAGATCTTGTTGGTAAATGTTTTGATTTGTTCTGCATTCCGTCCATCAATTGTGTGTCTTTTGCTTTGCTATTAAAGAAGCACAATACTTTTTATGATTTCAGGTTTTATATTAAATCTATATTTTTGGCATAGGTTTTAGGAAGCTTTTTAGTCCCCTTACGACCAAGGAGTGGGTGCCATGTGATCACTTTAGGCCCAGGCAGAACACCACAATTTTACATGTTCACATTGAAAGTTGACATATTTTCTTGAACATTGACATTTGAAACTCATTTGCTAGCATTCTTGCATGGATAGTGTTCCATGAAATTACTTTGCTTATAGTTAAACATCTTCATAGACATATAATCAGAGTCTTCAACATTCAGAACAGAAGCTAAAGTTCACTGCACATAATGGTATTGTTTGTTATTGTTCGCTCTGCGACAGCTTACTCAGGATATATTGAATTATGACGGCCTGACTGGGACTTAGGCATGGCATCATGGGTGAAGTTTATTGTATTGACACCATCACTCCTTTATTTGGAGGAGCATTCCACTGACACTGTTGAGGTCACCCCATGCTGGATATCCAGCCCAGCTGAATCCTGTTTACCTTGTGAGAAGGATGGTGCCCAGCTCTACACCCAGATGGACTCCCAGTTGAAACATACCCACAGGTAAGTGGTGAGTTAGATCACCCTGCAGCGATTCTAGCAGATTCATCTACCCTAGGCCCATTAGGCTAGGCAGAACTAGGTAGGAGCACAAATATAACTGTACTTGTATGCAAGTATATTTTCTGTGTAACGGCACAATGGTTTAATTATTCATTTTCTTTACCATTCTTGTGATGTTGATTCCTCTGTGTTGTTTCCTTCTATTGAATATTGCAGCACCTGTGTTTTACACAAGAATCTTATTGCTTCAATAAATATTGAAATGCCAATTTGAGTATTTCTTGTGTTTACTTTTGGCCATGCATGTGTTACCAAATAAAAAGGTTCTAGATCTGTTGCCACGCTTTCCTTGGGGAGTCAGGATTGTAACGCACTGAGGGTGCACATACCACCTGTTACCTTGCTAGGTTAGGGTACTGATGGTGCACTGTGACCTAGCATGACTCAGGCCAACATATCCTGATGGTGTGTGTAGAATTAGTCTTGCACAGTTTTGACATTTATGTTTTTAAACAAAAGCACAGGTTTACTTGGAAAATAGGAACCATACGACAGTTGGTGTTGATATTCAGTAGTACAATCCAAAATAGGGATATATGTGAAGCTTTAGAATGAGTTTCATCAAAACAAATAACATTTTAAATTTGAATGGGTGAGATGTTATTTAAAAAATGTAGAGATCTCATTATATAGAGGCTTAGATAACACATTTTGAGGTGCACCCAAACGTATTTATATTTTAAAATGAGTCCCACTGTTCTTCAGAGAATAAAACATTTAAAAGGTGTTATTGAATTTACTTGGCAGGGTAGTATTAGTTATTCCTGCTATTTTTATCATTAAATATGTTGCTGCTATTTATATTACCGTAGGATTGCTATTTTATTAACAATTTATGTGCAAGTTATTGCAATTTCTTTACAGTTTTGATATACTAATTGAAAAAACAGTTAGGACTCAATTAGGAGTCAGGCGGTCCATGGAATGCTGGAATCGAGAAGGGTGCAGTGGTGGTAGTCTTCCAACAGTGCTATTACAATTAGGACAGACGGACCGCCATTGCCCCACCACAGCCGCCGTGATGTGGTGGTGTAGAGGCAGTAATATGCTTGGCGGGACTGCTCTGGTCCCGCTAAGCATATTACAAAATTCCTCTCCACCATGGTTTTCAAGGCAAACCTCTAGTAGCAAGAAACTGCAATGAAGCTGTCTGTTTTCATGCCATATTCTGGCTTACTGATTATGTGGACATGAATCTGTCATTTATAGTCAACAGCAAAGATATGGCAGTTATGAAGTTAAACTGAGATATGTAAGAGTCTAGGGGCCTTGTTATGTAAAGTGCCCCAGAGGTGCAACAGGCATGTGTGCCCACTTTCTATCCTCCGGGGGCACTGTAGTATTACAGAAGGGGCTGCAGATGTTTGCACTGCTCAATGTGTAATATCGATAGTGTTGGTACACATGCACCTCCAAAAGTGACGTTCCTTCTTTGCATGTCCCTATGCAAATGAGAAAATCCCTTTACCTCTTTTCCAGTGCTGTATTATGGGCACAGGGCAGAGGCAAAGAGGCCATCAAGAGGTGCACTGGTTGCATGCCATGAAAAAAGGTGGTGTTCAAAAGGGCCTGATTACTAGTCTGAGGACCGACAGACTCACAAGGGCGTGGCAGCGAAAGTCCAGCCATTGCCGTACCGGTGGCCCGACAACCTTATTTGGACTTTGGCGATCAGACCATCATTGCACTACTGCAACCGCCAGGGAATCACATTCCCTAGCATTTCGGTAGTGGTTTGAGAGCTGCAATATGCTTGGAGGTGCCCTGAGGTACCTCCAGGCATATTACTACTTTCCTCACCGCAAGCGGTGTCATAGAGGCTCTTCCTCCATGTAACTGCTGTCGGTGAGGAAAGAAAAGGTCTTGCCCTTGTGCATGGGGGTGCATGCAGTGGGGCATACGTTGTGCCCCAGTGTAATTTCGCACCCTGAGTTCCTGCATGGGAAGGAATGCACGACATGATGCAATGAGTCTTTAAAGAACACTACTGTGCTACTACCACGATGCCTGCCTGCCAGACCACAAAAGAACTAGTAATCTGGCAGGCGGGCATCCACGGCTCTTGGCTGTGCAGGGTGCGGCAGTGGCTTGTCTCCCACTCACGCACCTCCAAAAGTCATAATCAGGCCCTTCGTGAACCCACCTGTGGGTTATCCCTGCAAGTAGGGAAACATGTTCCATGACCCACTTTGTAATCTCTTTGCATCTGGGTGCAGTTATTTTCTGAACCTTTTATAGGGAAGATGTCTTTCCTCTTTGAAACGTAAGCCTGGGTGCAGCCTGCACCATGGAAGGCAAGTTGGCTACTTTAATCGGCCAGTCTGTATTTCACTAATGTGCTGCCCCCAGGACAGTGTGAGGTTGCAGCTGCCATGCAGGGGGCAGCACTTTATCAGTAATAAGGCATACTGTCCCTATATGCACAAGCACACCTAGTTAACGGGGCACCGCCAGGAAAAACAGGGACAGTATGTAAGAAAGTGGCTCTGTATATACTGCACCAAAGTAAGGTTCAGTGTGCACAGAGTTCACAGTCCCCAGAGGTATAGCAGAGGCTAAAGTTAGATATAACCTTACTCTCTAAAGTGGTAGCTTGGTTGAGCAGTAAGGCAGTATCAGAGGACAGTGTAAAGCATTTGTTGTACACACTCATTCAGCAAATGGTCTCACACACCCAAGAACTGAACTCTAGGCCAATTGTTTTGTATATAAAAATATATAGTTACTTTATCAGAATGAGATGGTTCAATTGAATACTTTCAAATAGCAGTTGACTTTTAAATGCAATAGTTACAGTTGTTGCAATATGCAACACAAGTTTAAACACAAAATATCATTGAGCTCAATGGAGATTTTTAAGTAAATGCAATAAAATCACTTTACGTATGTTTTTCTAACTAACGGTTGGATCCTGTATTCAGCCCTGGGGCATTTCATGTAAACAGTTGAAAGATACCGTTTTTGTTATACAGGCGATTTTTAAGGAATATTTGGAAGTTTGGAAAATTGACACAGAAGATTTTCTGGTCAAAACCAGGCAATGTATTCCTATGGAGGAAAATTGAGTTAACAGTAAATCATGGTTATAATTACTTTTCAGGTTCAGTGCTGGGCTCACAAATACTTTGGAACCAAAAGGAGGGTTTGGGCTCAATGCAGTAAGGTCAAGCCTCACTTAACTATATGACAAAACAAATTCCAGTACTGCAGTTATTCATTAAAACAAGTATAGTGACATAGTGAAACAAAACACCATATTTCCAAGACTTGTTTTTCTGTCTGACTTAAATCTTTGTTTTTTATTCTTTTTTAACCAAAGCAATATTTTTCTTATTTATATGACATCACCACATTTATATACATTTCTTTGACATTACTGTTTTTTACACGCGTTTCGAGCACCCTTATTAACACAATCAAATTCTGGAGGTGCACATTAACCTACAGTAGTCCTCTTTTCCTCTATTGACACAAGACAGAGATATGTGGTCCTGATGAGAACACCCCCTAATAAGGGTGCTCGAAACGCGTAGACCAGCTCTTCATACAGCCTTAGGAATCTTCACAACGTGTGGAATTTCCTAATTCGAAAAAGTCATCCCAAGGCTGTCTTCGATTCTTAATTAATTTTTCTGCATAAATGAATGTAAAAATGTATACTGTGTAAATAGAAAGTGTGGTTGACTCTAGGGAGTCTGGATGCATGTTGGTATGGAAGGTGTGAGAGGATAGGATAAATGTTAGTTTTGATTTTGTAGGTCGTGTAAAAAAACAGTAATGTCAAAGAAATTTATATAAATGTGGTGATGTCATATAAATAAGAAAAATATTGCTTTGGTTAAAAAAGAATAAAAAACAAAGATTTAAGTCAGACAGAAAAAGGAATCTTGGGAATATGGTGTTTTGTTTCACTATGTCACTATACTTGTTTTAATGACAAACTGCAGTACTGGTATTTGTTTTGTCATATAGGGCTAACAAATACAGCAGTGGGATCTCTCCTGTTTGCAGGTGAGTACATTCGTTTTTGATGTTTGGACGATTTTTAAGCAATATTTATAAGTTTGAAAAATCTACACTTAGAAGAAATTCTGAGTGAAACCCATCCAATACTACCCCATGGAGAAAATCAAGTTATCGGTCTTTGGGTAAGTACTCGGCTGGCAAAGTTAAGGTTCTGGGGATAGACTCAGGGGTCTCCCAGGAGCAGGTAAGGGGGCCTTTGGTAGGTGGCTGCTAGCAGTCAGACCACGCGGCTGTGGGAGCTGAGCTCCTGGTCACTCACACAGGGCAAGTGGGGAAGTAGAGTAGGGTAGTTGCTGCACTTCCAGCAGCACTCAGGCGGCTGGGTGCAGGGTGCTTTTGTGCCTTCCGGTGCCCAATGTTATTCAATGGGAGACTTGGAAGTTGAACAAAGGCTGCAGGCTCGTAGGTGGAGATTCTTCAGGTGTGACCACCACTTTGAGAGGTAAGTTGGGATCTTGGAGGATAGCTAGACACCCAGGAGTTGGGCACAGGGGGTCATGGGGCGCCGGATGCAGGGGTGTCTTTTGACGTCGGGAAATCTTACTCTTAGCTGGTCGTGGTAGGAAGGGTTCCTTGTTGTGAGGCTGCAGGCGTTGTCAGGATTGTCGAGGAGGGTCCATTGGTGCTGGATTCCGGGTCACAGTCACCGGGGGGAAGTTCTCATGGTCTTTGTCCACTCAGGCAAGGGCGGGCTGGGCAGGTGCAGAGTGTGCTGGATTTGCGGTTCCTGACTGGCACCAGGGGTTGTTGCTGTTTGAGCAGAACCACTGCTCATGGGAGTCCCAGTCTTTAGATGAGCAAGGCAGGCAGATCCTCTGGGGTTTTTGAGGTTGCTGTCCGCAGGAGACGCCAAGGTTTTAGCTTGAGCCGGTTCAAGGATCAACAGGACTGTAAGGCTGGGACCAAGTCAGGTGGTGTCCTCCTCTTGTTAGCAGCTGCACGGCAAGTCTTCTTTCTTCTTGTTCTTCTTTCTTGTTTTCAAATCAGGATCTGAGGAAGGAAGATTCAGGGTGCCCCTGAACACTAAATTACAAGTAGGGCAAAGGCAGGGACCAATGGGTCCCTGTCCTGGGGTGAGTACACCCCCTATCCTGCCACTCTCCAGTGGGAGGGGGCAGGAGCCTAGCTATGATTGAGTAGGGCTCTCCAACCTCAAGATGGCAGTAGCCTGGAGTTGTGCTTCATCTCGCCTTCCCCACCTGAGGGGTGGGGTTGACAGAGGCCAGCACACCCCCTTTACTCACTTAGTGTTTCCCGCCTGTCTTCCCACCAGAGTGGGGGTCAGAACCGGTGGGGGCCAGTTGCTGAGTACAGCAAGGGGCCTGAATAAGCTCACAAAGAAGGCATGCCTATGAAGCTTCCCCTGCCCATCCTGGGGGAGGAGGCTTGGCACCTCGTCCCAGGATGTGCATTGTTTCAGGCCCCCGAGAGCGGCTGGCTCTCAACCCAGGGGTCCAGAAACATGTCTGGTGGTGGCAGCCTCGGTACCCATGCAGTCAGGGCACTGGGAGTTGGTTAGTTTCAGGGGGCATCCCTAAGATGCCTTCTGTTGTGCATTTGGCATTAAATCCCACACTGACATCAGTGCGGCTTAATGTGCTGAGAAGTTTGATATCAAACTTCTCAGTCTTCAGTGTAGCCATTATGGTACAGTGCAGTTCATAATGACAACCTCCCAGCACTGTTGTGTTCGATTTTAGATTCCAAAATAATTTCCAGATTCATGCCCTTATATAGTTTTAATTCGAATTGCCCTTATATAGGCATAGAATTCCAGTCCTAATTTAGGCATAGTCCATGCTACCCAAATACAGGCATGGCTACTTCCATCCGTTCATCTACGTACCAACGATTTCTTGGAAAACCAGACTCCTAAGTCGTTAGGGACTTCCCTTTGCTTGGATATTGACTTCTCCAAGAACTCATTTATTGTGCATGAACATCGATTCCTTAGGGGTTGATTCATGACGTTCATATGCCCGACTTTACATCAATACTGGCATTCCTAAACACCGTCAAGGTATAAATATACCTTTGCTTGCTATGGCAAAGCACGGTATGGTTCGGTGCAGTTTGACTACCTACTTGCACGACGCAGCTCGCTACAGCAAGTGCAGAAGGAAGCCAACTATCCAGCTGCCGCACTGATCAGAAGCTGTCATATTCCTGCCGTGAATCCAGCTCCAGTGTTTCTGACTCCCCTTGTGGGGTGTTGGGATATTGAGTCCTGAAAGAGATGCCAACCTCTCTCATTCTAAGGTATGGAGCTGATTAGAACCTAGAGAAACATTTGGCAATTCTTGGCAAAACTAAACCTATGCTAAAGACAACACCTACTTCTTCCCCCGTACTGGACCTAGGTTAGGTACACTGGGGTAGGCGTATTTTAGAAGCACCAGTTGAGTATTTTAGCCTGTGTTATTTATGTATGTAGTTTTATATATGTCATAGCAACGGACAATGCTATTACAGTATTATTTTATATTACTGTTTACGCTGTACACATTATACTTCGCATTCTATCTAATGATTGTAGCAGTTCACCTCTCTTGCATGAGAAAGAAAACTGTTCAATAAACCCTTTTTATTGAAACGCCCGTCTCTCTATTTCAGTGCAAACTCTGTAGAAACGAAGCATGCACGATTGACTGAGTAAAATAGTTATCTATTGTTTCCACGACTCTGAAGAGATTGTTTCGATTCTAGGGGAAACAAAGTTGTCATGTTTATGCGGTTGTCAGAGACTAAATCCCCTTTTTGTTTATTCGAGAACGTTTCTAGTAACCTCTGAGTTAGCTGGCACACACAATTAATTTTAATATACTCGATAGAGACATAATGACCTCAGTCCTATGTCAAATATATAGTGTATATTATTCCAATGCACAGAGCATATTGGTAATATAGGAACTACACTACATGGCGCCCAACGGTTTAGTAAGGCACTAATTTAATGCTAGATACTAAAGTAACTCAGTCGTGATTTTCTCAGAAACACCTTTTTCCGTAATACTCCAAAAGACATCTGGAGTGGGTAAAGGGATAATATCCGCCATAGCTGAGTAGGACAAAAATCCTATTTATTAGCTTTTTGGTTTGTTCAACGTTGAAGGATACAGTGTTCCAAAATATTGTCCACCTCATCTTTGTTCCCTTGAAACTTGCTCTGCAAACTTTCAGTCAACAAAATGGCCAACGAAGATAATTGCGGTGCCAGTGGAGCTGCAGGTGAAAATCCCATACTAGTTTTCAACCTCACAGGTTTCCGATAAACCGATGAGAATGCTATAGTCACTCCTCAAAATTTAAGGAAAGCCATCACTATAAAACTTATAAAACATGGCCCAACAGCAAGAGGTGGTAAGGCAGTTTTTGTGATAGAGGAACATGAATATCACCAGACAGAGGTATTCGATTCATGGATAGTCTTCCCAAAAGCAAATCCAGTAACACTCATGTTTCACTTATACAAAGAAGATGATCCACCAGAGGAATACATTCCTTTCGAGGATATTGAAATTCCACTAACATACCAGGAGCATGAGCTCTAGTTTAAAGGCACCCTTAAACATTTAAATCACATTACCAGGCACGTTCCACTAGGTAGACCAGGAGCACCATGGTCGGCATTAGCCGGCTATACACCTGACCTTTACATTGAATCAATGTCGGACGAGGACTTACTTAGTAACATACAACATTTAATAGAACTATACAGTTAAAGGTGTTTACTAAACAAAACTCCTACTCCTTCTAAAAAGAAGTGGGAAAATAGCAAACAAACTTCCAAAGAGAAGCGTTCCCATTCCAGAGGTAGGTCTCCTCAAAAGGAGCCCTCTGAAAGGAGGTATAACCTCAGGAATAGGGATAATTTGAGAAAACCTGATAGATATCAAGATACTGATACGCATTCCTCTCGTACCTTTCAGACTTCATCACAGAAATCCGAAAGAAGAGGATGGTCAGAAAACAAAGAACAACGAGTGAAGTCCAAAGACGATCAACACGTTCAGAAAAACAAAAACCTCAATTCACCAAAAAGAAGGTAGAAGGTCTAAAAATAAGCCCTTTCGAGGATCTTGAGGACACAACTCAAGAACAGAGAATGGGCTAAGACAATGTTGGACAGCACAGCAGAAGTCACAATAGCTCGACAGAAACTGAAGGATCTTCTGGAGACAGTGGACTTGAATAAATTCATTCAGGTTGAAACTGCAGATACCAGGGTTAGTTCTCCACATAGGTTATATGAAATAACACTCCAGATGGAGGGAGACATACCAAGAAAAATAAAAGCACTCTATTGGGAGCGAATTTCTAAGGGTTATGAAATTCTTCTAGCTGAACAAGCCTGACCACCAGAATTTGTCAGGGAGTGCCCACATGACGAAGACATCATTATGACAGCCTTCTCTAATCAAATTCCAATACATTTAACATATAGTTATACCAGAAAACGGGCAGTAGCTCAAGCTCCAGCATTATACAAAAATCATGTAGGATGGGATGAGGACTCACCTCACCACAAAATACAATAAAAAAATCAACCAACTGCACAAAGGCAGTACCCAGTTAAGCAATAATCTAAAAAACAGGTCAGGGAGATCCTAGATCAACTTGAATACCAGGGGGTGATTGAAACATGCACCTCATCAATGAACAATCCTTTGTTTCCTGCATCCAAACCAGACAATACATATCGTCAAGTATTGGATTACCTACATCTAAATTCTTGTTGCAAAACATTTGCAGTGCCGAATGCACACAGTACAGCATTAATGAATACCATTGTGAGTAAAAAATATAAAATCACATTAGATATTTCTAATGTTTTCTTTTGTCAAAACATTGCAGAAGAAAGTAGGTATTTGACCGCTTTCTTAATAATGGGGACACAGCGTCACTTCTGTCGCCTCCCTCAGGGATTTAAGAATAGTCCTGGGTTATTCTCAACAGGGGTAACAGAGTAACTACAAATTTATGATGACAAGGCATTGTCATATGTCGATGATATCTATCTGACAGACGATGACTTGGATAGGCACTTGAACAGGGTGAACACCATTATACTTGGATTCCCCTCCGAGGGGTACAAATTCAATTTTAAGAAATCAAGAATTGCCCATCTCAATTTCCTTTTTCTAGGATATAAATTATAAAGTGAAGGCAAAAGCCTGGCAGCCAACTTTCTAGAAAAGTGTGCGCTGCTCTAACTACCAAAATTGCTGAAAAACTTACAGTCAATTCTAGGTTTCCTGAATTTTGGAAGAACTTACATTCTAAATTACGCAGAAAGGGTTAAACCTCTCTAAGAATTAATCAAACCTGATTTCAAAACAGTAAATTGGACACAAAAACACACAGAAATTTTGTGTTCACTCCAAACAGACATGTTAGCAAACACGCGTAAACGTATGCAACTTAGTGATCCGGATCATTCCAGGACTATGCGGATTCACGTACTTAACCTTAAACGAAGGTGAAAAAGTACCAATAGTTTACAAAACACACTTGTACACACAAACAGAAATGAAGTCCACTTCTACAGAAAAAATTCTGACAGCTGTTCAAACTGCTGTAGCAAAAGAAAGAGCCCTCGCACAGGGGAAACGCATTATAGTTGTAACACCTGTACCTGCCTTGAAGGCAGTGACAGAAGCAAGATTTCCGCATGCTAAAGCTTTACATCTGTGATGGATACAATGGGTTAATTCTCTTACTGCAACAGATGTTTAATACGTTTTTGATCCTTATTTAAAAACACAAGCATTTCTACAATACAAGCAAGAATTTCCTCTGCCTACTGAAATTCTGCCTCTTGACAAGAATGAATGTATAATTTATACTGATGGATCAGCTCAACCCGCGACTGGGTAAACAAGCCTATAGTGCAGCGTGCGCGATCGTTAAAGATCGTATGCGCAATGGCAAATTAAGACCAATAGTCACTAAAACACAATCTCTAGGAGACTGTACAGCTCAGCGAGCTGAACTACAAACATTCATCATGGCAATTGAGAATATGGATTGCGAATTACCCACACTCATAGTGTGCAATTCTTTCTATTGTGTCCAATTTTACAATGAATATTTACAGAATTGGCTTCAAAATGGTTTCAAAGATGCAAAAGGTGGCACAATCAAGCATAAAATGCTTTGGGAACAAGTAGTTCAGTTACGAGAAGGACTACAAAACACTCACGTGATTTATATGCTGAGTCATCAACGTGATGGCTTTCATGTTGAAGGGAATTCATTGGCTGATGAAGCCGTGAAGGCAGCTGTGCAAACGGCTTCCGTAGCTGCAATCACTCGTTCAAAATTGAAAATGGACAGCGAAATAATGCTGGCTGTCAATGCTACATGCAAAGTAAGCGGGGCAGTGTTACCTAATAAGTTTCCACTTAAATACTCATATATAATTGATGCAAGCAACGTTCCTTTTGCTCGAATCCCGAGAGTGGGCGATAGGGTAATTCCAAACAGGAAACGTAGAGTAGCTGTGATATACAAAACACATTCGGGAGAGGGTCTGATACATCAAGGGATCTCCAAAACAATATTAATTATAAAAGAGACGTACTGGTGGCCAGGAATGAACGCTCACATTCATATGTTTGTCATTGACTGCAGAGACTGCAACAGAGTTCGCAGCACAGAACGCCGCCAGATACCTGACTATAGCGTAGCCAGCCCGGTACAGACACCATTGTTAGACAGCATTAAACTTTCTACACGCAGACGTCCCTGTGGACAAATGCGGTCCCACAAATATTAAGACAAGGTTCATTTGGATGTGGCCTCAGCGGTCGGCTGACGCTCGAACTGTTAAAAGATGTGTGTGTCTTTATTGGCACGCACGCAATTGGCACTCTACATTCTGACCAGGGTCCTGCGTTTAGCTCTCGAGCTTACAAGGAGGCCATGGCCAATTTGGGCATTGCACTGCGGTATTCTAGTCCATTCAATCCTGAGGGAAATTTGGTTGTGGAGAGAAAAAGCCGGGACATAAAGCAATCTATGACAGCTAGGGTTTTAGGTTCGGATGACGGGTGGGTCAAACATCTAATAAGTGTCCAACGTAGTCTTAATAACTTGCCAAGAAGTTCTCTAGGGGGTATAAATCCATATGAGGTCCTTTTTGGGACAAGAATATTGGTCACAGACATTCATTGTCAGATATCAGTGGTGGCACAATAAAACATTTGATGTCAAAGATCGCTTGGCTGTTTTACAGGACTTAAATGAACTAAGAACGAAACAAAGCAACGTGTTCCTGAAGCCAACCACCACTGTGGAAAAACCAACTGTCCCAGTAAGGCCTATCTGGATTCCAAAGCTTGGTGATCTAGTCAGAGAAAAGATCGCGGACAAGCAGGAAATTGGGCCTTCTTACAGACAACCAGTACCTGTCCTAGCAATCCACGGATCAAGAACAGTTTAACTGCCACCCCTTGCTGGTAAAAAGGAGAACATGTTGGTGTCCATAAACCTGATTAAACCACACTATGTGGCTGATACTAAGCAGTAGGCCAAGTGGACTCCGACCAAGTAGCAGACGCCCAGCTCTAGCTACTATCCAAGAGGTTCAAACTGAGAGACTCATCACCTTTGAGGAATCTGCGGTGCGAAAAGAAGGACTATGCAACAAAGCTATGAAACTTATACCTCTTGAGACCCAAATAACAGTTCATCAAGAAACACCTGACTACAATGAAGTAGCACCTGTCTACAATGAAGTAACAAGTGATGAAGTGGTTCCAGCAATTTCAGCAAATCCGGATGAAATTCCCACCATTGACAGAACTGCCTCTAGCTATTTTATTAACTTTGATATGTTTTCTGAGGATCCCAGCGAACCTGAAACTACGCCAGCAAAAAGAACTTTCAAAGAGCAATTGAATGACGTTTTTCATCACCTGGAAAAGACTTATCTGGTTTTACCATGGATTGAACTTTGGATTGTGTTGGGAATATTTTTTCTTCTACTTTGGTTAGCTCTGGTAATAACTCTGGGTATGCTGATAAATGGAAGATATGTTAAAATGAGCACAGCAAGTTAGTACGTCAACTTACTCCTCAAGCCACACAAATCATCGAGTTTCTATACCTGATGGTATGGCTTGGGAAAAAACAGACTATGGCATTTTTGGCCCGTCGGAGCTGTTGAAGATTCCACACTTACTCAAGATTTCATTAAGTGACTTTGTTTCATCTAGTACCTTTTCTGATGATTGGGACTTCAAGACTATTAATAATATGATGTCAGACCGAGAAATATCTGCAGTATTTACAACAAAAGAAAACCTCTGGACCAGAGATCAAGAGCCTAGCTACGTACGTGTAATGATATTCTCAATACTCATTGGAGTTGGAATATTGCTGTGTTTTTTGAGAAAAAAATGGAACATTTTTCTTTTTCTTAGTGTCCCCTCACTCATCAGGGTTGCCCCACGGTGACATGCTTCATCATTGTGGCCATCCCAGCCCTCTACGGACTGAGGCGTGCTGGATTATGTGTAAGTGATTTCAAACTATCTTCCTAGTAAGCTACATATGATTTATTCTTGCTCCTAGGGGGTAAATAAAAAACGGGGTTGAACACTAAGGTGCCTAAGGAATATTGAGTTTAGGTGTACCTATAGATTCCTGTCAACATGTTTTTCGAGCATTCCCCAAGCTCTTCCTCAGGACTACACAGGGACCAGCCCTGTGTTCGCCACTCCTAATAGTGCTCAAGTGAGCTTATTGAAAGAAAAATAAATATTAAATAATGCTGCAAGATTAAGCATACATTAGTATCTACGTAAGGAAATAATCACATGGTATCTGTAAGAGAAAACACAAACATTGTTGCTATGGGGTAGCATGACCCCTTTATATATATACATGCTTTGTTACACCCACAACACAACATGTAATACTTATAGTGTAAATCCCTTTGTTCTTGGAAGCCCGATGGCGTGAAGGTATAAAAACGCTTTTTGAAGAAAAACGTGGTTAGCAACTCGTGACAAATCATGCATACTTCACGCATACAAAAAATGGTAGTTCTATTTACATATGTCAAAGGACCTAACTGTGCCCCATGGACGCGGAGGGTATGTTGGTATCCCTTCTATCTGGTGGTTAAAGAGAATAAATGGCAGAAAAGCTGAGATAGTGGTAGGTTATCCCATGAAATGGCATATGGTGGCTGCAGCAGTCCGCTGTCAATCTGTACCTGTTGGTTTAAAAACCGCACTTACTTAGAATCAGGATACTCAGGCCGAATCACCTTCACTCACACCTCCGGACCGAATGTTAGGGAACCGGGGTCCGGTGGTTGCTTAAGTATTCTCATTTCCGCGTTGTCATTGCGGGATCATTACGAGACACTAGACCGTGTCTGGGTATTCCTCGGCTCCTGCTCTGTCGCGGCCATCTTGGGTGTACCGCCTCTGTTTTAAAGAGTAGCGGTCATGTGTTGAGATATTATATTTACTTTGAATTAGTAATTTAGAGACATAATGCAAATCTAGCCTTACTGTGATAATTAGAAGATGTTATTTCCAAGTTTTTAGATCCACATATTAACATGATAGAAAAAAGGTGCTCAATGGTGGTGGCCATGTTTGTAGTTTTTTGGACTCCGCGAGACCCAAGAAATAGAATGGAATATGAATATGATTTGTGGGCATATCCTACAAAACCACTGTTATAATTTTGGAAGGTACCACATACTGGTGTGTGTTTACAATTATTGATAAAGGACCACACCTTACACAATCCGTTTTTTGGGATTGTAGTGCTGCAAAAATATTGTCAGCCATTTTGGTAGTTTTTTGTGGGTAAAAATCCCATGACGATTTTATAGTTTGTAGGACAGTTAAAAATTCCACGAAACCCAAAATATGAATTTAATTCGGAGGGCATATCACACGAAACCACTGTTATGCTTTTCGAAAGTGCCACCGACTGATGTGTGCTTAAGATTATTCATAATAAACCACTTTTTTGTTGGATTGTGGTACTGCCAAATATTGTCATCCATTTTAGTAGTTTTGGTGGGCCGAATTCTATGACGACTTTTAAATGCACATAAAAATTCAATAAAGATGCATAAAAACAAACAAATGCCCGTTTTAAATATTCTTTAAACTCCTTTTATATGAACTAAGGTGGTACCCATGATTCTTGATCAGTGTGTGTGTGTGTGGAGTCACTGATCCTGTGAATGAGTGGTTATATAATCTAATCACAGGAAAAACCTTAGAGTGAAAGGAAATTCATTATGAAAGTTATGAAAACTGCCCCCATGGAATGTCATCATTCAGGCCACAGGTATCTCAACGCAATTTAAAAATCCAGCGTTGTTCTCTTTCAAACAATTTTTTCTCCATATGTGTGTGGTTTTGCATGGTTTCAAGGACCACCCACCGCATGTCATTAGGGGTATGGCATTTTTCCAGAAAATGTGTGGTCATTTTTGTGTTGGAACGCTTATATATAATGCTGCTTCTTTGCTCCACTATCCATGTGCTGACCTTCCTTGTGGTCATCCCCACATAGTGTAGATTGCATGTGCAGGTTATCATGTAGACCACACCTGTCTTATTGCAGTTAGAAAAAGTTCTCAGGTCCCAGGTGACCCCATTGTTACAGATTACTTTTTTTGTTGCTGTAGTTAAATGACAGACACTACAGTTCGTGCAGGGGTAGTGGCCTGCTGGGAGGGGGTGAATCAGACGTACAGGTCATACAGAAC
The DNA here is from genome assembly GCF_964261635.1 of Lissotriton helveticus. Taxonomy (NCBI): domain Eukaryota; kingdom Metazoa; phylum Chordata; class Amphibia; order Caudata; family Salamandridae; genus Lissotriton; species Lissotriton helveticus. Next base: position 313,714,651 of record NC_136062.1, read on the forward strand.
CCATTACGTTTGGTCGTGTGTGGACCACGAAATCCTTGATTATTTTCTTTGTCCGTTATTCACAGCAATATTCCAACCCCAATGAGTGTTGAGAATATCATTACACAAATATAGCTAGGCTCCTGTGAATCCACCTACAACCAGCAACCATTGAGCCTGGTAGTGAATCTTTCAGACATCATCTTGACACCTGACCAAACCACCATACTTGAAAAAGGCCTAGGTTTTGTACCTACTGCCACCCTAGACAAATTCAAATTATGTTGCAAATTAAAGGAATTCATTCACAGAATAAAATTGGAAGTATTCTTTAAAGACAAAATCCAAACAGGAATTGCCAACAATGACACAGGATTGAAGAAAAAGTCAACATTGACACCACCAAGTGCCAGCATGCCAGTGGAACTCCTGGCTTTTGAAAAAAGCTGTTCTTAAAGAAGTGGCGGAAATAGACCCAAGATTGATCAAGACTTTTTACAACACAAGCAAAAGAGAGAAGGAAGCAATAAAGCAACTATCAAAAATACAACACTAACGATAAAACCAGCAGACAAAGGTGGCACCATTGTGTTACAAACTACAGAAAACTACAATACCGAATGCCTCCGCCTTCTAGCTGATCAACGGAACTATGAAGTCATTGAGGACGACTCTACTGAACGTTTAAGGATTGAGATCGCAAGTTTGGGGAAGAATCACTAACCAATGATTGGATGTCTAAAAAAGAGGCGGATTTCCTAGAAAATATCCTGTCACCTCTTACTTCTACACGATCCCAAAGATCCATAAAACCATGAAAAAAACCCAGGCAGACCAATTGTCTCAGGGATAGGTTCTATCCTTGAGCCACTGTCAAAATTTGCTGACGCTTTTTTGAGACCACTAATTCAGCAGACAGCCACATACCTCCAGCACACTAAGGCAGTCCTATGCCTTATTAAAGACCTAAACTTCAACCCCATGACCCAAATACTGGTGGGACTTGACGTGGAGGGCCTATACACAAGTCTCCCCCACCAAGAGACCCTAAAAATCTTAGAGGAAGTCCTGTTCCAAGAGACATGGCAATACCACACCCCAGGCATGTGGTATAAGAGTGTTGCCGGCTGGCATTGACAGAGAATTTCTTCCAATTCCATAACACCCTGTATCATCAAAAACATGGGACAAGCATGGGGAGTACTTTCGCGCCGAGCGTGGCGGGTCTGTGCGTCCACCACCTCGAGAAACAAAAAATTCTACACCCTGATAACCCCCATCTGGGCAGCATCCACCTATGGAAACGTTACATAGATGAGGTGCTGCTCATTTGGGAAGGAGATGCAAATGAAGTCACCCAATTCCTCCAATGGCTTAACCTGCGGGATCCATTTCTGAAATTCACATCCACAATAGCAGATCCTAGCTTGTATTTCTTGATCTTAACATCACAGCTAAGGAGGGCAGACTAACCACAACCACACACTTAAGCCCACAGCTAGGAACTGCTTACTTAGATTCGACAGTTTCCACCCCAGACAACTGAGGGAAAACCTGCCCTTTGGGCAGTTCTTGCGTCTCAGACGCAACTGTTCAGAGAAGCAAGATTTCAACACCCAAGCCAAGGACCTGAGTATCAAACTACTACAGAGAAACTATCCTCAACACATTGTATCAAAAGCCAAAAAAGGGCAACAAATAACAACAGAGATGCCCTGTTGGAACACAAAACTACAGACCTAACTACTAAGAACAAGAGACCAATCTGTATAACTACTTACAATGTAGCCTCAGACCAAGTAGTCAAGATTGTAAAAAAACATTGCAGAACACTCACCAGTGGCGGCTTGAATTTTGAACAACCCCTGTTCAGCCACCGAAAAGGTAAAAACCTCAAGGATTTTGTGGTCCACACACGACCAAACATAATGGGTTCTGTAGGACCTGTACATCTAATTCAGCCCCTCCCAGCAGGGTTTTTAAATTGCGTTCAGATACCAATGGCCTGAATGATGACATTCCTTGGGGGCAGTGATATGCCCTACGAATTAAATTCATATTTTGGGTTTCGTGGAGTTTTTAACTGTCCTATAAACTATAAAATCGTCATGGGATTTTTACCCACAATAAACTACCAAAATGGCTGACAATATTTTTGCAGTACTACAATCCAAAAAAACGGATCGTGTAAGGACTGGTCCTTTATCAATAATTGTAAACACACACCAGTACCTTCCAAAAGTATAACAGTGGTTTCGTGGAATATGCCCACGAATCATATTCATATTCCAATCTATTTTTTGGGTCTCGCGGAGTCCAAAAAACTACAAACATGGCCGCCACCATTGAGCACCTTTTTTCTATCATGTTAATACGTGGATCTAAAAACTTGGAAATAACATCTTCTAATTATCACAGTAAGGCTAGATTTGCATTATATCTCTAAATTACTAATTCAAAGTAAATATAATATCTCAACACGTGACCGCTACTCTTTAAAACAGAGGCGGTACACCCAAGATGGCCGCCACAGAGCAGGACCCGAGGAATACCCAGACACGGTCTAGTGTCTCGTAATGATCCCGCAATGACAACGCGGAAATGAGAATACTTAAGCAACCACTGGACCCCGGGTCTCTAACATTCGGTTCGGAGGTGCGAGTGTAGGTGATTCGGCCTGACTATCCTGATTCTAAGTAAGTGCGCTTTTTAAACCAACAGGTGCAGATTGACAGCGACTGCTGCAGTCACAGTGTGCCATTTCATGGCATGACCGACCACTAACTCAGCATTTCTGCCATTTATTCTCTTTAGCCACCAGATAGAAGGGATCCCAACATACCCTCCGCGTCCATGGGGCACAATTAGGTCCTCTGACATATATGTAAATAGAACTACCGTTTTCTGTATGCGTGAAGTATGCATGATGTGTCACGAGTTGCTAACCACGTTTTTCTTCAAAAATCGTTCTTATACCTCACGTCATCGGGCTTTCAAGAACAAAGGCGTTTACACTATATGTATTACATGTTATGTTGTGTGTGTAACAAAGCATGTATATATATACAAGCATTGAAAATGCAATAGGTCTTGCAATAGAAGAGTTTGACATTTTTCGTTTTGCAAATGGATGAGTGGCGTTGCGTGGATGAGTGGCGTTGCGTGTGTGAGTGGCGTTGCGTGTGTGAGTGGCGTTGCGTGTGTGAGTGGCGTTGCATGGCTGAGTGGCGTTGCGTGTGTGTGTGGCGTTGCGTGGCTGAGTGGCGTTGCGTGGCTGAGTGGCGTTGCGTGGCTGAGTGGCGTTGCATTGGCATAGCCAATAGGTCTCGCTTTTGGGATCTTATAAGTATTTAGCTATGCAGCACAATATCCTTGGTGCAACAACATTAACTGTTGCATGGTTAAACACTTATAAGGTCCCAAAGGCGAGACCTATTGGCTATGCTAATGCGTATTGTGTTTAACAGCCCGTGTGTATTTATCTGTGTGCTGGGGAGTGCACGAGTATGTCTGTATGACTGTCTCTGTGTGGGTGCGTGCCTGCGACTGTGTCTGTGTATGTTAGCTTGCATGCCTGAGCTCGTGTTTAAGGGTATGTGCTCACGGATGATTTGAAAGCCTGTGAAGGTACACGGCCCAGGGGTTGGCAAAGCCTGAAGCTGGGTGCTATGGAGTGCTTTTGAACTCTGAGGCGTTTGCTACTGTATGCCCAGCAAAACAACTTCCAAAATCCACCAGCCGCCACTGCCACAACCCCTGGCATTCAGCCCTTCATTGAGGAGCGAGGCTTCTTGGAGGGCAGTGTGCTGGGGTGTAAAACGCCAAAGGAATCCACAGATGGACAGAAAGTATACACTGGTACTGTTAAGGGCAGATCCAGTTAGAGACGCAAATGTAACTAGTCCTGAAAGGGAGTTGTAGTCTGAAGGATGCAGGTGCAAGTAAACTATTGTATGCCACTTGTGTACTAAGGACCAGCATATTAAAAATTAAAGTATAAAAAGTGCTTTCCTGGTCGTTGGGTGGGTGCTGTAGAGCATGTATATGCTTGTTGGCCCCCTCAGCACTTTTGATGTTCCTGTGATATTTCGCTAACCTATCTCGGAGCCTTGATACTGCTGCTAGTCCTATGCCACGGCCGCCATGGCACACAGCTTGTTTGCACTTATGTTTATGTACTAGAAGCATAATCATTATAAAAAAGCAAGCACTGGCAAAGTCAATGGCCTTAGGAATTCAGCAAAATGGCCATTTTTTTTAATTGCAAGCCTAGACCATAAAAACAAAATAAAAACAAAAAAACGGCCACGACCTAAATGTGGTGGCCAAATGTTTCAAATAAAAAATTCTAATTGAAACAACATTCACTTTTATGGCTGGTTACATTTTCATGCTTTTAACTAAAAGCGCACAAATTTTATTGGGAGTATTGTGTTTTGAATGCGACGAGGTTAAATCACAACCTAACCAAGCACTCCTTGTTCAAAGTTACAATGCTACACTGTAACCTAAACATTGTATAAAGGCAACTCCAACAAACACTGGCAAAGTCAATAGGTATCATCGTTGTGACTTATTGGCTTTGGCAATGGTTGAATACCACACTGTGCAGCATCATTGAAGCTGTGCAGCATGGCTGAAGTAAAACCAAAAACTTTTACATAGCAGTCTGCATCCTCTCTACAAAAATATTTTTTTTTTAGTTACTGTAGAAATTCAAATCAATAACTAAAAACAAAACACTTTTTTTAATTGGGTGTAAATGGAGAGGAAGCAACAGGAGCAGAAGTAATGGGGTGAAGCAACAGGGGGATCAGACTCAATATGGGGGCTGGTGTGGTCACTGAAGCAACATGGGCAGGGCAGACGGGCACGCAAGTAGCACAGGGAAGGCGGGGGACATGGATTCAACAAGTGGAGGGTGACACAAGGAAGCAACACACGGGAGGGCAGGGGGGCACAGAACGACAGGGGAGGGTGGAAGCAACATGGAGAAGTATACGGGCAAGTGCAACATGGAATGGGGTGGGGAGGCGCACACGGGAACAAGCAGCAGCACGAGAGGAGAGATACACAATGGAGAATGCTAAAACAAGGAAGAATGCAGGCTTTCTGCAGCGGATAGCTGGAAGGAAAGGCACATACTATAAATAACATAATACAAATAAAATCAAAATATCAAGCAATCAGTGTCTTCAGTTCCCAAGCTCACAAAAACAAGCATTGGCTGCGCGGCCGTGAAAGTGACGCAACCGCGAAAGTGAAACTGGCGTTCAGAACAAGCAGTAAATGGAATAGGGTCCTCTCTATTCACCCCCTTTGATCGGCGTCTTTATTTTCCCGTGGCAGTCATGTAAATAAACAAGTGATTGTAAATAGAGCAGAGGCTTGCTCCTGTGAAGCAGCCAGCATGAGGAGCCGTTGGGTGGAACTTCAGCAGGTCGCAAATTCCATGACTAGGCTGCGATGCCCAGATTGGGTGAAAGGGCTACCGCGTTCTGTTCTCGAGGCTTCTCATAACAAAAGACCATGCAGTGCCCCAAGCTGCACATCCGAGATTGTGAGTTTAATTAAATTGCCAATCCCTGCATGTTGGTTTTACTGTGTTGTGTACTGTTATTTGCAGACGTCCCTTACAGTCAAGTGATTACAAGTAGAGCAAGGGGGGGATTTTACATGAAGCAGCCTGCTGGAAGAGCCGGTGAGGCGGGCTTCGGTGGGACGCAAATTCCACAATAGGGTGCAAAGGCCAGACCGGGAGGAGTTGCCATCGCACGCTGTTCTTGAGGCTTCCCATGCCAGAGTCCTTGAATGCTGAAAAGAAACTGTGGGGCTCGTTGCTGAGCTAATAAAAAGGTGCGCAATGATGAGCAATGAAAACGAGCCCTGCAACAAAATTTCCAGCCCTATTTTCACTTGCGCTCAAAATGATGTGAAAGAGCAGCAGGGGAGAGGGCGTGAAAGAGCAGCAGGGGAGGGGGCGTGAAAGAGCAGCAGGGGAGGGGGTGGAGAGGAGGCTCTGAGGGAGAGTGACGACTAAAGGCCGAGAAAGAAATGCACAAGGCGGGCAGGGGAGGGGGCGGAGCGGGGAGAGCGGCATGTGGGTGTTAAGAAGCCGGGCCTTTGAAGTGAAGCTAAGCTTCACTTCAAAAGGTGTCGGAGGAATGCGGCTGACGGTGATTGCGGCTGTGCACGCGCTTTTAAGCTCAATGCACATGCGCATTGAGCTTAAAAGTCACGGGCACTGCAAGGAATCGCCACGATTCCTTGCTGCTTAGTTAAAAGTTGTTTAAGCCGCAATAGGCTCGCAAGCTCGATGCGCATGCGCATTGACAGGCGAGACCTAATAAAGGGGTCACGCTACCCCATAACAACAATGTTTGTGTTTTCTCTTACAGATACCATGTGAATATTTCCTTACGTAGGTACTAATGTATGCTTAATCTTGCAAGATTATTTATTATTTATTTTTCTTTCAATAAGCTCACTTGAGCACTATTAGGAGTGGCGAACACAGGGCTGGTCCCTATGTAGTCCTGAGGAAGAGCTTGGGGAATACTCGAAACATGTTGACAGGAATCTTTTGGTACACCTAAACTCATTATTCTTTAGGCACCTTAGTATTCAACCCCCGTTTTTAATTTACCCCCTAGGAGCAAGAATAAATCATTTGTAGCTTACTAGGAAGGTAGTTTTAACTCACTTAAACATAATCCACTCCACCCCATCACAGTTCACGCACTACACATAGTCTATCACTTAAAGTGCTCCTACGTATTTCGCAAGTCGTAGCATGCCCCAGTCCGTAGAGGGCTGGGATGGCCCCAATGATGAAGCATGTCACCATGGGGCAACCCTGGTGAGTGAGGGGACACTAAGAAAAGAAAAATGTTCCTTCTTTTCCTCAAAAAACACAGCAATATTCCAACTCCAATGAGTATTGAGAATATCATTACACGAATATAGCTAGGCTCCTGATCTCTGGTCCAGAGGTTTTCTTGTTGTGATTCATTTTTAGAGGGTGAGCCTTAGCTTTTTTTCCCCTCTATCTCCCTTTTGTTTTGAATATGTGCAGTATTTACAAATCATGAATATTTAGAGGGTTCATCAGACTATGAACAAATGTATTGTTATAATCATTATGATCATAATTTCTTGCACAAATCTGCAAATCCTAGAAATGTATTAATGAATAACCAATGGGAACATTGTCCTACGCCACCAAAGGGTAGCTCAAAATCTTTTGCTAATAAGTTTCCATACTTTTCAGGGTTCAATGTATCCAATTTATAATCACTTTATTTTAGAAATGTAAACAAAACGGGACAGAAAAATATGTTAACAAATACCAAACAGATTTATTCTGCAGCCTTTTATGCCCAACTGTCTAAACTAGGTTTCGGCTTTTGGAAAGACAACATTGAGACAAAAACTGTCTGGGGTACGAAAGATTGGCAAGTACAGGGGATAGAAGCTATGTTTAGAGCCTATATCATCCCTGAGCAAATTATGTTTTTGAATGACACTGTCCAACAGACATCTTGCCTTGGGTTAGCCAAGATCAAAGAGTTGAACAATCAGTCCATACCTACACCTGCACCTGATAATGATAGCACTTCAGGGGGGAGGTGGACGTACATACTATTTTGCATCACAACAGAACAGATCCAGATTGGAATAAATGGTTGATCTGGCCCACAGATACAAACAACTGTCATGATAGATTCCTGAACAAAACACGGGGTTTCACATTCAATAGGCCAGTCCCAAGATACGTTCAGAGACAGCATCCAGGAATAGTAACAACATACAGTGTAGGGAAGCTCTACCTTGATTGGCTACAAAGATCTACACTTAAGGATGTAAAAAACACTTATCTTTACTTAAAGATGGCGCTGATCTTAGGGAATTCTTGCTAGGACCAAGAAAACCGTGTCAAAAATGTTTTATGTATGCTGGTATCTATGCTGCTTATAATGAAGCATGGAAGATTACGCAAGCAGAGACTGCAGAAAGAATACGAGAAATTGATAGTATTAACTTAGAGAAAACACTCTCTGTGGTTGACAATGGGTTAATGAATCTGTCGTCCAGGATATATTCATTGGACAGCATAGTATCTTCTGCTATAGACATCATGGAACAGGACTTGGTCGTGCTGCAACATGTTCAGTCGCAACTACGTTCTATCATGCTACTGGGATGGACATTGCAAAACCTCCGTTCAGGCTATGTGCCTTGGTGTTTAATCAATACTATGTCACTGTTTTCAGAATTCAATCTCACTGATAAACACAAGGGGGAGCAGAATATATGGTGCTAAGCATTGAAAAACTGGAAAGATTGCCATTTACGGTAGCAGAGAAACCAGCTACTGAATGGATTATACACAGAACAATCACTTTTCCTGTTAAAATTTTCCATTTTCAGTATTGCCTAAAACACATCCCACCAGGGACATATGAAATGTTGGGTAAAGAATACATCTAGACATCCTAGGAATTACTATACACACACAGATGTTGGAGTGGGGGACGTGAAGTGTTTCTTAGCGCTTCAAACTGTGAAAACTCACTAAGCGGTTTTCTCCATTGTCAGGGTATAAACTTACACGGGGCCTGTGATAGTTCCTCTAACAATTTATCCTGTGACCTGCAAGGTCACCAGCTGCGGTGATTGATCCAATTTTTGGACAACTTTCAAATGGAAGTTACCTCATGTTGAACGATGACAGCTGCTGTGGCATGTTGCCAGGAATACCATATCTAGTAACTGTGTCATCCAGGGTCACTTGCTGTATGCAAGTATTGTTTCCAAAAACCAAGTTAGTCAGGAAGTCGCCACTTTGGCCTTCACTGAACATCTCTTCTATACGAATTGATACTCTAAGCAAAACAAAAGTCATTCCTTTGCAAAAAACTGTGCCACTGACCTCGGCCGAAGAGACCTATGATCTACAAGTCGCAAGGACTTCTGCCGAGATGCATGCCCTTTTAACTACAAACTTGCACTATACATTACTCCGAAATGTTAAGTCGTATCTTAAACATGTCTTGATACGACTGGTATTGTAAGTGTATTTAAGACTGTATTTTCTAGACTGTTACCACCTTTTTAAGCAGTCCTAGGAATATTTCCAAACTTCGTGCACTCTGTGTTTGGCGGACTGCCCCTTCTTTTGGGACTCGTTGCAGGGATACTATTTTTGCTCCTACTGCTGCGAAATGGCAAACCAAATCACCAGCGACACCCGTTCTCCATGGAGACAACTATACTAGCGATGAAGTGTTGTGAGCGCATCGTCCAAATTCTAGGACTACCTCGTCTACGAGAAATACATACCACATGGTTTCTGTCATTCAGAACAATTTGGCAAGATTGCATCTTACCTGTTCTACGCTGCCTGCTATGCGGAGAAGAATGTGTGCTAGACATCTGTCTGACACTTCCATCAGTCATGCCAACGGATGTTGATACTTTGCTGGACCCAGTAATGGCCCATGCGCAGTGTTGTCCCCAGCGACTACCAATTCTGATGACGGCATTCATTGAGCTCTCACAGACACAAATTGCAACTGTTGAGGTACCAGAGGAAACAGGCACACATCTTTCATCCATTGCAAACATTGCTACTGCGACCAATGCTTACAGTGTTGCTTCGCATATATGTGCGGTTAGTCTGCTGGAAGAGGTAATCCAACTATCACCTAATGATAGACGATATTTTTTACAGACTTAGAAGATTTCATGTTTTCTCCAAGCACTAGCACTGACATTTGAGTTCGGCACACAGTGTTCTGAGGGACTTTGAATTTTACCTTCATTTTTCAAAACAAGGTACTAACTTTGGAACTCTTTTTCCTATGATTTAATTGTTTTTCCAATTTGTATTCTTTATTTTTGGCACAAAGTAATCTGCTTAAAGTAAAACTATTCATAAAAGAACAAGAATTCTTTGAGAACTTCCAGAGACAATATTTGATCTTGTCCACATACAAACAGTTTAATGTAATTTGACATGAAATGATTTCAGCCTTTTTTCGTCTGAATTTAACAAGCCATTTAATAAATGTATATTTTTGTGATACATTCAGTTATCATTCCAATGTCGAATATATGCTAAGAATGGAACATTGCTTTAATATGTACAACACCTATGCATCCATTATGTGTACATCCATTTTTTAAATGCATTTTATGTGTTTTGGGTGAATTTTCACACTCTGTGTAGATATATTTTAGATATTTTAAACATGTTTAGAATTTAATAACGTCGTACATAATTTCACGATTTATGCCCTTATATAGGTTCAATTCGTATTACCCTTATGTAGGCATAGAAATCCAGTCCTTATTTAGGCATAGTCCATGCTACCCAAATACCGGCATGGCTACTTCCATCCGTTCATCTACATAACAACGATTTCTTGGAAAACCAGACTCTTAAACCGTTAGGGACTTCCCCTTGCTTGGATATTGATTTCTCCAAGAACTCATTTATTGTGCATGAACATCTATTTAGGGGTTCATTCATGACGTTCATATGCCCGACTTGCTATGGCAAAGCACAGTGTGGTTCGGTGCAGTTTGACTACCTACTTGCACGATGCAGCCCGCCACAGCAAGTGCCGAAGAAAGCCAACTCTCCAGCTGATGCACTGATCAGAAGCTGTCATCCTCCTGCCGAGAATCCAGCTACAGTGTTTCTGACTCCCCTTGCAGGGTGTTGGTAAATCGAGTCCCGAAAGAGATACCAACCTCTCTCATTCTAAGGTATGGAGCTGATTAGAACCTAGAGAAACCTTTGGCAATTCTTGCTTGGCAAAGCTAAACCTATGCTAAAGACAGCACCTACTTCTTCCCTCATACTCGACCTAGGTTAGGTACACTGTGGTAGGCGTATTTTAGAAGCACCAGTTGAGTATTTTAGCCTGCGTTATTTATGTATGTATTTTTATATATGTCACAGCAACGGACAATGCTATTACAGTATTATTTTATATTACTATTTACGCTGTACGCATTATGCTTCGGATTCTGTCTAACGATTGTAGCAGTTCGCCTCTCTTGCATGAGAAAGAAGACTGTTCAATAAATCCTTTTTATTGAAACACTCGTCTCTCTATTTTTGTGCAAACTCTGTACAAACAAAGCATGCACGATTGACTGAGTAAAATAGTTATGTATTGTTTCCAGGACTCTGATGAGATTGTTTCGATTCTAGGGAAAACAAAGCTGTCATGTTTATGCAGTTGTCAGAGACTCATCCCTTCTTGTTTATTCGAGAAAGTTTCTAGTGACCTCTGAGTTAGCTGGCACACACAATTAAGTTTAATATACTCGATAGAGACATACTGACCTAGTCCTATGTCAAATCTATAGTGCATATTATTCCAATGCGCACAGCCTATTGGGAATATAGGAAGTACACTACAGCACCATATACTCTTAATAGTATCACTGCACTTACAGTGCCCAGGAATGGCCCTGGGTACTGTAGGGACACAGGGCTCATGCAACAGTGCCCACACCACTGGCATAGTGCACCTAGCTAGAGGGGTGACTGATGTATGCCAAGCAGTGTGTTTGTGGGCATGGCACACAGCATTGTGTGCCATGTTGACTCTTTGTTTAGTTCTGCAACAAGGCACTCAGCCTGCAAAGGCAGTGTTGGGGTACGGGCCCCTAAGGGCAGCACAATAAGTGCTGCAGCCCTTAGGGGTCTTCTCTGGTCAAAATACCGTGGATACCAAGGGTACCATTTACCAGGGACTGACATGTGGACAGAGATGCCAATTGGGGTTTGGTTTCAACACAGTTTTAGGGAAGGAACACAGGCCCTGGGCACCTGATTGGCAGGAGCCCAGGGCACACTCAGTCAAAGTACATCAGCAATTCAGCCAAAAGAGGGGGCATACCATGCAAGAAAGATGGCACTTTATCACACAACCCCCCCCCCATGAAAGGTGATGAGACTAAACTTGCCCTAGGGAGTCCTTATTGTCTAAGTGGAAGAACCTGGAAAGTCCATCTGCATTGGCATGGGCAGTCCCAGGGCTGTGTTGCACTTCAAAGTCCATTCCCTCTAGGGAGATGGACCATCTTAGCAGTTTTGGATTTTCCTCTTTCATTTGCGTTAGCCATCTGAGAGGTCTGTGGTCAGTTTGAACCAGGAACTGCCTCAACCTCTCCAGGGACCAAACCACAGCAAATGCCTCTCTCTCAATGGCACTGCAACACTGCTCTCTGGGGAGAAGCCTCCTGCTTATAAAAGCAACAGGTTGGTCTTGGCCTTCATCATTGGTCTGGGTTAGGACCGCTCCTATCTCTAGCTCAGAGGTATCAGTCTGCACTATGAACTGCTTGGGATATTCTGGTGCTTTTAGAATTGGTGCTGACACATTGCTTCTTTTAGGGTGTCAAAAGCCTTTGGGCAACTAACAGTCCAGTTGATTTTCTTGGGCATCTTCTTGGAGGTGAGTTCTGGGAGGGGAGTAAAAATGGACCCATATCCCTTCACAAACCTCCTGTAATATACAGTCAAGCCAAGGAATGCCCTGACTAGGGTCTGGGTTGTTGGAGCTGCCCAGTCCAGGATGGCCTGGATCTTGGGTTGTAAGGGCTGTACCTGGCCTCCACCAACAAGGTGGCCCAAGTACACCACCATGCCTGCATTTGGATGCCTTGATAGTTATGCCTGCAGATTGCAGGGCTTTTAAAACCTTCCCAAGGTGGATCAGGTGATCCTGCCAGGTGGAGCTAAAGACAGCAATAATATCAAGATAAGCTGCACTAAAGGATTTCAAACCAGTCAGGACTTGATTCATCAAGCTCTGGAAGGTGGCAGGGGCATTCTTTAACCCAAAAGGCTTTACAGTAAACTGATAGTGTCCATCAGGTGTGGAGAACACTGTTTTCTATTTAGCTCCTGGGGCCATGCGGTATATAGAAATTTGGCTGCCCCCAATTTGTCTATCAATACATCTGCTCTTGGTATAGGGTGAGCATCTGTCTTGGTGACAGAGTTGAGCCCCCTATAGTCCACACACAACCTAATTTCTCTCTTTCCACCCTGTGGATGAGGCTTGGGGACCAGAACTGCTGGGCTAGGCCAGGGTCTCTCAAAGGGTTCAATAACCCCTAACTCCAGCATCTTACTGACTTCAGCTTTGATGCTTTCCTTGACTTGCTCTGACTGTCGATAGATCTTGTTTTTGACAGGTGAGCTGTCACCAGTGTCCACATCATGAGTACACCAGTTTGTCAGGCCAGGGGTCTGTGAAAAGAGACTTGCATACTGTTGCAAGACTTGCTTGCAGTAAGTCTGCTGTTGGGCAGAGAGGGTGTCTGAAAAGACAACTCCATCTACTGACCCATCTTTTGGGCTGTAAGAGAGGAGATCAGGGAGAGGTTCACTCTCTGCTTCCTGTTCCTCATCAGTCACCATCAGCATGGTGATGTTAGTCCTGTCATTGTAGAGCTTAAGGCGGTTCACATGGCTAACCCTTTTGGGTGTCCTGCTTGTGCCCAGGTCAACTAAGTAAGTGACCTCACTCGTCTTTTCTAAGATAGGGTAAGGGCCACTCCATCTGTCTTGGAGAGCTCTTGGTGCCACTGGCTCCAAAACCCACACCTGTTGCCCAGGTTGAAATTCAACCAGTGCAGCTTTTTAGTCATACCAGTGTTTCTTAAGCTCCTGGCTGGCCTCAAGATTCTTGGAGGCCTTTTCCATATACTCAGCCATTCTGGACCTTATGCCAAGCACATAGTCCCCAATGGCTTGCTTGGGTTCTTGGAGAGGCCTCTCCCAACCCTCTTTCACAAGATAGAGTGGTCCCCTGACAGGGTGAACAAACAGAAGTTCAAAGGGGGAAAACCCTACTCCCTGGATGTATGACGGTATGACGCGTACCGTCACAACGCATTCCTTTACACTGCGTTCCTTACAAAGCAAGTCGTTACCACGACTTGCGTTGGGGGCGCGGATTTTGAATAGTATAATTTACTATTCTAACACCAGTCCCCGTTGACACTAGGGAAGGTGTTGGAATAGTAAATATACTATTTTTAATCCTCTAGCGCCCTCCAGCGCAAGTCGTGGTTACGACTTGCGTTGTAACGGACGCGTTGTAAAGGCCACGCGGAGTAAAATCCGCGTGGTAAAGAATGTTTCCCCTACTCCCTACGGTGACACTTCCCTGTAAGCGAAAAGCAGGCATGGCAACAGGACATCCCATCTCCTCTTGAGTTTTTCAGGGACTCCCATGATCATACCTTTCAATGTCTTGTTGAACCTCTCAACAAGACTATTGGTTTGTGGATGGTATGGGGTAGTAAACTTGTACTGCACTCCACACTCCTTCCACATGTGTTTCAGGTAAGCAGACAAAAAGTTGGAACCTCTGTCTGAAACCACCTCCTTAGGAAATCCTACCCTGGTGAAGACACCCAGGAGGGCCTTGGCTACTACAGGTGCTGTAGTAGTCCTAAGTGGAATTGCTTCAGAGTACCTAGTAGCATGATCCACTACTACTAGAATCAATCTGTTCCCTGAGGTTGTGGGAGGTTCAAGTGGACCCACAATGTCCACACCTACCCTTTCAAAGGGAGCCTCCACCACTGGCAGTGGTATCAGGGGGGCCTTTGGGTGACCACCTGTCTTGCCACTGGCCTGACAGGTAACACAGGAGCTAACAAACTCCTTCACCTTTTGGTGCATCTGGGACCAGGAGAAGTGACTAATTAGCCTTTCCCAAGTTTTTGTTTGCCCCAGTTGTCCAGCTAGGGGGATGTCATGAGCCAAGGTTAGGAAGAACTCCTTGTAGTTCTGTGGCTCTACCACCCTCCTGGTGTCTCCAGGAGGGGGTTTCTTGCCTTAGCATACAGTAATCCCTCTTCCCAGTAAGCTCTGTGGGTACCACTGACATCTCCCTGTGCTTCTGAAACAGCTTGCTGCCTCAGGCTTTCAAGAGTGGGACAGTCTTGCTGACCCTTCCCTAGTGGGCCCCCCTGGGCCCAGGAGTTCAACCTGGTAAGGTTCAAGCGCCTTTGGCTCAGTTCCCTCTAGGCTTTCCAAGTCCTCTCCCTGATGAGAGGGGTCCTGAGTTGTTTGCTGTACAGAAGCTGGTCCCCCAGTCTTCTTACCTTTTCTCTTGGTTGGTTGGGCCATACTTTCAGGCTCCAATCCTAATTTTTCACCCTTCTTTTTGCTCTCTGCTCTTGTTTGAACACACACCAATTCAGGGATACCCAGCATGCCTGCATGGGTTTGTTATTTCAACCTCAGCCCAGGCTGAAATTTCCAGGTCATTGCCAAGCAGACAGGCAGCTGGTAATTTCTGAGAGACCACTACCTGTTTCAGGCCAGTAACCCCTCCCCCAGCCTAATGTCACTATTGCCATAGGATGATTACTGGTTCCACTGTCAGCATTGGTGACTGGGAATGTTTTCCCAATCAAGAATTGCTATGGGCAAACCAGTGTATTTCTCACCATAGTGAAACTGGTACCTGTATCCCTCAGAGCTTGTAACCTAGTTCCATTAACCCAGAAGTATTGCAAATACTTCTTTAAGTTGGGTGGCCACACAGCTACAGTGGCAAACTCAACTTCTCCTTCTGAAACTAGAACTGTTTCAGTGTGCATTTTGATTTGCTCTGGGCATACTGTTGATTCTGTCTGTAGACTTGCTACCCCAGATGTAGCTGTACAGGGTGCCTTAGGGGCTTTGTTGTGGGGGCAAGATTTATCTACAGTTAAGTACCCCAACTTCTTACAGTTGTTACACCAGGCCTTTAAAGGGCCCTTTAGAAGACACTGACTTTTTATCTTGGGGATTCTCACCACCGTTCCCCTGGGGAGGTTTTGTAACCACCTTCTTCTGGTCACCCCCAGTGGCTGTCTATGTCACCATTGTCTTGACCTAATAGTCTGCCTTCTTTCCCAACTTTTCATTTGCGCAATTACTCAATATGTGTTCCTTCATAAACAAATTGTAAAGTCCAGAAAAAACATGCACATTGTGTCCAGTTAACCAACCATCCAGTGTCTTTACTGAGTAGTCTACAAAATGTATCCAGGACTGGGTCTAGGTTTAGTGAGCCCCCTGAATCTAATTCTGTACTCCTCAGTCGTGAGCCCAAATCCCTCAATCAGAGTATACTTCATTAGGTCATAGGACCCTGCATCTGGCCCAGAGAGGGTCAGAAGCCTGTCTCTGCAGTTACCAGAGAACAGTTTCCACAGGAGTGCACCCCCAGAGAGGTTTCTTTAACTTTCTCATGTCACAGGCCCTCTCAAAGGCTGTGAACCATTTGGTGATGTCATAACCTTCCTAAAATTTAGGGACAATCCCTTTGGGGATTTTAGGATCATAAGATTGCTCTTTATCCTTAATATTAGTATTGCTGCCACCATTGATGGCGCTAGACCCATCTCTTTCCTTTCCTTTTCTAGAGACAGCAGTCTGGACTCTAGGTCTAATCTTTTGGCCAGCTTGGCTAAGAAGTTGTCCTCCTCATTGGGGCTATTCCCAATGTCTTCTCCGGGACCTGGCCCACCTGTGTGGTCTCTAAGACCCCAGAAATTTCTTCTTGCGGTCAAAGGTATGGGAGCCCTCTGTTCCCTAGAGATGGGAAGGGGGTCTCTCTCTCTCTTCCTCCTCCTCTCTTTCTCATCTGACTGGTTATCACCATTCTGAGAGGGGTGGCCTTGAGCATACTCAGCCCGGAGCTCCTGGAGCCCTTCTTTGGTTGGATGCAAACCCATTTGGATATTTGTTACTTTGCATAAGGACCTCAATTCCTTGAAAGACAAGTGTAAGTAAGGTGTAAAGTCGAGCTCCTCAACCAGGTCTTGCATGTTGTTACCTTCAGTAGTAGCTGGTTTCTTTTGAGACATTCTAACCTGACAGTTCTAACCCTCTACCCTTGACTACAATGACTTTTTATTTTTCTAAAATTCTAATGGGACTTAAGCAAGACCCTGACAAGACTTTGAGTATTTTGGAAAACCAATGTCAGAATTCTGAAGACATTTTATGAGTTCTGTCGAGTGATCAGATGGTAACCAAGTAGTCCAACAAATACAAGTTTGTAACCCACCGCGGATCCACCAATGTAAGAAAGTGGCTCTGTATATACTGCCCAAAGTAAGGTTCAGTGTGCACAGCGTCCACAGTACCCAGAGGTATGGCAGAGGCTAAAGTTAGATATAACATTACTCTCTAAAGTGGTAGCTTGGTCGAGCAGTATGGCAATATCAGAGGACAGCGGAAAGCATGTGTATACACTCAGTCAGCAAATGGTCTCACACACTCAAGAACTGAACTCTAGGCCAATTGTTTTATATATTAAAATATATAGTCACTTTATTTTAGAACCTCAGTAGGTATCATAAATACTTTCTCAGAGTGAGATGTTGCAATTGAATATTTTCAAATAGCAGTTGACTTTTAAATTCAATAGTTACAGCTGTTGAAATATGCAACACAAGTTTAAACACAAAATATCATTGAGCTCAACGGAGGTTTTTAAGTAAATGCAATAAAATCACTTTACATATGTTTTTCTAACTCTGGGCTGGATCCTGGATTCAGCCCTGGTGCATTTCCTATAAACAGTTGAAAGAAATCGTTTTTGTTATACCGGCGATTTTTAAGGAATATTTATAAGTTTGGAAAATTGACACTTCAAAGATTTTCTGGTAAAAACCAGGCAATGTATTCCTATGGAGGAAAATTGAGTTAACAGTAAATCATGGTTATAGTTACTTTTCAGGTTTCAGTGCTGGGCTCAAAGATACAGCACTTGGATCTCTCCTGATTGCAGGTGAGTAAATTCGTTTTTGATGTTCGTACGATTTTGAAGGAATATTTGTAAATTTGAAAAATCGACACTTAGAAGAAATTCTGAGTGAAACCCAGCCAATGTTACCCTATAGAGAAAATCAAGTTATCGGTCTTTGGATAAGTACTCGGCTGGCAAAGTTAAGGTTCTGGGGGTAGACTCAGGGGTCTTCCAGGATCAGGTAAGTACAGTTCTTACACCCTCAGCGGCACAGGGGCAGCTGGGTGCAGAGTGAGTAAGCCCAATGTTATCCTATGGAGGATAGGGGCCTTTGGTTAGTGGATGCTGTTTGGCAGACTACGCGTTGTGGGATCTGAGCTCCTGGTCACTTACACAGGGCAAGTGGGGAAGTAGAGTAGGGTAGTTGTTGCACTTCCAGGGGCACTCGGGCGGCTGGGTACAGAGTGCTTTTGGGCCTTCGGGCACCCAATGTTATTTAATGAGAGACTTGGAAGATGAACAAAGGCTGAAGGCTCGGGGACGGAGATTCTTCAGGTGCTACCGCCACTTCGAGAGGTAAGTTGGGGTCTTTGAGCATAGGTAGACAAACAGGAGTTGGGTACAGGGGGACGTGGGGTGCCGGGTGCAGGGGTGTATTTTGACATCAGGAAATCGTACCCTCAGCTGGTCGCGGTTGGAGGGGTCCCTTGTTGTGAGGCTGCAGGCGTCATCAGGATCGTTGTGGAGGGTTCTTGGGTGCTGGATTCTGGGTCACAGTCATTGGGGGGATGTCCTTGTGGTCTTTGTCCACTCAGGCACGGGCCGGGCTTGGCAGGTACAGGGTGTGCTGGATTCGCGTTCCTGGCTGGCACCAGGGGTTGTTGCTGTTTGAGCAGAACTACTGCTCATGGGAGTCCCAGTCTTTAGATGAGCAAGGCAGGCAGGTCCTCCAAGGTTTTCGGGGTTGCTGTCTGTGAAATACGCCAGGATTTTAGCAGGAGCAGAATCAAGGATCAACAGGCAAGTAGGGCTGGGGCCTAGTCAGCTGGTGTCGTCCTCTTGTCAGCAGCTGCACAGCAGGTCTTCTTTCTTCTTGTTCTTCTTTCTTGTTTTCAAATCGGGATCTGAGGAAGGAAGGTTCAGGGTGCCCCTTAATACTACATTTAGGGGCATTACAAGTAGGGCAAGGGCAGAGACAAATGGGTCCCATTCCTGGGGTGAGTATACCTCCTATCCTGCCACTCTCCAGTGGGAGGGGGGCAGGAGCCTAGCTCTGATTGGGTAGGGCTCCTCATCCTCAAGATGGTGGAGAAGTGTGGCTCAGGGGTTAGAGGCAGCAGACCCGGAAGCTGAGATCGGTCCTGGACCAGGGTTCAATTCCCCGCCTCGGTGGGTCTTGGGCTCAAAATTCCACCGACTCGATAATTCATGCTCCGGTGCCTACTCGACTCATGGGTTCACACTCTGCGACTCTGGGCAATAGCTTGCTTAATCTCCACTACGGCCCCTCGCGGCGGGATGCCTGGCTTTCACCTTGTGGATACCCTGCCGGGGTTATCTCACAGGGGAATACCAGGACGGGTTCCCTAAGCAAGCGCTTAGATACCGTGTTGGTGATTTGCGCTATATAAATACATGTACATTTACATTTACAGTAGTCCGGAGTTGTGCTTCACCTCGCCTTTCCCACCTGAGGGGTGCGGTTGGCAGAGGCTAGCACACCCCCTTTCCTCACTTAGGGTTTCCCGCCTGTCTTCCCGCCTGAGTGTGGGTCAGAACCGGTGGGGGGCAGTTGCTGAGTACAGCAGGTGGCCTGGAGAAGCTCACACAGGGGGAATGCCTTTGAGGCTTCCCCTGCCCATCCTGGGGGAGGAGGCTTGGCATCTCGTCCCAGGATGTGCATTGTTTCAAGCCCCCAAGAGTGGGGCAGGCTCTCGTCCCAGGGGTCCAGAAACATGTCTGGTAGTGGCAGCCTTGGTAGCCACGCAGTCAGGACACTGGGAGTTGTTAGGGTTCAGGGGGCATCTCTAAGATGCCCTATATCGACGATTTGGCATTAAATCCCACACTGCCATCAGTGCAGGTTTAATGTGCTGAGCAGTTTGATATCAAACTTCTCAGTCTTCAGTGTAGCCAGTATTGTGCTGTGTAGTTTGTAATGACAACCTCCCAGCCCCATAAACTCTTAATGGCATCACTGCCCTTACAGTGCCAAGGAATGGCCCTGGGAGGACAGGACATGACCTTATATTAGATCACGAGTTAGAAGCTCTTTTTATCACTGAAACTTGGCTTAATGATTCATCCAATCCTGATCTGGCCACTGTCCTCCCTCCAGATTTTACCATCTTTAGGCGAGACAGACCCACCTTACGTGGTGGTGGAGTAGCACTTGTCATTAAGAAAGTCTTCCCTTGCCATACTTTTGATCTAAGCCACCTTAAAGACAGTGAGGGCATAGGTTTTTCAATTAAACTTAATGCCTCCACCTCCTTTTCGGGGGGACTTTTATACCGTCCTCCTGGAAATGCCACTTCTTTTCTAGACTCTCTAGACGAGGCTCTTGGAGCACTTATGCTACAGTACCCCAACTTTACACTATTAGGTGACATGAACCTACATTTGGAATCTCATGTTGACCCTCACACCACCTCCTTTCAACATTCTTTAAACATTTTTGGACTATCCCAACGCGTTACTGCTGCGACTCACCGTGCTGGACATACTCTTGACGGCATTTGCTCTAATCTCACAACCTTGACCACGTCCCTCCCGTTATCTCAAATCTGGACTGACCATTGTTTTATTCCGTTTGATATTGCGATACCAGCCCCTGTCTTATCCAGTACAAAGCGACCCCACGCCTCTTTCACAGTCAACTGGAAGAAAGTGGTGGAACGCATTAAGCAGGACTCTCAACCTCTCCCCCAACCCCCAAAAGTAACTGGAGATGTTGTAGTTGATTCTCGCAATTTCCACACTTGGATGGACCAAATTGTTTCGGACAATACCGAATCTAAAAGCCACCATGCAAAATGTTATAAGAGAAAGCCTAATGCTCCCTGGTTCACTCACACTTTATCCGATAGTCATCTTCTCTGTCGGAGATTAGAAAGACAATGGCGAAAAACGTACGACGAGGCTGCAAGAGCACTGTATGTCCAACAGAGGAAACTATATTTTGCCAACATTAAAACGGCAAAAAAGGATTATTTTACTAAGGTCATAAATGAAGCCCAGCATAACCAAAAAACTGTCTTCACAATCGTCAAGTCTTTTACTCACCCTAAAGCCCTCATGCCCGAAATTCCACATTCAGAGAGCCTGTGTAATCAAATCGCAGACTTCTTTGTAGACAAAATCGTCAACATTCAGAAATACTTTCCTCCTCCTCCGACCAATTCCCTAGAGGTAACCGATAACTACCCCCCGCTCTCCACTTTTAAACCGGTTTCCCTTCAACAAACAAGCAAGGCAATTCTGGCTTGTAAATCTGGAGCCCCCACTGATTCCTGTCCTCCAATCATCTTGCATCACTTGATTGAGACAGTAAACCCTCTCATTAATAGCATCATTAATGAATCCCTTGAATCTGGGCTAGTGCCGAACGACTGGAAGAAGGCCATTGTAAAGCCTCTGATGAAGAAGCAGAACAAATCGCCCATGGATCTTACCAACATGCGCCCTATCTCTCTACTACCTGTCCTTAGTAAAATCACGGAACAGTTAGTACATGATGAGCTCAAAACATTTGTAGAGGCCCACAATATCCTGCATCCTCAACAGTCGGGATTTCGTTCATGCCACTCCACCGAAACAGCCTTGATCGAACTTGCTGATTCTATCAAGTTCCTGCAGGATGAGGGAAGGCAAGCAGTCCTCATCCTGCTTGACTTAACAGCAGCGTTCGACACCATCTCGCATGTCATCCTGATTAACAGAATGCGAGAGATCGGCGTGACAGACACAGTCTTGGCATGGGTTACTTCCTTCCTATCTAATAGGTCCCAGACTGTGTCCCTGGGTCCCTATCTATCCAGCGAAAAATCCATTACATCAGGAGTGCCCCAGGGGTCCATATTAAGCCCTCTCTTTTTTAACATCTATATGGCGCCCCTCCTCGCTGTGATAGAATCTCATGGGATCCTCGTCACGTCTTATGCCGACGACACACAACTTGTCGTCACCATCGACAAAAAGTGGTCGGATGCAGACCTTCGTTTTAAAAACTGCCTCTCGGATGTATTCCAATGGTTGAACAAAAACCATTTAAAATGCAATAGTGCCAAGACAGAAATCATACCGCTGGGTAAAGATCTATCTTTCTGTCCGAAAGACTGGTGGCCCTTGGGATCGGAGGCCCCCCCCAGTGCAGTACCATCAGCACGGAATCTAGGTGTGCAATTCGATTCACTCCTCTCTTTCGATGACCACATCAGGATTACTGCTGGTCGCTGTTTTGGTCTCATTAAATCTTTGAAATTTTTTTGATTTCCTCCCCATTGCAGCTAGAAAATCAGTCGCGGTAGCCTTAATACTCTCCCGACTTGATTACTGCAACGGATTAATGGCTGGAGTGAAAAAGCCTACCCTTTGAAAGCTGCAGAGCATACAACACGCAGCTGCGAGACTGGTCTTACAACTCCCCAGAAGGTCATCAGCTTCAGCAGCACTAAAATCTCTGCACTGGCTACCATTGCATAAAAGAATTCTTTTCAAACTGCTTCTCACCGTTTTCAAATCCATGCAAAACACAGGGCCTCACTACCTTGCAAATCGCTTTACGCGTTACAATCCCTCGCGATGCCTGAGATCCTCTGGGACAAATCTCATCACGATTCCCAGATTCAAATACAAAACCAAGGGTGGGAAAACTTTTACTGTCCTGGCAGCCAAGGCATGGAACAACCTACCAGCCAACCTCAGACTAATTGAAAAGGAGAGCCTTTTCAGAAAACTCCTTAAGACATGGGTGTACCAACAATCAGACACCTCCGTACTGGCAGCCATTTAGTTCCAACGCTTCACCAAATTCCATCTTTCATTTATTTACCTTACGCAAGCTCAGCGCCAAGATGCTCCCCTGGGAGCGAACGTCCGCGCTATATAAATACCCACAAATATCAAATATCAAATATCAAATGCACCTGTTCCCCCACACCACTGGCATAGTGCACCCAGCTAGAGGGGTGACTGATGTATGCCAGCTAGAGGGGTGACTGATGTATGCCAGGGCAGTGTGTTTGTGGGCATGGCACACAGGGATGTGTGCCATGCCGACTCTTTGTTTAGTTCTGCACCAAGACACTCAGCCTGCAAAGGCAGTGTGTGTCTGTCAGGGTATAGGACCCCTAAAGGTGGCACAATAAGTGCTGCAGCCCTTAGGGGTCTACTCTGGTCACAATGCCCTGGGTACCTAGGGTGTCATTTACCAGGGACTGACATGTGGCCAGAGATGCCAATTGGGGTTTTGTCAGTCAAAGTATATCAGCAATTCATCAGAAAGTGGGGGCTTGCCACGCAAGAAAGATGGCACTTCCTCACACAGTACACCTATGTAGTCACATGGCATTAGGAGCATTTCAAGACGAGTTGTGGTCTTTGTCCTTCCTTGTGTAAGAGAGGAAAGAACCTATGGTGCTCAGAGGCAGAAAGGGCTGCTTGAAGGAATTGCTCGTGGATGCAGCAGTTTCATGCATTTGCCCCTCCCAAAATCAAGTTATTCCAAATAGCTGTGTTATTTTGCAGACTTGTGGTGCATGGGGAGATGTGTTTGAATGGATGATTTCCTTGCAGAGTGTTTGACATTAGTCATGAATGAAGGTTACTATGTATTTAAAAATGTAGTGAGTGGGAGTCCATATGATGTGTAATTGACAATTACAAAGAGATGTTCATCGTCATACGAGCATCATAGCAAGATGGCCACCTCCTGCTAGCTCCCTTCTTTGACTCTCATTATCGGTGATAAAGTTACATGTACAGGCTTGCTTTACTTTAGGGCATAATTCAACTAAATACTGCCAGTTCTGTATGAGAATACTTTTTTGAAGCGTTTCCAGAGATTTTCACGTTGTGCTGCCTCCTGTACCTCTCCTGAGCTCTAATGCATTCTGCTGCCTAAGTTCCTGTGAGGAGGGTGGAGCTACTTCAAGGAAAGAGTGCGGCTGAGGCCTAGACCACCCCCACAGTTTGTTTTAGCTGATGCACAGCCAGTTTTTCTGGTGACTTCCATTGATCCCTTTGTTCAACTTTAATTTTTTTGGTTGCTTATCTATATTACAAAATGTTTATTACCACCAAGGGGAGAAATATGCATGTTATTAATAACAAACATAAACAAACAACTTTTACTCCACCATTCAAGTCAAATTATGTCGATGAATACTCTTGTACTTGATCTGGAAAATCGTTATCAGCAATGCAACTTACGCATCTTTAATATGCTAGATGTTGAAGGCAATGACTTTTTACCTGGTTTATTGCAGTTAAAGTTCCCGGAAAAATTCTAAATTGATAAGGCGCACAGAATACCGGCACATCATAACTCAAGTCATGCAAAACCATGCCAAATGATCTTTAAGATACTGCATCATCATCATCACTTAGGGGCTGATTGCGATGGCGGTCAAAGGCACCTCCGCGGTGCTGGTGGAAAATGTCTATTTAGTTTCTTCGGAAGCGGTCATCGCGCACGCCAAATTACAATGGGCAAATATAGCCCATTTTCCATCCATCACAGTGTTTCTGGATCCAGCAGAAAGTTTGTTACGCAACTGTGCCGGAGGGAGCCAATAGAGAAAGTCAGCCCTGCAGAAAGACATTCCGACCACCAACCAAAGCAAGATGCATCAATCAGGCCATCGGAACGCAGTGTAAAACCAGCTCATAGTAGATGGCGTAAACACAACTACAGAGCGAGAAACTCGAGTCAGAGACACCTCTCTACGTTGATGCACGTCATGGATCCTGCTCTACAATTCCTACCGCTGCTCTACCCGATCCACTACCACCAAATATGACCCATTGCGGACAACTGCAGAGGTACATCCAAAACATCTCCCAGCATGCAACCCCTTGACAAAAATAACACACAGCAATCACTCAGGTATAACTTACCTGTCAACATCGGACACCATGATGGACACAGTAACATATACCACAGTTAAAGTGCCCATTCCTCACACGAAGGTACATTGTCACCTCA
This sequence comes from Lissotriton helveticus, assembly GCF_964261635.1. NCBI lineage: Eukaryota > Metazoa > Chordata > Amphibia > Caudata > Salamandridae > Lissotriton > Lissotriton helveticus. Next base: position 313,739,623 of record NC_136062.1, read on the forward strand.
GCATCGGTGAAACCCACATTGATAAAAATGATACCACCTATCATGGCTCTGACGGAAACGTCACAGCAGCGGTGAAGCGTTGGCCAAACTTGACCATATGGATGTAGTAGTTCAGCACATGATCGCAGGTTATTAAGATCCTGATATCATACTCCTGCCCCCATCCAATCAAAATTAGCCTCCAATTAGAAGAACATAGGTGCTGCAAGAAGTGATGTGCAGTTACAGTGTATATAGTGACATCTCAGTAGGCTCATTGTAAAATGGATAGCAACAGGAGTGATGGTTGTGGCAAGAGTCACCTGAAAGGGTCAATGGCGATCATTGCAGTGAAATCAGGGTTAGACCCAATCCATGGAGGAATAGAGGAGGCAAGAGCAAACAGTATGTGTTTGGGGAGTTCACAGTAGTACAATAAGGTGTTGGTTGAGTCAGAGAGCAAAGGTAGATGACATATTAAGAGAGCTACCACTGCATATAGTCACAGTTCAGCCCACACCCTAAGCAGACATTGCCAGGCTTATCACATACAATGACAGACCATACCACATAATGACAGGTCATACCATACAACACTGTTTAAAATGTGTGACTTAAACTGCAAACTTAAAGTAAACACCAGTGTGCATTTGTCTCATTTGTGTACTGCTACACTAACTGACCCCATGTGAGTATGTCCTGTACATCAATAATACTGAGTACCCTGCCACTCCACTGTCCTACTCCAAACCATCACTCTATGTCTCCAAATGTTGCACCAACTAGTAAATATTGAATGAATGCCAAAGTGTCATGAAGAGGCCATCTTGATATCATTAAAATCTAACCTAAGACCCATGACAAACCTCCTCATCCTCACACCTGCCTTCCACTTATGTTAATAAATGTGAGTTATTGAATAAATGAAGAGTCTTTGTGCAGATTACAATCCTTGGAACTAGTCAGTCTGCATGTCAACCCCTTGATGCAGCTCACAAACTCATACTTTGCCTCCTCCACAAACTATAGGTCACCAACACTGTATGAAAACAGGTAAACTATTAAAAAGTGGAGGGACCAGTGCAGGAAATGTATGGAGAGATGAGTGGTAGCATATGTTCATGGAAAGTAAGAGGTCTCACATATGACACTACACTTAGGACATCAATTAATCCATGTGTAGCACAGAGATTCTAATTGTATAAAAATATCATCGGTGCACTATCACTGTGATCCAGCAATGCAAGTAAGGCAATGGACCGGAATGAGATGACCTGTCTTTCGGCATACAGTGACCAGCACTTCATTTGTCTCAACTAATATGTCACGTGTATGCCACTGGCACACCACTCATGCCTCACGGTGACCTTCCCTGACAGTCAAACTTAATAATAACCTTCACACTTACCACTCACCTACCCATCTACCACCTTCACTGTTCTACACCTGAAACAATCTCTGATAAAGGTGCAAATGTAGTCCTATAAATTCCCTGCTCCACAATGCTACACCCTGGTGTGTATCTCCAAATATCTGAGCTCAGGTCAAGGATGACTGATGTAATGCAGAACTCAATGCATTTGCTAAATACATGTATCACAGACACCTCAAAAAGAAGTCCAACAAGCATGGCCTTTTGCAGCAAAAGAGTGGATAGCCTAATCTGCTCCCAGTCCTCCCTGGAACAGATATCATTTCTCCTGTGGCCAACTGCACAGACTGCATAATCCATCAAAAGCAAATTCTCCATCAACAAATGACACATATAATCCCAAAGTGTGAATCCATACAAATCTGCTAACACTGCCATAGACTCTCCGCCGGTTACAAATGGACCATGGTATCAGTGTGCCACCCAAGCATTCCCAGGCACAATCCTGACAAGTGACTGCTGAAAGATAGGGGGCTAGAGCACAATTGGGCACACAAAACCAGCAAATAAACAAGACTCCACATTGCCTTATGTGACATGCACACAAGAAATGCACAGTACCAAATGCATACACATCTGAATGCATTTAAATACACACGCTCCATGCACACAATGCCTCGCAACAACAACATGACACACACATGCAATTCTTTGTAGGAAGAGTCAATGCAGGCAACATACATCATCCTTCCCCAACAACTACAGAACATATGCACATCCTAACACATCTCACAGAAATCTAACATGGACATCAGGGGGCCTCACACTTGTCAAGGGCAATGCATCAGTCACTGACAGCACTGCATGCACCGTAAACAGTGTGTGTACACAACTACACAAGGAGCAGATATATCTGCATTCACCACCATGAACAAGAACATCACAAATCCTCACAGCACACAAATCACTTCCCATACAGGATGGGTGGCAGTGCCTCAGCAAACACCTACATACTTTTGCTATCACCTACTGCTCCACAACTCAGGCAAACACATATGCATGGGACAAGACTAGAGGACTGTGCCGTAAACTCATCTGTCCAATACAGGATTACCCATGACTGCAATGAAGTAGACTCAAATAGCACATATAAAATTGTGAAACAGTGCTGAGGGGCACAATGGTTTTGGACACAAATCATTCTTCCACAGAATAGTGTCACACTATGGAGTGGTGGGGAGGGTCAAACACTGGCATGGTATGAAGTGTAATATTGTTGAGTGAAGTGGTGTATACAGGAGTATTGTACAGGTGTGGAGTGTACAGAGCAAAAAGACATAGTGGAGTATCTCACATTGTGTAGGCCTCAAATGTTCTTCTTGTGACTGTCGTGTCATACAGTGGTCACAGGTACACTGTAACAGTACGCAGTGGAGTTACAGAGATTGGATTTGTGTACAGGACTGGAATGTATTTGAATACCACATAGTGGAGTAGATAAAGTGTAATGTGACATCAATGTTTGACAAACGTCACATTTAGGGGCCGATTAGGATGGCGGACGGACTTGCGTCCGTCCGCCACCCTTGAGGAGGAGGGAACGTCCGCAGGGGCTGCGGCGTTCCCTCCGTGCTGATTAGGATGTGACCGCCAGGGTGGCGGTCACATCCTCTATATTTAACATTGCGGCGGGTGCAGCTTCAAGCTGCACCCGCCGCAATGTTAAAAAAGCATGTGTTACATTTACATGCACAAAGCAGCAGGCTCCGCACGGTGCCTGCTGCTTTGTGCACGCAAACGCAGGGGGGTACCATAGGTACCCCCCATGTGCACCCCCCACCCCCCATTCACCCAGGGGGCCCGCAACGGGCCCCCAAAGTGAATATCCGTATGCTTTTCCATGGCGGAAAAGCCGCCGTGGAAAAGCAGTTTTACACAAACATCATAATATGGCGGACGGTGTCTCATAGACACCGCCTGCCATGTTATAGCTTTTCCGCCGCGGTCGGAAGCCGACCGCAGCGGAAAAGCGGCGGACGGAATTCCAGACCCACCAGCCATCCTAATTTGGCGGTGGGTCTTTGGAGTCTCCTCCGCGGTTTTTCCGCATCCTCCGGCCCGGCGGAAGTGTCCGCCGGCCCGGAGGATGCGGATAAACCGCCATCCTAATCGGCCCCATAATGTATGTTTACCAGAGTCCACAGTCAACACAGTGAGAACAAAGGTGAGCAAGAGCTATGTCTGATCCCAAAATTCCCACCTAACACATTGAAGTGTCATACTGCATACTCACAAATGATGTGGCCCACAAGTAGGTGTACCCTAGGACTGCGAGGTCACACTAACGCACTGCGTATTGCTCGGGAAACACCTTCTGCATGTGCACACATCCTCCTGCCTGTGTCTGAGCATGGAAACAGGCATTCATATCCTGGATCATACATGTGTGAAAGGATCATGCTCAAGGGCACATACACAATAATACATCAGCTTCTGACATGACAATCACAATGCATGAATAGTCAAGTGCACACATGTAAATGTACCCATGTGACTATGAAGCCATATGTATCCAAGATAACTTCACACCTACACTGGTGTGTACACATCAATATAGATCCCTCACATATGATACACCCTGTCCACCCCTCATGTCATAATGTAAATCTAAATTGCTGTTGTTGATGTAGAGGATCCAAATATGACGTGTATAAAAGTAGAGCCCAACAAATTAATGTAGAGGACAAGAGTAGACCATCACAGATAAGCATCAAGGCCCCATTAACCCCTTGACTCCATTAGCACATTAGTTGCTGCAACCTCTGGGAACAACTGCAACAGCAAATCAAGTACATGCCACTGTGAATGTTGCATTCAGAGCATGCAACAGATGATCATATACACATACATTGTTCTGCATCATTAGCAAGACCAGTGACAAAGCTTTGAACAAAAATATTACTTGAATACATAAACTCTGTATCTGTGAAAAAAGTGCCAACCATTAAGGACAATAGCCAGTCCAAAATAGAGTCTGCACTTGTGTGCATGAAAATCTGCACTACAAACTTGCAACACAGTCCACTGCCATGGAAATCTCCCCAGAATAGGGGCATCGAATGGGCAGTTCTGGCACCACTCAGGGAGGATTTGAGTGGGAAGGAGGAGTCTGGCTCAGAATTGGGGAGAACTGGAACTGGGAGAGGCATTTCTGTCTGGGGTAGTGGGAGGACTGGACCTGGGAGGGGGAACACTTTCTGAAACATGGGAGCACTGTATGTGGGAGGCTGACAGTTGGATGGACTGGGTGGAGTTGTGGCACAGGGAGGTAGAGAAATGCTGGGGGGAGGCTAAGTAGATGATGTTGCATGTGGAGGGCTGTGTTTCACTTGTTTGGGTATTGGATATCCACCAAGCGTCTTGGGCCAAAAGAGAAGTGAGGAGGTCACAACAGCCTCCTTCCTCTCAGAAAGTGGTGCAGGTGGTGGTGCTTCTTTCCAGGGAGATTTTCCTGATCTGGCAGTACGCTCTGGGGTGGGCCTTTTCTCCTGCCTCCCCTGTTGTGGAGGTACATTTGCCCCTTTGGTCTTGTGGCCATGCTTCTCAGTAGGGTGGGTGGGAGTGGAAGCTTTGGGCAACCAGCCCATCCCTCTTAACTTGGGAGGGGGGCATTTGTGGCATTCACCAGGTCTAGGGCAGCCAGGGTAAGTATTTGTGAGACTTTGGGATGAGGTGGAGGGTTGGGAGGGATCTTGTAGGGCGAGGAATCTTAGGTATGGAATGTGGATGCATGTTTTTTTCCTTTATGTTTCTGAGTGTCTTGTGATTGTCTTGTTGTGCTGTCATGTGTGTTTTTGTGTGCTTTGGGAATGGTCCGTTGTGTCTGTGATGTTGTGTGCTGCTTTGATGGCTGGGTGCCAGAGTGCTCTGGTGTGTGTGCTCTGGTCAGGTAAGGGCACTGGGGGGGTGGTGGTGGAAGGTTCAGGAGCTGGACTGTGAGGTTGGTACTACTCAATGGCTGCCATCACTGTGAAGGTAAAAAACTGTGCAGTTCTGTGTAAGCCACCCACGTACGAATGAATGCCCTCCAGGAACGCAACAGCCTGGGACAACTTGTTGCCATGATCCTGGATGGCATTCAAGAGCACAGTCTGTCCCACAGACAGCTGCCGTGAGATGTCTATGGCCTCCACACTGAGGGCAGCAGGAGAGACAGGGGCAAGAACAGCGGTTCCTGGGGGGAAGGAGACTCAGCCCTTCTTAGGGTTGCTGGCCCGTATAGCTGTTTGGGGAGCAGCAAGTATGGTGGACACAGGATGGTGTGTGGAGGACGAAAAAGCAGATGCTGAACTTCCTGGGTCCGCCAACTTTGTGGAGTCACAGCTGGAGTGTGAAGATGTTCAGCTAGGTGCTTCTAGCCCAATCTCCTCCAGGGTTCTCTTGTCCCCCTCCGATGCGCAGGTACCCTCAGTGTTGATGTACTCCCGGGGACCACTAATGCCAGCTACTTCCCCAATGGTGTCAGGCCCCTCTCCTTCCCTGCCCTCGATAGATACTGCAAGAGACAGAGACATAGGTTCAGTAAAATGTCCCACCTCACAAAGATGATGTGAAATACAAATAGAATTCATTTCATTTAAGACTCAAAATTCACTTGTACATGTACTGGCTGCATGAGCACAATCTTTTTTCTTAACACATGATGTATTGACACATGTTTTTTGGACGTTCATGCTCCATTATGCATTGACACTGCCAAATTGTTGTGCATGTGTCCACTTTTCAATATCAACTATTGTGTGTAGACACACCTACAGAGAGCTACACATCCAATTCTGTTGTATTTCTCCCACTTGAAGTATGAAGTCACAAAAACACCACAAATACAAACTGAAACTTGACAATTGTTGAGTGGCCTTCCATCCAACTATCAGGCAGATGCATCAAGCAAAATACCTCCCGGTAATTTAGCGATTCGGTAAAACAGCCCGATACCAAACGCAAAACCTGAAAATACAATGCATCAACCCAAATCCCTTTAAAAATAAAGAATCGCTAAATAACCCCCGCGGTAAATTACCGGTTAGCAAAATAGCCAATCGGTAATACCGAGAGAGAAATCAGACTCCGGAAATACCGAATCGCTATTAAAGAATCGCAACGAAATGCATCAAAACTCGCAAATATCGAAAATGCCCAAAATCGCTATTTTGCAGGAGCAAAATAAGGGGAATCACAAACTGGAGGTAGAGTTATTGGAAGGAAGAAAAAAAACAAAATAATAAATTTAACACAGGCGCAGATAATCAGAAACCCTTCAAATATGCCTCTGGAGACCCTGTATGTCTACCGAAATGGCTGCCCCCTACGTGCTTGTTAGGAGGAGGAAAATCAACGCTCTTGCACAGTGCAGGAGGATGATCCAGGCCAGAGTGTTCAGGGTGTGCATCACATTGCTGGGCCAGACAGAGGAACTGATCAACGACAAGTACAGGCTGAGCCGGGCTATGATCATGCGCCTCATTGCCGACCTGGAACCACTACCGCAGCACCAGACCCGTAGGACCAACGCCATCCCAGCCCAAGTCCAGGTCCCATGCAGCCTGCACATGCTGGCATCAGGAAGCTTCCAGGGGGTCACAGCAGAAGCTGGAGGCGTGTCGCAAAGCGCACTTTCACGCTTCTTCCACAAATTCCTAGATGCCATGCTGACATTGATACATCACCACATCACCTTCCCCACAACCCCACAGCAGTTGAACCGCACCAAACAGGAGTTCTACCAGGTGGTACAATTTCCACATGTGATAGGATGCGTTGACTGCACCCATGTCCCCATCTGTCCCCCCTCAGCCAACGAATACATCTTCCGCAACCGGAAGTCATACCATTCCATCAATATTCAGGTCGTGTGCGATGCCAAGCACATCATAACGGACATCGTAGCCCAATTTCCAGGTAGCACACACGACGCATACATATTCAGACACAGTGGCATCCACAGGCATCTGATCAACGGTGAATTTGGAGAGGGACACTTACTAGGTACATATAAATGCCTCAAAATTAACGACATCCTCACATATCTGAATATCTCCTGACTCCCTACCTCAACCCTGCAACACCTCAGGAGCAGCGCTACAACACAGCACACATCAGCACCAGGAATGTGGTAGAGCGAACCTTTGGCATCCTCAAGAGTCACTTCCAGATACTACACAAGACAGAGGAGCCTTGTAGTATGACCCAGGTACCTGCTGCCGGATAATAGCAGTCTGCGCCATGCTGCACAACATTGCCACAAGAAGGGGGATACCAATAGAGGTGGACGGAGAGGATGACTTACGTGCACAGCAACCCCCCCAACACCAACAGGCACACGTGCCCAACACAGCTGAGGGACAAAGGAGGCGGACATACATCACACAACATCACTTCTGAGACAGGTATGAATGAGCCATCACAACATGTTCTGGTTTGCAAATGTTTAATGCACATGAGCACCTGTCAGGTGCATATGAATGAGACGCCAAAATGACGCAGAATCAAAATGATAATGGATACATGGATGTTGTCATCACGGGTGTATCATGTTGCAGTATAGTTGGCCCATGGTTACGTCACCATGGTCAAGGAGCCAATGGAACATGGCTATTTTCGCTTGCCCCATACCCCTAGCCTCCTGTCCCGTGACTCCTCCACATCGCCGCGATGTGTTTCTGTGGCTGTGGTGCTGCGCGCACTGCGCCTCCTCTCGTTGGCCTCTGGAACAGAGATGCTGCTCACGCTTGAAGCAGCCTCATTCCCCTCCTCCCCTCCCAAACTGCTGGCACTGAAAGTCCCAGACTGCAGATGCTCCACTGCAGTGGTCACTCTCTCTAAGGACTTTGCCACATCTCCGCAATAATGGCCCAAGTCGACCTGCAGGGACACAGATCTGCGCGAAAGCACAGCTGTGCTGTTGCACAGCTTAGTGATGGCCCTAATGGAAGCATTGGAATGGAGCATGTTCTGCCGATGCCTCCGGTGCTCGCTCTGTTGGCCTATAATTACAGCACTTGTGAGTTGCTGCAGGCACAGTTTGATGTCTCTGTTGCCCTCAGCAACGGGTCTGGTCATCTCACGCATAGCGTCAGTCATGGTGCCAATTTTGTCAATTTTGAAATGTTAATTTTAATAGCACCCATGTGTCTCCCCTGCAGGCGCTGGACACGCAGCATCCATGTCTCAACCACGCCGTATCTGTGTGCTGGATCATCAGATCTCTCTGCAGCTCTACCCAGGGGCCCGGCCCGCTATCGGACTCAGACACGTGCTGCTGCTTTGGCGGTCGGAGTAACGACTTTCTGTTGTTGGACATTTGTGGCTGCTGGCCTCTGCTCTGTGTTCATCACCTGCAGGGAGGGGACATTTGCCCTTCGGCTTTGTGTTGTTGTCCGCCGTGGTGGTGGTGGTGGTGTTGTCTGCGGCGGTGGTGGTGGTGGGGTTGTCCGCCGTGGTGGTGGTGGTGGGGTTGGTGGTGATGGTTGTGGCGGTGGTGATGGTGGTGTTGTGGGTTCACGTCCCTGAGGGGTCTCAGCATCGGTCACCACTGGGGTTTCAGAGATGACGAGGCGTCTGCTGTCATCTGAATCAAGGGGTGATGCATCTGTGTGTGAAACAGTGCATTGTTATTATTTTGCCATTATGTATCTATTTTGCATTATTTCATCTACATAAAGGACATTTTGTACTGACATTTGGCCCTGTGCTTTCATGATATGACTACAACTCCCATGATGCAACACTCTGGTGAGTGAATATGCGTTAGGCACGGCTACATGTGCACTGTGTTTGGCCTGGGGGAATGGGCAGCGGTGGACAACACACTGCATATCTGTGCTGGCATGCATCTTACCTTCTCCTCCTGCTGCAGCGCTGGAAGTGTCCAATTGGGTGACCCCTACAACAGCTTCTGGCTCAATTGTAGCCTCAACGAGGTCCTCGAGGGCTGTGTTTGGTGTGCCAGCTGCATCCTTCACCCTTTTTGCTATCCTCTCCTTTGCCCTCTTCCTGAGGTCATACCACCTCTTCTTCAAATCGTCAATGCTGCGGTGGGTGACTCCTACAGCATTGACTCTTTATTTGATGCGCAGCCACATTCTGTGCTTCCCTGCCTCTGGCACCATTAGGGACAGCTTGCCAAAGAGCCTGTTGTGTTTGCTGCTAACCCCCTCGATGAACAGTTCAAGTTCTTTGTCCGAAAACGTTCGCTTTCTCTTCCTGGGCGTCTCCTTGTCCTGGTTCTCTGGTCGATGGCTGGTTTGTGCTGTCACTGTCTCACTCCTCAGCTCCTGTGCTCTGCCTCCTCCTCTGAGCTCCTCAGGGCACTGAATGAAGCATGGGCTGTGTTACTTCCTGGTTGTGATGTCATCAACCTGCTTCCCATGCGACTTTTCTTTTTTAGCGAATTCGCTAATACCGAAATCGCAAATACCGATTCGGTATTTGCTATTTCGGTATTTGCTAATCTTTGATTAGGAGTCTTGCTAATGTGTTTTCCGAATTATTTAACGATTTTTAGCGATTCGGTATTTAATACCGAATCTGTATATGCATCGCGGTATGCGAGTCCTTATTAGCGATTCCTTATTTTTCACTAATAAGGACTCGTTTTACCGAATTTTGATGCATATGCCCATAAGATGGTACTAAAGCACACACAGCTACTGCTGAGCATTGCTAACCGATTTGTAGATGCATCAATGACATGGAAGTGCACACCACAAATATCTCAATGCACCCTAACATGATACTCACTACAGTTCACTGCCAGATGATGTCTTTGAGACTTACAGCTCTGAGTATTTTACATGGACATATTTTTAGCCATAAACTGCTATGAAGCACCATGTACTTATGTTGCCAAAATGACAATGTACATTAGCATGACTAGGGCAATGTGACGCATGGGCCTCACATTTTGTGACATGTCACATACCAACAATATTTCAATCTCATGGCAAGCCGTCAATAATCCAAGGCATGAGAATGTCTTTTGTAGATGTAGTTTTGAGTGGCCTCCATAAGGAAGTGCACTGTGTGCCAAAAGCCTGGGCCTGGCATCTGACATCCCTATGTTGTGCTGACTGCTGACACCCAGGACACATCAATCTCACAAGAGATCACTCACTGATGTAAACCAGTTGCCGCAACTTGACCATGCACTGATGCATACGTACACCCCTCCTCAATGCACACATAGTAAGTACTGCCACTCAGAGTGACATGGGTATTTTCCATCAAACGTTACAGTACAACACTTCAAATACATCACAATTTGCAATACGCACTGATTACATACAACCATGTTAAGTCCTAGTGCAAACACAATCTGCCAATAGATGTGTTTAGCTCTATAGCTTTAACATTTCACTGTCTAACCATCCCAAAGACATGTTGCCATGTGCACAATGAGCAAATGCAGATCATCCAATACATCACTGCAATCATCACCATCTACACCATCAGCGCCTGTGTGCAGTTGATGTCATTGTGGCAGAGAATTACATTATGTGAGGCCATGCTGCAGATATTTGTCCAAATGTGTCACTGTGATGCTGTCATCTGTATAATTTTGCTGTACACCGTCCATGGAACAGGTATAACTCTGCTAACTCACTATACCCTGAGTCTACATTGGTCCATGTCTCAATCCACTTGCACATCATTACATGAGTGACAATATTGTGGAAACCACACAGCACACACACGGCGGACAAGTGTACCGTGGTAGACACTTCACACAACTTCTTTTCCTGTGTAGGAATGGCTCAGTTCAGACACAATTTTCCAGCTGTAACATGCAAACATGTCAAGATGATTTGCACTGCCACTGTTCATGTATTCCCTACATGAGAACCCAACTGTTGTACACATGCAGAACCTCATGCCATTGCCACTGAGGTACCTTTGAACCGATTGCATCACACTAGAGACATCTCAGAAGTTCCTGGGTTGCTCAAGGCTCGGATTAAGGCAGTCAGTCATGCACTAACTCACACTTATCCCAATACTCACACCCAACTTGCTATTCAAGCGTCCCTCCAGCTCTGGCTGTGTCACTGCCAGGATGCGGGCTAATATTAGGGTCATGGTCTGGTGCGTCAACCTTCCACTTCAAGGGAGCGGCCCCAGCGTCATTTCTGCAACATTTTTGCTAATGCGGCAGATGTCATCCCACCTCTTGTGGCAGTGAGTATGGTGCTGGTTGGAGACCACCAGGGCTTGCACCTTGCGGGCGATGGCCCTCCATATTGCCTTACGCTGATGGACCTTGAGTTTTAGGCATGGGAGAAATTATAAAAACTTTTTAAACAGAATGTTGTGGACCACTGTGTGTGTCAGTCCAGAAGCATTTATACAATACCACACACATAGATCAATGGACCGCAGAGTCTGTTGATCATGTCACATACTACACTCTGACCAAGCTTGATGAGTACAATGGTAACATCTATGAGGATGGACCGACTACCTGGGTATCTCATACACCTACAGAGGCATGCACTAAAATCAAGGTGAACAGGGTGTCATCTGTGATGCATGATGTGATTGAGCCTGACAGACAATACACTGTAATTGTTACCTACTGGTAATACTCTCTGTGTTTAACACTACACACTCCTTAATGTCCAGGACCATTGCATAGCTATACATGTTATGGATATAAAGATAAGGTACCTGACACTATATTCTCTCACTCATGTGACAAGGTGAAGGCCTGTCTTGTGTACTCTTCATACCTGTATATGCCACTACATAAATAGGAGGGTGCACTACTCATATGTCTTTCTAAGTCCTTTGTGTGATGGTGGCCCAGATAAATTGTGCATTCACAGGACAGGCCTTAGGGGTTTTTACAGATGCAAAATGTGGTCCATCACAAAATTCACATGCATGTAGAATGAGAATGATGACACGGTACATACACATGTGAGACTCTACATATAATGGCGCAAAAACAAGGACGAGATGTCCACTGTACATGTAGCAGATGTGTGAGAGATGAGTTACCACTAATCTAGACAGATACAGGCCTTGAACTCTTGTGCAGACTGGACTAATCTCCATAGTGTCACTGTCAAATCATTCCACCCACTAATCTGTACCCTCTGTCCAATCGACAGTTACCACCTTCCTGATGATTAGAAGACTTACTGACGTTTTTTGTGACATTTCACAGGGAATATGTATACAAAGTGACAATTGCTCCAGTCATCAGTGTGACTGTACTACTGCTAAACTTCGGTATATACAATTCATCATTGCATGCAATCAGGGTTCAAGGGGAATAAGGCTCTACACACCATTACAGTGAAGTCATTCTGCTAGGCAGAGTTTGACACATTTATATTACCCATTCAGAGACCAATATGTGTGATGTGAGTGTCCAAGGGAGCTGCACAAGTGACAATGCTGCCATCCTTTCCACACACGCAAGTGCAACAACTTGTACGTAATGTATGGGCCATGCAGATGTCAAAATCAAAAGTCATTAACATTGGCTTGCACTCTGAGGCACATACTAATGTCCAGGTATATAGGGTGAGCATTCTTATCACTCAAAAGAAGTTACACATTCACTTATCCGTACCTCTAGAGCACCATATAGCCGCTCGTACTGCTAAGGACCTTATCACCATAACCTCCAGCTCGTCTGTGATGAAGGGACGGGCCCTGCTGTTCTCAGTACGAGCCATAACTGGTTCCAGAGATGAAGTACAGCAACAGTTGATAGGAAGGAATGGCAGGCAGCAGTGTCTGTAGGCAAGTGACAAGTATGGCCATTTCACACACATATATAGGCCCCTAGGGTTGTTTAAAGTTTATTCTGCTAATGCAATTGGTCCGCCTCAGTCACATTATTTAATTGGGGCCAATGCCTGTGTCTGTAGTGGCAGAGCAAGCCTACCGCGACGTTCAAAAATAAAGGCAGTACCGCAATGGCAGTTCCTATTGGCTGCTATGTTATTCACATAGGTGGTGTCACAACGCGGGGGTCAGGTTGTCTCTACTGCTACCCTGCATTATTCAATTGGGGCCAATGCCTGTGTCCCCCCTGGTGGAGCACGTCTACCACGATGGCAGTTCCTATTGGCTGCTAAGTTACTTGCATAGTTGGTGTTACACCGCTGGGCTCAGAATATCTCAACCTCTACCCTGCATTATTCAATTGGGGCCAATGCCTGTGGCCACACTGGCGGAGCATGCCTACTGCAACATTAAAAAATGGAAGGCACTACCGTGATGGCCGTTCACATTGGCAGCTATGTTATTTGCATAGGCGGTGTCACACCGTGGGGGCCAGAATGTCTCTACCGCTACCCTGCATTATTCAATTGGGGCCATGCCTGTGCGTGTAAACACATTGTGCATTTGCATTTTCGAAGTGAAAATTGCATCACTGATTCCAACACAATTTAAAAAAATTAAGGGCACCTTGTAAAGGACTGGAGAGTGTGACATTTTACTTTAAGCTTCCCACCCATGTAAAGGAAGTACACATGGGCTAAAATGCATTGGCCTGTCCATCATCTCAGGTAATTTGCATCTATTCGGGCACGTACACACATTTCCTTTGGATATGTATTTTATTTAGGCCTGGGCGGTAAATTTCGTTACGCTCACAGAATTTGCGATATTTTGACATTTTCGCGTTCCGCGGAGAGGCAAAAATGTCCAAACTTTCGCAATCTGCCGCGAAACTGAAGTTTTTTCTTGTTCGCACTTTAAAAATGCGTTCTTGCGTGCGCAGTAGCGACTTACCAGGTCCCTGCGTTCGCCGAGGAGTTTTCCTATCCATTCGCGCGTGCCACGAGATGTTGGATTGTTGGGAAACGGTCGTGCTATCCCGCGCAAGTTTGCGATCGCGAACACGTCATTCGACCCGGAACAGGAAATAAGCATAGCGAGCAAAATGGCCACGCCCATTAGCAACCACATGGGCAAGTTAGAGGAACATTGCTCCAAGAGCATGAAAAAACACATCACGAACGGGCAGGAAAAGCAATCTCTGCATCTTTGCGAAAGTTCTGCATGCTCGATGAGATTTTGCGCAATTTCGCGATAGTTTGCGAAAGTTAATTTTGCAAATTCCACCCACCCCTAGTTTCATTGTTGGGAATATGGAAATGTGTGTAATGCAGACTCCTCCCACAGTCATGATGGTCAGCCCACGTAATGTGCATATATTTCTGTACACAGTGCTATATATTGATGAAGTCTTGTCCAGCTTACACTCACTGCCAGCATTTTGATTTGATGTTGTGTTTTATGGGACTCAAGGTGACTTTTGTGCAGTGACAGCAGTTACATAGAACTCTGCATTTATGCTGTTTGCCACATGCGCTGTGTCATCTAACCACAGGGCTGAGTACACATGATTTTGCAGTGTACTTTATGCCTGATACATTGGCAATAATTTTGATTTGACAGTAGTTAGTATGTACACCCTGGCTACCTAATTGACTATAGGGGATCAAGGTGTCTATGCATGTCACTTGTGCATTAAACAGATTCAACTGTCAATGTTGTGGTTGTGTGAGTCATTCTGTATGCTGTTAACCACATCTCAACTTTGGCTCTTTTCACACGTGTCCCATGACAGATTCGAAAGGAGACCACCTGTGTATCAGCTGATACCAGACCTGTTGAAAATGGAGGATACAGACATTATAAAGAAATTCGTCTCAATCTCCTTACTCTTCAAAAGCTATGTGCTCAGTTGGAGCCCCATTTGAGGCCTAAGAGAACCTATCCAACAGCTTTGAAAACAAAAGTGAAGGTGATGGCAGCCCTGCATTACTTTGCCTCAGGTTCGTTTCAGTACATAGTGGCCATCACAGGTGGGACGTCTCAACCCATGTTCAGCATGGTGTTGTGTGATGTCCTGTCTGCATTGTTAACATACAAGGGCAGCTACTTCCACTTTCCAAAAAGACATGAATTGGCAGATATGACGGGGGAATTTTATGACTTTGTTAACATCCAAAATGTTGTTAGAGCCATTGACGGCGCACACAATGGCCGTGTTCCACCACAGGCAAAGGAGCACATCTACCATAACAGGAAGCATTACCATTCAATAAATGTACAAGTGTTATGCCTAACCGATTTGATAATATCCCACGTGTGTGCTAAATTTCCAGGGTCTGCACATGACTCCTACATAAAGTGGAACAGCATCATCCCCAATTGATGGCAAATCTTCATCCAGAGAAGGCCTGGCTTGTAGGTGAGTGAGCCCTGTCAATAATTGTGGTGTATGTGTGACATTCTGGCTTCTTCTTCCTCAAATAGTTCAATTACATTGTTGGTCTGTGTTTCTCACAACTAGTTGACTTTTGTATCCCAACCGGCCTTGGTTGCTGAGCCCATTGAGGAATCAAAGGATGCCAGGGGTAGTCTGTTTCAATTATGCCCAAGGGAGGACACGTTGTGTAGTGGAGCGAGCTTTTGGACTTCTGAAGGCAAGATTTAGGTGTCAGGACAAGAGTGGTGGTGCACTGCTCTACTCTCCCCAAAAGGTATGTCAGATCATAGTCGCCTGCTCCACAACCTGGCCTTGCGCAAAGGGATCCCTTGACTCAGGATGACGATGAGCAGCAGGAGCTCCCACTGCAAATTCAAACATGCCTAGTTACGCTGATAGTGGTGAGGAGGAAAGTCCTGACCTGGGTTAACAGCTCATCAACAACTACTTACCTTGAGTGTAAGTTTGCATTGAGCAACTATGACTGTGTCAGTTTGCTTTGCTGTTAGGGCAGAAGCATTAACAATGTGTTGGGATGCTGGCTGTTTTTGGCACACTGCTGTGGGGTACTTTGTGCATCACTGTGTTTGTATTTCCACTTACCTGACATCTATGTTGATGGGGTTGGTCAGTGTTATCAGATATGAATCTTGTACAGTGTTGACCAGAAGTGTATTCTTGCTGTTCTTCCATCAAATGACAACTCAATGTTATCCTTTTTGTTGTGTCATTCTAGGTCCCTCTGCCCTATCAGTAGATTGTCACAATCTCATCCTGTGGTACATTTAAATGTGAGTTTACATTGTACATTGTACTTACTTTGATAAACATTCAACTCACACAAAGGCATGGGTGTTAATGGTGTTTATTTTCATGCATATGGTGTTTCTTTTAAAGTGAGTGAGATGTAAATTGTGCATACAGAGTGTTTCAGTTGTCAATGATGATGACAGAGACAAATAGAATAGTCACCACAATAGTGGAGTTCCACAGTCCAACAGGCTCATTCCATCTACATGGCAATGTGGTATTTGATGGTCAACAAATTCAATGTTCTGTGTAACACTGAAGACATCAAGGCTGGCTCAGCGTCCTGTCTTGGCTTGGTGCTTTGCTGCGTGATTCCAGTGGTGTTTCTTGGACGTCCCCACCTGCATTTGGCAGGGAGAGGGCTCTACTACAGGCTCAGAAGAGTCTGAGGAGTCATCGGCTTGCAGCTCATCCCTCCCTGTGGCCGTTGGTGGGAGTATCAGCAGGCTGCCCACTTGAGTGGAGGGGCTTTACTTGAGCTTCATGTATGTCCCTCAGAACACCCACAAGCTGGCCTATGGGATCAACCAGTTGTCCCATACTAGTGTCCATGGCCCTCTACAGCAGGCAGAGGGCTTGTTTTTTTATCTACAACTTGCCCATCTGTACCTGGTTCTGCTGGTATGCCCCAAGGACTCTTGCAACAGTGGCCAGGGCTTCAGTCTCAGTGTCTTCATGTGATTGGCCCCCAGTTGCCCCTGCCCTGCACACACGGACCTGTGGCCTTGGCTGTACATGCACCTGCACACTGTCCTCAGCTTCCTTGGTATAGGTGGTGGTGTTGGAAACCTTTGAGACAGGGACAGTGTTCCAGGCAGCATTGGTGATGGTGGAGGTGGTTGCAACACAGGTAGTTGGTGAAGGGGTCAGCATTGTTGCTAATGTGTTGGGAGGTGTGGTGGTGAGGCCAATGAGGCCCTGAAACTGAGTACGCCCTGACAGGCCTGAAGGGCCTGGTTGGTGCTCCTTATCCGAGAATTGGAAAGAATCTGCCTCTGAGAGTTCATGCCCCGGGGGGTAGGGGGCAGACTGGCTCTGCTGGTTGGTGGTGGTCTCGCCAGCTGTTGATTGCGATTCACCTGTTGAACAGAGGTTACATTGTCAGCATGTTAAGTACACTCCACAACATTGGTAATGCTGTTTTTGATGTGTTTGGTGGAGAAGGCCAAACTTTTAACATTGAAATATAAGTCATTTGAAACAGTTTATCTGCAGTATGGCAGGATGTTGAGGTACATCGTTACTTGTTAGTGAAGTGACATGGCAATACCAAACATTTAACATGTACAGTAAGTGTATTTCCAAGGACATGTCATCATCTACGAACTTGATGCTCGTCAACTTTAGTTTAGGAATGGATATTGTAGACTTTTCAAATAATATGTTTCACATATGCAGACATTTCCTAATTTCTGTAGGTAATTTTGCATTCACATCATGTGGGTTGTGTTCTTTACATGAGTGTCCATGCATGTATTGTGTGCATATGAGCCTTCATGCTTTACTAAAGTGGGACTTACACATTGCAGTTTGCACATATCGTGATTGGGCTCTTAAAATCTTAACATGGGACTTTGTGATTGAAAGTGTGATTTATGTGACATATACATGGTCTTAGCTGTGTGTGGAGTGGATGTGACTTATGGAGCTTCGAAGAGTTGGCTAACAAGTGTGGGATGTGGTAGTCATTTTGCTCCATGCTGTTGAGGGTTGAAGCAAGAGAGCATGAGCTGGCTATCTACCTGTAAGGAGGCACTGTGGAGGTAGATGGCTGCAACATATCTCTGGGGTGGGGAGGGTGATCCCTGCTGTTTGGGAGTAAGGCCAGAGAGCATGCGCTGGCCACATACCTGAAAGGAGGTACTGTGGAGGGAGATGGCTGCCACATGGCTCTGGGGTGGGGAGGGTGCTCCATGCTGTTTGGGAGTCAGGCCAGAGGGCAGTGTGGGAGTCATATTGTTGTTCTCAGGTCACAACAACCCCCTTCCTAGTAAGATGGCTACCTACCTGTAATGAGGTGCTGTGGAGGGAGATGGCTGCCACACGGCTCTGGAGAGGGGAGGGTGCTCCATGCTGTTAGGGAGTGAGGCCAAAGAGCATGAGATGGCTACCTACCTGTAAGGAGGTACTGTGGAGGGAGATGGCTGCCACATGGCTTTGGTATGGGGAGGGTGCTCCATGCTGTTTGGGAGTGAGGCCAGAGAGCATGAATTGACTACCTACCTTTAAGGTGATGCAGAGGAGGGAAATGGCTGCCACGTGGCTCTGGGGTGGGGAGGGTGCTCCATGCTGTTTGGGAGTGAGGTCAGATGACCTTCTGGGAGTTATAGTGTTGTTCTCAGGTCCCAACAACCCCCTCCCTAGTAAGATGGCTACCTACCTGTAAGGTGAAGCAGACGAAGAAAATGGTAGCCATGTGAGACATGTTTTGGAAAGAGTGCATTTTACATAAGTTAATTTTTAACTGGTAATTGTAGCTCAATGATTGTGCATGACAGCATCATTGTGATGCAATACATTTGTTGGTACTTAGCAGTCTCCACTTGCCCAGCTATTCCTGTGAGACTCACTGGATGCAGGATGGCAAGCACCTTCCCCTCCCATTCAGTGAATGTTTGTGGTGGAATGGGAGGGCTACTGCCAGTTCTCTGAGCCGCCTCATGGTTCCTGTTGACATGGTTTTTCACCCTGGTCTTGAGGTTATGTCACCTCTTCTTGATATCATGCAGTGTGCGCAGGGTGGTATCTACTGCATTGACTTTGCTGACAATCCTTTCCCACATTTGATTTTCTCTAGCAAGTGGGGTCTGTGTGACCATTGCTCCATACATATGTGGATCAACTCTAATTATCTCATCTACCATCACTGACAACTCATTGTATGTGAATTTGGGCATTTTATTTCTGTGACACGGTGTATGTGGTGCAAATATAAGACAAGTGCAGAGAGCAAGATAGTGGTGGAGGTGTGTAAGGTGTGTCAGGTCTGTGGGTGAAAAGTCTAGGTGTGTGGAGATAGGTGGGTGTGATGGTGTGTGTTAGAACTGGGGGTCTCTAGTCGGCTGAGGCAGTTACCTTAGGAGAAATAGGGACCCTTGTTTCTAGTCAGGGAAAGGACGGACACCCATTTTCATAACACCAGCTCACCCCCTGGTTGCTTGGCATGAGTAGTTAGTCTTATCTTAAAGGCAATTTGTAAAGTATTTGCAACCACTCTCCCAGTGACACAGTGATAACACCACAAATGGACACCACACTGATGTATGAAAATAGCGGTATCTTTATCAAGAAGAAAAATACGGTAAGACCAAACGATAAGAAATCCAACATATGCGTATTTGTAATATTTCCCTTTGTCGCTTATTAGGCCAACAAACACTTATAGGTTCGTGCAATATTAATGAGCAGTTCACGATGTTCAAATGCTGTCCTAGTGCAATGCTGTGCAGTTTTTAATGCAGTTCGTATCGTCAGACTGATGTAGTTTGTAATGCATGAATAATGCAATCCTCAATGCACATAATCAGGCAGTTCGAAGTGCAAGTATAATGTAATCCTCAATGCACGTTATCAGGCAGTTTGTAATGCAAGTATAACACACTACTTAATGCAAGTAATATAGTAGTTCGTAATGTGGGAATAATTCAATCCTCAATGCACATAACAAGGCAGTTTGCAATGCAAGTATAACGCACTCCTTAATGCAAGTAATACAGCAGTTCGTAATGCGAGAATAATTCAATCCTCAATGCTCATAATAAGGAAGTTCGTAATGCGAGAATAATTCAATCCTCAATGCACATAATAAGGCAGTTTGTAATGCAAGTATAACGCACTCCTTAATGCAAGTATAACGCGCTCCTTAATGCAAGTAATATGGCAGTTCGTAATGCGAGAATGATTCAATCCTTAATGCACATAATAAGGCAGTACGTAATGCAAGTATAACACACTCCTTGATGCACATAATCAGGCAGTTCAGGCAGTTCGTAATGCAGGAATAACACAATCCCTAATGCAAGTAAATTGGTAGTTCATAATGCAGGAATAATACCAGGCCAATCAACGCGATTAGCACGGGCCCCACTAGGCCCCAAACACAGACAACAATCCTGAACTTCTGAGGGTGGCCCCGGTATTGCCGGGCAGGTCCAGGCCACTCAAGGACTCAGAGCGTCTAACACAATGCAGCGGGAGAGAGACGGCAGCACTCCTGTACTCTTCTTGCGCGCCTCCCCAGGTCACACATGCTTGAGGTGCCCGACCGGATTCCAAGCCTTACCTTGGGGATGTTCTGCCTCGCTCTCTCTCTCTCTCCCCGGTCTTCGGATGTCCTACTGGGTGCTTCCAATGAAGACTCAGCTCCGATGCAAGGCGACGCTGTAGCTTGACAGGTTACGGCGCTGCCTTCTCCGTTGCTGATGATCTTGGGCAGATTCCTCTTGCGAACAACGATCACGATTATCTCACGATTTCCTTAGCTTTACGAAATCCTTCAGCACGTTGTGGCTCGAGTCAGCGGTGGTGATCTTGATCCGCAGCCCCCGTTATGATGACGGTTCGGGCCACAACCAACTTTACAGCAGCATTGACGATGATTCACGCTGAGGGGGCACTGCAGTCACTGGGCACTTTCCAATCACGGACCCAGCACAGCCTCAGGCTGCACACGCACAAAGCATCACTCAGACTAAGGTGGGTTTCGGGCCAACAGTCCCGGGGCATTGCTTACGACGGTCTCAGGCTGCAAAAAGCACACGCACACAGTGCTGCTGAGACACACTTGGAAACTTTATTGTTGCTGAGTTTCCACAACAAGAAGCCAGCTCTCCTCATGCACTTGGGAACAAGTTACTTCTGGACACAGCACACAGCAATGTCCTTTCAAGCAGGGGGACACAGCATGCAGCAAAGTCCCTTAGCCTCTCCTTAGTTAAATCAGCAAACTGCAGGCCAGCCCCAGAACACATAGCAAGGGCCAGTCCTTCTCTTCAGTCTCATCAGCTGTTCTTCCTTGGCAGAGGTTCCTCTTGACCACGAAGTAGTTTTCAGTCCTTTTCAGTCTTGATTAGTCCAACGTTCAGGGGTTTCATCCCTCATAGGTATACCCCTAAATGTCTTTGAAGTCTTTGTGTTCAGGGAGGCACTGACCCCTGTCCAAACCAGTTCTGGGTGTCTCCCTGCCAGGTACACCTTCTTCCTTTGATTAGTGGAGATCTGGTTCCTCAATCACTCAGCAGGAGTTGGAGCCATTCTTTTATGGCAGCAGCCCAGGACTCTTCACCTCCTCCCCCCTACACTCCAGATGCAGGTCAGCCTGTTGCTGTGTCCTACATTTCCCAGACCCTATCACATTCAAATTCAGACAGCCAATCCACAAACAGGCATAAACACACAGAATTGTTAGAACAAAGAAACCATACACTTCTAAAACGTGGTTTCTAAACACACAATGCAAAAATCACCTTCACAAAAAGATGTGTTATTAAATTGTGAATTCTGGCACATTAAACTTCACCTCTCCATTTTAAGCCTATGGGAAGATAGAGTGGAAACATATCACACAGTCTTCCCCATTATAGTCTATGGGCAAGATGGCCTTGCAACAGTGAAAAACGAAATGGAGAGTATTTCACTGTTAGGACATGGTAAACACCTTAGTACATGTCCTACCTTTCACATACACTGCACCCTGCCCAGAGGGGTACCTTGTATCTACCAAAGAGGTGTCTGATGTGCATCGAAAGGCAAGGATAAGGCCTGGCAAGTGGGTGCACTTGTCAGGACAACTTGGCAGTTAGCAAACTGCATGCAGGCACCGCAGTGGCAGACCTGCGTTCTCTCTTTAGGGCTACTTGTGTGGGTGGCACAGTTAGTGCTGCAGGCCCACGCGTAGCATTTGCATTACCAGCCCTGGCACACACAGTGCACTTTACTAGGAACTTAACTAGTAAGGCAAACATACCAATTATGGACAAACAATTACCATAACACTTAATACAGGGTGCATATGCACTTTGACACTGATTAGCAGTGGCAAAGTGCCCAAAGCATCTAAGCCAGTAATATAATGTCAGAAAAAGGTCTAGGAGGCAGGCAAAAAGTTTAAGGAACTTTAGCCAAAAAGGGCCAAGTCCAATAGTGTGCTGTGTGATAAGTTGCCTCTCCTAACAGCTGCAGTGTTTGGCCATTCAATGCTGTGGTTTTGCAAAGGATGATGGTCAGGGAAGGGGTTGGTTGTATACTCTGCAATGTGGGTGTGTCCACCTGAGGAATGACCATCAGGGATATTTTTCTGTTATGACCAGGGCTTTCAGTGAGTTCAAAATACTGGGGGGTCTCTCATTGGGGTGTGGCAGATGTTATTGAGGGCGTGGCCTAAAATACTTGAGCCGAACATTTGAACTTAGCGTAGTGTGCCACCCAACTGGGATTTTGCTGCTTCTGTCCATTTACCCAGCTATTTGACACAAGTAACATTGCACCTACAACGAGCAAGGACTGTTCTCAATGGTTGTAAATTGCGTAAGATAAACAAGCAACAACTATTAATTTGTTGTATTTCATATTGCAAATGCTTTCGTTCTTGTGGGGGAGCTAGGGCCTAAGGTTAGAGCTGCTAACTTTCAAGATGGGGAAGCAGGTTCAAGCCTCACGTCGGCTCGACATCTTGTGATTCAAAAATTAATGTATGCTTCTGTTATGTATAATCATCTTTATTCGATTTGATAAACAATCCATAAAAGCATATAAATAACAGTCAATAAAAAATTATTCACCGAAATACAGTTTTGCTAAAATGGGCTAAAATATAATATCATCCATGGAAGTCCTTAACCTACTATGCATATCCTCATTGATGTACTCAGTCCCCCCTTGTTATTCGTAGTTTTAAAACGGCCTTTAAAAAGTTTGTCACACAATAAAGGGTAAAAACATCAGTTAACATTTTTAAAAACAGCAAAGCTACCTGAGCCTGCCTGAATCTAGTTCGTCTTAACAGCTCTTTCAGAAACAGTTTCCTGGGGTAGGCATAATCCGGGAATAATAAAACTAGGTGAAATGTGTCCTGCGGAGACTTCATGTCGCAGACGCAGGGCCCTCTCTCTTCTGAGTTTATAATAAAACCTGCCGGTACTGCCAATAAGTGGTGGATATAATTTTGTCTAAAACGGGTTACCAAAAAACGATCATGGGCATTAGCCATAAATGTTAGATAAGGTTCTATGCCCTGTGACTTTTTAACTAAAATATAATCTCTCACCGAGTGTTTCCCCAGTTCAACAGTTTTGCACTGTGCCATTGCAAACATTGGGAAGAGTGTTTTAATATCGCTTATATCTTTTAACTTTATTGTCGCAGGTTTATCAAATAAGTTTATGCGCCCTATGTTGACAAAGGAGTCCCTGACGTATTTCAGCCATGGGATTTTCCGCGCATGTTCCAAGGTGAACCAACCTTCTCAGGCCCACCTCTTCGTTGGTCCAGATCTTCAACCAATCTACTAAAGGCTTCAC
Source organism: Lissotriton helveticus (assembly GCF_964261635.1). NCBI lineage: Eukaryota > Metazoa > Chordata > Amphibia > Caudata > Salamandridae > Lissotriton > Lissotriton helveticus. The sequence goes on from NC_136062.1 coordinate 313,763,594, forward strand.
TCCTATACTGTCTGCGATGTAACTAACACCCAGCTCCTCATGTATACAATATGCTGGCGTGCTCTGTGGGACTTTCAGCATCCGCCTTAGATTCTGTTATGTAACTAGTGCTCAAGTTCGCACTATATGATACCGACAAGTCTTTTTTAAGGTACCTCAAAAGCAGTGACAGATGGTACTATCACAGAGTTAAGCAGTTATTTTGAATTTTTTGGGCCACCCTGAAGGTGAAGATGGAGAGCTCGTTAGGGACCCGTTTAGGCACCTGCTTTTCAGAACTGCCGGTGCGGTGCAGTGGAGAGAACCGGCCCACTTAAAGGCCTGGTTATGCACGGGGCATTTAACCGTCTTTGATGTTGCATTCGCGTGACTGCTGCGTGGTAACGCAATGCTCATTACGACACTTCAGTAAAATCATCGTAATTTACCCTGGGATCATACCGCTGGTGAATCGGCCTTTTTGATCCAGGAAACAGCTTTTCCATCCAGGGTGGTCAGATTTTTTGGATTCCAGACCGTGGCGGATGATGTTTTGTCAAATCCCAACGCTGCGGTCAGAATTTTACTACCATTGCATCGTAATGTGAATGCCGGAATTGCCACGAAACATGCAGGTGGTTTTTTTCTGGAAGCACGACGGTTGGAGGGGTTTGCCGTCCGCCATCGTAATGACCCCCTTAAAGATGATTCGGAAAGAGACAAACGAGATCCTGTCTTTAATGGTCAGTGGTAACAAAATCTTTATCCATCATGACTTCACCAAGGAAACCACTAAAATCTGCAAAGGGTTCACAGAGCTTCGACCACGACTAAGAAGCTCTGGTTTTAAATAAGCCTTTTTGTATGATCCACTGTACGAATATGGAATTATGGTTTTTCCACAATCTTTCATTGCACTGATGTTCTTCGTGCCTTTCTAGACCAGCATTATACGCTCTCTATGGATATGAATGAGACTGATACTTGAATATTTTGTTCTAATATTTACTTGTAGTTAGCCTTTTTTGATAGTTTTCATTAGCAGGGCATTGTCTTTGTGAGTCACTCTTGCATTTATGTTTCTATGTTGTCTTTTCTATGTTTGTCTTTTTTTTCCTTTTTCTGCTTTCAATTAGTCCTATGAGCTACATTTTACTCCTGCATATTATCTTTTTTTCTTACTGTTGTTTCTCTTTTATTAAAATGGATAATGTTAATAGATTCAAGATTGTTTCTTTTAATTTTAAAGGGGACAACACCCTGTTAAATGTATTAAAGTGTTTGATTTCTTAGCGAGATATAAAGCTGATATTTGTTTAAGCAAGGAGACTCATATAGATGATACAGTTTTAGCATGCATGAATAAAAAGTGGTTGGTAATGTTATCTCTCTTCCTAGAGTCAACAAAAAATGGAGTTGGTAATCTTTTTCCAAGAAAACTACATTTCCAAATACTAAACAAAGGTTCTGATGCTGATGGTTGTTACCTTGTAGTTAGAGTTGATAATACTGTTCTACACTTGATTAATTTTTATGGACCAATAAAGAATGACTCTAATTTGTGTCTTTACATCTGAAGAACTCAAATTAGGTAATTTTCTCCTTATTATTGGAAGTGATTTTACTCTAACACATGACGCTTTGTTAGGCAGAATATCTTTAGCCTCCAAAAGCTTGTTTTACTCTCAAATCCTTTTTTAAAAACAGTAAAACAGATAGATATCTAACTTTTTTCTCCAACCCTCATAATTCCTAATGTCTTATAGATTATTTATTAGTATCTCCTTAATTACTCCAATCAATTTCTAACCCTTTTATTTATAATAGTGATAGTTTCAATCCTGCGCTAATTTCTTGTGTTTTACAACTTAACTCCACTGCATTCAATTGGTAACACATTCATAACCATGCTAAAGACAAATTTCATAAATAGTCTGCCTCACATCTATAATGGTGGGGAAGAGTTGATTCCGTAAAATGGTTATTGCTCTAAAAATATTTTACCTCCTTTTTATGATAACTACTCAACTTCCTCTTAAGTTTTATAAAATGTGGGTATCTTTTATCTAAATTTATTTGAATAACTAAATCTCTCTTATTGGACAAAAATTTTAAATTGCAAAGTTTCATGGGGGTTTTGGTTTGCCAGATTTTCTTCGTTATCAGAAACTGTTTTTTTTTAAAGCAAGGTTCTTTTTGGCTCAGTCACAAAGAGTTTAGTAATGGCTTCTCATTGAGCAAGGTTTGAAATTACCATTACTGTTACCTGCTTTACTGACTTACTCTAATTCTCCACATTACCAAAAAAGGTCCACCATATCTAAATCTACAAAACTAATATTACAGGACCCAGACTCTCTTTTTCAATATCCTAGTTCACATACATTGAATATGTCATTATGGTATAACTCCTTGCCAACAACAAATTTTCCAATCTTGGATAAATGCTGGTATTTTTTACTTAAAAGATAAATATCATAACAATACATATTATTTACCTTTTAATGAATTGCAACAAAAAATTATTTTGAACTGTTTTGTAATTCCATCCATGAATTATTTCCAAATAATGTTCCTCCAAATGTTGCATCTGATTTAGAAATGTACATTCAAATGATAGCTGCTTCCTCACATGTTGTGTCAAAGTTTTATAAAAACACATTGAGCAACTTTACAGGAGAAAATATTAACTCTCTCTCTACTCTTTGGAATAAAGTACTAGGTGTATCTCTTTCTCAAGATTTATGGAAGAAAATATGGATGAAAAATATTTATGGCTGGTTGCCTGTTTCTTTATACCAAATGAATTCCTTCATTTTATTTAATTCTTTAATAACTATTTTAAAGATAATCTATGCAAAGCTTTTAATCCTCCTAATTGTTGGCATTCTAATCTGAATTCAGGCTCGTTAAGACATGTGCTTTATTAATGTAATGTTCTCTCTAACTACTGGAAGAAAATTTGGAATGTTATCACAAAAATCTTTACCATCTCAGACAATCTTTCGTATATGTTTTGATAAGATAAGTGATTTGTAAGTCTATTTCACTTTCCACAAAGTTGACTGATTTAAATAACAAACTTCTAGACTTTCCAGTATCTGCTGCTTTAAAGTTAATTACTACTCATTGTAAAAATGCTTCATTACTATCAATTCATACATGGTGGTCATGGATACTTTTTACTAGAAGAGGGGCTAATTTGACTCTGCAGGATGTAGTTCATAACACACCTACTTATCATTTATTTTGGAAACTGATTGATAGTTATATAGCTTTATATATATATAAATACATTTTAATAATATATTATATAGTTATTATGCAAGACTATTGAGGTTGAAGTAAGTAGCTCTATTAAGATTTACCTGTAAAGGTGTTTTTGTTTATTCCTTTTTATTTTAAATAGTATTTTACAATTGGCATGGTATTTATACATTTATCATTTTAATAATATTTTGTGATCTTCTATGTACTTCTTTTGGTACTCTTTTTTTTATGGTATATTCTCCTATCATAAAAATTCATTAACATATTTTGAACACAAAGAGATTTTCATGGTGTTTGCTGAAAATTCTTTTGAGGGTTCTCTCTTTTGCTGCTGTGATGTTGCTGTTCTGTGCTATTCTATTTATGTGGTCCTTATTTATCCCTGGAGATATGCTTGTCATTTGTGATTTTGAGTTGCTGTGTCCTCTGCAACCAAGCATTTTCTTCAGAACGTTTAAAACTCAGTCACAGCCACTGTTTTAAATGATAACAGCGTTCTAACATATGTACTACTGGTTTTAGGAGTTGGGTTATGCATGTTGCTTTTGTTGGGTACACATGCTTGAGGGATTAATGATTTGTCTTTAGATTGTTTGTGAAATGGATACCCTTTTCTCATAAATTCAACTAGCGACTAGTAGTAAGAGGCTGCCATGAATACTTTGCCACCATGGAGACCAAATATAGAATGTCATTGGCAAACCAGCCATTATTTAACCCATTTTATGGTCTGGCTTAACTGCATAACTGTCACCAGACAATTATGGGAGTATCACTAGACGGAAGCTTTGGCTCCACCCACATGTTGGGACCCAGGAGTACATGTTTTGATTAGACAGAAGTTGTGTGCTTTCATCAAAAAATGTCTTGTCCTTAATGCAGGTGCGATCATTTTGTCTATTTATACATCTGTCTATTTTTTAGGAGCACGACTTGACAATGGAATGCATTAAAGTGTTTTAGATTACTAGAAAATGTACGTTGTTTTTTTTTATGACAGCAGCACAGATGGGAGGTCTTGTTTGTCAGTGCAATTGTCACCTGACCTTTTAACGTACACCATTATCATACTAGTTCTTTTCTTCCACACGAATACATGCTTATTCAATGCTATTTAATTGTAATGGTTCCCATACCATACAACAGTTATTTAAATCCGGACATATTGACTTTGACAATGATTGTCTAAAACATGACACAATTACAACACTGCAGGATGTGCTGGCAAAATGGCTCAGTGAGGTATCCCTCGTTGTATCACAGTGGACTGTAGCTTACATTTCAAATTCAAATATGGTTAACTCTCTCTCCCCAAGTAATCATATTGACGTACAATAAATGTGATAGAAATAACGCCTACGTGTGTGCTTAGACACTGCAGATGTGCTGCAAGAAGCGCTATAAAAACAAGCTGTTACTACTTGTTAATTGACATATTGCGTTGGACCGTGCCATGTAGGGTGGGTATGTCGATCACCGCATAGCATGCTTCGGTGTTAAGGTTCGATAATTCTGACGCGTTTATTAGCATATTTATTACCATTGGCGATCGTTAGCAGTCCTTGTCAGAAAATCCCATTTTAATTAGACAAATACAAACGAATGGAAGCGTTACAGTGTCCTGCAGATATAATTGTTCATGGCAATTAGTACAGATGATGACTCACGCTCCATAAAGCCGACAGTGTGATTTGGGGATGCATTTCTGCTTGTTTGGCATTTAGGAGCGCTGCGGCTCCTTCGGGGCTGGTTGGTGCTGTAGGACAGCAAGTGCGCATTCAAAGTAACTCCCCTCATACACAATGCAGAGGTTCAGGCGGCGAGAATTGTATGTGCCTTTAGCAAAGCCATACAAGATACAAAACAAAAACATTGTATTAAGTCATATTTGAATAGAAAGTACAAGTAATACACTCATAAATAAAAATGCTTTAAACGATGCAAGCGTTGTGTTAAAGAAACTAAATAAAGATCACTACAAACCTTTAAAAAAAATCTATTTAAAAAAGACGACTTACTTGTACAAAATAAATCTCGAAGGTTGTTTTCTTTTGTACCAAAGCTCCACGCAATAACTGCATTCTTTCAAATTCATAGCCTTTATTGGTCTATCCGATGACCAATGTTGTCTCATAAAAGACACACACGGATTGCTCAGTGACATTCTCGTGCATCAGCCACCCAAGGTTATTTTACCAGCAGTGCCTTGATTTCTAGGCCCAGTTGTTGGGTGCTGCATTGCGTATAAAAATAAGAGAAGCAGTCTCCTGCGAAGCCTAATGGCCCAACAATATTTGTGTCAGGCAGCCTATATTTTAACATACAGTGTTGCGCCCTCCCCTGGCCTGGCCAGGGGCGTAACACAGGCCCCGGCAGCCCTCGCGGTGCGAGGGGGCCCCGAGCTGCAGTGGGCCCCCCTCAGTGCAGTACTCACGCCTGAGGGCTCCGGATTAAATCCAGAGAGGGCCCCCCCCTGTGTACCTTCCAGGGGCCCCCCTCAACTTTCGTTACGCCACTGGTCCTGGCATCACCTCGTGCTCAGGGGTGAAATACAGGCCCCTGCAGGGCCCGCAACGCAGGGGAGGGGCGGGGGGAGAGGGGTGGCTCACAACCCTTCAATGGGCCTCGAATCCTTCAGTGGGCTACATTCAGCCAAACACCAATGACAACATTGCAAGATGGCGCTTGATGCTCCGCAGTACTGGGGAGTATTGTGGCTAACACCTGCCTTCCTCTTCGCAGCCAATCTGGCCCAGGAATAGGGCCCCTCACCTCAGACCCAAAGGGACACATCTTGTTACGTTTCTGCTCAGAAGGCTACTGAAACCTAGCCTGGAAGCAATGGCTATTTAAGATTGAAGGTGATATTTATCATGCAGCTCCAAGCTTAGGGACATATTTATCAAATTATCAGGCAGTGAAGTGCAGCAAGTGACCTTGCTGCGCTGCGTGAAAGGGAAAGGGCAGGAACGTGAATAATATGGTGCATACCTGTCTTTTCCCAGTGCGGCCTGTTGCGTGGTGAAAAAGAAACGCACCCCTTTGATAAATATGCCCATTATTGTTTAAATATCACTTCAGATCACACTTGTACCATTTCTACGCTTGAGAAATGCTTGCTAGTATAACCTGGTACTTAGAGGCATATATATGAATGTTTTGCTTCGCCGTTTCACCACGCTAAGGGGCACAAGGGCAATGCAAAACCCGATTCGGATTCATCAAGCCACACAAGCCCACCTTGCAGGCCCTGCATTGTCTGATAAATCCATAGTAATGCAACACAGAGCAAATCACTGTATTGCGTTACTCTGCCCCTGGGAGATGTTCCATAGGAGGAGCCTGGGTGTTGCCAAGCATGGATTTTGGCGCGTTGCCAGATTTATCAACAATGGTAAACTTGGGAATACATCAAATGCTATGCCTCCTCAGGGGAGGTGTAACGAGGAGAAATATGTTTATTTCTCCTAGTTTTTTAAACTGTATTATGCTGCACACATAGAAAGACAATCAGCATTGGCATAGCCAATAGGTCTCGCCTTTGGGACCTTTTAAGTTTTTAGCCATGCAACAGTTGGTGCGGTTGTACCAATGATATTGTGATGCATAACTAAATACTTATAAGGTCACAAAGGCGAGACCTATTGGCTATGCCAATGCTTGTTTTTAGTAACCTTTGAACTGTTTGAGCTAAAATATATTTTTTGTTGTTGAGCACTGCAAATTAAACAGCACTTTGTGGGTTATACGGCAAATTTATAATCATGCAGAAACTAATGCAAATGCAGATTTGAATAATTCAGTGGTTCTTTCCATATTCAGGTCGACTTGTAGTAGCTGTAAACTCTGAGTTAAGAGCTGGCCATCGAGGTGTCTGTGCAACCCTCAGGCCATACGTTCCAATCTGATTGGCTGGCTTTTTGTTTGTTCGGCCTTTCATGCCTGAGGTTGATAAATTGAGGAACTTCTGTTACTTAGAGACATCTTGGAACTTTTTACACGGATATATATAATATGCTATTCTGGACTGAAATAATTACTAACAGATAGCTCAATAGTCTGAACGCTCGCCACTGACATATGTGGTGTTCTGAGGGTATTGGGACCCTAAAATGGGTAAACTGAGTACAACTGATTGTGTTATAATCACATCTGATATCTAGACCACTTAGATGCGGCAGACGTGAAGTTAGCATTATAGGATGGAACATGGTATTAATGTATTTGCTGTTTTCACAATACTGCAAGTAAATTGATACAAGCATATATCATTAAATACAACCATTTTGAAAAATGGGACAAGTGACATTTTGCTGTCAGATTCCAATATACACGTTTTTTCTCTCCCTCCCTCCTGCACAAAACAACACTTCACTCCATTTCTCATTCTCTCTCTATCGCCCTCTGTCACTTGTAATTCTCTAAGAGACTCCCCCTTAGGTACAGCCCTCGTCACCGGAGAACAGACGCATAGCTGCCAAGGTTTCAGATTGCTAGGTGTGACATTTTCAGAATTTGAATGTAATTATCAGTGACATTCAACGATTATGAGTGACACTTTCTCGCAAACAAATATCAAGCAACAGAGATGAGGGAAATATATACATTTCAGAAACTACACCCATTTGAATAACGAGAAACTCTTAAGATTATCTTAAAACTGCTGCAAAGTACCAGAAATTGAAGGGCAGTCCTCCACTCCTCAACAGGTGCGAAAAGCAATACCACATCCTTCTTTGGCTTTCTCCCATGCACATACCACTCCAAAACACCAACTCTCCTCCTACAAAACAATCTCATACACTAGCATAATCTCCTCTCATCTTACACTTTACACCTGCTCGCACTACATTAGCACAGATAATTGACAACGCTCTCTCAGTGTAAAATTGCCATTAATTCAATATTACTAAACCTTCCTAGAGTGATCATTAAATCCAAAGTTTTCCTGTAGACTATTGCTATAACTGGGCACCTGCAGTACTTGAATTTAAAAGGGAGAGCATCTGCACTGCTCAGCAATGCTGTAATATGTAATAGGAGAACATCGGCACTTTGGAGGAGGCAATAGGTATTGTGGAAAATAATTAGCAGCAATGTTTCTATGTTTTTATATAAAGTACTGCCTGCAGCATTTCATAGGTATATGTCACTCCTCAAACTGCAGACATCACTCCATGAGCACGGATTGAGAGCCCCTTCTGGACAGCCCCTAACCAACATTCTCGACTACGCGGTTCTGCTAAATTGCTTATCGCCCTAACTGGTGTTGCTCTGATTGCAGCAGTCGCTGGGCCTCTCTCATCTTTAACCCCTTCGCTGCGGGGGGTATTTTCCCGGTGTGCTACGGGGGAGGGGGGCGCGCACAGCGCACGCACTCTCATGACGAGCTGAGCTCATCATGAGGCACGGCGCTCCTGTGCTCATGACGAGCTCAGCTCGTCACAGGTGCATTACCTGCCGTGGAACGCTCGCACAGCAGGGGAGTTATCCCCGCATGCGAGCGTTCCACGGTTCATGACAAGCTGAGCTCGTCATGAGCACCGGAGCGCCGTGGCTCATGATGAGCTCAGCTCGTCATGAGCGTGGAAGAGGCTAAGGGCTCAGTGCTGCATTAAAGAGTTGACCGTCTGTAGAATCCTCCTTCGCAGCTGCCAGTACAGGTCATTGAGAAGTCACAGGCTATGGTTTGCTGTGCCTTTTCAAGATAGTACAGCACAGTGCTCGCCTGGAGGGACACATGTACCAAGACCATTCCCGGAACACACATGGAGCCAGGGCCGGTGAAGAATGCCCAGATCACTGGAATCTTTGCCTGGAGGCCAGGGCTTGGGAGGCAGTGTGAGCGCGATCTCCTCCACAGCAGAGCAGCACGGAGAGGGCCCAAAATTATAGTTAAATTCTAGTCTGTGCTTTAGTGCTTTAATAAATAAATCAAGAGTCAGCTGAATGGAGCCTACCTAGCCCTCTGCCGCACCACCCTGTGCCTGGAGAGCAGAGAGCAGAGCTACAGGCTCAGTGTCTGTCAGACTGTACATTTAAAAACTATTAATACCTCATTGAGACATGCAGCAGTCTCCGTGATGACACTTTCAGTATTTAATGCAACCTCTCCTTTTCGACCTGGTCCCGTCGCAGGGCAGTGGCATGATGAGGCACTGTGACCAATTGGGTACAGGCAGCACTGCGAGTAGTAGTGGACGCTCAAACGAAAGTAACAAATTCATAACTGCCACCTGCTCTCACTCCGGCCCCACCCGCCTCAGGAGTAACTTAACTTCCAGGCTTTCTCCCCTCTCAGGAAAAGGACATACTGTTGCAGTCATGACACCATGTCACTTGAACCCAAAATCAGTGAAGCAACAGCAGTCTAACTCTCAGCAGCCCCGAGCCTCCCCCCACCCCCAGGCTAAATGTAACTTGAGGACAGCACTTTGCAGCATAGTACAGTGTCAGCCCATAATCTGTCCAGTGCCTCGGCCTTGGTCCCGGGGTCAGCCAGGTCAAAGGTCTGATCATGCCATACAAAACTCGCACCGGGTGTCTCATCTGCTGTCTGCTCGCGTACTGTTGGCCTGCAAAAGTTTCAGGCAGTCTCAGCAGCAGCACTCCTTGGGCAACAAATCATTACACACTCTCATAACTGACGTCGCATGAATCTCGGAATGCGGCATGGACAAGAGTATGTTGTACATGACAGAGCGAGTTGACCGGACCTAGCAGCACCAAAGTGTACCGCAGCAGCGTGAATACGGGTGCTACCAGCTTTCGCTCAGTCTGTCGCTGCTAATTAATAGTAACGTTTCGAGAGAGTCGGTGAGAATGAATAGACAGCTCTGTCAGGCAAGCACTTACTTATATTTGTAGGCCGCCTCCAGTCCTAGCCGCAATGACTCCTCCGGCGGCGGCAAACCGCGCCACCCGAGGATGATTCTTCAGGCCCTCAGTCCAGTCGTCGCGGGATCATGGTGTTGATTACATTTTAGATTTGGCCAATGACTCCAGTCGAGTCCCCGGCCCTGCTCCGCTTCTGACCGACCTTGCCTGTTCCAGGACTCGTGAGGTCACATCCGATCACCTGCCCCCCACGCGGGCCACAGCCTGTAATTGCTAAGGTCAGGCCCCACCCGGGTCTCCGTAATTGGGCTGTCAGAGGCAGTGACTCACTGTTCTACCGTGCAGCTGGCGGGAATTTTAATGCAGGCGGCAGGGCTGATTGTAACATTTGTAGCACACTGACGGATAGGGGATGATTAACTGTTTTCTAGCTGTGCTGCTGCCGGCCGCACGTGAAGTCTGCTGCAGCCCAGGGCGCACACAGGTGTCTGAGCGTCAGCGCGCGCTAGCACCTGGTGTAGCGGGCAGACAGTTTCAGTGCTGTCAGAGCAAAGTGCGGTCACTGGCAAAAGTGCGTGACAATGCATTTCAGTGCGGTGATGCGGAACATCACACCGAAATGCGTTAGCGTCACACCTGAAGCGTGGCACTTGGCAGCCCTGTAGATGATTTGATTTATGTAATGTCTTTTCTGCCTTTCTCTGGTTCTCCGAAGCCTCGCTAAGATAATGTGGCTTTTGCATTTAAAAACAATCCAAATAATATTGCAGTTGCTTAAAAGCAGGGCACCCAGAGCGCACGGATTCCGTGTCCCTGCCTCAAGGCAATAGCTGGATGCCTGCACTAGCCTGTGTTTACAAGGGCCATGTTACTATATGAGTGGGTGACTCCTATTCCAAGGTCAGACATGCTGTGCACAATGTTATTGACATTACTTTTGCTTTTACTCCTCATTAAATGAATATATTGAAAAACGAAAGTCTGCAAATGTTTTAATTATTAAACGTAATGTGGCCATTATTTCAATTTGTGTCGGTACATGATGACAAATGCCATTTAAGGTGTATGTCAAAGGTGTGGTGTTATTATGCATCTGCACTGCTAACATTGTAAAAGTGATTTTGAAAATTAGGCAAACAGTAAGAAACACAAATCACCTTTCTCCTCATGCTTCTAAAAAGCAATGCATCGTAAGACGAAGGTAAAGATCCAATCATTTTACTCTACTCTTCAGACATCATAACCAGTTGCTAGTGGTTCCGCGGTCAGTGGGCTGAAAGCCATCTCACGGGTTGGTTCTCTCCATTGGGTAGCTGGCAGTGTAGTTGACTAGTCACTAATTTCTTTGTGCGTCTGTCTTACAGAAAGCCTTGAAAGCTGCTGCTACTGACCTTGCTGAAGGTAGAAAGGACAACTCACAGAACACCTGTAACTGTTTCCAGACAAGAGAAAGGAAGTGCCCTCCACCATCCGGATTAGGCTACCTAACAGCAAGATGATTGATTGTTCTGGATTTTCAATTTTGGATTATTATTGTTGACATTGTCTCTAAAGTTGAGTTAATGGGGTTATTCATACACATAGATGTGACATACATGCAAATGACTAAATAATGATAAGTGGTGTGCTGTAGAAGCCCTAGTTCTCTTCCTGTTTGTAACTTTATCTGACTGGCTCTCTATCGCAGTCGGCCTGAACTCCGGATTTACCCCGGTCTAGTGTAACCTAAAGTAACCTTTTTGCACTATTAACTTCTAAGCACTGCTTTAGGTTCATTTTTTTTTTTAAATCATCACACCGGTTCTAGGTATTGGATTTTTGTTGTAGTTTTCGTCTTGTGTTATTTATAAAACTATAACCTATATTTGTAACCCTGTGTTGAGTATTTTTGTTGTGTATTCATTGTCTCAATGTATGTGTGGGTTGCACAAATACTTTACACATTGCCTTTGTAGATATAACTGACTGCTCTGTGCCAAACTACCTTAGGGTAAGCACAGATTATCTTCTTATGTATCTATCTTACCCTGACTAGAGTGGTAGAGCTTGTCTGTCCTGAGTGCATACCTCAGCCAACCAGCAACATCATTTCTAACGTGTGTAAATTCAAAACCTCTGAAGCACAGTTCTAAACCTTCTTGGGTACAACAGCATCCTTATGGAACTCTGAGAGTGCACACCTTTGAGTGCCACCCACCTCCTGATGTTCAAGACACAAATGAAAACTCCCCTCTTCCTTCTAAACCTTCATGAATCAACCCACAATTAATTTCAACTTCATAACAATTTCAGAGATGGTATAGTCTCATAGGCCCAGTAAAAACAAAAATGGGATTGGGTCCCTGTGAAGGCCAGGAATGTTAGGATCTAGACTATAGTTATAGAGAAAATGAAACCTCACTGGGTTAAACAGTCGGATAATATTTTAAAAAGAAAATAATTCATCCAATTGCAGGTTTGTAGCATTAGATAAATCACAGAGAACAATTTAGGGGCCATTTCCGGTTGGAAATCGAACCGAGCGACACGGACCGGGAACGGAGTCCGACCGACAATGCCCGTGATGTACAACCGACCCAAACGGAATACAAGCCATACCATCAAGCCGTACAGATACCAGTGAGTCACCCGGAAACGGGACGCGAGTCGCCCCGACCGACACGAACCAGGAATGAACCCGACCAACACGTACCCACGATGTCCAACCCGCACAGTACGATGCAATGTGTTTGAAACAAGACTGACTCGCACGGAGTTCAAGCCCCATGACCAACACGCACAGAAAACAGGGACCTGAAGCAATAGAGACCCCCGCGACCCACGTGTATGCAACACAGAAGAAAGTCAGCGTGAAAGACTTGGAGAAGCCCGCACGAGCCAACATCAGCATCCGAATCAGTCAGAAGAACGTCTCCTACATGCCTAAAAAACACAAAGAAAAAACACAAAAAAGGAACAAGGAAACAATGACAAAGTCAATAAATAATCCCAAAAAAAACTTGGAACAAAGACACACCCACAACTCCACCTATATAAAGGCCAAAAATCACTACCATGATCCTTTGCAAATACAACAGATCAGCCAGCAGACAACACCTTCATACAGCAACCACAGACACACTCACAACTCACCCATCACACAACCTTCACACCATTAGCACCTCTCCAAAAGCACTCTCACATACACCCAGCAAAACTGACACTCGCCCACCCTCACTTGCACCCTCACACACATCACTCCCCACCACCACCCATCACCTTGCCCCCTAAGAAGAATCCATAGTTCACAGATAGTGAGTTAGAAGTCCTGGTAGAGTAAATCCTCCGAGTGGAGCCACATTTGTTTGGTACATTGGTACAAAGGACCTCCATGTCACAGAAAGCAAAGATGTGGGCCATGATTGTGGACAAGTTGACCGCACAAGCACCAACGTTGGGGACAAAGGATGACATCCAGAACAGGTGGTATGATGTGCGCAGGATTGTCAAGAAGCTTCTCGAGAAGGAACACGCCTTGAGTCAGCGCACTGGCGGTGGCCCTGCTGCCAAACCAGTATACTTCAGGTCCTGGGAGGAGAAGGTGCGGGATATCCTACCACAAGAGAACATCCATGGTCTAGCAGATATACCAGTGCCTGGTCGCAATACACACACATCACTGTCAAGGGGACAGTGAAACCATGCACTGATAGCAAAGCCACAGTAACTAAAATATAATCATCCCAAGATGTGTATGCTGGTCAGACAAACACAATACCTGCCATCTCATCGTGATTTTTAACTGTGTCATGACATGTACAAACCTACCAACAAATAGAGCAAGGCAGTGGCAGAGATCTAAATAAACACTGTCAGACATTTTGCCACCACAAGCACTACCTCACAGTGAAGCTAACAGATAGGAAGGAATAGTTGGTATGCTGGTGAAGTGAGTGTATCCAAAAGCATGATGGGGTTTGTAGCCACAGATAATGCTCCCCCTCCCAATCGGCCCATTAAGACCTCTCTGAACCATGCTGACATCACAGGGAGTGGAAAAGAACTGACAAGATGGCTGACACTGGGTTCTGCTGTGGGGAGCACAAGGCCCTGGTCGATCTTGTGATCCAATCAGAAGCAGGACACCACTGCCTGACAACCTGAAAGCCAACTTGCACCCCCTTCAATGGAAGCACGGTTCATGGTAGAATGTCTGGCTTGGTGGGAAGGAGGACTGACAGCTCTGACCATACTTACCAGCATGTTTCGTCACACACACCCCTCGACACAAACTACACATAACTCACCGGGGATAATGCATTGCCTCACACTCGAATGACATATCACCCAAAGATCCACCACACTGGGTTCTGCTGTGGGAAGCACAGGGGCTCCTTTTGGACTTTTAGACAAACAAACACCGGGACTGCACTGTCAGCCATCTTGTTAGTACAGGCGCATTCCTTCACAGGGAAGCAGAGTCAAAAGGAGGGAAGTATGGGCATGCTGGGAATGGGGGTGTAGCCAAGAGCATGATGGGAGGTGCAGTCATTGACAATCCCCACCCACCTACATGACCCAGAAAGCTCACACTGAACCATGCTCACCTCACAGTGAGTGGAAATGGACTGACAAAATATCTGACACTGAGCTCTGTTGTGGGGAGCGCAAGGCACTGCTGGGAACTGGGCACCAACAAACAACAGGACAACACTGTCAGCCATCTTGCTATTGCTGTCACACTCCCTCACAAGGAAGCAGACTCAAAAAGAAGGAAGTATAGGCATGCTGGGAAGGTGGGTGTAGCCAAGAGCATGATGGGAGTTGCAGTCACTGACAATCCCCACCCACCTACATGGCCCAGCAAGCTCACACTGAACCATGCTCGCCTCACAGGGAGTGAAAATGGACTGACAAGTTGTCTGACACTGGGCTCTGTTGTGCGGAGCATAAGGCCCTACTGGGAACTGGGCACCAACAAACAACAGGACAACACAGTCAGCCATCTTGTCAGCACAGGTACACTCCCTTACAGGGAAGCAGAGTCAAATGTTAACAGGGGTGACACACCTGTGTCAGCCACGTGATGGCCCTTGAGTAGCAATGGCCCTGTACAGTCAAATCCATACATGAGCTGGTCATGCACACACTTTGACATGGACATTGAAATGCTACATGTTGGCTAGACAATGTGCCACAACAATATCAATCTCTGTCCCAGACAACTTAGGACAATGCAGTGTACAGGCACGCATCCTGACGTACAGGTGCAAATGTCATGTATGCAACCATTGATGCCTGTAGGAACATAACTCACATTGTGTGTCTCTTTAAAAACACAGGTGGTGCTGGGGACACAGCAGCCAATGAAGATGAGTCCATGTCCCAGACTCCGGTGGAGCCTGAGCTCTCTGGTTTGGATCGGTCTCTGTCCTCTTCGGATGATGAAGAACAACCTAGAACCTCCAGTGTGAGTCAGCATGCAGCACCAGTAGTACAAACATCTGCACCCCCTGCACCCACGCCTATAACATCTGGCAACAGACCCAGCACCCTCACCAACAAGGACAGACCAAGGACACAGAATTCCAACAGCACAGGGCCACCGTCCACCCAGGAAGCTACGGACAACACCACCAGTAGCAATACCCAAGGGGGCCCAGGGTCACGTGTGTGTGTCACCACAGATCCTGCCCATGTGGCTAGGGGTGGTCGGAGGGGTGCTAGGCAGAGGTCATGGCTTGCAGATGGGTCTGGACTGCATGATGACTCCCAACTGCTATGCATCATAGATGCGTACCAGGATAGCACCGGAGGATTCGGCCAGGTAGTGAGGATCCTCAAGCACATTCAACGGGAGCAGGCTGCCCATCATGCTCGCATGGAGTCCAAGTGGGATCAACTTACTGCGGTGCATAAGGACATACTGACATGCCTCCGCCAGGTCAGCACCAACATGTCCACACCTCCCTGTGTGCCCACAACATCTGTTGCTGCAAGATCTGCAAATGCCACAGGGAGGCAGGATGACTCTGGTGGAGAGTCCTCTGCACCGCAGACGCCTGCACCTGAGGATCTCCGCTGTAGAAAAAGAGGGGTCATTCGAAGAAGGACGAGTGAGACACAGATGGCCATGCACAACCCCCAGGAACACAAAACCTGTTCTGGATTTTGTTCTTTGTGTGAAAACCGTTCACCTTATAACCCAACTCTCCAACATGACATGGAAGGTTCATGTTGGTTTGATGTAGCAAATAACTGTGGACTTTACTCTGGATATTTCAGCTACCAAGACTTCCAACTCATCTGTGAACTTTGGATTCCAAACCTAATGTACAGCATCCACAATCCTGTGCTCTATATCCACACATGTATGTAAATAAACTCACTATTACACTACACTTGCCTCAGTTGTGATTCAAACTTGGTATGTGTCATGGAGATGATGACCTGCTAAAGAACACAGTGCATGCTAACTACTACAGCAATGTGATTACCGTTATGTGAGTCATTTTGATTTTGACACATATGAGGGAGACATACCACTGGGGCACCACAACACATACTCACCATGGCCATGTAACTCATCGTCTACAAAGATGTTGACCAGAAATACAGTGGAATGCAGAGACACCACAACTATCCACAGTCAGTGGTAACAAGCCCACAGGAGAGGTAAGCAAATGCCAGTCAGATGTGTGAAGATAGACACCACACATAACTATGTGAAGCACAGGTTCATTACACATCAGCAACATGTTTATTTCACAACAGTTGCAAGGTAATTCCAAGTGACAGTGGGCACACGGTCACCAAGTGTCAAAGAATTGAGGTTCAGGGGTGTGTGGTACATCACTTGATGGGAATCGACAACTTCCACCCTGGGATTGAATTCTGGGTGTTGGGGGTCAGAGTTGACCAAGCAACAGGCAAAGTTCCCCGGGAAGGACAGACATAAGACACAGTCAAAAGCACAGCAGAACAGGATAGAAATGCAATACACATGCACAAAACATCTCACAAGAAACCCACACAGAAACAAGTTAGCATGTCGACACTATTGTGGACTACAGACCATCTGACAGGACATCACTGCACGCATCCAGTCAAGTAGCACACAGACAAACTCAAACAACAACTGAGCAGCACAAACACATTTCAGGCTAACTCAATACATTGACATAAAAACTTTGTAAACTCACATTCAGGTGAAGAAGTTGTTGATGAGCTGTGTGCGGATATCACCCTCATCATCATCATCACTGGCATTGTGGCCTAGGCCAGGATCCTCCACAGGTGGCGGATGTAGGTCATCATCATCCTGGATGAAAGGCAACTTCTTCCGCACTGCCAGGTTGTGTAGCATGCAGCATACTATGATAATTTTGTACAACTTTGCAGGCTCATATAGGTGGGCCCTTCCGGTCTTGTCCAGGCAGCAGAAGCAGCTTTTCAGGAGACCAAAGGTCCACTCGATCACTCTCCTGGTCCGAACATGTACCTCATTGTAGCGCATCTCGGCTGCTGTCACAGGGTTTCTGAGGAGTGTCAGCAACCACAGCATGTTGGGGTATCCAGAGTCACCTACATACAAAGAGTTGCACATTAGATGAGTTTTGAAAGAGTGTGGAATACAACATTACCAAACACACACAATGGTAAACAGTCAGTACACACCGACAAGCCAGGCACGCTGGTTTGGCATCTGTGACATCATTGTCACAATGCGACTACTCCTCATGATGTAGGCATTGTGGGCAGAACCGGTGAAACATACACATGTCCGCTATACATACCACCAGAGCATTGATGGAGTGGAAATGTTTCTTGTTCCGGTATGTCTGTTCATGTGCCGTGGTGGTACCAGGGCCACATGTGAACCAACAATAGATCCAATGACGTTCAGCATCCTCGCCAGTGTATAAAAAGCGTCCTTTATATCAATGAGTTGACCTGGGCTAGGAAACTTGATGTACAAGTCAAGGAAATGCAACATCCTCACCAAAACATCACGAAGCACATGGCTGAACATAGTTTGTGACATCCCACCAGCAGTAGCCACAGTGTACTGGAAGGTACCGGTAACAAAGAAGTGAAGGGCTGCCATTACCTTGGACCTTTAGGTTCAGTGCTGTAGGGTATGTCCGGCCAGGCAGCAGATGTGGAGCCAACTGCTCCGCCAACTCCTCAATCAGTTGCCTGGTGAAGCGGTAACATCAGATAAACTCGCAGTCCACCATGCTTTCAAGGTCTGGGGACAGTCTATGGACTGCTGGTGCCCTGCAGTACAGAGATGGGCAAAGGAAGATTGTACATTTATCCACCCATGTGGCAATGACCAAGCAAAATATCACATGATACATCATGACAATACACAATGAACTGAGGTGTGTGCTGTTGGGTATGGACACATATGTCACCTTCATGCCCATCATCTCACATATCAAGCCAACATGTGTACATAAGTTCCATGGAGTGCAATGCCAAATCATTGGGCTGTGTCACAGTACCTATGTACAGCTGTCACATTCAAAACACACACCACAGTGACAAGTGAGGACTGATGTCTCCCAGGCATAACATCTCTATGACAGGCAGATACCCATGGTCCCTGTATTGCCACATAGACACTGGCATGACATGGCGTATCATGTACAGTCTCACAGGTAGTGGCCCCTGTTGTCTCTGAAGGCCATACATGGACGTCTCTGAGACACACACACAAGAACAATGTTGATGCACAAACCACATGGATGTGGAGATTGACTCCCATTGGGCACATGGAATCAGAGACATCTGAGACACAACATGCACACAGACTGTGGGTGTACATCAGAATTGTGGCTATGGGTCTCGCTGTGACTTACATACCATCCCACCCTGGACTCAGGGTGTAGGTGACAATTCATACACATATCCAAACTGCCACTGTGTCCATGACTCATGCCCATAACTGAACAGTTGCACATCACAGTGGTAATGTGCACAACATTCAAAGGATTCTGTTCCCATGAACCCGTGCCCACCCTGGGAGTGGCTGGACCAAAGTGCCCCACAACAAACCAAATGTTGCCCCCATACACACACAGGTAATGCAGCCTTGCATGTCATGGAATACAGTGTGGCACATGCTGTGGTGTTGTAGGTGGTACAAAAGGGGGTGGCTTGGTGAGCAAAATAGCGATGGATTAAACCCAGATCTGTGACTTGGAGTGAATGTTTTGCCATTGTGCAACATTCCATCCATCATCTTGTGTGTTTTGCTGTTCACCCTATGTGGGAAGGGTATGCCCAGATGTGGGTCCA
The DNA here is from genome assembly GCF_964261635.1 of Lissotriton helveticus. Lineage (NCBI taxonomy): Eukaryota > Metazoa > Chordata > Amphibia > Caudata > Salamandridae > Lissotriton > Lissotriton helveticus. Next base: position 313,782,965 of record NC_136062.1, read on the forward strand.
GTGCTCACTACGCCACTGTAGTCAAGCTATCCTGGCTAAAGACGGCTGATAGCCAGAAACCGGTCCTAGGATGCTTGATTCCGGTCCAGGGTAGACATGGCTTGGTAGTTCGGGCTCGACTGTTCCCATGAGGCACAGGGTCAAAACTGATTTGCATATAGCCATGTCTGAACTGCGGTGGCTTGGTGAGCAAAATAACGATGGATTAAACCTAGATCTGTGACTGGGGGTGAATGTTTTGCCATTGTGCAACACTCCGTTGCATCCATCTGTCCTGCATCCATCTGCAGAGGTCGCTCCCACCACGCTCCTCACCAAGCCTCCTGCGGTATCGTAGCTTGTACCCACGCTTGTGCCTACGCTTGCCTGCACTTTGTTTTCCAGCCTAACGCTAGCGCTATTGTGCCTGCGCTTGATTAGCGTTGTTGTTGTATGCGCTAGGACTGTATCCTCGTTTGGTGCGCTTGTTGCATATTTGCTGCCTTGGCTGTTTTTTGTACCGACTAGACCGGCGACCCTGCCCACCCCAGCCCGTCGTCCTCACTTCCGCTTTGCCTGCCATCTTGTTGTTTTGTCCCTGCCTGCAGCTCCACCCCGCATCCCGCCTCCCAGCTGACCACCCCTCCCACAACAGAGTAAAGACTCGTATCCCCCAAGGAAGCGCTGTGACTGTCCTGCATCCATCTGCAGAGGTCGCTCCCACCACGCTCCTCACCAAGCCTCCTGCGGTATCGTAGCTTGTACCCACGCTTGTGCCTACGCTTGCCTGCACTTTGTTTTCCAGCCTAACGCTAGCGCTATTGTGCCTGCGCTTGATTAGCGTTGTTGTTGTATGCGCTAGGACTGTATCCTCGTTTGGTGCGCTTGTTGCATATTTGCTGCCTTGGCTGTTTTTTGTACCGACTAGACCGGCGACCCTGCCCGCCCCAGCCCCGTCGTCCTCACTTCCGCTTTGCCTGCCATCTTGTTGTTTTGTCCCTGCCTGCAGCTCCACCCCGCATCCCGCCTCCCAGCTGACCACCCCTCGCTCCGCCCCCTCCACTAACTACTTATGGTAGAGCTTCTGACGCGCAGCGTCCAAGCGCAGCGACCGCGCCCCATTCGCGCCGAAGGTGCGCCAAAGGTAAGCCCGTCTGCGCCCGTCCGCGCCTGGACCACGCCCAGCGCCCGTCCCCCTGCTCTATGCCGCTCCCAACCCCCCAGAGTAACTTATGATGCCGCTACTCTCCTCGCCCTCAACGCTGGACGCACCCCACTTTGCTGCGAAGCTACCCCAGGACGTACCCACGGCCCATTCTCCTGCCTCTCCTGTAAGTTCAACTGGGTCAGGACCCTCACCAAACACACTTCCTCCACACACAGCTCCGAACCCAATGACTTGAAATGCATCCTACTGAACACCCGCTCGGTCCACAGACATGCAACCGAACTCTGGGACCTAATCGACACTGCGTCACCTGACATCGCCTTCCTTACTGAAACGTGGATGAATGCATCTTCTGCCCCCGACATCGCCATAGCCATACCGGACACTTACAAGATCATTCGAAAAGACCGCACCAATAAAAAAACTGGAGGAGGCATCGCCATCGTCCATAGAAACACCATCAAAATTACAACCAGCTCTGACGTAAATCTCGCAACCGCCGAACACCTCCACTTTCAGATCCACACCGACCCCAGGACCACACTTAGAGGAACACTCATCTACAGGCCCCCAGGCACCCGATCTCAATTCAGTGACGACATCACTGACTTCGTCAGCCCGCACGCCCTCGCCTCCGAGAACTACATTCTTCTAGGAGACCTCAACTACCACCTTGACAACATTCACAACAACAACACCACCACCCTTCTGGACAACCTGTCCAATCTCGGACTCAAACAACTTGTTGACACCCCCACTCACATAGCCGGACACACGCTCGACCCTATCTTCACCTCCAGCAAGCACATCTCCTTCGATCATACTACAGCCCTCCACTGGACGGATCATAGCTGTGTTCACTTCAGCTACAAAACAACCCTGACCCACAACCGTCTACAACCCATTCCCCGAAGAAAATGGAACAAAATCTCCACCGAACAACTCCTCACATCACTCAGCCAAAACATTCCCACCCTGGCAACGGACCCAGACCTAGCGGCCACCAACCTCAGGCAATGGATTACCCACAGTGCGGACGAACTAGCACCCCTGAAAAAACACCAGTCGAAATCATCCAGCAAAAAAGCTCCCTGGTTCAATGATGACCTTAAAAAATCCAAGAAGACATGCCTCACCCTGGAGAAGAATTGGAGAAAAGAACCAACTTCAGACAACATGGACTCCCTCAAGACAGCCACCCGCAAACACCACCAACTGATCCGATCCGCCAAGAAATCAGCACTTAAGAACCGTCTCGACAACAATTCTCATAACAGCAAGGAACTCTTCAATATCGTCAAAGAATTCACCAACCCTCCCGCAGCATCCAACGACATCACTAACTCCCAAGACCTCTGCGATGCACTATCCTCCTTCTTCTACAACAAAATTGCCGACATCCACAACAGCTTCAAGAATACTCCCAATGACCAACTCACCCCACCCACTTCAGATCCCACCCCTCCAACTAACTACCTCAACTCCTGGAACCCAATCGCCACTGAAGACACTATTCGCCTCATGAACTCAATCCACTCTGGCTCACCTTCTGACCCCTGCCCCCACTTCATCTTTAACAAAGCTGCCTCCATCATCGCTCCCCAAATCCGCGATGTCATCAACTGCTCCTTCGACTCCGCCACCTTTCCAGAAATATGGAAACACGCCGAACTCAGCGCCCTTCTGAAAAAACCAACAGCAGACCCCTCAGATCTGAAAAACTACCGACCCATTTCCCTACTCCCTTTCCCGGCCAAAGTCATCGAGAAAGCCGTCAATAGCCAACTAGCAGCCTTCCTTGAATCCAACAACTCCTTGGATCCCTCACAGAACGGCTTTCGAGCCAAACACAGCACCGAAACCGCCCTCATTGCGGCGACCGACGACATCCGAGCACTCCTGGACAGCGGTGAAACAGTGGCCCTCATTCTACTCGACCTCTCCGCCGCCTTCGACACTGTCTGTCACAACACCCTCATACAACGCCTCAACAACATCGGCATACAAGGAAAAGCCTTGGACTGGATCATCTCATTCCTAGCCGGGAGAACACAGAGAGTCCGACTCCCCCCATTCTACTCAGAGCCCACCGAAGTCATCTGCGGCGTACCTCAAGGCTCCTCACTCAGTCCCACCCTCTTCAACGTCTACATGAGTCCCCTCGCCTCCATCGCACGTCAACACAACCTCAACATCATCTCCTACGCCGACGACACCCAGCTAATCCTTTCCCTCACCAAAGACCCCAACACCGCCAAAAACAACCTTCACGAAGGTATGAAAGAAGTAGCCGAATGGATGAAACAGAGCCGCTTAAAACTCAACTCAGACAAGACGGAGGTGCTCATCCTAGGATCCTCCCCCTCAGCTTGGGACGACTCCTGGTGGCCTTCCGCTTTGGGATCTGCGCCCACACCCACAGACCATGCACGCAACCTTGGCTTCATTCTAGACTCCTCCCTCTCAATGTCCAGACAAGTCAACGCCGTATCGTCCTCCTGCTTCAACGTCCTTCGCATTCTCAAAAAGAACTTCCGCTGGATCCCCCTCGAAACAAGAAAGACTGTCACCCATGCACTGGTCACGAGTCGACTGGACTATGGCAACACACTCTACGCCGGAATTACAACAAAATTGCAGAAAAAACTCCAGCGCATCCAAAACGCATCAGCGAGACTCATATTAGACATCCCGCGTCAAGAGCACATCACCGGTCACTTAAAAAACCTCCACTGGCTTCCCGTCAACAAAAGAATTACTTTCCGCCTTCTTACCCACGCTCACAAGTCCCTTTATAATCTAGGACCCGAATGCCTCAACACCCGACTGTCCTTCTACTATCCCACCCGCCAACTAAGATCATCCAATCAAGCCCTCGCCGCAGTCCCGCGCATCCAAAAAACCACCATGGGTGGCAGATCCTTCTCGTTCCTAGCTGCCAAGACCTGGAACTCACTCCCCACCCACCTCCGCCTTACTCAGAATCACATCTCCTTCAGAAAAGAACTGAAAACATGGCTATTCGATAAAAAGTAAACCCCTCCCTCCAGCGCCTTGAGACCTTCTGGGTGAGTAGTGCGCTTTATAAATACATGAACTTGAACTTGAACTCCGTCCATCATCTTGTGTGTTTTGCTGTTCACCCTATGTGGGAAGGGTATGCCCTGACGTGGGTCCCGTGCTCACTACCCCACTGGAGTCAAGCTATCCTGGCTGAAGACGGCTGATAGCCAAAAAACGGTCCTAGGATGCTTGATTCCGTTCCAGGGAAGACATGGCTTGGCAGTTCGGGCTGGACTGTTCCCATGAGGCACAGGGTCAAGAGGGATTTGCATATGGCCATGTCAGAACTGGGATGGCTTGGTGAGCAAAATAACGATGGATGAAACCCAGATCTGTGACTGGGGTGAATGTTTTGCCATTGTGCAACATTCCGTCCATCATCTTGTGTGTTTTGCTGTTCACCCTATGTGGGAAGGGTATGCCCAGACGTGAGTCCCGTGCTCACTACGCCACTGGAGTCAAGCTATCCTGGCTGAAGACGGCTGATAGCCAGAAACCGGTCCTAGGATGATTGATTCTGGTCCTGGGAAGACATGGCTTGGCAGTTCAAGCTGGACTATTCCCATGAGACACAGGGTCAAGACTGATTTGCATATGGCCATGTCTGAACTGGGGTGGCTTGGTAAGCAAACTAACAATGGTTTAAACCCAGATCTGTGACTGTGGGTGAATGTTTTGCCATTGTGCAACATTCTGTCCATCATCTTGTGTGTTTTGCTGTGGTGTTGGATCTAGCCCTGATCTCTTGACTGGGTGAGAGTATTCTGCTTAATTCAGAGACTCTGTCCATCACCACCCCTTGTTGTAAATATTTTTGTCCACCCTAAGCGTGGAAGGGTATACTCAGATGTGAGTCCCTTGCTCATTGCACCATCAGGATTCAAGCAAGCCGGGCCGAAGACGGCTGAAATGCCAGAAACCGGTCCCCGGAAGCTTGTTTCCTTCCCAGTGTAAGAATTGGCTTTTGTAGTCTGGTCTGCCCTGTTCCCATGATGCACTGGGCCAGGGACAGACTAATTTACATACAGCCAGGTTCTGAAACTGGGATGGTGCAATGAGCTAAAAAACGGTGTTGGATCTAGCCCTGATCTCTTGACTGGGTGAGAGTATTCTGCTTAATTCAGAGACTCTGTCCATCACCACCCCTTGTTGTAAATATTTTTGTCCACCCTAAGCGTGGAAGGGTATACTCAGATGTGAGTCCCTTGCTCATTGCACCATCAGGATTCAAGCAAGCCGGGCCGAAGACGGCTGAAATGCCAGAAACCGGTCCCCGGAAGCTTGTTTCCTTCCCAGTGTAAGAATTGGCTTTTGTAGTCTGGTCTGCCCTGTTCCCATGATGCACTGGGCCAGGGACAGACTAATTTGCATACAGCCAGGTTCTGAAACTGGGATGGTGCAATGAGCTAAAAAACGGTGTTGGATCTAGCCCTGATCTCTTGACTGGGTGAGAGTATTCTGCTTAATTCAGAGACTCTGTCCATCACCACCCCTTGTTGTAAATATATTTGTCCACCCTAAGCGTGGAAGGGTATACTCAGATGTGAGTCCCTTGCTCATTGCACCATCAGGATTCAAGCAAGCCGGGCCGAAGACGGCTGAAATGCCAGAAACCGGTCCCCGGAAGCTTGTTTCCTTCCCAGTGTAAGAATTGGCTTTTGTAGTCTGGTCTGCCCTGTTCCCATGATGCACTGGGCCAGGGACAGACTAATTTGCATACAGCCAGGTTCTGAAACTGGGATGGTGCAATGAGCTAAAAAACGGTGTTGGATCTAGCCCTGATCTCTTGACTGGGTGAGAGTATTCTGCTTAATTCAGAGACTCTGTCCATCACCACCCCTTGTTGTAAATATTTTTGTCCACCCTAAGCGTGGAAGGGTATACTCAGATGTGAGTCCCTTGCTCATTGCACCATCAGGATTCAAGCAAGCCGGGCAGAAGACGGCTGAAATGCCAGAAACCGGTCCCCGGAAGCTTGTTTCCTTCCCAGTGTAAGAATTGGCTTTTGTAGTCTGGTCTGCCCTGTTCCCATGATGCACTGGGCCAGGGACAGACTAATTTGCATACAGCCAGGTTCTGAAACTGTGATGGTGCAATGAGCTAAAAAACGGTGTTGGATCTAGCCCTGATCTCTTGACTGGGTGAGAGTATTCTGCTTAATTCAGAGACTCTGTCCATCACCACCCCTTGTTGTAAATATTTTTGTCCACCCTAAGCGTGGAAGGGTATACTCAGATGTGAGTCCCTTGCTCATTGCACCATCAGGATTCAAGCAAGCCGGGCCGAAGATGGCTGAAATGCCAGAAACCAGTCCCCGGAAGCTTGTTTTCTTCCCAGTGTAAGAATTGGCTTTTGTAGTCTGGTCTGCCCTGTTCCCATGATGCACTGGGCCAGGGACAGACTAATTTGCATACAGCCAGGTTCTGAAACTGGGATGGTGCAATGAGCTAAAAAACGGTGTTGGATCTAGCCCTGATCTCTTGACTGGGTGAGAGTATTCTGCTTAATTCAGAGACTTTGTCCATCACCACCCCTTGTTGTAAATATTTTTGTCCACCCTAAGCGTGGAAGGGTATACTCAGATGTGAGTCCCTTGTTCATTGCACCATCAGGATTCAAGCAAGCCGGGCCGAAGACGGCTGAAATGCCAGAAACCGGTCCCCGGAAGCTTGTTTCCTTCCCAGTGTAAGAATTGGCTTTTGTAGTCTGGTCTGCCCTGTTCCCATGATGCACTGGGCCAGGGACAGACTAATTTGCATACAGCCAGGTTCTGAAACTGGGATGGTGCAATGAGCTAAAAAACGGTTTTGGATCTAGCCCTGATCTCTTGACTGGGTGAGAGTATTCTGCTTAATTCAGAGACTCTGTCCATCACCACCCCTTGTTGTAAATATTTTTGTCCATCCTAAGCGTGGAAGGGTATACTCAGATGTGAGTCCCTTGCTCATTGCACCATCAGGATTCAAGCAAGCCGGGCCGAAGACGGCTGAAATGCCAGAAACCGGTCCCCGGAAGCTTGTTTCCTTCCCAGTGTAAGAATTGGCTTTTGTAGTCTGGTCTGCCCTGTTCCCATGATGCACTGGGCCAGGGACAGACTAATTTGCATACAGCCAGGTTCTGAAACTGGGATGGTGCAATGAGCTAAAAAACGGTGTTGGATCTAGCCCTGATCTCTTGACTGGGTGAGAGTATTCTGCTTAATTCAGAGACTCTGTCCATCACCACCCCTTGTTGTAAATATTTTTGTCCACCCTAAGCGTGGAAGGGTATACTCAGATGTGAGTCCCTTGCTCATTGCACCATCAGGATTCAAGCAAGCCGGGCCGAAGACGGCTGAAATGCCAGAAACCGGTCCCCGGAAGCTTGTTTCCTTCCCAGTGTAAGAATTGGCTTTTGTAGTCTGGTCTGCCCTGTTCCCATGATGCACTGGGTCAGGGACAGACTAATTTGCATACAGCCAGGTTCTGAAACTGGGATGGTGCAATGAGCTAAAAAACGGTGTTGGATCTAGCCCTGATCTCTTGACTGGGTGAGAGTATTCTGCTTAATTCAGAGACTCTGTCCATCACCACCCCTTGTTGTAAATATTTTTGTCCACCCTAAGCGTGGAAGGGTATACTCAGATGTGAGTCCCTTGCTCATTGCACCATCAGGATTCAAGCACGCCGGGCCGAAGACGGCTGAAATGCCAGAAACCGGTCCCCGGAAGCTTGTTTCCTTCCCAGTGTAAGAATTGGCTTTTGTAGTCTGGTCTGCCCTGTTCCCATGATGCACTGGGCCAGGGACAGACTAATTTGCTTACAGCCAGGTTCTGAAACTGGGATGGTGCAATGAGCTAAAAAACGGTGTTGGATCTAGCCCTGATCTCTTGACTGGGTGAGAGTATTCTGCTTAATTCAGAGACTCTGTCCATCACCACCCCTTGTTGTAAATATTTTTGTCCACCCTAAGCATGGAAGGGTATACTCAGATGTGAGTCCCTTGCTCATTGCACCATCAGGATTCAAGCAAGCCGGGCCGAAGACGGCTGAAATGCCAGAAACCGGTCCCCGGAAGCTTGTTTCCTTCCCAGTGTAAGAATTGGATTTTGTAGTCTGGTCTGCCCTGTTCCCATGATGCACTGGGCCAGGGACAGACTAATTTGCATACAGCCAGGTTCTGAAACTGGGATGGTGCAATGAGCTAAAAAAACGGTGTTGGATCTAGCCCTGATCTCTTGACTGGGTGAGAGTATTCTGCTTAATTCAGAGACTCTGTCCATCACCACCCCTTGTTGTAAATATTTTTGTCCACCCTAAGCGTGGAAGGGTATACTCAGATGTGAGTCCCTTGCTCATTGCACCATCAGGATTCAAGCAAGCCGGGCCGAAGACGGCTGAAATGCCAGAAACCGGTCCCCGGAAGCTTGTTTCCTTCCCAGTGTAAGAATTGGCTTTTGTAGTCTGGTCTGCCCTGTTCCCATGATGCACTGGGCCAGGGACAGACTAATTTGCATACAGCCAGGTTCTGAAACTGTGATGGTGCAATGAGCTAAAAAACGGTGTTGGATCTAGCCCTGATCTCTTGACTGGGTGAGAGTATTCTGCTTAATTCAGAGACTCTGTCCATCACCACCCCTTGTTGTAAATATTTTTGTCCACCCTAAGCGTGGAAGGGTATACTCAGATGTGAGTCCCTTGCTCATTGCACCATCAGGATTCAAGCAAGCCGGGCCGAAGACGGCTGAAATGCCAGAAACCGGTCCCCGGAAGCTTGTTTCCTTCCCAGTGTAAGAATTGGCTTTTGTAGTCTGGTCTGCCCTGTTCCCATGATGCACTGGGCCAGGGACAGACTAATTTGCATACAGCCAGGTTCTGAAACTGGGATGGTGCAATGAGCTAAAAAACGGTTTTGGATCTAGCCCTGATCTCTTGACTGGGTGAGAGTATTCTGCTTAATTCAGAGACTCTGTCCATCACCACCCCTTGTTGTAAATATTTTTGTCCATCCTAAGCGTGGAAGGGTATACTCAGATGTGAGTCCCTTGCTCATTGCACCATCAGGATTCAAGCAAGCCGGGCCGAAGACGGCTGAAATGCCAGAAACCGGTCCCCGGAAGCTTGTTTCCTTCCCAGTGTAAGAATTGGCTTTTGTAGTCTGGTCTGCCCTGTTCCCATGATGCACTGGGCCAAGGACAGACTAATTTGCATACAGCCAGGTTCTGAAACTGGGATGGTGCAATGAGCTAAAAAACGGTGTTGGATCTAGCCCTGATCTCTTGACTGGGTGAGAGTATTCTGCTTAATTCAGAGACTCTGTCCATCACCACCCCTTGTTGTAAATATTTTTGTCCACCCTAAGCGTGGAAGGGTATACTCAGATGTGAGTCCCTTGCTCATTGCACCATCAGGATTCAAGCAAGCCGGGCCGAAGACGGCTGAAATGCCAGAAACCGGTCCCCGGAAGCTTGTTTCCTTCCCAGTGTAAGAATTGGCTTTTGTAGTCTGGTCTGCCCTGTTCCCATGATGCACTGGGCCAGGGACAGACTAATTTGCATACAGCCAGGTTCTGAAACTGGGATGGTGCAATGAGCTAAAAAACGGTGTTGGATCTAGCCCTGATCTCTTGACTAGGTGAGAGTATTCTGCTTAATTCAGAGACTCTGTCCATCACCACCCCTTGTTGTAAATATTTTTGTCCACCCTAAGCGTGGAAGGGTATACTCAGATGTGAGTCCCTTGCTCATTGCACCATCAGGATTCAAGCAAGCCGGGCCGAAGACGGCTGAAATGCCAGAAACCGGTCCCCGGAAGCTTGTTTCCTTCCCAGTGTAAGAATTGGCTTTTGTAGTCTGGTCTGCCCTGTTCCCATGATGCACTGGGCCAGGGACAGACTAATTTGCATACAGCCAGGTTCTGAAACTGGGATGGTGCAATGAGCTAAAAAACGGTGTTGGATCTAGCCCTGATCTCTTGACTGGGTGAGAGTATTCTGCTTAATTCAGAGACTCTGTCCATCACCACCCCTTGTTGTAAATATTTTTGTTCACCCTAAGCGTGGAAGGGTATACTCAGATGTGAGTCCCTTGCTCATTGCACCATCAGGATTCAAGCAAGCCGGGCCGAAGACGGCTGAAATGCCAGAAACCGGTCCCCGGAAGCTTGTTTCCTTCCCAGTGTAAGAATTGGCTTTTGTAGTCTGGTCTGCCCTGCCCTGTTCCCATGATGCACTGGGCCAGGGACAGACTAATTTGCATACAGCCAGGTTCTGAAACTGGGATGGTGCAATGAGCTAAAAAACTGTGTTGGATCTAGCCCTGATCTCTTGACTGGGTGAGAGTATTCTGCTTAATTCAGAGACTCTGTCCATCACCACCCCTTGTTGTAAATAGTGGTGTTGTAGGTGTGCACCTGAGTCACTGGCAAGTAATTGTGAGTGGAATCCTTCAGCAAGTCACACCAATGACTTCTACAGAGATGTGTCGTGTAGTTGTGGACTGAGCCGTGCGCACGCCTTGGCCATTGACTGCAATGTTAACCGACGCGGGTGACTTAAATGCATATGCGTCGTGCAGTTGTGGACGAGCCGTGCGCATGCCTTGGCCATTGACTGCAATGTTAACCGACGCGGGTGACTTAAATGCATATGTGTCGTGCAGGCATGGACCGAGCCGTGCGCACACATAGCCCATTGAATTGTAAGGGGATGGGTGCGTGTAGATTTTCAAAATACGTGTCATAATGTTAGTTGACTGAGCCGTGCGCACTACTTGGCTATGGACTGTCATGGAGACGGACGCAGATTCAAAACTGGTACAAGTCATGAACTGGAAATTCTGTTGGCTGCATACAACAATGTTGCAAATCCTAGGGTGTCAAGGTGACATTTTGAACGATTCGAAAGACGTGTATGAGTCTTACAATTCCATGGATTAGCCAGATTCATAGAATGCAACCGTGTTGGACCTATCACTTAGGAGACATGGCAAATTTTCTGCCTCTGCAGCACATATATAAGGCTGGCTGGCCCCCAGAGAGCTCACTCGCCTACACTACATGCTCCAGGACCACATCTCTGCTACCACTGCTGCTGTCTCTGCATCCTCTGGCTACTGCTCTGGCACGTACTCTGGAGAGAGCCCCAGCCTTCACAGAGGAGGAGAACCAGGCCCTGCTGGATTGGCTCCTTCCACAGTACTGCTAGCTGTATGGGAAACCAGGGGAGCAGGTGAGTGTGCAGTCCACTGCCTTCCTAATTGTGCAAGTTTTCTGACTAGCAGTACTAGCAGTGTGTACACCAGTGACAAGCATATGCACTGAGTACTTTCAACCCGCAAAGTGTGTAGGTACATGTGATGAACAGGTGTCCTGCTGTAAAAATGCATGTATGCAAGCTTTTACTTCCCAGGCAATGTTACCATGTCAGACATGCAGGAAAATTGTCCATTTCCATGGGTGCACTACCTATCTACCTCATTTACTTTTGTGATGACTACATGTATATCCAACTGTGTGCAGCACAAATATGTGGCATGTGAGGTAACGGCCTGTTCACTTTGTCATCCTCACGGGTTGATGCCCAGCAGAAGCAGGAGATCTGGCTGACCATCGCCAGGGCATTTAGATCAGTGGAGTTCTACAAGCGCCGGATCCGCAACTGCCAGAAGGGGTGGCAGGACCTTTGGGGCTGGACGCAGAGGATCACAAGGGTCCAGCTGAAGATGTCATCTCCTTGAAGGAGGGGCGGACACCGGACCCTAACCCCTCACATGCTCCCGGACCTGGATGGGCAACTGAAGGCCAGACAGCAGAAAAGAGGGGGTAAATCCATGCCTAATTTGTGAACTTTGTCTGACATGCTATTTGCAGTCTTTTGGCCTGGTTATACTTCCACATTACATCGGTCTTGTAGTCCAGGACTCATGTCCCTCAATTGTGTAATGCACCCTCCTCATCTGATCCACAGGTGTGGCCCTTACAGTCTGTGACTTTTTTCACTTGGGCACTGTTCCCTGCAGTCAGCTATGCTTAAGGTTCTGGACAGCATATGTTACTGGGACTCTGATGTGTGCTTCATGGGTGTGTCAATTGTTTACACAATGCCTGATATCTGACATGTGATCTGTGTGTGCCTTTGATATGTGTTCCAATTGCTGGTCTGACTCACCACATGTGTCTGGGGTATTTAAAACATTTGGGACGCACCCCCCGCTCCTGCAATATGCCTAAGGTTGTGCAGGACAAGTGATCCTTTCCCAATTGAATATTGAGTATTTAAAACACACCCATGCAGCAAGTGAGTCCAATGTTGTGGCCTCAGTAGTATGGATATCCAGTGTGTCACACTTGCTCAGCCACCTGCCTACTGTCTAGGGCTATACACTGTTTCACGTTGACCTGGGCAGTCATGCCTACTCCAGGGCATTGAAACACTTTGTACTCACACTTCCGTGTACCAACCTACAGATTGTGCTTAATGAAATGTGCCCTCAGGTGTCTGCCTCTGTGTCACTGTGGTGTGGCTTTCTTTTTAGGACAACTGGGGTGTTCATAAGTATTATGGTCAGCAGGACATCTGAAAATGTGACTATAGGAGACGAGACCTGTGTGACATATAGGTATGTGATCACTTGACTGTGCACGTTGGTGTATGCACCTGTGAATTTCGGGCAGCTGTGTTTCATTCACAGCAGACTGTGAGGTGTTCATGTTCAGGGAGTTGTGTTTGTTATGTTATTATGTTATGTTATTATAAATTTGTAAAGCGCCTTATCACCCCGAGGTATCTAAGCGCTAACTGTTTGCAGTCACTCATATGTCTGATTCGTATGATGTGGGGTCATCAGAGTCCAGAATATGTTTTTTACAGGGGATGGACAAGTGCACTTGTCAGCTGCAGAGTTTGCTTTGCACATGACCTATGATTGTGACACAGCGAAGACTGTTGTTTTCTGGATGCCCTGTCCCTGTGACATGGGACAGTGATGACTGACTTTCTAGGCATGCCTGTGCCATGGCATTGAACTTGCTAGGAGGGATTCTGCAATGGAGTCAAATGTGCTCCATGCACCCGATTGTGGCATTGACTATCAGGACTTGAGGACATCATTGTGTGTGGTGCTGGTATGCATCACAACCATGTGAACTGCGACTCTGGCCATCCCTTTATCCTGACACCTGTACTAAGTGAGTGACAAGAGATGTGATGTGTGTGTATAGTAACAAACTTCTACATATTCACTTGCATGTCCAACAACTGTGCAGGTGGTGTTTGTGTGCACATTGGGGTATTAGCAGCCAACATGCAGTGACATATGGGTGCAAGTCCAGGAGGGATATGGGTGCCATGGTTGATGGTCAGACTCACAATTGGCTTATTCAAAACAGTGTGAGCACTTTGAACAATGTTCAGTTGATGAGGCCAGGGCTTGCCCCGTGATGTGCTGTACTCACTGTGTTGTGTGCAGTCAGTGCAGGTGACTAATGTGGGTCTTGGTTTCCTAATTCTATCCAGATACATCCACGGCCACAGGAGGAGACAGCGCCACGGATCAGGAGGAGCCGCAGAGGCTGACTGGGCAAGCAACCGAGGAGTTGAAGGGACCCAGTGGCACGGAGTGTGAGGGGAGCCAGACCGAGGAGTCCTCAGCACCATCTACCTCAGTTGAGGACCACAGCAGCTCAGAGGATGACTCTCTTGTGGAGGCGGGTGTCAGCAGCCACCAAGCCCCTGCTAGTGAGGCTGTTCCCGCCACCGCCCCCACCACCACCACCATCCCATCGGCTCCCATCCCAGAGGTCTGTGAAGGCTCCTGTATTCAGGAGCATGTCTCCTTCATGCCAGGCACTGCACCCCCTACCCCTGTGTCCCCTGCTGCCCTGAGTGTGGACTCTCTTGACTTGCTTTAACAGATCCATGTAGGGCAGGCATCAATGCTGAGTGTCCTCCATGCACACAGCAGTCTGTTGACACAACTGGTGTCATTCATGGTGGGCATGTCATCGGAGATGTCTGCCCTACAGAGGACCAATCAGTCGATGGTCTCCTCCCTGATGGCAGCAGTGTCCCTCCTCCAACAATCCTCACCCCTCCTACCTCTGCCCCATCCACAATTCCTAGCATCCTACCTGTCCCAAGCACACACACCAGCACAGTCACCCAAACACACAGACATGAGCAGCACACAAACACCCAAACCAATGTCTAAACGTCCATGCAAGCAACCTCAGGGGACTGATACAACACTCACAGGGGATGGTTTGCAAACACACACACAGGCATCTATAACCACTCAGCAGTCCTCCAATCCCTCTCCCACCAAGAGCCTACCATTGCCTCGCCTGCAACCCCATCTCCCAAATAGCTCTTCCTCTGTGACCGTGGCCTCTTCCCCACCGATCCAGCAGATCCAGGGTACAGGGAGAAGAGGAAATCCCCACACACAGAGGGGAGTGCCCCTCACAGTGCCCCTCACACCCAGACAACCTCCCCCAGGCCCAGGCAGACTGAGGCTCCCACCCGCAAGTCCCCCCGGACCAGGAAGAGCAAGAACCCACCCCGACCCGCAGCTCCACAACACAGTGCCCCAGGTTCCCCCACCCACAGATACACCATCCCCAAAATACTCAGGCCCTCCCCCTACCACTTGCTCTTCTACCACCATCTCCCCAATCAGCCTGTTTGTGCCACTGGTGTGGGGACCGTGGCCCCCCCTTTGTCCTGCCGACCTCACCTGAACCCCATTCCGCTACCCTGGAGTTAGGCACTGCAGTAGAGTCCACAACCACCCAATCTGACTTGGGCACTGCGGTGGGGACGCTGTCCACTACATCTGACCTGCCCACTGCAGTTGTTCTGGCACCCACCCCATCAGACTAGTGCCCCACAGCTGTGACGGCACACACCATGTCAGACACCTCCACTGCAGTTGCCAGTGACTCTCCTGATCCCGCCACCCATTCACTGCCTCCTTCTGCTGAGCCCTGCTCCTGTCCTTGCGGTACCTGGCCTACCCCCATGTATGCCCCTCCGAGTGGATGTCCCCTGTCCTTAGCAGTGCAGGCAAGCAACGGGTGACAGGTGTCGCTCACACCCTATTTGGACTTTAGCTATGGACTGGACATTGGCCTTTGTTTTTTATGGACTTTACCTTTGAATTTCCAATTTGCTGAATAAAGCATTTCTTGTTATCCTTGTGAATATGATTTAGCTGTACATTATGCTGATGATGTTAACCATAACCTTGCTGTTATGATGATGGATTTTCAATGTTGAATATTGAGGTGTTAATGTGTTGTACTCCATGTGGTCCATGAGATATGTATCCTATTCTGGTCGATATCCATGTCATCCTTTGCAGCAAACTGGGTGTGTCATGATTAACTAATTTTGCACAGGGATGTTAACATTTCATTTGCATGGTCACATCTGTGGCTTGCACCCATGCACATATGATGTGCTTCCCATTGTCCATCTTGTCTATTTCCCTGACTGTGGGCCCATCCCCACTGGACATGCAGGTGTGGACATTATTGGTGAAGGAGTCAACTGTGTCCTCTGTGCAATTTGCTAGACATATGTATTGAGTATGTGCAGATGACTTAAGGTATACTCCCGTACCCAGACTGATGTGACCAGTGCCTACATTGGGTGGTAACTGATGGCTGACTGAACAATTGTGCTGAGATGACTGAGACCTGCTGGAACAGTGTTTGGCACAGCTGTGCTTCCACAGGAGTTGAGTCCCCTCAAGTAAGTGTGTTGTTCCGTGACATTGCCTGGGCCCATGGTGTGTGTTGTGTGGGCATGTCTGTGGGTGTTCCCATCCCTTTTTCTACACAGGCTGTGTTCCCTTAATATATTTGTGTTGGTGATGCTTGCTGAGTTGTCCTGTGTTCATCACACATCTTTGTCCTGGGCTTCCAGATATGTGGCTGCATGACACACTACTGTTCATTTGTGTGTCATCATTAGGATTTGTCAGTTCTGAGTGTTGATGATGTGGTCAGACGCAGAAGGTACACAATCAGAGCTCCCCAGGGCCCTTGTTTGTTCGCAATATCATGTAGTTGTCCATAGGTGGTACCTTTCAGTGATTGAGACATGTGTATGTGTGTGTGACTGCTCCCACTCGTCAGGTGCAGAGCTGCAATGTTGGCAGGTTTTCACATGTGTGCCTTGTAGTTCTCCTTGACTTCTGCATTGTCCTGGGACTGTGGCAGGGATTCCAAAGGTTACTGGAGCTTTGACGTCATGGCTATGTACCGCATACTGTGTAGTATGTCTGTCATTCACAGTGGTTGTAGACTGTCCTTGTGTGATGAGTCTGTGCACCTTAGATCCTCCCAACATTACTGTGTTTGTCATGGGTGCCTGTGCATTGTTACCAGTCCATGTAGGCTTCACTGAAGCACATTGGTGCAGTTCAGGGTGTAAGGTGTTAGGGGTGGACAGATGTGAATGTTTGCATGGCTCGGCCCATACCTCCCTTTTGTCCCTGGTTGACAGGCCATGCTGAGTGATTTGTGTTTGTGTAGGTGTGATGTACGTTTGTGGCACAGAACACATGTCTGAGTTTCCCAGTTTGAACGACATCTACCTTTGGCATCACAGTGGACGTTTCATGGAGGCTTGTGTCACCCCAATGTATGGTCGCTGGGGGTAATGCTGTTGTAGGTCTGTCTCTTGCTGTTTTAGTTAATGTTTATTCCAGATTGTGTCACATGTGTCTGTTGGGATCCCTCTCATCTTACAATGCCTGATTGCCCACTAAGGGGTGCCCAATTGATGACTTACTTTTGTGTGGCACTGTGTCCACATCTGTGTCATTGTGGTTCAGCCCACTCATGTGTTGTGGAGTTGCCTGGGGAAACTGAGACACACACAAACACATGTTTTGTCAGATGTGCAGTGTGAGGTTGCCTGTTTGTGGTTGTGCATCTGCACCAGTGCATTGGTATTGCTGTTGTGGGCAATTGTCTGGATGTTGTTTGGGTGATTTTCCCTGCTGTCCATGTGAGTCATATCTCATCATTCTGCACATTAATCCTGGTTGTTAGGTCCCATTGCTGCCATGGAATGGGATTTTGTGACCTGACACCTACAATCTACACAGGATGTATTGATTTGTGTGTCTATTTTCGAGATGTGTGTATGCATTATGATGGTCACTTCTGCTTTTGTGTCATTGTACACTGTATGCAATGTCAGCCCCCATAGGTGGTCCTTTTCTGCACATGGCCTTGAGTATTTTTTATTTTCACAGTACTGTTTGCCGAACCACATCTTTGTGGGTATGTGACACAACCACTACTTTGGAACAGTTGGTTGGCAGGTGCACAGCTTGTGGGTCAACTATATTAAGAGCAAAGTTCAAAAGGTAGAATAGGTGCTCCTAGGTATCGTCCTCTACCAGGTGGACGAGTGAAATTGTCAAGATAAGTGCTATCAATTGAAAACTGATGGCATCCCTTGGGGCACACTGTGTTGGGCGTTTCTTGCCTCCAAAGTTTTAAAGGACCAAAAAATTCCTGAAAGCTTTTAATCAAGCGAATTTTAATCATCCATTGTGTTCAATTCAAGCATGTTAAATCCACATACTTAGTTCATGACATTGCATTCAACATGATTTCACCAGCTCCAATGCATTTCGGACCGTGTCCTTCATCGGGGAGCATCTAAAGAAACAACATACAAAATCCTGTATATATTCCTTGCTTATCAAATTAAATAACACAAATACAAGTGATTACTATAGAGAAACAGTGCATACGGGTGTAATTCTGTGATGAATGAATTCGTGACTCAGTCTAAAAAACAGGTGAAAACGGTGCGCTCCGTGCTATGAGTGACTCTGTTAAATGTAAAAAATAAGCTTCTAAGACAAATACAAGGCAGAACGCTATACTGATGTTCGAGAAAGCATGCGAACGTTAAAAGAAAAGTTAAAAGAAAAAAGATACACCTGGTCAGTGCGAGTAAACTACAACGCGCGTGTTCAAAATTCAACCCAGCGTTATCTCCGGCTGGTCTCCGGTAAAGTTTAGAAACAAAAACACATGTTCTACAAACTTACATTGGGTATTAATCACAGCGTGTTCGTGCACGTAGGTTCAAAACACTCGGCAATCAGTTAACCTTGCTGACACGGAAGTGTAAATGAGATCTAGGACCTGTGTCACGTGATCGGAAGGTAAAACTAAACAACAGACTATCGGTCGGTGATGCAGAGTAACAGCACCCAACGGGAGTAAAATGCAACAAACATAAAATCCTGAATGAAAAAATAGATTATACTAAATTAAACACAGATGTAAAAAATGCATCATAGGTACATCATATAAGAAAGGAATAAATATCATAACAAGGAGAATTGTTCAGAACTACTGAATCCCAGCTGGGGGATGTCTGTAACATATGTTTATAAGTAACAAGAGAATTCGACCCGTTCATTAAGTCCATATGGCTTTGTTGATTGGAGTCTATATATCCAGTAATTTTCTCTTTGGAGTAAGTGTTTATTATTGTCTCTTCCCTCCACTTTGTTGATAACCTCAAGAATGGTGTATTTCAATTGAGAGATAGAATGTTTCATCTCATTGAAGTGGGTTGCAACTGTGGATTTCTGATTCATTGTACGGATGTTGGACTTGTGTTTATTTAAACGTATTTTAATTTTTCGCTCAGTTTTTCCGACGTATGTTTTTCCACACGGACATTTAAGTAGGTAAACGCAATTGTTGGTATCACAAGTAGCAGTAACCTGTAAATGAATTTTATGTCCTTTCATCGGATGTGTTATTTCTGTCCCAGTTATTATGTTATGGCAATGATTGCAATTATTGCATGGTCTGGTACCACGAGATTGAAGGTTCAATGTTGTCGGCTGTTTGAGAATTTCTCCCAGATTTTTGCCCCTGGTATAGGCAAAGAGCGGTAAAGATTTGAAAATATCATTGAAATCTGTCTCTAGTTGTAGTAGCGGCCAATACTTGAGTACTATATTTTTGTAGGTGGTACTTACATTAGAGAATTTTGAAACCACAACCATCCGGTCGCTTTTGAGTTTTTGTTTTTTTTTGAGTGGTTTTCTTCAAAATTTCCTCACGATTCATGGGTTGAATATGCATTTTGGCCATTTCCAAAATCTGTTCTGGGTATCCTCTTGAGCGAAATCTTTCTGTCATTTCATTAATGCGTACCTCTGCCATGGTGAGATCTGATGTTATACGTTTGACTCTGAGTAATTGTGATCCGGGTAGGATGGTTGGTGGAAACTCGTGTAGTGTAGAATATTATTGCGATCAGTTGATTTTCTGAAAATGTCCGTGGTTATCTGATTATCTTTGAGAGTAATTCTTACATCCAAGAAGTTGATTGAGTTAGATTCAATGTTCCATGTGAATTTGATTCTGTCATTGACGTTGTTTAAAGTGTCGAGCGCTGTTTCTAGACTTTCTTTGGTGTTTTTCCACAGGATAAATAAGTCATCTATGTATCGTACATACATTTTAAGATTCTTACTCCATTCTGGTTTCAGCCATATGTTGGTGTGTTCAAACTCTCCCATATAGATATTGGCGCAGACTGGCGCTGCGCAATTGCCCATGCTGGTGCCCACTAGTTGCAAATACCAGTTATCCTGGTGTTTAAAATAACTGTGGTATAGCGTGAAAGTCAGTAGTTCCATTAAGAAGATCTTAGTAGCTTCATCCAAGTCTAAATTCAACACAGCTTGTTCCATGGCCTCTATGCCTCCTGAGTGTGGAATGGAAGTGTACAGTGCACTGACATCAGCCGTGCATAACCATAATGTTTCGTCGGGATGAATTTCCAGCTTTTGTAATTTGCATAAGAAATCAGTTTTATCCCTGATATAGCTCGCCAGTGGTTGAACGGTGGGTTGTAATTTGCGATCCAAATATTGTCCCACTGGCTCATGGATACTCCCACAGGTAGATACTATGGGACGAATCAGCGGATTCGTCAAGTCTTTGTGTATCTTAGGCATGGCATATATGGACGTACTTCTAGGGTTAGATAGAAGAAGAAAATTCTTTGTCCTTTGATCGATGATTCCTTGTGAATAGGCTTTATCAATGATGGTTTTCAAGTCTGAGGTAAAATGTTGTGTAGGATTGTTGGGTAATTTCATATAAACCAATTCATCTGAAACATGATCAAGTAATTTTTGATGATACATTGAGGCATTCATAACCACGATAGCGCCCCCTTTGTCGGCTTTTGTGCAAACTATCTTGTCGTTGTTAGCTATAGATTTTAGACGATCTTGGTCTTTCTGGGTCATGTTTTTATATGAGCTCCTCTTGTAATTGATACTGGTCAAGTCCTTTTTAACCAATTGTTCGAATAGATCAATCGTTTTATGGCTTACTGGAGCCTGAAATGTACTTTGTGTTTTTACTCTGGTAGAGGACGATACCTAGGAGCACCTATTCTACCTTTTGAACTTTGCTCTTAATATAGTTGACCCACAAGCTGTGCACCTGCCAACCAACTGTTCCATAGTATTCCAATTGATTCTACCTACGGACAGGTGGCACACTCTAGAAACTCAAGAAAATGAACTATGAAGATATAGCCCGTTCTACGGAAGCAAGGGCTGACACGTTTGCCTTTGGCATTGAAGAAGCCAGTCAAATGTATGCCTTAATTCAGGATGACATCACTCAATCCTCAACAACAAGGAGTAAGGAACAGAACGCTAAACAATTGTTATATTTGTCGAAACTACATGCTGCGACTCTAATTAAGTATCATAAAACTCTACGCATCCCCAGGGGCCTACGAATTGCACTTAAACCCTCATTGTGCAAGAATTCTAAACCATTTCAAGACAAATGGTATGCTATATTAAACAAGTGCAGCCTTGATTTGATCCTTCTAATAGTGGAAGAACTATCAAAAATCATAATTGAAATAGAAAAAGAAATTGCAGAAACCACGGAAGAACTTACAAAAAAACATACCCACTGAAGAATGGAATGACTTCATTTCGGATATCAAACAACAACTGGATAAACATCAAAGTGAAATAAATGATCGAAAAATTAGAAAATTCAGGCGTGACACGCTAGACTATAAGTTAAATGAGGTGTACACCTGGGCGGAAGTTTACGCCCAGAGGAGAAGATCTCGTCCTTATACTCAAAATACGGATACGTCTTCATCAGAAGGAGATTTCACTGAATGACAACATAGATCTGGACAACAGAGTGGCCGACAACTATAACCCATAATAAAGAGCAATTTCTCCTTATATATGCCCTGTTACCAAACAAACCACCACCTATATTGAACTCTTAACCAAAGTAAAACAAGAAACTAATAATTGCTTTCCTCAAAAGATTATAATTGACTTGAACAGTCAATGATACAAGCATACTAAAAAACTACCCTCACTCAGCAATACAAGGTTGTTATTACCACTTTTACCAATGCATATGGAGGCACCTCCAAAAATCTACACTAAGGACCCGATTCTGATGCGGTTCGGAAAGCTTCTTGACCAAATCGGTTTGGAAATGGTTTCTGACCCACTCGGATCAGGAGAGTCCAACCGAACTAGTACAATGCATCTGGATGCTTCCAGATACAATTTGCTTGGACCCCCGTTTACTTCAATGGGATCCTATGTTCCTAACCGCATCATAATTGGTCCCCCAGTCAGGAAGACACGTTCCCGATCCAATTTGGCCAGGAGCAGATGCCGTTAGGAAGCCTTCGTAACCACATCGGAATCGGGCCCTAGATGGGAATGCTTTTCTAACCGCATCAGAATCAGGCCATAAGTGTAGAATATGAAACAAATAGCAATTTGGCATGTGAAATTAAAAATCTAATAGCACTACCATATGTCCCAATCACTGATGTAGTAGAACACTACAATGTATTAATAGAAAGCCCCTACTACCAAACAAATGAACAAAACCTAAGTCCCCTACTTAACTATTTCGAGGATACCTGGGTAACTAAAAATGCTATGGATGGCATAACGCATTCCAAGCCACAACAGGCAGAACCCAACCAACCCTATATAAATTATTACAATCAATACAAAAAAACAAAGCTACCAACAACTAAGGGGCCGATTCTGATCTGGGTCGGAAAGCTCTCCGACCAAGCCGGAGTGTTTTCCTGACCGAGCCGGAGTCCTGCAGTCTGACCGAGCGAGTAAGATGCGGCCGCATGGTGCCGGACTCGGTTCGGTCGGACTCCCATAGAATTGAATAGGAGCCGGTCGTACGATGCGTACATGGGCTCCCATTGACTGAATTGGTACGTCTCGCACAAGGACACCCCTACAGTGGGTATGCGTCAATGCCATCCGCACCATACATGCCTGTGTTGGGGAGACCCTTTGGTCTCCCCCTGTGTCCGAATCATAAAGTTGCGGGTGACAGGGGGTCCAACCCGGACCCCCAAAGGCAACTTCCCAGACATTTTGCGAGCCGGAAATGTCGGCTTGCACCGGCTTTCCCATGCGTGCATTTGTACTGGCTCGGACGTAAATCGCATCTATTTTACGGCCCAGTTTACTTACGGACAAGACGTACGGAGCGGTTCCGACCCGGAAACGACTCGGTCAGTGAATTTCACGTTGCTCGCATTGTACTTGCTCACTTGTACAGCTGTACGAGTCGGGCGGAAAACACTCGTACGGCTCATACTTTTTCAAGTCGGATCGCGTTTGGTGCCCTTCTGAGCGAGATTGGAATCGGCCCCTAAGAATGGAACAATCTGTAACCCAGCTAGGCCCAAAACTAACCAAACAAACAAAGCAAATGTTCGAGTACTTACAATACAAAGTAAGACTCTACCCAAACACTAAAGGGCTAGATTATCTAGAAACAATAGCTAAAACTCTACTTTAAAAAACTAAAACAGAAACACAGAAAAATCGTAATTCTAAAATAATTAGTCAAATCATTTTTTTTTAGAAAAGATCAAAAATATTATAATTTTGCCAGTTCATTTTAAATATCTATAAAAAAAAGTAATTGACATATTATTGATATTTTATATATTAAAAATAGAAATAACAATTACAAAAATTACATTTCCCTTCCATTATAAATAATTTTAAATTACTTACTTTTTTTGTAGCTGAAAAAATGTATTCCAAACCGCTAGAAATAAATCCATACGTAGAAAAATCCCAGAACTTAGTTGCAAATCCCTCCAAAAAATGAAAAAATACAACTGTATAAAAAATAATCCGCCAGCAATAGCTCCATAGACTTGAAACCATAAAAATCCTGAAAAATGTATTTAAAAAAAGAAACGCTCCAGGAACACCTGAAAAATAAAGGAACTGTAAAATAATTATTAGTTTACAAGAAACTAATACACAGTTCCATAAAAAAAAAAAAATACTTCTCCCAACGGCAACATCCAATCGAAAAAACCAGTTGAAACAATAAAACAATGCCTCCCGCACAAATATTCCGTAACATCACTTCAAAATGCACACAAACATTCCACCAACACCATACTCTAAACATAATGAAACATATATATGTAACTCTAATACTGACTGATGAACAAACAAACCGCCTTTTGCAAACGCAAAACTAAAACCTAAATCTCACAAAAAACACAAAATCCAAACACTACATACACTATATACTACATAACTACCTTCAAACTACTGCTAAATTAAAGATTAAATGAATAAAATTTGACTTACTTTAAACGATGCCACGCAGCTTCCAACGCCGAGCTTCTCCCTGAGAAATAACCAAAAAACAAAACAGATAGCCTACAAAATAGAACTTAGTTTAAAAAAATGGCTGCCTTAATTAAAAAAGAATTATAGTTTTCTTTATTAAACTTAATGTAAATTACAAATATGTTACAATATTTTTATAAAAATAATAAATAATAAAAGTGATGTATGAAAAATTGTTTAAGATATTTTTTCAAATGTTAAGTTATAATAATAAATGTGATAAAACAAATAAGATGTATTATTATAATTAAAAAATACATATTAAATTACCATTGTATAATACAAAAAATTACTGTTTGGAAATAAAGTGTAAAAATTTATAAATGTTAAAAATATATCATTTGTAGCAAAATGCTTTATTTACTTACCAATATCTTTTATATTTATAATATAAATAATTTTGCACAAAATCTAACAATTAATTGTAAAAAAGTTATACAATGAAAAATTGTTACAAAATATATGTTATTAAAAATGTACACTACATTTAATACTGTAATGCATACTGACATTATAGATAAATAATATATAACTGTTACCAAAAAAATTATATGTTAACAAATTGTATAAAAACCAATGGAAAAATATATCTTTTCTTTGTAAAAATGTATGTCAATATTAACACAAAAATGTTGCATGCTGACTATACTTAAAAAATATATCTTAATGTATAAAAATTTACAAAATATGCAATGTATACAAAAATGAAACATTTATCCTATTTTCTCTGTATAATATATATACGAGACCTGATAGTTCCCCTATGAGAACTATCAGACTGTAACTCACAGAATACATCTGAGTTGAAGGAACATTGCTCCGATAATACACAAGTCCCCTTTTATGTCCAGTTGCCACAACCAATAGAATCGTACTTCCCTGTTTAAAAGATCTTCAGGACAGGTGGTGCTATCTTTAACAAACTGAGGAAGGCACAACCCCGAAACGTGTCTTAGTAATAAGGAATCTTCGGAGGGGTCCCGTGAATGCGGAGTGTTTCTTGAACTGAACGTGTAATAATATATTTATATTCAAGAATCCTGAAAAGTCTCGCATACACGCCTTACTAGCGCATTCACCAGCAAAGCAGGACACGGGCCCAAATATTTATATATCAAAGATTGTAAATAAAAGAAAATGCATATTATTTATTTTGAGTCTTTGAATCAAAATAAAAACATAAATAAAATATTAACATGCTTCTGTATTTCATTTATATTTTTTTAATTCCTGTATGTCTAATAAACTAATTATGTAACATTAATGTACTTTTATATATATATATATATATATATATATATATATATATATATATATATATATATATATATATACATATATATATATATATATATTTTAATATACATGTATAATTATATCAATAACTTTACTCCAAAATAAAGAATTAATATTTAACTATTCTCACTATGTACTATATTAGCTCAGGGAAGATGCAGGACACTAAACATGTATAATATACTATTACCAATCCAAACCGTATTAACTCAGGAAAGGTGCTGGACACTAAAATATTTAATTTACTATTCCCACTCAAAACTAAATTAACTCATGTAAGGTGCTGGTGTCTTAGTAATAAGGAATCTTCGGAGGGGTCCCGTGAATGCGGAGTGTTTCTTGAGCTGAACGTGTAATAATATATTTATATTCAAGAATCCTGAAAAGTCTAGCATACACGCCTTACTCGCGCATTCACCAGCAAATCAGGACACAGACCCAAATATTTATATATCAAAGATTGTAAATAAAAGAAAATGCATATTATTTATTTTGAGTCTTTGAATCAAAATAAAAACATAAATAAAATATTAACATGCTTTTGTATTTCATTTATATTTTTTAATTCCTGTATGTCTAATAAACTAATTATGTAACATTAATGTACTTTTATATATATATATTACCTACTGGTGGTCGCCAGTAGGTAGTTATAGTTAGGATCGTTTTCCATAGGAAATCCACAACATTCTATTGGGAATAACTTTGGCACCGAATGAGGGATCTGCCTGTAAGTTACCTTAACTTTGCCTCGCTGCGCTCCGCTCCTTCCCTGAAAGTTTCGGGGGGAACCATCAGCGGGGGCCGAGATAAAAGGGGGTCCCAAAACGTGTTTTCCCCATGTTAATTTCCATAGGGCGGTTGGACTCACTTTTAGCCCGAACGGCTGAATGGATTTCCACCAAACTTGGCAAAATTGTAGGGACGGGTACCCCGATGTGCCTTTGCTATGTCTCAAGATATATGCTCCAGTGGTTTTTATGAAAATTAACTTTGAAAAAATATATATTGGGCTACATTGGGCTATATATATGTTAGAGCCCAAATGTAGCCCAATGTAGCCCAATGTATCCCAAAGATGGCCACCAGAGACAAAAAAAAACAAATGTAGCCCAAATATCAGCCAGATGTAGCCCAACTATAGCCCAATGACAGAATGTCCCAGAGTGTTCTAAAGAACAACTAGAGCGCTAACAGTCTTACTTGTGACAAACGTATGGCACACCTGAAGTCATCTTGATTGGAATAAAGTGTTAACACTTAAAACATTTAATTTGCAAAGGAACAAAATGAGGGGGTTCATTTTGCCATAGAAATTATGATTAGTGCTGAAGAAAGAAAAATTAGGGCACATTTTGAGTGACTTCTCAAATCCTCTTATATTTCATTACAAAAATTCTGATATGCAGTCTCCCAAGACGGCCACCAGAGACAAAAGAGCCCAAATGTAGCCCAAATATCATCCAGATGTAGCCCAACTATAGCCCAATGACAGAATGTCCCAGAGTGTTCTAAAGAACAACTAGAACGCTAACAGTCTTACTTATGACAAAAGTATGGCACACCTGAAGTCATCTTGATTGGAATAAAGTGGTAACACTTAATACATTTAATTTGAAAAGGAACAAAATGAGGGGTTTCATTTTGCCATAGAAATGTTATATATATATATATATATATATATATATATATATATATATATATATATATATGTATGTATATATATATATATATATATATATATATATATATATATATATATATATATATATATATATATATATATATATATATATATATATATATATATATATATATATATATATATATATATATATATATATATATATATATATATATATTACCTACTGGCGGTCGCCAGTAGGTAGTTATAGTTAGGACCTAGTTTCCATAGGAAATCCTCAACATTCTATTTGGATTAACTTTGGCCCTGGTGGATGAATCTTTGCGAATTTCTTAAAGAAGATGGCTCGGTCCGCTGTGCTCCTTCCCTGAAAGTTTGGGGGCGATTGGTGAAGTGGGGGCTGAGATAAAAGGGGGGTCCCAAAACGTGTTTTCTCCATGTTATTTTCCATAGGACGTTTAGACACGGCTACAGGTCGAACGGCTGAATGGATTTATAAGAAATTTGGCAAAACTGTAGAGTCCGGCTCGCAGATTACGCTTTTTTTGGAATGGTGTAAATCCATTCAGTAGTTGCTGAGAAAATTAAAGTTAAAGTCAATTATATATCTATATGCGCGCACGAGTGCGCGCACTCAAGCGGCTGCGCGCGAGCGGAATTTTTTTTGTTGCTGCGTGACGTCTGTTAACGTTCGATTCGAAGGAAATCAGGAAGTGTTGACCGCCATTTTGTCACTGAGAGTAAATATATTGTTCATTTCAAAGCGTTGGAACATGGAAAGGGGAGAAGGTAGAGATTGTTTTGCTGCGTAGGTTTTCTCAGGGTGTGCAGTAAGGTCCTTAAAGGCGAAAATATATATATATTATTTTTTTTTAAGTTGCGTGGTGCGCGCACTCGGGCGCGCACACCTATTTACAAGAGTGTGAAAATGGAGATAAATCAGAAGTTTGAGTGCTTTGATATAAGGTGGCTCTGAAAAGAGCCCTTGTGTTAATTGAGTTTTTTCTGCATTTATAAGTAAGTAGCGATGCAGAGCCGGATGTTGCAGAGGAAGATTCTGTTTCTGCCTTCCTTCTTACTTAGTTATGGTTTTTTCACTCCCACTCCAAGCTTTTAGTCTGTGGATGGAAATCCATAAACCTAGACTCACCTATGAAAATCATACTATTGATGCTTGACTGAGGCCAAGGAGATCAGAGTGCATGTGTGTGTAAGGTGATGTACCTCTGGGGAGATGATGTTACGTTTAAACGTAGCCCCTGAGTGCTTAGTTCGGTTCTGTTCTCTGTCACTGTTGTTGATTTAGAGCCCCAAATACAAAGGCTTGTTGTTGCTTGTGAATCCCCAAGTGTATATTTGCTCATACTGATCCATAACGCCCCGGCGTATCCATGTCGTAGGCCGCAAGAGTGGGCGAAACTCAGCTGGCCGAGCAAGACTTGGGGAGGGGGCAGGAGCCAAGAGGAAACAAGGAGGGGTTTTCATCATTTGGGACAAAAAGTATTTCTAAACCAATGAAAAGTTTTATTAACAAGTCACATGACCTGTTATGCTTACGTTACGCGCTCCGCGCCGCGCCCCGGATTGCTTCCGGGAAGCTGCGCTTCGCGCCTCGCGCACCGGAGCACTTCCGGGTGTAGCTGAGAAACCTCCACCTGGGGAGGTGGGGGAGGCTCGTTCGCGCCGCCTCTCCCTTCCAGTGCACCCCACGCCGTCTCCTGGCGCAGGTATATGTGATGGTTGGACCAGGGCACCGCAGGACGTGTCTTCAGGTCAAACGGATTGTGGGACAAGGTCCAGAATGGAAGAGTCACCAAAAGACTAAAAGTTCCGCCGGACCCCGGGAGCCGGCCGCCTATGTCGAGTGAAGTGCTGGGGTGCAGCTGAGAAACCTCCAGCTGGGGAGGTGGGGGAGGCTCGTTCGCGCCGCCTCCCCCTTCCAGTGCACCCCACGCCGTCTCCTGGCGCAGGTATATGTGATGGTTGGACCAGGGCACCGCAGGACGTGTCTTTAGGTCAAACCCTCAACTATGGCACCCAACATCCAGGACTTATGCCATTTGTGGAAGGTAGTGACATCGAAGCATCTCAGGGACCAAGCATATGCAGAGTCCTTCCTACAGCCTCTGCGTTCCTTCTTACCTAGTTATGGTTTTTTCACTCCCACTCCAGGCTTTTAGTCTGTGGATGGCAAACTATGAACCTACACTCACCTATGAAAATCTTACTATTGATGCTTGACTGAGGACAAGGAGATCAGTGAAGCGCTGGGGTGTAGCTGAGAAACCTCCACCTGGGGAGGTGGGGGAGGCTCGTTCGTGCCGCCTCTCTCTTCCAGTGCATCCCACGCCGTCTCCTGGCACAGGTATATGTGATGGTTGGACCAGGGCACCGCAGGACGTGTCTTTAGGGGTGTAGCTGAGAAACCTCCACCTGGGGAGGTGGGGGAGGCTCGTTCGCGCCGCCTTTCCCTTCCAGTGCACCCCACGCCGTCTCCTGGCGGAGGTATATGTGATGGTTGGACCAGGGACCGCAGGAAGTGTCTTTAGGTCAAACCCTCAACTATGGCACCCAACATCCAGGACTTATGCCATTTGTGGAAGGTAGTGACATCGAAGCATCTCAGGGACCAAGCATATCCAGAGTACTCCCCGGGGTATTTGCACAAAGGACCTCCACCCATAGGCCGCCAGCTATGCTACCTTGACAGAAACAGTGTCATGCATTTGGATCGATGTTGCAGCAGGCTGCCATGTAAATAGTTATTTAATGAAACGTTTTACCCTGTTACTTTGTTGGTGTGTTGTGTATATTTATAATATTTGCATAGGGTTTGTCGTTATTTTAGGCGGGGTTGGCGGCGGAGCAAATTCACTGAAAAAACCATAGGTTATAGTCTTATAGACCATATATAGTTAGGAATTAGCATTTACAAAACCTTGAAAATTCACTGAAAAAACCATAGGTTATAGACCATATATAGTTAAATATCTCAAGTCCATCTCTGCACTCGATGGAGATACAGGTCGTCGATCAGAAAATGTGCTGGCCACCTCTAATGGTAATAGCGTGGCCAGGGCTTTTGTCGATGCCTCTGCAAATTGCACAGGGTGCACTTGTTTGACATGCCGCACCATGGTATGTATGGAAAAGGAATATTTTTTTGTTGGATTTCCTCTTGAGAGAAACGAGTCACATATCGTGCAGGTTACTTTTGGTGCATTTACTTTCTTTTGATCTTCAGGATAAGTGAAAAATTGCCAGATGAAAGATTCTTTTTTTCTTCTTAAAGGTAGTCGATCATTTTGTTCAGATTCGGAAGATGAATGAGATACGGTAGCCATTTCACCAAAGTCTTCCGAAAAATGTAGGACGTTGTTCTCTCTTGAGAGTAGAAAAGATAGTGAGAGAAGTGGGTGGAGTGCTGCGTGTAAATTCCAGAATAGAAACTAGTAAGAACCAATTGGAAGTGTTGTTTTCATGTTGCAGCAGGCTGCCATGTAAATAGTTATTTAATAAAACGTTTTACCCTGTTACTTTGCTGGTGTGTTGTATTTATTTACAATATTTGCATAGGGTTTGTCGTTATTTTGGGCGGGGTGGGCGGCGGAGCCGAGCTATCTTGCAGCCATCATGGCGTCGAGCTCGGTTTCTCTCACTAGTTTCATATTTCTCATGAGGGGTTGTTCCTAATGTTTCTATTTTAGCGAGGTCAAAAAGAGATCCTATCAGTGGCCTACTGATTTTGCTCGATTCCTTTTGTTTTTTCTAACGATTTTTAAGTTAAAGTTTGCTAGCATGATACAGCGGCTAGTCCGCATTTTATATATATGTCTTTTTTATTAGGGGTGTCCTCCGGTGGAGTCGGACGATCTACCTCTAATAAACGATAAGTGTTCCTCTGAAGGAATGCGTCTTGAAAGTGGCTGACTGTAATGTATGATATTTCACTCAGTGACTTTCAGGCCCATGCTGTTTCAAAACTGTGCATGTGCTTGAAGCAGGCGTAGGTATTGACGCAGCATTGTGAATATAGTGCATTGGTGAGCCTTGCTGGAGCTGCATCACAGTTGCGATGCAACTCTAGCAATGTATTACTTTTTCAGCACAGATGTGTTACGCATGTATGGTGTTTTTGTACCATGGTGCGCCACATTTCAAATGTGGCACACTATGGGTAACGGAGCACTAGCATACTGTGGTGCACATTAACTGGTGCATATCTGGGTATGAAGTAGTTAACATAAATCTGCCCCATAGGTTACAAATCCGCGTTTAGTAGACTGTTTGGCCTTTGTAGTTTTATGTTTTTTCTGTTATTCTATGTAGGTATGTAATATTGCAATATTTTTGTCACGAAAAAGAAGCCATGAGTATTGGGTTTGTGAAAGATTGCAAGATTTTTAAAATTAAAAAGCAACAACCATGGCATTGTTTAATGTAGTATTGTAAATACTTATCTTTAACAATGATGAGAGAGTAAAAAAAGGTTAACCTGATGTTTTAAAGTTATTCACAGGCTTCTTTAGAGGAAGTATTCTATATGATTGTAGCGTGGGCGTTTCACTTTTTTATAGGTAATAGAATGCATAGAGAACCAATGGGTTTTTCATGACGTCGAAGCACCAGTGGAATAAAAGTATTTCCATATTCTTCCCTTAAAACGCACCTCTTCACTGAAGCGTATCATTAGTTGATTTCCCTTGTTATGTTATTGCTTGTCTCTCCTCCTAGCTCTCTCCTTATAGCGCCAAGGAACCTAATGGTGTTAGCGCGCTCAATAAATTAATTTAACATAACATAACATTCTGCAAGCATGTAGTACTCCTCCTGCTACAGCATAAATATTCTTCAGTGCTTATTTTCATTTCATAAGTGGTATTGAGACCGACACAGAACTTCCTGTGCATCTGGAGGACTGCCAAGCCGTTGCAGGAGTGGGAGTGAGGCCTCTTACAGGGGCGTAGCGCAGCTCCTTTTGATGTTCACAATTGCAGATAACAGGGTAGAGATGTCCGTGGAATTTATGGATGGTTAGTCACACTAGAATGTGCGCGGCGCCCCTAGCACCTTATTACGGCACACAGGGGAGCCGCGTTGCACAGTTTGAGAATCAGAGACTTAGGAGATAAACCTTCATAATAAGAAGGCTTCTAAGTGATAAAAATCGCCGGTGCTCGCGTTAAAAATATCACTGCTATCGGTGGAATTTTCCACGGTGTTAGTGCTTCAACAGAAATGGGAACACATATCTGATAGAAAATCCTGTAACAATCTCAGTATTTCACATTATCGCGTGAAAAGAAAGTCTTTCGAAAGATGTTGAACGTTGTTCTCTTTTGAGAGTAGAAAAGATAGTGAGAGAAGTGGGTGGAGTGCTCCGTGTAAATTGCAGAATAGAAACTACTAAGAACCAATTGGAAGTGTTGTTTTCAAGTCACATGACTTCACATGCACGTCTCAGGACGTGTACGCGGTGATAGTATCTGGTCACGTACGCCATTTGGAAGTAGCGGTCTAATTCAGCGAAGTTTCAAAACGTGAAAAGGAGTAAATCCAAACACATCCGGATTTAATATATCTTCTGAGCTCGATTCAAGCATACAATTGTTAAAGTATAAAACTTTTTATATATTTTTTTTAAAATACCTAGGTGTGTACATTCGGTCACGCACAAAAGTTTAAAAAGACATTCGGCTCCATTTAATGAAAATTTTCATAATAATAAAAAAAGAAGCCTAGGTTTAGTGTCTTTGACGTAGTATAAGTTCTTTGATGGGTCTATGAAGAAATTTAATGAGTTGCAATTGCAAAGTTTTCACGAAATATATAGGCGGGTGCGCGCACACGGTCGCGCACGAACGAAAGCCAAAAAAGCGGAGATTAACCCTCTTTATATTGTGCTCCTGGAGCTCTTTTTGGTAGAATGAGTTAGTTCTGAAAAGAACTTTTTTTTTTTTTTTAAAACAAGTGTTATGTTGTTTTTGATTTTGGACCAGGGCACCGCAGGACGTGTCTTTAGGTCAAACCCTCAAGTATGGCACCGAACATCCAGGACTTATGCCATTTGTGGAAGGCAGTGACATCGAAGAATCTCAGGGACCAAGCATATCCAGAGTCCTCCCCGGGGTATTTGCACAACGGTCCTCCACCCCTAGGCCGCCAGCTATGCTACCTTGACAGGAACAGTGTCATGCAGTTTTTGATTTTTTAAACTTGCAACAACATTTTCATGTGTGGCACAGGATCAAAATGAAATGAAGAAATTTATCTTTTCTCGGGGCATTTATGACTCTCAATTTTTAGTTTAGTAAGAATGAGGCTCTGCTCTCCGTGTAGAAGAATTTCTCCACACTCGTTGCATTTCATGTGCACCTTTGCAAGATATGGTCTCAAGTCCATCACAGCACTCAATGGAGATACAGGTCGTCCACCAGAAGATGTGCTGGCCAGGGCTCTTGTCGATGCCTGTGCAAATTCCCCAGGGTGCACTTGTTTGACATGCCGCACCATGGTATGTATGGAAAAGGAATATTTTTTTCTTGGATTTCCTCTTGAGAGAACCGAATTGCATATCGTGCAGGTAACTTTTGGCGCATTTACTTTCTTTTGTTCTTCAGGATAAGTGAAAAATTGCCAAATAAAAGATTCCTTTTTTCTTTTTAAAGGTAGTCGCTCATTTCCTTCAGATTCGGAAGATGAATGCGGGGCGGCAGCCATTTCAGCAAAGTCTTCCGAAGGGTGTTGAACGTTGTTCTCTTTTGAGAGTAGAAAAGATAGTGAGAGAAGTGGGTGGAGTGCTCCGTGTAAATTGCAGAATAGAAACTACTAAGAACCAATTGGAAGTGTTGTTTTCAAGTCACATGACTTCACATGCGCGTCTCGGGACGTGTAGGCGGTGACAGTATCTTTATAAGTTCTTTGATGGGTCTATGAAGAAATTCAATAAGTTCAGATTGCAAAGTTTTCACAAAATATATAGGCGGGTGCGCGCAGTCGGTCGCGCACGAAAGCCTGGAAATGCGCTATCCATTTTATTGAGAACTGTTGCCGAGAGTGCGCACACCCCGGGTCGCGCACGAAAGTTTAGAAAGGCTATTTTTGTTTACAGACAAATTTTAATGCGTTCAAAAAAAGGCAAGGTACAGACTTTCTAATTCTGTACCTTTATTGACAAAAGTATAGGTTGTATACACGAGATATTTCTGAATTAGCATTTTAAAAACCAATGAAATTCACTGAAAAAACCATAGGTTTTACACACAGAGTGATTTAATATGTGACATTATCAGCAGTGCATTACACGCGCAAGTTATAGTGAGTCCAACTAACTATAACGTGGAATTTCATTGGTTTTAGATCAGTAAAATTTCCACCTAACTACAACTGGTGTCAAACCTATGGTTTTTTCAGTGAATTTCATAGGTTTTGTAAATGCTACTTCCTAACTATAACGTGTGTAAAACCTATGTTTTTTTCAGTGAATTTCATAGGTTTTGTAAATGCTACTTCCTAACTATAACGTGTGTAAAACCTATGGTTTTTTCAGTGAATAAATATATATATATATATATATATTCACTGAAAAAACCATAGGTTTCACACCAGTTATAGTTAGGAGTTAGCATTTAAAAAACCTATTAAATTCACTGAAAAAAACATAGGTTTCACACCAGTTATAGTTAGGTGGAAATTTTACTCGCATAAAACCATTGAAATTCCCACGTTATAGTTAGTTGGACTCACTATAACTTGCGCGTGCAATGCACTGCTGATGACGTCACATATTACATCACTCATGACATGGTCAGTGACATCACTCATGACATCACTGATGACATCTAAAATGACATCACTGATGACATCATCCAGTGAATGTGTATCTTTCTGAAAAATAAATCGTTTTTTATATATGTATATCTAAAGGTTGATGGAAGAATAAATGGGTAAATAAATGTCTAAATGGATGTTTTTTGTGTGTAAAATTGATTGGTTAACTGACTTATTAAATGTATCTTAGTGAATACATATATTAGCGAGTAATGTTTAAATATTTAAATATCTGTATCTGTGTCTCACTTTGTGTATAAGTGGCTGCATGGGTTGGTGAGTAGCTACATGAGTGTGTATATGGGTTATTAGTTGTTTTTTTGAGTATCAGTATCAGTGTCTGTATGGTTCGGTGGGGGATATTACTTAGAGCACAGATGCATGAATGAGTGACTCACTATTTGTATGTATTTTGAAGACAGCATGTGTGCAAGGCTGTATGGGTGGATGATTGTGTGTATGGGTGGGTTAGTGAGTATGTGTTTTTATAATTGATTGTTTAAGAGAGTAAATATGTTTCCATTTCTGTAGAAGTATGTGTAGTGGTGTGTATATAGCAGTATAATCAAGTAAATGTTTTTTTATAGTTTATTTGCATGTGTGAATTTGTGTGTGAGTAACTATATGGATGAGTATTAGTGTGTAACAGGATGTATAGGTGCATGTGTACATATGATGAGTAAGTACATGCATGAGTGACTATATAGAACTGTTGGTGAATGAGTGGATGTGTATGTAGATGTTGGAATTACCTAATAAGTTGTTGTAATTGGTATTGGTTTCTCCTTTTTTAAGAAAATGTTAGTTTCTATTTTTGAATGTGTGTGTGAAAGGTTATTTTATGCTTATAGGAGGTCTGCCACTTTGTCACAAGGATGTTGTCATCAGTGATGTCATTTGAGATGTCATCAGTGATGACATGAGTGATGTCACTGACCATGTCATGAGTGATGTAATATGTGACGTCATCAGCAGTGCATTGCACGCGCAAGTTATAGTGAGTCCAACTAACTATAACGTGGGAATTTCAATGGTTTATGCGAGTAAAATTTCCACCTAACTATAATTGGTGTGAAACCTATGGTTTTTTCAGTCAATATATATATATATATATATATATATATATATATATATATATATATATATATATATATATATATATACACATACATACATATATATATATATATATATATATATATTTTAATATACATGTATAATTATATTGATTACTTTAATCCAAAATAAAGAATTAATATATAACTATTCTCACTATATACTATATTAGCTCAGGGAAGATGCAGGACACTAAACATGTATAATATACTATTACCAATCCAAACCGTATTAACTCAGGAGAGGTGCTGGACACTAAAATATTTAATTTACTATTTCCACTCAAAACTAAATTAACTCATGTAAGGTGCTGGACACTAAACATATATATCAACCATTTCCACTCTAATAACAAATAAATCAAGGAAGGTGCCGGACACTAAACATATATAAATTACTATACCCACCCCAATCAAAAACAAATCAGGGAAGGTGCTGGACACTAAACATATATAATTTACTATGACTACTTCAATCAAAAACTGTCTGGGATCCGTTAAGCCTATTCCATCAAGCCATTTCGTGCTCACTGCAGATGGGCTTCAAGAAATTGCAATTCAAAATCTGGCACTCCCAGGCCACCCTCAAGTGGCGGTGGTGGAGGGTAGCTAATGCATCTGTCATCCCATATCAATTCCTGCAGAAGTACATCAAGCCTCCGGAAACAAGTCACCTGGGTTCTCACCGGGAAGTTTCGAAAAAATAAAGAAACCTTGGGAGCATGACCATTTTAGAAAGTGAAATATGTGCCATAGTTCGTACCTTAGGGAGCGCCAGAAGGAGACACAGGATTTCAGGGACTATGTGGCACTCCTCAGAATCTGCCCTTGAAGATCCTCCAGATCATGGAAAACCTGGATGCCCAGATATTTAAAAGTTAGAGGAGCACGAAGTATGTTGAGTAGGCAAGAAGTAGGGTGGCATGAGCTGGCTACCACCAGAAAACACACATGTTTTTCTTTAGTGTACCCAGAGACCTGAGCATTTACCGAATTCTTCAAGCAGGCGCAGGGCCGGGGTATGTCACTTGCCTAAACCCGGCGGTAGATAAGCCTTTCATGGAATAGGTTTCCATCTCAGGTGTGAAGGTTTTCAACAGTGGGGTCCCAATAAACTCCTCCACATGACGTGGGAGTTGACTCCAGATTTGTAATTCTTGCTGTGCCTGGGGTTGGAAGGCAAGTGGAGGCTGGTCAGGCAGAGCAGGACATCCAAAACCCTATTTGCAATGTTTCTGCCCCTTTGCCAAGGTCACTCCCCCTGCTCTGCCTATTTGAATGGTGACCGACATATTAAGGTTGGCATATCTGTGTAATACAGGAGGACGCCGACTAAAATTTCACTCAAGTTGTTCACTTGATGGACATACAAAGTCTTGACCCAAGATATCACGCCATCAGGGATGAGAGTCGCTAAATCACACACAGTGGCGGCAAGTGTTCCACGTACGGTAGGTACATTTGCCCACTTGCTAATTACCATGTACCATGACTTCACTTGCTAGTCCTCTTGCTATGTAGTTTCAAACCGGATTTCAATAAAATGTAAGCTCCAACGCCTATATATCCATAGCTACCTATTGCCCTTTAGAGTTAGGACCATGCCAAAAAAAGAACACACATAAAAAATAAAAAGCCGCCTGCATATAGATTTCAATTCACGGACGGGAAGTCAAAGTCTGAGAAATCTGCATCTAATATTGTTAGTTGACATCATGCCAACTTTTGGAAAGTAATCTGAAATCCATGAGCGAGGTTTTATGAGCGAGGTTTTATGAATGAAAACCCTGTCAAACTAGCTCGAAAATAAAATGTGAAAAAGCATATAGCCGCAGTTCTCTTTCCGACTTGTT
The DNA here is from genome assembly GCF_964261635.1 of Lissotriton helveticus. Classification (NCBI taxonomy): domain Eukaryota; kingdom Metazoa; phylum Chordata; class Amphibia; order Caudata; family Salamandridae; genus Lissotriton; species Lissotriton helveticus. The sequence continues at coordinate 313,820,643 of NC_136062.1, forward strand.
CAGAGCATTTACAGCATGTTTGACATTTGAGCTGGTATCAATAAGAGGTGGAAAATCCACCCTGAGGGAAAGAATGTTATTTCTACAGCTAATTGACTGGCTGACACCTCCATTCATAAAGCGATATATCAGCGGCTATTTACCATGGCTGATTACTTCTGTAAATGATGGCCCTCGGTGGAGGAGCGCGCGCTGAGCTGGCTACCTTCCGAATGCTGCCTGTGAGTCATTCTTTCGAAAGGGTTCCGGAAGCTGCTTCCATGTCCACGTCTCTCGGTACGATAGTGTACTTTTTAAAATATGGGTTGTTAAAGGGAAAAAAGAAGAAATGGATGACAGGTTGAATACTGAGCTGAGTGACAAAATGTAAGATATACTAGGGCATATTTAAACAGCCTCTTCATGCATGGCAGGGAGGTGGAATAGCCTCTGAAATCATTAATTCCAACATGTATGTACTATTTAACATGCAAGTCCATAGGTTATACTTTTGTTATCGTCATTCTTCTAAAAGGATTTTCTTAATTTGTCCGATTTTGTGCAATTACATAACAAGGTTTGATAATCCAAGGGAGTGAGAGAAATGCAACTAGTTTGATTTTACCCCCCCCCCCCCCCCCCCCGTCTCCAGCCCCTCCACGCACTGCCGAGAACATCTCAGTCTGTGGCCAAGATATTACAGCAGCTGTCAAGGCGAGGACCAACCTCTCACTCTGCGTATAATGTGTCTTCATCCAGACGACGTTCTCTCCCTGGGATGTCAAGGACATTACTCTCATAAAGCTGAAAAATGAAGGTTTTACCGGGTACACTTGTAACATGGACCTCCAGGTAGGGCAATCCTCATCTCCTGTCACATTTCTTCTCAGAGGGTACTACTGACATTTTGAGGCTGCTTTCTTTTTCCTTATGTAGCTAAAAATACTTTATCTAAATCGTCATTTATCCTATTTTGCAGTCAGTACTTGATTGGCAAGCGCTTATATGCATCCTCACTATGCAATTTATCTAATAAGAATCAATGAATATTTCTATTAGCTTAATGATAATAAGGCCCCTTCTACAAACATCATACATGGTCAAATACGTCCAAGTGGGTTTAGGTTTAATTAATACTATCTTACAATATCATTAAAATCAAATTCACACGGGGCCATTAATGTGCCCTACTCTGATGTACGGTCAAGAAGTTTCAGCACATCACCAGAGCCCAACCTAGACCAGCACCTGCTCTACCCTCGCTGTTCCGCTGCCCAGCTCTCTATTACCATGGATGTGGTTCTCTCTCCTCCAGCCCATCTCCAATTCTTGTTCACTCCTTACGCCAGAGCACTCACCCAGTGTTCAATCTGCTTCAACCAAATCTTAGCCAGTCCCGCCTACTCATATTACTGTACTCAGTCTATCCTCACCCAATCCCTAACTCCAATCTTCCCACCCATCTCTGTTCCCTCTGCTTCCAAGTGTCTCTTTGTGTCTCATCCACCCCACAAGCAGTCACCAAACATTACCTCCTATTCTCTTATGGGTCCTGTCCATCCCTTACCACTGCCCTCACACCTTGGCACAGAACCCTGCCTGTCCTCATTAGAGCACTCTCACGGTCTCTTCGCAGGACCTCGCCTGTATCCCACCCGTCATATGCCTAAGTGGCCAGTCTGTTACCCCGATCCCTGATTCATACCCACCCCTCTTCCATCCATGCTTCACCCACTCCACTGATCCCTATATTTATCCCATCACTGCTGTTAATACGACAGAGCCACTAGGGGTGTAACTTGGTCAGTAATACTGGGAGAGAAGAGCAAGTTTCAGATTTTCTGATAATCACCCGGGCATATCATGTTCATTATTATATGAGAAGCAGCGCATGAGGGGGGCTTAATAGCAAATGGAAAGGAAAAGGAGTGTGAATTGCGAGGAGTACTCAAAACACAGTATTTTGTAAAATAACTATGATTTAAGACCTTCAAAACACAAGGGTGTGTGTGTTTTTGGCTGAGTGAGTATTCGAAAATCCCTGGTGAAATCCAACAGACACCTTACTATACTCGACTGAAAGCTCCTGTACCCATCTACTTACTAAAAAATAAATGTTATGGGGGGGGTGCAACACCCCAAACACCCCCTACGAAGCTACGTCCCTGAGAGCCACAAGTCTGCAGTTCGACCAAGGTATTCCTGTGTGTATGTGTGCGGTTAGCCTCTGATACTATTATTTGAGAGAAGGTGCTGCCAACAGTGGCTCTTCCGCTATGACGAAGAAGCATCACGCCCCTGCCAGCAGCAGCTGCAAAACTTGAGAAATAAAATGCTAATAAAGCATGTTTATTATCGTTTTATTTTTCTCTATACCAAGGAATCTAGGGGACGGGGCCATGAGGATGACAGGCATCATGGGGAGTGGTAGGTGCACTGTTGTCAGTTAGCATGACCGCTTGGCTGGCCGTCTCAGGATGGCCAATCCTTTATGCATTCTGAAGCTGTTTCCAACCCGAGCAGCTTTGCCGGGTTGGAGACAGGAGGCACAGGCTCCCAGTCTCCATGGGAGCTCAAATAGAGGGCGCTCAAACCAATTCTTATGCTGCTCTCATGGTGTGAGAGCGGTACAAAAGGGGGTGGTGAAGGACGGAGCATCTGAACCAATCAAACACTCACACCCAGTCAACAGATCCGGTTTTAATCCATCAACGTTCTTTAGCCCACTCTGCCACCCCAGTTCAGACATGGCCATCTGCAAATCAGTCTGACCCTGTGCCTCATGTGAACAGTCCATCCCGAACTGCCAAGCCATGCCTTGCCTTCCCTGGACCGGAAACAAGCTTCCTAGGACTGGTTTCTGGCATTACAGCCATCCATCATCACCCCCTTTTGTACCGCTTTGTTCGCCATAATTTGGCAGGGTATGCTCAGCCGTGAGTCCCTTGCTCACTTTGCCACTGGATTCAAGCAAGCCTGGCTGAAGACGGCTGAAATGCCAGAAACTAATGGGAAAAATGAGGGGAAGTGTTCAATTTTGATAATTTTGACGAATTCCCAGGTCTACCACTAATGCTAAATCTGGAAATACGGCATTGCCATGGGTGAATTTGTGGGAACGCCCATGCTCCACTCATGGTAGGCCTCCCTGGGGCAGAGTAACGCAGGGCAGCAATTTGCGCTGCCTTGCGTTACTCCAGATTTATCAAGCCATGCAGGGCCAAGCAACGTGGCCTTGCATGGCTTAATAAATCTCACATAGATTTTGCGTCGCCCTTGCAGCCCCTTGTGTGGCGCACGAGTAACCCAAAACCTTGATAGTTCTGGCCCTTAGTATGCTTTACAGCAGAACCTCAAGGGGAGGTGAGACTCTAGTGAGGCATGAGGGAGGCAATGTGCATGACTTAAATGGGATTGAGGATTCACACAGAGTTAGGCGCAAATGTGGATGAAGCTCAGAATGACACATGGGACATGCAGCAGAAGGGCGACAGCCCAAGGCCCAGACCTTGGATGAAGCAAAAAAAAGCCTTGAGTCTTGCATTGGGGCACTTATAATATGAGCTGTAGTCTAAAATTAGAATGAGACATGTGATCCTGGTCTTGTGGGCCCTAGTCGAGAGTCACTTCCTAATGCTTACTGAGGGATCTCCTTAGTTTCTAGGAAAAAACATTGTTCTAACAAGAAGACTTGCAAATCCCTTCATGAATAATTAGAAAAGTGCTTGCTATAGTTCTTATAGTTTGGTCTTAGATGATTCTTGCATTAACTCATATAGAAAAGTAGAATGAAGTAGTATTCCAGTAGCAAGACAATATTACTTGATGGCAACAAGAAGGAAGTCTGACGATAACCTTATGTTTAACTAGGATCTTCTGGAGGGTTTTCTTACGAATACCCACGAGTTTTCTATAAGGTTTTCACTTCTCTTTGGAAGCTTTAGGGGGCATTAAGAAGAAAAAACCTTTGGGAGAATTAGGTCAAACAATGGGCCTTATTAGTATTATGGTAAGACTGCCACCAACAGGCCTTCGGTGACGGTCCAACCAACATCCAGCAGAATTGGTCTGACTGCATCAGTTGGAGGGACCGACCAATGTTTCCGACGGGCTCAAGGAGCCAGTCGGACCATTGGTCAGATCTATTCCCTAAGTAGGTATTATGATGCCCCTTTCTGACAGCCTTTCTTTGACTGTCCGAGAACCCTATAAAGATGGTCGGAAATGGACTTTGGGGGAACCTAGCAGGCCCTGTGTCATCCTAGTCCTCCGCTTTGAGGCCCGGGGGCACTTGAGATGCCACCCAAACATCCATGCCCTGTGTGCAGGTGCATGTGGTGCCTGACAGAGGGGGACATGGATGTTTTCAAAACATCCCCTTTTCCAGGCCACAGCACAAGCCGCAGCGGAACAAGGGATGTTTCCACCCGCCTTAATCCTAATTGGGTGGGTGGAACCGGACGTGTCGGTCGGTTTCCAACCTGCTCATTCCAACCGCCATCATAATTAGGCCCTATGACTACTGCTTGAAGTGATTCACATAGTGATTTAGGGGCTTTTTCAGGGCTACATGGCCTGAGAAGATAGCTGCTCAACTTACAGGGTAAGGAGTTGGACAAAAAAGATAAGGAGACAATGTATTCTGTCTTTTCATTTGAAAGGCCCTGACCAGTTTAGTAATGCTTTGTGGCTGTGCAAAGTGATGGAAAGCAACGTAACATGGCACATGGTACTTACCAGCCAGGTGAAAGGTCTTCTGAGGTATAAAGGTGCCTTTTTCTCAGTGCAAAAAATGTTTTGTAGCAAGGGTGCATCATGGAGCAGATCAGTGCAATCTCCCACATTTTTTAAGGCAAAGCCCGATTTACTAAGATAGTCACAGGGTCCTTTGTGAACAGGGAGAGGATGTGGCCTAATGGCTAGAGCGGTCGACCTCGAAGCTGGGGAAGCCAGTTTGAGTCTCGTTAGGGACGCTCAACATCCGGTGATTCTGGGCAGATCATTTCATCTCCCCGTGTCTAACAAAATGAATGTGTCCGTCTGTAACACAACTGGTGCTCATATTAAGCGCTCTGATACCCACGAGTGGAGTTTGTGCTGTATAAAACTCCTCCACCCCCCTAAAAAGTGTTCATTTCTCAAAAAAATGAAGCATTGCATGTGTGCATTGCACACATCCAAAGTGCCTGACGCTTATGTGGTTGTCTAAGGATAGGAATGTATACTGAAAGGGTATGTCTCAAGTACAAACCCAATACTTGAGAGTTCCCACTCATATCTAAAAAAAAAGCACAAGGAAGCCTTTTTGCAGTACCTGTTAGGGGGACGACAGCAGCGACACGCCAATCTTCCAAGATCACTTTGCTCTGCGTTTTCCTCCTTGAGCAATGGGACGCTCAAGTTGCTGCGATGCGTAAACTTAGTAAACCCGGGTCCTTCTGTTCAGCTGCTGAACGTAAGACAAACACTGTGGAAAGTCTAGATGTGCTGATTCGATTACTGCACATCTAAAAATGTATGACTGCGGCATATTTTGGCTAAGCTGGTCCGTCCGGTTAATATTCAAGGGAAGATGAAATGAAGACCCATCCAAATGTACTCGAGAAGCACTTAGGAATCCCACACATGGATGAAATAAGCACTGTGAGTAATGCATTCATTTTTTGCATTGGATAATTGTTAATTGCAAGTGTCTCCTGCAAATTGGTGCCAAGGAAATAGCTCTGAATCCTGTTTACAGTAATGCGCGCTAGTTCTTCACACGGCTGCCGAGCTTGCTGATGTTCCTGGAATGTCCATGAGTAGTGCAGAGAGTGGCTAACAAACCATTATCAGGCTTCCTTGTTGAATAATAAAGCATGCAGGGAACACGGTGGTGAACCGAAACGAATTCGCAGTCATTTCCTTGTAGCAGACGCAAACATTTCTTGTAATATGCTCTCCCCGAAAACAGTGGAAGTTACTTTTTTGAAGCCAAGGCCCTCCCTCCTTTTGAAAACTCCCTCATGGGAACACTTCTGCAATTTAGGCAATGTTTGTTTTCAGTCCATGGCATTTGGGGCCCATTGGGGAAAGGGGGGGGGGGAAGAAAGCACCAACCCGAGACTCAAGGTAAGTGTGATAAAGGCCGCTTTATTGGAAGCAGGTGCATCCTACACAATAACGTCCTCGGCCTGCGCCGCACAATCTAAACATAAATATGTCATTTCCTGCCTCACCCCCACCCCCTCCCCTAACTGATTCCCACAACCCACAAACAGTAACAATTAGCATAACTTAAATTTGCCTCTCCACCTGGCTACATACTTTATTGTGCTTGACCTACCCCCCGATACTCCAAACAGTTCTCCTACTCTTCCCCCATAATTAGGAATAACCGCCCCCACATACAGAATGCACCCCACACCTGCTCCAGCGACATGCGAAAACCCCCCACCCAATCCAAAAACCCCCATTTACACAGAATACAAAACATTGTAAATAGCCGTGAAAAGCCCCGGCGCAATTCGCCACAGTAGAAACACGTGTCGGCTGTCTACGATTTCCGCTATACAATTAAAGAGCAATAATCCACAAAGCACGAACTCTTCTGTTTCTATTCATACAAAAGAGAAAAAAAAAAAATATATATATATATATATATATATATATATATATTAAGCCTAAAGACACCAAGGTGTAACGTCCAACAAACACATCACCCCGTTCAAACCCCGTCTTGCACCAGCCTCCAACAAAACAAGGCCAAAACCCCCCTGCCCCCAACTCCCCCGCAAAGGAAAATCCCCCGTAAAGTGCAGTGCCTGCCCGTGGGCACCCCCCCCCCCTATCATGGCCCAGGGAGGGAGGAGGGGAAAAAATTTTCTTCCCGTCACCACCCCCCGCCCGGCGGCCGAGACACCACACATAAAATGGTGTCTCTGCCGCGTGGCCGGGCGGAAACCACAACCCCGCCCACCAGGAAGCCGAACCCAACCCCGCCCCCCAGCCCAAAAGCTACCAAAACCCAGGCCCCGTCCCCGTGTGGCGCCATCTATGCCCCCCCCCCTCTCCCCGGCCCCAAATTCCCCCGGGGGGGGCAGGCCTCCCTCCGGTCGGCCCCCCCCCCCAGGACCCCATTGGGGCCCATTGGGGAAAGGGGGGGGGGAAGAAAGCACCAACCCGAGACTCAAGGTAAGTGTGATAAAGGCCGCTTTATTGGAAGCAGGTGCATCCTACACAATAACGTCCTCGGCCTGCGCCGCACAATCTAAACATAAATATGTCATTTCCTGCCTCACCCCCACCCCCTCCCCTAACTGATTCCCACAACCCACAAACAGTAACAATTAGCATAACTTAAATTTGCCTCTCCACCTGGCTACATACTTTATTGTGCTTGACCTACCCCCCGATACTCCAAACAGTTCTCCTACTCTTCCCCCATAATTAGGAATAACCGCCACTCGAGGGACGTGTTAACGGGCCTCGACCCCCCCTAGGACTCCCCCTCCCTAAACCCGGGACGCGCCACCTGCCCCATTCAGCAGGACCACCCCCTAACTATATGGCCACCGCGGACCCCCCTCAAAAACCCCCGTGCTGTCCGGCCCACGCGTTCAAACCGCCGGCAGGTCCTCCCCCTTAACCACCGTGCCATGCCCTCCGTCCCACTGTAGAGGGCCCTGCCCTCCGTCACCATGTATAGGGCCATGCCCTCCGTCACCACGTATAGGGCCATGCCCTCCGTCACCATGTATAGGGCCATGCCCTCCGTCACCATGTATAGGGCCATGCCCTCCGTCACCAATGGATAGGGCCATGCCCTCCGTCACCAATGTATAGGGCCATGCCCTCCGCCACCAATGTATAGGGCCATGCCCTCCGTCACCAACGTATAGGGCATGCCCGCCGTCACCAATGTATAGGGCCATGCCCTCCGTCACCAATGTATAGGGCCATGCCCTCCGTCACCAATGTATAGGGCCACGCCCTCCGTCACCAATGTATAGGGCCATACCCTCCGCCACCAATGTATAGGGCCATGCCCTCCGTCACCAATGTATAGGGCCATGCCCTCCGCCACCAATGTATAGGGCCATGCCCTCCGCCACCAATGTATAGGGCCATGCCCTCCGTCACCAATGTATAGGGCCATGCCCCCCGTCCCCAATGCGTAGGGCCATGCCCTCCGTCACCCATGCATAGGGCCATGCCCTGTCACCCCCAGGGCGTGCTTCCTGGCCGCGGAATCGAGCTCCCTAACAGGTATGCCGCACTAACACGGGGCCGTGCCCCCTCTCTGTCGCCCACAGAGAGAAGCCCTCCGGATGCGTGTCCCATACCTGCGCCCGTCCGCCAGGAAGAAACCCCTGCCGCAGTCCATGCATAGGGCCATGCCCTCCGCCACTAACTGTATAGGGCCATGCCCTCAGTCGACGTCACCCCCGGGGCGTGCTCCCTGGCCGCGGAACCGAGCTCCCTAACAGGTCTGCCGCACTAACCCGGGGCCGTGCCCCCTCTCTGGCGCCCACAGAGAGAAGCCCTCCGGATGCGTGTCCCATACCTGCGCCCGTCCGCCAGGAAGAAACCCCTGCCGCAGTGCCCCCAACCCCCCCGTCACCTACCCTACCCCGCAGCCCCCGACATGGCAGCGGCACCGTTCGGCGTCAGACCCCACTGCGCGTTACTACCCCCCGTCCTCCGGCGGGCGTGCTTCCTGGCCACGGAGTCGAGCTCACCCCGTAGAATGACCACACCGACGTGGGACCGTGTTTCCTCTCTGTCACCCAGAAAGAAGTCCTTCACCCAGTGCGCCACCTCCAGAGCCTGTCCGCCAGGAAAAAGCCCACTGCAGGGAACGTACCCCTCATCCCGCGCGACTCGATACGCCCGCGGCCCATTGAAACGTGAAGTACATGCGCCGGATTCACAAGCGCACCTGCAGATATCTCGTTAGGTTGTTCCCTCCAGGCCTTCAACCCGGAAAATTGTCACTAACATAAACTCTATGCTCTCGCCTCCTCGCCATCTAAAATGAAGAACAATACCCCCGGATTGCCAAGCATATGCTCCCGCTCTGCACTCCACTCACCCAAGCCTTCACCACTTCAGAAACAAGTGGACCCCACCACTTCGGTAACGTATCTTATATTAGGCCTGTCAGTGCACATGCATCGCTCAGCAGATGAAAGGATGTAAGGGCAAATGCACCATCCTCCGATCTGATTGAATGAGCGCCCAGGCCCACACCGCAGTTGCCCAACAGAGCCCTACTCCTCGTACCAAGAAGGCGGGAAATCAATATTTCGTGTCCATGACCACCAGATATCCCTACTAATCGAGGAAAGAGGTAATCAAACTTTCCCCCTGCATATGCAAGGCATCTCCTCCCTACTTTAGCATAGGGGATGGCCTACTCGTCCAAGTAACTTCTGCATAGATATAACCCGTCAATAAAGGAGCAGCGAGACCAAAGACATTGGCTGCACATGTGGGTTTCACAACCTCCTGACATTGCGAACCTTGCTGACACCTTAAGAGGCGTATAGTTGGAGTAATAAGCTATACAATATTCATTATGAATAAAACTTAATTAGGAATAAAAGTCATTCCTCCCCGAGGGTCGCGATGAGTGCGGAAAGTAGGGCAAATGTTCCTTGCTCCGGAGGCAGGAAAAGACACCAAAGTGCCTGTAGTGGGGATATGAGACTATTGGAACGTTAATCTGACACCTGAGGTCCCTGAGGGGGGACATTCCAGAGAAAAGTAGCTGGACCACTCCAGCAATCTGATTCGCAGAGAGCCCACCTTAGTTCCATCACGCTAGGACCGCACGTGCCAATGCCACTGGGCAATTCTCATGGAATGTGGACATGAAAGACAATTGGCAAGTCGCATGGATGTAGACATGACCTGGACAGGGAATCACATCCCATACAGAAAATCGAAAAGACGCTTGAACCAGTCAGATAGCGGTTGACATGTTTCCAAACTGCATTACAACGCTCTAAGTTAAAGTGCAGCCGTGCCCATTGAACCACCACTCTCAATCAATGACACTTCGAACAAAACAAAACCCTGAATGAAGGATGGCCTAGTTCCTGTCACCCAAAGCAAAATAAAGTAAATTGGCATGACATCACCCTCAGTCGCAGAGTATTATTTACCTATGTGTATGTCATTTAGATGGCGCTATTGAAATGCGCTGTAGAATGGGGCCCTCTGCCTGTCCTTCCCTGATCCAAGAGACGTCATGGCCCGCTAATCTGACAAATCATGGCTCGAGAGTCACACCAGGATTTCCAGATCGGAGACAGAAACCCACTTGAAATAAGGAACCTACTACAAATAAAAGTGTATGCTTTCAAATACAGAGTCCCTTCAAAACCGCAACAGCAGTGTAATATACAGCATCCACGGAACAGCAGTTTAAATACAGAATCCGGATATGAAATATGGAATTCTGACCCCAAAAAGTGTATTCCTTTACAGGCCAAAGGGGGTTCACTTTAGCATATTAGCTTGTATCACAGCATTGCGTGGCAGTTAAGAGAATCGTCAGTCGCACCACAAAGTTGTAGGCACATGCACGCCCCTCCTACACAGTCCTATCGCAACAATCCCATAGCCCAGGATCACACCCCTCCTACAAGCGGGGGGGGCGGCATTGCTCCCCGTTATACAGATTGGACAGTCCAGCCACCCGATAGGCATCTCATCCCTTTATTTCACCTCAAGCGTTCATGTTTTGTCTCCGACCCTCTAAGGGGCTACCCAAAGATTGAATGGGAAAGGAATATTAAACTACAACATGCTGCATACCTAACTACAAGGCCCGGTGTACCCAATCATCCTCCCCACGGTACTCAAGTCCAGCAAAGAAATATCCGTCTTGATGCAATATTACCAGCCTGCCCACAGTAGGTACATAAAATTCTAAAATTTAAAAATGAACAGAACCATAAAACATGTACTCTCCTTTTTAAACAAATAAACATTGGAATGCATCATGGAAGAATTTACACAACCGGACCTGGTGCTGCAATGCTCCAATCCTTTCTAGCACAATGTTGAAAACAAAAGATAATCCATTGACCCAGCTGGATAAGTATTTGAGAAGGAAATGCAAAATTCGAGATCAGTAGCCACTTTAAATTGGTTAGTTATCCAGAGAACTTTACAGTGAAGTGTAACATAGAATGTAAGCAGCTAAACTATAGATAGCCCTTGCGCAGAGAGAGCAGAAATCCCCCAAAAAGCACCGCCGTCCATCATCTCCCCTGCCCCAAGTTAAAAACCCCGGCGGCCGCACGGACCCATCGGGTAGGGGCAGCGGGACTCACCTAGTCCCACGTGGGAGCCTGACCGCCCGCACCAGGCAGAACAGGCCCATCCGCTCGGCCGCGTGGAGCCGCAAGCTGATCACCCGAGCTCCTCCGGCCTCCAGCGACGTGTCCGGCCCGTCCCTGCACCCACGAAGTGTCCGGCCTGCCGGGAGATCGGTGCCATGAGTTGTAGTCCCCAGTCCGCCTCCATCGCCGCAGACCCCATGGTGCAATTAAGCCCGCCAAACACCGGCGCTCTCTGTGGATAGTCCGTGCACCGTTGCACGCGGCATTTCCTCGCCAACCAAGTCCAAGTAAGAAAAAATGTTCTTCCCGTCACCACCCCCCGCCCGGCGGCCGAGACATTTTTTAAGGCAAAGCCCGATTTACTAAGATAGTCACAGGGTCCTTTGTGAACAGGGAGAGGATGTGGCCTAATGGCTAGAGCGGTCGACCTCGAAGCTGGGGAAGCCAGTTTGAGTCTCGTTAGGGACGCTCAACATCCGGTGATTCTGGGCAGATCATTTCATCTCCCCGTGTCTAACAAAATGAATGTGTCCGTCTGTAACACAACTGGTGCTCATATTAAGCGCTCTGATACCCACGAGTGGAGTTTGTGCTGTATAAAACTCCTCCACCCCCCTAAAAAGTGTTCATTTCTCAAAAAGATGAAGCATTGCATGTGTGCATTGCACACATCCAAAGTGCCTGACGCTTATGTGGTTGTCTAAGGATAGGAATGTATACTGAAAGGGTATGTCTCAAGTACAAACCCAATACTTGAGAGTTCCCACTCATATCTAAAAAAAAAGCACAAGGAAGCCTTTTTGCAGTACCTGTTAGGGGGACGACAGCAGCGACACGCCAATCTTCCAAGATCACTTTGCTCTGCGTTTTCCTCCTTGAGCAATGGGACGCTCAAGTTGCTGCGATGCGTAAACTTAGTAAACCCGGGTCCTTCTGTTCAGCTGCTGAACGTAAGACAAACACTGTGGAAAGTCTAGATGTGCTGATTCGATTACTGCACATCTAAAAATGTATGACTGCGGCATATTTTGGCTAAGCTGGTCCGTCCGGTTAATATTCAAGGGAAGATGAAATGAAGACCCATCCAAATGTACTCGAGAAGCACTTAGGAATCCCACACATGGATGAAATAAGCACTGTGAGTAATGCATTCATTTTTTGCATTGGATAATTGTTAATTGCAAGTGTCTCCTGCAAATTGGTGCCAAGGAAATAGCTCTGAATCCTGTTTACAGTAATGCGCGCTAGTTCTTCACACGGCTGCCGAGCTTGCTGATGTTCCTGGAATGTCCATGAGTAGTGCAGAGAGTGGCTAACAAACCATTATCAGGCTTCCTTGTTGAATAATAAAGCATGCAGGGAACACGGTGGTGAACCGAAACGAATTCGCAGTCATTTCCTTGTAGCAGACGCAAACATTTCTTGTAATATGCTCTCCCCGAAAACAGTGGAAGTTACTTTTTTGAAGCCAAGGCCCTCCCTCCTTTTGAAAACTCCCTCATGGGAACACTTCTGCAATTTAGGCAATGTTTGTTTTCAGTCCATGGCATTTCTTTTACAGTTATATCCTCAAAGCACTATAGATGATTAAGAGTGCGGTCTGTTTACATGGAAAGCACAAAGCATATTACTTGTGTTTGAATTCTATATGTCTGCCTGCTAAGGAATTTAACACTGGTTACCATGTGTGGCTGGCCTATCGAGTATTGATTGCTGAATCTTGTAAACTTGATAACTTAGGGGGTTCCGTCCTGTTTGTTTTCTCCCAAGTAATCACTGCTTTTAGGTCTGGCTTTACAGTGCAGAAATCTTGTAAACGTTTTGATTTGGCAGCAGTTGTGTGATTCCGCAAAAAAAGTGATTGCCCTCCATACAGCTGTAATAATTGTACTTATGTATCCAGATGCCAGGAGCAGAGTGTCTAAGCTTGAACTTTCAGGAGCACACATATGACATAAACTTGAAACTACAGAATGCCGTTTTGTTTTTGAGTGCCCTGGGCTACACTAATCTATGTCGATTTTTAGGTCTGGCTTGACAGTGCTATTATGTGACATTATGTGATCAACAAAAAAAAGAGCTTTCAGAATCCCTTGAGAGAGGAGGGGCTTAGACTCCACCCACATATTAGTACCCCTCAGTTCAGGATTTGAGTGGGCCTAATGTTTGTGCTTCCTCTAAAAAGACTGCCTGTATTGCACATTTTGGCTTGTGGCAAAGTTTTTACTTAATATCACGGACTGAGTTGGTTATGGTGGCGAGCCAATGATCATAGCTACAGGCCTGATCTGTTTATTTTGACATTTTATGATAACAGCACTAGGCCTGACATATTTATTGGTAAAATAATATGTTAAAGTTGATAGTCATTCAAGTTTGACTTGCTATCACATGTTACATGGAATCTCAGATTACCTAAGCAGGCAGTGGTTTTGGTGTTGGTCACCCAGTGACAATCCATGGATATAGAAGGTTAGTTCTGTGAGAATTTTTGTTACGCCGTCTTAGTAGGAATTTTTATTTGCATACCCAACTGTGTTTGTGAATACCTTTCTTTTTTGCAACCCTTCTTTTTTTATTTTGTGATTTTGTTTGTCAAAAATACAGTACGCTACAAACAGACATATAAGACATTCCAGAAAAACAGGGGGGAAACGGTAACAACCCAGGGGTGGAGGGGCAACGACCAGGCGTACCAGACGAGCAGGCATAACGAAGGTGCAAGCGCCAGGATTGTAGCAGAAGTTGGCCCTGTCAAAACAATTATGTCTCACTGGTTCTCTCCTTGCAACAGATTCTCTGTCCTGGGTGTGCATTCTAGGCAAAAAGATGGGAACATACCCAATCGCTAGTCACTGGCAGAGAGTCCATTTGTTGCAGGATGGGCCATCTGTCGTCGCCTGCCTCCGCAGATGGTTGTGGTTCTTCTCCTGGTCTCTTCCAGGGCTCAAGCCGCCTGGAATGTGTATCGGACGGTTGCCTTCTGTAAAGCTTATGTTCAGTACAGTGGGCTTGAGTTGGTTATGATGACAAGTTGTTGACAAAGAATAAAGGTGTTATCCATTCTGTGCGAAAAGTTATGTCAGATTTATTAGGTGTAATCTGTTTCTAATGAAGTTATGACAGGCCTTATTTATTGTGAGAAGCATGTGTTAAAGGCAATAGACTTTTGAGGGTAGATTGTTATTACACTGCGCTAAAGTCTGTAGGCAGGTATTTTGTTACAAGGAATTTCCCAGATTAGTGAAGTAGGTAAGGGTTCTGATGTTGGTGCCTCACCTGAAAAAATATGGAGAAATCTGATTTACACTATGGTAAGCCTGATTGGGCTCTATTAGTTAGGATTTTATATTGTTTTGACAACTGCATTTTGTACATATTTGTAATTTTATTGTGGTATACCGGATACCTGCCTTGCAAAAAGTCTTTTGAACCAACACTAGGAGTGACTTAGTTATGGGGGCAAGTCATTGAAAAAGTTTCTAGGCCTAATGGCTTATATTAAAAATCTATGATGAAGGCAGTAGGCCAGAGTTATTGAATAGAAAAATCATGCCTTAAAGTAAATTGGCATGAAAGAGTAGACAAGAGTTGTGGTGCTTGTTACCCCTTCTGACAAACTCTATGTTATGTTTTGTTATGTGGATTTGTACAACGCAACGTATCATCTCGGAGGGTATCCAAGCACTGGAGCAGGGGCGTGGGCCCAGCGGTGCGCTTAGTTGAACAGCCAGGTCTTCAGCTGCTTGTGGAAGTTGAAGAGTGGAGTAGCAGTTCTGAGATTTTCGAGTTTTTGGCAGTGATGAAGGAGAAGATACACTCTTCTTTCCTGCTACTGCGATTGTGCAGTTTTAACACAAGTGAGAGAGAGGTGGAGCATTCTTGACTGGTGGGATAGTAGGGATGGAATTGATTACTGAGCTAAGCAGGTCCTTTGTTGAGGAGGACCTTGGGGGTGTTGATACTAGCTTGAACTTGCAGCATTTCTGAGCAGATATCCAGTGGAATTCAGTGACATAGGGAGTGATGTGAGCATTTCTGTGGACTTCTAGGATGAGTCTGGTGGCAGTATTTTGGATGGTCTGTAGTCTTTGCATGAGATGGCTGGAAATACCAATTCTGGGGATTGAAAATCCTTAACGTCAGAATCTTTGTTAGGCCCTCTTAGAGGAATTATCACTTTACTTTTCCACCTTTTTACACTACATAACTTTATGACGCTATGCCTGATGGTTGCCTTGTTATGCCCAGTACAAGAGGTCTCAGGTGGTAATGGCACAAAAAGTCAATAATAAAAGCTACAGGCTTGAATGGTTCCCTAGTAAAACCTATTTGTGTTGCCATAGGTCTGATTTGATCAACACATTAGCCCTGACATATTGATTGTTAAAAGAATGTGCTAAAAATCAATAGGCATTTAAGGGTGGATTGTTATTTCTCTGTATTACAGACAATAGTTAGTCATTTTGTTACATGAAATGTCACAGATTACCTTTGTAGGGAAGGTTTCAGTGTTGGTTACTGCTACTAACATACCCTATGGGGAGAATATTTGCACTGTATTAATTATTGCTAGAATTTCTTCCAGGGGCGGTTGCTTAGTAGGTAACCTAGCATGATGTAGGAAAGTGTCAATGTGTCTAATTCAAGCAAAGACGATTGGGCCCCTGCAAATCATTCTGGAATTCTAATACAACCATTTGTATGATGCAATAGGCTAATCACTTCCATAGCCCCCTTGGCAATGCTACTGCAGTACCACTGATAGCAATGCCTCAGTTCAAATTCATGATACCATTATGTATATGAGTTGTGTTCTTAATAGGAATGTGGCTCCACATCAATATTTTTTATATTTAGAGCCGTATTGCTTAGGTCTTGTAGCAGGGTGTTGTGGGCATCCTCCATCAAGTATGGCAGAAATGCTAAGAGGCTCCAAGGTACAGTAGTGGCATAAACTCAAGGTTATAGGTACTTGGGTATATGTAGAGGTAAATGTACTAGGATGTAGGCTAAGGATGACATACTAAGTGGGGCAGGGGAAGCATATTTAGAGGTACTGTGCTATTGGTAGGGCAGAGGTGCTATGTTATATACTGCGGTAAAGGTACTAGAGTCTACAGAAGTAAAGGAACTAGGTTGTTGGCAGGGTTACCAGGGTACAGGCAAACAGAGCTAAAGATACAACTATAAGCAAGAGTAGAGAAACCGAGGTATAGCCATGCGTACTAGGATATTGGTAGAGTAGAAGTGTATGGAACTAGGGTAGCGGTACAAGAATATAGAAAAAAGTAGAGGTAAAAGGATACAGGCAACAGCAGACAATGAGGTGAGGAAAACATATATCTGAGGGAGAAAGAAGGGAAACCTATTTGGGTGTAGCAAGAGGCATCAAGAAGGAAGAGAAAAAAGTGGAGAGTTATGCCCTAATTAAACCAAATAGAGGGTAGACCCGATGGTGTAAGAAAAAAGGTACAGATCCTTCTGTAACTTAGAACTAAAAGGCTTTTATGAGCCGATAAATGACAGTCACTGGATTGGATTTGGCATACTAGTAATGCCATTCTTTTGATAAAGGTAGAGGAATCCTCTGTAGGGAAGGTTTACACAGATCATGTTTCCTTTAGTATGTTTTTCCAGAATCACAAATCACCATTTTGTTGCATGCTGAAAGGATGGATCAAACACATGGATCTTTGCTTTACTGCCGGCCTGCCTTCTTTCCTTGCACTTCTGACTATGTTGCCTTCTACAATGCACACTTTTTTACCTTTTCTTTTGTAAATTTTTCTTTCTCACCCTTTTTGCATACTTTTTCACTTTTCACTCTCTTTTTTTCCTGCACCCTGCCCCTGCTGCTGCTCGACCCCCGCGGCCCGCCTACTTCCAGCTTCACACTTCCTGCCTCCCAGCTGTCCAGCCCTCCCTCTCAAACTACTAAATGGCGGCAGCTGTACCAGGAAAGCCGCAATTTCGCTGACCTTGCCAGTGATCTGATTCTCTCCCTGCGTAGCTCTGAATGGTAGGTGCTGCCCCTTGCAGATCCACTGAACCTTGTTGGTTGGTGGTATGAAGTCCTCTTCCACCCATAGGCTCCCGCCTGTGCCTCATCTCTGGTGGTCTAGTGCGGAGCATCTTTGCTCTGCTGCTGGTTGGCCTTATGTTTTTGTGCTTCTGCCTTCTCTGCACTCTTTTGACTTTTTCTCTTTTCCTTTTTCCCCTTTTTTGCATAATATTTTCGCTCTCTTTTTTTTTTGCACCATGCCTCTGCTGCTCCTTGACCCCCGCAGCCCTGTCTCCTTCCAGCGCTGTGTTACCACGCTTCCCACCTCTAGGCCCTTCCCCTCACACTACTTAATAGTGGGTGCTGTGCAGCCGCTCAGCTGGTGCGCCAAGGGCAAGCCTGTCTGCGCCTGTCAGCACCTGGACAGCACCACGGACCTTGGTTCTCAGAGCTTCCACTAATACGATGCCAGCACCCTCCTCAGCCTCAACACCGAACACCAAGCCACCTGCCACCACCCATCACCTAAGAACACCCAAGCACCTTTCTCTTGCTGAAACTGCAGCTACACCCTAACCTGCCTCTGCCACCGACCCGCTCAGCTGCATCCTCCTCATCATGGAAATCTGGGACCTCCTTGACTCCGTCTCCCCTGACATCACCTACCTCACGGAAACCTGGATGAACTCCAGCGCCAGACCGGATATTGCCACTGCTATCCCCGATGGCTACAAAATACCCTGTAAGAACCTCACCATCTGACCAGGAGGAGGCACCACCATCGTCCACAAGAAATCCCTCAACCTTACCACCGACCCAACAACAAAAATGGAACTTCTCCACTTCCATGTCCAGATCAACTCCAACACCACCCTCTGTGGCACCCTCATCTACAGGCCTCCTGGCCCCCTCCCGCTCTTCCCTTTCACCATCAACTTCATCATACCCCAGGCTCTCACAACTACCGATTACATCCTACTCTCCGACCTCAACTTCCACCTGGGAAACCACAATGACCAGAACACTGCATCCCTTTTGGAGAACCTCGCCAACATCGGACTTAAGCAGCAGGTCATCTCTCCGACCCCGGCAACAGGACACTAGCACGACAAAGTCTTCTCTGCCTGCAAAAACATCACCTACAGCCACACCTCCGAACTCCTCAGGACCAACCATCACTGAGTAAATTTCTCCTCCACCAAACCCGCCAAACACAACTGCACTCATGGCTCCCCTGCTGCAACTGGAACAATGTCACAGAACATCTAAAAACAAATAGCCCAGCACATTTATTTAACAGGACAAACATTATATTCAAACTTCATCCTTTATTTTCTTTTTTAAAAACGCTTTGCAACCGTCAACGCGTTTCGTCCACACACGGACTTCTAAAGGGCTACAAAAGTACATTAAAAAACACTTATTTACAATACTAAAGGCAAACATTTAAAATTCACAATAATAAAGTACATCAAACATCGACTTCATTGTTCTTTAAATAAAAGAGCGCTTTTAATATATAGATCTTGTTTACAAAGATGTATCCTCCACAATATTTCATCTGGGAAAACAATGTCTTTTTATGACCTTAATTAGACTATCACGTATCACAAAAACAAAGACAACTGGACAAAAGAACGACGGAAGGAACAATTCTAAATAGTCAACATATGTTAGATTTCACAGAATCCAACCTATAACAGTCATGGTTTACTCTGTCAAACCTTAACATATATTCAAGAAAAGAGAGGTTTTTTCAAGGAGTAAACATACCTCACAAAAGTTTTTTATGGTGCGTTTTCACATAACCTTATTTGAACCGTTTATGTAATCAGTCAATCTGAAAGAAAATTTGAACATTGCAATGCAAACAGTCAGCTTCAAATTTATCCTTTCAAATGCATCATACTTCATACAGGCTGTTAAACCTCATTATTACAATGATGAACACGCTTAGGTATGTATAGATGTCCATGTTGATTGTCATGCCCACTGGCATTTCCACTCAAATTAAGAGGTATACATCAGCATGTTTATACATAGGGCCCGTAATGAAAAACTAATATGAATCTTGTTTTTTCTATATATACAAGAGCGCCTTACTTTATTCTATATTACTCATTATAAATAGGAAATTATTCCATTCACAAAGCCACAAGAATGCTTTTATATTTAAAAGACAAGGAATATACACGTTTTCTGACTGGTTTACCTAATCCAATAATGTTTTCCTGAGTAATAGGTACTTACAATTTAATCTGCACATGCAACATTATTGATCATAAGTAGATCCACAATATGTCACCTACTTGAGGGTGATCAGCGGCCCGTGTATGGGGTATTTTTTCTTCTTCAATTTTCCTTTTTATATGTGGGCCTCTTTTGTGCCAAGTGGTTTACAGTATTTATCGCCTGAAAGAGGAGGTGCAATAAATCACTACATTAAAAGTTATTCAAATCATACATTCAATCACTTTCCTAACGTCATGAGCAAGCGCTGTTTTTTTAATAAATACTGAGGCATGTATTCCTGATACACATCGGAAGCCGTACATGTAGTTCATAATGTTCCTTTGTATTCAAAAGGCCACCAAAATATTCTGTCAGTTGCCCATTTGTTTTGTGATTTAACCTTGCCCTGGCAAGCACCCGCCATCTTGGAGTGCATATAT
Organism: Lissotriton helveticus; assembly: GCF_964261635.1. Lineage (NCBI taxonomy): Eukaryota > Metazoa > Chordata > Amphibia > Caudata > Salamandridae > Lissotriton > Lissotriton helveticus. The sequence goes on from NC_136062.1 coordinate 313,840,631, forward strand.
TTAAATAAGTCTCGCACAACAAAGTATCATATTATTTTATATTTGCTATCCGACGCTCAAGTAAAAACCGTACATTTTATTACTCTACTCATAGAATGCAAGTAGTCAGTTTACGGCAAACAGCCACTAGATTATTATTATTATTATTATTATTTCAATCTTTATTTCGGCCAATTTGACCATCAAAGATATGCAGTAAAACACATATAGTACAATATAAAACCATCGAAAATGTGCAATAAAAGGCCATACATTAAAATTCCTATTCTAGATTATTATTGCAATAGCCCCATTGACATAAGGTTGGTTTAAACCTGGCACACACCCGCCATATTAAGATTAATCTGTTACCGCATATCACATATCACGAAGTATTGAATCCCGCAATGTCAATTACTTAAAAACACAGGTGAATAATAACTGCACAAAGAAAATATTTCTTAGCAATAGTGTCAGTACCTCAAATGCAAGCATCGCACAGTCGGAAAGATTCCCCTAGTACTTACAGTGTCAGCGAGAAATGCAAGACCGCACGATCATCCACAGCAGAAGTGGCGCATAAACTTCCGCTCAAACTCCTGTCCTTTTTATATTGTATATAATTGCTTATTAGTCAATTAACAATTGCCAATTAGCATTTTCTTGTATATCCAATATCGTGTGATGCCTATCCGTGTGTGCGCGATAATCAGCACCATCTTGGAATGTAGTCTCTCATTATGAAATACTACCACTACGTTTAACTCTGGCCGTTTCACAATCACACTAGCACAAAATTGTAATTAATTTGATTCCTACTGTTATATTAAAATAGTCTGTAAACAAAAAGCATTAGCCATAAACGAAAAAATTAAAATAATGTCAGTGATACTGCGACCAAAATAGAATATTACTTCAAACGGACTGCGTCATTAAAACTAATTTTATCACAAATCTTGCGAAATCACGGATCTAAAAAGTACCGGAGAGCAATCAGCGGTGTAGTCGCATCGTATACAGATTGTGATATGCGCCATATTGGCTTGGTCTTGTTAGTGAAAGTAACAATGGCTATCGGTACTGGTACTATACGGCTGAATTATCGATATGCTTGTGAAAGCATTTTTTATAACGTATTAAAATTATAGTATCCAAAAAGAGACAAGCACGCACATAATCGCTTTAGCGATTCTTAGCATCACGCGGACGATCATATTAGTAAATTCTCAATATTAAATTTGCCAAACGTTGCACGATCGTATAATGTATTTATAAGAGCATATTAACTGAGATACTGCATTAGCACTCATCCACCTCCCTCAGCACAACCACACCGCTGACATCTATATACACCAATACCTCAGCAAGCAACCTCCGTTGATGGCTCTCTAACTGTTCAACGGGCTGTGCCTCTCAAAAAAGCACCCGGCAAGCAACACTCCAAGAAAGCCAGTTGGTTCACTGCTGCCCTCCACGAGTCCTTACATAGCCTTCATAGTCGCTGTCATCATACACCACATCCTCCTCAAAACCACAAAGAAAATGGCTTTCCAAGAAAGAATCAATGCAAACGCACACAACAGCAAAGAATTCTTCACTATCGTTAAGTTTTTCCTCAAACCCAACAGCCAGACCACAGAAGTACCACCCACCCAACACCTCTGCAACGTACTCGGCACCTGCTTCCATCACATGGTCAAGTAGAATTAGGTCAGCTGCGACATCCAAGATGCGTACATGACTCCTGCTACCACCACACACAACAACAACACCCCCCAACAGTTACTACTCAACAGGGCCCCCTCACCCCAGACAACACCCTCAAGACCATGAAGACCATTCACTCCGGAGATCCTCGGTCCCCTATATGCATCACATCTTCCACAAAGCCGCCACCACCATCGGCCCCAAATTATGCCACACCATCAACTGCGCCATCGAGACCACCACTTTCCCCGATGACTGGAAACATACAGAGATCAATCAATCAGAACCCACAAAGATCAGCTGCAGAGACCCCCATGGCTCTTCCCTGAGCCCCATGGTTCTTCCCTGAGCCCCACTCTCTTCAACATCTACTAGGCCCCACTTGCTGCTTTAGTCAAGATCCACGGACTCAACATCGTCTCCTACAACAACAACACCCAGCTGATCCTCTCCCTCACGAAGCCCACAATCACCAGAAACAACTTCCACAATGGGATGAAGGCCTCATTCTGGGGCCCAACACCTCTGCTTTGAAAGAAAGACTCCTAGTGGTCGGCCGAGTTAGGAATTCCCCCACACCTACGGATCATGCACGAAATCTCAGCATCATACTGAACTCCTGTCTGAACTGTCAGAATGCTATTTAGCATAAGTCTCTGACAGTTCCCAGCCTCTGTTGAGCCTCTTGTAACACATGCATTTATACTTGAAAGGGAGAAAAAAGGTTGCTAAGACAATTCTTTCATATCTACTTTCTGGTTGCTGGAGGACACTGCATTTACCCTACCAGACTCCTGTCATTGGTTTTGTTGTGGTAACAGTGCCTGACTCAAACAGGATTTTAGTGTTACATGCGGGAGGACACTGGAATTACCATCTCTCAGAGTCCAACCTTAGTGTGACGGAAGACCTTAACCATCATGAAAATAAATACCCTGATACGTGGCATTTTGGGCCTTTTTTTCATTAAGCGAAAGTGGGTTGTGGGTAGGGCTACTGCTGGGATGTTTTACCCTCTTGGTTAGGCATGCCCAGGCATCACTCCCACTGATTTACTAGAGACATAGTGTGGCACCTCCATGCACCCACTTCCGAACACTTTCTGGACCTGCAGAAAATCAAAAGAGAGCTTGACCTCCTGTATGTGCCTTGCGATGAGTCATAAAGGGCTGGACCTGCTCCCTCTTGTACACAAGACACAGGACATCGAAGTATACTCCAAAGGTCAGTTGGCTGACCTCCAATGTGGCTATAGGGATATCAAAAGCTAAAAGAGGCATTTCCTTAAAGTACCTAGCAGGCCAGTGGAATTTGCCCCTGGACTGGACCCTGCTGTTGGCCTTTGCCTGACACCCTGTGGGTTTCTAGGTGACTGACCTGAGGTCTTTGGTGGGTTTAGAAGAGTATTTCTTTGGTTCATTGAGACTTAAAAGATGAGAGCCTGATTTAGAGTTTGGCAAATGGGTATTTCCTTGAGCATCTACCCGACAAATTTTGTGATGTCTTCTGCCTGATCGAACATCACTTTTTACAAGAACTGCTGTCACAGCAGTTCCTGTTAATGTATTGATAGTTTGTCGGATGGCTCTGTCAACATGATGGAACTATGCCACAAGCATTCAATGTTTTATTCATTTTCAAAAAGAAAATCCCAAATTGAGATTTTCATTTTGAAAAAAAAACCATGATGCCCTCATCATGGGAGTTTTCTTTCATGGTGTAGGGGTCATGTTACAGTCTTGCCACCAGGTTTTAAACTATTCATTGGATGAGCGGACAAATGACCAAACCTCCAACAGACCTTATTCTGGTGGCCCATCAGAGGTGTAAGTTGGAGGCAGAGACAATGTAGTTTCCGCCATCAACATTCTAAAGGTCTGCCCAACTCCAACTGCGGTGGGCGGGCCTTCATTTTGGAGGAGAGGGTACTCCATCCCCATTGAGATGTAGTACTCTCTCTGTTAAACTATGAATTAGGTACTAAGTCAGAAGGTGAAGCCTTCGACCATCACAAACTGGGTTGGGTATCTGAATCGTGCTCCTTCACGGTCAGCCTCTAATCATGTCTTGGTCCCAGTCAACCACAACCATTGATTATCATTTGAACTTTGTTCTTTTTTAATCTATTTTTACTTTAAACTTTATAAACTCATATCTCTGGTTCCCACTATTGGATTATTGTCAATTTGAAGTCATTCTGTTTATGAAATTTTACTCTATTTTCCTAATTCTGTTTGTGATTTCTATTGTTTGGTATTCAGACTTTTTATTATTGTTCTGGTACTGCATATAAACTTTACACAGTGCCATTAGTTAAGCCTGTCTGCTCTGTGCCAAAGCTACCAGTAGGTTGAGCTCAAGTGAATTTAGACACTATGAGGTTTCACACTGACAAAGGCTGTGATTATTACTTGAGATCAATGGTTGTCCACTTTAAATAATAATCCAATTACCTCCACCTACAACTATACTACGTAGGAGTGGAAGGATGTTTCACCTAAAGGAGATTAGAGTGCTTGCTGTCATCATCAGCTACAAAGGTTCTGCGGAACCTAAGAGGATGAATCTTATAACTCACCCACTAACCTATGTAACTGTGGACAATGGTGTTTGTGGTTGTGTATTTACCCTACTAAAATGCTTCAAATGGGAATAACCAGGTATGACATCTTTCACCTAAGCTGTTTGAAAGTAAGCACAATTATATTAAGTTGAATGAGCTTTAAAGGTGGTCACCAGAGAGAGATTTTCATATGGCTGAGTTAGCATGATTGGCAGATATCCTGTTGCAACCTGGTTTTAAATGACCTCCATTGTTTTCTATCTGTAGAGTTAAAGTCTCCCTGGCGTTGTATCCTTTATGGTTTGTGTTTTATGGTCCAAGTGCATTCATATTCCCATATTTCCCTGTGCTTATTTGCCCAAGTGCTCCTGTAATAATTTAAATTATACCCAGATATGTACTGGTGGTAGTGTGGCCTGTAGCTGGCACAGCATGGTATTTTATGAAAGCACGTTTTCATATAACAGCAACTAGTCTGATGTAATTTCAATATGATGAGACTGAACTATCACTTGCATATTACATATGCAACCAGGATCTGGAACCATATACACATATCCATCAGGACTGCCCTAACACTGGTCCAAATTTAGGGAAATGTTTACGTCTCATCTCCTTTAAAAACATTATATCACAATGCTCTAACTTCCCACATCCCAGCTTCCTCTCTTATTACTTGTATCACTTTATGCTCGTCTTTGACCATGAACAAAGCAATGCTGCCTTTGGACTACATTCTTGCTATAGAAATTCTATACACATACATACATACATACATACATACATACATACATACATACATACATACATGTTTTCTCCTGGCAAAGGATTAATGAATGTATAATGCCAGTTGTAGGAATTATTATGACCACTATATCTACTGCCATATATTTAAAGTTGTTCTTTTTTCTCCAGGCACATAATTAGTAATAGTTGTTTTGCTAGGGGAATATCTTATATGTACTATTTCTTTTCTGTCATAACACTCATTAAATAATGCAGAAGGCAGCACACATAGAAGTAGCAAATCGCCATAATTGAAAGTTTATGTACAGGAAGGAACATCTCCCTGCACAATAACAATCATTCCCTGCAACGCAGGCACCATTTCAGTATGGCACAAGGGTGTCTGTGTTGGCACTAGGCAGATATTTTTAGTAAACAAAAAGGGGTTGGAGCACACTGCTTAACCTCCAAGCACTGTTTGCCACTTAGCATTATGGTAAATGCAGTTCATGGTGCATGCTTACTTGAATATTTGCTGGAGAGTTCCACCAATGTTGGTGCAGGCTACTGCTGTATGCTGTAAATCTCTAGACACGTGTTTCTGGCTATCATCCGTCATCAGTAGAGATAAAAACGAATTTAATCTGGGGTTGCTGAGCAGGCTGCCACAATCATTTATGGTTTCAGTACCTCTCACAGGTGCACAGGTGCATCTCCACAAGCTCGTCAGCACAATGGTTCAAGGGAGCCTTTGCAAACAAAAAGGGGTGGGAGCACTCTGCTTCACCTCCCAGCACAGTTCACCCTCAGCATTATGGTAAATGCAGTTCATGGTACATGCTTACTTGAATATTTACTGGAGTGTTCCACCATAGTTGATGCAGGTTAGTGCTGCAAATCTCTAGACACGTGTTTCTGGATATCATCCATCACCAGTAGAGATAAAAACTAATTTAATATGGGGTTTCTGAGCCGGCAGCCACAATCCTTTCAGGTCTCATTACTTCTCACAGGTGCATCTCCACCTGCACATCAGCTCAGTAGCTCAAGGGAGATATTTTTAGTGTCAACTCAAGCGAAAATACAGAGGTGCACCATATTACTGTAAATACGGCGTATCCCTGATTTTTTTAAATGATGCAGCGCAGAGCTGCAAACTTTGCTGCTGCGCTGCACCATCTCCTTGTGCATATGCTCCTTTGTTGGAATGGCAATGCCCCCTGTTTGGTACATAGGCATGTTCACCTGAGGGCCTGACTACGTGTCTATCTGGTGTCCTGACCTTTTATTCTGGAGCTGGCATCAAGCTCATCTAAGTGTGTATGCAAAGGCCTGGGACTGTCTATTACTATGAGTCCTCCTCGATCTGTCCTGTGACCTCATGGCCCACCATGCATGCCCTGATTGTTCACAATGGTCTAGGTCCCTGTCAAGGGTTTAGGATTTGATCTGTGTGTTTTTTATTCAAATGAGACTCAGTACAACACTGCCCACCTAAACTCATTGGCCAGTGGGGGCTTGAACATGAGGACGTAGGAGGATTGTCGGCGCAGACATTATAGAGTCAATGAAGAGAGTAAACAAAAGAAAAAAGTCTAGGAGGGAACAGAGAGAGAAGGGAGCAAAGGAACTGTTACTCGTGAGCAGTAAAGTCTAGACGATGCAATCAGGTAGTGATTGGTGGGTGCAGCTATTGACACTAAACCCAGAACTCGTAGCTAGCGGGGGCTTGAGAGTTCCCAGAACTCAGTAGAGAGGTACGTAAGGCAGGGTTGCCACATCTTGTCAAAAAGGGGAAGACACTGCATTTCCAGTACCATTATCTTCTCCATCCCTATGATAACCCACAATTTGTGTAGCCAATCTAGATGTGTCGGAATAAATTCCATACCTCATTTGCTAAGGAGGACTTGTTTGGCTGCCCTTAGGGTGAAAGTTATGGCCTTACCCTGGGGGGCCTGCAAATCCCTGAATCTAGGGATCAAGAACCTAGCCCTAGGATGACTGGTATTCACAACACTCGCTGGAGTTGGAATAGTTAAGTTTCAGAAAGAAAAAGTTTTCTTTCTTGAGTCCCCTCACTCACCAGGGTTTCCCCACGGTGACATGCTTCATCATTGGGGCCATCCCAGTCCTCTACGGACTGAGGCGTGCTATGACTTGCGGAATTACGTAGGATCACTGATGTGATGGACTATGTGTAGTGCAGTCAGTGGAGTGAAGAGGAGTGGGTTTAGAAGTGAGTAAAAACTACCTATCTAGTGGGTGACGATGATTTATTCTTGCTCCTAGAAGGTATGATTAAAAACGGGGTAAAACACTAGGGGTCCTAATTACAATGAGTTAAGTGTACCTAGTAATTTGAGTCAACAAGTTTCGAGCGTTCCCCTAGCTCTTCGTCAGGACACACAGGGAACAGCCATGTGTTCGCCACTCCTAGTTGTGCTCAAGTGAGGTAAAATCTTAATAATTCAATGCTGCAACAGTAAAGCATACGTTAGTACATATGTATATTGATAGCCACGTAGTATCTAGTAGGATAGAAAACACAAACAATATGGTTAAGGGGTTCCAAGGGCCCCTTCGCATTTACATTGTAATTTCTGTAATCTTAATCTCTGGACACGAAAGACACAGACAGTGAGGTTTTTTTAAAGCATTCCCTGTGTCTTAGTCCATAATAAAGGAAGCTGATTGGCATGTTTTAGGAAAAAGTGTCTTTGGTTAAGAACCGTGAAACTGGCACTCCGTGACACAACACACACACAATGCAAAAAACAGACAATTACATACATTAATGGGGACCTAGCTTTGCCCCATGGTCGTGGAGAGTTGTTGGTATCTCTTGAATCTAGTTGTGAGGGAGAAAATGCGGGGGAAAATATTGCAGTGTTTGTGGCTATTTTGGTTTTGTTTTTGTATTTTGGTTGGAACTCAAATCAGATTTTTGCCAGTTCTGCCTGTAGTCCGCCGTCTCTCGGCACCTGTGGGAGTGAAAATGGGCACTTACTTGCTCATAAGGTACGCTGTCTTAGTCACCTACACTGCAACCTCCGGACCGCATAGTGCGGGTCCGGTTCCTGCTTATAAGTTTTGATTTCCGCATTGTCATTGCGAAAGGCATATTCTGCATGGAGGGATCAAAAAATGGCCGTCAGCCTATGACAATGGCAGCGGCCATATTGGCAGTATGTCACACACTGTTCTGGGCGATAAGTGTGCAAATACTGCTTGGTTTTTCATAAAAATTAATTTATGGTAGGTGTCATGAATGAAACCCCCCTACAAAGTTAATCTAGAAAATTAAATGAAAATCCGAAAAAACTTTTTATTAATATATACATGGTGTAGTAAATCCATGTCTAACTCTATATTATACAAAAAGAGGAAATAAATTCTACATGTGGCCCCTCTTATTGGAAATGCACTCTCCCCTGAAATTAGATAGCACAACCATATTCATGGCATTAGTTCACATCGTGGAATCATTTCAAAACTAAAAGACATTAAAAGACACATACTCACAGGGCCTGACGTATTATTGCTGGATAGCCAGATGGTAAACATGTGGCCCATCCTGCTAAAACTGAAGGTTTTGACCAAAGATGAGTGCTAAGGTTAATTTGTGAGGAACAGCAAGACAGTGTTAAATTAATTTATGGTAGGTGTCATGAATGAAACCCCCCTAAAAAGTTAATCTAGAAAATTAAATGAAAATCCGAAAAAACTTTTCATTAATATATACATGGTGTAGTAAATCCATGTCTAACTTATATTATACAAAAAGAGGAAATACATTCTACATGTGGCCCCTCTTATTGGAAATGCACTCTCCCCTGAAATTAGATAGCACAACCATATTCATGGCATTAGTTCGCATCGTGGAATCATTTCAAAACTAAAAGACATTAAAAGACACACACTCACAGGGCCTGACGTATTATTTCTGGATAGCCAGATGGTAAACATGTGGCCCATCCTGCTAAAACTGAAGGTTTTGACCAAAGATGAGTGCTAAGGTTAATTTGTGAGGAACAGCAAGACAGTGTATCATGGTTGTTTTTATGAGAATTGTCCCCACGGTATGTCATCATTTAAGCCATGGGTATAAGAGCACAGTTTGAAAACCTAATGTTGCTCTTTATGAAGCATTTACTTGTCAATGTGTGTGCGATTCTGAAAGGTTTCGAGCACCACCCACCTCATGTCGTTTGGGGTATGTTGTTTTTCCAAGAAATGTGTAGTAACTTTTGTGTTAGATCGTTTGCACCTAATACTGCTGCTGTGCTCTACTATGCGTGTACTGACCTTCCTAGTGGTCCTTCCCACATAGTGCAGGTTGCATGTGCAGGTGATTAGGTAGACTACACCTGTCGTGTTGCAGTTGGAAAACGATTTCAGATCCCAAATTACCCCTTTGTTACAAACAACTTGTTTAGTTGCTGTGGTAAGCACGGGGCTTAGCCATCCTAGCACTTTTGGATTCTAATTATCCAAAAGTGTCGGGGTTGGAGCGGGAAGGTTTGCATCACATAGAGGAGCCTAGGTAATAGCAGCATTTAATGGACGCTACTCGCCGGAGCGTGGATAAGTTATGGGCCCTCCAAGTGGTGAGATTTGAATGTGTGTTGGCCAGAAGGGGGCCAGAGTTCTAAGCCATTGCAGCCAGGAGCGTACAGTGGATCACGTTCTCTTCCCACTGAAAGGGCATAAGGGGTGCCAATCAAGCATTGGGAGACGTATAGCAAGGTCTAATTATTTTTGCCGGTTGGCCTTGAAACGCTAGGAGAGACGCTGCCAGGCTGAAGAATTTACGGAGCTGTTAAAACCTGAAGCCCAGCATCACACGTCTGGGACAATTACCAAGCTGCATTGCTCACCAAATAAATAAAAGGAGAACTCGAAGAAGAAGGAATCATTACTTTCACACGAGCTGACCCAAATTGACAAGAGTGTATTATGATGTTGTCAAAAATGTAACCACCTTCTGACTCCACGTATAAGGCTGCCCAACAGCAGTCCCACAAAGTCCTACACCTCCAGAAACCCCAGATCTGAGAAACCTCTCGGTCCACGCACAAAAGTCGAAACTCGTCAGCACAATCACCACCCCCTTCACGTAGGCCAAGAGCATTTACAGTCCAACACTTGACGTTGATTCCAATTAGTAGGATATTCAGTTTAAGGTTCAACAAAAGAGAAATGTTGTCCTTCCCCTGTCTTCAAACTTCTTGAGATATGCTTTGACCTACCCAACACACGGACCAGTATTTGTACAGTATTAAGGATAATTGGCTGTTTGATATCCTGGTACCATCAATAGAAACTGTAGGACAGGATTAAATCTGTACTATCAATGAATTTGTAAATATCCTCTCACTAATGTGTTGCACAATTTCATGTGTTTTGATTTGTGTTTTTTGGCACTGCACGTCTTTCTCGATATCATGTATGTACCTCAACATGGACGAGTAGATACTATCTAGCTAATCTACATGTGTATCATCTTTTTAAAGTCAGTAAAAACAATATAATAAGTTTGTTACAACAAAAAGATTTTTGAAAAAAGGAAAAAAAAAGTATAAAGTACTTATGACTCCAAAAAAAGTTGAATGTTTTCCATTTGTTCACTTTTTAAAAAAAGGTTATGCATTTTTGAAACTCAGATTTATTAGATATTAATAAGTGTAAGTCTATTACTGATATAAAGACTATGGCAAAAGTACATTGACTTTTGTATATAAATGTAACATTGATCAATGGTCCAAGAGGTACTCTTCATTTTGTAAATACTGTCTGATTCCAGCCTCTTTGGTCCTTAACAGAATCACTCCCCTTGATCTTTGCACATTGAATCCAGAAGCGACACTGAATTACGGCCATCTCGGTCACCACGTCTGTTAAGGAGCGTTTTGGTTCCTTAAGCATCAAGAGGACATCGTCTGCATAAGGCATGATATTGTGCTCTCTCCCCGACATCCATATGCCTGCAATGTTGTTGTCATCCTGTATGTGCTCCGCTAATGACGCCATATAGAGCGCAAAGATCAACAGAAACAGGGTCCTGTGTGTAATGGGGAATGTGGCAGATTACACTCCATTTACCTGCACACCAGCTCAAGAAAAGTGGCAGCACAACTGTTTCCATTTACAGAACTGGGCACCAATGCCTACTCTCTGCAAGATGCTTAGCAGAAAGGGCCAGTGCACCAGATCAAATGCCTTTTTGCCGTGGATGGAGAGCCACACGGCTGGAGTCTGAGTACTCTGTAACTTGTCCAACAGCTGGAACAACCGCTTTGTGTGGAACAAACTCAGGATGATCTGGATCTACCAGGCCCTGTACATAATGGGCTAGCCTGTAGGTGAGTACACTGGTAAAGATTTTAGCATCAATGTTCAGGAGAGAGAACGGACAGTAAGAAGCCCCGCATTTAGGGACTTTACCGGTTTTGGGGCTCACCTTGATCGTGGCTAAACACATAGAGTCAGGTAACTTGCCCATATCACTGAAAGTGTTGAACAAGCGGCCCAAAGAGGGGGACAGGTCGCATAGTGAAAGCCTCATAGATTTTGTACAGTAGCTGGTGCCTTGTTTGGCTGTAACTTCTGGATGGTCATTAGGACCTCTTGGGTGGTGAAATCCACATCAATGGCAGAATACGTGGTAACACTGGCTTCAGTGTGCGGTACTTGAGACACATACACCTGTGCATCGGAGTCCAGTAGGGACTCTGCTGTGTAGAGGGATTCATAGAATGCTCGCAAAGCATCCACCAGATATCTGCATCTTGTTAAAGAGGGAACCCCACCTGTCCCCCACATTTCAGGGACTCTTTGCTCGATGCCCTCGGGTCGAGGCGGGGCGCAAGAATCTGCCCTACCTTATTGCTACCATCATTGTACTTTTTGGCGGATGCAAGGCAGCGCGTAGTCTGCTCTACATATGCTAATCTCCAGGAGTTGTTTCCGGGCATCTGTTAGCTGATGATGGGCTGCAGCCAAGTCTGAATGCACGTGTTTAGCTACAAGGTCCTTAATCTGCATTTCTAACTGGCGATGTTGAGCCTTCCTCTCCCTCTTATGAGCTGTGGGTATTGCCATTAAGTAGCCCCCAATAATCACCTTAAGTGCCTCCCATAGTATGGCTCGAGCAGGTGAAAGTAGTTAAAGCTGAAACGTTTCTGAGCGTATTTGGTCATATGTGAGGAGTTTTGTGTTTCGGCGCCAGGATGGCGTAACCCATGCCTGCCCCTGTAATTCAAGATGCATCCTAATGGGCGAGTGGTCGGACAGGGCAGCTGCCTGATATCCACTGAAACTGCATCATGAGTAATTCAAGCTGTGGCAAGAAAATAATCGATGCAGGCATATGTTTGATGTGTGGCTGAGAAAAAGGTGTATTCTAGAGATGTGGGGTGTATGTGTCACCAGACATCTGTTACACCCACCTCATTCAATCAATCAATCAATCAAGACATTTGTAAAGCGCGCTACGCACCGTGAGGGTCTCAAGGCCCTGGAGGGGGGGTGTTGCTACTGCTCGAACAGTCAGGTCTTGAGTAGCCTCCTGAAGGTTAGTAGGTCTTCAGTTTGTTGTAGGAGGATGGGAGGGTGTTCCAGGACTTGCCGGCGAGGTAGGAGAATGATCTGCCACCGGTGCTTGCTCTCCTGATGCGGGGAACGGTGGCAAGGGCGAGGTCGGCAGAGCGGAGCTTGCGGTTTGGGGTGTAGAAGCTGATCCATTTGTTGAGGTATGCTGGTCCGGTGTTGTGGAGAGCTTTGTGTGCGTGGGTGAGGAGCTTGAAGGTGATCCTTTTGTTTACGGGAAGCCAGTGCAGGTCTCTCCGGTGGGTTGTGATGTAGCTATTGCGAAGGATGTCGAGGATCAGGCGGGCAGAGGCGTTCTGAATGCGTTGCAGTCGTTTCAGCAGTTAGGTCGGGGCTCCCATGTAGAGGGCATTTCCATACTCCAGTCTTCTGCTGACGAGGGCCTGGGTGACCATTCTTCTGGTGTCAGTGGGGGTCCACTTGTAGATCTTTCGGAGCATGCAGAGGGTGATGAAACAGGAGGATGAGTTGGCGTTGACTTGCTTGGTCATGGAGAGTGTAGAGTCGAGGATGAATCCCAGGTTGCGTGCATGGTCGATGGGTGTTGGAACTGCTCCTAGGGCGGTCGGCCACCAGGAGTCGTCCCAGGCAGAAGGGGTCGAGCCGAGGATGAGGACCTCTGTCTTGTCCGAGATCAGCTTCAGACGGCTGTTCTTCATCCATTCGGCGATGGCTTTCATACCTTTGTGGAGGTTGGTTTTGGTGGTGAGAGGGTCCTTGGTGAGTGAGAGGATCAGTTGTGTGTCGTCGGCGTAGGAGATGATGTTGAGGTTGTGCAGTCTGGCAACATGGGCGAGTGGGCCCATGTAGATGTTGAACAGCATCGGGCTGAGGGAGGATCCTTGGGGTACGCCACAGATGATCTTGGTGGCTTCGGATTGAAAGGGAGGGAAGCGGATGCTCTGTGTTCTGCCGGAGAGGAAGGAGGTAGTCCAGACCAGTGCTTTGGCTCGGATTCCTGCGTCGTGGATGCGGGTGCATAGGGTGCGGTGGCAGACAGTGTCGAAGGCGGCTGACAGGTCCAGGAGGATGAGGGCCACGATCTCGCCGTAGTCCAGCAGGGCTCTGATGTCATCGGTGGCGGTGATGAGGGCGATTTCGATGCTGTAGTTGCTATGGAAACCAGACTGGGACGGGTCCAGGATGTTGTTCTCCTCTAGGTAGCAGGTGAGGTGTTTGGTGACAGTTTTCTCGAGGACCATCACCGGGAACGGGAGTAGGGAGATGGGCCAGAAGTTTTTAAAGTTCTTCACCTAATGCCTAGTAGCCACAGTGAGCCCCACAGCCTGCCCTACCCTAGGGGAGGTCCGGTCCCTCTGTGTGTCCGTTACAATATTCAATCAATCAATCAATCATGACATTTGTATAGCGCACTACTCACCCGGAAGGGTCTCAAGGCGCGTGGGGGAAGGGGTCCGCTACTGATCGAACAGCCAGGTCTTGAGTTGTCTCCTGAAGGCGAGGTGGTCCTGGGTCAGCCGAAGGTGGATGGGGAGGGAGTTCCATGTCTTGGCCACCAGGTAGGAGAAGGATCTGCCTCCGGCGGTGGCTCTACGGATGCGTGGTACTGCGGCGAGGGCGAGGCTAGTAGATTGTAGCTGGCGGGTGGGCGTGTAGAAGGTCAGGCGGTCGTTGAGGTACTTGGGGCCCAGGTCGTGGAGAGACTTGTGTGCGTATGTGAGGAGCCTGAACGTGATCCTCTTGCTGACGGGGAGCCAGTGCAGGTCCTTCAGGTGGCCGGAGATGTGGCTGCGTCGGGGGATGTCCAGGATGAGTCGGGCAGAGGCGTTCTGGATGCGTTGGAGTCTTTTCTGTAGCTTGACTGTGGTTCCGGCGTAGAGGGTGCTTCTGTAGTCCAGTCGGCTGGTGACGAGTGCCTGGCTGACCGTCTTCCTGGTTTCGGTCGGGATCCATCGGAAGATCTTGCGGAGCATGCGTAGGGTGTGAAAGCATGATGAGGAGACGGCGTTGACTTGTCTGGTCATCGAGAGGGAGGAGTCCAAGATGAAGCCCAGGTTGCGTACGTGGCCTGTTGGTTTGGGAGTGGTGCCCAGGGCAGGGGGCCACCAGGAGTCGTCCCAGGCGGAGGGTGATGGTCCCAGGATGAGGACTTCCGTCTTGTCTGAGTTCAGTTTCAGGCGGCTGTTCTTCATCAACTCGGCGACGTCTTTCATCCCTTCGTGTAGGCTAGTTCTGGCGGTGTTGGGGTCTCTGGTGAGGGAGAGGATCAGCTGGGTGTCGTCAGCGTAGGAGATGATGTTGAGGTTGTGTTGGCTTGAGAAGGCTGCAAGAGGTCTCATGTAGATGTTGAAGAGGGTGGGGCTGAGTGATGATCCTTGCAGTACGCCGCAGATGACTTCGGTGGCCTCGGATTGAAATGGGGGGAGGCGGACTCTCTGTGTTCTCCCGGCGAGGAACGAGATGATCCACTCCAGTGCCTTCTCTTGGATACCGATGTTGCTGAGGCGTTGAACTAGAGTGCGGTGGCAGACAGTGTCGAACGCTGCAGAGAGGTCCAGGAGGATGAGTGCCGCTGTTTCCCCGTTGTCGAGCAGGGCTCGGATGTCGTCGGTGGCTGCGATGAGGGCGGTCTCGGTGCTGTGGTTGGCTCTGAAACCGGACTGCGAGGGGTCGAGGGATCCGTTCGTCTCGAGGAAGGTGGCAAGCTGTCTGTTAACGATCTTCTCGATGACTTTGGCAGGAAAAGGGAGGAGCGAGATGGGGCGGAAGTTCTTGAGGTCGGTGGGGTCCGCTGTTGGTTTCTTCAGTAGGGCGCTGAGCTCGGCATGCTTCCAGCTCTCCGGGAAGGTGCCGGTGTTGAAGGAGGTGTTGATAATGTTCCGGAGTTGGGGTGCGATGGTGGAGTCGGCCTTGTTGAGCATGTGGTGGGGGCAGGGGTCGGTTGGGGATCCGGAGTGGATGGTGTTCATCGTGCTGGCTGTGTCTTCGGTGGTCACCGTGGTCCAGGTGCGGAGGGTGGCGGTGGGGGCCGTTGGTTCGACGGTTGGGTGCGTGGATGGTGCACCGAAGCTGTTGTATATTGAAATACCTCCCACCAGAACATCTGTATCTGAAATGAGAGTGTGGCCATGGTGTATCTAGTGCACATCTAATAATCTGCCTCGTATGTCTAGGAAAACCTTCTCACTCCGGGAACCTACTGGCAAGTAGAATGGCAACCCCAGCTTTTTTAGACCTCCAAGAAGAGAAGTACTTGTGGTCAAACCACAAGAGGGCGTAGCCGCCGCCAATTGAGCTGAAGTAAGTGGGTTTCTTGTAGGATGCAGATGTAGTATTTGGTGTCCCTAACGTATGAAAGGAGCGCTAAGCATTTTGACGGAGCATTAAGACCTCGAACATTGAGGCTAAGGATATTTAGCACCTCACAGTTACCTGAGCGAAGATGTAGCAGTATACCACCCCTAGAAGTAAGCATCTGGCCACAAAAAAGTAGGTAAGATGGTGATAACAGGAAAATAGTAGGGACAAGGACAATGGAAGGAAGAGAATATAATGATCCAAGAAGAGAAACAACAACTTAAACATATCTCACACAACAAGTATTTAATAGGATCCTTGTCATCAGCTAGTTCACCAATGAGGCACTACCTTTATAGGGAAGCTTCGCCAGGAGCTGGGAAATCTGCAACCAGAATTCTTCCTATGAGAATAAATCAGCAGCCTTCACTGTCTGGAGAGACAAATGTGGATGAAGGGGAGGGCAAGAAGCGAGGCAAAATAATTAAGGTTGCTCAATGGTCCCTGGCAGTCTGATCCGGGTCACCATCTTGTTGAAGCTGTTGGAGTCGTTTTTTGCTAGCTTTCCGGCTGTTGGCCTTGGATGGCTTGCTCAAGACCTTTGCCTATCGCCACCTGGAGAGTCGTGAGTTGGAAGCCGTAATGGCGGTGTCCCGTAGCGGGGGCATTGCCCCGTAGCGGGGACAATGCCCGAGAGGGGGAGTGTAGATCTGGCATTCCAGGGAGTGCTGGTGCATCTTCCAGAGAGTGTACTACTCGAACTTCCTCCTGCCACACAAACTGGAGATGAAAGGAATTACCCTATTTATATTTAATGGACCTGTCCCGTAGTAAATCAGTGCTTTAAGAACTCTCCTGCGTTGAAGTGTCATTGGCAAAAGATCCTGGTAGAGCCACAGTCAATGGCCTTCGAAGTTGATAGAGGATTAATTCCATACAGCTGACATGATCACTTCCTTCTGACGAAATGAGTGGACAGGTAAGTATTATGGGCGGAGTTTGTGTTGCCGTGCTACACGGAACTGTGCGGAGCTGCAAAAAAATCAGCCGCACTACACGCAGTTCCACAAACGGGCGGAGTTGCTTGTTCGTCCCAATCGTGTGACGTTTCTGCCTTACGGCAACACAGATTACATGTTCGGGGGGAAATATCATGCTAACTGCACCAAGTGCTAGCGCATGGGTGCTGCCATCTTGTTTTCTTCTGTCTGTATGGTGCTGTGGCCTACTTCTCAATCCTGGCGTAATCTTGTCAATCCTTTTTTCTAATAACTTTTTTCAGATCTTTTTTATTTACTTTCTTTCCCTGCGTCTTGATAAGTGTATATTTTGTGCAGCTTTCTACTTTTTGTGTGTGTTTTTACTGCATTTTGTACTGTTTTTCTACATTACTGCCTTCTCATTTTTTACACCCTTTCTTCTTACCCCTCCCTTAATTATTTTGCTTTCTACATTTTTCTTTTCCGCCCGCACCCCACCTAGCATCATGGCAAAGAGTGCAACCCAGAGAATGAAGAGCTGCCTTCTGCCTGTAATGTGGCGCCTGGAAGGGGTGCAGCCCTGGGCTTGTTTACAGAGGTGGAGTTCGAAGCTCTTGTTTTTTCATGCAGCGCCATCTCCCCTCCACCCTGTCAGCAGGCAGCAGCCTGGATTCGGGTAGAGGCTCCGGGAGAGTCCAGTTGTGGGGGACAGTGCGCCGAGCAATGTATAGCTGCTCTGGCGCCTGGCATGCCCAAAACCAAGTGACACGGGAGGAGGAGCTTGGCGGGCATCCGAGATGGCCGCTTGAGCACAGCGCTCTCCAGACCCTCGCCGCCCCCGGCATTTTATCCTGACTGAATCCTGATTTCTTGCAAGAATCCGTGTGGAGGACGTTTGGCTGGTCAGCCTGGCACCTTTCAGAAATTGATTTGGATCTCTTATTCCTGAGATATGAGGGTCTGAACTTTTGGACTCCGCCCTCGAGGTGCGCCCGGGACGGGGTGCGGTTCTGTAGCCGTCCTGGAATTGAACAACAACGGCAGGAGTTCTGGCCTTGTGGGTCCCCCTTCCTAAGTTTCGGTTTCGATTCTGTTCCGACTTGGGCCACGGGTGTGACTATCGAGTTGCGGCTGAGACCTGGAGGCGGATCGGCTGTTGGGTTTTCCTGCGGACTATTTGCTGGCTTGGCGACCTCTACCCGAGTTGTGCCCCTCATTTTTGTGTGCTTTTGATCCTGTGCTTTGGGTGTCGGGCCCGTCGACCCTGGTGGCTTGTCCTGTGACGCATCTTCAAAATGGCGGGCAGAGGGGACAGAGAGACGCGCAAGACAAAAGCACCTCTGCGCGGAGCCCCGGTTCAATCAAATGTCATGGACCGCTATACTCATTCTAAGGGGTCCCCCGGAGCTGCCCTGCCTGGTTCTAGTACAGCGTCCGAACGAGTTTTGGAAGAGTCGGCGGAGCCCTCCCTACAGGACATCATGGGCGCCATCTCGGGCGTGAGGGAATCCACCGGCCTACAGTACGAGGCCTTGGCCCATAAACTTGACACCGTGGCTATTGAGGTTAATCTTATTCGTGCTGATCTCGGCAAGACGAATGAGAGGGTGCAATCGTTGGACATTAAATCGTCCAGCCTCACGAAGGACGTCTCGGAGCTCCAGACAGAAGTCGGAAATCTCCGTCGGGTGCACCACTTCATGACCCGACGTCTGGAGGATTTTGAAAATAGGGCACGTCGCTGCAATGTTCGCCTGGTTGGTGTACCGGAGAACCCTGAACCCCACTCGGTGGATCTCCTGGTTGAGGATCTGGTCTTGAACCATCTTGCCCCTTCCGGCCTTACGAAGTTCTTCACGGTGGAACGCGCACATCGTGTTCCAGGGGGCAAGGTTCGGCCGGGAGCCCCGCCGAGACCCATTGTAGCGAAGCTTTTTCACTATAGAGACCGGGACGCTATCCTGCAGGCCTCACGGGTGAAGGGCCCGGTGGCCTTTGAGAATGCTACGGTGAACTTTTACCCGGACTTTTCCCAACAAGTTCAGAAACAACGGATGGAGTTTCGTGGGGCCAAGAAACGTCTTCGGGATCGGGGCTTACGTTATGCTATGCTCTATCCCACCAGACTTCGGATCGAGTATAATGAGCGTGCCCTTTTCTTTGATCGCCCAGATGCTGTTAATGACTGGCTAGACTCCTTGCCTGCCCGTGCTCCTGAGACTGAATCCGCCGCTCACCCTGGTGGTGCCGAAGGTGGTGTGGAGATCTGACTGTTTGGCTCACATGTTTTATTTCGAATACATTTTCAGGATTGTTGACCGGCGTTCCTCTGCATTGTGGTTATTTTATCTTTCATTTGTCACTTTTCGTTCTTGATGTTTGTCAGGGGCGGGTGGAACGGAGACCTTTCCTCCTCCGGGGTCTTTGTGTAGACTAGGGGTTATGGGGCGACAGGCACACTGCAGGTTGGGGTGGCTCTTTAGCTTTTTGCAGGGGTGCAGGGTGGGGGGTGTTTCCCTTCAGTTTGGGGGAGGGGGGCTGGGAAGTTCTTTCTTTTTTGTGTGTTGTTTTCAAGGCGAATTGCTCCTGTGTCTGCTGCTGTTTCTGGTGTCTTGCTCGTGGATGAGGGGTCTTGGCTCGGGTGGTTGGGATGGGGGGTAGAGGGTTGAAATTTGTTTCCTGGAACGTTAATGGCCTGGGAGATCGTATTAAGCGCAGTGTGGTCTTGAATTGTATACGACGTTTGTCGCCAGATATTGTTTTCATGCAGGAAACCCATTTGATTGGTAATGTTTGTAATGCGATGAATAGATGGGGCTACCGCCTTGTGGCGCACTCGGGGTTTACCTCCGGATCTAGGGGTGTGGGTATCCTTGTTCGAACCTCCCTCCCCCTAGCGATAGACGAGGTGATTCAGGATGACCGTGGGAGGTATACTGTCTTGGTGGGTAGATATGAGGGCCGCACCCTATCTCTCTTTAATGTTTATGTTCCCCCGGGTTTACAGACTTCTACTTTCACTGATTTGAGCCGTGTTTTGTTAGATCTCCCTGAGAGTACTCTCTTCCTGGCCGGTGATTTTAATTCGGTGCTTTCCGGCCTTCACGATCGCCATCCCCCTAGGGATACTCCGCAGGCTCAGCAGTGGTTGGGTGGGTTTCTAGATACCTTTGGCCTTGTGGACTGCTGGCGACTCTTGCACCCCACTCAGCTCCAATACACTTTCCATTCTGGGGCTCATGGCAGTCTGTCTCGGCTGGATTATTTCCTGATGCCCGCGGCCCAGTCGTCAGCGGTTCGCGAGATTTTGCATTTGCCAAGGGGTATTTCTGACCACTCGCCGCTCTGGCTTCGTTTCGAGGTTGGGGTGGAGACAGCGGGCCGAGTGGCTCCAATTAACCCATGGTATCTTTCCTCTCCTGAGACTCGTACCCTCTTGCTCAAGTCCATAGATGCATATTTCCTGGAGAACGAGGGGTCGGTCCCTTCGGCTGTGTCCCTGTGGGAAGCCTTTAAAACTGTGATTCGTGGACAGGCCCTCTCCTTGATTGTTGAAGCCAAGAAAGCCGGGAGGAGGGAGGTGGTGGACCTTGAGGGGGAGATCTCTGCTTTGGAGGATGAGTTGGAATCTGGTGTCACGCCTGAGAAGCTCCATGCCCTGGGTCTAAAACAGTTTGCATATAAATCCCTGGTCACAGACGCTGCTAAGGTGATGTTTCGTGAGCAACAAGGCAGATTGTACGATGTGGGTGATAAGGCGGGTAAACTCCTAGCGTGGTTGGACAAAAAGGAAAGAGTTAATCGTGTGGTGCCTGTGATTCAGTCTGCGAATGGTGAGAATGTGACTGATCCGACTGCCATTGTTGATCGTTTTGCGGAATATTTCCGTGTTGTATATGCTCCCGTGTCTGAGAGGGACGTGGCTGACTCCCGCTTACTCTTGCGCGATATCACTCTGCCCTGTGTCACCGACCTGGACCGTATTGCTTTGGACTCCCCTTTTACGAATGATGAGATAGCGACTGCTATCCGTTCGCTCCGTTCGGGCAAAGCGTTGGGCCCGAACGGGTTGCCCATTGAGTTGTACAAGCTACGCCCCGATAAGATGGCGCCGTATCTTCGCGCCATGTTTCTAGAATCTCGTGAACGTAACATCCTTCCCTATGATCAGCGCCTGGCGACAATTGTCGTCATCCCTAAAGATGGTAAACCACGTGACCTCTGTTCCTCATATAGACCCATATCCCTGTTAAATGTTGAACCCAAGGTTTTGGCAAAACTTTTGGCGACTCGTCTCCTTTCGGTTCTCGGGGATTTGGTCCATCCGGATCAGTCTGGCTTTATCCCGCATCGTAATACTGCTTTGAATCTGCGACGCCTTCACCGCGCGATGGCGAGGGCGGGGCTTCTGACTGAGCCGGCCATTTTGGCGTCCCTGGATGCCTCTATGGCCTTTGATACTGTGGAGTGGCCCTATCTATGGGCGACTCTTGAGAAATTCGGATTCGGGTGCGAGTTTATTAGCTGGATTCAGTTGTTGTACGCGGAACCTCTGGCACAAGTTGTGGTAAACGGTAGAGTGTCGGCTCCCTTCTCCTTGGGCAGGGGTACCCGTCAGGGTTGCCCCCTGTCCCCGTTGTTGTTTGCGCTCGCTCTTGAACCATTGGCGGCCTGGCTCCGGTGGGAACCGTCCCTTAAAGGGATTCGCTGGGCCCCGGACTTCGAAGACCGCGTCTCGCTTTATGCGGACGACATCCTTTTGTACCTTACTTCCCCTCGCAAGTCTTTAACTGTTTTATTTGACGTTCTTGTGTCCTTTGGCGCTAACTCAGGCCTCGTCATCAATTGGACTAAATCCTGTGTGTATGTTTTGTCTGGTGTCTTGCCTCCGTTGCCGAGCAGACTTCCTCTTCAGGTGGCCAGGGATGGCTTCAAATACTTGGGGGTTTTTGTTACCTTGGACTCGTCCCTTCGTTTTGATCGTAATCTCCTTCCCCCTTACTTAGGCTACGTTTGGACGTTGCCCGTTGGCGCAGACTTCCCCTGTCTCCCCTGGGTCGGGCGGCCCTGTTTAAGATGATGTCATTGCCGCGGTTTCTCTATGCTCTCCAGAATTATTTTGATCCTATCCCTAAGTCCTATTTTCGGGAGATTGAGAGCCTTCAGAGGCAGCTTATTTGGGATGGGCGTCCGCGCATTGCTCTCGCGAAACTTTCCATCCCGTGGTATGATGGGGGCATGGCGCTCCCCGATGTTAAGAGATATTACTGGGCTTCCCATCTGTCCGCTATCAATCACGCTATGTTTTCGCCAGGTCGTAATCCGGCGTTTGAAATGGATAAACTTCAGCTTCCGGGTGGTGACTTTAACAGAGTGCTTTATTCTCGCTCCGCTGGGCGCCATCTTGTGGGACCTACATTGACTGCTTTGACGGTGTGGCGTGCCGCGAATGTGAGCTTGGGCTGGGAGGATCGCTTGACGTTGGCGACGCCGCTTTATGCTTCAGAACGTCTGGACGGTCTTTGGTCTTCCAAGGGTTTCGACCGTTGGGACATGATTGGGATTTCCAAGGTGGGGGATGTGTACTCTAAGGGTTCTGTGCGTTCGTTTCAGACCCTCCAGGCTGACTATGGCCTGAGTGGTCGGGAATTCTTTCGTTATTTACAGCTCAGGCACGCCCTGGCTTCGGTGTTTGCTCCTGGTGAGATTCCACCTGACTCTTCCCCCCTTGAAGACCGTATCCTTGATGGACATCTTCCTGATAGCACTATCTCACTGATCTATAAAAAGTTGATTAACAATCGGACCGACTTATTGGCCCGACTTCGGGAATTGTGGATGGGAGATGGGTTAGAACTTGATGATGAGGATTGGCAATCAGCCCTCTCCTCCCCGAAGGAGGTGGCTATTCCGGCTCGTCTCCGTCTGGTTCAATTGAAGATTCTTCATCGGGTGTACGTGACGGGACCGCGACTGGTGGTGATGGGCTTTTCCTCCGATGGATTGTGTAAGCGTGGGTGTGGTTTGCGTGCTACTTTCCTGCATATTCTCTGGGAGTGCCCGATGGTGGCTGCTTATTGGGCGGCCGTGCTTGAAGTGATGGCTGTGGTGACAGGTGTGTCCTTGTGTCCGGAACCTCGTCGATGTCTTTTGAATGTTTGGGAGCCCACGGACTATTCGGTGGCACAGACTAGATGGGCCACCCTGGGCTATATGGTTGCGAAGCGAGACATTGCACAACTCTGGGGGGCCTCCAGGCCCCCTGACTTCTCGAAATGGGAGGATAACATGGATTGGTCCATGTTCCGTGAAAAAACTGTCTATGTGGCCATGGGCAGACCCAGGGCATGGGTGAAGATTTGGGGTCACTGGAACGACTACCGTGGCGACATTTGTACTCCTCCCCTTGTGGGCACTGTTGAGCTTGCCCTGTCTCCATAGGCAAGCGTTCTTGGAACCTTTCATATAGGGGTTGTGCTGGTGTCTCCGGCTCTCCCCCTCCCCTTTGTTGTACTGACTTCTGTGTCCCTCCCCCCCCCCCCCTCCGAGCTCCTCAGTGCTTAGTGTTTTGCTACTGTACTTCTGTTGCTGTCCCCCCCCTTACATCCATTGAGCTGACCTTCGGTACTATACTTTCGCCTTTTGTGTGTGTTTGTTTTTTCATATAAATAAAATCTGTTTTTGTCCTGTAAATAGTGCTGAGTATTGCATTGTTGATTGACTTTTACCTCGGCGGGCATATATGATATGTGTCTACTCCTCTTTTAGCGGCCGGCCCGTGTGGTTGTAGGCCCATCCTTGTATTTTTTTGCTTACTCAAATAAAGGTTTTTAAAAAAAAAACAAAAAAAACCAAGTGACACACCAGTGGTCCGATATCCTGAACCTGCAAGGTGTTGAGGTCGCAGGGCTTGATGAGTAGCTAATTATTATTATGTGTGTTCTATGTTGTTGCCAATATTATTTATTTCCCAAATAGCAAGAATACTGTTGCTTACATGCAGGTGAATTACGTTTAAAAATCTTATATTATGTGTTTGTTATTCTTCTAGACAGGTGCTCGGTGCTACTAATCGTACTTGGAGTTCTTTGCAAATTTGTGCTCAGCTGGGCTGATTATGTAAGAGCAGTTATAGAACTTAAGTTTAGTAATGCAGACTCGAGCGACTACTTTCTTTTGTTCAGTCACTAAGATAGTTAGTTACTTAGTTAGTATTAGTTAGTAATTTAGCTACCCGCATGACGTGTCATCTTACATGATTTTAGTCATCATTGACTCCATTAGTAGAACATTTTTTGTCATTTCTATAGTAAGTGATTAGGAACCAACCAATTTGGTGTATGCAATATGCATGCGTCCCTCTATGCATATAGGAAGATTAAATGCAGAATTAGTGAATGGGCCTGTCAAAGGTAATTGAGATGATTGCAAATGAGATTGGAGATTCAGAACTTAGAGGCAAATATCATTTTTTGCAATCCATTCCAAAGTCTTTGGTATAGGCGAACTAGGTAGGTTCAGGATTCATGAATCAGAATGGAACTGTGGAATGATAAAGATAGAATGGTCCACGACCACGATACTAGTCTACTACTAGATGATCTGATTTAGGAAAGGTCAATGTTATTGCAATTGCTTTTGATGGTGAACTGATTACCATGCACCATGGTTGGGAGGAAGTATGGGGAGTGTATGTATTATATTTTCAATATTGCTAGTGAAAAAATAAATAGGGGGTGGCATAAATGGCATCTAAAAAAAGTGTCATGTTTTTTCTAGGCATACTGACCACCAGTGCCGGGGCCTGCCGGGAAGGATACGCCAGCCAGGTGGGAGCAGCAGATGCAGCAGCTGCAGGGGGTGAGCCAGCAGCAGTGATGGGTGGTGGTAAGTCATATTCCTTGCTTATTAGCAATCAAATGTATACACTCACTGAAAGGGTGTACAGTCACTGCACACTGTACTGTTGAGGTTAAGTTGTGAGGGTGCGTGGTCTGGCCGCACAACAAGATGGCCGCTTGAGACCGGAGCTTCGTGGTGTGAGGAGCTCTAGACGGTGGCAGGGGCTTTTTGCAGGCTTTATAACAGCTGAAAATTGGCTGTTGACAACTGTTTGCAGAAAGCCCGAGGTCTGAGACAGAACATTTCCTGTGGGGAAGAACAATCCCTGTCATGTGTTTTCTATACATATAGATGAGGACGTTTTGCTGCCAGGAAGAGAGCCATCCCGTGGAACATGAAAACAGTGCTCCTGGGCTCTGTGGTAGCAGAAAGTTAACTGTTGGTGATGCGGAAAGCCCGAGGTTTGGAATGCGACATTTCCTGGGGAGAGGAATGGCCCGTCATTGTATTTTCTCAGCGTACAACTGAGGGAGCTTATGTGAGAGGAAGTGCCGACGGGAAGAGTGCGAGAATAGCGATCCTGAAGTACTTCGAAGTTCGAGGGGCCCCAGTCAGTCAAGATATATTCTGACAAATTTGAGAAGGATCCTGCCTTCTCCAACAATCAGATGTTGTGCTTTCATAATTTGTACTCTTCACTACAGGCAGGTCTGTTCTGAGCTTTTTTTCAATTCTGAGGAGAATAAGTGTACTAATGGCTACATTGTTGCGAGCAGTGCAGACTACACTAGAAGAATGTCCTGCCCTGAATTCTTGCAACTATTGCTACTTTAATAATGAAATAATGTGCTAAACTTTACATTTTAACATGACTAATCGCACTGAACTCACAATATAATATAATAATATATTATTGAATAATTATCAATATACTTCAGCTATTGTTCTGCCATACTGAGGAACAGGAGAAGACCTATCCAAGATTGAACCTATGTATTGATGTGTATTGATATTTTATTAAACTATGGTGTAACAATACATACCATACACAGTAGTGCCCTTACATTACTAAATATAAACGCTGAAGGAGAATTGTCTGATCCTCTGAGAGTAACTCTGTTCTACTGCAGATAAATATTGGATCTATAATACGCTGAACATGGTACAAAATAGTCACAGAGATTAATATCTACTAATTATCCTCTACATATGCACCTTGTTATTAACTAAAATTTCTGATAAATTAACTCTGCTGCATTGTTGATTGTGTCAGTCTGACTCACACACTAGCAGTTACCATACTACTTTCTATCTTGTGTACTTCTCACCCAAATAATACTTGCAGGTCTACATTAGATCTATGTGACTAGCATATCAGATGAAGTTGACAGTCTCATAAGAAATCCCTAATATATAAAGTTGATATAGATGTTGGACTTGAGTCCACCTCCTAAACCTTAAAACAAATTACTGTCTCCTGTCCTT
This sequence comes from Lissotriton helveticus, assembly GCF_964261635.1. NCBI lineage: Eukaryota > Metazoa > Chordata > Amphibia > Caudata > Salamandridae > Lissotriton > Lissotriton helveticus. The sequence goes on from NC_136062.1 coordinate 313,866,782, forward strand.
CAATAATCTTCTTGGCATACGAACTACTCCTGTATATTGAGTGAAGTGTATTTAAAAAAGAAAAATGGCCCTCAGAATTCTATATCAAAGCATTGCCACTAAGAAATTAAGGATGCCTTCTGGTAAGATGAATGGAAAACCTGTTAAGCCATCCCTCTTCTCAGGAGCTATAAACCAAGGTCATTCTATATCAGATGTAATGAGTACTGCTACCTTGGTATTAAACCATCCTTCTCATAGGACGTCATCTTCAGCCTCCACTATGGATCGCATTCTTCAAGCAATTTATGCTGTAAGTTGACAAATAGCAGGTTTGGAAACTTCCATAGCCACTCTTATGACTGAAATCAAATCTATGCGCGTGGATATTGCTGGATTTCAAAATCGGATGGATGGTTTATCTACACAAATGAAAACAGTTAAGAACATGCTTGATGCAATACCAGACCATGACCAATAACTTATTTTACTTAGGAGTAAAATAAATGACTTCAAAGACAGGAATCATCGTGATAATGTTCGCTTTTTTGGCTTTCCGGAAAAAATAGAAGGGTTGGATGACAAATCCTTTCTCAGAGATACTCTACCAAGACTTACAGATCTTACTTTTGATCCATACAACTACTTGGATGCACTCCTAGGTTATACCATGAGGAATGTCCTATTCATTATTGGATATTAGAGTGCAGGAAACCATTAAGGTTGTTAAAAGAACCCTCACCCACCAACCTAGTTGGTGGCACTTCATCATTGGGTTCTCAGCTGGGTTGCCAAATACAACTGAGCTGTGCTACATCACTTGATTACAGTGGAGTGGGTTTTTTGTGTGAAAATGTGAGTGTGAAGGAGTGTATTAAAAATGCCTCTAAAGTGCCCAGACGAGTGATGCTTTATTAAAGGGCCTTCTGGGCACAGTAAAAACAGGGTGAGATATTTATGAATAAAAAATTATCTTCTATATCTCTGTTTAAAAAGAGGTCAACATGTTTCAGCCTCGCTTTAATTAGATGAGACTTTCTTCAGGACCGTGATGTGAATAGTGAAGTGGCAATACAAATTATTTGCCACGTGCATGAAAAAGTGAGTTATCAGCACACACACTAAGGTGTGCTGTGTAAGTAGTGTGATGACCGTACTTATGGGCTCACAAGCTGGTAACAGTCTATTGGGAGAGAAGAGACATACAACAGAAAATGACAAACATTACATATATACTGGTATGTCATGCCACTTGCTTGACGTCCTCTTGATTCCATATATTCAGTGCTCCCTGTAGCACTCTTATATCTATGCGTGAATGGCACAATAAAGTGGGGTGTCTCAATATACCATACTGAACTCAACAGGCAATATGTGGACCCCCCAAATATGTCTGATTCGGTGCATCAACTGTTGCTGACATGAAATTAAAAATGCCTTGCGTAGTCACAAGTATGCGCATGAGTGACACAATGTGAGCGAGATGTGCTTGATTTGTCATGTGTCGATGACCATATTGAGCATCAAGACACTTTAATTTAATTGAGAAATGCCTTGAAAATGAAAAAATTAGTTTGTAGGCTCTGCAAATGACACGCTAATTACTCTTCGTATGCGCTGCTCGAGTTTCGATTTTTTATGCTACTTAGTAATGCTCAAACAGATGCCTGAAGATGGGGACTCCTGTAGTCACACATTAGAAAACATAAGTGTGGACATGCGGTGAAAAATATATTACCAGTTAGACAGGAGGGTCCAAGGGGCATTTAAAGACCAGCATGGATGAATCCCCTGTCAATACATAACAACAACAAAAATCCGTGGGTCTAGAAAACTCAATATATAGGTGTTTTACAAGGTTGAGAACAAAATACAGTAAAATTACACCAGTGCAGGAGTCAACCGACAAAAAACCCTTAGAGGTGTCTCTAAGAGAAGTAGATTCCCATCAGTAACCGAAGTGATATGTTGTCATCATATAGGTAACTCCTCTGTACCTCTTAGTTGTAAAAGGGAGGTACTCACAGATCAATTAATATAGTCTGTGAAAAAAGCAGGATGTAGTGCTAGTGATAGTGCCGTGTAGTGAAATAGATTAAAATTTGATAACCAATAGGAACAATTTTATTTATTGAGTATCCTTTGGTATCAAACAATAAAACATAAAGACGTGCAAGGACACCCTTAATAGATGTGTGGGTGTTCTGTTATTTTGGTCGACATGTTTCAGCCAATACACTATGGCTTTCTTCAGGACCAGTAATTAATAAACTACTGCACATGTGGTGAAAAATGAGAGAGAAAATGAATTGGTACAACCTTATACCTGAGCACAATTGTTGTTTGACGGCTTAGGCATAGGTGTGAATACTGGCAAAAATATGCGACCCCGCACGCTCATCGCCTGCTTCCTGCGTCATGAAATCAGAATGGCTGCAAACTTTTCAAAAGAAACTAAGAAACGCTGCAAAGCTTTTTTCTCTCCTCGACCCCGTCTTTGTCAGCTTTTTGTCAAATATGGTCTTTTCGAGCCTGCACTCTTACGAATCACCAGAGATTGGAGCTCCAAAGACTTCTGTGATCCAGACGAGCTTTGTAATTTTCTGAATAATCTTCTAACTCAGAACATGGAATACACAGAATTCTTACCTGAAGCTGAACCCCAACCTCTATCATTGAAATCTATGATATCTCCAGGTGAAACTCGACGTAATTCAAGCCGTTCTCAGAGTAGAGGATGAGACCTAGATTGACCCATACGCTCCCTGGGGGATCAAGAACAGTCCCTTCAGGCAGTAGCTGCCCTTACACAGGAGAGAGACAAGAATAAATCACGCTCTCCTCCTAAACCCCTTCATGTAAAGAAGAAATATCTTGAACTATGACAGTTCAACTGACTTTCTACATTAACCAACAGATGGGAGTTTGTCCCGTCAATGATCACTGGAAAAGGTACTTGAGCATCTCTTTATTTGTCATACATATTTGTTATATATTATTTGCAATTATTTGATTTGTTCATTCTTATTCTCCCCTCTACTTCTCTCTTAAACATGAACCAATGATAATACCTAATTATTATTCTCTTCTTTTGTCCTACTCTTCCTCCTATCATCCCTCAATTTATATACATGTAAATGTTTACCTGTGTTCAGAATTTTTTGTTATGTATTGTTAAATCTCATATGATAAAGAGCTAAAATGTTTTATTCTATACGTAAGTTCTTGCCCATCTGTTATGAACATTATATTAGTTTGTCATACATTACAAGTACTAATATATTCTTTCTTTCTTACTATACTGTTCATACACATTTCTCTTCTTCTTAGCTAACCTATACGTACGAGAATACATGAATTGCTTTTAATATCTAATATATAATTGTATTGAAATGTAACTATAGTTCTATATATTCATCATATATTGGTTCTTAGGAATTATAGCATTTAATTGTTATAATAGCTGATTAGGAAATATTTTACGTTATTTCCTCTTTTTCCTCTTTTGTGTAAAGTTTTACTATAACTTACATATCATATATTAATAACCTGTTTGCTAATATTCCTCCCTCTCATTAGATATTGTTAAAACTTTATAATATAGACATTAGGTTTATTGACTATATATGATTGATCGCCTCTTGTTATACATTTGACATGAATTAATTCTAAATTATCAGTATTAATATGCTCCTCCTTTATCAACTCCTGCTACAGATCTTCCCACTCACCCCCTCTATTTAAATACTATTAATAATATTACTTATATATGATTATTTATAAATGTTATTTATTATTTAACTGCCTTAATATTTAATTATCTAAGTATGAATTATATTGTCTTTTTACATGATGTTATTTTCCAGATGAGATCATATTTAAATGCGTCAATAATTATTTATGTTATTATTTAATATTTAATATTTCATTACTATTATTACTATGTTAACAATGGCTTCCTTGATTGTACCATATATTTGACAATTTCATATTATATTGTCCTTTCTCTCCGGATTTATATTTCCCCTCTCCTTCCCTACTCTCTTGCTACTCCCATATCCCCTCTTGCATGATGCCCTCAAGATACAAATCTCTCTCCTATATTCCTTTATTCCTATATTCCTTTTTTTATTCCTCTATTCCTCCAACCATAACTTTAAATCCTATTCTATTATTCATAAACTGCTATCATTTTTGCCTAGATGCACTCTTTACCATTGACTATGGTGCCAGATGGGGCTCCTCGGGCACGAACAGCCCGAAAGTTTAGACCCACAGTAAGCAGTTGCTTTCCCCTGGTGCTGTGTTTTCTTCGCTCAGCATATCTACCACTCTTTCCCTTGTATTTTCTTTAGTGTTTTCCTGAAATTCACTATTCTTCCTTTTTAATTCCTTCTTTATATAACATATAAGTGACCTCTCTATAGTCCTTTAATTCATTTTGACTTTTCTAACAGACTATTTACCCTTTTCCTCTCTCTCTATCCGGTACTTATTCCTCTTCTTTATTCCTTCCCTCCTCTCTTCAACTCCTTCCTCTTACACTCTTCCAAAACTGGTTTAGTCCCTATTTCCACATGTTATTTATTCTATACCTTCTTCACAGCTTAATACCCCCTTTCCCTTTTCTTCTTACATTCCCAAAGCATACATGGCTGCTAACACATTTACTTCCTCTCACCTATTACGCATAATTTCATGGAATATTCATGGTCTTACACTCTTTATAAAACACAAAAAAGTACTCTCTTACTGAAAAAACCAAACAACTTACATCGCTCTCCTACAGGAGACTCATCTAGATGCTTTGGAGTCATCTAAACTACACTGAGAATGGTTGGGACAAGTTTTCCATTGTGGCCTGACCGGACAACCCGCGTCTGAGAAGGATCAACCACGGAAGTGTGGTGTGGCTATCCTTCAACATAAATCTCTACCCATCACAACTATCAAAACGTGTATTGACCCAGAGGGTAGATATGTCTTTGCAAAACTAAAAATTGGGAAAAAATATTTTGCGTTGGTTCAACATATGCAACAACAGATGCCAAATGTTCCTACTTTATCAATTTAAATTGCCTTCTTGTAGAGATTGGAGCATCCAATTAAGTCATCGATGGTGACTGGAACCTAACACGGGATGCAATTCTAGATGGAACAGGCCCCTTAAACATGTGCAATAAGGGTGACAGAGCACTACTGGGTGATATAGCATCGGACCATGGCCTGGTAGATCATTGGCACCTTAGTCATCCATCAGACCAAGAATATTCCTTTCTCCCCTCTGTTCATGGTACATAGTGTAGGATAGATTATTTTATTATCGCCCATTCAGTAGTTGCAATTACTAATGAACGCAGTATCTTTAAAGCAGCATTTCTGATCATTCTCCAGTTCTACTTACTATGGAAGTAGGTTTATCCTCTCATGGTAGAAAACAATGGCGTATGAACATTCAAAGATACCGTTCACCTCAGGCTAAGACCCAATTACGTTCCCATGTCTCTGAATACGTAACTAATAACATATCATCAGTTACTTCTTGTAGAACTGTCTGGGCAACTGCGAAAGCAACTATCGGCAGACAGCTAATGAGGGATGCAGCCCTAGCTAATAAGGGAGCATCTTTGCGTAGTACTGAACTTGAGAATCAAATTTCTTCTCTAACTCATTAATACACTTCTTCCCCTACTGTAACCAATCGCAAAAGACTGGAATTAGCTAAGATGGCACTTAATGACTTATATATGTGCAAAGCGGAGTATGCTCTACAATGTCTAAAAGGTAGACATTATGAACAGGGAGAGAAAGTGGGATGCTTTCTTGCGGCACAGCAGAAGCAACGTGAAGCCTCTATGGCTATAGCCACAATATGAACCGAATAAGGTGAAATTCTCACTAAACCGCAAGATATAGTAAATATTTTCGCATCCTTTTATAAAGAACTCTACACTCCTGAAGTACCAGCAACTGAAGATCAAATAACTATATTTTTCGAAAAAATGTATTTCCCTTATCTTACACAGGAGGGTAGACATTTACTAGATGGTGATATTACCAAGGAAGAAGTTATTGTAGCCATCTCCAAATTACCTTATCACCAATACCCAGGTGAGGATAGTTTTCCAGCGGCATATTATAAGTGGTCTGGAGGAGAAATGGTTGATCCCAGCTGACCGGTGAGGCCGAATCGCTAAGCTGTACCCTTTGGAACTGCACCATCCTGCAGCCCACGCAACATCGTAATACCCAGCTACTATTGAAAATCGGAAACAGCATTAATTGGAGTCTTGTTATGATCCCTTAACCAATCGTATCAAGGGAGCAGCACCTTCTTGCTGTCGGCTTGTAATTATTGCGGCGAAGCCCCCTTTTTTTATCATCTCCGGCAACTGGACTAGTGTTTACAATAAGGAAAATAAACAGATTTGCGATAGATATTACCGGCTACACGCTTTAAGTAATAATTACGTATAAATATCTGGACACCCACACGAGATGACATATCTGTGATATTTTGTGAGCCCTAATATACACGCCGGAAAAATATTAGGTACTAGCCTTTATCAAGTGGCTTTAAATATGATTTCTTTTCAATAATCGTGTTAATAAAAAGGAAGTTATCATGGAATCCTTTTAATCTATGGAATGATAGACAAACATTGCAAATAGTTTCACCTATGACTCCTGAGGAAGGCGTTTTTTTCTCTGCCGAAACGCGCGTCGAGTCCTTATGAATTTGTAATATTTATGTATGCCACTTTTAACTCTGTGTGTATAATTATGTACAATTGTGTATGATTTATGATGTTATTATGATGTATTTGTTTTTAATGTACTAAGGGGAAAAATTATTTTTTCCTTTTTCATGATTATTTGATGTCATTATTTTATTGTCTCATATAGTTTGACTTATGCTTTGAGTCTCTATATGTGTTTTATTGATGTGGAATTAAAAATATATATATTTTCAAAAACGTATTAGTTCTTGACAATTCCTTGTCCACTGGTCCTAGACTTTTTGGTCACTTATTTTACAGATGGCCTAGGCTGTTCTACCCACATTGGAGAAATGGTTGATGCCTTTCTTTCAGCTCTCAATGAAGCTATTCAAACATCCTCTATTGGAACCATTTCTACTAGAGCACTAATTGCAGTTATCCCAGAGCTAGGTAAAGATCAACTCGTTTGTGGTAGCTATCGCCCCATTTCCTTCATGAACAGTGATATCAAAATTCTGGCAAGTATTCTTGCGTCACAACTCCATAAAGTTTTCCCTTTCCTAATACACCATTCCCAGATTGGCTTTGTCTCAGATCGTTCCTCTAGAAATCACCTCCGTACACTAGGCCATATTTTATGGTCTGCTAACAAACTGACAGAAGACGGGGTAGCTCTCTCTCTAGATGCGGAGAAGGCATTTGACTGTATTGATTGGGTTTATCTTTTTGCCACCATGAACCGCTTTGGTTTGGGTGATCAGTTTATCTCCAAGGTCCGCTTATTATATCACAATCCCATAGCCCAGGTCAATTGTGGATGTTTTTTCTTTGATCCCTTTACAATTCGGAGAGGTACTATCCAAGGCTGCCCCCTATCCCCTCTTTTATTCCTTTTCACGATGGAACCCCTTGCTTCATTTATTTGTCAATCATCACAGTTTCAGGGTATACCCATAATGGGAGGAATGTCAAAACCATACTTATACGCTGATGATATTCTTCCTACTCCTAAAGATCTTTCTCATTCTTTACCCACTCTACTTGAGATTATTAATGAGTTTTCACCCCTTTCTGGGTATAAGATAAATTGGGACAAAAGTGAAGCCCCCCTCTTGCTTCAGGTTCCACAAAAGCTTCAATTGATAGATTTCCATTTTGCTGGAAATCATCCCAATTAAAATATCTAGGAATTTTGATTAATCGCGGTCTAGTGGGGTTGGTTTCCTGATAATTTTTTGCCACTTAAAGCTCTAATGGAAACAGACTTTGCAAAATGGTCACTCTTGGGCATTTCCATGTGGGAAGAACACAGGTGGTAAGAATGGTCACTATACCTCGCTTTACTTATACACTTGGAATGCTTCCGATTGTATTACCTCTGACCACACTTCATTGTATAGATTCCAAAATGTGGGCCTTCGTTTGGGGATCTATGCGTCCTCGTTTAGCTACTGCTAAATTAATTGATTTTCATTCCCATGGAGGTTTAGGCTTACCATCATTAGAGCACTACACCTTAGCCTTGCATCTTTCACAGTTGGCTTACCTACTTTCAGGTGTGAGTGGTCTTCCGCAATGGATCACAACAGAATGCTTAATATTTGAATATTATGATGACCATGTCACTTTAACTTCTTATACAATACTCCTAAGCCTCGAACTTCCCCTTCGCATCCTGAACTTCAAGCCACACATACAGCATGGAAGGGTATACTCAGATGTGAGTCCCTTGCTCATTGCACCATCAGGATTCAAGCAAGCCGGGCCGACGACGCCTGAAATGGCAGAAACCGGTCCCCGGAAGCTTGTTTCCTTCCCAGTATAAGAATTGGCTTGGTAGTTTGGTTTGCCCTGTTCCCATCATGCACTGGGACAGGAACAGACTAATTTGCATATAGCCAAGTTCTGAGCTGGGATGGTGCAGTGAGCTAAAAAACGGTGATGGATCAAGCCCTGATCTTTGGACTGGGTAAGAGTGGTCTGCTTAATTCAGGCACTCTGTTCATCAGCACCCCCTTTTCTGAATCATTTTGTCCACCATAAGCGTGGAAGGGTATACTCAGATGTAAGTCCCTTGCTCATTGCACCATCAGGATTCAAGCAAGCCGGGCCGACGACGCCTGAAATGGCAGAAACCGGTACCCGGAAGCTTGTTTCCTTCCCAGTATAAGAATTGGCTTGGTAGTTTGGTTTGCCCTGTTCCCATCATGCACTGAGACAGGAACAGACTAATTTGCATATAGCCAAGTTCTGAGCTGGGATGGTGCAGTGAGCTAAAAAACGGTGATGGATCAAGCCCTGATCTTTGGACTGGGTAAGAGTGGTCTGCTTAATTCAGGCACTCTGTTCATCACCACCCCCTTTTCTGAATCACACATACAGCATGGCAGAGTGCACATCGTCTTTTGAGGACTGCCCATCATTTGCACTCTAAAGCTCCAATATGGGGGAATGAAAGTAATAGAATCAATGGACATGCACTTTACTGGACTGATTAGAGTTCAAGAGGTATACAAATGTTAGATCAGATTATACTCAATGGTGAATTGAAATCCTTTGTTGTCCTTTATGAAGAATTTGACCTTCCTTTTTGTTCTTCTCCCTGGACATTAGAAAAATCGCTGATATTGGATTATCTCCACCCTTGGGATCGACATAATGTGGTAATGTAGGGACTTTACTCCACTTTAACTAATCACCTACATTCACAACCACTCCCTAAAGCTCTTCAAGAACATTGGCAAACACATCTACATATTACCATAGACAAAGATGCCTGGCCGGACATATTAGAAACCCTAGATAAAAACACTTGTTAAGCGCGTCTTAAATTTTGTCTTTTTAGAGCTTTACATAACTGGTACTGGACACCATCGAAATTACAATGAGCAGGATTACTATCACACTCTAACTGTTGGAGATGTTCTGGTGCTAACTGCGACCTTCTCCATAATCTTTTTAAATGTTGTTGTGGACACAAATAGGAAGTAAACTTAAAGAGACTATTCCTTTTTGACTCCCTCTTACTACTTATATTATTCTATTGCATGTTTCTGGGAGTCCAAAAGTCATCTCATGTCATCAGTACCACCTTTTACATACTGCACTCTCTACAGTCAAAATCTGTATCTTACGATTATGGCAATCAACGAGCCCTCCCTCTATGGAGGATTTAATGGTTGCGATAATTCAAACGGCATCACATGAGCGTAAAATATACAAGCTTCCGGATCAAGAAGAAATATTCCAAGTATGGGTTTCTTTTCTCCGAGATTCTTAAATATTTTCCTTTAATCATCTTGTCTATTACCTTTCCGTATCCTCCTTTCCCTTCATGTTCTTTTCCCTTCTGTCCTTTTACTTTTTACCTTTCCTTACCGAGTAGAGAGATGGCTTTGACTTTGAGCAAGAGCAGGGGCGAGCCCCTATGACTGCGGACACCAAGGTCTCCATGGGCCAGGGTAGAGATGTGATAATTTTAGCAACAATGGCTACCCCATCAATACCTATAAATAAGCCCCTGCAAGTAACCTAAGCCTGTAACAATCTGGAGGCTATGAGGCAGGGGACTATGCCTCACCACTTAGGCTTAGCACTGCCAGATGATCTTCAGGCTGAAGCCGACCACGAGAAAGAGCCTAGTGGCTGTTTATTTCAGTGTCAGATGGGGCTGAATGGTCAGAGGATGGTTTTGGATCATCTTCCTCTGAGTTTAGTAACAACAACAGCGACTCTGAAGAGAGTGATGGTGCTGGTGCAAATGCCCAAACTGCTCACAAGGTAGGGAGAAAATCTAATTCACAACGCTCAGGAGGTAAAGATCTTACCTGGGACTATACACCTACTAATCAACTGACCGGCACCCAACCAGAGGGGGTGTCAGATGCAGATAAAGCCGCTTCAGATTCCCCCACACTAGAGGCTATCTATCAGGTGAGACTAATGCACCGGGATGAGACACGCCAAGACAGTTGTAAAGCTCAGGCTGCCCTACACAACGTTCAGGGGGTGGTTAGGAAGCTTACCAAAACATTTAACACCATCAGGGAGACAAGCACTCACCAAGGCTCATGAATCCCAGTAGTAGATATACAGTGGAAGCTGGAAGAGCACAAAAACTATCGGAGACCCAACAACCTGCACATGTTTGGGGTCCCGGAAGGAGTGGGGGGGTCAAATATTTGAACCTATGTAGTGGAGTTGTTAAGGGCTGCCCTCCCACAACTGTATGACTGGAATTGTTCACAAGAGATGCAATGGGCTCATAGCATTCCTTTTAATCTGAGGCATCCACTGAAAGCAGGTTCTAAGCCTCGGGCCATCCTAGTGAACTTTGGAAACTTTTTACTGGGGCAAGCAATTTTTGAAAAAAACAGACCGGAAACGGAGCAGGGGAGTCTCGTTCTTTGTACACCCGGATTTCTGCCACACTAAAGTTGAGGGGTGCTGGTGGTTAAGGCAGTTTATCAAGCCCTTTCAGGACAAGAATACACAAGCCTTCCCGATCAATCCTGCATTGTTAAAAGTGATTTGGGGTGGGCAAATGCATTTTTTGTCTCCGAGATTAAGGCAAATCAGTATCTGGAGGGCTTAAAGGCATAAGGGATGTTCAGATTTGTTTGAAGGGGCTGATTAATGGAAAGTTATTTAGGAATATAGGAGAATTGGAATGTAATCCTTATGGGGGGAAAAAGTATATATAGAAACTAATAGGAATTAGTCGGAACTAATAGCCTCCTTTCACAGGGCAGTATATATAATTTTGTATTATTATAAAGCTCTCGGGTCATGTGTGCTGCACCCATCGTGCGCTGACCTTTAGTCTCCGTGCTTCTCAGGGGTGGTGGGAAAGAGGGCCGGGTGGTAGGTGGAGAGGGCGGGCAGGGGCAAGAGGGGCCACTTTATGTATAGATCAAAGTATATGACGGCACAGTAGGTTGGCTCAAAATTGGCTTGAATGGGTAGGGTAAACAGCAGCTCAATAAATGTAGGCAGGCTGAATGATAGAAGCAAGAGACAAAGGCTGGTTGAGTTTTTGAGGATGAATTATTTCGATGTTGTGTGTTTGCAAGGAATGCATATTCCTTGAGGGAAAAGGAACTTGATGGGCATAGGTGGGTACAGCAAGCATGTCTGCACTTCTCAGAGCTCCAAAACTTGGGGAGTTGAGATTCATGCAAAGGTTGCCTTGGGATTGGCCCAACGCAAGTTGTCAGATGTGCTAGGGTTGTGGGCACTATTTGAGCTGGAGGCATGCCTCACAATCTGTGCGATATACGGGTCGAACCAAGATGACCCGAAGATTTTTGAGGACCTCGAGGTAGAAGTAGTAACTTGGCCTTGCACGCTGGTTATCTGTGGTGACTTTCATATATCAGGCGAGACCCACAGTGGCCAGCAGTCCCAAGGGAGGAAGCCGGAGTTTACAGGGCACTGACTTTCCTCATGAGTGGCCATGGCTTGGCCTACATTTGGAGTATTAACGGCCCAATAATTTTTCAATATTAATCGATATAGTGTCAGTAGGGGCATAGTATGGGTTTCAGTTAAGGCTGGCCTAAGGGGCAAAACAGTTAGCTTTGTCACCCGTGCAAGGAAGCAATGTCGGCTAGAGAACGGATGACTACTAAGCGCACTGGCCAGTGCACAAGAAGAGCATGTGACACTGATAGCACAGGGGCAGTCGGTAGCTCAAACTCAGCTCCGGATTATTTCTCTTCAAGGCAAAATAAATAGTTGGCGCACCCAGAAATTGAATGAAGAATAGCAGACACGGAAAAATGATTTATATGAGAACGGAGAACTATTGGGGAAGATGTTAGCATTACGCACTCGGCAAATTTTTTTAACAAATTTAATACCCTTTGTTAAGAAGGATGAACATACATATATAGAGATCACTGATATTCTAGGGGTATTTAATGACTAATATCAGTTCCTCAACAAAGAAGACGCAGGAATACCGCAGGAAACCTCACAAAAATTAATAGAAGTGGAACTTCGGCCTTCCTTGATGATCAGGTTAAGGATGAGTTAGAAGAGGATTTCACACTTGAGGAGGTTTCTAATGGCACTGCATGAATTACCATCAGGGAAGGCTGGTGGCTCCGATAAGATTCCCCTAGAACTATATAAGGCTATACAAACAATGATAGCCCCTATAATATTGGGTATATTTATGGGAGTAAAACATAGCGATTGTCCACCAGAGTCCTGGAAAAAGACAGATATTATTCTATTTTCTAAAAAGATAAATCACTGGATAATCCAGCTTCATATAGTCCAATATCCCTGATCAACTCGGATACCAAGATGTACTCTAAATTGTTGGCTACTCGGCTAGGGAGGGTCATAGGTCATCCGGTTTCGCCCTGGCAGCATGATTTTACTCCTGAGAAAGGGACAACTGACCACATTAGGCGGGCTATAATACTCTTTGATATCCAGTATGGAACGGGGGGCAGATGGCCATGATCCTCCTTGATGCCAAAAGGCTTTTGATTGGGTGGCTGGAGGTTTCTGTGGGGGCTTCTTGAGCTAAAAGGCTTTGGCCCATGAACCTTCAGAGCCATTAGAGTAACGTACTCTGACCCAAGAGCCCGGCTGCAGATGATGGGAAAGGAATCCAGAAATATAGTAATTTCACATTGGCACCTTTTCCCATACCAATGCAGAAATGGGTTTTATCCAAGTAGACCTCGGTTGGGTCATCAAGATAGGTCTGGACCCTCCAGTTAATGGTCATGGGTGCTCCACTTTGCTCAGCCTCTTTTGTTTTTGCCTCTGCACTGGACTTAGGTCATGCCTGTAGAAACCATTCCTATGCCAATTTGGGGTTGATGCTCCTGTTCATGTTGTCGTTGATGTTGTTCTTGGAATTGTTGGTGGTTTTGGCTGCTGTGAGCCAATCACACTTCCTTCAGGCTCTGAAGTTGAACTTGAATGCTGCCCTGCAGTATTTGCTGTTCCCTGGAGGAGCGGGTCAAAATTTTCTAGCTGACTGGCTTGCACAGCTATCCAAGTATAGTAGCTGGCAACATCCCCGTCTGAATGAGGAATGAAAGTATCCAGTAATGGTTGTACCGTGGATCAACAATTGTGGAACAAATGTAATGGTTGGATGACACTCTTTGCATGCTGGTATTTTCAGATAAGTGAAGGGTTAAGCTCTCCACTAACTCATATGCTTCTTTTTTTCCTCCACACCTGCATACATTGCAGACACCTCCTTAAGCTGTTCCTGTAGCATGTGAAAAAATGGGATAGCTTGGCCCGTGGTATAGTCCTCCTGCTGCCTTCACGTGTGAAGACCTCGAAAGGTAGCAGCATCTCTGTCAGGCATTTAGCTAGGCCCCATTGGTCCATCTCAATGATCATGCCTTTCAGAGTAGCATCCCCTCTTAGCATGGCATATTCATTGATTAGTCTGTACTGCTCAAAGAGATGTTCAAGCATGTAATAAGTTGAGTTCCAACGTGTTGGCACCTCCTGAACGAGTCTTTTAACTGGCATTCGATTATCATGTTGAATGATCCTCAGCTGCTTCCGGGCTTTAAAAGAATGGCGGAAACATTTGCAAATTCTTCTGCAGGTGGTCAGTAAGTTGCTGGTTCAGTCTTCTTTTTTCAGAAAGTCTTGAGCAATTATGTTAATGCCGTGTGCCAAACACAGGACCCTGAAATACCCACCACTGGCCATGGCCTTAACTATATTACTACCATTTTCCGTGACAACAAAACCAATGTTAAGCCTTCTTGGTCACACTCAGCCATTCAAAGACCTTAGTGTTAAAGATCCAAAATGTTTGCAGGAGTATGGGATTTCTCTGTGGTGGTCATGGCTACTGTAGCATGCTTCCAGGCACCATTAAAAATGTCAGCAGTGTCAACACCTGTAGATATCTTTTCTCTAACCCCCAGAAAAGAGATCCAGTGTGCAATGATGCACATGTAATCAGTCGCTTGGCAACTAGTCCACATGTCTGTTGTCAGGTATACAGTGTGAACGACAGTCTGCTGCAAAGCTTGTCCAAGCAATTTCAGCATGTTGTGATGAAGTGCTGGAGCAGCAACTCTGGTGAAATAGGACCAGCTGGGAACCTTCCATTTCGGGCAGATGGCTGCCACAAATTCAAGAAAACCAACCACTTTCATAAAGGAAGGAGGTCCAGTGCTTACATTTTAGCCAGCTTCTCATTGTACGAACGTGCTGTTGGGTGGTTGCATGTGTACTGTCCCTCCAACATAAACTTGCTGAGAATGGTAGCCTGGATTTTTTTCTTTTCTATTGCACTGATACAGGTGACTTCTTGACACCAGATGTTAGGCTCAATGTGTTTTTTTTCCTTGCGGTACTCTCTTGTCTTGGATTCCTTGGTGCTTCTGTCTGACTCTTGTGCCATTGTGATGTTGCTGATGATGATGCTGGTGGTACCACTGCAGTGCTAGTGACGGGGCTGCTTTGTGCACCATTAAATTTCTCCCTATTGTACACCTTCCACCGTGATCGGATCTTCTTCATTCCCTCCATTAACAACACTTGCAGTTTTTTGGCCGCTAAGGTGCGCCTCCCAATGGATCAAGTAGAGTTTTCTTAGATGGGTTATTTGGCCTCCGGTACCATAGTTTGTACTAAGCTGATACAGACTTACACCTACTCCACAAATGGAGCATATAGCAATTTTCACCTCCTTCCTGCTAACCGAGAAGAAGTCCCAAACTGGCAAGGTCAACTTTCTGACGCTGCTGAGGCTACTTGCAATCTCAGATGAACTGGTAGGTGGGCGTGACGTTTTTCCCTCTGCAGTACCTACGTGTACTGAGATGGTTGTGGTGGATGTAGGTCGCAGCCGGGACTTTTTACATATGCCAGCTGGAGGTGGTATTGGGGGTATCTGTGTTGGTGGTCTCCATGCCTCATCCGTCACAGTAATTTGGGATTGGGTAATGTAGGTCTCCACTGGGGCAGGGCTAATGTCCATGATGACTGGCTCGTCATGATCCTCCTCTTCTACATCTACCTCCCTAACGCTAAGGTTTTCTGGAATCTGCCTTTACCCTAGCCTTGTCTTGTGGCATGTCACACTCTCAGACTGAGGTGGGATCCAAGTGACACCTAGATCATCAGAAGGGGGCTTGCGGGAGAAGTTGATTAACTAATCTTGCTGGGGATCTAGAAAAAACAATGGAACTACTGAAAGAGTGGATTGCTCTTCTTCTTCCTCAGTAGGAAGCTCAATCTCCTGAACTGTCCCAACTTCAGGAGGAACACCTTCCATTGGGGGTGGTTGCAGCTATTGTTGCTCACATATCTGAATTTCCTGCATCAATTGAGTACTACTTTGCGATAAAGATAAGTCAATTTCAACATCACTGCTCATCTGCGTTATCGTGATTGGACTGGCTGTCTCTGCGACGTACATGGGCTCGGGCCTTGGTTGGTGGGGTGGGTGCACTGATGATGGGATGCTGCTCCCAGCTTACACCACAGACACCGCTGCAGCAGGTACCCAAAAAAGTTTTTGGGCGACATATCAGTGGTGGTAAGTGGCAGCGCCTTCTTCTTCTTCTCACTGACAACGTTGACTTTCTTGGTAATGGTACCTTTCTTTGGGGCCACCTTGAAGATGTCAGCCCTTTGGTATTGCTTTGTTAGCACGCAGTGGCACTTGTCTTATAGTCACAAGTTGAAGAGATGTCTGTGGTCACACATCACGTGATGTTGTGCACAGCCCTTCTGACTGGCAGTACCAGTGGGGATGTTATCTCCTCCTCTTTTGTGTACCCACAAAGCAAAGAAGCAAGAAGAACATCAGTGATATGTGGCATAGTTGTGAGTCAATTACGAGTACAAACAAATATATTATAATTTAGTGTGTGGTCACTGGTCACACTTGTTAATGTTATTAATATTATTATTACCTCAGTTATAAAAAACAATTAACCATACAGTGTAGCCATTTGTGAGACTTTGACAACAACAAGGGCTTTCATGGTGTACTGTACAGTACACTCAGGAAGGATAGGAAAGAAGAACAACAACAACAATAATAAAAGAGTAACGGTTTGGCATTGTGCATCACGTGGGATGCAACATTCAGGGAGCTGCAGCTGACAAATGACAATGGATGGAAGCAATACCCCAAGGGGAACAAAGGAAAGACAGACATGCAGGCCTATGGCAAAAGCACATTAACAGCCTCCACAAAATGGCCGCCAGCCACATGGTCACAGCAACAAGCAGGAGGCTAGACAAAGGAGACATGCTAAACAACACATCTTTCTTTAATGCAACAATACCAAAAACGAAAATCAACATTGCTAAAAAGGTTTACAAGTTACAACCACACACATCTAAGAAATGCATTTAATTTTACACACATGAAAAAAAGTGGAAATACCTCAAAAAACACATTTGGTATTTTTAATCCAATGCCATCCATGGCCAAAATGATGTTTACATTCAACAGACACCACAGAAACAGTTGTTTCATGCACCCATGATTAGCTCTGGGCCTACCTGTTGGAAAACCCATTGGCTGGCTAGGCCACATAGTGAATCAATTCAAATCAATATTGCACATTTATTAAAAACATGGAGAAAATTTTGTGAACTGTGCTACATTTTTGCTGAATAAAAGAAGAAAAGAATTGCATGCAAAACAACAACCAGCTAGAAGACATGGCCACCATAATGAAGGCATGCACGCCTGTGGCAGATGCACACTGTATGCCTTCACAAAATGTCCGCCAGCCAAATGGCCAGGCCAAAGCAACAAGCAAAAAGCCTACAAAGGAAGGACAATGCATGTCTATGGCAAAATCCCACTGGCTGCCTTCATAAAAAGGACATCAGCCACATGGCTAGGTCACAACAAGAAGCAATAAACCTACTAGGGAAGACAATGCAGGCCTATGGCAATAGTACACAGTCTGCCTTCACAAAATGGCCACCAGCCACATGGCCAGACCACCACAACAAGAAACAATAAGATAAGAGGAACAAAGGGAAAACATTCAGGCCCATGGCAAAAGCACACTAACTGCCTTCACAAAATGTACACCAGCCACATGGTCGCAACAACAACAAGCAGGAGGCCTGGAAAACCATGAACTCAAAAAGGCCTATATGAACACAGACTTTACAAAATGGCCCCTGGCCAGATGGGGTGGCTCAGCCAAAGATAATGCTGGCCCACTATTACAAACACATACACACACACACACACTGGACAGACAAAGGAAGCATGCTAAACAACACATCTTTAGTGCAACAGTGCCAAAAACGAAAATACACAGGGCTAAAAAGGTTTACAAGTTACAACCACACACAATGAACAAAGGTATTTAATTTAACACAAATGAAAAAAAGGTGAAATACCACAAAAATGCATTTTGTATTTTTAATCCAATGCCATCCACGGCCAAAATGATGTTTAAATTCAACAGACACCACAGAAACAGTTGTTTCATGCACCCATGATTAGCTCTGGGACTACCAGTTGGAAAACCCATTGGCAGGGTAGGCCATATAGCGAATCAATTCAAATCAATATTGCAAATGTATTAAAAACATTTAGAAAATGTAGTGAACTGTGCTACATTTTTGCTGAATAAAAGAAAAACAATTGCATGCCAAACAACAACCAGCAAGAAGACATGGCCACCACAACGAAGGCAGGCAGGCCTATGGCAAATGCACACTGGCTGTCCTTCACAAAATGGCCGCCAGCCACATGGCGAGGCCAAACCAACAAGCAATAAGCTGACACAGGGAAGACAATGCAGGCCTATGGCAAAAACACATTGACTGCCTTCACAAAACGTCCGTCAGCCACATGGCCAGGCCACAACATGCAATAAGCCTACAAAGGGAAGACAATGCAGGACTATGGCAAAGGTACACTGTCTGCTTTCACAAAATGGCCACCAGCCACATGGCCAGGCCAGCACAACAAGAAGCAATAAGCAGAGAGGAACAAAGGGAAGACATGCAGGCCTATGGCAAAAGCACACTAACTGCCTTCACAAAATGTACACCAGACACATGGTCGCAACAACAACAAGCAGGAGGCCTGGAAAACCATGAAATCAAGCAGGCCTATATGAACACAGACTTTATAAAATGGCCCCTGGCCAGATGGGGAGGCTCAGCCATGGAAAATACTGGCCCACTATTACAAAAACATACAGACACTGGCCAGACAAAGAGGCATGCTAAACAACACATCTTCAATGCAAC
The DNA here is from genome assembly GCF_964261635.1 of Lissotriton helveticus. Classification (NCBI taxonomy): domain Eukaryota; kingdom Metazoa; phylum Chordata; class Amphibia; order Caudata; family Salamandridae; genus Lissotriton; species Lissotriton helveticus. The sequence goes on from NC_136062.1 coordinate 313,885,723, forward strand.
AGTGCCAAAAACGAAAATCCACAAGGCTAAAAAGGCTGGCAAGTTACAACCACACACATCGAACAAAGGCATTTCATTTAACACAAATGAAAAAAGGGGAAATACCGCAAAAAACCCATTTTGTATTTTTAATCCAATGCTATCCATGGCCAAAATTGTGTTTAAATTCAACAGACGCTGAAAAAAACAACAAAGAGAGTGAGGGCTTTTCCACATGTGTGAATGGGGGTACTCCTGGTCTGTCCCCTTGACCTTAATCTATAGAAACAAAAAAGAAGAGTATCACCAATGGACCTAAAGAGGTCCTATTGGGAGAAAGGGAAATAGGGGAAAGTCCAAAAGAAAATAGTTCTTTTGTTAGAAGACCCCTCACTCACCAACCTGGTTGGTGACATGCTTCATCATCGGGGTCCCACCCGGACGGCCGAGTGCCATCCGGGTGTGCTGCGACACCTGAATTACAGTGAGCGGGTAATTTTGAGTGAAAGTGGTGTGAAAAATTGAATTAAAAACTGCCCAAGTATGACTTCAAAGAAAAAACTTTATTCTGAAGCTACTGGCCAGAATTAAAAACAATCTTGCGATACTTCCGTTGGTTAGGTTAACCGATAGTATCTATGTGAGTGGTCTACATGTTGCAACCTGTAGTGGAAAATGCCAGGTTTTCGTCAGGACCAAGTGAAAGGAGACCTGGGCGGTATACACTCGCTAAGGTGTATCCAACTCTCGGCCCCAGTGACCTAACTGTGTTCTTACAGTTGGTTGTCCTTACATCAAAAATAAAGAGAAGGAAAAAATGGGAACCTGTGGAGAAAAAAGTAATATCACAAACATATAAAATACGTGCCTGTAATGTGGTCTCTCCGTGGTATGATTCATGCTCTCCCCTTCATGCGTGAGATTCGTGCTGATGGTATGCATACTTTCATGTGGTGACTACGGTGCTGGCGTGAGCTAGCAAGGTGCTCTAAGTATGCATATACAGTCATGTAGTATTATAATATACAGGAGTCTTAGAATCCAAAAGATGGATTCTGTTAGATAGGCTCATTAGCCGTGACTCTGCAGAGACACTCATACTCACACGCTATCAATAGAATGTGCTCTGGTGAGTATTCATTTTTAAACAGTACTTTTACACATAGTTGAGAAAAGTGGTTACACACGCTCACCCGCTTCTTTGTGAGCGCCATAATTTGCATGCAAGCTTACTGAATAGGCGTTGTTGAAACAAGGCATCGTTAGCACAACGGGAGAGGGGGGGCGAGAAGGTGGGGAGGGGAAAGAGGGAAGGGACGCCGAGGTAGGTTGTGGCGTGCCGTCCAAGCAAGGTTCGAAGCCTGGGACCCTGTGGCTCCACATGCAATGCCTCTGCCGACAGATGCAAACAACAAGAACTGGGGTTTCCGGGGGGCCACACCGGTTTCCGACTTCAAAGGTCGGTCAGGATCAGCTTGCCGGGCCTCACTGCACTTCACTTGCCCCGCCAGGCCTTCAAAGTCCAGCAGAGGTCCTGGATGTGCGATTTAGTAGGTCACCATCTTTGACATGCCCCCCCTGTCATGCGTTTAGAGCATAGAGTGGTAGAGGCAGAATACATTGTTTTAAGGAATCAATTGTATGACCAGATTTTTTCATCTGAGTCATTTGGGTTGAGGCGTAGTGGCTCACCTGTGTAAATTGTACATGCATGGCGTATAAATGTATCACTGTATGCAGATCAATCGGATCGAAAAACAGAAGAGGGGCCCTGAATCTAACGTTAAATATCTAGTAGAGGAACAACCCGCCAGGGCGAGAATACTAACGTGTAAAACATGAAAAGGGTGTTCCCTAAATACTAAGAAACCAAGATTCTATTTTCACTTTCAACCAACCCACACAATCACAACAGAAGTAAATTTTATTCAAAAGATTTTTTGTTTTTATTTTTTATATATACATATCTATAAGTCATTTTCATAGAAAAATAATTTCATTTTATACAGTGTGATAACATCTGCAAAACATTTCATAATCATATACAAAATAACAGTATAAAAAATAGGACACACAGTAATAATTAAAGAAGGCACAAAGTACATTCACTCATCCACTCAAGCAACCAATTGTACCATCAGATACATGCACAAACATTCCCATACATATCACCACACACAAAGAAGCGCCGACGCGCGTTTCGGACAAGTGCCAATACAGGCTTCCTTCATCAGGGCGCACTTGGAAAAGAAAATGCAGACACAATCAATGTCGTCTGACAAACGGTCCTGGGAAGCGGTCCTAGTAGCAGCAAAAGTGTATATTCAAAAGGCCCTCAAGAACGGGACCACTGTGAGGTTACCGGTGATAACCAGGTGAGTAGCCGAAAAAGCATTGGTGGTAATCCAGTAAAATAATACTTGATAGGCAGTCAGGATCCCGCACATCAAAATTTGGAAGTCTAGTTGTGGATTCGGAAGGAGCTCAGGGAGGGAGATGAAGTGCCCAATGCGGGTCAATTAGGAAATGAAACAGTAAGGAGTCTCTAAGTTGTTCCAATAAAGCCTGATGACAGGACTTCAGGAGGCCAAAGTAGCACGTGGATGATCAGGAAACAATATTTAGGCAAACCTTAAGAGAACGGTCAGCGTCATCTCTCTGCAAACGGGGAAAAAACCTCCAGGGTGAACGGACTCGGGAAAACAGCTTCAACGAAATGAGCGGCGGTAAGCCTTGGTTGACGGGAAGACTCGCCTGGTCCGGACACGATGGCAAATGCGGCGTCACTCCTAATCCCTGCAGCGGCAAGATTCGTCGTTTCTTAGTATTTAGGGAACACCCTTTTCATGTTTTACACGTTTGCAGATCAATCGGATCCCTTTGCCTTCCCCCTAGCCTTGCCTAGTGCAAGATAAAGGGTTACTTTTCTGAAGCTTGGGGAGGTTGAACCAGATACCGAAGTAATGGGAGTCGATACAGACCTCCTTTACATATTGTTTGAGGACTTTTCCTAGCTAGGAGATGCTGATTAGAGTAATGCCATTTGGAGGATGGAAGTGGCAATGGGTGGAAAAGCAGACTCTTTAGTGAAGTGGAGGATGTATCTATTTATCTACGACAAAAGGGAAGGCCCTTTTGCCTTTCCCTGAATACTCCTTCATTTGGGCTGATGACAAGCACATAAAGAAATCTAACACCTTTTTGTGATTCTACTGTGGGTGCTCCAGGATGCAGAGTCAATGCTACCTACTGTTTGGAAACTCATTCTACACAAAGGTTGTGCCTGAAAAGAACACCTGAAAGAAGACCCATCTCAAACCGGTTCTAAAGTTTGAGAAAGTGGATCCACATTCCCTGTTTGAAGGGTGTGTTTAAGAGTGCTACCTAATCGATCCAAATTATTCCAGTTCTAAGTTCCCTATGAACAATTAAATGAGTGCTTCACAGAGTACTCAGAGGACTGCTGAGCAACTGGGTTTATAGCAACCTCACAGATAGTCTCCTAGAGGTGAGGAAACATCATCTGAAGTCTGGCTTTCCTGCTAAAGTAGCGGTGTGCCAGCACTGAAGTGCCTAGAACCCTTACGACTCAGAAAATGAAGGGGCATGCCTTGCCCTGCAAGAGGAAAGACTATCCAGGAAGGAGCTAGATCTAGCATGTCCCCAGTGATGAAGGCCACCCAGGGCACCAGTCGGGTGTATACGCAGGTACACGGTGTCCACCTACTCTTTTCACAGGGTGGACGCCATCCCCCCTGCTAAGAAGTTGGGCCCCACAGAAATATGATGAACTTGTCCTCATGTAAGACACCAGGACACCTTCAGAAGCGCCTGCACGTTGTCTGCTTTCCATTTCCAGCAGCAACATGCAGGCAGCGAGTTGTTTTTTTTTTACCTTCAGCCAGGCTGAAGTTAAGTAGCAATCAGGCCTCCTTTTGTTTGAATATCTTGACTGGAGGCTGTCTGGAACCTCACACAAATGTAAATGTCACAGAGGTAAAAAAAAGGCACACAGCTTGCTATCTCTTCACAGGTACCTAAGAGATGCATGCTTTTGCCTTTGTTCTGTCCCTGTATATAAGTGCACACACTGTAAGACTCAGATGGGGTGGTCTGTCCAAGTATTTGCAAAAAGACTTTAAATAGCACTATTTTATTTGTTTTATAGCGCTACATCGTGACGTCATGTGCTGTATGGCATGCATCATGATGTCACTTGCAGTGTCTAACTTGGTCAGTCCCGCCACTTCTTTTTATACGACTTGTCCCCAGAGCCCACCCAAACAGGCTGCCTGCGTGTGATCCAAAAAGACTCTGGAGTCTGTGCCACCTCCTCACTCTCTTTCTAGTTCCCGGTGGGAACTGCAATACCGTGATCTCGTGATTGTCCAAGGCCTAATCAGGGCTGAGATTGCATGACCCTTAAAGGCCAGAAAGGGACTTCATCTGTGCCGCAATTGGCTCGAATGTTGGCTATAATTGCTGAGGAACCCCCTGGAAATAAAGGGAGAGGTGTGGAGCAGGGGCCGAGTGGCTGACTCCGGAGCACAGGGTCATGTTACGATCCCCAGTGGAAACTCAGCTCAGCATCATGTAACTCTGGGCAATAGCTGAATCAATCTCCCCAAAGGCCCCTAGCGTCTTGAAACCCTTAATGGGGTGATATGTTTGCGTTTTACAAATAGGAATTATTATTATTATACCTAAGGTGGTCAGATTAGGACCGTGCCTCTTCAGCACTGCTGATTGCTAAGCTATGTGCTGTACCTGCTGCAATTGTGATTGCAACCATCATCGCCAATGAGGCTTAAAACTTGACCAACTCCTAGGGGCCCAGAGCAGTGACTCCTGTAAGACAGCTGGGTGGATTTGTTGCCACATACAGCTTGCAACAGACTGCAACAGAGATCTGCAGATTCTTTGCAGCTTTCCATAAGAACGGCAGAACACCTCAGACTGGAAGGCAGAAGCTGAAAAGAATTGTGAGATTCTTTTACATGTGAAGTGGTCAAATGAACACACTCGGCACTCTTTTCCTGTGTACGGATACACTAAACAGACTGGGTGCCCCTTGTGAACTGAGGGTGATAGAGACTACACCTGAGCTGAATTTTGACTACTCCTGATGGCTGTTAGAGCAAGAGGACACACTGGGAGGGGGCGGTGAGGATGTAGGGTGGGTGCAGCACCCACCGGAGATAGAGCCCGGAGGCACCCATTTAGTATACAACTTCTGGATTGTGTTGATTGTTGAGCTGGAAGCTCGAGGACCCCACAGTACCTTTGACTGCTCGCTTTTGCTACTCTGAGAATCAAGTGCAGAAGGAGTTGTACTTGGCCCAGTTTGCAGAGCCATAGTAGGAAGGGCCCCAGAACAACTGGGGCAAATTAACTCAACCCGCACAGTTGATGCTCAGTCAGTATCCCTTGCCTGCCCCATGGCCCACAGAACTACTACTGACCCGATCATTGCTGCTGCAGAGAACTTTTGCTCCTGGGGTCCGTGGCAAACCTTGGTGTATTGGATTATCTCATGAACTTCTCTTCAGAGCTGCTTCTGAAATATATGGGATTGTTGAACATATTTTTTCCAAAACCTCTTTGGGAGTTAGTCCTCTGCCAACTCCCAAGCTATGGTACGAGAATATTGTAGCCAAACTATTGTCTCATATAAATATGCTGTTGAAAATATTATTTACAGCAGTACTGCCCTATTGCAGTTAATAATAGAAAATCTACATCTAATGGGAGGATATTTTTCAAACGATATTTCGGGTGAGTGTTTCCTGGCGCTATCCTGACACACAACCGAACTGCTTATTCATTGAGGTTATGCTCGTTTGCAATGTAGGCGCTACGGCGGATCCTTAATAGGAGAAAGCGCTATTCAAAAGCCCATCCCATAACAATCCCTGGGTGACCTCTTCTGGAACAGACTCCAAAGGGAATATATAGCTCTTGGTAGCTGAAGTAACGAGCCTCATCCATGCAGCCTTCGTCGCATTACAGCGATGAAGATGTACAGAGTGAAGAAACAATTGATTCTGGCTTGTGGTCGAGATTAGGACAGTGTATCGCTTTACAGTTCAATACCGTTTAACCGCATGTCTGGTTATCTACGGTGTCTGCCTCGCGAAAAGATACCCTCAGCACAGCGTAACTGTAATTGGTTTCTCGTGTAAACACGGCTTGTGACAAGCTCCTAAGTGCGTAGTTGACAACCGTACTGTTTTCTGTATCGAAAAGCTGGCGTGACTGCATTACAATGGCAGCCAGTGTTCATACTGCAAGAAGGCTGAGCTCCTTCCTGAATAAAACTTCAATTACTAACATCTTTATGACAGCGACTCTTGATAAATGCTCTTTGGCGCCTTTAGTTGTAGTACGGGCGACTCGTGCATTTAACAAAAATAACAGTGTTTTTGTTGCTCGGTTCCTTAAAAAAAAAAAATATATATATATATATGTTTAAGGTTTACAAATCATGCTCGCTATTTGATACGAAATGTACTGAAAGTGGATGACTTTGAGTTATTTCGATGTTTGGACAAAGGAAATTAGGCTAAAACTAAAAAAGTGAACGTCTTTTGAGTTCTAGTTCAGTTCACACTACCGCCAGTCATAGCGCTATAACTGTGAAATAACATTTTCATATCCTGTATATGAAAATGTAAAAACTATAACACAAAGGTCATGCTCCATTTACAAAGCTATTTTTTCCCTGTGCAGAGTAAATCCTTACAGTCTACTTGAAACAATACAATTCAAACAATTTTTACATTTGATTTTAAAAATAGCTCTTGTGCATTCGGTAGTAAGCGTACATTTCTGCTAAAATCCACGCGAGAATAAACTGAAATACTAACTTTTGCTAGTGAAATCGTACCCAAACTAAACTCAAGAAAAAAAGCAAATCATACATTTGCATTAGAAAATCCCTTCATCTCCTCAGTGGGGCAGCATGCTTCATTTACCCCCACTGATGTGGAACAAGTCGGGAGCGTGCACAAAGCTCAAAGATTCTGGCCTTGGCAAGTAGGTGGCGCCCACGAGCACCAAAAAATGAATCATTTTATAAATACAACGACCAAAGAATGAATGACACGTGTAAGTAGTTTACAAGTGCCAAAACAAGTATACACAAAGTTACGGGGACCTCCCTTCAAAACCGAGGACCCCTGACAAGGCCTGCAGATGCAGTTCCATGTTATTGGAGCAGCGGGTGAGGGGGTAATCTAGTCAAACCAAAGGATAAGAATGGACAATGCCAAAACTATTACAGATTAATTTAATTGAATTGATATTTTCGTTATCACACATTTGAACCTCACCATAGACATCGTTTTAACGATTACTACGCTTTCTATCCCGGCTACATGAGCCGTCATTATTGTTGGTAAGTGTAAATTAGGATTTTTTGGTAAAATGCTAATACTTACGCACTTACTGATTGGACAATGGATGAGTCTTTTGATTCCATTTGTTCAAAAGCAATTTCTCATTTTCTACCCCTGCTTTTTTTCTCCTTTATTAAATAGAACAAGACGAATAGAACCAAGACAGGTAGACATAGAATTGTAGTCAGAAGGAGACATTTGCCCTTTTGAAACACTTGTTCTAAACATTGGAAATGACTGGTTGTTTGATTTTTGAGAAAAGGTGAGGTACAATTCTTTGTGTGATCTACAGCTTCTACGTAATAGGGTTTTATCAACTGGATGGGCTCAATTCCAAAGCCCGTGTCCTTGTGATTATTTGTTTTACCCCTCACACATTCTTTTAATCAATTACACGAAAAACACTCGTTCATTGTGGTGGATCATTTTCTGAATGGGACAACATATGTATGTTTGTTCGATAAGGCACTCTACATCACCAGAGGTGTTTTTTTTATTCTTCGCTTGGTTTGTGATGAATGTAGGGTTGGCTATGTGCACTCAACTTCCTTTTTATGAAGGCACAGCTTTTTAATTGTCTGCATTTCCTTTTTATTAAATTATATGATGCAAATTTTTTATATATGTAATTTTGCAGCCTTGAGAAAGTCCAGGAGGATGAAACGAGCATTGGCTGCCGTTTTTTATCTACAATGGAAGTCATTAAAATGACCTGATACGACTACTGTTGTGGATCATTTATTGCAGAATCGCTAAAGAAAGTTCAAACACTGTTTGTGTTCTCTTTGCTTGATTGCCAAATAAGGATAATAGTAACAGTGCTGTGATGTGCTTTGGTGCTTATATTGGACATTGTTATCTAGACTGCCTTGTTGGTCTAGTGGACTTATACCAAATGGGAGTACCCTTATGACTTGATGAGCTTTAAATGAGCGTTAAAATACTAAGAACTGACTAATAGATGTGCAGATCTTGAAGCATATCGGCAGGTTGTAAATATGTAATAGAATTTTTCTGATCTACCACTCTACAGTATTCATTGGTTATTGACTATTTTGTACGTACTTCTGTAATAAGAAAAAGGTATCAGGTTGACATTCAAACTATGACAACCTTTGATGATAATAGAGATGACCTTATTGATGATTTATTCAATTCAAATCCAATACGGGTATTAAACAACACCCGGGATACCTTGAAGGAGGGGTTGAAACAGAAATATTTGAGATTCGAGAGAATGAAAAAGCAAGAGCTCTCTAGGTGGTGGGACACAACAGTCCTGCACAAATATATTGAAAAAGAACAAGTTCCAAGGGGGTTGCACATACGCATTTTACCTTCTTTTGAGGATTTGGATAAAGGTCACTTAAAGGAGTGTGAAAAGTTACTGTTTAATTCATCCATTGGCGTGATGGATATACTGATCAGGGATGCAGTATTGAAATGGAATAAGTTACTACTGGAAATTGCCATTTTATAGAAGATCCATGAATTAAATGTACCAGAGCCAACTGAACGGAATTTAGTAATTTTAAAAGAAGAAATACACAAATATCAACTATACCACACAAATGTACCACACAAAAGATCAGGCGTGATGAAAGAGATTATCTCAATGGGAGGGTTTACATGTTTGGCAAAAAATCTGATAATCTCAAAACTGGCACACACTTAGAAATGTTAGAACGCACCTCACAGAAGACTGATTTACCCAGTATTTCTGAAAACTCAGTGTCAACAGTATCTCTAACCGTGCTCGCAGGCAGGTCACCCTCCCACATTGCTGCATGGTTCCCCCTACCTGTGCCTGCCTCGCCCCCGCATTGTAATGCTGTAATTGCCTAATTGTGTTGTTGCGTGCCTAACTGTTCTCTGCTGAGATCTGCTGTTCCTGCTTTGTTTCAGTGCCCATCTTTTCTTTCTGTGCCATCTTGTTTACTCCTTTTTCACCACCTTTGTGCCCCTCGCCCGTTTTCCCACCATCGAGTCCCTGCGGCCCCGCCCCCTGCACTCCTATTTGCCCGCCCCGCTCCCGCCTCCCAGCTGCTCCTCCCTCCCACCAGCCCTTATATGGAGGCCGCGCAGCAGTAAAAGGAGCAACCTCTAGCCTTGCTCACAGGCATGCCGCCCCCGCACGCTGCTGCACGGCTTCACCTGCCTGTGCCTGCCTCGCCACCCGCATTGTATTGCTGTATCTGTCTAATTGTGTTGCTGTGTGCCTAACTGTTCTCTGCTGAGATCTGCTGTTCCTGCTTTGTTTCTGTGCCCGTCTTTTCTTTCTGTGCCATCTTGTTTACTCCTTTTTCACCAACTTGGTGCCCCTCGCCTGTTTTCCCGCTGCTGAGTCCTGCCCCCCGCACTCCCATTTGCCTGCCCCGCTCCCGCCTCCCAGATGCTCCTCCCTCCCACCTACCCTTATATGGAGGACGTGCAGCGGATGCACCGCTGGCACGCCGAAGGCAAGTCCGTCTGCGCCCATCGCGCCTGGACCGTGGCCAGCGCCAGCACCCCTGGCCCCTGCACACACCACAACGCCCGACAGCGCTACAATGCCGGCACCCTCCACACACTCAACCCCGAATGAGAACACACCTGCTACCAGGCCACCCCGAAGTGCACCCAAGGATCCTTCACCTGCCGGAACTGCTACACCAGCACCCGGCCCGCAAAACCACCAACCGAAGGACCCAACTACCACAGATGCATACTCCTCAACACCCGCTCCGCCCGCAAACACGCTGTCGAACTATGGGACCTTCTCGACTCTATCTCTACAGACTTCGCCTTCCTGACGGAGACCTGGCTGAACCCCACCTCAGCTCCCAACATCGCCATAGCCATCCAGGAAGGCTGCAAGATCACCCGCAGGGTCTGCAACAGTGGCCTAGGAGGAGGAATTGCCATCTTCCACAGGAACACAATCAGAGTCTCGACAAACACCGACGACACCCTCAGCACCGCCGAACACATGCACTTCCAGATTCACACCGACCCCAACACCACCCTCAGAGGAACCCTCCTCTACAGACCCCCCGGACCCCGGCCACAGTTCAGCGACTCCATTGCTGACTTCAACAGAACACACGCCCTAGCCTCCACGGACTACATCCTCCTCGGGGACCTGAATTCCACCTCGAGAACAACAACACCAACCCCACCACCCTGATCAACAACCTCCCTAACCTCAGAATCGGACAGCTTGTGAGAAACACAAACCCATGCCGCCGGCCACATGCTCAACCCCATCTTCACCGCAGGCCCCCACATCTCCTTCAACCGCACCACTGAACCCCACTGGATCGAGCACCACTGCATCCTCTTTACCTTCAGGAAGCCCACCACGCACCACTGCACCCATCAGAGGCCTCAACACTGCTGGAACAAGGTCACAGACGACCAGCTAACCACCACCCTCACCCAGAGCCCACCCACTGACTCCATCGACCCTGACAACGCCACCCGCAACCTCAGAGAAAGGATCAACGACTGCGCCAACACCCTCACCCCGCTCATTACACTCTCCAACAGCCGCATCAACAAGAAAGCCACCTGGTTCACTGAAGACCTCCAGGCCTCCAAACGAACATGCCGAAAACTGGAGAAGAACTGGCTTCGCGAACAAAGACCAGACAGCAACGCAACCCACAAGAACACCACCCGCAGACACCATCAACTCATCAGAGCCGCCAAGAGGGCCTCATTCAAAGACCGCCTGGATTACAATGCACATTACAGCAAAAAGCTCTTCAACATTGTGAAGAAACCCTTCAACCACAGCTCCAACACCGAAGACATCCCACCTTCGCAAAACCTGTGCGACGCGCTGGCCACCTTCTTCCACCAAAAGATTGCCATCATCCACAACAGCTTCAATGCCATGACCGCCTCAACAACCACCGCACCAATGGCCACCACCTGCACCAACCACCTGCTCTCCTGGACCAGCATCAAGGACAAGGACACCAGCGAGATCGTGAACACCATCCATTCAGGATCACCGTTCGACCCATGCCCTCACAACATCTTCAACAAATCCAGCACAGCCATCGCACCCCACCTCCGGAAAGTAATCACCATCTCCTTCAAGACAGCAACCTTCCCGGAAAGCTGGAAGCACGCCGAGATCAACACCTTACTCAAGAAACCTAAAGCGGACCCCAAAGACCTCAAGAACTTCCGACCCATCTCCCTGCTCCAGTTGCCGGCGAAGGTCACTGATAAAATCATCAACAAACAACTGACCCGATTCCTCGAGGAGAACAGCTCCCTGGACCCGTCCCAGTCTGGGTTCTGCCACAAGCACAGCACCGAAACTACTATCATGGCCGCCACCGAGGACATCAGAACCCTGCTTGACAACGGAGAAACAGCAGCCCTCATTCTCCTGGACCTGTCAGCCACCTTTGACACGGTCTGCCACCGCACACTATGAACACGCCTACACTACGCCAGGATCAAGAGAAGGCCCTGGACTGGACCACATCCTTCCTCTCCGGAAGAGCACAGAGCGTCCGCCTCACCCCCTTCCACTCCATTGTCACCGAACTCATCTGCGGCGTACCCCAGGGCTCTTCCCTCAGCACGACGCTGTTCAACATCTACATGGCACCCCTCACCCACGTCGCTCGACAGCATGACCTCAACAATATCTCCTACACCGACGACACCCAGCTGATCATCTCCCTCACCAAAGACCATCACACCGCCAAAACCAACCTCCACGAAGGAATGAAGGCTGTCGCCGAATGGCTGAGGAACAGCCGACTGAAGCTGAACTCGGACAAGATGGAGGTCCTCATCCTCGGCTCCACCCCTTCAGCTTGGGACGACTCCTTGTGGCCGACAACACTAGGAACAGCTCAGACACCTACCGACCACGCACGCAACCTAGGGGTCATCCTCGACTCCACCCTCTCCATGACTAAGCAGGTCAACGCAGTTTCCTCATCCCCCTTTAACACCCTCCGAATGCTCCGCAGGATCTTCAAGTGGATCCCCACATAGACGAGAAGAACAGTCACCCAGGCCCTCGTCACCAGCAGGCTGGACTACGGAAACGCCCTCTACGCAGGAACTACGGCCAAACTCCTGAGACGATTGCAACGCATCCAGAACGCCTCGGCACTTCTGACCCTCGACATCCCCCACCGCAGCCACGTCACACCCCACCTGAGAGACATGCACTGGCTCCCCGTCAACAAGAGGATAACCTTCAAACTCCTCATCCATGCACACAAAGCTCTCCACAAGACCGGCCCAGCATACCTCAACAGACGGCTCAACTTCTAATAACCCCCACCCACCAGCTCCGCTCAGCCAGCCTCACCCTCGCCACAGTCCCCCGCATCAAAAGAACGACCATCAGCGGCAGATCCTTCTCCCACCTCTCCGCCAAGATCTGGGACACCCTCTTACCAACCCACGGCAGACCCAGGACCTACTGGCCTTCAGAAGACTCCTCAAGACCTGGCTCTTCGATCACTAGCAGCACCTCCCCCCAGCGCCTTGAGACCCTCATGGGTATGTAGTGCCCTTTATAAATGTCATGTTTGATTGATTATCACAAGTGGGGATTCATCTAATGCACAGGGTCAAGCATCAGGAAGCGTTTCTGATCCGTTTTTTTTTAGAACAACAATGATTCAGAAAGGGGAACAAACAGGCTTACAAAAAAGAGCTGGGTTCAAAAAGACATGGAGGGGTAAATCAAGACTCAGATCCAAACACAAAGGAAAAAGTGGGTGTCACAACCAGGTCAGGGTCACGGAACCAGAAAATGTGATTAATATGAATGCGATCGATACATCGGACAATATTAACATTGTGAATTTATCGATTCCATGATTTGACTGATGTTGAAATAAAATTACTAAGCAAGGTTTCTGTCCAAGTTCTTTGCCTAATTTTACATCACTGCATGTGAGTTGCTTTAAGTTCACCAGGAAACTAAAGTTACATAAATTCTTCCCAGACAAACAACTTAAAATTCCTCACATTAGAGCACCAGAGAATATATATCCAATCCCAACTATCAGTTACATAAAACATGTGCATCAGTTATTATTCCTGGGGGATCCCGAGGAATCTCCCTTGATACAGACTGTGGTAGCAGATTTAGATCTGGACACATTTTCAGATGTGCACAGTGGACCGAGGAAAAAATCGAGATTCCATTCAAGCAAAATTAACATCAAATGAAACATCACTGTAGAGGAAAGGATAGTGCTCAAAAGTCTAAAAAATGACGACTCCCTTGTCCCCAGAGAAGCGGACAAGGGAGGTAACGTAGTGCTCATGGATAAATCTGATTATCTGTGCGAAATAGATAGACAACTAGTGGATACTACTGCTTATGTGAGACTGAGTAGTAATCCAATGAAAGCTACAATTGAAACTGTAGAAAGTAGGGTAAGATATTGGAAGGATTTATGTCTCATCTCAGACCTTGAATTCAGGTATCTTCTCAATGAGAACCCAACTAATCCCTGTATTTACACCTTACTAAAAATACATAAAGGGATGGGTTTCCCTTTCAGGGAGACCCATAATTTCAGGAATCGGATCTCCCACAGAGAAAATCTCTGAATATATAGACCTATGTTTACAACCCTTGGTCACTAATTTACCTTCGTACATCAAGGACACTCGTGACATCTTGAGTAAAATTGTGGATGTGGAATGGGTGGAAGGTCATCAGTTAGTGACTCTTTGATGTATGCTGTACAACACTTCTTAGATACACGACCAGTGAACATGTATGAACACACTAACATGTTATTAGATCTTATTGAACTGGTATTGAACAACAATATATTCACACACAATGGCGACTGGTTCCGCCAGATACAAGGGGTAGGAATGGGGACAACATGTTTGCCATCATTTGCGATCCTCTATATGGGTAGTTTTGAACATACACATTGTAGTTAAAAGGGCTCAGTGCCCTATTGGAGAACATTGGGGGCGCTTCATTGATGATATTTTAATGTTTTGGGCAGAAACCAGCGATGCCCTAGAACCATTTTTTGTATACATTAATGATAACCCCTTCAATCTCCGCTTCACCAAAGAGCAAAGCACCACTCAGATAAACTTTTTAGACATCACTATTCAAGTGGATAACAACAGATTAACAACAGAACCGGTTAGAAAACCAACGGCATATAATGCTACACTGCATGCAAGTAGTTCTCACCCTCCCTCACAGATCAGGACTATTCCCTATGGGGAGATGATGAGAACCAAAAGGAATTGCAGTTATGAAATACTATTAGAGCATGAACTGAATTTTTGGGGAAAAAAGATTTATGACCAGAGGATACACAGAAGAAGTCATTAGAGAGGCTCGCTGTAAGGAAACAGGGTTAAAAGAGCAGGTCTTTTGGCTAGCAATACAGAAAGAAAGAACCAGAACAGGAGAAAAACTGTTTTTATTACTCCATACACTACCATGAGCATGGATGTATATAACATTTTGAAGAAACATTGGCATCTATTAACACATGATGCCACTCTACAAGAGGTGGTTGGATCAAAACCAATAATCACCCATAAGAGGGGTAAAACACTCAGACAACATTTGTGCTCTAGTTTTATACCACCAATGGTCGATACAGCTTGGATACCATCTCCTCAAAATGTTTTTTTTAAGTGTGGATCTTTCAACATCTGTTGTTTTGCCATGCATAAAACTATGACTTTCAAGTACAACACAGATAAAATGTATACAGTTCGTAGTTTAATCACCTGCAATACGAAATATGTAATATATTGCATTCAATGTATCTGTGGGAAAATCTACATTGGTAGCTCTTTGAGATCGCTAAAGGAGAGAATCCAAGAGCACATAGGAGCCATCTGTAACAATAATGAACAATGTCCTTTTGCCGTGCATTTTAACACAGTTCATAAATCAAATGAAATTCTGAAAATGGGCTTCCATGGCATTGATGTAATAAGCCCAGTGTTAAGGGGTGGCAACAGAATTACCAAACTTCGGAAAAGAGAAAGTGAATGGATTATCAAACTCACGGATGTAGAGCATGGCATACATCTTGATGAAGAGATGTTTGAATTCCTGTAAAATCAATATTATGCATGCCATATGTTTTTCTCAGTCACTGGATTTTTCCATATTATGTGAATAATTTCCTTCATTCTTAATACACCTATTCTGTAACTAACAACTGTCCCAAGACACAATGAGGTTGAAGCACCCTTTTTACTAACTCACGTTTTGTGTATGATTCACTTGGTCGGTCAACAATAACATGCTCACTACAGAGATAGTGGTTTCAATCTTGGCCAATGTTGGACCTGGCCTCGTGGCGTGGTTCCCCCCATTCCTCAGCACCCTGTTAGCGTAGCCCTGCACCCAGAGTTCCCTGCGCAGCACCCCGTTAGCGTAGCCTGCACCCAGAGCTCCCTGGTCGTCCGGCTCCCTGTACGCCCAGACCCCGTAACCGACGACCAGTCCTGCTTGTCCCGTTCCACTCCCGGCTCAGAGCGCCTAGAACCTGCATGCCCCACAAGGCCCGGCAGCCATTTTCCCTTCCCGAGATCCCTGACTCCCTGGGCCTAGCGTGACCCCGGCCCCAGCGAAACCCAGACTCCCAAGGCGCGCCAGTCCCGGCTGGGGGGTAAAGGGCTCCCCAAGTGAGATAAGCCAAGTAGTTTTGATGGCACCTCCGGCCTCCCCTGTGAAACTGTTATCTGTCACACCTTTGGCCTCCCCCTGTCGGCCAGTTTCGATCGCACCTCTGGCCTCCCTGAGTGCTGGCTCCAGACCTGCTGGGCGTCTGGGAATTCCCGGACGCATCTTCAAAGGATCAAAGAGCCAACCGCCGGACCCCGCCAACGACCAGCCCCCAATGCATGAGACCTCCGCCTGCGAGGCTCCGGACATCAAAGGGCCACTGGACTATATCAAGGGCCGCCCAACAACTAGCGGGCAGTTGTATCTTGGACCTGGAAGCCCTGCTGATCTGATCGCGGCTGACCCTAAGAAGAACTCAACCTTGCATCGCTGAGCCCTGCTGACGCTGTCACGGCTCCTTCTTCGCAACACGGAACTGAACCACCTGAGCCCTGCTGACACTGTCGCGGCTCGAGCTTGAACTCGTAACCATCGGAGCCCTGCTGATGCTGTCACGGCTCGTCCTGTCTAAGATCTCGGAGCCCTGCTGACGCTGTCGCGGCTCGAGCTTGAACTCGAAACTACCTGAGCCCTGCTGACGCTGTCGCGGCTCTTCAAGAACTTCTCCGGATTGAGCCCTGCTGACCTCATCGCGGCTAGAGGAGTACTCTGGTCCGGCTGGACCATCGACGCTACCATCACGACCTGAGCCGACTCGATGTGAGTGAAGCAGCCAGTACGACCATCATCTTCCGTACCCCCCGGCTCGAGGATTGAGAGCTGTGCGCAGGGTACGCCTCGTACTGGGCCATAGGCTAAAGACTGTCCCGCTTCCCTCTTCCCGAATCCTCAAAGACTTTGTGATCCCTCGATCATGTGTACATAAGAGTGCTACTTCTTTTCTACTGCTTATAAAGAACTTGTTACTGAAATCCTACGGTGTGGTGTCCGTACGTAAGTGTGGTGTGAGCTTAGTGTGCACGATCCTAGACTCGAAGTCCTCCCCGGTGGGGACCTCACGGTAATACTCTGCAAAATCTGTGGGAGAGGTGGGTCCTGGGGTGGTTGGGTGAGCACAACCTGGCCCTCTGAGATCGCCCCTTCTAACAGCCAATCAATGACTTCTGTGGTTCATGGTTGTTTTAAAATATTTTAAATATTTTTCTCTTGAACTAATACTGGAGTGGAAATATTAGTTCGTTCTATACTAGAAACCTTTTCCATATGAAAGTTCAAGATTTTTTCAATCACGTCAATACGGCGGCCCTGCAATTGCCCGTAGTGCATCTTTCAGAATAAACCAGTTTGGGATTCATAAAAACAATGGCCCGGCACAGTAATAATACATTTTTTAGACTTTGACATCTGTTTGGTGTTTTGCTTGAAATAATGGTTTCAATGCGATACGATTGACAATTCCGGACCGCCTTGCTAACTAATACGTTTTGGCGAGGCTGAATGACAGATTCAAAACATGGTCAACCATAATTGTCTATTTTACAGTTTGACTTATATTTCATCGGGTAACACGTTGAACTAATCCCTGGATTGAGGTGAGAAAGTGATAGCTTTCATGCTTTTTAATGTTAGACAGGATCAGGACAATGTGGTTGCTTGTTTCACTTCTAACTTTATGTGCCTTTTCGTTTTGTGGCCTTTCTTCATGTTGTGCATACGATCAAGTGCATGTTTAATAATATGTTGCGAACTGCACGCATACGTGGCATTTCAGAAATCCGGTTGAGGCTCTGGACCATAGCATTGCTGCGGTAAGATCTATTTGTTGGTCTTTCGATTTTTCAACTGAACATTTACTCCACAATAAAATGAAGACAAGTAATGTGTAATCTCCTGTGATTTTGATTCTATGTCAGGACGGAGGCGAGGATTATGCAGATCTTCCTTCACTTTATTCACATAGCAGATTCAAAGAACATCGTAAAAAAACAGGATAACACAACATAAAAATACACATCCCATGAACACAGGGGGGTAGTCTCTATGGTAACAACAGTCCCAAGACAGTCTAGCATATATAATGTGATGACGTCCTTTTCTCTTCCTCTTTCTTCACTGCTCGTCAGTTAAGTGCCATTTTCTTACACTTATCTGATGTGTTCTATATTGTTTGCATAGTGGTTTCATTATTGTGCTTAGGAGCATTTTCCGGTGTATATTGGTGTTTTTTTCCGCAATTGTGTTTACTTGTTCCTTGGCGCGGTAGGTAAGTAAGCTTTGAGCTTGCATAATCTTCGCCTCCGTCCTGACATAGAATGAAAAATTTCCTAGCATACGAGAAGGAAAGTTTCAATTCTATTAAGTACTAGGAGGCGAGGATTATCCCTCCCTGGAACTAATTTTCATTTGGTTCGCACCCGAGGGATTTGTCGTTCGTGGTAAGTAACACTTTTGCTTGGTTGTTGAGCAAAGTATTACAAGTGTTTCATTGCTCTGCTGCCTGTGTCATTGAGTGTAATAATTTACAACGTTTTTTCTCCTGTTCTGTTTATGTAAGCGCATTTTGTGATTTGCCATGTTCTCTCTTCATTGCTTCTGTTTCCAGGAGTATTATGATGGTTTCGATATAAGGGCTGGATAACAGAAATGTTTCTTTATTTCAGGGAATGATAACAAATTCGAATGAGACAGTGGTACCAGCTTAACATCCTCCAGTGAAGAAGAGGAAGAGGAAAGGACGTCATCACATTATATATGCTGGACTGTCTTGGGACTGTTGTTACCATAGAGACTACCCCCCTGTGCTCATGGGATGTGTAGTTTTATGTTGTGTTATTGTGTTTTTTTACAATGTTCTTGGAATCTGCTATGTGAATAAAGTGAAGGAAGATCTGCATAATCCTTGCCTCCTGGTCCTTAATAGAATTGAAACTTTCCTTCTCGTAAGCTAGGAAATGTTTCCTTTTCCTTCACCAAACCGCATTCCCTGTTTGTTTGTTTTTATCATCAAAAAGCTGATTTATCAAGGTTAAAAGTACCCCTGAGCACGGATAAAGTCATGTTAGTTGGAAAATATTGGACACATTTAAACCTCACCATAGACATCGTTTTAACGATTACTACGCTTTCTATCCTGGCTACAAGAGCCTTCATTATTGTTGGTAAGCGTAAATTAGGATTTTTTGGTAAGATGCTAATACTTACGCACTTACTGATTGGACAATGGACGAGTCTTTTGATTCCATTTGTTCGAATGCAATTTCTCATTTTCTCCCCCTGCTTTTTTTCTCCTTTATTAACTAGAACCAAGACGAATAGAACCAAGACAGGTGGACATAGAATTGAAGCCAGAAGGAGACATTTGCCCATTTGAAACACTTGTGCTAAACATTGGAAAGGACTGGTTGAATGATTTTTGAGAAAAGGTGAGGCACAATTCTTTGTGTGATCTACACCTTCTCCGTTATAGAGTTTTATCAACTGGATGGGCTCAATTCCACAGCTAGTGTCCTTGTGATAGTTTGTTTTTCCCTTCACATATTCTTTAATCAGTTACACGAAAAACACACGTTAATTGTGGTGGATCATTTTCTGAATAGGACAACATATGCATGTTTGTTCTATTGATAGAGCGCGCGAGGCCACCCGACCAATAGTTTCGCCGTTTCCGGCTTCAGGGCCCATATACTTTTCAAATCACCATATACATCGATCAGGTGACTTCACGAGCTCTACCAAGTTGGTGTGTGTGTGTTCCCTGCTACCAATTTTCGGTGCACCCGACTTACCATCCACCGATGCGGGTGCCTAATGACCACAATGAATCAGGGAGCTAGCTGTAAAGGAAAGGCAGCAAAATACAAATCCAACCAATAACATTCAAATACTGTTTAAATGACCACGGACAACTGGAAGTTTTAAAATGTTTATCTAAAGTTCATTATTTTCTTGCATGAGGTACAATAAAACAAGGCAATCAATAACCAAGATAACGTAAATTATATATGCATAAAGAAATAATGACAGAGTAATCATCAAGGTACTAATAAAATGTAACGAGAAAAGATACTATGCAAGTCAGTATTATCTAAACAGGGATACCCTAAGTGTGGGTGACTATAGGAGAGCTTATAATGAATAACACGCTTCACTTAAGGTGAAGGGGCCTTTGAACAATCTAGGCAACGAAGTTCTAGACCATATCAGGAAATGACACACTGCTATGCAAAATATAATTTCTAACAAATGAGAAGACATAGGAATAAACTTATGGAAAAATATAAATGACTTTCAATAGTTGCAGAAAGGCATGGAAAGTATCACATATGCAATGATGAACTTTATTAAAGCAAAAGTCAGAAATTTAGAAGGTGCAAGAATTTAAGAATTTTCAGAGCAATATTTACCTAGAAAGGTGTGGAAACCAAACCCTGGCCACGGGTCAGTTAAGGACAGGAAACCCTCAAGGAAGGATACCCCTCAAAGGAAAGCAGGTGCAGAATGGACACCCAGGATAGGACAGGATACCCTCGGCATAGGAATCAGGACAGGACCCTCAGGATAGGACAGCAAACCCTCAGGACAGGACCCTCTTCAGGACAGGACCGGAACCCACAGTTCGGAAGCAACGCCTGCGCTCCACCCGCTCTGCAGCTATCGATCAAGACCCCGATTGGGTCAGCGAACTCCCAGCAAAGTGCTTCGCCAGCACTTTAAGGTTCAGTAGAACCTCAGTCTATGGTCAAATTCGGACAGAGTGCTTCGCAGCGCTCTGTATCTTCAGTCACCTATTGAGTGCGTTGGGTCAGTGACAGGTCAGCTAAACCAGACAAGTCGGACGGTTCACTAGGTGAACCCAGGGTAGATATACAGTTTGGGGACAGTGTACCACCCCCCAATGTTGCAAAGTGTCAAAATCTCTCAATTTGGATTGGTCCTAAGGTAGGATTTGGGTAACACACCAATCACAATACACGATTTGAAGCCTTCATTAACATATTTGGGTACCGCCTAGCAGGTTTGGGGTTCTCATGAGAACTGTGCAGGAAATTAACATTGTAACACATGAGGAGCAACATTCGCCGTTCTCGTAGCGCAGAGGTGGCTTTCCCAGGCGCATCTTGACTGTGGCTGCCAGCTGGCTGAGTTCCACTGTCCAAAGTGGCCACTTTTCAATGCTCCCTGGTCATGCGCAGAAGAGACCGTCAATATGGCTCCCAATCAGTTTGGACCCCCATTCCCCGCGGTACATGAAAAGTAAGCGAAAACAAATTAATACATAATAATGTCATTATTAAAACACATCACAGGGTTTGTACTTTTAACTCATCATCAAGAAATAAACTTATTGCATCTAAATGTTAGCTACATTGATACGGGCACAAGAGCAGTGGCACGAGCAGTACCACATGATAAGCACAGCTATGAATTACGCATGCGCATAACTTTCCCTCCACTTCTGCAGACGCGTCAGGACACGTGAGTGTGGCTGACGCATGCGCAGTAACTAAAATACAAGCGGCGGCCATATTAGAGGACACGGATTAAATTCATTAGAAATACACATAGGCAAGCTTCGGGAATTTTGCCTAAACAAAATAAATGTTAGTAAAACATACGTTTTGTTACCTTATTACACATAAATGAGGTTCTTGACTTCGGCAAGCCGCAAAATATGCGAAGCTTTGCTTCATCAATCCCCTCTTTGATGATATTTACTATCATCACAAATTATAATGGAACCAGATGCCAACTTTCTTTCATACTTTATAAAGTTCTATTTCTTCCAGCAGCCGTTCTAACTTTTCTCTCTCAGTTTTAGCAGGGTGAGAAGTCTTCACCTTTTTGTATATCTGATCATTCACTTCCTCTAATTCAATCTCATCCACACTTCGTTTCACTCCTCTTGCATTTACCTCGTGCTTTTTGGTGCGCTTGCGGTATTTACAGCATAAGAAAATGGAAAGTATAATAAGACCTATAATACCAATTGGCATCAGAATTTTGAATAATAAGCTTTTACCTATGCTAGCAAGCCAATGACCTACATTTGAGAGACCATCTACCAGTCTCTTCCAGGCACTATCAACCTCGAGTGGTTTGAGTTCCTTTGCCAAATTAGTAATGTTTTTCACATATCTTTTGATCTGTACACTTTTATCCGGAATATAAGTGCAACAATGTTGCGCCTTCAACATCCGGCAGACTCCGCCCTCTTTCGCTAATAAGGTGTCAAGAGCAAGTCGATTTTGTAAAACCATTGATCTGATCGCAACCATTTCGGTATTGACCAGCAGAAATCCATGAGCTGTTTCAGTAGACAGCACATCTACTATAGTAGACAATTTGCAAATTCTGTGAGTGTTCAGAACCACTCCCACTCCAGGTTTCAGTGCACTGAAAATACTACCCATAATTTCACCTATACTTTCTCTTTTACTACGCACTAAGCCATTAGTATCTTCATTGCTTCCAGCTTTTCCATTCACATGGTATATTTTCGGGAAGACAATGCCAAAGTAGCAGCTTCCATACCAGTGATCCGGCAATTTGAAATAAGCCTTGTCCCCACAAATATAATAAATTCCAGGAAACACAGGCTCTGACCCATTTTTGAAACCCCAACCTCCAATTACCTTGTAATTATGTTCGCATTCACTGGAACCAATGAAAACATTATTATAATAGCTAGTCTTCTCGCGGTGAAGACATAGCTTGCCTTTCTTTTCAAAATCCAGCAACAGAGCAGGACCCGCTCCACCAGATGAGGTGCCTTCCATGTTCTCTGCCCACTTTGGCTTTTTCTGACTTTCGTCATTAGCCTTCTTCTGAATTTTAATTCTCCTTTTCTCTGCCATGTTCAGGAACATCTTTTCCTGCTCACGCAAAGAACAAGTCAAGTTATCTCTGTGTGCGTCTGCTATGTCAATGTTACCTATAGTCAGAAAGTAGTCTCCCATATATCTTATGGTGTCAGTTTTGGTATGTACAGGATTCAAGTTCCCACGTATAGGAAGTTCAGAAAAAATCACGTCATTGTTAGAGTAATAGTACTGTAACGGTCCTCTTTTATAGAATAAACTAGCTAAAATGCTACAGGAGATTCCATATGTCAATGGCAGATGATGGTATGTCACGCCCTCAGCCACCGAAGTAGGTAGCTTCATGCAGACATAGCAATCTTCAATTTCCATAGTCTCTACATAGTGTATTAACAAGTTTGCGAAAACATTTAAGTGTGTCTTGTTCTTAACTCCATGATAATGTAGTCCTCCCTCATCTGATGCTTCTAAGTTCTGTTTTGTTTGTCTCAAAGCTCTTTCATGTCGTGCTACACTCTGTGTTGTTAGCTCCTCATTGTCAGTATTTACAACTTCAGTAGGGACAATGTTAGTATCTTTACTTACAGCAAAGGGAATGAAAATTGTTAATCCTATCCAGATAACTATCAGTACTACTACACTACATATACACACCTTGCAACACGTCTTAAAACGGCTGCAACTAGGTCTACCATTCACCGTTGAATCAGACATTTTGGCTCAGAAGGAGTGTTCTCACCCCTCTTTTTTGCTTTTTACACAACTAGCTTACTTTGTGCAAATTCACGGTGGTTCGTCTTCCTCTTCAGCTGAGTACTCTGGGACGGGTTCTCCGTCGCTCACGTCAGTTATATCAAGATCTTCAAGCTCCTCCAAAACCAGTGTCCATTCAGGAGACTTGTACTTTTTGTTTTGTCTTTTTATTCGCTCACTCCTTCTTTTGGAAGAGTCTTCTTCTTGCTCTGCTATCCGAGCACTTCTTCTTGCTTCTGCACGTTTTTCTTCCACTGTCTTTATCCTAAGTCTCAATCTTTTTACAAACATTCTGACATCTTTTTGAGTACGGGGCAACTGCATCTTTGAATTATTCTCACTCTTTCTGATGTGACTTTTCTGACACCCTTTTCTATCTGGTGTCCTAGATATTTTACTGATTTCGCACAGAACTGTAGTTTGTCAGGGGCCACTTTATGCCCTTTCTCACACAGATGATTTAGGAGGGCAATGGTGTCAACTACACAGTCCCTGTGACTCTTAGACGCCAATAGAAGGTCGTCTATGTACTGCACTAACACAGAGTTCCCAGGTAAGATCAAAGTCTCTAGACATTTTTTCAAGATCTGATTAAAGATAGAGGGGCTCTCTGTATACCCTTGAGGGACCCGGTTCCAACAATACACGTGACCCTCGAAGGCAAATGAGAAAAGAAATTTGCTGTCGGGGTGCAGGGGTATCGAAAAAAATGCATGACATAAATCAATCACAGTGAACCATTCAGCATCCCAAGGAATCTGGTACAATATCACTGCAGGGTTCGGGACAATAGGGCAGCAAGGAACTACAATTTTGTTAACCTTTCTCAGGTCCTGCACTACCCTATACTTGCCACTAGGCTTTTTGATGCCCATAATCGGGGAGTTGCATGGGCTGCTCATCACTTCCTGTATGATGTCTCCTTCTAATAATTTTTGTATTTCCAGAGTGACACCTGCTTTCACTTCAGCATTCATTCGGTAGGGCCTAGTGTTAGGATATACTGCATTGTCCTTGATGGCTATCTGTATGGGGTCCACATCTTTCATCAACCCCACATCTTTTCCAGTGAAATCCCACACCTCTGGCTTTACGGCTTCCTGGAGTTCTTGAGGCAAGTCCTGCAGGGTCAATCTTTTAATTTCTGAGTCAGGTCTAAGTAACAATAATTTATAAATGCCATCTTCATCTGGGGTCTGTATTTCAACACCTTTTGGTGTGCAAAAGATGGTACAGTTCATTTTGCACAGCAAATCACGACCCAGTAGATTCACTGGACTGGTGTCACAGACGACAAATCTATGCATCTGTTTAAAATTTCCAATTGAAATCTCCATTGGTTCGGTAACAGGAGTACTAATCAATTGATTAGATACACCCACTACTTGGATATTTTCTCCCGAGAGGGGTAGGTTTGGAACGTCCACTGTTCTTACAGTAGAACGGGTAGCGCCAGTGTCCAACAGAAAGGTGACATCATTTCCGTCAACCTTTCCTTCAATATATGGTCCAGACTGGTCTACCGGCAAGGAAGCGCCAAGTACGCACTCCTCGTCCTCCCCTCTCAGGCCCCGTCAGTCCTGATCATTACAAAGGAAGGTATCATTCAGCAGATACTGCGAAGTTGCTGTATTTCTGTTCTCCCCGCTTTCCCAAACCTCTATTTCTTCATCTTCTGCCTGTCTTCCCCTGTATACCTGCTTGGGTGCTCGAGGCACCTGAACTGTTTTTACCTGGGGTTGAGTCTTTCTTGGTCTTTCTTTCTGCGTCTGTGGAGTTAAATCAGGAGTTTTTTCATTAATATCTACTAATTGGGGACACTCGTTTCGCCAGTGTCCAATTTCGCCGCACTGATGGCAGGGAAATTTTTTCATAGCCTCTTCCCTGCTAAATTTTGGCCGGGGCTTTCCTCCACCCCCTCCCCCAGGACCTTTGTTCTCAGCATTTTTAACCATGTTACTCAATTGTTTTTCCTGCTGTTCTGCGAGCTTCACCTGAGCCCACATCACCTTTTCCTTGAGGGCCTTTTTCTTTTCTGCCATCTCATCCTCGCAGTACTTAGCGTACCGCAGGACCTCATCCATTTTCTTAGTATGCCAACAGATTTTATTATCTTTTATCCACTGACAAATTTCAGGTCTTAAACCATTTACAAACCTGTAAATAAAGTGCGTCATATCCTTTAGGTCGATGTTATCAATACCACTGTATGTTTTAAATACCTGCAATAACCTCTCATAGAAGGAGTGCACTGTCTCGTCCCTTTCCTGTGTTGTTCTATCTATTTTTGTCCAATCAGTTTCTTTTGCGGGCACCTTTTCTTTCAAGTGCTGAATTACCTGCTCATATTTTCGCATGACATCCTTTGATGGCTCCCCTGTTTCTTTATTTCTTGGGTACTCCTCACTCGGCCAGTCTATGTTTATTTTACACTGGGTCCATAAATCTACTGGAACCACAATGTCGAAAAACCCATCCAGGTCTTTCCACAGACATTTCTGTACCTTCACGAACCTTTCCACCTGCCTGTACCAGTCAACTGGTTTCTCTCGTAATTTTGGAAAATCGTTCGTGAAGGACACAATATCCTGCCTAGACCAGGGAACATGCACATATTTCCCTCCTGGAACTTCGCGCATGGGGCATAACTGCTCAGGTTTTTCTACCTCTCTTAAAGCAAACTCGGGAGTCACTTGTCGGGAGCGAACCTCTTCTCTCTTTTTCGCCCACCTGCTCCTCCATCTTTCCACATCTCCCCATTTCTGTAGTACCCCCATTAATTCTTTAATCTGCAACTTCTTCCCCGCCACATTCAGGTGTTCTATATCTTTGTCTGAGAAGTCTGCTCTGTACGGTTTCTGTAAGGGCTTGGATTTTGAGATATCTACCCCCATACTAACTGCTGTTTCGGTCAGTTTTTCGTGGAGCACTCTGGTGTTCCTTGTAAAGCTTTTACATATGAACGACAATTCTTCTTCAGAGTAGGTATTCAATCGATCCAACCCCACATTTCCTGCCATTAATTCTTCTATTTCGACCCTCAGCTTGTAGAGGTCTAAAGGTTTTGTTTGCGGAGTCTGTTTCTCTAATTCACGACTCCAACTCTCAATTTCATCCGGAGTTACCAGAGAGACATTCCTAGTACCTGTTGCTGTCTCTAATTTAATTTCTTTTGTATTAAAAGGGTTATGCCTCTGCTGTATTCCCTTTCCAGTCTGTTTGTTTGGTAATTCCAAGAACGCAACTTCAGACTCGCACTCACTGGACTGATCATCTATGATGATCGGTTCCTGTCTCGGGGTTGCCATGACTGGGGTCATAACTGGAGTAATCGGATTTCCCTGACCATTTCCGTATAACGGGACCACCGGTCCAATAGTTACTGGAATAGTCAATGCCTCAGGACTGGTATTTAACTGGGAAATTTTCTGAATTATTTCTGTCCTTTGTCTAGCTAGAGCCTCTTGCTCCTTTTCCACTAGTACCCTTCTTAAAGTTGTGTCATGTAATATCTGTGGGGTCAACGGAGGAGTAAAACTCGGGGCAGTAGGATGCGTTTCACTTGGTCCTCCCCCATAATTAGGTTTCGGGAATAAAGTTCCAGTATTAAAGGACCTGCGCTCTTCCCCATATGGAGGTTGAACAAAAGGCAGTCCTGAATTCGATGGTTTCTCTTCGTTTTCATACAAGGGTCTGGGAAAAAAGATTTTCGTACGTGAATATTTTTCTTCCTGGCTTGCGGGCACTTTGGGATATATATCCCTTGTTTCCGTCGGTTCGGGTTTTTCAGGATAGGGCAATACTTGACCACCCCCTCCCAGTCCCAGGGACCTGTCTTCTTCCTTTAGGAAGTGGCGTCGGGGAACATCTCCTACACTGGAAGGTCGGGTTCCCTCATTGTAAGGTGGCGGACTTCTGGTACAGATGTCATCTATTAGTTCATCATCTGATTCCCCCAGGGCCCCCCAATGCTTACATTTTTCAGTACTTTTCTCACCCGCTCCAATGTTATGACATGCCGGCATCATGGGAAACAGACCCTCAACAATCATGCTCTGCCTCCACTGTTTCATCCTTTTATCCCTGGATTCCTGTTTCTGCCTGGGGTACCACTTGGTCAAACCCTTGTCCATTCGGGGTCTTTCTCTTTCAAAAGCCTCAATCTCCCATTCCTCTAATGCCTCATACTGCGTTAGTCTCGGTCTGGGATGCAGTTCATTCATTCGGGTTCTTAAATTAAATAAGATCCTACCATTGAAAGTACCATCTAACGGAAAAGCCAATACTCCGTCATCTTTTGTGTACTTCACCCAATTCTCCAACCACACACAGGTATTGTACCCTCGGTCAAACATCATGAATGAGGCAGGAGTATTGGGTGCTGGGACAAGAACACCTTCTCTAGATTTTATCGGTTTGTCCGTTTTGAAATAATTTTTCACCTTACTTACAAGGGACATTTTTCTCTTGGTTCCGTACATAATATCGTATCTATTAGTCTTCCACTGATCCCTTTCAAACCCTAGGTGCCTTGGATCAGGTCGAGTTCCTGTAGTCTGCGAGTGCCACATACGACTTCTGCGCTAAACTTTGTTTACAAACTACCTCCAATCAGAACGCGCTTCAGAAATTCGTGCAACCAATGGGTGCGCGACGCTAAATAAGCTCCGCCAATGGGTGCGCGGCCCCTTCGTGAGACAGTTCCCACGCTCCGGCGCTCACCCCTCCTTTACAATTCCAGCTCCGCTACCCGCCCGCTGCTTCTACCAATCCCAGCGCGGCACAGAGTGACGTCAGAGGCGCTTCGCGACTGACTCCCTCCCTTCACAAGGTAACGGAAACTTTCTTTCTTTTAAAGTGCTCAGTGCTTGGTTATTTTACAACAAATACACATTCGCCACAGTGCTCAAGTGTCTAGACAGAGAAAGAAGGAGTAGTTTCTGTCCTGTAACTCCAGTTCTGTAGTAGGGGTATCTCTGTTATAGTCATAATCTAGTGAATAGTCCCGCCCATGTGCGTGGACCCCGGAGCAATCAAAAATAATCTCTTACAGTGTCAAAAAATGCAGAAAATGCATAGACACTTAAGAGAGAATTTAAAGACAGATAATGCAGCCAAAAGGCTACACTGTCCAGTACTTCAACTAGAAATTCCACCATAAAATCCACAAAACAGCAAAGCCTGTACAGATTTCCCTTGCTTAACAGCAAAATCCCTCAGGAATGATAGAGAGAAGAACCTGGACAGACAAGCCCCATAGGCTGCCATTATGTGGCTTAATTAGGATACTGCGCCTTTAAGGAACCTTCCAGAACCTTCTCTCAGTATCCCAGAATGCATAGCAGGTCCAACTTAGCCTCAGTTCTTTTCGAAGGCGTAGAAAACGCCAGACCTGTAGCATTATGATCATGAACAACACTCCACCGGGGAGGCGGGAGGGCGCTTATGACTATAACAGAGATACCCCTACTACAGAACTGGAGTTACAGGACAGAAACTACTCCTTCTGTAGTAGGGGATCTCTGTGTATAGTCATAATCTAGTGAATAGAATGGCAAGCCCATCCCCACACCAAGCGGCGGTGGAGAGTAAAATAACGCCACTACTGTGCGAACAGATTCCGCAGCGAAGCCTGTCCAACCTGAGCGTCTGCCCTGGCATCAGAGTCCAGGCAGTAATGCTTAGCAAAGGTATGGACCGACTTCCAAGTGGCTGCCTTGCAGATCTCTGCAATGGGAACATTACGGAGCATAGCTGTCGTAGCAGCCTTGCCCCTGGTGGAATGAGCCTTAGGTTTGCCCCCTAAGGTCTTATTAGCTTTGCAGTTACACAACTGAATGCAGGACACAATCCACCTAGAGATGGACTGTTTAGAGGTAGCAAGACCCGTCCTGACTGAGCCATAATTGATGAACAATTGGTCTGACCTACGAATATCTTTAGTCTTATCAAGATAAAACTTCAGCACCCTCCGCACATCCAGGGAATGTAAAGACCTTTCCGCCGGAGAGGAAGGGTTCTGAAAGAACGTAGGCAAAGTGATAGTCTGATTGATATGAAAATCAGAAACAACCTTGGGAAGAAACTTAGGGTGAGTACGCATAACAACTTTAGCATTATGAAATACAGTATAAGGTTCTTGGCAACACAATGCCTGAATCTCACTCACCCTGCGGGCCGATGTAATGGCCACGAGGAACGCCGCCTTCCAGGACAGGTGCTGCAACGAAGCCTTATGAATGGGTTCAAAAGGCTCCTTCATCAACCTGGACAGCACCACATTCAAGTCCCATGAAGGCGAAGGAAGCCTGACAGGAGGGAACACTTTCTTCAAGCCTTCCAAAAAATCTTTGATCACAGGGATCTGGAAAAAGGAAGTCTGTGAAGGTCCTTTCCTGTAGGCAGTCAAAGCAGCCAGATGAACCTTAATGGAATGGACATTAAGGCCCGACTGCGCCAGACGAAGCAGATATGGAAGGATGACATCCTCCTTGCATGACGTAGGGTCATAGTTCTTAGACTTGCACCAGATGCAAAACCTCTTCCACTTGTAAGCATAGGAAGTCCTAGTGGAAGGTCGCTTAGCCTCCTTCAGTATGCCCATACAATCCTCTGGGAGATTCAGATGGCCATATTGTACTATTTCAGGAGCCATGCCGCCAAACTCAAAGACGAGAGGTTGGGGTGCACCATCCGCCCCCCGAACTTCGTGAGAAGGTCCGGCCTGCACGGCAGCTTCATGTGAGGAAGGAGAGATCGGTGAAGTAGGTCCGTGAACCACCACTGTCTGGGCCATTCCGGGGCAATCAGAATCATCCTCGCCCTGGAGTGAGACAACTTGATGAGAACCGCCGGAATCAGGGGAATTGGTGGAAAAGCGTACAGAAAGCTGTTCGACCAGTTGATCCATAACGCGTTCCCCAGCGTCCCTGGCTGGTAGTACCTGGAGGCGAAGCCTCGGCATTTGCTGTTTTCGGCGGTGGCGAACAGATCTACGTCTGGAGTTCCCCACCTTGCGAAGACTTCTCCCAGTACTTCGTCGTTTATGACCCATTCGTGGTTTTCCTGCACGATTCTGCTCAGTTCGTCTGCCTGAACATTCTGCACACCTGGCAGATGGATGGCCGTAATCGACAGTCCTCGAGCCAGAAGCCAGTGCCAGATCGCCTGCGCCTCCTGCGACAGAGTGCGCGATCTCGAGCCCCCCTGCTTGTTGAGGTAATACATCGTCGTCGTGTTGTCCGTCTGAACAAGCAGAGAGTTGGTCTGAAAGGACGGATGAAAGGCCTTCAGTGCCAAGTGAACAGCTCTCAGTTCCAGGAAATTGATGTGGTACGTGGACTCCGTCGGGGACCACGTCCCTTGAATTTGCAGGTCTCCGGAATGCGCCCCCCAACCTTGGAGAGACGCATCCGTCACGATGGTCTGCGTGGGAATGTCCTTGTGGAAGGGAACGCCTCTGAGGAGATTCTCCTTCGAGCACCACCACTTCAGAGACTGAAGAGCATGTAGAGACAGTCGTATCCTGTCGTCCCAAGAACCTCTCCTCTGGTCCCACTGATCCTCCAAGCACTCCTGCAGAGGTCTCATCTGTAGCCGTGCGTGAGGAGTGAGAAAGATGCAAGAGGCCATCGATCCCAGTAGAGAAGACACCGTCCTCACAGTCGTAGACGGAGTTTTCATGAGAGCCTGAGCCTTCCGAACGAGTGATAAACGACGCTCTTCCGAAGGAGACACGCTTGCTGACAGCGTATTGATGGAGGCCCCCAAGTACTGGATGCACTGCACCGGAATCGGGACCGACTTGGACATGTTGATGTGCAACCCCAGCTTGTTCAAGAGAACGCACGTCTTCTGGAAGTGTGCTTGAGCTTACGAGAAGGAGGAGGCTTTGATCAACCAATCGTCCAGGTACGGGTAGACAAACACCTTGTTCTTCCTCAGGTGCGCCGCTACCACTGCCATACATTTTGAGAATGTCCTGGGTGCAGACTTCAGTCCGAAGGGTAGCACCGTGTACTGATAGTGATTGGTGCCGACTTGAAAGCGCAGAAATTTTCTGTGTTTGCATGCAATGGGCACGTGGAAGTATGCGTCCTGTAGATCTATGGCACACATCCAGTCTCCTCGTTGCAGCTGAGGGTAGATCTGATGCAACGACAGCATGCGAAACTTTTCTCTGCGAATCCACTTGTTTGCCTGCCGCAAATCCAGAATGGGCCTGAACTCGTTTTTGTCCTTCTTGCGGACAAGAAAGAACCGAGAGTACAGACCTCTTCCTCTTTGAGACAGAGGTACGTCTTCGATCGCCCTTTTCCTCAGCAGAACGTCCGCCTCCGCCTGAAGCTCGTGCAGTTGATACTGCGAGCTGACGGGAGGAATCGATGGAGGAGGGCTGGTGAAACGTAGACTGTATCCATTGCAAACAATATTCAGCACCCACTTGTCCTGAGTAATTTTTCTCCACTCTGCCAGAAAAAATTGAACGCTTCCCCCCACCAGAGCGGGTAACGGACGAGGGGGAAGTAACAGCTCAGGGACGGGACCCGGCCGGGCCCTTGGTCGCGGTAGAGGACTGTTGACGACCTCTACCACCCTGTCGCTTCTGGAAGGGCCGCCTGTACTGCTGCTGCTGCTGCTGCTGTTGATGTTGTCCAGCAGACTGCCCCCTTCCACGACCCTGCGACCCAAACCGACGTTGGTACTGCCGGAAGGGTTTCTTTTCCTTGGGCTTCTCCAAGCCCACTGCCGTCAGGGTCTCCGCTTCGGCCTTCATCCTGGCCATCTCATCATCCGCGTGTTTCCCGAAGAGGGTACTTCCGGAAAACGGGAGATTCGCCACGCGCTGCTGTGCTTCCGGCTTCAATGACGTCAACCTGAGCCAAGCATGGCGTCTCTGGTGAATCCCGTGGCAATATCCGTGCGCGGACAGCAATGATATGTCCGCCGCGGCGCCGATGGCCTGATTAGAGACCAGCATCCCCTCCTTGACGATCTCCACAAAGTCCTCCTTGCGGTCTCGAGGGACGAGGTCTGCAAACTGCTCCATCGAGTCCCACAGGGACCGGTCGTAACGTCCCAGCAAAGCCGAGTCACTGGCGGCCTTCATGGACGAGGCGGATGTCCCACACGCCTTGCGACCAGCAGAATCGATCCACCGGCTCTCCTTGTCCGGAGGCACCGTGGACGCAGGGGAGGTGGCATGAAGCTTCCGAGCAGCAGTCACGATGACTGAATCCGGTACCGGGTCCTTCCTCAAGAAGGCTGGGTCTGAGTCCGGAGCCCTGTACTTTTTGAGGATCCTGGAAGGCACAGATTTCACCGTTGCCGGCGTCAGGAATAGCTGTTCGGCGGGCTCAAGGAGCCCCGGCACCAGAGGTAACAGTGGGCGAGACAAGTGCCTCTTGTGTAAAGTCTCAAATATCACCGAGGTAGAAGCCGTAGGTGCTTCAACCTCAATGCCCAACTTCGCCGCACCACGCAGGAGAACCTCCTGAAATGTGCTAATATCGTCTATCGGAGACACCCTAGTCTCCGGCGAATCGGACAGCGTGGGCGAGTAGGAACGGGTCCCAGATGGAGAACGCGACCTGGACCGACGTCTCTTGTGATGACGCCTGGATCGTGAGGAAGATCCACGGCCACTCCTTGATCTGTCCCGTCTCCCCGAGCGAGACCTCGACCTCTTGGGCCTCGGACGCTCCTTCGGCCTCCCAGGGTCAGGAGCTCTAGGCTTCTTAGGAGTCTTCTTCGGAGGCGTCGGGAACTTAGGCATCGACACCGCCCTCGGTGGGATCGGGGGTGGAGGAGCAACCGGACGCGGGTCCCGCGGAGCCGGTTTCGGAGGCGGGGTAGGGGCCTTCGGAGGAGGACCCTTCGGCATAGCAGGCCGCGGAGGAGGTGTAGACGGCTTCATCGGAGTATCCACCCCGGAATGCGCCGGTCCCGGCGAGCCACCATCTCTTCCAGAGCGTGGGGAGCCCCCCACAGTCCTGGGCCTGTCCTTAGGACCTCCAGACGCTGAAGACCGGTGTCCAGACGACGACCGATGTCCCCTCGATGTCGAACGGTCCTTCGACGTCGACCGAATCACACTTCTCGACGTCGAACCGTGTCTCCGTCTCGACGTCGACCCCGACCAGATCGACGAGCCACGAAACCTCGACGACGGGCGATGGTGCCTCGACGGCGACCTCGACCTCTTCGCCGGCCTCGACGTCGACTTCTTGGATCGCTTCGACGTCGACCTCCTCGACGTCGACCTCTCTGACCTTCTCGACGTCGATCTCCTTGACCGCCTCGACGTCGGTCTCTTGGGATGCTTCGACGTCGACCTCTTCGGCGCCGGAGACGCCTTCCGTCTCGACGGCGACCTCGACGACGAGGATCCCCTCGACGACGATGTCCTCGACGGCGACCGGCGGTGTCGCCTCGACGGCGAGCGCCGACGCCGGGCCCTCCGATGTCGACCACTCGACGCCGACAGCGACGACGAGGATATCGACACCGGCTTCGACGGCGGCCGGAACACGTTCCTCGACGTCGACGGGCGACGTTTTCTCGACCCAGAGCCCTGGGGAGACCTGGAACTGGCCGTTGACCGTCCCCTCGACGTCGTGGTCAGCGCAACTGACCCAGACGGAGACCTTGGGCGAGGGCTGGTCTTCCTGCCCCTGGGGAGCCCCCCAGAGGCCTCAGCATGGGTAGAAGGAGCCCCTCCTGACCCACCTCGTGCCTTCAGCTTTCGCTCCTCAAGTCCCTGAAGCCTGATTTTCTTCCTCTCCTTCAGGGTTCTTCCAGAGAAGCTTCTGCAGATCACACACTCCTCAGGGATGTGGGAAGAGGGAAGGCAGAGAATACAGACCTCATGGGAGTCTGACCTGGCCTTCTTTCTTGAGCACTCAGGGCATTTATCGAATAATGCAGGCATTATGGACAAACAAAGAGTGCAGAAACACAGAAAGAAAGTCACCAAAGTACTTTAAAAGTACCAAATCGAATTCAGTGTAAAAACACCAACAAAACCCTTGAAAAGGGAGAGCTCAATGCTCCAGGGTCCTGCTTGCAGGAGCCGGAAAAAAGAACTGAGGCTAAGTTGGACCTGCTATGCATTCTGGGATACTGAGAGAAGGTTCTGGAAGGTTCCTTAAAGGCGCAGTATCCTAATTAAGCCACATAATGGCAGCCTATGGGGCTTGTCTGTCCAGGTTCTTCTCTCTATCATTCCTGAGGGATTTTGCTGTTAAGCAAGGGAAATCTGTACAGGCTTTGCTGTTTTGTGGATTTTATGGTGGAATTTCTAGTTGAAGTACTGGACAGTGTAGCCTTTTGGCTGCATTATCTGTCTTTAAATTCTCTCTTAAGTGTCTATGCATTTTCTGCATTTTTTGACACTGTAAGAGATTATTTTTGATTGCTCCGGGGTCCACGCACATGGGCGGGACTATTCACTAGATTATGACTATACACAGAGATCCCCTACTACAGAATTTGTTTTACTGCAAGTAAACTACTTCCATTTACTTTTCACTCGCTGCGGGCAGATCTCTTCCGCCTACCCTTCACTCTAGCATCGGTGAACCTGTTATTCCCCTAAACTCATCCACTTCTTTCCGGGATATATTCCGAGTTTAAGGTTTCTCAGCGGACCCCTCTGCTTTCACGCTAGCTCCGAGGAACCTGCTACTCTTCCGATGTGACCCTTACTAGGTTACGCGACTATGGGAATTTTGCCAATGAACCCCGTTACTGTCATTTATTCACACATGTATTCAGAAAACCCTAGTTAGTGCTTCCCGGTTATCCTAACCTGCACCTAACTTTCCTCGAACCTGTGACCTCAGGACAATGGATTCTATTCACCACTTGCCCTTTCAATTCCCCGGGGAGTTCGGACAACATACAACTAGACGATTGACAATTGCATGGATTAGTACATATAACAATATAAGAACAAGAATAATGGCAATACAGTAATTCATGAATTTCAGCAGCGTATTCACAAGAGAGTGATCAGTTCCCTCAGAACAGCCGCTCTTATAGCAGCATTAATATAATAGCAGCTTCCGACTTAACTAGTCCAACTAATCCCTGCCTTACTCTCAACTAGTCCCTAACCATCCTCTAGCTACCAGAAAACTGATAGAGCGCGCGAGGCCACCCGACCAATAGTTTCGCCGTTTCCGGCTTCAGGGCCCATATACTTTTCAAATCACCATATACATCGATCAGGTGACTTCACGAGCTCTACCAAGTTGGTGTGTGTGTGTTCCCTGCTACCAATTTTCGGTGCACCCGACTTACCATCCACCGATGCGGGTGCCTAATGACCACAATGAATCAGGGAGCTAGCTGTAAAGGAAAGGCAGCAAAATACAAATCCAACCAATAACATTCAAATACTGTTTAAATGACCACGGACAACTGGAAGTTTTAAAATGTTTATCTAAAGTTCATTATTTTCTTGCATGAGGTACAATAAAACAAGGCAATCAATAACCAAGATAACGTAAATTATATATGCATAAAGAAATAATGACAGAGTAATCATCAAGGTACTAATAAAATGTAACGAGAAAAGATACTATGCAAGTCAGTATTATCTAAACAGGGATACCCTAAGTGTGGGTGACTATAGGAGAGCTTATAATGAATAACACGCTTCACTTAAGGTGAAGGGGCCTTTGAACAATCTAGGCAACGAAGTTCTAGACCATATCAGGAAATGACACACTGCTATGCAAAATATAATTTCTAACAAATGAGAAGACATAGGAATAAACTTATGGAAAAATATAAATGACTTTCAATAGTTGCAGAAAGGCATGGAAAGTATCACATATGCAATGATGAACTTTATTAAAGCAAAAGTCAGAAATTTAGAAGGTGCAAGAATTTAAGAATTTTCAGAGCAATATTTACCTAGAAAGGTGTGGAAACCAAACCCTGGCCACGGGTCAGTTAAGGACAGGAAACCCTCAAGGAAGGATACCCCTCAAAGGAAAGCAGGTGCAGAATGGACACCCAGGATAGGACAGGATACCCTCGGCATAGGAATCAGGACAGGACCCTCAGGATAGGACAGCAAACCCTCAGGACAGGACCCTCTTCAGGACAGGACCGGAACCCACAGTTCGGAAGCAACGCCTGCGCTCCACCCGCTCTGCAGCTATCGATCAAGACCCCGATTGGGTCAGCGAACTCCCAGCAAAGTGCTTCGCCAGCACTTTAAGGTTCAGTAGAACCTCAGTCTATGGTCAAATTCGGACAGAGTGCTTCGCAGCGCTCTGTATCTTCAGTCACCTATTGAGTGCGTTGGGTCAGTGACAGGTCAGCTAAACCAGACAAGTCGGACGGTTCACTAGGTGAACCCAGGGTAGATATACAGTTTGGGGACAGTGTACCACCCCCCAATGTTGCAAAGTGTCAAAATCTCTCAATTTGGATTGGTCCTAAGGTAGGATTTGGGTAACACACCAATCACAATACACGATTTGAAGCCTTCATTAACATATTTGGGTACCGCCTAGCAGGTTTGGGGTTCTCATGAGAACTGTGCAGGAAATTAACATTGTAACACATGAGGAGCAACATTCGCCGTTCTCGTAGCGCAGAGGTGGCTTTCCCAGGCGCATCTTGACTGTGGCTGCCAGCTGGCTGAGTTCCACTGTCCAAAGTGGCCACTTTTCAATGCTCCCTGGTCATGCGCAGAAGAGACCGTCAATATGGCTCCCAATCAGTTTGGACCCCCATTCCCCGCGGTACATGAAAAGTAAGCGAAAACAAATTAATACATAATAATGTCATTATGAAAACACATCACAGGGTTTGTACTTTTAACTCATCATCAAGAAATAAACTTATTGCATCTAAATGTTAGCTACATTGATACGGGCACAAGAGCAGTGGCACGAGCAGTACCACATGATAAGCACAGCTATGAATTACGCATGCGCATAACTTTCCCTCCACTTCTGCAGACGCGTCAGGACACGTGAGTGTGGCTGACGCATGCGCAGTAACTAAAATACAAGCGGCGGCCATATTAGAGGACACGGATTAAATTCATTAGAAATACACATAGGCAAGCTTCGGGAATTTTGCCTAAACAAAATAAATGTTAGTAAAACATAAGTTTTGTTACCTTATTACACATAAATGAGGTTCTTGACTTCGGCAAGCCGCAAAATATGCGAAGCTTTGCTTCATCACTATATGGCACTCTACATCACCAGAGGTGTTTTCTTTATTCTTCGCTTAGTTTGTGATGAATGTTGGGTTTACTATGTGCACTCAACTTCCTTTTTTAATAAAGCACAATTTTTAATTGTCTGCATTTACTTTTTATTAAATCTATGATGCAAATTGTTTAGATATGTATTTTTGCAGCCTTGAGAAAGTCGGCTGCCGTTTTTTGTCTGCAATAGAAGTAATTAAAATGACCTGATATGTCTACTACTGTGGATCATTTATTGGAGAATCGCTAAAGGAACTTCAAAAACTGGTTGTGTTCTCTTTGCTGGATTGCTAAATAAGGATAAAAGTGACAGTTCAGTGGTGTGCTTTGGTGCGTATAGTGGACATTTTCGTTATCTATGCACCCAGCTTTGCTCAGAGCTGGTTTAATCTTAACCAAATTATTTTGAGAACACCCTTTCACCATTTATTTTTACCAACTGCAAATTTTGGCATGAACGCATCACAATAAATACTACATCTCACAGTGGCAAGGTCTCAGAAGTAAGACCTTCTTAAAACCGGTTAAACCTCGCTACCTACCTCTGCTGCAACATGGCTATCAAACTCTGTCCCTACACCTAAGAATCCAATCTTCTCTCTTACTGAAAACTGATAAAAAGTCATCTCTTCTGTCTCCATTTGAATATGCCAGTTTTTCAGGTGGGTATCAACCTCCCCTTTCAAAATCTATGCGTTTACTACCTTTGCTATAACATGTATTACTCTTTGAGGTTGTTTGTGAGAATGCTAGAGCCAGCTCAGTGCAGTAGCACTATAGAAAACCATTAAATACATGAAATACTGTGGGCAAATACTAAGGGAAGGTGGAATGTTCTATTCCGCCCGTGCAATTGGCAAAATGTTGGTCACTCTGTGCTACTCTTTAAAACAGAGTTCTGTCTAAATTCTGCCAATCACCACGTGGAAGAATATTGTTCCTGAGAGGCTCGAAAATATGAAAGCTGGCAAGGGTGAGCAACAATTTGCGTCCCCTCGAGCAATTTTCTAATGTGGGTGGTCACCGGCGTTCAGCTGCGTTTCCGAACAGTCGTGGTCAGAAAATTTGGTATCCTAGCCCCCCCTACACCCTAAAAACACCTTTACCACCCAATACCTTTACCTACCCCTAAACCCAAAAAACATCCTTAACGCCCAATACCTTAACCCATTCATAAGATCTAAAAATGTTCTTACCCTAATCAATCTATCTATCTATCTATCTATCTATCTATCTATCTATCTATCT
Organism: Lissotriton helveticus; assembly: GCF_964261635.1. Taxonomy (NCBI): domain Eukaryota; kingdom Metazoa; phylum Chordata; class Amphibia; order Caudata; family Salamandridae; genus Lissotriton; species Lissotriton helveticus. Next base: position 313,924,750 of record NC_136062.1, read on the forward strand.
GTCTGTCTGTCTGTCTGTCTGTCTGTCTGTCTATATATCTATCTATCTATCTATCTATCTATCATGCCTGCATTGTAATAGCTGTTTCCCCTCAGTCTGTACCGCAGGAAAGGCTTTAAATTTAACAGCTCCTATTTTAATAATTTATTAAGGAGTTTTATATATTGCTGGCCAGACCCGAGGGTATCGGAGCGCTTTACAACAGTTATAATGCAAGAATCACTAAATAGGGCATAGGTATACATGTTGTTTTGGAAGTCCCATCGTGCAGTACCACATTAAGGTAAGGAAGTCCCGCGGAACCTCTCTGAGTGCAAGAGGTCTTGGGAGGAAACAGGGGTGAACGAGGAGGGGAGTTGGAGCGTTTTTGAGGAGGTAGGTCTTTGGAGACCTGACCTGAGTTAGTGGAGGGCTTAGATGTTTGTTGCCTGATGATGTTGAATAGTTTTTTGGGGTCTGTTCTTTGCGTTGTCCAGGGCGGTGCAGAGGAAGGTGGTTTTTTCATTGTTGATTTTTTTTTTGTATTTCCTTTGGGTAGCTTTGAGTTGCTCGTGGAGGCTTGTAGAAGGGTTGTTCCTCCACAGTCGTTCTGTGGCTCTTAGTTATCTTCTTTCTGCGCTGATGTCCAAGTTGAACCAGGATCTGGATGGAATGTTTCTGGGTTTTTTTTATTTCAGAGGGGCTGATTAATCTAGGATGGCAGTCATAGTAGAATTATAGTGAAAGTTGAGTTCCGTTGTGGAGAGATCGTCAGTGAGGGTAGGCAGGAGTGAGATCACCTTTTCCTCCAGGTCGGCAATGGAGATCTGAGTAAGATTCCCCATCCATTTGGAGGGGTCTTGCAAGGGTGGTTGATATGTGATTGGTTGAGTGATGTTGAATAGGATAAGTTGGTGGTCAGACCAATCAACGGGGAAAATGTGATCAATTGTGATTGTGTCGTGTTGGGCGATGATGGCATCAAGGATCGCTCCTTTGTTATGTATTGCTTCTGAACAGTGCTTGGCAAGATTGTTGCTGTGTAGCAGCTCATTCAGGTTCTGTAATAGCTCATTGTTTTTTTCATTCCAGTGTAGGTTCAGGTCTCCCAGAATTAGGTTGTTGGTGTCTCGGAGTGAGCAATGCGCAATCAGGACGGAGAGATGCTCGGTGAATGTGATGGTGTTGCCTGGGGGATGATATAGGAGATGGTACTGGAGTGTCTTTGTTGCTTGTGTTAATGTTGGTTGATAGGCATTCAAATGTGTTGTAGTTAACGGTGTCGATTTCTGTCATGGACAAGTTGTTGTTGTGAATGATTGCTATATCCCCGCCTCATTGGTCTTTTCGATCTTTGTTAATGATTGTAAAGCCTGGGGGTATAGGAGTGTCCATGATTGGGGGCGAGGATTCATTTAGTCAAGTCTCGGTGATGAAGGCTATCTCTATGTCATGGGTGAGGATGGATTCTGCTAGCTTTGTGGCATGATTAGCGGCTGATCTGCAGATTATGAGCATGCAGTTGGTGGAGTGCGCCTTTTTTGGGGGGAATTTTCCTAAGGGGGCCCTGAGGATGTTGATAAGGGAAGTTGGAGGTCTAGGGGGTTTTGAAGGGGAGTGGTCTCTTCTGAATCTGGTGATCACCAAAATTTTGAATTGAGAGTTGGCGGTAGATGGGGTGTCATATAAGGAAACAAGATCTGCTGCTTCACTCGGGGACATAGCTACTCTGGCTCTGCTGGGACGGTTTTGGTTACGCTTTTGCTTCGTGAGGAAGGTTGCGATCCCAGTATGGTGGGGAGCCTTAGGGAGCCCTTGGTGAGTGGGGTTGGTGACGGTGGGGATGTAGTGGGGAGTTTGGGATGGTTTACGTAGCGTGGCTAGGTTGGTTAGGATTTCGGTCAAACCCTGAATTATAATTGCTAGCTGGCTCTCAAGTAGGGAGAGACGCTAATCTGTCTCATCAGAGGAGATGGTGGGGTGGTTCTGGTCGGGGTCCTCCTGAGAGGGGATGGCCTGACAATGCTGTCATGTCGTCTTGTTGTTAAGGTGTTGTTCATGTAGTCTTTAAGCAGGGCCGAGGGCGCGGGGTGTGGAGGGTTGTGTTGTCAGCTGAGTTCTATTGATAGTGGGTACAGGGAGGTTGATGTGAGTCTTGGACTGAGTGTTGCAGTCGGCCATAGTTGTTTGGTGGAGTCTATGGGCAGGGGGTTGGTCAGGCGGGAGAGGGGGAGCTGTGTTCATGGTGCCAGAGGTGGGAGTGGTGTCTCGGGGTCAAAAGCCGGTGTTGTTCATGGGGGTGCACGAGTGGTAGGGGTGTTCTGTTGGAGGGTCCGACTGTCTGGGGAAGAGGTGTGAGCTGGGTGGGGGAGAAGGGTGTGATAGGGGGTGGTCCTAAGTGAGGGGAAGAGTGAGTCAAAAGCCTCCAGGTTGTCGTTGTTGGCTTAGATCAGGACTGCGCCATTGGAGTAGATGGTCACAGGGGTATTCCCCCTCTGCCTCGAGCGGTTAGGGATTGAGATCGTCAGTTTGCAGCTAAGGGGTGTATTAGTGGTTTTGTAAATGTGGAGTTGTGAGTTGATGATGGCGTTCCACTCTATGGGCCTTTCAGTCTGGAAAATGAGGTCCATTTTTATCTGTCCTTTGGAGGAGCAGTTATATATGTCTGCGAACAGTGATTCTGGGTGCCACTAGCGGTCGGTGGTGGGAGTAGCTGACGGGCAGTGACATGGGGAGGGGAAAGGAGAGAAGCAGGGTGGGGGTAGTAATCTATGAATTACGGAGAATTACAGGTAAGTAAACATATAAATAAATAAAACAAATGTTGCATTTGGGATGCAGTGCGTGCAACAAAATGTGTTTTATTTATTTATATGTTTACTTACCTGTCATATTTCGTAATCCATAGATTACTACCAACTACCCTTCCCCTCCCCCTCCCCACATCACCGCCCGGCAGCTACTTCCACCACCGACCGCTACTGTTGGGTGCTGTCTAATCAGTTTTTGTTTGAATTGTCTATGCGCTTTGGGAAAAAGGTCGGGGGAAGCTAATCGAGTAGGTTTTAGGACCGTGTGGTTTTAGGTAGTTCAGTGTTGGGGTGTTGTGCTAGGTTGGCGAGGCAGAAAGCATCATTTCTATGTTGGACAGGGGGCAGGTTCCCTTAGGGAAAGGGATGGTTCCTGTATCGCTGGGGCGGAAGGGGCTTGGTACATAGGTATACGGTAAAATATGGTCAGGAGCTGTTAGCCTTTATAGGGGGTTGGCGGGGGTGACAAGTGATATGAGGTGGTCGGGGTGGCTCACAGGTGCGGCCAACTAGTGGTCAGGCTTTGGGGGTTGCGCTGCAGATATCATCAGAAGCTTATTGTTGGCTCCTTTATTGTTGGCTCAGTGCCTGCTTGTTTATTGGTTTGGTCTTGGGACCAGGATTGTAAGAGCTCCCATTAGTCCAATGTGGTTCCTGGGTGCAGTTTCCCGGGGGTTAGATCTTGTCTGCCATCCTGGGGTCAGGCAGTGTGGGCACACTTAGACTTAGGTAAATAAATGGCGTTCAGGAGTGCTTCACTTTTTCCATAAATACACATTAGTGCTCTATTTGTTCGTTTGAACTCTATGGTGATGTTGAAGTTGATTACTAGGGAGCTAACTGACAGATTGCCATTGGTGTTGGAAATACATGTTTCACTCTGAATGTCAGAATGTTTTACTGAAATACTGAAATAAACAAGGAAAATATTCAAGAACTCATAGAAAATGTGCCTTAGTTTTAGCTTTCTATAGCACTCTTCATAATTTTTTTATTTTTTATTTGTTCAATCCATGTCACAAATACATATCAGTTATGGTCAATACATAGAAATTAATTCAGTAGCATTTCTAATGACAAGACTAATATAGGAAAAAAACAAATATATATCGATAATTAACATCATTAAGCAACTGAGATCAGACAATCATCTCAGATATTGTATCATAGGTTCCCATATCTGCATCCCCAGCTTTTGCCGTCTATCTGAAAGAATACAAGCTATATTCCAAATTAAAGACATTATAACATTTAGCCCTCCACATCTCAAATGTGGGAGCCTCATTCTGAAGCCAACATGAGGCAATACATAAACAATCTGAATTTATATACTTGCTGCTCACTTGAGGCATTTGCCCATATCCCCAGTAACATCATTTCCCTCTGTTATTAATATAGTAATTCCGGTAACCTCTTACAAAAACAGCTCTATTTGTTGCTTTAGCTGTAACAGTGCCACACAATAAAAAAAAAAATACGCACATATCGGCTCTATCGGACCTGCACCTTAAGCACTTTCCATCGTTATTTCATAATCTGCTGTGGTGTGTGATATAAATTGAATATAGTCTTGAAGTGTTGTGTTTGCAAATTTGATGATAGCAAGATTTTCCCTGCAGTATCATTAGAGATCTACATAACATCTCCATCATGCCCTAGTCTTATAGACCATTTAAAATCGTGAGCAGCTAGATCCTCCATTTGAGACTGGAACATAGTACCCCAATCTTGGCCCTCTTCCTGATTGCCTCTACTATCAATAGTACCATAATACCCTTGTGTAAATGATGTCTAACAAGATAGTCACGTAGTTGCAGATACTTAAAAAATTCCTGATTTTGAAGTTCATAACTTTCATTTAATTCTGCAAATGAACATAATACTCCCCCCTTAAATAAATCACCCAACTGTCTAATCCCCTTCAATCTCCAACACAACATTTTATAATCCCAAAGTATTACTGGAAACGTAACAGCTGAATTGAGAGGAGTATAATAGTTCAACTGTGGGATGGCCAGCCATTTGCATATCCTTTTCCATACTTTATAAGCTGTAATCATGACCTTAAACCTTGTTTTTTTTATAATAGCTTGGCTCAGAGAATTTCACTAACACATTTCTGACTGCCTCCCCTAAAAGTAGTAGATATATCGACGGAGCTTCTACACCTATCACATCTTCCCCTGTTAACAAGATCTGCATATTTTGCAGTAAGCAAACATAATAGTAAAAACAGAAGTTCGGGATAGAACATCCTCCTCAATCCATTGGTAACATCATAAATGTGAATGCTCTCCTTGCTTTTTGTTGTCCCCACATAAATCTATAACATATAGATTGAATCCTTTGTAGCTGTTTTTTTTTTGTTAATTCTAGCACTACCGCCCTAAAATAATAAAGTACTTTTGAGAGGACAGTCATCTTTAGTACATTTCGTCTCCCCACTAAAGTAAAGAGCAGACACTTGAGCCAATCCAGCTGTTGCTTCACCCCTGAAACTATACTACCTCAATTAACCTCAAACAAATCTTGTAGAGACATTCTAATTTTAATACCAAGATATCGAACTTCATTGGTTACCCGACTCTCCTCCAGACAGGCCTGATTGGTACATACTATCTGGGTTTTAGCCAAATTAAATTTATATCCGGAAACCACCTTGAATTCTTCAGCAAGCCTTTCTATCTCCCTTATTGCTTGTGCTGGGTCTGCCAAAGCTACTACAATATCATCCGCATATGCTAGAACACGTACCTGAAAAATCCCACATTCCATTGACCTTATACTAGCACTTTGTTCTAGCATCTGCACAAATGGGGTGATATATAGCGCAAACAGTAGCAGGGAGCAGGGACATCCCTGTCTTGTTCCCCTACTTATACTAACTTGCGGTGATTCCCTGCCTATAACACAAATTCTAACTTTTGGTGACTTATACATACTTTGAATTGCACTGATAAAACCCTGCCCATACCCCATCCCCCACTTGATACCCCACATTAAAAGCCAGGAAACATGGTCAAATGCCTTTTCGGCATCGAGAAATGTTAACCCAAACTTTTTATGATGTACATTAGCGTAATCTATAAGGGTAATAACTCTATGAATATGATTAATGGTGCTTCTACCAGGTATATATTTGTGTTGGGACATGGAAACTAAAGGCATGATAACTTGCACGTGCCTATTAGCTAATATCTTAGCATAGATTTTCCTGTCCGCATTCAGCAAAGATATTGGTCTATAAGACCCGGGTATATTAGGGGGCTTATTCGTTTCTTTAAACACAGCTATGTTTGCCTCATCCCAGGATAGAGGCGGATTACCAAGCTGGGCTTCTTGAAAAACATTCAACATATCGATTTTCAACACCTGAAAGAGCAACTGATATGTCTCTAATGGTAATTTATCTGGCCCTGTAGCTTTTCCAGGTGCCAACTGTCCTAATGCTTCTTCCAATTCCTCGCTTGCAATCAATTCGTCTAATGATACTTGCTCTTCTACACTTAACCTAGTCAGGTCAATTTCTCTACAGAAATTCTCTATGTCTTGTTCATCTGAATCATGTTGCTTATATAGCTCTTGACAAAACTTATAGAAAAACCCCATAATACCCTACTTCTGTTTCAACCGTTTTGCCCACCACATCAGTCATAGCCGAAATTCTCTGAGAGGATTTTCTAACTTTTAATCTCTGTGCAAGACATCGCCCAGTCGACTCTCCATATTCATATCTATCTTGTTTGTACGCATTGTATTGGAGGGCAATTTCCCTACACCAAATCGCATTTATTTTTGCTTTAGCGCATGCTATCTTGCTATGTGTGTCTTCTTTACAGTCTAATCTCTGTCTAAGAACCTTTATCAGTTCCAGTTCCACAATCCGTAACTCATCCAGTAATTTCTGCATTACTATTTGGCCTTGTTTTTGTTTAGCTAGTCCAAAACGTAGTAACTCTCCACGTATTCCTGCTTTGAGAGTGCCCCATACAGTAGGGCTGAAGGCTGATCCTCTATTTATCTCCAGAAAATTCCCAGCCCACCTAAGCATATGATCACTAAATGCTTTATCATTCAATAGTTTTCTATTGAAAGTAAATGTCCTTCCAGCCTTTCTCTGTCCTAAAGTATACAGATCTAACAGTAAAGGACCATGTCCTGCATTTTTGTTCCAGCTATGAATGTCCTGGACATGATTATATAATCAAGTTGTGCCAATTTTTGGTGCGGTTGTGAATAGAATATGATTTATAGACTTCCATATGTCTACTAACCTGTGATCCCTCAGCAATTGAATTAAAGCTTTAAAGACCTTAGGTTTTCGACCCATATATTTGTATTTTACATTTAGGATTTGCCAATTCTACATTTAGCACTACCAATATACCAGCTTCATCAACATTTGAACCATAGACTGAGCAGATAGTACATTTTGTCATTCCAATAAAACATTCTGCAATCACCCATCTTCCATAATTATCTGTTGTTACCCTTCCTGTCCCACTGATACCACTCCGTACCAGAATAGCAGCACCCCTATTAGTACTATTCTGCCGAGTTGCAGCAAGAAGTGTATTTACCCCAACTCATCAATCAAATTCCCTTTTGACCAAGGTATATGTGTCTCCTGAATACACAAAATTGTTGGTTTCATAATACCTAATTCTGCAGCTACCCTGTGCCTTTTATTGATGTTATTAAGGCCACAAACATTAAATGAGCATATGCGTATTCCACTAGCAGCCATTTCCCACGTGATTGTCCAATATTGCCTGACTTTTTACTGATCTTTGTCTAATGTTTTTTGACCATGTTAAATAAAACAAGAATACCTGCCCATGGATTGATTTTTGTAGATTATACCCCGCTCTAACTCCTTACACCTTACCCATATGCCCCCCAGTACCCTCATCCACTGCCCCCCTCCCCACTCCCTCTCTCCTGTTTGCAGGCAAATGGGCCCAAGGCCTTGCTGATGAAGAGTGACTTACCCCCCCCTGTGTTCCCCATCCTCCATAACGCTACCTGGCTTCCAATAAACATAATTAAATGCATTACATGGGTACGTAGCTCATTGCCATAATCATATTCCAACAACCTGATATTCCTACATGTAACCCCACATATTACTAGCACAGCCAGGTCATAACAACTGTCAAATACAAACCCAATTATATACGACCAAGGTGACATTTGTATAAATAAATACTTATATAGACACTTATATTGAGGCCAGATATTCTTTTGCTAACACCTCTGAAGTGAAGAAGCGTGTTTGACCGTTTAGAATCACTTTAAGGGTGGTAGGATTTAAAAAAATACTTGCACCCCTTTCCCCTGAAAAGGGAGTAATCAACGGGCGTAGCTGGCACCTTTTTTCCACTGTTTTGTGGCAAAAATCTGGGCTTACAAATTTGTGTTCCCTTCCCAGCCGCTTTGTTTCAGGCCGTGCAAGTTTGTATATCACCTGGTGTGCCAAAAAATTGTTCATACAAAAATTGCTCTAGGACTTGCATCCTAATCACCAGATTTCGAAGCCCTCTGCTTGAATGGGAACCTATGTGCCCTCTGCACTTTGTCAGACCAGCTCCAACCTGTTAATTCAGCGAAGGTAAATAATTCCACCACAAACTTGCCGATATCCTGTCCCTCGATACCCTCTGGGATTCCTAAAATCCTCATTGTATTCCTCCAGAGTCGATTCTCTGCCTTTTGTGCTGCCATTTCATCTTCTAATGTGGAGATTCTTGCTACCGCCTCATTCAAACTCTCCATAAACTCAGTGCAAGTTTTAGCTATCTGCCTAACAGCATTCTGCAGTTTTCGACAGTCAGCATGTGTTTTTGCACTTTCCGTACGTGTCTCAGCCCTGTGCTCTGATATGCATTGGTATATTGACTCAAGAGAGATCTCACCGATAGGATTCACTGCTTGAGCTCCATCAATTCCTTCATCAGTCTTAGCAGTTTCTGAAATTGTTTCAGTTAGAGTGGGAAGACCCTGCATACTATTCTGAGCTGCCTTTTCAGCCTCCTTGTCTGCCCTTTGTTTATGTATCATAGTTGTTTCCAAATTATCCTCTTCAGGATTTGTGGTATTTAATTCATTGCCAGAGCTAATTGCAGATCCTTCCAAGAGAAAGAATTTCAATCCTAATTATCCATCATCGTCATCATTTGATAGGTCCGAGTGATCTGAATGATCTGACATAGAAAAAAAATTCTCCCCTGAATCACTCTCTCTACTGACACCTTCCATATTCAATCCAGTCACAGTAACCATCGTAGACATCTCCTCTTGCAGCCCTGTTGACACCAAAGCAGATTCAGCCATTTTCAGTGTCTCTCCTGTATCACCAGTTTCTAAATCCACATCTATACCTTTTTGTTTTATTTGGTCCTTCTGGTGCTCCTTTCACTGCGTCCCATCCACATGCTTAATTGTTGCTGTGTTTTTATCCTCTAATATTTCCGTAGACACACACCGAGTTGAAAATGTTGGTTGTTTATTTTTGGACAAGACTAGCTGGGGTATATGGGGTGTCTTTTTAATCCCCGCCTCTTGCATCACACTCTCTGAGCTGTTGCAGTAAAAAATGGACAGCAGTGGATGTAATTTCTCTAATAGTTTAATCACAGAGTCCATCCAGGCCTTAAGAATCTCATGTATACAAAAAACAGACTTGTGTAGAAGTCTCTGCATGTCCAAGCGATACTATGTAACAGTCTCTGCTCCCTTGCTACTGCGCTGCCCAGCTTACACAACAGAGAAAGTCAATCTTTTTTTGCGGAGTATGTCGGGCACTCTGAAATCTACTCATCCCTCTGCTGCTCAGCCTCGAAGAAAGGTCAGACACTCCCAGATTTGTTTAGCCGCCGTCTCCCAAAAGAGAAAGTCCCTGTGCCTCTAAATGACGCCAGCACAGCCGAGAAGCTGCAGGACTTTGCGAAAGAAATGAAAGTAGCAAAAAATGTGGCCGGTAAGGGGATGAGTGCTGCTGTTGATACTATGTTGCCACAAATACAATTACTGAAACTGTCTCATTCCGTGAAAGCAACCTCGAACTCAATGCTTATTTACGAGGCTGAAACTGGCAAACTTGATCCTCAGCTGATAACTAATACCCTCTTATATAACGAGGTACAGGCTGACGCTGATAGCTATCTGGGGGCTCCGCTTATACAAATATCGAAGGATTTGACTACTACTGCTCTCATATGTCCCCCCAATGCATTCTGGGAACTGTAGTTCAGTCATGTACCCAACCCAGTATCCAACCGGCTTCCGTCTCAGAGCAGTGCTCCAATCTATTGCTCCCTAATGTTACTAATTTCTCCGTCGAGCATGGTCCTGATTCAAGGGGCTCTGTGAGCACTGAGGCCACTGATGAATTTTACTCAGTCTCGGACCATTCATCAGTGGAGGAGGATGTAGAATTTGATGTGGAACTTGAATGGTCCGACTATGACAGTGAATCTGGGGATTGGCGCCTTAGTGAGGCTTCCAAGGACATGAATTCAATGGTTGCAGTCAACACAGTCCATAAAGTCCTTAGCTCCAAGGTATTGATACGCGCTGCAGATCCACAGGCTACAGTATCACATCAATCTGCAATAAATAATGAAGCTGTGGCTCGCAACCTCTGTGGCTCCTCAACGGAGACTCCTGAGGAGGTGACCCTCTCAACAATCTACCAAACTATTATCACGCATAGAGAGGCAACAAGACAGGAGAATATGCGTACACAGGGGGCCTGCCACAGAACGCAAAACTCTCTTCATTGTGTGGTGAAAACATGCACCGATATTGCCTCTAGGGTCGGTGAAGCTGAGGAGCGGATTTCAGCTCTAGAGGATGCAGTGGTAGCCCAAAAGGAACTGACAACGGGGATTAAGGAGCAGCATGAGGACATCTTATGGAAGCTTACGACTTGGAAATCCGAGCAAGAAGAAATAACTTGAGAGTTTTAGGCATTGAAGAAAATAAAGAAGGCGAGGATGTTAGGCAGTTCATAGTTGAGCTCTTTACTCAGGCTTTCCCAGAAGTCACACAATGGGACTGGAATTTGGAAATACAGCTGGCACATCGGTTTCCACTTCGGAAGCAGCAGACCTCAGCCTCATCTGGCACTAACAGTACTTTTCCACGAGCCATCCTGATATGTTTCAATAACTTTCTCGCTCGTGAGAAAATATTTGATCTGGCTAGGCCAGATAAGAAGCGGATGGGGAAGGGATGCCAATTCTTTGTTCGGCCTGACTTTTGCCCAGCAACAGTCGAGCGACGCTGGCATCTTCGCCAGCTCATTTCTCTATTTCAAGCAAAGGGAGCCTAGGTTTTTCTACTTTTCCCGTCCAAGTTAAAAGTAATTTTTAAAGGCCAAACTAAATACTTCACATCTTAGATACTCGCTAAGGAGTATCTGGGCTCTATTTAGTGTGAACTGCCTTATTTAATCTAATCTGATTGACTAAATCGGGATAGTAATTTTTTTGTTGTTTCAAGTTGCAGAGATTTAAGATGACCTGATTGATGGTTCTATTTTCTCTTTCTAGCTCATTCTCTTTGGCTAGTCAGGTCATCCGCAATCTTCTAACAGGGGGCCTTTGGATCCAGGGGAACACGGGTTCTCACCAACCTAACCGTCATAAGGACTACGGTCCCGTTGCTCCACTAGGGGGGTTGAGGGCGAGGGGGGGGGTGGGGGTGGCAGCTGACTCTGGGGGGCGTTGTGGGATGGGGGTGTTTTGGTGGTGCGGGCTCAGGAGGCTGTTTTTGTTTCCAGAATCATGTATGCGTTTAGGAAATATGATTTACGCTGTAATGATTGAAATGCTTTGTACACTCAGGCTTAGAGGTTTGAATTTATGCTTTACTAGTAAACTGAGTTGCAGAGGTTGTTGGTTTTTGCAATTTTTGAATGGGGGGGATAAGTTACGCTGTACCACATGGAATATTTGTGGTTTAAATGATGCCAAAAAACGTAGGATTTTCTGTAAGATTTTTCAAATTTTACAGGTTGATTTAATGTGTTTACAGGAGACTCATATCCCGTGGAATAAGTGTGGGTGGTTAAGATTCCCTGGTTATGAGCTAGTTGCTTGCTCTCGTCAGACATCTACAATTAGGGGTGTTGCTATTCTGTTAAAGACGGGGCTTGGGTCGCTTAAAAAAGTGAGAGAAGATAACTTTGGAAGGTGGGTTATTATCAAACTATTGGTAAATAGATGCCCTTTGTCAGGCAGCTCAATCTATGCCTCTAATCTGGACGACCCTCAAGTTTTTAGGAGTCTGAATTTGGAATTAGTGGGGTGGCCTCATCCAATGCTATTCTGTGGTGACTTTATTATTAATTTATCTAGTCAAATCAATCTCTTAACTCATCGTGGTTATGTGGGACGGAAGCGCTGAGTATATAAGGCTCTCCAGATTCTTCTCCTGGAACACGGTCTTACAGATGTATGGCATTACCATCACCAAGATAAGGATGGACACACATTCTAATCTATACCACACAATAAAATGGTTCGCCTTGATTATGACTTTTTGTCCGATCAAAGTGCCGGTTCTGCTAGCATCTAGGTTGTTCCTAGGACCATATCTGGTCACAACCCTATAATTATCGATTTCCTATGGGATCGCCCTACTCAACAAATTAGATCATGGACTTTCGAGAGGAAGCTTCTTATAGATCAGCAATATCAGGAACACATGGCTGCATTGCTTCCAGAATTTATCAATATTAATAGGGGGACCGCTTCTGACTGTGTGGTTTGGGATACATTCAAAGCTGCTTTGCGTGGGGAAACTAAAAGTTTTGCATCCTATCGTTGGAAACAAGCACAGCAACAGATCAAAGACAGATTCCTAGTGCTACGACAAGCCGAACTTGAATTGAGTAACAATATTCGGTTTGGTCAAGAGTTATCCCGCAGTCAGGAGGCAGTCGCCATATCAAAATCTAATTTGCTCGAACCACTTTATCAAGACCTAGCAGCCAAATACGTTCAATTTCGAACTTTAATGTACGAATTTGGGGAAAATTCAGGAAATGTTCTTGCAAAGAGACTACAACAGAGGGCTATGGCTAATCGAATTGTCCGAATTACGGATCAACAGGGTTATTTGCAGGAGACTCCTAGTGGTGTTTTGGATGTTTTTGTGAGCTTTTATTCCAAATTATACACCAAAGTTCCTAATATCGTTCAAAATCAATCCAACCTTGATGAGTTTTTTCAGGCCTTAGACACCTTGAAGGTAACAACGGAACAGAATGAAACTCTTTCTGCTTCTATTAGCTGGGAGGAGGTAGAAATCGCTATTAAATCTCTATCTAATGGTAAAGCTGCTGGCCCTGATCTTATCCATCTTGAGTTTTATAAGACCTTTTTGCCACTGCTCAGACAAGAAATGCTAGCTGCTTTTAGGGCCGCTCAAGCCGGAGTCATTCCTGATTCTTGGCGACGGGCCACTATTGTCTTGTTCAAGAAGAAAGGCAAGGACGAGTTGAATCCCTCCTCATATCGACTGATTGCACTAATCAACACCGACAGCAAAATTAATTCTAGAATTCTAGCTTTCAGATTAGCCCAAATTATAGTCCCCTTGGTTTCAATCCGTCAACACGGGTTTATTCCCGGTAGGGACACAACGGATCATATCCGGCGTGTCATTGCACTGCATGATTGGGCTCAGGCCACGGGTTCCCCCCTTGGGGGGATCCTGTTGGACCCCAAGAAGGCGTTCGACAGGGTCTCCTGGGGGTTCCTCTGGGCTGTAATGCATTGGAAGGGATTTACTGCTGAGTTTATCCAGGCCCTTTGGCTCCAACTGCTGCAATTCGTGTTTCAGGGAAAGAATCTGGCTATTTCTCCATTAGTAGGGGGACTAGACAGGGTTGCCCCTGTTCCCCCCTCCTATATGCCCTGTTCATAGATCCTTTCTTGGACATGATTGAAAAATGTCAGGGCATCTCTCCAGTCGGGGTTCGGGGGGAGGACTATAAGGCACTGGCATATGCCGATGATATTGTTGTATTAACAGACAGCGTCGGTCCTTCTTTCATAGCTTTAGAGAACCTCGCGGGACAATTTGGTGCTATATCTGGGTATAAGTTGAATATCACAAAGACGGAAGTTATTCAGTCCTCAGCTATGCCCTCCTCGCAGGTTCCTATAGCTAAAGAGGATACGTATCTGAGGGTCCAAATTTCTTCTGAGGTCAATCAGATTCCAGATTTAAATTACCCCCTATAATCGATTCACTCCATATTAAATTTGAGAGAATGGATCACCTACACCTTTCTCTGTATGGATGATGTAACATCTTGAAAATGCTTGCCCTCCCACAATTTCTATATCTCTTCAGGTCCATTCCACTCTTAATTCCTCAGTCAACAGTAGTAAGAGCGCAAAGAATATGTCAACGGTTTCTCTGGGGCTACCGCAGGCCAAGAAGGGCTGCGAAGTGGACCTCTCTCCCCCGGGAGCGAGGTGGCTGGTCAGTCCCTAACTTGCTATATTATTATTGGGCTGCTCTGGTTCAGCATTTTGGCCTCCCCTTGCTCAGTGACACTGTCGAAATTCCTCTCTGTATGACTCCATCTATTTATGAAATAGCACTTGGTGATGCTGCTAAGGGAGTATTAACGCGTGTATTGGAACCAAGCTACTTTAAAATTTAAGATCTGTTGAGCCTTATTCTCCGTTTGGCAGAAAATCCGCTCTCGCTTGGCTATTTCAAAACTTAATCATTTTACCCCATTTAATGATCCTGGTCTGCTGCCCCCAATATTTTATGATGGTATAATGATTAAATGGAGCTCTTTAGGTCTAAAGGCAATTGGTGACCTAGATCAGGAGGACCAGTTGGCTTTTTTTTCTTTTTTAAAGGACAAGTTTGATTTGCAATCCAAGTACTTTTTTAAATACCTACAGGTTAGAAGTTTTCTTGGCAAAAATGTCTCCAGAAATCCTAAAGTATATGCTAAGATTACTTTAATTGAATTAATTAGGAAGGAATCTAGAATAAGTGACCTCTATCAAAGCCTTCTGTGTGAACTTCCGGACGATCTAGCTGCCCAGAATGTTAAGTGGGCCGCTAAATTTGGGGTCTCAATAATAGATTTGAAATTCCCGCTCGAATTAGCCAGATCTGCCTAGTTTCTGGTACGTTGCGTACTCAAAGCTATATGGCATTTAATCTGTACCATACCCCTGCTAAGATAGCTAGCTGGGGGGCTGCTAGAGGGACCAGTGGGGTTTCCTGCTCTAGATGTAAATTGTTTTCTGCTGATGCGATACACATGTTTTTTTCATGCCCGAATTTAAGTTCTTTCTTAAACGAAGTTGAAGTCTTTCTTAATCAGTTACTTCAGATTCCGGTCTAGATTTCAGCGGAGTTAATATTAACGGGGTATGAATATTCAACTGCTTTTCAAAGAACAAAGCATACTTTAGCATTTATATTTATCGCAATGGCTATGATTAGATTATGTATAACATCACAATGGATAAATCCAGAGGACCCCACTTTTATCCACTGGAAAGCTAGGATGCTTGCATGGTACAAATTAGAGTAATCTGTGCAGTCTTTGAGGGGAAGGAGAAGGCGCTTACAGGCATCTAAGAACTGGGCCCCTTTCGAGGATTGGCTTTCTCATTAATGTTTTTCTTCTACACTTAACGGCCTTTTTTTCTCTCCCAGGTACCCATTGATTTGTCCATTTAACCTGTTGTGTACATATTCTTATTTTTTTGTTGTTCTGACCTATGTTTAATAATATTGCTTTTCAATGTGTACTCCTAAACCTTATACTTTGTTGCATTGTCCCCGATGCTCTTATTTTTCTTTTTGAAAATTATAAATAAAGTTTAAAAAAAAGAAAGAAAAGAAAGCCAATCTTTCGGTGTTCACAAAAGGGATTTAGTAGTAGTAAGGTTAGAATTCCTAACTTTACTACTACCAAATGCCTTTTGTGAATACCGAAAGTTGTAAAGTTAGGATTTTGTCTCAGTTTAGTAGTAGTAAAGTTAGGAATCCTAACTTTACTACAACTAAATGCCTTCTGTGAAAACCAAAAGTAGTAAGTTTAGGATTTTGTCTCGGATTACTTTTGTGAATCGGGCCATTAGACAATAAGAAACCCCTCATTTTATCTTTTGCTGCGGAAGCGTCTGTAAAAAAAATTCTTTGCGTATCAGAGCATTTTATTCCATCAAGATGGCAAGTTCCACACATTTGTCATAATAATCAACAGTTAGTGCTCTAGTGCTCTGTGGTGAAGCTGCAGTTGACGCTAGGAAGTTAAATGACAAACTAATGGTGGTGTTGAAAGCATATGTTTCACTCTATAATTCAGAATGGTATAATAAAATGAATGATAAAGATATTGGAGGATGCATGGAAAATGAGGCCTAATTTTAGATTTCTATAGCACTAATCATAAAGGAAATCATTTAGGATTTACAGCTTTGATTACATCAAGATAGTGTTGTCATACTCTTATCATAAATACAGAATGTTAGTGCTGCAGTTGTTCATAGGAACACTGTGAAAAACTGCAGAAGAACACTGAAAAGTCAATTGACATGCTGATGCTTCTGATGGAATTGCATGTTTTACCCATAATATTAGACTTAGTTATCAGATGGTTGAGGAAGATATTGTGAACCTATACAAAATGTACTGCTGTTTTAGCTTCTGGAGCGCCTTCGGTAACCTCTACGAGAAAATCATGTGAGAAAACATATTTCCACAGACATGATTCATCAAATCCTAGCAAAGGGTCAGCATTATTCACAGGGTAAAATGATCTTAGAACTCACCAGAATTCTTAAAAGAAGTATATCATCACCACAGGATGAGCTATAGTTACTTAAGATAACTATAACTGATGAATTTCAGTCATTTCGTTAGTTTAAAACCTTAAATGTAATTGTCATTTTCAGCTAACTATAATGTCACTTTAACATTTGATTTTGTTCGTGAATATCTATGTTTTTTTTAACATAAAGTAAGATGTCCATTGCTGTGCGCAGCAGGGGTTTGGGCGCAGGTTCTGGCCTGTGTCCAGGCACTGCACCCTACCCCCCACAACATACAGCCAGCTGTCATGTAACAATGTAAATACATAATCACAGGGTCATCACTTCAATGTATAAAAAGCTGACTTGGTTCTGCCCCCAAAGCAACACAAGAATGTATCAATAACTATAATCCAATGTACTACCATGTATATACATGTAATTATTATTACTAATCACTGTTACATCATAAAGCATTTTTCTTCATAACAACCATAAACATGTGTTGAGTCTTTCTTTAACATCCTTCAAGGTACAAAATGCAGGCATAGAACATCCGCACTTCAGCTGATGAGCATGCAGCTCCAGGTCAGAGATCTGTTAAGAAACATATGGTAAGCCCCCCCCGGGGTCATGAATTCCATGACCAAGGGGAATTTCTGCAACTTATTCTTAAAGATTTTTCTGAGGGGCTGCTGTCCTCCCCGCAGCCAGCACGGCAATGAAAAAAAAGCTTGATGGTTCCCCTATCCATTCTAGAGACACCATAATCATCGAACCATCTTTTAAAAGAGCCCTTATACAGCATTATGGGAGAGGTTTGCTCCAGTAGCTTTGGCACCCAAGGGAGATCGAAGAAAATAAGGATGAACAAACACATGTAGGTTGACAGGTAACATCGGACCAATATTTCAGAATCGCTAACAATCCTAGGTTTGGCCAAGTTGTTTAGTGTGATGTAGCTCTGTTGGACTTGGCCCTCTCTGCAGGGTCACTCCCAGACGTTTTGCATTTATTCTCCACTTTGTTGCTGAATTTCTTTTTCTGTTCGTAGGTCTGAGACATGGTTGCAAGGCTACTTCTGTGAGTGGCCAAGTTAGTGCTGCAGGCCCACTTGTAGCATTTTATTTACAGGCCCTGGGCACACACAATGTACTTTACTAGGGATTTGCCAGTAAATTAAACATGCCAATCAGGGAGAAAATAATCACAATTACAATTTACACAGGGATCACTATCACTTTAGCTCAGATCAGCAGCGGTAAAGTGCCCAGAGTTCAAAACACTGTGATGAACGAAATGGAGCCCACAGTCAAAAACAGTAGGTCAGAAGCAAGAAGACAGGGGAAAAACACTCCAAGGATGCCAAGTCTAGCATAAATCTTTTACAAATATTGCACGAGCTTCTGGCAGAACTTGTCCACTATGATCTCCATTCATATTTGGAATAGCATCATGTTTATTTGTCACTTCTCAAGAATGTTTTAAATTTTTGCTACATTTGAGTGCATTATAAAATGTTCACTAAAATAAACCTTTTGCCAGGCCCGAGCCTTCCTTTTTAATAGTTATCAGTCACCCTTAGGGTAGACCCTGAATAGCCCAAAAGGCAGGGTGCAATGTTTTAAAAAGTAGGGAATGTAAGTTTAAGCTTTACATTTTCTGGTAGGGAAAACTCTTACCTTTGTTTTTCACTACTGAAAGGCTTACTACGCCCATAAGATAAGATTGGAGTTTCTGTATTATTTAATAAGCTTTAATTTTCAAATGGGGCAGGTACACAGTTCATATTTGGTTTCTTGCAAAATGGAAATGACAAATACTCCTTTATGGTGAAGTCGGAACAATTTTGAAAATGCCACTTTTAAAAAGTTGACATTTTCCTGCCTTAGCGATTTAGTGCCTGCAGCCTGTCTCTGGGTCACATGACTGGTTGTAGTTGGACTTTGTGTATTCCTCTTAGACAGCCACACAATAGAGAGCTTAGGAGTACCTGGATGGGCCTTCACTGGCAGTATCGGAGGGTGGAGTTAAGCACAGCTCCAGTTACACCTGAATAGGCTGTCTCCGGCCACGACACAAAGGATTGCTTCCTCCCTGTAGTTAGTCTGGAGCTAGGACAGAGGAGGCACTAAACCTGTGCACTTCAATCAATCAATCAATCAGGAATTTGTAAAGCGCACTACGCACCCGTGAGGGTCTCAAGGTGCTGGGGGGTGCTGCTACTGCTCAAACAGCCAGGTCATGAGGCGCCTCCTGAAGGTTAGTAGGTCTTGGGTCTGTGGATAGGGAGGGTGTTCCAGGTCTTGGAGGCGAGGTAGGAGAACGGTCTGTCACCGGTGGATGCTCTCTGGATGCGGGGGATGGTGGCGAGGGCACGGACGGCGGAGAGGAGCTGGTGGTTCGGGGTGTAGAAGGTGAGGTTACTCTTGAGGTATGCTGGTCCGGTGATGTGTGGATGAGGAGCTTGAAGGTGATCATCTTATTGACGGGCAGCCAGTGCAAGTCTTTCAGGCGGGGTGTGATGTGGCTGTGTCGAGGGATGTCGAGGATCAGGCGGGGTGAGGCGTTCTGTATGCGGTGTTGTCGTTTCAGCAATTTGGCTGGGGCTCCCGCTTAGAGGGCATTACCATAGTCCAGCCTGCTGCTGATGAGGACCTGGGTGACCGTTTTTCTTGTGTTGGTGGTGATCCACCTGTAGATCTTGCAGAGCATGCAGAGGGTGTTGAAGCAGGAGGATGAGACGGCATTGACTTGCTTGGTCATGGAGAGAGTAGAGTCGAGGACAAACCCCAGGTTGTGTGCGTGGTCGGTGGGCGTTGGTGATGCTCCCAGGGTGGTCGGCCACCAGGAGTTGTCCCAGGCTGAGGGGACGGAGCTAAGGATGAGGATCTCCATCTTGTCCGAGTTCAGCTACACATGGCTGTTCTTCATCCATTCGGCGACGGCTTTCATTCCTTCGTGGAGGTTGGTCTTGGCGGTGAGGGGGTCTTTGGTGAGGGAGAGAATCAGCTGTGTGTCGTCTGTGTTGGAAATGATGTTGAGGTTGTGCAGTCTGGCGATGTGGGCGAGCGGGGTCATGTAGATATTGAACAGTGTTGGGCTGAGGGATGATCTTTGGGGTATGCCGCAGATGATCTTGGAGGCCTCGGAGCAGAACACGGGGAGGCGGACGCTCTGGGTTCTGCCGGAGAGGAAGGAGGTGGTCCATTCCAGAGCCTTCTCTTGGATCCCTGTGTTTTGGAGACGTGTGCGTAGGGTGCAGTGGCAGACCGTGTCGAAGGCGGCAGGAGGATGAGGGCTGCGGTTTTGCTGTTGTCCAGCAGGGCTCTGATGTCATCGATGGCAGCGATGAGGGCAGTTTCGGTGCTGTGGTTGCTGTGGAACCTGGACTCGGAAGGGTCCAGGATGTTCTCCTCGAGGTAGTGGGTCAGCTGCTTGTTGACGGTTTTCTGGAGGACCTTTGCTGGGAACGGGAGCAGGGAGATGGGCCGGACGTTTTTAAGGTCCCTCGGATCAGCCTTGGGTTTCTTGAGCAAGGCGTTGATCTTGGAGTACTTGTAGCTCTCCGGGAATGGTTGTGGTCTTGAAGGAGATGTTGATGGCCTTGCGGCGATGAGGTGACGCTGGCTTTGTTGAAGATGTGGTGTGGGCACGGGTCAGACGGGGAGCCGGAGTGGATGGAGTTGATAATTTCATAAGTTCATAATTTTGATGGTGTCGTCGTTTATGTTGGTCCAGGTGAGCAGGTGGTCGTTGTGGGTGGTGGTCGTGGGGTCTAAGGTGTTTTTGGCTGTCGTGGTGGTCTGTTTGTTGAAGCTGTCATGGATGTCTGTGATTTTGCGATGGTAGAAGGTGGCCAGGGAGTTGCAAAGGTCTTGTGATGGTGGGATGCCGTTGGTGTTGGAGCTAGGGTTGGAGAGTTCCTTCATGATGTTGAAGAGCTCCTTTCTGTTGTGTGCATTGTTGTCGAGGCAGTCCTTGAAGGAGGTCCTTTTGGCTGATCTGATGAACTGGTGGTGTTGGCGTATGGCGTTCTTGAGGGCTGTGTGGTTCTTCGGTGTCTGTTTGTGGCGCCATTTCTTATTTAGTCTTCGGCGGGTTTGTTTGGAGGTCTGGAGGCCTGTGGAGAACCAGCTGGCATTCTTGTTGGTTTGTCTGTTTGAGGGTTGCTTGATCGGGGCGAGGGTGTTGGCACAGTCATCAATCCAGCGCCTGAGGGTGCTGGCGGCGGCATCTGTGGGGTCACCGAGTGGGCTCCGGGCAAGGGCGGTGTTTAGCTGTTCAACAGTGATTTTGCTCTAGCAGTGGTGGGGGATCGGTTGGGTGTGGTGGTGCGTGGTGGGTTTCTGGAAAGTGAAGTGGATGCAGTAATGCTCGGTCCAGTGGAGTTCGGTGGTGTGGCTGAAGGAGACGTGGGAGCTTGCAGAGAAGATGGGATCAAGTGTGTGGCCGGCTAAGTGGGTGGGCGTTATGACAAGCTGTCGGAGTCCGAGGTTGGCGAGGTTGTCGATCAGGGTGGTGGAAACCTTTGGAAGCTTCTTTCACTTCCAGGAGGGCACCAGGTATAAATATTGGACCTCAGACACCAACTCTTTAGTACACTCCTGTACCTGTGGGTACTACAGAAGAAAGACCGCTGAACTGCTTTGCTGCAAAAAGGACTGCCACTCTGCTTCCCTGCTACTCTGCTGTTCTGCTGCCTGCTGCCCTGCTTGCTGAAAAGTTAGATTGGACGTGGACCCTTCATCCCAGGCTGAAGTGACTCTAAGGGTCAGCCAGCACACCTCCTGCTCTGAAGCATAGAAAAATAACAAGCTCCAGAGGCTCCTTACAAGTGACTCCAAGGGTCAGTCAGCTAGCCTCCTCTTCTGAGCTACAGGAGCATAACAAGCTCCAGAGCTCACTGCAAATGCCCAGCTTACCTGTTTCTTTGACCTGCAACTAGACTTGCCTGAGCACTGCTGCCCTCTTTTGGAGTGAGTTCCTGAGTGGTGTTTCTCATCTCCTTGACCTTTGGTATTGCTCATTTGAGCTCCCCTGAAGTTTGCATGGGTCTGTTCACATCAAAACCGTGCCAAATGCCAACGTGAAGTTCTGGCATACTAAATCTTGATGCTGCAGCCTCAACCACTGCAATGACACCAATGCAAAATGTCAGATACGACCATCAATGACACCGTCAGTGTCTTCACGCTACATCAATGACCATCCCCAATGCCAGGCCAGCCCTTTGTGCTACTTTGATGGACAACCACTGTGCTCGCCTTGTTTTCACGGCCCCTTCCACAGAGAACTAATCTTTTGGGCAGGACCTAGAAGGTAACTATTCCAGTCGGACTAAGTAGGTCCTTATATCCAATCTGTGCTCCATCATGGTCAGCATGTACTTGTGAATTTCTCCCGGTCTCGCATGACCAACTAGCCACAAGTGGTGCTTTGTGCTGCTAGGTGCTAAATCTTTAAAACTACATATTTGGGTCCTACTGATTAGATTTTTGTCATTTTGGTCTTGTATTTTTTATTAAAATCTTCTCTATTTTCCTAAATTCTTATGGGATTTTTCTTGTGTTGTGTTTTCACCTTATTACTGTATGAAATGCAGCATTAATACTTTACGCATTGCCCCTGAGTTAAGCCTGACTGCTCTGTGCCAAGCTACCAGAAGGTTAAGCCCAGGTTAATTTTGGGTTTGCTTGTGCCTCACCCAGACAAGGATTGTGGTTGGTGCTTGACTGGGGTCCCCCCCTCAACCAGTTACCCAGTGTCTTATTACATCTCATCATCTTATCATCAAATCCCTTTACAGAAATAACTCCTTTCACCCTTTTGTAGCACATAGATCTCTGTATGCCCTTTGGGTTAGCATCAGCTGCAGAATGTTTTCAAAGAATGATGAAGAAAGCTCTGGTGGACAAACCAAAAGTCTTGGTGTTGGTTTTGGGCCTGATTACGAGTTTGGAGGACTGGGTTACTCCGTCACAAATGTGACGGATAACCCATCCACCTAATTACAATTCCACTATATCTAATGGAACTTGCAATATGACTAACGGGATACACGTCACATTTGTTGCAGAGTATCCCAACCACCAAACTCTTAATTAAGCCTTAAGTGTCGGGAGTGGACAGATGTGAGCATGATGATAATTTCTGGTGTGCGTTAGATTGAATGCATAGTTTCGGTCTAAAACTTAGAAAGGATAAGTATAAAATTCAGTGTAAAACCAGTTTCACATTTGGGACACACAGTTTCTGCAGAAGGGATTAGCTCCAAATTTGAATTGGCCAAAAGTAGAAATAGAGGCATCTAGTCTAGTAATAAAAATTAAGTACGTTTGTTCCTATTCTTGGCTGAATTTTGCTTGAAATTTGTTCCAAACTTTTCCAACTTGTATTTGCCTTTGATATCCCTATTCAAAAAGGGGATTATGTTTGCTTGTAATAGTGATTGTGCTGAAGGCTTTTGAAGCAATAAAACGAAGTGTTCCTGTTTTATCTACTCTTGGTCAGCTTTATGGAAGCAGAAAGTTTTTGGTATCCACTGATTCTAGCCTGTCTGCATATTGGGCTGTCCTCTCCAAAATTGTTGGTATTGAAGAAAAGGTGATAGCATGTGACTCACAGAGGAAAGATATTCCTTAATTGAAAGAGAAGCCCCCGCGTTTTCATGGACCATGCAACATTTAAAATGTTTGCTGTGGGGTATCCTGAGCCTAATAAAAAAACTTAAAAAGGTAACTAATAAAATTGACGGAATCAAAACAGAATTAATTCTCCTCTACTACCATAATTCCTCACCATTTTACAAAAATGTAATGCTATTCTAACTAATTCTAGAGGTAGAACTAACATTATAGTTGCCTGCATAATCTCAAACGTTTACCTCTTGAGAAAAGAATTAAAAACCTTTTCACAATACACTTCTAAAGCTAACTCCGCCTCTTTCCTTTCTTACCCTTTTACCATGTAGCTCTATTTTACGATGACTGCCAAATACATTCCAGGCTCTAATTCCTTTATTTGACAAGTAGGAAAGTACATAAACCACCAATTCAACTGCAAGGCAGCCAGCAGCAACTGAACTCTCTGGAATGTCCAAAAGCTGTATGTGAGCCATCTGGAGATTTCACATTCCACAGCATAATGTCTGCATGACCAGACCATACGTTAACCACAACATTTTTGTGTTATTATTTTCCATAGTTGTCTGTAAAGCACTGAACAGACTATCTGGTAAGGTGTGTGTGGGAAAGTGAATTATTAGTTGCGGTGGTTGTGAGACATCACCAGTTAGTAATGTCTCTGTTCCATATCAGGTGCAGTAAAGGTTCTTTAAATAAATCCTTAGCTAAGTCCTGGGTAGCTGCGTCATTGAGCAGTCAGGCTTAACTCAAAGGAAATCAAGTATTAAGCATATATCAGTACCAAAACTTTTAACAAGAAAGAAACACAGCACAATAAAGGAAACCTATCAGTTCACTTAAAAAAAGTTTTAAAAAGTTGGTAAATCACTGCTTTTTACTCTTAGGAGTAGTCCATGTGGGTCCAAGACAAAGCTTCAGACAAACTGGAAGGGAAATCTGGGTTGAATGCAGATGTCGGGTAGGTAAAGAATTTAGCTTCGGACTTAAAAACTGTTCTGATTCTTTTTCTTGATAACTGTCAGGCCAGTGCGGTCCTCTGCAGCTTGAGACTGGCATTTGATGTTGACAGACAGGTAAAGTCCAGCTGTCCAGTGGAAGCCTTGGTTCTCAATGGCATGTGAGGGTACCTATGAACTGGCAAGTAGCAATAGTCTATGAGCCTCAAACTCTGTACCCCAAAAACATAATCTTTTGCTTTATGATCACAATTTGCACTTCTAGGGGAGAAAAAGTACACTCTTATGCCAGCCAAGGGTCCAGGACATGTGAGGCAGCTGTTGGGATCTAGAAATCTATCTCACGGGCTACACTCCTGTGGAGTCCAGTGACTAACAGTCAGTTGGCACTTTGCAGGTGCAGGCCTTTGTAACTATTCTGTCACTGAAACTTAACAGGAGGCTAGTCACCTAGACTTTGAAGTTCACCAGCTCGTCCCAGGCACAAATGAGAGCAGGTCCAGCCTTGGGTTCTCTCACCACGGAGTCAACAGTAGGTTCAGCCATTCTCTTTCTGAATTTCTGTCGTTTTAGTAGGTGCAGCAGGTGCAGGTCTTCCTTTATGCAGCCGTTCTTTCTGACGTCCACAGGTTCAGCAGGTGCAGTCCTTCTTCTGTTCTTTCTGAGTCCAGCAGAGGTCTGAAGCTGGAAGCCAAGAGTGCCACTGTTATGCTAATTTCCTGTTGGTGGGTGGGCAAAACTACCTAGCCAATAGGGTTACAATACTCAAGGGGCAAACCTACCCCCTCTTGCATTATTTCCTGTGCGATTGGCACTAAAAAATCCCACAGTGCATCTTTCTACCCGTATCCCAAAATTCGGGACTCTTCTTCACTGGGTACAAACTATGGGCACACTCTGGAGGTATGTCAAGCATAATTAGCCACACTGCTGGAAAACTGGTTCTGCAATATGCTTTCCCCCTTATGATGGGATGCCAGACTGTCTACCTCCAGAAAAGGAGCAGGCAAGCTAAGGTGTGACTTGTATTTGCCTCTTAGAGGAGGTAGCTACTTTGTATGTGGGACATCTGTGGCCACCGCCTTAGTCCATCATGTCAGGAGGAGGTCACACCTCCTCTCTTCAGCAGACCCTTTGTTGCCCTTCCAGGGAGTGCTTCACAGATCCTGGCAAGAGAGCAGCAGGCTGTGTCAGGTGACAACTGCTGTAGATAATCAGCAATGGCTATTAGATCTTTGGGGCAAGAAAGTGTTCACTTTCTAAAGTCACCGTCATTTTAAAAGCTACTTAAAATCCAACTTTAGCAATGAGTTAAGTTTAATGTAACAATTAATTTGATACATTGGAGTACTATAGTTGGTTGTTCCAAACGGAAGTTAGCACTTAGCATGTGGGCTAGTGTCACTCCACCTTAACCAATGGGACTATCAGCCTTGCTACAGTGAAAATGACAATTCCAAGTTTTCAGTATCAGGACCTATCAAACATAAAAGGAATACGTTCTCATTAAATATTATTTGGCACCCTACCTTGTGGGCTACTACGAATTTCCCTGGGGGTGACTTATCAATATTGAAAAGGAAGGTTTTGACTTGGCAAAAGGGTTTACTTTGCCGTGTCGGATTGGCAGTTTAAAGCTGCCCACAAGGCTGCAGTAGCAGACATAGAGCCATGTTTTCACCTTGTCACAGTAGTAGTGGCACACTAAGTGCTGCAGTCCACAAGTGAGCTTTAACTTAAAAGCCCTGGTCACATGTAGGGCCATTTACTAGGGGCTTATAGACAAAATAAATACCAATTGCACATACATTTAAAGGGGTCAGAGCAAACATTTAAAGGGGTCAGAGCGCATGCACTGTGGCCTGGTCATCAGGTCCCCTTGCACTTCAGAGTCGAAAAGACAGCACCTAGGCTCCACAAATTTGGGGAGTGATCATACAAACAGATGTACTGTATAATAGTGTGCACTATTACATACCACATTAAAAAAGCAAATACATAAATAAACCACATAATTGCAAATTTACAGCCAATATGGCAAGTTTCTCAGATAGTGCCTATGAAAATATTAAGTTCGCCTTGCATGCACACCTATGCACTAGAAACTGTATTGTGTTTGCAGTAGCACTCCTTCTTAAGTGCTTACAAATTGCCCTAACTGTAGTGACTTACTTTCTCTTTCGTTGAGAAGTCACGCCAGTTTTGCTCTTTGCCATTCATCTTCTAAGGCTTGCTGACTGTCAAGCTACACACACTTTTGGAAAGAATCAATACTGAATGAACATCAAAAAGACAATGTGTTTCTAAATCACTGTCTGAGTAAAACCTGGCCAGACTTCTGTATGTGGTATCTACTGCTGGGAAGAGAGGGACGTTTTGGCATGATGGTTAGGCTTTTTTTGATTCACAGTCTTGAAATAGCCCTTATTTTGTCTCCTTCAGGTTGTATTTGTTTAGCACCGTTAATATTTAATATTGGCATTTAATATTTAACATACATATTTAATATTTAATACATTTCAGTCTACATTTGGCTATATCCCTCACGATTCATTGAGATTAATTTGGATATATAACCCTATACTTCCAGTAAACATGATGTCAAATACACCTATTTTCTTTTTTCCCCATATATTCTGATAAATACCAGTATAGTGCACTTTTAGATCTCATTCATGTCTACCTTCTAATATTTGGTAAAAAAAACCAGTTGGATGCTGATAGTGGTATGCTATAATTAGATGACATATGAGCTGCTTTTCTGTTTATAATGTAATGTTAACTTTTAAACACTTAGGGCCTGATTGCAAGTTGAAGCGTTATTTATTGCCCCTGATAAATTATGATACTATGGGGTACATTATTCATTGGATGCAATAAATAACAATTTATATGAGTTTATAGGGAATAACATGCAGATTTTGGTGTTCAGCGCACCAAAATCTGCATGCTATAGTAAATACTGTATCTTACCCTGTTACATTTCATCCCATTTGGCCTGGCGAAATGTAAGGAATAATGGGTTGTTTAACTCATCGGATAACTATTGGATGCGTTAAAAAAAGCCAAACTCATAATTCCGTCCCATGCTTAAACAGAAGTTTATGCACGGAATGAAATTTGGATCCCACTTGTGATCAGGCCCTTTGTTAACATCATATCAGCTAATATTGTTTATATAAAATACAATGGTAGTAGAGGATGAAAATGAAACAAATGTGGTTTGTGGTGTTTTTTTACTTGTTTATAGTGTCTTCATGCCACTTGTGTCACCTGATGTGACATCGCACCAGTCTATAATGCTAAGGTGCATGAGAGGAAGGTTTCTGCACCAGCAAGTACCACTTCCACCTTCCCATGGTTTTCTGAAGAGCAAAAGGAAGCAGAACAGAGGTAGTTATCATCTACCCCAATCCTCCAAAGTCTTGAGGAATGAGGAAATAAGGCAGGTACTGTGGCGCTGCCTTTTGATGTCCTCCTATCTACCCTCTGTTCCTATGAACAAATTGAAACCTGGGACATATGGCCCTGCCTACCAAAACTGTTGCTCTACATAATTCCTACTCTCAAACAGATGGGACTGGCACAGCACTTAAGAATCTGCCTGAGCGGGGTTTGCGTACTTGTGCACTGCGGAACTCTCCAAAGTGTCAAAGAAACTCTGAAGCATTACGCGGAGTTCCGTGAGTGGCAAAATGTCTCGCTTAGCCCTTTCACTTCACATACGCAACATGCAGAGGGTTCTCGTGCCAGAAATCGCCTGTGAGCGGCACCACGTGTTTGGCATGTGCATTGCCATCTTGTTTTTTGCTCTGTTCACGGTGCTGTGGCTTTACTTTTGTATCCCTCCTCAATCTGTTTGATCCTTCTCCTATCTAACTTATCTACTGGTCATTTTTTTTTTTAACTTACTGAAATTGTTTTTTCGGGACATTTGTACTGTTTTCATTTTTTGATTTACTTTCTCATTTTATTTCCTTCCTTCCTTCCTTCATTTTCCTCTTTCTAATCATTTCTTCTCTTCCTCCCACCCAGCACCATGACGTGCATGTGTTATGCCCCTTGTGTTTAGTGCTCCCCAATAGCATGGATCATGTAGTAGTATCCACCCACTGCTTCAATTAGGGAACTACTTTGTTCTTTTTTTTTGAGAAGTCAAGAATCAAGTTGTAAATAAAATGAGGTTTATTAAAGTATGTAGCAAGCGACCCTCAGAGCCAACCTCTCAGCTCCACAGCCAAACTTCTCTGCTGGACTCCACAGACAGGATTCCAGCAGAAGAACCTTCTTACTAGGAGCTGGGCAAATCTAAACAAGTATTGAAAACATAACACATCTCCCTTTTTCGTAAAAAAATAGGATAATACAGGAATTAAAAACAACAACTAGGATTACAATAAACATTTTCATGTGCATATATAATCGTTGAATTTCATAGGTTTTATTCTTTGACGTGTACTCGGAGTTCTTACAAAATCACTCTTGTCCATTGTATCTGAATTATCTTTTAACCATACTTTTATTTCAGCATCATTACACCCTTGCAAATATTCTACCACTTTTTATCTGACGTTTTAATAGTATTACCTTTGACTTTCACATCTTTCTTGGGACAAGATAACTTCGAATATCCTTTTTTTACTAAAATGTTAGGGCATACTCTCACAAAATCACCTTTATTTGTCTCTATTCTCTTCTTGTACATTTTTTCATTGTGTTTTAATTGATAAGTTTGTCGATATTTTTCAACCTTATCACGTATCTCATGTTCATTTACATTTTTTCTGCCACTTTTACCCATCCATGCAGGAACAGCTACAGTGCATGGAGCTCTACCTTTGAGAAGACAAAATGGGGTTTCTCCAGTTACAGAGTTTGGAGTAGTTCTATAATCCCACGACATTTTTCTAACCTGCGATCTCCAACATATATTCATTGCAGGAGCTAACTGAATGTGTTCCACTAAAACTTGTTTGAAGCGCTCAACCAAACCATTTCCCCTTGGGTGAAACACAGGGGTCCACAAATGTTTAACTCATGTATTTAAAAACTCCTCAAAGTCATGATAAATAAATTTTGGCCCATTGTCAGACATTATCTCTGCTGGACACACCTCTCTAGTAAAAATTTCTTCACAAAAGGCAATTATATTACTGGTTTTGACGTCTGTTACAAAATCCACTTCCGGCCACTTTGAATAATAATCCAACAACGCCAATGCATATTTTTCCACAGAACCTAATACTTCAAAAGGTCCACAAATATCAATACATAATCTCTCCCATGCTTTATCTGGAAATCTCATGGGTGTGATGGGAGAATATCCCTTAAAACATGCGTCTTATCACTGCAAGTACAAGATATGCAATCTCTTACATACCTTTTTATGTCTCTATCCATGTTTGGTCACCAGAAATCCATCCCGGGTTTTCTTTTTACAGCAGACATACCACCATACCATGACCTTCGTGTAATAATGTCATCAGCTTGAACCTTAATGACATTGGTACCACCAGTTTATCATTTCGTCTAATTATTCCTTTCACCACAGATAACTCTTCCCTGACATCTTTATACATTACAATGTCATCATCTATTCTACCACTAATCTTCAAAGGAAGAACTTGTATCAGCTTCAATAATGATGCAACAGTATTGATGGCATCTTTCCACTCGTTTTCACTGATAGATTTATGGAGATCTTCAATATTTGCAATTAACAAATCATCCTCCTCACAACCCTTGTCCTGTTTACATTCTACTGGCAACCTTGACAAACAGTCTGCATTTATGTTTCTCACTCCTGGCACATATTTTCAAATCAAATGTGTACTCCTGTAATCTATATAACCATTTAGCTATACGTGGAGTAGCCCTGCCAGCACATGTGGTAGTAAAGAGATCAGTAAAGGTCGATGGTCTGTGCGCAGTTCAAATTTCGTACCCCAAATGTAAATCCTGAAATGTTGTACCCCCCACCAAGAAGCCTAAGCCTCTTTCTCGATGGTGGAGTATGAAGGTTTAGCACCCTTTAAGGTGCGTGATGCAAATGCAATCACACACTCTTCTCCATCATGTTCTTGCATCAATCAGCTCCTAACCCATATCCGCTAGCATCTGTTACAATAATGGATTTGCTTTGTGGATTAAAAGATTTTAACGTAGTAGCATTAGCTACTGATTTGTTTACAGCATCAAATGCCATTTGGCATTCCATAGACCATATAAAATTTGCCCCTTTTTTCATTATATCATGCAATGGCTGTACTATATCTGAAAAGTGATGTACAAACTTAGAATAATACTCAGCCAAACCGAGAAATGATCTTAGCTGATCTGTATCCTTAGGTGGTGAAGCTTTTTCTAAATCTCCTACTAAGTTCAACTTAGGTCTTATTCCTTTGTGGGACAATGTATGTCCTAAATATTCCACTTCTTGTTGACAAAATTGTCATTTTTTTAAACTGATAGTAAGACCGGCACCTTCGAGTTTCTTTAACACACACTTGAGGATATCACCATGTTGAACTACATCTTTTCCCCAAATCAACACATCATCTTGGAACACTAAAGTGTTCTTTATATCCTTTAAAATCTTTTGCATTATTCTCTGAAAAACGGCAGATGCCGAGGCTAGCCCGAATGGCATCCTTACAAATTGAAATGCACCCTCCGGAGTAATAAAGGATGTCAAATGTTTGGAATATGCATGCAACCGTACCTGATGGTAGGCACTAGATACGTCTAAAGTTGTGAAATACCTTCCATCTTCCACACTTGACAACATTTCATTTATTTGAGGTAAAGTGTGTTTATCAATCCATATACATTCGTTTAAATCCCTTAAATCCACACACATGTGAATCTTGTTATCAGGTTTGTGTGCAATTACAATTGGACTCAAACAAACTGACGCTTCAATTGGTTCAATGATCTTAGCTTCACACAGTCTCTATAGTTCTTCCCTCAGTTTTTCCCTCAAAGCTATCGGTACATTGCGTACTTTATGTACTTTAGGTTTTTCAACCTTTCTCACAATAATCTGGTGTTCGAATCCCTTGAGATATCCTAACTCCTCTTTGAACAAATTAGGAAAATCCCTTACCCACTTGTTCATTTCTTGTGGTTCTGTCAATAATACTTGCAAAGGATGGTTAGGATTTAAAAAGATCCCTACATTCTTCTGCTCTTTCCACCCCAATAAACATCTGCCAGAAGGCACAACATATATTTTAGCTGTGGTGGAACGGCCTTTAAATTGTATCGTTGCATTAAAATATCCAAGAACAGGTAATTTGACACCACAATATCCTATAGGATCTACATCTGAAGAAGATAAGGTTATTGATCCTAAAGTTTTCCACCTGTTTTTGTCTATTATGGTAAAAGGAGAACATAAATCTGCCCATACTTGCACATCAATATCATTGATAGATATTATACACTTTGGAGGCACATAAGTGTCATTTGCACAGTTTTGCACGCTATTCACATCTTCAATTACCATGACTTCAATGTCACTATCCTCCTCACTTTCTAATACATGTTTAGTGTTACTCACTTCCGCTTCACTTATCGTGTTTACTGATTTCTTCACACTAGAAGTGTCATTGGTTCTACATACACGAGAAACATGCCCAATTCTTCTACATTTATAACAACAGCTTTTTGTTGCTGGGCATTGTATGGCATCTGAATTATGTCTCTAACTACCACACTTGTAGCAATGTTTCCTGTAATTAGTATCTATTTTTTTATGGTGTTGCTTTCCTCCTTATTTGTTTTGACTGACTTCTTTGAGTCTACTGCACACACTTTGCTATATTTAGATTCTGTTTTCAAATTGCTCTCAGATAATTATTTTACATATCTGGGGGTATTTTCAATACGTCTAGCTATTTCAATGGATTTCTCTAGTGTAGGATCTTTTAAGTCTAATAACTTTTCTTATATTCTCTTATTACTTGTCCTATTGATAAGTTAGTCTCTGATAATGTCATCTCTCAGATCTTTAAATTTGCATGTGATAGATAATTTTCTTAACGCAGCTACATATTGTTCAATCTTCTCGCCTTGTTTTTGCGAATGAGAGAAAAATTGATGTCTTTCTACCACGATGCTTAATTTCTTACCAAAATTATCAGCTAATGCATCCAATGCCATCTCATACACATCCACATCATCATCATCAGAAGAATTATCAACATTAACAGTATCAGGTTGGAAATTTGGTAAGGTTTTCAACACATTTCTGCCTTCAACGCCAAGACATACCTTTAAAATAATTTCCATTTTGAAATAAATACATCACCACCTATTGCTTCTAAATAAGTTGTAAAACCTTCCTTCCAATCTTCCCAATTCATACATGGAGTACCAGGTTTGGGAAGAAATGTGGGTGGAGTTGGAATGGAAGATTGTGTGGCCATATTTATACAGAAATAAAGAAAATAAATTGGCATTAAGTAATATTATATTATACACCCTACTTTGTAAGATGTATACTTTAAATCACAATTACCAACATACTGTTAAATACATTCTTGTAAACTGTAAACTAAGTGTTCATAAAAGTTGAGGTGACAAGAAAATACACTGGTTCTCTTTCTCCCTCAAAATTCTGTTGTTATTAGGAAGGATTTTTTTCCCGATATTTCGACCTACAATGTGTTCAATTAATTGTTCCTTAATTAAAAATATATTTACGTTTCCTTCACTCAAGTCAATACCACCGCGTTGTAAAATAGCTGTCAGCGTCTTATGAGATGTGTTCCCCCTTTTTTTTTTTACTTAATTCTCCCTGCGCTGCCAGTTCGTCGATGTGGTATCCAGGCAACTTATGCTGCATTGTCACTCACGCAGACACTCACTGGCCAGTGCTGTTTCTAGGCAACCTGCCTACATCACGTCCAACAATATCCAATTGCAATCAAGACGTTGTGCGTTCCTCGCGCATCATTACGTCTGATCCCGCACGCTTGAGAACGAGCCTCCATAAGTTTCCTCGTTCCGAAAACAACTTTGCCAAAATCACCAAATCCGCCCACAAAGGCTTCGCAGGACTCAGCATACACAGCCAGCACCAGCGCGTACCCCAACAGCAACTCTCATGGGCTCAAGCCGTTGCCTCCAGTCTCCCGGTCCGACACGGAACTCAGCTATGCTCAACACGCGAACATTCCATTAACAGCTTCCAGGTACAGACAGTCAAATTTCAAACGATAACACTTTAGTTTATTTCCTATCCACATGTAGATTGCAGAATTGTAGTGTCCAACATGTACACTGACCTTAAAAATGATGTTTAAGGATCTGAGGGTCTTCTTCTTTTTAATGCTTTAAAATTCTTCAAATGTATTCAAACCTTGTGTAATCTTCTTCAAATATATATCTTCATTAAATGGATCCCATCCTCGTCGCCATTTTTGAGAAGTCAAGAATCAAGTTGCAAATAAAATGAGGTTTAGTGAAGTATGTAGCAAGCGACCCTCAGAGCCAACCTCTCAGCTTCACAGCCAAGCTTCTCTGCTGGAATCCACAGCCAGGATTTCAGCAGAAGAACCTTGTTGCTAGGAGCTGTGAAAATCTAAACAAGTATTGAAAACATAACAATCCCACCCAGCGCCATGGCAGAGCCGGGGAGTTGCACCAGCCCCCTACCTTGAGGTTGGAGGCGCCATGAAGGGGTGCAGCCCCACACCACTATTTTAGAGGTGGAGGTGGAGGTGGCTGTGCTGTTTTGTATGTGCTGTGCCACTTTCTCTCAACCCAGGCAGCAGGCGTTGCAGTGGGTACGGCTTCTGGGAACCTTAGCAGCACTGGGAGAGGGTGTGCTGGGCTGTGCACCACAGTTCTAGTGTCCAGTGCAACGAACAACAGCTGACGAACTAGTGGGTTGACATCCTGAATAGGGACCAGGTCCTGCTTGACCTGCTGGGTGTGGAGGTTGTGGGGCTCGGTGAGTGATAATTATTTATTTGTTGTGTCCTATCTATGCTAATATTTTTCTGCCAAATAGCAAGCATGGTGCACACACTCAGGCAAGTTAAGTTTATGTAACAAATATTATGTGATCATCATCTAGAAAGGTGCACAGCGGCACTGCCGAATCCTACTCGTTGGTGCCTGGTTTTGCTGTATATTTAAGAAGTCACGCAGAGACTCATCTGTCCCATCACTAAGATAGTAGTGCTTAGTGAGTTAGCACATCCTCTCATTTCTCTGTGTCCTTCTTTGTTGTAGCTCGTACAGTCCCAATCTTATCTCCAAGCAATTTCCCAGTGATGTGTAGTATAGGCATGCATTGAAACGAATGCTAACTGAGTTAGCCTGTCGAGGGGGGATGAATTTAAGACTGAGAGATTGAGAATAAGATGAGAAGCAAATATCATTTGCAATTTATTAGTAGTTCCAAAATGTAGTTTAAGAAATTTGGACTAGGTTAAGTTTAGGAAATTAGGAATAGGTCCATTAAACTAGTAGTACTATAGAAAATCTGAATAAGAAAAGTCAATGTTATTGTGGTTTGCCGTTTACTGTCAAAATATTTTTGGGGAGGTTATTGTTAACTGTACTAATAATCTTATTTTATATATTTCTTATATCAGCATCCAGGGTCAATGGATCCACCAAGTCGGGTGAAGGAGATGGATATACCTCCCCCCGTGCCTAGGTAGATGGCTCTGCTCGCCCCAGTAAGTACTCCTGTTGCTAATATTCTAGTTTCCCTAACTTGTTCCGCACCACATTTAGAGATATGTTTTCCTTTTGCAGCGCTTGTCTCCTAATTTTCTTTCTAACTCCTCTTCGTTCTATTTGTTGCCTAAATTCTTCTTATCCCTGCATTATCCTATTTACTTATTTTCTATATTTCAAGTTTCTGTACTTGACTTCAAACTGTCTGTTCTGTAGCTTCCTTTCTTCCACTTTGTCAGTAAGCTTACTCTCTTCCCTTATATATCTTGTGGATTTATGGTGCTGTAAAACTCAGGGATCCCATTTTAGGTCAGGTACTCTATTGTGAAGACTGCGTTCCCAAGTTAGGTAGTGTACGCATGATTGTTGAGTAGGTCTTCTTTTTCTTGCTCATGTTCAAATAGTAAAATGATAGAGTGGCCATGGACATGGTGGGCCCCTCAAATGTTGTATATGTATTATTATAATAGTATACCAGCAGTTGATGACAGTGCAGCATTACTGGAAGTATGAGGATGGCCTCATTGCATTTGCCAACTAAGACCATATGTCCTGCGTTGATGAATTATTCTACCACTTCATTTCGCTTCATAGTTCTGCCCCTCCATTACAAAAATGTTTTGGTTGGCTTCACTACCTGGCTTTTCAAACACTGCCAACCAATAAGATGCCCAACGTGAGACCTTGACAGAAGGTACTGAAACTGACCTGTAGTGATATATTGTGGTTGTATTTTGCAAAAACAAAAAAATTATACGGGGAGGCATATCTGGCATCAACAATTTGGAATGTTTTTTCCAGGCGCACAGACCATGAGTGCAGATCCGTCAGCAGCAGTCGAAGGGGGGGGGAACAGCTGCAGCAGAAACGGGTGGGGGTAAGTCATACTGCTTGCTTTTTGACAATTAGCAATATATTCAATGCAAGGGCATTGATTCATTAACACCCCATTTTAGCAGATACAGCAAGACTTGAGTATTTAATGGCCTCTTCTATCTGCAAGTTAGCAGACCAAGGTTCATTATGAACTTTAGCGACTATGGGTTGATGGAAAAGGAAAAAAGGATCGAAAGAGAAAGGATAGGGGTAATGTGATATACATAAGTGGAAGGATGCGTATGGGGGATGATACAATGCATGGGTATGTGAAGGATTCATAGAAGAGTATATGGGTGAAAGGAAGACAGCCTGAGTAGGTGAAACGGTATGGGTGAAAGGATGCCTGCCTGGGAGGGTGAAAGAAATGCTGGGTTGGGTTAAAGCAAGATGGGTGAATGGGTGAAAAGATGTGCAGGTGGGTAATGGATGTTGGTTAAGGATTTGTGAGAGAAATATTTGGATGGATGGATAATTGGATTTAGATGCATGGATGGTTTTCAATGGTGAAAGGCTGGATGCGAGAATGTAAAGTTTAAGTGGTGTGCAGCCAAGCAAGAGTGAAGAATAGAATACTAGAACAATGAAATGATGAATGGATAATTAATGGATCAAAGCTCTTCTGGATATGGGTGTGCTCTCACCTACTTCACTTGCTTGGAATGGTTTTAGCAAAGTTCTGCTCAAAGGGTTGGGGTGGTATTTCTGTCTACTCCATTGACTCACATTATTTTTTAAGAAAGACGGATATTATATGTCGCACCCATCATCAATCCCCACCTCCCTTCCTACCCATGGCATTTTGCCAGTGCTACCCATTATGACCTAACCTTTGCATGGTTCAATTCCTCACTGCAGTGTTGACTGTGCAATGTGTGTCTGCTTGAGTTAATGTAAAAAGAACTATTGATGGACAGAATGCAGAACAATGTCATACATTCACCCCAGGACAGAGATCTGGGCCTAAATCCATCGTTTTTTTTTCTCCCCATGCCATTCCAGTTTGGACCCAGCCATATGCAAATCAGTCTTGACCCTGCGCCCAATGGTAACAGTCCAGCCCGAACTGCCAGGCCAGGTCGTCCCTGGACTGGAAACAAGCATCCTAGGACCGGTTTCGGGGTTTCGCCCCTCTTCAGCCAGGATAGCTTGATTCCAGTGGCATGGAGAGCCCAGGACTCACGTCTGAGCATACCCGTCCCACTCGGGGTGACAAATGCAAAAAGAACTATTGATGGACAGAATGCAGAACAATGGCATACATTCACCCCAGTACAAAGATCTGGGCATAAATCCATTGTCTTTTTGCTCACCATACCATTCCAGTTTGGACCCAGCCATATGCAAATCAGTCTGACCCTGTGCCTCATGGGAACAGTCCAGCCCAAACTGCCAAACCATGTCTTCCCTGGTCCGGAAACAAGCATCCTAGGACCGGTTTTGCATATGGACGTGTCTGAACTGGGGTTGTGGAGTGAGC
Source organism: Lissotriton helveticus (assembly GCF_964261635.1). Classification (NCBI taxonomy): domain Eukaryota; kingdom Metazoa; phylum Chordata; class Amphibia; order Caudata; family Salamandridae; genus Lissotriton; species Lissotriton helveticus. Next base: position 313,961,998 of record NC_136062.1, read on the forward strand.
TAAAGTATGATGATGGATTAAACCCAGATCAGTTGACTGAGGGTAAGTGTTTGATTTGCTCCAGCGATCCGTCCATCATCCCCTTTGGTATCGCTTTCTACACCCTAATTTGGCAGGGTCTGCCCAGTCGTGGGTCCCTTGCTCACTTTTCCACTGGATTCAAGCTAGCTTGGCTGATGACGGCTGATTTGCCAGAAACCAGTCCCAGGATGCTTGTTTCCGGTCCAGGGAAGACATGGCTTGGCAGTTCGGGCTAGACTGTTCCCATGAGGCACAGTGTCAGACTGATTTGCATATGGCCATGTCTGAAATGGGATGGTGGAGTGAGCTAAAGAATAATGATGGATTAAATCAGATCAGTTGACTGGGGGGTGAGTGTTTGATTTGCTCCAGTGTTCCGTCCACCATCCCCTTTGGTATCGCCTTGAGTTAATGTGGCATTTACAAAGTTTTCAATGCATGGCAATGTGAAAAGAAGGTGTGTTTCCCTTCCCTCCCACTGCCCACTCAGTCACTACCTACCAGCACTTCACTCCTGCATTCTTTCCCAAGTTCTATCACAGATTTCCCCAAAATGTAAAAAATCCATCCTTTGCCTGCGTCACATTTATTTTTAGCCAAGTGTAATATTTCATTACGGCTTCCATAACAAATGTATGCCTGTTCAAATTCTTCCCTTTCAACATTGTCAACCAAGGTGACTCTGTAGCTAAAGTTTAGGCACATGATGATGATCAGTAAAATGTCTAAATCCGGCCTAATCACTCTAACTTATCCTGCAGTAGAGTAATTTAAGTTTCCTTTCCTTACTGCCAAGCAAATGTATTAGTGGGAAAAATGTTAATAATGTGTGGTGGAGGGCGGAGAGAGAGGCCAGGGAGTAAAGTGGGACTAAGTGAGTACTGTGACTTTTGCGGATGGGATAGTCTGTGACAAACGTGGGGAATACAATCTAATCCTTTTTCTGTACTGCGATGCATTGCTTTTACAGCACACCAGATGTCTGCATGATTGATTATATCTGTGATGTATATGTATCCTTCTTATTATTCATCTGCCTTGTAGTCAGGGTAAGATTAAAAGGCATTTTGGAAAAGCGCTTAGCCACTGAAAAAAGATAAGTGTGTATTAGAGCTGTCCCAGCTGCAGACTGCAGAGAGTAGCAAAGTAAGACTAACAAGTATGACTAGGACGCCAGGTGAGCTAGCATGCCTCCATTAATTCAGCACAAGAGAATACGTGTACTCCATAGTGAATATGCCTCATTAATAAGAAGAAATTCATATTTATTTTTCCACACAAAATATTCATTTAGTTTTTACTGTGAAATCCTTCAAAAGAAAAATAAATAACTGTTTTAAACTCCTGTGCTACGTTTGTTCTGCCTTAATTTATTTCAAATAGAAACAAAGACAGGAGTAGGACCCATAGACCACGTCGGAACTGGGTAGTGTATGCATATAAAGAAACAATGTTCCAACAGGTTTCACTTCAAAGGACAGTTAAACATGCATGCAAACTGCATTACAAAGGTAAGAAACAAGGAGACTCAATAAGGATGTTTGAAGGCTGTTAATCGCGAAAGTTGCATCAAACGGAATTGCACAACGTCATACAGTTAAAGCAGCACTGTACAGAAGCAATCCTATGACAACCAAAGGGCACTTGGTGTATAGTGATAAATACGAGTGAATAAAAAGTGACGACACAAGTGAGCAGAGTTAACAGCGTGAACGGCGCGAAGTGAAAAATGATGAAAATATATACAGGTAACAAATATATACATTAGCATTCATTATTTGTCATTTTAATTTGGAATGAGCAAAGCAGAGGAGTTGTGCCGAACAATTGTGCTGTGGTGTCGACGGTGTTTCGACCTTCATTACTTGGGGTCGTCTTCAGGACAGGGTTGTCAATTCGTGGGTGTGCTGTGAGAACAAGGAGGCACCAGGTAGGCGTGCCAGAGGCACGGTGATACAAGGTGGAGATGGTAGGGGTGTAAAATTGGGATCCGCGTTTGTCCTCTGGAGCCGGTGTTCCTTGCTGAGGTCTGTACCTGCCGTATCCCGGACTCGTGATTTAGCCCACAGCCAGCAGCTAGGATTTAATCAGGCGCTGCCCCGACCGGACAGGACCACCCACCCCATTTCCTCACCTAATACAGGTGCTCCATTTGCAGTCACTTTTGGACCGACAAACGCGGATCCCAATTTTACACCCCTACCATTGTTGGGCGCAACTCCTCTGCTTTGCTCATTCCAAATGAAAATGACAAATAATGAATGCTAATGTATATATTTGTTACCTGTATATATTTTCATCATTTTTCACTTCACGCCGTTCACGCTGTTATCTCTGCTCACTTGCGTCGTCACTTTTTATTCACTTGTATTTATCACTACACACAAAGTGCCCTTGGGTTGTCATAGGATTGCTTCTGTACAGTGCTGCTTTAACTGTTGGAACATTGTATTAATTTATTTCAGACATTTGTAATTTACCTTTAGTTTTATGTAAGGCATGTTTGGGCAATGGCTGTCACTTTAATCCCCTCATATCGGATGGCGCTAGGGGACCAGCAATGTACTACTAAGGTGCCACCCACTACATAATTTTAAACAAGTGTTTTGCAAAGAACATTGGTTACAATTTGTCTTTTTTCTTGTTAGCTACTCCTGCTGTTCATCCATCTCAGCACGATGTAGCAGCTCTGCTGCAGCAGAAGAAGCTGGAGGCCTTACATTAATTATGTTCTGTTAATTATATTTAATATAGCGCTCACATCGCCCTGGGGCATCTTGACCCTGCCTATGGTAGCAAGCAAGCATCCACAAGTAAGGTCACTTTAAAATAAGAAGGCTTTCAACAGTTTCCTAAATTGGAAATAGTTCATGCAGATGAGAATGCACAAGGAGACTATTCCAATATGGGCTGAGTACCAGTGGATGGTGGCTCAGATGGAGGAGGAAGAGGAGGAGGCAGCTTCCCCGGGCCCCAGCCAGCCCCCAGCACCTCCAGCCTTAATAGCAACGGCACCACAGTCCGCTGGCAGCCACCCACCGCCATTCCATTACTGCTGCCCCCTCTCTGTTCATGACTACAACGTCCGCCACATCATGGGGAGTATAGAACCATGGAGGGCACCTTAGAACGCTCCTGACCCACAGTTTGTGCCCTCTTTTGCCCCTTTTTTATAATTTGTTTTGGTGGGTGAGATTTGAGGGTGGAGAGGGTGCAAAAGATGGGAGTTGGTACCAGCTTAGGGTTGAAGGGGTGTTTTTTAATCATATTGTTTGTTAGGGTAAGAAATGTTTATTTTATGTTATTTATGCCTCAACATTTTTTGGGGGGAGTTTTACTTTGCACTGCTGCCTTTTAGCTCAGCAGCACCTCTTTTAAAAATCTGCTGACAGCTTATAACAATTAGGTATTGTGGTACCCTTGACCTACTACTCTCCTAGTCTGCAACTGTAGTCACCACTAAAGGGGGTTGGATTTCCACTTTCCAATGTCTATATTGCCTACAAGTACAACGCTCCATTGTTTTCTTACCTTAATAGATGAAGCAAATAAGAAGCGCGGTCCCACTCCCATATAGGTAAACTCCAACTGTAGGATTAATCGGAGTTAGTGGGTTATATATATTATTATATCATAGATTTACAAACAATTGAGACCAGACTACTACACAAGAAAGAATACATGATAGTGAAAGTATAACATGCAGTAATACATTATTCAGAGCTATGCTGAGCTCGTAATTTATTTAAAAACTAAATTAGTAAATACTCAAATCATTAAGTGGACTCAAAGTCTTGAGTGAAGAAGTTTAAGTGTTAAGGCTACTCAATGCCTGAATGACGATGCGGATAAGCGATGACAGTGTGATACTTGGGTGGTGAGTGAGGGAGGGCAATATCATGTATGGATTAGTTAATATTATTGTGTCATCTGAGATGGCGTTCTTGCTCATCCCAAGGTATGTATCTTAATAGGAACATTATCGTAGGATATGTGTGCACAGGCTTGCAAACCTCAATATGCTTTGTTTACAAAAAAAAATGAGTGATGTTCTTCTATTTCTCAAATATTGATCATTTGTCATGCATGGGTGGGAATACGGGAGCCAATGTGGGCTGTTGTTTAGGTAACAGAAGAACTGATTATCCTGCACTGAGTTGGTGTTGTTTTCTCCACATCCACCCCACGAAGTGTGTAATCAATTAATGGTGTAAATGATTAAGTCACAACTCAATAAATCACACAGCCCAGGATAAGAGGGTTAAAGGTTTGATGAATGGATGTAAAAGGGGATCTGCAGAAAGGTGTGACAAAGACAAACACCTACACAGACTATATTCATCTGGGTGATGAGCAGCCAACAATCATCAATCTGTAGTGGTAGAAAAGAAGAAACGAATATGACACCGTTAACTTAAATTCACCTTTGATGACACCGTTAACTTAAATTCATTGCAAAGTTTGCAAACAGTCTCTCAGCCCCAGAGAGACTCAAGTTATAATATATTACTATATATCTAGATGCTCTGTTACATAGGTATGACAAATAATACATCGAAATTAATTGGAGTGAAGCAAACAACACACACAGTTCTAAAAAATTATTTTAAAAACTACTAAACTGAGAAAAATCCTAACTTTACCACTTTCGGTATTCACAAAAGGTCTTTAGTAGTAGTAAAGTTAGGATTTACACCAACATAAACTTTGATGTACACTCAGGAAGGATAAGAAAGAGCAACAACTACATACAGATGTAACTGTTGGGATGTGGCACTAAGGGAGGTGCAGGTGACAATGGAATAATCCCTAGAAAATAAATGCTATTGTGCGGGTGTGCACCTATAGCAGACATGGAGTTGATGCTGGATGTTAGGAAAAAGGGAAAAAGAAAATTAGAATTTTTTTTAAAGCAAAAAAACTTACTTTTTTTAAACAAAATAAATTAAACAATTAAAAGAAAAGAAAATGTGATTTTTCTAAAAAAAAACTGAATAACAGAAATTAAGTATATAAGAGAATTAAAAAAAATAAAACAATGAAAATGAAGTATCAAAAAAATTAACAAGAAATAAAAATATTGAAACTTTGTTAAATTAAATAAATACGTTTGGGAAAAAAATATTGAAAAAAAAGAATTCCAAAAATAAAATTGCGATGTACTAGGGGAAGGGGACCACCATGATATTTGAAACCCACTGTGATATGGGAGGCAAGGAGTGGTGCAAGTGAAAAATGCAAAAAAAAATGTATAATATATAAAATACTGTTCATACAATACATTTAGTATGAGCATTGAGCTGCTAGGCCTCAAGCATAACACACAAGATGGCCACCAGCCACATGGTCAAACAACAAGAAGGAGGCATGGCCACAACAAAGAACACATGCCGGCCTATGCCAAAGCTGGCAGGCTACAGAATATGGCCACCAACCACATGGTCAAACAGCAAGCAAGGAGTCATGGCCACAACAAAGACCACATGCAGGCCAAAACACAAAATGTCCACCAGCCACACGGTCACAATAACAACAACCAGCAAGGAGGCATGGCCACAACAAAGACATGCAGGCCTATAGCAAAGGCACACTGGTGTATTCTGATGCTGGAACTGTAGGTTAGAGCACGGCCAAGTGCAAAAAGGAAGTCTCCTCCTTTAGGTAAGAACCTCGTAAATTGCAGCAACAGCAAAACCAACCACCGCAAAGCAGTCTCAATAATCATACTCTATAATTTAGGCTGATGCTGGAAGCCATGATTCATTGCACAAGCATAAAGCACAATCAGAATGACAAACCTTTTGCATTGGGTTGGAGTCTCAAAAGTGAGGTAAACCTGCACAAAACGCTTTATGTTGAATTTACTTTCAAGCATAAAACTTGTTTTGCACTGGAAAGTTGCCTAAAAGTAACGCTGCTTTGCGTTACTCTGCATCAGATGGGCTTTGCATGGGTGTTCCCAAGCAACTACCCATGCTTTTTGATGCAAAGCCATATCTACTAACAATAGTAGATAGAGTTTTAATGCACAAATATAACACCACCTTGAAGCAGGCATTAAACTTTGCATGTCAGCTGCACTTTAAAGGGCACACACAAAGTGGCAAAAGTTTTAAAGTTTGTCTAGGCATAGTATTTCATACTGGAAGGTTACTCTTACAATACAAAACCTGTGCTAGACTCACGCAGACATCCTTGCACCATGGTGCAAAGGTGTATGTGATGCTAGGCAGCCTGCGCCGAAGTTATGAAGAGGGGAAGAGAGTGCCATATCTCTGTAGATATGGCACATTCCAGCCCTCTCCCTGCCAAGCAACTTTGGGTGCTGTGCAGCGTTGAGTGACAGGGTCATAAATCTGACCGGCAATATCACCCTCTATGTTGTATGCACTCCTAAGCAATATACCACAAGCAAACACTACCTTTCCGATAGCTAATGTATGCCCAGCTCAGCGACCACCTTTAAACAACTATCATTACAATTGTGAATCATCATCAACTAGACAAGCTCTCCTACAACAAACCAAAATTCACTCACAAACAAAACCATGTAATTCACTGAGGCATAACATCATCACTATCTCAAATCGACATGTTTGCTGAATAACTACAGAAGAGAGCTTTTCAGGTTCAAACATACAAACATGTACAGTGGTATGTCAAATGCCAAACAACTACACATTTGCGATGTTGGCTATTACTGTAGGCTCATCTGTACACAGCGCATTGATGCCCTTGGGCTTAGTCCGCGCTTTACAAATCTCATTTCATTTCATATGATCACAGCATCATCTATCAATCAATCAATCAATCACTGAATTTGTAAAGCGCACTACTCACCCATGAGGGTCTCAAGGCACTGAGGGGGGGGAGGGGGATGTTACTACTCGAAGAGCCAGGTCTTGAGGAGCTTCCTGAAGGTGAGCAGGTCCTGGGTCTGCTACCATACCATACACTAACAGGAGGGCAGCACTATAGCAGCCCTATCCAGTTGCTTAAAATAAATCATAAAACTACTCAATATATTCTCCACTGAGAACGTGTTCATAATCATAGCAAGATTAAGTAGCCAGTACTAAAGCAACTGTTAGATCTGCCAGCCTTAGGGTGGTCTTCCCACCACTTTTTTGCCTTTTTTGCCTTTACCCTCTACTTTTTGCTGAAATCCGTTTTTGCTGGCCATAGGAAACTGCACTATATTACTGCTAACCAGTGCTAAAGTGCCAGTGCTAAAGTGCTTGTAGTTCATTCCTTTAGCATGGCAAAAATATACTCTCACCTAATAGACAAATTGAATTTCCTTATAATTCCCTTGTAGAGTTGTATACCATATAGCCAGCGTCTGTAAATGAAATGCGATAATGAACCTGCAGGTCTTATTGTGCCACCCACTTGAGCTGCCCCTTAAAACTTATCCCAGACCTGCCATTGCAGCCTAAATGCAGTTTGAAACTGACAATTCAACTTGCCATTACCCCTTGACAAGACTTAAACTTCCTTTTTATTACATATTAGTTACCCCTACAGTAGACCCTATGGAGCCCATCAGGCAAACTACATTGCAATTGAAAGGTTGGACACATGCTTTTATGTTTTATGTGTCCTGAAAGTGAAAAACTCCTAAATGTGTTGTAAAGGCATGCGTGGAAAAAGCATGCGTTGTAATGACATACATCCAGGTACAATCCTTGCATGTCAGGTATGTGTCTGACCTGCCCTGTCCCCCTAGTCTCCCCACGGCTATCGTTGTACACCCCTTGTCGTGGTTGTTTTGACTGTATACAGGGGTTAAGATTGGGAGAAGAGGGGAGTTGTTTAGTCCTAGCCCACCTACAGTTAATACACCTAATGATCCTTTTTGCCCTCTTACTGTTGTTTTTACCTGGCTCTATCTCTCCCATACAAGAAAGTGTGTGCCTATAAGCCAGGAGTACCTCTCGAGTGTAGCAGATTCGGCTCCCTGGGGGTCATTGCAGTGAAATTGGCAGCATTTCCTGGCGTCTGGCGTCGTACTGGTGCAAACGGGTGCAGACGGGCTTGCCTGCGGCGCGCCAGCTGCGCACGTCCGCCTTGCGGCCGCTCAGGAGTTGTAATTTATGGCGGCGGCGAGTTGGAGACTAGACCGCCAACCGGCAGGCTGATAGACAGTGAAAAAAGACTTGCTGAGCTCTCTCCACTCAATCAATCGCCTAATGCGATTGCGGTGAACCAGAGAGTGTAGTAAATGTCCCCGCAGAGTTTAAGCCCCAACAGTCTGATGGTGAATGCCCCCTTTGCAGCGAAATTCCCCAGCAATAAAAGAACATTTTTTAAAAACACAATAACCTTTAAAAAGTGCCCTCAGTGCCCTCAGTACCTCGCTCCTCCATATCCACCTATCTAAGTTTGGCAGGTTGACATAAAGCCATTTCTATGATGACCCTTACTCCCCAGGGCCATTGGAGGTGACTAGTCATGACGGAGACAGAGCTCTGCCATGATTAACTCTAAGGTCCGCCTGCATGTAAAAGGAAATGCCAATACTGTTCCTTCTGTATACAAACTAAACCTTCATCTTGGACCTGAACAAAACATGAATTCTAGACTGGCTACTTAGTCTGAATTAATCATTTTATTAATTCTAATTTTTTCAATAAAGTTTAGTATTTGAGATTAAACACTTTTTACATTTTATCTTGCAGCAAAACAACTCATAATGGAAAAAATGCATACAATGAACAAGAATATATACAGCATCTACAACATTTCATTCATGACATCATTAAACCTGCTCAACCACTCAAAAAAACAACAACTTTCTCCCATACAACAGCAAAAACCCAAATATTTACAATTGATTTCTGATTTCATATAAAAATTAACATAGCCATAGACATTTTTTGAACCTCAATTTGCAAACCTTTTACAAATGTAAGAAAAATTATTCTATTTTAAGATTCCTATGGCATAAGCAAAATAACGGGTCTACGCGTTTCAAACTCCAAATCAGTGGGGAGTTCTCATCAGGACCAGAAAGCTGCAGAAAAAGCTAAAAGGGAACACTTTTAAGGCTTCTAGCTGTTAAACAATCATGTTGTGACCCTCAACTAGTATTCATAAAGACCTATTACCTTGGGAAACCACAAGCCTGTTATTGCAACCTCGACGCTGGACAATAAAAGAAGCAGGTACAAAAGCTTACATTACTCCTTATTTCAATCTCATATTCTAGTGAGTCCGAACACTGTCAACCAAAATTGCATACTTACATCTCACACTCAAATATAGATTATGGCAAATTTCTGCATGATGTATGTTCATCTACAAAACCAAAATGTGTATATTAAAACCAGGGGTTACAATCTAATTAGCTCGTTGTTACTTGTAAGGTGTTTGTTAAAGGAGAGGACTTACTTCTAATTTAGCATTTCTTTCATTGGAATTGATGTCAGCGCCCGGGAGGAACCTAAGATGAAATGGACAACTTCCATCAAATTCTACGATCGGTAACCTCTACTTCCAAAAAATAGGATAGGGAAGGGGGAGCGGTAGTATCCTTACCTCTACGTTCGACGCCGCGGACTGACTCTGGACGGCGTTCAGATCGTTTGTTTCCTCGTACGGATCTGGAAGTTATTTACGGCATTACTTCCTGGAATGATGGTTCATGGGATATGTAGTATCATCCCGCAAGTAGAAAATGTACACATTCTTGGAGTGGAATAATAACTTAAAAGAATGTGTTTTAATCATTCTAATGCCAGATGTGTATTTAAAATGTTTGATAAATTTGGCGCATGAGTGAAATGGTCTAATTTACCGGTCAAATGCCTTCCGAAGCTTATGAGAGGTGTAGTTTCTCCCGGAGAGTGTAGTTTAATTGGTTGCAACAGTTGCGTGGTTGTTTGGTCTGACGCGGCCGGACTTCCATCAAGCTGAAAATAAAAAACAAGTTCAAAACCTCTGAATGTCTACTCGGAAAATGTAACCTTTTGGTCCAAATGTTTGCGAGGGCTCATGGGACCTGTAATTTCTCTTGAAAAGTGTGATTGAGAAATCCATAATTATCATGAGACAGATAGCTTGGTCTAAACTGTTTGGAATGTTCTAGCATGGACAAATCATATTTTCTGTCATTATTCTGAACGCCACCCTACAAATAAAAGGAAAAGAAACAAAAAAAGCAGGCAACTTTCGCCATGTCAATTCTTACAGATAGCTATGATAGGCATTGCTCCACTGGGCTGTACTAAGTATGTTGTCTGATCATGGCTATTAATTCAATTTAAACATCTCAGATAATTTGTTCAATCCATCAACAGCGGTGTTGAATTTAACGATAAGCATCGCTTCTCTTCTTGACAATTTCGCATCCAAATCCCCTCCTTTTAAATCCTGTTCAACTTTTGAAATGACAGTCCACACAACATCATTTTCGTTGTTTTTGTTATGCCAATGATTGACAAATGGGGCCGTTTGAATGTTCCTTCTTATCCTTGATTTATGCTGTGTAATCCTTGATCTTATCTCCTGATTGGTCTTACCAATATGTAGTTGGTTACAAGGACATTTTATCCCATATATTACATACCGGGATTTGCAATTGGAAAAAGATTCGTGTTTCCAATAGATGTTATTGTGTTTAAAGACTGAGCCTTCTTCGGTTGTTGAACAACAGATACATGTACCACATTTGTGATGTCCTTGAACCAGTGGTAGGCCAGCAAAAGCTCTAACTGTTACCGTATTCTTTGGTGGTAACACAGCCCTTACTATTTGATTTGCAAAACTGCGATCCTTTTTGAATGCAAATAAAGGAACATTCTTCAATGTGGTATCCAAATTTGTTATCAGATGCCAATTTTGAGTAATGACTTTTTTTAACATTTTGGAATTCGGACACAACGTGGAAACACAAACAATTCTATCTCTTTCTTTCTACTCCACCATGCATGTTTCATCACTCTCTTGAGTAATTTTTTGGGGTATCTACATTCTAAAAGGTTGCTAGTTAGTCTCATGGCATGTTCTTGGTACTCATCCTTAAAATGACAAATTCTTCGTATTTGAAGGTATTGGCCATATGGCAGGTTTTCTTTGAGACTCCGTGGATGATTGTTTGTGAAGTGAAGTGATTTATTGCGATCAGTCTGTTTTTTTAACAGAGTTGTGACCAGTCCTCCTTGAGACGGATAAACTTCCACATCTAAGAATGGCATTCTGTTCTTAGAATAGTTTAGACTGAACTGTATCTCTGGAATGCGATTGTTCAACCATTCGTGAAATTTTTTAAGTTCTTCTTCACTCCCAGTCCAAGTAAGAAAAATATCATCTATGTATCAGCTCAAATTGCCGCTACATCCAATGAAGGGGTTGTTTTGATACACATGAGTCTCTTCGAAACTAGCCATAAACAATACGGCTAGTTCCGGTGCAAACGGACATCCCATTGCCACTCCGCCTACTTGGAAGTAAAAATCTCAGTTAAAGTTGAAATAATTTTTCTTAAGGGCAAAGCCCGCCAATTTCAGAATAAACTATGTTGGTACCTTGTCAGGTCTTTCGCGTGTTTCCAAAAAGGATTCCAGTACCTGTAGGCCTTCATCTTGAGGGATCTGGGTGTAAAGTGACACCACGTCTAGTGTTACTAAAAAGTGAACATTTTCTTCAAACTTTAGCGTCATTTGTTTGTTGATAAAGTCAGTGGTATCTCTTAAGAATGATTTAACAGTTCGCAGAAAAGGTTTCAAGAAAAAGTCAACGAATTTCGCTATAGGTTTCATGAGAGACTCACACCCGGAGACTATTGGCCTCCCTGCTGGTGAGGTCTCATTTTTATGGTGTTTAGGTAGTACGTACAACAGAGGAATGCGAGGATATTTAATTTTTAAGTATTCCAATTCTTTTTTACCGATAAAACCTTCTAGATTTCCTTCATCCAAAATAAAATACAATTGATTTTTCAATTCCAAAGTGGGGTCTTTATTGATTTGCCTACAGCATTTGATATCCTTTAATTGTCTCAAAACTTCCGAGATATACATTGCCTTGTTCCATATGACAATTGAGCCGCCTTTGTCCGCTTTCTTAATTATAACTGATGTATCTCTTTTAAGGTTATTTAATGCAATGGATTCTGATTTTGTTATGTTGTATTTGGTCCATCTTTTTTACTTTTCCATATCTGCAATGGCTGACAAAATTGTACTTTCAAAAGCTATTACTTCTTTTGGAACTTTATTAGCAGGTGGACAAAAAGAGGATTTTTTCTTTAGGTCAGTGGTTTCCATAGTGGTCTTGAAAGGATGCTCCGCAAAGAATGTTTTTAATCTAATTTTTCGACAAAATTCAAATGTCTCTGTTTTTAATTTTACAAAGTCTGTGTTGCTTGACAAATGAAAGTCCTTTCTGCAGGATACTTTTTTCCTCTTTTGTTAACACTTTTGTAGACAGATTGAATACTGGAGATATTGTCAGTTTTTGTAGTTGTGTCGACGAGTAGACATCTCCCCGTGCTTTTGGTTGGCCTCGTCCTAAAAAAGACCCCGGTTGTTGGTGGTAGGAGCCTCTTCTGTTGGTATTTCTACGTGGCACAGTATTATCACTCTCACTCCCACTTGCCGAAGAGGAGGTATCTGAAAAGGTTATGTGATTATTTGACGATCTACTTTGATATTCTTGCAGGTGTCTCCGTGACTCGGGCCGAGAATAGAAATCTGACTGTAAGTAAGGGTATACTTTATCAAGATTGAAATTCCTCTTATCTTTTTCAAATTGATTACTTTTCTGGTTGATTGTGTGATCTTTAAATTCAGCAATTTCTTTTTCAACCTTATCAAGGAGTGCTTTGGAATCCGTTATTTGTTGATTCACTGAAATTGCCGCTTCTAAGCTTGCAACTTCTTCAAGTTGTTGTTTTGACAGCCTTTGTGCGGTCTCTACTGTTAAGACCATAAGATCTCGACTACACTTGGTCTCAATGTAGCTATAACCTTTCTTATAAATAGGGTCTTCTGTGAATATTACGTTGTTCACGAACTAGAGGCCTTAAAATTGTTCCCTTTTTGTTTTTTCTGCAGCTTTCTGGTCCTGATGAGAACTCCCCACTGATTTGGAGTTTGAAACGTGTAGACCAGTTATTTTGCTCATGCCATAAGAATCTTAAAATAGAATATTTTTTCTTACATTTGTAAAAAGTTTGCAAATTGAGGTTTAATCAATGTCTATGGCTATGTTAATTTTGATATGAAATCAGAAATCAATTGTAAATTAATGTGTTTTTGCTGTTGTATGAGAGAAAGTTGTTGTTTTTAGAGTGGTTGAGCAAGTTGAATGATGTCATGAATGTAATGTTGTAGATGCTGTATATATTCTTCTTCATTGTTTGCATTTTTTCCATTATGAGTTGTTTTGCTGAAAAATTAAATGTAAAAATTGTTTAATCTCAAATACTAAACTTTTTTGAAAAAATGAGAATAAATAAAATGATTAATTCAGACTAAGTAGCCAGTCTAGAATTCATGTTGTGTTCAGGTCCAAGATGAAGGTTTAGTTCGTATACAGAAGGAACAGTATTGGCATTTTGTTCAGTTGATTATTGGTCAGTGGCTTAGCCTTATTGTTTGGAGCCCAAACCCAGTGGTGATTTTTGTTGGTGCATGTAAAAGGGGCGGCAATACCACTTTATTGGTGGGGAGGGATCTCCATTGCCATTGCGACAGAGTTTCCAAAAATCAGGACCTCGTGCATTTATAAATAAATTAAAGGTGCCAATTAGGTATATACTCATTTTACCATGCGAAAGTTCGTATGGGATCATAGTGATTTATGTTTGAATAGATTATAGTTTGTTTTTATGAAAATAGATTATGATTTTATAAATAAAAAGAGACCAACACAACAAAAATCCAATGGTTAATAGTCGAGATATTAATTTTTTAGGTATAAAAGTGAAAAGTAGCGCATAGAAGCAATGGGCACCTATGGGGTGATCTGGTCACACATCGACCATGACAAAGTCAATTGTTCAGGGAGCCTGTGATTGAGCACGGCCTAGAAGCAGGAGCCAGGAAAATCCCACTGAAGAACAATTCCTAAATACTGGTCTCAACAGCAAGATGCTTGGTGTAGCCGAGCAATTCGTCAGTGTTGATCCTGCAGTCAAGGCCATGCATAGTTTTTCTCCACACAACAGTGGAAATGCACCAGTGCCAATGACAAAGCACTGGTTCCGAGATGCGTTGGTTCCAAAGCCGTTGTGTCTGGTTTCTCCATGCAGTTGAGGGATGCGTCTATCGTCTCTCTGCAGTGGGGGCGATGTGGTGGTTCTGATGGTGATACGCTAGTCCCAAGTGCGATGCATCAGTTCTATTCCAGCGACAGCGGCATTGCATTGATTCTGCTCACGCACCAGAGGATGTGTCAGTTCCACTGGAGCAGGTACCTGGGTCCACTTCCAATGGACCAGGGACAGGAGCAGGGAGTAAGACTTTGATATCTCAGAGTCCTAAAACAGGAGACAAGTCAGCATGCCCTTGGAGTTCACTCTGAGTTCATGTAAGTGTCAATGTAGTCCTCAACAGGGCAGAGGGTAGCAGGCAGCGAGGCAGCACAGCAGAAAAGCAGTTCTTACAATGCAGCAGTCTAGCAGAGTGGCAGTCCTTGAAGCAGTACAGTAGTCCTTACTCCTAGCAGAGTTCTTCACAAGTCCAGTAGTGTCTGATTTGGTGAGGTCAAAGGCCCAGTACTTATACCTAGTTGTGCCTTTGAAATGGAGGTGACTTTATAGAGAGACTTTGAAGTGCACAGACATTCTACCTCACAGCTCTTGCTCCAGACTCACTACAGGGGGGTATGCAGCCAGTTGTGTGTGGATAGGACACTGCCTATTCAGATGTAAGAGCCAACTCCTCCCTCCAATCCCCCCAAGATGACCCATCAGGATGTGGATGGGCACTCAGTCACACCTGTCCTTCCTTTGTGTGTGGCTGTCTAGAGGGAATGCATAAAGTCCAGCTATCACCCACCCTAGACGTTTATTGGAGATAAGCTTCAGACGCACAGAGCTAAGAGCGGAGAAATGCCATCTTTCTAAAAGCGATATTTCTAAAATAGTAATGATAAATTCAACAGTGCCAGCAAAGAGGACTTATTATTACCACTCCAATGAGATGAAACATGACAGAATTACACCAAATCATTCGGAAATTACATCTTACAAGTGTAATAAGGAAGTCTCAATGTTAACCTCTAAGAGAGAGAGAGAGGGGTAGGGCTCACAGTAATAAAACATTTATTTTCGTGTTTTTCACTAACAGGGTATGTCAACCTTAAAAGCATATGTCCTACATTTTTATTACACATCAACCTGCCATATGGGCTATCTAATGCCTCCCTTAGGGGTGACATATGTAGTAAAAGAGGATTTTAAGGATTGGCAAGGGGTTTCAAATGCCAAGTTGACATGGCACTAAGTGTACACACACACACACACACACACACACACACACACACACAGGCTCTACAGTGGCAGGCCTAAGAAATGTTTAAAGTGCTACTTGTATGGGTGGCACAATCAGTGCTACAAGCCTACTAGTAGCATTTAATTTACAAGTCCTGGGCACAGGTTGTGCACTCTACTATGGGCTTATAGAGAAATCCAATATACTGATTGTGAATAAGTCAATTCAGCCATGTTTTAAGAGAGAAGAACAAGCACTTTAGCACTGGTTGGCAGTGGTAATGGGCTCAGAGTCCTATGGCCAGCAAAAAGAAATCAGCAAGCAGGTGAGGCAAACAGGCAAAATGTTTCGGGGAAGAACACCCTAAGGCTGTCAGGTCAAACAGTTATCAAATGGGGGTAGGAGGGTATTGTAACAATATACTGAGGATAAGCTTTTACAAGAGTTCTTTCTAACTTTTATCCATAATGCTGGAAGCTCACATTGAGTGGTCACGTTAAACAATTTTAAGTGAAAGGAAGGAAGAAATCCTGAAACCCGGGCCATGTCTCGGGTCTAGAGATCTTCACAACAACAAGTACTTACTTGCACCTACTGAGGTGAACCACTCATGAACTGTACGTACCAGAATCCTTAGGGGTGATCCGGAGGAGGGGCTAGCGGTGTGCGATCCATTGCGGTTGATTCTACAAATGGGCTCCCTTGAGCCTTAAACTGACGAGCTTCTGGATGACGCACCTGTGTGCCGGTTAGGCATCAAGGCCTGTGACCGTTGCTTGGCGGCCTCTTTTTCACCCCGAATACGTTCTCTACTGATGAGGGAAGATATCCCGAAACCCGGGCCATGTCTCGGGTCTAGAGATCTTCACAACAACAAGTACTTACTTGCACCTACTGAGGTGAACCACTCATGAACTGTACGTACCAGAATCCTTAGGGGCGATCCGGAGGAGAGGCTAGCGGCGTGCGATCCATTGCGGTTGATATTACATTAAACAAATTTGTTTCATGGTATGTCTGTTAATATATATCAATATGCAGTAGCCACAAGGCACTGACTTGAATATATGCCTGCAATGTACTTAATTTAAGTCGCTTTTTTGACCTTGCACACAAAAACAGCTTGATATACCCACTGATTTTCACCAAAGTGGTCTTATGTATTAACAGTGAAAGAATGCTAAAAATATGATTGTATGCAGGTATCAATACCATCTTAATTACCTGGGCCCTTCCCATAATTGATTAGGGTACGAGCCATATGGAGAAATAATTTTGTAGCCTATCAATTATCTTTATTATAAAAAAATACTTGTAGAGCGCACAGCTACCCAGAAGGGTGTCCTGGCGCTAAAGCAGACAGCGAGAAGAGGTGCGGAAAAGGACAGCGATACCACAGCAGCTAACCAGATAACACGGAGCTCAGTCGTGACAGCTGAGGAGCAAAGTCTTCAAGTTCTTACAAAAAGTAAGTAGCGAGTGGCAATTCCTGGGAGCTACAGGAAGAGACTTCAAGAGTTTTGGGCCCAAATAGGAAAAGGAGCAATTCTTCATGTGGGCCAGACGAAATCTGGGCGTAGTAAACAGCGAGAGGCTGGCTGATCTCAGCGGTCAGATGGGCACATATGGAGACACCAATCCTTGGATGTATAAAGGTGCCAGTCCGTGTCTGGCTCAGTATATGTAGCATAAGGTCTTGAATTTATTGGGCTTATTGACCTTAAGCCAATGTAGTTTATGAATCAGAGGAGAGACAGCAGCATATCTGGGCAGCCGATAAAGAAGGCGAGTGGCCGCATTCTGAATGATCTGCAAGTGGTGCATCAAAGATTTGTGGGTGCCCAGATACAGTACATTCCCATAGACTCATCTCGACGTTACCTTGGCCTGCAGCACTGTTCTCTGGGCTACCAAAGGAATAAGCCAGAGGATCTTCTTGAGCCATTTGAGAATGGAGAAGGAGGAGGCTGTGAGCTTGGAGACCTGCAGCTTAAGGGAAATGTTCTTATCGATAAAAAAGCTAATTTTCTTAACCTTACTACCCGGAGAGGGTAATGGCCCCAGTGAGACAGGCCAGTAGTAACTCCCCAGAGTTCAGGGTTGTTAATGAGCATCGTGACTTCTGTTTTGTAGCCATTGTGCTTTAGGGCATTTCTGTTCATCCAAACGGCGACATTAGTCAAACCTAGCCTGAGTAGTGAAGGATCTTGGTTTTGAGCTTCAGATAGTGAAAAGATTATCTGAGAATCATCAGCATAAGAGAAAAGGGTGAGACCAGACTTCTCAATTACATCTGCCAAAGGGTGAACGTAAATGTTGAAGAGCAGGGGGCTCATAATGGATCTATACGGAATGTCAGAGGTCAGTGTTAAGGTCTTGTATATAGTGTTAGATGAGGAGACCTGAGAATTATGATCTTTAAAGAAGGAAGACATCCACCTCAGGTCCAGGCCAACAATGTCTGACGCCTCCAATCTGTTCAACAGGATAGAATGTAAAGTGAAAGCCGCACTTAAAGTAGGATGAGGGCTGCCATCCCGTCAGAGTCGAGCTCTTGCCTAAGGAGTTCTGTGCCCCCAAGTAGAGCGGATTCAGTACTATGACCTGCCCTTAAGCCAAACTGAGATTGGTGGAGCATGAAATCCAGTTCTGTATGTGACAGTTCAGTCAAATGCCCTTGCTCAAAGATCTATATAGGGCAGACAACCCAAAAAGTAAGATTGAGAATGTGTCAACACAGGAGCAGGATACGCTGCAAGAGCCCGAATGCCCCCTTGGTGGACTATTTTACTGAACTGTCACATACAGAACTGGATTTCAAATGGACAATCATCTCTCTGATTAAGCTACCTCCTCGAGGTGCTGACCTACAACGTCTCCTGAATAAGGAAGAACTCCATTGGATTCTGAAGACCAAAAGTCTCCATAGCGGTCTGAACAGGATGGAGGACTGGACAGCTTTGATTTAACTACTGTAACATGGCTGTAGACCATCTTTCTGAACAGGACTGAATATCTGGTATCCTTGATCTCACTGTGATAAATTGTTCCACACTTGGTTTCTATTCACAAATACTATTGTGTATTCAAATATTGTCTTGTCCTCTTGTATTAGGGCTTGTTTTATAATAATGATTTTAAATCTCACTGTCCTGGGCCACATGCCACTTTATTGTTCTCTTTCACAATTCCTTTTCATCCCATGCACCTCTTAAATAATGGTTGAATCCCTCACTTTACTAACCATGCTGACAGTGCTTAGTTTTCTCATCTTGCAATTTCATTGGGTAACGTGGAATGGTCGTATTTCTGTCTTTACCGCAGCTTGTATTAATGATTGTGAGGTCCCCATGATTTATTAAGATCCCCAGTGTGGACCATTACTGCTATTATATGTGATAAGCGAATTCCGCGTGCTTCGCTTTTATTTCCCCCTTTTTCAAAAATTCTAGGTTCACGATCTTTGTGCACATAGTAACTCTTAATTGAGTTGTAGAATTGCCCGTTATTTAGACAACATATTAGTGACTACTGGGTTAACTAAGCCCTCTTAGTAATGGCCGTTCCTTATACCGAACTATCCCTGTTCTTACTGGTGGAATCTCTGCCTGCAATTTCATTGGCCAATTCCTTACCACGTGACCGGGAATGCTCCCATTTCCGGTACCACCGCGGCTTGCTTCCTTGATCGTGAGGTTTTCCCACGAATTACGAGGACCCCCATTGTGGACCTGTATTCCCATTACAACTGGTAAGCAGACTCAGATTGTTTTCACAATTATAAGGTCCAGCATTATGCGTCCTGTGTACTTAGCAATTCGTGTTTTGATTTACAGAATTGCCCGTTATCTTAATACCGCAGCAGAGGGTACCGGGTAAGCCTATGTTCCTTGGAGCACAATTATATATGATTATCCCCGCACTTCTTGCTCTAACTATTGGCCTCTATTTTCTTATAGGAGTGGCTATTATATAAAAATAGTGCGTATCACTGAGCATACTCCGGCGTCCCCGGGTAAGCTTAGCATAGTTTGTGCAATTGTATGGTGAAGGTTAACTCTACACTCCCCGGACTTTACCTGCTAGGTCTCCTTATTATTCTCCGACACGCTTCGAAAGATCTAATAATACTCTGCGTCTATGTTATGACTGTCATATTTTGTGATACCGTTATGACTACATGCTCGGTCACGGAGCTGTTGATTACATCGTTAGCGCTGTGTACATATGCTTCCACTCTCTTTTTGTTGTCACTTTCTCTATTTTGCATGCACAATCTTAAATACGGTTATTGCCTTCTCTTGGGGCCTCTGTTCTTTTGGGTTGTCTGCACAACTTTTCGTGATTGGCACCCTGTGGTCCTACAGTGTATATCTAATTATTAACAATGAATGGTTGACATGCCATATATGTTTCTAATTTATTGTTGTTTTTCCTCCCCCCTCCTTTTCTCCTTTTTAGGGCTCGCCTGGCGTTGGAGCGCGAAGCGCTCCCGCCAGCGAGTTCTATAGCCGCCTTGCTCCCTGTCAAGGGAGTAGCAGCTGTGAACGAGCCCGACACAGAGCTGGGAACGAGCCGACCCAGGTCTGTGAACGAGCTTCAAGGTTGAGCAGCTTGTGCACGTTTGTTGGACGTCAGGCGCTGCAAGCCCGCCAGACCAATTATCCCAGCATGAAACTCTACTTCCTGAGGCGCCACAAGACCAATTATCCCAGCAGGAGTCTCCACTTCCTCAGGCGCTGCAACAATTATCACAGCATGAGACCCACTTATCACAGCATGTCAACAGGCGCCCCAGGCTGCTGGAGCACTCAACTATAATTAATGTGCAGTTGAGTGCTCCAGCAGCGTGGGGCGGCTCTCTGCATGCTGTGATAATTATCACTTTGGGGCCTCATGCTGTGATAATTACGGCGGCATGCTCTATTTGCAGCACTGAACATTTTCAAAGAAGGCGAAGCAGTGACATTCATTGAGACACTCACCCTCACGCCCTCACCCCCTCACCCCTCACACACCTCCTCACCCTCACACACCTCCTCACCCCCTCACCTTCACACCCCCTCACACACACCCTCACATACCCTTACCAGCACAGCAAAACACAACACAGCACAGCAAAACACAACACAGCACAGCACAGCAAAACACAACACAACACAGCAAAACACAGCACAGCACAGCAAAACACAACACAACACAGCAAAACACAGCACAGCACAGCAAAACACAACAAAGCACAGCACAGCAAAACACAACACAACACAGCACAGCACAGCAAAACACAGCACAGCACAACAAAACACAACACAGCACAACAGAGCAAAACACAACACAGCACAGCACAGCAACACACAGCACAGCAAAACACAGCACAGCAAAACACAACACAGCACAGCACAACGCAGCACAGCACAGCAAAACACAGCACAACACAGCACAGCAAAACACAACACAGCACAGCACAGCAAAACACAGGACAGGACAGGACAGCACAGCAAAGCACAGCACAGCAAAACACAGCACAGCACAACACAACACAGCACAGCAAAACACAACACAACACAGCACAGCACAGCAAAACACAGCACAGGACAGCACAGCAAAGCACAGCAAAACACAGCACAGCAAAACACAGCACAACACAGCACAGCACAGCACAACACACCACAGCACAACACAACACAGCACAGCACAGCAAAACACAGCACAGCACAACACAGCACAACACAGCAAAACACAGCACAACACAGCACAACACAGCACAGCACAGCACAGCAAAACACAACACAGCACAGCAAAGCACAGCACAGCACAACACAACACAGCACAGCAAAACACAACACAGCACAGCAAAGCACAGCAAAACACAGCACAGCACAGCAAAACACAGCACAGCACAACACAGCACAGCAAAACACAACACAACACAACCCTCACCCCCTCACCCCTCACACACCTCATCACCCTCACACACCTCCTCACCCTCACACCCCCTCACACACACCCTCACATACCCTTACCAGCACAGCAAAACACAACACAACACAGCACAGCAAAACACAACACAGCACAGTACAGCAAAACACAGCACAGCAAAACACAACACAACACAGCACAGCAAAACACAGCACAGCACAGGTCAGCACAGCAAAGCACAGCACAGCAAAACACAGCACAGCAAAACACAACACAACACAGCACAGCACATCAAAACACAGCACAGGACAGCACAGCAAAGCACAGCACAGCAAAACACAGCACAGCAAAACACAGCACAGCACAGCACAACACAGCACAACACAGCACAGCACAACACAACACAGCACAACACAGCACAGCAAAACACAGCAAAGCACAACACAGCAAAACACAGCAAAACACAGCACAGCACAGCAAAGCACAGCACAGCAAAACACAACACAACACAGCACAGCACAGCAAAACACAACACAGCACAGCAAAGCACAGCACAGCAAAACACAGCACAGAAAAACACAGCACAGCACAGCAAAACACAGCACAGCACAACGCAGCACAGCAAAACACAACACAACCCTCACGCCCTCACCCCCTCACCCCTCACACACCTCATCACCCTCACACACCTCCTCACCCTCACACCCTCACCTTCACACCCCCTCACACACACCCTCACATACCCTTACCAGCACAGCAAAACACAACACAGCACAGCAAAACACAACACAGCACAGTACAGCAAAACACAACACAGCACATCACAGCAAAACACAACACAGCACAGCACAGCAAAACACAACACAGCACAGCACAGCAAACACAGCACAGCAAAACACAACACAGCACAACACAGCACAGCACAGCAAAACACAACACAGCACAGCAAAACACAACACAGCACAGCAAAACACAACACAACACAACACAGCACAGGACAGCACAGCAAAGCACAGCACAGCAAAACACAGCACAACACAGCACAGCAAAACACAGCACAGCACAACACAACACAGCACAGCACAACACAACACAGCACAACACAACACAGCACAGCAAAACACAGCACAGCACAACACAGCAAAACACAGCAAAACACAGCACAGCAAAGCACAGCACAGCACAGCACAGCAAAACACAGCACAGCATAGCAACACACAGCACAGCAAAACACAGCACAGCACAGCAAAACACAGCACAGCACAGCAAAACACCGCACAGCACAGCAAAACACAGCAAAACACAGCACAGCAAAACACAGCAAAACACAGCACAGCAAAGCAAAGCACAGCAAAACACAGCACAGCAAAGCACAGCACAGCAAAGCACAGCACAGCACAGCACAGTAAAACACAGCACAGCAAAACACAGCACAGCACAGCAAAACACAGGGCAGCAAAACACAGCACAGCAAAACACAGCAAGCACAGCAAAACACAGCACAGCAAAACACAGCACAGCAAAACACAGCACAGCACAGCACAGCAAAACACAGCACAGCACAGCAAAACACAGCACAGCACAGCAAAACACAGCACAGCACAGCAAAACACAGCACAGCACAGCAAAACACAGCACAGCACAGCACAACCAAGCACAGCACAACCAAGCACAGCCCAACCAAGCACAGCCCAACCAAGCACAGCCCAACCAAGCACAGCATAACCAAGCACAGCATAACCAAGCACAGCATAACCAAGCATAGCGTAATAAAGCACAACAAAAAATAGCATAACAAAAAATAGCATAACACAACACAACAAAAAATAGCATAGCAAAACAAAGCATAGCATAGCAAAACACAACACAACATAGCATAGCATAACAAAGCATAGCATAACAAACACAACAAAACATAGCATAGCATAACAAAACATTGCATAACAAAACACAACATAGCATAGCATAACAAAACACAACATAGCATAGCATAACAAAACACAACATAGCATAGGATAACAAAACAAAGCATAGGATAGCAAAACAAAACATAGCCTAACAAAACATGGCATAGCAAAACATATAATAGCATAGCAAAACATAGCATATCAAACACAACAAAACATAGCATAGCAAAACAAAGCATAGCATAGCAAAAGATAGCATAGCATAACAAGCATAACAAAGCATAGCATAACAAAACATAGCATAGCATAACATAACAAAACATAGCATAACATAGCATAGCATAACAAAACACAACATAGCATAGCATAACACAACATAGCATAGGATAGCAAAACTAAACCGAGCATAGCATAACAAAACAAAGCATAGTATAGCAAAACAAAACATAGCCTAACAAAACATGGCATAACACAACATGGCATAACAAAACATAGCATAGCAACACATATAATAGCATAGCAAAACATAGCATATCAAACCCAACAAAACATAGCATAGCAAAACAAAGCATAGCATAGCAAAACAGAGCATAGCATAACAAAGCATAACAAAGCATAGCATAACAAAACATAGCATAACAAAACATAGCATAACAAAACATAGCATAACAAAACATAGCATAGCAAAACAAAGCATAGCATAGCAAAACACAACACAACATAGCATAACAAAGAATAGCATAACAAACACAACAAAGCATTGCATAGCATAACAAAACAAAGCATAGGATAGCAAAAAAACATAGCATAGCATAACAAAGCATAGAATAGCAAAACAAAACATTGCATAGCATAACAAAACATAACATATCAAAACATAGCATAGCATAACAAAACAAAACATATCATAGCCTAGCAAAACATAGCATACCAAACACAACAAAACATAGCATAACAAAACATAGAAAAACAAAGCATAACACACACAAGCACACACACACACAACCACACACAAACCACGCACACATAACCACAACCACACACACAACCACAACCACACACAACCACACACACAACTATCTATCTATCTATCGCCCTCACTCTATCTGTCTATCGATCTATCGCCCTCACTCTATCTGTCTATCTATCGCCCTCACTCTATCTATCGGCCTCAGTCTATCTATCTAATCGCCCTCACTCTATCTGTCTATCTATCGGCCTCACTCTATCTAATCGCCCTCACTCTATCTATCTATCGCCTTCACTCTATCTTATCACCCTCACGCTATCTATCGCCCTCACTCTATCTATCGCCCTCACGCTATCTATCGCCCTCACGCTATCTATCGCCCTCACTCTATCTATCGCCCTCACTCTATCTATCGCCCTCACTCTATCTATCGCCCTCACTCTATCTATCTATCGCCCTAACTCTATCTATCTATCTATCGCCCTCACTCTATCTATCGCCCTCACGCTATCTATCTATCGCCCTCACTCTATCTATCGCCCTCACTCTATCTATCTTTCTATCGATCTATCGCCCTCATTCTATCTACTTATTTAGATACTGATCGCCATCACTCTATCTATCTGTCTAGCTATCTATCGCCCTCACTCCTATCTATCTATCTACCTATCTATCTCGCTCACTCAATCTCTCTATCGCCCTCCCTCTATCTATCTATCCCACTCACTCTATCTATCTATCCCACTCACTCTATCTATCGCATCACCACAGCATCACTAAGGGGCACAACAACATCACTATGCGCTACCACAACAACATCACTATGCGCTACCACAGGATCATTGAATGCCACAGCATCACTAGTCGCCACCACAACATCTCTCAGCCCCACCACAGCATCAATCTGTGCAACCATTTACCAACAACTGGGTCAAATATGATCTCTCAATGTTTCAAGCTTTATTACAAATGTCACAAAAAGAGGTTAGTATTTCACTTCTGTTCTTGGATTTTCGTCACAATAAAATACACTGAACATATTCTTCAGAAAAGTTATTTACAAAAGTTTAAGCTATTGCCATTATAAATTACAATAACTTTTATTTAAGTATTAATTATTAAAAAAATTCAAAGCCATTGTTATTTGTAATATCAATACATCTAAGTCACGTGAATACAACACATATTGCATTACAAATGCTATAGGTGTCACAAGTTATAACTATTGGCATTGTAAATGACAAAGCTATTATTTTTGCTATTTTCAAAACCAACACATATATAACAAATGTGTCATTTACAATACCAATAGCTCAAACTTTCCTAATGCGAGACCTTATGCATTGCAAATGCTTGTTCTAATTTAGTATTCTGGTAATATAACCCCACAGTGTGGGCATTCTGTATATATGTATTTTTTAGGCAATCTCTTGTTGTCCTGAGGATGAACCTTGTATTACAATAGGGTTCGAAACGTCGTCGACTTTAATACACTAAATGCTTATTTATCCTGTGATTTATTATTTGCATATGTGTATCTTTTTGATTGTCTGTGTATGATTTATGATATTCAGACTGTCACAATTTGCCTAAAAATCTCTTGTTTGTCCTTTCTTAGTTGGGCACCGGCTGGTGTCCCACTTGCATCACACCTAACTTTTATGTATATTAAGCATTTGAAATTAAACTGTCCGGCTGGACATTTGATATAGAACTATTCAGTCTATATTTATTGAAATTCATTGTCTTCTGGTCTAGGGACACTGTCTCTGTTAGTACTCTTTTGTATAGCAACTGGAAAATGGCAATACTTTTCATGACACACACCACTGTCTTTTAAGGTCAACTCTCTCATATCTTTCGCAAAGGCACTGGTGTATTAGTCTGATTGGCAAAATTCACACTCATTCTTCGACCATTGTTCATTGTAAACAGTAAGTATCATGTAGATACATTCTCTCTAGGGAGTTAGGCAATCGTATCACCCTTTGGGGTAGGCAATCGCTATGTGGTTGTGTATGTGCGTTTAACTAAGGAGCAAAAGATGCGTCTCCTCTGGTTGGTAATACGTGGAGCTTTTTACTGTTCCTCTTTGCTGGAGTGTCCGGTAATTAATGTGTGACTTGTTTACCAGATGTCATCAAAAACACCTTCTACGCGCCTAGCGTATTCAATAATAAAGCCCTTCTTCTCCGGTTGTTTGAAAAACCCCGTATTCTTTAGTCAGGTGTTAACTCTTTTTTTATGTAAAATATGACCGCGTGATTCGGGACCCTGAATTCACCCTCGTTATACCCACAATAACAGTGTACCTTATGTAGATCCATGGCGTGCTGTCCACGGAGCCCTCATGGTTTTAGGAGCCTTCTACAAATAAACAATTTTAAAAAAAGAAGGGGGAGGTTGTTTAGAGATTCAATACTTTACAGTTTGTCGGCGGTGTCTCGGTGTCTTGGAAAGCCCTCGTGCTAGCTGCGGTCCTGTCAGTACTGTGCTGACTCTGCCATCGGGGGCCCGGTTCATTATCTCTGTTTCCAGGTCAGGGTTAAAAGATGTTGGTTTAGAAAAAATAGAAGAAAGACTTTTTCTATTACCGAGTATCTTTGGATCATTGGAACACAAAAGGGGCGTGGAAAATAATCTTTTAGTGTTCTTATCATTCACGGATCGTTCCACAATGCATTTTATCGTATTTCTCCGTGATAATGTAACAATAGGTTATGTGATGTTCATATCATTTTTAACCTAACAGGGCATTTTTTATTCGTGAGGAGGAGAAGAAAGTATGTTAAATCCTTAATAAGGAGTAAGTGGGGTGTTCTATAAATGATAATGATTTAATAGTACAATGACTTCTCATACTGCAAGGGCAGTGCTATAGTTAATCAGAGTCTATGGTCGATGGGAACTTAATCGGATTAAGTGGCAGAGTTGTCATCTATTTAGATTGTGCCAGGGGATATTATCATTTAACCCCTCACTGTCTGTCTTCAGTCTGTCCAACCACCGCTGTTCTTTTTCGAACAGGATCTTTTCGGCATTGTGACCTCTAATTTCTAGGGTCTCCAATACTATCCATTGTAAATCACCAGTTGTATGTCCTGTTTCAATATAGTGAGTGGCCATTTTTGTAGTTCCTTTTTTGCATTTTATATTGCTTCGATGTTCTCCAATGCGTAATTTTACCTTCCTACAGGTCATACCAATGTAACGTTTGTTACAAGGACATGTAATCATGTATATAACATGACTTGTATTGCAATTTGTGTGATTGCGGATCGTCCATGTTAGATTGGGCAGCAGATTGATTTCTTTTATTGGGTTCGTGAGTCCACATACAGAGCAGGATCTGCAAGGAAAGTGTCCTGTCACTGGTTGGAGGTCCCAGAGTCGAGGGACTTGAGTTTTTTTCTCTACTGGTCTGGTATGGACCAATATGTCTTTAAGATTACGTGTCTTTTTGTTAGCAAACCTTGGTTTTGGCCAGTTGATGTTCGCTGAAGTAATAATTTTCCAATTTTTATTGATGGTCTTTTTTAGATCATTCTGGGCAGAGCTGAACGTAGTTACACACGTCATCAAGTCTTTTTCTTGTTGTTTCTGGATAGGTTCCAACAGACTGTCTCTATTTTGGTTCTGCGCTCTTTTCTTGCATTTGTTAATGATTTTTTGTGGGTAATCACGATCTTTTAGTTTACCACATAAATCTTCAGCTTGTTTTCTGTATTCTCCAGTTGTACTACAATTTCTACGTAGCCTTAAAAATTGGCTGTAAGGCAGGTTTTCTCTTAGTGGACGCGGATGGAAACGTTTGAAAGATAATAGACTGTTTTTAGCTGTGGGTTTAAAAAAAGTTTTAGTTTGCAGTTTGTTCTGTTCTGCATAGATGGTGATGTTTAAGAAATCCAGCTGGGATTTGTCTGCCGTATATGTAAATTTCAGCCACTCATCTCTGCTGTTAATCCACATATGAAACTCTTTTAGGCTCTCAATGTCTCCTTCCCAGATCAAGATAATGTCATCTATATATCGCCGAAAGGGTTTGCAGGATTGTTCACATCTTGCTCCTCGAAGTCGCTAACGTAGAGCCCAGCTACGCTAGGAGCAAACGTGCTCCCCATCGAAGTGCCGTGGTGCTGTCTATACAAGGTGTTATTGTATTGAAAAAAGTTCTCCGTTAATGCTAACCTGCAGCATTCCAACACGAAATGTCTAGGTGTTTTGTGATGCCAGTCCTGGCTAAAGAGTATTGTTTCCAGGGTCTCCAACGTTTTTTTTTGTTTTGTTTTTTTTCTTTTTCTTTTGTCCTCATATATGCCACCAGTAGATAGTTGCTCTAAATAGGCGCTCTTCAGGCCACTGACACAAACTAACGTTACCAGCCCTCTTGTTTGTGGATAGCCAATGAAGATTGCCCAGAGGTAAGGTTGTTACCCGTCCAACTTCCTCTCGTGTTGGTACTTGCTACAAAGGAAGGACAAGTCCACAAAACCTCTGGCATAATCATTGGACCATTTCTCACTCCAGGCATTCAAGACTGACAATAATTTAGCAGACTCCTCTCCACCACATAAAATATCCAATTTACTCACCGCCATGATGTTTTTAAGGAAATCTGCGAATGTCGGGGGAAGCGCAGACTTCCACTCTTTACAGATCTCTCTTCGGGCGATCACTATTACATAAAAAATAAACTGTGATATGTTGCTATTAATGTCATAATCAAGTGGGAGACCAAAAAAAACCAAGCTTAAAGTGTATGTAAGTGAAAATGAAAGTACCTCCTCCAAAAACCCACAAACTTGTCCCCAAAAGTTGTTTATACTTGGACATTCAAAAAACATATGTATATCATCTGCTTCTTGTGACTTACATCTGGGACAAGAATATTGAACTGAGGACATCTTGGAAAGTTTCGCTGGAGACCAGTAAACCCTGTACAATGTAAATAGATGATTTCTTCTTAAGTTAGAAGGTTTAATTATTTTTTGGGACATGGAAAAAGAATCGGTCCATAATTTAACAGGGTTATCCGAAATCTGAAGGATAGCGGGGTCCCATAACTTAGTAATCTCTGCCTCTTGATTGTCCTTATTGTTTATGAAGATTTTGTACCATTGGGCAGCCTCCCCCTTTCTTATCGTATTATTACTAATTAGGTCTAGAAGGGGGCTCTCATCATCAGAATCCCAAGCTTGACTTCCCCACCAGGCCGATAATTGATAGAACTTAAATCTCGTGAGAGTTCCCCCAGTTAAGCCCGCCAGCGTTTCCCATTTTAGTGCTCTTGATGTATCAAAAAAGTCCCCCCATTTGGAGAGACCAGCCCTCTTTAACGGAAGTGCTAACTGATCTGTCAAACATTCCGGAGTACCAGGGGAATCCCATATCGGGGCATGTGTATGATAATAATGTAGGCCTAACATCCCTCTTATTTGTAGCCAGTTATGTAAAACAGCCTTCAAAAGCTTCAGTCGGACCTTTTTAAAGAATTTTTGGTCTCCAAATTTAAACGTGAAGAAGTCAGCCCCGTATGGAAGATCAGACAACATGGCTCGGAAGAGTATTCCATTAGAAGTGGAATCTAATTTGTTCGCTAGAAGTCTAAAATTTTTAAATTGAAAAGCATAGCAGTATAAAAGTAAATCTGGGAGAGCAAGGCCGCCTATTTTTAATCCTCTCCTCAACTTCCTCCAGGCTATCCTGGGAGATTTTGTCGCCCAGATAAAGGAATCTATCCTACCCTGTAAGTTAAGAATGTCTTTCTTATTAAATGTTAAGGGAATGGAATTAAAAAGAAAGGTTACTTTTGGCAAGATGATCATTTTAACCAAATTTACTCTACCGTAAATATTTAAAGGCAGAGAGTTCCATCTGGTTAAAAGTTTCCTAACCTCTTTTATCACTACATCCCAACTAGTTTTGGGAATTTCTACCAGTTTATGATTGAGCTGAATGCCCAGATATCTCATCTTGGTTTTAGCTTCTGGGATAGGGACTGGGATATTCCAACACATAATATCAGTTTTTTCCTTATTAATGCCATACCCAGAAGCGATACCAAACTCCTCGGCAAGTTGGAATAATCTTGGAATTGCATCTAATGGATTTGAAGTATACAAAAGGAGATCATCTGCGTATAGAGCTGTCTTAATTGTTAAATCTCCAATTTTGAAAGGGTGAATTATAGGATCCTGTCTTAAAAAACATACAAAAGGCTCAATATATATATCAAATAATAATGGAGATAAAGGACATCCTTGCCTTGTCCCTCTATGAATATTTAACCAGTCTGACAATCCGCCATTCACCAGGATCCTGGCTCTCGGGCCTCCATATAAAGTTCTAATTCCATTGATGAAAGTCTCTGGAAAACCGAACTTCCTCATCGCTTTCCAAAGAAAAAGACAATTCACTTGGTCGAACGCTTTGGCTGCGTCTATTGCAACGATAGCAAGAGGCTTCTTTTTCTCTGTGGCGTAGTCTATGGCAGCGATTACTTGGAATGTAAGCTCGTTTAATTGACGGCCAGGAATGAATCCCCTCTGGTCGGGATGGGTAATAGATTTTATGACATTAGCCAGTCTGGTCGCTAAAATTCCAGAATATATTTTTAGGTCAGAGTTCAGAAGTGAGATGGGGCGCTATGATTCTATCTTTTCCGGGTCTTTATTCGGTTTAGCTATTAATGAGATTGTAGCGTCCAACCATGAAGATGGTATTTGTTCTCCCTGAATGAAAATTCTATTGAATAGTTTCTGAATTGGAACTAGAATTTCTTCAATGTTTTCTTTATAAGTCTCTATTGGGAGGCCATCGGGACCTGCGGCTTTATTTCTTGCCATCTTCTTTAGTTGGAGTCTAATCTCCCCTTCTGATATATCCTTTGCCAAAAGAGCTATGTCTGAATCTTTTAATTGTGGTAAATCACCCCAGAGCGGCAGAGTATCCAGCTCGTCCATTGAGCAGTTAGTTTTATCCGTATATAGTTCATGATAGAATGTTCTAGCTTCTTGCCTGATTTCGTCATCTTCCGACAAACAACTCCAGTCCTTCGTTGTGTCAGAGTTTTGATGTTATTTCTAGTTCTCTCCGACCTAGCTTTCCACGCAAGCAGGGACCCACACTTTTCTCCATATTCAAAATTGCGTAATTTACTAACTTCCCATTTATCCTTGAGTAATTTTTCGGTTCTTGATCTAAAATTCAATTGTAAGTCTACTAATTCTTTTTCCAATCTTGGTACGTTAATTCTGTCATCCAGAGTAGCGGAGAGAAGCTGTTCTTCTTTTATTTTAATTAGCCTAAGCTCTTTAATATCCTTTTCCTTATTAAGCTTCCTATTTATGATCATTTGGGAGCTGTATATTCCTCTTAAGTAAGATTTAAATGCATCCCAAACAATATTCTCAGGAGCAGTTTCATCATTAAATTCAAAGAATTCTGTGGACTTTTCTTTGACTTTGATATTAAATACTTCATTTAAAAGGATAGTCCTATCCAGTGTCCACCTATATTCGGGAAAATTCTTCTGAATATTGATATTTAATTCAACCACTGAATGGTCAGACAGGCCGATCGGAATATAAGAGATAGAATCCGTGGTTGCTAAGAGCGATTGATCTAATAGAAAAAAATCTATTCTGGAGAACTGGTGGTATTTTTTGCTGTAAAAAGAATATTGTTTTTTTGTGCCATATTTAACTCTCCAGACATCTGACAATGTATAGTCTTTCATAATGTTCTTCAGGATCGAAAAATATTTTTTTGGGCAATTAATCTAGATTTAGAGGTACGATCTAATGTAGGATCTAATAACAAGTTAAAATCGCCCCCTAGCACAATAGGGATTGTATACTGGATCATATATTTTTCTAATCTCTGAAGGAAACTAGGATTATCCTCATGCGGACCATAATAAACCCCGCATAGAAACTTAACTGAACTTATTGAAACCACTGCGGCCAACCACCTCCCTGACTGATCTGTGGCCCAGTCATGCAGTGTAATACCCTTATTGACACAAAGTATTATTGCAACCCCTCTTGTTGTACCCGTTTGTTTTGAACAGAGAATCTCCTGTACCCAGTTAAGTTTAGTGAATATTTTCCTACATTCATCCGCTTCCAAATGTGTTTCTTGTAATAGGATTATGGAAGCTCCAGTATTTTTTAAATAATGAGAAATGTTTAATTGTTTCTTACGACTCCCTAGCCCGTTCAGGTTCCATGAAAGAATTTTAGTAGATCTTGGTTGGGCCATCATATAATCTTACTGTCCTTCTGTTGATAACTGAAAAAGAATAGTAGCCTGCTATAACGTTTAATTTTCAAAAGAAATAAAGATTTGTGACAAATGAGGACTTTTTTTTCTGATTTTCTCCCCCATCCCTCTGAACCCTTCCCCCCCTCCCTCCGAGGAACCCTTCCCTCCTGATTGGCGAGATTACGCCCTAGAAGGCCCTGAACCTCCTCTGCCCTACCTCTATATGTAGAAAAATGTCAGTCTCAAGTTTCCCTTATAAGCTATGTATATATTTTTTTTTTCCTCCCTTTTTTTTATTTTTTTTCCCCAAACCAATTTTTGATTCCCCTTTATTTTTTTATATATTTTTTTTATTTTACTTATATATTTTTTTTTTTTTTTTTTTTTTTTCTTACCTCCAACGTTTTTTGCTGTGGGAGGCTAGTGTAGAGACTCTCTACATCGAGCCCCACTAGCATTATGGTTTCTTCAGAACAATCAATGTCTTTTAACAAATTCAAGAGATCTCTTGTATCTCTCAGGTAGGTCGGTGTCTGTTGTGTGATAGGCTTTAGATATTCATCTGCAAATTGCGACAAAGGTTCTAGAACAGAACTGATGCCGGACACGATGGGTCTTCCCGGTGGTGGAAATCGTGCTTTGTGGGTTTTAGGAAGAGAATAAAAGTAAGGGATTCTCGGTTTGTTGATCTCTAAGAATTCGTCTTCTTTTTTCGAAATCCAGTTATTTATCTCTGCCTCTTGCACCATCTGTGCGATGGTTCTCTGTAATCTCGGTGTAGGATCTGTGAGGATGATTTCGTAAAACTTATCGTCAGAGAGGAGGTCTTGGCACTGGTTGTCATAGCCTTTTTTGGTCAACAGGACTATGCCCCCCCCCCCTTTATCTGCTTGTTTGATCACAATTTCCCCATCGTTTCTCAGTTCATTTAGAGCCATTTGTTCTGCTCTGGAAACATTTTGAAAAGGTTTTTTCGTGTTGTATTTTAGGTCGTCTATTTCTTTCATTACCGCATTTTCAAAGGTGATTATTTCAATAGGCACTTTGGAGTTCTGTGGGCAAAATTACGATTTTCTTCGTAATGTTGTGTCTCCATCCTGTAGTTGCATTTCTTGATTATTGAAAAAGGCCTTTAGTCTTAATTTCCGGCAGTGCCAATGTTATACCCAGTACCAGCCTTTGTGTGTGAGGGGGCAATCCCTGGCCTATTTCCAATCTAGTTTTTGCCAGCTCCCCTGCTGTTTCCCAGGATTGGCTCTAACCTCGCAAGAGGGATGAAGGCAAGGGCAGGAAATGCGTCTGGTTTCTTTCTGTGTGCTGCAGACAGGGTCCTTTGAAGTGTAGTCAGGGTACTGCACAACTCCTCCCCAGCCATCCTGTAAGGAAGACCAACTACCTCTACACCCAGGCTCCTTTTGGTTTGGAATAAACATCTACACCATAGGTGATCCAATCACAGTCATGTGACGCTGAGCACTGGCAGAAAGGCCCATTTAGATTAACCAAAAAAATGCCAACTTTCTAAAAGTAACATTTTCAGATTAGTAACTAAAAATCCACATTTTACCATTAAATAGGATTTTAAATTACAACTAAGATGAGAGGAAGAAGTATATCTCCATATGCCCCCAAACTCAAGTATCACTTATTAAGTGTAATAATGGAACTCAGTGTTAGTCTATGTGAGAGATAGCCTTGCTACAGTAAAAAACGACTTTAGGAGTTTTTCACTGCTAGGACATGTAAACTTTAAGTTCATATGTGCTACTTTCTAAATACCATGCACCCTGCCCTATGATCCTTTATGGCCTTCCTTAGGGTTGACTTAATAGAATTTAAAAAGAAAGGTTTAGACCTGGAATAAAGTTTAGTTT
The DNA here is from genome assembly GCF_964261635.1 of Lissotriton helveticus. Lineage (NCBI taxonomy): Eukaryota > Metazoa > Chordata > Amphibia > Caudata > Salamandridae > Lissotriton > Lissotriton helveticus. The sequence goes on from NC_136062.1 coordinate 313,996,394, forward strand.
GCCAGGTTGAAATGGCAGCTTAAAATGTGCTACAAGCAGCAGGGGCATGCCTGAGACATGCTTTCCAGTGCTACTTTAGTAGGTGGCACAGTGAGTATTGCAGCCCACTGCACCATTTAATTTACCAACCCTAGGTACATGTACTACCATAGTCTATGGGCTTTTAAGTAAATTAACCCTGCATACTACTTAATTATGATGGAAGGGCTGGAAGACTTCAAGTGGTTGGCAAGTCCATCATTTGATTTTCTGAAAAACTCCAGCCCGTCATTCTCATTATGGAGTATTCTGGGTGATGTACTTATCAGTGTCTTTATAATGTTTCGTTTAGCCACTATGATGCATCTGGCAATTGTACTTAGTTGTAGCTGAGTTTACCTTATAACCAAATATGAGTATATTAATACTTAAACATATTTGACGAAAATAATGACAACACAACTATGACAATAATTGCCAATGTCACATGATCTACTCTGCATTTGAAGATTTATGCTAACCACTCAGGTGTCAAGGATCTTCAAGAAGTACACTATAAGTTTCACTAAGTTTGCAAACTCTGAACTGTAATCCAGACAATTTTGTTGTAACACAATTAAAATAACATTAAATTAAATTGGAACATTGAGTACACGTTGCACATTACAAATAAATGCATATTTTTGCATATAATACCTCTTATGCCTATAACTACTTCTGGGAATCTGAGCCTGACACCAGATTCTACTTCAGGAATTCTTTGAGAAATGTAATCATCAAATCTTAGGAAAGCAAATAATATGTTAAATCTGATGACAAAGATCTGCTATGTCACTGCCATGAGTTTCTGGTAGGAGCGCTCTCTGCTATAGCTTTCTCACAACATTATTACTTTTACTTCACATATCTACAATGTCTTGAATTATGAATGAATGAATGAAAGGAGCCTTTTATCGCGCAACTTAGCCCAAGGGCATCAAGGCGCCACAACAGGTCAAATGATATATAATTCACAGAGGAAGGCAATTACCAGTGGGCTTCAAAAAAGAGCCAGGTCTTTAATGCTTTGCGGAAGAGAGCAAGCGACGGTTGGCCTGAAAGTTCGGGAGGGAGAGAGTTCCATAACCTGGGCACTACCGAGGAAAATGCTCTGACTCCCCATTTCGCTCTTACAAACCTAGAAACTTCAAGAAGATTTTTGTTAGAGGAACGAAGGGATCGACTAGGGGCGTAAGGGCGAACAAGAGACCTGATCCCCTCAGGGCCTGTACCATGAAGGGCCCCACGGGCAAGACAGAGAATCTTAAAGGAGATCCTGGACTGGATGGGAAGCCAATATAGGCTTCTCCGGGCTGACGAGGCCGAGGCAAGTCTGGGGAGGTTAAGAACCATCTTCGCCGCCGCATTCTGGACCATTTGCAGGCGATGGATAAGGCTCTTATTTATGCCCACATAAAGGGCATAACAGTATTCCAGTCTTGAGGAAACTAATGCCACGGTGGCCTGTTTCCGGGCATCAGGAGAAAGATAATGGGCAATCCTTCTAAGTACCCTGATGATGCCACAGCAGGTGGAGACAGTCCTACTGACCTGACATTCAAAGGAATGCCCAGTGTCCATTAGCACCCCTAAATTCTTAGCAAACTGACGGGGAGGAAGGCCATCCCCAAGTGAGGGCGGCCACTAGTCATTTGACCAAATTTCCTGACTGCCCCCAAAAATCAGCACCTCGTTTTCTCCCTGTTTAATTTAAGGAAGTTCTGTATCATCCGCCGAGACACAGCCTCCATACGGTTCCTGAAATTCAGGGCAGAGTCCTTCACGGGCTGCGTGAGAGAGACCATAACTTGGGTGTCGTCAGCATACGACAGCACCTCCAGCCCAAAAGATCTAACTACCCTGGCAAGTGGGGCCACATAGATGTTAAACAGGGTAGGACTCAATGAAGATCCCTGGGGGACCCCACAAAGCACAGGCTTAGGGGCAGATAGAAACTGGCCCAGCTTCACTCTTTGTTCCCTTTCGTTAAGAAAGGAAGCCAGAAGGCTCAGAGCAGGGCCTCCAACCCCTATCTCCCTGAGGCGGGCAACCAGAATAGATGGAGACAAGGTATCAAAAGCTGCTGTCAGGTCTAACAGGACCAAAAGAGTAGTGTGGCCCTTATCGACCTGGGAGCGGATGTTGTTGACCACTACAGTAAGGGCGGATTCGGTGCTATGGCATCTCCTAAAGCCATGCTGGGAGACATCCAGAAGGGCAGAATCCCCAAGTAAGGAACTAAGGTGCCGCTTAAGATGGGATTCCAGCATCTTTGCAGGGGCAGGAAGAAGTGAGATGGGGCGGAAGTTTTTCAGAACCTCTGGGTCCAAAGTAGGCTTTTTCAGAAGAGGTTTAACAACCGCCATCTTCCATAAGGAGGGAAAAACTCCCTCCATGATTACACGATTCATGACCTTCATGAGGGGGGAATAACCACTTCCCGAAAGGCCTTCAGGACTTTAAGCGTGCAGGGATCTAAGGGGAACCCGATTTGATGTTATCCAAAAGCTGATTCATCAGCTCAGGGGTAAGAAGTGGGAAGGACTGGAGACTCGGAAGAGCTCCACCAGACAAACTCCCGGCTATAAAAGACAGGAGAAGAAGGAGATCCCAAGCCAAGGTTCAAGGTTTCCAATGTGCCATGGATATCCACGATCTTTGAGTGGAAGAAGGCTGAGATACTTTCGCACAGCTACTGGGATTCCACTATAGGGTCAGCTACCTGGGGAGAGGATAGGGAGTCTATAATTTTAAAAAGCTCTTTGGGGGAATTGAGAGAAGCAGTACTCTTAGAGATATAGGCCCTCTTTTCCTCCATAATAGCTAGCTTGTATTCCCTTAAACAAAGTTTATGTTGTTCCTTCTCCAAGGGATCCAGCTGAACCCGCCAGAGCCTCTCCTGTTTACAACACCCTTCTCTCATCAGCCTGAGTCTGTCGGAGAACCAGGGAGCTGAGGGACTCTTTCTCGCAGAGTAATGCTGCCTAGGGGGGGCCACGATATCTAAAGTCCTTGAGATAGTACTCACGAGTTCGCGAGCGGCAGAGTTGACATCCTGCAATTCAACAGACATCAGATTATTAAAGTAGGGAGAGAGAACCTCGTTATTAATGGCTTTAAAGTTCCTTCTGAATTCCCACTTCCTAACATCCGGAAGCTAAAGAGCTACGTCAAGATATGCCAACTCTATCGGGATGGCCGAGTGGTCAGACCAAGCTAGCGGGACCGGGGATCCCACCTTCAACCTAAGGTCATTGGTAAAGACTCCGTCAAGTGTATGACCAGCCAGGTGGGTGGGGCCAACCATTAACTGAGTCAAACCGCAGGAATCCAGAGTTTCCAGAAGTGTCAGGGTTTCTCTAGATCCCATATTTTCCAAGTGGAAATTAAAGTCGCCAAGGAGGGTAATGTTTGGCCTCTTAATAAATGGCTCTAGCAGCTTGATCCGATCCTGGCTGAAAGCAGATCTAGGACCCGGCTGCCTATAAAACAGGAGGCCGGAAAAGGAGACGGAGGGGGTGGAGTTAATGGAGAAGTACAACGCCTGAAAGGAGTCTGAAGAAGTAGAAAAAAATTCAGTCCGGCATATAAGAGAATCCTTGTATGAAATTCCTATTCCTCCTCCTCGACGGCCAGTTCTATCCATCCTGGCCAGGGCATAACCCATAGGAAGTATTAACAAAAAAAAAAACTGAACGGTGCTTGGCCGCATTACCTACATACTATTTAATATTCAGTCGAAGAAAATCTTGCTAAGTACATGCATGTCCACTTATTAACAGTCTAACATGACAATATTAGGACGAGGGGAAGTCAGTCTGCGGAATATGCTTATTTGTTGGACAATTCTTCACATTTAGTTGTACCTAGGCTTCGTCAATTCATAATTTCAAGTACAATTGTGCCTCAGGAATTTCTATAGCTTAAGGATATATGCTAATTGCATGAAATGTTTGTACGTCACACACTTTGCACAAATAACGGCATGCTAGCATAATAATTGCTGTATGTATTCTTTAATTGCAGCTGCTTGATCTGTTTTTCTCTTCTGATCTTCTCATGACAAAGTCTAAAATGAATAAGATTAAGGGTATCGATCCGCTAAAATGACCTTGCTATATCATTTACCAGTGTCTTGTAGGTTTACCAATGTATTGTAGGTACAGCTTAGTAAAATATTAAAGGAATATTAATTTGGACTTTCATTCCACAAATAGGTACCACACATAGTAGGCCGCTTTATTTCCTTTTATAAAGTATGATTATTTGCTTTTTCAAAAAAGTGTCTCAGATTGAGAACGTGTAACAGATGGAGGGCATAGCATAACGACGGAGGAATATATGATGTTACAACACATACCATTACAACGTATGCTTTTACATCACAGTTTTTACAACGCAAATACCATTACATAGCTTGTTTTTACAACGCATACCATTACAATGCATGTACATTGAGATACATTAAAACTACCATTACAACGCATTCCATTACAATGCTTACTATTACTACGCATACCATATACTATATACTTTTTTTTCTTCATATAAATTAGTTTTAATTTTTATCTAACCTACCCCTGGGACGGGATGCAAGGGAAATAGGGGTTGGGTGGGGCAGTGTATTAATACCCAGGTATTCATTTTAATACTATGTGTACTTTTTAAAGTACCTTTCCATTAAAATACCTGAGCATTATTAAAAAATTATCTAAAAAAAATGGTCAAAAAGACTGAGAAAAAGAAGCATACACTTTTAACATTTTACAAAAATAAACACACTTCTGTGAGAGCCAAAAATACATTAAACATGCAATCTTCTTTGAAGAACATAAAATGTAAGTTCTTCAACTATAACTTTACATAAAAAAATTAAATATACATTTTTTCAGGTTGTGAATCGCACAAAAATAATGTTTCCAACACATATTTTCTTTTAAATTATTGTTTACCTTCAAAAAAAGTATTAAAAAAGTAGACCACCATTTTGTGCTCTGTGGTTAACTGACTTTCGAGGTGACCACACACAGCAGGAGCAACAGGAGACTATTGCTGTTTCTCAAATTGAACACTGCCATCTGCAGACCGAAGTAAGTGTATGATTACAAAAAAATAGCATCAAAATATTGACACATAAATCGCAAATACTCACAATATATTTTTACATTAATTTACAGGATTTACACATTTTGCAAACCATCCACCAATCAAAAGCAGATATTCAAGAAAATATCTTGACATTAAAAAGTAAGTGATTAAATAAAAACAATGTATGTTAATGTAAAAAACTCATAAGGTTGATAAAAAATTTAATTACATTTTAACTTTTGATATTAACAGATTATGGACAAACATCAACAGCAGGAAGGAAAAAAACCTTCACAAAATTCAAATGTAAGTAAAATGTTAACACTAACACTAATCTGAAAGTTAAAAAATAATAATATATTAGTCCCAAAAATTAAACATTAGCAGACAAATATCAGATTTTTTTTAAATACTACTAATTTAACTTCTTCATATTTTTAATTCAGAAAGCAGGCTGAGGGACAGAGCTGGATAATGGCGGGGGCAAATTTACTATTCCTACTACGACCTGTGCTTGCCTCAGGGAAACTGCAGGATGGTTGTGAGGGCAAATTTACTATTCAAACTCCGACAGGCACTCGCCTCTAGGAAAGGGTTGGATGGTGGTGGGAACCAATTTACTATTTCTACTCGGACAATTGCTTGCCTCAGGGAAAGTGTTGGATGGTAGTGGGGCAAATTTACTATGCCTACTCCGACAGGTGCTGGCCTCAGGGAAAGTGCTGGATGGTAGTGGGGGCAAACTTACTATTCCTACTCCATCCTGTGCTTGCCTCAGGGAAAGTGTTGGATGGTGGTGGGGACAAATTTTCTATTCCTCCTCCGACAGCTGGCCTCAAGGAAAGTGCTGGATGGTGGTGGGGTAAACTTACTATTCCTACTCTGGCCTGTGCTAGCCTCAGGGAAAGTGTTGGATGGTGGTGGGGACACATTTATTGTTCCTACTCTGACCTGTGCTTGCCTCAGGGAAAGTGATGGATTGTGGTGGGGGCAAATTTACTATTCCTACTCCGACCTGTGTTGGCCTCTTGGAAAGTGCTGGATGGGAGAAAATTGATTCTACATAATGTTAAAAAATTACTTTTTTAAAAGTGATATTCCGATTTTCATTTCAGTTGTTTCTCAAGCATACAGTCAAAGATTTTTATTTTATTTTAAATTCTCTACAGATTAAACAATAAAAACCAGCAAGAAAAGAAGAAGGCATTCCTGAATAACATTACATTCTAAATCCCATCACCACTGGAGAAGCCAAAGCTTACAAGATAAAAATAAACAAAATCAACATGATGCACTTTTTTTGTTGCAGGATTCAAGTGCACAATCACTTTATTCTAAAAAGTATCTTTGCAGTAAAAATGTCAGCCTCATAAACAACATCAAAATGAATTTTTTTCAACATCAAAAGCACTAATCAATTTCTTTGCAGGCTAATTGCAAAGCAAAAAAAGTACAAATAACATACTATAAACATTTCTCCACTTTTGACAAAACCAAAGAATCCACAGAAAACCAGCAAATACACCAGGCCTTTTCAACAAGATAACTCTAAAAAGGTAACCTTCACGATTCTGTCAAGTCTATTAAAAAAAGTAACCTTTTTTTCATGCAAGAAACAAAAGCAGGAAACAATTCTAACAAAACATTTTCAAAGCAATGCAATTTATACATGGTACAATTTTGCAAAAAAGAAAAGCTGATAAATAAACATTGTGTACTAACTTTTCACTTACAGGCAAATTAGTTTTTAAAACAAATACACTTAAAATTACTAAAACATTAATTTTCTCTTTTTCTTCTTTCTACAGAGAATGGCAGCAAGAAAAGAAGCAAAATATACCCAATTAAGCCATGGTAATGGACTTTTAAGTCACAGTGGCTATGTTTATTGTAAGGAGAGATTAACTGAGCCCAGGTTTCATTGGAGGTGTGTGCATTATTACTCATCTCATTGCAGAGGCAGAGCAGTTACTCTTGGTGACGCTGTTGAAAGGACCACTGAGCATAACCACTCTACCTCTGCAATGGAGATAGAAGTAAGAGAGAATATAAATGAAATTAAAGCCCTGGCATCCTCCTCCAATGAACCCTGTGGCTCCGTTTTGAGGGAGGTGTCTCAAAACATTCCCTCTTAAACCCTCTTAAAAGAACATTAATCTTTAGCACACGCCATAATATTGTTAAGTTGGAAAGTAATGATATTTGGATGTTGGATGGGGTGTTTAAATCCACGCAGCATCCATTCACCTAAATATACACTATTCATGCTTACATTAATCAAACAGTAGTGCCCTTAGTGTACAGTTTATTCCCTGATAAACAATCCTCAACATGCAGTGAATTTTTATAAGTGATAAAAGGTACAACCATGAACAAAATTCCTAGAAAAATATTAATTGACTTTGAATTATGATTAACACAATTACCATAATGTACACGGACACTCAAATTCACTTTTCACAGGCATATTGGTGAAAAAGTAAAAAAAACATCCTTAGTTGAGGATTATATATAAGACAGCATACTACAATTTGAATTAAAGAAACTAACTGCACTTTGCTTTGTTCCTCCTGACACTGTAGATGAATACTACACATCTATTACTGAATCTGACTACTTTACTGTAAACGAGGACAAATTGGCAACCCTTCTAAATTACTTTGAAGACACATGGATTGGCCATCTAGGCAGGTCAGGCCGCAGGAAGAAACCACGTTTCCATGTGAAGTGGTGGAACTGCTACTCGACCTGCTTAGAGGAAGGAGCAAAAACCAAGAATGCCATAGAGGGATGGCATAACTCCGTCAACAAATCTATCGGTAAACCACATCCTAACCTCTATCATTTCTTGGAAATTTTGAAGAAGTGAGAATTGCGCAATCATTAACTGGTAGTTTAAACCCACGAATCTAAAAAGAACAAAGGAAATGTCCGAAAGGCTATTGGGTGCAATTCAACAATTTTCGTTGATGGTGGCTTCTCTCTACCTAGATAATATTGCACAAATCCTACATTTCTAATCTACACTATCTCCTGAACCACCTTGCTTGCCTGTTTTGACAAACAATCCCCCTAATTAAATTTAAAATTTTTCCAAAAAAAGAATTAATTACTTTTTAAAAAGTCGGGTTTCTTACCTTCAGTTTTCTTTTTTCAACTCTTGGACTTACGTACAAGCCAGCATTTCACCAAGAGGCTTGACCAGTCCTATAATCCATAGCAAATAATCCATAATCCTTGAAACAATCCATGACCCGAGTTAAACTAACCAAAGAGGGCACAGTTCGGCAAAGCCATGTTTTAATAGCAAAAGAATCAGCTGAAAACTATACTGTACACACCTACAAAAAACACACCCAAAAATAAAATCCAAAAAAGAATTCTCTCTCAACCAAAGTCCAGCAGAAGTTCCAAAATCCATATAGCAAGGGTTTAAAAATGGCCAAAAATGTGTTTTTTCCAACCCACAAATTCTTTCTCCATGTTCCTTCTTCCTATCCGCAATGACACTATTACAAAATTACTAAAAACCTGTTGCTACAAAAAAATTATAAGAAAGATTACTTTCATGACACTATTGTTTGATAGAAAAAATAATCAATCTTTTAGAATTAATCCTATTAAATAAAAAGTGTTACGAAAGGAATCAACATGATGTGAGCCTGCAACTGCTACCTGATTTGGAAATCAAATCAACATCAAAATACACCTTTTCTCATTATTACTGCCTCCCTCCACTCTCCCTACAGTAAACTTTACTACCCTTAATGTGTTTTTAATAATTTAAATTCGGATTACCTATACGCAGCTCTCCCTTGCTTCTGGTCCGGACCGCGATGAACCACGCAATGATGAAACTTACGTACACACGGCAACGTCATCTCTTTCCATAAAAAACGGAAAAAGCACAATTCACTCACTGACTTCAATGGGAAACCATGGGAAAACCTACAAAGAAAATTTAAAAAATATGTTACAATACATGCAAAAATCTATATCTATTTAAAAAAATATGATTACTAATAAAATATTTTTACAGTATTTTTTGCAAATTTAATTATTCTGTGTTATATTTCTAATAAAACAAAAATTCATACAATACTATTAATGTGCCTATTGATTGTTTAACTAAATATACATTTTGTTAAATTATATTTTTACCTCTACAGATTTTATATGTATATTTATGCATGCCTATTTTGTACAATTATGCTCTATTAATTATCATATAATCAGAATAACATATAAATAATTAAAAAAAAATAATGTTACAATTGTTATTAAAACATTTAAATTATAACTTGTATTTTTCCCTTACATCAAATCACCTCCCTTTCCGAAATCACCCTTAGTTTATCTGCACATTACTTGTAACTTTTTTGAAAATAATTAATGTATAGGTTTTACAATTAAAAAACGTATAAGCTAAGTAATAAATGATACTCAAGTATTACAATTAATACCTGCATATTAATACACTCCCCAACCCAAACCCCCTATTTTCCTTGCATCCCTTCCCAGTGGATAGGTGCAAATGCCTTTTTAGATATTATTTCTTTTTTTGTTTTTATAATAATAATCCACATTTGTAAAGCACACAATCACCAGTAAGGGTCTCTAGGCACTGGGGGCCGTCGGGAAGATTAAGCAAGCTATTGCCCAGAGTCACATGGTGTTGGTCTAATCTGCTGCCGGTGCCAGGGATCAAACCGTGATCCCCAGATTCCGGAGTCAGTCGCACTAGCCGCAGCGCCACACCTCTTATAGAATATACTAACAATATTTCTAAATAATTAATACTCTACATTTTTTAACATAACATACCTGAGTGTTAATACACACTCCCAACCAAAAAACCTATTTCCCTGATTTTTTTATATCAAAGTATTTTTTATTACATTACTTTGAAATGAATTTTTAAATTATCTGGCAGTAAAACTAAATGTATATTAATTCTCAAGTACATATATTAATACCTGAGTATTAATGCATTCTATCACCCAAAACCCATGTTTCAAATGCAACTATCCCCAAACTGTATCATCCTAAACTGTTTTCCATTATATAAATTGAAGTATTTTATAATATTTTATTCAATAAACATTAAAATTAATTTAATGAATATTTTTTTAAATAATGCCGGAGTATTAATACACTCCCCCACCCAAAACCCCTATTTCCCATACATGCCATCCCAGGGAAAAAATGCAAAGCATATTTAATACATTTTAATTTATTAAATGTTATTATAGTTTTTTTATGTTTCTTTAAATAATTCAACTCATCTAGGGCCAGATGTAGGTAGCCCTTTACCAGTCGGAAACGGACGAAAATACAGATTTTCAGCCGTTTCCGACCGGTAAAGGGCTATGGAGATGTAGGGGCTAGAAAAACGTACATTTTCGGTAATTTTACCGAATTGGTAATTTTACCGAATCGCTAAAATTACAGAATCGGTAAATTTACCGATTCTGTAAATTTTACCGATTCGGTAAATTTACCATTCGATAAAAATACCGAAAATGTATTTTGTGATGTAGGTAGCACTTCTAACAGTGCTACAGGGCCTTTAGAATTCGGTATTTACCATGCAATACAATTGCATGGTAAATTACGAATTCTTGTGTACATGCACATCTGTGCATGTACACCTGTACCATGTGGCACACAGACATGCCCTAAGGGCATGTCTGTGTGCCACATGGCGCAAACGCCAGTTACAGGGGTGCAACAGGGTGTCAAAGTGACACCCTGTCCCCCTTAGCAATTCGGTACTTTTACCGATTATGTAAATACCGAATCGGTATTTACTATTGAATCCTATGGGCTTCAAGGCCCATAGGATTCAATAGCAAATACCGATTCGGTGTTTACCGAATCGGTAAATATCGAATCTTATCGATTCAGTAAAAAATACAGAATTTTTACCTACATCTCATTTACAGATTCATAAATACCGAATCGGTAAAATTCGGTATAAATGAATCGGTAAATGAGATTTACCTACATCTGGCCCCTAATTCTTTAGCAAAACAAATATATATATTTTTTAAACCAGAGTATTAATACACTATCCAAAAAAACAATCCAATTTAAAAACATTATAAGATATATATGTTTTAACTAATTACAAATTTGTAAAATATTAATATTACTATTAAGTATTACTTACCTAAAAAATAAAAAAAAGCAACTTACATCAATTATAACCATTACTTAATTTACAATGTGTTGTAAAGGCATGCATTGTAATGACATACGTCGTAATGGCTCATGCGTTGTAATAACATGCGATGTATTGCCACCTGTGTTGTAAAAGTTGTGTTTTAAAGTCTTTACGATGTAATGCCTGTGTTGTAATGGATGTCTCACCGATGGAGGACAGAGCCTAGGCATGAGCAAGATGGCTGTTTGTCAATATTTGGTTCGTCACTGATCCCACCCTTGGCTTTCAGGTGGGGATATATGGAATACCTTTAGTGAGGATTGACCCCTGCGTACTGAAAATCCGGACAGACTACATACCCGGAGACGAGGAGAAAGTCAGTTCTTGCCACACTCTGCCACAGAACAAGTGCTGGGACAAGTACAAGGCCTGAAGAAGGCTGATTGCATTATTCAGCACCTGGAGGTTCACCTGGAGGCCCGGAACCTGTGGCCTGCTACAGCGGAATGAAAGAGTCCTAGAGCGGAAGTGACGCTGAGAGTGTGATGCATATAAATGACTGCAGCTTGAGACGCAAAGGCTGTGGTGCCTCCTTCTGGAATGGATGGGTGCACACTGGTGACCTCCTGCTTCTGCATTGTTGTGAGTGCCGATCCTTGGTCTGTGCTAGGTTTTTGGGTGTAAAGTCACGCAGAGCACATCACCTTCTTCAGCCATGATCATAAAGCCGAAAGGGTAGGTAAAGGATATACGAAGCAGAAAAACTCTTGCTGCGATACAAACTATGCACTTGTCAGCATGAGAGCGTGGTGGGAGAGAGAACTTGTTTGCGGGTCAATCAATTCAGTAGCAGTTCGCTAGGAACATTAAGAATCACAGATTGCTGAGTGAGGTTAGTTCATTTATTACAAAGTCAAAAAATAACTGTAGGTACATGCAACTCAAGATGAGACTGGAGAAATTCATTGGGACTAATACTAAAGCCAAACTTATGAATGAAATTAAGGCAGTGCAACATGCACAAGATAATTCATTCAAGAATCTGGATACAAAAGAACAGAGCACGAGTTCCCCTCCATCGAATATTTCCTTAAATAAAGTATAATCTATCCCTATACTAACACTAGCATGGCATCCCTAGTTAAGGATATTGCGGGGCAGGATCGGTTAAGGGGTCAGCTGGTTGAGTCTTCCTCAGAAGTCTCTCCTCAACAGTTGGGGCAAGCATGCATGTAGCTACTAAGACAGAGCTCATTCTAAAATGCTCCCTTGCTCTCGAGGCAGTGAAGAAGTAGTAGTGGGCTCTTTCCCTAGTTACCATACTTCAATATTACAGGTGATTTCCAAGATCCTCTTCAGGTCACGCCATCCGATCAGGCGACATCCTCATAGTTAATTTTCCACTGGACAGCAATGCTCCAGAGTGGTGGGGAGATGACTATGATTCCCTGGCTCTCTCTGGTGAGAAAGTACAACAGTTCTTTGTATCAGTATCAATGTTCAATGTATCCCCTTCTCTCCTTGCCTAACTCCTAAAATAAAGACATTATTCTAGCTAACAAGGATGTTTTTTCCACCTGCAACATGAGCGTGAGAAAGGATAAAACCCAACGTGCACATGAAATTAAATTATTAATTCTAATGCCAGAGCTACCAGGGAAAATGCATTTTAGGTAGACAGAATTCAGCTAACTTAAGAGAATTGGAACATGAACTTCATGATGTTATATAGAAATTGAGTCATATACAGTTATTAATTTCACCTTCATATAAAATAACACGATTAATAAGCACCTTCAATAATGAAATGATTGTCAGTTGCACAACACAAGCGTTTTAGTTAATGGTGTCTGCTAGTTGAATTTAATTTTCCATGTTCCTTTTCCACGTATTCTATATTTTGACCTAAACACATGACATTTATGTTAATATGTTACAGAATCCTAACACTTGGATTAACACGACAAAAGATTATTTGAGGATGCAGTATACACGTGTAATTACTACATCAAAGGCACAAAGAGACAGGCTCGTCTCCTCGAAGCCAGTGATCATATAATGATAACTCCTCCCTCAATTACTCAATATTTGTACATTATCTTCACATAGGCAACAGCAGAAAAGTTAACATGATAGAAACTAAAACTTCTCATAAGAAACTGCAAAAGGACCTTGAAACATAGGGCCAGATGTACAAAGGCCTTTCTGCATTTCTTAAAGGGCGGAACCGCAATTTTGTCCCGTTAAGAAATGCAAAACAGCCTTTTTCTATGTACATTGACCTTAAGAGAATCACAAAATGAGATTTCTACCCAGTAGAAATCGCATTTTGCGATTTTCTAAATAGGAAATCGCAAATAGAGATTTCCTATTTGCGATTTCTTAGCACATGTACAAAATGAGCATTTAGGAAATGCAATTACCATCGAATCAAAGTCAATGGAAAACATGTGCAATTTTAAAAAAGCACCCTAAGATGTTTTTTTAAAGTACAGTAGAGCCCACACATTCCCCTAGGGCAAATGTTTGCTCTACATGTGCACCACTAGTTTTGGGGTGCATTGCGGAGAGCCTTATGCTCATAGCCATCCTTGGTTTAGCATTTCCTAAACAGTGATTTTCTAATTGGAACTTGCTATTTAAGAAATGCCAAACCGGCCCATTGGTACAAATGGCATGTGATTTCCTAAATGCGATTTCCTAATAGCGATTCCTACTTTGTAGGAATTGCTATTAGGAATTTGTTAATATAATTCATATACTTTAGCATTTCCTAACTAGCGATTCCTATGGAGTCACTATTTAGGAAATGCTAAATTGCATTTTCGTACATCTGGCCCTGATACAGGAGGGGAGTATCATAAAGTGAGATAATTAAATTTTAAAAGAATGAGTTTGGAGTAGGTATTGATATAAAATGAGATTTAATTAGAACAGTAAAATACCTTTGGATCATTATTATTTGAAATAAGGGGCAATAGACTTCCCTGCAGCTCTGACTGGTGACTCTTTAAAGCATTTGGCAGAATATATACACTACTGAATTAGAAAGTCCTTGGAGACAGATAAGAGAGGTGTAATGAGAGCAAAATACTCTTGACAAATTATTGGAGACAAGAAGACTACGATGCTGAATTTAGAATCTGGGCTAATTACATATTTAGGGACCCAAATAAAGAATTGGAATGTTATCTTAAGCATGTGAGGATAATTTGTTTGACATTTTGGATCTCTAGCCCAGTTCTTTGATTTGGTACAAGACATATATTTAGGTTGAGCAAGTTGATCTGAACTTGTTATGTTCTTTGATTTGGTGCGAGAGACATATATTTAGGGTGAACAAGTTGATCTAAACTTGTCTCTAATGTGGGCCTGATATCTAAGCAGTGTAAAGCAGTTTGATTAAGGATTAGGCCAAATATGGAGGATGTAGCCAAAAAGGAGTATAGCAAGAACGTTAGAGGACCAGTGTTTGGAGAAGGATTGGTTAAATCCTTTGGAAAGTATGTGGCCATATATAATGCTCTGGATGAAGCACAAACATCCACGAGGAAAGTATTTGGCGGAAATAATTTATATGGTAGGGCCAGAAGGCTATGACAAGCTTTAGGCTAGTTTACTTTAGGCCACAATATGGTGAAGGGAGAGGATAGAGGGTGTCAAAGCTCTTCAGGATTCATTGGTCAAAGAGGTAGAGTTAAAAGAAATAGATCATCAAGGGGCAGAGGATAATATTTAAATTCACAACAAAGTCAGTATCGAGAGTGTTTCATTTTTTTTCCCCATGGAAAAGTGAGAGGCAGGTTGAAAACATATTTGGAAAAATGGCAAAAGAGTACACATGGGTACTTGGGACGGTGGCAGGTTACATTATAGAGAACAATTTATTTCCATTGCAGTCAAAAGAACCAAGAGAGTTTGTTTTAGGAAGAACTAAAGGGACTTGTGGACAATGACATTTAGTAAATGTTTCATCACTTAGTGGATCACTGCTATTGGAGGTAAGAAAGGGAGTTATTTTGAAAAAGTGGGGGCC
Organism: Lissotriton helveticus; assembly: GCF_964261635.1. Lineage (NCBI taxonomy): Eukaryota > Metazoa > Chordata > Amphibia > Caudata > Salamandridae > Lissotriton > Lissotriton helveticus. Next base: position 314,011,702 of record NC_136062.1, read on the forward strand.
TCTGGAGGTGATTATGTTTCCTTTCCATTTGAAGTTTCAGATAGAAAAACACATCAGCAATGAATGTGTCAGACAGAATTGGAAACAGTTGAGAACTTATTCATTTCCTAAGTTCGTAATAATTTAGAAACTGCTTTTACAGCTGAGAGGATGGCAGTGTCAAATAGTAGTGACTCCTTTTTGGACAACTCAGGTTTGGGTTCTTTCTTTTTTAGAGATGTCAGTAGAAATACCTTTTCTCAGTTCTGGCCAGCAAAGGTCTGTTATTAGGGGCAGACAAGAGGAACACCATCTTAATTCCCACCCGTCTAGTACGAAATTTCAGAAATTCAGAAAGGTTCAAAGATCTTTCTGAAGCAGCTTCAGAACGCCTCAACAATTTTTGAGCAATACAAACAAGGACAAGGTGCAGAAATGTTTGGAATGTCTGGCTATGTTGGTGCACAGAGAGAGATTTGGATTCCATTGAAGCTGATGAACTAATGATAGATAATTAGAAAATAGTTCATTGTTATATGTCGGCTGTAGCAGCAGTACATTCTTTATTAGATGGTATTTCTGTAGGAAGGCACCCTTTGATTTCCAGAAATATGAAAGGATTTTCTATGAAAAGACTACCCAGAGCTAAGTTGTAAATTATGTTTGACAGTAATATTATTTCAAGCATCTTTTCCTTTATTTATCTTTTTTAATCGCATGTTTTAACATTTGTCCATTGAAATTGTCTCTCTTCCCCTCTATGGGTATCTGAAGGTCAGGACCATCAGGAATTCGAATGCCCCTCAAACAGTAGAAAACACCTTATGTAAGTGTTCTGCTTTTCCTTATTTGACATTGTTTCTTTTATTTTTCAAGGAGGGGTGGTAAGGGGCGACAACCTAGTCACACCACCTAACCCATCACCAAGTGTGTCGAATGTTACTTTAAATCAAAAGGTAAAGAAAAAACTAAAGAACTTCTCCTTGTTTCGGGGAATTAGCTTAACTGAAAATTCTAAGGATAAAACAGAGATGCAATGCCTTTTCTATCTCTTCTGTTCTCCTGTCTATATTTGAGCAATTAGATTATATGAGTTCAAGTCCCTATGTTGCACTATCCTTTAATTCAAATTCGCTCACTACTTTTGGTGTGTTATTATCTCTTCTTTGCAGCAAGCTAGCACGTATCTGGGCTAGCCACATTCCTCCAGGAAGTGGAGGGGCAACTAGTTCTGATGGTGCCTTCTCAGCTTCTCTTGTCGTTCTACAAACTCGCTTTCTCCATCACAATGGGCTCGCTCTTGAAGTCCTCTTCCTCTATTCGGGCGTTCTCCCCCGATGTGCACTCTCCGTCTTCCTCCTCTTGTTCTTTCTCTCCCTCCCATTGTTCCTTTTGTCTAGTAACATCTTTTAGTCGTCCTTCGTGGTCTGAGGCATCTGGAATTTTAAACGGTTCGATCCTTTGTGTTAGAGTGCTTGAACTTCCATTCTGATTTTCATTTATTTCATACTTTGTATAGTGGTCTCCGGTCACTGGCTGGAAAACAGAGAAGAGAAGACTCATATGGCTGGTGCTGGGTTGTCCCACCCCCCCACCCCGTTCCGGAGGCATACTGTCACATTATAGGTATGAGCCGCTCAGATATTCAATTGATTGTCAAATTGTTTTAGAGGTGGCCCTTTAGTGAATATTTGGCTCTAAGAACATTGACTTTGAAGTTAGGTACTTTGCATTGTTTAATGTCTATCCAATATTATCAGATGTGAAAGAGTGGAAGTAAGCAGTGTATTTTTTTCAGCAAAATAAAGTAATTTTTGAGATTTGACAAAGGACTAAGACCATGACTGAAATGGTATTTTATCCTAAATTGGATGAGTTTTTGAACATGGTCAGCGACTAGCTGCCGCCTCCCCCCCAAACCGGCACCCAACACCCAGAAACGTGGACACGAGACTTCTTTACTTTTTGAAAGGCGGGCGCTAGTCGCCCGGCCGTATTTATTAAGATATGAAATTAAAAAAGGTTTTAATTGCATGATCAACAATTTATACAAAAATCAGCAGGACATTAGATACAAATTTTGTCAACAAGTTTGAGAGCCTGACCTTAACAAAAACTCTAATACATGTTGTTTCCTAACCGAGTCTAACATCCTCATCTTGATTTTTGTACATTTCTGGCCATATGGCAAGGTCACTACCGGTGTCAGGTCCTACAAGCTGCGCCTCCCCAAGAGACGTGCGCATGCGCAGTTTTACCCCGGGAATTGCCCGGTCTACGCCCTGAACTCCATTTACCCACTAAAGGAGGGCCCTTACTCTGCGCCATCCGGTGATGTCATGAGTATACGCGCGCGGGGTGGCTACCAGCCTAAGGAAAGCGTGAACTACTCCTACCCGCGCTCCTTTACAGCATCAATTACCTTGCCCCTGGAGTTCTAGGAGTGGCCCGCAGGCCCCTCCCCCTGGGCGGGAACCTCCATAGGATGATGCCCGCCCCCTCAGACCTCAAATATGTGCTCACCGATAATGACCTTACCGCATGCCCCATACCTAATAAATACGACGACCTATGGGAAAAAATTCTAAAGGACAGCTACACTGGCTAATAAATAACAGTATCACCGTACAGCTACAAAGGGAAAAAAGGCCTAAAGACACTTGGCATCAAAGAAAAAGTACTTGACACACAGTTTGCTAAAAAGGGGAAAAAATTCCTAAACAAAAAGCATCATCAAAATATACCGACAGATCCATTTCTACTACCATGTAAGACATGTGGACAGTACCTTCGCAAACTTACAATTAAACCAGACATAATGAATGCCACAAGACTTTTGTTCCAAGGGATGGTGGGTGGGAAAACAAAGAAGCCCCGAGCGCGGGGCACACCGTACTGTGAGGGAGCGGCCAGGGACAAGGGGGTCTCCTGGGCGCTCCCCACCTCTTTATTCTCAAGGAGCCAGGCGGGGGGGCACGCCCCCCCCGGCCCGCCCCTCCTGTAGCCCGCCCCCCCTGACCCGGACCTTCTACCTGGTATCCGGGCCAGGGAGGCCGCCGGCCAATCGGTGGTGGGTCGCGCCCACCAGGGCCCGCCCCCACCACCGAGAGACAACAAAGGGGAAAGGGGGGGAGACGGTCGCCGCGCCGCCATGCGTGCGGGGGGGCCGAGGGCCCCCCTTTTCACATGGTCAGCGACTAGCTGCCGCCTCCCCCCCAAACCGGCACCCAACACCCAGAAACGTGGACACGAGACTTCTTTACTTTTTGGAAGGCGGGCGCTAGTCGCCCGGCCGTATTTATTAAGATATGAAATTAAAAAAGGTTTTAATTGCATGATCAACAATTTATACAAAAATCAGCAGGACATTAGATACAAATTTTGTCAACAAGTTTGAGAGCCTGACCTTAACAAAAACTCTAATACATGTTGTTTCCTAACCGAGTCTAACATCCTCATCTTGATTTTTGTACATTTCTGGCCATATGGCAAGGTCACTACCGGTGTCAGGTCCTACAAGCTGCGCCTCCCCAAGAGATGTGCGCATGCGCAGTGTTACCCCGGGAATTGCCCGGTCTACGCCCTGAACTCCATTTACCCACTAAAGGAGGGCCCTTACTCTGCGCCATCCGGTGACGTCATGAGTATATGCGCGCGGGGTGGCTACCAGCCTAAGGAAAGCGTGAACTACTCCTACCCGCGCTCCTTTGCAGCATCAATTACCTTGCCCCTGGAGTTCTAGGAGTGGCCCGCAGGCCCCTCCCCCTGGGCGGGAACCTCCATAGGATGATGCCCGCCCCCTCAGACCTCAAATATGTGCTCACCGATAATGACCTTACCGCCACAGGCCAGCATTGTTAACCGACGATCTGGCCTCCCCCTGCCTTGACCTACCCTAGAAAGTTCTCACTTTAGCAAAACCTTCCAACCAGGCCCTGACATTATCATACCACAGGACCTTTCCTTCCTCCGTCAAATGGACTCCCCTCACCAGGTAGAATTATGCACCCCAAATACACCCATGTTGGATCGTCTGCAACCGAGGGGGGGCTTGAAATAATTTGCCCAACTGTGTGTTGATCCTCTTTATCGAGTGATTCAACGCCCTGACCGAGTCCGCCCCTCGCCCCTGCCACCGCAGGATAAGTTGAGACCCTACTACTGTGCCACCCGGGCAAGTCCTGAAGACCCACCCGCAGTGGAGATGAACTCATCACTGAGTATTCCCCTTCCAAGTTTTGCCAAGTCATTCCCCCCTAGGTGAAGTATCACCACTGACGGGGGGGTCGGGCTGCTGAGCTAAGAGTCCCTGAAAGAAGTTCCTGAACTGACCAAGGCACAGACCCCCAAACCAGATCTTCCCTGTCCCGCGTCCAGCCTGTTGCTTGTGCTGGGACATTGTAGCTCCTCCACTTCTGGTGATGAGTTCCTCCCCTGCGTCACAGGTTTGAGAAACTGCAAGAACCAGGAAAAAAACAAGAAAACCTGTGTGACAATTCCCACTTCCACCTTAGGGAATGGGTAGCACTTACACCTGCCAGCAATACTTGGGCCCTTGGTGTCCTCTTTCTCGACGTATGCTTCCCTTTTGACGTCCACCCGCTGCTGATGTTGCGGTGTGGAGCACCCCTCATATATCCGCCATGGACCCAGCCGTGACTGACGTAAGCATCCCTTGGGCTGTCCACCTGTTGCAGCTGTTGTGATGTGGAGCACTCCAGGTATCCACCATGGACCCGGTCATACATAAATGGAAAAGATAAACACAAACCATTAGTGTTTCTGGCGATAACTGCTGTACACGTGCTAGTCTTACATTACCATCACTTGCTAAGTTTTAGATAACATTAGCGCCAGATGACTACTCATCACCACTTCGACAGCAAATGTTACGCATAGCCTCAGTTTGTGTCCCATGTATTGTGACTGAATTAATGTTACGGAGAGTGCCCTGTAGAATGACCTTTATTAGGAATAATATCCCGTGTGCAGTACCGTGACCCAGTGGCAGTGCCACAATATCCCGTGTGCAGTACAGTGACCCAGTGGCAGTGCCATGGCACATTTATGGCTACTAAAATTCTGCTGTAGACCAGGACATCACCTCCTATTCCTAGTTTTCCCCCCACGCCTTTAGGCCATAGGGTCTAGGTTTGAAAAGGCCAGTCTGTTTCCCAGTGCCGCATCTAGGGCTAAAAGCATTAGCACAGCCCTAACTATGCCAGGGTGTAAGCTGGCCCAAGGGCCTTTTACGCTCGCCACTTTGGCTTCTGGTAAATATCATCCTAGGCAACCGTACATGATCACACGCATCCCCAGAACTATGTGATGCCGCAACTAGGCTCTTGGGCACCTTCTAGGTGTGACATCAGGGTGTGTAGTATTCTCAGGACCCCAAGTAGTCTTTCTACAGGCTCTAGGCCCTGTCTCTATGCCATTTGTGGTTCCCCTACCACTTTATTGATATATGGCTTTGGTACACCCCTATAGCTCAACGTATCTGGTGCTAAATTACTGTGTGCTATATAGGTTTACAGACTGTAATTATTCGCCTCTAATCTCATCATAGGCTCAACGTATATTGTGCCAATTTACTTGTGTGTTAAATAAGTTTACTGACTGTAATTTCTTGCCTTTAGCCCCGTAAAGGAACTAAAGGGATGTGTTTAGAATAAATACATATATTTGTTATACACCTGTTCTCTTTTCATTTACTCATTCATGAGATTATAGACTGGTAAAAACAAGCTGCTCTACATTCCTTCAAGACTTAGCCTGAAGGCTGCACGCAATACAGCTACCACTAGGATAGCTTTCTAATAACGTTGACTTTAACCTATCATCATGAAGAGTCATTTGGACTGCTGCAATGTCCCCCCTCGAATAGTGAACAGCGCCTCAGATGTTGATTACCTTCACAATGAAATAAGTCCCTTGTTTGGCTTTCTGCTTTGGCTTGCAAAGGAATGTGGGACCTGGGAAACTGGCTTTCACAGTCTCGTCAAGCCCTACCCTTAGATGTGCGTTAATCCCCAGGAGGACCCGAAGAGAAAGGGGTATACCCTATTCGTGAATTGTTCCCCGATTGTTCTAACTATCACCTCAGCAGACACCAATCATTGTAATTCTAGAGTGTCAAAATTTGACTTATGTCAATGGCTGTTCCTTGCGTAAGATAAATAAGCAGCAACCATGGCTTGGATAAAATATTGCAAGTGCCTGGAGGACATCAATAAAGAAGCCCAGGAATTTTTACAAAACAAACTGTGTCTAGCTCAAACCGTTCAAAAGTTACAAAATGCAGCAATAGATGTTGCCTTGCCGTCAAAGGACCTAGCTGTTACTTATTGCTATATTGAAGTGTTACAGCCCGTACTAATGAGATGGAACCTGTGCACAGACATGGGAAAACAATGTCGGAGTAATACTGTCAGTATCAACAGTTCAAGATCAGCATGTTTGTCAATATTAACACTTACTAGCATTTTAGAATGTTAGGCAACCCAAAACAAAGACAGTGCTCTCTTGGTAACATGTATATACAAACTTTTAGCACATACTCACACAACACAAACATTTCATTCCTGAGGGAGGGTTGAGGATGGAAACACGAGGGAGGGGTGTGGATGAAAACACAAGCCCATGGTCACATAGTGTGCTTTACTCCGGAACACCAGTGATGTATAATTACTTGATCCGGTCTAGACATGATCAGCTCCCTACAACAACCTTCCAATAGTCGCCCATCTTAATAAGCCATTTATTACGCCCTGCCTCTAAGTCGATGTTTTACTTTATGACAGTTCCCAGCAGCCAAACTCCACGTTTGTAATGCTTTTGTGTAGCGCGCGTGCAGTCTTAGCTGGAGCTTCAGAGCGCTTACTGTACCCGTCTGGCCAGCAGCAGTCGTGACCATGGCCTAATATACGCCCTCGGATGACAATCAAGCTATTAATGCCGTATTACCCTTATCCTTAGTTAGGGAATCTATCGCAACACGTACCCGTCATTTTCAACTTGTAACACCCTTTGCTGCCTCTTACAATTGTGTTTCCTCACTGCAACTGCCAGTATTGCCTATGTAACGTTAGTTCCTGTTCTTAAAGCTGCCCTGTCTTGCCATACGCTACTTGCCCTTATCGCGGGCGTAAACCGTTGTATTACCTTACTTTTTTGACCGAATCATTCAAAATTGCTCGGTTGCAGTGGTGACTAGCGTTGCGCCGAAGGGTGCAAGTCTTCGTATGTAAAAGGAAGGGCCGTTGTTGCAGCAGTACCCTTCTGAATTTGTTTTGATTTAAATAGGGGCAATACACCGCTTCAAAATGGGTAGTTGTAGGCGAGGAAACTGGGACTGTCTGAATTATGCCGGAACTAAAACCAGTGTTGCCGCGTACTAGCATGCGTGCAGCAGTACACCTCCGAATTTGTTTTCATTTAAATAGCGTTTGTCCCGACACGTGCTGTTCGTTTTAGATTAGTGTCACTAATACCTTCTCCTACCTTTACTTAAATTACTTTTAGCGCATCATGATCACAAGCTTAAGTAAACTGAGCACTCGGTTAGTGCCCTCCATTTCTATTTGTTTGCATAAGTTTTAACATTTTCTTAAGAATTTCTTGTTGCTCAAATGGGTGTAATTTCTGATATTTATATCTTCCCTCATCTCCATAGCTTGATTTAGCGCACGTGAAAGTATCACTCCTAATCCTTGAATGTCACTCATAATTACACTGACATTATGAAAATGTCACACATAGCAATTTTGAAACCTTGGCAGCTATGAGAGACCTGTCAGTACTGCACTTGGAATCAAAAAGGGAAAGTTGGCGTGTTCCACTGCCTACCATTGCTGGACGGTGGCAGGAGGACATAGAAGTGTTCGCAAAGCAGGTATTCACGATGTTCAAGTGACCCAAAGTCACTGACTGTCTATGTCAATACCTCATATCCGCGAATGTAAACACCGTGTGAAACCCGCTCTACTGCGGTTACAATTCCGATGCAAAACGTGCCAAACCTGTGTAACTAGAACATAACAAGGAAACATTTTTGTCTGCCTGTTTGCGTTTATAAGTACTTATATGCTGTGCTACGAAATGCAAAACCTTAAATTCAAAACTACAATGCTAGATTGCTAAATGATGTTCTTAATAGCCAAGGAAGACTGAAAGCGTCTGTGGACATGGGTCCAACTTCTTGTGGTGCTGGCGTTTTTACAAACCGCAGTGATTGGTGTTCTTGAAAACGCTCATCGTGCAAAGATATAATATTGAATTATGTGTTTTCCAACTATGTTTCTTTTGAATAAGCACAGGTGGACGGGATTTTGATGCGTTCAAAGGACTGGGGACATTCCTTGCAGCTTTCGAATACATTTCAAAACTGTGCAAGGACTTTGAAAGTTGCTGTAATAGGCCTTTCTTTTCTGACAATATAACAGACTCTACTTCACCAGCGACATTTTGACTTCATTAAGGGCTGAGCCTATTCCAAATGCTCGGACCCTTGTGTTATCACAGACCACGTCAAAGTTGGCGGTGCTAATGGCCCCACGTGAAGCCACAGATACAATCCGTGCATTGATCCGGTGATGCCGCTCTAATTATCTACGGCTGTGTCGGATCCTGTAGGGAGTGACCCGATCGTGAAACTGAGTGAATCGAGCAAGGGAAAGTGGAGATTGGCTTGATTCCACCGGAGGCAGGCCTGACAACACAGTTTGCAAAGTGGAGGAGGGGCGCCATGAACAAGCACGCTGACGGTGCATAGGATCGAGGGTGCCGATCACTCAGAAATATCGATCCACTCTGGGGGCCCCTGGAAACACGTCGTCAATGTGGTGCAATAGACGGTTTCCGCAGGTACGACAGCAGTACAGAAATGAGGTCTGGGGGACCAGCGACCCAGGGTACTAGCGACTGCAACAACTAACTACTGCCCCCAGATGCGTACCAGCTGAAGGACCCAGAGCGCTAAACCTTAAAGGTAGAACACTGCTTACTACATTTTAGAACGCAATTTTAAATTTAAGGCTTGGGGGCCTCGCCAACAGCAGCTATCAGCAAACCATTCTACGCATGGTACTTAACTTTTCACATGCTCCTGTATCTTCGAGCATGGCTCCCCCAAAGACGCCGCTTCTGCTCCAGGGCGCGACGCCTGTTCCATAAAGGGCAAAAACCATCTGCCACAATGTCGACCTCGACGATCGCTGCTCCTTGTTGTCCGTTCTCCCAGGATCTAGCTTCTCCGGTATTCTCCGCACTGCAAGCACCCGTTGTTTGAAGGTACGATCCCGCAAACCTGCAGGGGGAACAAAAGAGAAAATTACAAAAACAAAGAAGCCCCGAGCGCGGGGCACACTGTGCTGTGAGGGAGCGTCCAGGGACAAGGGGGTCTCCTGGGCGCTCCCCACCTCTTTATTCTCAAGGGGCCAGGCGGGGGGGCACGCCCCCCCCGGCCCGCCCCTCCTGTAGCCCGCCCCCCCTGACCCGGACCTTCTACCTGGTATCCGGGCCAGGGAGGCCGCCGGCCAATCGGTGGTGGGTCGCGCCCACCAGGGCCCGCCCCCACCACCGAGAGACAACAAAGGGGAAAGGGGGGGAGACGGTCGCCGCGCCGCCATGCGTGCGGGGGGGCCGAGGGCCCCCCCTTTTCAGTTGTCTCTGGTGAGATGTGTTAAAGAATGTGAGCGCAGGGTTCAAGAAAACAGAAGTCAGATGTGGATCATTTATTAATTAATGTATATGAAGCCATATGGTCCAGTATCTACAGCAACTATTCCAAGATGATTTAAAGCATTTTTGGAAAAGTCTGGAGTAAATATGTCTATATTTAAAGCTCATTCTGTGACAGGTGGAATGGCCACCACAGTTTTCTGCGCAGGGAGTAGATTGTACGAAGGCACATAGGCAGCTGATAGGTTGAATACTGCAGTTTTAATACATTTTGCTTTGAGCCTGTGGAGCATGTACCAGGCTTTGCTTTGAAAGGCTTTCAATATGCCTAATGCTAGACTCCTGTCTTGACATTAAATGGCGGTTCTCGGAGCTACAGTGCATGGAGAATCTTGATTTTATTAAAAATCACACGTCTAGCATTATCCTGGCCACCCTTCCTGAGTTGGGAGATTAGAATGCGGGATCTAGTTTGGAGTTGGAAGTTATGTATTAAGGTTTTTTAGCTATGGAAAGTAAAGAATGTAATGTTTTCATTTAAATTAAAAGGTTTAATAGGGAAAGTTATATTTTATTACAGAAAAGACACAATGTTTTATAGTTTGTTTGCTTTGCAGACAGTCATTGTAGAATATTTTGGAAGAGTACTTAGGATTTCAGCTGGCCAATGGTTATACATTTATTTCTTTGATGTAAGCAGAGTTATATTGCATTTATGTGTTTATTCAAGGTTCTGATTCTGTTACGATTCGCTCTTATATATAGTCTGTATCGTGTATTTCAGTTTCTGAATCTCCTAACACACTACTATGGCATAGCAACTATTGATAACAAAACTGGTTACCCACTGTTGTGACTGCAGGCTGGCCTTCAGAACCAGGCTGACGGGTGTCTCGGAGCCATCCAGCGCTATGCTGTTTTTCTACTTTGACTGAAAGCAGAAAGCACAACAGCAGGAGGGTGAAGGAAGGCAGGGGCGATGGTGGGGATTGTCAAAGATGGCAGGTATTTTTAAAAAAAACTTTTGGGACAGTGATACATAACTGAAGCTGAGTCATGTACAGATCGCCCATTACCCCTCTGCCATTGTGTAGCAGTTGAAAGAAGGGGCAGATTATTTTGTAGGCCATACATATTATAGAAGGGTAAAAATCGAATTACGGGGATGTTTTTGACCTCGAATTTCGGAGTGGCATAATAGACAACTTGAACGCCGCTTTCGTTGTCTATTTGACATTACTCAGAACCCCACAGTGACAAACATCTCCGTATTTCACTGTTCCCCATCAATATTACTATATATTGTGTCTTTGAATTACTGCTCAGTGTTGAATAAAAAGGATAATGCTAACCACCTAAGGGTTGACTTACTAACAAATGGCACACCGCAGTGCAGCATGCAAAGTTACTGCATTAACCGCTATATGTATCAACAAACCATTTTGCATTTCCTAAATAGCGAATTTTAAGGAATCGCTATTTAGGAAATGCAAAACGGTATGTATGTACAAAATCGCTTTCCAATAGCGATTCCTTAGCATTCCTAATTTGAGATTAGCAAATTGTCATTCGCAAATTACCCCTTCATTTCCATGGGCCAAGAGGCCCATAGGAATGAAAGTGCAATTTGCGATTAGCAATTTGCTGATCGCAAATTAGGGATTTTTCCAAGGGTGCAGGGGTGTCTCAAGAACACCCTGCTGCACCCCTGAAAAAGACATTTGGGGGCATATGGCGCACATACATGCCCTAAGGGCATGTATGGGCGTCATGTGGCACCTTTGGTTTTTTTCAAAAAAGCTTTTTGATAAGAATTCGCAAATTACCACCAACTAGAAGTTGGTGGTAATTTGCTAATCCTTAATGGCATTTTTTCCATAATATTTGTTTGATACATTGCATTTAAGGAATTGCAAAATTTGCAATTCCTTAAGTGCAATCGCAAAATAAGGATTAGCAAATTTTGCTAATCCTTATTTTGCATCAAACTTGTTTGATACATTCCATTTGTCTATTTAGCATTCGCAAAGGCCGAAATTCGCAGAATTTCGGCCTTTGCGAATGCTAAATAGCTTGATACATATAGCGGTAAGTTGCATCATGTGGAAAGAGCATAGCTTTGTCATATCTTTAAAAAAAATGCCACAGTTTTGTTCTCTTTAAAAGCTGGCACAGTTTGTGCTGCCTAGGGCAAAACCTGGCACCCTTGAGCCATAGTGGCAAAGAGTCTCCTTAAGGTCAGGAAAGTGGTTGTGCAAGACGGAATGCATGCCTGTACAAATACTATCATTTGAAACTATTTCCACTTTGCATAGAAGAATTAACGAGGAGAAATAAAGACATCAATCCTTGTTACGCCAGCCTCAGGGAAGCAAAGAATTGTGACACAAATCCATATCTATAAGTCCTTGTAGATATGAGAATATATCAAAATCCATAAGTGGGTGGATGGGGTAACATCTTCTGTTTAATAGAAATTTAGGAATTACTAGTAATGGAGGAAAGTGGCCAATGTTAGTTTAGATTTATTGCACATCTAAAGTTGATTGCATTTGTCTTTATAAGATAGCCTTAAAATGAAACTATGACAGTTTAACCTAACTTCTCCCAGTCTGTCCTTTGGGTTCATCTGCTCTAGGGGAGGGCGGAACTTCTGGAGTTTTATTCCGCAGAATTATATGAAAACTCTGCGAGATTCCGCAGAGTTCATCGACTAGATGGAAATCGACATGTCGCCCTCTTCGTGGTGATTTTTAGCACTGGGAGCATGTTCCGCACTACAAAATCTGCACGAACAGCACCATCCAATACACCAGAGCATGCTTCTTCATTGCTGCCTCTTGAGTAGAGTTTCTCCTTAAGCAACAGCTTTCTCACCACAAATGATTGCGGATGCCCGCGTTGAGAAAATCTCGCCGGGTGTCCTCCTAGTGCTGGAAAATCACGCTAGATGTTCCCAATTCTCTCTCGCCAACTTACTGTTCGTAAGCCACACATGAGAAAAAGCCCCTCAACATGGCTGTTGGCCTAGTTTGGCTGGAACTCAGGGTAGCGCATAGTGGGCAAAACTCCGCAAATGACACTGGCAGAGCAGACTGTATCGCTCACCCCTAATCTGTTCCATGATGCACTACAGAATTATCATTGTTGCACCGCATCATAGCTTTTTAATTGGTGTTGTAGGATGCAGGACCATCTAGAAGCAGCAAGTGTCTATTCCACTGACGATGTTAGGTGCAGAGGGCTGTAATCAGTGTTTTGAATACACTGACCATTTCCAAGGGCCTCCAAGAGTGACCAGGGAATGGTAACTGGCTCATTTATGCAGATGAAATACAATTATGCTCATGTTGTCTATGACAGAAAACAAAGAGTCTTATTTAGATTTATGAGGAGTTGGACATCTTCCTAAAAGTGGTGGGTGCCCTGTCCTCCGCATTTAGATGACCATTAACATCAATGTTCTCCTAATACACCAGATGGATATCTTCCCAACTTTAAAAAAGGCTCAAACTTTCCACAGAATGAAACGATCCAAACAGGACCTTCGCCCACCCAATCCCACCCAGAATAAAAGGGAATAATTAAGAATGTACAGTTCACAACAAAATATACTATTAATTAACAGCCCAAAACAGCATCCTCAAGACCTGACAAAGATCGAGGCAAAAAGAAGCACTGCAAAGATTTAAAGCATCTAGAGGAGAGAGGGGACATAAAGAAGGAGCAGTTTAGTTTGAAAGAGAAAACATTTACAAATGACACACCTTTCTACTTAATTTTAATGCTATAATTCTCTGCAATGAAAAGGAGCTCCACTCACCTAACCATCTATAGAGTTCTGCCATCCAAAAATAATGGGACTGTGGCAGTAGACATATTGTGGATGCTACATCAGTAAATGCATTGGTGTATAGGCTGTAAAACAGAATTCAGTATAAATGAAATGAAGAATTAAGAGTTCGACACCTCATTTCAATGGACCTCCCATTATTGCACCATTACTAACTTTGCTCAGAGTTGGCCAATCTGTTCTGAAAGACAGTAGTTGACATGACCGCCTCCTACTACTCTTGCTAGATTGTTTCAGAGGAGCTCTACCTAATAAGTAATTAGTTCCTTTTGTAACCACACCAAAGTTTAACTCCTACATGTTTCTCCTTGCTCAGTAAATGCTATCAGCTTATATCTATGAGCACCAGTTATATTTTGTTATCGGTGTGGGTCATCATGAAACTCCTTTACCAATTATGTTCCTGAGAATGGTCTCACACACTTGTAACACAAGAGGCCAAAATGTTGATGTTTGCTCCACATCTCACACAGTAATCATTGGATCTTCGGATCACCTGATGCGCACACGGACTGATTCCATTTATTAAAAGACTGGACTATATATACATTCATGTATGATGATCAAATGAGGCCTTTTTGTTTTATTGTACTTGATTTATGTATGTTGGGTTGGGTATGCCTTAGGAACCCTACAATTCAGATTTTTTTCTATTATAAGCAATATAAGTAATTCATTTTGAACCTAGGATTGTGTATTCCTGTTTGTACTTTTTCAATAAAGTTATATGAATGATCATTTGACCTTGTGTGTCTTTAGATTAAATCTTTTTGACACCCACTTATTTGATTGTTCTAAATACCTTTACAAATTATCCTCTTGTTAGCAATTTACCTTTTTTTGTTTATTGATACCCTAGCTCCTCAGGGGTTATTATGTTGCCCATCCTCGTAGTAGTCAATCTGTTCCAAGCCTGCAAAAAACAGAAGCCAATATGACATCTAAGAGTGTAACAAATTGATTGCAGATTGGTGAAAAAATTGAAAAATGATAAAGAAGGTCCGAAGTAGCTTATTTGTCACACATTTCCCATAGAAGCTTTTGCTTCCTTTGTAACTACTAAAACTATTGCTTGAATACCCACCTAATAGTTGTGGGAGAGTGGTCTTTCTTCAATTCAGGGCCTATATTGGTTTTTTGGGGGTTTGGAGAAAATGTAGCCATTTTTGAAATGTAAGCCAAAAATGTGAGTACCCAGTGGGCCCCACTCATTTACTTTTTCCCAAGTGTAAATGCTCTCTTAATCATGTCGCATCTGCTTGCCCAAAAACGAGCGATACCAAAGGGGATGATGGACGGAGCGTTAGAGCAAATCAAACACTCACCCCCAGTCAGCTGATCTGTGTTAAATCCATCATCATTATTTAGCTCACTCCACCACCCCAGTTCAGCCATGGCCATATGCAAATCAGTCTGACCCAGTGCCTCATGGGAACAGTCCAGCCCGAACTGGATAGCCATGTCTTCCCTGGACCGGAAACAAGCATCCTGGGACCGGTTTCGAGTTCATAACCCTCATCAGCCAGGCTATCTTGAATCCAGTGGCAAAGTGAGCAAGGGATCCACATCTGGGCATACCCTGCCAACTTAGGGCGAACAAAGCGATACCAAAGGGGATGATGGACGGAGCGTTAGAGCAAATTAAACACTCACCCCCAGTCAACTGATCTGGGTTTAATCGGTCATCATTCTTTAGCTCACTCCACCCACCCAGTTCAGGCATGGCCATATGCAAATCAGTCTGACTTTGTGCCTCATGGGAACAGTCCAGCCCCAATTGCCAAGCCATGTCTTCCCTGGACCGGAAACAAGCATCCTGGGACAGGTTTCGGGTTCATAACCCTCATCAGCCAGGCTAGACAAGGGCCCTCATCATCATACATAACCAAAATCGCCATCATATATTCACACAACTAACAACATGTTACTGCGCACCCAACTTCATATGCCCATATAATCAGCAACATATAACGGACCTTCCGCATCATCATATTCCAACATACCCAACATCATATGTCCAAACAAGCAATACCCTTAGACCACATAATCATCATTATACATCTGCAAAACCAACACCATACACTCGTATAATTACCATACCTTCACACAACCACCATCAGACCTCAATTAACACAGATCTTTACATGCCAAAATGCCCACAATTATATTCTACTACTGAAACCAGCCACCATCATATGCCCACACAACCACCATGATCCATTAACCACCCAATGCCAAATCCACCAACGACATAAGCCAACACACCTACCATCATACACCAACATACTTACCAACTTTTACATCCATAAAAACAGCTTTAGATGTCAACACATGAACAAAAAAAACATGAAATTCACTGCAAACAACTCAAGTTGAAAGGAAGTTCAAGGTGACTAACATGTATATGCAAATAGAACCACAACCTCATGCTGACACATCCGCCATCATAATTACAAATATCCAACACGATATGCCAACCTAGCCACTTTTAAACAATAAAAACACCAACCATCATATGGCAACACACACTATCATATGTCAAATCAAACAACATGATACAGATAGAACCATGTCATATGTCAAAAAAACGCACATCATAAGCCAGCGCACCCACAATCACACATCAGTTTATCCACTATCATGCATACACTCAACAACATCAAAGGCCAACACACAAAAAACCAAAGAAATGAATTCCTTAAAGATAGAGGTGAAAGGCAGTTAAAGTTGACTAATATTCCACTGACTATATTCCCACTCCAGCATCTAATGTTTGTGTTGTCACCCCCAATTGTTAACAAAAAAGTAATTGACTACGTCATATAGCAAGACACCTTCTTTCATACATGCACCAACCTACTGTCATATATACCATAACAACCACCATCTTATGACTCCTGTCCAACATCCAACAGTTTAGCACACCAGCCGCTATCACTGTTATATCATATATGCCCACCATTCCCTGATCAGACAATCACATGTTCATTATCACCTCCCAACAACAACGGTCCATACACCCATGATCAAATGCCCACATAGCCACCATCACGCTGACTTCTAATCAACGCTATACATTGTCACTCCAAGACTATAGTCAGTACAAAAGGATGTATCTATATTCGGCTATGTATCACTAGGATTACAAAGGAAAAGCTTTGTTTAGAATAGCGTTACTGTAAAAGAAATGGTATTGATCATGCCAGGTGCCTGTGGCACAAGATGGATTCACTGCTTAATTTGTAGAAGATAAAAGATGAAGTCACTGTGCTTCAAATGTTTCTTACAAAGCAGCCCCCGCTTCTTCCTGTTGTCCGCTCTACTACATTCCTGGCACCACTCAACTGTACCATTGTCTTGACACTGCTTACATGGACAGTGCCAAAGTATTCAAAGTCCACCTAAATGCATTAATTCCAGAGTCCCAACTACCACATATAAACACATGCCATGTACACCAAAACTACTGAAAGTACTCAAAATGAACATACAGAACACACCTTAAAGCCTTTAAACAATCGTAAATATTCCAAGACCAACTCAAATAGCAGTAAAACATTCCAACAATTCTGCAAAACTCGCGCTGCTCATCATGCCACACTGTCACCCAGCTAGATATGAACATATTTTGAACAGTTATCGGGTATTCCGAGCGAGAGAGGAGGAATGTGTAGTCCAGGCTCTGTGATTTAAGTGCCTGCTGAGCACCAGAAAACTCTGGCACAAATTAAGCATTGGATTCACTATACCACGAAAAAATATATAATGAGATGTTCTGAAATCCCTCAACCCTCTGTTTCTTTTTTCAAATTTAAAGCAGCCCAATTCTTAGCTTAGCTGCTCCATGAAGCACATCAGGACTTTTTTGGTACATTACGTTTTGGCTTTCTGTGTTATAGGATGCTGCACCATGTCCTGTCAAGGTATCCCTAAGTGCCACTGTGCAAAAGTGCCACTTATTCCATAGCTCCTCTCTCACATATATTTCATTCAATTTAAAGCACTGGTAAAGCCTGGCTTTACTAATAAGATTTTATATCGACCCAAAGGAACCCTTTTTCCAACATGAGGAATAGATAACGAAAGAAGGAGGGGAAAGAACATAACATCCTAACTCTTTTATGCAGTTTGCATGCACGTTTTTGAGGACAATTCATGATAGTCATTGTTCTATATTAGGACTGTCTCTTATGTACTGCAGTTACACAAAGATCTCTGTGACAAAAGCAGTAATCCACTCAGCTATTGTTCTGCACGGTATATGTCCTTTGAAGCAGGCAAATTAACCCTCTGCACTACTTTATGCTACTAGACAAAACTCCGATCTCTCTATCTATCAGGAACATTAATCACAAGAGTTATCTTGACATTTTTATTACTTCCTGAAAGTGGGAAGGACAAGGAACTCTGCAGAATATTTCTTGAAATCGCAAGTTATTGCCAAGCAGAGCGCCCCCCACCCCTGTGGTGAGAGCCCCCTCACCATGTCAGCGCCCAGTGCAATCGCAGCAGTCGCACTGCTCTAAAGCCGGCCCTGTTAAGCCTCATGCTTCAGGTACAAAAGTCTGTAATCATTGTGTCAGATTGTCGGACTAATGACTTGTAGGACCAATAGTTTGATCTCATTAAAATACTCAAGGGATTGACTTTTTTTTATTGTTAAAGAGTTGGTTTACTGCATTGATTTCAGAAATATGGGGGGCACATCTGTGTGTTTGTCTTCTTTTGTGAATTACTGAATATTATTATATGTGATTTTCAAGAGCTATACAATAAATGTTTCTTCTATTCAAGATTTGCTTCCTCTTACTTTTATTATGTTCTGTTTTCTGCAGTAATGACTTTTACTTATAAGTACCATTCACAAAAATGCTGACTCTTTAAAATATTTCCAAATCTAGGGGCCGATTATGATGGCGGACGGACCTGAGTCCGTCCGCCATCCCAGAGTCGGAGGGACTGTCCGCAGGGGCAGTGGCGGTCCCTCCGTGCAAATTAGGATGTGACCGCCAGGGTGGCTGTATTTTTAACATTGCGGCGGGTGCTGCTTGAAGCAGCACATGCCGCAATGTTAAAAATGTAAGCTGTGCATTTGCATGCATAAAGCGGCAGGCACCGCGCGGTGCCTGCCGCTTTGTGCACGCAAATGCAGGGGGGTACCATAGGTACCCCAATGTGCACCCCCGACCCCCCCTTCACCTCTGGGGGCCCGCAACGGGCCCCCAAGCAAAAATCCGTATGCCTGTGCACGGCGGAAATTCCGCTGTGTAAAGGCATGTAACACCAGACATCCTAATATGGCTGGCGGTGTCTTATAGACACCGCCAGCCATGTTAGTGCTTTTCCGCCGCGGACGGAAGGCGACCGCGTCGGAAAAGCTGCGGACGGAAAAAATATCCCCCAGCCATCCTAATCTGGCGGGGGGTCATTTTTCAGTCCGCAGCGGTTGTCCCGCATCCACCGCCGGCCTGGAGGATGCGGGAAAACAGATATCATAATCGGCCCCTAAGTTTGAGTAGAAATCCTGTCAGTGAAAATGCCCTCTATCAAAGTTCATGCACAACTTTCCTTAATTTTATGTTTCAGCTAAGCCTGGGCAGAGTGAAAAAAAAAACTGCTGTGCTATGTGGAGCTCTGCAAGCGCGGATTGCATTAGAAAAATGTAGTTCACAGTAATTTTCACCACCAGGTGTTTTTTCTGCACAGTGAAATTATCGTGAACGGCACCATGCACAGCACAAGTGGGCCCAAGCAGGCTCTGCTTGCTTTCTGCTGCTCGAGTAGACTTTCTGCTTGGGCAGCAGCTTTCTCAACACAAACAGACGGTTTCTCAATGCGAGCGGTCGCAAGCATTTATGGCCACCTATGTTGAGAATTCCGACCGAGAAATCACGCCGGGAGGTTAATTTCCCTCGATCACAATCACTAACTTGACGCTGACATGCACGAATGATGAAAAATCTCAATGGGAGGTGGATTTTCTTTGCTCGCACTTGCCAACGTGATGTTGATGAGCACAAGCTTTCTGTTTGGAACTCTGCGAGCTCCGGTAATGCAGAACGCGGAAAACTCTGCAAACTTTGCGAAGAAAGCAGAGTTCACTGCCCAAGCTTAGTTTCAGCACCTCAGCACAGCATCGCTTGTTTGCTTTTAAAATGAGGATCTCTGTCATTATTTACCATCATTTATGCCCCACGTTTTGACATTGAAATGTATTGGTATTCAGTTTTTCTATGCTAATTCCGAGTGAAGCCGTTTGGGGGATGCAAACAATTGATATGGTACTAGAATATTGTGGCGTAAGTGTTGTCTGACAAAAATATTGGAGCCTAATTATAAACTGTAGTTTGTAGTATGTTTAGTAGTACTGCAATAGTACTACTAAATGTACTGCAACATGCTCTCCGTAAACCTAGATGTGAAGGCCAATACTTCTGCCTCTCCTATCTTTTCTAAGCTACGATCTCTGCTCAAAATGTGGAGATCTTCACACACAAATGTGTACATTTTAGTAGTCAATGTGGGAGGAAACAAAAGGAGTGGCTGGAAAATGGAGAATATGTACTACTGAAGAGGAGGTAGTAAAGAGGGCTTAAAGGAGTGTTAGGGAGAGGTTTAGGGGAGGATATGCACCCACATACAAAAGAGTAAGCCTATAGCTTTTCACAAACTGGACTTTTATAGTTACGACAGCCAAAAAGGACACACAACAGTTGAAAACGTATTCTAGCTAAGAGCTGAAGTAAGTACAGAACTACACATGGCCAACCACTGGTACTGTAATACCCTACTATAGAAAATAATGGAGGCAGGGATTTAAAATAAAATCCCACAGGTACTAATATTAAATTAAATTACCTTATTTTAACTTTTTAAAAATATTAATAAATGGGCTTGTATGTTAAAATACGTATATATAAATGCAGATAATTATTAGTCAATTATATAAAAAGTTAATAACATTTTATAAATGTACAAATGAATGTAACTTTAATTATCCAATAAAATAATTGAATTAAATTAATTCTTTACCTAACTTGTAATAAAAGTGATAAATAAAGATACATTTTTTACTTTAGGTAGGATTTGGTATTTAATTCTTTCATTTAAGCAATATAGTCTAAATAATAAATATGTGTTTCAACATTAAGTTAATAGTGCTGTAGCATTTTGTGATCTACATTTCAAATACAGATTGTAAATGGATTTACAGTATTATTTAGGTTACAATTATTTGTAACTTTTTAAAACTTTAATAAACTTTGATCTTTTGAATACGGAGATCTCCACCACTCTGGTGGGTTCTCCACCCATGTGTAAGAAGTTACAAGTTATGTTATGTTATACTATGCAGCTTTATAGAGCACACTATCATCCAGGAGGGCATCCTGGGACTGAGCATGTGTCAGCCTAGCCTAACCTAGTGGGGGTTGTAGAAAAACTAGGTCTTCAGCGTCTTTCAGAAATCAAGAAGTGAGGAGAAGACTGTGTAGCTGCAGTCTGTTCCACACTTTAGGAGAGATGTAGAAAAATACGTTAGTCTGGTTTTCCATGTGCTTGAGATGTGTGCAGGTAGGAGTTCAAACAAGGGAGGTGTCTAGAAGGTTTGTGAAAGAAAATGTGATTGTTGGGGTATACTGGGCCTGTGTTATGTAGTGCCTTGAAAGTGTGGTTGAGGAGTTTGAATTGTGCTTGTTTGTGTATGGGGGGCCAGTGGTGTTTCTTCAGTGATCTGAGAACTGCCTGGGAGATTGGGAGTGATTCTGGCTGTAGAGTACTGAATGGTCCACATCCTTCTGGTGAGTTTCTTGTTGATAGCATCATAGTGCGTTCCAGTAGTCCATATTAATTGTGATAGATTTCAATGTGTTGATTGGGAGCCATTCAAATATATTTCTCAGCATCTTCAGGGGATGGAAGTATGATGCAGTGACAGAGTGGTCTTTGACAGCCATGTTGAGTGTGCTATTGATGATGATCCTGAGGTTCTCAGTTCGGGTGGAGGGGGTGATTGTCATCCTACCTCTTTTGGGCACCAGATCGAGTCCCGTGGTGAATTACACTTCCCAACGATCATGATTTATGTCTTGTTGGTGTTCAGCTTCAGATAGTTGGTCTTCATCCAGTGGGCAATATAAGTCATGCAGGAATTGAACTTGATCCGGGTACTGGGCGCCTTGTCCGTGAGGGAGGGAATTAACTGTGTGTCATCAGCGTAGGAGCGGATGTTCCTGTCATGAGAGCGGATGATGTTGGCTTAAGGGATCATGTATGCGTTGAAGAGGGTCATGTTCAGGGAGGATCCTCATGGAAATCCAAAGATGAGTTTGCAGGAATTCAAGGTGTATTGTGCTAGGCTGAATGACATGGCAATTCCACTCAGAAAGGAGCAGATCCATAGGAGTGCATATCCTTGGATTCCGACGTTGTGTAGGTGTTGGATGAGGATTAAGTCAGAGACTGTATCAAACACTCCAGACAGATCTAGCAGGAAGAGAATCGCCGTGTCTCTTTCATTCAGAGTCAAGGGTATATCATCTATTGCAGCGATGAGGGCAGATTCTGTGCTGAGGTCCGGTATGAAACCAGACTAAGTGGTGTTGAGAAGTTGATAGTCATTGAGATAGTTGATAAAGCATCTGTTAATAATTTTCTCCAAGACCTTGGCCGAGAATGGTAGCAGGGAGATCTGCCTGGAGTTGAGGAGCATTGAAGGCTCCGAGGAGGGGTTCTTCAGCACTGTCAGGACAGGTGTGTGTTTCAAAGCATCTGGGAAAATCGCAGGAGACGTGGAGGCATTCATAATGGTGTATGCCTGTCTCTGATGGGTTTCAGAACACTGGAGTAGGTGTGGTGGGGCAGGGGTCTAATGGGGCATAGA
Organism: Lissotriton helveticus; assembly: GCF_964261635.1. Classification (NCBI taxonomy): domain Eukaryota; kingdom Metazoa; phylum Chordata; class Amphibia; order Caudata; family Salamandridae; genus Lissotriton; species Lissotriton helveticus. The sequence continues at coordinate 314,034,096 of NC_136062.1, forward strand.
GGATTGTGTTTCCCACTGTATGTTTTCTGCGCAAGCTGGTTGTAAGCCTGTTGTTCTCACTCCTAACATTCACCTCGAAAAAATCCATGTTGTCTTTACCAATGGAACAAGTAAAGTCCACATTTAAGTTTAGGTTTTTGATTTTGCTAACAAAATTAATCTCTAATGGTTTGCACAGTACCTTTCTAAATTATAAAAAGGTCATCTATGAAAGTCAATCATAATATGACCTGTTCCATTCCTGCTGTAATATCCATGGTGGTGGAAATCTGTTCCTCTCACTACCCCATAAAGACTTTAGCAAAAAGGTTCCCATTGCGGTTCCCATTTTCTGTTTATAAAGTGTACCATTGAACATACAAAACGTTTTTCTTTAGGCACCCATTTCCCCCCGCCATATTACTATGGCGGGGGGGACTGCGGCGGTCGGAAACACCAACTGCTGCTTTTCCGTCCCGGTCGCGTTGCGGCCAGGGCAGAAAATGGTTCATATTGTGGCGGTGTCTATCAGACACCGCCAGCCATATTAGTATGGGCTTTGGGAGATGCCTTTCCGTGAGGGCAATGCCGCCACGGAAAGGCAGGTGGTCCTTAATTTGGGGGCCCCCTGCGGGCCCCCATAGTGAAGGCGAGGTGGGGGGTGCACATGGGGGGTACCTGTAGTACCCCCCAGCATTTGCATACACAATGCAGCAGGCACCGCGCGCGCCTGCCGCTTTGTGTATGCAAATGCATATCATGCATTCATAACATTGCGGCAGGTGCCGGTGTGCACACCTCCCGCCGCAATTTTATGAATCCATGATGCGCCCACCAGTGTGGCGGGCGCATCATAATGGCCATGGCGGGACCGCCGCTCGGTTCGCGAGCGGTCCCGTTTTGCACAAGGATGGCAGGCGGGCAAAGTCCACCCGCCATCCTAATGGAGACCTTAGTATCTTAGATAAAAGTCACATATTTCAATGTATTTTCTAGGGCACTACCACAAGAAGACACTATATGCCTCCCCAGGTGATTAGTCGCATATTTGTGTACCCTAGGTAACAGATAAGGTAGACGAGGTAATTCATTTCTTAAATAGCAATACTCCTCCTGCTCTAGCAGGCTCTTGTCTTTAGAGTTTGTTATTTTATCACAGCATTTATGTTGTGAATGTTTGTGTGAAGGGGCTTTGTGGTAAAGGCATCTGTGGTAAAGGCACTGCGTGGTAAAGGCATTGCATGGCAAAGGATGCATGATAAAGGCTTGTGTGGTAAATGCATGCATTGTAATGTTGTAAACCATGTATGAAGGTAAATTAGACTCAAAGTGTCTTAGATACAAGTCCACATATTTCACTGTATTTTCCAGGGAACTACCACAAGAGGGCACTATAGGCCTCCCCAGGTGATGAGTCATATAGGCATTGCATGGTAATGGAATGCATGATAAAGGCTTGTGTGGTAAATGCACGCATTGTAATGTTCTACAATAATTTCTAATATGCAATACACTTAGTAAAACATGTCTTCTGCTGTTATTTACTAGAGAAGTTCTACTCAGTACAATCTAATAATATCCAAATAATGATGTACGCTACCTGGGTAACTAACTGGATTGGAGAATGAGTAACAAGGAGAACAATTCTAGCATCACACTGTTTTTAGATTCATTTTAGCTATACAAGGACTAAATTTCATGGGTTATCATGGTGTCTACGCGCATCCTGTTCTTTGGGCGCAGCAGAGGTATGTCAAGGGCGTGGAATTTATTAGAATATCTACTTGACCATGGGGCAGGTTGCTTCATAAATCTACTTGTCCTGTAATAAAATCCACTTGTCCCTTTGATGCCATGTAGTGCGGCCACAAGTTATGGCAGCAATCTCACTATATTTAAATTGATACTTGTATAGCGCACTACTCACCCGCAAGGGTCTCAAGGCACTTGTACGAATACCGCTGTGGAACCCATCCTGGCTTTCCCTGTGAGGTGTCCACTCCTGGGCACCCCCAAGGTGGAGACCAGGCATCCTTAGCATTGTGGGGGCCGTTGTGGAGATTAAGCAAGCTATTGCCCAGAGTTGCAGAGTGGGATTCCATGATTGGAATAGGCACCGAGGCGAGAATTATCAGGTCTGTGGAATTTTGAGCCCAAGACCTGCCGAGGCGAGGAATTGAACCCTGGTCCCGGGCTAGACCTCTGCATCAGGGTCTGCCGCTCGAACCATTGAGCCACACTTCTCCACTTTATAAAAGTTCTGATATATTATTATTTTGGAGTTTTATATAGCGCTGACCTCACCCGGGGGTATCGGATCGCTTTACAACAGTGTTTTCATAAAAATTACATAGTAGAGCAGTCTTAAAAGCATAAAGATTGGCAGTCCAAGAGTGCGGAGGCTTCTTGAGGCATAGGTTTCTTGAGGAAGAGATTGAGTCCTGAGATAGCCTCATTGAATGCTTGATTGAGGTAGTCCGAGGTCGTGAGGCAGCTTAATTGTTTGCACATTTGCCCAGAAGCGGGCTGAGGTGGATCTGAGCGATGTAGAGTCAGAGAGCATCGTCATCAGGGATAGCGTGCCAACGGCATCGATCCATTTGGGAGGGAACGGTTGAGGAGGGTTTTTATGTGTTTCTAAATTTTGTGAAGGACGGGATAATTCTGATATCTGCTGGGATGGAGTTCCAGATTTTTGGTGCGTTTCCAGCAAATGACCTTGCGGCGGTTTTGTGTTTGTGTGTTCTCAAGGGGGTGAGAAGGAGGGAGTTTGAGCTCCTGAGGATTCTTGTCTGCCCGGCCTTCTTGAGTTTGGAGGCCAGGTAATCCGGTTTTCCAGTGTGAAGGGCTTTGTGCGGGAGGCAGGCCGTTCTGAAGTTAGCTCGCTGTTCGACTGGAAGCCATTTTAGTTCTTTTAGTGCTGGAGAAATGTGGTCATATTTTCTGATTCCGGTGACCATTCTGGCTGCTGCGATGAGGGTTGTTTTGAGGGGGACCAGGTGGGATTTTGTGGTGCCGGTTAAGGTTGCGTTGCCATAGTCTAGTCTGGATTGCACCAGTGATTAAGTGGCTTGTTTGAGGTCTTTAGTAGGGATGAATGGTTTAATTTTGTAGGGAAGCTTTAGGTTGAGGAAGGCAGTTTTAGCAGAGTTTTTGATGTGTTTATTCATGTCCAGTTTAGGGTCTAGGGTGAGTTAGCCAGGGTGCGATTGCGGTTTAGAGCATCCATAGCTTTAAGTCATTCTGCAATTTGTGGGTTCTCTTCTTTGTTGGAGATTAGGAGGATCTCCGTTTTGTCTTGGTTGAGTTTAAGGTGATTCAGGGTGAGCCAGTGTTGAATTTCTTTTAGGGTGTTGTTTAGTCTGAGGATGTTGGCTGGGGAGGAAGTTTCCAGATAGATTTGGGTGTCGTCGGCGTATAGGCGGAAGCGGAGTATGTTGGTGAGGTGTTCCATGTATATGTTGAACAGTTGTGGTGAGAGCACTGAGCCTTGGGGCAGTCCTCTGCTGACGGGGTGGCTCATACCATAGTAGTGTTTCAATGCTTGCAATCCCCTTATGTTGCCATGTTTTCACAGATCTACATACTAGGGCTGAAAGTAGTGGTAAGCAATAGATCCAGGGCTAGAATGCCCTTTTGGGTCTGTGCAAACCTACTAACTTGCATGCTTAAAGGGGTTTCGACAACTCTTCTCTAATCTCTTCCCATACTGAGAAAAGTTGGAAATTTACTCCTAACAATGGCAGATGTTAAACTTGTTCCAGAGTTGGAAAAAAGTGGTTGGAGGTAAAGTGAACTTGCAAACATTCACATTTTCCCATGAACAAATCTACACAAGCATACTTGCTCATGCTAAAATACAGTTACAAATATTTTCTAGCAGTTCTATTTCTTGTCCTACTTCTGTAAATTCTTGGGTGTTTTTTTGTTGTTGTTCATAATAGCTACCTTTGGAAAATTAATGAGGGAGAGAATAATACAGAGGATATCAGGGCAGTGAGTTTCAATCATCCTACCTACACAGTCTAGATGGACACCAACCCAGATACCTAACCCCCCCTTATGGTCTTCCCCTCACACCCTGTACCGCTACTTTACAATATGTAACAAACCCCACTCTATGCATGGACTTCAAAGCCCATGTTTCCTGAAAAAGGCAAATCTCATGGGTATCCATGAATTCACCCCAATCAGGGAGATCCATTTTGTTACTCAAGCCAGCAATGTTCCAAGAGAGCATCTTAAGCCCATGTGCTATGGGTACCTTATTACTTTGTGGATCTAAGATAGGATCCCCTATCTCATAGGGCACGAGCAACACTTCCTCATCGTAGCAAACAATAGTTTCAGCAATATCCTCAAAATGGGGAGGGTCTGACCCATTAGAATTCTCTATTAAGGTCAAATCATTACCCAACTTCACCAGCTGTTCAGGAACCTCATCTGACTGCTGCCCTTGGGCTTCTGTAATCTGATATGAGGGAGTGGAGTTCCCACAATGAGTCCCAATAGGGTTAATCCTCAACCAGCCCGGCAATGCACAACCTTTATCAGTCAATCCCCTAGGCAATTTCTTACTCTCCAATTGCCTGTTTGATATTGGTGACTGCTCATGGGCCACGACACTCTCACCGGAAATATTGGTACCTAGCAGTTGGGCCTCGTGGATTAAATAGTGGCTTCTGGTGGTTAGTCAGTCAACCTGATCGAAAACACTAAGGGCCAGAGGTAGGAGGCCTAATTCCGGTCGGTAACGGCCGAAATTACTGAATTTCGGCCGATACCGAACGGAATTAGGCTTTTCAGATGTAGGTAGCCAAATTGTAGGATTTGGTAATTTACCGAATCGGTAACTTAAGGAATCGGTAAATTACTGAATTCTTAACATACCGATTTGGTAAATTACCAAGGGCCAGATGTAGGTAGCCAAATACCGGTCGGTAACGGCCGAATTCGGCCGTTACCGACCGGTATTTGGCTATTGAGATGTAGGGGCATGGAAACAGGGCAAATCGGTAATTTTACCGTGTCGATAAATATACCGGTCGGTAAATTTACCGACCGGTATATTTACCGACCGGTATATTTACCGACCGGTATATTTACCGATTCGGTAAAATTGATATGTAGGTGGGACTCTTCTGAGTCCCACAAGGCCTACAAAATCGGTATTTTACCATCAAATTCAATTTGATGGTAAAATACCGATTCCGGTGTGCATGCACATGTGTGCATGCACACCTGTGCCATATGACAGGCAGACCTGCCCTAAGCCTGCCACATGGCCCCCGAACCTTTTTTGGGGGTGCTAGAGGGTGTCAAAGTGACACCCCCTGCACCCTTGTCAGAATCGGTATTTACCGAATCGGTAAATACCGACCGGTAATGCCCCATTCATTCCTATGGGCTTCAAAGCCCATAGGAATTAATGGGGCATTACCGGTCGGTATTTACCGATTCGGTAAATACAGATATTTACCGAATCGGTAAAAAACACATCTGGATGGACCTACATGTCCACCCTTCATATTTACCGATTCTTAATTACCGAATCGGTAAAATTCGGTAATTAAGAATCGGTAAATATTTTTTACCTACATCTGGCCCTAAATCCTTAATGTAGAGAGCATTCAAGTGAGTGCTTTTTACATTTAAGGATTCGTTATTTACTACCAACTAATAGTTGGTGGTAAATTCCGAATGCCTTTTAAAAAGCAATTTTGTGATTTTTATTCAGTGCCATGTGGCAGACATACATTCCCTTAGGGCAATTATGTGTGCCACATGTGCACCCATGCACTATTCAGGGGTGCAACAGGGTGTCAATGTGACACCCTGTCACCCTTGAAAGGGTTCCCCCTATTACCGATTCGGTATTTACCGAATACGTAAATACCGAATCGGTAATTCCCATTCATTCCTATGGGCCTCCATGCCCATTGGAATGAATGGGAATTACTGAATCGGTACCGAATCGGTAAATTCCGATTATTAATTACCGAATCTCACCGATTCGGTAATTGTTACCGAAAAATTATCTACATCCCGTTTACCTATTCTTAAATACCCAATCGGTAAAATTCCGTATTTAAGAATAGGTAAATTGAGATTACCTACATCTGGCCCTCAATCTGTTGCTTACAAGGAAGGTGACTGGTAGAGTGGTGTCATGAATAAGTTGCCCATTATACGAACTTCCTGCCTGCGCTCTCGAGTCCCTTCTTGCCCAGTTTTCCCATGACCCACTCCCTCTCTCTGCTAGTGACTGGAAGGGAGTAGGAGGATAAAAATAAATTAAAGGTTGAGACTGTATCCGGGTTGGGGGCCGTGTCAGCTTCCAATGGCATATATGCTCTACCACCCGCCTATCCCTAAAATTAATCAGGATGCAATCGCCCTCAATATGTTTTGTTCTTTGTCCCACCCAGTTGACCCTAAGAGTAAATAGTATTGTGCTGTGTGCCTGCGGTGTAAGTGGCCTATTAGTGTTTAACCAATAGATGCATTTGTTTTTGAGGTCGAAGTAGGACTCCTCCTTACCATGCTCCAACGCAGGGACCCCAGCAATACGGGGTCGATGCAGGTGGTAAGTCTATACTTTGCAAGCTTAGCTTTTTTGCACCCTGACTCAGAAAGCTCATGTGTGCAGCGTGGGTTTTATCTCTATTCATGGCTTCAGATGCCAAACCACCCTCCCCATCAGTCAGTATCACTCTATTCGTATTCTCAGTATGGACTACTCCCCCCCAAGTAATGAACGAGCAGAATTTATAGATGTAGGAGCCTCAGTACTCCCAGTGCAAAAAGCTGGAGGTTGATTGGACAAGGTTGGGAGAGATGAGCTAGGGAGGGCATAAGGGGTAAACAATGCAGAAGACCCATTATCCCCCCGCCTCGGGTTAGCAATATTAATATGATCAGGAGCACGTAGTGTCTCATAATGTAAACGCCTTTCCTCCAATGAAGAGAGTCTTTCTAAAAAAAAGGTGAGAATGTTATAGACAATAACGCTTCCATTCTGACCCAAAAGTCCACTCCAATGTAGGGTTGTTGGGCATCACCCGGATTTGGAGCAGTCGTGCCCTCCATGTGGTGCGAGGGACAGGTTTCAAATGTTATTTGAGATTCAATCATTTCCGCCATTCCAATCCTCGTAGATTTTTTAATTTTAGCGTTTTTATTTCTCTGGAGACCCCCACCCCGCTTTCTCTTTACAGCTGGCTCTCGCACTTGGCTCACTGCTTGCAGCGAAGAACAAGCAGACCTAGTTAGTGTTCGGGAAGATGAAATGCTAGCAGACTTTTTATTTGCAGGATTGGTATGAGAGGTCGCTATTACAGACTACAAAGAACAGGAAGTGTTTACTGGATTCACTGGATTAAAAATTGTCCTGCGATGGATTACTGGCACATCCTGTGGGGACCGAAGAGTCAATGACTGAAACTAAAGGTTACTCAGGTGACCTTGCGTACGACAACCCACCCAAGGACGAACGTTTGGCTAGCATGGGGTCAAATGATAAACGTAGTTCAGTTAATTTAATCTCGTGCTCCAAACCGTTGTTGCTCTAATTAAAAACTGGTCTAGTGTCCCCACCACTGACCCACTTGTGATAGAGTTCCTCCCGTTACCTCCTCTAGTAGACATCGTGATTTTATAACCACCCCTACATCCAAGCCTGAAATCATAGGCGTCAGATGGGGATGTTGAACAAATGTGCAGCAGTCTTGTAAGCACTAACCTTAAGGCACAGGGTTCAGGGGGGGGGGCCAACCCCAGCCTCCACCGGTCTCTAACGGGCTCAAACAGGCCCGCCATTGGCCCGGGCTTGGCCCGGGTGCGCGCCCACGCGTGACCCCGTAGTGGGTGCCGCAAGGAGTGAAGTAGCGGCAGCTGTTGGTGGGAGGGGCTGATGTGGGTGGCGTGGGCCAACGGTGTCCTGGGACCTGGAGTCCTTCAAAAGATCACTGTTTCTTTAATTGGGGAGAGCTAGATCCGAGTCCCGCCTGGAATGATGACGTGGAAGGGGACGGCCCGTCAAAATCTGGAAGCCGAGAGCGACCAGTGTGCGTGAACACCGGAGAAGGAGTCGGCGTGAGGCCAATCGTGGAGAGAAGTCTGAAGCAGACGGAACCGGAAGGAGGAAGAGAGGAGCCTGGAGAGGTGTCGGAGCCAGGAGGCCAACGTCCCCTTGTGTCACCCAGCCACGTTCCAGGCGGAGGAGCGTGACTAGTGCAGGTGCGCGATCGATTCACTGGTTGGGTGGGCAAGAGGGGAAGACCGCCACGTTAGATACCCCAGCCATGGTATCCTGGTAACCCTGCCCCAAGCACACCTCACCTGTAAAAAAGGTACGCGCACTGAGTGTATCCTCACTTACCCTCCCCTACTATTGTTTGTATAGTTGAGCAAACCACTCAACTAAAGTTCTTTGGTTTTTTCCACGTCCTCCCCAAAACGGATCCTCGACCTGACGGCATGGCATGGGAGTGCAGAAGAAGAGGACAGATTTCACCAAGGGGCAGGGAATCCCCCAAGAAGCCTACAGATCCCCCACTACCCTATTACCGGGCTGTACCGTAACGTAAAAGAGTGTTCAGACCAATAAAGCACTTGTTAAATACCAGTGCCGTCTCTGTGCGTCATCCCGAAACCCCACAATGGTTCAATTTGAGAAATCTAGGAGACGTCCTACATATCTAATGTGTCAGGGTGGTAATCTGGAGAGGCAAATGTCATGGTGATTCATTAAGTGTGTTGGCTGAGAAAAAGAAAGGGTTCCAAAATGTGCTTTCCCCTTGCAATTTTCCTTTGGGATTTTAGGCATGACTACAGTCTGTACTGCATTTACACCAAATGTACAGTAGTTTTGGAGTTGTTAAAGAAAAAATATTCATATATAGCTAGAGACACAGACCTCCTGGCCCCCGGCCGCTTTTCACCGATGCCATCATTGATTTCTTCCCACCCCATGCATTCACATCTACCAATTACATTCCACCTGGTGACCTCAACTTCCACCTAGACATCACCAATTACCAGAACACTGCATATATTCTGGAGAACATCACCAACATTGGACCTAAGCAGCTAGTCACCACTCTGACCCACGCAGCAGAACACATGCTTGACCAGTGTTCTCCGCCAGTGAATATATCTACTGCAGCGACATCTCCGAACTCCTCTGGACTGACCACCACTGCGTACATTTCACTTTCTGCAAATCCACCATACTCTACTGTACTCACCGCCCACCCTCGTAACTGGAACAAGATCATCAAAGAACATCTCACCACCTCCCTCAGCACAACCACACTGTTGACATCCACGGATGTCAAAACTGTAGCACGCAACTTCCACTAGTGGATTGCCAACTGTTCAGACGCACTGCCACCTCTCAAGAAAAAAACAATAAGCAACTCTCCAAGAGAGGCAGTTAGTTTACTTACACCCTCCATGAGTCCAGACACACCCGTAGATGACTCAAGAAGAGATGTAGGAACAACAAAACACCAGAAAGCCATGCAGTCTTCAAAGCCGTCATCACTGCACACCACCTCCTCCTCAAAACTACAAAGAAAACAGCCCTCCAAGACTGAATCACTGCAAATGCTCAAAACAGCAAGCAACTCAAAAGACCTTCAGATGGTTCCTACTGAGGCCAGAAAGATGGTCACCCACGTACTCATCAGCAGCAGATGGCAGTGCACTCTACGCCAGACGTCACCCACAAAATCCCAAGGAAACTACAGAAATTTCAAAATGCCACAGCCACATCTCTGAGCACCTGTACGAACTCCACTGGCTCCCAGTCAACAGAAAAGTCATGCTCAAGATCCTCACACATGCCTACAAAGTCCTCCATGACTCTGTACCAGAATACCTGAACTACCGCCTCTTATTCCAAGTACCCAAGAGACACCTCCGCTCAGCTGAACTGGCCTGCCACCATCCCCCGGATCTGCAAGGCCAGGACTACTCCTACGTTGCCACCAAGACCATGCATTCACATCTACCAATTACATTCCACCTGGTGACCTCAACTTCCACCTAGACATCACCAATTACCAGAACACTGCATATATTCTGGAGAACATCACCAACATTGGACCTAAGCAGCTAGTCACCACTCTGACCCACGCAGCAGAACACATGCTTGACCAGTGTTCTCCGCCAGTGAATATATCTACTGCAGCGACATCTCCGAACTCCTCTGGACTGACCACCACTGCGTACCTTTCACTTTCTGCAAATCCACCATACTCTACTGTACTCACCGCCCACCCTCGTAACTGGAACAAGATCATCAAAGAACATCTCACCACCTCCCTCAGCACAACCACACTGTTGACATCCACGGATGTCAAAACTGTAGCACGCAACTTCCACTAGTGGATTGCCAACTGTTCAGACGCACTGCCACCTCTCAAGAAAAAAACAATAAGCAACTCTCCAAGAGAGGCAGTTAGTTTACTTACACCCTCCATGAGTCCAGACACACCCGTAGATGACTCAAGAAGAGATGTAGGAACAACAAAACACCAGAAAGCCATGCAGTCTTCAAAGCCGTCATCACTGCACACCACCTCCTCCTCAAAACTACAAAGAAAACAGCTCTCCAAGACTGAATCACTGCAAATGCTCAAAACAGCAAGCAACTCAAAAGACCTTCAGATGGTTCCTACTGAGGCCAGAAAGATGGTCACCCACGTACTCATCAGCAGCAGATGGCAGTGCACTCTACGCCAGACGTCACCCACAAAATCCCAAGGAAACTACAGAAATTTCAAAATGCCACAGCCACATCTCTGAGCACCTGTACGAACTCCACTGGCTCCCAGTCAACAGAAAAGTCATGCTCAAGATCCTCACACATGCCTACAAAGTCCTCCATGACTCTGTACCAGAATACCTGAACTACCGCCTCTTATTCCAAGTACCCAAGAGACACCTCCGCTCAGCTGAACTGGCCTGCCACCATCCCCCGGATCTGCAAGGCCAGGACTACTCCTACGTTGCCACCAAGACTTGGAAAATCCTGCCTCTCCTCCCAGGCTATCCCTGTCTCTAACCCAGATCAGGAAGGATCTCAGAACCTAGCTAGCTATTTGACTGAACCTCAGTGCACAGTAGGACCTGTGCCCCCTAACACCTTGAAACCCTAGCAGGTGAGAAGCCACACTTAACAAATGCTGATTGATTGATCCACGTGCCAACAGCAACGCCATATTTAACTGGCCAAAAACCCAGAGAAAAATTGTGTCCAGAATTTTGTCGATCGGGGCATGGTTTGGGGGTCAATAAAGTGTAAATAGGCTATAAGTGGTCAGGATAGATGTATCCAGACCCTAAGGTACTGATGGAGGGGTCTGTGAGGGACCACTCTTGGACCAGAAATTGTCCAAAAACAGTATTCTTGTGGGGTGCGAGGTTCTGCAGATCCATTGCCATGCTGAGTGCAACCCCCATGGGAATATGCAATGGATCTGCGGACACCCACTCATAGACCCACTCAAACACCCATTTACACACCCACACAGCCACTCACATACTCTTACATGTTCATCCAGCGACTCACAAACCCACTCAGACCTAGAACATCGCTCACACACCCATAACACACCTATACAGCCACATCCACTTAGAGACACAGAGAACCACTCATACACCCTCCTTTAGACCTACAAAGGCACTCACACACCCACATACAAACCCATGCAAAAACTCATAAACCTGTACAGTCAATCACACACCCACTCAAACACCCACTTAGACACCAACAAAACCACTCACACACCTACTCACATACCCACTCATATACTCTCACTCATTCATACAGTGACTCACACAGCCACTCAGACCTAGAACACCAATCACACACCCACAAACCACCTATACATCCACTCATGCATCTACTTAGGGACCCAGAGAACCGCTCATACACCCACTCTCAGACCTACACAGGCACTCACACAACCACATACACACCTATGCAACAACTCATAAACCTGTACAGTTAATCACACGGCCACTCAAACACCCACTTAGACACCCACAAAACCACTCATACACCTACTCACACACCCATTCAGCCACTCAAACACCCATTCAGAGACCCAGAAACCACTCACAGAGCCATACAGCCACTCACATACTCACTTAGAGACCTAACTACCCACTCGTACACCTGCCTACAGACCCAAAAAGGCACTCACACTCTAACACACCCACGTACACACCAATGTAACCACTCACACACCTGTAGAACCGCTACTCACAAACCCACATACACACACACGCAACAACTCATAAACCTGTACAGTCACACACACACCCACTTACACATCCATTCAGCCACTCAAACACCCATTCAGAGACCCAGATATCCACTCATATACCCAGTTACAGACCCACAAAGGCACTCACAAACCCACTCACACACTAACACACCCACGTATATACCCATGCAAACACTCACACACCTGTAGAGCCACTCACACACCCACTGACAGACAGACCTACATGGCAAGTTACACTCCCACCCATTCACACACCCACACAACAACTCACACACCCACTCACAGATCCACACCACCACTCATACACCCACTAAGAGACCCAGAAAACCACTAACGAACCTACTTCCAAACCAACAAATGCACTCACACACCCACATGCACATTCATGCACACACTAACATATCCTCACAGCCACTGATGCACCCACTCACAGACCCACACATCCAGTCACTCACACACCCGCTTACACACCCACAGTACCACTCACACACATTCACACACCCATACTGCCACTCACACCCCCACTTAGGGGCCCAGATACATCCACTCACAGACCCACACAGCCAGTCACACACCCACTCACACACCCACGTACACTCCTACACAACCACGATTACACCCATGTATCCACTTTAACACCCAATTACTCGCACACCTCCACACAAACCCATGCATACATTCACACATCCACTTAGAGACATGAGACCCACTCATGCACCCACTCACAGACCCACAGACGCACTCACATACCTATACAGCCACTCACACACCCACTCGCTGACCCACAGTCAGACACCCACTCACACACCAATTCACACATACACTTACATGCCCACACGACTCACACATCCACTCACATACCCATACAGCCACTCAGGGATCCAGAAAGCCACTCACACACCCACTCAGAGACCCAGAAAATCAATCATGCACGCACTTACACACTCATACAGCTTCAAGTTTAAAAGTTTTTTATCATGATTTGGAACTCAGAGGTCCACATAGAAAAGACACAAAGGTGTACAAAACCAAATCTCCCAATTAATAATATACAAAATTAAATACATGCCCTAAGTGGTCAGTATGCAGATCACACAGTGATTATATACAGAGTAAATCACATGCCAGAAACATACATGTATAACACACGAGACGTATATAAAAAGACATTGGCCTAATAAAGTGTAAATGCGTAATTGGGTTGTGGAAAACTGCGGAACCTGACCAACGTAAAGAATGTTGCTGGGACAACAGTACAACTCTAGTACAGTACTTCAGTATAAATCAGTGCAATCAGCTTTGGGCAATGTAAATGCAGTAATCTACTTACATTGTGCAAACCAAAAAATCCCTAGGGGAACATATTCAGCACGAGCAATACACTAAATATATTCCCCTGAAAACATTTTTTTAAATTGTTAAAAAAAGATAAAAAGTTTTGAACAATCTATTTCCGAGGGTGGGGCTCAAATACAGTTCCGAGCCTCCACTGCCGAGGAAATATGATACTTTAGGAACACTGGTCTCAACAATCGACATCATAATGAATATAGTAGAGGACAAACAAATAGCACATGGTTCAGATCTTGAACATGCTTCCTGCAAAAGTCACACAGCATCTCTTCCCTAGATAATCCCTGCCATGCTCCTGTTACAATTTGGAAAGGAAGCAGGTTCAACCTTAATAGCAAAATAGTTCTATGCACACTATGGGGAAGGTTCCATTGGACATATAGTTGTCGTTCTTTGCATGTGCTACTTTCTACTATTATATCATTCAAATTTCTGACTAACTTCATAAATACTTTTTAATCAAGTTTTTCAAAATTGGATTTGGGAGAGGACTTGCTTCACTTTGCCCAATTCCAAACAAATCTAGTGCTTTCACATCATTTCTGAAAAAAAAACCACTTCTCTCCTTCAAACAGAAGAATATTTCATGTTTTAATGGAGCCCGTTTGGAGCCTGAATAACTATTCAATAAGCTATAGCACAACCTTAAGCTTGCTGCCACGGCAAATACATAGAAATAAGCCCAAATTCAAGCTGGAGTGCTGATGTAGCAGCGGCACAGTTAAAGTTACATATCTGGTGCCAAATGCGGCCTTCCATCTTCTCAAAGAAGGCCTAGTATCGCTCATCCATTGATTCACAGGAGTAACTCAATGAAGTGGGTATTCAAATTTTATGAACTGCCAAAACGTGGGCAAAGTGTCTATGCCCACAAGGTTTATATACCCTACCGATTGCAGAAGCCTGGGACATTGCCTTACTTCTGCACTGACTAATGTGATTGCTATTACAGAAGTTACTGGAAAAAATTCTACCTTAATACAGGTACAGCTTCACCCCTTCTAGCTTGTCTTTTCCTAAAAACCTATGCAAATATTTTCTAACCCTACATCTCCTAGACATAAAAACCATAACTTTGCTCTTGGAAATATTTATTTTTAGGAAATGTTTGTCAGCATAGTTGCCGAACTCAAAAAGACGCCTCTGTAAACCGATTGGGGCTAAGACTAGCAAAATGACGTCACTCGTGTAAAGTAGACAACCAAGTTTCATTGTATGGCCAGGCTGTTTGTCCTTGCAACTGGTGGAGCATTTCTAATTTCACCGGGGAGGCTATTTGTGTACAGCAATGGTGTTCTTTCCATCTCTCTTAAAGCAGGGGTTGGACAAAATAGGCACAGGTTACTTTTAACCTTTAACAGCACTTTAACAGTTCTTAACATCAACACTCACACATTGAATGAGCTGGTGTCTCAATCAGGGGTGTAGCTTGTTCAGTTAGATTCGGGGTGTGTAGAACATAGATTTCCAAACCAACACTGCCATTGAAATGGCAAAATGGATGAAAATAATTGTACGTTTACAAGGCTTCTCTGCACCATTCAGTGCTTTGTTTATTCTTCCCCTGTTTTGTGTGTGAGGGAAAAGGAGGGGTGTGCGTATACAAGCTCTGCGAAGTTTAATAGAGAGGTGTGTCTGTGCTATGAGGGTTGCTAATCTGAATGGAAACCCAGCCGCAGAAACTGCTAGTCCAAAAGGAGGACCCTGGACCCATCTACACACAACAGAATACATTTATTGGGGGGTCTCACACCCCAAATACTCATGTTGAGCCCCTCCCCTGGCCAGGATATCAATAATACCCTGGGATGTGGCCTAACCGCCGAAGTGAACAACTTCAGAGTTGGGGGTCTAGCTGCGAGTCTTGAGTTAGCTCAACATCCTGAGATTCTGAGATAATCACTAAGGGCCTTATTACACGTTTGGCAGTCCCATGGACCACAGTATCAGCGCCTGGAGGTCTGAGCGTGCAGAGCTCTGTGATCCGACTGCGTATCACGACTTGAGCGGATCGGTTTAGCAAAGACCACTGCTGGACCACTGAGACAGGCAGCAGACCGTCGACTTTGTGGTTGGGGAAAGGCAGCCACCATAGGGCTGTACAGAACTGTGTAGTGTAGTTCCTATATTCCCAATAGGCTCTGCGCATTAGAATAATATATCCTATAGATTTGACGTACGACTTAGGTCAGTAGGTCTCTATCGAATATACTAAACTTAAATGTAAGTGGCCGCTAGCTCAGAGGTCACTAGAAACTTTCTCAAATACACAAGAAGGGATTCGTTTCTGACAACCGCATAAACATGACAACTTTGTTTCCCTAGGACTGGAAAATATCTTCAGTCATAGAAACAATAGATAACTATTTTACTCAGTCAATCGTGCATGCTTTGTTTCTACAGAGTTTGCAGAGAAATAGTGAGACGGGTGTTTTCAATAAAAGGTTTATTGAACAGTCTTCTTTCTCATGCAAGAGAGGTGAACTGCTAGAATCGTTATGCAGACTACAAAGTATAATGCGTACAGCGTAAACAGTAATTTGAAATAATACTGTAAGAGCATTGTATGGTTTCTAAGCCATATAAAAATATATACATAAATAACATAGACTAAAATACTCAACTGGTGCTTCTAAAATACGCCTACCCCAGTATACAGAACCTAGGTCTAGTACGAGGGAAGAAGTAAGTATTTTTTTGCTTAGGTTTTGTTTTTGCCAATAATCTACAAAAGGTTTCTCTAGGTGCTTATGAGCTCCATACCTTTAGAATGAAGGAGGTCTGGTATCTCTGTCTCGGGACTCAATTTCCCAACACCCGCAAGGGGAGCCGGAAACACTGGAGCTGTATTCTCGGCAGAGAAGCGCAGCTTCCTTCTCAGTGCGTCAGCTGGAGAGTCGGCTTCCTTTGGCACTTGCTGGAGAGAGCTGTGTCGGACAAGTAGGTCTTCGAACTGCTCCGAACCATCGTATCTTGCTATAGCAAGTGAAGGTATATGTATACTTTGAAGGTGTTTAAGAATGCCATGTTTGACGTAAATTTGGGCATATGAACGTCATGTATGAACCCCTGGGGAATAGTTGTTCATTGTAAAACTAACTGAGTTCTTGGAGAAATACTCAAGCAACGGCTTAAGCTGGTTTTCCAAGAAATCATTGTGACGTTTGGTGAACGGATGGAAGTAGCCATACCTGTATTAGGGTAGCATGGGCTATGCCTAAATAAGGGCTGGATTTCTATGCCTATATAAGGGCAACATGAATTGTACCTATATAAGGGCATGAATTGGGAAAATTCGATCAGAGCCTAAAACGCCACACAACAGCTGCACTGCCATGCGTTTCATGGGTCACCTGTTCCACGAGCGGACCACGGCAGTCCAACCACCTGCCTCAAGGTGGCGGTGACAGAGGATTTGGGGTGCATACTTACCCCTTTCTTCTTCTTCCAGGCAGATTTCAATATGAATCTTTTTCTCCAGATCCCCCTTCACAGCAGGATCTTTACGCTGAGGGTTACAACCCGGTTTGCGGCGATCTACAGGTGAGTTAGTTTCAAACCATATACCCATTGCCAGCAGTGCCCACAGATAGTCTGAACCTGGGTAATGGGTATATGGTATTTTTCAGCATATATCATGAATGTGTGTGCATCCAGCACATATGCAGTTAAAACGCACACACAGGCATTGATATATTTCTGAAATATACTCACCACCGCTGTAATATCTCCACCTCCACACTGCCGGCCCGTGGTCAACTCGTAGTACAGCTTTCTTTGGACAGCCAGCGCTGTGGCTTGCTGGCCAGGGTGGACGCGGTCCTACGGTGTCGGACTGAGAAACTCGTAATAGGGCCCTTAATCTCACGGTGTCTGTGGACAGTGCCTGCATACCGTACCATACAGGTGATAAGCTGCTCTATACAAACCCAAGCATTTATTTTATTTAATTCTCATGGGTAGAATTTTTCATGCATGGCTAGTGCAAAGTGGTGTAATGGTTTATCCATACAATATGTTCCCTATTCCCATCCGATTGGAAGGATTAGCATTTCTGTTGTCAACATGGCCTCTTCTCTCTATCCACTTAGGGCAAGGAAGTCAATGGACGACAACGTATCATGTGCTTCACAAATATGTAGTTACACATAGAATTGTAGCCTACTCACCACTCGCTCCCTCCCTACTTTATTTTGCACTGTACACCACCTCTTGCATCATCTTTACTGGTCAGTTGATCTGGAAATAACAAATTGGGACATCATCTTTACTGGTCAGTTGATCTGGAAATAACAAATTGGGACAGTTCTATCATTATGTTGAGGGACCTCTCTAGGCCCATTGTTAGAATTTCTTCTCCCCCTCTCTTTTGGACACATGTATCTGACAACCATGTTTGCAATAGGAGAATGGGGCAGGACTAATAATAAACCAGGAGGGAAAAGTGGTGGCTAAGCATTATCTTCCTGGTCGCCCTCCAGAAGCAACGCAGGTTTTGTCCTGTTCGCTCCTTCCTAGCCCATTTTGCGATCCACTTTAGAAGAGAGCAGATGGTCAAGAGAATCCATGAAGCTAGAATTAGGAGGTTGCTCAGACCACTTATTCCCACACCATTCTTAGCCCTGTCTCAGCTCCCTCCTTGACTGCAAGAAGCATATTAGTATTAATGTAGCAAAGAACCAGGAGGGAGAGTTCAGACATTCTGACCGCAACTACAAGGTGGCCATTTGGTGATGTAGAGTACATTGGCTCACATGAATACATGTAGCATTCTCTGTGCTCATTTTTTATAATTTCAATTTATTTCATGATCAACCGAGGAATCACATAGATGCCACTACACAATTCGTGCCAGTACATTTGGTATTACGGTAGAGGCAGTTCAGACTAGCTTGCCATCTCAATGCGCTGGGGTCAGACAAACATCAAGACACACAAGGGTTTGCACTGGTTTGTGAGCTTCCTGCATTGCACAACACCAGCCAAAATCATAGCCTTGGCTGAACACATCCTCACTTGTATTTTGAATATCTTAACATATGTTTTCTATTCTATCATTATTCTGGTATGTTGTCCATTGGTTAATTTATAACTGTTTGAGAAACGTCGTATGCTATTAGGATTCTGAACACTATCTTCCAACACTAATTTGAAACGAGTCAATATCAGAGTTGTAGGTCATTTTGTTGTTGGCTGCAGTCAGCTAAATCACGAGAGCCTCTTTGTTGCTAACGTCTAGCTCCTTTTGTTTCTTTTCTCTTATCGCCGACCTCTAGTTTTTCTGTTGTGAAACATAGATTTGTGTTCCTTTTATTTTTTGGGGAGATTTTGCCTACGAAATTTATCTTCACTTCTATATTTAATTTCACTTTGGACACTGAGCATTTGTCATTAACCATCTGGCTCCGATAACATCAGAAGCAAATATTTTTTGGCCTAATTTCTCTTTTTCCCCTGGAAAACATTTGTGCATACGCTCAAAAAAACAACACTGGTTGTTCCAAAGTGCTGTAATATGTTTTTATCTAGGACGGTAATTAATTCATGTTTTTCTGGCTGATATATTCCATCATTAACGAAATATGGTTGCGATCCACTTCTATTAAGTTTCAGACTGAGCAATCTGAATTCACTTTAACAGTTTCCAATCATATGTTAGCTGACCTTCCTGGTGTCATACATATGCAGGGCTTTGAATGTGAATATTCAGAGGCATATATAACAAGCATTTACAATGCAATGGTTTCGCCTTTTGAAAAGTTAGATCTATTGGCATTGTAAATGACAAAAATTTTATTTATGTGTTGGTTTTGAAAATAAATAAATAAATGGCATTGTCATTTACAATGCCAATAGCGTAATTTCTCGGAAATGCGAGACCTATAGCAGTTGCAGTTGCAAGTTGTAGAGTTTGAGCTAATGATATTGCAGATAACAATGCGTTTTATTTAAGTTTCAAAAACCAAAAATTAACTAAAAGGTCTCTCTCACACTGCTGTCTCACACACTGCTAACTCCGAAGGCACAGTGTGCTGCTAAACAATTGGGAAATGAGCAGTCGGAGTTTTCTGATGAAGAAAGCAGGCTAGACTTCGCTGCAGCGCGAGTTACGTGGAGGTGGGGCGTCTCACATGTGCACCCTGGACGTGATATTGGCCGGCTTACAGAACTACACCCATTACAGTGCCGATCGCAGGTAGTTATTGCTGATTAATGGGTGTGCCTGGCTTGTGGACTGCACTGGCCCGCCGACTGTGCCCACAATAACGCGCTCTGGTCTCTTGGGGTGCCGCTGCTTCGGGCGGGGCGGCCTGTAGCCCGAACTTGTGGTGTGCATTACAGCCTCCCGGTCATTTTACTGCCGCTAGCTGCCGGCCCTCCAGGGGGGTTAATTACAGGAAAGCCGTCTACAGACAAGCAGGCTGCAGAGTTTACATCCAGTCTAGGGGGGGCTTTCTCAGCACCGGCTGAAGAAAGGCGCGCACCCTGTGCCCTTGAGTTTCTTGTGTATGGGGTGGCGGGCGGGGCCACAACGGTGGCTTCAGGAACTGCATAGATCTATGTGGATTGTCGCAGGTATAAGGTGTCCTCTCTACTGGAAAGAGGGACTTGACTGTGCTGTGTCTCAGATGTAATTGGGAGTCTTCAGGTAGTGCCCCCCTTCACTGGGGGGTGTGATGCACAAAGCCTCATCTGTTAGAGTGCTTCCGGTGTTTTGTAACCTCTACATTGCTAGCGGTAGCAGCCTCCGTTCCCGGTCATGTTCCTGTGGACGTCGAGGTTAGGTGGGGTCAACAATGTCACAATGTCTTCTCCGTTCCAGTGGTCCCACCTCCTCTCCTTCCTGCGCCGAGTCCATGCTCCGCTGTCTCACGGGCTGCCTTTCACTCCTCAGAGCTGCCCTGGGCTTGACTGCCGTTTTCCGTATTTACAGAATCAGAGGCGCCCCCAGTCGTCTGATCCCCACTGGGGACTGTCCTCTCGGTAAATGTTTGCAGATTAAAGTCTCCTCACTTAATCCGGCCCGAGCCTCCCGCTGTGCGCACCTGAAGCCTCGTGCAGCGCGGGTAGTGTTGACTGGCATGTTTCAGCCGGGTACCTCAGGCCGAGGCGAGCCTTCTGCAGGTAGACCTTGTGGACCGAGCCGGATTCTCGCTGGATGTTTTTCAGCAGATAACGAAAACATTAAGCAGCCGCCGAAGCTTGCTGGTCCCGTCTTGTGGCCTGTGCCCGCCATTACATGGCGTCGGAGGCTGGAATTTTACTGCCCGTCTCCCCGTGCTTAGTTACCCCATACTGTAGGGAAAAAGTGCAGCGAATCGCAACCAGGTTGCAAATGCTGCAGGTATCGTTTTCCAGCGATTTCCCATCGGAAGGACATGGAGAATATAAACATCCATGGCTGTGTAGTTTTGGGAGTCGGAGATGCTGGCAATTTCTCGGAGTGGCTGGATGGGTCAACAACACACCGTCCGTCGAGAGAGAAAACGAATCTGCCAGCCGTGCACCGTCCGACTCGACAGGGTGCCATGCCAGTAAACTCTACGGTGCCAGTGTGCCAGGCGCTGTCAGCCTGCATGATCACACAAAGCATAGTTTGTGTGCAGGGTCGGACTGGCCCGTAGGGCGATCTGGCATGTGGGCCCGTGTCTTGGCTGCTTGCGGACCTGCTTCATGGTCTGAGGGGCTCGTTTTTATGCTGACTTACCCGATTTTACCACAAACGTTGGCCGCAGTAAGCACAAATCCGCGCCGTCTCACATATATTACAAAACATATTGGTACCTTTCCGCGTTAAAACTGCCCCGATTTGTAAACGTGGGACACATTTTAGCTGTCAGATTCGCTAATAAAGTGGGAGGGGGACACTTTTTTTTATTTTGGTGCCCAGAACTGTTTTCTGTCCCAGTCTGACCCTTTGTGTGCGCGAGGCTCCGCCAGACATATATTCTACTTTATAAATTTGCCTGGCAGCCGCGGACTGCCAAATGCCACGGCGCGTCTGTGCGTAAGTGTCTGACCGAGTCGGGTGGATTCAACTCTATATTGTGTGCCAGGCTCTGCCACCCACCACCACGGTCTGTGTGGGCCAGGCTCTGCCAGCCGAGCACCCTCGAATGCTGCAGTGTGTACCCGGCCTTGCAGCTGTGTGCCACACAGGTCTTCACTATATCTGTTTGCTCCCACTTCTGCAAAAACACAAAGCACGAGCACACGGACAGCGGGAGGGGGGGGCGGGAACGGGCAAACGGACAGCAGGAGGGGGGTGGGAGGGAACGGGCAAATGGACAGCGGGACGGGGGGCAGGAACGGGCTCACAGACAGTGGGAGGGGGGCGGGAACGGACAGCAGGACATCGCGCAATCTACCCCTGCAAACAACACTTCCAAAATGGCGAAAACAAAGCTTGAAAAAAAAAAAAAATAAACAACCGCCCACCGCCGCATGACGATCGCAAAGGGGCGGGATGAGTAAAAATCGCGGGAACGCCCACAAATCTGCTCGCAGAATGACGAGCAGATCTCTCTTCCAATGGCTAGCTTCCATTTATGGAGCTAGCCAATGGAAAAAGAGGGCGGGACAACACACACATACTGTAAACATTAGATTTCGCCTGTGCCGAAAAGCTGCGCGGTGCGCAGCTTTCGACGAGGGGAAACCTAAAAACCAATGCCCAAGAAGCATATCAAGTTACATGCACCAAGAACCCAAAAAAATTTTGAAGTCAACATTCCAAATTCCTAAATCAAACTATAAGATTCACAACATGCTACCAGCATGAAACAAAAAACTTACCAAGCCTAGAATTGATTTCTATCTTCCCTAAACTAACGTATACCACTATGTAACAGTAACGTTCAAAACGACATTTATAGATTGCACATGTACCTGAAATTTGTAACTTCACTGGACCATACATGCAAGACTAGCTCAAAGGTACTAATTGTAACCAAATTAGGGAAGGCATACCTAGGTGCTACTAGGTTTCAACCGAATGACATTGAGGCCTAACATACGTCAGCAGCGATTCTTCAACTTACTGATTACATGTTTTGTCCCCAAACAAAACCCTTGTATGTACTTTAGGCAAAGGCTACAAAATTATAAATTAGGCCAGACACAGTATTTTGAGATCACAGTTCAAGCCACAAACACTGAAAGTTCTTCGAATAAACCAAAATCCACAACCCATTCCTGCTGTTAGATTAAATGTCACATGACAGCCAACACCAGAATTTTTTTAAAATTTATTTTAAATGTTTTATATAGCGCTGGCTAGACCCGGAGGTATCAGAGCGCTTTACATGAGCATCAGATCATAGTTACAGGTTACATCTTTACTAAGGTTACACAGTTATTAGAGCATGGCAACATAGTTACTTGTAAGGTCAAGAGAAACAATAAGCACAAATACGTAAGGGGAAAAGCGGGCAAGGGGAAAGATTCAGGGGAGGGGGGAAGGAGTTGGGGAAGTAGACAGGTAATGAAGGCGTGAAAAAGGAGGGGAGGGTGCAGGACATCGCATGGAAAGAGGAGGGTAAGGGTGACGGGGACACAAACCAGTAGACGAGTCAAAGCAACGTCCAAAATCCAGTAAGCTGTGATCCCAGGGGGAAGTGGTATCACTTCCCTATCTCTGTTGCGTGAGGCTCCCTTTACGTAGTGGACTCTCTCAGAGGGGTCTCAGACTCCAAGGCCTACATAGGGCCTACAAGGGCCATATCATTACCAGAGTCTACTTCAAATTGAATCAACTCAGAAACCACCAAAGCAACATGAATCACCCCGTTTTAGACACCAGGCAACAATCTACAACAATTCCAACATATTTCTTTGAATAAAACAAACCGTGTCACATACACGTTGCATCTCATGACCACAACTTAATACCAACTAACATCCCACACACTGAACAACCAAGGTTTCCGTTCACAGTATGTTAGAACGTGAAGTCTAGAATGTTTGAATATGCAGACATGTCTAAGATAGGAAGGACCATGCAAGCCAGAATATCAATGTGGTTGTGGCCACACCCACCCTACTGCTTGATATCGTGATCTGACAGTTAAGTCTGCCCTGAGTGTGCTACATCTTCAAACCAAACTGAGAAGGCTAAATTAACGCTGTACTAATCAAAACATAGCAAACTCCATGTCTGATACATACATTGTATATTTCGAAGTCAATTTTAAAATCAAAGCAAGGATAATAGGATGCATAATTATACAAGCATTTGCAATGCATTAGGTCTCGCATTTGCAAGAGTTTAAGCTACTGCAATTGTAAATGACAATGTCTTTTATGTTTTTTTAAAACCAACACATAGATAAAAGGCATTGTCATTTATATTGACAAAAGCTCAAACTATCGCAAAAGCGAGACCACTTTAATGGTTGCCGCACCACTTTCTTTAGACGCTGCTTGCTGTATTCAGCTTACAGTGCGCCGCGGCTACAGTACCCCTTTTGGACAAGGCTCACTGTAAGCTAAATACGGCAAGCAGTGTCTCAAGAAAGTGGTGCAGCCACCATTAAAGTGAAAGCACGGTATGGGGCGCTTTCACCAAAAATAAAACAAAACAAAGGTTCCTGAAGGTGGCCGCTGAATTTCAAGCATACAGCCATGGCAAATAAAATAAATAAAGAAGCGGGTCGCTATAGTTAAAGGGGACCAGTCACCATTACTAATAAAAATATAAAAGCAGGCAGCGTGCTGCTTTGTAGGCAAGCACACTGTGGGCGGAATAGGGGAAAATCATTAAAAAAAGATAGTGCTCACAGACTGTAAATAAAGCAGATGTGTAACAACGCAAGTAAAAAGTCCAGTCCTCATGTGAGGTTACAAATGCAGACAAAGCGGTACTAAGGAGGGACTACAAAGCCTATTCATGAATCAAAAGCAACGATTTAGAAAGGACAGCAACAGGAGCCAATTAAAAACATGGGCGAAAAATGGGTGGAGCTTCCAGTCCCTATCTGAATACAGCATGCCTCACAGAGCAGCGTATGCGCTGCCCAGGCTCGACCTAAAAATATATGATTGCAACCACCGACGTTCTGACACGTCTCCTCTGCGCACACAATCCATCTGATTTCATACCCCTCCTCGCACTAATATCAGCGCTCCAAAATTCACATGACTAGTCGGGGGAGTGTAAACAAACCAATAAAGTTACTCTTTGACCGAAACTCTTTTTGCCAAAATAGTAAAGTAGTGGCATGGTTGAGAAAAGAAAACGTTAATGAGCGTGGGAAGCTGTTCGAAACCAAAAGGTTTTCCTTTGGGCAAACTTTACAATCTTCTAAAAAAAAAAAAAATGTACACGAAGTAAAAGCCTGATAACTACAGTACATTAAACAGGTCTAATGAAGTGAGAACCTAGCGCGTAAAGCAAATGATACTGGGCAAACTTGGAATTTTAAAAGGCAAATGTTAAGAGTAGGGGGTCTGAGCAATACAAAATCCGTATTCCCCAAACGACGACGTATAGGATTAATGCAACGTTACGCCTTTCAATTACGTATGCCGAAGCGTTTATTTATTGGCTTATAAAGTTTTATATAGCGCGATATCTGTACTGTCCACATTTCTGCGCACACAGCCGTAGCCGAAAGCGTTGTTCACATAACGGTCCATTTCCCTTCACCAGGGAGGCCTTTGAGGGCCATCTGGACGCTCAGTAAAATGGCTTAACATGCCATCCTTTTGTCCTCAAAACACCGAAACTAACTACGCTAGGTATGCATGCTTTTGGCAAGGGAATGTCAAACACCGAGATCAGCCCAGACGGAAGCATCAGCTGGTGTGTCAAGCAAAAATGTCATACATTTCCGGAAGAGGTTTGTGTGCGAGACTCGCGCTCTGGGATGCCTTAGGGGCACCCACTGCTACGTTTGTGGCCACAAGCTAGTGAGTAAGACTGCCACGTGTTACATTTGTTTACATTTCAGATGAGAGGCGGAATCGTATTGCTCTAAAGTGATATTATGTTGCAAGTTGTGAACAACCAAAGTATACAATAGACTATCGTCCCATAATTGTCTGAGTTACAGTCCCGGCTGGTATTTTGGTGAACCATTCAGTCACCACAAATAAGACAGTGTGGTATCTAACCCCAAGCACATTTCCTCAACCTCTCAGATTTTTTCAATACCTCGATTGCTCACTGTCACGCAGGACACACTAAAACAGCCTTCGTCCATCCGCAATTAAATTACTTCAATAGAAATACACAGTTTCGTCTCTTAAACGTAATACCACACGCGCGAAACCTCTTGCAAACTATTTTCCACAGAAGGTACTACCTGAAGACAGAAATCCCTTTAGCTACATGAATAACCATCAGTTCCATCGCGACAAACACGCCCAAACAACCACCAGTGCATAAAACTCCTGAAAAGCACAAATTCGAACTCGTCGTATACACCACACATTTATAATACACGTTACCAAACTGCCACATATGCAACCACAACTTAACCGTTACCCCTAAACCAACATCAATCCACATCTCTTGCCGTAAACACACTTGTTGCACTGATAACATTTTGATCTGGGCAAATCCAACATTTCTGTGCTGGATTTCCTTGGCTGCCAAAATAGAAAGTACTAACAAAGAGGGTACGCTCTGGTACTAACAGGCAATATTAAAAAGCAAACATTTTACTTCAAAGTACCATGATGCACTAACAACCAGTCTCCAGCCAAAATCACACGAACGAACAAAAAACAACCCCTACCCAATGCACAAGCAGCAACCTCAGAACTACCACTCCCACCTTTGCGACTACCACATGCGCGCGCCCACCAACACTGAAATAAAACACCCCAACAAACACTCCAGCTGTCTTTTGAACCCCACGACACACACACCACCACCAAAACAACACATCAAATGAGTTGAGCCTCCCCGAAAACACAGAGCAGTCACCAGTACGTGTTTGCGCACTCTGCTCCACCCAGCCCCCGCAACGGGAGTGCCTCTCTGTCCTCCCAGGCACTGTTCCCCACGGGCTGCACTCACCCGATGCTTCGCTTGCTGCCACCCGTTGCCGGCTGAGCTGGTCCCAGCATGGGACTTCGGTGCGAGACGGGCGTTGGCCGGGGCGTAGGCTCGTACTCCAGCGCGGGGTGCGGCTCGCTGCCTCCTCTGCCGTTCCTGCTCTCAACGCCTCCGGCACATCGGCGAGCCTCCGAGACGGCCACAGGCGTGCACATGCGTAAACTCAAAACATGGCGGAGAAGAGGTCGCATAAACAGGGAGGAAGGACTAAACCGTGGCTTCATGGATTAGAGCCGAGGACCAAACACGAGCAACCGAGTGCGCTGGGAAAGAGGATGAGCAGCAGCACGAAGGGCTTAGAGGAAGGACTAATGCAGCACGCACAGAAAGGATAAACAAGCCAACTTACTCGGAATCAGAGAAAGGATAAATAAAGCGAATCAACTGGAAAAGCAGAAAGGATAAACAACCAAGTCAACTGTAAAACTCAGTGTAGAAGAAGCATTTGACCCAGCAAACTTCTTCTTACCGCTATACACTTTGAGTAACTGGCAGTTATTGAGTGTTACCTATGATTAGCAGAAGCAGAATTTTTATTTTTTTATTTTCACAAGCGGTTCTTCATTAACACTGCAATCAGGGCACAAGTCAGGTCCCGGGCCGGCAGCCAATCACAGCGCTGCCCGGGGAATGACGTCACGGGGGTGTCCCGGGCCGGCAGCCAATCACAGCGCGGCCTAGGACAAAGGGGCGGGACTTAAAAAAAGACAGAGAAACGCCCCTGAATCGCGTTTTCACGGGGAAAGCGTGATTGACAGCCAATCTCTTCCAATGGCTAGCCTCCATTTATGGAGCTAGCCAATGGAAGACAGAGGCGGGACCAAAGCCCCATATGTAGGATCATAAGATTTCGCCCTCGGCGGAGCAACTGCTACGCAGTTGCTACGGCCAGGACAAAACCTAAAAATCACTCAGTTTAGCTTTCTACCCGCACAGCAGCCTATATTGGCACAATGTATATACATTATTTAAAAGATGGAAGGCCTTGTGTAAAGTGTTGCTCAAAATCAGGGACAAAACTCACTAGGAAAACAACTGTTGTGCTCACTAAATGGAGTAAACAATAATAAACTATACATCCTAATGAGTACAAATTATTTTTGCAACCAATGCGCTGATTGTTCTGCTCTGTTTACCACCATCTTCTGGCTTGTATCAACGTAAAATACTAATGGCCCTACTCACAAAAGGCATTTTGGAGGATGTAGGGTAGTATTCTAGCAGTGCTACTTCACATATGACAAAATGCAGGTCACAAACCTACAGCCAGATATCTGCACGTTCGCCTTAACTAATTTACTGTACATATATCTCCGCTCAGGTGGTTGAGATCTCTATACACATACTATTGGATTTAGTAGTAAATGTGGAAGGGACAGGAGGGAGTGGTTGGAAGTTGGGGAATAACTACAACAAAAGTGGTGGGTTAAAGGGAATTTAATGGAGAGGTTTAGGGAGCAACTTGTTAATACAAAACAAACACTCACAAAAGAATTGGGCAATTGCTATTTATAAAATATCCTTTTAAGTTCACTACTGCCCTAAACATGACAAAATAGGATTAAATGTATTGCAGGCCAGCGTTTAAATATGTCAAGCACTACACATGATCAACCACTGGTACTACAACACGTCGCTTAGAAAACAAAGGCTGGCTATAACACTAACATCTTGTCAAAAAGTAGGTACAAAATTTGGATACATTATAAATCTTAAACATAGGCTTTTGTTTACTAAGTTAACAAACTTAAGTAAGTAATGCTAAAGTTTATTCTTCTTAAACAAATTATGTCTTAACGTACTTTAAAAGGTCTGAAATTAAAATGATTAAAAAATATCATTTATAACTAGATTTGTTATAAATTAATTTTAAAAAAAAGTATTTTCAGAACTTATATTTGAAAGACTATTTAATATATTTAATTGAATTTACAATGCAATACAACATAAGTGTTATGAGGTTATGTGTTATATCTATATTTAAGTAGTCCTGGGTTAATAATATTTCTTTACATTTATTTTAAATATTTATTTTACATTAAGTTCATTTTAAATATTTTGACACTGACCTCCACAAGCAGTGTTAATGTTATACCAGTAAAGTCAGATGTAGGACTTAAGCCTACGTCTAGGCGTACCTCTCCCTTTGGAAATGATGAATAGCAAACGGGCCTGATTTACAAAGGTGAAATTACATGAGTAGATTTACACATATGTAGGTCTCTCCTACAGAAGGTGTAATTCTCCACTTCTTTGCTATTAAGCATTTTCGGGTGGGGTGTTACACTCAAGTGTGTACTGTCACGTCTCCATCCTCTCTAATGAGTGGGTGGAACATCCTACCATTGTATTTGCAACAGTAAGGTTACTAGTAATAACTTTGCAACTGTATTTTATGCCTTGCCTTGTTGGGGTACATGTCTGACACTGGGGCAGAGACCTCTGGCAAGTGGATGCCACTGCCATGAATACTTCTGAATGGAAGGGAAGATTCAACCACAGAAGTCGAGTGCTGGAAAGTGGAGGGAAGATTCAAATACATTTAACTGAGACGAAGCACACCTGACTCATTCACTTAATAAACATCAGTACAGCTCACACACTTTCACTTAATAAACATCAGTACAGCTCACACACTGCCCTTTTCCCCTTGTACTACATGTGCCTGCTGCCAACAGGTGGTACACTGCCTCTAGGGCACATAGTACAACACTCAAGAACAAGACTTTTTTCTGCAATCTAGGGGCCTCATTTATGAGGCCGTGCGTCAATTTTACACCGCCGGTGCATCACTTTTTGTGACGCACCAGCAGCGTAAAAAATGTGCCTTGTTGCACCATATTTACAAAGTTACGCATCTAGGTAGATGCGTCACTTTGTAAACCCCTGCGCTACATTATACCTATGCCAGGTATAATGTATGCAGGGGGGGGGCGTTCTGACGCAAGAAAGGGTCATAGAAGTGACGCAGTAAAATCTATAAGATTTCACTGCGCCACTTCCAGGACACAAATGCATACATTTCTTACGCCTGCCTCACAGCAGGCGTAAGACTGACGCAGGCCCTTTCACATGGGGCTTGCCCCATGTGAAAGGACACATTGCTGGAGTTGCGTCACTTTTGTGACACACTCCAACAATGCGTCACTTTTGCGCTTACAGATACATCAGAAATACTGACGTACCTGTAACTTCTTGCGACATGATGCGTCATATCATACATATGATGCATCAATCATGTCGCAAGAAGTTGCGCACTGAGAAGTGACGCATCGCTGCTTTCACGCAGCGATGCGTCATTTCTCATAAATGAGGCCATAGAGGTTTACTAACCTTAATGAATTTGGGATTGCGTCAAAATTCATGGGTGGATGCAAGGAAACGCCCCTGCTCCACCCATTGAATGCCTTCCGGATGCAGAAAAAAAGGTGAGGGAGCAATTTGCTCTACCTTGGTTTACTCTGGATTTACTAAGCCACACATAGAGCCACACAAGGTGGAATTGTGTGCCTCAGTAAATCTCATTAAAGGGTTTGTGTTGCCTGGCGCCAGCTTGTGTGACAGAAGGGTCTCGGAAGTCCTTTGTAAATCCGTGGACCCAATGTTTATAGTGGTTCTGATGATTATATGAATGTGTGCAGTTCAGAGACAAAGTGATCAGAAATACATTTTTAATTAGAATGCAGAGTTGGCATAGTGCCTTTCTAACCGTGGGCAGGTGCTGCAGGGAAATATGACACAACCCCCTAACTGCGGGTATCAAAGATGGCTAAGGTTATGGTTTTTTAAATGAAAAATCCTACACGAAAGAAGAACATTCTGTAGTTTGGAGTTAATTTGTGGCCCTGCAAGTGACAATGGTCTATGTGTGGAGGGTTTTCTAACTTTGCGTCCACTCCAATTCTAGGAGGTGGTGGTATCAGCATTTAGGTGTCTTGGAAGAATTTTAAGTATTACTAGCTTAATCATTCAGGTCACTCAAGAGGAGTACGTCACTTGCTATCTGCTTGTCGTTCTTCTTGAATACATGTCATACAACTACCTGTAGATGGTACACTATTTGTTTGCACACATCATTGCGAAAAATGAGCTGCATCATTTTGAGGTGTGGTTGTCTGTGTTGGCCATTATGTTCAATGCTGTTTCTAAGGCAAAGCTATTGCCATCCACTTATACTCTTCCAAAGGTTTTTCCTATCTTTCAGACGCGTTATAGGTCAGTATCTTCTCGTTAGCATGCCATTTCCATGATTGAATTCTCAGGAAAGCTGTTAAGGAGAATCATGATGTGGATGTAGGCCAGGGTGAGCAAGGCATTTGATCTCATGTAGAGTATAGCTTGAAGGAAGTCCTGGTGTCCGCCAGACCCCACCAACACCACTCACATCCCACAACCTTCACAACCTTGGCCTACAATTGGCTCTTAGTTTTGCATTGATGTGACCATGGATAACCCCATCCTCCCAAGGACATTGATGGCATTTTCCTAATTGCTAATTTTAATAATAAACATCATCTGGCACACTCATCTACTCATTTCCAACTCACCTTTCTAACATCATCCAGTTGTGAGTACCTTTAAAAAATATATGGCAATTTCACCTAACATCCACTTGTGTATGTTTTCAAGTTTGCATATTTATGTAAACTACTTTTAGAAATATAGTACTTGAAGGTTTTGTGCTTTTTATTTTGTATTGGCTGGCCTTTTTACAAATGTCATAAAATAGCATACACCCCATCTGCTTCTTTTCTGTATAAATCCCTTCAAACATCTATTGAGCGTGCTAAATCTAAGGTTGAGTTGGCATGGGAGGATGATTTGTCTCAAAATTGGCCTCCTATGTTTTGGGATAGACTTTGGTCTAAAATTCAAAGTACATCTAGAGCTGCCAATACTACCCAAACTTTATTTTTCCTATATAATCGAACGCTCTACACTCCCGCAACTTTATCCTCTTTCTCTCCAGACACTTCTCCCACTTGTTGGTCCTGTCCCTGCCCTTTGGCTGATTTAAAACACATGCTTTTTGAGTGTCCTCCCATTCTTCATTTCTGGCAATTAGTTTGGTCCCAAATACAAAAACTTTTTAATCTCACTCTCCCCTTGTCCATCCTTCATATTTTTCTAGGCTCCCTTTCCCCTGATCTTTCTGGTCCCCACCATAAACACAAACTACTTGATCTCCTGATTGCCATTGCTTTCCACCACATTACATCACATTGGAAACAGGCCAAAGATGTTTCTTTCTCTGCATGGTGGAATGCGGTTTGTTTCAACCACCGTTTAGACACCAATTTTGTCTCCCCTATTTCCCTAGCAATTAAACGTGACCTCCTATGGCTTCCCCTCACCGACTATCTATCTAGAATTGCCAAACCATCACCCAATCCTTCACCACGTACTGTTGAAGTTCAAAAACCACCGTGATATGTTTTTTATCTTAAGTATATGTAACTTTATTAATGCATCCTATTTTCCTTTTCTATTTTTTATTACTTCTATGATATATGATTCTCATGTTTTCTTTTTCCCCAACCCTCCATATTTTTACAAATTTAGCTTCTAATGTTTTTACCTCACATTATTTCTTAGATCAATAGTGTTCTGATGTAAGAGAGAGACTTTTTGTATCTCTACCTTCTGATTGTTTCTTCATGTACTGTCTTTTCTTCTTTATGCCTTAATAAACTTCAAACTTAAAAAAAAAAAATAAAATAGCATACAAAAATAACCATATCTACACACACAGAAGATATTACACAGTCCATTGATAGCTTTAATAAATATATACAGTGGTCTTTTAAAGAGTCAATTTAAAAAATTGACTTTGGGGTCGTTCCTAGGGAATGGACCAAAAATATACATTACTGTGGAAGATGTATCGATGATTGCTTCTTAATTTGGACAAGTGATGAATTTGAATTGGAAAGTTTCTCCGAATATCTCAATAATAAGGAATTCACCATGTCTTTTACTTTTCAACGCAGCTGTGAATACATTGTAATCTTGGTTGTGGAACTTTAGATGAAGGACAACAAATTACAAAGTAGGATGTCCCCCAAAACTACATCATGTAATGCACTATTACATATGACATGCTCACACCCCAAATCTCCGAATATTGCAATACCATACAGGGAGATGACCAGAGCAAGGTGTAATTGTAGTGAGGAAGGTGAATTCCTGACAACCCTAGAGGATGTCAGGGATAGATTTTTTTAAGAGAGGTTATGATAAGTCCGTAATTAGTTTAGCAGTCAATAAAGCTAAGAGACTAGAACACAGTCAGACTTTGAGTGATTAGAAGGTGATTGTAAGGCGTTTGAATAAGTTAAGATTGATAACAAATTATGATGATGGTGGCAATAAATCTTGGAAGGTTTTAAAAAAACAGCGGCACATGTTATTGAAGATAGACTGCTAAAAGACTAAGGGCCAGATGTACGACCATTTTGCATGCCCAAAATCAGTCGCAAAATGATTCACGCATGCTAAAATTGCCGTTTACTATGTACAAAAGCCACTCGCAATTGCCACAAACAATTTGCGAATAAATATCGACATGCAAAAATGGCTCATGCAATTTGCGACTACCTACTTGCGAATCACAATTTGCGAGTTGCAAAATTGCATTTTCAGAACAATCTCAAATTGCGAAAAATTGCAAAAAGGCAATTTTGTGCATGCAATTTACCACTAAACAGCAACAGGTGGTAATCAGGTCCGACCCATAAAAAGACACCCAGAATGCATCACAAACCTTTTCACAATGGCTGCCCTGTATTGGTTAGCAAGGAGGAGGCGGATAAGGCGGCATGGCAGAGTAGAAGACGACAGGAGAGGCTATTCAGTGTCAGGCTGACATTGTTGGATAAGACTGAAGAGGAGCAAGGTCATACTAGAGCTCATTGACATCTAAAAGTCACAACTTGAGAGTAGTACCATGCGCTGCAATGCTATTCCCACACATGTGCAGGTTTTGGGCTCCCTCCACCTCTTGGCCACTGGCAGTTTTCAGGATGTCGTTAAAGTGACTGGTGGTGTATCTCAAAGTGCGCTATCGCATTTCTTCCTAGAAGCAATGCGACACCGCATACATCAACTCATGTACATGCCCCGTAACAATAAGGAATTAGACCATACGAAAACGGATTTCTACAGGTTAGCAAGGTTCCCACAGGTAATAGGGTGCATAGATGGGACACATGTGCCCACATGTCCACCATCCCGCATTGAATATATTTTTGGTAATAGAAAAAGTACACATTCCCTCAATATACAAGTAGTGTGTAACACAAAGAACATCATAACAGATATTGTAGCCAAATAAGCAGAAAGCAACCATGATGCATTCATTTTCTGGCACAGTGGCCTACATCAAAGGTTAGAAAGAGGTGACCTTGATGATGATTACCTCCTAGATAATGTTAACCCCTTTGCTGCGGGGGTTATTTCCCCCGCTGTGCTGGGGGGCGGGGAGGCGCGCACAGCCCCCCTATGCTCATGACGAGCTCAGCTCGTCATGAGGCACAGCGCTCCGGTGCTCATGACGAGATGAGCTCGTCACAGCTGCACCCAATCCCGTGGAACGCTCAACACAGCAGGGGAATTATCCCCATCTTGTGAGCGTTCCACGGCTCATGACGAGCTGAGCTCGTCATGAGCACCGGCGCACCGTGCCTCATTGCGAGCTCAGCTCGTCATGAGCATGGAAGGTGTTAACACCTGTTCCCAAACTTTTGTTAATGTCATTGAAAGACTGTGAATGTCTCACAACAGGTGACAGTGCGTATGCTCTGCGTCCATGGATCCTCACACTGTACCTGTTGCCCACCAACATCCATGAAAACCGGTACAACACTGCAGACAGTGATTGAGCGTACTTTCGGTATGCTGAAATCATACTTTAGATGCCTACATAAGAGTGGTGGAGCCCTGCAGTATGCGCCAAAGACAGTCTGTAAAATTGTAGAAACATGTGCCATTCTGCACAACATGGCCTGCAGGGATGGACTGCCCATGGATGTGTCTGACACAGGGTGATGGCCCGGGCCACCTGGCCAACAACTAAGGGATGGCTGCTCTGCAGGAGAGGGGAGTAGGCGCAGGGACCAGATTGTAAACAACAATTTTTGAAAGGTACGTACACACCAGCTGGTCACTCAGCTGTACAAAAGACATGAGTAATAGTGAATGCCAATGGTTGTTTAATTTTCACACATCCATTTGTTTAGTAGGACACCATGTCCATCAGTAACCTTCGTATAATGACAGCAATGGAAAAATAAATGGGTTATGTCACCAATAGAAAAAAGAAAATGTAAATGTTAGTTGTTTGGGAAACATTGAAATGTCATTTCCAGCTCCTATGCGTGGCCTGGCCAGATGTGCCACTAGTCATCCCAAGGTTACGGCTGCTGGTTATGCGCAACATAGGTGCATCTGTGGCTGACATGCTGCTCCTGCTTGATAACTCGCTATCAGGGCCACCAAGTCCAACATCCCAGAGTAACTGGTTTGTCTGCAGTGTCTCAACTGCAGCTGTGATTTTCACTAAACCACGCGCCACATCGCCACTGTAGTGGCCCATTTCTACTTGTAGGCCAAGTATGCGCTGACTCTGTCTATTGGAGGCATTAGCCATCCTGTTGATAGCCCTGTTGACACTGCCCATTTTTTGGACCCTCCTGCGCTCAATTCGCCTCTGGTTCTCTCTGTCCACTGCAAACTCCTTGGCCAGGTCTGCCATGGTGCTGTTTAAGGTATCCAGTTTTGCCTCTATTCTGGACTGGGTTTGGGCCATGTTTGTTGCCACCATACAAAAACCCTGGGTCATTCTCAGATTTCTTTGTTTTTGTATCTGGTTATGCAGGCGCTGTATCTGCAGCATTTCTCTGTCAATGGGAGCTGACATTGCCTGAATGAATGAAGCATCTGAAAACATGCCTTGGGACCGCCCCTGGGACTGAAAGGGTTCTCGGTACATGACGCACACGGGTGGACTGAGGGCCTGCTGGTGTGATGTTGTGCTGCACTGCTGAGGTGGCAGTTGGTGTTGGCAAGGGAGTGGTTGCAGTCGCAGTGCAAGTGTTGTCAGTCGGCCTATACCT
The DNA here is from genome assembly GCF_964261635.1 of Lissotriton helveticus. NCBI lineage: Eukaryota > Metazoa > Chordata > Amphibia > Caudata > Salamandridae > Lissotriton > Lissotriton helveticus. The sequence continues at coordinate 314,069,903 of NC_136062.1, forward strand.
AGCAACCTGCCCTTCCTCAACTTCCTCTGGCTCGTGGCTAGTCGATGTGTACCCATTGGGTTCCTCTGCTTCAAGTGGTGTGTCTACAACACATATGTATCAAGCACTAATGCATTCGCAAACGCCGAAATTCACAGAATTTCGGCGTTTGCGAACACATTAATGCAAAATGGTATGTATCACAGAAATCTGAGTGCAAAATAAGGAATCGCAAAATTTGCGATTCCTTATTTTGCGATTGCATTTAAGGAATCGCAAATTTTACGATTCCTTAAATGCAATGTATGAAGAATAAAAAAAATGCAAATTGGCCTTAAGGAATCGCAAATTACAACCAACTTCAAGTTGGTGGTAATTTGCGAATTCCTTGAAAAATGCACTTTTTTGCATTTTTCTAAGTGCAATGTGAGGCACATACATACCCTAGGGCATGTATGTGCGCCACATGTGCACCCACGCTGATTTCAGGGGTGCAACAGGGTGCTCTTTAGACACCCCTGCACCCTTGAAATGATTCTCAATTTGCGATTCGCAAATTGAGAATAACTTCCCATTCAATCCTGTGGGCCTCCTGGCCCATAGAAATGAATGGGAAAGTATTCCTTAATTGCGATTCGCAATTTGCTAATCGCAATTAAGGAATACTAAGAAATCGCAAAAAAATTGCGATTTTGTACATACATCCCTATTTGCGATTCTCAAATAGCGATTTCTAAAAAATCGCTATTTGAGAATTGCAAATCAATTTGATGATACATATGGCCCTATGTGACAAAAGAGATAACTGATGATAATAAAAGAAGTGTTTTACTTATCAGTGTTATGTTTATGTTGATCAGCTCAAGTGATTCCCTCACTACACTTGTTTAGACACCGAGTACATTTCCCATGATGCAACACTTCCGTTGCTTATTGTTAGTACATGGATGTATGCTTGTGTTTGATTAATATGCATGCACAGTACCAGCGTTATTGAGTATACACATGTCACATGCACAGTTTTCACTTACAAGGGGTTATGGATGTGTGAGAGCTGCCCTCTCTAGGGTGGCTTCCACCATTGCCTTTGCTGGTGTCGGATCTGCTGATGTGGATGGTCCACCTCCTGTCTGTTTTGGAGCTGCAAGGTGCTCTGCCACCCTCTCTTTTGCCCTGGAGCGTTGATCATACCATATTTTCTTGATGTCATTGATGTTGCTGTGTACTACTCCCAGGGCTTTGATCCTCCTCTGCATGCTGCGCCAGGTCTTTTTCTTTCCTTTTCAGCCACACAGTGGGATGTTCTGCCAAATAATTCCTCGTAATGATTACAGCATTCTTCTGTAATTATATCGAGTTCCTTTTCTGCAAACTTCAGCTGGTGCAGCCTCTGCTTAGTTCCCTTGTTGGTATCCCTGTTGGTCATCTTTGCTCTCTCAGCAATTTCTGACTATGCTGCTGCACCAGTACATGCGCTGGTTTGTGATCAGGAGTTGATGTTGGCACAGTGTTTATATGGTATCGCTATTTGCGAGCCGATTGCGACTCGCTAATAGTAATTTTACCAAATAGCGTTGTGAGTCAATAGTGATTTGCAATATAGGTGGCGGGAGTGTTGGTAGGTAGCAAAAAACAACTCGCTAATAGCAACTAGCAATTTTTCACTATTAGCGGTCGCTATTTTTGGTGGTCATACATCTGGGTCTAGGGGCCCAATTACAAGTTTGCCGGTCTGTTTGCCAAAGAACCACCTGTACCACTGTTGCTCCACCGCCTCACCACTGCCATGCCACCGCCGCACTGCCATACGTCCACCTGCTCTATTCGAGTATTAAATGCAGAAATGCGACTGCCGGTATGGCGGTTTAGCCTGCAGTCTTACTATGGCCTCGAAGTTGACAAAAATTTTATTGGTTCTCCGGCAGGCACAGGCAGTGTCGTAGCCCGACCGGCGAGCGTATTACGAATACACGGTTGCCTCAGCAGTTCCTCAGCGGTGATGCACAAACGGCGGTCCAGCAACAGCGGTCAATAGGCACCGGAAAAGCCACACCATTTTTTTTCTTTAAATAAGTGGAAAACAACTTACCATTGGCTGCTTCTAAAAACACACAGACCTGACGTGCATTGACAAGTCAACATACTTGCATAGCAGCCTTTAAAACACAAACATACATTGACCATGTTTTTTCGTGGATCCTGATGAATCCTTCCCTGTACATCAGTTTGGCAACATCAGTGTGCCCTATCCAGAAAAGCAAACCCATTTATCTTCATTATATTTTTCATTCCCACCACCATCACCCCCAAAAACCAGCATTTGGCACCAACGAACTCACAGTCTTAGTGGATGAAATCATAAGAGTAGAGCCCCACATTTTCGGAGCCCAACTACAGCAGACTTCTCACACTAGGAAAGTGGAAATGTGGAACAAGATAGTCAGCAAATGTGAAAGTTGTGGGAAACATGCTCTGCACAAAGGGTGATATTCGGAAGAGGTGGAACGAACCCTGATTGAAGACAAAAGCAAAATATAACAACTACCATGAGGAGGCACAGAGGACTGATGGTGGCTTTCCTAGCCAACCACTACAATGCTTGGAAGAAAAGTTATTGGGCATCCTGCATACTAGAGGGCTAACTAGAAATCAGGGTGGACTGGACTCTGGTAAGTGACACCACAACAACTGTCTTAAAATCTCAATGTCCTGTTTACAAGCAACACTGCATTTCCTATCGTTCACTACATCTACTCTCATACAAAAAGTATCTGAGAAGAATATCTGTCAGTGGCAATGAAATTGGGTCCATATAACACACCATACCCACATATCCATGACCTGCCACATAGGGCTATACATGCTGTAAGTGCTGTTAAATCAAAATACAAACTTGGGGTCCCTTGACTTGTGGGAAAATGTGAATGTATGGTTAGTCACCAAAGCTTTTCTGAACATCAGTGGTAACCCTGACATAAAGCAAGTGTCCCAAAAGGCATCACTGAATAGATTACGACTACCAGGAGGTCTTGTCACCCCAACTCCAAACAATGGCCAACACGCCTAACTGCCATTCCCACCTGTTGCTAATATAAACACTGAGCCAGACTACACTTTCAGGTCTGCAATCCTCCTGTCTTGCCAAACCCTTCATTGAATAGACTATGCCTACCAGGAAGCCATGTCACCCCAACTCCAAACAAGGGCTCCTTGTGCCCTCGCGTGATGATGAAGCATGACATCCCCAGTGGTGTGTGAGGGCAACAAGAAACAGTCTTGTTGACTGCCCGTTACCTTTTCTGTCCCCCACTTTTCCTTTATTTTTTTCTTTACCTCTCTTTTCTTTTAGGAACAGTGACCCCCTCGTTGGATTGTCTTAATTTTGGATCTCACATCGCTCTTAGTCCCCCCTCACTCCCTTGCTGATAGCCATAGATTAGGTGCCCGCAGCCCCATGGTGGGTAAATGGGAATAATTACTAGTGGGGAAAATATTTGTGTAATATAAGAGATTACAAGATATACTTGAGGAATTTGACTCAATGCTTACTTTGATTTTGAACATGGATCCTTGTTGGAACATTATTTCTGTAATATAAGTGCCCTGAATAAGTCAAATGCCTAATTACATTATGGCGCAATACATGTTGGTTGGCTAAAAGACAAATAAAAAACCACATAAATAGATAATATTATTGCGGACATTTGGTTTTGTGTGCTTTGGGGTTGTCAGAATAATTAGAGCTTTTTACCAATTTAGGGAGTGATGGTGACTGCCCTTTCCGGTTTTACATGATTAACACTAATTGAATGATATTTTGTAAAATTATAGGAGTGCACCCACAGATACCCAGTCACTTCTGTTCATGTTGGCTAATTAAAGAAAATAATGCTTGAGTTCAGGCCTCCTTGAAAGCAGGAATAGTCTTGGTGATGAGGTTAGCACCTGTAACACATTTATAAGACCTTCTTCAGGGCCAAGAGGAATTCCATTGTCCAACTCCACCTGACTCGTGACGTGTAATTCTTCCACGCTAGTGACCCAAACAGCTTCGGCTCAAATTCTTTTTGTTTTGGAGCACGTGACTCTCGGGTGGATGCACTCTGCCTGCTGGGCAAAGCTCCCGCATTTCAGTGGTAGTATACATATAAATATCTTGTACCTGGCTAGCAGTCGTGAATCTTGACAAGCTGTGCCAATACTTATGAAGAATATATGCACATTCAATGCGATATAGAATTACATGGTAACACACTAAATATCCTGTTGCCATGTCATTGTGTAATCTGCTCCTTCCGCTTTTAACAGTGGCCTTTTCAAAGTCCAAAAGTGGAAATCAGCATCAGGCCTGACAAAAAAAACTTAAAACCAGGCCCACAATGCTGACCTCATTTTTTAAATTTGTGTCTTAGATAGACCCATCCAAACGTGGAAAGCAGCATAGATTTGAAAATGTAAAACTAGGCCCACAATGCTGTACTCCATTCTTAGATTGGTGTCTTAGTTAGACCCATCAGGTTTTGATTGGGTCATGTCAACCCTTCATTTTAGCAATCAGTCCTCTTGTCCTGCAGCTTACCATGGAAATCATAGAGTGACTAGATTCCCTATGCAAACCTGTCTGTGTATGACTAAGGAATATGCAGTAGGGCATATAATGCCTCACTAGGCTTCACTGGACTAGGTGTACATCTCTATTGTTGTGCTATTGAACCTTTTCAAGGGTAGACTTGCACCTAGACATAGATTTAATAGTCTCCATCCTATCAAATGAGGGGATGGGGACTACTCTGTCTGAACCTATGAGTGTAATGTTGCTATTAGTAATTTTCCACCTCTTTGTGGAACTCTCTGCCATTGGTTTGAAGCTCTCCCTGTAGGAAAATACAGGTAAAATATATTAAAATGTATTTATTTTTAAATAAATAAAAATGAGAAATCATTTTGACTAGCTTGGCATTGATTGGCTTTTTATAATCCTGTATTTAAAATTTCTGGTAGGAAAACGGGCATTTGAGGTGAGTGTTGTAATGTTGAAGGGTGCTCCATATGAAAGAGATGCTCCCCGCCTAAAAACTAGAAACTACCCAGACTACCGTATTTCCTTTATTGCATAAGTTATGCAGCACTGCAAACCTGTTTTAATATCTATATATCTATATCTATGTACATATATTTATTAACTGAAAAAATCAAAGATTACAGGGATGTTATAGTTAGGTCCACATTTTACAAACACAACACCATAGAAATTCAGCAGTTATAGTTACATGTTATATGATGGATCTATAACTTATAGGCAGATGTAGGTAATTTTTATTTTTCAATTACCGAATCTGTAAGATTCGGTATTTACCGATTCTGTAAATACCAAATCGGTATTTCCCATTGATTCCTATGGGCCTTGAAGCCCATAGGAATCAATGGAAAATACAGATTTGGTAATTACAGAATCGGTAAATACCGAATCCTGGCAGGGGGAACGGGGTGTCACTTTGACATCCTGTAGCACCCCAATTGCAGGCTTGTGTGCCATGTGGCACACATACATGCCCTAAGGGCATGTCTGTGTGTCACATGGCATAGGTGTACATGCACAGATGTGCATGTACACTGGAATTCGGTATTTTACCACCCAATAGGATTGGGTGGTAAAGTAAGAAGTCCTAAGGGCCTGTGGCACTGCAAACTGTGCCACCTACATATGGATTAACAGAATCAGTATATTTACCGATTCGGAAAAATACCGAAGTGGTACATTTACCGAATCGGTAAATATACCGATTCTGTAAATTCCGAGCCACCTACATGTCAGAAGCCAAATAACGGTCGGTAACGGCCGAAATCGGCCGTTACCGACCAGTATTTGGGTACCTACATCTGGCCCTTATGCCCTAAGGTAACTATAACTCGCACCCCTGCCATTTACACTTTTCTCATTAATAATTTTACTGCAAATGTTGCAGTGATATCAATGATGTCATAAAAGATGTAATAAGTTAAGTAAAATGTTAGGTAAATAGCAGTGCATTGTGAGGGCGTAAATTATAGTTACCTTACGGTACGCCAAGAAAAGAGAAGAGGGTGAACATTTCTGGCCATATGCTTGTGAAATGCATTTTGTAATATATAAATAGTACTACTGAATACTACTTGACATACTTCTCAATGTCTTTGGTGAATCAGGCCCATTATTGTTCTGTCTGTAAGAACCGATTATTGGTATTGAAAAATGGCCCTTCACACAATTGACACAACATATCCAGTCAGACGCAGAGCAGTGCAGAGCAGCAGTGCTCCATGAACAGGATATTGCATTGAGAAATGAAAAAATAATTGTCATAGATAAGTTACAGAAGCTACTTTGGAGATCTCCTATATTTTCTACAAAGAGATCTCCGTCCTTTTGGCAGAGATCTTCACACACGTAAGTATAGGATTTTGGACTAAATGTGGGAATGACAATGGTTAGTGGTTAGAAAACAGGGAATAGTTACAACAAATGGGTGGAATGTTGGCCATCAAGGTGGAGCTCTTGTTACAAAAAAGACACAAGAGTCTGTAGTTGAGCTATCCTGCTCTAGGTATGTGAATTTTATTTTGTAGTAGGTTAAAGGACATGTGGGCCAAAATTGCTTATGTTATTTGGCCCACATGTCCTTTAACAACACAGTTACGGCTGTGAGACCTAAACACGTTGCCATGTGGTGTGTGCCCTGACAATGCAAAGAACACCTGCTGTCAGGGGCCTACGTAGACTATGATGAAAGAGGGTGGCAGAGGTTTGGTCAAAATTTGCCTAAAGCTTGAAGATATTAAATAATGTTTAATTAATTTTGGTTATAACTTTTAGTGTTAAGTTTTTATAACTTTCACTAGAAAGAAACCTTATTTTTTCTGTGAATATTTAAAATGTATTCAACTGGTTGTCAATCTGCATATTTCTCATCCGAGGATTTCCAATTAGGAATATGATCAAACAAAAACAGGAAAGATTGTAAGCTGCCCAAGATTTGTCAAATATATGACATAATTCTGTAGTTGTTTACTTTAGAATTCTCATATTTGTCTTACTGAGCAGAACACTAGAAAGATGTATGAACATGATGAATTAATATTCTTATTATTAAAGCAATCATCATTTTGGAAAAAATATTGTTTTAACAATTTGATACACATTAGTGAAAAGGCAACTCTTGAACCTAACTTCTTTTTTTACATAGCTAATCAAAATAGGCTATCCTTTCTGAAAGATGTTGAAATCTAAGCTGTTTATATCCGTTCATCAAGAACTTCATTATTAACATGTGAACAGTTATGCCAACCTTATTGGAAATATAAACTATTTCTTTTCTTGAAGGAAATCAGTAATTTCTTGATTGAAACCTACAGGTAAATGTCCTGTTGTGTGATCACCCACATTTTTGTTAGATTTTATTGCTGGTTTTGGACTCTGCACACTGGGACAAGCATGTCTCGTGTCCAATGCATCTGCTATGGCTGCTAAAAGATGTTGACTTTGGCTATAATTCAAATTGGCATAGGTAATTTACCTATAAGCCCCCAGTATATAGCGATACTGTACCCAGGGTCTGTAAGTAAATTATTGCTAGTGAAGCGCAGCACACAATGTGCTACCACTAGAGTGACAGTGCAAATCATGACTGAAGGCCTACTACTGTAGTTTCTCTATTCAGCTTTAAAAAATGCCAACTTGACCTGCCAAATGCATCCCTTTTAACTGCTTAAACCCTCCTTTTAAATACTAAGAAGTCACCCCAGGGGTCCTAATGCCCAATAAGGCAGGGTGCATGGTATTTAAAAGTAGGGCATGTAAAATTTTAATTTAAAACATGTTCTTACAGTGACGAGGCCCTAAAAGCTGTTTTCATTGTAGAATTGGGAATTTATAGTAAAATGAAATACTGTTATCTACACCAAGGAGCCAGCTATAAAGTTCACTCTTGAACTGTTCTACATTTGTCATGCATTTCTGAAATTGGAAGTATTGTATTGTGATTGTTGTATGGCATTCACATTTTTACTGTTTAGGTGTGTCCTGTTATGTTATTATGTATCTTTGTGTAAATTATTGTAGTATTGTCTGTTATTTATTTTAGAGCTGTCAACAACCACCACTACATTTCCTGCCAAAACTAGCACCTGCCTTTAAGGTTCCTGTGGTAAGCCACCATTTAAACTCTTCACCTATTTAACACAAGCTTGCCGGAAGCTGGGGAGGGACTTTTTTTAATCTTAGCACTTTCAGTGCCCCTTTATATGCAAGCACCTGAACAGAGAACTATGTGAGAATGCTGCCAGGTGGAACTTTATGTAAATGGAAAGTCACCTAGAAGGGCTGATCAATCGAATGATAGACAGCAAACCCTTTACCCACACATTACTCTCAGTACAAAACAAATACTACCAAATAAAGATGGCTGAGCAATAACATTTCTAAAACTCTGGTAAATATTCATTTAACATTGGTACATGATCTAGACTGTCTCCTTCATAAAGCTCCAAAAATGCATCAGCTTGAAGATCGAGTTCCCATAAGTAGAAACCGATGGCAAATAGTCTCCTTCAAGTGACGCTTTTTAATGTCAAACAAATCACTGTGTGAATTGTCATCAGTTGCATATAATTATCAACATGGGGAATTATTTTTTGAGCCCTGGGTGAACCAACCTAAAATACTTTATGGAATGTAATGCTTAGCCTAATATACTGGAAGCATTGTAAGCATTGACACATAGAGGGACCACTCTGAACTGAACACAGGCATTTGAAGAGTATGGAACTAGAACCACAAGTATGGTAAGCAATGCAAAAGTTACATAGAGGTACTGATTGTGGAAGCACCTGAACAGAGTACTCTGTGAGAATGCTGCCAGGTGGAACTTTATGTAAATAGAAAGTCACCTAAGAGGGCTGATCAATCGAATGATATACAGCAAACCCTTTACCCACACATTACAAACACACTACAAATAGAGGGACTGCTCTGAACTGAACACTGGAATTTGAAAGGTATGGAACTAGAACCACAAGTATGGTAAGCAATGCAAAAGTTGCATAGAGGTACTGATTGTGGAAGGGATGGGCTTTATACACATTAAGAATAACAATAATTGGTTTTCTTGATGATGTTGCCAACATTGCACTTATTTGATCTTATCCACCAATGACCATCTTTTCAGTATTTGTTTTGGGTCACAGTGTTCACAGTCCATCTGAACGAATGTAATCTTTTAGATCTGAGACACCCAAAGTCCAATAGTGTAGCACTGTGAGTGCCTTCAAAGCTCCACCTTTCTTGCTTGTTGGTCTGATTGCTATTCGGCAGTACAACTTAATCTGTGATTCTTATAAGAATCTGCATGGTGTTGTGCCAGCAAGACAGCTCTTATGAATCCTTTCACTGTTTTCTCAAAGTGAGAGGAAACTGGGAAGGTTAGCAGAAGTGGCTTTCCGATATGGCCTACCGAGAACACTCTTTGGTCCTGGTTTTAAGTTTGTCAAAGCAATGGGTGTTATTTACCGTACCTCAAAATGTAAGTCTCAAAGGTTCAGAATTTATGCGTTTGAATCATTATACACATTCCATGTTATGGGCGTATGACATGCGGACACTAGTGTTTTCTGCACAAATTCCAAATGTTGCAATAAATACCGTACTGTTTTTCCTGAACACGTTTGGCCTGCAGAAATTTAACAAAGGATAAGTTATTAAATGCAACCCATAACTATTGAGTGTGGCAAATACTACACAACTCAGTAAGCACCAACCAACTCATAATCAGGGCCTAAGAGCCATAATGTTGTATAATAACCGGCTATCAAATACCATACTATTGGCTGTGAGTGAATACTTGTAAAAAATGGTGATGTCTGCAGTGCATGTGCTAACACTCTAACTTGCAGTGTGAGCACAGAATTAGGCATTGTATATAGTGTGATGTTGTCAAGAAAATGTCTGAACACCTTCAGTGCTGAGTTTGAGATGGCGGTTGCTAGTGCCACCCACAGGCACTCATTTTTAGGGACTGGCTCCTATTTATCCTCATCAGACATTGACTTCAAGCAAGAGGGAGAAAAATGCATCAATGGGAAAGGAGAAGGAAGAAAAGACAGAAAAATGTGCACAAAGGGAGAAATCATGAACAGGCAAGAGTGAGATAAAGAGGCCAAACAGTCTGGTAGTGGATTAATAAGGCCCTAGAAGAAATCAACACTACGCAGCCTTGGCTTTTAATACCACTGCCGGTGCAGAGAATTGGGCACCAGCACTCATTTCTTTTTGAAATAAGCAATGAACACCTCCCACCTGTGTCAGTGTATGATGATGATGATACAGCTCTAGGACTGTATTTATGATCAGTGGTTATATGCAATATAAAGGTAAAACAGTCAATTGGTTTATAACCTTATCACACAAATTGCAAGCTATTTCAGACGGATAGGAACATTATATCTGAGTAAAGTCTAATGTTGCAACTATACTATAGAAGACCAGACCATAATAATGCATATACTAAAAGAATATGGAAGTTTCAAGATCAAAATTGCAAATATTACACCTTTTGCGCACACACACACACATACAGGCACACGCGCAAATTTCGCTAAAAAGGTAAATATTTCAAAAAAAGTAATATTAATTCACAATAGTGTTAATATTTCAACAGATTGGGCTTTCCTACCATTCCTGAAACCCTTGTTTGTTTGAAATCCCTGTATCAAGTGGGCTAATGTGCTTCTTTTCCTGTTTGTAAAGTTTATGAAAGGGAGCAAGGTTTACTTTCTGTCTCTGTGCATTCAATCATCTTTCATTGCCCTTATCCCTCTCCAGGACCACAATAAAGTGTCCCTAAAATGAATTACATCAAATACTAACCTGTTGCAACTAAACACTGTTAACATAGACCCAGCTGATAAAATAAGAAGTTAATTTTAGAAGTTATTTTTAGAGTGCTATCTTTGAAAAAATAGCTAATGCTGTTTGATAAAGCACAGGAAGAGATCTCATTATTTTAGAATTATTATCTACATTTTTACAGCGCATTTTGAGTTTCTGCAGCGCTTGCCACACCCCTAGTCTTGGAGCCACTGCGTGGATTCTATTGCTTTTAACTGTATATTAGTTGAAATTATATATTTTTTGAAAGTCATTACAAGCTGTGAATCACAGCTATTGAAAATGCTATCCATAATTCATTCAATGCCTACTTCAGCATTAATGTTTTAGAGTGAGAGGACATGAAAAAATAATGAATTTCAGTGGAAGTGTTTTAAGGTCTCCGTCCCCGTCATAACCCCTAACCCTTAAACATGTATTATTTTACTGCACACTGATTTTTTTTATCCCTACTGATTTCTGTGGACTCAGTAATCATGTGTTCTTGTTAAAATTATTACTTCTAATCTCATCTGAATATGGCACTGGTAACATTTAAAATATACACAATTAATCTGTTAGATCTGTCAGCCTCAGGGTTGACTTCCCTCCAACATGTTGCCTTCCTCCTCCATCTTTTCTGACCTAATTTCTGCTGGCCTTAGGACTCTGAGCGCTTTACCACTGCTAACGAGTGCTAAAGTGCATGTGCTCTGTCCTCTAAACATGGCAATTTTGTCTCATACCCAATTGACGTATTTAATTTACTTAGAAGTCCCTAGTACAGTGGTACTGTAAGTGCCCAGGGCCTGTAAATTAAATGCTACTAGTGAGCCTGCAGCACTCATTGTTCCAACCCCTTAAGTACCCCTTTAAACAAGCCTCAGGCCTGCCATTGTAGAGCATGTGTGTGCAGTTTCAACTGCCATTTCGACCTAGCAAAAGTAACCTTTTACCAGGCCCAAACCTTTCTTTTTAATACATATAAGTCACACATAGGGTAGGCCATAGACATCTCAGAGGACAGGGTGCAATATATTTTTCAAAAGCATGATATGTAATTTTAAGTTTTACATGTCCTGGTAGAGAAAAACTCTTAAAATCGCTTTTCAATACTGAGAGGCTTATATGTGCCACAGGATAAAATTGGGATTACCTTATCACATTTTATAAGTATAATTTCCAAATGGGAAGATGTAACTGTTTCACGTTTGGTGTCTCTGGAATCATAATATAAAATCCTAACTGATCGTGAAGTTGGATTTTAAATCACAATTCTGAAAATGGCACTTTTAGAAATTTTCCATTTTCTTTCCTTAATCATTTGGGACCTGCAGCTTGTATTTTGCCACATCACTGGGTGCTGTTGTCAGTTGGACTTTGTGTATTCCACCTAGATTGTCACATGGATGTATGACGTTACAACGCATACTTTTACAATGCCTACCTTTACATCGCAAGTTTTACAACGCATACCTTTACAACGCATAGTGCTTTTAGGCGCTGGATAGTGAATAGTTTAATTTACTATTCCAACTCCAGTCCCCGTGGATAGTAGGGAAGGTGTTGGATAGTACATTAAACCTATGTACTACGCTCAATGGGATTTTCTCCAACGACCAGAGACTTTTAGTTGCGGATCCCTTTTTCCTCTCCTGGTCAGACCACCTGGCTGTTCCTTTTAACGTGTCTCTTTCCAGCCATGATACTCCCAGGAAAGTTCCAAGTACTTTTGAAGTACGTAGGAATCTTAAGAACATCGGGGAACACTCTTTTGACCCATGGATTCCTAGTCTGTCTCCTATTTGGAAGATGGATCCTTCGTCGGCTGCCGCGCACTATGACAATACTCTTATAGAGGCCTTGGACGAACTAGCGCCGGCTCGGACGTGCCACTCAGCCAGGAAAAGACCTTCAGCTCCCTGGTTCACGGAACAACTTAGAGTTCTAAGGCAGGAAGTCAGGAGGCAGGAACGGCGATGGCATGCAAGTTGGGATCTCAAAGACAGGGAAGCTCACAAAGCCCTGCTTAAGAGATACAAATCGGAAGTCATTGGGACCAAACAAGACTACTTTGTGACCCTGACTTCCTCTCTTTCATCTCCCAAAGAGCTCTTCCGGATTGTGGACTCCCTTACATCTCTTCAGGTCCCCGATCCCGTCATTCCATCTCAGGAGCTCTGCAATGACATTGCCCTCTTCTTCCAGTCCAAAATATCGGACATTTATACTTCCCTGGAGTCACAGAGACTCCTAACGGCAGAGCCTCCGGCTATTGCAGCCCCGGATGTTTCCGTGGCGGAGCTTCCTGTGGCCGACTATTTGGAATCTTTTCCTTCGCTTTCCTTACAAGATCTTGACATGCTGCTTGAGAAAACGAAGTCAGGGTCTCCATTAGACGCCTGCCCTCTTAAGATCATGAAGCAGTGTAGAGGATCTCTCTTACCCCCGTTACTTGAGATCATGAATGGGGTTATGAGGGAGGGTGTTTTTCCACAGCAGTGGAAAAATGCTGTGGTAAGGCCTCTCCTTAAGAAACCCTCCCTAGATCCCGGGGTATTAAAAAACTTCCGCCCCATCTCACTGCTCCCGGCCCCTGCAAAGATGGTTGAATCCCACTTAAATGGGCATCTGGCTGCCTTTGTGGAGAAGTCGGGCTGCCTGGACCCTTCCCAGCATGGTTTCAGGAGGGAACATAGTACCGAGTCCGCCCTCACTTTGGTCCTCGACTCCATTCGTATGAGTGTGGACGAGGGTCGGACATCCCTCCTGATCCTTCTGGACCTTACGGCTGCCTTCAATACCCTATCTCCCCAGGTCTTAACATCACGTCTGGGGGAGATTGGGGTCCGGGGGGCAGCCCTGAGTCTGCTCTCCTCCTTTTTAGATCATAGGGAGCAGAGGGTAATGCTAGGAAAATTTCTATCTCCATCCCTGTCTGTGCATTGTGGGGTCCCTCAAGGGTCGGCGCTTAGTCCCACCCTTTTTAACATCTATGTGACCCCCCTTGCCAGACTTATTAGATCTTTTGGGATGGAGGTAGTCTCCTACGCGGACAACACTCAGATCCTCGTGTCTCTCTCCCAGTCAACAGAGCTGACGGCCTCCAGATTCAGATCTTGCATGGAGGCCGTCGGCCAGTGGATGATTTACAATTCACTAAAATTGAATGGGGAGAAGACCGAGGTGATGGTGTTCGGCGGAAGGGAAGACATTTGGTCCATGGAGTGGTGGCCTGACTCGCTTGGTTCCTGCCCTAAACCCACCTCCTCGGCTAAGAATCTTGGGGTGATTATTGACCCTATGCTCGATATGCACCAACAGGTCAGCAGGACGGTATCTACCTGCTGGGGTATAATCCATGTTCTTAGAAAAATCAGGAACTACCTCTCCCTGCAGGCAAGAAGGCAGCTGGCTGTCGCCCTTTTGGGGTCCCGTCTGGACTACTGCAATGCGCTGTATGCAGGACTGAATAAGAGTCAGCTGCAGCGCTTGCAGGTAGTCCAGAATGCGGCAGCCAGGTTTGTTCTTGATCTTCCCCGACGCTCTTCGGCAACGTTGGCTAGAAAGCAGCTTCACTGGCTGCCGATAAAGGAGCGCATTGTTTTTAAGTCCATGTGTATGGTCTATAAGGCCTTGGCAAAAAGCAGCCCTACAGGCATTAGATCCATCTTGACCTATTACAATCCTGGCAGGAACCTTCGCTCCTCCAACTATTTTCTTCTTCATGTCTCTCGCACTCGGAAAGCCAGATGGGGTGGCAGGGCTTTCTCCATCTTGGCTCCTAACTGGTGGAACGACCTCCCATTGGAGCTCAGGTCCCTCCCCTCTCTGCAAACTTTTAGAGCTGCTCTTTAAACCCGTCTCTTTGTTCAAGCATATAATTTAAGCGCATGAGTGCTAGCTTTCTGATCTTCTTTGTTAGGCGCCTTGACACCTTCGGGTTTTAGTTTGCGCGGTACAAGATGCATAATAAATAAATAAATAAATAAATTTCCTATCCTAGAGCGCCCCCCAGCGCAATGCGTTGTAATAGTTTGCGTTGTAAAAGTTGCGTCGTAAAGGCACTGCGTGGTAAAAGTTGCGTTGTAAATGATGTTTACCTTGTCACACACAATGTGTAGGTGTGACTGAGTGGGCCATCACTGGCAGGATGAGAGGAGCTGGGCCCAGCCTCACTTACACCTGAATAGGCTGTGTCCTATCTACACACAAAGGCCTGTATACCCCCTGCGGATAGTCTGGAGCCCGGACAGGGAAGACAGGGCATCTGGGCACTTCAAAGGCATTGGTCCAGAAGTGTCTCCCTAGTTCATAGGTACAACTGTATATAAAAGAAAGACCTCAGACATCACCACTTCTACATGGTAAGAAGGACTGGACATACATCTTTTGAACTCAGAACCCAGAGTGACTCCAAGGGCTAATTGGCTGGCCTCCTGACCTAAGCCTAAGGGATATAGAAGGCTCCCAACCTCCTTTCACCTGCATCTTGACTCTGACGTCTGTGAGTCTACCCTGCCAAGTAGTGCCACCCCAGTCCTGGATTCTTGGAAGTGTGCCTAAAGTATTTGCCAGAGGAACTTACACATCTTCTCTGCTGAGCGACAGATCCCTGCGCAGACCCAATGCATCTGCTAGGCTGAGCAGTGCATCCCCAAGCAGGACCACTGATATATAGGTGCTGCTGTATGGATTGGACCCATCTTACAGACCCGCGTCGTCCCTGCAGTCATCTGAACTGACGCATCATCCATACAGCAGGGTGAATCCACAGCCCAGGTTCCCAGATCTCTTGTCTCTTCACTGCGATGCAGGACACTTCCAATTGCAAGCACCAACGCATCACTTCAGCTGCGTGGCGCATCTATGTCATAGATCCATTCAATGTCCTGCAACCAGGATTTAAGGTACTCTGTTCAGCGGTTATTCACCATAGGTTTCAGGGATGTTATAGTTAGGATTTAGCTTTAAAAAAACTCTGAAACCTCTGCTTTTTTTCAGTGAATTTCAAAAGTTTTTTTAAATGTTAATTACTAACTATACTGTTCCCAAAACCTGTGTTTTTTTTAGAATATATATATTTATCTATATTACCTACTGGCGGTAGCCAGAATGTAGTTCTAGTTAGAACCTAGTTACCATATGAAAAGCATTTTTTGATTTGCCAATATCTTTGGGGCCGGTTGACAAATCGTCGTGAAAGTTTACCAAAAACAGGGTTGGCCCGCTAAGTTTGTGTGTTGAAAGTTTCAGGGTGATCCGTCGAGCAGGGGTTGAAAAAAAAGCACATTTTCTCCATGATAATTTTCATAGGAACTTTACTACAGGCTACAGCCCTACCCGATGACCGGAATTACACCAAAATTGGCAAAAAGGTAGGTCTTGATTTAGACTGCGCCCTTTTTGTTAAATGGTGTAAATCCGTTCAATAGTTCCTGATAAATTTAAAAAAGAACAATATCAATATCTGAGCACCGAGGAGGGTTTACAAACCCTCCCGGGCACGAGCTTCACTCTGACTGGCTGCCAACACTCCAAACCAGGAAGTGTTGGCAGCAATCTTGTGACTCGGTAACCAAGTCACAAGAATAGAGTGGAAAAAAGGTTGAAAAACAAGAGAAGGGGGCAGGGTAGAAACACCCTGAGCTCCTCGGCCTGCTCAGGGGGTCCCACAAGGAACTCAGGGCCAAAAAAGGCATTTTTTTTAAGACAGCAGAATTTGCGTTGGGGTCGTGAATCCTGCTGAAACAATAAATAAAAATGAAGTGGGGGCTTCCGTGCTTTGTTTTCAAAAAGCCCCCGGGTGGGCCAGGTCCCAGCAGCAATGAGTGATTACTTTTGCGGGGGATCGCCACCTCCTTATTAATTCGAATGCGGGGGAATGTGGCCCCCTACAGCCGAGGGACCACCACCTTACCAGGGCATTTGCTTATAAAACCCCCATGCTGCCCCGGGAACTGCCACCTCTGTGGGTCATTGAAATTTAAAAGGTGGGGGGCCTCGCTGGCATCCCCAGTCCTGGGGACCCCCCACCTCCCTGGGGCTGATTTTTTTTTTTAAGTGTGTGGGGGGCTCCTGCCTCACCCTGGACACTTTTTAAAAAGGATTGAACCAGGAGATACTGTGGGCTGAGGTCCACGACAGTAATCTACAATAAGATAAAATCTTGATTAAGAAATGAAATTACAATATCATATCTAGACTACTACATTACTGTATGGGAGCATGACACAAATAAGATACTGTCATAGAGCAGTAGTCTAATATAATCCAGATAGGCATATGTGTATATGCCTGGTTGTCAATCTGTGTAACAATAAGGTGTTACTATTTGGGTTGGACTCCACACCACATACAGAAAACATACAATATGGTAAATCTACACGTTCTTTATGGTGGCAGTAAAATAATTATTGTATAACCCTGAGTAAAATTAGCAGATATAAGAACTGTCTAGTAAGATACGTATATCAGGACCGCCATCTTGTAATTAATGGGTAGAGCCTAGTAGGTGGCATAATCTGTATGTTCCGATAAATGCATCAGTAACATCTTCTTCATGTTGAATTAATTTATGTATTTCATTTTATCCCCATTGTCATGCTTAGCGTGCATGACTGAAAACCATATAAGTTGGGTGCGGTTTGTCAATTTAGATGATAATACCATTTTAAGTCAATTTTCATGCACACCACAATATTTCATGTTAACGCTGGCCAAACATTAAAATTTTGAATATATTGTCAGTCCTAGTGTAAAAATATGCACGTAAGGACTCTGCAGACACATTATACTTGATAAAAATGGAGTGCTATACTGAATATTAGAGAAACAACATCAGTCCCATGTCTATGTTCATGCACGCGATACCACTTTGACACACTACACATGATAGAGGTGGCGTGTTAGACTGAATACTAGAGAAACAACATCAGTCCCATATCTTTGTTCATGTATGCAATTCCACTTTGGCGCAACAAGGTTGACATCAGATGCCGAGTAGCCGAAATCAAGCGAGTATTTAAAAACAGAAGAAAATAAATACGGGTCTCTTTGGATTATTTCATTCTTTGAAGGTAAACACCCATTTAGTGAGACTGGCTGCACTACCTAGTGTATCGGGAACATCACAGTACAATGCGAACATAAAGGACTTATTTAGGAATAGTAGACACATCCACCCTGGAATATATACCCGGGATGATCGCTCGCGCCTCATTGTAATCGTTCCTTAATTAACCATTGGAGATTGAGAAGTCGGAGCAACATGTGTTTTACACTTATTAGGTATATGACCCAGGGCCCCTATAATGTTTAATTTTTTTAAAAATAGGTCTTCCTCCCGTAAGAGAATAACCTCTATACATTTCATCATGAGATCTAGAGATATCTGGGCATGATAGGATGTATACGTATTATATATATGATCCACAGCCCTCTAAGGTAGACATTCAAGGAATACTTTCACTCAAGGAAATAATCTATGGTTTTCACGGAGCCTACTGGCTAGGTATAGATTTGCCCTACAGAAGATATATATTCTCATGTCAACTAAGCATGGGCGTAAAATCCGTTCCGCTCGCGGAATTTGCGGATTTTCAGTAAATTCGCGATCCGCGAACTCTCGCGAATTTGCCGTAAATTCCCACGCAGCGGATTTTTTTTGCTTGGTCGCGCTTGACAAATACAATATTGCGGCGCGCGGCGTTCACTTACCGCCATTCAGCGTTTGAAAAGTTGTTTTTCTCCATGTTTGTGTGTGCTGCGCCATTTTGGATCTTGCTGCGTGATCCCGCGGGAGTTTGTCGACCGCGATTACGTCATCGCTCCCGCCACCTCGCACAGCGAGATTTTGTTAACGCGAGAACGTCATAAAGGCTCGCGATCACGCATCGCGGGAATAAACAATTGCGAACACATAGATGCGGCGGGCATCAACAATCTCGCACTCGCGAAATTGCAAAATTTGCAATTCTGCACAAGAAATTCACCAGCAAGCAGCATAAACCTTCTGAAAATGATGATTTTTATCAGAATATCTCCTAAGGTTGACATTTGCCTGCACTTTTTTTTGCAAGGAGTCCATTTTGGGGGGGGGGTGGGAGGAAGGAAGTGCCCCACAGTCTCCAACTTCCTGTTCCTGTCCAGCAGGCTCCTCCCAGTGCTTTCTTCATGTGCTGGTCACTTTCATTTGGATCTTGACCTGGAAGGATTACTTTTTGTGGATGCTGCTGGATATTTGGATTTGAGGCCTTTTTGACTTTCTTTGGATCACTTTTGGATTAGAAATCAACTTTCACAAGTAAGTTTGTTTGGGGCATTACAGTTGCTGCAACTACAATTTTGGAACCTTTTTCAGAACATTAAATAAAATATATTGTGGGTAGCCACAGTATCCAGTAGGACCAGGGTTAGTTATGGGTGCATGATACAACTGTTTTGTTGAATTTAAACATCATTGAGGGCATGGATGGCCTGGGATTGTGCTGAATTTTGTGGTTTTTTTCGATTTTTTTGGGCTGCTGTTGGGGCCTTTTGCCCAGGGGTAGTGAGTGGTGCATTGACTGAGTCTGTCTGTGGGGTCTCTTTAATGTAAACATCATGGAGGGCATGGATGGCATTGGATTGTGGTGATTTCTGTGTTTTTTTTCGGGGTGTACTGTTGATGGGGACTGGCCATGTGGGTGGTGGCCATTTTGAGTGCTGTGCTGGTACAGGCAGGCCCTGGCCATGTGCTTGGGGTGCAAGGGGCCATTTTGAAGACAGGCATTGTTCTGAGGCCTGCACCCATTTTGCCTAGCTTTCATCCATTATGCCTAGGGGTAGTGAGTGGTGCATGGGCCTAGTCTTTCTGTGGGGTGTCTTCTTGAATTTAAACATCATTGAGGGCATGGATGGCCTGGGATTGTGCTGATTTTTGTGTGTTTTTCGATTTTTGGGGCTGCTGTTGAGGCCTTTTGCCCAGGGGTAGTGAGTGTTGCATTGACTGAGTCTGTCTGTGGGGTCTCTTTAATGTAAACATCATGGAGGGCATGGATGGCATTGGATTGTGGTGATTTTTGTGGTTTTTTTGGGGTGTACTGTTGATGGGGACTGGCCATGTGGGTGGTGGCCATTTTGAGTGCTGGTACAGGCAGGCCCTGGCCATGTGCTTGGGGTGCAAGGGGCCATTTTGAAGACAGGCAGTGTTCTGAGGCCTGCACCCATTTTGCCTATCTTTCATCCATTATGCCCAGGGGTAGTGAGTGGTGCATGGGCCTAGTCTTTCTGTGGGGTGTCTTCTTGAATTTAAACATCATTGAGGGCATGGATGGCCTGGGATTGTGCTGATGTTTGTGTGTTTTGCGATTTTTGGGGCTGCTGTTGAGGCCTGTTGCCCAGGGGTAGTGAGTGGTGCATTGACTGAGTCTGTCTGTGGGGTCTCTTTAATGTAAACATCATGGAGGGCATGGATGGCATTGGATTGTTGTGATTTTTGTGTGTTTTTCGTATTTTTGGGGTGTACTGTTGATGGGGACTGGCCATGTGGGTGGTGGCCATTTTGAGTGCTGGTACAGGCAGGCCCTGGCCATGTGCTTGGGGTGCAAGGGGCCATTTTAAAGACAGGCAGTGTTCTGAGGCCTGCACCCATTTTGCCTAGCTTTCATCCATTGTGCCCAGGGGTAGTGAGTGGTGCATGGGCCTAGTCTTTCTGTGGGGTGTCTTCTTGAATTTAAACATCATTGTTGAGGGAATGGATGGCATGGGATTGTGCTGATTTTTATGTGTTTTTTGACTTTTTGGGGTGTATAACTGATGTTCCTCTGTCTTCCATTGCTTTTAGGTGCACAAGAGAACCACCAGTGCCAGGAAGAAGTCCTGCAGCGGTGTGTGTGCAGCATAACGTCACGCGACGTCACGTGTGGCCACAGACAAGACAACTCTGCAACTCGTGCAACTGTGGCCTGCTGTTCTGACCTCTGAAGAAGATGACCCCAAAAAAAGTTCCCCGTAGCTCCTCTAGCAAGAAAGTTGGCAGTAAGGAGCAGAAGAAGCAAGTGGCGCCACATACCAAGGAGACTGGTGTGCCGACCACTACATTTTTTGGGGGAAAAAAGTGCGCCTGCAGCAGCAGCGGGGTCTGCTGGGGACCAAGCTGCCGGGAGCAGCACCCCCGCTCCATTGGGCTCTGTGCCACCACCACCATGCCAACTTAGGTCCAAGCCCTTGAGTGCTTTAGAGGCCGCCAGTATAGTTGTTCAATCATCGCAAGAAAGTAGCAGCAATGTCCCTCAATCAACACAGGTTGTTGTAACTGATCTGACGAGTGTTCAACAAACACAGCCGCAACAACAACCACCTGTGCAAGTAGTACAAGCCCAAGTACATGTGGAAGGAGATGCAGCGCAAGGAGATGCGCAAGCAGAGGTGCATGGAGCGGCACAAGTGCCCACAATAGTTGTTCCTCCCGAAGTAGGGGCACATCAGGAAATCGACATTCAAGCCGTGGTATCACATGAGGAAGCCACTCCTCCTGATGATTCATCGTCTTCCAGATACCCAACAAGGAAAAGATCAAGGATGGTGTCTACTTCTTCTTCAAGCCCCCTTCTTTCTGATGATATGGATGAAAATTGGGAACCACCAGCGCTGCCTGAGAGTGAGGCACACCATGATCTGACAAAGGTAGCTAAGCGTAAAAGGATGGTCCCCGAAAGTCTCAGAGTTATGGAGTGTGATGATGACGCTGAAGAAGAAGTGGCGTATACTCCTGCTGATGAAGACTCTCCTGACGACGACGCAGTCATCATAGGCGTCACTCCAGCCTCAGCGGGCATGCAGCAAACAGACATTTTTACCCTATCCCGAAATGCTGCTGAGCGTGATGATGGCGACGTGACAACGGGACCACCACAAATGCAGTTAACTAGTACACCACCACCTACTGCTTCCATATTTTCTCACCAGAAGGTACCTCAATCCACCTCCACCTCAATTAGTGGTGATGTAAGTGCACAACGTAGTAAAGTTCGGCAACACACATCCTCCACTTCATCTGGCATTAGCAGCATGACCAGCAGTATCGCCTCCTCCGCCCCCCACAGACATTTGAAGTCCGCAGTTTGGGACTTCTTTAGTGTTTGCCCAAAAAGGGAAAACATAGCCATTTGTAGCATTTGTAAGCTTGCAGTCAGTCGTGGTAAGCTTGGTACCAACTATGGTACCGGAGGCCAGAGAGGTCATCTTAAGAGACAGCACCTTGTCCAATGGCTAGCGCACCTAAAGAAGATCAAGGAAGCCCGAATTGGAAGTCAACAAACTGTATCCGTTGATGTTTCATCTGATGATGACGAGGAGGAAGAAGCGTCAAACATTTCTTTACCTACACCTAGTACCCCCTGTCAGCAGCACACCCCCTGTGCGCCACACTAAGAGTGTGGGAGAGAGTAAGACACCAATGCGAAAAATGTCATCATCACCAAGCGTAACTGGGTCGAAGAAGTCATCATCTTCCCGTAAAAAAATGGTCCAGCCCACCATTAGAAGCATGTTGTTTTCAGATGCGCCATTTGAACGCAACCACCCAATGGTGCGTCTGTATAACACTAAGCTGGCTAAAATGCTAGCGCTGGACCTTCTCCCTTTTTCTTTTGTGGAAGGGGTTGATTTTCTTGAATTAGTGGCAACGCTCTGCCCTAAATGGAAGGTTCCTAGCCGGTACTATTTTGCCAGAGTTGCGGTTCCAGCACTACATGCAGATGTGCTGGAGGCGATTGGGGCAGCTTTGAAGAAGAGTGCTGTTCACACTATACATCTAACAACAGACATGTGGACCAGTGGCGCAGGCACTGATTACATGTGCATCACTGGACACTGGGTCTCTTTTTCAGGAGTTACAGCAAAGCTAAGGGCAGGTGTTGACACGGACAACGTTTTTAAAGCTGCTCGGAAACATGCAACACTAGCCATGTTTGGCATGGAGACAACTCATACAGCACAAAACATTTTGCAGGAGTTTAACACAAAGGTCTTGAAATGGCTGTCCCCCAAAAAACGCAGGATTGGTTATGTTTCCACGGATAATGGCGCCAATGTAGTTAAGGCCATGGATAAGGGACACTAATTCAGAGTGCCGTGTTTGGCGCACTGTATAAACCTGGTTGTTAAAAAATTCTTGAGTGAAGAAAGTCCAGTGTGCGAGGTACTGACCACCTGCCGAAGAATGTGCACACATTTCAGCCATTCTTTTAAGGCCCGGAAGCATCTGAGGGGCCTGCTACATGAATGTCGACTGCCAGTGAAAGCACTCATCCAGGAGGTGGCAACACGTTGGAACTCAACCTTCTACATGCTTGAGCGTCTGTATGAGCAGTTTATGGTACTCGATCAGTATTTCCTTATACTGGGTACAGCTGCGAAGGACCTGAGGTTACATGGGGAGCAATGGGAGCTAGTTAAAAGCCTGACAGACATGCTTCGTCCTTTTGAGGTCTTCACGCGTGCAGTCAGCAGGGAGGACTGTACTTTGGGAAAAGCTATCCCATTGTTGCGCATGCTAGAGCACCAACTGAAGGAGGTGTTCTCTACGTTGCAAAAAGATGAAGAAAAGCAAGAAGCTTTTCATTTGGCGGAGAAATTATTACAGCGCCTACTTTGCGATGAACGTCTTCAAAAGATCAACACAGAACAGCATTACATTTGTGCTACTATTCTGTATCCACGCTACAAAAAGGCACTGGCAGCCAGAGCATTGTTTGCTTTTGGTGACGAAGAAGTTTCAAAGTACAAACGTTGGCTAGGTCTGTCAGCCATGAGGTTTGAAAGAGAACGGCAGGAAATTGAAGGAAAAGGCAGTACATCAGCATCAGAAGGCCATCCGGAGCCCAAAGAATCCACTCCTGCACCTGTGGCTGTGGCAGAAGTGACCTCTCAGCCGTTAAAGACACCAGCAACCGGATCATCTGCACCAGACACAACAGGAACATTGTGTGAAGAAGACAATTGGCTAACTCAGCTTGGGTTTGCTTCTGAAAAGGTCCCAGCAAAAAGTAAGCAAAGTGGAGGAACCCTGCAGAACCTTGAGTCGATGGTGCAGGACTATCTGAATGACCCAACAGAGGTCTATATTCATGATGACCCATTGGTGTATTGGCATGGGAAAAGAGAATTGTGGCCACAGATCACCAACCTGGCTATAAATTACTTGTCTTGCCCACTCGCAAGCGTGTCTTCTAAACGTGTTTTCAGTGCTGCTGGTGGCATTGTAACTTGCAAAAGGACCCGCCTCTTGCCGAAAAATGTGGAGACGTTAACAATGATCAAGCTGAATCAGCACCTCATACCACCAGATTACAAAGTACGAGAATATACCCCGGAAGAAGACGAGGAGGACACCAACTTAGATGAGGGAATTTCTTCTCTGTTAGGTGACCTACTCCAGCCTGAATTCGCAGAGTATGAGGACGAACTCTGCTTCCCTGACACCGAGCCCTGAAAATAAGCCAATGAATCAATAACTTTCTTTTTCGTCCTTATTCACTTTTATTCCTGTTTGTATGTCTTTCTTTGTTTTGCAAAGTCAATATAAATAAAAAATGTAATCACCTAATCAATCACAAAAAGAAGCCCATCAGCAGAACTGTCTTCACTTATTTGCTTATTGATTTGAAGGTGCAGCTGTCTGCATTCCTCAGGTTCACAAGTTCACAAGAACATGCTCCTCTATCCTCCTCCTCCAGACTCCTATTTCCCTCAAAGCAGATGGCTGGATTACGCCCAATGAAGAAAGACTCTGCACTTGTGGGGGTGTTCTACTTCTTTGCGGGTGAGTTGACGGCTCTGGGGCCATTGCTGGGAAGGTCTAATACCGGATAAAAGTGGTTTGGACAAAATCTGAGCAAAAAAAGTTTTTGCCTTTTTGCTCACTATCATGTTTTCAGTGGCCTGTTTGGGGGGTTCCTGGTGCTTGTGGGTGGGTTTTGGGGTCTGGGAGCACTGCTGGGTATGGATAGTTTTGATAGCAAGAGGTTTGAAGTAAATTCATGGAGGCAGAGGGAAGTTAGGGCCTAGCTGCAGAGCGCGCGCGGAGTGATTTTGGAAATTTCCCCAAAAATGACAACGTCCCCATTTTTGTACTTTTGCTTGTTGGCTGTTTGGGGGTCTTCTACTTGTTTTCGCCTGGGTTGACGGCTCTGGGGCCATTGCTGGGAAGCTCTAATACCGGATAAAACTGGTTTGGACAAAATCCATGAGGAAAAAGTTTTTGCTTTTTCTGACATTTCGCTCAATGTAGCGTTTTCGGGGGCCGGTTTGGGGGGCTTCCTGGTGGTTGTGGGTGGGTTTCGAGGTCTGGGAGCACTGCTGGGTATGGATAGTTTTGATAGCAAGAGGTTTGAAGTAAATCCATGGAGGCAGAGGGGAGTTAGGGCCTAGCTGCAGAGCGCGCGCGGGGTGATTTTGGAAATTTCCCCAAAAATGACAACGTCCCCATTTTTGTACTTTTGCTTTTTGGCTGTTTGGGGGTCTTGTACTTGTTTTCGCCTGGGTTGACGGCTCTGGGGCCATTGCTGGGAAGCTCTAATACCGGATAAAACTGGTTTGGACAAAATCCATGAGGAAAAAGTTTTAGCTTTTTCTGACATTTCGCTCAATGTAGCGTTTTCGGGGGCTTCCTGGTGTTTGTGGGTGGGTTTCTGGGTCTGGGAGCACTGCTGGGTATGGATAGTTTTGATAGCAAGAGGTTTGAAGTAAATCCATGGAGGCAGAAGGGAGTTAGGGCCTAGCTGCAGAGCGCGTGCGGAGTGATTTTGGAAATTTCCCCAAAAATGACAAAGTCCCCATTTTTGTACTTTTGCTTTTTGGCTGTTTGGGGGTCTTCTACTTGTTTTTGCCTGGGTTGACGGCTCTGGGGCCATTGCTGGGAAGCTCTAATACCGGATAAAACTGGTTTGGACAAAATCCATGAGGAAAATGTTTTTGCTTTTTCTGACATTTCGCTCAATGTAGCGTTTTCGGGGTCCGGTTTGGGGGGCTTCCTGGTGTTTGTGGGTGGGTTTCGGGTTCTGGGAGCACTGCTAGGTATGGATAGTTTTGATAGCAAGAGGTTTGAAGTAAATCCATGGAGGCAGAGGGGAGTTAGGGCCTAGCTGCAGAGCGCGCGCGGAGTGATTTCGTAAATTTCCCCAAAAATGACAACGTCCCCATTTTTGTACTTTTGCTTTTTGGCTGTTTGGGGGTCTTCTACTTGTTTTCGCCTGGGTTGACGGCTCTGGGGCCATTGCTGGGAAGCTCTAATACCGGATAAAACTGGTTTGGACAAAATCCATGAGGAAAAAGTTTTTGCTTTTTCTGACATTTCACTCAATGTAGCGTTTTCAGGGTCCGGTTTGGGGGGTTTCCTGGTGTTTGTGGGTGGGTTTCGGGGTCTGGGAGCACTGCTAGGTATGGATAGTTTTGATAGCAAGAGGTTTGAAGTAAATCCATGGAGGCAGAGGGGAGTTAGGGCCTAGCTGCAGAGCGCGCGCGGAGTGATTTTGTAAATTTCCCCAAAAATTACAACGTCCCCATTTTGGACTTTTGCTTTTTGGCTGTTTGGGGGTCTTCTACTTGTTTTTGCCTGGGTTGACGGCTCTGGGGCAATTGCTGGGAAGCTCTAATACCGGATAAAACTGGTTTGGACAAAATCCATGAGGAAAAAGTTTTTGCTTTTTCTGACATTTCGCTCAATGTAGCGTTTTCGGGGGCCGGTTTGGGGGGCTTCCTGGTGTTTGTGGGTGGGTTTCGGGGTCTGGGAGCACAGCTGGGTATGGATAGTTTTGATAGCAAGAGGTTTGAAGTAAATCCATGGAGGCAGAGGGGAGTTAGGGAATAGCTGCAGAGCGCGCGCGGAGTGATTTTGGAAATTTCCCTAAAAATGACAACGTCCCCATTTTTGTACTTTTGCTTTTTGGCTGTTTGGGGGTCTTCTACTTGTTTTCGCCTGGGTTGACGGCTCTGGGGCCATTGCTGGGAAGCTCTAATACCGGATAAAACTGGTTTGGACAAAATCCATGAGGAAAAAGTTTTTGCTTTTTCTGACATTTCACTCAATGTAGCGTTTTCAGGGTCCGGTTTGGGGGGCTTCCTGGTGTTTGTGGGTGGGTTTCGGGGTCTGGGAGCACTGCTAGGTATGGATAGTTTTGATAGCAAGAGGTTTGAAGTAAATCCATGGAGGCAGAGGGGAGTTAGGGCCTAGCTGCAGAGCGCGCGCGGGGTGATTTTGGAAATTTCCCGAAAAATGACAACGTCCCCATTTTTGTACTTTTGCTTTTTGGCTGTTTGGGGGTCTTCTACTTGTTTTTGCCTGGGTTGACGGCTCTGGGGCCATTGCTGGGAAGCTCTAATACCGGCTAAAACTGGTTTGGACAAAATCCATGAGGAAAAAGATTTAGCTTTTTCTGACATTTCGCTCAATGTAGCGTTTTTGGGGGCCGGTTTGGGGGGCTTCCTGGTGTTTGTGGGTGGGTTTGGGGGTCTGGGAGCACTGCTGGGTATGGATAGTTTTGATACCAAGTGGTTTGAAGTAAATCCATGGAGGCAGAGGGGAGTTAGGGCCTAGCTGCAGAGCGCGCGCGGAGTGATTTTGGAAATTTCCCCAAAAATGACAACGTCCCCATTTTTGTACTTTTGCTTTTTGGCTGTTTGGGGGTCTTCTACTTGTTTTCGCCTGGGTTGACGGCTCTGGGGCCATTGCTGGGAAGCTCTAATACCGGATAAAACTGGTTTGGACAAAATCCATGAGGAAAAAGTTTTTGCTTTTTCTGACATTTCGCTCAATGTAGCGTTTTCGGGGGCCGGTTTGCGGGGCTTCCTGGTGTTTGTGGGTGGGTTTTGGGGTCTGGGAGCACTGCTGGGTATGGATAGTTTTGATAGCAAGAGGTTTGAAGTAAATCCATGGAGGCAGAGGGGAGTTAGTGCCTAGCTGCACAGCGCGCGCGGAGTGATTTTGTAAATTTCCCCAAAAATGACATCGTCCCCATTTTTGTACTTTTGATTTTTGGCTGTTTGGGGGTCTTCTACTTGTTTTCGCCTGGGTTGACGGCTCTGGGGCCATTGCTGGGAAGCTCTAATAATGGATAAAACTGGTTTGGACAAAATCCATGAGGAAAAAGTTTTTGCTTTTTCTGACATTTCGCTCAATGTAGCGTTTTCGGGGGCCAGTTTGGGGGGCTTCCTGGTGTTTGTGGGTGGGTTTCGGGGTCTGGGAGCACTGCTGGGTATGGATAGTTTTGATAGCAAGAGGTTTGAAGTAAATCCATGGAGGCAGAGGGGAGTTAGGGAATAGCTGCAGGGCGCGCGCGGAGTGATTTTGGAAATTTCCCTAAAAATGACAACGTCCCCATTTTTGTACTTTTGCTTTTTGGCTGTTTGGGGGTCTTCTACTTGTTTTCGCCTGGGTTGACGGCTCTGGGGCCATTGCTGGGAAGCTCTAATACTGGTTTGGACAAATTTGGTCCGGTTTGGGGGGCTTCCTGGTGTTTGTGGGTGGGTTTCGGGGTCTGGGAGCACTGCTAGGTATGGATAGTTTTGATAGCAAGAGGTTTGAAGTAAATCCATGGAGGCAGAGGGGAGTTAGGGCCTAGCTACAGAGCGCGCGCGGAGTGATTTTGTAAATTTCCCCAAAAATGTCAACGTCCCCATTTTTGTACTTTTGCTTTTTGGCTGTTTGGGGGTCTTCTACTTGTTTTTGCCTGGGTTGACGGCTCTGGGGCCATTGCTGGGAAGCTCTAATACCGGCTAAAACTGGTTTGGACAAAATCCATGAGGAAAAAGATTTTGCTTTTTCTGACATTTCGCTCAATGTAGCGTTTTTGGGGGCCGGTTTGGGGGGCTTCCTGGTGTTTGTGGGTGGGTTTCGGGGTCTGGGAGCACTGCTGGGTATGGATAGTTTTGATAGCAAGTGGTTTGAAGTAAATCCATGGAGGCAGAGGGGAGTTAGGGCCTAGCTGCAGAGCGCGCGCGGAGTGATTTTGGAAATTTCCCCGAAAATGACAAAGTCCCCATTTTTGTACTTTTGCTTTTTGGCTGTTTGGGGGTCTTCTACTTGTTTTCGCCTGTGTTGACGGCTCTGGGGCCATTGCTGGGAAGCTCTAATACCGGATAAAACTGGTTTGGACAAAATCCAAGAGAAAAAATGTTTAGCTTTTTCTGACATTTCGCTCAATGTAGCGTTTTCGGGGGCCGGTTTGGGGGGCTTCCTGGTGTTTGTGGGTGGGTTTCGGGGTCTGGGAGCACTGCTGGGTATAGATAGTTTTGATAGCAAGAGGTTTGAAGTAAATCCATGGAGGCAGAGGGGAGTTAGGGCCTAGCTGCAGAGCGCGCGCGGAGTGATTTTGTAAATTTCCCAAAAATGACAACGTCCCCATTTTTGTACTTTTGATTTTTGGCTGTTTGGGGGTCTTCTACTCGTTTTCGCCTGGGTTGACGGCTCTGGGGCCATTGCTGGGAAGCTCTAATACCGGATAAAACTGGTTTGGACAAAATCCATGAGGAAAACGTTTTTGCTTTTTCTGACATTTCGCTCAATGTAGCGTTTTTGGGGGCCGGTTTGGGGGGGCTTCCTGGTGTTTGTGGGTGGGTTTCGGGGTCTGGGAGCACTGCTGGGTATGGATAGTTTTGATAGCAAGAGGTTTGAAGTAAATCCATAGAAGCAGAGGGGAGTTAGGGCCTAGCTGCAGAGCGCGCGCGGAGTGATTTTGGAAATTTCCCCAAAAATGACGTCCCCATTTTTGTACTTTTGCTTTTTGGCTGTTTGGGGGTCTTCTACTTGTTTTCACCTGGGTTGATGGCTCTGGGGCCATTGCTGGGAAGCTCTAATACCGGATAAAACTGGTTTGGACAAAATCCATGAGGAAAAAGTTTTTGCTTTTTCTGACATTTCGCTCAATGTAGCGTTTTTGGGGGCCGGTTTGGGGGGCTTCCTGGTGTTTGTGGGTGGGTTTCGGGGTCTGGGAGCACTGCTGGGTATGGATAGTTTTGATAGCAAGAGGTTTGAAGTAAATCCATGAAAGCAGAGGGGAGTTAGGGCCTAGCTGCAGAGCGCGCGCGGAGTGATTTTGGAAATTTCCCCAAAAATGACAACGTCCCCATTTTTGTACTTTTGCTTTTTGGCTGTTTGGGGGTCTTCTACTTGTTTTCGCCTGGGTTGACGGCTCTGGGGCCATTGCTGGGAAGCTCTAATACCGGATAAAACTGGTTTGGACAAAACCCATGAGGAAAAAGTTTTTGCTTTTTCTGACATTTCGCTCAATGTAGCGTTTTCGGGGGCCGGTTTGGGGGGCTTCCTGGTGTTTGTGGGTGGGTTTCGGGGTCTGGGATTGAGGGCTCTGGGGCCATTGCTGGGAAGCTTTAATACCGGATAAAACTGGTTTGGACAAAATCGGAGGCGAAAACTTTGCGTTTTTGCTGACTTGCTTGTCTTTGAGGTGCTCTTTGGGGGCGTTCCGGGTGTTTGTGGGTGGGTTTTGTGGTCTGGGAGCACTGCTGGCACCGTCTAATTTTGATTGCATTTGTTTTTCAGGAAATCCATGGTGGGAAACGGGAGTTATGGCCTAGCTGCACAGCGCGTTTGGACAGAATTGAAAGAAGGCCCAAAAATATTGTAATATGAGATTTGCCATTTTTGCTTTTTGGCTGTTTGGGGGTGTTGTGCTTTTTTGCGGGTGGGTTGGCGGGTCTTGGGGCATTGCTGGGAAGGTCTAATACCGGATAAAAGTGGTTTGGACAAAATCCATGCTGAAAAGCCTTTTGCATTTTTTGTAACTTAGGGTTCGTTAGGGTTAGCACTAGCAGCAGTATTCCATGTGTTTGGGGGATGTTCTAGATTTTTGCAACTGGGCTCTGGGGTCTTACAGCACTCGTGGGAATGTGTAATCTTGGTTGCAATTAGTGGTTTGAAGAAAATCCATGGTGGGAAAGGGTGGATTTTGCCTAGTGAAAGAAAGCGTTTGCCACTATTCTTAACTTAGGGCTCGTTAGGGTTAGCACTATTGTATTGCATGTGTTTGGGCGGGGGTTATTTTACGACTGGGTGGGGTCTTGGAAAACTTGTTGTAATGTCTAATCGTTTGAACATAATCCATGGCGGGAAAGGGGGGTTTTGGACATACTTTCTGGGTGCGTTTTGACACAATTTGAAATTAGGCCTCTGTGAGGTAGCAGCAGTATTCTGCACGTTTTTGTGAGGGTAATGTGGGGTGTTCTAGATTTTGGGGATTGTCATCTCTGAAAGCGACAGTATAATTTTTGCACTACACAGCGTACCTTACATACTTTTTTTTTCCGAGGTGTCTTTAACACTTACTGTTTATTTTTCCATCATCAATTACAGGCAGGCTTTTACCCTGTGCCATCGATGTACTACTCAGGCGTACAATTAGCGATCCGCAAATCCGCATCAGGCAGGCAGTGGAGACTGGACTGTTTGTCTGGTCACCAAGATTGATCGACAGAGCATCCGATGGAATGAAGGAGTACCGCGAGTAAGAGGAATGGCTGGATGCATCGACTTCACAAATTCAACGGGACCACTACAAAAAACAGTAACAGTATCCAAAATTCTCCTTATCTTTTCAATGATATTCTTGTGAACTTGAACTTACTTCTACGAGTGTGACTCTGTGCGTTTGTTTGATCTCTGCTAATTCATCCCTCCAGCTATTTGATACATCTTTGCTATGTTTAACACTAATTTAATGTTCTAAGTGTTTATTGTCTGAGGGCAGAGAGGCAAGTGAAATTGTGTAATGACTGCAGCCCTGTACTGCCAAGTTTGCTAACTTGTTCCTTCGTAGTTACTAGTAAGTTGCAGTAAGTAGTAGTACTACTTTTCAGTAAGCTAACCATCCATTTACCAACAAACAACTTCTCGCATGCAGTAGTGCACTTTCTTCATGTCCCTTTAAAGGTTTATCGATATCTTCAAATCCAAAGATTTATTTATCTTCATTTGTTGTTTTACTGACCATGTTGTGTTTTTTTTCCTCTCTACCAAACTTTCCCCCCAAAAAAAACCCATTCCCATCCAATTTTCAAACCCTAACCATCTTCCCCCGGGCTGTGTGGTATTTCATTGATGTGTGACTGACAACAACAATGAATTCCACACACTTGCTGGGGAGGATATGGTCAAAGCAACCAGAAGTTCATGTGCGCCATCCTGGATTGATAATAAGAACATCCTCCTCCTACACGACATGACCAATGTAATGCTTAATGCTTACCTTACGTTGGAACTGCTTAGGATACAATTTAGGGCACTGTTCTGTACCGTACTATCTATTGTACTGTTTCTAATGCTACGCTCAGGCCACTCAATGTTTAATTTCCTCTTTTTTTCATATGGTGACTGCCAGTGTGTACCACTACTGCTACCAGCACAACAATGATATTGCATCCGTCGAGGATTCAAGTCAACAACCAACCTTATTCACCAACCGTGATTCGCAAATCACAGGTAAGATAAGCATATAGAATAATGGGCTAGGACTAAGTTTGGAGGAGAGCAGAGACTAACAGTACTACTAGTAAAGTACAGTAGTAGGGCCACTGAATTGACTAACTCGGTTACTTGCATTTTGGTACATTTAGGACAAGATGTTTAATTCATGCTGGTAATTTTGAAAAACCAAACGTACAGTAACCACCGCCAACCCCCACACAAAATAATATGAGCGCGTATACTGTGTTTTTGAATGAAAAATATAATTATTAAGAAATATAAATTATGGATGTTGTTGTCGTCACAAAAATAGAATTACCCCAACTCACCTCCCTCCCTAAGCAAACCAATGTTCAAAAATCAAAAAGTACCCTTTCCCAAAAACCCAATTCCCACCCCCCCCCAACAGTCTTTAAAAAGGGACAAGGGACAGTCACTTCCTTCGGTGGCGTTTAAGTTTAGAGAGCTGGTGCTGCATGTCCCGCAGCTCTTTGCGGAGGTCCCGGACCTGGCACTCCAGGTAGTCCACTCGCTTTCAGAGGCGGCGCTGGCGTACCATCCAGGCTCTGGGGGGGGCAGCTGGTGTTTTTGCTGCTGTGCGGCGGCGGCGAGAGGCTGTCGGGCCACGGCTCCGTTTGGCTGGAGGCTTGTGGCTGGTGGACCCGGGGGCAGTGGAGGAGGATGTGGAGGTTGTTGTTGTAGTTTCCTCCTCATGCTCTCGAGCCCACAACCGTCGATACTCGACACAAATAGCCTCCAGCTTACGGGCCCTGGCCCGGACAGCCATCTCCTTACGGGTAGCATCTATGAAAAAAGAAAGAAAAATACTGTAGCCATTAGTCTTTAACATAAAGTCAAAATAATTCAACAGAAAGTTGACACTCAGTAACACCAGCATAAGTAACACCAGCAAGTAGCAAACACAGTATAACATTTTTAAGATGACGGACCAGGTTTTTTGTGATTGTCGATCCACAACTGGCGCCCCTCGTATGTGACGTTATTTATAATTTCTAACCACTATTTTGAGGGTGCCCCAGATAGGAGGAAGAACCTAAACTTCCAATTAGGACCAAGATCCAAACATAATTGATACAGCAGGTATCTGTGCTCACGTCGCCTTTTACAGAGTAAATGCTGTTGGTAATCAAACAACACAACCAGACAAAAATGTGGAAGTAGTCTTGATAGAAGTTTTTCTTCAATTCAGATTTTATCCACCACGCCCAGCCAACACGTGTTTCGTCAGGGCTAGTAGCCTGCGACTTCATCAGGGCTCCCGCGGGCAGCGGTTCCAAAGCTATTGCCGGGTAGTGTCGAGGTTCTAGCTGATTCGTCTCAGCCGTCCGTGTGATGGTTAATACCAAAGATGCGACACACCATAGGAGTATCCGTGTGAGCGGCAGGTTACGAAGACGTACTGCTTTCCAGCGTCTCCGCGTGTAAATGCGGAAGTCATTTGCAGTTTACACACGGAGACACTGTAAAGCTGAGACGGCTGAGACAAATCAGCGAGAACCTCGACACTACCCGGTAACCGGGTCGGAATTGGAAGCGGTTGAGAGCACCTAGCCATTGTGGCCATAGCTTTGGAACCGCTGCCCGCGGGAGCCCTGATGAAGTCGCGGGCTACTAGCCCTGACTAAACACGTGTTGGCTGGGCGTGGTGGAAAAAATCTGAATTGAAGAAACACTTCTATCAAGACTACTTCCACATTGTTTGTCTATTGGTTGTGTTTGATTACCAACAGCATTTACTCTGTAAGAGGCGACGTGTGCACAGATACCTGTTGTAACAGTATAACATTTTGGCATGTATCTTTCCGCCGTCTTTGTAAGCCTGTGACATTACTGGGAGTTTCAGGAATTCCACTAGCAGCACTATGGGTGGACTCACTACTACTTACATAGTCAGAGAGTACTCAAAAAAGGCCTTTTTTAAAACTTTTTTTCTTTTGGGTTGCAAAAGAAATCCTCTGGTACGTGAACTTGTGCTCGCCGCCATAATGGCAGCTCAATCTGCTTTCACCCAAGAAAAACAGACACAGGTCATGATGATGCAGACTCGCAGTACGTTAAGCAGTACATGCAAGTGGGGATTTGAATGTCTTAATTTTCTGTAGGGGTGGCACTGCCACTGGCCATACTTCTTCCACTCAGCGTCTGCTCTACTACATCATACACCTCTGCTATCGACGAGGAGGATAAAGAAGATAACATCCAGGCTTCGAAAGTATGTCTATGATTCTTCTTGATGTCTCAAATGTACCAAAATTTATTTTTTTCAAAAACCAACTAACACCCTTTTCATTATATTTTGGAAAGCGCTGTCTTCTTATGTTGAATTGCATTCAACAAAACCATTCTTTACAGTCATAAATATTAAGACTCGCTCGTCCTTTGTTTCACCCTTCTTTAACTTTTCGTTCTTCACACCCCTAAACTTCATCTGATATGACTTGGCTTCACAAATCACAATAAAAATTGGCCAGCTGAGTTGAAGTGAATTAGAGGGGGCCAATGGTTACCAGAGAAGTACCGCAGCTAATGCTATTAACAGTCAAGGTTGACTGTCTTCTACGTGATAGTCCAAAAAGTAGTTCTAAATTAGTAAATGTTCTTGACAGTACAGTGTACTTATACTAGTGTACTGTGTACTACTGTACAGTACATCATACACTCCTTTGCGAGGCTACTCAAAAATATTTCAATAAGTAAGGAGTATAATAACTTACCACTGTCCGCCGCTGAGTCTTTCCCCCAGCTCCTCCTGTTGGCGCTGCCCCATCCTGAGTGGACCCCTCCGCACTGCTGGCCCCGGCACTGGTTGTCATCTGTGCCGCGTCAGATGTTGTGACGTCTAGGAAAAACATGTCATATTTTCAGATGCCATACACAACCCCCTATTTTGTCTCGTAACGGAAGAAAATGTTACATAACACATTTTTTTTTATAACTGGGATTGAAAAAAAATAACGGTTTTGGGGAGGGTGTTAACCTTTTATGTGCTTATTCCAATAAATGCTACACTTGTTCTTATGACAACTGATGAATGCTTGCTTAACGGGCACCATTTTTCTCATTACAGAAAGAAGATTACATTGCCCTTCTGCCAGACAATTCTCCAACTACTAGTAAGTCATCACCAGCAGTACTGTGTTTTCATTTCTTAATTGAAAATAAAACTTTAAAACTAACAAACACAGTGTGGTTTTTGTTTACGAGTGAGTGAGCGGAAAGGTTTGAACTACTGCACTTGGCAGTCATGTTTCAGTGACTCAGATAGGCCGGGACTCGGAGGTAGTCTCTCTTCTTCTGTTCTTCTGGGTCGTAAAAATCATTGTTCAGACATTCTAGATAGTCTGTCAGGGGATTGGGGGTTCAACTTCTGTTCGGACTGAGGTATGTCGAAAGACGAACTGCACCTATCATCTTGTCCATACTTCTTTGTGTGCAGAATAGTCCCTGAAACACTAGCGGTATGGGATGTGCTCCTCTCAAATCAAAAAGGACACTGCTACCGTTTAGTTGGTGTAAACAATTACATTTTGTTGTTGCAAATTGTCAAAGCACTTACATTAAGAAGACTGAAATAGACAGCAAGGGCAACCCATAGGACTACACTCAGTGCCTAGAGCTAATGCTGTATCAGAGTTTTGTTTCACACCGTTTGCCCATTGGGCAAGCTTAGCTACCTACACAGACCGACTCATAATTGTAAATAGTAGTAGCACAGAGAGTGATGGTAGAGGCAGGATAAGAATGTAGAAAGTAGTCTACATTAGAAGAAGATCCAAGACTATTTTGTAAAACATAGAATTATTAGGAACCAGTTTATAATAAATAGGGGCTGTAAAAGTTAGGGAAGTATAAGTATTAAGATAACAATAAGACAACTCACTGGGGCCAGCAGAAGAGCCTGGAAGGGACTGCTCCTGTCCAACTTCTGCCACCGGAGTCTCTGTCGCCGTTGCCTTGCCCCTGGGAGTTTCTGCTGGTGATCATGAAATAAAGAAACAACATGGATGATTGTTTTTTGGGAAATATTTGATTTCTCTGTACTCAATCTAAAATTATGTCGGGGAAACAAATTAACACCAATTGCATCTGATCTGGTCAACTAAGAGGATAGTAGTACAGTATTGCAGGATTCGCAGACCGTCTAATAGGAAAGTTATGTCATTCGCTAACTACATCAACAACAAAAAGGTTCTACTATGACTGCCATCACTCAGCAGCACGAGACGTCGCGTGACAGACACAGTCCGTCATCATGATTGCAGACCACTAACAAATGACCTAGAACAAGTAATAAATAGTATACTCAACGTATCAATCCACCACTATCTCTTCAAAGTGGCAGCAGCAGGAGTACAAAGAAGGACTAGACTTGAGTCTACTGTCTCTAGCATTACGTAGTAATGCTCTCAAATTACTAAAAAGTTGCAAACAAGTAAGCATAGTATCAACGCCAATAACCAGGCGAGCACCTGAAATAACAGAAGCTATTTAAACATTAATTTACCTGCAATGTAATCTAATCAGCAGCATTCGTACTCTTCAGGAAAAAAATAGATTAGCAATATAACAGAGCAGAAGGAAAAAAAGTAGTTATTAAATAACTACTTACCAAGCCCAGGGATCTCCACACCAAGCAGGTCGACGAGGTCATGCTCCCGGTCCAAGATGTCACTCCACCGGTGCGTCACTTGGTTGTAGGTGCGCCGGACCCCAGACTCCTTTATGCATGCGCCGGCACACCGTGTCCCACAGCTGGCGACGCTCCCGGAGGCCGTAACCGGAAGCAATCCGCCCACCTGCTGCCACGGTCTTAGGGAGGTGGACCTGGACAAAAACCAGCAAGGCGGCCACCTCCACCGCAGAAAGGATCTCCCTGGCCTGCACTTCCTCCCCCCTCCAACGCCCGCAAGGGAGCCGGGTACGTAGGGCTGGGCCCTTCCCCTTGCCCTTGTTGCCTCCCTTAGCCATGGTCCTGGGCACAAGAAGAAGGAAAGAAGAATAGGTGTGAAAAAAAATAAGGGAGAGAGCAAAAGAAATAAAGTAGGTAATAAAGTAACAAAAAGTTAAAAAAAACAAAATATAGATGTAGGAAATTGAAAAGAGAGATAATAAGCAAAAAAAAACCAAAAAAAGTTCAGAAAAACATAGGATTGCAAAGATGTAAGGTGGACAGAGAGGTAGCATGCCCAAAACCATAGCAGTGAAAGAACAACAAGATGGCCGCGCCCATAGAGGACCGCGTGGGTAAGTTCGCGCGATATTTCCCCCGCGAGCACGAAAAACGCTCACGAATACGTAATCGCGCGCCGCATATGACGCGAACTCGCAACGAGCGGCCGGAAACGGAAACACGTCACGCAAACAAGATGGCTGCGCCCATACATGACCTCATGGGCAACCTCGGAGTCGGTGCGCTGCAAGCGGCCCGCGAAGAAGCAAAAAACCGCGCGAACACGCAAAAAAAACGAAAATCCGCCCGAACATGCCAAAAAAAAGAGAAATCAGAAAATTCGCACGAATTAGCGGATTGCAGGTTCGATTTCGTGTCCTGCAAATCTCGCGAAATGGAAGAAAAACAAATTTTGGGAAACTGAAAGCACTTAGCAGGTGCAAAAGTTCAAACTAATTTGTAACCATTCCCTGTAGTGCTTCCTGAGGGGCCCCTCCAGAGTTCAGTTGCCTACTTTCAACTATTCTCTGACCCTGCTCTGACCCTCAAAGCAGGGTCAGAGAATAGTTACAAGTATGGCACATTGCTCCTGTAAAAAAAATAACTGCAACAGGAAGGTCTTACAGCTAAGGAAGCAGGTTCCAGACTTGAAGCACAAATTCAGTGACACATTAACCAGCCCCAAATTAAATCATCTCAGTTGAGGCTGGGAAGGTGTGCTTTGCTTTTGCCCCATAATCTACAGTGGTGAACAAGAGGATGGCAGTGGCAAACCAGAGGGTGGCAGTGATGAACCAGAGGGTGGCAGCCTTGAACCAGAGGGGGACAGTGCTGATCCAGAGAGTGGCAGTGGCAAACCAGAGGGTGGCAGTGATGAACCAAAGGGTGGCAGGGAGGAACCAGAGGATGGCAGCAATCAACCAGAGGGTGGCATTGATGAACCAGAGGGTGGCAGTGATCAACCAGAGGGTGGCAGTGATCAACCAGAGGGTGGCAGTGATCAACCAGAGGGTGGCAGGGATGAACCAGAGGGTGGCAGTGATCAACCAGAGGGTGGCAGTGATCAACCAGAGGGTGGCAGTGATCAACCAGAGGGGGACAGTGATGATCCAGAGGGTGGCAGTGGCAAACCAGAGGGTGGCAGTGATGAACCAGAGGGTGATAGGGATGAACCAGAGGGTGCTGTGATAAACGAGAGGGGGACAGTGAGGATCCAGAGGGTGGCAGTGGCAAACAAGAGGGTGGCAGTGATGAACCAGAGGGTGGCAGGGATGAACCAGAGGGTGGCAGTGATTAACCAGATGGTGCTGTGATAAACCAGAGGGGGACAGTGATGATCCAGAGGGTGGCAGTGGCAAACAAGAGGGTGGCAGTGATAAACCGGAGGGTGGCAGGGATGAACCAGAGGGTGGCAGGGATGAACCAGAGGATGGCAGTGTAGAACCAGAGGGTGGCAGCCTTGAACCAGAGGGGGACAGTGCTGATCCAGAGGGTGGCAGTGGCAAACGAGAGGGTGGCAGTGATGAACCAGAGGGTGGCAGGGATGAACCAGAGGGTGCTATGATAAACCAGAGAGGTACAGTGATGATCCAGAGGGTGGCAGTGGCAAACGAGAGGGTGGCAGTGATGAACCAGAGGGAGTCAGGGATGAACCAGAGGATGGCAGTGATCAACCAGAGGGTGGCAGCCTTGAACCAGAGGGGGACAGTGATGATCCAGAGGGTGGCAGTGGCAAACCAGAGGGTGGCAGTGATGAACCAGAGGGTGGCAGTGATGAACCAGAGGGGGACAGTGATGATCCAGAGGGTGGCAGTGGCAAATGAGAGGGTGGCATTGATGAACCAGAGGGTGGCAGGGATGAACCAGAGAATGGCAGTGATGAACCAGAGGGTGGCAGTGATGAACCAGAGGGTGGCAGTGATGAACCAGAGGGGGACAGTGATGATCCAGAGGGTGGCAGTGGCAAACAAGAGGGTGGCAGTGATGAACCAGAGGGTGGCAGGGATGAACCAGAGGATTGCAGTGATCAACCAGAGGGTGGCAGCCTTGAACCAGAGGGGGACAGTGATGATCCAGAGGGTGGCAGTGGCAAACCAGAGGGTGGCAGTGATGAACCAGAGGGTGGCAGGGATGAACCAGAGGGTGCTGTGATAAACCAGAGGGGGACAGTGATGATCCAGAGGGTAGCAGTGGCAAACGAGAGGGTGGCAGTGATGAACCAGAGGGTGGCAGGGATGAACCAGAGGATGGCAGTGATGAACCAGAGTGTGGCAGTGATGAATCAGAGGGGGACAGTGATGATCCAGAGGGTGGCAGTGGCAAACCAGAGGGTGGCAGTGATGAACCAGAGGGTGCTGTGATAAACCAGAGGGGGACAGTGATGATCCAGAGGGTGGCATTGGAGAACCAGAGGGTGGCAGTGATGAACCGGAGGGTGGCCGTGATGAACCACAGGGTCGCTAACAGGCTGGACACGTAGAAACAACATGGTCACGACCGTTGCAACCACATAAGTAAGTTTGCATTCCTGAACTTGTACAAAACCCTCGCGAACTGGCAAAAACAGAAAATTCGTAAATTTGCACAAATTCGCGAATTTTGCGGATCGCGAGTTTGCAAATTCGCAAATTCGCGGACCGCAAGTTCGTAAAATTCGCCCATGCTTAATGTCAACCATTCTTTAGGAGATAAACTTTGGTTTTTATGTGACCCACTAGCAAGATATAGGCTAGCCCCATAGTGGCTATATTACATCATGTTAACCTCTACTACTTGTATATAA
Organism: Lissotriton helveticus; assembly: GCF_964261635.1. Lineage (NCBI taxonomy): Eukaryota > Metazoa > Chordata > Amphibia > Caudata > Salamandridae > Lissotriton > Lissotriton helveticus. The sequence continues at coordinate 314,110,215 of NC_136062.1, forward strand.
GTAAATCAGTAAATTGGTTGCTTTGAATAACACATAATTATATGTGTGTTCTATCTGCAGATATATCCGGAATACTGTTCATCGTTAGCGGGCCCCAAATCCAAGTATATACACACATTTGAGTAAGTAAATAGGAGGACAGGATAACCAGCGATATAATAGATGGGTTCACTCTTTAAGGAAGAACTAAAAGGAGATATACATATAAGTATATAATAGGTCTAAATGCCTTCATTATTTCTCTTTAGATCCCTATCCTGTGCCCTGTAATTTTCACAGGATACCAATGCTACTATCGATATAAATGTCCTCTGGTTGAATCAAACTAAATGAAGTGATTAACAAAAGTTAAAAGATTGGAAGACATTGTGTGTACAGTTATCTGAATTTATATAAATATATTGTACATATAAACTCAATTGACCCATAATGAAGGGAGTTTCTGATGTAAGCTCTACTATTATTTAAACAGATTGCACAATTGGAATATAAAAAGAATGAAAATGCTGCCTCAGCAAAATTATATTTAACCAGGTACATAGTCCCTTTTCAACTGTGGTAGATAACCTTAGTTGCTAATGTATTCTAGAAAGGAGGCTATTTCATCTAATGGCTTTCCATGTTTTAATAGCGCACCATTATTTTATATGTGTTTCTAGATACCACAATTTTGTTAACTTATCCTGTACTACGGAGAAGTTCCATATCCGGGCCTAACCACTGAAATTGAAGTCCAGAACGAATAATAGGTATATATAAACTCACAAGATAGGTTTATCTTTTTACTTAATATCCACTATGAAAGTAGAATTAAGGCAATACTGAAGGCAATGAAATATTTGTCTATTAGAGTAATTATGGATTCTCATTTATCATTCTCTTTGGTGAACTTTAAAGAATATATGTCACACTTTCACACTTTCCTTATATAACTCACAGGTGATCTATTATGTTTTAAGACATTTCTATAATCCTATGTCTTTTTTGTTATTATTTTGATTGGCGGTTCCAATGATATAAACAATGTAGGTAATGTATCTTATGATATCATGATGATAGTATGGATATAAAACATTTGTATAAACTCTATTTTGGTGCTATGGACGAAGCTATGAAAATAAAAGAAGCCTAATAAGCTCTAAAATATATCAGAAATGTAGGATCAGGCCAGAAATGTGTTGTAGTTTAGTTTGTTTTAATATTTGATTGTGTCCATTTTCTGTACCTTTTTTAGAAAAAGTTGAGACGGTTCACCTGAAGAAGACCTTAACGCCTTTAAACTGCTGTGTAACCCCTCCTTTAGGTTTCTAATAGAAAAATAATTTTGTTTGTGAAAAATAATTAGTGTGTTTTGATGTTTATATATGAAAAGAATCAAAATATAAACATAAAAAAGAAATATATATTTGATATATCTGATGAAATTATATAAAGAATATACAAAATTGAGTAAAGATAAATAATTTTGTATCAAAAGAACGAGTGCTTTAGTAATTCCAACAGTAAACAATCCTAATGTGCACTGTTTTCACATAAATCAAGGCCTGTTCTATGTAAATGTAAAATATATCTTGTGTTTAGCTAGTTGTTTACCCCATTAGAGGAGGAGGACCTAACCTTACTCGAAGAAGAGGATGAACCCCCAAGAAAGAAAAAGAGGAGAGCATTGTTTGGGAGTTCTTCACAATTCCAGAGCGGACCAAAAAAGTAAATGCTCAAAAGGTGACATGCACGGTATGTCCAAAGGTGCTGTCTCGGGGCTCCGAGTGCAAATATTCCTGCGGCACGTCCTCAATGTATAAACATTTGAGGATGATGCATGGAAACTGTCTTGCCAGAGCCGAATCAGCAAGACTGAAGAGTGCTGACGAAGGACAAGAGGCGCAGAAATCAACAATCCAACTTAGTGACAAGGTGCAGAATATTCCACCAACTGTGCCTGATTTTGCAAAAATTGCACTGTTATGTCCAAAGTGCAAAACTGTTTTGAGTTTGGGGGAGCAAGTAGTTAAAAAAATACTGGACACTATAAATAGTCATCATTGTTAATTTTTTTATTTCGTTCCTGCTGTTGCGCATTTTTTTTTGCTCATTTTTTTGTTAATTTTTGAATTTCAAAATGTAAAAAACACCAAAAAAACTACAAAATAGTTATAAAAATACAATAAAAATATAAAATAGTTTTTCAAAAAGAAGAAAAAAAATGGTTCTTACGGAACCAACTATTTTGGTTTAAAAAAGAAAAGCTATATGTTGTATGAATAAATGAGTCAATAGTTAGTGTCTGTGTGATTGCATTAGTGCGTATATAGTGTCTGAGTGTTTGGAAGAGTAAATGAATAGAGTTTGAGTGTATGGTTGCGGGCAAGAGTAGTGCCTGAGTGAATGGATGAGTGCATGGATAGTGACTGAGTAATTGCGTGAGTGCATAGGCAGTGCCTGGGTGATTGCATAAGTGCAGGGGTACTGCCTGGGTGATTGGATGAGTGCGTGGGTAGTGGCTAAGTGACTTTGTTTTTTAAATTTATTTTTATTTATTTAAGAAGTTTTCTATAGCGCCTAGGGTATCAGAGCGCTTTACATCAGATACATAGCAGATAATCACCAGATACAAAATAGAAGAGCGACATATTAGCAGAAGAACGCAAAATAAAAGATCGACACATTATAGTGCAGGGCAGTCTTAGTCTTCAGGATTCTTCGAAGTCTTAGAGCTGGAGCAGAGCGCGATGTCCGCAAGCTGCCCCGAGTGATCCTATCCACTCCATAGGGAGCGGTTGAGGAACAGGGTTTTGAGTTGGCTTTTGAATTCTACAAAGGAGGGAATGGTTCTGATGTGAGGGGGAATAGAGTTCCAGATTTCAGGAGTGCTTCTGGCGAAGGATCAATCCGCAGTTTTTTGTCTTATAGTTTTTGGTGGGATAAGTAGGAGGGAGTTTGAGCTTCTCAGGTTCCTGGTCTGGCCGGCTTTTTTTGAGTTTTTCACCAGATATTCGGGGTTGCCGGTGTGAAGGGCTTTTTGCGTGAAGCAGGCTGTTCTGCAGGTAATCTGCATTTGGACTGGAAGCCACTTAAGTTCCCTGAGTGCAGGGGAGATTCCCGATACCAGTGATCATTCTGGCAGCGGCATGCAGCGTTGTTTTGATGGGAACCAGATGCGATTTTGGAATTTCTGAGAGGACTGCGTTCCCATAGTCGAGTCTTTACAGTACCAGAGATTGGGTGGCTATTTTGAGATCACTGGCCAGAATTAAGGGTTTTATTTTGTTCAGTAGTCTGAAGTTAAGGAAAACACTGTTGGCCGTATTCTTAATGTGTCTTGTCATGTTCAGTTTTGGGTCTAGAGTGATGACTAGTGATTTGACAGAGTCTGCTAGAGTGAGATTCCCATTGAGCGCATCGACGACCTTTAAGCATTCGGCAATTTGGGGGTTATCTTGCTTATTCGAGATGAGGAGTGTCTCAGTGTTGTCAGGATTTAGTTTAAGGTGGTTGCATGTCAACCAGTGTTGGACATCTCTCATTACATCATTGAGTCTTTGAATGTCTTTGAGTGAGGTAGTTTCCAAATAAATCTAATTATCATCAGCGTAGAGATGGAAGCGGATGTTGGCTTTTCTGAGTAGTTTGGAGAGAGGTTCCATGTAGATGTTAAAGAGTTGCGGTGATAGCACCGAGCCTTGGGGGACGCCCTTGTTGATTTGTTGGATTTCGGAAGTGAAGTTTTTTATTTTTATTTTTTGTGTGTGATTGTGTAGAAAGGAGGAGAACCATTGGAGGACTACTACGCCAAGACCAGCTCTTTCTTAGAGAGCCCTTATGAGGAGCTTGTGATCTACCATCTCAAATGCTGCCGAGAGGTCAAGGAGAATGAGGAGGCAGCATTGGTCAGAGTCTAGTGATCCGTTTATATTGTAGATGGTGTTGAGGATCGCTGTTTCTGTGCTACGGCCTTTTCTGAAGCTAGACTGTTGGGGGTCCAGGAGATTGATGTTGTCCAGGTGTTGGGTTAGATGTTGTAATACACATCTTTCTAGGGTTTTTGATAGAAGGGGGAGGTTCGACATAGGTCTAAAGTTGTTCAGCTCCGTAACATCTAGGCCGGGTTTTTTCAACAGAGGTGTGACTTGTCCCTTTTTAAGGCAGTCTGGAACGACTCAATTTTTCAGGGAGCTATTTATGATCGTGCACCAAAGCGAAGCTAAGGCGCGCTTCAGTTTTTTGGTCAGTAGGAGAGGTATGGGATCTAGGACATGAGCTGAGGGTTTGGAGATGGAGAGCAGCGTGACTATCTTAGTTTCTTGAATGAGGCGGAAACTTACCCAGGAATTGAACAGGTACCAGGAGAAAGATCAAGCGTCCCAGACGTGATGCTCTTCATGGGGTGCGTGTTGTTGATGTCCAGTGAGAGTTCGATGTTTGTGATCTTATCATTGAAGAAGTTGGTGAAGTTGGCACAGAGTTCTTTGGACGCCTGTTTAGAGGATGCTATAGAGCTCCTTGGGTCTGTTTTTGCACTGTCCAGCGCCAAATAGAAAAAGCTGGAATTCTTGTTTTTGATGTGATTGTTGTACTTCCTACGGGCTGATTTGAGATGATCACGGAGGATGGAGGTAGGGTTATTTCTCCACTTTCTTTCCTTGGCTCTTAGTTTTCTCCTTTCAGAATTGAGGTAGGAGTTGAACCATGATCTGGATGGAATGGCTCAGCTTTTTTTTCAGCTTTAGGAGAGCTAGCTGGTCAAGCATGGACACTTGCTTTGCGTTGTAACACTCGGTGAGCTCATTTGTGGAGAGGTGGTCGTTGGTGTCGGGAAGAAGCGAGCTTATCCGTTCTTCAAGGACTACCATGGGATCTGAGAGAAGTTTTTCAACCATTTGGGGGGGGGGTCTTGCATAGGCGTTTGAAAGAGAGTTAGTTGGTTGATATACCAGTCCACGGGGAGTAGGTGATTGATTGTGATTGTGTTGCTTTGAGCGATGATGGCATCCAAGGTGGCTCCTTTGTAGTGCGTCTCCTCCGTGCAGTTTTGGGTTAAATTGTTGTCACAGAGGAGACTGGATAGCGTTTGGATTAGCGAGTTGTTAGTTTCATTCCACCGCAGGATAAGGTCGCCAAGAATTAGATTATTGGCATCTCCGAGTGCACCATGAGCTATCAGGTCAGATAAGTGCTCCCTGAATGCGGAGGTGTTGCCTGGTGGATAATAGAGAAGGTGGCAGAGCAAAGTTCCATTATCGTTGGTCTTAATGTTGGTTGCGAGATATTCAAATGTGTTGTAATTGTAATTTATGGATGATAGCTACCCCTCCCCCTCGCTGGTCTTTTCTGTCTTTGTTAATGATGGAAAACCTGTGGGTACAAGCATGTCTAAGCATAGTGAGGAGAGCTCGTTGAGCCAGGTCTCCGTGAGGAACACAATGTCGATGTCATGCGAGAGGATGGCCTCTGCTAGTTCAGTTGCATGCATAGAAGCTGACCTGCAGTTGATGAGCAAGCAGTTGGTGAAAAGCTCTTTGTTGCTGGGGGTCTTTTCTTTGGGCGCCCTAGGTAGGGTGTTGAGGAAGGGCGGTCGCGGGGGGTTTGTGCAGGGAAGGTCTTTTCGGAAACCTGTGATTTTAGATTTAGGGGTGTCAAAGGGAGGTGTGTCATATGAGGAGGCTAGATCTGCTGTTTCATTGTCAGACATAGTTGCTTCTGTCCCAGTGGGTCTTGAGGTCCGGGGTTTGCTATCGGTATTTGAGCGTCTCTGAGCCCTAGTGGGAAGGGCTGAGTTTCTTAAGGATTTTTGTGGCCAGGGTTCCGTGTCCAATTTTGGGAGTCTCTGAAACCAAGTTTTGTGGGTTTCTGAGGGCCAAAAAGAGGCTCTTGTGGCTGTTGGTTTTGGAAGTAGAGGGAACCCAGGGAGGGGATTGGTGGGGTCTGCGTGCCTTATCTAGGTTGGTGAGGATTTCGGACAAGCCCCTGGAGATTGAGTCTATCTGGTTTTCTAGTAACGCGAGATGCTGCACCACGGAATCGTGGGAGGGGGTGGGGGCATCTTGGGGGATTCACCTTATGTGGTGCAGGTTGGGTTTATGGAGTGTTGTCTATTACTCATTATGTAGGACAAGTTGTCACCTATTGGAATCCTGTGAAGTGGTGAATTGGGTCATGATATGAATTCGAACTTCTGAGATTTGTGTGGGAACTAGTGAGGTTAGGGGTCACTGTCGGCGGAGCTCGTTCGTGGGGCTGCGGTGGGTGCTCCAATTTGGGAGTGGATTTGTAGTTTCATTAGAGAGTTGTAGAGCATGCTTAGTAGGGGTACTGTAGTGTGAGGTGACTCGGGGGAGGCAGGGGCATGGAGCGGGGTGGTTTGTGTTCCCTTTTGGGACTGATTTGCTGTTGGTGGGAGCTGGGTTAAGGCGGGTTGAGGCAGGTGGGGGAGAGTGGATGGTATTGTGGGGAAGAAGGATTCGAAGGCCTCTAGGTTCTCATTGTTTGCCTGAATGAGGACAGTGCCGTTAATGTGGATGGTCACATACGTGATCCCTCTTCTTGACGAGCGATTAGGCAGCAAGGATGTTAATTTGCAGCTGTGTGGTGTGGATGTGGTTTTGGTGATGTAAAGTTGTGCTCTGAGAGTGGAGATTCAGTCTTCTGGTCTCTCCTTGTGGAAAATTAGGTCCATCTTAATCAGGCCTTTGGATGAGGAGTGGTAGATGACTGTAAATGGGGTTTCTCTGTGTTGTCTGATTAATTTCTGTTTGAAATTTCGTCTCAATTTAGCAGAAAGGTAGGGGGAATTTAATATGTATGAGTTCAAGCTGTGAGGTTTCAGATCGGTTGGTACGGATTGGATGGGGTGAGTTGGCGTGTCAAGAGCCATAGTGGGAAGTCTGCACAAAGGGGGATCAAGCCTTTGAAAGGGAGTTTAAGGGAGTTAAGGCAGATCAGCACTGAGTGAATTAGATGTTGAGTTAAAGGTCGTCGCCGGTGGCGGTACTGGGGTGCTGACTTTGGGAGTCCACCTTTTTATGGGCCTCTGGGTCAAGAGTGGATAGGTCAGCTACTATTGATATGGGCGCAATAGTCCTAAACTTATGGGTAAAGGGCTGGACAACTTCCTCTTGCTTGGTGGCCCTTGTGGCGGGTTGGTTTCAGAGCCTGTTTTGAATTAGACTTGGGGCTCCGATGGTCGGGTGTCGGCCATCTTAAGGCCAGGCAAGGTCCTGAGAGGGATAGTAGCTCCGTGTAGGGCTTATGCTCTAATTTCAAAAATCTTCTTTTGTTCGTGGTGGAAGCCAATGATATCCCCTTATGTAGAGCCCTTGCTTCTGTTATTAGGCTATTGGGTCTTGTCTGGTTGTAGGCTGTGGCTCTTTGTGCTCTAGGGGGCGCCCATCATGAGGCTAGGCAGCCTCAGCTGGGGGTGTGGGGCTCCCTGAGGTAATTGTGAGCTCTTGAAAAGGTTCCTACTTCGTTAGGGACAGAAGGGATCCTATCACATGGTGTCCCGTGCCGTAAAGGTATAAAGAGCCTGTCTTTGAGGATGAAGCGGAACAGCAAGGGTTAGGAATCCGCCATCTTACAGTCAGGCGGAATCGAAGGGAGAAGTTGCGCTTCTTTCGGGACTTGGACACGCTGCAACACCATTCTGGGTCACTTCTGGACAGATTCCTAGGGGTGTGAGGCCTCTGATTTTATGGCTGGGTGCCTTGGGGCTCGGCGAGCCCTATTCCTCGATGGTATGGTCGCGCATGGGGGCCATTTTGAGGCCAGTCATCTTATACGTAGATCTTTCCGAGTTCAGGATCTGTAGCCCTTGCTCAAGCATGAGCACTTGTCTGGAACATGAGCACTCGTCTGGAGCATGAGCACTTTGTGTGTGCAGGGGTAATGACTGAGTGCTTTGATCAGTGCATGGGTACTGCTTGAGTAAAAGGATGACTGCAAGAGTAATGCCATGATAATTGGATGACTGCCTGTGTAGTGCATGAGTCATTGCATGAGTGCATGGGTAGTCCTTGAGGGAATGGCTGAGTGCACAGGTAGTGCCTGAGTGGCTGGTTGAGTGCAAGAGTAGTGTCTGAGTGATTGCATGTCTGCATGGGTAGTGTCTGGGTGATTGCAGGAGTCCATGGGTTGTGCCTGGGCGATTGCATAATCGCAGGAATAGTGTGTGAGTGATTGGATGAGTGCATGGGAAGTACGTGAGTGGAAGCATGGGCCCAAAGGTAATGCCTGGGTCATTGGATGAGTGAATCTGTAGTGCCTGAGTAAATGGATGAGTGCAATGAGTAGTGTCTGAGTGAATGCTTGAGTGTAGGAATAGTGCCTGAGTAATTGTGTGAGTGCATGGGCACTGCCTAGGTGATTGCATAAGTGCAGGGGTACTCTCTGGGTGATTGGATGAGTGCATGGATAGTGCCTGAGTGACTTTTGGAGAGCAACAGTAGTGCCTAAGTCATTGCATGAGTGCATGGGTAGTGCCTGGGTGATTGCATGACTGCAGGGGTAGTGCCTGGGTGATTGGAAGAGTGGGTGCTTAGATCTGTGAATGGATATTGCCTGAGTAAAAGGATGACTGAACGAGTAATGCCTCGGTCATTGGATGAGTGCATGGGTAGTGACTTAGTGAATGGTTGAGTGCAAGAGTAGTGCGTAAGTCATTGCATGAGTGCATGGGTAGTGCCTGGGGGATTGCATGAGTGCAGGGGTAGTGCCTGGGTCATTGGATGAGTGGGTGCTTAGATCTGTGCTTGAGTACTGCCTGAGTAAAAGGATGACTGAAAGAATAGTGCCTGGGTCATTGGATGAGTGTGTGGGTAATGCCTAAGTGAATGGTTGAGTGCAAGAGTAGTGTGTAAGTTATTGTATGAGTGCATGAGTAGTGCCTGGGTGATTGCATGAGTGCAGTGGTAGTGCCTGGGTGATTGGATGAGTGCAGGGTAAATACCTGAGTGAAAGTATGTGTGAAAGGATAATGCCTGGTTGATTGGATGAGTATATGGGTAGTGCATGAGTGAATGGTTGAGTGCAAGAGTAGTTGCTGAGTAATTGCATAACTGCATGGGTAGTGCCTACGTGATTGCACGAGTGCATGGGCAGTGCCTGGGTGATTGCATGAGTGCAAGAGTAGTGCCTGAGAGAATGGATGAGTGCATGGGTGCTGCCTGAGTGAATGGTTAAATACAAGAGTAGTGCTTGGGTGATTGGATGACTGCATCGGCAGTGCCTGGGTGATTGCATAAGTGCAGGGGCACTGCCTGGGTGCTTGGATGAGTTAATGGGTAGTGCCTGTGTGAAAGAAAGAATGCAAGGGTAATGACTGTGTTTTCCTATTAGTGCAAGACTTGTGCTTCAGAGAATGGATAAGTAAATGGGTAGAGTCTACATGAAAGGATGACTGCCTTCCTGATTACATGAGCAACAAAATGATAATTTTCAAGTAGTGTAAAGGACCAACAATATTTATATTAAAAACAAATAACATATAATTAAACTTTAAGCATTTTTTCACGTTATCATGCATATTATAATATACATTCTTACCTTTTAAGCAAATTAGATACATTACTCAGTAGAAGTTCTTTAGAGAAGCATTCTCCTAAACAACATTAAAACTATTTTCAAACTTCAACAGTACATACTGTAAAGAAGAAGAAAAACTGTTATTTAATGATAATATATTACAGACATTATAATATTATATTTTTAGAAACACATCATAAATGTAGAATTACATAGCATTTTCAGATTCCTTTTTTTGCTGTTCTCAGATTGCACTTAGCTACACCATGCACAGTGATTTCAATGTAGTATCATCATTGAACAGCGGGGAAAAAATAATCAAATTGATTGTAGAAAAAAAATCCGCGTAAAGCATAATTTTCAATATGTGTAGCTATGTGTTTTTCTAACTACACTTTGTTAATTACTTCCTTCATCTACATTAACTCTATTATGTATCTCAAATACATTTGCCAAAAATAGATTCTCATTTATATCTGGTACAATATAGACAACAAATATATAAACTATTTGCTTTTAAACACAATTTTCTAAATGCAATATCAATTACCGCAAAGAGCAATCCAAACACTAATTATAAGTACTAATAGTTTGCACTCCAGTCTACTTTCTGTTCAAATCTTCCCAATAGGCCGAATGATGTACTCAAAACTTTGGCTTCAAAAATAACAAAGATGAATTTGGTAATTAATAAGGCAATCTAGGTTTGATTTCCAAGTGGGTATCATTGCAATGTATCCATCCTTTATTACACTTCAAAAACACAGTATAATGTCCAGATGTTGTAGTAGGTCCATCATGGAAAAAAATAGCCAGTGCTATAAAAGTTTGTCCTGAAATAGAGAGTTGACTTGCCTTAAACATGTAAATTTTCGTTTTTAATTTGCTCTACAATGTTGTAGCATTACAATGAGATATTTTCCAAATCTTTGTATATGTAATGTAGACAACATCTCTGATCTAAAATGCAAACACCTCATATCCTGATTGGCTGTTTTTATTAATTTGTTAAAAGGTACTGATTTGCAGTCTGGTATCGACAAGTATATGAAGCGCTCGGTTTGTATTTCAGTGTTAAAAGTAAATGAACACTCTACACATTTATGATCCCATCTGTAATTTAGTCCAAATACGTTTTCAATCTGTATTCCTTCATGTTCTAATACTCCAGGCATAAGGATTAGACATTTTTGTGCATCTTGTTGTATATTAAGAGTAAATGTCAAAGAACCAGTACATATATCCAAAAGATGCTGAATACCAGAAGCTGTATGGATTGTACTTCTGTCAGTTACTAACTGTTGAAACACATGATGTAGTAAAGAACAGAATCTTTTTTCATGATTTCCCAATGAAGATCTTGTAGATAAAACACAACATTCAGAATCACATTAGCATAACAGTCGATACCTGAACGATTTTCCAACTGGTATCCTACAATGTAATCAACAGTTTACATTTTGTTTTACTTTTCACCTTCAATTTCTCTTCATTTGTTTTCTTTTTTTAAAGTGGAGTGGTGTGGCTCACTGGTTAGAGGCGGCAGACCCGTAAGCAGAGAACGGCCTGGGACCAGGGTTCAATTCCCGACACGGCAGGGTCGTGAACCAGGGTCAAAACGAACTCGATAATTATCGCCTCGGTGCCTACTCTAACCAGGGAACACAATCGGCAACTCTGGGCATTAAGCTTGCCTCATCTCTACAACGGCCCCCCACAGACGCCGGGGATGCCTGGTTTCACCTTGGAGATACCCAGAAAGGGACCATCTCACAGGGAAAACCAGGACGGGTTCCCCAGCGGTCTTCAGCGCCAGGATACTCCATGGAGTCGCTTAGCGCTTTACAAGTACACCCACATTTACATTTACATTTACCTCGGTTGCATCTTTGACATATTTCCACCTTGGACACACTATTAGTTTCTCATATATGGGGTATTCACTTAAATCAGGAGCATACAGTCTTCTTAAACAATTATACTCTCACACAATTTTCATCAGCACTAAACTTTTTGTCATCAAAATCTATCAAATACAAACCAGACAATGTTCTTACTCGAGTCAATGCAACATATGTGTTGTAATCTCCTCTTTTTCCTTACCCCAGTGGTTCATCCCTACCCTCTCCTCCACATTCCCCAGTGGACTCTTCCTCTGGAGTCTATCTTAAAATGTTGATGTTGTTCTGTTAACGGTCCTTCGGATAGTGGATGGCAATAAAAGAGGTTCTAAGTCTTACCTCCTTACTTCTAACACTGGTGATGAACTACTGCATACAGGGCAGTCCTTGCCATTTCCCCTTTGTTTGCTCTCTCCATAATGCAGCAGAGGACCTGTACAGAAGGAAGTTGAGTCTGACGTTATGTTGTCAGCTTCTCCATGGTTCAAGTTATCGGTGAAAACTGGCGAATTTTCCATTTTTTAATAATTATAGCTAAGTCACTGTGGTCCTGTGACATTTTTACTCCCCTCTCTTGCACTATAAAAATTTTATAAAATCACCTGCTGCTTAAGCGGGATTTGAACCCCTCCAGGCTCCTGAGTGATTACCGGCGCCATATTGGGTGTGGGGCTGAACTGTACACTAGTGAATGCCATTTCCCTTCACGCTCTAGTGGCTGGCTGGCTGCTTTGCGACCGCCTATTTAGGACTGGGCTTTGCAGGGGCGCGGGACTCAAGACTGGAACTACTGACATCGCGCTGACCCGCGCTGCGGCAAGTTATTGGTGAAAACGGGCGAATTTTCAGTTTTTTAATAATTATAGCTAAGTCACTGTGGTCCTGCGACATTTTTACTCCCCTCACTTGCACTATAAAATTTTTATAAAATCACCTGCTGCTTAAGCGGGATTTGAACCCCTCCAGGCTCCCGAGTGATTACCGGCGCCATATTGGGTGTGGTGCTGAACTGTACAGTAGTGAGCGCCATTTCCCTTCACGCTCTAGTGGCTGGCTGGCTGCTTTGCGACCACCTATTTAGACAAGGCTATACAAGCGTGCAGCGCACGCGCGCAGCGGGCGCGCCAGAGGCAAGCCTGTCTGCGCCCATCCGCGCCACGGACACGGCCAGCGCCAGCCATGCTGCTCGATCCTTTACAGAACTAGGATAGATAAAATATTCCAGGGAACAGCTACTGGAAATAGGCAATAAAGTAAGTGGAGGGCACATCCAGCCTTCCTCAGGAACAGGTCAGGCCAAATATCTTCTGAACTGTGGGATGATCAACTGTAGATCCCTAGTCAAGCACCATTTTGAAGTTTGCTGCTTGTTGGAAGACATGAATCTGGACGCTCTCTTTCTAACGGAGACTTGGACTAGCCCTGACTCCTCTGTAGAAATGGGATTTGCATGTCCAGAGGGCTATAAAGTCTTTCATAAACCCAGGCTTGTGGGGAGGGGAGGAGGGGTAGGGGTCATTTTTAAAGAGGATTGGAACTTTGCGCCGCTAGAGATAGATGAAGTTAAAGGAATAGAAATCCTGGATTTTTCTGTGCAAGAGGCTAAAGGTAGGCTGCTCTCTGGAATGATCTGCTACAGACCCCCTGGACAGGACACACACTTCCCTGCACTCTTGGATACAATTACCAATTTGAGCCTAACCCATTCTAGGATGGTCATTATGGGCGATTTTAATCTATGGGATAATGGCAGTCTGGCAGCCATCTACGAGATCTGGAAAGTTCCTGTCGGAACCTTAACTTACATCAACTGGTTCAGCAACCCACTCATCTAGGGGGGCATATGCTGGATCTTCTGTTCGCTCTGGAGACAGAGACAGAGGTGATAGAGGTATTGCCACAAACCTGGACTGACCACCATCTGATCCACTTTAGGATCCAGTTTCCTAGCCCTAGGAGCGACAACACCTGCTCTGTTACATACAGAAGGGGTAGAGAGTGGGCCAAACTGGGTAGGAACAATCTACTGCCTTTCATTAATGTAAATCTTTTCTCCCCTTCCATCACGGTAGAGGAGAATTATGAAGCTTTTTGTAGCCACATAACTAATAGTTTGGACCCCATAATTTCTATAAAGAGTTTAAAAAATAGGAAGAAAACCTCAGCCCCCTGGTACAGCGAGGAACTAAGACTACTACGCTCGACTTGTAAGAAAGCAGAGAGGAAATGGAGGAAGACCTACTCTGTATCAGATAAAATAGCCTTGCAGTTGGTATTAGCCACATATAAAAAGGCTTTGCTCTGTCCAAATCAAACTTCTATGCTAATTCCATTCTACAAGCCTCCAATAGTACAAAAGCTCTGTTTCAAATTGTCATGCCCAGTAGGCACAAGCAAGAAGGTAGCTGCCTCGCAAGAACTTTGCGAGGAGATTGCTGCTCATTTTAAAGATAAAATTGCGAAAATTGTCGGAGACCTTGACCTTAATAACAGCAGCGACCTGGATAATTCCGCTCGGGGACCAGATGAAGTGGTCCAGGCAAATATCTCCCTGGACATTTTTCCCGCCCTTACTGCCGACTCTTTTAAAATCTTGGCTAACAGCGTGTCCTCTGGTTCCCCACTCTATCCTCTTCCGCATAAAATCTGGAAAACTGTAGGCCATGGAACGTTCCCCTGGTTACAACAGATTTGCAGTCAATCTCTGGAAGTGGGAGTTGTTCCGGAGGCATGGAAGTTAGCAGTAGTAACACCTTTTCTAAAAAAACATCATTAGACCCCAATACACCAGCAAATTTTAGACCTATCTCTCTCGTGGGAGAGGTGTGGCGCCGCGGCCAGGGCGACTGACGCTGGAATCTGGGGACCACGGTTCGATCCCCGGCTCCGGCGGCAGGTTAGCCCAGCACCATGTGACTCTGGGCAATAGCTCGCTTAATCTTCCCGACGGCCCCCAGCGCCTAGAGACCCTTACGGGTGATTGTGCGCTTTACAAATGTGGACTTTACTTTACTTTACTCTTGCCTTATCCAATTAAAATCCTGGAGAAAGTAGTCAGAAAAAGCCTCTCTTGTTATCTGGAGGACAACCATCTGCTGGATAGAGACCAATTTGGAGTCCGTCCAGGTCATGGCACAGAGACCGCCTTGGCGACCGTACTGGACAATCTGCGGATGCGAGCCGACAATGGGAGTGACACCATTTTGGTGCTACTCGATATGTCGGCCGCATTCGATACAGTGAGCCATGTAATATTGTTGGAAAGGCTGGAGAGTATAGGGGTGTCAGGTCAGGCTTTAAAATGGCTGAGATCTTACCTATCAGGAAGACAGCAGATGGTGAATCTGGCACCTTTCACCTCTAGTAAGTCTTCAGTGCAATATGGTGTACCGCAGGTCTCTGCGGTCAGCCCTGTCCTGTTTAACATCTACCTTCAACCTCTGTTCCCTATAATTAAATCTTTCGGCATTGACCTGGTCAACTATGCCGATGACACTCAACTGGTGTTCTCCCCTGAGGGGAGACAAGCAGTGTCGATGGACCTCTTCCAGGAGTGTATGCGGCAGACGGCTGGATGGCTCAGGATTAACTCCCTACAATTTAATGGTGGGAAGATTGAGGTGGTTTACTGCTCTATGGCCAGATTGTCCTAACAGTTATCTCTGGAGTTCAGGCTCACACCTGAAGAGGAACCTCTTACTCCAGCTAAAACGGTGCGAAACTTGGGAGTCTGGGTGGACAGCAACCTTCAAATGGAATCACAGGCTAATAAGACTGTGGGGGTATGTCTTTCCTTGATGCGTATGCTACGCCAGATCCTTCCACTACTCCCTAAAGATACGCGCGCCTTGGTAGTGAGGAATATAGTGCTGAGTAGGCTGGACTACTGCAACTCCCTGTATCTGGGAGCGCCGCAATACATCTTTCAGGGGTTGCAGAGAGTCCAGTCCATGGCGGCAAAGATGGTGCTGAATAGACAACTTAGGTCCTCAACAGTGCTGGCCTTGAGAGAACTTCACTGGTTGCCCATCAAGGAAAGGGTACATTTCAAATCACTTTGCATTGTATTTAGAGCTGGGCACAACTTAGGTCCTATCCCGTTATGAGAGAAATTTACTTGGTATAATCCAAAAAGGCAGCTTCGATCCTCTAGTACAGGCCTGTTGGCGACTACTAGATTTAGGCGCTCCAGGATGGGGGGGAGGGCCTTTAGCATGGCGGCCGCCCTACTATGGAATGGGCTACCACAGAACATTAGACAGGCCATCTCGCTGACGGATTTCAGAAAGAGCCTGAAAACCTGGCTCTTCCCTAGGACTGACCTTTAATATTGCCCCTACGGTAGCTCCGGTTTGCGTGTAGGTTGATTTTTCTAAGTCTGAGCGCCAGGATTCCCGTAGGGTGACAGTTGCGCTATATAAAAGCTCAATTCAGTTCAATTCAACAATGGCGTCCCGTGACTGACAGTGACTGCCTCCGGGGTCATGAAGATTGTTAGTCTCCTCTAGAGAGCTGTTGTCCTCTTCAACAGGTTCCTGTCACCGTTTCCTAGCTTTCTGCCTTGGTGTGAGAAGGAGCCACTAATGCGCAGGGCATGCACACTGGGTGCGATCATCTCCTCAGAATTGTGCATGTGTGAGGTGGAGCTGCTCACCGCCAGGCTTGTTTGTGACTGCAGCGAGGGAGCGTGTCGTCTCCTCAGCACAGGCATTCTTCGGTTCAGCCACCGGAATTGCCGTCTCTGTGAGTTGAGGAGCTTGCGCAAGGGGTTTCAGCTTTCTCACTCTAAACATACTGCCCGAGGGTTTGAAGTGCAACGCCAGACCCTGTGTTTTACCAGTCAATCCAGACGCCGAGGGTCAAGCTTTTGCTTCTTAATCCCTCACAGTAGGTAGGATTTTTGGAAAATGCATGCGCAGTGGCATTTCGTTTACTGAGGAGTGTTTCTGTTAACCTCTATTGTGACTCACCTCATTTGCATGAGCTAAGCACTGGGCACTCAGGGGCTCTCTGTTATCCTGTAAGAACGAAGGGGAATATTTTAGATGTTTCCAGCTTTTCGCGGACTTGCACATTCAGGGCATAGTAGTGTGCTAGCCTGATATCCTCCACTTAATAAGTGAACCTTCTCTTTTATGTGAAAGTTTTTTTTGCGCTTTGTTGGTTCAGCGTAGAGACTTAGGCCACACTCCTGAGTGTAGGAGCTGTGGTAGTACACAACGTCTCCTCTGTTCTGTAATCTTTAGAATTTAATTCTCTGTGCATTGTGCTCCATGCTTAGCACCCTCTCTTTTTTGCATGTTGATGGCCACAGCTAGCATGATTCAACCCCCATCTTTTCTAAATGAGAGTGGTGAGCCAGAGATAAATTGGAATGACTAGGTCAAGCTGTTCAAATCTTACCTGATTGCAATTGGGGTGAACGGTTCTCTCCTTTGCGCAAACAGCACATATTACCACATAATTTGAGGGTTTATGGGTGGAAAGTGTAAGAGTTACTGCCTGAACCTCAGAATGAAGCAGAAGGGAAATGGGAGCATTGGACATTTTTACCAACACCATGCTCAAATTAGAAAATCACTTTGGAGTCAAAATAAATGTGGTGTTGGGACGCCATAAGTTTTTCTGCAGAACACAAGGAAAACAAGAGTCAGTTACCAATTACATTGCAACTTTAAGGGACCTAAGCCAATTGTGTGACTTTGGGACCCTCACTGGTTCTCCTATAAGGGACCAGCTGGTACTTTGCACGAACAATGTACGCATACAGGAAAAGTTGCTAGCCAAAAACCCCAACCTCAGGGAAGCAGTTGCCATTCCTCAATCAGTGGAGCACACTGCTAAGTGTATCAAAGGGACGTGTGTAGAGAAAATTACCCCAACTTCAGAGAGGGTGGGGGAAAGGAAGGGGGTTTTGTAAAAGAGGTGAATCGTATCACTCCCAGTGAAAAGAAATGTGTCTTCTAGGTAAAAAGGTGAGTGTGCTACTGGGGTGTAAGCACATCCCTGCGGAGGGCACACATATGGTTCAAGGTGCGGGAAGCAACAATGAATTCCAAAAAGTAGTTCAATAAAGTTCCATGAATTCAAAGTTTTCGAATTTTATTCATTCATTAGTGTTGAAATGTATCTCATATTTCGATCATATGGATCATCAAACGGTCAATTTTAGCAACTGGCTCCAATGCATTTCGGACGAAGGTCCTTTGTCAAGGAGCACTACAACAAAAGAATATACAATGAATACAAATCAGTGCGAAAACTGAGATGACAGCGTGTAAAAGACGTGAGAAAACGTTAAAGTGAGTAAACCTCATGCACCCTTGATGCGAGTTAAAGGAACAATAAACAATGAAGTTACAAAGGTAAGTGAAAAGAGAGTCTTCCTAGTATATTGGTAGTGATGGGAGTGTGAACGAAGCTATAAAACGGGAAAACGTGCTGAATAAGAGAGTACTATAAAGATGTGCAACTTAAACCAGGTTGTGAAAAATGAAGGCTGTAAAACGTGAAAACTAACGGCTCGATGAAACGAGGCTTACGTAATCATGGGTAGAGGTGCGGTCATGCGTGGAATTCTAAACCGCGGGGTAACAAAGTGAAAGCTTAATGAGAACTTACTAGATCGGAGGGTTAACCGGTGGCTCCAAGAAGCCGGTACGGGTGCTACGCGAAGTGCGTGCAGAGTGCTATGAACATTAGAAAAGGTGCATGGAAATAGAAGACGGGTGAGAAGAGTGGGCTAAAGGAGTGAACCGCGGGCGGCCATCTTAGAAAGGGGACAAAGTGATATAGTAAACAAGCGGGTTGTGCAAGACTGGGGTAAAAACATGCAGCAGAACGGAATGTAATGCAACAAAAAACATTCATGTAACAGGTAGCAGCTTAATTCAGTGCGGTCATTAAGCCCAAATGGTTTCTGTGACTGCAATCTGTAAATCCAGGATGTTTCTCTTTGTAGAAGGGTTTTGTTATTATCCCTCCCTTCAGTTTTGGCAACTATTTCAAGAACCAAAAATTTGAGCTGGGCCACATTGTGGTTGGCCTCATTAAAGTGCATAGCGACGTTGGATTTGGAGTTGTTAGTGCGAATATTAGATTTATGTTCGTTCAACCTGGTCTTGATTTTCCTACTGGTCTACAAAGAGAAACATCCTGGATTTACAGATTGCAGTCACAGAAACCATTTGGGCTTAATGACCGCACTGAATTAAGCTGCTACCTGTAACATGAATGTTTTTGTTGCATTACATTCCGTTCTGCTGCATGTTTTTACCCCAGTCTTGCACAACCCGCTTGTTTACTATATCACTTTGTCCCCTTTCTAAGCTGGCCACCCGCGGTTCACTCCTTTAGCCCACTCTTCTCACCCGTATTCTATTTCCATGCACCTTTTCTAATGTTCATAGCACTCTGCACGCACTTCGCGTAGCACCCGTACCGGCTTCTTGGAGCCACCGGTTAACCCTCCGATCTAGTAAGTTCTCATTAAGCTTTCACTTTGTTACCCCGCGGTTTAGAATTCCACGCATGACCGCACCTCTACCCATGATTACGTAAGCCTCGTTTCATCGAGCCGTTAGTTTTCACGTTTTACAGCCTTCATTTTTCACAACCTGGTTTAAGTTGCACATCTTTATGGTACTCTCTTATTCAGCACGTTTTCCCGTTTTATAGCTTCGTTCACACTCCCATCACTACCAATATACTAGGAAGACTCTCTTTTCACTTACCTTTGTAACTTCATTGTTTATTGTTCCTTTAACTCGCATCAAGGGTGCATGAGGTTTACTCACTTTAACGTTTTCTCACGTCTTTTACACGCTGTCATCTCAGTTTTCGCGCTGATTTGTATTCATTGTATATTCTTTTGTTGTAGTGCTCCTTGACAAAGGACCTTCGTCCGAAATGCATTGGAGCCAGTTGCTAAAATTGACCGTTTGATGATCCATATGATCGAAATATGAGATACATTTCAACACTAATGAATGAATAAAATTCGAAAACTTTGAATTCATGGAACTTTATTGAACTACTTTTTGGAAATCATTGTTGCTTCCCGCACCTTGAACCATATAAGTGTGCCCTCCGCAGGGATGTGCTTACACCCCAGTAGCACACTCACCTTCTAACCTTTTCGGACGCATTAGAACAGTTGCGTCACCTGCAGGAGCACCTTCACATTGTACTTTAAATTTGATTACCTTTCCCATCCAACCTTCTTTGCGTCAACCACTGTGCGCCTTGGCCTTACCCACTCAGTAGTATTTCTCTGGCACTGTTCTCAAGGCCGGCTGCACACATCCTTCAACATGCAATACGATGAGATTTCAAAATCTACGGAAGCACGAGCTGAAATTCTAGCATTTGACACCGACGCAACAGAGAGAATATACGCACTCATCAATGAAGACCTAACCCAATCTTCAACCAGCAGAACGAAAGAACAATGCATCAAACAACTTCTGTACCTTTCGAAGCGACGCATTAATCAGAAACTCCATGCGAATACGCTGATCAAATATCACAAGGTACTCCGCATTCCCCGAGGCCTACGGATCGCCCTGAAACCGTCTCTGTGTAAAAATTCAAAAACATTCATTGAAAGATGGAATGCCATCCTGAATAAATGTAGTCTGGACATTATACTTCTTATCGTTGAGGAATTGTCGGGCATCCTGACGGAATTGACTCATGAAATTGATACCATTGAAAACGAATTGAAAGACTCAATCACTGCGGAAGAATTAGCCACAACTCTTGAAGAAATCAACATTCAACTAGACAGACACACAAAAGAGATTAATGAGCGTAAAATACGCAAATTCCGCAGAGACACCTTGGACTACAAATTAGGTGAGGTGTACACGTGGGCGGATGTCTACGCCCAACGCCGCAGAAATAAACCGTTCAATCCTAACACCGACACCTCATCGTCTGGGAGTGACAATACAAACCGTCCACCTAAGAGAACCCCGACGGGGGCATCAACCTCCGTTGTTCCCTCCAGTGGAGCATCCTCAACACAAAACATTGATTCAACCACCATTGTACCTTTTTTAGAGGTAGGTCCAGACAAAACCGCAGACCCAGACGGGGCAAAAGGGCCGGAAAAAGATCGCGAAGACTCCCAACAATCTTCAAAGACCAGACAGAAAGCCAAGAAGAATCGCTAGTCATTAACATCTCCAATGTTACACTTACAAATCACGAAACAAGAATCCTTCAAAAAGGCACATCTTTTGTCCCTACCAGCGACACCAACCTACTTGAACTCGATGTGAGTACCTTTAAACTCACCAGAAAACTGAGATTGAGGCATTTCTTTGAAAACGTGGTAGAGCCAACCAAGGATCCTAAACCTGATCAACTTATGGGTTTACGACCTTCCAGTAGCTTCATGCCTCCCATCAGCCATAAAAGCATTGACACCTTCGAGAGTCTTGTAAAACAGGACATCTCCACGATTAATTTTCGAAAAAAAACCCGGAAAAACTTCACCAATAAAGATATGGACATCCTTAAAAACATTGCCAGAAACCCCGCCATTAAATGTTTGAAAGCTGACAAGGGGGGCGCCCTTGTCATTCTCAACACAGAATTATATGACCGTAGAACACAAGAACACGTAACGGACCCCAACACATACTTACCTTTGGATGGCAACCCCACCAGTGACTACAAAACGGAACTACTAAAAATCATTGACAAAGCCACAGCTGATGGAACCATAGATGATCGAACCAAAAAATACCTCATCGTGGAACATCCCAAGAGTCCTTCCATTAGGATGTTACCCAAGATACACAAAAACTTGATGGACCCTCCATTTCGCCCCATCGTCTCCACCAGAGGTTCGATTCACGAACCTACGGGGAAATTCATAGACCGTTACCTGCAACCCATAGTCTCCAATTTACCTAGCTACATTAGAGATACCACAGACCTTTTGAACAAACTTTCCACTATTGAGATTCTTGAAAACGAAAAATTAATTCTATGCACAGCTGATGTAAAGAGCCTTTACACATCTATTCCCCATGATGGAGGAATCAACGCGGTAGAACAAGCCTTACTCCGATCAGACATCAGCAAATCTCTGAAACCTTTCATCCTTGAGCTCATGATATATACCTTGTATCATAGCTACTTTAAACACGCAGAAAAATGGTATTTACAGATGTCCGGAATGGCCATGGGAAATTGTGCAGCGCCTACCTATGCGAACCTATACATGGGCAATTTTGAGCTGAACCACATTCATAATGACACCAACTGGACAAACAACCTTAAACTGTACGTACGTTATATCGACGATCTGCTTTTCATTTGGAAAGACTCCAAAGAGAAGTTAGAACTTGCTTTGACAGACCTTAACACCAAAGATGATAGAATTGAATTCACTTGGACCATCCACCACCAGGAGATAGCATTTCTAGACGTTCTCATCAAACTAACCACTCAAGGAATTCAAACTGACCTATTCCGTAAACCGACGGATCGCAATAACTCTCTACTCTTTAGCAGTTTTCCTCAAAACTCTCTGAAGAGACATTTGCCCTACAGCCAGATGTTAAGAGTCACTCGAATAGTTTCCGACCCTGACACCAGAACGACCCAAATCAAATCCATGGCATCAAGATTTCACAGTAGAGGATATCCTGATGAAGTCCTTAAGGAAGCTATTGATCGAACCTCTACAATTTCTCGACTGGAAGCTCTACGAAGCACCCCCAAAAACAACGACAAAAGAATGGTACTCGTCTCGAGATCTTCCACTTCGAGTAAATGTTACAAAAACATTATATTGAAACACTGGCGCATCTTATCTTCTGAACCTGATTTTGGGGACCTCTTCAAGGATCCCCCAATCTTCGCCTACACCCGCCCAATGAACTTCAAAGAAATCCTATCGAAAAATTCAACCACTCCCACATCTGTTCAACACACTGGAACTCGCCCTTGCCATCATTGCAACAATTGCAATAATATCATTAGAGGTAACATTGTCAACCACCCCATGAGAGGTTTCACCATCAAACTCAATGTGGACGCAACTTGCGACTCATCAAACCTTATTTACCTCCTAAAGTGCCCATGCGGCAAAATTTATGTGGGAAAGACCAGTAGGAAAATCAAGACCAGGTTGAACGAACATAAATCTAATATTCGCACTAACAACTCCAAATCCAACGTCGCTATGCACTTTAATGAGGCCAACCACAATGTGGCCCAGCTCAAATTTTTGGTTCTTGAAATAGTTGCCAAAACTGAAGGGAGGGATAATAACAAAACCCTTCTACAAAGAGAAACATCCTGGATTTACAGATTGCAGTCACAGAAACCATTTGGGCTTAATGACCGCACTGAATTAAGCTGCTACCTGTAACATGAATGTTTTTTGTTGCATTACATTCCGTTCTGCTGCACGTTTTTACCCCAGTCTTGCACAACCCGCTTGTTTACTATATCACTTTGTCCCCTTTCTAAGATGGCCGCCCGCGGTTCACTCCTTTAGCCCACTCTTCTCACCCGTCTTCTATTTCCATGCACCTTTTCTAATGTTCATAGCACTCTGCACGCACTTCGCGTAGCACCCGTACCGGCTTCTTGGAGCCACCGGTTAACCCTCCGATCTAGTAAGTTCTCATTAAGCTTTCACTTTGTTACCCCGCGGTTTAGAATTCCACGCATGACCGCACCTCTACCCATGATTACGTAAGCCTCGTTTCATCGAGCCGTTAGTTTTCACGTTTTACAGCCTTCATTTTTCACAACCTGGTTTAAGTTGCACATCTTTATGGTACTCTCTTATTCAGCACGTTTTCCCGTTTTATAGCTTCGTTCACACTCCCATCACTACCAATATACTAGGAAGACTCTCTTTTCACTTACCTTTGTAACTTCATTGTTTATTGTTCCTTTAACTCGCATCAAGGGTGCATGAGGTTTACTCACTTTAACGTTTTCTCACGTCTTTTACACGCTGTCATCTCAGTTTTCGCGCTGATTTGTATTCATTGTATATTCTTTTGTTGTAGTGCTCCTTGACAAAGGACCTTTGTCCGAAATGCATTGGAGCCAGTTGCTAAATTGACCGTTTGATGATCCATATGATCGAAATATGAGATACATTTCAACACTAATGAATGAATAAAATTCGAAAACTTTGAATTCATGGAACTTTATTGAACTACTTTTTGGAATTCATTGTTGCTTCCCGCACCTTGAACCATATAAGTGTGCCCTCCGCAGGGATGTGCTTACACCCCAGTAGCACACTCACCTTCTAACCTTTTTGGACGCATTAGAACAGTTGCGTCACCTGCTGGAGCACCTTCACATTGTACTTTAAATTTGATTACCTTTCCCATCCAACCTTCTTTGCGTCAACCACTGTGCGCCTTGGCCTTACCCACTCAGTAGTATTTCTTCTAGGTAAAAGACACGATGGGATTGGAAGTATTATTCTTATTTATCCTAAATTAGGGGTGGGTGGAATTTGCGTAATCGCGTTACGCAAATCTCCGCGAAAGGGTAAAAAATCTCCACGAACATGCAGAAACTCCGCAAACACACGGAATTGCTGTTCACTATGCTTTTTTCCTGTTCACAATTGCTGTTTGCGTGCTCGGGGGAAATATCTCATGAACACGCATTTTTAGAATGCGAACAAGCAAATAATTTCGCAGTCGGGGAACGCAGAATTTTGGGCAATTTCGCTTTCTCCGCGGAAGTACCCAAATTCCGCGGGCGGAACGGAATTTACTGCCCAGGCTTATCCTAAATGTGATGTGATGCTCAATAAGAATGTTATCAAATTTATTGGGATTGCAACATCAGAAAGAGTTAGGGATAATCCTTGATCCCAGTAACCAAGTACAGGTGCTCTTGTTGGATGATACCGACCATATACCCAACAGACGGATACGTCTTCATCAGATAGCGAGACCACAGACAGATCACAACAGCTTTACACACAGAGGAAAACAACGGGCACCACGGAAACATCAAGAACAGCCACAGAGGAAAACGTAGAGCAATCGACCTCAGGCCAGGCTTTTTTGGAAGTGGGCCAACAAGAAAGAGAAGACCCAGGAGGGCAAAAAGAAAAAGAACATCCGAACACAGGAAGTACAGTCGCTCCGAAGAAGGACAAGCAGAAGACTATCAAAGAAACTTAGTAATTAATATCTCTGACTACAGATTAACATCACTGGGAATCAGATTACTGCAAAAAGGAACATCATTTGTCCCCCACATCTGACACCAACCCATTGGTATTAGGAGTGAGTTTATATAAACTCATGAGAAAACTATGTTTAAGGAATTTCTTTGATAATGTCATCCCAGACCAACCTTTGAAAGAACCGGATGAATTGCGAGGATTAAAGGTGAAAAGTACTTACATAGCTCCTTCAAGCCACAAAACATTGGATTTATTTGAAACATTGGTCAGACAAGACATATCCAGCATCAATTGTAATATTCAGAAAAAGAAAAATGTCACGCAAAAAGAAAGGGACATATTAAGAAGATTAGCTGACAATCCGAATATTGTATGCCAAAAAGCAGACAAAGGAGGAGCACTGGTAATAATCAACAGAACCCAGTATGAGTCTCGCGTGGAAGAACACATCGCAGACAAAACCACCTACATGAAGTTAAAGAGCAATCCGACTAGAGAATT
Organism: Lissotriton helveticus; assembly: GCF_964261635.1. NCBI lineage: Eukaryota > Metazoa > Chordata > Amphibia > Caudata > Salamandridae > Lissotriton > Lissotriton helveticus. Next base: position 314,135,322 of record NC_136062.1, read on the forward strand.
TACCATCTTATTGAAAGACTTGGTCACCAGAGCTTATGAGAGTGGAACCATCAAAGAAAAAACGAGCCCAACACTTTACATGGTCCCCAAAATCCACAAGAATGAGGTGGACCCGCCTTACAGACCTATTGTTTCAACGTGTGGAAGTGTTCATGAGTCAGTGGGTCAATTCATTGACAAGTACTTACAGCCAAGTGTCAAAAAAATAAGATCATACATCAAAGATACTACGGATTTCCTACTGAAGATCAAAGAGAGACAATCAGACTCGTGGGAAAACATGATATTATGTACAGTGGATGTAAAATCTCTATATACTTCGATTTCACATTCAATGGGGTTGGAAGCAATGGAACATACGTTGGTACACACAGATTTGGAGACTCCCATGCAAATATTCCTAATGGAATTAATACATTATACTCTGTATCAAAGTTATTTTTAATGGCATAATGAGTGGTATCTACAGCTCACTGGAACATCTATGGGCAATTGTACAGCACCAACCTATGCTAATCTGGTTATGCAAATATGCAAACATTTGAGGAACAACATATTCTATCAAACCCACTGTGGAAAGATCAAATTAAAGCTTATTATCGATACATTGATGATATATTCTTGGAATGGGCAGGAACAGAAGATCAAGCAAAAACAATGTTAGAGACATGGAATTCAATAGACGATCGTATACAATTCACAAGTGAAATATCAAAGAATGAAATCACATTTTTGGATGTTTTGATCACAAGAACCAATAAAGGTTTGGAGACAGATATTTATCGCAAGAACACAGACAGAAATAATACCCTGCATTTCAACAGCCATCATCAAATGTCATTAAAAGCACACATTCCACTATCACAAATGATGAGAGTAAAACATATAATATCTGATCCTAACAAATGTTTGATGAGACTCACAGAATTAGAAAAAAGGTTTGAACTAAGAGGGTACCCTCCTACAATACTGAAGAAAGCTTAATCAGAATGTTTGGAATTCAATCAAGATGATATACTGAAGAGCAAAGAAAAACCTGCAAACACCAGAATGGTGATGGTAACAAGATTCTCAACAGCTATTAAAAAATTGAAAAAAATCATCAACAGACATTGGACGATGTTAACACTGGAACCTGGTGGAGCCAAGCTTGCGTCCGAGATGGCCGCGTTTTAGCTCGGCTCCGTTCGCTTTCCTGTTTGGAACGTCTATCCTGTCTTTTATCCTGCCCCGGGAAGTATTCTTTGATAGACTATGGAACTACGACATTTCACAGGCACTTACCGTTTGATCCGTTTGTTCCTGGGTGCCGCGGATCCTGAGCTTCACCCTTGTCTGCATCGGGGCCTCCGGAGCGAGCGGGCCTGACACTCCTTGGCGGCGCCCGGGCGGGACGGAGCGCTGTGGCCGGCCCTTGGTGGCGGTGTGGGTTCGGTCGGAGAGGCCGATGTGCAATTAGACCGGTTACGGCTATCCGGGCCTGATCCGGCGGTCCTGCGGCCTGGTGTTGGGGCGCTGCCTTCCATGGACGGGGTTGACCGTGTATGTGGCTCGTCTCCCCTTTGTTCTCCGGTCCGGCCATTTTGAGTCCCTCCGCCCGGACTCAGAGAACGGAGCCGGTAGCGTGTGGGGAGCCGGCGACCCGCCTTCTTCTGGTGGCCCCCCTTCCTGCTCTGGTGGTGCCTCTGCTGGTGGTCGGCTGTATCCTGTTTGCACCGCTGGTGTCCGGACGGGGGTCGGAGTTTGCCGCGGCCCCGCCGGGCTTCTAAGATGGCGGCCGACCCCATGTCTCTCGGCCTGGCCGAGCCTGGCGACGCTGGTCCGCCGCATGGCTCGTTTGCTGAATACCGTAAAGGTGAGCCTACGCTTGGCGACATCCTCGCCGCCTTGCGCTCCTGGAGTGCTCCCATGGCCGCACCTATCATTGACCTGGAGGAGGATCATTTTGCCGGGCCAGCTTGGCCCCCCCCCCGGTGTGGGCGGCTTCATCTCTGTTGTGTGCTGCTGGAACTTTCCTGGAGGCCGTGGACCCGGCGGCGGCCGTTGGTGTGGGTGTACGGAAGCCAGCTGCCCTCCTTCATCCTGTGCTCCCCCCTGTGCGGGGGGTCCGCCGGCCGGGTCCCGTTCGGACCGGCCTTGTTGGATCTCCCTTTCCTTTTTTGCCTCGAATGGCCGAACGAAGATCCTGTGATTGCTCCGCCGGATCGGCTTCCCTCGTATTGCCGTCGGAACTGTGCCTGCATTGCCTGAGGTGGTTGCCGTCCTTTCCTGCTCATCCGGGTCGCAATCGATATGACTTGTGTGGATTGCCGATTGGACTCCCTGTTATTCACCTCCTGTTCCACATGATCTGGTTCCTTGTGCGTTGGACGACTACAGCTTGGGATAAACAAGGACAGGGTTGAGATGAACTTGCCTCGGTGGACTGTTATCTTGCGGTATGGTCGGATGATCCGTTTGTAACTGTATGACTATGTTCGATACTCCTTCATGTTCCTGGAGTTTATCCTTGTGCTTATTATCTTCCCGTGGGCTCTGAGTATTTTCGGACGGGAGGGTGGGAGCTGATGGGATTTTGATTATATGGCTCCTCTCCCGTTGTTACTTCCCTGTTTTCCCTTCTTCTTTTTGTCTTTTGTTTCTTCCTTACTTTTATCTCTTCTATATTTCGGGTTCTGATTAGGGCGACAGGCACGCTGCCGGGGGGTAGGCCATAGCCTTCTGCAGGGGTGCAGGGTGGGATGTGCGGGGTGGGGGGGGTCTGTCATATTGTGTTTTCCCCTCATTTTTTTTTTGGTTCTATGGCTCTTATGTATCCCCTTTTTTCGAGACGCGGTGTCGGCATGTGGCCCCCTGGGGTGTTTTTGCTATCATGAGCCTTCTGGTATTCCTGCCGTCACGGTTTACTACGCATTCATTCCTCCTGTTACCACTGGTTCCATGTGCTGGTCTATTCTTGAGTGCTTCGTTAGCCATGGGGCGCGTGCAATGATGCTGCGTTCTTACTTCTCCCCCTCCTTTTTTCCTATGTCCTTTCCCCCCTTTTTTTTTTCCCCTCTCCCCTCTTTTTCTTTCCTCCCCTGGGTTGTTGTGGCAGAGGGCTTTTTGTTTTGCAAGCCTAATTTTAGTCTTGTGTATTATTGTGTGTTTTCGTAGTGGTGGGAAGGCGCGGGGCAGCGGTTGCAATTGCCTATTACTGTGGGACTCACGTTCTGCCTATGCCAAAATGTACCTGTTTTTTTTTTTACTTTTCCTGTGTTCGATATTTCTGCTTGTTCGCGGCCCACCACGGCCCTCTGGACTTTACGGATTGCCCTTATTCTGAGACACCCTTTCTTCTATTATAAAATCAACCTTCTCTCATCCTGTACGTGGTGGTTGCTCGATGGCTCTTTACCTTTGCTTTTCGTAAGGATTGCTGAGAGTTCCTGGGGGAGCTTCTGTACTACCTGATATGTTTCTTTTATTGTGGTGGCCGGCCCGATGGGTTGTAGGCCCGTATCTGTGAGCGCTTTCTGTACAATAAAGGTTTTAAAAAAAAAGAAAAAACACTGGAACCTGATTTCAAACAAAGTTTTGCACAAACACCCATTTTTGCCTATACGAGAAATAAAAATATAGGAGAAATATTAAAAACAAAATGCAAGACTTCATCAAAGTCAAAGGGCACATCCCCCTGTCTGAATTGCAACAATTGTAATGGCGTCATACGAGGCAATAAGATCAATCATCCAATTAAAGGCAACAAAATAAAACTTCATGTTACAGCAACATGTGATACTGAAAATTTAATTTACCTATTGAAATGTCCATGTGGAAAAGTGTACGTGGGGAAAATAGAAAGAATATTGATAAACGAGGATAAATCAACATAAATCTAACATCAGAACAAAAAACACAAAATCGTCAGTCGCAGTACACTTTATGGAGGCCAAGCATAATATTTCTCAACTAAGATTCTTAGCACTTGAAGTAGTTATAAAGGAAGAAGGTAAAGATAACAACAACCATCTCCTTAGAAGAGAAAATTATTGGATCATGAAGCTTCAGTCATGCAGACCGAACGGTCTAAACGAAAGGATGGAATATGCTTGCTATCTGTAGACAGTAGACATACTAATTGAACGAATGTTCTGGACTTGGGAAAGGCAGTAGTTGCCACATTTGTTTACCGCACTTATTTGTTTATAGCCTTGTTATAATTTAGGTGTTAATCGAAGGAGTGGTAGGTGGTGCACAGCTGTAGTTGAATAGATTCAAAGTTCAGTTAAACGCTGTAGTGGGTGCACAGGTGGGTGGTGTCTCCGACTGAAACACTACAGAAAATGACGAAGTTGTGTATGCATAAGGATATGCAGATACATCCCCACTATGGCACACCAGTTGGACAAAAGATGCCTTTCAATAGTTGATCATTCAAAGTGTAGAAATTTATTGAAACAACTTTTTTTCATCGGAAGGTCGATATTACATTCATATCAATCCAATGTTATTGGGTAATTTCCAGAATGAGGAACATTCAAAGTGCATTACTCCGATGCATTTCGGGCGGTGCCCTTTCTCAAGGAGTACTAGGAAGAAGACAAAGATGTGTAAGGATTGGAGGGTGAGGGGCGCGGTAATGAACTAAATAATTTAAGGTGTCTATCAATGAGTGGGGACATTTTGGCTTGTACAAAAACGGAGGGGCGAGTGAAAGGTGGTGCCAGCTATTGACTAAAACGGAGTGTGAATTTAACGATATCAGGACGTGAATGACGGGTATTAAAACGTGGCGGACTAAGAAACGGCAAATGACTTACTTGAAATTCGATGTAACGCGGAGCGTTACTGACAGGTTCTGCAAAGGGTGAAAACGCTGGACGCGAGTGATCCGGATGTGGGGAAATTAACCGAGAAAACGTGAAATAGGAAAAGGACTGGAAGACAGACTGAGGTAGATAGAGATCGTGACGCCATCTTGGAGTGGGGAAAAGTGAGGAACGTGGGATCTGGTTGAGGATGTGGGATTTAAGTGAAACATCAACAATGAAGTTAAATAAAACATAAGCAATAAAGAGACAATGTAGAGCAATCTGACACATTAAAGAAAACAACTATATTCAAAACGGTCATTAAGGCCAAAAGGCTTCTGAGTCTGTAGGCGGAACATCCATTCGAGTTCTCTTTTTAGTAGAAGTTTGTTGTTGTCAGTTCCTTGTTTTTTGTTGACGATTTCGAGGATGATGAATTGCAATTGAGCAATAGTGTGACGGGCTTCCAGAAAATGTATGGCTATGTTGGATTTAACATTTTTAAGTCGAATGTTTGATTTGTGTTCATTCAAGCGTGTCTTAATTTTTCTTTCTGTTTTACCAACATATAATTTACCGCACGGACATTTCAGGGCATATATTAGGTTGCAAGAGTCACATGTCCCGTGGACTTGTAGATTGATAGCATTACCTGTCATAGGGTGACGGATGATGTTGCCTTTAATGACACAGTTACAGTGGCTGCAGTTGAGACAAGGCTGAGTACCTTTGTAGTTTTGAGCTATACAGGTTGGTTTAGATAATATTTCTTTGATGTTTTTACTTCTTGTGTGTGCAAACAAAGGTAAAGGTTTAAACATGTCGCCAAAATCTGGTTCAACTTGAAGGATGGGCCAGTGTTTAAGAATGATTCTTTTGTAGGTGTTGCTGGCTGTTGAATATTTTGATACTAAAACCATTCGTTGTTGTTCCTTGACGGGTTGTTTAGTGAGAGCCTCTTGTCGTGATATTTGTGCCACACGAGTTTGTGCTACAGATAGGACTTGTGTAGGGTATCCCCTGTCCAAGAATCGATTATGCATTTCTTGCATGCGTGTTTTCATAGTGTCTTCATCGGACACTATACGTTTGACACGTAATAATTGAGAGAAAGGCAAGTGTTTTTTCAGGGACTCTTGATGGTAGCTTTGATAATGCAATGTGTTATTTCGATCGGTATTTTTTCTGTGAAGGTCCGTGGTAATGCCAGTTGAGGAGATTTTAATGTTGACATCCAAGAATGTTATTTCAGAATTGCTGATCTGCCAGGTTAGCTTGATACGTTCATCCTTTGAATTGAGGTGATGGAGAGATTGTTCAAGAGATTCTTTGGAGTCCGTCCAGACGAAAAATAAATCGTCAATGTATCTGACATAAAGTTTGGTATTTTCTTGAAAGTTGATGTCACCATAGATGTGTGTTTTCTCAAAGTTTTCCATATATATATTGGCATATGTGGGGGCAGCACAATTTCCCATCGCCATTCCAGATAGCTGTAGAAACCATTCGTTGTTAACTTGAAAATAGCTGTGATACAACGTGTAGACCATTAATTCCATCCGTTTTTGTACAAGCCAAAATGTCCCCACTCATTGATAGACACCTTAAATTATTTAGTTCATTACCGCGCCCCTCACCCTCCAATCCTTGCACATCTTTGTCTTCTTCCTAGTACTCCTTGAGAAAGGGCACCGCCCGAAATGCATCGGAGTAATGCACTTTGAATGTTCCTCATTCTGGAAATTACCCAATAACATTGGATTGATATGAATGTAATATCGACCTTCCGATGAAAAAAAGTTGTTTCAATAAATTTCTACACTTTGAATGATCAACTATTGAAAGGCATCTTTTGTCCAACTGGTGTGCCATAGTGGGGATGTATCTGCATATCCTTATGCATACACAACTTCGTCATTTTCTGTAGGGTTTCAGTCGGAGACACCACCCACCTGTGCACCCACTACAGCGTTTAACTGAAGTTTGAATCTATTCAACTACAGCTGTGCACCACCTACCACTCCTTCGATTATTCCTCGATCCGCCTCTGGTGGTTTGCACGCACTACAATGCAGTACGAAGAAATCAGCCGAAGCACTGAAGCTCGAGCACATACCTTAGCGTATGACGATGAGGAACGTCAACGCATCTATGCTTTAATTGAGGAAGACATTACCCCAGCCTCCACCACTCGTAATAAAGAGCAATGTATACGACAATTACTATATCTTTCCAAAAGGCATATCAATCAAAAGCTCCACGCGAGCACATTACTCAAATACCACCGGGCACTCAGAATCCCTCGCGGTTTAAGGATCGCGTTGAAACCCTCCCTGTGTAAAAATTCCAAAACTTTCAAAGATAAATGGGATGGAATACTAAACAAATGTAGTTTGGACCTTATTCTCCTAATAGTCGAAGAACTTTCCGGTATCTTGAAAGAACTTGAACATGAAATCAAAGACATTGACAAAGAACTCAAAGAAATGTTGACTCCAGAAGAACTAACCAACACATTGGAAGACTTGAAAATCACCCTCGACAAACATCAGAGAGAAATCAATGAGCGAAAAATTAGAAAATTCCGCAGGGACACGCTTGATTATAAGCTCGACGAAGTTTATTCCTGGGCGGACATCTATGCCCAACGACGACGTAATCGGCCAAATAATATGCAGACCGATACATCATCTTCCGGCAGCGACACCTCAACTCGTCCACCTCGCAAAAACACTACTTCAAGATCATCTCAAGAACAAGCAAGTACCTCCACCACCTCACACATCCAAACTTCTGCGGTTCATTTTTTAGATTCAGATACGGAGAACACCGAAGACTCAGGAGGAGCAAAAACAAAAGAAAAAGAATCAACCGCCCCTACCACACGGAGCAAAGCAACCTTGAAGGATCCGAAACCAAAAAAGAACATTTAGTAATTAATATCTCTAGTACCACCATCACTCCACATCAAATGAATTTACTTGAAAAAGGCACATCCTTCGTTCCAACCGCACATACTAACCAACTGGAACTCGAAGTGAGCACCTTTAAATTCGTCAGAAAACTTAGATTGCGCCACTTTTTTGAAAACATCATGCCTCCAACCCAAGGTGACAAACCTGATCAACTGAAAGGCCTCCGACCTTCAAGTTCATACCAGGCTCCTAGTAGTCATAAATCCATCGATTTATTCGAAAAATTGGTCCACAATGATGTTGCCAAAATTAACTTCAACAGAAACATTAGAAATCAGAATCTCACCACCAAGGATCGAGACACCCTAAAATCTTTAGCCAACAAAAAGGATATAAAATGCATTAAAGCCGACAAGGGAGGAGCCTTAGTCATTCTGGACACGTCTCTATACACACAACGACTTCAAGAACACATACAAGACACTTCTCTCTACATGCGACTTGAAAACAATCCTACCAGAGAGTTCCAGAATACTCTTAAAGACATCGTCATGCGAGCTTTTCAAAATGACATTATCCAAGAGCGCACCAAGAACTTTTTGTTGGTTGAACATCCGAGGAGCCCTACTATACACATGAGCCCTAAAATACATAAGGATCTTAAAAATCCCCCATTTCGGCCGATAGTATCCACTAAGGGTTCGATCCATGAGTCACCGGGCAAATTTATAGATCGCTATTTGCAACCAATTGTCACGAAGGCTACCAGCTACATCAAGGACACAACTGATTTCTTACTCAAATTGGCTAACATTCAAATTGAGGACAACAATCAATACATACTGTGTACAGCTGACGTCAGCTCTCTATATACATCCATCCCGCATGAGGGCGGTATCGAAGCTATTGAGCAAGCTTTACTACACAGCAACATTGAGAATTCCATGCAATCTTTTCTGATGGAATTAATGGTCTACACGTTGTATCACAGCTATTTTCAAGTTAACAACTAATGGTTTCTACAGCTATCTGGAATGGCGATGGGAAATTGTGCTGCCCCCACATATGCCAATATATATATGGAAAACTTTGAGAAAACACACATCTATGGTGACATCAACTTTCAAGAAAATACCAAACTTTATGTCAGATACATTGACGATTTATTTTTCGTCTGGACGGACTCCAAAGAATCTCTTGAACAATCTCTCCATCACCTCAATTCAAAGGATGAAGGTATCAAGCTAACCTGGCAGATCAGCAATTCTGAAATAACATTCTTGGATGTCAACATTAAAATCTCCTCAACTGGCATTACCACGGACCTTCACAGAAAAAATACCGATCGAAATAACACATTGCATTATCAAAGCTACCATCAAGAGTCCCTGAAAAAACACTTGCCTTTCTCTCAATTATTACGTGTCAAACGTATAGTGTCCGATGAAGACACTATGAAAGCACGCATGCAAGAAATGCATAATCGATTCTTGGACAGGGGATACCCTACACAAGTCCTATCTGTAGCACAAACTCGTGTGGCACAAATATCACGACAAGAGGCTCTCACTAGACAACCCGTCAAGGAACAACAACGAATGGTTTTAGTATCAAAATATTCAACAGCCAGCAACACCTACAAAAGAATCATTCTTAAACACTGGCCCATCCTTCAAGTTGAACCAGATTTTGGCGACATGTTTAAACCTTTACCTTTGTTTGCACACACAAGAAGTAAAAACATCAAAGAAATATTATCTAAACCAACCTGTATAGCTCAAAACTACAAAGGTACTCAGCCTTGTCTCAACTGCAGCCACTGTAACTGTGTCATTAAAGGCAACATCATCCGTCACCCTATGAAAGGTAATGCTATCAATCTACAAGTCAACGGGACATGTGACTCTTGCAACCTAATATATGCCCTGAAATGTCCGTGCGGTAAATTATATGTTGGTAAAACAGAAAGAAAAATTAAGACACGCTTGAATGAACACAAATCAAACATTCGACTTAAAAATGTTAAATCCAACATAGCCATACATTTTCTGGAAGCCCGTCACACTATTGCTCAATTGCAATTCATCATCCTCGAAATCGTCAACAAAAAAGAAGGAACTGACAACAACAAACTTCTACTAAAAAGAGAACTCGAATGGATGTTCCGCCTACAGACTCAGAAGCCTTTTGGCCTTAATGACCGTTTTGAATATAGTTGTTTTCTTTAATGTGTCAGATTGCTCTACATTGTCTCTTTATTGCTTATGTTTTATTTAACTTCATTGTTGATGTTTCACTTAAATCCCACATCCTCAACCAGATCCCACGTTCCTCACTTTTCCCCATTCCAAGATGGCGTCACGATCTCTATCTACCTCAGTCTGTCTTCCAGTCCTTTTCCTATTTCACGTTTTCTCGGTTAATTTCCCCACATCCGGATCACTCGCGTCCAGCGTTTTCACCCTTTGCAGAACCTGTCAGTAACGCTCCGCGTTACATCGAATTTCAAGTAAGTCATTTGCCTTTTCTTAGTCCGCCACGTTTTAATACCCGTCATTCACGTCCTGATATCGTTAAATTCACACTCCGTTTTAGTCAATAGCTGGCACCACCTTTCACTCGCCCCTCCGTTTTTGTACAAGCCAAAATGTCCCCACTCATTGATAGACACCTTAAATTATTTAGTTCATTACCGCGCCCCTCACCCTCCAATCCTTACACATCTTTGTCTTCTTCCTAGTACTCCTTGAGAAAGGGCACCGCCCGAAATGCATCGGAGTAATGCACTTTGAATGTTCCTCATTCTGGAAATTACCCAATAACATTGGATTGATATGAATGTAATATCGACCTTCCGATGAAAAAAAGTTGTTTCAATAAATTTCTACACTTTGAATGATCAACTATTGAAAGGCATCTTTTGTCCAACTGGTGTGCCATAGTGGGGATGTATCTGCATATCCTTATGCATACACAACTTCGTCATAATTTAGGTGTTATCATTTACGTATTATCATCTGATTTAAGTATCGCGCATTCATCTGTTCATTTTACGACATAAATATCGTTTTTAGAACATGATCCCATATCAGTCAACAAATTGAACATTGACCCGACAGTTGACACCGCCATTTTTATATTATTATTGACACACGTAGTGTCTCGTGATAATATTCATGGACCGTGATCCGCTTCATACACCATACCGCCAAAGACTTTGAGTTGCGAGCTATTGGTCATTTCAAGATGGAACATAAAGTAAGTGTTGGCGATCATACTGGCAGCAAGGTAGATTAACTTTGGATGCTTGTATAGTGATACCTAATGGGTAATGAAAAATCCACATTGTTTTTCTTATAGTTACCATCGCAAACTTTCACTACGTTGACAAAGACTCTGTGAGAAATAAACAGGCATGTTCGATCGCTGAGAAGGGGGTCACTGAGTGTGCGACATATCATTGTTTTTTATAAATAACACTACAGTCACTTGTCGGAATGTCCGGTGGGTAATAACTTGGTTACTTAGCTCGTGAAACACACTCAGATGAGCACATATAACACTTTTTTATAACCAAGTGCAATACACACAGGCACGTATGAAGAAATCAAACACAAAGCAGATATTGGCACTAATCATTTAGTTTATTAGAATTTAAAGTAACATACCTGTTAACACAAATGTGTTCATATGCGTGCATTTATTCTGTTCAATAGAGTGGCTCCCTGAAGAAGAGCGCAATGGCTCGAAATGCATTGGAGCATTATGAAAATAAATAATGTGTGAAATGCTGATCTAATATAAAGGATATTACGAATTAAAAGATGAAGATGAAAATAGTAAAACAATAAAAGACTTTAAAATTAGAACTGAATATGTGAACTTTATTTAGTTTCTCTGAAAGAGAAGCAGAAAGGAGTGTGCAAACAGGGGGATGCAACCAAACACATTGGAAGCAAATTTGTATGTTAAATAGGACGTCATAGGGTGGACACGTTACCCCAGGAGCACCCCGAAAATTATTAAACTCAACAACTAGTTGGAATTAAATCGATCAGGTTGTGCGCTAGCAAATACTTAGACATTTTGGATGAAAACCAATCCGGAGCCAGTATATGTGAGGAGTTCCCCACTTTGTTTTCTGAAAGCTTTCTGAAGGATTTCCAACATAACATAAAACTGAAAACAAATGCTAGACCCATGGTGCACAAGCTATGTCCTGTACCTCATTTGATGAAGGAACCCCTAGAGAAGGAATTGAACAGATTGTGCAAAATGGGCTTCATTCAACCCATACACATGTCTGAATGGTTGGCCATCATCGGGATTGCATCTAAGGCCAGTGGAGAAGGGATTTGGTTATGCGTGGTCTTGCGCAGTCTAAATGAAAGTATCTGGGTCAAAAGGTACCGACTTCCCAACATAAATGAAATGCTTAGTACCGTGGACAGGCTACGTAGTTTAGTGTCATAGACCTCTCCCTGGCCTACCACCAAGTGGATCTCCACCCCAACTCTAGACTCCTCATAACATTTATCACCCCGCAGGGAGCATACATATTTCAAAGAATGCCATTTGGTCTGGCATCGGCTGCAGCAGTCTTCCAAAAGATAATGCACCAAATCCTAAGAGACATGGATAACACCATGTGTTTCCAGGATGACATCCTGGTGTACGGGCAGATATCTGAAGCCCCTGACCAAACCCTCAGGGATGTCTTCAAAAGGTTGAAGGAGGCTGGTTTGACTGTACAGAAATCCACGTGTCAGATCAGAGTGACATCCGTGTACTACTTGGGGCACTCTATTTCATAAAATGGGTTCAGGTAAAAAAATAACTTGTTGAGTGCAGTGCGAGATGACCCGTATCCCAAGAGCAAGGTCGAGTTAAAATACTTTCTGGGTTTACTAGAGTATATGGCCAAATACATTAAAAACGTCTCCAAGAAATGTGAACATTTGCGGAACCTTTTAAAGAAAAACGAGGAGTTTGAATGACAGGTAGAACACAAGTGCACTGTGTATGCTTTAAAAGAAAAGATTGTCAATGCTCCAGCATCAGACACTTTTGAAGGAGATAAAACATCCTCACTACTGATGCCTCCAACAAGGCTCTGGGAGCAACAGTGTCTCAAAAGGAAGGCAAGGAGGAAAGAATAATAATTGCTTTTGCGTCCCACGACCTTACCAACGCTCAAAGTAAATATTCTGTAGTTGAGAAGGAGGCCCTGGCGTGTTACTGAACAGTGAAACACAGTTCTTTCTTTGGGGCCTAAATTTTACTATCCACATAGACCACACGCCACTTATATTCATGTTCACGGTTAAAGGCATGGAACACCGTACACCCCGCATTTGTAAATAGATTTTGGGTCTGGAAAATTTCTGCTTCAGAGCTGAGTATATCCCGGGGTGTGAAAATAAAATTGCAAACTATTTATCCAGATCTTTTTGCACTAACAAAGTGATAAAGGTCTCTCGCTTCTTGAAGGGCTGGGAGGAACTCACGAGGGGAGTGTACCCTCCGGTGTTATAACACTGTTTCACAAAAAGTACTCCCCTACTTATTTAACCGACAGAACCGGTTGATTATAAGGAATGAATCCTGAACTGACACTGGTGGAATACCCCTATGTGAAGCTGCGGGCAGTTTGCTACCGGCAGGTGGGGAAGGAGGTATGTCCTTTTGTTTTATATTCTCTCACACACCCTAGTGGTGTCATGTTTCATCATCGGGACACCCTGGTGCCTCGAAGTCAGGGTGGACTCAACCATGTTTCAGGGAACTCTTAGAAAGATATTTTTGCCAGGGGCATAATGATTAAAAGTCCACTGTCAGATCCCAGTTTCTTTTATTCTTCGATCTGGCAGGGATATTAAAAATAGTAGGAGTCGGGTTGTATGGGATAATATGGTTCTAAGACTCTATTGGCAATAGGGTCTTAGGACCATGATATCCCATACGATTTCTCGACTCTTTGTTTTTACACCATTTACTAGAATAACTACTGGCTCATTTTCTTCTCTGACTACACCAACAGTTTCAATGTGTTTCTTAAAATCTAAAGGTAAGTAGACAACTCTTCCTTTCAGACCTTATTGTAAATCTGTTGGAAGCAGCTTACCAGTTTTAGGCTCCATATAAACTATGGCCTGAAATGGGTGTACAGGTTGAATAGGAATAGACTCATATGTATTTTATTCACTGAGTTCTTGAGGAATAGGTACCAACTCTAAGTTATTATGTACTGCCCTACCTGGCATTTTATTTTCTTCTAATTTGTTGTAAAAATATTGACAAATGACTTGATCAACACCCAATTCAAACTAACCTTCTACCAACATATAGACACCAAATTGCTACCATTTATCATTATGTACTTTTTCACTTTTTAAATATAACTCAACATTCCTAGTTAGACTCAGTGAGTACGACGACAACAAATACAAACAGTTTGTTTTTATGACTAAACAGCCTTAAACTTTATAATTTCTTCTGCAATCTCATCAATCCTAATTTCTTGCTCCTGTTCTTCAACAACTACACTTATTTAACTCTGTTTCTTTACACTCATCTTCTTATCCCAAAAAACAAAACTGTATATCATCACAAACGTTCTCAATATCAGATACGAACCGTGCAAAAGAGCTGTGTTCATTTCACCTAAACAAAATGCAGGAGTTTTTACATAGTAGAGTCTCCTTGCTAACGTCCGCTTTCCAGAGTGGTGTATAGCAAGCATTCTTAAATGATGAAAAGTACTTTGGCAGACTTTTCTTGAGAGACAAGCCAGAGAATGACCTTGTAACTTAGTATATTTTCTTATTTTACATTGATCCAGTCCTTGTAACATCTTAATTTTCTGTTTAATACTTTTCCTGCCATATTCTCGTAAAAGAATTCATAAAATGTCAATAGACTCCTTTCGACTACTGCAAATACTGCTACAATCCCACTTAAATGCAGGAGCTTGTGTACACCTCCCTTGAACTTCTTCAGCTATTACTTCTTCTACACTCCTTGGAACAATTTTTTCTCTTTGAATTTGAGAACCATCTTTCATCTCATAGCATCGAGCCAGTGGCGTAACGAAACTTGAGGGGCCCCCCTGCAAAACACAGGGGGAGGGGGGGGACAGCCCCACAACCTATCACTTTGACCCATCACCCAAAAATCTGGCATATTTTGATTTAAAACCTCCAACATTTAAATGAAATGCCTCTATATTGTCTTTCTCGTTGTTCTAATCAGAAAGTGGGAAACCCTCTTAACACATAACCTACACCATTTGTAACAATAATATCAAAAGCAGATTATTTAACTGAGGCATCAATCAGAAAAATGCCTAAGAGTGATCCTATTGTCTCAGGAACTGCCTATGGCTGAAGAAAAACTATGAAGCGTCTGAATTAGAATTGACATTAATGGACAATACTGTGAAACTTTGAAAGACAAACCCCAACCTGCGATTCCATAAAAACTCGACTGACAATATACATGAGAAGTACACAAGGTATAACTAAGTATCCTGCGAAAGGCAAGAAAAATCGACTAGTGAATTTTCTGCATGTCACACACTAGCAACTGCCAAGGGTTGTGCACGATAATAACGTGAACCGAGGAAGCAATTTCAATTTCTACCATCATGTCTTTATTAGTAAGCATTACAAAACAGGCACGCAAACAAGGCTGAGGATGAAAACTGTTTGGATGCTTCAGAACATTGATGCAGATGTTGGTCTGTTTTAATTTATAATTTCTGTAGTGTAAATAAAGCTAAATACAAGATTTAAGGCACACATATTACAGACAAGTGCAAGCAACACCATAAATAACACCGCATGTAGAATAAAAACAAATCATATCAGCAAGTACCTAATGATAATCTAAACAAACAGTAGTTTGGAAAGCAAACGAAAAGTGCAACTACTTTCAAAGTGCATAATAAAGCAATCACCAGTCCAGCAATAAACAAAAATCAAACATGTTTAGTAAAACAATTTACTTTCTTCTTGCATCAACATGAAAATACATTCAAAATGCATGATAAAAACAAGTCCAGCAGTATGCAAAAATGAAGCCAGGTTAGTCAAACAATTCCCCGTTTGGTGTGTGCATGAAGGCACACATATTTCAAAGCAACAGGTAAACAATAACAACTACAGTACTATACAATAAACAAACCAGTTTAAACTAACATTTCCCTTTTTGAAGACTCAAAAATGTCAAAGCGACTAACTAAACAGTAACAAGTACAGCAGGCAGCAGCATAAAAAAATCAAACCACTTTAGTCAACCAATGACCTTTTGGTTTGTGCCTGTCCATGAAGGTGCAAATGTTTCAAAGTGACAGGTAAAACAATAATAAGTACAGCAAGCAGCAGCATACATAAATCAAACCTATTTAGCCGAACTAATTCCCCCTTTCTTTTGTGCACCATCATAGAAACACTTATGCAGAGTTTAAACTTTCGGCGCCTTTGCTACAATTTTCTTTTTTTTTGCCGAACTTTATACACAAAATGTCTTTTCCATGGGCCAGGGCGTGCAAACCCATGTGGTAATTAGGGCCATCATGTTCGCAGATGGCACCAGGCACATCTTAAGGATTTTAGTGGCCAACTGCCGAACATATTTTGGGGACCACTGTAAGAACAGTTTCGAATTTATGATCCTATTTCAGCTCTTTCATGCCCTCTTTGGGTGAGTCACAGACAGTACACAGATACACTAGCCCAAATTCTAAATGTGTTTACATGTAATATTCAGGGATAGTGATGCGTGTTTTCAATATTGTAACACAGCAGCATTTTATTGCACTTAATCTCTGTGACGCTCTCCCATTTCTCATATGTGTGAGATCCTGATTTGCTCCCAAATTTTTTTTATGGATGTTGCATGAAACACAACATTCCTCTACAAAATGTTTGTAATAGACACACATCACCAATATTGAAAAAAGCGAAGGAAAGTTGTATTTAAAACAATCTGTTCAAGAATAAGTTCATGCCATCAGGGCAAGACTACAAAACAGAGCTGGATTCATAAGGGGCCCCCTGGAAGACTGGGGTCCTGGGCCGGAGTCCACTTTGCCCATACCTCAACAAGTCTCTGGATGGCATCGGACAGTATTTTTTGGCAGCCCTCCCCATTTCCTCCTTTTCGATGAATTCCTTCACTAACACTCACCAACAATGCACCTAATCTCTCTATAGCACCTTTTTGACAAACATTTTTTTTTTTATAGTGCTACTCATAGTTTACTCACACTAAGTTCTATGATGTGCATGGTACACATTCTTTGTTGTAGGCACATTAACCCTCTGCACTTTGTGGGTGGTAGGAGTACCCATGTGAGTGCACGGTGAGTGAGGAGACAGTGTGCGAGTAGTGTAAGAGGAGTGACTGCAAGGTGAGTGAGATGACTATATGAATTTGGGTGCGGATGTAAGTGCAGAATGGGACAAAAAAATACATGGTTAGTGATGGGCTTGTTTAAGTGAGATTGCTGATTGAGCAGTGAGGGGGACAGGTGAGTGAAGTGTGACATGAGTGCAGGGGGAGTAGTGTTCTTGTGTGACTGCAGGGTGAGGTACACGGTAAACAGCGCTTGTGCATTGTGAGTGCAGTGATCACTGTGAGTGCCGGGTGAGCGGGTGAATGGTGGGAGTACATGGTGATCAGTGTGAGTGCATTGGGATTGCTGTGAGTGCAGGGTGAGCATAAAAGTGAAGGGCGAAAATGAGTGAGTTGTCTAAATGCAGGGTGCCTTCGCAGACACTTGAAGTAACTCATCATGTTATTGACAGCGGCAAAGGGTTTTCAGATATAAGTTAAACTATTGCGGCGCTAATCAGGGATCGAGAATGGAGGAAATAAATAAGGTGCTGATCCTGCAACAAACTTCCAGTCTTATGATTAGGGTTGCCAGCTCATTATTTTGATCTCCCAGAAGGGACAAAAATAAGCAGTCACCTAAAGCCGTATTTTCAGCACTTATATGTGCATACTTCGAACAACAAATATAAATATAAAGCACTTTTAATTGTGTTCTAGGGTTGCAGCCAACAAAGACAGAAAAGTCACATTACAAATCAATACATACTTTATTTATAACCCTATTTGGTGTCAAGACGAGGTCTTTCCAGGCTCTTTAAACCACACATTGCTTGCATTTTTCTTGAGGCAACCTTACTTTATATTCCTTTTCATTGGAATACATTCTCACACTACGGCAGTAAATGTGAATTTCAAATGTAAGGAATAGGCAGAGTAGGGGCTCAGGGGGTACTGGAACCAGAAAAGAACTAAGCCTTGGTAACCAGTTTACAAAGGTATGTAAATAGGCAAATGGTCTCTGGCCTCAATGCAGTTGCCTTCAACCCACTTGCTGCTGGGTCCGGAAGCTCAGATCACCTGCACCTACCGCACGCGGCACGCACCATTTAATTTATGAGGCAGGACTGTTATGAGGCAACTCACTGGTGCAACCAGTGCTGGCGAGAGTGTAGTGCTGCCTGTGTGAGCTACAGCGCTGATGGTGCCCCTGGTGGCTGGAACACAGGTGCTGCTTGGGGCATAGCTGCCAAGGTTTCAAATTGCCATGCGTGACATTTTCATAATTTCAGTGTAATTATGAGTGACATTTCAACGACTATGAGTGACAGTTTCTTACGAACAAAATATGCAATGAAGACGATCACAACATATAAATATCAGAAATTACACCCATTTGAGCAAGAAGAAACTTGAAGATCTTAAAACATTAGAAATGGTGCAAAGCACCAGAAATGGAAGGGCACTCAGTCATGGAATGGCATGATATGGTCTCTCTTTGTATAGTAGATGGTCATGAACTGTCCGTGTCCTTCCCTTCCACAAAGGCCAATGGGCCATTTCCAAGCTGCGCCATCCTTGAAGACGCACACCTGCAGGGCGTAGAAACTGCACCACAATACACAGGGTGCAGTGCTGGCAATGTAGAACCACCTTGATACAAACTAACCCCCGGGGCCAAGCATAATTAAAAAATACATACGTAAATCTCATGCTGGGAAACAGCAATCAAAGGTCTTTGCCAACCTAAGGGTTGGAAGTGTGTTTTGTTGAAAGCTATTAGGAGTGTTTTATAACACATGCCAGATGGGAACACGGTTTAAGCACATGAAATGGCTTGTGGTACACATCATGAACAGTATGGAAACCCCCATGTTGTATGTGGGGGTACAAAGAATATTTAAAACATCTCCTGATACTTAATCTGCACATTCCCATGTGATTGTATGAAATACAAGATTGCTGTCTGCTGCAGAGGTGCCCCTAACATTGCCGGCCTTTGCCCACAATGGGCCTCCTCCCTCCCAGCAATCAAACAGGAGAGCACCAGGACCCCTCGGGCCTCTTTGTCCATGTGGGACCCAACCGAACAAGATGTGAGGCAGCCCCAACATGAATAGTTACAACACACAGATCCATCTCAGCTGCCTAAGTGACTCACACTTGGACAGGGCCCATACTGCATTATCCTCAGGATGAGGCAGTAGCTGTGCAGTAATCTCCCGGCAATACCAACAGCTAGTATAACTGTCAGAAGAGATCCACCTGTTTTAAGGTATTACCCCCAAGATACAGATGAAGCACGGCTGCATTTGCCAGCAAGTGCTTGAAATATGCAAATGGCATCGGCCTTCGGCACAGCAATCCATACATAAAACACACTACAACAACCATACGCAGGATCAAACTCATTTTACTTTCACATTTTCGATGGAACATTTTCTAAGCAAAATATTCAACAAATCTCTACTGGCCACACACATCCAAGCAACTATCAAGAAACTATCTTCAACCGAGTGGTGGAAATCTCAGACCTGTCCGAAAAAGGCGCCAAAATTAAGAAAGCACCAAGATGACCTGCTTATGTTAGAAGGTGCTGTACAACTGCTGTTACTGTGATACTTATATGGAATACAGGTTAGGATTTTGGGGGGGGTCGGTAAGGACCACACAATTGGTTGAAAGGGTAGGTGAACGTAGCACAGTGCAGCCGAATCGTGGGGCAGAAAGTTTGAGAATGTAAACATCAGAAAGAAATTAGGGGCAATGGAAGAAGTATATACATTGCTGGGAGTCACTGGTCCATCTTACACAGCACACCTAGTCCTACAGCCGTACGCCTACTGTGACGTAGCCTCATGGTCCGCTGAAAGAAGTAGCGGCCTGAGCCCCACTGAAGAGTGAGGGAGAGGGGAGGGCATCGTAAGTTTACACCCGGCCGTGGTTCAGGGAAGTCTTTCTTAGTGGAAATTACAGCCTCATCTGCTTCCTAGAACTATCACTGCTGTAGGTCTACACACTCATTCGCATCACCTCATAGTTTCTGTAAACCATTCTTATCCCCCAAAAACTAAGGACCACACTGCTTACTCTGTCTTGAGCAAGGTGGCGCTGCATTGGTAGCCTATAACACATCCCCAAACTCCTGGCCCTTCAATATAGTCTAAGTTACTGAAGCCCACGTCTGCTCTGTCTGCCCCTTTTAAAGCCTGCAATGCCCGCAGTGCATGAACGAATGGTGCTATTTTAAGTGAGCACATGAACACTTGTTTAAATAAATGGGATCAAAATAGGAGCCTCGAACGCAGGCAGTATGGGTAAAGCTGGCCTAGTGCTGCCTGAATCTAACCTCTCCTTAATGTGCCTTGAATCTCAGTACTATTAAGCAGCACAAGCAGGCATTAAAACGTGTTTTGCTATAACTGACCTCTGTTCAGGGACACCACGCTCTGTCTGAGCAACGTGAAGCTGAGAACTATTTCTCTGTATTTTCATCTACATTTTTATAGGTTTATATTTGAGCATGGTCGATGTTGGCAGCAGTTTCTGTGTTTTCTCTTCAGGTTTAACTTAGTTTCACTTCAGGGTGACGCTGGAAGGTATAATAAAAAAACAATTGCACGTTTAGGAAGTCAGCCTACAGTGAAAACATGTACGGACGTCTATTTATTGTTAAGCAGTCCTTAGCCCACACAAAATTTGAAAACATTCTTACATTTGAGCATAAGCTGTAGGCGAATATTTTTCCAGGGGCGGGAGGGTGATGGGCCAAAATAACAGGTCCATAGAATGGAAAACTGTTCAATATAAGGGTTTATTCTGTTTTAAATTCAATTACACATCAAAGTAAATTTTGCGCAGATTACAAAGAAAGAATGGGGAAGCTACAAGCCCGCATTCGGCATTTAGATAACACAGTGAAAATCGGCTGCTTTAGGTGCATTCTGGAAAATATCGTCACGAGAGGCTTTTGAGAAAAATGGCTGTTCTCACTATACCTCTACAGCGTTGCCTCTACAAAGAAAACGGCAAACTTACACATAGCACTAAACATAAAAAAGTATACCATTAAAGTTCATATTTAAGGTCAAAAAGGTTATCCAGAAATACAAAGAAAGAGGTACACCTTTATTAAAACTTCAAGTTGTTAAAAATTAATTGTACACACGGACAGGCGGTCTGCGCGCATAGCAAATGAGGTTAAGCTTAATATCCACTTACAAAGGATACTGATTCTATTGACCGTAGGAGGATGACACACCGAATCCGAAATTAAACCATCAGGGCTGGGGTCGTATCCATCTTCCTGACTCTGCAGCCGCCGCCACGTGACGTAAAGCATCTCAACGAAGGGGGAGGGTCAGCCTCACCCTAAGGGTGAAGTCCGCGCAGCCGCGTACGCGGAGACATCTGCGTGCCTGCACCAATATGAAGAGGCCACGGTGAGGTGCTGGTGGCGGGGCAAGGAACAACAGCAATGTGCGTAGCATTTTTATTACCAAATATCTGACGGATGGATCTGTAGTGCCTTGCTGGCTCTGCTGAAGGGCCCCCTGGAGTGCGGGCCCGACCCCCGCAATGCAGGGGCTGCGGGGGCCTGTGTTACGCCCCTGCATCGAGCACTAGGTTCAACTGCATGTACTAATATGTTCTGTTGAAAATAGCTTTCTTTGTTAAAGAAAGGCTCAGTACTAGAAGTATACTTCCATTCACCAGCGAAAATGTTACAATAGTTACTTCTATTAACAGAGGTATCCAAGCACACAGAGTGATGTATGCATGCTTTGAGAAATATGGTGAGACTTATAACAGTGATATAGTTGAATATCTGTGTCTCAGCGCATGCTGTCTAAATTTGGGTAAAAAAAAAAGTACATGTATTCATTTCGGCTCATAAAATATGGCCCCTGGGTATTGAGCAAGTTATGTTGGAGGCTCCACAATGCCTTCCTTCAGAAGATATCAGAAGCTCTGTGACCGATTGACAGAGCAAAACTAAATGATTTCTCTCCCAGTAGCCACACCGACCAGATTCAGATGCAGAACACATCAGACAATAGTTGTAGAAGTAGAGACATACATCACTCACAAGACCATGAACAGCCTTAAACTTGACAGACTGCAGTTCCCATTTTAAGACGATACCTACATTTATGTGGCATACTTCATGTGTACTTTTCCACAGACTCATAGCAAGTAGCCCAATCACTCATCCTTTTGCACACATGTGTTAAACCTCACTTTTCTCTTGCAGCTTCAGTTTTCAACAACTACTCAGAATATTGGTCCTAGCCAAATTTAAAACAGCAACCCTTCCCATGTCACTGTTATAAGTCTCACAATGATTCTCAAAGCATACCTTTTGCTAGTGTCATCATATATAAAAGAAACATACAAATAGATGCATACCTATGTTTTACATGTCTACCATCTTCATAGGCAAAAGACGTGTGAGAATACATGTGCAAGTAGAGACATACCACAGTCACAAGATCATGAATTAATTTAAACTTGTCAAACTGCACTTCCCATTTCAAAGAGACACCTAAATTTAGCCAGCGTAATCAAGTGTACCTTTCCACACACTCATAGAAAGTAGCATATTCACTAACCATATTCCTGAAACCAAACATGAATGTGTCTGTACCTTTTGCTAGTGGCATCATATATAAAAGAAACACAGAAATAGATGTATACCTGTGTTTTATATATCTCACTTATTCCATCTATCAAAGTACACACATTTGTATGCACAACCTATTTCAATCTGCATTTCAATACAAGAAAACAAACTACAATACACATTTGTACATTTCATAGCATATTTCAAACATCACACTTCTCTATTATTTTGCAAACTTAAAAATATAACTACAAAGAGTGAAGCACTACTACATATTACCTAACACACCTTACCAATTTGTAACTAATTCATTCATTCATTCAAAATACTTTTATTCGGTTTACATGATAGAAAACTATAAAAAGTTACAAATCCACATAAAAATATACAAATCATATATATACATGTCTACATATACTATACAAGAAGCCTTATTTATATATAAATATTTTTTAATATATAAGAGGTATGGACACATCGTCATCTAATTTTAAAAAGTTACTCCTTAAGCAGATAAAAAACAACAGCAAACTTTTAAGGTTCCAAGCAGTTTCTGTACCTCAGAGAGCATTTCAAGAAACCAACCACAAATGGGATACATTCTGGCCTCAATAATTGTAAAAAATAGAGAGCTGGGCGGACCTGTGTAAAATGTAACATTTTTAAAAGCGATTTTAAAAAGAACCTCCTGGGGGCATCATAAAGGCCACACAAAAAACACGAAGTGAAGCAAATCCTGTGGAGACACTCCGTCGCAGCCACAGGGTGCTAACACTTGTCCTTTATGGCACCCCTTCGGTACGGCAAGTAAAAGGTGGAAATAGTCCATTCTAAACCTGATCAGTAAAAAACGCTCGTGAGCTGACAGAGTTCCATGAGAGATATGGCTCCATATCTGGGGTAGATTTGAGCATCAGGTATTTGCGGACTCTGGTTTTTGACAATCCCATCCCATCTCTAGTTAACTTCCTTTGCATTATAAAAGATTGCTTCACAAAGGCCACATCTGCTCTAGTAATACGATCAGGTCTTAAAAACAGGTCCGGACGCCCCAACTCACCATAGCAGCCATTTAGGTATTTTAACCACGGCATCTTAATCATGTGGTCCAGGCTCAAGATTTCTTTCATTTACACTTGAGTTAGGCTAAGATCTTCATTCAGCCAACAATTGAGCCAGAAAAGCAATGGGCGCTTAGCCAAAATATCGCATATAAATGTTAATCCAGTCTCTTCATGAAATATTAAGTTCAAAGCTCCTTTAGGTACCCCCAACAGCTGTTTTAAGAAATGATTTTAAGCCACTTGGATACCATCCAGTCTTGCGTATCCCCACAATTCGCTACCATAGCTGGCAATTGCTAAACTCTTTGCCTTATAGATTTTCAACATGGCCGCTAACGGATACTCACCCATTTTTGCAGCGAAATTAAAAATCACTGCATTAATCCTTGACACCTCCCCCCTTCTCCTCCGAACCAGAGGACCCCAATCCAGGTGGTCATCCAATAAAACACCAAGGTAGGAGAAAGTAGATGTTAAAGGCACTTTTTCTTCATTTACCTTAAAGGTGTACTGCCTCTTGGAGCGCAACCCGACATGCATTATATAGGATTTTGAATTATTTATGGCCAGGTCTCGGTCGGCCATAAACCTATGAAAGGGATCAAGCAAAATCTGCAAACTTCTTGGGGTACGTGCTAGGAGGATCGCATCGTCTGCATAAAGCAAGACGGGCAGACCCCTGCGTCCCACATAAGAGAATTCAACCCCTGTTTCGTACAAGATCTTATCTAAGTCATTGATATAAAGATTAAAAAGAAACGGGGCTAAAATGCACCCCTGCCGTACACCCCTTTCAGTGCAGAAATCCCTAGAGACCCTCAAATCCTGAGCGTATCTGATGTTTGGCTTAGTGTCTCTATGCAGATCTACCAGAAAGTCGACCGAATTAGCCTCCACCCCCATGGCCCTCATGGACTGCCACATCTTCCCCCGATTGACACAGTCAAAAGCGGAGGAGAGATCCATGAAGGCCATATAGATGGTGCCCTGGCGGGCAACTGTGTAATTTCCGAGGATCAGATAGAGGTTAAGGCATTGAGCAAAGGTAGAGTGGCCTGGACGGAACCCGTACTGGATATCAGAAAGAATTTTATTTTCTTCCATCCAGGCCGTCAATCTATTTAGTACGACTACACCCACAACCTTAACCACAGAGTCGATAAGAGAAATCGTTCTGTAGTTCACTGTACTATTACGATCACCCTTTTTAAACACAGGTATGATTGTGGAGGTACCCCAAGACTCTGGGCACCCTTCCTTCGCCGCTGCATTGAGCACCACCACCAGAATCGAGGCCCAAAGAGAGGGGTTTGATTTAAAAAGGTCCGGTGGAATTCCATCCGGGTCAGGTCCCTTATTACACGACAAACTGGCAAAACCTACCTCCACTTCTCTTTTGGAAAATACAATTGTGTCATTATTCTGAATTCTCGCTTGCAGTCGGGGTAAGGTTGAGGCACTCTTAAAAATACAACTGAAATGAGTCAACCATTCCTCTTCCGTTATATTAGTGCCCAAATCCTCAGCTCTGTCTCTATCAAAAAGAGGTCAGTTAACGATACTCCAGAATCTAGTACTATTACGTAACATATCTGGATCTAATTGTTCCTGCCAAGTGGCCTGCTTCAATTCCAATTTACGCTTTGCCAATAGCTTTTTATAGTTAAGGCGGAGAAGACGAATCTGAGATTGATCCCTCGGGCTCGCTTTCAGTGCGGCCTTTAGCTCTCTCTCAGCTTTGGAACATAATGAATTAAACCATTTGGGGTCGTTAGTCAACCTTCTTTGTGCCAGGACAGATAACAATGCCCCCACCTTAGAGACAATCCCTTTAAAGGGTTTAAGAATACCCTTAGCAGTAGAGTCAGGTCCCACACAATAAGTAAATTCTGCAGCGCAAGATTCCTGGACCTTTACATAAAATAGGGAAGAAGTTACTTGAGACCATTTAAGGCGACGCCTACCATCGGTAGGCTGCAGCATTCCAGGTGCTGCCACCCTGTCCTGCCTTTTCAGTATACTACCCCCCAGGCGCACACACACAGGATTATGATCACTGAATACACTCTCCATTATTATAAATCCCATTAAGAGGGCCTAAATGCTTCCAGAAATCAGAATATGGTCAATAAACGACCCGGCACTGCGACCTTTAAAGGATGGGGCCATATGTTTACTAGAAGGTGCCGCAGAGAACATGGAAGAAAACAAATCGTGTTCATTAAGCAAGTCATTAAGTGTTTCTCCTTGTGTGGAATGCTCAAAGTGGAGAC
Organism: Lissotriton helveticus; assembly: GCF_964261635.1. Taxonomy (NCBI): domain Eukaryota; kingdom Metazoa; phylum Chordata; class Amphibia; order Caudata; family Salamandridae; genus Lissotriton; species Lissotriton helveticus. The sequence continues at coordinate 314,161,326 of NC_136062.1, forward strand.
CCCGGATCCTTGCACAACGCAAATCACTCATTCTAACGGTTTCTGGGTCTCCACAAGGATGAACATTAAAGTCTCCTGGAATCATAAGATTATTTCTAAACGATCCACAGTGCTGATTAACAAAATTATTCAGCTGAGTTATCTTACAGACCCCCTGTCTATACACTGCATTATAAAAATGAATCAGACACAAACTAGAGTTACCTCGCCTTAAAACAATCGCTTAAAAGTCACTATAAGCGGAGGAAATATCCTTAACCTTACAATTCAAGGACAAAGATATAAAAATAACCAGACCACCCCCTGCTCTTCCTCTGTCTGCTGGGGAGGCAGGAAAAAAAAAGCTTTATAACCCTCCAAGAATAGGTTGCAGTTCACCATCCAAGTCTCCTGGAGACAAATCACGGAGAAATGCCTGATGAACTGCACCCATAATGGGTCTGTGATCTTATCTGCTAGCCCAGCGATGTTTCATGACAGAACATTGTAGTCCTTAATCTTGGATAGGTCCACAGGTGGTTCAATGGGTAAATCCTCCAATCGCACGGAGACGGGTAATTCTAACTGTGCCTGAACTGATAGCTCTGCACCGGTTAAAGCCTCTGATAACTCAGAAATAGGTGTCTCTACTGGCGATTGGACAGGCAACCCTGCACCAGGGGGAACAGCGCGATTCTTGGCGCGATGATCTATTATTCAGTGAATCGCAGTCATTTAATCCTGAGAGAACTGCGAATCTATTTGGCCCCTGTGCAATAGTCGAAAATTTACAGTCCCCCGGCAAATTATACCTTTCAGTCAGAGGGTTGAAGAATCGGGCCCTAGTCAGCTCCTCCGACTTTTAAGGCCACGTCTGATGCGCTATATTCCGAATTGCCTGGCTTGGGTTCACCGCCTTGTAAAAATATCCCAAGGGCAGTATCTGAATGCCTAGACCCCTGTTTTCTAAACCAGCATTGACCTCCTCAAAAATTCTCTCTACGGGCAGTGGATTATTAAAATTCACCACAATGCAGTCACCCTCCCTTGTTTTCCTAGAATTTCCCAGCCAAGCAACACGTCGAACCATAATGATGTTGCGTTCGATCGCCGGGCCAACCTCAGTATTGCTAGACAGCCAATGAATAACCTTATTTTTAAGTTGGGAAAAGTCCTCCTTTGATCCAATTGGGAGAGATGGCACATTCCCTAGGATAACCACCAGCGGTGTTGATTGCGGCGGAAGATCAATGACTGCTAAATTCTGCTGTACATCATTAAGGCACCCCTGCGGCAAGCCCCCATTCATTCCCACAACACCAGGAGCTGGCCCCAGTTGCTTTACTGCATGAGCCCCATTTATCATCAAACAATCTGGAGCCTTGTCGCACGCCCCCCTGAACTGCTAGAGGTCGTAACTACAGCAGGTGATGCACAATTAATTGGAGGACAGGGAACTCCTGACTTCCCCTCTAAATGTACCTTAACCAATGCATCTTTTAATTGAGATGGGGCTGACATAGCCCGGCTTTGAGTTTGCAAAGATTGTATAATTTTTTGCTGGTCTGCTATACTTTGTTCAATATTATGTAGCTTAACCATAATTGGGCGTAATTTATCTTCCAGTATATTGCATAGGGTGGATTTGAACACTTCCATCAATGGGAGGTCAGCTGCAGCAGTGACTACTGGCAAAGAAGCCCTAATATCTGGAGCAGGAAATAACAACGCATTTAATTTATTCTTTTTTGCTTGGCTGCCAATTGCTTTACTTTTTCTCTTCGTGCTTCCATTTAATTGGTGTGCCCCCCAAATTGATGCAGCAAATTAAGATCATCGGATGCCTCAATGTGAGTGGTAGAAGTCGTCCCCCCTTCCCCACTCTTTCTTCTGGTAGCTACAGTAGCAGCCTCCTGCCTATTTGTCACACTAACAACAGGTGACAGGTGACAGGGGCAGAGCTATGATACCCTGCTGTAACTCTGGTGCAGGGGAAAGCACATCCGTCTCTTGAGTTACACTACCCAGCCCCTGTGTGAGTAAGGTGCTTCCAACCTCATCTGAGCAATCTTTAGAGTGATTAGTAGCCCCATCTAAGAGGGGTAAAAGGCCGCTAGTAGGGGATCTAGATAGTCGTCTATTTGCCATCTCGATCTCCCTATCTAACACTGTAGCAGCTCTAGATAGGAAGGCATCCTTGGTAGTCACAGTTGCTTTTACAGAGCCTAAAGCCCCTTCCTGGTTTCCCTGAGTTTTACACCTCCCCATAGTGGATACACTAAGATAATGATCTGAACTAACCCTATACAAGTAAAACCTCAAAGAATAATTAACCAGCAACAAATTCACCACTGGGCTTCCCTAATGCAGATACGGGCTATTAATAACATAAGAGAAGCAATGTTCAGAAAGCGAAAATTAAACATTAAACAAATACTAAATAGCCCAACCCAACCAAGCCCAGTATTTTCCAAATAAAATTCAAAGTCACTAACCAAGTCCTTGGAAGCACTGATGTGCCATCAAAAAGGGGGTGGCCCAGCCCTGCCTCCTCCTGGCTACGATGGGCGCGGGAGGAGCGGAGATGATTTAAGCGCCTCCAGGCGCTTAACAGTGACGTGGGTTGGGAGCGCCACACGGGGGAGCCAGAAATTGCAGTCCCCGATAGCTGGCAGAGCCCCTACAGCAGCCGCCACTCGAGGCAAGAACACAGGCCAATGACACCCCCCAGCGGGCAGCACACAGGTAACCCAAGTCCCCAAAGAAGAACTTTGGCCAGCGATAAGCACTTCACACACGACCCGCGCTGTGGGAGTCGTGGCGATGATTTAAGCGCCTCCGGGCGCTTAACCGTGATGTGGGTTGGGAGCGCCACACGGGGGAGCCGGGAATTGCAGTCCCCAAAAGCTGGCAGAGCCCCTACAGCAGCCGCCACTCGCGGCAAGAACACAGGCCGATGATACCCCTCAGCGGGCAGCACACAGGTAATCCAAGTCCCCAAAGAAGAACTTTGGCAGCGATAAGCACTTCTCACACGACTACTACATAATACATAACATACCTTACAAATGTGTAACTCACGTTTCAAATATTCATGCAGAATATGAAATATCAGAAACTCATAAAAGATTTTCTTTTTCACACAAAAAATGTATTGAATCACTCTCAACAAGGTAAAACCAGTATTGGCAAACGTTCCCTCTCTTTCTGTACACAAATAAATGTAAGTACCAAATCAAATTGTTTCCTTCATTATTTCAAATTGTGAAACACATTTCTATTGGTTGGACATATTGACCCTTTCTAACTGTGTTCTAAAAGTGCCCCAACCGGTTCTGTAATTTCTTGGAGCTCCACCGGGGTCCCGCAATGTAGCATCGCGATGAAGTTGCGAACCCTTAAGAGAGTTAAAAAACCTATTTCCAATAATACTAGTATTATTTTTTAAGAACACTCCACTTCTAAACATAGTACTGATTTTGAAAGTCTTACTTTAATAGCATATCACTTATATATCAATTACCATTTCATATTTTAAAAACTACATTTAAGTTTCAACCCTTCCCCCATTCTGCTTAAACCCAATTTCCATAGTAACAGTTTCTGCAACATTCAACTGTACTGGCAGGTCAGATGTTCACCATATTTTGAGTTCAGCACAATCAGCTTACAAATGCAAATAGCAGGTGTGGTTGACCTTTGCAAAATATTACCTTATCCTATCACTGTACCTTTCACATATTTAATAATCAATTAGAACCATGCTTCTTCAGGATAGTAACCCGCATCCTATTTTTAAGTGCACTATGGTGATGAACAGCCAGTCAGTAATCATTTTTCTCAAAAGCAGCATGTTCTTCACCATGTTAGATGCCTCTCATTCTATCAACTGACTACCTCAGATACATACATCTTTTGATTCCTTCCAGACATCCCTTCAAAATGCTTACAGTATGGATTGAAGGGCACAGCTATGTTTTCTGGTACAAAAGGTATGCTGCATGCAGAGGTATTGACAAAGACCTAGGTTTGCAAAATGTGGATATGAAATGGTTTGCAATGAGAGGATTAAAGTGGCACCAATTGATGCCTTTGGTTAAAACCTTTTTGCATCTCCAGCCCCCTAACCTCATGATTTTGCATAGTAGTTGCAATGACCTAGGGGCATTGACTGAATTAGGACTGGAAATCCTAATGAAAGATACCTTTGCACAATTGATGTTGCTTTTACCTCATACTGTCTTTGTATACTCAAATATATGCCAAAGACAGAAATGGAAGTGGTCAAATCAATTCTGTCCACAGATTGAGAAAGATAGAAAGAATGTCAATAAAGCTGTTTCTGCTGACCTCACAGACCATACAATGGGTGCCATCTATAACAACAAACAACGTTTTGACATGGATGACATGTCAAAACGTGAACTCCATCATAAGTGATGGAGTTCACTTCACAGATCAAGGGAACAGAGTCTTTCTCAACAATCTTAAGCTGTGCATCCACACTCACATGTAGCTCCAACAAACTCATACTGAAAACAAGGGCTCTTTATAGAGCTACCCTATAACCTAACAGTGATTCTTATGTTTTTTTAACATACATACTCTTTTTAAATGTTTTCCTGATTAGCGTACCTATCACGAATCCACAAAACAAAAGCACAACTTTCAATGTACTACAACAAAATACACTTTTCAAGTTTATTTTTTAATTTTAATTATTTTTTTAATACTTACTCTATCAAATTTAATGTGATTATTAACTTTAGTCTCACTCACTAACTCAAAAGTTCAGAAATGCAACACTGTTTTCTGAATTATATACTATTAAATTATTTATTTATTTATTTAAGTTGGATCCGCGAATCCACCATGACCTTACTCTGGGGGCCACGCTGAGAGGAGCGATGGGATCATGACTCCTATCACAAGAGAAAAAAAAACGATATTGGCCCCAGGGACCTGGCCAATGTTTATAAAAAAAAAGGTTGGACATTTTTGACCCTGGGGACACCATTCCCCGGGGCTTGGCCAATTGGTTATTTTATTTATTTTACTTTTTTAAATGGGAGAGAGTCGAGTTGCCTCCCTCCCCAGGCATGATTTCGGCCCCTGGGATCCCATCCCCCGGGGGCCACCCAGCCGTTCTTTTTTTATATATTTTGGAGGTGGGCCTTGTGGCCCCCCTCCTGAAACCAACGATGGCCCAGGGGACCCCATTCTCTGGGGCTGGGCTCACATTGTGGTCCACGGGGGGGCGCTCCAATGCCCCTAGCGGTCCCTGCCAGCTACCCGCCTCCTGTGGGAGCTGGCATTGCTTTTGGACAAAGGGAGCTAGTGACATGCAGCTCCCTTTGCCCTAAAGCAATTCTGCTTCACTTCATGGCAGCAAGAGCATTTATTATGCTCTCGCTTCCATGAGGTGAAGCAGAAGTTTGCTATGGCAGGGCGGGATAGCAAACTGCAATGTTCAGGTGGGCACCCCAGGACATTGCTGGAGCTGGCCCTGGGGGGTGGTGGTCCCCAGAGCCATGGAAGGCTCCAGGAGGGGGGATGCCTGGCCCCCCTCCCATCTTCTGAACATCCCCAGGGACGTGTTGATCCCAAGAGCCGGGGGTCTGCAATGGACCCCTTATGTTAATTAATGAATGCCCGAGTGAGGTGGTGGTCCCCGGGGCAGTGTGGAGGGGGCTGAAGCCCCCTCCACACATTAATAACTTTTAAAAAGGCCACAGGGATGTGGGGGGCGTGAGGCCACCTGTATTTAAATATTAAAGCCCTGGGGAGGTGGCGGTCCCCGGGGCAGCATGGGGGTGGCCAGGATCACACATCCATGCTTTTTAATTTCAAAGAAAGCCCCGGGGAAGTGGTGGTCCCTGGGGCTGCAGGTGGGCTTGTGCCCCCGCATATTATTAACAAAGCCCCTGGGAGGTGGCGGTGCCGGGGCTGCAGGGACCCCTGCAGGCCCCACACCTATTGACATATTTGCCCCTGTGATCTGGCCCACCCAGGGGCCTAATTAAACGAAGTGCAGGGGAACGGCCTTCATTTGCTTTCTTTTTTTTGATGGGATTTGCATACCATATGCTTTTTTTTGGGCCCCTTGAGCAGGCTTAGGTGGTCAAGGTGTTCCTACCCTGCCCCTTTTCTTGTTTCTTTACCTTTTTCTTACCTTTTTTACCTTTTTCTCATTAGTGGTGGTGTGTGAGTGTCTGTATAGGTGTACGAGTGCATATGATAGTGTTGTGTTGATGAGTGACAGTATGTATGAGTGATTGTATGGGTGAATGAGTGGATGTGTGTGTAGACCTAGGAATCAGTGAGTGCATATAGTAACTGATGTGTCGATGGTTTCGAGAACAGTACTCTGTATTTTACAGTGGGTGTATCAAAAGTTACATTAGAGTGTGAGGAGGTGCATCGTGTTATCATGTGGATGATGTCATCGGTGATATCATGAGTGATGTCATTTGAGATGTCATCAGTGATGTCATCAGTGACGTCACTGACCAGGTCATGAATGATGTAATATGAGACGTCATCAGCAGTGCATTGCGGGGGCGCGAGTTATAGTTAGCTAAACTAACTATAACAGGGGAATTTCTATGGGTTTGTACGAGTGAAATGTCCAACTAACTATATCACCCTTGAAACCTATAGTTTTTGCTGTGAATTTCAATGTTTTTTAAAATGCTAATTTCTAACTATAACGTGCCTGAAACCTATGGTTTTTTCAGTGAATTTCAATAGTTTTTTAAATGCTAATTTCTAACTATAACGTGTCAGAAACCCATGTTTTTTTCACTGAATTTCAATGGTTTTTTAAATGCTAATTTCTAACTATGCCTACAAAGGTAGGACATGTGAAGAAAGAGGAAGAAAAGCACAGCAAGAAGCAAGAAAAATGTAGAAAGAGGCAACAGAAGTCCAGAAAGACGAAGAAAAGTACAGGAAGAAGCAAGAAATGTGCAGAAAGAACCACCAGAGAAGCAGAAAGTCCTTCTGTGCCCCCACCTCTTTAGTGACGGGTACTGGTGGTAACTGACTCTAACTAACCAGGACTAGAGCAAGTGCTATGCTAAAAGACACTTATACAGTAAAAACACCTACATACACTGGGGAACACTATGCGTTGGGGTACCCCTGTAATGAGCATGACCTCCTCTGTATTTGCCATGAGTTAGTGCCTGGGTCATTGCATGAGTATGTGGGTACTGGATGATTAGAGTGCTGCTAGAAGAGTGCATGGTGCTTTTAGAACTGCTTGGGCTTTGCCGGAGTGATTAGATAAGTACATAATGCTGGATGGGTGATTGGAGTAGGGCATGAGTAGTGACAGAGGGATTTCTGGAGTGCATGGGTACTTCCTAGGTAATTGGAGGAGTGAATCAGTACTGTGTAGGGGGTTTGAAGTCTGCATGGGGAGTGCACAGGGGATTGTAGCAGTGCATTTGTTAGTGCCTGGGTCACTCCATGAATACATGGGTAATGACTGGAAAATGAGAGTACTGCAAGGAGAGGGCATAGTTGATTCATAAGTGCCTGGGTTTTGGTGGAGTGATTGAATAAGTACATGGTACTCGCTGGGTGATTAGAGGAGTGCATGGGTAGTGACAGGGCAATGGCTGGACTGCATGGGTACTGCTCAGGGTACTGTAGCAGTGCATGAGTTATTGCATGGCTCATTCCATGAGTGCATAGGTAGTGACTGGATGATTACAGTTCTGCAAGGAGAGTGCATGGTGAATTTATAAGTGCTTGGGTTTTGGTGGAGTGATTGCATAAGTACACACATGTCCCATCAGGCTGCCCTGGAGGGTTTTAATTTGAGGGATTAATTCTCCCTGAATCCTGAGTGTCCCTGGGGTCAACTAGCCCACTAGGTACCTCCAGTAAGCACCACAGAGCTGCGTTCAGGAGAGGTTGTCCGAGGCCATGCCCCTTTTTACACCTCTTTGCAACGCAACTCTGTGGCACTTACTAGACGTACCTGCTGGGCTAGTTGGCCCCCAGGGACCCTCAGGATTCAAGCGGACTTAATTTGCCAACTTAAAATATGACACAGGGCGTGCTTGCACACTTGTCACATCAGGCTACACCCCCTCCCTGCCTCTCTGTGCAAATGCACCCCCTGGTGCGTTGTAAATTGGGGGATTAAGTCATCTTGAGTCCTGAGGGTCCCTGGGGGCCACCTAGCCCCCCAGCTATCTCTAGTAAGCGCCACAGAGCTGCGTTGCAGAGTGGTGTAAAAAGGAGGCGTGGCCTTGGACCACCTCTCTGCAAGACAGCTCCCTGGTGCTTATGAGAGGTACCTGGCGGGCTAGTTGGCCCCCAGGGACCCTCAGGATTCAAGGTGACTTAATCCCCCAACTTAAAACGGGCCATGGGGAGCGTGATGTGACAAGTGTGCAAATGCGCCATGTGGTACATTTTAAGTTAGGGGATTAAGCCCCCTTGAATACTGAGGGTCTCTGGGGGCCAACTAGCCCACCAAGTACATCCAGTATGCACCAGGGAGCTGTGTTGCAGAGATATGTTCAGAGGCCGCACCTCTTTTTACACCTCTCTGCAACACAGCTCTTTGGTGCTTACTGGAGGTACATGGTGGGGTATTTAGTCCCCAGGGGACCGTCAGGATTGAAGGGAACTTTTATAATGTGCCAGGGGGGGCATTTGCACACTTGGTATGTCAGGCCCTGCCCCCTCCTTGCACCACTGTGCAAATGCGCCCTCTGGTGCGTTGTAAATTGGGGGATTAGTTCCCCATCCCTCGGGGCCTGGCCTCTCCATTTTTTAAAAGTTATTCATAAGGGAGGGGAGCCCTGGGGCCTGGCCACTTCTTTGGGGACCGTGGGGGAGCCCCAATGCCCCCATGGTCCCTGCCGGCTCCCCGCCTCCTGCGGGAGCCGGCATTGCTTTTCCACATGGTGAGCTGTTGACATGGGGGTCCCCGGGGCTCCGTAACGGACCCCGCATTTAAACATTAGTGTCCTGGGCGTGTGGGGTGGGCTCAAGCCCCCCCCCCCACAGCGGTGTATATATTTTTTTAAAAGCCCCGGGGGTGGCGGTCCCTGGGGCAGCGGGGGGGGCATGTGTGGGGGGATTGGGGCCCCCCACACTTTTTTATCACTGCCCCCAGGACCTGGCCCACCTTGGGGCTTCAATACAACGGATTTGCGAATTCGGACAATTTAAAAAAAAAATGCTATTGGCATATGGTGTCAGGGTGTTTCTACCATGCCCCCTTTTGATATTTTTCACCTTTTGTTTTTCTGTTTACGTGTGCCTCGGTTATCGAGGCACAAGCTGGCTGCCAACACTTCCTGGTTTGGAGTGTTGACAGACAATTAGAATAAAGCTCGTGGTCGGGAGGGTGCGCGGATCCACCGCACCTTTATATATTGAAACTTTAATTTTTTGATTTCCTCAGCAACTACTGAATGGTTTTACACCATTTAAAAAAGAGTACTTTCTGAAGCAAGCACTACCTTTTTCATAATTTGGTGTAATTCCGTTCATCAGTTCCAGCTGTAGCCATGTCTAACGTTTCCAACGGGAAATTAATTTTCTGACCTCTTTTTTTAAAATTTCTCAGGAACTACTGAATGGTAGCGGTGGGCGGAATTTGCAAAATTGCCTTTTGTAAAATGTTGCGAAACTGCAGAAAATCTCTGCGAACACACGGAATTTCGCGTGCTCGCGGAGATTTCGGGGGCGGGGCTTCTTTGCGAGTTCACATGCCTCTCTTGTGTTTATGAAAGGCCAGAGACCGATCAGAGCAGCAGATGAAGAGAAAGAAGCTCCTGGTCAAAGGGACTGCACGGGGACTGCGCTCGTGAAAGTCAAGGATGCAAAGGCCTCCATCAAGCATCACAGATAATTTTCGAGGGTAGATATGGGGAGAAAGCACACCTGCCCAACCTCGACAAAGCTCACAATATTTTTAGGCTGATTAATGAATTACTGAATTTGAGCTTAACCTCTGGCACCTGCTTTATTTATATCTGGACTGTAAGTGCTTCCTGTTGAGCTTTAATTTTTGTGACAGGAGTATCGTGCCAGAATGAATCCTGCCCTGCATATTTATCCAAGAAGATGCCACCGTTTTGTTCAATACCTGTACTCAACTGGAGTACTTTCTACTGGCTAATCAGTAAGTGCTACCTCGTTGGGTAAATTTAAAGTGCTGTTTCCCACACTACAGCTGCGTAAAGGGCCAGAAAATTTGTCTCCACTGACCATGTGTTTGTAACTTTGCCATCGTGCCGAAGGGGGACAGGGTCCCTTGAGTGAGCTTTCCATGTTATGTTAGCGCATATTTATAAAGCGCACGGTTACTCCCTGGAGTGTCCCGGCGCAGAAAGCAAATCATACGTCACTTAACATAAAGCAAACCAACCAAGGTAGAATGGCTTATTCCTGGAAAACCCACATTTTAAGATTTTTCCTGAAAGTCAGAAGGTCTTATGGAGAGAGGGAGGCTGTTCCACAACCGTGAAGCAACCACATGAAAAGATCTCCCACCTGTCCGAGACAGTCGCCCCCTAGGAGTGACAATCAAGAGTTGTGATGAAGATCTCAGGTTCCGCTTAGGGAAATAGGGCTGAAAGCTGTCCCTAAGATACAGTGCTCCAATCTCATGAAATGCTTTGAAAACCAGGACCAGGGCTTTAAACTGAATTCTTTTCCGTACAGGGAGCCAGTGAAGTGACGACAGGAGCTGGGTGGTATGAGTTCTGGAGCCGACCAAAAAAATGCCTCTGGCTGCTGCATTCTGAATCACTTGTAGCCGGCTCAATAGTTAGTCAGGAATGCCGAGGTACAAGGAATTCACATAGTCTAGTCTAGATATTATTAAGGCCTGAACCACTGTCTTCCTGTAAGGGATGGAAAGCAAGGGGAGAAAGTTTCGCAACATTCTCAACAGCCCAAAACAAACCCCGGCTACCGAGTGTATTTGAGCCTTCATAGAGAGAATTGAGTCCAGCTTAAACCCATCATAGTGGGTAAAGGGCGGGAAGACGGTGCACACTTCTAGTGTGTGGGGCGGGGCCAAACGGGCGGGCTTCTATGAAAGTTCACATGCCTCTCGTGTTTATAAAAGGTCAGAGACCGATCAGAGCAGCAGATGAGGAGAAAGAAGCTCCTGGTCACAGGAACTGCACAGGGATTGCGCTCGTGAAAGTTAAGGATCTGAAGGCCTCCATCAAGCATCACAGCTCATTTTTGAGGGTAGATATGGGGAGAAAGCACACCTGCCCAGCCTCGACAAAGCTCACAATTTTTTTGGGTGGGTTAATGAGTTACTGAATTTGAGCTTAAAGTCAGGCACCTGCTTTATTTATATCTGTAAGTGCTTCCTGTTGAGCTTTAATTTATGTGACAGAAGCACTGTGCCAGAAACAATCCTGCCCTGCAGATTATCAACAAAGAAGCTTCCGTTCCGACGCGGATTTGGGAAGTTTTGATATTTTGCACTTTCCGCGAGTGGAACAGAATTTTCTGCCCATCCCTACTGAAAGGATTTTCACCATTTAACAAAAAGAGTTCTTTCTGAAACAAGGGATACCTTTTTGCCAAATTTGGTGTAATTCTGTTCAGCAGTTCGGGCTGTAGCCGTGTCTAAAGTTTCCAATGGAAAATAACATGCAGAAAACACGTTTTTCGACCCCCCTTTTTTCTCGGCCCCCGCTTGGCAAATCACCCCAAAAATGTCAGGACAGGAGCTGACCAGAGCAGGACACAAGTTTCGACAATTTCGAGAAGATTCGTCAACCGGCGCCAAACTTATTGGGAAAAGAATAAATGCTTTTCCTATGGAGAATAGGTCCTATCTATAACTATCTACACATGTTATAGTTAGCTGGACATTTCACTCATACAAAACCATTGAAATTCCCCCGTTATAGTTAGTTCAGCTAACTATAACTCGCGCGCCCGCAATGCACTGCTGATGACGTCACATATTACATCATTCATGACATGGTCAGTGACAACACTCATGACATCACTGATGACATCTCAAATGACATCACTGAAGACATCACTGATGACATCATCCAGTGAATGTGTGTCTTTCGGAAAAATAAATATTTTTTATATATGTATATCTAAAGGTCAATGGAAAAATAAATGGGTAAATAAGTGTCTAAATGGATGTTTTTTTGTAAAAATGATTGCATAACTGACTTATTAAGTGTATCTTAGTGAATACATGTATTAGCGAGTAATGTTTAAATCCTAAATATCTGTATCAGTGTCTCACTTTGTCTATAAGTGGCTGCATGGGTTAGTGAGTAGCTACATGAGTGTCTATATGGGTTATTAGTTGGTTTTTTGAGTATCAGTATGAATGTCTGTATGGTTCGTTGGGGAGTATTACTTAGCGCATGATTGCATGAATGAGTGACTCACTGTTTGTATGTGTTTTGAAGACAGCATGTGTGAAGGACAGTATGGATGGATGAGTGTGTGTATGGGTGTGTTAGTGAGTGAATGACTGTCTCAATAGTATCTTTATGAGTATCTACATATGTTTTAATCTACTATATGTGAATATTGATGTATATAAGTGATTATATGTGAGAGTGTGAGAGATTGGAAGAGTTCCTGTATAAATAAGTATGTGTTTATATAAGTGATTGTTTAAGAGAGTAAGTATGTGTATGTTTCTGTAAAAGTAAGTGTAGTGGTGTGAATATAGCTGTATATGCAAATAAATGGATGTTTGATAGTTTATTTGCATGTATGAGTATGTGTGTGAGTGACTGTATGGATGAGTATCGGTGTGTAACAGGATGTATAGGTGTATGAGTACATATGATGAGTGAGTACATGTATGAGTGACTATATAGAACTGTTGGGGAATGAGTGGATGTGTATGTAGATGGTGGAATTACTGAATAGGTTATTGGTATCTCCATTTTTTTGAAAACTTTAGTTTCTATTTTTGAATGAGTGTATCAAACGTTATGTTATGCTGAGAGGAGGTCTGCCACTCTTTCACAAGGATGATGTCATCAGTGATGTCATTTGAGATGTCATCAGTGATGTCATTTGAAATGTCATCAGTGATGTCACTGACCATGTCATGAATGATGTAATATGTGACATCATCAGCAGTGGATTGCGGGCGCGTGAGTTACAGTTACTACAACTAACTATAACGGAAGAATTTCCATGGTTTTGTACGTAGGTTAAAGAGACATGTTAGTCAGGTGATATTGAACAAAACCACTGAAATATAATAGTTATAGGTAATTCAAGTAATCATAACTCGTGCCCTAAAGTAACTATATTACGCACAAAGTTGTAATCATTTTAGATGTTGCAGTATTGTTATCAATGATGTCATGGAATATGTCATGAGTGATGTAATGTGTAGGGTAATTAACAGTGCATGGCAATGACGTAAGTTATAGTTACTTTAGGGCACAAGACATCCACATTTCAAATTTTGTTGGGGCTTTAGTTGGAGCCTCAGGGCCTCCATGGCCCCAGTCTGCCCTGCAGCCAGAATCCATAGTGGGTACCAGTGGGAGCCAGTATGTTTTTCTTAAGTGGGCACCTACTGCTCAACTTTTTTGGGGAGCCATGAGAGAGCCCCAAAGCCCCCTTGGCCCCAGTCGGCCCTCCTGGATGCAGAAGCTTGTTTAACCAATTTTGGTGGGTGCCACGGTGTCCACCTAGGTCACCGAACCCCGTTAGGACTGTTGGAGGCCATGGGGAAGCCTTAAAGTCCCCCTGTCTTGACTGGCTCACCAGCCAGCATTATACTGGATGCTGGCAGGGGCCAGTGGCTTTTCTTTGCTCCCACGAGGGCAGGAGCAGCATTTTCTTACTGGTCATGCAGGAAGGCAGAAAATGTGTGGTCCCCGCACAGTTGAGTGCAGGAATGGCATACATAAACGCGCACAAGCCGGAAACCACCGTGTCCCGGAGAGTGCCTCCCTAGGACACTGTTAAGTTTTGGGTCCTGAGGGTGGGGTCCCCCAGGGTGCGGTCCCTAGAGCCTTTGAAAGCTTGGAGAGGGGGCTGTGTGCTCCCTTCCCCTTATAAATGATAATGTCCCTGGGGATTGGGTTCCCAGGGCCTGAATACGCTCAGGGAAGATGGCTGCATGCCCTCCCCCCTTCAAGATGAATATGTGGCTGTAGGACTTGGACCTTTTTGAGTAATGTTCCCTAAACGTTTTGCTTTTCCCCTAGACCTTTTTTTCTGACATGTATAGCCAACTTAGATGCTCTGGACACTTTGCCACTGCTAAACAGTGTCAAAGTGCAAGTGTTCCATGTATAAAGTGTAATGGTGATTGCTTGGCCATTATTGGTATGTTTGCTTTACTAGTAAAGTCCCTAGTGAAGTGCACTATGAGTGTCATGGCTAGTAAGTTAAATGCTACTGGTGGGCCTGCAGCACTTTTTGTGCCACCCATCCAAGTAGCCTTGGAAAGGGAAGCCAGGCCTGCCATTGCAGGGCCTGGGCGCAGTTTCCTAAACTGCCATGTTGTTCTGGTAAGTGCACACACTTACCAAACCATGCCATTCCCTTTTCATGCACATCAGGCACCATTTTGGTAGGTCTAGGATACCCCTGGACAGGATGCAGTGCATGTGAAAGGTGGGGCATGTACCAAGGTGTGTGCCATGTCCTGGCAGTGAAATAATCTCCATTTTATTTTCACTGCTGAAAGGCCCTCTTGCTCATTAGAATGGAATTGGGAGGCGGTGTAATATATTTTCCAGCCTATCTCCCCAAGGGCTTAAGATGGAAAGGTGAAGTTTAGTATACCTGAACTCACCCTGCAATAACACATCTTTTTATGAAGATGGTTTTTGCATTGTGTGTTTGTAAGCCAATCTTTTAGAAGTGTCTGCGTTTTTGTGCTTTAAACATTTCTGTGTGTCTCTGCCCGATTGTGGATTGACTGGCTGGATTTGAAATCAATAGGATCTGGGGAATATATTGACCCTGGGGAGGAGGTGAGACAAAATAGGCTGACCTGCATCTGGTGGGTAGGAGGAGGAGTAGGCCTAGAGTTGGAGAGGCCTAGACTGGTGCTATAAAACAATTGTTCCATCTCCAGATGAGTGATTGAGAATTCAGACCCCCACTAATCAAAGAGAGATGGTGTCACTGGTTGGGAGGCACCCAGTACTGGTTTGAGAAGGGGTCAGTGCCCCCTGTAACACAAAAACCTCAAAGCCATTGAGGGGTATTACTATGCGAGCTGAAACCCCTGAACTTTGGAGAGTGGATTGAACAAGTGTGAACAAGACTGGAGCTACTTTGTGGATCAAAAGGAACCTTTGCCAAGGAAGAAACAACTGAATAGACTTCTGGATAGGACTGCTCTTGCTGTGTGATCTAGGACTGGCCTGTAGTTTGCTGTTTTAACCAAGGAAAGGCTGTAGGGATTTAGCTGTGTGCTGTGTCCCCCTGCTTGAAGGACTTTGCTGTGTGCTGTGTCCTGAAGTAACTATACCCAAGGGCCTGAGGTGAGCTACATCCCTGTTTGGAAACACAAGAACACAAATATTTCCAGAGAAGACTCTCAGATATGCCGTGGATGTGTGTGCTCTGTCTAGCCTGAGCCTTCACAAGTTGTGCCTTGTGATCTTGGGCACAGGGAGTTCCAAATGAGATTCTGAGACTTGGTGTGTGTGTGCTCTGTCTAGCCTGAGTCCTTCAAGAGGATCGTTCTGTGAACGTGTGTGCAGAGGAGCCAAGTAAGTCTCAGTGACGTTGTGTGTATGTGCTTGGGGGCAGCCTGAGACTTTCATGTGGATTGGCCCATGATCGTGCACATCAGAAGAGCGAGTGTGCCTCAGCGATGCTGTGTGCATGTGCTGTTCGCAGCCTGAGACCCTTGCTGGAGGGGCCCTGTGATCGGGGGCACCGGGAGTTAAAGTATGTCTCAAGCAACGCTGTGTGCGTGTACCTTCTACTGCCTGAGACCTGCACAAGAGGTGCCCTGTGATCGGGGGCACCGAAGGATAAAGTGTGTCTCAGCGCCGCGTAGTGCGTGTGCTTTCTACTACCTGAGACCTGCGCAAGTTGTGCCTTGTGATCGTGGGCAGGAGAAGATCAACTGTGTCTCAGCGGTGCTGCGTGCCTGTGTCATGCGTAGCCTGAGACCTTCATGAGGAGTTGTCTGGTTAATGTGCACCCGGAGTTCCTGTGAGTATTTGTGACTCTGAGTGCGGGCGTAGTGTGCAGCCTGGGATCTTCCCATTGCCCCGAAAGTCAGAGATTGCATCGGAGGCCAAAGTCGCTGGACGTGGAGAGGAGAGTGGGTTCTCGCCCCACATGTAACCTGTGCCAACTCTTGGGGCAGGGCACGGGCTTGGAGGGAAGTACTCTTGACCTCTCTATCTGTTCTGCAGTGTAAGCCTCTGCTTCAGCTCGGATGGAGGCCTGTGCACCAAGGGAGTAGCAGCACCAGGGCCTGAGTGCGAATCTGCAGTTACTGTGTTCTATCTTACCCGTGTGGGGGGGCAACTGTGGCCAGAGACTAACCGAAAGCCAGCACTAGTGGCGGAGAGACCATTGGAGGCACTGTGAACGGTGCTTGAGTAACTTACGTATTGCTTAACTTTTGCTTAGCGGAGTATCTGATGATTGTATAACGCATTGTTTTATTTCTGCACACCGGACTGCCTGTTTTATCATATTGCCCATTGTATTAGTTTTCCTAACGAACTGCCTGATAGGTGTGTTATGCATTGCACTAGGATTGCATAATGAACTGCCTGACAGAAATGTTACGCATTGTCTGCTGGATTGTCGTATTACGCATTGCATTAGTCTTGCATACCGAACTACCGAATATATGTGTTCCACATTGCATCAGTTTCGCATAACGAATTGCCTGATAACTGTATTACAAGTTGCATTGCTTTTTCCCACCCGAGTACCTGAAGGAGGACTGTACGCATTGCATTACGGAGGCATAACAGTTTACCACGGTGTTGCTTTACGCATTGCATTACAGTGACAGTACAAATCGCCAGATAACCGTATTACAATCTGCATTATTCTTATGTTGTGAAGTACCTGACTGTTGCATATCGAACTGCATATTACGACATTAGTAGTACGCAGAATTGTTAGGCTTAGCTCAATAATAATAGGACAGGGGGAACATTACCCTGACGCATATGTTGGTTTAGTATTGTTTGGTTGCATCGTATATCGTTTTATAAACTATACTATGAAACTCGTGTGGAGTCTATTTGTGGTGTCATTATTGGATCGCTGTGAGCATAATTGCAAATACTTTACACATTAAGCCTTGAAGAAATCCTGGCTGCTCGCTCCAAGCTACCAAGGGGGTGAATCAGGAGCTATCTCAGGAGGTGACCTGTCTTTTCCCTAATGCTGTGGCTCACGGGTCCCTGCTTGGCCTGCGGTACCCACCTCAGCCAACCAGGGATCTTGGAAATTCCAACAGTGGCCAAATTAAAAAATAAAATGTTGGGCCTCAGTGGGAGTCCATCTGGCCTGAGGGTCATGTATCATTACCCTGCTCCCTTATATCTTTTTAAACTTTTTTTCTAGTACTTGAAACTGACCCCCAAGTCCTAAGACGGCTGCCGACCCATCGTTGTTGATGGAGTGGCAGCCAATCAGATCTGCTCTGGAGATCTATAGGCTCTACAGATCCTCTGTGGCTTGAAAAACTACTTAACAGATTTACAGCAAATTACAAAAAGCATGCTTTCTGGAACATGACCTTGCTTTCTGCCAAATTTGGTGTAATTCTGTTTAGCAGTTTTTGCATTATTACAATTATTGTGTGAAATAAATAACGTGGAAAACAGTGTCTCAAAATCAATCTGACCCATGAAGCACCTCAGGCGGGTAGGTGAGCAAGTTGGTCCCTGTGTCCTCCTGGTTCTCAAAGACGTTTTGGGCCCAGAATTGTTAAATCCTCAGTTTTGTGATGTGGTCGTCTGAGCACCTTTAGCCCAAAGGGGACAGGACTAGGGGGGTCACCTCTTGGGGTTCCAGACACATTCAGGCTGGGTCAAGGTGTTGTTCAAGATGGTGGGAGCCTTTTATGTCCCTGTGGCTGTGAACACGAGACCAGACATTTAGCCTTTGGGGTCACTCTGGTAGTCCTGGGTGCACATGAAGATGTAGGGCTCCTCATCAGGGTTAGCTGCTGAGGGTTCAAGGCAGGCTCCAGGCAAGCAGGCAGACAGGCTTCCAAGTACAGCAGCAATCTGGCAGAGTGCACAGCCACTCACAGCAGCAGGCAGTCCTCTGAGAGGCCTTCCTCAGGTCCAGTAGTGAACTGAAGACTGGGTTGAACTAACCTATTTTTATACCCTGGTGCCATTCTACGAGAAGGTGGGAGCAGTTTCCGCAAAGGTTCTTTGGAGTGCATGGAATTTCCTGGCTCCCCTGCCCAGGGTAGAAGATTGCTGCAGTGACTATACAGGGTTGTTAGGCTCTTTTTGTGAAGACAGAGCACACATTATTCAGTTGTAAATGGGGTTCCATACCGCCAGCAGATGGCCCATTGAGACACACCTAATCCCTCTATTGTGTGACGGTCTGGGAGGAATGTACAATATCTGTCAGCTACACCTAGTCAGGTGACCCAAGACACGCTACAGGCACAAAAGGCAGGAAAATCCCAACCTTCTAAAAATGGCATTTAAAAATTTGAAATTAAAAAAATCCCAACTGCAATTTTATAAATACCAAACATGACATAGCTGCCAGCTCCAAATTGGAAATTACAGCTTATTAAATCTAATAACAAATCCCCAATGTTATCCTATGGGAGGGTTAGGCCTCACAGTATGAAAAACAATGTTTTTCACATAACAAGACAATGTAAAACGTAAAAGTACATGTCCGACTTTTTAATTGCACAGCACCCTGACCTATGGTCCACCTTAGGGGTGTGTTAAATGAAATAAAACGGGAGTATAAGGCTTGGCAAGGGGGTTTTAATGCCAAGTCAACCTGGCAGTTTAAAACTGCATTCAGGTTTAAATGGCAGGCACGGGCCTGTTTTGAAATGCCACTTAAGTGGGTGGCACAATAAGTGCTGCAGGACCACTGTTAGCATTTAATTTACAGGCCCATGGTGTGTGGTATACCACACTACAAGGAACTTACAAGTAAATTAAATATGCCAATCAGGTCTATGCCAATCAAACCATGTTGAGCCAAGTGAGCACAAGCTCTTTAGCACTAGTTAACACTAGTAAAGTGCACAGAGTCCTAAGACCAACGAAAACTAATTTCAGCAAAAATTGAAGGTAAGTAGGAAAAATGTTTGGGGGAAAACCACCCGAAGGCTGACAGGTCTAACAGTAAATAAATAAATAAATAGGTACTGTGGTCATCACGTGACAATTGACAATTGATGAGTTACGGCTAATCCTCAGATCCAAGATAGATCAATATATGAAACAAGCTATCAAGAATCTGGAGTCAGTCTAGCACTGATCGAACCCTGGTATGATCAGAATAGGGCAAAATCCTTTACAACGCAACTTTTACCATGCAGTGCCTTTACGACGCAACTATTACAACACATGTCATTACAACGCATTGCGCTGGGGGGCGCTCTAGGATAAGGAATAGATTTAATTTACTATCCAACACCTTCCCTACTATCCACGGGGACTGGAGTTGGAATAGTAAATTAAACTATTCACTATCCAGCACCCCAAAGCGCTATGCGTTGTAACAGCATGCGTTGTAACAACTGCGTTGTAAAGGCATGCGTGGTAAAAGCATGCGTTGTAATGTCATACATCCTCAGAATACCATACTGATAACATACAGACCTAGATGAGAGGTGTGAGTGGTTAACCTGTGAAGCCTGTAATCCCTCAATACAATAGCCCTTATTCCTATACATTCTTGGAAAAGATATGTGGTAGTAATGATCTCACTGCTTTAAAGGCCTTTCAGGCACATCTATTTACTTTTATGTCAACACGCTAAAGCCTCATTTTTACTATACTGATAGCACGCTGCCTCTTGATGCAGATGAAGCAGAAAAGGTGGACGTGTGCTCTTTCCTGACCTTCTGCATAGAAGGTCATGGCTCCCCAGAAGGGCCACATATTTCTACTCATCTGAGATCATAGTAGCAAAATGACTGGCAGTGGCTGTTACACCAATTAGTTGCCCTATTCTGTTTAAGCCAGAACTGACAGGTGTCAGAAAGCCCTGAACCAGCCATTTGGAATTCATCTTGATCTTGCTCTAGGGGGAAAACGTCTAGCATGAACTGTAATTCAGGTCCCTTTTGTACAGAAATACAAGCAACCCCATGCTGTTTTCAGCCTATTGAACTTCATCAGAAGGGTTTAGCTTGCAGTGGTGGCAAGCAGGAGGGTAAAGTGGAAGGGCAATGATAGATACATTCAAAATAAAACCAACCTGCCCGCCTCATCGCCTGCTGCATCAGTGCTTGCAGCTCTTCTCCTGATCACAGGCTCCCAGACTCCTTTGCACCAATCCAGACACTGCTCTCATTTTGGTAATACTATTACCCTGCATGAGTGCATCATCAGGATTGGGCGGAGTTGGCTGGTTTTACGCTCCAAGAGTGACTGAGAGTCTGTGTTAGCTCCTTTCCGTGCACCAGCCGAGAGACTTCTAAGTGTGCATCACAATTTGGACATCCTAAGACAGCCAACCAAACCATCATGCGCCCTTGCAGTGCCCACCACTGCAAGAGTTCTCAAAGATTTCCTTGGCCCCATCCCCAAGATTCGACTCAGCTCCAGCTCCTGTCATTAAAAATACAAAGATAATAAAACTGCTTTATTATCATTTTATTTGACATGATTTTAGGCTGCTGTGGTAGGGGGCGACGCTCCTCCGCCACATGTTCTGTTGACGCAGTGAGCATGGGATGGGCAATTGTCTTGAGGAGGATGGTCACACTGATTTGTATAAAGTGGGCAAACACAATGAGTTGGAGTGCTACCCAGAGCAATTGCCAGTGATTTACACTGTTTGTAGGCATCCCTGTCGTCACTTTTTTGTGAGTGTTGCAGTGCTACTGTAACTTAAGACCTAAGCTGCATTTCACTGATGCCCAATTAGGCTGAAAGCATTTTAGGGTTGCCTTTAGTCCCACCTAGAGGTGCTTGGACTGGCTCTTGGAGCTGCAGTGCTCATATGCGAACAGGACAATTATTGATTGGAACACCAGGCAAATTTCTCTATTGGTTAGTCAACCGTAAATAGATGAATGCAAACTATGCAATAAAACAATGAGAACTTCTAGAAAACTTGGAATTTTAGAAAAGGATAGACCTGTCACTGCCTTTGACTTTAAGCACAATGTGGCCAACTTTGCAGCTGTACAGGCTGCAGATCTGCACTCAGTGAAAATGCTGCAGGTACAAGAGCGTGGTCTGTGGACAGGTGCACAGCCTGGCCCTGTTTGATACACGCAGCACCACAAGGGAAGCATATCATGCTCCAATGCCTACACCAACCCTAACCTGGCCTTTACTTTACCCCTGCAATCTCACCTCCCAAGCCAACTGGTCCTCCAGATGACATCTCACATCTGCTCTAAGATGGCAGAATCCAATGTTTCACCGAATTAAGTGAAACCACTGGAAAACGACCCAGTATTCTTCTTTACGGTACCACAACATGTAATTGCCTTATTTTGATGTGAGATGTGGTTCAAAGTTGGAGATTCAAGACCCTTGGTATGCCTGCCCCAAAATGGAAAGCTCTTAATGAGGATTTTATGGGAGCTTTTGGAATTGCTAATGACTTTACCCTGAGGCTGTGTTCCTGAAACAATGAGAAGCATGAGTGTGGCATCAGTCGTTGTTGGCACCTGGATAAATATTGTGAATAACAGTATTGCAAACAGAAACTCAATGCATTATGTAAGTGTGTATGTATGTGTTATTTTTTATAGCATGAACCTTGACTAAAGCTATACAAGGTCAAATAGAAACATAAAGTCAATAAGTGAAAGGAGAGGTAGAAGAAGTATGGACGGTTAAAAAATTGCGATGCCGATTTATTTGAAGAGATGAGTCTTGAACACCTTCCTAATTGTGGGCAGCATTTGAGCAGTCATGATGAATGCAAGGGTTTTTTACAGATCATGGATGCAGAGATGTAAAACGCCTGCTTTCTTCTTGTTGTTTTTTTTTTTCACACTTAGGGACTGATTACGATGGTGGCCAGACGAACATCAACAACCATCGTGGAGCCGCAGGGGGGCTGGGACCCTGCTAGGGGGCCTAAATCTCGCTTTCTGTCTTCCTTTTTTATGACGGTTGGTCAGCCATGAAAACTCAGAGGGAAAGGGGCATCATAATCCCGACGGTGGTTCCTGCAAAGGCACTGCAGCCATTCAGGGATTACCTGGCTGACCACTGCTCCGAAATGATTTCCAATCCTGTCTGAGGTGGCAGGCTTCCCCCCTCCTGCAGCACTCGTACCATCAGCATTGTAATCCAGCAGTCACACTGCGGCCCTGGATGTAGGGAGGACCACCATTGATGGCCTGTCAATGGCGGTCTGTACAACATCTTAACCCGACCCTTAGTCTGCAGTTTGATGTACTGGTTGCAGGTATCCATAGAACCACCCGAAATGGTGAGCTTGTCTGCAAGATAAGCTACGGTGCTGGTCATGATGACTTTGCAAATGATGCAGTTGTTTTTAAAGATGGTGTGGGCCAGCTAGTAGAGCCAATGAAGTGCTATCAGGAGTATTTCTTTAGGGCCTGGATGAGTCGCGCTGTGGTGTGTAGGATGCCCTTAAGTACAAGGGCTTGAACAGCAGCACTGAAGGCATTTTCTTGAAGAAATGGTTTAACTTTCTTTAAAAGAGGGTGTGGGTGGTTTCCTGGATGAATCTCAGAGAATTGGTTCAGTAAGCAATGGTGGTTTGATCCCATCAATGTTTATGTCTTGTGCGGTTTCTCCTTCTTGGGACCAAGTTCTGTATGTCTTGGTTGCACAAAGAGCTACCTGGACAAGACAGCTGCTTAGATCTAATGATCTTCAATATGGATTCGAATATCAAGAAGCAGCCACTTCTGCTGGAGAATTGTCAACAGCTCATGAATTACCCACCATGAGTCTCCAGTAAGTCTAAATTAATGGGCATTGGCTGCAATTGGTGGGGGGTTTTCTGCTGGAGTTTGGAGCTTCTACCTTACACACAGAATAGCAGATCACCTTGC
This sequence comes from Lissotriton helveticus, assembly GCF_964261635.1. NCBI lineage: Eukaryota > Metazoa > Chordata > Amphibia > Caudata > Salamandridae > Lissotriton > Lissotriton helveticus. The sequence goes on from NC_136062.1 coordinate 314,184,508, forward strand.
AGTCTTATTGTGGCTCTGGCAATACTCTGAATTTAATTGGTATTTCAAAAAAAGTTATCCTGCCTAAAAGAGAGAACTTTGTGAACAATTATAAGTATTCGATGTCTGACCCCGAGTTTCTTGCTGCACGTGCAGATCCGACCTTAAAACCAGCCTAAATTCGAGCGCATATTTTGGGACAATCTATCAAGAGGCTCCCTGTTTTCCATTTTGACTGACTTTTGCAGATAAATACAGTCAGAAAACTATTTGTTTACTTGTCTGTATTTATTTTTAAATGTGGATAAAAACATACATTGAGCTGCTTTTTAGGTGATTCTAAATACTTTCTGTCATGACTACCAGGCCAATATCTGTGTGGATTGATAGGTAAGTGTTTAAAAAATAAAGACATTTTAGTAAAGAAGCTTAAACAACAGTAGATATGCAGAAGATGATATTGAATTTTGCATATTTTCACATAAGCCATTGACTTATCTTCCGATGTTTATCTCACTGCAAACTGGCAGGCATTCAAGCATGAGTTTATATTTATCGGTGACTAAATATGGAAGTATACCAGTTTCAGCCTAATTTTTTTCACAAAATCCAAAATAAATATGGATAGATACAGATACAAATATCCAACGATAAATATGGATTAATGCAGACTGAAATGTAAAAAAAAGAAATACCAGAAAACCCGATACCCTACATTTATAACAGGAGCAACTTTAATTTCTTTCACTTCAACCACATCACAGCACTCAAGTGCAACATTTTATAGACCCCTAGCACATATTCTTTACAATGTAATGAATTAATCGCACGCTAATATGTATGTATTCTTCTGATTAATTAGTTATGTGGACTTATTGAAATATATATGCAATATTTATGGATTATCTCTATAGTTCTGAACATTTTGTTTACACCAATTTTATCAGAAAATGACTCGCATTGCTACAAAATGGTGATCTGGATAAAAAGCAAGATGTTTTCCTCTTCACCGCCTACTGCAATCACGCTGCCAATTTGATACCCATCCTCTGCGTTCTGAGCTAGTCACTTCGACAATCAGCTGAAATGATGTAGGTTGAAGCCAGATGCTGCCACTTTTTTGGGCGTTTGCAGCATTTGCTTAAAGATTTGATATTAAATTGTGAGCAACAAGAGACAGACTCTTTAATAAGTGGCAGAATACATACACTCTGAGGTGTCCTTGGCACCCAGGATGAGTTGAAATATTTGACAGTAAAGACTATAGCACTACTCGATCCGTGCCCTAGGGGGGGCTGGGAACCAAACACCCACCCAGTATAAAGATAGCTCTCTGGCAAGATGCACTCTCGAGCAGAGCTTCGAGAGATGACAGTGTTGTCCGCCCCCTTGTTTTTCCCTACCTCTTGGGCCAAGTACAACCTGTGATAAATGTCTTCGTACACTGTCAAGAGTGGTAGAGAATCAACAGAAAAAAGCATTATCTTCAGCAGCACATATTTCTTAATATTTATGTTAAATATTGCAGAGTGGTTCAAAAAAGAAATTTTAATCACTACTACGAGATGAACTTTAAACACAGAGCATTAACCAAAACACCTAGGCTCAGATTACAAGCTGGAGTTTAAATTCCGACCTCTTTGCAAACTCTTCTTTGTAATGGATCAGAATTTTGAGCTGTGCAACAATTATCTCAGCTCTGCTGTTTTCCACTTGGTAACTGTTTGCAGCGCAAACCTGCTGAGCCCTATCAGGTAGGCTTAAGCACTACAAACAAGGCAAATCGTCCATGTTTTACGCACAGTGACTGGTCTCTTTATGTTGCGGCAGATGCAGTGGCATCTAGCATCAACGAGGAGAGAGGGTGCAGGCGTGCGGGAATGGGCCCCCAGGGGCACTTGGCAAAGCCAATGTCCCCCTGGGGGATTTCGCGCGAGGGACGACCTCACGCGACCTGATTGGGTGGTGGGAGGGGTTTAGGGTCAAGTGAAGGGTGGGGAGGGAGGGCGACGTCACTCTGAGCGAGTGAGGTGAACTGCGGAGTCGCTTTTTGAGGCGCCCGTTTACTTCTTGTCAGAGCTGTCAGTCGCTGTTGCGAGTGATTTGTTCGATAGAATTTCAGTCAGTTGCTGAAACATGTCGTCGGAGGAGATTGCCCTGGAAGCAGTGCGAGCTTTGGTGGCGGTAGGGAGGAGCGACTTGTTGAGGCCCGGCGCTTTCGTTGACACAGCTGTGGTTAAGCGTCCACGTCGCTTGGCAGCGGAAGGCGTGTCTCGGGCGGTGGCGGCTTGTCAGTCGGCACGCAGCGACCGTCAGGAGGAGGACAGCGTCGTGAGGACGTCAGCGGCGAGGGTCAGGAGAGCGCGCTCGACGAGCCGAGGAGGCCGGGGTAAGAAGCAGCCGCCCCCGCGCTCGTTGTCAGCCCCAAGTGAGTTCAGGGGGGGCCGCAGTGTCAGTGTGGCACCCCTTCGTCGTAGAGCTGGCAGGCGAGGAGGCAGCGCTGGTGTGAGTTTTGACATGCGCGTGTCTCAGGTCCAGCTGTTTGAAGGAGAGGCTGACAGGGAGTTTGAAGCGCAGAGAGCGTCGACGTCCCAGGAGCCTTGCGAGTCTGCGCCACGTCCTAGCATGAGGGCTACCTCAGGTCTACTTGTGAGGGCAGCAGGGCAGCAGGCGAGTGGAAAGAAAATTGAAATTGCGCCAGATTTAGAGGCTGCCAGGCGGAGTCCAATGTTAGTGGACTATTCCAGCGATAGCGAGGCTGAGGAGTATGAGCTTTCTGGAGTGGAGGAAGGCGAGGAGGTCGAGGGAGGCGCATCTGACGTCGATGAGCAACGCCAGCTGGTTGAGTTCGAGGACTGCCAGAACATTCTTGTTCCCCGGCCTAGGGGCCCCCCGAGACAATTGGTGGAGGAGGAATTTAATGTGGATTTAACGCATGATGTTCAGTTTTTGCAGGAGGAACAGGGGTTGGGTGGGGTGCGACGGAAACAACCAGCAAGGCAGTTCAAGGGTGGGAGGTGGGGGGGCAGGGGTGACAAGGGGGAGGGCAGGCAGGTGCAAGAAGCCACTTCAATGTTTTCAAATGCCAGGCCCCCGCTTGTGTGTCCTGAGGTATGTCATAGCATGGGGTCTGCGATTTCACAAGGCCAATGGGTGTGGGTGGAACATACAGAGCTGCCTGGGTCAGGCAGGGCGGGTATTTCAGCTTCTCAGGCAGGTAAGTATGGTGTGGGTCCTCGCTCGAGCGGCGAGTACCTTTCTGGAGCTGCTGGTATGGTACCAGATGAGCAGTTCTGCTATCCACAGGCGGCGCCGCAGAGCGCGGTGTTTCGGGGGGGGGCGAGTTTGAGAGGCGGATCTGGTGCGGATTTCACATCAGCGACTGGGCGCTTTGCACGGAGGCCCGAGTCTGAGTGTCAAGGTGCTGTTACTAACTTGGCGTCTGGCAATAGGCCAGGTAGGAGTTTGGTAAGGTCGGAAGGTGAACAACACCTCGAAAATGAGTTTGGTGATTATGATAAAGAGAATGTTTATGGGACGAGAGATGGTCTGTCTCAGGGTGGTAGAACTGGGGTGGGGAGGGGGGAAACGAGTTTAACTTCTACCAGTGTGTTACAGAGTTCTGGAGCGGATCTCTCACCGGCACACGGGATGCAAGGCGGACGTCATCGGCGTGATGGTCTGGAGGACTTTCGGCAACGGTCTGCGCAGTTACCAGCAGGTAAGACGGACTGGTGGGCTGCTTGGACACGGCCGTTGGAAGGTGTATCAGGTGGGGCGCCTGCAGAGGGTGGTCCAGTGAGGGTGGAGGTTGGGGACGGCTCAGGTTCACAGCAAAGCAAACATGTAAAGGCAGTGTCAGGGGATGGGGGGAGGCCGGGATATGAAAGCCCGGGTTCATCGGTTACTAGTTCGGAACAGAGTGAATTGCCGAAAGTGAGTGGTACGAGATTGCCTTACATGGGAGTATCAATGCCGTTGGGCATACATTTGTCAACCAGAACTAGGCAGCGTATTTGGGATCATGAATATGTAGATGTGTTTCGGCTCCTTCACAGGGAATTGCAAGCAAAGGAAGGTTCTAAGGAGGAGGAGGCTGAATTGTCCCGTCGTCCCAAAGTTCCTAAAACAATAGAAAACTGGACAGCGGCCCTTTTGATTTATGCCAGCGTATACAGTGAACGGTACCCTGAGAGGGCGGTTTCGCTTTTCAAATATTTAGATGTCATACGAAAAGCACATTTGCAGGCAGGGGGTTACGCTTGGCTGAACTACGATGAGGAGTTTAGGGCACGAATGGGTTTATTCCACGATAAGCCATGGGGGGAGGTTGATCAGGAGTTGTGGTTGCAGTGGATGACAGGTCATTCTTCTGCCAACACGATCCACACAGCCAGTGGTTTGCCGATTCCTTACCGGCCCTTTTCTCAGCGTCCCGCCACACAAGGGGCAATTGGCGTCGGACGTGGACAGTTGCCCACAACTGGAGCATGTTGGAGCTTCAACAGAGGTTCCTGCGTGCGCCAGTATTGTAAATTTAAACATGAATGCTCCCAGTGTGGGGGCAGACATGCTGTCTTCCAATGCTTCCCTAACCAACACCCGGGAGATCATGGTAGGGGCCAGAGGGGGGGGAGAGGATCTGTGCCGCCTCTTATGCCAAAAGGCGCCTACTCCAATTAGGTTACAGGCCATGTTGAGCGCATTGGAGAAATACCCGGATTTGGAAGGAGCGGCCAAGTTATTTTGGGGGTTTAGACTCGGCTTTAGGATTGGTTATCAAGGCCCCAGAGTTTCACGTTGGGCTGATAATTTGAAGTCAGCTAAGGAGTTGCCATCGGTGGTGGAGGTGAAGTTAATGAAAGAAGTGGAATTAGGCAGAGTAGTTGGCCCTTTCAAATTTTGTCCCTTGCCAAACCTAATTGTGTCACCACTTGGTGTTATCCCGAAGAAGGCAAAGGGTGAGTTCCGCCTGATACATCATCTGTCTTGGCCGGAGGGGCTTTCAGTTAACGATTTCATTTCCACTTCCGATTCAGCAGTGGCATATGCGTCAGTGGATGACGCGTTGGCATTGGTGCGCAAGGCGGGGGTAGGAGCTGACCTCGCAAAATGTGACATACAGGCCGCTTTTCGCCTTTTGCCTATTCATCCAGCTGATTTTAGTTTGCTGGGTATGTACTTTGCAGGAGAATATTACGTGGACCGGGTGTTACCCATGGGCTGTGCTATCTCTTGCTCCTTGTTTGAAACATTTAGTACATTTTTGGAATGGTGTGTAGTCCAGCGCTCGGATCACGCAGCTGTATGCCATTACCTGGATGATTTTTTGTTTGTGGGCAAAGCGGAGACGGAGCAATGTACTAAAGTCTTGGCTTGTTTCCAGGACTTGGCTAAAGAGTTTGGTGTGCCTTTGGCGGAGGACAAAACGGAAGGCCCAACGCCTCGGTTGACCTTCCTGGGCATAGAAATAGACACAATGGAGATGGTGGCCCGTTTGCCCAGAACAAAAGTACAAGAGATCAGGTCTTTTTTGCATGAAATACTGGGAGCTAAAAAAGTGCAGCTGAGGCAAGTCCAGAAGCTTCTGGGCTATTTGAATTTTGCTTGTCGAGTTGTCAGGGCAGGCAGGACATTTTGCAGGCGGCTGGGCTTTGCGTTGGCTGGGGCATACTTGCCGCATCACCACATACGTTTGACAGCAAAAATCAAGGAGGATTTGAGCATTTGGCTACGATTTTTGGACGATTTCAATGGCGTGTCCATCAATTTTGTGTCTGAGGACACAGTCTGGCCAGTGCAGATATTCTCGGACGCGGCTGGGGCCTTAGGTTTCGGCGTGTTCTGGGACGGAAGATGGTGTGCAGAGCAGTGGCCGGCACAGTGGTTGCAGCAAGGCCGCAGCATTGCCTTTTTAGAATTCTTTCCCTTGTTGGTGGCGCTGCAGATTTGGGGCGAAGAGTTCAGAGACCGCTGCGTGTTGTTTCACATCGACAACATGGCGGTGGTTTTTCTGGTGAACGGGCAGCGGGCAAAGGATTTAAAGGTGTTGCAATTGTTACGGGCCTTCATGTTGCGTGTTCTGCAGCTGAATATTGTGTTTAAAGCCCAACACATCCCTGGTGTCAACAATTCAATTGCCGACGCTTTGTCTCGTTGCCAGTGGCAGAGGTTTCGGGAGTTGGCGCCTGGAGCGGACCAATGCAGAACACCGATTCCGCCGAACATGTGGGACCTGGGGAATTGAGGATGGCAGAGTTTGCGGAGCAGTCCTTATCAGAAGCCACGCGTCGCAGCTATCAGCTAGCATGGTCTGGTTTTTTGATTTACACCGCACAGCACGGCAGGGATGGCTCGGCGGTGCGGGATGAAAAGTTTATGTGGTGTTTTGTTCTGAGTTTAATAGATAAAGGTTTGTCGCCTTCCACCATTTCGGGCAAGTTAGCGGGCATTTCATTTTATAGTCAGCTAGAATTGGGGTGTGAGGTGCAGAAAGGTTTTCGTTTACAGAAAATGCTGAAGGGTTTTGGGAGGTCCTTTGGGCAGGCAAAGAAGTTGAGGGCCCCCATTACGTTCAATTTGTTACATAAATTGTTGGGGGTGTTGCCCTCCTGTTGTTATGATGAGTGGGAATGGTTTCGGTTCAAGTTATGCATGATATGGTTGTTTTTCGGTGCATTTAGGATATCAGAATTATTGGGGTTACGTAATCAAGAAGGGATCCGGTCATCTGATATTGCTCTGTTGGGTAGTGGTGTGTTGCAAATCACATTGAGAAGGTCAAAGACAGACCAGGCAGGAAGAGGGATGTTGGTGCGACTGGGCAGGAGTGGGGTGGAGGGTTGCTGCCCTGTTGGGGAGTGGGAGGCATTTATGGCTTCAGGAGTGTTTCGAGAGGGTGGGATATTCTGCCATAAGAACAAAACACAGTTAACTTGTTTTCAGTTTCTAGCGGTTTTACGGAAGGCATTGACTTTCGTGGGTGAAAATTCGCACTGTTTTGGGACGCATTCGTTCCGAATAGGTGCGGCTACAGAAGCGGCAAGGTTGGGTTGGGGGGCAGAAGATTTGCAGCGAATTGGTAGATGGAAATCGAATTGTTGTTTTAAATATGTCCGGTTGTAAAAAAAAAAAAAAAAGAGTTACTCGTTGTGGAAGTCAGTTAGTTAATGTTACTTTTTCCATCACAGGTCGAGTGGCGGATTTTCCTCGAAAAAAGAGGACATGGATTGTCGGCCATTCTATAGTAAAGTGGGCTGCGAACTTTGCCGAACAGCAGCTGTGTGGGAGAGGGCTGGGACTATATGGCAACGATCATGAGGTGATTTGGAAGGGCTTAGGGGGAATGAAATGGGGGGAGTTGTTTTCAGTACTGAACAAAATGGCTGCAGTGTGGGGCATTCCAGATCTGTTGATCCTACATTTGGGGGAAAATGACTTGGTGGAGTGTTCAGGTCTTGCTTTAATCAAGCAGATGAAGCTGGATTTGGCTGTGATTAAGGACAGATGGCAAGGGGCCGGGCTTGGGTGGACAGAATTTCTGTACAGGAGCCAGTGGAGGGGTGCCAGGGTTCATGCCGCGGTTGAGAGGGCCCGCAAGAAAGTTAACAAAGCATTGAAGACATACTGTGTGGCAATGGGAATTACGGTCATTGCCCATGAGCATTTTAATGGTGAAATGATGCACTTGTTAAGGGAAGACGGGGTTCATCTATCACAAATGGGGCAGTCATACTACTTGATGGAGCTCAGAGATACTTTGGCCAACCTCTGGTGTGTCGATTTGTGGTGCTCCAAACCAAAGTAAGGAGGGGAAGAAGTTGGGGAAATGAGGTTTTTCCTTCTCCGTCATTAGGTATTGTCTTGAGCGGACTATGTTTCTGCATTAGGGGAGGGTTTTCTGAGGGTGGGGCAGGAAAACTCAAGGGTTTTCCTGGGTGGCGTGTGTGATGGGGATTGGATAATCTAGAGCGGATTCATCCTTTCTCTAAGGGGGAGGGCTTGGGAGGGTAGGTGGGGGAAGAGATGGAAAAAGAAGAAGGAAAACTCAAGGATGGTATCAAAACAAGTTATGTTATCGGAAAAGAAAGAATTGGAAAAAGGAAATGGTTATATGAAAGGTTTGGAGAAATAAATAAAGATAAAGTTTGTTGGAAAAGTTATGTTGCGGGTCTGTCTTTGGCTGTCCTGGTAATAAAGGTGACCTTTTATACTATATTCAGAGTTGTGTGAGAGTCCTTATTTGCGCGATGGGCCCCCAGGGGCACTTGGCAAAGCCAATGTCCCCCTGGGGGATTTCGCGCGAGGGACGACCTCACGCGACCTGATTGGGTGGTGGGAGGGGTTTAGGGTCAAGTGAAGGGTGGGGAGGGAGGGCGACGTCACTCTGAGCGAGTGAGGTGAACTGCGGAGTCGCTTTTTGACCCACCCACCCGCCCGGATTTCAACAAATCAAGGGTTGGTGTTTTTGTTGTGTCTGTGGTGTCTTTACGTTGTTAAATAAAAAAATAAAAAAAAAAAAGGCTGCAAAGAAAGTTTTTCGCAGCTTGATCATAAAGTCGTGCAGGCATGCCTACCTATTGAGTTAGGTCAATGTGTCAGGATGTCACCTCAGGACAACTCAGGCAGACTCTTTTGTTGTCTCGTCGGCGTGTGTGATGGGGATTGGATAATCTAGAGCGGATTCATCCTTTCTCTAAGGGGGAGGGCTTGGGAGGGTAGGTGGGGGAAGAGATGGAAAAAGAAGAAGGAAAACTCAAGGATGGTATCAAAACAAGTTATGTTATCGGAAAAGAAAGAATTGGAAAAAGGAAATGGTTATATGAAAGGTTTGGAGAAATAAATAAAGATAAAGTTTGTTGGAAAAGTTATGTTGCGGGTCTGTCTTTGGCTGTCCTGGTAATAAAGGTGACCTTTTATACTATATTCAGAGTTGTGTGAGAGTCCTTATTTGCGCGATGCACCCACAAGCAAATATTATAATTAAAAAAATATTTACCTTATCCGACGTCCTCTGACTTCCTCAGCTCCGGACATCTTCTTTTTTTTAAGTTTAGAATGCTTTATTGAGATTGTAAGCAATGTAAAACATCAATGCAGAGTCTGATAATGACAGAACAGTGATAAAATAGAACAAGTTATTAGAAACAATATCAGGCAATATCCTTATAATATCAAAACTATACTAAGTACAGGTGCATTTTTAGAAGATTTTGAGATGAGATAAGAAAAAGGAAAAGAGAAGGAAAAGGAAAAGAAGAGAGTAAGGAAAGAAAAAAGAGAAAGAAGAGACCTAAAAAAAAAAGATAAAACATTGAACATGTTAAGAGCAATATTCAGTAAATAATAAACAACATAGCCATATATAACAATAGGAATTAATCTGATTTGCTAGATAAAAAATTAGTTAACGGTAACCATAGTAAGTCTCTTTTATTCAGCAAAGAGGTGGAAGTGGCATAAGCTCTATCCATTCTGTGATGGTGACATAATAAAATCCACCTTGCTTGGTACGAAATTTTTGAGGTGCCTTTCCAGTTGGTAGTAATAATCTGAAGTGTGACAGCTAGAAAGAAGTTGATGAAGTTACCTTAATTTTAAAATTGACCAAAGGAGGGGAGAGATTACCAAAAAAAACATGTTCAATATGGAAAGGAATGTTAGAAAATAACATGTCATTCAATTTTGACCAAATGCGGAACTAAAAGGCTTTAAAAGGGGGCAATGGGAAAACATGTGAGAAAATCCCCATGCTCGTGAGGACAGGACCAACATTTAGGAGAATCTAGTAATTTAAATCTGTGAAGATCGTTAGGAGTAAAAAATAGTCTATTGTAAAAATAGTATAAGGTCTACGTGGTGCTGGCTGAGCGCGAAATAGTTTGAATTTTGGACCAAAGGAGATCCCATGTACGAAAGGGGAGGTCAAGGCCTAAGTCTGTTTCCCAAATCCGTTCTATAGGAGATTTGGTTCGAGCAACAAGGGAATTAGATAATACTTGTAGATGGTGGCAGTTAACAATTGTGTGGAGAAGTCAATAAAACCAGTAGAAGGAGGTGAATGTTCAGGTGCAACAATAGGGTTAGGATTTGCAGGGAAGTAATAGCGACTAAGGGCATCCTTGAGTAAATTGTATGGGGAGTCATGTTGCGAGGAAATACTATATAAGGATTGAAGAGAAGGACATGAAAGAACCATCTTTGATCAGATGATGAGGAGTAATGATACAAAACATAGACAGAGCACAACACTGGGTTAAGTAGACAGCTGATTGAGCCCAACCAGCAAAATTATTTTAATACAAAATTTCATAAAGTAGATTCTGTTCAGCAAACAGTCTTCGTGACGATTGTTCTATGGTTACAACATTGATACAGCCACAGCCGACACGTGTTTCGTCACCATTTACGACTTTTTCAAGGCTTTGTATGAATTGTGGTCGATATTCAAATTGTCATATCCAATAGGACAAATATAAGAGGGGTCCGAGTACGGTAATCCAGCGCAAGTCAAGTAAAATGCTAGATAGTATTGGTCACATACACACGTCATTTTCTTCGCGACCAAGTTTTCATTAGAGGCGTCGTGCAAAGTAAATCTCATTAGTATTGCCTCTATATCAAGTAATACGTCTAAGTTTGACGAAAATGCACTCTCTTTCGTGGATAAAGTTATACTGAGCAATCCAAAAGTTCTTTAAGTTTCACCGCAGCACATCAACATGCCGAAAATCCCCTCCATTCAGAACAAGTCCCGACTTCTATGATAGGAACAGGTACGGACTCCGTCGTCGAGCAGTCTAAGGTAAATAATCTCCCGCACCGTTTGCCTATCGCGGTATAAAAACACGTGTCGGCTGTGGCTGTATCAATGTTGTAACCATAGAACAATCGTCACGAAGACTGTTTGCTGAACAAAATCTACTTCATGAAATTTTGTATTCAAATAATTTTGCTGGTTGGGCTCAATCAGCTGTCTACTGAACCCAGTTTTGTGTTCTGTCTATGTTTTGTAATTGATTAATATATTCGGAGAGGTCCGGTGTGTATTACGGGATACTGTGGGGGGCATTGTATAAGACATAGAGCACGCCTCAAAAAAAAGAGTTAGATACAGGTTTTTATGCAAACAAAGAGGAGGTGCTGGCTGTTCTGTTTATTCCACTGCCATCATGTCCCATTATATCTAGGAGTAATGATACCTTTGCCAATCCATTCTTTCCAGAATAAGGCGCGATTATTGATCTTAACGTTTTTATTATACCAGATCGGGTGTTTAGGGAGCGGTTATTTATAGAAAGATGTGTGCTAAGAGTAGGAAAGGAAATACGCTTCGGAGGTAAAGTGACCTGGATAGCAGAAAGGAGAGAAAATTGACAATATTGGGCTTGTTCTAATGCACTCCATGCAGTACATGACGAAGTAGTGGAGTCAGACAAAAAAGTCCAAATTTGTTTCAAGGCAAAAGCTGAATGATATTGTCTGAGATTAGGAAAGTTAACCCCACCCAATTCTTTAGAAAGTTGTAGGCGAGCTAATGAGATTTTGGGTTTACATTTATTCCAAAGAAAATGAATCAGTGAACTGTTGATAGTGCGAAAAAAGTATAAGGAAGGGAGACAGGAAGCAGAGGTAGAAATTAATGATTGAGAGGAGCATCATCTTAATCGTAGCTAATCTACCCCACCATGAAAGGAAAAGAGGAGACCACCCATCAATGAGGGTCGCGAGCTTCTTAAGAATGTCAGTATGATTGAGTTTAATGAGTTCCTTGTTATTGTTACTATATACAATTCCAAGGCATTTAATGTGAGAGGAAGTCCATTCAAAGCCAGAACATAGAGGGGAGGCAGAATTTATTTAGAGATAGGATTTCTGATTTGTCGACGTTTTATTTGTATCCAGAAACGCAAGAATAATCATGTAATAGGGAAAAAAAGCCAGCAAAGAAACAGAAGGGTTAGAAATAAATAGTAGAATATTGTCTGCATAAGCAGTGAATTTGATATCTAGGTTTTGAAATTGAAATACAATATATTGTGTTGAACATCTAATAGTTTCCAGGAAGGGTTCAAGGGGCGAGGATGAAAAGAAAGGGAGAGAGAGGGCCGCCCTGTCTAGTTCCCCTAAGGAGGGGGAAATATCGGGATTGATTTCCATTTACCCAAACGGACATAGTTGGTGCTGAGAATAAGAGTTTCACAAATTTAATGGTAGGAGGACTAAAACCATGCCATTTCAAAGCGCCAAATATAAAATCCCAGCTAACCCTGTCAAATGCTTTTTCGGCACATAAGGTGATGGCTCAACAAGAGAATCAGACTTCGAGGCTAAATGTATGATGTTTAGAAAAGTACGTGAATTATTTGTGATGGACCGACCTTTCACGAAACCGCATTGATATATATTAACTAAATTGGGGATAACCTTATTGATGCGAAGGGTGAGAAGTTTTGCGTAGATTTTACAATCTGTGTTTATTAAGGAAATCTGTCTATCATTCTTGAACAGAGAGGGATCTTTGTCTTTCTTGGGTATTAAACAAAGCATCGCTTGCGTAAAGGAACCCTGTGACTCACCAGTGAGCATAAAAGTGGCAATCAGCGGCATGAGATCAGGGGTCAAACATTTTTTAAAGTGTAGAAAAAATCAAACGGTGAAACCATCTGGCCCGGGTATTTTATCTTTGGGTAATGAGGCCATTCCCTCGATAAGTTCCTTTACAGAAATGGGGGCATCAAGAGAGGAGAGATCGGGGCTATTATCAGGTGATTTAGGGATGTTTTGAAAAAAGGAATCAATGAGGTTTGTAGGAGGGTAATTTTCAGGAGTATAAAGAGAGGAGTAATACTTAGTGAAGCATTCAAGTATGTTAGAGTCTGAAAGATGTAGATTCCCTAGTTCATCTTTAATGGCCACTATTTTAGATTTTTGTTTCCTAATTTTGAGATAGTTTGCTAGAGATCTCCCTGCTTTATTATGACCACCATACATTTTAGCATTAAATTTGAGTATAAAATTGCTGGCCGAATCCCAAGATGATTTGTTATATTGCATTTTGGCTTTAATAAGAAGGGGCAATGTATCAGGGCAGTTAGTAGTGAAGTATTTATGTTCCAAAGTTTTGATTTGTTGTAGAAGTAATGTTGAATGACAGAGGGGTTTCTTTTTCTTCCGAGATGCAAAATCTATGATAAAGCCCCTAGTGGAGGTTTTAAAAGCATCCCAGACAGAGTGGAATTGAGAGACGGAAGAGAGGTTATGATGAAAAAACTAATGAGCAAATGAGATAAACTGTTCAGAAAATTGGGTCTAAAAGAAGGAAATTATTGAAGCGCCATCATCTGGAAGTAGGAGAGGGTGAAGGGTAGTCTATATCAAGAATAACCGGAGCATGGGCAGAAATAAGGATAGAGCCAATTTCGACTTTGTTCACAAATTAAAAAGCAGGTTGAGTGAGGAAAATGTAGTCAATATGTGAGTGTGATTTGTGGACAGGTGAGAAGAAGGAAAATTCTAGAACATCAGGATGGGAGGTACGACATATGTCTGTCACTCCCCTATTATTAATGGTTTTGAGAAAAACTTTCTGCATCTTATTTGGAATGTATCTGGTCAGGGATTTCCAGTCAAGAAAGGGGTCCATACGTTGATTACAATCCCCACCCATAATCAAGTGCTCAGCCGAATGAGTGGAAAGGAAAGTTGAGAAGTCGTTCCAAAAAGATAGGTCTATGCCATTTGGACCATAAACGTTACAAAAAGAAAGCTGGTGATGGTTAACTTTCACATCTAAATATATCCATCTACCATTTGTATCAGTAAACTCATTTAGTAATGAAACATTCAAAGATTCGTGAAATAAAATGATCATACCATTCTTGTTATTAACAGCAGGTGAACAGAATATTTCACCCACCTACTGTTTACGTAATGATGATAAGTCTTGTAATTTAAGGTGTGATTCTTGCAACATCGCAACATGGCAGTGCAGTCTAGCGAGGTGAGATAGCACCTGTTGTTTTTTGACAGGATTATGCAATCCTTTAACGTTCCAGGTTATAACACGAAGTCCTTTCATGAGTAAGAGGTATAGGAAATAGGTACTTGAAAAGGAAAGTAGATTGGGGAAGAAGGTTGAGTGGGAGTAATTTAAAAAATCAGTAGGCAGATAAGGGTATGAAAAAAAGATCAGAAAAGGTGTAAAAAGAAGAAAGGATAAGGGAGCCAATAGGTAATATATCTGCGAAGAAGAGAGCATGAAGGGAGAAGAATACAGAATATAAATAAAAAGAAAAATAATTAAAGACAAAGAGAAGCACAAGGACGGAGTGTGAAATTAAAAGGAAGTAAAGGTCTAAAGAAAGGAATAATATGTGAGGTCCCAGAAATACAGAGGAAGAAAAGGAAAGAGAGAAAAGGTGCAAATACATAAAAATAGGAGGATAGAGCTTCCCCAAAGTAGATATCAAAAAGAAGATGACAAAAAGCCCTAGGGTTTAGCCATAAGACCATTCAAGGGAGAGGACATTGAAGTGAGAGGGGAGCGGCAAAAAGCAAGACAACCACACAGAAAAGAAACACCGAGAAGAAAGAGGTAACCTAATGGGACTGAGTAAAAATTTGAGTTGTGAGATAAAGGGTAGGAGATGCATATTATTAAAAGAAGATAAAATTAGGTAAAATAAAGGGAGCTTACCATACACTAGGGTAGGACGAGGCCACAAAGTTGAACTTCACATACGATACAAAACGTGGGAGAAACATGGGAAAGAAACATCATCAGCCACATAGGGAAGGGTAGACCTAGGGAACATGAGAGGGAGTAAACAATAAAAAAGGTATATTAAACAATTACAATGAAGTGAACAAACATTAAGAAAATCATAGCAGGAAAACTGTGACAGACCAACATGCTTTACTAGGTTCCATTAGTTCTCCTTTTTTAGAATGAATGCATTTTCGGAGATCAGCTGGGTCTTCAAAGCTCACAGTTCTGTCTTTGTAGGTGACTTTAAAGAAACAAGGGTGAATTAATCCATAACGTGCATTCATAGATCGCAAGGTGGGTCTGAGGTCAACAAACTCTTTCCGTAGGTTGGCAGTCGACTTGGAGACGTCTTGAATAAAGAAGATTCTGTGGCCAGACCATAGCAAGTGTTTATGTTGTTTAATAGCATTTAGAATAGCCATGAGGTCTGAATAGTGGGGAAAATATGAAATTATGCCTCTTGGTTTTGAAGAGGAGGACGCACTCAGCGGCCCCAGTCTATGAGCTCTTTGAATATTGAACTCCACGGATTTTGGAAGGCCAACGATTTGAAGAACTTGAGTTTTCAATTAAGCAATCATGTCGGAGCCTTCAGAATTCTCAGGAATACCATAAATACGCAAATTATTGTGTCTGTTGTGATTTTCCAAATCCTCCGTGGTCTTTTTAAGTTGATTTACTTCTTTTGGAAAACTTTCAACTCTGGCTACGACCTCTTGGGCTTCACTGACCTTCTGCTTGACATCTGAGACTCTGGAGTCGAGACCCAACCATTTATCTTCGATACGTTGAAGGGTGGCCGTAGTGTCAGTCATGAAAGGCCTGAAGGCGCAATTCCTCCATGATGTCCTCCAATGTGAGGGGAAGTGGTGATTTGGAGGGAGAAGGTGGATCCTTTTTGAGGCGTTTGCCTGCTTCAGCATTTGCATCCTTGCGCCCTCCAGATGAGGTCCCCTGAGACTTATGTGGATGCTCCATCATCACGTAGAGGCTTGAAAAATGAGAATGGTGAGCAGCCGTGAAGCGGTTGTCAATACAAAACTAGCGTAGAGGTGGAAAATTGCTAGCGATAAAAAACACAGCAGATTGACAACAGAGGAGTGGAAACTCAACAAAAGAAAACATGAAGGTAGGCGCTGAAAATTACTGCAGGGTACACATTGTAACTATCACCATATCAAAGGGGCTGGAGGTGGTGAGAGGACCCACAAGTTACACAGTGCTATGTGAGGAAAAGCATAGTTCCTTGGTGGCACTGGGAAGAAAAAAGGGAACAATAAATGCTGAAAACAATATTCCTGCGCTCATCAGGTGAAGACTTCAGTCTGTTGTGAAAATATGAGGAGGTGTAAAAGAAAATTGGTAAAGCTCATGAGGAGAAACTTTTAAAATGGCGAACGCGGTAAAAACGGAAGGATAAGAGACAATATAAATTAATTTCCAGACCGTGCCGTGTTCTGAGTCTTTCACTGAATCGTCTCCATGAGGTCTGGCACTGGAATCCATCGTCTGGATATGGCTTCAACTCCCGGAAAAGGTCTCTTCTTGTTCGAGCACAGCTCGATCCGGAGGTGCTTCTTAGGTGGCAGCCATCTTGCGTCACCGCACCACGCGCCTCTACGGGCCTCTTCTTTACCGTATGCTGCAGTGCAGGCACCAATCCAGGTGCTGCTCTCATGCTATGAGAGCAGCGCCCTGATTGGAGGGATCAACCTCACTCACTGCTCCTAAGGGAACTGGATGCCTGCACTTTCTCTAACCCAGCTGTCTTGATTCAGCTGGGTTAGAGGTTTTGTAGTGCACATGTGCAGCTAGCCGTCGCACGACAGCCAGCCAAAAAGACATGGCGTCTCTGAAAAGTTCAAACGCAGCCCACCCTCCTCCCTGCTGCTGTCAGCAGCAACCCCCACCCCCCTCCTGATGCGAGCATCAGGACCGGAGGATGGCAAATAAATGAGTAATGTAACACCATTTTATTTTTCATCTTTGGGGGTGGAAGTAACTTAAGTGGGGATACTCTCCTCCACTCCAATGGAGGAGCCCTCCACAGAGCAGATATCAGTAGGGTATGCAGAATTATTCTACATTAATATTGATGAGGCAGTAATCTGTTAGAGAAGCCTCCTGAAAAGACTGGTAACACATGGATGGAGGCCTTCGCTGGACTGCTGACCCTTGTCTCAGCTTTTACATTCACTACATGCTGTTTTATTGTACCAGACACGGCCCCATAAAGGAACAATGACAACAATAAAAAATGATTAAATGAACAAATTGAACATTGTGAGAAGGTCACTGGGATATGCAAGCATTGTCTCCTGTAATGCTGTGCACTCCCCCCAATGCCAGAGCCAACATTCACAAGTTGTAACCTGTGTAACATGGACAGCTTTCACTTTGTGAATGCTATATCACCCCTTTGAGGAGTTAAAGATATTTGCTACTCACATGTTAGATTATGTGTTTTCGTAAAACACATTTTCACCCGCGAGGGTATCCGGGCACTGAGCAGGTGTGTGCCTAGCCCTGCCTATGATAGGCTGGTCAATGGAAAACCCAGGTCTTCAGCTTCTTGCACAATGCAAGCAGAGTGGAGGAAGCTGTGATGTGGAGTAGGAGGTTGTTCCATGCTTTAGGAGTGATGTAAGAGAACGGCCATTCTCTTGATCTGGTGCTTGGTGCTGTGGATAACTCTTGTACAGTTTTCATACAGGTGACCACCCAAGTGCATTTTTCACAATCGCTATAATTAATTCTTGTGAGGACTATACACATTATGTGTAGAAAAAAAGGAGCTATTTCGCCCACCTCTAATTCTGCTCAAGGAAATTGTAAGGGAAAATAATGGAGCTAGAAAAAGTGCTTTGTACCTAGTCAGGTGGATTGCTGAATTCTAACTAACTAAAATACTTAGGGCTTGAAACACAAGCTGCTTTTTGTAGTGAATATGGTAGTACTCCAGTAGTACTATTTACATTGTACAAAATGTAGTTTGCAATCCTGCAGCCATATATCTCTGCCTCCACCTCTCCTACCATTTCTGTATGGACATCTTTACGACAGTGGTAGAGAGCTCCGGTGCTAGAGGTATACTTTTTTTAGTAAATGATGAAGGAAAGTGGTTGGAAAATGGGAAATAATTACTTAAAAATAAACGGGTTTAGGGAAATTTAACGGGGACTTAGAGGGGGATATGGTAATGCAAAAACACCCACAAATGAATAAGACAAAATACATTCCTAATTCCACCACAACTCGAAAAAGGTACATAGCAATCGCAAATGTATTTCGGCCCATCCCAGACATAAGAAAGCACCATGCAAGGCCCGTTAGTGATACTGCAACACATGCCAATAGAAACCAATGGGGTCAGCAAAGAACACTAGGGAAAAGGGACAATGTTTTTATAAGACTTTACCGATCTCATATTAGCTTAAAAAAATATTTATTAAAATATTTTCGAACAAAATATTACAACAAGGCCCCCAACATATGGCACACACCTAACTAATGCAAGGGGGAGGCAGTGATGACTCAGAACTCCGTCATTCATCTATAGGTGAAACTCATTACAACAACGGCCAATCACATGCAGGTTAACCACATATGTGGAAATGTGAGCGCATTGGGCAGGCCTAGGATGACATATGCCAGAAAGAGCAGTATCTGTGTATCGAAATGTTTATCTGTATCGTTTAGCATCTATTCCCAATATGGAGAAAAAGTGGGGCAACCCCATAGCAAGTGTGTCAGCATGCCTTCTGACACACAGTTCCTCCAGGAGTCTGATTCGCAGGTGGGGTTGCTTCTGTGAAGTCTGGGGGGTGTAAGATACCAATACGTGGTGACCTTGGTTGCCGTTTCCATGCTAGATACATTCCGCATGGTGTTGCAAGCCCGATAAAAGATGTTGCCCCATTCCGTTTGTGAAAGCGTATGCCCCAGTTCAGCTTCTCAGCTCTGCTGTCCTGCAGAACTTACAGCTGGTTCTGGAGGCTGAAATAAATAGTAGCGCTCAGTGATGAGATAGTGCTGGTTGTTTTTGTGTGCAGCCATTTTTTGTATGGGGTAAGGGGTGTCTGGGCCCCTGGACGTACCAAGGGATGCATGATCCAGTGTCGTACCTGTTGGTATTGATAGCGTTCGTTCTCTGGCAGCGCGAAGTCGGAGCAAAGATCTTCGAAGGTCAGAGATGCCCTATAAATCTACACCCCTCCTTATCCCAGTGTTGGAAGGCTACCAGTTCGAGACCCGGAGTGTAATCCAAATTGTTTACTATAGCCGTAAGGAGTGACGGGAAGGAAGTCAGGTCGCACCTTACTGCAGTTGAATCCCAGGTTTTTATTGTTATGCGAGTGACCGGTGATCCATATAGCCATGCAGGGCGGTGGGTTTTGTGGATGAAGGAGTTCCACAGGGACTCGCCAGGGATGGCTCTTTCCCTAAAAAGCAAATGTTTCACTGATTCACTATGGAACCATTCCAATGAAGCTCAAAGCTCCACGGGGAGTGTCTGAAAGATGTAGAGAATTTTTGGTGACATGTTCATTTTGAGTGCTGCCATGCAACTGAGCCAAGAGAGGCCAAATGGCCTCCAGCGGTGCAGGACTCATACGATTTGGGAAAGGAGTTCCTTGTATTTCAAGGCGATGGTGACCTGTGTCGATGTTGCCAACCTAATGCATTGATATGTAATCGATTCCATCGCCCACTGACTTGGACATAGCAGTTTAAGAGCCTACTAAGTGGAGGACTGAAGGGAAACTCCAAGGGCTTGCGATTTTGAAACATTGACCAGGTAACCTGAGGCTTTTGCGAAGCTCTCAAGCTCAGCAAGGAACGCAGGAATGGAGATCTGGGGATCCTACAGTGTTGTGATGATATCATCTGTGTACAGGCGTATGGTATGGCATTCCCCACCAAACTGAACCCCTGAGATCAGTGGATTCTCTGCACTCTCTGGGCCATAGGCTTCATGTAAAGAGTGAATAATAGCAGGGAGAGTGGGCACCCCTGTCTCGGAAAGGGGTCTGAAGAATGACCGTTCACCTGTACTGTGGCTGTGTTTTGACTGTAGGTGCTAAAATACCCATTCGCGGAAGCGGTCTCCCATGTCAAACTGCATTAGAGTGGCCGCCATATACAGTCAGTCCACCCGGTTAAATGCTTTTTCAGCATCGACCGACAACACCACTCGCTCCACCCTTGGAGCCTTATTAAGGAGATAGAGTAGTCTCTGTATATTATCACTGCTTTGCCTAGTGGCTACAAACCCAGACTGATCTGGTTCCACCAGTCTCGGAGTCATCGGTCCGAGCCTGGTGGCCAGGATCCAGTGAAAAGGTTTAGGTCAATATTTAAGAGGAATATTGGTTGATGAGGCACAGTGTCGACCGTCTTTGCCAGGTTTCAGGAGTACAACTGATGCCAGAAGCATTGTAGGGGGATATTGCATTGAAGAGCATAGTTAAGATGGCTACTAAGTATGATGAAAAAGGTCTTGTAAAACATTTCAGAGAACCTATCAGGCTGGGAGATTTAAGATGTTTAAGGCAGACTGTGGCTGATATCACTTCCTCTATATGGATTGGGCTGTCCAGGCTGGCTACCTGTTCCGAAGGTCAGTTTAGAGTGGGTTGCCCCATGTAGATAATTAAGGGAGGCCTGTTCTGCAAAATGTAGAGTCATGTAAAGTTTAGCAAAAAAATCGCGGAACGCACGTGTTATGTCTGTATCACTCAAGCATTCAGAGCCAGTTATGTCCAAGACTCTGTGGACGGTGGCTGCTTTGCATTGGATGTCCAATTTGTTCAACAAAAGGCACCTGCATCTGTCTCTCCCCCACATAAAATGAGTGTTGTAGCCTGAGGACGGTGTCTGCTTTATCCAAATCCAGGTCGGAGAGCTGCGAACATACCACCTCTAATTGCTGCTATACCCGGGGCACCCCTGTCTGCTTATGAATACGCTTGAACTTTTGCATTTGTTTGGTAAGGCCATCCCTTTTGTCCCTTCGAAGCTTATTATGAGCTGACGAAGTGGCAATAAGTTCCCCTCTCGCAACTAGTTTGAGTGTTTCCCATAGGATGGTAATTGAGGTGTCAGGGGTATCATTAAAATTCAGGAATTCCTCTAATGTCTTAGCTAGGCTTTTACCACTGCCGGGTGATGTACCACACAGCCACCAAGAGTATTTTGGCCTGTCTGCTGGGAGGATCGCCAGTGTAAGTGTTAGCGCAGCATTAATGAGAGTAGGGATTGAAACCCAATGAAATAGTCAATTCTAGCGTAGGTTTTGTGCACATGTGAATAAAATTTATAATCTATGGTCCGTGGGTGTAGGGAGCGCCAAATGTTCACCAGTCCCAGGTCGAGTAGTTATTTCCACCCACTCTGCGAAAGGGCCCCGCCTGCCCATGCTGCTGGGCTGGACTGTCTAATTGATTGTCTAAGACCGTATTTATGTCTCCCCCCCAGAATGTTTTGCTTATCCATTGAAGTTGTTAAGTCCATCACTGCTCATCGGAAAATTGCCTCTTGCCCCTCATTGAGCACATACATAGAGCCAAGAGTAAAAGTGCTGGTGTGGATGATTACTAAGACAATTAACAGCTGCCCCTTAATTTCAGCCAGTTTTGCACCCACCTTTCCTCCAAAGGTGCAGGAGAGGAGAATGGCGACTCCGGCTGTTTTGGTTGTGTGTAAGGAGAAGTATTGGTGTGGGAAAGCCCTCAATTGGAGTCTATGTATGTTCCTGGCGGGGAGGTGGGTTTCCTGTTGCAGGCATTTGTGTGCGCCACAATGATTTAGGTAATATAAAATAGCCCTTCTTTTAATCTGGTTATTCAGTCCCTTTACATTTAATGTGAGTATTTTAGTGTTCGCTACCATATGGGTTGAGACAGGGTTGAGAGCTAAACAAGGGACTAGTGTATACCGGCAGACCGCCACTCACCGAGATCCCAAAGGAGCCAAGTGAGTATACCCTGCAGAAACAGTTACCTGAGCTTGACACCAAGCATTCACGGAGCCTGGAAGGGAGATCAAAAATACAAATAAAAAACACATGAAACTATGAAGCAGTGAACAAACATCATATGAATGACTAGAGTCCGGAGCAATGTGCTCCTAGAGAGTTAGTAGACAGGTACCAGTGGCCAGCGTCTCCCTGCTTCTGCCAAGTCCCAGCACCATGAGTTAGTAGGGAGAGATCTAGGAACGAGTCCAGCAGATCGTCCAATATCTTCCCTCACTTGTCATGGTGTCGATGTTCCAGAGGAGTCCCCGGTCAGGGTCGCCAGGACCACTTGTCTCTTTTTGGCCATGGTGCTCAGTTCAGGGCTTAGTGTGTGAGTTGGAGTCTTGATTGTTGTCCACTCATGGCCACTCTGACTGTGTCTACTCATCTTGCTTTGTTGTGCTTCCTCCACCACAGGGACCTCAATACCCAAGTTAGTGCAGGCCTCGGTCACTCAGCGCATTTGCTGAAGTTCCCCGTTGAGGGGGAAAAGTAATCTGAATGGGTGACCCCAGGAATATGAGATGCCAACTGCCCTTAAGTGCGTGGTGAAGCTCTGCGATTTTATAGCGTGGTTGCAGCTAAATCTTGGTATAGTGTGGGTTTCTGGCCCTTAAACTGGAATGCAGGATCATCTCTGGCAGTGCGGAGTATGCGCTCTTTAAGCTGAAAGCCATGCATATAGGTAAGAATATTAGCCAGCGAGGCCGGAGCGGCCCTCCGGGGCCCCACTCTGTGTGTGTGATCAAGTTTAATGCAGAAGTATGCTGGCTCACCCAATATTGCATGGAAGAGGTTGGCCACCAAGGCCTCAATGTTCTTGTCTCCGTCCCTGCGGCAATACCTCGGATGCGTATATTATTGTGCCGGGATCGGTTTTAAAGGTCTTCCATGTGGTCTTGAAGGTCGAGGTTCTGTTCACGCAGCCGGATGACCTCTTGTTTGGAGGCCTTCAATCTCCTCGTCCCTGCTGGACTCGTGGTCCTCCAAGGTGTTAATCCTCTCCCCCAGGGAGTACAGGTCTCGACGGACCTCTCTGAGGTCAGCCGATATGTTGCGTTTCATGGATGAAAGATCCTCTCGGAGTGAGGTGAAGAGTGATTCCAGGAAGTAGCAACTGACCAAGCCCTCCACTCCGTCCACTCCCTCAACCTCTTCCATGGACTTCTGAGGGGTGGGGCCCTCGGCCTGCGAGTTAGGTGTCTCGAGGAGCATGTCTTTTACCAATCTGTTTTTCCTCTGCTTGTTGGAGGCTTTGTCCCGCATATTGCTCCTAACTGTTCGTGGCAGGTCACCACAGCTGGCTAGAGGCAGGGCCAAGGGGGCAGTGCAGTCTTCCGGGCTGTAGATTACCACCATCGCTCACCAGGCCTCCAGCAGTTGGAGGAAGGCGGGTTGCTTTTTTTTACCCTGGCGTTTGGGAGCCTAAGTAGAGTCCTTAGGTCCTGGTCCTTGTTGCGTTAAGGTTGCAGGCTCTTCACCTTGAGTTCTCTGGCATGTGCCTGGCTCCAGTCCACCAAGCTGGCCTCCAGTCCCTAGGCTCGGTCCCTCTGATGTGGGCCCCGGGTCTTTGCAGGCAAGGGGGGGAACAACCAGCCCTTTTGCTGACGGCAAATCCAGCCAGGTATCACTGTTTTCCATTTCCAGCACCCGCAAGCCCTGTAGAGTGGGCGGCTATATATCGGGAGACGAGGGGAGGGAGGAGGGAGAAGAAAGGGGGCTGGCCCTTCTTCAGTTGATTACTCGAGAAGTTTACACCAAAGTTGTCATCTCGGCCTGTCTGCGACTCCCCCAGTGCCCCCTCGATAACACTGTCCGGCTGCCTCCACTCCCTGTCACCAAAGCGCTCCGCCCCTTGACCCCTTTACTTTGCTGGGTGTCAGAGGGGGCCTCTTCAGAGACTTGCCTTGTGCTCTGGTACCAGCTTCGGCCGCTGCCACTCCCTCTTCACTTCCCTGTGTCTTTACCATTCGTCTGAAGCAGCGGGGTCCTCAGCGATTATTCCAGGCATTGATTCAGGGCCTCAAGAAGTCCCATCATCTCCTCCAGGCCAGGCTCTTCAAGCAAGTGTACCCGCTGTCTAGGCCACCAGCTCCGCTTCTGTTGACTATCCACTGGGGCCCTAACCACACACAGTTGCTTCTAGAGCTTTGATGGACCCAGAGCGCCGCACTACTGATTGTGCGACCCACATGAGTAGCCCAGTCGCAGCCGGTGCAGGTAAGCACAGTGGGGACGGTGGAGTGCAGAAGGAGGGAGTCTGCAGATGACAGAATAGGTTTTATTTATTTATTTAATTTTACCTATTCTGTTGTCTGTCTGTCCTCTGATGTTAGCTGTCTGGTTGGTACATATAAAGGTGTCCACCCACCTCTGTTTTTTTAGTATGTCAACAGTCTCTGGCTTTAATAAATGTGACTCCTGGATGGCAATGACCTGCGCTGGCGAGTCTCTTAAATATTGTAGGATTTTATCCCGTCTATTCCTGGTGCGCAGGCCATTGACATCCCAGGATAGAAAATGTGTCAAGGCCATAGAAAATCTTTCCTCACATCCTTCAAAGCCTGCTGACTAACCCCTCCCCACTTTGGTTTTAGGATCAGAATTTTAAATTGAGAGCACACATGAGCCCCCCACAGGCGGCTCTGACTCATACCATTTTGAAAGATAGCACATCTATAGTAGTAGTGGGGTATCAGCAATTGAGGAAGTTTTGCTTTTATTACACCCCCCTCCCAACCCTTGATGCTATGGCCTGATAGATGGCCACTTTGCATCTCAATACCCCGGCCACCCCCCGCCACCCCCAACCACCATACATGTGATAGCATCAGATATAAAGTTTTTCTAGTAAGAGTAAAAAAGGAAAAAGAAAGGGGAAAGCCAAAACATTGCTGAATTGGTGAAAGAAGTTTTCCACCCCTTCACCCAAATTCTCAGTATAAAGAATCGTTTTTTTTTGTGTTTTTTTTTCTTATTTTTCCCCCAATTATTTTTTTTCCCTTCCCCTCCCTTCCTCCCCCTTCCTTCCTTCCTCTCCTTTCCTCTTCTGATTTTTGTCCATATTTTTATTTTAATTACTCAACTTGTTCGTCAAGAGGGGGCCGAGAAAAATGGGGGGTCCCAAAACACGTTTTTCCCATGTTAATTTCCATAGGGCGGTTAGCCTCACTTTTAGCCCGAACGGCTGGATGGATTCGCACGAAACTTGGCAAAATTGTAGGGACTGGTAGCCCGATGTGCCTTTGCTAGGTCTCAATATATGTGCTCCAGTGGATTTTGAGAAATTAACGTTCAAAAAAAGATATATATCTGTAAGCGCGCTCCGGGCAGCGCTCCGGTTCGCGTACTTGACGCGTAACGGAACTTCGCGTAGCGAAGCTGATTGGCTCTCCGGTGTCTGTAAACATTCCAAACAGTCCGTAGCGGCCGCCATCTTGTCTCTCGGTAGGATCGAGAGACAAGAGGAGGCCAAAGCGAAGGGGCAAATGACCATAAGGGGGCATAGTAGATCCTCCCTGACCCCCTAGGTTTGATGTAGAGGCTTTAAAAGGGCCCCGCAGGGCAAAAAAAATTAATTTTTTTTTGTTTTTTTGCGTGGGGAGCGCCCGGTCCGCGAACCGGGAAGCGTTCTGGGAAGCGTACTAAAAGGAAAAAAGAATGATAGACTTTTCTAATATTGTATGTTAATTGATTGTTTGTTTTGTTGATTATTTTTTAATTTCTTTATTTTTTAAGCAATTATTTATTATTGTGATTGTGTTTCAAAATTTAATAACATTTCTAACATTTCACTGTCTGAAATGTCGTCATTTTCATTGAACATAGCTTGTAATCTCTGAGTGTGTAAAATGTCCTCATTTTGAAGGAGGTCATCTACTGCTTGCACACATTGCAGTAGTTCTTGGTCCCAAGTTTCATCCATAAATTCTATATAATTTGGATCAATTAATTCTTGGCTGCTCTCTTGCAGGACAATTTGAAATGAAACTTTCTGTTCGCCTTCCATGTTGCCTGAAATTTGGATAAAAAAAATATATATTAGTAGAGATAGGGCACTGTTGGGATTAATTTTAGATAGGCAGTTTTTATCAGTGAATTTATCTTTGGGCAGTGTATAGTATCAGAGTGGAAGTAGGAATATAAAAAAAGTGTATGTGATCTAACGTAAGTAAATTCATAATTATACAAGAGAAACCTAACTCCATCCATAACTAAAACAGAGAAGTCTATCTAAATCTATAACTACTACAGAGGGATAGTATATAACTATCAGAAAAAGTTTACCATATTAACTGATAGTGCACAATATACTTCAGTTTTTAAAATAACAACTTACCTTTACAAAGAAGCTGAAGTGATTAGTGAAAATCCAATTGAAATGTACACCAGGAAGTAGTAGTCAAAATGGCTGTGTTTCCTTCTCTTCCTTTATATATATTCAGGTATATAACCAATCAAATGTCAGGTAAAAAAAGTAGAAAATGAAAGTAACATTTTCATTAGTTGTCAATTCCAACACTTCAGATGTGTTTTGTGAAGTAATTTACCTCACGGTATTTAGAGAGGTCTACAGGCTAAATGGCTAAATGGAATTTCAATCAAATTTGTGAAAATGATAGGGATTGATATGTAGTATGAGCTAATCTATATTTGGTGAAAGTGTCTCCAGTCGTTTTTCTGTAAATTACTTTCCCACCTTTTTTGATGGAGCGCTTCCCGGGGAGCGCCCCGGTACGCGAACTGGCGAGCGCCCCGGTACGCGAACCTGAAGCGTTACGAGAGTCCACCATTTTGTGTTTCGGTCGAATTAAGATACAAGATGGAGGGCAACTAATGTTCAGAATGGGTAGAAGGGGGCACGGTAGACTTATCTTGACCCCCTAGGTTTTCTGAGGGTGGCTGAGGAGGCCCATATGTGCGAAAAAAACATTTTTTTTTTAAATTTCACAAGGTTAGCTTCCGGTCCGCGTACCGGGTAGCGCCCCGGGGAGCGTACTTTGTTGAAAATTAGTGAAAAAAGTTAGAGTAAAATAATAATTGTGAGTGATCAGATGTAGGGTAGCTCTGAGAAGAGCTTTTGGGTTTATGGTACATTTAGGTACTTATAAGTAGGTACCAATGCACAGTCTTAAATTCAGAATGAAAATTCTGTTGCCCTCATCTGAGAAGTGAACTCCATCTCCTCTGTAGATATCTTGCATGTAGTAACGCAAGTTATTGTTGTACACGGAGCCCATTCCATGGTCTCTCATGTAAGCTGAAACAGATTTGTTTACATGCTTCCTCGACTTCTCAATTTGTGGACAAAATTGGTTCGACCACCTCCATTTCTGTCTTTGGCATATATTTGAATATACCAAGGCAGTCTGAGGAAAAAGTGCCATTAATTGCTCAAACGTGTCCTTTAAAAGCATTTCCAGACCTACCCCAGTCAAAGTGCCCAAGTCATTACCTCCACAGTGCACAATTAACAGGTCAGGTTTTGGCAAATGCATAAAGGTTTTCACCAATGGTATCAATTGGTGACATTTTAATCCTCTGTGGCCAAACCACTTAATTTCCACATCTTGTAAATTGAGGTTAGGTAAATTTCTGTTATCAGCATACCTCTGAGCCCAGTAGATGTAACTATGTCCAACAATCCAGACAGAAAACATGGTGAGAGAAGGTTCTGCTGCAGTCAGATGAAGTGTGGCAATGAAATGGCAGTTGAAAAAATAAGAGTTTAAAATGAAAAAAACTGTGGAGTTTCTGTGTTAATGAAGCAGTAACAGTGATTGGTGGATTTTGATTGCTGAAAACAGAAAGTTAGGGTGCATGGATGAGTTCTTTGAAAGATGTATTTTGAATGGTGAAGAAAAAATCATTAAATGAAAGATTGCACTGGATATGCAGGTGCACTGAGAGTTCAGAGTTCAATTGAAACATTGTTGTGTGAACTTGCAAACACCAGAGGTCTTCCAAGAGGTGGTTGCTATGCAAAAAAGGCAGAGAGGGCAGAGGGGGGAAGGGTTTTGATTTGAAAAAAGTGAGGGAAGAGTTTTGATTGGGTGACATGAGAGATATGTGTGAAGAATTACAGCATTTCTGTGCTTTTGATAGCTGCAGACTCTGGAGTGCATACCTTTTGCTCTGCTAAAGACAAAGTGGTGTGTTTCTGAGACTGTTTTGAAACTAACTATAAACATTTGCTATTAAAAAACCTATGAAATTCACTGAAAAAACCATAGGTTATAGACCATATATAGTTAGGAATTAGCATTTACAAAACCATTGAAATTCACTGAAAAAACCATAAGTTATAGACCATATATAGTTAGGAATTAGCATTTACAAAACCTTATTTTACTCACACAAAACCATTGAAATTCCATATATAGTTAGTTGCACTAACTATATATCGCGCACTTGCAATCCACTGCTGATGATGTCACATATTACATCATTCATGACATGGTCAGTGACATCACTGATGACATCTCAAATGACATCACTGATGACATCACTGATGACATCTCATTTGACATTACTGATCACATCACTGATGACATCATTCATGTGATGATACGATGAACCTCTTCAGACTCTAATATAACCTTAGATACACTCAGTGTAAACAGACATTCACAGACTGTCACTCATCCATGGAGTTACTCACACACCTAGTCAGTCTTGCAAAGAATCAATCACACCTCCATTTCCTCAACTATATAGTTATACACACCTTACTTATTGAAACATATACTAACACATATTTACTATGGTTTTGTCAGTGAATATATATATATATATATATATATATATATATATATATATATATATATATATATTTTATTATTTAGAATGAGCTCTATTCTTTTTAGCATAAATCTTGTTATTTCTTACTTGGAGAAAGAGAAAAACAAATGAATTTCCCTTCCTAATCAGATAATCCTTCTCCTTCTCCTTGGAAGCACATCTCAAGGATTCCAATAGCTCGTCGGTCTCATGCGGCGTTCTGATGTTGTACATCTTGTTGTTAAACATAATCTTAAGGAAGGCCGGGAACTTCATCTGCACTGTGGCCCCTAATGCCCTAAACTTATCCATTCTATGACCCAGTTCCCACTGTCGTTCCAGAGTTACTCTAGATAGATCAGATCGCACTTCAAATGAGAAATCAGGCCCTTTGAGTGATTTAACCTTAAGAGCTAGATTCAAAATCTTCTCTTTTACCGCATAAGTAAGGACGTTTATGAGGACCTTTCTTGGTTTGGACCTACTTTGGCTCCGCCGAAATGGATCTCTGTGGATCCTCTGAATATCTTGCTCTAGAAACCCACAGATTCCTCGAGGTTCAGCGAGTCCTTAAGCAGTGCCACTACATAGGTCTTCAAATCGCTTTCTTCCTTGCCCTCCGGAATTCTTAAAAGGCGTAAGTTATTCCTGCGTGAGTTATTTTCAAGAGACTCTACTCTCTCTCGCAGAGTGTCCCCGTCCCTTCGTAGTGCCTGGATTTAATCCTCTGCTGAACCGAGACGACTTTTAAGATGATCAACCTAGCCCTCTAGCGTTTCAGTTCTTAAATTCAGAACGTCCACTTTCTTATCAAGGGCCTCACATGCCGCTCTAATCTCTGATTGATTCTCCTCTGAGACTGCAAACCCCTGCTTTATATCTTTTTTGAGCAAGAGAAATAGTGCCTCTATCGAGCTCGTATCAAAGCTCCCCCCTTCTTTCGATTCACTGTCCACCGACGAGTCCGCCTCTGAAACTATTTTAATAGATATGTCCGAGGAGATTAAATCCTCCGGGGCTGATACCCTAGTAACAGGTACCGAGGATAACGCCACTGATTGTACCAAAAAGGGCGTAAGAGGGTTAGAAGTAATAGGAGAAGTAGGTGTCACAATTGTTGGCCCGATAGGCCCTGCAGGATTAGCCATCGCAGAAGGGCCCAAGGGAGAACAGTGACAGTTTTCACCAAGAACAGAAATACTCTGCTGGGATGATAATGTTTGGTTTGTAAGGTTCAATATCAGCGGTTGAACTCTAAAAAAAGATCGCAGAGAGAGTGTGACCCTGATAGAAGCAGCCTTCGCAGATAGCTTAGCAGAGCCTTTGCTTTTAGCCCCTTTGACACTCCTTCCCTTTACCTGATAGCTCTCGAAAGCAGATTTGTGTTCCCCCCGAGGTTCTTCTTGCTGTTGTCCTCTATTCTGCTTAGATTTCAAAGCTACTGAGTCTTGAGAGGTGCACAATTCGCCACTAACCGCTTCTAGACCGTCAGTGGGGATTTCCGGCAGCTTCTTATATGGGCTCTTAGCCTTAGCCTTCCCTTTTCCTTTACCCCCTCTCCTACGTCCACCTAACTTGGTTAAAGTGTCGGAATTATTGATGGCTGCACTTTGGGGAATATGAATGGAGGGACACTCCACCACCTGAGGGTCAGAAGAAGAGACTCCCTTACCGTCAGGGTCCGGCTTATTCTCCCTCCTTCCTTCAGCAGTCTGGTCTGCAGCAGGACACGCAGAAGCAGGGAGACACTCGAGACCGGCCACTCCCTCTCGCAAAAAGAAAGCTCTTATTCCACTTGTTCTGCCGCTTCCCTGGCTACCCCAGAGGAGACCGCGAGCCGCCGCTCTGCGACTGCGTCTCAGCTCCAGGGCGGCTGACTTCCAGCGCAGCAGCAGCAAAGGGGCGGGGGAGGTGTGGGGAGCACCGACCAGCCCAGGGCACATCCAGGAAAAACTCTCGCCGCCCAAACGGCAACACCAATAGGCACAAGGAGAGCCCGGCAAAATCCATTAATATATGCCGTGGACGTTATTGTTATTGTTATTGTTATTGTTAGCTTCGGTTTATATAGCGCCAACTCACCGGCAGGTCTCAAGGCGCTCATGACCGAAGGACAGAACAACTATTAGTAGATCGGAAAGACCAGTAACACAATGCGGACTAAGTTGAACCCAAAGCCTCCCTGAATAGAAGTGTTTTTAACGATTTCCTAAAACGCAGAAGATTGCCTTCTTTGCGAAGGGACTCGGATAGTCTGTTCCAGATTTGAGGAGTTAGAACAGAAAAGGATCTCCCACCCTTTGTTGCTAGTTTAAACCGTGGGCAAACTAACAGCTGAGCATCAGAAGACCTCAGCCTTCGTTCAGGTTTATACACCTCCAACCGTTCTTTAATATAGGCAGGTGCTTGCCCATAGATTGCCTTATGGGCCTTGCATAAGCTTTTGAACTCTGCCCTTTGCCTAATGGGCAGCCAATGAAGGCTCTGTAACAAAGGAGAGGCGTGGGATCTTCTCGGGAGCCTGAAAATGAGTCGTGCGGCGTCATTCAGGACAACCTGCAATCTATTGGTCAAGATTTTCGGCAGACCTAAATAGAGAACATTCCCGTAGTCCAGCCTCGAGCATGGACGGGGAGAGAAGAGGAACTAACTTACGCAACTGCATAATTAAGCCAGTGCAAGTCCCCACAACGGAGGAAATCTGGCTGGCCATTGACAGTTCGCAGTCAATCTTAATACCAAGACTTTTCACCTTGTCACATGGTATTGGGGTGGGACCTAATTCCTGGGGCCAATATAAATCACTCCAGGGGGAACTTATAGTCGAGACAACTAGAACCTCAGTTTTTTCAGGATTAATTTTCAACAGATTTGCAGTCATCCAACTGACTGCATATCTGAGAATATCCTGCGCGTATTTCTGCGCGGAGACCGTATTGTTTATGCTAAGTAGCAGCTGGGTGTCGTCAGCGTAATTAAACACACGGCAACCCATATTGGCCAGGGAGTTAATCAATGGTTGTAGATAAAGATTAAACAATAATGGGGATAGTGCGGAACCCTGTGGGACTCCGCACATCAAGTTACCCACCTCCGATATGCCGACCCCCAGCTGAATCCGCTGTGTCCTTCCCGACAGGAAGGATTGAAGCCACTGAAAGGCCGTATCCCGAATCCCGAAGTTGGCCAATCTATCCAAGAGCAGGGCATGGCTGACAGTATCGAACGCCGCTGATAGATCTAAAAGTATCAGGGCGCTCGGTTTCTTGCTGTCAGCCATCCCTCTAAGCTCATCCAGCACCGAGAGCATCACCAACTCGGTGCTGTGGTGTGCACGAAACCCTGCCTGACGTTCCTGGAGGAGATGGTGTGACTCCAGAGATGAGGCCAGGGACTTCAGCACATGTGGTTCTAAGATTTTGGACAAGAACGGGAGTTTGGAAATGGGCCTATAGTCTTTCAAAATAGTGGGGTCGGCTCCTGGCTTCTTTATCAGAGGCTTCACTCGTGCTTCCTTGAAACTGGCTGGTAACAGCCCTGTTTCCAATGAGTTGTTCAGAAGGGAGATGATGTGATCTTCTAGAATAGGGCGTGCCAAACGGAAGACATGTTAAAGCTACACATCTGCATAGAGAGCTCTGATGGTTGATGAAAGGGGGAGAGGAAGCACAGAGGCGAGACGCGCGCTACCGCTCAACTAGCGGACGCCATGTTCCCCAATGTTCCATGAATGCCACACTTTTAAATCTCCTACATTGCATTATAACATGGGTAATGTTGTATAACGTCCATCGCAATACCCATTCCCATTGGAACACTTGTCACTATTTTCTGTGTAAGTCTGCCTCATAAACAATGTGGGATCAGACCACGTAAATTGTCTGAACATACCCTTGTGAATTATGCTAAGCACATATTGACTACCCAATGTCTAGAAACTGATGTTGTGGCTGGAAATGGGGTCTTGTGAATGTGTCACTCAAGAAGTGTGTGCCAAATGTTCACATATACCTACAGGGCTGTCTTGTAGTCAACAAGGCTGCAATGGTCATGTTTTGATTGTCAGACAGGGAAAGCAGATCCCTTTAAGTATGCAACATGAACAGAGATGGGAGTGTTACAGGCCATCCAATTGTATGTAAAGGAATCTGATGATGAAAATGACACATGTGGAAAGTCATGTCTGATATTAATTCAAGTTTTGTACATGTCTCACTGCTGGAAGACCATTGATAACTCAGGGTGACGTAGATGCCTTCATGGACCCACACGCCACTGGTGAGTGCCTTCCTCAGATATGTGTTATTTGGTGAGATGTGAAGATTTGATGGAAATGCTCCTGTATGTAGTTGAACTCAGTCTGGGTGTGTATCACATGGACCTCACCTCTAGTGTGATGAGTCAGCCGTAAACTAAGATGTATGCACACATTTATGATGTTATGATGGAGGACAGCATTTGACTTCTTGACTTGAGGTTGCACATCCCCAATTTGTCAAATTCATCTCTGCACATATTAGCAAATATCCAGCTTATCACTGTCTTTCGCCCTGTCTCTGAGCAATTTTCACGGCATGCCAAATATGTGGGAGCTCTTCCACGAATACGCAATGTGGCCTGCTTTGGTGCTAGCCATAGCAAATGGACACTATTGTGTATGCCAATTAGTGTTGCCACATTATCATGGGACCTTGTTGGCCAACATGCATTAGCAACATATAAGACCCATACTCTTGAGATGTTATTATGTCAATACAATACAACATACACTTCCAAGGGTGCCCATCTGAAATATGTTCCACCAGATGTGTGATCCTATGGAATCCATTGTGTAAAAATTCCCTCTATTCAATGTATGCTTTGGCTGTGGGTGCTCATGCCCAGACAATTACTGCACTCAACTGTCACACAATGTGCCAGCAAAATGTGTAATACCATGATATCAGGTGTGAATTCAAGTCCAAATCACGGAGTGTAGATGCCTTCTTGTTATTGCATAATGTTTACGTGGCGGCTTAGGCTCACTTGGCATGGCTACAGTTAAATGACATGTCATTTTGCAGTCGGTACTGACTGAATCAGTCAATGAAACCTGTGAAGTCACACAGACACCTTCACTGAGGACCGAAATCCGGTATGTCACTCCAGCCGATGCATGTGGATTCCACAGTGTGCATACAGGAGAGGAAACATGTGAGTGATGTTAGTAATAGGTGTGACCAAACATGGAAAACATGTACAGCCTGGATTGAGATAGCTGTCAATGATGATAAATTAATTGGAGCACTACTTGTCAGTTACAGGTATCAGTCCAAAGAATCTCATATACAAGATGAAAGCTGGTGTACGTGAGACATTCGTTTGAGTGGCCTGAGTCAGAGTCACACCTCCTTTGAATGAGTCGACCTCACTGTAGGAGATAGTTAGGTGCTGACATTTTATTCCTGTCTATAGTCACTGTATTGCCTCTGATCTAGTGTAACTTTGACATGTTGGTGCATACTAAAAGGACACTATTACCTATGCAACTTTACTTGGAACAACATTGTGGTAGCAGAGTGGCTTAGCCTTAGTTACAATGCAGCGTTAAGCCAACCCCCTCGGATTAGCGCACAATAGTGCTTTAGACCACCTTTTAACACCATATTTTGGATGCAAATGGTGGGCCAAGTCTACCTGCACAGCCAACATTTCGGAGGTCTGGCCCTTATCTACAAACCCAGTGTGAATATGTTGGAGTGCGAAATTTGTAAAATTGGGGAAAAAAACATTTAGTAACTTCAGTATGTGCTGCATTAAGCAGCACACATAGAAGTGACAAAACATAATTTCAAGATTGTTTATGTGCAGGAAGAGGCACCCTTTGGCAGCTCAACAATCTTCCCATCAACGCAGACACCCATGGTGCAAGGGTGTGTGTGTAGGCGCAAGGCTGCTACTTTTGGTAGCATCGCAAGGTAAACACAGGTCTGCTCCATACTGTTGTACAGATGTTGCAGACGTTTGTTCTTGAAGTTGCAGGGTGTGGTCTTAAGCCAAGGAGGCAAATGCCGCTCTCCGCCCCTTCCTTGTGAAGATGCCCCTATCTCTTCTTCTTGGCTTGGCATGGCATGGCCTGGCTCTGCAATGGGCCTGTCAAGCTGTCTCCTTGAGGTAATTCCCCTGGTAAGCTCAGCCTGAGTCTGTGTCAACACCATAATTTAACTCTGCTAATCTGCTAATGTTTCGACTGTACTCTGCCCTTGATCTGTCCAATGCCATACATTGACATGTAATTATCACTATCAGGTTGTAATTGGTCCTTTTATTCACAGTGCATAGTTTGTCATGTTGGAAGTACCAAACATTTGATGAGAGTGTAGAGTCCATGTTTTATGCACTTGTCTTTCATACTTACATGGTGAATATTGTAATTTATCTTGGTTCTTACATATTCTCCTATGTATTATTTTTCAGACATGTTGCCTGTGGAGGTGCACGAATTCCAAGTCTGGAAGGAACAGTATTTACATTTCCAACTTGTGGCCAAGGGATTTCACGCAATGGCTCGGTGGTACCGAGAGGACCAGGAAGCAGGATGCAGGACATCACTGCCCGAATTTTCTCGGAAAAGTGGAGGAAGGGACATAGAAGCAAGGTCAGGTCCTTCCAATGTCAGTCATGGGTCAAGACGTCATCAACAAGCTGCTGCTCACAGTCAGCCTGTGCAACCTGCTGCACCTGCCTCAGGCACGCACCCAGGTGCCCCCTCACAACTTCTCCCCCAAGGCACTGCATCGCTGCCAGCTGCACCCCAGACAACTTTTGTTGGTTACACAAACCGGGACAGTCATTATCTATTGGACCTGAATGTCAGATTCGCACAAGTTGATAGGGACATATCTAACTAAAAATAAACTGCAGCATCTTCAGTCCACAGCCTAATACACTGTTGTACATGACATGCCTGGTGGGAGGGATGGGGGCGGGGTAGGTTTGGAGGGTAGTACTGTTGTTAGGTATGGGACATTTAGGTAATGTATGTCAATGATTATTGCACAAGAATGAGTTTATGAGATGTGGGTGAGGGAGGGCAGCACAACACACAATTTAGCTATATTATTTGTATTATTTACAGTAGTGTCTTTGCTCATTCCATTGTATGTATCTTGACATGAATTATTTCCCAGAATGTAATTGTACAGACCTGTAAAACTCAATAAAATTTGTTTAAAAAAAATCTTATGAGGAAATGATGCAGTTGTAAAACACATTAAACGTCAACATATTTGTGAATATGGGGAGGGCTCTATCTTGAGATGTGGCATGGTGTAACACCCATCACAACAACCATTGTCCAAATCATTGACTAGGAGTATATCTGACAAGTATGATGACTTGTTAGCAATACAAGGTGAAACCACTTCTTGTGGCATGACACTGACTTGGATATTGAAACAAGTCCCTATCCCCATACTGAACACTGGGAAATGTGAACTTCTTGAGAGGATATGTTCTTTGAAATATGAAGTATTGGCTAATTCCCACATATCCTGTCATCTTACTGCCTATCAGGGAGACAGACTCAGCAATACCCCTTGTTCAATTGGCCCTTTGGATTTGTTCTACCTAAGCTGGTCATACATTGTTGACACGTTAAACTTTGAATGGTCACAGGCAACACACATCTTTGTGACTTTTGTGCTTTTATCTACAAGTTAACAGACTGGCCCAGTTCTTTGGACAAAAGCCCCCACGTGGTGTACATGGTTGATGGAGGGCCAGACAGAGTCCTTGGTGGGGGGGGGGATATGTACAGAGACATGTTGAGGAAAAAGAAAACTATAGTCAGGAGGCTAATTGTGGGAGAAATTGCCACATTGGCAGTCCATTAAAAGTCCAAGGTGAATGTAGCAGAGTCAACCTGAGGACAGTGACAGATGATGTTCTGATCCATGATAGTAAGCACAAGGCTAAGCAGAAACTATCCATTTGACACAGATGAATGCTACTGACTTCTCGTTCTGAATGTTGTTTCATCCAGATCTTCCTCCTCTGATGTGTCATGTGCCTACCGTGTGGGTGATGGTGGATTGGCAGAAGCACTAGGAGGCAGTGACACATCATGGGGAAGAGGTGTATGCTGAAGGTGCAGCATCATTCATCTGTGCCAGCAGATAAGGCATCACTGCAGTGATGATGAGCTGCAGTGCAAGCAAGCCTCCAGCAACGTCTGTGTGGTAGGAAGCATGGGAGCTATAGCAGCCATGTGTGAATCTTGCTTCTGCTCCATGTTCTCCATGATTTTGTGCATTTTTACCCAACTCTTTGGCAACATTGCTGGTGCCACTGTGACAGGACAGTTGTACTTGTCTCTGAGTGAGGACTCCAACAAAGCCACTAATGAAATGCTGGGGAGCATGGAGTGGACTGTGGGTGCCACTGATGGCTTCTAGGTGGCCCCTAGTGGGACTGAGGCACTCAGTGACCCCATCCAGTTTGCCCACCAGGATGTCCAACCCCACCCGCACCTGGTCAGCCATCTCATACTGAACTTCTACCACACTCCATTGGAATAGTAACAGTGGGACCTCACAGTCCCAGGAGACAGCTGTGGTGCTCGGTGGTGCCCGCTGTATTTTTTGCGCTGCAGGTGGAGAGGATACTACATGGCTGGATCTCTCTACTTCCGGAGATGGGCTGCCTATGGAGTCGAGCAGCACTTGTACGGTGTCCTGGTCGAGGGTTGAGAGCTCTTGTTCCTTTTCCTCATTGAAGAGTGGGACAGGCTGCTGAGCAGGAGGTGATGTTTCTTCTTCTTCACTGTTTAGGGCAGATACTGTTGTATGTGTTTGTCCACTTTGTATTCTTACATGCCACACCTATTACACAGAGCTTTGTGAATGATTGCACTACATCACTGATGTAACATTTAGGTTGATCATGGGTTTGGGCAGTTTTGCCTGTATGCAACTGCGAGGGACATGTTTATAAGCCCCTGCTGCACCTGTTACATCATCTGTACAAAACTGCCCGTGATGCTGGTTGATTCACATTATTGGCCATGGAGAATTAATCTGATTCTTGTGTCTTAACAATGCATTGTGGATAGGTCATCCTTACTCAAGAGTGGTTTTGTCACTAGGTTTTGAGTTGTAGATACACTGCACCCCCCGATGTTGGCACTACCACATATTTTGTTGTGTGGCATGAAGAGGGTAATCATGCACCTGAGATCAGGGATACAGTGATTTACACAATGAGATGACAAGTAGATGTGCTTGATTTCCCATAGTCTCACACAAGTGTTCATGTGTCTGAAAGTGGCCAAATCAAATAGATACAGGTGATTCCCATTGGTGGATGTTGATGTGCAGGGAGGTACACCTTGTGGTTTGTTGAGAGTCATTTCCTCTATCCAGTCAATCTTGTTCTTTGGGGCATTGGCAATGGTAATATGATGCAAGCAGGAGAACATAGGACTTTGTGGTAGGCTTCTGGAATTGGTGCATGTTGTGATTGTAGTGAACATAATCCTACAATGCTGAGGCCTTACACTGTACTTTTAAATTCATATCCCTTTTATTCAAAGGTGAACAGCACCTAGGCCTTCCAATATTTTCATTT
The DNA here is from genome assembly GCF_964261635.1 of Lissotriton helveticus. Lineage (NCBI taxonomy): Eukaryota > Metazoa > Chordata > Amphibia > Caudata > Salamandridae > Lissotriton > Lissotriton helveticus. Next base: position 314,222,661 of record NC_136062.1, read on the forward strand.
TTGTCAACATGGAATATGCACATAATTGACACAAGGTGCTTGCTGTGGCAGTGCAGCTTTGGATGTGAGCAACATGGGTGGGTGTACTTTGAGGGAGGGCTTCCCACTCAACCCATGTAGTTATGTGTGCTTCATTCACCTGCACACATAAAATCAGCAGTTAAACCATATCATTTGCTTTAAGCAATTTTCCAAAACATTAATACAAACGGACCATCATCAAGTTTTTAATTAGTGAGGGCATGGATGCTTCAAAATACTTACATGGTAATGTTGACCTACTTGATGTGGATTAGAAATAACTTGTAGAGGAGGCAGACTTTCCTTATGTACCTGTGGTCCTATGTACAAACCTGTATTGTAACGTAGCGTTAGTCTTCTTGGTTTGACACGGCGCTCAGCTACTTCTGTGAAGCGGGGATCACACATATTTTTTAAATTACGTTGCTGCATTGAATCTTGGCATGCACATGCATTTAATGTTGCTGACTAGCCCGAAAGCAGGCACTCTTTCACCATTGTACATGAGTGCCTGCTTTTTTTCACTAGTCAACTACATGGATAACCAATGCATTTTGTGGCACAGGACTGAGCCATACAGTGCAGTGTTTTGTTTCAGTCATGGTAGAGATCTGCACGGAGCCAAGTGAGCTGACCTGACGCTCAGTGACTTCTTGGAATATTTATAATCCCCTGACACCACGGGTACGTCACTTTGATTGACTTTCCTGTGGCAATAATGCTTATCCTTATTTACAATGCAGAGTCACTGCACTTAAAGTGGCTTAACGCTGCCTTATAAATGATGCACTCTTTCACGCTGTACTTTGCGTAAAGGGGAGGGCAGTGAGTGTTGCATTGTCAGTACCACAGCAAATCCCATTAATTTGGACACTGCCCCCTATTTACAGGGGCTGCATGATTAGGCGGCAACGCTAAGATTAAGACCAGGTGAAACCTGGTCTTCAACATGCAAAATGAGGGGAGATGTCTTATTTCCCCTTGTTTTTGCTGTTCCAATGTGTGCTGCGTTGTGCAGCACACATAGGAACAGCAAAAAGCCAATTATTGCTTTTGTGCAGGGGTGAGAGTCCTTCCTCCACATAAACATTCTTCCCCTCAACACAGACACCATTGCACTAAGGAGTGAGGATACCTGCATTGGTGGTAGGCTGCTAAATTTTGCACCAGCACAGGATGAAACGCAGGGTTGCATCATATTGTTGTCAATAAGGTGCAGCACTGTGTTACAGAACTAGCAGAGTGTGGGGTTAAGCCAAGGAGGCTAATGCAATGCTCTGCTACTTCTCTAGTCAATATGCCCCTTAGCTTGTTGATGTAGCCCAGAGTTAGGAGACACAGTTGTGGTCAATTGTCTATAAACTACATATGTATATGTGCAAGTGTGCAGTTTTACAAGTTACTTACACCACCATTGTGTGTCTTTATAGGTATTCAAAAACTAAAGTGACATTGGTATATTCCCCCAAGTACCTATGTATCTGGAGTTTGGTCTGCACGCAGTGTAGTAGGGCACTGAGACATATTTAGAGGTATAGAGGCAACATTCCCCCCAAGCCCCTTGTTGTTACTTACCCTGTTGCTGATGTAGCTGGTCATCTTCTGCACTATCCTGTCCCTCAACTTTACCCATTGTCTCCTCAGAGATGACTGTGGACACCTGCACCTCCAAGGCATCTAGCTCCTCCTGTGGCACTGGACTCCCACCTCTGGCCTGCAGTGCTGCCTGCCAATTGTTGGACAGTTTCCTCTTAGTCATGCGCTTGGCATCAGGCCAGCTCTTTTAATGGTCGGCCACTGTCCTCTTGACTTCTGCTACTGCATTCAGCTTGGTCACAATGGACTGCCAAATGGCATTTTTGATACCCAATGACACCCTGGAGCTGAAACAGGGCTAGTGCTGTACTCCGTCCGCAATCAGGATTGCATTTTCCTCCGTACTGTATCTTGTTTTCTCATCCTCTTCCCCTCGGCCTCTGGCTGGTCACCCTGGCTGTCAGAGGGGTTATGGGAGCTGGTATCTCCTTCTGTCCTGGGTCAAGCTTGCTCCATTTTGCTTCCAGGGTTTTTTTTTTGGTGGTTTGCAGGATTTTTATGGTTTATTCTTTTGCGAAGCGTGAAAATGTGAAGTGATTTTTCTGTCTGCTGACTGGCCGGCCGGCACTTGCTGTGACATTAGTGTTAACTGCAACATTTCCTGCCGTGAGCAGATGCTTTCTCTATGTAGCGACGTATTGTAAATTTGTTTACTCGTGGCGGTGAGAAAATTGCTGCTAACTAACGCTAGTTAGCGGAAATTCTTGTAAATATACCCCTGAGTTTCTTTTTTTCAACATTTAAAATGCCTTTCAGCCAGCAAGTACATTAGATAGTTGAGAGGAGCATAGGTGTTAAGCACGCCAAAATGAATAGTGCTTCTATTTTATTTTTCCATATAATATACGATTACTTGCAATGGTCCTACTTTCAGACGGACATACTCCAATAAAGAACTGGTAGAGATGAGCTCTACCCCCTGCCTTGCTGGTGGGCTGGGCCCCTGCCCCCTGTATGAGGGTCCATTTTCATGTCTGGCTTGTGGCTATCAGGCCATCATCGACAGCAAGATGCCTACTAATCATGATATGACTCACACACTATCACATACCCCTACAGCTAATCCAAGCAACCTCCCTATCAACTCACAGCAGGTGTGGAAAAGTATATTGTGCAATGTGATATCCCTCCCTAAGCACTTTGCCGAGGTTTGGGATCTCCTCTCCTCGATGCAGCCCGACCTAGGGTTTTTAACCGACACTTGGTTGAAGCCCCATTCAGTCCCCTCTATAGCACTTGCTCTGCCTGAGGGATACAGATTCATTCGCATGGACAGGCAGAATAAAGGAGGTGAGATTGCTATTGTGGGCAGGGATAACATCAAGATTACTGTGCTGGAGCAACACAGTGACCTGACCATGGAAGTACTGGTCTTCCGTATCGACCTCTTATCTCGGGTAAGTTTGAAGGAGGCCTTGGTATATCGGCCTCCTGGCCCGCTAAAAAGCTTCCCTCTTCATCTTATCGAGTTAATCGCACCGCATGTAATCGCGAGCAGCTATTTTTTGCTACTGGGCGATTTTAATATACACAGTAAGTGCAGTTCTAATGTGGATACAGAGTCACTTGTTACGGAGCTAGCCACTCTTGAGTTAACCTAGCTTAATGAGGGCCCCACCCACAAAGCGGGCCATACCTTGGATATAGTCTTTTCCAACTCCCCTAATGTCTCCTGTAAATCCCCCCAGTCGTTGCCCTGGTCTGACCATGAGTTAATTGAATTTTGTATTCAGGCACCTAGGAAGAGAACTCATGTCATTCACCCTGGCTTTTTCAGACAGTGGAAGAGAGTTACCCCAGAGGGCTTTAAAGCCTCTTTTGTAGAGCCACGGATACTAGAATCAGATAACATCAAAGAGGCACTTGCCAAATAAAACTTGCCAGTTTCTAGTGCTGTGGACCAGTTAGCCCCTCTGAAACCCCTTCCCGGTACTCCTAGGCTCCCCCAGAACGCCTGGTATTCACCCCAACTTCGTACGCAGAAGCGAACTTGTAGGAAATACGAAAAATGGTGGCGTGTTACGCATGAGGAGGAGGACAAAGTCCGGTATCATGCGGCCCTGGCTGACTACCACAGGAATATTAGGGCAGCACGTAAAGTTCATATAGCCCTACAATGAGATCTGGCCAGAAATGACCCAAAGGTGCTACACCGCATCTTAAAGACCTTTACGGATCCTAAGGCGTGCGAGAATCCAATGGTTGCTACACAAAAATGTGTGATGATATTGGTACCTTCTTCATACAAAAAAATGAGACCATCCATACTAATAATATAAAGAGAGAGCACAAACCTTTGAGGCGGGCAAGCTCCGGAACCACAGCACCTACAGGTACACCCAATACAGCGTTGGAAAGAAGAGTATCAGCAGATGGACATAGGCTATACACCAGCCCAACATATACATTAGAAGGGAAAAAGAACGTTTGGGAAAAAGTAGTCCGTTGTGGGTGTGTGTGTTGTGCTGGGGGCGTGTTCATAGAGCGATGGGTGCGCCATTCGTCAAAAACCCAACCCTGCCAAAAGCCAACCCTGCTGAATTATACCACTTGCGATGAGCGCGGCATTTGTCAAAACCCAACCCTGCTGAATGATACCGCTTGCGAGAAGCGTGGTCGTGGGGGCATGTGCATAGAGCGATGGGGGGCATGTGCATACAGCGATGGGTGCGGCATTTCTCAAAACAAACATGGATTCCACCGCTTGCGAGAAGCGGAAGTTGCATTTGCCATTAGACGCAAGATTTGCATTTGGCATTGTTGGCCGTTGACGTCAATTGGTGCGTCTAAGGGGCGCTACAGCGGACAAACTCGTTCTCGGCTGCCGCGCCGCCTGGAGCGGACACACACCTTCGCATATTGCGGCAAGGACATCAAACAGAAGAGCACACGCTCACCTTCAGCAGTACCGAACGAGGGCTTCTGAGCGGACGCACAGGCAAGTTTTGAAATAAATTTGCCTTGCCTATTACAACCATTGCAGAGATTCTATTTCATCCCCGGACAACGTCAGGGCGGGCAGCTAGTACCAAATATGAAGCTATGTTGTCTTACATATTCGAATTCACTTCCGCCAAAATTACATGGCGGCCATATTTAAATATCCGAACCGCGAAAACCGGCCTATGTTAATGCCGCATTGTATAAAATATCAGAGACTGCATCCATATCCATACTAATATTATAAAGAGAGAGCCCAAACCTTTGAGGCGGGTAATCTCAGTGACCACAGCACCAATCACAACACCCAATACAGCGTTGGAAAGGGCAGTTGCAGCAGAAGGACATAGGCTATGCAGACGGCCACCATATACATTTAAAAGGTAAAAGACCCGTGCCAGCACAGTAGTCCCTTGTGGGCGTGTGCTGTGGGGGTGGTCTGGGGGCGTGACTAACGCTGGGGGCGTGTGTTACGGCCATCACATCGTGGTCTGTGGGCGTGTGCTGGGGCGTGACAAATGCTGGGGGCGTGTGTCCGCCCTTCATGCCATGTAAGTCGTACATACAAGCGCCAATTACGTTGCTGCGCAGCTTCAAGGGGCACGCTGGGGGCGTGAGAAACGCTGGGGGCGTGTGTCCAGCCTTCATGCCATGAGAACGCAATTGCGCCGCATCAAGGGGCACGCTGGGGGTGTGTGCTACGTTCCGCCCTTCATGCCATGTGGGTCATACATTAATCAGAAGATCGTCTGCTATGGCCGTGTGCTGGGGGTGCGACAAACGCGTTCACCTGGAGGCCTGGTAAGTAACGTTACTGCAGCCTCTCCTGCGCGCTGTTACTGAACTCTCTCATTCAACGAAATTACACGCGCCTGCTACCATCCACCAGGGCTCTAGCTGGGCTCAGGCGGCGGATCAGTACACTAATTACACGCGCCTGATAACATCAACCAGGCCTGCATCTGGGCCTCAAGCGGGGGAACACGCAAATGACCTTGTCTGCAGGGACAATTAGTGCAGCCTCTCCTACTCGCTCTCACTCAACTCTCTCATTAAACGGATTTACCCGCGGGTGATAACTCTCTCATTCAATGACATTACACGCGCCTGCTAACATCAACCAGGGCTGTAGCCGGGCTCAGGCGGTGGATCACTACGCCAATTACACGCGCCTGCTAACATCAACCAGGGCTGCAGCTGGTCCTTCTCCGTCCCTATTCTAATGAAACAAAAAATGTTGTCTACCGCGAGATTTTAAAATAAATTGCCCTTGCCAAATACACACATTACACACATTCTAGTTCATACCCGGACAACATCGGGACGGCTGCTAGTCTATGATAAAATTGTTCAATCAGGGGAGTATTCTCCCATTACTATGACTCCCGCAGAATCTGGGCAGGCAGCCATTCAATTGCTGGGAAGCTTTCCCCCGGTGCCATAAGGGGAAACTGAGTCATAGATCCACTCAGTAAAATCTGGTTCACCTTAGGATCCTATGCCGGCAAAAATCATCACTTCTCTTGCCAGCTACCTGTCCCCCTCCATTGCACATCTCCTCAATCTCTCCCTTAAAGAAGGTGTGGTCCCTTTGGAATGGAAAGCAGCACAGGTTATGCCTATCCGGAAGAACACCAAGGCCCCGCTAACTGAGTTTTCCAATCTTTGCCCCATCTCTCTCCTCCCTTTGCTGGGCAAACGTTTGGAGAAACATATAAACATCAATCTCTCTAACCATGTCAAATGGACGGGCAGCCTTGATCCATCTCATTCAGGCTTTCGTCCAAAGCACAGCACAGAATCAGCCCTACTAGTGGTAACCGATAACATCAGGATGACCCTAGATAGAGGCCATTCTTCGATTCTGGTGCTGTTGGATCTGTTCGTCGTGTTCGACACGGTTTCCCATGAGATCTTGCTCAGGAGATTGGAGTAGATTGGACTCAGAGATCTAGCCCTACAGTGGCTAACGACTTTTCTTTCTTCTCGTTCCCAGGCGGTTAACCTTGGTTCCTATCGTTACGCCACAACAGAATTGTCCAGGGGAGTACAACAGGGCTCCTGTTTGAGTCCGACTTTGTTCAACATCTATGTGGCTCCCTTGGCCAATCTGTTGAGGAGCAGTGGATTTATCCCTGTCTCTTATGCGGACGATACCCAGTTGCTTTTTCCATTTGCAAAGTTTACTTCATCAGTGCAGGCCACCTTCTCTTTGGGAATGAGAAACATCTCTCAGTGGATGAGGAGTAACTTTCTTCAGTGCAATGTGGGGAAGACGGAAATTATGCTCTTCGGTGAAGCTCAACTGCTGTGGAGTCCTGACTGGTGGCCCTCTGACTTGGGCACTCCCCCCACTCCAAAAACCTGTGTAAAAAATCTAGGCGTTCGCATTGAACAGACCCTCACTATGAAGGAGCATGTGGCACAGACAGCTGGCTCGTGCTTCCATGTGTTGGGTCTATTGTGACGTATCCTTCCTCTGCTTCCCGATTAATCTAGGAAAACACTAACCCAGGCGCTTATATTAAGTCGCCTGGACTATTGCAATAGTCTTATGCTGTCTGCCAATGAGGCTGCCCTTGACAGACTTCAGGTTGTCCAGAATACAGCGGCCCGTCTGATTCTGAATGCTCCTCCAAGGACAGCCTCTCTGCCTCTGCTTTACCAACTCCACTGGCTCCCGGTACGGAAGCGTATACAGTTTAAAGTTTATTGCACTATTCACAAGACCTTGTCCAAGTCTGGCCCTAGTTATCTTGCGGATACATTTATCCCCTACATTCCACAGCGGTCCCTCCGCTCAGAATTCTAGCACCTTCTCACAGTGCCTAGAATTAAACGAGCCAGACAAGGGGGGAAGGCCCTATCCCAGCTGGGTCCCTGCCACTGGAACAAGCTCCCTGTGCAACTAAGACAATGTGCAGAACATCTCCATTTCAGGAAACAGCCCCTGATCCTTAGCTGTCAGGCTCTCCCTCACGCGACCCGTCTATAGCGCAGAGATACCGCTTCAGGGGTCGATTCTGGCGCTTTATAAATAAATAAATAAATATATTTTAAAAATCTATGCGCCATCCAGATGCTGGAAAATCTATTTTCAACATGCACATTTGATCAAGAGCAACAATCTAGCATTTGTGCTTTAAAAAAAAGAAAAATGCTACATTTTCAATGAATTACTTTCATTTATGTAAGAAAAATTTGAAGTGACTAATATATATAAGATGTGCTATGAACTGTTACTAAATTTGAAAAATGTACAAGTTGCACACATGCACAAGCACAAATGTGCCAACGCTCATGCTGCATATTTTAGCAACACATTTGTGAAACTGCACCTGTGACTTCAAGCACATTTCTAGTCACCGGAGATGTACGATTCCAAAATGTACTGTACAAAACAATCTCATAATTAGTTAATAATAAAATCTCACAACCTTTATCATACAAATTGCATATTTGTTATTGGTACTAGTGAAGTCATTCACAATCATGTTGAATGGTAGAAAGAACACATTTATTTCCGTACTGTGAGTGTGTGTCACCTAGTAAAGAGCAAAGCCTAGCACTTGTTTACTCGAGATTGAGGTGTCCACAGTTCAACCATATAATTCGGAATTTCTCTGAGCTATTGCTTGAAATTCCCACAAGACGGGAAGGAAACAGTGTGTATTTGTTGCCGGAATTTCATTGGTTAATTTGGAGAAATTCCAAGGAGTATTAACTGAGTTTTTGCAATCTGTGGGGTTGCCCTGTGATCCTCGGAACCTGGGTCTATTAAGTATATATGTGCAGTGGTTTTGTGAGATATATTATTTACTTAATGTTAACAATAGGTAACTTAGCAATCCCCTCTACTTGTATTAATGAAGGATATAAAATTCAACTCACAAAGAACAAATGTTTTTTAAGTATGAAATAGTTAATTTTACTTATGATGACAATATAGTTCTCACAGGGTTCTCAGTTTGAGTGAAACTAGTGCTCGTGCAGCACATGGCTGTATATAGTATAAAAATAATCTTCCAAGTTGATAAAACAATCCAAATGGAATCAATTTGGGGCGTGGCCACACACTCTTCAAAAGAACTCAGTTGGACAGGCAGTCATGTTGTTTTGCATACAATCCAACATTATATAGTGGTGCAAGACTTTCTATAATAATCCATCAACGTTTAAACATTTAAGAATATTGTGTCATTGGGGCGTGGCTTGGCTCCGAAGCGGAATGGCTGCTTGATCTCGCAGCTCCGCTGACCGAGCAAATAAATCCGGCAATTATAGACACTTCTGGTGTGTGGAATCGGACCTACCTCCCCCAGATATCAGCCCGACGGTCGGACAGCTGCCCGGTGGTGAACTTGGTCGCTGAGCACAGGCTGGGGCGAGGAGACCGCGGACTGCACGTGAGCGGAGCGGAGGCCTGGTGGACAAGCGGAGACTAGGGGCTCGCGTTAATCCTTAGCCCGGACGGGTGAAATCGGACGAAGCGCAGTACCAGAGCCAAGTGGGAGGTGCCTGTGCGCGAGAGCTGCGAGCACACGTCGGACTGCGGGAGACACCTGCGGGCTGATCTATGTCCACCGAAGCACCTGGTGAGCAATAATTAACGGAGAAATCCTAGCGCTACCACGCACCACTTGCGCTAATCACTGCGGTACACACTAACGGTCTATGCGGTGAATGGCGATTCGCCTAGCGTAAGGCCCGGTAAGGAACCATCAGGGCGTGCATTGCGGGCTGCCGGCTCCCGATTTATTCGAAGGAGTGTGGACTGTGTGGGTGCCTTCGCGCCAAGCCTTCGGCTTTACTGTACTGGGCGGCCATGCCTGAGTGTCTGGTGGCGTATATCTGCAGGCTGCTCCCCCTCACCAATCTCCCTTGCTGAGGCTTTACTAGAGCTCCTTTGCTGCTGCCCTGAGGCCACACCGTAATTGGCGTAAAAGAGTGTCAACTGTAAGGGAGTTCCAGGGAAACGTGCACCGATACCCCAGGACGCCTGTCTGAGGCGTCAGCGAGAGCGAAGAGTGAGAGATCGAGGGGACGAGCGGGGCCATTTTGTCCTGAGGCTGCCCCAGTGCCAAGCCCTGGCGCCTCGGCCTGGAAACACGTTATAGAATTGAGGGATCTGAGAAATTTGTGCAGATTGTGCCGTTCTCGTGAGGATACGCCAGAGTCTCTGGCCACAGGTCAGCCCCGGAGACGCACTGGACTTGGAGGGCACATAACTTGGGGATCCAGCGGGCGCATTGGCGCGAAATCTGCTGCTAGTGGGAGACCGGCCGGAATAGTGTGGAAGTATTTACTGGAGCGCGACGCTGCATATATACAGCTGCGACACAGCCACTCCTAACTTGCCGCTGTGTTTGGGGCCGAATATGGGGAAGCCGGACACGAGACAGCCGAGGCTGACCTTCGACAAGACTAAGCAGAAGACCGCTGGACAGGACCAGTCGGAGGATGACGCGACTAAAAGTGACCAGTGTGGCTCGTAAAATGCCAACATAAAATCCATGTTCCAAGAACTGAAGACGAGCCTGCAAGGCATAGATCACAAAATGGATGATTTGGCAGCCCGAATGGACAGTATCACAAGGCGTATGGACAAGCAAGAGGGTAGAGTGGGGGTGCTCGAAACGCGAGTGACTGAAACGGAGGAGAGTCAGACTGATATGGATAAAAAACTACGCGGCATGGACAAGATTCTGTGGTTAATTCAGCAGAAGAACGAAGATTTGGAGGCCCGCTCGAGACGCAACAACGTCCGCATAAGGGGCGTGGCGGAATTGACAAACATCACGAAAATGGAGCTGTATGTCGAGGCACTGATGACCGAACTGTTTGGAGCGGGGCTCTCGCAGATGTTTCTGGTCGAAAGGGCGCACAGCACCCTGGGCCCCCAGCCTAAGCCAGGCGCGCCGCCCAGACCCATTATTGCCCGCATCCTGAACTATAGGGACCGGGACACCATATTGCGCATGGCACGAGACACGAAAGACCTACAATACCAAGGTAACCACATCTCAATATACCCGGATTTCACCATGCAGGTCCAGGCAGCCAGAAGAGAATTCATACCGGCTAAAAAGATTTTCCAGCAACTCGGCACCAAATACTCGCTTATCTACCCGGCGAAGCTGAGGGTGCAGGGCCCAGGCAAACCATCCTTCTTTGTGGACGCGAAGGCGGCATTACAGTACGCCAAACAACTGTCACGAGATCAGAAAAATCAGACGCACTCGGAAGAAGCACGTGAGAGGCTGAGTGATGTTGAGTGACTGGGGCCTATGAACAGAACTGCATGCACTGTGCCTCTACAACCACGGGTGTTGGAGGATGAAGACGTCGGCCTGTGTAGCTGCTGAAAAAGACCTGTCCAGATAAGTTGTCAAACGTAAATATGTGTGGGGGGATGGGGAGTCCTTGAGCGATCACTACCAGGCCGGCGCTCGGTTGCCCTGGCACAAGAACAGGGTTAGTAGGTGACCAACCCGCGTTCCCCAAGGGATGATTCCCATTGAACTCTGTTTGCTGGAGAATCCTACTGGGTTCTTGAAGTTGGGGAGGGAGGGAAGGGGGGGAGTTGCACGACCTGATTGGGGGGTTGGAGAGGGAGGGGCAAGGGTGGGTTCGAGATTGGGATGGAAAGTTGAGTTTTGTTTAAATGTAAGTGATACGACGTATGTAGCAAATACCAACAATGTATGGAGCACTGGAAAGCACGGAATGTTAGGCCAGCAAGGATATCGTGCTACACGCTGTCCAGGGTTGGGCAGAAATGCTGACTGGATAGTTGCCACTTTGATTACTTGGTTGCAGGAATCTAGGTTGATGTATAAAACCATTGTAGTGAGCACAATGTACATAACAGTAATATGACAATGGCTCAAATTAAATGTTTAACTTGGAATGTACGTGGAATGAATGATAGCCGTAAGGCCAGACTGGTTCAAGCCTTCCTACTTAGAAAAGCTATAGATATATGTTTCCTGCAAGAGACTCACCTGACTGCTAATGCTACCACTGTGCTCCAACACAGTAGATGGGGTGAGACTGTGCACGCACCCTATTCGAACTACTCCCGAGGGGTGGCGATATTGGTCAGAAGAGGCCTTAATTGGAAGACGTCAGAGGTGGTACGGGATCCTAATGGCAGATTCATATTTCTGGTGGGGACGTTGTGTGGCATGCGAATGATATCGGTGAATGTATACGGTCCTAATGATGACAACCCTGATTTCTTTTGTGATCTCTGGCATAAGATTCAGACTCGTGGCCAAGCCGCGGTTGTCTGGGGTGGAGATTATAATGTGGTATTGTCAGACACCATGGACAGGCAAGGGGCGACCAGGGAACATCACCCTAGGGCAGCGACAGCACTTGGGGACATAATGTCAGACGCTCAATTGGTAGACTCATGGAGATTACTGCACCCCGAGGCCCGGGAGGGCACATGTCTAACGCTACATAGGGCGGCATGGTCCAGGTTAGACTACTGGCTACTGACAAGGGATATTCACGCCTTAGCACAGAAGGTAGCGCACCTGCCCAGATCGCTTTCGGATCACGCCCCAGTCTGTTTGACACTGTCTACCCCCTCACAATATGCCCAGCCTTTCAGCTGGAGATTCCCCTCTCGGGCTCTCCGAGATCAGGTTTTCAGGCAGGAGCTGAGGGAAAAACTTGAGGAGTACTTTGTACTGAATGAAGGCTCGGTGGACTCCCCAGGCACCCTATGGGAGGCATGTAAAGCAGTGGCGAGAGGGTATTGCATGTCACTGAAAACAGGGGTACTAAGATCCATTAGGGACACACTACAACAGCAAGAAACCGAACTGGTAGCGCTTGAGGCTCTGCTCACAGAGGCACCAACAGATAGAGTCCGGGCTGACTTCAGAGTGAAACTCATACAATACCAAGAGGAGGCAGACAGAAGGTGAAGTTTTTGTCCAGAGACAGCCAGGCTCGGCGATATGGGGAGGGAGACCGGGCGGGGCGTACCTTGGCTAACATGCTTCGTTCGCCGAGGGGTACGGAATATGTTTTGGAACTTACAGATGAGGGAGGAGATATTGTTAGGGAACCCCAGGCCATACTCAGGGTTATGACTGATTACTACAAAACACTTTACACATCCAAGGTCACGCCGGATGACAAAACGCTCACAGACTACCTAGACACAATCGCCCTGGCGTGGTTCAACAATGGGGCCAGGCAGTACATGGACTTGCCGTTCTCACAAGAGGACATAAGAGCAATAATTGCAGGACTGCCTCCAGGTAATGCACCAGGGCCAGACGGACTAACAGCAGACTTCTATAAGGAATATGCGGACATACTAGTACCCAGACTTCACAGGGCCTTCGAGGAGGCGGTAGACTCAGATACACTCCCACAGACGATGCGGGAGGCGTTAATTATTACGCTACTCAAGCCCGATAAAGATCCCACAAATCCGGACTCCTACCGTCCGCTTTCGCTCATAAATATTGATGCTAAAATCTATGCGAAACTGCTTGCAGATCGTCTTAAATACATGTTGGCGCACATAGCACTCTCTGATCAATGTGGCTTCGTACTGAAGCGGTCCACATCGCATAATCTGACGGTGTTGTTCGGACTTCTACACTATCTTGATCCAAAGGTGCAGGCTGCTGCCGCGCTATTGGGTGCGACTAAAGCATTCGATTCTTTTGAGTGATAATTTCTGCTCACCCTTTTCACCCGTATGGGATTTAGTCCACGATTCGCCAGACGCATTGGCATATTATACAACAACCCGTCCGCTAGAGTTAGGGTTAATGGACAGACCTCGGCTCCCTTCCCGATAACGAGGGGTACCAGACAAGGGTGCCCGCTGTCCCCGTTGTTGTTCGCTATTGCAACGGAACCACTAGCGGCACGCATGCGCCAACACCATACCCAGCGAAGCATTGGCTTCACGTCGCGCGGCCTACTTATCTCCCTTTATGCCGACGACGTGACAATATACATGATGAATCCGGCAGACAACTTTGACCCATTGATGAGAGAAGTGCTAAGGTACAGTGGCCTTACTGGTATCAATATTAACTGGTCGAAATCTACCATGCTGCCATTGACGGACGGCACGACCAAATGCCACACTGAATTTCCGATAGATTGGGTAGAGGATGAGGTCAAATACTTGGGAATCAGGGTCAGCCGCTCTATACAGGACATTTGGCTATCAAATTTCGGAGTGGCAATGGACTGGCTTGAGGGCAAAGTGAAGAAATGGAAGTCCCTGCCACTATCGCTGACAGGCCGCATAGCTATTGCCAAAATGGTTGTGGTCCCCAAATTTCTTTATTTATTTATAAACATACCCCTTCCTCTGACGATGGCATTTTTTCGCCAGCTCAGATCTGCTATAATCGAATTGGTCTGGGCGGGTAAGCAGCCTTGAGTGGCCTGGAACCTTCTTACTCTTCCGTTTCATCAGGGAGGGCTGGCTGCGCCGGATTTCGAGCTATATGCGTATAGTGCGCAGGCCCAATACCTGCACTACTGGCAGCACCCGACCCCATATCAGCGGCACGTGGCAATAGAGACTGATGTGGCGGCCCCCTGCCCCCTTAAGGCTGCGACGTACAAGAAGTACAAACGGTCTCAGGAAGACATTGATACTGTAGAAGTGGTGCGCTGGGCCTGGACGGGTATTGCTAAACGGGCAGGGGTCAGCGAACTGTATGCCCCGAGCATGCCATTGGAGGGTAACCCACTATTGGGGCCGCTAACGGATGCAGCAGTAGTCCGCAGAGCGTGCGAATGGGGTCTGAAGGTAGCGGGTGACTTGTACCCCGATGATGTGTTTATTGCGCTGCAAGATATGACTGAGTCCACTGACCCAACGGCCTCAGAACTACTGCTGTATTACCAACTACGGGCTGCGTGCAAAAAAAGGTACCCGGTCTTCCCTGGGGTCCCACCGACGCTGGCGGCATTGGAGGAAGTACTATCAAACGCCTCCTCGCATAAATTGATAACACGTATATACAGGGCTACACAGAATGCGTCGCCTGTCCCACACGTTGACTCGCGGGTGGCCTGGGAGGTGGAGGCGGGTATAAGCATCACGGAGAAACAATGGACATTTTGCTGCACACAACTAGAACACCTATCGCCCAACTATAGGTTGCGGCTCATACACTTTAATTATTTGCATAGAACATACCGCACACCCCAGCAATTGGTTAGAATGGGTCTGCAGGCAGATGCATCTTGTTGGAGATTTGGTGCGAGTGAAGCTACATTCTATCACCTGGCCTGGGAATGTGGCCCAATACACACATTCTGGGAGGCAACCTGCCGTAGCATAGGGCAGATAGTGGGTGCACCCTTGGGCCCTGACCCGCTTATCGCGCTGCTGGGATTTGTGATGCCCATACCAAGTGCATCCCGGAAGCTGGTAGCCCTCCTGTTATTACTTGCCAAGCGACAGGTGGCACTTCACTGGAAGCAGAGGGATGCACCTACATCATCCAGTTGGGTAAAATCTGCACTGTACTGTAAAGATCAGCTGTCAGCCTATTGGGAACTGATGCCATTACGTTCCAGACCAGCAGACATTTGGCAGCCGTTGGTTGACTGGCTGGCTAGATCGGAAGGCAATGAAAGTGACTGAGGGATGCAGGTGGGGTGAGTCTGGGGAGGTTGAGTGGGTGGTTCGAGGCTTGCGACCAGCTTTAGTGGACAGCAGTTGATAGCAGAAGTGCCCGGGGATATGCAATTGGTCTATGACTTGCTGATATGCGACACTCACTTACGTCTGTTGTAGTTTGTTGATGAGTTCTAAAATGTGTTGACATCCTGCGCAACTGTACGCCTTGTAATATCTGGATGTGAAATGAAATGCAATTAAGCTGCCTGCCTCCGGGTTGTTGGCTAAATAGCGGTGTACTCATTGAAGAATAACAATAAAGGTTTTGAAAAATTTAAAAAAAAAAAGAATATTGTGTCATAAAAATAAATAAATAAATATATAAGGCGCCCTTGTTACAGATATGTGATTCTAAACTTAATCTAATTCTTTTATGACTCCCTTGCAGAAGGCTTCACCCAATAGCCCTAATGTCACTGGTATGAAGAAAAAAGAAATGCAAAATGGCTTGTTCCAAAGGGCCTGGACCAGAATGAAATATTGGCAGGGACACTGGGGATGCAACTACATGGTGAATAATTAATGAAGTGTATGCATTCCATTGGGATGTTTATTTCTGCCCTTTGGAGCACACCATTTTCAAGATTTTCTGCAAAGGCTGAGAAAAAGGGAGGGTCTTAAAAATGAATTGTTTTGCATGTTAATTGTGAAATTTGGAAGCAAAACAGAAAAAATGGCTGAACAGAATTAACCCCTTTCCTGCGGGGGTAATTCCCCCGCTGTGCTGGGGGGCGGGGGCACGCACAGCGCCCCTGTGCTGATGACGAGCTCTGCTCGTCATCAGCCACAGTGCTCGTGTGCTGATGACGAGGTGAGCTTGTCATGCCCACGCCCGTTTCTTAGAACGCTCAGCACAGCAGGGGAATTATCCCCGCATGTGAGCGTTCTAATGGCCATGACGAGCTCAGCTCGTCATCAACACACGTGCACCATGACTAATGACGAGCTGAGCTTGTCATCAGCATGGGAGGGGTTAACCCAAATTTGGCAGAACATTAGATCTTCGCACAGAAAGCATACCGGTCATTAATTGGTGTAAATTTCTTCAACCGATTTTGAGAAATTAGGGTTCAAATTAGAGTGCTATCTGGTCAGTTGGTCTGGCAGCAGTACCATGACACCTTATGTAATGAAAATGTCTCTTTAAACTTTTTCAATGCCTCTGTGAACACATTTATGGTGCTCACATCAAGAGTCCCTATGCTCTACTCTTCATGAATACCTATGAGTACTGAGAAAGAAATTACGTAACCAGAATACAACTTGCAATATAATTATTCAATCATTGATATTATTATTATTATTTATATTCTTATAAAGTGCCAGACTAGACCCCCGAAGGGGTATCTCCGCGCTATTGCTGTAACAAAAGAGTGTTCTGATTCTGATTGTGAGTCCAGAGAAGGAAATTTAGGCAAGAGAGGCATTATTTACCAGGATACAGATGTGTTTTTAAGATTTTCCGAAAAGTCAGATGACTGGAGAGAGATCTTAGTTCTGGGGGCAGAGAATTCCAGAGTGCTGGTCCGGCATAAGCTAATGCACGGCCACCTTGTCTGGCCTTTTTTACTCTGGGTATCTGCAATAGCTGCTGGTGACTGGAGCGCAAAGGGCGCCCGGGGATGTAAGGCTGGAAGATTTCGGTCATGTATTTGGGTCCATCTTGTGGATTGTACATAGAGTTTTAAACTGGACTCGTTTCCTCACTGGAAGCCAGTGGAGTCTCATCAGCAGGGGACAGGAGGGAGTCCTTGATGGAGCATTTAGGACAACCCTTGCTGCTGTATTTTGGATTACCTGTAGTTTACTAAGCTGCTCCTCGTTAGCTCCGAGGAGCAAACCGTTGCAGTAATCCACCCTGCTGATGACAAGAGCCTGTACAAGCGTTTTTCTGTGATGGTCCGGTATGTAGGGGAAGACTCGTCTTAACATCCCAATAGCCCGAAAACAGGTACCAGCAACTTGATTTACATGGCCTTTGAATGTAAGTTGCTGATCAAAGAGCACTCCCAAGTTCTTAACTGTGCTCTTGAGAATGGGGACAGGGCCCAGCTCTAAGGGCCACCAGTCTGATGCCCAGTGTGTTGCCGCTTGCCCAAAACACATAACCTCCGTTTTCCCCACATTACACTGCAGACAGTTTAAAGACATCCATTCTGCAATGGCTCTCATGCCATCTGCAAAAGATCTTTTTATTGCAGGTGTAAGGTTTTTAAAGGGAAAAAGGAGTTGGGTGTCGTCGGCATACGATAGATAGATGGTATGAATGTAATATCTGAAACATCTGCACTTTGATCTTTAAATAATTAGACACTACGATGAGCTTTACTATTTGCCTAAAAGGCTCATTTCTAAAACCGACAGCCATATTGTAGCAGGAAAGTTGTTTCAAGTTTTGGACACATTTGTTTGAAGAGCAGTGGTCGAAGTGGGCGTTCTGCTGACAGTACTTAGATATTGAATCATATAAACTGATTAATAAAATATTGATTAACTAGAGTGACCTTATAGGTGGGTTGAAACGTGCAATATGGTGAAACACACTGTATATTATTAACTATCTTTTATTTGTTCTGAATCCCGGATATTAATGAATTGTTTCAGAGATTTCACAATTGGGTATATTTGTCATGTTCTTGGATGAATATATATGAATTCATAAGAATTTGGAACAGAGGTTGATGTGTGAAGCCTATGAATAGGCTAGTGACCCTAGGATATAGTTTTTTTGTTTGCTTATAACTTTTGTGCTGCTTGTTGAATCTTCAACTATTTCCTGAAAAGTTTCATGGTGATCCATCAAGCTGGGCCCGAGAAAAAGTGTGGGTCCCAAAACGCATTTTATCCATAGGAAAATTGAACAGAAATACCAAAAGCTAGGTCTTGGTGTAGAAAGCGTGCTTTATATAATTTGGTGTATATCCGTTCAGTAGTTCTTGAGAAATGAAGGTTCAAAATGTATAAATATCTTGATGGTTGGGTACACAGAACTCCTGCGAGAGTCCTACGTACATACAATTTTGAATAATAGAGTTTTTTGATTGCTGGAGGGGCCTTTTTTTCCTATTGGTCACTTTGCTCCCGTGAGAGCGAGAAGCGCACGCAAGTCCTGTGGGATCTTTTGTTCTGATTGACTGGCTGCACCATGAAGAGAAATGTTGTGGCTGCCACTATAGGACATGGGGAGCAAACCCTGGGTCCTGAATATCAATGAAATGATAAAGTATAAGGTGGCAGAGTTAGGGTACCCTGACACTCTGGACATTTTATGGGTCCTTCTGGCTTAAATGTAAAAACAAATGAGTTGCTGTGATCCTGCAGGACTCTTACAGGAACCAGCGCATCCTTGTTTACTCTTGCAAAAGATCAGGCCTAGGCCCTGCAGCCAACCTCAAGGCACGTGGAAGGCCCTGTATGGCAGGGGGTACAAGGTCCATGGGGGGATTCTCCATGCACGCTGAGGGTGAGAATGGTAATAACATATTACTCTACTTTTAAAAAACACTAGAAAATCACAGAACAAAACAAAGGTTAAATTGATGTTAGAGTTAGGCATCTCATTTTAAATTGAAAAGAAAACTTCAAAAAATTCACGGAAAAAATAATAGTTAAGTGAAAATGTAAGTTAAAATATAACATTTTAAACTTAAACAAAACACTGAACTACACCAGGTATAGGCAAATGAATTAAATATAACCTGAGCACTCTCCATGCACTGCTTATGACCGAACATATTACATCACATACTACACACATGACATGCTCTATGATATCTTTGATAACATCACTGATGATATCTGAAATGACATCACTACTCATATATTTTTTATTATGTCAAGATCAATTTTTCCGGCTGTTGTTTCTTACTTGTTTGAAACTTTCTGTCTTGAATATTTCACTCACTTTTATGTATGTATCTTCTAAGGTTTTTATTAAACGAATAAAGATTAGTTTGACTGGCTGGCAACATTAATGACATCACTGTACATGGCAAGTGCTCAAGTACATCAGAATTGGTAGATCCTTTCAATGCTTGTTTGTACTCCTCTTATCCAGTAAGTGCAGAAAGCACTCCGGTCGGTCAAATATTTTTCTTGGATTTACCTTCAGCTTTTGGATTTTTGTAAATTGGAGCACAGAAAACGGCCAAAAATGGGCATGAAAATGTTTCTACACAAGCAGCAAATTAGGCTCGAAACATGCCTGGGAATATTTTTGAGCTCAGGGAACACATATGTATAAATGAGTCTCTGATTCAAAGCCTCACAGGTTTATTTGCAATTAGTATATACAACTAAAATAAAGAATGTAAATCTACATTTATTGAAATACCAAAGTTCAAAATACCACAGTGCACATGTGGAGCTTTCCTTCATAAACGGCAATCATTGCTGTTCATTTTTAGGGCCATAAGCGAAAGATTCATTCAAGGGACCGATAATGTCAGAGAGTAGACATGAGTTCAATAAAATTACTAATTGGTATTATCTTTTTAGTGGTATGGCTTGAGTTTGAAGAACCTAGAAGCTTGCTGATTAAAGTAACTGTCACGCATGACATTTTTCATGAGCACAGCTCACAAAAGTGGTGTATCTGTGGCAGGCCATTTATATTGCAGTTTCACAGTCTGAAGAGAAGCCATAATTCTAGGCATCCTAAATGTATTCGACCATACCCCCTTTAAAAATCTGCACTAAAAGTAAAAACAAATATTATTGTAACTCGTATTCTGCTTTTTTTGATGTGCTATGTACGCTCATGGGTGCAACATAGCTCAACAGAGATTTCTTACTGTGATAAAGTGGATTATTAGTTGGTGTGGATGGTAGCTCACCACAAGTATCAATCAATCAATCAATCAAGCATTTATATAGCGCACTACTCACCCGGAGGGTCTCAAGGCGCTTGGGGAGGGGGTCCGCTACTGCTCGAACAGCCAGGTCTTGAGTTGCTTCCTGAAGGTGAGGTGGTCTTGGGTCAGGCGGTGGTGGGTCGGGAGGGAGTTCCAAGTCTTGGCGGCCAGGTAGGAGAAGGACCTTCCTCCTGTGTTGACTCTTCGGATGCGGGGGACGGCGGCGAGGGCATGGCTGGTCGATCGAAGCTGACGTGTGGGAGTGTAGAAGTTGAGGCGGCTGTTGAGGTATCTTGGGCCTTGGTTGTGTAGGGCTTTGTGTGCGTGGGTGAGGAGACGGAAGGTGATTCTCTTGTTGACCGGGAGCCAGTGCAGGTCTCTCAGGTGTCCGGAGATGTGGCTGTGTCGGGGGATGTCGAGGATGAGTCTTGCTGAGGTGTTCTGGATCCGCTGGAGTCTCTTCTGGAGTTTGGCGGTGGTTCCGGCGTAGAGGGAGTTGCCGTAGTCCAGTCGGCTGGTGACGAGGGCCTGGGTAACCGTCTTTCTGGTCTCGGTGGGGATCCACCGAAATATCTTACGTAGCATGCGGAGGATGTTGAAGCACGACGAGGAGACGGCGTTAACTTGTCTGGTCATGGAGAGGGAGGAGTCCAGGATGAAGCCCAGGTTGCGTGCGTGGTCTGTCGGTTTGGGTGCACTGCCCAGGGCAGGTGGCCACCAGGAGTCGTCCCAGGTGGAGGGCGAGGAGCCCAGGATGAGGACCTCCGTCTTGTCCGAGTTCAGCTTCAGGCGGCTGTTCGTCATCTACTCGGCTACGTCTGTCATCCCTTCGTGTAGGTTGGCTCTGGCGGTGGTGGGGTCGTTGGTGAGGGAGAGGATCAGCTGGGTGTCGTCGGCATAAGAGATGATGTTGAGGTTGTGTTGGCGTGCGATGGCCGCAAGGGGGCTCATGTAGACATTGAAGAGGGTGGGGCTGAGCGAGGAGCCTTGAGGAACGCCGCAGATGACTTCGGTGGCTTCTGATCTGAACGGGGGGAGGTGGACTCTTTGAGTTCTTCCGGCGAGGAAGGAGATGATCCACTCTAGTGCCTTCTCCTGGATTCCGACGTTGCAGAGGCGCTGCACTAGGGTGCGGTGGCAGACAGTGTCGAAAGCCGCGGAGAGGTCCAAGAGGATGAGGGCCGCTGTTTCCCCGTTGTCGAGCAGGGTTCGGATGTCATCAGTGGCGGCGATGAGGGCGGTCTCGGTGCTGTGGTTGGCCCGGAAGCCAGACTGCGAGCGGTCGAGGGATCCGTTCGTCTCAAGGAAGGCGGCCAGCTGCTTGTTGACGGTCTTCTCGATGACTTTGGCCGGAAACGGGAGGAGCGAGATGGGGCGGTAGTTTTTGAGTTCGGAGGGGTCCGCTGATGGTTTCTTCAGTAGCGCGCTGAGTTCGGCGTGCTTCCAGCTCTCCGGGAAGGTGGCGGTGTCGAAGGAGGTGTTGATGATGTCCCGTAGGTGGGGTGCGATGACAGCGTCAGCCTTGTTGAAGACGTGGTGCGGGCAGGGGTCGGTAGGAGATCCGGAGTGGATGGAGTTCATCGTGCGGCGGGTTTCTTCGGTGTTGATCGGGGTCCAGGCGCGGAGGGTGGTGGCGGGGGGTGCAGGTGCGGTCGTGGGGTGCGTTGGCTGTGTGATGAAGCTGTTGTGTATGTCTGCAATCTTGTTGTGGAAGTAGGAGGCGAGGGAGTTGCAGAGGTCTTGCGATGGGGTGATGTCGTTGTTTCCGGCGTTGGGATTGGAGAGCTCTTTGACGATGTTGAAGAGTTCCTTGCTGTTGTGTGCGTTGTTGTCCAGTCGTTCCTTGAATGTGGTTTTCTTGGTGGTGCGGATCAGTTGGTGGTGTTTTCGAGTTGCGAGCTTGAGGGTGGTCATGTTGTCTGGTGTTGGGTCTCTGCGCCAGGCTCTCTCGAGGGCTCGGCAGTTCTTCTTGGAGCTCTTGAGTTCGTCGGTGAACCATGGTGCTTTCTTACTGCCGGGTCTGCTGGGCGGGGTCCTCAGGGGGGCGAGGTCGTCTGCGCAGTTGCTGATCCACCTCATGAGGTTGTTGGCGTCCTGGCTGGGGTTCGCTGAGCTGGCAGGGGGGTACTGGCTCAGGGATGCGGTGATCTGGTCGGCTGTGATCCTGTTCCAGCTTCTGCGTGCATCCTGTTGCTGGTGGTGGTGGATCGTGTTCTTTTTGAAGCTGAAGTAGACGCAGCTGTGGTCCGTCCAGTGGAGTCCCGTGGCGTGGCTGAAGGCGATGTCCTTCCTGGCTGAGAAGACGGGGTCGAGTGTGTGTCCGGCGTAGTGGGTGGGGGTGGTCACCAGCTGCTTGAGACCGAGGTTGGCGAGGTTGTCCAGCAGGGTGGTGGTGTTGCGGTCGTTGTTGTTCTCCAGGTGGAAGTTGAGGTCCCCGAGGAGGATGTAGTCAGCGGAGGGGAGGGCGTGCGGGCTGATGAAGTCGGCGATGTCTTCGCTGAATTGTGTGCGTGGTCCCGGGGGTCTATAGATGAGGGTGCCTCTGAGGGTGGTCTTGGGGTCGGTGTGGATCTGGAAGTGCAGGTGTTCGGCGGCTGCGAGGGTTGGGGTGTCGTCGGTGTTGGTCGTGATGCGGATGGTGTTCCTGTGGATGATGGCGATGCCTCCTCCGGTCTGATTGCCGCGGTCCCTCCGGGTGATCTTGTATCCATCCGGGATGGCGATGGCGATGTCGGGTGCAGAGGAGGCGTTCATCCATGTTTCCGTGAGGAAGGCGACGTCTGGTGATGTTGTGTCGAGTAGGTTCCAGAGCTCTACGGCGTGTCTGTGGACGGAGCAGGTGTTGAGCAGGATGCACTTCAGGTGGTTGCTGCTGGTCCTCGGTTTGGTGGGTGCGGGTGCCGTGCAGGAACGGATGCAGGAGAACTTGCAGGAGTTGCAGCTGAAGGGTCCGTGGGTGTGTCTCGGGGTGGCTCGGTAGCATCCGGGGATGCGGTCGACGTTGAGTGCGTAGAGGTCGGTGGCGTCGTAGGTACGGCGGGTGGGCTGGTGTCTGCGGGGGCCAGGGGTCCTGGCGCTGGGCGCGGTCCAGGCGCGGACGGGCGCAGACGGGCTTACCTTTGGCGCGCCTTCGGCGCACAATCGGCGCTCCCGCTGCGCGTCACCGCTGCGCGTCACCGCTGCGCGTGAGCACGGTCGCCATATATGGCGATGTGCGAGGGAGGGAGGAGCAGCTGGGAGGCGGGAGCGGGGAGGGCACAGAAGGAAAAGGGGGCGTGTCCGCTCTCACGGCGGCAAGAAGCGGGGAGCGGGGCGGGTGGTCAGGTACGGGCACAGCAGCACAGGGGGCCACACAATGACAGCAAAAGGGACAAAAGGTTAAATAACTACAGAAGAAGCTAGATAACAACGAAAAATAAAACACAGTTAATACAGGACACCACTCGAAATACGGCGGGGGCGGGGCCAGCAGGCAGGCTCAGCGAGGCTGAGGGCAGCCGCAGGTGGGGAGCACACGCTACAGCTGGTGGCCGTGCGGCGCGGGGTTGTCCTAAGAATAGGTCACACTCACCTGTGCCGCACGGTCGCCATTTATGGCCAAGTGCGAGGGAGGGAGGAGCAGCTGGGAGGCGGGAGCGGGGAGGGCACAGAAGGAAAAGGGGGCGTGTCCGCTCTCATGGCGGCGGGAAGCGGGGAGCGGGGCGGGTGGTCAGGTACGGGCACAGCAGCAGAGGGGGCCACACAATGACAGCAAAAGGGACAAAAGGTTAAATAACTACAGAAGAAGCTAGATAACAACGAAAAATAAAACACAGTTAATACAGGACACCACTCGAAATACGGCGGGGGGTGGGGCCAGCAGGCAGGCTCAGCGAGGCTGAGGGCAGCGGCAGGCGGGGAGCAGACGCTACAGCTGGTGGCCGTGTGGCGCGGGGGTGTCCTAAGAATAGGTCACAAGTAATAATATCACTTTCATTGTTAAGTCCTGTGAAGTTTTAATTAATGTAAACCTGAGCTCAACCTCTGGTGGCTATGGCAGAGTACAGACAGGCTTAACTTAAGAAAACATTCAAACTTACCAAAGCAGTTAAAAAGTCAAAAACACACTAAAATAAAACCCCTCTCCAAATTATAAATTAAAATATTTTAATGGAGAAAATTACATCAAGATACCAGAACATCTAGTAGGGGAACTAGAGATATGAAGCTTTAAATTTAATTCAATTTTAGCACCAAAAAGTCCGGTAGTTCTTTTAGAAGTTTGAATAGTGGTTTGGCACTGTTTTGAGCTTCAGCAATAGTGGATGTCACATGCTCAGCTTGCGCAGTTTTACAAAGTGCAAGATAGTTTCTTTTTGCCAACTTATAGGCTAATTTAGTGTCTGTGGCATAGTTCTTTCTCCGGTGTCTCTCAGACGCTTTACCTTTACTTTTCTCCCCTTTTAGTCTCACAGAGAACCAGGGGGCCGGTGGCGCTTCACCTTTTTGTCCGAAAGTGGTAGGCAGACATTAATACAATTAATTAACCAATTATGTATTACATCCACATCAGCTACAGAAATTGGGCTGGTAATGGGGGAACTCTCAGTTAGAATCTTGTTAAAAGTATCAATGTTTAGTTTACCCCAGTTTCTTGAATTTGCCTTGTCACTGAACATACTGGAGACTGGGCTCGAATAAACTTTACTGACTCGAAAACTCAGCAGAAAGGGATCCGACCAGAGAACAGGAAGTGCTGGAAGACAGCTAATGTTCAGCAGGTTAGAGAAGATGGGGTCCAGTAAATGAACCGCTATGTGAGTGGAAACCGAGTTACATAACAAAATGTTCATAGCTGCTAGATATAAGATGAGTGTAGCGCTAATGGAGAATGCTGGGCCATCAAAATGCAAATTGAAACCCCCAAAATGGTGAAATTAGCGGTGTCTAGGAGATACGGAGCAACTACATCAGGAAAGGAGTCCACCCATATCCCAGCAGGTCCCGGGGGGGCGGTAGAGCAAGATGCCAGAAAATTTGACCTGAGGAGTAATGATAAGTCTAAGTAGTGCAGACTCACAGCCTATGACAGGTAAATCTTCAAATTTACATGTGTAGCAATCTTTATAAATAATTGCGATACCACCATCCACTTCTCAAGTCCTGTCTCTCCTAACTATTAAGTAATTGGGAGTTAATGCAAAAGCAATGTTCAGTCCAGAACACTCCTGTAAACAGGTTTCTGTGAGAAAAATTGCATCAGGGTGTTCATTGGTCAAAATGTCAAAAATGTCTGACTTGTGTTTGGGGAGTGATCGACAGTTTATATTGTAGAATACATAATCCATTTTGTGATTTTTGCCCTGATTCATATCCGCTTTAACCTGGGCCTTATTAACAGCAACAGGTGAGCTATATCCTTTATATAAGTCCATGTTAGATGCAAAACTGCAACATGGACAGTTAAAGGTCAAGGATTCTGGATTTAAAAGCTCACACTTGGGGGGTAAAGCGTTTAAAGGCTTATCAGCTGCTCCTTTGAATACCTTAAAGATGGTCTCCTGATCAGAGCAGGGATCGTGGCCCCTGGCCCCGGTCGGACGTGGACGGGCGCAGACGGGCTTGCCTTAGGCGCACCTGCTGCGCGCGTCCGCTGTGCATCTGATCCCGGACCATTATATGAGGTAATGGCAGGACAGCATGCAAAGACTAGCGAGCTAATCGTTGAGAGCACGTGGCAAACCGACAATGGCCGCTCACGATCCTCATGGTGAGGAAAAGTTCAGTTACGAGGAGTATGACACACTCCACCACAAAATTAATATTTTACAAGCCCTCAGATTTTTGTGCA
Organism: Lissotriton helveticus; assembly: GCF_964261635.1. NCBI lineage: Eukaryota > Metazoa > Chordata > Amphibia > Caudata > Salamandridae > Lissotriton > Lissotriton helveticus. The sequence continues at coordinate 314,248,582 of NC_136062.1, forward strand.
AATTCAACCCCCAGAAAGTAGGAAACACATTTTTAAAAATGTCTTTCAGAACAGATTTAAAACATCAGAGATGAGGAGAAAACGTAATTAAAACGACTCTGCAAAACCTCTCAGGCCTCAGGTTCCAAGTGGATTGTGATGCCCAACAATCATTTGAGCAACTGAAAATTACTTTTACTTAGGCACTTTTCCTAGTGCACCCACCCTACTCTTACCTTACATCATAGAAGCTGTTGCCTCAGAAGTGGCACTTGGATAAATTTGTCTCAGAGACATGCCACTGCATGACAACTGCATCCAATGGCATATATGTCTATAAGGTTGAACCCAAACAGTAATGTATGTATGTATGTATGTATTTCGATTTATATAGCGCACGAATCACCCAGGGGTCTCAAGGCGCTTGCTTAGGGAACCCGTCCTGGTATTCCCCTGTGAGATACCCCGGCAGGGTATTCACAAGGTGAAAGCCAGGCATCCCGCCGCGAGGGGCCGTAGTGGAGATTAAGCAAGCTATTGCCCAGAGTCGCAGAGTGTGACCCCGTGAGTCGAGTAGGCACCGGAGCGAGAATTGTCGAGTCCGTGGAATTTTTGAGCCCGAGACCCGCCGAGGCGGGGAATCGAACCCTGGTCCACGGCTGATCTCAGCTTCCGGGTCTGTCGCCTCTAACCACTGAGCCACGCTTCTCCACAGTAAGGATTATACTATAGCGGAAAAAGAGCCCTTGGCTTTCCGTGAAGCGTACAAAGAGTGAAGACATTACTTGTTTGGTGCAAAGCAAAAACCTGTGGTATTTATGGACCATCGAAATTTGCAATTTATGAAACAAGCAAGAGTGCTCACTCCTCGCAAACTTAGATGGAGGTTGTTTTTTGCAGAATTTGACTTCGTATCCACCTTTTAGGCAGGTAAAAAAAACGCAAGGCCGATGTATTTACCCAACAGGATACCACTGTACTGCGCATAACCGAGTCTCCGCAACCTATCATAGATCCAACAAAGATTTTGAATCTGATTTCCACTTGAGGGTTTTTTACACACAAAAAAAGAGCATTTCAAGGTTCATAATTGGCAGTTTTGGGTACAACAGGCTCCAAAGAGACACATAAAAGGTCTACTAATCCACAACTTCAAACTATACATATCCACCAAAAGGTTACCTATTGTGGTATTCCAATGGAACCATGAACACCCTTGTACAGGACATCCAGGAACACAGTGAACAAAATAAACCATCCTGCAGAACTTTTGATATCCCACTTTTAATGAGGGTGTAAGGAAATGGATAACAGAATGCAAAACCTATGCAAGGGCTAAAAGTGATCAAGGAAAAACAACATGTCTATTACTCCCAATCACTACACCAACAACTCAGTGGGAATACTTTTCTTTGGATTTTATCACTGACCTGGCTGAAGACCAAGGGTATACCACCATCCTAGTGGTAATTGATTCTTACCAAGATGGAGCATATCATAGGCTGTCAAAAATGTCCCATTTTGAATAAATTAGTCCAACTACTGTTAAACAATATCATATGGTTACCTGGCGTCCCAAAAACGATTATTTTTGACAGAGGTACACAGTTCACAGCCAAGCTCTGGAATAAAGAGGAATTGACATCCTTCCTAGGATTAGTAGAATACATGACGAAATTTGTTAAAAAAAAGAAATTACTTTCACTTGGAATGTAGCATGTCATGATTCTTTTAATCTCACTAAAGAAGCGATAAATAATGCACCAACTCTGAGAAATTTTGATACCCGTTGTACAACTAATTAGACCACAGATGAAACTGGAATTTGTATTGCAGCGTCTTTGTTGCAAGTAGTGTATGGTGAAGAAAGAATAGTGGTTTTTGCTTCTAGGGCTTGAAAGGATGCAGAACAGAATTATTCCACACTAGAAAGGGGAAGCCTTAGTTTGTGCATGAGCCATAAGCCATTTAGAGTTCTATTTTTGGAGTTTGTCCTTTGTTGTACGCAGAGATCACAAGCCTACGGTATATATTTTATTGACCAAAAGAAAGAGTCACCCCTACACTTCATCTTGAGAAAATGGTGGTTAGATCTGGAGGGATTTAATTTTAATTTTGAATTTGTTCCAGGTATTAGGAATGGGGTAGCAGAGTGGAGAAGTGTGGCTCAGTGGTTAGAGGCGGCAGACCCGGAATCTGAGATTGACCGTGGACCAGGGTTCGATTCCCCGCCTCGGCGGGTCTCGGGCTCATAAATTCCACGGACTCGACAATTCTCGCTCCGGTGCCTACTCGACTCACGGGGTCACACTCTGCGACTCTGGGCAATAGCTTGCTTAATCTCCACATCGGCCCCTCGCGGCGGGATGCCTGGCTTTCACCTTGTGGATACCCTGCCGGGGTTTCTCACAGGGGAATACCAGGACGGGTTCCCTAAGCAAGCGCGGAGATGCCCCAGGGTAAGTCCTGCGCTATATAAGTTTCATACACATTTACATTGTTTATCCATACTACCCTGTAGGGAACAATGTGACATGGTTTGGAGTGAGGAAGGAGAGTCCATTTGGTGGGTGGATGTTCCAGGTATTTCAGTTAAGTAATGGCAGTCAGGAATGGAGAAGGACGTAGTACTCAAATAAGTTGAGGAAAGAATTATACAGGTGTGGCCTGTCAAACCCAGATCCCTTAAAAATAATCATAAGGACTTTGTATCATCAATGATAGAGTTATGAGAGGGGACAGGTTGATTACCCCAGTGGATTTAAGAGAAAGAATCGCTGAAATCGCCCATGAAGGACATTTAGGAAGAAGTATCACCAAAGCCAACTAAACAGCCACTTAAACGGATAGTGTGGTTGAAGGAAAGGTAAGAGATTGTCTAACATGCGCCGAAAGTGACAAGTATAGGACAACCAGGGATGCACCTTTGTCTCCTGTCAGTGTTCCCTCCAAACCATGGGACAAATTAGGCTTGGACATTATGGGTCCTTTAAAAAAACTCCCTATGGATGGTTAAAATCATGCTCGTTTTGGCGGATTATCGCTCTCGTTCGATTATGACATAAGTGGCGGAAAGCATTTACACCCACGCCATTATTAGTTTCCTAAAGGGGTGTTTCCTTAGCACCCTAATTACGGATAATGGCATGCAGTTTGTGTCTGAAGAAATGTGTCAGTTCTTAGAAATGAGGTCCATTCATCACCTCAAAACAGCACTGTATTGCCCAAGGGCTAATGGGTTGGTGAAGAGAGTTAACCTAATGAATAAAGAATGATTGTAATTGATCCAAGTGCTGGTAATCTAGTTGATATAGCTCTTCAGAATATGTTGTGTTCTTACCACACAGCCCCAAATCTAATAACAAATGTCTCACCCGATCTTGCATTAAAAGACCAACTGCCAGGAACTAAAATGTTACCAAATTGTTTTGGAGTGTCGGGAGAAAATGAAAACGTTGGGAGCTCTCCATCAGCAAAGCTATAAAAAGTGATAGGATTGTAACCATGCTATTAAGGATGGTATTTGGAAGGTGGGAGATCGGGTTCCCATTTAACTTCCAGTTCCTAGACAAAAAACATTCAGCAAGTTCTCCCGACCAATGAAAGTAATGAATGTGGGGTATTAAGTAGTCACTTTAGAGGATGGTAGAATATGGAGCATGGACAGAGTCTCTTCATGTCACCCTTCTTTACTCAACCAGGAGCACAGTGAGGGGTCAAATGGAGGTTCCCGTGAAGGGGTAGCACAGAGAAATGTAAGACTTCATAAAATTCCTGAGTGGCACAAGGATTACATAGTGCGTTGAAAATGTATCATTGTAGTGGGAAGTGCAGGGATTGTACATGTAAAATATTTGCAGTTATGTTCCTAGAGTATGTACCGCTGGACAAAACCTTGGTAAGCTTTTTCATTCTTTTTGAGTTCTGAAATTCAGGAAAAGATTTTCTGTGTTAGGACGGAGATGTGTTGTATTTTTGGTATATACACATATTCCTTTATTGTATATTTTTAATGGTATAATCCTTTTCCTCCATTCTCTGGTTTTCCCTGATTTCCTTTCCCTTTTGGTGGGTTCCCAAACCCATTGTCAGTTGTAAGAAGGAGTTTTGACAGTTCCTTGTTGACTGAGGTAACAGCTGTGCTGACTGACGGAGGCTATCATGGAACCAACACTTTGTTGCTTCATCTGCTCAGAAGTGTGCGTTTAATTTTAACAGACATGTTTGCGCTGTAATTGAGACTTTGGGAGCACATTTATGTGAATAGCACTTTATTGTGTGCCCTCTGGTTAAGCGTCATGCTTATGTTAAGTTCCCTTTTTTGGTTTCGCCTGCACAGCGATTGAGCTGCGCTTGTAAAAACTCTTATATTTACTATATCCTAAAAGGGAGCTCTTATCAGTTCCCAAAGTTTAATTACTGTGTTCATTTGCTTTTATGTTGAACTTTTTTTTTTTGGTTACCTTCCTCTGGTTACACGTAGTTAAGATACTTCTACAAAAGCTGTTCAACTGTTTAAGCCCCATTAAGTGTCAAGATAAGATTTTATCCCACGGAAGAGGTACACAGCTTCTAACAGTATGCTGGAATGCTTGCTTTTTGTTACTTAGTTGTGTAATGCAGATGATTTAGCCTTAGAATGTTTAAGACATTTCATGGGCATGATTTGAATGATGCAGGAGGTACAGCAGATGCAGTGGCACTGGGGACAACTTCTCTAAGGACCCTGCTAAATTCAGATTATTGCTAACATTTTAAAACTAAACAGACAGTCACAAGTTCAGTAACCTTGTAGCTAGCAGTGTCATGATTTCAATGGTGCAGAAGGTGCAGTGGCACCAAGTCCTAGGCTCCCAAGTATACACCTAAAATGTATATATTTTACTACTAACAGGCAGTCACACGTGCAATTACCTTTCAGACAACAGGGCCATGAAATGAATGGTGCAGCAGGTGCAGGGGCACCAACACCAAAAGTTGTCACAACTCCACTAAACACCAAATATTGCTATATTTTACTACTAACCAGGCAGCCACAAGTGCAGTTATCCAGCACGCGCAAGGGTCAATATTTCAGTAATGCAGTAGGTGCAGTGACACTGGGACCAAAAGCTCTAGGCACTCCATTAAACACCAATTATTGCTATATTTTACAACTAAACAGACAGCCACAAGTGCAGTTACCTTACACACAACAGGTTCATGATTTGAATAGTGTAGCAGGTGCCGTAGCACTGAGCCCAAAGGTTGTCAGAACGTCTCCAAACACATAATGTTGCTTTATTTGATTTCAAAACAGACACTCACAATTGCAGTTACCTTGCAGTTAAAAGGGACGTGATTTGAATGGTGCAGAAGGTGCAGTGGCACTCGTGCCAAAAGCTCTAGGGGTCCCCACTAAACCCAGATGATTGCACAATTTGACTAATAAACAAGTCAGTCACATTTGCATTTATGTAGCAGGCAATAGGGTCATGATTTGAATGGTGAAGCAGGTGTAGTAGTACCAGGACCAAAAAGCTCTAGGCATCCCACTAAACACCTACTATTGCTATATTTTCCTACTAAACAGGCAATTCACAGGGGCTGTTACCTTACAGACAACAGGGTCATGATTTGAATGGTGCAGCAGGTGCAGCGGCACCAGGCCCAAAAGATGTGAGCATTCCTGTGAAACCTAATATTGATATATTTTACTACAATACAGGCAGACATTTGCAATTATATTTCAGTTAAAAAAGGCTTGATATGAATGCTGCAGCAAGTGCAATGGCACCATGGTCAAAATCTCTAGTGACCTCACTAAACACAGAACATTGCTAAGTTCTACGACTAGTCAGGCAGCCAGAAGTGCAGATATCTAGTCGGCACTCAAGCCATGATTTCAATGGTGCTTCAAGTTAATTGACACCATGGCCAAAAGTTGTCCAAACGCTTCTGAACACCAAATATTGCTATATTGTACTACTAAATAAGCACTCACAAATGCAGTTATCTGGCAAGCACTAGGGTCATAATTTCAATAGTGCAGCTTGTGCAGTGACACCGGGACCCAAAGCTCTCGGAACCCCTCTACACATCAAATATTGCAATATTTTAATACTAAACAGGCATTCACAAGTGCAGTTACCTTACAGTCAAGAGGGTCATGATTGCAATAGTGCAGGAGGTGCAGTGGCACCAATACATAACTGCTCTAAACACCAAATAGTGCTATATTTTACTACTAAACAGGCAGTCATAAATGCAGTTATCTTGCAGGCACTAGGGCAGCGGTCTTCAAACTTTGTTTCTCGGAGGCACCCCAAAGCAAAATATTTTGCCCTCCCCCTTCAAAACTTTATTGCAAGGACTGGGGAGTGAGGGGTAGGGCTGAGTGCAGGAGGTAGGGGCTTATGAAATCATTTCATGGACATTTTTTAGTGCCTCATATTCCACAATAAATCTGAAACCTACAAAGAGCAAATTCATCAAACAAAAAAAAATTAACCAACAAACTCTGCTCCCCATAACCTGGCGCCAATCCAACTACACCTGTTGCACTAGTGATAGATAGCAACAGCCCTCACTAGAAAGGTATCTCCTCTATCGCCTTCCCCCGTCTCTCACCGATACATGATAACTACTACAGTCTTGAAAGAGGATCTGCACCTTTTTTGTTATTGGGAGGTCTATTCAGTGCAAAGTCGGCCCAAGGGCATGGAACACTCCTTTACATGAGCACCAATTAAATTGCACAGGCTCAAATTTGTTTTAGCCACTTGGAAATTAAGGGGCATATTATCAAGAAAGGTGTTAAAATTATCGCCAGTTTAGCGGCAGAAAACTGCTGCTAAATCAGCGATAATGGGCTTGATAATATGCCCTGGAGAACTCCAATAGAAGCCCATGTTCACACCAGAACATGGACTTCAATTGGAATTCTCAGGGGCATATTATCAAGCTCATTATCGCCGTTTTAGCAGCAGTTTTCTGCCGCTAAACCGGCGATAATTTTTAATGCCGTTCTTGATAATATGCCCATGAACCTTGAACCGTACGTCAAGAGGCGGGGGAATAGCTCTCGCGGTCAAATCCTGCTATTCCTGCGCGTGGCATGGGCAAAAAATCCCGGGCTGCGAAAGCGCTTTGTTTAAAGTTGCCATTACATCTAACTTCACCCTGTCGGGACTTTTGATATATCGGCCCCCAGGGAGTGAAGTGGCCTTTAGAGCAGCGCTACCGGACGCCATTAGTGAATTGGCTACGGGGTGCTCCAATTTTTCCATCATTGGAGACTTAAATTTGCATTTTGACAAATCCATCAGTCCCTCAGTATCCAGTTTTTTGGCAGACCTTGAGGCGCTCCAGCTGCATCAGCTGGTGACACAGCCCACCCATTCAGGGGGTCATACCCTTGATCCGTTTTTCACTAATCTTACGGAAGCCTGCGTCACCAGCTACACACCTCTGGCTTGGACTGATCATTATTTGATACAGATCCACTGCCCTATTGCGGCTATTCAATCTAAGCCAGTGGTGTGCTCGGTTCCAAGACGACGCTGGAACAAACTTAAGCTGGATGAATTTTTCCACCTCCTATCGGCTGACCCGTTTGACATCTTGGGATCGCCTGATCAGGTCTACGATAGGTTTTGCAATTGGGTCTCCAGGGCCTTGGACACCCTTATCCCTTTGGTAACCTGTAAAACTGGAGCTGGTAAAGCCAGCCCTTGGTACGACGACTCACTGCAGGTTCTGAAGGTCTCCTGTAGGCGCGCAGAGTGGGCGTGGCGTAAAGCCTATAACAGCACGAAGAAAGTTCTATATCTGTCAACCGTGAAGGTGTACCATCGGGCGGTATGTAGAACTCGGGCCGCATTTTATGCTGCACAATTTAGGAATAGCTCGAACCCGTCTAAAGCTATTTTCAAGGTATTGAAAGACCTTACTGCCAAAAAAGTCACTACGTCACACCAGAGCTCCGTTGAGCACTGTGAAAAATTGGCAGAGTTTTTCCTGGAAAAGGTGAATGCCATCTATCGGGCCTTTCCTTTAGTCACTCCCTCGGCTAATCCATCTTCTAAGCCGTTACCATCTGAGGGATTAGATGCCTTACCTATGTTAACATCTGATAGCTTAGACACATTGGCTCGCAGAGTGAAGTCTGGGTCCCCAGAGGATCCACTCTGCCCTGAGGTGTTCAAGGACCTAGCGGCACATGATATCTCACCGCTATGTTCCCTGATCAATTTGTCGCTTACATCTGGCAAAGTCCCACAGAAGTGGAAGCGAGCCATGGTTCGGCCTATTCTTAAGAAACCTAGCCTGGACGGGAGCAAGCCGGAGAGCTATCGGCCGATTTCACTCCTGCCGTGGCCGGCTAAGGTTATGGAGGCGCACGTAAATGCTGTCCTCTCGGAACATCTCTGCCGCGCAGATATCCTCGACGCTACGCAGAATGGGTTTAGGGCTGGTCACAGCACGGAGACGGCTCTGCTTTATATGGTGGAGCATCTTCGCTCCGTGCTTGACGCGGGACAAACGGCAGCGCTTGTGCTATTAGATCTAAGCGCTGCCTTTGACACCGTCTCGCATCCCATCCTTCTGCTGCGTCTAGAGGAGGCTGGGGTCACCGGCATCGCTCTCGAGTGGTTCCGGTCGTTTTTAACCAACCGGGCCTTTAGCGTGACCGTCCCACCTTATCAGTCCAAATTCCATCCGTTAAACCTGGGGGTCCCCCAAGGCTCCTCGCTGAGCCCTACGTTGTTTAATCTGTACGTAAGGCCGCTAGCTGAGGTTGTCAAACAACAGGGTATGACCATGGTGTCATATGCCGATGACACCCAGCTAGCGGTCACGATCAGCGGGGATGCCGAAGTTGATGCCCCCAGGTTTCAACAAGGACTGCGGGCGGTCGCCAGCTGGATGACGTCCAACTGTCTCCAGCTGAACGCTAGTAAGACCGAGGTCATGGTTTTTGGCAGACAGCCGGAACTGTGGGGAGAGAGATGGTGGCCGGGGGATTTGGGACCTGCTCCCATCCCAGTCGCCGAGCTTAAGAACCTCGGGGTCTGGTTGGACCCCTCCCTCTCGTTTGTGTGTCACACCAAACGCACGGCCGCATGTTGCTTTGGCATCCTGCGCGGGCTCCGTCCTGTGCTTAAGTTCTTCGACGCTCCTACCAGGCAACTCATGATCCAAGCTACTGTCATCTCTAGGCTGGATTATGCGAGTTCCTTGTTGGCCGGGTTGAATCAGGCTGAGATCCGGCGCTTACAGAGGATTCAGAACGCCGCAGCTAGAGCGGTGGTAGGCCTCCCAAGATTCTGTCCTACTTCCAGTACCCTGCGGTCACTGCATTGGCTCCCGGTGGCCCAGCGGATCCAGTTTAAGGTCCTCTGCGTCGCCTATAAGATTCTGAAGGGGTCCCCAGCAACGATCCTCTTGGTCCTTATGGCCAACTACATTCCAGTGCGACCCTTAAGATCTGCTGACCTTGAACTGGCCGTGGTGCCGCGCTTCAAGCGGAGTAGGGCTGGTGGACGCTCGTTTCGAGTGCGCGCAGCTGTCCTCTGGAACTCTTTGCCCCCAGCGATTCGCGCTATGAGCGATTTGCTCTCCTTTCGTCGTGCGGTGAAAACCTTTTTATTTCCTTAGTGTGTATACATATGTCTGTTCTTTTGTTTAGTTGTGTTGTGCAGCTGCCTTGTCGAGCGCCAGGACGCTCCTTAGCTGGAGCATCTGTGCGCCAAATAAAAACGCATAACATAACAAATAAAAAACGCATAACATAAGTGATTTGCCCACTGGATGTTGAGTCAACATCGGAATCCAGTAAAGGCTTGAACTAATAGAGACAGTTGTAGTTTCACTAAGGTTTTTACTATTGTGAAGTAATGTGAGGGTGTCACCAGCTGAGTTCTTGAGTGCATCTTTTGAATAACACTCATCGTGTTTCTAGGTGTAGTCTGATTACTTTTTACTAAAATATATAAATATAAAAATGATGACTTACATATTCACAGTGTTTTCTGTCACAGGCTTGGACTCTTTAGCACTATGTATACACATGCCAAATGGCTACCAAGCCTCCTCATTTGCAAGTACTTCAAGACCCATTTGCGCCCTCCTGGTAATGCAGCCATGGCCCCTCCACGGGGGTGAGCCCCACAGTTTGAAGATTTGATTGGCGCAGTGGCACTGGGCTCATAAGTTGTCAGAACGTCTCTAAACACATAATATTGCTATTACATCAATCCAGTCTATTATTTCCCTCATTTCAATTTTCAAAAGTGTGCTAATACTTACCTGTACTATACCACTAGTAACAGCACAATATATTGCCTTTTTGTACACAGACAAGTTATAACACTTTAACAGACTTTCTGTAACTTTCTGTAACTTATATAGTACAACTACTCAGCAAGCTACAACTTACAACAAAAAACAGATTTTTATTAATCACATAGGCAAAACCTAATGTATTTACAATGCTTTTTTTCTTTGTTGCAGGATACTTGATTCGGTGCACGTTTGGCAGTCTGTAACTTTGGGGAGTACATGTCCCATCAGTCTGTGAGCTGCAGCCTTCTTGGGAGGGGCTTCTTTTTATAAATGGAGCCCCACCCTAACACCGCACCCTCACTATTCTTGCTGCCTCTACTGGCGCAGTCACAGAGGGCTTCTAAAATGCTGAGCGGTCCAATGCATAGTTCCTGATTCAGGCCCACTGCTCATGGAAGATTGAGGATTCCATTACCTCAACATCAAGAAAGTGTTAAATAGGCAGACTTCTGCAGGCCATGCTGCATTAGTTGAAAGTAAGGAATCGATTGTATCTTTCCCAGTAAGAGCGCATTAGCGCTTGAACTCTGACATTCAGCACCAAGGCATGGACTAATTGGTACTTTTGATTGCTCAAACTTTAATGACAATAATGGTTGGACAGTAGCGGTCCAGTGTATAGTTCCTGACTCGGCCCAAGCACTCACGAAGATAGAGGATTCCATTGGCTCAACATCAAGTGAGTATCAAATACGCAGACTTCTACAGAACATGGCGCATTAGTCAAAAGTAAGGGATCGGTCGGATCTCCCTCAGTAAGAGTACATTAGCAATTTTACTCTGACTTTAAGTAGTAAGGCATTCGCTAATTTTTGGAACTTGTTATTGCTCAAACCTTAATGACATTAATGGTTGGACACTAGCGTAAATGCCAGATTCTCCGTATTATATACGCATTGCCATATTTTTGTGACATTCGAGGCTGGTCCCGCAACTACCTGTGATAATTGGCTAAACTGGGAGGAGCCTTTAAGAATGTTGCTCAAAATTGAACCAAAGTCCCACAATGAAGGTTGGCAGGGCATTGAAATAACATCATATCACAATGTGTGCAAACATGCATAATTAATAGATGCTGTTTAACTCTATTTCAGACCATCTTGAAGAGCAGACAATTCAGAACTTACAGGGCTGTATTATGGTAGGTATTTCATACAAGTACAATGAATCTGTGACACAGTTTATTATGGCATGGTGGAATTTGATGTAAATAAATATTGTTATTCCTTCTTTTAAGCACAACTGAAAAGTTCATATGCACATCAACAGCTCGTGGATCTGCAGGCAACTAAATGCATTTGATATAGAGTTCAACTGGAAAAGGGTGGCAGGGGTGCCTTTTTGGGGGGTAATTCGTGCTTCAGTCACTATAACATTTTGTCCACATAAGGCATTCATGCCAAATTTTAGTCATTTTTTTTTCCAACATACTCGGGATTCGATAGGTACCCAGGGTTTTTGGATTCCACTGGAGGGGAGCGAAAAGTCAGCCAAAATAGAGCTATATTTTGGGGAAAAAAGAAAAAAAGTTCTGTAGAAGAAAGTGTCTGGTTTTACCCTGCAATGGCATTAACGAAGGATTTACAGTGGTAAAATCACCATCTTTTCCAGCTTTTTAGGAACAGGCAGTCTTTTCCCACATGTTTCAACATAATTTTGGCATTTTACCTGGGCATAGGCCATTGTTCCTTTTTTGTGTGCTTTTAACCTCATTCCAGTTCGTGGTAGAAATTGGTATAAAACCAGTGGCGGTTCCTCGAAAGCTATACATTTTTGAAAAGTAGATACAATTCTTCCAAAATCCAACATGGAGAATTTCTCCCCTTGAAGGTTAGATCAGGCTAAGCCAACCAACTAGCCTTGCTATGATTCACTATCACTCCCCATCCCCTCCCTTCAGTAATCTAATTACAGGGGCTACTGTGTGGCTGGTGTTGCAGGGTGTAGGGGTGAGCATGTGCTGTCCTAAATTGTCATTCTTGCTTTGCAGACCAGTTTGTGGCTCCCTCTCCCCTCATCCTGCCATCTGCATCTACATCAACAGTTCACCACCCACACGAAGACCATTGTCTCAGAGCAGGCCAATTCACACCTCATTAAGACAACTTGGCTAAGCCTGGCTGGGGCCAGCCAATCAGAATAGAGTAGCTCAAAGGCTGGATTTTGGCTTACAGAAAAGAAAGTAGTGTGTATTTATGGACAGTGTTATCATTAGCGTTGACACATCGGGTCATTGGGAAAGCCAGATTTGACTGGGCTTCATAAAGCTTGTAGAGATGATGAACTGTGCAGGGGTTAAACACACAGTTTGGCACATGGTTTAGGGCCTCTTGCAAAGCAGTGCTGTTCATCAAATTCAAATTCATATTTGGGGAGGAATGTGAGTAGATATCCTCGATTTTACTGATAAAGTAATCTGCTAGTTTGTCGCAGTGTATTATGAGGCAGCCTTTTTAGACTTGGTGGCAGGTCTGATAGGTCCAAAAAACAAACGAGATAACTTCTTCTTAGTAAAAATGCTACAAGAGTCCGTTTCTCAAACCCAGGTATTTTTAAAGATCGCAAAACTTCCTAAAAGGACGAGATATAAGACCATAAAAGAACATCTATCCAGATTACAGTCCTTTTTTAAGAAAAATCAGAGCTCCTCAGCTTCCCAGTTTTTAAGCTTAAAAGAGTGTTCCGGTTTGGGCCTCCAAATTAGTAGTAGCCGAGTACTAAATTGGGAGAAGTTGGGATTTCGGGAGTTAAGACACTTCTTTGTCCAGAATAGAATCATCTCATGGCAAGAAGTATTGGCTAGAATAAACACTCACATGCAACCAACGTTTTTTGAATTTCTACAAATCGTTCACTTTCTGAGACAAACTATCGGTGGACATCTCCCCACAATGGGTGAGCTGGTAATACTCCTTTATGAGGTTAAAATCACTGGCATAGGAAATTGGTACAAAAGGCTCCATTGTGCCGGTCAACTAGACACGGTGGATACCCATCTTGAGAAAATATTTAGACAAACTCAATGTAATTTAACACATAAGGAATGGGAAACTATAAGTTTGTTAGGCTATAAATCACTACGTGCCGCTAATTTTAAGAGGATGGCCTTCTTGTCCCGCTGGCTAGCGTACTGGACTCCAGAAGCTCTCGAGAAAAGGTTCCCAGAGGTCGAGAATAAATGTTTTAGATGCCAAGCAGCCGGCCAGGGAGGTTGGCTCCATACCTTTTTTTCTTGCCCTCAACTGATATCTTTTTGGGAGGCCATTCTCCAAGACATTGAGGAGGCTTTAGGGAAAACACTAATACCCTCAGCTGAATTGGCCCTCTTTGGTATTTCAAAAGATAGAGGTACTCTCAATGATAACGAGGAAATATTTGTGTTTACTTCTTGTGCAGTTGCTCGTTCCTTAATACTCCAAAATTGGAAATCCAAGGAACCTCCATCCCATTTAAAATGGTTGAACAAAATGAGGAGGTCCGGGAATTTCGAAAAAGCATATGCCTGTAGAGTGGGAGCAGTTAGAAGTTTTGAAAGAAAATGGCAGTACTTTGAGAATCTGGAGGCAATAAAAGGGGGGACAAGTTAAAAATTTGATTGAATACTAAAACTAAACCGACATGGATTTTCTTTTTTTTTTAAAGCAGTCATGAAATGTTGCTAGACTTAATTAAACAAGCAAAACATTTTTTAAAATTTTTTTTTTTTAGCTTAAGCACTTTGTTCCAGGTTGGATTGCACTATTTTGCACTTGCACTTTACACTTAAATCTTGCGGATGTTGCACATTGCCTGTAGCAGGTTGGACTGTACTGTACTGCACTTGCACTTTATGATCAAAGTTTGCGGGTGTTGCACATTGCTTGTACTTGAAAAATATTTAGCCAATATTTTGTGTAATAAGGATTACAATAATGACTGCTTTCGAGTTTTATGTATCTAAAATCATTCCCCCCTTTTTAACTTGATCTTCAATCATGTTTTCACTCTTGTGTGACCCTATTTGAAGAAGAAGCTTTCTCTTAACTTTGTTTTTATTTCGATTGCTCTAAATTCTTCATTCACGAATTGTATTTTTAACCTCCTTCTGCTCAATAAAAAAAAATAATAATAAAAAATAGTTTGTCGCAGTGTTCAGCCGAGGATTCAGTAAACTCAGCTGATATGCATGTTTACATTAAGCTGGTGACTAAGTTAAAAATGTATTTGGCGGGATTGGTGCTATTACTCATTTGTAATGTAATGTACAGCAAAGTGTATTTTATTTCTTATAATACATGATCAACCATCACCCTTTCCACAAACCACTTAAATCCTTAGCATCTTGCACTTTCATGTTTATAACAAACCTGAAGAATATGTTTCTTACAAACATGTAGAATAAGAGCAGAATGTGTACCGTCAAATTAAATACACCAAAAGCTGTTAGTAATATTTTTTGACAAAAGATTTTAAAAAATCAGATTAAAAAAATGCTGTGGGTCCTCTTTTCTGTAATGGCCGATAGTGAGGAAAAATAAACATGTTGTCATATATCCTCTTTCTAATCGCTGTTCGCTTTTATTGTGGAAAATAATCTATAGACGCTAAAGGCAGTTCCCATTTTCCTTGTTTGTTCCACAGCTGTAAATAGGCTTTCTGACCCGCCTTTCTCCTGTGGATGCTGGGTCTGGCAGTAGTCATTGCGATATCAGAACTCCACTTTAGTAATTTATTACAATTGAGCAACTACGTTCTTGATTTATCGCAGGTGACTCGATGCGTCACTAATCACCTCTAATATGGCATTAAACATGGATTGCAGGCTTTCATGTGTTATAAACAGTTTCATTGTGATTAAAAGTTTGCAGCAACCTCCTTCTTGACATTTTCATGCAGTGTATGGCTTGATATCAGCCTTAACTTCTATGCAACCTTTTTTGCCTACTTAACTTTTCAGTTGCGAAGTAAAAAAATACTTTTCTTAACAAAGAAAATGAGTACATTCATGCATCAGGTGAATCCTTGATAGTAATTATTATTATATTGATTGAAATGTTGACTAACTAAAAAGTTTTATTTTTTACTCTGCTTTTGTTACTTGGCACTTTAACACCCCGGGGCGGGGGGGGGGGCTCGGGTGAGGGGTTAATGGCACTTGTGAGAAGAAAGAGGATGCATGTAATACAATACACGGCAATTGGAAGCAGTGGAAGCGGAAAATAAGGGACACAAATTTTATAAAACGTAAAACGTAAGTGCTCCTGGATGTTTTAGAGATGAAAAGAGGTGTTATTCCAGACTTTGGAGATGCTTGTCAAAAATGCCCTTTCTGCTTTTACATTGCCTGGAAAACTTCAGAAGACTTAAGAAAAGAAGGTCATTCTTCTGAAGGCAATGACGTATTTTGGCAGTTATTTCTTCAGAAAAGCATGAAATAGGTCAGAGAATGATCTGAGCATGATTTAAAAAACATATACAAAGCCCTACAAATGTGAGAATTGGGACACCAGGCAAAAATAGTGAGCTTCAGATGCCAGCAGGGATTCCTTTGGAATCCAACCGCAGACCTGACAAATCAGCAACAACTCACAACCTTGAACAACACCACCTACTGGACAAAACTCAACCAGGATTTAGAAAAAAGACACAGCACTAAAACATCACTCATCATTGCAAGTGACAACATCCAAATCATCCTGGACTGAATAGAAACAGCGGCCTTCATACTACTCAACCACTCCACGGCTTTCAACATGGCCTCCCTCAACAAACAAATCAGAAGAATCCACAGGCTCAGCACCCAAGGACCTGCATTCAACTGGATCTGCTCCTACCTCCTGGGAAGAACCCAAAAAGTCAGCTTGCCTCTCTTCACATAGGAGATCAAGAACCTGATCTGTGTAATTCCTCATGGAACGTCTCTCAGCCCTACCCTGTACAATGTCTACATCACTTTACATGACACTGCTAGGCAACATCATCTGATCCCAACGCATCACCCTCATCTCTTACATCCACTCTACATGACTCTGCTACCCAATATCAGCCGATACCTCTCTTACTCCAATGATACCCAACTCAATCTCTCCGTGACAGACAAGACAACCACCACCAGGGCCATCTTCACCAATTGCATGACTGTGGTAGCATAATGAAAGAAAACCAAATGCTTGAACCTCAACTCCAACAAGGCAGAAGTACTGGTATTTGGAAACAGGATCTTGTCGTGGGAAGCCACCTGGTAGCCAACAGAGCTAGGACCAACACCCACCGACCACTCCAGAAACCTAGGGACCATCCTGGATGATAAGCTCAACATGGCGGCAAAAGTCAACCAGGTGAGAGCCACCTGCTTCCGGTTGTATGTTGTAACCATGACTCCTTAAACCATGCATGCCTTAACAATGCTGTCTTAACAATAACCGCGTCTTTACCATGCATGCCTTTACAATGACTTTAGTTGTGAATTATGGGGATGCTTTTCACCGAGGGGTTCTAAGTAACATCAAATAGACAACACGAGCATTGTCTATGATGTCACTCAAAAACCTAAGGTGAAAAATATCCCCGTAATTCAACTTTTACCCATCTAAAATGTTATGTTATGGATGGCTCCCAAAATCATCTCTCATTGGCTTCTACTACTATGCAGCAGGGGCATAGGATAATGGGAGAGCTATAGCTAACATGCCCTCACTTCCCTGAGGCAAATATGAAAAATGAATATTTTACCTGCTATCCCTAACCAAAACCCATGACATTCCCCGCCTTCCTTCCCCCTCCTGCAGCTGTGCTTTCTCCTTTCAGTCAAAGCAGACACACAGAGCTGCGATGACAGGGTCTCGGAGAGCCCTCTCACCTGGACTGGAAGCCTTTATAACATCACAAAAGTTCATAACCTGGTAACCAACTTTGTAATCAGCTGTTGTAATGTGATAGCAAGGAGTTATGACTTTCAGAAACTGAAACATAGCCTTAGAGTCTGCTGTAGCGGGCTATACCGGTGATTAGAACATTGGAATGTTGGAGTGCTGCCTGCTATTACGGGCCGGTAAAGGCCCGCAGAGCAACATTCTAATGTTTTATTTGTTACAACATTCTGCCCTCTAGTGGCAGAATGTTCTAATAGCCTTCTAACCCTTTGTAGCAGGGCTATACCTGCTAATAAAGTCCCGTCCCATGTTAAAGGCCCTGCCCTCCGGCTCGGGCCTTTAACGCGGGAGCGGGCCTTTAATAGCCGGTGTAGCCCGATACGGCGGGCTATACGACTATATTAAAGACCCACTCCTGTGTTAAATGCCTGAGCCAAAGGCGAGGGCCTTTAAAAAGGAGGCGGGCCTTGAATGGCTGGTATAACCCAGCTATGGCGGAATATAAGGATATTAGTACATTCTGCAACTGGAGGGGAGAATGTTTTAACAAGTAAACCAAAGGCCTCAGTTAGCCTGAGACGATTTAAACCCCCTCGCACTCCATGAAGAACATTGAAACATTGGAATGCTGGAGCTCTGGGCATTTAACAGTCATTAGAAGCTTGGAGCACTCCGTTGGCATCAATGTAGCTCCCAACATTCCAATGTTCTAATAAACGATAGAGGCTCTCTATGAGAGCCATTCAAAACAAATGAATACATTTCCCTAGGTACCCTTTTTTAAGCGTTTATCATGAGTCAAAGGCGTACTGCTGAGCCTGGTTGTTCCTCTGATAATCATAAATTATAACATTCCTCCAAGAGACCTGGGGATATGATGAAAGTTCCCATGTGACATGGGTAGGTGAGATACAGTTTAGTATAGTTTCAAGAACTGACTCAACGGATTCTTCTTGTTTACCTAGCCTTAGTTGCTGGGAGAATTGCACACTTAGCTGAACACTCGCTGCAGACAAATGCAGTCGTCTTTTTCTCAGAATCTCAAGGCAACTTTGAGTTTGGTCACATCGATTACTATGAATGGGCTTATAGACTGATTTACAGAGCTTAGAAATTCCAGAAGAGTGTTATTTGGCTCTATATAAAAGCAAGTTATTATGAATGAGAACTATTCTTTCACCTCTTAATTTCTCAGTCGATAATATACTTTTTCTGGCGGATGAGCAAACGAAGAACCTATTTAAGTGTTGCTTGTCATAATATGATTACTACAAGAAGAAATCGGTTTGGATAGAAACAGGAGGTAACTGGATTATTTGTTTTAGAAAAATCTTTCTTTTATAAATTGTTTCGGGAAAAAAACGAATGTTTAACCCACAACTTAATTTCAGTGCCAAAGGCACTTGTGCAAGCAATAAACATGGGCCCCCTGTAGTGCCCCACGAGTCAGGTCCCGGTGCCAGTGCACCCGTTGGACCACTGATAGCAATGACCCTGTGTTTAATTAGATATTTACCTGATTATTGGACAATGGGGAGTCCGGTAACATTTGTTCGAACTCAGATCTGTGTACTGAATACCGTTTGCATCTTCATAATGAATGCAGACCTCTTCACTGCAGGCAGAAGTCTTGGATCCATAAAAATTACATTTATTAAGGGAGAACTGCATTTAACAGAGACATTACCACACTGCCACAAAATGAGGTTTGCTTATACATGCACAGGATTTTAAATAATTTAATTTAAATTGCGGGTAATAATTCTTTATATTGTGTAAGTAACGATGAGCGAGCAGCATGGTCTTCTCAAAAGAACTGAGCAATGTGCAATATTTATTAGGTGTTCTTAGCCCATTTAGAAAAGCAAACTAGATTCATGATCATGACATCAATCTCTTTAATGAAACCAGTAGCCCAGCGAGGCTGGTTCATTCTTGCACAGTTGAAAATGTAATTCGATTAACCTGTATCAGCAATGTTAACAAATGACCCTGAATCCCAGCTAGTATTTTCATTCTCGATATTGTCTGGTACTGTTTGCTCACAATGAGCTATTTTATGACACTGGTGACGATTCATAAAAGGCCTCTGTTATGTTTGGCATATTTCTCGTGTTCTCATGCAACTGTTTACTTTTATCTTTCATGCAATGTTATCAGTACCTTGTTATTTTTTGTAAGGAGACATCCTTAGCGCATGCCTCTCTTAGGGACATATTTGCAACAGAATGTCGGAGCGCAGTGTTATGCCACAATTGGTATCACCGTGCTCCGGCATTCTGAAAATGCAGGGTTGTGCTATATTTACAATAATACTGCGCACCCCTGTGTTTCCCCTAGTGCTAAATTTAGCTGCCTTGCCATTGTGCAAGGGACCCTGCGTTTCAGGAAATGATTGTTCATGTGCAGGAATGTGTCCCTTTCGGCACATAAACAATCATTAACTGCGATTTGTATCTGTTATGTTATCCGGTTTATTAAGCGCACAGCTGCCCCAGCTTAGGGGCGTCCCGGCGCTATCACATAAGGAGACGATAACAATATGGGCTAGCCAGGAAATTACCAGAAGAGACTAAGATGATGGGAACAGAAAGGTCTTAATAGCCTTTCTAAAGGATGTCAAACAGTTAATAGCGCGGATGTGAACCGGAAGAGAATTCCAAAGCTTAGGCGCAAGATATCGAAAGGCCCGACCTCCTGTCCTGGAAAGCCTGATTCTGGGCACCGTAGCTAAATGTAACTCTGCTGAGCGAAGGGGGCGTGACGGAACGTAGCGTGAAATCAAGTTGCTCAGCAAAGCTGGACTAGCACTTTTCAGGATCTTAAAGGAAATACAAAGTATTTTGTAGTGAATGCGTCTGTCAATAGGGAGCCAATGCAATTTACGGATAGTGCTAGAAACTGAGCAGTCTTGCAGTCTTGTTATCTCTGCTCTGTTTGCCCCCAAAAAAAGAGAATTTGAGTAGTCCAAATGTGAAATGATGGTAGCTTGCATGATAAGTTGGCGGACCGAGGGGGCAAAGTATTTTAGAATGGGTATTAAGCTTCGCAAGATGCCAAAACACGATGCGGCTAACTGCTTAGTATGTGCCTGAAAGGAAAGTGAGGAGTCAATCATGACCCCCAAGTTCTTGACTTCACTTTTAGGGGTTGGAATTGATCCCAGGGCTGCCGGCCACCACTGATCATTCCATAGATCGACATGCTTACCCACCAACAGAACCTCCGTTTTTCCGGCATTTAGCTGTAGACAATTGGCTGCCATCCAATCGGCCACTGCTGTCATGCCGTCTTTAAATTTGGAGGCCGAGGGTGAGGCACCGTCCGCCAAGGTGACCACTAGCTGCGTATCATCAGCGTAAGAGACGATCGTGAGGTCCCATCGCTTAGCGACCGCAGCTAGATGATGGACGTATATGTTGAAGAGCAGTGGACTCAAGGCCGAGCCCTGGGGGACCCCTTGACCAATGGCATGGGTCTGGGATGTGTATGGGGGCAATGAGACTCGAAATTATCTATTGGTCAGGAATGAGCCAAGCCATTCAAAGGCTAAGCCTTCTATCCCTGCTTCCTCGAGTCTCCGGAGTAAAATCTCGTGGGACACTGTGTCAAAGGCGGCGCTGAGATCTAATAAAATCAGCGCCGCGCTTTGACCTTTGTCCACAAGAGACCGGATCTGCTCCGTGGTGGCTAGAAGGGCCGTTTCTGTACTATGACCCGTTCGGAACCCATTTTGAGAGGGGTCTAAGATACAATTATTGTTCACAAACTGGGTCAGTACATTATTAACATGAGCCTCCGTTATTTTTGCCACCCAGGGCAGAAGGGATATTGGTCGGAAATGTTCCGGTTTATTGGGGTCTGCATTGGGTTTGTTTAAAATTGGAGGCACCCAAGCGTGCTTCCAAGAGGTCGGTACAGTTCCGGTTGATAAGGAACTGTTAATTATGTTACAGAGGGGCCCCTTAAAGATTAAGAGGGAGTCCTTAAATTGAGATGGTTGTAAGGGGTCTAAGGGGGAGCCTGACTTAATTTTTCCGCTAAGCCAGGTAAGTTCGTCCTCTGCAAGGAGCGGTATAGATGTCAGGGAAACCCTAGGATCCGCTGTGGGTCTGACATATGTTGAGGGTGCAGGGGCAGGAAAGGATAAATAAATAGTGCGCACTTTGTTGACGAAAAAATTAGCCAGTTCATCACATAAGGTCGTAGAGGCTACCACTGAGGTGCCAGCTTTCCTTGTCCTGAGGTCTTTAAGGATTTTAAAAATGCATTTAGTGGGATTAGGACTGGGGCTAATCTCCATAGCATAAAATGATGCGCGTGTTTTGCAGACTGCTTTATGGTAGGATTTTATCATTGTTAAGTAATACCTTTTTTTCTCTGGCAGGTAGTCTTTTCTCCAGTCGCGTTCAGCTTTTTTACAGGCTTTCCGCAGAATGGTTAAAGAGTTGTTGTACCAAGGATTGGCGGTAGAACTACGACCTTTCACCCATTTTGCTGGGATGAGGACATCCAAACCTTGCAGGATCCATTCTATGTATTCTGCAGAATGAAGTGCATATAAAAGTTGCAGCTTGTAATTATTTAATGATTTTGTATGTGCAGGAAGGGACATATTCCTGCGTATAACAATCACCAACAGCGATTTGCTATTTCAATGTTTGCTGCAGAATGAAGCACACATGGAAACAGCAAAAAAGAGGAGAAATTAAATGTTTCTCCTCGTTGCACCAGTTTAAGACTAGGTTTTTCCTGGTCTTATTTTTGGAGCTGCCCAATATTTACGCCAGTCTTGTAAATCGGGGGCAGCATCAAAAGCAATGGGTGTTACAGCAGAATGCCCACTGCAATTCCCATTGCCTGCCCCTCTCATGCTAAGTGCTGCGGGAATTGGGGCATTATTTACAAGTCTCATCATATACAGTATCTTTTTCAAATAAAGGAGGGTTACAGTTTGCCGAATTGCGTTTAGGTCAAATCCTGTTTTACAGTGTCTATAAACGAGGGATTGTGCATTTCCTTGAATACAAAATACAATCATGGGCCTAGATGAGCAGTTCTAGTTAATTCTGCCTTCTATCCCCTCTGGTGTTCTGGTGTTTTTGAAACATCATCTGTTTACACCCTCTGAGGGCCTCATTTACATGCCCATTCTGCCACTGGTGTGTCACTTTCTTTGATGCTCTAGCAGCACAATTGGCATGCCCATATTTACTAGACCATGTAAAGTCACCTTGCATGCCTTTTCATGGCCTTGTAAATATGGTCATCTTTCAGGCATTACTCTGTGTGAAAGGGGTATTCCATGGGTGTTGCTGTTGTTGTTCCCACACAACATCCATAGAACCTGACACATTCCCAGATGCACAACATTTTGTAAAGCTGATAATGCGTTAGAATCCTACGTCTTCCCAGGTGAGGCATAGGAGTAGCGCAATCCCTGCTAGAATCCACAGTCCCTGCTCATTGGATGCACGCCGTGGTGACATCTCTCTTGAAAAAGCCTACGGCTGACCCAAGTGATCTCTCCAACTATCGGCCAATTTCTCTTCTGCCAGCTTTCTCCAAGATCCTTGAGAGAGACATTCACTTCCGCCTCTCCCAATTCATCGAATCCAACCAAATCCTCCATCCCTCCCAATCTGGCTTCAGAATTTTCCACCGAAACAGCTTTATTGGGAGTCACAGAGAAACTGAGCCACCATCTTGATAGAGGAGACACAGCTGCACTCATACTGTTCAACCTCAATCAATCAATCAATCAAACACATTTATAGAGCGCGCTACTTACCCGCTAGGGTCTCAAGGCGCTGGGGGGAGGTGTGGGTGCTGCTAATGCTCGAAGAGCCAGGTCTTGAGTTGCTTCCTGAAGGAGAGATGGTCCTGGGTCAGTCGTAGGTGGATGGGGAGGGAGTTCCATGTCTTGGCCGCCAGGTAGGAGAAAGATCTTCCTCCAGTGGTGGTTCTGCTAATCCGTGGGACGGTGGCGAGGGCGAGGCTGGCAGATCGGAGCTGGCGGGTGGGTGTGTAGAACGTGAGGCGGTTGTTGAGGTATTTGGGGCCCATGTCGTGGAGAGCCTTGTGTGCGTGGACGAGGAGCCTGAACGTGATCCTCTTGCTGACGGGGAGCCAGTGCAGGTCTCTCAGGTGGGCAGAGATGTGGCTGTGAGGGGGGATGTCCAGGATGAGTCATGCAGAAGCGTTCAGTATGTGTTGGAGTCTTTTCTGTAGTTTGGCTGCGTTCCCGTGGTCAACACCAACGACATCCCACCTTCGCAAGACCTGTGAGACGCACTCGCCACCTTCTTCCACCGCAAGATCGCAGACATCCAGGACAGCTTCAACACCCTGACCGACCCGACAATCACCGAGACCTCCAACCTCACGAACACCATCCTCACCGATCCCCTGCTCACCTGGACCAACATAAACTACGACGACACCATCAAAATCACGAACACCATCCACTCCGGCTCTCCGTCAGACCCATGCCCACACAATATCTTCAACAAAGCCAGCTTCACCATCGCACCCCATCTCCGCAAGGCCATCAACAGCCCCTTCAAAACCACGACCTTCCCAGAAAGCTGGAAGCACGCCGAGATCAACGCCTTACTCAAAAAACCCAAGGACCTCAAGAACTTCCGACCCATCTCCCTGCTCCCATTCCCAGCGAAGGTCATCGAGAACACCGTCAACATACAACTGACCCGCTACCTCGAGGAGAACAGTATCATGGGCCCATCCCAGTCCGGGATCCGCAGCAATCACAG
Organism: Lissotriton helveticus; assembly: GCF_964261635.1. NCBI lineage: Eukaryota > Metazoa > Chordata > Amphibia > Caudata > Salamandridae > Lissotriton > Lissotriton helveticus. Next base: position 314,272,511 of record NC_136062.1, read on the forward strand.
CACCGCAACTGCCCTCATCTCTGTCACTGATGACATCAGGATCCTACTGGACAATGGCGAAACCGCGCCCCTCATCCTCCTGGACCTGTCACCTGCCTTCGACACTGTCTGCCACCTCACCCTACGCACACGCCTCCACAACGCAGGTATCCAAGCAAAGCACAGGACTGGACAACCTCCTTCCTCTCCGGTAGAACCCAGAGCATCCACCTCCCCCTTTCCAATCCAAAGCCACCAAGCTCATCTGCGACGTACCCCAAAGATCATCCCTCAGCCCGACATTGTTCAACATCTACATGGCACCACTCGCTCATGTTGTCCGACTGCACAACCTCAACATCATCTCCTATGCCTACAACACCCAGCTGATACTCTCCCTCACCAAGGACCCCCTCACTGCTGAAACCAACCTTCACGATGGAATGAAAGCTGTCACCGAGTGGATGACAAGACAGAAGTCCTCATCCTTGACTCCATTCCCTCCGCATGAGACGACTACTGGTGGCCAACCGCACTGGGAGCAGCACCAACACCCACCAACCACGCGCGCAACCTAGGGTTCTTCCTCGACTCAACACTCTCCATGACCAAGCAAGTCAATGCTGTCTTGTCCTTCTGCCTCAACACCCTCCGCATACTCCACAAGATATACAGGTGGATCGCCACCAAAACAAGAAGAATGGTCACACAGGCCCTCGTCAGCAGCAGGTTAGACTACAGTAACGCCCTTTATGCAGAAGCCTCGGCCAAACTCCTGAAACAACTACAACGCATACAGAATGCCTCTGCACGCTTGATCCTTGACATCCCTCACTGCAGCCACATCTCACCCCACCTAAAAGACCTGCACTGGCTTCCCGTCAACAAGAGGATCATCTTCAAGCTCCTCACCTACGCACACAAAGCACTCCACAACACCGGACCGACATACCTCAACAGGCGACTCACCTTGTACACCCCGAACCGCTAGTTCCGCTCCGCCAACCTCGCCCTCGCCATCGTCCCCCGCATCCGAAGTGCGAACACCAGGGGCAGATTGTTCTGCCACCTCGTCACCAAAACCTGGAACACCCTCCCCATCCTCCTACTGCATACCCAGGACCTTCTCACCTTAAGGAGGCTACTCAAGACCTGGCTATTCGAGCAGTAGCAGCACCACCCCCTAAGCGACTTGAGACCCTCACGGGTGAGTAGTGTGCTTTACAAATGTTATGATTGATTGATTGACCAATGAAAAATGGCAGCACCGATCCTCCTCGACCTCTCAGCAGCATTTAACACAGTATCACACCACACGCTGATCAGGTTCAGGTTTTAAAGTCTTTATTTCGATAATAAAATCATAAAAGACATTTCTAAAAACGTGAAGTTTTGAATATGCAGATTATTATAAAAAATTGATATTACAGCAAACACAATTATAGCTTCAATTACTTTATACAATTACAAATATCATAAAATGTATACATGTTGAGTATAACATTATTTAAAATTGCAATTAAACAACCTAACAATACAAAGACAAACCTGACCTAAGATTTAAGAAAGATTAAAAGGTTTTTAATTAAAATCATTGGGATTAAATAAGAGACCGGATCTTAATCATTTCTGCTTCCTTCTCATTCTGATCACCCATGCCCAACCCAAAAAATGTGGCTACGCTCACAACAATTACGTCAGAGGTATTAGTTCTGAGTGCCCAAATAGCCTCAGCACACCCTTTGTATTTAAGTCGCTGGCAAAGGGGTTTCACTAATCTGTTGTGGGCCTCCCTACATTGCTTGTTATACCATTTCTGCCGGGAGGCGTGCACCTTTGGGGTGCCTTTGGTTGGCGACAGCGTTAAAAGGACCTTGAGCTGGGCAAAGCATTGTTCATGGAGTTCACAAATATTATCAATATCAATATCACCCCTAGTGGTGACAAGGGTCAAAATGTCATTAGCAGTCGTGGACACCACATTCGTAATGCTCTCCAGAATAGACTCATCCCCCACAATCCTTGTCCACTTAAGCCTTCTTCTATCGTTGGTCAGGATAGTGTCCCCTGCAGAGTGAACAACTGGTGGAATCCTTCCACATGCACCCGGAAGTCTCAGGCTAAGTGACAGGGGGTTATGATCGCTTTCAGGGCGGGGTACTACCTCCATATCTATCAAAAGTGGCCAGTATTCCATTTTCAACAGGATATAATCTATACGGCTTTTCCTTAGCCCATTATCAAAGGAGGGATTGCCACCCTGATCAGAAGCAGTACGGCCGTTTGTAGCTCGTAGCCCCCAATTCAGGCACAAGCCCATCCAATGTAGAGCTGCCTCAGTTCCTTTTGTGATTTTATCAACGGACAATTCTGGGATCTTCCAAACCACATCCTCTGCTAACCCCCAATTATCCCCTACAACACAAAGAGGCTCAAAAGTACAATTGAAGTCCCCAGCTAGAACAAGTATCTTGTCTCTCCCTATCCCTTCAAGATATATGTCCACAAAGTCTACAATACTAGGGCAACGGCCACCCGGTTGGCCTCGTACTAGATGTTAATGACTATGAGATCCTGGTAGCCATCCTTACTTAATTTAATGCCCAAGTGATCTGGATGATCCGCAAATATGTCAGTTGGATGGTATCCTGTTGCCTGCTTAACCCATGTCACAAGCCCTCCTGATGCCCGGCCTTTACTACCCCTTATAGCTGGTTTGTAAAAGTTTAAAAACCCAGCCCTATGAATCGGATCCGGTGCCCATGTTTCTTGAAATAATAAAACATCGAATGTATCAATATATTCTAGCCAATCCTCAGATTCCATCCGCCCCTTAATCCCTGCCACGTTCCAAGAGGCTAATTTGAGTGTTTCCTGTATTGTTGTTACACTACGTTGGCCACTCCGGTTCACTGGCATGGGTGCAACTAAGCTCACTTGATGACTCTCCACCCTGGTCGCATCTCGAGCCACCACCACTTTGCTAGTGTCCCCCTGCTCGAACCCCGCCCCACCTGCACCTTCTATTACACCCCCTATGGGTATTCCAGAACTCTCCCCTAGATCCAGCACCTCCATTCTCTCTTTCCCAACAACCCCCTGTGGCATCTCCAAACCAGCTCCATCTGCCTCGCCCACCCGATTCCTCATAACCTTTTCATTCCCTGCATCCGGGAAGAGTCAATCAATGGCCTCCAGGCCAGAGAGGGGCTCAAAGCGGTTAAACAATAATGGGTATTGCGGAAGGTAGGGTGTTTTATCAGCTTGGTGCCTCCTGACTTGCAATCTTGAAGGTAGATGTCTCGGGGGAAACTCACAGAATCGTCTTGGATAAAAATAGTCAAGACCTAAGGATTGCACATCCCCCAATCTTGCAAACCTTGCTTCCCTACGTAAGAAATCTACCACCCAGGGGTCTTGTCCCGGGCTTCTCCCGGTCGCTCCCGCGCAGCGGGACCCGCAGTAACAATTAATAGGGCTGTAGATTGAGGGGAGGAGCAGGCAGGGAGAGCGGCCCAGGTGCAGTGAATCCGGGCTGGCGAGCGCTCCTGGGAATGGTAGTCCCGCGCTCGCACTCACTCGCAGCCCCGCCTGACCGGCTCACCACCTCCAAAGACACAAGCAAGGTCCGTTGAGTACCAGCAAAGAACCTCAGATTCCATCCGCCCCTTAATCCCTGCCACGTTCCAAGAGGCTAATTTGAGTGTTTCCTGTATTGTTGTTACACTACGTTGGCCACTCCGGTTCACTGGCATGGGTGCAACTAAGCTCACTTGATGACTCTCCACCCTGGTCGCATCTCGAGCCACCACCACTTTGCTAGTGTCCCCCTGCTCGAACCCCGCCCCACCTGCACCTTCTATTACACCCCCTATGGGTATTCCAGAACTCTCCCCTAGATCCAGCACATCCATTCTCTCTTTCCCAACAACCCCCTGTGGCATCTCCAAACCAGCTCCATCTGCCTCGCCCACCCGATTCCTCATAACCTTTTCATTCCCTGCATCCGGGAAGAGTCAATCAATGGCCTCCAGGCCAGAGAGGGGCTCAAAGCGGTTAAACAATAATGGGTATTGCGGAAGGTAGGGTGTTTTATCAGCTTGGTGCCTCCTGACTTGCAATCTTGAAGGTAGATGTCTCGGGGGAAACTCACAGAATCGTCTTGGATAAAAATAGTCAAGACCTAAGGATTGCACATCCCCCAATCTTGCAAACCTTGCTTCCCTACGTAAGAAATCTACCACCCAGGGGTCTTGTCCCGGGCTTCTCCCGGTCGCTCCCGCGCGCTCCCGCGCAGCGGGACCTGCAGTAACAATTAATAGGGCTGTAGATTGAGGGGAGGAGCAGGCAGGGAGAGCGGCCCAGGTGCAGTGAATCCAGGCTGGCGAGCGCTCCTGGGAATGGTAGTCCCGCGCTCGCGCTCGCACTCGCTCGCAGCCCCGCCTGAGCGGCTCACCACCTCCAAAGACACAAGCAAGGTCCGTTGAGTTGCAGCAAAGAACCCCCCTTTCAACAGACATGTTGGATAACGATAAGATTGTACAACTCTGGGTGCCTATAGCATATTTATTAAACAGGATTCTGGCATGTCCAAAATTTGGGGTATGAAGGATTGTAAAAAAAGAGATGGGATCTGAGCCTTCAACCCCTTCCACCAGACCATAAATGCAAAGATTGTTACTTCTGTTATGATTTTTATTATTTTCAGCATGTTATTTCAAGTATGACACCTCAGATTGTAAATGTGTACTAGTCATTGCTCAAACGAGAAGAAATGTGCAACTACCGATGTCTGGAAATGTGAATGTAAATGTGAATGTAGATATTTCTAACCAATCACAGAAGTCCCACTCGAATGAGAATGACTGCCTGATGGAAGATTTCCTATTTGCTTATTCCTCTAGTGCGCCCACCTTCTTAAGCACACCTTTTACTTCCCAAGGCCCAGAAATAATCGACAGCCTTTTAGAACTTAATGCTCTTATGCATACTTTCGTTCCCACCCGTAGCCAATTAATGATGCCTGTACCCTCCCAGCTGCCCCACATAAGACAAGACACGATTGTCACTCTAATCAGTACTGGTTTCATTCAAAGTGACTCCGCATCTATATGTTGTGACCGAGCCAATCCAGATATTGCCCGAGAAGGAAACCTTAGAACTGCATCCTTCAAACTACTGTCTTGGAATAAAGCTGCAATAAGAGGGAAAATTGCAGACTCAGAATGGGGTAATTTTATTTATGCCTTTGATGTAATTACCTTCAAGAGGCATTGGCTTTGGGGAACATTTTCAGGCAAGGGTATACAAACTACAGCATAGGGGCAGGCCCCTCTAAAGCAGGTTGCCAGTCTGGCAGGCGACTGACCTGGATAAAACATATGACAGGCATTACTGTCAAAACATTGGATATTAACAGTAATAATATTTTAGGTTTGTGCATTAGTGGGCTGAATGGGCGCAGGGTCAGAGTCCATAATGTATATAACTGTACCACCCCTAGGAATAAAGACTTACCTATTTTAAAAATGCTGATTCATCATCTCTTAGAGCGTTTGGAAAAATCCCCTGTGGTAATTGCAGGTGACTTCATTACCACTTTTGAACCTCTCAGAGGATTATCAGTAATCACAGAGGAGGAAGGCAAAGTTAGGGCCATCCAGAAAGTATAGGCCAAACCACTTAGTTTGTGGTCTTCTGTGGCACTTCAATTGCCGTCTCTCACTATGACTACTCTGTTATGTGCCTGTAATGACAGATTCAGCTCAGATCAGATCCCTGCCCCAATGTTTGTCAGAGGGTCTATCCAGAGCAGAATTTATGATCTTCTCTTTCATATTGACCTATGGCACCTTGAGCTTGACTATGGAGTAATGATATGAAAAGACAACAGCCATAATGCACTCTAACTGACAATGATTGATAGATAATATGTGTAAGAATAAGATAACCCCAGTTCCACAATCTGACTTGACCGTGGTATTGTCAAGCAACAGGAAAGCTGTTAAGTGGTGTGGTTCAAACTTGACTTTAATTCACACGTTTGCAGATAGACACTGCATTTAATAGCCTTTTTGGCTCTTTTGAAAATATCCCAAATAATGAAAAACCTTGGCAAAATAGTATAATGATGTATTTAATGCCCTACACTTCTTATGTACTAGAGTAATGAAGGCTAGCAAGGGAAGGATGAACCATGCTCCTTTCTGGTACTTGAGCAAGTGCAGTAACGCAAAGGAGCTTCTAATAAGGGTGATCAAAATGGATGATTGTGAATCAATCAGGCAATATTGTGCAATTCATAAATCTACCACTGCCTCATCAAAGCAGGAATGGATCAATTTGAACTGGCTGGACCTACGTGAAGCATCTAACAAAAAAAGCAGAGAAGTTATTCTGGCAGATTTTCTCAAATGGTGACTCAATAACACCAAGTCCTATAGAATATGCAGTCCAACCTCAACAATGGGTGAAACTCTTTACAGAACTGTATGTTGCAACTCCTCAGATTGCTATTCTCATAATTGAATACAAAACAGTCCAACAGGATAAGGCTAGCATAAATTACGATATATTTCCTCAATTTTCCTTGGATGAGACATTAATAGCCATTAATTCCCTATGCCCCGGTAGGGCGTCTGGCCCAGATAAGGTTCCAGGAGATCTCTGTCATTCAGAACCAGGTGGATTAGGACCTTATATCAATGCCCTCTGTAATAAAACTCTGGGTGGTGATAACAGACCCCCCCTCCTGGCTAGGTGCCGAAATAATCCCATCTATAAAAAGGTGATCAACATCTTGTTGTAACTATAGACAAATCAGCTTGATTGATATTTGTCAGAAGGTTTTTTTTCATCAAAATTAGTTAGTTCACAAGTCTGGTTGGATGAGAGAAGGAATCTATCCCCTTCTCTGGCAGGGTTTCGTACCAAAGTGAGTACCATTTACCAGTTCTTTTGTATTAATCTAATAATCTGGAAACGTCTTGTGCTCTCCAAAAATCATGTCTACATGGCATTCATTGATTTGAAGGCTGCCTTTGACCTGGTCTCTAGATATTAACTTTGGTCAACTTTGGCTTGCATGGGTATTGAACCATGCTTATTGGCTGTCCTTATCAGACTACATGATAGGAATTATGCCCAAAGGAGGTACAGGTACGGGGAGTTTACAGACCATACAGCTATTGCCTATAGTGTGCAACACTCTATTTCGCTGTATATAAACAAGTTGGTAGACCATGTATTAATTTGTGTCCATGATGGCCTCATGCTGAGGGGACTGTCAATACCCACACTATTATTCAGGAACAACACCGTGCTACTGTCTCGTATCTCCTCTGGGCTGCAGAACCTGCTGAACTGTTTTGCTGAGCATTGTGTTACAAGAGATATGGAAGTAAATGCTTCCAAAACCAAGATCATGGTCCTACGTTCCCATAAATCACATAAAGGGGAGTTCTTTTTATGTGGGACAAGACTCCACCAGTTAAACTAAAAATTGTCTCTCCTTCATGCTGCTTTAACTGTAATTAAGCGTTACAAAGCTTCTACACCAAAATCAGTGTCCCCATTGAGATTTTTAGGGCTAGGGTGCAGTCAGCTGCTTTTTTTGGTGCTGAAATTTGGACAACAGAGAGCCTCAGTAGATTGGTTTCTAAAGAAAACAGTCTCCTTAAATCTTCGTTTAATCTCCTGAGGAGCAATGAGATGGTTAGCCTGTTTTTTGACACAGGCTTCAAGAGAATTGGAGATTTAGCCAAGCCAAGGCCCTTACTTTTCTGGGTCAGACTGTGGCCCATCCCAGAACTGGCTATATATAGATTGTCCTTAGAGGAGGTTGTTAATTCTGGGAATAGTAAGACTATACCATGGCTTGGATACATTAAACTCCAACTCAACACCTTAGGTTTGGGTGAGTATTGGTCTATTTCATTCCAAATTAATAATTATTGAAAGACGTTAGAGAGAAAGTTTGGGCCTGTATGACTGACTTATACCACCCTAACGCAAAGGCAGGAGGGCTGACTGACAATTTTTTGTCCTTTAAAGTTGTCCCATTATTGCAGTATTATATAGATGCCTTTGTACCACTGTTAACCGTATCCTGCTGATAAGACTGAGAATAGGCACCCTGCTTGTGAACAAATTTACACACTAGTGGAACTCCACCAGGCCAAGATCGCAAAAGGGACCTTGTTGTGATTACTGCTCAAAGGATGTTGAACATATACTTTTCTTCTGTCCTGCATATCACAGACCTAGGAGATCTTAGAAAAGGCCAATTTGCACTACCTTGCGCACGAGACACTTTAGCAAAGCTTATAGTAATTTAATTAACCCTGGGCGAAGGACTTCGCTACGCCCACGGAGTGGGCGTAGTGTTGCCTACTTCACCCATTTGCAAAGTAGGAGTAGCAGGCAACACTCTGCCCACTAGCGAAGTTGCCCGCCACCCACCTCCCTCCTGCCCTCCCCTAGCGAGAAAAGCACATGCGCAGGTGGCCGCGCATGCGCATTGGTATCCAAGACGGCAGCGCGAACGAGAAGAGGGAGCCCTGGGACGCAGCGGATAAAGGTAAGTGCTTCTTATTTACTTTTCTTTTAGTATTTACACAAATTAGGTATGTAGGGGAGGGGAGCAGGCGGCGCGTAGTGGGGCTACGCAAAGTGCGTAGCTGGGCGTAGTTTCTCGCCCACTTTGCGCAGCTTCGCGTAGCCCCACTACGCATACCATGTCCACCCTTAATTTTAATGACAGATATTAGCATCTCCAATGGGAATTACTTACTAGCCGTTAGGCATATAAGGAAATCCCTAGGGATTTTGCTGTAGCATTTTAATCTTTTTTACTGATTTAATTGATAGCTGTTTCATGTAAATATGACAAAATGGTTGTGCGTTTCAGTCACCTGCTCTGTTGCACACTAAACACTGCACCCACATGATATGTTATGATGCTATTTTCTGCCAGGTTGTGCTCTGTTTTAATATAATAATGATATGATTGTTTTAAATTTCTTTTTTACTATATGTTTTATGGGCTGGACCCCAAAATAAATATTTTGAAGATGATGACACTAGTTAGTGCTGTATTGTTGAGGTTGCTGACTCTTTATAACACTAGGGTAACTCTATCTTCCATGAATGTCAATTTACTATCAAGAAGTTGAAAGTTTTTATTGGTTTCATCCATGTAGGTTTTTATGTCATGAAGAACACATAAGGAGTGAGTTGCTGCTGGAGGAAAAACATAACGGTGAGCACAATACATGCTGCAGCCCATGGGAGACCTCTGGGTTACATATGCCCTGGGTACATAAGTACCATATACTAGGGACTGACAAGGGTACCCGATTATCCAATCTGGGATGTATCTAAGTACTGAACACACAAGTTATGGAGAAGCACATAGACTGGGGTTCTGATTAGCAGATCCCTGTCAGACTTGTCCGAAACAGCATCACATTAACCTAAAAGTGGGGGTAACCATAAGAAGCAGATCCTACTTTCCTACAGTGGCGTATCTTCGTGGCAAACACTTCACCACATCTTCTCTTATGTGGCAGAGGGATACTCTATGTTTTCAATTGTATGATCCCAGGAGAACATATCCCTCATATCCTTTGCCTCACTTAAAGGTCTCCTAACCCTTCTGGTGAAAAGGTCCTCCAACCTTGACAGCTTAGTTTAAAGGGTCTTCCTTTCCTCCTGCAATAAAAAAAGACATATGTACAAATTAAAATTGAGGTCAAACCTATCAGGAAGCTGAAAGAGCACTGCAACGATGAAATACAAACTAATACATATCAAATGAATCAGTGATCATCTATTCCCCAAATGCACTTTCATTTATGTTTCTGAGTTAAAGTCATGGGGATTTTTAGTGTCCAAATCTAAAATGTATCTAGATTCTTTTCTACATAACATCAGAACATGATTGCCCCTCTGATCCTGAAGGGTACCTGCTCTACAGCAAAGAATGTGAGTTTATTTCTGGCTCCAAAATGCCTTTTCTGGAAATGATGGGCCACCGGATTTTGGCGATCATGGTTATCTATCGCCCTCATATGTTCCAGAACCTGTTTCTTTACAGTCTGTATTGTTTGACCCACGTATCTCATGTTGCAAAGACACATAAGGATATAGATGACATGTGTGGAGCTAAAGGTAAGAAATTTAGTAATTTGTTTACTGACTTTGCTATAGGGCATCTCATACTCCTGTCTTCCTTTGCTGTTTTTGCATGCCTTGCAGCAGCCAGTTTTTGATTAGGAATCCCCTCAGTGACTGTAATGTCATTGTGGACTAAGATATTTCTCAAGGAGCCCCCTCCCCCCTTATGAGATACTAGGTATTTCAGGGATAGGCTTGCCTAACACAGGATCACTTTTCAGGATATCCCAGTTCTTGTTTATAATTGTATGTACTGTGTGAGACCCACTGTTGAGAGAAGACCTGGCTCTTCACCCAAGCTTACAGCTAGACCTGGACCATCCTTACCAGTAACTATTTTTTTAAAGTAACTCTTCCAGCGCCAAGAAACGAGCGCTATAAAAGTTCCTAATAACATAACATAACATAACATAACTGTTGTATGTGGTTATCATGCCCGTAGCCATCTTATCATTAACATCTGCTGTACCGGTCGTATTGTCAATCAGGAGATTGTTGCAGTCAATCTGTGCAACTCTTGTTATTGGCTTGTAGCGAACCCATTGGGGATAACCTTTTCCTCTGCCAGGTATGCCTCCTGTTTGTTACAATTCCTTTTCGCTCTGAGGAGTTCCCCACATGAGATACTCCATTTCAGGGCATCAGAATGATAGATAAGGGTGTACAATGGCTTTCCTGCTGTGGGTTTCTTGTGTAGACTGGTCAAAATCTTGTTCTCTTCACTTCTATTGCCACATACAAAAAAAACCTCTGTTTGCTGATGTGGGCAGTAAATTCCAGATTCAGTTAATTCACTCTGAGTTTGTCAACAAAGTTAAGGGCTGATCTTTCAGTGCTATCCGGATAATGAACAAGTCAGTGATAAATCTCAAACATAATATCGAATTCTGAAAATCCTTCAATGTAGTAAGGTCCCTGGAATCTGCTCCTCCCACCAGCTAAGGAAAATACTCACAAAACAGCAATCCCAAGGCACTGTTTGTACCGACTGACATTAAAAAGAAAATATTATTAGTTAGGCAGTAGCTCATCATCTGAATGATCATCTCCCACTTATAACACGTGATGTCAGCTAATTGTACACGATTCGAGATCATAAAACTACCTGCAAATATTTCTTGAAAGTCAGACCCATGAGATTCTACGCACAAACTGAGATGACAACCCACTACTAAAATATACCTCACTATCGCTAAACATAAGGTTAAAATATACATTAAAACTAACAAATGAAACTAGAAAATATAACATAACAATTAAACAATTTACATAATTTATAACCATTTACATTTTTAATTAACGGTTAAAAACTGTATGTATAATTTAATTACCTTCCCACTACATTCCCATAAAAAGTAAAAGCCCAAAAATCTGCTACTACACTATTATTACTAATTAGATTTCAAAATAAATTAGTAAATCCCTCAACATTTGCTAACTATATTTTACAAAATTAATAACAGTTACACTAACAATACACACAACTAAAATAATATATTAACTAAAATATATTAAATTAATTAAAAAACAATGTTTTTTAAAGAAAACGATCTTAAAAAACAATATACTTTAAACCAATGTTATATATCAGAAAAAATATATTCTTGCCAACAATATTCTGTTATTTTAAGTATTTTTAAGGATTTTATATGAACTAGTTTAATAAAACTTCGCAAAGGAAAAACAATTTTTTTATTGTCTATATATTTTTACTTTCTGGTAACTGAATATACTGACCCAATGTATGTTGAACAACATTGAAGAATATTGGAGTATGAATGTGCTTTGAAGTGTTGAATGTGAAAGTGTTATGCTAACAGAATATACCAAAGGTAATTTTTCTTAAACTTAAGCGTCTTTGTGGTGTCCTGTCCATTTGGGTTGCTGGACCCCTCACCTTTTTTATTGAGACAACGATATTCTGTCCCACAATCTTTTGGTATTAACAATATTTTGTAATGATATTTATGTCCTACAATATTTTAAGCTCAATAATTTGTCCAAACACTGTTGTACGCATGTTTGTAATGTGGATATTTGATCAGAAACAGCAATACTACAACCACCACTGCAAAATCACCACTAATATCATCAATTTCACCATGAGCACCACCAATTCCACGACCAGAACCACCAACAATAACAACCCAATACCACCACCTACACCTAGGCTAATATCGCTAATACCACAACAAACACTACCAATGCTACTATCAATACAAAACCAATACCCTAAAGAATAATAACATCAATAATCAACAATAGCACTCCAATGCCATTACTACTGATACTACTGCAATACCACTATTACCAGAGAAACTCAATTACCACCGCAATCAATACCACTAACACCAGTACCACCTCACCCCAACCAATTTCATAAATACAATCACCACATTTTTTTTGTTTAAATCTGTTTATTATTTTTTCATTGTACAATACTAAAATAGTGCAGGTAACAAGTAGAATAGTTCACAATTACTGGCAGAATGTCACATAATCGACAGTGTGTACCATCATGAACGAAAGTCATAGGTTACAGAGTTGGGCAAGATAATTGGAGATAGGCTGCCAAGGGGGCATGAAAGAAGAGAAGCAAATTCAAATATCAGAGTCAGTCATCGGAAATAAATATGCATCAGTGAAATAAAGAAAAACAATAGACCACACGACTGTGTACCCAGCCCATCAACCATAGCCGATATACAAATACCAAAGGTTGCAGGACCCTATCTTTGCTTGTATGTATTTGGGAACTGCAGGAACATACCTGCAAGGGGGATCTGACAACAATTGGTGTTCAACGGCGATTAGATAATATTGAAGAGAATGTTATCTGTACCCTCCTTCAGTAGGTCCCTAATACTCTCAGTATCATGGTGGGTGTTCATCTAGAGCTCAGCCAGAATGGTGTCCCAGTAAGTGGGAACAGGGTGTTTACAGGGTATTTCCATAATCCAAGGTTATCTTCTCTGTGCAGGGCACATCCAGGCTGCCAATGTGGGGATTTGGGTAACTTCCACCTACGATTTAGGGGGAAAAGGGTTGTTCTATGTTTCTCGTGTCTTTGATAGATACCCAGAAGGCCTATTTACAATATTTGTAGATCTGAGTGTCTTGGGCATGTGGATAATTGAGAAGTGACACCCAACACATAGCTGTGTAAAAGTCCATAGCACATGGAATCAATACAATGACCAACATGCATCAACAATGCAACTACCATTAATACTATACCATACTATCAATACTAAAACCACCACCAGTACCACTAATACCACACACCACCAGTAGTACTAACATCAGTGCCTGAACAATAAAACCACCATATACAGCACCAAGAACAACACCAGTAACACCACCACCAACACCAATACCACTAACATTAGCACAAATGCCATCACATATACTAATATAATCAATACCACTACAGCTAATCTTCCCACCACAGTAATGAGGCCAGTACCACCACCAGTAATACCACATCATCAACACTGCCAATACAGATATCACAGACCCGCTACGTGCAGCCCACCAATTCCAATATTACCATAACCACTACTGTAGTGTAGTTCCTATTATCCCAATAGGCTCTGCGCATTGGAATAATATCTTCAATAGTATAGACCTAGGGCAGAGGTTAACTAGGTCTTCTACTGACGATATTAGACTTAAAGTTTTTGGTTTTGCCAGCTAGCTCAGAGTTCACTAGAAACTTTCTCGAATAGGCAAGGAGCAGTTTAACCTCCCTGGATAGACAAGAAGGGATTTAGTTTCTGACAACCATAGAACATGACAACTTTGCTCTCCCCTAATCAAGAGTGTATCTCTAGAGTCGTGTGAAAACAAAAGACAACTTATTTCACTCAGTCAGTACGTGCATTCTTAGTTTCACCAGATTGTAGAGAAAAGGAAGAGACGGGCGTGTTCAATAAAAGATGGTATTTATTGATCAGTCTCTTTTCTCGTACAAGAGAAATGAATCGATATTATTGCGATACTTATGGTTAAGTAAAGTGCATACAATAAAAGCAGGAGTATAAAATAATACTGCAGAAGCATTGATATGGTTTCTAAGCCATATGATATTTAAAACTGATAAAATAGATACATACATATATACATTTGACTAATCATACTCAACTGGTGCTTCTAACCACGCCTACCCCAGTGTACCTGACCTAAGCCTAATACGTGGGCGGGAGTAGATAAGTAGCAGTTTAAGTTAAGTTTGTTTTGCCAAGGGACTGACTCAAGAATTCTCTGCAAGGGGTTGTTCAGTTCTGTACCTGAGGTCTAGAATGATTGAGGGCTGGTATCTCTCGTCTCTGGTCTTGATATTCCAGCTGCCTGCGAGGGCTGCTTGGAAGCGCCGGAGCTGGATTTCTCGGTAGGAGAAAAGCAGCGTCTCGTTCTCAGCGCGTCAGGAAGGCGGGGCAGCGCGTGTGGGCTTCGCTCTCTGCTGGGCTCCTCAGCACGTCTCGCTGCTCCGATCTCGTCACCACCGCGTGTGTTTGCTTAAGGCAATGTCGGTAATATTTATACCTGTAAGGTGCCGATATTGACGTAAGGATGGACATGGATACGTCAATAAGGATGTCATACGAACGGGCTTGTTCGCACATTCTTTTACTGAAGTTCTCGGTGAAATCAAAACAATGGCCGCAGGGATTTTCACAGGTTGTCATAGGTTTTATTTGTTTTGAGAACTCCGTATGCCTTATCAGGGGCTGGAGGAATAGTGCTTGCCTAATTAGATGGCAAGCGTTATGACCTAATCAGATAACGCGTTCCTGTGCCGTGGTGTGGCTTAATCAGATAACGGTTTTTTGTACCGTGGGATGGCTGCTAGTTAATTATTAACCAGAACAGGGTCAGGAATAGGGGGATCGATACAGAACCTATAGGAATACATCACACCCACTCCACGCAGACTATGTCCATATTTACAAATCTAGGCATAGTAAATATACTAGTAGAGC
Source organism: Lissotriton helveticus (assembly GCF_964261635.1). Classification (NCBI taxonomy): domain Eukaryota; kingdom Metazoa; phylum Chordata; class Amphibia; order Caudata; family Salamandridae; genus Lissotriton; species Lissotriton helveticus. Next base: position 314,287,648 of record NC_136062.1, read on the forward strand.
ATGTGTATACCGTACCACCCCAAAATACATTCATATGCATTTTGAAACCATGAAGTATACTAAAAGATAAATATATGCATTATATGCACTCAAGCAGTAGAAAATGCTACATTAATCACGCATATTCATACATCATTATTAATAAAATATTGAAAAATAACACATGAAATGGCTCTTAATACAGAAGAGAAAAAAAAATGCGAGACCATTTCATCACAAAATAAAATATTTATGAACATGCCAGAGGGCAGCTAATGTCTCTAAAGTTCCTAAAATAGAAATTTAGTTCCCTAAGAATAGTTTCTACTTTAAGCAGAAGATAAGTGTCCCGAAAAACTGCAAAATATTTTGGGGCCGCTGAAAAAATTATGTTCCGCTGTCCGTAAACTGGAAAAAGTTGTTCATGATACTTTATTATCAGAGTTGAAGGCCAAATTCAGGGTGTTGGGAACGCCGTGTGCTAGCCTGCTCAAAAGTCATTATTTCTGCTCTGGTGAGAACATCATATCATTTTAGCCTCTCGAAAAAACTGTCAACAGCTTCCTGCGAAAGTTCCATTAACTCGGAAAAAGATGTTACCATGCATTCATGAGCATGATTGCCTTCATTGATGTTTTGATCAGCATAACTGACAGAAGGTCGTACCTGATCGATGCTGCTTTCATCTTGAACCTCACTACCCCTCAATCGTAGTGGTGAAGTCTCCACGAATGCCGTCATCAGGATTGGTAGCCGCAGGGGACAGCACAATGCATGAGCCGTGACCGGACCCAACAAAGTTTCTGCATCCATTGGCGCATCCGATTGTAGCGTCAGACAGGTGTCCAACACGCATTCTTCTCCGCATAGCAAGCACCTTAATACAGGTAAAACACAGCTTTGCCACATTGGTCTAAATGAAAGAAACCAAGTCATGTATAGGTCTCTAAGCTGGGACATTCCAAGGATTTTAGATATCCGGTCCCGGTATCCAATGGCTAGGATTGTTTCTTCCCTTGTCGCAGGTGTTTTGTCTGTGACACAGTTTGCCATAGCGAAATAACAGAATCAAAAATAGGATTCCTGCCACTAGTCCCAAAAGGAGAGGAAGTCCACCAAAGATGGAATGGACAAAGTACGGAAAAATACCCAGAATGGCTTTAAATGGTGTTAAAGCCCCCGAAAACACTGTCTTAAATACATTTGAGACTCCACTGGTATCAGAAATATTTAAGATTTCGTTCAGGATTTCTGCGAAATGTATGGGGGAATTAGTTGATAACAATGAATGAATCTCTCCCGTTGTCCTTGCAACTTGGAGATCATACGTTTCTTTTGATGACGTGAGCCTGGTCGGCGTCTGAAGAAGCAATGTTTTCATTCTGCTTAAAGTATCAACTCGAATGGAAGCAATTTTCAAATTCGGCCATAACCTTGCCTCCCTGTCTGGCATTGCGCTGGGGAACAATACTCGTTCACAGCACATAACCTTCGCAGTCGTAGTTATGAGATAAGCTATTCCGGGCACCAAGCTACAACATCTGCGGTCCACGATTATAATGTAACTCCCGTTCGATAGTCTCCTAAAGAATGGTTCTATTTGTGTCGCAGGTGTGCCTAGCTGGTGACATGAAAGGTTATTTGAGGACCCTTCACAGGCTCCGTGTAAACTAATACCATTACACAGAAGTGTACCGCTTAGTGACATGGCACAATTATTGCCACTAAGAAACACTTTCCGGCCTTTATTACTGACACAAGCATGTGAATAGGGCAAGTTCCATGTTGACTTAATGTACCCTTTACCCAATTTTTCGTACATGCCAGTCTGTATATATTTTTGCCAATATTGAAACCTGAAAGTAGATATTGGAATATTAATTATTCCATTTATTATCCATTCACTGACAGGTCGTTCTGACATTGTCAATGGTAATCTCTCGAGTTTCTCAATGCTCAGGATTGTATAATCAGCACCCTTCTGTGCCATACTGATTTGTTTATCAGTAAGGTTAAAGATATTGAACAGTGACGTTGTGTTGATTAAACGCCAAGGCACATAGCCTGAAAGCAGATTTTGTAACGTCCAGCCAAGTTGTACAATAGAACGCAATTCAGACTGACCGTGTTGTAACAACAGTAAGTCTTGCGATATTATGTCGATTGTTGAAGACACAATGCTGTCCAAAGAGTATATTCTGGAGGACAGAGTCATTAACCCATTGTCCACTACAGAAAGTGATTTTTCCAAATTAATACGGTCAATTTCCCGTATTTTCTCTGATGTTTCAATTTGAGTTATTTTCCAGGCTTCATTATAAGCTGCATATACAGAGGCTGCTATGAAGCGTTTTTTACGCTGTTTGCGCGGTCCCATAATGAAATCACGCAAGTCAGCACCATCAGTAAATAAAGTCAGGTGTTACTTAATTTCTGCCAGTGTGGATGTTTGTAGCCATTGAAGGCAGAGCTTGCCCACACTGTACGTGGTAATTATCCCTGGGTGTTGTCTTTGGGAATATCTAGGGTCTGGCCTGGTCAATGTGAACCCTTGGATTTTGTTCAGGAATCTGTTTTGACAGTTATTTGTATCTGTGGGCCAGATCAACCACTTTTTCCAATCAGGATGTGTTCTGTTATTGGCTTAATATATGGTTTACGTCTATCTCAACATCTATAGAGCTATTACTGTTCATTGATGGCTTTGGAATAGACGGTTTGTTTAAGTCTTTGATTTTGGCTAGGCCAAGACAGGTAGTTTGTTGAACAGTGTCATTCAAAAATATAATTTGTTCTGGGATCATGCAGGCTCTAAACAATGATTCTATACCTTGTACTTGCCATTCCTTTGTACTCCAAACACTTTTTACTTCAACATTTTTGTCCCAGTAATCAAAACCAAATGTACTCATTTGCTCAAAAAACAAGTCTGAATATATCAATTTAGTGTTTGTAAGCATGGTCTTTGTACCTGTCTTATTTGATAATTTGGAATAAAATGTTTCTGCATTGCTTGTGTTGAACCCTGAAAAATATGAATATTTGTCATAAAAAGTTCTTGAGCTACCTTTTGGAGGGGTTGCACAGTGTTCCCATTGATTATAATTCAAAACATTTCTAGGTTGTGCAGATTTATGCAGATAATGATTACTATAGTGATTATAGCAGAACATTTTATCATAATTAGACGAACCCTGCAAATAATCATGTTTTGTAAATTTAGCAGACATCACTAGGTCAGACATCATATTATTAATGCTTTCAACGTCCCAATCATCAGCAACTGAGCTTGGTTTTACAAAGTCACTCAATGAGATCTTGATTTGATGTAGATACTTCAGGATTTCAACCGGACCATAGATTTCATAATCAGTATTGTCCCATGCTACCCCACCGGGTATAGGATTGGCTGTGAAGTTGACTGAAGAAAGTTCTCTTTTCTCAACGTGTGAAGACGTGTGTGGTTTGAGGACCAGGTTGATTTTCTGGCTTGCTGTGTCCATTTTAGCATATTTTCCCTCAATGAAGTGTCCCAAACATAGTACCATGATGAGCCAAAGTATGAGGATTATTGCACCTAAGGCCACCCAGAATTCAATCCATGGAGAAATCAGATAGGTTTCTTTCAGATGTTGAAAAAGTTCCTTAGCTTTATCTTTAAAGGTTTTTGTTGATGTTTGTTCCTTTGATTCACTCAGGTCTTCAGATGAATCACTGAAGTTGATGAAGTAACCGGATGCCGTTCTGTCTATTGTTCCTATTGTTTCAGGATTGCTGTTTGCTTTATTAGTGTGTTTTGTTGCAGCAGCATAGTCATTTGTTACTTCATTGTAGATTGGTGTGTCTCTGCTAAATGTTTTTATTTGGGTTTTTAGAGGTTTAAGTTCCATAGCATTGTTGCATAGTCCTTGTTGTTGTTCTGTTGGCATTTCAAATGTGAGTAGCCTCTTAGATTGAACCTCTATGTTTGTAGCAAACCTTGGTATTCTGCTACTTATCGGGAGTCCACTTGGCCTACTGTTTGTTATCGGCCACATGACTGTGGTTTTATCAGGTCGATTGATACAACCCTGTTCTCCTTTTTACCAGCAAGGGGCGGTAGTACTACTGATCTTGTCCCGTTGATAGACAAGACAGGAACTGCTTTTCTGTAAGAAGGCCCAAATTCCTTCTTTACCGCGATGTTTTCTCTGACTAGATCCCCGACTTTTGGAATCCAGACAGGTCTTGCTGGGACAGGTGGTTTTTCTTCAGTGGTCGTTGGCTGTTGTTTCAACTTTATGTTGCTCAGGTCTTTCCTTGTTTCGTTTAAGTCCTGTAAAATAGCCAAACGATCTTTGATATCAAAGCTTTTTTCTTTAACCACTGAAGTCTGACTGTCAAGATCTAAGATCATCATTCTAGTTCCAAACAATAATTCGTACGGACTGAATCCCCTCAGAGAATTTCTTGGCAGGTTATTTAGACTACGTTGGACACTTATTAGATGTTTGACCCACCCAGCTCCCGAACCTAATACCTTCGCTGTTATAGATTGCTTTATGCCTTTGTTTTTTTCTTTATACCATCCCGTTCCCTCAGGTAGGAAGTGAGAAGAGTCCCGCTATGCTATGCTCATTTGGCCATGTTTTTTCATACGCTTTAGGGCAAGAAGAAAAAACATTCAGCCAGACGTAGCATGCCTCTAGCGTATATGCCATTATAGACTCGCAAATATTTTTATAACAGTCCAGACGTCAGCCGAGTGCTGGGATCTTACTTCATAAGTGGAAATTAGTCTTTTTATGTTAATATAACGCTTTTTCGTGATAGGTATATTATTATTGTTGTTGTTTTTCTGGAGCGATGTGCCATGGTAATAGTCCTCCTCGCTCGCCACTGCGATCTCTATTGCAGTCTAGGCAGTTTTTTACAAAAATGTGATGATGCAGGCTCATGCCTGGCCACCAGTACACTGATTGTAATTCTTCCAGAGAATCTTTTTGTTTAAGGTGTCTGAGACCTTCACCCATATGTGCGTCTGCTATTAACAAGCCTCTCCTGTCCGTGTTTGGAATCACTCTATCCCCCACTCCAGGGATTCGAGCAAAAGGGACTGAGTTTGCACCGATTATGTATGTATAATTGAGTGGATAGTTGATCGGTAGTGCTGAGCAGTCGCTTTTTGATGACGTTTTCACCGCCAGCATAGTTTCACCGTCAATGTGTTTTACTGCACGCTTTTTCTTGACTACGTAAGCCGATTCAGTTGCTGCCGTTGTGGCTTTCTCAGCCAATGAATTCCCTGCAACGTGAACGCCATCACGTTGATGACTCAGTGTATGTATCACGTGAGTCTTTGGTAGTTCTTTTTGCAAATGAACTACTTGTTCCCAAAGCACTTTTTGCTTTATTGTTGCACCTGTGTCATCTTTGTAACCGTTTTGAATCCATTTCTGTAAATCGTTATTGTATGATTTGACGCAGTAATACGAATCGCACACAATAAGTGTCGGGAATTCGCGATCGGCATTATCTAGCGCCATTTTTAACGCTATTATTTCCGTTTGTTGTTCTGAATTATTTTCCACTGAGTGTGTTTTTGTAAGTAGAGGTGTTAATTTACCTCCGCGCCACACTTCTTTTAGAATTTCGCATGTGGCCTTGTAAGCCAGCTCTCCCCAAACTGAGGGTTGAGCATGCCCGTCTGTATGTATTACACAGGCGTACTGTCGTAAAGGCAGAATGTCGATTGGCAGAGGGTATGTCATTTCATATTCTAGATATCTTAATTCCTTTAATTCTGGATCAAAGTAGTATTTTACTCTGTCCGTTGTAATTGAATTCACCCATTGTATCCATTCTGGATTCAACGCTGTTGTTGGTAAATTACATGGGGTTGTTAATGCCTCAAAGGCTGACTCCGCTGTTCTGACTGTGATACGTCTACCGTCAGCGTTGTCTTTTTCTTTTGCTATAGCCGTTTGAACTGCATGAACAATGTTGTCTTTAATACTGAACTTCTTTTCAGCTTCTGTGTACAAGTGTGATTTGTATGCAATTGGTACCTTTTCTCCCTCATTAGAGGTCAGGTATGTGAATCCGCATCTTCCTGGGATGACTCGAATCACAAGATTGCGTGTGTTGTCACGTGTTTCTAATTTTGTTTTAATTAACATGTCTGTTTGTAAAGATCTCAAAATTTCTGTGTGTTTTTGAGTCCAATTGATTCTTTTAAAATCTGGTTTTATTAGATCATAAAGGGGTTTAACCCTTTCTGCGTAATTTGCAATGTATGTTCTTCCGAAGTTTAGGAAGCCTAGAATTGATTGTAAATTTTTTAGTGTTCTAGGAGCTTGGAGTACAGCACATTTCTCTAGGAAATTGTCAGCCAGGCTTTTGCCTTCACTTGATAATTCATATCCTAAAAACAGGACTGTTAGATGGGCAATTCTTGATTTTTTAAAGTTGAATTTGTAACCCTCTGCTGCGAACCCAAGTATTATGGTGTTCACTCTCTTCAAGTGAGTATCAAAGTCATCATCTGTTAGGTAAATGTCGTCGACATATGATAATGCCTCATCATCGTATGTTTGTAGTAATTCTGTTACTCTCTTTGAGAATAATCCTGGGCTGTTCTTGTGCCCCTGGGGTAAACGGCAGAAACTTTTTTGCGAGCCATTTACCGAGAACGCAGTCAAATATCTGCTCTCTGGTGCTATATTTTGACAAAAGAATCCATTAGAGATGTCTAATGTTGTTTTGTATTTTTTGCGCACTATGTTATTCATTAGTGCAGCACTATGCGAGTTTTGCACTGCAAAGGTTTTGCAACATGAGTTAAGGTGTCTGTAATCCAAAACTAGACGATATGAGTTGTCTGGTTTGGAGACAGGAAACAAAGGATTGTTCATTTGTGAGGTGCAAGTTTCAATCACCCCCTGGTATTCAAGTTGATCTAGGATCTCTTTTACCTGTTTTTTAGCTTCTTGCTTAATTGGGTACTGCCTCTGTGCAGTAGGTTGTGATTTTAACTGGATTTTGTGAGGAGGAGAGTCCTCATCCCATCCTACATGATTTTTATATAAAGCGCGAGCTTGAGCTACTGCCCACTTTCTAGCAAGTGTATATTTTTTATGAATTGGAATATGATTTGAGAAGGCAGGCATAATTATTTCTTCACCATGAGGACACTCCCTGACAAACTCTGGTGGCCAGTCTTTCTCAGCTAGAAGGATGTCATAGCCCTGGGAGAGATTATCCCAAAATAGTCCCCTTATTTTTCTAGTCTTATCCCCTTCTATACGTAATGTTATTTCATATATTTTATGAGGTTTCTAACTCTGGTATCTGCAGTTTCCACCTGAATGTATTCATTTGTGTCCACTGTCTCCAGATGATTCATAAGGACTTTGCGAGCTATGCTCACTTCTGCTGCGCTGTCTAGCATTGTCTGAGCCCATTCTCCGTTTTTCAGCTGTGTTCTCAGTATTCTCTGCATCTTTGATTACTTTAATACTGGCTACCTTCTTTTTTGGAAATTGTAACTTTTTATTTGGATGAGCAGGTTCCTTGTCTTTGGACTTGACGTGCTCTTCCCTGTGTTCTGATCGTCCTCTTCTTTCCGATTTCTGCGAGGAAGTCTGAAAAGATTGAGAGGGACGTGTATCATTATCTTGATATCTATCAGGTTTCTTCAGATTATCCCTATTTCTAAGGTTGTATTTTTTCCCAGAGGGCTCACTTTGGGGAGACCTGCGTCCTTGGTTCGGAGATCTTTCTCTCCGCCGAGGAGACCTTCCTCTGGACTGGAATCTTTTTTCTTTAGGATTGGATTGTTTGTTTCCATCCCAGCTCTTTTTTTGAGTGTTTAAATTATTTTTAATATATGCCTTTTCAGGACTTTCAATCAGTTGAGGTTTTACCGGTATTCCACCCAGACTATCCCTTCCTAGTTCTTCATAGGATTTCTCTATGATTCTGGCAATTTCAGTTGGTTGGTCTGCTATGTCTGTCTCTTTTAACCTTTGGCGGATCGCCACGTTTGCTGCTTCTCCCTTTATGTTGGCTAATAATATAGCCGAGACCTGCTTGAAGTCTTTCAGTAATTTCATACCAAGAGTTAAAGCGGGTTCTGGACCATATTCATCTTGAATCTGTTTTAGCACATCTGGTATTACTGACATGGATGGTACACCATGTGTTTTTGTGTATATGGAAGCAAAGACTGTACCCCAAGTGTCACAGTCCTCCACGTGTGGTGCGATTCCCATTGGAAGACAGATAGTCAGAATCCTGTGTTTTTCTACCGGGGTGGTGTCTGGAAACACCGCCTCTATTTGAGTGATTTTTTGTGCTAGCCAGAAGGGTATTTGTTCCCGTTTTGCGGGTACTTTACCCAGACAGGACTGTATGTTCTGTGGTGTAATTTTATTTGTGTTACCCTGATGAGGGTTCAGCTGTGGAATTTTAATTGCTGGTTGGACTGTTGAAGTCCGCATTACATATTGGACTAATTGTCTATGTATTTTGATTAGTTGTTTTAGCTGTATTAAAAGATCTGGTGCAGGCATTTCTTCAATGTCTGGATGTGGTGTATATCCGGCTAGGACCGGCCACGTTGCTCCTGGTCTACCTAGTGGACCGAGCCTGGTGATGTGATTATTATGTTTTAGGGCGCCTTTAAACAAGAGCAGGTGGTCTTGGAATTTGAGTGGTACTTCCACCTCCTCGAAAGGAGTGTAGGTATCCGGTGGTCCCTCTATTTTATAATAGTGGAACTCTTTTGTTACAGCGTTTGCTGCTGGAAAGTTTATCCATGAATAGAATACCTCTGTCTGCCGATATTCGTGTGCCTCAATTACAAATATGACTGTACCACCTCTCGATGTCAGTCCATTTTCTATAAGTTTTAAGGTTATAGATTTCCTTATGTTGACCGGGATGAGTATTGCATTTGGGTCATTTTCCAGCAGAGTATTGTCTGCTACTAGGAGTTCAGCTGCTAGTCTAACTGTCTCCCTTTCTTCATCACTGTCTATCATTTTACCGACAAGAAGGTTATTCTGTTTGTTTGCAGATCAGGTTTCTATGGAAACAAAGATTAGATGCACAATATTTTGGAACAGTGTATCCTTCAACGTTGACTAAACCAAGAACCATACATAGGAGTCTCCTCCTGCGAGGTTTGGCGGATATAACCTTTCACCCACTCCAGACGTCTTTGGAGTATTATGGGAAAAAAGGGGTTCTGTGTGAAAAAGCACGACTGAGTTACTCTAATGTCTTGCGTTAGTTTTATCGCCTCTCCAAACGTTTGGGCGCCATGTAGTGTAGTTCCTATTATCCCAATAGGCTCTGCGCATTGGAATAATATCTTCAATAGTATAGACCTAGGGCAGAGGTTAACTAGGTCTTCTACTGACGATATTAGACTTAAAGTTTTTGGTTTTGCCAGCTAGCTCAGAGTTCACTAGAAACTTTCTCGAATAGGCAAGGAGGAGTTTAACCTCCCTGGATAGACAAGAAGGGATTTAGTTTCTGACAACCATAGAACATGACAACTTTGCTCTCCCCTAATCAAGAGTGTATCTCTAGAGTCGTGTGAAAACAAAAGACAACTTATTTCACTCAGTCAGTACGTGCATTCTTAGTTTCACCAGATTGTAGAGAAAAGGAAGAGACGGGCGTGTTCAATAAAAGATGGTATTTATTGAGCAGTCTCTTTTCTCGTACAAGAGAAATGAATCGATATTATTGCGATACTTATGGTTAAGTAAAGTGCATACAATAAAAGCAGGAGTATAAAATAATACTGCAGAAGCATTGATATGGTTTCTAAGCCATATGATATTTAAAACTGATAAAATAGATACATACATATATACATTTGACTAATCGTACTCAACTGGTGCTTCTAACCACGCCTACCCCAGTGTACCTGACCTAAGCCTAATACGTGGGCGGGAGTAGATAAGTAGCAGTTTAAGTTAAGTTTGTTTTGCCAAGGGACTGACTCAAGAATTCTCTGCAAGGGGTTGTTCAGTTCTGTACCTGAGGTCTAGAATGATTGAGGGCTGGTATCTCTCGTCTCTGGTCTTGATATTCCAGCTGCCTGCGAGGGCTGCTTGGAAGCGCCGGAGCTGGATTTCTCGGTAGGAGAAAAGCAGCGTCTCGTTCTCAGCGCGTCAGGAAGGCGGGGCAGCGCGTGTGGGCTTCGCTCTCTGCTGGGCTCCTCAGCACGTCTCGCTGCTCCGATCTCGTCACCACCGCGTGTGTTTGCTTAAGGCAATGTCGGTAATATTTATACCTGTAAGGTGCCGAGATTGACGTAAGGATGGACATGGATACGTCAATAAGGATGTCATACGAACAGGCTTGTTCGCACATTCTTTTGCTGAAATTCTCGGTGAAATCAAAACAATGGCCGCAGGGATTTTCCCAGGTTGTCATAGGTTTGATTTGTTTTGAGAACTCCGTATGCCTTATCAGGGGCTGGAGGAATAGTGCTTGCCTAATTAGAGGGCAAGCGTTATGACCTAATCAGATAACGTGTTCCTGTGCCGTGGTGTGGCTTAATCAGATAACGTTTTTTTGTACCGTGGGATGGCTGCTAGTTAATTATTAACCAGAACAGGGTCAGGAATAGGGGGATCGATACAGAACCTATAGGAATACATCACACTACCAGCACCAAATCGACCACCAGAACCACCCCCACCAATAACACCATCAATACAAAAATTTCCCTCATCAATCCAACAACAATATCACCAATACCACCACCAACACCAAGAGACTACCCTCACCCTTACCAACAATGCTGTCATCACCACTGATACCACCACCACTCATGCCACCAACAATGCCACCACCACAACCACAAATACCACTAATACCACCACCAATACCACCACAGAAACACCACCAGTACCACCGTCAATTCCACCAACACCACCTGCAATATAGCCACCAAAACCATCACTGCTTACAATGACATCAATGCAATATCGCCACTACCAATTCAACAACCACTAATGCAGCCACCACCAATACCACCACAATACCATACTACCACCACTAATATCACCACCACTAGCAATATCACAACCACCACTGCCACCAATATCCACACCCATCACCAATAGCATAAACATTTGTACCAATACTCCTATTCCCACTACCACCAATATGACTCATACTAATACCACCATCAATACTGCCAAACACCACCCTAATACTACAACCACTTACACCACGGCCACTAAAAATAGTAGCATCACCAATATCAGCATCATTAGACATCACCAATAAAACCCACAGTACGACAAACATTATCATCACCAAAAGTACCGCCATCAATATCACCAATAAAAAAACACAACCACAGCACAACATTATTACTGATGCGACCATCAATATGTGTCACAAACCGAAACACTGTTGTGTACTTCCTACAAATCTATATAGGATCTGCGTATTTAGACAACATAAACTAAGAGATTAGTGTTCAGATTGGTTCCAGACACCCCTTAAAGATATGTTATTCTGTAGACCAGCTAGCTCACAGTGCCACTATAAGCCCCATAACCTTGCCAAGGAGCGATTAGTTCCTGGCAACTATCAAACATGACAACCCTGAACCCACAGGCATTTTGGAAACAGTGAATTATTTTTTGCTCAGTCACTCATGCTCACTTTGTCTCAGAGAGATACACAGAATAAATGGTGGAGATGTTTCAATAAGTATTTATGAAACTAGCGTCATTCTAGTATAAAATACGTGTGCTGCAACAACCATGAGACAGAAACAGATATAGACGGTTACAAGCTCCAAGAAGAGTAAATAAAAGGTAGAATTCTACCATAGTGCTAAAACAGTGAATATATGCAGGCATATAAAGACATGACAGTAATAATACGTACTCCTATGATGCAAACCCTAACTAGATGTACCTAAGTGTATGTAGATATATAGCCAAGAATCCCCCTAGGAAAGAGCCAACCCCATTACCTAATGTGAGAGAGGGAAGGACCCTGTCTTGGTCTCAAGTTGGACACCACGAAAGGGATGTCAGACCACTGCGTGCTGGAGTGTCTGCGCTCAGGGACTTCAGCATTTCATGCCAGCGTGTCAGCATCAAACTTTCTTCTCCGCTGGTTAACCCAGCAAAGAAGTGGTACTTATATACCCAAAAGGTACCCTCAGGGGTTCTACCTAGATGTGTCATGGTACTGTGGGCATGTCGGCCAAGGATGACGATAGGAGTGACCCTTATACAGAGTAATTATGCGGCAGATGGTAATCCTGCTGTGAAACTAAGATTCCTCATGTATAATAAATGAGGCAAGTTTTAGGAGATAACCACATGACATTTATTCGGCATCTAACCAGGTAAAAGGTCAGGCCAGAACTCTTACGTAGAGCAAGGTAGGAAAACAGTAGGTAAAAGGCCATGTAACTACATAGGCCATATAAGGGTACATTGGGGTTCAGAACAACACTTCTGCTTTGCATTCCAAACCAGTAATGTTCACTCACACTACCAAACAGTTGTGTCCCACACCTTCTCTTGGGCTTGAAACCAAACAATCATTCTATTAGTAGCACCTTCAAGACAGACAAGAGTGTGCCCAAAAAAAAGGGCCAACCCATACCCAACTAATTTAGGAATGCCATCTACTAACACATATATATAGACCTGGTGCCTGGTATTACCTCTCTTTAAAGTCTTGTGGGATGTTAAGAGTTACAAAACCTGCAGCCACGGAGGGCATGATTTGCCTATATAAACTGTGCCTAAACTCAGAGCTGCTTTTTCTAAGCAGTCTCTGAGAAAAGGGGTCTTGTCTTTCAGCAAAGAAATTCTTCGGAGTTGCCGCTCTTCTGCCTCCTTGACACATGTCCAGAATGTAACCAAATCCTTGCTCCATAATTTTCCACATCCTTCCATGGACCCGAGAAAGCAAAAAACAGGTTAGTGTTGAACTAAAGATGTTTGCCACGTTTAATTGTATTTATAAACTTTTCTATGCAACTATTGTTACACTGGGACAGAAAGAACTCATTACCGAGAATGCAGCACAAGGTTAATTGTGTGGACAGACTTGGGCAAATCATTACTAATGGGAAACATCCTTTACAATGCAACTTTTACCACGCAGTGCCTTACGACGCAACTTTTACAACGCAAACCATTACAACGCATTGCGCTGGGGGGCGCTCTAGGATAGGGAATAAGTTTAATTTACTATCCAACACCTTCCCTAGTGTTCACGGGGACTGGAGTTGGAATAGTAAATTAAACTACTCACTATCCAGCACCCCAAAGCGCTATGCGTTGTAAAGGTTTGCGTTGTAAAAACCGCGTTGTAAAGGCATGCGATGTAAAAGCATGCATTGTAATGTCATACATCCATTACTAATAGTTCATGCAACACAGCACAGCAAGGCAAGTTGAGAGAGAGATAAACAGCACCATATTTACAAAGATATGGCGTTGTTCAGCTCTATCTCTGAGCTTGTGCTAACACAGGCAGCCTTGTGCTACAGGGAAAGGGTATCTGCCCTGGCACGATTATTTTTGAGTAGGAAGAGGTTTGTTTCTGCACAAATACAATCCTTAGAAGCATATTCCTCATTCTATGTGTTCTGCGTGTAATTCCTCGGACACAAGGTAAATATGCACTGCATTTGTGTTCCTTTCTATTTACTTAACCACTCAAAGTCATGCACACCAACTTTATATGGCTTAGTGAATGGCAAAATTGATTTTGAGTAGGGCTGTACTACAAAAGTGATGCCAACCCTGACAAAAAAATCTTAGTAAATCCGGGCCTGGGAACATTGAACACTTCACAAGCCATACTGTGCGGATTTGAACAGCAATCTATTTGTGTATGTATGCACATCAGCAGGATTTTCACGATTTTCTAAGTAGACAGGAATGGGGTGACCAACCGTCCGTAAATTTCACGGACTGCCTGTAATTTGGGTCTCATGTCCGTTGTCCGTAAGGTTTCTTCAACGGACGCCCTTTGTCCGTAATATCAGACATTGGCGTGAGCATCCCCCTGCAAGCAGCCTGTAACTCTCAGTGCAGGGGCAGGCTCACGCTCCTGCTGTGATCTGTGGCCTGCAGCAGCCCCTCCAGGACCTGGCACAGACTGCTATCAGGTCCACTATGTTGGCCTAATTTTCACATACAGAATGATAATGATAATGGGGCTCTCTGCCCAGTGACAGCATTTCAGGTCAGGTGTTTTTTTTCAGTAGGGGAGAGGGGGCATGTAAGATCTGAGAAGCCTTCAACTTTTATATTTTTCTCCACTTTTTTTTTTAAATATAAAAACGCAGGTGTGTTTTACTCGCATACACAACAGATGCAGTGAGTGCAAGGTTCTCTCAACCTAAAATAAACTTATTTTGACTTGTGCTTGTGTTGGTTGTCTATTTACTTATGCACTATTGCGCGACTTCCTCTGATGTGTATGCAAAACATACCTTTTGTCCCGATTTTTGGTCCTGAATTCGGACCTTCTGTCCTGAATTTTTGTCTTGAATTTTGACCCTTTGTCCTGAATTTTTGTACTCACTGTCCTGAATTTGCACCCACGCCAGTTTGTCACCCTAGACGGGAAAGTAATACTTTATGTATTACAACATACAGTTTGTGGATCGAGCCCTTTAGTTCCAAGATTTCCAATCGTGTGAAAACATGTACTCCAGCCAGTGCTGAAAATGTACTTTGCAATTTAAAACCAAGCCTTTTCTCCAAATATTTATTGGATTGGATCAGAAACGTTTTCAAGGAACTGTTTATTTGCCTTTGCTCCAGTGCAGCTGTAAGATTACCTCTGCGTGACCACATGTTACGCTCTGAATAAGTGCTAGCAAATGAAAAGTAATACATACCGTGTTTGTTTTTCATTGAATACATTGGCACCTTTATCCAGGGACGGGGCTAGCCTCGTTTCTTGCAAAAAAACAATCAGCTTAGTTTACTCCCCTCTTCTATTTCCCAACTCCACTATTAGTGACTGGTGTGATTGCAATGCACTTGCGAGAAGCAGGTTTGAATAAAGAGCATACTTGTCACCTTTTACCTTGGAAAAAAAGAGGCACCAAAATCTAATAGCTTTTTTCGTGGATCGGGGCCCCTGTCTGAGGCTTTTGATGTAGTTTATTATGGCACCCTAGTACGTTGCCTTCAAGAGGTTAAAAGGGGGCTGGACTCAATCTGTGGCTTAGCTACAATCGTTCACTGGACCGAGAGCCCAATGCACTGTGGAAAATGCAGTAGACATGGTTCATGTTTATAGTAATAACAGCTGTTAATTGGCCTTACTCAGGATATCAAGGACGGGAGGTATTTCACAGTCTCTGTGACGAGACACACAGTCGGATACAGTGCTATTGGCAAGCCCTCAATAATAGTAAATGGACCTGACGGTAGTTGTGTTGCGAATATGAAACTAAGCGGAATGGGGATTCTCTTATGAGCCTAACTACAGAATTAGAACGCTGACTCTTGTGCTTGAAACTTGTCTCTGAAGGGGCAGACTAACCCCCTCATGGAAACACTAACTTAACTGTGGCCCTTGCTTGAGCAGGGAAGAGAAGCCACCACACCCCGGACCCTTGTTGGTCCATCACCTGGACACTGTGATGCTGTGTTTGTTGGGGTACGTAGGATTTCATCCCAGATGCAAAAGACACAACATTATTCCCCATGTTGGGGTCAGGCATGAGACATCAGGACAGCATCACATGGAGATCAGGGACACTCCACTTTAGAGATGTTGCACTCATGTACAAAACACGTTTGCAGTCGTAAAACATGTGACTCATAAACCTTTTTTGGATTGTAATAAACATCTTTCACAGTATATAAAACCCCTTCTATGAAAGGGATTTTGAAACTCAATTTGAAACACTAAAAGGAGGTGGTTTGTAAGGGATGGTCCCCTCCTATTTGAAAGTTGCAATGATGCGCATTAATGCTTTTTGACTGCATATGGTCGCAAACCATTGATCAGGTGCCCACACTGATGCTGCCTGGTGTAATTCTTGACAGAAAAATGTTTTTTCCAGTCAGTAAAGCGAATATATGATTAGAGGTCTGCTGTCACTTGCAGGCTTTCATTCTTGTGTTTAAGGGGGTTGCAAAAAGACTCCACCCTAAATGTATTAGGCAGGAGGTTTTGCAAACTCCTGTGAATCCATATTTTCCAATGCAAAGGATTAGCAGATTATTTGCATCACAAAATGCTGGGCTGGTTTCAAACATTTGGGGCCAGATTTACGAACATTCACATTTGCGAGTCACAAATTGCGTCAAATTGCGACTCGAAATTTGCGACTCGCAAAAGTGAATGTACAACAGCGTCTCAGACACTGTTTGCGATTCCCAATAGGGTTGCAAATTGTATGCCTCATTAATATTCATGAGGCAGTTGCAATTTGCAACCCTATTGGGAATATCTAGCACTCACAGGGATGGTGGCCTGCGGGAGTCAGCAGGCCACCATGTCTGTGACTGCTTTTTTAATAAAACAGTTTTATTTTATTATTTAAATGGAGCCCGTCTTCCTTAAAGGACAACAGGATCCATTTAAAAAGAAAAGTCCTCACTGCTGGAGTGTCCTCACTGCTGGAGTGAGGACAGGCAGTGGTCCTTGGGATTACTTTTGTGAATCAGGCCAATCGTTATCCCATACTTATAATGTAAACAACAATAATATCGGAAAATAATTGTTATACACTAATATTGAACACAGAAATATATTTTCTTAATATAAGCATAGTTAAACATTGTAATCATGAAGGGCCCTATTATGATGTAGGTCGGAAATATATATGTGTGTGTATGTTAATTAAAACATACATTATTAAAAACTAAAATAATAATTATAATTTATGTTACTTTACTCATTTTTGTAAACTTAAAAAAATAACACAGATATATATATACATAAATCAGGACATGCGGTGTAAAAGTAGAGCGACACTGAAAACTACTAAGTTCAATACGCGTGCCCACTAACAAGGGAGGAAACTCATTACACGTGCATGTAGAACGCACGGGACTCATGAAGCACATTTATGATGACAATTGAGTCCATTTCCCACTAACAAGGGATGATAATGGCTACGTTCACAGAAGTATTCCACTTCAGTCGCAAATGTAACAATGCACTGATGAGTTTAGCTACATACAGCGGTACTACCATACCATATTGTCACACACGGGGCAACCAATTAGATTAGAGGACTACTAATACCACAATACCTTGCCACAACCGGGGAAAAACAGATCACTCGCGTCATGGGACATGCACATCAACGGAACGATAATGGCAGAATTAGGCGTCAATGATACGTTATAATTCAATAGGTTGCCAGTAAAGTGCACAATGCAATACACAAACTTACAAAACAGACATTAGGCTTTGTGGGTGAAATCAATTTCATTATGCAATTTTTATAACTTGTATGTGAGACATTATGAAGCACGGACATTAGATGCTTGTTAAAGGGCAAGCAAGATGCAATGTTTCTCAACAACATGGGTATTCTCCCTTGATAACATGGCATCTAAAGTGACGACGAGTGTAATGTTGGTGCAATGGTGAAGTCCTATCACTATGTTTGTTAATGTATCAGGAAAAGTATGTAATGCTTTGGTTCTGTGGGATGCCGTGGTGTGAACAAGCCCTTCCGAGGGTGAAACGCGTCACAGCGGGTTTATGACTTGAATAAACCCCACAATTTGCTGCCAAACTCTTGTGGATTCTTGATGTCAGTAATCATCTGAGAGCGCGAGTGGGACTCCGTTTCAAAGAATATATTTATATATATATAGATATATATATATATATATATATATATATATATATATACAATACATACAATAAGTTACAAACTGTGACAAATAAACTGGAAACAATTCTAAAATAATATCATTTTAATTACACTTAAATAAGGAATCAAAATTAAAAAAACATTTTACTAAAAATATATGATGTATTACAGACATGAATACATAAACATATTATACTCTTAAATACACAGAAACATCATAATAATATACATTTAAACAATCTAAACTAAACTATAAAATTGTAGGAAATATATATATATATATATATATATATATATATATATATATACTATTCTCACTCTTATCTCGGCAACATTAGGGAAAGTGTTGGATTATGGATGGGGAAAATTTGCATTTCCCACTCCAGTCAGTGCAACAGTTGGGAAAGTGGGGGAGTCAGGAGGGGTAAAATGTACTATTCCCACTCCATGCTGTGCAACAGTAGAGAAAGGGTTGGACTCAGGAGGGGTCAAATGTATTTATTCATTCTACAATCTGTGCAACAGTATGGAAAGCTTTGGATAGTGGAGGGGTAACCTTTACTATCCCCACTCCAGTCTGTACAACAGTAGAGAGAAAGTAGTTCACTTCAAACAAATGAAATGTTGTAACAACTACATTAAATTACAACAAATATAAATATTTAAATCTAAAATATATATATGTAACATTTTTAAATGAAAGGAACTACATGTTTATCACAATGTTCAATCAATCAATCAATCATTTATAAAGCGCACTACATACCCATACCCGCTGATCGAACAGCCAGGTCTTGAGTATGCTCCTGAAGGTCAGCAGGCCTTGGGTCTGTCGTAGGCTCAGTGGGAGGGTGTTCCATGTCTTGGCGGTGAGGTGGGAGAAGTATCTCCCACCGGTGGTTGTTCTTCGGATGCGCGGGAACGTGGCGAGTCAGAGGTCGGGGGAGCGTAGCTGGCGGTTGGGCAGAAGGGCACTGTTAAACCTGTCAGCCTTAGGGTGGTCTCCCCTACATTTTTGCCCTTTTTGCCTCCCATTTTTATCCTATATTTTGTTGGACTTAGGACTCTGGGTGCCTCACCACTGCTAAACAGTGCTGAGGTGCATGTGCTCTCCCCTAAAACCTTGTGAGGCTGGCATATCTGCCACAAGCCACTGCTAACGCAGTAAGGCGTAATCCTCCATAGGCTAACATTGGGAACCTCCCCTTATGGACTAACTTCTGACAGGGACCTAATAAGTCTATCATGTTTGGTCTTGCTGGACTCGGGGCGGGGAACCCTTTCCAATGATATATAGGGTTTGGCATTCCTTCGCTAGGGATCCCACTTTTATAAAGGGGACCTTTTCCTGCCTACACCTAGATTAGACTGCAGACTCCCCCTCCCCTCTGCATACTGATAGCCTGCCTGGGTTGGGAGGTGGGAGTGGTGATTAACACCTTCTTCCCTGGGATGAGCTGTGATGGGCTGCCCACTGTAGCCTGAACGGCCTGTCTCTTGTCACTGTGACAGCTAGGTCAGGGAAGGCAGGGAACATACCAGAACTCCCTGGACTCTTCCAGAAGCCCCTGCCCCCAGACCCTTCCAGAGACTTCCACCACTTTCTAGCCCCTAGACTAAAAAGATATATAAGGGAGGGTCCTGGCCTCACTTTCTTGTTACACTGCTGGACCTGGAAGAATCCCTGCTGGAGTGAGGACTGCTGCGCAAGAGGATTGCCACTGGGAAGGAGGCTGACTGCTCCAAGGAACTGCTGCCCCACAACCTGCTGAGCTGCCCGACTGTCTGCTGATCCTGCCCTGCATGGGAGACTGCAACATCACCACCAGAGTGTCTCCACAACATCCCAAAGGAACTACTTTTCTTTGAACCACATTTTAAAGAATCTTCAACCTTTTAAAGATTGCCTTTTTGGGACTGCACCCTTTTTAAGCTAAAGAAAACTACCTGTCCTTGGTCCACAGCGTTTTAAAGACTGCCCTTTGGAACAGCA
This sequence comes from Lissotriton helveticus, assembly GCF_964261635.1. NCBI lineage: Eukaryota > Metazoa > Chordata > Amphibia > Caudata > Salamandridae > Lissotriton > Lissotriton helveticus. The sequence continues at coordinate 314,307,462 of NC_136062.1, forward strand.
ACAACACTCAAGAATTGCCCTGCAATGCTGTGCCTGCCCTCAGCACTGCTTGCCCCGTGATCCTCCCGAGGGCTCTGTGATTGCCTCTGCTTCTGGCGCAAGCCGACTGAAACTGGCTCTGAGGTCACCGCCACTGGGACCGGAGCGCGCTGTGTAGCGCTGAGAAGCGAAGCGCTGTGTGGCAGGAGGCTCCATCGTTGCCCAGGACTTGGAGGCACTGTTAAGCGCTGTGCTAAAGGAGCGCTGTGTGGCTGTGACCCCCACCCGTGCAGCGCCTGCTGAGCCCAAGGCCCCAGGGGGAGAGGAGCCTCGCACCCGCGCCCGCAACCACCACCCCAGGTAACGCCTCAGTGCAACCAGGCTGCTGTGAGGGGGCGGGGTGCGGGTTGGCCGGGTACCTGGAGTGTGAGCTTTGTGCTTGGCTGGGAGCATCATTTCTATGAGAGGCACACTTATTACGCTACAGGGGAACTTTGGCCTAAGAACCTTCCCACAGTGAATTTTGACCATAAGAACCTACCTCAAGTGAACTTTTGCCATTCAAGGACACTGTGAGAAAGACATTACCAGCAGGAGCCCTTGGGACACATGAGCTTTTGGTGATTTGATCAGACCTGGGAACTGGATTCATTTTTATTGATTATTGATCTTGCTTGGAAATTGGAGTCCTTTTTATTATTGATCTTGCCTGGAGCTGGATTTACCTGCTTTTGGTTCTCGCATAGTTTTTAGATAAAGAAATTCTTATTCTTATACCAAACTGGTGTGGTGTTCCTCTTGTGAGTCTTTTTACTGTGTCATCGCCGTTGTGTGTTGCACAAATACTTTACACATTGCCTCTGAAGTTACGCCTTTGCTGCTCTGCGCCAAGCTACCAGGTCGGAAGCGGTGGTCCCTACTTGGACTAGGGTGCATATCCCTGCCAACTAGAGACCCCGGTTCTAACATTGGTGATTGAGCGGTGGGATAGGACTTGTGCTTGTGTAACACCACGCAGCGACGCAGTGTACACAGCAACCCTACACCTGACTCTACTGAATTTTTTCTACCCTCTCCAATTGGCATTTTTTATTTTTCTCCAAATTCTCCCTGACTGGCTGCTCTTTTTAAAAGTCCTTTTGCCTAAGTCCCATTTGATTTTCTCTACAAACGTCTGAGGCCCTACCTAGCAAGATGGAATTCGAGCTGGCCAATCTGGAAGTGTACACAGTGGCAAAACTCAAGGAATTCTGCGAGGAGAAAGGGGTGCCCTTCAAGCGAAGCGCCAAGAAGGCAGAGCTTCAGAAAGCCTTGAGAGCATGGGTAACAGCCCACCCGGAAGGAGATGGGGACGGGCAAGGACCGGAGAACGACACCACAGGAAATCTTGACCTACTGCACTTGGCGGGAAATGGTAATTTGTTACCAGGTACAAGGGTACCTTCCATGGCAGGCAGTAGTGTGTCAGTGAAGAGCCTGTCCTTAGAGGACCTGGAGGACAGGAGGGAGGAGAGACAGCTCAGGTTGGAGCTTGCCAAGCTGGAGAAAGAGCGGGAAAGAGAAAGGTGGGCCATGGAGCAGGATCGCGAGAACAAGCGACTGGCTATGCGGGAAAAAGAACTTGCCCATGAGCTCAGCCTGAAGGAACTGGAAATCCGGGCCCTAGAAGTAGGGGCCAACAGCAACAAGAATGTTGGCAGCGTACCTATGGAAGCTTCACGTGAGTCCAGGGTCTTTATGCCTAAAGATGTGATGGCCAGTTTTAAGGTGGGGGATAATATTGATAAGTGGTTAGCCGCCTATGAGGTATCTTTAAGAGCCCATGGGGTCCCAGAGAGTTATTGGGGGGGTGGTTTGTATAAGTACCTACCTCCAGATGTTAGGGACACCCTCCTTTACCTAGAGAAGGAAGACCAGACTAATTATTCTGTCATGAAAGCCGCATTGCTTAAGAGGTTCGGTCTTACCCCTGAGAGGTATAGGCAGAGGTTTAGGAATAGCCACAAACTTCCCACACAGAACTGGGTAGACTTCCTGGACTACGCTAGTAAAGCTTTAGATGGTTGGGTGCGGGGCAGCAATGTGCATGACTATGAAGGGTTGTATGACTTGTTTTTAAGAGAGCACCTTCTAGATAAATGTTTTCCAGAGCTGCGCCAACACCTGGTTGACCGCAAGTTGACCAATCCTAGGAAGCTTGCGGAGGAGGCCGACACCTGGGTCAGTACCAGGGTGTCCAACAAGGGTTCTGGGGGGGACTCCCAAAGGGGTGGTCAGGGTTCCCACCAGAGGAAAGAGGGGGGAGACAAAAAGAAAGAGTTCTCCAAAGGCCCCCAAAATAATTCACAAGGGAAAGGGTCTGGGTCCCAGCCCCAATCTGACCACCAGAAGCCCACTTATCCTGACAAAGGTCAGCAGCCCAGAATTGTCCGGTGCTACGAGTGTGGTGAACTTGGACACTACAAGGGGGCTCCCAAGTGTCGCAAGAGAGCACCACAGCCCACTGGAGGTAAAAACCCCGGGGTGGCTAGTGTAGCGCTTGGGGAGGAGCTGTCCCTAGATGATGGGAGTGTGGGGGCAGGGCTTGTCCTAGTGGCTCTGGGAGACAGTGAGATGGTTCCTAAGGTCCATGTGCCCTCAAATACTACCAAGTATAGGCAGTGGGTCAACCTCAATCGTCGGGGGGTGGAGGCCCTGAGGGACACAGGTGCCAGCATGACTATGGTAAGGAGTCAGCTGGTGTCCCCAGAGCAAATAATTCCCGATGCAGTCCATCCAGTTGTGATGGCTGACAACAGGGGGGTCACTATCCCATAGCACAGGTTCCATTTGAGTGGGGAGGGGTTTCAGGCCTTTTAAGAGTTGCTGTGAGCCCTGCCATGCCAGTGGACTGTCTGTTAGGGAATGACCTAGAGCATACTGCCTGGAAGGAGGTAGAGTTCAAAGCGCATGTGGAGATGCTGGGGTTACCGGAGTGGATTTGTGCTACCACACGGTCTATGGCTGCCCGGAAAGGGAGTCAGCCAGGGCTGGAGCCTGGAAAAATGGCCCAGCCAGCTGCTAAGAAGGGAGGAGCCCGAGGGCGTGGGAAACCCGCCCCGGTGCAGTCACCCCGTGAGATGGATGGGGCACCTGAGGAGTTCGCACCGGAGTCCACGGAAGGGGGCGTTGTTCCCTTGGGGTACCTACCTACCCCTGCAGGGTGGCAGGTGGAAGGAGGGCCCACCAGGGAGGAGTTTTGCCGGGCACAGAAGGAGTGTCCTACCCTTGAGGGCATGAGGCGACAGGCCGCGGCCCAAGCAGCAGGCAATGCCTCCGCGAAGTATCATATTTACTGGGAGGATGGGCTCCTTTACAGTGAGCCCAAGGCTCCTGTGCATGGGTCATCAAGGGTCTTAGTGGTCCCCCAGTGCTACAGGGCCTTTCTTTTGGAATTGGCTCATGAGATCCCATTGGCAGAACACTTGGGCCAAGACAAGACCTTTGCTAGGCTTGTCCGACATTTTTACTGGCCGCAGATGAGGATCTCCTCAGATACATTCTGCAGGACCTGTCTGACCTGCCAAGCTAGTGGGAAAACAGGGGCTAAGCTGAAGGCTCCCCTGGAACCACTACCTGTCGTTAGCACCCCCTTTGAGAGGGTGGGCATCGACATTGTTGGACCTATGGATCCACCGACTTCTTCTGGTCACAGGTTTATCCTGGTTCTGGTGGAACACGCCACCCGGTACCCAGAGGCTATTCCTCTGAGAACCATCACTGCACCTGCAGTGGCCCGGGCCCTGATGGGGATTTTTACCAGAGTGGGTTTCCCCAAAGAGGTGGTGTCCGACAGGGGTACCAATTTTATGTCTGCCTACATGCAAGCCATGTGGAAGGAGTGTGGGGTTACTTATAAGTTCTCCACCCCTTACCACCCACAGACCAATGGTCTCGTGGAGATATTTAACAAGACCCTAAAGGGCATGATCAGGAGTCTGCCTGAGGGCCTGAGGAAAAAGTGGGACATCCTCTTGCCCTGTTTGTTGTTTTCCTACAGGGAGGTACCGCAGAAGGCAGTGGGCTTCAGCCCCTTTGAACTTTTGTACGGTCACCCTGTTAGGGGACCTCTCAGTTTAGTGAAGGATGGGTGGGAGAAGACTCCAAGGAGGCTTCCCCAAGATGTAGTGAGCTACATGCTGGCCTTCCGCAGCCAAATGGCTAAGTTGTGGAAACAAGCTTCTGACAACTTAGAGGCCAGCCAGGCGGTGATGAAGGAATGGTACGACCAGAATTCTCACCCTGTGGAGCTAGAACCTGGACAGAAGGTGTGGGTCATGGAGCCTGGAGAGCTTAGTGCCCTCCAGGATCGCTGGACAGGCCCTTATGAGATATTGGAGAAGAAGGGTAAGGCCACTTACCTAGTGGACCTTAAGACCCCCAGGCAGCCCCACAGGGTGCTACATGCCAACCGCCTCAAACCCCACCATGAGAGGTCTGAGCTCACCTTACTGATGGTGATGGATGGGGCAGAGGAAGAGGAAAGTGAACCTCTCCTGGACCTCTTTGCTTCCAAAGAGAAGGATGGATCGTTGGAAGGAGTGGTCCTCTCCCCATCCTTGACTCCTGAGCAACAGAGGGACTGTCGCCAGGTCCTGGGGCAGTTCGCCTCAGTGTTTTCCCTTATCCCCGGGATTACCCACCTGTGTACCCATGATGTGGACCCAGGAGACAGCCCCCCTGTCAAGTCTAAATCTTACAGGCTGTCAGATAAGGTGAAGGCCAGCATCCAGAGTGAAGTCGCTAAGATGCTGGAGTTGGGGGTGATAGAGCCCTCCAACAGCCCTTGGTCCAGTCCGGTGGTTCTGGTACCAAAAGCTGCTCCCCCGGGCACCACACCAGAACTTAGGTTCTGTGTGGATTACAGGGGACTGAACTCTGTGACCAAGACTGATGCTCATCCTATCCCTTGGGCGGATGAGCTCATTGACTGACTAGGGGCTGCCCGATACTTGAGTACATTTGACCTCACGTCGGGGTACTGGCAGATCGCCCTAACAGATGGAGCTAAAGAGAGGTCCGCCTTTTCCACCCCAGAGGGCCACTACCAGTTTAGAGTGATGCCCTTTGGACTGAAAAACGCTCCTGCCACCTTCCAGCGGCTGGTGAACCGGGTCCTCTCCGGTTTAGAGGCCTTCTCTGCTGCCTACCTGGACGACATAGCTGTCTTCAGTAGCAGCTGGGAGGACCATTTGGGTCACCTCCAGGAAGTGCTTCAGGCTCTGCAGCAGGCAGGCCTGACTAGCAAAGCTAGCAAATGCCAGATAGGGCAGGGGTCGGTAGTCTACCTAGGACACTTGGTAGGCGGGGGCAAGATGCAGCCCCTACAGGCCAAGATAGAAACCATCCTGGCCTGGGAGCCTCCCAAAACACAGACTGAGGTCAGGGCATTCCTGGGCCTCACAGGTTACTACCGCAGATTTGTCAAGGGCTATGGCACCATTGTGGCCCCCTTGACTGAGCTAACCTCTAAGATACCCTAGGAAAGTGATCTGGACAGAGGCTTGCCAAAAAGCCTTTGACTCTCTAAAGCAGGCCATGTGCACCGCTCCTGTGCTCAGGGCCCCTGACTTCTCCAAAGAGTTCATTGTCCAAACGGACGCCTCAGAGCATTGCATAGGGGCAGTACTTTCGCAACTCAATGAGGAGGGAAGGGACCAACCAGTAGCCTTCATCTGCAGGAGGCTGCTCCCCCGAGAACAGCGGTGGAGTGCGATAGAGAGAGAAGCCTTCGCGGTGGTCTGGGCTGTGAAGAAGCTGAGGCCATACTTGTTTGGCTCCCACTTCCTGATTCAGACTGACCACCGGCCCCTCAGGTGGCTCATGCAAATGAGGGGCGAGAATCCCAAATTGTTGAGGTGGTCCATTTCTCTACAGGGGATGGACTTCAGGGTGGAGCACAGACCCGGAGTAGACCACGCAAATGCTGACGGTCTCTCTCGGTTTTTCCGCCTTAGTGATGAGAACTCCCTGGAGGTTGGGTAGTTCTCCCCACTTTCAACTGGGGGGGACATGTGTTAGACCTGTCAGCCTTAGGGTGGTCTCCCCTACATTTTTGCCCTTTTTGCCTCCCATTTTTATCCTATATTTTGTTGGACTTAGGACTCTGGGTGCCTCACCACTGCTAAACAGTGCTGAGGTGCAGGTGCTCTCCCCTAAAACCTTGTGAGGCTGGCATATCTGCCACAAGGCACTGCTAACGCAGTAAGGCTTAATCCTCCCTAGGCTAACATTGGGAACCTCCCCTTATGGACTAACTTCTGACAGGGACCTAATAAGTCTATCATGTTTGGTCTTGTTGGACTCGGGGCAGGGAACCCTTTCCAATGATATATAGGGTTTGGGCATTCCTTCGCTAGGGATCCCACTTTTATAAAGGGGACCTTTTCCTGCCTATACTTAGATTAGACTGCAGACTCCCCCTCCCCTCTGCATACTGATAGCCTGCCTGGGTTAGGAGGTGTGAGTGGTGATTCACACCTTCTTCCCTGGGATGAGCTGTGATGGGCTGCCCACTGTAGCCTTAACAGCCTGTCTCTCGTCACTGTGACAGCTAGGTCAGGGAAGGCAGGGAACATACCAGAACTCCCTGGACTCTTCCAGAAGCCCCTGCCCCCAGACCCTTCCAGAGACTTCCACCACTTTCTAGCCCCTAGACTAAAAAGATATATAAGGGAGGGTCCTGGCCTCACTTTCTTGTTACACTGCTGGACCTGGAAGAATCCCTGCTGGAGTGAGGACTGCTGCGCAAGAGGATTGCCACTGGGAAGGAGGCTGACTGCTCCAAGGAACTGCTGCCCCACAACCTGCTGAGCTGCCCTACTGTCTGCTGATCCTGCCCTGCATGGGAGACTGCAACATCACCACCAGAGTGTCTCCACAACATCCCAAAGGAACTACTTTTCTTTGAACCACATTTTAAAGAATCTTCAACCTTTTAAAGATTGCCTTTTTGGGACTGCACGCTTTTTAAGCTAAAGGAAACTACCTGTCCTTGGACCACAGCGTTTTAAAGACTGCCCTTTGGAACAGCAACAACACTCAAGATTTGCCCTGCAATGCTGTGCCTGCTCCGTGATTGCCTCTGCTTCTGGCGCAAGCCGACTGAAACTGGCTCTGAGGTCACCGCCACCGGGACCGGAGCGCGCTGTGTAGCGCTGAGAAGTGAAGCGCTGTGTGGCAGGAGGCTCTGTCGTTGCCCAGGACTTGGAGGCACTGTTAAGCGCTGTGCTAAAGGAGCGCTGTGTGGCTGTGACCCCCACCCGTGCAGCGCCTGCTGAGCCCAAGGCCCCAGGGGGAGAGGAGCCTCGCACCCGCGCCCGCAACCACCACCCCAGGTAACGCCTCAGTGCAACCAGGCTGCTGTGAGGGGGCGGGGTGCGGGTTGGCTGGGTACCTGGAGTGTGAGCTTTGTGCTTGGCTGGGAGCATCATTTCTATGAGAGGCACACTTATTACGCTACAAGGGAACTTTGGCCTAAGAACCTTCCCACAGTGAATTTTGACCATAAGAACCTACCTCAAGTGAACTTTTGCCATTCAAGGACACTGTGAGAAAGACATTACCAGCAGGAGCCTTTGGGACACATGAGCTTTTGGTGATTTGATCAGGCCTGGGAACTGGATTCATTTTTATTGATTATTGATCTTGCTTGGAATTGGAATCCTTTTTATTATTGATCTTGCCTGGAGCCGGATTTACCTGCTTTTGGTTCTCGCATAGTTTTTAGATAAAGAAATTCTTATTCTTATACCAAACTGGTGTGGTGTTCCTCTTGTGAGTCTTTTTACTGTGTCATCGCCGTTGTGTGTTGCACAAATACTTTACACATTGCCTCTGAAGTTACGCCTTTGCTGCTCTGCGCCAAGCTACCAGGTCGGAAGCGGTGGTCCCTACTTGGACTAGGGTGCATACCCCTGCCAACTAGAGACCCCAGTTCTAACAGGCACAAACAAATTAGTGGAACAGAGGGCAGAAAGGCACAAAAAACGAGGGAAATACGAGTGGAACAGGGGGCAGAAAGGCACAAAAAACGAGAGAAAAATAAGTGGAACAGAGGGCAGAAAAGCATAAAAAATGAGAGAAAAACGAGAGAAAAATGAGTGGCACAGTGGGCTGAAGGGTACATAAAAATGAGTGGAACAGAGGGCAGAAGGGCACAAAAACGAGGGAAAAGCGAGTGGAACAGAGGGCAGAAAGGCACCAAAAACTAGGGGGAAATGAGTGGCACAGAGGGCAGAAAGGCACAAAAACGAGGGAAAATGAGTGAAACAGAGGGCAGAAAGGCACAAAAAACGAGGGAAAATCGAGTGGAACAAAGGGCAGAATTGGCACAGAGGCACAGGGGCAGCGAGGGGAACAGAAGGGAAAACCAGGCAGAGACACGGGGGCAGTGAGGGGTACAGAAGGAAAGACAGGGCAGAGAGAGCACGGGGACAGCGAGGGGAACAGAGGGAGGAAAAAGTGGCATGGATCACGTACAGGCAGCCGGGAAAGACAGACAACAGCAGTCACAGACACAACAATGAAAATACAGGCATACAATAAAAGCAATAAAGCGGAGGATGAACAAACCTACCTACGGCCTACCACTGGCCACCAGGGATGAGGCGCAGGTGGTAGCCTGCGGGTGGTGGAGGGACTCGAACTTCCTCAGCAGCGGCAGCAGGGGCAGGGAGGCACAGGCGGTGCTGTGCAGAGGGGGAGTGACCTACCTGGTGGGGTCAAGAGTCACTTCATATTTCAAAATAAAGCAAATAATAATAATATAATTAAAATACCATACTATATTTTCAGAATTATAATAACGAACACATATAATGTTATTCACAATTAAAAAGCATACCACAAACAGTACATAACACATTTTTAAAAAAATGACTATATTACATGTATCAATACTTAATTAACACCCTACCCTATGCCTCTACAACGTAAACACCACATATCTAAAATATATCTTGAAATTATCATAATTAAAATGTTTACATTATTATTAAGGCTCCCGGTTTTCAGTTTTTACGGATTTTTACAGATAAATACAGACAGAAAATAATGCGTTTTCTGTCTGCATTTATCTTTAAAAGTGGATAAATACAGAAAATTGTGCTTCTTTTGAGTGACTCTCGGGTGTTCTTTCATGAATTAAAGGCCAGCAGCTGAGCAGATGGACAGCATGGGAAATTAAAAAATAGGATGAAATGTCTTTAAATAACAGAATATGTTAACATATATTTATGGTATAGTGCTAATAACTACCAGTGTATGTATTGTGTAGTATTTGGCAATTTAAATAGCTAAAACACGCCAGACATCAAAGTATAAGTGCGCGTTTGTCACTTAAATGGATATGGAAATGTCCAGTTTTATAACTTCATTTATACGCAAACTCAAAATAAATATGGATAAATACAGATAAAATGGCCAAAAATTGAATATGGATAAATACAGACGGAAATGGCCAAAAAATAAATACCATAAAACCAGGAGGCCTAATTATTATCAATTAAACAATTAATAGTAATTAACTAATGATAAAACAATTATATTTAATTTCCTTCCCACCCTTTAGCCCTACAAACCCAACAACACACACTAATATTTTTTTTAAAAATCTTAATTACATATTTTGCATAATTAATTATCATTTAAACAATTAATAACAATTAACGAATAACAAATTAATCGTATTTAATTAAATACCCACCCTTAACCCCTACAAACACAACAGCCTGCACCTCATATACTAAAAAAAAATCTTAATAACACAATTTGTAATGTAATGTAATGTAAAGAGGATTTGTATAGCGCTCTACCACCCTAAGGGTATATTGGCACTAAGAGAATACCTTGATGTAATAGCATGCGAGATCAATCATTTTGACAAGTACAGGAACACAGTTAGAGAGGGCGGGGGGGGGGGCAGACGAAATCAGGAGATGGAATAGTACCACTGCATCTGTATATTATTTCTCCCTCAGGAATAACCATGTCTTCAGTATCTTCCTGAATTGCATTAAATTCTCACTCCGCCTGATGTTGGATGGAAGCTCGTTCCACAGTTGTGAGGCTACTGAGCTTAAAGCTCTTCCTCCTGTCCTAGCTCTTTTACATTTTGGGATGTTGACCAGATTTGCTGTTCGTGCAGGAGTATACCATGTAAATGTTCTCCACAGTGGGCTAGCGCCCAGGCCATGTGCTGCCTTAAAAATGATGCAGAAAGATTTAAAATAGATCCTCGGCTGTTTTGGTAGCGAATGGAGGTCTCTTAGAGCTAAGGAAGCTGAAGATCTATGCTGCCGGTTTAAGGCCACCTTTGCTGCTATTGTTTGAACTCTTTGCAGCTTCAGTATCACGGAGTTAGGGGCCCAAGACACAGGGAGTTGCAGTAGTCCAACCTGCTCAAGATAACACTCCTCACCACTTGTATTCTGGCAGAGGCTGGTAGCAGTGGGAGAATCTTGAATAAAGCTCTAATCAAGGAGAAACAAGTGCTGACTGTTTTCTTAACTTGTGAATCCAATTAAAGATTGTTGTCCATCAGCACCCCCAGATTGCGTACTGTTTTAGTTGGAGTTAGCAGGCTATCTGTAGCGGTAAGCCGGAAGTCAACAGGAAGGGGACAAGCTATTTTACTTGTGGTGCAGTAGACAACTTCTTTTTTGTCGCCATTAAATTGGAGAAAGTTGTTTTTGAGCCAATTTGTAGTGTTTTCCATGCACTGATGGAATATATCCACAGACATTGCATTGTCTCCCTCCAACGAAAACATGAGCTGAGTATCATCAGCATAGTTGACCAGTTCCACTCCAAAGGATTTAATGATTGGAATAAGTGGGCGCAAGTAGATATTGAATAAAATTGGGCTGATAGCGGAGCCCTGGGGGACCCCGTGAGGAACACCAGTCCTTAATGATGTGAAAGGTTGGATACTCACTGCCTGCATCCTGTCTACTAAGAGGACTGAAACCTTTTTAATGCTTGACCTGTAACTTCAATATTTCCGAGTCGCTCCAACAGGATACCATGGTTCACCGTGTCAAATGCTGCTGACATATCCAGCAGCACCAGAACGACCGATTGTCCATTGTCAGCTTGCTTTCTCATGTTATCAAACATAGTTACTAGGGCTGTTTCTGTTCCATGCTCTGGACGGAATCCAAATTGTAGTTCATCTAATAGATTATTAACCTCTAGATAGTGAGACATGACTTGCTCACAATTAGCTCGAGGGTTTTGCTGGATAAGGTCTTAAGGAGATAGGTCTATAACTAAACATCTCAGAGGAATCAACTGTTGGTTTTTAAAGTAGCAGTGTCACTACTGCCTGTTTCCAGCATTCTGGGACCTCTCCTTTCTGTAACGATTGGCAGCATATTTGATGCAACCGGGGGAAGATTTCTGCCTTAAATTCCTTCCACACCCTCTGAGGAAGGGGGTCCAGAGGTGATCCTGAGGAAACGATCAGTGCTATATTATTAAACGTTTCTTCCAAAGGCAATTGAAAACCTCTCCAGGGTTGGCTGATGGTTACTATCTAGGGCCTCGGTCTGTGTCTTAAGCATAGTTGGCCCTAGTAAGTAATTCTCTACATTTGTAGATGTATTATTGTGACCGTTCACTCCAGTCTGCTTCTCAGAATTAAGGCTGTTGATGATTTTGTTAATTTAAATAATTATCAATTAAATAATAATTAATAATGATCATTAATGATTAATTATTTTAATTAATTTCCTTCACACCCTTCAACCCTACAAAAAGAACAACCACAACAGAAATGTTAATACAATATTAAATTAATTGCAAAGTTTACATAATTAATTATCAATTAAATAATTATTAATAATAAGAAATGTATTAGTAAATCATTAAAATGTAATTATTTCCCACTGTATACCCCAACAAACCCCACAAACTTCACCTAACACTTTACATAATTAACCAAAATAATTAACATAATTAATTATCAATTAAGCAACTAATATCGTTTAAATATTGATTATAATTAATTTAATACGCACTCTGTACCCCTATAAACACCACAACCAGCTACAGCACTAAAAATACAAATAAACGAAAAAATTACATTTAAAATTAACTACAAATGTACAAACTATATTAAAAAACATTAACAATAATTATAAAAACAATTTATAGCATATACAACTAAAATATATACTAAAATATATAATATTAATTTGAAAATGATATTATTAACAATAATATTTTTGTAAATTATATTAACAATGTAGATATTTTTAACATCGATATTACCATAAAATTGATATTCTTGTCAACTATATTTTTGCACATGATATTTGTGCATCACGATATTTAACTATCAAAATGACTGCTCCTCCATTTTTTGTTCTCTAAGTTCTTTTAGAATACCCATAAATTATCCCCATGAAAATCAACATGATAGAGCCTCTAAGGAACGTATCATCCATGGCCATTACCAAGGAGGACACGGCTTAACGTGTATCCCTCGGTGCATGGTCCGATCCTCACACATGTTTTTGGGCACCCGGAAAGATATGCCAGATGTTCTAGGCTCATGCAGTGGTCCATACCCTTCGCCCATCTGTCTAGGTAAGCCCTTTTACATCTGTTGCCCCCTACGTCTTCTAAAATGTGCAGTAGAATCAGTTCTGGATCTCGGGGGATCCTCCAGCCTAGTACCATCTCTAAAGTTCTCAACAACCCCCCAGAAGTGCGATAAGGCCAGGCAGCTCCACAAGGTGGGGAACACGTCTCCTATGGGATCCTGGCAGCATAGTCAACATCTTGTGCCAGCTCGCACCCTTCAAAACAGCAGTGTATTCATGAGGTATGTGGAGTATAATAATTTGAGTTTTATTAGACGGAATTGGGAGGCCACCACAGCTTCTCTGGGAGCAGCCATCGCCTCATGGCCTTCCTCGTTCTCATGTTGTCCTAGATTTTGAGCCCACTCCTCCCTCACCTTTATCTTGGGATCCAGCTGATTACGCAGCAGCTTCTGGTAAAGAGTAAACAGTTTGTGTTCTTTAATGTTGGCAAGTAGGATTTTTGCCTCTAGGGGTCAGTATTCTGAAATTACGACATTTGTTGGTAATTATGGCGTGAGCGCATGTCAGAGCTGGAGGTAGCAGGAAAACTGAGTGCGGTACATGTGATATTCTGCCTGCATCTCCTGCAAGGACCTAATTTACCCTTTGTGGATCACGTCTCCAAGGGTTGACGTGCCTATGCTATCCCATTTGGCAATGCTGCGGAGTGCAGAGACCTGGGTGAGTTTGGTCCCCTCTACAGTGGGGTCTCCAACGTGAGGCTGTCTGCCAATACATGGCCTTCACAGCTGCTGGCCAAACAGACAGCACTACTCAAGTGGAAGCAGGCTGGGACCACTGTACTTAACTGGCGTACAATAGGTGTAGGAGGCAGTCCTGATCCATGATCCACCCCTCCGCCAAATAGGTCCCAAAACCCTTTCGAACCACCAATCATTTAGCACCATGATGTGAACAGCTCTGTAGTACAACAGCAAATCCGGAGTGGCTATGCAACCCTCGAAGGTAGGCCTGCAACCTTTTTCAAAGGCAATCGGTGGCACTTCCCCACCCTACAGGGGTCCCAGGCAAGGACACTGGCAATGGTAAATAAGTCCTGTTCTACCAGGAAGGAGTCATTTTGGAGCTGATATAGAAGTCGTTGGAGAACACCATTTTGAAAATGGCTGAATGGCCAAGGAGGGATAAGAGAAGGGAGGTCCAGAACTTCACATCTTGGCTCAACCGACATGCTGAGGATGAAGGTTGGCCTTGTGTGCCAGGGCTCTGTCATTGGTGATAAACACACTCAGATATTTAAACCCCGTTGGAAGCACCGGCAGTTCCGGGGCCCTGACATAACCACTGGCAATTGGGCGATAGTAGATGGAGGACTTGGCCTTGTTCATGCGAAGAACGGAGTAGGTCCAAATGTATGTCACATTTACAGGGCTCAAGGGCCTGATTCAGTGAGATTGACTTGGAATAACAAAACTAGGCCTGGGCGGAGTTCGGCTACCTGGGACTCCACGAATTGCAGAAAAAACTCTGCCACACTCTGCGGAGTTCCCCAAGCATTGGAGTATGGTAAGTTGCACTGATTTTTAGCACTGGGGGTGTGTCCCACTCTGTAAAATCTGCATGAAGGAACCATGTGCAAAACAAGAGGGTGCTGCTTCTTTTTACCACTCGCGTAGATGGTCTACGTGAGCAACAGCTTCCTCAGCGTGAGCGTCAGGTTTCTCAACGCGAGCAGTAGCGACCTGCAGTGACCACCCGCATTGAGAAATCTTGCCAGGAGGTGGTGCAGAGTATAATTTTTCTTTCTCGTGCTTGCCAACTTAATATTGGTGAGCCGTGTGAGAGAAAAAACTCTGCTCAATACCCCATTGTGGAGTTTGTTAGAAATTTGCGCTTTATGCGGAGTTGACAAAAGTCCATGAACTCCACAGGCGGAGCAGAGTTCACTGCCTACACCTAAACAAAACATCATCTGCATATAAGGAAATTATGTCACTGACTGTCAAGGACCACGGCAAGCCAAGAAACAGTGCATCTACCCTCGCCCAGGCTGGCAAGGGCTCTATCGCCAAGGTGAAGAGGAAGGACAAAAGTGGGTAACCCTGGCGGGTGCCCCTCTCTATGTAGGACTAATGGGACACAGCACTACCAACACGTAACCTGGCCTGAAGGTCTGTGTATAACAGTCCGACATAGCTGACAAATGTGTGCCGAAAGTGAAGTTGCATCAGTAAAACATAAAAAAGGTAGTCCCAGTCCACTGAGTCGAACGCCCTCTGGAAGTCAGTTATTATTAGCAATGCCCGGTGGCTGGGTAGATTAGGACTCATATCAATGGCATTGTTCACTTTCCTAATATTGTGTCTAGTGGCATGAAGGGGAATGAACCCAGACTGATTGGAATGAATGAGATGCCCAATCACTTTAGCCAACCCCTTGACCTTTGTGTTCAGAATTGATATTGGTCGTACTCCGTGCAGCAGGTTCCACACAAACCTGTTTTCCGGATCAACACTATGTCCACCACTCTGAGATCTCTGGGAAACCCACCCACTTGCAGGGTGCCACAATAGGTTTGCAACAGGCGTGGGCCCACACGTGGCCATTGGAGACTCCAGAATTCCGCTAGAAAGCCCTTAGGCCCCGTCGCCTTGCCCAATTGAAGCTGCCTAAGGACCTCCCCCAATTCCTTCAGCGTAACATCTGCCTCTAAAAGGTTGCAATCTGCCAGGGCTAGCAGGTCACTGGAAGGTGCGCCACAAATTTGTATAGGTCATTAAGTTGTCCTTCCTAGTTAGGGCCTTAGATCTGTTGGTAATACGCAGCAGAAGCTCCTGCAATTATCTCTCTCCTGGCCATATGCAAGCCCTCTTCTGTTTCAATGTAGGCTATACGTTATCTGGAGAAGTGAGGCATGTACAACCAGAGCACTGCTTTACTTGTCTTACCATTTTGATAAATTGAGTTGCGCATAGCCACCCGTGCCTCACAGGCCTCCTGCATGTGTTCCTGTCGTAAAAGTGTCAGAGTACAGAGAGAAAGTCGTAGCATTTATTCTTCTATCATAGGTATGTAACGCTGTTCCAGCTTGAAAGCGCAGGACTTCAAGAAAGCTACAGTTTGTTGTGCCTCACCTGCTGCCCTTTGTTGTAGCTAACAATCTCGCCCCACAAGGTAGCCTTCAAAGACTCCCAAAGGACACATGGGGAGTCTACAGACCCCTTATTTTACTTCAAGAACCGCAGACCAACTTGGTGACAAGTCTCACAAAACTCCTTAGTCTGAATGCACAAGCGGTTCATGCACTACTCGGCATCTGGGTGATTTGGCTCCCAGGCGATGGCAAGCAGCATTGGTGCATGGTCGATCAACTTGATTGCCAAAATCTGAATGGTTAGCACTCTGTGCCCCTGCCGGTGTAGGTAGAAGAAAACGATTGAGTCAGGCGGGAGTTCAATGTGCACTTGAGTGTAGCAGCACTTCAATGGATGGTGAGCCCGCGACATATCAATGACGGACATGTTATTCCAGAAAGTGATAACCAATGACAGGCCAGCCTGTAATGCAGAAGTACGATCTAAGCTAGAGTCGCAAACATCATTGAGTTCCCCACCCTGGACCCAGGGGACGGCAGGGAGCTCCATGAGAGTATGACTCAAACTTCGGTGTAAGGGGAGAGGGAGCATTGGCACAAATAAGACATAGCGGGGACCCCTGTAGAGTACCACGTACTGCCACATGAAGTCCCTGAGTGTCATACAATGCCCTGGACACCACCCTGGGGATGTGTCAGTGGATCAGAATGGCGACATCCCTCGAGCCCCCAGTGAAACACCCTCAAAACCTCTCTGCGCACCAGGAAGGGGCAACGGTTGCCCATGAGATGTATCTCCTGGAGCATGATTATATTAGGGTTAGTTTTGTGTGCCATATTCAGACATGCCCCTCATTTGAGTATGTCTAGGAGGCCATTAAAATTCCACGAGAGGACGATAAGCTTCACGAGATGGTGTGGGGCCGTGAATCTTTCATTTGTCCGGAGGAGTATCCATACGAGCGATACTCTTCATGTCTGATTGCGCATTGCCGGTGCGGCAGTGAAGAGAATGTGATTAGGTGTATCAGCACTGTGCCTAAACAGAGAAATACCCCACTTGCCCATCTCAACTAGAAGTACCAGCCAGGTTTAGGCCGCACCTCAGTATGTTTCTCATCTAACAGTCACACAAAGTGCCCCAACTCCCTGTCAGAGCTTGCCTTGCGAAAGGCACAGATGGAAAGGGCCAGCCAGCATGCACCTCACGGGGAATAGGCCATGTTAGATCACATGCATTTACAACGCATACCATAACAACTCGGTCATTACAATGACTGCGTTGTTACATCCCATACCATTACAATGCAAGTCATTACAGAGACTTGCTGTGGGGAGGGAGCTGAATTTTGGAATAGTATAATTTACTATTTCGACTTCAGTCTGTGCAAAAGTAGGGAAGGTGATGGATTTTAAACTCGACACCTTCAGCCCCCTACAGCAAGTCGTTGTTCCGACTTGTGCTGTAATGGTATGTGATGAAACAACACGGTCGTTGTAATGACCATGTTGTAATGGCATGCGTTGTATCACATGCGTGGTAAACAAGGCCCCGGCATCAAGCGGGCAAGCAGGTCGCATGGAGCAGGGGCATTGAGGTATAAGCGTGCACTACACAGTGCTGGTGCCAGGGCAAGTGGGCCCTGTGAGAAAAATAATGTTTGCCTCTCCAGACAGGGGGCATTGCAGGTGTGTGAAGCGAAACTTCCAGGGGATACAGGATGAGCCCTCCAATGACCCTCCGGCAGCTCAGGGTCTCGCTCCATGGTTTGGTGACTCCTCGGGCCTTGTACTTTGGAGGGGGGCTGATGTACCCTACCACCCAGCCAAAGCAACCACCCCATCTCACCTCGGGGAGGGATGTCTGGAAATACAGTCCCAGGGGGGATGCCACAGACATATGTTCCAGGTCACGTCACCTGCATCACAGCGGTATTCTTGTCACTGCTCACGTGTGAAAAACTGTGGTTTGGGGCCCTCAAGCAGGTGTCTGCTTCAGGCCAAATGCCCTCTCCTGGCTCACAACCGCCGTGTGGGATTATGGTCTCATGCAGGCCTCATCCAGGACTTAATCTGCACGAATAAGGGGGAGGTGGCTACATCCAGTAGAACAGCCCAGGAGTGCGACCATACCGACGGCACCAGCCACAATTCTCAGTGGGCTGGCGTGGCTTCCGGACACAGAGCACCAATGGAAGGGCAGCAGTGGTAATCCCCCGTCTCTCGGCCAGCAAATTCAAGCCCCCTGGGGCGCGCCACCAGTCGACCGCAGCCTACTGTGCACACTCACGGAAGCAGCTCAGTGCTTCCCTCGGTCCTTGGCGAATTGACCTCTCCGTTCCTTCACCGGGTTTCCGATGGGTCTAGCAGCAGTATTGCTGCGACGTAGAGAACAACCTGGGCTATGGAGCCCCGGGGATCAGCGCCTGAAGTCAGATTTTATGCGTGGTGCGACGGAGCTCTTTTACAGAGCGTCTGTCATCGCTAGCTCCCAAGTTACGCCTCAGATGTAATTCTTTTTGATGCTATTTTAACATTTACATTTTTACAAATTCATAACGACTCGGACTCGGTTTCCCTTATTGGATTTTCATAATTTTGGCATAATTTCATTCATTGAAATTTACCCCATTTTTCTAAATTGGTTTGGATTTCTCTTATGTGGTGTTTTGACTTTATTACTGCTTTGGTACTACATAAATACTTTACTCATTGCATTCAAGTCAATTCTGTCACGTCTACTCTGTGCTATAAGTATCTAAGGGTTGGGTTCGGGTTAATTTAGTGACTTTAAGGGTTCACTCTGGCAAGTTTGTGGTTATTACATAAGGCGGGCACCTGTGCTCCTCAACTAATAATCCTAATGTTATTACCCCACTTGCTTACAACAGTAATTACCAATTATTCTTGCATTTGGAGGAGGGAACCTGGGAGAGAGGATGAACATACAGGAAGTGTAGGGTTTCAGTTTACAATCCCCTAAAGACTCCCCTAGCAGCTCAACATGTGAATTTGCATTGACAGCACTGCAGCATTGTGAACACTGTCCCTCAAACAGAAGGGTTTCTTTTTCCCAGCAGCAGACGCGAGATGAAAGTAAAACGCAAATTACAGGGCCCTCCATCAGCTGTGATATAAAGCCCAGTTATTTTTTTTGACTGGACCACTAGATTTTGACCTCTGTTTGGCCCCTGAAAATGTGGACAACCATGTGTGTCACATAGGGGTCTACGTTGCTCAGCGAGAAAGTTGTGAGTGTTGTTGAATCATTATAAAATAAAAGAATCTTCAAATCGCGGCAGTGGGAAAAGAATTACGGCATGTTTTGCATGTTTCTCCTTATTCAAGCTGCAGCTACACTGTTCCTCCTTTGACCTCTTTCACTGTTTGTTTTGTGAGCAGGATGGTGTCACTCTTTCTCATGGCAAAATGCCTGCTTTGTGTGGTTTAGACATAGCTTTGAGACAGGCAACTGAGTTACTGTAGAAAGGATTACTGAAATAATATGCCTCGGGTGACTACGCTATGCAACAGGGTTGACTAAAGTATGCTGAGAACAAAGGCAAATTATACAACATGTTCCTTGGAATATTGTCTAGCTATTTTGAAATGTTAGAAAACTATCAGAGTAAAATATATTGGGTGAAACATATTTTATATAATATCTATAAACACTTGTTACAAAATGTAGGCATCAATTATCTGTTCATCCCAGTATGTTTTAAGACATCAGTTCCAAGTTCAGCCTCTGTTCACATAATAGAACCCCTCTGGAAACATCTCTTTTAAGAGAGAGCCTGGGAAACAATATATTACACTCCATTATTTACTATGTACATGTATCATTAATAGGAACTTATGGGTTCAACAGCTCAGAATTACTAATACTTTGTGCTAGCTTATGTCACAAAAGTGATGCAAACAGGTGCAAAGTGTTATATTTACTTTCCCACACAACTCTTGTTTTGTGTTGGTTAATGCTATGCACTATTGTGTGCTATTTTGCCTCAAGGGGGCGTACCATGGGTGGTACATAGGCGTTCCCATGCAAACATGCATGGATGTTGCTCTGACTCCCAATCTGCTAACATTGGCAGACAGCAACGGGCGTCATAAAATGAAGCCTCCTCATGGCAGGGTTAATGCTGGGGAAAGATTTATTTTCCCAAACCTCTCCAGCTTTGAATGTGTGCTCCATTGTAAACCACACATACAAATTTGGAAAGGTATTAAACTATATCTAAGCATAGCATTTTGTACTGGGAGGTTACCTTCCAGTACAAACCCTGCTCTGGCCATCACTCACACAGTCTTGCAGTATGTTGTGTGCGTGATGCAAGGCAACCAAAACTGCGCAATCGCAGGAGAATAGAGATACAGAGACAAATCTAAGTAGGTTATGGCATTGTTCTGCTCTCTCCCTTTCGCATAATGCAGTGATCCATTGCGTCAAAAAAGAGCAAATTCGGCCAATGTTATGTGGACAGATTATAACAACAACCATTTGGAAGGAGGGTCCCAGGGGAAATAATTTTACGACCAAACACAGATACGTCCCCCAAAGAAAGACAGTCTAAACAACAAAACGTATCTGTGGGTCTAAACAACATGATCCCTGATACAGTGTCTGTGGTGTAGCTCTATTCCAAATTATATTGTGCAATTAGCCAAAACATACATTAGGCACAATCGATACTCCCATGTTCTGACAGATTGCCTAAATTATGCGTGAAGAAAAAGCAGATGATGCAAAAGGACAGGCTAATTATCTGACATTATACAATCAGAGGGAAATTATGTACACAGTCTCTGGCTAGATATTTGGATATTTGAATATACTATACAAAATAGAGTCCTATGCTATACAATTAGATACATTTTCTAAGAAAGAAACCTATGTATTCCGCACATTCTATTTAAATGTTATTCACAAACTAATAACGTTTTGTCTTGCCTGGATTGCCAGGCATGAGATTTCAGTTAACAGCCTACTTTTTACCTCCTCTGGTAAAATAGATCACGTGAAACATATACAACTTTGCACTGAGCAAAAGCCAGCCTCTATCGCCATAAAGGTGTGTATTACTTATGTGGTGCATCCCAGTTACACACCAGATGGTTGATTATGAGGCAACAGTGGCAAATTTATAGGCATGTGGAAAAGTCTTGCCAGTGCTGCACAAAATATAGTTTCTTACTTACAGACTTCAGATAAATCTAGCATAATCACAACTGGGATACACTGTATATCGACAAAATTGCCCGCAAACATCATCTGAAAAATTCTATCCCACTAACGTATTCACTTGGTAAGAAGTTATTGGGATAGACAAGTGGTGGTACTGTCGTGTATTTCTATAGGTTCTGAATCGATCCCCCTATTCCTGACCATATTCTGGTTAACCTACCTAGCTAGTTAACTAACAGTCAGCCCATGAGGCAAGAAATCCCCCATGATGCAGATACCGTTATCTGACGCAGTCACACTACGGCACAGGAACGTGTTATCTGATTAGGTCATAACGCTTGAGATCTAATTAGACAAGCGACATTCCTCCAGCCCCTGATAAGGCATACGACGTTCTCATAACAAATCAAACCTATGACAACCTGGATAATCCGTGCGGCCATTGTTTTGATTTCACAGAGAACTTTAGTAAAGAATGTGCTAACGAGCAAGTCGTATGACATCTTTATTGACGTACCTATGTCCATCCTTACGTCAATCCCGGCACCTTTAAGGTATAAATATTGCCGACCTTGCCCTATGCAAACACACGCGTGGTGACAAGACGGAGCAGCCATACTTGCCGAAGCAGAGAGCAGAAGCAGACCCTGCAGGCAACAGCCCCGCCTTCCTGACGCGCTGAGAGACGCGCTGCTATCTCAAGCCGAGAGACCCAGCACCGGCGCTTCTGGGCAGCCCTCGCAGGCAGCCTGGAATATCGAGAGCAGAGAAAGAGATACCATTCCTCATTCATCCTAAATTCCAGGTACAGAACTGAATCACCCCTCCTAGAGAATTCTTTAGTTATTCACTTGGCAAAAACAAACTTAACTTAAACTGTAACTTTCTATTCCCGCCCACGCATTAGACTTAGGTCAGGTACACGGGGTAGGCGTATTTAGAAACACCAGTTGAGTACGTTTAGTCAAATGTATATGTGTATGTAAATATATTTTAATCATTTTAAACATCATATGGCTCAGAAACCATATCAATGTTTTTACAGTATTATTTTATACTATTGCTTTTAATGTATGCACTTTACTTAACTATAAGTATTGCAATAATATCGATCCATTTCTCTTGTACGAGAAAAGAGACTGATCAATAAATAACATCTTTTATTGAACACGCCCGTCTCTTCCTTTTCTCTACATTCTGATGAGACTAAGAATGCACGTACTGACTGAGTAAAATAATTGCCTTGTGCTCACACGACTCTTGAGATTGACTCTTGATTAGGGGAGAGCAAAGTTGTCATGTTCTATGGTTGTCAGAAACTAAATCCCTTCTTGTCTAATCAGGGGAGTTAATCCTTCCTTGAACATTCGAGAAAGTTTCTAGCGAACTCTGAGCTTAGCTGGCAAACCCAAAAATTAAGTCTAGTATCGACAGTAGTAGACCTAGTTAACGTCTGGTCTAGGCCTTTACTGCTGTAGGTACTATTCCAATGCGCAGAGCCTATTGGGAAAATAGGAGCTACACTACATGGCGCCCAACGCGTTTGGAAAGGGCGATAAAACTAACGTAAGACATTTAGAGTAACTCAGTCGTGCTTTCTCACTCAGACCCCTTTTCCCAAATACTCCAAAGACGTCTGGAGTGGGTGAAAGGTTATCGTATCCTCCAAAACCTCGCAGGAGGGAACTCCTATGTATGGTTCTTGGTCTAGTCAACGTTGAAGGATAAAACAGTTCCAGAATATTGTGCATCTAATCTCTGTTTCCATAAAGAAACCTGATCTGCAAATAAACATAATACCATCCTGTCAGCATAATGGACAGCGATGAAGAACGAGAGGTTACTAGATTAGCTACTGAAATAGCAGATGCTGATGCTACCATGCAAGCAGCAGACGCGGATATAATACTCATTCCGGTCGCCAAAAGGAGATCTATAACCTTAAAACTTATAGAAAATGGACTGACACCTAGAGGTGGCACAGTCATATTCGTAATCGAGGCACACGAATTTCGGCAGACAGAGGTATACTATACATGGATACATTTTCCAGCAGCTAATACTATAACAAAGTACTTCCACTATTACAAAGTAGAGGAACCTCCTAATGAGTACACTCCTTTCGAGGAGGTGGAAGTACCACTCAAATTCCAAGAGCATTTGCTCTTATTTGATGGCGCCCTAAAACATAATAATCACATTACAAGGCTCGGTCCTTTAGGAAGACCAGGAGCAACGTGGCCGGTCTTAGCCGGATACACACCATATCCAGACATCGAAAGAATGCCTGCAGCAGAGCTGTTAATACAGCTAAAACAACTACTAAAAATTCACAGACAATTAGTTCAGTATGTAATGCGGACTTCAACAATTCAGCCAGCGATTAAACTTCCACAGCTGACCCCTCACCAGGGGAACACAAATAAAATTACACCACAGAACATCCAATCCTGCCTAGGTAAAGTTCCAGCTAAACGGGAACAGATACCATTCTGGTTGGCACAGAAAATTACCCAAATAGAGGCGGTGTTTCCTGACACCACCCCGCTGGAAAAACACAGGATTCTGACTATATGTCTCCCAATGGGAATCGCACCACACATTGAGGACTGTGACACTTGGGGTACAGTCTTTGCTTCCATCTACACAAAAACGCACGGTGTTCCATCCATTTCGGTAATACCAGATGTGCTAAAACAAATTCAAGATGAATACGGTCCAGAACCTGCTTTAACTCTTGGTATGAAATTACTAAAAGACTTCAAGCAGGTCTCGGCTATATTACTAGCCAACATAAAGGGTGAAGCAGCAAACGTGGCGATCCGCCAGAGGTTAAAAGAGACAGATATAGCAGACCAACCAGCTGAAATTGCCAGAATCATAGAAAAATCCTATGAAGAACTAGGCAGAGATAGTCTAGGTGGGATACCAGTAAAACCGCAACTGACTACAAGTCCAGAAAAAATGTTTTTTAATAATAATAATAATTCACCAAAAAAGAACTGGGATGGGAACAAACAATCCAATCCAAAAGAAAAGAAATTCCAGTCCAGAGGAAGGTCTCCTAGGCGAAGAGAGAAATCTCCAAACCCGAGACAAAGGTCACCTCAGAGTGAACCCTCTGGGAATAGATATAACCTTAGAAATAGGGATAATATTAAAAAACCTGATAGATATCAAGACATTGATACACGTCCCTCTCAATCTTTTCAGAATTCCTCGCAGAAATCGGAAAGAAGAGGACGATCAGAAGAGCACGCCAAGTCCAAAGACAAGGAACCTGCTCAACTGAAAAAGAAATCACAATTTCCAAAAAAGAAGGTAGCCAGTATCAAGGTAGTTAACAATGCCGAGAATACTGAGGACACAACTGAAAAACGGAGAATGGGCTCAGACAATGCTAGACAGCGCAGCAGAGGTGAGCATAGCTCGCAAAGTCCTTATGGATCATCTGGAGACAGTGGACACGAATGAATACCTTCAAGTGGAAACTGCAGATACCAGAGTTAGCAAGCCCCACAAAATATACGAGATAACATTACGTATAGAGGGAGATAAGACTAGGAAAATAAGGGGACTATTTTGGGATAACCTCTCAAAGGGTTATGACATACTTCTAGCTGAAAAAGACTGGCCACCAGAGTTTGTCAGGGAGTGCCCTCATGGCGAAGAAGTAATTATGCCTGCCTTCTCGAACCAAATCCCGATTCATAAAAAATACACACTTGCTAGAAAGTGGGCAGTGGCCTTAGCACCTGCTTTATATAAAAATCATGTAGGATGGGATGAGGATTCTCCTCCTCACAAAATCCAGTTAAAATCACAACCAACTGCACAAAGGCAGTACCCAATTAAGCAAGAAGCTAAAAAACAAGTAAATGAAATACTAGATCAGCTAGAATACCAGGGGGTGATTGAAACTTGCACCTCACAAATGAACAACCCTTTGTTTCCGGTCTCCAAACCAGACAATTCATATCGTCTAGTTTTGGATTACCGACACCTTAACACATGTTGCAAAACTTTTGCAGTGCAAAACTCACACAGTGCTGCACTAATGAATAACATAGTGCGCAAAAAATACAAAACAACCTTGGACATCTCCAACGGATTCTTTTGTCAAAACATAGCACCAGAGAGCAGATATTTAACAGCTTTCTCAGTAAATGGCACTCAAAAACAATTCTGTCGGTTAGCCCAGGGGTACAAGAATAGCCCGGGGGTATTCTCAGCGAGAGTAACAGAATTACTACAACAATATGATGATGAAGCATTATCTTATGTCGATGACATTTACTTAACAGATGATGACTTAGAAACTCACTTGAAAAGAGTGAACACCATAATACTTGGTTTCGCTGCAGAGGGTTACAAATTCAACTTCAAAAAATCCAGAATTGCCCATCTGAAAATCCAGTACGGAGGATATGAATTATCAAGTATTGCATGGTTGACAGTCTTTTAAGAACTAGAAGAATTAAAAAAATCTAAAATATGAAAAGACGTATCCTCTGCCAATCGACATTCTGCCTCTACGACATTACGCCTGTGTAATCTATACAGACGGACATGCTCAACCCTCCGTTTGGGGAGAACATGCATACAACCCCACATGTGAGATCACAAAAGAAGTGTGGCGCGGAGGTAAACTAAGACCTCTATTAACAAAATCACACTCAGTAGAAACAAATTCAGAAATGCAAACTGAAATAATAGCTTTGAAAATGGCGCTAGATAATGCGGATCGCGAATTCCCGACACTTATAGTGTCAGATTCATATTTCTGCGTCAAAGCATATAACAAGGATTTGCAGACATGGATTCAGAACGGTTACAAAGATGACACAGATGCACCAATAAAGCAGAGACTTCTCTGGGAACAAGTAGCTCTTTTAAAGAAAGAACTACCAAAGACTCACGTGACTCACTCACTGAGTCATCAACGTGATGGCGTTCACGTTGTGGGGAATTCATTGGCTGAAACAGCCGCAGCGGCAGCCACTAAATCGGCTCTCGTAGATCGAAAAAAGCGTACATTAAAATACATTGACGGTGAAACATTGCTGGCGGTGAAAACGTCATCAAAAGGCGACTGCTCAGCGTTACCGATCAACTATCCACTCAATTATACATACATAATCGATGCAAACTCCGTCCCTTTTGCTCGAATCCCTGGAGTGGGGGATAGAGTGATTCCAAACATGGACAGGAGACACTTGTTAATCGCAGACGCACACATGGGCGAGGGTCACAGACACCTTAAATTAAAAGATTCTCTGAAAGAATTACAATCACGGTACTGGTGGCCAGGCATGAGCCTGCACTACACCATGTTTGTAAAAAACTGCCCAAACTGCAACAGAGATCGCAGAGGGGAGAGAAGCAGTTTAATACCTCGTCGAATCACGGCAGATAACATCACCACTAAAAAGAATGGCTTGCGATTAACATATACAGGCTAGTCCCCACTTATAATGTAGATCCACAGCACTCGGCTGACGTCCGGACTGTTATACAAGATTTGCGAGTCTAAATGGCATATACGCTAAGAGCATGCTACGTTCGACCATTTTTTTTCTTTTTCTCAGGCAATCCAGCCTGGGGGGGGAAAGAATGGCCAAATGAGCACAGCCCAGCGGGAATCTTCTCACTTCCTTCCTGAGGGTATGGGATGGTGTAAAGAAAAAACCAAGACAGAAAGCAATCTATAATAGAAAGGATATTAGGTTCGGGAGCTGGGTGGGTCAAACATCTAATAAGTGTCCAACGTAGTCTAAATAACTTGCCAAGAAATTCTCTGAAGGGATTCAGTCCGTACGAATTATTATTCGGAACTAGGATGTTGATCTCTGACCTTGATAGTCAGACTTCAGTGGTAATAGAAAAAAGCTTTGATGTCAAAGACCGTTTGGCTATTTTGCAGGACTTAAACAAAACAAGAAAAGACCTGAGCAACATACAGTTGAAACAACAGCCAACAACCACTGAAGAATCACCACCTGTCCCAGCAAGACCTGTCTGGATTCCAAAAGTCGGGGATCTAGTCAGGGAGAAGATCGCGGTAAAGAAGGAATTTGGGCCTTCTTACAGAAAAGCAGTTCCTGTCTTGTCTGTCAACGGGACAAGATCAGTTGTACTACCGCCACTTGCTGGAAAAAAGGAGAACCGAGTTGTATCAATCGACCTGGTAAAACCACAACATGTGGCCAATAACAAACAGTAGGCCAAGTGGACTCCCAATAAGTAGCAGAACACCAAGGTTTGCTACCAGTACAGAGGTCCAAACAAAGAGGCTCATCACTTTCGAAACGCCTACAGAAGAACAACAAGGACTATGCAACAATGCAATAGAACTTAGACCTCTGAAAACCCAAATAAAGACATTTAGCGGAGACACACCAATCTATACTGAAGTACCAAGTGAAAATGCAAAAAACTAAAATCCTGAACCAATTGGAACAATTGACAGAACTGCATCCGGTTACTTCATCAACTTCGATGATTCCTCTGAAGGCTTCAGCGAACAAAAGACACAGCCATCATCAAAATCCTTTAAAGACAAAGCGAAGGAACTTTTGAAACAACTAAAAGAAACATATCTGATTTCTCCATGGATTGAATTTTGGGTGGGTTTTGGTGCATTTATCCTCATACTTTGGCTCATCATGGTATTTACTTTGGGACGCTTCATTGAGGGAAAATATGCTAAAATGGACACAGCAAGTCAGAACATCAACTTGGTCCTCAAACCACACACATCTTCACACGTCGAGAAACGAGAACTTTCTTCAGAACTTTCTTCAGCCAACTTCACAGCAATTCCAATACCTGGTGGGGTAGCCTGGGACAACACTGACTATGAAATTTATGGTCCGGTCGAGATCCTGAAATATCCACACCAAATTAAGATCTCTTTGAGTGACTTTGCGAAACCAAACTCATTTGCTGATGATTGGGACTTTGAAAGTATAAACAATATGATGTCTGACTTAGTAATGTCTGCTAAATTTACAAAACATGATTATTTGCAAGGTTCTACAAATTATGATAGTATGTATTGCTATAACCACTATGGTAACCATTTCTTGCATAAATCTGCACAACCTAGAAATGTTTTAAAATTTAATCAATGGGAACATTGTGCTACACCTCCAAAAGGGAGCTCTAGAACCGTTTATGACAAATATTCATACTTTCAAGGTTTTAACACTAGTAATGCTGAAACATTTTATTACAAATTGTCAAACAAGACAGGGACCAAAACCATGATAACCAACACAAAATTGATTTATTCTGATTCATTCTTTGAAAAAATGAATACTTTTGGATTCGATTATTGGGACAAAAATGTTGATTTGAAAAGTGTTTGGGGCACAAAAGAATGGCAAGTACAGGGTTTAGAAGCTTTGTTTAGAGCCTGCATGATCCCAGAACAAATGATATTTTTAAATGACACTGTTCAACAAACCACCTGTCTTGGCTTAGCCAAAATCAAAGATTTAAATAACCCGTCTATTCCAAAGCCAACAATGTTTAGCAATAACTCTGATACAGATGAAGGAATAGACATAAACCATATACTTAACCAAAACAGAACAAATCCTGATTGGAAACAATGGTTGATCTGGCCCACAGATACAAATAACTGTCAAGATAGATTCCTGAATAAAACACAGGGTTTCAAAATGACCAGGCCAGACCCTAGATATCCCCAAAGACATCATCCAGGGATAATAACAACCTACAGTGTGGGCAAATTATGCCTTCAATGGCTACAAACTTCCACACTGCCTGAAATTAAGCAACACCTAACTTTACTTACTGATGGTGCTGACTTGCGTGATTTCATAATGGGACCACGCAAACAGCGTCAAAAGCGTTTCATAGCAGCCTCTGTATATGCAGCATACAATGAGGCCTGGAAGGTTACTCAAATTGAGACAGCAGAAAGAATACGGGAAATTGACCGTATCAATTTGGAAAAATCACTTTCTGTAGTGGACAATGGGTTAATGACTCTGTCCTCCAGAATATTTTCATTGGACAGCATTGTGTCTTCAGCAATCGATATATTATCGCAAGACTTACTGTTATTACAACATGGTCAGTCACAATTGCGCTCTATTGTACAGCTTGGCTGGACGTTACAAAATCTGCGTTCAGGCTATGTGCCTTGGCGTTTAATCAACACAACGTCACTATTCCAAATCTTTAACCTTACTGATAGACAAATCGGTATGGCGCAGAAGGGTGCTGATTATACAATCTTGAGCATTGAAAAACTAGAAAGATTACCGTTGACAATGTCAGAACGACCTGTCAGTGAATGGATAATCCACGGAATCATAAATATTCCAATCTCAACCTTCAGGTTTCAATACTGCCAAAAATATATACAGGCTGGCATGTACGAAAAATTGGGAAAGGGGTACCTTAAAACAACTTGGAACCTGCCCTATTCACATGCATGTGTCAGTAACAAAGGACAGAAAGTGTTTCTTAGTGGCAACAATTGTGCTATGTCACTAAGCGGCACGCTTCTGTGTAACGGTATTAGTTTGCACGGAGCCTGTGAAGGGAATTCATACAACCTTTCATGTCACCAGCAAGGCGCACCTGCAACTGAAATAGAACCATTCTTTCAAAGACTCTATAATGGGAGTTACATTCTTATTGTAGACCGCAGATGCTGTAGTCTTATGCCCGGGACTCCTTATCTCGTCACTACGACGGCGAAGGTCAAGTGCTGTGGACGTTCTTTGTTCCCCAGCTCCTTTCCAGACAGGGAGGCGAGGGCATGGCCCAGTTTGAAAATTACTTCTATTCGAATAGACACTTTAAGCAGAATGAAAACAGTGCTTCTTCAGACGCCTACAAGGCTCACGTCATCTAAAGAAACGTATGATCTACAAGTCGCAAGGACGACTGCAGAGATACATACATTATTATCAACCAATTCCCCCGTACATTTCGCGGAAATCCTGAGCGAAATCTTAAATATTTCTGATACCACTGGGGTCTCAAAGGTATTTAAGACAGTATTTTCGATGGCATTAACACCATTCAAAGCCATACTGGGTATTTTTCCAGATTTCGTCCATTCGATTTTTGGCGGACTTCCCTTGATCCTGGGACTAATTGCAGGAATCCTATTCCTAGTCCTTATTTTTCGTTATGGCAACCCATGTCACAGAACAAACTCTCACGACAATGGAAGACACGATCCTAGCCATTGGATACCGGGACCGGATATCAAAAATCCTGGGACTTTCCCGGCTTAGAGACCTAAACATGACTTGGTTTCTATCATTTCGACCAATGTGGCAAAGGTGTGTTTTACCTGTACTAAGGTGTCTGCTATGCGGAGAAGAATGCGTGTTAGACACCTGTCTGACGCTACAATCGGATGCGCCGGTGGATGCAGATACACTGTTGGTTCCTACCAAGGTTCACGCACTGTGCTGCCCTCAAAGGCTGCCAATTCTGATGACGGCATTCCTGGAATCTTCACCACTGCGATTGAAGAGTAGTGAAGTTCAAGATGAAAGCAGCATCGAACAGGTACGACCTTCTGTCAGCAATGCAAATCAGAATGTCAATGCAGACAATCATGCGCATGAATGCATGGTTACACCTATTTCCGACTTAGTGGAACTTTCCCATGAAGCTGTTGACAGTTTTTTCGAAGCCTGAATGATATGATGTTCTCTCCGGAACAGAAATAGAGACTTTTGAGTAAACTCGCACACGGCGTTCCCTGAATCCGGCCTTCAACTTAAAAAATAAAGTCACATGAACAATTACAATCCAGTTCACGGACAGCAACTTTTTTCAGCAAGCCCTTAAAATATTTTTCTATATATTTTTCCCCGGGACACTGATCTTCTGCTTAAAGTAAGAAACTATTCCTAGAGAACTAAGATTTCTATTTTTTTAGATACTTTATAGACTTTATATAGACTTTAGCTGCCCGCTGGTATGTTCACAATATATTTTATGTGATGAAATGGTTTCGACTTTTTTTCTGTATAGCCATATTAAGAGCCATTTCATGTGTATTTCTCATATACCAAAAAGCAATAATGCATAACAATGCATGTTTACTTTTGCATTTAATTCATAGCTTAAGTGCATACTATATATATGACTGCAATTTTTCAGTATATTTGAAAATTTCAAAATGCATTTATGTATTTTGGGGTGGTAAGGTATACACTATACTCTATAGTATGTTGTACTATGTTATACTATGCATAGATTAGTAGATATGACCATAGTTAGCGTGGAGTGGGTGTCGTGTATTTCTATAGGTTCTAAATCGATCCCCCTATTCCTGACCATATTCTGGTTAACCTACCTAGCTAGTTAACTAACAGTCAGCCCATGAGGCAAGAAATCCCCCATGATGCAGATACCGTTATCTGACGCAGTCACACTACGGCACAGGAACGTGTTATCTGATTAGGTCATAACGCTTGAGATCTAATTAGACAAGCGACATTCCTCCAGCCCCTGATAAGGCATACGACGTTCTCATAACAAATCAAACCTATGACAACCTGGATAATCCGTGCGGCCATTGTTTTGATTTCACAGAGAACTTTAGTAAAGAATGTGCTAACGAGCAAGTCGTATGACATCTTTATTGACGTACCTATGTCCATCCTTACGTCAATCCCGGCACCTTTAAGGTATAAATATTGCCGACCTTGCCCTATGCAAACACACGCGTGGTGACAAGACGGAGCAGCCATACTTGCCGAAGCAGAGAGCAGAAGCAGACCCCGCAGGCAACAGCCCCGCCTTCCTGACGCGCTGAGAGACGCGCTGCTATCTCAAGCCGAGAGACCCAGCACCGGCGCTTCTGGGCAGCCCTCGCAGGCAGCCTGGAATATCGAGAGCAGAGAAAGAGATACCATTCCTCATTCATCCTAAATTCCAGGTACAGAACTGAATCACCCCTCCTAGAGAATTCTTTAGTTATTCACTTGGCAAAAACAAACTTAACTTAAACTGTAACTTTCTATTCCCGCCCACGCATTAGACTTAGGTCAGGTACACGGGGTAGGCGTATTTAGAAACACCAGTTGAGTACGTTTAGTCAAATGTATATGTGTATGTAAATATATTTTAATCATTTTAAACATCATATGGCTCAGAAACCATATCAATGTTTTTACAGTATTATTTTATACTATTGCTTTTAATGTATGCACTTTACTTAACTATAAGTATTGCAATAATATCGATCCATTTCTCTTGTACGAGAAAAGAGACTGATCAATAAATAACATCTTTTATTGAACACGCCCGTCTCTTCCTTTTCTCTACATTCTGATGAGACTAAGAATGCACGTACTGACTGAGTAAAATAATTGCCTTGTGCTCACACGACTCTTGAGATTGACTCTTGATTAGGGGAGAGCAAAGTTGTCATGTTCTATGGTTGTCAGAAACTAAATCCCTTCTTGTCTAATCAGGGGAGTTAATCCTTCCTTGAACATTCGAGAAAGTTTCTAGCGAACTCTGAGCTTAGCTGGCAAACCCAAAAATTAAGTCTAGTATCGACAGTAGTAGACCTAGTTAACGTCTGGTCTAGGCCTTTACTGCTGTAGGTACTATTCCAATGCGCAGAGCCTATTGGGAAAATAGGAGCTACACTACAGTACTCTCCAATTGAAAGTATTGCACCTCTGTTCAAACTACTACCGGACAGTACCAGCCCATTTAAAGCACTGACCACGTGGCCTGAAGTAAAGAGATGGACTTGACCAGCTACAGGCACACAACAATGTGGGTGTGTCTGTAATTAGGCTAACATAAAATAACTAGTTGTGGGTTGATATATCTTTTATTTAGTGACTGGAACAACAAAATAAAGAAGGTCGGCAACTTTTAAATGTTCTTTAAAAACTCATGATTATAAGGGCCATCTTTGGCTGCAGGCAGAACCTCATTGACAGTGCTGTTTATGGAAATACAGAATACAATTGCAGTAAGCAGACATCTCTATTTAACTACTTTGTTGTCTAGATTTTGCGGATGAGTTTGTCTGTTGAGCCACAATCGATACATGATCAGGGTTCATGATAGGATATTATGCTACCAGAAGAGAAGAAAAGGGACTTTTTAAGGGCATTTTCACAATACTCGCCCTAAATTTGTCCAGGAAAACAATCTGCCTGTCTGTTCCAACACATATTATTTAGTAAGGCATTTTTGAGTAGTTCTTCAGGGGTGGAGCTCAGAGGGCCACAAATAACCAGACTCCTGTCTTGATCATAAATTTTGAAAGCTGTATTCCTTTTAAAACCTGCAGACAATATCTGATCACAGCCTTCACTGGAACCTTAAAGTGCTAGAACACAGGCATATGAACTCTCAATCATGCATAAAGGAGATCCTTTATTAAGGGTGGAATCCCATCACCCACGAGGTGGCATTCTTCATCATCTGTGATTTCTCCTCTTGGCTGCAATGCATAGTGCAGCCAAGGGCTGCAACCCCCTCACTGTGAGGGAGGAGCTCAGGGATGTTTGGAGATACTATTCTTGCATAGGATCTACTGAAATCCAAAAGATGTAAAGCACTTGAAGATTTGAGTGATGGGCACAGTGCAAAAAAAGTGAATTGTGTAGTAAAACTAACCATCAAGAGAAAAAAGGCGTTATTAATTAACTATTGGTGTCAGGATTAAAAACAGTGCTTGTGCAGTTTGGAAATAATAACTGCATCTGTCTGGTAAACAGGTCTACATGTTTTGGCTAATTGGACCTACAAAAGTGTCATGGCCTTTTTCAGGACCTAGATGTTTTGTTGCTACTGTGTAATAAAGTGAAAAAATAGTTGTAACTCAAAAAATATGATTTGAAACAGATACAACCTACACTACCAGTAGTTTAATTTTTCAAAGATTACGATGTACTGGTGATACCCGTGTATTATGAGAAAGAAGCCTCACCTCACCTGGCAACAGCTCAGGACGGGAGGCACCTCTCTATCCGTCGGTACCCCAGGCTTCCAAAAGCTGCGACCGGAGGTGGCGTAGGTTAGATCTGTTTCAAACCACATTTTTTGAGTTACACCTATTTTTTCACTTTATCACGCAGTAGCAACAAAACATCTAGGTCCTGAGGAAGGCCATGACACTTTTGTAGGTCATAATCAAGAATAGTATCTCAAAACATCCCTGAGCTCCTACCTCACTAGGCGTTGAAGCCAAAAGGAGAAATCACAGAGGATGAAGCATGCCACCTCGGTGGGTGATGGGATTCCGTCCTTATTAGAGGATCTCATTTATGCATGATTGAGAGTTCATATGCCTGTGTTCTAGCTCTTTAAGGTTCAGGTGAAGCCTGTTAAACCCGCGGATAACTAGGTGTTACATAATAGTTGTACTGGGGAAATTATCCGCCCTGGTCTTTAAACTTCCCTTGGACCCTCCACTCCTGGTTTTGTATTTTTTTTAAATCTAATCACAGCCTGGGAGTTATTCCAGAATATGGACAGAAGTAATCCCAGGAACACATTTAGATGGTTAGTAATCAGACCTGCTGTAAGATGTCAAGTGTTTGTATCTAGTCCCATTGTTAAATTTTTGTTACTCTTAGGGGAGGACATCGCCATTCTGGTCTGGAAGTATCTTAATTCCTTTGCACAAAAAGGGCCCTAGAGCCCATCCGGGTAACTACTGACAAATCGCCTTTTTAGATGCAGCTGGGAAAATATTGGCATGCAGTTTTCTCGATCACCTCACGGAATGGGTGATGGAGAAGAAGGTCCTCCCTATAGAACAAGCAGATTTTAGGAAAAATCATTCCACCCTGGATAAAATCTCCATGTTGAAACTAACGGAGGAGAAATACACATTTTCACGTAGGTCAAATGTTTACATGGCCTTCACAGACTTTTCAACGGCCTTTGATAAGGCTGACCGACCGTTACTATAGAGGAAATTACATAACATGGTATGGCCTGCTCCCCTGCTATCCTTAATTATCGCATTACATTCTCAAACTTGGTGCCAGGTAGTAATGGGAGGAAACCAAGGTTTAACATCTGTAATTCCCATAGGAAATGGTCTGAAACAAGGTTGCCTATTAGCACCGCTACTATTTTATTTATATATAGCAGATTTACTTGATTGTTTTTCCCAGCAAGAGGGAGATGCTCCAAAGATAGGCCGCTGTTCTTTCGCTTGTCTCCTTTATGCAGACGATATGGTTGTGATGGACCTAATCCCTATTGGCCTGAATAGAAAGCTGATATAATTACAGAATTACACGTTGGATCATTTCTTGAAGATCAATGTATCAAAAAAGTAAAATTTTAATCATGAAATGTAACAGAAGTAGAAATCAAGTAATTTCAAATGACAAATTGGTCCTGAAAAGTTGGAGGTGGTTGACTCATACCTATATTTAGGGAAAATAATAGCAAGCATATGAAGAATAAACTTCATATCGAACATAGTTCTTGTAAAGCTTTGTCCCACGTTAATGGTTTGCGCATTTTTTATAGTGTAATGTGCAGAAGACACTTTTCCATCTTCTGACTGTTCTTATAGTAAAAATTCAACCCACTCTACTCTATGCTATTGAATCAATCCATGTAAAGGATTGGAGTTTTTCAGATAGGATTAAAGGCCAGATTCTATGTAAATTGTGCAATTTTAACACGTTAGTCCCATCAGCTGCTATTAGATTGGAATTTGGCCTGATAAGCACCTATAACCAAGCTGAATCTAGAGTTTTACATTGGGGATACCAGTTAAAAAATAGCGAACCCTATTCATTAAGAGGTTTCATGTGTCAAGAAATCTTTGGTGGTCTTGGGGGGAAATATTCCCTATATCATGATTTCTCTCTGGCACTAAAACTCTTCTGTGTACAGGAAGAATCAGTGATTACCCTACCGCCATTAGAATTTAAAACATTTTTAAAACACTTAAGTGGTAAGATCAGCTTTAATAGAGATACTAAGTTCTGTAACACTAAGAAGAGATTAAAGATAATAGCCAAGACAAGCTCCCAGAGAACTTACCAGAAATATTTATCCTGGAACCGATGTTGGCTCTCTTTATGTAGCATGAATCTTTTACCTCTAAATGATTTAACAGTAAACTGGTCCCAGAACATGAAAAATTGATTTTCTTTTTAATTTTGAGCATGAACTGAGCATTCAGAACCTGGATCATGTCTTGTTTATTTGTCCCGCTTTGGTCTTAAGTCGTCATTGCTGGCTTCGGCTGATGTTTTTACAAAATGGTGTTAAGGATGTAGCCTACGACTTTCTCTTTTGCCCAAAAAATGAAGCAGTCTGATGCTTTAATAATGTGTCCAGCTCTTTCTCATGGGCCTCTTGTAAATGAAAATAACCAAAATGGCTGCCGGGACGGAGCTCTAAGTAAGAGCCCCTAGGCTTTGGGATCATTCTGATGGAAATCCCTGCTCAGTCTCCACTCGGTACCGGCCTAACTCTATACATGCATCTTGAGATCCTCCTACAAGTAACTGGATTACCCTGATGAAACTAATCCCCATGCTTAATTGATGAATAGACACCACTGAGTTGAGTCCTGATACAGCTAAGCCCACAAACCGAATGCCCCACTGCCTGTGCAGTGCCCGAGGCCCCACCTGAGCACATCAAGAGCCTCAACCGCCCGTGGTCATACATGACTGCAAAATGATCCAACCCCTGAGTAGTTTTGCCCAGACTCTGCCTGGGGTGGTGTGGATGGTCTGGAGCCTCTGCCTGCCAGATCGAGAGGCTTTGACCTGCACGGTGATCGCCTGCTACTTGAGGCTGAGAACAGCGCCCAAGGCACCCACGTGAGGCTCGGATCAGGGACCGTGAGAAAAGCCTGCTCATGCCTCTCTGTGCACCGACTGAAACCCATGATTTGGGCACTGTGGACAGTCTGGAGGGCAGCTGTCCATCGGAGTGGCTCGGACCAACACAGTGTGCGCCTGCTGCTTGTGCCTGGGACCGGGGATCATTAAATCAGCCTATGCAAGCCTTTTCTGTAAGTCGACTGGAACCCCTGTGTGAGAAGTTGGCCTGGTATATGATGCTCACTAGTTCTAGTGATTACCTTGTACCATGCCAAGCAACCCTTATGGTGCAGGTTGTAAAGTCAACCTTATAGACAAGCTATCCTAGGGGTAGCATGGACTAAGCAGTCTTAGGCTAAACTCTGTAAAGGCATGTGAAGCAAGCTGTTTTACCATACACAATCCCTTGAATACCAAGTGAAAGGACACCACACAGATATATATTGAAAATATATATGGATTTATTACTACAAATATCCCTGATACTCTTTATGAGCACAGAACAAATGCGTTAAAACAAAACACAGTTAAAATACACAAAAGTTGCACAATTATGGATGAGCCCTAGGGGCCACCTAAACCATATACTAAGAAAGTGGTATAAGAGATGCCACTTGGACAGGAAATAGGCCTAGGGCCTGGGGAATCGCTGGAGCTGTTCGGGACTAACAGTGTAGAAGTCGGGAAAGGCCCGCGGGACTCGGGTGCAGTGTTTAAAGTGCACGCACTCACCAATGCAAAGTCTATGGTGCGTAAAAAGTACAAAGTTAGTTAGAAAGGAACCTTCCGAGTGACCTAGAAGGATGAAACTTCAGACACAGACACTAGAGGTGTGTACCAGTGTGGGAACACCGGCGGAGCTGAGTTACCTCACCCACAGGAAGCGGGTGCATAGGGTCGAAGTAGTGTCGGGTTTCGTCACGCAGGTCGATGGTACTTGGAGCTGAAGATGCTGCAGGCGGCTCGATGTGAAGAGTTCTGGTGGATCCAAGGGTGGATCTGAAGAGGTGAAGACCTGAAAGCAGAGGGGACAATGTTCAAAGTCACTAGCCAGTGACTACCGTGGAACCAGAGTGGAACCAGGCGATGTCGGGTGCAAACAGGCGTCGAGGTGTAGCTTCTCTCTGCAGCCACGTGGACACGAGGGGTGGAAGACGTCCAGGAGTCGGTCACGAGCTGTCCCACGCAGGCTTCCCGCTGTTGGCGGTGTCGGCAACTTCATTGAAGCAAACAGGCCTTGGCTAATGCAAGCCACGCAGGAATCAAAAAAGGCTTGTTACTCGGACCAGCAAGGTCAGAGCAGGGGCTCCTTTTTACAGGAGCAAGGGCAAGTCTGGAGCAACCAGACCTGCAGTGAAAGTTGTAGGTTTCATCGCCAAGATGGCCACTAGCCGCGTGGCAAGTGGACGGGAAGGCGCGTCGAGTGGCACAATGCAAAAGAGCCCCACGCAGATCGTGGAGATGCTGGGGGGCTGATCTTCGGTGCAAGTGCTGCTCGAGGTTGGGGTTTCTCAAACCCCAAAGCACAGCATCGAGGGTGCCTCTGATGCTGCGCAATCAGTGTTTCAGGGGTCTTCCAAGAGGTCCGGTCCCACGTCTCTCGGTGCCTCCACGGGTCCCTTCTTTGCAGGGACTGTGGATTGGGTTGTGAGAAGTCTGGGAGTCTGGGTCTTGTCAGGCTCTGGGCTCGGGCTCCGGCGGGAGGCGGCAGCAAAGCAGACGTCGAGTTGCTGGTTGGTGCCTGTGTTCACAGGGTGGTCACTCCTTGGCCACAAGGGAGATTCTCTTCCGTCTTCTGAGCAGCAGAATGTCGAAGTCCAGTCTTCTTCTGTATTTCAAGTTGATTCAGGATGATCTGAAGTCTCAGGACACAGCTCCCACTCTTATTCGAATCTGGGGGGCCGGATCACCTACTAGGTCCCTCCTCTGGGTGGAACCAGGAAGGGGGGTGGTTACACCCCCTTTCCTTTGTCCAGTTTCGCGCCAGGACTAGGGCTGGAAAGCCCCAGCACCGGTTTGAACTGGCCTATGCACAGGGACACCTTGTGTGCCCCAGGCATGTCTGATTCTATTCAGCCCTGTCCTACCCAATACACAAAATCCTGTCTGGGGTGGTGCTAGCACTTCCCCAGGCAGGAAACCCTTTGTCCAAGCTGCCCTCGCTGGAAGGACTCCCAGCAGCAGGAGGTCAGACTTGTGTCTGTGGTGGCAGCATCCATTTTGAGATGCTAAGGCTCTGTTTAACTTTAACCGGGGTTCAGGCTAGGTACATTTCGTATCCCTCTAGAAGGGTGGAATGCTACCCCCGTCGCCAGAACTGGTGAGGGGGTAGTATTCCAATTCGTATGACACCTTACTCGACATGTTTTGATAAAGCCAAACCTAAGATAGCATTTAACCGCGAGGATTATAATGCACTTAAGAGTATATGGTATGGCAATATCATGGAACAGCTAAAGGACATGGTTCCGAAAGCTGCAGACAGGCTCAGCTCATGCCAGAG
This sequence comes from Lissotriton helveticus, assembly GCF_964261635.1. Taxonomy (NCBI): domain Eukaryota; kingdom Metazoa; phylum Chordata; class Amphibia; order Caudata; family Salamandridae; genus Lissotriton; species Lissotriton helveticus. The sequence continues at coordinate 314,346,652 of NC_136062.1, forward strand.
CACCATCTCACATATTTCCAAGCACTCTGCCTCCAGGATTGATGAGGCCTTCCATAGGAGTGACTGATAGGAATATATGTGTCCATTTTAGGTTAGGTATAGGCATACTACACCTAAGTAAGGGGTGGTTACACCGACTTACCCCAGCTGAGTGTTCAGCCAGTTGTGTCAAATATGGAGGCCAGGCCAGGGGTGGCACAATACATGCTGCAGCCCCTGGTAGGCCTTGGAAGCACCTATGCGCTGGGTACCTGGGTACACTGTTACAGGGGCCAATAAGGTGAACCAGTTCCAATTTCGTTATGCACCTAACGTACATGGGTAACAATTTAGAGAGAGAACAGCAGGCTGTGGGTCTGATTAGCAGGCCCACAGCCACATTAAGTCATAAACCAGTGAAGCAAAAAGCAAAAATTTGGAGTGACCATAGGATAGCAGACCCTACTCTCCTACACAACCCCCCCCCAAACGCAGGGACATTAGACTAACCTTGACCAGTTGTGTCTTCATGTTCTAAGTGGAAGTACCTGGAGAGACCATCTGCATTACCATGGTCAGTCCCTGGGCGGTGCTCCACTGTAAAGTCCATCCCCTGTAGGGAAATGGACCACCTGAGCAGTTTGGGGTTTTCACCCTTCATCTGATTAAGCCATAAGAGGGGCTTATGGTCGGTCTGAATCTTGAAGTGAGTGCCAAACAAGTATGGTCTCAACTTCTTCAGGGCCCACACCACAGCAAAGGCCTCCCTCTCAATGGCTGACCAACGTTTCTCTCTGGGGGTCAGCCTTCTGCTAATGAAAGCAATGGGCTGGTCTTGACCATCTACATTAAGTTGTGAAAGCACAGCTCCCACTCCCAACTCAGAAGCATTTGTTTGGACAATAAACTCTCTTGAGTAGTCAGGACTCTTCAGGATAGGTGCAGAGCACATGGCCTTCTTCAGGTCATCAAATGCCTTTTGACAGTATTCTGTCCACTGAACCTTTTTGGGCATCTTCTTGGATGTCAGATCATTAAGAGGAGTCACAATGGACCCATAGTTCTTAACAAACTTCCTGTAGTACCCAGTCAGGCCCAAGAAAGCTCTGACCTGAGTCTGGGTAGTTGGAGGAGTCCAGTCCTTTATGGTCTGAATCTTACTCTCCAGTGGTTGAACTTGGCCTCCACCCACAAGGTGGCCCAAGTACACAACCTTGCTCTGCCCTATCTGGCACTTGGTTGCCTTGATAGTGAGGCCTGCCTTTTGCAGAGCCTCTAGCACTTCCTTCAGGTGGACCAGGTGATCCTCCCAGGTGGAGCTAAAGACAGCAATATCGTCTAGATATGCTGCACAAAAGTCATCCAACCCAGTAAGGACTTGATTCACCAACCTTTGGAAGGTGGCAGGTGCATTTTCCAAACCAAAGGGCATCACCACAAACTGGTAATGCCCACTGGGGGTAGAAAATGCTGTCTTGGCCGTAGACTCCTCAGCTAACCTGATTTGCCAGTAGCCAGCTGTCAAGTCAAATGTGCTCAAATACTTGGCAGAAGCCAATTTGTCTATGAGCTCATCTGCCCTTGGAATTGGGTGTGCATCTGTCCTGGTGACAGCATTGAGTCCTCTGTAATCCACACAGAACCTAATTTCTCTCTTTCCATCTTTGGTGTGAGGTTTGGGGACCAGAACCACTGGGCTAGCCCAGGGGCTCTCTGAAGGCTCAATGACACCTAACTCCAGCATCTTTTGTACCTCAGCCTTGATACAGTCTCTGACATGGTCAGGCTGTGTTAGACGGACCGGGAGGGTCGGCCGAGGATAAGGGGAGAGGTCTCCGGGGAGAGCCGTCTCCAGCGAATCGTACAGACAAGTAACTTCCCCCCCACAGACGGACACCACACAAGGATAAAGTTCAATGATACTTTATAGGGAATTCTTCAAGTACGGTAGAATGGTACAAGGAGGTCTGGACTCAGGGGTCCCCTCTATTCTGGTCTCTGTTTGGGAAAAGGGTAGCGGGACAGTCTTGTTACCAAAAAGATGGAAATAGCTCTCAATCCTCGAGCTCGGTGGTGTAGATGAACGGGCCGCGGCGGAGCCAGCAGGTCCCGAGATGGGTGAAGGAAGACGACGGTCCGCGGCAGAGCCAGCAGGTCCCGATGAAGGTGGTGGTTACAAACGGTCCGCGGCCACGCCAGCAGGTCCCGACGACGATGAAGGATAGGGTGGTTCCCAAAGCCGCGGCAGCGCCAGCAGGCAAGACGAGGGTGCACAAGACAGAGCTACGGCAGCGCCAGTAGTCCGTCAAGGATGAGTTCTTCTTTGCGTCTCTCGACTCCAAGATACAACTCCCGTCCTGCTCTGGAGCTGCCCCAGTTATAGGGCTGGTGTGCTTTGATGTCCGGACCCTCGCACTTGGAGGTCGGGAGGTCCGGGATGAGGGAGTTCAGACACCCAGCAGGGGGGTGGAGCCAGCGCCCAGGGAGGCGATGGGCGAGCGGCACTTGGCGGGGGAGAGCCATCGACACCTCTTGCTCCCATTGACTGACCAAGTAGCCCGCTCACCTCCTGGGTGGATGTTGGTGCCGGAATGTCTGAGGCCTGGCCAGGCCCAGGGTTGAGGTCGATCGGGGGCCAGGCGGCCTCGTGGTGGAGTGTCCAAGATGGCGCCCAGGATGGGCGCGCAGGCCGGTAGTGGGTCGGCCTACGCGGTCAACAGGTTCGAGTGTAGGGGTCCCTGCGGGGACGGTGGACGTGCAATGGTGGTGTGTGGTACTTGCGTGGCTGGGCTCGGGCCTGGTTGGGCCGGGGGAGAGCGGCCCTTCATGTGGCCTGTCCAACAGGCTGCCTGTAAATTTTGTTCTTTACAGGAAGACTATCACCAGTGTCCACCACATGGGTACACCAGTTAGTCTGACTGGGTGTCAGGGAGAACATATGTCGATATGACTGTAAAACCTGTCTACGGTCATGTTGCTGATGTTCAGTGAGGCTGCCATCTAAGGCCACACCATCAACTGAACCATCCTCAGGGTTCTGAGTCAACAGGTCTGGGAGAGGGTCACTCTCTTCCTCCTGCCCCTCATCTGTAGCCATGAGCAAGCCCATGTCTGCCCTGTCAACATATGCTTTCAGCCTGTTAACATAGAGCACCCTGTGGGGGCTCCTGGGAGTTCCAAGGTCCACCAAGTAGGTAACCTCTCCCTTTTTCTCAATGATTGTATGGGGTCCAGAACATCTGTCTTGGAGTGCTGCTGGGGCCACTGGCTCCAACACCCATACCTTCTGTCCAGGCTGGTACTCAGTCAGGACAGCCTTTTGGTCATGCCAGGCATACTGTAATGCCTGACTAGCCTCAAGGTTTTTGGATGCCTTCTCCATATACTCAGCCATCCTGGAGCGGAGACCAAGTACATAGTCCACTATGTCTTGCTTGGGCTTTTTGAGAGGTAACTCCCATCCTTCCCTCACCAGACATAGGGGTCCTCTTACAGGATGTCCAAACAACAATTCAAAGGGGCTGAAGCCAACACCTTTTTGTGGGACCTCTCTGTAAGCAAACAGAAGGCAGGGCAGAAGGATATCCCATCTTCGCCTGAGCTTCTCAGGTAATCCTTTGATCATGCCCTTTAGGGTCTTGTTGAATCTCTCAACAAGCCCATTGCATTGTGGATGATAGGGAGTGGTGAACTTATAGTTAACACCACATTCCTTCCACATAGCTGTCAAGTATCCTGACATGAAGTTGGCACCTCTATCGGATACTACCTCCTTAGGAAACCCCACTCTGGAGAAAACTCCAAGTAAGGCCCTGGCCACAACAGGAGCTGTTGTGGTCCTAAGTGGAATTGCCTCTGGGTACCTGGTGGCATGGTCCACCACCACCAGTATGAATCTGTGCCCAGATGCTGTAGGGGGATCCATTGGTCCAACAATGTCAATCCCCACTCTTTCAAAGGGCACCCCCACCACAGGTAATGGTATAAGGGGGGCCTTTGTGGAACCACCTGCTTTGCCACTTGCTTGGCAGGTTACACAGGAGCGACAAAACTCCTTTGTATCTTCTGACATGTGAGGCCAGTGAAAGTGACAGACAAGTCTGTCCCATGTTTTGTTCTGGCCTAGGTGTCCTGCTAAGGGAATATCGTGTGCCAAGGTAAGAAGGAAGCCCCTAAATTGCAGAGGTATGACCAACCTCCTGGTTGTACCAGGCTTGGGGTCTCTACCCTCTGAATAAAGGAGCCCATCATCCCAATAAACCTTATGGGTACCTTGAGCATTCCCAGCAGCCTCAGCAGCAGCCTGCTGTCTGAGGGGTTCAAGAGAAGGACAGGATAACTGAGCCTGCCCCAAGTCTGCCCTAGAAGGTCCCCCTGTCCCCAGAAACTTAACCTGATCAGGTTCAAGCTCTATAGGGACAGTTCCTTCAGGGGTCTCAGAATCATCTTCCTGTGAAGGCTGATCCTCACTTGTAGGCATTTGGGAAGGCACAGCCTTTGCCCTCCTGTTCCTTGTCTTGGAAGGTACTTGGTCCATTGTTCCAGGATCCAAGACCTGAGGTTCAGAGAGGCACTTTTTGGCCTGTGACCTGGTCACAGCAAGGACATGTGATGATATCCCTAACATCTCTGCATGAGTCCTGTACTCAACTTCTGACCATAGAGAGCTCTCTAGGTCATTGCCCAACAAACATTCTACTGGGAGATCAGCACTAACCACAACTCTTTTTAGGCCAGTTACCCCTCCCCAGGAAAAGGTAACAATTGCCACACTATGTGTAGTAGTGACATTGCTGGCATTGGTCACCAGGTAATTATCACCTGGTATGTACTGTCCAGGGTCCACAAAGCTAGGCGTCACCATGGTGACACTGGCACATGTGTCCCTGTATGCTTGAGCCACTTTTTCATTAATTAAAGGTGTCTGTCTGTACTTGCCCAAATTATTGGGACTGACAGTAGGGGAAAAATCAATCTCCCCATCACAAATCAGAACAGCCTGTGTGGGGATTCTGACTAGGTCAGAATCTCCATCAGTTCCCAAGGTGATACCCACTACCCCCTTAGTCTGTGGTCCAACACTGCCAACTGTACTAGTGGGTGCAGGTGCCTTAGGGGCTGCAGTGTTGGTGGCTCCACCCTTTTTACAATCACTTGTCCAGTGAGTGGTGTTTTTGCAAAAGCTACACCAGGGTTTTCTTTGACCTTCTTTCTTCTTCTTCTTGGAAGTTTGGGACCCACCCTCAGTATTAGTTTGGGGCCCTGTTGAAGACTTCTGGTCTTTAGCTTTCTGCTCCCCACCCTTCTGGTCTGTTTTCTTTTGGTCACCACCCTGGTTCTGGTTCTGGTTCTTTTGCTTAACTCTGGTTCTAACCCATTTGTCTGCCCTCTTTCCCAATTCTTGGGGAGAGGTTAGATCTGAGTCAACCAAATGTTGATGCAACTGCTGGTTCTGACAGTTATTTAAAATCTGTTCTCTCATAAGCAAATTGTAAAATCCTTCATAGTCTGTAACCTTACTTCCCAGCAACCAGCCCTCCAGAGCCTTAGTGGCACATTCAACAAATTCAGACCAGTCCTGAGTCTGTGTCTTCTGGGTATCTCTGAACATTAACCTGTACTGTTCAGTGGTTAAGCCTAACCCATCAATCAGAGCACTCTTCAGGACCAGGTAGTTTCTAGAATCCCCATCACTAACTGTGAGGAGTCTGTCTCGGCCTCTACCTTCAAAGGAGAGCCACAAGATTGCTGCCCACTGCTCCTGAGGGACCTGCTGTAGTTTGCAAGCTCTCTCAAGGGCAGTCATCCACTTGTGGATATCATCCCCAACTTTGTAGGGGGGCACAATCTTACTCAGGTTTCTATTGTCATAGGACCTGTCTTTATCCTTAGGGATAGTGCTGCCACCAGTGGAATCTGATCCACTCTCTCTAGGCTGCCTTGCTCTAGCAAGTTTCTCTTTGGCCAGGGCAACTTCTAATTCTTGTCTCTGGATCCTAAGTACAGCCTCTCTCATTTTGGCCTCATGTTCCCTTCTCTGAGGGCTAGTCAGCTCCCTTCTGGAGTTGCCATGAGAACCTTTAGAAACATGGGAAGTATTGGATTCACCTGAGTGATTCCTCCTCCTCCTATGCTCCTGGTTAAGTCCATTTGGGGGTCTGAATGGGTTGGACCCACCTTCAGTCCCAAATAAGCTTAGGTTAGCCTGGTTAAGCCTGCTGACTAACACCTGGCTATCTCTATCATCATCAGACTCACTTTCGTCTACCTCCTCCCCCTCTTCTTCTTCCTCAGGCTGAGTATTCCCAGTGGTCTGGTTTTCCTCATCTATCTAGACGACAGGGGCAGGGGCATCAGGGTTATCATCTTCAGTGGGAGATCCTCCATCTCCAGTCCCTGAGGGGCCTGGTTTGGAGTTCCTTAGAGCTTCAGACTGGTCTAACAGCTCTCTGAGGTGTCCTGCTGTAGGAGAAGGACCTGTTTTGATTCCTCTCATGGAACACAGTTGCCTCAGTTCCTTAAATGGAAAGGTAGCAAATTTGGATGGTGCCCTTGGAGGGTCACTCTCAACAGAGATGGGTCCAGTGGATCCCTCTGCTCCAGACATTGCTCTAGTGTGGTGGATGTGTTGCAATCTACCTACACTGGTGTTTTCCTACAAAACCTATCTAGTAGTTGTAGTCAGGGTGTGCTACTCCCAATCCTCTACAACAACTAAGTTCAGTAGAACTTAAGTATATCTAGTCTGTTTTAGTGTACCTATCAGGTACCTGTATGATCTTTCAAATGATATTTTCAAAGATTGTAATGGTAAAACAACAGCAAGCTCAGATCCCAATCCGCTGCTCACCAATGTGAGAAGTTGGCCTGGTATATGATGCTCACTAGTTCTAGTGATCACCTTGTACCATGCCAAGCAACCCTTATGGTGCAGGTTGTAAAGTCAACCTTATAGACAAGCTATCCTAGGGGTAGCATGGACTAAGCAGTCCTAGGCTAAACTCTGTAAAGGCATGTGAAGCAAGCTGTTTTACCATACACAATCCCTTGAATACCAAGTGAAAGGACACCACACAGATATATATTGAAAATATATATGGATTTATTACTACAAATATCCCTGATACTCTTTATGAGCACAGAAGCAAATGCGTTAAAACAAAACACAGTTAAAATACACAAAAGTTGCACAATTATGGATGAGCCCTAGGGGCCACATAAACCATATACTAAGAAAGTGGTATAAGAGATGCCACTTGGACAGGAAATAGGCCTAGGGCCTGGGGAATCGCTGGAGCTGTTCGGGACTAACAGTGTAGAAGTCGGGAAAGGCCCGCGGGACTCGGGTGCAGTGTTTAAAGTGCACGCACTCACCAATGCAAAGTCTATGGTGCGTAAAAAGTACAAAGTTAGTTAGAAAGGAACCTTCCGAGTGACCTAGAAGGATGAAACTTCAGACACAGACACTAGAGGTGTGTACCAGTGTGGGAACACCGGCGGAGCTGAGTTACCTCACCCACAGGAAGCGGGTGCATAGGGTCGAAGTAGTGTCGGGTTTCGTCACGCAGGTCGATGGTACTTGGAGCTGAAGATGCTGCAGGCGGCTCGATGTGAAGAGTTCTGGTGGATCCAAGGGTGGATCTGAAGAGGTGAAGACCTGAAAGCAGAGGGGACAATGTTCAAAGTCACTAGCCAGTGACTACCGTGGAACCAGAGTGGAACCAGGCGATGTCGGGTGCAAACATGCGTCGAGGTGTAGCTTCTCTCTGCAGCCACGTGGACACGAGGGGTCGAAGACGTCCAGGAGTCGGTCACGAGCTGTCCCACGCAGGTTTCTCGCTGTTGGCGGTGTCGGCAACTTGATTGAAGCAAACAGGCCTTGCCTAATGCAAGCCATGCAGGAATCAAAAAAGGCTTGTTACTCGGACCAGCAAGGTCAGAGCAGGGGCTCCTTTTTACAGGAGCAAGGGCAAGTCTGGAGCAACCAGACCTGCAGTGAAAGTTGTAGGTTTCGTTGCCAAGATGGCCACTAGCCGCGTGGCAAGTGGACGGGAAGGCGCGTTGAGTGGCACAATGCAAAAGGGCCCCACGCAGATCGTGGAGATGCTGGGGGGCTGATCTTCGGGGCAAGGGCTGCTCGAAGTTGGGGCTTCTCAAACCCCAAAGCACAGCGTCGAGGGTGCCTCTGATGCTGCGCAGTCAGCGTTTCGGGGGTCTTCCAAGAGGTCCGGTCCCACGTTTCTCGGTGCCTCCATGGGTCCCTTCTTTGCAGGGACTGTGGATCGGGCTGTGAGAAGTCTGGGAGTCTGGGTCTTGTCAGGCTCTGGGCTCGGGCTCCGGCGGGAGGCGGCGGCAAAGCAGATGTTGAGTTGCTGGTTGGTGCCTGTGTTCACAGGGTGGTCACTCCTTGGCCACAAGGGAGATTCTCTTCCGTCTTCTGAGCAGCAGAATGTCGAAGTCCAGTCTTCTTCTGTATTTCAAGTTGATTCAGGATGATCTGAAGTCTCAGGACACAGCTCCCACTCTTATTCGAATCTGGGGGGCCGGATCACCTACTAGGTCCCTCCTCTGGGTGGAACCAGGAAGGGGGGTGGTTACACCCCCTTTCCTTTGTCCAGTTTCGCGCCAGGACTGGGGCTGGAAAGCCCCAGCACCGGTTTGAACTGGCCTATGCACAGGGACACCTTGTGTGCCCCAGGCATGTCTGATTCTATTCAGCCCTGTCCTACCCAATACACAAAATCCTGTCTGGGGTGGTGCTAGCACCTCCCCAGGCAGGAAACCCTTTGTCCAAGCTGCCCTCGCTGGAAGGACTCCCAGCAGCAGGAGGTCAGACTTGTGTCTGTGGTGGCAGCATCCATTTTGAGATGCTAAGGCTCTGTTTAACTTTAACCGGGGTTCAGGCTAAGTACATGTCGTATCCCTCTAGAAGGGTGGAATGCTACCCCCGTCGCCAGAACTGGCAAGGGGGTAGTATTCCAATTCGTATGACACCTTACTCGACATGTTTTGATAAAGCCAAACCTAAGATAGCATTTAACCGCGAGGATTATAATGCACTTAAGAGTATATGGTATGGCAATATCATGGAACAGCTAAAGGACATGGTTCCGAAAGCTGCAGACAGGCTCAGCTCATGCCAGAGCACCATCTCACATATTTCCAAGCACTCTGCCTCCAGGATTGATGAGGCCTTCCATAGGAGTGACTGATAGGAACATATGTGTCCATTTTAGGTTAGGTATAGGCCTACTACACCTAAGTAAGGGGTGCTTACACCGACTTACCCCAGCTGAGTGTTCAGCCAGTTGTGTCAAATATGGAGGCCAGGCCAGGGGTGGCACAATACATGCTGCAGCCCCTGGTAGGCCTTGGAAGCACCTATGCCCTGGGTACCTGGGTACACTGTTACAGGGGCCAATAAGGTGAACCAGTTCCAACTTCGTTATGCACCTAAAGTACATGGGTAACAATTTAGAGAGAGAACAGCAGGCTGTGGGTCTGATTAGCAGGCCCACAGCCACATTAAGTCATAAACCAGTGAAGCAAAAAGCAAAAATTTGGGGTGACCATAGGATAGCAGACCCTACTCTCCTACACCCTGCTCTTCTAGGCAGGACTATTCCAACCGATATGGGGGTCTGAGGCGAGTCTATGTTTACCGGCTGGGGTGAATTTGAACAGCTGTGGCATGGATCTGGGCCCATCAAGATTGGCCTGACCCACCTACTTCCTGAAGGCATGCAACTGGGCACACCACATCCTTCCCTGCCTGAGCTGCAGTGATACAGAATCCTTGCTACTGCCTGTCCAGACATGGAGCACCTCTCCCCCTGAACAGCACCTCCCCCTGCCTGGAGTCTTTTGCCAGCCGACATCAGATTTTTCAACTTGCGCCACAGCGCTATTCAGTTGTCAACAACAGAGCTGGGCTCCCGTCCCAGAGAGTCCTGCACTTGGCAAGACTGAGTGCACCCTGCTTTGCGGGGTTCCCAGGACCTGCCTCTCTGCGGCACTATGTAACAGCCTGTGCTGTCTCACTGGATGACAGTGCACACTGGCCGGATTCCCCAATGACCTCACTACCCCTCCTCCACTGCTGTCAGATCTCCTATTTTGGCATGGCTGGTCACTAGAGTAACACAGCCCCTGAGCGATAAGCACCAGGGAGAGCCCCAAGAACGTTTGTATATACTGTACACATAGCTAACATTCAGGAATGACATGCTCAATGGGTTTGTTGGCCCTGCACATATCAATAAAAATTTGCACTGCACTGCCACTGTCCTCTTTTTAGCACTATTACTATGAGCTAGACCGTTAGACTTTTTAGGAGCTACCTGTATTAAAGTGGATTAGCAATCGCTACGCCTGCCTCTGCACTCCCTCACCTCCTGGGCTCTTGGCTGCAAATCCCATGGAGTCAGAATTCCCTGGCAACATGGCAGCTCGCACAGCTTATGCTGCTCCTCAGTAGAAAGGTTTCAGCTACCTCCTCAGCAGACATTTAGTTTGGGCTACATCCTCAGTGGAAGCTGTTTAGTCTACTTCTTCAGTTGAAATGTGATTTTGGGCAACTTCTGCAGTAGGATTTCTATCAATTACCATTTTCTATTTACTGTTTGGGCTACTACCTCAATTTAAATGTTTTTGGGATACTTTGTCAGTAGGATTTCTACCAAGCATTAGTCTCTATTCCCTCTATTCACTACTACTCAATCACGTGGCGGTGATTTCTACTTTTCTTATGCCAAGCAAGAATTATTTTGATGCACAAACATATTTACGTCAGAAGTTGGTACTGTATGCCTTCATTTTTATCTTTTATTGTGCTTATATGCACATATTCCCAAAAGATGATTTTGCCTACCTTTGGCTAATACTGATACCCTGACCACACACTCTGATTTTATGTCAGTGCTGCTGCCCATTGCCTATACTGTGATTTTTTGCCTATCCTACCTTGTGCCAGTAATAGTGATCCCTGCTTTCTCAATGTTTATTAATCCATGTTTACTCTGATTCCTAACCCATGTTGTGCATGTATACAGTGTATATACGCCCTTGCATTACGCAGGCTACTCCGACAAGCTGGCCTTTAAACCACAACACAACCACTAGCTACAAGAAACAGTCAATACTTAGAACTAGAATAACTCAGCAGGCTCCCCGGTAGTCTTTGGCTTTCAAGCCTTGTCTACCTCACATGGATCCCACCTACCTATTCTTCCTGAGGACTTGCATTACCACGCCACACTCAACTCCCGCCCTACTCCTCCAGAGAAGTGTCCGCTACTCCTCCACTGAATGACCCACTGCTGCAACAGGCAATCACAGTGAAGAACCCCCTACCCAAAGAAGGGCCCGAGACAGCTGATATTGCAGTAGGACCACTCACCAATGTCCCACCTCAACACTGTTATCGAAAGGTACTGCCGCAACCCATACTGCATTACATTTCCACAAACCTCTTCAAACATGACATACAAAAATCTAAAGCACAAATTTCTCAAAGAACATACGGAGACACTCGTAACAGACATCTCCTACAGTCCAACACACGGACGTCTTAAAACTGACCTCATCTTCTACACTAAGAAACCCGCAAAATGGAGGGAGATCTTCCTACAACACCTTCACATAACCAATACTTTCAGTGTCCCTTATGGACCGAAGCTCACTATATTGCCAATTCAGAACTTTAGCAGTGAATTGTCCAAAACCATTTACAGAAACAGGTACTTCCTAGTCCAAGTCTCAAAGCAAAACCTATACATTTTTGATCGCTACTTGCTTGCACTCTGTGCCTCAATGCCATCCAGTGCCACTTCCACCTCTCCTCCCTCTCACAGAGAAACAACTCTTACATCCTCTTCCAGATAACTAATCCATGCACCCACACCCCCACCAGCTGAACCATCAACTTCCATTACCCTTCGCACTGTCTCTGCCCCCAACCCCCCACAGTCTCCTCCATTACCAGCTGCTCTGATGCTACAGTTTCACAAACAGAATTACATTCCCCCTCCTCATGACACACCTCAACTGCACAGCTTGAGGTTATCCTCCGTACCCATAGCTGCTCATTTATTCAACCTCAGCAGGCTAGATCCAACCTTAGCCTCCACCCCAGACTCCGACGAGTTCCATCACACTTCTCTCCACACTACAGATCCAACTTTCCCTCAACTGATCCATCTAATAGTCCAGCTAGAACACAAAATCAACACTATTGTGAAAGAAAGTTTGTCACTTTATTGGATACAAAAACTAGCCACACCCCACGCCTATATGGTGAACAATAACCCCACCACTAACACATTCACTTTGACCCCCTTCCCTCACCCCTAGCCAAGCCATTCCCTTACATTCATCACCAACTCAAACCTAGATGCACCACAACTGGAATGTCACAGTGGGAAGAAATATTGTTGAGAGACACCTATGATAATGCTTCCAGCCAGCCATGCCATCGCAATATCCCGGGTATCCTAAGCACAAATAGGACCCTGTGCACCACTCACCCTCCCAGGCCACCCATCCAACTAACCTCCATCCTAACCAGTCAGCCTGGTCCGAGATCATTACCTACTCCTTGCTGCATGCTACTAAACTGTCAATCAGCAGTCAAGCATGCCACTTAAGTAGCTGAAACTATCTTACAACACAATTCTGACATCTGCTTTTTAACTGAAACTTGGCTAAACAAACACACATCCACATATATTGACCTCCTCACCCCATCAAATTTCTAAATTACTCACAGCGACCGCAAGGATTGCTGTGATGACGGATTAGCCATCATACAAAAAACCGATCTCTGCCTAACTCCCTTCCACTATAATAAATACCCTATATTTGAATATCTAGGAGTTCAGCTCTCCTTCAAAGGCCGCAACTCCATCAAATTTCATATCATCTATCACCCTCCAGGTGATAACCCACAATTCCTTGAAGACTTAACAGACCTAGTATAACAAAACTCCCTAAAAGAAAGCAAAAACATTATACTAGGGGCCAGATGTACGACCCTTATAATTTGCCTCACAAAATGTAATTTAAAACTGTGTCTCAGACACTTTGCGATTCCTAATGGGGTCGCAAATTGCATGCCTCATTAATATTCATGAGGCAGGTGAAATTTGCTACCCCTTTAGCAATGGCTAGCAATCTCAGTGATGGTGGTCTGCTGGGGTGTGCAGACCACCATGTCTGTGACTGCTTTTTAAATAAAGCAGTTTTTTTTTAAACGCAGCCCGTTTTTCTCAATGGAAAACTTGATGCATTTTTTTTTAAATTAAGCGTTTCAGTTTCATTTTTTAAGAGTAGACAGTGGTCTGTGGGACTGCTGCCTGCTCATAAAAAATATTTCTGCATCCATTCACAAAGGGGAAGCGATCACCTGGAGACCTCTTCCCGTTTGCAAGTGGCTTACCAGGTGGTAAACTGTGAGGGGCCGATTCACAGAACTAATCTGAGTCAAAATCCTAAACTTACTATTTTTTGTTTTCACAGAAAGCCTTTAGTAGTAGTAAAGTTAGGATTTTGTCTTAAGACCAAAATTTAGGGCAAATTTAAGGTTAACTTAAGTTTAACTTAAAACAACAACCTAATTTAAGACAAAATTCTAGCTTAAGACAAAATCCAAACTTTACTACTACTAAATGTCTTCTGTGAATACCAAAAGTAGTACGTTTAGGATTTTGTCTCAGATTACTTCTGTGAATCGGCTCCAATGTGTTTTGTGACCAGAATTGCTGTCACAAAACAATTGTTCATTGCAGTGCGAGTCACTGTTAGGAAGGGACACCCTTGGCATGCCCCTTCCTAATAGCGAGTCGCAAACCCTATTTACCGGTGGGTACTAGGTTACTGACTCGCAAAATAGGGCTTGTACATGGGCCAGACCTATCTTGCAGTTGCAAACAAGCTGATTTCCCGTTTATGACCTCAAAAAAAGGTCATACATCTGGCTCCTAGGTGACTTTAACCTGCACATGAATAATAGTGACAATCCTACAGTACAAGGCCTTACCCAATAATACAATAAACAAACTCACAATAATATCTCTGCTCTTGATGCAATCTTCTCTAAGCAGAACACTCTATCCCTCCACTCCATCCTACCATCTGACTGGTCTGATCACCATCTAATTCTTTTCGATCTCAATACCATCCAAAGAAATGCCCACCCTCAAGCTAGCCTTCCCAAGCACTGGGCGAGGAACATGCATCAACTCCCCCAAGCAGAGCTAGAAGCATTAGTCAGTTCCCAAATACTACTCCTAATCAACCTCTCCTTCGCCGAGGACCTTACCAGCCCCTACAACAAAAAAATGGCAGAACTCGTTGAAGCAATCACCCCTCTGAATCTCCGAAAATCAAGAAATATCACCTCCAGATCGTGGTCAATAAAGACCTTAACATTGTGAGATGACAACTCTGATTAGCTGAAAGAAACTGGGGACAGCTATCCTCTTTAACCAATCCCTCGATCCTCTGGGCTGAACACCTAAAATACAAAAAACACATCTTCAGAGAAACATTCTACATTTTCTGAGACCAACTGTACTAGTCCAGAAACAAACACCTCTTCAACATCATCAAACAGCAAACTGCCTCTGAAAGTAAATGAAAAAGGAATTTATAGAGTGCAGACAATTACCCAAAGGTGTATAGGTGCTAGCTTATTAAGCAACTATGCCGTGAAGTCTCCCTCAATCCCTCAAAAATATCTAACATCAAACTCTCTCTCAAACCACCCCCACCCTGCACCATGGATCGCCTATACGAAAGGGTTCACCCGATTCTCTAGCTCCAAATGATGGATGTCTCCCCCTCTCTGCAGTACAGTGCACCAACCCCAACCCCTTGCAATTGAAAAATGATGCAAACTTATCCCTTGATAAGTCCTGAAATTACTCACAAGCAAGAAGCTTGTTAAAATCTCAGTCACATCATCTGTCTTCTATGGGCCAAAATCATTAATTACTCCCTATCGAATAGCTCCATGCCGGTCACACTTAAAATCAGCCATGTCACCCCCTCATCAAAAAAACAGACGCCAAGCAGATCGACTTACACACAACTGTGAAGTGCACCACCTTGAAGTTACTTCCAAATAGATTTGATCCATCCATTCAGTTTATATCTAAAAAGCTTTCTTTATTCTTCATAAGAATTTTCTAAAACCAGCTAACGCATTTCATCTGATCTCTGTGGACTTCGTCAGGGAGTATTCTGTACTAATATCCCTCTGTTGCAAGTCGTCAATATTACTTTCACGTGCCCAATCCCCGCAAAGTCCAGGGCAAAAGTCCAAGGCACTTTGATACCGAGGAGACGCCGACCGTTGTGACAGAAACTGTTATTTATCACTGCACCATTGCAATATCATAGTACTAAGTGCCTTGGACTTTTTAGAAAATTCTTGTGAAGAATAAAGGACACTTTTTGGATATAAACTGACTGGGTGGACCAAATCTTTTTGGAAGTAACTTCATGGTTATTCCTCTCTGCCTGTACTTGCTTTCTTGTCCAGACTTGTTTTTATTCCTCTGTGCCTCTACTTGTTTTCTTTCCTAAACTTGTTTTTCCTTTCTTTGCCCAGATCTCCCGTGGCCCCCGCCTGTTTTTACCGCCGCTGCGTCGCTGCAACCCCGCCCCCCTGCAATCCCATTCGCCGCCCGCTCCCGCCTCTCAGCTGCTCCTCCCTCCCACATCCCCTCATATCGAGGCCGCGCAGCGGGCGTGCCTAAGGCAAGCCCATCAGCACCTGCACAGCGCCCAACGCCCAGCGCCAGGACCCCTGGACCCCGTGAACGCCATAACGCCCAACACCGCTATGATGCCAGAACCCTCCATGCACTCAACACCGGATAATCACACACATGCTTCCTGGCCGCCCCGAAGCGCACCCACGGAGCTTTCACCTGCTGGAACTGCAGCTTCACAAGCAACCGCCCCACCATGCTGCCGACCAGGAAAGAATACAACCACCTCAGATGCAGCCTTCTCAACACCCGCTCCGCCCGCAAACACGCCGCTGAACTCTGGGACTCAACCTGCCCAGACGTCGCCTTCCTGACGGAGACCTGGCTGAACCCCGCCTTGGTACCCGACAAAGCCATAGCCGTACCGGAAGGCAACAAGATCACCCACAGGTACCGCACCAACGGAGCAGGAGGAGGAATCACCATTGTCCACAGGAACACTCTCAGAGTCTCGAACCCACACCAACGACACCCTCAGCACCGCCAAACACCTGCACTTCCAGATCCACACCAACCCCAACACCCCCGTCAGAGGAACCCTCATCTACAGACCCACGGACTCCGACCACAGTTCAGCGACTCCATCGCCAACTCCATCAGCACATACGCCCTCGCCTCCATGGACTACATTCTCCTCGGGTACCTGAACTTTCACCTCGAGAACAACAACGACACCAACTCCACCACCCTGATCGACAACCTAGCCAACCTCGAACTCAGACAACTCATCACAACACCCACCCACTCCCCCGGTCACACGATTGACCCCATCTTCAACCACACCACCGAACTCCACTGGACAGACCATCGCTGCATCCACTTCACCTTCAAGAAACCTCCCATTCAGTACCGCACCCAACAGATGTCTCGCAGCTGCTGGAGCAAAGTCACCGAAGACCAGCTAACCACCACCCTCACCCAGAGCCCACACGCTGACCCCACCAATCCCGAGAACGCCGCCCGCAACCTCAGACAGTGGATCAACGACTGCACCAAAACCCTCCAGCAGTCACAACAACAAGAAAGCCAGCTGGATCACTGAAGAAATCCGGGCCTCCAAGCAAACCTGCTGAAAGTTGGAGAAGATCTGGCTCCATGAACGAACACCGGACAGCCACGCACCCCACAAGATTGCCACCAGCAGACACCAGCACCTCATCAGATCCACCAAAAGGGCCTCCTTCAAACACTGCCTAGACAACAACGCGCACAACAGCAAAGAGCTCTTCAACATTGTGAAGGAACTCTCCAACACCAGCTCCAACTCCAACGACAACCCACCCTCGCAAGACCTTTGCGACTCGCTGGCCACCTTCTTCCACTGCAAGATCGCAGACATCCATAACAGCTTCAACGCCATGACTGCCCCGTGTGTGGAAAAGTAAAATTTTGCTATGTTCTGTGTCCCTACGCGTCCTCTATCATATGTTATCTGTGCATGATTAATATGCATATGTTATTCCCCATGTTTGATTAAAGACGCAATTATAGTTGTGTCCACCTCTAGTATGCCAGTTTCCAGTTCTCGTGAATAATACGAATATCAGGCCTATGTAAAGCTACGTTGCCACGTTTCTCAGTGTGCACGTTAATGCATTGTAAAATCTCCGTTTCTAGGCCTCAAAAGGGCCTGGACACCAGATTCAGCTCCTGTCCCCTGAAGCCTCGCTGAGGAGCGATACAGCCCCCACCTGTATCCTCGACCCTTCACTTATTTCCTGCATCGCAGTGCCCGGCCCAGCTTGGCTCTGCCTCTGAGTCTGCCAAGAGTATGTTATGATTCGAGTTATCAGTACAGCCCTCCTTCTCTGCATTCCTAAGCTACTGAATCGCATCAATAGTTACCGTCATAGTCTAGCTTTTACGTCTCCATGTAAGAGAAATACTGCATTTAATGGTCATTTAATATTCTTCATCACGTACTACATGTAGAATAATGCATGCTCCAGTCTTAGAGTCTGTTAGCCTTTCCCCTCCTGACTTCTAGTTTATATCAACATGTTCTCTAAACATCAGATACTAGATACTGCTTAGGTACATGTCGCCCTGACTCTCCAGACTCCAGTCTCTGCTCCTAGCACAGAGTTCATAGCCCCCAGCTTCTCCTAGTAACACGTCATTGCCAGTTTGCGCGCACCATCAGGTTAGAGGTCCCGGCTCCTTAGGTAGCCCCCTCCATGGGTTCCGCCCCATTCATGACATATTCTGTTACGTTTGCATCACATGTCTATGTATACGCCCTGTTACACCTACTTTCACCCTTATCTTTCGCGACTGCTACGCGTCACGCCTCTTGCTCCACCCACTGCTACGCCTATTGCAATGTAATGCTATGTGTTTGCGCTATGTATATATGCTCATGTACTGTTATTAAAAAGTTATCCGTTCCCTTGTCCCGATCCTGTCCCCGGCAGCTGCCATCCTATTCCCGTGCAGGTCGTCCTGTTCCTGTCCTTATGCTGTATTAAACCTGCAAAACTCCTACTACCTCGAATCTTGACTCTTATTTATTGAGCTATCTGTTATTCATTTATGCATTCAAAAATAGGGTATTATTTATTTATTTACCACATAATGGCGCCCGAATAGGGACTTGCCCTTTCCCCACGCGTCGGTGAAGCCACGCCGACCCCCTGACCCTCTGCAGTCGTGACGGAACTCTTCTGCGCACCGGCAGATATTTCTGCTTCAAGTATCCCTCAGGCCCACGGAGGAGATGGAGGAGGCGGTCCAGCATCCAGACGAGACGGTGGAGGAACGCGGCGAGTCCCGACCAGAGCCCAAGCCGAGAGTCCAAGGTCCGAGGTATCCGGAGGTCCACCCGTAACTGAAGTCCGAAGTCCGTCGTCCGTCGTCGTAGCAGTCCAGTCCAGTCCGAGGCCTTCCGTTCTTGCTGCCCGGTGAGTACCGTTACTGGGGTGGTATCTAGACAGGGTCAATCTAATTGTCTCTGGTCTGTGGGTTGGTGGTACACAGACTCACAAACGAAGTGTCCACTTCGGTGGATGCGGGTCCTGACGTGTCTCTTGATGAGACCGGTAAGTTTCGTACTGTTTCAGCAGTGCATCTAGTTTCTGTTCTAGTCAGTTCTGTTCTCGAGAAAATTCATGTATTCTGTGTTCCGTATTCCAGGTGGTATTTCTGTTCGAACTGTTATTTTAAATGTTCTTCATGTATTTTAATGTCGTGGTATGAATGGGGAATAAGTATCGTGTTCATTGTGTATTGTATTGTGTCTAGATTACAGTTCAGTCATGCCCTTGTTTTCCAAGTTACGTCAGTTAAAAACTAGAAAGGGTCTGCTGGAAGCAGCAGTTCCAGTCCCGCCTAGGGACAGTCCAGGTCATTTTATGTATCAGAAGCATGGCATAAGCGCCATATTGTATCTAGATTTATGGGTCGAGTATACCAAACAGTTAGAGGAAAAGTATAGATGGCCTGTGTCAGGCACATGGGATGCCGAGTGCATCATGAGAGTAGAAGAAGCATTATGGAAAAAGAAAGCCAGACAGTCACAGAAAGATGCCATCGAGTTATGGCGCAAAGAATCTCATAAAAGAACCGAAAAAGAAATCAGAAAGTCAGAATTAAGTAGAGAATCCTTAGAACAAGCCCAAGAAAGGGAATTAATCGAGATTGGTGAACAAGTTAAAACCGAACAGTCAGACAGACAGAGGCATGCCCTTATTAAGGGTATGTATCCTCTTCTTGCCGAGGGCCTGCCAAAAGCGACCCCGGAGGTATCCAGTAACTTTCCGCCACCATTAGTTCCGACCAAGCTACGTCACAAACAGACCGCAGCTGATATTTTCATTTCGTCCTATTTGGACGACACAGTCCCAGAATATGCAAATCCTGTTCGCGCTCCGCCAATCCCTGTAAATCAGGCACTTCCCGTTCCTCCAGACACCGGGGTACCCCTTGCAGTACCTGCTACGGCCCCCCTGGTCCAGCCCGCCATACCAGTTCAGCCCGCATTTCAATTTCCTGCCACACTAGTACGAAGAGGATCAGTCGACGATTCTAGTTTAGGGGCCGCAGGAGGAGGTCCTCCTCAGACCCCGCCGCCACATAAGCGTTTAACGTCAGCCGAATTACATGCACAAGCGTCACAGCGTACGCCCAGACATCAGACTGTAGCAGAAATAAGAAAAGCCCTTAATGAATGCGGCTATGATCCAGTCCCAGGCGAGGATAATATGGTTTTATATTCATTTCGCGTAAGAAAGGTGGCCGAGTATCTAGTCACCCTACCGAATATGAAAGAAGACCTAGACAGAATATATCGTTTCATCCGTACAGGGGATGATCCAGAAAGCATTAGCGAGGCCATGTCTCAAAGGAAAGCCGAGATCCAGCTCATGATATTAAAGTTTCTGATTAACTGTCTAATAAGAGAACAAGATTACCCGTCTAAAGATCCGGCCGAAATGAAAATCCTGACAAGGTGGAGTGATAATATAGCCGAGGGTAAGCACAAGACCGTCGGTGCTATGGAGAGTATGTACAAGAAAATCCGTAAAGAAATAATAAAGTTACACGAACAGCGTAAAGCAGCACAAGTAAGCGAGAAAGAAAGTAACTCTGATACTGAAGAGGTAGACGACGAAAACTCCGCCAGAATAGCGTATGTAGGAAAATCTAGATTTCCAGATCGCCATTTACGCCTAGAACACAAGTCTACTTTCCATCATCCAGCACCAGAACAAGGTTCTCTAGAACAAGTGTTTCAAGCTACCGATCACATTCTGAAATCACGAATCGGTTACAGTGAGTTAAGTACTATGCATGAACAAGAACTAGCCCGATCAGCAGTCCGATGGACTACTGATTCTACCACTTTTCCAGACGAAATAGTGGCACAAATGTTTCTGAAAATGCCCCCAGCCGAGCAACGACTGGCGGGTATGTATATGATTCAGCACCTCATTACATTGTATGAGGGTCAGCACTCTGATCCAGGCCCGTTACATGATATCCTGAACGAGTTACTCCAGTATAGATGGAAAGGTTTAGGTACCGATTTAATTAGTGTCATTCTAGAACAGCGTCACAAATATAGAACGTTTTTGAACCCGCATTTTGTTCATGTCTCACCCCCAGAAAGTAAACCATTTTACATGGAGAGACAGAATCCGTTACGAGAAGTCCACCCAGTTAGAGGAACGGGTGGCGAACTAGAACGAGTGTTTGTTTACACTCCGATTACAAAGATGGAACTCTTAGAGATGAAAAAATTAATTCCCTGTCATGATAAAGATCCAGCAGGGTTCCATCGAGAATTAAAAGACATGCTCCGTATGGGAGAATACACGTATCCAGATATAATTAAAATGTTAAAGGTTCTGTTGCCCGCAGGGGTGTATGAAAAGCTCAAGGAAAAAGAATGGGAGGTGGGAGAGAAAAAGATCGATTGGGCAGTTCTAGAAGCTGAAGATAAGGCACGAGTACCAGGTACCGGTCTTGGAGCGAAATGTAAAGAATTACCTGAATTATTGATTCAAGTTTTACCCAGACTGTTAACAACGAAAAAGGAAGACTGGGATGCAATCTCAGCCTGTAAACAGAAACAAGACGAAGACATTAGTGATTTTTATTCTAGATTTGAGAAATGTTTTAGCATCAACAGTGGCCTCAAGACAAGTAGTGAGTCATACCCTCACCTTTTTGTTACTAAATTAGTCGAGAATTCAAGTCCACAAATTAAGAATCGAGTTTTGAAAGTCGAAAGTACCTGGCAAGCTAATACCCCGTCCCAGATGTTACAGATGCTCCAATACCACCAGAATAGAATCAGAGAAGAACAAGACCACGAAAGGAAGCGTATGAAAGACACGAAAATGAAAGTACTAGTTGCACAATCTGTTCCTCAAGACAGTCAGAAGAGGGGTCCGAATCAAGCCAGTCATCCGGCAGCTCCAGTTAAAGGGAACTGCAATTATTGTAAACAGCCAGGTCATTTTATAAACGAGTGTGCAGTTCTGAAACACAACATAGCTACTGGTAAGACTAAAGAAAGACCACGTCCGCCTAGACAAGAACAAGTTTTACAGATTCCTCAGCCACAGGATGCACCACAGACAGTTACAGCACCGCAGCCCATCGCTGCAACACAGCATGTTACACAGCAAATGTATCAGTATGCACAGTCCGAGTATCCAGAGTACCAGCAGTATTCATGAAACAGCCTAGAGAGGGAGGTAGGCTTGCCTCTCATCGAGATACCTGTAGATCAAGAAGGTCCCTATGTTCATAGTCAAGTATTAGGGAAAGACAGAAAGTTTTTGATTGATACAGGGGCAAGTAGGACCACAATTAGTCACGCCGAAGTTCCAGGGGCTCCGCTCTCAGGCTCTAGAAATGTTTCCCTTGGATTTTCAGGAAAACCCATCGTAAATGAAATATCAAAGCCAGTTACTCTAGAAGTAGGTCCATTGTCCCGTACTACTGACCTGTTACTTACTAAGTCATGTCCAGAGAATTTATTAGGCATTAAAACACTGAAAGAGTTAGGTGCAGTTATATGCTGTTCCCCGGAGGGAATACGATTGTTCCTGCGTGACTTTAAGGGTCACTATGTATTACGAGATTTTGATCCGAGATTGTCTAATGTTCCGCAGCATTTATGGGCGCAAGGTCCAACTGATGTAGGGTACATGCAAATCACACCCCATCGTGTGACTCTCAAGCCAGGTGTAGTGTTACCACGAATCAGACAGTACAGATTGCCACCTGAGGCTGTAGCAGCCTTATCCAAAATTATTGACGAGCTCATCGCTCAAGGAGTAGTTGTAGAAACTGACTCCAATGTATGTAATTCTCCGATCATTCCAGTCATGAAACGTACTGATCCAAATGCACCCCCAGTATATCGATTAGTGATTGACCTACGAGAACTTAACAAATGTATTATTCCTCAGTACCCAGTTGTCCCAGATATCTCTTCCTTATTGACAGCCATTGATTCCGAAGCCACGTTCTTTACTGTAATCGACCTCAAGAACGCATTTTTCAGTGTTCCCATTCATCCAGACAGCCAGTTTCTTTTCGGATTTTGTTTAAATGGAAGGAGCTATATGTTCACACGAGCTCCTCAAGGTTTCACAGAAAGTCCTAGTATTTACAGTCAAGCACTCAAGAGACAGCTTGATAATGTTCACATGCCAACTGACACTGCCCTGCTCCAGTATGTCGATGATCTACTGATCACAGCCCGTTCTGAACGTGACTGCGAGCGAGCGTCACTGACGGTTCTGTATTTCCTAGCCGAGATGGGGCACAAGGTGTCCCCTTCAAAGCTTCAATTCTGTGTCCAGCAAGTGGTATACTTAGGACACTTACTGTCCAAGAGGGGTAGGCAGTTGACACCTGACCGTATCCAGTTAATAGCGAGTCTTCCTCAGCCCAAGACCCAGAAGGAGGTGCGTGCTTTTATCGGCCTCACTTCTTACTGCCGACAATGGATTCCTCAGTATGCATTTCTAGCCAAGCCACTGATACAGTTAACGACACAGGAGACAGCCGTATCGACTGTCCTCCCTTGGACATCTGAACATACACTCAGTTTCAATGAGTTAAAGAAAGCCCTATGTCAAGCTCCAGTTCTAGCTACACCGAACTACAGTAAGCCTTTTACACTTTTCGTCACTGAACGTGAAGGTACAGCATTATCTGTTCTCACACAAGATCAAGCAGGACAATACAAGCCTTGTGCTTATTTTTCGAGCACATTAGATCCTGTAGCCCAGGCTCTGCCTGCGTGCCTCAAGTCAGTTGCAGCCACAGCACTAGCTATCAGACAAAGTGATTCCATAGTATTAGGACACTCCCTGACAGTACAAGTTCCACACTCCGTGGAAGTTCTTTTAAACCGAACACAGACTCAGCACTTGACAATCGCACGTTTAACAGGTTATGAATTGACACTGTTCCAGCCACACATAGAAATCAGACGCTGCAACATCCTGAACCCTGCTACACTGTTACCATCAGTTACTTTAAGTCCGGACACACACGACTGTGTGGAAGTAGTCAACATCATGACAAAGCCAAGACAAGATCTGACAGATATTCCATTACCAGATCCCGACCTGACACTTTATGTGGATGGTTCATGTATGAGAACAAGTACAGGAGAACTAGTCGCCGCATATGCAGTGACTACTGACACCGAAGTTATTGAGACACACCGTATTGACACCCTGTCCGCTCAAGCAGCAGAGCTAGTTGCTCTGACACAAGCCTGCATACACGCTAAGAACCGGAAAGTTAATGTTTACACAGATTCACGCTACGCATTCGGAGTCGTACACGACTTTGGAGTGCTCTGGCAGGAGAGAGGTTTCATGACTTCTCATGGAACCAAGATTCAGCATGGTCTCCTTATTCAAGCTCTGTTAGATGCCATACATTTACCGACATCCATTGCTATCATGAAATGCAAAGCACATACGAAAGTTACTGACATTATTTCCCAGGGTAACGATCTAGCAGATCGCACAGCCAAGCTTACAGAACAGACTCCAGACATTCCAGTTAACATGACACACACTCCAGATCCGATTACATGTATGACAGTTAAGGACCCTACTCAAGATGTCATAGATATCCAGCTACATGCTACTCCCGATGAAATCAAGAAATGGTCCGAACAAGGAGGAGTCCAGACAGATCAAGGATGGGTGACGAAGGGTAGAGCCACATGGTTTCTCCCCGACTCTATGGTTCAAGTCATTATCAATACCGCGCATAGTCCAGCACATTTAGGAGAAAAAGCTATGTTAGATAGTATCCAGAACATTTGGTTCAACAAGCATTTACGAGCTGCAGCCAAGCAGAAAGTCCGTACCTGTATGATATGTTGTCAGTTTAATCCAGGTAAAAGTGTCCCGGTGGAACAAGGGGGATTCCAGCCTCCTGACCACCCTTTTGAAGTCCTCCAGATGGATTATATTCAGATGGAGCGATGTCGAGGTTTCAAGTATGTCCTTGTAGCTGTATGCGCTTTGTCCAGGTGGACAGAGGCATATCCAGTCCCAGATTACACAGCCGCGACCACTGCCAAGCAGTTGGTTCGTGAGTTCTTCCCCCGTTATGGACTCCCTAGGGTCGTATATTCTGATAACGGCCAGCCATTCTCCTCAGAGTTAATGAAGCACGTTTCCCTTTTGTTAGGATACCAGTGGAAGTTCCATTGTGTACGCCATCCTGAAGCAGCAGGTCTCGTAGAGAGACATAACCAGACCCTGAAAATTCGCATCGCAAAAATTTGTAAAGAGAAAGGTGTGGACTGGCTAGTAGCTCTGCCAGTCGCTTTGTTCTATATGCGCATGGTCGCACATTCCAGATCAGGTCTGTCCCCGTATGAGGTCGTTTTCGGCCGCCCCCCTAACATGTGGGGTACTCCTAGACCCCGAAGTATTACCGATGTTTCAAGTAATATGCTGACAGATTACCTAGCTTCCTTGATGTCTGCCCTCAACTCTTGTCGTTCACAGGTTGCCGCCGCATTTCCAGACAATACCGAGGTGGCACCGCATGAAATCGTTCCAGGATCCATGGTCTTGGTTCGCAATTTTGATCGCTCAAGTCCGCTGGAGCCACGCTGGAAGGAGCCCCGACAGGTCCTCCTCGCCACCCGTACGGCCGTGAAGTTGGAGGGTCGCAAAGGCTGGGTGCACCTTTCGCACGTGAAAAAGTTTTATGGACTGAAACCCGTCTCAAAGAACATTTCCCAGGATTTGAAGGACTGCCAAAGTACTATTCTTAAGGACTGTCCCGCAAAAGACATTGCTACAAACCCTCCCCTGTTAGAGAAAACTCCGCAACAGGAGTATAAGTTGAAACTCCGGTCTAGTAAAATAAGTCAGCCAGTTTGATTGTCTAAGTCCTCCCCTAGGTGAAACGGTTAGACTGTTTCTGACATGTATAAAATAGACCCCCATAGTGAGAGAGTTAGTCAAAACTCAATCCGATGTATCGTTTTTCTATGTTTCATATTATTTCTCAGCATTATGATTTCCTGCACCA
Organism: Lissotriton helveticus; assembly: GCF_964261635.1. Classification (NCBI taxonomy): domain Eukaryota; kingdom Metazoa; phylum Chordata; class Amphibia; order Caudata; family Salamandridae; genus Lissotriton; species Lissotriton helveticus. The sequence goes on from NC_136062.1 coordinate 314,372,433, forward strand.
GTTATGCGTTTTACCTGTATTTTCCAGTTTCTCATGTAAATACGTCTTCTAATGTTACAGTAGAGCACACGTTTAGTGATCTGCCTCCTCATGAACTCTCTTACCGCCTCGCTATGCGAAATAATACTTTCATCCGCATGTTACATTACTCACACCAGACCAGCAATGCTACAAATTGTTGGGTGTGTGGTCGACTCCCCCCTTTCCAGACGCCGAAGGGAGTTCTGCCACTCTTTCCTTATCCGTTTTCACATAATGGTTCGTGTGGAGCATGGTCCACGTTAACGTCGTCCTCAACAGATATGTCTTTTCTTAACAGTACATGTTTTCCAGACAAGCAAGGTCTTCCCCACAGAACCGGGTTAGATCTAGAAAATGAAGTGTATAATTTAGGTAATTATTCTTCGAATTTCATGGTCCTGAATGTTCAGTCTGATACTACTCCAGACTTACCTGCTATTTCAGTACTACCAGTCAAAGGCGAATTATGTGTCCGAAATAATGGTTCCGTACATGTAGGACATAGTGATTGTACTACTATTGTCAAGTATAGTGACAGTAGGAAATCTATTTTCAAAGCTTCACGTCATTCTTATTTTATTTGTGGTCAGACCGCATATGTTCGTCTGCCCCTCGATTGGGAGGGAACCTGTTACATTGCCTTCCTACTGCCACCGGTTTTTCTAGCCCCACCCGATTACCATAGGAATTCCCACCTAGTACATACTAGACACAAGAGAAACCTCCCGATTGTCGATTATACTGAAACTGCTCTAGAACAATATATAGATATCAATAAAGGTGTCTTTCCTTATTTAGGTACAGTTGTAAATAGTAAACTGATACGTAGATTAACCAGAACCCTTGAAGCAGTAGTAATTGAGACTACTTCTGCTCTAAGTAATTTAACCGAAGAACAATCCTTTATGAGAATTGTCGTGCTCCAAAATCGTCTCGTCCTTGACGTCATATTGGCCGATAGGGGCGGGGCCTGTAGAGTCATCGGATCTAGTTGCTGCATTTTCATTCCAAATAACGCGCCGTCTGTTTATTCAGCTATAACCAGACTTCATAAAATTGCCCATCTGTTACACCAAAATCCAGGCACCTGGACTTGGTCCGGTTGGTTCTGGAATATAATTTCCGCTTGGGGAGTCTTGTCCTTTCTAGGTATTGCAGTAGCGATCATATTCAGCTGCTGCCTCTGTATACAATGTGGCCCTGCGATTTGTGGCATTTGTGCTACCTCTTGTATTCCTAGTCCCAAGCCCCGTTCTAAATCCCGTTCCAAGAAAATTCGAGACGAGCAAATGATACTGTATGAAATGATAGATGGTATCATGAATATTGATGTTTCCTGAAGGAAACGTAGTGACAAGGAGGGAATGTGGAAAAGTAAAATTTTGCTATGTTCTGTGTCCCTACGCGTCCTCCATCATATGTTATCTGTGCATGATTAATATGCATATGTTATTCCCCATGTTTGATTAAAGACGCAATTATAGTTGTGTCCACCTCTAGTATGCCAGTTTCCAGTTCTCGTGAATAATACGAATATCAGGCCTATGTAAAGCTACGTTGCCACGTTTCTCAGTGTGCACGTTAATGCATTGTAAAATCTCCGTTTCTAGGCCTCAAAAGGGCCTGGACACCAGATTCAGCTCCTGTCCCCTGAAGCCTCGCTGAGGAGCGATACAGCCCCCACCTGTATCCTCGACCCTTCACTTATTTCCTGCATCGCAGTGCCCGGCCCAGCTTGGCTCTGCCTCTGAGTCTGCCAAGAGTATGTTATGATTCGAGTTATCAGTACAGCCCTCCTTCTCTGCATTCCTAAGCTACTGAATCGCATCAATAGTTACCGTCATAGTCTAGCTTTTACGTCTCCATGTAAGAGAAATACTGCATTTAATGGTCATTTAATATTCTTCATCACGTACTACATGTAGAATAATGCATGCTCCAGTCTTAGAGTCTGTTAGCCTTTCCCCTCCTGACTTCTAGTTTATATCAACATGTTCTCTAAACATCAGATACTAGATACTGCTTAGGTACATGTCGCCCTGACTCTCCAGACTCCAGTCTCTGCTCCTAGCACAGAGTTCATAGCCCCCAGCTTCTCCTAGTAACACGTCATTGCCAGTTTGCGCGCACCATCAGGTTAGAGGTCCCGGCTCCTTAGGTAGCCCCCTCCATGGGTTCCGCCCCATTCATGACATATTCTGTTAGGTTTGCATCACATGTCTATGTATACGCCCTGTTACACCTACTTTCACCCTTATCTTTCGCGACTGCTACGCGTCACGCCTCTTGCTCCACCCACTGCTACGCCTATTGCAATGTAATGCTATGTGTTTGCGCTATGTATATATGCTCATGTACTGTTATTAAAAAGTTATCCGTTCCCTTGTCCCGATCCTGTCCCCGGCAGCTGCCATCCTATTCCCGTGCAGGTCGTCCTGTTCCTGTCCTTATGCTGTATTAAACCTGCAAAACTCCTACTACCTCGAATCTTGACTCTTATTTATTGAGCTATCTGTTATTCATTTATGCATTCAAAAATAGGGTATTATTTATTTATTTACCACACGTGAACCACTGAGACCTCCGGCCCCATGACCACCATCCACTCTAACCGCCTTCTCCCCTGTACCAACATCAACGACGACGACACCATCAAGATCATGACCACCATCCACTCCGGATCTCCGTCAGATCCATGCCCACACCACATCTTCAACAAACCAGCACAGCCATCACACCCCATCTCCAGAAAGTCATCAACACCTCCTTCGAGACCGCAACCTTCCCGGAGTGCTGGAAGCACGCCGAAATCAACGCCTTATTCAAGGAATCCAAGACGGACCCCAAGGACCTCAAGAACTTCCAGCCCATTTCCCTGCTCCCGTTCCCAACAAAGGTCATCGAACAACTGACCTGCTACCTCGAGGAGAAGAACATCCTGGACCCTTCCCAGTCCAGGTTCCACTGCAACCACAGCACAGAAACTGCCCCTATCACCGCCACCGATAACATCAAGTCCCTGCTGGACAACGGAGAAATGGCGGCCCTCATCCTCCTGGACCTGTCAGCGGCCTTCGACGCGGTCTGGTACCACACACTACGAACACGCCTCCACAACGCGGGGATCCAAGAAAAGGCCCTGGACTGGACCACCTCCTTCCTCTCCAGCAGAACACAGAGCCTCTGCCTTCGCCCCTTCCGCTCGGAAGCCACAGAGATAATCTGTGGCGTACCCCAGGGCTCATCCCTCAGCCCAACTCTGTTTAACATCTACCTGGCACCACTCGCCCACATCACCCGTCGGCACGACCTCAACATCATCTCCTACGCCGATGACACCCAGCTGATCCTCTCTCTCACCAAGGACCCCCACATCGCCAAAACCAACCTTCACGAAGGAATGAAGGCCGAATGGATGAGGAACAGCCGACTGAAGCTGAACTCGGACAAGAAGGAGGCCCTCATCCTCCGATACACCCCTTTGGCCTAGGATGACTCATGGTGGCCGACCGCACTGAGAACTGCCCCAACACCCACGACCACGCACGCAACCTAGGGGTCATCCTCCACTCCACCCTCTCCATGACTAAACAGGTCAACACCGTCTCCTCCTCCTGCTTCAATACCCTCTGCATGCTCCACAGGATCTACAAGTAGATCCCCCCTGAAATGAGACGAACAGTCACCCAAGCCCTCGCCAGCAGCAGGTTGGACTACGAAAACACTCTCTACGCAGGAGCCTCGTCCAAACTCCTGTGACAGCTCCAACGCATCCAGAATGCCTCTGCACGCCTGATCCTCGGCATCCCTTGCCACAGCCACATCACACCCCACCTGAGAGACCTGCACAGGATCCCGGTCAACAAGAGGATAACCTTCAAGCTCCTCACCCACGCACACAAGGAACTCCACAACACTGGACCAAAGTACCTCAACAGACGACTCAGCTTCTACATCCTCCCCCCCCCAGCTCCGCCGACCTCGCCCTCACCACAGTCCCCCGCTTCAGAAGAGTGACCTCCGGCGGCAGATCATTCCCCCACCTCGCCGCCAAGACCTCGAACACCTTCCCCATTCACCTACGGCAGACCCAAGACCTGCTGACCTTCAGAAAAATCCTCAAGACCTGGCTTTTCGAGCAGTAGTAGCATTCCCCACCTCAGCGCCTTGAGAACCTCACGGGTGAGTAGTGCGCTTTACAAATGATATGATTGATTGATTGATTGCTTGGTGGGGCACTTCACAGCTGTGTGTAAATTAACCTTGGTCTTTTGAGATCACTCTCTGGAAACAGCGGAGTAGTGGACGTCCACACCAAACAATTGAAATACTTTTGTACTAACAGTGGGGATATATTGAGGGAAGTGCTGCCGCTCTAAAGGCTAGCTGTTTCAATTTTTGTTGCCAAGCAGAATGACCTTAATAACTACAGACCTATAACTACCCTCACTCTCCTTGCCAAAACCACAGAAAAAAGTGTGCTTGCACAACTCAACAACCACATTGAAAAATACAATTTGCACGACACGTTCCAATCTGAATTCAGGAAAGGCTGCAGTGCAGAGACTGCAATACTAAATATCATAGACCAGTGGTTCCCAAACTTTTGACTCCTGAGGACCCCCACAAGAAAGGGTTCTGTGCTTTTAAAACTGCTGCCTACGGACCCCCTGGGAATGTGTCACGGACCCCTGGGGGTCCGCGGACCACAATTTGGGAAACACTGTCATAGACCATCTGCACAGATCTCTGGATGATGTCCAGGCCTACCTTCTAGTTCTCCTGGACCTCTCTGCCGCCTTTGATACTGCCAACATGACATCCTCCTAAATACTCTCTTGCAGCGTGCAGGCATGTCTTTCAGTGGTTTGCTACTTTCCTGAACTCAACCTTAAAAGCAAAGCCAGTTTCACAAGAAGTACCTCAGGGATCAATCCTGTCTCCTTCCCTATTCAACCTCGATATAGGGAACCCCTTGCAATGATCCTTTAACAAGTCAGAATAGTGTATCATAACTATGCAGATGACACCTAACTCTACATGAAAATATCATCAGTCAAAGACGTTCAGCATATCAATTATCAATCTCTCCATGGTTCAGCCCTGGCTGACCAGCAGCCATCTTAAGCTCAAACCCAACAGAACCAAACTCCTTTTCATCCAACCTAAAGTAAAGTCCTTTCCCGTGGATATCTGGCTCACAACCTCACAGCACTAAGCTTAAAACTGTCCATTTCCACTTTGTGAAATCCCGGAGGATTACACTTCACAGTACCTGAGCATGAAAGAGAATATTACACCCTATGCAAAAAGAACCTACAACACACTGAACACCTCAAATAGTCAAACCCTTCCTCCCCATCAAAGACCTAAAGATTGTAGCACGATCCTTAGTCCTCCTCAATCTGGACTACATTAATACAACAATTATGGTCACCCCAATAATACACCTAGCCCCCTTAAAAGTCACACACCACACAGCGGCTAGACTACTGTCAGGATAGAGTCCCTTTGACCACATCAATGCCACTCTGAAACAGATCAACCGGCTTCCAATCGAGGCAAGAGCTAAACTGAAAACAGGTTGCGTAGCTCAAAAAACCTCTCTATACGCAAAAGCCAGCGTCCTGCACAAATAAATTTTCAAAAGCGTGTCAAAAGGGACCTCATCGAAGCTCTCACAGATTACTCTTGATTTCACCAAAATTTAAGAAAGAAAAATCTCACACCCCCTCCTTCTCTCTGCACATTCCCAGAATCTGGAAATCGTTGACCCAGGGCTTATGTGACAATTAATCATTCCCCAACTTCAAAAAGAAAATGAAATTTCATCTCTTCAACAAATCTCTAAACCCTCCCCCTTAAACCAACTGACTGGTCTATTTTCTCCCACCCAGCACTCTCTAAACAATCTGAGCTTCAATCTTTCAATCTGAGCTTCAGTACCTCAGGGAAAACTGTGTCTCTACTCGCATGACACCCTACACTAACTACCTCAGAACTATAGTGTCCACCTATACTACTGTCCATTGTAAATTATTCCGTTATATATTGTTGCTAAGCATTTTTATATACTTCACATGTCTTCCTGTGCAATAGTTGCAGTGCAAACTCTGTAAAGCGCTATATACGCATATACCATATTTATCTCAGAACTGTATAATCAACATATCCTAATGTCTTTTGTATGCTTCGCTTACATACTGTTACTATGTATCTATAGGTACTACAAATGTAACAAATATAATTGCTGTTATGCAAACTCTGTTAAGCGCTCTGATATCTTAGGGTCAAGTTCATGCTATACACAACTCTATAAATAAATTAATAGAAGCAATCCGATGCTGTCGCTGAGAAGAAACAGGACATATGTCCTCATTAATGTGAAGTTGCACCTTCATTTTCTTAAGTTTCCCTAGTCCATGAAATAACAATGGGAATTGACTTACTCTTTCAGAATGCATGTTGCGGTTGGAGTTAAAGGATGTCAGTCCTCTGTCAGCAGCTTTGCTGAAACTGAGTAGACATTCACTCGATGAAGTACCTTGGAGGACATGAATTCGCACCTGTATTTTCATCTTCTTATGCCTCAAGGTAGCTACGAATGGCCCTTGCGTTTGCAACAGCATAGATACAGCCACTGTGTACACCTTTGTTTTGGATGGTATTAGAAATCATACCGGAGACGGTTCATTGTACTTCTCTGCTGACATGATATTGATCGATGCACCATTGTCTATAATGAAAGTTGTAGGCCAGCCTTTCACCTTTGGCGTTACATTGGGGCATTGGGCGAGCCACTTGGGTCACTTCACATCACCATTGCACATCCTTCCTCTCCCCAGTTGCTCGATGATACCGCTGAAGAGCTTGTGGAAGATGAATTTGACGATGAACGACTTTGTTTAGTCCCTACTTGACTCAATTGATGTTGCTGTTTGGCCTTGATGGCATGGCTAGAATGCTTCTGGAACTTTCTGCCACTCATGTTCTCTTCCCCTTGTGACACACTTGGTTTCTCTTTTGCTTTGCAGCCCCTTATGAAATGGTTTTCTCTCCCACAGCCTTTGGATATCTTTCCAATTGAAACGAAATGAGTATCCACATTGGAAACACAATTTCCTTTTCGTCTGAGACACGAGCTTCTTGGCCTCCACTTTGTGTGTCTGCTTACTTTTCCTGATCAACATTGATTCATTATGGGTTCTTCCAGTTTCCATATCAGTAGCCTGTTGGTCAGTGTTCAGAAAAAATATCAAAAAAAAATTATCATCAGACAGAAATAAAAATCATCAATATAGTTTACTAATATATCCTTGTTAAGAATATTGTTTTTATGAATTTGAGTATGTTGTAATTGTACATGTTTTTGGCGGTTTCTGTTGTTTTTGTATGGTTAAAGCAAATTATGTATAATGATTCATTAATAATGTTATGTTATGTTATGTTAACAGGATTTGTTAAGGGCATTACTGCCCAGAGGCGTCCAAGTGCTCTTCAGTTCTGGCTCACAGTAACTATCAAAATGATAAATAAGTATGTAAAATATGTAATTAAGACTTTTTTATGTTATATTAGGTGTGAGTCGTTGCATTTGTAGGATTAAAGGAAGTGAAGTTAATTAAATATGATTATTTTAGTAAATAGTTAAATTAAATTAGTAATATTATAAATATTTATTCATGTAACGTGTGTAAATAACACAATTTAAAGATTTGATTTTAGAGATGTGCAGTGTACTTTGTACACCTATAACGTTGAAAGTTATTTAAATAAGAACACATTTAATAACAGTTAATTAATGTTCTATAAATGTATTATTTATTATCGTATGTGTTAATTTTGTTTTTCTTTTTAAATGTAAATAACATTGTATATATTGGTTAATATTAATTTAAAAATATAGTTTTGTATTTTAACTATAATATTTGTAGTTATTTATTATATGTATTCAACATTGTAATACATATGTAATTTAGTTAATTTTATTTAAAAAATATTTAATGTTTTTATATTTACATATATGTTTTGTTATTTAGTAGGCTATTTAAATAATTGTATTTTGTTCAAGTTAATTAGTCTGCTTCTAATGTTGCACTGACTGGAGTGGGAATAGTACATTTTACCCTTCTGCCATCCAACACTTTCCCTACTGTTGCACTGACTGGAGTGGGAATAATAAATTTTACCTCTCCACTATACAACACGTTCCCTACTGTTGCATGGACTGGAGTGGGAATAGTAAATGTTTCCCTCCCACAATCCAACACCTTCCCTACTGTTGCACTGACTGGAGTGGGAATAGTACATTTCACCCCCTCCCCGCAATGCAACACTTTCCCTAACTTTGCACTGGTTGGAGTGGCAATAGTACATTTTATCCATCTGCAATCTAACACTTTCCCTACTGTTGCAATGACTGGAGTGGGAATAGTACATATTATCCCCTTTGCTTTCCAACACTTTCCCAACGGTTGCACTGACTGGAGTGGGAACAGTACATTTTACCTCTCCGCAATCCAACACTTTCCCTACTGTTGCACTGATGGGAGTGAGAATAGTACCTTTTACCCCCGCCATATTCAACACGTTTCCTAATCTTGCATTGATGGAGTTGGAATAGTGAACTTTTACCCGTCTTCAACTTTTCCTACTGTTACACTGACTGGAGTGGGAATTCTTAATTTTACTGCACTGCAATCCAGCTCTGTTCCTACTGTTGCACTGACTGGAGTGGGAATATAAAATCTTTTCCCTCCGCCATCCAACACTTTCCCTATTGGTGCACTGACTGGAGTGGGAACAGTACATTTTATCGCTCCGTAATCCAACACTTTCCCTACTGCTGCACTCACTGTAGTGGAAATAGTACATTTTACCCCTCCACAATCCAGCAATTTCCTTACTGTTGCACTGACTGGAGTGGGAGATAGTTAATTTTAACCCTCCGCCATCCAAAACCTTCCCTACTGTTGCTTTAACTGAAATGGGAATAGTACATTTGAACCATCCTGAGCATACCATTTTGCCTACTTTATATAAATTCTAGTTATATATATATATATACATACTAATTGTAACATTTTCTAGTCTAGTTTACATTGTTTACATTTATGATATTTTTTTATTTAAAATTATAATGTTTATAAATATTAATGTTTTTAAAATGTAATATATTTCTTGCAAATTGCAATTTTATAATTTGTTTCATCTTGTATTTGCAATTATTATTATTTTTTTAAATGTTATGTTTTTGGATTTATGTATATATATATTTATGTTTTTATTATTACATTTTTACACTTATTACATTATAATATAAATTACAATTTTTTGTTTAATAATAATTTTAATTAGATATATGTGAATAAATATATGTATATTAATATATATGTGTGCTTTACTTTTTGAAAACAATTATAATTGTTATATTTTTAGAAAACCATTACATATATTTTATGTGTATTACATTAATGTTATTATTTAATCTTTTTAATGTTTACTAATTAAATGTATATATATTTAAAAAAAACTATATTGTATACAATGATATTAGTGGCTATGATATTTTTTTAAATATATCTTTGTAATTTACATGATAAGAATAGCATGATGATATTTTTGACATCGATATTTATGTCGCAATATTTTTGTATAGGAATATTTTGGGGGTCGATATTTTGTCAGTGAGCCCTGTCGGTCTGCATGTTCCTCAGATCACACAGCCAGGAGCACCGTTTTTCTACTGACTGGCTCTCTCAGCATTCGTCATCTGAATGAATCGATGAGGCAACCATCCATGACTCTAAGATGCATGGCTTCTTCTTTATTGAATTCACTGAGCTGGCAATGCATGATGAGTGTATCAAGTCTGTTGAAAAGCTCATCCATTACTTCACCAGCTTGCAGTCTTGCCTGGTTGAAAATATTCCTTTCATAATTGTAGTTTTGCATTGGATTAAACTTGACATCCAACGTTTCTTTGATTTGGCAGTATGAATCTTCATCAGCTTGAGATATTTTCTTTATCACTTCTTTCACTCCTTCACCTGCATGGAGCTTTAAGTGTTTGATGAGCTTTTTGTAATCTGCTTCTTTTAGATCATCTATGAAGTCATTGAGCTTCTGATTGTTTCTCTATCACTTCTTTTGCTCAATCAGCTGCCAGGTTCTTTAAGTATTTGATGATATTTCTGTCATCCACATCTTTTAGCTCATCTATGAAGTCATCGAACGTTTCCATCCATGCAGTCCATCTGGCTCCAATATTCTTCTCTTTAGCGGTTTCAAATAGCAGTGGTGGTTTTAGGAACACAGTAGCATCATAACTTGTATTGGGACTTTGAGAGTATATGTTGTTGCAACGACGGTTGCTGCTCACTCAGACCTGCACCTGCTGTAAGCATCAGCTGTGTGCTTACATGTGGGTCATCACGCCCAGACTGATGTACTACGGTACCATCTTCTTTCTTGATGGTAAGTAATCATTTTGTCTCTTGCACATGTGTGTCACCACTGTCAACTCTGTCTTTAGTGTTTCTTTGAGCCTGGTCATCTCCGCCTTTAGCAATGTCTTGCACTAGCAATCAATGTTCTAAACTTATTTATAAAACTACAAAAATATCTATAACACAATATCATAATGCAAAGATATCGACTACACAAAAATCTTAAACACAAATATCGTAAACGAAAATATTGAAGATTATAAATAAACATAGAACATATCAAAAATATCGAGAACAAAAATATAGACATCAATATTATCGACAATAACAAAATATTGACAACTCAAAAATACATGGAAACTATTTTTACCACACTATAATAATTGACATATACACTGATATCACATTTAAAATATGAAACAAACGTAACTATCACAATATATACAACATAAAATAAATAAAATCTACCACAGAAATAAAAACATTTAAAATAAAAAACCCTCAGCATCTACAATACTTAAAATAAATAAAATACCTTTTTTAAAATAATATACCTTCATAATGTCCTTCATCAAAGAATAAAAAATACAAATTCCCGACATTACCAATTTACATTCAACTAAAATAGTTAACAAATTAAAAACAATTCAAACAAACCAATATAAACACAAATAAATAAATCTGACCAATAATATACAACTAATTAAATACTCACTATATAAATAACTAAACTGAAAACTATTACACCTTCAACGAAAAAATCAGGAAGAAGAAACTCTGCCAGATGTTGTACACCCTCAAAGACTCTTCTAAAATAAAGTCAACTACAAATAACAAAAAGTAAGTAAATAAACATTTTTAAATAAACTGTAAATTGAAATGTAACCTTCATTTTAATTACTAAAAAAATAAATTATATGTTTTATCTCTTTATATATCCACCACAGATCTAACTATAAAAAAAATAGGAACATAGTCAACTCGCAAAAAAACTATCTGCAAAAGTAAGTATACTTTGCATTTATTTATTTTCTGTAGTATAACTAAAATAGCACAAAACACCTAAAATGTCTAACCATCATACCAACTCCAATAAGACGTTAAAATCTTGTAAAAAAATGTATACACTGTTTTTAAAACATAGAGAATGTAAACTTGTTCCTAAAAAAACACCACCACCACATATAAATAAAAAACATAGCATTAAATATTCTTTACTATCTTTTCACAGACCACTTAAAAAAGAACAGCAGCAACAAATTAAGAAAACATCTACATTCAACTGGAACTAAATAACAGTTGGTAAGTATATAATAAATGTACATTTACTATTATTCATGCATACTATATAACATTGTTTAATATAAACTTTTATACATAGCTTTCCAACTTTTTTATAACTTGTAGAAAATATTAAAAAAAATAAAAGTAAAACATTAATAAATAAATACTGTGTCCTATAAAATGCCAACTCCACATATAAATGTAAACATAGACTAAAATATACTTAACTTTATTTTCACAGACCACTAAAAAACAGAACAGCATTCGCCAAACAAGGACAAATCAACATTCAAAGTCAACTAAATTATAGTTGGTAAGTATATATGGAGAAGTGTGGCTCACTGGTTAGAGGAGGCAGACCTGGAAGCAGAGGTCAGCCCGGGACCAGGGTTCAATTCCCAGCTCGGCGGGGTCCAAGTCCTAAAATGTCCATGGACTCGACAATTCTCGCTCTGGTGCCTACTTGATTCACGGGTTCACACTCTGCGACTCTGGGCAATAGCTTGCTTAATCTCCACAACGGCCCCTCGCGGCGGGATGCCTGGCTTTCACCTTGCGGATACCCTGCCTGGGTTATCTCACAGGGGAATACCAGGACGGGTTCCCTAAGCAAGCGCTTAGAAACCGCTTGGTGATTTGCGCTATATAAATTCCTGTACATTTACATATATACTCAAACTGCATATATTATTACTCATACCTAAGATCTAAAATAGATTTTCATATATTTTTATATACATTTTTTCTACATTTTAGTACTCCACAATGACTGAAAAATGCCAAATTCATTACATCTCGGAAAGGGAAATTTTTGTTGTGCTATATGGGGTATGTTTATACCCAGGAAAAACAAACAGGGCTTAAAGTAAACTGGAAATGTTCTAAGTATTACTCAAACAAATGTTATGGGCGTGCAACAACCAGGGAAACAAGTGTAATACATACAAGTGAGCGCAACCATCCACCAAATATCTCAGAAATAGAGGTTAGATCTATTCTAGAAAACATGAAAGAATTAAGTAGCACCTCATAACTACCAACAAGTGTAATCCTTAAAGAACTACTACTTTAAGTACCTAGAGAAGCAAGAGGGCAATTACCCACAATATCTTCTATTAAAAGAACTTTAGCTAGAACAAAGAAATCTACAAGACCAACAATACCTACACCTAAAACTTTGCAAGAGGTTATAATTCCCCCTGAACTTACCATAACTCATAATGAAGAACATTTCATATTCTATGACAATAACAATAAAGATAAAAGGATAATTATGTTTGCTACAGCAAACAATATAAAGAAATTAAAAGAAAGCCAAACATGGATGATGGATGGCATATGCCCTAAACCATTCTCTTAACTATATATTATACATGGGCAATACCATAACACTTGCATTCCTTTTATATATTGTTTTTTACCAAACAAACTTCAACATACACAGACATTTTAAATAAAATAAAGGAAGAAACAACAGACTTCTTTCCCCAAAATATAGTGATCGACTTTGAACAAGCCATGATAAACTCCATCCTCAAAATATACACTCACACATCTATACAAGGATGTTATTTCCACTTCAACCAATGTCTGTGGAGACATTTACAAAAATCAACACTTAGGGCCCCATTAGCTATGTGACTACGACGGAGCACCAGACTCGCTTTGTATTTTTTAAACGACCTTTTAATCAAGCTCATTTTTAACTTGCTTTTATTTCTAACTGCTGCTCTGGCGCTTAGCGCGAAACTTTATTAATTCTGCCTACCTCAGTGTAATGCTGCTCGGCACTGTGCACTTTAGAAATTTGCGTGTTTGCACACTTCAGGGCACTCCCGCCCTCAGCGCTCGGCCCCAGCGGTTCCCGGAAGTGAGGCGGGACCGTATTGCACCGGGGTTGGCGCTCTAGGTTCCTGAATCGGCCGCCCCTATTTAATCGGAGCAGGTAGGCGAGGGATGGTCTATGTGACTACGACGGAGCACCAGACTCGCTTTGTATTTTTTAAACGACCTTTTAATCAAGCTCATTTTTAACTTGCTTTTATTTCTAACTGCTGCTCTGGCGCTTAGCGCGAAACTTTATTAATTCTGCCTACCTCAGTGTAATGCTGCTCGGCACTGTGCACTTTAGAAATGTGCGTGTTTGCACACTTCAGGGCACTCCCGCCCTCAGCGCTCGGCCCCAGCGGTTCCCGGAAGTGAGGCGGGACCGCATTGCACCGGGGTTGGCGCTCTAGGTTCCTGAATCGGCCGCCCCTATTTAACGCGTCAATGCGTTGAGCGCGCAGCGGTCGCGCGCTGCGGGCGCGCCGTCTGCGCGCCGAAGGAGCGCCAAAGGAGGGCCCGTCTGTGCCCGTCCGTGTCCCGGACGGGCCCAGGGCCCTGCCACCTCCTTATCGTGCGCGTTGTGTTTGTGCTGGCTCTCTGAAGGATACTTCTGAGGAGCTTATCACCCTCAATACTTTCAGCTGCGATGCCGCCAAACACTGGGAGGTTTTGGAGACTCCGCTGCACTGTTGTCCAGCCTGTGGGTTCCGCTTTACACGCCAATCGTCCCCTGCCATTATATCCAGGACCAACTTAGACAATATTAAAGCCGGACTGATTAATTGAAGATCTATGGTCAGCCATGCGGCCGATATTTTTGAGCTGCTCGATGGCCAGGAGTTCGATCTCCTCTTCATTACTGAAACTTGGCTCACGGATTCCTGCATGCCGGTGATCGAACTTGCCATTCCACGTGGATTTAGGATCGCGAGGATGGATAGACCATCTGGCAGGGGCGGCGGTGTGGCGGTTATCTATCGTGACCATTGGGTAGTGGTGAGTGAACCGCCAGATTTACTTGGCGATTCAGAAATGCTACACTTTGCTGTGGTCCTTTCCCCCCACTTCACCTTGGGAGGCACCCTTATCTACCGCCCCCCGTCTATGCCGGTAGTTTTATGGGCAATATCGAGGAGGTGATTGTGCCTCGTGCCCTTAATTTTTCTCGATATCTCCTGCTGGGTGACTTTAACATCCATATGGACATTGGGGACCTGCCCGAATCAAGGGGTTTGGCTGATGTCCTTGCGGTGGCGAACCTAACACAATGGGTGAACTTCCCTACTCATCGGGCTGGTCACTGGTTAGATTTAGTTTGTTCCAACTTCGAGATCACCATGTCACCCCCTATGAGGGTCACCTGGTCGGACCATGTCCTTCTTCGGTTCACCTGGCCCTTGGGTCCTAAAGTGTTGAGTGATTTGCCTGCCCCTCAAGTTCACGCCCAGAGAATAAATGTAACCACCTTTTCAGATTCGCTTTTGGCTAATCGGCCAACGTTGCCGTCTAACCTAGAGTCTGCAGTAGATTTATTCAATGCTTGGGTTAATCAAAGTGTCACTGTGCCCACCAATAAAGGGGGCTGCACACGGGTTAGGTCATCACCCTCTAAACCCTGGTTCTCCCACGCTCTCAGGGAACTTAAAGCCGGCTGTAAAAAATTGGAGAGAGCCTGGCGCCGCGAGTTCCGCCCTGATTTGAAGATTGATTTGTGGAGGGCGCAGAAGGTTTACTACGCGGAAATTAAAGCTGCCAAAAGTAGGTACTTCTCTGATAGGATAGAGAAGGCGGACAACAATGGCAAAGAAGTCTTTGCCATTGTTCAGAGTTTCCTCTCTCCTTGTGCTGCCTTCCCAGTTCTTCCGGCTTCTGTTCTCTGGTGTGAGGAACTGTCCTGCTTTTTTGATAACAAAATCATCAAAATCCAAGAGGAGCTCCGAAATTCTTGCGGTCTTTTTCAGCCCGCGTTACCCTTTGCCAGTTCTGGGGTGAAGCAATCTACCAGCCAATTTTCCACCTTTGAGCCAGCTGCGCAAGCGGACGTGCTGGCCATCCTAGAGTCTCTTAAGTCGGGCTCTCCCTCTGACCCGTGCCCCGCTAGGGTTCTGGGGGGTGCTGCGAGCTTGGTATACCAGGAGGCCACTCATGTGGTCAATCTGTCTCTGGCCTCTGCCTCTGTGCCCCTTTGTTGGAAACAGGCGAAATTGCTTCCCCTCCTTAAGAAGTCCGGCCTGGACCCTCTAGCCACGTCCAGCTATCGGCCGATATCGCTGCTCCCGGCACTAGCGAAGGTCTGTGAGAAGGTGGTCTTTAGGCAGCTGAATAATTTTATTGAGTCCTCTCAGGCCCTGCATCCGGCTCAATCGGGCTTCAGGGCGGCCTTCAGCACCGAGACGGCTCTGGTGGAAGTCTCGGAGGCCATCAGGGAGTGTTTGGACGGAGGCGGCAGAGCGGTCCTGGTTTTGCTGGACCTATCTGCCGCCTTCGATACGGTACCCCATGCTTTGCTGCTGAACCGGCTGGCCGAGGTTGGTCTGTCTGGCGCGGTTCTGGCCTGGCTGTCCTCGTTTTTGTCAGAACGGACGCAGCAAGTTTGGATGCCCCCCCACGCCTCGTCTCCCAAGAAGCTCAGCACAGGGGTCCCCCAGGGGTCGACGTTAAGCCCTCTGTTGTTTAACGTTTATATGACCCCGCTGATCCATCTGGCTGAGCTGTGGGGAGCCAAAATAATGGCGTATGCCGACGACACACAGCTGTTGTTTACCTGGCCTAAGAATTGTTTAGATGCCAGTGTCGTCCGCTCTTGTCTATCCAACGTCTTTCGGTGGCTCCTTTTAGCCCAACTTAAATGCAACGAGGACAAGACTGAGCTGTTGTTTTATGGCAATTTTCCGGCCAATTTTAAGGATCTCATTTGGCCGTCCGATTTTGCTTGCCCCAGCTCTCTTGGAGGCCTGGCTAAAAACTTGGGGGTCTGGTTTGGACAGGATCTTAAGTTTGAAGCACACCTGAAAAAACTTACGGCGACCTGTTTCTTGACCCTCAAGTCACTAAAAAGATTCCTTCCACTGCTCCATAGGGAAGCAAAAGAGACGGTTCTGCGTGCTCTGATCCTATCAAGGCTGGATTACGCCAATGCTCTCTTTAGTGGTCTCCCTAAATACCTCATTAACCGAATGCAGATTATTCAGAATGCGGCGGTTCGACTTCTCTTCCATCTTCCAAAAAGAACTAGCGCATCTGTTCATCTCCGAAAGCTCCATTGGCTTCCAGTGGCACAGCGTATTGTGTTTAAATCCTTGGTTCTGGCCTTTCGTGCCCTGCACCAACAGGGACCACAATATTTGCACAAAAGGTTCACCTTCTATACCCCTCGCCGAGCACTTCGATCAGCTAATCTCCTTCTGATGGACATGCCTAAATTCAGATATGTGAGATTGGGTGGTCAGTCTATTTCTGTCCAAACAGCCCGAGCCTGGAACACCCTGCCGCTCTCTCTGCTAGCGTCAGCGACACTGACAGAATTTAAGAAAGGATTGAAAACCCACCTTTTTAAACTCAGTATCTAGCTGCTTTTCCTCTCTCTTTGGTTTGGCTCTGTTTTAGTTCACATATCGCGCCAGGATACTCTGTAGTAGCAGAGCGCGTAATAAAATATTTTATACATACATATACATACATTAGGATAGCGGTCAGAAAACCACCCCAACTGCCATGGAGGCGGGAAACTACTGCCTGCCTAGGCCGCGGATAAACCGGCGGTCAACGCTGCGGAAAAGCTACAACCCGCCGCAAGCAAAGTGGAGACTCCGCACGGGAAATTAGTATATCCCTGATGGTCCCACGGTACGATCCTCTGTTTCCGACCGCTGCGGTCGCACACAGGAGTGAATAGGAGAGACAGCGGAAGAGCTGCAGCATGGTCACCGCAGCAAACGAGACATGAAAAATATGGCAGATGATGCTAAAAAGCCACAACGATGCCAACCTTTGCACAAATCAAAGTAGCCATGCCCACATGACACAAAATACATACCAATGAAAAAACAAATGCCAAAAGAAAATACATACAATTCCCAGGACAACACCTACAACACATCTGACAGCAAAATCCCATTCAGACACGCCCACACAGCTAAGTATAAAAACAGCCCCTTTACTGACCACAATCCTTTGCAACACTCCAGAAGAGAAGGGCATACACCAGATCTGAGAGAAGAGGCAAAAGAACACAGCACACACACCACTATCATCACTACCACCATCACACCAGCACCAACAATCCCCCACCACACAACACACCTCACATATCAACACCACACCCACCACACACACCCCTGCACCTACAAACACTTCAAGGACCATGGCAGCACAGAAAATGCCCACATTCACAGAGAGTGAGTTGACTGTCATGGTAAATGAGATAAAGAGAGTGGGACCACAACAGTTTGGTAGCCTGGTCCAACAGACACCATTAGCCACAAGGACACAAATGTGGGAAAGGATAGTTCAAAGGTTCAATGCAGTAGGGAACCAATCTGCGATCCAAGAAGGAGATCATGAAGTGGTGGCATGATCTCAAGAGGGTTGTCAAAGAGAGGAGGAGCAAGAACTGGGAGCTGGGGGAGAAGGTGCTTGCCATACTGCATCCGGAGAGTCTCACAGGAGTATCCGGGGGAATGGAGGCTGGTATGTACAAACAAATGTCAACCAACACACTGATAAGTACTTCCTTGCACAACCCAAACACCATTGCATTGTTCACCCTCACCTAACAGGTAGCTAGCCATCTTGCTTGGAAGGCTTGTTTGTGGGTGGGAGGCTTGTACCATGACTCCCACCATGCCCCCTGTCCCACACCTGAGCAGGATAGAGGCCTCCCCCACCCAGGAGCATGTGTCAGACATTGCACTGTTCACCCTGACCTAACAGGTAGGTACCCATCTTGCTTGTGAGGCTTGTTTGTAGGTGGGAGGCCTGTACCACGACTCCCACCATGCCCCCTGACCCTCACCTGAGCAGGATAGAGGCCTCCCCCACCCAGGAGCATGTGTCAGACATTGCACTGTTCACCCTCACCTTACGGGTAGGTAGCCATTTTGCTTGTGAGGCTTGTTTGTAGGTGGGAGGCCTGTACCACGACCCCCACCATGCCCCCTGTCCCACACCTGAGCAGGATAGAGGCCTCCCCCATCCAGGAGCATGTCTCAGCCATTGCACTGTTTACCTTCACCTAACAGGTAGGTAGCCATCTTGCTTGGGAGGCTTGTTTGGGGGAAGGAGGCCTGTACCACGATTCCCACCATGCCCCCTGTCCCACACCTGAGCAGAATAGAGGCCTCCCCCACCCAGGAGCATGTGTCAGCCATTGCATTGTTCACCAAACAAACTAACAGGTAGGTAGCCATCTTCCCTGTTTTGGCAGTTTGGGGGAGGGAGGCCTATATCACTACACACAGCACCAATTGCATGCAATGCATCAATACCTGACATGTATGAGTAATTGATGTTACTCTGCACCATGTAATGATGCACAGTATTGCACTTAATAATAATAGTGAAGATCTCTCAATTGTGTAGTGTACAGATAGTGAATGACACACAGCTAACAGAATACTTGCACAGTGCCCAACACTGACCATTCCCCATCTAATCCCCAGGTGATGAAGAACTCACTGCTGAGGACAACAACGACCAGCAGAGCCAGTCTCCACCCCCGGTACATGGACTCTCGGATGTTGACTCCCAGGATAGTTTGGACGATGAGCTCCAGGCTGGCCCATCTGGTGTGCCGGGGACCAACAGGTCCCAGGCCCCCATCCTCCCCACCACCACGTCTACTGCAACAACAACAGCACAGCAGGCCCCTGCAGTCACGGCCTGTGCCACCACCGCTGCCACTCCCACCACCACCACCACCACCAGTACCACCTGCAGCACCCTCCCTGTCCCAGAGGATGACAACCCCACACCGACAACTGTGGAGGGCAGGGAAAGTGTGCGGGGACCCACAGTGGCGAGGCATCAGGTCCGTGGCAGCAGGGCAGGTGGGAGGGCCAGGGTCACCCTCAGACCTCAGGAGGTTGGCACACCATCCCTGGACCACTTCACCAGAGTCATCAGGCATATGAACAGGTCCAGGGGCAAAGTGGCCGGTCTGACGAACTATTACATGAGCTCATCCTGCTGATGAGGTCCATCGACACACGCATTGGACAAATGGTGGACCTCATGGCCCAGCAAGTGGCGTTACTGAGGGACAGGCCTGCATCCCAAACAACACCTCAGCCCCCCCCTGTTGTGCTGCAGAATGACAGTGCACCATCCTCCCCTGCGGCCATGGAGAGGGGTAAGTTCTCAGACGCCGCTGGCCATGCAGCAGACCCCCCCCCGCCAAAGCGATCAAGGGGGCATCCAAAGAAGAGCCTGGGAGTCTCTGGAGGCAAAGCACCAGCCACACGCCAGTCACGGAGCCAGCCCTGATGGCAACCCTCTTCCCCACTGTATTGACTGTTTGGACTGTCCTTCCCCACACTGCCTTGTGAATGGCAGTGTGGTGTCTTCTCTTGCATCGCATTTACCATGACTGGGAGCCCAAAACGCCACTATTTTAAAAAAGAACTTGCCACACATCTTGGACGAGACCAGACCAGCTGCAGGAGCCGAGTCCCCCCCGCCGCCGCTTTCTTCCACCAGAGCGGCCGCCGAGCGGGGGGACTTCAACCCCCAGGAGCCTTTGCGGGGGCGCTCCCAGTGACGCGCAACAGGCGCCCGGAGGCGCATAGAACAGCAGCGCTCCCGGAGCGCTATGGGAGCCCAAAACACCACTATTTTAAAAAAGAACTTGCCACACATCTTGGACGAGACCAGACTAGTTGCAGGAGCCGAGTCCCCCCCGCCGCCGCTTTCTTCCACCAGAGCGGCCGCCGAGCGGGGGGACTTCAACCCCCAGGAGCCTTTGCGGGGGCGCTCCCAGTGACGCGCAACAGGCGCCCGGAGGCGCATAAAACACCAACACCCCCTCCGCGTAGCGGGACGCGAGCAGGACACAGCGCGGGGCTAAGCCCGGGCAAAGGGCGGGCCCTCTGTGGCCCTCAGAGGCCGGAGGAGCCGGGCCTGGGCCATACACCCTGCTTGATGTACCTGAACCCATTGACTATTGGACTATTGGACATCTGAACTGTAAGCTGATTGCCCCCTATATAAATTTTTTCTATTTAATTGAGGTGTTTTTTGATCTTCCTGCCAAAGCTGCCAATTTTGATTTTCCACTGATTAAGGGCTGGTTATTATAACGTAGCGTTGACTTACTGAACTGCCATATTAGTGTGTAGTAGTAAGGTCTGTTATGAATTGTCGAGAGACTAGAAGTATGGCCGCTGGGGAGTAAAAAAGTTGACTGGCACCCTGGATGATTTTATTGTTCGTACTAATGCCCTAATTGATGAAGGTATTGTTTTAATGGACAGAAGGGTGTCCCAAGATTTAGCTAGGGCTAGGAGATCCTCCTTAGGTCTTATTGCCCAGGCACGTACACCTAACTCCGTGACTCGCCCAAATACCCCTGTCAGAGTGGATAATGCTGGGGATTATGATGTCTCAATCTCCCAACAGGGTCAACAGGGTCTGGAGGTCACCCCTAACCCCATTTTATTAACAGAGGGTAGTATAGTCAGTGATGCGACGGATAACCAACCTATGGCCACTGACATAAGTGAAAGAGGGTTGAAAGAGGGGGCCATTCCTAAACAAAAGACCAATAAACCGACTACCCGTAAAGGTAGGAAAGTCAAAACCACTGTCAACCAGGATACCTTTTCATACCCTGTGGTTGTGAGTAGGGACTTGGTTGAACGTGTCAATGACAAAGAGGGGGCATATCCGGCTAATACTGGCCTACCATTAAACCTCCTGGAAGACACAATTGTAGATAGTAGTCTGGAGCAAATTTTGGAAGTAAGTGGTGCAGATATCAATTTGGCCAAAATTAACCAGAATGGTAGTGGAATAAGTTTGACGAATAATAACATTTTTGAAATGTTAAAGGTCCTCCTGGAACCTATAGAGGTTAGATTATGCTGTCTAGAAACAGTGTTGAAAAATATTCATAAGGACATAAGTGCCCCTAGTGTCAGTCTGAACAACAAGGTCTCCCATGGGGCGACCACAGTAAATAAGCTATCTCCGGCTGATAAAACTGTTGTCCCGGCCAAAAAGATCGTGCCAAAGAACCCTAGCAATATTTTAAATCCAGGAGGTGTAAAAGCCAAGACTCCTGATCCTAAACAAACACCGATTCCAGCTAAGCCTAAGACAACCCCCCAAGTTAAATTTAAAGACCCTGTACCTTTGATTCCAAATTTGGATTCGGTTCAAAGAGATAAGGTAGAGGTTCGAAGAAATATCCATCTTCCTCCTGATGCCAGCCCCTACATAGTGATTTTAACTGGGGTCACGGAAATTTCACCTACTGATGTAGAATCCTTCCAGACACTAAAAAATAAAGTGTGCCACTGGTTATCAAATAATCACCCTCTACCGCCAAATATCCCAAGTAACATCTTAATGGTGGAGAGAACCCCATGGGTGGGAGGAAATAGAAAAAATTTACAGGGTGACTGTATTGTGGTAACCTTTGAGAACCCACAGGTGGCAGAACATATCTGTAGAGGAACTGCTCGCTATCAAGCGAATACTGTCACCGCCAGGCCTCTCTCATATTTCTACCTGCCTGTGAACCAATTGGACAAAAGATGGAGTTGGTTAAGGGGCCCACATGAACAAAAAATTAGACGGAGGTTTAATCCCCCATGGGAGATGCAATCTTATGGGTGGGATGAGGGTGGAGAGGACGGCTGGAACCTGGTTAAGAGCAGAAGAGGTAGACCCTTTCAAGGTGGGTTTGCCACATGGTCACAAAATGGCCATCCACACTATTACCCTCAGACTGCGAATGGGTTTGAAAACCACTTTAATATCCCAATGGTTAACCGTTATGAGTGTTTGACAAATCTGGACTGGGTTGATTGACAAAAACAGGGCACACCGCCCAGTTTGGTGCGAAATATTCCCCCTCTCCCCTTACATTATGAAAACAGCATCCAGGGTGCGCAGGAGTTAAACCCTGTTCAAGTTCTATCTAAAGACCAGGGCGCTGGAGGAGGGGCATCACAGCACGAAAAAATGGATAAAGTATTGGGAATGGGGGAGATAATTGTGACAACATGGAACATCGCTGGTCTTAAGAGTAAAATGGATGACCTCTTCTGGAGGGATTTTATAGGCACTATGGATATAATAGCCTTACAGGAAACCTGGGACACACAAAACATACTCACTGTTGATGGTTTTACTACTTTTTTTCTACCAGCCGTCAGCTCCATGCGGGGGCGAGCAAGAGGGGGCTTGGTCACCTTGATATCCGCAAAATCCCGGGTACATACACAGAACTAGTTACTGACTGTCCCTATTGCCTCGCGGTTCAAATTACCCATAGGGGTTTTCATAACGTGTTGGTAGTGAATTTTTACAATTCCTTTGACAGGGATCATTCAGTTAGCAACTTGATGATGCTAAATTCTTTTTTGCTTAATTTTAAAGAGTCATCAAAGTCTGAGTGTACCATTATATTAATGGGGGATTTCAACGTTCATGGCTGTCAGGACAAATGTCCCCCTAACGTTCTATTTGGTTTTCCGGATGAGGAAAATGCTCATTTTGAGCATTCAGACCAGGGTATTTTCTTGGAAACCATGTTGGCTGAAAATGGGCTGATATTACCCAATGGGTGTGATGAGGACATTCCCACATTTACAGGACATGGCAGCGAGTCTGTGATTGATTATATCTTTTTAAGCAGCAGTTGTGGAAGCCATATTAATAGTTATTCAGTTGTGCAGTCCCATTTCAGCGACCATAACCCAGTTGTATTAAGGGTCAAAAATGTAATTGTTGCTTTGGAAAGCAGATCAAATTTGGTGGACAAATATGACATGCGGCTGACTGACCAAGCACGTAGAATCAAGTGGTGTAAGATTATTCCTGAGGAGTTCTTTTGTAATCTTTGTAATAGTAGCCAGGAGGAACTAAAGCTTTGTATGGACGACCAGGCGGGGGACAGTGAAGTAGTGGAGGCGTACAGAAAGGTCTGCCTCGACATAGTCTCCAACCTGACCCGTCAGGGTAAAGGCAAAGCACAAGGGAAGGAAGGCTGGCTTGATAAAAACTGTTCTGTGGCCAATCATAAACTTAAAATGGCCCTTAAATCCAAACCAGTAGACAGATCGCTTGTGGCTACCCTCAGGAAAGAATATAAGACGGTCGTTGAAAGAAGGCGGCGTGAGATTAGAGAGGACGCCTGGGCTGAGTTGACATCAATTGACGTGTTGAAGAGTAGTGCTAAGTTCTGGGCCGTGGTCAACCAACCCTACTTTGCTGACTCTAGCAATAATGAACTGGATTGTGGAATCCAAGAAGACAAATGGCACTTGCACTTTAAGTCTGTTTATGAACAGGAGTTTTTGGGGGCAGAGGGCCTGACCACCTTCTCCAGACTGCCTTACATTTTAACTGTAGATGAGGGGGAAGTGGCAGCGGCCATTGGCAAAATGACTAGCAATAAGACCCCTGGGCCAGATGGCGTTCCCTCTGATCTTTTTAGAGTTGATATTTCTTTTTGGTCCAAAGTTTTAGCAAATGTTTTTAATAGAATCTCAAAAACAGGAATTCCAGAGACTTGGTCTCAATCGGTGATTGTCCCCATCTATAAGAAAGGGGACAGGGGTGATCCTGGCAATTACCGCCCTATATCTCTTATCGATTCCGCAGTCAAGGTCCTTGGGAGAGTGGTCCTATGCAAACTTACTGAATGGTTAGAGGAGACCAACACCCTTTCTCCCTTACAGTATGGTTTTAGAAAGGGGCGTAGCACCATTGACCAAAGTCTGAATTTACAATTGCTTATTGGGAAGTACACAATAGCGAAGCAAGGATCCCTGTATATTGCCTTCATGGATCTGTCCTCGGCATTTGATCGAGTAAACAGATCCAAGTTGTGGGGCCAGCTTCTTAGCATTGGAATAGATTCTAACATTGTGTATTTTTTAGCAGACCTCCATAGGGACCTTACAGCTACGGTACGATATGACAGAAAAGGTAACAGTACTGGTAAAATCAGCATTACCAATGGTGTAAGGCAGGGATGCATTCTTGCTCCCCTGCTTTTTACACTATATATAAATGATTTGGGTGGAGTCTTGGGAGAAGCCTGTAAGGATATCCCGAGGGCTGGGAAGTACCTATTGCCCGCATTATTATATGCGGACGATGCTGCTCTCCTAGCCAGAACTGCAGTGGGTCTCCAAAGTCTGTTGAATTCTTTTTTTGATTTTATGACAAACCTTGACTTAAGTGTTAGCTATGGTAAATCCCATGTCATGGTGGTGGCCCAGAAAGGGAAGGCCAAGAAAAATGTAATGACACTAAATTGTAATGGACACAAATTGTCAAGAGTCTCCAGATTTCCCTATTTGGGGGTTGTTTTCGATGATTGCTCTACATGGCGCCCCGACATGCTGGAGAAAAAAAAGGTGCTTATGCGCTCTATTTCTGCGGTGATGGGCTTCTCACGTAAATTAGGGGTTAAACCTTTGGAGGCAGTTCTAAAGGTTTATGCGGCTAAATGTATTGCCATCGCTATGTATGGTGCAGATTTGTGGGGTATTAGGCCGGCTAAAACGCTTCAGGTAACAGAAGACAACTTCCTTAAAAAATTCTTTCCCTGCCAAGATATACGGCCAGCTTCATAGTCCATCAGGAATGCGGCGTGGATTATTTGGAGGATCGAATCGCCATGGCCCCCATATTAAAATGGATATCAGTCTGGCTTAACTTGGAACTTGAAGTGAATCACAACATTTTTAAAGATTGCCTAATGCTAGACCATTGGGACAAGATCCCCTGGCTGAAATACGTTCAACAAATGTGTGTAAAGTTGGGTCGGCCTGAATTGTTTAATAAACCATCTAACTTAGTGAAAGGAGATCTGAAGTGGGTCAAAAGCTCTTTTTTGTTGAATCGAGGGATGGACAGAGAAGGCTTGGAGCTGTTAAAGCCTTCTGTTAGGACTCACCAACTGATTGTTTCCTCTGATCATGATCTGGAACTCTACTTAAAGGTTGTTAACAACTCAAACCATAGGTATCTTTTAACCAAGTTCCGACTGGATAAAATCCACCTGCTAATTTCAGGCCGCCCTGGTTGGACTAAGCCACTTGATCTAGACTTGTGCAAATGTGACGGTTGTTCAATTATGGATACTGCTCACTTTGTGTTTTTTTGTGATTTTTTCAAAGATATCAGGAAAAAGTTGATCATACCCTTGCTAAAGGGGAAGGGGTTCAAACAAGTCAAGCCAGCTTTATTGCACCTTAAACTATTAGTTGACATATGGGAAATTTACAATATAGCTAAATTTTTTACCATAGCGGTGAGACTCAGTAAAAAGATTAACTGGTCCTAGATGATTTACTGTAAATATTGACAATTGCAACTGGAATCAAGTTTTAACAGAAATTCTTTTATGCTGCTCTATTTTTTATGATGTATATACTGTCGTTTTTTAAAAATTTTGGCACCTTGCGCTGCATATTTTAATGGGTACTCCCTCCCTTTTTATATTGTATTTCTATGTTTTTATGTCGCCTGGTGACCCATGGACCGTTTTTGTGTGTTCTTGTACTTTTATGGTTTTGTAATTGAACCGAATAAAGTTTTCTTGAACCATGACTGTCAACTCACTGCTCCATCACCACCTTCATGTAAATATGCCCACACCCCTCACATGTCAACTTTGTAAATAAAATACCTTACACACTTCAATTGGTGCAGCTTTGTCTTTAGTGCAATATTTACAGTGTTCAAAAGGTCTATGATGTATCCAAAGGATGTACAGAAGGTAGGCCTGGATAATTTTGAGGCATCTAGGGAGACACAACAGTCACTGACGTTAGTGTGGCATCACAGACACCACCAAACATCCACATAAGTCAACTGGCAGACAACACAATGTGCAACAAGTGTCAACAAAAAAGTTCTGGATATGTTCACATGTGAAATGGCACTGCCACATTGCCGCACACAGGTGACTCAGCATACTGCCACATTTCCGCACACAAGTGACTCAGCATGTGCCTATCTGTACCATCCACACATTGCCCTTCACAACAACAGCAATCACTCCAGACAATGTACAAGTTGTACCTCGTCACCCACCTTCAAGTGAAGTAGCGGGTGATGAGCTGTTGACGCATGTCAACTCCTTCCTCCTCTCCACTGTCCTCATCACTATCCTGAACAGGCGGGGGCCTTGGGTCCTCATCATCATCCAGGAGCAGGGGAATCCCCTTGTGAATGGCCATGTTGTGGAGCATACAGCATGCCACAATGATCTTGCAGACCTTCCCAGGCGAGGATGACAGTGCACCTCCAGTCCTGTCAAGGTAGCAGATTTTTGACTTGAGCAAGCCAAAAGTCCTCTCAATGACACAATGTTTCCTGCCATGGGCCTCATTGTACCTGACGTCAGCTGGGGTCCTGGGTTTCCGTAGTGGGCTCAGCAGCCATGGACGGCTGGGATATGCAGAGTCACCTGTGAATGACAAACACACATTGCAATGTTGCACAGGCAGAGGGCAGCAGGTCTCACACACACAGCACGCCATATCACTAGGCATACTCACCCACAATCCAAGCACGTTCGGGAAGCAGATTAGCCATCAGCCTGAGCACAATGCTGTTCCTCAGGATGTAGGAGTCATGGGCTGAGCCAGGAAATCTGGCACACACATGCGATATGGTCATGTCTGCAAGGCACACCACCTGCACATTGATAGAGTGATAATGTTTTCTATTCCTAAAAATGTGCTCACTCGCCTGTGATGGCACAAGACCAACATGGGTGCAATCGATGGCATGGGGGATGTTCCCAAGCAGAGAGAAGTCTCCAGTCACACCGGCCAATTCTGCTCCCCTGGGAAAATGTATGTATCAATCCTTATGTATAATCATGGCTGCAAGAACATCCCTCTGCATCAGGTTGAACATGGGTTGCGACATCCCTGCAGCACTGGCCATGGTCTCCTGGAAGGAACCAGTTGCAAAAAAGTGGAGGGCTGCAAACACTTTGTATGTGGGTGTAAATGCTGTTGGGTAGTTGAGACGAGGCTGCAGGTGGGGCTCCAACAGATCGCAAAGGGTCTTCAGTGTTGGTCTGTCAAGGCGGAATTTGCGAATGATCGCTATATCCTCCATGTCCTCCAGCACTGTCAGGTGATGTATGAGATTAGCCCTCCTCCTTGTTGAGCTGTAAATGGACACATGTCAATGACAACCATCATGAGATGGCCACAGCACATCCCGTTAAGGATGTCACGGAAAAACAAAGACTGCCATGAAGATGCGTGGCACGCCAGCTTACATGGGTGGACATTTGAGGCACACAGAGGGCACACCTCTCCATTTACAATACACAAGTGCTCCTTGAGCCCTGCGTTGTTCAACATATATATGAAACCACTGGCTGGGGTTGTCGAACCGCACGGTATTAAGATCATATCGTATGCGGACGATACCCAGCTAGTGGTTTTCTTGGCTCAGGATGGTAACAGGCAAACCGCGGAAGGCCTGATGAAATGTCTAGAGGATGTCAAGGAATGGATGACAGCCTCCTCTTTAAAACTTAATGGAGATAAAACAGAGCTCATGCTCCTGGGCCCAGTATCACCAGTGCCATTTATCTCCCTCTGGCCTCCCTGCCTGGGCACCCCCCCTACCCCCAAGGAAAGTATAAAAAGCCTGGGAGTATGGCTGGATAAAAATCTCTCTTTTACCATCCAGGCCACCAAACTGTCTGCCACGTGCTTCGGCTTACTCAGAACATTGAGGAAAGTTCTGCCTCTTTTGCCAATGGAAGCCAAACAGGTGGCAGTACAGGGCTTGATACAGTCCCGGCTAGATTTTAATAATGCCCTTTATGTGGGTGCCCCAGAACTGACATTGCGGAAGCTGCAGGTTGTACAGAACTGTGCAGCCCGTACCCTGCTACAGATCCCCCGCACTCAGTCAGCCAGGCCCGGACTAAAAAGATTGCACTGGCTTCCGGTGAAGCAGAGAGTCGCATTTAAGGCATTGTGCATCGCCCACCGGGCATTCTGGAAGACGGGCCCAGCAATTAATGACAACCTAGTCACCCGCTACCACCCAAGCAGGAATCTTCGCTCTACGGAGGCTTTCTTGGCCGTAGTGCCCAAAGTTAAAAGAGCTAGAACCGGAGGTAGGATGTTCTCCCTAAATGCCTCCAAGTTGTGGAACTTACTTCCAGCACAACTTCGCTCCAACCCTAATCTGCTCTCATTCCGCAAACAATTAAAGACCCTTTTGTTTGCAAAGTCCACCGAGGCCTAGCTTCTTCCTCATCGCCCAGTTCTGTCTAGAGACTCAGCGCTTGTACGCCCGTGGGGCAGCAATCGCGCTCTATAAATTGACATACAATACAATACAATACAATACAAACAACACATAGGACAATGTGAATGCACACATACTGAACCCCACATTTCACATGTGCACACCTCGTACCGTACAATCCACCAATGTGTGCGAAATTACCATGACTGTTTCATACCCATCTGCTGTACCTGTTACCACCTCTATGCATTATGTGAACTTGGCACACATCCACAACCCAATGATCACAGTGGCTGGAAAACTGTCACTTGTGTGCATAAGCTGATATGAAAGCACAAGTAAGTAACAACACCATACAGTGAGACAAGCCTTGCCAAGGTCAGCACTGACCCACAACACATTGATTGGTTACACATTATTGACACCAGCTTAACATTATCAATCATCATCAACCATCAAATGCATAAGTGACATGGCAGGGACCACAGACCAATGTGTGTCACAAATAACGTGCGTCCACCTGTGGATTATATGGAATAATGGCATTGTGTGCACAAGATGTGCCCTCAACCATGTTGCTGCTGTGCACTGATGCAGTGTACATGATGGACATTGCCATTGCATGTGCCTAAAATCGCGGTAGCTACCGCCTGGCCACGGCAGTGTGACACCAGCACCACCCCCTTCACAAGTGGGGTAGCCATTGGCATGGAGACATGAGTAGATGGCTGTGGGCATTATCCGCCACCCAAATCGCGGTAGCTACCGCCTGGCCACGGCGGTGTGACACCAGCACCACCTCCTTCACAAGTGCGGTAGCCATTGGCATGAGACATGGGTAGATGGCTGTGGGCATGCTCCACCACCCAAATCACGGTAGTTACCACCTGGCCACGGCGGTGTGACACCAGCACCACCCCCTTCACAAGTGCAGTAGCCATTGGCATGGAGACATGGCTAGATGACTGTGGGCATGCTCCGCCACCGTAATCGCCATAGGTACCGCATGACCACGGCGGTGATGGGATGCTTTTGGAAGATGCACCATCACGGTAGTGCACCCGGGCACCTGCGGTGCATCACCGCCATGGAGCATTGCCTACAGCCAATAAGAGCGATGATTGCGGTGGCATGATGCAGTTTTGAAAATTGCGGAAGGCGTGCTCCGCCTCCGCGGAGGCGGTCATTCGATGCTTTTGAATGAGGCTGACCTGGACAACCAATTATTGCAGCTTTGCACTGTTAGAACTGGGATTTTCTGGTTGGCTAAGGCTTACGCCAAAGTCAGGCAGAAACCACCATTCTAGTCAGGGCAAGGGGGTCACACGCCAAGATAACCCCTGCTCACCCCCTTTGGTAGCTTGGCACGAGCAGACAGGCTTATCCCGGAGGCAATGTGTAAAGCATTTGCGCACGCACACAACAGCAACAACATCCTAGGCACACCATAAAAGGAACTCCACACAAGGTTATATAAAAATAACTTTTGTATTGTCAAAACACATCAGATAGTATTCACACAATATACATTGTGCCAACTGGCATGGGCAATATTCACATAGGGTTATTTACATTAGGACAGGGCCACGTGGGCCACTGTCAGAATCAGCACTTAGTAGAACTAGCACTTAGAATAACTGTCACACCAAATCACAATTATAGATCACAACCAGTAACCACTGGTAACAGGTAGGTACACACTACGCAATACTAATAACCATATGCATAGATCACGCATGGACACATAACCTCTCTAATATAACATACTAGGCAAAGAAAACTTCTAAGCAATAAGCACATTTAGAAGTATAACACAAGCATAAAGGCAAAGCTCATTACGTAGAAATCACATTTGGGCCTAACCAGTAAAAATACAGTAGGCAATCTCCTCACTAGTCTAAACACATTAGACTCTGCCTCCTAAGAATAAATCACATTTAGGCCTAACCAGTAGAACTACAGTAGGCAATCATTCACTAGTTTAAACACATTAGACTCTGCCTCCTAAGAATAAATCACATTTAGGGGCTTAACTCACAGTGAAGTAAACTCTCACTAACATAAACCTACATAGGTAAAATAACCTCATAAACATAGTAAAATCACATTGCGCAAAAATCACATTAGGGCCTTGAGCCCTACCCACATACCAGCCCCCAGGCCAACTGGCCATCTCAAGAAGGGCTCAAGTGCCCTCTGTCCAGAATGTCAGGGCGTGCTGCCACGCAGCGCCAGTCAGGGGTGCGCCACCGGCGCAAACCTAAATGTTGCAGCTGCCGACTACTTGCTGGGCAGCTGGGAACAGTAACAGGGCCTAAATGTTGCAGCTGGCACTAAGTGCTGCACAGCTTTAGAAGGCCTGGCACCACTGTGCCATCTGTGTCCCACACAGGGACTCTCTCTCTCCCTTGGCGCCTAAACGGTGCAGCTGCTCACTAATTGCTGGGCAGCTGGGAATCAATAAAACTGTGACAGGGCCCTCACTGACCCTGGAACAGAACTGCGCCAACTGTTGGAGCCATTTGGCTCTGAAAATAAACAGGTCCCCTCAAACACTGGGGACAGGACACAGGCCCTCAACATCACATCTGCGCCATGGCACACAAGAACAGGCGCGTGAACTGGGGTGACACAGACCCCTGAGGACCCCACTGGGCCCTTTAAATCATGAGGCACAGCTGTGGGGAAAACATGGGCCTTTAAAAGGATAGGGAGTCCCCTCTGGAGCCATCTAGGCTCGGGAACTAAAGCTGTGCCTGTTGGAGCCCTCTGGCTCCGAAAATAAACATGCCCATTGTTGGAGCCATCCGAGGCTCTGAGAATTCCTCCTCGCACACGTTGGAGCGGCCCGCTGCTAGGTGGGGCCGCTCTGACTGCCACCGGGCCTGCACTGGCCCTCGGTCATCCTCGCTGGGTCGGCCCTCTGTCAGGCGGGGCTGCCCAGTACACCACCAGGGCCTCCCCACGACACCCAAAGAACAAATGGTGGCCGCCCGCCCAAGATCAGCCCTGACTCACCAGTCTCTTCTCCGCTGCAGCACATGCCCCTGCGGGGCTCCTCGTGGCACACAGGAGCCCTGCTCCACGAATACGCCTCTCCTCCGGCGGCTCTCTTGGACAGGCAGCGGCACTTCTCTTGCAGGCTCCCTTAGACTCCAGGGAGCCCAGGCCCTCCGTTAGCAGCCTCGGCCGCCAGCTCCGCTTCACCCGGGCCCCCCTCCTGGGACCCGGGGCTTTCTTCTCTTCTCGCCGCACCGCAGAGCTCTTTCCTCTGTGTGGGAGCCCAGCGGCAACACACCGCATCACTTCCCCTTCGGTCTGGGAAGCCCCGCACCCGGCAGACCAAGCCTCTCTCTCTTTCCGGGTCACGCTAGGCAGCGGCCCAGGGAAAGATTGTAAACGTTGCTCGGGCTGTGGCGGTGATTCCTTTTGGCGGCATAAACGGGGTAGCAACCGGGTTTTAAAATAACAGTGGGGAAAAAAATAAGCAGGGTAGGCTCCTGGCAAAAATGCAAATACGGGCAAACGCATTGCCATAAGCAGGGTGAGCACCCGCGATGTGCCCAAGAAGGGGGGAATACCAGCACACGATGCAGCCCAGCGCTGTAGGCATAAAATAGCAGCGCTTACTAAGCGCTAGGGCAGAGTCACGAGCCTTCTCCCTAAAAAGCGATCCCAGGGCGCTTAGGCTTCTACAAGCCTGGGCAAAAGCAAGAAAGCAAGGCAAAGGGTCCCAAAAGTCCTGGGCAGCAAAGTCCATCAGGTATCTAGGGGCTGGGCAGGGCCCAGGGAGGCAAGCCTTCCCCTGGGCCCCAGCAACAGCACGCCCCTGGTTGATTCAAGCAGGAAACAATAACCCTTTACAAGAGGTCACAGCCTCTTTTTATACACAAAATCCGTTGTCTAGCAGGGTGCAGGCAATGTGAGAACCAGTTACAACTGGTTATGGGGAACTCCTTTAACTGGCCAGGCTAGGGACATCAGACGCACTACAGGGGGAGGACCCAGCATTGTGGAGGGAAAACCCAGCCCTATTCAGGTCCCAGGTGTACCCCTCCCTCACATCAGCATGCTAATCTCTCCATTCACCACCTGGGCAGACCCATCCAGACTCTTGGAGCCAGGCTCACCAGCCAGCTCCAGCCAATCACGTGCCAGCACACTCACTACACATGCACACCCATGTCTAGAAGTGGCACTTCCACACTAGACAAAATCATGCCGCATACATCATTGCGCAGCATTCAATCTCACGAGTTTGCACATACCAAACTCGACCCTGCACTCCCCACACATCAGGAACTACCATGGCCACACATATTCCCCATGCATTCCTATGGGAGGGCAGGTCACTCACCACACATACACAGGGAGCTCACGCACTTTACACTGTACAACAGTGAAAAAGTGCGCAGAGGCCTAAAATCACCAACACTAGGTTACAGAAATAGGCTAGGAAAAACCAAAAAGTTTCAGGGTGAACCTGCCAATAGGGCCGGGTCCAACATGCACCTTACAAACAACCCCAGGGGCTATAAATCTGTGGGAGTGAGCCTCCATTTCCACTGCTCACAGAGCCTGCTGCCTGGGACCCTGTCCTGCTGCTGGCTCAAGTGACTGCTGCCTGGGACCCTCTCCTGCTGCTGCCTCAAGTCCCTGCTGCCTGGGACCCTCTCCTGCGGCTACCTCAAGTGCCTGCTGCCTGGGACCCTCTCCTGCTGCTGCCTCAAGTGCCTGCTGCCTGGGATCCGTCACCACTCACTTCAACCACAGGTGTTCCATGTTTACAGGGATGGTAAGGACAGAGTAGATCCATGCCAGTTCATTCACAAGTGAGGAGCTGGAGGTCCTAGTGGAGGAGGTGCTGGCACAGTGCAGTCATCCTGCAAGTGTGTGAGATTATCAGGGACCCTCTACGTCCCCATGTATGCATGCAATCACATCAGTTTGGCCCATGCAGAGTGCCCTTGTGAGGTGTCCCCCAGTTTGGGATGGAGGGAGATTACAATAGGTCATGAGTCTGTGACTTACTACTGTACTGATCAATGTAGCTACATGACACTGTGTCACTGGTCATTTACCCTTCTTTTCTCCCATACCTGCAGCTCAAGGTACACCAGCGTAAGGCCGTGTGGAGGGCCATTGCAGCAAAGGTGCGAGCCCTGGGGGTATCCAACTGACGATGCACCCACTGCCACAAGAGGTGGGACAACATCAGCCGGCTGGCAAAGAATGTGGCAGAGATGACATTGGGGCTGCTACCGCGTACTGAGCGTTTGGTACGGCGCAACATAACACCACTGATGGGCCGCATATTGGCAGTGACTCATCCGTAGCTGAATGCACGTCTGAAGGAGCATCGCCAGCAAGGCAGGGGTGAGTATTTGGGAGGGTGACTTTGGCTGTGAGCGGTTGCATGTGGCAGCGGTGGCCCATGTGTTGTTCCTGTGGTGGTGCTGTGCTGTGTCATGTGAGTGGCTGCTGGGATGTGTGCTAGTCTCAGGCATTGTGCCAAACTGGCCTTACAAAGCTGATCCTCCCTGCTGTGCTTTCTCATAGCCAGATGTGTTAGGATCTACATGGTCATTCAGCATTGGGATAGAATGGGGAACCTATTAGGGGGTGAACAGCAGGGTCCACTATCTGAGTGTGACTTCATGTATGCTTACTTTGCATGCACCATGATCGGTGAGGCCCACACATCTGACAACAAGGTGCCCCAGAGTACCTCATGGTGCTTGGTATGGCCTACTTGGCATTGTGGACTATCATGTCCTAATAGGTGTGTGTGTTGTCCCCTCCTGTTCCCTGAAGGCCTGTCAGTGGCAATTAGTGTTGTCGCCACATCATGTCCCAAAGTGTGGGCAGGGCAAGTTGTGTGTCTGGTACACTTCATCCACTGGCAGGGTGTTGTGCTGTGTGGCCTCAACATGGCTCAGTCATGGCAGATATTCAGGGTTACAGGCACTGTTGTGGTCTATGTAGTGTGATGCTGCAATGTGATTGCAGGGTGTGGTGGTCGCCATCTTGATTTGGCCATCTCCTGTACTGCACTGATTGGTTTGCTTTGTCCTGCTGATGACACTAACACAACCCTGCATCTGTCTCTCATGCAAAATCGCCAGTGGACACGGAGGAACGGGAGCCGGAAACCAGTGGTGGCGAGAGTAGCACCACAGCTGCACTGGAGGCCAGTGACACAGATCTCACCAGCGCATCTGAGGGGGACCATAGTATG
The DNA here is from genome assembly GCF_964261635.1 of Lissotriton helveticus. Lineage (NCBI taxonomy): Eukaryota > Metazoa > Chordata > Amphibia > Caudata > Salamandridae > Lissotriton > Lissotriton helveticus. The sequence continues at coordinate 314,407,716 of NC_136062.1, forward strand.
CAGGAGGTATCCGTGGCTAAGACACAGAGTACTACATTATCTGATGCCAGCGGTGATGCATCCATGTTGGCAGGCACAGGGGATGGGGAGTTTGCAACATCATCTACCACACAGCGGCCAGTGCCCAGCCTCCCATCCACTTCATCTGGTGCTGCCCGTGTCCGTGTCAGTAAGAGGGGACGAGTTTCATTCACACCTGACACCGCTGAGCCTGCACCTGTCCCTCCTGCTGCCTTCAGTGCTGAGTCTGTAGAGCTCCTGCGCAAGCTTTGTGTGGGCCAGACCACCCTGCTAAATGCCTTCAGTGACCATGACAAGAAATTAGGCCAGGTGGTTGCCTGCATGGAGGGCATACACTCTGACGTGGAGGGCTACACCGTACAGTCCAGGTTTTGTCATCCGTAGTTACGTCTGCCCTTCAACAGGCACATGCTCCCATTCCTGCTCAGGTGCCTTTGTCCACCCCCAGTCACTGGCCACATCAGATGACAGTGACCACGGTTCGCATGCATCACAGACACGATACAGCACAAGGAGCACACAGCAGACACAACCCAAGCGGTCCCGCCCACAGACACCATTCCCACAGAAGAGCAGAGCCAGCCCAGAAGCAAAGACAAGAGCCCGTCAGAGAAGAGCAAGGCCGAAAAAGCAATGAGGCTCATATCAGGCTCACATGCCTCAGAGGCATTACCAGCAAAGGACTCTCCTGGCCCTAAAACTTCAGGCAGAGCTACCCGTGCTGTGTCTGTGCCCACTGAGGAGGTGTTGTATGGCAAGCATACACCTAGGAAGGGGCTCATCCCCCACCACATCAACTCCAATTCCAAGCCCAGTAAAGCAGGTGGGGGAGGGCACTGTAGAGGCTAGCCCTGGCAAACAGGCAATGGAGGGCACTGTTGGGGCCACCCCTGGCAAAGAGGCAAAGAGGTAGGTGGTCCAGAGGCGTAGCCAGACAAAGCTTTCTGCAGGATCCAGCACGTCACCAGAGGGAGTGCCAGTGTCTGCACCCGATGCGGGACAGTTGGTCTTTGTGCCTGTTGTGTCATCACCAGTTCCCATTAACCCCAAAACAGGCTAGCCATTTCGTATTCCCAAGAAGTGGAAGGGCACCCCTCCAACCTCTCCCACCCACACTGCGTCACAGGTCTGCATGACTCCACCTCCACGTGCCACTATACCACTTGGTCCAAACAGCCCTTCAGCTTGCCAAAACACTGATAGCCCTACATTTTTATTTATTTTTATTTTATTGAACTTATATTGCGCACAGCTACCCGCAATGGGTTTCCCGGCGCCAGGGACAGACTAGAGAAGAAAACAAGCAGTGGCTGAAAGTTAAAAACTGAATTAAAGAATTTAAAACAGAAAAGTCTTTAATTTTTTACGGAAAACAGAAAGGTTAGTTTCTGTTTTTAGCGCCAACGGGAGAGCATTCCACATCTTGGGTCCCAGATATGCAAATGAGCGGCCTCCCATTTTTGTCAATCGAATCCTAGGAATCACGAGATTGTGGTTGTTGGATGACCTAAGAGAGCGGCCAGGCTGATATGGCAGGGCAAGATTGGACAAGTAGCTAGGAGCAGAACACTGGCGAATCTTAAATAGGAAGCACAGAGTTTTAAAGACCACACGATCAGAAATTTTTAGCCAATGGAGGTTACGCAAAGCTTGCATTGCGGACGTTCTCCGTGGAACATTGCGCAACAGACGCCCAGCTGAGTTCTGTACAACCTGGAGTTTATTGATTGTAGCTTTATCTGCTCCTAAATAGAGCACATTGCCATAGTCGATACGAGACATCACAAGAGCCTGTACGACAGTTCTTCGAGTGGACTCAGGCAACATCCATATGATCTTCTGCAACCAGCGTAGAGTATTAAAGCAGATTGCAGCGACCTTTGTTGCCTGCTGCCTCATTGAAAGATTGTCGTCAATCAGGACACCGAGGTTGCGGGCGACAGACACGGGGAGGCAACGGACCCATATCACTGGGCCAGTGTCTAGAGCCCCATAGATCTTCATGTTTACCCAGTATAATCACCTCGGTCTTGTCTCTGTTAAGCTTTAGCAGGTGTGCTTGCATCCAAGCTGCAACACGAGAAAGGCCAATTTTAAGGGCAGAAATGTCCTGAGTCCTGCTGCTAGACAAAGAGAACACTATCTGCGTGTCGTCTGCGTATGAGTATATAGACAAACCGGCGTCCTCAACGATAGAAGCAAGTGGTCTGATGTAAATATTGAACAACAGAGGGCTCAATATAGACCCTTGAGGGACGCCGTAGGCAGAGGAATAAACCGCAGATTCAGCTTTGTTCGAGAAAACCTGAAAAGTGCGCTCATTAAGAAATGAGGCCACCCAGGCGAGCGCTGATCCAGCAACACCGAGGGAGCAGAGAGACTCCAATAAGATGGAGTGGGACACGGTATCGAAAGCAGCGCCTATATCAAGAAGAATAAGCGCAAAGGTCTCACCGCCATCGATACCGTGTCGGAGTCGCTCAGTCACCCCAAGGAGTGCGGATTCGGTGGAATAGTTGGCGCGAAAGCCTGATTGGGATGGATGGAGATATCCCACGTTTTCAACAAACTCATTAAGCTGGGTGTTAACATGACGCTCCAGTATTTTGGAGCAGGCTGGCAGCAGGGATATAGGCCTGAAGTTAGCAAGGTTTGTGATGTCAGCACCTGATTTTTTCAGCAGGGTAACGACCATGGCATGTTTCCAGTCTTGTTCTACCCGAGATTCAATGAGAGAGATGTTAAGTAGTCTCATTAAGAATCGACGAGGTTCAAGGTCAAGTTGTTTCAGTATCTTCATAGGGACTGGGTCCCTCGGAGAGCCTGACCTGATGCTTTTCAGACAAGACAGGAAAGAAGAATCATCAAATAATGTCCAGTTGTAGATGAACTCAGTGGGGGAAGCAAAGGCATTGCAGGAAAAGCTGGGTTGAGAAAAGTCATTAGAGGGTAAAAGGGAGGACAAAGATTGGTAAATGCCCTCAACCTTAGATATGAAGAAGTCTGCAATGGCATTGCATTGTGTACCATCCAAAGCCGGCAGCGCAGGAGTAGTATCAGCTCCTGTAAGTTTCTTAACAGTAGCAAAAAGAGTCCGAGGACAATTTTGCACTGAAGTGATTGTAGAGGCGATGTAAGAGGCCTTGGCACGTTTACAGTTTGCATGGTAAACTTTTAGTTCATCTTTATAAATCACTTTGGAAGGAGCAGAGTAAAACATCCTCCATTTCCTCTCCAGAGCTTTACATTTAGCACGTTGAGTTTTAAGCTCATCCGAGTACCAAGGTGCTGGTGGGCGCAAGGATCTACATTTGCTGCTAGACCGGGGAAGAAGAGCCGACACTGCATCTGTCAGCCAACCAAAAATAGGAGCATTCAAATTCTGCTCAGAGTTGATGGAGGATGGAATAGTCTCGGTCAAACGCAGATTAAAAGCGGCTACATCAAGCCTGTCCCAGCGATAAGATGATTTAATTTCCTCCACATCACCTGGCCCTCTGTCTCCCCAGTCAAGTGTTCCTGCTGTCCCAGACACACAGCCAGCTCCAAGTCTGCCTGACAGCCACATGTGAGTGTTAGTCCCCCTCATACACCTGTCTCTCATACAGGTGTGCTAGTCCTGCCCATTGTTTGCCACCTGGGTGTGTTGCTGGTTATGGACAGGTACAGTCATACACACTCACTTTGCAGCTTCTCATGTCCTGACTCAGCACTGCACACTGGACCTGTTGCTCCGCTGTTTTGGACTCTCCGCTGTGCCATGGACACTGGCACTGTTGCTCTGCTGTGTTGTACTCTCACCTGTGCCATGTACACTGGTCCTGTTGCTCTGCTGTGTTGGAGTCCCCCCTGTGCCATGGACACTGGCCCTGTTGCTCGGTTGTGTTGTACTCTCCCCTGTGCAGCCTCTCATGTACTTGCTGTGCCACCTGCCATGGACACTGGCCCTGTTGCTCTGCTGTGTTGGACTCTCCCCTGTGCCATGGACACTGGCCCTGTTGCTCTGCTGTGTTGTACTCTCGCCTGTGCCATGGACACTAGCCCTGTTGCTATGCTGTGTTGTACTCTCACCTGTGCCATGGACACTGGCCCTGTTTCTCTGCTGTGTTGTACTCTCATGGGTGCCATGGACACTGGACCTGTTGCTCTGCTGTGTTGGAGTCCCCCCTGTGCCATGGACAATGGCCCTGTTGCTCTGCTGTGTTGTACGCTAACCTGTGCCATGTACACTGGCCCTGTTGTTCTGCTGTGTTTTACACTCACCTGTGCCATGGACACTGGCCCTGTTGCTCTTCTGTGTTGGAGTCCCCCTGTGCCATGGACACTGGTCCTGTTGCTCTGCTGTGTTGTACTCTCCCCTGTGCCATGGACACTGGCCCTGTTGCTCAGCTGTGTTGTACTCTCACCTTTGCCATGGACACTGGCCCTGTTGCTCTGCTGTGTTGTACTCTCACCTGTGCCATCGACACTGGCCCTGTTGCTCTGCTGTGTTGGAGTCCCCCCTGTGCCATGGACACTGACCCTGTTGCTCTGCTGTGTTGTACTCTCAACTGTGCCATGGACACTGGCCCTGTTGCTCTGCTGTGTTGTACTCTCCCCTGTGCCATGGACACTGGCCTTCATGTTTGAAGTTTGCCTTTGCTGGTTATCTTGCATATGATCCACATTTTGTGCCTTGCTCTTGTGTACTGTTGTTTTACTGTCACATCTGTGCAATAGGTGAATAAAGACAGTTACTCCTGTTGTCTGTTTTGTCAGTGTCCTTGCTGATTAAAGTTATTTTGGTGTGTGCATTTTGTTGCCTGTGCCCCATGCTCTATGTGTCACTTCTACATTGCCACGCTCTTTGCCCGCATCACATTTGTCACAGTGTCTTAAGTCCATTCAGACACTGATACTAGTGTTATCTGGGATGGCTCTTTTACCTGTCATGCAGTTCTCTTTTTAGTGGTTTGCTATTGTTGGCTACATTGTTGCCATGTCAGGTTGGGGGACACTGCCAGCACAGGGTGTGATGCTGTGCACAGGTTTGCATGCAGGCTGGGCAATGGCATGATGTATGTGTGTTATTCCTGTATATGTGCCCAGCTGTGTATGTGTATGGTCATTTTGTGTTGGCCCTTAGTCCTGGTCCTCTGGCCTACATGAGATGTGTGCTCTTGGGTGTTGAAGAGGTGTGCAGTGTGAAGGGTGTGACTTTGTAGTGGGTGTGGATGTGTGTGTGCCCCTGGATTGTGATAGACACACATATGTCAGCCAGGAGTTGTGTGCCTGTTGTTTGGATTGTCCTGCCCTGTGTAAATGATTAGTAGGTAATAATGGGGTAAACCCTTACCTCATCGACCTGGGTCAGTACAGAGTTATAAAAAAGAGATGGTCGATTACAAAACAATCATAGATTCCATTACTCAGATATGAATATAGAGGTACACACACAAGTTAAATGTCATTTAGACTGAATTTAATTCAGCTTACTGCAAAGATTACCTGTAGTCTCACACATATTATATTTCATATTCATACAATACATGGTAATTACGTACAGTTCTTAAATTGGTGCTCGGTGATTGTCAAAGAAGAAGGGAGGTTATTTAGTAGGGTGGGGTGTGATTGGAAAAGAATAAGGGACAAAGAAAAGGAATTGTGTCCTGTAAACAATTCTGTATTATTCAGAGAGCATTTCTAGTCCATGACAGATCAACGTAGTTCCCTAGAAACACACTATACACGTGGGCCCAGTATGGCAAATTTCAATAAAGCGTGTATGTGTTGATGGTGTTGTCGACGTTTCGACCCCCAAGATAAGGGCGGGTAGATCCTCAGTTTGGGGTCTTCTTCAGGACATTTAAAAACAGTGACATTGAGCACCTAGGAAAACAGAGACGTGTGTCACTCGATAGAATTACTTATAGTTTGGAAAAAAGAGAGGGGGGACACTCAATGTCCCACACGCATGGTGTACCTACATGTACAGGCGGTTAGGTGACGTCCCTTCTGAATTAGGACTCGCGCCCGTAGAGGTATTCTATAGGGGAAATAAATTCGTATTAGGAAGGATAGGCAGGCAGGTAGGGGTAGATTAGCCCAAGATGGAACGAAAGAAAAACTTACTAGGTTCTTCAGTTAATAGAGACCATAATTCAATGATAGGCGTCCCAGATGACGGGGTATCAGAATCTGTGGATGGAAAAAAGGGGAACCATGTCTCTCTATTCATGTGTGGGGGCAGTTAGGGTTTTGAGCAAGGTGGTCCCAAACTTACTTGAAAAACGAACCGATTGTATCAGGGGGTGGGAGAGGCAAGCGTCCTAGATCCACCGGGCGATTCAATCAAGGGTGTAGAGGTCTTACACCATCTGAAAAAACAGAAATAATCTGTAATCCAGACCTCCTCCAAATTCGACATCATTAAAAATAAGATAAATGGGTATAACCGCCCCACCCTCCGTCACTGAAAGAGCAGAGATTGCGTGAATTGGCTGTCCTGTTATTAACCATCACGCGCCCGTCAATGTGTGCAACATTAGAGGTACCAAATCTCCGAAGTGGTGGTAGTATACATATACAGTAATATTAAGACACCAGTCCATATCGGTGCACGTTTATGGAAAACTGAATATTTGTCATCAATATCCGTGTCCCATTAACTCAAAGCGCGAAGTAGCGTGTATAACACAACGCGGCCAGTGCCACTAGCCGGAGGTAAGATCAGACTCAAGCCCAGACACCCGGTAGTTCCATAATGCTAATCTAGAAACAGCGAGCGGAGCAGACGTACCTGTGTTACTGCTGACTTGTGTGTCCAGAGTAACAGCCTGCATACGCTCGTGATCCGAGACATAGACCCGGCTGGGTAGCGGGCGTGTCTGAGGGGGCGTGTCCCGGCACCTCGCGGTGCCGCCGCTGAATGCTGCTCGCCTGGAAGACTCCATGAGGCGCATGCGCGCGGCATGAAACACTACGGGCTATGGGGACGCGAGTGGTACAGCGCATCACTCTATCAGGCGGAGAATGCCCACTTAGAAGAAGTGTTCCACAGACAGCCTTTAAACATCGGTGTAAATAATTAAATTACATTACCCCAGGATCCCGCACTCGCTTGGAGGGAGGCACACGTTATATGGTAGTGGTTGGACATCAATGGCATTTGTACGTTGAAAAAGAGGTGACACTACAAACAGCAAAGTATTTAGAAACACATGATGGTCACACATTACTTGTCTAAATGCCCGACGTTTGTACATATATTAGTGCTCGTCCACAGACAGCCCTTATACATCGGTGTAGATAATTAAACCAAGAGCATTATGACAACGTACTCGCTTGGAGGGAGGCAAAAGTTGTCTAGCAGTAGTTGGGCATTCGTACAGTGAGAATCATTTGTGCATTGAAAAGAAATGACAATACAAACAACACGTATTAAGAGACACATGCTGGTCTTGTTAGCAAAACATTACTTGTCCTAATAATCGACATTTGTGCATATATTGGTGCTAGTATTCATATGCATGACCACACTAGCCTTTCTGATAGTGGAAAAATAGTGGGGATTCTCTCACATTGTTCTAAAAGTATTGATTACTCATGTATTAACACTTTGTCAGTTTAGTCTTTGTCTAGCGGAGCTAGATAATAGTCCCAAAAGAGTTCGTGTCTCTGATCTTATACATATTTAGATCTCACACCTTACTGGTCGGGTACAAGTCCAGCTAATTGTGAGTAAGTCGCATCAAGTTCATTCAGGCCATTGTCCACAGTGTCCAATGTGTACATCCATTTACACTCCCTAAGGTTTAGTAGTGAGTTCAGGTCCCCCCCTCTTGGTCCGACTTCGATTTTCTCAATCACCAACCATTTAAAGGATTCAGGGGTATGGGCTTTGGACATGAAGTGTTCCACCAAGGGAGAGCCTGGTGTTTGGCACCTTATCCGGCTGCAATGCTGTAGAATCCGCTTTTTGACATGTTGTTTCGTCTGTCCGATATATACAAGGTCACAAGGACATATAATGGCATAGATAACGTCACTTGTGTTGCAGTTTGTCATTGATTTCAGATTAACCGTGTGGTTGCGATAGTTCCAAGCCCTGGTTTCCACTGTCTGGGGACATGCTTTACACTTCGTACATTTGAAATGCCCGACCACTTGGGGAAGATTCCACATGCTTTGTAGGGTGGGGGGAGCAGGAGTTTCCAGGTAGGAGGACACCACCTTGTCCCTGATATTCTTAGCTTTTTTGAATGCATGCATCGGCAGTCGTTCATGGTTGATCACATCAGATACCATATTCCAGTGTTTGTTTACTGCCTTCTTAATCAAATTACTCTTTGTGCAGAATGTCGTCACACAGATAATCCTGTCTGGCTCTACGTGACGCTCTCTGGGTTTCAGCAGATCTTCCCTCGGGCTGAACCATGCCCTCTTTCTCGCTCTTGTCACTAGTCGTCTCGTCACTGTGGACAATGGCCTGAATGAACTTGATGCGACTTACTCACAATTAGCTGGACTTGTACCCGACCAGTAAGGTGTGAGATCTAAATATGTATAAGATCAGAGACACGAACTCTTTTGGGACTATTATCTAGCTCCGCTAGACAAAGACTAAACTGACAAAGTGTTAATACATGAGTAATCAATACTTTTAGAACAATGTGAGAGAATCCCCACTATTTTTCCACTATCAGAAAGGCTAGTGTGGTCATGCATATGAATACTAGCACCAATATATGCACAAATGTCGATTATTAGGACAAGTAATGTTTTGCTAACAAGACCAGCATGTGTCTCTTAATACGTGTTGTTTGTATTGTCATTTCTTTTCAATGCACAAATGATTCTCACTGTACGAATGCCCAACTACTGCTAGACAACTTTTGCCTCCCTCCAAGCGAGTACGTTGTCATAATGCTCTTGGTTTAATTATCTACACCGATGTATAAGGGCTGTCTGTGGACGAGCACTAATATATGTACAAACGTCGGGCATTTAGACAAGTAATGTGTGACCATCATGTGTTTCTAAATACTTTGCTGTTTGTATTGTCACCTCTTTTTCAACGTACAAATGCCATTGATGTCCAACCACTACCATATAACGTGTGCCTCCCTCCAAGCGAGTGCGGGATCCTGGGGTAATGTAATTTAATTATTTACACCGATGTTTAAAGGCTGTCTGTGGAACACTTCTTCTAAGTGGGCATTCTCCGCCTGATAGAGTGATGCGCTGTACCACTCGCGTCCCCATAGCCCGTAGTGTTTCATGCCGCGCGCATGCGCCTCATGGAGTCTTCCAGGCGAGCAGCATTCAGCGGCGGCACCGCGAGGTGCCGGGACACGCCCCCTCAGACACGCCCGCTACCCAGCCGGGTCTATGTCTCGGATCACGAGCGTATGCAGGCTGTTACTCTGGACACACAAGTCAGCAGTAACACAGGTACGTCTGCTCCGCTCGCTGTTTCTAGATTAGCATTATGGAACTACCGGGTGTCTGGGCTTGAGTCTGATCTTACCTCCGGCTAGTGGCACTGGCCGCGTTGTGTTATACACGCTACTTCGCGCTTTGAGTTAATGGGACACGGATATTGATGACAAATATTCAGTTTTCCATAAACGTGCACCGATATGGACTGGTGTCTTAATATTACTGTATATGTATACTACCACCACTTCGGAGATTTGGTACCTCTAATGTTGCACACATTGACGGGCGCGTGATGGTTAATAACAGGACAGCCAAGTCACGCAATCTCTGCTCTTTCAGTGACGGAGGGTGGGGCGGTTATACCCATTTATCTTATTTTTAATGATGTCGAATTTGGAGGAGGTCTGGATTACAGATTATTTCTGTTTTTTCAGATGGTGTAAGACCTCTACACCCTTGATTGAATCGCCCGGTGGATCTAGGACGCTTGCCTCTCCCACCCCCTGATACAATCGGTTCGTTTTTCAAGTAAGTTTGGGACCACCTTGCTCAAAACCCTAACTGCCCCCACACATGAATAGAGAGACATGGTTCCCCTTTTTTCCATCCACAGATTCCGATACCCCGTCATCTGGGACGCCTATCATTGAATTATGGTCTCTATTAACTGAAGAACCTAGTAAGTTTTTCTTTCGTTCCATCTTGGGCTAATCTACCCCTACCTGCCTGCCTATCCTTCCTAATACGAATTTATTTCCCCTATAGAATACCTCTACGGGTGCGAGTCCTAATTCAGAAGGGACGTCACCTAACCGCCTGTACATGTAGGTACACCATGCGTGTGGGACATTGAGTGTCCCCCCTCTCTTTTTTCCAAACTATAAGTAATTCTATCGAGTGACACACGTCTCTGTTTTCCTAGGTGCTCAATGTCACTGTTTTTAAATGTCCTGAAGAAGACCCCAAACTGAGGATCTACCCGCCCTTATCTTGGGGGTCGAAACGTCGACAACACCATCAACACATACACGCTTTATTGAAATTTGCCATACTGGGCCCACGTGTATAGTGTGTTTCTAGGGAACTACGTTGATCTGTCATGGACTAGAAATGCTCTCTGAATAATACAGAATTGTTTACAGGACACAATTCCTTTTCTTTGTCCCTTATTCTTTTCCAATCACACCCCACCCTACTAAATAACCTCCCTTCTTCTTTGACAATCACCGAGCACCAATTTAAGAACTGTACGTAATTACCATGTATTGTATGAATATGAAATATAATATGTGTGAGACTACAGGTAATCTTTGCAGTAAGCTGAATTAAATTCAGTCTAAATGACATTTAACTTGTGTGTGTACCTCTATATTCATATCTGAGTAATGGAATCTATGATTGTTTTGTAATCGACCATCTCTTTTTTATAACTCTGTACTGACCCAGGTCGATGAGGTAAGGGTTTACCCCATTATTACCTACTGCTCTCACGAGCAGGCGCACACCTGCGAGGGTTCCTATCTGAGAATTAACTAATTCAGGGCATATCATGAGTGACCGTGAAACCCTATCTTACACTGAGGAATATATTCAAAATCTTTTGGGAGGAGACACGGGGCAGGTTTTTTTATCTAACAAGACCACACTCCTGGACCAATCGCTAAATGAGAAGATCGTTAAATTAGAAAGACTGGAGAAGAAACTGGTCCGCACTAGACTGCATGGATATGCACTAACACAATATCTACAAGCCAATATCATACCCACTGGACTCCAAGTCAAGAATGAACCAGCGATATTTGTGGACAACCCCAAATTCAAGGAGGGATTTAGTTTTGTGGCAAACACGTGCTCGCGCCACTGGATGGTGCTGGTCATAGATACAGCGAAGACACAGGTTGAAACTCTCATGAAGGAAATCGACACACTCAAGGACGAGATCAAAAGTCACAGTGCGTTTGCTAACGCAAGAGACACTCTTGAGAAACTTGAAAAGACTCTGGATGAATTTGACATTGAAGCCCAATCCAAGAAGCTGGACAAACTAAGCAAAGACATCGCTAATTACGATAAAAAGAAGACCTATCCATATCTGGCAGAGGATTATTACAACCAAGACACCCAAGGAAGGTTCACCAACAGGGGAAGGGGTGGCTACAGGGGCAGAAGGAAGTTCACCAACTTCTCTGATTCCTCCTATAGCTCAGGCAGTGACTCAGGAACACCGGGCCCCTCTTTTTACGACAGCTACCAGGATCAATGGTACCAACCACAACCAGACTGGCCCCCTTTTTTAGGGGGGAACCAATGGCGACCGCCCCGTGGGAGAGGCAATTATCAGAACAGAGGCAGAGGACAATCATGGCCAGCTCGAGCCAGAGGAGGAACCACTCAGCGACAATGGGAAGGGGGGCACCCCCAAGAAAACCCACAGAAACAGGTTCGTTTCCAACCAGAGCCCCACGGAGAAATCAACACGAGACGCAAGACATACAGGTGGTAAACCAACCCAGCCCAATAGTGAATCTTTCTCAACATGTTCTAACTCCGGAGGAATCCAGTGTGTTAAATAAGGGATTATCTTTTGTGCCCACATCCTACCCGAACCATTTCAATATAAGATCTGAACTGACCCGCTTTTTTCGCAAGATCAGACTGAAGCATTTCTTCCTGCATTCTCCAGTTCCAACGACAACCTCAGTAACTGGACTGCGACCTCCCTCAACCTTCACTCCCAGAACCCACCAGACACCGCATCGGATCCTTGCATATGAGAACATGGTGATGCGAGATGTGATGAATATCTGCACCACACGCACCTATGTTAAACATAACATTACACAAGGTGAAAGACTAGCCCTGGACAACTTGAGCAAGAATAAGCTACTGGTGATTAAACCTGCAGATAAAGGTGGGGCAATAGTCCTACAAGACGTCCAAAACTACAAAGAAGAGATCTATACACAACTTCGAGATGGGGTGAGTTATACTGCAACCAACACCAACCCCACAAAGGAGATCAGGAGACAGATCCAAGAGATCACAGGAAGGGGCAGAGACTCTGGCTTCTTGAGTCAAAAAGAATACGAGTATTTGAATGTAGCGCAGCCAAGAACACCTACGATCTACACGTTACCCAAGATACATAAGAACATGATGAAACCGCCGGGACGCCCCATTGTATCGGGCTGCGGCTCCCTGTTGGAACCCCTATGTAAATACATAGACACTTTTTTGAAACCATTAGCAGCAGGTACCCCAACCTATGTCAGGGACACCATGCAGATAATCAACCAAGTGGATGATATTGCCTTTGATCAAGACAAACAACTATTGGTCACACTTGACATAGTATCGTTATACACGAGCATTCCCCAAGATCCTGCATTAGAAACAATGAGAAAGGCATTGGACAGAAGAACTCAACCAACTCAGGTACCAACGGACTTCATCATTGAGCTCTTGGAGGTGGCAATGAAGAAAAATTTCTTTATCTTTCAGGATGAATTCTTCTTCCAGAGTAAGGGAGTAGCTATGGGGGCAGCCTTTGCTCCTGACCTAGCTATACTATATATGGCAGAATATGAACGGGATTACATCCTAACTACGAGAAATCCATATGAAACCAACGTTTGGATGTGGCGACGGTACATAGATGATGTGCTGATGCTATGGACTGGGAATGAAGCAGAACTGAACACATTCTTCACATGGCTGAACACACAGTCGCAAGACATCCAGTTTACTATGAGCATGAGTAGGACCTCCATTGATTTCTTAGACATCAGCATCAAGGCCCAGAATGGCCACCTCCATACTACCCTGTTTCGGAAACCCACCGAAAGGAATAGCCTCCTACGATACACGAGCCACCACACGAGAAGCCTACGGGACAATCTACCGTTTGGCCAGTTTCTCCGGATTAGGAGAAATTGTTCACTCAAAGAAGATTACTTTCTGGAGTCGGACCATCTGATCAGGAGATTGATGGATAGGGGATACCCGAGACGACTAGTGACAAGAGCGAGAAAGAGGGCATGGTTCAGCCCGAGGGAAGATCTGCTGAAACCCAGAGAGCGTCACGTAGAGCCAGACAGGATTATCTGTGTGACGACATTCTGCACAAAGAGTAATTTGATTAAGAAGGCAGTAAACAAACACTGGAATATGGTATCTGATGTGATCAACCATGAACGACTGCCGATGCATGCATTCAAAAAAGCTAAGAATATCAGGGACAAGGTGGTGTCCTCCTACCTGGAAACTCCTGCTCCCCCCACCCTACAAAGCATGTGGAATCTTCCCCAAGTGGTCGGGCATTTCAAATGTACGAAGTGTAAAGCATGTCCCCAGACAGTGGAAACCAGGGCTTGGAACTATCGCAACCACACGGTTAATTTGAAATCAATGACAAACTGCAACACAAGTGACGTTATCTATGCCATTATATGTCCTTGTGACCTTGTATATATCGGACAGACGAAACAACATGTCAAAAAGCGGATTCTACAGCATTGCAGCCGGATAAGGTGCCAAACACCAGGCTCTCCCTTGGTGGAACACTTCATGTCCAAAGCCCATACCCCTGAATCCTTTAAATGGTTGGTGATTGAGAAAATCGAAGTCGGACCAAGAGGGGGGGACCTGAACTCACTACTAAACCTTAGGGAGTGTAAATGGATGTACACATTGGACACTGTGGACAATGGCCTGAATGAACTTGATGCGACTTACTCACAATTAGCTGGACTTGTACCCGACCAGTAAGGTGTGAGATCTAAATATGTATAAGATCAGAGACACGAACTCTTTTGGGACTATTATCTAGCTCCGCTAGACAAAGACTAAACTGACAAAGTGTTAATACATGAGTAATCAATACTTTTAGAACAATGTGAGAGAATCCCCACTATTTTTCCACTATCAGAAAGGCTAGTGTGGTCATGCATATGAATACTAGCACCAATATATGCACAAATGTCGATTATTAGGACAAGTAATGTTTTGCTAACAAGACCAGCATGTGTCTCTTAATACGTGTTGTTTGTATTGTCATTTCTTTTCAATGCACAAATGATTCTCACTGTACGAATGCCCAACTACTGCTAGACAACTTTTGCCTCCCTCCAAGCGAGTACGTTGTCATAATGCTCTTGGTTTAATTATCTACACCGATGTATAAGGGCTGTCTGTGGACGAGCACTAATATATGTACAAACGTCGGGCATTTAGACAAGTAATGTGTGACCATCATGTGTTTCTAAATACTTTGCTGTTTGTATTGTCACCTCTTTTTCAACGTACAAATGCCATTGATGTCCAACCACTACCATATAACGTGTGCCTCCCTCCAAGCGAGTGCGGGATCCTGGGGTAATGTAATTTAATTATTTACACCGATGTTTAAAGGCTGTCTGTGGAACACTTCTTCTAAGTGGGCATTCTCCGCCTGATAGAGTGATGCGCTGTACCACTCGCGTCCCCATAGCCCGTAGTGTTTCATGCCGCGCGCATGCGCCTCATGGAGTCTTCCAGGCGAGCAGCATTCAGCGGCGGCACCGCGAGGTGCCGGGACACGCCCCCTCAGACACGCCCGCTACCCAGCCGGGTCTATGTCTCGGATCACGAGCGTATGCAGGCTGTTACTCTGGACACACAAGTCAGCAGTAACACAGGTACGTCTGCTCCGCTCGCTGTTTCTAGATTAGCATTATGGAACTACCGGGTGTCTGGGCTTGAGTCTGATCTTACCTCCGGCTAGTGGCACTGGCCGCGTTGTGTTATACACGCTACTTCGCGCTTTGAGTTAATGGGACACGGATATTGATGACAAATATTCAGTTTTCCATAAACGTGCACCGATATGGACTGGTGTCTTAATATTACTGTATATGTATACTACCACCACTTCGGAGATTTGGTACCTCTAATGTTGCACACATTGACGGGCGCGTGATGGTTAATAACAGGACAGCCAAGTCACGCAATCTCTGCTCTTTCAGTGACGGAGGGTGGGGCGGTTATACCCATTTATCTTATTTTTAATGATGTCGAATTTGGAGGAGGTCTGGATTACAGATTATTTCTGTTTTTTCAGATGGTGTAAGACCTCTACACCCTTGATTGAATCGCCCGGTGGATCTAGGACGCTTGCCTCTCCCACCCCCTGATACAATCGGTTCGTTTTTCAAGTAAGTTTGGGACCACCTTGCTCAAAACCCTAACTGCCCCCACACATGAATAGAGAGACATGGTTCCCCTTTTTTCCATCCACAGATTCTGATACCCCGTCATCTGGGACGCCTATCATTGAATTATGGTCTCTATTAACTGAAGAACCTAGTAAGTTTTTCTTTCGTTCCATCTTGGGCTAATCTACCCCTACCTGCCTGCCTATCCTTCCTAATACGAATTTATTTCCCCTATAGAATACCTCTACGGGCGCGAGTCCTAATTCAGAAGGGACGTCACCTAACCGCCTGTACATGTAGGTACACCATGCGTGTGGGACATTGAATGTCCCCCCTCTCTTTTTTCCAAACTATAAGTAATTCTATCGAGTGACACACGTCTCTGTTTTCCTAGGTGCTCAATGTCACTGTTTTTAAATGTCCTGAAGAAGACCCCAAACTGAGGATCTACCCGCCCTTATCTTGGGGGTCGAAACGTCGACAACACCATCAACACATACACGCTTTATTGAAATTTGCCATACTGGGCCCACGTGTATAGTGTGTTTCTAGGGAACTACGTTGATCTGTCATGGACTAGAAATGCTCTCTGAATAATACAGAATTGTTTACAGGACACAATTCCTTTTCTTTGTCCCTTATTCTTTTCCAATCACACCCCACCCTACTAAATAACCTCCCTTCTTCTTTGACAATCACCGAGCACCAATTTAAGAACTGTACGTAATTACCATGTATTGTATGAATATGAAATATAATATGTGTGAGACTACAGGTAATCTTTGCAGTAAGCTGAATTAAATTCAGTCTAAATGACATTTAACTTGTGTGTGTACCTCTATATTCATATCTGAGTAATGGAATCTATGATTGTTTTGTAATCGACCATCTCTTTTTTATAACTGTGTAAATGATTGTATGCACTTGTAAATGTAAATGTAAATGTAAATGTAAATGTAGTATACTTGTAAAGCGCACAGCTGCCCCAGCAACGGGGCGTCCCGGCGCTGTATAACTCTGGGGAACCCGTCCTGGCTTTCCCTGTGGGATGGTCCCTTGCTGGGAGTCCCCAAGGTGGAGCCAGGTATCCCCGGAATTGGTGGGGCCGTTGTGGAGATTAGGCAAGCTAATGCCCAGAGTTGCCGAGTGGAACCCCTGATTAGAGTAAGCACCGAAGCGAGAATTATCGAGTCCGCTGACCAAGGTCCACGACCCTGCCGCGTCGGGAATTGAACCCTGGTCCCAGGCTGACTTCTGCTCTCAGGCCTGCTGCCTCTAACCAGTGAGCCACACTACTCCACTTGTGTGAGTTGTCTGTTGCGCTCTGTGCAGTGTTTTGGTGTGTCCATGCAATTCTGTCTGACTCTTCCTTGTTGTTTTGGTCACTTATGAGTGTGCAAAGTGTGTGACTTGCACATCAGTGTTGTGTTTGTTTGATCATCAATGTGTCTTGAGTGTGTTTGTGTCGACTGTTTGGCCCTGCTGCTCCTCACTGGCATTGTGTTTGTGTTTCCCATGCATTGCAGACACATGGTGCCTTTTATCCTCCTGTATGGCATGGTGTGTGTGGCATGGTGTGTGTGGTGTAATATCATCCCCTATGTGTGCCACTTGTGCCTAGCCATTTTGGGTCTTGCACCCCCTTTATTAGTGTATGGTACACCCCTTACATGTCTACTACTGACATGCAGGTCAGTTGACTTTGATGTCAGCAGTCCCCTTGGTTTACATGTGTATGTGCCTCCCCATCACTTCACTTGTGACACTGTGCCTTGTGGTGCAGTTCTTGGGCCAAGGGTGATGTTCCACTCTGGACATTGCCCCAATTGTGCATGTGTGATGTTCTTGTGCTATTTATCATTGAGGATTGCTCATGTGCACTACAGCTGTGTGCTGCCCAGTGCTCTGGTGAAGATGGTTCTGCTCTTGCATCCCAGAGTGGTGCATCCTGTTGTTGTTGTGCAGGATGTATGTGTGTTGGCTGTGGTACTGCTTCACTTCCTGGGTGTGCTGTTGTATTTGTGCTGTGCTGATTTGTGGTGTGTGTGTTGACGTTGTGTCAGTGATGTCTGTGTGTGGCTGTTGTGCTTGGTGTGCACAAACTTCTTGTTGTGCATACAGTGCTGTTTGTATGTGACCTTGGAATTGCCTGATGTGCATCCCCTGACGTCCTGTGGTGTTTGTTGATTTTTAATTTCATGTGCATCTGTGGTTGGTTTAATGTGACAGTGTAGTTCTGAGATGGTGCACGTCTTGTGTGATTTGTGGTATGTTGTGTGTGTTTTGTTTCTGAGTGATGATGTTGTGCACTCATGTTGTGTTTGTGCTCCCATTGCCTTTCCACAGTTTGGCTGACAGGGTATGTGTGTTTCTGTTGGGGTTCTGTGTGTATTCCTGTGGTGTTTGTGTGTTGTTTTTGGGTAGGCATCTGTTCAGGCTTCCCTGTGTGTGTGTTATGTTTGTAGCTACACCCAGGGTGTGTGTTTGTTTGTGTGTGTATGTTCTGGCAAGGATTGTCAGCTTTCAGTGTGTGGCACTGGTGTTGTGTGTTACTTGTCAGCCACTCCTACAGTGGCTATCTCCCTGGTTGTTTGTTGTGTGGTGCAGGGTGTGTATTGTCCTTGCTTGTTGCTGTGCTTGTTGCTTGTTGCTGTGCATGGGGGTTCGCAGGATGGGCACCTGGCCTGTGACTTGATGGGGTGTGTTGATGTGTTGTTGGGGGTGGTGTGTCCCTGTCTGTGGTGTTTGTGCCTGCCCATGCCTTGGAGTAGCTCCGCTCTGCATTGTGCGCATGTGTTGACCGCTGCGGTGACGTCACCGGGACCAGGACGTTGCTGCTAGTTCACGGTCGATGTGTGTCCAGCAGGGTATCTTTGGTGGAATTGCACCCTGTGTTAGCCTGTATGTTGTGTGTTGTATTTGTGTAGTTGCGTACCTGCGGCAACGTCCGAGGTGGCCCATTTGATGGTAGTGCTGTAGCAAGTACATCACCGGATGCATATGTAGGGCTGGGTCCATGGCGTTCATGACTGGGTGGTGTGGACCGGGTCTCTGCTATCGCGCTCCGCCATCTCTGGTTGTGCCGTGTCTCCGCTACGGTGCGTCTGCCTGTTTGGGTCATCCTAATTTGTGGAGCGGGGGGGACGTCTTTCCGCACGGCGGAGAGTCTCCATTGGATCCCACCGCCGCGGTGTCGAGCGCACTTTGATGGCTGTGAGCAGCACTCCGCGGCAGACTGGAAATGACCTATGGTTTGCTGTACTGGTATGGCGGACGTGAGTACCGCTGCTCGTGGGCAGAAAAAGGCATTTTTCTGCCCTGCCAGCACCGCGGTGGTGACATCCTAATGGACCCCTTAGTGTTGACTATGCAACAAACATCACGTTTGCATAACAAATAAAACACCTAATTGCCCTGGCCTATGTGCCAGTCACAGACGTGGCTGAGCACTATAACATTTTAATAGAAAGTCCATTCTACAACCAAAACAAACAAAAATTATCTCCCCTTTTAGATTATTTCGAAGGCACCTGGGTAGGAAGACTACACAGATCAGGCTATAGACGCCAACCTAAATTCCAAATTCCTCGGAGGAATGTATATCTACCAACCCTAAACCAAGAAGCCAAAACAGACAAAGCAGTTGAGGTTTGGCATAATGCCTTCCTAGCTTCAACTGGCCGAACAACTTCTACCCTACACAAACTCTTAAAACCTAAAGTATCTAGACAAAATGCTCAAATGTACCAATATTTACAACAACAAGTACAACTTTATCCCTCAACAAGAGGGCTAGAGTACCTAATAATGGTTGCAAAAACTCTCATCTAAACCAAGAAACTATATTAATTAAAAACAGCCCAACCAAATTTAAAATATAAACCTATACTTTTTCTTTAATAAAAAAATAATTATTTTGTCTAATATATCATATATTTATTTAAATATACAGACACAATAATTACACAACAAAACAACAGCAATATAAAAATAACAGATTTTCCAACCACAATAAAGTATATTAAAAACACTTACCTTTTGCACTGCTGTAATATGAAAATCCAACTCCTCCAAAATAATCCTGGTATTTATAAATCCATAATATATAAAAATAGACCCCAACAAAATGCAAAAATACAACTGTGCCAAAAACTCGAACATCCGGGAGAAATCGATAATCCAATATCCATAAAAGACCCGAAAACATTAAAAAAAGACTAAAAATCGCTCCAGGAAAACCAAAAAATAAAGGAAGTGTAAAATAAATATTACAATTTTAGTAAAAAAATGAAAAACTCCATAAAACGAAAACGCTTTCTCAAAATACCTGAAAGAGAAACATAAACATTCCCACCCACACAAAACTTCAAATAACACAATTTAAAACGCCATTACATACATCATTAACACAAAAATAAAGTAAATACATACAAAAACACAGATTCTAACTAGGCCATAAATGCAAAATACGTCGATAAAAATTAATATCTAAATTAACAATTACAAATACCGTAACTTCTAAAATGTAACTCCACACACCCTAATTACAATACTACTACCTTCCAAACACACTTAAAATAGTTTTAATTTAAAGAAAATAACTCTTACCTTCTCAGACGCAAAGCATCTCCCAACCGCGAGCTTCTATCTTCTCAAATAACCCAAAAAGATAACGAGGGGTTACAAAATAAAAGACCCAAATAAAGATGTCAACCAAAAAAAGTTAAATAAATGACTAAATAATGTATTTAACATTAAATAATAATTTAAAATTTAAAGTAACATTAATCTATTGGTTTTGAAATTGTATATTATTATTTTCTTAAATATACTATTTTCGTCATATATTGTAGAATTATAATAACAAATATTATTACCTAATAATATTTAATATTATAATTATAAAAAATATGTAGGTTAAAAAAATACCAAATAACTGTATACATTGTATTTATGTGTACCAAATGAATAATATAACACATAACAAATATTATTATTAATAATGCATTATTCATATTTATAAATGAAATAAATGTAATTTATATTATAATTCTAAAAAATGTTATTATAGAACAAACTGTATATTAAAATATGAACTGTATATAATGTAATTAAATATTTTTTGATTTGTGTTCACATTTATAACATGATTTAAATATGAAACGTATATGTTAAACATGTACCAAAATATGTACTAATTAAAAATATGTAAAAATGAAAAATAACAATGCATCAAAGTATATGAACAAAATATATAGAAATGTAAAATGTATTTATATTCCTCATTGTTTTCATTTTCCTATAAAGTACTTTTTTCAACATCTATACAAATGAAAAATGATTTGTATAAAATAAAGAAATATAAACACTTGTATATCATTATGACATTTCTACTATTTATTTTACAAAAATATTTTGATTTACTTATGCACACTATAAGTTATATAATATGAAATGGGCAAATAAAATGTGTTATTTCTTTTTACGACCATAACATTACTATTATTTCAAATGTTTTTAAGAATTATTCTTTTTAGAATCAATATATAGATTAGAAAATTTAATAGTAAAAAACATGATAAATACATTCATTTAAACATATATAAAATGTGCTTTAAATAATAATCATAAAACATATTATAACATAATATTTATAAATTAATGATTTAAATATTACTTACAATATAATTTAAATTAAACATAAAACACTTTATATATGTAAATATAAAAAATATGAAATACTGAGCCTAATTAAAAAACTACTCCCACTCCACTCAAAATTAAATTATGGTAGGTGCTGGACACTGAACCTAATTAATTTACTATTCCCATTCCAATCTACATTAAATTGAGGTAGATGCTGGACAATAAACCTAGTTAATTTACTATTGCCACTCCAATCTACATTAACTTGAGGTAGGTGCTGGACAATAAACCTAATTAATGTACTATTTCCACTCCAATCTACATTAAATTGGGGGTAGGTGCTGGACAATAAACCTAATTAATTTACTATTCCAACTCCAATCTACATTAAATTGGGGTACATGCTAGACAATAAACCTAATTAATTGACTATTCCCACTCCAATCTACATTAAATTGGGATAGGTGCTTGACCATGAACCTAATTAATTTACTATTCCCACTACAAACTACATTAAATTGAGGAAGATGCTGGACACTAAACCTAATTAATGTACTATTCCCTCTCCAATCTACATTAAATTGAGGCATGTGCTGGACAATAAACCTAATTAATTTACTATTTCCACTCCAATCTACATTAAATTGAGGTAGGTGCTGGATAATAAACCTAATTAATTTACTCTTTCCACGCAAATCAACATTAAATTGGGGTAGGTGCTGGACAATAAACCTAATTAATTTACTATTCCCACTCCAATCTACATTACATTGGGGTACATGCTGGACAATAAACCTAATTAATTTACTATTCCCACTCCAATCTAAAATAAATTGTGGTAGGTGCTGGACAATAAACCTAATTAATGTACTATTCACACTCCAAGCTACATTAAATTGGTGTAGGTGTTGGACACTTAACCGAATTAATTTACTATTCCCACTCCAATCTACATTAAATCGGGGTAGGTGCTGGACACTGAACCTAATTAATTTACTATTCCTACTCCAATCTACATTAAATTGAGGTACATTAAACTGTGGTAGGTGCTGGACAATAAACATCATTAATTTACTATTCCCACTCCAATCTACATTAATTGGGGTAGTTGTGGGACACTGAACATAACTAATTTACTATTCCCACTCCAATCTACATTTAATTGGGGTAGGTGCTGGACAATAAACCTAAATAATGTACTATTCCCACTCCAATATACATTAAATTGGGGTAGGTGCTGGACAATAAACCTAATTAATTTACTATTCCCACTCCAATCTACATTAAATTGGTGTATGTGCTGTACAATAAACCTAATTAATGTACTATTCCCACTCCAATCTTTATTAAATTGGGGTAGGTGCTGGACAATAAACCTAATTAATTGACTATTCCCACTCCAATCTACATGAAATTGAGGTAGGTGTTGGACACTGAACTTGTTTAATTTACTATTCCCACTAAAATATATATTAAATTGAGGTAGGTATTGGACAATACACTTAATTAATTTACTATTCCCACTCGAATCTACATTAAATTGGGGTAGGTGCTGGACACTGATTTTATTTAATGTACTATTCTCCCTACAATCTACTTTAAATTGGGGTAGGTGCTGGGCAATAGACCTAAATAATGTACTATTCCCACTCCAAGCTACATTAAATTGGGGTAGGTGCTGGACACCGAACCTAATTAATGTACCATTCCCACTCCAATCTAAATTAAATTGGGGAGGTGCTGGACACTGAATCTATTTAATTTACTATTCCTACTCCAATTTACATTACATTGGGGTAGGTGCTGGACAATAAACCTAATTAATGTACTATTCCCACTACAATATAAATTAAATGGAGGTAGGTACTGGACAATACACTTAATTAATTTACTATTCCCACTCCAATCTACATTAAATTGGGGTATGTGCTGGGCAATAAACCTAAATAATTTACTATTCCCACTCCAATCTACATTAAATTGTGGTAGGTGCTGGACACTGAACCTAAATAATTTACTATTCCCACTCCAATCTAAATTAAATTGGTGTAGGTGCTGGACACTGAACCTAATTAATTTACTATTCCCATTCCAATTTACATTACATTGGGGTAGGTGCTGGACAATAAACCTAATTAATTTACTATTCCCACTACAATATAAATGTAATTGATGTAAGTACTGGACAATAAACTTAATTAATTTACTATTCCCGCTCCAATCTACATTAAATTGGAGTAGGTGCTAGACACTGAACCTATTTAATGTACTATTCCCACTCCAATTTACATTAAATTGGGTAGGTGCTAGACAATAAACATAATTAATTTACTATTCACACTCCAAATTAAAATAATTTAAATACATCCTAAAATAGAAACATAAATATTTTTAAAAAAATTAAATACATCAATAAGATTTTTAATTACATTTTTTAAATATAAATATTTATTTCTAAATATATGTAAATACACTCTCAAATATTATCCCATATAAACTTGACATCCCACTCCTAAAATATTATAATAAAATTTGAAATGTGTTGAATTAATTTCCTAATATTTTTTAAAATTGTAATTACATTATTATAAAATTTTGATAACACTCCCCACCTGTTCCTGTATAAACCAAACATCTAACTCTTCAAAATATTTAAATTCAAAATTTCTAAAATTAAATTCATATTGAAATGTCGAAATGTATTGAAAAAATTATAAAAATGTTTAAATATTCCCCACCCTTATCCTCTATAAACACAACATACCCCTCCTAAAATATAATAACATTTTTAAAATTTATATAATGAATTTCCTAATTTATTTTCACATTTTTATTAATTAAATATATTAAAACACTACCCTCCTAAAAACCCAACATCTCACTCCTAAAATTTATTTACAATTTCAGAAATTCAAATTTAAATTTCCTATTTTAATTTGAAATTTTTAATAATTAATTATAAATATTTTAAAACACTTCCCACCCTTATCCCCTATAAATACAACATCCCGCTCCTAAAACAATTATAAAATTAAAACATTAATATATACATCTTAAAACGATATTGTACTTACAACGTACTAAAAAATAACATAAAACACATACTAAAATGATATTTTTACATATCAATATTTTTGATGTCGACATTACTTACCTCGATTTTTCACACACTAAGCAAAATCGATGTTTTTTTCATCAATATACAGAACATTGATATTTCTTACTATCGATATTTACAAGTCGATATTTCTATATATCGACATAAAAGACTCGATAATTTGACTGTGCACCGGAGACAGTCCATCCCGAACTTGCTTGAGGTGCAAACATTTATGTATATAACCCTAGGCATTCACTAGTAACATAGAGGAAAAGGAGAGATCGCAATACGAGAGAACAAACAAGGCATGAAATTCTTTAAAAATCAACTTAATTTTATTCTACGTAAACATATTAAAAACAATTCATATCATACAGTTATAAGCAAAATCAATAATACATAATTGGTCATATAAAAATTCATACACAATTTAAACAAAACAGTAATTCTAAAATCAACTAGTGGCATTAGTTGGTCTCTACGCGCGTTTCGGCGTCAAACAGAACGCCTTCTTCAGGAGCCACGAGTATTTCTGTAAAGAGAGCATAAAAATTCTGACTGTTAATTTACCATTCGCACAACAATACACATAGTTACTCTACAATGTTATTTATCTGCCTTGTTAATTAAATGTTTATTCTCCCTATAACAGTTTTTAACTTTCCAATTTTGATCACAAGTTTATCCTCTACAATAAACATAGTATATATTTAAAACGAAATCACAATCAGTTGAATGCTTATCTTCCATCTGCTTATTGCTGTATGTGGTTACTAAATTGTATTAATAAGGTGAAATCTTTGCCCAGACAGTGTTATAATGAGTACAATTGAAAAAATAATAAAGCAATACTGTCTGGGGAAAGATTTCACCACATTAATACCAGTTTAGCAATAAAATACAGCAGTAAGCAAATGAAAGATAACCATTCAACTTTTGCGAACAGCCTTTCACTGCACAGGAAGATGTGGTGCTTTATGACGCATAATGTGTCTTTTCTTGCCAAATAATGTAGTCAACCTATCACATAATATGCTCCTCCTCTGATGCATAATTCCAGTGACCTTGCCCTCTGTGTACTGCTTTTGAGGTGCTATCCCCCAACAAGGTCATTAGCAAGGGGCATTGGTATGTCAGGTATTCTAGGAGTGCAACTGCAACACCTGCTTGAAGCAGAACCTGAGCCGCCCTCATTTGGGCTGGAATCAAAATACCCAAGGTGAAGACATGGTTCTAATCCACCCCAGTACCTTGTTTTGCCACTTCCCCATGGATAATGCTGCTATTATAAATCAAACTCTTCAAATTCAGGGAACAACTTTCATAGTTGTTTGCAAATAAGTAGTATTTTTCAAGGTAAGATGTTACAAGAAGTATGCTGGTTGGACTTTTTTTGGCACCTGTTGTTTATTGGGATCCGCCATGATTGTCCTACTAGGATGCATTGTGATGAAGGTTTTGACGGTCTCAATAAGATGCATATCCAAAGGGTGATCACAGGTTTTAGTCACAAAACAAATTATTTATTTGAGGTGCTGTACAGATTTTAGCAAAAGTCGTGAATTTTAAGGTGGTTTCAACCTGTGAAAAAATGAGGATCATCTGCAGGAATTTGTTGAACTGTATTTGAGAGTAAATGGTTTTCTCTCATCATTGTCTCATGGAAATGATGGTTTCTGATTCTGAATCTAAAGAGATGGCATACTTTTTTTATAAATTCATAAATATCTTTTTTATCCATGTGAGAAAAAAGTCTGTCATGCGAAGTATAAAGTACTACCAGCAGCAGGCGTTTTTCATTTAATTTAAATAACTAACTATACAATCCCCCCATAAATTCCACAATGCAAACAAAATATTAATTGTACAATTATAAAAGCGTAAACTAGGAAAATGAGTTCCGACCCATTCAGCCCCTTATTGTTTGCGTTTTGGACTATTCAGTTTTAAGCTCTGCTCTAAATGAGTCTCAAAAACTGAGTCTTACTATTTGTTTAAATGGATTGTGAGGGCCAGCCACCAGTGCCTACTTTCTTTTGGGTTTAAATAATTTTATTGAAAAGAAAACCAGGTAACCATACAAAGCACATGCTCTAGATGTACAAATGTCAAATTGCAATCACGTTATGTAGAAATTGAATAAAGAATACAAAAATACAATATAAAAGAAAAACAAGACACATAAAGGAACTATATATGCAATGTAATAAAACAGAAACTTATGGAGAAACAAGGGAAATCAGGGTGGTTTGGGAGCCTCTTGTTGAGACGGTCTTGGCCGAGAATATGTTTTGGCACTATTGTCGATAAATGCTATAACAGGAGACCACAAATCAACAAGTTTCGTAGCCAGTTGAGGTGGGTATACAAGGGAAGTGTCCAACCTGTGATTATGACAAACAGTGTACCACCAAGCTCTGTATGAAATCTTCAAAAAATCTTTCCAATTAATAGTAATTTGTTGGAAGGCAAGTGCTAGTAACAAATCGATTATTTTGACATTAAGAGAAACCTTATCCCAAATAGAAGAGAGACTGCCCCAAAAAATATGAACAACAGAAAAAGGAAATGAAGTACCATATATCAAGTTAATCTGTAACCATACTTTGTTCCAAAAAGTTTGTACCTGTGGACAAAGGAATAACATATGAAGCAGGTCAGCATTAGGGAAAGAGCAGGTCCAACATGTATCCGGGATGGTTGAAAAACGCTTACATAAAATGGCAGGTGTAAATTAAAGCCTATTATAAATAAAGAATAATGTTTGAGTAGTGGTAGCTGCCCTAGAAGTCTTACGTAATTTGGACCAAATGCCTTTCGAAAGTAGGAGTGGCCAGCAGACCCCAAAGTTGTCTTCCCAAGCAGCTTCAAATTTTGTTTTTTGTCTATCAATGTCGTTGCTTTGCAAATGTTTATAATAGTAGAGGCTATGGGATTAGATAACAGCAAGGGGTGTAGTCGTGAAGAACTTCCTGACGCAGTGGGTGTAGGTGACGTGTCAGGGAGGAGGGAATAAACTTCTAGTACAACTTTCCTAAGTGTGTTGTATACAAGAGGCTGGTAAGCTGAATGTCTGCTTGAGCGGGTCAAAAGATAAAAAATCGGAATTTAAGAATAATTGTTGGATCTATATCAAACCCCTATCTCTCCATGTCCTCCGATAAATGGATCTGTTGGGGATCAGTAACTCATTGTTGTGCTAAATAGTGGAATTTAAAAAGGAATCCTTAGACACAAGAGTAGTGCGGGCAGATAAATCGAGAAGTTTGGAAGTATACTTTAATATAGGAGTGGAAATGGATTGCGGTTTACGGGAAAAAGAAAAATACTCGTGAAATGAATAAGGAGATATAAACAGGCGTTCAATTGAAGTCCAGAGAGGAGAATCATCTACAGAATCAAGTAACCACATAGAGGCCTGCTGCAATAAGAAAGCTTTATGATAAGCCTGAAAATCTCGAAAGTTAACTCTGCCTTCTGTTTTTGGACGAATTAGTTTCAATAAAGACATTCTAGATTTCTTAATATTCCATAAAAAAGAGGTTAAAATGGAGTTAATTCTTTTAATTAATTTCAAAGTGATGGGTATTGGGATATTCGAAATAGTGTATAAGACTATAGGTGACAACATCATCTTTATAGTGTCCAAGTGACCCCACCAAGACAAATAAAGGGGGTGCCACTTATAGGTCAATTCTGTGATCTTGTGGAGGCACTTATGCATACACAGTAATACGGTTTCCGAAATTGAGGGTTTAAAGTATAAACCTAAATATTTAATTTGCTTTGGACTCCATTTAAATTGAGAAGCTTGAAATTGTGAACTAAAAGTATGTTTTGTTAACAGCAATATTTCACACTTATCATTATTTAACCTATAACCAGAGATACTCGAAAAAGATTTCACCTCCGTGAAGAAGGCTGGAATTGACTCTTCTGGTTTAGACAAGAAAAGGAGAATATCATAGGCATAGGCCGCAAGTTTGATGTGAACATTTGTTGTTTGGAATCCATAGATGGCTGGGGTTTGACGCAATTTGGATAAGAATGGCTCTAAGGCCAATTTAAAAAGAAAAGGAGAAAGCGGACATCCCTGGCGAACCCCTACACCTAGATCAAAAAAGGAAGAAATCAAACCATTAGCGCAAATCGCAGCACGAGGATGAGAATAAAGAAGAGACACTAAGTTAATAAAGTTAGGGCCGAAACCAAACCATTAAGGGTGTGAAATAAATATTTCCACTCAACTCTGTCAAAAGCCTTTTTTCAGCATCTAATGCGATTGCCGCAAGAGGAGGATCAAGGTGTGATGATTTGGATAAAATATCAAAAAAGAGTTGTGTGTTGTCTGTAATGACTCGCCCTTGGACAAAGCCAGATTGTTCCTTGCCTAGTAGTTTTGGGAGGTAGGAGTCAAGACGTATAGCTATAAATTTTATAATCAATATTGACCAACAAAATAGGTCTGTAATTTTTTGCAGTATTGAAGGTCTTTACCTTCTTTGGGGATAAGACATAGATGAGCTTCAGAAAATAATCCAGAAGAACTTTTGGAGGTATGGACCTTGGACCTTGCCCTCTGTGTACTGCACAAGGGAATGCCATTTGGGCAATAAAAGTGTAGAAAAGTGGGAATAAAATTTTACAGTAAAGCCATCCAGGCCCGTAGCTTTGTCTTTTTTGAGAATCTGAAGGGCTTTCAAAAGCTCATGTTGGGAAATGTTCAACTCTAAAGGGGAAAAATCCAAAGGGACATGTTGAGGTTTTTGGATGTTGGAGAAAAATTGTAATAACAAATGATCTGTAGGTTTAGTTTCTGACGAGTATAAAGATTTATAAAAAGGGGAGAATTCATGTAGAATTTCAGTAT
Source organism: Lissotriton helveticus (assembly GCF_964261635.1). Lineage (NCBI taxonomy): Eukaryota > Metazoa > Chordata > Amphibia > Caudata > Salamandridae > Lissotriton > Lissotriton helveticus. The sequence goes on from NC_136062.1 coordinate 314,436,964, forward strand.
CTTTAAATTTTAAGACCGAGTGATCATCAAAGATAGATTCAATATTTAATTTGTTTTGTCGGATTTTGAAGTAATTGGCCAAAATTTTCCCTGCTTTGTTTTTGCCGCCATAAAATTTTGCGCTAGATTTTAATAAATAAAGTGAGGCATCTTCTGTGGACTTTTGTTAAATCCCAATTTGGCATTGATGAGGGATTTTAAACATGCTTCTGAGTTTGATGTGTAATATGAGTGTTCTAAATCCTTATTATCTTTGAGAAGATCTGTAGTTTTCTTGCCTGTAATTTTTCGTTTCTTTGCCACGAAGTCTAAAATAAAACCTCTAGCTGATGCTTTTAATGCATCCCAAATGACCACGGGAGACATGGAATCGGTACAATACCTGTCAAAATAGTCTGTGGAGAATGAAACAAAAGCTTTTGTGAAAATAGGATCTAAAAGAAGTGCGTTATTAAAACCCCATCTTCTGGGAGTGTTGGACCTGGGTAATATATCAAAGCCAATGGAAACCGGTGCATGATCTGATAAAAGAATAGGGCCAATTTCTGCTTGCACGAGGGATTGTGAAATGTTATGAGATACAAAAACATAATCTAGTATTGACTGAGTATGGTGGGTTGGGGAATAGAAATAACATTCTCTGGTGGTCGGATTAAAGAGAAGCCAAGCGTCCAACAGTTTGTGTTGACGTATCGTGTGAGTAAAAGATTTCTGTGTTTTGTTAGGTGTAAAGGGCACTCTTGAATTTCTATCTAAAAAGGGGTTAAGCACCTGGTTACAATCCCCAGCCAAAATAAAATTATCTTCCATGTGTTGAGAAATATGCTTCGCCAAAGAAGACCAAAAGGAGGCGTCTCCACCTGTAGGTGCATATACATTAAGAAGAGAAACCAAAACACCTTTTAATGAAAGTTTAACAATAAGCCATCTCCCATTATCATCTGATTCCTGTAAAACGAATGTCACTGGTAAAGATTTGTGACATAAGATCACCACACCATTTCTCTTGCCATCTCCCGGGGAAAAAAAAGCCTCACCCACCCAACCTTTTTTCAGTTTGAGAGATTCAGTATCAGTAAGGTGGGTCACCTGAAGAAAAACAATATCAGCCTTCAGTTTAGCCAAGTGTGACAAAACTCTTTGTCTCTTGATAGGGGAATTTAGACCCCTAATGTTCCATGAAACTAACTTAAGAGACATGAATTGTTAAAGTGGAATGTCAAATACAGCAAGAAATAATAAACCAATACCACAAGAAAATGAAAACCATTATAAATGTGGAAAAGTAAATTTTGCCATGTTCTGTGTCCCTACGTGTTCCCCACCTTATGTTATATGTGCATGATCGATATGCATATGTATCCCCTATGATCGATTAAAGACGCAATTCCAGTTGTGTCCAACTCTAGTATGCCAGTTTCCAGTCATCATGAAAGCTACGAGTATTAGGCCTATGTAAACCAATGTTGCCACATTTCACAGTGTGCACGTTAATTCATTGAATTGTCCCCGTTTCTAGGCCTCAAAAGGGCCCGGACTCAGATTCAGCTCCTGTCTCCTGAACCCTCTCCGAGGAGCGATACAGCCCCCACCTGTATCCCTGACCCTTCACTTACTTCCTGCCTCGCAGTGCCCGGCTCGGCCTGGCTCTGCCTCCCAGTCTGCCAAGAGAATGTTATGCCTCTAGTTATCAGTCCAGCCCTCCTTCTCTGCATTCCTAAGCTACGGAATCGCATCAATAGTTCCAGTCATAGTCTAGCCTTTATGTCTCCATGTAAGAGAAATACTGTATTAATGTTCATAGAATATTCCTCGCCCCGCAATACATGTAGAATAATGCATGCACCAGTCTTAGAGTCTGTTAGCCTTTACCCTGATAACTTTTGGATTCTATCAACATGTTCTCTAAACATCAGATACCAGATAGGTTTTAGGTACATGTCGCTCTGACTCCGCAGACTTTAGTCTCCTCTTCTAGTGCAGAAGTCATAGCCCCCAGTTCTCCCTGGTAACACGTCATTGCCCGTTTGCGCGCACTACTAGGTCAGAGGTCCCAGCTCCTCAGATAGCCCCCTCCATGTTCCCGCCCCATTTGTGACATATTCTGTTACGTTTACATCACATGTCTATGTATACGCCCTGTACACGCCTCTTGTTACACCCACTTACTGCCTTATCTTTCGCGACTGTTACAAACCACACCTACTGCTACGCCTACTGTATTGAATGTAATGTGTTTTGTTTAACTATAAATATTGTGCACTGTTATTAAAAGTTGTCCCATTATTCCCATTCCTGCCCCCGGCAGCTGCCATCCTATTCCCGTGCAGGTTGTCCTGTTCCTGTCCTTTATTAAAACCTGCAAACTCCAGCTACCTCGAATCTTGACTCTTATTTATTGAGCTACCCGTTTATTGATTATTCTGAAAAATAGAACCGGTATTTAATTATTTATTTACCACATAAGAACGGTACGAATTAACAGTGCATGAATCTGATACAATGTCAAGAAATTGTAAATCATTAAAGGATATATAAAAAAAGAGGAGAAAAGGAGACAGATTTAGGATATTTATAGATATAGAAAGTAGGTAAGCAAAAATAGGAAAGGACACGAAAATGATCTGGATTCAGGAAACAACAACCTAATCTGTTGAAGTAAGATTCCAAGGTAAGTATGAGGAATAGAATGAGGCAAGAGGATACTGTAAATTGAAGACTGAAAAGGGAAGGAGAAATAGATATCCACAAGCCAGGAGAAGAACGAACTATAGCAACAAGAGAAGACGTGAGCGTAAAAGGAATATGAAAAAAGGAAAAGGGATTAGATAAAGTAGATATTATAAGATGAACATGAAAAGGAAGAAGTAGAATGGTTACACAAGAAGAGATAATTGAAGAGACGATGTGAAAAAAGAACAAAATAGACAAAAAGATCACAATCCAAAAAAAAACAAAAGCAAAAAAAAATAAAGAAAGACAACATACCTATTAAAGGAAGGTACTGGGAAACACGGAGAGGGAGGATGGAACCACATGGAGAAAGCAACACATCCGGGATCAACCGAACGGAAGAGCGGGAGGAAACCACGTCGCAAGGATCATACAGCTATGGAGACAAATAAATAATAAAAGATTAGAATAAACATTGGCGCAAACAAGAACAAGTGAGAACAGATAATAATATTAAACAGATTAAAAACCAAGGAACTTATACGAAACAATAAACTTATCAGAGACTAGAAAAATTCAGAACTTGAGCGCTAGGAAACTTATGAGGAGAACATCAAAAACTGAGCAACCTGTGAGGGAAAAAAAGAGAAAAACAGCTGTTCAAGCATTAAATGAAAAAGAGGGCCCTAAAGACTCCATAACATCTGTTTTGCAAGAGTTTATGAAACTTTGAAGTCTTATCGGATCTTCATACGTTGTCGTTCTATTGTTATACGTAACCCCAAAGAGACAAGGGTGAAAAAGGCTATATTGAGCTCCCATGGAGTGAAGATCAGATCTCATATTAAGAAAGTCCTTGCGTCTGTTAGCAGTGGTTTTAGCGTAATCCTGAGCGGAGAATAAAGACGAGCCTGACCAAGTAATTCTCGGAGAAGCTTTGACTGCTGATAGAACTTTCAACAAGTCTGTATACTCCAAGAAGTATAAGATGACTCCTCTTGGTCTTTGTGATGGTGAAGCATGAGATGGAAGGCGACCTAACCTGTGAGCACATTGAATGTTGAGCACAGTCCCTTCAGGCATATGAAGCAGTTTAGGGAGAAATCATTTGAAGAAAGCAAGTGAGTCTGATCCCTCAAGACCCTCTCCTAGTCCATAAATACGTAAGCTGTTCCTTCTACTACGATTTTCCAAGTCCTCGATCTGTTTCTAAAGCGTAGAAACCTGTGAGTGTAATTGAGAGACGTTCACGCATGTTTCTTGTAAGGCGGAAACATTATGTTCGACTGCAGAGACCCTCGTGTCAAGTTGAGACTAATTATCTGTCAAGACCTGTAACTTGCTGTTTGTCTCTTCCATAAAGGGACTAAGAGCTCTAATCTCCTCAAGCAACATTTCAAGAGATACAGGCAAAGTGGACTTAGGAGGTGAGGGAGGGTCTTTTTTGAGATGTTTAGTTACTGATTTACCAGGCGTTCCAGAAGGCTCCATTATCGCTGTGGTCAGACTACCAGATGTAGGCAGCAAGGAGTCTTCAAGCTTAGAGAGTTCAGAGAAACGTTTTGAATTCTTTATAAAGATCTGTTTCTTAGTTGACGTAGCAGAAAGAGTCTTGAGTCTGCCCATAAGCGTTATTCGAGCCTCCTTTCAAATTTAGAAATGCATGTAAATAATGAGGGTTAACAGACACCCAGAAGAGAGACCTATGAAGGAGGGCTATTCACCACTATGTTGAGTGTTGTAATAAAGATGTAAATCTAATAGTCCCCTGTAGAGAGCTCACCTCAACTAATTCAGCACTTGGAGACTATTGACAAATGTCATAAGCGAGGCAAACACAAACTGGTTGTTAGGAACAATCCTCATAGAACCTCCAATGAGTAGTCAGCAAGGAGATATTATGTCAACCACAAATCAATATGTTTTTCTTTCTGTGCTCATGTTGTTTCCTCTTTACATGGAACACAAGAAATCTACTACATCCTACTAAACATGCCTGCAACAAACGAGAAAGCAAGACCTCATTAGCAGAATAAGCGAAATCACGGGAAAAAGGCAAAAAAACTAAATGGCGGCTGCGACATTACGCGGCCGCAATTGCGATGATTTTGAGAGAAGAAGTGGGCGTTTTATTCATACAGGAGGCCCCAGAGGTCTTTTGATGCTTGGTAAAGACTCCGCAACTGCCACCCTTACCAAAGGGGGTCTCAGCTCCGTTCAGGCAGAAAACCGCGATTGCGGTAAAAATACATAAACAAAATGGCGGCCACGATAAGACGCAGTCGTAAATTCATGAATAACTAACGAAGGAAAAAGCGCTTGCTGAAATCCATGAATAGGCTACAGAGGTCACATGATGCTTCCTACTCGCTCCACTGTCTGCTACTACACCCAGCGCTGCTCCGTGGAAGAAGAAAGATGTGGAATCCTCAGAATCCGCCGAGGAGCTTCACCCGGGAGCTGCCATCTCGCTCGGGCGCCAAGCCAGGCCCCCCAGTGCCTACTTTCTTAAACAAGGTCTGATGCTGTAGAGCTAGGATAAGAGGCTTTGGGCTGGTTGCCCATGAACACATGCGCACACCAATGTGCATATGTGTGTGGTCTGAGTACTGCACTAGCCAGCTGGGGGACCAAAGTCTTCCCAACGCAAGAATGTCACTAACCAGTGCCGCTGTGCACCACACACCAGTCAGGGGCCCGGGCGGTGCTACATAAGAAGCAGCAGCCCGCTCTCCCAACTGATTACTAGTAAGGAGACGCGCGCTGCGTGTATTGCTATTGCCTGACACTGCAGTTTGATTTTAATTTGTTGTGCATTCAGCTGCTCAGCTGATTTTTAACTATACCGTCGCTTCCCCGGTCTACCGCTGCCTCGGCAGTTTGTTGTGGAGGGAAGCGTTTAACTGAACACACCGGAAGTGATTTCACTTCCGCTGTGCACCACACACCAGTCAGGGGCCCGGGCGGTGCTACATACGAAGCCGCAGCCCACTCTCCCAACTGATTACTAGTAAGGAGACGCGCGCTGCGTGTATTGCTATTGCCTGACACTGCCGTTTGATTTTAATTTGTTGTGCATTCAGCTGCTCAGCTGATTTTTAACTTTACCGTCGCTTCCCCGGTCCACCGCTGCCTCTGCAGTTTGTTGTGGAGGGAAGCGTTTAACCAAACACACCGGAAGTGATTTCACTTCCGCTGTGCACCACACACCAGTCAGATGGGCCCTCGGCTTATAAGGGGATGTCTAATCAAGCGCGCAGCGGACGCGCGCAGCGGGTGCGCCGTCTTTGCGCCGAAGACGCACCAAAGACAAGCCCGTCTGCGCCCGTCCGCGCCAGCACGTCGCCTCTCGCCAGGGACCCTGGCTGTGACGAGGCGGCAGTTTATATCTACACTAGGGACATACTTCTTAGCCTCAACAACACAAAAACATCGTGCAGCAAGACTTTTCCCCGATTCAGTAGGGGCACCCTTAAATGTACCTGTGGTTATACGCTTCCTAAGCCCACCGTTCTTCCCTCTTCCGCTGGTATTAACTTACAACAACGATTGCTGATAGCACAGCTTAATACCAGATCATTGGCCAAACATCATATGGAAGTACATGACCTAGTTAAGGAACACTCACTAGATATTCTGTTCCTTACAGAGACTTGGCTCCAAGATGACATGAATTCTATCATCAATTTGGCCACGCCCCCGGGGTACTCTGCCTACGTTCTTAATAGACCATCTAGGGGTGGAGGCATAGCGGTTATACTTAAATCACAATATTTATGCTGATTCACGAAATTAGACATTCAGGGTAGTGAATGTGCCTGTTATAATATTAGGATCAACCTCCACCTAACGCTATCAGGCCTTCTGATATACAGACCTCCTGGACAGGACAGTGGTTTTTCTAAAGCCCTTGTAGAAACCGTATGTTCACTAGCAAGGGCGACGGCTAATTTTTATATTTTTGGAGATCTTAAACTCCATTTTGATATCACTACTGATAACAAAATTAGAAACCTATTAGCCGATCTTGCAGCACTTCAACTTCGCCAGCTAGTCATGAGCGCCATGCATAGGGGAGGGCACCTCCTAGACCCAATTTTTTCTAATTTAGAGGAAGTCTCTGTAGAGGGACCTATCCTAGTTCCCTGGTCTGACCACATGTTGGTGACAATGTCACATCCTATTCATGACTCGTCTAATAGGAATAATGCCCAACGAGTACTTAAACGTCCTTGGCAAAAGCTTCAACTTGAGAATTTCTACGCCCTACTTATAGCTGACCCTCCTGAAGTAGGGGGCGACACAGAGCAGGGCTATGAGAACTTTTGTACCTGGCTGTCTCAAGCCTTAGACTCACTGATCCCAGCTAACTGGATTAGAGCTCGTACTCAGGAGTCCAGTCCATGGTACAATGAGGGGCTCACGGGTAGTGGAATGAATGTAAGCTTGCTGAGCGTAGATGGAGGAAAACATATGACCCACTGTTAAAAACCCAATACCTGGCTGCACAAAAGAATTACCACAGAAATATCTGTAGGACAAGGGCTACCTACTATGCCAATGAGATCAAGGCTCGAAAACTATTTTTAAAATTCTGTAAGACCTCAGCGCCAAAAAAGCAGTGGTAGTGACAACTGCATCTTATCTACATTGTGAAACACTGGCCTCCTTTTTTATTGATAAGGTGCGAACTATTTACAGCTCCTTTCCAGCCACCCCCCGATTAATCCCCGCTAGCAGCGAGCCAAGAAATAAACTTATGACTATTCCCGACCTAAATCAGGACGACTTTCTCAGACTCTGTGGGAACATTAAGTCAGGTTCTCCTGCAGACCCACTAAAACCGGCCCATTTTAGTGAGGCCTCCACGCTCATACTTAACCCCCTTCGTGAAATCATTAATTCTTCTTTTACATCTGCCACCATACCCACTAGATGGAAGCAAGCTTGGGTATCTCCTATTATTAAAAAGCCCACGCTGGACCCCACAAGACCGGAACATTTTAGGCCAATTTCATTTTTACCCTGGCCAGCCAAGGTGGCCGAATCCCACGTGAATAATATTCTAACGAAATTCCTCTGCTCCAACTCCATTCTAGACGCCTCCCAGCATGGTTTCCGTGTGGGGCACAGCACCGAGACAGCACTCCTGAGTGTAACAGAACAACTGCGGACCATTATGGATTCTGGTCAGACGGCAGCGCTGATCCTTTTAGATCTCAGCACTGCCTTTGATAAGGTCTCACACGAGGTTTTGCTGTATCGACTGGAGGCAGCAGGGATCTGTGGACAGGCACTAGACTGGTTCAGGGCGTTCTTGACCGGAAGGTCATTCCGAGTTTCCACCCCTCCGTTTCTTTCAAAAGAACGCCCAATTGAGCAGGGAGTACCCCTGGGATCTGCTCTCAGCCCGCCGCTTTTTAATCTGTACGTCCAGCCACTGGCCGAGGTTGCTAAACTGTGGGAGCTTTCTATAGTCTCATACGCAGACGACACTCAGCTAGTGGTATAGTTGAGTGATGACTCAGGGCTGAGTGCGTCCAATTTTAAATTGGGCCTAACAGCAGTCACCAACTGGATGACATCCAACTAACTACAGCTTAATGCCAACAAGACTGAGGTCTTACTTCTAGGTAAGGATGTCTCTGCCTGGGGAGACAAATGGTGGCCTGAAATTCTTGGGAATCCTCCCAAGCCTAAGAATGAGGTAAAAAACCTCGGAGTCTGGCTAGATTCCTGGCTTAACTTTATCCACCATACAAAAAAGGTTGCCGCTACGTGCTTCGGGATACTTCGGAACCTCAAGCCGATTTTAAAATTCTTTGACCCTCCCACCCGCCAGATCATAGTGCAGTCTTCCATTTTATCTCGACTGGACTATGCGAGCTCTCTACTTTTAGGGGCCAACCAGGCTGAGGTGGGAAGATTACAACGAGTGCAAAACGCGGCAGCTAGAGCCTTGATAGGACTCCCCCGCTTCCACTCAGTTTCCAGCACCCTGACCAAACTTCACTGGTTGCCCGTGGACAAGAGGATTAAATTCAAAACCATATGTCTGGCATTTAAAATTTTGAAATTTGCCTCCCCCCCTATGCTCCGGCCCCTCCTGACCCCTTATGTTCCTCGGCGAACTTTACGCTCAGAGGGCCAGCACCTGGTAGTGGTCCCTCGAATAAAGCGTGCATGGATAGGAGGACGCTCCTCACGCTACCTGGCAGCGAAAACATGGAACGCTCTACCACCCCAGGTCCGTGGCCTAAAGGACCTTCTGAGGTTTAGAAGGGCCATCAAAACCTACCTTTTCTGTTAACTGCTTTGTTATGTTATAGCCGTAAGTCCACTTCTGCGGCAGACATCTCTCCTGTCTGTTAAAGCGCCGGGACGCCACTTAGCTAGGGCAGCTGCGCGCTATATAAGATTTTATAACATAACATAACAATAGAGGAAAGGTTGTGGGCAGCGGCGCCTACTATTAACATAGGGTGGTGGGTGGATGGGGTTGCGCATGAGTCCTCGCCAGGGTGTGATTACAATATTAAAAAAAACACACCTTTGCTTGCCGCAGCTGGCCGTCTCCAGCGTCGCGTTGCACGTTTGCCGTCCTCTCCACTACCTGGGTCCCAGCATCCCCTGGGATACAGACTCCCATCCGAAACCTGTGCCGCAGAGCAGCACAGAGATTGGTCTGAGCAGGGAGGAAAGACACCCTACTCAGACCAGGAAGTCTGTGGGGTTTCTCCAGTCCGGCTGTTCAATGCAGCTGGGCTGGAGAAACCCTAAGTGCACGTGTGTTTTGGTCGGCCTGAGACGGCTGGCCAAAACACATATGCATAATTAGGGAGTAGAAAGCATGTAGCACTCCTCCTCCCACCTCCCATGCCTGAGCTACCCCCCCTCCCAACACCGCTTGCTAAGAGCCAGAAAATGTAAAATAAAATGATGCAATAGCATTGTTATATTTTACATTTGCTGTCTCTGAGCCAGGTAGCGAGGCGAAGCTCCTCGCCACTGGTTGGGGGCAGAAATGCATGTACTGATATACTTTTCACACTGCACTGTCTGGGAAGGCTCATACTGGGGACAACAAAGGAGGGTACCCAGACCTCCAAAACCAATCACAGAATTGGCTGTTTTGAAGATTTGGAATGAAGGACCAAGGTAGGTGTGGCAGCTAGGGGTGTGGCTTCAGGCTCTCAGGAAGTATTTTAAACACACTGCTTGAAGTTGCCTTATTGAAAAGTCCCAAAATGCTGTGTAGCAGGACCGTTGCCATGGAGGGTCCAAAGCGACCAGCGCAGACCATATTTTAGTTTGACCTCTTAAATTTGAGGCCTATTTTATAGTACTGTGATTTTTAAAATGCACATACTATTTTTGTTTCCTATTTTGCTAATCTCGATTACAAGGTGAATGTTGCAGCCAACACAGCAGATTTGCTTGACCTGTATAAATACTGTGGTGCCAACTTCCAGTCAGGCAGCTGTGTGCCAATGCAGAAGAGCTGGGTAGTACATGCTATTTGTTCCATTATGCATACTGTTGGTTGTGCCATATTTGGGGTAGATATTACAGTAGCACATATGATAAGCGCATCATCAGCTAAAACACCAGACTGGGACATTGGTGCTTGTTTATCATGCACCTCTGCCTCTTCCTTCACCATACTAGCAGTGATTGAGATGTGTCTGATGCAGTCATTAGTCCTTACATCAACCCCAGGCTGGAGAGAAGAAAGAGTGGCAGAGGCCAAAATGTAGTATTAGAATCTGCTAAATTGGAATTATATCATTTAACTGGAGAAGACCACACACGTCTGATAGTTTGCAGCGGCAGAGAGAAAACACTTAGGGGGTCATTAGGAAGATGGCCGGGCCATAAGGGCGGGGGTCCCGTGCGGGGAATAAGGATGTGCTTGCCACAGTGGCGGGCGCATCCAGCATTTTTAACATTGCTAAAAATGCATGTCGTGCATGTGCATGCACAACGTGGCAGGCACCGCGCGGTGCCTGCCATGTTGTGCATGCACATGTAGGGGGGTACCATAGGTACCCCCCATGGCCACCCCCCACCATCCTGGGGCCCACAACGGGCCCCCAAACTAGAAGACCGCATGCCTTTTGCCATGGAAAGGCATCCTCTAAAGCTCATCCTAATATGGCTGGGGGTGTCTGATAGACACCGCCACCATATAAACACTTTTCCGCCCCAGTCGCAAGTGGAAAAGCGGTGGACGGTGTTTCCGTCCATCATGGCCCCCCCCCGCTATAGAAATATGGCGGCGGGAAATGGGTGGCGGGCGGCAAGGATGTCGGGCAGATCGCCACCGCCCGCATGGCGTTGGCGATCTGCCCTACATCCTAATGGGCCCCTTAGTTTTTCCAAAAATTTGACGAAATTCAGTGGATCAAATAAATTGCTTTCATGGTTAAACAAACTAATAACACTGTTTTATCTTCTTGATTGGTGCTTTAAGAGGGATCACAAAGGGGTGAAGGGTTTTCTAAAATGGAAATGCCCAAAGAAATATAACTAAGAGTCCTTTCTAAGAGGAGTGCCCTATGAAGTTAAGGTTGGGGCTTGAAACTTGTAAACTAAAACCGTGTGCTTCACATAGTATGTCACCGAACAAATATATTGGTGCCTCTTTCTGTTTTCTTTTATTGGATCGGGACATACATTTTACAGCAAAAAGCACATGGCTACAATAATCCAGAGCCATTGGCTTTCTCGGTGCCTGTTAGCAGTGTCCAATAAATTGGTAATACAATGATTTTGTTGTGAATGTTTTGAATTGGAAACGTGAGATTGTGAATGACTCATTACCAAAGTCTGTGGAAAGAATGGTGGTCTTTGAAGTCTCTCATTCATATACTGTCCCTCCTATGCACTTTCTCTTTATATTAGTTGCTAACACCCTTTCTCTCCCATCTATCTCTATGAGAACCTCCATTTACATATCTTACATGTTGTCTCTTTTCTCTCCGGCATCGTTTTCAGTATCTCCTTCTGCATGTACTTCCTTTTATCCCCAATTTCACCATCACTCTCACAGATATAACCCACTCCACACCTGTAAGCTCTGCATTTTATTTTTCCTTTGTGCAGTCAAGATTTCTAGAGAGGAGCACCCCTTCACACATTTTACTATAGAATTGCAAATTCAATTGCCACATTTATGACATTCACTTTGTGTGCTCTATAGTGAGGCCAATGATTGGATGTGCACGTAGTCTGTACACCTTTATGATGCACTGACAGCCACTGTGAGAAATTCCCGCTGCCTTAAGCTTCAGCAGTAGGGTTCAATTGTTTTAGTCTTCATACCACTTCAAGTTAGCGTGTACCCAAAATGTTGACACCTCCCATGCTTCACAGGAGTGAGAACCATTGTACTATCACTAATACTGGGGTATAATCATTGGACATTAAATAATACTGCAATTCATCATGCTCCATCAAACTCCAAATATTTCTTGCCCCTCCCAATCATTTCCCCCAGCACCCCAAAAAATAACTAAGTAAGATGGGGTTACCTCTACAGGCTGTCCCAAAATGTTAGAAATCATCTTACTCACTTGTTGCCAAAACTGAGCCAATCTTGGACAACTGAACAACGTATCCTTGTCCTTACTGAACGGCGCGAACTTATCCACAAAAAGTGTCATTTACCCATACATATGTGTTTGTTTTATTTCTTTATTTTTTCCTATAGTCAGACTCCCACTTATTCACATGTTTAATCTTAACCCGAAAAAAACATGAAATGGCAATTATTGTGAAACTGTCTCATTGTTGTCAACACCCAATAAACAAGCAGGTAGCGTTGAGAGGCAGATATTGAAAGTCGGTATGTCCACATGGGAAACTGTCTCATTTTTGATTCAGAGACAGCACTTTTTCCTGTCACATAACCTATTGTTTATTTCAGCCTGATCTTTGAAAATTCCTAGTCTTGTACAGCAATAGAAATATTGATGTTACTTGAATTGGCCAAGCCAGATATGAAGTGTTCCATAAACAATACAAATATTTCACAATGACATGAGTCAATGGGTCAAGCCTCGACTGGTAGGGCCGTGTGTACTTTGATAGGTGCTCTGAAGTAAAGGGGCTTTTTGCTAAATTCCTTAGATGTGTACATGTCATTTGTTTAGAACTGTGGCATTTACACTGCAGAGTCTTCAATTTAGTCATTTCACTGGTGGCCTTCCCAGCTTTCAGCACGTGCATGTTACCAATCCTTACAGGCTTTTAGCTGTCCTCATATAGAAATGGACAGGCCTTCCCAGTCCACCCCACCTGCATATTTCAATGCTGTGCCTTGCCTTTTCAAACACATCTCATCCTATCCCATTTAATTTTTACATAGCCACACTACTATGAGTCATGGAAGGATGCAAATTAGAGGTGTCCCACATGGGCACAGGTATCTGGTTCAAGCTAGTTAGCATTTCTCTGTAAACAGCATGCAAATCGCACATTCAAATTTCAAGCTCTTTTGCAAAGTGCCCCAGATAAACAAGTGCGCCTTTTAAAAGTACTTTTCTACTGAAACCACAATGAGTAAGTTGAGTGCTATATATAATAGAACAATCATTCCTGAGCAGATGTTTGCCTTATATGTTATTGCAATAGTGTCTGCATTACCAGGCTCCAATTTTTTTGCGTCACTTTTATTTGAGGATTTACGGCAACTCGGCCACAAACCCATTAAAATAACATTGTTCGATGTTAGAACTATCATGAAATGATTTCATTCGCACTCTGGCCACTCTCTTGAACTTGGTACTTTCAAATTCTACATTGCTTTTGCATCTGCTGCTGAAGCCAATGAGCTTTCTATTCCAAATATCTGTAACACATCACCCCTGTTTTCTTTTAAAATGATAATGTAAAAGATCTTACTAGCGGCAGACAGGTTTTTTGTTGTTCGCACAAGAAAATCGTTCTCAACGTTCAAATCTTAGGGGGTAGGTAAATTCGTAGGAATAAACTATGATTTGCAGCTATGATTTGCATAAAAGGCTGGGCATAAAGGGAGGACTCGTTGGTATACATTAGACTATGTTCTGGGGAAAGGTGATGTAGGTGCATCAGCAGAAACGTGCACAGTGTAAGGCAGGCATGATTTCCTGAAGCGGGTATGTTGTGTGCATTCATGGAATCCTGTGGGTTGCTCAGTTTGTCAGTATTGGTGTGGACATTATGTGTTGTTTGTTTGAGTGTGTCCATATTTCAGCCATAGAGATGGGCTAAGCAGTGCTGTACCCGAGGTTGCCGCCCAGTGACGGCAGGTGCAAGTAAGAGCTGGGAAGGGGAAGATGGTGGGGGGAAGGGTGTAGGTCGGAGAGTTGACAACGACTAATACAATTTGAAAAAAAAGAAAAGTACCTTGCACTCGCTGCAGCCCCACCCCTGCTACGCCACAGAGGCTAACAGAGAGAAGGGTTAAAAAAAAGACACATTTTTCACCCGCAATTCGTTATTACCTTTAACGTTCTCCTATCTGACATAAAGGCTTTGAAGATTAGCGATGCCATTCACCTTAGTTCACCAAAATCATAAGCCTGGAGAAAATGACATCCTATAGTTGTGGTTCGCACAAAGACCTCACAGGAATTATCTACTGTCTGTCAACAGCGACAAGAGACTCCTCAGGAGTGCTCCAAGTCAGTACAAACACGCCCGTCATGTTATATTATCACAGGAAGTGACATCACATGGCCTTTGGCCCCAGGGATAGACATTTTATTTTTTAGCAACATTCATTAAAAACACAGTGATGCAGAATGACACCAATCAATGATTGATAACAGAATATTGTAGTAGAAGTGGAAATCAAGCAATATCAGATACAAGATTGCTGGTCATTTACTTTTAACAGGCCACAGGTGTTCATGGCTAGATGACAAAACAGTTTTGATTTGAGCAATTATATGACCTTGATAGTAAATTTAAGCAGATCTTGGTGTAAGCACCTTTTGCCAACTTATTATTAAAAGCTGTTTTCTGGACGTGTAATGTGACAATAATGTTTGTGCACATTCGTTGCGTGATATCGTTTTGTAGTGGTGTGTTCTGTTGTTTTTTTTTGTGCTGCATTACTACAATGTAGTATTGTTGTGTTATACAGTGTGTTGCATTCTGTTTTGACGGTTCCCTTGTATGTCTCAATTATGTTTAGGGAGTCTCTTCCAAATACAGATTCCTTATGGTATATATTAATGTTTTGCAACCAAAATCCGGTTGCAAAACCTTTATATTTTATCAACTACATTTTTTTTTACTGCACCCCATTTTCCTTTACGGATATCAAAGCTGCATTTAAAAAACATATTGCTTTATTTAAATGCAATTACAGACAAAGTAAACCACCATACCTGTGATGGCAGCTTATTATAGCAGGTCTCAATTCGCAGAAAAATCATGCTGCAACAGAGCAACTGGGCAACAAGGTGGTTACACCAATCAACGTCTTTATATTATGACCTGGGTCTGATTTAAAGTTTGGCCAATGAGTGACTCCGTCACAAATGTGACAGATATCCTATCTGATTAGTTGCAAGTGCATTAGGATGCACTGCACTTGTAATTATGTGCATGGGATATCTGTCACAATTGCGATCACCAAACTCTAAATCTATCCCTTAGTCTTTTTTATGGAGGTCAAAATCCTCCAGCAGGGCAAGGTTGATGGCAGTGTCTCACAAAATTCCTTCAAATCCAAATAGCTACTGGGGAGGATCTTACTGAATCCACTGGTTTTGGTGGGAAAAGTTCAAAGCGGGAAAGGTGAACTGTTAATTCTGTCAAAGTCCTTTAATCAGGCAGACACTGCCCATTCAAGATTTCTATCTACGGACTTAGAGCTTGATTTATTATTTGGAAATGAGATTAAATATTGTCACCAAGTCATAGTACTGTACTCCTTTTTCACCTTTTTTCTATTTACAAAAAACAAAATCCCAAATCATAATTTTGTTTTAGAAAATAAAAAAGCAATTTTTCTTCCCTGGTGTGGGGGTCATTTCGCAGTTTTCACTGACTCTTACTGCCAGGCAGTGATGGACTGTAAAAACTTGTCCTTTGTCCACCCACTCAAAATAGGACACACGGATCAATGGCAAAACCTCCGATGCCATTATCTGTAGAAGGCTTTGAGACAGAGTAGTCTCAAACATCAACATACTGAAACTATGCTTGTCTCTAAATGAGGTGGGCGGACCTTTAGTTTGGCAAATAAGGTATTCTTTCATCATTGTCATAAAGTACCCTCTATGCCAAACGCCAAAGCAGGTCGTTTTTGAAACCAAAAAACTGCCAGCAGCCTGAAGATGTATTTGGTGAAGTCCTTCATAAACCCCTGTGCTGCGTGGTTCTGTTGAAGCTCTACAGTTCAAGTAAGTCCAAAAATGTTTTAATTCCAACATTTCAGATTTGCTGAAGCAGTAATTCTTAGCCACGAGTAAGGGTCCCAGCAGCTCAGAGACAATTCTTAGGAGCCAGCATGCACTTCAGCAAAGGCCACCAGCAAGGTCTAGTGTAGTTACAGGTGCATGTGGTACACAGGTCACTCCACCTTGTGAGCAGCAAGATGTTATTAGGGGTGACTTATTTAATAATTAAAATCTGTTTTTCCGACCTATCAAGGGGTGATTATGACAGGTCTGTGCAGCAGAGTTCAAGCTACTGTGTCAGGCTACACAAGGTAAGCCTAAAGCAATGTTTTTACTGCCACTGTAGTATATGGCACAATAGGTGCTGCAGTCCATAGATGACAACTTTCAGGCCCTGAGAACATTCTCTGTACCATATACTAGGGATTTATCAGTAAGTTAAATGAGCCAATCGGGAATATGTCAATCTAAACCATGTTCAAGAAGGAACCAGGAGCAACACATCCACTTTACTCCTGTTTAACACAGAGTTCTAAGTCCAGCAAAAATTGGGCCCTGGAAAAGGTAAAAATCTGGGATGACAATGCAGAAAAGGTGGATTTCCTACACTATGTAACATCATTGTTTTGCAAACAACTAAATTCAAGACTAAATGAATCAAATATGGTGGCAAATTGTTTTATAGTTTACATGATAACCGGATAACTGTAAAGTTAACTAAAATGCAGATATTTTGCTGGGGGGTCCATGAGTTTCTGGGTAAACCATTCCTGACTAAGAAGGACCAAGTGTGTGGATAACAGAGGCAGACTTCGGTCATACACACAGCAATGGGTTTAAACCAATGGGCCGAAATGCTTTGATCTTAACTACATGGATTTAATTTGATCAGGATAATGGCCTAGCTAGTCAAGTGTGGACCACAGCAAAAGCTGCAGGAATTTGAAAGAACATTTCAAATATGGGTGAGGAAAAGGCATTTGCTCACCAGACAAAGAGATAGACAGGTTGTCTCTGATCTCTTGTAAGGGGTATAGAGGACTTCAAAGCCCTGTTTCTGCATCTCCAGGAACCATGGGCTGGCTTGAGGGTCTTCCATGCAGTGAACATAAGCAGCAGCAAGGCAGTCCAGCATTCCAGCAGACATTCAGAAGGGGAATTCATGCATTTCTCAACCTGGGGAAATAATTATCACTTAGCTGCATTTTCTGGAAGCAACTTACTCCTGTAAGATCAATGTTAGTTTGACCAAAGAAATGTTCAAAAAGCTATCCTTATTGTCCTCTGTCAGTAACATACACCCTTTATCTTACAGCCATCATCTGTATAAACAAATGTTCCCACAAAGCTATGGGTAAATCTAGTGACAGTTACACCACTAGAGTTCTTGCCTCATTTTCAGGGCATGTGAAAACTTTCAAGGGAACAGAATGCAACCACTCACCCTCCATACCTTGCTGCGGCAGCCTTGGATAAAACAACATGGTGAACTGGCTCAAAGTATGGGGGGTCTTTAACTGTGTGGTGAATACCCAGATGGAAAGATCACACACACCTCTGCGAAAGATTCTTAAACTGTCTGCACATCCCGTGTGTTTGAGGACTGACAACGACAATGGGGCTTATTCACTCCTGGAGATGGATACACCCACATGTGCTGGATTATTCTTTCTTCTCAAGTCTCCATGAAGTCCACATCCATCTTGACACATTCCTCTGCACCCCAGACATCCAGAGCTTAGTACATTCAGTTGAATATCAGGCCCGCACAATATTCATAAGCATCTCATGTGTGAATGAAATCAAGAAAATAAATGAAGCATAAACAAACCTGTTGGAGTACTTCGATTAATTTTGGTCATATATTGGAAGAATTTGAATAAAATGGTGGGACAATCACAACCCGGAGCTGTGCACCTGGTCTAGGAGTGATATTTCGCTTCTGTTGTTTAGTTTGTTTACAAGGCATGAAACCTGGGTAGATCAAGCAACCCAGGGAGCATGCATACAAGAACAAGTTAGATGCCGCCAAGGCATTCGATCAACTTAACGGGGCCTCAGGGCAGTTATGCGCTATACAAATGCAATTTTTTCATTTCATTTCATTTCTACCTGCACGCCTTAGTAAAACATCTGAATTTGGGACCAAACTTTAGTAAATCCCTTTCAGCGATTTATCAGGCTCCTACATCAAGCGTGTTAGTAAACGGGATGCTGACTCAGCCAGTTTCAATTATGCGAGGCACCAGACAAGGGTGACCGCTGTCACCATTGTTATTTGATCAATATATTGAGCCCCTGGCGCGTAAGATTAGGTCTGATGAGAATATTGCTCCTTTTGAGTTTGAAGGTTGGTCTAGGAAGATCAGGCTTTATGCAGATTACATAATCATCTTTACCCCTAAATTGCAGGAATCGATGAGATCTCTCTTAGCTACAACTAAAGATTTTGGGGCTGTTTTAAGCTATGATTTCAATAAAGAAAAAACACAAATTATGGCATGGAACATGAATACTGAGGGATTTTTATGCAAAAATGAGATGAGGTATCTTGGAGTAAGGATAAAGCAGAACATTGCAAATCTTACTAGAGTCAATTTTATCAGGCTTAAAAAGGAAATAACTACAACCTTACGGGGTTGGTCGCATTTGCCGCTTACACTGTTTTGTCGGACAAACTTTGTGAATATGATGATTGTGCCAAAGTTAACTTTTTTATTTAAAACAGTCCCTCTGATGTTTAAGAAGGATTGGTTTGCTAGTTTGCAGAGTGAGATTAGCACCTTTCTTTGGGCATCAAATGGGCCGCGTTTGTCTTGGAAAAAGCTTAGGAGAAAACTCATTAAAGGAGGTTTAGCGGCCCCGGACTTGCAACTTTATGCTTGGGCTTTTTTTTTGAAAAACAGTAGAATGTTGGTGGATACCCCGACCAACAAGGTGATTGGGAAAATGTTTGGAGCTATGCTGAGGAATCAAAACTATAATGAAAATGGTTTTATGTATAAATTTGCTGATCCGAAATTTTTCAAAAAAATCAGGTTAAAGGTTTTAAGAAACTTAACAGAGACATGGTTCAGAATCAGGAGGGCGTTAAAAATTCCTTATTATAGTCAAATGGCCTTCATTTGGGATGCGCCGGGTTCTCCACTCTGGTCTAGGGACTTGTTGGCCCGACCACTAAAGGAGATGGGCCTTCAGAGATGGAAGCAGTTATTTCCAGATGGAAAATTAGTTTTGTGGCGGTATTGTGAGGAGGAATGGGATCACAGTTTCTCCACATTCAAGTATTTACAGATTTAAAGTTGGTCGGCGGTATCGGGTGATCAAATTGGAACATACAAAGAGTTGGAGGAGTAGCTTTTTTCTAACTGTGTATTTAAAAAAGAAGTATCACTATGGTACTGGTGATGCTAGAAATGGAAGATGGTTCTTTCAAGCTACCTTAGGTCCTGTGGGAAGATTGCTTGCCGGAGATTGCAACGGAAGATCAATGGCAAGTAACAATATCTATGCTATACAAAACAGTAATTATTGAGAACCAAAAGGGGATAGGTCCATAAACACGTAGTGGGGGCTAGACCTTATATTTAAATTGCAAAAACACTCAGTGCCCACACCACAATTACTCATTCAATATTCAAGAAGGGTAAGAAACCAGTTTATTGTAACCAACCTTAGACAGCATTACTCAGTGTCTATCATTTTATGCTTTTTTTCAAATTTTCAAAAAATCATAACAGAATAAAGGACTACGTATTGGAATATTTACAAGACTAAATACACTTTGTACATACATCAAAAAACAAACATTATTTACACACTAAAAAACGTTTCTGCATCAAACATTACAAAAAATTATAATTACATCACAACCAACAAATATTACAATAAAAACATGAAGAAAAATGATTTCCAAGGGGGTATAAGCAACTTAATAGCGTGTAAATGCTTAAATACTGGACCAGCCGGTCCTAGTGTCGTGAAGTTGACAATTTATTCCACCCAAGAAAGACTGCCGACGCGTTTCAAGAACCAGGCACAAAGTCACTGGTCTATCATCAGGGCTGTTTATTCTTTGTATCTGAAAAGATGCAAAGACATTGTTTTACTTTAACAGGCAAATTCATAGTGAGTGCCTTTCTCCAATCGTGGGCAAGCAGTGATAATAAAGGATAGCTACATACCAAAATTGTTTTAAAGAGGGGCGTGATGGTTAATCTTCTTGTGGTCCAACTCGCTAGTTATTGTGGTGGCCAGACAGAGATGTCTAAAAAAAGATGGGAAATTGGTTTTCAATTTAACCCACTCGGGTCTTTTAATTATCAAGATCCAGTCAAAGATGTAAAAAAAGGGGAGAAGCGTACCTTATTTTTTGTGAACTGCCGTAGCACGGCGAATTTTGCTTGTACGACGTCACCATCAAGGTGTAATTCTACAACAGTAATGGCATAGGTTTCAATCATGTGGTTTTTTCAAAACATTCTAAGTGAGTGGATATAACTCACAGAAGAATTAGCCTACCTTACTGAAGTATCTTGTTCTTAAAGATTTAAAGGGAGAAACCGCAGTCACCGTCCTGTAATAGAACGAAACTCCGATTTAAAAAAAAGATCTCTCAAAAATATTGAATGAATGCTCAGACCACGATAAGGCGGTGCTTGTAAATACCTGCTCCTCTGCCACAGCACGCCCGCACTCGAGTCTGCATTCTTTCAATAAAGATGGCCGCTGCACTTTTCTGTTTGTTTTATACTTCCGGGTGCAAAATTGCACACTTTGGGTGAGGGTAGGGTGATATGGTTATAAGAAGATATAACTCCAATGATTAAGCCTCAGCCTGTCTTGGCTGGTGAAAGCCTTCTTGGTTATTGAGAGGATCTGGATGTAAGGGTTAACGCGCTGTGAAAGACGAATCCTTGTCCACCTCTTCCCCTCATGGGTTCTGTCTGGAGAGGAGTCTCTACTCCAAAAAGTACTGTTTTTATCCCTCCCTCTACAGCCAGTAATTGAGGTGGAAAAGCCCAGGGTGTTTTCCTTGAGTTATAGGCGGCGAAAAGGCAAATGAGGAGAGAAAAAAAAGAAGAAAAAAAAAAGAACAAGTTAGAAATGACTATGGCAAAACAAAGATAACATGGAAGAACAAAGGTGTGCACTGCAATAATTTTTTGATGGATTCCGCACAATATTGGACCATAACCCTATTCTTCTACATTTAAAGTGGGACCAAACTATACCTTCTATCCCTACCTAGCAGCTAAAATCAGAATAATTAGTGTACCAGGAATACTCCAGTATGACAATGCTGACACAGCCTCCCCTTCCCAAATGAAGTAGCAAACCTTAAAGGCATTCCTAAGTAGTCAGTGTATAGCAGAGTCAAAATTAATCAGATATACCCTACTGACAGATGTACACACTGCAGATTGAGACCTTGGAGACATGGACACCTACCTAGCAACTAAAATCAGATTAATTAGTGTACCAGGGGTGTGGTGGTGATATTACCACACAGGATATAAAGAAGGCCATTAAAAAAATTGTGACGTACTAAGACCCGGGGATGGATTTACGGCAGAATTTTATGCTACTTATTCTGCCCAGACTGGTAGAGTTATGCGCCAGACAACACTAGAAAAGCACTCATAGCCCGTCCTAAAATCAGGGAAACCGGCACACGATCTCACAGCATAAAGGTGGTTCTAAATGTTAAATATCAATTATATGATCTTAAGTAGGATACTAGTAATCAGACTGTTGCCTCTCATGCCCAAATTTGTTCCCCCCGATCAGTCGGTATTCATTCCTGCCCGTAATGCAACCATAAATATCTGGTGGCTACTCACCATATTAGAAGCTGGAGACTATGATGGAATGAGCACTGCAGTGTTCGCTGTTTACATAGAAAAGGCATTCAACAGCCTAGAATGGCACTACCTATATGAAGTAATGGTACATATTGAACTAGGCTGGAACTTTCTAACATGAACAAAATTGCTGTATATAGATCTGACTGCTAGAGTCCATACAGGGAAGGTCATATCTGCGAGACACCTGGTGGTTGCAGAACACAACAGGGTTTGCCCCTGTCCCCCCCATGCTTTTTGCGCTGGCCATGGAGTCCTTGGCCAACTTTGTAAGAGCAAGACACATTTATCGGGGGTTACACATTAGGGGTCACCATCACTGCATAGCATTGTATGTGGATGACCTACTGATCTTCCTTCGCAACACTAAGGAATATTTGGATGGGCCCAGAGCCATGTTAGAAAACCTTGGACTATTTTCTGGTTTAAAAATAAATTAGCAGAAGGCCAGGCTCTTCCCCACTGCACCGCTTACCGACCCACACGAATGACTAGCGCATCTACAATGGAAGCCCCGCTGCTTGGCCTATCTGTGTGTCAAGATCTACCATGATCGTACTGATATTTTAGATGTGGGACAAGCCATCCGATCCCTTTGCTCTCATGCAGACTTTTGGAAAACACTGCTGCCCTTGGTAGCAGGGCGATTAGCACTCCTAAAGATAGTGGCCCTACCTCACATCCTATATTTCTTACGGAACACTCCCTATCTGGGTCCCGTAAGTGATATTCAGAGATGGGATTCATTAACCACTGCCTTCATATGGGGTGCAGGCTGTAGGGGAGTAGCACTGACTATGATGCAGCGTTCAAAGGTGACTGGGGGACTGGCAGTCCCTGACTTTCAAACATATTATATAGCAGCCAGTTTAACTGGCTAGTCCAATGGATGGATCCGGACAGGACCCGAAACCCCTTTGCACCAACCCTTTCCGACTTCACTAAAGTGTTGCTGAGAGTTAGACATTCCCATGCCAGAGATACCCAGGAGTTACAGGTGATTGATAGATGTTGGAAGAGATGTTTGCAAAAAACATATAGCAAAAATCCATACTCTTCGGACCTACCTCTCTACATCCTGAAAGAACTGCCCCATGGCGGATGCTGGGGGGACTCGACACAAGAACTGTGGCAGAGGCCATAAAGATGGGGGACCTATGTAGAGTATCAGAGATGCTTCCATTTGAAGAGTTTTGTGCAGCATTTGATCTGCCACAGAGCCATTTTCTTCTGCACAAGAAACTCATAACTGCACTGAGAAAACAGTGGGACACTAGCTCATCCAAAGCGCACAAACTTTGGCGCTGGCAATAAGTGTCCCTCTCTGCGTGTACCATTAGGGCGGTCTCATGTCTATATAAAGCAATACAAGAAGACTTCCAATGACTGCTAGAAAACCTGTGATCACATTGGGAGGAGGATCTGGGAGTCCCTATCACTGTGGCACTGTCCTAGAAAGATACAAAAGGGGATGATGGACGGAGTGTTTGAGCAAATCAAACACTCACCCCCAGTCAACTGATCTGGGTTTAATCCATCACCATTCTTTAGCCCACTCAGCCACCCCATTTCAGACATGGCCATATGCAAAGAGAACATCAAAAATATCCAGGAACGCACACTTTAAATTAATCAGTATTATGTCCTCCATAGAGCGTAGCTGTTGGACTTGGCCCTTAGGGCAGGTTCACCCCTAAACTTTTTGCTTTATGTGTGACCTTGTGTCAGTGATTTTTTGGGTCTCTGCGCACTTTTCCCTGGGTCCCAGAGTGAAAGTGCGTGCGTGTAGCATGGCTGGCCTGCCCTCCCATAGGAATGCCTGGGGAATGTGTGTGTCCCTGGTAGTTCCTGATGCGTGGGGAGTGCAGGCTCGAGTTTAGTATGTGTAAACTCGTGAGAGTGAATGCTGCGAGATGGTGTCTGCGACATGTATGTGTCTAGTTGGGAAGTGCTACTTCTGGACATTGATGTATGTGTGCAGTGAGGGTGCTGGAGCGTGATTGGCTGGAGCTGGCTGGCATGCCAGGCTCCAGGAAGTCTGGATGGGTCTGCCCGGTGGTGAGTGGGAGATTAGCATGAGTGATGTGTGGGAGGAGTGTACCTGTGTCCTGGATGGGCTGGGTTTTCCCCACACAATGCTGGCTCCGCCCCCCTGTGGTGTGTCTAATGACCCTAGCCTCCCCAGTGAAAGAAATGGGTGGTTGGGCCATCAAGAGTGCTCCAGAGCCAGCTGCAACTGGTTTTCCCCCCACCCTGCACCCTGAAACAAAGGATTTGTTAGTATAAGAAGGGACTGTGTCCCCTTAGAAAATGTTCTGCTTTTGGATCCTGCCAGAGGGGGCTGTTGCTGCTGCTGGGGCCAGGAGGACCGCCACTTGGACTGTCTCCCTGCCTGGAGACCCAGTGTGCTGGCTCTGGCCCAGCCTTGCCCCTCCTGCCTGCCTCCAGCCCCTGCTGGAGTACTGTGCCTACAGCACTGAGAGCGCTGCTCTCTGCCCTTCAGCGCTGGGGAGCGCTGGAATCCCTTGCCTAGCGCTTGAGAGCGCTTTATTTGGCCCTGTGGCGCTTGGGAGCGCCTTTTCTTGGATGCTAGCGCTGCTAGCGCTTTGAGAGCCCAGCCGGTGCCCACCCGGCATCAGCCCGAAATTGCGGGGCATTGCGAGTGCCTACCTCGCTTTATATTTGATTTAGAGGCCGGTGCCCACCCGGCATTGCCCCGTTTTGGAGATATTGATTTATCACGAGGGAGCCCACTCCTCGGATAATGGGACCCCGCCTGCCTATCTAAAGCGAGCCGCCGCGCTGCCCGCGGCGACCTGGAAGTTCCGCCTCTAGACCCCCAGGGCCGCGCTACCATTGGCGGCCCCAGAGGAAGTCAGGCGGATTGCTGCGTGACGGGGCCAGGCAGAGAAGAAGTAAAGCAGCCGGCCACATCATAGCCCGGGCACGCTGGGATTGGCCCAGGCGGTCGAGCCCCTCTGCCGCGTCATCGGAGGGGAGGAGCCGAAAGCAGGAAGCAGCCTGCGCCGTCCATCCCGAGGCTCCCGAGCGTAGGGGGAGCCCCGGGGAAAGAAGACAGTCTCGCCACGGCCTGGAGAGTCCCGAGGAGCGGGAGCTCTCCTCCGACTGCTGCCGCCCAGGAGAAAGGACCAGAGTCCCCTACGAACCGCCTGGTAAGTGAAGGAGGGCTGGCGGGGGCTCCGTGACTGTGCAGGGCTCTGGGGGCAGTCCCTATTTGTTCGCCGAGCGGCCCCAGTTGGCAGAGGGCCGCTCCAACGCTTCAGGCGGCATCTTCTTTTCCAGCCAGGAGGCTCAGGGGGCATATTCGTTCTCGGGTCCCCCGTGAGGGACCCCAACAGCCCAGTGAGGCTGCATCTTTTTGTTTTAAAGCCCAGAGGAGGCTCAAGGGGGCATATTCGTTTTGAGAGCCAGAGAGGCTCTGGGGTGCCACAGTCATTTCTCTAGAGCCCAGCGAGGCTCCCACATTGGCCCCACCGTTGTTCTTGAGCCCTGAGAGGCTCACCCGCCCAGATGTTGTTTCACGAGCCCTGAGAGGCTCAGGGGCATAATTGATATTCAGAGCCCAGTGAGGCTCTTGAGAGACAATCAGTTGGGCAGAGCCTGCGAGGCTCCAGCGTTGGCCCATTATTGATGATTCAGCTGCCCAGCACTTTGTGGGCAGCTGCCACGTTTAGGCCCTGACATTTGGACACAGGGACAGTCACAGGTGGTGACTTGTGAGTTTGGCGCCATTGCAATTGTACTTTTCTTACACCTCTGAATGGGTAGTTTATTCATCATGTGTGGTGCTTTTACACCTCTGAATGTATTGTAATGCATCATGTGTTTCCTTCCTTAGACCCCTACAGGTATAGCGATACTTAGGTGGTTTTGTGAGGATAAGGATTTGTGTTTGCGTTGTACCACAGTAGCGGCTGGCCGCACTTCAAAGCTCTACATTTTTAGATAAACCACATTTTGGGGATTATTGTTGTTGGTAAAATTCCATTATTTCTTTTCCTGAAGAGTGTAATTTTTATAATTGTGTTCAGTGCATTTGTCCCCCGCCCTGCTTCCAGAGTTTGGTACCTGTGTCGCTTTTGGTCAGGTTGAGAAGTCAGGGGTGGTAGAAACTGCCTTACCGATCCGAGGGGAGGGTGTGTGTGGATGAATGGTGTGTTTTCCTGGACGCATGAGTATGAGTTCTCTTTGATAAGGAGAGTGTTGAAGTTTTGGAATTGTGTACTCTTACTTCAGATTGCTAGGTCCCTTGTGTTGCACGTGTCTGTGAGCATCCTGTTAAGATGAAATCTCCTTTTAACCTCTGTGGCCTGTTTAAGTACAGTGTGCATGAGTTGGTACGGTTTTGTGAGGAGAGAGACATCCCAGTGAATGAGTCAGACACCCAGTCCAAGCTTAGGGATAACATGATCCTATGGCAGAAGGATGACTGGGAGCGTGAGCAAAGTGAGAGGGAGAGGGCCCGGGCCGCACACCATGAGGGTGGTGGGTCTGAGGGGAGCCCTGAAGAGTCTGAAGTAGAGAGTGAGTTTGACAGTGACTGGGCGCCAGCAGAGAGCGAGAACCCCCTAGATAGGGAGTCCCTTGCTGGGTCCAGTGTCAGATGTAGCACCCCATCCCTTTCCCTGTCCCCAGAGGAGTGGTTGGATAGGAGAGAAGAGAGGGAGCACCAGCTGGCCATGGAGAAGCTCAGGATAGGGTATGCCAGAGAGATGGCGCAGCTGGGTGTGAATGAGCGGATTGCAGAGGCTGAGAGGGCCTTGGCCAGGGAGAAGATAGCCCTAGAGTGTAGGTTATCCCCTGACCGCAGTCTTAATTTTCTGGATCCCCCAGGGAGGGTTGAGTCCAGTGGTGGCAGCTATTTAGGTTTCAGTATAGGAAGTCCCACTCCCAGTACCCCGAGTATGGTACCTGTTTCCCAAGAGGAGGAATATAGGTTGACATTCAGGAACAGTAGGAGGAAGCCGTCTCACCGGGTCTGGGGAAATTATGTGGATGATTGTAGTAGCATGCTGATGGATTGGTTAGAGGTTAACCCGCAACAGGAGTGGCTTGGAGTGATCTACATGGTTCTCAAAGAGCAGTTCCTCAGTATTTTGTGTCCAGAGTTGCCCCAGTTGGCAGAGGGCCGCTCCAACGCTTCAGGCGGCATCTTCTTTTCGAGCCAGGAGGCTCAGGGGGCATATTCGTTCTCGGGTCCCCCGTGAGGGACCCCAACAGCCCAGTGAGGCTGCATCCTTTTGTTTTAAAGCCCAGAGGAGGCTCAAGGGGGCATATTCGTTTTGAGAGCCAGAGAGGCTCTGGGGTGCCACAGTCATTTCTCTAGAGCCCAGCGAGGCTCCCACATTGGCCCCACCGTTGTTCTTGAGCCCTGAGAGGCTCACCCGCCCAGATGTTGTTTCACGTGCCCTGAGAGGCTCAGGGGCATAATTGATATTCAGAGCCCAGTGAGGCTCTTGAGAGACAATCAGTTGGGCAGAGCCTGCGAGGCTCCAGCGTTGGCCCATTATTGATGATTCAGCTGCCCAGCACTTTGTGGGCAGCTGCCACGTTTAGGCCCTGACATTTGGACACAGGGACAGTCACAGGTGGTGACTTGTGAGTTTGGCGCCATTGCAATTGTACTTTTCTTACACCTCTGAATGGGTAGTTTATTCATCATGTGTGGTGCTTTTACACCTCTGAATGTATTGTAATGCATCATGTGTTTCCTTCCTTAGACCCCTACAGGTATAGCGATACTTAGGTGGTTTCCTTCTTGTTAGTACAGGTGGTACTAGCGAGGCCCAGGTTCCTTGTGTGATCTCCTAAGATAGTGAGGGTTGCATAGGTGGTGCTCACCTGGTACCAGTAGTGACTGGTTGTGTGTTACAAGTTCTATTTTTGTGCTACAGTAATTTTATTCTATGATCTAAGAAGTGCTAATTTCTAAAAGTGCATACCCTTGACAGTGGTCCAGGTGGCCCTGTCCTGTACAATATCCCTTGTAAATTCCGCCCGTGCCTGTTGGCACAGTGTAACAAAATGTGTGTTTTATCTAATGTATATTTCTTATAATACAAAGGCTATTTTTTATATAACCTTGTGTGGAGCTTCCTTTGTGGTGGGCCTTTGGGTGTTGTTGCTGGGGTGCGTGCGCAAATACTTAACTTACATCGCCTCCAAGTTAAGCCTTGCTGCTCGCGCCACGTTACCTAGAGGGTGAGCAGGGGTTATCTTGGCGTGTAACTCCCTTGCCCTGACTTGGGAGTGGTGGTCTCTGACTGACTTTGGCGAAAGCCCTGGCCAGCCAGGGATCCCATTTCCAACATTAGCTTACTCCAGAGTGGATTAGCAGATACTGCCACCTGGCTGATACAGCCTGCCCTTGATGTGAGGAGAGGGGAACTCGTATCCTACACATGTTCTGGTCATGCCCCTCACTGCATACTTTTTGGGAGAAGGTTACAACTACAATTGTGGCTTTCATTGAGAAGGAGGTTCCTTGCTCCACACGCCACTTTCTCCTGGGGTGATTTCCATATTCATCTAAAACCAAAAGACTTGGGTTTTATCCTGTCCAAGCATCAAATTACGAAGAATTGGAAGTCGCTGGGAGGGCCCTGAGTAACTGCAGGGAGAAGGGAAATGGGCAAGTTGTGACAGAAGATTACTCCTGAGAAAAGCCAGATGTTGGATGGGTTCAATGGATGCAGCCTGGGCTTAGGAAGCTCTAGAAGATAGTTTCACCACCCCAGAGTCTGACACCCCATAGCCTCACCTAAGGCATCACCGAGACTAGCTTCACATTAAGGCCCTTAACGCCCCTATAAATGTTTCGGAGGCCCCCTGCTGTTTGCAAATCTTCAATACCAAAGATTATTGCTGATGACCTGTTCTTTCATACCCTGTCTTTGTGCGCACAGACACAATACTCATTGCTGACACAGCTATTATAATCCTAAACCATTTATACATATGGATAGGAATCACAACTTTAAAGGATTCCTAAAAATCTCTTCCAAGTAGCGAGTTTCCACAATGTCTAAGGCCATATTTGGATTTCAAAAAAGTTACTGGCTCTTATGCTAGTATTAGTACATTGCAAAACGAATGTAATGCAATCACAAACTCTGAGTTAGAGCATTTGCAAAAAAAACATTTTTGGTCTATCTGGTCCATGGCGTTTAATACCCCAATCCTACAGAGCAATTGTCTTTCCGTGATATAGTGGGAGATCCTACCCTGATTAATTGTTTGTAATTTTCCATTTCATACAGCAGATAATTTTTCTTTCCATGAACCTATCTTTACATGATTGTTTTTGTTGTTAAGTGATATTGATCTTGTGTGACAGATAAATAAATTGATCACCCCTCTCTCATGGTACATGCCAATCGACTGCTTTAGGGAATGACTTATGAAGGAGACAGTTGTGAAAGTATATTATTTATTTAAATTTTTAAAAGATATAATGTTATATGTTTGAAAGCCATTCATGCATATCATACTGAGCAGGAGTGAAGCCATTGATGAGGGTAAAAGACAAACAGACATGTATATTCCAGTCAAGAAGTTACATCAAACATTGAGGGAATGTAGGAAAATGGGGGATGTAAGCCTTCCCCAAGTAATACGTTCAAACGTATTACTTGGGAAAGTTCAAATACACCTGGGCTTAAACCCTTATAGTTATGGCATATAGTGGATGTGCTTAGCTCCAGGAAAAGTAGGTAAAGTATTTAGCCGTACCACAAAAACAAAAAGGCAAACACAACACAACACAAATCCCCTAACCATTTTCTAAAAATAGAGAAGCATTTGTTATGAAAAATTATACCAAATTGACTAAAATCTGATAAGACCCAGAGATCTGATTTTTTTTTAAGTCTTAGAGTAAACAATGTCAAGAAAGTGTTACGCTCAAATCAAATGTCATTTTTTGCAGTTAACCAGGACCTTGCATGATTTTAAGGTGATTTCAATAGAAGTTAGATTCCTCAAGCTATCACCGCCATCACCCTAAGGAGAAGGGCAAGAGGACTAAGGGGACCATCCAGCCCAGTGTGTCACTCATTTCAGCTACAAACGAAACTTAGTATTTGGAAATAGTGGTACAAGACCAGACCATATGATAGAAGTCCACTTGTTCCGCCTAACAGCGTAGGCATTTGAAGCCGGGCGGAGGCCCACTTTGTTCAATCGAACAGGGGTGAGGTATACGCAGTGGAGATAGTATATTTGAATTAGACGAAGCCTAGCAAATATGGTTTGTACCCTGGGGGGCCTCAATGCATCCCTACAATCTATCTCCTCCAGGGGGCCAAGCCAATGTTCCCAGCGGGTCTTGAGGGAGTCTCGGGTGGACAGGGAATTTTTTATCAAAGATCGATAGATTTGGGACATTCCCCCTTTCCTCAGATTACCCATGAGGAGCTTAGCTTCCAATGGACTGAACTCTGGGATTGCAGTGTGGTCAGAAATGTGAAGGGCAATAGCATGCTGGAGTTGGAAGCACTTGTAAAACTGAGTAGAATGTAGGGAGTTTGCTTGCTGCAGATCATGGAAGGACGGCAAACGCCCTCCCTTTCATACATCCTCTAAGTGAGTGATACCTATTAGGTCCCACTTCTGGAATCCCGCTAAAGTCCAGGAGGCAGTATCAGACCATTCGCTGTTCAACCAGTCGTGGAGCACCAGAAGACAGGTGGCTAAGTAATACCACAAAGGGTTCGCCATCCCCATCCCTCCATTGTATGAGGCCCTCTGGCAGTGTGTAAGGGCCAGCTGTGACCTCGAGCCAGCCCAGAGGAAACTTGTGGTCAGCCCATCTAGCCAGCAGAACCAACTATGGGGAAGGTGTAGTGGGAGGTTCTAGAGCACATATAAGAGGCGAGGTAGAACCATTATTTGAAGAGGGCGATCCTACAGAGGGGGTTAAGGGGAAGAGATAATTTTTATTACGTTTGAGCAATGGGTTGACATTAAAGGACCAGATCAGCTCCAGATGAAGCACCACCCAGATAACAAGATATTTGAACGAAAGTTGCTGCAGGGGAATGGTTGTTTGCCAGTTCACACATTTGCGTTAGATTTAAAGGGGCACCAAAGTAGGCTTAATCGCGTTAAGGAGTAAACCCAACACTTTCTCAAAGGATTGGAGGATCTGGAGGAATCTAGGACCAGAGCATGCCGGATTAGCCAGGAAGACAAGGACATTCTCCCCATATAAGACAATATGGTCTTCATGCAGGCCCTGCCTGCACCACCCCTGTATCTGCCTGTCAGCCCAAATGAGACAAGCTAAGGGCTCAATTGCTAGAGTGAAGAGGAGGGGGGAGAGAGGGCTATCCCCTGTCAGGTTCCTCTCCTAATAGGAAAGGTCTCTGAGAGTGCACAGTTTGTGAGGACCCTGGCTTATGTGTTGGAGTAAAGGACCTCTACCAGTTTCTGATAGTGGTGGCCAAAGCCGGCTCTCTCTAGCACATTTCCTAAGTATAGCCAGTCGACTGTGTCAAAGACCTTTTCAAAGTCAAGTAGTAGTAGGGCTAGGTATGGGGAGAGGAGGTGGCAGTGACCAAGGGCCACTTGGAGGCGCCTCAAACAGTGGCCTGTGCAGCGATGCAGCATGAAGCCACATTGATAGGGGTGTATGAGAATATGGAGTACCCGCTTAAGAATGGTTGTATAAATTTTAATCTCATTATTAATCAGCAAGATGGGGCGGTAGGTAGTTAGGACATGAGGCCAATGGAGGGTCTGCTCTAGGTATAACCACGACCATGGCCATGTCAGTGTTGGGGGGGGAAGGCACCCCTCTCCCTCTCTCCAGAACCTCCCCAAATAGAGCATGGAGTTGTGGGATCCAGGTTTCCTGAAATGCCCCGTAGTACTCTGCAGCGAAACCATCCAGACCATGAGTCTTGCGGGTAGCAAGCAATGAGATCACTTCACCAGTTTCCCCACTCATAATGTGTTCGTCCATGGCCTGGACTACCCTCTCTGGGAGCCTATAGAACGAGAGAGCTGGCACCTGCAAGTGATCTGCTGAGTAGAATTCTGCGTAGTATTTCGCAAAGGTTTGTGCAATTGCAGCAGGGGCGCGAAAGACGTGTGCCTGCGTATCTCGAATTTCCAGAACTGTCCGGTAAGTTCGGGGATGGTAAGCAAGCCAATGGAGCAATTTGCTATTTTTGTCTCCCCAGCCGTAGACCTGGGCTGCCAAGGACCTCCATAACATTTTAGCTGATTCAGTAGATATGTGCTTTATCTCCTCTCGTAGTAACTGGAGCTGTCGGCGTTCTGGCTCCCCATCTGCCATAGCCGCGGCCTGTTCCAGGCAGAGGGCCTGGGCCTCTAGCTGGGAAGGAACCCTTTAGCATACCCCGGAGTGTGATCTTACCCCCCTCCCACAGTGTACTTCGAAGTTGCACTGTGCCCTCATTAGTGGGGAAGTAAGGTTTATGCTCTCCCTCAATCAACTGCCTATACTCCTGGTCTTGAAGGAACCAGGCATTCAGCATCCATATAGGACATGGAGCGCCCGTGGGGCCCCCTAGCTAGAGGAGGAGTAGGGAGTGGTTCAATATGCCTCGCACCAAGATATGAACATCAGTGACTGTCCTTCAGTCAGGGTCAGGCATGAAGATGAGCTCAATTCGGAAGTAGGTATGGTGTGCAGCAAATGTATGTGTATATTGGAGTGTTCTAGGGTTCCAGGTATGCCAGATGTCACAAAGGCCCAGTTTGGATGCCCAATCGCTAACTCATTTCGCACCTAGCTTTTTATAGGAAGAAGGTGTCCCTGTGGCATCCCTGGCAGGTTTTAGGACAGCATTTAAGTCCCCCAATCACTGTCAGACCCTAAGGGAGGGAGGATATTACATCCACTGAGGTCATAATGGTGGGTTCCAGGTTCACTGGAGGGGTGTAGAGTCACATCATATTAACAGTAGCTTCCCCTTGGGGACCTGTGAGGATGGCAAACCGGCCCTGAGGATCACTGTTTGTTTGGGCCAGTGTGAAATGGAAGGAGCGCGCAGAAGGATCGCAGATCTCCGAGCTCCTTTAGGGAAACTCTGGTTCCATAGTCTGTCAAATCCCTGATGTGCTAAAAAGTGACAACGGTACCCCATCAGGTGCATCTCTTGTAATAGAATGACATCCTGGTGACCCACCATGCATACTTTAGAGTCGCTGTTTGTTTAACTTTGTCTAAGAGACCATTGACGTTCTACAAGAGGACTCTGAGGGTTTCACCCTCCGTGTAAGGCCGTGGCATTATGGTATGGTGCAATGTGTAGGGCAAAGGGTCTAAGTAGATTAAGGCTATGAGTGACTAGGCCCTTGGAGCAGCTGGGTGCATGCTGATCACTGTATGAGCTGCCTGGGAAATCATCTTGATCATTGTACACAGTGTTGCAGAAAAACAAATCAATACCAACAACAGCAGGGATAATAGCCCCTACCCAAACTCCCAAACAACCCCTCTCCCTATACCTCCCCAATTGAAGCATCCGTCGCCTGATGAACTAACACTAAAAGTGTGGGAAAAAAACTAGCTAATAAAGCTGCACTTAAGGATTTGCAGTCCTCCAGTTTCAGGTTGTTGACTGTAGTGCTTTGAATTAAATGTGGGGGCTATGTGAAAGGTTGGTGTCCTTAGAGTGTGGCTTCAAAGAGTCAGCAGAACTCTCCCTGGGTGTCAGTTCCGTTTTGTCAAAGTTCTCCTGCCAATGGGAGCCCCTGAAGGCGCCAGCCCGCGACACTGACTGAGGATCAGATGGAGTGGCGCTCTTCCTTAGGCAGAGTGAGCACTCCTCAGTTAACCAGGTCCATTTGCAAAGGGTCCGCCCCCGCAGGAAGGCCCACCAGGCAAAGGTTATTCTGATGCGATCGTTTCTCAGCATCTTCAGTCCGTCCATGGAGGTGGGTCGTGTGCCTCTGTGATGCGGGCCGTAGCATTGCGAAGATCTTGCCGGATGTGAGCCATGTCCACCAGAACCTCCCCAATCCTCATCTCCACGGACTCCTATGATGTCTTTATAGCTTGTAGGACGGTAGCTAGGTCTCCCTCTGGCTGTTTACCCATGTTTGGGGCAGTCTCTTCATGGGAGGGACCACTGACAGCATACAGCCCAATACGGGTCTGGGTCTGTGGAGGATTCACACCGCGTTCCTTCCCCATTTTTACACAGTTTCACAGGGGGGAGGCACAAGCCCCCCCAAACGCGTCTGCACCCAAGCCCCCGGATTCCCAACTGACCATGGTCATATAGATGCTTTGCCACGTTTGACGGTACCTCTATGGGAAGCTTCGCAAGGTAGGGCTCAGAGGGACACCGTCTGCATGCCGGGTACATCTCAGCAGGACGTCTAAGTCTACTACGGCTGCTTATCTAGGTCACCGGTCATGCATGTCAACCACTCTGTGCCTAAGGAGTAGGAGATTCTAGAAGAGGAGGGTCCAGTTCAGTGGGTGACTGATGGCTGTCCTAACAAAAGTCCCAGGAAGACATGTGTATTTGCCTACAGTTAGGCTCAGTCTAGAGTCTTGAAGGTCTCTACAAGTCTACCTATGGACCCAACCTCTCACTGCAGTCCATGCCTTGTCCGGATCTTAGAGGGCGAAAGGGAGAGCGACAGCCCCGGTTCGGCTCCCCCACGGTAGATCTTGAGATCTCCCCAATATGGTGAAGGCTAACTCTCGCTGGCTGCGGGCTCTGGCTCTTAATCACTAGCTAGTGGTAGCACACCAGACCGGCCTGCTGACAACAGGCCAGGTACTGTCACCACTGCTCCTTGCGGTGGCAGGAGGGATCAGGCTCCAGTCTGCAGCAGCAGACCACAGTTTTTTCGGCTTGAGTCAGCCTTGATTCAGGGGCACATGATCTGCTCGCCCCAGCACAATCCTCCCACAAAGCCTTCACCTCTACCACGGCGCAGGGGGGGTAAAATTGGAGGCAGACGCTTTTGTCTCACTGGTCGCAGGCTGATCAATAGTTTTACTGCCCTCAGCAGGCCTCCAGTTCCCCCTGGCACCACCTCCAGCCCAGTCTTGTGCCCTTCGCCCGCCGGCCAAACCCCGGTGATGTCCTGCCAACTGTGGTCTGATTACCACCACTAACCGCACAACAGTAAGTGGCAGCCGGGCATGAGAGGGACACTGCTGCACCGTAGGGCAAGTCGGCTGTACGTGTCTCAGTCACCCCACATCAAGCTCAGCTTCGGCTCAGTCTGCAGCCACACAGTGCCACTGTCATCCCACCAGTCTGGAATCAGGGGGTCCTAGCTTGCCCGTATCATTCTGTCCCTCTCTCAGGCATTCACCAGTGTACTAGGGAACCCCCGGGCAGATGTGTAAACCCGCCGATCATTGGCCAAGCAGTAGTGTTGTCGCCCTTTGCCGAGGCCGGAGGGAGAAGGGTCCGCCAGCGGGGAACCCTCCGTGGGTACCCAGTCTACCATGGACGCCAGCCCCAATCAGGGTCGCTGCCTCCCGTCCACTGGCCGCTTCCCCCCAGGCTCCTCTGCTATTTCCACAGTGGCGAGCGGTGCCCAGAAGGCAGAGAGCCGCTGCCCCCATGGAGGGCAATGTGGCGGCTCAGCGATCCACGGCCAGCACCCCATCCTCACCTTCTCACCTCGGATAAAGCTGCAGCTCATTCTGGCATCTATCATCAGCCAGTCACCACTCTGCTAGGCAACAGTGTTGGTTTACACCACTTCATGCCTGCCCAGTGCCGGTGCGGCTGGAGGCATCCGCTATGGGGAACATTCGGGCAATGGGGTCCCCGTGATGCCTCACAGAGGTTAGCTGTGTCTCGCGGCGCAACCTCAGCCAGCCCCTCGGTCACTGCTATACCGCTGCCATTTTGCCGCGACAACGACCACACCACTGATTGTTGCTAGTGGTATCTGCAATCTCAGTCATGCGCCCATTTCAGGGCCAGGACTGCTGCAGATGTGGGCTCAACAAGATCAGAGGTGCCACAAGGGAGTGCTCTTTACTGGAGGAGTTGGAGGATGGTAGTGGATGATAGAGGAGTCCGTAGCACTCTTAGAGTGTGACTGCCATCTTGATGCTCGAGACCGACCAGTCAAGATTTGTACCTTTGGAGTTAGTCACTTTTTTGGAGCTCAAAATCATCCAGTGGTGCAAGTCTGAAGCTGTACATGATTAAACACTCTTAAAATCAAACACCTGAAATCATGCAAAAGCTTGGTAAGCCTTGGAAATCCCAAAATGTTCTAAGTCCCAACTTTTTAGATTTTCCGGAGCAGCTCCTGTGGGTCACTTTTAAGGCTCACAGGACTTCTGGAACAACAACAGTCCAATTCGTTTGCTAGTGGTCAGCCGGTAATCCCAGCTAAATGGTCTTTTACAGCTTGTTGTGTACCTAGTGCCACACAGTAGGTCAGTTAATTGACCTTCGGAGTAAATTTCTCAGTCCTGGGTACAAGTTGGATTAGGTCCATTCCTTGAGGTCTCCACAAAAGTGACAGACAGCAGGTCCAGTCCTCTTCTGTTTTTTCACAGGTCCAGATGTGTTCTGATGAGCATGGGAGAGGTGCCCCTTTTTGACTCAGTGACTAATTGGAAGAATAGCCAACAAAACAGACTGAACACAACACCTGGATCTCAATAAATACTGCTGACAGCTGTAGGATGATACCAGCCAGCCAATTATGCCTTGATTCTTCATAATGTTTTCAAGATTAATAAAGAAATAACAAGTTGGGAATACTTTTACATCTATCTTTTGATCAATTCTTTCCTTGAAAAGGCCTTGGAAAAGCACCGGACCTCCATATTATGATGGGGCAAAATGCACACTGACTGTAATCTTCTGGTACAAAGACGTAAAAAAGGATAAAAGAACCCCCCAACAAATCTACAGTCTAAGCAGTCTAGCACTAACCCAAAATAAAATTCTTATAGTGCAAACATCCCCTTTTTGATCCTTAACCTTTCAAGTTAATGAAGTTCTTGTGCCCTCTTGAACTATCATTCCTGACCTGACAGGAGTAACACGCCTCATACCCTATCAAAAGGTCTAAACCTTAGTGTCTGGGCTGGATTGTCCAATCTTATTAAGAAAATGCTCTAACAATGGCTTATTGCTGGCAGGCTAATGTTTATTAGCCTCCTGGCTGTTCAGACAAAGTCTAACTTTTTAGACATTACTTTTCCTGAATAGTTATCAAAATGTAATTTCACTAGTGAATTACATTTTTTATAAATGTTAAGAATAGTGGTTTAATCATTACGGTAGCTTCTCTCAAACCTGTAAAAAAGAAACAGTATTTCATTCACACTATTAGGACAGCTACAGCTCTTTGCAGTGAAAATACCTTTTGGGAGCTAGTCATTGTAGGAACATGTCAACACTAAATTCTTGCATGTACTTTGAAAAACAAGGCATTCTACCTTGTGGACTACAATGCCTACCTTGAGGTGACATTTATTATTTAGATGTAGGGTTTCTCTCTTATCAAAAGGAGTTATTTTCACAAATGCACTTGCAGGATTAAAAGCTGTAGCAAGCATGCTATACAGGTAGGCCTGAATCCATGTCAGTCTATTAGATAGGACAACATGTGATGTAGGCCACATGTGACATTCAATATACCTTGAAATGTATGTATTGTGCAGCACCATATACTATGGCCTTACTGAAAAGTTAAATATTCCAATTTGGTATTAGCCAATTTTACGATCTTTTAGGAGGTTAGGGAACATATTGACTCAATTGCACAGAAATACCACTCAGCAAAGAAGAAGAGTGATTACACAAAAAAAAGGAATTTTCTCACATGGTATAAAAGAATAAATAGTGAAGCGAAATCTACAAGAATGCATTTACAAATCTAATAAGTTATTAAGTAAGGTTAAGGGTGACCTAGATAACAAAGACATCTTACCATGCACACTGCTAGAGTTCAGTAATGGAAAATAAAATATACAGCTGCACACCTCACCAGATAACTTCAAAACAGTAACTATTATAGATAGGCAACTATGAATAACTGGCATGGTTTTCATCCAGAGGTTCAGAGTGACATTTAATAGACAGAGATTAAGGCCTCGCACACCACCTTATAAGTATTAATTACCCTCACTATTCCCCAGTACACATATAAATTGCAACTGTGAAAACATATTCTATTATGCTACATCATATTCAATATAACTATGAAAAAAAATGTGTGTAACTTCAAATGCACTGTGATACTGTTGTGTTTTAAAGCTTTACTAATAGTTTTGCTGGGCCATATCATGACCTGGAACCATTCTGCTTCATGTCGAAGCAAGCAGGGTCTGTGAGTGCAATAGAGTGAGTATTTGTGGATATAGGGCCAGATGTATCAAGCAGTTTTTTTGTCGCAAACGCTGCGATTCGCAAAATAGCAGCGTTTGCGACAAAAAAAACGTAAAATGCGATGTATGAAAAAAATCGCATCGCAAAATTAAGGAATTGCTAAATTTGCGATTCCTTAATTTTGCGCTACCATTTAAGGAATCGCAAAAAGCGATTCCTTAAATGGTATGTAAGAAACAAGAAAGTTTTGCGATTTCACACTAAGAAATCGCAAATTACCGCCAACTTGAAGTTGCGAATTTCTTGAAAAATGCCCATTTTAGCATTTTTCAAAGTGCCATGTGACGCACATACATGCCCTTAGGGCAAGTATGTGCACCACATGTGCACCCATGCTTATTTCAGGGGTACAACAGGGTGTCCTTTAGACACCCCTGCACCCTTGAAATTATTCTGAGTTTGCGATTAGCAAATTGCGAATCGAAAATTGAGAATAAATTCCCATTCCTTCCTATGGGCCTCCTGCCCATAGAAATGAATGGAAAGTATTCCTTAAAAGGAATATCAAGAAATGGCTAAAAAATTGCGATTTTCTTGATACATACCAATTTGCGATTCTGATATAGCGATTTCTTAAAAATCGCTATTACAGAATCGCAAATTGGTACCTTGATACATCTGGCCCATAAATTCTATTTTCCTTTCAAAGCCGTCCAGTGCTTTCTTGGAGGAAAAGTTCTGGACACCTGTAAATTAGATACGTTTTTTGTTGAAATCAACTAATTGGTATCACATAATCTTCTCACACTGACATGCATTAGAAAAAAATTTAAAAAAAATATTAGACTAAAATTTGTATGTTTAGAACACTGTTTCAACTGACCATTTTATGATGTGAGCCCTGACCAGTTGAAATGGCAATTGTCTTAGATAGAATAGTCTTTCTGCTTTGTTGCCAGCTATTTTGCATCAATTAATGTACAGACGTGGACTTCCTTACGTCTTCTGTTTTATTTTTAGGACAAACTGGTGTACTTCCTTCCTCCTTACCCACCCTTCTCAATACTCTGCTCAAATCTCTTGTAGCGAGGGAAGCATAAAGCAGTTTTCACAGTCCCTTACTGCCAAGATTTTTCTCAACTGTGATGGGCAGTGAGAAATGACCTCTAATTTCTCTAATCTGAATGAGGTGGGGGAAATTAAAAGTTTGCCTCCAATGGCCCTTACTCCACATGGCCGTCAGAGGGGTTTAATCACTGGGGTGATGGAGTAGTCTCCACTATCATTAAAAAAAGGCCATTTGCATCTAAATTTAGTGTGCAGACCACATTCTTGGTCGGTAAGGATACTCTGCCACCATTGCTAGATGTTGCTAGAAATTCCATTACTGGTTGACTGGGATGGGAGCCCTGATCAAGCAACAAGCACAAGCTTAGTTAGGGTAAGGCACAAGCAAACCCCTGATTCCCCTGTGCTTAACCACCTGGTAGCTTAGGCACAGAGAGGTGAGGATTAAATTAGAGGCAAATGTCAAATAGCACAAAAAACATAAAGCAGCAACCACGGCTCCCTGGTCGCGCTCCACTGGGTTGAAGTCAAAAGTTCAGGCCGACTGCAATAGAGCGACTGTCCGATACAGGCCCTGATTAGTCCTGCTGAGAGTTTTATCTTTTAAAATTTTGTGCCAAGAGTCTCATCTTCTGTTGTGAGGGTCGCGGGGAGCAAGGAAAGTGTTACGGATGGCAGTCTGCATGGCGCAAAGAGCAATACAGGCATCGCAGATGGTCAGGCTAGAGCTTTACGTTGGTGGTCTCCATCAGGCGGCCGTTGCTGCTCTGTGTAGAGATAGGCTGACAGTGGTGAGTGATAATTGTCGATGCGAGCGGCGTGGTTTCGGTTCAAAGTGGCCTGTTCACAATCATGAAGAGTTCAAAAGCTCAAATTAAGAGCCCGCTGAGCCACACCTAGAGTCCAGGACCTGAAGGGCACCAGTTGGGGTTCAGGAAATCACTGAAGTCGGGTCCAAGAACTGTTGGGGAGCCTTTTATGTCCCTGAGGGTCAAATCAAGAGGCCTGCAGACTAGCCCTTTGAGTTACTCTTGGGTCCGGGGTTCAAGATAGGTTGCAGATCCAGTTCTTCTTCTCCAGGCAAGATACAGCAGTTCCTTCAAAGCAGCAGTCTAGAAGAGTGCAGCCCTTGTAGCAGCACAGCGGTCCTTCTTCCTGGCAGAGTATACACAGGTCTAGACGTGTTCTGAAGAGATGGTGTCTGAGGTCCTCTTTTTTTAAACCCTGGTGCCCTAGTTCTGGAAGGTGGGAGAAGCTTTTGGACCGTGGCTTGAAGTGTATTAAATTCCCTACCTCCTCTGCAACCGGATTCTAGCTGGTCAAAGTGACAAGCAGGGTCTTAAAGCCCCTTGTTTGGAGAAAGGACTGAACCTATTGAGGTATTTAAACTGCACACACAGGCTCTGCAATGGCAGGCCTGAGACGTGTTTTAAGGGCTACTTAAGTTGGTGGCACAACAAGTGCTGCAGGCCCACTAGTAGCATTTAATATACAGGCCCTGAGCACACGTAGTACACTCTACTAGGGACTTATAAGTAAATTAAACATGCAGTCTGGGTATAAAACAATGTTACCATGTATTAAAGAGAGAACACAAACACTTTAGCACTGGTCAGCAGTGGTAAAGAGTCCTAAGGAAAACAAAAACAAATACAGCAAATAGGAGGAGGAAAGCAAAACGTTTGGGGATGACCCTCAAGAAAGGGCCATGTCCAGCAAGTATCCTTACCACCAAGAACTAAATCAGGCCCTAAGTGAGATAAAGGAAAACAAAGTGGCTATTTAACATAGGGAAAATCGTGTAGCATATGCAAAATCATTAAACACTGGTATACATGTTATGTGTAATATATTTTGAGAATACCTACATGCAACTTCTAATGTTTCAAGGAAAGGATTCATGTTCTATGTCAAGGGTTGTATGAAGAGATTGTGTTTAAAGTCTCAATGTAAAATGTAATATACTTAGGACAGAAAGCTTTTGCCTTTCCACGTTCTGTCTTCTGGAGCAATGCGAAGTAGGTACTTTTTACTTTGACAGCTGGACTGCAACCTTACCTATCTATATAAACCTTAACAATGACTAATTTCTTCCTTTCAAAATGTTAGAAAAGGAAAATGTGGCTGTCAATATGCATCAGCTAAAAAGCAATTTTCAATTAAGTGTGTGGCTAAATGAGAATTATTCAGTTCAAATCAAAATTTGAATGTGGGAAAAATACCTTGACTCTGTTCTGTGAATTCAACACACACACACACACCATAAAAGCCTATTATTAGGAGGACCAGCCATTGAGCATAATGAAGTGTGTATATACCCCACACGTGCTTTCATAGTAGGGTAGGTTATAAAATGGAACAAGTCAAGTATAACTGCACTTTTAGTTTCTTGATACACTTGCTCAAAAATGCCTAAACACACTATGTGGACTTGTCCTCCTGATGCACTGGTTCTCACAAAGATAGTGTTTGTCTGGTTTGACAAGGTTAACCCCTGCTATGAGGACCAAGCTGGTCTTCACACGGTGGGTTATACATGCCCACACACACACACACACACACACACATAAACGTACACACACTCACACTCATATCTCCTCCCCTCCTCCACTGAATAAGGAGAGACTCCCCAATCCTGTGAACACACACAAAAGAGAGGTCCTCAGCTTTGCATGAGAAATGTGAAGAACATGCAGCCCATTCTGAACAAGAAACGTGACGACAGAAAAAGATGACTCTACTGACAAACAACAAGTGCGTACTTTATAAAAGAATAAGAACTGGGGCCCATAATTTCTCAGTAACCCTTACGACCACTGCTGAATGTTGAGTTTGCCAAAAACAGTTTAATCTTGATTTCAACTCTTTCTTCTTTATCCCACACACATATACTCCCTGTACCTTTATCTCACTTTTGCCCATCCTTTTTCCTCCATGACTCTCAGTTTGCCGCTAGTTTGTGCGTCTCTTTCTTCCACTTTTCATTCTATAGTTCTGGGTCAAAGTCTGATGAATGAAAACAACCTCTATCCCCTAACAAAGAGTAGGCCACTGAATCAAACTACACCCCTCTCATGCTGAAAACTTATCAATAACCTCTTACAGTTTTCGGGTCAATCAAGCAGTAAGGCTGTAGTAGTATAATCAATACTCTGTAAGCAGGGATATCTTACAACACATTACGCTTCACCTAAATAAGGCCATAGGAGCTGGTAAGGTTTTTTCTAGGAACAAATTAAAGAAATACACTATTCAAGTAAATAACTGGGCCACAAACAAGCCGATAGGTAAACAGACTAGCGATATATAATTTTGTGTAGCTTAATTCTTCACCACATTGTTCATTTATGGTCTCGGATGAACCAAAATCCAATATAACATTGCTCTATTTTATGCTACCCTACAAATTAGAAGGACCTGCTGATCCTTCAATGGAAAAATCTTAAGTCGCAGCAGTGTCTGCTTTATGGCAGTGCAACTGGCGCCTTCACACCAGACATCAAGATTGAGGGGTAGTCCTTTGACATACTGAGGTGAGATAGGTGCAGCCTGCAGAGATCTCTGTGTGACTGTCATTTGTCAGTGGCTAATACAATGGCGCAATCACTCTGGTGGTTAATGGACTTAATGTAGAGATATGTGATATGTTTAGTCACAGTTTTAACCCAAGATAAAGTTGCATCAAACATGTAAGTTCACCTTTGTGAATCAGGCCCTGGGTGAATTAAATAATGCCCAACTAAGAATTCTGACCCATGCACAAACAGCAGTTGCTCTAAAGTCATAAAACATTGACCCACTTAAAATCAGGTCCTAAGTGTTACATTTAAACTTCTTAATTATCTCTAATCATCCTTTCGCAAAAAGAGTAACTAATCATCTTACAGCAGATAATAATAGAAAACTCACACTTGTATATTTGCAGTGGGGTAACTATCACTAGGGACCAAGTGTTGGAATGTTCTCCTTACCCCACACTTAAGTTCTGGATCTCCACCGCTTCTACAGTGCCATACAGTGAAGCAAATGGCCATTGTCAGGTGAGACAGATCTGCTTTTAGGGGAAGCTGAGGGAAATGACTTGAACCTGATGGAGCTGCTATGTCACAGTCAGTTGTTCCAGGCAGGGTCTGTGTACAGTGTGTGCTACGTTAATTGAAACGTGAGCACCAACGCATGAACTGAAGACACAG
Source organism: Lissotriton helveticus (assembly GCF_964261635.1). NCBI lineage: Eukaryota > Metazoa > Chordata > Amphibia > Caudata > Salamandridae > Lissotriton > Lissotriton helveticus. The sequence continues at coordinate 314,480,481 of NC_136062.1, forward strand.
TGGCTGTCGAAAAAGTGCTTAAATATACTGACGGTTGTACAAGTTAATAGAATTCATAAGGATAATTTAGAGGGTACAATAACATGATATGACTTGGTTCTCTCTTTTCTATATGTGTAACAGTAGATTCAGTTTCTCCAGTTTCAATCCTATTAGACAGTGATTTAATATATGACTCCTAGGGCCTGATTTAGAGGTGGATGGATACACAAAAGTGACTGATATCCCATCCGCCTTATTACAAACAGTGGTTAATTTGTAAAAGAATGAGTGCAGGTGCCCAGAAGCCCACAGCTGGTGCTCCTATATGTCAGAGCACCGAGCACCAAGGTCCTGCATTCTTGAATCCATCTCATGCGCTGAAATTCAGTACTAGACACACCCTGCTCCTTTATCTCACTCATGTAGGTTATTGCTTTATCCCTTTGTGACAGTTTTTCCATCTTTCTCTTCCTTCTTCTTTCACATTTGCATGTTTTTCACTCTCTTATTCTTTGTAATGTTCTAATGAGGGAAAATAATTGCTGGTCACCAAAAATCAGTGGTTGCTGGTGGGCTTCACCTGTGATCAGGAGTTGATTTGTGACCACTTCCTGTTTGGGGGGTCCTACAACCCAACCAGGAAGTTTAACTTTTTGCTTTATTGCTATTTTCACGCACACTTGCAAATTGCGCATGCAAAAACTGTGTTTATATGGGTATCGCTATTTGCGAGCCAATTGTGACACGCTATTAGCGGTTGTCCCAAATAGCATTGCGAGTCAATAGTGACTCGCAATTTAGTTGGCGGAGGTGTTGGTAGGTAGCGAATAGCGACTCGCTATTTTTCGCCATTAGCGACTCGCATATTTTTGGTGGTCGTACATCTGGCCCTTAATTGCTAATGATCTGCACTCGAAATATGGTAACAATGGCTTATCCACTATTGGCAGATTTAATTTACTTATTAGTCCCTAATAAAGTGCACTACGTGAGCCCAGGGCCTCTAAATTAAATGCTACTAATGGGCCTGCAGCACTTATTGTGCCGCCCACTTCAGTAGCCCTTTACACGTCTCGGGCCTACTACTGCAAATCCTGTGTGTGCAGTTATGAACTGCAATTTCAACTTAGCAAGATAACCTACCTGACAGGCCCAACCATTCTCTTTTATTATATATACATCACCCCTAAGGTAGGCCTTAGGCAGCCCCATGGGCAGGGAGCAGTACATTTAAAAGATATAACATGTACCATTAAGTGGTACAAGTCCTGATAGTGAACAAACTGCTATATTCATTTTTTACCACTGCTAGACTTATCTCTCCCCACAATTTAACATTGAGATTGCCTTAAAACAACTTTTAAATATCATTTCGATTGCGAAAAGATAGAAATTTGGAGTTTAGTGTTTCCAGACTCCCAATTTAAATTACCAACTTATGGGGATAGTTGGATTTAAAATTTTAAGTCAGGTAATGTCACTTAAGAAAGTTTTCATTTTTTTAAATTAACCATTCTGTGCCTCTGCCTGACTCTAAATACACATCTGGGTTGAGCGACAGCTGGGCTTTGTGCATTCCCTCTAGAAAGTCACACACAAAGGGAGCTTGAGTGGCTGATTTGCATCCTGACGACCCATCACCAGGCTGATGGGCCTTCCTGATGTAGATTGGGTCAGAGGAGCTGGCACTTGCACCTGCACAGGGCTGTGCCTGTCCCCACATAAAGAGCTGCATACCCCCTGTAGTGAATCTGGAGATAGGACAGGAATGGCAGAGGCCTTGTGATCTTCCAAGGCTTCTTTGAAGTCTCCCCCACTTCAAAGGCACAACCTGGTATAGGATTGAGAGGAGAAAATCTCTAAACTGACCTATATTGCTTTTTTGTATGACCTCCTGAGGCTCATTAACAACACATCCCCAATATTAGTGTCAATTAAAAAAATGTGTGTTTTTATTGTTGTTTTCTTTATACAAAAATATTTTATACTTTTTTAATATATTTTATAATTTTACTGCTATACATTGCTTGAAAAGGGAATTCATCATTGTCAACACATACATATAACAATCAAACAGATGGACAAACAGTTTCCAAGGTGCCAACAAAGACTACACCATTGCAGTGTACAATACTCTTCCAGCTTTAAAAACATTTAAATTCGACAATTGAACCATGAATTGACACATTGTACAATGGATTAGTCTAACAGGGCTACAGAATCTAACAATGCTTTCATCTGTAATAGCCTTGAGGGCCAGGTAACCAACATTACAACTCTAAAATCAAAATACAATTGATGAATGTGCAAATAACCCCACACTCAACCATCAACCCTTCATTCCTACCTGTCAAACCAGCTCATTCACACTGACACTCATACATAAAAGAGATTCAGGCATGTCGGAGATCCTAAACAGTTTTGTGGAAACAGACTATGTCTTTCTTTGTAGTGCCAATGTCACTCATCAGATTCCTCTGGTGTATCTGTCTCTGAGAGGACTCCTCACATGTGTGATAATGGTTGACGCACGTTTCGGTGAGTCATCACTTAAACCACCTTCCTTAGGACCAAAAATAGAATCAGGTGAATCTCAAATAAAGTGGACGAGGGATATCTGTGAAGTAATAACACAGGGCCATAATTTTAGACCCTAAAAGTGGGGAAGGTTGCGAAAATGTAAGAAGCTTTGATACCTACAACCCGTATTAACTATGTCAGACTAGGAAACTAATGTACTAACATCCAGTGTCCACAAGATACCAACCACCAATATGCATGCTGCTTAGTGCCATGCAGTCAGGTAAAAGTGAAACCAAGATGTGACCCAGAATCATAGGGTATGAAGAAAAGAAAAGAAAAAGACAACCTTCACCGAATATCCAAACAAAAAAGCATTCTATTAGTTAAAAGAATTGCAAACCACATTTCTATATAGAGAGCTTGCTGCAACTCACTCTTACTGGAAGATCATTTCTTTAAGTTACGTTGTAAGTCCTTGAAATGGTAGAGCAAAGCCATTGAGGGCCCTGTATTAGTGCTACTGTTAGGTTGGATGCCTGTTATTTCTAAAAGGGAAGTTTGCAAGTAAGAATATAATGTACATATTAGGGCTATCACGTGGTGGCCGTTACACTAAGATATGTTTATGTGATCTTACCCTCTTCGCAATAAAAACTTTAAATGTCATGAACTGCAACGGTTATCCGAGATGTTACGAGTATTCTATTTGCGTACTTTGCATAGATTACTAGGACATCTACGGTGCAGAAGGGAAGAAAACACAGCGGACATGTCACAAATAATCGCCAGAATTTTTTTAAATTAATATTATTGAGATATGTCTAATTTTCAATTGCTCACAGATGTATCCTGTGTATAACCAGAAATGGAACTGAGCTCTTGCTATCATACAGTCTCTTTGTGAAGTGCTGAGGCATTATAACAAAGCCTGCAGAAATCTGCTGTAATACTATACAGCTATATTATGGGTATATGCTATATGTAGATATTCAGAGATGGCCATCTAATAAGTTCTATACTATGATAGGTATAATGCCGATATGAGGCTCCATTCCACGGTGCACCTTAGCTGCTAACTATGGCTAACTGACCCACTGACAATATTCAATACATGCCAACTACTGTGCACTCTACCGCAAAGAGCTAGGGCGAAGTACAAGTAATATCAATACCCCAAAGGCAAAGACTCCGTACTTACCATAGTTCCAAGCAATCCATGTCCTGATACGCGTCTATGATCCGGCCAGCAATACCAATTTATTCTTTTAGTCTTGGAGACTTCGGACTCTTTCCATATTTATGGTGCCTGCGCAGGGCGTGACCTATGACGACATAACATCCCCACGTGGTAGAGCACCCGGATGTACTACCAATATCTTCCTCATCCATCGTTACTATATTGGAATGGTAAAAGTCGGAACTACGCTGAGTGGATTCTAGTGTAAGTACAGACTCTGGTTTTGGGAGCCACAACCGGCGAGGGAAACCTATCTTCCCAAATTTAGATACACTTCAAATTATGGATGAATCAAGATGTGCTAGCATATGGACATAATATGAGCTTACTAAGGTGTATGCTCACCCATAATTGCAGATAGCAAATAGTGTTGGTTGTTCTCTATACATTGCAAAGAAATTATTTGTTGTGAATGAAGGGTAAAAATCATAAACGATTGCCTAAATAAACTATGCCTATCTAGTCGGGATCTTCACTGAAAGACACATAAACTGGGTCATATAATGCTATTCAACTCCCATAATCGTGTGGACTCACATAATATAAGATGAAGGGAAATGATGGTTCAGCCGAGCCCATAAAATCACTTAGGTTGCTAGTGATGACCTACAACATAGGACCAAATCCTACTGAATAGTCTAGCGCCGGTTACTATGTATGGTATATTTGACAACCCTCATTATAAATGCTTGTCCCATCTACAGTAATGGACAAAGAACACAAGAGTAAAGGTTATTCAACTTGCCTAAAATACCATAAAAGCAAAAAGTAAAAGTATAATTTATGTAGAAAATGTGGTGGCTCCTATAGGCTGCTATTTTCACCCTGGTTGCAAATGAGAACAGCCTACATGGGATCAAGTCCTACTAAGATTTCTTTTGTAATAGTACCTGAGACTATATAGATTGCTATATTAGGCTCAAGACCATATATGTCACACTACAATTGATGTTAAAGGTTCTAGATGTCTGTAGTTGATAAAACCAGATCTATCATGTTTAGCGATGAAATCTTTAAGTTACTATCCAGACAATTTCCTCCTTCACCCCTTTACGGGCTGTGTTGAGGGTAAAGGTCCAGTAGGTTTCTCTTTCTTTTCTAATCCTTTCTATGTCATAACCAGGTTTGTGTGTGACACGCTCTAAAATAAGCCATTTCAGCTCATTCTCTTTGGGATTACAGTCCAAACAATGTTTTATCATAGGCGCCTGTGTCTTATGAGTCCTTACAGCTGACTTATGTTCTGAGAACCGTGTGCAGAATTCCCTGCCTGTCTTTCCTATATATCCTAAGCCACAAGGGCATACGACTATATTGTTGCTTTTGCAATTTGTGAAGTTTCTCAGTTTTCCTGATCTATTGCCATAAGTCCTGATTGCGTAGTAATGGCCGACTCACATGCATGGCAGTGGCCACACCTGTGATTCCTTAGGACAGAAGGTAATCTGTCTATGGTATTTTGACCATTACTCTCCCTGGGTTTGGATCTACTGTGCACTAGTTTATCCCTGAGATTAGGGTTCCTTCTGTATGCCACAATCGGTTTCTGAAGTTGGCTGTCATCTTCATTCACATTGAGAATCCTCCAGGTTTTGTCCAAGATATGTTTGATCTTGTGCTTCAGATTGGAATGATTGATAACACATACCAGTGTATCCAATGTTTTTTTTCTTTACCTATGGTCAGGACGTCCCTGTTGTAGTACTACGCATGTTTCTGCCATTGGCGCATAAGACGTTTCGGATAAGCCAAGAAGAGAAGCCGTTTCTGAAGTTGTTCTGCATGTTTGATAAACTCCCAGATATCCGTACAATTACGCCTAATCCTAAGGAATTCCCTAAAGGGGATAGAGTCCTTTTGACAAGGAGGGTGGAAGCTACTGTGATCTAAAATGGTATTCTCAGCTGTAGGTTTTCTATGCAGACTTACCTCAATTCTTCCTTCTCTGCCCATAATCAATATATCTAGGAACTCGACCTTCTCTGCTGAATATTTGGCTTCACAATTATGATTCCTGTCACTCAGGTTGAGCCATTCGATGAAGTTCAAAATATTTGACCTTCCGAAAGACCATATGAAGAAAAAAACAGAAATACTAAAAAAAGATGTACATTTGTTTGCACAAGAAAGGGTTTGCCCCTATTTATGCAGTAACTATTTTCAAGAAGACCTGCAAGAAGGAAAGCAAGAAGGACGTAGGCGTTTTCTGGCACTAATTCATCAGACTCTGACTATGAGGGCACAGGAATGAGTGAAGGACCAGTGTACAACTCTAGAAATCAGAGGGGCCAACATACTGACCAACACTACCAACAAGCACAGACCCCTTTTTTACAGAGAGGCAGGGTCAGAGGCTGTATCAAATTTCAGACACAAGAGAGGAATTATTATCAGCAGATGGAGCAACCACATCCTCGCACCTCGCAGTCAGGACCCGTACAGGAACAGGGTACAATCCAACTAGAGACCCAATTTCTAACAATATTCTAATACTTAAATGTCCTCAGGAATGATATGATTACTTACTTTAATCTTCATTACTACTAGTCAGGTCTTGCTAGTCACTGTTACATGTGAGGGAAGCCCCACCCTCAAGAAGGCAACACCTTGCCACATACCATTTAACTTGATCCTTTTCCTTACAACCATAAAGATATAGGGGCATATTAACAAGGTATTTGCTCTGCTGTGCTGCGTGAAAGGGAAAGGGCAGTATCTAACGTAATGCAAGGCATTCCTGTCCTTTTCATGTGCTTGTGCACTTTTGGTGGCATAACATCCATAGGGACCCATGCGTTGTGGTGTAGAGGTGCCTGCTTTGCAGACAGAATTGTTTTTTTGTGCAGGAAGGGACACCTTCCGACACAAAAATTATCCTGTAAGACTTTTTCCTCTTTTTATGTGTGCTGCAGACTGCAGCACACACATAAAGCGGAAACAACGAGGAGAAATAAACATATTTCTGCTTGTTATGCCTCCTCTGTGGTGTTGTAGCATTTTTACGCATTCCCAGCTTCACCATAGTTGATAAATCTGGGAAATCTATGGGTGTATGTGTGAGAAGACCCACGCTCCACCCATGGAATACCTACCTAGAGCAGAGTAATGCAACGCAATGATTTGAGCTGTGTTGTGTTACTTTGGATTTATCAAGCCATGCAGGGCTACACCAGGTGGTATTGCTGGCTTGATAAATTTGTTTGAATTTTCCTTGCACCCCGTCACACCACTTAGACTTGCACAAGGGGGACATAAAAAATTAATTTTGCTCCATAATTCCTAATTCTCTCACCCTAGCTTTATGTTTACAACTATTTACAACCCTGCTCCTCCATGCATACATCCACAGCTGCCCTACTACGAGGTCTCTTCAGGTTGCAGTTTATGTTGAGAGAGAAGAGGTAAACTGGTCTGTGATAAAACTATTTGGACCAAGAGTAATGAAGATTACCAGTAAGTAATGAAGTTATTACCTCTGAATCCTAACTTCCTCCATACACTCCTTACCCACTCCTTATTATGTGATGATTTGCCAGGCCCAAACCAATTACTTTCAAAGCACCATAAAACATCGATTCAATATTATGACCAAGAAATATTTTACTAATCAAAGAATATTTACAAAAACACAAAAGATTTTCATTGATGAACGTATTTTAGCCACGTTATAGGGTATAATGCGCTTGTAATGCAGTGGACAAGACATCCATCAAATTTGCGAGTGAGATTGTGAATCTACTCAGTGCGGGAAAAGTTAAAACTGAATGTAGTATAGGTAGACTGCAAGAATCATGCATGCACAGTAGGTAGTGCCAGACACAGCATTATTTCTGCTTTTTTCTGTTGCATTAGTGGGGATAATATAAAGATAACATTAACTGTTATATTTGCATAATAATTTACTTCCACGCTGCTTCTGAACCGCGACCCAACCATAATAGCTGGACCTGCCCATTTTGTGTTTTGCCTGTGCCATGTTTTTTTATAAATGAATTCTTTATGTAGTAGAAAATTCTGATTTCTCATTCCATTCTGTTCTTTCACACAAGTATCTGCCACCACTTTGCTCCAGAAGGTAAAAACTGATAAACATCTCACACTGGGCAAAGCCACCTATTCAATTACTTCATTGAAAACGTTCTGGCCATTTTCACTATATTCACTATAGTCACAGGCCTTGTAAATTATAGTGATTGTAAAGGAAAGCACAGAACACGTCTCTCTACCTATATAAATATGACAGATAAGTTGTCTTTGGTTCCTGAAATTTGTCAAATTTCAACATAATACTTTCTACATTATCTCTGTTTGGTTTTGAAATAAACTAATTCTAGCAAATTCTTTCTTGTACCATTAACCAAGCTGAACATTTACATTTCATTATAGATTTACCCAGAAATTGATGCACAAACGGTGTACTCTCTCTAATTTGACTGTGCTGCCATCCAGTCTATTTGTCACTTTCGTATATAGGAGCAAATTCAGTTTCTGATGCGAAGTGTTCACTGGGTTACCATTTCAAATTTTTAGATTTTCTGATTGCAGCATTGCGGAGCTCTTTCATCAGCTGCTCCATTACTGATTGGCCTAACATTTTCTTTCACATAATGTACAAAGCTTACGGTTATTCAAAATGTTCATTAAATGACAACAAAGACTAATTCCAGTCTGGTAGAATCTACAAACGTTTGCTGAATTCTCTGAAGATAGTTCAAATAGGCCCTGATTTACAGATTGTTGGAAGGAAGGTGCTCTTTATCGAATTTGTGGAGAATAGCATGCAGAGTTGAGCTGCCAAACTTTAATGAAGGGTCAGATATTTAAAGTACCAGTAAAATACCAGTTAATTATTATTACATACCACGCAACTTGGAATTCCGGTCCCAGGGGTTTATACAGGGATCGGGAAATTCAGTCCAATTTGTATTCAGAACATCAGTGTCTTAGTCAATACCAGAAATATATGCATTTGCACGTTTTATAAAGTTGTGCAGGTCATCCCAAGACTATTTTGGACAGTGTAGAGTACCATTCACTAACTTTTACAACAAACACTCCTTATAACATCAGCTTGCCTTTATGTTTTTGTGACATTAGACCTATAGCAAGCACTACCATGCAGGCTTGCTATACAATTGATGGCATTAGTCCTTGTCTCAGCTATGCCACACACATTCACAAGTAGTTCCACAGCAGTCATATTTATGAATCACATGCATGTTTTAAGACATGTGCTAATGTGTAGCACACTGAAGCCATTTCAAACAGGAGGTGAAACAAGTCCCTACCTCCATTATTTTCCATGGGAGAGTGTTGCAGTATCAGTGGTTCTCCATTTGCGGTACCAAACGTTCTACTGTTTCTTTTTGGCAGTAGTAACTTAAACCTGTAAATGTGGCTCCACCCCATTTTCAGGGAGTAACATCATGTATGTCTACACTTTAGAGTAACTTTACACTCAGATTTTGTGAAAAGTACAAAGTAGTAAAGTTATTTGAAAGGGAACAATTTGATTACAGTTGTAAATCACTCACTAGTATACAAAGCATTTGTGAATAGCCTTGTTTAATGGGAACACTTTTATGTAAATTCATGAATGCTCCTTGATGATATTTTTTAATCCAAGTTTTGAAACAGTACTTAGAGCAAAGCTGATTTCACCAGCTATGTTTAGTTCTTACTTGAATGTCAGAAACATTATTCTTGTACGTTTGATCCAACAGAGGGGATGCAATCTTCCAATCACAACTAAAACGTACACAATCAATATGATATGTGGCACTAATAGTAGAAGCAGAGAATGGAGAATAGGATAAGAGAGAAAACAGAAACACTGAATATTGTTCTCTGCCTCTTCATCTGCTAGGCACAGACACTTGCAGAATGGAATCAATATCTAAAGGTAAATGGAGTGTTTAGCAACATGTAATTAACCTCCAGCATCTAACAACAGTGAAAGTATATACCTTTTTTACTATCTCTGCATACCCGACTCCTTGTCTCTTAACATAAGGCAGACACTTCCTGTCACTGAAATAGAACAAGATATAAGAAACACTGACTGAAACCTATCTGTAAGATAACTACTTCTGGCTTTTACATTTGTACTTTTAGGAATTAGGATGGTTCTTTTTTAATAATCTAGACACAAATGCAAAGTGAGTAAATATTTGTTACTAGTCTTTAATTCTCTAATCTCACAAAACATCTATCACCTGCTAAACATCAGTGATACCCTATTACCCACAAATATTTATGACATGAATGGGGTATTGACCAAAGAATTCCATTGCTTTACAAAAAATCGAAATCACAAGACTGTCATTGTTTCAAACATATTGGTTGTTAATGTCTATACTGAACAAGCGTAGTACAAAATTTGCTTTCCTGAACACACATACTTTTCTGTAATTATGAATCCAGAAGATAAGCTCTACAAACAACAATCCATCATGTGGGCTAATGGTTGCAGCAACCTAGTAACTTGATTTTCAAGTGATCACGCCATGTAACACGAAGAAGGTTATACCCAGTAATCCAAGATGACCATCGCCATTTGCAAACGTTGTGAAGGGTCTGATACTTGGAATTGTAGTGGTGGGTAGGACGTCATCGCCCAACTCACTTTTGCGTGTACTACCAGGCAACCAGTCTCTGGCTGAATTAACCTCAGTGCTGGCGGGTTGGAATTGCGAAAAATCGCAAAAAGACCCTGCACTCGTTCAGGAAGGACCTCAAGACCTGGCTCTTCAACTGATTCGGAGCTGCCCCTTTACCTCCCCCAGTGCCTTGAGACCCTCACAGGTGAGTAGTGCGCTTTATAAGCCCCTGATTGATTGATTGATTGATTGATTGAGGTAAGTGGTTGTGTGCTTGCATGTTTTCTGGTGTGTCTGTTTGCATGTGCTGCTTGGGGCTGTTGAAGTGTGTGTACTCACATATGTGTGAGTGTACTTGGGACAGGCATGGAATATGGAATTTGGATGGGAAAGAGGCAAGAGGTGGGGTGGAAATTTGGGATGGGTGAAAAGCTGCCCTAGGGAGGAGGCCAGAGCCTGAAACGATCTCTGTAGGACAGACATAGCACTGTGAATCCCTTCTAGATAGGCTACCATATGACCCACAGAGATGTTTCTCAGGAGGTCTATAGCCTCCTCACTCAGGGCAGTGGGGGTAACAGGGGCCAGGGCTTAGGTGCTGGAGTGAAGGAAACAGCTCCCCTCTCCGGGGAGAGGGTCTAGCCAAGTGGGTGGGAAGCAACAGGGAGGGTGGAGATGGAACGTGGGGGCAGACAAGGATGAAGGTGAAAACAATTCTCTGGGATCCACCACCACTTGGGAGTGTCAACTAGAGGAAGGCTCTGATAATGAAGAAGTCAGGTTTCCGTCCTCCGTGGCACCCCCATACCCTTTAAGTCACTGGGTGTCTGTACTCTCATGACCAGAACCATTATGACCAGCTGTGTCCCAAACGATGTTGGACCCTTCTCCTTCACTTGCCCTAGATAAGTCTGAAATTAAATATAAAATTGGTTTATTGCAACTGCGTTACCACAACTGACCATCAGATATCAACACAAAAGATTTCTAAAGTGCATAGATCACACCAGATGCATGGTTCACTACATAGACTTCACCATTATGCTACATGACCTGCAAACAGTTGCTCACAGTGAAGTCATAACCACAGACAGCTCCTATTGCATGAGTCAAGTTGTCTGCTCTCTATCCTTATGTATCTAATAGGACACTTCGTCACATTGTATAGGTTGGCTCTTGTATTATGCCTTAGTAACCTGATGTCATCAAATAGGATGACAATGACAAATTAATTCCTACAAATTCCACACAAGGCGCTGCAAACAGCAAACAGTCATATTCTTAATATCACATTATGAAGGCCTGATGGTCAACTAAAATAGCTATGTTGCACCAATATTTACAATAACAGGATGAAGGTGACATGAAAATGCTCATTTCACACTGTTGACACTTGCTAATAGAAACTTCCTCATATGTCCAATGTCAGAATAGTCTCATGAAAGCTGTACTTAGGTAGCTTCACTATGTATCACATGTAGCACAAAAAGGTAGACTGGAGACAATCCGGCACACATATCTGGGAGATGTGTCTACAAATATCCACAGCATAATGAATCAGCTAGGCCTAGGGACATCCTCAGTCCAGATTGGTACTGGTTATAACACCATCCGTACATTGCATACCTAAAAGCCAATAGGCCATTGTAGGTTATTGAGGCTCAGGGCATCTCCATTACATAAAGAGGTGGTTTAATCTGTGTCATAATGGGAAGGCACATCACAGTACCTATTTGTCTAACAAACACAAATGCCATTGTATTATTTAGTGTAAACACACACATATGATACCTACATTTACACATGTTACTCACTGATGCATGTCACCAGTCAGACAAATCCACATGTGCAATTCACATAACTGAATACTCCCACATCAATTGCATGGAAATTCACATTGTAAGAAAGTATTGTAAGTCTACCTGTCATGTGGTTCATTGCTTCATCAATCGGACCTGACTAATGACATTGAGTAATGGGTTAGGGTGTGTGTGACCCACCCACCAATGTCTACACCAATGTCTACACACTCCGATCTGTGGTAACACATTAACTGTATACCCATCGCAAATAACTAGTTACAAATACAGACTAGCCTACACACACTTTTGTGATGTAATCCAACATTAACCTTTGAAAACACATAGATCATGTTCGAAACAGTAGTGCCGATGACCCTACAACAGAGAAAGGGACACATGGCAACATGTAGGCACTAATACTGATGTCACCAGTGAAGTTTGCTATCTCGTGTTACTGTAATTCCCCACTTACCAAGGGAAGGTATTGCACAGTAACTGCATCCAAAGTGCTCTATATGGTATAGCACATTTAATAGGCATGCTGTCACATGAGACACAGTAGTGAGGGAGCATCGCTCCTGACACACTGAAGACAAGTGGTCTCTTTGGTACAATTGTCACACACAACATCAAACCGCAAGAGCTGATTAATCACCTTACCTACCCATGTGTCTGCTCAAGAGAGTAAATTGGTAGTGGGCTGGACTCTGCTGTGTTCCTAGTAAGACAGACAAAAGGCAAAGCACATCAGCATGCATCTACTACAAGACCTACCCAACCAAAAACTCTTCTTCTGCGTCACACATGTGCCACCCCAATATTTATGGGGATATGTGCACCTGTAACACACAAGGTTGGCACTGTAACATGTATGACTCTGAACAAGACTTACCCCGTGTAGCTGTTGTTGGGCCCTCAAGTGTCCATCAAGCTCTGGGTAGGCCACTGCCACTACCATTAGATGGGTCAGGATGTGGCATGCTCCCCTTCACCTCCTTCAGTGTTCTTCTGGGTCCAGCGCCACAAATCCTCCCACCTTTTTCTGCCATGAACCTCTAATAGACCCCCAGGTTCCACGCCTTCCGGGCGATGGCTTACCAAATGGATTGCTTCTAGTTTACGTTGACCTCTATGGATGCAATAGATGAAGAACCTGATTATAACTAATTTTAGGATATCTGTTTGGTTGACACACATTTTGTATACATCTAGCACAAACATTAATTAATAGTTAACACACATGTGTAATTTTCACACACTAGGCACTTCAAAGACATATGCGACTATCCTCAACCCCCGTAATGCCCTACATTCACTAAGCCATGGCACTAACATCATGTATACCAGCGGAATCCTACGTGCACTGTGATGTGAGCTACTATTAAACAAAACACACCATTATGACCTTTTGAATGATAAACTACTTGTGCATTATTGTGCAGGCACATTTAACATTTACTGACAGGCTCACCGACTTGATGCATACAGTCCATACAGGCTGCTACCATAGTATTGACTACAACTTAACACTTAGGTCACAATAAAAAGGCTGGCGTCTGTGTGACAGAGAGCTTCCTCTACGGGATGTGTGGACATGTTGAGTACTTAATGGGATCTCATAACTCACACTATTACAGGGATGACATTCAACATACCATTGTATGTGTTGTTTGATTGTAACAAAACTTATGATTCACTCATCGAAATCAATTCAAAGTATCCCACTATCTACATTGGTAATATGTCACATATGGAATATGTTATGTCATTTTTATTGGAGTTGTAGAGCGCATGGCTGCCCCAGCGATGGTGCGTCCCAGCGCTTGATCCGCAGAGATAAAGACTGAAAGACGAGACAAGATATAGGGAGAAATCAAGAGAAGAACCAGGTCTTGACTGCCTTTCTGAAAACCCTATGGTCTTGTATGTTCCTGATGATGCTCGGGAGAGCGTTCCAAAGAGATGCAGCCAGAGCACGAAAGAAGCGATCCCCTGCCCAGGCTCTTCCAACATGGGGGGTGCACACCAAAAGTTGGTGTGATGAGCGGAGAGCATGTTCAGGTATATAGGGCGTGAGAAGGCTGGTTAGATTGGAAGGGGCCTGGCCATGAAAAATTCTGTGAGCGCTGCACAGAGATTTAAACTTAATTCTTTTTTCCATGGGGAGCCAGTGTAATTTATGCATATATTTAACCGTAGAGCAAGACCAAGGGAGGGCAAAGATGGAACGGGCAGCAGCATTTTGCACCCTCTATAATCTAGTGAAGCCTGCCTTATTGTCACCCAGATACAGAGAGTTGCAGTAATCTAGTCTAGGGAAAATAGAATAGGGCTTTACAATGAAAGCATGACAACAGACCAGTGGGAATAGGGGGCCTGTCATAAGTAAATGTCACACATTGACAATGTGGGTCAAAGGAAAGAAGTATCAGGTCCGGGGTAACCGCTGTCACCATTCCAAATGCAGACCCTGTAAGAGAAATTAGGGCTAATATTGGTTCAGAAAACTCATTTTGGGAATATCCAAGGATCATCAGGTCTACAGGGAGATTTGTGCATCAGTTGTATTGCCACAGTAATTCTGTTCCAACCTGGGCCATGACCCAGACTAGGCACAAATCAATGTCAGGCCTTGCTCTCTGCAGGCTGGGCATATGATCCCACATGAACATCACATGTCCTCCAATTCAAGACAATTGTATATCTTGTGGCCATCCAATAAGTGACTTTAAGGTTGTGTGGTACTCTGAAGGGTTCTGTAGATGTATAGCTAGCTAACAGACTACAGTGTGGTGAGGCTTGATGTGGGCGGAGGGTACGTGGGACTGCACACATAGTTAGCATAATCCTCGACTGCTTCTTACAGTATATATACACAGTCCATGTTGTAAAGCCTATACATTTCTTTGCACATTTACCATGAATTGATTACAAATATATCATAAGCACCATAAAATGTATACATGCATACATATTTGTGCATACCACATAAGTAGGATCTAGGGCTTATCACACATCACAATGGCGATGTTAAGTACAGTGCTCCACAAGCCATTCCATGTTACAGTTGTAATATGAAATCACTCTGGCACATTGTTGCAGGGGATATCACACCTGCTTGGCCTGGCCTCCCAGAGGTAGTAAACAGCAGTTAACGTGGATGAGGTGTTAATAGCAGCAGTATCAGGAGGCAAGTTAGTTATTTTTTAAACCGCGGCGCACATGTATGCCACGTACGCAGCCATCATTCTAGATGGGCTACAACTGTCACAATCATCAACATGAGCCTATGGCTGTGTCAGCCATGGATGAAACCACCCTCCACATGCATGAATTCCACCGGCGGCGGTAGGCTCCAAATTACCTATATGCGAGATCAGGTATCTGCCATTTTAGCAGTTGGAACTACAGTATTGGTGACTGTTAAGTGCGTCACTACCGCTACAAATGTGTTGTAACATCTTTACACATATATTACTGCATTGCTCTGTACTTTCATTTACACAAACAACAGTGTAGTTCATTACTTTGCATAAACGTTATAGTACCATGGTGCACGTTGTACCGCAGGAGATGGTATTTTGTGAGAACAATTCAAACTTTACACTATTCGGGTGCTCATGATAAATTTTTGGATGTATAATGTGCACATTTATGTTAGAGACACATGTGAAGACCACAATGAAGATTATAGGTGGATGTTGGATAAAGACAAATATTCTGGGCATAAGAAAACCGTGCACCAGAATGGACTAAAAAGTCAATAGCGTCCCTCATTAACTCTGAAGATTGTAAAGATGCTTTTCCGCATACCATCTAACAAGTGGCAAGGATCTCCTACAGGGAATCACTTCAGCTCGGGTATCAATTTTGACAGGTCATCACACAAATGTTTTATATACGTAGCTGAATCACTACAAATACAAACAACACCATTCCAATCTTTGTTGAACTTGGAAAGAACCTTTTTTGCAGAGCATAACAAGTGACACTGCGTTCCATGTTTTCCCAAAGTCTGGTGTCACGTTTTCACCACTATCCCAGATGCTTGGTGATATATATACTTGTCACTATACCTTGCAATTAATGTTTAAAGCCTGAGGTGTTGGCAATTCGCCCACTATCAATACTGACCCACTAGAAACTATGGTCTGATGTATTAAGGGTTTTTACCCATTCTCTGTGGGTAAATGTGATGACACATGTTAGGAAAGATTTTTATGAAAATAGCCATTTTACCTATCAGTGAAAGAATCAAATGCAGCCAAAATATCAAATGTGAGTTTGATATCTCCTGATTCTCTACAGTTTATAAAATAATTAAACTAAACCTAAAACGTGAAACTAAACCCTGCAGCTTTAGACCAAAGGCCATACAACTGAAAAAAGTATTAGGAAGAAGAAACAATATTTTAGTGGCATCCCTAAAGAACAAAACTCAAGCAGAATAATGTTAGTCAGTCTTTCTTACTGCTAGCTTGTATAACAAAGTTACATTTTATTGACCCCTTCAGTAAGAACAAAATGACTCTTTCACTTTCTTTTTCCTTTCTTTGAATGGCATTTGGTTTGTGGCTGTGCAGGTGTTATTTCAGTGTTTATAAGTTTTCACCGGTGAGGGCTATTTTTCTTTCAGTGGGGTTTTATCAGTTATTATAGGTTTAAACCTAAAACCCCACAGCCTATTTATGTGTAATGCTTTCTGAAGCAGTAACGTTATGTCACATGTTACTGTGGACACTGTGGCCAATGTTCAAAATTGTATTCACTTAACACATAGGTACCCTGGGCGAGGTAGGATGTGACACTCTCCACTGTACTGCCTATTTCCAGACCTATGGACCATGAAAGAAAGGGATATCATTCAGAAGTTTCATTTGAATAGGCAAACAATAAAGGATTCATGTCAGTAGTTGGAGCCTCAAAAAACTAGTCTGACATCCATCCCACCTAATGTGAGACTTATGGCAGTATTGCATTTTCTAGCCACAGGTTCCTTTTAATACACTGTGGCTAAATCTGGTGGCATATCACAACCAATGTTCGGTGGTGCACTACAAGGCGTGCTTTCTGCAATGATGAAACACATTGACGGCTATATCCAACTTAACAGATGTGAGGGTTTAGCCAGTATGAAGGTTGACTTCTATGGTTTACCTTAAAAGGAATCACTTCCATTCTATCAATGTGCACATTTTCTGCTTACCGGATTTCAAAAGTCTGTGCCTAGTTCCCAGGATCAGCCCATGATTCCTTCATACTGCAGAACAGTGCCATACCCCAGCTGATGCTACAACTACTGGAGACTGCCTGGCTTGTTAATAAGTTTGATCTGACCTACCTTTGTGTGGGTGATGTCACATAGTAGGATCAGAAAGTATGTTACTTGTTGTTGCTCCGATGGCTGCCTTCCATCTAGGAGACTCAGCGTATTCCAGCCAACTATGGTTGTTGGCACCTCTGAGGTCTCCAACTATACCGGGAAAGTCTGCTTCAATGAGACCCATGGAAGAAGAACACAGGAGCCAGTGGAGTGGGCTTTAGGATGTCTGAAGGCAAGATTAACATGCCTGGAGAAGACTGGGGGAGCCCTCCTCTACTCACACAGGAAGGTGTGTCAAATCACAGTGGCCTGCTGTATGTTCCACACCATCGCCTTGTGATAGAACATTCCTTATATTGCAGAGGATGGAGCACATGTAGTACCACCAGGTTGTTTTGCTTTTCTACAGAGTGCCTGGGAAAGACTTCAAAATACCAGGCCACTACATGAACACTCTTCAAAATAGGACTCTACACACTTTAGAATACCAAAATACAATATGAACAAAGCCAAACACTCACATGCCAAGTAAAGGGGGATATTTAATGCAGCAAGTTCCCATATATCAAGTAGCAATAATACACAAAAATAAATATATAGGAAAGTAACTGTATGTACAAAAGAATAAGTAATTCAAACTTGAAACACTTCACCGGCTGTCTGTATAGCATTATCCTTGCCCGTACGACTAGGGAACCCAGTCTCAGACAGGAGGTCTCCACTAGGCACAAAAACCCTGGGTAGTGCATCTGCTCCCAGGAGAGTTCCTGTCAAAGCTCCAAGAGGTCCTTGTTATTATACTTTTAAGTAACATGGAGATAGATTTCTAGAAGCTCTCCCTCCCTTCATCTGCACTGTAGGTGCTGGCTACAGTCTCTGCGTTGAGGTCTCTCAACGGAGCTGGCCTGG
Source organism: Lissotriton helveticus (assembly GCF_964261635.1). Taxonomy (NCBI): domain Eukaryota; kingdom Metazoa; phylum Chordata; class Amphibia; order Caudata; family Salamandridae; genus Lissotriton; species Lissotriton helveticus. The sequence continues at coordinate 314,498,856 of NC_136062.1, forward strand.
CTCCGATGAGAGCTGAAGCAGAATTCTTCACATTCACCTCTTTGGACACTGTACACATCCCACACCGTGTGTTCTAGCAGCTTATGTCTCTCGCTCGGTGAAGTGAGAAACATAAACAACCTGTGTGCGCAAGTAACTTGGGCCTGCCTGTGTCCGCAGCTGAAAGGCATGGTCAGACACTTACAAGATAAAACTGTGTAAAATGGAGTCAATGGTCAATACGCAATCTCACAATGTATAACTGCCTGTAGCATCACACAGGTGAGGATCCTGAAATGCCAAATAACGATGATAGTGGTGAAGAGGAAAGAGCTGACTTGCATGAAGATGTCATCATCAACTTCTTCTCATGAGTGTAAGTCGGAGAGAACTCCAACCGACACCAACCGACACCATAATGAGCCCTTTGGGGTGTTTATGTGTTTTTATTAATTTTCAATTCCAATGGAGGTTGTGATCATATGCTCATGTCACGACAGGTGTTTTTTTTTTCAAATGAAATTTAGGAAAGTTAAAAGATAACCTTCTAAAACTTTTTGAAACTTATTTGAAATAAAAGCAACATTTTTCCCTTTTGGGATACTTGTATTTTACACTGTTTGAAGTCTTCTTGGAACGAAGATCATGTTGCTCCTATACAGCTCCTCTAAACCATCCTCTCCTCTTTTTCGCATTTTCTTTGCATTGTTTTTTTATGGGCTGGCTAGAGAGTGCAGATGTCGCTAGATAATTATTTGAACAACACAGGAGTGGGGCTCTGGCTCTGCCCACATTTAGGTTCCAGGAGAGCATGTACGTATTGGACACAAGGTGTGTGGTTTCACAAAAAGAGTGCTTTCCCGCCACACAGCTGTGATCATCTTGTTTACTTATCCAGCTGCCTAAGTTTGAACTTTCAGGTAGGCACACTTTCGATTGGAATTCAGTTAGTCGAATGTCTTAGATAACTAGCAGTCATTAACCTACATGGATTTTTAGGTCTGGCTTGCCAATGTTGCTGGCCTTCAAACCCTAAGCCGCTGGGCCTTTCTCCCCATCCCCAGGTACTGTGCCCTTTCTTGCCTATTTAATCCAGTACCACAGCATTATTTTTGCGATATTTCAATATGGAAACAGTGTTATTTTGTAAGATTATGTTTTTATTAACAGAGTTCCCAACAGGGATCTTCATTATTTGTTATTGCTTCCATTCACAGTTGTATATTACTACTGGCTTTTTGGTGAAATCATTTTGTTTTTAGAGGATGGATTTTTTTTTGTGGCTATTGTAACTGAAAGAAAGTTTAACCATTTTTTTTTAAAGTGCATTTTTTAGACTCAAAATCCATACATTTCTAATAAATGAGTTACAGGTGATGCCTTTTCAAGATTCATTTATTTTTCTGTGGAGAATAACATGCACATTGCAGTACTTTTGACTCTTGGTGATACGTTGTTTGAGAAAGTCACCAAAAGTTGAAGAAAGAAGACAGATACAGGAAGGAATTCAAAAATATTTTAATTTGTACATAATTATTAAAACAGGCAAGTAATTTAGGAAAATATTAGTGAGTCTTATCCATGTATTATATATGTAATACTATCCAGGTAATCTGAAGCCGCCATCTACAAAAATTGGATGTATGTGGGTTCAGGTTACCTGATAGTGATTGTACAAGTCTCATTTCTTAGAAACTTCATATTTTCTTAAAAATGATATAGGTTTGGGCGAAGGTTGGTAGTGGTGCCAATTTATCTTCATTTTGTTTAAAATATTGTGATTCATAAATGGATGTGTAAGTCTTGTCTATTTGGTCAGGAGGTACAAAGCATCAAGCAGATATTTTTTAAATTTAAAAAGAAGTTTACTATTTGAATAGTAATCCCCAACAAAGGATGATTTTTAATGTTATGCCAATATGCCTGAGAAAAGTGGGGGGGAAAAACTTGAATTGGGGTAGTAGGGTAAATGTTTGTAATTGTGGACTTTTATTCATTGTTTTGGATTTTGTAACTGTTAATAATTCAGTGTATGTTTAGGTTTGCTTATCCAGGAGTAAACTATATACAAAGGGGACAGTTGTGTTATTTATTAGCATAAATAGTGTAAATGTGGGCGAATGATGTGGTGTTAATTAAAAGTATCATCCACCCAACATCCAAATTTCTCTTTTTTCAAGTGTTGAAAGGTTAAGGTTTGTGCTATTTTTCAAGGTTTTCTTTGTCATGCAGGAGAAGGGGTTCTTCAGAGAAAGTGATTGCTAATTCTGGGAGATGTTAATGTCAGAATAAATCTGTGGTGGTATTTGTTAGGGATTGATTGCCTGTTTTTGTATTTGTGCTATTCTCCTTATATTGGGAACTTCCTATAAGAATGAGAATGGTTTCAGATACTTGTCTCAAAATTGAGCAACAGGGCTCATTGGAAGTGGATGCAAGATGTTTATATTTAATTTATGTTTTCACATACTTCAATATTTATTGCAGAGGCAGAGTGGTTATGCTCAATTGTCCTAACTATGGTGTGATGAAAAGTACTCCACACACCTCTAATGACACCTGGGCTCAGTTAACCTATCCTTACAATAAAGGTAGCCAGCATACTTTAGCAGTCTGTTGCCTCTCCAGGATTTCACATAGTGTGCTTGATTAGATGATGCCATTGATGCTAGTGCTGTTAAAAAAAGAGAGATGGAAAAAGTTGAGGTTTAGGTTTTTGCTATTTTAAAGTGTTTACCTGCAAAGCTGTGAGTTTTTTTAAGGGATGTCATTTGTAGTAGGCATTTCTACTTTAAAGTGTACTTTAGCTACATTTCTCTTTCTTCAATTTTGTTGTCATCTGTTCCAAAAACAAAAATGCACTGTTTTGGTTATTCATTAACTTTTAGTTTTATGGTGTTTTTCTTATTATTTTCTATTGCTATTTAGAATAATTACATTGATTAAACATTAATTATGTGGTTTAGGATATGTCCTGTAGTTTACTGTATTTTGAGATGCTTTCAAGTAGCTTTGTGTATTTGTTTTAATAAGGAATAAAAGACATTGTTATTTTTTTAAACTATATATTTTATGAACTTGAGCTTCTTGTTTTAGTTAAATATGTGGTGCTTTTAAACTACTAGATATGTACTGTCCAGCACCAGTCCTGAGGTTGGTATTTGATGGATTTTAAATATCAATTTTGCCTCCTCGCCAATGTCTAGCACCTGCCCTGAGGAAAGTCCCTGGTAGAGTTAGTATAGTAATGTGTCCTATTTGTCACTGTTCAGCTCCTTGTTATGTTATGTTATGTTAAAAATATTTGTAAAGCGCTCCTACACCAAACGGTTTCATGGCGCTGGCAGCGGGGTGGCAACGTTGGTCGAGAGACGGATGCTTACTCGTATGCTTGTGAAAACAAGAAGGTTTTAAGATGTGTTCTGAAATGAGAATAGGAAGTTACAAATCTGAGTTCAGTTGGGAGGGAATTGCAAAAGTGGGGAGCCAGAAGGGAGAATCTGAGGCCGCCATGTTTTTTCTGTTTAAAGGAGGGGATAGTGAGCTGGTAAGTAATTGGTAGAGTTAGAAGAATTGTAATTTTGCTCCCTAGTCACTGACCTGAGGTAAGTAACCTGTGGGGTTAGAATAGTCAATTTGCCCCTTAGGCAATGCTCAGAACCTGCCCTGAGTTAAGTAGATGATGCAGTTATAATATTAATTTTGCTGCTTAGTCATTTTCCAGCACCTGTCTTGAGGTAACTACCCGGTAGAGTTATAATACTAATTTTACCCCTTAGTGATTGTCCAGCACCTGCCCAGTGGTAAGTCCTTGGTGGAGTTAACAAACTGATTTTGCCCCCTAGTCACTGTCCAGCATCTGCATTGAGGTGATTTCCCAATGGTGTTAGAATAGTAATGTTGCCCCTTTGTCACTGTCCAGCACCTGTCATGCCTTAAGGTAAGTTCCCAGTGGTGTTAGTATAGTAATTGTACCCCTTAATCACTGTCCAGCAACTGCACTGAGTAAGTATTCAGTGGAGTTAGAATAGTTAATTTGACCAAAGTCACTGCCCAGCACCTAGTCTATGTTAAGGATGTAGTGAGAGTTAGAATCGTTTTTTTGAAAACTAATTTCTGTCTAATACCTGTTCTTAGGTAAGTTTGTGGTGGAGTTAGAGTAGTATTGTCCTCCCTTAATCACAATCTAGCACTTGCTTTAATGTAAGTTGGTGGTGGAATTAGAATAGTAATTTTGTGGTGTAGTGACTGTTTAGTATATACTAGAAGGTAGTTATCTGGTGGTGTTAGAATAGTACATTTTCATGCCATTTTTATCAGCCACTTTATCTGAGGGAAGGAGATAGTAGAGGTAAAATAGTAATTTTTTGTTATACTAACTTATTGATATTTGTTATCAAGTGTACACCTAGTTTTTGTAATAGAAATGTAAGTTAACATTTAGAAATTGTTTGTGGGAAACATATATTGCAAAATCTTGTTACTTCATTTCTTTTCTTTAGTTACATTAAATATATAACATGTTAGAAAAATAATATATTTTAAACTACAATATTGATCTATATAAAATAATTTTAAATTTACAAACCCACTATGTGTTCGTCTGGTCAACAATTTGTGCGTGAAATAAGTAAGTTTAGGAAAACATAAATTAATTGATATGTCAAATAACTAGGGTAGTACGAATCCAAGTATTTTCTTGTGAAATTGCCACTTATTTGGACTGGTAGATGGCATAGTTTGTGGTAGTAAGACCATGCTTCAGTAACAATCTCCGTGTCGTCATTGACACTAATTAGTGTAGTGGTAAAAGTAAAATGGTGGGCGGCCCTTCTTATATCTGCTTGCTATGGTAGATGAAAATGTAAATAAAGATATGAATTTGAATGGGCGTTTTCCAGTGAGATTTATTGTGGATGTGTAGTTTATTATTTTGTTTGTGAAATTAAAACATTTATTCCACTACCTGTACAATGCTAGCCATTTTTACTTGGGAAATATGAAAATAAGGAGTTAAAGAAAGGTAGGACTAAGTTGCAAACGTATTTGGGAAAGCGTTTTTCAGTCACTGGTGCGTTATGTTATGTTTCATTTATAAAGTTTATTTGTAGGATGTGTTTTGGAACACATTAGTTTGTACATTGTAAGTTTGTTGTTGTTAGTGTTAGAATGTGTTCCATTTTTTAACATTTTGTGACTGAAGTACTTTTCTGCATTGGTTATAATGAAACATTGTACCGGTATGCGTGCTGAGATATGTGGTAATGGTATGCATGGTAATGACATGTTTAATAATACTCTGTAAATGTATGCTAGTGTGTTTCGTGGTGAAAACATACTTTGTAGCAGTAGGTGCAAAGTAGAAACTGCGCTGTAGTCGTGCATGGTAAAGGCACTTGTTTTTCCATCATACATCCATTCACAATCATTAAAAGAATTTAAAAGAGCTGCAGAAAACAAGAACAAATTTGGAGGAGGAATTATACTCTGGAAGAAAGGGCAAAATATAAGGCTAGGGGGCCGATTATGATAGCGGTCGGACCGCCACCGACAGGCTGTCTACAGTGGTCGTAGTCCACACTACCACCTCCCTCAGAGTCGCATCCTGGAATGGCACAACATGGTGCATGGCACACGGTGCATGGACGTGAGCTAGTAGTGGAATTGATATTGATGACTAAATAAGGTGCCCAGAAGACCTGTGCCCTCCAAAAGAGCTGCATGAGATTGCAAAATGTGTTGCCTCTTCTCTGGCTTCACTAATTAGGGCAGTACGTTCTCCAAAGAAAATGAAAGAAGCACTGAACCTCCTGTTTTTAAAAAAACATGTTAAATCATAATGAAGAGAAGAACTACTGTCCAATCTCTCTCATTCCAGCTACAATCTTAGAGAGAGATATGAACATCAAAATGTCTGACTTTTGGGAGAATGATGAGATCCTGGATGAAGCCCAGTTTGGGGTTAGAAAAGCCCAGAGTACGGAATCTACTTTGGTGGCAGGTACTGGGGAGATTTGAGACATAATGGATAAGGGTGGGAAGGCTTTGGTAGTACTATTGGAGTTTCAGCTTTCAATCTCTACTGTTCCTTTCTTGATGGTATGGAGCAATCAGTTGCCCTTGGTGACTTCATTATAGCCCGCAGGGGTCACCTCTAGGTCCTACATTTAATTAATTTGTATGAAGCCTAATTAGCTAAATTGATAAGAACATTCAGTTTCTCAACTAAATCCTATGCTGACACAAATGGTGGTATCGATCACCAACGGCACTGGGGAAGTGGGAAATTGATTTAATAATTTAGCAGGAAACGTTAAATTCCAATAAGACAGATGTGTTGATCTTTGCAAATGACATCAGATTTTGGGACAATGCTTGGTGGTCCCAGAGTTCGGGCACTATGCCCATTCTTGTTCAGAAAGTAAGAAACCTGAGAAATATATTTGATACCAAACTCACTTTCTTCAATCAGTCTAATCAGTTCATGTTGTCTTGCTTCTTTTTGCTATAAACATTAAAGAGGATTCTGCCATTTACTCTTTGATCTCAGGAAGACAGCTGCCATTACGCTAGTTTTTTTGAGATTGGAATACTGCAATGCCCTTTATTTGGGTATGCAGTAAGGGTTGGTAAAAATGTGGCAGAGGTTTCAGAATGTAGCAGCACATCTGCTCAGTAATATTAAGAAATTTGACTCTGTTTCAAAAGTCCTGGAGTGACTACATTGGCTCTCTTTTAAGAAGAGGGTATCCTTCAAAGTGCTTTGTACGGCTCCAGAGCCTCGGGGGCAGATGGCGCCAACCACCTTGAAGCTATTACCTGGACTCTGCTTACCTTCCCAAGTGGTGCCAACTCAGTTCTGGAGCCTTAGAAATGGACTTGGAAGTGGTCAGCCACCCCAGCTATGATCACAGCAGAATCACCTCACAAAACTCCACATTGCCACCGTTGTGCAACGCATCTCTGATATAGCACTACGCATCGCAGCTGCAGCCTCATAGGAATCGTCAGTGAATGCTGCACCCTTGTAACCACTGCTGCACAATGCATCCTCAGAACCGCCACTGTATGACGCATTCTTGAGACCGGCCTTCACACCCAAGGCCGTCATCTTCAGCATCCTCAACGAGAACACACGACTCTGTATTGCAAACCTTGCAACTTCTTCAGAACCAGCCAGTGCATGAGACATCTTGAATGCAGGACTTCACAACTAAGTCACTGAGGGCCGACATCCTTGATGACAATACAGGACCTCTCATCCCAGCCTTGCAGCTTCCCATAACCACTGCTGCATGACGCATCTCCTCCCCAGTACCTTTCATCACCTCTGCTGTGCAACTCATTCTCCACGTGGGCCTCTCTATCGCTCTGCAACCAGGATTTAAGGCACTCTTGTTCAGTGGTCCTAACTTGCTCCCTGTGTCCAGCCCGCACCCCATTGCGGTTGCCATGAACTTGTGACTTTGTCCCAGTCTAGAGCGACCAGATAATCACAGTGTGCGTTTTTTGCTTCTAGCCACTTTCACTGAAATCTTAAAAATTGCATATCTCCGGTTCTACTGATTGGATTTTTGTCATTTTGGTGTCAACTTATTAACATTGGTGTGGGATTTTTCTTGGGTTTTGTTCTCACTTTATTACCGTTTGTGTGTTGCCTAAATACTCTACACATTGCCTTAGAGTTAAGCCTGATTGCTAAATCCAATTGCTCACATGCCTAGTGTAAGCTTTAAAATGCAGTAGATGCCCCTTTCCCAAATATATTTAGCAAGACGTGCGGTTCACAAAGTACATGCATCTAAGGTATTGATCACCTCTGGGAGGTATTTGTACAAAATATTGTGTTTTAAATATGGAGTTTCAGAAAAATTGGAAAATAAATATTGCATTACAAAGATATTGTGATGCAGAAATATTGTTTTAGATAAGTGTTTTTGAGAATATCATTGTTTTTAATATCGTTTTCAGTATTACAGTTGTAAAAATATAATGTTGGTATTACCTTAAGGCGGTTTAGTTCATATACTAGTTTTATGTGTTGTTATTGTTTGAATGATTGTTAATCGGATTTTGGAATATAGTTTGTAAATGTATTTATTTAAAAAGTTTTATATAGCGCTGGCTAGACCCGAAGGTACAGAGCGCTTTACATAAGGTTTCACAGAAATTATAAAATTAACTCAGTTACACGTTACATCAGTTACTAGAAAAATATTTCAGGAGTGTAGAGGATGAAATAAATGGAGTTTAGAAGGGTAAGGGGGTGGGGTAAAGGGGTAGGAGTTAGATAGAATGAAGAGACGAAGGAGGGTCTGCCCAAAGTCCGGCTGGGTAGGTGACGACCGAGGGGGAAGTCCACAGGCCATCTCATCTTTAGCTATCAGGTAGCTCCACCGGGCATTAGCCAAACAGCTTGGTCTCAACGCGAAAACAATTAAAGAGCAAAAGCAGTGGCGGGGAAGAAACGAGACAAATGTCAGAAGTCCGGCTGAGTAGGTGACAGCCGTGGCGGTGTGCCAGAGCCAATCTCCCCTATAGCTGTTGGTGCAGCTCCACCGGGAATTGGCCATGTATGCGTTTCGGGTTCCACCAGAATAGAGAGAGGAACAGGAGTTGATCCAAAGTCAAGACTCGAGAGGTGTAGGGTTAGGGAGGAGGGGGAGGAGGAAAGTAAGGTCAGGAGAGACATCGGTCCTGGTGTTACTGGGGAGAGCCTTCCGCAACGTTCCCCAGCTGGCCATTGGGACAAAGATGGTGAGAGAAGAGGTGAGAAAGGGACAGATTCCAGGTTCAGAGCTCCTCGTGTTGAAAAGTCTCCCCTAGCAGCCATCTTAAGGTCAGGCAAGGACTGAAAACCTCTGTAGGGTCCCTATATCCGGGTCCTTTTCGAGGATTGCTAAGACCCTTCCTGGGGGCCAGCTATTACTGCTTTCCCCTCATGGTGCCTCTGGGGTGCCCCTGCACCATACCTGAAAATGGGGGGACGGACGCCATTTTGGAGTCAGACGGGGTGCCTCAGGGTCTCCTTCCCTCTCCGTCTACCTCCAGATTTTGGGCCCCTCGTTGCACCAGTACTGTAGCTATCAGGCATCGTATTCACGGTGGACGCGGTGGCTGCCCCAGACACGGAAAGGAAATAAAACATCTCAGGTACCAGGAGAAAGAAGGTGGGGGCAGCACAGCACACCTGCAAGACTGCACACAGTAGGAGCCGGTCAGAAGAGCAGCAGTGCAACTGGTCCGAGCCTGTGCACTGATTTAAATGCAGTCAAAGTGCGGGGGCTCTCTTCACCACTGGTGCCCTCTGACGCAAACACTGCTAACGACCGCACCCTTCACCAGGCAGTCCGGCCGCTCCTCCTGCTCCACATGATTCCCACCGCTCACAACGTAAGTGTTATTTTGGAATGCCAGCTAGCATATGTGGTGCAGTGTCGCTTGTATTTCTAGGCGCTGTGTTATACTGTTGTCTGGGCCACGTAGCATATCCTTAAAGAGACAGTACCTGCTTGAGCGAAGTGTATTTCACTTTGCGTATGCTGGGTCCAAGCGCTTTCGACTCTCAGCTAGGATTTAGTGGTTCCACAAATTAGTATTTGGGCAGCTGTAGGTCTGTGTGGCCTGTGAGTTGTTGTGTCGGATCAGCTTAACACTCGCCGTAACCATATATTGCGGCCCGATTAGCATCTTCCTGACGGCGATCACACTCTTGTTGACCACTGGAAGGTCGTATACACTTGGGGTGATGTGCTGTTATGCAGTCCACGACAAGGTCAGCGAGGAACAGGCACAAAGATATCTGGTAGGTTTCGCTTTCTTTCAATGCCTCGCATTCACTGGCGCCATTTTGTGAAAGAGTGAGCGTCAAGAAAGTCTCATCTTCTCTGCTGATTTTCGCCGTATTGGCGGGCTATTTTGCATTTTATAGTGTGATTTTATTAAGTGATTTATAATTTTGTATTTAATTGCAAATAGTAATTTATATTGTTGTAGTGGTTTGCTAGGTTTGTAGGGGTGTAAGGTATGACGTTATTAAGTATAATTGATTAATAATTGAATAATAAGTTATTAATTATTTAATTGATTATTAATTATGTTAATTGTTTAATCATCATATTTTACCTTACATATTATGTGCGGGCTGATGTACTTGTAAGGTTATAGGTGGATATTTAATTTAGCAATAATCAAATAATTAATTAACAATGCATTATTCATTATTTATGTTGATCATTAATTATGTAGATTGTGTAATAATTATATCTGTTACATTATATATTAGGTGTGGGTTTCTGGGTTTGTAGGGGTATTGGATGGGAAGTTAATGATTAATTAATTAATTATTTAATTATAAATTTATGAATTGATATTTAATTATTATTTCTGTTAATTGTGCTATATTTATTTAATTTAGTTATATTTTAAGTGTGGGTTACTAGGTTTGTAGGGGTATAGTGTGGTAAGTTAATCAAGTAATACATGATAGCAATTCCTTTAAATTAATTATTACATTTTTTAATAATCATGTCAATTGTTTAATTATTTTTATTTTATGAATATAATTTTTGGGAGTAAGTTAAAGTTTATTTAGGAGTTTATGTTTGTTATAAATGAATATGTTTATGCTTCATATTTGGTGTGTGTTTGAAGTAAAGTACTTTCCTTACTTTTGCACAGACTGGAGTGAGAATAGTACATTTTACCCCTCAAAGTCCAACGCTTTTCCTACTGTTGTAAAGAATTGAGTCATGCAAACTTCTGAAATATCTTGAGAAACTTGACCTAATTATCTCAAGTACCCCTGGGATTCAAGCAACTCCAAGTCACGCACCTAGAGCCCAGCCACTCTGCGACCCAGATGTAGCATTCAACACTGTATGCATGAAGGTAGCAATGGCCTGTAGGCTGGCATTATGAAGAGATCAAGATCAAGAAGCAACCCAGGCAAGGCACTTAGCGCCTTTTAACGCAAATATCGAAGCCAACTGAACATGAGAAGGAAATGGTATCACCGATCTCTTTGTACCCTCAGAATTTGTCTTTACACTTTAGAATGCACTCCCTCCAGACAACTAGCATCTTAAAAATGTAATAACACTTTTAATCTCTGATAACAACTGCAACCTTAATTTTAGTCCCTGTACAATTTATTTTATACCTGTGAGATTGCACTTTCTTCACACCTTTAGCACTTTAAAACTGAGAGCAATTTCTTAACGTTTGATAACTGGCATAACTATGTTAGTTCATGGCACGTTTGCACATTTGCTATGTACAGACTATCTCCTCTGTTGTGTATATTGTTCTATGGCAAAATCTAGATTTGTTGTTAATTTTACTCAATGCATTGCATCATGGTATTTTATGAATTGATAAGTAGATCCAAAGTTCTGAGCCACTGATGCCGTTTCAATGTTTTTAATTGTAAACGTTTAAATTAATTGAGAAATACACTTAATCATCAGCTCTTAGAGTAGGAATAGTAAGTTACCCCTCCAAAGTCCAACACTTTCCCTTCTGTTGCCCAGACTCGAGTGGGAATAGTAAATGTAACCCTTCAGAAGTCCAATGCTTTTCCTACTGTAGAGACGGGAGTGGGAATAGAAAATGTCACCTCTCCGGAGTCCAGCAATAGACACAAGATGATGGATGGAATGTTGCACAATGGCAAAACATTCACCCCCAGTCATAGATCTGGGTTTAATCCATCGTTATTTTGCTCACCAAGCCACCCCAGTTCATACATGGCCATATGCAAATCAGTCTTGACCCTGTGCCTCATGGGAACAGTCCAGCCCGAACTGCCAAGCCATGTCTTCCCTGACTGGAATCAAGCATCCTAGGACCGGTTTCTGGCTATCAGCCATCTTCAGCCAGGATAGCTTGACTCCAGTGGCTTAGTGAGCATGGGACCCACGTCTGGGCATACCCTCTCTGGAGTCTAACAAATTCCCTAATGGTGCACATACTGGAGTGGGAATAGTAGATTTAACCCCTCCAGAGTCCAACTCTTTCCTTACTGTTGCACAGACTTGAGTGGACAGAAATGTTACCTTTCCGGAATCTAACTCTTCCTCTAGTGCTGACCAGATTGGAGTGGGAATAGTGAATGTTACCCCTATGCAGTCCACAACCGTTCCCTACTGTTACAAAGACTGTAGTAGGAATTGTAAATGTAATCCCTCCAAAGTCCAACGCTTTCCCCACAGTTGGACACACTGCAGTGGAAATAGTAAATGTAACCCCTCCAGAGTTCAGCACTTTCCTTACTGTTGCACAGACTTGAGTGAACAGAAATGTTTTCTCTCCAGGGTCTAACTCTTTCACTAATGCTGACCAGACTGTAGTGGGAATAATAAATGTTATCCCTCTGAAGTCCAAATCCTTTCCCAACTGTTAAAAATACTGTAGTGAGAATTGTAAATGTAATCCCTCTAAAGCCCAACGCTTTCTCCACTGTTGCACACATTGCAGTGGGAATAGTAACGTTTACCCCTCAGAACTCCAACTCTTTCCCTACTGATGCACAGACTGGAGTAGGAATAATAAATCTTACCTGTCCCAACTCCAACGCTTTCACTACTGTTGAACAGTCTGGAATGGGTATATTATATCTTATATTCCCAGTATTCAAGGTATTTTTAATATTGTTTAAATGTATCTAATACTTTTGGTTACATTTTTTATGTTTTCTTGTTTTATGAATGTAATTACTTTGGTGATGTATTTATTGTTTTGGATTCAATTTGATTTTTTTTTATATTTTATATATTTATATATATGCTTTTATAGTAGTAAATAAAAAACTCAAAAAATGTAATGTAATGTAAACTATATTTGTAATAGTAGTATTATAAAAAAATATATATACATACACACACATATTTATGTGTGTATGTTTATATAAGTATCTATTTATATATTGATTAATAAATGTTACTTACATGTTTTTTAATTTACAATATAATAATTTTCTATATTAACATTTTTAACATTTACTATTTAATAATATATATATTAAACAATTATGTTTTTGTATGCTTTTTAACAATATTAGTGTGGAACAATATTTTTTTCCGATATCTTTTTCACTTGCCATTATAAGTATAATATAAGCATAGGGAAACAATATTTTTGAAATTGATATTTTTTATTCTATATTTTTTTATTACAATATTGTTGTGATCAATATTTATTTATTTGATTTGATTTATTTTAGTAGTTTTGTATAGCGCTAGCTAGACCCAAGGATATCAGAGCGCTTCACAACATATACATCATATACAATAGTGAGCAGATATTCAACCATACAGCATCGGTCATCAAAATGTTTGTATCCAGAGGATATCTTGAGCTGCTACCGTGTTGTCAGACTCAACATTTTAGTAAAGCTGGAGTGACAGTTGGGGGCAGTCCAGGGTCTCTCAGTTCCTTCGAGTACGGTCAAGGAAGAGGTCTTTGAGTAGCCTCTTAAATTTTGAAAACGAGGGGATTGTTCTAATGTGGGGAGGAATGGAGTTTCAGATTTTAGGAGCGTTACCAGCAAAAGATTTGGCTGTGGTTCTGTGCTTGCGAGTTTTATGAGGGATGAGCAGTAGAGAGCTGGAGCTCCTGAGGTTCCCGGACTGGCCTGGCCTGTTGGGCTTGGTGGCCAGGTATTCTGGTTTGCCTGTGTGCAGGGTTATGTGCGTGATGCAGGCTGTTCTGAAACTGGCTCACAACTCCACTGGGAGCCATCTGAGTTCTCTGAGGGCTGGAGAGATGTGCTCAAATTTCTTAATTCCGGAGACCATTCTTGTTGCTGCGTTGAGTGTCGTCTTCCAGGGGGCAAGCAGAGATTTTGCTGTCCCTGTCAGAGTCACGATCCCGTAGTCTATTCTGGAGAGGACTAATGCTTGGGTGGCTTGTTGAAGGTACTTGGGTGGGAGGAAGAGTTTTATTTTGTATCGTTTTAGAGGTTGAGAAAGGCACTTTTAGCAGATCTTGAGATGTGTTTCTTCATGTCAAGTTTTGGGTCTAGGGTGATCCCCAGAGATTTCACAGAGTCTGCCAGGGAGAGGTTACCATTGAGGGCATCGATGGCTTTGAGCCATTCTTTGATTTGAGGGTTATCATCTTTGTTAGAAATGAGTAGTATTTCTGTTTTATCTTCGTTTAGTTTCAAGTGATTGGTTGTGAGCCAGCCTTGTACCTCCTTGAGCGTGTTGTTTAGTCTCTGGATGTCATCAATTGAGGTCGTTTCCAGAGATAGAGATGCGTGTCGTCCGCATATAGATGAAAGGGGATGTCGGATTTTCTGAGTAGAGAGGTGAGGGGTTCGATGTAGATGTTAAAGAGCTGTGGGGAGAGTACAGACCCTTGTGGAACACCTCTGATGACTGGGTGAAGGTCGGAATAGAAGTTTTTGATTTTTATTCTCTGTGATCGTTTGTGAAGAAAGGAAGAGAACCATTGAAGGACTCTCTCTTGTAGACCAGCTCTATCTTGAAGAACCCTTAGGAGCAGATTGTGGTTGACTGTATCGAATGCAGCCGATAGGTCTAGGAGGATGAGAAGGCAGCATTGATCTGAGTCGAGTGACTTGAGTAGGTCCTCTATGATGTTGAGGAATGCAGATTCAGTACTACATCCCTTTCTGAATCTCGATTGGTGGGGATCTAGAAGTTTAATGTTTTCAAGGTGAAGGGTTAGCTGAGGGAGTACACATCTTTCCATGATTTTAGCCAAAAATAGAAGGTTCGAGACCGGTCTGAAATTGTTCAGACCTTCTGTGTCTAGACCTGGTTTCTTTAATAGTGGTGTGACTTGCCCTACCTTGAGGCAATCTGGAACGGATCCAGAGCTCAAGGAGCTATTGATGATCTTGCACCATATTGGAGCTGGGACTCGCTTTAGGTCTTTGGTCAGGAGAGGCGGTAGCTGGTCCAGGGCATGAGCTGAGGGCTTGGCATTGGAGATTAGATTGACTATCACTGCTTCCTGTATGGGAATGACTGATGACCACTCTTGTGGAGATTTCATGGAAACGTTGACAAGGGTTTTGGACATATTGATCTCATTGAGCGAGATGGGGTTTAAGCCCAATGCGAGGTCGATCTTGACGATTTTGTCTTTGAAAAAGGTTGCGAAGCTGTCGCACCGAGCTTTGGATGCCTGAGTTAGGGGAGGAATGGGTTTGGAGGTCTGATTCCTTATGATGTTGAAAAGTTCTTTGGGTAGTTTTTTGCGTTATCTAATGCTGAGCAGAAGAAAGCTGACTACTAGTAGTACAGATTATAGAATTGATGGAAATATAAATTTAACATGGACTGTAGGACCGGAGTAGCCGAGTTACAGGATATTCAAGATCATTGAATTGTGTTGGACTTTGAATCAGCTTGCACTTTCCAACCTTTTATCATCCTTGGCGTAGTGAGAATCTCAGGTCATATTGGGGAGGTGGGCTTTGGGAAATTTTGAAATTTAGACTATTTCATAGGTTCATAATTATTTTCCTCTTCTTTTCCATATTTAAGTACCATACATTTCCTTTTTTGGACTATTCTTTTGAAGAGCAATATCTCTGATTTCCTAATACATTAATTGAATATGGTTACCGTATCAAACTGTATCTGAGTTTGAAACCTTCAACCTTCTAGAGTGTACTTTGCATTTATTACTTTGAGAGTCAAGTGTACAAAAGCACAACTATTTGACTTAATCAGTTGTAATAGCACTTCAACCCTGTGACACCAGTTGTAAATAACAGTACCAATCGAGGATGTTGGCCTTTCAATCCTGAGTGCCCATCATCCAGAGTAAAGGCTTCATAATGAAATGTATAGAATTTTGCCCGATATGATCGTGAACAACGTACCTATTTCCTACCTAATCAGATTTCTCTTTCTCCAGTGTACCTCTTATCATATGAAGATCTTACGTATTTGAGAATTAATTTGGGGTGAAATTCATGTAATTGTTTTCACATAATTATGCTAAATTTAGTGAACATTAGGAAATATAGAAATATGTCTTTAAGTGGTTTATTTTAACACCATATATGTTCTTGCATATATTTTTTGTAAGAGGATGCATTTTGTCCAAACATATATAGCTTGAAAAACACATCATGCGAGCAACAGCCACTCATGTTCTGGCCATTCCCTTTATTCCAGCATGCTCATTGAAAACATTTCCCATGAATAGCACATAATTATATGCCATGCCATAATTTAGTTATTTAGCATCACAATTTACTGTCAACATAATTTAAATTTCGCCCAGGGGTATGGCAAGAGGTGGGTGGGGGCCGCAGGAATCACCCCCCCTGCTCTTCAGGTGGCCACCGTGGGGTGGCAAAATCAGGGGCCACCATGGGTGGCTGCATGTCTAGATACGCACTGCCCACGCCTACATGTAATACTTCTATCTTTGCACCGTTGACTATCAGTATTTAAAGGAGCTAGTAATAAGGTCCACAAATATGGTTTAAGGATTTTGCCGTATTTTAAAGAATACAGTGCACTTCTGCCTTTTCTTCTGTGCTGGCGCCATGTTGGTTACCTAGCGTTAATGCTGGCACCCTTGCACCTTTGTGCAAGGGTGTCTCAGTTGCATGCAGGATTGTTTTTGTGCAGGAAGATGCACCTTTCTGCCCGAAAGGAATATTCATCTATGTGTGCTGCAGAATGCAGTCCACATAGAAAAAAGAAGTAACAAGGAGAAATAAAGCTATTTCTCCTCGTTAGACCTCGCCAGGGCAGGCATATCTTTTTGACGTTTTCCAAGTCTACCATTTCTGCTAAATCTACAAATGTGTCAAAAACCATGGGTGTTGCGTGGGAACACCCATGCAATGGCTCCCTAGTGCAGACTATGGCGACTTCTGTTGCGTTTCTTTACCCGAGGTTTATGGAGTCACTCAGGATCACGCATGGTGGCCTTGCATTGCTTCACAAATCTAATTTTTGAGTTGCATAGTTCTTGCATCACGTTGCCCAAGAGACACAACAGGGCTCAGAAATATGCAGTTAAGACCATAATACCAGGGACTTTATAAGCAAAGAAAAGCCATATTACTTGTGGACACTGTTACACTCACGTTGGATGCTCCAGATGGTTCACAAGTGCCAAAACCAGAAATAAATGTGTGTCACCCTCAACATGCGCCAGCAATCATGAAAGTCCATCCATTTCCCATTTGTGAGTGTGTGTGTGAAAAACACCCTGATCTTTAACCTGAACCTGAATACACCACATAGTGGGGTCTCTGACTTCACTCAAGGTCTGCTGTGCAGGATATAAATAGCCATGTCCTATTAATATGTCTGGGTCTAAATTAACAAAGAATGCACAAGGGCATCTCAGCCTCCCTTTAGTACGGGAACAAAGACCCCAACATATGTGCACTTAAGTTTGAATGTTAACCCCTGGAAGTCTCCTGGTATCGCCCTAACCACCCAAAGGGAATTAATGGATCTCTGCGTTCTGGGTGGGGAACATTTTGCTTTTTCTCTGGGTTCATGGTGATCACACCTCTCGTAATAGATTAATGCAAATGAAGATACCTCTTCTATTTCACAGAAGAGTGCTTTTGGCCTGTTATGTATACCAAATCTATGCCCTCTCTAGGGCAAAGAGCCAGGGCTAGTATATACATAGGGCTCACCGATTGTATGGATTCTTGCAGATGAAATTGCTATTACCTTTGGCAGCTAGAAAAAAGAGGGAGTCTAAAGGCCAAGCAAGACCAATCTGTTTGGTAAAAGGTAAGTATTACAGATTGTGCCTGCGTGCCTCAGTCTTGTGCACTAAAGAGGTAAATATATTAAATGGGTGCTTGCACCACTCTGGCATTTTCCAGGTGGCTGCAGACAGGGTGGCTGCTTTCAGAGAAGGTTGGGCTGTAATAAATATCCTTGGATAGCTCCTGTAGACCAATTCTCTTCACGGCCTACTGCAGTGTGGAGGTGGTTTGATTATTTGTATGCATTTGATTTGAGTTTCTAGTCTGGCGCTACAGGCAACTGAAACGTAGATTTAAATAGTTAAACAGGTTCCTTCTGCATTAAACTGCTGATCTCGTATTTTCATGATGGGTTTTATTAACAGATTTGATGTTCTTCTCTACATACAATACTTAGCCCTGCTTTAATCCCTTTCCTCGTTCAAAACGGCTGTTTCACCCCTTTCCTGTACGATATATCACAAACTGTCTAATAATTCCAGGCTTGAGGAGTCTGTACATATACACATTCATGTTAAACATGTGGGCCCCCTTTGATTCACCTCCCCCCCTACACACACACAAACATTCTATTTTATTATTTGACCTGCTACTCGTTTGGAATTATCTCTTGCTTGAAAAATTAACCAATACAAATGTAAGAAATAATGCCATTAGCCAGACAATTCAGAGCTTACCATTGAGGTCAACAGTCCATTCCTGACACAGAAAACCCTGCGGTTTTTAAACCCATGTCACTTAATTCATTACCTTCAGAAGAATTAGAGCATTATGGCATTAAGGGCAAAATGTGTTCGCATACGTGCTGCCGCCTCTGGATCTCTGGTCCTTCTGAAACATAGTACTCTGTCACCGTAGCCTGAAAAAATATTATGCAGCTTCTTATATCCTATTTATGACTCAATCTAGTCATCATGCCAGCAGAGCGTTGTTGTTTATCTCGCAGGAGGAGCTCTTCCATCACTAAAATTGCATTTCACCCTTCTGCTGACGCTTCACGCTGGTAACGTGAACGCTGTGTGGTCCCCTGTGGATATTTCGCTGTAGAAATTGACCAGTCAGTGAAAGGTTCATCTGGCCAATCACAATAAGGCTGTCAAGGTTTTGCCCTACAAGCATTCATGAACGATCAGTGTCAAGATAAAAATGAAGGCAAATATTCGATTATTATTCACACACACATTTTACGTACGGTCATACCATTGCCGTGTACTGATATAATTTATCGCTAATAGGTGTAAAAAAGTGTTGCTGGTGAAAAGTATTTCCCAAAGCTCGAAAATATGTATTTCTGTGTCAGAAGCATCCATTCTTCCAGATGGGATCTATTTCTTGCTTCGTCTGACAGTGACGTAAACTTGTTTTGTTACATTACCGAAGCCAAGCCATTCTTCTAAAAGTCTCATGTTGTCATATTGAACGGCACTGACCTGCCTTGTAGTTATCCCATAGTGTTCGCGCAGGATGCTGCCTTGAGTGCATCACAGACCGACTTTCCATTTAACTTGGCTATTGATCTGCCAGAAGACTAGTTATAAAAATAGCTGCTGTGATACAGCTGTTAAATAATAATTGAAAAAGAGCTAAATCCATTGTGCATCCAGCAGGGACAATGCTAACACTTTAAATCCCTGATTATGACTTGACATCTCATCTGTCGATACATCAGTGCTTTACATAAACGCAATGACCGGAAGAGATTCTGTTCATTTGCATTCTATCTCTGTATATTTGTAGTGACTGACTGGTTTTTTTGGTAACAATGCAGCTATTGCTTTTCATTCATGTGTCTAAAGCCGTCGTGCCCTAAGTGCGCCGGGTATGCCCAGACATAGGTCTCGGGCTCACTATGCCACTGGATTCAAGCTAGCCTGGCTGATGAGGGGTGATACCTCGAAACCGACCCCAGGATGCATGTTTTTGGTCCCCGGAGGACCTAGCTTGACAGTTCGGGCTGGGCAGTTGCCATGCGGAGCAGGGTCAAAACTGATTTGCATTTGCTGGGTCTAAACTGGGGTGGCATGATGAGAAAAAAAACAATGCATTTAACCCATTTCTCTTGACTGGGGGTGAATGTTTGATTTGTTCTGCCTTCCATCATTTGTGTGTCTTTTTCTATTTATTTTGATGCCTCTAGATTGCCAGAAACCTTGAAGTGTTTTTGATTGTCAGGCAACTTTACAAAACGCCGTAAAATATCTTGGATGGTGTTTTAAGTGAGGGCCAAAGTTAATATGAAACCCTAGTCTCAGACCTGCCTGCATAATGAGTTCCCTGAATAGTATTTTCATTTTGCGCATTTATGGAGTCCATTTTTACAGTGCTGGAAATGCTGGAAATAGGCCTGGTAGCCCCACCTCCATGGTTACAGGCAGTGTATATTTCAGGAAGGTTAAGAGGGCTTACATATCCCAGCATTGCATGAATAGTGGTTACAGAGGGTTCTTTGAGAAATGGCGAATAACCATAGTAATCAGGAATTATACACCTGAATCCCCTTGTTATTCCCCATATACCCTCACCCCAAAGTATTCCACCTGGACCTTTCGCATGCTTGAAGTAGACCTGGCTAATCTGCTCCTCCACTGTGATTAAAATTACAATTGATGCAGAATGCAATGGCCAGGCTTACTCTAGGTGTCCCCACATAAAAGAAAGTAGCAAAAGGACTGACTCCCCTTGAAGAAGTGGGTTACCTTCAAGGCCATGTGCATTGTTCACAAGGCACTTTACAGTGCCAGCCTCGGGAGAATTGAATCTATGATTGGGTGGTATTCCACTAGCAGACTCCTTTGATCGGCAGGCCACAATTTAGTGGCCATCCCCAGAGTGAGAAAAAAGTGATGAAAGGTGATGGGGAGGTAGAGCCTTCTCGGTCTTTAGGGCCATCCTCTGGAATACCCTCCTCCTCCATCTGACCAATATGAAGTCACATATATCTTTTAGGAAGGACATCAAAGCTTCGTTCTTCTCTTTGTAACTTCCTGTTCACCTGTCATGACTGTGTTATGAGCAGGGTCACTCTCGGGAGCGGCTGTCAGTGTTTTTGGGCAAGTTCATATCATTTCATTTTATTGGGCTGCTCAGCGGTTGTCCTGAGGAGTGAGGTGAGGTCCTGCGCCGAGGATGCATCATTTAGCAGCAGTTCTGATGAGCTGTGAGGGCTTTAATGCATTGTACTGATTTGATTCCGATGAGGTGCTACAAAGATCTACGGTGTACCTCATTTGTTTTGGTAGAAACCATAGCTCGGCTGGCAGAGCACCAATAGCCCCACTTCCAAGGGCCCAGAACTGGAGGAGCACTACTTGGGGGTTTAGGATTCACAGCAAGCAGTCTTGGTGTAGGGTCAAGATGATTGGAGCCTTTTCTGTTCCTGAGGCTCTGATCAGAAGACGAGCAAACTAGCCCTAAAGGTCCCTCTGGTAGTCCTGGTTTCAAGGTGAAGGTCCAGTCCTTCTCACTCAAGCAGCAGGGACACAGGGCAGCAGGACAACAGAGTAGCAGGGCAGCAGGGTAGTCCTTGCAGCAGAGCAGCACAGCAGTCCTTCCACAGGTCCCGAAATGTAAGTAAGAGTTGGGTCTGAGGGATAACTATTTATACCTGCTGCCCACTTTGAAGTGGGAGAAGCTTCTAGTGTTCTCTCCCTACTGGAATTTCCTGAATCCTGCCCCATCCCTACCTTGTCTAGGGGCACAAAAGACTAGTGTGAAACCCTTTGTGATTGTGCTGAGTCAGAGTATTCCTGTTGTGCAAGTGTGCTAGGGTACAGCTACGCCCCCCTACCAAGTCTGAGATTGCCCATCCTGCCAACACCTATTCCTTCATTGTCTTATTGCCTGGGATAAATACAAAAAGACCCACTGGCAGCTACACCCAGTCATGTGACCCAGGATACAGACTATAGGCAAAATTTGTTGGGACATTGTTGGGACAAGAAAATACTAACTTACTAAAAGTAAAATCTCAACAGGTAATGCTTAGAGGTAAATTTTAAGAACATTCACAGTAGTTGCAGAGAGGTCTATTGCTGGTTTCACTTGTCACTTTGGGCCGTTCATTTCCTCGCGTGCACAAATTTGCAAAAGTGGTACAGGTTAAATGGTTAATGTAATACGGTGCTTCTTTAACTAATCTATTTTTGTATATAAATCACTCCCAGCAATTACTGCATAATTCATTAAGGTCTCTCTGTATTTTTTCTTGTACTTCTCTGCAACTACTGTGAATGTTCCTAAAATGTACCTCTAACAATTACCTATTGAGACATTGTTTGTTGCACATACTTATTATCCAGTTCTCAACCGGGTAGCTTCATATTCCTGTAACACACTAAAGCTGCTCCCAGTGTTAAAAAAGTTTATGTGCAATTATTTCAAATTTGTGAGTGCTAGCATCTCACAAAATGTGCAAGACTGGTCTCACACACCACCTGGTGTCATGCTTCATCATTGACCAGTCCTCGCCCTCTAAAAACTCGGTTTGATAGAGGGCAGGCATACACCTGACGACAGGGATGCACTTCTAAACTAAGTGGGGGCCCAAAAGAAAAACAGAAAAGTGAGTTGAAAAGCCATTACAGATGTCTCATTAATTTTTAATATTACTGGCATCTGTATGGTGCTTTAAAATAATGGACGGTGTGCTGAGGATATAATGATCCTCCCACTGAGGTCAAAGGGTCAACATGTTTCTGCCTAATGGCCCAGTTGGATCCTTGGCCTTCATCAGGACCTATGTATAAGGGCTCCACTCTCACCATGCTACGGTATGAGGATGTCCACTGGGTGGGGTGTGAAGACACTCTCACTCAAATGTTGACTTTGGTCTCTAATCATTTTTTAGACATTTTCCAAACAGGAAGAACTTTTACAACTCAGGTTCCCTTTTGGAATGAATTACAGAAAGAAGTATCTAGGAGTCAAGCACTAAAAAGGGGAACTCTATTCACCAACAGACCTTGACATGACAAAAAACAAGTATTGTAAATTAAATCATTCGGTAGCACCACGTGATTCGATGTAACACAGTGCACGTGATTACTCTACTGGGAAACACAGACCCAAGGATAGGTGAGAATTTTCCCATCAGTTGTCGATCTGTACCGCCACTATTACATCATAGGGGTTCTCCTTACCCAGGAGCTAGTGCAATCACAGTCACAAGAGTGTAGAAGGACTGTGAGAGCCGCATACCCTGTGTTAATATCTAGTGGGTGGTATCAGTGTGATAGGACAACTGAAAAAAGCAGTGCAAATGTGTGATTAGTGATAGAATAAAATTGGGTAAGACTGAGTAGAAGTGGAAATTTTAATGATTTCTCTCAGCTCCCCAAACGTAAAAACAATAGTGAATAAACAGATTTGACAGAATATCTGGTTAGCAAATAGTGGTCAACATGTTTCTGCATAGATGGAAAGTACCAATGCATTCATCAGGACCTAGTTGTTGCTACTGCTGTTGAGTTAGTGAAAAATTATAAAAGTAAAATGGAATCATATCACCTGTTTTTCAGGTTCAGAAACTCCACCACAATCCAATTTATGTGGGGATAGCGCCTCACCTCACCTGGCTGCAGTTCAGGTAATGAGGAGCACCGCTCTATCCGTCGGTGTCTCCTGGCGTTCCTCTGCGCTAACTGGGGAGGCCAATTACAGAGTATCTTTTCTGTTTTTTCTTTTCTCCTCGAATTATGGAAATATTCTCCTCGAATTATGGAAATATTCCAGACTAGTTCTGGACCAAAGGGGTCCCATCCCTCACCCTCCTATGGGGCACCCTGCTCCTATGACCGGGTAAGCATGACATACACATTGTCCCTTTTCCCCTTTTCTTATGTGCATAGATGTATGATCCTGCCATCTTTGCACACATACAGCCTTGCACAGTTAACCATAGGTGTTTTAGGCTTTCTTTATATTATATTGTTTGTGCATTTTTTCATATTTCCTTTTTAATGTTTCATTTCAGACTTTAGAGACCAAAGTCAACATTTGAGTGAGAGTGTCTTCATACCCCACCCAGTGGACTTCCTCATACCGTAGCACGGTGAGAGTGGAGCCCTTATACATAGGTCCTGATTATTAACACTGGGAGCTGCTTTAGTGTGTTACAGTATTAGTGTTGGAGGCTGCTTGCTCCTGGTACCCCATGCCTCTGGTTCCCTTGGTCCAGACATCTCTGGACCCTTGTCGTTACAGCTTCATCCTCCTACCTGCTCCCAATTGAGAGTTATCACTTCTTAAATGTATTAAGGTAACCTAATGTTATCCTATGAGAGAGGCAGGCCTTCCAGTAGTGGAATACGGATTTACAGTTTTTACACTAAAGTTAATAGCACATGTTGAAACTTTTTAAACACATTTCACCCTGCCATTTGGGAAGTTTCAAGCCTACAGTAGGGGTAATTTACATGTATTAATAAGGAGGGTTTAGGCCTGGCAAAAGTTTTATGTTACCAGCTTGAAATGGCAGTTTTAAAACTACAAATAGGCGGTAATGGCAGATCTGATACATGTTTAAAGAGGCTATTAAAGGGGGCGGCACAATGAGGCTGCAGGTCCATTAATAGTATTTATTTTATAGGCCCTGGCAACATGTAGCTAGTAACTTTGCCAGTGACTTGAAAGTAAATTAAATGTGCTTATTGGGTGTAAGCCAATTTACCTTGTTTATAGGAGGGAACATAAGCACTTTACCACTAAGTGGATAGAGTCCTAAAAGCCAACAATAATGGGTTCAGAACACAGAAGGAGTAAGGCAACAAGTTTGGGGATGACCTTGTCAAGTGGGCCAAGTCTACTTAACAACCTCACATGAAAGTACATGCAATGACATTCACAACTTAATAGAAGCCATGCAAACAAGTGCTGTTTTCTTTTCTCATTGCCTATCGGTGTACTTTATAACTATCCAGGAATGTAAGGTGATGGTGAGGATGACATAATCATGCAATTCTTTTTCCTCTCTAATTGATACCAGTAAAAATTAATACAAATGTTCAGTTGTATGGTTGCATGATGAAATATTGCTGACAAATATATCACCCAAAAATATCAAGGGCAGAAATATTGACTTTACATACTTTGGGGTCGATTCCGATTCGGGAAAAAAAACGCCTGACGAATCGTATTCGTAGCCGTTTACGTACGAATTGTACAAATTCGTCCGAATCGCGTAGTACGGTCCGTTTCCGAAATATACGTCTGAATGTCTCCGAACCATATGAAAAACGAGCGAAGCTCCGTACGATACTGACTCAGGAATTGAACTGTACGATTTGTAAACATGCCGTACGACCCGCAAAGTACGATCCGGACCGGTGACCCAGAACGCCATATGTACGGGAAAACAACGTCGCATATGAACTGTGATTTGTATGGAAAACATCGCGTATGAGCGAACCACACTATCAAATACAAAACGAACAGCCCCACAGCGAAGCGCACGCGTACCCCGTAAAAATGTTGCGTTCGAGAGAGCTACACAGTAAATCACGAAGCGAAGCCCCGCAACCTAGCGCATGCGTACCCCGCAAAAACGTCGCGTTAGAGAGAGCTACACAGTAAATCACAAATTGAACCCCCTCAACCAAGCGTACACGTACCCCCTCAAAAATGTCGCATTAGAGAGAGCTACACAGTAAATCATGAAATGTACCCCCCAACCAAGCGCACGCGTACCCCGCAAAAACATCGCGTTTGAGAGAGCTACATAGTAAATCACGAAACTAACCCCCCAACCAAGCGCACGCGTACCGCGCAAAAACGTCGCGTTTGAGAGAGCGACACAGTAAATCGCGAAACGAACCCCCCAAGCAAGCGCACGCGTACCCCGCAAAAACGTCACGTTTGAGAGAGCTACACAGTAAATCACGAAATGAACCCCCCCTACCAAGCGCATGCTTATCCCGCAAAAACGTTGCGTTTGGGAGAGCAACACAGTAAATCATGAAACAAACCCCCCCAAACAAAGCGCAGGCGAACCCCTAAAACAGCACAAGGAAGGTGCAAAGTAGTCGCACAACACTCCAAAACATGTCTCATAAGTACTAACCATTGCATAATAATGTCCTGTCCAGATCAAAACTGCCAAACAGAGGGCCCAACTCAGACCCACCCCTTATAACACACCCACCAAAAATTCAAAATAAGCCACACCCACAAATGGACCAATAAAAAGAGCCCACACACACAAACTAGCATCCTTTGCAACATACACATTTTACAACAGAGAATGACAACATACCAACAACTGCACACATCCACCTTCACACATACCACCAATAATATTGAGACCCACACACCCCCTTCACACTCAGACCCACACACCCCCATCCATTCACACCATCACCCCCCCAATCACAATCACCCCACAACATGTCTGCACCAAAGAATCCAAAGTTCACAGACCAGAAGATAAAGATCCTTGTAGATGAGGTCATCAGAGTCGAGCCACAGCTGTTTGGCGCATTGGTCAGACAGACCAGCATAGCTGACAAAACACACCTGTGGGAGAGGATCGTCAATAGGGTCAATGCTGTTGCACCCATCAGGCGCACCAGATCGGTTTGCCAGGCCAGGTGGTACGATCTGCCGAGGCTGGTGAAGCGCAAGATGGACGAGGACGAGGGCGATGCCCAGAGCCAGTACACAGGAGGTGGTGGTCCCCGCAGACCAGTACAGTACCATCCCTGGGAGGAGAAGGTCATGGCCCTGCTACCACTGGTGGGAGTACATGGAATTGAAGGAGTCGTGGAGCCTGGTGAGTATACCAACAACTCATGTAACATGGGGGGACTCCCAGCAGTGGCCACACATATGAGGGGGTGAGTGGATATGACTCCCAGCAGTGCCCAACAGTATGGGGGTGGGTGGATATGACTCCCAGCAGTGCCCAGAATTCATATGACTCCCAGCAGTGTCCAAACATAGGTGAGGTGGGTGGATATGACTCCCAGCAGTGACCAGACATAAGAGGGGTGGGTGGATATGACTCCCAGCACTGCCCAGACATGGGAGGGGTGGGTGGATATGACTCCCAGCAGTGCTAAGACATAGGGAGGTGGTTGCAGAGGGCTCCCAGCAGTGCTCAGACATAGGAGGGGTGGGTGCAGGGAACTCCCAGCAGTGGCCGCACATATGAGGGGTGGGTGGATATGACACCCAGCAGTGGCCAACAGTATGGGGGTGGGTGGATATGACTTACAGCAGTGGCCAACAGTATGGGGTGGGTGGATATGACTACCAGCAGTGGCCAACAGTATGGGGGTGGGTGGATATGACTCCCAGCAGTGCCCAACAATATGGGGGTGGGTGGATATGACTACCAGCAGTGCCCAGACATAGGACGGGTGGGTGGATATGACTCCCAGCAGTGGCCACACGTATGAGGGGTGGGTGGATATGACACCCAGCAGTGGCCAAAAGTATGGGGGTGGGTGAATATGACTACCAGCAGGGGCCACACTTATGAGGGGTGGGTGGATATGACTCCTAGCAGTGGCCAACAGTATGTGGGTGGTGGATATGACTACCAGCAGTGCACAGACATAAGAAGGGTGGGTGGATATAACTACCAGCAGTGGCCAACAGTATGGGGGTGGGTGGATATGACTCCCAGCAGTGCCCAACAGTATGGGGGTGGGTGGATATGACTACCAGCAGTGCCCAGACATAAGAGGGGTGGGTGGATATGACTCCCAGCAGTGCCCAGACATAGGAGGGGTGGGTGGATATGACTACCAGCAGTGGCCACACATATGAGGGGTGGGTGGATATGACACCCAGCAGTGGCCAACAGTATGGGGGTGGGTGGATATGACACCCAGCAGTGCCTCACAGTATGGGGGTGGGTGGATATGACTCCCAGCAGGGCCCAACAGTATGGGGGAGGGTGGATATGACTCCCAGCAGGGCCCAGCAGTATGGGGTGGGTGGATATGACTACCAGCAGTGCCCAGACATAAGAGGGGTGGGTGGATATGACTCCCAGCAGTGGCCAACAGTATGGGGGTGGGTGGATATGACTACCAGCAGTGCCCAGACATAAGAGGGGTGGGTGGATGTGACTCCCAGCAGTGGCCAACAGTATGGGGGTGAGTTGATATGACACCCAGCAGTGCCTAACAGTATGGTGGTGGGTGGATATGACTTACAGCAGTGGCCACCAGTATGGGGGTGGGTGGATATGACACCTAGCAGTGCCTAACAGTATGGGGGTGGGTGGATACGACTACCAGCAGTACCCAGACATATGAGGGGTGGGCGGATATGACTTACAGCAGTGGCCAACAGTATGGGGGTGGGTGGATATGACACCCAGCAGTGCCTAACAGTATGGGGGTGGGTGGATATGACTTACAGCAGTACCCAGACATAGGATGGATGGGTACTGCTGGTGGCCAACAGTATGGGGGTGGGTGCAAGGGGCAGGGCCTGAAGGCTGTAGGCGGAGAATGATAAGGGTGCAAGTGGGAGTGTAGGAGAGTTCAAGGGGGATTGTGAATAATCTAAAAAGTTGCTCACCCCTACCAACAATACTGTGTACATCCATGCACAATTGCACTCATCCCATATGGCCCAAGTACACACCAATGCCTCATGCTCAATGTACAGGGAGTGTGAAAGTACTGACAACATAGCTGACACTGTGCCCTGGTGTAGGCAGCACAAGGCCCTCCAGTGAACACTGCAAATACCAACACCAGGACAACAAGGATAGATATCTTAAACAGGAACTCTCAACCACTGTCATGGCAGCATGCCCTATGGCGGAACAGCCACACCACGAGGGACGCCCAGTTGTAAACCTGACTCAAACTACCAGCACAGTCTGTCACTCACACCCCTTACATATACATAGCCACCTAGGACAGGCAATGGAGTGCCCAACTGTCACAATCGTCATGTAACACAACACATATAGATCTGATGAAGCATCCAAGCAAAACATGCATGGTGCTGATGCACAAGTCCCTTGCATTGATACCACAACACCGTAGATTCACCTCAGTGAGGCAGTGGAGGCAAAAATTTGTGCCATGATGTTGGGCAATGTCAAGGTGATGCACCTTGGAGATGTGCCACGTACTAACGCCCAGCGCCTGAAGTCGGTGTACTGGTTGTGTTGTGGTGTGCGGTGTTTGTCTGTCATGGCGCAGCAACACCTCCTAAAAGTGTCTGACTGTAATGTTAAAGATTTCACTTAGTCACTTCTATGCACATGCTGCCTCAAAACCCTGTGCATGCTTGAAGCAAACTTAAGGATTGACACAGCATTGTGCAGATAGGTCCACACAGAGCATAACAGGATCTGCCTTGTGCCAGCTAAACAACTACAGCAATGTGCCACTTCCATGGCACAGATGTGTGACGCAGCTGTTCTGTTTTTCCACTATGGTGATCCACAGTGTTATGTGTTGCATCCATGCTGGCATAACTGTGGTGCATGATGAATGCCAAATCACTGCTGATATGCCTTGCTCTGCCAGTCATTGTAAATAGACCCTCACATGTCAATGATTCCTGAGCACAGATCAATCTGACCCCACAAAATAAACATCCACAAGTGATCAATATGAAAAAACCAAAGCAGGTGGCACAGTGACAACGACAATGTATATGGAAATTTGATGTTGCATTACATGGCATTAATGTCTGGTGTCTCTCACACCCACAGGGCAACGTGCGGTATCTACCCCCAACCAGGGGGGAGATGGATCACAGTCCCAGGCTCTGCAGGATCCTGATCCCACCAACTGCGACGCCTCTCACCACTCCACGGATGACACAGACCAACCTGGCACCTCTGGTTCCCAAACCTGTGCAGCAGCTGGATCAGGGCCATATGTGACAACCACCACACCCATTCCTGCCACATCCCAGCACACAGCTCGGAGCCCTGCCCACGATCCACAACTGAGCCAGTCTGACAATGAGGGACAAGGTTCGCCGGAAACCCAGGAGGTGGCAGACAACACCACCACTGTCAACCCTCAGGGGTTTCGGCGACTCGATGTGCCCACTACAGCAGGCCAGGCTAGTGTGGGCAGGGGTGGTGGGAGTGGCACAAGGCGGAGGCGAGACCCTGACCAGCAATCCCGGTATATCTGAACTGAGAAACATCATGGAGGTATACCGGCGGGACACCAGGGAGTTCAGCCAGGGAGTGGGGGCCCTCATCGAATTAAAAAACCAGCAGGCCGAGCAATATGCCAGTCAACGACGACACCAAGGACGGATGGAGGCAAAACTGGCTAAGCTCTTGGCGGTGCAGAGGGACATAAGCCACTCACTCCGTTGGATTACTGACAACATGCATCAGCCTCCCTGTGTCACCAGAGCGATACAAAAGGGGATGATGGACGGAGCGTTTGAGCAAATCAAACACTCACCCCCAGTCAACTGATCTGGGTTTAATCCATCACCATTCTTTATCCCACTCAGCCACCCCTATGTCAGACATGGCTATATGCAAATCAGTCTGACCCTGTGCCTCATGGGAAAAGTTCAGCCCGAACTGCCAAGCCATGTCTTCCATGGACCGGAAACAAACATCCTGGGACCGGTTTCGGATTCATAATCCTCATCAGCCAGGCTATCTTGAATCCAGTGGCCAAGTGAGCAAGGGACTCACGTCTGAGCATACCCTGCCACACTTAGGGCGAACAAAGCTATACAAAAGGGGATGATGGAGGGTGCGTTTGAGCAAATCAAACACTCACCCCCAGTCAACTGATCTGGGTTTAATCCATCACCATTCTTTAGCCCACTCAGCCACCCCATTTCAGACATGGCTATATGTAAATCAGTCTGACCATGTGCCTCATGGGAACAGTCCAGCCCGAACTGCCAAGCCATGTCTTCCATGGACCGGAAACAAGCACCCTGGGACCGGTTTTGGATTTATAATCCTCATCAGCCAGGCTATCTTGAATCCAGTGGCCAAGTGAGCAAGGGACTCACGTCTGAGCATACCCTGCCACACTTAGGGCGAACAAAGCGATACAAAAGGGGATGATGGACGGAGCGTTTGAGCAAATCAAACACTCACCCCCAGTCAACTGATCTGGGTTTAATCCATCACCATTCTTTAGCCCACTCAGCCACCCCATTTCAGACATGGCTATATGCAAATCAGTCTGACCCTGTGCCTCATGGGAACAGTCCAGCCCGAACTGCCAAGCCATGTCTTCCATGGACCGGAAACAAGCATCCTGGGACCGGTTTCGGATTCATAATCCTCATCAGCCAGGCTATCTTGAATCCAGTGGCCAAGTGAGCAAGGGACTCACGTCTGAGCATATCCTGCCACACTTAGGGCGAACAAAGTGATACAAAAGGGGATGATGGACGGAGCGTTTGAGCAAATTAAACACTCACCGCCAGTCAACTGATCTGGGTTTAATCCATCACCATTCTTTAGCCCACTCAGCCACCCAGAACGGTGATGGATCAAACCCAGATCTTTTCACTGGGTGTGAGTGTTTGATTGGTTCAGATGCTCCGTCCATCACCACCCCTTTTTTGTACCGCTTTGGCCGCCATAAGTGTGGCAGGGTATGCTCAGACGTGAGTCCCTTGCTCACTTTGCAACTGGATTCAAGCAAGCCGGGTTGAAGACGGCTGGAATGCCAGAAACCGGTCCTCGGAAGCTTGTTTCCGGTCCAGGGAAGGCATGGCTTGGCAGTTCGGGCTGGACTGTTCCCATGAGGCACAGCGTCAGACTGATTAGCATATAGCCATGTCTGAACTGGGGTGGCAAAGTGGGCTTAAGAACAGGGATGGATCAAACCCAGATCTTTTAACTGGGTGTGAGTGTTTGATTGGTTCAGATGCTCCGTCCATCACCACCCCTTTTTTGTACCGCTTTGGCCGCCATAAGTGTGGCAGGGTATGCTCAGACGTGAGTCCCTTGCTCACTTTGCCACTGGATTCAAGCAAGCCGGGCTGAAGTAGGCTGGAATGCCAGAAACCGGTCCTCGGAAACTTGTTTCCGGTCCAGGGAAGGCATGGCTTGGCAGTTCGGGCTGGACTGTTCCCATGAGGCACAGGGTCAGACTGATTAGCATATAGCCATGTCTGAACTGGGATGGCAGAGTGGGCTAAAGAACGGTGATGGATCAAACCCAGATCTTTTGACTGGGTGTGAGTGTTTGATTGGTTCAGATGCTCCGTCCATCACCACCCCTTTTTTGTACCATCCCTGTGTCACCAGGCCAGAAATATCAGGGCAAAGACTGACAACAGGCACAGGGAGGGAGGAGGAGGCGGAATTGTCCAACGGAGCATCCCAGGCATCGTCAAGGCCTGCCTATGAGGGTCCCCCAAGGAAGGTGGGTCATCCACGGAGAAGACGTTGAGAGGCAGTGGGCCATTTTTGTTGTTTCATTGATTTTCGGGCCGCGTTTGACTCTGTGGTGTTGTTTCGTTGATTTTCGGGCCGCGTTTGACTCTGTGGACCGTAGAAAACTCTGGGAAGATCTGTCGGGATATGGAATTCCGGATGGCTTATTGATGATCTTGAGAGATCTTCACAGAGGGAATTGGGCCAAGGTTATCAGAGATTCGCATGGGTCACTAACTCACAAGATATTGGTAGGGAATGGCCTTAGACAGGGGTGCGTTTTGTAACACCTGTTATTTTCAATCTTTCTGGCAGATCTCCCTGCGACACTTGAAGTAGAAAGAAGTGCAAGCCCTAGAATGAGCGGGCATAAAGTGTCTTGTCTTCTATATGCTGATGACCTAGTGATCCTGGACCAAACAGAAATAGGACTTCAAAGGAAACTAAATGTTTTTAAAAGTTATTGTGATAGGAAAATTTTGAATGTAAATATGGAAAAAACTAAGGTTTTATGTTTTGGAAAGAGTAAGAAGAACTTTAATTGGTTTTTGGGTAATGATAAACTAGAGGCAGTCAAGGAATATATATATCTGGGCCTCTGGTTTGATAGTGCACTAAAATGGCGCACACATTTGGAGGCTCAAAGAGCCAAAGCTTTTTCATCCACGTGTGGGTTGAAAAGGTTAAATAAAGAATATGGTGACATGACTCATAAACCAATGTTAAAGGCATTTGGAGCAATGATCCCCCAGCCAAGTATTGTATGGGGCTGAGGTGTTATACTTGAGCGGTAAACATGAGTGGGACCAGGAAGAGGGAAAAATCTTAAAAACGCTATTGTCCTTACCGAACAGTACTATGGTTCAAGCAATAAGAATGAAGCTAGGGCTAACCTCATGGACTGTACAATCCCAAATGGCCCTGGTAAGATTCTGGAAGCGCCAAGACTCAGGAGTGACACTAAAGGTTTCACAATGGTGTAGAGATAAGATCCAAAAAAGTAATCTGGTCTGGGCAAAGGATGTGAGTAAAACTCTCCGGAAAGTAACAGGGCGCCTTAATGTGAAATTCTCTCAGGACGCCTTGATAGCCGATTTTACTTAGAAAATTCTTAGGGAACAAGGCCAGTCACTTTCTAGGGTGCAGGACCTAGTTTGTATGTCAGAG
This sequence comes from Lissotriton helveticus, assembly GCF_964261635.1. Taxonomy (NCBI): domain Eukaryota; kingdom Metazoa; phylum Chordata; class Amphibia; order Caudata; family Salamandridae; genus Lissotriton; species Lissotriton helveticus. The sequence continues at coordinate 314,532,077 of NC_136062.1, forward strand.
AAAAAATCAGTCCAGTGGTTAAAAAAGTCATGGGTTAACGATGGCTGGTTCCCGTATTTAGACATACTGCCCAACCAAGCTCTGAGATATGAAATTCTTAGAATCCGGATTGGGGTTAACCCTTGGAAGTTAGATGGAAAATTAAAGTCTGCACTGATTGGCCCAGAAGGTAACTGTAACTGTGGGCGTGGCCTAAGACATGATATGCTGCATATTTTACTTGATTGCTTATTTGTACACGATATAAGGAAATTGTTTTTACGTCCTATATTCCTCTCACATAAGATAACCTCACGTGCCCAGGCGATTTGCCTACTTACCGATATGCCCACGTTAGAAATTGCAATTGGACTGGGTACATTTTTGAAGGGTTTAAAAGAATTTGGAAGGGTGATTTCGAAGGAGGGGCACTGATTTTTTAAGTCGTCTTAAAGGTTTTATAAAATGTAAATTTTCAATTTTATTTTTTTAGCGATTATGAGATTTCTGTAAAAACAGGGTGCATTGTATGTTGTGTTTCTGAGGGCGCCACCCTCTTTTAACTCTTCAATAACAAGCATTGAATTTTATCAATTTAAGATGTTGTAGAAATTTGTCTGTTCGTACTTTTGTATTTTTATTTTGATCCTGATTGTGTGTATTCTGTACTGTTTAAAAAACCAAGGTATAAATAAACAAGTTTCTCTCTCTCTCAGTGGGCCATGCACATCTCCCAGGTCACCAGGTCTGGCATCTTGCCTTTCTGTGCAACAGTATCACATTATTGACCTTGCAACTCTCCCACATGGCTTTGCTGGTCGCAGTGTGACCAATGATGCCAATCAATGTGTGCTGGACTCTGTTGACTCAAACTGCAAGGCATCATATCTCCCTTTCTGAACTTTGGATTCCCAACATTTTTGTACAGCACCTACCAGCTACTCATATTTTACGCACAAGATGGTCAAATAAATTTGACAACCACTATACGTATTGATGTACTAATTATTTTTCCCAGACTCAACAACCTACGTGTGGGGATATGTCAAAGTATGCCAGAGTGTAGAACAAACTAAAGCCATCCATACTGTGGAGTATTAGTCCAGTAGATCAATGTATCATCAACTACATACATGGAGGGCAATACTCACCTGTGATGGTTAATATCTGCTGAGGGGGGGTGGCGGCTTGCCATACTGCTATGACAGACAGTTACGGAATAGTCCCTTGAATGTGTAGAGGTCATGTGTAATGTGTAGGTGTCCAGGGAGGGAGTACCAGGTCTGTTAGTTTAGGTGGGAGAACTATCACCCACATGCAGTTGGATTGTGGATGTGATGAATGGTCCCCAGGGCAATGGTGGCTGGACGGACTTTGGGCAACAGGATGTAGGTTGGCAGACGTACATATTTCAGCTACTATTGTTTTGGGTTGTGAAGTGCCTCCTGAGTGTGGCAGAGGAGTATGAAGGTGTTACTGCAGTTGACTGTGGGACTATTGTACGTATCTAAGGTGGACGTTCATGTGGCTGTGGCAGGGGAAGTTGAGGATGATGTGTGCGCATGCACCCTGTATGTGCACAAGTACTGCTCGAGTATGGCTTTTGTTCCTGCATAGATGTTGTTGCCGTAGTACAGCTGCCTGGTGTCGTGGACCTGGGTGGCTGTCTGTCTTGACTAGGAGTGGATCTATCTGAAGATCATTTCCTGCATATGGAGGGAATTGCAGCATGAGGTAGTGATGGTGTTGTCTTGGGGAATTTAATGCAAATGTTGATGTACCAATGCTGGATGTTGGTGTGCATCTCATCCAGCCACTACTTGCTCTACCTCTGATCCATGTAGTCTGTGTAGGTGCCCACCTGTGTGCTGATGTAGTTCTCCAATGTCTGAGGAGCAATCAGTTGTGTCGATTCCAAGCTCAATAGTCTCAGATTTTGACACAATTAATGGTGAAGCCTCTCTGCTCGATTAGCAGATGTGTCAATCCAGTTGCCCTATGGACCCCATGCCCGCAAAGCAATACAACATCCTTGCTAAGATTCCCAAACACCATTTGTACACCATTTGTAACCTGTACCTCAGATTGGCCACTAATCCGGATGCCTGCAGACACCTGTTACTCCTGCCCATCTTGAGTAAAGGCTAGAACAGCCCGTTGGGTTAAATGTGCGCCCAATTAATGACTATTAATATGATACTAGATGGCTTAGCAGATATGCGGGTGTAGGCTTTGAGAGCTGTTGATGATAGTTACACTGAGGGTGGGCCGATTGTTGGTATGAAAGGTGAAGTGCAGAGGTTTGACAATGCGGAGTGTGTCCTTGGTGTTGTATGTGACTCCGAGGGTGTACCTCGTAGAGTCAGGCAAATCATACTCCTGGACTCTTGTTCTGGTCCCTGCAGGGGTTCCACTATCTGGCTGTGATGGCAATGTTGAAGTAGTGTGCTGAGGTCGTGGACAAACAGGTCAAATGAATGAAGGCGATGTGTGGGGCTGTTGTGTTGGTGAGTTGACAGATAACAATGGGCTGGTGGTAGAATTAGCGTGTGTGCAGTATGAGGCACAGGACCTCGTTGTACGGACATGCACTGTTATGTGGTGCAGCGTGGTGTTGGCAGTATGAGTCGCACGCACAGCTTGCAAAGGTGTCATGTGTGCACCTAGGGGTTGCTTGATTACAGGTGGATGAATGTGTGGCCTACACTGTGTGGAGGGTGGCTGGAGCATGAGTCTGTTGTGTTACGTGCATCAAGGAGGGCCCAGAGGGTCCTGTATTGTACATGTTGCATGCGCTGATGGTCCTGCCTTTTGAACGTAGATGGTGCAACAGAGGCATAGACAAGTTGTGGAATGCCTTAAGAATGGATGGCTGGAGGGACATCTTGGAGGCGTGTGTGTTGCAGAATCAGGGCACTCGGTGTTGTGCTGTTGGTGGTGAGGCAGCAGCATGAATGACTGAACACATGACGGCAGAAGGGTTGACACACCATGAAAAACTAGTACACAAAGAGAAGGATTACTGCAGGGCACCCTGTAACATGTATATGCAAAGGAAGGGTGTGTGGTTACTCATGGGTCACTGCACAAAACATGTTGAACACTCACAAATTATGATGGACACAGGATCAGGCACCAAAAGGACAAGGGGGTCACAGGACACACAGCGTCATCTGGTGTTGCCTTCCGGTTGTGGGCAGCCAGCTAAACAAGACATACCCAACCATGTATGTCATGCACTATATGGACCATTAGCCATTTAAAAAACAGCATGCACGTTGCCACATTACACATAACCACATATATACAAACATTGTAAAGACAAACGTAGATGACGCATGGAAACTGGCTGAAGATCTGCGGTGACAGTAATGATGCCCATTCACTGCACAAAAATATCACGTTTGCTATGAGGCCATGCTGCTTTGCACAATGTACATGGTCAGTGGCATTGCTCTGATGAAGATAACAGACATGCAATGATGCTACCTGTAATGCTGTTAAACCAATAGCCACACGACTGCAAGGGACTACCGGTACCTTTGGCCCTCAGGGTTGTGCGATGCTGAAAGGGGTCCATCTCCCAATAGCCCCTTGGTCTGAGCATAAATGACAGAAACAAAAGGGTGATCAGGTGAGGGAAGGGGAGGATGGGAACAGCAGGGAGTGAGATCTGAAACAAACGTAAAGAAGCATAATCATTCCACACTTCTTGTCACAGATTTACAGAATACCTCAGGACCTATACTGTAATGTTTACACATGTGAAGTATGATCACAGCCACTGTATCCTAATTGGGATCACATATTTGGAAATGAAACAAGATCAGAACATTGAACATGGACACATAAAAGGTAGCAGAGTTTGTGACCTAAATGAAGGAGTTGTAACGCTCACCAGGACAGCATCAATGCAATGAGATCCATGCACTCATCTATTGATTCACAGTGTATGAATGAGGCTCAAACTTACAGTGAATATAATGTGGGGCAGTGCTACTCACACAAAGCCCACAATCTGTAGTTATCCCGGGGAATCAGTGATGGTCATGAAGGCAAATGACACATCATCCGCAAGAGCCCTGAGAAGCTCAACCTACGAGGAAGGGAATTATCTAAACACAAGGTAGCCCCGCAAGAGCCTGTCATTGGCTTGTCCAACTGTGCCTTACGATGCCTAACATGACAAGCAGGTCGCAACAAACTACAAAGAGAGAATGTAAATGTACAGGAATTTATATAGCGCAAATCACCAAGCGGTTTCTAAGCGCTTGCTTAGGGAACCCGTCCTGGTATTCCCCTGTGAGATAACCCCAGCAGGGTATCCGCAAGGTGAAAGCCAGGCATCCCGCCGCGAGGGGCCGTTGTGGAGATTAAGCAAGCTATTGCCCAGAGTCGCAGAGTGTGAACCCGTGAATCGAGTAGGCACCGGAGCGAGAATTGTCGAGTCCATGGACATTTTTGAAATGATTAACACATCCAATAAACCACCCCTACCGTGACCAGGATATGCAGCACAGCACAAAAGAATCCTGGGATTGACGTCAACCGACTGATGCCACGGGAGTGTAAACATTAGCCACAGCACAACGTTGTGACGTCATCAGTGCTACATACCTGCCATCATGGGAATAGAAAGTTAACATCAACTTACAGAGAAGGCTTGCAAAGCAGTGTTCTCCACCGGCACAGGGGTAGCGACATGACTGTGACATGACATGCGGGCACAAGGGGCAATGCATCCCTACGAACAGACTCACAGGACAGTTGACAGACCATGTGGGACATACACTGTCCCACAACTTCACAACATGGTTGTTTGCAGAACAAACTGTACTGGCACACAGGATAAAGGGGGTGAGCCAGACACATCCTGCTGCACACAGTGAGGCTGCAATTCCACACAGAGCCTGTTGTTGAGATGTCTCACGCTATGTCAACCGGTGTCAGCCGCAATGTGTCTGGGGCCAGGTATACACACATTGATGCAATCACCAGAGTCAAAAGTCCACAACAGATGACTGTCAAGAAGGGTGACTGTTCTGTCATTGGAGTGGTGCAACATGCAATTTGATCCATGGGAATGGGACATGTAGGTATGGTTCAACAACATGCACAAAAACAGTTCACACACATTCGAAAACCATACCAACACAATACAGCCTGTTTGTATTTCTTACCTGAACTGACATTTCCACATGTCTCTGAATGGCACGCTGATTCGGCACACGTTGCAATCATCATGGGGAATAGCAGGAGGACTAAGATGACACAAACAGACAACAGGCAGAGCAACCTGCAAATAACAGGCACACAAGGCTTTACATTGAGAATCAATATCCTACAGGCATGGTCATGTAAAATACACCAACAATGTAGTACACATGTACATTTCACGATCACTCATTGTGCATATGTGTGTGGCAGAACATCAGCACTTGTGTGACACATCACAACATACAATCAAAGTGACTTTCCATAGAGTCGGCTGGACACACAGTTTGTAACACATGCCACTCTATGCTACAAGCTTGCACAATAATTCACAGTGACTCACCATTAAGAGAAGAAGTTGCGTATGAGCTGACTCCGGATATCATCCTCCTCCTCCTCATCACTCTCATCGTGGCCAAGGCCGGCATCCTCAACCGGTGGATGTTCCAGCTTGTCAGGATCCAGAATGAGTGGTACAGCCTCCTTAACTGCCATGTTGTGCAGCATGCAGCACACGATGAAGATGTTACACACCTTTTGTGGGGCGTATGGGAGGGATCCACCGGTCTTATCAAGGCACCGGAATAGACTCTTCAGGAGTCCAAATGTCCGCTATATCACTCGCCTGGTCTGCCCGTGTGCATTGTTGTGCAGCTGGTCTGCAGCTGTTCTGGGATTGCGGAACGGTGCCATGAGCCACGACGTGTTGGGATATCCCGCGTCTCCTACAAGTAAACATCATGCAAAAAAGTGTGCAATGAGATGCCGTCATACATAATTAATAAATGAGACACACATGACAAACATAGTTTACCCACCAACAAGACATGCCCGCTCGTTGTGCAGCTGCAGCTTCATCAGTGGTACCCTGCTACGCCTCATGATGAATGCATCATGGCACGATCCTGGAAAACGTGCACAAACATGGGAAATTTGCATGTTAGCAAGACACGCAACCAGGGTATTTATTGAGTGGTAATGTTCCCTGTTGCAGAAGGCCTGCTCCTGAGCCTGTGGTGGCACCAAAGCCACACGTGTTCCATCAATGGACCCAAAGACATGTGGCATCCCTCCCAGGGCATAGAAGTCACCCTTGACATCTGTCAACTCTTGTGCAGTTGGAAATTTTATGAACTCATCAATGTGCTGCAACATAGCAGCTAACACATCACGTAGAACACAGCTGAACATGGTTTGTGACATCCCCCCAACATCAGCTATGGTAAATTGAAACGTACCTGTAGCAAAGAAATGTAGTGCTGCCATCACCTTTAGCTTGGGTGTCAGCACAGTCGGATACCTGTGTCACGGTTGGAGATGTGGTTCCAGCCTGACTGTCAAGTTCTGAATCAACTCTCGAGTGAATCGGTAACGTCGGATGCAATCACGTTCCCTCATGGTCTCCAAGTCAGGAAAAGGCCTTGGTAGAGGCGGAGCCCTGCAGGACATATTTGGTAAGAATTGAGCACAACTGTCAGCCAACAACGATACCAATGTACATAGCACATGCAACACTGCAACTACACATCAAGTCACTATGGGGTCTGGCGTGTGCAAGACATCCAGGACACATATGGCATCTTGCTGGCACTCCAACATTTCATATCGGACAAATTGCAAATGAGGTGCCCATGTGTGAAAGCAGCACCATAGCCATTGTCATGATGCAGACTGGGCCTGGGGATAAATGATGTATGATGCCATCAGACACAAAAAACTTTGAAAAGCACATGTGGCATGGTGTGCGTACATGGACAACCATATCAATCACAACACAGGCGCGTAAGAGATGCACCAACAGCATATGCAGTTAATGCAACACAAACAGCTATTGCAACTCTTACCATGACACACACATGACATTGTCAGATAGTGTCCCAATGTTGCGAATCATTGTTTTACATGCCGCAGGGGCTGGGCACGCGACCAGTCAGCACGCTTCGTATATTTAAGGACGATCAAGTTAAAATGAAAAACTTGGAAAAAAACAGGAGTGCATCCCATCTTCGAATGATGTCTTAAAATTATTGGCCCCATCGGGTTTGCACCCAATTTAAGAATGGAATATAAGCACCAAAAAACGGAGACACAGCTTCGTCCCACATGCCAGGCGGAACATCTGATTTCAAACAAACAGTTTATTTATTTGAATAATGAGTCAGAAGCAACTTGAATTCTACGAGCACAATACGGGATTATGTTTACAGACTTTTTCATTTATGCACCGGAACATTGACTGCACGATTAATGGTCTCAGTTACGCTGTAACAGGGTTACTGTGTTTAAATACATAACACATAATGGTTTTTATCATTACCATGCATCCTGGGTAATGTAGTGTGTAAAAAAGAATGACATAGCTAGTGCGCAACAGGTGGGTTTAATTGGGAGGAGGGGCGCAAGGTGGTTTTAAAGGTCCGGGTAAAACTGAGGGAGACTCGTTTGGCTTTTTATTAGTGAATTCCAGCAATGAACTAGCAGGTACGTGGAAAAGGCACGGGTTTACAACTAGAAAGAGTAGAATGTTGTGATGAGCAATTTTTGTAATTTGCAAAGCGGTTGTTAGGTTAAGTAAATACTAACGAAGCATGATAGTATCAGTAACTGCTTGGGGAGGGTAGACGGTTAGTTAGCATGTTAAACAAAGCAGGCCACAGGAAAAGCGTTTAATTTATACGAGTGAAGGCACTCAGCATATGGATCCTAGTCGCACCTCGAGGAGGGTTGATAACAGTTAGAACAGATTAGGCATGTATGGTGATGTTGTAAGTGTCTTGTTTAATGAAATTTAGTCGACATGAATTCAGTGATAAATGTGATGTGATAAACCAGTGGTACAGCAAGAGGACACAGTTAAGTTCAATGCGTCAGAGAAGAGTTTAATAATGATATTTGTAGACCAGTTAACAATGGATAATAATGTAAACAGCATATATCTCGTGGAAAAATGTATAGTAACACCTATTTATAATTAATTTTCTAGTTACCCCTGACGAAGGGCCCATGGTGGCCCGAAATGCATTGGGTTTGCAAATAAACTGCTATTTTAATGAAATCTGCTTCAGTGCATATTCTTGAATGAAGAGGTTCGGTTGGCCCATCAGGAATACTTGAAACCTAGAAAATTGGCATTATCCTACATGTGGATTGCAAACGGTTAATGAACATAATGAATGGAAAAAGTAAAAGTACGGAAAGAAAAGGTTTAAAATGACGAATATTGGTTTATAAATTGCACTTGCAGTAGCAATTGTGCTATGGTTGGGGGCACTACACAGTGTCCCAATGTTGCGAATCATTGTTTTACGTGCCGCATGGGCTGGGCACGCGACCAGTCAGTACGCTTCGTATATTTAAGGACGATCAAGTTAAAATGAAAAACTTGGAAAAAAACAGGAGTGCATCCCATCTTCGAATATTGTCAGATAGTGTCATGCTGAGCGTCAAAATGTCAAGTGAGAAGGGGCCCCGTCACTGGCATAATGAGACAGCTGCCCCTAGTGATGACTGTGCCATCCCAGTGTTGATGTGCATGAGTAAGTGCGCATAATGATACATAGGGGACAAGTGTTAAGGTGATGTGTTACACTTACTGCCCCATCACACATGACAGGTGTCAACAGGCCTTCACACTGATTGAGGAAAGGGTCAGATGCCCTGTGCTATGTCACAGCCTGCTACACCTAGCCACTGCTCATGTAAGTACGCAATGACAAAAACCTGATATACATCCTGGTTTGAACCGTATCCAAACATTGGTGCCATGTGTGCGCCTCGTAACACTATTGTAATGTTGCAGTACGTGAGCGTGTGCAACACACCGTACCCCTGCCTTCACCACAGCGGGTGTAATGCACCGTAATCCGACCTGACGTGCGTGTGTGCACCTCGTTTCACTATTGTCATTGTGCCATACGCGAGCGAACCGTACCTCGACCTGACATGCGTGTGTGCACCTCGTTTCAATACTACAATGGTGCCATACGCGAGCTAACCGTACCCCGACCTGACGTGCGTGTGTGCGCCTCGTTTCACTACTACAATGGTGCCATACGCGAGCGAACCGTACCCCGACCTGACGTGCGTGTGTGCGCCTCGTTTCACTACTACAATGGTGCCATACACGAGCGAACCGTACCGCGACCTGACGTGCATGTGTGCGCCTCGTTTCACTACTACAATGGTACCATACGCGACGTATAAAGCACCGTAGACGTGTGTTGATCTCAGAAACTAGCTAGGGTACACCAAGGGGCAAATAATGGGCCCGGAATGTAGCCTGGTTGTCAAGGATACTGAGATTTGAGTGTGTTCTACATGTGTCCTGCAAAAGTCAGTTGGGCAGAAATATACATTGTGGCAGAAATATACAATGTTGAAATTAGTATTTGGAGCTGAAGCACGAATTTTAAAGCATGCAAATGTGAGTCAGGGCCTTATGTTTGAAGGGATTGGATGAAACATAGGATGCAAAGTATTCTGGCCTATCGCACTGTACACCAGAAACAGAAAGCCTCTCAGCAGCACAGATTTAAGGCTCCATGTGTCTGTGAGTGAGCGCTTGCCTGCACAACATTGGAGTGGACCACACAGCTGCTGTCTCTGCATTCCCTGGACTCTGAATTTGCTGGCCATGGAGAGGGCACCTGCATTCAGTGAGGAGGAGAACCAGGCCCTGCCGGACGCCCTCCTACTAAACTACAGCAAGCTGTATGGGAGACAAGGGGAGCAGGTGAGTGATGACTGCACTTGCTTTGACTGTGCACCTGTTGTGTGAGTGGCACTACGGCCATTGTGTATTTGTGGAACAGACATGCAATGTGGTTTGGCAGTGAGTGCCGGGTGTATACATTGTGCTGTCTCCTATGCAGAGCATGTTGTAGTTAAAGTGTGTTTCCTTCTTACTTGCATTATGCTAACTGTGACATTCAATGCATACTGATTTACACATTCTGCTGTGACACACCTTGCAGGTTTTTTTTCCCATAATTTACTGAGCTGTAATAGTGTTCATCCCAGAGTGACAGCTTTATGTATTCACTGCTGTTTATGACTTTTGGGGACCTGTGGTGATGCTGAACAAATGCTGTGTTTGACCTCATGGACATTGAAGAGTGTGAATGTTCCTTGTCACCTGGCTGAGTGTGTATGTGATGTTTTGCACCACAGCTGCATGGTTTATGCAGCAGCTGTAGCCATCTGAAGTGACAAGTATGCTATGTTGTGTGCCTGACTTGCACAGTTAGCACAGCACCTGTGGCACCTCTTTGTCAAGTGGGACATGTGCAAAATGAAGGTTTTATACACTGTTGACACTGACAGGTGAGTGATCGTGCCATGCTGTGTCTGTCCGGTCTGCTGAGGGCTCATAAGTGGAGTAGGATAAGTGACAGGTTGTCACGTGCTGTCCCACAACCTGCATTTACATGTGTTGTACAGTGTGTGCCATGATCAGTGAGTGTGTTGCACCCCTTATGCCATATGTTGACTATCAAAGGCATGTGGTGTGTTGGGGTTTGCCCATATGCCTAATTCACATGGACAATAATGCAAGTTCTGTCAGCATCCTATGCCCTATTCACATCATCAATGGTGTGCAAGTGTGTGTCTCTGGGACATGGAGCAGGTGTATTGATGTTGATTCACTTGTTCTTCCTGACAGGTATCTGCCTATGAGAAGGGAGAGATGTGGATGGTCATCGTCAGGGCTGTCAGGAGTGTTGGGGGCCATCGCCGGTGGCTGAGGAACGTCAGAAAGAGGTGGCAAGACATCCGGTGCTGGACCCAGCGTATCGCCCGGGTCCAGCTGAAGATGGAGGACCCACGCCGGCATGGTGGAAGCCGCCACCTCACCCCCAGATGCTCCGGGTCCTGGCAGTGGTCTTTCCAGACCTCCATAGGCAGTTGCAGGAGGGACAGCAGCAAGGAGGGGGTAAGTACATGGCTGTTTGTAGTGCTGTGTGTCAGCTTCTACTTGAGGTACTCTAAATCCTGGAAACACTCCCACAGTTGGGGTGTCTGGTCAGACAGGCTATTTGTGCATTGTATTTTCAATTCCACATATTCAGCTAGTACTCTTTTTCATCCCTTCCCCTCCTCCACAGGTGTCCCCTGGTCTGTGTGTTTTCACATTTGCACATGTTACTCTAGGGTGCAAGGTAACTAGACTGCACATTGATTAGCACATCATGTGTGAGGGATGTTTGTGACATGTGTTGGTACCTTGCCTGTGCCCTGACATGTGCACTGTGTGTGGCCTTCATATGAGTTTGCACTGATGATGAGTCTCAGCATAGGAGTGTGCGGTTTAAAATGCACACACTTGCTGTATGCATGACCCATGTTGCATTCTCAGACATCATTTGTGAGATATGCATATTGTCATGACGGGTAATCCTGAGACAGTCAGCATTTTCTAGACCCATGGATCTGTGTGCCCACAACAGTCCCCTGAGACACCCTGGTATCCAAATCATGTGTGTCTTGCAACACTGTGCCCATTATATGTGTGTTCAGGATGGGTCAGCGTCTGTGGGATTGGTGCCTTGCATAGTTTGTATTTATCATGTGTCTGCTACATGTGCACACTGGCCATGGATACAAGATTTGGCTTGTGCATGCTCATACTGGCCAGTGCCTGTGTGCCTATTCAGAACAATCTGTTGTTGGTTGGTTGTGACTAATATGTATTGCCAGCCCCACGAGGTGACCTTGGTGTACATTTTGTGAAGTTGCTGCACTGTTTATGTTACCCTGATTCTGAGTTCTCACTTCTTGGGCTGTATCAATCACATTGACTGAGTGATGTGGGTGTTGTGCTGGAGTGGTGTAATGGGCCTGCCTGTTTGGCCCTTGGCAGTTTTGACCTGTGGATGTAAAGTGTGTGTTGGAATTTTTAACTAGGCACTTCCCCTGTGATGGTGGACAGTGCTCTCATTAGGGGCTTTGCAGGCTATGTCATTTGCTCCCAGAGATGATTGTGCCTCAATATGTTTAGCCACATATATGTACTTCTGGTGCAACGCTGTTTTGTCTTGGTGTGCACACTAAGGTGTTGACATTTAGCATGTGGATAAGGGTGTGTCCACGATGCATCAATGGTTTTGGACTACACAATTGCAGGCACATGAGCTTACGTAGTGTCCTGATTTGCACATGTGGGCCACTTCACATGACATCCTGTGGGTCTTATGTGCTAGCAACTGTATGATATGTGATAGATGCCCCTGTAAGGACTGACACATTAGAAGTTGTCTCACATTGAGGTATGTACCTTGGCACTCCCAACACTTGCTAAGAGTTGTTCATGTTTTGAATGTGTTCATATGACAAATTGTGTATGTAACACTTATGTGTCTGCATTGTGGTTGTTTCACAAGGTAGTGCACACCCAAATAAATGTGCAACGTTTTGGATTAGCAGGCAGCTTTAGGAGGAGACCAGTATTTGTGATTGATAGTGTGCCTTGATCTACATAGACATATCCACACAGTGTTCTGGAGTGCTTGAGAGTCCTTTGTTGTCAATTGCACAGACTAATGTGTGTCAAGCCATCAAGACCTCCATTGGAGCATGTATATGGTACATGGGCCACGCCATTTGTTTGTGACAGTGTTTCATTGAAAAGTGTGTCAGCTGTTTCAATTAATGTGTCTATGTTTTTGGTGTGCATTTCCTTGTGAGAGATCTTTAATGCAGGCACCTACGTATTATGTTCAAAAGATGACACATTTACACATGCAATGCATGTTGAATGTGTGAAGTATGGTGAGTCCCAAGATGCCAAAAATTTGTGACATTAGTTTTCACCAAAATGTACTTACAGAGCTCAGCGTGTGGTGTCACCTTGGTGAGTGAGGTGTATTAGTTTGCCCTGAGGGGCAACAAACTTGTTTATTTCTTTGTGAACTTGAGGTGGCATCACTTCATTGTATAGATCTGCTCTCCTGTAAACAGAAACTACTCAGTGTGACTCTCATTCAAGTTGTGGCCTGGTCTGTTCTTTGGATCCTTGTGTCCAAGTAGAGTTGTGTCTATACCAACTGGGCAGTACTAGTATCAATTCTGTGCTGAGCTATCTGGCTATGACTCATGATGCCTGCCATGATTTGAAGTGTGACCAAATGATTTTGTGCTCATGTGTCAGATGTGTACAGGTGACTGATGCATTTTTGTTATTTCTCCTTGCCCACATCATCATCAACCGACACAGGAGGAGACATCAGCACGGACCATGAAGAGCGACCCAGCTGCAGTACCATCAGCGCAGAGAAGTGTGAGGGTGAGGGGAGTCAGACGGCCGGACCTTTGGAATGCGACACCTTTTACCATGCGGACGGCTCAGCTTCTGACTCCTAGGAGGAGGGGGAGTATGCGGCAAAAGCATCTACCATCACTGTGCCCGTCCCCACCTCCTCCAGATCCATTTACACCCTCCCAGGTACTCCGGTCCCTTCTGTCCGTGCTGCCCCCCTTGTCTCCTTCGTCCCTGGCACCGCAGCCCCTGCCCCTGTCTCCCCTGCTGCCCTCAGTGCTGAGTCTGTGGACCTACTCCGGCAGATTCATGTTGGTCCGACATCAATGCTGACTGTCCTCCATGCCCACACTGCTATTCTGACATAGTTGTTGTCATTCATGGAGGGTAGGAATACCTTCAAGGGGTTTTGTTATTATACAATTCACATAGAATTGCAACACTGAAAGAATGAGAAGAGAGGGAGAAGGTGTGTATGAAAAAGTTCGTATTTAATACTCCAAAAATAAATTGTTTTTTTAAAAAGGGTACAGAAATATAACAATGTTATAGGAGAAAATGATTCAAGAATGACAATCAAACAAAAACTCTCTATAACAATTGTAAGCGCTTGTCCGCTTCTTCACAGTTGATCAATTATTTGAACAGACAAAGCGTATATGTCATATACACCTTCTCCCTCTCTTCTCTTTTGGATCACTTGTAGTGACCTATATAAATTGCATACAAATTTGAGATTGTTGCTTTGCACTATTGGTCTTATACATATAAGGACCTCAAATATTGTTGAAATTCTATGTGAATTGTATAATAACAAAACCCCTTGAAGGTATTCCTACCCTACCATATCCTTTGCCCAAACCCTCAAGGGTATATTGGGTTGCTCATTTGCCGTTACTACGTCATTCATGGAGGGCATGTCAGCTGCGATATCTGACCAATGTCAGATACTAGCGACCATGGACTCCTCACTGACGGCAGCAGTTTCACTCCTGCAGCGGTCAGACCCGCCCCTCCTTCTGACCCATCCACAACCCCCTCTCCCATACCTGTCCCAAGCACACGCCGACGCACAAGATCACGCACGCCAACACCCACAACCAGCACACCACCACCACCTAAGTGTAAGCGCAGATCTCCTGGCACACAATCTCAGAGGGATGCAGGCACACCCACAGGACCAGGGGTCAGACGGCAGCCACGCAGCCAAAGAGACAGTACGCCTGACTCATAGACCTCTACCTCCACTCCCATTGTGTCTCCGGGTGCAGGTGGTGGTCTGGCGGAACTGGCAGCAGTGTGCAGCGCTGAATTTCTTTCCACCTTTGGCGCTGCACATGCCACTGAGGAGGATTCCTCCCCCCCTGCACACACAACACCTACCCTTTCCTCAACTGTCCTTGCGGTGCCAGGCCCTGACTCTGATAATGCCCCCCACGGGTCAACCCACCTTTAGCTCCAGAATGTGCAGGCAAGTTGGGAGTCGACAACCTCCACAACGTCCCCCAAACAGACTTGAAAATGGACTGGCCATTGGCCTTGTTTGAGACAGTACTCATTTTTAAATTACTTTTACTTTGGAGCTGAATAAAGCATTTTCTTTTTCATTCTAAACTATTGCATTTCAGGTACTTGCTTTAGGTGCTGTGTGCCTAGAAGTTGATGTCATGTTAATGTTTAGAGATTGTGAAATATGTATATTTTATGATGTTAATGAGGTGGACCATGGTATCTATGTGCCATCACAAAGTAGCAGCAATTAATCTTTGGTTGTGTGTGTTCAGTTTGCCTACAGACATTGTCCCAAGGAGTGTCCATTCCTCAGTTATACAATTAGAAGTTCACTACAGACAGTTGCACAATGGTTGTGCTGACATGTGTGCATATTGCCTATGTTGTTGAACGTTCCCTCAACCATGGCCATGCCTGCTCACAGATGACTACTGATCATGACTGTGTGCCATCCATGCTACTCACGGTACTTGTATTTAGAGTATGTAGAAATGCCTTCATGAACACATTCACCCTTTTTCCCAATATGCAGATGTATAATCACAGCCTTACCCTTATGTTTGTATTGGTTCTGCAGGGTATTTGTGCACATGACTCACAATGTTGTGCATTGTATCTAATGTCTTTCGACCGTATTCTTTCCATGAGCAAGTACATGTTGGTGGTCTGACCAGCACCTGGACATCCATATCAACCCAGGGATGTACGTAACAGTGTGTGTTCCTTTTTGCTGTCTTTGTTTGTTGGCTGTTACATGACTATACACTATTGTGTCATGATGGTAGGGTGTGTAGGTTGCCTGCAACCTCCATGGGTGGATATGCATGTGGGATCTGACATCACATCCACATGTGGTGTGTCACGCTGTGTTTGACAGAAATACATCATCCGTGTAGTGTGACACTGCTGTGAGTGATGTGTTGCTATGGCATTATCAGAACTCTCACAGGTTAGGGGTGTAAACATACCCGCATGTAGTTGTGGTATAATGATGACAATGCCCCCCCCCCTATAACTGTGCCCTGCTGGGAGTCCCCTGCACCCACGCCTCCTATGGCTGGGCACTGCTTTGAGTCACATCCACCCAACCCTCTTATGTCTGGGCACTGCTGGGAGTCCTCTGCAACTGCTCCTCTTATGTCTGGGCACTGCTGGGAGACATATACATTCACCCTTCTTATGTCTGGGCACTGCTGGGAGTCATATCCACCTACCACTCTTATGTCTTGGCACTGCTGGGAGTCATATCCACCCACCCCTCTCATGTCTGGGCACTGCTGGGAGTCTTCTGCACCCACCCCTCTCATGTCTGGGCACTGATGGGAGTCATATCCACCCACCCCTCTCATGTCTAGGCACTGCTGGGAGTCCTCTGCACCCACCCCTCCTATGTCTGGGCACTGCAGGGAGACCTCTGCAACCACCCCTCTTATGTCTGGGCACTGCTGGGAGTCATATCCACCCACCCCTCTTATGTCTGGGCACTGCTGGGAGTCATATCCAACCACCCCTCCTAAGTTTTGGCACTGCTGTGAGTCATATCCACCCACCCCTCTCATGTCTGGGCACTGCTGGTAGTCATATCCACCCACCCCTCTCATGTCTGGGCACTGCTGGGAGTCCTCTGCACCCACGCCTTCTATGTCAGGGCACTGCTGGGAGTCCTCTGCACCCACCCCTCTCATGTCTGGGCACTGCTGGGAGTCCTCTGCAACCACCCCTCTTATGTCTGGGCACTGCTGGGAGTCATATCCACCCACCCCTCTCATGTCTGGGCACTGCTGGGAGTCCTCTGCAACCACCCCTCTTAGGTCTGGGCACTGCTGGGAGTCCTCTGCACCCACCCCTCCTATGTCTGGGCACTGCTGGGAGTCCTCTGCAACCACCCCTCTTATGTCTGGGCACTGCTGGGAGTCATATCCACCCACTCCTCTTATGTCTGGGCACTGCTGGGAGTCATATCCACCCACCCTCCTATGTCTGGGCACTGCTGGGAGTCATATCCACCCACCCCACTTATGTCTTGGCACTACTCGGAGTCATATCCACCCACCCTCCTATGTCTGGGCACTGCTGGGAGTCATATCCACCCACCCCTCTCATGTCTGGACACTGCTGTGAGTCCTCTGCACCCACCCCTCTCATGTCTGGGCACTTCTGGGAGTCATATCCACCCACCCTTCTTATGTCTGGGCACTGCTGGGAGTCATATCCACCCATCCCTCCTATGTCTGGGCACTGCTTGGAGTCCTCTGCACCCCCCCTCTCATGTCTGGGCACTGCTGGGAGTCCTCTGCACCCACCCCTCTCATGTCTGGGCATTGCTGGGTGTCCTCTGCACCCACCCCTCCTATGTCTAGGCACTGCTGGCAGTCCTCTGCACCCACCCCTCCTATGTCTGGGCACTGCTGGGAGTCATATCCAACCACCTCCCCTATGTCTGGGCACTGCTGGGAGTCATATCCACCCATCCCCTCTCATGTCTGGGAACTGCTGGGAGTCCTCTGCACCCACCCCTCTCACGTCTGGGCACTGCTGAGAGTCCTCTGCACCCACCCCTCTCATGTCTGGGCACTGCTGGGAGTCACATCCACCCACCACTCTAATGTCTGGGCACTGCTGGGAGTCCTCTGCACCCACCCCTCCTATGTCTGGGCACTGCTGGGAGTCCTCTGCACCCACCCCTCCTATGTCTGGGCACTGCTGGGAGTCATATCCAACCACCCCTCTTATGTCTCGGCACTGCTGGTAGTCATAATCACCCACCCCTTTCATGTCTGGGCACTGCTGGGAGTCCTCTGCACCCACTCCTCCTATGACTGAGCACTGCTGGGAGTCCTCTGCACCCACCCCTCTCATGGCTGGACACTGCTGGGAGTCCTCTGCAACCACCCCTCTTATGTCTGGGCACTGCTGGGAGTCCTCTGCAACTACCCCTCTTATGTCTGGGCACTGCTGGGAGACATATCCATTCACCCTTCTTATGTCTGGGCACTGCTGGGAGTCATATCCACCCACCCCTCTTATGTCTGGGCACTGCTGGTAGTCATAATCACCCACCCCTTTCATGTCTGGGCACTGCTGGGAGTCTTCTGCACCCACCCCTCTCATGTCTGGGTACTGCTGGGAGTCATATCCACCCACCCCTCTTATGTCTAGGCACTGCTGGGAGTACTCTGCATCCACCCCTCCTATGTCTGGGCACTGCTGGGAGACCTCTGCAACCACCCCTCTCATGTCTGGGCACTGCTGGGTGTCCCCTGCACCCACCCCTCCTATGTCTGGGCACTGCTGGGAGTCCTCTGCACCCACCCCTCCTATGTTTGGGCACTGCTGGGAGTCATATCCACCCACCTCTCCTATGTCTGGGCACTGCTGGGAGTCATATCCACCCATCCCCTCTCATGTCTGGGCACTGCTGGGAGTCCTCTGCACCCACCCCTCTCACGCCTGGGCACTGCCGAGAGTCCTCTGCACCTACCCCTCTCATGTCTGGGCACTGCTGGGAGTCACATCCACCCCCCCACTCTCATGTCTGGGCACTGCTGGGAGTCCTCTGCACCCACACCTCCTATGTCTGGGCACTGCTGGGAGTCCTCTGCACCCACCCCTCCTATGTCTGGGCACTGCTGGGAGTCATATCCAACCAACCCTCATATGTCTCGGCACTGCTGGTAGTCATAATCACCCACCCCTCTCATGTCTGGGCACTGCTGGGAGTCCTCTGCACCCACTCCTCCTATGTCTGAGCACTGCTGGGAGTCCTCTGCACCCACCCCTCTCATGGCTGGACACTGCTGGTAGTCCTCTGCAACCACCCCTCTTACGTCTGGGCACTGCTGGGAGTCCTCTGCAACTACCCCTCTTATGTCTGGGCACTGCTGGGAGACATATCCATTCACCCTTCTTATGTCTGGGCACTGCTGGGAGTCATATCCACCCACCCCTCTTATGTCTGGGCACTGCTGGGAGTCTTCTGCACCCACCCCTCTCATGTCTGGGCACTGCTGGGAGTCATATCCACCCACCCCTCTCATGTCTACGCACTGCTGGGAGTCCTCTGCACCCACCCCTCCTATGTCTGGGCAATGCTGAGAGACCTCCGCAACCACCCCTCTTATGTCTGGGCACTGCTGGGAGTCATATCCACCCACCACTCTTATGTCTGGGCACTGCTGGGGGTCATATCAAAACACCCCTCCTATGTCTGGGCACTGCTGTGAGTCATATCCACCCACCCCTCCCATGTCTGGGCACTGATGGAGTCCTCTGCACCCACCCCTCTCATGTCTGGGTACTGCTGGTAGTCAAATCCACCCACCCCTCTCATGTCTGGGCACTGCTGGGAGTCCTCTGCACCCACCCCTCTTATGTCTGGGCACTGCTCGGAGTCCTCTGCACCCAGCCCTCTCATGTCTGGGCACTGCTGGGAGTCCTCTGCAACCACCCCTCTTATGTCTGGGCACTGCTGTGAGTCATATCCACCCACCCCTCTTACATCTGGGCACTGCTGGGAGTCCTCTGCAACCACCTGTCTTAGGTGTGGGCACTGCTGGGAGTCCTCTGCACCCACCCCTCCTATGTCTGGGCACTGCTGGGAGTCCTCTGCAACCACCCCTCTTATGTCTGGGCACTGCTGGGAGTCATATCCACCCACCCTCCTATGTCTGGGCACTGCTGGGTGTCCTATCCACCCACCCCTCTTATGTCTTGGCACCGCTGGGAGTCATATCCACCCAGCCACCTATGTCTGGGCACTACTGAGAGTCATATCCACCCACCCCTCTCATGTCTGGGCACTGCTGTGAGTCCGCTGCACCCGCCCCTCTCATGTCTGGGCACTTCTGGGAGTCATATCCACCCACCCCTCTTATGTCTGGGCACTGCTGGGAGTCATATCCACCCTCCCTCCTATGTCTGGGCACTGCTGGGAGTCCTCTGCACCCACCCCTCTCATGTCTGGGCACTGCTGGGAGTCCTCTGCACCCACCCCTCTCACGTCTGGGCACTGCTGGGAGTCCTCTGCAACCATCCCTCTTATGTCTGGGCACTGCTGGGAGTCCTCTGCAACTACCCCTCTTATGTCTAGGCACTGCTGGGAGACATATCCCTTCACCCTTCTTATGTCTGGGCACTGCTGGGAGTCATATCCACCCACCCCTCTCATGTCTGGGCACTGCTGTGAGTCCTCTGCACCGCCCCTCGCTTGTCTGGGCACTTCTGGAAGTCATATCCACCCACCCCTTATATGTCTGGGCACTGCTGGGAGTCATATCACCCATCCCTCCTATGTCTGGGCACTACTGGGAGTCCTCTGCACCCACCCCACTCATGTCTGGGCACTGCTGGGAGTCCTCTGCACCCACCCCTCTCATGTCTGGGCACTGCTGGGTGCCCTCTGCACCCACCCCTCCTATGTCTGGGCACTGCTGGGAGTCCTCTGCACCCACCCCTCCTATGTTTGGGCACTGCTGGGAGTCATATCCACCCACCTCTCCTATGTCTGGGCACTGCTGGGAGTCATATCCACCCATCCCCTCTCATGTCTGGGCACTGCTGGGAGTCATATCCACCCACCCCTCTCATGTCTACGCACTGCTGGGAGTCCTCTGCACCCACCCCTCCTATGTCTGGGCACTGCTGAGAGACCTCCGCAACCACCCCTGTTATGTCTGGGCACTGCTGGGAGTCATATCCACCCACCACTCTTATGTCTGGGCACTGCTGGGGGTCATATCAAAACACCCCTCCTATGTCTGGGCACTGCTGTGAGTCATATCCACCCACCCCTCCCATGTCTGGGCACTGATGGAGTCCTCTGCACCCACCCCTCTCATGTCTGGGTACTGCTGGTAGTCAAATCCACCCACCCCTCTCATGTCCGGGCACTGCTGGGAGTCCTCTGCACCCACCCCTCTTATGTCTGGGCACTGCTCGGAGTCCTCTGCACCCAGCCCTCTCATGTCTGGGCACTGCTGGGAGTCCACTGCAACCACCTCTCTTATGTCTGGGCACTGCTGTGAGTCATATCCACCCACCCCTCTTACATCTGGGCACTGCTGGGAGTCCTCTGCAACCACCTGTCTTAGGTGTGGGCACTGCTGGGAGTCCTCTGCACCCACCCCTCCTATGTCTGGGCACTGCTGGGAGTCCTCTGCAACCACCCCTCTTATGTCTGGGCACTGCTGGGAGTCATATCCACCCACCCTCCTATGTCTGGGCACTGCTGGGTGTCCTATCCACCCACCCCTCTTATGTCTTGGCACCGCTGGAAATCATATCCACCCACCCACCTATGTCTGGGCACTACTGAGAGTCATATCCACCCACCCCTCTCATGTCTGGGCACTGCTGTGAGTCCGCTGCACCCGCCCCTCTCATGTCTGGGCACTTCTGGGAGTCATATCCACCCACCCCTCTTATGTCTGGGCACTGCTGGGAGTCATATCCACCCATCCCTCCTATGTCTGGGCACTGCTGGGAGTCCTCTGCACCCACCCCTCTCATGTCTGGGCACTGCTGGGAGTCCTCTGCACCCACCCCTCTCACGTCTGGGCACTGCTGGGAGTCCTCTGCAACCATCCCTCTTATGTCTGGGCACTGCTGGGAGTCCTCTGCAACTACCCCTCTTATGTCTAGGCACTGCTGGGAGACATATCCCTTCACCCTTCTTATGTCTGGGCACTGCTGGGAGTCATATCCACCCACCCCTCTCATGTCTGGGCACTGCTGTGAGTCCTCTGCACCGCCCCTCGCTTGTCTGGGCACTTCTGGGAGTCATATCCACCCACCCCTTATATGTCTGGGCACTGCTGGGAGTCATATCACCCATCCCTCCTATGTCTGGGCACTGCTGGGAGTCCTCTGCACCCACCCCACTCATGTCTGGGCACTGCTGGGTGCCCTCTGCACCCACCCCTCCTATGTCTGGGCACTGCTGGGAGTCCTCTGCACCCACCCCTCCTATGTTTGGGCACTGCTGGGAGTCATATCCACCCACCTCTCCTATGTCTGGGCACTGCTGGGAGTCATATCCACCCATCCCCTCCCATGTCTGGGCACTGCTGGGAGTCCTCTGCACCCACCCCTCTCACGTCTGGGCACTGCTGAGAGTCCTCTGCACCCACCCCTCTCATGTCTGGGCACTGCTGGGAGTCATATCCACCCACCACTCTCATGTCTGGGCACTGCTAGGAGACCTCTGCACCCACCCCTCCTATCTCTGGGCACTGCTGGGAGTCCTCTGCACCCACCCATCCTATGTCTCGGCACTGCTCTGAGTCATATCTAACCACCCCACCTATGTCTCGGCACTGCTGGTAGTCATAATCACCCACCCCTCTCATGTCTGGGCACTGCTGGGAGTCCTCTGCACCCACCGCTCCTATGTCTGGGCACTGCTAGGAGTCCTCTGCACCCACCCCTCTCATGGCTGGGCACTGCTGGGAGTCCTCTGCAACCACCCCTCTTATGTCTGGGCACTGCTGGGAGTCATATCCACCCACCCCTTTTATGTCTGGGCACTGCTGGGAGTCATATCCGCCCACCCCTCTTATGTCTGGGCACTGCTGGGAGTCCTCTGCAACCACCCCTCTTAGGTCTGGGCACTGCTGGGAGTCCTCTGCACCCACCCCTTCTATGTCTGGGCACTGCTGGGAGTCCTCTGCAACCACCCCTCTTATGTCTGGGCACTGCTGGGAGTCATATCCACCCACCCCTCTTATGTCTGGGCACTGCTGGGAGTCATATCCACCCACCCTCCTATGTCTGGGCACTGCTGGGAGTCATATTCTCCCTCCACTCTCATGTCTGGGCACTGCTGTGAGTCCTCTGCACCCGCCCCTCCCATGTCTGGGCACTTCTGGGAGTCATATCCACCCACCCCTCTTATGTCTGGGCACTGCTGGGAGTCCTCTGCAACCACCCCTCTTAGGTCTGGGCATTTCTGGGAGTCCTCTGCACCCACCCCTTCTATGTCTGGGCACTGCTGAGAGTCCTCTGCAACCACCCCTCTTATGTCTGGGCACTGCTGGGAGTCATATCCACCCACCCCTCTTATGTCTGGGCACATCTGGGAGTCATATCCACCCACCCTCCTATGTCTGGGTACTGCTGGGAGTCATATTCCCCCACCCCTCTCATGTCTGGGCACTGATGAGAGTCCTCTGCACCCTCTCATGTCTGGGCACTGCTGGGAGTCATATCCACCCACCACTCTCATGTCTGGGCACTGCTGGGAGTCCTCTGCACCCACCCCTCCTATGTCTCGGCACTGCTGGGAGTCCTCTGCACCCACCCCTCCTATGTCCGGGCACTGCTGGGAGTCATATCCACCCACCCCTCTCATGTCTAGGCACTGCTGGGAGTCCTCTGCACCCACCCCTCCTATGTCTGGGCACTGCTGAGAGACCTCCGCAACCACCCCTCTTATGTCTTGGCACTGCTGGGAGTCATATCCACCCACCACTCTTATGTCTGGGCACTGCTGGGAGTCATATCAAAACACCCCTCCTATGTCTGGGCACTGCTGTGAGTCATATCCACCCACCCCTCTCATGTCTGGGCACTGCTGGAGTCCTCTGCACCCACCCCTCTCATGTCTGGGTACTGCTGGTAGTCAAATCCACCCACCCCTCTCATGTCCGGGCACTGCTGGGAGTCCTCTGCACCCACCCCTCTTATGTCTGGGCACTGCTCGGAGTCCTCTGCACCCAGCCCTCTCATGTCTGGGCACTGCTGGGAGTCCACTGCAACCACCTCTCTTATGTCTGGGCACTGCTGTGAGTCATATCCACCCACCCCTCTTACATCTGGGCACTGCTGGGAGTCCTCTGCAACCACCTGTCTTAGGTGTGGGCACTGCTGGGAGTCCTCTGCACCCACCCCTCCTATGTCTGGGCACTGCTGGGAGTCCTCTGCAACCACCCCTCTTATGTCTGGGCACTGCTGGGAGTCATATCCACCCACCCTCCTATGTCTGGGCACTGCTGGGTGTCCTATCCACCCACCCCTCTTATGTCTTGGCACCGCTGGAAATCATATCCACCCACCCACCTATGTCTGGGCACTACTGAGAGTCATATCCACCCACCCCTCTCATGTCTGGGCACTGCTGTGAGTCCGCTGCACCCGCCCCTCTCATGTCTGGGCACTTCTGGGAGTCATATCCACCCACCCCTCTTATGTCTGGGCACTGCTGGGAGTCATATCCACCCATCCCTCCTATGTCTGGGCACTGCTGGGAGTCCTCTGCACCCACCCCTCTCATGTCTGGGCACTGCTGGGAGTCCTCTGCACCCACCCCTCTCACGTCTGGGCACTGCTGGGAGTCCTCTGCAACCATCCCTCTTATGTCTGGGCACTGCTGGGAGTCCTCTGCAACTACCCCTCTTATGTCTAGGCACTGCTGGGAGACATATCCCTTCACCCTTCTTATGTCTGGGCACTGCTGGGAGTCATATCCACCCACCCCTCTCATGTCTGGGCACTGCTGTGAGTCCTCTGCACCGCCCCTCGCTTGTCTGGGCACTTCTGGGAGTCATATCCACCCACCCCTTATATGTCTGGGCACTGCTGGGAGTCATATCACCCATCCCTCCTATGTCTGGGCACTGCTGGGAGTCCTCTGCACCCACCCCACTCATGTCTGGGCACTGCTGGGTGCCCTCTGCACCCACCCCTCCTATGTCTGGGCACTGCTGGGAGTCCTCTGCACCCACCCCTCCTATGTTTGGGCACTGCTGGGAGTCATATCCACCCACCTCTCCTATGTCTGGGCACTGCTGGGAGTCATATCCACCCATCCCCTCCCATGTCTGGGCACTGCTGGGAGTCCTCTGCACCCACCCCTCTCACGTCTGGGCACTGCTGAGAGTCCTCTGCACCCACCCCTCTCATGTCTGGGCACTGCTGGGAGTCATATCCACCCAGCACTCTCATGTCTGGGTACTGCTAGGAGACCTCTGCACCCACCCCTCCTATCTCTGGGCACTGCTGGGAGTCCTCTGCACCCACCCATCCTATGTCTCGGCACTGCTCTGAGTCATATCTAACCACCCCACCTATGTCTCGGCACTGCTGGTAGTCATAATCACCCACCCCTCTCATGTCTGGGCACTGCTGGGAGTCCTCTGCACCCACCGCTCCTATGTCTGGGCACTGCTAGGAGTCCTCTGCACCCACCCCTCTCATGGCTGGGCACTGCTGGGAGTCCTCTGCAACCACCCCTCTTATGTCTGGGCACTGCTGGGAGTCATATCCACCCACCCCTTTTATGTCTGGGCACTGCTGGGAGTCATATCCGCCCACCCCTCTTATGTCTGGGCACTGCTGGGAGTCCTCTGCAACCACCCCTCTTAGGTCTGGACACTGCTGGGAGTCCTCTGCACCCACCCCTTCTATGTCTGGGCACTGCTGGGAGTCCTCTGCAACCACCCCTCTTATGTCTGGGCACTGCTGGGAGTCATATCCACCCACCCCTCTTATGTCTGGGCACTGCTGGGAGTCATATCCACCCACCCTCCTATGTCTGGGCACTGCTGGGAGTCATATTCTCCCTCCACTCTCATGTCTGGGCACTGCTGTGAGTCCTCTGCACCCGCCCCTCCCATGTCTGGGCACTTCTGGGAGTCATATCCACCCACCCCTCTTATGTCTGGGCACTGCTGGGAGTCCTCTGCAACCACCCCTCTTAGGTCTGGGCATTTCTGGGAGTCCTCTGCACCCACCCCTTCTATGTCTGGGCACTGCTGAGAGTCCTCTGCAACCACCCCTCTTATGTCTGGGCACTGCTGGGAGTCATATCCACCCACCCCTCTTATGTCTGGGCACATCTGGGAGTCATATCCACCCACCCTCCTATGTCTGGGTACTGCTGGGAGTCATATTCCCCCACCCCTCTCATGTCTGGGCACTGATGAGAGTCCTCTGCACCCTCTCATGTCTGGGCACTGCTGGGAGTCATATCCACCCACCACTCTCATGTCTGGGCACTGCTGGGAGTCCTCTGCACCCACCCCTCCTATGTCTCGGCACTGCTGGGAGTCCTCTGCACCCACCCCTCCTATGTCCGGGCACTGCTGGGAGTCATATCCACCCACCCCTCTCATGTCTAGGCACTGCTGGGAGTCCTCTGCACCCACCCCTCCTATGTCTGGGCACTGCTGAGAGACCTCCGCAACCACCCCTCTTATGTCTGGGCACTGCTGGGAGTCATATCCACCCACCACTCTTATATCTGGGCACTGCTGGGAGTCATATCAAAACACCCCTCCTATGTCTGGGCACTGCTGTGAGTCATATCCACCCACCCCTCTCATGTCTGGGCACTGCTGGAGTCCTCTGCACCCACCCCTCTCATGTCTGGGCACTGCTGGTAGTCAAATCCACCCACCCCTCTCATGTCTGGGCACTGCTGGGAGTCCTCTGCACCCACCCCTCTTATGTCTGGGCACTGCTCGGAGTCCTCTGCACCCACCCCTCTCATGTCTGGGCACTGCTGGGAGTCCTCTGCAACGACCCCTCTTATGTCTGGGCACTGCTGTGAGTCATATCCACCCACCCCTCTTACGTCTGGGCACTGCTGGGAGTCCTCTACAACCACCTCTCTTAGGTGTGGGCACTGCTGGGAGTCCTCTGCACCCACCCCTCCTATGTCTGGGCACTGCTGGGAGTCCTCTGCAACCACCCCTCTTATGTCTGGGCACTGCTGGGAGTCATATCCACCCACCCCTCTTATGTCTGGGCACTGCTGGGAGTCATATCCACCCACCCTCCTATGTCTGGGCACTGCTGGGTGTCCTATCCACCCACCCCTCTTATGTCTGGGCACTGCTGTGAGTCCTCTGCACCCGCCCCTCTCATGTCTGGGCACTTATGAGAGTCATATCCACCCACCCCTCTTATGTCTGGGCACTGCTGGGAGTCATATCCACCCATCCCTACTATGTCTGGGCACTGCTGGGAGTCCTCTGCACCCACCCCTCTCATGTCTGGGCACTGCTGGGAGTCCTCTGCACCCACCCCTCTCATGTCTGGGCACTGCTGTGTGTCCTCTGCACCCACCCCTACTATGTCTGGGCACTGCTGGGAGTCCTCTACACCCACCCCTCCTATGTCTGGGCACTGCTGGGAGTCATATCCACCCACCTCTCCTATGTCTGGGCACTGCTGGGAGTCATATCCACCCATCACCTCTCATGTCTGGGCACTGCTGGGAGTCCTCTGCACCCACCCCTCTCACGTCTGGGCACTGCTGGGAGTCCTCTGCAACCATCCCTCTTATGTCTGGGCACTGCTGGGAGTTCTCTGCAACTACCCCTCTTATGTCTGGGCACTGCTGGGAGACATATCCATTCACCCTTCTTATGTCTGGGCACTGCTGGGAGTCATATCCACCCATCCCTCCTATGTCTGGGCACTGCTGGGAGTCATATCCACCCATCCCCTCCCATGTCTGGGCACTGCTGGGAGTCCTCTGCACCCACCCCTCTCATGTCTGGGCACTGCTGGGAGTCATATCCACCCACCACTCTCAAGTCTGGGCACTGCTGGGAGACCTCTGCACCCACCCCTCCTATCTCTGGGCACTGCTGGGAGTCCTCTGCACCCACCCATCCTATGTCTGGGCACTGCTGGGAGTCATATCCACCCATCACTCCTATGTCTGGGCACTGCTGGGAGTCCTCTGCACCAACCCCTCTCATGTCTGGGCACTGCTGGGAGTCCTCTGCACCCACCCCTCTCATGTCTGGGCACTGCTGGGTGCCCTCTGCACCCACCCCTCCTATGTCTGGGCACTGCTGGGAGTCCTCTGCACCCACCCCTCCTATGTCTGGGCACTGCTGGGAGTCATATCCACCCACCTCTCCTATGTCTGGGCACTGCTGGGAGTCATATCCACCCATCCCCTTCCACGTCTGGGCACTGCTGGGAGTCCTCTGCACCCACCCCTCTCACGTCTGGGCACTGCTGAGAGTCCTCTGCACCCACCCCTCTCATGTCTGGGCACTGCTGGGAGTCATATCCACCCACCACTCTCATGTCTGGGCACTGCTGGGAGACCTCTGCACCCACCCCTCCTATCTCTGGGCACTGCTGGGAGTCCTCTGCACCCACCCATCCTATGTCTGGGCACTGCTGGGAGTCATATCTAACCACCCCACCTATGTCTCGGCACTGCTGGTAGTCATAATCACACACCCCTCTCATGTCTGGGCAATGCTGAGATTCCTCTGCACCCACCCCTCCTATGTCTGGGCACTGCTAGGAGTCCTCTGCACCCACCCCTCTCATGGCTGGGCACTGCTGGGAGTCCTCTGCACCCACACCTCTCATGTCTGGGCACTGCTGGGAGTCCTCTGCACCCACCCCTCTCATGTCTGGGCGCTGCTGGGTGCCCTCTGCACCCACCCCTCCTATGTCTGGGCACTGCTGGGAGTCCTCTGCACCCACCCCTCCTATGTCTGGGCACTGCTGGGAGTCATATCCACCCACCTCTCCTATGTCTGGGCACTGCTGGGAGTCATATCCACCCATCCCCTCCCATGTCTGGGCACTGCTGGGAGTCCTCTGCACCCACCCCTCTCACGTCTGGGCACTGCTGAGAGTCCTCTGCTCCCACCCCTCTCATGTCTGGGCACTGCTGGGAGTCATATCCACCCACCACTCTCATGTCAGGGCACTGCTGGGAGACCTCTGCACCCACCCCTCCTATCTTTGGGCACTGCTGGGAGTCCTCTGCACCCACCCATCCTATGTCTGGGCACTGCTGGGAGTCATATCTAACCACCCCACCTATGTCTCGGCACTGCTGGTAGTCATAATCACCCACCCCTCTCATGTCTGGGCACTGCTGGGAGTCCTCTGCACCCACCCCTCCTATGTCTCGGCACTGCTGGGAGTCCTCTGCACCTACCCCTCCTATGTCTGGGCACTGCTGGGAGTCATATCCACCCACCCCTCTCATGTCTAGGCACTGCTGGGAGTCCTCTGCACCCACCCCTCCTATGTCTGGGCACTGCTGAGAGACCTCCGCAACCACCCCTCTTATGTCTGGGCACTGCTGGGAGTCATATCCACCCACCACTCTTATGTCTGGGCACTGCTGGGAGTCATATCAAAACACCCCTCCTATGTCTGGGCACTGCTGTGAGTCATATCCACCCACCCCTCTCATGTCTGGGCACTGCTGGAGTCCTCTGCACCCACCCCTCTCATGTCTGGGCACTGCTGGCAGTCAAATCCACCCACCCCTCTCATGTCTGTGCACTGCTGGGAGTCCTCTGCACCCAACCCTCTTATGTCTGGGCACTGCTCGGAGTCCTCTGCACCCACCCCTCTCATGTCTGGGCACTGCTGGGAGTCCTCTGCAACCACCCCTCTTATGTCTGGGCACTGCTGTGAGTCATATCCACCCACCCCTCTTATATCTGGGCACTGCTGGGAGTCCTCTGCAACCACCTCTCTTAGGTGTGGGCACTGCTGGGAGTCCTCTGCACCCACCCCTCCTATGTCTGGGCACTGCTGGGAGTCCTCTGCAACCACCCCTCTTATGTCTGGGCACTGCTGGGAGTCATATCCACCCACCCCTCTTATGTCTGGGCACTGCTGGGAGTCATATCCACCCACCCTCCTATGTCTGGGCACTGCTGGGTGTCCTATCCACCCACCCCTCTTATGTCTTGGCACCGCTGGGAGTCATATCCACCCACCCACCTATGTCTGGGCACTACTGAGAGTCATATCCACCCAACCCTCTCATGTCTGGGCACTGCTGTGAGTCCTCTGCACCCGCCCCTCTCATGTCTGGGCACTGCTGTGTGTCCTCTGCACCCACCCCTCTCATGTCTGGGCACTGCTGTGTGTCCTCTGCACCCACCCCTACTATGTCTGGGCACTGCTGGGAGTCCTCTGCACCCACCCCTCCTATGTCTGGGCACTGCTGGGAGTCATATCCACCCACCTCTCCTATGTCTGGGCACTGCTGGGAGTCATATCCACCCATCACCTCTCATGTCTGGGCACTGCTGGGAGTCCTCTGCACCCACCCCTCTCACGTCTGGGCACTGCTGGGAGTCCTCTGCAACCATCCCTCTTATGTCTGGGCACTGCTGGGAGTCCTCTGCAACTACCCCTCTTATGTCTGGGCACTGCTGGGAGACATATCCATTCACCCTTCTTATGTCTGGGCACTGCTGGGAGTCATATCCACCCACCCCTCTCATGTCTGGGCACTGCTGTGAGTGCTCTGCACCGCCCCTCTCTTGTCTGGGCACTTCTGGGAGTCATATCCACCCACCCCTTATATGTCTGGGCACTGCTGGGAGTCATATCCACCCATCCCTCCTATGTCTGGGCACTGCTGGGAGTCCTCTGCACCCACCCCTCTCATGTCTGGGCACTGCTGGGAGTCCTCTGCACCCACCCCTCTCATGTCTGGGCACTGCTGGGTGCCCTCTGCACCCACCCCTCCTATTTCTGGGCACTGCTGGGAGTCCTCTGCACCCACCACTCCTATGTCTGGGCACTGCTGGGAGTCATATCCACCCACCTCTCCTATGTCTGGGCACTGCTGGGAGTCATATCCACCCATCCCCTCCCATGTCTGGGCACTGCTGGGAGTCCTCTGCACCCACCCCTCTCACGTCTGGGCACTGCTGAGAGTCCTCTGCACCCACCCCTCTCATGTCTGGGCACTGCTGGGATTCATATCCACCCACCACTCTCATGTCTGGGCACTGCTGGGAGACCTCTGCACCCACCCCTCCTATCTCAGGGCACTGCTGGGAGTCCTCTGCACCCACCCATCCTATGTATGGGCACTGCTGGGAGTCATATCTAACCACCCCACCTATGTCTCGGCACTGCTGGTAGTCATAATCACCCACCCCTCTCATGTCTGGGCACTGCTGAGAGTCCTCTGCACCCACCCCTCCTATGTCTGGGCACTGCTAGGAGTCCTCTGCACCCACCCCTCTCATGGCTGGGCACTGCTGGGAGTCCTCTGCAACCACCCCTCTTATGTCTGGGCACTGCTGGGAGTCATATCCACACACCCCTCTTATGTCTGGGCACTGCTGGGAGTCATATCCGCCCACCCCCCTTATGTCTGGGCACTGCTGGGAGTCCTCTGCAACCACCCCTCTTAGGTCTGGGCACTGCTGGGAGTTCTCTGCACCCACCCCTTCTATGTCTGGGCACTGCTGGGAGTCCTCTGCAACCACCCCTCTTATGTCTGGGCACTGCTGGGAGTCATATCCACCCACCCCTCTTATGTCTGGGCACTGCTGGGAGTCATATCCACCCACTCTCCTATGTCTGGGCACTGCTGGGAGTCATATTCTCCCTCCCCTCTCATGTCTGGGCACTGCTGTGAGTCCTCTGCACCCTCCCCTCCCATGTCTGGGCACTTCTGGGAGTCATATCCACCCACCCCTCTTATGTCTGGGCACTGCTGGGAGTCCTCTGCAACCACCCCTCTTAGGTCTGGGCATTGCTGGGAGTCCTCTGCACCCACCCCTTCTATGTCTGGGCACTGCTGAGAGTCCTCTGCAACCACCCCTCTTATGTATGGGCACTGCTGGGAGTCATATCCACCCACCTCTCTTATGTCTGGGCACATCTGGGAGTCATATCCACACACCCTCCTATGTCTGGGCACTGCTGGGAGTCATATTCTCCCACCCCTCTCATGTCTGGGCACTGATGAGAGTCCTCTGCACCCTCTCATGTCTGGGCACTGCTGGGAGTCATATCCACCCACCACTCTCATGTCTGGGCACTGCTGGGAGTCCTCTGCACCCACCCCTCCTATGTCTCGGCACTGCTGGGAGTCCTCTGCACTCACCCCTCTCATGTCTGGGCACTGCTGTGTGTCCTCTGCACCCACCCCTCTCATGTCTGGGCACTGCTGTGTGTCCTCTGCACCCACCCCTACTATGTCTGGGCACTGCTGGGAGTCCTCTGCACCCACCCCTCCTATGTCTGGGCACTGCTGGGAGTCATATCCACCCATTCCTCCTATGTCTGGGCACTGCTGGGAGTCCTCTGCACCCACCCCTCTCATGTCGGGGCACTGCTGGGAGTCATATCCACCCATCCCTCCTATGTCTGGGCACTGCTGGGAGTCCTCTGCACCCACCCCTCTCATGTCTGGGCACTGCTGGGAGTCCTCTGCACCCACCCCTCTCATGTCTGGGCACTGCTGTGTGTCCTCTGCACCCACCCCTACTATGTCTGGGCACTGCTGGGAGTCATATCCACCCACCTCTCCTATGTCTGGGCACTGCTGGGAGTCATATCCACCCATCCCCTCCCATGTCTGGGCACTGCTGGGAGTCCTCTGCACCCACCCCTCTCACGTCTGGGCACGGCTGAGAGTCCTCTGCACCCACCCCTCTCATGTCTGGGCACTGCTGGGAGTCATATCCACCCATCCCTCCTATGTCTGGGCACTGCTGGGAGTCCTCTGCACCCACCCCTCCTATGTCGGGGCACTGCTGGGAGTCATATCCACCCATCCCTCCTATGTCTGGGCACTGCTGGGAGTCCTCTGCACCCACCCCTCTCATGTCTGGGCACTGCTGGGAGTCCTCTGCACCCACCCCTCTCATGTCTGGGCACTGCTGTGTGTCCTCTGCACCCACCCCTACTATGTCTGGGCACTGCTGGGAGTCCTCTGCACCCACCCCTCCTATGTCTGGGCACTGCTGGGAGTCATATCCACCCACCTCTCCTATGTCTGGGCACTGCTGGGAGTCATATCCACCCATCACCTCTCATGTCTGGGCACTGCTGGGAGTCCTCTGCACCCACCCCTCTTATGTCTGGGCACTGCTGGGAGACATATCCATTCACCCTTCTTATGTCTGGGCACTGCTGGTAGTCATATCCACCCACCCCTCTCATGTCTGGGCACTGCTGTGAGTCCTCTGCACCGCCCCTCTTATGTCTGGGCACTGCTGGGAGACATATCCATTCACCCTTCTTATGTCTGGGCACTTCTGGGAGTCATATCCACCCACCCCTTATATGTCTGGGCACTGCTGGGAGTCATATCCACCCATCCCTCCTATGTCTGGGCACTGCTGGGAGTCCTCTGCACCCACCCCTCTCATGTCTGGGCACTGCTGGGAGTCCTCTGCACCCACCCCTCTCATGTCTGGGCACTGCTGGGTGCCCTCTGCACCCACCCCTCCTATGTAGGGGCACTGCTGGGAGTCCTCTGCACCCACCCCTCCTATGTCTGGGCACTGCTGGGAGTCATATCCACCCACCTCTCCTATGTCTGGGCACTGCTGGGAGTCATATCCACCCATCCCCTCCCATGTCTGGGCACTGCTGGGAGTCCTCTGCACCCACCCCTCTCACGTCTGGGCACTGCTGAGAGTCCTCTGCACCCACCCCTCTCATGTCTGGGCACTGCTGGGAGTCATATCCACCCACCACTCTCATGTCTGGGCACTGCTGGGAGACCTCTGCACCCACCCCTCCTATCTCTGGGCACTGCTGGGAGTCCTCTGCACCCACCCATCCTATGTCTGGGCACTGCTGGGAGTCATATCTAACCACCCCACCTATGTCTCGGCACTGCTGGTAGTCATAATCACACACCCCTCTCATGTCTGGGCACTGCTGAGAGTCCTCTGCACCCACCCCTCCTATGTCTGGGCACTGCTAGGAGTCCTCTGCACCCACCCCTCTCATGGCTGGGCACTGCTGGGAGTCCTCTGCACCCACCCCTCTCATGTCTGGGCACTGCTGGGAGTCCTCTGCACCCACCCCTCTCATGTCTGGGCACTGCTGGGTGCCCTCTGCACCCACCCCT
Source organism: Lissotriton helveticus (assembly GCF_964261635.1). NCBI lineage: Eukaryota > Metazoa > Chordata > Amphibia > Caudata > Salamandridae > Lissotriton > Lissotriton helveticus. The sequence goes on from NC_136062.1 coordinate 314,565,862, forward strand.
CCTATGTCTGGGCACTGCTGGGAGTCCTCTGCACCCACCCCTCCTATGTCTGGCACTGCTGGGAGTCATATCCACCCACCTCTCCTATGTCTGGGCACTGCTGGGAGTCATATCCACCCATCCCCTCCCATGTCTGGGCACTGCTGGGAGTCCTCTGCACCCACCCCTCTCACGTCTGGGCACTGCTGAGAGTCATCTGCACCCACCCCTCTCATGTCTGGGCACTGCTGGGAGTCATATCCACCCACCACTCTCATGTCAGGGCACTGCTGGGAGACCTCTGCACTCACCCCTCCTATCTCTGGGCACTGCTGGGAGTCCTCTGCACCCACCCATCCTATGTCTGGGCACTGCTGGGAGTCATATCTAACCACCCCACCTATGTCTCGGCACTGCTGGTAGTCATAATCACCCACCCCTCTCATGTCTGGGCACTGCTGGGAGTCCTCTGCACCCACCCCTCCTATGTCTCGGCACTGCTGGGAGTCCTCTGCACCCACCCCTCCTATGTCTGGGCACTGCTGGGAGTCATATCCACCCACCCCTCTCATGTCTAGGCACTGCTGGGAGTCCTCTGCACCCACCCCTCCTATGTCTGGGCACTGCTGAGAGACCTCCGCAACCACCCCTCTTATGTCTGGGCACTGCTGGGAGTCATATCCACCCACCACTCTTATGTCTGGGCACTGCTGGGAGTCATATCAAAACACCCCTCCTATGTCTGGGCACTGCTGTGAGTCATATCCACCCACCCCTCTCATGTCTGGGCACTGCTGGAGTCCTCTGCACCCACCCCTCTCATGTCTGGGCACTGCTGGTAGTAAATCCACCCACCCCTCTCATGTCTGGGCACTGCTGGGAGTCCTCTGCACCCACCCCTCTTATGTCTGGGCACTGCTCGGAGTCCTCTGCACCCACCCCTCTCATGTCTGGGCACTGCTGGGAGTCCTCTGCAACCACCCCTCTTATGTCTGGGCACTGCTGTGAGTCATATCCACCCACCCCTCTTATGTCTGGGCACTGCTGGGAGTCCTCTGCAACCACCTCTCTTAGGTGTGGGCACTGCTGGGAGTCCTCTGCACCCACCCCTCCTATGTCTGGGCACTGCTGGGAGTCCTCTGCAACCACCCCTCTTATGTCTGGGCACTGCTGGGAGTCATATCCACTCACCCCTCTTATGTCTGGGCACTGCTGGGAGTCATATCCACCCACCCTCCTATGTCTGGGCACTGCTGGGTGTCCTATCCACCCACCCCTCTTATGTCTTGGCACCGCTGGGAGTCATATCCACCCACCCACCTATGTCTGGGCACTACTGAGAGTCATATCCACCCACCCCTCTCATGTCTGGGCACTGCTGTGAATCCTCTGCACCCGCCCCTCTCATGTCTGGGCACTGCTGTGTGTCCTCTGCACCCACCCCTACTATGTCTGGGCACTGCTGGGAGTCCTCTGCACCCACCCCTCTCATGTCTGGGCACTGCTGTGTGTCCTCTGCACCCACCCCTACTATGTCTGGGCACTGCTGGGAGTCCTCTGCACCCACCCCTCCTATGTCTGGGCACTGCTGGGAGTCATATCAACCCACCTCTCCTATGTCTAGGCACTGCTGGGAGTCATATCCACCCATCACCTCTCATGTCTGGGCACTGCTGGGAGTCCTCTGCACCCACCCCTCTCACGTCTGGGCACTGCTGGGAGTCCTCTGCAAACATCCCTCTTATGTCTGGGCACTGCTGGGAGTCCTCTGCAACTACCCCTCTTATGTCTGGGCACTGCTGGGAGACATATCCATTCACCCTTCTTATGTCTGGGCACTGCTGGGAGTCATATCCACCCACCCCTCTCATGTCTGGGCACTGCTGTGAGTCCTCTGCACCGCCCCTCTCTTGTCTGGGCACTTCTGGGAGTCATATCCACCCACCCCTTATATGTCTGGCCACTGCTGGGAGTCATATCCACCCATCCCTCCTATGTCTGGGCACTGCTGGGAGTCCTCTGCACCCACCCCTCTCATGTCTGGGCACTGCTGGGAGTCCTCTGCACCCACCCCTCTCATGTCTGGGCACTGCTGGGTGCCCTCTGCACCCACCCCTCCTATGTCTGGGCACTGCTGGGAGTCCTCTGCACCCACCCCTCCTATGTCTGGGCACTGCTGGGAGTCATATCCACCCACCTCTCCTATGTCTGGGCACTGCTGGGAGTCATATCCACCCATCCCCTCCCATGTCTCGGCACTGCTGGGAGTCCTCTGCACCCACCCCTCTCACGTCTCGGCACTGCTGAGAGTCCTCTTCACCCACCCCTCTCATGTCTGGGCACTGCTGGGAGTCATATCCACCCACCACTCTCATGTCTGGGCACTGCTGGGAGACCTCTGCACCCACCCACTCCTATCTCTGGGCACTGCTGGGAGTCCTCTGCACCCACCCATCCTATGTCTGGGCACTGCTGGAAGTCATATCTAACCACCCCACCTATGTCTCGGCACTGCTGGTAGTCATAATCACACGCCCCTCTCATGTCTGGGCACTGCTGAGAGTCCTCTGCACCCACCCCTCCTATGTCTGGGCACTGCTAGGAGTCCTCTGCACCCACCCCTCTCATGGCTGGGCACTGCTGGGAGTCCTCTGCAACCACCCCTCTCATGTCTGGGCACTGCTGGGAGTCCTCTGCACCCACCCCTCTCATGTCTGGGCACTGCTGGGAGTCCTCTGCACCCACCCCTCCTATGTCTGGGCACTGCTGGGAGTCATATCCACCCACCCCTCTCATGTCTAGGCACTGCTGGGAGTCCTCTGCACCCACCCCTCCTATGTCTGGGCACTGCTGAGAGACCTCCGCAACCACCCCTCTTATGTCTGGGCACTGCTGGGAGTCATATCCACCCACCACTCTTATGTCTGGGCACTGCTGGGATTCATATCAAAACACCCCTCCTATGTCTGGGCACTGCTGTGAGTCATATCCACCCACCCCTCTCATGTCTGGGCACTGCTGGAGTCCTCTGCACCCACCCCTCTCATGTCTGGGCACTGCTGGTAGTCAAATCCACCCACCCCTCTCATGTCTGGGCACTGCTGGGAGTCCTCTGCACCCACCCCTCTTATGTCTGGGCACTGCTCGGAGTCCTCTGCACCCACCCCTCTCATGTCTGGGCACTGCTGGGAGTCCTCTGCAACCACCCCTCTTATGTCTGGGCACTGCTGTGAGTCATATCCACCCACCCCTCTTATGTCTGGGCACTGCTGGGAGTCCTCTGCAACCACCTCTCTTAGGTGTGGGCACTGCTGGGAGTCCTCTGCACCCACCCCTCCTATGTCTGGGCACTGCTGGGAGTCCTCTGCAACCACCCCTCTTATGTCTGGGCACTGCTGGGAGTCATATCCACCCACCCCTCTTATGTCTGGGCACTGCTGGGAGTCATATCCACCCACCCTCCTATGTCTGGGCACTGCTGGGTGTCCTATCCACCCACCCCTCTTATGTCTTGGCACCGCTGGGAGTCATATCCACCCACCCACCTATGTCTGGGCACTACTGAGAGTCATATCCACCCACCCCTCTCATGTCTGGGCACTGCTGTGAATCCTCTGCACCCGCCCCTCTCATGTCTGGGCACTGCTGTGTGTCCTCTGCACCCACCCCTACTATGTCTGGGCACTGCTGGGAGTCCTCTGCACCCACCCCTCTCATGTCTGGGCACTGCTGTGTGTCCTCTGCACCCACCCCTACTATGTCTGGGCACTGCTGGGAGTCCTCTGCACCCACCCCTCCTATGTCTGGGCACTGCTGGGAGTCATATCCACCCACCTCTCCTATGTCTAGGCACTGCTGGGAGTCATATCCACCCATCACCTCTCATGTCTGGGCACTGCTGGGAGTCCTCTGCACCCACCCCTCTCACGTCTGGGCACTGCTGGGAGTCCTCTGCAAACATCCCTCTTATGTCTGGGCACTGCTGGGAGTCCTCTGCAACTACCCCTCTTATGTCTGGGCACTGCTGGGAGACATATCCATTCACCCTTCTTATGTCTGGGCACTGCTGGGAGTCATATCCACCCACCCCTCTCATGTCTGGGCACTGCTGTGAGTCCTCTGCACCGCCCCTCTCTTGTCTGGGCACTTCTGGGAGTCATATCCACCCACCCCTTATATGTCTGGGCACTGCTGGGAGTCATATCCACCCATCCCTCCTATGTCTGGGCACTGCTGGGAGTCCTCTGCACCCACCCCTCTCATGTCTGGGCACTGCTGGGAGTCCTCTGCACCCACCCCTCTCATGTCTGGGCACTGCTGGGTGCCCTCTGCACCCACCCCTCCTATGTCTGGGCACTGCTGGGAGTCCTCTGCACCCACCCCTCCTATGTCTGGGCACTGCTGGGAGTCATATCCACCCACCTCTCCTATGTCTGGGCACTGCTGGGAGTCATATCCACCCATCCCCTCCCATGTCTCGGCACTGCTGGGAGTCCTCTGCACCCACCCCTCTCACGTCTCGGCACTGCTGAGAGTCCTCTGCACCCACCCCTCTCATGTCTGGGGCACTGCTGGGAGTCATATCCACCCACCACTCTCATGTCTGGGCACTGCTGGGAGACCTCTGCACCCACCCACTCCTATCTCTGGGCACTGCTGGGAGTCCTCTGCACCCACCCATCCTATGTCTGGGCACTGCTGGAAGTCATATCTAACCACCCCACCTATGTCTCGGCACTGCTGGTAGTCATAATCACACACCCCTCTCATGTCTGGGCACTGCTGAGAGTCCTCTGCACCCACCCCTCCTATGTCTGGGCACTGCTAGGAGTCCTCTGCACCCACCCCTCTCATGGCTGGGCACTGCTGGGAGTCCTCTGCAACCACCCCTCTCATGTCTGGGCACTGCTGGGAGTCCTCTGCACCCACCCCTCTCATGTCTGGGCACTGCTGGGTGCCCTCTGCACCCACCCCTCCTATGTCTGGGCACTGCTGGGAGTCCTCTGCACCCACCCCTCCTATGTCTGGGCACTGCTGGGAGTCATATCCACCCACCTCTCCTATGTCTGGGCACTGCTGGGAGTCATATCCACCCATCCCCTCCCATGTCTGGGCACTGCTGCGAGTCCTCTGCACCCACCCCTCTCACGTCTGGGCACTGCTGAGAGTCCTCTGCACCCACCCCTCTCATGTCTGGGCACTGCTGGGAGTCATATCCACCCACCACTCTCATGTCAGGGCAAGGCTGGGAGACCTCTGCACCAACCCCTCCTATCTCTGGGCACTGCTGGGAGTCCTCTGCACCCACCCATCCTATGTCTGGGCACTGCTGGGAGTCATATCTAACCACCCCACCTATGTCTCGGCACTGCTGGTAGTCATAATCACCCACTCGTCCTATGTCTGTGCACTGCTGGGAGTCCTCTGCACCCACCCCTCCTATGTCTGGGCACTGCTGGAAGTCATATCTAACCACCCCACCTATGTCTCGGCACTGCTGGTAGTCATAATCACACACCCCTCTCATGTCTGGGCACTGCTGAGAGTCCTCTGCACCCACCCCTCCTATGTCTGGGCACTGCTAGGAGTCCTCTGCACCCACCCCTCTCATGGCTGGGCACTGCTGGGAGTCCTCTGCAACCACCCCTCTCATGTCTGGGCACTGCTGGGAGTCCTCTGCACCCACCCCTCTCATGTCTGGGCACTGCTGGGTGCCCTCTGCACCCACCCCTCCTATGTCTGGGCACTGCTGGGAGTCCTCTGCACCCACCCCTCCTATGTCTGGGCACTGCTGGGAGTCATATCCACCCACCTCTCCTATGTCTGGGCACTGCTGGGAGTCATATCCACCCATCCCCTCCCATGTCTGGGCACTGCTGCGAGTCCTCTGCACCCACCCCTCTCACGTCTGGGCACTGCTGAGAGTCCTCTGCACCCACCCCTCTCATGTCTGGGCACTGCTGGGAGTCATATCCACCCACCACTCTCATGTCAGGGCACTGCTGGGAGACCTCTGCACCAACCCCTCCTATCTCTGGGCACTGCTGGGAGTCCTCTGCACCCACCCATCCTATGTCTGGGCACTGCTGGGAGTCATATCTAACCACCCCACCTATGTCTCGGCACTGCTGGTAGTCATAATCACCCACTCGTCCTATGTCTGTGCACTGCTGGGAGTCCTCTGCTCCCACCCCTCCTATGTCTCGGCACTGCTGGGAGTCCTCTGCACCCACCCCTCCTATGTCTGGGCACTGCTGGGAGTCATATCCACCCACCCCTCTCATATCTAGGCACTGCTGGGAGTCCTATGCACCCACCCCTCCTATGTCTGGGCACTGCTGAGAGACCTCCGCAACCACCCCTCTTATGTCAGGGCACTGCTGGGAGTCATATCCACCCACCCCTCCTATGTCTGGGCACTGCTGGGAGTCCTCTGCAACCACCCCTCTTATGTCTGGGCACTGCTGGGAGTCATATCCACCCACCCCTCTTATGTCTGGGCACTGCTGGGAGTCATATCCACCCACCCTCCTATGTCTGGGCACTGCTGGGTGTCCTATCCACCCACCCCTCTTATGTCTTGGCACCGCTGGGAGTCATATCCACCCACCCACCTATGTCTGGGCACTACTGAGAGTCATATCCACCCACCCCTCTCATGTCTGGGCACTTCTGGGAGTCATATCCACCCACCCCTCTTATGTCTGGGCACTGCTGGGAGTCATATCCACCCATCCCTCCTATGTCTGGGCACTGCTGGGAGTCCTCTGCACCCACCCCTCTCATGTCTGGGCACTGCTGGGAGTCCTCTGCACCCACCCCTCTCATGTCTGGGCACTGCTGTGTGTCCTCTGCACCCACCCCTACTATGTCTGGGCACTGCTGGGCGTCCTCTGCACCCACCCCTCCTATGTCTGGGCACTGCTGGGAGTCATATCCACCCACCTCTCCTATGTCTGGGCACTGCTGGGAGTCATATCCACCCATCACCTCTCATGTCTGGGCACTGCTGGGAGTCCTCTGCACCCATCCCTCTCACGTCTGGGCACTGCTGGGAGTCCTCTGCAACCATCCCTCTTATGTCTGGGCACTGCTGGGAGTCCTCTGCAACTACCCCTCTTATGTCTGGGCACTGCTGGGAGACATATCCATTCACCCTTCTTATGTCTGGGCACTGCTGGGAGTCATATCCACCCACCCCTCTCATGTCTGGGCACTGCTGTGAGTCCTCTGCACCGCCCCTCTCTTGTCTGGGCACTTCTGGGAGTCATATCCACCCACCCCTTATATGTCTGGGCACTGCTGGGAGCAATATCCACCCATCCCTCCTATGTCTGGGCACTGCTGGGAGTCCTCTGCACCCACCCCTCTCATGTCTGGGCACTGCTGGGAGTCCTCTGCACCCACCCCTCTCATGTCTGGGCACTGCTGGGTGCCCTCTGCACCCACCCCTCCTATGTCTGGGCACTGCTGGGAGTCCTCTGCACCCACCCCTCTCATGTCTGGGCACTGCTGGGAGTCATATCCACCCACCACTCTCATGTCAGGGCACTGCTGGGAGACCTCTTCACCCACCCCTCCTATCTCTGGGCACTGCTGGGAGTCCTCTGCACCCACCCATCCTATGTCTGGGCACTGCTGGGAGTCATATCTAACCACCCCACCTATGTCTCGGCACTGCTGGTAGTCATAATCACCCACCCGTCCTATGTCTGTGCACTGCTGGGAGTCCTCTGCACCCACCCCTCCTATGTCTCGGCACTGCTGGGAGTCCTCTGCACCCACCCCTCCTATGTCTGGGCACTGCTGGGAGTCATATCCACCCACCCCTCTCATGTCTAGGCACTGCTGGGAGTCCTCTGCACCCACCCCTCCTATGTCTCGGCACTGCTGGGAGTCCTCTGCACCCACCCCTCCTATGTCTGGGCACTGCTGGGAGTCATATCCACCCACCCCTCTCATATCTAGGCACTGCTGGGAGTCCTCTGCACCCACCCCTCCTATGTCTGGGCACTGCTGAGAGACCTCCGCAACCACCCCTCTTATGTCAGGGCACTGCTGGGAGTCATATCCACCCACCCCTCCTATGTCTGGGCACTGCTGGGAGTCCTCTGCAACCACACCTCTTATGTCTGGGCACTGCTGGGAGTCATATCCACACACCCCTCTTATGTCTGGGCACTGCTGGGAGTCATATCCACCCACCCTCCTATGTCTGGGCACTGCTGGGTGTCCTATCCACCCACCCCTCTTATGTCTTGGCACCGCTGGGAGTCATATCCACCCACCCACCTATGTCTGGGCACTACTGAGAGTCATATCCACCCACCCCTCTCATGTCTGGGCACTGCTGTGAGTCCTCTGCACCCGCCCCTCTCATGTCTGGGCACTTCTGGGAGTCATATCCACCCACCCCTCTTATGTCTGGGCACTGCTGGGAGTCATATCCACCCATCCCTCCTATGTCTGGGCACTGCTGGGAGTCCTCTGCACCCACCCCTCTCATGTCTGGGCACTGCTGGGAGTCCTCTGCACCCACCCCTCTCATGTCTGGGCACTGCTGTGTGTCCTCTGCACCCACCCCTACTATGTCTGGGCACTGCTGGGCGTCCTCTGCACCCACCCCTCCTATGTCTGGGCACTGCTGGGAGTCATGTCCACCCACCTCTCCTATGTCTGGGCACTGCTGGGAGTCATATCCACCCATCACCTCTCATGTCTGGGCACTGCTGGGAGTCCTCTGCACCCACCCCTCTCACGTCTGGGCACTGCTGGGAGTCCTCTGCAACCATCCCTCTTATGTCTGGGCACTGCTGGGAGTCCTCTGCAACTACCCCTCTTATGTCTGGGCACTGCTGGGAGACATATCCATTCACCCTTCTTATGTCTGGGCACTGCTGGGAGTCATATCCACCCACCCCTCTCATGTCTGGGCACTGCTGTGAGTCCTCTGCACCGCCCCTCTCTTGTCTGGGCACTTCTGGGAGTCATATCCACCCACCCCTTATATGTCTGGGCACTGCTGGGAGCAATATCCACCCATCCCTCCTATGTCTGGGCACTGCTGGGAGTCCTCTGCACCCACCCCTCTCATGTCTGGGCACTGCTGGGAGTCCTCTGCACCCACCCCTCTCATGCCTGGGCACTGCTGGGTGCCCTCTGCACCAACCCCTCCTATGTCTGGGCACTGCTGGGAGTCCTCTGCACCCACCCCTCTCATGTCTGGGCACTGCTGGGAGTCATATCCACCCACCACTCTCATGTCAGGGCACTGCTGGGAGACCTCTGCACCCACCCCTCCTATCTCTGGGCACTGCTGGGAGTCCTCTGCACCCACCCCTTCTATGTCTGGGCACTGCTGGGAGTCCTCTGCAACCACCCCTCTTATGTCTGGGCACTGCTGGGAGTCATATCCACCCACCCCTCTTATGTCTGGGCACTGCTGGGAGTCATATCCACCCACCCTCCTATGTCTGGGCACTGCTGGGAGTCATATTCTCCCTCCCCTCTCATGTCTGGGCACTGCTGTCAGTCCTCTGCACCCGCCCCTCCCATGTCTGGGCACTTCTGGGAGTCATATCCACCCAGCCCTCTTATGTCTGGGCACTGCTGGGAGTCCTCTGCAACCACCCCTCTTAGGTCTGGGCATTGCTGGGAGTCCTCTGCACCCACCCCTTCTATGTCTGGGCACTGCTGAGAGTCCTCTGCAACCACCCCTCTTATGTCTGGGCACTGCAGGGAGTCATATCCACCCACCCCTCTTATGTCTGGGCACTGCTGGGAGTCATATCCACCCACCCCTCTCATGTCTGGGCACGGCTGGGAGTCCTCTGCACCCACCCCTCTCATGTCTGGGCACTGCTGGGAGTCCTCTGCACCCACCCCTCCTATGTCTGGCCACTGCTGGGAGTCCTCTGCACCCAACCCTCCTATGTCTGGGTACTGCTGGGGGTCATATCCACCCACCCCTCCTATGTCTGGGGACTGCTGGGTGTCATATCCACCCACCCCTCTCATGTCTGGGCACTGCTGGGAGTCCTCTACACCCACCCCTCTCATGTCTGGGCACTGCTGGGAGTCATATCCACCCACCCCTCTCATGTCTGGGCACGGCTGGGAGTCCTCTGCACCCACCCCTCCTATGTCTGGGCACTGCTGGGAGTCATATCCACCCACCCCTCTTATGTCTGGGTACTGCTGGGAGTCATATCCACCCATCCCTCCTATGTCTGGGCACTGCTGGGAGTCCTCTGCACCCACCCCTCCCATGCCTGGGCACTGCTGGGAGTCCTCTGCACCCACCCCTCTCATGTCTGTGAACTGCTGGGAGTCCTCTGCACCCACCCCTCCTATGTCTGGGCACTGCTGGGAGTCCTCTGCAACCACCCCTCTTATGTCTGGGCACTGCTGGGAGTCTTATCCACCAATCCCTCTTATGTCTGGGCACTGCTGGGAGTCATATCCACCCTCCCCTCTCATGTCTGTGCACTGCTGGGAGTCATACCCACCCTCCCCTCTCATGTCTGTGCACTGCTGGGTGTCCTTTGCACCCACCCCTCTCATGTCTGGGCACTGCTGGGAGTCTTCTGCACGCACCCCTCTCATGTCTGGGCACTGCTGGGTGTCCTCTGCACCCACCCCTCCTATTTCTGTGCACTGCTGGAAGTCCTCTGCACCCACCTCTCTCATGTCTTGGCACTGCTGGGAGTCCTCTGCACCCACCCCTCTCATGTCTGGGCACTGCTGGGTGCCCTCTGCACCCACCCCTCCTATGTCTGGGCACTGCTGGGAGTCCTCTGCACCCACCCCTCCTATGTCTGGGCACTGCTGGGAGTCATATCCACCCACCTCTCCTATGTCTGGGCACTGCTGGGAGTCATATCCACCCATCCCCTCCCATGTCTGGGCACTGCTGGGAGTCCTCTGCACCCACCCCTCTCACGTCTGGGCACTGCTGAAAGTCCTCTGCACCCACCCCTCTCATGTCTGGGCACTGCTGGGAGTCATATCCACCCACCACTATCATGTCTGGGCACTGCTGGGAGACCTCTGCACCCACCCACTCCTATCTCTGGGCACTGCTGGGAGTCCTCTGCACCCACCCCTCTCACGTCTGGGCACTGCTGAGAGTCCTCTGCACCCACCCCTCTCATGTCTGGGCACTGCTGGGAGTCATATCCACCCACCACTCTCATGTCTGGGCACTGCTGGGAGACCTCTGCACCCACCCCTCCTATCTCTGGGCACTGCTGGGAGTCCTCTGCACCCACCCATCCTATGTCTGGGCACTGTTGGGAGTCATATCTAACCACCCCACCTATGTCTCGGCACTGCTGGTAGTCATAATCACCCACCCCTCTCATGTCTGGGCACTGCTGAGTGTCCTCTGCACCCACCCCTCCTATGTCTGGGCGCTGCTAGGAGTCCTCTGCACCCACCCCTCTCATGGCTGGGCACTGCTGGGAGTCCTCTGCAACCACCCCTCTTATGTCATGGCACTGCTGGAGTCATATCCACCCACCCCTCATATGTCTGGGCACTGCTGGGAGTCATATCCTCCCACCCCTCTTATGTCTGGGCACTGCTGGGAGTCCTCTGCAACCACCCCTCTTAGGTCTGGGCACTGCTGGGAGTCCTCTGCACCCACCCCTTCTATGTCTGGGCACTGCTGGGAGTCCTCTGCAACCACCCCTCTTATGTCTGGGCACTGCTGGGAGTCATATCCACCCACCCCTCTTATGTCTGGGCACTGCTGGGAGTCATATCCACCCACCCTCCTATGTCTGGGCACTGCTGGGAGTCATATTCTCCCTCCCCTCTCATGTCTGGGCACTGCTGTCAGTCCTCTGCACCCGCCCCTCCCATGTCTGGGCACTTCTGGGAGTCATATCCACCCAGCCCTCTTATGTCTGGGCACTGCTGGGAGTCCTCTGCAACCACCCCTCTTAGGTCTGGGCATTGCTGGGAGTCCTCTGCACCCACCCCTTCTATGTCTGGGCACTGCTGAGAGTCCTCTGCAACCACCCCTCTTATGTCTGGGCACTGCAGGGAGTCATATCCACCCACCCCTCTTATGTCTGGGCACTGCTGGGAGTCATATCCACCCACCCCTCTCATGTCTGGGCACTGCTGGGAGTCCTCTGCACCCACCCCTCTCATGTCTAGGCACTGCTGGGAGTCATATCCACCCACCCCTATCATGTCTGGGCACTGCTTGGAGTCCTCTGCATCTATTCCTCCTATGTTGGGGCACTGCTGGGAGTCCTCTGCAACCACCCCTCTTATGTCTGGGCACTGCTGGGAGTCATATCCACCCACCCCTCTTATGTCTGGGCACTGCTGGGAGTCATATCCACCCACCCCTCCTATGTCTGTGCACTCCTGGGAGTCATATCCACCCACCCTTCACATATCTGGGCACTGCTAGGAGTCCTCTGACCCACCCCTCTCATGTCTGGGCACTACTGGGAGTCATATCCACCCACCCCTCCCATGTCTGGGCACTGCTCGGAGTTCACTGCGCCCACCCCTCTCATGTCTGGGCACTGCTGGGAGTCATATGCACCCTTTCCTCTTATCTCTGGGCACTGCTGGGAGTCATATCCACCCACCCCTCTCATGTCTCGGCACTGCTGGGAGCCCTCTGACCCCACCCCTCCTATGTTTGGGCACTAGTTGGAGTCCTCTGCACCCACCCCTCCCATGTCTGGGCACTGCTGGGAGTCCTCTGCAACCACCCCTCTTATGTCTGGGCACTGCTGGGAGTCATATATACCCACCCCTCTTATGTCTGACCACTGCTGGGAGTCCTCTGCAACCACAACTCTTATGTCTGGGCACTACTGGGAGTCATATGCACCCTTTCCTCTTATCTCTGGGCACTGCTGGGAGTCATATCCACCCACCCCTCCTATGTCTGGGCACTGCTGGGAGTCATATCCACCCACCCCTCTCATGTCTGGGCACGGCAGGGAGTCCTCTGCACCCACCCCTCTCATGTCTGGGCACTGCTGGGAGTCCTCTGCACCCACCCCTCCTATGTCTGGCCACTGCTGGGAGTCCTCTGCACCCAACCCTCCTATGTCTGGGTACTGCTGGGGGTCATATCCACCCACCCCTCCTATGTCTGGGGACTGCTGGGTGTCATATCCACCCACCCCTCTCATGTCTGGGCACTGCTGGGAGTCCTCTACACCCACCCCTCTCATGTCTGGGCACTGCTGGGAGTCATATCCACCCACCCCTCTCATGTCTGGGCACGGCTGGGAGTCCTCTGCACCCACCCCTCCTATGTCTGGGCACTGCTGGGAGTCATATCCACCCACCCCTCTTATGTCTGGGTACTGCTGGGAGTCATATCCACCCATCCCTCCTATGTCTGGGCACTGCTGGGAGTCCTCTGCACCCACCCCTCCCATGCCTGGGCACTGCTGGGAGTCCTCTGCACCCACCCCTCTCATGTCTGTGAACTGCTGGGAGTCCTCTGCACCCACCCCTCCTATGTCTGGGCACTGCTGGGAGTCCTCTGCAACCACCCCTCTTATGTCTGGGCACTGCTGGGAGTCTTATCCACCAAGCCCTCTTATGTCTGGGCACTGCTGGGAGTCATATCCACCCTCCCCTCTCATGTCTGTGCACTGCTGGGAGTCATACCCACCCTCCCCTCTCATGTCTGTGCACTGCTGGGTGTCCTTTGCACCCACCCCTCTCATGTCTGGGCACTGCTGGGAGTCTTCTGCACGCACCCCTCTCATGTCTGGGCACTGCTGGGTGTCCTCTGCACCCACCCCTCCTATTTCTGTGCACTGCTGGAAGTCCTCTGCACCCACCTCTCTCATGTCTTGGCACTGCTGGGAGTCCTCTGCACCCACCCCTCTCATGTCTGGGCACTGCTGGGTGCCCTCTGCACCCACCCCTCCTATGTCTGGGCACTGCTGGGAGTCATATCCACCCACCTCTCCTATGTCTGGGCACTGCTGGGAGTCATATCCACCCATCCCCTCCCATGTCTGGGCACTGCTGGGAGTCCTCTGCACCCACCCCTCCTATGTCTGGGCACTGCTGGGAGTCATATCCACCCACCTCTCCTATGTCTGGGCACTGCTGGGAGTCATATCCACCCATCCCCTCCCATGTCTGGGCACTGCTGGGAGTCCTCTGCACCCACCCCTCTCACGTCTGGGCACTGCTGAGAGTCCTCTGCACCCACCCCTCTCATGTCTGGGCACTGCTGGGAGTCATATCCACCCACCACTACTGCTGAGAGTCCTCTGCACCCACCCCTCTCATGTCTGGGCACTGCTGGGAGTCATATCCACCCACCACTCTCATGTCAGGGCACTGCTGGGAGACCTCTGCACCCACCCCTCCTATCTCTGGGCACTGCTGGGAGTCCTCTTCACCCACCCATCCTATGTCTGGGCACTGCTGGGAGTCATATCTAACCACCCCACCTATGTCTCGGCACTGCTGGTAGTCATAATCACCCACCCGTCCTATGTCTGTGCACTGCTGGGAGTCCTCTGCACCCACCCCTCCTATGTCTCGGCACTGCTGGGAGTCCTCTGCACCCACCCCTCCTATGTCTGGGCACTGCTGGGAGTCATATTCACCCACCCCTCTCATGTCTAGGCACTGCTGGGAGTCCTCTGCACCCACCCCTCCTATGTCTGGGCACTGCTGAGAGACCTCCGCAACCACCCCTCTTATGTCTGGGCACTGCTGGGAGTCATATCCACCCACCCCTCTTATGTCTGGGCACTGCTGGGAGTCCTTTGCAACCACCCCTCTTATGTCTGGGCACTGCTGGGAGTCACATCCACCCACCCCTCTTATGTCTGGGCACTGCTGGGAGTCATATCCACCCACCCTCCTATGTCTGGGCACTGCTGGGTGTCCTATCCACCCACCCCTCTTATGTCTTGGCACCGCTGGGAGTCATATCCACCCACCCACCTATGTCTGGGCACTACTGAGAGTCATATCCACCCACCCCTCTCATGTCTGGGCACTGCTTTGAGTCCTCTGCACCCGCCCCTCTCATGTCTGGGCACTTCTGGGAGTCATATCCACCCACCCCTCTTATGTCTGGGCACTGCTGGGAGTCATATCCACCCATCCCTCCTATGTCTGGGCACTGCTGGGAGTCCTCTGCACCCACCCCTCTCATGTCTGGGCACTGCTGGGAGTCCTCTGCACCCACCCCTCTCATGTCTGGGCACTGCTGGGAGTCCTCTGCACCCACCCCTCCTATGTCTGGGCACTGCTGTGAGTCATATCCACCCACCTCTCCTATGTCTGGGCACTGCTGGGAGTCATATCCACCCATCACCTCTCATGTCTGGGCACTGCTGGGAGTCCTCTGCACCCACCCCTCTCACGTCTGGGCACTGCTGGGAGTCCTCTGCAACCATCCCTCTTATGTCTGGGCACTGCTGGGAGTCCTCTGCAACTACCCCTCTTATGTCTGGGCACTGCTGGGAGACATATCCATTCACCCTTCTTATGTCTGGGCACTGCTGGGAGTCATATCCACCCACCCCTCTCATGTCTGGGCACTGCTGTGAGTCCTCTGCACCCGCCCCTCTCATGTCTGGGCACTTCTGGGAGTCATATCCACCCACCCCTCTTATGTCTGGGCACTGCTGGGAGTCATATCCACCCATCCCTCCTATGTCTGGGCACTGCTGGGAGTCCTCTGCACCCACCCCTCTCATGTCTGGGCACTGCTGGGAGTCCTCTGCACCCACCCCTCTCATGCCTGGGCACTGCTGGGTGCCCTCTGCACCCACCCCTCCTATGTCTGGGCACTGCTGGGAGTCCTCTGCACCCACCCCTCCTATGTCTGGGCACTGCTGGGAGTCATATCCACCCACCTCTCCTATGTATGGGCACTGCTGGGAGTCATATCCACCCATACCCTCCCATGTCTGGGCACTGCTGGGAGTCCTCTGCACCCACCCCTCTCACGTCTGGGCACTGCTGAGAGTCCTCTGCACCCACCCCTCTCATGTCTGGGCACTGCTGGGAGTCATATCCACCCACCACTCTCATGTCTGGGCACTGCTGGGAGACCTCTGCACCCACCCCTCCTATCTCTGGGCACTGCTGGGAGTCCTCTGCACCCACCCATCCTATGTCTGGGCACTGCTGGGAGTCATATCTAACCAACCCACCTATGTCTCGGCACTGCTGGTAGTCATAATCACCCACCCGTCTCATGTCTGGGCACTGCTGAGAGTCCTCTGCACCGACCCCTCCTATGTCTGGGCGCTGCTAGGAGTCCTCTGCACCCACCCCTCTCATGGCTGGGCACTGCTGGGAGTCCTCTGCAACCACCCCTCTTATGTCATGGCACTGCTGGAGTCATATCCACCCACCCCTCTTATGTCTGGGCACTGCTGGGAGTCATATCCGCCCACCCCTCTTATGTCTGGGCACTGCTGGGAGTCCTCTGCAACCACCCCTCTTAGGTCTGGGCACTGCTGGGAGTCCTCTGCACCCACCCCTTCTATGTCTGGGCACTGCTGGGAGTCCTCTGCACCCACCCCTCCTATGTCTGGGCGCTGCTAGGAGTCCTCTGCACCCACCCCTCTCATGGCTGGGCACTGCTGGGAGTCCTCTGCAACCACCCCTCTTATGTCATGGCACTGCTGGAGTCATATCCACCCACCCCTCTTATGTCTGGGCACTGCTGGGAGTCATATCCACCCACCCCTCTCATGTCTGGGCACTGCTGGGAGTCCTCTGCACCCACCCCTCTCATGTCTAGGCACTGCTGGGAGTCATATCCACCCACCCCTATCATGTCTGGGCACTGCTTGGAGTCCTCTGCATCTACCCCTCCTATGTTGGGGCACTGCTGGGAGTCCTCTGCAACCACCCCTCTTATGTCTGGGCACTGCTGGGAGTCATATCCACCCACCCCTCTTATGTCTGGGCACTGCTGGGAGTCATATCCACCCACCCCTCCTATGTCTGTGCACTCCTGGGAGTCATATCCACCCACCCTTCACATGTCTGGGCACTGCTGGGAGTCCTCTGACCCACCCCTCTCATGTCTGGGCACTACTGGGAGTCATATCCACCCACCCCTCCCATGTCTGGGCACTGCTCGGAGTTCACTGCACCCACCCCTCTCATGTCTGGGCACTGCTGGGAGTCATATGCACCCTTTCCTCTTATCTCTGGGCACTGCTGGGAGTCATATCCACCCACCCCTCTCATGTCTCGGCACTGCTGGGAGTCCTCTGCAACCACCCCTCTTATGTCTGGGCACTGCTGGGAGTCATATATACCCACCCCTCTTATGTCTGGCCACTGCTGGGAGTCCTCTGCAACCACCACTCTTATGTCTGGGCACTGCTGGGAGTCATATGCACCCTTTCCTCTAATCTCTGGGCACTGCTGGGAGTCATATCCACCCACCCCTCCTATGTCTGGGCACTGCTGGGAGTCATATCCACCCACCCCTCTCATGTCTGGGCACGGCTGGGAGTCCTCTGCACCCACCCCTCTCATGTCTGGGCACTGCTGGGAGTCCTCTGCACCCACCCCTCCTATGTCTGGCCACTGCTGGGAGTCCTCTGCACCCAACCCTCCTATGTCTGGGTACTGCTGGGGGTCATATCCACCCACCCCTCCTATGTCTGGGGACTGCTGGGTGTCATATCCACCCACCCCTCTCATGTCTGGGCACTGCTGGGAGTCCTCTACACCCACCCCTCTCATGTCTGGGCACTGCTGGGAGTCATATCCACCCACCCCTCTCATGTCTGGGCACGGCTGGGAGTCCTCTGCACCCACCCCTCCTATGTCTGGGCACTGCTGGGAGTCATATCCACCCACCCCTCTTATGTCTGTGTACTGCTGGGAGTCATATCCACCCATCCCTTCTATGTCTGGGCACTGCTGGTAGTCCTCTGCACCCACCCCTCCCATGCCTGGGCACTGCTGGGAGTCCTCTGCACCCACCCCTCTCATGTCTAGGAACTGCTGGGAGTCCTCTGCACCCACCCCTCCTATGTGTGGGCACTGCTGGGAGTCCTCTGCAACCACCCCTCTTATGTCTGGGCACTGCTGGGAGTCTTATCCACCAAGCCCTCTTATGTCTGGGCACTGCTGGGAGTCATATCCACCCTCCCCTCTCATGTCTGTGCACTGCTGGGAGTCATACCCACCCTCCCCTCTCATGTCTGTGCACTGCTGGGTGTCCTTTGCACCCACCCCTCTCATGTCTGGGCACTGCTGGGAGTCTTCTGCACGCACCCCTCTCATGTCTGGACCTCTGCACCCACCCCTCCTATTTCTGTGCACTGCTGGGAGTCCTCTGCACCCACCTCTCTCATGTCTTGGCACTGCTGGGAGTCCTCTGCACCCACTCCTCTCATGTCTGGGCACTGCTGGGAGTACTCTGCACCCACCCCTCCTATGTCTGGGCTCTGCTGGGAGTCATATCCACCCACCTCTCCTATGTCTGGGCACTGCTGGGAGTCATATCCACCCATCCCCTCTAATGTCTGGGCACTGCTGGGTGTCCTCTGCACCCACCCCTCCTATGTCTGGGCTCTGCTGGGAGTCATATCCACCCACCTCTCCTATGTCTGGGCACTGCTGGGAGTAATATCCACCCATCCCCTCTAATGTCTGGGCACTGCTGGGAGTCCTCTGCACCCACCCCTTTCACATCTGGGCACTGTTGAGAGTCCTCTGCACCCACCCCTCTCATGTCTTGGCACTGCTGGGAGTACTCTGCACCCACCCCTCCTATGTCTGGGCACTGCTGGGAGTACTCTGCACCCACCCCTCCTATGTCTGGGCTCTGCTGGGAGTCATATCCAACCACCTCTCCTATGTCTGGGCACTGCTGGGAGTCATATCCACC
The DNA here is from genome assembly GCF_964261635.1 of Lissotriton helveticus. NCBI lineage: Eukaryota > Metazoa > Chordata > Amphibia > Caudata > Salamandridae > Lissotriton > Lissotriton helveticus. The sequence continues at coordinate 314,584,724 of NC_136062.1, forward strand.
CATCCCCTCTAATGTCTGGGCACTGCTGGGAGTCATATTCTCCCTCCCCTCTCATGTCTGGGCACTGCTGTCAGTCCTCTGCACCCGCCCCTCCCATGTCTGGGCACTTCTGGGAGTCATATCCACCCAGCCCTCTTATGTCTGGGCACTGCTGGGAGTCCTCTGCAACCACCCCTCCTAGGTCTGGGCATTGCTGGGAGTCCTCTGCACCCACCCCTTCTATGTCTGGGCACTGCTGAGAGTCCTCTGCAACCACCCCTCTTATGTCTGGGCACTGCAGGGAGTCATATCCACCCACCCCTCTTATGTCTGGGCACTGCTGGGAGTCATATCCACCCACCCCTCTCATGTCTGGGCACTGCTGGGAGTCCTCTGCACCCACCCCTCTCATGTCTAGGCACTGCTGGGAGTCATATCCACCCACCCCTATCATGTCTGGGCACTGCTTGGAGTCCTCTGCATCTACCCCTCCTATGTTGGGGCACTGCTGGGAGTCCTCTGCAACCACCCCTCTTATGTCTGGGCACTGCTGGGAGTCATATCCACCCACCCCTCTTATGTCTGGGCACTGCTGGGAGTCATATCCACCCACCCCTCCTATGTCTGTGCACTCCTGGGAGTCATATCCACCCACCCTTCACATATCTGGGCACTGCTAGGAGTCCTCTGACCCACCCCTCTCATGTCTGGGCACTACTGGGAGTCATATCCACCCACCCCTCCCATGTCTGGGCACTGCTCGGAGTTCACTGCGCCCACCCCTCTCATGTCTGGGCACTGCTGGGAGTCATATGCACCCTTTCCTCTTATCTCTGGGCACTGCTGGGAGTCATATCCACCCACCCCTCTCATGTCTCGGCACTGCTGGGAGCCCTCTGACCCCACCCCTCCTATGTTTGGGCACTAGTTGGAGTCCTCTGCACCCACCCCTCCCATGTCTGGGCACTGCTGGGAGTCCTCTGCAACCACCCCTCTTATGTCTGGGCACTGCTGGGAGTCATATATACCCACCCCTCTTATGTCTGACCACTGCTGGGAGTCCTCTGCAACCACCACTCTTATGTCTGGGCACTACTGGGAGTCATATGCACCCTTTCCTCTTATCTCTGGGCACTGCTGGGAGTCATATCCACCCACCCCTCCTATGTCTGGGCACTGCTGGGAGTCATATCCACCCACCCCTCTCATGTCTGGGCACGGCTGGGAGTCCTCTGCACCCACCCCTCTCATGTCTGGGCACTGCTGGGAGTCCTCTGCACCCACCCCTCCTATGTCTGGCCACTGCTGGGAGTCCTCTGCACCCAACCCTCCTATGTCTGGGTACTGCTGGGGGTCATATCCACCCACCCCTCCTATGTCTGGGGACTGCTGGGTGTCATATCCACCCACCCCTCTCATGTCTGGGCACTGCTGGGAGTCCTCTACACCCACCCCTCTCATGTCTGGGCACTGCTGGGAGTCATATCCACCCACCCCTCTCATGTCTGGGCACGGCTGGGAGTCCTCTGCACCCACCCCTCCTATGTCTGGGCACTGCTGGGAGTCATATCCACCCACCCCTCTTATGTCTGGGTACTGCTGGGAGTCATATCCACCCATCCCTCCTATGTCTGGGCACTGCTGGGAGTCCTCTGCACCCACCCCTCTCATGCCTGGGCACTGCTGGGAGTCCTCTGCACCCACCCCTCTCATGTCTGTGAACTGCTGGGAGTCCTCTGCACCCACCCCTCCTATGTCTGGGCACTGCTGGGAGTCCTCTGCAACCACCCCTCTTATGTCTGGGCACTGCTGGGAGTCTTATCCACCAAGCCCTCTTATGTCTGGGCACTGCTGGGAGTCATATCCACCCTCCCCTCTCATGTCTGTGCACTGCTGGGAGTCATACCCACCCTCCCCTCTCATGTCTGTGCACTGCTGGGTGTCCTTTGCACCCACCCCTCTCATGTCTGGGCACTGCTGGGAGTCTTCTGCACGCACCCCTCTCATGTCTGGGCACTGCTGGGTGTCCTCTGCACCCACCCCTCCTATTTCTGTGCACTGCTGGAAGTCCTCTGCACCCACCTCTCTCATGTCTTGGCACTGCTGGGAGTCCTCTGCACCCACCCCTCTCATGTCTGGGCACTGCTGGGTGCCCTCTGCACCCACCCCTCCTATGTCTGGGCACTGCTGGGAGTCCTCTGCACCCACCCCTCCTATGTCTGGGCACTGCTGGGAGTCATATCCACCCACCTCTCCTATGTCTGGGCACTGCTGGGAGTCATATCCACCCATCCCCTCCCATGTCTGGGCACTGCTGGGAGTCCTCTGCACCCACCCCTCTCACGTCTGGGCACTGCTGAGAGTCCTCTGCACCCACCCCTCTCATGTCTGGGCACTGCTGGGAGTCATATCCACCCACCACTATCATGTCTGGGCACTGCTGGGAGACCTCTGCACCCACCCACTCCTATCTCTGGGCACTGCTGGGAGTCCTCTGCACCCACCCCTCTCACGTCTGGGCACTGCTGAGAGTCCTCTGCACCCACCCCTCTCATGTCTGGGCACTGCTGGGAGTCATATCCACCCACCACTCTCATGTCTGGGCACTGCTGGGAGACCTCTGCACCCACCCCTCCTATCTCTGGGCACTGCTGGGAGTCCTCTGCACCCACCCATCCTATGTCTGGGCACTGTTGGGAGTCATATCTAACCACCCCACCTATGTCTCGGCACTGCTGGTAGTCATAATAACCCACCCCTCTCATGTCTGGGCACTGCTGAGAGTCCTCTGCACCCACCCCTCCTATGTCTGGGCGCTGCTAGGAGTCCTCTGCACCCACCCCTCTCATGGCTGGGCACTGCTGGGAGTCCTCTGCAACCACCCCTCTTATGTCATGGCACTGCTGGAGTCATATCCACCCACCCCTCATATGTCTGGGCACTGCTGGGAGTCATATCCTCCCACCCCTCTTATGTCTGGGCACTGCTGGGAGTCCTCTGCAACCACCCCTCTTAGGTCTGGGCACTGCTGGGAGTCCTCTGGACCCACCCCTTCTATGTCTGGGCACTGCTGGGAGTCCTCTGCAACCACCCCTCTTATGTCTGGGCACTGCTGGGAGTCATATCCACCCAACCCTCTTATGTCTGGGCACTGCTGGGAGTCATATCCACCCACCCTCCTATGTCTGGGCACTGCTGGGAGTCATATTCTCCCTCCCCTCTCATGTCTGGGCACTGCTGTCAGTCCTCTGCACCTGCCCCTCCCATGTCTGGGCACTTCTGGGAGTCATATCCACCCAGCCCTCTTATGTCTGGGCACTGCTGGGAGTCCTCTGCAACCACCCCTCTTAGGTCTGGGCATTGCTGGGAGTCCTCTGCACCCACCCCTTCTATGTCTGGGCACTGCTGAGAGTCCTCTGCAACCACCCCTCTTATGTCTGGGCACTGCAGGGAGTCATATCCACCCACCCCTCTTATGTCTGGGCACTGCTGGGAGTCATATCCACCCACCCCTCTCATGTCTGGGCACTGCTGGGAGTCCTCTGCACCCACCCCTCTCATGTCTAGGCACTGCTGGGAGTCATATCCACCCACCCCTATCATGTCTGGGCACTGCTTGGAGTCCTCTGCATCTACCCCTCCTATGTTGGGGCACTGCTGGGAGTCCTCTGCAACCACCCCTCTTATGTCTGGGCACTGCTGGGAGTCATATCCACCCACCCCTCTTATGTCTGGGCACTGCTGGGAGTCATATCCACCCACCCCTCCTATGTCTGTGCACTCCTGGGAGTCATATCCACCCACCCTTCACATATCTGGGCACTGCTAGGAGTCCTCTGACCCACCCCTCTCATGTCTGGGCACTACTGGGAGTCATATCCACCCACCCCTCCCCTGTCTGGGCACTGCTCGGAGTTCACTGCGCCCACCCCTCTCATGTCTGGGCACTGCTGGGAGTCATATGCACCCTTTCCTCTTATCTCTGGGCACTGCTGGGAGTCATATCCACCCACCCCTCTCATGTCTCGGCACTGCTGGGAGCCCTCTGACCCCACCCCTCCTATGTTTGGGCACTAGTTGGAGTCCTCTGCACCCACCCCTCCCATGTCTGGGCACTGCTGGGAGTCCTCTGCAACCACCCCTCTTATGTCTGGGCACTGCTGGGAGTCATATATACCCACCCCTCTTATGTCTGACCACTGCTGGGAGTCCTCTGCAACCACCACTCTTATGTCTGGGCACTACTGGGAGTCATATGCACCCTTTCCTCTTATCTCTGGGCACTGCTGGGAGTCATATCCACCCACCCCTCCTATGTCTGGGCACTGCTGGGAGTCATATCCACCCACCCCTCTCATGTCTGGGCACGGCTGGGAGTCCTCTGCACCCACCCCTCTCATGTCTGGGCACTGCTGGGAGTCCTCTGCACCCACCCCTCCTATGTCTGGCCACTGCTGGGAGTCCTCTGCACCCAACCCTCCTATGTCTGGGTACTGCTGGGGGTCATATCCACCCACCCCTCCTATGTCTGGGGACTGCTGGGTGTCATATCCACCCACCCCTCTCATGTCTGGGCACTGCTGGGAGTCCTCTACACCCACCCCTCTCATGTCTGGGCACTGCTGGGAGTCATATCCACCCACCCCTCTCATGTCTGGGCACGGCTGGGAGTCCTCTGCACCCACCCCTCCTATGTCTGGGCACTGCTGGGAGTCATATCCACCCACCCCTCTTATGTCTGGGTACTGCTGGGAGTCATATCCACCCATCCCTCCTATGTCTGGGCACTGCTGGGAGTCCTCTGCACCCACCCCTCCCATGCCTGGGCACTGCTGGGAGTCCTCTGCACCCACCCCTCTCATGTCTGTGAACTGCTGGGAGTCCTCTGCACCCACCCCTCCTATGTCTGGGCACTGCTGGGAGTCCTCTGCAACCACCCCTCTTATGTCTGGGCACTGCTGGGAGTCTTATCCACCAAGCCCTCTTATGTCTGGGCACTGCTGGGAGTCATATCCACCCTCCCCTCTCATGTCTGTGCACTGCTGGGAGTCATACCCACCCTCCCCTCTCATGTCTGTGCACTGCTGGGTGTCCTTTGCACCCACCCATCTCATGTCTGGGCACTGCTGGGAGTCTTCTGCACGCACCCCTCTCATGTCTGGGCACTGCTGGGTGTCCTCTGCACCCACCCCTCCTATTTCTGTGCACTGCTGGAAGTCCTCTGCACCCACCTCTCTCATGTCTTGGCACTGCTGGGAGTCCTCTGCACCCACCCCTCTCATGTCTGGGCACTGCTGGGTGCCCTCTGCACCCACCCCTCCTATGTCTGGGCACTGCTGGGAGTCCTCTGCACCCACCCCTCCTATGTCTGGGCACTGCTGGGAGTCATATCCACCCACCTCTCCTATGTCTGGGCACTGCTGGGAGTCATATCCACCCATCCCCTCCCATGTCTGGGCACTGCTGGGAGTCCTCTGCACCCACCCCTCTCACGTCTGGGCACTGCTGAGAGTCCTCTGCACCCACCCCTCTCATGTCTGGGCACTGCTGGGAGTCATATCCACCCACCACTATCATGTCTGGGCACTGCTGGGAGACCTCTGCACCCACCCACTCCTATCTCTGGGCACTGCTGGGAGTCCTCTGCACCCACCCATCCTATGTCTGGGCACTGCTGGGAGTCATATCTAACCACCCCACCTATGTCTCGGCACTGCTGGTAGTCATAATCACACACCCCTCTCATGTCTGGGCACTGCTGAGAGTCCTCTGAACCCACCCCTCCTATGTCTGGGCACTGCTAGGAGTCCTCTGCACCCACCCCTCTCATGGCTGGGCACTGCTGGGAGTCCTCTGCACCCACCCCTCTCATGTCTGGGCACTGCTGGGAGTCCTCTGCACCCACCCCTCTCATGTCTGGGCACTGCTGGGTGCCCTCTGCACCCACCCCTCCTATGTCTGGGCACTGCTGGGAGTCCTCTGCACCCACCCCTCCTATGTCTGGGCACTGCTGGGAGTCATATCCACCCACCTCTCCTATGTCTGGGCACTGCTGGGAGTCATATCCACCCATCCCCTCCCATGTCTGGGCACTGCTGGGAGTCCTCTGCACCCACCCCTCTCACGTCTGGGCACTGCTGAGAGTCCTCTGCACCCACCCCTCTCATGTCTGGGCACTGCTGGGAGTCATATCCACCCACCACTCTCATGTCAGGGCACTGCTGGGAGACCTCTGCACCCACCCCTCCTATCTCTGGGCACTGCTGGGAGTCCTCTTCACCCACCCATCCTATGTCTGGGCACTGCTGGGAGTCATATCTAACCACCCCACCTATGTCTCGGCACTGCTGGTAGTCATAATCACCCACCCGTCCTATGTCTGTGCACTGATGGGAGTCCTCTGCACCCACCCCTCCTATGTCTCGGCACTGCTGGGAGTCCTCTGCACCCACCCCTCCTATGTCTGGGCACTGCTGGGAGTCATATTCACCCACCCCTCTCATGTCTAGGCACTGCTGGGAGTCCTCTGCACCCACCCCTCCTATGTCTGGGCACTGCTGAGAGACCTCCGCAACCACCCCTCTTATGTCTGGGCACTGCTGGGAGCCATATCCACCCACCCCTCCTATGTCTGGGCACTGCTGGGAGTCCTCTGCAACCACCCCTCTTATGTCTGGGCACTGCTGGGAGTCACATCCACCCACCCCTCTTATGTCTGGGCACTGCTGGGAGTCATATCCACCCACCCTCCTATGTCTGGGCACTGCTGGGTGTCCTATCCACCCACCCCTCTTATGTCTTGGCACCGCTGGGAGTCATATCCACCCACCCACCTATGTCTGGGCACTACTGAGAGTCATATCCACCCACCCCTCTCATGTCTGGGCACTGCTTTGAGTCCTCTGCACCCGCCCCTCTCATGTCTGGGCACTTCTGGGAGTCATATCCACCCACCCCTCTTATGTCTGGGCACTGCTGGGAGTCATATCCACCCATCCCTCCTATGTCTGGGCACTGCTGGGAGTCCTCTGCACCCACCCCTCTCATGTCTGGGCACTGCTGGGAGTCCTCTGCACCCACCCCTCTCATGTCTGGGCACTGCTGTGTGTCCTCTGCACCCACCCCTACTATGTCTGGGCACTGCTGGGAGTCCTCTGCACCCACCCCTCCTATGTCTGGGCACTGCTGTGAGTCATATCCACCCACCTCTCCTATGTCTGGGCACTGCTGGGAGTCATATCCACCCATCACCTCTCATGTCTGGGCACTGCTGGGAGTCCTCTGCACCCACCCCTCTCACGTCTGGGCACTGCTGGGAGTCCTCTGCAACCATCCCTCTTATGTCTGGGCACTGCTGGGAGTCCTCTGCAACTACCCCTCTTATGTCTGGGCACTGCTGGGAGACATATCCATTCACCCTTCTTATGTCTGGGCACTGCTGGGAGTCATATCCACCCACCCCTCTCATGTCTGGGCACTGCTGTGAGTCCTCTGCACCCGCCCCTCTCATGTCTGGGCACTTCTGGGAGTCATATCCACCCACCCCTCTTATGTCTGGGCACTGCTGGGAGTCATATCCACCCATCCCTCCTATGTCTGGGCACTGCTGGGAGTCCTCTGCACCCACCCCTCTCATGTCTGGGCACTGCTGGGAGTCCTCTGCACCCACCCCTCTCATGCCTGGGCACTGCTGGGTGCCCTCTGCACCCACCCCTCCTATGTCTGGGCACTGCTGGGAGTCCTCTGCACCCACCCCTCCTATGTCTGGGCACTGCTGGGAGTCATATCCACCCACCTCTCCTATGTATGGGCACTGCTGGGAGTCATATCCACCCATACCCTCCCATGTCTGGGCACTGCTGGGAGTCCTCTGCACCCACCCCTCTCACGTCTGGGCACTGCTGAGAGTCCTCTGCACCCACCCCTCTCATGTCTGGGCACTGCTGGGAGTCATATCCACCCACCACTCTCATGTCTGGGCACTGCTGGGAGACCTCTGCACCCACCCCTCCTATCTCTGGGCACTGCTGGGAGTCCTCTGCACCCACCCATCCTATGTCTGGGCACTGCTGGGAGTCATATCTAACCACCCCACCTATGTCTCGGCACTGCTGGTAGTCATAATCACCCACCCGTCTCATGTCTGGGCACTGCTGAGAGTCCTCTGCACCGACCCCTCCTATGTCTGGGCGCTGCTAGGAGTCCTCTGCACCCACCCCTCTCATGGCTGGGCACTGCTGGGAGTCCTCTGCAACCACCCCTCTTGCTGGAGTCATATCCACCCACCCCTCTTATGTCTGGGCACTGCTGGGAGTCATATCCGCCCACCCCTCTTATGTCTGGGCACTGCTGGGAGTCCTCTGCAACCACCCCTCTTAGGTCTGGGCACTGCTGGGAGTCCTCTGCACCCACCCCTTCTATGTCTGGGCACTGCTGGGAGTCCTCTGCAACCACCCCTCTTATGTCTGGGCACTGCTGGGAGTCATATCCACCCACCCCTCTTATGTCTGGGCACTGCTGGGAGTCATATCCACCCACCCTCCTATGTCTGGGCACTGCTGGGAGTTATATTCTCCCTCCCCTCTCATGTCTGGGCACTGCTGGGAGTCCTCTGCAACCACCCCTCTTATGTCATGGCACTGCTGGAGTCATATCCACCCACACCTCTTATGTCTGGGCACTGCTGGGAGTCATATCCGCCCACCCCTCTTATGTCTGGGCACTGCTGGGAGTCCTCTGCAACCACCCCTCTTAGGTCTGGGCACTGCTGGGAGTCCTCTGCACCCACCCCTTCTATGTCTGGGCACTGCTGGGAGTCCTCTGCACCCACCCCTCCTATGTCTGGGCGCTGCTAGGAGTCCTCTGCACCCACCCCTCTCATGGCTGGGCACTGCTGGGAGTCCTCTGCAACCACCCCTCTTATGTCATGGCACTGCTGGAGTCATATCCACCCACCCCTCTTATGTCTGGGCACTGCTGGGAGTCATATCCACCCACCCCTCTCATGTCTGGGCACTGCTGGGAGTCCTCTGCACCCACCCCTCTCATGTCTAGGCACTGCTGGGAGTCATATCCACCCACCCCTATCATGTCTGGGCACTGCTTGGAGTCCTCTGCATCTACCCCTCCTATGTTGGGGCACTGCTGGGAGTTCTCTGCAACCACCCCTCTTATGTCTGGGCACTGCTGGGAGTCATATCCACCCACCCCTCTTATGTCTGGGCACTGCTGGGAGTCATATCCACCCACCCCTCCTATGTCTGTGCACTCCTGGGAGTCATATCCACCCACCCTTCACATGTCTGGGCACTGCTGGGAGTCCTCTGATCACCCCTCTCATGTCTGGGCACTACTGGGAGTCATATCCACCCACCCCTCCCATGTCTGGGCACTGCTCGGAGTTCACTGCACCCACCCCTCTCATGTCTGGGCACTGCTGGGAGTCATATGCACCCTTTCCTCTTATCTCTGGGCACTGCTGGGAGTCATATCCACCCACCCCTCTCATGTCTCGGCACTGCTGGGAGTCCTCTGCAACCACCCCTCTTATGTCTGGGCACTGCTGGGAGTCATATATACCCACCCCTCTTATGTCTGGCCACTGCTGGGAGTCCTCTGCAACCACCACTCTTATGTCTGGGCACTGCTGGGAGTCATATGCACCCTTTCCTCTAATCTCTGGGCACTGCTGGGAGTCATATCCACCCACCCCTCCTATGTCTGGGCACTGCTGGGAGTCATATCCACCCACCCCTCTCATGTCTGGGCACGGCTGGGAGTCCTCTGCACCCACCCCTCTCATGTCTGGGCACTGCTGGGAGTCCTCTGCACCCACCCCTCCTATGTCTGGCCACTGCTGGGAGTCCTCTGCACCCAACCCTCCTATGTCTGGGTACTGCTGGGGGTCATATCCACCCACCCCTCCTATGTCTAGGGACTGCTGGGTGTCATATCCACCCACCCCTCTCATGTCTGGGCACTGCTGGGAGTCCTCTACACCCACCCCTCTCATGTCTGGGCACTGCTGGGAGTCATATACACCCACCCCTCTCATGTCTGGGCACGGCTGGGAGTCCTCTGCACCCACCCCTCCTATGTCTGGGCACTGCTGGGAGTCATATCCACCCACCCCTCTTATGTCTGGGTACTGCTGGGAGTCATATCCACCCATCCCTCCTATGTCTGGGCACTGCTGGGAGTCCTCTGCACCCACCCCTCCCATGCCTGGGCACTGCTGGGAGTCCTCTGCACCCACCCCTCTCATGTCTAGGAACTGCTGGGAGTCCTCTGCAACCACCCCTCCTATGTGTGGACACTGCTGGGAGTCCTCTGCAACCACCCCTCTTATGTCTGGGCACTGCTGGGAGTCTTATCCACCAAGCCCTCTTATGTCTGGGCACTGCTGGGAGTCATATCCACCCTCCCCTCTCATGTCTGTGCACTGCTGGGAGTCATACCCACCCTCCCCTCTCATGTCTGTGCACTGCTGGGTGTCCTTTGCACCCACCCCTCTCATGTCTGGGCACTGCTGGGAGTCTTCTGCACGCACCCCTCTCATGTCTGGACCTCTGCACCCACCCCTCCTATTTCTGTGCACTGCTGGGAGTCCTCTGCACCCACCTCTCTCATGTCTTGGCACTGCTGGGAGTCCTCTGCACCCACCCCTCTCATGTCTGGGCACTGCTGGGAGTACTCTGCACCCACCCCTCCTATGTCTGGGCTCTGCTGGGAGTCATATCCACCCACCTCTCCTATGTCTGGGCACTGCTGGGAGTCATATCCACCCATCCCCTCTAATGTCTGGGCACTGCTGGGTGTCCTCTGCACCCACCCCTCCTATGTCTGGGCTCTGCTTTGATTCATATCCACCCACCTCTCCTATGTCTGGGCACTGCTGGGAGTAATATCCACCCATCCCCTCTAATGTCTGGGCACTGCTGGGAGTCCTCTGCACCCACCCCTTTCACATCTGGGCACTGCTGAGAGTCCTCTGCACCCACCCCTCTCATGTCTTGGCACTGCTGGGAGTACTCTGCACCCACCCCTCCTATGTCTGGGCACTGCTGGGAGTACTCTGCACCCACCCCTCCTATGTCTGGGCTCTGCTGGGAGTCATATCCAACCACCTCTCCTATGTCTGGGCACTGCTGGGAGTCATATCCACCCATCCCCTCTAATGTCTGGGCACTGCTGGGAGTCCTCTGCACCCACCCCTTTCACATCTGGGCACTGCTGAGAGTCCTCTGCACCCTCCCCTCTCATGTCTGGGCACTGCAGGGAGTCATATCCACCCACCACTCTCATGTCTGGGCACTGCTGGGAGTCCTCTGCACCCACCCCTCCTATGTCTGGGCACTGTTGGGAGTCCTCTGCACCCTCCCCTCCTATGTCTGGGCACTGCTGGGAGTCCTCTGCACCCACCCCTTCTATGTCTGGGCACTGCTGGGAGTCCTCTGCAACCACCCCTCTTATGTCTGGGCACTGCTGGGAGTCATATCCACCCACCCCTCTTATGTCTGGGCACTGCTGGGAGTCATATCCACCCACCCTCCTATGTCTGGGCACTGCTGGGAGTCATATTCTCCCTCCCCTCTCATGTCTGGGCACTGCTGGGAGTCCTCTGCAACCACCCCTCTTATGTCATGGCACTGCTGGAGTCATATCCACCCACACCTCTTATGTCTGGGCACTGCTGGGAGTCATATCCGCCCACCCCTCTTATGTCTGGGCACTGCTGGGAGTCCTCTGCAACCACCCCTCTTAGGTCTGGGCACTGCTGGGAGTCCTCTGCACCCACCCCTTCTATGTCTGGGCACTGCTGGGAGTCCTCTGCACCCACCCCTTCTATGTCTGGGCACTGCTAGGAGTCCTCTGCACCCACCCCTCTCATGGCTGGGCACTGCTGGGAGTCCTCTGCAACCACCCCTCTTATGTCATGGCACTGCTGGAGTCATATCCACCCACCCCTCTTATGTCTGGGCACTGCTGGGAGTCATATCCACCCACCCCTCTCATGTCTGGGCACTGCTGGGAGTCCTCTGCACCCACCCCTCTCATGTCTAGGCACTGCTGGGAGTCATATCCACCCACCCCTATCATGTCTGGGCACTGCTTGGAGTCCTCTGCATCTACCCCTCCTATGTTGGGGCACTGCTGGGAGTCCTCTGCAACCACCCCTCTTATGTCTGGGCACTGCTGGGAGTCATATCCACCCACCCCTCTTATGTCTGGGCACTGCTGGGAGTCATATCCACCCACCCCTCCTATGTCTGTGCACTCATGGGAGTCATATCCACCCACCCTTCACATGTCTGGGCACTGCTGGGAGTCCTCTGACCCACCCCTCTCATGTCTGGGCACTACTGGGAGTCATATCCACCCACCCCTCCCATGTCTGGGCACTGCTCGGAGTTCACTGCACCCACCCCTCTCATGTCTGGGCACTGCTGGGAGTCATATGCACCCTTTCCTCTTATCTCTGGGCACTGCTGGGAGTCATATCCACCCACCCCTCTCATGTCTCGGCACTGCTGGGAGTCCTCTGCAACCACCCCTCTTATGTCTGGGCACTGCTGGGAGTCATATATACCCACCCCTCATATGTCTGGCCACTGCTGGGAGTCCTCTGCAACCACCACTCTTATGTCTGGGCACTGCTGGGAGTCATATGCACCCTTTCCTCTAATCTCTGGGCACTGCTGGGAGTCATATCCAACCACCCCTCCTATGTCTGGGCACTGCTGGGAGTCATATCCACCCACCCCTCTCATGTCTGGGAACGGCTGGGAGTCCTCTGCACCCACCCCTCTCATGTCTGGGCACTGCTGGGAGTCCTCTGCACCCACCCCTCCTATGTCTGGCCACTGCTGGGAGTCCTCTGCACCCAACCCTCCTATGTCTGGGTACTGCTGGGGGTCATATCCACCCACCCCTCCTATGTCTAGGGACTGCTGGGTGTCATATCCACCCGCCCCTCTCATGTCTGGGCACTGCTGGGAGTCCTCTACACCCACCCCTCTCATGTCTGGGCACTGCTGGGAGTCATATCCACCCACCCCTCTCATGTCTGGGCACGGCTGGGAGTCCTCTGCACCCACCCCTCCTATGTCTGGGCACTGCTGGGAGTCATATCCACCCACCCCTCTTATGTCTGTGTACTGCTGGGAGTCATATCCACCCATCCCTCCTATGTCTGGGCACTGCTGGTAGTCCTCTGCACCCACCCCTCCCATGCCTGGGCACTGCTGGGAGTCCTCTGCACCCACCCCTCTCATGTCTAGGAACTGCTGGGAGTCCTCTGCACCCACCCCTCCTATGTGTGGGCACTGCTGGGAGTCCTCTGCAACCACCCCTCTTATGTCTGGGCACTGCTGGGAGTCTTATCCACAAAGCCCTCTTATGTCTGGGCACTGCTGGGAGTCATATCCACCCTCCCCTCTCATGTCTGTGCACTGCTGGGAGTCATACCCACCCTCCCCTCTCATGTCTGTGCACTGCTGGGTGTCCTTTGCACCCACCCCTCTCATGTCTGGGCACTGCTGGGAGTCTTCTGCACGCACCCCTCTCATGTCTGGACCTCTGCACCCACCCCTCCTATTTCTGTGCACTGCTGGGAGTCCTCTGCACCCACCTCTCTCATGTCTTGGCACTGCTGGGAGTCCTCTGCACCCACCCCTCTCATGTCTGGGCACTGCTGGGAGTACTCTGCACCCACCCCTCCTATGTCTGGGCTCTGCTGGGAGTCATATCCACCCACCTCTCCTATGTCTGGGCACTGCTGGGAGTCATATCCACCCATACCCTCTAATGTCTGGGCACTGCTGGGTGTCCTCTGCACCCACCCCTCCTATGTCTGGGCTCTGCTGGGAGTCATATCCACCCACCTCTCCTATGTCTGGGCACTGCTGGGAGTAATATCCACCCATCCCCTCTAATGTCTGGGCACTGCTGGGAGTCCTCTGCACCCACCCCTTTCACATCTGGGCACTGCTGAGAGTCCTCTGCACCCACCCCTCTCATGTCTTGGCACTGCTGGGAGTACTCTGCACCCACCCCTCATATGTCTGGGCACTGCTGGGAGTACTCTGCACCCACCCCTCCTATGTCTGGGCTCTGCTGGGAGTCATATCCAACCACCTCTCCTATGTCTGGGCACTGCTGGGAGTCATATCCACCCATCCCCTCTAATGTCTGGGCACTGCTGGGAGTCCTCTGCACCCACCCCTTTCACATCTGGGCACTGCTGAGAGTCCTCTGCACCCACCCCTCTCATGTCTGGGCACTGCTGGGAGTCATATCCACCCACCACTCTCATGTCTGGGCACTGCTGGGAGTCCTCTGCACCCACCCCTCCTATGTCTGGGCACTGTTGGGAGTCCTCTGCACCCTCCCCTCCTATGTCTGGGCACTGCTGGGAGTCATATCCACCCACCCCTCTTATGTCTAGGCACTGCTGGGAGTCATATCCAACCAACCCTCCTATGTCTGGGCACTTCTCTGAGTCATATCCACCCACCCCTCTCATGTCTGGGCACTGCTGGGAGTCCTCTGCACCCACCCCTCTCATGTCTCGCACTGCTGGTAGTCGTAATCACCCACCCCTCTCATGTCTGGGAACTGCTGGGAGTCCTCTGCTCCCACCCCTCCTATGTCTGGGCACTGCTGGGAGTCTTCTGCACCCACCCCTCTCATGGCTGGGCACTGCTGGGAGTCCTCTGCAACCACCCCTCTTATGTCTGGGTACTGCTGGGAGTCATATCTACCCACCCCTCTTATGTCTGGGCACTGCTGGGAGTCATATCCACCCACCCCTCTTATGTCTGGGTACTGCTGGGAGTCCTCTGCAACCACCCCTCTTAGGTCTGGGCACTGCTGGGAGTCCTTTGCCCCACCCCTCCTATGTCTGGACACTGCTGGGAGTCCTTTGTAACCACCCCTCTTATGTCTGGGCACTGCTGGGAGTCATATCCACCCACCCCTCCTATGTCTGGGCACTGCTGGGAGTCATATCCACCCACCCCTCTCATGTCTGGGCACTGCTGGGTGCCCTCTGCACCCACCCGTCCTAATTCTGTGCACTGCTGGGAGTCCTCTGCACCCACCCCTCCTATGTCTCGGCACTGCTGGGAGTCCTCTGCACCCACCCCTCCTATGTCTGGGCACTGCTGGGAGTCATATCCACCCACCCCTCTCATGTCTAGGCACTGCTGGGAGTCCTCTGCACCCACCCCTCCTATGTCTGGGCACTGCTGAGAGACCTCCGCAACCACCCCTCTTATGTCTGGGCACTGCTGGGAGTCATATCCACCCACCCCTCCTATGTCTGGGCACTGCTGGGAGTCCTCTGCAACCACCCCTCTTATGTCTGGGCACTGCTGGGAGTCATATCCACCCACCCCTCTTATGTCTGGGCACTGCTGGGAGTCATATCCACCCACCCTCCTATGTCTGGGCACTGCTGGGTGTCCTATCCACCCACCCCTCTTATGTCTTGGCACCGCTGGGAGTCATATCCACCCACCCACCTATGTCTGGGCACTACTGAGAGTCATATCCACCCACCCCTCTCATGTCTGGGCACTGCTGTGAGTCCTCTGCACCCGCCCCTCTCATGTCTGGGCACTTCTGGGAGTCATATCCACCCACCCCTCTTATGTCTGGGCACTGCTGGGAGTCATATCTACCCATCCCTCCTATGTCTGGGCACTGCTGGGAGTCCTCTGCACCCACCCCTATCATGTCTGGGCACTGCTGGGAGTCCTCTGCACCCACCCCTCTCTTGTCTGGGCACTTCTGGGAGTCATATCCACCCACCCCTTATATGTCTGGGCACTGCTGGGAGTCATATCCACCCATCCCTCCTATGTCTGGGCACTGCTGGGAGTCCTCTGCACCCACCCCTCTCATGTCTGGGCACTGCTGGGAGTCCTCTGCACCCACCCCTCTCATGTCTGGGCACTGCTGGGTGCCCTCTGCACCCACCCCTCCTATGTCTGGGCACTGCTGGGAGTCCTCTGCACCCACCCCTCCTATGTCTGGGCACTGCTGGGAGTCATATTCACCCACCTCTCCTATGTATGGGCACTGCTGGGAGTCTTATCCACCCATCCCCTCCCATGTCTGGGCACTGCTGGGAGTCCTCTGCACCCACCCCTCTCACGTCTGGGCACTGCTGAGAGTCCTCTGCACCCACCCCTCTCATGTCTGGGCACTGCTGGGAGTCATATCCACCCACCACTCTCATGTCTGGGCACTGCTGGGAGACCTCTGCACCCACCCCTCCTATCTCTGGGCACTGCTGGGAGTCCTCTGCACCGACCCATCCTATGTCTGGGCACTGCTGGGAGTCATATCTAACCACCCCACCTATGTCTCGGCACTGCTGGTAGTCATAATCACCCACCCCTCTCTTGTCTGGGCACTGCTGAGAGTCCTCTGCACCCACCCCTCCTATGTCTGGGCACTGCTAGGAGTCCTCTGCACCCACCCCTCTCATGGCTGGGCACTGCTGGGAGTCCTCTGCAACCACCCCTCTTATGTCTTGGCACTGCTGGAGTCATATCCACCCACCCCTCTTATGTCTGGGCACTGCTGGGAGTCATATCCGCCCACCCCTCTTATGTCTGGGCACTATTGGGAGTCCTCTGCAACCACCCCTCTTAGGTCTGGGCACTGCTGGGAGTCCTCTGCACCCACCCCTTCTATGTCTGGGCACTGCTGGGAGTCCTCTGCAACCACCCCTCTTATGTCTGGGCACTGCTGGGAGTCATATCCACCCACCCCTCTTATGTCTGGGCACTGCTGGGAGTCATATCCACCCACCCTCCTTTGTCAGGGCACTGCTGGGAGTAATATTCTCCCTCCCCTCTCATGTCTGGGCACTGCTGTCAGTCCTCTGCACCCGCCCCTCCCATGTATGGGCACTTCTGGGAGTCATATCCACCCACCCCTCTTATGTCTGGGCACTGCTGGGAGTCCTCTGCAACCACCCCTCTTAGGTCTGGGCATTGCTGGGAGTCCTCTGCACCCACCCCTTCTATGTCTGGGCACTGCTGAGAGTCCTCTGTAACCACCCCTCTTATGTCTGGGCACTGCAGGGAGTCATATCCACCCACCCCTCTTATGTCTGGGCACTGCTGGGAGTCATATCCACCCACCCCTCTCATGTCTGGGCACTGCTGGGAGTCCTCTGCACCCACCCCTCTCATGTCTAGGCACTGCTGGGAGTCATATCCACCCACCCCTATCATGTCTGGGCACTGCTTGGAGTCCTCTGCGTCTACCCCTCCTATGTTGGGGCACTGCTGGGAGTCCTCTGCAACCACCCCTCTTATGTCTGGGCACTGCTGGGAGTCATATCAACCCACCCCTCTTATGTCTGGGCCCTGCTGGGAGTCATATCCACCCACCCCTCCTATGTCTGTGCACTCCTGGGAGTCATATCCACCCACCCTTCACATGTCTGGGCACTGCTGGTAGTCCTCTGACCCACCCCTCTCATGTCTGGGCACTACTGGGAGTCATATCCACCCACCCCTCCCATGTCTGGGCACTGCTCGGAGTTCACTGCACCCACCCCTCTCATGTCTGGGCACTGCTGGGAGTCATATGCACCCTTTCCTCTTATCTCTGGGCACTGCTGGGAGTCATATCCACCCACCCCTCTCATGTCTCGGCACTGCTGGGAGTCCTCTGCAACCACCCCTCTTATGTCTGGGCACTGCTGGGAGTCATATATACCCACCCCTCTTATGTCTGGCCACTGCTGGGAGTCCTCTGCAACCACCACTCTTATGTCTGGGCACTGCTGGGAGTCATATGCACCCTTTCCTCTAATCTCTGGGCACTGCTGGGAGTCATATCCACCCACCCCTCCTATGTCTGGGCACTGCTGGGAGTCATATCCACCCACCCCTCTCATGTCTGGGCACGGCTGGGAGTCGTCTGCACCCACCCCTCTCATGTCTGGGCACTGCTGGGAGTCCTCTGCACCCACCCCTCCTATGTCTGGCCACTGCTGGGAGTCCTCTGCACCCAACCCTCCTATGTCTGGGTACTGCTGGGTGTCATATCCACCCACCCCTCTCATGTCTGGGCACTGCTGGGAGTCCTCTACACCCACCCCTCTCATGTCTGGGCACTGCTGGGAGTCATATCCACCCACCCCTCTCATGTCTGGGCACGGCTGGGAGTCCTCTGCACCCACCCCTCCTATGTCTGGGCACTGCTGGGAGTCATATCCACCCACCCCTCTTATGTCTGGGTACTGCTGGGAGTCATATCCACCCATCCCTCCTATGTCTGGGCACTGCTGGGAGTCCTCTGCACCCACCCCTCCCATGCCTGGGCACTGCTGGGAGTCCTCTGCACCCACCCCTCTCATGTCTGGGAACTGCTGGGAGTCCTCTGCACCCACCCCTCCTATTTCTGGGCACTGCTGGGAGTCCTCTACAACCACCCCTCTTATGTCTGGGCACTGCTGGGAGTCTTATCCACCAAGCCCTCTTATGTCTGGGCACTGCTGGGAGTCATATCCACCCTCCCCTCTCATGTCTGTGCACTGCTGGGAGTCATACCCACCCTCCCCTCTCATGTCTGTGCACTGCTGGGTGTCCTTTGCACCCACCCCTCTCATGTCTGGGCACTGCTGGGAGTCTTCTGCACGCACCCCTCTCATGTCTGGGCACTTCTGGGTGTCCTCTGCACCCACCCCTCCTATTTCTGTGCACTGCTGGGAGTCCTCTGCACCCACCTCTCTCATGTCTTGGCACTGCTGGGAGTCCTCTGCACCCACCCCTCTCATGTCTGGGCACTGCTGGGAGTACTCTGCACCCACCCCTCCTATGTCTGGGCTCTGCTGGGAGTCATATCCACCCACCTCTCCTATGTCTGGGCACTGCTGGGAGTCATATCCACCCATCCCCTCTAATGTCTGGGCACTGCTGGGAGTCCTCTGCACCCACCCCTCCTATGTCTGGGCTCTGCTGGGAGTCATATCCACCCACCTCTCCTATGTCTGGGCACTGCTGGGAGTCATATCCACCCATCCCCTCTAATGTCTGGGCACTGCTGGGAGTCCTCTGCACCCACCCCTTTCACATCTGGGCACTGCTGAGAGTCCTCTGCACCCACCCCTCTCATGTCTTGGCACTGCTGGGAGTACTCTGCACCCACCTCTCCTATGTCTGGGCACTGCTGGGAGTACTCTGCACCCACCCCTCCTATGTCTGGGCTCTGCTGGGAGTCATATCCAACCACCTCTCCTATGTCTGGGCACTGCTGGGAGTCATATCCACCCATCCCCTCTAATGTCTGGGCACTGCTGGGAGTCCTCTGCACCCACCCCTTTCACATCTGGGCACTGCTGAGAGTCCTCTGCACCCACCCCTCTCATGTCTGGGCACTGCTGGGAGTCATATCCACCCACCACTCTCATGTCTGGTCACTGCTGGGAGTCCTCTGCACCCACCCCTCCTATGTCTGGGCACTGTTGGGAGTCCTCTGCACCCTCCCCTCCTATGTCTGGGCACTGCTGGGAGTCATATCCACCCACCCCTCTTATGTCTAGGCACTGCTGGGAGTCATATCCAACCAACCCTCCTATGTCTGGGCACTTCTCTGAGTCATATCCACCCACCCCTCTCATGTCTGGGCACTGCTGGGAGTCCTCTGCACCCACCCCTCTCATGTCTCGCACTGCTGGTAGTCGTAATCACCCACCCCTCTCATGTCTGGGAACTGCTGGGAGTCCTCTGCTCCCACCCCTCCTATGTCTGGGCACTGCTGGGAGTCTTCTGCACCCACCCCCCTCATGGCTGGGCACTGCTTGGAGTCCTCTGCAACCACCCCTCTTATGTCTGGGTACTGCTGGGAGTCATATCTACCCACCCCTCTTATGTCTGGGCACTGCTGGGAGTCATATCCACCCACCCCTCTTATGTCTGGGTACTGCTGGGAGTCCTCTGCAACCACCCTTCGTAGGTCTGGGCACTGCTGGGAGTCCTTTGCCCCACCCCTCCTATGTCTGGACACTGCTGGGAGTCCTTTGTAACCACCCCTCTTATGTCTGGGCACTGCTGGGAGTCATATCCACCCACCCCTCTTATGTCTGGGCACTGCTGGGAGTCATATCCACCCACCCTCCTATGTCTGGGCACTGCTGGGAGTCATATCCACCCACCCCTCTCATGTTTGGGCAATGCTGTGAGTCCTGTGCAGCCGCCACTCCCATGTCTGGGCACTTCTGGGAGTCATATCCACCCACCCCTCTCATGTCTGGGCTCTGCTGGGAGTCCTCTGCACCCACCCCTCCTATGTCTGGGCACTGCTGGGAGTCATATCCACCCATCCCCTCTCATGTCTGGGCACTGCTGGGAGTCCTCTGCACCCTCTCATGTCTGGGCACTGCTGGGAGTCATATCCACCCACCACTCTCATGTCTGGGCACTGCTGGGAGTCCTCTGCACCCACCCCTCCTATGTCTCGGCACTGCTGGGAGATCTCTGCACCCACCCCTCCTATGTCTGGGCACTGCTGGGAGTCATATCCACCCACCCCTCTTATGTCTGGGCACTGCTGGGAGTCATATTCACCCACTCCTCCTATGTCTGGGCACTGCTGGGAGTCATATCCACCCACCGCTCTTATGTCTGGGCACTACTGGGAGTCATATCCACCCACCCCTCTTATGTCTGGGCACTGCTGGGAGTCATATCCACCCACCCCTCTTATGTCTGGGCACCGCTGGGAGTCCTCTGCACCCAGCTTTCTCATGTCTGGGCACTGCTGGGAGTCATATCCACCCACCCCTATCATGTCTGGGCACTGCTTGGACTCCAATGCACCCACCCCTCCTATGTTGGGGCACTGCTGGGAGTCCTCTGCAACCACCCCTCCTATGTCTGGGCACTGCTGGGAGTCATATCCACCCACCCCTCTTAAGACTGGGCACTGCTGGGAGTCATATCCACCCATCCCTTCTATGTCTGGGCACTGCTGGGAGTCATATCCACCCACACCTCACATATCTGGGCACTGCTGGGAGTCCTCTGACCCACCCCTCTCATGTCTGGGCACTACTGGGAGTCATATCCGCCCACCCGTCTCATGTCTGGGCACTGCTGGGAGTCCACTGCACCCACCCCTCTCATGTCTGGGCACTAATGGGAGTCATATCCACCCACCCGTCTCATGTCTGGGCACTGCTGGGAGTCCTCTGCACCCACCCCTCCTATGTCTGGCCACTGCTGGGAGTCCTCTGCACCCATCCCTCCTATGTCTGGGTACTGCTGGGGGTCATATCCACCCACCCCTCCTATGTCTGGGCACTGCTGGGAGTCCTTTGCACCCACCCCTCCTATGTCTGGGCACTGCTGGGAGTCATATCCACCCACCCCTCTTATTTCTGGGTACTGCTGGGAGTCATATCCACCCACCCCTCCTATGTCTGGGCACTGCTGGGAGTCATATCCACCCACCCCTCTTATGTCTGGGCACTGCTGGGAGTCCTCTGCACCCAGCCCTCTCATGTCTGGGCACTGCTGGGAGTCATATCCACCCACCCCTCTCATGTCTGGGCACTGCTGGGAGTCCTCTGCACCCACCCCTCCTATGTCTGGGCACTGCTGGGAGTCATATCCACCCATCCCCTCTCATGTCTGGGCACTGCTGGGAGTCCTCTGTACCCACCCCTCTCATGTCTGGGCACTGCTGAGAGTCCTCTGCACCCTCTCATGTCTGGGCACTGCTGGGAGTCATATCCACCCACAACTCTCATGTCTGGGCACTGCTGGGAGTCCTCTGCACCCACCCCTCCTATGTCTGGGCACTGCTGGGAGTCCTCTGCACCCACCCCTCCTATGTCTGGGCACTGCTGGGAGTCATATCCACCCACCCCTCTTATGTCTGGGCACTGCTGGGAGTCATATTCACCCACTCCTCCTATGTCTGGGCACTGCTGGGAGTCATATCCACCCACCCCTCTTATGTCTGGGCACTGCTGGGAGTCATATCCACCCACCCCTCTTATGTCTGGGCACTGCTGGGAGTCACATCCACCCACCCCTCTCATGTCTGGGCACTGCTGGGAGTCCTCTGCACCCACCCCTCTCATGTCTGGGCACTGCTGGGAGTCATATCCACCCACCCCTCTTATGTCTGGGCACTGCTGGGAGTCATATCCACCCATCCCTCCTATGTCTGGGCACTGCTGGGAGTCCTCTGCACCCATCCCTCTCATGTCTGGACACTGCTGGGAGTCCTCTGCACCCACCCATCTCATGTCTGGGCACTGCTGGGTGTCCTCTGCACCCACCCCTACTATGTCTGGGCACTGCTGGGAGTCCTCTGCACCCACCCCTCCTATGTCTGGGCACTGCTGGGAGTCATATCCACCCACCTCTCCTATGTCTGGGCACTGCTGGGAGTCCTCTGCACCCACCCCTCCTATGTCTGGGCACTGCTGGGAGTCCTCTGCACCCACCCCTCTCACGTCTGGGCACTGCTGGGAGTCCTCTTCAACCATCTGTCTTATGTCTGGGCACTGCTGGGAGTCCTCTGCAACTACCCCTTTTATGTCTGGGCACTGCTGGGAGACATATCCATTCACCCTTCTTATGTCTGGGCACTGCTGGGAGTCATATCCACCCACCCCTCTCATGTCTGGGCACTGCTGTGAGTCCTCTGCACCACCCCTCTCATGTCTGGGCACTTCTGGGAGTCATATCCACCCACCCCTCATATGTCTGGGCACTGCTGGGAGTCATATCCACCCATCCCTCCTATGTCTGGGCACTGCAGGGAGTCCTCTGCACCCACCCCTCTCATGTCTGGGCACTGCTGGGTGTCCTCTGCACCCACCCCTCCTATGTCTGGGCACTGCTGGGAGTCCTCTGCACCCACCCCTCCTATGTCTGGGCACTGCTGGGAGTCATATCCACCCACCTCTCCTATGTCTGGGCACTGATAGGAGTCATATCCACCCATCCCTCCCATGTCTGGGCACTGCTGGGAGTCCTCTGCACCCACCCTTCTCACGTCTGGGCACTGCTGAGAGTCCTCTGCACCCACCCCTCTCATGTCTGGGCACTGCTGGGAGTCATATCCACCCACCACTCTCATGTCTGGGCACTGCTGGGAGACCTCTGCACCCACCCCTCCTATCTCTGGGCACTGCTGGGAGTCCTCTGCACCCACCCATCCTATGTCTGGGCACTGCTGGGAGTCATATCTAACCACCAAACCTATGTCTCGGCACTGCTGGTAGTCATAATCACCCACCCCTCTCATGTATGGGCACTGCTGGGAGTCCTCTGCACCCACCCCTCCTATGTCTGGGCACTGCTAGGAGTCCTTTGTTCCCACCCCTCTCATGGCTGGGCACTGCTGGGAGTCATATCCGCCCACCCCTCTTATGTCTGGGCACTGCTGGGAGTCCTCTGCAACCACCCCTCTTAGGTCTGGGCACTGCTGGGAGTCCTCTGCACCCTTCCCTTCTATGTCTGGGCACGGCTAGGAGTCCTCTGCAACCACCCCTCTTATGTCTGGGCACTGCTGGGAGTCATATCCACCCACCCCTCTTATGTCTGGGCACTGCTGGGAGTCATATCCACCCACCCTCCTATGTCTGGGCACTGCTGGGAGTCATATTCTCCCTCCCCTCTCATGTCTGGGCACTGCTGTGAGTCCTCTGCACCCGCCCCTCCCATGTCTGGGCACTTCTGGGAGTCATATCCACCCACCCCTCTCATGTCTGGGCACTGCTGGGAGTCCTCTGCACCCGCCCCTCCCATGTTCGGGCACTTCTGGGAGTCATATCCACCCACCCTTCTTATGTCTGGGCACTGCTGGGAGTCCTCTGCAACCACCCCTCTTAGGTCTGGGCACTGCTGGGAGTCCTCTGCACCCACCCCTTCTATGTCTGGGCACTGCTGAGAGTCCTCTGCAACCACCCCTCTTATGTCTGGGCACTGCTGGTAGTCATATCCACCCACCCCTCTTATGTCTGGGCACTGCTGGGAGTCATATCCACCCACCCTTCTATGTCTGGGCACTGCTGGGAGTCATATTCAACCACCCCTCTCATGTCTGGGCATTGATGAGAGTCCTCTGCACCCTCTCATGTCTGGGCACTGCTGGGAGTCATATCCACCCACCACTCTCATGTCTGGGCACTGCTGGGAGTCCTCAGCACCCACCGCTCCTATGTCTCGGCACTGCTGGGAGTCCTCTGCACCCACCCCTCCTATGTCTGGGCACTGCTGGGTGTCATATCCACCCACCCCTCTTATACCTGGGCACTGCTGGGAGTCATATCCACCCACCCCTCTTATGTCTGGGCACTGCTGGGACTCCTCTGCACCCACCCCTCTCATGTCTAGGCACTGCTGGGAGTCATATCCACCCACCCCTATCATGTCTGGGCACTGCTTGGAGTCCTCTGCAACTACCCCTCCTATGTTGGGGCACTGCTGGGAGTCCTCTCCAACCACCCCTCTTATGTCTGGGCACTGCTGGGAGTCATATCCACCCACCCCTCTTATGTCTGGGCACTGCTGGGAGTCATATCCACCCATCCCTCCTATGTCTGTGCACTGCTGGGAGTCCTCTGCACCCACCCCTCTCATGTCTGGGCACTAATGGGAGTCATATCCACCCACCCCTCTCATGTCTCGGCACTGCTGGGAGCCCTCTGACCCCACCCCTCCTATGTCTGGGCACTGGTTGGAGTCCTCTGCACCCACCCCTCCCATGTCTGGGCACTGCTGGGAGTCCTCTGCAACCACCCCTCTTATGTCTGGGCACTGCTGGGAGTCATATACACCCACCCCTCTTATGTCTGGCCACTGCTGGGAGTCCTCTGCAACCACCCCTCTTATGTCTGGGCACTGCTGGGAGTCATATGCACCCTTTCCTCTTATCTCTGGGCACTGCTGGGAGTCAAATCCACCCACCCCTCCTATGTCTGGGCACTGCTGGGAATCATATCCACCCACCCCTCTCATGTATGGGCACTGCTGGGAGTCCTCTGCACCCACCCCTCCTATGTCTGGCCACTTCTGGGAGTCCTCTGCACCCATTCCTCCTATGTCTGGGTACTGCTGGGGGTCATATCCACCCACCCCTCCTATGTCTGGGGACTGCTGGGAGTCATATCCACCCACCCCTCTCATGTCTGGGCACTGCTGGGAGTCCTCTACACCCACCCCTCTCATGTCTGGCCACCGCTGGGAGTCATATCCACCCACCCCTCTCATGTCTGGGCACTGCTGGGAGTCCTCTGCACCCACCCCTCCCATGTCTGGGCACTGCTGGGAGTCCTCTGCACCCACCCCTCTCATGTCTGGGAACTGCTGGGAGTCCTCTGCACCCACCCCTCCTATGTCTGGGCACTGCTGGTAGTCCTCTGCAACCACCCCTCTTATGTCTGGGCACTGCTGGGAGTCTTATCCACCCAGGCCTCTTATGTCTGGGCACTGCTGGGAGTCAAATCCACCCACCCCTCCTATGTCTGGGCACTGCTGGGAGTCATATCCACCCTCCCCTCTCATGTCTGGGCACTGCTGGGAGTCATACCCACCCTCCCCTCTTATGTCTGTGCACTGCTGGGTGTCCTTTGCACCCACCCCTCTCATGTCTGGGCACTGCTGGGAGTCTTCTGCATGCCCCCCTCTCATGTCTGGGCACTGCTGGGTGTCTTCTGCACCCACCCCTCCTATTTCTGGGCACTGCTGGGAGTCCTCTGCACCCACCTCTCTCATGTCTGGGCACTGCTGGGAGTCCTCTGCACCCACCCCTCTCATGTCTGGGCACTGCTGGGTGTCCTCTGCACCTTCCCCTCCTATGTCTGGGCACTGCTGGGAGTACTCTGCACCCACCCCTCCTATGTCTGGGCTCTGCTGGGAGTCATATCCACCCACCTCTCCTATGTCTGGGCACTGCTGGGAGTCATATCCACCCATCCCCTCTAATGTCTGGGCACTGCTCGGAGTCCCCTGCACCCAACCCTTTCACATCTGGGCACTGCTGAGAGTCCTCTGCACCCACCCCTCTCATGTCTGGGCACTGCTGGGAGTCATATCCACCCACCACTCTCATGTCTGGGCACTGCTGGGAGTCCTCTGCACCCACCCCTCCTATGTCTGGGCACTGTTGGGAGTCCTCTGCACCCTCCCCTCCTATGTCTGGGCACTGCTGGGAGTCATATCCACCCACCCCTCTTATGTCTAGGCACTGCTGGGAGTCATATACAACCAACCCTCCTATGTCTGGGCACTGCTGTGAGTCATATCCACCCACCCCTCTCATGTCTGGGCACTGCTTGGAGTCCTCTACACCCACCCCTCCCATGTCTCGGCACTGCTGGTAGTCGTGATCACCCATCCCTCTCATGTCTGGGAACTGCTGGGAGTCCTCTGCTCCCACCCCTCCTATGTCTGGGCACTGCTGGGAGTCTTCTGCACCCACCCCTCTCATGGGAGGGCACTGCTGTGAGTCCTCTGCAACCACCCCTCTTATGTCTGGGCACTGCTGGGAGTCATATCCACCCACCCCTCTTATGTCTGGGCACTGCTGGGAGTCATATCCACCCACCCCTCTTATGTCTGGGTACTGCTGGGAGTCCTCTGCAACCACCCCTCTTAGGTCTGGGCACTGCTGGGAGTCCTTTGCCCCACCCCTCCTATGTCTGGACACTGCTGGGAGTCCTTTGCAACCACCCCTCTTATGTCTGGGCATTGCTGGGAGTCATATCCACCCACCCCTCTTACGTCTGGGCACTGCTGGGAGTCATATCCACCCACCCTCCTATGTCTGGGCACTGCTGGGAGTCATATCCACCCACCCCTCTCATGCCTGGGCAATGCTGTGAGTCCTCTGCAGCCGCCACTCCCATGTCTTGGCACTTCTGGGAGTCATATCCACCCACCCCTCTCATGTCTGGGCTCTGCTGGGAGTCCTCTGCACCCACCCCTCCTATATCTGGGCACTGCTGGGAGTCATATCCACCCATCCCCTCTCATGTCTGGGCACTGCTGGGAGTCGCCTCTACCCACCCCTCTCATGTCTGGGCACTGCTGAGAGTCCTCTGCACCCTCTCATGTCTGGGCACTGCTGGGAGTCATATCCACCCACCACTCTCATGTCTGGGCACTGCTGGGAGTCCTCTGCACCCACCCCTCCTATGTCTCGGCACTGCTGGGAGTCCTCTGCACCCACCCCTCCTATGTCTGGGCACTGCTGGGAGTCATATCCACCCACCCCTCCTATGTCTGGGCACTGCTGGGAGTCATATTCACCCACTCCTCCTATGTCTGGGCACTGCTGGGAGTCATATCCACCCACCCCTCTTATGTCTGGGCTCTACTGGGAGTCATATCCACCCACCCCTCTTATTTCTGGGCACTGCTGGGAGTCATATCCACCCACCCCTCTTATGTCTGGGCACTGCTGGGAGTTCTCTGCACCCAGCCCTCTCATGTCTGGGCACTGCTTGGAGTCATATCCACCCACCCCTATCATATCTGGGCACTGCTTGGAATCCAATGCACCCACCCCTCCTATGTTGGGGCACTGCTGGGAGTCCTCTGCAACCACCCCTCCTATGTCTGGGCACTGCTGGGAGTCATATCCACCCACCCCTCCTAAGTCTGGGCACTGATGGGAGTCATATCCACCCATCCCTTCTATGTCTGGGCACTGCTGGGAGTCATATCCACCCACCCCTCACATGTCTGGGCACTGCTGGGAGTCCTCTGACCCACCCCTCTCATGTCTGGGCACTACTGGGAGTCATATCCGCCCACCCGTCTCATGTCTGGGCACTGCTGGGAGTCCACTGCACCCACCCCTCTCATGTCTGGGCACTAATGGGAGTCATATCCACCCACCCCTCTCATGTCTGGGCACTGCTGGGAGTCCTCTGCACCCACCCCTCCTATTTCTGGCCACTGCTGGGAGTCCTCTGCACCCATCCCTACTATGTCTGGGTAATGCTGGGGGTCATATCCACCCACCCCTCCTATGTCTGGGGACTGCTGGCAGTCATATCCACCCATCCCTCTCATGTCTGGGCACCGCTGGGAGTCCTCTACACCCACCCCTCTCATGTCTGGGCACTGCTGGGAGTCATATCCACCCACCCCTCTCATGTCTGGGCACTGCTGGGAGTCCTCTGCACCCACCCCTCCTATGTCTGGGCACTGCTGGGAGTCATATCCACCCACCCCTCCTATGTCTGGGCACTGCTGGGAGTCCTCTGCAACCACACCTCTTATGTCTGGGCACTGCTGGGAGTCATATCCACCCAGCCCTCCTATGTCTGGGCACTGCTGGGAGTCATATCCACCCTCCCCTCTCATGTCTGGGCACTGCTGGGAGTCATACCCACCCTCCCCTCTCATGTCTGTGCAATGTATCTGCTGCTGGAAAACATCATGTATGTGTATGTGTCAGGACAGTCTAAGTGCCAGGATGCCCGTCGGGTGACAGAAATTGCGCTATACAAGTATACCTATACATACATACATACATACATACTGCTAGGTGTCCTCTGCACCCACCCCTCCTATGTCTGGGCACTGCTGGGAGTCCTCTGCACCCACCCCTCTTATGCCTGGGCACTGCTGGGAGTCATATCCACCCACCCCTCTTATGTCTGAGCACTGCTGGGAGTCATATCCACCCACCCCTCTCATGTCTTGGCACTGCTGGAAGTCCTCTGCACCCACCCCTCTCATGTCTGGGCACTGCTGGGAGTCATATCCACCCACCCCTATCATATCTGGGCACTGCTTGGAGTACTCTGCACCCACCCCTCCTATGTTTGCGCACTGCTGGGAGTCCTCTGCAACCACCGCTCTTATGTCTGGGCACTGATGGGAGTCCTCTGCAACCACCCCTCTTATGTCTGGGCACTGCTGGGAGTCATATCCACCCTCCTCTCTCATGTGTGGCCACTGCTGGGAGTCATATCCACCCACCCCTCTTATGTCTGGGTACTGCTGGGAGTCATATCCACCCATCCCTCCTATGTCTGGGCACTGCTGGGAGTCCTCTGCACCGACCCCTCTCATGTCTGGGCACTGCTGTAAGTCCTCTGTACCCACCCCTCTCATGTCTGGGCACTGCTGGGAGTCCTCTGCACCCACCCCTCCTATGTCTGGGCACTACTGGAAGTCCTCTGCAACCACCCCTCTTATGTCTGGGCACCGCTGGGAGTCATATCCACCCACCCCTCCTATGTATGGGCACTGCTGGGAGTCCTCTGCACCCACCCCTCTTATGTCTGGGCACAGCTGGGAGTCATATCCACCCACCCCTCTCATGTCTGGGCACTGCTGGGAGTCCTCTGCACCCACCCCTCTGATATCTGGGCACTGCTGGGAGTCCTCACAGTACCCCTACATTGATGTCGTCTGTGCGGCTCTTATCACAACTGCAATGAAGCTGTATGCGAGCGTGTGACGCACCGTACAAGTACACTTCAGGTATTGAGGTACGTTGTACTCACAGTATGTGCCGTCGTCGATTTCTATGCACCAGATCGTAGGCGTACAGGACTGGGATGACACCGCCGAGGGGATACATGTCTGTCGCGTACCGGGGTGCGGTTCGGGCCGGACTCTGTAGTGTAGTTCCGATTATCCCAATAGGCTCTGCGCATTGGAATAATATCTTCAATAGTATAGACCTAGGGCAGAGGTTAACTAGGTCTTCTACCGACGATATTAGACTTAAAGTTTTGTGTTTGCCACCTAGCTCAGAGTTCACTAGAAACTTTCTCGAATAGGCAAGGAGGATTTCAACCTCCCTGGATAGACAAGAAGGGATTTAGTTTCTGACAACCATAGAACATGACAACTTTGCTCTCCCCTAATCAAGAGTGTATCTCTAGAGTCGTGTGAAAACAAAAGACAACTTATTTTACTCAGTCAGTTCAGTGCATTCTTAGTTTCACCAGATTGTAGAGAAAAGGAAGAGACGGGCGTGTTCAATAAAAGATGTTATTTATTGATCAGTCTCCTTTCTCATACAAGAGAAATGAATCGTTATTATTGTAATACTTATAGTTAAGTAAAGTGCATACAGTAAAGACAGAATTATAAAATAATACTGTAAAAGCATTGATATGGTTTCTGAGCCATATGATACTTTAAAATGGATAAAATAGATACATACATATATACATTTGACTAATCATACTCAACTGGTGCTTCTAACCACGCTTACCCCAGTGTACCTGACCTAAGCCTAATACGTGGGCGGGAGTAGATAAGTAGCAGTTTAAGTTAAGTTTGTTTTGCCAAGGGACTGACTCGAGAATTCTCTGCAAAGGGTTTATTCAGTTCTGTACCTGAGATCTAGAATGGTGGAGGGCTGGTATCTCTTATCCCAGGTCTTGATATTCCAGCTGCCTGCGAGGGCTGCTTGGAAGCGCCGGAGCTGGATTTCTCAGCAGGAGAAAGGCAGCGTCTCGTTCTCAGCGCGTCAGGAAGGCGGGGCAGCGCCTGTGGGCTTCGCTCTCTGCTGGGCTCCTTGGCACGTCTCGCTGCTCCAATCTCGTCACCACCGCATGTGTTTGCTTAAGGCAATGACGGTAATATTTATACCTGAAAGGTGCCGAGATTGACGTAAGGATGGACATATATACGTCAATAAGGATGTCATATGAACGGGCTCGTTCGCACATTCTTTTGCTGAAGTTCTCGGTGAAATCAAAACAATGGCTATGGGAATTTCCCAGGTCGCTGTAGGTTTGATTTGTTTTGAGAACTCCGTATGCCTTATCAGGGGCTGGAGGAATATCGCTTGTCTAATTAGATGGCATGCGTTATGACCTAATCAGATAACGCGCTTCTGTGCCGTGGTGTGGCTTAATCAGATAACGGTTTTTGCACTGTTGGATTGCTGCTAGTTAATTATTAACCAAACCAGGGTCAGGAATAGGGGAATCAATACAGTACCTATAGGAATACATCACACCCACTCCACGTAGACTATGTCCATATTTACAAATCTAGGCATAGTGAAACCAGTAGCGTTTGTGTATACCGTACCACCCCAAAATACATTCATATGTATTCTGAAAATTGGGATTATGAAATATACGAAACACAATCACATGTACTATCACGTGTACTATATGCACAAGCAGTCTAATAATGCTAAACACATAACGCATATTTTTAAATTCAGCATGAATAAATGCGAAAACCACACATAAAATGGCTCTTAATACAGAAAAAAAGTGCAGGACCATTTCATCACAATCATAAAGTTTTGTATGAGAGCGCTAGAGGATAGCTAATGTCTCGTAACTACCTAAAATAGAAATTCAGTTCTCTAAGAATAATGTCTACTTTAAGCAGAAGATAAGTGTCCCAAAAAATCGTAAATATTTTGTAATTGGGGAAAAGGTTCTTGCAGTCTGAACAAACTGATGAGAAAATTTTTCATATCGCTTTTTTTTTGTTGAAGGCAAAATTCAGGATGTAGGGAACTCCAAGTGCCAATTTGCTCAAAGTTATTCCTGCTGCTCTGGTGAAAACATCATATCATTCAGACTGTTGAAAAAACTGTCAACAGCTTC
The DNA here is from genome assembly GCF_964261635.1 of Lissotriton helveticus. Lineage (NCBI taxonomy): Eukaryota > Metazoa > Chordata > Amphibia > Caudata > Salamandridae > Lissotriton > Lissotriton helveticus. The sequence continues at coordinate 314,616,288 of NC_136062.1, forward strand.
TTGCGTAAGTTCCACTAATTCTGAAAAAGTTATTACCATGCATTCATGAGCCTGAGCATGATTGCCTCCATTGATGTTTTGATCAGCATAGCTGACTGAAGGTCGTACCTGATCGATGCTGCTTTCATCTGGTACTTCACTACCCCTCAATCGTAGTGGTGAAGACTCCACGAATGCCGTCATCAGGATTGGTAGCCGCTGGGGACAGCACAATGCATGAGCCGTTACCGGACCCAACAAGCTATCTGCGTCCATTGGCACATCCGATTGTAGAGCCAGACAGGTGTCCAACACGCATTCTTCGCCGCATAGCAAGCACCTTAATACAGGCATAACACAACTTTGCCACATTGGTCTAAATGAGAGAGACCAAGTCATGTTCAGGTCCCGAAGCCGTGCTAGTCCAAGGACTTTAGTTATGCGGTCCCGGTAGCCAATGGCTAGGATCATTTCTTCCCTTGTCGCAGGTGTTTTGTCTGTGACATGGTTTGCCATAGCGAAATAACAGGATCAAAAATAGGAAGCCTGCCACTAGTCCCAAAAGGAGAGGAAGTCCGCCAAAAATTGAATGGACAAAGTCCGGAAAAATACCCAGGATGGCTTTGAATGGAGTTAAAGCACCCGAAAACACTGCTTTAAATACACTGGAGACACCAGTGGTATCAGAAATATTTAAGATTTCGTTCAGTATTTCTGCGAAATGTATGGGGGAATTAGTTGATAATAATGAATGAATCTCTTCTGTTGTCCTTGCAACTTGGAGATCATATGTTTCTTTTGATGACGTGAGCCTGGTCGGCGTCTGTAGGAGCACAGTCTTCATTCTGCTTAAAGTATCTATTCGAATAGAAGCAATTTTCAAATCGGGCCATAACCTTGCCTCCCTGTCTGGAGAATCGTTCGGGAACAATACTCGTTCACAGCACATGACCTTCCTAGTCACGGTTATGAGATAAGGTTTTCCGGGCAGCAAACTACAACATCTGCGATCTACTATTAGAATGTAACTCCCGTTCGAGAGTCTCCTAAAGAATGGTTCTATTCGTGTTGCAGGTGTGCCTAGCTGGTAACATGAAAGGTTATTTGAAGTCCCTTCACAGGCTCCATGCAAGCTAATACCCTGACACAGAAGTGTACCGCTTAGTGATTTTGCACAATTATTGCCACTGAGAAACACTTTCTGGCCTTTATTACTGACACATTCGTGTGTATAGGGCAAATTCCATATTGACGTAATGTATCCTTTACCCAACCTTTCATACTGGCCTGCCTGTATATATTTTTGGCAGAATTGAAACTGGATAGTAGTTATCGGAATATTTATTATTCCATGTATTATCCATTCAATGACAGGTCGTTCTGACATTGTCAATGGTAATCTCTCAAGTCTTTCAATGCTCAGAATTGTATAGTCAGCACCCTTCTGTGCCAAACTGATTTGTTTATCAGTAAGGTTAAAGATATTAAATAATGACGTCGTGTTGATTAAACGCCAAGGCACATAGCCAGAACGCAGATTTTGTAACGTCCAGCCAAGCTGTACAATAGAACGCAATTGGGACTGACCGTGTTGTAACATCAGTAAGTCTTGCGATATTATATCGATTGCTGAAGACACAATGCTGTCCAGAGAATATACTCTGGAGGACAGAGTCATTAACCCATTGTCCACCACAGAAAGTGATTTTTCCAAATGAATAAGGTCAATTTCCCATATTTTTTCTGCTGTCTCAATTTGAGTTACTTTCCAAACTTCGTTATAAGCTGCATATATAGAGGCTGCTATGAAACATTTTTGACGCTGTTTGCGTGGTCCCAATATGAAATCACGCAAGTCAGCACCTTCTGTAAGTAAAGTTAGGTGTTGCTTAATTTCAGCCAGTGTGGACGTTTGTAGCCATTGAAGGCAGAGCTTGCCCACGCTGTAGGTGGTTACTATCCCTGGATGTTGTCTTTGGGAATATCTAGGGTCTGGCCTGGTCAATTTGAACCCCTGTATTTTGTTCAGGAATCTGTCTTGACAGTTATTTGTGTCTGTGGGCCAGATCAACCATTGTTTCCATTCAGGATGTGTTCTGTTTTGGTTTAATATATGGTTTACGTCTATCTCATCATCTATAGAGCTATTACTGCGGACTGTTGGTTTTGGAATAGACGGTTTGTTCAAATCTTTGATTTTGGCTAAGCCAAGACAGGTAGTTTGTTGAATAGTGTCATTCAAAAATATAATTTGTTCTGGGATCATGCAGGCTCTGAACAATGATTCTATACCTTGTACTTGCCAATCTTTTGTACCCCAAACAGTTTTTGTTTCAATGTTACTGTTCCAGAAATCAAAACCAAATGTATTCATTTGCTCAAAAAATGAATTTGAATATATCAATTTTGTGTTGGTAAGCATGGTCTTCATACCTGTCTTATTTGACAATTTGAAATAAAATGTTTCTGCATTACTTGTGTTAAACCCTGAAAAGTATGAATATTTATCATAAAATGTTTTCGAGCTATCTTTTGGAGGAGTAGCACAATGTTCCCATTGGTTATAATTTAAAACATTTCTAGGTTGTGCAGATTTATGGAGATAATGGTTACCATAGTGGTTATAGCAGAACATTTGATCATAATTAGACGAACCCTGCAAATAATCATGTTCTGTAAATTTAGCAGACATCACAAGATCAGACATCATATCATTAATACTTTCAAAGTCCCAATCATCAGCAAATGTGCTTGGTTTTACAAAGTCACTCAATGAGATCTTGAATTGGTGTGGATACTTCAGGATTTCAACCGGACCATAGATTTCATAATCAGTTTTGTCCCATGCTACACCGCCTGGTATAGGGTTGGCTGTGAAGTTCACTGAAGAAAGTTCTCTTTTCTCGATGTGTGAAGATGTGTGTGGTTTAAGGACCAAGTTGATTTTCTGGCTTGCTGTGTCCATTTTAGCATATTTTCCTTCAATGAAATGTCCCAAGCATAGTACCATGATGAGCCAAAGAATGAGGATAAATGCACCTAAGGCCACCCAAAATTCAATCCATGGAGAAATCAGATAGGTTTCTTTCAGCTATTGAAGAAGTTCCTTAGCTTTATCTTTAAAAGTTTTTGTTGATGGCTGTTTCTTTGCTTCACTCAGGTCTTCAGATGAGTCATCGAAGTTGATGAAGTAGCCGGATGCTGTTCTGTCAATTGTTCCAATTGCTTTTGGATTTTGCTTTGTTTCATTAGCAAAGTCTGCAGTTACATCATCATAGGTTGTTGTTTCTTGATGAAAAGCTTTGATTTGGGTTTTAAGAGGTTCAAGTTCCATTGCTTTGTTGCATAGTCCTTGTTGATTCACTGTAGATTTTCCAAATGTGATCAGTCTTCCAGTTTGAGCCTCTGTATTCGTAGCAAACATTGGTGTTCTGCTACTTCTTGGGAGTCCACTTGGCCTACTATTTGTTATCGGCCACATGATTGTGGTTTAACCAGGTCGATGGATATGACTCGGTTCTCCTTTTTACCAGCAAGGGGCGGTAGTACTACTGATTTTGTCCCGTTGATAGACAAGACAGGAACTGCTTTTCTGTAAGAAGGCCCAAATTCCTTCTTTACCGCGATCTTTTCTCTGACTAGATCCCCGACTTTTGGAATCCAGACAGGCCTTGCTGGGACAGGTGGTTTCTCTTCAGTGGTTGTTGGCTGTTGTTTCAACTTTATGTTGCTCAGGTCTTTTCTTGTTTCATTTAAGTCCTGCAAAATAGCCAAACGATCTTTGATATCAAAGCTTTTGTCTTTAACCACTGAAGTCTGACTATCAAGATCTTGCATCATCATTCTAGTTCCGAACAATAGTTTGTACGGACTGAACCCTTTCAGAGAATTCCTTGGCAGGTTATTTAGACTACGTTGGACACTTATTAAATGTTTGACCCACCCAGCTCCCGAACCTAATACCTTTGCTGTTATAGATTGCTTTATGTCACGGTTTTTTCTTTCTACGATTCCGTTTCCCTCGGGATGGAATGGACAAGAGTACCGCAATGCAATGCCCATGCTGGTCATGGCCTCCTTATAAGCCCGGGAGCTAAAAGCAGGACCCTGGTCAGAATGTAGCATGCCAATTGCGTATGTGCCGATAAAGACTCGCAAATCTTTTATAACAGTTCTGGCGTCAGCCGATCGCTGGGGCCACAACCATATGAATCTCGTGCATGAATCCACTGCCACCAAGATATATTTATAGTTACCATCCCTTTGTAGGGGACCACAGTGGTCTAGGTAAACACAGGCTAATGGTTTATCTGAGATTAGAAGGTGCGTCTGTGCTGGTCGTTTCACTGTTGATACTTTCATTCTTTGACATATTTCACATTCTAGAACATAGTTCCTTGTTTGTCTTCTCATTTGTGGCCACCAGTATCTCTGTTTTAATAATGACACTGTGGCTGAAACGCCAGCATGTACAGAAGCGAGTCCTTCGTGTGCCGCTATAATGAGTCCTAACCTATGTTCCATGTTTGGAATTGCCCTATCCCCCACTCCAGGGATTCGAGCAAACGGAACATTATTTACATCAGTTATGTATGAGTACTTTACTGGAAAGCCTTTCGGGAGTGTTTCTATCGCATCTTTTACTGTAGCGCTGACAGCCTGTAATATTTCGCTGTCTATTTTTGTTTTTGACCGGGTGATAGCAGCTACGGAAGCCGTTTGCACTGCTGCCTTCGCTGCTTCGTCAGCCAATGAATTCCCTGCAACGTGAACGCCATCACGTTGATGACTCAGTGTATGTATCACGTGAGTCTTTTGTAGTCCCTTTTGCAAAAGAACTACTTGTTCCCAAAGCATTTTATGTTTGATTGTGCCACCTTTTGCATCTTTAAAACCATTCTGAATCCAGATCTGCAAGTATTCATTGTAAGATTGGACGCAGTAATACGAATCGCACACAATAAGTGTGGGGAATTGTCGATCGGTATTTTCAAGCGCCATCTTGAATGCTAGTAGTTCTGCTCTTTGAGCTGTACAGTCTCCTAGAGATTGCGTTTTAGTGACCACAGGTTTAAATTTTCCTTCGTGCCAGCGACCTTTAACAATCGCTCACGCAGCACTGTAGGCTCGCTTACCCCCCACTGCGGGTCGTGCTGATCCGTCTGTATATATCATACAGCCGTAGTATTCTAGAGGCAGAATTTCGGTGGGCGGAGGACATTCAAATTCATATTGGAGAAATTCTTGTGTTTTTAAATTGGGATCAAATTCGTATACCACGTCTGTTGCAGCAAGAGAGTTAGCCCACTGTATCCACCTTGGATGGAGTGCTTTAGCATTCGGAATGCTTGCCTTGGTTACCGCCTCTAGGGCTGGTATAGGTGTCACGATGATTATTCGTTTACCCTGTGCTAGGGCCCGCTCCTTTGCTACAGCAGTCTGTACCGCGGTTAGAATTTTTTCCGTTGGGCTAAATTTTATTTCAGCTTTTGTGTACAAGTGTGATTTGTATGCTATTGGTACCTTCTCTCCCTCATTAGAGGTCAGGTATGTGAATCCGCATCTTCCTGGGATGACTCGAATCACAAGGTTGCGTGTATTGTCACGTGTTTGTAATTTTGTTTTAATTAACATATCTGTTTGTAAAGATCTCAAAATTTCTGTGTGTTTTTGAGTCCAATTGATTCTTTTAAAATCTGGTTTTATAAGATCATAGAGAGGTTTAACTCTCTCTGCATAATTTATAATGTATGTTCTTCCGAAATTTAGGAAGCCTAGAATTGATTGTAAGTTTTTTAATGTTCTAGGTGCTTGGATTACAGCACATTTCTCTAGGAAATTGTCAGCCAGGCTTTTGCCTTCACTTGATAGTTCATATCCTAAAAACAGGACTGTTAGATGGGCAATTCTTGACTTTTTAAAGTTGAATTTGTAACCCTCTGCTGCGAATCCAAGTATTATGGTGTTCACTCTCTTCAAGTGAGTATCCAAGTCATCATCTGTTAGATAGATGTCGTCGACATAAGATAATGCCTCGTCATCATATGTTTGTAGTAATTCTGTTACTCTCGCTGAGAATAATCCTGTGCTGTTCTTGAACCCCTGGGGCAAACGACAGAATTTTTTTTGCGTGCCATTTATTGAGAACGCCGTCAAAAATCTGCTCTCTGGTGCTATATTTTGACAAAAGAATCCATTAGAAATGTCTAATGTGGTTTTGTATTTTTTGCGCACTATGTTATTCATTAGTGCAGCACTATGCGAGTTTTGTACTGCAAATGTTTTGCAACATGAGTTAAGGTGTCTGTAGTCCAAAACAAGACGATATGAATTGTCTGGCTTGGAGACAGGAAACAAAGGGTTGTTCATTTGTGAGGTGCAAGTTTCAATCACCCCCTGGTATTCAAGTTGATCTAGGATCTCTTTTACCTGTTTTTTAGCTTCTTGCTTAATCGGGTACTGCCTCTGTGCAGTAGGTTGTGATTTTAGCTGGATTTTGTGAGGAGGAGAGTCCTCATCCCATCCCACATGATTTATATATAAGGCAGGGGCTTGAGCTACTGCCCACTTTCTTGCAAGTGTATATTTTTTATGAATTGGAATATGGTTTGAGAAGGCAGGCATAATTATTTCTTCGCCATGTGGGCACTCCCTGACAAACTCTGGAGGCCAGTCTCGTTCAGCTAGAAGGATGTCATAGCCCTTGGAGAGATTATCCCAAAATAGACCCCCTATTTTTCTAGTCTTATCCCCCTCTATACGCAATGTTATTTCATATATTTTATGAGGTTTGCTAACTCTGGTATCTGCAGTTTCCACCTGAATGTATTCATTCGTGTCCACTGTCTCCAGATGATTCATAAGGACTTTGCGAGCTATGCTCACTTCTGCTGCGCTGTCTAGCATTGTCTGAGCCCATTCTCCGTTTTTCAGCTGTGTCCTCAGTATTCTCGGCATTGTTAATTACTTTAATACTGGCTACCTTCTTTTTTGGAAATTTTAATTTTTTATTCAGATGAGCAGGTTCTTTGTCTTTGGACTTGACGTGCTCTTCCCTGTGTTCTGATCGTCCTCTTCTTTCCGATTTCTGCGAGGAAGTCTGAAAAGATTGAGAGGGACGTGTATCAATATCTTGATATCTATCAGGTTTTTTTATATTATCCCTATTTCTAAGGTTGTATTTTTTCACAGAGGGCTCCCTTTGGGGAGACTTGCGTCCTTGGTCAGGAGATCTTTCTCTCCGCCGAGGAGACCTTCCTCTGGACTGGAATCTTTTTTCTTTAGGATTGGATTGTTTATTTCCATCCCAGCTCTTTTTTTGAGTGATTAAATTATTTTTAATAAATACCTTTTCAGGACTTTCAACTAGTTGGGGTTTCACTGGTATTCCACCCAAACTATCTCTTCCTAGTTCTTCATAGGATTTTTCTATGATTCTGGCAATTTCAGATGGTTGGTCTGCTATATTTGTCTCTTTCAACCTCTGGCGAATCGCCACATTTGCTGCTTCTCCCTTTATGTTGGCTAATAATATTGCAGAGACCTGCTTGAAGTCTTTCAGTAATTTCATACCGAGAGTTAAAGCGGGTTCTGGACCGTATTCATCTTGAATCTGTTTTAGCACATCTGGTATTACTGACATGGATGTACACCATGTGTTTTTGTGTAAATGGAAGCAAAGACTGTTCCCCAAGTGTCACAGTCCTCCACATGTGGTGCGATTCCCATTGGAAGACAGATAGTCAGAATCCTATGTTTCTCAACAGGGGTGGTATCTGGAAACACCGCCTCTATTTGAGTGATTTTTTGTGCTAGCCAGAAAGGAATTTGTTCCCGTTTTGTGGGTACTTTACCTAGACAGGACTGTATGTTCTGTGGTGTAATTTTATTTGTGTTCCCCTGATGAGTGATCAGCTGTGGAATTTTAATTGCTGGTTGGATTGTTGAAGTCCGCATTACATATTGGACTAATTGTCTATGTATTTTTATTAATTGTTTTAGCTGTGCTAAAAGCTCTGGTGCAGGCATTTCTTCAATGTCTGGATGTGGTGTGTATCCGGCTAGGACCGGCCACGTTGCTCCTGGTCTACCTAGTGGACCGAGCCTGGTGATGTGATTATTATGTTTTAGGGTACCATGAAACAAGAGCAGGTGCTCTTGGAATTTGAGTGGTATTTCCACCTCCTCGAAAAGAATGTACTCATTAGGAGGTTCCTCTATTTTGTAATAGTGGAAGTCCTTTGTTACAGCGTTTGCTGCTGGAAAGTTTATCCATGAATAGAATACCTCTGTCTGCCGATATTCGTGTGCTTCGATTACGAATATGACTGTACCACCTCTCGGTGTCAGCCCATTTTCTATACGTTTTAAAGTTATAGATTTCCTTATGTTGACCGGGATGAGTATTGCCTCCGGGTCATTTTGCAGCAGAGTATTGTCTGCTACTAGGAGTTCAGCTGCTATTCTAACTGTCTCCCTTTCTTCTTCACTTTCTGTCATTTTACTGACAGGAAGGTTATTCTGTTTGTTTGCAGATCAGGTTTCTATGGAAACAAAGATTAGATGCACAATATTTTGGAACAGTGTATCCTTCAACGTTGAATAAACCAAGAACCATACATAGGAGTCTCTTCCTGCGAGGTTTGGCGGATATGACCTTTCACCCACTCCAGATGTCTTTGGAGTATTATGGGAAAAAAGGGGTCTGTGTGAAAAAGCACGACTGAGTTACTCTAATGTCTTGCGTTAGTTTTATCGCCTATCCAAAAGTTGGGCGCCATGTAGTGTAGTTCCTATTATCCCAATAGGCTCTGCGCATTGGAATAATATCTTCAATAGTATAGACCTAGGGCAGAGGTTAACTAGGTCTTCTACCGACGATATTAGACTTAAAGTTTTGTGTTTGCCAGCTAGCTCAGAGTTCACTAGAAACTTTCTCGAATAGGCAAGGAGGATTTCAACCTCCCTGGATAGACAAGAAGGGATTTAGTTTCTGACAACCATAGAACATGACAACTTTGCTCTCCCCTAATCAAGAGTGTATCTCTAGAGTCGTGTGAAAACAAAAGACAACTTATTTTACTCAGTCAGTTCAGTGCATTCTTAGTTTCACCAGATTGTAGAGAAAAGGAAGAGACGGGCGTGTTCAATAAAAGATGTTATTTATTGATCAGTCTCCTTTCTCATACAAGAGAAATGAATTGCTATTATTGTAATACTTATAGTTAAGTAAAGTGCATACAGTAAAGCCAGAATTATAAAATAATACTGTAAAAGCATTGATATGGTTTCTGAGCCAAATGATACTTTAAAATGGATAAAATAGATACATACATATATACATTTGACTAATCATACTCAACTGGTGCTTCTAACCACGCCTACCCCAGTGTACCTGACCTAAGCCTAATACGTGGGCGGGAGTAGATAAGTAGCAGTTTAAGTTAAGTTTGTTTTGCCAAGGGACTGACTCGAGAATTCTCTGCAAAGGGTTTATTCAGTTCTGTACCTGAGATCTAGAATGGTGGAGGGCTGGTATCTCTTATCCCAGGTCTTGATATTCCAGCTGCCTGCGAGGGCTGCTTGGAAGCGCCTGAGCTGGATTTCTCAGCAGGAGAAAGGCAGCGTCTCGTTCTCAGCGCGTCAGGAAGGCGGGGCAGCGCCTGTGGGCTTCGCTCTCTGCTGGGCTCCTCGGCACGTCTCGCTGCTCCAATCTCGTCACCACCGCATGTGTTTGCTTAAGGCAATGTCGGTGATATTTATACCTGAAAGGTGCCGAGATTGACGTAAGGATGGACATATATACGTCAATAAGGATGTCATATGAACGGGCTCGTTCGCACATTCTTTTGCTGAAGTTCTCGGTGAAATCAAAACAATGGCTATGGGAATTTCCCAGGTCGCTGTAGGTTTGATTTGTTTTGAGAACTCCGTATGCCTTATCAGGGGCTGGAGGAATATCGCTTGTCTAATTAGATGGCATGCGTTATGAACTAATCAGATAACGCGCTTCTGTGCCGTGGTGTGGCTTAATCAGATAACGGTTTTTGCACCGTTGGATGGCTGCTAGTTAATTATTAACCAAACCAGGGTCAGGAATAGGGGAATCGATACAGTACCTATAGGAATACATCACAACTCTGCTTTTACGGCAGTTTTCAACTCCAATAGCAGAAGGATCGTACGGAGTGTCATCAACACAGATCGTACTTGCTGGGCCGGAAACTGCTGGGTGTTTACGTACGGACGACGCGTACTGTGTGACCCGGATATGAATTGTATGTCTTTTTGTGTCTTATGGTATTTGGTACGATTCGTATGTAAATATGCTTTGTGTTAGGATCATACTTCATTGTACGTACAAGGACGTTGTAGGTGTACGAATCGTATGGGAAAAACGCTCCGTACAGCCAATCGTGGGGGATTTTACCAGATCGGAATCGGCCCCTTTGTGTGTAAAATGTAAAAGAACACAATATTGTAATATAATATAAGTATATCAAATGTTAAATATTGTATATTGTGTCAACTTTAAAATATATATTAACTTTAAAATAATAATATATTAAAAAAACTTATACTATGACATTTTTCAAAAACAATTGTAACTTCAAACATTAAATAAAAATATGTTATTTTAAAAAAACAAAAAAGAAACAATATTTGTGAAAAAAATATTATTTAAAAAAATACACAATATAAAAATATGCAAATAAATAAAATAAATTCTACTTACAAATAATAGCTGTTAAAAAAAATAGAAAAATATTATATGAATATTGTAATAAACAAATTAATGAATACTTTTCTTATCAAAAACATATATTAAAACAATTTGTTAAACAATTAGATGAAAACAAGAGACTTAAAAGGGTCAAATACACTACTCCCACACTAATCAGAGAATCCATATGGATATTGATGGGATTTTGAGGGATTAAAGATATTATTTCCACTACAAATTTAGCAACAGCAAAGACATTTTGGACTTTGGAGGGGTCAGATGCACTCTTCTCATTCCAGTGTAAGCAACAGTAGGGGAAGTGTTGGGCATTGGAGGGACTAGATTTACTATTCACACTCCAACATAAGTAAAATTAGAGAAGTGTTGGACTTTGGATGGGTCAGATTTATTACTTCCGCTCCAACCTGAGCAATAGTAGGTTAAAGTGCTGGACTTTGGAAGGGTCGATTCATTATTTCCACTCTAACTTGAGCAACAGTTGGGAAAATGGGGACTTTGGAGGTGTCAGATTTCCTATTACAACTACAACATAAGCTAGAGAATGGAAAGTGCTGGACTTTGGAGAAGTCATATTTACAAGTCTCACATGAATGAAAGTAACAGTAGGAAAAGTATTGTAATCATAAGGAGGGAAAATCTTGGATTTTGGAGGGGTCTGATTTGCTGATCCCACTCCAATGAAGGCAACAGCAGAGAAAAGTGTTGGAGTTTGGATGGGTAAGCTTTGTTATTTCCAATCTATTATAAGCAACAGTAGGGAAGTGTTGCTGTTGGACCCGGCCTTGTGGCGTGGTTCGCGCCTGTCCCGCCACCCCCTGCAAGCGTAGACCTGCACCCTGGGCCCCCTGCGCAGCGTCCCCGTAAGAGTAGCCTGCACCCTGAAGCCTGGTCGTCTCACCCCTGATAAGCCCGAGCCCCCCGTAACCCACGACCAGGCCCGCCGGTCCCCGTCCCGCTCCTGGCTCCGAGCGCCTAACCTTGCATGCCCCACAAGGCCCGGCAGCCATTTTCCCTTCCCGAGATCCCTGTCTCCCTGGGCCTAGCGTGACCCCGGCCCCGGCGAAACCCAGACTCCAAAGGCGCGCCAGTCCCAGCTGGGGGGTAAAGGGGCTCCCCGAGTGTGATAAGCCAGGCAGTTTCGATGGCACCTCCCGCCTCCCCTGAGAGACTGGTATCTGTCACACCTTTGGCCCTCCCCTGTGGGCCAGTTTCGATCGCACCTTGGCCTCCCTGAGTGCTGGCTCCAGACCTGCTGGGCTTCTGGGAATTCCCGGACCCATCTCTCAAAGGATCAAAGAGCCAACCGCCGGACCTGGCCAACGACCAGCCCCCAGGGCTTGAGACCTCCGCCTGCGAGGGTCCGGACATCAGAGAGCCCCTGGACTATATCTGGGCCCGCCCGACAACTAGCGGGCAGTTGTATCTTGGACCTGAAGCCTGCTGATCTGATCACGGCTGACCCTAAGAAGAACTCATCTGGAACCTCGGAGCCCTGCTGACGCTGTCGCGGCTCAAGCTGATCTTGTAACCCTCGGAGCCCTGCTGACGCTGTCGCGGCTCAAGCTGATCTTGTAGCCATCGGAGCCCTGCTGACGCTGTCGCGGCTCAAGCTGATCTTGTAACCATCGGAGCCCTGCTGACGCTGTCGCGGCTCAAGCTGAACTATAACCATCGGAGCCCTGCTGACGCCGTCGCGGCTCAACCTCTCTAAGACCACCGGAGCCCTGCTGACGCTGTCGCGGCTCCTCACGAACTTCTCCAGATCGAGCCCTGCTGACCTCGTCGCGGCTCATGGAGTACTCTGGTCCGGCTGGACCATCGAGACCACCATCACGACCGAGCCGACTCGACGTGAGTGAAGCAGCCAGTACGACCACCATCTTCCGTATCCCCCAGCTCGAGGATTGAGAGCTGTGCGCTGGATACGCCTCGTAACCGGCCCCGAGACTAAAAGACTGTCCCGCTTCCCCCTTTCCGAACCCTCCAAGACTTTGTGGTCCTTCGATCACTGTGTACATAAGAGTGCTTCCTTCTTTTATCACTTATATAAAGAACTTGTTACTAGAATCCCACGGCGTGGTGTCTGTTCGTAGGTGTGGTGTGAGCTCAGTGTGTACGATCCTAGGCTCGAAGTCCTCCCCGGTGAGGACCTCACAACAAGACTCGGCAAGATCTGTAGGAGAGGTGGGTCTTGGGGTGACCGGGTGAGCATAACCTGGCCCTCGGAGATCGCCCCTTCTAACATTGGAGGCAGCGTCGCGATAAGAACCTAAGTCTAGGGATCGTACAGTACTGACACACTACCCGAACAAAGAAAAACAACCATGAGCATCACGGAAGACAAGACTACCTTCCGGGTGGAGCTCCTGAAGGACTATACGCACCGACAAATGAAGCAATTCTGCAAAGATCTCCACATCCCGACAATGGGATTTAACACCAAAGAAGACTTTCATCAAGCCCTGACCGCCTGGGTGGAGGCCGGAGCACAACCTCCAGCACCGACAGAAACCGAGGGAGAGGGAGCACCCCTGACCGAAACCCACGCTCCAGAACAAGAAAGAGCAGAGTCCCCGACGTGGACTCACAGCATGGAAAGAGGTCTGTCTCGAGAGGAGATGACCGACGGAGAACGCAACCGAAACCACGAGATGGAACTAGCCCGTCTGAAAATGGAAGGAGAACTCAAACTGGCCGAGAAAAAGCTAGCCATCGAACAGCTGCGGCTGCAAGGAGAACTGGAGGAGAAGAAACTCCAGAGAGAACACGAAGGGAAAAGACTCCAGCTGGAGTACGAGCGCAGAATGAAGGAGATCGAAATAAAGGCCCAGACCAAAGACAACAGAACATCGGCAACCCGAGAGTCCGTTCCCCCGGTGGAACCCAAGGTCCATATTCCCAAGGATGTGGTCAAAGAATATTATAAGAACGATGATATCCAGCAATGGTTCAAGGCCTACGAGGTCGCCATGACCTCTCACCGAGTTCCGCAGAAAGATTGGGGAGCCGGGCTGTGGGGTTGATTCTTGAGTGAAGGGAGAGACACCCTACTCGACCTACCGTCTGCCGAACAGACATCCTACAGCCACATGAAAGAAGCCCTCCTCACAAGGTACGGTCTCACCCCTGAAATGTACCGCCAACGCTTCAGAGAATGCAAGAAGATTCCCGGCACCACATGGGTAGAATATGTCAACTTCTACAGCCGGGCCCTGGAAGGGTGGATCAAGGGCAGCAAGGTGTCCACCTTCGAGGGGCTCATTGACCTTATTGCCTATGAACATTTGTCTCTGAACTGCTTTGTGGAACTCCGACAGCACCTCCTGGACAGCAAGTTGGCTGACCCCCGGAAGCTGGCCGTCGAGGCCGATCGCTGGGTGAGCACCAGAGTACCCCGGGGGCCCGGGGGAGACTCTGGCCGAAACGAACAAGGACCATCCCGCCAGAGGGGAGGGTGGGGTCAGACTAGACAGAGGGGATCCCAGATAGGGTCCCCACGCAGTCCCCCCAGAACCAGCCCGGCACCTCACCTCCCGCAGCGCGCGCAGGGTTCCCCCCAGCCAAGCCAGGGCCCCGAGTCAGCCAAGCCTGCTTCCATTGCCAGCAACCAGGGCACTATGCCAATGACCCCCACTGCCCGTTATTTAAGAAACCTGCCGCTGCAGGGCCCCCAGTGCGCCACATCACCTCAGTAGCCCTAGAAGAAGAGGGAGAAGAGGAGTTCGAGGGAGCTGACCCCGCAGCTATGATGTTAGTCTCCCTGGGTGATAGGGAGATGGTCCCAGGAGCCCCCCTACCCGACAACACAGAGAAATACCGACAGCAGGTGACTGTCAATGGCCACCACATAGGGGCGCTCCGGGACACCGGGGCCAGTATCACCGCCGTCAAACGCCACCTAGTCACCGAAGCCCAGATTGTTCCCCACATCTCCTGCAGGGTGATCGCAGCTGATAACTCCGTCCGCACCTGCCGGATAGCTCAAGTCCCGTTCGAATGGGGGGGCGTCTCCGGAGAGTTACGAGTGGCGGTCCGCTCAGACATGCCCGTGGACTGCCTGCTCGGCAACGACCTAGAGAGCTCCCCATGGCAGCGGGTTGAGAAAAGGACCCACCTGGAGATGGTGGGTCTGCCCGAATGGGCCTGTGTGAACACCAGGTCGATGACCGCCCGAGGGGCAACTCCAGAGGCAGCACCGGCTATCCCCGAGGACCCCGAGGTCCCTGAATCCTCTGAGACCCCTGAGCTGTCCCCTGGGGAGAGCTTCCCCCCCGACGCAGGTCCCCTCGGTCCTGGCGTCGAACCGACCCCGAGCTTGGACGACCTTCCTGAGCTGGCCCAGTGGCGCCAGGAAGGAGGACCGTCCCGAGAAGAATTCTGCCTAGAACAGACCTCCTGTCCGTCCTTGGTCGGGCCGCGGCAGCAGGCCGCCGCCCAAGCCGCCGGTGACCAGTCCGGCTCCCACTTTGTCTATTGGGAAAACGGCCTCTTGTACAGCGAACAAAAGTCTGCCGAGCTAGGGTTGGCCCGAGTGCTGGTGGTACCCCTACGCTTCCGCAGCTTCCTCCTGAACCTGGCCCATGATGGTGCCCGCCCTAGTGGGACACTTAGGTCAAGAAAAAACGTATCACCGCCTAGTCACCCACTTCTACTGGCCGGGCATGCGCTCCGATGTAGAGGCCCACTGCAAGTCCTGCCCCACGTGTCAGTCTAGTGGAAAGAGCGGCGGGAGGTGCAAGGCCCCCCTCCAACCCTCCCCTCCAACCCTTCCCCGTGGTCAGTACCCCCTTTGAAAGGGTGGGAATCGACATCGTGGGCCCCCTCGACCCCCGGACCTCCTTGGGCCACCGCTTTATCCTTGTCCTGGTGGACCATGCCACCCGCTACCCCAAAGCCATTCCCCTCCGAACTGTGACGGCCCCCGTAGTGGGGCGGGCCCTCATGGGGATCTTCTCTCGAGTGGGATTCCCCCGAGAAGTCGTCAGCAACCGAGGGACCAACTTCATCTCGAAATACATGAAGTCCCTCTGGCAACAATGTGGGGTGACGTACAAATTCACCACCCCATATCACCCCCAGGGTAATGGTCTGGTGGAACGATTCAACCGGACCCTCAAGGGAATGATCATGGGTCTCGAAGAGCCCCTGAGGCGTAAGTGGGACGTCCTCCTTCCCTGTCTCCTCTTCGCATACCGCAAAGTCCCCCAGAAGTCCCTGGGGTTTAGCCCCTTTGAGCTCCTCTACGGGCACCCCGTCAGGGGACCCCTCAGCCTGGTCAAGGAAGGTTGGGAGACGGCGGCCCCCGAGACCCCTCCGGATGTGTTTCGATACATCCTGGCCCTCCGGAACCAGACTAGTAAGTTCCGAGAACTGGCCGAGGCCAAACTCGAGGCCAGTCAGGAAGAGATGAAACGGTGGTATGACCAGAATGCCACTCTCGTCGAGTTTCAACCCGGACAGCAGGTCTGGGTGATGGCCCCCGTGGAGCCCTGTGCCCTGCAAGACAAGCGGACAGGGCCCTTCAAGGTGGTAGAGCGCAAGAGTCAGGTGACCTACCTCATCGATGTAGAGTCCCCCAGGAACCCCTTGCGGGTCCTTCACGTGAACCGCCTCAAGCCCCACTTCGCCCGGTCCGAGTTGAGCTTGCTCCTCGCCACGGAAGACGGGGAAGAAGAAGAAACGGAGCCTCTCCCCGATCTCCTGTGCACCAGAGAGAAAGACGGCTCCATAGAGGGAGTGAGTCTCTCCTCCTCCCTCTCTCCCGAGCAGCGCGAGGATTGTCGCCAGTTACTGGGACAGTTCTCGGACCTCTTTTCCCTCACCCCCAGCGTCACCAGCTGGTGCGTCCACGACGTGGACACCCGGGACAGTCCCCCGGTACGGCACAGAGCCTACCGCGTCCCCGACCGGGTCCGGGCCTGCATCAAGGCCGAGGTATCAAAGATGCTAGCTCTCGGGGTGGTCGAAGCCTCTGACAGCCCATGGGCTAGCCCCGTGGTCCTGGTTCCGAAGGCAGCCGCCCCCGGTGCTGTTCCCGAGCTGAGGTTCTGCGTCGACTACCGCGGGCTCAACGCAGTCACCAGAACCGATGCTCATCCCATCCCCCGAGCAGACAAACTTATTGATCGCCTCGGGGCTGCTCGCTTCCTCAGTACCTTCGACCTGACCAGCGGATACTGGCAGATCGCCCTCACCGAAGGGGCCCGAGTGAGGTCCGCCTTTTCCACCCCGGATGGTCACTACCATTTCCGAGTGATGCCCTTCGGAATGAAGAACGCCCCCGCCACCTTCCAGAGGCTGGTGAACCAGGTACTGGCTGGGTTGGAAAAGTTCAGCGCTGCATATCTGGACGATATCGCAGTCTACAGTTCCCACTGGCCCGAGCACCTCCAGCACCTCTGGGCGGTGCTGACCGCCCTGAGAAGGGCTGGTCTCACCATTAAGGCAAGCAAGTGCCAGATCGGACAAGGGTCCGTAATCTACCTCGGGCACCAGGTCGGAAGCGGCCTCGTAGCCCCTCTCCAGCCCAAGATTGATGCAATCGTGGCCTGGGAGGCCCCCACGACCCAGACGGAAGTGCGGGAGTTCCTAGGACTCACGGGGTACTACCGGAGATTCATCAAGGGGTACGGCAGCATTGTGACCCCCCTCACGGAGTTAACCTCCAAAAATCAGCCGAAAAAGGTCAGCTGGACCCCCGCCTGCCAAGAGGCGTTCGAAACCTTGAAGGATGCCATGTGTACGGCTCCAGTCCTACAAGCCCCCGACTACACCCGAGAGTTTGTAGTCCAGACGGACGCGTCCGAGCATGGCATCGGAGCAGTTCTGTCCCAGGTGAACGAGAACGGCCTGGATCAGCCAGTGGCGTTCATTAGCCGGAGGCTACTCCCTCGAGAACAAAGGTGGAGCACCATCGAACGGGAAGCCTTCGCGGTGGTTTGGGCCCTGAAGAAGCTGAGGCCCTACCTGTTCGGTACTCACTTCCGGGTTCAAACCGACCACCGACCTCTCCGGTGGCTAATACACATGAGAGGGGAGAATCCCAAATTGCTGCGCTGGTCCAACTCCCTCCAGGGGATGGACTTTACTGTTGAGCACCGGCCTGGTGTTGACCACGCCAACGCAGACGGCCTGTCCCAATTCTTCCGCCTCAGCGAAGAGAACCCCCAAGAGGATGGGTAGTTCTCCCCGCCTTCAGCTGGGGGGGACGCGTGTTGGACCCGGCCTCGTGGCGTGGTTCGCGCCTGTCCCGCCACCCCCTCCCCGTCCCGCTCCCGGCTCCGAGCGCCTAACCTTGCATGCCCCACAAGGCCCCGCAGCCATTTTCCCTTCTCAAGATCCCTGTCTCCCTGGGCCTAGCGTGACCCCGGCCCCGGCGAAACCCAGACTCCAAAGGCACGCCAGTCCCGGCTGGGGGGTAAAGGGGCTCCCCGAGTGTGATAAGCCAGGCAGTTTCAATGGCACCTCCGGCCTCCCCTGAGAGACTGGTATCTGTCACACCTTTGGCCCTCCCCTGTGGGCCAGTTTCGATCGCACCTTGGCCTCCCTGAGTGCTGGCTCCAGACCTGCTGGGCGTCTTGGAATTCCCGGACCCATCTCTCAAAGGATCAAAGAGTCAACCGCCGGACCTGGCCAACGACCAGCCCCCAGGGCTTGAGACCTCCGCCTGCGAGGGTCCGGACATCAAAGAGCCCCTGGACTATATCTGGGCCCGCCCGACAACTAGCGGGCAGTTGTATCTTGGACCTGAAGCCTGCTGATCTGATCACGGCTGACCCTAAGAAGAACTCATCTGGAACCTCGGAGCCCTGCTGACGCTGTCGTGACTCAAGCTTATCTTGTAACCCTCGGAGCCCTGCTGACGCTGTCGCGGCTCAAGCTGATCTTGTAACCATCAGAGCCCTGCTGACGCTGTCGCGGCTCAAGCTGATCTTGTAAACCATCGGAGCCCTGCTGACGCTGTCACGGCTCAAGCTGATCTTGTAACCATCGGAGCCCTGCTGACGCTGTCGCGGCTCAAGCTGAACTATAACCATCGGAGCCCTGCTGACGCCGTCGCGGCTCAACCTCTCTAAGACCACCGGAGCCCTGCTGACGCTGTCGCGGCTCCTCACGAACTTCTCCAGATCGAGCCCTGCTGACCTCGTCACGGCTCGTGGAGTACTCTGGTCCGGCTGGACCATCGAGACCACCATCATGACCGAGCCGACTCGACGTGAGTGAAGCAGCCAGTACGACCACCATCTTCCGTATCCCCCGGCTCGAGGATTGAGAGCTGTGCGCTGGATACGCCTCGTACCGGCCCCGAGACTAAAAGACTGTCCCGCTTCCATCTTTCCGAACCCTCCAAGACTTTGTGGTACTTCGATCACTGTGTACATAAGAGTGCTTCCTTCTTTTATCACTTATATAAAGAACTTGTTACTAGAATCCCACGGCATGGTGTCTGTTCGTAGGTGTGGTGTGAGCTCAGTGTGTACGATCCTAGGCTCGAAGTCCTCCCCGGTGAGGACCTCACAACAAGACTCGGCAAGATCTGTAGGAGAGGTGGGTCTTGGGGTGACCGGGTGAGCATAACCTGACCGTCGGAGATTGCCCCTTCTAACAGTTGCATTTTTGAGGGGTTAGAACTACACTTACCATGACAGCGTAAGAAACAGTAGGAAAAGTGTTGAACTTTTGCAAAGCTCAGAATGACTTTTTATTAATCCTGAATTAATACAAAATAATCCATATTTTAACATTGTATATTTTATATATATATATAAAAAAAAACTAAAACACTAAGGCCCTGATTACGATGTTGGACTGTCTTCAGTCCGCCCGACCCCATCTCGGCCTTCATACAAGGTGACCAACTGTTCAGTCGCACTCCAATTTCTCAATGTAAACCGCCTGTAACACAAGCTCTCATTAAGAAATGGGAGGTGTCGTTCATCCCTGCACCTCAAGTTGCCTACCACAAGGTTCAGGGATCAACAGGGGGGCACCATAGGTTCCCCCTTGGCTTCCATCTAGAGGCCGCAGGCACAAGGGGCCCCCAAGCATGCTTTCCGACATGTTATGTTATGTTATGTTATGTTATGTTATGTTATATTTATTTTTATATAGCGAGCGGCGACTCAAAAAGAGTATCCCGGCGCTTTAGCAGCGAGACCTAAGACGAGATAACATAACACAGCAATAAAACAAAAAAAAGGGGAGCTCAGAAAAAAAAAGGGAACAGAGCCTATGAAGTAAACAACCAGGTCTTTAGACCCTTCCTAAAAGCAAGTAGACTGGTGGCGCCCCGAAGTGTCAGCGGCAGAGAGTTCCACAGCTGTGGTGCCAGCAGTCCAAAGGAGCGACCTCCAATGCGAGCTCTTTTCACACGTGGTACCACCGCCAAGAACTGTGACTCCGATCTGAGAGCGCGGGCAGGATGATAAAAGGCCAGTCTCCTTTGGAGGTACTTCGCGCCCCCAGCATGGAGGGCTTTATAAGCCAGAGTCAGCGCTTTAAAGATGATCCGCTTGCGGATAGGCAGCCAATGTAAGACCTGCAAGAGACCCGCAACACTGGTTCGCCTATTTAAGCCATAGATGGCTCTCGCCGCAGCGTTCTGCGCGACCTGGAGCCGCTGCAGCAAATACTCTGGCAGGCCCAGGTAGAGGACGCTAGCATAATCCAGCCTGGACCCGATCAAAGCCTGCACGGTCAGTTTCCGATGTTCTTCCGATAAAAGGGGTAGAAACTTCCTCAACACCTTGAGGAGGCCAAAACAGGTACTCGTCACCCCCAAGATCTGGGCTCTCATCGTCAGGCCCTTGTCCATCTTGACCCCCAAGTTCTTAGCAAATAAAGATGGACGGGCTGGTGGAAACATGTTGGTAGGCCACCAGGTTTGCCAGTCAGGATCAGACGCACACCCGAAGAAGAGAACCTCAGACTTCTCAGAATTGCACTTGAGGCCACTCAGATGAAACCATCTAAAGACAGCCTCAAGGCAATCCCGGATGCTCTCTCCATTAAAATCTCCTCCGCTCTTACAAGAGAAGAGGAGCTGAGTGTCGTCAGCGTAGGACACGATCCGGGCCCCGAAAGACTCCGCCAATGCCGCCAGAGGGGTCATAAAGATGTTAAAGAGAGTTGGGCTCAAAATAGAGCCCTGCGGGACCCCGACACCCAATGGCGGCATCACAGCAGAGTCCGGGGAGGCCCAGACCGTTTGTCGGCGGTCAGCTAGAAATGATGAAAACCAGCTGAGCACCGTCCCCCTTAGGCCAATCTCATAGAGTCTAGAGAGGAGGCCCTCATGGGGAAAGGTGTCAAAGGCCGCCGACAAGTCCAACATGACCAGCATGGCCTTACCCCCAGAGTCCAGTACCCCTTTAATGTCTTCCGACACCTCCAGGAGCGCTGTCTCTGTGCTGAGGTTTGGACGAAAGCCCGATTGAGTGGCATGCAGAATCTCATGCGATTCCAGAAAATTGGAGAGCACTGTTTGTATATGCTTCTCCAGAATTTTCATAAGGGCTGGCAAGAGAGAGATCGGTCTATAATTGACCAATGCCGCAGGGTCAAGACCAGGCTTCTTCAGCAGGGGGATGACCATTGCCTGCTTCCAAGCTTGCGGAACCAGACCCTGGCTCAACGAGAGGTTCAAGAGTGGATTGACCAGTGGATTTAAAGCTTCCGCCATTTTTGATAGAAACTTAGCCGGGCAGGGGTCCAAGGGCGATCCAGATTTAAGCGTGCCCATAAGCCCTAAGGAAGCAGAGGCTGAAATGGGGGGGAAGATTGCCAGCAGCGGGCCTGATAGAACCGCCAGACGCGAACCGTCCTCCGTGCAGATTGACCCCACAGGCGCCACCAGATGGAAAGAGTCCTGGATAAGCTTTATCTTGCTGGTGAAAAAGTTAGCAAGATCCGCCGCCCAGGACTTAGGGGGCAAGTCTCGGGAAGCATTGGAGCGGGGAGCTGTGAATTCTCTCACTATGGAAAAGATTTCCTTACAGAAGTTAGAGGCAGCCTCTATTCTCCCAGCAAGATAAGCCCTTTTTCCAAAGCGAATGTCCCGCTGATATGCCTTAACCGCTGTCTTGTAGAGCAGTTTCGCCTTAGGATCATTTTGAGAATGCCAAGCTCTCTCCGCCACCTTACAGGACTGTCGGGCGGTCGACAATGCTGCAGTGAACCAAGGGGCCGAAACCCGTTTCGGTGTTGAGCGGGGGGCCATCACTGGGGCAAGGTCATTAAGCCTGTCCAACAGCCAGACCTGCAGAGCTTCCAGGTCCTTCTCCAGATCTCCTGAGAAGGGGCACGGATGATCCAGCACAGCCTGAGCTAGCATCGCCGGGGTCACAGAATGATAAGCCCGGAGGGCGCGACACTGTTGCTGAGATACGGAGTTGGCAGGTCTCATTGTGCCTTTAACCAAAAATTTAGCTAGCCTGTGGTCTGACCAGAGCACCGGAATAATCTCCTTAACCTCCAAAGGGGATGTCGAAAAGACCTGGTCCAGGGTGTGTCCCTTGTCATGGGTGGGTCCCAAAAGATACGGGATCAAGCCCAAGGGGGCAGTGGCCTCCAAAAATTTGGTGCTGTCCGGGTCTAATGGGTCATCCATACGGAAGTTAAAATCTCCAGCGACAATACACTGTTCCGTTTTCAGAGCCAGCCCTGATAGAACAGACTCGAACTCTTCAAAGAAGGTACCGGATGGACCGGGTGGTCTGTAAACCAATAGACCTTTGAAGGATTGGTGGGGTGCCAAGGTGATGGAGAAAGCAAGGGACTCCGAGCCGCGGATGTTGTCTACCGGCAGAATGGTACAGGCCACACTTTCCTTCACCACCAGAGCCACTCCCCCACCTCTACCCTTGAGTCTGTCCTGCCTAAAGACATTATAGTCAGAAGGAAAGGCGGCAGCCACATCCGGGTTAGAGAATTCCCCCAGCCATGTCTCAGTTAACATGAGACAAAGAGGCTTTTCCGTGTCTAGGAGATCATAAATATCCTGCGCATGTCTCGCCACAGATCTAGTGTTGAGCAACATGCAGAGGTGCCCAGAGAGGTCAATTTTTTTGATGGGGGGCCGGAACACGGCACAGCTAGGGCGCCAGCCGCACCCAGGGCAACAGCACTTACCCCTGTAACGGCCAGGGAAAACAGAACAGCACTCACTGGAGGGAGGTTGGAAAGGGCGTAGTAGCCGTAGCTCACATGATGTATATCGGAGCTGGGGGGCCCTGGAGCAGCAACGCCCAGTGGCTGAGCCCAGCCCGCCGCTCCGCTCGCCTCCAGGACGCAGACGGGCGCAGACGGGCTGGACTGAGGCGTGACTCCGGCGGTGATCCGGCGTATCCGCTGCGCGTGACCGCTGCGCGTATGCATGACTCCCTTATGAGGAGGCCGTCGCCTGAGCCACTAGACCGTGCAGCCCGCGCCCCTCACCCAGTATGGCCACCACAGAAGCCCTGGGCTCCTACACCAGCCCACAGGAACCGGGACCCGCAAAGCGCGGTGGACTACACAATTATAGTGCAAGTGAAGGCGCTATAAGTTAAAAACAGGGAATATGGAAATGAAAAATAAAGCAAATATAAAAAAAGGTATTTTTAAAAGAACGCCGCCAAATTGCTAATACAGCGTGCGTCAGGTCAGCATAGCGCCATGAAGCGCTGAGGTAGGTCTCGCGTCCGCGTCCGCTCGTGCATCAGCGGAGCCAGGAATAACAAGAACGAGCCCCCTGGTTACCTCCCTTATGAGGAGGGCGTCGCCTGAGCCACTAGACCGTGCAGCCCGCGCCCCTCACCCAATATGGCCGCCACAGAAGCCCTGGGCTCCTACACCAGCCCACAGGAACCGGGACCCGCAAAGCGCGGTGGACTACACAATTATAGTGCAAGTGAAGGCGCTATAAGTTAAAAACAGGGAATATGGAAATGAAAAATAAAGCAAATATAAAAAAAGGTTTCCATGTCAGACAGGCCGGCATGGAAACCATGTTGGAAACTGTGCATCGTAATCCCAAGGGCCCCTCAGAAGCCAGTCCAAATAACTGTCTGGTTTACTTTCCGACCGCCAGCATCATAATGCAGCAGTTGCAAAGTAAACCGAGGAGCCCATTATGATGCGAACCTGAAGGCTCCAACCAACAGTTTCAGCCTTTACAAGCTGCATCGTAATCAGACCCTAAGTTCACATATAAAATGATATCTATTACAAAAACACAAATAAAATATATTTAACACACTTCCCAACCTAAAATTTTATCAACATACAATCAAAATAAATTAACAATAGAACAAAGATAACATTGCACAATATTTAAAAAAACCAATATTATAAAAAACTAAAACATAACATAATTAATTGATATCTAAATTATTAAAAATAATCAAATACGCTAATACTAAATATTTCAGATATTGAAATATTAATCTCAATATTTTTATAAATGATGTATTACATATTTAAAACAACTCATTACATAATCAATTATCACAAACTAAATGTGTAAATAATTATTATTTAACAAACTTCACACCCTACTTACATACAAACCCTACAACCCAACCAAAAATGTATTGAAATGTAAATATATTACCACATAAAAAAAATAGAACTGGTCAATAAAATATATTTAAGTATACTTAATGGTAAAATATTATCAACTTATAAGACGAAAAAATACCCCCCCCCCAAAAAAAATATATATATATATACTGTACATATATAAAAAAAACGGTATAACATACTTAAAACTGTTATATTTACCTTCAATATTCTGTCCTATGATATTGTTCACAATAATTTTGACACAATATTTATGTCAATAGATATTTTAGTAGAGTACCACTACAGCATGACTCTAAGCACTGATTGGCCCAAGTCGTATGATAGAGGGTGTAAGAAATTGGGAGTGAAATTGAAAGTGAAATCGTTGAGGGGTGTCGCTACCCACCTCAAGTAAATATCATAATCCTTGCCAGGGTGAACCAGTAAAGTCATTAACAATTAAACCTGAGCTCAACCCTATGGCAGAGACCAGACAGTCTTACCTTAGAGGCAATGTGTAATGTATGTGTGCAGTATCAAAAAAGTAATAAGGTTAAAACATAATAGGAGAAAATCCCAAACCAATCTGGAAAATTGAGTACATTTTTGTAAATAAAATAACACCAAAACAAACTCAATCCAATAAAGGGAACTAGATGCATGTATTTTTGTATGTTTAAGGTTACAAATAGCACCAGAAAGCATTACCTTTCAACTATGGTGACCTGGTTGTGCTTAGCCAGTACCACCGCATGATTTAAGGCTTTTGCAATGGAGCACAGGTCGAGCACAGGCACTACTTTTACCCCAATAGGAAGTCTTATCTTCTGACTAGGGGCCTGATTACGGGTTTGGTGGTACCAGAGTGGATGGTACAATGCACGCCTGCTGTGAGACTGCCAAACCTGGTGAAACGTCCTGCCAGATCAGGAGTTTTTCCTGATCCGGCAAGCGGTCCTGCATCGGTTTGAGACTGGCAACCTGTCAGACTCATAAAAGAGCCTAAAAGGCAGACAGTTGCTTTTAGAGAGCCGACTGCAACTTCCTTCACGGTGTGGCAAGCATCCCACACTGTGCAGGAACTGGAGGTGCATATTTACAGGGGCCACATGTAATACCAGGCCCATATTGGGGGCCCTCTCTGGGCCCCCTTCGTTGCCTCACTGCCACCATTTTCATGGCTGTCTTACCACCATGAAAATGGTGGCGTTGAAGCACATCATAATATACTAGTCGCTGGCACTGTTGCACTGCCAGTATTTTACTGCCACTGATTGCTGCAAGACCGCTGTGGGGTCCTGGATCCCTGGACATCGCAGCAGTCCTTTGGCAGTCCAACCGCCACATTCAAGTTGTGGTGGTCGAATTGCCACTACAGGTTTGGCAGTCCTCGTAATTTGGACCTAAGTCTCTAAAATGGATATCAAAAATCCTTGGTAGGACAAGGCAGCAGACCGTGACTGATATGGGCCCCAAGAAGCCAGAAAGCTGGCAGACAAAGTCACAGTGAAGTAGTTGGCTTTGGGCGGGAAAGCTCTGGGTAGGAGATGATCAAATTCATGGCTAAGGAAGGTACCTACTTGCTCAGATACTTTTTGTGACTTTGCTCTGTAGAGACTTTTGCCTTTGGATTCAGTCACTTTTTTTGAGCTTTCACCCCTCCATTGAGATAAGGCTGAAGGCTGTGGCCCAACAGAGCTCCAGGAGGTCAGATTGCCCCTCAACGAGGTCCCGCTGAAATAGATTCACTGCTGCTGAATA
The DNA here is from genome assembly GCF_964261635.1 of Lissotriton helveticus. NCBI lineage: Eukaryota > Metazoa > Chordata > Amphibia > Caudata > Salamandridae > Lissotriton > Lissotriton helveticus. The sequence goes on from NC_136062.1 coordinate 314,642,314, forward strand.
GCTCTGAGTTGGAGCATCCTAAATCTTCAGCCCAGAGGCAAAACACCTTTGTTGGATTCACTTGGCAGGTTTGTCCGGGTCCTCTGGAGGTCTTTTGAGTCAGAAAGGTTGTAAGTCTAGGTCTCTCAGGATGTTAGGAGAAGTACAATTTAAGACCTCAAGAAATGGATTCTGAAGATTTAATAGGAAATTATTGCACACTCTTCCTGTTCAGAAAAATCTTTTATTCCATGATCTTCCTATTTCAACAAAGTTTCCTTTACTTTTCACGATAAGACTGACAATAATCCCCATTTTTTTCAAATGAGGCAATTATGCCCATCCAGGTCCTTTCACTGCATCATGTGGGGTAACGCAATTCATAATCATCAAATTTTTGGCAGAAAGAATTTATTTTATTTTTGAATAATATTCCAATGCATATTCAAATATAATTTCAGTCTTATCTTGAAAAGTTAAGGAAAGTTTGTTGAAATAAGAAGATCATGGAATAAAACCAAAGACTTTTCTGAACAGGAAGAGTTTGCAATATTTTCTTACTGGCTGTGCGATTGGAAAGGGAGCACCTTGCCGTTTCAAGTGTTTATGAACCATGTAAACATACGTTGAGGTGAGGCACGTCTCCAGTCGGCACGCTAAAGCGGAATAATATGGAAGAAATATGAAAAAAAGAAAAACATGGAGAAAATCTCGGTGTGCATCCTGCTACCCCTATAACAATAAATATGTTTGCCAAGTTAAAAGCTTCCTTTTTAATATTAAAAAGCCACACCCAGCGAAGGCCTGGTAGCCCCTAAGGCAGACTGCTAAATAATACAAATAAGGGAATTTCCTCTTGTGTTCAACATGCCCTGACTGTGAAAACTCAAAATGACCTTATTCATAATAGTAAGGCTTGTAGCCCCTTTCGCTAGCATAGAGTTATGCTAGCCACTATTTTGAACCACCAAAGATAATACTCCAATGTATCAAACACGTTGTTGCATTAAACCTTGCTTATATCTGAAATTGTATTTAACGTAGCTGTTGATAGGAAGGTGGCTTTAGAAAGTCAGCACTTTGTTGCTCAGACCACTGGTAGCCCTTCCTGGCTATCTGCAACAAATGTCCCCCTGGACATATTGCTGGCCCCCTTGCTAAGTGGTGTAAAGTATTCCTAGGAGCAGGAAACGTTGAGAATTGCTAGTGGGAAGAGGTATGACCTCCTACAGCAAAATAGCTCCTGGCATTGGCCACAGATGGCTCGGCTTCAAAGATGCTAACATCTAGGTGTAGCACATGCTGGCCAAACCTTATTCTGCCCTCTCCTTTGTATAGACATATAGGCAGGCATCTCCTCTAGAGGGGGAAGACCCATTGGAGAACTGTTTTCTAGGAGCAGGAGCTCGTCATGCTGGATACCCCCTAGGGTTATATGCCCAGATCTCTACACGGAGGAAGAAGGCTTGAGCTATCTTGGATTTAGGCAGAGGAGTGTACATTGGGAATGTTTCTTGCCATTCCCCTAGGAAGTGATGTAAAGTGGAACTAGTAGCCACTTGGGAATTGTCGCCTCATTGGCAAGTGAGTCCTTCCCTCCCACAAACATGAAGTTGAGATAAAAATGGCATCCCTAGCACATAGTCCTCAGATCGCTTCTGAACTGGAAAGAAGACAGAAGAAAGACTGTTGTGATGTTCCCTGGTCCAAGCAAAGAGAGGCTGCAACAAGTACTGGCCTACATATGCGGCACCCAAGTGACCGCAAAGAGAACTGTGCCCACTCATGAACAAGAACTCCACTTGTTCCAGACAGAAAAAGTGACTCCAAGGGATAGGTGGCTAGCACCCTGTTAACCATCAGGAGTTCAAAAGCTGAAGAAGCCTGCACCCTCAAGAGTCCAGCTACCCTGGAACACCTGGTCACTACTGGGCACCAAAGTGCAGCCAGGAAAAGGGAGCCTTGACCGTCACAAGGTATCCTCATGGCAGTCGGACCCATGACAGTAGTCTGAGTGGACTTTGGAACCCCAACAAGAATGATTTGTCTATGTTGAACCGTTCAACCGTACGGTGGCTATCACCCAAAAGTTTTGCCTTACACCTCCTGTTTTTGCTGAATTTCTTTTCATTGGCTTTTGGGCCCTGCACACTTTACCACTGCTAACCAGTGCTAAAGACCTTGTGCCCTCTCCTTTAAACATGTTGGCATTGGCTTACACATAATCAGCACATGTAATCTACTTGTAAGTCCCTAATAAAGTGGTATTACATGTACCCAGGGCAATGAATGTAATGAAATGCTACTAGTAGACCTGGGCACTCACTGTGCCACTCATTTAAGTAGCATTTTAAACAGGTCTTAGGCCTGCTATTGCCCAGTGCATTTAAAACGCTGGACATGCACTTTTAGCCTTTAGATTTCCTGGTAGTAAAAAAACTATAAAACTGATTTTTCACTACTGCAGGTCCTACCTCCCCCACAGAATAACATTGTATTACTTTATTACATTTAATAAGTGACATCTTTCATTTGGGAGCAGGTACGAATATGAAGTTTGGTGGCTAAATAATTGTACATTTAACTATCTTTGATGGTAATTTTAAGTTACAATTATGAACCTTTAGAAAGTTGATTTTATCTTCTCCCAACCATTTGCCAGTGAGACAGTTTAGGAATAGGTGTTGGCAGGATGGGCCAACTCTAATTTCATAGGTGGGAGGAGCTGTCATCTGCCATACTTTCACATCACATAGGCTCCACCTCAGCACACTCACAAAAGGGTTTCACACTAGTCTTTTGTGCTCCCAGACAAGCTGGGGCCAGGGCATGGAAACAGGAAATACCAAACCCCTTTGGGATGAAAACCTCCAGAACCTTCTCCTATTTCAAAGGTGGCACTAAGAATAAATATTGAACCCTTAGACCCAATTTTCAGTAAACCTCTGGACATGTGAAACACTCAGAAGGACTGCTGTGCTGCTCTCCTGTACTAAGAGCTTTATTGGACCTAGCTCTCTGTGCTAGTAACCCTAAAGGTTTTGCCTTTACTCCTCACTTTTTTTCTAAAATAGTTTTTGATAGCCATAAGACTCTATGCATGTTTTACTGCTAACCAGTGCTAAAGTGCTTGCACACTTACCACTAAACATGGATAAATAGGTTTACCCATGATTGGCATATTACATTATTCTATAAGTCACTTGTAAAGTGGTAAACCATAATACCAGGACCTGTCAATTTAAAGGCTACCAGTAGACCAGCAGCACATTTTGTGCATCCACTTAAGTAGCCCTTTAAATCATGCCCCAGGCCTTCCTTTGCAACCTGAATGTAGTTTCAAACTGTTAATTTGACTCAGCAATATAACCCCCTTGCCAAGACCTAGAATCCCCTTTTATTGCACATAAGTCTCCCATAACGTAGGCCCTAGGTAGCCCACAAGGCAAGGTGCATTGCTATTAAAAGGGTGAACATGTACTTTTATGTTTTACATGTCCTGGTAGTGAAAAACCTTTAAATTTGTTTTTCATTAATGTGAGGCCTACCTGTCCCATAGGATAACATTGGTTTGCCTTATTACATGTAATAAGTGCTAACTTTTGATTGGGACCAAGTCAGACTTTCATGCTTGCTATCTATGAAATTGTAATGTAAAATCCTACTTAATGGCTAGGTCTGATTTTAAATTACAATTTTAAAAATGGCACTTTTAGAAAGATAGCATATTCCTGCCGTTAGCTATTTGGTGCCTGCTGTCTCTCCTGGGTCAGGTGACTGGGTGAAACTTATAGTTAGACTTTGTAAAATTCAAACAAGAGAATACATGTGTGCTGAATGGGCCATCTGCTGGCAGGATGGGGCAGAGCTTCCCATAGCCACACCTGCAACTGACTAGGCTATGCTCTGCCTTCACACAAAGGGCTTTTCTCCTCAAAATTGTCTCTGCAACTAGCTTGGAGCCTGGGCAGTGGAGTTAGGACTTCAAAGAGAAATCTATAGAAACTTCTCCCAATGTCAAAGGAGGTATCAGGTATAAAAATAGGGAACTCAGGTGCACTCTTCAGTTTACTTTTTTTTTTTTTTTTTTTTTAAACTTTATTTAAGGAAGGAATAGCGGTGTATCAGTTACATACATTTCAGTGGGCGAACCCCATATAGCATTTCAATTTAACATTTCTATATGTGATGAGCGATTTTTCGTAACACGAACTCGTTGCCTGTATTGCTCAGGTATATTACATACATCATTTGTGAGTTGCACCGTACAGGATTGAGTCCCCTAATACCCCCTCCCTCCTGTGTCAGTGATGGCGAAGTCTTTTTTTTCCCCTTCATTGAACAGTGTGAACAAACTTCCCAACTTACCCCCCCTGAACCATGTGTCATCGCAACTTGTTTCACCCACCCACGTGGTACAGTAGTCAGTGCCTCTCCATTCAGTTTACTTTTTTGAACTTCCTGCTGCTGTGGCTTGCTGTGCACTCCACAAAACTGCTGTGCTGTACCTGCCTTGAACCCTCAGATGCCAGCCAAGCTATTTAAGCCCTGAATCTTCACCTGAACCCAGGTGTAGTGTTGTTCTCTGTAACCCCCCTGTTCTCTGTTGGAACACTGCTACCTGCGTGTTCCAGAGAGTGGTGGTTGGAACTGAATTGTCACCAGAAGCCGCCTGGGCTACTCATACTGGACTAATTCTCCCATATTAAACTTCTTATGCTTAACTCTCGTCTCTGCAACTTATTTCACGTGGCGTCGAGTTGAACTTGTGTACCCCCAGGACGAAGCTCGCGTGCCAGCACAGTCCCGACACTCCCTACTCACCAAAGTCAGTTGTTTGATCGGTGGATCCTAGTGCTCTGTGGATCAAGGATGGCGCTCACTGCTGCATGTCAAACCTAAGAGTTGCCGACTGTTGCCTCTTTCGCTGGTGTCCGTGTGCTGAGCTGTGAATAGCCTGGCACACTCTTGCAGTCTGTGGTAACTGTCTGGCCGTGACTGCGCAGGAGGAGCCTGTGTGCTGAGCTGTGAATAGCACAGCGCACTGTTGTGGCCTGTGGTTACTGTCTGGCTGTGACTGCGCATAAGGAGGCAGAGTTGAGTTGAGGGCGCAGCGTCATTACTTGCTCTAATTAACCCATGCTGTGGCAGAGCTCTTTTCTCAGCACTCTCGCTGGGTGTGTGAGTGTTGCCTGATTTGGTGTCAGAGCTGAATTTCTTGTTTTTGTGAAGGTAAGCCGATCTGCCCTTGTGTCATGGATACATACCTTTTCAGGCAAGCTCTCATTTTTAGAAAGACAATTTAAAATCCACGGGCCATTTTAAAACATTGGCAAGAGGTGTCAAGCATTGAACCATCTGGGCAGTGCTTTTAACCTAAGAAATAAAGGGAAAATATGGCGTCAAGCATTGAACTATCAGGGAAGTGCTTTTAACCTCAGAAATAAAGGGAAATACGGCAGCCATCTCTTACAAATAGTTGGATGGAGAACAACTGCATTATAGTACTGTTTTCGACTACTCTATACTTCAGGCACTCCCGAAGATTTTTTTTGTGGCAATTTATTTCAAAGGGGGTTTGTTATGGTGTCTCATTGCCATTGCCCAGTTACCTTGCCCTTACTCATACATATTCAGAAGTCACTATTTTATTATTATCATTTTTTTATTGTTTTTAAAAAAAAGTTATTGGTATCTGTGTTGGAGCTAACTTTCAACAAGAGGTGTATCATTATTCACAATGCAGTCTGTGAATCTTCCACCGCTGTTTTTGGAGACACCAGGGGACCCACATATTACATAGAGGCAGTGGCATGATGCTTTTGTAACTTAGTTAGGTGTGATTGGGGCTTCAAGATACATACCAGAGAAAAAGAGATATTTACTTTTACATTTTTTGGTTTTTGAGGGGAGGTCCACGTTTAAACATTTGCCTGACATTCAAATCACTGAAGAGGAGGTTGAACTTGATGTTTATGAAGAGGCTGTCAAGAAGCTTGTTCAAAGATTTGATGTTGCTCCTAGTGTGGTAGCGTTGAGGCACAAGTTTTTCAAAAGAAAACATAAACCTACAGAAGACTTTAATACTTACATCTCTGCATTGAGCAAGCTTGCAGCGGAATGCCAATTTGGGAACGTTTCACAACAGCTCATTCATAGTCAATTTATCTGCCATTGTTCTGACAAGTCTATCAAGCAGAAGTTACTTTCTTTAGGCAACCCTTCATTAACTGAAACCATCAGGATTGCAAAAAGCATAGAGTTGTCGATAAAATCAGCAAGAGAACTTGAGGATAAATCCACTGTTCAGGTCAATGCTGTACTCTTCAAAACTGACAAGGAAAGGGTGTATAAAGCTTGTTCTTGCTCACTCCAAGCAACGGGCAACCAGCCACAACAGTCTCATTTTTTGAACAGTCTAACATATGCTTTAGGTGTGGATTCTCTTCTCATCAAAGTGGCGGTCAGCCATATCCGGCTTAAAATGCTCTCTGTAAGCTGTGCGGAAGATATGGGAACTTTGCTAAGATTTGTCAAAGTAATAAACGCAAGGGAACCAGAGTATCAGCGGTGGTAGATGATAGTGAAGCTGACGTGGAAAATTTATTGTGTGAATTCCATGACATGATTGTGGTTGTGGGCGATGAAAATAGCTCCAGGGCTGAGCAAGAAGGATGCGTTGACCCTCATGTTCACATTGAGGTTGGGGACAGACAGCTATATCTTTTGGCTGATTCTGTGACCTGAATCACTATGATTATCCAAGAGCTGTTCCAACAGAATTAGCCAGGAAGAACATTGTTCCCACCTGACAGATCTTGATTTTCCTATGAGGACAGAAAGATTGACCTCAAGGGATTCTTTGAAGATACCATAGTTTTTAAAGGGAGACGTATATGTGGTAAAATGTATGTTACGATTAAAGGATTGAACATATTGGGTTGGTTACACCAAGGGTTGTTTGGGATGGTTCTATGCCCTGGTACGAAAGAACAAGTTTCTGTGATTAGAGATGCAAATGACACTGAGCACTTGCTGAATGTGTTTCCAAGGGTGTTCTCTGGGGAGCTTGGGAAGATTGTGGGTTTTCAACACAAGCTAAATACGAAAGTCAATGCCATTCCCGTGATGCATAGGTTAAGGGGTATCCCTTTCAGCTTGCAGAGTGATTAGGCAAAGGAGTTGGAAGGGTTACGAATGAAAGGTATAATTGAGCCCATTGAGTCTTCTTTGTGGCTTTCCCCCCTTTTGTGGCCAAGAAAAAAAGAATGGTGAGTTGAGGGTTTGTGTTGATCTCAGAGCTCTCAACAAAGAAATATGGGTGGATTCTCATCCTCTTTCCATGATCAAAGAAATGCTGTCTGCCATCTCTGAAGCCAAGTTTTTCATGAAGCTTGACCTAGCATCTACCTACCATCAGGTAGAATTAGCCCAGGAATCACGTTATCTGACGACGTTCGTTTCCCCTTTGGGGGCATTCCAGTACTGCTGAATGCCTTTTAGCCTGGCGTCTGCAGATTCTGTCTTCCAGAGACTGATGTCTGAATTGTTAAAGGGAATCTCGAATGTCTCCTTTTTTTCAGGATGACGTGTTAATCCATGCCAGATCTCGTTCGGAACATGATCTGATTTCAAAGAAAGTGCTTTTGGCTTTTGACAAGGCTGGTGTGGTTCTGAAGAGGGAAACATATAAATTCATGAAATCCTCTATAGAATATCTGGGTCATGTTGTGTCTGAAGAAGGTGTTCGTCCCAAGCCTGGTTTAATTAAAGCCATTCCGGATGCCCCTCCCCCTATAGATAAAGCAGGAGTCAAATCTTTTTTGGGTCTCTGTGAATTCTATTCACGTTTCATTCCTTATTTTGCATCCAGGGTGAGGGCCATTTCTCTTCTGTTGAAAGACAGGTCTGATTTTTAGTGGGATGATGAGTGTTCTGCCTCATTCTCTGACATCAAAGAGCAGCTAGACAAGTGCCTGTGCGCTAAAAACATTTGATCATCTCAAGTGTTGTTTGACGGTAGATGCGAGTACGTTTGGTGTTGGGGCAGTTTTGACACAGAAGGATGCTGAAACAGAAAGTATAATTGGGTTTGCGTCCCGAGTCCTTAGGGATCCTGAGTTACATTATTCCGTGATAGAAAAAGAGCTTTTGGCATGTTGGTGGGCCATAGAAAAGTTTACGTGCTATCTCTGGGGAAGAAATTTCATTTTAGAAACCGATCAGAAACATATACAGCCTGATTCATCAAGCTGATTTGCGCTCGCAAAGGGCCAGATTCTGAGAATCTGGCCCTTTGCGAGTGCGATTTTTGCATTTGGTATTCATCATCCCAAATGCAAAAATCACTATTAGCGAAATCACATATTTGCGAGGAATTGGATTTGAGGAATCTCTAATAGAGATTCCTCAAATGCAATTCATCAACCAAATAGAAATAGCGAAATCGCAATATTTGGTCTCAATTTACCACCAGGTCTGACTTGGTGGTAAATTGCGTAACTAGTGTAAAAAGCACTTTAGTGCATTTTTTTCTTTTGCATGTTACACACACACATGTCCTTTGGACATGTGTGTGCGCAACACCTGTTCAAATGTGCATTTTAGGGGTGCTACAGGGTGTCCTTTGGACACCCCTGGCACCCTTAAAATCGCTATTTGATTTGCGAGTAGCAAATTGCTACTCGCAAATAAGGGATACTCCCCATTCATTCCTATGGGCCTTTTGGCCCATAGGAATGAATGGGGAGTTATTTCCTTTTTTTGCGAGTAGCAAATTGATACTCGCAAATAGAGAACATGTAGGAATCGCTATTTAGTTAGCAATTCCTACATGAATACCGTTTTGCGTGTCCTCAATAGCGAGTCGCTATGATTCGCTATTAGGGCCACGCAAAACGGCCCGTTGATGAATCAGGCTGTTAGTCTCTATTCTTAATGGCACCAATTGTAAGACTTGTACCCAATGAGTTGCAAGATTTGCAGCAAGATTGCTCCGGTTCAATTTTGAAGTTGTACATATTTCTGGAGGGAGAAATGTAAGAGCAGATTATTTGTCAAGAAAGATGAAGTGTTGGATGAGTGCGATGATGAGTGTTGTTTCATTGCTGCTATGGAGGTTGAAAATCCCAGTCATTTCACAGATGATGTGTGGAGGAAAAGCTTGGGTGATGATGATGTTAAGATGAAAATGGTCATGGAGAATGTTAAGTCAGGCTGGCCAGGGGAAAAATCGCTTGAATTGAGTTTACAATCCTATTTTCAAGGTGTCAGAGGAGTTACCTATTGAGGATGGCCTACTTTTAGGAGGTGACAAATGTATTCATTCGTTAGCACCTAGGTGCAACATTTTGTCTAATGCTCATGAAGGTCACTTGGGGTCCACATTGACCAAACGAAGGGTATGCAAGTCATTTTGGAGGCCCCAGATGGATACAGAAATTGACTACTTGGTAAGGAGTTGTGTTGTGTGCTCAACGTCTGATAAATCTTTTAAGACTTACACCCCACCTATGGTGCCTATTGATTGTCCTTCTGGACCATGGAAGGAACTAGATATTGATTTGTTAGGACCATTCAATGCTCTGTCACACAATTGTCACTTTGCTTTAATACTCATGGACACTATTCTAAATGGCCCTTTGTCAGATTTATTGGTGAACCAGACTCCAAAGCTGTGATTCTTTTCCTCAAAGACATTTTCTTGAGTAAATGTGTACCTGAGGAGATCATCTCAGACAATGGTGTTTAATTTGTCTCTACTGAGGTGGAGAAATTTCTTAATGAGAGCCATCTTAAGAGTTCGCTTTACCAACCAAAAAACAATGGCCTCGTGGAGCGTTTCAACAGGGTCCTTGCTGAGTGTGTGAGGTGGGTGTCATATAATAAATGTGATGTTAGAAATGTTGTTCAATCTATGTTATGGTTTTATAGAACCACCCTGCATTCCTCCACTGGATTTTCTCCCTTTGAGTCTCTTAAGGGAAGTGTTGGACTTGGGCCGTTTTGGCAGGTTCACTCCTAAACTTTTTGCCTTAAGCCTCTGGCATGGTGGTATTGATTTTAGGCCGCTGAGCACTTTAGCACTGTGGCCCAGTATAAAGTGTGTGCCTGTGGTGAGAGTGGCCTGCCCTCCCATAGGAATGCATGGGGGATATGTGTGCCCATGGTAATTCCTTATATGAGGGGAGTGCAGGGTCAAGTTGTAGAATGTGCGAACTTGTGAGAATAAATGCTGTGCAATAGTGTGCACAGATTTATTGTGGTTATTTTTGAAAGGCCATGTTTAGAAGTTGGCATTTGCGTGTGCTATGTGATGTGAATTGCCTGTGGCTTGTTAATGACAGGTACTGGATGGAGTGCCTGGCTCCAGGAGCCAGGATGAGTCTGCCCAGTGGTGAATAGGGAGATCTGCATGTAGATGGGAGGGAGGATTTGTATCTGGGACCTGAATAGGGCTGTGCCTTCCCTCCACAATACTGGCTCCACTCCCTGTAGTGCGTCTGATGTCCCTGGCCTGTCCTGTGAAAGGGAGAGAGGAGCTGAGCAAAACAAAGTGCTCCAAAGCTCCCTTGAACCAGTTGTATCTGGTTCTCCCATGCCCTACACTTTGAGGCAAAGGGAAATGATGTATAAAAGAAGGGGCTGTGACCCCATGAGGTGTTCTTGCTTTTGGGTGCTGATTCCTGCGGGGTGTGCTGCTGCTGGGACCCAGGAGGACTTGCCAGGAGGGCTGCCTCCCTGAGCCCAGCTATGCCCTGGAAACTTTTGCTGGACTTCTTGTAGCCCTAGGACTATGGAGCTGCCCCAGCACCTTGTGAGTGCTGGCTTTATTTTTAGATGCACCTGGCTCTTTCTGCGCTTTATTTAAAACTGGGAGTGCTTTATTTTCTCCCTGCAGTGCTGGGCTGCAATAATCTGCGAGGGAATCCCGACATGGGGACTCCCCCGCCCGTGCTGTCTTCATAGCAGATTAGCAGATGCCCACCCCACGTCCTCACAGCCTCTGACCATTTAATTTTGATGCGGGTGCCCACCCCGCTTGTGGCCGCTTATTTGTATTTTGATTGTGCGGGTGCCCACCCCGCGACTTTGAATGTTAATTAAGCGGGTGCCCACCCCGCTGTATGTTTTAATCTGAGGGAGCCTATCCCTCATTTTGCCACCGCAGCCCGGAACGGAAGTCAGGCTATACGTCGCCTGATGTGGGGCGGGACTTCCGCATTGCCGGGGGAAGTCCCGCCCGCCGAGAGAAGCCGCCCGGAGGGAGGAAGTTGTCGCATGCCTATGCGGGGCTCCCATGGCTGAGGGAGAGCTCCGCAGGTGCCAACAAGTGCAGATTGAAGGCATAGGGGTCTCGAGGCACATTGACAAAGTGTGTGGCAATGCTGTGAAGAAGGTGAAAGTTTGTTCTTTTAGGATAGGTGATTCTGTTTGCATCAAATTACCAGGTTTTGTGAAGAAAGGTGAGCCGAAGCTCTCTGACCCTTTTGTCATTGACAACGTGTGTGGCAATGCTGAGAAGAGCTGGGCTGCCACAATGAGGACGAGCAGAGTAATGGCCAGAAGAGAAGTCCCCCTACGCAGGAGCCCAGTAAGTGAGGGCTGGGCAGATGGCATGGCAGCATCATTTCCTGAATGGCCCCCACCTGATAGGGGGTTGCTCCAATGATGGGGCGAATTTGCTGAAAGGGCCCTGAGGGACCAGCGCAATCGATACAACACAGTGTTGAATGTGCACAGAATGAACAAAAGTTGTACTATGATGCCAGAAAGAAGGTGAAAGTTTGTCCTTTTAGGATAGGTGATTCTGTTTGCATCAAATTACCAGGTTTTGTGAAGAAAGGTGAGCCGAAGCTCTCTGACCCTTTTGTCATTGACAAAGTGTGTGGCAATGCTGTTGGGGTTCAAGGATGTATTTTCTGGAACAATTTCAAGCTTGTCAAAATTCCTGTACATTCTGAGTCATTGTCTGATTCTGTAATTCATGATAAGTCAGTCAGTTTTGGTTTGAAAATGTCTCCCTCATTTACATGCTCTAACTTGTCTCGTGGGTTTTTTCTAGCTTTTCTCAAGTTGAGACTCTACAGAGGAGCCCAGGGCTTGGAGGGTTCCCAGCAGGTACCAATAGTACCACCTGTTCCTTGGTGTTTTGTAGAGTGTTTTTTGTCTTTGTGTAATTTCTGTTTTTTCCACTTTTCTTTTTCAGTTTTTTTCTGGTTTTCCCCATTCTTTCTGTGTTTTTTTCTTTTTTTTGTCTTTCTTTTTTGTGGTCCTTTTCTTTCTTTTTCCCGTACTGTTGTTTGTTTCTATTCTTAAGGGAAAACTCATAGTTATATTCTTGTAATTGTTTCATTGTATTTTACTGATGTTCTTTCAGTGTATTGTAGGCATTGTTCATTTTTATATGCCATGTTACTTTATTATTTTTTTAGACTGCATAAGACATTTGTCTTTTGTGTCTATTAGACATATGTTTTTAAAAAAAGGAAAACTAAATGTAGTGTTCTTCTCTGTAACCCCTCTGCTCTCTGTTGGAACTCTGCTGCCTGCGTGTTCCAAAGAGTGGCGGTTGGAATCGAAATGTCGCCTGAAGCCACCAGGGGTACTCGTACTGGACTAATTCTCCCATATTAAACTTATTATGTTTAACTCTCATCTCTGCCACTTATTTCACCAGGAACACCTTGTTGGCCTCCTGTTCAGAGTCACAGGTACATACAAGGCTTCCACCATCTTGAACCTGCACCTGGACCCAGCCTGACTGAATCCTGACCCCAAAGATGGGTCCCACCATTCTGGGACCCTTGGTTTTAGTGTTAAATATGCCCAGATGACCAAATACCAAAACTGAGGACTTAGACAAATGTTGGCCAAAAGTGCTCCTAGAACCAGGAGACCAGGACCAACCTGCTCCATGCATGTGCATTGCCGGTAAGATTCATTTTGCGGCTTTTCCTGCTAAACTGTTCTCAGCAGCAGCAAATCCTTTTTAGCAGCCCTTCGCCAAAGGGTTATACAACCTTGTGGAACTGTTTAGGCTACATCCCTCTGCCTCATCCCACTGGAGATTTTCAACTTCCATATTGGCGATTAAGTCCGAATGTAGAAATCTTCATCCCAACTTCGATCCAAGGGCATCCGATGATGAAGTACCCTTCATGGATACTTCCTGCCTGAGAATATACTTTACCTTCTCAGACACTTTTTCTCAGAATTTCTTCTAAGTCTGAAGGTAAGCGCTGACCTGGCACAATACACTTCTTGTAACCTAACTGCACTGCATCTTGGTATGCCATATTTTTTAGTTTGCCCTGGTCTTGCTCGACTAGATGTCAATGGTTGGAGCTGTGATCTTTTAGGCGCACTTTTTCACTAATACCTTAATAAATTCATAACTGTGGTTGTACTGATTGCATTTTTTAAATGTGCTCTATTTTCCTAAATTATATTGGGATTTTTCATTTCATTACTCTTTGAGTGCTGCATAAATAATGTACACATTGTCTCTAAGTAAAGTCTGACTGCTTTTTGTGCCAAGCTACCCAAGGTTCAGCACAGGTAAATGTCACGACTTTTTGTGGTTCACCCTTCAAAGGATTATGGCTGTTGCTTGGCCAGCACGCAATCAACAACACTATTTCTCACATTGGTGCTCAGTTGTGTGGGTCAGGACTTGTGTTCGTGCAGTACCTAACAGTGAATTGTGTTGCACAAGAATTGCAGATAAATAATTTGACACCAGAGTTGACCTTCTTCGGTCTCGCCTAGGCAGTGTGCATGCGCTGCTCTAGGAGATGACCTTTAGAAATTGGTCAGCTCTTTTCAAGCACTCGTGCTTGTGCTGGCATCAACCTTGTGGGAGCGAGCAGCGGCATGCGTGCTAATTGAAAACATATGGCTCTCGTGCCGCCGCTGCTCGCTCTGCATGGCTGATGCCAGCACAAGCACGAGTGCTTCAAAACAGCAGCTGTTTGTTTAGTTCCTGCAGGCAGCTACAGCACACCTCCCCTACTTGGGATCAAGTTACTGCGGCCGCGTCTTTAAACAGAGCGGGTGGGCATCCAAGCTGAGTGGTTTCCCTGCTAATCACTGTCCATCAAGTCGCCCAAAAAGTGCTCTGCCTTCTGAGATCACACACCAGAGTCTGATTGCTTTTCTTTTTGTTCCCAAAAGGGCTTTCAAAGCTGATGCTTTTGGGTGTCCTTTCCTGTCAAAATCAAAGCCTCTGCTGTTGCCTAGGTCTTACATGGATCGCTTGCTCTGTGGAGGCTGTAATTATGCTGGAGGATACGTGACTGAGCTCACCAGTCAGCAAAAAGATGCGACCAGTGCATTTAAAATCTTTTTACGCTCACACCTTTGGGCAGATATGAAAAGTTCGATGTTCTGATTCTTAGACAATTTCCCCCCATTGCCAGAAGGTAAAAACATATTTCGAGGAAGATGGCTACCATATTAATGTATATGTCCGTTCTTTCCATTTGCACGACATTCTCCCACCAAGGTTTGGAAGTGCTTGTTTCAGTCAGTTTCTGGTGCAAACTAACCTGGCAGACTTTTTTTTTGCAGATTTATACACACACAAACTCGACCCTAAGGAACTGGTATTACACTGTGCATTATGTTTATGAAAATGTAGGGCCCGATTCACAGAACTAACTTAAGACAAAATCCTAAACTTACTACCATTTTGGTATTCACAGAAGGCACTTACTCATTTTGGTATTCACAGAAGGCACTAACTCATTTTGGTATTCACAGAAGTTAGGAGTCCTAACTTTAGGACTCCTAAATGCCTTCTGTGAATACCAAAAGTCTTAAAGTTGGGATTTTTCTCAGTTTAGGAGTAGTAAAGTTAGGGCTCCTAACTTTAGGATCCTAAATGCATTCTGTGAATATCAAAAGTCTTAAAGTTAGGATTTTTCTCAGTTTAGGAGTAGTAAAGTTAGGATTCCTAACTTTCGGACTCCTAAATGCCTTCTGTGAATACCAAAAGTCTTAAAGTTAGGATTTTTCTCAGTGTCACAGTGCTCTAGTTATACTTTAAGATCCTAATTTCAGACACCAGGTTAGGTTCAATGCACTGATCAAGTAATCCACACATCTGTGGGAAACTGCACCAACGTTTCTAACCAGTAACTACCCAGCTGCACTTTCACAACAATGCAAGTTCGGCATCCCAACAAACAGTTGCCTCTGAAAGCCACCCCTCACTGGGAGACAGCTATTTATCAGTAATCCAGAATGTCAGATTGAGTGAGAGAGCAGCGTCAAATCCCCCATCACTTCCTTATGGTGGATCCATTCTATTAGCAGGCAAAACACTGTATGTTTGTCATAGGTCCTTTACTCCTGTTTGAGCCCCTCAGCAACATTTCCATACACAACAAGACTTCCATAAGCTTCCACAGCGGCTGCCAACCCATGGCATCTCCAACAAGCATTGGCATAGCCAATAGGTCTTCGCTTTGGGACCTTATAAGTGTTTAGTTATCCACCACAATATCCTTGGTGCAACAACATCAAGTGTTGCATGGCTAAACACTGATAAGGTCCCAAAGGCGAGACATATTGGCTCTCCCAATGCTTGTTTATATTTTCCTTGATTAGCTATGTTTTTTTCCTTTTTCCAGATTGTATTTCTGCCTCACATCTTTTGTGCCTGTGATTCTTGCCTGCCTTGATAGAGTTGTATATCGATACCATTAAGAGCTATAGCATGGCCTAGCTGAGGAGGAAGTTGTGCAAAAAGAGGAGACTGAAAATCCCTAAGGGTTAATCAAAGATTGAGTACCAGATATCCCTTATAGTTTGGGTGGTGGTCTGCAGAATGCAAGCTGCAGCACAGGTGGATGATGATGAGGAGAATGTACTGGGAGAGGAGTGTGTTCTCCAGACCTTTCCCCTAAGGGCCAAGGGGACAGGAGAACTGAAGCAGAGCTGCAGCTGGCCCAACTGGAACTGGTTGCACAAGCAGCAAGGGCAGAGGTGGAGGGAGCGCTAGCTCTGAAGTAGAAACAACTAGCTCTGAAGGAAAATATACTCTTTTGGGGTCATGATCTGGGTCTCAAGAAGCTGGATCTGAAGCTGAAACAACCCTCAGAATCCAGAAGAAATGGTGGCAGAGTTACCACAGTGTGAGAGGTGAGGGTTCACATACCCCCAGGCCTGTTGCGTAATTAGGTGGTGTGCGATGACATAGATAGATTTATTTTTGCATGTAAGGTCCCAGAGAAGTGCTGGGGTGGCTTATGGAAACACAAGGACATAGTGGGGAGGGACACACTTCTCACACTGGAGGCTGGTGACCGGACAAAGTATGCCCCCAAAAAGCCGAATTTGTTGCCAAATATGGGTTGACTCCTAAGAGGTACTGTCAGAGGTTCAAATATAGACACAAACTCCCAAGCCAGTCCTAGATGGATTTCGTGGACTACTTTTCCAAGGTACTGAATGGTTAGGTGAAGAGTACTAAGGTAAACACTTTTGAAGTGCTGAACAATTTAGTTGCAAGAAATCACATGTTCAGTCATTGTTTTCGAGAGCTACACTAACACTTAGTTGACTGCAAGATCACTGACACCAAGAAACGTGCAAAGAAAGCAGACCTCTGGGTGAGCACCAGAGTGTTTGAGAAGGTACCTTGGAGTAATTCAAAGGAGGAGGTTCAGGATCCTTCCAACAGAGTTGGGGGTACAGTGTGACTCATACCGGTCTCAGTAAAGTGTGGGGGAAAGGCTTCCCATACCCCTCCTAAGAATAGGAGGGAGGTTCTGTTGAGTAGAGACTTAGTGCACCCCATTTCCAAACCCCCTGATTTTATTGGTCCCAGGTGGGGCACATGGATTGGGCGTGGTCTGCACAGAGAACCCACCCACTGGTAGAGGCTCTACAGGGGATATTCATGTGGCCGTAAGGAGAGGCAGCCCACAAGGACAGATAATAGAGCATGCCCTAGTCTCCCTTAATTGGGAGAAAGATTCAGAGAATCCACTGTTGATCCCTGAGGGTGAAGGGCCTCATGACTATCAATTTACGGTGAATAGGGTCACAGCTCTGAGCGACACGGGGGCCAGACCGGACCATGGTGGTGGAAAGACTGGTTTCCCCAGAGCAAAACACTGGTCAGGAGAGTAGGTAACCCAGGCCAGGGGGCAGGAATTTCTTCTACCTATGGCCCTGGTATCCCTGGAGTAGGGTGGACAGGTGACCCAAATAAGGGTCATTGTTAGTCCCCAGATTCCCATTGACTTATGGGGAATGAGTTGCCACTGGTGATAGACGAGCTAGGAAGCACAGCCACCCAGAGCACCCTGAAAACTCAGGCATTTGGACATACCACTCTCAAACAGAGGGCACAAAGGTCCACATGGTGGGACAGAGATAGGAAGGACTCCACCCTTGCATCTTTCAGCCTCAGGGTACAGATCCTGAGCTGAGTGACTAGTGCCAGGCAAACATCCCATGAGTGGTGGGAAGGAGAGTGAAAAAAGAGTGCCTAACACCAGGGGCTTTTTGCCCCCCACTCTTAGAAACTTCAGAGATCTCAGAGAGGACTGTGACCTGGCTCTTGACACTATCAGGGGCGCTGTTGGTTGCTGTCCTTGTGCTTTCCTTTGGTTGGGGACAGAATTCTGATCCAAGGCGTCAATTTAGCCATCCCTTTGTTGGCCATGGTGCTGCTAGCTGCCTATTGGAATGCATTTGGGAGCAAGTTAAGGTTAAATCCTGCACAAATGGTGTCCGCAGGATAGGAGTAGGGTTCCACTTGGGGCAATTCTGTTTTCATGTTAATGTCGACCAAGAGGTCTTACTGAATTCAGAGGGGCATAGAACTGGCAAAGGCCTCCTCAATAGAGGCCCGGTCCCACGTTCCTGCACCTAAACAAGGAAGTACATCACAGTATTGATTTTTCCCCCTTTCTTCTGGCTGGAGGGGGAGTGTGTTGGACCTGGCCCTCTCTGTGGGGTCATCCCCAAACCTTATTGCAATTTCCTTCCACTCTCTTGCTGAATTTGGTTTTGTTGGATTAGGACTCTGTGCACATTACCACTGCTGCCCAGTGCTAAAGTGTTTGTGCACACTCCCCTAAACCTGGTTTAGTTGGCATATACCTAATTGGCATATTTAAATTACTTATAAGTCCATTTTAGAGTGGTATACCAAATACCCAAGGGGACTGTTACCCACTGAAGAAGCTTCTTAACACATGTCCCAGACCTGCCATTGCTGGGTGTGTTTGTTCAGTTTTAATCTGCCATGTCGACTTGGACCTTAACCCCCCCTTTGCAAGCCTAAAACTCCCTTTTTATTACATGTAAGTTACACCTAAGATAGGACCTACGTTGGCCATAGGGCAGGGTCTTTTGCAATTAAAAGGCTGGACATGTACTTTTATGTTTTACGTGTCCTGGTAATGAAAAGCTCCTCAGTTCATTTTTCACTACTGAAAGGCCTACCTTCCCATAGGATAACATTGGGGATTCCTTATTACATTAAATATGCTGTGATTCCTAATTGAGAGCCGGGAGCTATATCATATTTGGTACCTACGAAACTATAATGATCAACTCTCTTCAATGGTAAAGTCACTTTTAGAAAGTTGGCATTTTCCTGCCCTTACCCTTTGTGCCTGCAGCCTGTTTTGGGTAACCTGACTGGGTGTAGCTGACAGTTAGACTTTGTGACTTCCACCCATATAGTCATACCATAGAGGAATTTGGTGTACCTCAGGTTGGGGACAGGGGAGCTGAGCACAGCCCCTCTTACACCTCAATACTCTGTGCTATACCATCAAACAAAGGGCCTAATGACCATGAATTGTCACTGCTGCCGGTTTGGAGCCAGAACAGGGGAAGCAGGAAATTCTATGCACTTCAAAGCCGCTGTCCAAAAGATTCTACCACATTCCAGAGCCTGGGCACCAGGGTATAAAAGTAGAACCACAGATACCAACTCTGCAGTTTACTACTATAACTGCAGAAGGACTCTCAGAGAATTGCCTGCTGCTTTGGCCTGCAGTACACTCTGCACCCTGCTGTTATACCTGGACGGACTGCTTTGCAGCCTGGGGTCTCCCTTGAACCCTCACAGGCCAGACCTATTCTTGAGGCCTGCATCTTCACCTGAACCCAGGGCAAACAGAATTGACTCCAAGGGCTAGTTTGCTGGTTGCATGTTCAGAGTCAAAGGAACATAAAAGGCTACCATAATCTTTGACTTTCTCCTGGCCCCAGCCTGAGTGAGTCCTGAACCCCCATGAGGTGTCTCACCAGTCCTGGACTCTTGGTTAGGGTACTAAAGGTGCCCAGATATCCAAACATCAAAATTGAGGACTTAGGCAAATGTTTGTACAGAAATTCTTTGAGAACTAGCAGGGGAGAGGGACCTAAATGCTCACCTAACCGCCTGAGGTACATTCACAGCCGGATTTAATTTGCAGCTTCTCCTGCTAAGTTATGCTTTGCAGCAGCAAATCATTTTCAGCGGTTCTTCGCCAAAGGGTTATTTGACATCATGGAACTGTCTTCGGCTACAGCCCTTTGCAACATACCGCTTTAGATTTTCGACATTCATTTTGGTGACTAAGTCCAAAAGTAGGAATTTTCACAACGGATTTGACCCAAGGCCATCCAATGATGAAGCTTTCTCCTCAGATGTGCCTGCCTTCACTTCTAGTATCCAACGCCTGCTTCATTGCGGTCGGCCATATTTTTTGACTCTGACTTGATCTCCTGCTACTAGATGTCCGTGGTTGGCACTTTGATCTTTTAGGTGGTAGTTTTCACTACAAACTTGTTATTTTGATTTCAAATAATTAAATAAAATGTACTCTGTTTCCGAAATTGGTATGGGATTTTTCTTGTGTTATGGTTTAACTTTATTACTGTTTCTGTTCTACATAAATACTTTACACATTTCCTTTAACTTAAGCCTGACTGCCTATTTGCGCCAAGCTGCCCAGAGTTCAGCATAGGTTAATCTAGTGACTTTTTGTGCTCCACCCTATAAGGGAGTGTGCTGTTGATTGACCAGGGCACACAGCCCAGTCAACCAGCAACCAAATGCCCCATACCTACCACACTTACAGAACGTTAGTTGCATTAAGGACATATGTCAGTTATCAGGACACGATTCACTTTATATTTCACCTTTCTTCTCAAAAATAGAAACTTGAGTCTGTCTGGTAGTACCTTGATTCCAATTGACAGGCTGTTAAAGGTGCAGTGCTGTGATTGAAAAATATTGCAAGTCACATACTGACATGCAACTGTGCTTCACCTAGCTATAAATGGTAACATGCATTGAAAGCAGTAGGGTCTGTAATACTTTCAACGATGGAATACTGTTAGAATTGACTGGACAGCAGAGAGCCAAGAATAAGGTTAAATCTCATATAATAGATGCAGATCTCTGGTGATGTCTGATACAAAAGATCGAAACAGCTGAGTGAGAAGAGTCTTTGATTTACAAAACTGTGCATGCTTTTGTATCTAAGTTATTATCACAATCTCAAACCTTCAGACATTGTTTAGCCTCATTAAAAGTACGTTTTCAGGAAATCATCAATGAAATCAGAGGAGAATAGAAAATTATGTCCTAATCCTAAAAATGTCACCTTTTTATGGCTCCAGAGAACCCCAGTTGCACATCAAAATATGACATTGCCCCTTCCTAGCCTGCAAATAAGATGAGACAGTCAAAGAAGGGCCCTCACAATCAAACTGAGGTAGCAGACAAGTGGCTCTCTAGCAATGGCCCAGCAACCATGTACACAAAGCAGGTATCATGCTTTCTCACCTTCTTCCTAAGATTCTAGTCCTAATTCTCTGAAAGTAGAAATACCCTAATTGCCAGATTTTTCGCTCCTACATACAAGAGCACCATGGAATTCCAGTTCATCTGCATAATGAGTAAGCATGGGAACCAGCTGTTTTTTTTTTTAAACAATAAAAAAAAACTTAACAGTTGTCTATGGTAAGAGGTGCTGAAATACCCGCTCAAGGGTCAGACTGATTTGCATATAGCCATATCTGAACTGGGGTGGCAGAGTGGGCTAAAGAACGGTGATGGATCAAACCCAGATCTTTTGACTGGGTGTGAGTGTTTGATTGGTTCATATGCTCCGTCCATCACCACCCCCTTTTGTACCGTTTTGGCCACCATAAGTGTGGCAGGGTACGCTCAGACGTTAGTCCCTTGCTCACTTTGCCACTGGATTAAAGCAAGCCGGGCTGAAGACGGCTGGAATGCCAGAAACCGGTCCTCGGAAGCTTGTTTCTGGTCCAGGGAAGGCATGGCTTGGCAGTTCGGGCTGCACTATTCACATGAGGCACAGGGTCAGACTGATTTGCATATAGCCATATCTGAACTGGGGTGGCAGAGTGGGCTAAAGAACGGTGATGGATCAAACCCAGATCTTTTGACTGGGTGTGAGTGTTTGATTGGTTCATATGCTCCGTCCATCACCACCCCCTTTTGTACCGTTTTGGCCACCATAAGTGTGGCAGGGTACGCTCAGACGTTAGTCCCTTGCTCACTTTGCCACTGGATTAAAGCAAGCCGGGCTGAAGACGGCTGGAATGCCAGAAACCGGTCCTCGGAAGCTTGTTTCTGGTCCAGGGAAGGCATGGCTTGGCAGTTCGGGCTGCACTATTCACATGAGGCACAGGGTCAGACTGATTTGCATATAGCCATGTCTGAACTGGGGTGGCAGAGTGGGCTAAAGAACGGTGATGGATCAAACCCAGATCTTTTGACTGGGTGTTTTTGATTGGTTCAGATGCTCCGTCCATCACCACTCCCTTTTGTACCGAAATACCCGCTCAAGGTATTTCATAGTCTTAGTTTTGCAAAAATCTTTTTTTTTTGCGGTAGCAGAAATGTTATGAATATATATCAAAGGAATAAACAAAATAGTTCACAATGGCATTTCATTAATGCATAGAGATGATTTTGTGCCTACAACAATTCACATATACCTGCAAACGTTAAAGGAAAATGAGAACATTATCCTATAAAATTATCTTTTATATTAATAAATTATGGCTTTCATGATCATCTACGTACTTTACCAGTAACCTATTATGCAGTTAAGCTAATTTACTTTTCGATGAATCATTCTTTAATTATAGCTGAAGGGTTCATAATATCTGATTAAAACCTTTTGGGAACCTTTCAGATGGTAGTAAGATTAGCAGACCTTTCTGTCATTTCCTGAGATCAGGCTTATATTGGTAAATAAATCTAGCTCTCTTCTCCATCTGTACAAGAAGATAATTAATTAGAATTAACTGTTCATATACTAATTTGGAGTGATCCACAGTTTGTTTGCACTACATATTTCATAAGATGTTGCCTGAGATAACACCAGCTACAAAGTACTTTGAAAACTTTCTCCATTTTACACTTACACCACATGAGACCAAGCACATGGTGTGTGTTTGTGAGTGTGTGTGTGTAAAGTGCACATATTTTATTTTTGCTAAATTTTATTTTTGCAGTTTTATATAGCAGTTATTTCAAGCATCAGAGCACTTTTCATAGAAAAATGAACAAGCTACATGATATCCAAAAACATAACATAGGACTATTTGGGAGGGTTTCATTTATACCCGAGAAGAACAGAATCAGCAGTGTACAATAAACAAAGGGGAATACACATCTGTTTTTATAACGTGAACTAATTTCATGGTAGCAACATTGGCACAACGTAAATATACAAAAAAATGTTGGGGGATGAACACATCTCTTTTTACAAAGTTGGTGCTTTTCCCCTTTTTAAAAGAAAATATGACTGAGCTGTCAGTCCTTTACTCTGAAGTATAATTATGTAACATTTTCATAAAATGTTACAATTTGCACAACCCTATTTACAATATCTAACTGGTGTTAAATAGTGGCAACATGGAGGAGCTTTTTACTTTTATAATGGGTCAGGAAGTTAAAGAAACCTCGAAGAGAGTGATAACGCCTATCCCCAATCTTTGTTTCTGAGAATTCTAATGTCCTGATATAAAAGGAACACAGGAGCTATTGCAAGAATGAGTATATTAGTAGTAATATAGACAGTGAGTATTAATGAATCTGATAATAGTTATATGCTCTTTCAAAATACCATCTTTCAGAAAACAAGAACCGTTGGAGCTTTACTAACAAATATAGCACACGTTTATATTACAAAATTAATAAAGGTACATGAAAACAAGTATTTAAAAAGAGGTTTCCTCTAACGTGTCTAATACCTCATGTTAGCAATATAAGTGATAAAGTGCCCCCAGCCAAATATAAACGGATATTGCAAGTCACCAAGGAGTTCCCTAACTGTATAGAAGAATGAGGCTGTAGGTCGAGTTCCTTTATAAGTTAATGGAACTCCAGGGGGTTCTTTGTCCCATATAATACAAAGTCACATCATCACCTTTCCCACAAACCACTTAAAACTTCAGTGCTTATCTCTTTCATATGAAAGGGTGAGCATGTTTGCAAACTTGAACAACAAAAATAAAATCCCTAGTGCAAAAATAAACACATCAAGTGCAAACAGATATTTGTAACAGTTCATTAGCAGTGATAGCTACTCCGCTAAGCTCCACTGTTCTGGGGCTGGGCTTGCCGCATCAGAGGGAGGATGAGTGGCATAATGTGAACCTAGAGTGCGCATGACAATTTGGCCGGCCATCTTGGGTGGTGCAAACCATCATACGCACTTAGCGTGTTCTCCACCCGGCTGTATTGAACAACCTGGGTGGAGAATATGCACAGTCCCTGTCTGAGTGCCGAATCGCACCGCTCAGACCAATCACAACGCTGCTGTCATGCTGGGGACAGCAGCGTTATGATTGGTTAGTAAAGTCTGGAAGCCCCTGTAGTGCCGGGAACCTGGAGAATAGCAAGAACGGAGGAGAGGCAATGACTGTTGACTGGCAACAAGCAGGTAAATCTTCTTTTTTTCTATTTTCCAAACCCCAAGCTCCCCGCTTCCCTACCACCTTTCCCTACTAGCCGCCACAGTTCAATAGGTCAGTTTTTTTTTTAAAGATGCACTACTTAGAAATGCATAGAAACATGTTGAAAGATTCTAGCTTTTCTCTAACTATATAAGGAGTGCAAAAAATAAACAGGTTCTCTCTGCTCTTTTTGTAAACTAAAGTATAGAGCAGAGGAAAGAAAAGCAACATTTTAATTTCGTTGCTTTAAACTGTTGCTTCAATTATGTTCCATGACCTGACCTGTTTTTACCTTGGCTGCCGGCGCTGGCAGCAGGTATTGTGACAACAGACCTCAACTGTAATAATTTAGAATAGTCAAGTTCTTGCGTCTTTTCTCATAAATGGCAACTGGGTGTGTCACAAGCTGCATACTATAGAGAAATTAGATACTGGTGTTTATAAAGAGATTATAGAATTTCTTGTATTATAAAATAATATTGCACCTCAGACTGCATCTTCCAGTGAAAGGGCCACTCATTAACTCATTATCTCAATTGTCATTCTCCTAATTTTATGAACATCAGTTTCACATCTGCCACTATGATAATTAGATAGACATCCTCCTGACTACACTCAGACTAGCAATGAACTTCATACTTGTATTGCACACTCAAAACCCATGATCTTGTCATTACAAAGGACCAGATTATTCTGACATACTCCCAGAGACTTTTTAAAAGGTGGACGAGAAGGAAATATGCAGTAACTTCCTTAAAGGCGATGGACGCAACGCAACAGTTAGATTTTTTTCCATCAAGAAACTCCAGATCCACATTAATATTGCTATAGGCAGGATTCCAAAACGTTATTCCACATACAACGGCTTACACCAAAATGACTGAATGATATCGAAGTAAGCAACTGTAAGAAAATTGATTATTAATTTGGGTTTGATTGGAGTTCACCACAAGTAATAAAGTCAACAATCTGTAAGATCCAGTTAAAGGTTACTGTGACTTAAATTTCATTCTAACCCTTGATAGCTATGGCATAGGGCAGTCAGGCTTAACTTAAGGAAAATATATAAAGAACTTAACATATGAAGCAGTTATTGAGAAATGAAAGTGACTTACCACTCATCCCAGCAGCCACTTCACCCCCTTCAACACAATGATCCATGCCCTCCTCCACACCACAGAGTTCTTGAGGATCTAGACAAAAACAGGATGTAAATATTTAGAATATCAGTATACTATCCACTGTATTTGCACAAGTTGCAAATCAATAACTACTTGTGAGGAAATGCCACTTTTTACATGGTCACTCCCTTCATTTTTTGCTGGTGTTTAGCATGCTGTTCAATGCCCAGTGTAAGTGCTCTGACCCCTGAAACATATATAAATTAGGAAATCCTGATTAACTTATATAACTTTCTTATAAGGGCATAGTATGGGTATAAAAATACACCTATGTATAGAAAGCTAAAAGTTCACCTGTGGACTGCAGTGCTTATTGTGCCATCCAGTGGAGTGACCATTTAAAACATAGCTTTAGGCCTACGATTGTAGCCTGACTATTGCAATTTAATACCTGCAACACAACCTGTGTACATAAGCATTTTAACAGGCAAAAACCTCCCTTCTAAATATTAGTAAGCACCAAACATGAAACAAATGTGGGATCACACTGCTTCAGCTCCCAGCAGGTTCACCCCTAGGCATCATGGTAAATGCAGTTCGCCAAGTGTGTGTACTTGCAAAGTCCCTCGAGTGTTTCACCAGGTAGGTGCAGATTAGTGCTGGCCATCTCTAGACACGTGTTTCTGGATTGTTATCCGTCATCAGTAGAGATTAAGCAATTCGAATGTGTGAGGTTGCTGAGCAGGCTGCCAAAGAATTCTCAGGTCGCAGTACCTCTCCAGGCGCGCAGGTGCCTCTCCACGAGCTTGTCAGCGCAAATGGCTCGAGGGAGCATTTTAAACAGGAAAAAATGAGGGATCACACTGTTTCACCTCCCAGCAGGTTCACCCCTAGGCATCATGGTAAATGCAGTACGCCAAGTGTGTGTACTTGCAAAGTCTCTCAAGTGTTTCACCAGGTCGGTGCTGATCAGTGCTGGCCATCTCTAGACATGTGTTTCTGGATTGTTATCCGTCATTAGTAGAGATTAGGCAATTCGAATGTGTGAGGTTGCTGAGCAGTCTGCCAAAGTATTCTCAGATCACAGTACCTCTCCAGGTGCGCAGGTGCCTCTCCACTTGCTTGTGAGCTCAAATGGCTCAAGGGAGCCTTTTAAACAGGAAACAAATGTGGGATCACACTGCTTCACCTCCCAGCAGGTTCACTCCTAGGCATCATGGTAAGCACCCCTATGCAAATCGTCTAGCCCACAAGGTAGGGTACTTGGTATTTAAAAGTAGGACACCAATGGTCACATGTTCCTACAGTTACAAGGCCCCGAATGCTATTTCACTGAGGCACACCTAGCTGACCTTTTTAGAATTGCATATTAAAATACTAATACTGCTAATTAGGAAATGAGGCTAGCTAGATAAATAATGAAACCCCTAATTTTGATGGTTATTAAAAATACAATTGTTAGGTAAAATCCAATTTTAAATAAATGTTAAGGAAAGGTAACTTTTGGAAAGTTACCATTTACCTGCCTGAGAGTTCGGAAACCTAATTTTTGTTAGCTCTCCAAGTTCTCCCAGCCTGTGGTCATCCTTGAACGAGATGTGGAAGAGGTGTGAAGTTTTCTCTTAGGAGCACTGAATAGGCTGACCTGAATGAGCAAAGATAACTCCTCTTAGCCTAATGGAATATACACCGTGCGTGCTGTGCCCCACGTGTTGACACCCCAGTATCAAATACTGCATGGCAGGTCTGTCTGATGCACATTTAACAGTTTAAAATCCATCAAAAGGAGAAAAGCAGAATGGCAGGAAAATTCTTGCACGTCACCTGTTTGGTTGCCTTCTGGTTTCTGAAGGACCCTCCTTTTGTCTTACCAAGCTTCTTTCTTAGGGTTTATTAGGAGTACAGTGCCTGCTTCAAAAATGATTTTAGTATTAAATGTGGGAGAACACTAGGATTAACATAGTATACTACTTACCTAAACTCCCTGCCATCCAGCCTAAGTTTAGTGTTGCCAAAGACCTTTGCCATCTTTGATTTGCCCTGGTACATTGCATTTGTGCCCTGGTACACTGCATGTTTGCAATTATGTTTGCAGTAAAGAAAAGAACTGCAAAAGTAGGTAGGTCAGTGCATGGGGACCTTTCCTTCATTGGTCCTAGGGGATTTTTCCACCCAATGATCCCAAAAGAGTCTGGAGGAAGTCCACAAAGCTGGGCCCTAACTCAGCCTTCTTCACAACACTGCTGGACTTGCAAAGGCCAGCCAGACTGGTAGTGCTGCAGTTGGCATATGTGACCTGTGAGAACTACAAAAGTGCATAGGAGCACTGGTTGTATTATTTACTACCTGGTTAAAGTATTTTTCTTTCTTCATTTGTTGCAGCCATCCTTGTGCACTCAGCGAAATTATCGCCACGCTATATCATTTGGATGTGCTGATTATCTAAAATATAGTTTTTTCGTCCTTTACCAGACCCAATTGAGTTTCTGGCTACCTTCTTATCTTTTCCCTTTGGTATGAAGTTAGCGTATGTCCTCTCGCCTGGATAATCACTTGCTTGATTTATTTGCTCTTATCCAGCTGAGCCCTGTTTCTGCTTTTATTTTAACAGACATTCTTATGGTACGTATTGTTTTGATCTGCATTTTCGACACTTCGCAATTGTTTCTGTGTACAGTGCTCAGGTAATTCGCCTCAACGATTCATTCTCCCCTTATCTCCTATGGAGAGCACGTTATTTATTATGCGTCCCTATGTGCACATCTTTTTTCTGTCTATCCTTTATCTTGTAGCTACTCTCTTCCTCTCATGGTGATTTTGATCTTTCCTACTAATATCACACACATTCGTAGTGTTTTTCTCCTATTATGAGTCATGTCCCATACATCTTTTGGCACTCTGGTCCCAGGTCTTTTAACTGAATTTGTTGTTATCATTACTTATTAACATTGTCCCCCGAGCATTTGCCTGCACTCGCCTAAAATCAGTGCCTTGTATGAATTTTGATTTACTAATACCCTTATATATGTATGTTGCAATTTGTTTGTTCCTTATTACTCCACAGAGACACGTGCCCTGAGGAAGGTGAGACCTATCATAGGTCACACACCGAAACGTACGTTGGCACCATTATAACCACCAACTGGCGAAGTCTACTACATATTGCCTTCTTATGACTCACAATTTGTTTTTGATCTAAGTTTGGATATGTTGGTCTTTAACAGTTCAATTATTATTATTATTATTATTATTAAACGTTCTTATATAGCGCTCGATTACCCGTAGGCATCTCGGTGCTTGCCTTGGGAACCCGTCCTGGTTTTTCCCTGTGAGATACCCATACTGGGCATCCCCAAGGTGAAAGCCAGGCATCCCGCCGCGGGGGGGCCGTAGTGGAGATTAAGCAAGCTAATGCCCAGAGCTGCAGAGTGGGAACCTGTGACTCGAGTAGGCACCGAAACGAGAATTATCGAGTCCGTGGATATTTGGGCTCAAGACCCTGCCGCGTCGGGAATTGAACCCTGGTCCCGGGTCTGACCTCTGCTTCAGGGTCTGCCGCCTCTAACCAGTGAGCCACACTGTATCTACTTTATCTCATATCTCTTGCTTTA
Source organism: Lissotriton helveticus (assembly GCF_964261635.1). Classification (NCBI taxonomy): domain Eukaryota; kingdom Metazoa; phylum Chordata; class Amphibia; order Caudata; family Salamandridae; genus Lissotriton; species Lissotriton helveticus. The sequence continues at coordinate 314,670,977 of NC_136062.1, forward strand.
AAGAACTGTCCTAAATTGGATTTTGCTGTGACCCTTGAGACCAAAAACAACAAGATTTTTGTTCAGAAGGACAATTTGTTTTTTAGTTCCCCAATGTGGAATTGTGTACTTTCGCCTTTTGTCCTTTTAACTGGTTTTTATTGAATGTGAATGAGTGGATCCTTCAGGATCAAGACGACTGTGGATGAGAGAGTATGTGTATGACTGTTTGTTTGAATGATTGTTATTTGTGGGGATCTGCATATATTTGTGTTGTATTCATTTGTTTCTCTAATTCTGCATTTATTGAAATTAATGTTGCGCATATATGAATTTTGATGAAAAAATTACTTATGGATTTGCGCTCACATTACGTTGTTTGATCCTGTTCTTTGGGAGGTAGAATGTACCCTTGGTGACTTAATTAGCACTTTTTTGATATAGTTCGGGTGAAGACTCTTGTGTTCATTACATTGCCCTTTCCCCTGCATCTCCACCCTTATCGAATTTCAGGGCCCCCTTGATTTATTGGGGGTACAGTGTATGCTCACCCTGCTCCTCTGCATACCCCTAACTACCTTGCCCTCACTCCCTCACCTGCTCCCCTCTCGAAGTCCCTTTAGATTGGCTCTGGGATTAATAAACCTCCCAGCTCCACCGTATCTTGGGTACAAAGGATCGTTAAGGGTTATGAGAGATATAAGGACCACACAGATCATAAGGCCGTAGGGAAATGACAAAAATGATTAATAATTTGTTTACTCTTCACTCAGCATGAATAGACCAGTCTGCAGCAGAATGAGATCCTGGAGGCACAGATCTGCCCCACAAATGCAGCCTATTAGTAGAAAAAAGGTCAAACCAGATGAGGTTAATTCAGTCAGTTCCACCCAACACAAGAGGAGCATTCATATTAAATCAAGGCCACATTAACACTTTCTAAAACTGACAAACACAAGGATGACAATGAGGATAAAGAGATAGGTTCATTCCCAAGTTAAAAGTGCAATAAATGCACATGTGAAGACTTCCAGATAAACCTGGAATCAGTCACCACCCTAAAGTGGTAAACAACCGCATTGGACACACTACACGCCGCAGTGGAAGCCACAAACCTTCATTCTTCAAAACTCGATCTTCAGGTCCGACTGTTAAACACAATGTCAGTTTTCATCTCAGGGATAGATACCAAATTGGAGGCACTTAATACCTAAATCTCTACAGTACAAAGTGACTCAGGCACCAAACCTATCATATGCCACTGTACTTCAATCTTGTAAAAGCTGGACACATTACTGTAATATCTCAATTTTCTCGTCGATGAGCCAAAGATCTCATCCAAAAACTTGTACAGTAAGAGGGAAGCTGTATACGGCTTAAAAAATCACCTTTCGTGCTCCATCTCAGCATTCTCTCAGAGTGATTAAAGAAAAAGCTTAGTTTGCTTCTTGTTGTGAGGTGAAACTGTCCTAAGTGAATGCTGTCCAGAAAGGAATTTGTTCAGCCAACACTTGACACAAATGGAAACCGATGTATTGCCCGCTGTGCAAGTCCCAGTCAGGACCTTAGACACAAAAATCAGATTACATGAACTACAGAATTCTCGGGAAACCAACCCACTGATAGGCCCCTCAGAGCCGATTTTAACAGATTCTCCGGGACCTTCAGCTCTGATGACCAAAAGAGCCAATGCAAAAGGCTGCTCAAGAAAATAAATCATGGCCCGAGTTCAACCTCAAAAGTGAGCAATGCCGCCCCATAAAACTCTGACCACTCTTCCATAAAGACCATGCCATGCAAGCCAAGCCTTGAATGCCGGTAACTACCACCCCATGACATCCTGAACAGCAGGGTCTGCGGATGGAGTTTAATAAAGCCCCCGGCGAAAAGTAGTAGTCTTTCACTGCCTCCAGAAGCCAACATGACGTACACACAATTTGGTAGCCAGGCCAAGGAGCGACAGGCGTTCAGCAATGTGTTTGGGGAAAAGTGTAGTAAAAAAGTCAATAAATGGTGCTCAAGAAAAAGGGTCTGCTACTACAACAACCTCAATATGACCCTCAAAGAAGGGGGGGGGAAATGTAATATACAGACAATCTGAGCACACAAGAGTTGCAAAAAGTAAAATGTTCCATCCAATAGTTGATACTGTAAAGTCCACTTTAATCCAATTCATCAGTTTGTTCCAAAGAAAATGTTGTCCATATATTTTCTCTTGAAATCATAAGTAGCATTCACACAACCAGTAAGAAATAGTCCAGCCATAGTAGAATTACCACAGCCAATATGAAATTGTTCAGTCCACGGGTGTTCTCGATAGGCATGTAATACCTCATCTTCTTCAGGGCTCAAACATTGAAATAAGGAATATCAAATACAGACTTAACATAAAATTGACTGGCAAATACCATCACCCACCATAGGTGTCAAAGAATATAATACATTGTGAACGCCTCAAACTGCTGCAATGCATCCGGCCAACTGATAAAAAACTCCTGTTCGTCCCGCAGTATGCCTCACAAGGGCAACATGATTTGCTGAATCGTGGGAATGTGCTAAGGCTACTCAAGTACTCTAAGATCCTGTCTGCTGCATTTCTCAAACCGAGAGGAGCGCAGCTGACTGAGCTAACATTGTTATCATGTGCGACACCAGATCTCGCACAAAAAATGTATTGAGACAAAGACAAAGTCTGGGAATGGGGCATCAAAATCATGCCATATGCTGCTAACTGTTATCTAACCATCTTTGAAATACCTTTACCTGGTTCACCTCAACAAGAACAAACCTGGGCACTAGATGTATCAATCACACCCTCCAAGGAAGGCAGCCCTGCACATGACTGGACAAAACAGAGAACAATCCAGCTACTGTCTGATTCACCAAAGAGGTCCCCCTCCTCAACTCTTCTTGTCAATACTATGCAATACTCATGCCTCTGAAAGGTGGAACAGTAACGATCGAGTGAACCAAGGTGCCCAACTATTGTACACAGATACCTGGTTATGTATAATGTTGGGAGGCAGCACTAAATTGTCACGGTAAATATACACAACACCCAGCCTGAAACAGGGCTGCGAACTTGCCCACTTGCCACTAAATTCTCTAAAATGTTTAGAAAAAATCATACCTCTGGTTCTCCTTATTGGATCTTTGTTGTTTGGTGTCATTTTTGGGTGTCATTTTTATTGTGTGGCTTTTTTGACTTTTTAACAATTTTGGTGATTCTAAATGTTTTACACATTTTCTCTAAGTTGGGCCTGGCTGCTCCGTACCACAGCTTTAAAGGCTTACACTCAGGTTTAAATTACTGAAACCTTTGACTGGGCAAATCAAGATATTGACATTCTTACTTGTAGTGGACACCAGTACACCTCATCTAATACACCACTTAGCTATCCAAAGTATTCGTTTGAAAGGTTTACTTGGCATTTTAAAAATCAAGTAGTCAACAGTTCAATGTTTATAAAGCAAATATTTAATAATGGAGGGAAAGGCTAGGAAAGGATGAGATAAACAATTATTAAAGGAGGGGAAGGAAATGGACAGGACATGTGTAGGCTGTGGGGTTTTAGGTTTAAACCTATCATAACTGATAAAACCCCACTGAAAGAAAAATAGCCCTCACCGGTGAAAACATATAAACACTGAAAAAACACCTGCACAACCACAAACTAAATGCCATTCAAAGAAAGGAAAAAGAAAGTGAAAGAGTCATTTTGTTCTTACTGAAGGGGTCAATAAAATTGTTTTGTTATACAATCTAGCAGCAAGAAAGACTGGCTAACATAATTCTGCTTGAGTTTTGTTATTTAGGGATGCCACTAAAATATTGTTTCTTCTTCCTTTTACTTTTTTCAGTTTTATGGCCTTTGGTCTAAAGATGCAGGGTTTAGTTTCATGTTTTAGGTTTAGTTTAATTATTTTATAAACTGTAGAGAATCAGAACATATCAAACTCACATTTGATATTTTGGCTGCATTTGATTCTTTCACTGATAGGTAAAATGGCTAGTTTCATAAAAATCTTTCCTAATATGTGTCATCACAGTTGCCCACAGAGAATTGGTAAAAACCCTTAATACATCAGACCATAGTTTCTAGTAGGTCAGTATTGATAGTAGGTGAATTGCCAACACCTCAGGCTTTAAACATTAAATCTAAGGTATAGTGACAAGTATATATATTACCAAGCATCTGGGATAGTGGTGAAAACGTGACACCAGACTTTTGGAAAACATGGAACGCAGTCTCACTTGTTATGCTCTGCAAAAAAGGTTCTTTCCAAGTTCAACAAAGATTGGAGTGATATTGCTTGTATATGTAGTGATTCAGCTACGTATATAAAGAATTTGTGTGATGACCTGTCAAAATTGATACCAGAGCTGAAGTGATTCCCCGTAGGAGATCCTTGCCACATGTTAGCTGGTATGCTGAAAGAATCGTTACAACTTTCAGAGTTAATGAGGGATGCTATTGACTTTTTAGTCCATTCTGGTGCACTGTTTTCTTATGCCCAGGAACTAAAACGCAAATATTTATCATGTCGTGCTTTATGTGGCATCAAAGAAAGAGTCTTCCAAACTGTACCCCTTAGCTGACGGTTCTCAGCCCAAGGGGCTATGAATGCTGAGAGGGCCTTTTCACAGAAGTTTACATGGGAAGGAAAGCGCGAGCGCACATGACCAAAGACTTACTGAAGAAGTATTGTATGGTGTACTACAATAAGATTAATTTGCAAAAATCTCTTTGGACCATATCTACACTATACGTACACTGTCTATATACCATGTTCTTTCAGTGCAGAAAGCAAGCAATGATAAAAGCAAAACGTTCCATAAACACCGGAAAAACACTTCTGTTGTTTTTAGCGGCGTGAAAATGTGTAACCACTGATAACAACTGTTTTTTAAGATATTGAAAACACTGACAAAACCCCATCAGAATTTTCCAAAAATAGAAACTGAAAACAGGACAGCCTAGACATGTGTGTTGTGGTATCCTTCCATGCTGCTTTTTCATGATATCATAGAACCTTAAATCATGGGGGTTCCACAAAGTCACTATTGTGAGAGAGACCCCAATGAGTTGTGTAATAATAATAATAGGTACATTTGTAAAGCGCCTGGTTACACCAACCGGTGTGTCCCCGCTTTGGTGAGAGGGGGTAAACTTACGGGCACCATCAAGTTTGAACGGGCTATCCCTGCACAGGGGAGAAATGGTGGGTTTTCAGATCTCTCCTAAATTTAACCTCCGATGCCTCCAGCCGGAGACCCAGGGGAAGTTTATTTCAGTTCTGCGCAGCCAGAAAGCTGAATAAACAACCACCCATCCTGGCCTTCCTGACCTTAGGAACAAGCAACAAACCATTCCCACACAATCTAAGAAGCCATGTGGGGATATATCGACTGAGCAAGTTCGTCAACTACGATGTACCAATTCCCTGGGTGATGCGGTGACACACACAGAGGGGCATATTATCAACAACTAGCGATATTTATCGCTAAATAAGCTTAGCGACAATTTTTCCATCACCGTGCATCGCTGGATTTTATCGCAGAGATAACGTGCTATTAGCAACGTTTATCTCAAATGCGATAAAATATCCTACGAAAACGGCTTAATGCGTGAATATCGCTGGAAATCCAGCGATATTCAGGCATTAACGCCAATAGGGTCTTAACCTGAATATCCAACTCCCATTGGATATACAGGTTAAGAAGTGGTCTGAGCAGGTGTTAGTTTTCAGCGATATTCGTGCTTAGCGTGAATTTTTTCATCACTACGCCTGCGTTGATAATAGGAGATAGAGATGTTAGCGACTGCTTTCAGACGCTAACAGGTTGGGTACACCCACTTTGCATGTCAATAGCGATAAATATCGCTGACATGCAAAGCGGGGCTTAAACCGCTCGCTATCACCTAAAAGCTGTCACTAACTGATGTTAGCGACATCTTGCTAATAGGGCAATGGAATTATCGCCGCTTTGCGGCCGAAAACGGCCGCAAAAGCGGCGATAATTTCATATCGCCGACCCTGCAAATATGCCTTAAACAGCACTCTCTCCCTAATGGGAAGCCAATGGAGGGAGTCCAAGGCGGCGCTCCTAGGCTGCACAAGAACCAGGCAAGCAGCAGCGTTCTGTAGAACCTGAAGTCTGTTCATACATTTGTCATTGGTACCCAGGTACAATATGTTTCCATAGTCCAGGCGTGATGTTACAAGGGCATGCACCATAGTCTTCCTGGCCTCAATAGAAAGCAAATCCAGAGTTTTCCAGAGGCATTTAAGGACTCCCAGACAGGTACCCATTACATGTCGGGTTTGACATTCAAAGGACAACCACACTCCCAAGTACTTCACCTGAGTGCAGGGTGTGGGGGTGGGACCAAGGCTAGGGGACCACCAAGCTGAGGACCATACTGATGGATCCTTCCCCACAACAAGCACCTCGGTCTTGTCTCCATTCAATTTCAGGCAGTTGTTAGCCATCCAGGAGGCAAGCTACTGCATGCATGCCACAAAATTGGAGGCTGCCAAGTCGGGTGCCTGAGTCAGGGACACCACCAGCTGGGTGTCATCGGCATAGGACATGACCCTGATCCCGAACCCATCCGCTATCTCAGCAAGAGGTGTCACATAGAGATCGAACAGGGTCGGGCTCAGGGACGATCCCTGTGGCACCCCCTGTTTCAGTTTGATAATTTTAGGTAGTGGGATCCCTGCCTCACTTAGAAACTGCGTCCTGCCAAGAAGGATTTCATCCACTTCAGTGCAGAGCCAGAGACGCCACCTTTATTCAGGAACTGCAGCAAGGTGTGATGAGAAACAGTGTCAAAGGCGGCGCTCAAGTCCATTAGTATTATGGCCGTTGTCTGCCAGGTATCTGTGCATTGTCTGATGTTTTCCGCACCAAAGAGCAGAGCAGACTTCATTGAGTGTAAGGCACGGAAGCCAGATTGGGAGGGTTGCAGGAGGTTGTGGTTCTCAACATGTGCCATTAGTTGTTTATTAACAACCTTCTCCGCCACTTTTACAAAGTACGGGAGTAGTGAAATAGGGCGTAAATTGTCAAGTTTCTCTATGTTGACATTGGGTTTCTTGGGTAATGGAAGGACCACCACTTCCTTCAAACTACCTGGCACAGTGCAAGACTGGAAAGATACCTCCAAGAGATGTCTGATGTAGGGCTCAATGATGGAAATGCTCTTCCCAAGCACTTTGGGGGAGGCTGGATCTCTGGGGGAGCCCGACTTGACACTCAGGCAATTTTTATTAGCTGCTCCGGGGGGGGGAATGATGAAACTGTCCATACATATTCCCTCTCCGGCCATCTGGCATCCTCCGCGGGTTCAAGACCCTCCTTTGCAGACTCTGGAAAGGTGGAGTAGATTTTCTCCACTTGGTCTGCAAAGAAATCTGCCACATGGTTACACGATTTTTCCCAACCGGAAACCGGCATGCACTTTCAATGTCCATGCTACCAGGAGGCCCGTCCTGGATCAGGGCACTATTGAGTTTTTCACAAGAGAAACCAACCCATTTCCGACAGCTAATGACCCTCTTAGATTTTTCCTGGGCCCTGGGCCCCACACCCTCATCGTAAAGGGGACCATAAAATGGTCTGACCATGGGACAGGGAGAGGGGTGTTAACTATAATGTCCTCCCAGTTTGCAAAAATAAGATCAAGTAAATGACCCCGCTGATGTGCAGGGGAGTGGAATTTCAAACTAAGTTGCAACATCAGCAGTTCTTGGCATAGTTCAGCAGCCCCCTCGTTCATGGGATCGTCAAAATGTAAATTGAGGTCGCCGAGCACTAGGAGTTTGTCATGGTGCAGTGCCAAGTGCGTAAGACCCTCGAGCAAACTATGGGGTCGATTAGGATCGCGGACGGACTTGAGTCCGTCCGCGATCCCAGAGTAGGAGGGAACGTCCGCATGGGCTGTGGCGTTCCCTCTGTGCAGATTAGGATGTGACCGCCAGGGTGGCGGTCACATCCTCAATCTTTAACCTTTCGGCGGGTGCAGCTTCAAGCTGCACCCGCCGCAATGTTAAAGATGCATGCATCGCATTTGCGTGCACAAAGCGGCAGGCAACGCGCGGTGCCTGCTGCTTTGTTCATGCAAATCCAGGCGGCACCATAGTACCCCCCATGTGCATCCCCCACCCCCCCCTTCACCCAGGGGTCCCGCAACTGGCCCCCGAAGTGAAGGTCCGTATGCTTTTCCACGGTGTAAAAGCCGGCACGGAAAAGCATACATCTTACACCATCCTAATATGGCTGGCGGTGTCTGATAGACACCGCCAGCCATGTTAAAGCTTTTCCGCCGCGGACGGAAGGTTACCGCGACAGAAAAGCTGCAGACGGAGAAAAGATCCCCCAGCCATCCTAATCTGGCGGGGGGTCTTTTTTCAGTCCGCAGCGGCTTTCCCGCATCCTCCGGGCCGGCGGTGGCTTCCGCCGGCCCGGAGGATGCGGGAAAACCGATATCATAATCGGCCCCTAGGTGAGAGCCGGGTAGGGAGACCCGGTGGTCTATAGACCAAGAGCCCCTTCATGAAATTTTTTAGATCCTCCTTAATCGTGAAGGAGCCAACCTCACTATCAGCAATAGTGATAGGCTCTAGGGAACATTGAAGGGTGTATCTATAAATAATTGCAACCCCACCACCTCTGCCGGAAGACCTATCGATCCTAACAATTGCATAGCCGGGGGTTAATGCCTCTAAGATCTCTGGCTCGGAGTTCGAGTCCAACCAAGTCTCAGAGAGGAACAGCACATCGAGCTGCCCATCCGAGAGTAGAATGAAGATCTCCAGTCTACGCTTCCTGAGAGACCTACTATTCAACAAGCACAGCGCAGGTCTGAGCTCAGCTCCTTCATCACCCTCCCAGTATTGAAAGTAAACGAGCAGTACCTGCAGGTTCCACTCAGGCTACCTCCAATCATACTGTGCCTGCATATCCCCACTATAGGGGGACATAGGGCATGCAGTTCTTGGGAGCTGAATCGCAGTGTTCTACCCGAACAGCCAGGAGTTCTGGTCCCGGGCCTCGTTCGGCCGCGGACGGGTGCAGACGGGCTTGCCTTTGGCGCCCCCGTTGTGCACGGCCGCTGCGCGGCCGCTTCAGCATGCGGCTTTATTTCCTGCCGATTCTCAGCAACTAGACCACTGACCGGTCCACTGGAAGTACCTGGCTCTCCCTTCCTCACCCTCCGCGCAATGGTACTAATTATTGCATCGGAGCGGGGCAGGAAGGAGTAGAGATTGAGCTAAGGCCTCCAGCTAACGCCCTAAGGTAGGATTGACGAGGGTTCCCAACACTAATCTGGGCAGAAAGTAATAGCACCTTGATGTCACCAGTAATAGCGCGTTATTTTGAGCAGAACATACAACATACAACATCTCCTTATATTGAAGTCTATTTATAACCTGTTTTGACTACTTGCTCAACAAAGCCTTAACCTACATGTTATGAGCCTGCATTATGTTCACTTTACTAACATTTTTCCATTCCCACAAGATATGCAAAAGTTGCTGCCACTATAGATATGTTTGTCCGGGATCTAGCTTTTGCCCTTTGGGGACCCACCAATCAGTAGTTTTACAAATCTTACCTCCGTTGGTGGCAAAGTCAGAGCCCTGAATGTTAGACAACTTCGTTCTAGTTTTTTGACCAGTCACACAGAGCTAAGCGGGACAAAGCAACAGGTGTTTTCTGCTCTGCCACCTTTCCAGGAATATTCAATGGAATGCCAAATAGTAACTTGTATGGGGTGTGAGTACCTCATACTCACCTAGGTAACTTATTTAGTACTCTCTGAGCCTCATACAGGTTTTACAGGCTATCCAATATCCTAGCAGCCAAAGCTTGTTTGCACTTACCGTTAGTGTATTCTACACACTGTTTGATGGAAATAGTAACTGTGCTCCCAAAGCAGACATATCATCCATTGTATCCTGCCATGCTGCTTTTTCATGACATCATAAAACCTTATATGATGGGGGTTCTACAAATTCAGCATTGTGAGAGACAGACCTCGGGTGAGCTATGTACAACATATTCTTATATTGAAGCCCATCTATACTCATGGTTTGACTTTTTGCTCAAGAAAACCTTAACCTATGGTTATATGCATACATTCCTAATCACTTTACTAACAATCTTCCATTACCACAAGATATGTGAAAGGCTACTGCCACTACAAACATGTTTGTTGGGGATTTTCTACCGATCTAGCTTTCACATTTTGGGGACCTACCAGTTTCAGGAATCTTATCTTTGTTGGTGGAACAGTCAGAGGCATTCATGTTAGACAATTTAGTTCTAGTTTCTTGAAAAGTTACATAGAGCAAAGCAGGACAAATCATCGGGTGTTTTCAGCTATGCCACCTTTCCAGGCCTAAATGTTGGTATTCTAAATAGTAACTCATATGTGGTGTGAGTACCTCATAAACTCCTAGACAACTTATTTAGTGCTCTCTGAGCCTCATATAGGTTATACAGGCTACCTGTTATCCTAGCACCCAAAGTTTGTTTGAACATACTATTAGTATATTCTAAAACGCAGGTTGATTCCAAACAGGAAGGATGTGCATATAGTAGCTGTGCTCCGAAAGCAGACATATTATCCCCAAACCATCTTAGTGGCAAATGCAGGGCCTTTGTTTGAGTGAAAAGTATGAACTGGTCTCATTACTACATAATCATTTATGACCACTTGATCACTGGTAGTCTTTTGTGGTCAAACCCAAAGGAGTTTAGAGCATGAATCTCCTACAACCACAATGTATTTCTACTAAACAACACTAGGGAATGGACTGATCTGATAGAGGAAAATTACCCCAAGAATATATCAGAGTTACTAAGAGGAGACAACAGTTGAGTGTTTTATCTATTGACAAATATTACATTTCTTTATATATTGTTTTTGCACTTTTGTAAATATGATCATCAGTATAATTGTATAGCATTCATACTGCAGTTCTGATGCCAGCAAGAGCCGAAGCTATGCACAAATGAGTTGCCCTAATTAAATCTAATCTATCTTCATTTGGGAAATGTCTATGAAAACCATTGGGACATTATTTTTAGTGAAGGCATGGGAATATTAAGAGCAAAACATATTGGGAGTTTTTTCCCTATTCAAAGTTGCTTGTATTGCTACTACAATTTTTGCATCAATCTTAGTTTGAGATTGAGTTACATCAGCCACCACAGGCTTTTACTGCTGTTTTTGGAACTGAATCAGTTGCACCATTTATTTTAGCATGCATTCCTTCACTTTCATGAAACATGGAGTGCTGTACAAGGATCAAATGAAGCTTGTTTTGTAGAATAGTTACCTTCCTCACAGTTGTATAACTTTTTATTGACTTTCCTTTTACATCACAGAATCAGTTTGAGTGCCAGTGCTGTAAATACACATTCTATCCTTGCATACAGTAAGCTGAATCTAGCACACGTAGGAACTGATGGGCCAGCCTTCTGATGACCAAGTAGCAGAGCATGTATCTCTATGAGCTGCGCAGTGCAGTCACCCAAACCTTTAGTGTGTGTGCTTAGCACCTTGAAGACGCCATTGTCATAAATTCCCTGCTTAGTGTATGTAGTATAGTGCTGTCCATATTGAACATGTGCTTGTACTCATGTAAACATTCAGATGTTGGTGGATCATTTTGTGTATATTTCAAATATTCTTGCACATAAGTGTGGGGTCATACTCAAAATGTTTGTCAGCGCATTTTAGGCAGTGGCTTACTGCACTCAATGCAGCCTAGAGTGTGCACAAGGAGGATAGTAGCTACACTGTGTATGTGTAACCTAAAGTGCTGGAAACAACTCTAATTACTATGTTAGTCTTGTTGTACCTCGTCTGTTAATACTTACTTTCTAACATGCCTGCTTGTAGTCCATGTAAGATAGATGAGTGTTTATTTGCCAAATGTTTTTTTCAGAAAACAAAGAAGTGATCAATTCATATAACGGCTTCACTCAGCATAATGTGGCAGGTAAGCTACAACGAAGTTAAGAAGTCCCATTTGGGCCTGTAACTTCCTTAATGTGGTCTGAGATTGTAAAGTAGCACATTTATGCAAGAAGTCAGGTGCCAGTTCTTTATCCTCACAGTATATCCTTATCTTTGAAATATCACAATAACATATGCGATTTTAGATTTCTTAAAACTGTTTTATACCTATTGTGGGCCATAAAAGTCACTATCGTGTTGACCCTAGTCAGGTTTTCAGTCAAGTAGTTCTCTGTAATTTATATGTTGTCAATATATGATAGTGCCTCAAGATCTTCTGGCATGATCCTCATAATTCTTGTTGCAAAATGCCCGGGGCTATTCCTAAACCCCTGTGACAATCATGTTTATGCATATTGAAAACCTCCAAATGAGAAAGCAATTAGATACTGGGATGCAGGCACTATGTTATGATGAAAATATCCCTTTGATATGCCTAATATAATTTTATATATTTTCTTGACTCGATTCATCATTAATCCAGTACTAAAATAATTTCATTTGAATTATCTGGTTTTAAGAGCAGAAAAAGAGTGTTAATGGTGAAGTGGCATGACATGGCACTGTTATACCTTGATATTGTAGCTGGTATAGAATAGATTTTATATCACACTTAGAAGGACCCTTTTTCAGTGCCCAATCCTGTGCTTATTTCAACATGAGTTTTTCAGGTACTAAGGAGAAAATGCTTGCATTAGCACCACTTCACTTTGAGATGCATCCCTCACAAAGAAAGGAGGACAATCATCTTCTGTAAGTATGATACCATAAGCATCCAATAAATTAGGCAAGGATACAGTTTAAATGTTATACAGTATATCACCCTCAATTTGCATTTATGCATATTTTTTTATTCACTCATCTTTTATGAGTCCTGTAAACAATGGGAAGGATACCGATACTATTGTGCTTTTCTGATTATTTCTAGTCTTTTAGGTTATATATGCACCCTTATTTGATGAGTTGAGGGAGAACCAGTCCTTGTTTTTTTGTTTTGCTTTCTGCTTCTTTTTAGTCTCTGGTATGGCTTTTTCCTTACTGGAACCCACTTTTTCATTGCTTGCTTTAAGATGCAGTTTTATAGCCTGTGAACTTAAGGTGCCAAGACCCATAGAGGTGCAATCATCTAAAAAATCTTTAGAAGCTCCTGTTCACGACCTTGAGGGAAAATCGCGGCTCGCTCTGGTGTTCTGCCAGAACTGCAGCTTCTTCTTGAAAATTACTCAGAACTATAAAATAACCTGTTTCAAATGTACCCAGTCATTTTTTCAACATTTAGAGCAGATGCAGATGCAACTCCACGCTAATGTTCTCCCTGCTTTAACACTGCTGGAAGCACCACTAAGGAGGTATGGCAAATGTCGTAGTATAAATACTTGCAAATATTGTTCCCCAAGGTGTACACTCTTTTACAGGTGGTATCATACCTAGTGGAACACATATAGTTATGATTATGTGCCTATCACGGGTTATTATATGAGGACAGACTGCCTTTAACTGAATGGTTTTGTGAACAATTTAGAATGGAATTTCATCTCATTTTGTGTGTGTTTTGCCCCAATAGAGTTAATTTTCTGTGGACTCCCCAACCACACGATGCACATTTTCCGCAAGACCAGGGAAAATGCTCCCCTTACAGTCCATTATAAGACATACTATTGGAGTCGCCTATAAATAGCCATTATATGGTTTAGTAGGTGTCTTACTTGTGTATTCAGAAGTTTTGATGTGTCAGGATATGGTGTATACCCAGTCAATAAGTGCCGGGTAGCCCCATCATTACTTAAAGGATGCATTATAACATTTTGAATTACATGGGGTATCTGACCACCGAACCATGGTTGATGTTTTTGATATCTAAATTGGACTATTACATTGTGGAAAGGTTCATAATTAGCTGGGATTGCAGCAGCTATATATTTATAAAAGGCCTACTAGCATCAAGATCCACCCATGATTAGAATATTTCTAAAGGGGATGCAGTGTGTTCATTTACAACAAAAGTTGCCCCACTTCCGTGTTAGGAATGTCGCTAGACAGGAGATGTTGTGTCACTTGTGCCCTGCAGTATACACATATCACAATATGTAGTGCCATTATCAGCATTCACATTCAAAACATGATATTCAAGTATGAAATCAAAAGTGGGAACTAATCTTTTATAAGTAAAGCACCTGACAAACCCAAAGCAGTGAGGACGCACCTTTCTGAGCTAAAAGGTGTGCCTGATATATTAAAATGATTATATCTCCGCTAACTACAATAATTAATTTCTTGAGTGTGCCATTCAACAATACTCAAAGGTCTAGTAAAACATGCCATGTGGCAGATCTCCAAAAATATTTATTTTCTGGATCTTCCGAAACGAGGTTAGGGAATACACTTTTTTAGACCCCAACGACATGAAGGTCAATGTACCAACATCAGAAACAAAGTCATTTGGACTGCACCCACACAATGAGTAGTATTGGAGAGGGATGCATTACAGGTACCGATCATTTACATGAAATATCACAGGGATGATTAGAGGAACCTATATTCTCTTTTATAACAGAAAAGTACACTCAAGAACACTAGGAAACAATCAACATATTTGAAATATGAATTTTAAAATTTAAATTCTATCCTAGTGTATACAATATGAGTAGTAACTATGATAAAGCACAGAGAATAGTAATTGCAATGTGTACAAGCATAGTAAATTGCAACACATTGGAAAACGCATACAAATGTCTTCTTGTCAATATTAACAATTCCACCCTCACCACTTTAGCTAACTAAACTAATATTAGCACCAAAGAAAGAGCTTACTTTTTGTTTCAGAGATGGAGTATACCAGCATAATGTTTTTGGCTAAGGCTAAGGTTCAATCTAATAGCATTGTATGCGTTTGATATCATCATTATCACTTAGGCTTATAAGCCCAGGAATGCAGGCCTAGTGCCCCATTTGGATGTCAGAGGCTCTCCGCTCGACGTCCTACAAGGGCATTCGCTCCTTTTCTGATTGGCTCTATGTCAGCCTTTCCAACATGGATTGGCTGTCAGAAACTGACTTTGGAGGCCCCCTTGGCCCTCCACATATGGGCCTGGGGGGCACTCACACGGTGCAGGGATGTGGATCAACTTTCAGGCGGTTCCTTCCCTGCAACAGTGTCAGGCGGACGCAAGTCTGCCCAACATCGTAATGAGGGCTTAAGTGTGCCTACCATTAGCCTACAGAAAAAGCAGGTGGGATGATTCATCATGGACTGTCTCAGTCTTCTGGCACAAACTTCCTCTTTAACCCGTCACACTCTTAGCTTAGATAGCAATACCTGGTCATTGTTAAATCTTTCATAATACACAATTAGAAAATAAATACCTTTGTACCCTGATATTTCTTGTCAATCGCGGTCCATGCAGGGAACAACGGTGGGGCGGTGGGGCTGGATTGGGGAGGATTTCGAGGGACAATGCAGAGGGAAAGTAAATAAATTATTAATTTTTCCTCTGCATCGTCCAGCAAAATCTCCCCCCAAACCGGCCCCACTGCCCACAGCTGTTACCTGCATAGACCGTGGCTTTTTCTTTTTATTCCTTTTTTTTTTTTTATATTTTTATTCGCAGCACGAGGAATAAGCATATACCAAAAAGCAAAATTCATACATACATACAAAGATAGCTTGTTCATTAATGTACAATAAGCAAGGCAATACGTAAATCAAAAAGCATTAAAGACCCTATATAGCAAAGAAGAAAAAAAAAGAAGAAAATACTAATCTTATTTCATTATTGGTCCCCATATTCTTTCCATTTTCAATTTAGTTTGAAATCCCCTGGTAGATGCTAAAGCAGATTTCATATGATATATGTCCTTTAAAAGACTCCACCATTCCATAACCGTGGGCGGGTTGTGTTGAATCCAGACCCTGGCAATTATCAGTCTGGCACATGAAATTAAGATGTTCATCGAATCGCATTGAAAACCGCTCCCCCCAGATGTGCCCACCAGCACATCTAAGGATGTAAATGTAATTGGACGTGCCAACTTCAAAGATAAAACTTTAGTTACTCCATTCCAAAATTCAATTAATTGTGGGCACGTAAAAAACATATGAGTAATATCGGCTGCTCTTTGATCACATTTTGGGCATCTCAAGCGATCACTATTGCTGTTATTAGTTGCCCATTTTAAAATTCTATCTGGCGTATGATAAAGTTGGCATATAGTTTTAAATAACTGCAACTTGAGATTAGCGGAGTGAACAGAGCGATTTAAGCTATTTAAGGAAGAGGTTATCAAGTTTGGACCCACGTCAATTTCCAGTTTCCTACTCCACTTCTCTGCTAGCTTTACACAGTCATCAGTTCTAAAACTAGTGAAAATTCTATATCCAATAATAATCAATGCTTTATCAGTTTCCCTATGAATACAATTCCATAGATCAGAGTCCAAGATAGTAATGAGTCCTAATTTCCGAACACAATAATCCCTGATCTGATAATACTTAAACCGGGCCCCCTCTGTAAGATTAAAACACACCTTGAATCTTTCGAATGTAATAAAACCCTGTGGTCATACAAATCTCCCAATGTTTTTATGCCAGAATCTGAAAGCGCTAAACCAGCTGGATCATGAAATATTCCCGGAAACCCCAGATTAAACCACAGGGGGGTTCCATAGTGAAATAGGGAATCCTTACACTTGGCGAAAATGGAGCGCCAGATACTAATAGTATCACGTGCCGTCTTAAACTTCACCCGTTTCAAATAGTTATGGTCATTTAACCTGTAAAGGAACATATTTACATCCTCACCTAGCATAAATTTATGAAAAAACAAACACCTATTAGGTATCATCAAACTTCGGAAACGAGTCAAGAAAGCGGACCAGAAGTAAGATCTGATGTCTGGTAAATCCAACCCACCTTGGTTAAATGGGAGTTTAATCAAAGCAATAGCCCGCCTAGCCTTCTTATACCCCTAAATAAAGCTGCTAATAATACCGTCTAATCTATTAAAATAAGAGTTCTTTACCCGTAAGGGGATAGAACGGAAGAGATATAAATATTTAGGCAAAATCTTCATTTTGACCAGATTTGTTTGGCCAATGATACTTAAAGGTAACTTATGGCATTTCTTAAATGATGTAATAGTTTCTCTTAATAATGACTCATAGTTTAAGGCACATATTAAATTACTGTTCGATGAGATTTTTACCCCTACGTAGGTAGCTGCCTCACATACCCCAATCAATGGAATAGGTGACTTATAATTCATGACAATTTGGGTTTTACCAATATTGAGCCTGTATCCTGAAACCAGACCAAATTTTCCTAACTCTATTACAATGCCCTTCATTGCTTCTGACACATTGGTAGAGTAAATCGCAATGTCGTCAGCATAGACAGTTATTTTAAGAGAATTCGAGCCAAATAAAAAAGGAGAGATCTGGTCTTGACTCTGCAGTGCAATTAAGAATGGTTCCATTATTAGGGCGAATAACAGGGGAGACAAAGGGCACCCCTGTCTCGTCCCCCGTTTGATCGAAAAAGTAGGAGAGCATTTTCCCATATAGCAGACTTTACCAATAGGTTTATCGTACAGAGATTGGCCTGTAGTGTGGCCCACAGGAAGCCCCACCCCACTCGGTCAAATGCTTTCTCTGCATCGAGTAAGATCATACCGAGTGGGGTTGGCTCGACCCGCGCCACATCAAACGCCGTAATGGCCATGTTGATATGTGCCGTAGTATCCCTCTTTGAAATGAACCGATGTTGCTGGGGTGACACTAATTGTGACATTAATGGTGCCAGCCGAGTCGCTAAAACCTTTGCAAGTATTTTAGCATCACTATTTATAAGTGATATGGGTCTATAAGACCCTCTTTCATAAGCTGGTTTGCTTTTTTTCTAAAAAAAAATTATTTGAGTAGAGTTCCAGGACTTGGGAACTTGATCTCCATTCCCAATAGCTTGAATAACCTTAGATAATGGTATCAATTGCTCCATACAAGTTTTGTAAAATTCTAACTCAATCAAATCTTCACCTGCAGCTTTACCAGATGCCAGGGAATAAATAGCAGTTCTGATTTCTACCGCTGTGATATCCATCCCTAATAGATCCGATTGATCTTCATCCATATTTTTAACTTTATTTAGAGCTGTATATCTTATTATCTTATCATCAGTAACCTCACTTTCTGGCATATAGAGGTCTTGATAATACTGGGCAAATTGCTGCAAGATCGATTTAGGGTCCTGAAACATTTGGTTGTTAACCCCTTTATTTCTTTAATAGCCATTTGAGCCCAATCTTCTGCAACTTTATACACCAGGATTTTGCCTATCCTTTCACCGCTTTCATACTGATCTAATTGATATTTATTTAATTTAGCAATACTTTTTCCCCTAATTAATTCTGATTTTAACTCTATTAATTTAAAGCTTAGTGTTTCCATGCTAGCCACCCCTGTCAATAAAGCTTCAGCTAGTTGGTTTTCAGTATGAAGTATATCTGCTGTCATTCTCTAGCAGATTGCTAGCGAGTGGATGCTCTTAGTCCTGAGGTGGAAGCCGGGACTCTCTTACTTACTTTCCTTCTTATTGCTGCTACTCCAATTTTAATCCAGTGTGTGTCTTATTGTGTATTTTAAACTTGCCTATTTACACGAAGCAGGGCTCGAACCCCGCGACATCGCCCCACCGGTCCCGCCATCTTGAGTGAGGGAGTCGAGCTGGGCGAGCAGTCTAGTGCTCCGCCCCGCCCGCCTCTGCCTGCATAAAAACGCTGGGCAAACGCATCCCCCACTGATTGCTAGCGAGTGGATGCTCTTAGTCCTGAGGCGGAAGCCGGGACTCTCTTACTTACTTTCCTTCTTATTGCTGTTACTCCAATTTTAATCCAGTGTGTGTCTTATTATGTATTTTAAACTTGCCTATTTGCACGAAGCAGGGCTCGAACCCCGCGACATCGCCCCACCGGTCCCGCCATCTTGAGTGAGGGAGTCGAGCTGGGCGAGCAGTCTAGTGCTCCGCCCCGCCCGCCCTTGCCTGCATAAAAACGCTGGGCAAACGCATCCCCCGCTGATTGCTAGCGAGTGGATGCTCTTAGTCCTGAGGCGGAAGCCGGGACTCTCTTACTTACTTTCCTTCTTATTGCTGCTACTCCAATTTTAATCCAGTGTGTGTCTTATTGTGTATTTTAAACTTGCCTATTTGCACGAAGCAGGGCTCGAACCCCGCGACATCGCCCCACCGGTCCCGCCATCTTGAGTGAGGGAGTCAAGCTAGGCGAGCAGTCTAGTGCTTCGCCCTGCCCACCCCTGCCTGCATAAAAATGCTGGGCAAACGCATCCCCCGCTGATTGCTAGCGAGTGGATGCTCTTAGTCCTGAGGCGGAAGCCGGGACTCTCTTACTTACTTTCCTTCTTATTGCTGCTACTCCAATTTTAATCCAGTGTGTGTCTTATCGTGTATTTTAAACTTGCCTATTTGCACGAAGCAGGGCTCGTACACCGCGACATCGCCCCACCGGTCCCGCCATCTTGAGTGAGGGAGTCGAGCTGGGCGAGCAGTCTAGTGCTCCGCCCCGCCCGCCCCTGCCTGCATAAAAACACTGGGCAAACGCATCCCCCGCTGATTGCTAGCGAGTGGATGCTCTTAGTCCTGAGGCGAAAGCCGGGACTCTCTTACTTACTTTCCTTCTTATTGCTGCTACTCCAATTTTAATCCAGTGTGTGTCTTATTGTGTATTTTAAACTTGCCTATTTGCACGAAGCAGGGCTCGAACCCCGCGGCATCGCCCCACCGGTTCCGCCATCTTGAGTGAGGGAGTCCAGCTGGGCGAGCAGTCTAGTGCTCCACCCCGCAGGCCTCTGCCTGCATAAAAACGCTGGGCAAACGCATCCCCGCTGATTGCTAGCGAGTGGATGCTCTTAGTCCTGAGGCGGAAGCCGGGACTCTCTTACTTACTTTCCTTCTTATTTCTGCTACTCCAATTTTAATCCAGTGTGTGTCTTATTGTGTATTTTAAACGGATGTATGACATTGCAACGCATGCATTTACATCGCATGCCTTTACAACGCAAGTATTACAACGCAGACCATTACAACGCATAGTGCTTTGGGGTGCTGGATAGTGAATAGTTTAATTTACTATTCCAACTCCAGTCCCCGTGGACACTAGGGAAGGTTATTGGATAGTAAATTAACCTATTCCCTATCCTAGAGCGCCCCCAGAGCAATGCGTTGTAATAGTTTGCGTTGTAATGGTAGCGTTGTAAAGGCTCTGCGATGTAAAAGTTGCGTTGTAAGTGTTGTTCACCATTTTAAACTTGCCTATTTGCACGAAGCAGGGCTCAAACCCCGCGACATCGCCCCACAGGTCCCGCCATCTTGAGTGAGGGAGTCGAGCTGGGCGAGCAGTCTAGTGCTTCACCCCGCCCGCCCCTGCCTGTATAAAATGACACCTTGGCCTAGGAAGCGCAGCGGACATGCCGCTGGCGCGCCAAAGGCAAGCCCGTCTGCGCCCGTCCGCGCCGGACCCGCGCCTAGGGCCGGAACCCCTGGTCAGATGGTTCTAAAACCCACCCCGCGGCAAGTTTACAACCGCATGACCTTAATGACAATGGGGGGCTACACTGATACTAAAGGCTGTGTCAACATTGCAATGGAGCATGACCTGCCGTCCCTCCCTCATTATTGTATCAACTGTAAGCAGATCCTTCCCAAGGTATTATGGCAACCCTCATCATCCACCTCAGCCTCGCATTCTACGACAGAGGAAAAAATCCCAGCCATTATTAAGTGCATGTTACTTAACACCAGATCTCTGGTAAAACACAGCACTGAATTGGCGGAGCTTATTCAGGACTCTGAGGTTCAGATTGCTTTTATAACCGAGTCCTGGACAGACGCAGCATCAGGCCCAGATATTATTATTGCCACCCCCCCGGACTATGTCTGTCTCACGCTGAACAGAGAACGGAAGAAAGGCGGAGGGCTGGCCATTATATACCACAAATCCCTCAGAGGGATAGTGAAGCCTGGGGTAACCAATTTAGAGGAAGCGCTCGTCTTCAACTTCATCCTCTCTGACCATCAAACCCTTAGAGGCTGTCTACTCTACAGGCTGCCCGGGGCTAAAGCACCTTTCCTCTCAGCCTTGAGTAGTTTGTTAAAAGAAGCTATTTGTACCAACTCTTTTACGCTACTAGGGGACTTTAATTTTCACCTAGAGAACGGCTCAGACCCAGACACTAAGGATCTTCTGGATCTGTTACATGGGGTGGAGCTAAAACAACTGGTCAGCGGCCCGACTCATAAGGCAGGGCACACCCTGGACAGGATCTTTTCAAACCACCCTAACCTAGAAGTCACGGCAGTGCAGCCGGTCTCCTGGTCGGACCACACGGCAGTCCACTTTAACAATATCTTAGCCCCCCCTACCAGACCCAGTAAGGCCAGAATTCCCCCCAAAAGGATTAGGAAATGGAAAAACATAGAAGGCAAGACTCTGGAGGGCCTTCTGAAATCCTCTTTAATGCCCACCCCAAGCAATGTGGAGGAAGCAGCTAAAGACTACACGAGCTGGCTAGATGCCGCCTGTTTGCAACTGGCGCCCCCAACCATCTATCATTCCACTCGCACAAGCCCCTCTGTCCCCTGGTTCTCAGAACAAATCAGGAACCACAAAACCTTTTGCAAAAAATTAGAAAGAGTGTGGCGGAAAAACTATAGGGAAGAGGATAAAAAACTGCTTAATGCAGAGTTGAGAGCCTATAAGGAAATGATCCGCCAGGCTAAATGTGAGTTTTTCGCTAAACGTATCAAAGAAGCAAATAACTCTTCTAGGGAATTATTTAATACAATTTCCTCCTTGGCTGCCCCCAGACCAGTACATATACCACCCAGTCGCCAAATATGTGAAGACCTAGCCAATTTCTTTTTGAGTAAGGTAGAGAAGATTTCTTATCCTCTGGACAGCCAAATCATTTGAGTATTTGAGTATTTGAAGGGGTATTTCTATAGCGCAACGTTCGCTCCGGAGGGAGCATCATGGCGCTGAGATTCCTGAGGCCCAGTGTCAGAGGTTGTCGGAGGCTAGATGGCAGCTTTAGCCCAGTCATCGAGTAGGGAAAAGATCCATGTTTTTAGGAGATGTCTGAAGGGTTTTTCCAGGGTTTGATGTCTCAAACGTTTGGGCAAGTTATTCCAGGCTTTGATGGCCAGGAAACTTAACGTCTTTCCGCCCTTCGTCTTCAGGTTGTACTTTGCAGGGGACATGAGGTTGTCATGTGCAGAACGAAGGAGTCGAGTCGGAACGTAGTGGTGGAAACGTCCGATTAGATATTTAGGGCCAGTGGTGTTAAACGACCGGAAGGCGATAACAAGTATTTTAAAAAGTATTCTTTTATGCAGAGGGAGCCAATGCAGGGATTTGAGAGCTGCAGAGGCGGAAGATTTACGGGGTAATTTTAGAACTAGTCGGGCAGCAGTATGAAGAACGCTCTGAAGTTTGGCCAGAGTGGACTTTTTTGTTCCTGCCAGGAGGCCGTTACAGTAATCCAGGCGTGAGAGTATGAGGGCCACCGTGACAGTTTTCCTGGCGGCCAGTGGTAAAAAGTCAAAAAACTTTTTTAGGGCTTTTATAATCTCAAAACATTTGCCGGCGACATTCCTGGCGTGCTGGTCAAAAGAGAGATCTGAGTCGAAGAGTATGCCGAGGTTTCTGGCTGTTGTTACGGTCTGGGGGGGGGCAACAGAGTTATCTGGCCACCACATGGCTGGGCAGAAGGAGGTGTTATTTCCGATGGGGAGGATCTCTGTTTTGTCAGAGTTACATCTAAGATGATTAGAGTTCATCCAGTCGAAGACCGCTGTTAGACAGTTTTTAAGATTGAGCTCAGCTAAGGTTGAGTTGTTCTGTAGGGGTACAATCAGCTGTGTATCATCGGCATACGAGGTAACCGGTATGCCGAATGATTCAATCAGGGATAAAAGAGGGATGAGGTAAACATTAAAAAGAAGGGGACTAAGGATGGAGCCCTGGGGCACTCCAGAGGAGACCTTTTTCTCTTTGGATTGAAAGGGGCCAAGAGCAACGGTTTGGCATCTGTCAGTAAGGAATGATTTAATCCATGCTAGGGCAGTGTCTGAGATCCCTATGTCCTTCAGTCTGCTGATCAGGATGGGGTGGGATATAGTGTCGAAAGCTGCTGTGAGGTCAAGAAGGATGAGAATAGCCTTCTTCCTCTGATCCTGCAGCAGCTTAATTGTGTCTGATAGTTCAATCAGAGCTGTTTCGGTCGAGTGTTTAGGACGAAAACCCGATTGTTGCGGGTGGAGTATATTGTGGGCGTCCAGATAGGTTTTAAGTTCACTATGGACCAACAGTTCTGTTATTTTTCCCAAGGCTGGGAGAAGAGTGATCGGGCGGAGATTGGACAGGTCCATCGGGGGTTTATTGGCCTTCTTCATAAGGGGTTTTACTATACCCATTTTCCATATGCGGGGTACAGATCCGGTACTGAGAGAAGAATTGACTATGTCGTTGATGATGGGATTCACCACATCTATGAGTTGGTGGAGAATCTTGGGGGGGCAGGGGTCGGCGGGGGAACCGGATTTACAGGATAGAATTGCTTCTCTGGTTTGCACAAGGGTGACAGGGGTGAAGTTTTTGAGTCCGTCAACTGAGGGACCCAGTTGGACAGAGCTAGAAGGCCCAGGGGCCGTGGATGGGGGGGGGAAGTCATTTTGAATGGAGGCAATTTTATTTTCGAAAAAGTCTGATATCTTGTCACAAAAATCTTGGGAAGGGGGAATTTCGGGTTGAAGTGCTTTTGGCTGAGTGAATGATTTGACTATTGAAAACAGGGTTTTTTGTTTATTGGTAGCTTGATTAATGGCGTTAACGTGAAAGATTTTTTTGGCTGATTTGATGTCGGAAAAATAGTTTTTTCTTAGTTGAATAAAAGAAAGGCGGTCGTCAGTGTCGTAAGATCTGCGCCATTTACGTTCGGCTTTCCTGCAGAGTAGATGGGCAGTGGCTAGAGCAGGGGTAAACCAAGGGGCGTTGATTTTGGATTTTTTATGGTTTCTACAGGGGTGGTTGGTGTTGGTAGAGTCCCGAGTTTTGATTTCTTGTGAGATCCAATTATTAAAGAGTTTTGCGTCTAGTTCGGTGTTACCCGATAAGACGGGGGATTGAGTTTGAGAGATGGGATTAAGAGTGAGATTATTTTGTACTGTTTTCCAATTGATGGAATTGACGCGGAGTGGCTTAATTCTGTTGCTGGTTTGAGGATGTACTTTGGTGATATGGAAGGGGATTAAACTGTGGTCTGTCCATATCATGGGGAGAGGAGGTAAGGTGATGAGTGAAGGGAGATTAGAGCATACACCATCAAGGGTGTGTCCTAGTGAATGAGTTGGCAAAGTGACACTTTGTTTGAGATTAAAAACTTCAAGGGTCTGCAAGAAGCTATTAGTTTGTGAGTCCGATGAGGATTCAAGGTGTAAGTTAAAATCCCCAAGGAGAGTGAAATGTGGGTAACGGAGTAGGAAGTGGCCCAGTGAGTCGCTCAGGGAGTCTAGGAATTTGGAAGCATTACCAGGGGGACGGTAGATCAAACCTCCTGAGAAGGAGGAGGATTGGCTGATTTTAATTGAAAAACCTAAACCTTCAGTGTTGGTTAGGGGGTCTAAATTAAACGTGTGACAGGTGTAGGTATTTTTCAATATGATTGCGACGCCTCCCCCTCTTCCTTTTGGTCTGTCCAGTCTAAAGAGGGAATATCCCTGGGGTAGGGTGTTGGCTATATCTGGGTTGCAGTCCTCCGTAAGCCAGGTTTCGGTGACCAGGAGACAGTCGAGGTCGGAGTCAATGATGAGGTCATGAATGTCTTGACTATGCTTGCACATTGACCGAGCATTTATCACACCGCCAATGAAGGGTGGAAGGGAAGCTTTAGCGGGGGGTGGGGAAGTGAGGGAGTGGGTTGGGTATGAGGTAGGGGACCAGTGACAGTATTTGCAACTAGGCGAGCTAGAGACAATGAACAGGTCAATTTTGCATGAGCAGTAGTTCTTACCTCGCAGTAGGAGGAGGGCGCTGGGAGGGTACCTGATGTGCGTGGTGGATTGGGCAGAGTTTCCTGCACCTGTCGCAGCCTTGGCGCGGACGGGCGCAGACGGGCTTGCCTTAGGCGCGCCTTCGGCGCGCAAACGGCGCTCCCGCTGCGCTCGTCCGCTGCGCTTCCTATGCATGCACATTTGTGTAAGAGAAGGGGGCGTGGCCTGTAGGGGGCGTTGTCAGCGTGCACGCCTGTGCTGATGGCGGCCGCTCAAGAAATGCCCAGCGCGAGCAGAGTTAAGATCGTCTGTGCGCTGTGGAAGAGGTCAAATTGTGGCGCTTTTAAGCACAAAATACAGGTTAGTGACACCACACAATATTAAAAAGCTGTTTTTTTTTTTTTTTAATTAAATGAGCAAAGTCCTCGTACCACCAGCTCCCGGCTTTTCGCCTCAGGACTGGGAAAGCAATCTACTAAGCGCTAGCGATTCAGCGCTTATGTAGGAAGGAATTTAGGGGGCGTGGCCTGTAGGTTCACGCCTCAGATTCTACTCCAGAAACGCATCCCGAGACCAACAGGAAACCTGATACACTAGAAAATTTCTCCCCCATTAGTGAGGAGAAGGTATCAAGTCGGCTAATGAGGATAAACTCAGGCTCCCCTCATGACCCCTGCCCAGCCACGATTGCTAAACTGGCGCCTGCTGCCATCGCTTTGGGACTCACCCCCCTGTTCAATGTCATGCTGGACAGGGGGGAATTTCCCCCGTGCTGGAAACAAGCCTCCATTCTGCCCCTTCTAAAAAAGCCCAACCTAGATATAGCAGACCTGAACAACTTTCGTCCCATTGCCAGACTACCCCTCACAGCCAAAATTATGGAGGGCGTACTAAACAAACAGCTTAGTACCTTCCTGGGATCAGGAGAGATGCAGGACTCCTCTTAACACGGATTCAGGGCGGGACATAGCACAGAATCGGCGCTTATTAAATCAGCCGAAGACATTCAAAGGGTGCTGGATGCGGGGGGCAGAGCCGCCCTGATCCTGCTGGATTTATCAGCGGCCTTCGATACGGTTCACCATAAATTATTGGTGGACCGATTGAGGGCCAGCGGGATTCAGGGAAAGGCACTCGACATCTTGAAGGCCTTTCTATCCGGCAGGACTCAGTCGGTTGCCGTGGGGGACTTCGAATCTGAGCCATTTGAGCTCCCCTGCGGAGTCTCACAGTGTTCTTCCCTGAGCCCGACTCTTTTTAATGTTTATGTCTCCACCCTAGCGCCAGTGATTAGATCCTTTGGATTTAATCTTACATCCTACGCTGACGACACACAGATTGTTGTGTCGCTGCGTCCGGGAGAACTGGACAGTACAGCAGATCGGTTTAGATGTTGCATGCTGGAGGTGAGCAATTGGATGGCAGGAAACTGCCTCAAGCTCAACTCTGCAAAAACAGAAGTGCTGCTATTTGGGTCCAGAGACAACTTCTGGTCCCCTCGTTGGTGGCCAGAGGAAATGGGGTCTCCCCCCTCGCCGGTGGTTAAGATAAAAAATCTAGGTGTTTTGATGGATGACTCCCTGTCCTTTAGGCCACAAATCAATGCCTTGTCCTCGGCTACCCACTACGTGCTTAAAACTATCCGGAAAGTTCTGCCATTTCTGCCGGTGGAACTTAAGAAGACAGTAGTGACATGACTGGTGATGCCTCGGCTGGCCGGTTTTCCAAATCTTCAAGTTTAGCTTGCATTAGACTAATCTGCGACTCATGCTTGTTCACTACTATTTCAAAGTGGGTTGATTTTTCTTCTGTTATAACAACTCTCTGTTGTAACTCTTCAACTTCCTGAGATATAGCCCCTAATTTACAAGCCATCTGCTGAAGCGAAGATTGAGTTTTACTGCTATCTTCCCGCATCTGTTGATAGTGAGCTTGAGCTTCATGATTTTGCTCATTAAGATACTGCTGCGGTATCAACGGTAGCAGTAGTAGGAGTCGCCACAGAGGGTTCAGAATTGCCAATATCTGATGCTGAAAAGAAAAGCATGGGCAGACAGGAGAAACCGGGACCAGGATTAACTGCTAGTAAGCCACTCCTTCGTCTGCCACTGTTTACTAAGCCTAACCTGCCACTTGATAACAATATATCTAATTTAACTGCTTCAGGACCCGGTATCACTGATGTTTGTGTGTTGTCGGATACCTCAGGTTTAGCGGGCAACATTGTTACTAATTCAGCTACCGGTGAGAATAATGTAACTATGAAAACTACTGTTGCAGATGCAGCTGCTGCTTTTAAAAATGTTGCTACTACTTCTAAGACTGCTGACGGATTGAATAAAATGCCGACAGAGGATTGCGATACTAGCATAGAAACTCAGATGCAATCAGAGGTTAATATTACCTATATGCCATCAGTATCAGTATCAGTGATACCGGTAGACTCTTGTGATAAATTGCTACCAGGAGGAGAAGAGATAACAAGGAGAGCAGAGGGGACAGCGGGGACAGAGGAGACGGAGGGAGTAGAGAATTTGGAGGGGACAGAAACGGAATAAGAATATAGTGACTTTCACGATCCAGGCAATAGCACTCCTTCTACTTCAATTAAAGATAAAGCTACTAGTATAAAAAAGGAGAGGGGCAAGGTTAAGAACAAGGTAAAGAAGTTTATAAATTAATCAAAGGTTACCACTGCAAATGTGATAGCTGAGAATAGCCCCATAAGGAAATGGGTACAGGCTAAAGGTGGCGTGAAATCCATGGCACTAAGACTCTCAGGAAACAGCCCTACCGAGGCAGGTGCTATACCGGGGGATTTGAACTGTCCTAGTGAGTTGGCAAATATTATGGACTCCGGGGGTCAGCTAGGGGTGTGGTAGAAGTACTCAATCTGTCCCCAAACGAGGATTCAATTCCTATAGTGGCTTCAACGGATGTTTCAGCTACAACTACCGCCCCAATAGAGATTCCCTCCCCTGCTGTACAGACAGTAACAACTGGGACAACATTTATACCAACCTCAGCATCTGTGCTGGTCGAGACGGTTGTAACTGCAGCTATAACAAAAGATCCTGGCTCTATTTTAACAGGGTCAGTTAGCACCAGGGATACATCTCTTCTAAATGCCTCTCAGATTAATATAGTGGAGAAGCGTGGCTCAGTGGTTAGAGGCGGCAGACCTGGAAGCTGAGATCAGCCGTGGACCAGGGTTCGATTCCCCGCCTCGGTGGGTCTCGGGCTCAAAAATTCCACGGACTCGACAATTCTCGCTCCGGTGCCTACTCGACTCACGGGGTCACACTCTGCGACTCTGGGCAATAGCTTGCTTAATCTCCACTACGGCCCCTCGCGGCGGGATGCCTGGCTTTCACCTTGTGAATACCCTGCCAGGGAATACCAGGACGGGTTCCCTAAGCAAGCGCCTTGAGACCCCTGGGTGATTCGTGCGCTATATAAATCGAAATACATTTACATTTACATTAACACAACTAGTGAATGGAATCTTCAAGGGGAGGTATCCTCATCATTTCAGATGATTTTACAGTTGCTTAATGTTTCTTTTTATTCCATTCATAATACTTGAGATATGAAGTTAATAACTGGTTCATAACTCCAAAACAAATATGTAGGACAGATAGTTTAATTCAGATTATTTGCTATGAATAATGTTGCACTTTACCTTTTTGTGAGTTTTATAAAAAATTCTACTAAACAATTATTAATCCCTTTTATGAAATCTCAGAAATTTACACAGTTCAGCCCAGCTTTTAATTTTTTACAACAAATGATTAATGATAAGTGAGTCATGTTATTATGTTGTCTCCTTTCTGAGAGCCGCTGTGCGGTCATGGAGCACTTTGGGTAATGTATTTTCATTGTTTATCTGAAATGGTTGGATATGTATGTGTTTTTGCAATGTACAGTCTCTGTCTACCGTGAGATTGCTTGCTATGTTACTTTTAACTGTACTCGGTGTATTTTTAATATCTTTTGTTTTTACTTGTAAATATGTACTTTTATGGGTGATTTTGCACCCAAATAAAGTAATCTGAATTTGAATTTTAAAGTACTATGAATGTATTGATGGGGACTTGATCATTATGCTTCAATGAATGAAGACATCACAGACTATATTTGCCACTTATTTTTAAATAATTAATATATGAACTCAAGAATGCGGAAACCTAGAAAGGAAAAATGCTGATAATTATTACACACCTACCCAGTCACAGCCTGTCCTCATATTTATAGGTTCCTGGTTGGTCAAGTTCCTGGAGGGTCAGTATTTATGTTTTTGAAGCATCTACTCATAACATATTCTCAAACATTAATGTAATGTAGCACATATTGCTATTTAAGTGCTCTATCACAGTAATGAGTTTAGAAGCAAGTAAACTGCTGCAGATCTACTGCTCTTAACTAGACTGTAACAAATAATTCTCCATAACGTGCATAACAGCCATGCACATCATTACCATGCGCACCACATGTAATACTCATGCCTTTACGGAAAAAATCAAATTACCTTTAGATGTTTGAAAGATGTGACTATGAATGTCATATTAGTTACTGTGAAGAGTACTGTTGGTATTTATTTACATTTTTAGGTATTGGCATTTATTGGTATAAATATTGTGAGGTCATAAACATTGGATTTGGAGAACAAATTTTGGTTTGCATTGCAGTTGCGAGAGTTATGGCTTGTGATCCTGACCATAACTTGGAGATTTCAGTGTTTTTTCATTTATTTCAAAACTATAATTGCAGCTTAACTATGTTTTGCAAGTGCATTTCTGGGCCCAATTCACAAAGGTAAGCTTAGACCTCTAGTCTAAGTTTACCTTAGTGAATTGGGCCCTTAGACTTCAGATCTAAACTCAAACTTCAGGTCTACCTTTGTGAATTGGGCCCTTGTGATGGAATTTATTTTTTAATATTATTTTTAATGTTAGGACCCACATATCTAGGCCTTAGGTCAAGGTAGGCTGATCCTATTCTCATATGTCCTATTTTGTTTATATACGTTCCCATCACCCTGCTCACTTTACTGTGTGGTAACAACAGACTTTTATGTGTGATAGCCAGCCAATCAGAACACCACAGATTAATGGATCTGTAGCTGATTTTGAAAGTCTGTAATGGAGTTCAAAAGAAAAAAAGCTCCATAGTACCATGCTTTTCCTTTATTTTTAGGACTGGATTTGTGAATCCCCCTTGAATTCTGCAACAGGTCTGAGGATTAACGGTTCAGATACTTTCATTTAATCTCTTCACCTCTATTTTATGTCTTCATGTCCAGACCGGAACATCTCTTTTTAAATGCTGAACTACTGAACAGATTGACAACTGAGGCCCCGATTATGGTGTCAGACTGACCAGATTCTGTCCGACATCGTTTGGGAACTATGACCGAATGACATCCTGTCGTTGGACCCAACCCAGCAATTAGGCTGCGACTGAACACTGTTCGGTGGCATTACTATTCTTTACAATGGGAGCATGCATTCTAACCAGAATGAATGCTCTCATTGTAAAGAGCTGAGGTGCAGGTCATTCCTGTACCCTGTGGCAGGCACCTCAGGCTGCTTGCTACAGGGTGCAGGGATGCCCTATGCCACCATCCAGGAGACTGATCAATAAATAACATCTTTTTATTGAACACGCCCGTCTCTTCCTTTTCTCTACAATCTGGTGAAACTAAGAATGCACTGAACTGACTGAGTAAAATAAGTTGTCTTTTGTTTTCACACAACTCTAGAGATACACTCTTGATTAGGGGAGAGCAAAGTTGTCATGTTCTATGGTTGTCAGAAACTAAATCCCTTCTTGTCTATCCAGGGGGGTTAAACTCCTCCTTGCCTATTCGAGAAAGTTTCTAGTGAACTCTGAGCTAGCTGGCAAACACAAAACTTTAAGTCTAATATCGTCGGTAGAAGACCTAGTTAACCTCTGCCCTAGGTCTATACTATTGAAGATATTATTCCAATGCGCAGAGCCTATTGGGATAATAGGAACTACACTACAGCACCCTTGTGGGCCCTGCTGAGGGCCTCCAAAGTCAGATTCCCACAGCCTTTCTGTGTTGTAAAGGCTGGCACAGAAAGGCTGTGGGAATCTGCCATTGTAATCCCTCAGGCGGAAAGAGCCGCCTGAAGGATTACTGGAGGCTGTCCGAATGGCCGTAGGAGGCCATTCAGAAATCCGGTTCTGATTCCTTTTCGACCAACCCCATCAAAATGGGTCAGCAGGAAAGGAATCTGAACAGCAAATTATGATGACGTAGGAATGGCTCCGACCAAGGGCATCATAAAGGGGCCCTAAATAGTAAATGAAACATTAGAAAAATGCGCATTTCATGCTAAGCTTTGAGTCACTTTTGGCACCTCCTTTTTTGGTCCCCTCTTGGTGGATCTGCACAAATCTTCCCTGAAGAACCCAAAGTAGATGAACCTTTTTATTGGTAAGTTTTGCACAAATCCGGCTAATGACGGCAAACATTTCAACAAAACGATGGAAAGTCTGAGCAAATAGTAAGCACACAGATGCTATTGTTGCATTTGTTTTATACATATCAAACTTGACAAACCACTGAAATATGCCATTTCTGCTTAGCAAAGTACATAGCACATATAATAGCTCTCAACTCCTGCCATGACACTATGTTGTTCTTTTGATCGCTATTTTGATTCCTTCTGAAACTTTGCCAAATTGGTGTTTTGATCATGGTGTATGGTTGTAGGTAGGTGTTGTGTGTGGTGCTAAACAAAACTGACCTAAGAGTTTAGGCTAGAACAATAACTCCCTTTTGAACTGCATTTTTCTGCCTTGAATTTAAGTCTTTTTATGATTTATGTAAATTTATGGCATGACACAGAGGCTAACATTTTGAAAATCTCCTTTATTGCGCAGCCCACAGCAGCAACAATTGAAGAGTTCTAGAACTTCAAAAAACATTCCAACAGTGTATATAGTGTCTTCTCCCTTCTTTGTTGCTGCTGCTCTCAAGATAAGTACATCTCCCATACTTTGTATGCATGTTGAATGCCTTTCACCGCTGTCTGTATACTGTTTATGATTAGACTCTCTCCCTGTATCCCTCTGCTACTTCACATTGCCTGTTACACTTTGTACCCTGTGCGCTGCTCATTTTGACCCCTTTTTCTTTATATCGTATAGGGGGACTCTCTTTGTGATCATTAGAAGGCTTTCTGCCTCCGTTTCATTTTTTAAAATTTTTTGTAAATCATTTTTATTGGCATTTTCAAAAAAGCAACAGTACAGTAGTATCTATTGAGAGTGTAGCTTAACATCCATTACTTATACATCTTGCCATGGACTACAGTAACAGCTGAATACATATCCCATCAGGTATTGCCGAGCAGGATCACATTGTTCTTCCAATGCATTGCTATGCATCATTTAGCTAGAAGGAGCGCCAGGGACGAAAGCGCATTTCCACCTTGTCGTTTGCTTATGCCTAGTGCACAGGCCTCCCAACTGTGGATATCTGATAGCCGAAGTGTGGTGTGAATCGTGAACCAGTAAGTATGGCGTGTTGGACATTCCCAAAACATGTGGTGAAAGGAGGTGCCGGGTTCAGGGCATCTGGGGCATACAAAACACCCATCGGGGTAGTATTGCTGGAGCTTCTCGGGAGTAAGATATGCGTGATGTAGTATGTGCAGTTGTGTGTTTTTGAAGTGGTAGTTGCGGGGTACATTTTTGGGGAACTCCAGTGTGCGGATCCACTCTTTGTACTGGAGCGGCCTGCTGAATTCAGCCTATCATTTCTCCCGAAGGAGTGCTAGAGTAATCGGGTTAAGGGCTCATAACGCATTATAGATCCAATTAACCAGATGTCATCCCGGTCCTATCCGTAGCAGTGTATGAAGCACCGGGTGTGTAGAAGGCTCAGTGTCGATCGTGCGCCATGTCTTCAGCAGTCTTCAAGAAACTGCTGATGCAGGAGGAATTGTCCCCTGGGAAGTTCCCATTCTGTAGTCAAGTCCACAAATGTCTGCAGCTGCCCATTGAGGTAGAGTGATCCTGCCTGCGTCACTGCATGGTCTGTCCACGGTCTGAATACCCGTTCTGTATAGTGTGTCCGGCCTCTAAGGAATCCCACCAGCAGCAGGGCAGGATAATACAGGGGCGCCGTGAGGTTCAGTCAATGCACGTGAGTCAAGCAAGTGTGCGCTACTGTCAGCTGGAGGCGCTTGTTCCAGAGCGGCGCCGTTCCTGGCCACAATATGCGTTGTATGGTTGACTTCTGGACCCGTCCCGCAACTGTAGTCTGTTCCCCACAGCCCAGTCCGCCGTCCAGCGGGCTACCCATTGCAACTGGGCAGCAAGGATATACGTCACAAAAGAAGGAGCTCCCAACCCCCCTGATCCAGTTGCAGCTGCAGTTTGGCCAGTGCAATCCATCGACGTCCCGACCCCTAGATAAGGGACCCGAGGAATGTGTCTAAATCTCAAAAAAAGGAGCGCGGGGGACCACTGGGAGATTGGCAAAGTAGTATAGGAGCCTTGGGACAAGGATCATCTTGGCCACTGCGATTTCGCCGGTGACAGCCAATGGGAGTTCTTTCCAGAAATGAACAGAGGACCTAACGCCCACCATTGCCCTGCGTTAATTCCCATTGTAGAGATCCTGTGGTGTATGGTATAAGCAGACGCTCAGGAACTGTACTGGCTGAGAACTCCAGGAGAGGTCCATGTCTCCCAGAGGCAGCGGACGCTGGGGGAAGATCCTTCACGAGGGGGTAAATCGTAGATTTGGACCAGTTAACTTTCAAGCTCGCTACCGCCTCATAAACGCTTAGGACGCATAATAAGGGGGCAAGGTCTGCTTCAAAATCCCGAATATACATGAGCACATCGTTCACATGGAAGGATATGGCATGGATGGCATCAGCAATTGTGATGCCCCACTCTTCACCCTCTCTGCTGAGGTGAAAAGCCAGAGGCTTCATCGCCATTGTGGAGAGAAAGGGGAATAGCGGGCACCCCTGGCGAGTGTCCCTGCTCACCAGGAATGAGGGGGATATCAGTGGCCCTAGTTGCGCCCTAGAGGTGGGCTTGGAGTAGATCAGCTTGGTGTATGCCAGTAGGCGAGGTCCCACTCCCATGTATTTCAGAACCTGGAACAGATATGGCCATAGTAGGGTATCTAAGGCCTTTTCCAGGACCAGGACCAGACACGCCGCTCAAAGGAAGCGGTCGCGGATCTGATCCTGCACGTGAAACAGGCACTGTATATTGTAGAAGGTATTCCTGCCGGGTACAAATCCATTTTGATCTGGGTGGATCAATTTTGAGATGATGGTGGCATATCTATCAGCAAGGATTTTCCCGAAAATGTTATAGTCAGCGGGCAATAGGGCTTTGGGTCGGTAGGAGCCCAGTTGCTGTGGTTCCCTGTCCGGTTTGGGAGGGAGACTATGACCGACTCACACATGGACTGTGGTAGGGTACTAAATTCTAGGGCTGCCTGGAATAGTTTCACCAGCTGTGGGACCAACTGCATTGCGAATGTGTGGAAAAACTCCAATGATAGGCCATCTAGGCCCTATGCCTTGCACGTGGCCAATGCCTGCATTGACTCCTGGACCTCAGTAGCATCTATAGGTCTATCCAGTTGTCGACGGAAATTATGGTCCATACGGGGCAAAGGATAACTGCGTAGGAATCTGGCCAGGTGTTCAGTGTCTGGTGGAGCGGGGTCCGCTTATAGTTGCTCATAATGTTTCTGAAAGGCATCCAAGATGGAAACCTGCAAGCGGAGAAGCGTGTTCTGGTCCAACAGAATAGTCGTGATCGGCGGGGAGGTAGCTTCTTGTTACACCAACCATGCTAATAATGCACCTGCTCTGTCTCCTTCCCTATGTGCTCGAACCGCATGCGGTCTCAACTTATACGGGAACATGCTATTCTGGTTTCCTTGGACGCCACTATGGCGTTTGATATGATCGAATGGCCTTATCTCTTTGCGGTGCTCCAGAAACTGGGGTTTGGAACGGAGTTCATTCAGTGGGTGTGCCTCCTATACTCTGCGCCATTGGCGTGGGTTGTGGTTGATAATAAAAAGTTGGACATGTTCGCCTTGAGCCAGGGCACCCGTCAGGGATGCCCACTTTCACCTCTTTTATTTGCCTTAGCGTTGGAACCATTGGCGGCCTGGAACGGACGGGACCCAGCCATGCGCAGGTTTTGCTGGTCACCGGATTGGGAGGGCTGCATCCCGCTTTATGCCAATGACATTACTCTAGCTAACTGACCCCAAAAAATCTCCAATCTCCTTTCTGGACATATTGGCAGTATTTAGGAGACATTCGGGGTTCACAATTACCTAGACTAAGTCCAATCTATATGCCCTCTATGGGGGAGTACCGGCCCTACCCCATAACTGTCTGATTCAAGTCAGTACCATGGGGTTCAAATATTTAGGGATATTTATCTCCTTAGACTCCACACTCAGTAATAATAACAACCTGCTTCCCCCGCTATTATAGCTAAAACATGATATAGCCAGTTGGAAATCTCTCCCTCTGTCCCTCCTGGGTAAGGCGGCCCTTTTTAAAATGATGTCTCTTCCCCGCTTCCTATACGCCCTACAAAATTCATTCTACACTGTTCCTCTGACCTATTTTAAAGAAATTGAGCACCGCCAGAGAGAATTATTATGGAGTGGAACACCACATATAGACCTGAGGAAACTTACCTTAAAATGGTACGATGGAGGCATCTCTCTCCCCAACATTAAAAAATATTAATGGGCGGCTCATCTGGCTGCTATTAATCACGGCACCTACGGTGACCCTGCAGATCCAGGCTATCGAATGGACAAGTGGCTTCTTCCGGGAGGGAACTTTAATAGATCGCTTTATTCAAAACCTGTCCTGCTACCCCTAACGGGCCCTAGTGGACATTTGATAAGTGTATGGCAGTCCGCTAACAGATCCCAAGGTTGGGAGAGTAAACTGGCGTTGGCCACCCCTCTATGGGACTCTGCACAATTAGGTAACTTGTGGATGACAAAAGGGACATGTTTGACATCTCACGAATTCAAGACCTATGGGAGAAGGGAGAAATAAAAACATTTGCTGCCCTTCAAAGCCAACACAAACAGGCTGACTCGGAGCGTTTTCATGATGCACAGGTGAGCCATGCCCTCCGATCAGCTCTCCCAAAGGGTTCCTCCCCTCCAGAGTTCTCCCATTGGAGGATAGAATATTAGAAGGATTCCTCCCAGAGAATACCATTTTGCTGATTTATAACAAAGTAACATATAACATGGAAGACCCTCTCACCTTATTACGACAAAAATTGGTGGTGAACGGCAGTGAGATGGATGATGAAGAGTGGCAGGAGGATGTGTCCTCCCCCAGAGTAGTAGTGATTCCAGCAAGACTATGACTAGTACAACTTAAAATCCTGCACAGGATATATATGACAGGGCCTAGACTGGTACTAATGGGAAGAGCAGAAACAGAGGACTGTCTTAGGCGTTGTGGGTACACAACAACACAGGCACTTTTATGCACATCATCTGGGAACGCGCACACATTCAGTCCTACTGGAAGGAGATACATCAAGTGATGGGGACGAGTCTTGCAGTTCCTTTTCACCCGGAAGCACGTAGATGTTTCTTGGACATATGGGAACCAACCCGTCTGAACACACACCAGACACAATGGGCCACTCTTGGGTTCATGTTAGCAAAAAGGGACAATGCCCAGGCCTGGGGGGCGGCAGCACCGCCCACACTGGAAGCATGAAAGTCAAGTATGGACTGGTGCATGTTCTGTGAAAAGAAAGTATATGTTGCTCGTGGCTGCCCAAAAAAGTGGTTCCGACTATGGGGGCCCTGGAACTCGTACCGGGGGGACATTTGTACTCTACCTCAGCCCCTTGCCTTAGACGATTTGCTTTCTTATGATTTGTCCTTACTGTATATAATGTGAATGACTATTGCCAGATTCTGTCAAGCCTAAACTGATATTCAATCAATCAATCATTTGTAAATCGCACTACATAGGCCCTGTGGAGGGGGGGCGCTACTGATCGAACAGCCAGGTCTTGATTATCCTCCTGAAGGTCAGCAGGTCTTGGGTCTGTCGTAGGCTCAGTGGGAGGGTGTTCCATGTCTTGGTGGCAAGGTGGGAGAAAGATCTCCCGCTGGTGGTTGTTCTTCGGATGCGCGGGACGGTGGCGAGTGAGAGGTCTGCGGAGCGTAGCTGGTGGTTGGGGATGTAGAAGGAGAGCCATCTGTTGAAGTATAGGCTGGGCCGATCTTGTGGAGTGCTTTGTGTGCGTGGATGAGGAGCTTGAAGGATCTTATTGACGGGGAGCCAGTGCAGGTTTCTCAAGTGGGGGGGGGTGATGTGGCCGCATCGTGGTACGTCGAGGATCAGTCGTGCCGAGGCATTTTGGTTGCGTTGTAGTCATTTGATGAGCTTGGTCGGGGCTCACGCGTAGAGGGCGGTTCCGTAGTTGAGTCTGCTGCTGACGAGGGCCTGGGTGACTGTCTTTCTTGTATCTGTCGGGATCCATCTATAGTCGGTTACTACTGTTCGCAATTTGGGCGTTATGATGGATAACAAATTGAGCATGGAAGCCCAGGTTGTGAAAACGATGTCCACTTGTTCTGCCCTTATCCGGTCCCTACGTATGATCTTACCACTACTTCCCCTACAGGCCCGGGCTTTGGTAGTCAGGTGTACTATTTTAAGTCGTCCTGACTATTGCAACGCGCTGCTGCTCGAATCTCCTGGCCTGTTGTTAGACAGACTTCAAAGAGTTCAGTCCGCTGCCGCTAAATTGGCTCTTGGTTGGCCCAGAAGGTCTTCGGCCACAGCGGCGCTGGCTGAATTCCACTGGCTCCCGCTAAGGCAGCGAGTGTCCTTTAAATCCCTCTGTCTTGTTTTTAAAGCCCTGCATGGACTTGGGCCCAGCTCTTTGCAAGCCAAGTTTGCCTGGTATACCCCATCCAGAGCACTTCGCTCAGCTACGGCTTGTCTTGTGAGATTGCCTAGATTTAAGAAGGCTAGGGCCGGGGGCAGATCCTTCGGAGTTGCTGCTGCTAAACTCTGGAATAGTCTGCCTTTGGATTTCCGCCAAATGGTGGAACTTCTTCCTTTTAGGAAACGCGTCAAAACCTGGCTGTTTCCGAAGGTTTAACTTGCTGGTCACTTCTCTCTGCTTCTTTTCGTGCTGCCACTTCATGAGGCCAAAGCGCCAGGATGCCTGTAAGGTGACAGCTGCGCTGTATAAGTATTTTAAATAAATAAATAAATAATCTTGCGGAGCATGCAGAGGGTGTTTAATCTGGAGGAGGAGACGGGGGTGACTTGCTTGGTCATTGAGAGCGTTGAGTCGAGGATGATTCCAAGGTTGCGTGCGTGGTCAGTGGGTGTCCGGGCTGCCCCCAGTGCCATCGGCCACCAGGAGTCATCCCAGGATGGAGGGTTGGAGCCGAGTATGAGGACCTCTGTCTTGTCCGAGTTCAGCTTCAGATGGTTAATCTTCATCCAGTCGGCGACGGCCTTCATTCCTTCGTGGAGGTTGGCTTTGGCTGTGATGGGGTCCTTGGTGAGGGAGAGGATCAGTTGAGTGTTGTCGGCGTAGGCGATTATGTTGAGGTTGTGCTGTTGGGCGACATGTGTGAGCGGGGTCATGTAAATGTTGAACTGTGTCGGGCTGAGGGAGGATCCCTGGCGTATGCCGCAGATGATCTCGGAGGCTTTGGAATGGAATGGGGTGAGGCGGATGCTCTGGGTTCTGCCAGAGAGGAAGGAGGTCGTCCATTCCAGAGCACGTAGAGTGCGGTGGTAGATGGTGTTGAAGGCAGCCAAGAGGTCTAGGAAGATGAGTGCTGCGTTCTCACCGTGGTCCTGATGTCTTCGGTGGCGGCGATGAGGGCAGTCTCGTGCTATGGTTGCTGTGGAACCCTGCATGGGAAGGGTCCAGGATTCTGTTTTCTTTGAGGTATCGGGTCATCTGTCTGTTGATGATTTTCTCGATGACCTTGGCTGGGAAGGGGAGCCGAGAGATGGGCCGGAAGAACTTGAGGTCTCTTGGGTCTGCCTTAGGTTTTTTGAGTAGGGCATTGAACTCGGTGTGTTTGGGAAGGTCACGGTCTCGAGGGAGAGATTGATGTTGTTGTGCAGGTAGGGTGCGATGCAGCTGCTTGCTTTGTTGAAGACGTGGTGCGGGAATGGGTCTGACGGAGAGCCGGAGTGGATTGTGCTCAGGGTCTTGATGGTGTCATCGACGCTTACGCTGCCCCAGGCTAGCAGGGGGTCGTGGTCAACGGTGTGCGGAGGATCTGTTGTGTACTTGTCTGTTGGGGCTGTCTGGGTGTTGAAGCTGTCGTGGATGTCTGCTATCTTGCGGTGGAAGAAGGTGGCGAGGGAGTCACACAGGGCTTGCTACGGCGGGATGTCGTTGGTGTTGGAGCTGGGGTTAAAGAGTTCCTTCACGGTGTTGAAGTGCTCCTTGCTATTGTGTGCGTTGTTGTAGAGGCGGTCTTTGAAGGAGGTCCTCTTGGCCATCCTAATGAGGTAGTGGTGTGTTGCGTGGCTGTCCGGAGTTTGTTCACTGTGCCATTCCTTCTCTAGTTTCCGGCATGCTTGCTTGGAGGCAAGGAGTTCTGGGGTGAACCAGCTGGCCCTCTTGCTAGTGTCTCTGTGGGGGTGGTTTCTTCAGCGAGGCGAGGGTGTTGGTGCAGTCCTCGATCCAGAGTCTGAGGCTTTGGGCTGCGTCGTCAGTGTTGGAGGGTCCGGTGGGTGGTCTGAGAGCGAGGTTAGCATATAGTTGGTCTTTGGTGATTTTGCTCCAGCAGCAGCGGGGAATCTGTTGGGTGTGGTGGTGTGTGGTGGGTTTCTGGAAGGCGAAGTGGATGCAGCGGTGGTCGGTCCAGAGGAGTTCGGTGGTGTGGCTGATGAAGACGTGCCGGCTTGAGGAGAAAACGGTGTTGAGCGTGTGGGGGCGGAGTGGGTGGGCGTTCTGACGAGTTGCTGCAGTCCGAGGTTGGCAAAGTTATCGATCAGGGTTGTTGAGTTGTTGTCGTTGTTGTTCTCAAGGTGAAAGTTGAGGTCTCCGAGGAGGATGTAGTCGGTGGAGGTCAGGGAATGCTGATGAAGTCGGCGATGAAGTCGCTGAACTGGGGATGGGATCCGGTGGGTCGGTAGACGAGGGTGCCTCTGAGGGTGGAGTTAGGGTCTGTGTGGATCTGGAAGTGTATGTGTTCGGCGGTGCTGAGCGTGTCGTCGGTGCTAGTCGAGACCCTGATGCTGTTCTTGTGGACGATGGTGATTCCTCCTCCGACTCCATTG
Source organism: Lissotriton helveticus (assembly GCF_964261635.1). Taxonomy (NCBI): domain Eukaryota; kingdom Metazoa; phylum Chordata; class Amphibia; order Caudata; family Salamandridae; genus Lissotriton; species Lissotriton helveticus. Next base: position 314,711,392 of record NC_136062.1, read on the forward strand.
GTGCGGTCTCTGCGGGTGATATTGTAGCTGACTGGGATGGCTATGGCGATGTCGGATGCGGAGTAGCTGTTCAACCAGGTCTCTGTCAGGTAGGCGATGTCCGGGGATGTTGTGTTCAGCAGATCCCAGAGCTCGACACCGTGTTTGCGTGCAGAGCGGGTGTTCAGTAGTATGCATTGGAGGTAGTTGGGGTCTTTCTTGGCGGGTGGTTCGTTGGATCTGAGGCTGGTGTAGCTGCAGTTCCGGCAGGTGAAGGGACCGTGTGTGCGTTTCGGGGTGGCCTTAAAGGAGGTGTGGGTCCGTCCGGAGTTGAGAGCGTGCAGAGTGCTGGCGTCGTAGTGGCAGCGGTAGTCGTGGTGGGTGCGGGGGCCAGGGGTTCTGGCGCTGGGCGTGATCCGGGCGCGGATGGTTGCAGACAGGCTTGCCTTAGGTGCACCTTCAGCATGCCAGCGGTGCGGCCACGCAGCAGCCGGCATATGTGGGGAGGGAGGAGGGAGGAGCAGGTGGGAGGCAGGAGGTGGGGGCAGCGAGTGGGCAGTCAGGGGGCGGGGCCACAGCGGCGGGGTCGGTGAGGGACGATGAAGGGAACAGAAGGCAAAAGGGCACAAAAAACAGGGGAAAAAGAGTGTCACAGAAGGCAAGAGGGCACAGAAATACAGGGAAAACGAGTGGCACAGAAGGTAAAAAGGGCATAGAAATACAGGAAAAACAAGTGTCACAGAAGGCAAGAGGGCACAGAAATACAGGGGAAAAATGAGTGGCACAGATGGCAAAAATGGCACAAGAATACAGGGGCAGCTGAGAAACAGTAGTCAGTGAGGGGGACATAAGGGAAAACCGGGCTGAAAGAAACGGGGGCAGCAAGGGGTACAGATAGAAAAAACGGGCAGAGACACGGGGGCAGCAAGGGGTACAGAAGGAAAAGCCGGACTGAGAGACAAGGGGACAGCGAGGGGAACAGAGGGAAGAAAACGGGCACAGACCATGAACAGGCAGCAGGGGAAGACAGAACAACAGCAGTCACAGACACAACCATGAAAGACAGGCAATACAATAAAACAATAAAGCAGAAGATGAACAAACCTACGGCTTACCACTGGCCACCACGGATGAGGTGCAGGTGGTAGCCTGTGGATGGTGGAGGCCTCGAACTTCCTCAGCAGCGGCAGCTGGGGCAGGGACACACAGGCGGTGCTATGATCGCATGTATGTCGATGACTGTTAATAAAAAGATTTTTTTTTTTAAGTATGGAATCCCATGGTCATTTTACAGGATCGAACCCTGCCCCCACTCCTTACCCCCCACCCGTCCAGCAAGATATAGCTACTGTGGGAGGTATCATGTCAGATCATTGGCAGTCTGTGGGGTGACCAGGGGTGGGGGTCGCCGAGTCCACTCTGGTACTCGCCTCTTCACTATTGTCATCTGCCACTGATAGGAAGAGATCCGGAGTGCGTTCAATGTCTGTCACCTGGGAGGGAGGCCGAAGAGACGCTGCAGCTTTCAGAGCTCCCCGCCATTCCAGCACAATTTGTTCCAGGTCAGGTGATCCAAGGGTACCAGGTATCTTAGAGCTGTCCACTAGCTTGCCACGTCGCTGCGAGCTTTGCCGTCTGGAGCTGGACATTTTCGGGCATTGATCACGGCTATCTGCTGCTGTACGGTGCTGCGTGAAATGTTGATTCACCCAGTCATGTGCCTCTTCAGCGATCATGAAGAATAGGGCTGTCTCGGTTTCATTTAGCCAGTATTTAAATTTGTTTTATTCCCAATCGGAGCTGAGACGTCCTATCTCCACTCCGTTGCAGTAATTATATTCTAATTCCCGCTCGGGAATTATCTAAATCAATTGCCTGCGTGGAAGTCAGGGCAGAAGCTCCCCACCTCCACGACTTGTTTCTGCGCTTTTCTCAGCTCTCTAAGGCCTAGGGAAACACTCGTCTCATGGGATCTGCATTTTTAAAATCCGATCCTGTGCTAAGGGCTGCCATCAGACTCGGCGTCCTCCCTCTCCCATGGTAACCATACAGCCCCAGGAGGAGCTTTGCTGGGGCCGTGGTGGGTTTCCATGACAGCAGGGAAAGAGCGAAGCATGACTTGGGCTGGATAAAGACATCGGCTCAAGGAGGAGCTCGCTCATTGCATTTAAATAAAAAAATTAAAGAAGGAAGACAAAGGTGACTCACCACTCCATAGTACTGTGGTGAGTCACCCTCCTGCTCAACGCCGGATAACCCTCTCTCACAGTGGTTACCAGTTCAATCAATAAAGTCAACTAAAAAAAAAGGAGAGAGAGCCAGGGCAAAGGTCACACAGGGTCAAGGACTACCAAGATAAAAAAGGGACACTTATACCAGGTCTAAATTTAAGGAAAAGCCCTTAGTAATTCCTGGCAACCATTTTGTCAAACCAGGTTAAGTTACTACAATTGTTGAAGCAAACATTTTATGAAACTGGGTAATATTACTGTTTTGACAGTTGGAACCTGACTGATTTTTAGGTCAGCTGCCCTTACACCACCAGTTCACCGCTTCCAACTTTATTAGTAATTATGTCATCTGAACCCTCAAATATATCCATGGTAAACAGATTGGAGGGTCTTATTAATAAAGCCCTTGATAGGGTGATAGGGTCACTTGATGACACCATTAACAAACATTTGGAGGCACTATCAAAAAAAGGTTGGGAAGCCGTAGGACCCCCGGGGAGGCCACAGAGACTGATAAAAGCCAAAGAAAGAGACCAACAACTGATAACCCTCCTAAAGGTGCTACAAAATCAAAGACTTCCAACCCTATGTCTTCACGCTATGGCAGTGACAATAGCAGTGCCCTGGGCACAGTAGATGGGCAAGAGTAAGGCCCAGTACCACCCATCCACATCGATAGTGACGATGGTCCGGAGGATGAGCTCAGCCTCTCCTACTCTTTCGAATTCGACTCTGAGGAAGAAGGTGAGATAAGGAACGTGGATACATCTGGTGAGGCATCTAGGGCCTGAGGGGCAAAAATGGGGATCGAAAACCACTTTGGTGAGTGCCTGTTTGACCCCTCCTCAACAAACACTCCCTCTCCCCTGAGTGGGTCCCTTCCCAGCATGTAGGTGAATACCTATCTTTCTGGCCCGGTAAGAAAATCCCAAAGGAGGTGAGGTCTCGCCTCAGATCTGAATGCCCTCGACCGTCCCTCCCAGACAAGGTGGCCTCAACCCCTGACCTAGACAACAAAGTAGTGGTGTTCATCGCCAAGAGCAGGAGAGACTCGAGGAAAGGTCTTGACAAGGGCCTGAAGTCTTACTGACTCATGTGTATTACAGACCTTCTAATAAAAATGTTTAAATTAGCTGAAAGAGCCTACCTTGACAATACCCCCATTGACCGCAGAGAGCTGCGGCTGTTGGCGCAAAGGGCTATTTGCTTACTTGGCAACTTAAACACTGCACTCTCCAAGTAGAGGAGGAAGAGTGTTCAATTAAAGACCGATCCCAAGCTAGTGGAACTAGCTAACAAGGAGGGGGGAGTAGCCATTCAAGGCCTTCTCTTTGGGGAGGATTTTATCAAAGAAATGGCCAAGTATGTGGGAGTATTTAACTCCATTGAGAAATCACAAAAGAACATAAAGAGGATCTTACACAATAGGGTTTTTGGCAGGGCCGGGAGAACACAGGGTCAGTTCCTCGGCCTTGGCCAGGACTCATCAAGATTCTACATGAGACAAGGAGCAAGATCCTCTCAATCAGGATATATGGGCCATTCGGCCTTCTACCCTCAGAAGCAGAGATTATATGCCAGAGGCTTCAAGGGTAAACGGAGACAAAGAGGCTTTTCAGCAGGTAAGACTTATAAAAGACACTTCAGATACCCCTATAAAGGTGGGAGGAAGATAGCCCAAGTCTTTGGGAACTGGAATCTGGTGAGCCAGTATCCTTGGGTCCTGTATACAGTCAAAGGATACAAGATAGAGTTCATAGACTTACCAATACAAATGAGATTACCCCAAGAGATATCATTCTCACAACAGGATTCAGCCCTAGTGGCAAAGGAGGTAAAAGACTTAAACACCAAAGGGGCATTTCGAGAGCAATGTTTTTCTAGTGGAAAAGAAGGGCAAAGGGATGAGGCCTGTTATAAACCTAAAATATTTGAACAAATGGGTGGTTTACCATCAATTCAAAATGGAGGGAATCCACCTTCTCAGGGATGTATTGAGGAAAAGAGATTGGTTAACTCGTCTAGACCTGAAAGACGAATAGCTGACTATCCCTATCTGGCCTCCACATCAGAAATTTCTCCAATTCATGTGCGAGGGCAAATTCAGGCAGTTTTGCAGCCACCCCTTCGGTCTTTCATCATCTCCCTTGTGTTTCACCAAGGTGCTACGCCCAGTAGTCGGATGGCTAATAGTAAAAGGAATAAGATTGATTTTGTATTTAGACGATATACTAATAATGGCCCTATCCAAAGAAGTGGCTTCACAACACACAGATCTCACAATAAAACTCTTACAACACCTTGGATTTGTTATAAACACAAAAATAAACGTCCACAATCCTAAGCCAAGAAACTCAGTTCCAGGATTTTATGATAAATACAAATGAAGCAGAGTTGAAATTACCTAGGAAAAAGTTAAGGAAACTTTGGAAGGAGTTAAAGAAAACACTAAAGAAAGAGGGATTCCCATTAAGAGCATTACCAAGGGTTTCAGGGGCCTTATTTATGAAGGCCTTGCGCCTCCGGTGCGCCACTTTTAAAATGGGAAAAAGTGACGCACCAGCGGCGCAAGACCTTCATAAATAAGGCCCCAGGTCTCTTGTCTGGACCCTTCAGAGACTCAAAGCCAAAGCATTGAGATGGAATCAATCTGATTCCCAGACAGTTTCCCTGGACTCGGACTCGAGAAAAGAACTACTATGGTGGCTGAGGAATGCAGAGGCATGGAATGGCAGAGCCATTTTTTAGGAAGAAACTGAGATATTAAAAGAGTTGGATGCAAGCTTAGAGGGATGGAGTGCCACATGTGCTGACTCATCGACAGGTGGACGATGGACAGAACAAGAGAAGGAGTTACATATCAATTGTCTAGAAAAACTTGCAGGATCCTTTGCAATTCGCAGCTTTACCAAGGGCTTAATGAAGTATAGAGTAATGCTTAGCATGGACAATGTATCTGCGGTTATATATGTAAACAAGATGGGGGACCCCACTCCAAGGGACTATCAGACCTAGCCAAGAACGTCTGGGCCTACTGACTTAACAAGGGCATATCAGTGATTGCAGAAACACATCCCAAGTTTGATCGACGGGGTCGCAGAATGGTTTTCCAGGAATTTCAGAGACTCCAGAACTGGAGACTAAACAGGAAAATCCTATTGAC